>NC_045653.1:5945000-10745000 GCF_009829145.1 Chiroxiphia lanceolata | reverse complement strand
TGTTGCACTGATCTGGATCCCTGTGGGGATAATTTGATGAATGCCAACACTCTGGAGTTATTTTGTGTTTTATCAGCTGGCTGGAGGTGGTTTGGGAAAAGCTGCAATTCCAGTGGGTGCCAGCAAAGTCTGCTGCCCCTTGGAGGATGTCTGCCAAGGCTGCTGGGGTGGAGGCTCCTTCCTTCCTCTGTGTTTGAAACAAAGACTGAGCCAGAAGAAAAACTTTGGAGGGAAAGCTGGCCACAACTTTCAAGAGAAAGCTGAGCTAAACCCCTGCTAACTGCAAATTGTTGTTCTCTTCCAGGGCATCTTGGGTTCTGGGTTTGCTCTGAAGGTTCAAGAGCAGCATCGACAAAAACACTTTGAGAAGAGGCGAAACCCAGCAGCGGGCCTGATCCAGGTGAGGATCACATCCAAGGAACCTTGGGGTTACATTGTCCTGGTTTTGGGGGGCTTAACAGACTTTTAGAAGTTGGGGAGAAAATGGGCTGGTGAAAAGTGGGGCCATGTGTTTAAGGTGTGAGACAGCAGCTGGTGACTGGTTTTGTCTGAGAATAAATGCCAGGAAATCAACCATGGGAAAATAGCATATGTGGCAGGGAATCTAGGGGAGAAAAGGAATGAAATTCAGCCCAGCACAGCAAGACAAATGCATTAGGACAGTCTGTTTTCACTCATTCTTTTTCCCCAAAGAGAATATTTATACTGATATAAAATTACAATTGGGAGCATTTTCTTCATGATAACAGATGTCCGTGCAGAAGGTTGGCCTTGGTGTACATCTTGGAGACTTGAAAGTAGTCATTTTATATTCCCCTGCTCCTCTCTTTCCAAATTTTTAACTCCTTAATAGGCAACAACACCCACTTCATCCTTGCCCTCAGCCTGCCAGTGTGTGTGCCTGAGACCCACAGAATTTTTAACCAGGCTCACATGGTGAGGAGCATCATGGTACCACCCCCGATTTGTCATGTATCAAATCAGGGAAGAGGCAAAAATGCTGGATCCATCCAATAGAAAACAGAGGGAGGAGTCAGAGTTGGCTGAGATTTATAAACCTGAGGGTGGTGCTGGCCATGCCTGGGTCCACAACCCCACTGTGTCTTGTCCCCCACAGGCGGCTTGGAGATTTTATGCCACCAACCTGTCCCGGACAGACCTGCACTCCACCTGGCAGTACTACGAGCGCACCGTCACCGTCCCCATGTACAGGTACCTCCTCCTCCAGCTTCCTCTTCCACTGCCTTCCTCGTGATGCCACTGCCTCCATAGTTATTTCCATTATCTATATATATAGTTTCATTTATTTGTTTCTGGGTTTTTTTCCATTGAAAAAGTTGATTTCGAGAGGCTCTTAAGGGCCAGTGTATGCTTTGTCTTTCGGAGTTTTTTTGCTTTGTATTTTTTGTTGTATTTCTTTTTGACTCGATTTTAATTTTCATGTTGCTTTTTTTTTGTTTGTTTGTTTTTTTTTCTTTCCATGTCTCTGTGTGTTGTACATGCTCTTCTTTTCCCCTTTATTTCTCCATGTCTGCTGGTAGTTGCATTGTGTTGTGACAGTTGCCGTGCCCAGGTGTGAAGACCTCCTTCCAAGCTGCTCTGGATCGTAGGTAAAAGCTGCCCTCACCCTACCTGCAGCTCCTCGTGCCCTTCCAGGCTCTCCTTGCTGATCCAACTGGTCTCTAATGGTCCTTCTGCCTTTCAGCAAACTTCTCTCCCTCCTTTTACCAGCCTGGCACTCTCCTGGGTGCATTTGCCCTGTGTCCTCCTTTCCTTTCCTTTTTTTTCTCTGAGATGAGGAAAACCAACTCAGGATTCAGTGAGTGTTTTCCCATTTCTTATATTTCATTTATCCATCCCAATCTGTTGACAGGAGTAGGGAAGGATGGTGGAGCCTTGATGGATGAGGCAGATAAACACCACTGAGTTTTGGCAGCATCCATCTGCCTTGCTTTACCTGCTCTACTTATTGTACCCAGGCATTATGTTAAGGTTAGAGCAGTGCTGTGGGAATTCACAGCCTCTTGGGATTTGGAGTTTTATGGAAGTGGGGACAGAGTTCCCTGCCATACCTCAATGCCCTCTGGGACATGGGGAAGTACTGCACCCTTTATGTCCCTCTTGGGCTTGGTGGTATCTAAGGAGGAGGCTTCCTCAGAAGCTAAAATGCACAGTGTTGCTATTCATTTTCACCCCACACTGCCCTGCATCCTGCATCCCTTTCTGGTGTGTTTTTGGGGGCTACCCAGGTCCCTCTGGGTTTGTAGTGGGGTTGGACATGTTGGTTAGATGTTCCTCTGGGGTTTTGTTGGGTGTGGTGGGGCTCCCTGTGCCCCATCTCCCTCCCACACAGGGCTGTGGTCCAGCACTGGGTTGTGCCAGTGCAGGTATCATCCCTTCCTGTTTTTTCCTGTGTTACTGGTGTCTTTTAGCCCTTGGGCAGACAGTCTGGATGTATTTCCTGGGGTAAGCATTAGTATAGATTTAAAACACAGCAGCCAGCCTCTTAATCCAGCATAAAAACCTGCTGGAAGTCACATTGTTGTGGTCAGTAAGTTTTTATTGGATTCATTCCCAGTGTGTGTCCGATTGGTTGCTTTTTCCCTGGAAATTGATGAGCCAACTTCAAGATTTTCTCTAAAAAAACCAAAACAATAACAACCCAACAAACCAGAACAAAGCTGTTTTCCAATAGCATTAGACCCACCCATTGAAGCTCTCCCTCCCAGTATCTGACCTTCCAGCTGTACCTTTGCAACACTGGCTGGGATCATCTACTGGAGAGGGTGAGGATGGAGCCTGGCCCAAAGTCCACTGCAAAGTGCAGACACCCAGGGCTTTTTGTCAGTGGATTTTGCCAGGTTTTAATTCTCTTTGAACTACTGAACTTACCACGCAGCCAGACATGCAGTGACACCCTTTTGATTGCAGAGTACTGGGGTTACTTAATTACCTGTTACTTAATCCGCTTGTTAAAACCTGTATTTCTAATGGAGCTGGTCTGCAGGAGGAGAACTAAGCTAAAGAGCTCCAGGAGGGGCTAAATAAAAACTTTAGGGAGGGGAAAGAGAAAAAAAATTGTAGTTCAAAGAGCCCACTTATCTTGAGTAAGAAACCAGGACAGATGAGTAGCAGGGTTGTAGCAGTTTCGCTGGCTGATGCTGTGGGTGCTGCTCAGCCCCACTCTGCAGTGTCACCCTGGGCTTCCCTAGGCATGGGTTTCACTGCAGTCCCAGCTTCTCCCTTAAATCCCAGCTCCCAAGTGACTGAGCTGTGGGTGCACTGATGGATTCAGGCATTAGTCAAACAGCATTTTTTACCAGGAAAGCAGTGAACACCTTCTGAATATATTTCGGGTGCACTCAGATAAATTAATTGGATTTTTTTTTTTTTTTTTTAAAAAGGGAGTAACTGTATGTTCTGGCTGCAGCTTCTGTCACTCACACTGACCATCTCTCCTTGCCCACCCACTTCCCTGAGCTGGCTGGCAGGTGCTGGCAGCCCTGTGCTGGTGCTGGTGCAGCCGTGGCAGCACGTCAAGCCCAGCACCACATGAAAGTGATGGCTGCTGACACGTGTCTGCAACCCACGGCGTGGTTTGGAAGTGGGTTGGAGGAACACAACATCCCCCTCCCTGGTGCCCCGGGGGTGATCTGCAGTCACCAGTACCTTGGCACCCTTTCTGCTCAACATCAGGCTGCTTATTCCTCATAGCAGGAGCCCTGTGCCTTTAGCTCATCTGTCTTCCCAAGGCATCTCTGAAAAGGCGTGGCTGCTTGATATGAGCAAATTGTTACACATGCCTTGGAGGAGCTCATGTGGCTCCAGAACATCACTCAAATCACTGCAGTAGAGCTGCTCTAACTTGTTTGGGGAAAATATGGTGGCTTCTTAGAGAATCTCAAATTTAATCTTTAAATCCAAGATGTGGTAGAACCAAATCTGAAATATGCACAAGGCTTCATTGTGTGCAGGTGTGGCTTGGGTCGTGATGCATGGGTAGCTTGGTGCACTCAGGCATCCTAACCTGTTCTGCATCAGCCACTGGATTTACTGGGAAAAAAAGTTTGCTCTCATTGTCATTCATGAGAGCAGAGCCTTGATCTCAACTACATTCACATATTGCTCTTCACTAAAAAAAACCACAAACCCATGGGGCACATCCTGCCCAAGTCATCAGCCCAGCCCGAGGAGCTCCTGGCTGGTGGGACCGAGGGCTATGGATGTCCCATGGAAGGTCTCTGGGAGGCCCCCACACTTTCCCTGCTCTGTGGTGCCAATTTGCTCTTGGAGCAAGGTGCCAGCTGCCTGTCCCCGAGGGTGACACGGGTGTGTGGTGGTTTCTGAGCCAGCCACAGCGGGAGCGAGCTCAGCCCCCGCTCCCGTGCTCACCTGTGAGCCTGGCCACAGCATCTGCTCCCGGGGAGACACTTCGTTCATATGCTAATTTTCTTTATTCTGTTTCTTTTTCCCCTTTCCTCCACCCCACCTCTTTCCCCCCCTGTTTTTCTTTCTCTTATCCCTTTGGTTTTCTTTGGTGAAAACTCTTGAAAAGCACGCAAACGCAAACGTATGGTGCCTCCAGGTATGAAGTGCATGTGACTCTGAAAGTGTGTGTCATGTCACTCCTTGTTCTTCATTTGGGACTGTAATATGCAAAGCCTTGAATTAAAAAAAAGAAAGAAAAAGAAACCTCTGAAGATGAGCTTTTTCAAAGGAATGAGTGAAAGCCCAAAGCAGACGCCCCCTCCTGCTGCTGACAGACTAACCCCATGCACCTCCATGGCCTTTTTAGCTATTGGTACACTCAGGTGTTGGGAAACTCTGCCAAAATGGTGATGTAAGGAAGGAGAATGGTAGAGTGCTTGATAAGCTTGCTTTTTTAAGGATGATTTCTTGATGGTCTTACCCACCTCCTCCAATCCATGCAACACTTAACAGGGAGATGTCCCCGTTCATACTTCCATTTCCCTCTGCCATCACTCCTGCGTGTTCCCTTTCTCCAGCCCTCTTTTCCCACCCTTCATTGTGTCATTTATCTGGCTCTGTGCTGCAGGAGCTGTGCCTACCCAGTAATGCTGGCTTTGCTGAGTTTGCTGGTGTGGTGGCACCATGGGACCCATCAGTGGGAGCACAGAATAAAATCTCCACAGCAGCTGTGCCTGCTTTTGAGGACAGCATGTGGAGGAGAGAAAGATCTGGGATGCTAAACTGAAATAATCATTCATTTCTTTGAGTAATCCAGTCTGATTTTTGGGAAAAACTTCATCTCAGCAGGACTTTTCCATTTCAGTTTTTCCTTCCAAGACCGACCTAGAACCAAGCAGTTATTAGCCACAGTTATTCAATCTGGGACTTAACCTTTTGGGACTAATCCAAATGCAAAGACCTGGATGTGACTGTGTAAGATTTATGATAAATAATGTTATCTCAGGTTCTGCAGAAAGGAGTAGATTTGCAAATCACAGGCATATTTTAAATGAGATGGGTATCTGAAGGTGTAGTCAAGTTAATATTTTAAGATGGGGAATAAATGACTTGCATTTCAAGACTGCAGGCCAAGCTCTCTTTTTAGAGCAGTTTAAATCCTCACTAGAGGCAGTAATGCCATTAAAGCTGATGTGATTTAGTGTCTGATTTCCAAACCCAGCTCCAGTTTTCACAAATGTAAGTTTTATAGCCTTAGTAAATCACACTTACAGCTTTGTGTGCTTAATTTACACCAAATTGCATCAATGAACTGCAAGTATAATGTTAAAAATATATTTTCCTGTTCTGCTGAACAACAGTCTGTTTTGAGAATCAGACATTTTTCTACTGCTGGGAGTGAAATAAGAATGTGCCACTTCCATCCCATTTGTTGTAATAAAGTATTTTATGAGTTTCATAAATGTTCTCAGTTGTGAAAAATAGCTTTAGCCGGAGACATAAAGTCATGGTTAGGGTAAAAATTGGCTGCTCATAGGAACTCTAGCATAGCATGGAGACTCATTTAGGCCCCCATCCCATTCCAGCATCCATCTCCTTGCCACCTTCTCCCTAACTGTTCCTACTGGGACTGTTCAAACAAATCATCGTTGTCTCTGTGTGCGTGTCGTGGTGTGTGTGTGTGTCTGTGTACGCTCCCCCTTGTGTTGTGTCCTGCTCCCCCCCTTGTGTTGTGGGGTTCTGGTGGTGTCCTGGCCCGAGGCATGATATCCCCACTGTCCCCTAATGCTTGAAAGTTATCTGTGCTGCCAGGAATAGCAGGTCTGCCTTCCCTCTGGATGTGGTAGCCGGCACCCGGAGTTACTGTGGCGTTTCTCTGTGCTCCCCTGGGCGGGGTGATGGGAGCAGCTGTGGGTTCCCCTGGGTTCCCCTGCAGCAGTGTTTTTGTGGTGGGTGGCATGAGCTGTGTGTGTTCCCTGGTGTGCAGAGCTCCTCACCCAGCTCCCCCTTAACCAAAACGTGCTTCCCTTGCTAACAAGTGACACACGGACCAGGAGGAGAGAGAGAAAACATGAGGCGCCCCAGGCAGGGGTGCTTTCTGCACGTCTCTGGAGGACACGGTGGCACCTGCATCACCTGCCCCCCTGGGCATACAGGGCCATGCATCCAGCATTTCACAGCAAAGCTCAGTTACAGAGCTGTGCAGAGTACTGCCTTTTTTTTGTTTGTTTGTTTTTGAGGTTCTGGAGAAATGGTGGGATGCAGCAGCTGTTCCCCAGGCTGCTCTTGCAGTGACAGGTTAGGCTGAGCATTTAATTGAGATTAAATTTCAGGTCAAGTACATGGATGAGTTTACACCCATTTTTAATAATAATAATTATTATTATTATTTCGGTAAAATATTGCTTATTTCTATCTCATGTTTACCAGGCCCGTCACCCAACCACAGAAATGGTGAATTTCTGTGTTTGCTGTGTCTCTGTACCTTTGCATGGAAACATGGCCACCAAGAGGTGGCCACCTTCTGCACAGTGCAGACCATGGGTTAATGCAAAAGAAGTAGCTCCTTTTGGAATCCTGAATCCTTCAATTTAGTGAGCTGATGAGCTCTTCAGCTGAGACTTGCATGAGTGAGAGCCCTGGATTTGTGATCCCAGCTGGAGAAAGTAGGGCTGTGTTCTGCTGGGTATGGACCTCCCTAAGAAGCTAACTCACCAAAGAACAGTTGTGCACCCTTCATTAGCTGCTGAGTACACTTTGTGCTTGATTTTATGCACCACCTCTCCCATCTTGGAATGAATCTCCAACCCCTACGGTGGGTTTGAAGGGAGGTGACAGCCCAGTGCTCATGCACTGCTCCACTGAAACAAGGTCGGCTTCATCCTGACGACTGGAGTGAAGAGGATCATTAATTCAGCAGATCAGGATGTGCTTTTCCCTGGATGGAAGCGAACAGAGCTGGACTGGGGAGCTGAGCCAAAATGTTCAGGCCTATTTTTATTCTTTTCTCCATACTTAGAATTGGAAAATTTTCTGATTGCCTCAATCTTGTGAACACCAAATCTCTGCTGAGCAACTGATGTTCTGAGGATAAGTTTCATGCATGCAGAGGAGAAGAGGCTTTTCCAGTTGGTTGTGTTTTTGTTTTTTTTTTTCTGAAGTGTGAAACTATTGGTCTCATAATGGCTGAAAAAATGTGGGCATGAATATCTCTGCCTTTATTTTACAGTAAGCAGGAGCCCCATTTCTTACAGCACCTCAGCTGAGACCAGCCTGTTAGTCTGCAAGGCCCTGCACTCCTTTCCTTCCCGTCCTGAGTTGCAGTTTTGGGACAGTTTGAGTAGATCCTTCTTGCTTCCATTAAAACCTACATGGCTCATTTTCCAGCAAAGCCATAAGTACAGGCTGCCTTGGGGCTGTGGCACTCTGGGTTGTCGTGGATGTGGGCAGGCACAGGCAGCCTGTTCCCAGCTCCTTCCCTTCATCCCTGAGGCACTTGTCACCAGCGTGACCCGAGGCAGCTGCTGTGCTGACCCTGCACCCTCTGGGCACAGCGGTGGCATGTGGCACTTCCACAGTTTGACAAGGGCACGCTGGTGGCCCGGGGAGGATTTTGCAGCCAGTCATGAGATGAGCCCCATTGGCCTTGACCCTGAATGCAGAGCCCCCAAGTGAGCTCTTAAGCAGATGCTGCTCTTCCCAGCCATGTGCAGCATTCTCTGTCCTCCCCCCCCGATGCCTCCAGCTTATGTTTCTCTTGGTTGAAAACCTGGCTGTGAATGTCAGCATTAAATATTTATGGAGCAAGCCCCAGCCTCTCAGGGTCTGAGGGAAGAAACCAAAAGTGGATGTAGGAGCTAATTCAGTGGCTTTTAGCACAAAAGCAGGAGAGGCCACAGGGTATTTGTTCTTTGGGTTTTTTTTTCAATTATTAACCAAGATTCCCACCATCAGGTTCTTTTTTTGTAACTGAGAAAGGAAGGAAGCCCATGGTTCCTAGAAGGCAACAATACAGGATTTTGCCTAATTCTAGGGCAAAACCTGACATGGACAGTAAAGAATTGGTTAAACTTGACCCTGGAGCACACTACTGTTTCTCCTGGGATGGCCACAACCTGAGGTCCCTATTTTCTCTGCCCCATAAGCTGCTCCTTCCCCTGCCTCCCCACATTCCCAAGAGCAGCAGGGTTGATTTTTCCCATTTTGCCCCAAAACTGGGGTTTCTCTCCACTTCGCACACATCCAAAGTGCTGACCTCCAACCACAGCAGTGCCAACCTGCCAGACTACAGGTGGTGAAACAGCTCTGCCGAAACACCACTGGGCTGCCCGGGAACCCTGGCAGCCACTTGGTTTTGGGGAGGTTCAAAATCCAATGGTGCAGACAAGTTTCTCTCTCTCTCTTGCTGTCTCTTTCTCTCTCTTACCCCACTGCTCTGCCTTAGGACACTGCTGGAAGCAGCAGCCAAATCCCTCTCCATCCTTCCTGAGCTGTTCCCCAGTTGCAGTTGATGGCACAAAGCTGGTTCTGGTTGAAAGGATGGGGCAGCGGGGGAAGTTGCCAAGGCAGGAGGCTCTGGAATCACCTCTGTCTGTATGTTAATGGCCTTTGTTTTCTCCCTCTAGACTAATCCCTCCTCTGAACCAGCTGGAGCTCCTGAGGAACCTGAAGAGCAAGTCGGGACTGACATTCAGGTTAGCAAGAGTTAAGAGAGTTTGGAAAGCACACACTTTGCAACCTTTTTTTTTTTTTCTTTTCTTTTTTACCTTCCTGGCTTTTGCATACAGACAGCCTTGAAGATGTGAGAGGTTTGACAGCTGGTCCCCCATGGGTCCTTCAGTGACCTCCTCCCTGTCCCTCTCCCATGCTCTACATGAATTCCTTCAGCCTCACTTGGCTCTGGAGCAATGTCACAGTGCTTGACTGACAAGGAAAAGTTGTATTCTCAAAGAGGGTGATTGAGGTGGTTTTCCCAGCTTTCCTCTGACCTTTTTGCTCTTCAACACCCTCAGAGAAGATTCAGGCCCACAAAGTGTTAATTTGTTCTCTGTTCCCTCCAGTGAGTACAGACAAGGTTGCAGCAATGAGAGATTTTTGCTAAATTTGCTGTGGTAAGGTATATGAGATTCTCCCAGGAGGTCAGGAGTCCTGCAGCTTCACCCTCTGCTCAGGAGGGGTAATTCTTGGGGTTTTCAGCAGTCAAGGCTGCCCTGTTGGTGAATGGGGAGCCTGCAGACCCTGGGAGGGATGGAGAGATGCTGGCTGTGGTGGTGGGCATCGGGGCCCACTGGGGATGCACAGGATGGGACCTGCCCTGGGCTGTGTGCCTCAGCAAAGAATAGAGATCTGTAGACCCCTGGGTCAGCCTGAAAGCATTAAAATATGAGTATTTGAGCTAGTGACTGAGGCTGGGCTTCCGAGCTTTTCTGAGTGAGGAGCAGAGGGTGGAGGGGATTTTTTTAGTCTCTCCAGCTGCTGCCTTTAGCCAAAGGGAGAGGGGTCAGGGTCTGTGCAGGTCTCAGCAGTCGCTGCTGAGTAGTGGCAGGGCCAGGGCTGGTACAGCATCATGCTCAGAGGGCATCTGTGTTAGGGAAGACAGACTGTATCTGCTGAGAAACACAGTCTGTTCCCTCTCTTGGGGGGCTGCAGGGGCAAGGCTGATTGGGGTCCCACACTAAGTGCAATTCCCCATTGTGTAGAGGTTGTGAACTGGAGTAGTTGAAGGCAGAACAGGTTTTCCTCATTGCTGGAGGGAAATGCCACCACGATACCTGGTCAGTGAAGGTGAGATGTTTTTTTCAGTGTGGCCTTAGCGTGGCTTGCAGTGTCGTCACTGCCCTTTTGTAGGTGTTCAGCTCACTTTGTCCTCAGTGATTTTTCAGGGCAATCAAGTTTGGGATCTCAATAGGAAACCACATACAAAAATTGTGGCGTCCCACTCCCTCCATGTAGCCTTTGCCAGTTACTTTGGTAAAGTAGCTGCCAAAGGTTTTGGAGGCAGAAACCCCACCTGGGGTGTCAGGATGTCAGGGCAGGGGTCTGTGTTCCTTCCCACCCACGTGCCCCTCCCAGCACCCTGTGTTGGCACTGCGGCGTGAATCCATGATCCGGAGATCTGACATTGGCTCTGTCCCAGTGGCCAGGGAGGAAAACAGAATGCAGGATCATGGGAGCCATTCAAACCCTTCCCCGTGTGCAGAAACATCAGGACAGTTCGATTCCAAAGGAAGGGGGCCGCTCTCTGAGCCCACAGAAGTCCTCCTGTGCTCACACAAATCACACGACCCTCAGGTGTCTCAGTCCTGCGTAGGCACGAGGATGGGTTGGGATAAACTCTTCAACCCTGTGCGTTGTATGTGTCTTCTCTGAGGTTGTGTGAGTCTCCAGTGATCTTCTGTCCAGGCCAGAAACTCCAGGAATTAAGCGCTCCTTTCCCTTTCTTCTGTCCACAACTTCCACTTAGTTGTACTGTTTGGTATTGTCGTTTCGTTCTGTTTTAACAGTGAAGCAGCAACATCTTTTTGCCACCTGACACCATGCTAATGTACTATTGCTTCTGTTTAAAGGAAAGAGCAGCAGCCCGAACCATCGCCAAGGTCTGTATCACTGCCAACACGCCATTCCCATGCATTCCCTGTAGATTTCTGTGTACGTGTGTGCGTGTGTGTACCATGTCGTGGCGCCATCGAGGGAAGCATTCTAGGTATTGACCTGCTTGTTCTGTGCTGTGCCAGTCCAATGTATCCACGTGTATGCTGGACCTTAAATCATATCCTCCTTCCAGTCTGCCTCGGGCTGTAGCTGCGAGGGTAGCGAGGCTGTGGGAGGTAGGGAGAGTGGTGGCAGCACGGGCAGAGCTGCAGACACTCACCCGGGGTGACAGCAGGGCTTTGGTTTATGCTTCTTTATTTTATTTCGTTGCTGGAGTCGTAGCTGGAGTAGCATAACACGGGCTCAACGTGTGCCGATGGGTGGGTGATGCTTTGCCCGTGTCTCCGTCACCCAAGGCCGTGCTGGGCAGAGGTGACATGGGAACACGAAGCCATCACCGTGTCACCAAGTCAGCAACTTCTCCTGAGCTCCTCTCGCTGCAGGGCACTGCACGGGGCCGCGCCGACCTGCTGCTCCGTGGGACACAGGAGGGCTCTCTGACACGGCGCAGTGTGGCATGTTAGAGACACCCCTTCTCTACCCCCTTCCCTCTGGATGAGGCACAGTCCCTGCTCCATCTTCCCTCCACGCCTCGAGTCCACGACGCAGAGCGTGGTCTGAAACATAGCGAGCACTTTCCAAGGGCAGCCGTAAATCTCACCTGCGGGAGAGCTTTTCGCTACTCCCGTGTCCCAGGGAAAGCAACAGGGCTGGTGTTTGGGATACTCTTAGGATACTTTTCATCCTCTTAAAAGTGTTTGATTCTGGGATTTTTTTTTTGTCCTATATTTTCCCAGTTCTTTTAAGAAGTAATTCTGGGACTGAATCTCTTTTTTTTCTTGGGCGAAGAGACACAGAACTGATGATCTGTGGAGATCATCTGCTTGTCTTTCAGATCTTCCATCTCATACCTCAAAACATAGCTTACAGCCTAAATTTTCTGAACAATGAATATGTTTTTCAGAAGTACAGCTAGAGCCTGGCATTCTGCAGATGTACCTCTCAGCCATGCCTTTTAGCTTATAAGAGGCCAGAAACTAATTTTTCCGTGGCATAAAAGCCAACCAAAGATATCTGGGTAGATATGGTGCTGACTAAAGAGTGAAATTTAATCTTTCCTCCTTCCTTCCTTCCCCCTCTCCCCTCCTTCTTTTTTTCTGTCTTTCATTTGAGCTTTTCTTTGCAAGCAGAACCTTTGTGGCATTCCATCCACTTTCCTGCCAAATAACCCAAATCTCCAAGATCATGTTTCAACTATCCAGATTTTTTTTTTTTTTTTCCTATTTGGGGTCTCAAGTGTAGCTTGAGCAAAGGCAGCCTCCATCCAGCATTATTAAAGCAGGGAACATTACATGGGAAGGGCTCTCTGGGAGCAGACCAAGGCTGAAATCTTGCCTACCTGCCTGTGGCATCAGGAGGGTCAGCATTTCATCCCAGGGTCTAGCTGCTCCACTGCTCTGTCTCAGCCAGTGATATACTTTGGATGCATTAAAGGGTAAATCCACATTTCTCACAATGTGACAATGAGACAAAATCTCTGTTCAGCTCCATCAGCTCCATAGAAGAGGAGATCTGAGGTCCAGCAGTCCCTCACAGGGTCACATCAACCAGCAGCTCTGTAATCACCGGTATTAGTCTTATTTCTCAGGCACTAGTTTATTTCTTATTTTTGAATCTCAGTCCTGTCTTACAGGGTTCATATTCACCAGTTAAAACATTAGGTTGTATACAATATTTCTTCGTAAAGTTTGCAGGTTTCTCCCTGTTCATTTTCTACATTGCCTTCTCAATCTTATGTCACAGAAAGAGGTAAAAATAGTCCTCCTCTGTCCTTTTCCAGAGTATTTTTTACTATATATAGGTCCTTCATCAGAGTAATTTCTAAATGCTGTTTCCTGCTCCTGTGGTGCATCTGTCTCTTGTGACACCGATGGGTTTTGTTGCTAAACCCAGACCCAGGAGGGCTTAAGCTGAGGGTCTGCAGCTGCTCTGTAAACAACATTAGAGTATGTTCCATATTGTTTAGTTCAGCTGCCATGGCAGCACCAAAGCTCTTTCCTTCTGTTTTGTTAGGACAACATCAGTTCTACCTGCTCCCACTGTCCTCTTTCTGCCTGATAATGTCTCAGACCTCAGGAAGGAATTTTGCGTTAAGGGAGGACCAAATTACCTATTTTCCCCCAAAAAATTTTCTGGATCTTTTGCATTCACATCCCAGATCTTCCACCCACGTTAATTTCTAGCAGCCTCCTGGTGATGCTCAGTGTGTCATCCTGCCCTTAGAAAAGAGAACTCATCCTGTTTCTCTGCCCACCCAATAGTTAATCACCCAGTCGCTGATGATGCTTCACTCAGGAAGCTCCTGGGGATGAATTGTCTCTCATAGCAGAACCCAACTCCAAGCTTTTATTGCTTCAGCTGGTAAAGGATTTGCCACTCTCCATTTCCATTGCTGTAAGGGAACAGTCTAACACCTGGAGATAGCAGGTGTAGTGATGTGTAGGGAATGGCTGATTTCCTATATCCCTCTTTCTATGATTGATACACCACAAAGTCCTTACAGCAAATGAAACAGAAAGAGTTTTCTCACTATTTTGCATCTTAATTAATGTATTTTAAGTTTAGAGATTTAGAGAAGGGATGCTGGCACAGCTTTTAGGAATGTGCTGTGCAGGAAAAACATTGCCTTGTGAGGGCAAGGAGCATCCCAAGCATTCTGCCAGCTCACAGGGTGGCTGTCAGGGTCATGCCTGTTCACAGTGGTGATGCTGCCCTCTGACCCCGGTGCTGCTGTGGCCATGCTGATTTCTGCCCAGGCAGCACTCAGAGAGCTGCTGCCGAGGGTGGGAGGATGTGAGGAGGTGATGGGGTTAGTGTTGCAGGCGCTCAAGGTCACCTCAGGTGGCTTTTGATTTGGTCTTGGCATAAAATGGGACAGCTGATCTGAGAGAGAGGTTGTGTCCTTTCTCTGTCGTTTCTGTTTTGTTTTCCACCACAAGCCTGTCTGAATCCATCCGAGACCAAGTGCTGGGAAAGCTCCTTTCTGACCTGCTCAGGGGCCAGGAGCTCACCTGCCCCAGATGTGGAGGCCAGGCTGTGAGGAGCAGAGAAGAGTCTGGCCTTTTTCTACATGCTACATACCTCTTCCCCTGCTTTTATTTTCCTGCCTTTTTAAAAAAGTAAAGCTTTCAGGGCCTCCTGTTACCTGTTGCTTTGGGTGCTGTGTCCACCCTACCATCTGCCCTGGCTGAGCAGTGCCCCCCTGCCCCTCCCCAGGCTGGCTGTGCTACCAGGGCACTGAGAACCCATCACACCTCTGAGACCACTGCTGTCATGCAGGGTCCAAATTGAATCCTCTCTGCCTCATATCCCAGGGAGGTGGGGCTGCTCTGTGGTGGTGCTTTCCTCACCCCTTCTGCTGCAGAAAGGCAGCAGAACAGACTGGTAATGGGGTGTGATTACTCTTCTGTTAATTAGGGGTGAAATTAGCTGTGGCATCTCATTTCTGTTTATTTTGCTTTGATTATAATGTCAAAAAGACACATGGTTAGCCAGGGCTATGGAGGCTCCTGTACAAAATGTGGGCTTCAGATGCTCTTTAACAGATGGTTTGATAAACATCTGAAGGCATCCATGACCACATTTATTCCTCTTGTATTTTCCAAAATACAATGAGATGAAAAGCTAAAAATTAATGAGCCAAATGATCGTAATAATACATTAATATCAGAGAAAAAGAAACAGAAGGATTCCAGGGAACTGGGAAGCTAAAACTCAGATTACTTTGTCCAGCATGAGTTCAGTGCTGTAGGTAATGAGAAGAACCTCTTTGGGAGGTTGTTCTCAGCTCTGGTTTGTCCTTGACCCCAATGAACTCAGCAGGACCTTGGCCATGGATTGAGTGGATGCTGGACTGGGCCACCTTGTAGCGTGTGTGTATATCTGTGTGTATATCTCTCTATCAGTGTATGTTTATGTCTGTCTGAGATACACACATTAATATCTCTGTCCAGGGGTGTGATTAAGGCTTTTGTATGCACTGGAGGATGCCTTTGGTGGACTCAGTGGGCCCCTGCTCATCCAGCCTAGGGTGTCCAAGGTGTCCCTAACCTCTACTGCCCGTGGAAACCAGGACCAATCACAGGAGCCTGAGGGGCCACATTAGCCTGGGCTGGCATTTGCCCTTCTAACCAATTAAACTGGTGTCAGAGACTCATGCTGGGACTGACAGTAATCTGGAAATAATCAGTTGCCTTTAGGGGAGCGGATTATTTGCGCGGAAGGAACTGCATCTTTCTGGAGAGGCTAAGAGGAGAGTAACCCACACGTCTCCCTGCGGCTCTGCATGCTGAATGTCCCACTCCCACGCCAGCTCCAGAACAGCCCCAGTAGCACCACCAGTCCCTGGGGCTACCTGGGGATGCAGGGTGCCATTGTGGGCACCTGAGGAGTCCCCAGGATGCCCAGGGTGGTGTCGGCTGAGCTTGCATGGGATGCTGTGCCCACGAGCTCCTCCGACTGCCGACTTCAAGTGCAACACGAAATTGGGGTTTGATGCCCTTCAGCATTTTCAGTCTGCCCATGAATTTGGCAAGTGCTGCCTGCTGGTGGTTGGTGGCCTGGTGGGGTGATGGGGGCCACGTCATTCCCCTTCCACAGGTAGAGGGCTGCTCCATGGCGTGGAGGACCCTGGTCGTGGTGGTGATCTCCTGGCAGGGCAGTGCCTGAGCAGCGATTTGGGATGGAGCTGTGGTGGTGCTTTGTCAAAGTCAGTAACTCCCCAGAAGTGGTAGGGCCTGTCTAAAAAGCACCATGAAAACCAGATGTGTGAATACAGATGTTCAACTCCCTTCCCATAAGGGACTGCACCACACCCCGTTTTTATCTATTTTTATTTTTTTAAATGCCAGGCTTAATATAACTCTATTTCCTGTATGAGAAGTGCAGATAATTCACAGATTAACTAGCTCTCTTTGTGAGTGGGGATTTTTTTTGGAAAAAAAAAAAAAGAAATTTGAGCTTTTTTGATATTGTTTGACAAAACAAGTTAAAGTTTTGGCTTTCCATTGCTTAGACAATTTAAAAAGACTTATGGGGTTTTTGTTTGTCTAGAGGAAGAGGAGAGTATTTTTTTGTTTCCAATGCAGATGAAAAAAATCTTCCTGTAGTTAATTGTAGATAAACTGACGCCACCAACTCAATGCAGAATGCATCAGTTCTAATAATGAAATTTATTGACTACAGTGAGACAAATTTCAGAAACCCTCTTGATTTTTAAAGTTTTTCTTTTCGCTTAGCACTCAAAGAGAACAATCCTGTCATGAACCCGGCCCTCAAAACACCTGTCTTTTAAACCCAGAGTCAGTAATCAAAAGTTTCCTGTCTGGCATTTGCTTCCAGGTCTAATTTTTACTCTCCCCTCATTTCCAGTAAGAGCAAACCGTGCAGAGAGTCACTTTGCGGATGCTGCTCAGGAAACTCTAGGTACCACGGGAAATGCGTCGCACGAAACTAATCAAAAGCTGCACGGCTCATTCTCCCTCTACCCTGCTACCACCCGTTCTGATCACTTCTCTGCTTAATAGAGGTACTAGATGAGTAAAAAAAGGTGGAAGAGCCTCCCCACTGCCCGCTCAGAAATCAGAGGCTTCCTTGTCTGCCGATCGTGCAGAGCACATGAACCAAAGAGATGAGGATGGGGAATTTGTTCTGGGCCAGCAAGCCGGTGTCTGCTGAGCGAGGGAGGAGGCCAGGACATGAAGTTTAACAAATGATGGAAAATCAAAAATAAGAAAAACAAAAACGCCCCTTCCTCTCTATCACTCCATCCCTCCTCAGGGTCCAGGGAGTCCTTGCAAATTGAATTGCACTGTACAGCAATGTCCAGTTAGCAGCATGAGAAATACCAGCTTCCTACCTCTGCTCAGTCACCGTTCCTTTGGCTCTCTGAACACGACAAATTGACCTTTCCTAGTCTTGTGGCCTTTGGAAGCCATGGCTTGCCTATCTAGCACCTCTACTACGCAGCTAGAGAAGGACTAATCTCAGCCTGTCCCACCAGACGTAGGGGACACGGGTTCCCCTGAGCGTTGACATTGGCATTGTGAATGGTTCTGTTTCTAGACCCCATGGGGAACAGACAGCTAGAGCTAGAGCAGAGGGTTTTGTACAAGCAGGGTTTGCATCTCTTTCATCAAGCTGACAATTGTTAGGTGGCTTCAGGGAACTCCCAGCGAGCATCCCTTAGCACACCCGTGGCCATAAGGGTACACAGACACACATATCTCGTGTTACCTGTGCGTAAATACGTCTACATCCACCCCTGCACTGGAAGAGTCTCTTCCCCCACCTCAGGCACTGCTTCCCAGCAGCAAACATGCACCTTCTTGAGAATTTCCCTCTGCCCGGAGTTTGCATGCTGTGAATGCTGGCAGGGGACCCCCCCTCAGCTCCTCACCCGACAGTCAGGCGGGTGGACAGCCCAGGAGTGGCAGGGCACTGAGTGATGCCGCATGTTTGTGAACTGGGATTTTTGCATGCTCTTTTTTGGAGTCCGTTTGAATTCTCAAAATCACCAGTCTCTGTCTCCCTCAGAAAGCCAACAAACTACAGCTTTAAAAGTATAAAAACTACAGTTCTAACAGTATATGTATCTCTGATTTTCTTCATTAATTGTTTCAACTTGTATCTTTTCTTTTCTTGCAATTTTTTTGACCTGCTGGCTGTTTTTGTTATCTGTCAGTCTAGAGGACAGGACTCATGCCTGAGGCTCGTGTGTACCAGGAGCTCAGAAGCAGAGTGGTAAATCCCATCTCTGAATGGGTAACAAAGAGGAATGGGGCATGATGTAGGGTTCATAATGAGCAGTTCTCCATGGTAGGAAATTCTTTACACTGGCATAAATAGCCTGAACCTTTGAGTCAGCCTCCTGCTGCATGTTTTTTGATGGTGATGTGGCCTTCCTTGAAGTTTAGCCTTGAAAGGTGTGGTTTAAATAACGGGTGAACAGCAGGTGCACAGGCAGCGTTTCGAGACATTTCCAAATGGCAAAGATTTGGTCAATAGTCTAGCTGAAAAAATTATCCTGACTTCTGCAGTGTTTCCTTTTGCCAGGTGAGGTTGTTTTATCTGGGGAGGCATAGTGTGAGCAAGGACTTCTCCCCAGAGAAAGCCTCTTTTCAGTTGCTTAACGCTGAGGTTGTTTTTGGCAGAGATGAAAACGAGCAGTGCTGTTCGTAATGCTGTCCTCTCATCTGTCCATGTCCAGTTCTGTGTTCTGGAAAATCAGCCACTCTGATCTCAATGTCTTCCTTGCATGTCTTCCTAGGCATGTATTTTTAACTGCTAAAGCCAGTGTAATTGTTTTTTTCTCTTTTCTACTGAATTCCTTCCTACTGTGGTCCTCATTTCATCTTCTCCATTTTGAGTTCTGCAAGGGAAAGGGAGGATGGAACAAAGTACTGCCTCGAGGTCTTCTTAATCCATTGGTGACTCTGAAAAGGAGTATTACAGACTGTAGTTCTTCCAGTAAAAAAAGGAGTCTGGAACTTTGGAGTAGCTACAAGGGCATCTTTGTTACCTGCATCCATCCTGAATGTAGTGTTATACACCCTGTGCTTTAGTATGACTGTAGGTGAACTGTGAAGGGACATAAAAATAATTCAGATGTCTTGTTTTCCTGGACCCTTGGGTGCCTGCCCACAATCCCCACTGCACAGGCTCTTGTGGCAGATGCCAGCACTTTGATGCATCTAAGGCTGAGTGCTAAAAGCCTTCATCTAGGATGCATAAAACGAAATAACCGTAAACAATGAAGCAATCATGGAAAACTCAATGTAGGTAAATTAATAGGAAACTCCTTAGAAGCTGTGGTTTCTTAATGTACTAAACCAATGATCTTTAGTCAATAAGTGCAATAACACATTCATTTTTAGACAGTAATGTAACTACACCAAGCCAGGTTATCAGGTCTATTGTGTTCTGCTTTGTAAGAGACTTTTCCTGGTGCCCTCACAGATGAAGGCACCTCAGAGACCTGACAATGGGAAGAAGTGGCACCCAGGCCAGTGAAGGAAAGGTGTTTGCATGACCTTTGGTTGGCCTGTGGCTCTGGGTGTAGCAGGTGTCTTAAAAGCTTGCTCAGGAACAATCAGCCAGCTTGGAGGTGCAATCTGGCTGTTCTGCTTTGCTCCTGAAATGCAAAACAGCTGAGCTGGCAAATAGCAAAAGGTTGGAAGGACATGCAGGATGTGGCTGATGTGGTGTCTGACAGCTCTCAACATCAGTTTGGGAAAAAAAAGGGTGTGAGTTAGGAAGAGAGGGGTGATTGTAATGGAATGCTGCAGAATATCAAAGGCCAAGGTTACAGACATGAGGCTGGCTCCAGTGTCCCTTCACTCATCCAAGGCCCCATGCTTTTCCATGCTTACGTGGTGGCTGCAGGGATGGGGCAACCCCAGTCTTTGCCATTATAGTTCCAGTGACTCCACTGTGGTTGTGGAGGAGGAAAAGAAGAGGGATTACTCACCATGACATGATCACTGCTGATGTTTTGTTTCCCTTATGCCCAGGTTATTCTGCTTCCAGAAACTCCATCCTCTAGGCTGAATTCACCTGAAATCACTGGAGGCAAACCAGGCTTGAGCTTGGCCCTCTCATGATTTCTGTTTTAGTCATGGCAAGTTTTGCACACACAGTTGTATCTCCTTTCCTTCATATCCCCAGTAATTGGTTTCTGCCTCTTATTCACACCTGCAATCAGACTGGAGCCCAGTCAGCCACAAAGGCTATCATTCATTCCTGGCACTTCTGCTTGGTTTTAATGAGCAGTTCTCATATACCACGAGCTCAGCACAAACTCTGGATTTAAAAAATGTACCTCATTTACCAACAGGAGACAACCCCTTTCTCCTGGCCACAGCTTCTCAGAAAAATGAGCACTGATACTGGTTGAGTTTGGATGCAGAGATGGATCTGAGTCTGCACTAGTCCAACTCAGTTTGGCTAACTGAGGAGAAAAAGAAGTAATGGCTCAAGCATAGTTTAAAATCAATGACAAGACATTACAACTGATACTTTTTATTGATCCAAAATTACTGCTAATGTAATGAGTCCACATTTTTTAAAAGTGCTGATTTAATACTGTAGAGAACTGGAATGAACCCCAAACCAGAGTGTTTCAAACAGGACCTCAAACCCCTGGTGTCCTAAGGAGGCTGATGGCAGCTCATTTTGAAGGTCAGCTCTCAAGAATTTCTCTGCTGAGTGCTGAGCTGTTGGACTTAAATGAACCAAAATGCAAAGCCCACTAGAGCAGTGAGAATCCCTCCATCAGCCCTGGCCTTTTCATGTCTGTCCAGCACTGGGCTCTCACTTTTTGGCTGGCAGCAGAGAAAAACCAGCTCAGCTTCTATCCTTCATTAAATTCAAGTCAAAAGCTGAAAGTTTTTTAAACCATCTCCAAAGTCAGCCTGGAAATGTAATTCTTTTGTTATCAAATATGTTTTCATAGATGCCAACTGAAAGCAGTTAGGAGGACGTAGAGCTAAAGCAGACCCTGTTAGGATGTTATGGCTTCCCATAATCTGTGTCTCTGGTTGCAAAGCCACAGTTCTCTTTCCCTTCCCTTCCCCTGGCACGAGCAGGGCACGACTGTGAGCATCAGTCCATGCTGTGTGTGTGGCTGGGGTACTGCTGTCCTCATGTTCATGTCACCAACACATACACTCTCCACTGAACTGAGACTCATTTACCATCCTCTCGAGTGACATCCAAACACCACTTCTCCAAGACACTCCACGTGCCTCTGCATGACTTTCTGGTTGAATGAGAACATGATCTTGGATTAGCTGGCAACATATATCCCTATATATGTCTGTATTTCTTTGGGACTTTCTCCTACCAGCTCCTGCTGACCCCAACAGCATTCTCCTCTGCAGGGATTGTACTTGCATGTGATTCCAGGTGTCATTTCCAAGGAGAAAATTGCATGGCAGAAGGAAAAATTTCAATTAATTGTTTGTGTTGTCTCATGTCATCTGTGTTAAAACAAAGAAGTTGTATCAGGTGTTGGGTTTTTTTCCTGAGTAGTGAGTACTTGGGAACAAAACCCACACAGATCTTAGTTGTTCATCAGATTTCTGTGAGATTTTTCAATGTGTTGTACCTCATGCTGTCAGGCTTGAAACTCTTTGCTCATATCCCTCACTGAGTTCAACTCTTTCTTTTTTTGCCTTTTGTGATTCCTGCAAACATTTTCAGCACATTTATTGTGGGAATGGGAAAAGGTCCCCAAGGAAAAGGCTCTGCTTTACTCAGTGAAAGGCAACTCGTTTTATGCTGGGATTGGTGATGGGAGCAACACAGCAGAGGATGAGGCACAAAGAGACTGCTTTGAATTCTGAATATTTCTGTGTTGCTGATGCATTTTTATAAAATTTATTTTTAGAAAAGACCAGGTAATTCAAAGTATTAGTACTACTGAAACTCAATGGATTCAAGAAATATTCTTCTGTAAAATCAACAAAAAATAAAGGAAAAAAAATCCAATTGGCCTATTTAGAACCAAATGACAAAATTGCAATCTGGTTTCTTATCCAATAAACACAGAATGAGAATTGCTTTTAAACCTTTGGCTCATTATGTGCAATGATTTTGGTAGCATTAGTGGCTAAGGCTTACATCCAGAAAGGTATTTAGGCACGTGCTTGTTCCCAGATTCCTGTGTGGATTTTTACCTCTGACCTGAATTTCAGCTCTGCTGAAGGTCTGTTGGTCCCATGGCTTTCAGACAGCCCCTGCAGGTGGGCACCAGACTGGGAATTCAGTCTCCAGCACTTATCTGAATTAATAATTCATCATTAATTGGGTTAATTCTGCCTTTTCTAACTTGCTTATGAGCAATTTTATTTTCTCTTGAATGTGCAGTTGCTGCTGAGCCCGTGGCCACAGCTAACCCTGCCCTGCAGCACAGGGGATGCAGCTCTGCAAACTGCTGCCTAAGCACCTTTCTCCCCCTGTCAATGTTTGTTGTCTCTCAATGTAAAGTGACTTTGTAAAAATAGCACCTTCTTACTCGACAAATCTGCTCCCTGAGTGTCCTCGGGTCACGTCTTCTCCCTTTACTGGGCAGAGAGTGTGTCTGCTCCTGTCAGCAGAGAACAGCCGGCGGCTGCGAAAAGGGAGCCGCGTTTTGCTTTGCTTCAGAAACCAGCAGCCAAGTTCTGACTGAAGAGCCCCGTGCCAGTTTTGAAGGCAAAGGTGGGCTGTTTGGCTCTGAGTGTTCAGGTGGTGTTGCTGAAAGACGCACACAAAAAAAAAGCAGGTCTTTGGTTGGTGAGCTAGAAATCTGATGTGGAAATCAAAATTTCTTCAAATGTTCTTCCTGCGGATTCAGGCAGAGCATTTGCAGCAAAATGATCAGTGGCTACTGCGATGGTACAGAGTGTTGGGAATTAAATTCCTGTTTTCACTCAGTTTTGATATACCTATATATAAAATATTGGCTCTGTGTGCAAGTACGTTGCACTGGTTATCCAACCTCTATCAGTGTAGTTTAAGCATTAATTGCTATTGAGAAAATATCAAATGACTCAAAAGTACTTGCAGTTTGGTTTCCCCAATGCTGTCTCTATAAAGTTTGCCCTTTTGTAATGATTCACAAAATCTCTTTGTTCTGCAATTTTCAAGTGAAAATTTGTTATCTTCATTTGAGTGAAAGGTTGTAATTGCAAATTTCAGAATTTGGAAACTAGTTAGAGCTGGGTTTCCAGCAGACTGTTTCCCAGTGAGTTCATCTCTGTTTCTGCAGAGTGCTTCTTTTCAAACCATAAATCCAAGGATTCTAGTAGGAAAAAAAGCAATAAAATGCCGTATTCTGAAGTTGTAAAATTTTGCTTTGCATGTTTATGACATCCATAGCAGACCTTCAGGGAGATGGCAGCTTTTAGATTGAATTTTTATAGGATACGAAGGAGTTGCACATTTAAGTGTTTGTATTTAAGTGTTTGAATATATGACTGGATAAAGAGGAACCCTTTGGAATATATAAAAGGGGCAGATCGTGTTTTAAGAGGGAGGAAATGCAGGAGTTGAAGAAAGGGAAAGGACAGGTCTGAGCACCAGAAGCGAAGTGTTTCCATGAAAGCTAAAAGTTTTAAGATAATGGGGGATTTTTTTTTTATTGGTATTTTCTTATTAGACATAGTGTTTTGGAAGGCAGTTGTGAAAGAAAAGCTTCCTAACTCGTGACCGGAGCTGATCAGTGATTTAAGGAATCATAACCTCATTGTTGATGTCATTCTGTCCCGCCAGCCCTGGCATCCCACAAGGGGCTTCTGTTTAAGTCCTCATTATTTTCTCTCTCTTAAGAATCATTCCCATTTCACTCATGATGACGGAAACATCTCTACAAAGCTTTCTTTTTTTAAAAAAAATAAAAAACCCACATATATTGGAAAAAAAAAAAAAAAGCCAACAGCAAAACTACATGTCACTGCTGCTTGGAAGTGCTCTTGGTTTCTAATGGCTGGTGGGGAAGGACTGCGTGGTTTCCAGAATGACTCCTCCTGCTGTCTCCTTTTTGTCTTTGTTTCAACGTGTTTCTCTGAACAGTCAGAAGGTCAGTTTGAAAGATCGTGTCTTCTCCAGTCCCCGCGGTGCTGGCACCAAAGGGAAAGGCTCTCCACAGGCTCAGGGCATGAGGAGGTCCCCCAGTGCTGACCAGAGCATCGAGGACAGCCCAAGCAAAGTGCCCAAGAGCTGGAGCTTCGGAGACCGCAGCCGAGCCCGGCAAGCTTTCCGCATCAAGGGAGCGGCGTCGCGGCAGAACTCGGAAGGTGAGGGGTTGGGGCACCGTGAGAGACCCCAGATTCCCAGCTGGCCCCGAAATCCTCTCCCTCCCCACATAAGGAGGTGCCAGCCAAGGTGCTTATGTGGGTCTCCTTCCCCACCCAGTCCTTTAGCTTGGAGTAGCCTGAGGAACCTGATCTAGTTGAAGATGTCCCTGTTTTGCAGGTGTGTTGGACTAGATGGCCTTTGAAAGGTCCCTTCCAACTCAAACTATTCAATGATGATTACAAAAGCCCTTCTGACACCCATGATAATGTATATATTTCGGTATCTAGGGACGGGGAAAGGAGGAAGAGTCAGGGTTTAGGGCAAAGGGAAATGGCCTCAAGGTGTGCCGGGGGAGGCTTAGGTTGGATATTAGGAAAAATTTCTTCACTGAAAGGATGGTCCAACCCTGACACAGGCTCCCCAGGGCAGTGGTGGAGTCGCCAGCCCTGGATGGATTTAAAAGACACGCACATGTGGCTTTTGGGGACGTGGTTTAGTGGTTGGGCTTGGCCCGTGCTGGGGTAATGGTTGGACTCAGGGACCTTAGAGTGCTTTTCCAACCCAAATGATACTGTGATTCTCTGATCAAGAGATGGATGAGAGCTGAATGTCACCTGGACATGTCTCAGGAAATGCTCTGCTTTGGATGGTCAGCAAAGGCATCTCTGGTGCCTGCCCTGGGGTTGCTGATTGTGATCTGATACATCTTCCCTTGTGTGGCACCGGCACAGGAATGGTAATGTGTTGTTTTTATTCCTCTCTCTCCCAAAACCAGAAGCAAGCCTCCCTGGAGAAGACATCCCCGATGAGAACAAAAGCTGCAACTGCGAGTTTGTGACAGAAGATTTGACACCAGGGCTGAAAGTCAGCATCAGGGCAGTGTGGTAAGAGAGGGAGAGGGGGGAAGCGGTCCAGGAAAGTAAATAATAGGGAAAAATTAGTGTAAAGCCCAAGAAGTGGTGGCAAATGCTGACATGTCTGTGCTGCAGGCTGTTTTTCCCCTGGGTGGCTTGCCCTGCTTTACAGAAAATTTTGCCAGAGAGGGCGATTTTTGCTTAGGGAAGGAATAAATGGAGAAACAGGAAAATCTCCCGCAGGGATGCATCCAAATGATCGTTCTCACCAGCTTTGAGATTTAGCGCTGACATTTATAAAAGTGATGCAGAGAGCACATGCACAGATGACCGTCCAAGGGGCATCAGGGACCCCCCGTCGCAGACAGGGCTTCAGCCACCAGCCCCCGCAATCCCCTTCCCCTCTCCTCTCGCCACATCCTCTCCCAAACCTGCAGGGTTGGGATTTATTCCATTTTCCTTCCAAAGCAGTTCCCTGCAGTGTTTTTTATCTGCCATTAAGCAGGTCAGGCTGCAGCCCAGGGACTGTATTTTGATTCTCCTCTCCATCTCCTGCAGCATTATGAGGTTTCTCGTCTCCAAGCGCAAGTTTAAGGAGAGCCTTCGGCCCTACGATGTGATGGATGTCATCGAGCAGTACTCAGCTGGTCATCTGGACATGCTCTCCCGGATTAAAAACCTTCAGGCCAGGCAAGAGACCCCTCTCTTTGCTTCATTTTTTTCACTGTTTTTTGTGCACTGTAGAGGTATTGTCACGAGAGAGACGCTTTCCTTTGCAGCTACAGCTTATTCTTTTCCTTCCTAAGAGAAATCCTCAAGGAAAACATCGGTGCTTGTGGCTGGAACCCACAGGGATGAGCAGGATAGGGATTGCAGAAAGGGAGTGTTATGCCACTAGAACTGCCTTACTGCCCACCATAGGACATAGAAAAATCGTGGCTCATCCTCCTATTTTATTTCAGGAGCTTTTGGCATTGTAGTGTGTCCCATAGGTAAGGTGTGTACGTATCTCCATGGTCCAGGATGCAAAGGTTTGGTGCCCCAGTCTTAAAGCAAACGTGGGTAGTTTGATGACTTTCTGGAGTGGTATAAGAAAAAAATTTGGTGTCCTGGTTGTGGCCCTGCTGCCACAGACAGAGAGAGCAGTGAGGAGGCAGCAGCTTCCTCCCACCATTGGGATGCTAAGCTGTTTTGGGAGGGATCCCTCCTGGGATGGCACAGTCTGCCGAAAATCTGTGCAGATGGGGGTTTCTCATCCAAGCTCACCGATGTAGGTGGGGTTTAGCCGAGCTGCATTTTAACTTCTGTGCTCAAATTTTAGGGGGAGACATGTTAATTTTAACAGGAGAAGAAATGTGAAAAGGGCACAGATGGAACTGGGAAGATTCCATTTTTTGTCAAGTTTCTCCTGGGGAAAAAAAACCCAAACAGAAAAATCTGGTCCTTTGAACAGAAGATCTGAGCTAAACCTTTTTGTCTGACCACTCCTCCCTCAGCCCTGGTGGCCCACATTGAAAAGGAGACCCCAAACTCCCAACACCCACGGCTGTGTCAGCTCAGCAGAAGTTCTGCTGAGCTTGAAGGACACCCAGAACAGTGGCAGGACTTGGCCATAGGCAACCTCCTGTCAAAATAATACACCATTTATTTTTACATTTGGAGAATGAAATTATTTCTCTTGATGGTTGTGGCAGCCCAGCTTCCTCTGAAATCTGTTGAGGAAGTTTTCCTTTAATTTCAAACCCATCTAGGTCCCTGGTAGAGTCAGAAAATGTGCAAAAGAATGTGTTTGGGTATGTAAGCAGCTAACATGAACCACAGGAATGAAGTAGGAAAAATGTCTTGGGAAAAAGAGGAATCTCTCTTCTGCCATGAATCTCTCAGAGTCCATTTTAACTCTGCTATTTTTGATATTCGAGGTAACTTTCTCAGTGTTGCTGCACACTGTGCATTTCCCAGAAGGTACATTTTCCCTCGCGATGGAGACTAAAATATCCTGGAGAATTTCCTCTCTCTGAGCCTCTCACTCCTGTTCAGTACAAATTCACTGATTATAGATCCAAGATGTGTAGCTGAATATGGAGGGGGAAGAGGAGGAGGAGGGGATTGATATTTCCTGGCTTTAATAACCTGAAGTAAGAGGCCTCCAAGCTGCCTCTGCAGTGGGTACTGAGCCACTGGGATTGTCATCTTTACTGGCTCCAGGAGGGACACCTGAATTTTCAACCCAAGCTGAAGTGGCAGATTGCCTCACTGCCCACCCAAGTCTCCCACTGCCAAGCCTTCCAGGTGATGTGCTGCAAAGCCAAAGTAGCTTGTTTGGCTGCTTTTTGCTGGGAGGTTGGGGTAAGGAATTGCAGCTTTCAAAGACTAAACTGATGTGTCCTCTTAGCTGTACCCGGGGAGCTGTGAGGATGAGGTTCTGAGGCTGGATGAGGCTAGGGCTGCCACCCATCCCATCACAGGGAAGTCAGGAGGACCAGGAGCTGCTTCAAAAATGTGAAGTACCTGGATTTGGGACCCAAGGCTACCAGGCAGCTTCACTGTTCCCACTGAGCAGGAGATCAGTGATGGTGATGGGAGCAGATCCCTTTGGAGTCCTCATTATCATAACCAGGTGAACCAAGAGATCCCATGGCTGGTCACTTGCCCAGTACCACTGGAAGGGCACCCTGTGGACAAGGTGTGTGCCTGGGGTGGGCTGTGGCCAACATTGGTTCGTGACCAACCAGCACCAGGGCCGTGCACCCCTGCAGTGGATCCCAGGATGGTTTGTCACAGGGCACCTTGGAGAACAGACATTTTAATTTCCCTTTCCTTCATCAACCAATCTGGGAGCTGTGTTCCCCCTGCCAGCTCAGCTCAGAGGGGCTGGCTGTGACCTCCCGTAGCCAGGGCTTTAGTGGATTACAGCTGCATTCAAGCATATTTCTGGGGTGTTTACATGCACTTTCCTCTTTAATCATTAAAGCCTCTGTCACTGTGTCTGCAATGTGCTCTTCTCAGTGTTGTGTTCACATTGTCTTGTGTTTCATCCTGACACCTCGCCAGCCATGGATGTCTCCCATTCATTGAGTTCCACAATCCTGCAGCTTACCTCGCCGACTCCCAACAGCTCATGCTTTCCTGAGCTAGCTGAGGATGTGTTCCCTAGCCCTGGAACTGAAAGGAGAATGAATATATGTTGTTTCATATCCAACCACCTCAATGGGATATTGCTACACATATGCAGATATATTCCAGAGGGTAAAGCATGTTGCCTGTTGTATCTGGGGCAGGGGGAACTCCTAATGGTGTTGCCGTGGTTCCTAAGTCTCCAAATCTTACCCTGAGGTGGGTAAGACACCAACAACCAGGTGGTAGGAGAGAGCCTTCTGTTTCCAGAGGAATATATTTTCGAATTCTCTCTCTTTCACTCTCTCTCTGTCGTTCTGTTTTTCAGTTGTTTCCTTCTGCAACTTTTCTGACCAACTTTTCTCTACGTGTTGCTTCATTATGCATTTTGCTGGTGTCTTTTCTCTTATTTACTTTGCCAGGATAGATATGATTGTGGGTCCCCCACCCCCTTCAACTCCCCGGCATAAGAAGTATCCAACCAAAGGACCCATGTATTCTTCCAAAGAGTCTCCCCAATACTCGCCTAGGTTAGGATTCACCAAAATGCTGCTTTCTCTGGGTTTTTTCATTTGCTTAAGGTCAAACCCCTTTCATGCCAGTTATATGACGGCATTTATCACTTAGCAAAGCAGCCTGTGAAATCATGACACAAAGGGCTTGCTACTCTGGGTGTGCTCTGATTTGCTTTCAGTGATGAGCTTTCAAACCAGGCCAGCCAAAGGAAAACAAAAAAGGGACATTCATACAGTCATCAATAACCATCGGTTCCTTCAGAGAGTGTGTTTTCTATTGTCAGTCTTCTTCTAGGTGTTAGAAGGCTAAATTATATCTTTCTAAAATCTCATATTTTATCAGGCTATCTTCAGGGGTAAAAGGTGGAATATTTACCCACAAAGTAAGAATGAAGTGTTTTGTAGGTGATGAACGCAGTGATCTCTGTTTCTTGCTGATGCCACTCTACTGACCATGGAGGAAAAAAATATGTTAAAATATTACTACCATAGGACTTACATTGAAAAAATAAATAAATCCTGATTTTCCAAGGAAAAAGAGCAGGAGTCAAACCCAGCCCACAGTGAAATATTTCTCATTAAGTTCTCTCCTTAAGTAAAACCATACCTGAAGCTCAAGCCATGAGGAACATATTCTCACCAAAATACCCATTTTAGGGCATTCTGAGTTCTGGGCAGCAAGGCCATGACTGGGCTGTATTTTCACCTTGCATTGATACCACTGGAGCACAAGGGAGGTATAAATATTTGCCAGAAAGTCATTTTCCATGCAGAAACAGTAGATGATTCTTAAATGCAGAAAGCTTAGCCTCAAATATTTTTTTTCTAAATATATTTACCTCCCTAAGCGCTAATATGTGACAAATCTCTTGATTTTTATTTAAGCTGCTCTGAGTAATCTTCACTAGAGAAATGTGAGTAAAAGGAATATTGAATATTAAAAAAGAGAATTTCCCAGAAGCCCCAAGCTTTTCGCTTGAAAAAAAGATAGAAAAGCATTTTTTCCCGTTTTTCCTCCCTGCCAAATGATGAGGCCCCAAAATAGTATTTGAAAATGAAATAACCTTCTTATCTGCAGAAACATTTAGATTTTAAAATAAAAATATATATTTAAGTGGATTTTGTTGTATTTAACCTGTAAGATTATACGTGCAACAAACCTTACTAGAGGCAAGATTTTCATGTGAAAGCTTGTGCCTTGCACAGAGAAAAGTTGATTTCTGGAGGGGAGGAGGCCTCAAACTGGGATATTTATTTTATTCAATACAAGTCTGTTGCTATATCAGCTTCATGTTAATGATTTTCTCTCCCCCTGTTTTTGCAGTTTCTAATACTGATTAAAAATCTGTTCACACATGTCCACTATGCTCCTGGGACATTTAGATTTTTATTTTAATAATTGCTCCCTTTTCCAGTGAGTTTTTTTTCTTTCCTCCTTTATTCAGCTGTGGCTGCAGAAAACAGCGGAGTCCAGAAGGCTGCTGAAATCTCTGCTCCCACCCATTAAAAGGCTTATGCTGTGCTTAATTTTTGGCAGCTACATTCTCCCACAGGTACCAGTGGGACTTGTGAGGTGCTAGGGTACCTGATGGATGGGAACCAGAGCTCTGAGCAGCCCCAAGCCCAAATCCACTTATTCCAAGTGCAATCTCAGCTGTTATTTTTTAGACAACAGTTATTGATCAAAATTTGTTTAGAGCAAACTTTGTTGCCAAATGAAAGGGTAAGTAGCCAGTCCTGTGACATGGATGAAGGGGGTTTGGCTTCAATGCCTGGATTGTTTACAAAAATTTATAAGAGATAAAGAAAAAAAGAAAAGACCTGAATAGATATTCCCAAACACTTCATTTTTATCTCATTTGAGCCGTTTGACATTTTTGATGTCTGCTTCTGGCCCGAGGGTGACATATTACACCTCTTTGCATGCACTGTTAGCATGAAGCATAATGAAGCATGAGAAAACCTGCACTGTGGCTGATGCAAGACTTTACATTTTTTTTGTATCATTAGAAAGACGGGAAGATAACAAAGTTCACTTTAAAGAGCAACCCCCTTGTCTCTCTCCCTCCCAAACTAAGACCCAGCAGAGCCTACCAAGAACAGCAGATGGCACAGTTTGTCATGCATCCTTAGAAATCTTTGAATCCTCTTCTGCTAGGAAGGGAGAAACATGGGGCTGACTCTGGCCAGAGCTTCAGCTGAATTCTTCCTTCTGCACGTGTGTATTTGGCACAGCCAAAGTAAGTGTTGAGAGGACACAAGGCTGCCCATGGGGTGTAGTGGAGAAGTGGGATGGCCATCTCAGAAGATTCTTGGCCCTTTGTCACGCAGTGAGAACATAAACTATCCCCCTCTACTTGCAAAATAGAAATAGAAAATGTTCTATCTTGTTCATCTTTCAAGCTTCATGGCCCAATTTGGAAAAAAATCTCAAAATCTTGTAATGGCTAAAAGGACCTCCTGCTCTTGGCAGTCCTCAGCTAGGTACAGGTGGGTTGAGAGCTCATAAGGAATTTCTTCTTTTCCCTTCCATCAGATAAGGCACAAATGAAATCTCTGTGCTTTGCTGAGGGTTGGAGCACTCTCCTGTGGTCCAGCTTCAGCCATGGGAAGCAAAGGGGTGGGAGACCTCGAGCCTGGTTTCTCCCATTAAGAGAGAAGGACTTGGTTCACCTTCTCCCCTCTCTGTGCTGAAGTCAGTGTCCCACAGCTGCCCCTTACACCATCCTTGGTGCTGACCTGCCCCCAAGGCCAGATCCGGCCCTCTGGTTCCTCAGGGCTGTGTTCAAGTATAGACACAAAGAGAATGAATCAAGCAGGAATTCTGGGCTCTGGTGTCAATAGATTATAGGAAAAGGCTTCTCAGTGCTTTATGGGTGAGCTCTGTGAAGGACTTCAGTCCTGCCCCTAAATCACAGCAGGTCTAGAGGCAAGTTGTGTCCAGCCTGAAGGGGATGGACAAGTCAGTGCTGTTCTAGATGATGCTAGTGATCATTCCATCTGTGAAGTGCCAGCTGGCCCTGAAATGGGCTGTATGAGGTTCACTTACCAGATAGTTCTTCTCTCAAGACGTGGAAGAGAGCAGAAGTTCTGTCTCATTTTCTGCAAGATTAGAATTAGGGTTGCACAAGACTATCTCTGTTATTACAATGCAACACTCATTTTCCCTCTCTGTCTTACAGTCTGTCCTGCCTCCCTGCTCTACTCAGCAACTGTTGAGGCACATCTCATTTCCATTAGTGGACATATATCAGTGTCAGTGCTGTGCTGGATGGGACAGGAGGACAGAGCACCCTGTTTGTTCTAGGCCTTCTGCAGCATTCAGTGGCATTTAGACTTTGGGCCTCTTTAAACGCATGTTCATTGTTTTACAAGTCTACTTGCTTGTGCATACAGGAGAGGAGTTCGTACAGTGGCTGTACTACGCCTTGACTTGTGATTCCAAACCAAGGTAGCCTGAGGTATCCAATTTAACAGCTCTTTGCTTACATGGTAACGGCGTTGTCATAGGATTTCTTGTGCTGTATGTCATGTCAGTAGTTGCATCCCTTGTGGGGAGTTCCTGTACCTGTTAATAATTTCCTTCTCCCATTACAAGAGAGAAATAAGGCATGCATATTCCTCACACTTGTAATTATGGCACTTGGTGCTCCTTGTACTCCTGTGCTTATATTGCTAAGCAAAGGGTCAAACATGGCTTTTTAAGCAGAACAGTATTCTGTCGCATCCCTGCCCAAATGAAGTATCTTCTGGGATCAAAGCTAAACTCTGAAATAATTGTTGGCTTATATTTTCTGTCTTTGATGTGATGTGCTCATCCACTTCATCTCTTTGAGCCAGAGCTGGTGCTGTAAACTGCTGTTGCTCTAATATAAGCTAAGGGAGCCACGCTGGTCCATACCCACCGATACCTGTCCCTTAATGTCAAACAGCCAACATACATATGAAGTCCCTGTCAAACGTAAAGAAAACAGATGGCTCTTGTGTTGGAAATAGCCTCACGTCTCATTCCTTTCCTTGGTTTTTGTTTGTTCATTTTCCCCTGTCTGTCTGTGTTCAGCTCCTTCCTTTTCCTCCTCCTGGTGCATGGACCCATGGCCCACACGGCAGAACTGCGTAAGAAGCATTTTGAGTTTTCGCTCAAGATACCTCAACTTGGTTTCAGCCAGATTAATTAACCCTTCTTTTCCCCTGCCACCCTTACTTTTGGTGCATTATGCAAGAGTAAAGTTTGCCTGGCATAGAATTAGGCTGTAAACCGGCCTGCCATTAAGAAGCTGTTGCAAAACTGAGAGGCTCCCCTGACTTTTGAGGGATCAAAAAGCTACTGTGTTTACTTCTCAAGAAAATTTGTATTTGATGCCTCAAATAAAATTGATTTCCAGCTTCCAGACTGGCTCTTCCCTCCCTTCTTCCTATACTTATGGAGCTGTATATCATCCCAGGTGTATCTATACTGGGAATGAGGAGGTGCAAATGTAACGTGTGTAAAGAAGTTAGTACCTGTATCTGCTGATTTGGCAGGAGTATCCTCTGCTGTTCCCAGCTTGGAGCTCTGCTAATAGAAAACATCTGATACAGGTGTGAACTGCAGTGTCTTTGAGATGAAAACAATCTGGTAGTGTTTGGTGAGTTATGGCCTCGATGTAATTCCACTAAAACAGCACTGCAGCTGTTTGTCTGGATCTTAGCACAAGCGGCTCATTTTCATGGACGTGAGAATTACACACGTGCATTTGCATTGAGGAGAGGAAACTGCTGCAGAGACTGAAAAAATCCCATTGGTATGTGCTAGACAGAAAACTTGATCTCCCCCCAAAATAATAATTTCTCAGCGCAAATAAGGAGTTAATTGATTTGGAAGAAAGCCAGTTAAAGAAATTCTTTGCAGTGGGTAAATTTACTGTGCATAATGTGCCAGGTTTTATCTGTACAAACAGAAATGGATAATTTCAAACTCTGCTAATACTGCTCTGAATTTTGCATCTGAATTAACACTTCAGTGCCACTGCGTGTCTGTGAGTAATTTGGAGTGTTGGTTGGGCGAGAGGCTGTTGCTTTGTCCCACGGAGGCGCGACAAGCGGAGCCCTCCTCACCTGCTGCCTCCAACTGACTCCAGGTCCTTTTCCGGGGGTGGGGGGATTTTCTGATCCCGGTAGAGTTGACCAGATCGTTGGGAGAGGATCCTCCATGACTGACAAGGATCGGACCAAAGGGCCAGCAGAGGGGGAGCTGCCTGAAGACCCCAGCATGATGGGCAGGCTTGGAAAAGTTGAAAAGCAGGTATATTGGGTCAGGAGGGGGTTCTTGTCAGAGGGGGTTGCATGCATTGTGCTGGTTTTCTCTTGCCTTTTTTCCCAAGTGAGATGTTACCATTTAGTAAAAAAAAAAAAAGTAAGAGCCAAGAATATTTTGAAAAAGAAGGAAGGTGGATGTTATGAAAGGTCCCTAGATGTCTTAGAAGCCTAAATGCCACTTTCAAACAGGCACTTTGGAGTCTGTGACATATAGTCTTCCTTTTTTTAGTGAGTTTGTCAAAAGTTTACATTATTTCTGAAAACAGCACATTGGTTTCTTTGCCACACTAGACACATTACAAATGAGTCCCTGAGCCTGGCTGCTGTAGCTCATGGCCTTCCTGAAGATATAAAATCCTCTTGGAAGATAAGGCTCAGAAATCCCCATAGCCATTTGAGCCCAGACAAATGCCAAGTGCAGGAAGGAGGGAGCTGGAAGGATGCGGGTGTGCTTCAGCTTTTCTAGAATTTGGCGCCTGTCAAAAAGATTATAGGAGCATAAGGAAAACCCTGTAACAAGGGAAACCCTGTAACAAGGTGGAGAATTAAACCTGGAGAACAGGACAATTAAATATTTACTAAGGGTTTGAGGTGGTGTGGGTCAGCATAGGCAGAGGTCATCTATGAAGCCCAGCCCCGCTCCTGCTGCTCGATGGAAGTTGCTTGTACTCCAGATGTTAATGTGCTTCAGCCTGCATGTGGCACTGGAACTGTGGTGTTTTGCAGGTTCAGTCAATGGAGAAGAAGCTGGACTTCCTGGTGAACATTTACATGCAGCGGATGGGCATCCCACCAACAGAGACGGAGGCTTATTTTGGGTCCAAAGAACCAGACCCAGCACCTCCCTACCACAGCCCCGAAGACAGCAGGGAGCACATTGACAAGAACGGCTGCATCATCAAGATCATCAGGTCCACCAGCTCCATGGGACAGAAGAACTTCTCCGCCCCACCAGCCCCAACCAATGCATGCCCGCCCTCCACGTCATGCCAGCGGCAAAGCCACGGCTCCTCTCCCGTCGGAGACCCCGGCTCGCTGGTCCGAATCCCACCTCCGCCCTCCCACGAGCGCTCCCTGTACAGCGGTGGGCACAGGGCGAGCGCAGAGTACCTGAGGAACGAAGACATTACAACCAAACACCATGAGAGTGCCATGAGAGACAGCGACACGTCCATCTCCATCCCCTCGGTAGACCACGAGGAACTGGAGCGCTCTTTCAGCGGCTTTAGCATCTCCCAGTCCAAAGAGAATTTGGACATCCTTAACAACGGTTGCTATGCAGCCGTGGCCAAAATCAGACCCTACATTGCAGAAGGGGAGTCAGACACCGATTCTGACCTCTGCACGCCCTGTGGTCCCCCTCCCAGGTCGGCCACGGGCGAGGGACCCTTCAGTGACATGGGCTGGTCAGCCCCCCGGCAGTGAAGCCTTCCTGCAGCCGCCGAGCCACGTCCAAGCGCTGGCAGCTGCCCGCTCCAGCTGTCCACATGCTGAACTTCTCAAGGAGATCAACAGCTAAGGTTTTCCTCCTTCTAGGACATCCTTAGCTGGCAGATACTTTCTTGCAGCTTACTCTGGGGGGGGGAACGAGCAGGTCCGAGCCTGCGGTTGTGGAAGAGGTCACGGTGGTGGGCGAACTGGAGCCGTGAAGTCCAGATTTCTTTCATACTCTCTTTCTAAGATCATTAGGTGAAATTATTTCATGGCGCAGGGGAGGCAATTTGCATTTCTTGCGAATCTTCAGAAGCGCAGGGCAGGAATAAATCACCCAGCCAGGGCTTTTGTAGATCACAGTAACTGGTGGCTGACAAGTGTTAGGTGGGAGTTGCTATGTCATTGGCACCCGTGATTACACCTTGAGGTGTTTTGGTGTTTGGAATGGACACGTTGTTTCCGGCTTAGATTTCAGATCACGTGTAATTACAGGAGGTTGGTACTCTCTGGTTCCTCATTAGCCATCAGGAAGGTGGCATAATTCCAATATAATACATGGAAATGTTGCATAGAGCCCCTGGAGGGGAGGGATGGTAGCTGGGATATTTGCATGAGCAAAAGACATGGCCTTGGAGTGGGACAGGTTAGGATACTGCTCTGGACCAGAACAGTTTGGAAACTATCCCATCTTAGGAAACTGAAAAACTCAGAACTATGATCTTGAATGCAAGAAGAGGGACAATCCAAGGGGCAGAGAAAAGAGACAGAAGGAGGACAAGAGACTACCGGGCTGGAATTTTCTATTTTAAACCATGTATTATATTTAATTATCTCTCCTCCTGCTGGCAAGGGACCTCGAGGTGCTTTGAAAGCAAAGACAAACCAAAGGCAACCCCTCTGGAAGGCTGCCATGGTGTGAAGCCATTCTCATGGCCATTGTGGAGGCACAGCCACCAGGCCAGAGGGGGAGGGTGGATATGCAGGATTCTGTGGTCCCCGTGTTGCTGCGAGCTGCTGAGCTCCATCCTTTGGAAGCCCTGCTGGTCAGAATGGGCACTTTTCTTACAGTTTGCATCGTGCCTGAACACTTTTGCACACACTATGCCCGTGAAAATCTTCCCTTTCTTCTTCTGCCCTGCCAAAAAACTCACACCCATGTTCTCGGGACATCCTTTGGTTTGTTTGGATCCCTCAAGCTGAGTTAAGAGGTTTTCTTCATTGTCTTTCAGAGGCCTCTTACCCACGCTTGCCTGCCAGTTGTGCCAATCCAAGTCTGCCCCGTTTCATTGTTGTTCGAGTACCTCCTTTTGGAAAGATCGTTGTGACGTTACCAGGATCCTCAGTGGTGTGTTCAGCTGGGGGAAGGCGAGGGGAAAAGTGATGCTCAGAGTTTCTTTTGGGACCAAAACAAAGTCACGAAGTGATCCTTTACATGGATAGATTGGTGGGGTTTTTCTGGAAGGGGGTGGATCAGGAGAAGTTGTGTTTGGGATCCATCTCCAGAGCTGGGATACCATGGCTGGCATTGTGCCTCTGAACCCTCCTGTGTTTTCACAGCCCAAATCCCACATGTGTTTCCTGCTGGGGCTGTGTCTGTGATTTCAAACCCCATCTTGCCACATTTTCCCTGTGTCGTATCAAGAGCCTGTTAAGGATATTTAGGTGAGAATTTCATTTCTGTGTGGCCTTTCAGAGGCTGAACATCGACTTATTCGGGTTGAAGGGAGACTCATAGCCTGTTTCTCTCCACCTGTTTGCTTGACCAGGCACGGTAACCAGGAGAGACCCAGGATGATTTTGGCCTTAGGGAAGATGTGGGTGCAGTCTGACTGCTTGCAGACAGGAAATAAAATTGTTCTTTTGCTAGTGCCCAGGACCAACAAACAGGTCTTCACATGAACTGAGGAAGGGGAATAAAGGCTCTGTGCAATTTTTCCTGCCATTTTTCACCATTCAGGAGGGGAAAACATTTTTCTTAGGGGGACCCTGGGCTTCCAGCCATGCTACTTCTTTTCTTTACCACTTGAGCCATATTTTGGTTAACTTCTGCAATTTTCCCCTCTCTGTTTGTGCTCCAGAACTCCTTTTGTCTCCAGATTTCTTTGTGCAGAGTGAAAGCAGCGATGGCCTTGACTTCCCCACAGAGGCAACTTTAAATGTGAAATGGCTGTAAATTGTGCAGATTTGCCTGTGGCATGTTCCAAAATGAGATGCCTTCTGGTAGAGCAAGAAGTGTCAGCAGGTCCTAAATCAGGCTTGGTGGCCTGTGTTTTCTACTGCCCACAAGAATAGAAATTGCATTAGGTGAGGCAAAAATCAACATTGCTCCAGCCAGCTGCTCACTGCAAATTTTGTCCAAGTCAGAGATAACAAAGATTTATTGTCTTATTTGTTTGCAATTACCTTTCAAGGCCTGCTGGAAATTTGTCACAGAAGGATATGATATAAAGGCAAGAATGCCAGATGAGGCTGAGGATGATGTCATGCAGCCCTGTTGCAGCACAGGTACACGACTGGTCTTTTTTCATAGAGTCACAGAGTCATAGATTCATAGAGCCATAGAATGGTTTGGGTTGGAAGGGACTTTAAAGCTGATCTTCAGGGCCTGCATAGGAAGAATTGAGTTTACCCTCTTCAGCTTACTGGAGTCTATAAAACACATCTTTTAACGTGTATCTTTAAAAGTTGTTGGATTTGTTCCATAATCGCTAATTGTACAAAACTGTTTTTATACATGTGCAACACAGATTATATCTGGCTGCAACATATTTCACACAGAATTTTTTTTGAAAGGTGTAAGATTTATTCCACCTTTTTCTGTGGCTTCATATCAAAGAAATTCTGACACACACCTCCATCCACAACCATGCCATAAATCATCACTTCTCATTCACCCAGGTAGAAAGACCTGGATTTGGGGGTTAACTTATACCAGAATTAGCTGCAAATAATGCTCCTTATTTCCCTGAAATTATTTAAGCCTACAGAAACAATGACATTGCCTGCTTGGTTGCTTACTGACATAAATAATTTAATTCCTGCCCTAAATCGTAGTCCACTACTCCCTGCAAAGTCTTCACCTTCAGCCATTCAGCTCCCCCATGCCTGTATTACTCACTCCTGGTGATAATCTCCCACAAGGATTCTTAACTACTAGATTAAAAGAAACGAAATCAGTTTTGCTAATAAAGCAATCCCAGTTTTAAAGGTCCCAGCAGACTTCAAGAGGATGGACAAGCAAACTTTGTCCCACTGCTGAGCCTCTCTTGGGCTGGTTTTTGCTCCCCTCTCCCTCCCAAGTCTTGTTGCATGTTTTTCGGAGGACAGAAACAAGTTTTAGGCAATGCCAAGTGTGCACAGAGGAGTCCAAAGAGAGCTGAAGAAGAAGTGAAAGCCAAATTTCCAGCAGGCCATCCTGAACTGCTCCAGGGATGCCCCTGCCCCAGTGTGGTTCTGTGCCCAGAACCTGGTTTCCAGATATGTCTGTGCTGAATGCAAAGCCATGACCTTGGATCAGAGCCTGGGATCTGGTCTCCAAGAAGGTTTTGGGTGGGCTTTTTTTTTTTTTTTTTCAGAATCTGGTTCTAGGTCTAGGGAGAAATACTGCAGTTGACTCCCCGCCGTGGGATGGAGCAATGTCTGGGACTGGGACCTGAACCCACAGTCAGTTTTTGGGTGCCTCAGGTACAAGTGTGAGTTCAGGTGATCTGAGGAATTTGTGTCTCTGACCAGGTGACGTGTCTGGAGATGTTGCAAGGTGGCCTTTCATAATGTGACCCCAAACATAGGAACAGAGCACTAGCCATAAGTCAGATTTCCCAATATTTGGGAAGGGACTTTAATGTTACTCAAGTGCAGATTTTGTATGTGAATTTCCTTGTTGAATCATTTTCTTAATAATACTTTTTAAAGCTAAAAATGTCAAGGAGCTCACCGAAAACAAACCTCTTGTCCAGCTCAGAAAGCCATTATATTTCTTTAGGCAGACTATGTGATAGATCAGATTTTCTAAAAATGTGTTCTATTTCAAATGCTACTTAATAGATCCAAATAAATTCTGCAGGGTCATTACTATTTACAGATAAATAGGTATATTTTTACATTTTTAATTGATTTTTAAAATTTTAAATTATGTGAATTTTTAGAACAAGTTTATATTATCTACCTGAGAAGCCAGAGCATCACCTCAGATACAAATGCTCCCCTTCCAGCCAGTTACCCAAGAGAAAAGAAGAACACCTTCCCTCATACTTTTTCCTAGAGGGAATTACTGGAAACCTCGTTTCCCTGATATCCTCAGACTACTTTGGTCACACCAACATTATTGCTAAAACTAAAATGTAAAAATTAAAAAAGAAACTGAAATTCCTAAGGATTTTACCCAAACGTTGTCCCATACGAAGACCCTTAGCAGTGAGTATTTTTTTGGGAAATGTTAAAAAGCCTAGGAGCAGGATAAGGATTTCTGTTTCTCCATCATATGAACCCTCAGGCTGAGAGTGAAGCCCTGAGCCTCCAACCTTTCCTTCCCAGCACAGCCCTCCAACCACAGCTGTGCTCCTGCATCCTCTCCCATCCCCTCTCTCCATCACAGGTCGGCATCTTCTGTTTTCATCAGCATCCTTTTCCCGAACCAGAAACAAGGAAATCAGATACAAAAGCTCCTTCACCTGCAGGTAACATTGAGGCTGCAGAGGGCCGTGGTGGAGGGCTGAGGGCAGCAGCCCCTCCGAGCCCCGCGGGGTCACTGCTGCTCAGAGGTGTAAAAGCAAACTCTTGCTTTTAGCACACAAACACCCCGACTTTTCTGCCTCACAGAGCAAAATCTGCTTCGAGCAGGGGTGTGGGCTCATTGGTATTTTTTAACAATAACGATAGGGTGGGTTTTTAATAATAAGGATAATAATACTGCATAGGAATCTTCTTTAGTATATCTTAGTGTTTGATGCCCCAGTGACACAATACTGCTTGCCTTATATTAGTGTCTAGAGGGAGAGGGATTACACACCTTTTGATACACTATTAATCACGCTTCTAATTTAGGTAGCAGCGGGGTCCTTTTTAACCTATGAATGTGCTTTCTGGACTATCTCACTGACTGTACTCTCAATTTTGCCTGCTACTGCATGCAGCCTGAGATGAGTAGACAGCAGTATGCTCCAGCTGTATCTGCACTCCCAGATTGCTGTAGTACCTGACAAGGTAACGTTGCCAAAAGCATCTTTTTGGGGAGAGCCTGTCCCCACAGTGACCATCTCGTACAGTGCTGCAGTGCTTCTGTAGGTAACACTGATATACCAAGTGTTTTTCATGCTGCAACCAGTCATCACCCCATCCCTCTGATACAGCATGCACAGACTCCACCTCTGCTTGTAACTACAGGGTAAAGAAACCATGTTTGTACCTGTGGTTCCTTCAAACGTGCACATGGGGAGGAAAAAATATGAATTGTGTTGGCTGTGTGTAACAACCTCCTTTCCATCCAGATGCCTCTGACAAAGAGCATCCCAGATACCCCTTTCTGAGGGCCCAGAGGAGAAGGCAGTGCCAAGGATGGAGGACTGGTCTTAATTTCATAGATGCCATTTGAACCCACATGTGTGGGACTTGCCATATGTCTGTTTTAATTTCCATAGGACACTCTGACCTGTGTCCTGCCTTGGGGTGCATGTGCATTTGTGCCTGCAGCACAGCCCGAGGGGCAGGGGGGATTGTCACTCCAAAACTTTGGAAATCCCTCTTTGAAAGTTTTATTTGCCCTTGTCTACAGCCCTTGGTGGTCTCGGGGACCCTGCAGCTGTGCCATAGTCATTCCTCATGGAAGCATCTCTTACTCTCCTCATGGAGTGGCACTGAGCTACCTTTTTATGTCCATTAATGTTTTGCCACTGTTTTCCCCACTTTAATACCAGTCTGTCATGAGGCCTTCAGTGTTTGCCCATCTTGCTCGTGTTTGCAGTCTCTTGTATCTCTTGGCACTCCTGCCATGATCTAGTTTGACCCTGGTCCTATATCCTCACCGTCCTTATCCATACTATTTACCAGTGAAGCTGTAATGCCAGAACTCTGCGCTGGAACTTGGTGTTGTCCTGACATCACTAGATGCACCAGAGAGCCTTCATATTTGGTTAGCATGACAGTTTTGCTTTTTATTGGCATTTTATTTGCTTCCTTATTGAGCCACCATGGCCTCAACACATCCCTGGTTTGTTCTGTTGGAGCCTTTCCACCCAGGGATGGAGTCTGTGTTGTCCCTCTGTGCAGTGCCCTGTGAGGGTTTGTCCCCATGGCTTTTGCTGATTGCAGTGAAACAAGGATGAGGGTTCAGTTCAGGTTTTCTTGTCCAGCTGAACATCTCAGAGAAGAGCTCATAGGCTCTACCACTGTGGATGCTTTTGCTTCCTGAAGCAGGAGCTGTTTTCAAGACCCCCATCCCCTTTAGCGACCCATACGTGTGGCTGTGCATGGCAGGCTTGATAATGGGGAGAACTGGAAAGCAGCTGGTGCAAGCTGTGCTGTTTCCAAAGCTGCCAGTGAACCTGCAAGCATCTTGCCCTCTCCCAGTTCCTGTAAATACAGCTGCAGATGAATTTCTCAAGCAGCATCTCTTTGCCTAATGCTGAGAAACTTGAGCTCACTGCAGAGCTTTCCAAAACTCAGTGCCAAGCTCAGGCTGGATTTCACCTGCAGCTACACTGATAATTTTAGGGCAGGGCTAATGATTTCAGGTAGAAGCCATGTCAGAATCTCCAGTTTATGTGGTTCTGACCCCAAAACAAGGCTGAATGTCACGCTGCCAACAGAACCTGCCTTGGAATTTCAGCTCCATTTGACACTGATGACTCTGGACCTGGGGAGATGTTCTCTTCTTCCCTCTCCACACAAGAAAAGGTCAGCACAAGCCTTGCAAACCACAATGGGAAAATGCCTCCTTACTTTGATATGCCATGGGCACTTCCCATTAAAGCAGAAGCAGCATTTCATGGTGATCCCTTAAACTTGACCAACACGGTGGCCATGACCCAGTGTTTTCCATGTGCAGTGATGCTCATGACAAGGGTTTATCACAGACGTGGGTATGGAGGTCTCAGTCCTTTAGCATCTCTGTGAACATCATGTTCAGCCTTGCTGAGGACAAGTCATCGAGGCTGGTGACAGGTCTTTTCAGTCCTGCCTGGTTATTCACACTGGTCCAGCATCTTCCCCGGAGCTGAAGTTATCCCATGCTCCTGTCAGCAGGCAGAATGGAGACCTTTCTGTGTTGGCTACTCTTCCCTCCCCAGCAAACCCTAAAATTTGAATTTTTTTCACTTTTTCTCAGAAAATTCACACACAATGTAGAGTACCTGAGACCTTCGGGAACACCGAGGCAAAACCAGATATAGCTGATAAATGACAGAGATTTTGTTATTTTAAATCAAGAGCAGATGTTAAGCATAGTGGCAGTTGCTGCGTGGTATATCAAATGCTTTAGGAGATTCAATAAATTATTCTTATAAATGTTTCATTCTTTTATCAGTAATTTGTATAGGTGGGTGCCGCTGTTCTTATACAGCAATGCTCCACACACTAAAACTATACTCCTGTTTCTCCAATATAGACGTTGTATTTATGAAATTTATCTTGCTTAGTGTCACTTTGGCACATTATCCACGTGTGCTGCACACAGATTGCACATTACATGCCATATGCTGGGAGGTATCTCTACATGTAATCAGCGTATGTGCGTTGAACAGACACCAAAGTGTCACCTGCCTGGTTTGTGATGTGACTCAACATAACTGGGAATAGAGGAAAATGAACACCCTGTTAAGAAATTTACTGCATTTGAATGCTTCTTTAAACAGATTTTATCAGGAAGCTAAAATAAGAGATTGCCTTTGTAATGTTAATTAAAAAAATAACCGGAACAAAACGAACACACACAGCCCATAAATACTTAACAGCTGCTGTATTCCTATATATTCTTCATTGCTATACATTTGAACTGTAAATTCTGTACAGATTGAATGAAGTTCACAGTTTATCTTTGTCATAACCTGCAAGATAAAAGGACAACACAACTTTGGCTGCAAAAACCACGTGCATGTGGTTTGTGTACATGCACCTACGTGTTGCTGTCTGTGCACGTGGATACGAACACGTGCACACACACACGCTTCAAAACAGATAAAGCTGCATCTGAGATGCACAAGGAGGGGGAAAAGTTCGATTTTGGAGGTGAGAGAGTGGGTAAAACAAAACCAAAAGACTGTTTTAATAATGTCTTTCTATCAAAAAGGAAGATTTGCAGTGGGAATTGATGTGTGGCTCCCATCCCAAGGAGAAATCTTACTTCTGAAGGCAGCACAGGCCATGCAGCAGAGCAATGCAGTTCTTTAAATGATAATTTCTTTGGCTTCCTTTCAAACAAACAAATATAATTCAGTGGCCAGTGCCAACTTCAAGTCCAAAAAGCCCATTCCTAGGATATGTGGCCAAACAGTTGTCCCATGCCATCAGAGAGCCAAGGGCAAAGGCTTCCCGTGCTGTGACAGGGTGTCCCACAGCAGCAGTGCTGCCTGATGACAGTGCCATGGTCTCCCACAAACCTGGCTCCTGCCCAGGCAGAGGATCCCACTGCCTTGTGGGTCTTACCCTTGCCTACATATTTTAAAAAAAGTCCCTAGTTAAGAGATGTTTAAGAAAAGAGTCATCAAAAGCCCATCTTTGATCTTAGAGTTATGGAAGAAATGACCATGTTATAACCACAAAATCTGATTCTCAAAGCAGATCAGACTTCAGACTCCAATTACCCCTATTCAGAGATTTCACCAGCCTCACTAAATGAATCATCCTCTAGGATTTCATTTTACCCATATTTTCACAGATATAAGACTTACGTTGGGTACAACTTACCCTTCAGTGTTTAATCTAAATAAACAAAGGCATGAAGAGCTAACTTTTCCAGTCAAATACTGCTGGATGCCATTGAAAAAAATAGCAATCAAATTTTTGCATTGGTCTGAAATTTATCTCTAGGTCCAAAGTTCTCAGCTTTAAGAGCTGAAAAAAAAAAAAAAAGTCTTAAATAGGTTACTAAGCAAGAGGTACATCCATTGCTGGAGTATGTTGCCGTTTCCCTGAGATACCTGGACAGTATCCTGGTTTATAACAGCATCTGGCTCATTTGGCCTTAACTGGGCTAAAAATGGTTCATGCATTTGTCCTGACAGCGAGAGCTGAGAGGTGACTTTCACACCAGGACGAGGGTGGGTGCTGCACACCTTCACCTCCCGCTCCTAAAGCTCTGGGGCTCGGCTGAGCGTGGAAGTTTGGTTGTCCTTTAGAAAGCAAAGACAGCTGCTGCTTTGCTTCCTTTCATTTGCTCTGTTGCCTTGGCTTTCTTGCACTTTCGTTTCATCTCCAAAGAATCTCTCATAATGCCTTTGGTACTTATGTACAATTTTAAAACATTTTGTATGTATGGAATGGTACACACTTTCTCTTGTAAAATAGCAATCGGGCTTTTCTTTTCTCTCTTGCTTTTTTCTATCCTTTTTTTTTTTTCTTCTTTTTTTTTTTTTTTTTGGTGAATGTGTAATTTCCTCTGTACATTTTCAATCACGACTTCGTGCAATGTACATTTTATAGGGTCAGGTGCCAAGGGAATGACCTGTAGTCTCCTAAGGGACTCAGCTGGAAGCTGAGTGACACAGTCACAGACGGTTTCACAAAAGCATTGCAGGAGAGCGACGTAGCCCAGACTTTTACACTGAAGCACTGAGTGTGATTCAGAGTGTACCTTCACATGAAAGACTGTGGCAGCTGCAAAACTCTACATGTGTGATGTGAAAAACAGCAGCGACGGTTGCAATCGGAAGGGAAACGGAGGGAAATTAAATAATCACAATCATTAATTTAAGCCTCGAAGCATCAGAATGGAAAATTTGCATTCAGTAAAAATACCAGAGATTTAACCTTCATGAGATGAAATACACATTTATTTTTCTTTGCACTTCTTCTGTTCTCTGTGTTTCTTTATTTCTGGGGATTTCTTGGTGTTTTGGGGACATATTTAATGGCTGATGAAGAGGAGTGAGATGGTGACTGAGGGCCTGGCCCTTCCTGGCATTAAACCTTCACACCTCCATTTCTTATATCTAATGTTAAACAATACTTTCTGATTTATAAAATCAAGCTCAGAAATCTCAAGTGCCCTTTGTAACAAGGACACTGACCCTTCAGAGTCCTCTAGCAATATTGACTTTCTTTAAGCCACATCCTGACAGATAAAGGACTGGAATTCTTCACTACCCATGCCAGCTCTTCATCATCCTGCTAAAAATTGAGGCTGGTGTTATTGAGGTGGGCTCAGAGCCAATATATGGCACTGGGAAGGGATTTTTATCTGTCCCACGAGTTATCTTGCTTACCAGGCATCAGCCCTAAATTAAGAAATCACGTGCTGGATTTTGGAGCACTGTCTAGGAGTAAAGTGGATTGACTGACAGTGCTTCCCACAGCAAGGTTGGCTGATGAAACAGCAGTTCCATTTTATATGAGAAAAGGAAAAAATAAAATCCCATACTCCATCTTTCTTCCAGAAAGATTAAATAAGAAAATTTAGAAGAACCAGGGCCTGTGTTTTAAAAAGCCTGCCAGTCATTTGGGCAAGGCAGTGAAAGAGGCTTGGCAGAAGGAACACTGTGCTCAGGCACAGCAGCCCCTGCTTGTGCCAGAGGACTTGGCTCGAAGCCTTCAACAGCTCCATCCTGCCCAGAGCTATTAGAGAAGGCCAGGTGTGAGCATTTCCCAGTGGGTACAGCACACTGAGTGTGCTTAAGGAACATCATTAGATTTTATCTCATTATGTTTCACACCAGTGAGATGAGCAGGAGAATTCTCAGTTTGCTAAGGCACATTCCCCCGTCATCTGAACAGGATTATTTGCTGCATCCAAAGGCTGTCCTGCAGCATCCCCCCCAACCTGAGCAGGGATGCTGCTGGAGCCAGAGCAGAGCAAAACTGCTGGGCAGACCTGCAGCCCTTGCTCACATGTTCACCAAGCAGGAGAGGAGACCAGGCTGGAGGAGGCATTGCTTTTCCCTGGCAATTGGCCTCCAGTACCCTGCTAGTCCAGTCCAGAAGAAAACTCAGGAGGGCCCTTTTCCCTGCAGTGGTGAATGTCCCTCTTTCTCCAACAGAAGTAAATGTTGGACCCTCAGAAGAAATTCATATGAATACAAACCAACTAAATCCCCTAGGATTGTGGTTGCCCTGGCTATCATGGGAACACATCTACCTACTCTTCTCAAAGCTGGAGTTTCTCAAGGTAAAATGATTTATATTCAAATTCTTTAGGCAGGGATATGTTGCCCTCAGTGCTTTCTAGCATGTGGTCCCTCAGGATGCCAGGAGCTGGATCCCAAGGAGGTGTGACAACACAATGCTGCAGTAACTCTGGGATGCTCCCATGGAAGTTCACAGCTCACTGATTCTAACGGGGTTTAATAAGTTAATTAAATTTTTTCCCAAACAAGCACTGTTGTTTGGGATTGTATATGCAGATACAGGGTCTGAAGTTCTGCAGGATGAACCCATTGCCAAAATCTCTGCTGTGCTCTGTACCTAAGCAGAATCCCAGTCTGGGTATTTCTGTTTGCTAACTAATTAGACCACTTACTATCCTTGGAAATTAAAGAAACATTTCTTCCTTATTCACTGGAGGGGTAAGCAGGAGTTGCTACAAGATGAAGGCTCAGGTTGTAAAATCTCAGTTCTACTTTTGGGCATCCCATTTAAGACACCTGGAGCTGGTGCTTCTCAGTCCAAGGTGAAAAAAAGGCCAACTCCAGCTTTTGATCCCAATGACACCTGATTCCAGCATTTGGGTTTCCAAATCTGGGTGGGTAGAAACCTTTTTCCTTCCTGAAACTGTGCAATAACTCAGTGGCAGAACCATGAATGAAATCTCTCTGATCCATTTAATGCTACTCCAGCTCTGCTCTGGGATATAATTTACCCTTATTGCCTTCTTGGCAGCTCTCTGCCATTTCCATCAATAGTAACCTAATGGTGGTTTTGGGCATAAAGTGTCTTTCTGGAAAGAGAAACCTTTTTCAGCAAGGTGGTCACTCTCTTTATGTAAGGAAGTTAATAATACATAGTTAAAGGGAAAGGCAGACTTAAATTGAAGTGGAAGGAAGAGGGCATGGGACACACTTTAAAAGCTTATGTAATTTGGCATGAATAAGGAATTTGGTGAATAATGGAACATGAGGCTGTTCATACAAAACTCATGAGCAAACTTTTTATCTCCTTGCCCTTGAAGGACTGTTAACACAAGACAGAGGTGGAGGGAGACTTTTGGATACAACTAAAAAGACCATAAGATTGCTCTTCAAATCACTAAACTTAGTTGCTAAGTAGAACAAATGCCCCTGAGCTCCTCTTTCCACTTTGGCTTCATTTGAGCCAGTCCCAGACACTCCCCCACGACCAGACCTATAAATTACACATTTCCCAATGATTTATTAAACAAATGTTTTAGATGCAGTGACACACTTTATCACTCCAACTTTCTAGTACCAAAAATTAGTAGAAATCCTTGCTGTTTCTTTTTCTTCCTGTGTCACTGGTCAGCACCAGTGTGAGGGTTCGGTTGAACTGGATTACTTTAATTTTTGCAGCTTTCTGCTCAATTCCTTTTTGAGCTCAAAAGCAGTGCATAGGTTTGGGGTTGGTTTTCCAAACTGAGAAAAAAACATGGTATCTGTGTCTTTTCAGGTCCTGATTTCTTCTTAAAAGATAAATGCTAAAATGTGATTTTATTCCTTGTCTTCTCCTGACTCAGCTGAAGCTTTTACTGAAATCAGAGTATGAAGGAGCCAGTGAATATAAATCAATGAAGACACTTTCAATTAAGTGGTAAAACCAAACAGCAGCACTCACCAAGGCACGGTGGATGAACTGGGAGAACTGGTGCATCACGTAATTCCAGCTCCCTGCTATTCACCAGTGGAGCACTGTGGGATGGATAAACACATGGAAGCATATTTTCTTTGTGTGGAAAGGGAAATAGTAAATATAAAAGTTACCTCAAACAAAACAGCTCCTGCTCAGTAGTGACATGACCAAGGGAGGTGGTGATACCTCTGGATCTCCCTCTCCTAAAGATCCAGGCGCTGGCATCGCTTCAAACCCACCTGCACTAACTTACCAACGTGTGCTGCAATTTCCTCTCCAGCCCATCCTGCAGAAATGCCAGAGCTTCTCTTTGGGAGGAGGGAGATGAGCAGCCTGCCCGGAGCCGGACCCTAGATGGCAGAGTGAACATGCTGCTGAGCACCGCGCTGGAAACCCACCCGCTGCTGCACAGCATCCCCTAAACGGAGCAGACTCATTCTCCTCCTTTTCCAACTCGACTTCTGGGTCCTTCAGAGCCCAGAAAACCCTTGGTAATTATAGGTAAACACCAATTAGACAGACACAGTGGAATTTCTAAGGACTTTCAGGGATGCATCCCTTACAACCAGCTGCCTTGGAGCTGTTTTTCTGGGGAGAGGCAGGAGATTGTTCTCAGAACTGAGCACATACACACAATGTCCCCCCAGTCCAGCTCAGTAGCTCAAAACAGCTGGATTTCATTTCTCCTAAATAAGGGAAGAGTGCAGGCAAATTTGGGGTCTTCCCCAGTTTTAGGAAGTCTCCCTTAGGATGTCTCACTCTGACTATTGTAGAGGAAAACAGCATTATCAGCAAAAATAAAGGGATTCAGCACAGCTGGGTTCTTAAATAAGACAAAACATGTTTTTTTGTAAGGAACAGGGTATTCTGTGAGGTGGGAAAAGCTGCTGCACGGAAAATACCAAAGACCTGAGTATTAATGTTTCCTGGCCTCTTGCCCTTCAAGATGAGGGTGGGAGGAGAAGAAACACATTTTGATTTTATTCCATGATTTATTGATAGCATCGAATATATTATTCAAAGCTTCCTTCTCATCTGAGGTCTGTAGGCTTTCTAGTTCACCATGGCAGGAAGGGCTGGGGTGGGGGGAGATCCCCTCTTGTCTTCCCCATCTCAGCCACATCCCTCTGGGTATTTCCATGGCAAAATAAGGACTTTTAGATTAATATCTTGTGAAAAGCCAGCATCCAACCAGGATGTGCCAGGCTGTGCAAACACGATCCTCTCCCCAGCAGAGGGTGCAGGAGCTTTATTTCCAGAGTCGATAGCTCATCCCTTGGTTAATTTGGGATATTTATTAGTGCAGTGGTGGTAATTGGGTCCTGTGTTCTCACACCTGCATTGTGTCCTGCAGATTACAGAGACTGTGCTCACCTCATCTAAAGGCTTATCGTGATAAAAAGGAGCTCCCACACGGATTCAGGAATATTTCAGATGGAGGGAAATGTGTACAATTTCTCCCCCATCTTGCACTATTGCAGGCTGTCCTGTGTTCAGCAGAGCTATTTAGCTAATGGACACACGGCTCTTTGAAGATGTATGGCACTTTGTAAAGTCCTGGTATGATTGCTCTGCATTAGTCATAAAAGGCAATGGTGCAATTCATCTTCCAGCACAGCCTGGAAGCCTTCGGGACCAGCTGGAGAGCTGATTTACTCCATCCCCTCCTAATGGGGAGAGGGTAGGGAGGCTGAAGCTGGCCTTTGATGCTCTGTGGTGGATATTGATAGGGAGGGTGTTTGATACAGAAATGGCATGTCTGAGAGAGGAACAAAGGCAGGTGGTTTGCAAATCAAATTTCCACAGGTACAAAGTCGGCAAAGGGGTGTTACACAAAATGCAAGAAAAGCTGTTTTGATGGGTTAGAGTTTAGCAAAGGTGGGATAAATACCACTAGTTCTGCAGAAATAGGAGCTCTTCATCAACCCCATTTCCCCAGAGCATCCCAGACTGCCTCCTCCAACGGCAGAGCAACCTGTGCACTCACATGGAGACACTGGGACACACAGGGACAAGGCTCCTACTCCTGTCCAGTGGCTGAGGCTTAGCTTGGAGGAGGGAGGAAAAAAGCCAAGATCACCAACACAAAGTTCAGCAACATTTGAGAATTTTACCTGCCACTTTATGGGGTTTTATAAGAGTAAATCTTAAATTGGCACATTTTCTGCACAATGGGAATTTTGATCAAACTAACTGAATCTTGAAGCTGCACCTCAATCATCCCAGGTGAATGAGGACCAGGAGAAGAAAAAGAAAGAAAGCAAGAACCTTTTCAATTCCTTTAATTTCCAAGATTTCCAGTAACCAGAAACCACCTGTACCAACTGATGGGATAAAATCTCAGTCCTGAACTTTGCAAGGCAGCAATTCCTTTAAAATGTTGGTGAATGGATGTGTCAGGTGCTGAGCTTCCTTCACCACTTGCCCTCTTGCTGTTCTAGGAAGAAATGAGAGTCACTGAAAGGAGAGATCCAGCTGAAGAATGAAAGAGAAGGCAACCTTGTCCTGCAATGATAAATCCTGGTCCCTATTATAACACTGCTGCAGTGCGTCATAGTCCTGCCCTGCTTCCAAGCAGGTTTGATTCCCAAAGTCTGTTTTCTCCTTCAGTCTTCACAGATATTGATCTGTATGAAAATGGATTTTAGAAAAAGGAGGGGAGAAAACAGCCCCATGGCCTTCCCATTTATTCAACAGTCAGGCACTTGAAAAATACCTTGATTATAGATTGGCAATTTTCTCCGGCTGCTCCGAAGCAGAAAGGCAGGGCAGCTGACGTAGGCAGAAGAGCAACACAAGCAGCAGAACTTGCCTCTGTAATCTGAAGAAATACTTATTGCAGTGGGTTTTTTATCCTATTCAGCCCTTTTGTTGAAGAGTTCAGATAACTGGTTTTGTGCAAATGTGGTTGTTTGTTGCCTGCTGGTCCATGGGTGCAGCTCCACTGGAGCTGTTCACATTTGTGAGAGCTGATGAGGTTCCTCTTTACTGCTACCCAGACGTGTTCCTCTACTCCACATCATGTGGGATGCCCAGAATCCTTCACAGGAGCCATATAGGTGGGCTCCAGTGTCACATGTGAACTGTGGGACAGCAACAAGGATGCTCCCAAACACTGTTCACATCCCACTGAGTAAACCACGTAACTCCTTAGACAGAGGGACATAGAGGGCATCACAAGACAAGTTTAGAGACTGGGACTCACTGACCATGACTGAGCATAAACAGAGTTTTGGGCTCCTACAGTGAAGGCATCTGATACAAGCCAGAGCCTACTGAAGGCAACTCACAGAGTTTTGCTCACGTGGCTTTGGAAAAAGTCTTAAAACTTTTCAATTTATAGATGTTGTATTGCCATGTAGTCAGAGAAATCTCCAGGCATCTCATAGATGTGGTGGCAGATGAGATTGGTACCTGATTTCTGGAAATCCTTGTTCTTGTGAGTCCTTGCACTGTAGTTTTCATTTTTGTGCAAAGTATGGTTTGTGCTAAGCGAAAGGAAAAAAAGAAGAGCAATTTCTACAGAGGAAAAAAGAGTTCCTGTTCTCTTGCCTTTGGCCAAATGAAAGTTGGAAACAAGCTTTGTTTTTCACGGACGGGTGGGCAGACAGCCAGAGGGCTTCTAAAGAAAGCTCCAAGCCAATCTTGACCTCTCCCTCCTGGGCAGAGATTTTCCCCCTGGCTGGGGTTTGTTATAAGAATCTACTCTCTTCACAAGGATTTTTAAGAACCTTTAATGAGTTCCCTGTCTGGAAATCAAAAGCCAACAAAACATCACCACGGCCTGCTCTTCACATCTGAGGGATACCATCTCAGCGTTATCTCCCTCTCCAGAACAGTAAAGGGGGGGTATAGAAAATAAATAAATGTCCTAAATATCTGTTAGTCCTAGAACCTCTAGCCACCAGCTAGAGCACAGGCAAACCAACTTTCCTTGGGATCTACACAGAGACAACCACTGAAAGAAATCCTTTGCTGAAAATACTCATTAATTCCCCATGTAGACAAGATACAGAGAAGCTCTGAAAGGTTCTTCAGATGTTGAAAGCTCCTGGTTTTTGCCCTCTGTAGAGCTGCAGATGCAGAATCCTGGCCAATTCCTGCCATACTACCATTTGTTGAGTGAATTAAAAGTCTGTGCTTATCATGGGCACACAAAACAAGTGTTATCTCTGTAATTAGACCGTTAAAACACAGGACAAGCTACAATTTCTCATGATAACAAAGTAGTTCATTAGCATAAGTCCATCAAGAGCAGATTTTAAAAATAATTGGTTTAGATTTTGAGCTAACATCTGCTTTGATTATTAGCTCTTGGACACTTTGGTTTTAATTGGACAATTTAAAGAAAATGTTATCCATTGCCTCCGGTCTTGCTTCAATAGAACGTTTCTTTTTAAAGAAGAGTTCTGTGAAAGTTTGCCTTTCTGTAAAGAAATGTGTGTGGGCAAAAAAGTCTGTAATAACAGCAGCTACAGCCATTCTTAACTGTAATGGTGGCCAGGGTGTAAAATTAAAAGAAAGTGAAATTGGGTAGCATTTTTGAAAGTTTAATTCCCATCCTCTGGATCGGAGCACAATGCCCTGGAGGAACCAAGAATCTTGCAAATCAGTTTCTTCATGTGCTGGAGATGCTGTTCCACTTGGGGCTGTATTTTTTAAAGTGGCACCCAGGGACCTGCTGTGGGGTCCCAGCCCAGGAGCTGCCTGCACTGACAGTCCATGCTGGCAGAATAAAACTCAATACCTCCTGCACAGCCAAGAAACAGGGACAGAGAGACAGAGGGAGCTTCTAGAAACAGCCCATGAAGTTTTCTGTTACAGAGAATGGATCACATGGGCAGAACATCAATTTAGAGAGCTGGAAATACACAGTAGGTGGAAGAGACCTGCTTGTGCCAGAGCAGAACTTGGCAAGCGATGGCTGAAGCTGTTGAGGTAACATCAGCTTCTGTTTCATTGGAAAGCAATGGCAATCCTGGCCCATCCCTGGTGCTTCGCCTCCTGTTTTTCAAACTGCAGCCTTTGGCATTTCCAGACATCTCCTCTTGTGCTACTGCTTTCCAGCAAGTCTGTATCCTGTTCTCAAATCATCCTCTTACTGTCTCCATAAGCCTGGACCATCCCCTGCCCACTTCTGCAGCTGCAATCCTACTTTGGGACTCCCCCATCCTCCCAGGCTTCCCACAGAGATCTCTCACAGAAGGTCACAGCTCCCCCAGGTCACTGCTCCCGTGAAAATGATTAGAGACCCTTCCCAGACAACTTTTCCCATTCCAGCCCAGATTTCTGGGAATAGCAGCCTGCCCACGTTTGGACACCTTGCCTGAAAGGAGGCAGACGATGCCTGTAAAACTCTTTGCCTGACATTCAGAGCTGCTAATTTTTTAATGCAAACTGTTGCCTTGGTATTTGCATTTGAAATGAGTTTGCATTTCCTTAACTGTGTTGCCACCCCCTCCACAGCAGTAGAGACTCTGTAATTTTACAGGAGCATTTGGGAGACCAGGTTGTCCCTGAGAGCTTTGCCTGTGTCCTCAGGATGTGCAGTTCTTGAAACACCTCAGCAAAAGGATGCTGCTGCCCTACTTGGTGCTGCCTAGATTTGCCCCAACAGGCAAATCCCAGTCCTCAGAAACTGGTGGTTGCGGAAAAGGATCAGTTCTGGCATACTCTGCATTCCTAATCTCTTTTTTTTCTTCCTGATTTTGTGACTTAGAAGCTGTAATCAAACCATTTTGTTTCCTCAAAGGCATTTTTGAACAGCTGGTCATTCAGCACAGATCAGCTTCTGTCAAGCATTATATCCTGCAGGAAGAATAAGACGTAGTGTAGATGATCAAACAGTTATGGTTTCCTTTTCTTGGAGACAGAACACCATGAGAATAAAGCAGAAATGAAAGATGATGCATTGATTCTTCTTCATATCAGATTCTTCCAGAATTTTTAAAAAACTGAAATCCTAATCAATTTAGTGATTTGTAAGGGAGGATGGGTGCTACTGCCAGCTAATATAAATGTATTAACTCTGAAAACTCTTGTAACTTTTGGAACTTGAGCTTAATTTTAGTTAAAGTCTAGCTAAAAAATACGGAGTGACACACACTTCAGTGTGGGAATATCCTGAGACGTGACATTTTCAAAATGGACATTTTCAAAGTGTATCTTCAGGTTTATGTACACCAGCATTTGCCTGAATTTAGAATTCTGTTTATATGTGGAAGCAAGGATTTGATTGCACACAGCCTACCAGGTTTGCTCTAGGATGATGAGAGATTTTAAAATGGAAAGTTAAAGGGTATTTCATCACTCTCTTGTGTAGGGGTATTTACTGCAATCACTCATTGTAGGTACCAGGTCTACAAACCTCCACAGAAACTCACGTCAAAAAAACCCACTGGAATAAAATCCAGCTTTTGCACGTGGGTGTTCAGTGCAGACCGAAAGGGAAGTGAATGGATTTAGTGCCAAGCATGAGCACATTTCTCATGAAAATGAATCAATTCCAATATACTGAGGGTGAAGGAGAAATTTCATGCTTTGGTAACTTGTCCTGACACGGTAATTTATCCGGGCCCTGCCTGTGCAACCACTGAAGTGCTGATACAAGTGTCTTTCCCAAGGAAAACACAGCTCATTTCCCCTGTGTGACACCACTCAGGGTCACTGAAGCTGGAGGAAACCTCTGGGTGCCTCCTGCTCCATCCCCCTTCCTGAGCAGGGAGGACTACAGTGTTAGACCTGGCTTTGAAGTCAGACCAGGCTGCTCAGGTCCTTTTACAACTAATTTTTTAATGTCTTCAGGGCTGGAGACTTCACAGCCTCTGTGGAAAACCTGCAGGGGAAGCCTGCAGCTGAACAGCAGAAGGCAGTTTTGACTCTCTGCTGATGACCCAGTGGTGGCTGTTCTTATGAAAACAGAGTTCTTATCAAAATAGAGACAGCACTCAGCTATCTAAACTCCACAGACATACACTTGTGCAGTTTTCCTGCCAAATCATACAAGCACATAATCAAATGAAATCAAGTTATGTCATGACAAGTTTAAACTCACCAGATGAGAGAAGAAAACCTTGAACATACCTTTATCCCTTTGGATGGTGAAATGTATTTGCTCAGGTTTCCTCATTAAATCAATCTAACTTGACCATGTGAGCTGGCACCCTGGACCAGTCCATGCTGATGTGCATTATGGAAACAAATTGGGGGTCTCCCCTCGGTCCTTCCCTTTTTCTCTCTGCACAATAAAAGACAAAAGGCAAATAATGCAAAGGTGAATGCAGATTTGTGTCAGGATCATGGGAGAAGTCAGTGCTGTTGCCTTTTACAGGGTGATAAGCACTGAATAGGGAAGTAGGAAAGAGTCTGTGGGCAGCAAGCAGTGGTTTGGGAGCTTTGATTTAGTGCTGTTTGAAACAGCACAGTCTGATCCAGTGTGATATCATCGGGACACAAATAGCACAATTGAGCCAGGCAGAGAGGGAAGAAGATCCTCCCTGTCCTGAGAATCACAACATGGTGTGATTTCAGGCTATGATAATGAGCATACAGCCATTTATTTCACACCAAGAATGATTGCATTCAAGTCTTTTTACAGCATTGATCGACCAGGTCTCAGTGGAAATCCCAGGGAACTGACTCAAAAGCCCAAATTTATCCCCCGTGGGTAGAAAAGAAAATCTTTTGACAGACAAAACCCCCCCACCTTCATAATATGTAGCCCTAAAATATTCAAAAGTCACCAATGCACTGAAATTTCTGCTTCCTGTGTACTGGCTGCTGGGATTGACACAGCATCCAGAGCATCCCAGAGCTTACTGAAAGAGTCTGAAAAGGTCTCAGGTGTCTTGAACCCTCGTTTCTCAGCCTAAAATGCAATGTTGTGATCCCTTCTGTTAACTCAGAATCCTGGACTTAATTTTTAAATTAAAAGAGGAGCCTGCTATGTCTGGCTTCATCTATGAGCTTATCCTTTGGGAATTTTGTGGGGCATCTGTCTGTCCATCCATCCATCTATCTGGTCATTTCAGACCATTTAAACAGTGCCTTCAGGTGTCAGGCTGCAAAGTTGCCTTACAGCAGTTTAACCACCAAGAATGTTTCTTCCAATGCAATTCAGACATGAATCTCATGTGACACAAATTTATTCACCCAACTAGTCTGTTTTAAAACTAGAGAAATTCAGTGTGTGCTGACTTTCTGAGTAATCACCAAATCATAGCAGTGTTGGCTGGAAAGTGCTTCTGGAAGCCCCTAATCCAACCTCCAGCTTGAAGCAGGACTGTTGCCAACACTTGATCAGGCCAGCCATGGCCAGAAATCCCTGACCTTGTGGATTTTATCCCTGCCCTTCACATTGTCCTATTTTCCCATGTTTTTCTCCCTCAGTTAGCATTTGTATTACTCTGTGTCCAAGAACCCTAACTGACATCATGCACCACTGTGCAAAAAGATGCACAGATACATAATAGATGTGATTTGCCTGAAAACTGTCGAAATAAGCAAGAAATAGCACTGTCTTTATTTTGCAGCTGGAGACACATGGAGGTACAGATCCATACATTATATGCCTTAGGGCAGATGGAGGGCAGAAGGGACACAAGAAGAAGGAATATTGTGACAAGTGAGGGACTGAGCTTGTTTCTCAGGGTATGACACAGACACACTGGTGGGTGTGATGGATGGGGAGTGCAAACAACAAAGTGTCAAGACTGCTGTATCCTGATGCCTGGAACAAATTAGCTCACCAGAGTTCAAAATCATAGAATCATAGAATGGTTTGGGTTGGAAAGGACCTCAAAGATCATCTCATTCCAACCCCCTGACACGGGCAGGGACACCTTCCACTAGACCAGGTTGCTCCAAGCCCTGTCCAACCTGGCCTTGAACACTTCCAGGGATGGGACATCCAAAGACTCATCTGTTGCTCTCTCTAGTCTTCTAGACCCCAGCCAAAATTTAATCCAAACCAAGAAAATCCCATTTGTCTCCTAATCATTTCCCACAGTGAGAGCATCCTCAGGAGGGGCAGTCCTTGCTGATCTTCACAGTTCGCTCCTATGGCAGCAGCTCATGATTTTCTGTGATGATTTACTCACCAAGAACACCTCACAATCAGAGGCTGCAGGACCTGGGCTTGCAATCTATTCTGGGAAGGGAATCCATCTTCATTAACTCTGTAAGCAGTCATGTGCATCCGAAGTCCTACGTTAATAATAACCGGTCCCATACTTGATTGAAACAGAGGCACGAGTCCAACACTCATTAAATGCAAGGGCCCAAATCCCATAAACATTCCTGGTGCCTTAATTACGATATAAGAGAGAATGAATAGCGGTTAGTCATGTACTTTTTGACAGACAGATGCTCTCTATTACAAGGGCATAGGGAATATAGACCTTATTGGAATGCATCAAGAAACAGCAGCCCTCAAAAGAGCCTGAAGAAAATGTCTACCATATTTTAATGATTTTTTTCCCGTCTAATTTCCACTTAAACAAGACAGCAGTATCAGTTACAATCAGCTGAGACTCTGACACTGGCTCCCAGTGCTTCCTTATCACATTTACAACAGCTCTTTCCTACAGCGTGGTTGGAATTAGCATTCAGGACCAGCAGCAGTGCAGGCTCTCGAGCCAAGCACCTGTATACGATGGAAATTAAAATCAGGAGCCAGAACCAAAAGCCAGATCATGCAAACAAGCAACCAACTCTCCAGAGATGACTATAGACTGGAGCATTTCATGCTGCATTGAGCATGAATGTAGCCTGATTTCCAGGTCCAAATCTGTTCTTATTAAAGGCATTTAGAGCAAGGATAATGCACAAGGCAGCATTCAGGGTTGGGGGATCTGCTTTGCCACAGATTAATCTTGATCAATCACTTTGTCTCTCTCTGTCAGTACCCTGTGAAATGAAAATGGCAGGTTTTTTCCATCCACTCTTCAGGCTATGGATTGCTGAGATCTTCTGGGCAGGGGAGAGGGCAGAGGAAGTAATAAGCAGAGTTGCCTGGACAAGCTGCTCAAATACCAAATGCTTATTTGAGCGGGAAAAAAAAATCCCACCAAGAAAAAAATGAAAAAGCACAGATACCATCCTTCACCCATTAAGATGCACATTCATGGAAGAGGAAACCTGCCTGCACTGAGAGCTTGGGGACAGTCCCTGTCTGAGATGGCTGCTTTCTATGTTTCTGACTGTGCATTAAGTTACCTGAACACAAAGCCTCTGTGCTTATCCCTTCAGCCCTGTCTGCTCCCGCAGAGCAATCCAGCAGAACACTTATCTGTTGCAGGCAGGCAGCTCTCCACGGCTCCCAGGTCTTTGTGCCTTTCCTCCCTCTGTTTGGAGGAGCGATGCTGATCTCCCTCATCAAGCCTCTGGTCACTGATGGCTCCCATCAACAGCAGCTCCCCAAAAGGTGTTCCACTATCACTGGCTGCAGCTGGAGCCCGTGCCCCTCCATCCCTCCCACCACAGTGCCCCACCTCAGACAGCTGGGTGCTGCCACTGCCTTGTACATCTTTCCTTAAACACAGGCTGAAAAGAACCCAAAAGTAAGATTTTTCTTTCATTCACAGCCATTTTTACAGTGTCACAGACCACGGAAAAGAAAAGATCATCATTACTTTGTAAATAGGTCCAGAGACAAGGTACCTACCTTATTGGAATGCATCAAGAAATAGCAGCCCTCAAAATACCCTGAAGAAATACAAATCTTGTCCTGGACTCAGAGCAGCTCTCTTCCTCTTAGGGGTAGGGACTACATCTTTTCTCCTAAATCACTGAGTTGTGATTTGGTCTGTGCCCTCAGAAGGAGCTCAGAGAACTTTGTCCAAACAGTGTCTTTTTTTTGTTTGTTTTTTTTTTTTTGGCATGCTGTCTTTCTAGCCTGAGGTTACACGCCATAATAGTAGAGGTGTTCTGTCGAGCCCTGGGTTCTAGGCAGCAGAGCCTTGCTGTGGAGATGCTACTTTGTGGATTTGGGCTGTGTATCCCAGATTGCCTGCTTCCACCTCAGTCACCTCCAGCAAAGGGAAGGAGGATGGGATGTGCTCATTGCATTCAAGGCATGGCACCCAGGTCCTGACCACTCGAGCTGGCCCAAGAGAAGCCTGTGCTGAGCTGGTGGAGGTCAAACTTTCAGACATTCACAGGCTGCAATCACTTGCTGAGGTGAGAAGCGTTTTGCAGCACAAAGCCCAAACCCTGTCTGGGACAGTGAGGCAGGACCCATCCCAGGGTTGAAAGGCAGACTTATTAATCTTCTCCTCACATGGTCCCAAGCAGGGCTGAAATGTCTGCCAATCCCTAGTTTATATGAGGTAGATAAGAGTCTGGAAAAACAAGATTATATTCACTGAACACTTCAAAGAGAAGTGGCAACAGTTGCATGCAGCAAACCCAGCTCTGCCTTTCCTGTGTGTCCAGACAGAGCCCGTGGGGATGGGACGTGACATTTGCTTCAACTGAAAGCAACAAAGGGACTGCCCCCATCCTTGTCCCCATCCCTATCCATGGACAGCTCTGCCTGGCTGTCCCTGCCATCCACAAGGCACACGGCAAGCACTGCAGCAGCTCTCCTCCTTCAGAAATATTAAATCTGCATTTTGCTTCTCCTGATGTTTTCTTTTCATTCCAGATGGCACGTGATTAGAGTCCTAATTGGCTATTAGCTTATCAGCAGCATCCCTAAGTACTGACCAACCATAATAACTGAAAGCAAAAAGGGAATTAAGGAGCAGTAGATTGGCTTGCTTAGCTTGTAAGGGTTTGCATGAAGCAATTAACTGGAATCCTCTCGGTTGGTATTTTGTACCCCTGTTGACACCTTTGGAGGGAAAATCATTAGGAGAAGGAGAGTTAAAATGCGAGGGGGAAATATATTGGCACAGAATTGAGTTCATTCTTTTATCTTTAAGCAAAAAAAAAAAACAAAGAAAAAGTAAAACGTTATTGTGCCCAAGTGCTATTCCCACCTCCACAGGCTCTGAGTCACTCTGACATGCACAGTCTAGGGTGCAACAAAACCCCATTTGGTTCCAGCAAGATTTGTCCAGTCGCATCCAGAAGTTGTTAAAAATAGCTGAATTCCATGACTTTCACTGAAATGATGCTGATTTGTATCCCCTTTGATACTCTGGCCCTACCTATGCCAGGTGTGACACGAGAGAGGGGTCGGAACAGTTGAGGTGATCAAAATAATACTACAAGGAAATCAGAAGCCAGCAAAGACAACAAATCAAATGAGAGGCTAATGAGGCATTTAGGGAGGCAGAGGAGAGGGAGAGCATCTCATCCTGATAGGATATGAAGGAAGGAGGCAAATTACAGAGCCAGATATAAACCTGGTTTAGATGTGACTCATTCAATAGGGGAAAACCCATCCCACTAAAATAAAGCACAGAAACTTGTTCAGTGCTTGGAGCAAGGAGCACCACTGGATACATGGCATCTGTCACCTTTATGATGAGCAGAGGTCCTTCCCCTAAATTTTGCATTAAAATTATGTTCAGGAGTGAGCTCTAGAGTCCTTCCAGAAAGGGGAGTAACCTGCCTTGAGCTATATTCACCTTGGGAAGTGAAATAGAGAAAATATTCCTCTTTTTTCAGCCTAGGTTCGTCTTTTCTTCTCCACCTGACTATTAATTTGGGATAGTTCGTGTTCCAGAGGTCACAGGCACATGTTCTCAGGTCCTGTGGACTTATTCCAGGCTTTACTGCTCCACTGATGTGCTCCAGCATGACAGTGCTGTGTATGGGAACATGCAAGTCCTCCATTCTGAGGCAACACTGCAAGGATAACCTTCCCCTTACCAATTATTTCCTCCTCATTACAACTTAGAAATCTATTTATTGCCAAATTGTCCATCTTCAGCCAGGCTACATTTAGAATCACTCATTGCTGCCCTTTTCTAAATATAAAATCCCTCCTGCTATGGCTGGAAATTTATTTAATTTCCCCGTTATTACAGGAACTAATTTAAAATTGACACATTCTGAGGATTCTCCCTATCTCTCCTCTTGTTGGGTTCTAGTTAAAATTAAAAACAAAATAGAATGTAAGTCAATCCTGAGCTGCTTTTGAAAGCCATAATTGATCTGTGTAACCTAGGCCCTTTGAAGCACCAATGGAAGCTCGTTATCACCCAGAGCTGACTGGTTTCTCAGCGTGTCAGACAAGCTCTACAGGTGGGATGAATGCATTCAAGTGATATTTTATTCATACGTGGCTGTACTGATGGAGCTGATAACACGGTGTCACTCGGGGGGAGCTGTCGGTGGGAGGTGACACGGCTCAGTTTGGGGCTCTCAGATTTTGGCACAGCCCCTCCTCAGGCAGGCTCTGCCCTCAGCCCTGGCCAGGCAGGATCACGTTTCATTTGTTACCAGAACAGTCTATAAATAGGCTCCTTGGCTAACCCTTCAGGTGGCAGATCCTGGACTCTTTCCCAGCTTGAGCATCTCGAGGTCAGAAGTCGGTACCAGCCTGTCCCTGAAGGATGTTACTGGGTTGGTTTTGTCAGGACGGAAAATTTAGGGTTGGAGTTATAAGATCTTTCACATTTTGGATAGCCTGGGAAGCTGGTCTCCCCACTCTAATCTACTTGTTAGATGTGATCCTATGTATAATGCTGTGTTACTTGTCATTTAGAAGAAGGGCAGAGAGGTGGCAAAGTGACTCCCCTTCCCCTGCCCCATTTCCCATGGCCCTTTCAATCTGATAAGGCTGCAGAAAAACACTATTGCCACTATGGCTTGGGTTATTTACCAAAAACCAATCTTTTGGCATTTGAAAGGAGGAGACCTTTGTGTCCTGTGAGAGGAGGAAGGCAGCTGAGAGTTCGAGAAATTTGTCTCACTGTTAAACATTTTCCTTCCTGGAGATAGGGTGAAGACTTGCACATATGCTAGAGTCTCCCTGAGTCTTCCTCTATTGAAATCAGAGGAATTGTAAGCACTGAATGGGAGCTTTTGTGGGGAAGGATTGCCTGGTTTGGTTTTTTTTTTTGGTTTTTTTTGTTTGTTTGTTTGTTTGTTTTGTTTTTTGGGGGGGGTTGTTTTGTTTTGTTTTTATTTTATTTTATTTTTTTAATTATTCTTTTAAATAAAGGTAGTGGGAGATCCCAGTGAGAAACTGTTTGGGCCACTCAACAAGTAGGACACAAGAAGGGAGGGTGTGTTCTGTGTGGAGTGGTTGGTGATTTGCTTTAATTATTAAACCTCAGATGAAGGTCCATGTTTCACATATTAGCAAAATCTGAATTTTCCATCTTGCAGTCAACAGATATTTAGTTTTGACTAAGTGAACCGAAACTTCATCAAACCTCCCCCTTCTCCAACAATAAACTTCATGGTGAAATTCCACACTGAACCAATCCCCAGCTCAGTGTGTGTTTTGCATTGACATCTCCTCTTAGCAAAAAAGAGGGGAAGAAAGGAGTAATCTGAACTGCAACACTTTGTATGAGTCTATTAATGTTTGATTTCTGGTGCCCAGAAAGAGGATGTTAATAATGTATTATTGCTGAAGGCTCTACACAGCCTGGGGAGGAGGACAGCACTGTGACAACTGAAGCAGTGAGGCACAAGTGTGAGTTCCAGAACCAGAGACATCCACCAGAACATTTCCATCATATAATTTGCTCCTAAAGCCGAAGTTTTAAATTTTTTAAGGGTTTCCTTTACAGGAGGTGACATCTCCAGGGGTATCAAGCCATGCACTGCTATCCCCTATTACTACATTAATGTGTCTAATGCAAAAATCACCTTCCTGAAAAGTTGGCAAAACCCCCAACCCTCTCTAAAAAACCTCCCAAGCTGGTTGTGGTTGTGATACTTGTTAAACAAATATTAGTGAGCAGGATGTGACAATTTAGCTCACTTTGTAAATAAAGCACTTTGCAAATAAAGCACTTTATCTCTTGTAAATAAATCACTCAACTCATCAATGCTACACCAGGAGGGAGGAAGGGTTAGGGTACTCTTTTTTGAGGATTAAAGCCATAAGCTTCTTAAAAAGACTCAGTGTATTTAAGTGTGTTAAATAACTGCCTGTGAACCTGAAGCAAGAGACCATGAATCTTTTTCTCTCCCTGACTAAAAACCTAAGTAAAATATATATGATGCATCTGCATTATAGACTCTAAATGAGAATCACCCAAGGAAGAACGTATGACCTTAAATTTAAAAATTTGTCTAATGAAAGCTATTTTCTAAGAAGGACATTATTACACTCTATGAGAAAACTGTGATATTGGTGTATTCTTCTCTTCTCCAGCAAGACTGACAGTGCCTCTGGTCAATGCCATTAGACTAAGGCTCCTGGAAGTCTTTGAAATGTTTTTCTTCCAGAATGAAAGAGAATGAGTCAGATCAAAGTTGAATAATGCAGGCTAAAAAGCCCTCTTTCCTTTTCCACTTCCTAATTAAGATTAATGTGTAATCTCCATGAAGACAGAGGTTCAGCAAAACCAGGGAATGGAAGTGCTGCAAATACAGAGCCAGAACCTTTCTTCACTAATTGAAGCTTTTCAAGTAACCTCCACAAGCCATGAAGAGACAAATCACCCTCCAGGACTGGGTGGGTAGGAAGAGAGGATTGCTAAAGAAAAAAGCAGGAGGAGGAGAAAGGGAAAAATAAATATTCTGAATCATATTTTTGATGGAATTTCCAATTCCCTTTATCAGCTTCTGCATGCTGTCCAGCTCTATGTGGCCTGAGATTGGTGACATTCTCCCTAATTATCATCTTGAAGACCAAACCCAGCCATTTACAACGTGTGGCTTTAGAGCAGCGTTTGAAGGAAATAACACTGATTGTCACTTGGTGAGTTTAGAAAGTTTGGGGATTTTGAATATGAATCTAAGCATTTCTTCCAGAACAAACTCAGTCCTGTTAACACTGAGCAGCTGAAGAGGCAGAAGATCTCAGCTGCTGCCTTTTTTTTTTGCTGGCAAAACATAGGAGTGGAGGCAATTTGGGGTGTTGTGGACCCGCCTGGCTCTGCCTGAAGGATTTGCTTGTTCGCTCTCTCCTTGCTTGGCAGAACAACTTGTCACAGCAAACCAGAGCATCCCAGGGACTGCTCAAACCTGTGCCAGGTTCAGCCCGGCCTCTGCCTGGCTCAGGGCACACAGACAAGCAACAAAACTATGTTTTGTGATAGTTTACTTAAGCATGGATTTAGCCCTTTTGTCCCGCTGACTCAAATCACTGATACCTTGTCACATCCCACCCCTTGCACAAAGACTAACCCCAGCTCCTCTGCTCCCAGCATCTGGCCAGTATTAAACGGTGGCCACTGGAAGGGAGGTGAGCCAAGAGGATAAATAATTATCCCTTGGTGTGGCGAGATGGGCTGGGGGAAGGGAGGAAGAGATTAAAATAATCTTTTTGGAAAATGGATCAAAAAGCTCTAAGCAGAGATTATCCACAGCCCAAGCCGAGCCCGACGCTGTACCTTCCATAAATAAAAAAAACACACCAATAAAGTGAAAAGTCAGAAGATTGACATAAACCCCCCAGAAATGTGTGGCTATCTCACTGCCTGGCTGTTTAGACCTAACAGCAGCAGCAGAATGACAACAGACAGATTAGACTCAGCAGGGTGCCTTTTGAATCTATTCCATTAATCGCCTCCTCCCACGGGCTTATTATTATCGTGTGTGGGTAAAATCAGCTCCTTCCCAGTATATCCCCATACAGGGCTACCAGGAGGGCCCTCTAGTAGGGCCTTTCCCCTTTTCCCACTGGTGACAGATGAGGGCAATCCATTTTTAAAGGGTGCCAAGAGCATGGAAATTGCACAAAGACAATCAGTAGATTGATTTGTGATTTTTAAATTCACAGTAACAGCGGGTTATGCTGCTTCCTTTAGCATAACCCACAACACACAGAGAAAGTCTGCCATTACCTGTCTCCAGAACTGATGTTGGGGAGCCCCAGCAGAGCCAACAGGGAATGTAGGGGCGCAGAGTAGGACAGGGTGAATTTGTGGGGACAGGCAGAAGGGGAGAGGGTTTCTGTGTTACTGGGAGCATCATCGGGAGAGACTCCCACGTCCTTGTCCCACAAAGAAATCCCAATATCTGTAAAGCGAGGATGCACCTACCACTGGTGGTCACTCCTGAGCTCTCTCATCCCAAATAGAGTGAGTGGAGCAGTTCAGAGATGTGGAGGAGAAATGCAAAACTGTTACATTTTTGCCTTCGGTTTCTAATTTCTTAAGAAAAAGGATAAATATTTCATGACTCCTTTTTGCTTAAAATAAAATGCTGTGAGTCAGAGAGAAACTGGCAGCCAGATCTAGTGGGCAATGTTGAAAGATGCAGCTGGTTGTCTTCAAGCTGAAATGCCATGGCACAAAGTGACTGATAAAGGATGCTGGAGGTCAAAGTGACAAGTGACCGTTCAAGAACACGGCTGAAAGCTCAAAGGCTCCAATTCTGTTTATAACAGGATTATGTTTAAGTTACACAAAGGGAATGGGCAAACACCCAGAAATTCTTTGCATGCAGGTGGTGGGCAAGAGCAAATAGAGGGGCTGCTTGTTGTCCAGCCTCTGGTCCATCCTGGCAGAGGGAAACAAAGCTGAAAGTTCATTTATGTTGTTGGATCAGTTCTCCTCGTTCTCATCTCGCTGCCTCGCTGCTGCTTTCATTTGGAAGCAGCATCTTCTAGGCAGAGATTCAGTCCAAAGCCTGGGCAGCTCATCTGCATCTGTCTTTCTTGAGGAGCAAATACAGCCCTTCTCCCCCCTGGCAGTGCTGAGTCATTATTTTGGCATAAAGCACAGTCTGCTCTGCAAAAGGAAAACGGGTCTCAGAGGGGCATTTTTCCATGCTTTGTCAGACACAGAATTTGTATAGACATGCTGTAAACAGAAAGGCAGTGTAGGTCCCAGCAGGGGTGAGGAGGGAGCAGAACAAAAGCTCAGACGTCAGAAAGGATTTAGAGTGATCGGGGAATGAAGGAAGGACAATTTGAGGTGGGGAGAGGGAAAGGGAGAGGAGAGAGGGGGGCAAATGTCGGGAAAGGTTGAAAAAAAATGGAAGGGGATGGAAGGGGGAGGGGGACCAGCCAGGCGAGAGAAAATGAGATTGTAAAGTGATTAAGACCAAACCGGCAAAGAGCTGCGTTGTGGGGGTGGGAGGACCGAGAGTTTCAGCAGAGAGAGAACAATAAGCACCGCTGGACAGGTCCGACCTCCCTCGGAGCCTCAGCCCAGCTGGTCCACAGGTAGTACCCGGGTACCGGCTGGTTTTAGTGACCTGCTGTTCCAGGCTCTGTATTGGGATGCACAGGCCAGAGTTTAGTTCCCAACATCTTTCAAAGCAGGGGTATAGCAAGTCAACCTCCCTCCCCGGGCTCACTGCAGGGCTGGAAGCAAACCCTTGGGGTGGTTGAGCCTCCTCTGCCCTCAGAGGTGACAGGAGGCTCATTTCACAGAGGAGACTTTTTCCCACCATGTTTCCACGTTCCCTAGGGCAGAAAAGCCCTATCTTTCAGCTCTATGAATAATAGAGGTGTTTCTCTCTCACCTGCATGTTCCCAAGTCCCTGCAGTAGGATTACCACCTGCCTCTGCCCGTGTTACATTATGCAGAAACATAAAACTCTTATTTTGTACTGAATTAAAATGAGATTCCTGGATTATGCACGAAAAGGTATCTTAAAGGTAGAGCCTGGATGAAGAGCAGGGACAGGTCGTGTGCTGCTCACAGGGCGAGGTGCTGGAGTCAAGGTCAGTAAATCAATCACCATCCAGGAGACAGAAAAGAAATTGGATGTTGCAGAGCTTCTCTGACATGCAGATCCTAAACATAGTCTTTTGGCCTGGCTCCAGTGACAGAAATAAAAGGTTTAATTCCCTGCAGCACCCTGGATGCTTCTTCTTTCAGCACCTGGGCAATTCTTCTTCCCAGAGTCAAGACAGCTTTCATAATCCATCATTGCACTTACTTGAACTTCTTGCCCATCCATCACACGTGTCAGCACTCACAGCAGCGTGGACCTCACACTTCACATCCCTCAGATGCCTCCTTCCCTCACAGGGCTGACTTGCCCTCAGGTTTTTGTGCGCAGAATGTCAGCACCATAAATTATTATTGCCAAGTGAAACCTTGGGGCTGCTGAGATAGCCCAGCAGCTCGCTCCTCCACCCTTTACCTTCAGCACTGTATAAATCTAACCTTCATCTGACAACTGAAAAAATAATAGTCCACCACTGCCTTTTGGGTTTTGCCAGGACTAGAGCTGAAATACTTTATCGACACGAATTCTAACATCTGTATTTATTTCAAATCCCAACCTGCCTGCCCTCTGCCAAGAATAGCTCCTATTGAGATCAGCCCTGCTAACTGTATGTGCAAACGAATCCAAGTGTCCCCCCAAAATGTACAAAAATCAGCAGGTAGTGTTTGCAGGGATCTGCAGAGCCAGCCAGGTAAAGTACATGGGGGATTTATTGTCCAGATCCTTGTTGTTATATAAACTGTGCAACTCCTTCATATCCCGTGGGAACATGATTCATAAGACCATATCACTGCATCAGGCTCAAATGTGTCATACAATTAAATGTGATTAACCATCTTCTCCAAATCATTCAGACATTTCAACCCATTTCAGACACTTTTTAGTGTGAGTGTTGAAAAAAAAAAATTGTTCTAAGGAATGGCTAATCATGGGGGAAGAGGAGAAAACATCTTCATTTGCTTTCAGAACAGATTAGCTGCCCAGTAGATGGCAAGGACTCAACTGGGCACTGGGGCCATCTGACAGCTGCAGGAGGACACAGCCAGTTCTCCAGCTGCTGGGACCAAGTGGAGCAGTGTTAGAGAAGGCAATGCCAACCTCTGGTGAGCAGGTAAAACAAAGCCAAATAGGTCCTTAGGCTGCTTCGAGTTTTGGTTGGGTTTTACCCTCCCCACGTCTTCGGTTTCTTTCTGTCCAAAGGAAGAGGAAAACTTGTTATCCTCTGACCAGATGAGAAGTGCAAAGCTCGTACCAGTCCAGATGACATGGAGAGAGTGTTGTTCCAGCAAAACCCACACTGGTGTGTGGCTTCAGGGGGAGAGCCAGAGACCAGACCCAAAAAAATGAAAACCACAGCTGCATTTCCAGCTCAAACAGCAGCTTACTCTGCTTCCCTATTTTGTTTGCCCTTGACCAAAGTCAAGTTCTAATTAAGAGCTAAGACATGAGTATCAGAGAACTACCACAACCTTTATTTTCCAAGGTGAATAATGGTAAGTAATTAATATTTGTCCAGGGGACAACTTACTTCAGAATCTCAACTTTTTTAAGCTGTCAGTCAAAAAGCTTATTTGTAATGGGCTTAACAGTTCCTTCCTCTGCAATTCCAGGAGGGAAACCCTGGACCAATCTGTACTGTTAGGTCTAAAAAAGTAACACAAGGGTGATGTGGGAATAAGGATCCAGCAGTCCTCTGGGTGTGTAAGAAATCATAAGTGTTGCTGTGCAGAAAAAGGGCTCCTTTCCCACCCTGTTCATTGACACTTGCAGATGCTCAGAGGAACATGGAGGGGGATCAGGGACCTGCACATTGGAACACAGAGCAGGTTTGGGGTTGCTTCCTCACTCCCCATGCACTCACTTCTCCATGCCTCCCCAAGTGAATCCTTAAGCCTGCAGGATCTTGCCATTGCCCAAACACTGTCAGAAAGGTTTGGAAATACATAACCCACTGCACCCCCTCCCCCCCTCATCCCCTCCTGCACATCTTGAAAGACAACATGGCACAAATTGCCAGCAAAAGTAGCTTGGAGAGCATTCAAGCCACATCTAATGACACCACTCAGCCCCTAAATGGTTGTCACTCCCATTACAGAATTAGTCCTGACAAGGAGTCATTCTCCCTGCAGTAAACACACGCAGAGTGTGCAGCAGGCTGCTCCCAACTTTATTCCTGTGATGGTGCTGCTGAAGGAGGCTGATGTTTGCCACCCTGACGAGGTGCACTGAAAGCAATGGTGATTTTCCACACGTGTTAACAACTCCTCAGTTCTGACTTCCTGCTGAGCCATAAGCATGGGGGTTCAGTCTGTTCTTTCCTGCCATAAATCCACCCATTTGTTTGAAGTACACACCAAAAGGATAATTATTTATCACCTCGGCTCACCTGCCTTTTCTCATGCAGCCCATTTCTGGAAACCCAAGTGCTTTCTCCTTGGTGCCTGTCCCTCCTCTGGGGCTTCGGGTTACCGATCCCACCAGAAAAGTGGCACCTGCATCTCTGTGAATCAGCTTCCTCTTGTTTCATTTGTGACAAACAGAAAATATTTGCAAAGGCAGTTTTTAGGGGAAAAAAGATTGCAGAAAAGACAGAACCTTCTGAGTGGGTACTATCAATGAGGGACTTAGAATAGAGAAGATCCACAGTGTTAGGCTCCATCTTTTCAGGGTTTTCCTCCCTTCACTTCATACCCTCAAAGCTGTTGTTCCCCGTGAAATTTCCATTCTTTAGTCTTATCCCTTTTTTTTGTTTTTTTTTTTTTGTTTGTTTGTTTGTTTGTTTTTTTTAATTTTCTTAACTGAGAAGTGAAAAGAAAGAGAAATACAGCCAGGACTGATAGGAAGCTGAGCTTGATCTTCTGCCTGACTCCAAATACACGGAGAGGCAAGGAAAGGGTGGAAGCAACTCATTGCTATGCTGTTGTTGCATGCGAGGGAATGGCTGATGAATACACAAAATGGCCCATTCCTGCAGGGCAAGGTTATCTCCCTGCTGCTCGACCCCCCTGGCCTCAGCAAGTTCCTCTGCAGAAGACAACCGATGTACCACTGAGCCGGAGGAAGAATTAGGAATCCTCTTCTGCTCAGCATGAGCAAACAGCTCAGATCTGAGTGTGGTCCTCTCTCTGAAATGCCCCAGGCTTTCCAAACAGATCCAGCACGCAGAAATTACAGTTCTCTGCTGCATCATAATCCCAACCAGCAAGGTCTGAGGGTTAATAAACCCTAAAAATCTTGTTCTCTCCATGCACATCTCTATAAAAGTATGAAGCTTTGTTAACCCTGTTAACACAGACCTCACAATTTGCATAGAATCAGTGAGTTCTTTCTTATCTCCTGTTTCCTCTTTTAAGAGGTGGAGAGTTACCCTCAGACTCTGTTCTGCAGCAGATCAGATCTGTGCAGAGGTGATCCTCTTATGAGGAAGGTCTCACATTTCTCAGGAGTTTAAATCCACTGCAGACTAAGTGTGGATGTAAGTTTATTCAGGCAGAGGCTGTCAGCAGCAGTTTTGCTAATTATTTTCATTATTGTTGAAGTGTTTGGAATTTGCATCATGCTGCAGAAGTCAAGTAGGTTGGTCATAATGCTGTGAAGTGAGAAAACAACCATGGCTGGTGTCCAAGTTCAAATCCCACCATCCCTGTCCTGTCTGAGCACTTCTGGCTCACAGCACCTTGTGTTTAGAAGTACCTAGATAAAGAATTTTTCTCTGCTATATAGAGAGAGCAGATGAGCTCTGTTGAAAGCTGAAAAATGCTCTTTCTGGAGTCTGTTCCTGGTCACTTGCAGTTTTAAATTCCATGCAGATGTGATCAGGTGAACCGGTTTTCATCCGTCGCTTGCCAGGAATGTGTAACCAGCACTAAATAGGAATTGTTCATTTGGTGTACATGAGACAAATTTTACACAGCTCTTGAAGACCTTGTGTCCTTGACTTCATGGGATTTCCCATCCCACCCCTTCCCAGTCTGGAGTGGTCCAAATGGTTCCTGTAAGACTGGGCTTTGCAAGTATCTGCAAAACTGATCCACACAAATAAAAATAAGGAATTGTATTGACTTCCTGAACTCCTGAGAAACTTCTGGAAGAGTTAGACATGACTTTGCAGCTTGGTTCCACCTTGTTTCCCCCTATCCCATTTGGTACCTTTTGAAGTTTCCTCTCATTGTTCCTCATGGATCAGTCTTTGATGTCCCTCTCAGTGAGTGATGATAAAAAACAACATGTAAAAATGTTCAAGTATATATGTACATGTTATATTTATTTATCTATATATTTATATGTAAAATATATATTTTATGTGTCTATATAAATAGGGTGTTTTAAGTGAGGCTTTAAAGAGTTTCTACTGCCTGCTTAAAAATAAAAAAATATTTATGGAAAATGCAAACCTATAATTTTTTATGACAGTAAAGTTATGTTTATTTAACCTATTTCCTGTGCTGGCTTTCAAGTCTTATCCTGGAGAAAATGTTTTGCCAATGTGTTATCATATTTTCACAACTTGGACTTTAAAGGAAATAATCATCTGTGAGCTATTTTTTTTTTCAGATCTTCAGAAAATTTAAATAGCATATTTCTGCCTTCATCACAAAACCAGTTAAGCACTATCTGACTGAATGCACGAGCAGAAATATCTCATTTCGTTCAAGCTTTTAAACTCTCCTTGTCAACAAATGATTTGAGCATCTCTGCAGAGTGTACTGTCACTTCTCTGCCATCTGTCAGATGTCACTCTTTCCCTCTCATTCCCCGAGGAGAAATGTCAATCGCTGATTTATATTTCGTGTTTTCCTTTACGAAGGAAAATCCTGTTAGGATACAAATGAATTCTGTGGCTCTTACTCAACTTCTCAGAGGCTATTAATTGTTCTCTTCAAGGCACTGTGTAATTCCTTCCTACTGACATATTCTGTCTCCTTTTTTTTGTAATTTTTTTTTAGGGAGCCATACCTTCTGTTCATTTGAAAGTAAAGGAAGTGTAAACAAGTTTCAGCAAAAATACTAATTGTTTGTTGATACTGCTGGGAAGATGCTACTGTGGAATCAAAGGTCTGTGGATAAGATTAAATTAGAAGGGAGAAACATTATTATAACTTCTCATGTCTAGGACAGCCTCAGACTCACAATCTTTGCTTTTGGAAAAAATATTTTTAAATCACCCATGACAAGCCATTTCCAACCAGCTCTCACTTACTGTGGGGTGGTGAGAGTTTGCATATGGGCTGACGTGTTCAGATAGAGATAGACAGAACTAAGAAACCCTTTTGATTTTAAATCTAAGCAAGAAGGGAGGGAAGAGATCCTTTTACTGCTGTATATGTAAATTGATCCATTTACATCCACAGTCTTCCCAGTCTCTTAGTTCATAAGAATAGCTGGTAAAATGATGGGCTCCTACCCATGGAAAATCATTGCTAATTTTGAAGCAGAGGACCTCCTGTTTAGCAGTTTTTGGCTCAAGAAGTGTGATGACAGTGTCTGACCTTCCCTTCTCCTTGGATGCTCCTGATGAGCTCCCCATCATCTGGCTCAGAGCCTTGTGGGATGAGTAGTGGCAGAGGAAAAGGCACCACGGTGACAGAGGGAAGCATCACAGTGGGTTGTATTGGAGAGCCAGAAAGAGTCCAAATTTAGATAAATTGTTAGAAACCCATTTGAAACTCTCCATGCTCTTACTGCCTTCGAATTGTGTGGGCAGTGGAGGAATCCCAGATGGAGGCAGAGCTTTTGCAGCAGGAGTACTTCACTGCAATGACCCTGGAGGAGGAAAACAGGGCTGGTGGTGTCCAGTGGTGGAGTTTTCCCTCTATAGGGGTGGGGGGCAGAGCTTGGAAACTTCAAGAAATTTTGGCCACAGTCTATACTTCACTGTCAAAAGAGATTTACTCTTTTGAGAGAAGAAAGTTTTGGACACAGCAGGTAAAGAACCCAGTTCGCAAATTTTAATAATTCCCATGTGTTTATTTCTTCTCCATCTGCATTTGATAATTTCTCTCAAGCTCTTTAGAGTCTTCAGCTGATGGGTAGGATTTTCACTTTAGCTTAGAAAAGCTGATGGTTTCAAGATTTAATTAAAAGTAGCATTTATGAAGTTTCCCCATTGCACGGGGAAGTATCTGCCCCAACCTGGTGCTGTAGATCAAATGATGCTGCTCCAGCTTTGAGAAGAGCCTTGGCTTGGATCAGCAGTTCTGACTGTGGCTACGAGGTGAAATGGACACTCGGGAGTGATTATTTACAGCCCACCTCCCCTGCCTCACATTTCTTCCTTCACTGGGAAATACCAATTATCTTTGGTTTAAAATGCCATTAGGAGAAGCTCAGTCTGTGGGGAGGCAAACCAGGAGCTCTGATAACCTTCAGTTGTATCCCTATGGTGGGATTCACTAGGAGAGAGTCACCCAACACCCCGTGCCCCTCCATGGCCTCACCAGGAGCATTTTCTTACTAAGCCAGGTGAATTGTGCAGTTGGATTTTTGAGCTGGGCATCTTCAACAAGAACAGGTGCAATGGGAAGCTAAATAACAGATGAATAATTTTAACAGAAAAATGTAACACATTGCCCAGAGGTGCCTGATGATGTCATTTGCCTTGTTTTCCCCATGCTTGAGATGATGTGCTGTTCCCAGCAAAAGGTGAAAGACTGCTCATCCCCCGGATTCCTGCACGTTACAAATTAGATCCAGATGAAGCTGACTTTGATTTAAACACCCTTGCAGCAGGAACATCGGGGAGCTAATTAAACTTGCAGCAGTTCACCTTTGTGAGAGCTTAATTAGCTGAGATACTGCCTTCTCTATATTTATCTCCTGTAGCTTCCAGAGATACGTGTCAAAACGGGGTTTGATTTGCAGGTTGTGTAACCAGGAGTGTGCAGAAGCTCTTCAGTTCATCTCCCTGGAATGCTGGGTGATGTGTGGGGTCAATGGTAATTTTTTTTTTTTAACATGGAGCCTGAATATTCAAGGTCCCTATACGTTTTCAGAGACACAAGTCCATAATTTTAACCTGAGTTGCACCATGAGATGTGTCAAACCCTTGCAGCGTTTGAATTGCAAAAGCAAAGCTGTTGCATGTCCAGAGTCTTGTGTTTCACCTCTGCAGGTGTTTGGATCAGGAGCACGAAAACCCAGTTTGATAAATAGTCTTTGTTTACAAAGCACGTCCACTTAAATAAAATAAATTTTTATTTATTTGTTTGTTTAAAATAAAGTAACAAAAGCCACTGAAATTCCACATCATCCCTCTGCACAGCACGTCTTGCAGCAACTTTTCTTCTTGACTGGGTTTCTTGGGGTGTTAAATTTCTCCTTCTCTCCCTCTCCTCTGTTCTTTCTCATGTGGAGATGCAGGTGAAGGTTTTCAGTGCACATGGGGCAGAAACTGCCTTTACTGAGGGAAACATGATGCTGGGTGGGAGAAGGACATACTATTTGTTCCTAGCACATTTTCCCTAAACCCATGTGTCTACCAGTTCCATGAAAATCTTGAGGAAAGCTTAAAATCATGAGGCTCTAGAGATGATCCCAAGATTTGTTTTCATGTTTGATCTGCCTGTGGTTTCTTAATCTCCTTTTTTATTTTAGCCGCGAATATCAGATTTACAACCTTACATTACAAAATAAAAAAAAAATATAGATTGTTTTATGGCTCCACAATTTATAGTTTTAAAGGAAAGGCATTTCACAGGTAAGCTTTGTGAGAGTTGAGTTTGGAAAGTTTTGTTCATTTGTAGTATTTTTTTGGGCAGTTATCATTAAAATCCTCCCAAATCCCACCTCGGTAGCCCAGACTAAACCCAGTGACTCAGCTTTGCCTTCTCTCTTTGAATGGTTTAAAGGCTCATATCCCAAACACCTGAGCATTGTGATTGTGTTTCACTGTTAGATTTGTACTCTCTGGATCTGGAAACCTTCCACTCCTCCTGAGAGATTGATATGACCAGTGGCTTCATTGAGCTGGCACAGAATGACACACACAGCCCAGGGTGCAAATAGCACCTTGATTCCTCAATGTATCTCCAAACAGTTTAGAAATAGCAGATGAACACTATTGTCAGTAAGGTCAGGTCACCTCTCATATATATTGTGAGAAAAGTCATTGTACTCGCTGTAAAATTAAAAAAGTCATATAGAAATCATATAAATGCCACAGATCACTGCAGTTCTGGAAAAGAATTGCTTTAAAAGTACATATATCACTGCCTTCCCTCCAAAAATACCAGTGCTCTTGGACAATACCTGTGAACAGTCCATAATAGGGCAATAAATATTCATCAGGGCTTTGGTGGATGGCTTTGGAGGACTTCTAATTACCTCTAATTAGGCTTACAAAGCCTCCCTTGTGCACACTTAACTGGTTCAGACTTTTCTGGTTGTCAGTTCTTTCCTCCCCTGAAGGCCAGCTCAGGGCTCTGCTCACACCTGGCACCTTCACACAGTGTCCTCTGCCAGGAGAAGGGATCCAGGGAAGGGAGGTGATAAATTAAGATGGGGGCCTGAGGAAAAGGGACTGTCCTGCTGGAGGTGGGGCGGGCAGTGCCATCCCTGGGAAATGCAGGGAAATCAACCTTCCTCCCAGCAGTGAGGGGAGCATGGCTGGCACCATGTGGCAGACCACATCCTGAAAACATGGATTCCTGTGGAAATCAACACCCTGCTTGGCACTGGGTCATATTTTGCCAGGAGCTAAATGTCCCAGGAGTGATGCTGGAGTGATCCCCAGGAGATGCTGTCAGCCCTGGCTTTTCCAAGCTCATTCTCTCGGATATCTCTGTGCTCAGCATATGATTTTTTAAATCTGATTTATGCAGCACCTGGTGATCTTTGAACTGGAAAGTGTTGCTCCACATGGCAGCCTGGCCTTTTTGGGTGTGAGCATCTCCCCTGTACCTGGTTCCTCTCTATCCAAGGAAGGACTAAAATCAGCATTGAGTTAAGCCTTGTTAAGAAAGTTCGTGGGTGGCTGTGGGACCCTGAGCACAGACCTCATGAGCTAAGGGGTCATTCCCTTGCTCCCAACTCCAAGACAGTTCCAGGAAGCACTTGATCTTTTGTAGGGTGCCATTAGAAATACTCCCTATGGAGCACTATCCCCAAATACTACAGTCCAACAAGCATCCCAGGTTTTCTGGGCACCAGTCCTTGGTGATGCTCTCTCATCACATCTACCACCATCACCAGCAAACATGGGGCTTTCCCCTGTTCATAGAATCCTGGAATCACAGACCAGTTTGGATTGGAAAGGAACCATAAAGATCATCTCATTCCAACCCCCTACCACAGCTCCTTTGTTTAGCTTTCATTCAGGGCAATCAGCCACTGCACAGCTTCCATGTGTTGCCATTAGTCAAACCCTGGCACAGCAATGGCAATGTTGCCTGTCACTACATGATCAATGAGCATCTGAGAGCCTTGGGAGGGGCAAAGAAACAATTAAAAAAAAGGCATTAAATGGTCTGATAATGGAACCTGAAGCCAGACAGGAGGCACCCAACAAAACTCCCACTATCCCAAGGCCAGGTCACGCACCTTGTTCCGAAGTGGATTTCTGTATGTCTCTCAAGGTGGTAAAAGGGGAGGTTTTCTATGAAAAGATCTTTTTCTCCAATTGATTTCTTCTGGCTCTGCCTCTGATGTGCTTTCACTGCACTGGGCCCATTTATGAACTGCTGATCCTGCCAGCCATATGGGAATCTTTACCATGTCCAACACTGCCATGCAGGAAGATGTGGTGGGACAGGTCCTACCCTTATCCATGCTGTGGGGATGCCCCTGGCCATCTCTAGCCTTGGATGCCTTAAGCACTCAGCAGCTCTATGGGAGTTGGGGTATAAATTTAAATTTTTGGTGCAGTGGCATCTGAGGGACAAGGGGAGCCTTGGCAGGGCTGGACAACACTATGTGGATAAAGCTAAAGGATGTACGTGGCTCTGAGCTCCTGCACTGTGACCCACACTGCTGACCCCCTTGGATATCACCTACACAGAGATCTTTGCAGGGACTGTTTTGCAGGCATCCTGTTTCCCATTTCATCAATTCCCATGGCTGCCAGCAGCTAGATTATTTGGGTAAAGCTGTTTGCATCTTGGATAAGCACCGAGAAGCTGAGGTGCTGATCTAGAGTGATCAGTCCCCTCAAACATTTGGGGAATTGCTTGTAATCAGTTGTTGCTATGGCTCTGGACAGATTTCTCTGTATCCTAGCAATGATTGTCTCTGACTGAAGCTTTGACTGCTACAGTTGGGATCCTGATGGAAATATCCAGACTGTCAGCCCCTTGCCTGCTCTTGTGCCGTCTCTTCCCCGAATAATCTCCTGCCCCCTCCACAAAACTGATAGCTTGCCTCAGGCAACGTCATTCCTTGCAGCCAAGCAATTTACACCTTGCTGAAACGATTGTGATATTAAAATAACATCACTTCTGCCAGGGACCTGACTGGATTTTTAATAAACCGTGGGGCTGGTGTGATCAGTGCTTGTGAATCACTGGCTGTAACAGAGAGGAGCCACTCGCTGCCTTCCCAGCCACTGTCAGTGAATCCCCTTCCAGAAGCCTCATTGATTTTTTCCTGCATAATTTATACATTTGTGCTTTCCTTCTGTGTGACTAAAGGACCAAACAATGGCAGTGCTTTGAAGCAAATATCCCTCAATGAAACACCTTCATGAATTCCAAAGCTCTTTCACTGACAGAAGAAGAAAATGCTAAGTAGCAAATACCAGCAATAAAAAAATATTGATGTTATGTGGGTTTCAAAGCCAGAAAGTTTTCCACAGTTCCAGGAAACAGCATTTTCCAGAGTAAAACAAGGCATGATGAAATGGAGATAGAGGTTTGCCCTTTCTCAACTTGCTTCCCCCTGGAATTCTGCAGCAGCCTCACTGGCACAGGCTGAATGTTGTTGACACCTGGTTAAGGGTTGAGGTTTGGGGCTGCCAGTTCTTGGGGTTACACCACAGGGCTGGTGGTGACTGCTCAACAGCCTCTGCCAATGAAGTCAAACAGGCATCTGACAGCCTCTGGTCTTTTTCCTTTCCTATAGCTGTAAAAAGTTATAGTAAAGAAATGAAGTATACGGTGTCTGTAGGATGGGGATAATAAAGATTGAAAAGAACCTCATATATGTGTGTCATATCCCAGGATTTTTAAGAAAAACTCCTGCCCTTTGGACTATGACTCGTGTTTGCAGGCACTTCTCTATGTTAAGTGCTCAGCACTTTCTTCCTTGCACAGAGCAAAGCTCAGCCCAGTGATTTGAGTCTTCATTAAGGACCGAGATGAGAAATCTCTCTCTGGTAGAAAGGAGATGCCCCACAGGAGCCTCCTCTGCTGGAGGTGTTTGAATACACAGAGCAAAACAGCTCTTCAGTCCTGCAGCACAGCCTTTATATTTGCTGTTATAGCTGATTGATTTTTCACTCTGTGCTGTGTGCAGCTCTCTGTCTGATTTCTATTTAAAAACCCCGTTGCTCAAGGAATTTATAAGTGTAATGTGTTATATGATATATATCCAAAGCCAAAGGATCAAACTCAATTGCTCTCATGTAGGAACAGCTTTGTATCCACCAAAATTTTCAACTCACAAAATGGACATAATCTGTGATTTCAGTGTTCTCCTGTTCCAAGAACCTGGCTTGATTCCACTGCCAGTAACAGGATCATGACTGAGAATATTTGAGGATTGCAAATATTCTATTATAAGCACTTTCTGAATAGGCAGAGGGAATAATTTCTCCATGCCCATCTTTTTTCCTTTACACAAATCTAACTTCTTGCTACAGCCCACAAATTAGTCAGCTCCTCTCTGCCTGCAGGAAAATGCTTTCATCAGGTTTTCAAGAAAAATAATGTTAGCACAAGCCTAGCTATTAATGAGAAGGGTTATTGTTATTTGCTGCACATTTTCATGTGTGAAACAGTCTGGGGAGTCCTTTTTAATTTCTCTCCTAGTCCATAACAGCAAAATTTGAAAGAATGGATGAACTTTTACTCCAGATGGTCTGGATAGTCCTGAGGACTTCAAGGAAAGTAAGTAGAGACAGGTTGTTGTGGGTTTGGAGATTGTTTACAGAAAGAAATATGCCAATGTCCTTGTCTTCAAACTTCTAACCCCAGATCATTCTGTTGAGTTTGGTTGCATTTCCATCATCACAGATGAGAGGAGGTGGTAAATCTCATTCTTTGGGTGTACTTTGGGTGTTGGTTTGCCATGTGGGAACTTCAACCCGTGGAGCAGGAGATTAATCATACCAAGAGTTGTGTTCCATAAGGGAAGTTGGGTTCCATAAGGGAAGGATTTTTAAACCCAGAGGCCAGAGATGGGAATGGATTTCTGTTCCTCCAAGTTCCATCAGAGCTGAATGTCTGATCTGAAACCCGTTTCCAGATCTCTACAGGAGATCAAAAGAGGAATATTTCATCCCCTTAGAGAACAAACTTTTATGTGTGTTGCTCAGTGTAGAAAATGTCTTCTTGCTGCTGAACAGTGAAATAAAAATGACATGACTGTTTCCATTTGCCAAGAGCATTTTCAGCCTGAGCCAGCCCAAAGGCACAACTTGGTATTTTCAAGTGTCAATCAAAGATGCTTTCCCTTCAGCTGGTGCAGGGTCCAACAATGGACCATATGGGACATCAGTCTGTGCCAAAAGAAGAAGAATAGAATCAGGAATAAAATATGTCAAAGTATCTTCATGCTAATTCCAAGCTCTACAGTCACAGTGATGGGAGTTGTTGTAGTCATGCCAGCCCAATCATCTTGCTTGGCAAAATCAGAAGCAGCCCAGGTATAAATATCCCTGAACTTTTGGATGTTTGGAGTGGCAGGATGAGGCCTAAAGACATCACAATAAATTGTTTTTGTAGACAAGTGCAAAAAATAACCGAGTTCTTAAATAGCATGAGACTGCTGTGGTTTTCTGACAATTTGCTGGGCGTGGTCCAGATCTCCAAAGATATTCAGGCACTTGAAATCAAGTGTTTGTGTTCCTCTACTCAGACTGAGCAGTGTGTAGTGCTGTAAATAACTGCTGTGTAAATACAAGTGTTGCACATGAATCTGAACCCAAGTAAAGGCCAGTATGTTATTACCATGCAGGACAAGAAGCTGTAATTTTAGAGGAAGATACTATAGTTTTTTGGAAATCAGTGGGAAATGGGGGCCTTTTGGAAAAACTTCCTCCTTAATCAACAAAACTCTTGTGATCCAGAAAACTGTGGGAGTAACAGATGGCTGATGTTTCTTTTCCTGTGGGCCAGTCAGCAGGAAAATAATAGAAGCATATGTCTTAATGAGCAGAAAGAAGATGTGAGCCTGAAGGTACCAGTAGCGTGGGAGATGGGTGCAGACAAGTCAGGTTGTACCTTCCTGGTTACTGAAGGGCTCTCTCATCTGTTGCACAAAAAGAAATGTGAAGGGAGAAAGGATCTTTGGCCCTAATCCAGGCTTATGGCATGTCTTTCTGGAGCTCTTGGATTGCCCCCTCTCCACCTTCCTAGGTGCACACTGGGGAGATGCAGCATCCACATCAGGTACCACTGAGTGTGGCCACAGCCTCTCTGCAGACATAAAAAGCTCTAAAACCCCTTTTTTATTATTTTTTAACTATGAACATAGAATTTGTAGTAGGTACCAAAGGTATCTCAACTGGCTTGATCATAGCCAGGCAGGATTGTAGCATCTCAGCAACTCCCAGTTCCATACATTTCCTAAAAAACCCACCTTTCTTTTCCTGCTTGTGCAATATTTCTGAAGATTCACATCCTAAGACTGTCTGTCAGCTACATATGAATGAGTCCAGCCAATAGTGAGGAAACTGATGGAAAAATAAGAATCTGGAACAGAACTGTCATTACAACATCTACTGCAGGAAGCTTTTGAATAGAGCTTAAGGAATTATAAACATGTATTTTTTTTTCATCCCAGCTCTTCCTAACTTAAGGAAAAAAATGCTGTTGAACTCTGGAAATCAGAAATCAGAGTTCCAGGGTTGCTTCCAAAGCTGTGGGAAAGCTGCCCTTATTTCCCACACAAGCAAGGCAGGACCCTGGTGCCAATGAGTGTGAGCCAGTTACAACTCAACTATAATTGAGATTTAAGAGCTATCATTTCCTATTGGTTAACCAAGGAAATATTTATGGCCAAAGCTTTGTGCCAAGCACAATATTTATGACCAAGTTTTTAGCACTGGCTGCATTTTTTAATGCTGATTCTTGCGCAGAGGACACAGATCCCATTCACACTGGTGTGGGCATGAAAACAAAGCCTGAAGTCATCAAGGCAGAGCTTGGAGTGGCAGTGGAAGCTCCCAGCTCCTGCTCTCCAGATGGATGGACAGGTCATGCACTACTGAGCCCCTGCCCTTCATAGCCCAGGGTGTTCAGCAGATTTATGACACTTCACATCACGACATCAGGCCAGGAGCTCAGAGGAGGACAGGTTTATACTGGCTGGGAAGTTGTGGTCTGTAGCTGCTGCTGATTATGGAAAGGAAAGGGAATAGATTTGTCAACCAGTCAACTCCAGATTTCCTTAGTAAATTGGGCAGTGTTTGCCCTCTGGTGAGGAAGGACAACAGCCTAATTTAGATCTAAAAGCTGAGCAGTGAAACCAAAGCTATCCTTGGAGAACAAACTTGTCTGGAGAAACATGCTTCTGTTCTCTAATTTAAAAATCCATCTTCTTGGATCTTAAGAGAAGTGAAAGCCGCCTCCTTGCTCTTTAGGGGCTCTTTACAATGAATTCTGGCATTTACAAATAAGACATAGAAGTTCATCTGATCTGTAACATGAACTCTTTAATAGTTGTAGAGCTGGAAGCCTTAATGAGGCCATGACTTACTGCTTTGCTTCCTTTCCTCTTTCAATAGTTGGCTCACTTTGTTTGTTGCTTTGTTTGAGCATAGCCAGAACCACAAATCCACCTGTTGCTGTATTAATAAAGAGCCCTATTCAGAAATTCCTGGGATATGTTTGAGTGAGCAACAGGAAGAGGAGATATCCAGAGAAGAAATGTCTGGATTAGTGCATTTTGTTGACATCGTGAGTCATTGGTCAGACAAAAAAGTTATCACTGTCTTACACAGCTGTGGAAGGGAGAGGTGGGAACAAGTCAGGAGACAGAGGGAGTGAGAGAATTCCCCCTACTCTCCATCAGCACAGCCTATTCAGAGGTAAACACAACTGGATTCTCCCCAGAGCTTCATTATGGAATTAATCCTGCAAGGTACTGAGCTCCCTTAACTCCCAGCTCAGCAATGCCTGAGAATTCCAAGCCAACACAATAGGTTAATGCTTTAGGGCTCTTGTGCTTGGATTCAAATCTTAATGAGCACAACAGAGAGGAGGGAGGGATGCTGCATTAGCCCTCCTGCCCTGCTGTGAAGTGTATGTATTGTCTGCTCCAAGCCCCAATGAGCATCTAGGGAGGGCTGGAACAGAGGGGGCTGCCCAGGGTCAGGGCTGGGGTGTCCTCACAGGACAACATGTGTCTGCAGTGTCCCAGGAACACAGGGCTGGCTGCCAGGCTGGGGGCTGCCAGTGTTTTCTGTTCACTGGGTGAATTTTGAGAGGGAAATGAGTCTGGAAGGGAATCATGTGGGTGATGCAGCTTTGGAGCATCTCACATCAGACATGTTCGCATGGCCAATGGACCCCTGGGTTCCTCCTGTGGGTGCTGTAGGTTTTGCAAGGCCAAGACACTGCCTTTGTCTGCAGAGTCTGGACATTGCCATGAAGATGCTCCAGGAAATAATAAGAGGCTACATTAGTATTCTGTGGCTGGAAACCCATCCACTCCACAGCCAACTTCGAAGAAGGCAAGAAACCTGGGAGAAGCCTGGGTTCCACAGACATATCTACTGCTTTGTAAATTGCCATTACTGCATTTGCTGCTTCACTCTGTTGTGTTACTGTTGTTCTTACTCCCATGCAGGTGTCTCGGCTCCCTGGCATGGCCAGAAGTCTCTTACACAGGAAAAATCTTCGATTTAGTTAAAAATGTCTTTCAAAGTCTGCTGTCACTTCAGAGACAAACTGAAATAAATCTGAATAAATCAGAGTCACTCCTGTGAGGCCAGCAGTACCTTGCAGATTTCCCCAGAGGCAGATGGAGCCCGCTCTGCTGAGAAACAGCCTCGCACATCCCTCTGCTCTGCTCATTTCAGTGCACTTTTCACTGGAAGGAGATCTCTGCCCCTTCAGTGTTGGTTTTCTCCTTACTGTTTTTGCTCCACCTGAAGCCTCTGTTGATGACAAAGCAGTTAGGAATAGGAGAAGGAAATCTTTATCACAGGAATGGAGACAGAAAAAAATTCAGATCACCTTTGAATGCAAAGATGGTTTTTCTCAAGCATTCCATTAACCTGCTTTGTCCCCTGTGTCAAGCCCAGACAGGGAACAAGTAAGGAGATATTATCATTATTATGTCTCACTTCTGTAGATTTAAACATTCAGATGACATTTTACAAAATAAACAGAGGTCAAGGGCTTGCCCTGGAGAGCTGGCTGTGACATCCAAGACAAGATCATGGAGAGAGAGGGCAAATTCAAAGGAAGTGTGCAGTCCTAGGATTCCCTGTCAGTGCAGCTGCCTCTGCCTCCTTCAGCAGCTGATTTTTTTCAATATTGAACTAGTGCTGGCAGGAGAGGGGGCTCAGACACAGTCTATGTGCAGGCACCCACTACTCAGGGACATTTGATCCCCTTATGTCAGTGCCTTTTATAGGATAAAAATTATTTGAGAAAGGGCTAAAGTAGACAAGAGGTTTACAGGAGTGCAGAATGCAAGGCAGTGCAGTCAACACTTACCAGATCCTTGCAAAATCATGGAATTCCATTAAATGACCCAAACCACTTGAAACTGAGCTTGTTACTGGCTTTCTCTTATTCCAAGGACAAGTTGAGATTTCATTCAAAACCTTGGGGAAAACACTGCCTTGGTTCTGTTTTGTTCAGTCTGCAGTCTTCAATAGCTGGGATTTTTGAGTCAGTTTTTGTGAACATCTCGATCACCCAAATTATCTACATCTTTATCAGACAAAGGAAGATAATAATAATGAGAAGGCTCGGAGCTGGGTGCCTGGAAATAAGGCTGGAGTCACAGCTTTCTACCACAATAAAAAAAAAAAATCATTAAAACCTTTAAATGGCATCTTTTGTTCCAGTCAGAGTCCCTTGCACATGTACCAGTGGAAGTCATCGCCTTCCAAATACACACAGGAGCTGATGGAAATTTTGTTATGGCCCAATGATGCAGAAAGAAACTGGCAGTGAGATTTAACAAGGTCACTTCAAGGCATAGAAACCTCTGTAAAATATGCTCATTCCCCACATGGCCAGGGAGGTGAGGGATAAACCTTTCACTTATAGGAAATAGTGATTTACTATTAATTTCCAGAAGAAGGAAATCCTTTTTTAATCAAAATAATTTATAGGGTTAATCTAAAGGCAGTGTTTGCTCGCCAGCACAGAAACCAAGGCAAGGTGAAGATGGATGGGGTTTGTCCATGGGATTTGAATCAGCTCAGCACAGGAGGGCCTGTAGTCAAGGATACCTGTATTATTTATGGCCAGGGTTTTCAAAAGGGAATAGATGGCCTTGGATCCCCTGGGTTTGGTCGCCCAACGTGTGACCTGTGCAGAGTACCAGCCTCCTTGAAAAAAACAGCCTATTGAAATCCTATTTCCCGCTATTTCCTTTGGGAATCTGTAAGATTTGTTGTATTTGGTGCTTGTTGCTGGTTGTAGATGGGCTGAAATCCAGGATTCCCCCATTGAATGCTGCTGGATTGCAACTGAGCCCGGCTGAACCCAGCAAGGAGCAGAGGAGCCTGCAAATTCCACAGGGAAAAAGGGTTTAAACAAATGTTGGTTTGGGGGTATTTTTTTTCTGGTTGTTTTTTGGGAATGTGTGGCTGCAGTAGGTGATTGAGTGATGCTGTTTTTGCCCCGATGAGGAGTGATTGCCCCTCTGCTACCCTGTTCCTGGCTATGGGAGAGGTGCTCAGTGCTACACAGGACCTGGCTCTCAGATGTAATCCCACACTTCAGCTTCGAGTTAATTTGATCTCACATCTGCTGCTTATTAAATTAATGCTGGATGGTTCCCTAAAATGAGCACTACAGATTTTTATAGCATATCACAGGTTCTCAGGTGCTGCACTGAGGGTCAGGCCACCGAAAGCAAAGCAGGGAACTGTACAAGAGTCCACACAGCCATGGGAAAATACAGTGTGGTTTGTCACTGGAAAGGCTGACAATGGCTGAGGAAGAGATGAGATAAGAAAAACAAGACGAGTTTGGTACTACACTGATGTTATTTATAATCTCACTACAGACCTAATTTCTCTTGTGACTGTAATCCTCCCCATTTGCAGCAAGCAATTTATTATATTGGAAGATATTTGAGATGCTTTGGGAGTAGGGAAATTATTATACATAAAATATGTAGCTAATACTATTAGAACAGACTTTGATTAATTTTACAGCTGGCAACACTACCCGTGCCTGAAAATTAAATCCATTTGCTATCCCTGTGGAAGTAATTGTGTTAATATCAAAGCTAGTTTTAAACTGAAATGGGGAGAGCTCTATTCCATGTCTCCCATGCAAGGAATCAGGGATGAGAGATGAAGGGCTGGAGTGATAATTTCTTGCTAGCACAAGGAATTATTCTTTCTTCCGCAAAATTTTCAAGACTTCAACAGAGGTTTTTTATGATATATTTAAGGTATATTCAAGCATATAGATAAATTCAAGTGACCTCATCTCAGTCTCACCTTTGATTTGCAATATTGCCCGGGGGGGCAGAGACTAATATTTGTATTTGTACTACATGTTTGTACAGCACCAAGCACAGCAGAGCCCTGTTCTCGTGGGCAGGTTCATCACCCCGGTAAACATCGGCAGCAAAGATACGTGCCCAAGCCAGAAATATCTCAGTCTAATTACACTGGAGTGATTTTGAAAAGCAGTTGGACAAGATTAAAGAGACAGCTTTCGTTAATTAAAGACTGTTTGGGCTTCCGGTGCTATAACGATCCCAGCTGGCCCCGTATCCTCCACCTCTGGCTGCAGCTGGGCTCTGCGTATCTCCCCCTTTATTTCTCCTGCTAAAAGTTTTCCTCCCTGCAGCCTGTTTGCTGGAACGCAGGGCTTCTCTCCTCCTCCTCCTCCTCCTAAGCAGGAGGTGGGCAGGTCTAACTACATTAAATATACAAACATACTGTGCTCACTCTCTGCTTCAGAGGCATCAGTGGCCCATCAGCATCAAAATCCGAGCACAGGCTGCCCGAAGGGCTGGGGGAAGGCTGAAAGCAGCAGCAGCAGCAGCAGCAGCAGCAACAAATAAAGCGAGCAGTCAAAGCGCCCCGTAGGAAAGGGGAGTGGAGCAGCAGGAGAGCCCAGGGAGGTTGGGCATTCCGGACTCTTTACAGGAGCTCTCTGCAGCCCTTACACATCACTTGTGAGTGTATGAGGATCAGTGTCCCAGGAAAGAGCATCTTTCCAGGAGCAAGAGCTGGAAATCTCTCAGAAGAGAAAAGGAAAAAAACCAAAGCACCAGCTGTTATCCCTTCCCCGAGGGAGAGAGAGTGAAAGGAGTTTAGGGGAATGAACCTGGAGGATCCAGAGACTCAGAGTGGAAAAGTTGCCCTGACGGGAGACTCTGCGTACTAGAGCTCTGCTCCACGATGGGATTTCTTGTGCCTAAAGGAAACCTCCTCCTCCTGCTGTGTGCCAGCATTTTTCCTGGTAAGTTTAAGAAAGCTTTTCTCCCCTGGTCTGCTCTGTAGCTCTTTTCTCCCTTATTCCTCTCAAAGACATGCTGTGGAGACCAGTCTCTGTCAACAAGGAATTTCCCTGACTCCTCCATCCTCCTGCCCCATCATTTCTGGTCCCCTGAACACCAGCCTCTGCTGAGCAATGCTTTGCCTTTATTTTTTGCTCCTTGTCTGAAAGGGTTAAAGCCGCGGTGGAAAGGGGACAGGAGGGAGAAGCCAGGCAGGGGCTCAACATCCTGCTTCTTGCCAGGGTTTTTCTTCCCTGGGTAAAGTGTGTTAATGTGTCTCGGGGCTACAGCCCCGACTGCGGAGAGCACAGCCAGCGCTCAGCTAATGCTTCCCTTTGTATAATCCAGGGCAGCTAAAGACTAAGTAGAAGCCATATTCCACGAGGGACGTGGGGAGAGCCCCCGGCTCCCTCTCCCCGCTGTCTGCTACAGCCGGCACAGGAGCGCAGCTCCTCCGACAGCCCCTGCGTGAAACGTGGCTTCAATTTTTAATAACCAACAGGCACCCCCGACAGTTCCTTAGCCTACGTGCAGGGTCAGGGCTGCTCCTTGCAACCTACAACTTTTAAAGTTGTAGTAAAGTGCCTGAGAAAAACTGCAGTCTTGTTATCCAACCTGTGCTCTCCCCTGTCCTCCTCCTTCTCCCTTAGTTTTTGTGAAATTACAGCTATTGAGGTTAAAGAGCTGAATTTGTCTGCCTTTTTTCTTTTTTTTTTCTGATGCATTTGGTGTCAGTTTTAATGTATAAATCTGATCTATTTCCCAGCAAGAGGCTGCTTTTTCCTTTTAGGCTTGCCCTTCTAGTATCACTCTTTCCTGCTTGCAGGCTTCAGCTCTAGAAACTTGCCACAAAGTGACCATAAAAATTAGCTTCAGGGAAGAATGGCCCATGTAGTGTTTTCCAAATGTGATATTATTGGTGGCCATGCTGTGTTCAGACCAGTCCTGCTCTGCAATAGAAACCCAACATTAGGAATTGGCCACTGTGGGTGGACAGAGTGAGAAATACACGGAGATGTATAGCAGGATGTCAAGTCACGGGTGACATCCATGTGTCCCCATGTGCCCGTTGCTGGGGTTTGCCACAGTTTCCCCCCTGGAGAAGGCTCCAGCTGTGCCAGCCCTTGGAGCTGCAGGTGTTTTATGCTGCTGTGCCCCGTTCCTTCCCCGCAGCCTTCGGCCATGTGGAGACCCGAGCCCACGCGGAGGAGCGGCTCCTGAAGAAACTCTTCTCTGGTTATAACAAGTGGTCCCGTCCCGTGGCCAACATTTCGGACGTGGTCATTGTCCGCTTTGGCCTGTCCATCGCCCAGCTCATCGATGTGGTGAGTACAACCCGCTTGTTTTGTGTGACAAGAGGCCCAGAGTAGCCAGGCTGGGGCTCGGGGAGAGGCTCCTGGTGCATGTGGGTTTTACTGGCTGATCCAGAGTTGGGTTGGGGAGACTTTGCTCTCAGCAGAGAATAGTGATTGTGCAGCCAGCTCTGCTGAAAGAAAGTATGACTCATGTGAGTAGCTGGTCATCAAAGTGGATCCTTTATTCTTCATTAACTATATCCTAAATTCCCTATGAAAACCCATGGGACTGATTACAGCAGAGCAGCAGAGCAATTGGCATAAATGCCAGAGAATTCTGGCTAAGGAAAAGATTAAATACCTCACTTGGAATTTGAGCCATAATTACTAATTTACACCAGCTAATAGGAACAGCGCTTTGCGTACCTTGGGAAGAGACCTTGCCTGAAGAACTTTCTGCAAATTAAAGTTTTGAGGGCTTTTAGCTAATCTGGCAGATATTAATGAGAAAATTGTTTCTGAGTGTTTGCTCAAATAGAAGTTACATGTGTGCAAACTGCATGTGCTCTGTACAGAATGACATGGTCTGCAAGCAGACTGATGTGCACTGAAATTGTATTTAAGGGATTATTCTGTCACAGTATGTTGGGGTCAAGTGTTGGATCCACAGGACATCCCTGCAGGGCTGCAGATGTCAGGCACACTCACAGGCTTTACAGCCTGTGCAGATCTTGCTCCTGCATGCTTCTCTTTCCTGTCTCTGTTTGCACCTGGCACTTCCCAGGACAGTGTGTTTGGGCATCTGCACATTTCTTGAGCAAGTATCAGCCTGTCTTTCAGAGAATCACAGAACAGTTTGAGTTAGAAGGGACCTTTAAAGGTCATCTAGTCCAACCCCCTTATTTTTCAGAAGAGGAGGCTCTCTGACATTTTTTACTGTATTGATGTGGCAGAATAAAAGAAGTGATAATGCTCCATTCGTGGAAGTGTTCAAGTCCAGGTTGGACAGGGCTTGAAGCAACCTGGTCTAGTGGAAGGTGTCCGTGCCCATGGCAGGGGGTAGAATGAGTCTTAAAGTCTCATACAGCACAAACCATTCTGTGATTTCTACGATAAAGGAAAATATAATGCGACTTCAAGACATTACTTCTATGGGACAATCATAACAGATGACTCTCCACACCATGACATATTTTGAGGTCACAGTTTTGAGATGCAAGGGACACAGAGCCAAGGTGTTTCAGGAGGTGGGGAATCGAAGACACCAGTTGCTGGAGAGTTGCATCTCCTTGGGCAGAAGCCATCGACGTTCAGCTTTGCAGCACAGAAATGGTCTTCCAGTCCCCTCCTCACTCTTACATCAGCCCAAGGGATCCAGGGCTGTTTGCAGTTGCTAATGTTGAAGTGGTACAGTTCCCATCTGAATAATTGATAAGACTAAAGATGAGACATTAGTGACGGTGGAAGCATGAAAGAGATTTTCCATTATGCAGCTGCTGAATTGTGGAAGGGGGGGATCGATACACCTGCTCCATAGTGCCTTCCCAGTTTACTTAAGAAGAATTAATCTTCTTAAAATCATGTCAGTGGTTAGAAGTGCAACTCACAGGCAGATCTGTTCTGAGGCCTGTGGTCATGGCTGGAGGAGAAGTCTCAGCCCCTCCTGCCCCAGTCTGTGTGGTTGGGACCGGTGACACCCCTGCCACCGCTGCGGCACTTCAGCTGTGTCTCTCCCTTCCCGACAGTGACAGTTTTGGTGCAAACCCTGCTGCAATTGTTAGACCCAACATTCAGCTCCCAAAGACAAGGAGTCTGAAAGAGAAATCAGAGCTGTATTCAAACCCCAGCTCCTGCTGACAAAAGCTGGGGGCAGGGGAACAGAAATCAATGGGGAACTTGACGTCCCTGCTTGTCCTTACCTCACCCTGGCATGCTGAGGGTTTTCTGAGCCCACAAATAAGTGGTGAGGGATCAAGCATGTGCCCAGGAGCAGCCACTGAGAGGCACACTTGGAATCCTAGCCCTGTTTCTCTGCAGGACCTCATGTACCGTGTTCACCTTGAGAAAAGGGGCCAGGCAGTGCAACACCCCCATGGCTGCAGAGTCACTGCTGTTCTCCAGGCTGGCTCTGTGAGGAGCAGACAGCTGTGCTGGTGGCACTTGGTCATCAGCACATTGCAACCCCCCTTCCTGAGATAAACCCATGGGACTGGAGTCATGCTGCACTCAGGTCAGCAGGATGGCAGAGCCTCAGGTGTGATGGGCAGGAACTTCCACCAAGGGTGGTTCCAGAGAGAAAAATTTCGAAAAAGTGCAGTGCCTGAGAGACTGGGGCTGTGGGGGAGACCCTCAGGTGCTTGAACTTCAAAGTGGTAAGTGAAGCAGATGTTCAAGAATCAGTCCAGTCCAGGGTGTGGAGCCTCCTCCAGTGGCATTCCTCATCTCCCATCAGCACCCAAGGATGTAGCTGGATATTTTGTCTTCCTTTGTTGCTCATTGGAGTGGTTTTTGTGTTTCTCCTTCCTCCATGTCACTCTGGTTCCTAACCCCAGAGGAGAGTATCTCTGGTCAGGTTTTACACTTGGTGCACCACAGGAAGGAGGAGGCACAGCTCCTCCCAAACCTCCTGGTACTTCATGTTCACAATCAATCCTGTACTGCCACAAGAGCAAGGTTAATGATGACCAGTTTGCTTCCAAATGAGCCCTGCCAATTCAGCTGGGTTTGATGCCAACCAAAGAAGGAGAGAAAAGAAATAAACACACAAATAAGCTCTGAGCTCTGGTGTGACACTTCAATCAGAGCAGCACTGGGCTCTGCCCTGGGTAAGTCATCTCAGTTACTTACAGAAATGTTGTAATAAACACAAAAGGCAAGCAGCAAGCAGTAATTAACTCTACTACAGTGCTACCAGCATTATGTCTGCCTTACATTTTTTAAATATATATGTGTACAGTCATACCTTTCCATACTATTTCTAGTTAGAGTCAGGAAAAAAATCTACCTGTTGGTAGAATGGGAATACACCAGGCTGTCCAAGTGTTCCATGTCAGCAGAGCAGCTTGGATTTATTCAGAAAACCCAATCCATATGCTCTCCTTCATCTATTTGATAAAAGGAAAAATGCTGCTGAGCTTCTTGTTTCCAGAGCTGTGTTCATGGGTAACGTTTCACAGGAGAGGTACTGAACACCACTTGCAGATGAAGCTGAGCATTGTAATCCACCACACGTGTGAGTAAGGGTGTATATATCCAGAACTCCCCTCCTTCAGTGCACAGGTTAAAGCCAGGCTGTGGAGGTTTTTCCTCTACCTGGCATCATCGTCCTGGGCTGAATCTGTCTGAGGAAAATCCCAATAAATTCCAGTCCATCTGCTCACAGGATTGCTTAGGTGCAGGCTCAGCTCTTCGGTGGTATCAGGCAGCTGTGCCCTGTCCCATGTCAAATGACAGAAACATCTGCTTTTTAATTCCAGGATGGAACTTACATTTATTGCAGAGGTGATCTGTAATTACAGAAATGATGTACAATTAAGAGAAATTTAATGAGTCCTTCGGGCTGCTTCGTCTGCTTCCGTAACCAATATCTGATCTTGCATTTCAGGATGAGAAAAATCAAATGATGACCACAAACGTGTGGGTGAAGCAGGTGGGTGCGACCAAATATGTATTTTTCCGTGTTCCATTTCAGTTTTGCGACTGAACTGTCACAGCTTTGTAACCACCTCATTTTTGGCAGGAGTGGCATGACTACAAACTGCGCTGGGACCCCCAAGAATACGAAAATGTCACATCCATCCGAATCCCCTCAGAGCTCATCTGGAGGCCAGATATTGTCCTTTACAACAAGTGAGTGTGGGCATCGTGGCCAGAGGGCAAACCCATCCTTGCAAATTTTCTCTGTTCATGGTGTTAAAATGCTTCTTGCAATTATTCCTCTTTAATTTTGTCCTCTGTGGTTGGATTTCATGCAGATTCTATAATATCTGTCCCAGACATGCCTTAAATGATGTGACTGACATTCATTGCAAGGGCTTTGCTCTCCTAATGATCCTTTCTCTGGGCAGTGAGTTTTGTTGGGGGATGCCAGGCATTGTTTTCTCTTCACATGTCAGATGCACAATTGAGCTGGATTTGAGCTTTCAGTCCTCTTAGATTTCATTTCACCCAGGAGCTCTCCCCTAATTCATCACCATCAACTGGAAAAGCCAATTACTGAGGATGGGCTTAAATAAGGAAAATATACTGAAACATGTCAGGCTTGTGTGTCTACAAATAGCAGTGTCAGGTCAGCCAAATACCATTCTAGAATGATTCCTAGAATGATTCATTCTAGAATGAAACAGGTATTTGTTCCTCATCTCAGATGATTGGAATCTCTCTCTTGTATGGACACTTCTTAGGGAGCAGGTGATGGTTTTCTTTCTTTCCTTTGGAGCCTGTTGATATTCTTAGAAAGATTGCCCAAGTGCCAAGACTGTTTTCTCCTAGGCTTATTATACCACAGCTCTCCAAGTCTCCCAGGATGTTGGATATACCAATTTCCCACCCCAGCACAGGCTCCAGAGAAAACGCTGCAGGGATCAAACAAAAACATCTTAGTATGTGGCTTACACTCAGAGAAAACACTCACAGCAGCAGCCAGGTTTGTTTTTAATAAACAGTTGCCTGGTTCTAGCTTGATACAATTTTACTTCTGTTTAAAAAAAAAAATAAATGGCTGAAGCAGGAATCTGCCCAGGGAATTGTGAGCTCTGGAGACTGCAGGAACTGTTATCTTTCCCATTAGCTCGTTTCTGATCCTCAGTGGTGTGGAGTGATTGCAAACCTCTTGGAAACCACTGTATCCTCACTCAGCGCCTTTCAGAGATTAGCCCAATGGAAATGACTAATTCATAGGCACTTGGACCTTCCTGCCTTACAGGGACACACTCTGAGCATGAATATTGTATTACAAATGCCTCACACTGCAACCAAGAAAGGTGTTCACAGCTTCCACTGGAAAAAAAATTGAATGTCCTTGTCGTTCTCACTGCTTAATTAATGACATTGGCAAGAATTATTATTCCTGGAGCTTCTGGTGGTTGTTGTGGTGGACCATGGTGCCAAAGGAAATAGCATGGCACAAATCTCCATGGGCCCTTTGTGCTTCAAACCATTTATTTGCTGGATGGTGCCCAAGAGCCTGATGTGTCATCTCTGCTTCTGCTCCCTTGGCTCATCAGGCTCATCACGGCTGATGAACATGGGCCATACAAGGAGGGGCCTAGAAATGAAGAATCATAGAATCCTAGAATGGTTTGAGCTGAAAGAGATCTTAAAAATCATCTAATTCCAACCCCCTGCCTTGAGCAGGGACTCCTTCCGCTAGACCAGGATGCTCAAAGCCCCATCCAGCCTGGCCTTGAATGCTCCCAGGGATGGTGAGGCCTCCAGAAGGAGACCTTGGTATCCTTTTGTGTTTTGGACATTTTGGGACTTCATGCTGAAGGCATCCCCAGGAGGTCCATGGGCACTCAGACCTCCAAGGTGGGTACCTCCTACATTCTCTGCCCCTCTACTCTGTTCTAGTTCACTGTCACTTGAGCATCATCAGGGACTCCAGAACGTCCTTCTTACCCTCTCCTGGGGCACAAGCCTTTCAGCCTTTCTCACCTCATTGCTCTGACTTGCAGGAGGTTGGGAAGGTAGCAAATCTCACTGTACTGGGGACCTGCTGCCACAAAGGGGAGTTCTAGTGCCCCAGCTACCCAAATCCAAGGTGCTTCTCTCCCTTCATCCATATTTATCATTAATAATCATGCCTTCCTCTGTTGGTTGTCATGAGTCTATCATGCATTTTTAATTGGTTCCTTTATCCATGAATTAAACATGGATGTAGACACCATCCATTAGCCAGTCAGTAATGGTTTTCCATTAATTCTATACCTCTTTACAGCTATATTTCCCCATGCTCTTTCATACAGCCTTATGTGAACTGTTTTCTGCCCTGGGATGTACTTCTCTCTTCTACCTAACTTCCTACCAAACACGTCTGGAGCTGCAGTCAATATCTTAGTTCCACTGCTGTGTCAGGCTTCACATTTTTTAGGGATTGTAGGACAATACATGCAAGGCAAAACCTGTAGCCTGATGGGACACCAAGCTGAGGCTCTTCTGCACGGCAGCTCGCCAGCTGCGTTACCAGCCAGGGCTTCTCCTTGTGGGCATAGAAACGATAGTGACTGCTCCTGGGTGATGCTAACAAGGATTCCATCTTATATTTTACATGCATACATAGTTCAGAGGGAATTTAACATAGGTGCATGGAAATCTGGGTCTCTAAGAGTAAGAGAATGTGCAAAGGAACTTTGGTGGAGGAGAGCAAGTGGCCACGTTGGCCTTTTGCACTCTTCAGGCCTTTTAGTGTGAGCTAATTAATGCTTGTCACATGCTCTGCCAGAAGTATGGTATTTCTGTTTGGGATGGAATCCTTTGGAAGAGAGATGTTCTGGGCAGGAGATTATACAAATGCCCCTTCTGTTTTTATTTTGTGTTATATATGTAAGTGGTAGAATTTAAATTGATTTCAGATTTACATTGTTAAGGAAACCTAACCCCTTGCGGTGAGGTTATTCTCATATCTTGGCTCATTATTGTTGAAAACCTTCCATTTACCCACTCCAGAGGCCCAAATTAAATCAGTAAACTCAGTTGATTTGGCCTAGAGAGTATATGTAGTTGTCAACACTCATAAGGAATCTAAAACCAAATTAATATCCTACAGGGAAATTAATATGCTGTTGAATTTTCAGGCTTGATGAGATAAGTTCCAAGACTCTGTAAATAGTTTCTGCTAGATGTGACATAACATATGCATAACAGAGGAATATGAGTTCATGGTGAAGTGACAAAGCCTCCTCTTTGCCAAGAAAACTGGTTGTTCCTTATCTGAGGTTGTAAAGGCTTTTCAGGCACCACCAAATCATTTATAAATGAATTATCTAATCCTCTGCATTGATTTATTTTCCCATTCATTACTGAATTTGAAGAACATTTTAGGTTTTTTTTAATGTATTTGAAGTAAAAACAACCACCTATTTTTCTCTAAAAAGGGAATAAGTTCTTGGGGCTGCATTTTTTTTTTTTTTTGCTTCTTCACCACAATGTTTGAGTCCCGTGGCCACTGTGCAACATAGGAGCTCCAGAGCAGAAACCCCTGAAAGTGGAGGTTTGCATCCAGGTGCTTCAGCTGCTAAAGGCTGCCCAGGAAAATCCAAGACATGTCCTTGAGATTAATGGATGGGCAGGGAACTTGAAATGTGAGCTTCACTGCCTGTTTTTCCACTGCATATTTGTGATAGCATCATAGCATTTGTCTTCTCTAGCCTGATTGTAAAACCTGGGAACACTGAGAGTTCTAAAGTCCTCGGTATTTTCTGGTGTTAACTGTTCCAGAAAATAATCCCTGCCTTAGACTCCACAGTCACAAAAAGTAAAATAAAATAAAGTAAAATAAAAGATCTGACATGAAGGGAAATCAAACGCAAATTTCTGTAATTAGGAGTAGGAAATATCTTGAGGAATTCACCCAGTGGTAAAATGGACACAAAGGATTACTGGACTGGGTTAGATGACCATCTGGCAGGCAGCTTTTGAAAACCACGAGAAAGCAAAGAGTTCTTTTGAACTGTACTGCAGCAGCTTGTTCTTTTGAACTATTCTGTGATGTTTGCAACCAGTTTTATTTCTGGAGTAACGCTGGTTTCATGACTCATCCAAAGCTCTTTGGAGGAGAAATACCAAAAGATGCCCCAGTCTAACCTTTAAAATATTGGAAACATTCTTGACATTTTCCTTTGTGTGTACTGGCACAGATCTCATCATTGTGCACCAGATTGTACTTAACTTACAACAGGCCAAAAATCACTACTTCACACTTCAGCTTCCTTGATTCTTCTGGGAGTTCCAGTGACTGTAATTCTGGAGAGGAATTATATCTTTAGGTGCTTTGAGGTTTTCTGCCAAGTGCTGTCCAGTAATACAGGAACTGATGCAAAGAAATCTATAGGAGGGATCTCTCTCCTGGGCTGTTGCTGTGTTCCCATCCAAGGGCTTCTCCTACCACTATGCTGAGGACAGTGCTGGAGTTTTGCCTTCAAAGTGCTGACAAGGATCTTTGGCAAAGGGAAGAATTGGAGCAAAATGCACCAATTCAGCACTGTTAGAGCCTTCTGAGAGACTTGTGCTCATTCCATGGGCGTAGGACAGGCATTTCTGAGACAGATGCCTATTTTGCTGAGGGACAGTCAAAGTATTGGTTGTCACCAGTTCCTAAACATCTAAAGCAAGCAAAAGCTGGGATGTGACTCAAAGAAGTAACATCAGTGACAGACACTTCCATCTGTGTACCCAAAATGTTTTTTATCCAATTTTCCAAGACCTTGGGTATATTTAAAACCCAATTGGATGAGGTCTTGATCCTCTTGTAGCTGATCCTGCTTTGGGGAGGGAGCTTGGACAAGACAATTCCAGAAGTCCCTTCCAACCCGTGCATTTGTAGTCATAACTTTGGTAGCAGAAAACAATTCTTTAAAAAAACCATTTTTTTGGTTTGCCTTTGGTGACAATTTTAATCAGAATATTACAGAAGTGTCTCTTCAGTGTGTACTGAAAGGGTGCTGAGTACATTCTTTACAGGGGTCTTAAAACCACAATTTTTCTTGGTTACTGCTGGTTTATGAAAAATGCTTTAAATGAGGATATTCTACTATATCCATACATGTATATCACTAATTTTCAGGCTTTTAAAGCTCTGTTTGGATTTAAATTTTATCATCAGAAATTAAAATAAATGTGTGCCTCATTTACATGCATTCTGAAAAAGTTTAATTTTGTGAGATGATGTATCTCCCAACTGCAGGAAAATAGAAACTGACACACACACACAAAAGAAAAATTCTCCATTAGCAGAGCTTTTTAATGAAACATGGATGATGGCTGCCAGTAAAACAATGCCATCCTTGAACCCTTATAAACTTAGGAGATTTAGGAGAGCAGCCTTTATTCTCAAAATGACAAATCAAAGGCTGCAGCACACAGCACAGCTTTTTCCTTGGGAGAAAAATAAGCAACTTTCTTTCTTGCCGTGCAGTGTTGTATTTGGCACAAAAATGTAAGAGCTCCAGTACTTTATTACTGATACATTTTTAAAGCTGTCAGGTCAGAGTAATCAGGAGAGCCTGACTATCTTAGTTTTCCAGATCTTGTGATGTTTACCTTGCACTCATGCCTTCCTCCAAATGGTTTTTCATGACAACTGTCACAACAGAGTGGTCTCGACTAAACGAAATGAAAATGTGCTACTGCTATGAAGGAACGGCTTCAGATTTTCTCTGTCCCACTATATCAGGTATCCCACCTTCCTGCCTAAGGAAATATTCATGTTTGCAGTCAGGGCTGTCAGCACAGGAATGGGTCTTCCCACAGCAAAGCTGTCCCCAAGGAAACAGGGTTTCCCCAGTCTCGTAACTGCAGACTCTGCTTGCAGTTGGTTGTCTCACCTTCGTACCCTGGAGGAGACTGAGAAAAGACTTTGGAAGACTGTCAACAGCCAGGTGACCCTGTTTGCTCCCTCTCTCATGTGGGGAGAAGCAGAATGAAAGTCTCACTCAGGATGAAAGCATCTCTCTGGGCTCACAGCTGGGATGAGAGCATCTCTGCAGGTTCCCCCTCACCGGCAGGGTGCCAGCAGGAGTAGCTTCCAGTCCAGTAAACATATGTTTGAAGGTCCAATGTGGGTGGTAAGCTTGGGGAAGGAGGCAAAAATATACACATGCATGAAGGGTTAAGATAACTGAGAACACTGCCTTTGCATGACATAGCTGGTTGGAATACAGTCTATGTACACAGCACGGCTAATTTACCCTGCTTACAAATTCCTCTGTGTTGAACTGCAATGAGAAGTTCCAACACACCCAGTAGAGCCAGGAATTACTTCACAGCCCTGTTAGGTTGGTGAAGCAGGAGGATCCCAGGGTGTTTTATGGCTCCTAAAAGTCAATAGCTGACTAAATCTAAGAAGCTGTTCTGCTGCTGGTTTCACTCCTGCCATGGCACTGCAGGCAAGACCCAGCCTGGAAGGCAGTACCAGTGTAATTTGTAATAACTTGTGAACCAAAGAGGACCCAGGATGAGGCTGGGGTTTTTAGGCAAGCAATAAACAAATACATTCCTCATCAAACAGACAGATCATTTACAGAAATAATTGATATACAAGATCTGCAGCACCACATTAGTTCCATCTACACTTGCAGAACAGGTATGTGGCTGGTCACACAGAGACTGCAAAACTGCCAGGCAAGGGGACTAAAACACAATTACATGAATTAATATCATTCCTGGATGACTTTTTAAGAAGAGTTTTGTGCCCTTTTCCAACAGTTTGCCAAGGAAAAATGCACACCTCTCTCTTTTCTCCAGCCACTTACACATTGTTCTACCTGAGAAGTGAACCACTAGTGGATGCTCATAATCCTTTTCTGTACAAAGATCCAATTATAAACATTGTTCTATTAATGAGCGATTTAATCATGCCTCAGAGATATCATTAAATGCAGAATTGGATTCCATATTCCTACTGAGATTTAGAAAGAAAACCACTGAGAAGAGCAAACGCTGGACTGTCACTTGCTGTGCATGTTTCATGTCTCAATCTGGCTTTACAGTGCAGGCAAAACCCAGGAGAAAAAAAAAAAAGAAAAAGAGGTGGTTTTCGTCCAAAGCATATGTTCTCAGGGTGTAAATTAAATTTAGGAAAGAAGAGGTAAGAAAGGAGCTGGGTGGATTGTACAATGGTATTTCTCAGGTTTATTTGCTTTGGAGTAACTCATGGTGCTGCTTTTGCCTTAATCCCTTTGAGGTAGTCTGGGTTTATACACAGTTTTTTCTTTCCTTAAAAAAAATAAAAATAAAAGACATTTTCGATCTTTAGAAATAATCCAGTTTAGAGGTCAAAAAGCACTAGGTTCTCTTGTGTTCTTTTGTTTTTTGTAAAATCTGCCACCTAGAAAATTGTCTCAAGAGAAAGAGGTCTGGGCTGTGATCATGGGGACTGGGGGCATGTTCTACCTCTGCCCAGATACCACATTGGCCAAGCAGCTCAGTGAATGCCATATTCTGCCGCTATTTCCCAAAATACTACACCAGGCTCATTTTTAGGATGTTTCACAGAGCATGAAGGAATATGTGATGCAAGCTATGATGCACTGGAACAGTTTGCTTAGAGAAGTTTTGATTACCCATACCTGGAAATGTTCCAGGCCGAGCTGATGGGGTTTGGAGCAACCTGGTCTAGTGGAAGGTGTCCCTGCCCATGACAGGGAGTTGAAACCAGATGGTATTTAAGGTCCTTTCCAACCCAAATAATTCCATGATTCTCTGATTGTATGAAATGTCAAAAAGTCCTTTTTCACCCTTTTGCATATGAATGAATGGGTGTTCTCCTAAAGAAATGAATTTAGGGAAGTTCCTCTGCGTTCTGCAGCTTAAGGAACTGATCCTGCCAGATCATTCCTATGTTGTTCATCTTGCTACTGGTGAGAAGCAGCAGAGGTGAGACCCCTGCACACCCTGTCACTGTATGGCTGCTGTCAGGGCACATCTGGGCACTGAAGCAGCAGAGCAGGGCCAAGGGATTTTGCCAGCTGCTGGGAAAGCGGCTGCAAGCTGGGCTGGCTCCAGCCGGAAGAGCTGGGCAGGAGCAGAGAGCTTTCTGTCTGTATCAGCCTGAATAATTCATCTCAAGTTTTTAGCAGAAGCTCTCTTCCCCTGATCAGCTTCCCCTTTGTCTGGCAGAGCTGCTGTTTGTGACTCGGCTTCTTCCTGCAAAAGCCTGGAAAGTGGCTTTCTGATACAAAATCCTGGGCTGTTATCTATTTATCCTGTACTGCCACACAGAACCCAAGTGAGAGTCCCTGTAAGAAGACACCATAAAAGACAGTTCTCTTCCTGACTGGGAAATCAAGAGATTGACTTTCATTATTCTTATTAATAGGATGCTCTTGCTGGTTTTCATGTAAGAGACCGAATGATTATCCAACATTGTTTCATTTTTAGCAGCTGTCACAATTAATTCTGCAGAGTTCACAGCTACACTACCTGAGAGTGCTTCCTCCCAACCCTCTAAAGCAAACTCAGCCCATTCCAGGGCACTTAAAACTTGTGCACAATCACCTCAAGGAACTGACTTATGCCAGGTAAAGGCTGACACTGCATGGAAATCCAGGGCTTGTATAAGCCAACAGAGTTCACAATCCACTGGACGGAGTAGATGGATCCAGTGTCTGCATACAATGTGCTTCTTGCATCTCTCTGAGTGTATTTTTGGAAGCCAGGCACTAAATATTCTGTTTCTTTAGCAGAGTTGACACAGCCTAGAGAAGTCTCAGTCTTTTTTGATCTTCCATCTCTCCCCAGTGCTGACGGTGACTTCGCAGTCACCCACCTGACCAAGGCTCACCTCTTCTATGATGGGAGAATTAAATGGATGCCACCTGCTATATATAAGAGCTCCTGCAGCATCGATGTCACCTTCTTCCCCTTTGACCAGCAAAACTGCACCATGAAGTTTGGCTCCTGGACCTACGACAAAGCCAAGATAGACTTGGTGAGCATGCACAGTCATGTGGACCAGCTGGACTACTGGGAGAGTGGGGAATGGGTCATCATCAACGCTGTTGGCAATTACAACAGCAAGAAATATGAATGCTGCACAGAGATCTACCCTGATATAACTTACTCCTTCATTATCCGGAGGCTGCCGCTGTTCTACACCATCAATCTGATCATCCCCTGCCTGCTGATCTCCTGCCTGACTGTCCTGGTCTTCTACCTGCCCTCTGAGTGTGGAGAGAAGATAACCTTGTGCATCTCCGTGCTGCTGTCTCTGACTGTGTTCCTGCTGCTCATCACAGAGATCATCCCATCTACCTCCTTGGTCATCCCTCTGATTGGGGAGTATCTTCTCTTCACCATGATATTTGTTACCCTGTCTATCATCATCACTGTCTTTGTGCTCAACGTGCACCATCGTTCCCCACGTACCCACACGATGCCTGACTGGGTGAGGAGGGTCTTCCTTGACATAGTCCCACGGATCCTTTTCATGAAACGTCCCTCTGCAGTGAAAGACAATTGCAAGAAGCTCATTGAATCCATGCACAGAATAACCAACGCACCGAGGCTTTGGTCCGAGATCGACGTGGAACCCAACTTCACTACCTCATCTTCCCCCAGCCCCCAGAGTAATGAGCCTTCACCCACATCTTCCTTCTGTGCCCACCTCGAGGAGCCAGCCAAGCCTCAGCCTATCTGCAAGTCACCTTCTGGGCAGTACTCCGTTCTGCACCCGGAGCCTGTACAGGTGACCTGCTCATCTCCACAACCCTCACGCCACCCCCTGAGTGACACCCAGGCCACCTCTGTCTTGAAAGGCAGATCACTGAGTGTTCAGCAGATGTACAGTCCCAACAAAGCAGAGGAGGGGAGTGTCCGCTGCAGGTCCCGGAGCATCCAGTACTGCTACCTGCAGGAGGACTCTTCCCAGACCAATGGCCAATCCACTGGCTCTCCAGCATCCCAGCGGTGCCACCTAAACGAAGAGCAGCCCCAGCACAAGCCCCCTCAGTGCAAGTGTAAATGCAAAAAGGGGGAGGCAGCTGGCACACCAGCCCAAGGGAGCAAGATTCACGGCGCCAAAGAGCAACACCTCGTGCTGATGTCCCCAGCCCTGAAGCTGGCAGTGGAAGGGGTTCACTACATCGCAGATCACCTGAGAGCAGAGGATGCTGATTTCTCAGTAAGTATGCCAACTTAGCCTGCTCTCCTTTAGCAACCCAAAAATTATCTGCTAGGGAAGCCCCACCAAACCTTGAGGCTATACAGAGCATGTAAGTGCTGATGTAGGCTCGGCCATCCCTGATATTGTGGCTTTTGGACTCACCGGCCACTGCAGACACAGCTGGAGATGTCCTTGGGGTCTTGGCTGGCATGAGGGCCAAGAGGGCAGCACAACCAGACCATGCTCAGGGCTGCTCTGGGACAATGGATTCTCCAGCAGAAAATAGGAATAAAGTTGTTGTTAGGTAGGGAGGAAGCAGGTAAGGTTGTGAAAGAGACCCAAAATGCAATCATCTGGTGAGAAGAGAGACTTATTCTTCACAGAGAAGCCTCTGACAGACAGGGAACTCACACTGTCTGTTTTTTATTAAGCACTGACTTTGACTATGGAGCTGAGGAAAGTGAATTCCCCAAGCAGGTTGTGGATGTGGGAAGCACGTAGTAGCGTGGGGATATTGCAGGGTGTGATTCCTCATTAGTGGACTTCCACTGGAGCAGTTGGCTCTGTGCAGGGAGGTGGGTGGACAGACAAATTCCACACTTACTCTGTGAGGGTAAATATGGCTACAAATAGAGGAAGGAAATAGAGGCTGAAAGAATCTCTTTCAACGGAGATAGTGATGCACATAACAAATGCCACATTCTTTCACACCTCCTGTAGCTCTTTCCTGCAATACTATGGATGCAGTGTGCTAGTAACGATGGCCATAATGAAGGAAGGCACAAGATAACCTGAAATTCGTCATGTTATTAATGGAAAGTCTTATCTAGCTTTTCTTAGACAGATCCATAAGCAAAAGGTACTTCTTATCTATACCTACAGTTTAAATTTCTCAAGATTCAGAATCGGTGCAAGTCACAGTGCTTTTATACAAGACTTCCTGGGCATGAAAAGTGTCTTTTATTTGCACTTTTCACAGCACTGAGCACTTAGAAGCAGCAACAAAATGTTGAATACTACTGTCCTCTTTGATACCATAGTTAAAGGCTTCTGTTCTTTAATGTATTTCACTTCACAACATCCCTTTGAGGAAATAACTGTTTATTCCTCATGTTGAGGAGTGACAGCCAAAACACAGAGATGAAGTGACCTGTTCAAGGTCACAGAACAAATCTGTGGCAGAGATGGGCTGTGAATCCTCATCTTTATTAGTTGACAGCCCAAAACTCTTTGCCAGGCTAGAGCACTTCACAAACACATTAGGAGTGCAGGAATTAAACTCTGCTCTCTCCCTCTGGCAATAACCACAAGTAAACCCAGGGATGGCAGCTGAGTTTAACTCACTCTTTTCCCCATGGTGCAAATGAAAGAATATTACACCAATAATACTTCCCATTTCAACTGATTCTCTCTGCTGAGCTGGTTGTTATCATCAAGAACTGAGTCAATTAACATCTTGAGGTCCTTCCTTTTAATTCTTTAAAATGAAAACAGTCTTCAGAAGCCATGAATTTTCTTCTGCTACTCTTCCCTCTTGAAATGATTATCCTGAGGAAAAGGGATTTAGAGCACTAAACATCAAAAGCAGAAGAAAAGGAGCATTTTGAGCCTTTGGTCTCTGACCCAACCTCCTGCCAGCCCAGCCTGTGAGCAAAGGCACCAAGAAATCATCCAGCAATGAGCTGTGGGCAGGTCTGTGGGCTCCTCTTGGGGAGTCTGGAGCAGTGGTGTTCCTGGGGGTGAGGTTTCACTGCTCTTGCACAGCAGTTGTTATTGGCACAGTAGGCAGAGCTTGGGTTTTCAGGTCTGGGGGAATAATGCTGACCTCAGTGTGAGGCTATACTATTTTCTCTTTCTGGATTCAAGAGATATCAAGTGGGAAGGCACTTTTTTTTTTTTTTCTCCAGGTGTAAATGAAAAAGAAGAGGGAAAAACAGTTTTCTGGAATTGAAATATACTGTGAGGAGCAGAACTCATCGAATAAAATGAGAATTTATTGGGGAAAAAATCAGTACTCAGGAGTTTGCTTTCATCATAAAATCAAATTGTGGCATTTCTTCATGGAAGTCTTCCATAAATCTATCAGGAGGCATCTCTGATAAAACTGCTGAGACACAGCTTGCTGTCTCATGGGCAATATTTCCACAGACATGCACCTTCCCAGAACAAGAACAGAGCTTCTTTTGAAGTTTTTTTTTCTAAAGCTCCATTGCCACAGGGGCAGCGCTTCTAAATTAAAAGTAAATAGCTCATTTAATTAAGTGCTTCAGCGAAGACAAAATGGGAAATGCAAGAGGCAGTTGTTTGTTACAAAAAGATATCTGCAAACAATACAAGCACAGTGGGACACTGGGGAAAACGCAAGATGGAATTGTCCCAGCAAATGATGGAAATGCCATTAGAAATTAATTACAGACTGAAAAGCAAAACAAGTTGGATGTCACACACGAGCCAAAATAACCAGACACCAACAGCACCATCTGGGAAGTCTTGCTGTCCATGGCTGTGTGTGTCTGTGGAATACTGCAATATGAAGATTTTGAAGACAGCTTAAAAATAAAATGGGAAAGAATAAAGCTGAAGGGGAGGAGACAGAGGATAATCTCACTGGTTTATTTTTAACAAAGTACAATAAAACCACCTGGGACTGCTCTAATCTGTGTTGCAGACTCCAGATCCTGGGGATCAGATGCCACCAAGTCACCTCAATCCTCCACTCAAATCCTGGGGCTCAGACCCACGAGGAGCTGGACCAGGAAAAAGCTACAGATTCCCTGACTTTTTGGAAATTTGAGGGGGGGGGGAATCAGTTGCCCCTGATCCTTTTCTGAAAATAGTTTTGAGTGAGCTTCTTAAAAACTAATCAAAATGCAACTCAGGAGTTGTGGTGGCAGATGTTGGCAGCTGCAGAGATGTCAGAGGGATGTCTGCAGATCATGCCCCACGTGAGGTGCTGGACCACAGGGAAATGCTACAGTGCTGGCAGAGCACAAAACACAAAATCCAGATAATTTTTTTTCTTCCTCCTCCTTTTTTTTTCATTATCTCTCCATAATTTGCAATTTCACCCTCTGTGCTCTCGGACTGAAGCTGGATATTGATTTTACAAACTCATCTAATGCACTCCCAGCCATCATTTTCAAGATGGGCTGAGTATTTCTGCATACACCATTACATTTGAGAGCAAATTTCTGTCAAATTTTCAAGTTGTTCCTCTTCTCCCATTCCCCCCTTCTTTTCTCAAAGAGAAAATCATCTAGTTTCTTTCCTTTGCATGATCTAGCACTTTTACCAGCCTGAATATCCAAAAAAGCTTATTTTAACAGAATGGGGCACTATTAACTCAATTCAGCTTTCCAGTTGGACTTCAGATGGTACATTTCAGATTTTCCTTACCCATTGGTTATGTCATGAGACACTAAACACATACATACAGTAATCTAGAGCTTACTTAGCTGCCCTTCTCAGGAATTTTAAGCATCAGAGACTCACTCCAACACTCAGCAAGTGATGAACAGATCAGAAAATAGGTGCAGCAAAGGGGAGTTATTGACTGAGACCGTATCCTTGGAATAACTACTTTTGGTTTCAGTGGTCACTATTTCTTTTACTCTAATTATAGATGGTTGTACTGAGGGCTGTGCAATCATAAAATAACACGATTTTCCCCAAGAAGGTGACAAGACACAGGATGAACCTCTGTTTGTTTCCTCTACCTATTCAGTAACAAAGGCTGGCTTAACTCAGTCCTGGTTTTATAAGGAATAAATCTATCCATTGCATGAAAATATTTAACTGATTCTTACACTTTTGGCAACGTTCAGGTGCTCCTGAAATTGAAAATGCTTTGTTCAGAGGAAATATGATTTGGTCCCCAGTGCATGCCTCATTTCCCAGTTCACAAAGCTGCTTACTGAGCCAAGGAGCTCAGTAATGCCACTGTACCTGTGGAAGCATCATCTGCTGCAAATGGCATTTCACTGATCTTTGGATTGCTTCCTTCACCCAAATGACTTTTTGGCAGCCTTGGTTTTGCTCTGCCTCCTTCTCCTTTCACCACACTCCTGACTTGCTGCACTCACAGCCACTGAAGAGGTTTGAGCAAGCTCCTGCTGAGATGTTTTCCCTGAAGAGCAAGGCAGCGTGCCAAATTTCAGCCCTCGGGTCTATTAATCACCAAGTGGGAAACTGTAGGAAATTCTAATGGGTACAGTCATATCAAATAAAAGTTTGCCATCTGATCAGTTCTCTTCCTTGGAAAGAAATTATTAACAGCAATGTAATAAAAGAGGTTTTCATATTATGTGGTTTCTTAATGAAACAGGCATTTACAATTTCTGCCTGATGGTATTAATAAGTACTAGACCTCCCCAGAGAGGAATTGCTGGAAAATCCTCCCACAGCAAGGCAAAAACGGAGAAAAAGGAGAATGAGGGACACCACTACTTTTATTTGCTGGTTCATTTTCACTGCTTACTCACCCAAAGCTTTAAATCCCTTTGCAGGAAGAGGTTGGCTTCATTAATCTGTAAGCAAATCTGTTTATGAGCATGGGGAAACGACTTATTTCTTACCCCTCACCCTCCCCAGCTTGAATCTCATCCTCATTTACACACCCAGTTACAGCTGTTGCTCATGGGAAATGGGATAGTGAGTGTGCAAGTGAGGAGCTTAATTATCCACGAGTGTGTGTCATCCCTGGGGATCTGTGAACAGGGTTTGTGATTGCACATGCACACCCACAGACCTTCTGGGAATCTGTCTCTCACATCAACAATTCATAGATTAATCTTTGCCATCTTATAGGACCACTAAATGTGAGTGAGACCTTCCCTTCCTATCTCTGGAATTAAAAAACAATATCCTTTTTTGGAACAAAGCACTCATAGTTTTCATAAATTTTGGTCTCAAATAAATGTTGATAATCGGCCTTTCTGTGTTCCCAGGTGAAGGAAGACTGGAAGTACGTTGCAATGGTCATTGACAGGATCTTCCTCTGGATGTTCATCATTGTGTGTTTGCTGGGAACTGTTGGCCTCTTCCTCCCACCGTGGCTGGCAGGAATGATCTAAATACAGGCCCAGAAGGAAGAAAGAATTATCCCACTCTATGGATTTTAGTTCACCTGGAAGGAGAGGAACAGAGAAACGGAGGAAGCCCTTTGAATAATTCACTGCGTGTCCACGCTTGAGTTGCTCCAGAGCTCTCGGGGAATCCTTTCCGAGGTCGCGTCATTTTGCCAAGACATTTTCATCTCCTCCATCTAATCTAGGGGAAAAGTTCTTATTAAAGTCTGTCCATAGCATGGTGGCATTCATTGGCATATACTCAGCAATGTAAGAACACGAGCTTGTCCCTAAAGCAGCACATAAAGGGGCTTTGCATCCCCAAACCAGCCCCTGGCAATTAGCTCCAGTCGTCCTCAGAGGTCTCAGTGTGTCCTGCCTAGTGATTTTGCCCTGTCAGTCTGAAGTGGTTCAGGGCTCTGTGTCCCTGTATGAGTCATTTTATAAATAAAGTTCTGGATTTGGGATACCTGTGGAGGATGTGGTCTGTGGTCAGCTGATGGAAAGGCTGAAATAACTGCTTGGGACCGACAGTGATCGTTAGCACAGCAGATGCAGTTTTTACACTGACAGATTTTACTTTGGCCAATGCCCTTCAGAAGCCGTGGGGACTAGGGCTGAATGAGGACCATGCAAATGGAGGGAGGATTTGGGGTTAAGACTGTGACCATGTTTGTAGCACTTTAGTGTGCTTTCAAAGGAAATACCCTGGATCCAAGCTGCAAAATAGCAGAGGGTCACCTTGAGCTGTAAAACCCTTGGCATAGGTGAGGAAGATACTTAGACAATGGGAAGCTTAACAGAAGCCCAGGATGATTTTAGGATAATAAGGAAGTAGGGGGAACCCCAAACAGGACACACAGGCTCAGGAATTCAGGATGACACTTTGCAGAAATTACAGGCCTTAAACATGGCCAGCTGTCTCAGCAGCTGTGCTCTTCCCAGCTCTACCCAAGCTAAACCAACCTTTTTGCACACCTCATCCTTGCTTTGGGACCTGCAACAAGAAGGCAGGGACAGGCAGCAGCAGCCAGAGAGAGAGGGATTCCAAAGCCCTGTCCTACTGCAGGGTGACATTGGTGCTCCAAGACATAGCTGAGCCAGAGGTGTGGGTGAAAGCTTGAAACACAGAGGGTAAATGTGGGCTTCACCTGCCTTCTGCCTGTTCTAGTGTGCAAGTGCAACTGCAGGAGACTGACCACAGTGGAACAGAGTCAGGTGAAGCCAGAGCCGGGTGACACCCCAGGTGGAGTGTGTGCCACATCTAAGGGGGACATGAGGCTTGCCTGTGCCACATGGCTCAGTGAGCAGCAGAGAGCTGCCCAGGCTTGTGACAGCAATACTGGAACTGAAACCATATGGTTTAGAGACTTCTTTGAAATACAAGTTACTGCCCTCAGTCCGAACAGCACAGGCTAAAAATCAATGCAGTGATCAGCCTGTGTGGATTCATCTAAGAAGTTACAACTGACCTCCATGTTCACAGACTCAGCCAAGTGCTTAAAATCTGTTCAGCTCACAAAAAAAAACAGAGTAGCTGAGCTTTGGGCCAGTTCCCAAAGAGCTGTGCTGGCACAGCACAGGGAGGGAGAGTGAGGGAGCCTGAGCTGCTGCTCCTTGTTGCTTGTTTTCAGAATAAAGAGAGCCTCGGTCTTTGGAGATGCTAATTTATCCCTTTTCACAGTCAGTGAGTTTGCTTATGGCAATGAAAGGAAAACAAACAGTCAAACATCTTCAAGGTCTAGTGCATAAATGTACCAGCACAGCTACAGTCTGTGTGCAGGGCTGCCAGTGGAGGGGACAGCGGGGCTGCCTCACGGTCTGTGTGACAGGCACGCCGGGCTCACAGGGGCAGCCTGAGCCCTCTCCAGCACCTTTTCACATTTCGAGTGCACCAATAATCACGAAAGTAGAAGATTTGTGACCCTGGGCATTGCTGGGTCAGGGGCATCGTATCTCAGCAATGCCCATGACAGATGTGCAGAGCTCCCGCTGCCTCCTCCTCCTCCCCCTGAGCCCATGAGGATTGCTGGCAACGGAGCAGGTGGGAGGGTTGACTGTGCATGCACATTTTTAGCAATAAAACCACACTCATTTTCCAAGCTAGGATGGAGTCAGCAGCAGCTCGAGTCACTGCTCACATCTCCCAGCAAACACAGGCTTGGGCAACAGATGCCCAAAGCCAACCCACGGCAGAGACCCACAGAGGAGAGGGGGCCTGTACAGCAAGAGCTGCTGTTGGACCCCTGAGAGCAGAAAGGAATGATTTGGAGGCAGCAGGAGAACTGATAAAAATTTAAGGACAGATTAAGAGCTGAATGTTTAAGGTGGCATATTGGGAAATTCAGTAGGGACAGGCATAGGCTGTACTTTGTTCACAGCAAAGAGCCTATCTCAAATCTTCACCTTTTCTGCTAAAAGTTATTGCCAGTGCACACAGTGTGAAGTGCAGTGTCTCAAGGGGAGCATGGCACTGTGACAGCAACAGAATTCTCTGGCAGAATGGCCCTGCCAGGCAGGAGGAGGAGGAGGAAAGGGCTCCATTAGCACATCAAAAGTATTGGGTGTGATTAGGAGCGCTAAGGATGTGGTTGTGTCCCTGAAGAGTCAGTGCCACTTTGGGATCAGAGAGTTTGGCAGGACAAGATGACAAGTGACAGCTGAAACCAGTTACAAAGGTGTTACTGGTGTTTGGGGAGAAACTGGGGTAGATCTCTGGCATCCCCTGCCTTGCTAAAGACAGAATATTTTTCCCACAGTGGTAACTATGCTCCTTCTCATGTTGCATCAGTAGTTCCCCACTTTAAAGTTAAAATAAATTCTTCCTTCTGCTTCTGACATGCTTCCCTGTGAATTCTAAAGAGAGAAATTAGGAATCAACACTTACCACTCTTTCTTAGACAAGTTATTCCCTCTTGGAGGTTGTTTAGGAGGATGCTATCCCTCCATAGGATTCAATGATCAGAAACTGGAATAAAACTGGGACATGAACCAGACTATAACTGTAGAATAATGAATAATTCTGCTATTCCTAACCCATGAAACACAAAGAGAGGTTTTTAGCATATGAAAGACTCCAGGAAAATGCATGCAGCCAGACTGCTAGCATTTATAATGTTCCCATCTCAGAAATGATTCCAAGGACTTGACTGAACAAGCTGACGTCAGAAGAGTGAGGAAGCAAGACTGGGATACAGCAGGAGCTCTAAAACTGCCTTGGAAGAGACTCAGAGCAAAGTAATGGGTTTTCAGGCTCCAGGAGTACAAAACTAAGCTCAGAGACCCCAAAGGCACCACAAACAGCAGATACAGGTGTTGATCTTTTCTGTTTTACTTGAGCAGGAGATGTTATATCCTCAACACGGTGATTCCTGCTTTCCCTCCAGTACAGCTCCTTTGGGCATGAATGGAATAAAACTGACTGTAATAACCTCAGTTACAACCATTGCTCTCTTTTTCCCCACATCCCCTTTCTTCTGATTCCCTAAGGCTCACTTTGTCTAGATCATCTTCCCAGCCATAGAGGATGCAGATATTTTATCTGCAGCTGGATGGCAGGATGATCTTGTAATCCCCTTTTCCCCAGCATTTTCAGGGCTGTTCTCTCTCTCATTCTCCAATGAGCTAATCCACATAGTTTATATCACTTCCCTTTTGGATAAGTTTCTCTAGACATTTTGCAAGAAACTGTACTCAAGGAAATCCACTGGTGTAGGGACAGACAGGCAGAAAGATGCAGGTGTGAGATGCAAGATTCACGTACAGTACCAAGAAAATCCTCCCCATAACAGCCCCACCTGGCTCTCCCCCACTGCAGTGAGGTCCATTTATGAGACCTTTCATTTCTATGCAGGATGTCTTTTTGTTTCCAGCCCTTTAAATCTGGCCCAGCCCAGCTGTTGAGCCCTGGAGAAAGCCTTTGGTGCTTGTTAGCACTGTTGCTGGTTACTCCTCTGTGCTTGTTGTATCTTACTCCTGAGACTGATTTAATACCTTAAAGCAATGCTTTTAGCAAAAATATCTGTCACTGAAAGGCCACTGCCAGAATTCAGCTGCACCAGGTGGGTCAAACTCTACAGCAGGAATAAAAATCTAAATTTATTGCAATTTAAAGACCGGAGGATAGAAGGTTTAAAGAAAATGGAGAAATGATGTCACACCACAGATGATATGAAAAAGAAAGTCTCTATGGTACAGATTACTTCAGGGCACTAATAAAAATGATCAAATCAGTAGAAAGGGTTTTAATAAGGACCAAAGAGAAGGCAGGGAGACAGGCATTGATCTGCAAAGGAGAAAAAAATAGTCTGAATATGTGGGTTTTCACAAGGATATGTTAAATTTTTATAATTGAGAGCAAAGTCCCCACTAAGGAAGGACCTGCAAGAGAACTCTTTAAACTGCATTGCTAATGAATTACACTGTTCTGAACTACAGTTTGCACTAAAAATGATAAACTGATAGGGAAAAGTACAAAGCATGTAAAAGAACAGCACAAAAGGGAAACAACAAGTTCTGTTCAGCAAAGAACAGAGGGTCTCCTGAGCCTCCCTGTACCTTCACCTTTAGGGCTGCTGTGTTTCTCCAGCTGCTGAAATATTTTCTTTTTGGATTAGGACACTCTCAGCACCCAAAATCTCCCAGCAGAAATGCCTCTTGGCTCAAGGAATTGGATTACAAAGCACTGGCACAGGCTCTGTGATATTACATGGACGAAATAGCCATGATTTCAAGTAAATAAAACCACTCATGGGACAAAGTTTAGGAAGACAAATGGACAAGTTGTTTGTTCAGGTTGTCTGTCTCCTAATCAATAGCCCTTCTGGGACACAATTTTCTTAAAATCTGACCCTTCCTCTTGTATCTGAAATAATAAGACAAAAGCAAATGTCACTAGAAATTCCAACAAATAGATTTCATCCCAAGGCAGGCAGTGAGGGGGTGTGAGTAACTTTCAGAAGCAGTTGATAAAGAAACACAAAGGAGCTCTGCCTCAGTCACCTGCAGTTCCTACACTTGAACAGGCAGAGCAGCAAGTCCAGAACTGAGAATTTGGCTGCATTAGTTTGGGACAGAAGGGAAGCAGCATCACCTGCAAATGCAGATGTTCCTCACTGAACTGCTCACCTTCCCCAGTCTGTGAGCATTCCACGGGAACAATTTTCGGTTCTGCTGTGCAGGTACCTCTTTTACCTCCTTGCCTTTCCTTTCATCTGCCAGTTATCACAGCTGTAGGGGTTTACATCCAGTGCTAAATGCAGAACCATTCCGAATCAACTTCATGCAGGTTTGGGTTGCTTTTTTTTTTTCTTTGGTTTAGTTGTTTTTCTTTCCCCCAGAGAATAGTGAAAACACAGTTCAAAAGCTTTTTGACCTGTAAAACCAGAAACACCTGCAAATCCACAGCACCTATTTAGGGTGTCCCAGTGAATGTGTCTCTTCAAACACTGTGTTCCCAGCGTGCTGGAATCTTCAGCTCCTCTGACCTCTCCTTTTTCTTCTGCCTGGAGCTTTGTCTGCAACACCTCTTCATCTGAGCTACAAAGATTTCTGTTTTATATGTTAAGGCAACTCTAGAAAGCTCCACATGATCAGAAATGTTACTTCTATGACAGTGCATACTTCTGTGCAGGAATGTGCACAATGCTCCATTTTTTTACCTCTTGACAACTTTGAAAAATATGTATTGATAATTTTTGTGTCATCCTGCTTTAGCGAAAAAAAATTGAAATATTTTGTTGCTCTAGGTTTAAATCAGAGCTCAGGAAGGATTGTTTCTGAAGCAGGGGCAGAGTACAAGCAGTGATCAAGCACAGCCTGAAGTAGTGATTGCAAAAGGAGGTACATTTTTATCAGTATCTGCATGGTTTGTTGTAGACATGTGTCAGACGATGGCAAGGAAAGGGGATGTAACACGACAATTACCTCCATATCATATGGGTAAAAGCCAGACTTGGAGCTGTTCAATATTCTGATAACATGTAAAGTAGCTACTCACACTGCAGGAGGGAGAGATGGAAAAGGCAGCAGGTTAATCTCCAGCTCCTCTCAGCACACTGCTGTGCTGTGACTCATATAAGGCTTTGCTTGAGTTACCAAGGCCCAGTGAAGGAGGCTGGACAGTGGAGGGGTTTGTCACACCATGGAAAGGTCTGCAATATTTGTGTACATAACACCCCTGCAAGGAAGCCACCAGCATTCTGCCAGAAGCAGAAACAGGCAACACGGTTACTAAACTTTGTTACCTTGTCAACTAACAGAAAATTCAGCTTTTCTCCAGTGGATTTGCATCTTTGGGATGACGTGCTGTTTTTCTCTGCGCAGGGGACCCAGAATAAAAATTGACAAAAAAAAAAAAAAGCAGACAAACGGGCAGAAATTATCTGTTATTTCTGAGCATTTAAATACAGTGTTTGTTTTTCCTACAAGTCTGTCAGCCTGCATCTCCAGCTGTGCCTTTGTCTTGCTGTGGGACATGAAGTTTGAACACTGCAGGGGTCCAGTGCTGAGAACCAGAGAAGGGCTCACCCAAACACAGGCTGGTTTGGTGGCTGTAGTGTTTGATTGACACGTCCATATAGAAATGATGAGGCATTAAAAAAAAACATAAACAACACATTTGGTATTCAGGTTGCTGCTTCTTTTGGAGTGCGTGGAGTTTTCAACCAGAGATTTCCAGGGAAAAGCAAAGTCTTCATCTGCCTCCGCACCAACCGTCAGGGGACGAAATCTGTGTGTGGAAAGGATGAGGCCACTGAGCAAATGAATAAATAAGTGTCAAGGTCTGAGAAGGAATGGCATAGAAATAATCCTCTTCCCTTGTAAATGTTTCGTTCCGTGCCAGTGAATTCCTTCATTGCCCAGGTCTTTGCAGCACTGAGCCCCCGTGAAATGTGTGTGTGTGGGAAGTGAGTTATTGTTCCTCTCTATCCACCATGGAAACATTGCTGGGGACATTAAGAGCTGAGGATACTCCCATGATCACCCCACCTGCTCGACTACTGATGCAGTTATGTGTTAATCCATGAAGGATGGCTGAGGAGCAGTCAATGGAACCGTCTTTTATCCATATGGGTTGCACTGAATCACCCCGATTGCTTTGCAGGGGAGGCTCTTGCAGGATTGATGGGGCCTGAAGGATGAACAAAGGTCTCTGCCTGGCTTAAGAGAAGTAACCAGAGACCAGCCGTAAAATGATAACTTTTGTACTGTGATAGTCAGGACTTACCTCTTCTACCTGCCCCATAACATCCAGAGACATCACAGGCCCCTGGATGTCCAGGCTGCCCGGGCTGTCCTCTGGCACCAGGAAAACCTGGAGGACCAGCATTCCCAGGGTAACCCTTTGGACCTGGTTTCCCCAGCACAACTTCTCCTGGTGGACCTGAAGAAGGAGAAGCACTGTAAGTTGTAGAACATCTACTTTAGCTGCTTCAATGTAATACTTCTTCTGTATTTTCCTCCATCCCACATGGCAGATAATTTTCTGAGTGTTGCTTCCTCATTCTGGTGGACAAATAGGACCTGCCAGTTGGAAAACCTGTTCTGAATCCAAAGAACTATAGGGCTTGTTCTTGACCTTAAGGGTGCCCAGCTTGGCTGAAAAGGGGTCCTGGTTATGAGAATCCAAAATCCACAACGTGCCAATGTGGAAAATCACCTTAACCCCATGATCCATCCCAGAGTAACTGGTTTTTTGTGTCTTTACATCTCAATTATAAAAATGTAAAAGAGTAACAATATGTTTGACCACACTCTCTTGATAGTGTCAGTGGCAAAGCTCCTGCTGTATGCCAAATCCTAACAGATCATTCACAAACCCTTACATGTCACGAGCTGAATTTTCAGAGTTTCTATCCCCAGAGCATTTGGCCTTGCATGCAAAAAGGCAGCAAAACCAAAACTCTCCAGATATATCTCAGGTCCTTAAAGTACGTCATCACCTAGAAATTGGTACCAGAGGGAGTAATCTCTTGTGACTCTGCCTGGAGTAATCTCTTGTGACTTAGCAGAGAGGAACTGTCCAGGATGCTGCCAACAGTGCTGTGGGGGGAAGGCCAGTATACCCCACCACAGTGGTCCTACAGCTGGTTAATGCTTCGAATCTGAGAGCTGGTGGGCATCAGATGGCCCTGCTGGGTTAATGCAAAGAGGTTATATTCACTCTACCTGTTCTGCCTCTGGGTCCTTGGCTCCCCTCCTCACTGGCTCCAGACATTCCTTTTTCTCCTTTGGGCCCCGGGGCACCTAATCACAGATAAGAAATAAATGTTGCTTCACTGCATTTCAAATTTCAGCCTGAATTGGTGCTCCTGTAGTCTCCCCACATGCTGAAGTGGAGTCACAGCCCTTGGCAACACTGAGAAACATCCATTTGCTTTAATTCAGTCTGGGCACCTACTCTCTTGCTGTGACCAAAAGGGCATTGATTTCTTTGATCCAATTAGCATTGATTTGCAGCCTGATATGGGTGGAAATGAACTTTTTTCACAGAGAAATTCACAGTGATAATGTTAGTGCACCAGCCTGAGGGTGAGATCCACCTCTGTGCTCTTCACATCGAGCAGACAAATCACAAAGCTAAACTGTCTCTTCAACCAGGTGCTGGTTAGTCAGGATTACTGGTTTTGTGTTAAATTAGTCACAAAAACAGCACATCTCAGAGAAACAGGTACATTTTTAGAAAACACAATTTTTGATCTTTTTAATATGAAAATATTTTGACCAGCCACGTCCCCAAGATGGTTTTACAGTGAGATTCATCTTCTCCAATCTCCAGCTCGACAGGCTGGAAACATCTGCAGGTTGATACTCCCTTTTCTCTGAAGTGACATTTTGATAAGCTTTGCAGATACCAGACAAGGCTGACTAGTGCAGGAGTAAGGAGCTAAACAGCACATTCCTACTTCCTCAGAGGTGTTAGGACACTGCTGAAACCAATGTTTTTCATTTTATTTTGACAGATAATTACTTGAGCCACTGCCAAACATTGTCTGTGAAACAGACACCTTCCCACTATTCACTCCTTCCTGTGCAATAACTGATGCCACATCTGAGATTACATTAATCTATTTCTTTAGTCATGTGTGAGTCTTTCATTGTTGAAACTACTGCTCCAGAAACCCACTTCCACTTTCAATATTGCTTCAGTTGCTTCATGCCTTCAGTCAGTGTTTTCCAACACTCCTCATTTCTGTCCGAAGGTGATCTGTTCCACCACCACATGCTCACCCAAAGGGCTGTTTCTTCTGCTTTTCTGTAGGGAGAGCCTCCTGCCCTCTCAAATTAAACTGTCCATCCCCCAAAACCTACACTGGCCTTCGTCTCAATGCAAAGCTTGAAAAAACAATGGGCTGCATCTGGTTTCTGTCTACTCTTTGAGAGGGGGTGTCTCTTCCTAGAATTGAGAATTCCAAAAGGAAAACAGCAATGAGATGAGATGATATCATGGATTATCTTTACAGTACTGCTTGAGGCACTGAAATGTTTAGTTAAAGTAGCAAAGATACAGTAAAAAACGTTTACAAAGGCTTCTGTCCATACCTCTCTCTCCTGGATACCCATCTTTGCCTGGCCGTCCAGGGATGCCATTTTCTCCTCTTTCTCCATTGCTCCCAGGGTGACCTGGAGGACCTGGTGGTCCTGGTTCTCCTGGTTTTACCCTTTCTTCCCACATGGGAACTGGCTTCCTTGCGTGTTCATGAATGAATGAATCAAATTTCAACACATGAGCTGAGAAACCAAGACAGAAAATTAACATTTCCTTGGCTGGGAAATTCAGAAGAGAGATAAAAACCAGAAGATGTTGTCTTAAAAGGTACTTAAAATGATCAGCTAGAGCTAAATAGCTGTCAGTCCAAACTGAGAAAGCCAGAAGATGAAGATGGGCAGCTGAGTCATGACTTTGCTGCCTGACCTTGGTCAAACCTTTATTCGTGCATCACAGCACAGGAGCTTTATAAAAAAAGCATTGTCTCAAGAGGAATCAGCACATATCACCAAAAGAATTGTTTCTTTCAAATTAGCTTCAAGCTTTCCCATTTAAGAAATAAAGAAGCCTCTGCAAAATACTAAAGGATGTTGCAAAGAAATATTTCACGGGTCTCTGTGCCAGTGCCACCCAATAAAGCAGCACTTAGAGCCTGCAATGGCACATTTGTTATGCACAGTGCTCAGCACAGCACAGGATGGAGGAGCTCCTGGGGTCACTTACAGCTTCATGCTGTCTCTCCTCTGATTTTTTCACTACTGGAGAGTCATAAAACCACAGAATGACAGAATGGTTTGGGTTGGAAAGGATCGTAAAGATCATCTCGTTCCCCTGCCGCGGGCAGGGACACCTTCCGCTAGACCAGGTTGCTCCAAGCCCTGTCCAACCCAGCCTTGAACACTTGCAGGGATGGGGAGTCCATAACTTCTCTGGGAAACCTGTGTCAGGGCCACACCACCTTCACAGAGAAAAATTTTTTCCTAATGTCTAAAATAAATCTGCTCTCTTGCAGCTTGAAGTCGTTCCCCTGTGCCCTGTCACTACAGGAACACACTCAGGAGCTGGGCTGGTTGTACTCACTCTGAATCATCCGCTCACAAGCCTGGCTAACGAGCTGGTAAATTGTGGCCAAGGACTGTGGTTCCCCCTGAAATGAAGCATTTTTTTTTTTAAATGAAGAAAAAAGGGAAACATTAATATCTTTTATAAAGGATCGATATCACAGTTCATGATAGCTTTCTGCACATTCATTTCCTCAGCTTGAGTTTCAGAGATATTAATTACTGTGAAATGCGGCTCTATTTATTTATCACAAAGCTCTGAAACCAGAAAATTGAAATTGGAAACATCAATAATTGCTTTTCTCCTGCACATCAAAAAGCCCAGACCGAATCTAAATAATTACCGAAGCTACCAAAAAAAGGGAGAGCAAATTTCACCCTCAAATTTTATCAAAAAAGATGCTAAGTCTATAACTCAGTGTTCTGTGATATGTAAAACATTTAGTATGATCAGATATTACAACATCTTATCTTTGACTCAATCTTTTATGAATATTGATTCTTAGTGTTACTGTATTCTGAATAAATCATATGTGAGGGGTCCTCTAGAAAGTTCGAGTAACGTAAGGAAAAGTGATAAAAATTAAAAAAAAAAATGCTTAAAAATAAACACTGGCTCTGTATAAATTCATTCCTAATGCACTGTGTACTTCCAGAAACATCTATAAAACATGCATGTCTGGCTGGATCACAGTGCAGAATACCCAGACTTTAAAATCTGCTCTGCACAACAACCAAGGGAGGGGGAAATGGAAAGTTCCACTGGAAAAGAAAAAAACAAAGCAAAAAAACCAAAGAAAGTATAGAAAAGGAAAAGCTGAGGGGATTGGAAGGAGAATGCTTTTAAAAATTATAATACTGTGGCATTAACTTGAGACAAAAGCACCTCAGCCCCTTCTGAAGCCTAATTTGCATAAGCCAGTCTTGGCAATGAACCTCAGACTCCTAGAAAGTCATGGGGTTTTTATTTAACCAAAAGTCAGGATGAGAAAAACTTCTTTTCCCAAGAAAACAACCTTCCAAGGCAGTGTGGATGCCTTGACCTCCAAGGTTCTGTGCTGGGGCACAGCTGACAATTATTCCAAATGAGTCCTCTCATGCAGTGCATTAAAACAGAACAATTCGGTGAAGCCAAGCGGGTTTGTTTTTTCCTTTTCAGCAAAGAATGGATTTTTCTGTAGACATTTCTACTTCATTACTACAAATGATACTAAGGAGCTCCTGACTGCTGTGGGATTATTTATATCTCACCAGCACAGCCTGTGCAGGTGAATGAGAAGGCAAGAAACAAAAGGTATATGAAGTTATTCAACACTAGAGTTTTGGCTCATATTTGTAAGCAAAGGTTGCAAATCAGGTTACCACATCCACTCTTTTAATTATAGGATACAGTGACAGTGTTACCTGGCACCAGAAAAACTCACTTTCTCTCCTCTTTCTCCTTTTGGACCTGGCAGCCCCTATAGGGGGAAAAAAATAAGATAAAGAAGTCTAGAGAAAGGAAGAGCAGAAAAAAACCAAAAAATAAACAAATGGGGATATGGGTTACATTAGTGGGACATGGAGTACAAAGTTTGTTTCTCACAGTCTTGTTGTTTGCTTGACCTCATGACAGTGACTGGAAGAGCTTTAAGACCATAAGAACATTTTGTTTTCCTTTTAAAGAAAAATAAGCAGTAACTGGAGCAGTGGCATAAGCACCAACAACACAGATGCAGAAATTTCTCAGATGCAATCTTAGAATAGATTTCCCAACAGGGAAGGTGATTTTATCATCTGAGAAAAAGAAATACCTGTGACATCTTGATCTGTGGCTGCACCTACAAGCCCAATACCGGCTATGCCAGCTCAGGACAGACTCCCTTGCTTTATTCTAGAGTCTTACATGAGAAATTCATTTGGCTGTTGGATTTTGTGTAGCCTGTGAATCTACAGAAGGCAAAGGGAGGTGGGTTTTGTCGAATGCTTTATCAACAGTTTAGTAGCCTGGGCTTTGTGTGTCCAGACACCTGCTTAAGAAGGATGAGTGTGAATTCAGACTATTCTTTAGACCCTGGGGGAGAGCTGCTGTGGGAACAGCTTGTTTCCACTCAGGTATTCCATGTCTTGGCCTTCTTTGAGACCCAAAAGCAGAAACTCACTGTTGGCCCAACGTCACCCGGAGGTCCCTTCTCACCACTGCTGCCTCGGGTGCCCATTGCTCCTTGGAAACCCTGCAGAGAGTACAAATTAAAAATCCAGTTATTTCCTTTCTTCTTTTTCTGTTCAAGGAGCTCCAGGGGCACCAGCAGTAAGAGCTTAGAGGACTCTAGCAAGGGCACTGCAGCCTTAAGTTTCCTGTCAGTACCTCACCCATCCATGAGCCCGATGTTAAGAGGATATTGTGTGTGAGTCATGTTCACATCATTTCCTATTACTGTCTCAATTATGGCCAAGCCAGCAAAGCTGAGTTTTACCAACAAACTGCAATGTAGTTTATACCCTACAGGCTTTAGATCCTTCATTATATATTCAGATTTAGACATAGCCTAGAGCACAACCCTTTTCTTCAGCCTCCCCATACTGTGTGGTTGTTTCCTTTTTCCTTTAAGACCTGTGTTGGCCTCTAATACTTTTCAACAGTAACAGCAGCTTAGAGAGTGGGAAGTGGCCTCTGTGGTCATCTCCTCTTTATCAAGTTTCTGTGTCATTTGGAGACTTAAAGGGAAGAAAAAAAAAATTAAGCCAAAACCAACTACTAAAAAGATATTGTTTTATAATTCTCCAGCTATTACATTTAAGCTCAGTAGAGATTAGCAACTGTTCTGAGCAGTGAACATAAAAGGAGTCTTCAAGGCACCAAAACAGCTTTCAGAGCCTCCTCTGAAGGCTACAGTGCTTTCCTTGTATTCAGAAAGCTGAGGTTCAACCCTACCAGCTTCACAACTTCACAGGATGAGCAAGTCAAAGTTATGAGCTGAATTCAACCTTAGCTCCCATAAATAACTTAGCACAACTGCTTCCAAATTCCTTGTAACTGAGCAGTGAGACACAGCTGTGAGAATCAGTAACTTATCAGGTCCACCATCCATCAATTCAAACCAAATCTGGTTCAGTTTCCCATGTAAAATGAAGTGTACCTGTGGTGCCTTCAAATTAGCAGATGTAAATCAATAGATCTTAAGGTTCTGCTACTTTGAGCACAGCAGAGTGCAATACACTTACCTACATCCCTGGCAGCAGGTATTGGCAATGGCATGGGGAGTAAACCTTTACACCTGCCTCCATCCTCCAGCTCCTGCTGATTTCAGTCTCACAAGCCAAATTACCTCAAACTCAACCAACGGTTGGAAAACAGTGGCACCAGGAAAGCCAAAATAGGAAAACAAACATCTCATTGCTGGGATAAATCTTCCTCAGGACTTGCCAGAAGAAGCCAAGATTTTTCTTCTTACACAGAGAGTGGCAGGGGAAGTTGTCACCTGTTCAATGTGTCAGATATTCCCCATGGTGCCCCAAGAAGGGTTTTTGCCCTGACACTTCCAAGAGAAACCCCAAGATTCTGCTGAGGAAGAGATTCTGGCATGGATCACTCTTAATGAGTACTCACCCTTGGTCCAGGAGGTCCTGGAGGCCCAGCTGTGCCTTCTAGTCCCCTCACCCCCTGCAAAGCCAAATCCAGTCATTTACTAATGAAAGAATTCTAACAGACCTCATAAGCAGTGAGATGGTTTTTCCATGTGCTGCTTTTGCTAAGAATGGGTAAAAAATGCATCTACCAAACAGCAAGAAAGGTGGCACCTGCTCAAATTTGGCCAAACCTGAGATGATCCCATTTTTTGACCCAATCCCTCTGGCTTTGTGAAAAGACTGTTCACTTCTGCACTGAGTGCATTGGGAGAACTGGATGTTTTGGTACACTCACAGCAGATTTTTAGGCACCCGTGCATGAAAACTCAGAGGTGAGGTGTTTTACCTTTGCACCTTGAAGTCCATCCCTGCCTGGAGCTCCCTGCACACCAGGAATGCCCTGTGAATCAGAATTGCTGGATAAAGTTGGCATCTGATTATCATTGCCCTAATTCATCTTGTGACAGTGGACAGAGGAAAAAGATGGAAAAAGAAACAGTTATTCTTTAAACAGGGCAAAGACTGTTATCCCAGCTTTAATTCTATTATATCTGACTTCCAGATAGGTCTGTCTTTCTTATCCCAACTGACTCAGTTTCCCTTGGGAAAGTGATGACACTGCAGAATGAAAGGCAGTTCCCAAGCAGACAACAGCAACAGCTCTATGGCTTTTCAGTTTAAAATAGTTACTGGGACAAAAGGGCATATCTTTGGGACAAGTAGAAGAAATGGTGTCTTTCATTACCTGCATGCCAGGACTTCCAGTGTCTCCTTTCTCTCCTTTAATTCCTGGTGGTCCCTTGGATTAAAACAGAAGCATTCAGTTAGGCACATGGCAGCAGCACCCTTTAAGGCAAACAGCATCCTGCTGCTCCACATCCATGTACCAGGTTGTTCCTGCTCCCTGCAGTGTTCCAGGGTGATTTGCAGCCACAGCATGTGTGTGGGGATTCTGCCATCCCAGACATGCATGCAGAAGCTACTCCCTGCCAAGCAGTGATGATCATTGGAAAGGAAAGTGCCTGAATATTCATAGAATATCCTGAGTTGGAAGGGACCCCACTGGGCTGTTTTCAATAAAAGCCCATTAGTGAGAATCTGGACAAAAGCAGGCTTTGGCCAGAATGAGCAAGTGTAAGGCCTCATCAGCATGAAAATTATTGATTGTCATCTCTCCCTGGTGCAGCTGTTCAGCTGCTGGTAAGGATGATGTAAATACACAGATCACAGCATTGAGACACCCATTTCTGAGACATGTTCTCATTGCAGAGAGCAAGTAACAAAAAAAGGCAGTGGAAGAGATCACATACCACAGGACCCTGAACTGTGATTCCTTGGGAACCTGGAGAGCCTTGCTGGCCACTGGGACCTGCTGGTCCTACTTGTCCAGGTGGGCCTGGTTCACCCTAAAACCAAAGACAAGAAAACAATCATAAGGAAAGGAAGTGTTTAGTGCCTGCTCTCTTCATGGGCTGCACTGCGGACCTGGTTCAGCATGAACCATCCACAGGATTCAAGATAAATTTGGGACAGTGAGGGGATCTCTAGTACCCTCAGCTGCCTTTGCCTTTTAGGTCTGTGGTTTTGGTTCATCTGTCATGAGAGCAGAGAGCAAAGGTGCAGAGGGTGCTTTGCAGAACATGATTCACCTTCCTGAGCAGCAGGTCATTCCTGTTGCTCAAGATGGTCTGAGAACAAAGGGAAATGTTCCTTAACCCATGGCTGAGATCTGCATCCATTCTCATTCCTTCCCCAGAATCCTTCCCCTCTAACCATGCTGCTTCCCCAGAGGTCATCCCAAAGAAGGTGACCAGTGGGCTGCTCTGGCTCTGCCCTGTGTTGATCCGTGGAGCCATGAACACCTGCACCAGGGTTTGCTGCCATCCTTGAGGTGTGGGGACTGAGACCCAGCCATTCCTCAGGGCTCCTCCTGAGGGCTCTGTGTGGTTCTTGCTCTGCCTCCCTCCTCACATCGCTCTGCCCCAGAGCAGTACCAGCCTGTCTGGTCCAGAGTCTTGGCACCCAGAACAAGTACAGCACAAAGAGTGACCATTTTCCAGGACGGCTGCTCTCAGAGGACATTGCTGACCACGTACATTGCCTTAATTCAGCACAATTGGGCTCATCATCTCTATTTCCAAAGCCCAACTGAGCATTTAATTCATAATAAGTGATCCCATCCTTCACAATGCACCATTAAGGCTCTGTTTGGGCTCAGCTTGGTGCAGTGAGACAGTCCCCAGCCCAAGGAGTCCAGCTCAGACCAGGAATGAACTTACCCAGCTGCACTAACAGAGGGTCTGCACCCCTCCTCCCACACAGCCCAAAGCAAACAAAGCCAAAAGTAGTGCTGAGCATCCGGACTCACCTTGGGTCCTGGCTCCCCCTGCTCCCCCTGAGGTCCTCTCCTCCCAGGGCTGCCCTGCCAGTGGGACACAAAGAACATCATCATATTTATTGCACTGCAGCCAGGAGCCTGGGGGACAGAACAGAACTTCATGCACTTTGCTGCACACAGTGAAAGGTGTTTCCTGCCCCACAGAGGTCACAGCAAATAGGGACAAGCAGAAAATTAATCAAGTCATCCCTGAAATATGGAAAAAGAAAGAAGAAAGGAACAGCACATCCCCTTGGTGACCAGCAGAAGGAACTCCGTGCTCACCTCCAGCAGGGAGAGATGGAGTTTCAAACTTTCCAACCTCCCTCCAATTCCCCCAGCAAATCCATCCTGGGGCAACATCACATATGGACATGGGAACACACTTGAGAAGAAAAAGGAGTGCTAACACCTACATACTTTTGGGACTCTGTTGGGTTTTATACTGTCACCCCGAGAGCAGAGACATGTGCTGAGATCAGGGACAGCAACCAGATCTGGGAGACCTGGCTCAGCTCTGCCTAACTGCTGTGTGGGGAAAAGGAACAAACCTTCTGGCATGAACTAATACTGTGTGAATTTTTGACATCTGAATCTGAAAGCTGCTATTCCTGAGCCTAAAAAAACCACTGGATTTGTTTGAATTGAGAAGCACCTTTGGGAAAGGTGCTTTCAGAAGTGCCCAAAAAGTCATTTCACAAGTCAGCTGGATCTGGTCAAAACCCCTCATTATGGCAGCAGTGAATACAAGGTGGGACATAGTCCTGCTAACTGGAATTTTAAAAATAGCAATGAGTGCTGTTGTAACTGCAGCAAATTACCAAGGGTTTAGTGGTGTGAGGATAAGGTTATGTGTCGAAAGCTGATTTCCTCTAATGCTTTAAAGAGTCTTGCTCTTTAAGGAGTTGTCAGTGGAGATGCTCAAACCACAGGGCAATGCAAGTAGTAATTACACACTTAGGATATTGGAGCAAACTGTGACAGTGGAGTGTGCTGTTAATTAAACTTCCACCAGAATGAGCAAGTAATTACTCTGCAATGAGAAGCTGTTCCTTGCATGGAACTGAACTCACAGCTAAACCACAGGGCAATGCAGGAGGTGATCTGAGACCTTTTCACTTGAGAAAGGAGGCAAATGCTTTTTTTAATGGTTATTTTCCAGGAGAAAAGCAACTGGAGTGGTTGAACTGAGGTGCTCTGGACAGACTGTCAGGTTTCAGCTGTTTTGTGCAAATAAAATGTTTTCCCCCAAACTTTCAAAATGCAAATTTTTTGATAACTGCTTCCTCATGTTTAACTGGAATATTTTCTCCTGTGATTTAAGCCCATGGTGACTTTCCTGCATCCATAATGGATAGGGTAGAATATTACATTTGCCCTTTTTTCCTGAGCATATTACATATGTAATGACTGCTTTCTCTTTCCCCTCATTTCCTCAGGGTTTTCTCACAAGAGACATTCACTGAAAAGAAAGAGAGCTTTGGGGACAGATAGGATTGCAAAGTCTCCCCTTTCTCTTTACACTGCCCACCCACACAGACACTTAAAACAGTCCAGTTTAACATACTATCCACGTAGGAAAGTTTTGTGGTGGGTTGAGGGTTTTTTTTAAATTTAGAGAGTTTCAGAGCCTACAATCCATGAAATCTCTGCAGGCACCGAGGGTGACCTGTCCTCCTCTCCTAAGAGGATTAACGTGGTACCAGGAACTGCTCAGCCTGTTCCCAGCTGCAGCTGTTGCATTGCCAGCTCACCATCTCCCCATTTCATCAGCATCTGAAATCTGAAGGGCAGCTCTCAGACTTGCCCTGGCACGAGTAGGACCTCAAAGTTCTCAAGATAGGATGAGAAGAAGTGGCCTCAATTTCCACCAGGAGAGGTTCAGATTAGGTATGAGGGTAAATTTCTTCACCAAAATGGTTTTCAAGCACTGGAACAGGCTGCTCAGGGCAGGGGTGGAGTCACCATCCCTGCTGGGATTTAAAACGTGTGTACATGTGGCACTTGGGGACATGGTTTAGTGGGCTTGGCAGTGCTGGGTTAATGGGTGGATTCAATGATCTTAAGGACCTTTTCCAACCTGATTGAGCCTGTGACTCTAAAGCTTCATGGAGCCCCAGGAGCACTTCTCTCATGCCCGTAACGCTCCAAACCCATGAAACTACAGCAGCCCATGTAATATTCTGCATGGAAGGGTGAACTCACAGGAGGCCCTGGAGGTCCTGGCAAGCCTGGACGGCCAGAAGTACAAGAGCAGGCAGGAGCCAAGGTAGGGCAGGTCTCCTCATCCCTCTGAAATGGAATCAAACCAAAGGATCATGAGCAGCTGCATAGCAAGAGCAGGGAGGATCACAAGTAACATATTCACTGTTTCAAAATCCAGTCTTTCAGTTAAAGAAAAGCAGAACTTTTTTTTTTCTACTCCACTGAGATTTTTGTGAGCAATCAAGTGCTTTATTTTTCTGTCAAATAACAAGTTAAGACAAAAAAACCCCAATGAACCATCCCTGCCTGTAATGTGCAAAACACATACTGGGAGATAATTTTTCTCCTTGCTAAGTATTTATACACTCCATAAAGGAGCTTTCTGTGTCGAGAAGAAAAGTGCAAGCAAGAGTGGGAGATGATGTGCCTCAGGGCTGAGATGGCAGCAAAGCTGCAGGGTTGTCAGGGCTGCTGTCACAGATGAGGTTGTGACAGGAGGCACAGACACTGCACCAGGATTTGGTGCAGGATTTCTTTTTGAAGCAAACATAGTTCTGTTTACTTCACCAAGAAACACACCTATGTTATTCCCAAGAGAAGAGGAAAAAAAAATATTTTCCCTCCTGCGTCTGTCAAAATCATTCACAGTGTCAGTTCAGTGCCATGAACTTGTTCCATCATTCCCAGTTCCCTGTCAATAAGCTGAGTGGTCCCTCTTGTCTTACCAGTGCAGGGAGATCACAGCATCTGTCTTCCTCTGCTCCTGTGCTGCTGCACAAGATCTTCAAAGACTGCAGTTGGAACTGGGAAAAAGAGAGAGTTTGATAAGAAAATACCATTGGCACCCACCATCCATCACCAAATCTCATGAAGTTCAAGTGATAAAAATAATCTTCAGTGATGATTTGCCAGGACTCTTCCGTGTGATCCCAACTATAATTGTGCCATAAAAAACCCACAACATGAAAAGTATCCCCAGATATTGAGTGTTCCCCAAGCCCTCAGGTCTCTGTCTTGCTAAGCAAGCCAAGGAGCAGCTTCACAGCAGCAAAGACAACTCACAGCCTTGCAATAGCAGCAGGTTCTCAAGTAATTGGGCTTCAGCATCACCAAAATGTGAAAGCAGACTTTGATTTACTCCCCATGGGGGCGTGGAGATAAGAGTAAATGTGGCAGCAGCATTTCCCAGGGCAGATGTGATCCCTTCCCAAGAAATCCCAACCTGTCTCTCTCACTGCATCTCTAACAACCAACACATCTTCCCATTCTGATTAACAAAGGAGCCCACAAAGCCAAACAAAATAATGAGGCAGAGATTATTTTTTCTTTCCTTGACACCATTTCTCATCTCATGGTGACAGGCAGCATATGGATATAGATGAGCCCTGTAGATCAAGTGGCATTTAAAGATATCTTAAATTAAATGAGGCTCCATGATAACCAGTAATGAGACACTCTGTCTTCTCAAGGGCAGCAGAGCTGTGGAAGATGTGAAACGTTTCTGGGCTGGAATGGCAGTGGGAGTAGGGGCAGCACAAAGCTGTTCATTACTTGGCTAGACCTGCCTAGTGAGCTGCTGGCAGGGAGAATTTGGGAGGGATGGGGAAAGCACGGATTCCTGCCTTCTTTGCCACAGACTTGTGATCAAATTGCTACAGAATTTATTTAGGAATTAAGTGAATAATTTTTGAATACCAATGTCACTTGATTTGATTCAGAGTGGACCCCAGAGTTTACAGGCGTTTCCAGTGTCCATTTTTTTCCGGGTATATCTCAGTTTGCAGCTGGGAAGGCACGTGGGACAAACTGTTTTTAAGTGCTGCCTTAAGGCAAGGGGAGTTATAAATCACCTGATGAGCTATTTTCCCACGGAATTCTAGATCTAAGAGCAGAGCCAAGGAGTAAAACCTTCACATCAGTGGTGAATGATTTCCGACAGCCCCAGCAGCATGTTGTGAGTGATGAACTTGTCACTGATTGTGCACATAATTAACACTCCTGTTTTGGGGAGTAAGTACAGAACAGACTGCCAGGAGAAGGCATACAGGGGTGGTTTTGCCCTGAGGACTGTGCACTGGGCTGTCTCAGGGCAGGACACTGAGTCCACACGTTCCCTTGTCCTTTCCCCTGGCAGGGAACAGCTCCCTGCAGCGCTGTGTGAGGGGGTCAGGATAAACCCACAGGCTGGCACACACTGTTTGGGTTGTTTTCTTTTCCAAGCAGCAGCTGATAAAGAATCTCTATGCTGAAGATTATTCTCCTTTCATTTGCATGCAGATAGACAAGTCCAAACACACTGGAGACTGAGGCACATCCAGCCCTGCTGCCTTCAGTCACCAGCATTTCCCAACATCATTCCATGGGGGCTGACGAGCACAACCTCCCCTTGCAGAAGCAATTCCCAAACCCTCCTGTCTCCTTCAGCATCTCGGTGCAGGAGCTGCGCTTCCCCAGTCCCCAGAGGATGCAGCCAGCAGAAGGCACCTCTGGGACACGCTCACGCTGCTGCTTGTGATCACCATCCCCAAACCCAGGCAGGAGGCAGGAGGGACGAACGCGCTCTCCCGGTGCTGGGAAAGCTCATTAAAACCACAGGGATCAGCGGGATCAGGGCACGGCTGTGCGTCACAGCGGTGTTGGGAGGCATTCAGAGAGACAGTGCTGTGAGATGGCTCTCCTCTCCATCTGCCCATCCCACCCAGATCCAAAAGGAGCCCCCCCGTCCTCCGGCAGCGCACAGCGCCGGCACTCACCGGTACAGACCCGCTCCTGGGTCCTCTGGTCCTGGTCACTTTTCCCAGCATGGTGAAGCCGGCGGTGGAGATGCTGCCGAGGGTGTTGATGGGTTTCTCTGCTATTTTCTTACAGTCCAGATAGAGTCTGATCTTGAAGTGGCTCACGGCTACGTGCACCTGGGCAGCAGGTGGAAAAAGGTGTGTTGGAGCTCTGCGAGGAGATGAGGGAGTCTCTTACAGACAGTGATGCCTTCTGCCCACCTCCCAGACTGCCTCTGTTGATCCCCTCACCTTTCCTCGGGAGAAGCTTTTCTGGACCTGTGATATTAAATACCTCAGTCTTCAGAACTAGTCAAATAATGACCACAGATACTGATGGAAAGTGCTCGTTGCACGTTTGGGTGCAATACCTTTTCTCTGAGGACCTAGATAGCCAAAACCCCCACCCTGCTATGAGTGAAAAAGTGGCTTTCTCACAAAGCTGGATTCTTTTTTTCCTTTCTTCCAGCACTAAATGATCACCAAAATCCGAAATTGAAAAAAAAAGAAAAAAAAAATTGATTTTTCATTTTCCCCTCATTATTAAGACCTAAAAACCACCTCGATTTTGGAGTTTCTAGAGAAAAAGGGAATCAATATGTGGAAATTATGTTTTGATCACAAGATAAACCTAAATGCTTTTTACAATTATAACTTTCAGCATATCAAAGAGGTCTGTCAGTTCCCTGGCAATCGGGATGCAAAGCATTTGGATAATCACTCCTCACTTTGAACAATGCACATTGCTGGCATAACACTCCCAGATCAGAGTGGGATTGTGAGCCACATTTCTCCCTCTTTTGATAAGGACCTTATGAAAGCTCCCATAGAATATCTTCTTCACTTCCTGCTGGTCAAAGGAGACTTCCTGTAAATCAGCCTTGTAGTCATGATTGAAATAGGTCAAGGATTTCTTACTGGCTACAGGGGAGACAGGACAAATAACAGCTTAGAATTAAAAGAGAAATTGATTTCATCCACAGACACAATAGTAAATAATTAGACTTAAATAAGGTGGAAGGTTTCTTATGCTATCATGAAATACTTCTAAACAATGGAAAACAATATGTAAAAATAAAGAATAGGTTACAAGTAGAACGAAAATGAAAATATGTCTTTTAATTGCACTTCAAGGCAGTATTTTAAATGCAAGGAAGGCAGCAACGGGAAATCTTCCCACAAAACCACCGCTGAGTAACAACACCGTTAAAACTTTCCAAGTGAATGCCAAAGCGAGTTCTGCTGCTCGCAAAATGCATGCAAATACCTGAATTTAATGTATTCAACAAGAAAGCTTACGGTCAAGGTTGACCCCCAGGAGAGGCTGGAAGTCCTCGTCCGTTATCTGCCACACGGCAAAGGGCTCCTTGGGGGTGTCGGGCAGGAGGCGCAGGAGGATGCTGATGGTGTGCTCGGGTGGGATGGCAAAGAGGTGGATGTCACTGCAACGAGACAAGCCAAGGAAACATCAGTGACTTAAATCAACAGGCAACATCCTCCAGGCAGGGCTCATCCAGCCTGTTTCCTGGGCAGGGTGGCCTGGAAAAGTTTCACTGCCGAGAGCTGATCACGATACGCCTGGAAAGAGCCTGGACCCTGTTTGTGCATCCCTCTCAGGCTGTTGAGGTCTGTGCTGAGTGATGAGCACTCGTGGGCCTTCCCCTCATGCCTGGGGGATGCTCAGGTCAGTGTCAGTCCATCACTGCCAGAGCTGCCTTAGGGAATGCCAAGGCACAGTGAGTGCAGCCTTAACGCTTTCCAAAATAGAGCCCAGCAGAGGCTCACAAAACACACCTGCCAGGTTCCAAAATACTACTCCAGGTCTCCTTTTCAAGAAGGAGGAATGATTGCCATATATCATGGGGTAAATCTTTAAACCTTGGCAGAACACTCTTGGCTTACGAATGTGGTTTAGTGGTGGACCTGGCAGCATTAGGTTAAGGGGTGGACTCGATGACCTTAGAGGTTTTTTCCAATCTTAATGATTCTATTAGTCTAAGTCAGTGTAAATACCCTTCAGGGATAAACACTGAGCCCACAGAGAAGCCCCCAGTGGGTCCCCACATCCCAGCTGCAGGATTTAGGCTCAGCAGCAGTGAGAGGATACAAGGCAACTGAGGAAGGTCAAATTGGTTATGCCTGAAACACGCCTGTAATCTGAAACAGGACACATTTGCATGGGCATATACACAAGTCATTAACCATCTTTTCAGGACTGAATCATAAATAATACAAGGTTTTTCTTTCTTTTTCAATTTCTAAAGGAGTAATGTCCTTGGAATGGCATCTATAGCAGCTGAACAAAAGGATTTGCCCATCATTTTCTGAGTATTTAGACCAAAGAGTTCTCTGAATCTCCCTCACTCTGTTTACTCTAAGAAGCTTTGCTTCTTTAACTAAGATTAAGCAGAGCCAGTGCCTCAGTAATTAGACTTTAAGCAAAATAGCAATGTCAGGAGTCAGATCACTCCTGATTCATAATCATAAAACATGATTGAGGTCATGGGAGCTGCCTGGCCCACTTGGGACCCTGCAGAGACGCTTCCTACACAACGAAATGGGGTCAAGTCACAACCCAGAGTCGGTGGTTACTCCCTCTCATCAATACAGCCTGAGCTGCAGAGAGCAGCTATGAGAGTAATGTTTTCTAAAGCAAAGATCTCTCTCCAAACCAGAGATGTTGGGAGAAGGGATTGAAAACGAAAATGTGACCTCAAACTGCCATCACTGAAGAGTAGGTGGCTGTGGACAGAATGCCTAAAGAATGGTGCAGTGTCCATATGTGACATGATCCTGGTGTCCATCACAGCAACTAACACTGTTGGAAAAAGTGATTTTGTGGAGATGAAAAACATCACTGGGAAAATGTTTAGCTACACAAAAGATGCAGTAAATACTATTGTGTTCCCTTAACTTCTGTGTGACATGTTCCAACTCATCTTAAGGAAAGTCAGAGGTTTATTTATAAATACATTAGGTAAAAACCATCTGGCATTCTTTTCAGTCTGCCAGTGGTTTGATTTAGCTCATCTTTATCATTTTGTTTTGAAGTTACCAGGGGGGGCTGCATCATCCCTCCCCAAATCAGTGACCTTCCTTTCCCGTGCACACAGCTAATGTTCATGCATGAGACTGAGCATGAAGGTGACACCAGTCACAGCTCTGCTCCCACCTGGTCCTCTGGGTGAGCTGAATGTCTCTGAACAGGGTGAAGGTACGGGAACCGCTGAACACGAAGGGCTCCATGGCCACGCCTTTGATGGAGGAGTATTCCTTCTCTACTAAGCCAAAAACTTCCATCATGTCAAATCCTGGAAGGGACAAAAAGAAAGATCAGTGATTAGAAAAAAGTGCAAAAGAAGTGTGTTTGAAGAGCAGGTAGAATTAGCATGGAGAAGGCAATAAGTGTAAATGCATGGCAACACGACACCAGCAAGGCTGTCCAAACTCGAGTGTACCCCACAAGTGGCAGCCAGGGAAAATAAGTTTGTGTCTGTATCCTCTGTGCACATTGGCTGTATTCTCTTCCTCTCAGAGGAGAGTGGACTAAAGATGGAGGCTTTCACAATTGTGTTTTCAAATCTTCAGAATGAAAAACAAATGAGAAAGACATTACTCCAACAATTTCTCCTTTTCAACTAGACACAAAATATTATCTTCAAATGACATGGGATCAGTCCAGTAATTGCTAGAAGGGAGAGACAATTATTTCTGCTCTGAAATGCCTTATATATGAGAGTCAGAAACTGAGGAAAGAACTTTAAAATATGAGCATTTCCATTTCTCTCTATTTTCACCAGTCACTCGAGGGTGACCTGCCTCATGTGGTTTACAGATTTTCCTCTGACACCTCCGACATCGCCTCCCTGGCTCGTGCAGCTTCATCTCTCCCAGCTCCAATTAAAGCTCCAAGTCATTTTTTTCATTTCAGTTTTCTGTTCAGCGAGACAAGATCTCACAATTTGGATTCTTTCTTAGTTTATCTCAGTTTGCAGCAGTCTGGGTGAAGGAGATGGTTCCTTCTTTAGCAAATGGAAGGCCTACAGCTTCATTTCAGTGAGGTGCTTTCAGTCCAGATTCCCTCACCCTTTCACTGTTTACAGTCTTCTGCAGTTTCTTGCCTTGAGTTTTTGTTTTGCCTGGGGGTTGGTCCAGGATGCTTTTATTTTATTTCATTTTTTTTTTTTTCATTTTCCAACAGTACTAGGGAGTTTGCCAAAGTAAGTTACCCACTTGAGGGCCATTAATCTCTGATATGGAGCTTCTGGCACTGGAACCTCCTTTAAGAGGTGCAAGTGTAAAGACTGAAAAGAAGGCTTGAGTCACAATTACAAACATATTGTAAAATAATCATATTATCATCATAGAATCATGGAATCATAGAATGACTTAAGTTGGAAAGAACCTTAAAGATCATCTAGATCCAACCCCTCTGCCATGGGCAGGGATGCCACCCGCTAGATCAGGTTGCTCCAAGCCTCATCTGAGCTGACCTTGAACACTTCCATGTATTCCATCATACCACGAATCTGCCATGAAATGGTTTCAGTGATCTACTTGTCAAGGAGGAGAAGGAGAGGTCAACACTTGTTGTGGCTTTATGATTTGACTGATTTGGCTTCTGTTTCCACAGACTGGGCAACAGTGCTCAGAGTCTTCCAGGTGGGGATGCACATCCCTGTGAGCTGTGAGGGTCAGGGCTGGGAGCTGAGCAAAGATGAAGTGACTCAGCCACAGAGTAACCAGAGCTGAGACCTGGAGCCAGCTTCTTGGTCTGAACTGTATCACAAAATGCTCCAGGAAAGAGGTGATACCACTTTATAAGCAGAACTAATCACTTTCTAAGTAAGAAATTCTTACAGATACCCCAACAGCATGAACAGCTGCTGTGGCACAGACAGGAGAAATGGGAACTTGCTGCCCTTGCACAATCCATACAGCCTGGCTGCAGAGAGCTCCTCGAGCATCTGTCCCTCCTCCAGAGGATGCAAAGGTGATCCTGGGGACAAACTGAGAGGTTTTGTGTTTGACAGACTGAGGAGCCTGCATGAGTTAGGAATTTAAATCCTCCTGACATTCAATGGCTGTTTGAAGCTACACTTCCTTAAGGCCCATGAAAATCCTGGTGTTAAGCACTAACAGCAGAGAGCATGAGCTGGTGGAGCATGAGCCCTTGGGAATACCAACTGAGGTACTGCAGAATATTCTTCTACCTGATAAAGGATATTTTCCAATTTTGGTCCTCACACTTCTCCCCTTTTCCATGGGACTTCCTCTGACCCCCCTCAGCTTTTGTGTGTGTTTCAAAAGCCAAAACCAGTGGTGTGTTGAGTCACAGCCCAGCACCACCAGGGCTTGAGCTGCTACTGTACCTCGTGTGGAGCCCTCAGCAGAGGTGATGGTGGGGCAGGCTGTGAGAACAAAATAAAAGGGAAAAACTGTTAGAGGGGACAAAAAGGGCAGGTAGGGGTTATGGAAGCAAAATGAACACAGTTCCTCTAGACAAAGCAAATGAAGACCACAGAAAAACTCAGAATATTCCGCAGCTTAAATCAGAGCCTGGACTTCAACTTTGCTTATATATTTATGGAGAAAGAGAGAATTTATGCTCATGCAAACTTAAAAGTTGCTTCTTGGTTTGCCCATCATAAAAATAAAAATACTGTCTTTCATCATCAAACATCTTCGTGATCACTTTCTTTTGACTGACTCACCTGGCACCTTATGATATGAAATACAAGGGAGCATCATGTTTGACAAGTTTCCCTTTAAAAACAGACATCAAAGCTTTTTATTTTTTTTTTAAAACAGTGCCTCGGCGGTGTTGTAAAAGAAAGATACCAAATTTTGTACCTGAAACTCAAAATACACACAGCAAAACTATATATCTCAACTTGAGAGTTTGCCTTTAGAATTCTTTAGGAGAAAACCCTTTGAGAGTTTTGGCCAAGTTTTGCAGGATGTGTTTCAGAAATTCCCTTGATGAAACCTCTGAGATGCCACAGGACAGAAAGCAAAACCAGAGGTGCAGAGACTGGGATGTGAAGCTGGAACAGGAGGCACCAGGGTTATGAGCTCTCTGTTTAAAAGGCTCAGGTGAGGGGGTGCTTTAGAAAACAGCTCACGGATGTTACTTTCAGTTATCTGCTGCCACGTAAATCCCAGGCCATGGATGCCAGATGGAGCTGGAACAAAGGGAAGGCTTGATGCAAAATGAGAAAAGTCCCTGAAAATCAAGGACACTTGACAAGATTGGCTGTTTCACAAATGGTTTTCTAGGTCATCAGTATAATAGAATCTAGGAGATCATTATACTGAGGCTTTGTTGCAGCCTTGCCATTCTTGCATCAATGCCATTCTGTAACTCAGCAGAAAATCAGGCCTTTCAATTTTTCATACCTCACTTTTGTAAAATAAATAAGAAATTTAAAGGGGGTGACTTACCCTCCCCAAGAGACCTGAGATTCCTAAGTCTATAGGAGTGTCAGTGCCATTCTTCAGGATTGAGAAAGGGCACCCAAACCTATGACTCTGATAGCCATGAGACTGCTGAAGCCAGGATTTAAACCACAAAGACTTACAGGTTGCCATGACCTCCATTGTTCAACCTGATGCTGAGCTTTATACATACATACCATAATTCTGTAGAACTGGGTATAAAACTATTGAAGAGATCTATGGAAATCAGTGAAAAAATCAGTGTCTGAATCATGAGCCTCAAAACCACCTCTTTGAGCTTGACCCTGGTTGTGGAGCAATGTCCTGCATTCAGGGTAGTCTGACTTAAATCTCCTACTTACACACTGCTCTTTCCCCAGCCTTGAGCATGGGGCATCCACAGCTTCTCTGGACAACCTGTGGCAGGCCCTCACCATCCTCACAGGGAAGAATTTCTTCCTAATATCTAATCTAAACCTGCCCTTTGTCAGTGTGAAGCATTTCTCCCTTGTCCTATCACTCCAAGCCCTTGTAAAAAGTCCCTATACAGCCTCCTTGGAACTGAAGAACAGTGAAGAAAACAAAAAAGAAATACCCCCAAAGTCACATAAACAGGCTACAGACTTGTCCCTTTTCCAGGTAGCTGACTTTCTTGCCTGGGAGTCAGTGAGCTCATTCTGACTCTTCTCCAGGCTCCAGGGTCCCTCTCACTGACATCCCTGGCAATTCTCATCTCCTTCCCAGGCTGGTGGCACTGGGATTGCTCACAGCTCTTTGATCTGGCAATGCTCAGCTAAGGTGAACCATATCAGAGTCAGGGCAAGGATCCCCGACTTTGGCAATTTCACTTCTGCTTTGAAGATTTTTCCCTAGACTTCCAGCCTAGGATTCCTGCTGTCTTGTTATTCTCTTTGGTTTTTTTTGTTTTTCTCTCCAAACCCCAGCCCAGTGCAGTTATTCACTGTACAATAAACATTCACTCCTGCAATGTCAGATCATTTCTCTGAATAATTTGGTTATATATCAATATTGGAGTCTTTTACTGCACATCCAACTATTGTCTCAGCATTGCTACATATTTCTCTCATTCTTCAAAAAAAGAGATACTTTATAAAACATGCTGAATTTAATACTTTTTCTGTTGTCTTTTCAGCTTTCATAACCAGGCAGCTATATTAAATTCTACAAGGTGACTCATCAGCCTTATGGGAGGATTGTTTTCTGCTTAAAAGTTCACAGAACTTTTCCACAGTGATCTGAACACCTCAATAAACCATTTGAAAACTTAATCCAATATGTTCTTTGTTGGTTAAAAACTAACAATTTTTTCATCTAGGCTGCTTCATTCTTCAATCTTTACTTCCCTCAACAAATTTGAAAACTGAAATTTTGTTTGGAATAGTTTCAAATAGTCAAGAAAAGCCAGCAATGACATAATATCTGTATTCTAACATTTACTTCTTAATAACTTTTTATGACCCTGTAAATTCAACATTTCCTCTCTAATTCATTTCATAGTTTGCTTTATATCAGCTATGAGAACATATGCTCATTAAGTTTAATAAGGGACTTTACAAGGAATTTTAATTTGAAGCATGTCATCCTTCTCTTTGCTCCATTTTGGTCAAGTTGTACAGAAATCCTATAAATACTATCAGTCTTTATACTAAATGAGTCTGATTTTAAGAAGTCCTGTGGTTTCTAGTTGTCCTTGGACAATCCCCAAGAGTGTCTGTCAATAACTAACTGACAGACCTGTTCCTGCTGCTCTGCAGAGCTCACACTGTGCTGTTTGCTATGGAATGAAAAACAACAACAGCAAAGTAGAACTTTATAGGAGATCATTTACCCTCTGGTTTAGGTGGAATGAATCCTCGTATTGAAGGGAACTTAGACAGCACTGGAGCTGAAAGAGAAAACAATCATAGAATCACTAAGGTTGGAAAAGAGCTCCAAGACCATCCAGTCCAACCTTTGACCGAATACCACCATGTCCACTCAACCGTATCACAAAATGCCACGTCTACTTGCTTTCTGAGCATTTCCAGGGATGGTGACCCCACCACTTCTCTGGGAAGCATGTTCTGGTGCTTAACCACTCTTTCAGTGAGGAAATTTTTCCTAATATCCAACCCGAACCTCCCCTGGCACTCCTTGATGCCACACGTGAGCTCTGTTATGCAGGACTGTGATCCCTGGCTCGAGACCTGGAGGGCCTTCACCCCTTCCCACTCATCCCAGAATTGTCTGGAGTACAGAAATTGGGGCAGGATTTTCACTTTTCAAGGCCAGTAGTCTACCCTGCTGAGCAAAACTCTGGCCTCAGCCAGAGCCCAGTGTGAGTGAGGACATTGCTGCCCCAAGAGAGACTGCCTCAAGATCAATAGATAGAGGGCTATGAAGAACACGTCCATTCTGACAGATACATTTACCTGTCCGTCCCGTTGTGGATGTGCTCTCACTCTCTCCCGTGTAGTGGATGGCAGAAATGGTCACTTTGTAGGCTCTGTCAGGCAGCAGCGACTGCAGGGTCACACTGCTGCTTTTGCCAGGAGCCATGATCTAAAATGGGATGAAAAAAGAGCCAAATGTTTGGGCAGGCTTCTCATTCTAGCTCTTACTCACACCCCAGAGTTAGGTACAGGAGTTCTAGTGTCAAGTCCTGGGACGTGGGGCAGTATCCCTGCTTAGCTCAGCCAAGGAAGCTTGTTGCTCTTGGACTAGACATGCCCAGGGGAAAAGCATTTACCTATGTGAAGACCCCAATATTCCCCATAGAAATACAGTGGAAGGCCTTATGATAGGGTAACCAGTCTGCATTTAAGCAGAAAATCTGTGTTTTAAAAGGATGATGTTTAAGCTCCCTAAGCAGGGAGGGGCAGTAGATTTATCCCCCACCCCCCTCTGCCTCCAAAAATTCCCCACCCCAGTTCAGGGAGCAGAGAAAGCCACATTATTAGTGGCTTTGATGACATAAGTATCTTAATTACAAAAAAGCCTTGGAGTTGTGATCATAAAGCAACACATCAGGAAGAAGAGATTTAGGCTTGTAGTCCTGTGAACCTCATGGCAAACCTGACTGGAGTGAGCAGAGCTCCCCTGAGCATGACACTGTCCCCTTGTCCCTCTGGTCCAGTGTCTGTCACCCACAAAGGAACTGGAGCTTTACCGTCTGCTGGGCACCAGCATCAGAAACAGGGCTGTAGGTGATTTTGTAGTGTTGGACACGGCCATCAGGGGGGGTCCAGTGGATCTGAAGGCTGGTGGGGGTCTCGGAGTCGATGAAGAGGTTGGTGGGTGGGCTCCGGGAATCTGCAACAGGGATTAAAGGTGAGCAGCACAAAAGGTGGGCAGTGATTCCCCAACACTTCAGGGCTCTGCTGTGCAAGTAACCAATGCACAGGGCAGAAACAGCCACCTTGGGGACCAGGCAGGAGAGAAAACAGATTTTGGGGGGATGAGGATTGCCCAAGCACAACACGCCACATCTCAAGCATTCAGCAATTCACAGCCTCCCCTCAAAATTCTTGGAAGGGAGAAACAGTCCCGAAGCACAAGGTAAAGAGATCCTTTGTATACAACATGGACAAACATCAAAGCATACTCTTCATAAAGACCCAAACTGAAACTGAATTTCATCAAGGATCTAGAGGCACACTGGCCAAACAGCTTGATTGCCAATTAAACTCAGATCCCATATCAAAGTTAATCCATCATAATTTCTAACACTTCCCATTTTTTTTCTTTCTGATTTAAAATTACTCTTAAAAAACCCCGGGGCATCCAGCCCACCACAGTTTAGTACTTCTGACACCAGCACCCACAGTCTTGAGGAAGGGACTCACATGCAATGCCTGAGCTACTGCCCCTTCTCTAGCCCTGCACTGTGATATATGGATGAATCCAAATAGGTGATGGGCTGAGCCACAGTCAGCCAGAAAAGGATTTGCCAGAGACCAAAGCTGAGCAATTTTTAATTATGTAAATGCATTTGCTTCCCTGGGGTCCTGCTGTGCAGCAAACTAGACCTGAGGACAGAGGCTGTTATGCTGGAGTGACTTCTCTGAGCAGAAACTGAAAGTTAGGGAGGGAAAGGCAGAGGTGGCTCAATCAGTTCAAACAAGGGGGCTCGAGAGCATGGGGTGCTCTGCTCCCAGGATTTGTTTCCAAGCAGTGTCTCACTCTTTATAATAGCATGTGTCTGGCCTTGAAACCAGTGCTGGTGTGAAGACACAGAAGTCTTGGACTCAGAAAAGGAAGAATTTATTCAGAGGAGACCAAAAATGATGGATGAGCCCTAAAGACAGTCAAGGACACACACCCAGGTGATGAGATTTCTATTCTGCAGTTTTACCTGTAAGGATCTTCTGCCCACCCAGCAAAGTGTGGGGTGACCTTAGAGCACAGGTTAAGTGAGGATTATTTGCATCTCCATTGATTCTCCTTCCCTTTTCTGTATAAAATGAGTTTACTTTTACTGAGGCTGAACCAAGACTGCAGCAGCTGAATCAGGCTGGAGGCTGTTGCTGTGCATCTCCACAAGGTAAAACAGAGAAGAAAACAAGTGTGGGAGGTAAAGTCACTTCAGCAGCACTATTATTAGTCAGTGCTCTATGTCTGCATCTTTGCTGGCTGCACTGGCTGTTTCCTTCAGCTGAGGTAAGTGGAGACTCTGCTTAAGTGAACTTTGAAGGGAAAGTTAGGGAAAGTCTTCTGAGTCCGGTTTATTCCAGAAAGCCCTCAGGCCTGGCAGGATTTGATGGCATGGACCTGACAGCAAAGGGAAAGGTCACCTCCTGAAGCTGCCCAGGAGGATAGAAGCATCTCTGACACAGAGGACACCATCTGTGTCTTCTGTAACCTCTTGAACCTCTGCTCCTCCAGAGGAGGAATCCCAGCCAGCCTCAGGTCTAACCAGAATGACAGGCACATAAATAAGAAGCAAACGCTGGACTCCACTCCATTAAAATACTCATCTACAATGATTATTAGCCATGGTTTTTCCCTGCTACCATGGGTTAAAGCATCATCCCCACATTTCAATCCTTTTTATTTGCCACGTATGCTCTGCTGGGAGGAGCTCATTGTGGAGTGGGATAAAGAGCTTGAAGACATTTCCCAGCCCCAGGCTGGAGATGCTGCTGGCACAGCTTAGCTGGAGGAACAGGGCACGCAACTTCATAACTACACTTCAGTGCAAAGGCAGCCAGAGTGGCTCAGCCCATCTTCAGCAGCAGTTCCAAACTGTATCCAAACTGCTCTCTCCTCGTCCTTCAGGACTGTTTTGTTTTTCTCAAGCTCCTTTTCCTCAGCCTGGATGAAAGAACTCTCCCTCAATATAGAAGAGGTCCCCATCTGCTTCTCAGCAGGACCAAAGCCACCCCTTCCAGCATTTTCCAAGGATCACCTCCCAGCAACCTCTCCATGTGCCAGGAAGCTCCTCTTCCAGAAAGCATCATCTGCACACCCACGTGCTTGCACGGAAGGTCTGTGTTGGTTTGAAGTACCATTAAAGTTGTTCATTACTATGACAAATGATCACTGTGTAAAGCCTTCGGTCAAGGATAAGGACTTTGTTACACTTGACAAGTTACACAACATACTGAAAGGAGAGCTCTTAACCCAAATGAGAATTCAGTCTGAATATAACAGAGAGACAAGAAGAAACATCAGAACCAGGAATAATCACATGGTAACAATTTTGTTGTCCGTGGGAAATACATCAGTGTGCTTTTGTTCCTGCTCTGCCTCTTGAAAAATCTGCAGGGAAAGGTTTGCTAACAAGGTTATCGAAAAATAATCCTAAACTTTTTCTTTTTTTTTTTTTTCCTTGTCAAGGTTGAGAATTGGAAAAAATCCACTTCTTCCATGCATTTTGTGACAACTAAAGCACTCCCTTTGGCACCAGGTTTTTGCTTGGGTTTCAGGTTCATGTAGGAGTGAGGCAATGGCAGAGAGACCAGACTCATGGAAGGAGAGGGGGGCATCCCAGCTCTCCCTCACTGGCACAGCAGCAGGGAGGGGTGCCCGCCTCCTAGAAGGACACCCAGACCACCTGGGAATGAAATTAAGGCATCTCAGTTATTTAGTTGCAATGATCTCACTCCATGTAAGTAGTTAAATATCTAAAAAAAAAAAAATATTTAAAAAGACATGACCTGAATCTTTCCAGTTACACACCTTAACTCCAAAAGTAATTTTTACTCCTTCGTGCTCTCTCTTAATATTAAATTAAACAATTACATCTTAAACACTAAGTGCTGAGCAAGATAAAAAGACAAGAAGGGGCATGAACCATATCACAGCCCCAAATTTTGTTTCCCTTCCAGCTGAAGCTACTCACCCATTCTGAATTCATAAAGTGACACATCTCAAACTGTAACTTTGAAATAACCTTTCTTCCTGCGAGAAAGATGAGAAACCTCATCCTAATCCTTCCAAATGACATGTCACAGTGATGAATGTTGCTGGTTTTCAGAAGAGGATGACGTTTCTGGTGACCTGTTTTCCATGAGGGATTGGTGTCTGTAGGGCCCCACAAGTGGAACCCATTTCGTCTCAAAATGGGCATTTCAGGTGGGACAATAGGGATTAGTGGTCCTGAATAAAATCACCTTAGTGTTCTCACCTCACCCCCAGGGGAGGAACATGGTACCACTTCACAAAAACAGTGCACAAAGGGCATCACTCTGACCTGGCATTTTTTTTCCTTCACCTTCAAAGAAGTATTCCTGGGAGGATGAAGGACAGGGAGAGAATCTTGTGTTACCAGTGCTTCCTGCTGAGTTTCACTTCAGACACTGCCCTTAAAGTTCAGCATTTCTTGGAAATTCTACCGAGACATTTTGAAGAAAAACTTTGTGACTTGACCTATTCTTATATAAAGGGATGTTGCCAAGAGAGGAAAAGAGAAAAACAATGATGAAAGCAAGAGTGGTTTCTCAACCTCCTCTAACACGTACTTTTGGTTTTGTTCAGCATAACCTGATCAGTGCTATTCACCAGGCTTCAACCCAAAGTCTCTGCCATCCTGAGGAGAACCAGATAGCTTTCATTGCTGTTTCAGCCCCTAGAATTTCATTTTGCAATGAAAATTAAAGGGAGAGGCTCAAAAATCAAATCAAGGGGTTTGGGTTTCCAGATAACATAAGAGGTTTCCATGCTGTAGCTGGATGAGTTACTATTCACCAGCTCTGACATGCAGGTTGACACCGTTGGGCATCCTGATCACTCAGCACAGTATGAGTGGGTAGCTTCTGCTTGAGAGAGTGAAAATTGAAGTATAGCCATATCCCAGAACTTCCCATATCCTACATAGTGCCACATCTTCCCATACATCCACTGCACAAGCCTCCAGCAATTTTCTGGCATCCCCAAGTTTCCTCTGAACTGCCCAAGACCAGCTCTGGAAATCACAAGCCACCCCTTCTCCTGGGCCACTCCTCTGCAGGCACTTCTTACTTTAAACATTAGGAAAGAACTAACATCAAAACCATTAATTTCATGTGCAGATATCATCTGGGAGAAGTGTGGCAGTGTCCTGGCTGCCCCTGCAAACCGACCAGCAGCACCCAGGCACCGACCCCCCTGCTCAGCTGCACACCTGGTTTCTCAGAACACTTGGTGATTTCTTCGTGCAGAAGGCAAAGCTTGACATCCCCAAGGCGTCCTTGCTCCTGAACAAGGACAGCAGCTGACAAGCAGAAATCAAATTGCTTTCCCTGTCCCACTGGGCTGCCAACAGCAGCAAGGACTGGCTTGTTCCAGTGTGCCCAGAAGGGCACTGTCACGTGTCGCTGGCAGTGGGCTGAGGGAGCTCCACTGATGTTTCATAATTCACCACATAAAGCACAGTAATTAATTTTTGAACCCTCTAAACAGCTCTAATTTTCCATTTATCATTATATATCTGTAGGATGCTTGCTTTCTTGTTTTTTCTTTTGTCAGTATGTAGCTCCAAGGTACTTGTCTGAGGCAGCTTTCTATAAAGATATGTTATTATTATTTATTATTAATAAAACCTGAGCTTCTTATTCCAAGACTGCCATTTACTTTGAGCTTCATCAGTTCAACACCAGCCTAAATGAGTTTTTTCTGTGAAGGAGGTTGAGAGCTGAGAGATGGAGGAGGAGGACTGCTGTTGTTGAATGGATTGCATTCCATTCACTGCCAGCAAATCCATTTTACACGCAATATTAATTACAAGGACCTCTGGGAGTGCCACTTTTTAACCTCCTATCCTGCCTGTACAAAGCCAGATTTAGATAATGCTTCCAAGGCATCATCCTGCAGGATTCTCTCCTAATTTTGTGAGTGCCCTCAGATGAAGCACAGCTCAGCAATGACGTAGCTGAAGAAATCCTCACCCTCCTTAACAGACAATGTTTTACTAACAGGAAACGTTCATTAGGCAGCACAGTGACACATTCAGCTGAACACCCTGCAGAAAGCCAAGTCATTTGAATCAATACACTACACAGAAGCATGGGGAGGGAAGAAACATGTTCTACATGAAACACATGCAAGGGTATCAGCTGCCTTTAAATGCACCAGGTTGATGTGTTTGCCCAGCCTATTTTTGTCAGGACAAACTGAGAACACTTTAAGCCATAAAGCTAAATATCTGTAGCTTCTTTTAGATCTCTGGGGTTGGGTTTTCAGAGCTGGAGGTGACCAGGTCTGAGTTGCTGGTCTGTGATGAGCTCTGAGGCATCCCATGGCCTGTTTGTTATCCCTGGGCTGTGGATTCCAAGCACTCATCACTTACTGGTCCTGTGATGAACAGAAACCGTGTCGCTTCGAGCACCATCTTTGTAATAGGCCCAGATGGATATTTTGTAGTCAGTGTTCTTCTGCAAGCCCGGCAGGACAGCTGTTGCCACATTTCCAGCAATGGAGAGCTGCAGCAGGGGAAGAAATGAGTCAGTCATGTTCCCAAGCTGGTTCATGATATCCAGGGGTCCACCTCAGTGATTGCCCACAGGTACAAATGAGTTAGCACTGGGCTTTGGGGACAAAGGGTACTGTTTGGGGTTGCACACATGTAAGCAAAGGCAAAATTCCATCCCTGATCAATGCAGAGCAGATGCCCATGCATTGCAGCCCAGTTATATTGAGGAGCTCCTTCAGTACCACAACACAGTGCTCTGACACAGTCAGCCTGCCTGGAGCACAAAATCCCTTTGCTGAGTTTCCAGCTTTTAGGAGAGCTGGGGACAGAAGCCCCAGTACACCCCTGTTCCAGCCCAAATGTGAAGCATTGCAGGAGAGACTTGTGTATTTAAGCCACCATTTAAACTGCTGTTTGACCTCATACTCAAGAAAGGGGGTTGAGGTGCAAAAGGTCACCTGATCCATCCCTGCCCCTCCTGCACCAGCTCTGTCTCTGGTCATTCTCCTCTCTGTTCTCCTCACCTGGACCTCATCCTTCCTGAAGAGTAGTATCCCAAAAGTGTCAGTGTTTACTAGCTCTGAGGAGAGCAGAAGTAGCTTCACCTGTCTTAGAGGCAATACCTCCAGCTATAAATATCTGAGTATTGTCTTTTTCTTGTCCACAACAACTTGACATTGTGGGCTGGTGATTCTCTGCAACCCCAGATCTTTTTCTACTGAATTGCTTCTTAGCTATTTGTTCTACATCCTGTATACCTGTAGTTAATTATTCCTGCCTAAGCTTAATACTTTCTGCTTGTCCCTATTAAATTTCATCCTTGAGGTTTCCCAGAACACTTCTGCAATCTTCCCAGAGCCTGTAGGACTCCTCCCTGCTGTGCCTTATGCTTCCAGCACCCAAGGTGACTGCTCCACTGAAAGCCAGATCCAGGACAGACCCTGCTGACCTGTTCCATTGCTTGAGAGCATTTACCTGAGCAGTTTTACACCACCCTGTTGTAGGTGAGTTCAGAGCCATCAATCAGGCACAAAGCCAACCCAGCTCCCCAGAGCTGTGTGTGGGTCCATACCTCCTGAGGCTTCTCTCCACTGGCTGTGCTCCACTTGATCTGATAGACAACCACATCAGAGGCAGCGACAGCTTCCCACTGCAGTCGGAGGCTGTTCCCAGAGAGCTCAGTGACCTTCAGAGCGCGCGGCGGGGGGACCTTTACTGAGGGATGCAGGAGGAAAAGGAGCTGAAGTTTGGGCACTGACAGTGCCTTGTCAGAGCCAAGGTGGGGAGCAGATGGCTGGGGAGCAACACATCAACCAAGCAGATGTCTGAGACCAGCCTGTCTGTCACTTCTTCAGACCCACATGACAACAGTCATCAGGACAGAGAGGGGTAAATTATTTTTAAAGCCCTAATTAAGAAGGATTATCTTGTTTATGGAGAGGACACATGTCACATTGGCTTTGTGAAGGGGAGAAGGCTAGGAGGGCTCTCAAGGACACAGAGGTTAGTGATACATCATGCTTTTCTTCATTTGCTCCTTTTCTTTTTTCCTTCCACCTCATTTTGAACATAACACAGTTGGACATATTCCACACACAAAGAACAGCAGCCATCTGTGCTTCGTGCAGGGGTTTTGGCCACGAGCTGGTGGGAACAGTCTCAGAACATCCCCAATAAGACACACACAAACCAACTTTGTCACCTGTTACTGAGACCAAAAGTATTTCCATTCCCTACTTACAGGTGGTAACATTGCCAGTAATTGGAAAGGAGTCCCCTTCGTCATATGCAGATCTGACACTGATGAAGTACTGGGTGAGGGAGGATAGAGGTCTCAGGACAGTGGATGTTGCAGTGCCAGGAACTTCCACCTGCAGTGGAGGAGTTGTTATGAGTATGGTATGAGACAGGCTGAGAGATATGGGGTTGTTCAGCCTGAAGAAGAGGAGAGACCTTATTTCAGCCCTTCAATACTTAAAGGGTGCTTATAAGAAAGATAGGAACAGACCTTTTAGCAGGGCCTGTTGTGATAGGACAGGGGGTCATGGTTTTAGACTACAAGAGAGTAGATTCAGACTAGATATAAGGAAGAAATTATTTTACAAGGGTGGTAAAATCCTGGCACAGGTTACCCAGAGAGGTGGTGGATGCCCCATCCCTGGAAACATTCATGGTCAGATTGGACAGGGAGCTGAGCAACCTGATCTAGTTGAAGATGTCCCTGCTCACTGCAGGGGAGTTGGACTAGATGATTATGGATATCCCTTCCAACCCAAACCATTCTATGATTAGGAGAGGAACAGGGGTACAGCTGCAGAGAGGTCAGCAGGTGGGTGGTGACTGCATCGGAAGTGCCCATTTCAGTTAAAGTTAAAACACTTCCAGCAGACGAGCTCTCCGAGCCATGGAAGGAGAACAAGGCATTTTCCAACCTCCCAAGTTTCTTCTCCTTCCCCCAGCCCTCAAGGACTCACCTCTCCAGTGTTGCCCCCTCTGCTAGAAGCATAGGTGACGTGGTGAGCTCTCACGGCGGCAGACGCGGCCTCCCAGCTGACTCGAACGGACGCGTGGCTGAGCTCGGAGAAGCTCAGGAACCTGGGGGGACTCAAGGCCACTGCAACAACAGTTACTGACAGCACTCTGAGGCTTCACAGGCTGCACAATGGCAGTGCCACTGTTTGCCTCCTGCTGCTCTTAGATGATCCTACCTTGAACTAAGAAGCTCGTTCACCATGCAGGGATATAATCGCTCTATGTCACTACCATACATGCGTTTGGGAGGCTGTGAAAAGCTACCTGGGCTTTAGGTGGAGAAACAGCCAAATAATTCCCCTTTTCTCACAGACAAAAGAGACCTCAGGGAACAACTTTTTCTGCAGTCCTTTTTAACCAGGGGAAAATCACTCCTTTTTCGCAGCTCACCATGTAATCAGAGATCCCCTCAGGGACCAATATTCGCTTAAGATCAGGCAGGGAAGAGGCAGCATGTTTACAAGCCGCATGCACAATATGGGAAGCACCTCATTTAACATATCTCTCCTGCCTTAAGTGTTTAATAACAACTCAATAAGCAGCAGCAGCACTCACAGGTGGTTTCCTGGATGCTGGCGGGATCGCTCGCATCTTCCCCGTACATCGCGTACACCGCCACCGAGTACTCAGTGCTGGGGGACAGCCCATCCAGCAGCACCTCGGGCTGGTTCACCTTCACCTGTCAACAGAGAGCTGTTTTGGGGCACCCTTCAGCTCTAGGGTACCTGTCAATGCACCTAACAGAGCAAGATCTTACAGAAACACGGGCCAAGGTCCCTTTGGTTTCACTAAGGGGACTTCTCCACCTTAGGTCTTAGAATCACAGAATATCCTGAGTTGGAAGGGAGCCACAGGGATCATCAAAATCCAAGACCTAGCCCTGAACAGGACAGCCCCAAGAGTCCCACCATGTGCCTCAGTGTTGTCCAAATGCTCCTTAAATCCTGCCAGGCTTGGGGCAGTGATCACTTCTCTAGGAAGCCTGTTCCAGTAGCTGGCCACCTTTTCCTAATATCCTCCCTAAACCTCTCCTGCCACAGCTTCACGCCTTGGGTCCTGTCACTGGTCACCAGAGAGCAGAGATTGGTGCTCTCTTCCCTCATGAGGAAGCTGCAGACCACGATGAGGGCTCCCCTCAGACTCCTCCAGGCTGAACAAACCAAGTGACCTCAGTCGCTCCTCATGTGGCTTCCCCTCCAGAGTCTCTTATATAGAAATGCTGCGGCTGTTCTGGGTGGACTGGGGGTATGCAAGGGATGTGATCCCACTTTTCTCAGACACATGGAAAGCTCTGGCAGAAGAGCTGGCTGCTGCCAGGAGCCCCAGAGCAGCCGGGCTGCTGCCATCTGCTGCTAACACGGCACAGTCACAGCTCTCCTCCCGCAGCCTGTTCACCGCAGAGATGCACCCCAGAGACTCTTAGGAGTCTGCACACACTGGAGAACAGTTTATAAAAGGCTGGGAACGTTTTAACGCTAGTTTTGCAGACATCCTACAGCTCTGGGGCATTGCACTCTTGCAGTGAGTAGGTCAGGAAACTGTGGAAATATTCCAATATGCTGAAGTACAATTTTAAACGTTGGTTTTGCTTCAGATGTTCTGGATCTTGTAAAAAAAGTCCCCACAATTATGCACTGAAGGCAGAGTATAAGTATTAATTGTTCTGTTTTGAAAACCACTCTGCAATTGCCCCTATTGCTGTGCATTCAGGGGGTAATATGAGTCAAAAAGGCAACATATGTTCCTTCCTACTCCTTTTTTTTTGTTTCAAATTCATATCCTCAGCCTACAGGTACTGCAGATAACACATTAAAATGCACAACAAAGAGTTCTTAAATGTTTCTAAGGGTTTTCCATTCATCAGGCATTGTTTTATTCATGTGCAGTGTCGTAGGTCTGTTTCCAGATGTCAGCAAAAACCTCCCTAACATGTTTTCAATGAACATTTTAAAGATAAACACAGTAAAGACGTTTATATACAGCCTCAAGGATACAGGAATTACACTTGGGGTTCTAAAGATATGAGTTCAGTGCGTGGGTTTCCAGGGCCCCATGAGTCAGTCAGATTCCTCCCATGCCTTAATTTCCCATGTGAAACCCTCACAGTTATAAATCACTCTGAGACACACCATAAAAAATCGATCTTTTAGGAAAGATGCTTCTGGCAATAATTCTGATGCATTTTTTTTTCTATGACCTCACAATACCAGTTGACAAAGGTTTAGAATTAGCACTAAACTCAGCCCAAACAGAGAAAAGACAATATTATAGTTATTCTCATGAACTCTACCTCTGCTGTATAGTCCTCTGCTCCATCAGGGGCTGCAGAGCAGAGCACCAGGTAGTGTGTGGCTCCCTGGGCTGCTTTCCAGCCCAGCCTGATACTGTTGTGGTTCAGCTCAGAGACGCGCAGGGAGCGGGGGGGAGACAAAGGCACTGAAGAGAAAAATAAGGCAGAAAGACACCTTCAGTATTTGAGGTCTGCAACAGCTCAAAACCCAGAGGAGACCTGGCTTTGCTACGGTTTCTGCAAGCTGGTGGACACCTACCCCATATCTAAAACACAGTGGAGCAGTTACTTTACAGAGAATAGGTTTAATTCACTTAGAGACCAAGGATGAAAAAAATCCAGCAAGGATTGCAATACATTCCTAGCAGGGTGTGTTACTGCCACATCAGTGGGCTGCTCTGCAGAATGACATAGGAGGCAAGGGCCCCTGAAGGTCTGTGGTCCAATCTGCTGGTCAAAGAGCAGCTTAGTCAGGGTCTTGTCCAGTGGAGTTCTGAACATCTCCATGGACAGAGAGCTGTAGAGAGACTGAATTTGAGGAAGGGGGAAATACACAACGTCAGGGTCCAGTCTGAGGTGGTCTAAGAGTGAGCTTTGTTCACCTTTTGTGACCATGCATCAGCATAATTCTCTCTACTCACGACCTACGTGTGGAGGTGACGCCTCTCAGCCCGTCCCCAACAACTGTGTCGTAAACAGGGAGCACCGACACCAGGTACTCGGTGTGAGAGGTCAGGTTGGAAAGCCGCAAAGAGGAGACTGCTCCATCCAAAACCACCTGGAAGCACAGGGGACGGCTGTCAACACAGGGAGGTGCCAGATGCTCTCCAGCAGCAGAGTGGCTGAACTGGCCATCCCTAGCAAGCGTGGCTTCTCTGTGGCGGTTCTGTTGCCCTCTGAACTTTGTGCAAGCCAGCATCTCCCCAAAATAGGGAGGCAAGAGGAAGTAAGGATTCCTGTTCCCCGCCTGGGATCTATGCAAACACCGAGCAACAGATTCTAATTGTGCTCTCACTGAAATCAGTGGAAATCCATCAACAATTTGGATTTGCCTTTCTGAGTCGTATCCATCACAGATGAGCATCATCGGACAGCTCTCTGTACTTGAGTGTCCTCTTTGAGTCAAAACACATACCTTAGGGAGGGGATAACACTGTGTAAGAGAAAAATCAGTGTCAGCATGGCTCACACTATTTCTAGCAAGTTGATATTTATCCTGCTCCCTCTTCTGTCTTGTCACCCTATTACCTCGTCATATTTACACTCAGCGTGCATTTAATTAACCAATGTCCCACAAGAATTCTCTACCTTCTTTTTGTCCACCCAAGTCTACTTAAACTCTCAGCCACCATCTGGAACTTGTGGCAGTCTCAGATGTCCAGAGGAAGGTCTCTCACCTCTCTGGGGGTACCACCCTTGGATGGATAATACACAACCCGGTATTTCTTTGGTGGTCTCAGAGGAGGACTCCAGGTCAAGTTCATGCTCTTGGAGGTCACAGCTGATATTTTCAGGTCAGTTGGGCTCAGCTGGGGACCTGTGTTCACAGGGAAATCTTTCACAGTGCTGCCTAGGGATCAGAAACACAGTTACTTTCTTATAGTCAGACTTCTCATGCCAAACGTACTTTCCAGCTCATAAATATGAGTGACATTTTTCAAATCAACTTACAGCCTCCTTCCCTATAAAGTACAGAAACTGTTCCAAACTGTTCTGAAATAAATATTTTAAAGCTGGGTGTACAGAGAACATAAATACTCCACAGAGAACAGGCTGTGTATTTTGCTGGGTGCTGGGAATATTTTTTCAACACGAGCCTGTGTTTTTGCATGTATCCAAAAGATGACCCACCTTTCCCTCAATCACAAAAAATTATCAAAATGAAACAGCAAAAATTATTTTGTTTTCTTTTTTGAGAAGCCCATTTTTCTTCGGCCTAATCTTCACCTTTGAAAAATGTGTACTTACATCAAACAAATACAAATTAATGAGGATGAATCAAAATAAAAGCATGCTTGAAAGTTAGACTTTCCCATTCTCCTTAGGCCAATCTTAGAGCAGAAGGAGATGGAAATACATAGAGGATATTTCTCCTGAGGATCTAACCTAACATCTGGAGTGGTTCTTCATACAAGCTGTTTGCCAGCAAAGGAATAGGCTGCTTGATTTTTAACTTGAAAATGCCTTGGAGATCCACCATTTAAAGTCTTGTGGAGAAAAGAAGGAAGTGTTTAGGTATTTTATCAGCTCCTCACCCTACCTCCACGTTTACTCTGTACACTTTCCCTAATATATTCTCACATTAGTGTTTTTGCTTTTTCTGCCTCCTCTTGGTTGGAAGAAACTCAGAAAAGGGGATGATTAAAATACATTTATCACACCATATAATAAAGGAAGAGGGAAAAGAAGCCCTCCTTTCCCTATAATGGCAGTTACTGTCATTAGGTGATTATATCCACCAAGAGCTATCCAAACCCCTGGTAGGAATGGATGTTGCCTGCACTGGCTCACTGGCCAAAAGCAGATTCCTAAACCAAGAGTATCAAAATGGAAACATCTCCAGGTGATGACTTTCTGTGAAGTGTTAGAGACAGCAAGTATTCTGCAGCAGAGTAAGGGTGGAAGGACTGCATCTTTCTTGTAGAAGAAAACAATCACAAGAGAAATTGATGTGGCAGCAAGAGGGCTGAGCAAGGAGATCAGCACTGAAGGAGAAGAGTCAGGTGGTGATGATGGGTGGTGGATCCCATGGAGGGAAAGATATGAGAAAGGGTCAACCCTGACAGCAAAGGAAGGTGGATGGTGAGCGGAGGGAAGGTCAGCCCTCAGTGAGGAGGTTTCACTTCACCTGCAGTTTCCTTGCTGCTCTTCTCTTTGATCCTGGTGCACAGGACCTGGGTGAGTTTGCCAACCAGCGAGCTCAGCAGTGGGAAGTCCAGCACGTTGTACACGGTGAGCTCCAGTGGCTCTGAGGCCACTTGCTTCAGCTCTGCCTCGTCCGCGTTCTTCACCCCTGCAACCAGAGAGAGAACCAGGCTGAGAGACTCCCCAGAGATGAGCAGATGGACCCCCCAGAGATGGGTTTACCATCACCCTTCTCTCCAAGCAGAGCCTCCCAGTCATTCCAGTGGAGGGGTGGTGTCTGAGTGACCCTGGGCTTTCCTGCAGCAACCACCTCAGTCCAGCCTGGGAAGGGCTTTCAGCGCTATGGGTTCAGATTGTCTTTAGGGCCTGGAGATGGTCTAGTGAATCCTCCTTCTGTTTTCCTGCCTCCTCATCACTTGCAGGCTGTGCTCCCAGGAAGGCAGATATTTTTCAATCTGAGAGGCAGTTGGCATAAATGGGCAAAGCACTGAATGAATAAACAACAATTTGATATTTATGAGGTGCCAGCACTCCCCACAGAGAGTCTGTTGTTCATCGGAGCATCACATTATATTTCAAGAGTCAGGGATGAGTAAAAAGGAGCCTGCTTATATAACAGAACTTCTCCATCCCAGAGAATCCTCCATCCATTTCCTTCTACTCCTCATCCAGATTAACCCTCTGCAAACCAAGCTCCACAGTACAACTCATTTTGCTTCCCAGTGCTACATTCGAGGTTCCCTGATATTGTCCAAGCAGTAACATTGCCAGACCAGGATCTAGCCTGATTTCTCAAGTCCAAGACCTTTACCCTAACAGCTTTGCCCTTCTTCTTTAGGAGAGTTTTCTATGTAACTTTATTGCTCATGTATTAGTCTCTAGCAGACTTGTGCAGTCATCAAGAACAGAGTTGCTCAAGGTCATTTTGTGTCTCGTTATTGCTGCTGGACAGTGAAGAGCAGATAACGTTATTATTCAGAGAAGTGGGAAGTTGTGAGAGGCAGTAATTATACTGGAGGTCTTCTGCCATCCCCAGTACAATATTCTCTTGCCTAATTCCACAGCTGAGAATATTGTTTTTATTGTACAGGTCGCTGGGGCTCCCAAAGGTCTTTAGATGGGAGGTGTGAAATCTCTCATGTGAATACTTCCTCTAAACAAAAAAAAATACCCTTTAAGACACTGCTTGTGCTGAATAAAGGAGTTAATTTTCATCTTAGCCACAGTGTAATTAGGTTTTACCCACTACCTTAGTTTTACAGCCTCAGGATGCTCCTATCAAAGTTGAGGGAACATCATCTTCAATTTGAAGATGACCAAAAGTAGGTTGACTTTGTCCTTACTGATGGCTGTGATCTTACCAATGGCAAATATCTCTATACCCAGGTTCTTCAAGGTCTGAGCAGCCAGGTTGGCGTCATCCTGGGATTTTCCATCAGTCAGCAGTATTACCAGCTTCTCAGCCTCCAGCCTTGCACCAGCATCTGGTTTCAGGTTCTGCTCCAGGACGTGGGTCAGTGCCAGACCTGGGGAGGAGCAGAGCTGGATGTTGTGCTACAGCCTCCCAGGCAGCCCCCCATGCCTTTACTCTTTTCTCTGCTCCACAGTGGCCTTGGTCCCCACAGAGCACAACATGGGAACAGCTTCCCTCACACAGACTGCTCAGCAGAGACCCGTGAATGGAATTACCTGTGAAGGTGTTGCCGCCCTTGTACCGCAAATTCCTGACGGCCTCCAGCAGCTGTTCCCTGGTGGAGTAGGCGCTCAGATCCCACTCTGTGCGGGGGTCGCTGCTGTACTGGGACAGCCCTGGGGAAGGCAAGAGCTGTCGGTACTGTGGCAGCCACAGGGAGCTGCAGCAGCCCCTCTCTGGGGAGGGAGTGTCAGCCTGGACAGGGGAGGTGGCACAAAGTAATGAAAGGGAGTGGGGGTGAGCAGGCTGGGTTTCTAACTCCACTTCTCTGCATGGCACAGAGCTGTGTCAGGGGAGGTTTAGGTTGGATATTAGGAAAAGGTTCTTCACCCAGAGGGTGGTCAGGCACTGGATCAGGATCCCCAGGGAGGTAGTCATGGCACTAAGCCTGTCAGAGCTCAAGAAGTATTGGAAAATGCTCTCATGCACATGTCTGGATTCTTGTGTAGGGTCAGGACTTGGACTTGATAATCCTTGTGGGTCCCTTCCAACTCGGGATATTCTCTGATTCTACAGTCCTTGTCATGCAGGCAGCAAAGCTGTGCCTCAGACCCCACGTGATACAGGGGTACTTACCCCTGTTGTGATGATCAGGAGTGTTTGTTAAGGTCTCAAAGTTAATTGGGGTCAAACTAGTCAGCTGCAAGGGGCGAGGAGGATTTACACAGTCCTGTTTCATGTACATCCTGACTGTCAGCATCACTCAGAGCTGGAAGCAGCACCATTCCTAGCTGAATTCACAGCAGTCCCAGAGCAGCAGTGCCGCTGTATCCGGTGTTGTGGTGGCTGTTGTAGGCAGCAAATCCCAAAAGTATCTCAGCATCACCACCCAACCTGGTGCTGCCCAAGGACATCACTTCTGTTCACTGTGCAGCTATTTTTGACCACCACTAGAGGCCAGAGCTTGCTACCAGATAGGAAAAGCTTTCAAGAGCAGCTTTAGGACCCCGTTCTAAAGGAAAAAAACTCCTCAGAGGAGCACATAACCACAGGAATAAGAGACCAAGGCCCCTTCAAACACAGACATCCTAAGGTCAGGAAACAGGAGTGTGTCCTACCTACTCTTATCTTGTCTTGGGCAATACTGAATGGGGAAATCAAATTGCTCAGAAACTCCTTAATGAGCTTGAAATTGTTGCGCCCGATGCTCCAGGATCCATCCACAAGCAGGACAATATCAGTCATTGCAGGTGTGTCACACTGGAACTGGGAACCTGAGGGGGGAAAGGTTTGATATTGAGGGAAGCAATTGTAAGGAGGAAAAACCGCGTCAGTTTTAAGAGAAAGAGTGAATCTGCTGTGCACGGCTTTGTCTGGATGGTGGATTGGACCATCTGCCAGTCTGACACATCTCAGCATCTTGTGAAAACCACAGAGCCAAGGATAACCCGTCTCAGTACTGAGAAATTGTGTGGTGCACAGCTGCACTTCTGCAAAGAATGGGTTAAAGCTGTCAGGAAGCCTGTGCTAACCCAGGCACTGCTCTCTGCAAGCTGTCAGCTCCATTCCATCTCAGCCCCAGCCCAGTGCTTCCCTTTTATCTAGCCTAAGTCTCCAAGAATTGCAGGTGATTTTTTAATTCCATTCCATCACGAGATCCCCTGTGGGCTATAATTATTTCGTGGGTTTATATTAAGTCCAATCTCTCTGTAAAAACCTGCTGGCATCAGGGATACTCCAGCCCTGCCTTTCTCCCCACCCCAGGCCTGCAGCTTAACGGGGGATAAGATAGGGCATGTTGCTGATTGAATGCATGTTCCTTGAATATTTCTTGGATGGAGAATTTTCCATCTTTTGTGGAGGGAAAGGGATGACCCCATCAAGATTCAACAGGCTCTAAAGAGGTTCCTCTCCTATCTCATTTCGCAGATGTGGATTCCTGCTGGTCTAAAGGGACCAAAAGAGGATGCTCTGGCCCATCCCATTTCAACAGAGCTGTGAGCCATCACAGTCTCAACTGAATCTGGAGGATCATCCTGGATCAGTTGTCTGTGAAACATGAGGAACAAATCCAGAAGGAGGAGCAGGTTGGATAAGGAAATCCCTAATGTGCTCCTCCCCTTGGAAAGGTCTGTGGCTGGGGATGCTCTGCTGAAGAATACGAATGCTTACATGAATCTGCCAGAAGCAGGGGGAGATGACAACATGAAGAGAGAATAGTGCCAAATCAATAAAAGTCAATAAATTAAATCATCTGGAAGGAATTTTTGGCCCAACTCCTGCTTTCCTTAAAGTCCAGGTTGTTATACAGAACTCCAGTTTCTCCAGTGAGCCCTGACAGCTCCCAAAGCATGACCTAGTAATTGGAAGCACCATCAGCAGGATTGTACTCTCGAAAATCTTGTGGGTAGAGAGTGAGATAGAAAGCTTGTATTCAAGAGTGTTAGGGAAAACAGCAGGGAAGAAGGAGCAAGACATGTTTGAAACCCCTCTCACCTCGCCTTGATGAATCCTTTGTGGGTTTTTCCTTTCCCAGAGGCTCTCGCTCCGAGTTCGCAGGAGCGCGCGGGGATGATTTTGGGGTTACTGATGTTGTCTCTGTCACTCCGGCCTCCACACTGGGCTGGTGTCTTGTGGTTTCTCCTGAGCCCTTTGGCTGAATCCCCTTCTGCCTTTTCTTTTCAGCTCTGTCCTTTGCTGTGCTCCAGAGAGAAAAAACCCATTGTCCTTAATTGTGTTATCCCCAACCAACTGTCCCACTCCTCCACTGATTTAAACCACGTTTGACACAGGTGCAGGGGGCTCAGAGAGGGTAAAAGTCCTACAGGCTTATTCAAATAGCCTAGCTAGATAGAGACCATCTTCAATCTTGCCTCTCTGAGAGGGCTGCATGTGGGCTCACAAGTTAATAATGGATCACATCAGAAGTTTGCCCTTTCCATTATCTTTGGTGATGAAAAATGATGAATGTAAATATAAATCAGGGAAAACATACCATGGCATCTCATACCCGACACCTCTACAGAGCTCAGCAATCTGTGACTTGCACCCTGAGCTAGTGCAAGTCTTTTTAGGTACAGGCCCTGATGGATCTTTTCTTCCATCAACACGCGTAATTGCTTTTCGAGCTCTTGCAAACCTTGTTGCCAGGTACATGAGACTGTGGTTATATACAGTCCTCAGCCATAGGAGGTTGAGGAAATCCTTCTTGTAGACCACTTACAGCCAGCCTTGAGACACAGAGCCTAGGGAAACCAGCACCATTAGCCCCAACAGCTTGTTCTCAAATGATCCACTCCCAGCTGAAGGATATGTCTGCATCTGCTGAATTTGGATACCTGTCAGCCCCAGGATGTGCTTTTTTAGCTTGGCTGGTGTGAGGGGCAAATATTTATGGGTTGTTTACCATGTTTCTGTAGCTGAGAATTGTACACAAGGGACTGGGCTAGCATGTCTCACTAATGAATGTCTCTGATGGATTATGTAAAGCAGAGAGAGGGTAGGACTGGTTTTAAGGACATCTGAGCTCAATGCTCCAGCCATGGCAGCAGGGCACAGGCCATGACTCAAAATCAAGCCAATGTGACTCCAGGATGGTCAGAGCACCCACCTGTCTGTGTCAAGACAGTGTTCAGGGGTGGTGGAGTGGCCTCTGCCACCCTACTGTGCTCAGCTGAGCTGCCCAAAGAGGTGAGATTCTTTCCTGATGCAGCTCCTGCGTTTCTTCTGTTACTTCTGGTCTGGGATGCATTTTTGAGTTCCTCTACTGTAGGAAGACCAAAAACAGAGAAAGTGTCCATCCCTCATCCCCTGGGTCTTCACCATCTCCCTTTCTAACCTTCCAACCAAAAGAGCTTTGTGATTGCCATACAGTCTGCAGGGAATACGCCAGAGGATGAGCTCAGAGGAGACATATCCCCAAGAGCTTCAGGAGTTCTCTGAATGGTAAAATGTAGCCCTCTCCACTTACTCACAAATTTCCTCTTGGCAAACAGGGCTTCCTGGGAGCCGTTGAGCACGTAGACCTGCAGTGTGTATTCCTTGGTAGGGCTCAGCCCTCCCACTGTGGCTTTGGGAGTCTTGGTTTTCAGCATGACTTCTTGCTCTGAGTCCCCTGAGGTGGGATGAAGCCACAGTTGAGAGCCTGTTGGAGCTTAAATTTAAGCTGACAGTAGTGAAAGCACCGCTGAAATGCAGGGAATGTTCTGCCTAGGGACTGCAGTCAACTCTTATTTATTCTTTAAATTTTGAGGATCTCTGATTTTTACTCTTTTTCTCTCTGTAGAGTTGAGAAGATTTAGGTGTGGTTTTTTAAATCCCTTATACATGCCCCAAATGGAAAACCAGTTCCCACCCAGTATTAGTGCAACTCTGGCCAACTTCCCAAGGAGCATTTGAGTGAAAAGCTGGTCTTGAGATCATAAAGACTGGCTATTACTTATGAAAACATCCAACTGATTGAGGTCATATGTGACAAAATGAGGAAGTGACTTGGTGTCTCTGGAGGTCATTCTGGCACTTGGAACTCATCTTACTTATCCCAGACACTCTCACTGTGCTATCTTTGCCCCAACTCTTTAAGGACAGCTGCTCTCTGCAGGAGACAGCTCATTTCTGGGGCTGGCACTGCCTCCAGACTCCTCCACAGTGATGTCCCATGCTGTTGGAACCTGTCCTGGGACTGTGATGCCTTGGTCACTCAAGAACTGGGGTGTTTCTGTGTTGGCAGGGCAGTGAGCAGATGGAGCAAGGCAGCAATTGCTGCCCTATGGGCTCTTTGCTACACAGAACAGAGAGGGTCACACCAGCTCCCTAAACCCCTCTGACTGGGAGAAGTCTACAAGCTTTACATTATGGAGATGGATGTGTTTCTGACCCCACCATCCCTGTGCTTGTGCCTAGGGCTGGAAACTCCCCAGCCAAAGAGGGAAAGCCTCAGGCATGTGCTGGGAGTGCCAGTGGGGATTCCTTGCATTCCCAGGATGCTCTGCATTCCCGGGAAGTTCTCTGCTGAGCTGAGGCTGTGGGGAGGAACAGGGAAGGAATGAGAAACCTCCTGCTCCAGCTTGGGAAACAGGTGGGGGCTGAGCTAAAAGTGGGTGGATGATCACAGGAGCTGTGCCGCAATCCTGCCTGGCAGCTCCCTTCTCCAGCGCGCTGGGGAAGCCTCAGCAACTGGAAACCAGATGCCAGCCAGGACTAAGGTTGCCTCCAACCATTGCTCCCTGCTGAGAGATGTCCTGTCCTTCCAACACCACCAGCTTCAGCATCTGGAATCATGGAGTAGGGGTAGAGAGCCAGGGGATGAGCCTCCCCACACACACAGGGTCAAGGACTTCTCATCCCGTGTCTGTGCAGGTGGTGGTAGAGTTGGGAGCTCTCACAGAAGAATCAGGCAATGAACTTTTCCCTATCTTTTTTCTCACACAGTCCCAAAGAACAGCACTTTCTGGCTAATCCTTTCCCCCAGGGTGAAGAGAGCTGAATTTCATCTCTCTCTTGTGAATGAGTAGCAGAGGGACTGTGGACTGCTGCCATGGTGGCCATGGAGGAAAGACTTGTCTGTACTACAGGTACAGCCCAGAGAAAAGTTTTGATGTAGGTAATCAACACTTGGAAATAGAACAAGCTGTGGACAATTCCCTCTGACTTCTTTCTATCACCTTAAGGTCTAAATAAGGTCTAAATAATGGATCTCAGTCCCTCATTCCTACACAGATCTCTGCTGATGTCCAGTGTCTCAGCTCATACCTGCCATGGGCTTTACCCGAACTTTGTAGCCACTGATATTCCCTTCAGTCTCTTTCCACTTCATCTGGAGCCTGTCTTCTGAGAGGACAGTGAGCTTCAGCCGGCCTGACCCTGGGGAGGAGGAGACATGTCCATGCTGTTATGGATGCAATTCCTCCCTCTGAGTATGCACCCACAAAACACCACATGTGCTGTCTCCTCTAAGGACCTGGGAACAGCAACAGTGCAAAGGAAGCCTCCACCATCCCATGCAAGTCCTCACTGTCACCTGAGGCTGCACAGCAGCTCTGCAGTTCCCCTGCACCTCTGCAAACCTGTATCCTCCACCCATGCAAAAAGGAGTTTCTCAGGTGTTCAAACGAGTCCTCGTTTTATACCCCTGAAAGCAGGAAGAACAGCCTCCCACAGAGGTGGGGGCTTTCTCTGCACCCCTCACACCTTGGAGGACTCCCCAGGAGCCTTCCTGCAAAGTATTTTGTTTCAGCAAGTGTGTTCAGTGCAAACATCTGAAATGGGAGGGCAGGAAACAGATAAGGGGGTTCAGTGAGGCTCTTCAAGGGGCTTGGGCTGCTGAGAAACACAGAAATTCCCCAGGTGATGGATCCCATGTTTCTGCAGAGAGATCATTTCAGCAGCAGCTCCAAGGATCAGCAGGGTTTGGAAAGAAGGCAAAAAAAAAGGAAAGAAAGAAAACCTGATAAAGTGTAAATAACAGCTCCTGGCAGGACCATAACTCATAGGCACCAGCTTGTATCAGTTTGCTGCAGGGAGCTGCAAACTAAATGACAAATCCCAAGGAAAAAAATAGTAGCAGACAAGGAGGTAAAAAGAAGAAAGAGCACATTGCCTTATCATCTCTAGATTTCACAGCTATCTGTTAAACCCCAGCTAGATGTCTGAGCTCATGTGTCACTCTTTGAATCAATGATTCCTGTCGTACAAATGCCACCATATGAAACTTTTTCACTCGGCTGGATGTAAGATGGCAACTCAGCAGATTTCTCTCCCCTCCTTCTGACACTGTGCCCAGAGCTGCCTTTCCAGCAGGATGCCCTAATTTGCAGTGAGTGAACACACTATAAGCATCTGCACTCAAGTGCCCTCCCACATCATTTGCAGCTGTTACCAGCCTCTTTACCATAACTCTTAAAAAAAAAAAGCTTAGGGTGACCTGGAGTGTCGACTCAGTGCTGCCAAACTGTTACTCAGGACTCTTCAAGTCCCCAGTCTCACTTTGTATGATGTCCAGGCACCTCCTGACATCCTTGCTGTGAAGTCACCACTCAGGAAAGCAGTGAGAGCCTGCAGTGAGGACTTGCTTGTCTCAGCCCCACATCTGTGCCTTAACCTTTCCTCTCAGAGGCTTCCTGCAGGCTGCCCAACAAGCAGATAACTATTTTAGGGAAACAAAGCTCAGATTCACGTCTCACCCCAGGCAAATCAGAAGAGGAAGAAAGAAAACTTGGGAAAGAGGGGTGAGGGGAAAAAAGCAAATCCCAGAATCGTGCCTAAGAGAAATGGTAAAAGATCATGGAACAATGAGGGGAATTCACAGTTAGATTAAACATGGAGCTGTCTGCTTTTGGCCAAGTGTGGTCCAGCTCCTTGGCCATCACTCTAGGAGCCCAGAAGCTAAAAAGACAAGAATTTCCCCAGGCAGACCAGAAAGGACAGCATCCTCTAAAGCACCATTATGCGCTGGATGCAAATGATCCCCAGTGCCATGAAAGCTTCACTGTTTCCCTGCCCTGTGTTGGATGTGCACCATTTGATGCTGTAACCTTGCTCTCCAGCTGACAGGGAGTTAAGACCAGGCTTAACTGCAGAGCCTGGTCTGGAAGATAACACAGCACAGAGACACATCTGTCCCAACTCTGCAGTGCCATCACCTCCCTAGAAACGTTTGTGGTCACCAATTCCACACAGGGTTCAGATATAATGTAAAGGTGGTTCTTTCACATCAGAAGAGCAGTGGTGAGGTGCTGTAGGTATGTTCTGGTCACTTGTGGCACTACCTGAGCAAAATGTGTTGCAGGAGAAAGGTAAGTCGTGTTTTCTTATCCAGATGTTGCATCACATGTCACCATACACATCCAAAGCACCAGGAGAGAGGCAGTGACTGAGAGAGGCACCCCCTTTTCCTTCCTGTATCTCAAGCTCCATCTGCAGATCACATAAGCCCCTTCATTGCTTGCACAGGCTGGAATGCATCCCTGGTGGGAGGGAGTGGCACGTTGAACTGCTGCCAGTGCTGAGGACAGGCTCTGCAGAGTGGGGAGGGATCGAGGTGCCCTCCCCAGATGGGGCCCCTGATCTCTCATTGCTCTTCAAGTGTGGGAACAGGTTTGGAGCTCCCCCAGCAGACATCAGAGCACAGCAAGCCCCCAAAATCCTGCATGTCTTTGGGAATGTCCCTTGCAGTGATGCCACTGCCAATGCCCAGGGCTTGGGCGAGGGCTGGGCTATCCCAGGGGACAGAAAAACTTCGGGGCAAGGGCAGACAGGCTCCTTACCTTGACCCACTCGTCCCCAGACATGGCTCAGCACAGGCAGGCAGGCAAAAAAGAACCAAGTGTGAATCAGCATGATGACCAGGACCTACAAGAGGGCAGATATCAGGAAGGAGAAGTAAAAGTTATATTTCACCATATCAAAATCCAGTTTTTTACAGACCTCAGTTAAGGCACCACAAGCTGAGATCTGCAGCTCTGGGCATCGCTGATGGCACTGAAAGGGTGGATGGAGAATTACATGTGAATCTTCCTGTAATTCCTGTGTATTATTTTACCTTCTTGGTGTCTCCAGTATAGCTGTTCATAGCCTTGAACTAAATTGTGTTTATAAACCTGATGGGGAGCAGGCTTTTCCCGAGCACTCCTCTCAGCCTGCTTGGTCCTGGAGCTGGGAACTGCTCTGATCTCAACAGTGGCACTGTAAGTGCTGGGTTCTCCTCTGATCATGGGAATTAGCAACACCGGCAAATGATTGGACAGACAAATTCCAGAGTAACTTGTTTTAAATTGTACAGAAGTAATTAATTGTGATTATCATGACCAAAATCATTACAGGTGTACAGACAGCACCTTTCTCATGTCCCTGCCATGCAGGCACTGATCATAAAGGGAAAAGCCTTTAGAGGAGCACTCACTGTCAGCCAAGCTCCTCACACCTCAGTGGCTGGGATAAAGCACTCCTGCAGCAGGAGGGGTCCACAGACTGAGTGGAGTTTGTATGTCAACAGTTTACAAACGAGGTTTGCTTCTTATCTCACAGGAGTTCCCAGGAAGTTACATTCAGGACTGATTGGGATAGTCTTGCTTTAACTTGTTCACCTGAACAGGCTGAAAGCAGAGGCAGTTACAGACCTGATTGTGGCAGAGGATCAGTTTGGCTCAGGAATAACCTCTGCAGCACAGATAAAGCTGGCTGGCTCTAAGGACAGCCAGCCCCGGACCACAGACCTCGAGCACCTGCAGTTGTTTTGCTGGCCTGGATTTCCTTGTTACTCAGTTTGGTCAGAAATGTCAGGTCAGCAAAACGACCCTGGTGGAAACAGTGCCTCCCCCTCGTCTTGATCTCCATAAACCAGGTCTTAAACACACGTTGTTGGCCTTTAGCAATGCATCATTGGCATCTGTCATTTCTGTGCTCCACATTTCAGCCTTATTGCTTTTGGCAGAACCAGACCATGCACCCGCTTCCTCCACTGCCGTCTGCAGTGACATTTCACTTCTATTCCTTTTGATGGACAGGTATTTAAAGGCTCCTGGCAAATGTCTATTTCCCCTCAAACACGTCAACTTTGTAGCAGTTTCAAGGAAAAATAAATACACAGGTGAGGGACCCAGCCAGTGATCTCCTGGGGTTTAAATCAGTTCTAAATTGTTGGAAGAATGAATGGAAAAATATGCAAGTTATAACAGGGAGTTGTTAACCACCCTACGCTGTCTGTGATTATTTTTTTTTTTTTTATTGAAGATCAGGTTATATGGAACAACTGCAGTGTAACCAAAGCCTTTAGCCATGGGAAACACTTGCTTTATTTTTCCAACTAATGAGGTCATTGCTTATAAAAAACAGCAAACATTTTACAGGGGGGTTTGGGATTCTGACTATCAGCTCCAGAAAAACAAAGCCTGCCCTTGCTTCAGAGATGCATGTGCCAAACAGCAGCAGGAAGCAGGCATTTTTTAAAAAAAAAATCCCTGAATTAAAAGTTCATTTGTGCCCTTTTGCAATGCCACCAAACTGCCTTTGATTGCCTTGCAAATTCCCCACGGCTCTGCTGGCAAATGAGATGCCAAACTCTGGCAAAACTACTGGATTGTGTATTATCTTTTCATGTTAACCAGAGTTACATGGAATCTGAAGTCCAGAAAAATAAGCCCATGGGCTCGTCCAGCCTGCGCTGATCTGGGTTTATTGCAGGCTCTGTTTCCCCTGAAGGCTTGAGCTTCCACCTGATGGCAAAGATGAGTTAAATATTATCATATAATGACAGAATGATTTGGGCCAGAAGGGACCTTAAAGTTCGTCTTGTTCCATGGGCAGGGACACCTTCCACTAGCCCAGGTTGCTCCAAACCCTGTCCAACCTGGCCTTGGACACTTCCAGAGCTGGGGCAGCCACAACTTCTCTGGGTAGCCTGTGCCAGGGTCTCACCACTCTCACAGTAAACCAGAGGTTAACCAAGGCTGGATACAGTTTGTTCTCAGGGTGTGGATCTTTACTGTAACTAAAGTGAAGAGCAAAAAATTCAGAGGCAAATCCATCACTATTCTACCTCTTCTCCAACATTCATTTTCCTCCCTTTAAATCACAAATAACAAATGCACCTGTTTGAAATGGTGGAAGACACAGCTGGAGGAGCGCTCTCCTACCCTCCCTGCAGAGCTTCCTCTCCACAGGTCACCTGCCAGATCCCAAACCCCCACTCCAGGGCTCTGTGGTCCCTCCCTACCCATTTCTGCCATCACTGGTGCCAGCATCCAGCCAGGCTGAGCTGTGGACCCTGGGACTCGGGGGACCACAGTGACACCAGCCTGCTGGCAGGCAGGGAGCCTCTCTCCTGTTACTTACCCTCAGGGAAGGAATTTGGAGACAGCAACACATGGAGCATGTGGTCAGTATTTCCAGGGCCTGGAAAATAGGGGGGGGGGGTGTGTTGGACACACCACTTTTCACTTGCCCCAGCTGTGTGCTCAGAGAGGATTTGGAGGTTAATGCCGTCAGAGATCCCCTTATTTGTACAGGAAATTTTACAAGTACTCACTTCATTTAAAGAAAAAAAAAAAATCTGTGCAAAAAAATTCCTACCACTTATTTAAAGCAGCACAACTAAAGGTGAGGATCTGGGGACACTGTGAATAATTTCTGCTCTCCACAGCCACAGTTTGGGGACATTTTCTCATCTCAGAGGTCATCACTGTCTCTGCACAGAAGTGCTGGCAGAAGCAATGTCACCTCGTGTCCCACTCCTTGCCGGACACACGAGCAGCACTGGGACAGCCCTGCAGGCAGCCAACTGCAGGGAATAAATCTGTCCCACATTCCCTGAGCGCTTTGCCGGTAGAAGGACCTAAATCAGACTAAAAAAGCACATTCATCAACCCCTTTCTGTTCTCTCCTGGAAAGTTCCTATGTTTCAGTTCTACCAATGAACAAAAAATCTCAATTATCCCAGCACCAGCCTCAAAAAGCCGGGAATAAGTTCCATTTCTAGGCTGAACTTTTGCAACTCTCCCAGCCCATCAGGCTGGGTAACTTCAGCTTGATACCGACCCACCCACACCTCCAGGTGGGAAAAACTCAGATAGCAAACCCTTCCAAGCACTGTCCTTTCTGGCAACCATTTCCTGCAGTTTTGTACTATTAACCAAAAATAGAAGGAAAAAAAAAAATCAAACCAACCAGCAAAAGTGCATTTCTTACAGTCATCACTCCTAAAGAATAGTCAAAGTAGTCCTGGCAGTATTTAGACCGACTGGCAGGGAATGTGAGCCTCGAAGCCACTTCACAGTAAGAGAGAGGATGAGACCTGTCACCCCTGTGTGGCATCGGCAGTGCCGCCCCGAGCTCAGCTGCACCAGCTCTAAGTTTCTCGGAAAGCAAAACCCTGCAGAAGTCCCCTGCTTGGGATCCCCACGCACGCCCCGAAACAGCACAGCCCCTCCTGGGCATCCCTGCGAACCGAGCCCCAAAGGGGAACGAGCCACAGACCTCTGCGGAGCGGCGGGGCTTCCCTGGAGTCAGGCGGGAGCTGCGGGAATCCAGCTACATTCTTAAATTGTGGGAGAAGCTGCCCTGGCGCCTCGTCCGCTCCTCGGCGCGATTAAAGATTTCAATTCCCAGACGTCAGGAGGGATAAGGAAGGGGAGGGAGAGTAGGGGGAGAGGGATGGGATTCCCCCACCTCCCTCTCCGCACGCAGCGGCTTGGCCCCTTCGTGCAGCCAAATAAAGCGTGAAAAGCAAGAGTCTGCCTCTATGAAAAGCAGTAAACGGCTTTTGGTGGCTTTGCTAACTAAATAAAATATCTGTCTGGGAATCTGCACGCTGATTTCCTAGAATGCGGCAACAAGTCGTGGCTCCCACCCACCGCCGGACTCCCCGGGATGCACCCGCATCCCATTAAATGATTTTGAGAGCCCAGCATGTGCACTGAGGGCCAGCTGTGCTGCGTTTGTTTAAGGAAATTAGGCACATCTGTAAGTTTTGCAAGGCCAGAGGCTGAATCACGAGCTGGAGCTCGATGGTGCCTGCGGGCTCCCCGGCTGTGGGATACAGCCCTGATCCGCTCCAGCGTGAGGTGCTCAGAGCCAGGAGCACCTGGGAGAGACACCCAGCTCCCTGCCAAATGTTTTTTGGAAGGATTTTGTCCTCATTGGCAGGAGTGGAATGACTGACAGTGTCATTTCTCATTACAAATGGAAGCCAGATTTTCAGCTGCATCTACAGGGACTGTCAGCATCACTCTCCCATCGCAACCAAGTGAGCTATAAGACACTTGGAATTGCCATTCCATGGGAAACACAGGTGCCTTTGGAACAATCACGCTAGATGGAAAAAAATAATAGTTTTCAAAATATTTTGCATAATAAATGAACATTTGTTAGTTCATCACAGTTTTGTTTCACAACTTTGTAAGTATTTTAAAGCATCACAATATACAGACCAAAAGGATAACACCAAAATGAAGCACTTAAATCATAGAATCACAGAAAGGATTAGAAGGAACCTTAAAGACCACCTTGTTCCAATCTTCCTGCCATGGACAGGGATATCTTCCACCAGGTTGCTCCAAGCTCAGTCCAACCTAACCTTGAATATTTCCAGGGATGGGGCAGACACAGCTTCCCTGGGCAACATGTGGGCAACAAATCATATTAAAACAAAACATGGAGCATTTGGTACCCCACGGAGAGAGGGTTGTCATTGCCTTACCAAGTAAATACCACAAATTAGCTCTTCTGTAATTCCTACTGGATTTCAGAATTTGCTCAGATTTGCTACAGTTTACTTTAAAAATAGGAGAAGGTGAGAAAGGAAAAAGCACATATCTCCTGTGCTTCACTTCATGGAATTCAGATGCAGGCTAAAAATTCCTGCTGTGTTTACATCAGAAAAATCTGGAGCTGTTTCTAGTGCTTGTGTTCAGGTTGCTGCTTTCTGGCCTGCCTTTCCCAAGGTACCCACACAGTGCCTGGATTTGACCTTAGTTTAAGCCAAACACACCTTGAGTTAAACCTTTGGGCCATCACGGACACCCAAACACTCCCTGAAGAGAATTTAAAAAAACAAAAAGGCAGATTGAGGCTGCTTTATTTGTGCACTGAATGGCTACAAATAACAACCGGGAGTGTATTGACAAACAGGTTGAGAAGATGGTCTGGTTTCACTTAGGGGCTGGAGGGACCCCAGTGGATTATCAATGCAAACATCTTGCCTGCACCGTGTTCCAGGAATGCTGAGCTCCAAGTAGTCCTATTACTTCAGCACCAGAACTGGGGGAACACATATCCCTTTATACCAAGGGAAAAAAAAAAGGCAGCCAGCAGTAAGGCAATACCTAATACACAGCTGCCACCAGATTTTCCAAGAAAGTCAACCCCACTTGAACACAAACCAGAATTACTATTTGGGGACTTTTTTGGGTTTGGGTTGGTTTTGGGTTTTTTTAAGGCTTGGTTTGTGGCCAAGCTGCACAGAGAGCCCTGCCCTAAGCAGGAGTGCTGGAGATCATCCTCTCCATGCACAGCACAGCAGGCTAATCACAAGCAGGATGCTCTATGAACTGGAAAGCAAGAAACCTCCCCAGTTTCTTGTTATTACCTGTTATTCTATTTTTAGTTCACTTTCAGGGTAGTTTGCAAGGAATATTTTGCACTGACTACAAACACAGTCATCCTGCAAGCAACAGAGTCCAGGTGGGCTGCATTTTGGTGGCTTTCACTCTTTTCTGTTCCCTCCCCGAGTCAAACTCCAACTAGGACACACTTTTGGGCACACTCTGCTTTTGGTCTCTCCTTTCCCCCACTGCCCCCCACACTTGGTTGGTAGAAGCCTACAATATTTGGGACCTCTCCTGCCTCCATGCTGAGGTGAAGCTGAATAATTAATTTAAGCATTATTAAGGGCTAGGAGCACAAAAAGCACTATCATGGAAGTCTCCCCTTTTCAAGAAACAGCTGGGAACAGCAACCAGCCCTGGCTGTGAGTGTGGCTAAGCCAACAGAGTAGCAGGAGCCTCAGACTTTCCAAGGAAGCACACATTCCTGTATTCATTTCCTTATTTTCTTGACAGAGCCGATGGCACAGCTTATGGGGCCATCTGGAGAGCACATTGTGTTCTTGGTAGACTGCACAGACAGCTCAGGGCAGCTCAGACATACTCACTGGGTATCAAACTTCTTGCTGCTTACCAGCTTTACCACCTGCCTTGCAGCCTGGCTGGTGGATGGCTTGTTCTAAGGCTTGGGTCATAAAGTGCTGAATTCTCTCACTGGCACTAAAAAGGAGCTGCAAGAGCTGAGGCATGCCTGAGAGCAGGGAGAGAATCTGAAGAATGTAAAAATCCAAGACTTGTCCATTAGAATGTATTTATTTGAAAATATATTAAAATGCCTGGGTAACACGTCACAGTGAATGGTCAAGCTTGGTCCCTCCCCACAGTCCATCCCTGCTTTCGTAGAGATTCCTGCCTTTCCTAACAGCAGTGGGATGAGACTCCTTCATTCATCAATGGCTTCCATGACTTCCATCACGAGAGTCCGTGGTCCTGTCATGATGAGGCTGTTGATGGTCTGATAGTCCAGATGCAAAACACATGCACCATTCACTGAGAAAACAAACTGGCACACCTGCAAGAGAGGAGGGACAGGTTACCCTCAGTCTCTTGGCACCTTCTGCCCATGACTGACCAGAGCCAGAGGCTGTGATGCAAATAACTTGCCTCAAAATCCTTGAAACCCTAAAGCATCACCACTCCACAGCTACACTGATATCACAGCGCTACAATCACTGTGTCATAAAAATGGGACCAAAGGGATTTAGACTGTGAGCTAACAGAGAAAAAAAAGACTCATTTATGAGCAGTGGTTCATTTCACAGATGGAAATGAGGCACAATATTAACATCTAGCAATTTGGTAGCAAATGAGATTAGGTAAAGAGAAATTAACTGGGCTCTTGAGTAAATGAAACAAATTCATCCGTCCCCTCCCAATCCTGCCTGAAGCAAACAAGGAGTCACACTCTGCCTCTGAAGGATCCCATTATTTCAAATATCCATGTGACTTTAGACTTATATCAGCTTGTAGAAATTATTCTCTCTGGCTGCTGGGGTCTTTATAGGGAACTGGAAACTCAACATTTCTTTCATGCATGCCTAAAATCCTATAGGTGAAACTCATACATGCCTGGGCCCAAAATGAGTTTCAAGATCTCAGTTCATTTCACCTGAGCTGGAAGTACTGGAAGTTACTTGATGAATCAAATCAAGCCATCAGTCTAAGGTTATTCATCTTTCATGCACATGGAAAAAAGCTCCATGTAGAACTCCATTGTTGATAGCAGGGAAACAAAATGTGTTGCATCTCAGGAGCTGTGAGAGTAGGTGATCCAGGATAAAGCTCTGCTCCTTCCCTGCTTCACTGGGAAATCACTGGAGCTGAACTGGGAATTCTCTGTTTTGTTTTCAGCAGCTCAAACAGTTTTGACAGCTCCAAAGTCTACCACGGGGATGGTTTAGTTTTGAGAGAGTTTTTTGAGTTCTAGCTGCCCACAGCCCCTGTTCTGCCCTGGCAAAGGCAAATCCTCCCCTGTGCCACCACACAGGGTGCACTTTGCCTGCAGAGGTCATCCTTCCCTCCACCTCTCCCACAGCTCCATGTGCTGACTCCTTAGGTCTAATCTCCACTGCAGGAGGTGGGATTATCATGGAGGATGTGTTCAGCCCAGAAAGCTCAAACAGGACAGAAGTCTTGCCTCCAGTTAAGTCACCGTGAGTAAGAAGTACCTTCATCCCTGCAGCAGCAGCAGGTCCTCCTGGGTCCACTGCCTGGATGTGGCAAGGTCTTCCTCCTCGGACCACAAACCCCCAGCCCACTGCATCCCCCACAATCTACAAGCAGAACAAAAGGGTTTTAAAAACCAAGGAATGGGCTGGGTAGAGGAGATGCAACAGTTCCCAGAGCTCATGATCCTAATCTCTTTTGGGTGGGAGAGAAAGGGCTGTGCACCAGTGAGATAAAGAACTGGTTAATTGCTCTCTGCAAAGCTGCTTTGTGATTAATACTCCCTGCCAGCAAGAGCAGAAGAGTGAAGCATAGGCATTAAGCTGAAGTGTGAGGCATGCACCAAGAGTGTGCTGAGAACATTTCCAGAGCACGCACACGGTGCCTTTTCCTTGGCACAGCAGAGCATTTCCAGGGTGGATGTAGCCCCTCTTGCCTTTTCCACTCTGATCTCAGTCTGTCAGGGCAGTTTGCTGTAGTACTGCGGCCCTCTGATGTGACTAAAAGAGAAAAGGAATTCCCAAGAGACTTTGCACATTACCCATATAAATAAATACAGCAACTGCAGAGCTAAGCAGGAGGAAATGAGCCATGAAAGGCCCAGGCTGGCAGAGTTGAAGGGCAGGGCAAGAGCATTCAGGAGGAGAATGAACAGCACGTCCTCATACGTGCCATGCTAATCACCAGCTTTATTTTTCTTGCTCTTTCCCACCACTTTCTACAGCACACTTAATTTGGGAACCTTATCCACAGCTCCTTTTGTAACCCCACTTGTGTCAAATCAGTATGGAAGACAACCCCCCTGGTTTCTGTGAGATCCCCCCTTTCAGAGGCAGGCAGTGAAGACATGAGAAGTTTTACACAAAAATAACCAAGCACAGTAAGACCCACAGGTCAGGAGCTGTCTTGCAACATTTACACCCAGCACCCACCAGCCCTGCCTTGACTCATCCTACAGCTTTAGAAATAATTAGAAAACGAAAAGGCTCAAACTCAGGTTGTCTGCAGCATCCTGGAGATTTGTCCATGCAAAAAGCCCATCATAAGAAAGGCAAGAGTGGCCCTTGGATGCTCCCCCTATTCTGTGCTGCTGATGGATCACATCAACACACCCTGATCTGCAGAGGAACCTGAAAGGTGCATAAAGCTGTGCATAAAGCCATGTGACAGAGGATGAGTGTCACGGTCTCAGCTGTCACAAGACTTACTGATTCTATAGTTTGCATGGAGCTGGATAAAACAGAAATCATAGAATCTTAGTATGGGCTGGATTGGAATGGACCTTAAAGATCATCTCATTCCAACCCCCTGCCATGGGCAGGGACACCTTCCACTCAGCCAGGTTGCTCCAAGCCCTGTCCAACCTGACCTTAGGCACTTCTAGGAATGGGGCAGCCACAGCTTCTCTGGGCAACCTGTGCCAGGGCTTCACCAAAAAAAAACCCTCCAAAATGGGAGGTTTTTTCCTGTCCAGGAAACATTGTCTTTCCTAATCTATCCCTTTAATATACATTAAACTTTTGCAGGGGCTGAGCACATTTTCACCCACAAGAATATGTGAAGACATTTCCCCATTGAGAGTCACCAACCAAAAGTCAGGATGATGTGACATGCAATCAAAGCTATAACATAGAGAGGTCAGAGCAGCCAGCAGAAAGCCATCCAAGCACAGGCAGGGAGCTGGATACTGATGGATTGGCAATGCCATGCACAATGGTCACTCACAGTCAGAGTTTTCTTGACATAAGGGGCCCCAGGGGACAGGAGCTCTTCGTTGGTGACGGGTCTCTTTAACACTAGAGCAGAAGGTGACAGATTCTGTCAGAATCAAGGAGTTTGTACTGTAAAGTGCATAACAAGGCAGCCTGGGGATTACCCATTCTGCACACAGAATTCCTTGCATTCATCTCAGGGTTTTTCCAAACACTTGCACAACTTTTTAAATCACAAAGCAGAGGTGAGGCTGACCCTCTCCTCTTGATGAGTTGGGGTTGAGCGAGCCTGTGCCCTGAAGGAATGGATGTATCCCATGTAACAACAGGGCAATGCAGAAGCCCAGACCTGATTTCGGGTTGCACTCGGCCACAGGAGGGAATACCAATGTAGGAGCAGCACTGAAGTAGGGGTTGGAGTTTCCAGAGAGGGAAGTGATGCTACTCCTTCGAACTGCTGAGACGATTTTGATCTCCTTGTTGGTCTGGACTGAAAGAGGCAGAAATAACAATTGCTCAAGGAGGAAACAGTCTAGTTTAAAATAACAACCTTCACCCCCCAGCCTGACCCACACCTGAAGGGTAAGCACCCACTGAAGATGGCATTTGAGCTTAGAAAGAATAAATCCAACTTCAAAGAAAGATCTAGAGCTGAGCTGATGCTAAGCTGAGTTATTTTCCTGGGGTGGGGAGCTGTGACAGAGATTGCCACTGTGTTGTGACATCCACCACAAACCAGTGGGATGGGGGGTCACTTCACAGGATGTCTGGAGGGACATCCTACACTCTGCTGGAGCAACACCCTCAGCTCTGGGACACTCTGGTGATGTAATCCTTGCTTTCACACCCCTCCACAAACACACCCAGTTACCAGAGAGAAAGCTGGTGTTGCCTGGGTCCGGGTTGAGCTTGCGAAGGCAGAAGGGGCTGTCGGGGCTCTCGGAGAGGGCACGAGAAGAGTTCTCATTGAGCAGCTCTGTGAGACGCCGCCGGCGGCGGAAGTTGATCCAGAAGTGGTACAGGATGTCACTGTCAAAGAAGTGATGCCGATTGGAGACTAGGAGAGAACAGGGGAGGAGGGAGAGGCTGAGGGGGTGCAAAAACCATATAGCAAATATCCTGAGTGATCCCAGTGAATTGCTTTTAATGCCTCTGTGCTCTACTGAGGTTTTTCTGACTGTTTGAGAACACTGCCTGTGGGGAGGGAGGGACAGCAGGGCCACCTCCCCAAGAGATGCCATCTCCCAGGGGTGCACTTGATGTCACAGCCCTCCACCTGCCCCTGTCCCAAGACACTGAGAGGACTTCCTGCCTTCCGAATTGCAAGTTTAATTCTGGCAGGTGGTTATGATGTCCAGCCAAGCAGAGCTGAACGTTACTTCCTCACACCCCAGCCCTCCAAACCCAGGGGTGGATCCCAGGCCTGTGGCCGGCGGCTTTGAAGAACTGAAGAGCAGAAGCTCAGATTTCAACTCAAAGCCTTTGCGGGTGGTGCAAGATTGCTCCGGTTTCAAAGGTCACCAGCTCCAAACATAGAACTAAAAGGCTCCATTGCCATCTCCAAGTGGGCACTTGACCAGCACTTGTTGCATGACATGAATGGGGGTTTGTTCCCAGCACAGCCTTGACAGTTATGCTCATCCCTCACTTTCCACCCTGGCTCCAGCCAGGCTCTTGCTCACCATGCTGAATGATCCCATGCTCCAGCAGTGCTTGTCCCAGCTCCACGGCTTCCTGCCTGTTTTCCACTTCTCCCTCCTGAACGAGCCAGTTGACCATCTCACAGCCCAGGAAAGTCCTCTGGTACTTCACTGAGTTCTCCTCTCTCACCTTCAGAATTGACTCTTCCACACTCACCAGCCTGGCACAGAGGTGGGACAAGGCTCCCGTGACACTGCACATCCCTGCCATCCCTCACAGGAGCTGCAGCCACACAAAGCAGTGACACGGCTCCCATGACGCTACACATCCCTGCCACTCCTCATGGGAACTGCAGACAGACAAAGCAAGGCCAAGAGAAGCGAGCAAAGCATTGCAGCCAAAACATTGCTGCCTGGGAGCAGTGGGAAAGGAGGGAGGAACACAGAGCTGCAGTCAGGCATCTTTATAAATCTTCATCACAGCAGAGGGAGCAGCTTCAGCAAAACCAGTTCAGCTGCCACCTCAGCTAAAGAACGCAGGGAAAAGCAACCAAATGCAGGAAACACATGGCAGATATCCAAATGGATGGAGAAGGTGGCTTTCAGACGGCACATATTCCATCTGCAGCATATGTGAGAGCAAAATCCAGTGTCTCCACGAGAGGGTGCAGCTGGCTCAGCCATGAGACAAGTTGGCTGGATGCTCTCCCCATCCCATGGACACTGCTGCAGATCAAAAGCAAAGTCCAAGGGATGCACATCTGGAGAAGGGGCACCCGAAATCACCACCTGCCTGGATGAAGAACTTCTCCTTCAGCACCAGTTTGTGACTGATCAGCAGCCTGTGAGGTTGTGAAGGTGTGAAGGGGCTGTTAAAGGAAACAAGTCCAGAGGGTGGACTGGGGCTGAACCCTGGGAAGGTGGCCCGGATTTAAAGCCAGAAACAATCAACACAAAAAAAACCTAAACACTTGGAGGTGGAAGGAGTTTTCTTTACTGTCTGAGAATTAGCTTTTCCATGATAAATTTTGCAAATAGACTGAGACACAGGGCCACAGGTTCACAAGTGTGTTGAAAATCCCATACCCTGCTGACTTTGGCCATAAGTCCTAAAAGAGCTGGTGGAAGCTGCTCATTGGAGGAGGGTAGAAGGTTGCTGGGAATGACCACTGGACATTCCAATCCCAGGAGCACTCAGACTGAACTCTAGTGCTTCCCCATACAGATCCCAGAACCTGCACATGGGCTGGAGCCCTTGGAAGCATCCATGAGTTCATAGCACAGCTCCTGCCCCATCTCCAAGGATGGTGGTTGTCCTGCAGCTGTGACAGGGCTCAGGAAACAGCATTTCCCAGAGGGACAGCACTGGGTGCAGAGAAGGGAAAGCAAAGCCAGTGGGAGCTGTGGCTCCCAGCTGCAGAGCACCAGCAGCCAGCACAGCCAGCAGAGCACATTCCCAACACCCCAGTGCCGGGATAGGACTCACGTACTTCTCATAAAGACTCTGCCCTCGCATGAACACCTTCACATCCTTGCTGAGAGGGAAGGTCCCGTCATCCTTGCGGAAGCGGTAGAGCAGCTTGGCATCCTTGTAGTCCGAGTGCTCGTCGCAGACTGGAAGAGTTCAGGGGAGGGATGTCAGTCCGTGAGGGACAGGCAGGGCTCACACTCAGCAGGATGTTGTCTCCAGGTTCAAAGCTGTGAGGGCTGCTCCGTGTCCTTCTCCGTGCCCTTTGCACCATGGAGCAACCAGCATCTGAGCCTTCAGTCCCCCAAAAGTAGCTGCTTATAAACACCTGCAGCCCATGCTGGTGGGAGAGGTCACCCCCAACATACAGACCTCGGGAAAGCTGGAGTTTGAGTCTGCAATTGATCCAGACACTAAAACATTCATTAGAAAAAACAGGAATTTTTTTTCCTTCTTTTAATTTAAATGTTTAGGTTTAGACTAAAACAGAACAAACAGAATTCCCTCAATCAACTTTTTTTAGAAAGCTGCTGCCGCTGTAAGCAGATTTGGATGACAGAGGAAAAAAACTCACACTGCATCCAAACCCCCAAAATCACCTCTGTCTGTCAAAAATACTTGTAAGCTAAAAAATACAGTGGCATGAATTTTTCCACAGCATTTTGTGCCAACCCTGCCCAATCCATTTGTGTGGCAAACTGACCTCAAGAGAAAGTTTTCTTCAAAGCCAGATACGTACAACTGCAATAATCAAATCTGTCTGAAAAGTCTTAGTTTCATCTTGGGCATGGGCACACTATCTGTAAATGAATGGCTGTTAAGTCCATGCAACCTTTAGCAGGTAAATAGTTGGGATGCAGCTTTGAGATGAACTTGCTACACATTCCTAGACTACAAGTTAAAAAAAAAAAAAAATTATGACAAAAAAACAGCCCAAAAATCACACACCAGCTTTTAAAAACCAGCCTGTGTTCAGGTCCACACATCTGAAACAAGAAGAACAAAGTTCAATGGTAAAAAAAAAAAAAAAACAAAAAAAAACAAAAAAAACAAAAAAAAAAAAAAAAAAAAAAACAACAAAAAAAAAAACACACAAACCAACCAACCAACCAACCAAAACCAAAACAAAAAAAATAAACAAAAACCCAACCAAACAAAAAAAACCAAAACAAAAAAACAAACAAACAAACAAACAAACAAAAAAAAAACCAGAGAAAAGAATATGCCTACAAAACAAAGAAAAATAGTCAAGGGAAAACAGAAAACCCACAAATGTTTCCCCACTAAAATAACATCAACCACTAGAGTGAAATTCAAAAGGCACAAGACACTTCTTCTGAAAATTTTAACACTTTTTCCATCCTTCTGAGCAGACCAGCAAAACCACATTCCCCTTTTGGTGAGCAGCAAATGCCAAAACTTGTCAGATGATCTGGAGTTCACCATTCCTGCTGAGCAGTTGTCTCGGATGAAATCAGGACGCTAAAGCCAGTGAGTCATCGAGCAGGAGGGCAGGATAAGGTTGTTTGAACAGTGAAAGTTTGCATCCTCCTAACTCCAAGGAGCAGCCATTCTGATTCCATTGTAATCAGGAATAGAACTTAAAGCCTTACAGGACTGTGCCCATAGAAAACCAAAGCACTTTTACTCTTTAAAGACCATTTTCAATGTGTTTTCAGCGTGTAATGGAACCAAAGCTCAAACCACATCAGACAATTAAGAGGTAGCACAATGATCTTCACGAGATAATTATCATCTGGATCCCAGCAGAGAAGAGGGCAAACAGTTTAGTCAGGTAATTGCCAAGCACCCAGAGCAGTGCTGCATTAGCAGGCAGCCTTCTTTCCACAGGCCTAACAAAAATTAATGGACAAAAAACAAGTTGGAAAGTCAACTTCTGTGTCCTGCCAGGAATTATCACAGAGGCAGGATGGACGCGTCCCAGTCAGGAATCAAAACAACACTGGCACCCAGTGCTGCACAGGTTTAATTAACTAATGGACTTATTTGCAACTGTCAGCTGGAGAGATGGAAAATTAATCAGCTTTAAGTGTTAATGGTTAACTGAGAACTCCCTGCTTCAGCTTTATGCTTTTGTGATAAAGCACAGCAGCAGTCTATTTTTATTCAAGGCAGTTTAATGTAAAGGGCTTTAACCTCAGCAAGTAGCAGATGGCAATAGAGAGTGTTTGCATTGCAGTGGTCAAAGGCAGCTGCTTCTGGACCCTGGAGGAGAGAGGGGAAGAGAGGACTGGGTTTGGTGTGGTCATTGCTTCTGTCTCCTCAGCTGCATCCTTGTGTGACAAACCACCACCCAGCTCCAGGTTACCACACCTCCTGTCCCAAAGACCTGGGAGCAAGAGAGCTCAGCCACAGCCCTTTCCCCCGATGGCAAAGGTGTCCAAGAGCTATTTGATAATCTGGGACTTTTGTTCCTGATTGCGCCTGAAAATCACATGGAGAGAAACTGCCTTTTTGCCAGTCTGAAGCACTTGTTTTCTGTTGTTGTATTGGGACCAAGGGCTGGACCTTGGGGATTGCTCTGCAGCTCAGGGACAGGCACAGACGTCAGTACATGACCTGAGTTAATCCAGAACTCCTGAAAGTTCCAAATAAATTTTAAAAAGAAAATAAGTCTGAATTACTAAGAGCTGGGCTTGAGCATCAAGCTGCCTCCTCCCCTATCCCCGTCCCTCTTTTTTTTTTAAATGAGTTCCATACAAATCCCAAGAGAGGCATTCCTATAGGATTGCTTAAGCTCCAGGTTCACAGGTACCAGATTACTTTTGCTTGGAGTGATGTGGATGGACTCCACAGCCCCACTTGTCCCATCATGGGGAAACTGAGGAACACTGGGCTTTTATGGAAAGAAAATTAATTTTTCTGCAGATGTGAAGCGTGTGCTATAATTCAGCTTCCACTTCTGCGTGACACAAACATGAGCCAGACCAACTTCTGTACAAATATCCACCTGGCTGGATACAGGACAATGCAGACCAGGTGTTACTGAGCTTGCTTCCAAATGGGAGACACTTCAGATGCCCTTTAACCAGCACACAGCCCAAGCTCCTTTTCTGGTGAGCAGGGAGCTGGTACATTCCCCAGAGCAACGCACCATCCCACAGATCCAGCCCCATACAGCCTCCTGCCTACCCATCCTCTCCCAGCTTCTCCAGGAGAGAAGCTTCTTCCCGTAGGGAAGTGGTGGACAGGGACCTGGCCACACTTCTGCATCCTGGGCTGACGGACACACGGTGAGCAGACACACAGACAGCTCCCTGAGGGGGCTCAGCAGGCAGCAGAGACACCCACACACCGTGATGGATGATGTAATGGTCCATCAGCTTCTGCATGAGGCGGATCCCGGTCTCCCGGTCGGGCGCTTCCTTGTGGTCGATCAGCCAGTCCGTGAGTTCCTTGGCCACGAAGCAGTTCGGGTACGTCCGGAGGTGGAAACGTCTGTCCTTGATGAGCTTCCCATCGTGGAGGCGAAGCCTGGAGGGAAAGGCAGCCACTGAGCACAGCTGGTGTCACAGGGGAATTTGGGTCTGACTGCCCAGCATCTGTCCAGCTTGGAGACACCGCTGATGAGCTGGGACTTCTGGCAACCACCCAGAGACTAAAAAGTTCAACCAAACCCCTTGGCATTGCAAAATGGATTAGTCAATCCTAAGGAGCCTCTCCATCAGGCCCTTCTCTCCTGTTGTTACTATGCAGGTTATATAATTGCCTGCATCAGGCATAGTCTGACCCACACGTGTCTTTTCGCTCTAAGCAAGCCTCTAAAAAGCACACCGCAGCAAACCAGAGGGGGTGAAGAGGGGACTAAACTGAGGAAAAAGAATAGCAGTACATATATTTGTCATCTTGGCACCGTTCTGTGTCTAGTTCTCCTTCCCCATGACCATGAAAACAGGAATAAAGCTGCCCCCAGGACAAAGTCTTACTCATAGCTCCAGGTGGGAGCAGTAACAGGAGCCTTGGTTTCTTCTGTCAAAGCAGCGAGTGCCAGATGGATCCCATCACTACCCACTAATCCATGAACCACTAATCCACAGCAACAGTGGACAACAGTCCTGACATTTTCTGCTTCAAAGTGGGATTGACTGGGACAGAGTCTACCAAAACAACAACCTTTCTATCCTGAAATCCCCAATGTTTTGGCTAGTCTGCAGCTCTGATGGAAAGATATATACGGGCAAAAGTACTCAGGTGAGCATGGCTTTGACTTTCAAAAGGACTTTAACAACTGAGCAAGCCACAAGGCACAGAGTTCTTCTGTGTTCCAGCCAAAGCCAACCCAGTATGGCAGGAGATCTGTCCAGGGGCCAAACTTCTGCCCTATAGTCATGACCATTCCCAAAACACCAACCCCGGAAAATGCAGGCTGTATGCAGCAGGCTCAGAAGAGAGATATTAAATAAACCTCTTCTCTGTAACTCCAGGATGTTTTTGGTTTCAAATTATTCTCCTCAATTCCTGGTTTTACCCTGGGCCAGTGTATTTTATTAAGGCATTAATCACTGCAGCCTTTCATTATTTCATGCCTCAAGTTCTTCTGTTCTTTGTGGAAAAGTTCTGTGTACAACAAAGCATGCTGGACAACAGTTTTAGGTACCATATGAGAAGTTTAAATACCCTAAAAATCTATCAGATAATAATGGATTATCCTCTATTGTAGGATTTACAAATACTAAGGTCCTAAAAATCTAAAGATAAAAAATTCTTTAGGATGAAAAATCAGTAATTGATTATTGCAGTTAATGCTGAGGCTACTACAAGCCAGTATGATTAACATAAATTTTTAGACCTTCCTGGAAATTCAAATATTAAACCAAAGATTCATGCAGAGCCAGCTCCTGGCCTTGCCTTTGACAGACCTCCCTCAAATCCTGAGGTCTATATTCAGCATTTCACTCTTTACCTGGAAGGTTCATTCCCACAGGTGACCAGAACTCATTCTGAATACGGATTTTACCTGGAAAGAACAGTCCACTGACAGCTGCCTTGCTATTTTTAGAGTTTTTGTCTTTTTCCTTCCTTTATTTCATGGTCCACTGTAAAATGCAATCAGGCCCAGCCAGCAGTGACTACAAACAGGCTCCCCCTCCCTCTGCTACAGGGGAAGACACACTCAATTTTATATGCTTTCTTTCCTTTGCAATTAGCAAGTGGGAAGGCACTTTGGAGGCATGTTTGGGAGAGATAAGAAATGTTCCAAGAGTGCTCTATTGCCATAAAGAGTCTGCAGGACTCCACAAACACTATATATAGAGATATACACACACACACATACACTTATATGTATATACACACTCAGACATGCCTTTCACATAAAATAACACATAGACACACAAGGCCTGAATAGTTGGGAGAGCACTATTTCCCCATAGATATTTTTTTTATCATGTTTCAGAATACAGAAAAAAAAACTTCTGAGGTCTTGCAGGAGAAAAAGAAAGGAAAAATTATTTCCAACAAACAGTGCAGCTAACACCTAAGATTTAAAAATAAAAATAAAAAATGCATTTATTCTGAAACTATCCTGTTGGGGAAAATGGCCAGGACAGGAGTCAGGTGGTATTTCAGCACCTCTGGAGCAGCAGCATGTTGGAGCTTTGTGGGCTGTTTTAAGCCTGTGACAAGTTTTCCCTCTGTCCCACAGAGCCAGGGCAGCGGAAAAGGCACAGCTCGAGTGTCCTTGTGCTCTTTTCACTTTCCTCTTGTTTACTGTTTCCTGTCAACTCTGAGGAGACAAATTTTGCCCTTCAGACACAGGATGTAACAGCAACTGCGTCTTCCAGCAGCTCTTGTATGATGGTAATAAAACAAAGCATGACTGGGTTATAATCATGCTTCCAGATTAAAAAAAAAAAATTAAGGAAATATATATAATGCAATATTATGAGTTTTCTAGATGGCAAAATCCACCCTGTGAACATATTATTTCTCCAAAAGGGGAAAAAAAAAAAAAAGAAGAATAAAACCAGGATAAAACACTTGCTGGAACATGGGAATGGGCTCTTATGAAACACTCCTGGCTTGGCAGTCACGTGCATTTGCTTTGCGTTGGCTGTGTTGGGTAAGCAAATTGTTTCTCTGTCAAGGTCACTACAAAGCCATCATTATTCATCTTTGTGTAACCTTGTTGAAAGGGACATCCACAGCAGTGCAAAGAGAAGAGAAATAAACCCTCCATCACCTCCCGTGTAAACAGACCTTGAGCATCTCAAATGCCAAGGTGGATCTTTCAAGGATACTAACTGCAGTTCACATTCCCAAAGCAGTTCGGCACTAATGAATGGCCTTGGAAAGATGCCTCATCCAAAGGATCTTTGTTCCTATTTTCACAGAAAAAAACAAACAAACAAACAAACAAAAAAACCCCCCAAACCAGCTAAGTGCTCACTAAAAGGTAGCAACAGCCACAAGAGAATCTCTGCAAAACAGCTGCTGGAGAGGCACATTCAGGCGACACAGGCACTGCAAACAGTTTGTTGCACCCCCAGTCTGCAAAAGCACCAGTACATGTGGGAAGAGGGGAGAGTTTTGCCTGCCCGTGGCAGCCCAAAGTGGTACAGAGATGTTTTCTTTTCCTGTTTGTATCTAAAACAGACCGAAATCTCAAAAAGAAACCCCAGCAAGCACAAGTCTACTTCCCAGTCCTCGCTTTTACTCAGCTTTTAGAGCTGAAAATTTAATAATTCACTTCTAAAAGTCATTCTGGCTATGTAGTATCATCTTCTGAATAACATTCACTGCTGCATCAAGCGGTGCCTCACGATTCTTCAAGGAACACATCCCCACTGGAAGAGGTACAAGTCCAACAGAGAACCACCAAAACTCCTGCAGACCCAAGATTTTCGGGCAAGAATACAAATGTTTGCATGTTCAGCTACACATCTTTAAGTGAGCCCGATTTCCAGAGCATCAAAGCATGAACACTTTGTTTAACAGCATCGCAGTTTGAGCATCCGAATAAAACACTCGTCACCTCTGAAAACTTGGGACAGTGGCTGAAATCACAACTTTGTTCTTCATAGGAGAAAACCTTCCTTCTCCTCTCACTTTTTCTGTGCAAGACATAAATTTACTGAGTATATTTTATGTTTAAGAGTGATTAATGCAGCTTAACAGGGTTATTAGAGCCCAGCTGGTTCACTTGACCATGGGAATACCCGTGTGAGAGTGCACTTGTCCATACTTGAGAGTCTCTGATTACAGCAGGGTGTGAATGCAAAGCGTGGAAGCTGTTCCAGAATATCTCTGTGCAGATAAGCCATTTGTTGCAATTAGAAGTGACTAATTGGGCCTCTCTTACAGAATGCCACCCAGGAACACACAACGCCCAGTAAAACTGGTGTGATTTTTCATGCAAGTTTATATGTCTGAAACAAGAAGACTGGCAGCAGATGTGAGGAATGAGCCCGAGACAGCAATCCTCTCAAACTCCAGACCGGAATATCAATTAGAATTTTTATTTTCATCTTTTTAGTGGAGAGACACTCAACACCCAAAACTCCTCTTCCCCCTTAAAAGACCAAACAGCAGCATCCTCATGGAAGCAGAGAGAAGCTAGCAGATAGACAGCCCAAACCACACTGGCCTATCTCCCCTCTCTTCCTTTAGGATCCATTTCACTCCCAGCCATCCCCACGAAGCATTCCCTCACCCCTCTCTTGTGCAGCTATTTCTGGCTGGGAAACACATCCTGACACTGAACAGACTCATCCCTCTGGCCAAACCAAACTCGGAGGGATTTGCAAACTTGCTGGGAAGCCAAAGAACTGTAAAGATGGAGCAAAGGTTTGTTTGACTAAATGTGATTGTGGGGAGGCAGGGCAGGAAGTGGAGAACAAGGAAAAACAAATGTTTGATATTTCATGTAGATGCAACAATGTTATTTGCTGATGGAGGTTTACAGAGTCAGGGCAGCCTGTAAGGCTCCTTCACATGCTTCTGTACTCCATCTGTGGGGAAAAGCAGGGGGAGAACAATGTGGATATTTAGCCATGTCTATCTGCTGTTGTCTGAGACATCATCCAGCCTCTCTGCCTCAGCTTCCCCATTGCTATGCATTGGAAATCCAGGTCCCAGGAAGATTCATACCACTAACTACTTGCCTGCCAGGCTGTGAGATCCCCCAAATAAATATTCAGCATGTTCTTCATCACTCAGTTCTCCTTCTAGCCAGGGGTTCAGGGAAAGAGGAGCCCAGCTGCAGGCTGGTGTCCATCTCTTCACCCTCCTCCCCAGGTTTTACACCCTGTGCTGGCCAGCAGCTCCTTCCCATCCTTCTGCACTGGGAATGGGCTCCTGCCCAGACCAAAGCAGAAGGATGCAGCTGCAGCATTCCCAGCAACCAGCAAAAGGGTCCTTCTTTCCATCACCATGAACTCTCAGATGGTGTCCCCAAAATTATTTGAATTTGGGTTTTCTATTCAACTCTATCCCAGTGGGCAGTGTACTAGAAGAGCTCTGTTCACAGATAAATTTACTGTATCCCCTTCTCCACCTTACAGCCACAATCACCCAATGGTCCAGCATCTGATATGCTCCTGTCCTGCAAGAGGTACAAGGAAGACACATCACTCCCCACACATGGAGCACAGTTTTAACTCACAGCTTGATTATTTTATTTTCTCTCTGAATACCTGATCCCTTCCTTTGGCCCTGGCTATAGGACTCCTTTTAAACCTCAGTCACCCCAGATGAGTAAAATACTGGAAATATAAATATAAATAAGACAGAAATATGAATAAACTTTCCCTGCCACTTTGAACACTGGCTATATTTTCAAGATGGGGCCCCAGTCCTTAGCTGGAAGTTATCAATCCTTGATACAGTGCAAATAATAAAGCTAAAGCTAACAGTACTCTCTGAGAATGGACAACAGAGCAACACCAAGCTAATTTTAGGAATCTGATGCTAGCAAAAATCAAACCCTGGGCTATTTACATTATTCAAGGATATATTTCCTAATTTCCACCCACATTTCAAAACAAACCAGAATGACTTCAGATACAAACAAGCACATTCTGCTCAAGAGCTAAGAAAGCCCACAGTCACATGCTTTGAAGCAAGTGAGGGTTCTGCCCCCAGATGCACAAGGAACACACTTTCTCAGTCACACAGGTTTTCTTGCACAGAATAGATTTTTGTCTTCATAGGAAAAAATGAATCTCAGAAACTGCTTAAAAGCTGGGACTGCAAACCAGCAGAAGTTCCCAAAAGTGACTTTCAAGAGAGATAAATCCAATTCAGGCACATGGCACTCAGGAGATGCCCTTCCAAGTCACCCCAAAGTCCAAGCATCCCCAGAAGCAATGCTGACCCCACCCAGCCAGGGACCAGGGACCTCGGGGGGGTGCTGCTCAGTGCCAGCACACCATGCTCTGCACTGGGGGGAAGGTGCAAAGGGAGAAAAAAAAATTGTTGCCACCTCAACCCACTTACCAGTTCCTGGCACCTGGATGTGAATTGCAGGAGATGCCACAGAGGAGCAGCAGGACAAGGTTGTGTGGGAAAGGACCTGGTTCAACACTGGTTTGGTGGGTGAAGGAAGGATCAGCAGGTACTGGGGAGGGGGGAGATACTGATACCTGGGGGGAAAGTGCTTGCTCAGAGATAAAGCTTTGAGCCTCCTGCTAACGGGATAGAGTCCAGAGCCCCGGGTACAGCCCTGCCCCTGGCTGGAGGAGGACCCCACACCTCCTACCTCAGCTGCTCTCCAGCAATCATCACCTCTGCCCGGTAGTGCTGCTCGGTGGCTTTCTTCTTCAGGCTGCTGCTCAGGCTCTCCATGCCGGGCTGACGGTGGGAGATGCTCCCCATGGGATGCGGGTTGGGAAGGTGCGGGCCCCCAGCGCCGTCCCCGGCCGCTGGCAGGGTGCAGGTTGGCAGCCTGAAGTTGCTGAGTCCTGCTCCCCGCCTCTCCTTCCCTCTCGGCAGGCTTCGGAGGAGGAGCCTGTTGCAATCTGAGCCTGGCTCTGCGGGCTTCTCACCCGCTGGCTCCAGCCAGGCTTGGGCTGGGAGCCGGGAAGGTGGCAGGGATGCTCCCGGCAGGCTGGGACAGAGGACGCTCTGCTCGCTCAGGGAAGGTGACTGCGACGGGCTCCGGGCACACATGGGCTGGAGGATGAGTGGTTTGATCAGCCATCAGACGGACAAAGCACTTCCTTCCTTAGGCTGTAACTGTCCTACAAGGGTTCAAGATGTGCCATTCCCCAGCACGAGCCACGTGCCTTGTTCTCATCCTCCTCCCTGAGGACTTCCTGCCTCTCCCCAGGGTGGGATGCATCCAACACCACGGCCAACGCTTTCGAAAAAGGAGGTTCAGAGCAGCTTGAGCCATTCCTCAGTGCAGCAGCCATCACATGGATGGCTGCTGGATGGAGAAGCACAGGCTGTAATGAGCAAGAGCTGGCACTGATGAGTCTGGGGCTCTGCAGGTGCCAAGCTGACACTGGATACCACCTTTAAAACCTGCCTCCAGGCACTGGTACCTGCTCAGGTGTTACCAAGCATTTCCATTACTTGAGGTACTTTCTGCAGGCCAGAGCTGACCTAAAAGTGACAGTGGGCAGCAAAGAAACGGGCAGAGGAAGTGGGATGTGGAGATGGTTAATTACATCCATCATTACCACCAGATTCATCTGAAATCAGATTTCCATGAGTTAAAGCAGGAGTGAAAAATATTGGCTGGCATAGAGGATCAAGTCTCAGAAACACTAAAAAAAACCTACCAAAAGAGTGTGTGGAGAAGTCGGGAGCGAGGGAAGGGAAGGAAATTTTATCAGCTGAGGAGGTTCTACTTCAGTTTGAAGTCTGATAAAGCATCAGTTAACTAAATGCTATCTTTAATTAGTTCATCTTTAGCAGCAATTCATCAGCCAGCAGTGAATTAGCCAGTACCTCCATCAGCACAAGCAGACCCTTCCAGGCTTATGTTCCATAATACTGCTAAATCCAACAAGCCTGGGTTAGGGATTCGAGGAGCACAGCACGGAACAGCCAGGGCCAGAAGGAACAGGAGACACAGGGTAAAGGCACGGCAGTAACTGGAGGCACACTGGTCTTCCTGAATCCAGCATCACTGCTGGTTCTCTGCTGATGGAGGAGCAGCAAAGCTGGACAAACCTCGCTCCCAGCAATCCTGTCCAAGTCAAACACCCACTGCAGCCCGGCCATGCAGGGAGCAGCAGTGATGGGCTGTGCCAACAAGGCTCCCTCTATCCAGGCTCTCCCAGAGCACACTCTCTCCCATGTCCTGCTGTTCATGCCAGGCCATAAACACAGGGAAACAGGCTCGCCTTGTGCACACGGGCAGGCTCAGCCGGCAGCCCTGGGGCAGGCTCAGGACGGCTCCTCGAGTCCCCTCTGGCAGCACCGGTGCTGGTGTGTCTGTGCCAGCCCTGAGGTGCTCCTGGAGCAGGCACGGGGGCAGCATCCTTCATTCCCAGCATAAATGCCGTTGGGGGAGATCCCCAACATCACCAAACCTGCCCATCTCATCACTCCCTGTATCTCTTCAGCTAGGGAAAAATTTCTGCTCTTTTAATCATTGCATAGTAAATATTTTCCTTAAAAAAAAAAAGAAAAAGAGAAAAAGAAAAGAAAAAAGAGACACTCAGCTCCAAGCCTGAGAGTGTTTTACTCTTAGAGCAAAAAGGTAAAGGACTTCAGCTCTTGCCAGCTTCTTTCATGAAAGACAGGAGGAAAAAAGCTTATTGCTCCCATAACCTTGTAAAATGTACCCTTTAAATTAGACATTAATGTTTCTACTTAAGCTGCAAAAACAAGGAAGAGAAGCTACTAGAAATATATTATCTCCCCCTCTCAAGCCTGGGAAGCACTTCAGTCAAGAGAGAAGAGAGAGGGCACAGCAGCCAGAGATATCCAGAGCTGCTGAGGATGGTGGAGCTGTGCTCAGAAAGCTGCCTGTGGGCATGACAGGCAGATAGATGGACTGAAACTTCTCCTGAGAGGACAGAGGACCACTGTAAACCTACAGCTGTTAAAGAGAAGGTGACTGTGGAGTAGCTGTTTTCCCAACAAGGACTGGGGCCAAGCTCATAACATAAGTCAGTAGGCTTGATGGTTTTTCCCCTTCAGCAGCATAAAATTAAATTGTGCAAGTTGCCATCACTTGATATAAAGCCTCAAAACCTAATTGATTTTAAAAAAGGACACTAGGTAAATTCATGCAGGACATGGTATTGGTATTGATCAGGGAAATCCAGATGGTTACTTCTGTCTTCACTGGTGGAAGCTGCAAGAATATGTTAGTGGAGAGGTTACTTGCCATTTCTCCTCCTCTTTCCCTGATTTCTGTTATTGGTCCACATCAGAGCAAGGATCCAGGCCTGGAGGAACTTCTGCTCTCCACCAGCACAACACTCCAAATGTCACAACCTCAGGGCTTTTTACACTGACATTTAGAGGGAAGAGCATGTCCTCAATTCAGGAGCAAAGCCACGTTAAACTGAAGCCCTGTGCCCCATGCTCACAGCACCGAGCTTTTCTTCAACCTCAGCAGTGCCCTTTGCAGATTTGACACCTTTCACCCCAAGCAATTCGTGTCACTGAAGGGAATGTGGGGAATACACCCTGCAAGTTGCTGTTAATTCCATCCTAGAGGTGACAGCATTTCAGGGTTGGGAAAAACAATCCCTAGATATATGTCCCTCACTCCCCACACATGAAGGGATTAGTTATCAGCTCCACCTACAGATGAAAAGAGCCATTCACAGCATGGCTTTGGAGTCTAAGCCACAATGAATTGCAAGCAGCACTAGAGTCCCTTCATCTAGGTCTCCCCTCCAGAGGGAGTGTCTGAATTTTCCTGTTTCAATAGATTAGGAAGTAGTTTGACTCATTAAGTGCCCAGAAAAGATAGAGGCACCTCTGGGTACAGCCATGTACCTTGGTCTTCAACTCCCAACATTGTTACAGCAAGTAGAAGGTTTAGCTCCCACTGATTTTTTTATTTCTTTTTTTCCTTCTTTTTTCCCTAGCAGGGTTGAGGAAAAGACAGGAGGGAATTAGATGAGTTTGTTTTGACAAGCTGTAAAAAGATTAAAAACCTGTTTGTAAGGCTTGCCAGGAGACAGCACAGAGGACACTGTGAGCTTTCACAGCCGTCCTTGTCACTGACTGTAATGTTTGCCTTAGTCCTTTGCCTAAATTTTGTCCTCCCTGTGGCAGTTCAGGCTCTGCATTTCAAGCAGAGAGCTGGAGAAATCTCCTGTGCAGGGCAGCAGGGTCTGGCAACAGAGAGATTCAGATTTTTCCTGCTCTGAGCTGGCACATCCAACGCCAGCAGCTGGCAGCCAGCCATCGCTTCTCACCCCACACACCGACTTTCATTTAGCTTGAGCAAAAAAACCCTAAAAAATTTGAAAAAGGAGTTCACGGCCAACATCAACACAATAAACCCCCTGATTTTGCAGGGCCCATGTTTCCTCTGAGTGAGACAGCCCTTCCCTGGCCAGCTGACACCGAGCTGTCCTTGCCAGAGAACATTTCCCTCAGGGGTAAGTCCTTGTCGCCAGCAAGGTGTGCTCACCTGGGCTGGAGCCCATCCAGAGAGCCCAGCATTGTTTGGGAGCCAGGCTCTCCCTGCTGCTTTCAGAAGAGTTGTTTATATTTGGCAGTAAAGTTCACAGTCCACCCCTGGGACTATTTGCTGCTTAACTCATTGGTGTCAGTGCCACAGCAAATGCTGGAAGCCCCTTTGCATCAAACATCTCCATAAAAACCCCCACTTGGAATAGCACATCAGCAATACTGGGGGCATCTTGTCTGGAGATCCCTCATCCCCAGCACCCAGGGAATGGTTTTGTAATCATAAAAGGCAGCCTGGAGATTGCTGTGCACCAGGGAAATGTGCTGCACCACAGAGACTCCTCCACTTCTGTGTTGGAAGCTGCTCAGGGGACCGGTCAGCAGTGTTCTCACAGCCCAAGAAAATTGGGAAGATTTATTACCTTCTGGTGTCAGAAAATGAGCACGTTATTCAGCAGTTTCTCATTACCTGGTTATAAATCTGAGCTGGAGCTCTCTCGTCATCGAGTGTCCTTCATTTTTTTCCAGAAAAGAAATTTGGATGTTTGAGCAATATATTGCTTCTTTCCACAGAAAATAAAGACTGCTAACCCCAAGCAATCAAACGCAAGTCAAAATAATTTGGTTGGCTACAAAGTAGCAAATAGGAAGCTCTTTGTTTCCCTTAAAGTTGTAAGCAAATACAGCTCAGTCATGGTTCTCCAGAACTACAAAGAATAGAACTTTAGCATGGAAAAAAACATACAAAAAAAGAAACAAAAAACCCAAACACTGAAAAATTAAATTTTCCTATGATTGTATTGCTCCAGGACCTGCAGCTTTAATAAAAACACCACCAAGCACTCACTTTCATTATGAACTAAGAAAAGTTTTCATTGGGAAAAAAAACCAAACCAAAAACCAACAAAGAACAAGTGACAACAAAAGAAATGCTCTTATGCAACAAGACACGGAATCTGTGTCACCTCCACTTCCCCATTCCTCAACATCAGAACACTTAAAACTGTCAACAGTCCTTAACTTTCAGCTCCCAAACCAGTGTGTGGGTGTGAGACTTTGAAGCAGGGCACATGAGTTTAATTCCCTCCATTCACCCTAAGGGTGAGACTCTTCAACGTGGTTTTTTAGGTCACTCAGGTGTTGCAGACCACTGGGATGGGGACATGGAGACCTCCCTGCCCCTGCTCTGGGACATCTCTCGAGGTGCATCTCTGCTGCTCCATCTCCACAGAAGCCTCTCAGGGATCAATGATCTCAGAGGTCTTTTCCAAGCAAAACGATTCCATGATTCTGGGAGGAGCAGACTGCAGAGCAGCACTCACAGCTCCCCAGCATGGTCTGGACACCCTGAGCTCGGTCAGGGCCCTGCCAGGTGTTGCACAGTATGTGCTGAGGCCAATTCTAGACCCACATTTCTCCCAGAGAAGGAATGCTCAAGCTTCAAATGTGGGAAAGTCTCCTGCTGTAATGGGAATGTGCTAATTATGTTATAATTAGCCTGGACTAAACACAGCCAAAGGAATCACTCCTGGCAGGGGAAGTGTAATCCAATCACAATCCATTAAAAAGAACTGTTGGCTGTAGCTGTGCCAACCTGTATCAGGGGTGATGGACAGACAGCCCTGTCCCAGCTCTGTACATGAGTCTGCTGCTTCCTCATCATAAAGAAAGGCTGCTACACTGGCTTAACAAAAAAGGGGCAGGGTAACAGGGACAAAAAAGCCCAGAACCTGGTATTTTTTACAGCCTGAGCTTTAAACTGCCACCATCCAGTCTGGTGCACTCGGCCAGAGAGAAGGGAGAGCTGAAATCCCAAAAGAGCAAGCAAAATCGAAGGAGTACATGTGTGTGGTTGGAAGAGAGGAATTTGCATAGTTTTGCTTAAATGCAGCATGAAAGTCACCAGCAGAGGACAGGATGGGGCTGTGGATGAGCAGATACACGAGCAGGAACACATTTCTAACCCTGCATCCAGCTATTAGAACCTCATGGAAGAAGTTCCTCCAACAACGACCCATGCACAGTGACACAATCCCCCCTAGAGGAAAAAAGGAGAAGTGAGGCTCTCCACCAGCAGCGTCCATCTGACCACAAGCTCTGAAAGAATCTTCATAGAATCATAAAATAGTTTGGGACAGGAGCAGCCTTCAAGGTCATCTAGTTCCAACCCCCCCACCATAAGCAGGGACACCTTCCACTAGACCAGCACCTTCTGTGTGAGCTGGTGAGTCCCCCAGTCCTTCTTCACAACCAGTGGAAGAGAGGGTTTGATCTGGGACTGATCCAGAGGAGTTTCAGCCCAAGGAATACATCCAGCAGAGCGCAGCTGGCACTAAGACTGCACAAGAAAATGGACAACAGCCCAAGGAAGATTCACCAGTCCTGAGCTGGGGCTTTGCAGCCACTCCTCACCATATGAGTGCTTCCCTCTGGCACTGATACTCAGACATAATTCATCCGATCGTGTCAGTCTCTGTGTCACAGCTCCTGTCCCACTGGCCAAGCACGGCTGAGCTGTTTCACCTCTGATGCCTCGTGGGTTCTGGAAGGAGATGGGTCAGAAAGGCAGGTGAGTCTCTGTCTCCATCACTGGCAGAGTCCAAGGCACGCGTGGCCTTCAGCAGATGATGAAAAGCCCTTCACAACCACCATCACAGAGAGGATGGGCATTTAACAGACATGGAAACCGGTAATTCCATTCTGCAGAAGTTTAATTTACCTAGCTGGGGTATCACCAGCAGCCTAGATTACACAAGAAGTATTTATTCCACTTCTTTGATGTGCTTCGTACTCCATCACAAGTTCTATGACCAGATGACCACACCTTGGTGTGGACAAAAGGAGACTTGCAGCAGTCTCAGATTCAGATTCTCTCTTCTTGCCAGTACTGCAGTGACACTGGGGAGCTTGACTTGAATGGTGAAGCCCTGTCTAGGTGGACTAAATTTGTAATTCAAGTCCAGTGCATTGCATTGAGCTGCACTCCAAAAGTGACAGCTGATGGCTGGAGTCAATAGGTAATTTGAGAAAACAGAATTAAAATAGCAATTCCCTCTTGGAACTGTATCAAGCTTCTATGTAAAAGCAACACACAGAAAAAGTTCTGTAAAGAAGAAAATTCCTAGTTTGACCTTGATCACAACAGCCTTTATATAGGCTGGCACATCAATTTACATATATTAACCATCTATGTCAGCAGAGTAGGAAAAAAAGATGTATATACAAGTGGGTTTTTGCCCTAAGTAGTCAAACAGAGTTACACTGAAGGCAAGATGAGCAGTCCAGTGCAGAACTGCTGATATTAAGCAGGAGTACTTCAATCAGAAGTGGTGATTTTTTTTTTTTCCTAAAAGACACACTCCAGCCTTTCTGCATTTCCTGGCAGGAGCTGATTTATCTATTGTAAAATTCAACAGCCTCAGCAACGCTGAGCAGCCTCTCTGAGGGAGCACGTTTTGGCAGGGCTTAAAGGGAAAGACAAGAACTGGTTTGCATACTGTGCAGAGCTGATAGCACTGGATTTTCCTGCTTGAGCAGCGGTCATGGTCCTGCTGAGGTACAACACGACTGTTCTTGGCAGTCCAAGCAGCCAGTCCTGCCAGAGACTCGGTCTCTCCCATTTGTTCTCAGCAATTGAAAGTACAAGGAAGCTTCTCCTAGAAGTCTTTTCATTGTTTCTTTCATCTCTTCTGGTTTTAGCCAGTTTAAACATTGCCATTGGGGCAGCATTGGTGAAATTCGGAGATTGGAGGCAATGCATCATTCGAGGATAAAAATGCAGGCTGGTTTAATCTCGCCTAAAACAAACGTCAGCACCTTGCTCAGAGGAGGAGGCTGACCTTTCTTTTCCTGCATTGCTGAGGAGATGCAGCTTCCTGCTGACAGAGCACAAATGGCTGGAGCCAGGACAGGCAGCATGTCTTGGCATCCTTGCAAATTAGTGACTGAACAGACGATGAGCGATCGCGCCGCACGCAAGTCAGAGCTTCGGGTTTTACAGCTTCCCAACAGCACAACTCAGCTCCACTGCTCTTTTTTTGTGGGACTTTCGGTTTCCACCCCATGGCCACATCCTGCAAACCTTTGGCAAAGCAGTGGAGAGGTGCAGAGCCAACCTGTGTACTGGGCTAAGCCTGTGGAGTTTGGGGACGTGATGATGGCCAACCAGCTCCTGAGAGCCCACCCAAAGCGTGTTGCAGAAGGTGGAGCGCCTGTGGATGAACATACTGGAATAGGTGGAGCACAAGGAAACTGGAAACATCCCCACTGCCTGCTTGCACACCTCAGAGGGCACACAATCTGATTCCTTCAAGTCAGTGAGGTGTGAAGCCCTGGAAGCCCAGGGAGCCACCTTCTGAGCCTCCACATGCCATGGGAGTGTGCAACAAAATAATGACAAACCATCTCAAAAACTTACTCACATTCCTGGGATCAGAGCACAGACCACAGCTGTGAAGGGGCACAGAAACTCACCCAGCAGAAGCAAGTGCACATGATAAGTCAGTAGTGATCTGACTTTCCTCAAGTCAATGACTGGTATTTTCTGGTCTAGACTCCACTTTTTCTATCAGCTTGAAATTCAGAATACACATTACTGCTTTTATGGTATTTTGTATAAGTTGTTGGGCTCTGTATGTTGTCAGAAGAGAGGGCTGAAATCCTCTCTCCAGAAACAGTATATCCTGTTTACTTTAAGTAATCCCATGTGAAAACTTTGCATCCGACTCACAGAGCAGCCCATATGGCAAGAATGGACACAGTGCAGTAATACCAGTGACATTACCCAAGTCCAATGTCCACCTTTTTTCGGTGTAAAAAAAATCAGTAAAATTACTCCCACGAGGCAAGTGCAATTCAGTCCTGCTGACCGAGAACAGAGTAAAAGATATTTTAAATTTAAATAAAGCTCAGTGCAGTCATCAGTCATCTGGAGTACTCACGTGGTTGTCTGGCTAATGAAGGAAACTGGAATCTTGAATGTGAACCATCACCACCAGCTGAAGGATTGGCCAGAGGAATCTCACTTTTTGGAAAGGAAAACTGCTTCAAAAGTTACCTTTTTCTGCTGTGTTAAGTGCCTTTGTAGACAAGCTAATAAAAATCTGAATACATGAATCTATTTGCAATCACCTTACTTTCTATTTTATAGCTCCCCTTAAATTAAGGAGGCAACCAGTGTTGTCTCAAAACTGTTCCGAATTCAAATAGACCTAAAATTAGCACTTTAAGTTAGACTGTGAAATTCCAAGGAAATATAAAGATGTTTTTGGCTCTGTCACTGACATTGGCAGCTTCCATTACTAGCAGGAAAGAATATGCCTGACACCAGCACATGGGTTTAAAATTAACTTAAGTCTGCTGAAAGAGGGCTGAACACCGTTCTGCTCCATATCTCTTTGCTTTATTATAATGCTCTTTAAAAGATGACACTGCAGTTCAAGTCCAGAACCACTCTACAGAACAATGAATAGTGTTCACTGAAATCAATATTCCTGTGAACTTCACAAAAAACACAGCAGGAAAATTAAAGATACAGTACTCCATTACTGACCAAGTTTCTGCTGGCATGAGAATGAAAGGGGGTTCTGCAACTAGAGGCCACTAAACCACTAGGATCAAACTCCAGTAATGGACATTGAAATGTTTCTTGATTTCTGTTTAAATCATTGATTGCTCAAACCTTTAACTGGGTCACTGAAATGTAATATTCCCAAAGTAAGGTGAGAACTGAAGTACTTGTGTAGGCTGCTACTCTCCAAGAGGACCACTGTATCTTTAAATGTATCCTGGGTTAAACAAAGGTTTTATCTACACTTGTTAAATTATTGCACAGACCATTACACTGACAAGTACATTATGAACCCATGGAATGTTACAGTCTGGCCTGGAAAATAAAAGCAGCAGCATTATCCTTGAGGTCCCAACCATGAGGGAGAGCTGGCCAAGCACTTCTTGAATTGTAATCATTACTAACAGGTTTAAAGACACAAATGAAACATTTTAAAATAATCCCTAACTCCTAGGATTAGGTTTGGGAGCATTCTCCAAGACTTTCACTCTTTTTCAAGTGGCACTTAGCTTGAATGTCTTGAAATTTTTCTTTTATCAGATTACTTGTAGGAATCCAGCTGCTCCGTATTTTCCAAAGTTATACAAAGCCATACAAAGAAATAAAAGCCTGAAACACCTGGAAATTTGAACCACCACTGCAATGTCCAATTGTTGCAGCAGCCTTTTCACCTACTGCACCATCTCCTGGCAATTTGCTTGTACGACTTCAAATTGTGACAACACAGAGTGGGACTGAAAGGGAAGCAGAGCCCACTGGTCACCCACTGAACATGGTGACAAGATCATTTTACAAATCACAGGCTCAGATTCATGGCTGTATCTTCACTTAGACAGGCAGCCTCAGCTCCAGCAGCCTGCACTCAGTGCCTCTGCTACAGTGCTCCTCATCAGGCCAAAAAAGGAGGACCTGGGGAGAGGAGGGGGGGGTTAAAAAACCAAATCTGATTCAGAAACATTCGCTCCGCACATGCAACTTGCTTGGATGCATTTCTTTGAATTGCAGAAAATTCCCAGCCTCCTACTCTAAGGAAAAGTAAAATCCAATAAAACAGAGGCTTTGTAAAAGAAAATGCCCTCATTTTGTCCTCTCCTCTGGAAGACATGATCAAAACGTTCAGACTCCGACAAGTCATTACACAACACCAATTTGCCTCTCAAACTGAGACCAGCTGGCATAATAGTTTGTGTCTGCAGTTACACTTTCTGCTGTCATAATGGGTTCTTTTAATCTTCCAGTAACACCTTTCTGGGAGTTGCAGCATTTTGTTGCTTCTCTGCAGCACTTCAAAAAAAGAGATAGCAAAACTTCTGCCTCTGTCTCCTCAACTAGAAGAATCATTATCCACAATTCCTGCTTGAGCAGGGCCCTGGCTGTTTAATTTGGAACATAAAAGTTTCAAGAGCTACAAAAATAAAATCAGAAGAACAAACAAATGGCTCATGCCAACCGTAGCTGCAAGTGATACATAAATAAACCAGTTTTCTCCTGGGCAAAGCTCACAGCTGAGGAGAACGTGCACACAACCCCCCACAATGCTGTTGATTGAATGGCCTCTCCTGCCACGAGCTATTTCAGGAGATTTATGGAAGAGAAACTGTAATAAATTTGTATAAAGGAAGCTGAATCAGCTTCGGACTGGGCAGCAGACACGTGACAAGGAGGCAACAGAGGTGTGTGCATAAAAAACCCAAAGTTATATTTGACATGCAACTAAGCTATGACAAAGTTATACTTGGAACTGGAGAAAAGAAGGAAAAAAATCCTTGTTTTACAGTCAGGCTGTAAACTTCTGCCAATGGTACCATGAGCAGAACTGTAAACCCAGATCTCTCGTGCCTTTGGCACTTCAAAAGGGTCAGTGTCAGCAAGGATGTGTTGGGAATGGCTCAGCCTGGAGGAGCACTTGGGTCCTGAGCAGCTCTGGGTCCTGCTGCAGGGGCTCAGAGACCATGAGCTTCAGAGACCATGAGCTCAGGAGAAGAAAGAGGGAAAAAAAAAAATCCCAGTTCTTGCAGGACAGGGCAAGATGAGACTAGAAAAAATACTGTGTTCACCATCTGAAAGATCCTACTAATAGAAATACAGAACCAAGCTATAAATACAGCTACTTCTACCTAGACTTAAGCCTTTAAAATCTGCTGCTTTTGAGGAATTCATGATTTTCCTTCCTTTTAAAACTCTTGATATTACTATAAGCTCAAAAACCTCTCTGAAGAGGAAAGAAATGAAGCGTTATTTAAGTTTTGACAACACTGGTTGGCTGTTGAACAAATTAACTGATTTTAAAAAGAAAAGGCTTTTTAGGTAAGTATTAAGATTTACAGGGTTCACAGGAAGAACTCCATGCTGGCAGTAAAGCAGACTACATAAAACATGAGGTTTTCAAGCGAGCTGATTGTTTTCGTGCTGAGTGTACATTTACAACCCATCCCCAAAAATAAAATGGGATGCCTATGACACCTCTGCTGTTAAAGTCACAGTTCTTCTGCAGAAGTTATGGTTTGTGTCATGCAAAGCAATTTGCTGGGTCAAAACTGAGACATAACTGAATCTTCTGTTCCATTCCTTGATGCTGACAAGGAGTTTCTGAAGTTTCCAAAATAGTGTTTCTTTAACAAGATCCAGGAAATGTGGAGAAATGCATGACAGAGAGAGAGAGATACAGTTTGACACATTAAAGATTCGTTTGGAAAACATCTGCTTAAATTAAATTTTACTATTAAATCCAGACATCTACTCATCTTGAAAGGGGCTTGCTGCCAGACTCTTCCCTTAGTGTTCTCATATTTTCCACCCATTTTGTCTTGCTGGAATCTTCTTTATAAATTTGTTTCACTGCCAAGCAGCAGAAAGACTTCATTTTTATCAGAATCAGTACAGTAGATGAGTAGAAGGAAGAAAGAGAAAAAACAGACCACATAAAATGCTCATACTGGGGCAGGGTGTAGGTGAGGAAGGAAAACACCACAGCTTTGCTTTCTGTCTGTGTAGCAGAGCTGCACAGTGTAAACTCTTAATCCATTGAGTAGGGCAAGTACAGCCATTCTGGATATCCCTTGATAGCTCAGGTCAAACCTGTAAGTTTACACAAATAATTATCTAGCTCTAGATTCCTTATGAATTCTAAGGGGAGAAAATAAGTTTTAAAATACTAAAAAAAAAAAAAATAAAATAATGTCATAAAGTTTAAAAACAAAGCTCCAGTAAAAAATACTTTAAAGACCATCTTGAATTGCCAGACTTAACGTAGTCAGAGCAATACATAAGGCATTTGAGCTAGATCTATTCAACTGCAGTTTGCTCATTTAATAACTATCTTTTCAAGTCACACCCTGTCCTTTGTTTGCATTAAACACCTCAAATCTCAAATTAGATGAGGACTGGATGAACACCTATGAACCTATACATGCAAGGTTGTGCCATGAAAGTGTCCTTGCACTGACTTTTTTCATTTGAACATTCGTGTTAAGAAAGTCACTGTAGCCAACAGTGCAAGGAGAATACAGTTATCACTATCCTTAAAAAAGGGAGAGCCAGATGTGATAAAAGATTTAGATGCTACTTTTTTTTCCCCTAAACCAGGATATAAGAAAGGAGAATGAATGGGAAGCACAAAAGTAACAGATCAGTAAGGTCAACCATGATACTCCAGTTGTGTGTAAAACTTTCTCCCCTCCATCAGCCAGCACAGCCTCCCTCTCCTCGCTGTGCAAACCAGGGTTTAACAGAGTTCTAAAAGTCATCCCATGCATTTTTTGTTGCCTTAGGAGGTTTCCTGGTCTTGCTCTCCCCTCCTGTGTTTTCCCAGTTGGTCTCCCAGTTTTCCCAACTGTCGCTGTTACTGTTCTTGTTGGAGACTGTTCCCGAGCCCCACACGTCCCAGCTATCGGAGCTCTTCTTCTCTGTGGAATTGTCCACATAGGTCCAGCTCTCACTGCTTGGAGATTTATGAGCTTTTGGTGGATCTGAGTTGCCAAAGGTCTCCCAGAAGCTTTGATCTACAGCATTGTTCTGGTAGCCCTCCCCTCCACTGTTCTGGTAGCTGTCTCCCTCAGCTGGTCTTTTGTGGGGTGGAGGGGAGGGAAAGGAAGGAAGAAATAAATTAGTTACACCAAATATAATAATTTTAAAAAATGACCACAAAGAAAACTACAATTCTACTGCCCTTTGGTTAAACAAAACTGAGGATAAAGGTATAACTAAATATATTGCTCCAAATGCCAAACGCTTATAGTCTAATTCACAGATTTTCTTACCAGCTTTAACAGTCCCAGGGTAGGGAATATGCATTTGGAGCAATTTTTAAACCAAGATGTGTGCCCTGTTTTGTTCTCAGTTATAAACAAATAGTTATATTGAATCCTCCCATCTTACATAGAGCAGGACTGCTAGCAAAGACAGAATAATTTCTAAATATTGAAAAATTATCTGCCACTACACTGCTGAGAACGTACAGGAGATAAAACTATGCATCTAAAGAGACACAGAAAGTAACTACAAAAAGTTACCTTTCAGAATTATCATCTGGTTTGCCTGAAAAAAAAGTGGTGACGTCTCGCCATCCCTTACTTCCAACTCCCTGAACCTAGAGGAAAAAAAAAGACACTCCATTCATCTGGGCTGACCCAACCCCTCTGCCAGGTGCAACAGCAAAAGCCACAAAACAATCCTTCCACTTGTTGCCATAAATAGAACACATTTTCACCAGAAAATTTAACTCACAACTCATTAGTGTTTTTGATGGGCAGATTTTTGATTGATGTAAAGAACACACATTTCACAGCATCGTGCTGCTGGAAGAGCTGAGAAGCAGGTCAAGTTTAGTTTTTTCACTCATCATTGTAACATCTTCTGAATTCTCTCCTGGATTTTCTTGACAAAAATACTGGAATTACTCCTTACATAAAATTAAACTTAATGACAGCACTAACGTTTTGATCTCAAGATTCTTGTAAGAAGTATTTATATTTCTATTGCTCTACAAAGCTACCTTCACTCTGTATTACACTACCCATGTAAAACAAGCCAAAAGTTAAGTCCTAGAATAAGCATGACTGCTAGGAGAATCCTTTGGGGGTTATTATAATGGACTGGCACTGGATTAGAAACACAAATTCTGAAGTGACACCCATGGATGGTGCTATTCTATGTCACAGATACAGAGGATGAATCTCAGAATTCAGCTTTGGAGTCGTCAGGCTCTAAATAGAACAGGTAACATAATTCACTTTATTCAAATATGCCCAAAATCTAAGGCACTAACTAAGCTGGTATGTGAGAGAGCTTCCAGTGCTAGAAAGACACACCTTCCTATGTAAGACATGCAAGGTATCAAACCAGGTATTAGACTGTGCAGGATTTCTGTGCTTGGCAGCCACAGGCAGCACTTACCACATCACCGAGCAACGAGAGCGAAAGAAGACAAAGGAGAAGGTGCAGACCATTAGTAAGTTTAACTGTACCAGTGTAACACAAGCTGTCTCCATATTCTCTCTCACATTTCCTTTCTGTGTTTGGGACACTGGCTGCCTTACAACCACACCATGTCCTCACTGAGACTGCTGCGAGGACCACACCACACCCGTACAGCTTTTCACATCCCAACAGAAGGACTGTCTGCTCAAAGTTCCACTTTCCAACTTTCTCTCTTCAACACAAGCAGATGAAAGCTGCACTGTGGTTTTGTTATCACTTTTCACAAGAATATGGAGACTGGCTTGTTGTTTGGCCTCCCTGAAGCCAGGCAGGCCACCTCATACCTTGCTGGCCAACTGCGATACCCCCATGGTGACCTCCTCAAATATTTTCCCCTCTTTCACCTATGTGAATCAAAGGATTGATAATTAGCCATCAAACAAAGTATTACTGAAACTCTAAGACAGGCTCACTTGTGCTTAACAGCTAAAAACATAAAGTGTAAAAAAAACCAAAACCAACCCCAAACTGAATCAAAATATATTTAAGTTAAAACTAACAAAGTTAAGAAGATGTTGATGTATAATGGAGTGAACCTTGGGAATGTGGGAATTTATTTAACAGATATACACACAGTTTGAAAAAGGTATCATTATACTACTGCTGAGCATAAAAACACTAGTAAATAAAAAAATCTGCAAACATGAAGTTTTATACATATATTTTACTAGATACAAAGATGTTTTTTAGAAACTTAGCATTTCCATTTTATTCTCTCTCCTTTATAGATGCTTATTTAAATATTAAAAGGGTTTTAAACTTTGGTCAAACAGAACACAACTGGTGCCTTTTACCAGTTAATAAATGGCAGTTGTTCCAAACCAAGTGACTTTGTATAACCATATAGAAAAAACCTATTTTAGTTAGTAACACTTATTTAGAACTAACAACACAACATCCTAAGGGAAATAGAACTACTTTTTTAATACTGAATGCATCATTCCTCATTAAATTGTCCTACAAAATAAAAATCAGCTCAAGGAAATGCACCCTAAAATAACCCTGAAAATAATGCATCTAAGCCTTTAGAAATAAGTTATGGATAATTCTAGGGAACAGAAAACCAACTAGAGTCTTCTTGTGTGGTTTGAAATGCCATGTAAAGAATGGTGAATTAATAAAGGCAATGCAAGAGAAATTATTTTGTAATGTGATTAAGGCATTCTTTTCAATTGAAAATCAATCCAAATCTCAAAGTGGTGGCATTGCTTCTCTCAGGATAGCAAAGACAGTCTGCTTTATCAAAACCAGTGTATTTTAAGAAAAACTATGCAGGTAAGTGGAGCACCACATTCTCAGAAAAGACTTTATCAGAATTTTGGAGCTGACCCAAAATTCTAAAGCACAGAACAAATGCAGGCCAAATGGGAAGGATGTAAAAGTACGTTTTTTAAAACATATGACACGGGAAGACAACATTTGACCCTGGGGAGAATCTCTGACTAAAATCTGTAGTATCAGTGATCACTGGTCACTTCTGAGGAAACAAAGGTTGGAAGAACATGTTACTTTTATTGATGAACTGTCCCCATTCATCTTAAACATTTACTTTGTCCCAAATTCTACCCCCAGATGAACTACAGTGGCTCAAAGATGCTTGACTGAACTAAAACAAAGCAGACAGGCAAATGAGTAAAGCACTAGGAACTTAACTATCAAAGCTACTACTACTAACATATATATATATATTTTAAAAAATAACTGATTTCAATATGAATTTAGGGTGCATTTTCATCCTGTCCCATCTTCCATTATTGAAAGCATGAAATCTATAAAATGAGAAAGATTGGTGGAGGGAATTTACTCTCATTAACCTTTCTTTGCTAACATCCTGCTTTGAATTGTCTGATGTTTCCCCGTTATAGAAGGACACACTCCCTGAGACATCATAACCATTTTTCTCCAAGTCATTTACTAGTTCCAGAGTTACCTTTTCCTGTGCAGGTTTGAGAACATTTTCATTTAATGTCTGACCTAACTCTGATGCCTATTTAAAAGCAAAACAAAAACAAAGTCAGTTATATTTTCTTTAAAAAAAACAAACAAAAAACCCAAAAAACAATAGCCAACACCTTCTGCAGCCTCATTTTTAAGCAGTATCTCCAAAAACACAAGAAGCCTTAAGCTTTGATTCACAGAAGCAGAATGAGCTGAAAAGCACATACAATAAAGTGCTGCAGGAAAAATTAAAAGGCAATAAAATAAAATCAGATACACATGGCAATAGATGCCCAGAGCCCAAGCAAAGTCTGGCCCTGCATTGGAAGCAGAAGCAATGGTTCAACCAGCAACAGCCTTGAAGACAGGCCCCTTGCTAATGCCTGCAGCTGAATGTTTGGAAGAACTGACCTCATCTACCCTTATTTTTTTCCTGCTAATGGAATTACTTTCAGAATTAGATCTTTTGTGCCTAATTTTTCCCCAATTCTTCCATCTTGTACTGCTCCAGTTGTCATCCACTAGTAACAGCCCAAGTGTTTCTGAGCAATACACAAGAGCCAAAGCTGTGACAGAAGATTTTTGTAATCTTTTTTAAAGCCCCAGGTTTGCAGGGAGAAAAAACAATGAGCTTCAGAAATCTACTCCAATCCAGAACAAGATGCATGAGGATATTGTACTTCTGAGGCATTTTACAAAAATGTAAGCCCACAGTGTAAGCCACTAAATTACATTCATTAGACAGTGCTGACAAGGACAGCAGGGTTTAGGAGAGTTTCACTTGAAATCATTCCTTTCCCTATTAACATAGTAAGCCTTTGACAGATTTAAACTTTTCTTTGGAATTGTCCTATCACACTGAGTGCCTTCTGAATTATCCTGGTTAATCCAAAAGGGCCAACATGCTTGCCAGGCAAACATTATTCCTAAACATCAGCAGAGACTAAGGAAGCTTTATTTCCTAAGGGTTTATATGTTCTCACTAACATTGGTCAGGCTGTGAGCCTTCATTCATGTTCTTCCTGGGAATGGATCACTTTGGAGATCTTTCCTAAGAAGCCTTTCCCTAACCCACAGCACTCCCAGATTCTCCTCTTTTCCTAACCATTATCTCCAGTACTTCTGCTCCTTACAGGCTCAAAGTTCTTGGAGAAGCAAAGGCAAAAGGTAACCCTGCTTCCACCTAGTGAGAAATGTGAATGTAAATCATATAAGGCTTGTTTCCACTGGGAGCGAGGCCAGAAACTTTTTAAGAAAAACAAGAAAGGGGATTTCTCATCTTTGAATGAGTCAGAGATCTATTAAACCTGGCAAACTGTTTATGTTATATAATAAAGAGTGTAATACACTCAGAGTAACAGTTCAGGTGTGCTAAGTGGAGTCACTGCTAGAATTAGGAAGAATTCTTACATCATCCCTCTTCCTCAAGCACATAATTTTGTAAATATGGAATGGAAAGATTTGGGTACAATTGTATTTTCATCTGAATCACTTCTTCATCTTTCCTATTGTTGAATTTAGGATAGCACTCTAACCACCATTATGAACACTACATTAAGAGTCTATTGTCCCACAACACTCCAGCTCCTGGTACACTGCACTCCTGGAGCAGGCATGCAAAGAGAAATCCTGAAATCATCTGTGCTTATGGAGAGCATGGACAGCAGTAGAGTCCCTTTTCGGACTGCGCAGAGCTTGGATATCTCTGTCCTATTTGACCTATTTTAAGTAGGTTTGAAGAAATATCACGATACAAAACACAGAACATTATTCTAAACAGATTTGATGTAAGGCAGAAAAGGAAAAGACAGCTCAGGAGCAAATGCACATATTCAGCACGAACAGTGACAAGGAGTCCATGCACAAGAATATATGTGAGGGTGTTACCGGCTCTGGCTGCTGCTTGTAGCCCCAAAACTTTACCCAGAGAGCAAAAGAGAAAGAGCAAGGAAGGTAGAAGCAGCTTTTAGCAACAAATTGGCAGCATTTTTTCAGGCAAGTTAAGTAGCATGAACCTTTTCCAACTTAGACATCTACTGACAAGACAAACAGTGAAATGTGTTTGGTCCCTGGACACTAAATACATTTTTAACTGATATACCACATCAGAAAGATGTTAAATCCGTTCTGCAAAGGATCAGAAGTTTCAGGAACAAAATTTAAGCTTCAGTAACACAGCTTAGATTCTAGAGCACCATGCTGCTGAGGTCCTTGTCAGTAGATGTGATGAGCTTTGGCACTTAATATTGTATTTACATTTGTTAATAATACTAAAGAAAGAACAGCTTCTAAAAGGGAAACCGTCAGAAGGAGTGAAAGAGGAAGAGCTGTAGAAAACTTTGTTTTTCTTACATAAGCCAAGCAGCAAACTCTTTAAAGCTTTTAAGTAGGAAGTTTGGGTGCTTTGAGAAGACATTTTTATTGCAAACATGCCCAAATTTGGCTATTTGGAGGATTAATATCCCAGTGCATACACCTGTCTGAACACCAACACCTGCTGCTTCACATTTGTTTTGAGCAATATCATCTATGTCTATGAGAAAGCAAACCAGGCTAACGCTGCCCATACAGAAGAGTTATAGTTCAAATAAAACTCCTGTATCATATATTAATATATCTAAGTCCTGTCTCACTCAGAACTTTGGCAAATTAAGAATCCTATTTTGCAAATGTTTACATTTGAATTTAAAACTTTTCCATGCAAATAGATCTTATGTGAGAGATCTGTGTAATTCAAGTCTGTCCCTGTTTTAACCCTAGTTTGAAAAATTAAATGCTTTTGTCATAATTACTTTTTAAAATACACACAAGCAAAATTATTTATTAATGATATTAATATTATTAATAATATTAATAAATTATTATTAATAATAATTTCACATTTGTAACTTATTAGGCTTTAGCAATGGGAAGATGGCTTGCATTATAATACATCACCATGGAAAGTGCTTCAAGATAGACCATATCTAAGATTTACAGAAATAAAATGAGGGTATTTTATGTCTGTAAGCTCTACTGCCTTTCCAATACACCCAACAGGTACAAAGAGCAGAGTAGCACTGTTTATTTCTTGCTTAATTTGATCACTGCACTTGATTGCAATTCCTATGGAAATAAAAGCTAGAATCTAAACATTACTGTGCATTATGGAGGAAAAATACACTGATCTGTTGATGATCAAATCTAAATCAATTGGTACAGGCAAATACATGACATTTAAGGACAATTACAGTGAATAAGACAGAGCTAAATCTATAATCACCTTTTGACTTGCTTGAGATCCAAATCTGGTAGCCTGATAGTGAAAAGAAGCAAATACGTTCAGATTTACTAGGAATAAACCCTTCAATTTTTAAATACACACATTTCCTCTCCAAAAGAAATGGAACCTTTGGCAGAATTTCACAGTGAGAAGAGAATATCCATATCACCACCTCTGGTATTCCAGATTGCTCTGGGGAAGCATCAGTCTTTCTCAACTTGCAACAGAGGGAAGAAAGGATTTTCAACATAGACTAGAACTTGGTGGGCCAATGCAGATGAGTATCAATATTTTTGTCTCTTATAATGTCACCCAAAGTAAGAGGTAATTGTTATGCTCATGGAAGTTTGGAATAATACTAAGCAAAACTGAAAAAAAGTTGCAATGCATTATATTCACAAAAACATTTAGTCTCTTTCCATCATCATCTATGTAAACAGAAATAAATTCTCATTTCCTCTGGTTTTCATTTACAGTTAGCTGAATGACTGTCACTTAAGTGTGCCAATTTGCAGAACATGCAGAGCATGAAGACCATTCCTCAGTTTTTCCCAAATCATCCCAGTGGACACAAATTCTGCCCAATATGCTTTCTATTTAGACTGACAGAAATGCTGTAGGTAGAGAGAAGACAAAGGAAAGAAAAATAGAAAACTATCAGCAGTTTGTAACTTGGTATCAAACTCCTGCTGAAGAATCCAATTTAGCCTTACTTGGCACTGACTGAAATTTCTACTTTATAACAAAACTTTTTCTTGACTTCTTTCTCCTAAATCCAGTGGATAAATTTACAAAAATGTCCATCCAGAAACAAAAGAAATGATCATGAGATCTGCAAACTGTATGTAACTAAGCCCTAGGCCAGGAAAGGAAGAGTAAAATTTAGTTTGTCCTGGTAAACCTTCTCAAGTTTCATCACTATTAGAACACTAACAGAATCTCTGACTTTACAAGTATTACCTAAAACATGTTTTATTTACTTACACCCTCTTTAGCAGCCGAGGCAATTTTGCTTGCTCCAGTTGTGAAACTGCTCCATCCCTTTAAAGAAAGCAAGGAAGCCATAAGCTATTTGTGAATAATAACAGCAAATAATCAAGTGCTCAGTATAACAGGTTACATTAAGTCAAAATTCTCCAATACAGCTTGTCCTGTAGTCGTAAGAACTACGTGCGAGTGAGAGAAAAAATCACAGCCTCTCATTTACTGAAATTAAGTGATGAATTCCCAGTATTTGTGTCAAACCAGCTGCAATTTTGAACAAACCTGAGCGTTTCAGATGTTTTTCTTCTAAAAATGACTGTATGTGTGGGGAAGAACAATCCCATGCAGCGGAAGAATTGGTTTCCTCACAGGATGAACCCCCATGCAAGTAACTCAGGCTCACAGTAATGGACTAAAATCCCACTGTAATGTGTGTCTGTGGTCACACGAGGGCATTCCAACCAGAGACTCAGGAGATCTGGACTCAAATAAAAGGTTCACACTAACATGAACACGGTGTCCTCTCTCCTCTGCTGTCTCAGCACATCTGCAATACATCACAGATGTGGTTTCTAATCTGAACTCTCTGGCCTATAAACTGACATACCTAGAAAATATTCAGCAGACCTATACTAACTACCCTGTGGGATCACCTGGAATGTTGATCAAAGGCTCAGGCATTACCTATCTCCATTAAGTTCTAGTGAAACTACTTATTTATTTTTAAACAAACAATGGAACCTGGTGTGGATATTCAGGCCAATAAGCCTCTATTGAAGGCTACTGGCCACTAACCTTGGTAGAAAACCTTACTGCATTTCCAAGTGACCCCAAATCCCAAATATGGTTCGGCACTGTTACTTTGCATCCTATCAAAGCACCAATATTTCCCTGACTGCCTCTGACTTTATTCCCATTTTCCTTCAACAATGCATCTTTCACTGTCTCTACTTGAATCACAACAACTGTTCAACCATATGCTGTTATCTTTTCACACGCTGTCACAAGTATTTCAAATGTTTTCATCACTGCTCAGGGCTTCTGGCACCACATAGACACACATTTTCAGTTGTTTTCCACTGAACATACCTAATATGGTTAATTGATTTAGAGCATTACCAGCCTACCTGCTTCTCCCTACAGGTAATTACTTTTTATCCTTCAGCCCTGTTGAGTATTATTTCTTGATCCATTGCTGCATCCTCATTTCCTTAGTTCTATGAACTGATACCAGACATAACTTAAGTTTTGCTCAAGTTTCTCCCCTCATTTCACCTTATAAAGTCCTCCAGTATCTTCTTCACTCTTTGGGAATACAATCAATACTCTGCATTTCTCTGTATCTACCTGCAGTCTTCAGTTTCTCTTCTCTGTTTATATTCTCCCAAAACAGGGGATACAATGGAAGAAAACAGAAAGCTTCCAGCAATTCCTTACCGAGTACAATGAAGACATAGCATTATTCAGGAAGTCATCCTCTTTTTTTGGAGGGTTTACTGTGTTTCCAAACCCCACGTAGCGATTCTCTTGGCCACTACCGTAAGACAATAAAGGAACAGTATCTGTATCAGCAAGCATTCATTAAAACTATTAAAAACTGAAAAGCATGAAAGAGTGACAATTGTTTTTACACCTGGGGAAAAAAAAAAAAAAGTGTTAAAGCACCTGGCACCCAAAAACCAAAACCACTCGCTTCAGGAAGACGTAACAACAGCAAGGATCCACTGAGAAATCCTTGCAAATTGCAGGATCCCTGTCCAAGCTAATGATTCTCCAGGTTTAACAGATCACTGATATTATAAAGCTGAGTAAATCCTAATAAAATGATACATGAAAATGAGAAAAGAAAGAAAGAAGAAAACACTGTTAGTTTTATAAATCCCTCTGTTTAACTTAAATCACTGTAAGATACAACACACAAACAGAACTCCCTAGTTTGAAGCCCACCACAGTAACATTTGCAGTTACAAGCTTTCCCTTCAATGCTTCAAACATCTTTGTTATACAAATGCATTGAGACACTTTCCTTCATCTTACATCCCAACATATTTATAATACTAACCCAGCCATAACTGCTCACTAGTGAACCAGGATCACAGTTGTGCAGCTGTAGAACAACATCCAAACCTTTGTTATGCCAGAGAGACAGGCAATCAAAAAGGTCAGTAAATATTACATTACCCTTGGTAGGAGCTGACATCATCATTTAACCAGTCTTCAAAAGCCTTGTCAGAAGAGGCAGTTGCAGTGTGAGATTGTCCAGCAGAACTTCTGAAATAAAAGATTTAAGTAGTAAACCATGTAAAGCAAATCCCCCCCCAGCTCTGCAATGCAGCTTGATGTATATCATCATAATACAGATGAAAAATGGATTATTTTTTTTATCTATCAAGTAAGGAACTCTAATGCAACCACTAAAAGCCAAGACGTGCTTGTTCCTTTGATTTACAACTGCTTTTTCAGTTAACTTGGTCCTCAGGGTGTACAGGGTAACAACCACTACATGCAAAAGCAGAAAAACAAAACTGCTGTGGTCCAGCTTTGATGCTCCTGTTGGTAACGAGCACTACAAGGGAAAAAGCAGTTTCCTCTTCCCTGGCATTCAATCCCAAACTGGCACACCACCTGTGAGTGACACAAATGTTTCAGGTGCATCACAAGTCAAGATAAAACCAGCCTGGCTTGTCCACTGCCCTTGCTCATTTGTCTCTGCCATGGTTGAAGGTTCAGGTGGAGGAGCTGGGAATTATTACACCACCATCAACAGAATAAAACCAGCAGACATTCAAAGACCAGGTTTTGACCCTGCTGTATCTTCAGCAACATTAGATAACACGGATACCTACCGGTGAGTGGAAGAGAGAGGCATTTTAGGCTGAGGTGGGGTCCAGTTCCTGGCAGGAGAAGTTTCAATAGACCACTCCTTGCCTTCAGCCACTGTAGCTACCTAGGAGAGGCAGGAAAACAGTCAAGAATGCCAGGTCAGAGTTGTCATGCAAGTCATACACTGGTTCTGTATCATGACAACAAGTCATTGTTCCAATTTGCTGCCAGCTGCAGAGATCAATTAATTTGTTTTCCCAAGAAACTATTTTTTTTTTTGACTCCCAGGCTGTGATGTTGAATTGAACATTGGTTTTATTTCAGGCAACTTCTTCAAGCAGCCACATTTGGTTTTCAAACTTTTCAGAAGGGGGCTGGGGAGTCTTGTGGTTTCAATTCCTCATCCCCACCACAGATGAAAGTGCAATATTGTCTCAAACTTGGTTTTAGAGATAGTTGCCCAGGATAAGGAAGTTGGTCCCAGAAAAGCTCCTGCCTCCCCAAGACCCTCCATCCTAACTGCACCTTATCTCAATCACACACTATCACTCCTTTTCTGCCCAATATTTGAGACATTACCTCTTCAGGATTTGTCTCTCACACTTACCCTTTCAGGAACTATTGCAGAGGTTCCAAAAGTTGCTACTTGCCCTCCTCTGCCCTTTCAAAAACAAGTGCTTACGAAGCACTTTGACATTTTCAGATCGTGAGGGTGAGAACACACAAAACTGAACTTACCTGGTCTCTGAAGAGAGCTGCAGCTTTGCTGTTGTACTTCTCTTGCATTGTCCAGCAGGGATCATAGTCATCTTGAGACTCTAAGAACTGTCGAAATTTGCTGTTACCTCCAGCCTTCATTTTCTCCAGCTCAATATCCTTCCACTTGTCCATGGTTACAGAACGTACAAAACTGAAAAAAGCAGGTTTGTTTTATTTTTTTTAATTTTAAATCACAGCTTGTTATAATTTCCTGCTGTATCAACAGGAACAAAAAAAAAAAGCTTATTACAAGCTATCTCAAAAGTTGAGAGTACAAACATGTTAGAGAACACTCTCCAAGTACAGAAAGACAGATCATCATAAGAAGGTGGGTAGATCCTCACTGAAATAAGCCAAAATTGTGTCATTTATTGGCACTTTAAAGAGACAATCAACAGAAGGCAAGTGATAGAAAAAGCAGCTTTCTTCAAGAAATTTCTTTCAGAAATTAATCTAACCCACCATATAACAGAAATTTTTGTCATACTTCACTCTGCAATTTTTTCTGTCTATTATGACAGTTACACTTCAGTGACCTGCAAAGACACCTCCTTGTCTCAGTCCCTGCCTCTGCTCCCAATGACCATCAGGTACTGGACAGCTCAGCTGCTTAAAACAGCCTTTCCTAAAACCTGACCTCATCCCAGGGCACTTGTGACTGCAGCTGGCATCTCAACTCTGCTTTCAGTCATAAATTCTTGCTCAGTAAACTGTATTAAAACATACAAACAAAAACAAACAACCTCCCCCACACACAAAACAACCCCAAACAGTACCTTGTTGTTAAACACAAGGTCACAAAGGAGGGGAAAAAGGCTCTTTAAAACTTGTAACTTGACTGATTTCTTTCTCTTTCTCCCTAAAGAAATAGCCTTCATCACACCCTCATCTCAGTAATTTCCTTTTTTCTTTCATGTACCATATGGAATAGTTCCAAACTCTTCTTTTCTATGCTATTTCTACTCAGTAATGAGTTTCAAATCAGCCCTTGTAAAGCAAAGCACATACTTCTGAACAACCCCCTTGCTTTGCTCATTTCCCCTCTAGACTTATTTCTTCCTCATTTGAGTAACTATCCCATGCTCTGCCCCTATTCCATATACACACACTGTGAGTCTCCAGACCTATTCCACAGATTCCCATCTCAGCTGAGGATGTTTCTTGGACAACAACAAAAATTATAATTTATATTACTAGAAAAAAAAAAAAAAAGAAACCTCCTGAACAGAATAAAGCTGTTTTGGAAACTAGTTCTATACCAAACTAATTACAGACAAGGCACAGAGAGCAAAGCCCACTTTGGAGAGGAACATGGAGCAAAACTGCCAGTGAAATGTTGGATTTGAGACATTCTATACATTCCAAAACAGCACATTCTGTTCACAGCCACGATCACTGAGGTAACCCAACCCAGTCTGTGTCTGCTTGAAAGGCTGACCTGAGGTGAACTCCCAAGCCTCGGTGTTTTCCTGAGCACTCAAGACAGATCCAAATTCCATAGGTCACACTCACCCACTGGGGGTTAAATGCACCACATTCAAAACAGACCTGCGAGAGAAAAACAATTATCTCTGCAATCAGCCATCACTTGTCCAGGGGAAGTTTTCACAGTACAGCTCAAAAAGTCAAATCATGAAAACTTTACATGCCCAAGATAATTTCAGAAGGGAGAGTTCTTAGTCTTTGGAAACACCTTCCCTGAGAGCAGAAGCTTCCTTCAAGTATTTATTTATGGTGCATGTAAAGAAATGCTCATTAACTTGGATTATAAAAATTACTGTACCAACTACTAGAAACCAGTGAGGAAATATAGATGAGCAAATGGAAATTACTGAGCAAAGAATTCAATTTGGTTTCATTTCCATATTGTCTTGAGGGAGGAGAAAGTAACCAAACTGAATTCTTGAGGTTTCCTTGGCAAAATAAAGATGCAACATTTAAAGTTTGGAACATTTATTCAGTCAGACTACAGTTTGGCAGTAAATGATAGCAGATCTAAACAGAGGTTTTTTTCCTTAAAAACAGCTGTATTGCTCATACAGTGCAACAACTGAAGTTTTATGACTGGAATCACCACTCAAGGTTTAATGAACTGACATAAATAAAACTGAACCTGTCCATGGACTATGACATTTAAGGTTGTGTACAATCAAGTTACTTGAAACAAACAATTTTAATTAAGCTGTGCCCAAGACACCACTTGTTCAAAAGACTCCAGAGGTTTCAGAATAACTAGAACTTCTAGAAGACTTGTGCCAAAGATGAAGCAATGTATTATAATACATCTATGAATAAAAGTTACTGGAACTAACAGAAATATGAGACATCTAAATTCATATGTTACCATTAGTGAGCCATACTATAAAGACAACAGCTGTAATAGACCCCAACCTACATTTGGAGTAGGTAAAAAGAAAATCCAATTCTACAAAGCTAATCTAAAGAAAATCATAATTTTCTCACATTGTTCTCATCTTGTGCTCTGACTTCCTTGAGAACTTTCCTTGTTCTTGGACTTGCCATGATTCTGCAAAGGGAGAAAAACATAAAACTGAGTCACAATCAAGGATTTGATTTCAGTAGGATGTTCAGCCCCTTACAAGCACATCTCTGTGACAAAGAGCTTGGAATCCAAACCACTGACTCACAAGCAGTTGCAGAGGAAAAACAGACAAAACAAACCACCATAAACTCCACAGTCTTACTTTTCCATTTACTTTGCACTTTTGGGGGGGGTTTAGTCATCTCAGTTCCAAAACTGGAAAGCTGTAATTCAGCCATGGCTGAAAAGGGGTTGGGGGGTGATAAACATGGAAACTCTTCTATGTCACGTGTTGTATCAAAACAGACTCTACTGGATGCTGCTCCCAGACCAACCCACCACCCTTCCTGAAAGCACTTTACCCATGATTACACAGGATCACATGCATAAAACTCAACAGACCTAAGCAAAAAATAACAGAAACTCTCACACTTAAGAGAGCTGAAGACATTCCTAAAAGAGCACTTTGCTAGAAGATACAAAAAAATCGTGATTTCCCAGAAATATTGAGTTAATTATCAATGCAATTCTAAGAAAACAAGGCAATTATTGGGACCTTTCACAGAAAACAGAGTTCTAGTTCCAACAGTCACGTCTTGCTGGCAGACCACATCATCCCACTCTAATTTTTATGATGCATGAAACAGCAAGGAGTAGAGTCAAGCTACTGCTAAAATCCTCACTAAGAGAAAAAAATGTGATTCATACACAGTACACAGCCTGGAAAAGCCCAAAGTACACAAAAACATTCATGATTAAAAGAAATATAGTGTAGGGTACAGCATAAGAGTGCAATTTAGAGAAAAAAAAAATCCTATTTCCAACTAGTAGTACGATATTTAAATTAACCTTAAATAAATAACATGTCTTCTTTCTTTTTACTTCCATCTTTTCATTTCTACTCCAGAAAACAAACTTCTAAGATGTAACAAGACAGAAGTCACCAAGCTGACTAGAAACATCATCAGGTAGTAAATGTCAAGCTTTCTAGTCAGTCCAAATACAAAGCATAAAACAGCAGGTTGATATTTGCATCAAATACTGGTCTGGGAGGGAAAAGTGCCTTTATGCAAATGCCTGACAATACTTCACTGTGCTATTTGGCTAACCAGCCCTAAGTCCTTAAAATATCAACAGAATTAACAATCTTGCAATAATTTTAGAAGGTAAATGATTAACTCTTCCATAGAATTTCCACAGCCCCAAGGGACGGAAGGAGAACATATCTTCATTATAAAAAAGAAGGTTGTTATTAAAACAAAAATGCTACAGGTAAGAAAACATTAAATTTGTATGACTGTGATATCAATTTCTTAGAAATCCCCAAAGTAGAGCAGCCTTTCTGTGAACTGCAACCACAGAGGTACAACAAATAGTTATTTGCAACACCAGTTGACTCAGAAAGGAATAAGCTCAATGTTGTACCTACATATCATCACTGTTAAAAGCAGAAGTTATTTGTAGCAGAACTCACTGCCTTTTATCTTGTTTGTAAACATTTTCTTTTGTAAATAAACATCTTCCATTGTAAACATTTGTTGACAAATACTTAGTTCTGTGGAATTCAAGGGACTGTTTCCACTGATGTTTAGAATGTGCTGCCTTTCAACCTTAATTTGTATTAGACAAGCACAGGTAAGTTGTGAAAAAAAGTGGTTTAGACTGAAAAGGTTACTACAGTTACAGGTGAGTAGAATCTTCCTGTCATCCTGCATCAAAATAAAACCCAACTGTTGTTGTCAATAATCAAACAGAAATTGTCTAACTTTTGGAACAGGAAAAGTGTGGCAAGCAAACCCTCATATAATGGAACACACCTTCTCCACCAGCATTCCAATTGCATCATTCAGTGTCCCACAACTTACTCATGTGCATGTGAGGAGGGAGAAAGCACTGCACATAAAATGCATTTGCTCATGTCCTAAACAAAGACCATAAACACATTTACATGAATCGAAGTCCACGTCTTCATTATTTGCCCCTGGTGAGACAAGGGAAAATTCTTCCTCTACATCACATAAATTAAGTAAATAACTCAGCAAGAATAGCCAGAAAGACAACAGTGCACACTCCAGGCCCTCCTCTTTGCCATGATTGCTATACTCTCTTTGCATGACAACTCCTCTTCCTCAGCAATTCCTGTGCCCAGCATCTTCTTGTACACTACTGACAACTTCCAAGCTCCTCTCTTTGGCTGGATGCTCAGTCCTCTTACTATTATCCTTCCATTACCATTTTCCCTCCTTTTCCACAGGTTTTCATTCACAATAACCAACAAAGGCAATCTATATGCAAAGGCTTTCCTGCCTCAATGGCAAACGAGAACTGCTAGAGGTGATCAGGAAAGCCTTTTCCCACTCCAACTCTGCATGCACCAGGAATTTGTCTAAAGAGTAGAAAGGGACATCCATCCCCAAAAAGCCAATATCCAGTCCCCTTCAGTGTTTACATACAGTATGAGTTTCAGATCCCCAGCTCTAAGTTGACAGAGGAAGCAACTGCTTTTGGTTCTGCCATAACTGCGGGGTATTTTTTAGTTTTATAAAAACTTTTTAAAGGAAAGACTTTGGCCAACTGCAGTCTGAACACATACCCATTCCACAGGCACCAAGTTCCCTGACCAAACCATCACATCTGCCTGGTGGGAAGGCAGAGCTTCATCCATACCATATCATCCAAGAAAAGCAGGAGTTGACTAAAGCCACCCAGCTTGTCACCTTCTTCTCCTCCACCAAAGCATTTGGAAATAAAGGAGAAGGAAAAAAAGTCATCTTCTAAGCTTTCTAAGAGGTCATGTCATTAGAGTGCCTGGTTTGTTTCCAATTATTTTCCCACAAAGTTTTAAGTGTCCAAATTATCTTTGTTTACACCCAAAAGCTGAGCCCTGGTAGCTGACTGGACACATAACCACTGTGCTGTTTAAGTTTCAGGATTAAATCCTGAAGAAACAGCTGTGCAGACACCTTAAATAAATAAGCATTGTTTTGTAAACAGACACAAGCAGTAATGAAAATGTTTAGGAATAATTTTTCACTGAAGAATATAAATATTTTTGCCTAAGGGCTCGAAGGTGGAAATAGACAGCTTCACACAGACCAGTATCACACTCTTATTTCCCAAACAATCTGCTTCCAGAGCAAAAACCAGACATATACCGCGTGAATTTCCAGGTTAGGAATCTCTAGTTTGCTAAAAACAAGCCAAAAGGCAGAAGTGGACCTGACACTTTTACATGGAAATGTGACATAACAGGACTTTGCTCCCCTGATGTAGCAGGAAATTCACAGCCAACGTGGAAAGAGCTTTGCAATTCAGCACGCGAAGAGTCAGCGGGTGACGTGGTCTGTGTGACTCCGTGGTCCTGAAGGTTCCCTGCGAATTCCACCAGGACAAAAAAAGGCCCCAGAGGCTGAAGAAACCCTTCGAACCACACACTGCCCCCACCTCCGCGGAGCAGGCACGGTTCACAGACACACCGGAGGTGCTGCCAAAGCGGAGCAGCCTCACACCTTCAGCAGCCTTACCGAGAGCCCGCAGGGCCGCGGGGAGGGCGATGCCTTCAGCCACACCTGCGCTGCCTGGATCCCAGCGGAGCCCCGCTCAGAACATGGCCGGGTTCCGGACAGCGCTCCGGCCTCTGCTTCCTAAAGGGGGGGAAAAAAAAAACAACGCAGAAATAGGTGAAACGCGGGGCAAGGAGATGCCTCCTCCCCGCCACGCCAGCCTGGCACCGGCCCCTCGCCCGCCCCCGGCACCGTCCCGTGTGACAGCGCGGGGGCCGGGCCCGAGCGCCGCCAGCTCAGCGGGGCCGGGCTGGGGGGAACGAGCCTTGCCGGGACAGCGAACCTCAGCCCGGGGGAGCCGCGGGGCCGCTAATCGGGGCGCCGCCGGCCCCGTTCGTTATCCCGATCCCAATCCCGGTCCCGGTCCCGGTGCCGGTCCCGCCCGGCGCCGCAGACGTTGCAGGGCGCGAGGCATTGTGGGCGCGCGGCTTAACCCGCTGCGGCCCGGACGGGGAGAGAGAAGGGCGGCCGGAACAGCCGGTTATCCGACTCTCTGCGCTTAAAGGACAACCCCGGGGGCTTGGGGATGTTGGGGTGTTTCACACCAAGAAAAACCGAAATAAAGCTCTAGGATGAAGCTGCGCGCGCGCTGCGCTCGGTGCAGTTCCAGACGGCAAAAACAAGCCCGGGGTGTATCTCGGGACGGGGGGAGGCTGCCCAGAGAGGTGAATTATATCGAATTGTGGGTTTTCAGAGAGGCCACACGTTGGTCCCAGGCCCGGAGACACGTTGAGGGGTGGTTTGGACCCCCGGCCCTCCCCTGGTGCTGGGGAGCAGCTTCGCTTCCAGCTCCGCTCGGTGCTGGTGGGGTCCCAGCGGCAGCACTGGGTGCGGGTTGGGGAACCACAATATAAGAAGGATCTAAAGCCATCTAAAGAGTGTCCAGAGGAGACCACGAGGATGGAGAAGGGTCTAGGGAAGCCATACGAGTAGCAGCTGAGGGCACTCGGCTTGTTCAGCCTGGAGGGGACTGAGGTCAGACCCCATCACGATCTGCAGCTTCCTCTGGAGGGGCAGCACCAACCTCTGCCCTCTGTGACCAGGGACAGGACCCAGGGAACGGCCTGGACTTGTGTCAGGGGAGGCTTAGGTTGGGTGTTAGGAAAAGGTTCTTCACCCAGAGGGTGGTCAGGCACTGGAACAGGCTCCCCAGGGCAGTGGTCACAGCACCACAGCTGCCAGAGCTCAAGGAGCGTTTGGACACAAGGTGGGATTTTAGGGTGTCCCGTGCAGGGCCAGGAGTTGGACTCGATGATCCTTGTGGGTTTCTTCCAACGCAGGACATTCTCTCCAGAGATCCTCCCAAAGGTGAGGGTGGATCAGATGGAAAGAGGACCTGGAGCTGCTTTGCGGTGCCTGGAGGCACGTGCCAGGCGAGCACATTTATGCTACTGCTAATTTATTTTTAATCATCAGCTCTAGGCACAGAGCAATGATTTAGTATTTATGTATGAATCCCACCGAGACAATATGCTGCTCGTTTCAGTGCAACTCCTCATCTGGCCTTCGTAGTTAATAAGTAGGCTATTATCTTCCTATCAGTGCATGGGAGATTAACGGGAGCCATTTTCATTACCATTAATGGTGGCTACATATAACACCCTCACATCAATGAGAAGATAATGGGCCCTTAAGTGTGTGTGTGTAAGGAGGAGAGAGGGAGGGGTATGGAAGATAAAGCAGACTGGCCTTACATAGTTTGCTTTTCCAGTTAAGGAGAAAGTGATCTCTTCTGATAAGCACCATCATTTTCTGGTAAACACGAACCAATGGGCAATGAGGTTCCCATTACACAGACGCTGTATTATAGGGCCTAATGAGAATATTAATCTTAGTTTTCCCACATAATTGGTAGATAATCCAGTGACAGGTGTTGGTGTTGGCTCTGCAGCAGTTCTGGAAGGGTGAATGTGTGTTCTCACAGCCTCAGGAGCAGTGTTGGGTGGTATCTTTCATCCATTGTGGTGCTGGGCTGGGAGACTGATGCCTCCCATGGTCTTTATTTACTAAACTTGCATGTTCACACTCTGGGCAGCCAACCCTTATAGTGGTGGCTTTGTCTTTCTGGGACCAGAATTGCTTTAACCAAAGAAGCACAAATAGTGCTTCTGTTTTGTTGTAGTGATTACATTGCAATTTTCCTTGGACCAGGAGTCATCCTTAACCCCTGCTGTGCAGTGAGCAGCAGACTTACCTACATGAAGGCTGCAGGATGGGACTGCCTGGTTTCCAGTAGGAATGAAGGGATGCCACAAACATTTTCCTTTCTCAGCAAGCAAATAAATGCACGCCATTCCCTGTCCAGTTTGCACTGTTCCAGGAATTTGGGATGGGTGCATAGCTCTCTCCCCATCTCTGCAATGTGTGACAAATATCTATTCTGAGATAATAGATAACGCCAAGAAGAAACATTTACAGAGGCACCATGCGTGCCTTTCCCTGCTGGCATTGTGTTCCCTACTTGTTCCCTTTATCTGCATATGAACTGTTTCTACCTTGAAACTAAATGACAAATATTTTTAGCACAATTGCCATTGTTATATTTGTTATGCCCAATGTCAAGAACATATGAAATGTGACGATAAGGAACAAATTGCAGCATAACAATAATGCAAGGCAGGCACAGTTTCTTTGAGCCATTTTCCATGTTGAGATTTTGCAGATAGAAATTATTTTACTTGGCTTCAAAAAAGACAATATACAAACATGTAAAGGGCAGGCTGATTTGAGAGCACAGAAAACAGCTACAGCCCAATTCCACAAAGATTTCATGAACATGTGCATCATAATTGCAGTGAAGAAGACTTAGTAAGTGGAAGCTTACTAAGCTACCTAGTGTACAATTTTGCTTGTAAGTTAATGATTTTATATGATGGCTTTGAAACTTCTTAGGTAAAAAAAATAAATCTTGGGAACAGGATTTAAACCAAAGAGCACTCATTTTCACTTATTCCTCTTTTACAGATTTACTAAGCTCTTTCTAATCTATTAAGAAGACTAGATTTTGGCTATTAAATATCACAGTCCCTGACATAAAGGAAGTGGCATTACCACTTGGTTTAAATTACACAGAAAATTTTGGAAAAATCCTCTTCTAGAATAGCTGGCAAAATGAGCTTCAAATATTAAAGGAAAAAGAGATACCACAAAACCTTGTTTTGCCTTGTTTACTGATGCCTATGTGGGCTGAATACTGTATTCTGTACTAGCAGCACTTGTCGTGGACTGAGAAGACGTGGATTTTTATTGCCTTTTCCCCTCCCCACACATCTGAGATTAGCCACTATATTAGGATGTGACAATGCTTAAATTGAGGGGGAACAAAAGGAAATGCAGATACCCTTGTTAGATAAATCTGTTTAATAAATCTGAAGAGTGAGGAGAGAGGAATGGACCTGTTTGCATGATAAATGTCACCGTTCGAGTTCTGCGTTGTCACTGCGCATGACTCATGTAACTGTGTGAATAACATATAGCCGTGTATATAACTGTGTGAATAATAACAGAACCCTGAACTCAGCCCTTTTAGCACCATGAGAAATCTCATTCATTGATGGGACTGGGTGGTAACACCCTTTTCCAGGAGGGTTTTTTGGTGCTTCTGTGTGTTGCATGCTCTGAATAGCAGCCTGTGAACTGTGAGCAGATTGTCACCTGAGCCACTGAACTCTCGATCTCATTTTCAACTTAACAGGCTTGGGAGTTCAAAGTGACTTCAGGGGGTGTCTTGTAAATCTTGACAGAAGCTCATTCCTGCTAACATTATGTCACATTAAAAAAAAATTAGAAAAATAATGTGTGAAATGTATTCTGCCATGGGATGAAATATCAGTAGTTATTAAATGTTTATTGTTTATTATTGTTTGTTATGCTGAATGAATAAGATTTATTTTTATGAATTATAGCATTCAGGGCTGTTGATATTCATTGCATTTGGCAGCCACAGCATAGCAAACTTACCCAGCTACAATGAATATTGCCATTAAGTTACAGAAATGCCATGTGGATGTAATAAAACAATCTCTTCCCTCTTGTTGTGTAAGGGAACATTACTTTTTCCTTCCTTTTCAGCTGAGAAACCCTTGTATCAGGGCTTTTCTGATACATTTCCTCAGACCTTTCCTTACGTTTCCTTAGACACTGACACAAATCTGTAATTCCATCTAATGGCCAGCACGGCCCTGCTGGTGGTCAGGCACCAAAAGCCAGAGTTTAGGCAGGAGTTTAGTCCTACAACTGAATCATGGAGTCCTGCCTACACCATGGACCACACACCACAGCCTCTGGCTCTGAAATTCATGTCCAGCTCTTCAAAACACAGACAAGATCAGGACAGTAATCAACCCCCATCCTTCCACTCCATATTTATAGGGAATTCACTTCTGATTTGAGCTCCCCGTGCCCACTCCCCCATGCAGCTGGGAGGGCATTTTAATGTGTGTGTTTCCACTACCCATCAGGTTACTAAGACACCCTTTCTTTATACTTTTCCACCTCATCACTACAGCTGAAGAAAAGCTTATGCAGGTAGTTATATTTAGAGACCCCCATAAGTCCTTCTACCTGTGCACGTTTTGTTCATTTCAGAAATGAAACCTAATTTGGAAAGTTTTCATATAAGGCAGCAGGAAGCTTTACTCTGATATTAAAACAGGAAACAGAAAAGTAAAACCTTTGATTTGAAAAGCAGCTGTTACTACACACAGCTTAAACTCTGTTAATGTCAAGTCCATGTGTGTCACATCACAGTTTGTCTCACTGTCAATCAAAGTGGGCAGCCACTATGGTCCAGGCAGGGTGAAAAAGCCTGGAAGTGCTGCTACCTACCTGTGTCTACTCTGTGGATATTCAGAATGAACTCTGGGAGGCTGGTTCAAGTGGCTTATTTCCAAGGCAATTAAGTCTTTGTAAAGCAAATGTGTGTAAAAAATGCTCCTTCAGCCTGGTGGCACCTGACACTGCTGACTTCTTAATACGCATTAGCTCTCACTGGCTTGGGATTGGAAAGAATATCACTGAAAGCACGGCAGAAAAATAGCTGGGTTTGTGTCTGTATGTGTTGGAATCGCTTCTGACTGCACGTTTCATACCTTCCTCGGGGCAGGACTCACACGCCGGCTCCTGACACCGCACGCCCGTGCACGCACTGCTGCAGATGTCCTTCAAAAGACACGCTCAAAGAAACTACTTGTTATTGATTTCTTCTCCACTGTATCACATGAGCCTTGTAAAATTGGCTTGGGGAAGTCTGTAATCCTTTGAGAGGAAAAAATGATTCCTAAGCAAATGGGGAGGCAGTTTTCCTAAACGAGAGCGCCCTAAGGCACTGCCCGAAACTGGAGACTGCACTCACCCTTCAGGCTCCTTTTTTTTGGTCATATCATTTGAGAAATGCAACTGTTGCATGGAAACCTTGAATAATCACTTGGTATCAATACCCAGGGACCTTGGCAGCTGCATTGAATTACTTCTTGGTCACAGTGCCTAGTGAAATTGCTGCTGGAAATGTGGCTGCAATCATGCCAGCTACTCGGATTGCAGGGGCTGAGATGCTGGGGTGTCAGCTGCCACAGCCTGCTCCTCCACTTAACCCTTCGGGCACTCCCTCCTCTCTGCTCCAGCCCGTGCCTGTGAAAGCACCTGTGCCACTTTATCAGGAATGCTGGCAGAGAATCATGGAATATCGTGAGCTGGAAGGAACCCACAAGGATCATCGAAGTCCAACTCCTGGCGCTGCACAGGATGCCCTCAAAATCCCACCATGTGCCTGAGAGCGTTGAACTCTTTGACTTGACTTGAACTTCTTAAACTCTGGCAGGCTTGGGGCCGTGACCACTGCTCTGGGGGAGCCTGTTCCAGTGCCCAACCACCCTCTGGGTGAAGAACCTTTTCCCAATATCCAACCTAAACCTCTCCTGACACAGCTCCGTGCTGTTCCCTTGGGCCCTATTGCTGGACAAGCCATCCCAGAACCACTATGACACTAGTGTGAGCAGCCTTCCCCACAGTGCTTCAGTAGTTGTTAAATGTTCTCAGTCTTCATATTGTAAATAAGACAGATGGGGAATTTCAGTGGATTAGGGAGGATCTTCAGTGCTGCTGCTTGGGTGAGGTGGTCTGTGGCACAAGGCATCCCCCTGGGACTAACAAAAATGCTGGCAGCTTCCAGGGTGTTTCTGTCTTGATGTTTTTCCTTTATAGTCACGAAGAAATAGAAAAAGAGTTATTTGAAGGGCTACTCGTGGGCTGTTATGGCAGAATTGTCAAAGCATCTTAGAAAAGCTGTAAAAGTGTGAATTTGAACCTTGACTCCACTGTAGCAGTTAATGGGTGCTGATGTGTTTGATCCAGGGGAGGATTGATGCCAGTCATGTTTCCTTCCTACAAGCCCTTGATCACACAAACAAGGCAGCTGTGTCAGCTAGATATGGACAAATTCTTCACTTTGCTGTTATTCTGAGGTACCAGAGAGCTTGGTGAATCTGCCTTCCACCTCTGCCATCCTCCACTTGCCCATCAAAGAGTGATGAGAATTTGTTGTGCAGCCGAGCAAGTTAATATTAGGGAATTACAAATGTGAAATGCAGATGATGGTGGTGTAGAAATGCTGAAAAGTCTGGTTAGGAGCTGCCTCCCCCCAACATCCAAGACTTCACAGGGATCAGAGAGAAAATGACATATTTCACACACCAGCTCTGATAAATTTTACAGATCGCCCTGGGCTGCTGGGAACCCATTTCAAAGCATAAAAGTCATTGAGAATTTTTCCTTTCTTGTGTGGTGATGAGAACAATTTTTGAAATGGTGTGCTTTGCTGCCACTGGGCTGGTTTTTGTCAGCAATGAATTCACCAGGCTGCAAAAGAAGGGGAAGAGCAGAGTGTGGTTCCTTTGGCCTGATAAGAGTGTGTCACTGTGGTGCTGATCAGTTTGGGTTTCTCTACCTCTCTGGTCCCTCTGGAGAGAAGGACATGGCTGGGCTAGTGTCACCTCTCTTGGGTCTTCTACTGTGGTAGTCTTGGGTTCAGCTGGTTTCAGTCCCAGAGCAGCTGAGCTCTGTAACAGTGCTCTAGTTATTAGCCCAGGGTAATGGCAGTTGAAAAAAATTACAAATTTAAAATTAGAAGGTCAAAAGCCCTTGTGTTTTTGGTGTTTTTTTCACAATCTCTCTGTAGATGGTTCAGTAACCTTTTTTTATGTAAGAATTCTTCAGTAAGACACATGGAACTGTCACAGAGTCCAGTTCTTACAGCAGACTTGGCTGCCCAAGGTGAGAGGCAGCAACTTCGGGTCACCAGCTGGTAGATCCTCTCACTGCATCCAACATTACTCTTGAGGAGACAGGGCAGAGCCTAGTGCCCTTTCCTCCTCCCACCCAGGAAGATGATTTGTCCTAATCCATTTGTACCCACACACATTTTAAGCATCCACAGTGTCCTGTGGCTGGAAGCTTCACAGCTCACCCACCTCTTACGTGAAGACTTTCCAGCGGATCATTTTGAATGTGTCCCCAGGAAATCCTGCTGTGCTCAGTGCACAGCCAGCATCACTCAGGCAGTGGGTTTTACTTCTGATTGTGACAGAGAAATAGGATGTGACAGACCATCTTGGGAAGGCTGCTGTCTGCCCTGGAGGAGGGGAGAGGGCTGGCTGATGAGCTCCTAGAGCACTGGGACAGGCACGCTTTGCCTTTTGGATGTGGCTGTGTTTGATCAGGCATCTGTAAAGGCACCAGGTGACATTATTAAAATGGAGAGGAGGTGGATGTAAATGAACTGAGTGGAATAATGCACCCCATGGTACTGTGGGATGTAAGACCATCTATGGCTTTCAGCAGCTGTGACAATTACAGAGATTGGGCTGTGAAGAGACATGTCCCCAGCTAATACTTTTAGCCTCTATTGCTCATCTTGATCTGTCAGAGCAAGGAGGCTGCAGATATGAGAGAACAAGCTGTGGCAAGATACTGCTGCTTTGTTTCAAGCTTGCTAACTTTGTTTTTTGATTTCTCTTAAAGTAAACCTGGGACTTCTCGAAGTAATTTTGATGTAATTGGCCAGAAACAAGTGATAACAAAGTCCAGTTGTCTAAGGTTAATCACCCCTAACAATGCAGCTGGATCCATGCAACAACAATTCCCTTTTCTTGGTCCTCTCGTGATGGCAAGGGATGGAACTGCCTGCAATTGCCTTACTCTGTGTACACATATCCCTGTGCATCAATATCCCTGCTAAGAATTCCTCAGAACCCATCCAGAAGCCCTTAATCAGGAGAAAACCTTCTTGACATTCAGACTGAACTCTTGAAGCAACATTTCATCCATCAAAAGCTGAGGGAGAGGTTACACTCCAGGCAATAAAAAATTCAAGACAGTGAGCAATTTTGGCTTTTTTTTCTTTTTTTGCTAAGTTAAAGCTGTAGTGGGTTTTATGAATTAAACTTTCAGGGTAGATGTGTGGTCCTGCAGCACTCATGCAGGAATTCAGATGGTCAGGACTTCACACAACTTTTAGGAGATGCTGGCAGCTGCTGTGGCCATGCCAAGTGCCACTGCATAGTGGCACAGTGGGGATCACTGGTGATATACTGCCCATCAGGGATGGCTGCCTCATTCAATGGTGCCTTGTTAATCCACTTGCTAATTAAACTAATTATGATCTAAGTTCTATGTGTTTTATTCACTTAGGCCCAAATTCAGCTAAGTTAATTTTTGATCTGATGGAAGTAAAGGATTTTCTGGTGGTCTGCAGGAGGCTTTTTTACTCAGCCTGTAAAGAGTCATCAAAAAACCAAATCTGTTGTCAGGAGATTCAATCTCAATGCACCTCCACTGGTTCCATAATCAAAAGAGGTGGGAGACCACAGTAGAAGCAAGTGTCCAAATTTTAACATGTGAGTAGCCCCGCTGAAACCAGTGAAGCTGCTTGGATGCGTCAAGGTGGATCCCCTTTGTGTTCAGACCACCTGCTACACCAACACAGATAAGAAATCATAGGAATGAAGATTATAAGATCAGGCTCTGGCAGTTTTAAGTCTCTCTTTGAAATACAGGTTGTGATATTCCTGTGGTTTCACTCCTCTTAAAATCTAAGGACAGTCAGTGTGTTTTCCTTCAGATGCGTGTGGAGTCCCAGCCAACACGTAGTTGCTCCCTGCATGGCTTATTAAGATAAAAGTGCAGGTGGAAAAAATCCTGTTTAAGTCAAACTTATCATTTCAGCAGCAATACCTTTTGCTGTTTCACACCGTGTTTCCTCTGCAGTACAACTGAGCTGGAAAATCACAATGCCTACGGGAGGTTTTTAGAAGCGGGAGGCAGAACAAGAGATGCAGAAAACCTTAAGAACTGGCACAAAGGCCAGGTTAGTACCTACATGGCTGTATCCCAGCCTTTCCCATGCTGTTCCCAGCAGTTTCCAGAGCATATAACAAAACCAGCCCAACCCCAGCCTGCTTTCAGCCAGCTTGAGCTCCTGTTTTAATTCTGATGTCAGGTTGTCTGACCCTACACTGCTGAGTGAAACGTCCCTGTGCAGTTTGTAAGGAATGTTTTATCTGCTTTCTTTAAAAAATAAACATATCTTTCTTGCCTTTTCCATCCAAAACCCACATTCCCAGGAATACAAATACTGCTAAAGCGTCTTCAGTCCACAGTTTTCCAGGTGAAATAAATTGGTTTCTTTTCTGGGTGTTTTCCTTTCATCTATAATAAAATGTGTTTTATTGTATCTGACTGCATTAGTTGATGCCTTGATTATGCACAATACACAGGTCACATAATCAATATATTTTACCATTTAAAACCAGTAGGATTTATGATCAATTCAGAGTCTGCCTCCTAATTCAGAGTCTGCCTTCTAATCTCAGGTATTCAGAGTACGTTTGTTTGTTTGTTCTGTTTCTCCCTGTGGCTGATGGGAATAACAATAATGTTGTGAATATAAGGTTTTAAACATTCCTAGCACTGGAGGACTAATCCTCCTTCCTTAGGATATAGTCAGGCAATGCTCTCCTTGAGTAAAATGACAAAGCTTTTATGATTTCAGCTGCCATCTCCTTCCCACCCCACTGCAATGAGCAGTGGTCAGTGCCCATTTAAACGGAAAGTGAAGCTGATCACTGATGGTGAGAAGCCACACATTGCTTTGGAGGCAGAAGCAAAGCCCTGATGTGCTTCAGAGGAAGAAGGAGCAGCCAGAGGTGACAGAACAAACTGTCATGCAGACAGTGGAGCCACCGGAGATTGCGAAGACACAACCTCGTCATGAGATGAGGCTCTCCCAAAGCTTCTTATCCTGTTGTGCTGAGCTTAGCAACAAGTCTGTGCCAGTCATAATGTGTGGTGTGTGACCTGCTCCTCGGGCCAGCCAGGATCATGTGTGGCAGGGAGGGCTGGCATGATCCATGTCTTCTGGATCCTGCTTCTATTTCAGGAGGGGAGACAATGGGAAGGACTCAGGCGTGTAAAGGAGATGGTTGTGTGATTGTGGGTTTGCTCTACTGTTCACAATTAGACTGACTTGCTGTTGTGCAGATGCAGGGCACAGCGAGTGTGTAGATGGTGCTCAGGTAGAAACTCTTCTTGGAAGCAGAGAGATGTTCTCCTACATCCCTCTGCTACCACTCATCTGGGATTCATTCCCAAGCCTCCGTATATACTTCAAAATATCCGTAAATGTGCATTTTCAAGAATTCCTTGTCTTATGCCCCTTTCTGAGTTTGTCTTCCATGTGCACTCGCGCTGACAAATTTTATGGGAAGAATCGCTGTATTTTAGGTTCATTCTAGTCTTCCTAATATTCAGGGTTAACATACCAGCACCTGCCTGCGGAGGAAGGTGATGAGCACTTGTGGAAAGAGGAGAGGAGCTCTATAAGCCGTGTGTCCTGTACACACACCTTGCCTGGCCAGCACAGCGCTCTTCCCCAGCACAGACCGGCACCGCGTCCCACCAAAGGGAAAACGAGGGGCCGCCCTGTCCGGGGGAACAGGACCTGCTCCCGCCTCCCGGGGGAGGGCCGGGTGCCGGGACCGGAGCATCCCAGCGCGCCTGCGGGGGCCCGGGGGGCGCATCCCGGCGGCGGCGGCAGCCCCCGCCCCGCCAGCCCGCCCAGCCTCCGGGACGGCAGCGCCGCCGGAGCGTTGCCCTTTTAAGCTGTGGCCCCACTTGCCTCCACCCCGGCTCCCGGAGGGGCTCCGGCAACCGACACCGACCGACCGACCGACCGACCGACAGACAGATCTCCGTGCCCGCCTCGCTGCCGGACCGGGCATCCCAGAGCCCCAGGGCGGCGGCGGGGCCGCGGCCACCGGGCTGCCCCTGCCCTGCCCCCGCCGCTCGGGGACCATGGGATGCTGCACCGGCCGCTGCACCCTCATCTTCCTCTGCACTTTGCAGCTGGTGAGTGGAGGCGCTCGGGGTTCGGGGGGACGCGGCGGAGAACGGGGGGTTCGGCTCCCCGGGACGGAGCCGGGAACAAAAGCCCCCCTCCAGGGTCTCGGTGCTGCCCCGGACAGGGCTCCGCTCCCTCCACAACTTCGGCTCGGAGGAGGGATGTCGGGGTGCGCTCCGGGGACGCTTTGCTGCGCCGGGGTGATTTACGGGTGCCTAAAACTCATTAAAAAAAAAAGAAAAAGAAAAAGGAAAAAAAGAGTAGTTTTCAATTAATAAGTTTGTGCTTATAAAATACAACTAAAAAAAAAAAAAAAAAGAAAATCACTCTGTGAGAGGAGTCCCGGCGGCTCGGTGGCGATGTTGCAAACCAAATCAAACTTCATACGTGCCAAAACCCACCGGTACCTTCAGCCTCTTTCATGTCCAGCTGCAAGAAAGAGGTCCACCCGCGTCCCCCCCTGCACGCCTGCATCCCACCCTGCTGGGGTTTGTGCTGGTTTGGAAGGAATTCTTTCAAACTCCGCCGGGATGAAGTGCTTGGATATAATGTGCTTATTAATATACATATATTTATGTAGGAATAAACTTCTCAGTGTGCGGAGAGTGTGGACCCTGGCGGGCACGGGTCGGTCCCTGGTGGGCAGGGGTTCCTGCTCCTCCTGACATGTGCATAGATGATAAACAAAGGTCTGGTTGTTCCCTGAGTGTCTGCGCATCCAGCCTGGATCTGGAGGGTCCCCTTCTTGTCAATAGCTAATGGGCTCCAGGGCTCCTCCAGCCTTAAAAAGGAAATGACAGCAGCTAGGTATTTAATTTCATTTACTTCTCCCGAATTTGCTGTATTCTGGAATACAGGAAAGGGCAGACTTCCTGCGAAGTTCTATTGAATAGTTTGCTGGTGCCAAGGGGGTGAGTCTGGTTAAAACTCTTTGTTTTGGAGTTGGGTACTGTGACGGCGCAGTGTTTTCTGCGCGGGGGACGGCCCTGGGCTGAAGGTGGGAGAGGAAAACGGGGAACCTGCTAGTTTTGAAATGATAACCATCGGCCTCAAACTGAAGGGGAAGAGGGTGGGAATGCACCCCGGTGAACTCTGAATGGCACAATCAGAAGATGCGGGTGGAAGATCTGACTCGTAGTTAAACAAAATGCAGAATGGAAGTGGTGGGGTTTTCGTGCACAAAGCGTCTTGCTTGGCATATTTATGAGCGAGCTGAATGGCTGGGGAGTGTGTTTAGTCTCCTGGATTATTTCTTTTGATTTTTCACCCGTGATCACAGAAGAAAGAAGCTGTACCCTGTATTACATTAGAAACTGGCATCTCAACACTCACTGTCTCTTAAACTCATCACTATGTCATCCTACTTTAAGGCACACACTCAACATACTGGGGTAAAAAAAAAAAAAAAATAAAAAAGAGAAGAAACCAGGGGCTGCTGGTGCTGTTCTGCTTTCTGACAAGCGTGGGAGTTTTCTTGTATCCAAGATACAGGGACAAAGAACCCCCAGCATTTTATTTTCCTTAGGACCCTCCTCCTTGAAGAAAAGAATCAGCTTGGCTCATTCTTAAGCAAGTTTGGATGCCTCAGCCCTAGCAATTTCCCATGGCACTTGCTGGGTGAATTGGTAGAGCTGGAAAAATGTGAACTATGGTGAGGGAATTTCTGGAGCTGCGCTCCGGTGGGGGTGAGGTCAGGAGATCCTGGCCAGTTCCCAGCAAGTGCTTGGGTGAGGGTGAGATTCAGCATGGTGCTTTTTTATTTTATTTTATTAAGCAAAGTTTGTCTGTAAATCATCACATCACTCCCACATCCATACAAGCCGAGTGACGTGCAGGACTCGCTGCTGCTCAGGGTGGGCTCTGCTGAGACAAAACACTGAAGTGATCAGGCCAAGATCATCAATAAATTATAATGACGTGAACTTCCTTTGTTCCTCTCATGTCTCTGCTCGGCTTCATTTGATACTTTGAACCCTTCACAGTCTTCCCTGTTTGTTGCCAAGCTCCATGTCTCCCGCTACTAAAGTTCCAGGGGTGAAATCCTGTCTCTTCTATGGACGTTTTGTCTCTGACTTAAATGGGGAGAAGATTTCAGTGCTGGGATCTCCCACTTCAGTTCTGCAGCACACCCCTGAGTTCCACTGCATGTTCTCATGTCTGTTCCTCAGAGCTTCACTGAGGCTTTTTATAATTGCTGAATGAAAACCTGAAACAACCCCTCCAAAAACTCAAATTAGAGATTTGAGTTGCAATTCTTCACAGAAATTGCTTTATTATTAGGTGCAGGCAGTTGAGTGAGTGTGTGGGGAAGTGTTTGCACACTGCAGTCTAAATGTTTTCCTTGGGGGAAAAAGAAAAAGGCAGAAAACAAACATATTCATCATTGCAGTGTGTGTTCCCAAAGAAAAAGTTTGTGATCCAGCCGGAGAGCAGAACAACAACGTGTGAATTCAGGGAGCTGCTACACAATGCGAATACCAACGAGATCCTCAGCCCCCCACGGGCTGAGCCTCGTGGCGCAGAGAGGAGGAGAGCGTATGCATCTGTCTGAAGAAAATCAGGGCTGACTCCCCAGCGGTTTGCTAATCAAGGGGGGAGGGAAGGCTGTAGTTTGAATAAATAATTTGCCGTGTTCCAATTTTAGGTTATTGTTTCCATCGAGCGTCCACGTTAGGCTCGTGCTTTGACGGTCGGTCCTGCAGGGAAGCTGCAAGAAGGTTCTGGCTCTCCCTCCCTCTGGTCCTGGTGTGCAGTGCTGTCCCTAATCCTTCCCTTTTTTTCTAGTCCACTCCTACCTCCAGCAGAATTTTGGGTGAAAGTTGACCCAAGTCAGGGCCACCCTGAAAACAGGCTTATCCTCAGCTGTGGATGATGTGGAGTCAGCAAGGTGATGGGGTGTTTTCCCAGAGTTTGTGAATCCCAAGGGAGTTGTCACCTCTGCATTCTTGCTTTGCCTGAACACCTCTGCCATCCAGGTGCTGGTGTTACCTACAGCAGATCACCAGCCCTTCCTCATCCCTCCCAGGCTTTGGGCAGATGTAAATTGAGAGTAAAGCTTAAATGAGCCCTAGGCCTCCCCAGAAAAAAATCGTGACTCTATCAGGGAGGCTCTGTAGTGACTTAAGAAATATCCCTTACAGAAGCTAAGGTTGAAAAAGGTTTGCCAAGGACAGGGTTTCCGAACCTGAGTGGTATGACAGACTGTTGCATCCAGCAGGACTGTGGACTGGGTGGCTCGTGGTGAGAAACCACAAACCAGGGCTGGGTCTCAGGCAGGGAGGTATTAAATAATCATTGATTTGCTTCTTTTTTCTCTACCACTGTGAGATTGCACCCAAACGTTGTATTTTCTGGAGCAGTAAGTGATTGTGCACCGGAGGCACTATGTGAATTTATTTCCACTGAGCATGGAAAAACTCCCTCCCTCCCCATGCCCTGTCCCAATAAATCAAACAACTGTAGTTTCTTTACATTCTGTCCGTGGATTGAGAGCTCAGATGCCAAGCAAAGCCTGGAGACAATTTTACAGATACATTATAAATCCCCCTAGAATAACAGCTTCTAATGGAAAAAGTGACTAATACTTCAAATGAGCACAGAACAAGGCGCCCTGGGACGGGGCTGCACATTGAGACTAACCAAAAGTAACTATATACCTTTATTTATTTATTTTCTCATGCTCTTTTTCTGCCTCACTCCTTTCTCAGTGATTCCTTTTTAATCTCTTACAGAAGGGGGTGACCAGTTCTGGAAGCCATTTGAAACCAGCACAGATCCTTCTCTAACTACTCTCTTGTAGTTAAAGCAATCGTGTTGGTTTGATCGAGACATGAAGTGATGCAGAGCACGTGGGGGGTGAGGGCAGAAGGCAGGATGTGGGCAAACAAAAAAGTGTGAGTTAGAATAGGTGAACTAGTTAAAATAGGTGGAATAGAGGGATGTTTTACAAGGGCATGTAGCGGTGGGACAAGAGGGAATGGCTTTAATTTGAAAGAGAGTGAGTTTAGACTGGTTACTGGTAAGAAATTCTTCCCTGTGAGGGTGGTGAGGCCCTGGCACAGGTTTGCCCAGAGAAGCTGTGGCTGCCCCATCCCTGCAAGTGTTTTAGGGCAGGTTGGACAAAGCTGGAACAACCTGGCCTAGTGGAAGGTGTCCCTGGCCATGGAAGGGGGGTTGGAAAAAGAAGAACTTTAAGGTCCCTTCCAACCCAAACCCAAAAATGGTTCTGTGCCTTGACTGATCAGCACACGTGGGCTGCAAGAGGGAGGGTGGCAGAGCATCTTCCTGCCCAGGGTAAGGGACAAGCAGGATTGTGGTGTCTGGGGACTGTAGGGATGACTTGCTCGGCTTTCTCCTTTACCCCAGGGATATTTTGAACTGGAGGCTGAGTGAGAGGAGCAGGACCCATCTCTGCCCTCCTCTGCAGCTGCCTCTGGAGCTGGGGCAGACTCTGCCTCTCCTGAGGGAGCTGTGAGCCCGCGCAGCTGTGGTTTGGCCGAGCACAAAGCCTTGGAGGGAAGAGCAGGTGCAAGGGGAAGCACAGCATCCCTTTGCTCATCACGCTGCTCAAGACCCCTCCAAAATTACCTTGTGCTCTCCCCAGCTGTTTATCTTCTCCATGGTTTGTGCTTAAATTATAATCCCTCTAGGGAAGGGCTATCTTTCGTGGATATGCACAGCACCCAGCACTGTGATGGCTCAAACCTTTCCTGAAGTCCTTGAACAATACTCCAGGCTAAATAATAACGTAAGTCTGAAGAGTACGTTTGACAGATGCTGTCTTCTCCGTGTCTGTTCCAGACAAAGGAAAATTAAAGCTGTGCCAGTAATAGAGCTTGTCAGCATTTTCCACTGAAGCTGACTTTCAGTAGAAACCTGGGGATTTGACTAAATGAATATTTTCATGAGAAGTATCTGCTTTCCATAGACAATCCTGAGTTTTTCTCCCAAGTTTTGGCCAGAATATTTTGGCGAAAAATCAAAAATGTGCTGGCAAATGTTTGCTGTGCTGGCAAACATTTTTAATTTTAGAGCGGTGGAGCTTTTCTTACAAAAAGATGAATTTTTGCGTGAGATTTTTCTTTTTTTTTTTTTTTTTTTTTTTTTGCACTTTTTTCCTGAGCAGCTGGAGTAAGTACACTGCAGCAGCTTGGGGAGGAGCAGCTTGGGGTCTGTGTTTCAACTGTGCCCCGTTGCAGATCCCCCGGCTGTCCACATCCGCGTTTCCCATCGCGGTGGTGGAGATTGCAGATGACTCACAGGAACTGTCCTCTAACCAAACCCATTCAGACCAGGAATGAAATTTGGCCAAAGCCAAGCCAGAAAACAACTGAGGGCAGGGTGGTGTTGAAGTCAGCTCTCCCTGGAGAAGCGGGGTTTTGTTTCAGCTGACACAGGATGTTTGTTGACCACTCTCTGACTTCTCCCGGCCACTCTCTGCTCCTTTGCCTTCCCCTTTTTCCTCTTTCCAAGCACCAGAGCCCTACAAGAAGAGAAGGAGCTGGTTTTCCCCGAGGGGGACCCTCTCCCCCTGGCTGGTGTGGGGTTAAGGGAGCTGACGTTGCTCCATTGTGTGCTAATAATATATGGAAACTCGGATCATTTTGGCTGGGGTGCAAAATGGAGCTCTTCCAAGAATCTGCGCCAGGGGCCCGAAAGTATGAACTCTTGGAGAACAAACTGGATAACAAAGGCCAGATTGTGATCACTTTTCCTCCAGGAAAACCCTGGACTAGCCCGTTGCTTTTTGAGCACTTAAGAAAACGCATATGATCTAAGGAGCAGCAAGTGCCCCAGCTGTAGCATTCCCTTTCCCATTAACAAAACATTGGGTCTGAGGTCAGTAGGATTGAACTTTTCTTTCTTATTTAGAAAAAAACCACAAAAACAAAAGCCAGGGATAATTTGTGATTTAATGTCCTCATGCTCGTGGAGTTCCCTTTGTCCCCACTCCTGCAGTAGATGTGATGAGCACACCCAACTGCACAGGTTGTGTCTCTGTGTTTAAGTTTTGTAGAAAGGGAGTTTTTCAACCCAGTGAAAACTTAAACAGTATTTTTTTTCCCTCTCCCTATGTACAGAACAGGAGGAGGGAAAAAAATTACATTTCTGCACAAAAAAAAAATGAAAATACTCCGGCATTTGGCAAAGTTTGCTGAAAATGATGGGGGTGTTTATTGTGCCAAAGCCCAAATATTTTGAACTTTTACAGAAGCTTGAAAACACTTCTGAAAATAATTGAAAAATCTCTCTAAAAACAAGTTGGTTTGTTGGCTTTTTTTTCATTGGAGTTGTGCACTCTGGACATTCTCATCTTCCAAGTATCTCTGACATCATGATGTCTCCCCCAAGCCCAGCTCATGGTGAGGTTTAAGGGGAAAAGTCCTGGAAGAGAAAGCACAGGTTTGGGTGTTGCTGCAGGGTGGTGCTGTGTTGTGGTGACTCATCTGCTCCCAAGCCAGTGGTTTTGGGTATTTTTGTTGTGGAAGGAAACTCAATGAATAAATGCCCTGTGGAAACGTGAATCTGAGATATTTTGTAATCATTCCAGAGTCATAATATTACTTTAAAGTTCATGAGATTTCAGAATAATAATAAACAACTTCTGCTTTGTTTATTTATTTGTAAGTGTCAGCTTACAAATTCTTATTCTTCTTGCCAGCAGTAATAGTAGGGATGGCAAAAATAAGGATTAATAGTAGTAAAAAGTAGGGAATCAGTAGTAGTAGAGTAGTAATAGGGAAGTAGGTAGTAATAGTGGGGAGGAGAAAAACTGAACTGATTGAAATATCTGGCAGAAATCTCTGAGATGGTGCTTCAGCAGAAGTGCTGCTTCTCACCAGCAGGTTGGAACCATGTCTCACATTGAACACAGAAAAGTCAATGTTGGTGGTGTTCTGGCTCCTCCTGGCTTAGCCGAGCCCTGGGCCCCCATCTGAGAGTCCTTGTGAAGAACTGAAGTTTTATTTAGCTCAGAGGCTTCACAGACTAGAGAAGAGCGAGCAGCAGCTTTCTGCTGGGGCAAGATCAATATCTCCTCCCTTGACTTTGCTGTAGCTCATTAACATCAACTGTCTTTTCCAAGGGCTGCTTTTTGGTCTATTTTCCACAAGGACTTAATTGCTGTTTTCTTGGTGTCTGTGACTCATTCTCAGCACAGCTGCTTCTGTGTCAGGACATTAGACACAAATATGTTGCTTATCAGGGAAACGCACGTCCCAGATTTTCTCTCAAAGGTGAGGGTTCTTGGAAATTAGGAGCACAGCTTTTCTGATCCCCCTCCCCCCATCGTCCTGGGTGTTGTTTGGTCGAATCTAGGTTTAATAATTGAGATGTCAGATTCCCTGACACCTCTCAGCTGAAAGGATGATGGTGTGGAAGCAGTGACCTCCGCTGCCATCTGCCTGGGCTTAATGAAAATATACTGTGGGAATCGAGGCAACAGCTTGTCTTCATCACCTGCTCAAGGGAGGCAGACATCAGGAGCTGCTGTCCCTGAGCCAGCTTCCTTTGCCACCTTTCAGCATTGGCCAACCCTGCAGGCAGGTTCCCACCTGCTCCCTGGGCTCCCTCAGGCCAGCAAAATATTGGTTTGCTTCCCCCTTTTTTTTCTTTTTGCTCCATTTTTTAACTCCAATGCTCAAAACTCAAGAAAAGCAGGATCATCGTCATATTTTTTCTGCACCAATGGAGCAAGCACACAGATGTCCACCCAGGCCCTGATGTTCAGCAGTGTGGGAGCACAAGTTGCCCTCCCTGTTTCAGCTTCAGACCATCTCACTGCACAGTGATGGGTCAGGGCTCAGTGTGTGTGTGTGGGACCAACCTTCAGGTCCTTTCTGCACTTGGGGGCAGCCCCTTACACAGACTTACTCCCCATTGTGCTGCCCTCAGAGTAGACAAGAACACAGCTGAGGGTCCCACTGATGAGATCCCTGGAGATGGAATGCCTGGAACATCCTCATCCCAGCTTGCTCCTCCTCACACTCCCCAGAACTGCCCACAAGAGCTTGGTCTCCAGGTCTATGGAGGAGGACAATGCTCTGTGACACAATCTCTTTCCTCAGCACAGTTCTCCAACTCTCTTTCCATGTAATTGTGCCATTCCTGAGTGACCTGGGACATCACTGACCTAAGGTCAGAATGACAGAAGACAGACTCTGCCCTTCATGAGTGAGCCCTTGGGCACTCAGACACCTGGTCAAAGGTATGAAAGAACAAGAATTGAACATTACTGAGGACAGTTGGATTTCACTTCTCCTGAAGTCCTAAAAGCACTTAATAAAAAATGAATCCAGGTGCTCAGAGGAATACACAAAGCAAATGTACAAAGCCTGGGAAGATGTCTCCTGTGACACATCTCTGGGGAACAGGGACCCGTCTTGTGTCTGTGGTGACCCTGACAACAGCCTTGGACCCATTAAAGCAGTTGGTGCTGATTTATGTTTTCCAAGAGCTGTTCTCTGGGGATAGTTCATCTGTGAGCACCGTTTCATCTGAACAGGGAAGGTGAGATAGAGGACACCAAAGAAGGGGATGGAGCATTTTACTATCCACATACAACTTATAAAATATTGAGTGTAGCCTTGCATGGAGTGCTGTGTGTGGTGTGCTCATCCATCATGGATAAACAGCCTCACCACAATTAACAGTTTGTCACTGTCTTCCTTCAGCTCCACCTAAAAATTACCTCTCTAGCAACAAGAGCTCAATCTCAGTACCAGCATGGTTGAACTACCTGGAGATCAGGAGTAATCTAAATCCCAGCCTTACTCAGGTTTGTTCATATTTAGGAGGTTTGTGCATTATTTTACAGTACTACAAGAGCATTGCCCTGCACGTTACAAGTGGCTTCTTTATGTTGGGTTCTACTCTAAGGCCTACAAGCAAAACTTCTCCCCTGCTCAGCAGATGGATGGGCTTTTTGTGGAGGGAATGTGGCAGGGTCTTTGCTTAATATTTCTGCTATGGTCCAGATACTCAGGAGTGCCTGTGGGACTTGGGAACATCCTTTCCTCTTTTCAGAGCTGCTGGACCCTTGATACTCCGTTAAGAGTGAAATAGTCCCACTTTGGTGGAAGCACCACATCCAAAGGACCTGCTCCAAGGACCAGGGCCTACACAGCAGCACTTAAAACAGACTTTTCTGCTTCCCTGAGAAGGAATTACTGAGTGAAGCTGGATGGAGGAAAAACTCCAAAGACCCACCTCAATAGGACAAGAAAGAGCTGGCCTGGCCTGGCCAGTTTGGACCTTCATTTAGGGACCTTGAAAGAGGCACGGACCACAAATACGTGCTTCCCAGCTCACAGGTTCACTGAGATAAGGTCCAGGCCCAGGAGCTGATTAACCTTGTGGAGAATGACCAAGACCTGAGTCCTGAGCCTTGGGCAGACTCCCAGAAACTCCCCAGTACCCAAAACACCTTCGAGGTTCTGGGCCAAACACCTCCTGTTTTGCAGAGCAAAACAACTTCTCCCGCAGCTCTTCCCTGGAGGATGGTTTGAAGGCTGGGCATTTAGATAACTTGCACGAATATTGGAACTGTTGGTTGCTTTGCCAAATCAGACCCAGTTCCTAATTCCCCATGGCTACTGGTAATCCATTAGCAGCAGGTTTCCATGTGGGAGATGGGAATGGGCTCTGACAGGCGTCTGGCATCCCTGGCTCCAGAGACAACACACTTTTTGTGATATCATTGTGGGAAAGGCAATACACCTGCTTAGATTGTATATGTACAGAATTAGGGGAGAAATCTGATTATCCTAATTACTCAGAAATGCTAAATATGTGCAGAATACCGTTTGGCTAATTAGCCTGGGAGATTGCTGGCTGTTCAGCAGGGAGTAGAGCGGGTGCTGGGAGAAGTGTGATGGGAGTTCACAGGCTGTTATGTGCCCTTTGCTGTCTGAGTTTGTGGAGAGAAGTGAGCATGAGCAATTGGGGATGTGATTGCCAGCCTTAAAACAAATTAAAAAGCTGGGAAAGGGCAATTATTTTTCAAATGTCTGACACTTCTTAAGATTTTGGGTCTTCAAGTTTCCCATCTCATCATTTTGAGCTGAGACATCCAAGGGAAAGAGGGGTCTGCCTCTCTGCCAAGAGCTGGTGAGAGCCCCTGCATGGCACCTTCTCAGAAGGATCTGTTCTTCCCCTTATCCTGCCTCTGCCTCTGACTCTTTGAGGCAGAGTCTCAAATGCTCTTGAAGCCTGAGGAGACCATGATGTAGTTGGTTCTGTGATTGCTGCTGCTTCGTTTTCATTTAATAGGCTTGTTTGCACACAGAAGAAGTCTTCTGGCCCAAAATCTGACCTGCTTTTCCCAGAGGTGCAGAGGAAGTCAGGCAGGTGCTAGGCAGGGTGGAAGGTGGTTCGTGCTGAGTACATCTCAAGGTTTTAGTCCCCAGATGTCTAGATCCAGAGAACCAGGCTGCTGCTTTCAGCTCCACGCTGGACAGAGATCCACCAAGAAAACCATGACTGTTTGGGAGGGCTGCAGGGAGGTTGGGACAGCAGGTGTGCACAGCTCAGTGTGTCCTTGGGTCCCACAGTCTACACAGCTCTGCCATCAGACCACAGCCAAACCCCAGATCTTCTGGATATAATCAGTGCCCAAAGTGCACATTCATCCATCCATCCACAGCTCACCCTTATAACTGGGCTTCCTCATATCTTTAAATAACCCTGCATAGCTTTTATTCCTGACCTAACCAGAGACTAGTGTCTACCTCCAGCTCTTCTGGAAAGGTTAACCTTCCTGCTCCTGTGAGCTTGGGATCAGTCCTGCTGTCAGTTCAACACAGCATTAGCTGGGCAGTTAGCTGGGAGAAGCTAAAGCATTTGGGCTTCCAGGGCTGCCACTGAAACAGCTTAAAGCTGAATTGTGTGACGGCGTGAAAGAATAGATAGGGTGATATAAAAACTCTGCCATAGCTTCAGACAATAAAGACTGTGTCTCCCTTCTGATGAATAATGGCTCTTTGTTTTATTCCTTAGATGGCAGGGCTGTTAGAACTGCTGAAAACTATCCCAGTGTTAAATATATGGCTGTGTAATAAAGGCTCTGCAATCTATGAACTGGGACTGAATGGATACTTGAGTGAATCATTTAAAGTACGATGAATTTCTGAAGCAGCTCACAGTGACAGGAGGTGGAGGGGCAGTAAACTCCTCTGCAAATCACTCAGCCAAAGGATGTTTTCCTTGCACGAGACGTATCCCAGGTTTCATGGCTGCCAAGTTTTCCTCATGGAGGCTCCCTTGGCCATGTAAAGTTCCTCGCTCACAGTTTTGGACAAACTGCAAAACCCGCAAACAAGTTTCAATCTGCATTTCAGATGGAGCTCCAGGGTTCAGTGGTGAGATACTGTGCGTTTTTTTAGCAGAAATCCTGGAAACTCAACCCTGGCAGACTCAAAAGAATGGAGCAGTAAATCCCATGTTCAGCTGTAGCCCAGGTTGAGAGCTCAATGGGGTTTTTTGGACCCCATCAGAAATAGGGATGGAGCCTGCTACGATGAGGAGGAAAGTGCTGCTTCTTCCTGCTGCAGTGTCACCATGCTGGTGGAAGAGGTGATGCAGAGATATTGTTATAACTGTCTGGAGTCACCTCAGAGTCTTGCCAGATCAAACTTCCTTGAAATTACTTAATGGAGCAGCAAGAATTTGAATTTCCATTATGTGGATTAGCACTTTTCTATTTTAGCTAATCCTTGGAGTCAGACCTGCAAGCAAGAAGATCAAAAGACTTGGAAAAAAAATGGTCAGAAAGTCTTGAGTAGGAACAAACCAAAGATGTCATCGTTCCAGGGATGAGGAATCATCTCACACCTCCAAGGGGTGATAGCAGTGGGGAGGAAGGGTGATGTGTGGATGAAGGTTTGGTGTCACAAGCTAATAGAGGGCAAGTTTTTGTCCCCTTCCATGGCTGGAGGAGATGCAAGAGTCCATAAGTGCCCTGTGGGTGAGCTGCTGCCTGTGGGTTGGGGTTCAGCCCCTGCAGGATCACCAAACTCTTGCCCTGTGGAGACACAGCCACTAAAGATTTGCTGCAAGTGAACTTTGTTCTCCAGAGCTGCTGAAGTGGCATCTATTGACCAGCCTCTATTTTAAAAGGGGGAGAAGGAAAAGAGAAATTCAGCTTTACTGTTGAATAAACCATGAGCCATTGAGGAGCTGCAAGTCGGCAGGGGAGGGGCAGGGGCAGCACAGAAATAAGGGGACACAAATGTCATGCGAAAAATGAAGCGCAGGAGGGGCCTGGCCATTGTGTGACACTCCTGGAAACTTACTTGGAGAGTTGGTTGGTGGGAGGCCAAAAGATGCATACAATGAAAGAGAAACACTCGACTGGACTGAAAATGCAAACAAATTGGGTAGCACAACGGAGGAGATAAATTATGCTCATAAAATAAACAATGGCTGAGCGACACTGGATAAATAGTTACATATAATAACACCACTGTTTGTCCCAGCCACCCTAATTGGGAGGCTGGGCAGCATCCGATGAAAACTCTGCATTGCACATTTTCCCCTTCTAATGAGGAAGATTTTTCCCTCCCCCCTGGAAGCCTCCCCCCAGTCCCATTTAGCAGCAGACTGAAAGGCCTGGTTTCATTCCACTTTCCCACAGCAAACTCATCCTGTCAGGAGCTGCATTAAGGAGGACAAGTAGAAAATGATAATAAATTGAGGGGTTGCTCTTACTTCACCTTGTGACAAATCTATCCAGTGGGTGACTCAGGGAGGGTGATAAGAGCATGGACCGGGCTGCCGCTTTCCTTTTGGTGCTTGGTCATGTGGAAAATAACCCCATTCTAGCCCTCACTCAAAAGGGCTTTCCTTTAAAAATAATGCTTTTTAAAAGGCACTGAATCCTTACTTACCCTGTTGGAAAGCCAGCAGCTCGCCTCCATCAAAGTGAACGTCATGGGTCTCATTTCATCATCGACTTGGACTGAAGAGCAAAAACAAAGGTTTTTGCACCAAAAGTGAGATGGTCAATGCCATCAGTACAAATGGGGGACCTTGTTAAACCTTAGCATTTTTTTAGCATGATTCTGCATTGCTAATAGATCCCCAATGAGAATCTGTGGTTTCACTGAACTCTTCTCAGGTAGAGCAGAAAACTCAGTAGTGGAGGGGACGGTGACCATGAGAAAACCACAGGCTTAGTGACTTCCTCCACAGCCACTGTCACGCTGTGAGTCCAGCTCTCCACCCCAGAGCCCTGATTTCCAGCACTCAGACTGGTTTGTAGCAGAGCTGTGCTCTTACCTTTCAGTGACTGCTCAGAGCAGGTTGCAGTTCCCAAGCTACTTCATCACCCCTTGAGAGAGGCTGATCTTCAGCCTCAAATTGTGTTTAAACTTTTTGCCACCTCCAGCCTCAGATATTCACTCCATTAATCCATTGGAGCACTTTGTGTGTCTCCGTTTTCTTGCTTTTATTGACTTAAGAGAAATAGAGCTGGATCTCTGCTCTCCAGCCTGCATTGCTTGTGGGGAGGTTACAGCTGAGGAAGAAGCCCAGGAGGTGGCCAGCCTTCCTCACCTCTGTAAGCAGCAGGCACTGCACTGCTGGTGCCATGCCCAGTGTGCTGGTGACTCCTGAGAGGGGGGTGACAGCTCATAAATCATCTTTGATCATATAAAATTGACTTTGCCTCCTAAAATGGCTGGAAAGCTGAAATATCCCTAGTTTACATGTCTCGAGGGAGGCAAGGGAAGCTAAGATTTTTTACCTGTAACTACTAAGGTAATTATTCAATTACTTAAGTAGGACTGATTTTCTTCCAGAGAAGCAATCAGAAGATGAAAATCAATAGTGATTGATTTATTTTCTGCCCACTTCATAGAACAAGATTGTTTCTGGGGATTGTGGTTATTGAAAAATTCCTGCAATGCCCCAAAAGCCTCCAACAGTCCCTGCTTTGAACAAAATAGTTGTTTTCTTGTTTGTTCCAATTTAAAACTCTTCCTGTCAAAAGCATTTCACTGGAACCAGAAGCTGAACTGCTAAATGTTTTTCTTGTCCAAAATACTACTTTCTTCCCAGTTCTTTTTCAGTTCATGCTCTGATGACAGGCCTGGAAGTTTCCTGGTACATTCATTAGGGGAGAGTTGTGCAGTATTTATTCACTGACATTTATTTTTCTGCTGAAAAAAATGGCTGCATGTTTTTTTAACTGTAGTTTTTCAAAGGAAGTTTTCCTTTTGTCCTTTTTTTTAACTGAAATAAGCACATTTTTATGTTTCAGTCGGATTTTTTTGGGCAAAGCACAAACATCAATGTTACTAGTAGTGATTAAAACTCAGCTGTCACTTTATACGATGATAGTGTGGATGAAATGCAAACAAACAACTTTGCCTGTTTGCAGCCCAACTCCTAAAATACCTCCAGCTGCTCATTTGCCTGAAAACTTTCTGCATACTGCCACAACTTGCAAAAGTCTCCTGGGGAGGTTTTGATATATAAAGCCAATATTCACAGTACTCATCTGCTCTGTCCTGAATTCCCAGCTGCTTGTCAGACCAAAGTTACGTCCCCTGCCCACAGAGGGTGAGGTGGGATTGGCAGTGGAGGTGGGCAGGAGGGGGGATCTGGCTCAACATCCATTGCTGGGTATTGCAGGGAGTTGTTCAGAGCATCACTAGGGATGAATTTGGAGGGATGCAGGCACAGGAGCAGGGTGAGTTCACCTCCCTGTTGAGAATGTGACAGTGGTGGGAAAGGTGAGAGGTTTGGGCTGGTGCTGTAACCATGACAGGAGGTTCCAAACCTAAAATGCCACCTCTTTTTGCCACAGGGCAGGTGAGCATCCAGAAGAACATTTTGCAGTGCAGATGTGGTTTGTGCCAATGCAGGATGATCAGCGTGAAATATTCCTGAAGATTTTACAAATATGACCCAAGTCTCCAGCTATCCTCTGTGTAAAATGAGGGTGTTATTCCTAATTTCACTGTATAGATGGGAAGACAGTTAACAACTTTGCTGATGGGCTTCGCCTGAAGGAACAGGAGCAGAATCAACCCCAGGAGACTCATCCATGTTTGGGATAACACTGGTTTGTGCTGCCATGTGTGAGAGCCAGGCTGGGTGTCAGCACATCAATTCCCAGATGTCTCCCTGTTGTTCCCATGGGATCTTTTCTCCTGCTCTGTCAAACCCAGAGTTTACAGAGCCCTTCAGCACATGACTGCAGCTGGACTGTCACTGTGCCTCAAGCCAGCAGATGCTCCAGACCTTCAGTCAGTGAGGGCTTCTGTGTCTCCCAAGGAGCTGCTGCTCATGGCATTACAAGGGGGCAGAAAGCATCACATGGAGCTGCTGGCAGGTGGGAAGGAAAAGCTGTAAAATAATGGCAAATGCATCGCTTAGGCTTCACGTGTTGTCTCTTCCTGGCCCCCACAACTTCACAGCTAGGTATTAGGAAGCAGAAGTGCTAAGAGCACTTCTCTGTGTCCTGGTGGGGGTGAGAAAGCCTTGCTTTATGAGAAAGGGCCCGTTTGTACGGTAATTACCAGTGGAATTTTCCGGGTGGCTGTGCTTTGTCCCCTACTGCTTCAGGTTGGTTACGATGGGCTTTCCTTCAAGGAGCAAAGTTGCAGCAAGACCATGGCAGATCCCAATTTCCTAGATTATTAATAACAACAATATCATTTTCTCTCTCCCCTATTTCTCACCCACCCTGCGCTTCCCTTTTAATAAAACTCTCCTCTCTTGCTGTAGACTCTGCAGTGACACCAGCCTGATTTGTAATGTAAATAGGCAGCCCAGTGTAAAGGCGACCTGCAAGAGCACCGCAGGGCTCTAATTATAATTTTCATTAAACTCCTTCTGTTTACGAATATCCAAGCAATCTGGCATTGCAGCAGAAGCAAGAGGAAATTAAAGCCGTGCTACCACTTAGCTCCAGTGTCAGGGAGCAGGGACCCAGCTGTCGAGCAGAAACTGAAGCAGGGCTCCTACAGACAAAGTTTTGAAGAGTTATTTCAGCTTTGGCATCCTTCCTCTCCCGAGCTTTTAGCCCAGTTGCAGGGCTTGCATGTTTTTCCTTCAGAGGATCTGGCTGGTGCAAGTGTTTTACACGTGATCTATTTGTGACCTAATTAAGGGGATCAGCTGCTCGAGCTCCCAGTGCCATGTGCAGGAAGGAGCTGGGGGAGAGCGGGCGCTGAGCCGGCTGGAGAGGGACAGGGAGGGTGAGGGGTGTGGGGTGTGGGGTGGGTGGAGAGGGACCATCGAGCAAAGGGGAGAGCAGGGAGCTTTGTCTAGCAAGGCCCTGGGGGGATTCCACAAAAGTCCAGCAGCACAGAGATTGTTCATCCCATTTACTGGGAGCATCCTGTGGAGTGAGGGCTGCTCGGACACAGCCCTGTGCAGGGAGTGGGGCTTTGATGGTTGTGCTACGAGGCCACCGAGAAACTTTCATCTTCGTCTTCTGCTGGATGAGCAAAATGACTTCAAGTGGCTTTCTGTGGGTGTTTTGCCTTCAGAGGGGCATTTTTGTAACTCAGGGCACAGCTGACCCTTCCTGAAGAGAAAGTGGTGCAGGTGCCAGCAGTGAATTAGACTGGCAGGGAACACCAATGAATTTGTTCATAAAGCCAAAGACAGGGGATGTTCTCAGTGTCACTTGGACACAGTGAGCCTTGACTGTGTGTGGACAGGACAGAAGAACAACTGAGTTTCACTCTTTGAGCCTGAGGCAAGAGTTATTGCTCCCTTTGGGAAAGTGCCAGTGGTATATTTAAGGCCACAATTCAACCCTGGAGTAACGAGTGGCAAAATAAAATTGCAGTTTGCAGTAGTAAGTGCCTATAAAATAGCAAAGATAGCCAGAATTTTGTCTAAACTAGGTGAGTCCAGCTGGTATCTCATGGGCTTTATACACACTGTGAGTTTTGGTCCAACCTCTGATTAATTTTAATTCTAGTACACTTGAGAGTTTATGGGAATCTCCAAGATGTTCCCAAACTGCTGCTCCCACATCCAGGAGACTCCAGAGAGCTGCATCAGGAGGAGACAGGCTGGGCAGTCCTGGCTCAAGCAGTGCTTCAGTGCAGCCTTGAGCTTTTTGTGGCAGCTCCCTCCAGCAATAGAGATGGCTCTGTGAGCTAAGCAGAGGATGCTTGGGATAGCAGGTCCAGAGAATATAGGGTATATTCCCTAAATCCAACAACCCATTGATTAATTTTCAAGTATTTTCATTTTTTTCCCTGCATCTCTGTCATGTGAACAAGCCCAAATTTTGGATAGGCTTCGTGGCTGAGCAGAGGCAGGGATCATGGAATATAATGCCCCGTTGGTAGGGAATAAATCTCTCTATTAGAAAATTAAATTCTTGCTGATCTCCAGCACTGCTCTGCCTCACAGCCTTTTTAGAGTTTGGATGGGTTCATAACAGCAGCAGATCTCTGGTGCAAAATGGCTGGTGAGTTAATGGCATGTCTTTAATATATATTATTTCACTCAGTGAGGAAATTTGTGCTACTGGTGAGAGTGGTTCCTCCCCCAGTGCTCTCTGCCACGCCAGGATGCTGTCTGGGGGAGCAGCAAGGATGATCATCAGTATGAGATGGGTTAAGATAGACTGGCAAGTCCTTCAACAAGTGAGGGAAAGCTGTGAGTGTGGAGCCTGAGCCTGGGATAGGGCTGTGCCTTATGAGGATCTGGGTGATGAAAACGTCAGGCAGTTGTTGAAGAAACTCATTAATTTTTATGTCTGTTGCAAATACAGTCACATCCCCTTCATCCCAGTGCCCCTTCTCTCCATCACAAAGCTGAAGCCCCAAAGCTGAGCTGTGAAACTGAGGGAGGAGAAAAATACCAGGGGAAGAGGGAGCAGGGGGGAACGTTGTGGGCACAACAGATTAATTTAATTATCTTTGGGGAATTTAGGATTGAGTGTTGACGTAGGTTACAAATAAAACAAATTTGTCATTCTCGTCAGGGTCCTTTTTTGCCTGGATCACAAAGGCACCTGCTTATTAATTTAGCCTGATTGCTAAATCTCAATAATCAGCAATCACAGCAGCATTCAGTGCTGAGGGACCACCAGGAGACACAGGCAGGAGCACAGGGAACAGGCACCTCCCTGCATCCCTGAGATCTGAGCCCCAAGGGCAGAACCAGGAAAACCAAGCAGACCAGAGGCTCTGTGGGGTGTACAGAGCACAAGCCTCACCAGGCACATGACTGACCTTGATTTGGGAGAAGTTTAGGCACTACAGGGCAATCATTTTACTGAAACATTCCTCCTAGGAAGCAGTCTTTTTCCTGGGAGCTGTATTCTGAGCTCCATTCAGAATGCCAGTGCTGGGCAACCTCTTCTCCCCTCTGCAACATCATGTGCAAGCAGCTAATTCACTGTCCTGCTGACCACCCCACTGAGAGGGTTATGGAGCAGGAGAGGGCACTTGTGGATTTGCCATCTGGCAGGGATCAGGGACTGTAGTGCCTTGCTAGAAAAAGTACTGCCAGCTCCTGCTGTTTTGCCAATTCTGTGACACAACCCAACACTTGGAGTAAAAAGGCTTAAGAGGTTTGTGTGGATGTGTGCCTCAGGTTGTTGTTCCAGGGGAGGAGGTTTAGTTTGGATGTGAGGAACAATTCCTTCACCAAGAGGGCTGTCAAGCATTGGAACAGGCTACCCAGGGCAGTCACCATTCCTGGAGGGATTTAAAAGGTGTGTGCATGTGGCACTTGCAGACGTGGTTTAGAGGTGAGCTTGGCAGTGCTGAGGGAACAGTTGGGCTCTGTGATTTTGGAGGCCTTTTCCAACCTGAGTGATTCCATGATTCTGTGAATGCTTGTGCATGGCCCATGTCTTCAGCTGAGCAGGACTAATGGCTTTTTGTGATGTACTTAGAAAACCTCAGTCCTTCTGAAGGCAGAGCCTCAACCCCAGACACAAACAAACAGGCTTCTGCACTGCTGAGTGCCAGTCTCATCCCTTATGTTTAGCAGGACTGTGCCTTTCCTGGAATGCTAAGCAGTATTTGGGCATGTGGGACTGAATAATGACATATCTTTGCAGCTAGGACGTTTCTGAAAGGCTTTGGCAGCAGAAAGCTCAGGGATCAAGGTCACAGCAGTGGAACTCCTGAGAGCATCATTGCCAACACACAGAATGATTCTGGGAGGGGAGAATGCAGAGCTCAAAGGTGCCAGGCCAGGGGGAACGAGGAGATGAGGACTCAGCACCGGGATGTTTGACAGCAGGATGCTCCAGGCTTCAGCAGGGAAGTTGTGCTCAACCACTTCAGAGGGGAAAGAGTAACCCAGGCTCTGCACAGGACGGTGCTGGGCTGGGAGAAGTCCTGATCCTCAGCTATGGCACGGGGCAGTCTGAAAGCTGTGTTTCCTGGAGTGTGATGCCTCAGAAGCAGCCAGGGAGTGACCTGCTGTGGAGTCATGCCAGCAACGGGGACTTTTCCTGCTGCCTCGTGGGTCCCTTTGGCAGGGATCAGTCCTCCAGGCAGAACACTGACCAGTTTGCTTCAGAAACATAAATGATTTAAGGGTATCAGCCCTGCTGTTGGAGGCCTCTCTAATGTCTGTGTGAATAGAAGAGGTTTCAGCAGCTTCTGGGGAGAAAACAGACCAAAGAAGCAGAGAATGGGGTGTATTGTATCCAGTGGCCAGAGTGACCAAAGGGGCCTGAGAGACAAAGTGACAAACAGAGACCTCCTGTGCAATTAGTCTCTTGACCTCTGTGGTTGGGCGAGGGATGCTGGGAAAGGAGCTGTGGCTCACAAGGCCCCAAGGAATGTTTCCTTGACAACACTTACTGAAGAAAAATGAGATTTCATGAATGCAGCGGGAGTTAACACGTGAGAGGCTGACTTTGGGAGAGACAAGGACGTGGCACCTCGCAGAACGAGCCCCTCGGTTTGGGGGTGTTGAAGTAGTGGCTCAGTGTCCTGCTTTTTCAGATAAACTTAATTGAAGAGCTATTACAACCGTTCATATTTATTTAGAAATGCAGCCACCGTGGTAAAAGCAGACTTATTGTTTAATTATTTTTCTACCCACGAAATCCTCTCCACCTTGAATAAGCACTGGCACGGAAGGGAATTCTCTGCTCACTGCTGATAGTTTCAGCACACTGCAGCTTGGGTTTAGGAGTCTTTAGAACTAGCATTGTTCCACCATTTACAAAGGCAAAGCAACTGTATAGAAAGATATGTATAATTATATAATGTATCATAATAACACCAGTACATTAAAAATAAAAAGCAGACAGGTGTTTAGTATTGCCAAACTTAAACTGTGTGGAAGAACCAAAAATGCAGATATTTGTGTTCAAGACCTAAATAGATATCTTTTTCAAATTATCTAACTGGAGACTTTTTAATTTCTTCCTGCTGTTTCAGCTAGAAGGACTTAAACTTTCATCCTTATATGATGTCTCACAGGAGTAGCAGCACTGGGGCTTTGTCCTGAACTCAAGCCATCCCATCACATGGCCAAAATACCTCAGGAAATCAGTGCAAGTTTTGCCTCAAGAAAAGACCTGTGACCTTTTCCAGTGAAAGTCTTGGCTGCTCCGGGGGTGTTTGCACAGCAGACAAAGAAAGAGCATCTTCTTAAAGAGCAAAGCCGGTTGGCAGGAATTCAAACGCTGATTCAAGGCATCGGAGTCAGCCGGGAGCCCGGAACATCCCAGCGGTGTGGTGGGGACCAAGGGCTGCAGCTGAGCCTCTTGCTCACTTCAGGCTGGAGAGAAAGGAAATACAGGGGGTTAAGTTGCCAATTTTGTCCGAGTTGAAGCTGTATGTAAGCACACAGGGGTCTGAGGCTGCTGCATACACCCCTGAACAAGAGCAGGGCAGGATCTGGAACAGTCTGTGAGGCTGTGTCCTTACACTGGTGAGAGACAATGAGTAAAAGGAGAGTTTTCAGGTTGTTTTGTTATAGGTCAAGTGGAAAACTGCCTGGATTTCTGGGTAAAACATTTTGGGTTTGTTTTCTTTTTTTTGCAGGAGTATCTCCCTTAAGTCCTGGCTGCAGCAGTAGGATCGGCCTTTCCCATTCGTTCCCTTTATTGCTTGCTTGTGTATTTATTTCTAATGTTTAATTTTAAAAATAAATCTCCTATTAAAACTGAACTTGGAAAGGTTAAAAGCAGGTTTGCTTGCAGGAGCAGATACCTATGGATGTGTGTGTAGGCAGGACTGTACCTGCCACTGGGTTCTCTGAGAGTCTTCCCTGCATCTGTACAAGTTGTCAACATATTGAAAGTGATATTTTTTCTTTTGTGTCCCAATTGATTTCAGAAATGCAGTGAAAGACACAGATCCAAACTAAATAAGATTAAAGGCTTTAAAAGCTTAATAAATTAAGAAGAGCAAATCTAGCTGATGACATGGCTTTGATAGTAGGCTATAAAGGGCAAGGAATTACAGGTAACTAACTATTCATCAGCATCCCTTCCTCCTCAGCAGCATGGGGGCACAAGGGAACAGGTTGGACTCTCCAGCTTTATCAGCAGGACAGGAGCAACAGAAGACAGAGTTGAGGGGATAGAAAAGATTTGAGGAACTAGAATTTAAACAAGCACCCCCAGCCCGTGCTGCACCAGCTCAGTGTGTCCTGCTGGCATCAACACCTGCCAGTGACACTGCCCTGCCAGAGCCATTGGAATGCAAGTGGAATGGTTTGAACTCCCAAGAAGAAACTGTTCCCCATTTTGAGATGTTTTCTAAGACTCATTTGCCTGTTCTCCAGTGGGGTCCATCAGGCAATATTCCACTGCAGCTCAGGTATAGCTTCCCTCTCTGGTGAAGTTTTCATACTGTAATGCTCCTCAGCATGTCCAAACCTCTCTTTGCTCCCCGTGTGTGAGCTGTGACAGGGCTCTGTAAGCTGAAGAACATTCTCTCTGCCTTTCTTATCTTTCCCAGCTGTATAAATGAATGATGGCCCAACAGAGAGCTTTGGCTTGTGTTGTTTGCCTGGCTAACAGTTATTTCACATGGTCATTTGCTATTCCAGTTTCGCTCAGATCAGCAGAAATGTGGTTTATTTCGGGAGAGAAAATTCTGCCACAACTCTTCTGATTTTAGTATCGCAATAAATCATTTAATTTAAAGAATGAAAGCTAAAAATGTTCTGTGGGCTAGAGAAGCAAAAGGAGCAGAGGGAATCCTGGTTTTAATAAGAATAGCCATAAAGAAGAAAAATTTGTCCTCCCTGATGGAAAGGTCCTGTCAGCTTCGAATGTGTTGAAACCTGTGTCACAATCTGTGAAATTTCTCTTTACAATTACTTTCCAATGCCTCTGGAAAGTAATAGGATTTCTCAATAGAATAGTGTGAATCATTGTAAGGAACACCACAGCAAGTATATTACTCTGCAGAAACTTGGCAGGACAGAGGAAGATGGCATTTCCTTGCTCAACAAGAGGGATTCAGCTTGGTTCAGTACGTGGGGAAAGATAAATCAGGGCAAACCCTGACCCTGCCCTCTCTGAGCAGGACTGGAGGGACCAGGACTGAAGGATACCCTGACATTCTTCACATCCCAACCCCAAATCAAGGCCAACTTAGCCCAAACATCAGCCTTGTTTACCTGCAAATCTCAGCAGCATTTAGTGGGTAAGCTCTGCACACAGACCTGTAGCATAATGAGTGAAATGGTTGTTTATCAATTTGTTTTTAGCAAATATTTCTTTAATTATGCTAAGTTCCTGAGGGAACAGGGACAAACCCAAGGTAACTTCAGGCTGCATTTCCAACAGCTGGATTACAGCAGAGACTCACTGCCTGCCTGACACTGATACAGTGTTGGAGTTTCAGCAGCAGCATTTGCCTGTAATCAACACATTTTACAGAAAATTGCCTTTTTTTTTTTTTTTGTAAGTGAGGAAACAGATTGTGTGAGCTCACACATCCCACAAAGGCTCCTCTCTCCTCTGCTGAACCAGCAGATGGGCACAGCCCATCTCTGGACCAGCTGAGTCATGCCTGCAGCTCCCAGGTACACAAAAACATTTTAAAAATGCAGAGAAAGTGGCAAAAGAATGTAAGCCATGATGGAAAGAACCTGGAGGCGAAGGCAGTTGCACTAAAGGAGAAGGAAGTGTGGTATGAAGATAGTTTTTGGGATCATAGTGAAAAATCCAGAGCTCGGAGACCTCTCAAGGAGCTGTGCCCCAATCTGAAGCTGTGTAGAACATCAGGTCCATCTCCAGGGTAGTTGGATACCTCTCACTTCACAGCCTGATATCTTCCCTGGTCCAAACAAACCACGATGCATCATGAGCCTGTGGAAGGAGAAGCTTTCTCCCTTTTTACACAGCCCTAATGGCAAATGTTCTTTTGTGAGAAGAAAACGCTTCTCCAGACATGGGTGCCCTGATTCTGGAGTGGAAAAACTCATGGCAGAAGGCCATGAGGGTAGGAGGAGTCTGTCTTTATATTGATTTTCAGAACCTGAGGGTGACAGGCAAAGCAGAGCAGGGTATTACCTCAGCAGAACACCCCCATTGTGTCCCCTCAGCAGAGTGACAGCCACACGCTCCCACAACCATGTAATGCACAAAGCCAATTAAATGCCTGATTGGATGAAGTGGTCACAGTCAAATGGCCCCTTGCCAGCCAGTCAGGATGCAAAATTGACAAATATCTGTAAAGGTGTGTGTCTTAATCCCCTCCTGAGGGATTAAGTGTTTAACCTATTACTGGTGTTTCTGACGAGACACAGCAAAGCTGCTCTGCTGTGGGGGGGAGCAGCACTTGCCACAGCCCAGCCCTGCAGCCTCGTGCTTGGCCACAGCATCTTCCAGGTGGTTCAGATGGATCAGGGCAGGGCAGTGTGTGTTGCTTCGAGAGAAAAACTATTTGGCAGAAGTGAGAGATTTGGTGACTGCCTCCATTCCCTCCCCGTTCTCTGTCCCTCTTTGCTTGTGAAGGTGTTGGAGAGGGAAAGCTGCTTGCCCCTGCCCTGACTGACCACCCTTAACCAGCCTGCCAGAGTGTTCTTTGAAGTACAGATTTTTATTGAACTTTCAAGGCAGTGTTGAGAATTGCAATACCTTCCTAGCCCAGGAGAGGTGTGAAGGTAATTTCCCCACTGATCCAGGAAGAAGGAGGAATAATGACCCCTTAGTAGATGAGGCGTCTCTCATCATGTGACTTGAGTGACACCTGCAACCACTCACATCCTTAAATGCTTTAAGCCATCACACAAGCTCTGGTGCTTAGTTCCCAGCCAGGAAAAGGTGTCCCACAGCAGACTAGGATTACCCACGGTTAATGTCTAATTAGTAGTTAAATTAATATTGACTATCGATAGTAAATGGTAATGATTTGTTTAGGTGAAAGTAAATATGAAATGTCATAATGCAATCCCAGTGTGCTAGTATGATAATTGAACACACACTGAAATCTTATCCTGACAGGGAGATCTCCTGCTGTGCCTTGGCACTAGCAAAGACAGGTCAATGGAGGGGGTTATGTTGTGTTAGTGAAGACATGCAAAGAGAAGATCTCTCTGTGTAAGGCTGGGCACTGGGAAAAACCTTCTGGAACAGTTTTGCCCCCTGCACTCACTGATTATCCTGTAGATACAGTGTTTAAAGGCTGTGGGGATGCAAAGGCCAGCATGCAATTGCATGTTCATTGTGCTCTTTCAGCTGCAGTGTAGAACAGCAGCTCAGAGCTGGGGACCAGACATTGTCTCAAACACAGGTAAAAGTGCATCTTTATGCAAATGTGGTTTGAAAATCAGCCCCAGCACTTCAACAGTAATGGAGTTTTATTTCTAGGACATAGTACTGGCCTTGAACCATGTTATTAGTGCTGGAGAGGAACACAGCCTGTCCTGGAAAACTGATGTGTTTGCAGAATTCCTTTACTGGTGGCAGCATTTTCTGAGGGGTTAAAGTCGAGGAGAGAGTTTCCTCGTCTCTCTTACTTTGATGGATGTGTGCTGGAAAGCAGAAACATGAGAGGTGTCAGGAATGATGGAGTGATGCTGAAGGCTCTGACAAATGAGCTCTTGAAAGTTATTTTTGTGTTTTTGTGAATGTGAATATTTCACGTTTGAGATGTTACCACCCTGCTGCTCACCTCTGTCCTCTGCCAGAGGCACCTCCCCAGAGTGCACACACCAGAGGAACGCCCCACACAGCCACTGGAGCTCTCTGGTCTGCATTAGTTTGGCCATCAGAGGAGAGGTGGGATGAGTACAGAGGGGAAGGGGGATGTGTAGACAAGTGTTGTGTCCTACTGACCTGGTTCATAGGCAGCAAATTGCTTTGGGAATGGAGTCCCACCTTCAGCTGCTGCAGGGATTTGCTCGGGGAGCACGTTAAAACCTTGAGAATAATCACTGTGCGTTCAGAAACCGTAACTCTCCTTTTCCTTCTCCCTTCCAGCTCGCTGCATTAGAGAGGCAAGTGTTCGACTTCCTGGGATACCAGTGGGCCCCTATCCTGGCCAACTTCCTCCACATCATCATCGTTATCCTGGGCCTGTTTGGCACCATCCAGTACAGACCTCGCTACATTGTGGTGGTGAGTGACACACTCGGAGCCTTTCACAGCCTCTGCTCTGGGGGGACGTGGCACATGATGAGGAACTGAGTAAAGCCCTGGGGAAATCAGGCACAAGCCCTGCAAACTATTTTAGCAGAAGGTGCCTGGCTGTGCTTAGGAACACAATGTTCAGTGTGCTGTGCTTATGCCAAACTTGGAAGATTTTAGATAATTCTTGCTGGTGCTAAAGTAACACCCAGACACTGCACAGCAGAGAGGGAGAGTGAGGTGCTGGACAAATGCTTGTCAGAAGGTCTTCCATCCCTCCAAACTCCTGCCCCTGTGTCTCTTTCAGGCAACAGATAATCTGCATGTGGAAAACAAACAGAGGAAGAAAAAACTATTGCAGTGCTGACTCGGGGCATTCAGCTGCCCCCAGCTAGAGCACGTATATGTACACTAATTCCAGTGACTTCCTAATGTTTATTGCTTCTCTCTCCCCAACCCCATTCCCTTCCAGTATGCCATCTGGACTGCAATTTGGGTCACCTGGAACATCTTCATCATCTGCTTTTACTTAGAAGTGGGAGGTCTCTCAAAGGTGAGTGGGAACTGGTTGGGTGAGTTCCCAGCTTTTGCAGTGGAGGGGATGGAGTTTAGTGGAGAGGGGAGGGGAAGGGCAGGGACTGTCTGGGAACAGGTCCTAATCCTGCCCACTTGCCTGTGGAGGGGGTTGCTTTATGAGAGGATGGAGGAGTACTGCTTTTTTACGGAAAAATGAGGAGCCAATGCTGATTTCTGGAGTTCTTTGCTGATCAGTGGAGATGGTGGCTGGAATAAACCTTCCCCTCATGGCAAGTAGAGTGTATTTGCTTTCCAGAGGTGGGAACAAGAGCCATCCTGAGGGAAGAGGGGCTTTGAGGGCTAATTCCCAGCCATAATGCAGAGGTGGCTGAGGAGGGCTATGAGCTTTCTAGGTTATAGCTGATCCTTTTGTGATCTGACACCAGCTTGGCAAGAAGGTGTCTGATGGAGGGGAAGGCCCTCGTGCAGCATTGGGTGTGTTCTCTCTGCCACCCTGTCCCAGGGAAGAGCTGGACTGAGCTGGACCAAGGACTTTGCTGGAACTCCATACCTGACCAGCTTTTGATATTTTTGTGCTTCCCAGTCCTGCTGGAGACTCAGTGCACTTCAGCTGCAGGGATAAGTACCTGCTTGTTGCCACACCAGGCAAAATATTTCCTATTGTACCTTTTGGGAGAGGCTCTTCTCTCTGCTGAACAGAGAAATCCCTTCCCAGAGGGGTGCTGGGGAGGCTGGCACATCTCTTTGGGATGTGGCTTCCCTGCCTTAATTCTTCCTTCTTAAATACAGTAGTAGTCACTCGTGGCTGTTGGCCAGGGTGTTGTAAGTTAATATGTGAAGCTCTTTGAAGACTAGATTAGCTGAGTATTGCTGTCTGCTTAATGAGGGGTGAGTCAGAAATAATAAAAATGGGAGGCAGGTCCTAAATTAAGCCTGGGCTATGAGCAATGAATTAAAAAGTGTTGCTGTAGCACAGCAGACTGAGAGTCATTGTAGGATATGGGTTCATTTCAGAGCACTCTACATCTGGCCTAAATTCCCAGGTCTTGCCTTGAAGTTGCAGTCATAATTGGAACTGCCCTGTGGTTTTTATCAGGCCGGCAGCAAGTCAGGACTGACAGCACAAATCTTTTGCAGATAAGAAAATGTAGCTTCCTAATTTCTCAGTTCATCTTCATTTCCCCTCTCAATTATCCCCAGAAACTTTGAGGGAGTTCTTGATTACTCGTGATCTGAAATCTCCGCCTGAGATGATCTCGATATTGGCTGCGACGAATTAAAAGAAAGAATTTTATGTAACTATTGAAATGCTCCCTTCTGTGGAGGATATATTGGCTTGGTAAAGTCCACTGGGAGCTTCTCTGACAGCCACTCTTTGCTTCCAGCCAGCTGGTTACTCGTGTTTGCTAATCCCAACCTGCCCTGCACCACGTCGGGCTCTGTTCTGCAATTCAAACAGCACAAACTCCTCTTTCTCCCCTACAGAGCAGCTTCACCTGGTAACCTTGCTCATTTTAGCCAAGCCAGCACACAGAGAGGCTTTATTTAGCCTACAGGATGACACTTGTGACTGGGGACTTTTTTTATAGAATTGGGCTGCAGTGTCAGTTGTTACTGACTCGGTGGATTTCTCTGTAGAGCTGCACTGAGAAATAGTTAATTTAGTGGCAAATAGCAAAACCAACAGACTATTTGTGCTTGTTTGGCAGTAAAATACTTGACAGCCTTGCCTCTGTTCTTAATGAGTTGCTTTCACTTAAAAAAGCTGTTTTGTAAGAAAAACTCAGGATGCTGCTTTCTGTCCTCCTTCTCCCCCTTAACTGAAGTAATTTGGGTCTTTGTAGTGGCAAAACAAATCCTCACTTCCACAAGAGACCAAAAGATGCTTCTGAAGCAGGAATTGAGGTTTCTGTAGGACAGTGGTGCTCTGTAGGCTGGCCCAGGAGTGGTGTTGCTCTGCTGCTGCATCTCTGGAAACCTGATCCAAAGCCAGCTAGCATCTTATTGATCTCAGTCTTGGGATCAGACCCCAGATCTGGGCTTGGATGCAGTGTTGCAAGGAACAGGTTCCTCTGTGTGCCCTCAGGGCCCTCGGGAGGAAGCTGCCTCTGATAAGAAGTCAATCTCAAAGCTCATCATTAGCCTGGCAGTAAGCAGGGAAATTGCAAATATTGGAAAAAGAGCTTTGGTGGAGTGAGACTGATGGAGCTGGTCTGATAAACACTAACTCATTAACTACTAGACTAAGCATGAATACACTGGGGAGTGTTTCAGACAGGGTTGTGCTCCCGTGCAAGTGCCTTAAGGGACTGATAGCTCTGAGGAAGATCTTCAGGGTGCTGTTTCCTCAGTGATTACTGATGAGCCTGGGGGAGTGGGAGTAGCTCCTGCCAGCCCTGTGCTCACCCCGCTGTGCTCCTGACAAGGGCAGCCTGCCAGGGCGGGCTCTGTCAGCAGCTCATTGATAATGACAGAATGCAGAAAGGGCAGGGAGATGGGAAGAATGGAGTTTGTTAACTTTGGTGGCTGGTAATGACAGCCCACTGAAACTGAGACAGGTGATAACTCAGGTGGGGTGAGAAAGGGTACAAGTGTTTCTGATGTAAAAAGTTCAGAAAAAGCTCAGAGAACTGAAAAGATGAGCAAACAGTTATGTGCACTTATTGCAAATTAAAATCACTAGTTGCACTATCCTTAGTTTTTTATGGAAAAGGAAAGTACTTTTTCCTACTCTGTGAATCTGTTCCATACTTCTTGGAAGAGCTAAACTGGCCTGATTTCTATCTTTCTATCTTGTCTTTTTTTTTTTTTTTGCAGTCTTTTCTTAGCAGAAATAAGAGTATGAAATATGGCACAGCAGAACTTCATTAGGTGGCCAGACACAAGTGGATCAGCACAAGTGTCTAAGGAAGCACTTCCCTTGGTGCTGCAAGGGCCTCTCTAAGCATGTAGCCTGTGCCAGCTTTCCTGTAAGTGCTTTGCCAATGAGCAGGCGAGTGATAGAGCAATCTGGATTTGAAGGGATGCTCCTCAGCACTGGCAGTGAGGTGGTGATGTGTCTCTGAGCAGCTTTTGGCAGCATTGCCTTGCTGACTTGCTCTGCCCCTGCCTCTGAGCACACTTGCAGCATGTGGGGGAAATGCAGCATTTCCAAGTGCTGTCGCTCTGCTCTGTGGTGGGGCTAACAGCTGAATATCCAGATTGCTGTTCCTCCTCCTGTGGTCTGCTCCTGTTCCATCTCCCTCTCTTCTCTTTGTCCATCTGGCCATTTGATTTGCTGAATTGCTGGGAGATAGCTCTGAAGTTTCTAGGCTGTGCTTGAAATAATACCTTAAGCTTCTCCCTGTCTACCCGAGCGTGAAACACATCCCTCCTGCAACCCCTCAGTCTGAGTTAATTATTAAAATCCTGCTGTTAAGACATATGAGCATCTGTCTGTCCAGCTGCCATGCTGACTGACTCTTCATCATGTACTTGAGAAATGTTCAGAGAGATTTGAGGAACTGATGTTGTGTATTTCAATGTATTCCTTTGTATTTTCCCACTGGAATTTCTCATCTCGAATGGTGATTGTTAATTTACTTTTTTATCCTTCCTTTATATTCTCTCTAGTCTACACAGTGCTTTGATCTGAATCCAGAGCTGTGGTGGTCTAAATCTCCTCTTGAAGTGGAAGCAGCCCTTATTAGTCAAATGGGAGTTATTTGTATTCCAGAGAATCTGGACAGCATCTTGGGATGACTTTGTACCTGGGGAAAATACTGTGAGGAGGGTGGATAAATGCATCTGTACTTACAACTGTCCCTCAACTCCCTCAAAATTTAGAACCTTGAAGCCTGGGATTTGGCCTTTAAATGCTGTGACATTGTCAACAAGCCTCCTGAGAGACACTGGAAGTGCTTCTCTGTGTCTCAGGGTGATACAGCTACTTGGCACACAGGACTGAAAGATGAACATCATATTTCCTATTCTAATAAGAAATGTTTCCATCTAAAAAAGATTTTTAAAATGATTCTACTGTCAAGCTCTGGGGCTCCCATGCGAGGTTCAGTTTGTTCCAGAGCTGTTATAGTGCTGTCTTGCCTGATAATTAAGGAAATTTGGGGGAGGCGGTTCAGAAGGCTGTTAACAACAAGAAATAAAACCATCTCTGATAGTGTCCCTTGGCAAATAATTTCAGAACAGCTTTCAGAAAGCTATTTTAGAAAAGAAATGCATCTGGCTCTGTGGGTGTTAGAGGTAGGTGTGAGTTTCCCGTGGGACACAGTGGGGTGAGGCTGGGAGCGGAAAATAGACTCTGTAAAATGTAGGTACTGCTGGTTTAGTGCTGCTTTAGTGCTGTTGTCTTCCTTCTCACTCTGATGGCAAACGGATGGCAGCCAGGTGCTACAACAGTTCAGAGTGAGCTGTGATTTTTTTGGCTGGCCTTCAGCATGCTCCTGAGAAGGAACTTGTGTCACTCTTGGCTCATATTTCTCTCCAGGCTGAAGGTTAAAGAGGCAGCGATAGCTCTGGAAAGAGGAGAGGGGGAGTGCAGTCACACACAGATCCCTCTCTGCAGCAGGGCTTGCTCACTGCTGGGACTGATTAACCTCTTCCAACCCACAAGCACTTCTGGGAGTATTTCAGTGTGTTTAGATCCCAAGTGCATTGCAGAAAGGTTTTGGGAAACAGCTGTTCCCTGGACTTTCTTACAACTGGTTCTTTTCTCCTGATTTTAGTGTGTTGTTCTATTTCATAGTTTCACTTCTCTCCAACCACCTTCTCACAAATGAAGCTGGCAAACCACAGGAGACATCCTGGGATTGTTTTTCTCCTCTCCCAGCAAGCACTGAGCGACTGGAGGTCAATTAAGGGATTTTCCTGAGTGCTTTTTTATTGTGCCCCATCACGCAGGTACCTTCCCAGGGCATCCAGCCAGGGACACAAGGAAAGGAACAGCACTGCTTTGCATGTTGAGACCCTCTTATTCGTGCTGCCCTTCTGCCCTGCTGTGCTCCAGACAGATGCTGGTTCAGAAAGGTGTCTCTGAACACAAAGACATCCATGATCCCAGTGTGCAATCAGTATTCATTTTACATCTGTGAGATGGATGGCTCATGAGTGCGAGTCATTGTGGTGCCTTTAGAATCCAAATGTGCTCAGTTTTTCCAATCTGTTCTTCACTGATGTATAATTTTTTAATTTTTTTTTTTTTTTGGACAGAACTGGAGTGTGATTGGAGGTAAAAAGAAGCCAGTGCTGGTTAGGACCTCCTGTTCCTCCACCTGCCAACCTCCAGCCACACCTGTTCTGCTTTTTCAGGCTTAATTCACAAGCAAGTTCAGCTTCTGCAGCAGAGTTAAGCCAGAGCCAAATCTGGCTGACAAAAGGGAGATTCTAGAAGGAAAGCAGCCTGTTTCTTACTTTGCCAAACACACATCAATGCCTCTGTAAAGGGCAGAGAAGGCACTGAGGGGTCTGTCTGCATCAGTGAGGCAGAAGGTTTGGGAAGGCACCATCTGTGAGCTGGGAGAGGGAAGCCCTGGAGTCTGAGGTTAAGAGTAGATCCTGTGGTGCCCTAGGGAACAGCTTTGGTTTTGTGCTAACTGGGGGAAGCCCTAGGCAAAGAAACAGGAATTTAGTCTTTTTTTTTTTTTTTTTTTTTTTTTTTTTGGTATGAGGAAAGTGACTCTTTCCTCCCCCAACCAAAGTGGTGAGTGATTTGTGAGAGGGAGAAGAGCCCAGCAGCTTGGAGGGCTGGCTGTCTCCAGGGGGAAAAGCTCCATGTGTCTCAGAACATGCAAACTTGGGAGAAAAAGAACAAGCTTTGCAGAAAAGATGTGATTTGGTGGAAGTGAGATGTCTGTGGGCCACTGAAGAGTGAAGCCCAGCAGAGGGAGCAAGCCAAAGACGTTTGCCAAAATTGTGAGAAGCTGGAAGAGAAAACTGTCTCTAGAAGTGGAGCTAACGCAGCACCTTGCACTGTAACTGCATTACCCTGTAACTGTCAATCCCAAAATTATTCCCCATAGCCTCCGAAGCACAGACAGCTCCCTCTGAGCTCCCAGCTGTTAATGGAGTTTTCCCCATTGCCTTTGCTGCTCAGGCTGCTTTTGCACTGGTGCCACACTCCATCTCTGTGCCCTCCTCCATCTCCTGTAAAGCACATGCCATCTGCTGTGGTGATTATGTCAGGAGCTTTGGCAGCTGCCTTCTCACTTAATTGTCCACATTTCTTAACATGTGCTTCCTGCAGCATATTTTAATAACGGCTCTGCAGGCTGGTTTTGAGTCTCTGTGGTGGGTGGAGGGAACCCCCACCATGTGCAGAGCAGGGCAGTTGGTTTCTGTTCACAGGTTATCAGGCTGGCATTTGGAGTTCTGCCCTTGCAACTCACGTTTGTCCCTGGAGATGCTTCCCTGTGTCCATGTTTGTATCTTCTGGGCTCCTGTGTTGGCTGTGGAGACAAGCCCTCTCTCAGGAGGGTCATTTGGAGCAGGAGCTTGGATAAGCTTCTGTGAATCTGTTTTTCCTCTTGACTCTGAGGGGAGTTGGCACAGAGGAGCTGCCACAGGTTTCCCATGCTGGGAAGTGTGAATACCACAAGCTCTGACTGCTGGGAGCCACTGCTTCCCTCCAGGGACTGTGTAGGACCCTGGCACAAGGAGTGTGAAGTAGGTTATGGATAGATACTAAAACTTTTAGTAATGGATAGGTGGGGTGTGTAACTCCAGTACCTATCTCTACTCTGCAGAGACACAGATTAAAAAATTGTGATGAAGACAATCTATCCTTTAGAATAAAACTTCCAACCTGTTGCCTTGTTTTGTGGTCAAGAGGGGTTGTTGATTCTGCATCAAACTGACCTGAGGGGGCTGCTGGGGCACCCAGCACTTGTCACTCATCGCAAAGGGATGCAGCTGCTCTGTTCAGCCACTCCTGAGTTTGTCTTTTACTTCCTACAGGGCTTTGCCATGTCCTGTAAACTCAAAAATTCCCATCTGGGTATTCTTTTCTCAGGTGTGAGGGAAGTATGGTCATTTTTAAGTGAGCATCTGCCTGCACATCAAACCCCTGCACCACTTGAGTGGCATTTCACTCTGTAACCCCCTCAACAGCCTGGTTGAAGGTATTTAACAAGCTAAGACAAGAACAGCAAAACAAAAAGCCTCTCGGGGTAGGGAGGATAAGGAATTGCTGGGGAGGTGTTTACAAGAAGCTGCAGTCAGCACCCTGAGGTCAGCTTGGCTGGGCAGTCTGACCTGGGGCTGACAGAAAATGCAGAAGAACCAGATGTGAAGAGTGTGGAAGGAAGTCAGACAGAAATGGTACAGGAGCTTGTCAGGTGTGTTAAAAGCTAAGAACAGAGGAAGGTCTGCTGTGTTTTGAAACCCACTTTGGGGTTATGGAGTTCATATTTTTCAGTTCCCTGTGGTGACTCCTTTGCTGGGGAGAGCATGTCCACAGCACATGGTTCTGTGATAGGACACTTTGTGCTGCCTTGTTTACCTTTTTCTTCTAGATTTGCAAAGTTAATCTCCCAAGCCCAAAGGCTGAGGATTTTTTTCTGGGTGCAGGAACCACTAGCAAAGTGTTCTTGGGTCTGCAGTCTAGAAGGTGTCATTCTAGTTTGGAAGCTGCTCATGCTTGCTTCCAAACTATGCTATGGGATAGTCAAATAGGTTTGTTGGAGTGCTTGCTGTAAGGCTGCCTCAGAAATGGTTTAGAAGAAGCCTGCCTGTGAAATATATTTAGATTAGATAATAGGACAAAATTCTTCCCTGTGAGTGTGATGAGGCCCTGGCACAGGTTGCCCAGGGAAGCTGTGGCTGCCCCATCCCGGGAAGCTGTGGCTGCCCCATCCCTGGAAGCATTCAAGGCCAGGTTGGATGGGGCTTGGAGCAACCTGGGATAGTGGTCAGTGTCCCTTTCCATGGCAGAGGGCGTGGAATCAGATGATCTTTAAGGTCCCTTCCAACCCAAAATCATTCCATGAGGGAATATAAAGCCAATGTACTTTGATCTGTGCTGGCATTTCCTGAGAGTGGGGATCTCAGAAACTTTAGGTTTTCCATTGATTTACTATGACCTCCATCTGACAACCTGTCTGACACTCTTAGAGTAAGTGAGGATCTCTTTACAACTTTTCCCTCCAGGACAGCGAACTCCTGACGTTCAACATCTCCCGGCACCAATCGTGGTGGAGTGAAAATGGCCCTGGCTGTGTAAGGAAGGAGGCTTCAATGTCTGGCATCAAGGGGCTGGATAACCATTCCTACATCTCTGTCATAGGCTGTGCCCTGGAGTACAGGTACATCGAGGTCATGCACAGCTCCTTCCAGATCCTGATTGCGGTGAGTACATCACTGAGGGGTAGCATTTGTCGAGGAGATGCTGTTTGCTTTTGTTTTTTCCCAGGCACAGAGGTTGGCCCATGTTTTCCATGACATTTTGTATCATCTGATTGAAAAGGCCTCTGTAAATGCGTTTTGTCTGATTGTTCTCCTGTCCTCTCTTTTAAAAAGTATTGCTCAAAAGAATTGGAAATGCCTGAAGTAATGCATCCATCCAACCATACAATAACAAATCCTTCTGTACCCTGTTGGGGGGGTGGAAATTCATGTTTTGACAAGGATAGAGACCCTTCTGGAGAAGGGTAAAGAGACAAGAGTTTTGATAGGATGAGAGGAAATGTCCTTAAGTGGCGCCTGGGGAGGTTGAGTTTAGATTTTGGGGACTATTTCTTCACAGAAAAGGTTGTAAAGCACTGGAATGGACTGCCCAGGGAAGTGATGGAGTCACCATCCCTGGAAGTGTACAGAGAATGAGTGGATATGGCACCTGAGGTCATAGTTTAGTGATGAGCATGGTGATGGTGGTGGGTTGATGATTGGACTTGATCTTAAAGGTCTCTTCCTACCTTAATACTTGCATGATTCTAGGAAGGATTGCTCTCATTCCCCGTGACTTAGTGATAGGTGCCAGAGCACATAGATGCACATTTGTTGTGAAGAATTAAAAGAGAAAAGATCCTCATCTTCAGAAAATAAAAAAAAAAAATTAGGGAAGCAGTAAGCAGCATATTTCCCTTTTGCTGACACCCAGGATATATGCACTAAATGTTCTCATCCACTCTTTCCTCATCAGTCTTCCACAGGCTTTTTAAAGTACTCTGCAGCAATGCAATGTCCTTAATGTTCACTGTTAATTATTTCTCACTTTTCTGTGAAATTAACTGAAACAAAATGTCTGTTTTCCCCCTCAATTTGTGGGTGCTCTTGCATTTTGTAGCTGCATTAGAGTCAGCAGCTCACATCTCTAATCTGCTTTGGGTTGTTACTCTGGGGTTAATGGCTCTAAGTACAGATGTGGACTGGTGAAACATTCACTTTTTGGCTTCCAGTTTTGGCTTAAAAAAGAGAAGTATCTTGCCCTGTTTAGATATTAAAGGACAACAAACAGAGATTTTCCAAGTTTCTGGATTGCCAAGTACTTCTCTGCACGTTTTTGGTCCTACTTTCCATTGTCCTGATCCTGCATTTCCTATTAGCTGGGATGATCTGTGTGACTCAGTGAACTGCAGGGATGGGGGAAGACTCAGCCCCCTTTCTTGCCATGTCACAGAGAAGAGGCAGATGGAGAAGCTCCTGTTTCCTGAGTTGGATGGACTCCCTGGCGTGTGCTGGCTGTTAATATTCCGTTAGTTCTCCTTCAGGGAAAATCATCTGCATGAAACTGTCTGAGCTGCTTCCACACACGTGTGTGAGAAAGGCAGACCTGTGCATCCAGGAGAATAGAGCCTGTTGTCTTTTAGAAAGGGCTGTTGGCTGGAACAGGATTGGTGGGGCTGAGCTGGTGCTGAGCCCGAGTTTGGTGAAACAATTGACAGATCTGGAAGTCAGAACATCCCTTTTTAAAGCACAGAAGTTTGTTACTGTTCACATCCTTCCTGAACTCCTGAGCTGGCACAGCCCCTGTGCCCTGGGCTAGAGGTTGAGCCAACAAACGGTCCTGAGTTTGCTTGGAGCAGATCTTTGTTTTTTGGCAGCTTAATGACTTAGGCACGTGGCCCTGGGCTAAGTGATCACACTGATATATAGGACTCTGTCTCTGGCAGTGGTTTTTCCTTTGGTTCTTCCCAGAGGCACGTGACAATATTCTCTGTGCATCTGCAAAACACCACTAAGGGGCCAGATGGGGAGACAGGAGGGAAATATAAGATAAAACAGGATTTAGGCAAATATTTTCTCTCTCCTTCTCCCTCAGATCTAGGGCGAAATGGGTTTTTGAATCCTAAACCCTGGAAATGAGGCTAAAATACTTGTAGGCAAGAAACCCATATGGGCTGAGCTATGCAGGGAACTAAGTTTCTACTTGTCCTGAAATAAAAGGAGAGTATTGAAGCCCCAGGCCTGTAACTGCTGCTGGCTCTGGAATGCTCATATAATTTTGTCATGTAGTGGGAGAAATAGAGCTTTTCCCCTCTGCTTTGAGGTCAGGCAGAAAGCAAATCTTCTCGCTTTCTCCCTCAGACCTTGCCTGAAAGCAGTCAGCCAGTTCTCTCCCTTTTTAGTCTCTGAGGGTCAAACTCTTTGATCCCTGCCAGTATCTTTTTCTGTTCTCTTTATCTCACTTTGAGGCAGGTTTTATTACAGGCAGCTGTCCCCAGGGCTCTGGCAGGTACAGTGCTGCAGACAGGCAGATCGATGGTACAAAAACACAGCCAGGAACTTGAAGGCTCAGGGGATGCAGCAAGAGACATGACCTAGTTCCCTCCTTGCCTGAGACCAGAATAGCCAGTTCCCTGTTAAGAAGGGCAAGGGACAGACAAAACTGTGTTTTCTGTAGTTTGTTTTTGCTTTGCCTAATGGTTTTTAGAAGCTGTGAAGGTGTGGTTGTGTGCTCGGCTTTGCTTGGTTTTTATCCCACATATAGCACTGTGAAATCCATGCCCTTTAGCTATGCAGCACCCAGCTGTGGGTATTTTGGTTGTTTTCTGGAAGTACCAGTTCCTTGAGACTACTGCACAGCGTTGTGTGTGTGGGGCAAGGCTCACTGAATTCAGTCTTTCATGCCAAAGGAGAGGGAAAGCAAACCTGAACCCATATGGTGAGCACAGTGTTGCCTGTCGTCTTGGCTCCTGCTGATGTATCATCCTGCTCCTGGGCGTACATTTGAGGATACATAAGGTCTCAGTCTGCTTTTGCTCAGAGCTTGTCTGTGCTCCTCGAAGGCAAAAGCAATCCCTTTAATCTGGAATGCCATCAAACTTGGGCATATTAGTCACCACACGTGATACAAGTAGCTGTAGGGCCCAACATGAAAATCTTTCTCAATGCTTTAGCATGAAATGCATCGGAGGAAAAAGCTTATTGTGACATCTAAAAGTCTGCACTGGTATAGAAATGAACTGTAAAACTAATCCTGCCAGCCCAGTTAGGGAATGGAACAGCAACTACTCTCTCAAGGAAAGAAATCTGCTTTGTTTTTGTCCTAGCAAGGATTCATCTTGCCTCTCGCCAGCTTGCCAGCCCGCAGGGAGAGGAGTGATTCCCAGTTCTGAAATACCTGGCGTAGCTCTGGGCTGTCCATATGGTAGTTCTGGGGGTGGGGAGGGTTAGGCTTTTCCCGAGGCTTCATTGAATTCGGTAGAAATTGGAAGTGTCTCACTGCCTGCCTGTCTGCTGTTTTCAGTCAGACTGACAGGTTGGAAGGTTCCCAGGAAGGCAGCAATGCAAGCCTTGACAGCAGATGTTATGTGAGAATCAAGGCACAAGAGATGCTTTGCTCTTGGCAGAAGGTAGGTTTTCAGTGGCCGTATTGCATCCAAGGAGGTCAGGGAATCAAAGGATTTTGATTGCCTCCCTTTGGCTATCTGGCCACAATAGCCCTTTCACAAGCTGGATATTTGCTTTCTCATAGCACAGATCTCTTCATTTCCCCCTCTTGCACTGATGAGAGAGTGCACACTTCATTAGCTCTGATTAGAAATGAAACCTAGAATGCATCTGCCCTGAAGGAGGAGACTCTGCACCTACTCTCTGTGGTGAAAAAAGCAACAGCAAGTTTGTCTATTGAGAGAAGAGTTGGAGAGTCCAGACTCTTCACTAGGACAGAAGTAGACTAAGATCCTACAACAGTAACACCTCCTAAAATTTGCCTTCCCATCCTTCGTGTATTTTGCACACTTGCAGCCAGCTGGTCCCTTTCTGTAGCTCTTGCTCTAATTCAGTCTTTCTGGCTCCAGCACCTCAGTTCGATGCTGCTGTTTTAGGAATCGCTGTGGAAAAGTTAACTTCAGAGGGCTGAGGGGCAGAGGGATGTTCAGACATATGTTTTCCTCGTTCCCTTTGGGGACACTTGTCTCTTCCTGTCTTTCCTGCTCTGTTTATTTGCCTGCAGAGTGCTCGGGACGCCCCAGCTCCATCCTCTTTTGTTCGGCAGCGTGTGCGTTCCCAGGCTGTCTGACGGGCTGACGGAACACACCTGCCTACAACATGTGTTCCTAATAAAAAGGCTTAATTGGATACTTCTGCAGCTTGGAGAAAGCTGGTACTGAACAGGCAGAACAAGTAGAGAAACAGCAGCAGAGACTAAAGCCCTAGAACATTCTTTGGGGAATTAGAGCAGTAGCTTAGTGTCATTTTACATCTTCCACCTCCCCTGCATGATTTGCAAAGATCTAAGAATTATTTTTGTTTTCCTGAGATAGTAGAGATTAAAGCCCTCTTTTTGCATTGAAATCAGCAACCAAGATGTGCAAGGGTGGGATTCCAAATTCTTGGTCTCTGTGAAGCTTTCTGCTCTGTGTTAATTGCTCATAAACTGGGTGGTGTCTGTGGGCTTGATACATCTTTATCAGGGACTCAGTAAAAAAAGAGCTGTTGGTGTCTCTTGGAGTCTGCTCATTCCAAACCCCAGCAGACTCTTCCAGTGGGAAGGACTGGACAGTATGAATGGCATTTCTACTCTGCAGCTATATTTCATTCATAATTCATTCTAAATGACATAAGGATTCCTGTGAGTTCAGTTAATCCCTGAGATGGTATGTTTAATTACAGTTTGGGTCAGCCCATATAAAAATGCAGCTCATGTTTTGTTGTACATCTATTTGCCACTGAAACTCTCCTGTTCTGGCCAGATCACAAGACTAAAAAAAACTTATTGGAATAAAAAGTACCATTAAATAAACAGGGTTTTTATTGATGAAATTATATAAAACAGGAATGGACTATAAAGTCAATAAAAAGTAGATTTTAAGCACTAAGCAGGTAATTTTGAAACAAAGGCAGGAGATGGAAGAAATAAAAAAGAGAAAACCCTCCACTCCAATGGAGCTGGAATTAGAGACTTAGGGAAGTTCACTTCATTCACTAGTTTCTGTTTGATTGGTTTGTTGTTATGAATGCAAAAAGTCACCTTAGTCGTAAAAGGAAAAATGTATGGGGTGAGTGGAATGATGGTTGAGGGTTATGAGGCATTAATTTCTGTGCAAAACAAACTTCCCAAGTCACTCCTATCGCTTGGTGCTTCTGAACCGTGAAAAATGCTCGGAGGTTTATCAGGTTTGCTGTGACAGTGGAGCTGATAATCGCTTACACACTCTGCCCATAAACTGGGCAGGTAAATCATTTTCATTGTTAATTCTATCAGGAGTTTCCTGACACAGGTATCACATAAGATTTGTGTCTACATGTTATGGAGTATAATAATAGTGAATGGATTTCAGGCTGCCACTTTACACGGCTGTTAACCCAGAAGTTCCTACTCTGAGGCATGATGGGAAAACTGGGGAGGGAGAAAACTGTCCTAGAGTTCCCTTGGAATCAGGGTAGACGTCCAAGATGCATCTTTCCTGATTTTCTGTGTGTATGTAAATCGCATGGTTTGATCTTATGTGAAAGGCTGGATCTCCAGCCTATGAAAATGCCAGAGCAAGTGCAGAGGGGGTGTGTGACCACACTCCTAATTTGTTGCTTGGGCAAATGCACTTATGCTGGAGACCAGAGTGAGCAGAAGGGTGGGTGGACGTTTCATGGAATGCTGGGGTGTGCAGAAAGCACTCTGTTTTTTTCCAAGAGCGTCTCTCGGTGTCAGCAAGGTGAGGTCCCCCCGCCCAGGGATGAGCGCTCACTGCGGCTTTCACGGGGCTCCCGGGAGCGGCCTCGGGGCTTCAGCACCACGGCCAGAGCCCGGCCCGGGCTCCGAGTCCTGGAATCCTTTGGGTTTGGAAAGCCCTCCCAGATCACCAAGTCCACCTGTTCCCCCAGCACTACCAAGCCCAACCACTGGACCATGTCCCCAAGTGCCACATCCACCTGTCTTTTACATCTCTCCAGGGGTGGTGACTCCACCACTGCCCTGGGCAGCTGTGCCAGGGCTGGACAACCCTTTCAGAGAAGAAGTACTCCCTAATATCCACTCTAAACCTCCCATGGCACAACTTGTCTGCTTGTTACTTGGGAGCAGAGCCCGACCCCCATCCAGCTCCACCCTCCTGTCAGGGCGTTGCTGAGAGCAAGAAGGTCCCCCCGAGCCTCCTTTTCTCCAGGCTGAGCCCCCCCAGATCCCTCAGCTGCTCCTCATCAGGCCTGTGCTCCAGACCCTTTCCCAGCTTTTTTGCTCTTTCCTGCCCCAAAATACTACAAACTTAAAGAAAAAAAAAACCAAAACCACTTCAGGTTTTATGTTAGCACAGTACAGGCAATAGGAGAGCGAAAAAGTCTCTGATTAATCTGATTGTTTTGTTCAGCTTTGTCTGCCTTTAAAAAGCAATGCTTGCACTCAGAGGCAATTCTGAAAGTCAGCAGGTACAATTAGACTGGCCATTGCACGTGGTCTTGTGGTTAGCATCACACCCAGAGGATTTATTTTACCCTGTCACTCACTGAAACTCAGCCTGAAGCAGCCCTGGTTTCAGAAATGCACAGCAGGGGAATGAGGGGAGTCCCCAGAGCTACCCCTCCTCCACAGAGGTACTGGGATGTACTTCCATAAGGCTCACCCAAGAGGACAGGAGTAAGCTGGCTTGTCTTTCATACGATTATAGAAAAATGTAAAGGAAAAACGGGGTTTAGTGATGCTACAAAAACATCTCAATTCCTTTCCAACAAGGCGTGTTTTGTCAGGGAGAGCTGGAAAAGTCACAAATGTTGTATAACTCCCCAGTAGAAATCTCATTATCTTGCCTTTTGTTTTCTAGTGTGATGTATTTTTCTGTCATATTAAAAATGAATGGACTCTACTTTTCAAGCCCTACCATGCATCATTCTGTCTCCCCTTGGAGTGAGTCACTGTGTGTTACAGGCTGACTCTTGCTCGAAAGAATTGAGTTCACAGTGGAAAACAATTATGCCTCACAATAACTTTACTAACACAGTTACTGTCAACCAAGATCTCTCTAAGTGGGGTGTTATGTAAAGATGTAAAATGAAGGATGGAGAGGATATTTGATTAACAGGAAGAAGGCAAAGCAAAATAAGACCCTTCTGGATCTAGAATGCATAACTCCCATAGTATCAGGAGTTTGTTTCTCTGTTCAGGCTGATTAACAACTTGCCTACTGAGGCTGAATGAGGCAGTTCTGATGTGTTAGAGCTTCTACAAACTACCAGCTGAGCTACTAAGGATTTCAATGTCTCTGAATATTTCTACCACTACATCACCATTTTTATGGTTAACTACCTTCTCATCTGCACAAAAACTACTCACATGTGATTGGTAGCTCCTGCACCGAATTAATTTCTCTTCCCTTGCATGCCCCATATGACAGGAATGCAGAGCTGATGAGTTCTTGTCCCTGGACCTCCTAATAAAACCTACCCCTGTGTGTCTCCTGTGTGTAGCCATCTGTCTAAAATGTTACACAGGGCCCTCTCCTGCATCCCCATCACTTCTCACAGAGAGTTTCAGTTTCAACAAAGCCAACCCATGTTCTTGCCAATCACTCACACAACTGCATGCTGCTACTCTGAAAGTGAGGGTGGGCCTTGCAAGTTTTTATTTTCAAGCTTTGATTGTGCTCCATTAGCATCTTCCCTGCCACCTACACCTGCACCTCCTGCCTACAGCAAATAAGACTTGGCTCCACCATTACAGTAATGCTGCCAAGAGGAGTGTAAATACTGGCTGTTGAAGTGCTGCTGAGCTGGTTTTGACCAGGCTCACACGACTGATTCTAAAATGATTTATTCTCTCTATTTTCCAGCTGGTGGGCTTTGTCTACGCCTGTTACGTTGTTAGTGTTTTTACAGAAGAAGAAGACAGCTGTAAGTATTTATCAACAGATCCCTTGGCAAAAGGTTATAGTGAATTGTGTTTCTCTCTCAGATGTTTGTCTGCCAGGACTGAGTTGCTATCAGATTTCTTTCCATCTCTGCCTCTATGGGTTGTGGCACTACCTGCCTCTCAAGGATCAGCTGGTTTTACTGTGAGGGTGTTTTCCCCACATGTTAGTATGTGCTAGATGCTGTAATTCTGCTACACTTCCACCATAAAAGAGCTTGGTTTTGACTTCTCAGCTGGACTAAGCTTTAGATAAACTGGGCAGCTGCTTCTGTTCTCAAGCTTGTATAGCCTAAGAATAATGCTACTGAGATATTACTGCTGTGATTAAGAGCACCTACGACAATTCATCCCAGTAGGTGACCTGCTGAGTCTCATGTGCCACAAGCTGAGAATGAAGGAGAACATGAGATTTCTTGCCAAGGACCAATCTGACCACTTAATTTAAGAGCAGAGGAAGTACTGTACTTGAATTACAAGGAGGAGGAAGGAGCCAACCCCCTCGTGTTTGGCACACAAATCTCTTCAGTGACGTGCCGTCACTGGACGTGTGTCAGCAAAGGCTCAGGGGCATCGCCTGGGTCTGTGGGATCTGTGCAGGTATCCATAACCTGCCCTTGGATTACTCTGCCCTTCTAAAACTCAAAACTTTGAGACCAATAATTTTACAAGCAGAAGAACGGATGCTTGGAGTTAAAACAGACGTGGAGTTTGATTTCTTTGGCAATGTGCTGGGCCTAAGTCAGTTTACTCCAGCAAAGGGTCTGATCCACAGGTTTTGCATCCAAATATCAATTCTTTAAGGCATTGATTAGGTTTGTGCAAGCAGCTTTGTTGTTTTAAAGAGCAGCTGGCATGGATGAGAGCTGAAAAACAACAGCTTTGAACTGAATATTTGAAAGTGTGTGAAGAATGTGTTTTCATAGGAGTGAGAGGAGATGCATTACTTATCTGACTTGTCCTCATGTTTTTTTCCTTCCTTCCTGTGTGGCTGAACTCATTCTAGTGGCTTTATTGATCATTTTATTTAGAGCTTGGCAGTGCACTTAGAGAAGGTGCTACATTATAGTAATATTTTTTAAATTACCCTATAGCTCTTCTATTAGCTAAACAGCTTCAGTTTTGAGCCCCTGCTGAATATTGTAAAGCAGTAACTTGACAGAGCTCATTTTTATAGTAGGGATCCTTTAGGAGAAGCAACCACATGGAAGGAAGCTTTATCTAGAAATGCAGAGCTGTTAATTTCAGGATACATATTATTTTTTTTGCCACTAACAAATTCACTTTCCCTCCCAGTTTCCCAGCTTGGAGTTAAAATGCCAGTTTGAATAATTAACAATGACAAACCATCAATATTTCACACTCGCAGGGGTAGATCCTTCCAGTGACCTGAATAAATTTGAGCTGCGTTTTAATTTTCTCTTCCATTTGTGGCTTCCTTTAAATGTTGCTTTGATATGCAGCATGAAGTAATTATAAGTGCTGAGGCACATTAATCAGGAAGCTCCTGCTAACGTGATTTTCATGAGAAAACACAGCAGTAGGGATCTACTAATGCTGATTTGTGGGCAGGAATATTTTAGATGTGCTAATGCACTGTAATATATTGCAACAATGAACCACACTTAGGATTTTTTTTTTTAAGTGACTTGGACTTTGAGTGCACTCAACCATTATCCCATAGATGCTCAGATGATAGGACGTGTGTTTGTTCAAGGTACTAGATAGTTACTCAACTGCAGTTCTTAAAGGTTTCCTGATTTAGACATTCCACAACTGAGGTAATAAAGTGTCTGGTTTTTAAAGGTGCAGCCTTTTTTTGATTTTAAGATACTCAAATGTTTTCAAAATTGGCTGAGGAAAGGTCAAGTCTCACTATTTGGGAATTATCCCCACAATTAACTTAGAACCTCTACGGATTTCACCCATTACCAAAATCACAGTGTCAGCATGAAGCTCTCCATCAAGATGGAATTTCTTGGAATTTCTTGCCATTAGGTTTCTAAATATATTTTTAAGAGGGTTTTTTTCACATTCAGTATATTAGTAACTATTTTTTTCTGTTGTTTGATCACTGAAAAATACCAAAACTCTTCAGCTAAAATTTAAAATAATAGTGCCACCTTCAGGAAAGAAAAGTAAACAGGCACTTACATAGTTAATAAGACTTTCCAGTCATTTTTAAATGGCACTTGGACAGGATGGCTTTCACACTTCCAAACGAAATGCACTAACTTGGCACAAAAAAGTGGTCTAAGCTGAATCTATTTTAAAGGGTTTTGCAAGGCCTGCAAGGTCAGTCACAAATCACACCACATCACACCCCTCCTGCCCGGGCTGTGCTGGCCAGCTCAGTGATACAGGCTTGGCTTAATGTCAGGGGAACTGAGACAGGCTTGGAAAATGCTTCTCTGGTTACTAAGGGAATTGTCACTTAAAACTGTCCCTGCTGAGTTACGCTGCCCTTCTGTGAACACTGGAGAAGGGAATCATTGTTCCTATTTGTACACAATTAAAAGAAATTGAGTTGGCAGAGGGGACGTGAAAAATATCAGAGCTGAGGATAATGAGGTGCTTGCAGTTTTCCAAAGCTGCTGTTGTCTTGCAGGAAAGACAAGTGGGGCAAGAAAATTCCCACTTCACTATATAGCCTTCAAGGGGATTGCTGTGCTGCCAGCTTTTCCCTGGCATTCACTCAGGAACCGTTCCCCAGCTTCCTCCCTTCGGCACAGTGTGGAATGGCCGAGCCTTTGTAGGCTCACTCTCATGTGAAGTTACAGCGTGCTGGCAATATCCAAGGAGGTTTTTTTTCCCGGAGTCTTTTGTTAGCTCTGCTATAAGTCTTGTGTTGGCTGAATCTCCTCTTTGGCACATTTGCCCATCCCAGCAGATCCCAGGAATCCATACCTGAAAAATCATTTGTCTGTTCTGTCACTAATTTTTACGTTATGCCACGACACGCACCAACCCTTTCTCTCATTTCCTTTCAACTTTCTGGCCATGTTTGTTTGTTTATTTGAGTTTTGATTTTTTTTCAGTTGATTTCATTGGTGGATTTGATCCATTTCCTCTCTACCATGTCAATGAAAAACCCACCAACCTTTTGTTCAAGCAGACATACCTGTAAGTATCATCTCCTGTGCTAAAGAGGCTGTGCTGAGTGTGTCTTGGTTTGGTGGCTCAAGGGTACCACAGGTTTGGGTTTTTTTCCTCCTTGCAGGTTGTTTTCTCCAACAGGCTTTTCAGGCATGGAAGGAGGGAAGGAATGGACACCAGAAGGGGTGAAGCAGCCCCTGCTCAGCCCCAGGGTGAAGCTGGAGTTGCTGTGCTTGGCTTATGGCAGTGCTGTTGGATAGGAAACAGTGGGGCCAGCTATAGGATATTATTGTAAACAAACTACTGGATGCCTTTTCCTTGAAGAAAGCAAAGGGAGGTTTTTTTCAGCCATGATTGGTTCCCAAGGAGAAGCTGTGAGGGAGGGAGGGTCAGCCACAGCACCAGCAGAACACGATCCTCACTGTCAAAGTTAAATTGTGGTCTGTCAGGCAAAGCTTCAACAAAACATTTGTAGGGGGGTAAAATTTATGCAACATCGAGTTATTTAAGCTGTATTTAGCTCTGTGGACAGTCATAACTGAGCTGTGACCTACACATCTGTGTCATTTTAACCACAGCCTTGTCTGTGTCATCCTCCAATAATCCTCTCACAGTAGCACTGCAAAAATTGACTTTGTTTTGGGAACAGGGTCTCTCTGTCCCTGCTTGTACTTCCAGGGATCCTGGAGGGTACAAAGGTAACGCTCCAGTGAATTAAATTTAAGTGAGCTTTAGGTGGTTTGTATTCAGGATGGCACAGATTTGCTCTTAAAGGGTTTGTTTTTTTTCTTTTAATTTATTTATTTTAAATTCGGTTGCCTACAAGAACTGAGGCATCCATGTGTGAGGCAGCCCAAGAGTTCAGCTGAGAGCAGGGAGCAGAAAGAGGAGTTTTCCACAGCAGCATCTCTCATACCAGTAATAGAGATCCATTGTTGAATTCGCATTTCTGCCCTCTAATAATCCCTTCCATTGCTGAACGCACAAGATCACAATTTCACTCTGTCCACTTAAAAGCTAGTTCTTAATAAGATTCTGAACCATAAAGGCCAGTATTGTCTGCTCAAAACAACAAGGAGATGTGATTTTTTAATATTTTTTAAATTGATCTGTAAGAGGCAGTTCAACACGTAGAATTTGTTTAAAGCAGCTGCTAAGAGAGGTTGTTTTGGGGAATAATGTTACCAGAGTCCTGCCAAAAAGAAGGATGTGAGAAGGGGGGAGAAGACTGGGGCTGAGGGAAGAAAAACTCCCCTCAAATAGATTGGTAGATGTGCCCCTCTAATTTCACAAGGACTTACTGCCCACTTTGTCACTGCAGTACAAGATCAGGAGAACAAGTAATTTTTGCAAAGCAGTTGAATTCCCTGTAACTTTGGGGGTTCTATACTGTTGTTACAAGGGATGCTACAGGAGATTAAATATTGATTTCTCTCTCATTTTGTCACAGTGGGGTGGAATTTTTCATAGGCTGCAGAAGCTGTGGAGCCTTAAGCAGCTCCCTGATTTACTCCCTTGATGCAGCAGCCTGCTGAGGGAACATAGGGAACATCACACACTTTTACAGTGCTGGGTTGGGGCTGCTTTTTTCTTCAAATGACCAATTCTGCTTGTGAAAGGGGCTATCACTTATAAATGAAGTTTTCTATGTGGGGAGACTAGAATACAGACAGAACTTCAAAATGTAAGACTTCCTGCCAGGGCCTCAGTAAGATGGGAAGCTGCTGCTGAAGTACACAGATAATTTTGCAGTTCCTCACTCCCATTCTTCAGCCCATCACTTCTCTGTTGATGGCTTCTGCCACCACACAAGAATATTTCTTTCTGGCTACCAGCACGTGAAAACAGCTGCTGAGCAGCAGATAAAGTGACCCTCTATAAATTTCACAGCAGCCACCAAACAGCAATTTCTGTTTATTTATTTCAGCCTTGCTCTTGCCTTTCTTCCACATGTATGAGTGGGAGTGAGGGGAGGAAGGGATTATTGATTCTCAACTAATGATACCATGGAGTGTTGCAGTCTGGGGCACTGAGTGCCAGATGCCCTCGTCCTGCTGTGAAAATCCTTTAGTGATGACTTGAAGGCATTTTATTTTTATATCCTGTTCAAGAAGATGCAAAACAACAAATACATCCAACTTCTTTGAAGTGTAAATTTATAGAAGAGCTAGGGATCTGGAACATGGGCTTTCTGATTTTAACTCCTTTTTGTTAATGGAAATGCTGAACAAAACCAAATGTATTCCACACAACTTGGAGCTGACTGCAGCCATGAACTTTCATTTCAGGATGGCATCACTCCCTTATCCAGCACTTGCTGGGCTGCCACAACTCTCTAACAGGATCACTTTCCTTTCTTCCCTAGTGGAATTATCCTATTCACTCCAGTTTTATTTATCCTTTTCTGATCAGATCACACTCTTTCCTCTCAATGTGCCCTTTCCCTTGTCCTGGCTTGCATTTTTCCCTAATCTCTCTTCTTCATCTCTCCAAATTTATGAGTTTTCAGAGATCCAAGGCCCCACAGAACACTCATGTGACCTGGACTGATGAGCATGGTTTATACCCAAGACTAACCCTCACAATCTCTGTATTGAACACACAGCCCAAGTTAGAAAACTTTTAAATATGCTGCCACAGTTCAAAGATACTAAAGGGAAACTGCAGTGTTCCTTGGCAGCCTAAATCAGTGGTTATCAGCTGCTAAATTCAGTATTCAAACTGTACACCCCATTTCTGGCCCTCAGCTTCCATCTACTGCTCTGCAAGAAGTTCTTAAATACCTTTGCCTCCTACTAGGAGGAAAAAGCATCCCTCCAAAACCTTTTACTGATAATAGGTACTTCCAGACCACAATCCAGTTATCTCCCAGCTTTATCATGGTGATCTATTGCCTTCCTTAAACTCAGTTGCAAGTCTCCAGTTGTCAGGAAAACCTGACAAATTATCAAGTCAGCTGTTATTTTTCTCTATTTAAAAAACCAACAGCAACAAAAAAAACCAACCATCATTTTGTACTACTACTTACAATGGCAACATGTAAATTTGCTTCATCTTAATTTGTACCTCCAACACTTACACAGCAAAAATGGTTGTCTAAAAATACAGTTATTTCTATTTAGGTTCCACAACTGTTTCTGCTCTACATTTCATTGACTCCAGGGGAGTTTGGCTGGGATAGTTACTATTTCAAGTCACAACCTTAAGTAAAAGAAGCTCAAATTATCATGGAAAAATTGCTCTGGAAGTTTTACTGTGTAACAGAATTACCCTTAATCTCACTGCTGATTACCAATTAAGGGACTACACTAATTATTTAATAATAATATCTCAGGAATCTTGATAGAAGACATGGTAAAGTCTTCAGTGCCTGAGTTTCTGTGTCAAAGTGCGTAGCCAAAGGATAATAAATCACTTCTTGAAAGCCAAAGTTACTCTCCTAAGGCCAAAAGAGTTTTCAGGAAGGAAAGGCTGAGCCCTTTCCCTCCTTTAGCTAAAGCCCAAGTTCAGGCTGTGCCTGCTGGCACCACTGTCTCCCCTTGGGCTGCACAGCTCAGGCCCTCAGCTCCAGGTTTTGTTCCTGTTCACTTGTAGTCACAGAATTCTCATCATTTGAGGCACAGAAGCATTTTTGCACCGATAACTGTGGAAGGGTTAACTGAGCCAGCTTTGACATTTCCCACTAAAGCTCTTATCTCCAAGCACCCTGCACTACCTGCCAAGGCAGGAGGAGGCCCAGAGCATCCTGATCATTTGTCAGCACTTCCCTCCTGCTGCATCCATTTAGTCTCTTGACATCATTCTCCGAATTTGTTTCAGAAAGCATTGCTGTGCAATCTCAATTATAAAGCAGAATAGCCTCAAAGCACGATTTTGTACACAGTTTAGTGCTAAAGCAAGAACCTGCTGGGTGACAGGAGGTGGCCTCTATTTATTTAAAAGGTACAGAGATGAGCAATAGATCTCCCTGCCTTTTAAGACTGTATTTATAAGGCCAAGCAGCAAATTGCCCAGTTGTGAAGCTCCAGCCTGTAACACTCACTGTGATCTGGCACCCCAAGTGCTACATCACATTAATGGTTTGAGAGCTTTAATTTTAATTGTGTGGCCAGATTTCACTGACTTGCCATTCCTCAGATCTACCAGTGGAAAGGGCCATATGGTTGGAGAGGGTGTGACTTTTATCAGATGGAGAGCTCAGTATTGACAGGGCAGCAACAGGGGGTATTGGTTAATTGAGTGATCTAAGGCTCCAGTTAGCAATTGCTCACTTTAATACTCCCTTAATCTTTTGTGGTGCAGTGGCTGCTGGCCATGGGCATGAGCAGCTGTGGGCATGAGCATTAAAGAACTAGACCCCATACAACAGTCATCCCTTACTGGCTGAAAGGGGGTTCTTCAATAGATCAACTGATAGTTGATCTAACTAATAACATTAATTAAGGATGGCCAGAATACTTTACAAAGGAAACGTTTACTTAAACAGGGAAAAAAAAAATCCCACTTTGTTTTGAGGAGAGAAGAAACCTCACAAAACAAAATGCTTCTGCTTCTCTTTCTAGGTAGACTTTTCCCCAAACAAACAGTTTGCTGAATATCAACATGAATTTGCAAACTCTCTTGATCAACCTGAAGCTGCATGTGTAAGAGGTGATGTTTCAGCCAAAAACATTCACTCACCTTTACTGCTGGTTCCAAAAGTAGATCTGCTTATACTGCTGCATCTACACAAAAAGCACATCACTGCAATATAAAGCAGCTACTTTATTCTAGAGATGACCCTCAGCTTTTTCAATTCCTAACCAAGTTTTGTGCAGCTCCAAACGCTGAGGGATCCATAGATCTAACACTGGCTTTTTTATCTGTTCCTTAGCCTAACTGCAGCATATTCAGGTCTGACATGTGCATAGTGTCCTTGCCAGGCTTGAAGACTCCTTAACCACGTTAATTCTGAGCTGTCAATCCTATTCCTCATCTGTAAGAAGGCATATTTAAAAGCTCAGAAGAGGAAAAAAAAAAGTCCTAATTCTTTCCCCACCATATCTGTTCTCCTAAGTAAGCAATTGAGTACTTGCTCCACACTGCTGTCCCACATTCACCCTTTTTTCCCCCCTTACAGGCCTGCGTAAGTGAAGAGGAGCCAGAGGATGGATAAACCTTGCACTCCACCATCAAAGGTGCTGCAGGAAACAGTCCCCTGTGGCCTGGATCTTTGGCAGAGGAAATGCAGGATGGTGAACTCCATTCCATTTTTTTGTTCCTTGTCTTCTTTCCAAATGCAATGAATGTACAGCAAAGAACAACCACACAGTTGGTTTGTAATTCTCCAAGTGCCCTGATGAACCTTTCCTACCACAGTCTGCTGGCACTAGCCAAGAAGTGACACAGGCCTAGAGACCTCTGGCAGAACAAGTTCACCAAGAGCCTCTCTCAAGAGGTGCAGTTGAAGTCGGAGCTGCTTCCTTGCGGCCTTGGATCCATAAAGAAGGAAGCACCGCCCTGGGACATTTTACATGTTCTGTAGTTAGTGTCTTCCCCTTCTCCTTTCCCTTGTTCTGAAAAGAGCCTAAATCCCCTAACACAACTTCATCTCCTCCCTGCCTGTATAGAACTTGGTGGGGGCTCTTTACATTTGAGTTACTTAGGCTTTTTTGGGTTTTAAATTATAGTTGAGAACTCTTCCCTTCTTCCTCCCTGCCCATCCAGGACTCCCTTCCTCATCCTCTGTAGACTTGGCAATAAGCATTTGTCCTGGATTTCAGTGTCACGTGACCTAACTCCTGTAATGCTGAACAGCTAAAAACTACTACAAGCACCAAATCTTTACTCAGCACTGAGCTTTGCCCCATTTCAACATGCCAAGCCATCCTCAGAGCAGCTGCAGCTTGCTCTGGGTTTGCCCAGCCACATTAAATTAACACTGGTGTAGCCACGTACACAGCTGAATCCCCCTGCAGGACACTGAAAAAAGCCTAGTTCTTCATGGATCACAGGTGGGTTTGCCCCTGCCTTCTCCATCGAGCAGCCACGCTTATTCCAGGCACAAGCCTGGCAACATTCCCATGGAAGATGGAGGTTTTTTTGTGACAGGTTTTTTGAGGGGAAGGAAAGGGCTGAAGGGGGAATGTAAGTATAATTAAGTTGCATTAATGAGCTGCAGCAATTAATAAAAAAAAAACAAAACCAACAACAAGCCCAATGTCAGTGATGTCAGCTGTGTCTCCCAGCACACTGAGTATCAAGAAGAGAAAGAGCACTTGGCCAGCCAGCTGTGGGATTCTGTGGCTGGTACCTTCCAAGTGCTGTTGTAATTTGTTATTGTCTTACCTAATCTGTTTGGGATTACTTGGCAGTTTTTGAAAAATGCTTTTCAGAGGAGTCAAACTGGATGCCATGCTAGGGAGAAGTGTGAAGGAAGAATGAAAAGAAATAAAAACATTAAGTGCTAAATCAAAGACAATGATACAGCATTTTTTTTTCCCATTCCAAAGAACCCAGGAAGCAAAGTTCTCTTTTATAAACCCAAACGTATAAGCACCAAGAGAGCATTTCTTTGGTTCAGGGAGGCTTCTATTCCAGATACCCACTGCAAATTAACATCCTGAGTTGGGGTTGGGTGCAGCTACAAGTAAAAATGTTGTTTTCTGTATAGTTTTTTCCCCCCGTTCTTATATCCACTGAAAGCCACAGCTTCTGACTGAGCAAGACAGACAACTGGTTTGATACTAGTGTCATGACTAGAGGAAGAAAAAGATCAACCATCTTTCAAACAGCTCTGCCTGACAAAATATAACTACTTAGTTATTAGTCAATAGTGTGTCACCACTAAGTTAAACAGTGAAACACAAGCTACTCTCCATTTCAACACCATGAACAGAAAAGTGCATACCCTGTCTGTTGGCTCTTTCTCCACCCCGCCTTTGATTCAGTTCATTTCTGCATCCCACTCATTCCCACCTGCCCTGATGTTCCCTGGAGGGGCAGAAACCAAAAAGGAATAGAAGAAGAATAAAGATCCTCTAGTCGATGAGATTATTCCATGAAATATTTCATTTATTTGGGGCTTTTTAAATGAATCTTCCCTTCTCTCATCCAAAAACACCAACTTCACATTTTTTGGTTTGCTTTTACTATGATTTCTTTTCCTCAGAGGAATTGCTGTGCATCAGATACCAGCAGTCATTATTGGCCTTGTTTGAGAGCAAACAAAATTCAGCCCAGATGGTGGAGAAAGCACAGCTTCAGCTCTGAACAGCTGAAATATTTCACTAATAGTTTCAGGAAGGAATTCTTCTAGGTGGTCATATGAAGGAACTCCTGGCATTATTTTGACATCTGCATGTTTTTAACACTACACATCTCCAGGCCCTGATGCCACATTTACTAATAAAACTGATAAAAAACACTTGCCAAGTACTCTAAAGGGGCTAAACATCAAACTATGTACTTAACAACATTACTTCTTGGCTTTAATACACACTGGTGAAGTGAATAAATAAAAGTGTGATGACTGAGTAGCTTCATAACTACTACTCCACTACCTATGTTCATTGCAGCATAAAGCATCAATTAATAGAAGGAAAATAAACACTGAGCCTATATTCAGGTAAGCCTATAATATGCAGTATCAATGACTGCCATAAATCATAAAAAGAAAAAAAAAAAAAGCCACCACAGTCTGAGAAAAAACTAAGAGAAGCTACCAAGGGTCATATTCCACACTTAATTACATCCTCCGGTTTTCATTAATCAGAGCCATTCATCCTTCATACTCTGAAAACCCCTCCTGGTCTGCTTGTGCTAGAGCCACTCTGAGCACCACAAGGTCACAAAGTGGTGAGGGCAGGGACTGGCAGTCAGTTCTACCCCCAGGGTGCTCTCAGAGCGAGGAGCAGCTGAGGGTTTTGCTCCAGTGGGTTCCCTTATCTCCAGTTTAGGAGTGCCCTCTGTTGGGGACAGGCATCACTGGAGATGCTACCAGTGATGCTACCACTAAAAACCTATTTCTGGAGGAACATCTTGCCACAGGAAAAACCAGCTTCTCCCTTCCAGACGTGGAAAAGCCACGGTTTTCAAAGTGTTCAATAAGAGAAGCCCCAGAAATAGCTGCACATTTCCAGCCCTGTAGTCCTGCTCACACTTACTTTAGGTTCAAGCCACACTGAGCTGAGTTTAAGAGGAAATAACACTATTCCAGCAGAGAGTTGGTTTTGTTTTCCCTTCTATGATTAGCACTTCTATTTAAACTGTAATATTTTGCTGTTATTTATAGTGGCAAAACAAAGCCAGTGATATCTTGAACCCACGCAACACCTAGTTTAGCATGTTGGTGACATTCTGCTCTCCATGAAAGCTGCTGTCTGGCAGAGACCCACCAATTCCTCCAAGAGTTGGAGAGTTCAAACTGCTCAACTAGTAATTTCCCTCATCTTTGCCAAAAAGTTCACTACTACTACCACGTTCTTCTTCTGAAGGCAGGGATGAAGAGAGCATCCACTCTGGTCTGGGGGTGGAACAAGATGGTCTTTAAGGTCCTTTCCAACCCAGTCCTATGCCTCCATGACCTGTTGTCTTGTGAATTCCATGGTCAGAACAGTTACTTTTCTCATGCCCATGTAGCACTGAGGGACAGAAGTCATCTACAACCTGATGTCACTCTAACATTTGAGGACACCACCACAGCCCTCCCTCCCCAAGGAGGGAATTGTGCTAGAATCAGATACTCAGACCTCTAAGTTAAACAAAGGAAAAATTTTATTCCATGAAAAAGAACAGTTTATTTTTAAAAACATATTTCCTTTCCCCTTCAGTTAACAACCTCTGGTATGGACAAAACTTACTCTTTTTGGCTAAATGATAGAATATTCCATTTTAAATAAGAATCACCAGTTTAACCAGCAAACAGAAGTCCTAAAAAGGTAAGTTTCCATAGCTGTCTTCTAGTAGGATAGTACCCAACAGCCAGGGAAGAGCTCCACGAGAAGCTTCCAGGAGACCATAGTGACCCTGAGCAAAGAGTCTTTCACCTGGGGAGGGCAACTGAGAGTAAAGAGGTTGGAGAGTCTACTACAGGCCAGGCTTTTCCATTTTGTTACGCAGACTTGAGTACCAGTAAAACCTTTCATCAATTGTTGAAAATTCAACAAAAAAAGAGGGGAGGACAGGAAAGAGCTCAGAAGAAAAAGTTAGATTCTCCCCCTCCCACAACACATTGCTGCTGAGTATTCTTGTCTCAATGGAATGCATTTTGTATACAAAACCCTCCCATTTTCACTCAAACTTACTGAAGGAAGCTCTAGCAGAATAATCTCTAAACAACTGCTAAATGTGTGAAAAAGAATCAGAGAGCCTACTAAAAACAGCCTTTGATTTCAACACAGAGCAAAGATTCATTTGAGAACACAGGAATTTGGAGGAGAGTCTGTCAACAAAAGCCTCTCTTTGGAGGACAAAAGAACCCAGCAGAGTTTTTCTGGAACAGTCCTACAGCAACAGTACAGCAAACCAGCAGCTCCTCCTAGAAACACTGTGCACAGGAGGCACATTTAGTGAGTTTTTACACATATACCAAGATACCCTGCAAATAAAACTGCTCCAGCATCAATCTATTTAGTGATTTTCTTCCTCTGCTGTGTTATCAGTGAGCTGTACAGACTTATCTTTCCCTTTGGGTGCATCACAGCTCAGGACATGAAAGTCCTCACAGTCCCCTGGATGACAGCTCTGCAGATGGGACACAACCTCAAATTGAGGGCACAGTCTCCACAAGCTACCAGGTGGCCACAGGGAACAAACACAACAGACACATCTCTGTCCAGGCACACTTTGCACATCCTTTCCTCTTGCAGGCGGCGGAGCTGTTCTTCTGTGCTCAGCTGAGACTCATCTTTACCAGAAAAGAAAAAAAAAAAAAAAAAAAGCCCAAACTGTTAATATTCTCACAGCTCCAGAGTGCCAGTCCTGACAGCTTAGGAAGTCACACTGCAACTTGTTTGTTGTTTTGTTCCGAGACTGACTGTGGACATGGCAAAAGTGCCTCTCAGGCAAGGTTCATTTAAGCTGGAAGACTACAGCCATTATAACCTGGCTTATCTGCACAAGGTTCAGTTTATCTACACATGCTGGACTGAGCAGGGACAGAGATCAACGTCACTTTACTGTGGTATGCAAATTATCCCAATAAACTGGATTTTTTTTTTTAAACAGTCTGATTCACAGTGGAACTCTAATTCCTGAATAAGGGTTTCTAATGTAGGTACCACTCAAGCAAGCACACTCTCCCCTTCAGGATTTAAAAAAAAAAAATAATAAAATCAATTAATATAATGATTGCTGATGCCATTATTCTTAAACTCATCACAATTATGCCTAAGCTCAATTCCACCACCACTGTCAGCCCAGAGCACCTGATTCCTTTTGCTGCACAGACTGCATTTCTTCTCTTGATGTTCCAGCCTCCCTCCGAACAGGATCTGTGTAACCAGGAAAGAAGATGGTATTAAATGCTACCCTTGTCTCCCTCTCCAGACAGTGCAGTATGAAAAGATGAAGCATCCTGGATCTCAGGAGCCTTTGGTTACACACTTCTTGACTCTGCTCTTAATTTCACACGCTCACTCACCATATAAGTGAACGTCCATATCAAGGCATGTCCACATCACATTCTCTCCTCAAAGCTACTTTATTTATCAGACAGCAAGAGCCATCAGCTGCTCATTCCTACTATTTAATCACATTTTCAGTTTTGTGGACTTCTCTTTTCCATGTTAGCTACAGAAATGTCAGACCATGCTATGGAGACGGGAGCCTTGGAAACCGCACCTTCAAGTAAACCTCACTTGGCAAACAGACTCCACAAAACAGGTAACACAAGACAGACAGAAGTTGAGGAAGCTACATATCATCCAGACAAGTAGTATGGCTGTTTCTGATCAATTTATTGATCCAATTTTAAATAGGCTTGGAGTAATCATCCATCCTAGAAGCTTTGCTTCAGACAGCTGCCTCTGTCTGGATCAGATGTGAATTTATGCCAAAAGTCTCCACATTGTGGAGCTGCTACTGAAGGTCTAAGGGCAGTGGGGACCATTGAAGATATCTACACCAGAGCCTAGTGGAGGCAGAGATAGTCACTGATAACCCAGTAACCACAGCTCCTTCAGGTTTCTTTAAATCAGAATCCCATTGTTCAGCCTAGCCAGGAAAGGCAGGCTTGTGGGCATTACTCCTCTTAATTCCAGCCTGGGAAGAGAGAAGGCAGAACTGCAAGACACCACAGCAGGGCTCAGGGTGAAGGAAGAGGTGACACAGCCCCCAGACCAGGTGTGGAGCCAGGCCTACCTCTGCCTCCCGCGGCACCGCTGCTCTCTGCCCGGCCCGACTGCAGCAGATCTGAAACCAGCTCAGACTCAGAAAGGTAGAAAGCCCCAGTCAACCCAAATTTATTCTCTACCAGGTTTGCCACGCAAGTGGGGTCAAAGCCCATCTGCAGGACATTGTGCACTATGTTACGCTGATCCTGAGAAGGATGAGCCAGCTCTTTCCAAGCACTCAGAGGATCTGTAAAGCAGCGAGCAGATACTTTACCAAGAAGGCAGAACTTTTTGCCCCAAGTGTGCCATTCCCCAGAGCTATTATATATAAATTGGTATTAATATACTCTTAAACACTCCTCAGGCTATCTATATAGCTAGACTAACATCCAAATTTACAGTTTTTACTTTCAATCATAATTCACAAGCAAGTTAATCAAAAGCAATTTCATAAAAGCCCAGGGAATAATCTTGGATGGTTTATTCTTACTGTAAACTAAGTCTCCCTCTGTCAGTGAGCTAAGTTTGGCCTCAGTCCAGAATCCTTATCTTTGTTTTCACATCCCAGAACAGAAGCCTTAAAATTGTTTTCATGAATATCAAGTGGAACATCCCAACTGAAGTATCTCCTACCTCAGTCTAGCTCAACCATTCATCAGTAACAACAGAAGTAAGAAAATCAGCTGACAGCCTGTTCAAAGACTCAAGTCTTGCTTAAGCTCATGGGAGCAAAATTTCACCTACTTAAATTTCCAGGAGCAACTGATGAATGGGAATAATCCCCAGGATCGACACCCTCACAAACATCTAGACACTCTAGCTGTTCTCTTGTGCCTTATCAAGCTTGTTTAAAATGTTGCAGTGTGAAAGACTCTATAGACAGACAACAACATCAAGAGCATGCACAAGTCAAAGGAACATTGGGCAAACACTCAAAACTCACACCATTATCCAGACTAGCTAAGTGTCTCTGGTCTTAGACTAAGAGGTCTCACAAGGACAAGTAATTTTGTTTCTTGAGCTAGAGACTTTCCTAAAAACAAAGTGAAACTGCTTCTGGAATATCAAAACATCTCACAAATACCATGTCTACAGAGTGGACAGTAGCTGGGGTGGGGTGGTAGAACTAAGACCACACCACTTCCAACAGAAGATGAAACACAGAAGATGTAATCACAGCACTGACCTTGGGAAGGAGAGGAGTCCTGTTCAGTCTGATCCCAGGAACGTCTCTGGAAAGTGACACAAAAAGAGAAGCATGTGTTCAAAACTCCCCCATCTACCAAACCTCCATCTACTACACACAAAGTACATAATGACTCACTGGAGCTAGCAGGGTGGTAGAAAAGGTCTCCTGAACACTGCTAACAAATTCTCTCCCCTTTGAATGCAATAAGAATTCACACCTATAAGCAGAAAGGTTTACACATATTAGTACAGGATCTCTCAAGTGAAAGTAGCAGGAGTAGTTTGAATTTTAGAAGCAAAGGGTGCTATGAGTTATGAGCAAACTGCTATATATTCATTAAAGATGGGGTATCATGGGGTTTCTCACTCCCACTTCCTGCACAAAGGTTGACAGTAAGAGGTTCATGATTCCTCTCCCTTAATTCAATCTTTGTGTTTTGGAATGGACCACAGAACTGTGATAAGAGAGCAGTTCACAGAAAAAAAAGAGCCATAAGAACTGCTAAAGAAACCCAAGGTTTACAATACATTTCTTTTTGTACCTCAGAGTAGTAGTAATCAAAGCTGTTTGACTTTGTGTCAAAGAAAGTGATTTTAATTGAACTCTTAGATGGTGAACTCTGGATCAAATTAGAAAATCTCAGGTCTGAACTGTGCCATTCTACCTGAGCTTGAATATTTTATTTTGCTTTTAAAGTGAGAGGTTCTAAATATTTCTAGCCTATGGGGGGAAAAAAAGCCAAATCTATCAGTGTAAAATGCATGACCCATCTTTTGATCTTGCTGTGAGGGGCATTTGTGAACTCAGACTGACTTACTCTGGATACCATTTGGCATGTTCCCTCCAAGGATCATCTCCGAACGACCAGCTCCTCACACCTCCATCACAGTAAAAGCATCTCACTACATCACCTCGTCCTGAAAGGGATATCAAGAGGTTATTTTATATCTGAGGCACTGGGTGCTCTACTGACCCTGGAGGAGAACCTGGGGAGGCACTGAGCACAAAGCACAGTCTGACAGAACAGATGAACAGGTGACAATTTACCAGCACCGTGCAGGGCCAGGAAATCAGTTTGAATTCCCAGAGCTGCAGCTGGTTGAGATGATTCCAGAACTGGGTCACAAGCTAACAGGCAGCATGAATGTGAGCACCTGAGCTCCCATGTGTACACACACCTTACCCAATTCCTCTTCTACCCTATTTAGAGTAGAACTGTAGCTAGTTATACCTATAAACACATTGTGTTCACTAACCACAATCTGCCATAACCAGCAGGCACAGGCAGGCAGTGTACACAGATTCCATCTCACAGGTATAAGAACTTGCCAGAGCGTGGTCCCTGGCTGCTCTGTGCTTCTCTTCAGAGAAATCACAGGGGGGAAAAAAATCCAAACACCATTAAGAAGAACTGCAGATAAGTACCCTGCCCTGAGGACACAAACAATGTCAGTAAAGGCTGCCAGTGAGCTTGGGTCACAGGCATGATCTCCCAAGCATCATGTTAGAGCACTGCTTGGCTTCACTCAGCGCTCGGTTCCAGAGTTCTCCAGGTCAGGGGACTGCTGGGGAGTGCCATGTGAGACTGCTGTGCCTAATGAGTCCCCAAAGTAAGTCTGTGCTGGGCTATCAAACAGCTCTGAAAGTGATAAATCTAACACAGAACACAGCTTTTTAGTTGGATTTATAGCAAGATCTGGCTTATGCAGTTTGAGTGAAAACCTTGCAGAAATTGAGAAGTACTAGCAAACTAACCTGCCACTTCCTCCAACTCAAGCTAAAAGAACAGAAGGGCAGGTACTTAGACTTTCCTACATCCCTGTCACTGACAGCTCAGATTTTTCCAGCTATCACAATATTTAAGGCTGCTTTTTCCCCACTCCCATCTTTACCAACAAATGCTACTTAAATAAGTGGAGAGAGGGGCAATTCAATCATACTTCAACAGTGATTCTGAAGTGTTCAGGGTGTTCACGTTTGTTTCTGCTTAGGGACCTTTAGTTTATAGAACCTGCCTGTGACTTCCTTCCATGTCTCAGTTTGACATGCAAAACCAAATAGATTCTTTCATATCAAAGTCATCACACTAGTAATACACAAGTATCCCTAAATTATTAGCTTCCAAAACCCAGGACTCCCCTCAATATTTAATTGCAGTCAAGCATTAACATAGTGTAAATACTTCCTCTGATTGGTCAATCCAGAGAGGAATATTTCTTTAAAACTATTACCTAATCAGCAAAGCCTTCTCAAAGGGAAACAATAATGTTATATTGATATTCACATGCATGTGATTACAAGAAATATTGCCTATTTTACTGAAAAATTAGTATCTTATTTCTGAATTACAAATCTGGAGTCCTTAGAGCAACAACTCACATTGACAGCCAGATGGGCTGACTACCTACAGATTTCACTCAGATTTGGGGGTTTGAGAAGAGAAGGCTTCAGTGTAAGACACTTTATACAAGATATGACGTGCCAAGCAAGCTCCTCAAGTCCTTTAAGAAGTGCCACTAGTAAACAAGCTCAATGGATCTTAAAGTACACACTTTTCTGCCAGTAAAACATCTGTTCAAAACACATCACTTTCTCCACTCATGCTGGCAAGGGAATTCACTTACTAGTGGAGCCCCCATTACTCAAACAGGAGTAAGTTCTGCACAAGCAGCAAGTGAAACAGCATATGCTGAAGGGAGGAGGAGGTTTCTAGCTACAACACACATGCTTGCAAGCATTTGTAAAAGCAATAAAACATAGTGCAACTTCCAAAAGTTAACTTGAATAAGAGTTAAGAATATCTCCCCAGGGTACCTACCTGTGTAAAAGAACCCTGCTCTGGCCAGTTCCTCTGGATGAATGTCAGAATTTTGTGGCCAGCTCTCAAAGGTAGAGAGTCTCATCTCCTCTGTGACCATCTCTGGGTATTCTGGTTCATTGGGCAGGGCTGTCTCCTCACTGACTATCCCCTGCAAGAGACTGAGGAACTGCCCATCCACAGTGTCAAAGATCTCCTGGAGCGACAGCATCTCTTGGTTCCCAACATCCTCACCACAAATGTATTTACAGGAAGGGAAGAAATTCAGGTGCTCTATTATGGGGCAGTCCCCGGCCCTCCAGTCCTTCAGGACACCCCCGCAGCAGAAACACTGCACTTCATCCCTGGGACCCACGTAGAAGAACCCGGCCTCGACCAGGTCTCGGGGGGACACAGGTGAGGTGCGTGGCCATCGCTGGAAAGTCCTGAGTCTCCTTGCCACACTCCTCATGCTGGAATCGAAGAGCTGGGAAGAGCCAGCCCCACGCTCCGTCCCCTCGGCCGGTGCCGCATCCCCCATGGCCCTGTTCTGAAAGAGAGGATGAGAAATCCCAGAGCAGTCAGCTGGATTCCCAGGTCAGGCAGCACTCACCCTGTGTTATTTGTTCCTCAGCCCCGTGTATATTCCAGAAAGCTCCCGGTCTGGACAAAGCCGAGCTTGTTTCGGAATTGCAGCCCAAACACAGATCCGGTGCTTCTGTGCTTTGCTGTTGAACTTTTGCTGAGCCCTCACTAGTGTCTGATGGGAAGGGACCAGCACTTTCAGAGCCCCCCTGCCAATTTACAGTAGAGATGGAACATAGAGCAGAGGGGGAGGGCAAAACCTGTGCTGCCTCCCAAGCTGAGCCAATCCAGCTTTAGGCATCTGATCTGCAAGATAAATCCCCAGTCATTTTGCTCAGCCTTTAAACTAGTATTAAAATTTTTTTATTCCTAAAAGCAGATTTCAGTAGGCATGCCATAACAAAGCAGAAAACAGCCACACCCAAACAAGAAGTGTCTCATCATCTCCAGTTTACAGCCAAACACTACGCAAATCAGTAGATTTTTCATAATTGTATTGTCCTAATTAAACAGTGAATATCTAGAAATACCTCTATGAAAGGGCTTCCCCAGGGGACAGCCTAAAATAATTAGGTGCAGTTTCTATGAGGCATTGTTCTTAAATCAAGGATTTTCTCATTTTTCTCATTTTCTGCCTTTGCTAGTTCTGTGCAAGAGGAAAAGTGAAATTAAAGAAGTTACCAAGTGCCTGATTATCCAAGCCCTCATCCTACCTAAGGTAACAGCCCTTCTCTATGTGAGCTGCAACTCAGCTACTGCTTCCAATATTTTCCACCTGGCTGGCAAAGACACTTTCAAAATGCCATACAGTGGCACAACTGAAAATAAGGAACAATTTAACTAGTTACATCAAAGGAATTCTTTTGGAGCCAAGTGTGTGATTAACTGGTAGGTGCAATCAACTTTTTTTTTTTTTAATTTATTGCCCTGAAGATCCTTTTACCACCTAACTCGATAGGTAAGTTCATCCCAAAGAGGTGAAAACTATCTACTGGTTATCAGGGTTAGGCATTATAAGCACACAGACCCCAAAACATCACAAAGGCAAATATAAGGAAATACAAGCAAAAAAATATAAATACACACCCTAAAAAATTATGGGGTTTCAAAGATGGTACAGCACATTAAGATAACTACAGCAGTGCACTCTTTGGAAGAGGCATAGAGTAAAATACAAACAAGTGGAGACCACTTGTGTAGCAGCTACTCTGCAGTAAACACCATCACAGAGACCATGAAGGGGCTTAAGAAACACTCAAACCAGTACATCTCTGAATTATTCTTCCTCTTAATGAAGTGCTGCAGCACATTTAGGGAGAAAAAAAAAAACTTTAGAGGGCATTTTAGTCACCAGACCACAGCCAGAGTTAATAAATCCATCCTCCATAGGTATTACACATTTAGTGAGATTCTAAGAGCAAAACCAAGCTTGCTCAACCATATATTCTCAGAGTGAAGGGGAGCAAGGAAGAGAAAGTTTATTAGCAACTAGAATTATCTTCTATGGTGACAGAAAGCAGAGTTGTAGGAAGCAGCTCTAAAGTTTCAGAAACTGTGCTTTATTTAACACAATAAAGTGGTTACTCAAGAACTATGTCACTGGTATAGAGAAAAATCCATACAAAAAGAAAAAAACCAAAGCCATTAAGTCCCTGATACCCAGCAGAATTTGCAAGTTAAGCAAACTGAGGAGCACACAGTTTTTTCAGCCTGCACAGCAGATTTTGCTCTCAGAACACAGAGAAACAACAGAGAGACTTGTTCATCAGGCACAGCTCCACAGTCAGGGCTGCTCTCATATTGAGCCCTAACAAAACAAAAGCTATAACTCTTGAGCTACAACAAATGCTGTGTCTCACCTACACAATGAACAAGTTTGCAGCCTACTTCCACTTAAGAAATGCACATCAGAGCAAGTTTCATGGCAAAACAAAACTAAAATTATTTCTTCCACCAAAACCTTTTTTTTTTTTAATAAATGAGAAATGCAATATCGGAGAACAAATATATTTATCTTTTGCTTATGAAGAACCCTGTTATGGTTTTCCTGCACTGAAGACATTTATATGCTCTGCAGAAAATTCATTAGCTTGGCTAATAAGGCTCTTCAAGTCAACATTTAAAATAGTTACAACACCACTAAAAGCCAATATTCTCACACAACCCCCTACTTACACATTAATATAAAGCCAAAGCAACATTACAGCTCATATCGACACTTCCTTACAATTAACACAATGAAAATAAAATTATTAAAACAAACCCCAAACCACCAACTTTACCTGCAACCTAAGAACAAAACCCCAGAACGCTTCCATGAACTAAAACTCTCTCAACTCCACAAGCTTCACACAACTCTCTTCCCAACAACAGCAAAGCCTCTTTCAAACAGGCAGAAACCCTTCCTTGGTGGAAGTGAACCCAGCTGCCTCAGAGGCTATTTCTAATGCTTTGTTTTCCCCTATTGGCTGGGTTTGGGCTGAAATTCCCTATTGGCTAATGAGTTCACATTTGATCTTAATAAGTGTGGGGGTCACCAGGGAAGGGTACAAAGATAAGCTTGAACTTTCTACAGAAAAAAACCTTTTGGGTCCCTGATGAAAATAATAATAGCAACTAAGTCTTGGGATCTTGTTAAAACAGAGTAGAGTGCCAGGCAGGACATTTGGTTCCTATGATACAATGACTCCCATCCTCCTATTTTGCTGAGACTCTAATAACAGTATTTCTGCATTTTTTCAACTTGCTCTCACACGTGTTTTGCACCTTACATTCCTTAAGAAAATATACTGTAAGATTAACAGATAAATAGCAAGAAGAATTTTCTCAATACAGCTTAAACAGATTGCCTTGGCTTTACTTTGGGAATCAATGCTCTTTTGCTGCCATTGCATTTTCACATTTTGAAATCTTCCTATTCCTTTGCCTTCCTGTGGTCACAGTTCAGAATGGAAGATTTTAAAGGTAGTTTTGAAAGCTGCAATTACTTGGAAATGCATTTTCATTTACCACATTTCTGCCTGAGAGATGAAGCTTATTCTAAACTGTGTGCTTGACAAAACATCAGTTCTCTGTGCAAACATAAGAACACAGGTGGTTTCTGTTTATAAAAAAATGATAAATTAGGATTTTTCTTCGAATAAAAAGATCCAGAGTCCTTTTTGTTACAGGCAAGTCTATACAAATATTTTCATTACAAAGAACAGTGTTGGGGTTTTTTTAATTAAATACTCTTTAATGAAAGCCCCTGAGCAGTAGAGGGCAGTGCTCATATACAACATTTACAGAAGCTTGTAACTAGCGAATGTGTTGGGGGGTTTTTTGTCCTTAATGAATTTATATATAATAAAATGCATATAAAAAATAATTGCACATTCTCTTCTACTCCATGGATCCTCATCTTTCTAATTCTATGTTGATTTTTGAAGGATATGTCCTAAAATCCTAAGACCCAGATTTAGCAAAGTCCCTCCTAGAGAGGCTGTTTGGGGACTGCTGATGGGTTGTAGCAAATCACTCGTTAATTGATAAAATGATTGATAATTTTGGTCTTATGAAGCATTTTACAAGCAATGAACACATCTTGTGCTGCCTTTAACCACCTGCCTTCCCACAGGTGATCTCAGGAGGTGCACTGGGCAGCCCCCAGTGTGACTGTTAAAGAGGGAAAAGCTGTATAAATCTCATAGGAGCTCAAAAGCACCTTCTAAGTTAACTGACAGCATTTGACTGATTCTGGCAGGGATTATTAGGGTTTTTTTCTCTGTATACACAACATTCTTCCATCACAGAAGCTTCAAGGCAGGTTTAAGGTTGGTTTTATATGGGGATACACTAGTGATTTTGGGGAGAACATTTCACCAACAAAGCAAAGCTCAGGAGGACTGGTGAGATGATCACAGCAGAAGAAGATGAAGTGACATCAAGTCTCGTGCTGAGAGCAAGTAAAAATAAGTCACTGTGTATAAATGATGGGGGGTTTATTATAGCACACCAAAATTTGGAAAGCAAATATAATATTCAGTAATGTGTTGTATGCAGGTAATACTAACGCTTTTTTAGTAAGTCATATACATTTTTAGTCCCTTTTCAGAGAATTAAGATGTCCTACTGAACTTCTGAATGCTTCTTACAACGAAGAGTGCTGTGAGCTAATGACAAACAAATGTGGGAATCAGTAAACATCAATCAGGAGTCCAGGATAGTTCAGTGATAATGATCAACAGTGCCGTCACTAGACAGTGATTTGAAACACTCGATGAAGAAAAGAATATAAACATAATTAATCAAAAAATATGTTTACTAACATCAACCTGATTTGGAAGGAAAGCAATCAATAAATACAAGGGCCAAAATATAGCTGGAGACAGCATGATGAAGAGCTTGAAAGGGCTGAAGTGACTGGAGCCCCTGGAAAAACTCCAGTAGAATTCAGCATCTCTAACCTCGAGGTGCTACACAGCTGTAAGGGGATGAAGCTGTTCCATGTGGTTTAGCTTGAGGAAGACTAATGTGCTTTCATCAATAAATTGTTTACTGAGGAAAGAGGCTTTTATAGCTGGGGGAAAAAGGTATCAGTTGGCATAAGTAAAGAAGCAAAGAGGCTGGAACACAGATAAAGGTGCCACAGCTTGCCACTGCAACTGGTGTGTAAAGGAGCTAGCTGGATATCAAGAAAATTTATGGCATAATTGCTATTCTCACTTGCTCAGAACCACTGTTAACCACTATGAAGACGAGGATCCATTTTTCAGAACAAAACATTCAGGCTTTGTGATAGAACTGCTTTCCAGCCTGAAGCAGAGTAGAAAAAATCATTACATTTGTAGCCCTAGAAGTAGATGATTGCTGATGTTTCTGCATTTAGGGCCTTGCTTCCCCTCTTCTGGTTGCCTCTTCTTTGTCTGTCATCCTTCAACTTCCTTCACACTGAAGGGCCAGCTGGTCTCATCCTGCAGCAAAGCACCTGCACTCTCCTGCTCTCCAGGGAGTTGCTGTCACTGCTCCTGCCACAGTGAAATCCAGGAGGATCCCTGACTGCTCAGCTGCCTCCCAGTGCAGCGCTGAGGGACCAAAGCACATCACTGGCTCTTGACACAGAGCTCCACAACATCCATAAAACAACTCCACTGTGGACAAGCAAAAGGATCCAACCCAGTGAATAATGACAAGACACGCTGAAAAGTGACTGGTCACCCCTGGGACAAACACAAAGTCATTCCCTTAGGGCAAAGCTCAGAAGTCTCACTTTGCTGTTTCATCCAGCTCAAGGTTCTTTCTTTTCCCACAGCTTTACATCTAAAGGGATCTTCTCTGCCTAGCAATGTCTTCCTTGCTGCACTTCTCTCGGGGGACTTTTCAATAATAATGAAAACCAAATTTAACACATTAATAATACTAAATGATTTATTGCTCCAAACAATAACAATCATTAATTCTGAAAAATGTTGCTGTGAAATAAATCATAGAATCACAAAACAGTTTGGGTTGGAAGGGACCTTAAAGACCATCTCATTCCAACCCCCTGACATGGGTAGGGACACCTTCCACCAGACCAGGTTTCTCCAAGCCCTGTCCAACCTGGCCTTGGACACTTCCAGGGACGGGGCAGCCACAGCTTCTCTGGGCAACCTGTGCCAGGGCCTTACTACTATCTGAATAAAGAACAGTGAATCTAAATCTCTCCTCTTTTACTTTAAAACCATTCCCCTTTGTCCTATCACTGCATGCTCTTGTAAAAAGTACACATACTATAAATACAGACTGCCAGAACTAATGCACAGGTGAGTAACAGATACCCATCTTGTGATCTCCTAGAGGATTCAACTCTTTCAATCTCCTGCCCTAATTCTTTCTCCTGGCCTCCCCTGCCATGTCATTTGATTGCCTCAAAACTTTATGTATTGTAATAGCTAGAAATAGCTAACTGTAGCTTGCAACATGATTCATGAAAGTGCTTCAAATCCAATCCTATTAATACACCAGCCCACAGAACAGAACACAGTACATATCAAAAGGAAAATCTGCAAAGCACAGCAGATACTCAAAAAATCACTGGAGGAACTGGCCTTAAAATCCTACTGTGATTTGAAAGAAAAGCAAACATGCTCCTTCCTTGGAATGAGGAAAATCTTTTCATAACTTCATGATTTCAGTGTTCAGCCTATTATAAAAGATATTTCTTCTACTGAAGAGTGGGTTGAAAATGGTTCAATGCTTTTTCAAAAGGTAAGTGTTTGTAGAAAACACTTCCTTTTTTATTTCATTAAATGGCTTTTGAAGCTGACAAATTTGAGTTCCTTTTTCGAAGGTCTTTTTTTTCCCTTGTTATTTGGCTTTCTATCCCTTCCCATCTTTTCCAGTGAACATAAACATCATAAGGGAAAAAAAAAAAAAAAAGAAACAAAGAACAAACCCCACTCATTATTTGTTGCCTTTTTTGTTTGTTTGTTTCCCACAACATTCTGAAAACTTAAAAAAAAAAAATCTGTAAAAATTCAATACTGGCCCAAATTGAATGAACTATTTTCAGTTTGCAGCAGATCAACAATCTAAAGATCCAAAGAGCAAGTGGAGTGAATTACAGTTTCGGGAGAGAAATGTAGGGCTAAGTACAATTCCCACAGTAAGCATGGAAAACATGAATGATATTCCCTTTCTTCCTCCCTTTCTAAGTAGCATCAGGCAAGTTTCCCCAAAGATCAGTTGTGCTTCTCCTTCCTCTCTGCTCTTGCCTCTCCCTCTCACTGATTGACCATTTTCTAATTCCTTCTGATTCTGACATGGAGGAGCCTCACATTTGGGCTCTATTCCCTCTATCTACCCAAAGCCAGGAGGTACAGGAACAGAAGACATGTAGCCTCATGTAAACTGAGTGGCATTGCTACTCCAAACCATTCACAAGTTAAACTAACAACTCCTCAGAAGAGATTGCGATCCACTTGTGACCGATGCACCTTCCACCATTCAGCCAGAAAATCACCTTCAAAGAAGGACTTGTCAGGCATTGCTACGACTCTAATGGAGCTCATCTTGCTTTTTAATTGGTGGAAAACCAGGCATCAAGAATCATAGGAGCAAGAGCGAGTTGCCAAGGATGAAGATGAAGAGGGAGACACGGGAGAGTCCTCGCGCTCAGTTGTTGCTCCGTTGAGCTCCTTGTCTTGCAGAGAACAGCCTGTGTGACGCCGATGTCAGATGGGATCTGTTCACAGGCCACACTCTTTGCATATGATTTCCCTCCTCACGTTTTCACAAAAAATGTGGCAGTGACACGAGAGGGAGAGAAGAACAGATACAATTTCTCCGTGTGTCTGCTTTTATTCTCCACCCTAAAATGATGGAAATGAACGCTGGGTCCTTTTTTTGGTAACATTCCACGGGGGCGTGGGGTGCAGGAGGGAGATGATTCCAGCACGGCAATATTTTATTTTCCTCCCTGTTCGTAGGAGAGAGGGCTGCATAAAGTCCCTGTAAATTCTAAATTAAACAAATAAACAAAAAAAATCCCAAACACTAACAAAAGTATTCTGTAATTTACACATGAACTCTTCTTAGATTTCAGAGAGTGTTGGCACAGGAAGAAAAAGATGTGTGTTACTTTTTCTTACACTAGAGGAACATACCACCATACTTCTCTCAACAAAGCCAAAACCAAACCAAACCCTGTGTTACTTCCTGGGTTACAATGTTACACTCCAAGAGTATTCTGAATTATGTAATATATATATAAATATGAATATTGCCTTGTCTATATCCATCAACTGAGACTTCTTGTCTTACTGGTTTTATTCCTAAAAGATCATGTGCTTTCCAATGGATAGACGAGATCATTCTTAACGTTACCAGGAAGAACAAACAATTCCCATTTTCCTAATCCAAAAGAAAAAAAAAATACTCCCACAATGACTTGGGTGTATACATGTAGGTATATGCCTGACATGCTGCCTTTGAGTTCAAACTAACAGGCAGAGCCTTCTAGCAGAGTCCCCTGTACCTTGGGATGCTGGAGCAAACACAGTTCCAACATTCTGCCCACATGCACTCATGGTGAGGATGATTCACAGTCACATCGCTTCTATATCGAGACTGGTGAACATACACAATCACATGGACTCTGGAGCAGTGCCCATCACCCAAACATCCAGCCTTTCCCTTTTCCTTCCACACAGATGTTCCCCTCTCCAGCCACACTGCTCACTGTTTTTCCCTCACGTTTGTTTTGGAAGCTCTGCTCTTTGGAAAGCCTTTCCAGCTCACTGAGGGGCTCTCCAGAGCACAAACTTACTGACTTGGTCCATAACTAATGGAATTGTAACAGGCCAGGTTGGATGGGGCTTGGAGCAACCTGCTCTGGTGGAAGGTGTCCCTGCCCATGGCAGGGATTGGAACAGATGAGGTGTCTTCCAACCCAAACCATTCTGGGATTCTAGGAAAATATCAACTATTACTTGCAGCCTAAGGCAAACAGAGAACCCAAAGCATCTTCACGTACTAAGGCAAACAGAGAACCCAAAGCATCTTCAGGTACTGAGGATGAAAGCACCTCTCCTCCTTCCTTATGTCTGGATGTCTGATCAGAAAAAGGACAAAAGTGGACCATTCATTGTAAATATTTTATTACGATAATAAGCACAAACTCAAACTATCAATTTCCAGCCATGTGTACATGGAGAAGACTCTGGTTTTAACTGTGTCTAAAGGAAAGGATGATCGTGAGGACTAGAATTTGCCACTTTGACCCCCAAAACAAAGCACGGAGATGTTACAAGTCTTCTTAACTTCTGGAAGTTGCCCTACTGAAATCAACACCAGCCCGGCTAAGGGGGCCATGATTCCACCTGGGTTCTGCAAAACCCCTGGAAGGAAAAAAAAATAAATTATTCTGATAGTTCTCATCACGAGGGGAAGCTGCAGAGAGCGATGAGGTCTCCCCTCAGCCTCCCCTTCTCCAGGCTGAACAGAGCAGGGGCAAGAAGCAGGGTCAGCACTGCCACATTGCACTCAGCCCCCTCAGTCCCCATTCCCCTCATTCTCCTCATCCCCCTCATCGCCCTCAGTCCCCTCATCCTCTCAGTCCCCTTATCTCCCTCCGTAGTCACTCCCCTCATCCCCCTCAGTCCTCTTAGCCCCCTCAGTCCTCTTAGCCCCCTCAGTCCCCTCATCTCCCTCACCCCCCTCATCGCCCTCAGTCCCCTCATCCCCCAGTCCCCACTCCCATCATCCCCTCAGCGCACTTATCCCCCTCAGTCCCCTCATTCCCTCATCCCCTTCAGTCATCTCATCCTCTCATCCCCTCACCTCCCTCATTCCCCCCGTCCCCCTCAGCGCCCTCCGCCCCGCGCACGCGCAGAGGCGCCGCCGCCCCGCGCGCGCCTTCCCCCGCCATCGCCGTCCGTGCGCTCCCGGCGCGCCCCGCGCGTGCTCGGCGCTGACGTCACCGCAGCCCGGCGCCCGCCGCCATTGGAGTCGGCGGCCGCCGCTGCCCCCGCTCGGAGCGGCCCCAGGCCCGGCCCGCGGGCATGTGAGACACGGGGCGGCACCGCCCAGCACCGCCCAGCACCGCCGAGCCGCGGCACCGCCGCCCCGCACCGCCGCGACCCCCGAGGAGCCGCCCCGAGCAGGCGCCAGGCGGCCCCTTTCCCTTCCCCTCGGCCCCGGCCCCTTCCCCGCCCGGCCGCCGCCTGAGGGGAGAGGAGGCGCCGCCGCCGCCCCTCGGCCCCGCCAGGCCCCGCAGCCCCGCGGCCCTGCCTCGCCCCCCTCCCCGGCGCTCTCTCTGCTGAACCACGGCGGCCCTGTACATGAATTATGTCTGCCACAAGCGTTGACCCTCAGGTGAGTGAGCGGCAGGCCGGGGGGTTCCCGGGCCTGCGGCGGCTGGGAGGCCCCGGGAGGCTTTTCTTCCCCCTCCGGGCTGCTCTGGAGCTCGGTGGTTCTCAGCTTCCCCCGAGGGCACGGCGCGGTCCCGCCGCCTCCCCAGAGCCGGGGCCATTTCTCAGGAAGGCCGGTGCTGGGTGATACGTGGAACACGCTGCTCCAGCCCCGGCTCCAACAAACCCCGAGATGTTGTTGGCAATTTTTATGAGCCTCTTCTCTGTCCTCGGCGCTGTGCGCGTGTTTTGCAATGACAATATGACAATATTTCTAAAATTAACTTTTTTTTTTATTTCCCTTCCCTCCCCCCTTCCCCTTAATCATGTGCCGTGGCTTCCCAGAGACCGAAGGGACAGGATAATAAAGGTGAGGATCGTGCCGAGATCTGGTCGCTTAAATTGTTACTGTAATAGATGAATTACACAGGTACCTGTTGGGAAGCAGAAATGTACCTCTCTTAATCTGTATGGAAAACATTTGGGAATGAGGGAATATGTGCTTTGTTTCCAAAATAAGGTAAACTGCCATTCATCCGAGCTTGCTTGCATCCCACTTAACGCTGCTGAGTTTGCAGGGGGAAGGACTGTGTGTTGATACTGAATAATGCTCCTCATTTCCTGAAGGTAAAGCAGGTTCTTACATAAAGTCACAAGGATGTCTCTGTACAATATGTATTTTTACATACTTTTGCACACTCTCTTCCTGCTCTGTGAATGCAGTTGTGTTGCTGCTCTGCTGTTGGCTGAGGTATTGGCATAAGCCTACGAACTTAATAATTTAAGGAATTTTAAATAAAAGGTAGTTTTAAGCTCAGGTAAGATAAAAGGCTTTCTCATAACTCCTGTGCTTTATTTGAAGTTAAATTTAATAACAAGCCATCTGAGGAAATACCTTGATTGTTCCTGTGATTGCTAATAAGCGTGTAACTGTTCAGGCTTAGAAACTAGTAATATTCAACTCATAAATGCATTTTAATAGATCTTAACCTGCCTTAAAAGTTCATCTACTTCCAGTTGCAGAAAGTTTGACACTGTTTGCTGTGTTTGTTAACACTCTTTTACCTCTATTCTCCTTTAAAAACTTTGCAGAAATATTTTGATAAATTCCTAAACTTTTTTTCTAAAAGTCCTATTTGGTGTAGTGTTGTATTTAGTTCTGCTGTTCTATGAAATAGGTAGATACAGCAACTATCATACAATGTATTTGACCTTGTTTTCTTAAATTTAAAGCAAACACAGGAAGTAATTTGGAGGGACCTAATGGCAGTTTTGGGTTTGTATATCTTTCAGTAATGGGTTTTGAATGCTTTTCTTCAGACATTCATTTATGCTGAAGTAGGACTTTGATTATGGCAGATATCTCTGTTTTACAGATGAGAACGTTGAAACTTAAGTTTTCCTGAAAGTATCAGGATATCAAAGCACTTACCAGTCATCATTTCATAATTAAATGTAACCTCACATCATCTTATTTTAACCAGCTTAAACAGTGAATAACACGCTGGGAGAACTGTGAGTTTGAGTGTTCTAATTATGGACCAGAACAATAGATGTTGTTTCCCAATATTTTTCACAAAATTCTTCTTAATAATTACTTTTTGTTCGGAGTTAATTCACATGAGTTTTCTGCTCGCTCTCAACTATAGAATTATTTTTTTTTTTTAATTTACTCAAACTTAGTTTTATAAGCAGTACTGTAAAGAGTTTTGTGGGAAAAATTGTCATCCCCTGATCTTTTTATGAGTCTTCACGCTTTGAAGAAGAAATATGGCTTTTCATAAAGCAGCATGGGGTGGAAGTCATTCCTGAAATGCTGCTCCTGGTGTTATAATCTGTTGTAACCCTTTTCTTGTAGTACAAAATGGTTCGTTACATCAGAAGGACACAGTTCATGACAACGATTTTGAACCTTACCTTTCTGGGCAGTCAAATCAGGTTAGTGTATTTTTAACTTAGTTTTTTTTTTTTTCCTTAGGCATGCTGTTGGCACTCAATTCATAGGATTGTGTGTGGAGGGAGCAAATTCCTTAAATAGAAATGGAAAAAGAAATGACAGCATATTGTGTTACTTGGTGATACAACCAGCATTTGTGCTCCCAAAGCTAATATTACTCTGCATATCCAGATGGCCACAAGTGAAAATGAAGTTGATGCTCCAAGTAGTTGGAGCTGATTGCTCCTCACATTACAGGTTATTGATAAGGCTGGACTGGGACAGACTTTGATCTTACAGTTCTTTGGTAGACAAGTTGCATGTGGGAGTCTTAAAGGTTCTGCTTTGGGGCTCTCCTGATTTCAATTAATTATATAATCCTAGAAATTAATGTAGTTGAAGTTTGGTTTTGATGCTCTCTAGCTAGTCTGTAGAGTTGTCCCACTTTTTACACTTCAGCAAATGTTATTCTTCCATGTCCTCTGGAATATCTTAAGAATGAAAGATGTAAGGTACTGTAATGCAAACTCTCATTATAATGTACATTAAATTAACATCCATGACTTCAATATGATTATAATTGAAAATATCTTCTGATCGAGGTAATTTTTGACTTAACATTCAAATCATCAAGGTGAACAAACTGTAAAGAAACTGAAGAAGCAAAAAGTTTTCATTAACTATGAAATGCCATTTCAGAGAGAGACACTTCCCAGAACTACCTGATTATTTCTTGATGGAAAGGCTGTTACATTTTAAACAGGAAATTCATAATTCATCCTGGAACTGATAGATGCCAGTGTTAATAGTGATGACATCACTGAGCTCTCTTGCAGCATAGACACGTTCACCAGGCTTACACAAAGTTAAATTAATTTAATGGGAAGCATTCCCTCTTTTGGAATTAACGTGCTGTAGGAGGTATAAAAGCAGAAAATTTGGGGGGGGGGGGGGAAGGAAGTAAAATTTTCTTTTTTAATGCAACATTAATTTTAAAATAAATTTAAGTTTTCACCTTCCTCTAATTTTTTGAAATTCCTCTTCATCACATTTGTATGTAATTTCAACCAAGCTGTGTTTTCTAATGTGAAATATACTGAATGTTTCACACAGAAGAAAGGTAGAGCCATCTGTTACAGTTTAATTGTAGCAAACTTGTCTTTGCTGTCAACAAGCCCAGTTATTAGGTTTAAATAAAAAAATTGCTGCGGCTGTTAGAATTTCCATAATTATAATAAAAGTTTTCTTTGTGGAAGTGTAGCTCCATTGAGCGATTTATTTCTGCTGCAGTGGGAAGTTGGCAAGCTACAAGAAACAATTGTGTAGGTCCTCTTACAATTTTAAGTGAAAAGTGACAGTGGCATTAATTAGGACTGTGAGATTTTGTACAGAAGACAACCATGTTGCTGAACAAAGCTTTATTATCTGGTTACCCAGTCAGATTTATTCAGCCCTTAAAAATTACTGGAAAACACAAACAACTCAATACAAGATTTGAAAACAGTTGGATATTTTAAAAAATACTTAAGAAATTAAAGCCCCAGCTGACACAACAGTCTTTTTGACATCAGAGATCTCCTGTAAGTTGGTAATATTGTATTAATTTTGTCATTTCAAAACAGAAATTAGTCTTTAAAATGAGTATGAGCATGCTATAAAAGCACATAAAATATAATTGTCTTCCATCTTTCTGTTGAAAATCGTGTCTGAGTAGTGCCTTTTTACCATAAAAGTTCTGGGCTCCAAGTAGCAGTAGTTAATGCAGGGATGTAAAGCACACTAAAAGCACTTTCAAGAGCAAAGGGAACTGAGTCAAATAGATTATTGATACACAAATTTACACTGGGCAAGAAAAGCATCCTCCACCTAAAGTCATACAGAACCAAGAGATTAGTCATATGGAAACACTAGCATATGGAATCACTAGCAAGTAGCATCCTGTGGGGGAAAGGAGATTCCCTTCCTAATTAACAGAATGCTTGGGTTGATTTGTTGTTTTTGTTTGGTGATGTTTTTGATAAAAAAGGGAAGGGTGCAGAAAGGTCAAGGATAAGTTTGTTGAAATAAGTGTTCTGCTGTTGAGGGGAAGGACTTTTGTCAGGGTTTCTTTTACACACTCTGGCATAAAGCCAGTCCAAATAGATTGAATGTTTGGTAAGGATGCCTGCTGAAACTTTCCTTTTTAATCTTGTTAGAATCCTTGTGGAGACTTCACAGGCTGTGTGACAGGAGGTGACAGCCACAGGAATTGTCTAGAATCCTGTAGCATAAATATTTTTAGGACAAAACACCTGCTTTTCTCTAGGCTTATTCTTTTTGGTCCTGAATTCTAAATCTGTACAATATATGAACATAAATATCTCAGAGAACTACTGTTGTCTCCTCCCTTTCACCTCCATTTATTTTTCATTTTTTCTCATAATAACACTTTAAAATATAACACACATCAATGTCAAAGTAAAGTCTTTCAGAAAAATGTTTTGATATGCTAAATATTGATTACTTTAGCTTGTGAGTCTCAGAAAATTCAATGTATTTTAGAGGACCACCTCATAGGCAGATGATTTCTGTAACTCTTGTTAGTGATAGGATTTGCACGTAAATAAAGGCAGCATGAGCAGTGGCAGAGATCATTTTTTAAAATCAATGACATTGAATTTAGGCTGTTTAAATCTCAGAAGTGTTTGCAGTACCACAGGGAAGTCTTGGAGGCGTATTATGGTATCCATCTGTGTATGGAATGTAAGGATATTGAATTACTCTGGCTTTGGGGTGTCATGGAAAGGAGTCATTGAAAAATTAAAACTGATTCTGTATCAGTTGGGTATTAGGTTTATCCTCAGCAAGGAGAGTTCTTTACTTCATTCTTTAATAAAGCTGAGAAATAATCAGATTTTTGGAAAAAGGACTGAAGTTCTGATGCAGCTTCACTAATTTTGCAGATACTTTTTTTTTTTTCAAGTTTGAAATCTCTCAGTTTGAAAGAAGAGTTTCCCTTCTTAAAACAGTCTTTATGAGTAAGGAAAGGCGAGCTACTGTTTGACTCATTAACAGGAGATGTTGACCTTCCCTCCCCCTCAGTGGTAATTACAGTTAGAGTGTCACCTTGGAAGGTCTCCAGTACATATGCTGCAAGTTTATTTGGAGAGGAATAAAACCCACTTTAGAATGTTCTGGCTTTGTTCTTTTGAATATGAGAATCATAGTGAACGTTTCAAAATCAGGTGTCAGCAGAAGAGTTAGTTGGAAGGAAGGCTTTCTCAGCTTGGTTTAAAAACAGTTGAAAGGGAGGAAATTTCAAAGGAGGTCTGCTGGTTTTAACCATTCAGTCTCTGATTTCATGGAGTGAGAGAGATGGCCTGTTCAGAAGGACAGTCAGAAACACTCCTGCAGAGTTGTAACTTGACTACTGAGGGATGAAGAGACTTACACAAAAGGCTGGAGAGGGTTTTTCTCCCAGCAGTTTGGATGGCATGTGTCATGTGCCATCTTTGCATGTGTTTGTTTGTGGTGCATCAGTCACCTTAATCTCAGTTGGTGGTTCTTAGGTCTGCCTGTAGCAAACTTGGCCTGTGTGTGATCTCACTGTGCTCCTGTGTGTCATAAGTAGCCTTCACATGTTTTACCACTTGAGATGTGTTTTGCTTCTTGGAGACTGTTGGCCCCTCAAAACAACTCCATAATGAGGATTGTAATAATGTGTTATATGTGTTGTCATATTAAGCTAGTGTAGTCTAAAGCTCCTCTGGTGTAGCAATGTAGAAATGCTAAATATCCTTAGTTCTGTGAGCTACAAAATATAGCTAGTTAAGTTGCCTGGAATCCTTTGGGATATTAATTACTAAATAACCTTAAGTATTGTAACTAAGATTACATGGTTTCAAAATCTGTGAGCCAGTAGTTCTGGGGTATATTATAAATGCTGAGATATTCCATTCCAACCCTGAATCTTTCTTGGAGTGTCAACTAAAATCTGTAATTAGGAATTACATTACCTTGCCTCTTATTCTTCTTTTCTTTTTGGTGATGAACAGTGTTGTGGCTACCTATAAATGAAGGGTTTATTTATCTGGTGACTTTTTTTTTCTTTAACAGAACAGTAGCTATCCATCAATGACTGATCCTTATCTGTCCAGTTATTATCCACCATCTATTGGGTTCCCCTATTCTCTCAGTGAAGCACCATGGTCTACAGGAGGAGATCCTCCTATCCCTTATCTCACCACCTATGGACAGCTCAGTAATGGAGATCATCATTTTATGCACGATGCTGTTTTTGGACAGCCTGGGGGTCTGGGGAATAATATCTATCAACACCGGTTTAACTTTTTCCCTGAAAATCCTGCCTTCTCAGCTTGGGGAACAAGCGGGTCCCAAGGACAGCAGACTCAAAGTTCAGCATATGGGAGCAGTTACAGCTACCCACCCAGTTCCCTGGGTGGCACCATTGTGGATGGACAAACAGGATTTCATAATGATACTTTAAATAAAGCTCCTGGAATGAACAGTATTGAACAGGGAATGGTTGGACTTAAGATTGGTGGAGATGTTACAACTTCTGCGGTGAAAACAGTAGGTTCTGTTGTTAACAGTGCCGGGATGACAGGTGCCCTCTCTGGTAATGGATCTAATGTAAACCTGCCAGTATCTAAACCAACCTCTTGGGCTGCTATTGCCAGTAAGCCTGCGAAACCACAGCCTAAAATGAAAACAAAAACTGGACCTGTAATCGGAGGAGCGTTGCCTCCTCCCCCTATAAAGCATAATATGGACATAGGTACCTGGGACAATAAGGGTCCTGTGGCAAAAGTTCCTGCCCCCCAACAGATACCTTCTCCTCAGTCTGTTCCACAGCCACAGCAACCAATTGTTCAGCCTGTTCCAACTCAGCCTCCTCCATTGACTCAGCCGCAGTATCAGGCCCCTCAGCAGCCACCCCAGAATCGCTGGGTGGCTCCTCGCAACAGAAACGCAGCTTTTGGCCAAAGTGGAGGAACTGGGACCGACAGCAGCTCAGCTGGCAGCACCCAGCCCAACCCTGTCCCCAGCGGAGAGTCCCATCCTGTCCTGGAAAAACTGAAAGCTGCTCACAGCTATAACCCTAAAGATTTCGAATGGAACCTTAAAAATGGCCGCGTGTTCATAATAAAGAGCTATTCTGAGGATGATATTCATCGTTCCATTAAGTATTCTATTTGGTGTAGTACGGAACACGGCAACAAACGCCTGGACAGCGCTTTTCGGTCCATGAACAGCAAGGGTCCAGTCTACTTGCTGTTCAGTGTCAATGGCAGTGGACACTTCTGTGGAGTTGCAGAGATGAAATCACCTGTGGACTATGGCACCAGTGCGGGTGTCTGGTCTCAGGACAAGTGGAAGGGGAAATTTGATGTCAAGTGGATCTTTGTGAAGGATGTGCCCAACAACCAACTCCGACACATCAGGCTGGAGAACAATGACAACAAACCCGTTACAAACTCCCGTGATACACAGGAGGTGCCCTTAGAAAAAGCAAAACAAGTGCTTAAAATTATTGCTACTTACAAGCACACGACCTCCATCTTTGATGACTTTTCTCATTATGAAAAGCGCCAGGAAGAGGAGGAGGTGGTGCGGAAGGTAAACTTATTAAAAAATTTATTTTATACACAGATATGGGGAAAATGAAATGTGAAGGCTGCTATGGTGGAAAAATGTAAGTAGGAATTTGAAATGTTTTTAGTATGTCTCGATGGTTTCATGTGTGTTTAACGACACAAAAAAAATACTGATGCAAATCTGTCTGTGAAAAGTTTCGTAGCTGGTGAGTTTCGAAGCAGAAACCTGAGCAGTAATGCAGGTAAAGGACTTGATGTCCAGTTTATTGGAGTTTGATTTATTTTTTTATCTTAAAATGGTTAATAAACTAGAAAATAGTTTCTGTTTCAGAATTGGATTCTGCCAGTGATTGCACTTAAGTTTTTTGCCTTAACTATGGGGTGTTTTAACACTGTTTGACTGGAACTGGGATATCAGAATTGATACCTGTACTGGTATTTGAAATTTGTACATCACCTTTAAAAGCAAGAAACCTGATTTTGTTTGTTCAGTTGATCTCTCTGGAAAAGAAAGAGTTGCATAAAATTGCTGGAATAGTGCTAGAAAGATTGCATTTCTGCTGCTGAAGTCACATGTATTATTTGGATAAATAAAGGTTTTCAGTTCCCAGGTTTAATCTGTCTACTAATTCTTGAAGTTTTGAGTGGAGCCTTAGTAAGAGAAGTTTGGGCAGTGAGTGGGAGAGTGTAGTAAAGATTTCCATACACTTTCATGGCTCTAAGTCTACCACGAGAGACCTCTGTCCCTCTCTATCCCATGACCCCAGCTTCAAGAATGCCTTTCTCTAATTAGGCATTCTGGAAGTAATGGCCTGACAAAATAATAGGTGTTGGGGTGTGTAGTTACTACCTAAGTAAAACTTAAATTTGCTTGATGTTGGTAGTGTTTCCCAGACCTTTTTTGGGTAGCATTGCAGATGCAGCATTTGTTTGACAGGTTTAGTTCAGTGCAGTTTGCACTTGCTTCAGGATGTTTTTAAAGCAAAGACTTAATGCGTGTTCCTGCAGCTTAAATTTTAAGATTGCCATTTTAAAGTTTTTATTGCCATTTAAAATTGCTTTAAACTGTCTTCATATAATGTACCCTTGAAGTATGAGAGGAAAAGAGTTCAGCATGTTAAAAACTTTTTAGCTGAACTCTTCCTGGCTGTGATAGATGTGCATAGCTGACCTCAGCACAGCAGGGAAGCACAGCTTAAAATTGGAAGTTTTATCTTGTGTACTCCCCGTGGGGTTTCACAAGGTAAAACGTAAAAGCCTTTACTTGAACACTTCATTCCTTCAGTAGACAATCAGCAATTCAATATTTAATGAAACCTGTGTCTTGGAGAGGTTCACTTACAGAGGAGAGAGTGTTGACTAAGTGAGGTGGGCTGGGTTCCTCTGTCCAGTGTTTATGGTGTAGAGGGGTGGGATTGGTTTGGGTTTTTAATAATGCTGAGTCTCCCTGGAATTTGCTGCCAAGTCTGGAGGGGAGGGCAGTGTGTATGTTTAAGGAGTGAGAGTATGGGGAAAGTGAGAGTTCTGCTCTTGCACAGATAACTTACTGGCCCGAGGAGGATCCTGGTGGTGGCATGCTGAACACTGAAATTCCTTGGCTTTGTAGTAGCTCAGAGGGCTGATCCCATTTTGGGTTCGTTTAATAAACACAACTAATTCCCACTTTCAGTTCAAGTGCTGAAACATATTCTTACCACATCACTGCTTGCTATACAACAGGATCATTTTTTCAAAATAATGCATTTTTCTTCCTCATTTAAAACCAAGGCTCTAGCTTGTATGACACAGTCACAAAATAAACTATGAAGGCTTAATTTAATATTTCTTAGATACCTCCAAATAGCTTAGAAAATGGGACACCAAAGTGAGGAAGGTAACAGTGCTAGAGAGGGAAAGCAGATCAGCAGGGAGGGAATGAAAACTAAGAAGCTGCTTGTCAGGTTGCACTCTCTAAAACTATTTCCTGGAAAGTCAGTATTTTTCCCCTTCATTGACTAAATGAATTTTAGAAGTCCAGCTGATTACTAGAAGAGGTTTTTTGCAGGATGTACACACACACTTTAAGTTTTTATCATGAAGAAGTCTGTGATATTGAAGTTAAAGCCTTACTGTTAAACAAAGTTCATGTTCCTCTCACAATAATTTTTGAAGACTCTTATTGCCAGTTAAGGTATCTTATGACCTAACTGATATTTTCAGATGGTTGGTTGTCTATGTGCCATCTTAATGGATTCTCAAATTACTGATTTTATTCATTATACTCTGTTTAAACTGTAAAATTAATTACTTGTTGAAATTTTGTGCCTCTGTTTCACCACTGTCGTGATTACAAAAGGCCAGAGGTCTTAAAAATCTGCACAGGGAGCACTTGAATGCCACAGTGTCATTTCTACACAGATATTTCATAGGGAACAATAACATAATCAGTGCAGTGCACTGGCATTTGAGTTCTGTAGATGGTTCCAGTTTGTTGCTAACCAGCATTTCCATAGCTGATGTGCAGAGCCAGCTGCAGAGTGTGTGAGCTGAACTGCTGCAGGAACCTCTGTGGTAGTGCCCAGTGAGCAGGGGAGGGTTTGGCAGGTGCAGTGCTGGATGAAATTCATTGAAGTGCCAAAGATCCATCACCGCTACCTGGAATTGAGGGAAGGTTTGGTCATGCTGGGATGTAAGTCCAGCTTTTGATTTGCCCTAGTAATAAAATATTTAAGCCCGGTCTTTTGACCCAGAACCTGGGAAAGGAGTAATAGAAGGATATTGGGGTCTGGAATGAAATAGCAAAACAGTGAGTGGCCTGAAATCTCTCCTGACCCTCCCAGCCTTTTTCAGTCAGTTCCAGGGCTCTTACATTGTCCACAGAGAGCAACTTCCGTGGTTAAACTCATGCTCTGAAAATGTAAAAAAGTTGTGACATATGAGAGCTTCTTCAAAAGAAAATACAGTATAATGTGCTGTTAATTATTAACAGTCCTTAAAAACGTGCTTGCACAGTCTTAAAGAAGTTAAGTTTATCTTCTGAAGTTAAAAACCTTGTAAAGGCAATAAACTTGTAGATTTTGGTAATTTCATTTGCATCTCATGGTAGGGCAGATGACAGATCAGCTGTCAGCAGCTGGTCCTCACAGATCTGTACCTAAGCACATGGTCACAGTTCCTGTACTGGGCTGCTGTGCTGTCACCTCTGATCTGGGTCAAGGCACTCAGCTATTCCAAGGTCTGCTCCTTGGAGCTTGAGCTGCATAGCCTCAGAAAGCTCCAAGATTACCAGTTCTCCCTTTAGGTGATTAAATACTGAAAAGTGTTGACTGGTCCGTGTTGGCACTTGGAAATACTCCTTTTCTTCTAGCACACTGTGATTCCTCTCAGTGAGCTTTCTGTGAACACACTCATTGAAATAGAACTTTTAAGGATGGAATATTGTCCTTCCTCCAAAGCTCTAGCTAAAAAACATTTATATTATAAGATTAATACCATGTTCCTGATATAAAGAAAACATTTATATTTTTGTGTCTGAAGATGAATACTTTGATCCTGTCGACTTTGACTAAGTTTAGTAGGAAGGGTGAAGATATTTTAGACTGAGGTGAAGAGAACAGAAGTTTGACAGGCATGAGTGTCTCCAAGATGGAAACTTCTGCAAGTTATGTGAAAACCCATTTTCCCTGTGTCTGAAGACCATATGCATTAGTGTCACGAAGGAGAAATGCAACAGGAGCTCTCCTGTGAGATACTGGAGAATTCCACTGGAGAAGAGAAGCTGTGAAGACTCCGGATCTTCAGAACCAAAACGAGCAAAGCTTTGTTAGTTGCTTACAAAACTGTTTGTTCTTGCTTGCAGTAGTGCTAAATAGCAGTAAGGAAGAGAATTTGAGAGTTAGAGCTTCTAAAAAGCAGCCATGCTCAGGAGCACGAAGAATTGTTGCATCAGTTTATGTGGTTTCAGACACTGGTAAAGAGGAAGACTCAGATTAGCCCCCAAGAGAGAAAGCAAGCAGCAAGGTAGGAGGAACTGCTTGAGAACTTGCTCAGTAAATAGCGCTTTTTACTGAATTATGAAGCCTGAGCTGAGTTTCTGAATGCCATGAGCATGCTTTCTAGGTACCAGGTAGAAGTCTCAGGTCCCAGCCTGTCTCTGTTTATGTGGGACTAGTCCATGAGAATGTAAACCTTCAGTTTTTAAAGCGAGTCGAATTACGACAATCAGCGGGTGACTACACAGGAGACTGAAAAGAAGTAACGTAAGGTGGCAATGGGCAAGAATGGGCTGCTGAGCATGGTAGGGCAGTAGAGTTAAAGGGGATGTGCCACCTCAGAAATGGAGGTAGGATGGAGCAATTACTTTTTTTTTTTGAAGCCTGAAAACGAGCTGATATGATTCAGTTCTAGAGTCTTTCTAACTACCTTTTGTTTGAAATGTCAGGCAGACATAAGCTCCTTTTATTAAGAACATTCAACACCTAATACGTTCTGATGCTTTGCCACTAATAAATGTCTTTCATTGACAGTTCATCATAGTCAGCAGTTAAAAGACAGGAGGAATATATATTTTTAAAATTAATTCTACCACTTTACACAGTCTGTTTTGTTGAATTGGTAAAACAGTTTTGCTATTTCTTACTTCTGCCTTAAATCATAGATTAAGAATTCATACTGGATCTTGTTGATTTAATTTTATTATGAATATTGAGATATTAATATTCTGCCTGGAGGCAGAAATCAATATATTCTGTTTTTTAAAATCTCTTCTGATTTTTATGCTGTGACCAGCTGAAGCAGCAAATGCAGTCTGTTACATTTATAATGTTTGGTATATTTGCAAATAACCTTTATATCGCAACAGAAACAATTCTGAGAGGAATTTTACGCCGAAGGATTCCACAAAACAAGTAGAATCTGAAGGCGTTAGTTTAGGAGTTGGCTGTTGTTGCTGCTTGGGCTAGTTCACAATTTCCTTGCTTGAAATAGGATTTGGTGCCATATTGATGCTTTTGCAGAGCTGTGTCTTTCCATGCCAGTTCTGCACTGTACAGTCTGTTCTAGACAGCGTTGGGATGGAGTGGGAAACAGGAGGGCTGAGCCCTTTCTGTTCAGTCTGCCTTAGCTGGTGCCTTAGCTGGAGAATGCACAGGACTAAAGAATACAGCAGCATGGGTTTGTCCTGCTGTCTGTGGCATTTTCTGCAGCTTGTGGGGCTCCTGAAACAGTGAACAAGCCCCCCCTGGTTTTGTTGAGGCGTTCTCAGTGTGTCTGTGTAATCCCTGTGCAGACACTGCTCCAAAGGCCTCCCTGTTTGCTGCAGGCAGAGCACAGGCTCCCTTAGCCAAGATTTACCTGCAGGTGCTGCATCCCTTAGATGGCCTTTATCTGTTTTCAGGATTTGTGATTAGCACAAACTTTTGAGAGAAGCTCAGAGATCCCCCAGCTGCTGTACTGGAATGGTTTGGGACACAAGAGGGTGGTTAGTCCAGCCATGGTGGGTTTTATCAGACCATGCAAAAGCACATAACTTGTTTTCTACCTGATATATTTTTTTCCCCCCGACTTGTTAAGTATTTCCCAGTGCCTCCCAGAACAGTTGAGCAGACAGAAAGAATTAGGAACAAAATTTCTAGACAGCTCAAATCGCTGCTTTTACTGAGTGTGACTAAGCTCCAAAGTCATTTGAGTGCTTCAAAATTATACCAGTTCTGTGGAGTTCACTAATCTGCCATCTGCTTTCTGCTCGTGTATTGGTTGTGCTACTACTGCAGTAGCTAAAATAATCCAGAAAGTAGAATATTGCAGATCCTCTTTCTCTTTAGGAGTGTTGATATTTCATATCTTTCTCTCAGTGACCTTCATCTGCTGTTTGTTTGAAGTGGCTGTGCAGGTATTCATTCAGATGTTCCACTTGAGGCTGCACTTAAACATTAAATTATCAAGTCCTTGGGCTTTTTGGGTGTAAACAATATATTTATAAAATGTAGCAGCATTGTTTTAAGTGTGTAATTATCTGGGATCACGTTAGTGCTGTTAAAACTACTGAAAACTTTTTGCTTGTTCATTTGACTAAAATCTTAACTTTCTTCTCTTTGCAGGAACGTCAGAATCGAAACAAACAATAAGAATAAACATATACAGTTTGATATATATACTAGAACTGATATTAAATTCGACTATGAGAAACAAAATTAAGTATAACTGGTGCTGTATCCTGGCATCAGGACAAACTAAAGCTTTCAGCTCCAATATATCTTCTCGTGCAGGGGAAATTAAGTTGTCACATCTTTAAGTACATTGTAGTTTATTTTTGCCCAAGTGGATCTGCATTAATTTGTATCTTTTTTTTTTCTATGTAAAATTCTGTAGAAATCATTAATAAAGGTGTGTCTGTTTTTATTTTTTTAAGTTGATAAACAGTTATATTAACCTAATGTGGACCTATACGTGAGCATACTAAAGTGTCAGTGCTTCCCAAAGACTTTATTTTGGCACGAATTATGTTCCTAGCCAGATATAGAGATTATGGAAAATACATGACAAATCTTCCTTTATCCTCCTCCCAAACCCTTTTTCTTCATGGCGGAAGTAAGAAACCATGCATTGATTTTTTTTTTTTTTTTTGTCATTTGAAAAACCTCTTAAGATACTGCACTTCAGAATTTTGAAATGGAAAAAAACCCCCAAACCTTAATTTCTGATCACTTTGTGCAGCTGCTCTGCCTCTTTATTTATCTGTACAATTACACTTTTAAAACTGCTGATGCGCCATGTTGGTTTTTTCTGTCTAGTAGAAAATCAAATTGTCAGTGAAACTGTTTCTCTGGAAAATATTTCCCTTTCACATTCTGTTAACCAGTGCTTCAGTGTGCATCTGTTATTCCATATCCTGCCGAGGGTGAGCGAGTTGCTTTCTCTCAGCCATAATTCTGCTTTACGGTTTTTGTAGCTTAATTAAATAATAATGTGATGCTATCGACATTGCAGGGGTTTTAAACAATGTGTTTAAACCTGTTTCAGCTTTCAGGTGTTATTAGTTAACTTGCAGACCATTTTTAATCCTTCCCTTCATTACTCCCTCCCAGCCCCCCAAATCCTAATGCCATTTAAAGTTTTTATACCAATAATGCTGAGCTTTAACGTAGGAACTAATAGTACGGATAATATGATGGATTATGCCTCAGATGTTTAAAATTGACGGTGTGTATGTCTAATTTTTTTTTTTTTTCTGTTGGATGAGTAAAAAAAAAAACCTGTTTTAAGAAACTGAATTTGCTGTCATGTTTTTGTGGAGTGAGGGGACCGTCGGAGAACCTGTCACCAACTGGAGTTCCAATTAAGCATGGAAATGGTGCTCATGTCCGCTGCTCTAGCACACTGAATCTGCACGTGTTTATTGTAGAGGATCTTTTACTATATTAGAAAGCAAGTATCTTCTGAATACTATTTACTCCAAAAGGACCTCCAATTTAAATAAAGTTTAATCTGTATCATTTAGACTTGTATTTAGAACGTATAACTCTGTCTCTGGACTGTTACTGCCTGTAAGGGGTAATGGACAGCATCAGATTAACTTTTTCCTCTAGGAGAATACAAGCCTTAATAAACAATACATATTTAGCAAGCTTGATGTCATTTTCATTTTTTCCCTGCCTTCTTCCTCTGTTACAATCCCCCTTTATGCTGACTGATGAATTAAGTCTAACCTGAGAAGTGGTTTGATTGAATAACTCAGATGTTTGCTCTCAGCACACCTGATGGTTGCAGAAGGGTTTTGCAGGACTCTGCAGAGAACATTTAACTGTTTTGCCTGTTCCTCCAAGGAATTCTGTGCATGTCCAGTGGCTGTCACTTGTGCTTCCCTTTCTCCTTGTGTGGTAGAGAAGCTGAAGAAAGGATTAGAAGTTGTCCTGCAGCCTTCAGGAGGCAGCAGCACAGCCATGGGGTCACCAGGGTGAGAAAAGAACTTCTCAAATCCAGCTAAAGCTCTGACCAGTTTCTTTTCCAGCAGTTGGCTGTATTTGCCAGCTCTAACTTTAGTAATTTGACTTGATATCTTTTTTTAACTGACTTATTGAAGCGATACTGCATTTTATAAACATGTTGCCATCTAATAAAAGCACCTACTGTTTGTTTCAGTTGTTATGTCAGAACATTTACACTGGTGATTCCAGAGCCAAAAGAACTCAGCTCCATCTGGACCCTAAAGAGGAAAGTTAGTGGCACAATTTTATTAGTTTTTTTTTTCAGATCAAAAGAATCTCTGCAGTGATATACCACAGACTTCAGGTAAATATTAAAAACACACACACAAAAAAAAACAGAAAAAAAGGCAACAAACTGGGAGCCTTCAGCTGAAACTGGTTTGGCTGTATTAAAGGACACAAAAAGTTTCAGCTGTCAGGCTTTGTGGGTAACAGAAAACATTCATAACAGCTTCAGCATGCAGGGATTTCTTCCTGATGCTGCAGTGTTGTGCAGCACTATCTGATTTAAGTGGGAGAAGATTTAACAGTGGGTAAAATAATCCCCTTCGTTACGACCACGTTGGGTGCTCAGATAACTGAACTGGCTGCTGGTCCTTGTGATTTTCAGTCCCCTGCCATTGCAATTTCAAGAGATGACTCGCTTTTTTTTTGGTTTGCAGTGTTCAAATTACACTGTGAGGGGGAAGATGCATTCTTCCAATGTCTCTTTTGGAATAACTTCATGTCACAGGTCTTACTTATTCTTTATTTAGGCCAAGTAAGAGTTCTAAAGGAACGTGCCTGCATGGTTTTGGAACTGTGCTTAAATTCACTCCTTAAATGACTTGCTTTTGCTTGATGTTTTTAGAGTTTGGGTGTGACAGTAGCACTGCTGCCTTCCACTTTTAAGCCAAATGGAGCTGGTAGCACCAAATGCTGATTACAGAGTTAAATGGAATTATTTCTCTGGCTCAGTTGCTGGTTGGTGATGGCAGCAACTGCTCTGAGGTTGTGAACTTAACACCACTGAGGGGAAAAAACCATCCATTTGCAGGTAGTCACACCAAAAGTAATAGTACTAAATAACTGACCTTTATGGAGATTATGTGTGTTGCTGTGAATGATGGTTTTAAGTGACTTAAGCTTGTACAGAAAATGATCAAGTTAAACCTACACTGAGATATTAGGACAGAAACAGGCAGACAAAAATAAGCTCATATTCAAGATTACTTCTCTGCCATAACACATCATAAGGCCAGACTTCTTGGGGTTTTTTTACCTCACTCATTCTTGGGACGTGGAAATGGGGGATTTAAAATTTAAAATTCTATTTTTTCACCTTCACCCTTTTACAGTACTGTAAAAATACAGATACTAAAAGATATGAGTGTTTTTTCTCAAAATACTTGATTTTTCTTTGGAGAACTGAAAGGTATTAATTTACTCAAAGATGTTAGTGAGATCTCAGTGAAAAAGAGAGCAGTATTTATTTATTGGCATTAGACTGACCACAGTGCACTAGAGAGCATGGGCAAGTTGTGACAATGTGTCTTTGCTTTTCCTCTTTAATAATGAGGGGTTTTATTTGGCCAGAGAAGATGGAAATTCCAGTAAATGTGGCCATTAAAAAACTTGTAGGCAGAGATAGCACAAAACTATCAAAAGAAAAACAATTGTTGTGGTGTTACTGCCCTTTTCTTGTGCACCTATTGAGAAAAGTAACTGAGGAGCAAGGGAAGCTCAGCTAAAATAGCAGATAAATGCAAAAATGGAGCACAAACAATGTCTAATGGGGAGAAGTGTGTTTTGATCTAATGCTCCTTTTCCTGGGCTCTCAGCTGCTTTGAATTCTTTATGTTGAACAATCTGTTTCCCTTGGAAAAAGCTCTGGCTTTTTCTGACAACAGTGCTCAGCATCTGCTCTTTTCAGGAGAAAGCTGTTCACTATTTTTGGGAAAGTGCAGGTTTTTAATTGGAATTTATGATCCTGCCCAAGAATAGTGCGAGTGTAGCTGTGGCTGTTCCTGTGATCCCTGCCTTGTCCACAGCTCCTTTGAGAAGGAACAGCTCTTGTTTAGCCTATTTTTAGAATTAAGAGAGTTGAGTCAGAATGTTGAAATGACTTAATTGGGGTGTGACTTGGCAGAGGGAGATTTTGGATTTCACGAGGAATGTGGTTCAGTCCAATGGGCTGTTTCATAGGTGACATCATCCTGAGTACAACTTCCAGTTCACATGTGTTGGTGCTTTGTCCTAATGTAAGAGTGAAGGGGATTGTCTTGGGCATGGATGTTACTGATTTTGCAGCTTTCCTGTCTTCAGAAAGAAAGCTTATGTTGAAAAAAATAAAAAAAGCTTTAAAATTGCATATTGCAGATGCACTGATGTGTATTGCACGTGCAACGTGAGGGCAGTCTGTGATATTTCTCATTTCCTTGCCAGAGGATAAGCAGGGCAGGGCTTCAGCAATTCCAAGAAAAGCTTTTGTTCCCTGTTACAGTACGGGATTAATTTCCTTATTTTATGTAGGATCATCATTTCAGGGCGCCTTTGTAATCCCTTGGGAGAGCCTACACAAGAGTGCTGACTTGACTTGTGTCTCATCACTTTACTTCCTGTAACATCCCTGAGCTCCCCTTTGTTCATGTTCTGAGGTGAGTTACTGCCAGCACAAGCAAGACCTTGGAGATGTGCCTTCTTCAACATGCAGGACTTCACAGAACTGGCATCAACACTGTCTTTGACTGTCTTTTACTGAATCTCCTTCAATTTGGAGAGCGTAGGAGGTTTTATGCCATCTGTCTGTTTATAAGTTATTCGAGAAATTATTTTTACCTGGGATGTTACCATGACAACAGACAGGCAGTAAAGTCTTCACCAAATGCATTTCTAATGTCCAACTGCTGCTAAATCAGTAGGATCTGGTGTTTTGCTGTGGTTTCAATAATGAAGACAGTGGGAAAGAGGTGTAAATACTTGTTTTACCAAATATACATTCTCCAGGTATTTTTAGATTATTAATGCATTGCCTTGGGCAGCAATACATATTGCAATCAACCTCCTTGATTATTTTCCCCCCTCACCATCTGTGAAGTGAGAGTAGGAAAAAAGTAAATTTTATCAGTAAATGATACATCAATTTATACAGCTATTACTAGGAGTTTCTTTCCATCATTTATATTTACTTTGATTTTCTGTGCCCTGCTCTGTGGGTCTGCAAATTATAACTTGAGCAAGTTGATTATTGATAACATCTGACTCTCTAGGAGAGCTCTGCACCTCCCTGGAAGTTAGTGATCTGCAAACCCTCCTAAGAAGTTAGAAATCACTGATGTAGTAGGAACTGTTGCTGCTGCTCTTGGCTGTCCTGTAACAACCTGTTTCAGCTGAAAGCACTTGGTGGCAGAGAAACCCAACGCTGGGATTCTTGCAGCTGAAAGCACTTTGTTGAGACAGTGTTTAGGGGAATTCCAAATAAACCTTGAGGGGGTGGGAGCCATTAGACCAAAGAAGCAACAAATCAGATCATTGTCTACACCTGGATGGCAAGTCATTTTCTAATTAATGACTTGCACGTGCTGTGTAGTGGGCCCAGATTTGTTTGAAGTTACTGGCAGAGTGGCTGCTTCTTCACCCTCTTTTGGAGTGAAACTTCTGGATAATCGGTGCATTCGGGAAAGAGTGGATTTTGGAAGGTCTGGGGATTTATGCAGATTCGTTGGCTTCCTCACTCCACTGGTGTGTATGAAAATTTTTTTTCTAATATAAATCTATTTCATGGAAGTTTATAAAATTTGTAGAATATTGATTTCTGGGGCAGTGTTAGATTCTGAGATACCAGAGCAGGTTTTCTGCCTTAAGCCACTGGCAAGTTGTGTGTATTTTTCTCATATTTTACCCTTTTCAGTCCCCACGCTGCAAAACTTTAAGATCTGCCTTTAAATCAAAATTTTAAATTGTGGTGTACTGAAGCTGAACTGTTGGCAGCACTCGGGTGGTCAGACACTTAATCACACCAAGTTCAGTGTTGTTATGCCTTGTTTTTTATATGTAGTACCTGCTTAACTAAGCTGGCTTATTTCACAGTGTTCAGGGACTTATGCTTTTTTCACTAATGCCAGATCAGCCGACAGAAATTTGGAACAAAAGAACCAATTAAGGAGGTGTAGCCGTGCCTTGTGTCACTTTGGAGTGCAGCATTTTAAAAGTGAGGGCGAGGGAGGCTGTGTCCTCTAGCTTTATATATTTGACCTCTGTAAAACAGAAATTACAACTAAAACGTTATAACTGCAATAACTCCTTGTTAGCTCTGACAAGGAACGAGAATTCCTGGGTTTAACCTGTTAGTCTGGTAAGGAACAATCTTTCCCTGTGTCTTGGCTGCGGACTCGGGTCGCAGATCTTGACAGCTCGTTCCTTCAGCAACAGCAGCATCAAGGTTAGAAGAATGGTGGGGTTTCTTTGGTCCAAAAGCTTTGCCTTTCTCAAAATGCCACTTCAGAACCGGGGAGCGATGGGCAGTGAGTCGTGAGAAGAAACAAAAAGCAATTTTTATCAGCTGGGGGTAAAGACAACTCCAAAAGATTTCCCCATGCTGAGCAAAGAGCAGCACTAATGAGCTCCCATGGGAAATGTAATCTGCACATAGTGAGTAAAATAGTAGATGGGGAAGAAGAGAAATTTTATGAGCCAGGTATCATTTCAGATTTTTCCTGAACTTACTGACCTTCCTGAGGATGGGAAAACACTGTGTGTTGCTAATTCAATTATTTCAAAGAACATGATAGTGGAAGATAAAAAGGAGAGTATGCATAATAGAGCAGCAGACAGGCTGATCTTTAGACAGGTTTTTAAAAATTATTAATCCATTAGAGTTTATTTTAAATAATAAATACAAGCAAGGATATGAACCTGCAGATAACAAATTGCGCAGAGGTTCCTCCTGTTAAAATCCAAAAGCCTCCTGGTGAAATCCAAGTGGTTTGTGAGGCATAACCATTCTCAGAAGCATAATCAAAATCATCATCTGCTCTGGAGAGTATGACCCGTGTTATGACTCAAGAGAACACCCAGCTCCTTTCCTTCTCGCCTCCCCCTGATGGGCTGATGCTCTGCAGAGTGGCCCATCGAGGTGATGAAGAGGGTAAGTAAACACACATAAGACATTTGCGAAGCTGTGCTTTTGTGCTTTTTCAGTCGGGGAGCAGGTGCGGTTTTCCTTTCAGAAATACTCTGAGCGTGGAGGTCTCTCGTAGTCAAAAGCCTGGAGAAAGCTTGTTCTGCAAGTGGAGCCTGAGAGACCCCCTGGGTTCTGCAGGGTGAGCAGAAAGGCACAGTGGGGGCCAGGGAAGAGAAACCTGAGTAAAGCCGAGGGGGGAAGGTGGCAAATGTGCAAGTAGTCCTGTGATTTCTGTTCTTATTTGTTATTTGAAGTGTGAGGGCATGGCTGTGTTAGAGATAAATGGAAAGACAGGAGGATCAGCTGTGTCCCCTAGTTTTCTATATTTGACCTCTGTAAAACAGAAATTACAACTAAAACGTTAAAACTGCAGTTATTCTTTGTTTCCTCTGACAAGAAATAGGAATTTCTAGTTTTAACCTGTCAGTCTGGTAAGGAACAATCTTTCCCTGTGGCTTGGCCATCAGCTTTCCCAGCACACCTGCAGTGAGAAGCCCACATGGGCTTTGCTGGGAGGCTTGTGACTGTTGCAATATCCCTCGGTTGTTGCTCATGGAGCAATAAAGAAGGTGTTTGAATTATTCCCAGGAACCCAGCTGTGCCATTATTCAGTCTGGTAAGGTTTGTCCAGAGGCAGAAAGCATCTCTAGCCTGGTGACTGCACGTTGAGTCTGTTTGAAAGGTTAGTTACAAGAGCCATCACATCACAGAGAAAAAGGAGATTTATAGGCACTGCCTCTCTGGCACCTCTGCCCACAGGAAATGTTGTACAAACAGGAGCCTCGGAGTCCTGGATAGTTAAAATGGATTTTCTTTGTGATCTAATGTCATCCTTTCCAATTCAGTTAGTTCTCAGACTTCATTCTCCAAGGCACTTTTCATCCTCAGTAGAATAAGAACATTGTGCACATAATAAGCTATTAGTTTTTCAAATAAATCACACTCTGGAGTAAACACTGGGATTTTTCTGCTGTGTAGTAGCTTTATGTATATGAGTGTGTATATTACATATAGATATGTGTACACACATATGTGTTTGCTTCCAAGAAGAGAGGCACTTGGAGAAATAGTGATGGCTTTTTCTTCACACTAATAGAAAGGTGGTAACTATGACTGTGTGTCTGAGCTGAAGGGAATTGGCACAGCCCCAGACACTGCTGATTTCCACGAGCTGGCAATCTCACCGTGCTTTTTATAAGAGTGCATTAAAGGTATTAATGATGCTAACAAAGAGAAAAGTGGGATGATTAACAATGAAATAAAATAGCAGAGGAGGGAGGAGGTCTGGAAGGCTCAGTGTACATCAGGTACTGTTCTCAGAGATGCAAACAAGGGAAAGCAGCCCCTTTTTCACAGATTTTGTCAGACAGGTGGTCTGGTGTGGTGTCTGCCCAGCTGTCCATGCTGTAAAAAGCACATCCTGTGGTGGGTGGTTGCAACCCACCCATGACAAGGGGGTTCTGCAAGGATGGCTTTTTCTTCCTGGAACAACTTTGAGATAAATAAAAAAAGCAATGGGTATGGAAAGCTCTGCAATTCTTTGACAGTGTGAAAGCTCTGATAAGATAAGGGTTTTATTCAGAGTTATCTTTTCTCTAGTAGTAACACTGGCTTACAACTCGAGCTCTGTCACGGAGGGCTGCTCCCCTCTCCATTACAAACCTACCCATACTTTGTTTTTTTAATTGAACCCCCTAACTGTAAAAACCAAAAAACCTTATTTCAGTGATTGGATTTACATCCCAGGCTGCACAGCTAGTGGAGGGTAAAGGATCAGAATTAGCAAAGCTGGAGGAAATGTAATAGCAACCTGCCTGCCAAGAAACCCACTGCAGAGATCGTGATCATCTCCCTGGTGCTAATTTGGTCATTGCTGATGGAGTTGACAGCACTGCCATTTTGGTGGCCATCAGCAGAGCTCAGTTAGATGAGCTAAAGGGAGATAGTCAGGTCTTTGACTCTTTCCATAGGCCCAACTCCATATTTAGGATGCCTTTGTAGAGATGTTTGTGACGGGGCACGGCCTTTGCATTAGTTTAAATGTATAGATGGATATGGATCACTCTGAGGTTACATGATGTAACCGGTAATTTGTTCCCAGAGTTCTTAACACCTGTTGAATTGAGAAGTAAATTCATGTGAAAACAAGCTGATTTGTGGTAAATCGTATGAGTGTGGTGACCCCCCACAGCACCATCTTCTCTGGCAAACAGATTCATTACCTGTGTGTCCTCTGCTGCCCTGAGGTCAGGATGGGTTTCTGATCCCTTTGGGCTGGGTGCTCCAGGAGACAAGCATATTTTACCCTTTTTTTTCCCCCTGACCTATACCATGCTTGACTCTGACTTCTGGATGTGACTCCTAGAAGGTGGGGAACCCTTTGGACTGGGGTTTTTGCACTGATGTACCTAGAGGTGAGAATTGGCCTGTCTTGTGAGCATAACAACTAACAAGGCTAAGGCTGGAGCTTTGTCTCATGTTCTTGCTCTCAGGTTACTAAGCCCTGGGAAGTGAGATGGTTTTTAGGTGCCATTTGCTTGGAATTTGTTCTCACTATTTGAGTCAGACTATTACATTGCAAGACTCTTCCCAAAGCTAATGGGTACAAAAGGAGGCCTTTCTGCTCCTGACCTGCCATCCTCATTTGTCTGCAGATTTGCAGAATGCAGGGAAGGATGTGGGGAGTGTAACTCCCAGTTGGCACCATCTGACATAGCTCATGCTTGGGCTTCCAAGCATGGGGTGTGATCACAGCCCCATGTAGATGGGGCCTGTGCATGCTGCTGGCATGGTTTGTTCTGTAATAAGTTTCTGGTTTTGTTTAAAAAGAAAAAACAACCAAATAAAACCATCTGAAAACAAAACAACCCCCAAAAAAAACACAAACAGAAACCTCCAACAAAGCAAACAGCATTAGAGCAGAAGAAAGTGACAGAGAAAAAAAAAGCAAAATCCCAGGAGCTCTGTCTGAAAAAAAGGAGGGAATTGTTTATTTGGGGCATGAGGGGTCATGGAATATGATGCTCAGGACTGAAACATTCCCCCTGCCCCAGGAAGCTCTCTGTCTTACCTCACTGGTTTTTGTTCTGCTCCAGACAAGCTGCCGGTATTGCTCCATCCCGAGAATAATTTCTTTCTGACACAGAAGGTTTCCATTAATCCCTTCCTGCTTGCATCTTTGTTTCTGGGCAATTTCCAGAGCATTAAGCCACAGCACATCCACTTATTCTGGGACTCCCCATCTCAGTCATTAGCTTCTTTTGCAAAGCCCTGTCCACTGCACGCTGCAAACCTAATTGTGCTCTGCCTGTTGCCTCCCCTTTGGCTGCTGTAGCAGTTACAGCCTCAAAGAGCTCCATCAGATTAACCACAACTGTTCCTTGCTGAAATCACCTTGGTCCCTATTACTCAAGCTGTGCTTTTGCATTTGATCTTTTAAATGCTTTGTAATGCTTTACCCCACCGTTGATGTGAAGCTAATTGGAATGTAACTTCCTACAGCACTTCTAGATCTTTTCCTGTAACGATGCCAAAAGCTTTTCTGTCTCTGGGGTCTGCACCTGAATTTAGCTGTGAAATGACAGGCTTCCAGAGGTAAGGGTTTGCATCAGGATTTGGCAGTGTAAATGACTGGCTGTCTAGCTGTGCCTTGCACTGGGAAAAGGGGGAGCCTTGGGTGGGCAGGGTTTGTGCTGCCAGCAGCATCTACAGCAGGACTGTCAGACAGCCCAGCAAACAGCCCCTACATCCTCCTGCTTCCACTGGCCAGTTTCCAGTGCTGCTTTGCTACATCCCAGTTCCATCTCTTCCCTCTCTCCCTTAATTTATTTCCAGACATTCAAGTGTCAGCTCCTCTTGCCTTACACTCCAAGCCTACAACTCGGTTGTGCCTTGGCATTGACACTGCACGACCTCTCTTGCTGCAGGACCCTGGGGAGTCTTTCATGAGGGTACCAAGGTACAAGTAACCCCTCTAAAATGGAAATTGCCCATTTACAAGCAAGTGATACAAGTCCTCTCTCCTGTGAGCTGATGTACAAGCTCCTGACACATTATCTCATGGGCACATACCCCCTCCTCCTTTTCCTTACTTCTGTGCCCCCACCTCCCTACCTGAATGAAAGAGATTTGACACATCACTTTAGGTGAGTTCTGTAGGTCTCATTTAAATATCATTCCTCATTTGGATATGCTGTTAGGGGAAAGGTGAGCCATCTTCTTGTGTTGTGTAATAGCTAAAATCAAGTTCAGCAGCTGCAAGCAAGCCTTTGATCACTGCTTTGCACAAAACATTAGTCTCTCTATGTCAGCTGGCATTTCCATATGGGAAGGGGCATGAGTTTTCCTGGATTGAGGTGGTGGGAGAAGGCTGGAGGTTACCACTGTGCAGTGAAGTGCTAGGGAAACCTCCATTCTCCCTGGAAGCTGGGTTAACTTGGGAGGGGCAAGGCTGGGGAATAGGAGACTTGTGCTGCCTCTGGGGATGGAGAAGGAGCATGTTCATGTGTCTCAGTTGGGAAGTCTGTGGAAATGAGTTAGATGGAGGCTGTAACCTTCCATCCTTACTGGAGGAAAGGCTTCAGATGTTCTGCTTTCATCACAGTGGTAGTTTGGAGACCAGCAGGAAAGTGTTTCCTTCTTGCACACTTCCAGCCTCGTCATTTTAGAAACGAGCTCTGGGCCAACATCCAGCGTGTCCGTGGAAGTAGCAGCCCTTGGCATCCAGAATTGGTGCCTGTGAGAGAAAGGCCCTGAGCCCGAGCATGACAGCTGGTGTTGAGGATCCACGGAGGGGCCAGGGTATGCAGGGAAGGAACCGTGCACGCGTCTTCTGACACAGAGCAGTAACCCAGCGCCTGCTTTGCATCCTGCATCGGCTGCTGGTTCCCGCAGGTTCCGGCAGATTCCCGCAGCTCTGCTGGGATGGAGAGCGAGTGCCACCGTGTGCCCGGCAGCAGCCATGGCTCCCATCCGGAGGAGAGCGGTGCCAGGGATACCTGCCTCTTCCCGAGCAGCCTCCTGTGCTTTACAGAGGGGCCATCAGGCCCCAGGAGACAGGAGGGGTGGGTACCAGGCTGCAGGGTGCCTGATTTTCCTCTGCAAGGAGAGAGGGCTTCAGAGCTGAGTCAAAGTGGCAAAGCCAGTGGGAGGCAGGAGCAATGGACTAAAAGGCTGAGGGTGAAAGAATCTGATAGAACATTTCTTCTGGGTGTTTCTGTAAATGCCAGAGCAGAGAGATGGCTCTGGCCGCAGAGGAAGCAGGGCTGGACTGGCAGGAGGAGGCAAGAGTTGCCTCCTCTCGGTCCAGAATGAAATTTAATTCAAGCCACAATCTTGAAACCAAATTCGTAGCTCAGGGCCTGTGTAAGTCCAGGATACTGAATCATTCATCGGCGGTTCAGTGACAGAAGCACCACCTGGGAGGCCCAAACGCCGGGTAGTGTCAGCAGGAGCGTTCCTGCACAGCCCTCCCCGCTCTGTTCCAGCCCCTGGCACGGCCCTGGTGTCCCTGGAGGAGAAGCGACAGTGGTGCCATCCTGCGGTCACCGGGCCCTTTGCAAGACGCACGGTGGCTTTGTCCCGCTTTTGTCTCCTCTGTTCTGCAGGAACTGGTTTTATCTCGGTTCTCTCTTTGTACTAGAGGCGATGAAAGTTTAAACAGGCGTTGCCTGCTTAAGCTGGGCAGCAGCTGACGGTGGGGTTACTTACAGGGTTATGAGAGCAGCCTGTGAAAGCGATCCCTGTGCTCTCACAGTCCAGGAGTCGCTCCACAAACAGCACAGGGAAGCTACTCAAATACAGGCAGGCTCTGCAGTGAGGGAGGATGCTGTGCTAAGAGTCTCACTTTCTGGTGCCAGAACCTGGGCAACCCAGACTGGGAAAGCTGTGCTGCAGGTGAGGTGAATTATCCTGACAGCCTAAAAAAATCTGCTCTCCCCTCCCTTGAGAGTAGAGCAGACTCCAGGGTCCTTCAGTGAGTGCTTTAAATCCTTCCCTGTCTGACTTTGCAACTCCCCTGGGCAGGGGGACAGCTGTATAATATATACAGATTATGTGTATGAATATATATTATAAATATATCTCTTCAGATACAGCTGTATTTTACATATGTATAATCCTACACACATCCAGTTGTCAGTGTTTTCCTCTGTTTCTGCAAACATACCCATGAAAGTGTGCAGTCCATCCAGAGGGAGCTATTAGGAGGTGAAAGAAAATAGCAATCCCTCTGGGATGTCACCTGAGGGTATTATACCTTGATAATGCTCTCAATTGGTTCTGAGCTGGCTTGAGACAAACTATGTGAGGAAGTAATCCCAAATAGGATTATTTCTGTAGGACTGATGAAAAAAACATTCCGTTTCTATCTTTCTGGAGGTAAAAAAGGTGGTGCTTGAATTCGATCGCTACTGTTGGGATGCCTCAACCTTGGTTTTGTATGAGAATGACAAGACCCTGTGCTCTGTCATTGTCACTTGAGCAGTGGCACCTTTCCTGTTTCTGTGGAGACAAAGATGAACCCTTTGGGCTTAGGAAACAACATGAGGGTGGCTGGGGACTTTACCATACTATGAGGAGAAATAGATAAGTGATATCACCTTCTGCTTGTGACACCTTCTGCCTGAGGCTGGAGGGACCAGTGCTGGCTTAGGACTCCTAAGTGCTTCCCCACTATCTTTCCTGGGCAGAAATTTCTTCCCCTTCCCAGGTTGTCCCAATGTTTCTCTATCCTTTCCACCAGAAGGCTCTTTTCCTATTGCCTGAATCACTCCTGGTGCAGGTCGAGCCCACGACTACCTACACAGCCCTGGAAATGTGCTGGTTCTCTCCCTTGCAGCAGCCTTTTATGCACTTGTCTGTTATCCTCTTTCCCCAACCTCTTTCTTTCTTAGCTTTATCCATCCATGTCATCAAACCTTCCTCAAGGCTGGGCCTCTGCCCAGGGTGGTTTCTCCTTATTCTGTTTGCAAGTGGTCCCTGTATTTCTTGATGTAGCTCAAACCTGAGGCCTCCCTGGCACACACAGTGGGGTGAAAAGGCAGCTCCATCTGCCCTGTGGTGATTTGAGAGCAGAGACACCTGTTTTTTTTAACCTGTCCTGAGTGACTGATGTCAGGACTTGTGTAGGATGAACCAGTCATATGCAAAGCCATTCCCTGAGCAGTTGTCATGTGGATATGAAGTGGAGGCTGGTGCTTTGTGTACATCTGCAAGGAAGAGGTGCTTAGAGGGTAGAAGGTAATTCTTCCTTCTCACCTCAACTTGGATCCAGTTGTGCTTTCCCATGTTGAGAGGAAACTGTCACTCTCCTGAGTGTGGGGGAATTGTACAGGGGAAATAAGATGGTAATTTCTCCTCTGTGTTGACTCTATCACAGAATGGCCTGATCCAGACCCATTGTTGTAAAGACCAGCTCATATTGCCCAAGACTTTCCCATCAGGAAACTGGACTAAAGCTGTGACTGGCACAGGAGTACATCTGATCCTGGATAAATCCTCCTGAATGTCGAGGAGGTGGTGCCTGTGACCAGAGGTGACTTGGTGGCAGTGCTGTCCTTGCTGTGTGACTAATGATGCTGCTCTGGGGGCAACTGTTTCATCTGAGCAGCCCGGATCAAGCCTCCAAGCCAGCCAGCAATCGCTGTAGGATCACCAGCAACCACGGCTGAGGAACTGGATCATACCCCTGAGAACCTGGGAATCCACCACTGAGCAGAAAAGACAATGGAGGAGGCAGGGGAGGGCAGTTTTATGGACATACAGTGGTCTCTGTGCAATAACCTTCTGCTCCTGGGCGACCGAGCCTTGACTTACCTAAAGAGGGGTCAGTGTACGAGCAGGGAACGTGCAGGGTGGAAGCACAGCCAGCTCCATCACTGGCATTCCTGGCTTTTCCATCTGCCAGGCGCAGCTGGTCGGACTCTTGCTGTCTCCTCTGCTGTCATACTGCTGCGAAGGGCTCGTGGCAGAGCAGTGGCCCCCGAGGTTGGTGGGGTGTGTGTGAATGAGCCCCTCTTGGCCGTGCTGCAGCCGCTGGCTCGTGCACACACAGCGGGGAGCCCCTGGGGACAGTCCCCCCAACAGCCCCCCAGCTGCAGCCTGGGGATAGGGACTGCTGTTACCAGGCAGGGAAGGGAGCAATAGGATGCGGTTGCATTGGAGGGGGTTTTGTGTGGGGAAAGAGAGTTACCTCCAGGTGATCCCACCTCCTAAACCAACCCCCTCTTGGCCAAGAGGGGAGCACATAGGAAGCCTGAAGGAGGAGAGAATATTTGAGAATTGAGGCAGTTTTCAGTCCTGTTTTCTGAGGGGTCTGTGCAACACCCTCTCCTGCAAACCAGGAGAGGGATCTGGTCCAGGATGAGCATCTGTCTTGTGCCATCTTGGCACAACTGATTTTGATTCTCAATCCCTCTTGTGCCCCAATCTGGGGACCAGGCCCAGTCCAGTCTGCTGGACCCCACACAGCCCCCTCCAGCTACCTGCATTCCTTCAGAGCTATCCTTGGCCTCTTGGTGGCCCCTGGAGGAAGCCAGCAGCTTTCCTGCTGCACTGCAGATTACCTTGGAGTGCTCCCTTCTGTCAATGCCAGCTTTAGGTTTATTTGGATCTGTCTCCCTGCACTTGGCTTCTTGTTCCTCCCTACCTGCTTTACAAAGAACCAAGGACTAGTTCAGGAGCAGAACTGCCCCATGGCTGGAGATCTGCCTCCACAGGGTTGCATGGAAAAGATCAGAGATGTTCTTTTCCCCCAGCAGCGAATCCCGTCACCACATAGCCCATGACTTATGGTGGGGCAAATGAGGTCAAAATTCGTCCTGTGACCTTGCAGCACTTGATGGATGTGGGAGCAAGCAGGTCTCCAACACCTCAGTACTTGTGCTAACCTATTAGGAAAGAGGGAGGAGAAAAATCCAGCTTCTCTTAAGGATCTCTGTGCCTCTAGAGCGCTCCTGATGAAGCTGGGCCCTCCTGCACGTCGCAGCCTCTTGCCCTGTGAGCTGCTGCAGTTAGAGGGTACCTGGCCTTGCTGGAGCAGTGCTCAGGATCAGGTCCCTCGGAGAGGAACGAGTCACTGCACTGCTCCATGTAGCTGTATGGGCATCCAGTGTGTCCTCACTCCTGTCTCTTGCCAGGCTTGGAGGCATGACCTGTTCACAACCGCTTGGTTGTGTGACACTCCTGCTGCAGAGCAGCCTCTGGAGCAGAGGGCAGCTCCCTCCCTCAGCACCACACTGCTGTCTGTCCTCCACAGTCCGCGTCCTCTGCCTCTTCCCTCTCCTTGTCCCGCTTCCTGTAGGAGCCCTACCTGAAAGCACCTGCTTTTCACACGTGAAATCAAGTAATCCCACAAAGTGCAGTAAGGCTTTCCTTTCCCCCCTTCCTGAACAAGGCAAGTGCCCTGCTACTGCCATCTCCGTCGCAGACAAGGTTGTGTGTCCCATATTGAACACTGCAGGGATGGAGGATGGAGCTGTCTATGGCCTTGGTTCCCTGGAGAGACGCAATGCTGATAAAAGTGGAGCAGGGATGAAGAGGGGAGGGTGTGCAGAGAGTCGTGTGTATTAGGCTGAGTCCAGCTCTAAGGCTTTTTGCAGACAAATAATTAGATCTTCCCTTGCCCAAGCACAAACTTAGGGCTTGGCACATCTTTAGGAAGTTGAATACACGAGTCGGACAACAGAGATTTATTGAGGTCTAAAGCCTAGCCTAAGGACCGATGTGGGCTACTGCAGTCTCTCTGGAGACTGCAAAAAGGGATGTGTGCCATCTTGCAGGCTGCAGTGATGGGCTGGAGGTGGCACTGGGGAGGCTGCAGCGCTGCAGCCCCTCACCTTGCCGGCCCTGCTTTGGGAAAAAGAAGCAGGCTCATAATTCAGTTCTGTGAACAGTTAAGTTGCAAAGGGGCTACGAGGGCAGTCAGATGGGTAGGACAGGACCCTGGACCTGTGTCGTGGCTCTGCAGAGCAGCAGAGTCTGCATGGCCGAGCTCCCACACGAGGGAGGAGCATTGCAGGGGCAACGGCAAAAATAAAACCAAAAAATAGCAAGTGAAAAAAATAAAGCAAAAAGCACCCGCCTCCCAAAAAACCTCCAAAGAGGTATTTTTTTCCAGAGAGCTCTGAAAGACATTGTGGAGGCTGGGAAGGCGGGGGTGTCCCTTTGCGTGGGAGGGGGGTCCCTCACTTGCAGCGAGGGGCCACTTGTCACCCCCCCCGCCCACGCCCCGCTCCTCGGAGCGCTCCCTGCTCGCGGCCCCCCCCAGCTCTGCCCGCATTGTCCTGCCTCTCCTCCTGCCCTTTGTACGCCGGGAGCCCCCGCAAGCCCCGGCGGGGCCGGAGCGGGGCCTCCCCCCGCCTCCCCCCGTGCCCCCGTTAATGCGAGGAGACAGCTGCCCCGCCGGGCGCTGGCGCATTGTTACTCCTATTTGTCAAAAGGCCGAGGATGCTCCATAGATCGCTCCGTGGCTGTTGTTAAGTGTAATTAGAGGGTTTATGTCCCCAATTTCCATGAAAATGAAGCTGTGAGGCTCCTCTCTTGGCATTCACCGCGTGCCTTAATTGTATGGACATTAAATCAAGGTCCGCTGTGAACACGCAGAGAGGGGCTCGGGCTGTCCCCGCTCGGAGCAGGGCAGGCGGCGAGCGGGGCTTGCGGGAGAGAGCGGGGGGGGGGAGAGAGAAAGAGAGAGAGGCTGTCAGTGCAGGGTCCACCCCGCCGGGACCGCCGGCCGCCCTCCCCGCTGCCCGGGGCCCCCCTCCGCCGGGGCGGCCGCGGGGCCGGGGGCGGTGGGGAGCGGAGGAAGGGAGGGGAGAAGGGTTTGCCTTGCGGGCCGGGTGCCGCTGCCATCCCCTCGCTCCTCGCCCTGCTGGGGTCAGCATCGCCCCCCGAGCCCCTCCGCCTCCCCCCCCCCCGCTGCATCGCACCCGGCCAGATGCTGAGCGCCGGGCGCGGAGCAGCCCCGGGGGCAGAGGGACGGACAGAGGACGGACACATCCCGAGTTCCGGCCCTACCAGCGAGAAAAATGCGGCTGCTGGTGGTGGTAGTAATAATTAATAGTAATAATAAAGCCAGTAGCGCCAAGGACAGCTCGCAACAAACCTCCGGCTGCCGGTGCCGTGCGGCGCGTCCCGGCACGGAGGCAGGAGCGGCGGCGAAGCGCCCGGAGATGCTTCACAGCCCCCCCCCGGTCCCGGGGCTGCGGGAGAGGATCTCAACCCCCCGCCGTACCGCCGCCGTCCGAGCCCCGGGCAGCCGGCTTGGGGATGCGGGGGCTGCGGGGGACCCCCGCTCCCTCCCAGGAGCGAAATGAAAATCCCGCTCATGCGTTTCTCTTTGCTGGCCAGGCAAAGGAGCCGATTTCTCTCCTCTTGAAGGGAAACCGGCGGAGGTTAAACACGCGTTTTCCCAGCTTTCCGCTCCGCTGCGGTTCGGCACAATAATCGCTCCATTAAAAAAAAAAATAATAGCAATGCAAAAAAAAAAAAAAATTAAAAAAAATTGAGAGGGATTGAAAAGGGGTAAAGCAATTAAACCGGATTCGTCGATCGCCGTCGGACTTAAGAGTCGCCACATGAATTTAGGACGATTTCTCTCTCTAGGTAGAAAAATCCTCACCCCCTCCCCTTCCTCCCTTTCTTTTTGTAAAAAAAAAAAAAAAAAAGAAAAAAAAAAGGAAAAGGAAAAAAAAAAAAACACAAGCCCATTAAGGTCGCTTGCACAAGGGGAGGAAAAAAATCCTGATGCTGTTCCAAGTTAGCGATAGAGCCGGTCGCTCCCCGCCACTGTCGCCCGCACCCCGCGCTCACAGCCGGAGCCCCGCTCGTAGCGGATTTACCCACTCGTGGACGCGGCGCCCGGCGGCTCCGGCGGCACAAACTCCGCTCCTCGCTCAGATCCAGTGCAAACGCCCTCCCGTGGCTCAGGACGCTTGTTTTTGTGTAGGCAAGCTGGAGATGAATAAGAAAGGCGCCTAGTCTCTCATTATCTTTGAATTTCAGACTTTTTTTTCCTCTCTCTTTTTTTTTTTTCCTTTTCTTTCTCTCTTTTTTTTTTTTTCTCTTTTCTCCTCCTGCCCTGGAACAATGCAAAAGGACCTCATCAGAGTGAAAACCAGGCTCCCGCTAGGCTTTAAAAGCAAGATGAACTTGGTGCACCACCCATCTTTCTCTTCTCTTCTCCAAAGCTCTTTAAAGGGGTTATGAGGCGTCTCTCTCAATTTATCCCTTTTCTCTTGATCTTCCTAGCAGAGGGGTTTGGGGTCTAGTCCTGGCTGTTTCAGCTGATCTCATCCAGTCTAAGGGATTAGAGCTTCTTCTCCGCATCCCGGCTCTCAGCACATCTGCTGATTGGGTTCAGCACAAGAGGATTACATTGGGACCCAATGACGTCACCGCTAGGACATAAGTTCTCCTCCATTAACCAAATCCTCATCAGCAAGATGTCCTTGAAACTGGAGGAGTAACATTCAGGACTCCATCGCCAGCCTGTCCCCACCTTCCTCCCGGGCGGGCTGCTGGGGCTTTCGGAAAAAATATTGTTTAAGCTTTGAGCACTTGCAGCTGCATCAATAATGTACCGCTACAGGCTGGAGGACCGAGGCAGCACAGGAGAACGTGTACCCTATAAATAGGGTTCTGCACCTAAACTGTTAATCAGAGGAGCTTTATATATTCTGTTGCTTTTTCTTTTTTTTTTTTTTTTGGTTGAGAAGGGAGGGGGTGGAGGGGCAGAGGGGGAGGGGAAAGCTGCATCCTACAGTTATATTTCCAAGCTCAAAAAGACATCAGCAATAATTTTCTTTAAAGCTGACATGGATGTAATTTTAAAACGTGTTTTCTTTCTTTTTTTTTTTTTTTTTTAAAACTAATGTGTAGGATTTCACCCCCGTTCCCTCTGAGAAGAGACAATGTGTCCTGAGTTATATAAAGTAAGAGGTTCCCTTTAAATATACAATACGAATTTTATATTTTGGGGTTTATTGCTAGATTTTTCTTAACGTTACAGGAGCTCAGACTCACAGGAGCAAGAATCTAGAAGGAAATGGCTTTGACTTTCAAGTGACAAACCGAGAGTTGGGGTTTTTTTTCTTTAAGCTAAGACTTCCACCCTGGAAAACACCGAAAGCACGTATAGATTTGCTGCCCTCAACCTGTTCTAACCTCTGCCGTGGCATCCACGCTCCTCTCCCTGCTGCACCATCCCTCTCAGACATCCTGCACTTGCAGCTTAGCTGGTGTCTCACTGTATCCTTCCATCATATCCATTTTACAAGCTGGGAAGCAGGAATGGGTTTGCTGTGGCTCTTGTTGGTTAAACTTACAGACATCTCAGTGCGGCTGCTACAATGGAAATAGGGACTGAGATTTATTTATTTATCTATTATTTATTTATTTATTTATCTATTTGTCTAGGGTCACCAAATTTAATCTCTGGGAAGAGAAAATGTGTTCAATAGCAAGCAGACTATGTCCAGTTAGGAGAGGTCTTGCTTAGAAGCCTTGCATGTGGTTAGTTTTTTCTGTAAGCAGGCTGCTTCTTCACTGCTAACCATCCATCCCACCCCCTCCAAACACCCCCCCCCCCCAAAAAAAAAACTGTGTATACACACACATTCACGCTCATTTTTGTGATGGGAGGTGCAGTTCTGTGGGTTTCTACACACCGTTATTCCCTGCCTAGAGTAACTTTTATGGCCAGCCGTGCTATGCATATTCACTAGAAGAGCTTTCAGGGGAGGATTTATTTGCCTATGTGTATTTCCATGCACTGTGGTATTTTCCTTCGTGTTAGGAAGAGGGTAAGGAGGGGGAAGGCAGGACACAATTGTTTTGATGGAAGGCGTCTTGCTCCAGCGCTGGAGGTCTCTCCCTGCCTCAGCAGTAGGAGCATTTCCAGGACAGCTGGGCAATAACCGCTGGAAGAGGGATCTGTTCCCTTCCCCGCTATAGCAAAACAATTGTTTTGAGGCTGTTGTTGTCTCCCTTTTGGATGGCTGGGCCAGGCCAGGCCAGGCTCCGAAGGGGAAACGGCCTCCAAATAGCAGCTGGTAAAATACTGGTGGGCCACGTTTGGCTTCTGAAATACTCTGCAGAGAGGTGAAATATCACCTCCCAAGCTCAAGAGCCATATTTACAAGGCAGTCACAGCACTGAGCCCCCGTCCCTGTTTGTATGCCTTTTCCTCTTCCTCTTTTATAACACTGCAGTTCATGGCAAGCACAAACCAGGGACGACCAGCGTTTGACATTACGCAGTGAAGGGAATTTTCCCTTCGCTTTTCTTCTTCTGAAACTTAAAAAAAAAAAAAAAATCTGCTTATTTAGAGCCTGTTCCATATTGACCTATTTACTTCGGCAGACCGAGGCTCTCAATCTTTTATCGATTTAAAAGAAAGCAACCTAAACAAATTAAAGGAAACCGCTCAGGTTTACCGTTTGCTCGGGGCCTGCCCCCGGGGGGAGGCTCGGACGCGGCACCCGCACCCAGTCCCGAGGGTGCTGCTCCGAGCTGGGGACAAGCTCCAGGGATGCTCGGGATGCGGGGGGCGACGGGGCGGTCTCTCTCCGGCCCAGCCCCAGTTCCTGGTCTCTCATCCGGCCCGGACCCGGCCTCCCCGAGATCTCCGGTCCCTCTGTCACCGGTCCCCTGCCCCCGGTCCCCGTCCTCCCCCCGGCCCGGCCCGGCTCCGCTTCGCTGTCCATGGTATTGAAGGCGCGGAGCCGCAGCAGCGGAGCGCGGGGTCGCACCGGTCAGTGCGGGGGGGGCACACACGGGACACCCCCGTGTTGCTTCTCCCCTAAAACGAGGCGGTGTTTCCCTTCGTGCCCTTCCCGAGAGGTCCGCGCTCGGGCGAAGGGCCCTGCGGGGAGCTCGGTCTGTCGGTCTGTCTGTCTGTCTGTCACCGCGCGCTCCTTCACCTGCCCCTTTCCCCCCCGCGAATCCTCCCCAAAAACCCGAGGGGTTGATTTTCCTCTCCCCTCCCCCGGTGGAGCGGGGTTGGGGTATTTTGAGCCTCCTGTCAATGCGAAGCCCCAGGGTGGTGACTGAGCGATGTCATATGGTGGGGTGGGGGGCTGGGGGGGAGCGCTCCTGCTCGGCAGGCTGGGAACAGGGTTTATTTCTCCTTTAAAACAAACCCACCAACAGTTCAGCCCCTCTAAAGTTTAGCATTAAACCCTCACGGGCTCACCCCCTGCTCCCGCGGCCCTGCAGCCTTCGCCTGAGTTTCAGGCTTTAAAAGCAGGCAGGGTTTGGCTGCTATTTTACCAACACTTCCAGTGAGACATTTTGTTTTAAGCACAGCCCTTCCTTAATCTCTAATGCAGCATTTCTACATCCCAGAAGAAAACAGTCAGATGATTCGCAAAGGGCCATTTTTTTTTTCCTTTTTCGTTTCTTTCTTCCTCTCCTTCTCTGTCGCTCTCTGCCTTTTTAAACCTACCACCCACTGTTCCCCGAACAAAGAAATCCCAGAGACAAGCAACATGCCTCCACTTTCCTTCCATTTCCAAACCCTGACTCCGCCGTGCACAGATGACCACATTAGAAAAACGTACAAGATTGAACCCAAAATCAGCTGCGGCACAACAAACCGTAGAAAACGTACGCTCAGCCCTGTCCTGGACAACGTGACACACACACACGTACACACACACACAGGGCGCGCACACACACTGCAGTGCGCTCAAAAGCAACCCCCAAATTTCATCCCCTTCCTCATTTCTGCTGAACAAGTCAATAAAAACCAGCCTTTGTCTGTCTGTTTGCCACGGGGACGTGGCCCAGGTACCGGGCAGCGCTCAGCGGCAGCTGCCCCGTCGCCATCCCGAGCATCGCCTCGGAGCTGACCCACAGCCCGGAGGAGAAAGCGAAATCTCTTTAAAATGAAGCCCAGATCTCTTTCAAATCTCAGAGAAAGGTTTTGCAGATTCTAGGCCTCTGGTTTCTGCCCCAGAAATCTCGCTGTGCAGGAAAGACATTCAGCAGAGTTTGGTCCCTGATATAATTTCAGACATTCTTCTACATTTTTTTTTTAATCTTTCTTAGAAAGCAATTCATTTTCTTAGAAAGTAATTACACTTACAAGAGGTTTGGGAATCAGATTTTTCTATCAAGTCTCCTCTCCCTCTTTTCTCTCTCTGTCTCCTTTTGGTCTTCTTTGCTGCTGCAGGGCTTTTTTTTTTTTTCCAGATCTGTAATAAAAAAAAATAAATAACCCCCATCCCTCCCCTCTTCCCCTAGAAATATACAATTTGCTGATTTGCAAAGCCTCTTCCTATGTGGAGGAAAGCTGCCTGCTCTCCCCACGACTCGCTTTCCTGGCCTCCCAGCTCCTTGAGAAAGGAGGAGGGCCTTGTGCATTACAATTCCATTCAATCTCATTCATTCTTGCCTCTTTCTAACGGTCTTTGGACAGCAAATCCACACCAACGGGGGGTCCGAGCCCCCTCCTCACACCCCCCCTAGCCTTAAACACACACAATAGCCATCAGCTAACAGCACAGCAGCAACTTTGAAACATTCAAGCTTCTGAAGTGAAGAATGCCCACAGCTCCCCAACCCCCACCCCCGCCACTTCTTCCTGGGCTTGACATTTAAAAAACATATAATGATCTTAATTTTTAAAAGGGGAAGGAGGAAAAAAAAAAATCCTCATTTGGGTCACACTTGGTTTCTCAGGGCAGAATCCTGGTGTCAAGAATTTCCTCGGCAGGAGAGGATTGCTCCATCACATAGCTAATTACCTGCTTCCCCTCTCAGGCTCCACGCTGCAGAAAGGTGCTTTTTTTTTTTTTCCTTCCCCCCTCCTTTCCCTAGAGATGTTTATTTGGTTGTATCAATCACCAGGACAGTTTGCAGCCTAATTTTTTCTGGTCATCTCAAGAAGGCAGGGCTGAGGACTGGGAGGTGCTGGGGGCAGGGGGGGACCTGTTTATTGTGTGCCTGTGGTGCAGGGGGGATGCTGTGCTTGTGCGGGGTTGGGAGTGGGGTCTGACAGACCCCTGGTGTGGGGAGAGTGAGGACTGCCCTAGGGGAACTCTTCTGTGCCTGAGGGTCACCCTTGTCCTGGTGTAAAGGGGGTGCAAAACTCCTCCCTGGCCGAGGTGGCACAACTGGAGGGAGGGGTTCATCTTGGCGGGGTGGGGGACTTGCTTCTATCCCACCATGGGGTGAAGTGTCTCCTATCTCTCAGGTGGGATGTGATCAACGAGCCACCACCTCCCCCCTAGAAATGTTACCCCTGGCCAGGCTCACTGCCCTCCCCCTGCTCAGGCCCAACCACCTTATCCCCACCTCCAACCTCCCCCAGTTGCTGCAGAGAGCCAGGGACAGCCTCGGACAGGCTTTTCACAGTTTCCCCACACCACCACCATCTTTTGCTTTGAAGCTTATGTATTTTCTCCTATTTCCATTTTCTAAGTGAAAAGGGTTGTTTTCATCATTTCTAACCTGCTGCTTGCCCCCTTCTTCCCCAAGGGACACCCCTGACCCCAGCAATGCTCCCCCAGACTCCAGGACATTGTCCCAGGCTGTGTTTTTCTAGGGAATGGGGAGGAGAGAGGTCCCTGTATGAGGCTCCACTGCTGTTCTCACTAAATTAATGGTGTTTTTAGTTAAGGGCTTGGCTAAGGGCTTCAGTGGTGGTGGCAGGGGGTCCCTGCCCTCAGCATCCCTGGCACCCTGCAGTTTCTAGGTACTAGTGACTCTCTTGACCAAGTCTGGAGCCACTCTTGCCTCCCTGGTGGAGAGAACAGTCCAAGTGGTGCTCATGTCCCTCAGGACTCAGCCTGGCTCTGCTGGCAACCCCTGACGATGAAAGTTCCTCAGTCAGGAGGAAGGGGGAGTGGGGCAGCACAGGCACCTTCTGGTTTGGTTTTGTCTTCTAGAAGGGAATGGGAAAGGGATGAAGAAAAGAAAAGGGAAGAGGAAGGGGAAGGGACATGCAGTGGGTCAAGGCTCTACTGTCCCTGCTCACTCCCGCAGTGGGATTTTGTGGTCGTACAAGCATTAGCAGGAGGGGGAGGCCACAGCTTTGCTGTACATATTTGAGGGGAAAGTCCAGTCCTAGAGGCAGCCTGTGGCTACTGCAATTCTTTTAATACAATTAAAAATCAATGACACTCTGTGCACGCACACAAATAAACATCACCCCTCTGCAGCCCTGCTTTGCTGCCCACCCCCTCTCGAAGCCGGTGGGGAAGGCGTCTTCTCCAGAGCCTGTTCATTACTGCTCTACTTAGGTGGGGAATTGCTTAACTGGTCTTTCTCCAGTAAATCATATTAACTCCAAGCACAGCTATTTATAAAATGTTCCACAGCCCAAGAGTACGGCCTCCAGATCACTCGAAGAAAATTAGGCGATTAGGCGTGCATAATCCAAGCCCAGTGCGTCTACGTACAAAGCCTCGCCAGCCGGCCTGCCGTCAGCTATTCACTGACATTAAAGAAATCACCGGGTTTATTGGAAGCCCAGCCCGGGCCTGAGTCCCAGCCAGGGACAGGGAAATAACCTTTCACAGAGCAGAGCGTTCCCGGATGGCTTCTGATGGCCGGGAAATGAAGCCCAACTTGAGAAAGTCTCCCCTCCCCAGACCTGCTTCTTCCCTTCCTGCACAAGGGCCCCTCCAGACACACAAAATACAGCTCTCCAGGCTGAGTTTCTCCCCCCTCCTCCTTTTGCGACCCATTAAACGTCTTCTATACATTTCCTCTTCATCTTGTCAAGGCCAGTTGCTCTATGACTGCTGGTTTCCCAGGCAAATCACACCAATTTCTGAGTTGATGTTGAAGGTCCACATTGGCTCAGCAGGGGTCCCAGCAAAGCACTCATCCATGGAGCCGGAGGTCAGGCTCTGCCCTGCTTCGCCAGCTGAATTATTATGATTTTTTTTTTTTAAAGTCGTGTTGCTCTCTGAACATTTACAGATCTGTTGGCGACGGGGATAACAACAATAACCAAAGCAAGGGCCTTCTCGCCGCAGACGTGCTCCTGAGCCTTCCTCATAGCGAGGATGCTGAATGGGATGCGGCTCCTCCACCTTTATTTCTGCCTAAACTCTTAAAGCACGAGGTTTTTAGGAGGAGACTGGCAGGGTGCACATGTGCAACCCCCTCCCACGCCAACCCCAGGCGAGGGCTTTGCCCCGAGCACGGGGCAGCTGCAGGCGCCCGCTGCACAGCCGTGCCCCCCGGGGGCTGTCCACGCATGTCCAAGCCTGCATTCATATTTTTAAAACATTATTTGCTTAGGGGTGTCTGGATGGCTCATCTGTGCTCGGCCCCGGGAGCGTGGGCACAGGGACAGCCGTGGGCAGCCCGTGCTCCCGTGCAGGCTCACACACACTCGGGGTGTGCACAGGCGGGAGCACGTCCCCACACACCCAGCCCCGGGTGTTCAGGGACTGTGGAGGCCAAAAAGAAAATAAACCCGGTTTCTGCTTCTGCGCTCTTATGCTCTTTTTCACTTTCTCCCTTCCCTTTTGCCAGCTTTAGCATTTTTAATTAAATTACAAGCCTCAATAATGTTTTCCTAACTACGGTTCCCCGCTTCCTTGTGGAGTAGCATGAGGAAAGGTATAATTTTGCAAACAGTTTCTTTAAGAGCTGGGCCTGAAGTACCATCAGAGATCTGTGTGAATAGAAAAAGAAACACCTCCACAAAAGAAGGGATTGTTAATGGAGGACAATCCAAAGGGGGCCCACTAAGGCCTGTCCTTTACAATAAGGATGGAGGGCGATGATTTGAATGCAGGGGGCCCTACTTGCAAATCTGGACAAAAACAAAATGGTAATAAGGGTTGAATCCCTCACTGGTCAAAGCAGTGGGCAGCAACTGGTCTCTTTAACTCCCCCCACCCCCTCCTTCTCCCAAATCAGACCCCAAACAAGAGGAACTCTCCTCCTCTTTAACTTTATTTCCTTGATTAGCTCTAAAAAAATAATCACCCGAGAGGACTTCGGGGAAATTTTTTAGGGCTGTTTGAAAGGAGAGGGCTCCTCTTCTGCAGGTGGTGAGGGGACGTGCCTCGCTGCAGGCAGGTAAGCACCGAGGGGCTTCTCTCTTTCTTACCAAGGGATTTCCAAGGCAGGAGCCGGGATGCAGCTCCGTAGGGCCCTTCCCATCGGCGCAGGCTGCACGTACGGATGCTCCGCAGAGATGCTCTTGCCTCCCTGCCTGCCCTCCCTCCAGATGTTTCATCATTTCGTGGGGTCAGTTCATTTTATAACACTGCTTGTAGCTTCCTCAGCTCGGAGCCAATTAAACCCTCGCATTTGAAGGGGGGATGTGGGGGGGAATTAATAATTACAGTGCTATGTTTAAATACTGCTTGCCACTTGTTTAACGGGGATTCTGCAAAATGTTGGTAAACGGCTCTGGAAAACTGGGTGCAAGCTCTGCCTGCACCAAGGGCCGTGGGAGAGGGTTCTGGCTGTGAACGGGCACTGAACGCTGGGAAAGGGGGTGAGAGGGCTGGAGGCATCTCTGGCTGATGCTGTCCCCCCACCAAGGGTCCCCAGGATTCCCTCCCACCCCCCATTCCCATCCCTCCAGCTTTGCTTTTCCCTGCAAACCTCTCTGCTCAGCCCAGCTGTGGGTGTTCATTCCGGGTTGGGGGGGTGCAAGAAGGGGGTGCTCAGGGCTCCCCTCATCCCTCAGCACAGCCCTCAACCCCTCAGGCCTGGCACCCCTGCCCTGCTCCCCACTGCTTGTTTGAGGCACCCTGTGGCCAAGCAGGGATCTGCCTCACGGAGGTGGAAAAGGGGATCAAATGCCCCCATGTCACTGCTGGGTGCAGCCACAGCCCCTGTCCCACACAGGCAACACTGCCCATGTGTTGGGGCACCTTTATAGCTCCATCTGTGTGGCTGTACTGGATGCACTGGGGTTTATTTATATATATATATGTATAACATGTAATATATAGTGGGAGTGGCACATATATCTGTACATCCAGGCTGTGTGTGAGTTCACACACCGTGTGTGCTGTAACACCCTGTGTGCTCCACGTCCTCCCAGCTGTGTTCGTGCAACTTGCACCACTCATTCAGAGCCTGTGGTACAGATCTACTTCATGGAGATATTTCTCAGAATGTGTCTTTAAATTCCTACAGCTCCTGGGGGTTCTGAGCGGGGCTGGCTGAGCTGCTGTCCATCTGTCCAGACGCACGAGGACATGCTTTGCCCTCAGAGGTGTTCATAGCTGTGTTTCCCCGTTTCATGTGTGAATTCTGGTGTTGTACTCTCAGCTTCCCCTGCAGAAGCTGAGCAGTGGTTTCAGCTGGGTCATTCCTGCACTCAGAAGCAGTGAATGAGCAGAGGATGAGCTAGGGCTGAGCCAGAGGGCCCTGTTCCATGGGCTGAAGTGTCCCTGCTCCTCCTCCCTCCAAACCCACACCCGTTCCTGCAGGTATCTTTAACACCCTGTTGGGGGGAGCAGCCTGACATTAAGGAGTGCCCCCAGGTAGGCTATGGGAAGCTCTTTTTCCTATAAAAAAAAGGGAAACACACTAAATTTCTGATTTTTTTTTTTTTTTTAGGAAATACATTTATCCTGAGCTATTCCTAGGAATGTGCTCCTGGCTGTGAGGGCTCTGGAGAGATTGTTTTACTCTAAGGAATGGGTGAAAAACAGTATTGGCATTGTGACTTTACCCCCCTTACTCACTGAATCAGCTCATCGTGCTAGTAAAGGTCCCAGTAGAGGGGACAAGCACCTTCCTGTGCCTCATGCCACTCACCAAACAACTGCTGAAGGGACAAATACCCGTTTGTGCTTTGCTGGGCATCACTGTCATCCCCCTTTCCCCTTCCTTTATTTACCAGAAGTGCTTCGAGAAGGAAAATACATCTCCCACCCAGCTCAAGTTTCACCCCCTCCTTAAATATTTGCCCTAAAAATACAAGCCCCTAATGGAGGCAGGAGCCTGTTTGATCCAGGGGAGCTTCCCAAACACGTTCAGCTGCTGTGAGCAGCCCGGCAGTGCCCGTGCTGGCTCCTGGCTCCGCTCTGAGCCGCTGCAGCAGCTCCTGAGCCGCAGCATCCTGTGCTGGGGCCACCGTGGGGAAAAGCCACTGTAGATACCTGCAGATACCACCCTGGCAGGCATCTCTGCCTTGGGTTCCTCTCTGACAGGCATGGCAACCCCTGAAATGAAAGCACCTCAGAGTTGATTATGACAGTGTAAAACTCCTGTGTCTTTGCTGCTGCTGCAGCGTCACCTCTGTATTTTCTCCAGCGGAGTTTCAGGGGGGCAGAACGTACATTTAGGGTGCATTGAACTGATGCTTTGTCGGTATCTCAAACCATCAGCTCTGTCTGTTTGGGATTCTGGGTAGAGGTTTCCGTCTCGGGGGTTGGTTGTGCTAAGTTGGATGCTGTTGTTTCTGGAGGGAAAAGTGTGTGTGTAAACACAAGCTCTGGTGGTGCAGGCGGGGTGGTGGGACCTGAGCCTGGGGGTTTGTCCCTCCTCCCCCCTGTGAAACGCACTGATAATCTCACTTTAATGCTGAGATTTAAGGTGGAGGAATAATGCAAAATAATTCTTTGCACGGGGAGAATTTGTATGATGGGAAATGCAAACTCCAATATTCCTCGTTCAGACAAAACAAGACCATATTTAACAATGCCTTGTTAAAAATAAAGAGGAAATCTATTAATGTAATAACTAAATTGCTATTATAGGCATCAAAGCACCCTGATGCTTTGAGGTAACTTTATTTCCATCAGTCTTTTTAAAGAGCACAACATTAAAAAAAATAAAATCCCCCACCATCCCGCCTCACCCAAACGCTGCCATTTTACTCATTAATTTTGTAATTAATCAGTTAAGAAGTTCTGACTTATTGGATTAAAGGGACGGGGAAATGCAATTCCGCCCAGCCTCATTTTAATAGGCGATTGTGAAATTGCTCTTTTGAGTCTCCAGCCTCAGCTCTTTGCCGGGGTGAGGGGGCGGCGGCCGCGGGAGCCCCGGGGCCGGGGGGACCCTCGGGGGAACCGGCCGCTGCTCCCCCCGCTCCCTGCTCCGGGGATCTCTCGGGGTGAGCAGAGGGAAGGTGCTTTCTCCCCTTTGCAGCAGGGGAAAGGCAGTTCGGGGAGGGACAAGGGGGTCTCCTGTCCCCGCGGTTCCCCCTCGCCATCCCCCTGCCCCGGGGCTGCGGGCATCCCTCCCTGTCCCCCGCGGCCACCTCCGGGGTGTCTCTGCCGCCCCTCTCCCGCACGGACACGGCCCTTGTCCCAAAATACAGGGACAGAGACACTACTCACCGCCCCTGCCCGGCCTATCTCTACCCTTCCTGCCCTGTCTGTCCCTGCCCTGCCTATTCCTGCCTGTCCTTCCCTGCCCTTGCTCTGCACACTTCTGCCCTGCCTGTCCCTGCCCTGTCCTTGCTCTGCCTGTCCCTGTCCTGCCTGTTTCTGTCCTTGTCCCTCCTGCCCCTGCCTTACTTGTTGCTGCCCTGGCTGTCCCAACCTACACCCGCCCCTGCCCTGCCTGTTCCTGTCCCCTCCCCAGCCCGCAAAGATCCCCTCCAGCTGCCGTCCTGCGCCCTCCCTGGTCCCCAGGGCAGCGCGGACAGCAGTAGGTGGATTTGGAAGGAGATCCGCTGCAGTTTGGGATGGATAAACCGCGGAGCCCACCCAGCCATGGAGCATTTTGGGTATAGAGGTGTCTTTCGAGGGCATCTGGCCTTTCCCCATCATCCATCAAAGGGCACTTGGGCGTTTGCACCCCAGAGGCTTTTTCCTCTGAGCTAGCCCAGAGTGGAACTGGCTGATGTGTCCCCAGAGTCACAGCCCTGGGTGTCACAGCCAGCGGCCCGGTGACCTGCTCCGAGCTCTGTCCTCCAAAGCGCTCCAGGGCTGTCCGCTGTGGCAGGGGCAGCGCCGTGCCGGGAACGCGGCAGCCTCGGCTGCGGCCGCTCCCGGGTGAGTCCCTGCGCAGCCCGAGCGCCGGGCAGAGGCAGGAGACAAGAGAAACAGCCAGGGATTTTTATATTTTTTTTTTCCCCTGCAATATACGCTTTGCAATTAGACACGTCCAACGGATTATTTCTCTACCTCTGCCTTTGATCTTTTCGAAACTAGGCAGCTTCATAAATACCATCCCTTCTGTTTTCAGCCATTTTGCAGTTCTTGTACAATTAATGTACCGCAGTGATCCGCTTCTTTTCCTCCTCTTCTTCCAATTCTTTCCAGAACAAACAGACTCTCCTGTCCATGCTGCCCCGGTGAGATTTACTTCTTTCTCCTTGTGTCATCCCTGACACACTAGAATAAAAAAAAACTACAAATTTTGATGAAATTATGGACAAGGTGTAACCCCAAACCTCAAAAACTACTACACAAGATCTGTTAGCACTATCAATATGTAAACCCCACAAAACTTGCATACAGAAATGGATGCTTTAAGGTAAATATTTTGTAAAGATTATTTTTCTAGCAATGCAGCAAATCTCCGGCATTTCTGCAATTGTTTCACACCTAAAAGAAGTTGGTGGAAATGTAATCAGCACATTAAAGTGCATCTTTCATTAGAGGACAGGGATCAGGGAGGAAGTCTGTCTCACCTGTGTCCATACCACCTACCAGTTGGCCTTGGAACAGTTCCTTCATGTGGAATTCTGTGTTTGGATATTATTATTATTACTATTATTATTATTATTATCCCCTCTTTTCCCATTTTCATTGCCAAAATTCCCAGCCTCTCCTAAGGTACTCAGGGAAAATCTTCAGGGTTAGAGCACTTTCCTTGGCTTTGCTGCTAGAGATGTAGCCCAGTGCCTCAAGAGCTGGATGTGGCAGGGGATGGTGGGAAGATGGGTGGGGATCCACACCAGGCTCTCCAGCCCCGAGGGAATTTCTGTGAGGTAGTAAAAAGCAAAGGCAAGAGTTTTTCTGGGAGAGGAGATGGGGTGGGGGGTTAGGAGATATTGAGGGATTTCTATCCAAGCCACTCTTTCGTTATATAAAAATAAAACACAGTAAATGCTGTCCCTTCTCTTGCTCTGCACACAGACATGACAGGAAGGGAGAGCTGGGGAGGTGGCTGTGGCAGGGAGCACATATAGGACCTGCTTGTGGAGATACCAGGTCCAGGCTCAGCTCAGTGCCAGCAGGGAAAGATTAGTTGAATGTCACCCTCTTTGGCAGTGAAACCTTTCTTTATCACTTCCAGCCCTGCCTCTTACCCTGCTGGGTTTCTCCTGCAGTGTCTCCCTGTCCATCTATACCCTACCTGTCCCCCTAAAGCATCTCTCCACTCTCCCTCAAAAAGAAACAAGCAGAGACCTTGTCCTGCCTCTTTCTCTTCTTGCTCTCTCTTCCCCTTGCATTGGTCTCTGCTCCTCCATTACTTCATTCTGGCAGTCCTTGTCCTCTCTCCTCTGCAAACCCTTTCCATAAGCAAGCTGTTCTCAGTGGGCATGGAGGTGAAAATCCAGCTGGAGGCTATAAAATCCACTGGCTTGGTTCTTTCTAGCCCTGAAGATCTTTCCTCAGTGAGACACAAGAGAGACAGCCATCATAAAGGCATTTTCTCACTCAGCCTAAACCATGAATTTTAAGTCCTCAGGACAGAGACTATTGCAAATGGTCTATTTCATATGGTGTGTGTTTGTGCAGATTCAGCAAAAGACAGGGACCACACTATTATTTTCCCAGTATTTCCATTTCCTTGACTCCTACAGTGCCACTGTTTCATCTTTACTAGAGACACATATATTTTTACATCCCTCTTTTTCTTCCCATGCGTCTGTCTGACTTGCTCTTTGGGGCTTATAGTTTAAGACATATTGTTTATTATTTATAGTATTAATAACAGGTATCATCCTGATACAGCAATTAAATAATTACAGAACTCATTCTGGTTTGGTCAGCCCGAATGCCCCATATGGCAGGAACATACCTTATAATGAAGAGCTAAATATGTACATAGCTGGGCACTAAGCACTAGGTTTAGCTTCCCATAAACTTAAATATGTGCATTTCTTACCCAGTCGGATCCTCCATAGACCCATAAAGCAAGAGGCACAGTGATCTGCTCTTAAGATGCTCTAAGAGCTTGGAGAAATTTGTTAAGAGTGCTACTTCTGTAGGCACTTGTTACCATGAATTGGTGATGAGATTCATTGTTTGCCTTTATATCCACTTCTTGGGGCTTTCCCAAGCCTGGTGTAGCCTCTCGTTTAAATCAGAGGGCATCCATTTGTGATACTGTTTTTTGTGAGATAGTACCTGAAAGGATCATAACCCTCACTCTCTAACAGCTGATCCATGGCAAAATGGTCCTCCTGCCACCCTCATCCACCCCCTCACCTGCCCAAAAGTCACCGTAACTGGGGCAGATGCCTGGGCCAACACACACCCCAGATGGTGCAGCACATGGATGTTAAACTCGGGAAGTAGTAGAGCCCAGCCTGCCTGAGAAAGCATCTCCCCACTCATCCATCCTTCACTGACTCCCCACTCGGCAGCAGATGTGATTTCATTATGGTACAAGGAGTTCCCAAGGCTCAGAGAGGCTGGCGGCGGCAGAGACCCTTCGCTGCATTGAATCACAGCCATTTGCAAATGCCAACTGGATTTTTCTCCCCCTCGAATCAAGGAGAGAGGCTGAAGATTGTGAGAAGAAAGCCAAAGATGTGGAGGGTCTGAAGGGTGTTTTCCCTGCCTGGAGGTCTGTGTTAGGTTTAGCTGGGACACACAGAGCTCTGAATTCCTGCATCCCCACCGCCCTTCCGACGAAGGGAGAAGAGTTGAATTTTCAGCCTCTTCAGTTTGCTCCTTTCCCGTGACGTGACAGTTCTAGTCCAGCAGAAAATTCATTATTTTATGGCCTGATTTCATTCTTGGACTTTTTCTTCCCATCAGATTCTGTTGTCTCTGCATGTGTGATAATTCACTTGCATATTAGCAGAGCCAAATCCTGCATTGTGCAGAGCTGACCATCAGAGTGAGGGGCTCAGTGCAGTCACCACTGAAAACATTAATAACTTCCTTTCACCTTGCTGCCACTTAGCTCAGATCATAGTTAGAGCCAACCCAAGGGCAAGATTAAAAACCTCACATAAGTAAACATAGATAACAATGAAGTCTGCAGGGTTTCTGTGAATCAGGGACAGAAGGTGACACCTGGGCCACTCCAATATCTCTGGGATGTTTGATCCAAAGACTGGAAGCTTCTAGACAGTCCACAAATGGAAAAGTGATGGTTATCCATACTTTAAATATCTTTTTCTATCTTGGTGATATAAGCCTTTAAAAGGTTAAAAAAATAAGTGATTCACTGGAGTCAGAGTAAATAGTAACAGGAAAGAGAAGTTCACTCACAAAAAGGTGAGAGAATACATAGAGAGAATCAGATAATATAGCTACAAGGTCATAAATACTCGGAATATTAAAATTAATAGCAGAGCTCTTAAGTTAATGAAAAGCCAGTTAGGCCAATAAACATCTAAAAGAACACATATGAACAAACATCCATCGTAGTTCATCAAAGGAGGGCTGTTTACAGTTTTACCAGATTTTAGGGCTAGTTCCTGTTGGAGTGGGCAGTAAAGAAGTGGATCAGATGGTCGTGGCACTGGCTGAATTTCTCAGCCATGTGTAACTGAGTCCAACAACTGCCATCCCTGGCTAAACACTGAGCATCCATGAAAACCCAGAGATGCCGAACTCTCCTGTGGATCCAGTGTGTGTGTGGCTCTATTCATACACCTGACAGCCCATGCACAGCCTAAGCTAATGGGTTGCATACAAAGGAGATATGAATATATGACAAAAGAGAGTCCAGCTCCAACCCTGAAGGCAGAGCTTGAAATCTCCTCTGTGCAGTTAATATCCAGCGCTGGCCTAGGGGCTGGAACCTTTCCGCACAGAGTAAGTCTGAGTCTCTGGATTCAAATAATAGCAGGTCAGTCAAGAATATCTCTCATCCCTGCTTTTATTTCTCTCCAGCCTCTCTCTGCACGTGTTTTTTATTCAACAGAAAGCTCGTGCCCAAATTCAGTATTCACCTCTGAGGTATGATGTCCACCTTGGCCACTTCGGGATCCATCGAGGGATGATCTGTGAGTCCCCCAGAGCATTGAATTTCACCCCCAGTATGTGTGGGGAAGGGAGGAAGGCTGCAGTTTGCATTTTAAATCCTGAAAACATATTTTAAGGGCTCTTCTTCTGTCTGTTCTCTAGTTTCTGAGAAAAATTCAGCTAAGGGAAGATTTTGGTAGAAACCCAAAACTGACATTCGCCTGCCTTTTCCAGGTAATGCATATGCATGCATGCAAAACTCAGGCATTGGTTGTTTCTGCCTCAGGATTAAAAGCTATGGTATGCACAGAAATAGAAGCCCATCTTTACAAAATTGCTTTTAAAAATTCCATATGCCAGTTGCATACCCTGCAAAGATGGAGAGCTTGAACAGTGGTATGGAGATGGGGCTGCCAGCCAGGAGCATGAGCAGTAAGCTCAGCTTTCCCGCAGGTCTGTTCTTTGTCTTTGGGTCATTTTTCCTTCCCCAGCCTGCTTTTCCATCTCTGAAAGGGAAAAGGTTAATGTGAAGTGTTTATTTGTGTCTCAGAATAGTCCTCAGCAGCAACACTTTGTTTGTGACCATGAGATTGACCCCACATTTGCCAAAATAACCTGAATTCCTATGAATGGACCTTTATGTTTGGCATGGAAAAGAAACACAGGGATGGCTCTGAAAGCTGCTGCTTAAAATCCAGTGGATTTTAAAGGGGTAAATGGCACATGAGACTACCAGGAGTTATGTCAGATGATGTGTAGGAAATACAGAAAAAAAAGTGATGTTGTTTTGGAAGAGAAATAAAAGTGCCCCAAAGCCCTCTGCAATTCAGCCCAAAGGCAGCCCTGGCTTTGGCTGTTGTTACGAAAACAGCAAACCAAGTCCTGGTTGTTCTCCATCCCACTCTGAATGACTTCTGGGTAGAATAAATCTTTCCTGCTTTTAAAATAAATGAGAGAGCTCCACAATGCCAGGGCCATTTAAATTTACAGTGAAATAACGCCAGGAAATGATTCGGCCTCCAATTTGTATTCCCGGTGTTTTCCTCCAGCTGAGGAACACAAAGTTACACTTCGCCTCGTGGCTTGGGGTGAGCGTCCAGCCCCGTGCCCTGCGAAGCTGATTTGAATGTAAAAGCAGAGACCGCAGGAGCGATCCGGAGCAGGGAATGGCACCTCGCTTTCCCGGGAAGCTGCAAACGGAATGTCCTCACCAAGGTCGGACCCCGCGAGAGGTTTGTCCCTGGACGCTGGATGGGGGAGCAGGGACGGGCGGCTGCTCCCATCTGCCTCCCCCAGCGCTTTGTTTACCACAAAAGATGAACCTCCCCGGGAACGCTGCGAGCAGTGCTACAGAGCAGGAAGGATTCAGCAGCTGAAAGGTTTATGATTTTTATCAAGTGCAATTGGGGAAAAAAAAAAAAAAAAACAAAAACCAAACAAACAAGAAACAAAACCCTCACCTGAACTAAACAAGCCATGGGAACCTTGTAGATAAAACCGGAAATCATTTAGGTAGAATTTGCAGCCAGGAGATTGGAAATAGTGGAATGGTTTTCTCTTGCCCTTCCCCGAGTGGTGTTGCAGTATTTTGGAATATGCATTTTTCCTCTTTCCAGGCTTCTATCACAGAAAGGATTTCTTTGGGTTGTTTCAAGACGTCTTGGGAATTGCCATTTTCTTTCCCTTCAAAGCTCCTATTGGAAATGTCAGGACCCTTCCTGTCAATTTTCCTGGCCATTCATTAATCCATTTGATTCAGTTTTGTTTGAAGGAAAACTGAGGTGTTTCCTACTTATTTCTAGCAAAATTCTCAAGCCTGCTTTTGTAGCTGCTACAGCTTTATTTTTGAAAACTCGGCTTTTAATCTGAGAAAGAATTTTGAAGCAGCATGTTTTTAGCATGGAAATTTGCATTTGCTTTAAATTAGCTTTAAATGTGTTTGTGTGAGCCTTCTTATGGAAGTTTTCTATTTCCCAGAACTTGCATGATGTTTAAAGTCAATCAAAGGAGACGGTCTTGAGGAAGGGTGACGGAGAATAAATACCCTCTGTAGAAACAATTTGAAATAAGTTTAGTCTTTTTCAAAAGATTTCAGCTTTCTGAGATCTGGAATGGAGCCTCTTTCTCCTGTGATTAACTGGGGCATCACTGTTGTCTCGATGAAAATATGAACTAGTGCCTTGTTGTTAAAATCCTTTGAAGTGAGTTTGGGGTATGAATGCCCAGACCCAAATTGCTAATGTGAGGCTGCACAGTCCTGGAAAAAAATTAAAAATTGTGTTAGCAGGCAGCTAAGAGAAGGACTACCTGCTCAGGATGGTCTTGGAACAGAGATATGTGACTGCTACAAAAATGTGACCATCTGTAAACTGAGTATGAGGTCATGATATTTTTTGCAATATTTATGTTTTCAGATTTGGAGAGCAAAGAATAATGGTTTGAAGTTTTTGTGTCAGTTGTGACCAGACTTAGAGATCCCCCAGGTTCCAGCAGGATATGGTCTTATCCTTTGGGTAGATAAAGTGGCAAATAGAAAAGATTGGCTAAAGAAGTGAGAGGCACGAAATGAAGATGCAGATAAAACAGGTTTTTCACTCTTTTCCCTCTCTCTTTCCTTGCATTGGGATGGTTTCTATTTTATTTATGAATGTTGTACCAAACAGCTTCCTTTTTTTTCCCCTGACAAAAAACCCAACCCAACCCAAACCAAAAAAATAACACCCCCAAAAGCCCACCAAAAAAACTCAGAAAATAGAGCTGATTTGAGCTAAGAAATCAACATTTGAAAACTCAGCTGGACTTGCCCATTCCCCCTCCTGTCATTATTCTGCATAAGCTGGATCCATTTTCCCCCACTGCAATCAGCTGTGAAAGAGAACTTCCATCGATTTCAGTAGGAACAAGCTAGAACACGTTAGATTTAAATATTTGAATCCTCAGCTGTGCTACCCAGGCATGTCAATCTGTCTTAATACTTTATTTCAGGTTATTATATTAACAAAATTCAATGATATGCTATAACAAAATTGCATTACATGCTCTCTCTGTGTTTTGAGCTATCATACTCCATAAGCACTGGCATTCCTCCTCTGTGTGTGTTATTGCTTGTGAGCTCTGCCTCTAAATACGTTTTGAATATGTTACATTTTTAATTCTTCAAGAAAAAAAAAATCCTGGAACAACAACCAACCAAACACACACATTTCTTAGATTGTGAAAACAGATTCTCTTGTATTTGTATCTCAAATCACCCAGAGACAGAGCAAAAGCTCTGGGCTTGGATATAGGCTGTCAGACATCACAGGAGAGCACTAAGGGATCCTTTAGTCAAAAGAGAATCCAAATTAGTGACCTATATTGGGGATAAACTGGTCATGCACCACAAACATAATTCTGTAATTAAAACCTTCCCTGGTACAAACACAATTGCTGCACAGTGTGTGTGTCGAGGCGTACAAAGGAAAACAACTTCACTGGGAGAGCTAACTTTTTAAATCTAGTTCTGATGAAATGTGGAAAACACAAGCTGGAATGTGCAGGGCAGCGTCAGATCTTTACAGCCCTGAGATGCAGGGCTCGGATGCTCGGCTGCAGGGGAGGGGAAGCAAGAAAGGGAACAAATACCAACCAGATCCAAATGTGAAGCTTAGTCTCTCCATTATTTAGAGACAGAGAGTCCATTCTGCGTACCAGCCTCTCCCGGTGTCACACGTGTACCCCAGCTTAGAAATCTTCGTTTTCTAAACTTGGGCTAATTCTGCAGAGCGTGTTTTTGTTTTGGGTGCAGCCTGCCCCGGGCTTTGCTCGCCTCTGCTGGGGTGAATTCCAGCACCGCTGGGGCTGCTCTGACATCAGGAGCCTTTGCTGAGTCAGGTTGTGCTGCCGCCCCACCTCGCAGCTCCGCATCTGCTGGGAAAGGGGGAAAAGTGCATTTTTAACTGTTTAATGCACGAGGTCGGGCTGCAGGGAGCGGCCGCGCTGCGATGGAGCCAGCGCTGTGTGCGCCAGGGCTGTGTCCCCGCGCTGGGGACGGTCACTCAGAGCTGCCTCTGTCAGGCTTTCTTCTCCAACAGACCATTTAACCCTTTCAGCTTTCTGACAGCTGAATAAATAGGCAAATGAAGCAGGGCTTAATCTAGTGTCCACCCCCTCCAAAGGCCCTGCACTAAAGAACTTAAGGGACTAATTGCTTCTGTAGTGCTATTGCTGCCCTGCGACGGCTGAAAGCCTCCTGGAGGTTTGCCTTCGGTCTGTGCTCTCCGTGCCAGCCTGATTTTGTTAGAATTTACTATATTTCCATATTAAAACAGCCAGGCCGGGGGGTGGGGGAAATGGAAGAAGAAAAGGAAAAGAAACAGAGAGACTCATTAAAACTGCATCATGTCACCCGGCTGAACTTCCCATCCCTCCACTTCCCCGCTCAATCAGCAGCAAGGATAACAATTAGATGTGATAGCTATTCCTAATAGGCAGCAGTTAGCGCTCGCTGCTCGAGCCTGGAGAATCCTGGATCATCCCCTGCGAGTTTGCAACTGATGAGGCTCCAATTGCCAAATAAACCTCTCCCGAGCAGGGCAGGAACCGTAGGGCTTTACCCCCTCCATCTTCCTGGCTCTGGATTCTCTTCCTGCTCAGCACAGCAGCATCACCGAGGCACAGCCCATCCCGAGCTGGCTGCAGCTCCCAGTCCTGCCCCTGGAGCCCAGGGACCCCTGGCCAGGGCAGCAGCGGCTCTCAGCGTCACTCAGCCAGAAAATTTGGCATTAGGAGTGGGAGAAAAGGTCACCTTGGAGGATCAGAGATAGAGAGTTAAAAAGAAAGGGGCTGGGAGTGGGGGAGAGAGAGGGGGGTGTGAGGGGAGGCTGAGGAGGGAAGGGGGGAAGGGGACTTAAGATTTCTAAGCAGGCCTGACCCGGGAGGATAAAATATCCTGTTTTCATTGGTTCAAATGAACCATTAGGGAGAGAGTAATTTGCTGACCTTTTTGCTGCCTTATCATGAGATGAACAGCCTTAACATGGGCTTCACGTTTGCCTTCACCCCACCGTAAATCATAGAAGAATCGATTTTTTCTTTTTCCTTCCCCCCACCCCCAAAAATATAAATAAATAACAACAACCAGGAAACCAGCCTGTATTTTGAGATGATTTAGCAAAGCAAGGCCAGGTAGATATGTGCACTGGTTAGACTCTGTGGACGGTGTCCCTCAGTTTCTTGTTTGTTTTTGTTCTCTTTTGGGTAAGCAAGTGGGAACCAGGGCTGTTCAAAGGCTCTGTTTCCTTTGGGAGTTCAAACTGGAGGACAGTGATTTTCCTCTTATTTCCATCAGCCTGGCTTGGCAGTAGTTCCAGTGAAGTCAGTGTACACTCTCCTACAGCCAGTCTCCTTCCCCAGCTCCTGCAGACAGTCTGGCATGATTTTGGCCTAAGAGAGGCAGGACCGACATGAGGGTTTGGTTGAAATGACAGTTTTAGAGTTCGCTGTGGACCTTCCATGCAAGGTTGCCATCTGTGCAAGGAAATGGAGCTCGCAGAGTTTGGAATATGTCAGCTTGCTGGGGGTGTACCCAGAGGCTGCTCATCGCTGAGCCCAAACCCAGCTCAGATCCTGTGTGAGACTGACGTTCCTGGCTCTTCATTGTAAACCTTGATTTTCAAACTCTGGAGGCTTCAAGGCAGTTCAAACACCAACAACAGATATCCCCAATATATTACAGCAGAACCAAACATTTCTAAATAGCATTGGGAGTTGTCTGGCACAGGAAGAGCCTACCTAAAATCTTACCCTGTGTGCAGGATGGTTTTGGATTATCAGTCCCAGGGTCTCTTGTGTTTGCTGTGAAGAAGGATCAGGCTGGATCCTGCCAGACAATTCCTGAACCTGAAGAAATTCAGACTCACCTGCAGCTCCTCAGCCAGAGCTCCTACCCAGCTGAGCCAATTCAATGGTTCCAATCTGTCCGTAGTGTTTTGTACAACTTCACTCGTGATATTTTGTTGTCTCTCCCTGGCACAGCAGGCAAAACATTCCACTTTCACACTGAAAAAAAATTGACCAACTCCAAATGGAAAATTACTTGAAATTGCAGGTTAGCCAGGATTTTTTGCTCTGCAATGCAAGTATGTTTTGTGCTTCCATTGAGTCTCTTATTGTAGGAAATTTAGATATGGAGCAGAAGCATCTGGCCTTCAAAGAACTCTGAAATTGCCATGGGATGTTATGATAATGCTGCTTTTATGTGACTGATCTTTTCCATTTGTCCTTTGCTCTCTAGGTAACAGCTTGGAAAATGTCACCTTTTCGTAGGTAAAGAGGATGCTGTTCTGTGTAGGGTTTGTGATACCAACTTTTATTATAATCATTCTACTACATGAGATGCAGATCTTCGAGCAGCCAGCAAATTCTTGTCAAATGAACCCAAATCAGGAAGGTCAAATGTTCTCATGGAGAATGCGAGATAAGGGTGACTTCTGTGCCTGTTCTTGAGTATAGCATCTTCTTTGATTGTTCAGAAAGATATTTAAAATTACTTCTAGCAGCAGGCTGGGTAACAATATACCCGTGTGTGCCAGGCTAAAAATAACCCTTGGAACTGCATTTGTACTACACTGTGAAGTATGTGATTGCTGGGAGAGATTTCAGAACTTACTTTCTTTTCCGCTTTCTGTCTTACATTAATTACACTTTCCATGCACAGCTTTAGCATATTGGATGTCAGAATTTCTTCCTCAATTGCATGATCACCTTGGGTTTTGGAAGGTGCTGTTTGATTTTTAGTGGCAGCATAGCTGTTGGGAAGGAGGATTTCATTACATTAAGAGTTTAAGAAGTTACCATTAAAATAAATTCTAACTCAGAGAACAAACACATAACAATAGCGTTTTGTAAAACCCCATAGCAGCGGCATAGGTCCTGTAGTTTAACCAGAAATCAATGAAAAATCAATTATGGAGCTTTATTTTAAGACTTTTCCTATGCAGTGCTTGCAAAGTAAACTTTCCAACGTTCTCTTATATAAGAGCAAAAAAAATGTATTAGTAAACCCTAAATTGGGATGAAGGCAGGACTGGGACCTTGTGGAGGAACCTGAGGGGCTGCAGGCTCTGCCACAGCCCCTGACACTGCAGGTGATCCATGATCCACACCAGTACCCAGCACCCACATCCACACAGCATCCACAATCCTTCCTGACAGGAACTGCCTGGATCACAGGATCACCTTCATTTCTGGACATTAACAAATACCTGAAGCACAGCAGGTGGCTGCTCACACCTTTCTTCCTAAAATGTAGCTAAAAAACGAATTCCAGATTTCACCAGACCCGAGGAAGACAATGAAGAGACTGCATCCATCCACCCCCTTCCCAGTTTCCTGTATTTATCTGCCTGTGGAAAATGCTTGGAGGTGGCTGGCAGAAGCTATATTTCGATAACAAGAATGAAATGAACATGTGTACACAGTTGTTTTCCCTGACTGGGGTCTGTGTAGTTCTTCCGGAAGGTTAATAAATAGTATGCAAATCCTCTTAAATGGCCGTGTTTACACCAGAGCTTAGTGGCTCCAGCCATGTCCTCTACTTTTAACTCCCTAAGTTTTAGTGCGAAAAGAATTTGCTTCCCCACGCTCTTTAGAGCTCTCCCAGGTTTTGGCCATGCTTTTCTTCAGCTATCTGCTCTTGGGATCGTAAAGGACATCACCAGAGGAAAGAAAAGAAAAAAAAAAGTTCAATTTTCCTTATTGAAAAAAAAAGAGAAAAAAAGAAAAAAAAAGATGTTTTGCTTAAAGACAGGAGGCTACTATAGGGCAAAATGAATGATTAATAAGGATAAGAAAAACCTAGTTCAACAGGGTAAATGCTCAATAACAGCTTGTTTAATCACTGGCAGATTAGCTGCAAATGCAAAGTGTCTGCAGCACTGTGTTAACTCATGCTGCAAAGTGTTGGCTATTCCTTTAATGACAGCATCACCTTGCATTGTGCATTTATTTCAAAATCGTCTCCTTAAGCATCGGAGTGTTTGGATTTTTTTTTTTTTTTGGCTTCTCCTGCCCTCAATGAATTTTACAACACGGGAATATGCTGTGAGTTGTGTCACCTCTGCAAATATTGCCAGGCTGGAGTTGTGTCTTTGGGGCAGAATCAGATTTCGTAAGGTACAGGCTCAGCTTTGGCAACCACTGCCTTCTCCCTTGATTTCATTTTCTGGCAGCACTGATGCTGTCCTTGCGTAATTGTCCTTATGAGAATCAAGTACACCATAACAAGTGCATTTATTTGTTACCATGAGGAGAGTGGTATAGCTTGGAGAAACACATTGATCTTCTCTTGAGCAGTATAATCATTGCAAACAGAAGATCTGATTCATGAAGGTGCTTTTTAAAAATATAATTATTGCTCTTGCTGATTGTCCAAAGGATCATTTTTTTGTATACAGATTGCATTTATTATTTGCATTTGTGATAGACACAGGATTTTCTTCCTAATGGGCAGTGGGTGCTTTGAGGGAAGGTCTAAGTAGCTTCCCAAGGAAGTGGTCTGTGTTTGCAGTTTCCAAGCCAGGGGAGAGAGTCAGTGTCATCACCCACAGCCTCATATTTTCAAGGCCAAACAAACCATGGTCTCCCACTCTCTTTTATCACAGACGGGTCTGCTTCCTCCACATCATCCACGTAGCCCTTCTCTGAGACTCCTTCAGCTTCAGTTTACCTGGCTTAAGCCTGGACTACCACATCTGGGTTAGTGTGGGACATGAATAAAGCTATTGACGTAAAAAGTAGAAGGTTTTGGCTAAATAAATGGGCAGAATTAGTGCAGAACGGGTGAATGAATTAGTACTAAAATTGATATAGGGAGCTGGGCTGGGCTGGGAAAGGATCTACTCATAATTCACAGTTGCCTCTGTCAGCAAGTCCTGGTGCACAGGGACACCATGGATGCTGTTTGTCACATCTTTTGCAGGACCGGCTGCTGCAGCCTCCCGGCATCGCTCCCCACGTGCTGTGATAACAGGATAAGCAAGAGGCAATTTTCCTGATAACACATAAATGTTTGGTTTCTGCTCAAATTCGTAGCGTAAAGAAAAACACCGTTTGAGAAAGGCTGGGTGAGCAGCAGTGCAAATGTTGTAAGTACCAGTTCATGGCCATGTTAATAGCGACTCTATTCTGCATTAATATTTTTGTTTATCATCATCCAGAGTTTCCAAACAGCAGGGATTGTTTAGCAATAAAGTGCACTTTTTAACCAAGCTCCCTGTTCTTTCCCTCCTCAAACATGTCTGACCAGCTCTCTTGGCAATCCCGCTTTCTGTCGCATTGTAATTCTGCAGATCACACCGCTGAAGAGATAGAAACAAAGCCCTGTGTACAGGAATTTGATCATTTGAGTTGGTTTTAAGCTCATTTCAATTAACTTGGTACACTGCTGGAGATAAGCTGCCCCTGCCTGGAGTCACCTTTGCTGATAGTCAGTAAAGGATGTGAGATACACGAAGTTCACCATGGATTCAAATTTGTCACCAATAACTACACGGCGATGAGAGGCTGATAATGCACACTCTGTCATTATCTTTAGCACTTTATATATATATTTGGCTTCTGTGGCAGAAGTGTTCTCGTGGCTGTTGTAAGTGAAGCATCACCTGTGTAACAGATTTTCTGACGCTTCCACTTGCTTCTCAAATTCAGAGGAAGAGGTGTGAGCACGATGGGCTCCGAAGGTGGTGGGAAGACTGAGGAAGACACAGGAGGATTGCAGTAGCTATCAGAAGGTCTTGTGCAGACTGGAAGCATTTTGCATTCCCCGTTTGCAGGTGGGACTGTATGACAAAAATCTGCTGGTAGGTGCACAACAGCACTATTGCCCAGGAGGACAGAGCTTGCCAAAGCTTTAGGAGCACCAGTGCATCATCTCTGGCCTCTGGTACTAACAGAAACCTTTTCCTGGCAGCCACCCAGGGCTGAAGAGACATCAGCATAGGCAGCTCCATAGAACTCAAAGCCACTCTGAACAAGGGTGCCAGGAGGTTCATGGATATGCTGTTTCCTAAAGCTTGTTTGCAAGTCCCAGATAAAGGGTTGAACTACCTTACAGCCTGATTCCTGCTGTTTAAAACCATTCTGTGAGGAAGCTCTGCTACAGCACGTGTTAACCAGGCACAGGCCCCCAAGCATTGGCAATTTTAGAGATGATCTCTATTTTAGAGATCAAAGCTCATGACAGGATGCAATTATGTTTAGCAGAGACAGGTGATCAGGGACTGAAATTCTACATAGGAAAGACAAGTTTGGCATAGGAAATTTGGAGCAATGCTGAGACTTCTTCTTTAGCTGTTGGTCATAAGAGAAGGAGCAATATCATTAAGATATAAACTGAGTACCCAGAGAGGGAATGTTCCTGTAGGTTGTTCAACTGTACTGTGCACAGCGAGCTCTTGTTAAATTTCCCACCTCATTCAGGACTTGTTAAAAACACAAATATTTAATGAAACTGCCAGAATTTGGTTAATACGAGATTTTATTTTCCTAACACAACCCTTTTGTTTTGTTTTGTTTTGTTTGTTTTATTTGAAAGAGAGTGCAAAAATCCAGGTACATGCTCTTTGTTTCCCTTTGACTGGCATTTACTTCAATAGAAGGTGGCACAGACATTGGGATTTGCTGGCTTTCAAAGAAGCAGTGATAGCAGGGCTGTTTTGAGCAGGGAGCAAGGACTGTTACTGGGCTGTGGGAAAAGCAGCTTTGCTTTCCCCACAGCTGGCGTGCTCTCTCTGTGGGGAATGTAGCCCAGCTGTACAGAAACCATGACAAAATGCTATGGATGATGCCACTGAGTTTCCATGTATATTTTCTGATCTCCCCCATGAAGCACTTTCCCTGTGCCCTCTTTTGTGCATGTTTTCTGTGTTTCTCTGACACCAGACCAATGCTATTAACTGTTGGGTTCTCTCTGGTGAGGGATGGGGAGAGCAATCAATAACCAATATGTATTTCATAAACACTCAGCCAAGGTCAGTAAAACAAACACAGGGATGGATGCACAGAACTCTCTTGCTAAGTCCATGTGTCTCTAGGGGATATTCATTGTTATTGGGGTGCAGGTGTTATTTCTGCTTCTCTGTTTTAATTCAGTTGGTCCCTGAAGAATCCTTATGGGCTTTGGAGACCTTCTGGCTGCACCTTTTATCAGCTAGCACTATCCATCTGTGGCATGGTGCTGGCCTTTCCTGTGACCTATCTTCTGTGTGACCTTGGTTTTGCCCCACCACTAATCTGTAGAGTCAGTTCTGACCCCTCAACTGTTTAACCCTTCAGTATTGTAGATCTGATTGTTCTTGCACTGCAGTGGAAGTAGAAAACCAGCTGTACAAGCAGTTCCTGCTGCTACAGAGATGTCCATAACCAAGGGGGGGCAGGTGGACACATTAAACTAACGAGTTTTGCTGGAGCATTTGGGTCAGTCATTGCAAAGAGCCACTGGAGGTAATTGGAAACACTTGGTGGGATGTTGGGTGCCCTTACACAGGTGGGACCACTCCAGTTGAGTGGTGCAGCCAAGTTTATAAAGTCAGTGAGAGGAGCTGCTGCTTTTCTTTCGTCCTTGAACCAGGAGGTCCGAGCGCTCATGAAGCAAGAAGGTACCAACTCCATCTTTAACTCTTTTTATCTGAAACTGTTCTTTAGAGAAATTGTTTGTGGGACTAGTTCTCCAGGCATTGGAATTGCCAAAATACGGATTGAATGTTTGGATTAGTTTGGACATTTGAAAAACTGTCATCCTAAATAAGAGAGAGTGCATCTGCATGTTGGTGATTAGGCCCTGGTGCTGCTCTGCTCAGATTAAAAGCCCTGTTTCTGTCCCTGTCAAACACTGTAAGGAAGGAACTTCATCTCGGTAAACCATCCAGTTTAAGTATTTGAACACTAAGTGGAAGTTTCTGGTGATCAAAGTAATTTCCTTGAATAATGTATTCATACATAAACCTGAAAGAAATGTCATAATTGCAATAAGGTGTCTCTGGGGAGTTTGGTTATCATGATATAATCACATCCCTGGAGAGTGAGAGGCACGAGGCATAGCCTTGTGCTTAATAACACCCCAAGGGTGTGATTATCTCGTAGCAATCGCACCCTCATTGTGCCATGTGGCCTCAAGAGCTGCAATGGGGATGGAAAGCCACAAAATCTAAGTGGAGGCAACAAAAACATGGGAACCTTGGGTATTTGGACATTAATTTCTGCATTCTTTTAGATAGAAAGAACACCAGCTAGGAGCAGCATGATAAACAGCAGAGAATGAAGCTCTTTCCTTGCAGAGCAAGAAAGAATGGGACGCAGTATCTGTCCTCAGCCATCTGCTGTGCCTTGTCCTGCCTTCCCTCTATTTTTTTTTTTTTTTAATCCACCAAGTTGAATTAACGTGGTGGGGCTCGTTCTGACGCAGCACAGATCTGACAGTGCGTTGGCAAAGTGGCACTGCCTGCAGTACCTGGGCACAGGAGGCAGATTGCTGCCTGCTACGGAGAGCAGGGAAGGACAGCGGGGGGAGGATGGGGGAGAGGAGCAGCTCTGCACAACCTCCCCCCCTCTCCCCATCCTCCTCTCTTCTCCCAGACTCCTTCTGCCCCAGGGCAGTGGGAGAAGGGAGTACAAGGCAGGTGGGATGCTGCCTTGCTTGGTAGCCGTGCTGTTTGTGTGGGAGGCTCAGAAACACGGGGATCTTGCTCCTCGGTGCGGATCTGCCGGCGCGTCTGGAAGTTGGATGTAGGGGAGAGGCTTCCTTGCAACAGCTGACAGGGCTTAAAGTTGCATTATCTTCTGAGCAGCCTCTGTTGGTTTCCATGGGGTTTGTGATGTGAAGGAAGGGTGTTAACAAGGTATTCATTCCATGCCCTGCTGCAGATGCAGAGAGCATTACCTTTGGACTCTATTGCCAAGCCTGTTCTGAACTGTCTCGTCTACACAATGTGGATGGGACAATTGGGGGCAATATTAAAAGAAAATCGTAAGGGTTTGGTTGAGCTTAACCATAAGGGCAAGAGGAAAGAGGAATGAATTCCCAGCCCAGCCACATTGCTATGGAGGGAGCCTACTCATGCTGCTTACGAAGGTGATTTCTGGGATCCGTTCTCACTTCTTCTCCTGAAATGGAGCCCTGAAGGTGTGCTATGTTTGTCAAAAAAAGGGACACATGGTAGATAGTTCCTCTAATTCTTAGGCACATCCCATTTAATATCCAACCGTTTGGACCCAGAGCTGTAGAATTTGGCTATGGACATACACTATTCATCAGGGAGAGTCAACATCTTCCTTCTTTGCATTTTTATTTTTTTTGCACTTGTGATTGCAAGGAGACACAGTTTGACTCTTTCTTGATAATGTAGGAATAAAGTGGTTGCCAGAAAACAGGAGGTTTATAGCTTTACTTTTGCTCTCTCTGCCCCAGCTCAACATGCATAACCTTTATGTGCAAAAAAGAGGCACCTCCACTATTCACAGGATGCTGCAGGAAATATATCACATTTATAGCTGTTGGAAAAAAAAAAAAAAAGCTGTTGTTTAAATCTATTGTGTGCTCTCTAAGGTTTGCAAAATCAGAGTTGTTTGGAGAAAAAACATTATTTTATTTTTTTTTATACTGAAAGCTGGATGGTTGTTTATGTAGGTAGAAGGAAAAAGAAGATATTTTACTGTGTCCTTTGTGGTTTCCAATGGCTTGTAAATGTGGGTAGGAAGGAAGAGAAGGGCCAAAATTCCAGCAGTGCCACAGTGCAGCATTTCTGGGCCACTTCTGATTGTGACCCTAAGGGTTTTGTGGAAAATCATTGTTGTTTTCTGTAGCACAGTCCCTCCCTGACAGTGTGTCCTGTCATTGCTTTACTCTGCTTTTAATGGCTGCAGAAGATGCAGGAGGGGTTTTGGTAGCTGGTGAAGTGCACTGTGAATCATCTGGGATGGCAAGTTTGTGTTTTTGAAGCCACACTGAGAACTGTGATTGTGTTGGGGTGCTCGGGGTCAGTCAGGACTTGTTTTGGACATTTGAGTCAGAAAGGGGCTGATTCCCTGAGCAAGGTGGCTGTGCTCTCCTCCACATCCTGAATTTGTACTTCACTGCCCTTCTCCATGATTGTGAGCTTGGGGAATTTGTCAGACATTTCTCCTTAGTTTGTGAAACTTTTCACATATTTCACAGGGTTGACAAAATATTGGTGGCAAACTCGGTGGGACTTCACGGTGCCAGACCAGACCTCTCGTGATGGGCAGAGAAAGTGTTTATCTTCTGAAGAACTACTTCTGTGTTCTAGCTACTAGGGAACATTTTTTAGAGACTCTCTTTTAATTTGGCTTTGGCAAAAAAAACCTCTATGAAAAAAATCTAGTGAAAAATCCTGGAGAGAGAGGAGAATTGACTAAAACAAATTAGAGAGGTTGGGTGCTTATTGCCTAGTCAGCTTATTAGATTTCTTCTACAATGTTTTTTTAAAATCTGAAAGCCCCAAGGTGTAACTAGCATGCTTTATGTTTTTATAGAGTCTAGGCAATTTCCACAAATTGAAAAATCATTTTAAGCTTTCAGAACATGTCAGGATGATGAAATGAGTAAATTCCGTCTATTTTTTTGATGACATTTTCTCACTCTCGCACATGGTAGGCTTGTTTTTGTTTACTGTTAGATGATGTCAGTGAGTTCTGAGATGGTTTGTTCACTGCTAAAATAACAGGTATAGTTGATATGAGGGGAAAAGTGCATGAGGATACAGATCCAGCAGACCCAGGGAAGGGAGGGAATGGCTGGTCAGGCTGACCGCTCTTGACAATGTCTCTTTAAGAAAACTCTGTACTCTCTTGCAATGTTAAAGTTGCTAAGGTAACTGTGCATTTTTTTAGAGCACAGCAAAGTAAATAGGTACATGACCTGTATAAATTCTCGATGCATAAATTACTAGAGCCCTCAAGCTAGAGTAACTTATACACTTCCTTATTTCCAAATGACTTTTTGACTTCTCTGCATGTCTAATGCACAAGAATTTGACGTGCACAGTTCATGCTGCAAAACATCCACGAGCCAACCTGGGGCACTGCTTTCCCCTGTGGTTTTGGTGCAAAGAGGAGCCAGTCATGGGCTGTAACAGGCCCTCAGGGAGAGGGACAGTGGCTGAATGGTCTTTGCCCCTCCAGACTTGCACTTCAGCAAGTCTCCCCAGCTCATTTCTGTGTTGGGGGATGTAATTCCTTTGACTGGTATCAACTTGTGTAAGGCAGGCAAGGAAGCTTGGGCTTTCACTGGAAACCTGTGTCTCTGCCTGTTGCTTTACCTGATCATGTAAGTGGGTGCAATTCCAGCAGCTGTTTGAAACAGGCTGGCTGGGTCCAGAAATGTAAGTCCAAGGTACCCTAGTGAGTCCCACAGCACGTGCAGGGGTCTAGTCTGCATCACCCTCAGCAGCCTTGTTCAGTGCCAGCTCTGCACGGTACCTCTTGTGCGCTCCTTGGGTTGCAGGAGACCAGGCTGTCTTAGAAAATCTGAAGCTGAACAGCTTCTGCTTTGATGCCAAATTCTACAACCCACATCTTTGTCCTTTGTCCTCTTTTGCTATTGTATTTTTGCAGCATCCCTGAATGCAGAGTTGCTGGAGGGGATAACGCAGCTCAGTTAATTTTATGCCTGTGCACACTGTTGCTGTGTCTGCACACAAATTGTGTGCGTGGCTTCAGAGCAGTGCTGGATGTTTGGGTCCTGCTGCCTTATGATAAAAGGTGTCACGCTCCTGATGGAGGCTTCTCGTGCAGAAATATGTGTGTGTACACCGGGTAACACATGTACAGTGATTTTTCAAGCTGTGTTTGGCCTGCTGCACATATGCTGCAAAAATAGCTTGACCACTTGCAGCAAACCCAAATGCGCTGAGATGATCTCTGTGTGTCCAGGGGCTGCTTGTCTGGGATTTCTGGGTGTCCACACGGCCAAAATCTTCGTATTCCATCCAGACAAAATGTACTGGAAGAGGGCACGGATGGGGCTGTCCAGGGGCAAGCAAGCCCTAGCTTGGTGGTACTTAGTGCTGGTATCACTCAGGAGGAGATATAATCTTATTTCTAGAAATATCTGCCTGTGAACATCAGACTACCCACATGTGCCTAGCAACATCCAGAACAGCTCTGCGGTGAGGTCATGGACCACCGCGGGGAAGGCAGGACTGGCAGTGCCAGTTTCACAGGCTCCTTGTCAACAATACCATCTGCTGGATGGATCACTGCTTGGAAAGGGACGGCAGGACGTGGCATCTGACCATGACATGCAAGGATTATTTTCATACTTACCTGTGCATTCAGAGAGGCCTCTGTGGAAAGAAATGCTTTGGCAGGGTGGCAGCATGCCCCCACAACTTATTCCAGTTACTGGAGCTCTGGTTGAGACTGCTTGGATCTCCAAAGCTGAACCAGCTTGTGCTGAAACAGTCCCAGGGAATTTCATGTTGAAGAAATATTTTAACTTGCTCCTTTCTTTGGTTCCTGAGTCCTTTCTTCTTTCTCAGCCGGAGAAGCATCTCTAGAGACTTCTCATATGGCACAGGAGGATGTGAGCAGCCCAGTGCTGGCAGACCTGAATGGTGACTGAAGGCAGGGGACCTACTGGGAGGCCAGTTTGGAGGGCAGCCCCTCCCCAAGCACCAGAGCTCCATGTAAGGGCAGGTTCACTCTTCCTCATGACACACAAAGTCCCAAATCAGGTCTTTCATTCTCAGGCTGCTGGTTTTCCTTACGTATTGTGGTTTACAACATTAAACATTTCCCCCCACTGGGGGGAAATGACCTGAGCACATCCCAGCAGAGAAACTGGGAGAACAAGTTAGGCTAGACATTGAAGTAGAAACCATTTTGGGAACAGAAGGTTGAAGGAAGTGCTCTGGGGAGGAGTTTGATACCACAACTGGACTGATTGAATGTTTTTTTACATTGTACATTGTCTTGTTTTTGAGAGAAATAAGTTGATCTGAAAAAGTTCCATCTGCTGTAGCAGAGATAGAGCTGGTGAGTTCTGGTACAGTACTGAGACTTAGTGGAAAATACTGGAGAAGCTCTGCAGAGATTTTTTTTTTTCTAAGCAAACCAACAGGAGGTGGGAACGTTCCTTCCCTTAGCTCTCAAGGAGAGTTGCCGTCTTAAGGACTCCTTGCTGCAATGAGAAGTTATTTCCTTTCTTCAGGGCAGGAGCTTTGCAACCAGAATCCTCTAAACCAAGCAGGAAAATTCAGCAGTCGATGCTTTGTGTTCTCCCCAAACCCTGTGGGCTGGTTCCTGGTCCTGTGGTAGCACCTCTGGGTCTCCCACTGGTGGGGGGTGACAAAGCTGTCCCTGGCTCTGTGCGAGCAAGGGGAGTGTGCAGATTTTTGGTGTGTTTTTTTTTTTTTTTTTTTTTTAAATGGTGCACTATTTTCAGGAGGAGATGGACTGCGCTGGCGCGGGGCCAGAGGCAGCCCTCTCCTTGCCAGGAAGCCAGATGCATGGTCACATTGCCTGGCTCTCCCTGGCAAGGCTGGGAAAGCTTCAGCAGGTGTGATCAAACAGCATGCGGAGCCGCAGGTCCAGAGCAGGCTGCCTCCGAGGTACCACTAGACTTGTTGTCACGCCGAGAGAGCCCCCGGACAGCAAATATCGCCGCGTTAAACCAAAAAAAACACCCCACCTCGCTGGCTGCTTCTCCTCCCTGGTGATCCTGGTGCATCCTCCCCTGGGCTTTCACACTACGGCTTTAAGGGATGGCTTTGGAGCAAGGAGCAGCAGCAGGATGAAAAGGCTCTTTCCCCTGCCCTCCTCCCCCGCCGAAGCCTTCCACCTCCTCAGCAATGTTGCGGAGAGAGCAGAGCCTCACAGTCAGCAGACTGCAGTGACAGATGGCAGGTCATAAGCCCTCTCGCTAATCTAACACTGGAAAAGAAAATAGGGCTGGGGGTGATTCAGCTGCTAGGCCTCAAAGCGAGGGGATGACGGGATAGCACGCTCCTCTGACATGTCCTTGAAGGATGCTGCATCCCAGAGGACCGCGGGAACAAAAGTAAAGTGACGATGAAGCAAAAATCTGTTTGCAGAATAAGGCAAATTTTGCTAAAAATGGATAATGTGCTCAGAGTCATTCTGAGTAATTGGATTTCTATTAGCAAGATGCAAATATTACTAATAGAATTCTCTAGCAGGAATAATTTGTGCTCTGGATCTGAAGCTACCCGGGCATCGTCGTCTTCCCATCCTTAATTGTCCACTGACCAGAGCTGTCTGCACCCTAAATGTATTTATCTATCAACCTGTCTCTTTGTATGTGTGGATCTGAAAGCGAGCTGAATCCATTTAATTCAGCACAGCGTTCTGGAAACGTTCACGTGGCAAGAGGAATTTCTTGGCATTTATAAGCTGCGACGTGCATTTCAAACTAATATATTTTATTTTCAAGGAAGAATACAGGCTGCGTCCTGAGCCGCCTGCTCCTCCTGGCAAGCACCCATCTTGCTGAGGTGGCAAAGCTTGTGACACCGTGTTGGAGGCCAATGTCAGAGGCTGTGGGTTGCCTCCATCCTACCATGAAATCGGTTTGAGGCTGTGAGATGAGTGTTACTGATTCGCAGGAAAAACCTTGCGGGGGGCACAGGGGATGCTAATGCTGCGAATGCTTCTGGGCTGGATGGTCCCAGTGAAACCAGTGTGGCTCTTTGTCATGGGGGGCCACTTGTTAAGGGCAATTCAGACCTTTAAATATCTGGGAGTAAGGGCTGTGGGTGAGGTTTGCAGCTATAATGCACCATAGCTCTGCCAAAACGGAGAGGTATGGATCTTGTGGTCCTTCCTGTCTGCTGAATCTGCAATGGAAGTCATGCCCTGGTCCATATGTAGCTGTCAGGGGAGGTATTGCTGCCCTGGCTCACTTGCTGCTGATGTTACCCTGAAACAAAAAAAAGCCCCGAAGATCAGTTTGTTTTTAAAACTGATTCCTGAAGACAGTATATTTTAGGAATTTTTAAAATGAAAATGTCTTTTTCAGTAGAACGAGTACCTGTACACGATGTTCTTCATATTTCCTGGGGAGGAAAACCTCCCACTTTTGAAAGCAGCTTTCACAAAAAGTGTTAAGGGGTTTTTCAAGCTACAGTTCAAGTTTTTTTTTAACTTAAATGTTTCTCTTGTTGCCCCAAAACATTTTATTAAAAGTTTTCGGGCCTGAAAACATTTTAAAGCGATAGGAAATCACGAAGTTCTAAAAAATCATTTTGCTGGAGGAGAAACACTTGTGGGCTGGTACCACCAGTCTTGACATCAATTCTGATTTTTAACTTAGTAACAAGCTTGAACTAGCAGACTGCAGGGTAAATTCTTCTGGTCGTTTCTGGCTCCTGTTGAATTTCTTCTTGGAGGAGGAAGGAAAAATAGACTTTAGAGAGAAGACACCTCCTTTTTGCACAATTCTGTATCCTGATATTGTTATAATGGGGGAAAAGGGACATGGAGAAGGAAAATTTCCTTGTCAGTGTACTGCTAGAAAATACCAGAACATAATACTGCAAAACAGAACATGATATTGAAATTATATTGGCTCTTGAAACCCTTAGAAATATTGTCAGTGCTGAAGTGGCCATTTTGAAGGCCTGTCCTGAGGTTTGTCTTCATGCAGTGTTAAGCTGGATTACCACAAAGAAGTGATGTTTAAAAAGTACCAGGAAACTGAATGTTTCTATTTTGCTGATGTTGAAACAAAAATACAAATGTTGACATGAAGGATTGGGATGAAACAAAAGCCATGTGGTATGTGAGGGCAATATATCAGGAGGTCTAATGAGAAATTAAACTCTTTGGAAAGTTCATCTAGCCAAAACTAGAGGAAGGAGTTCTGAACTCTGCCAAGGACCAGATTCTGTAATTTGGGTGCAAGTGAGCGGTGTGACCACCTGACAAATGACTTTTGTGAGTGGAGGGAGAGGTCTGAGAGGGCACATTGTCTTCTCCTGGCTCCTGGAAGCCTTGCAGGTCGTGCAACCCTATTTCATATCCGTGATCAATCCCTTCCAAGGATCCCACACTATATTGCTAACGACCTGCTCATTGATCTGATGGGAAAGGTCCATTTGAAAGTACAAAACCCCCAGCAGATGACTAAAGGCAACGATTCTCATAACTGCCTCTCGGAGAAGATTTAGCCTTCTGAAATCCAATATAGATCAACCTTTGCACCAGGGAGCTATAGAATACAGCCCTTTACTAAACGCTCTGGCCTTTGCATCGTAGTTTGATCTCTGAGAGGAGATACCTTAGAAAAGGGTTTCATTACCTTTTTCCTTTTTTTTTTTTTTTGTCTAGGCAGAGAGCAGCAAATATGGTTGAGATGGTAAAGGAGGGATTTTTTGCACAGTAAAGACATGTTTGCAAGAAGGTACAATTTTTAGGAATAAATGCTGTAAAGTAACATTTTCTTAATGTTAGTGAGGTGGGACAGGGTCTCACTGTGACCTGTTGTACTGTTTGAGCTTCATAGGAGAGTGGGCACAAACTGTGTCCATCTGCTCAAAAATCCACAGGATAGGTTTCAGTTATGGCTCGTCTCATTCTTGGAAAATCAGACCCTTCCCATCATCATCACCACTAAAAATCTGACCTGGGAAAATAAGTGCAGATGCAGTAGATAAATCTGTACTTAGACATGCCCACCTTGCTGTTGGAATACCAAAATAAATAGGATGATATGTGTAATTTTACTGGAAAACAGAGCAAATATAGAAGGGAGATGAACAAAAAAAAAGGTGTTAAATGCCAGGTCCCGCTTTTAGAGTCCTCTAGTGTAAGTGTAGCCGAGGTGCTGGAGGTGAAAGAGCTGCTGGCTTCAGTTATGTGATGATAATAATAAGTAGTAGGAGTAGTGGCAAAGCTGAAGGCTGGAGCTTGAGCGGGGGAACTCTCCCTGTGTAAGTCGGCTTGTGTAATTCCCACAGCTCTCCTTATCTCCCCGTGCCTTTGGTTGGCATATCAGCCAGACAAAGAGCTTAACACAACTTGGCATAGAGACTGGGGAAATTGTTTAAAATTTCCAGCAACTGGAACAATTAAGTGAGCTTTCGAACGAGGGAGAATAGTTGTCCCCTTAGGATTCCTATCACCGAAGGATAACATTTCCAGGCTTTGTCCAGCAAGAGATGTCACTTCATTTACAGAGATCTTCACAATGTTGAGGTATATTGGATATTGGTTATTATATGTGAAAGAGTATCAGGAATCATCTCAGCTGGGCTAATTGTTCCAAGGTTCAGGGCTGATGGAATTTTAATTTAAGTGCTGGTGAAGTTTCCCAGAATTATAAAAGATGATGGCAAAGCCGTGGTTTTTAGAAGTAATAATAATATCCTGGATTCAGGAAATTTATTAAAATTTCAGCCAAATGCATCCCTGAATAAGAGAGATTCCTGAACTGGGACTTACTGCTGTCTGCTGCCTGTTTTGGGATGGAGACAGGATGGAGAACAAGCATCTTCTACGAGGGATGGTTGTGGCAAGGGCTTGATTCCCTAAGTCATGTTGACGTCACATTCTTCAGTGTTTGTTTTTATAGCTTGCAAGAACAAGAAGTGTTTGCCCTATTTTGTGTCACTGCTTTTTCTAGGGTGCTTCTCCTCCCTTCCACCCCTCTCCTTTACTGAACCTGCTCTGGGGATGTGTCATACCTTCACAACCCACTCCCTTTGGATGGGGGGGGAAAGGGAGAGGGGTGGGAGGGGAGGAGCAAGGACTCCGTGGCGCTGTATAAATAGTTGCTTTATTATCATTAAAAAAAATTGCACTCTAAAGATTTTTAGGATCAAAACATACCAAAGAAAATGTAAAACAAAATTAAAACGAAGTCAGTATCCACATTGTCAGCAGTTACTTTGTCACTGCAAAGCATCTCCTCAAAGGAATATTGTGCAGCACAGCAGCAGCCGAATGAAGCAAACGGCTCCGGCGTTTACTTAAAAGGGAAGTGCAGGGACATCTTCAAACCACAGTAATGGATCCCTGGGGTTTCTCTAAAGTCTGATAGTGGCACTGACATTTCCTGTGAAGTTGGAGGCTGGCAGGTTGTTAAAACTTCCTGTTTTTTTTTTTTTAACTGCATCAAGTGTTGCTGTGGTTTGTTGAACGTATAAAATCACTTCTCCACCTCCTCCTTTTTTAAAAAAAAAAAAATAAAATCCAGATATCAATAAAGAACTTGAGAGAGGAAAACACTATAATTATAGCCAAAAAGCTGGCACAATGCCTGCTGTATAAACCCGTTATTTTGGTAGCATAGAATTCGGTACTGGAATAATTCTCTGGGTGGAAACTTGGCAAACATGATCTCAGCCTGTGAGCTAATCTTTTCTTTTTCCTCCTGTAATAACATTTTTTTCTTCTCTACAGATTTAGCCATTTTAAAATTGTGCATCCTATTACCGAGATTGTGTATGCACAAATGACCTATGTTATGGGTCTCTGGGGTGACGTGAATGTAGACAAGAGATCTGCATGTTAGATTAAAACCCCTTCGCTGGAAAATTGGTACCCTGTAGATTTAAATACAATTAGCCTTGATCTGAACTGCTGCCACGATGGGAGTTAGCTACAGCTGAGGGTGAGATGGGAGAAGAGAGGCCCAGGAGAGCCTGGGCAGTGTTTGGGATCAGGATTTTGGTTTGCTGCGTGATGTGGAATGTTTCTGGTTCTGATCCTCACCATTTCTGCCTCAGTCTTGGAGCAATTTGTGTACTAGAGCTTGCTGGCCTGGAGAGGTAAAAGCCTAAATATTTGCACAGATTTGTGGATCTATGTCCACTGTGAAATGGAGATTGTTTTATCTCCATAGCAGTGTGAGAGGTGTCATGAGCTGTGCACAAAGACCACGTTTTACATTTAGCCTTTCTTTTCAAGAGAGCTGAGGCAACAGAACACCTCTGTGGAACTGTAAAGGAGCTCAGATAACACAGGGCTCTCATAACAATTTTTTTCATTTTGACCTAGATCTTCAGTTTTTAGAGAACAATGTGTTTACCTACACTTGCAGGTTCTGGGATCTGCAGATGCTACGGGAAGAGAGCGAGGCTTGGATTTAAATTCGTGTCAGTCTGCCATAAACATCTTTTTAAAAGAATATAATAAGATCAAATCTATCACTGCTCTTGTCCCTCAGTTGGAGTGCTTTGGTAACAGAGACTATCCAATGTGTTGGGACTGCCTGGGAGCCCAGGGCCCAAAACTGGCCCAGTGGTGTTTCAGAACTGCAAGGTAATTAGTTCCACTTCCCTGCAGCAGAAGGGGGGACTGCAGCCCCCTTTGAAATCTTCTTACCAGAAAGTGAGATGTGCAGTTTGCTGATGTGTTAATTTTCAGAGAAATCACTCTCTTGAAGAGAGATTTTGTCTGGGGTCTTGGGACAAAACAGAAAATGCTGTTGGAGTTGAAGCAGGCTGAGACCAGAGGTGCTCTGTGGATGCTGGTGCTTGCTTTGGGTGGGCAGCAACCTGCTTATAGCTTTTAACTTTTCCACCTGGAGGCACAAATGTTTTCCTGCAGCTTAAGCATGGGATTGACTTCGGGTTTTTTGCTCCCAAGGTGGTGCTGAGTACAATTTGCAGCAGCCTGCAAGGAACAGGGCACTTTGGTGGGTAGGTGTGAGCAGCACTGGTGCAGCCAGAGATTGTAACACCTGAATCTTGCTGAGTGCTGAAGGCAATGCTCTGTGTGCTTGGGCTGAAGTTGGTGGATAATCCATAGTAGATTTTGAAGCAGTACCAGAAATTTAAATAAGTTACGTGTTTGAGTTTTTACTGGGCAATTCTGACTGACAAGGGAGAAAAGACTGCAAAGACACCACTGAAGATTGTGGTGATGCAGGAGTTACAAGCCAGATCCAAAGCATCAGTGAGACCACAGAAAAGCTGCTGTTCCTTTGGTGGTGGTCCTGGTGTCAGGCTGGCTCCCATCTCCAAGGTGTGATCACCATCTGAGTCCTGAGCTCAGCTTGGCCCTCAGGGAGCAGCCAGGGAAAGGCATTTACAAACATGAGGCAGATCATCTTGTGCCTGGACAGAGAGGCCTCTGCAAGTATTCACGAATCATGTTAATCATGAAGTGTGCCACAAATACATCATTTTAGAAAAAAAAAAAAAGAGGGCTCAAGCAAGCACACAAGCAGACAACCTTGTGTGCTGCTTTCTTTTGCCTTTTTCAGAGTTTGTTTTTAGCCTTCAGAGAATTCCTGTTCATGCTGCCAAATGTCTTGGGAACAGAGAGGAGTGTATCATGAAAACAAAACCAGATCAACTTCCCGTTGCAAACCCAAGTCTCTCTTCCAGGAGGGGAAGGTGTTTTGGTGGGGTCTTGGTCCCTGGGTAATGGATTTACATGTTTCATCTCTGCTATCCCCACAGAGAAGAAGGAAAAAAAAAAAATCCCAACCCTCAAATATTTTATCTTGTTCTGCAGGACCCTCGCAGATCTCTCCCCAGGGACCATAAATTCTTTCCTGACTGTCACCACTGCTCCCAGACTCTGGTGAGGCACATTGGGAGAGTGAGCTTTGTTCCTCCACAGCACAGAGGACATGCCACAAATAATTTAAGGGACCATTTTTCTTGTTATATGACGTTAAATATTCTTTACTTAAAAAAAAAAAAAATCCACACCACTTGGCATAAAGTAATACATCCAGTAAAAGGGCAGATGCTGTTTAATAAAAGACAGAGCACTTGCCTCTGCTCTATGTCCAACCTCCTGAATCTATTCCTTGGCAGGAGCAGTGAGCCAGCCTGCTCACACCTTGATGTGAGGTGATGAGATGGGCCAAGAACAAGCTCTGTGCTGGGCCAAAACTTTTAAAGGACATTGTTTGTACCTGCAATTCAGTTGCAGGAAAAAGGAAATTGTGTTTTCATTCCAGCTGACTGGAAATATGTTTTTTTTTTTTTAAACCCAGCTTATTCAGACATCTTCCCCATCATGTATTCAAGTCCCAGGCTGGTGCTGTGGGGGGCTGGGCTGCAGCCCTTCAGATTGTAGAATCATGGAATCATTAAGGTTGGAAAAGACCTCTAAGATCACCAAGTCCAACCCTCAAAGATCAAAGGATGTGTCCTCTGGGGCTTGTGCTGGTTTGGAGGGTATAAGTAAGTCTGGAGAGGGACTCAATAGTAGTGGAGATCTCTTGCATGTAAAGAAATCTGACCAATAAACCAGTAAAGGAGCAAACAGAACTCCTCTGCTGGTATTGGGTCCAGAGACTCCACTGAGTCTCTGTGCAAGGGAGAAGCAGGTAATAAACTGTCCTCAAATCACTATTACAGCAGAAAAAAGTAGATATAAAGGGAAAAATCTGATTTCTGACTCACCGTCTCACTTTCAGTTTGGGGGGACTGGTGGTTGTTTGTCCCCCCACTCTATTTCTTTTCTTTGCTTTCCCTCCTATAAAAACAGAATTGGAAAAAAATAATATATAGGGAAATGGCAACCCCAAACCAACCCTTTGAAAAGCTGTTCATCTAACCTTTCTATTTCTTTAATGGACTTCTTTAAGTTTGCCACCTGCTTATCTCATTCCTCCTTTGAGCCTGTGAAAGGCACCTTCACATGTTTCTGAAACTTTACTCCAGTGCTAAGGTAAATATGCATTTTACTGTGTGAGTAGAGATTTTTGGAAACAAGGCTTTAATGGACAAATCTTGTGATTTCAAGGTAAAATAGGAGATATTTTCTTATACATTTAACTACTGTGTTGACACTTCTGATTTTAGAGCTTTTTTTCCCCTTCATAATATATTCTGATTTCCTTGATGTTACCCTTGGGTTTTGCCTAACCCCTTATTTATAATTTCCAAGCAATTCAGCTTGGGTATCTGAACTTGTGTATTTGTGGAGAAGGACTGGAGGATGACTTTCAGATTCCAAGTTTTGTTTGACAACTTCTTATTCCTTGTAACAATTTCATTTCTAACAGCCAGGAAGCCAATTTTAGAGCAGCGCAGAAAGAATTTCATAGGTGACACGAACACAGTCAATGCAAAACCATCTCTGCCCCTGTAATGTAAACACTGAAGCGTGCCCATAAATTTAACTGTGACTGTTCCAAAGAGGTGCTGGTGCTGTTAGCAGGACTGGGGCCTCAAAATTATCAAACTGCGGCTTTTTTACCTTATTTTTCCTCACTTTCACATGAATTTTCAGGAATGACATGGTATGTGTTTGTGTGTTTTTCTATTTAGGTCTTGGTGTGTTTGATCTGGGTGCATTAGGCACCTGCCTTGCTTGGTTCCCATCTATACCATGTTAATTATATTGCTCTGCTCTGACATAATAAACACTGAGTGAGTTGTGAATAGATTATTTACGATGCCACCTGAACTCTAAGTAATTATAGCTGTGTAATTTAGCTTCCCCCTATTTCATTTTATATATAATGCAATTTTTCAAAATATCCCAGCACACATCTATCTTTAGTTCTGTGTTTGGACGAATAAATTGTGATTCTCTTTCAAAGGTAATATATCAGCAATGCCCTTAAGGGAGGGCGCTGTAGCTCTGTCAAGAACAATCCATAAACTAATTCACACATAAACAGAGACAATGGATACATGGAATGAACACACACCTTCATTCACAGAAAATAATACTGTACTTACCTGTCTGGGTGTATTTAAGTCTAATTTTCTGCTGTCAAAGCACTAAAGGAAGGTATACAATATGTCTCAGCCTAATGGCTTTTAATACAGGACTTTTCTTGCAACTTAAGCTGCTGGGACAAAATTAGTATCAGGCAACAAATATCTTGCAGTAAACAGAATGAAAGTATTAATGTTTGCAGCTGGAGAAGTAAAATTATTTTTGTGGGAGTGCTGTTTGAGGCTGTTTCTTGGTATCTGTTTATGGGCTGCAAAGATTCAACTTCAATACCTGCTACAGCAGCCTTGGTGCTTGGGAAACCAGACCTTTGCATTATTTAACAGTTATTCAAGGAGGCAGAACAAGTGCTGTTGGAGCGTGAGAGGCCCTGACCAACCTGGTGTGAGCAGGGATGCTGGGGGACTCTGGGCACTTCCTGCTGGATTAGCAGCACTTGGAAGTTGCCAGCAGCACGTGAGGGTGCTGGTGTCTCTTCCACCTGGCTCTCACCAGTCAGCACAAGCACGTGCTGGAATGTCTCAGCTCTGCTCCTTGGTCTGGCACTCAACAGCCATTGACTTTTGGACCACTGGTCCCACCCTCCCTTTGCCTCAGTTTCCTCAGGTGTAAACCCTGTAAAATACCACTCACTCTTCCAGTGGATGAGGCAACATTGTTCAGTATTTGAACCAGGGTAGGCTGCCTGTCTAGAATGTGCTGAACCAGAAGTTATAGACTTAAATGATCTTTCATACCGAGTTAGAAATCAGAAAATCATACAAGCACAGAATGGTTTGGGTTGGAAGGGACCTTAAAGACCATCTCTTTCCAACTCCTGGTCATGGGCAGAGACACCTTCCACTAGACCAGGTTGCTCCAAGCCCCATCCAACCTGGCCTTGAACATTCCCAGGGATGGGGCAGCCACAGCTTCTCTGGGCAACCTGTACCAGGGCCTCACCACCCTCACAGGGAAAAATTTCTTCCTAATAGGTAATCTAAACCTACTCTCTTTCAGTTTAAAGCCATTCTTCCCTTGTCCTGTCATTACATGCCTGTGTTAAACCAAACTCAAATGTTTGCATTTTTGTTTTGCGAAGTGCTTTGAAATCCTCATAGCAAAAGAAATGTAAATGCACTGTATGTCTTGTTATACCCTTGAAAACCTGTCCAGGATGATTTTCCCCTCTTTTTGTCTCCGTAGAGCCTTGTGGGCTCATTCTTCTGGTTCCTTCACACAAAGCTCTTGTTGGTGACAGTGGCCTTGAACGGGTGGGCAATGCCACTGGGCCCCCGTTCTGCAGGAGCCATCCCACCCAGGGCTCCTGCAGCACCAAAGATGTGCACACGTTTACGTCAATTAAAAGGTACTTAAGAGAGTCAGAATCTTTATTTTTTTTTTTTCTTTTTTAATTAAAAATGTCAGGACTCAAACTTTACATGGGATTTGTGACGGCTCCAATTCCCGGTTGGCATGTGTGAGGCGGCACCCAGGAGATTCGAGGTTTCCATGACATCATACGGTAACTGTGAGCCTAACAGTTAATTAAATACTATATCCATGTATTCTAGTTAATTGATGCTTCCTTTACATGGTTTATTGTGCTGCAAACTGGTATTGCTTCTGTCTCACTGAGCAAACACAGAGAGGGAGCGAGGGAAGGAGACGGTGGGATGCTCCCGCTGGCGGCTGGGGAGAGGGAGCTGTTGGCACGTTGTGCTGTGCCCAGGGGCATCCTCGAGGAGAGCCCAGCGTCACCTGCACACCAGGGGTTTGAGGTGGCTCTGTGGGTCAGATGGAGATCTTTTATGAATGAGCTGAGCCGAGCCTTGGGAATGAATCGCAGGCACGAGCAAGCTGTGCCTTTTTTTCAAGCCCAGCTTTGTCCGGGTTTTCCGCGGTCCTGTTCGTGCAGAGGAGGGTGCTCCGGTATATTTATGCAGTGCACAAATGTGGCATCGCCCCTCTGCTAACATTCCTGCAGGAATGTGACTCTGCCCAGGCCAGGATCTGGGATACAGCTGGGCCTCCTGCATGCTGGCCTTAAGGGAGGGGGGAAAACTGTTGTTTTTTTCAGCGAATAAAAGTATTTTAAGTCAGTAAATCCAACTTTATTGGTAGTTGGTAACATAACATGATCTGGCAGCAGGCTCTGACCACTGACCTCCAGCAGCACACCTCGGTCTCCTGCAGCTTTCCTAAAGGGTGTTAAATCCCTCAAGTAAAAGCAAGCCCAGGTGGGCTGCTCTGGTGAGGCCACCTGCAGAAAAGGGCAGGGCATATCACCAGGCTTGCTTATAGAGGTGAACAGAGTGTTAAATGATGTGCCCAGAGAGAGCATGACCTTGTCTGCTGACAATACAGCTGTGTTAGAGTGGAAAGATGATAAAAATTCATAGTGCCCACGAAAATTCTCCCTGATATCTGCCCCTTTCCCCTGCCCTGCTCAGTTCCTGGTGGAAAAAGTCCAGATCTGCCTTATCTTGCTTGTGTGCCTCAGGGTACACTCACCCTGAGTTCTCAAACTTGAGGCTTAAATACTGCTGCAAGGAGGAAAGAAAACATTTTTGTTTAAAGGATTTCAATCCAGAATGTAATTTCAGCAGCTTTTTACTAGTTCATTTGGCTCATAGTCTCAGACTGTGACAGATTTTCTAGTCTCCTGATCTGACCTTCTGCAGCACTGGGGTGATTTTTTGTGCCTGTGTGTGGGAAGGAGAAGGAGATTTGTTCAACGCTGAAAACAAGACTGAGAGCACTTAATTCACAGATGATGAAACAAACCCCATTTTTAGCTCAGGCTCCAGATGTGAAGCTCTAAGTCACATCTCTGTGCTGCTGTGCATTGTGGGTCCATGCTGATACTGAAGATCCTAAAACATTGAGACTGTAAAGTTGGCATCAGGAGCATCTCTTTGCTTTAACTCCCAAGGAAAAGCTATTCTGGAGGTTTCAAATGAGAACATTTAAAGAAAGAATTGTCATATCCTGTATGCAAAACAAACACTGGCTGCCTTCTCTCCCTTCTTCTTTGTCTTCTGCCATTCTCACTTCTTTCTCACCAAATGTATAATTTCTCTTCTAAAATAAGCTAGGATGCTGCAAGTGCGATGAAAACCATTTCCAAAACCCTGTAAGGTTTCCATGTTTACTCTCTTGTGGCATGTTCCAGGCTGAATTTTTTCAAGCTCACAGTTCTTGTCCACTTGCAGCTCCATATTTCTGTTCAGGTGAAGAAATGCTATGAGTGCCGTCATCTCCAAAATGTTTGCTCTTTGGTGTTGACTTGGCCTTCTTCCAAAAGGCAAAGTGGCCCCAGCCCCTGTGAACAGACTGGGGCTGTAGATGAAGCCAGTTCAGATGGAGGGAGAAATGAAAGACATTTACATACCATTTCAGTAATACCCCTCCAAATTATCACTTCTTTGATCCTTCCACCATGCCAAGTGCTGCAATGGTGGTACTCTTTGGGAAATGGTGCTGTCTTCTATTAAAGGTAGGTATTTTTTTCTGTAATTCTCTTTAGTGTTGCCTTTAGAGGCCCCTCTATGTGGCTCTTTTCACTTCTAATTACTGCACTAGGAGATTACAGTGTGGTGCTGGCGACAGAGAGAGAGAGGGGGAGGAATGGGATGGTGGAGAGGGAAAGATTTCTGTGGTAATTTGCATTTAAAGCTGGCACTCAGCATTATATCTCCCTGTTCACCCATTGTCTATAAACATTTTAGCTCTTCCTTCTGCCTCATCAGAATGAATTAAGCATTTTCATTGCACCACCAGCCTAATTAGAGTCATTTACTATGTTGACACAAAGGGTTTTTTTATGAGCATCTCAGCTTTAATACACTACAGCAACATTGGAAACCTCCGATCAAAAGGTAAATGTTTGGGGGTCAGAGATATTTTTCAACATTCTCCCAAGAATACAAACAACTTCCTCGAGAGGTGACGTGCGTGTGCAGCTCCGCTGGGGCCGTGGTGAGCTCGTGCCGGTGCTCTCGTGTGCTGCTCCTGCCTCCCAGTTGCACTTGTTGAAAGGAGCTGGCTCAGCTCAGAGGAGGCCTCGTGTCCTGCAGGTGCTGAGCAGCACAAAGGGTTTGGTGGGTGAGAGGCTGAAGGCAAAGGGCAGAAACTTGGTGCGCGTGGAGGGGGCGCAGGGATGGGCTACTCCGAGTCTGAGAGGTCTCAATGCAAGTTGAGCATTCTTAGCTCGTGGTGGATCTCAGGGCACCCTTGGAGCTGAGATCTCCACGTGGGCAACCCATGCACTGAGGCGTGGAGGTTTTGGGTGGGTCTTGGTGTATTACAGGCACAAGACCAAGTGAGGCAATGCACAACCTCGCAGGATGTGAAGTCTTCTGGTTTTTGGGTGTCCACAGACACATCAGGCACTAAAAAGAGGGCTGTGTCCTTACTTAAAGCTGGAGCCTTTGACTCCCTCTGCCTGTTTTTCAAATATTTTTGTATCAGTGTAGGAAAGTTATGTCACTCACAATCAAACCCAAGAGAGCAGGAAATGGTTCCAGAGTTCTTCAGGTGATGCAAGTGCTCTGTCACAACAGTGTCACCTTTGTTCTGGGTGAATTAGTCACACCTCACAAATCTGCCACAGATCTTAGGAATTTGTGCATGTTTACATAATTGCAAATATTTTCCGCTAGCTATGTGAGTCATATTTACAAGTTTATAGTCCTTGGGTTCAGTTATGGAACCCTTTTACAAATTGCTGTGACATTTCACATCTTTATTGTGGCATATCTCTTCTTGGATTTCTTCTATAAAGATGTATTTGCCCAAGGCAGGAAGGCCATCCTGTTGGTAAAGCAGCCTGGATGTGCACAGAAATATTTGCTGTAGGTTTGATCCTCAAATTGAACAGGGAATGTCTCCAGGTGATCTAATTGTTCAGGTTTCTCACAGTCCTGAGTGTGAGGAAATCTGAATAACCATCTTACCAGAAATTTTGCAGACTGAGAAAGCTGTTTGTCTCTGTAAGGAATAAGTGGTTTATAAGCCATATTTAAAAAGCATGTGTCAAAATGTTTGTTTGACATTTCATAATGAAAATAAATTTTATTATTTTTTAAAGAAAATGTCACAAAATCCCAGAATGGCTGAGGTTGGAAGTGACTTCTGAAGATCATCTGGTCCAACCTCCCTGCCTAAGCAGGGTTATCTAGAGCTGGGTACCAAGGGACCATGTCCAGACTTCTTTTTTTTTTGGTATCTCCAAGGATGGAGACTCCACAACCTCCCTGAGAAACCTGTGGCAGGGCTCAGTCATCCTCACAGTAAAAAGTGTTTCCTGACATTCAGGCAGCCACTCCTGTATTTCAGTTGTGTCCATTGCCTCTGTTCACCTTTGCACCCTCCTTTCAGGTATTTTCATGCTTTAACATGCCTTCTCTTCACCAGGCTGAAAGGCTGAACTGTCCCAGCTTTCTCAGCCTTTCCTTGTATGAGAGATATTCCAGTCCCGTCACCATCCTTGAGGCCCTTCCTTGAAACTCTCCTGTATGTTCACAACTCTCTTGTGCTGGGGAGCCTGATCTGCAGGCGCTGGTGAAGTTCCACGCAGGGGAACAGCTTGTGTAGCTGACATTCCTCCCGTAATAATCATAATGACAACTGTGGTCCACACCAGGAGATCTCTGGATCACATTTCCCTAGAGCAGTTCTGTGTTCTGTGGTGCCCAGGGCTGTCTGACTGAACACTGTGAGTCCCTTCCTGACTGTTGCTGTGTAACACAGGAGTTGCACTGCAACAGTCCATGAGATCAGTGTTCTACTGCCCCATGTTCTACTCTGTCTAAAAATAATGTGTAGCAGATTTGAGTTTAGAGTGGGAATGAGAACTCAGCTTTCTGGACTTCTAAGGAACTTTGGTTTCTTTCACTGTTTTAAACTCCTCTTCGATGCAGTGTTTGGTTGGTCTGCAGGACTGGCTTCAGCCTTTTATGGGGTTAATGCTCTTAGTATGGGTGGCAGTGCTCATTTTCCTAGCAGTACATGCTTTTATCTTTGGGAAAGGGGAGCTGAACGTCCTAATCTTCTAGGATCCTTATGCCACTAGGTCCCAGCTTAGTTTTTGGTCTGCATTCCCTCTCCCATGCAAGGACTCAGTGGCGCTGCCATGCCCACCACTCCCTGGGATCAGAGCTACCCTCATCCCATGAGCTGTCCAGCAAGGCATGAAGCAAGGGGTTCCTGCAAGGTAGACCTATAAGTTAAGAATGTGAATGTATATATCTTTCTCTCCTCTTAATAAGAGCTGTTATTGTCTTACAGAATGTGTAAAACCTATTTCTGCCCCTGTGTTCCCATGTGTGCATGTATGTCTCCATGTGTAGGCACACATAAGCTGGCCGCAAGCTTGTTCTCTTCTGGGAAATTAAATACTTATTTCCATAATCCTGCCAGGCCTAGATAAAGCCTGATGCTTCCCCTGAACTCCTTAAACCAGTTGCTCTGTTTGGATATGTTTGTGTCCTGTGCTGCCCAGGTTAGGGACAAATTTCAGCCAGAGTGAACAGTTCCTACAATGCTGAAGAGCAGCAGGATGGTCTGGAGGAAAAACCAGATCTTAGAAATGTATCCTGGGGATCACCAAAGCCTCAGGCATCTCTAGCTACATCTGCATCTAGTAATTATTCTGCAGACTACAAGGAACAGTGAAGTGTTGCTTTAATTTACACATTTTCTGGCCTCTCTGCATTTGTTTCTTAGTCAGAGACTAATGGTTAGACCACTGGACTGGAACCCAGGAGACCTAATTTATTTCAGGCTATGCTACCAACCTGCTGGGGAGCTCTGACCGAGCCTTTCCGTTCCCTCTGCTGCTTCTTACCCTCCACAAAGCAGAGATAGCAATAGTGAACTTGTTTGTAAAGTTTCTGATAAAATAGCACCAAGTGAGATAGAATATTAATAATGTAGACCAGAGCTATGAAAAATTGATTTTAGGCACCAAATTATTAGAGGGGTTAGTTAGTTACCACATTATTTAAATGCCAGTAGCAGGGGGAGAAAATGCTTTTTGGTTTTTTAATTTGTTTTTTACCACTTTGCTAAAAGCTCTGAATGTCCACGGACCCAAAGCTCAGCACCAGGGTTAATGTGGCCAATAGCAGAGCATGGAGGAGAGGGAGCAAGGATGGGGGCTGGAGAGGAGGGGAAGGTGTTAGAGGGGGAATATTGGATGGGAAAATAGAGCAGAGTGGGCAGATTGGAGAGCGACAGATTGTGAAAGCGGGGGAGAGAGAGAGAGAGAGAGAGAGGAGAAGAGATCCTATTAGAAATACCATGTGTGTGCGTGCAGCGAGGGCTGTGCACGCAGGGAGGAAGGGACGCGGCGTCTACTGTAATATTATTCAAGCAATCACATGAATCGCGTATTAGATAACTCCTCTGGTTGGTTACCACTGCGAGGGCTGCAAACGTGTTCTGCTTTAATCCCAGACACATCACGTTTTTAATCTCAAGCGCATCAGGCTTTTCCTGAAGGGTTTTGGGGGTTTGTTTTGTTTTGGTGGTTTGTTTTTTTTTTTTTTTTTCCAAGATGTTCAGGAGTTCAGGATCTCCGTGGCTTTGGGGTGCTCCTGCTCCCGGGGTTGATTCGCCGTCAGGTCTCCGGGACTGAACGATGAGGAATTTACTCTGGCTGGGAAAATGGCTACTGCCCTGACACGACGTGCTGGGGGTGGGGGGGGAATTGGGTGGGAAAGAGCCTCCTGGAAAATATAGCATTTCACAAGCGGATTACAAAAACCCCCAAAGCCTTCCTCCTAAATTGTTGAAAAATCAAACTTAAAGGGCCTGAGTTAAACAGGCGAAACATAAGAAACGTCGAAACAGGACTCAAAACCCTGTATTGACACCATCAGCCTTAATTTACCCCAGAGTGCAGAAATAAAAATTCATAGAGACATGATGAAAGGCTGAGAGTATCAGACAGGAATCCAGAGACTTAACCCTGAATTGACTGCTCCCGCAATGGGTTTGCGCTCAGAATATTTTTCATTGTGCAGATGTGGATTCCTAGTTTGTATTTTTGTGATTTTTTTTTTTTTAATAGTTTATGAAATTTACTGTGTATCTTAGAACCAGGATAGATGCAATTTACTATCATTTCTGTGTATGTTTGTGTGTGGATGTACACACACACACATCTTTGAGAATTTTTATCTCGGCATCATTCACAATATAAGCACAATAGTCATGTCATTCTTGCTGTTGCGTAGATTTTGAGCTAAAATTCTCTTCACAGCTTGGAGATGCAAATTTTACCCAGAATAACGTTACTTAAAAAAAAAAAAAAAAAATCATCCTCCAAGTAGAAAAAGAGAATTTGATTCAAATGGAAGGGGGGACGAAGAGAATTGGCAAATTGTGGGCAGGTGCTGGGCCAGCTTCCTCCATATGAATTTGTTAATGCGTCTTAATCCTGACCTGCAACACCCTGCCTGGATTAATGTTGTGGCCTCTCATGACCAGGAATTGCAGACTGCTGAGTTGTGTGGCACTGGGATGGGTTTTTGTCTTTCTTTTTTCATTTTTTTTCTTTGTGTTGTAGGTTGCTGACGACATTTCGTTTGTGACCTAGATAGAATTTGAATCCAAATCCCTAAATTTTTTTTGTAAGAACGGAATTATTCCCCTGTTCTTTGTGTGCACGCACATCTATGTTTGCACATTGCCCCCTGTGAAGGGTTTTCCACTGCACAGAGTTGAAAATGTGTTATTTTGAAAAACAGCCCCCCGACCTATATTTCTTTAGATTGAATGTGGCACCTTTAACACGCTCCCCCTTCCTTTTTCTTTTTGTTGCCCTTTTAATTTGTAAACAGATAATTATTTGTTGTGGGTTTTTCCTCCAGATTTGGGTGAATGCAACGTGTTACCCCCCCGGAGCTCAGTGTTGCTATGCAGATTTCTGATTTTGGTGGCAGAAACGTAAAGCTCTGAAAGGAAGGGCGGCATCTCAGCAATCCGGGAACGCACACACCAACCCGTGCCTGTGATTTCACCCTCCCACTGCAGGGTGAAACCTGGACAGCTCCTGGAGCCCAAACAGGTGCTGAATCCCGGGCTGTAAATGAGGAGCTTAGAAGTTGGGATAATGGCATTAATAGAGGGATGAGTTCACTGGGAAACGCCTTGTGGTGCTCCCAAAATGCAACTTGGGTAGCAAAGCGTTGTAATGCCCAACTTTCCATAATTTAGTGGCATGCTGGAAAAGGAACTAAGTGGTTTTATAACTATGTATCTATAAAACCATGTAAATACATTCACTTTCCAGCAAAATAATAGAGAAACCAGTACATCCATGGGGTTTGTATAATGGAAACTGATTATTTTTTAGTTTACAGTTAAAAATAATGCAAACTTTCACCATGCAGTTATACTCTACCTCATTTCAGCCCTCTTTTGCTATTTTTTCTCATTTTTTTTTTTCTTCCAAGTAGCTGAATTCAACAAACAGTATTGAAGTCAGTGTTGTCCCTACCCCACTGTACTCTCTGCCTTTCTCTGCATGTTTTTCCTTCAGTTGCTGACAAAGGCACGAGCCCAAATGCTGGGTGATTACAGTCAGGTTTTCCACCCTTCCCATCAGATATATTACTTAGAACTATTAATAACTCACTCCAGGAGAGTCACAACTGTCATGTCAATGCATCTTTCCCTGTATACATAACACAAGAACCTTAGAGAGTGTTCAGAACAAGCCAAACATGGTGAAAATGAATGTATTTTCCCAGGTTAGTTTGTAAGGGCTGAATTCACAAATGCGGATTTTTTGATTTTTTTTTTTGGCCAACAATTTTTCATTTATTTTTAATTTCATCACATGTTTTAGTTTTCAGGCACATTCTGAAAAATGAGCTTTATAAAATATGCAGTCCTCTTCACAGTCTTATTACATCACTACTGCACTGGGAGAGACATCTTTCTAAATTGAAAACCATTTTTAATGAATTGTTGTTTTATTTTAGGATCCCTTTAGATTTCCTAGAACATTGTCTGAGTTGTCCATCTGAAGGAATACTGACCTAACAAATCAAAATAAAAAAACATATTCTGCAGCCCTTGACCTGGCTCACAGCAACCCCCTGTATTATAAAACAAAGGGCTGTGGTGATGGGGGAAAATCCCACTATGAAGTAGAAAATCAGCATTATTGCTTAGCTGTGGATTTGGAATTAAATCGCATGTGAGATTTAAAAATCTGATGGAAAACTGTGACCTTCTGGCTTACCTACAACTGTAGTGGAAGACATTAGCCCTAGAAGAATGTGATTTATTGGTAAAATAAAGTGAGTGGTAAAATATGAGGAGAATGGGTTATTGTCAGTAAAAAGCATAAAGACAAGGGGGAAAAAAAAAATCTAAACCTTGATTGCCAGTGAAGGAAATATAGAGGAGGAAAGAGGGAGATGAAGGGGAGAACGAGAGCATCCCCAGTGGCAAAATGGTTAAAAGAGACGACTAAAATCCAGCGAAAAATCAAGCAGTCAAGTAGTTAATTGACTTTGCTTTAATCAGCCCAATGAATATTCATTAGTGTGCTGGTCCTAATCATGGGGGCCATGTTGTCCGCATTTAGCAAGCGCACGCTCAGCATCATGCATGCCTCAACAGCTTCCCTTCCTCTCCGCACTGACATTAAATTTAGAGGCTTTGCGCCTTCCCAGCTCGAAGGGAGCGGGATTGGCCCAGCTGCTCGCTCCGAGATGCCATAGCAACCCCTGGCTCGTTGCCTTGGAAACATTTTTTTTTTTTTTTTTTTTTTTTGTGAGGGCCTGAGCCAGTAATCCATAGGCTTAACGTAGGAAATATGTCTTTGTGGGGCATGTGTGTATAGATATATAGATGTAAGGGAGAGATTGAATGGGCGGAAGGCGAGAGCGTCTCTCTTCTGTGGTGCGGCTTTAACGATGGGAATGGGGTGAGGGATCTCCTCCTCCACAGCTCAAGTGATGTTTTGGGCTGTGGGCTTCACGCTTTTTATTTTATTTTGTTTAAATTAAAAGCGCATCAGCCGTCTCGGTTCGTTTCCAGACCCATCCGGAGGGAGGAGGAATATTTCTCTTGGCCGTAATGCTCCCCTGCCCACCCCAGAAAGAAGCAGCGACTGCTTTAAGGGCTATAGGACCCTATTATCCACATCAAGTTGAAGTTCCTCCTCCTGAAGGAGGTGGGCCTGGAAACGAGCTGCCCCATAAATCAATGGAGAAGTGCAGGCATGGAGCTGGAGTCACGGAGTAGTGAATGCAGCTGCTGCTCCTCACGTTCGCGGCTGCTTTTCCCTTCGTGCGAGCAGGGGGAGGCTCCTGCTGGAGATTGGTTCAGCCAACGCAACTCCAGTCCCACTCCAGCCTGTTAATATTCCAGATGTTGCTGGGGAAAAATGATGATGTCCTGATCCTGGTGTTTTAGGAGTAGCTTGTGTTTCTGCCTTCCTGAAAGCAAAATGTGAAAAAGCGGCGAAGTCCCCCAGCTGTGTCAGACGCAGCGTTCCAAGCTTTAAAAATAGAGTTTGAAAGAAAAGAAAAAAAAAAACCAAACCAAAAAAACCACCCTAATATATTCAGAATGCCTGCAAGGAGTTTTGGAGCTGGGAAATCCAAATGGTTAATGTTGTCTGGTAAATAAAGCTCATCCCTTAAAGCAAATGCAAAAAAAAAAAAAAAAAAGAAAAAAAAAGAGTCCTGACCCAGTGAGGCATCATCTCCAATGGAACAAAACAGCTGCAGGGAAAATGCGCAAAAACAACCCGTCCTCTTTGGACTCGGGCTGTGAGCGTGAGAGGTGCCTTGTAAAACGCTCAGTGCAAAGATGAAAGCTGCACAGGCATCCAGAAATAGCGCTGCAGAAGATTAAGCAATAGGTGCTTTCAAAAGAGCATTAGTAATTTCCTAATATTCCCTTCTATCGTGCCTTTTTTTCATTTTTTTTTTAATGGCTCTTAAGATAGAGCAGAAATGGCTACAAGAGGAAAACTAATTCAGAAGCTGCGAGAGAAATCGGGTTTGGTCTCTACGAGAGGGTTTTTTTTTAATGTTTCTATTATCGTTATCTTAAATTATTCAAAAGTGTCATTTTGAGCTCACGGTGCAGGCACATGGTTTAATGAAAGCAGATGAAGAAGGATCCTCCTTATTGAAAAAAAAAGGGAAAAAGGGGAGCATTGTCCCATCTTCTGCCACCTGCGACGGGAAAGGTCCTGCTGGTTGAGCATCGTGTCCTGAGGGGAACATGCATGGGAGAGGGGGCTGATTTTTTTGGCCCATCAGGAAAATGTTCTGCAACGATGCTAAAAATGTAGGGATATTCGGGACTGAATTCCAGAATAGTTGTAAGGGAGCATAGGAAGGAACAAACTTTGTTTTCCCCTGATTCCCATGTTCTGAATGGCACCAAAACCCCATTAGAGGTCTGTGTGTATGGAGGGTGCAGGGCCTGGGATGGCACACTGTGTGATGGCTGATAGTCCAGAGACCAGTTCTGGCCAATGTGGGAGGGAAATTGTTTCTCAACATCTGTATCTGCGCATAAGAAGATAAGGTTAATCAGCCTCCAGTTCTCCGTCAAGCAGAACTACTGTGGTTTTTCAACATTTTTAAGTGTGAAAGGAAGAAATCTGCCACCCACGACCAAATGTCAAGATTGAAGGCTGGTGGTTTGATCTCCAAGGTCTTCAGCAGTTTCCATCTGGCTCAGGCAGCCCTGTTGCCATCTTGAGCACTGCTCCTTGGGGGTCATTTCCAGCAGGAAAACATGAATATTTTGGGGGGAAGAGCAGTTTAGGATGGCTTTTAGGGGATTATTTGTTTGTTTGTTTGTTCGTGACTTGTTTTTTTGTTGTTTTAGGCTTGTGCCTGTTTGGGGTTTTTTTAAATGAAATTAAATTCACTAGTAATTATAACTGCTAGAAGGGAGAGGAGAGAGAAGAATGGTGAAATGCATGAACTGAGGAAGAGCTGTGTTAAAGCAGCCTATCAGAGCTGCTGGTAAAGATCATTTTATCCCAAGAAGCATTGAGGCAGAAGGACTCATAGGATCCGAGAGTGGCAGAGCACTGATGTGAGACAAAGAGCTCCTGGGGAGGGAGTGAGGAAGAAAAGTAGGTTAAAAAAATATTTACAGTGAATTTCCAGGGGAAATTTTTGATCTTGATGGATCCATTTTTCTAAAAAAAAAAAAAAATTGTGTTGGGAAATTTCTGAAATGTATTTAAGAAGTCCAAACTAAAGCATGCTAGACAAAATCCTTTATGTAGCCCTACTGAGCAGTATTTATTAAAAAAGAAAAAATCATAATGGGAATTGCTTTCTTTTTGTGATTGTATTCTGTTGCTTCAAATCTCTGAATGGAGTCTGCTTCCATCTGGTTAAATTTGAGAGCTGTGGGTGGTCCATTGAAAAGACATGATCAATTAATTTTGTATGGGGAATGTACAATCAAATGCTGAGCATTGTGACACTGTCCCTTAGGCCAGTAGTGCTACGGGCTTGGTGTCTCCTCTTGGTGTTTTCCTTCAGTTTGAACCTGGTTTGTGCTGGTACAAATGTCTGTAGAGTGCAGGACAGAACTGTTCCTCTTGGAAATGAGCATGGAGGAGGAAAAAAAGTGGTGAGTCCCTGTTCACAAGGGTGAGCAGCAGCTCAGGGGACCCACCTCTGTGTTCAGAAATGGTTGAGTAATTTGCCACTGTGTTGGTGGAAATGAGTGAGACTGCCCTGGTTTGTATGAGGGATCATCCTGCAGGTTGTGCTGATGGTACCTGGAAATTCATCTTTTGTCAACCTTGTGTTGTTTTAATTGTTCAACTGGGGAGCAGAAACATATATTGAATTTGGTAATAAACTACCATGGTGAAAATTATGAGGTGTCCCAGAGCAGTTCTGGGACAGCCCTGGTTTCAAATGTGACAAAAGGCAAGGAAACAAGAAGCTGGAAGGAAAAGGACAGCTCTCTAAGTTGATAGAGATCTGAGTACTGATGTTGCCCAGCAAAAATAAGGATATACCTACAGTGAATATTTTTTTTACTAAGATTAATCTGATCAGCTGTAATACTACACAAAGTTTTTTTTTAAATGGTATCCTGATATGATTTCTTCTTCTGATTTATTCTTACAATATTTTCCTTTTCTCTTTCTTAGCTACAAGAAGTCATCCAGTGGAGCAGTCCCTACTGGGGAACAAGAAACCTCCAAGCCCAACCACCCAAAAAAAGAGGTAAGCATGGATTAATTTTTATTTTTCTTCCATTCTTAAGTTGTCGGTGATTCAGATTTTTTAAACGGATTCTGACCTTTGGGTGCAGCAGTGTAGTGTCTGCTGAGCCACAGAGCCAGTGTGTGTGCAGAGAAATGTGATTTTGTATTAGTGGTGCAAAACCAGAGCAATATCCCTGCCCAGGTACCCCCTGTAAGGTGTGCACACCACGTAGGGTGCAGGTTTGAGTAGTCCTTCCACACAAAGGCTGCTTAGAAAAGCACAAAGCATCATCGCTGGTACCATTTCACGCCTGGTGCCTTCACTAAAGCTGGAGGCAGAGCAGGCAGGGAGCTGGAGGTCAAGGGCCAGGCTCGGCTCGATGCATCAGGCAGCCTCCCTTCAAATCTTACCTGCCCAACCTGCGATGCTTTTGCAGTGAGGAGGCGTCCAGACCAATCGCCCTCTGCGACTAAAGATGGAAAAATCCCTTCTTTTATGCAATTGTGTCTCATCTCTATTTTTGTCGTTGGCTGACAGGGTGGGAAGAGAGAAGGAAAGGATGGGGAGGGAGGTACCAGTGAGAGGAAAATTACCACCAAATCAGGCAATTGAAGGGAGAAGGGTGGAAAGGGAGAGAAGGGAAAACATGCCAGTTCCTGAAACCGTCCCCTGCAAACAGAATTCCGGCTCCTTTACAGGTGCTTGAGTCAGGATCATAAAGCCCAAACTTAAGCAGGTTTCTCTTCCAAGGAGAGCTCATCCCCTGGCTCAATTCAGCAACATCAAGGCGATGTTGCTGCTTCTGAAAACACAGAACCAATGGTGGTTGGTGCAAGGCTGCTGCTCTGCTTAGTGTTTCATCCTAAACTCTTGGGGCATCAGTCAGGCAGTTGTTGCTGTGCCTCCCAAGTGATGCCAATACCAATTGCAAACAGAGTTCAGACTGGGAATAAGGGATTGGTTACTCTGTGCCCCTCTGCCTTCCCTCAGCCATGGTGTGCTCCAAGTAGAGGGGAAAAACCAAAGGTGTTACCTTCTGCTTGCAAACCATGGCAGTGATGCAGGGATTTGTGTTGGGCCATTTCCAGCTGAAATGGAAGGAGACACAGGGCTTGTCTCGTGTTATTTGATTTAGGAGGTTGTCTACATGTTGAGATTTCAGAGAAGGTTGGAGTTTGGCTTGGAAGGGCTGGCTTTCTCAATGAGAGCCTGACTACCATTCAGCTGACTGCAAAGTCTTGAATCAGGAAGAATGCGTTGTGTTGAATTGTTTCTGCAGAACAATGACTTTGGAAAACAAAACGGCAGTAACCAGAAAGAAAACCCCTACAAACAAAATAATATTTATTTCCGCCATGGCAGCTCTGTGAACTGAAAATGGGATGTTTTGTTTTGCTGGGCTCGTATGTAGAAAGTGATTGTATCCAGTTGCAGACAAAAATTACATCTGGGCCTCGGAAGGGGGAAGAGGAGGGTGGGAAGATCTATGTCTGCAGAATCACTGATGCAGGAAGATGCAAGTGCTGTGTTGTGTCTAGTTGCATCATGTGTGAATCCATCAGCGACTTAAAGAAACAGCAAACTCGGTGCAACCTTTTACTGTGGTTTTTCCATCTGCTCCCTGATCTGCTGGTGATGAATGTTCAGCTTTTCCATCTCCTACCCTCGAGATGTCCTTTGTGGGAACTCCTGGTGATTTTTCTTAGCTGAAAACATACCCAGGAATGTCTGCAAACTTCTGTGAAAAAACCTTTGTCAAACTGTTATTGTGGATGCTGCACTATTGTTACATCAAAGAAAAGTAACATTTGTTGATGACTTTAAGTAGGGTGTCTGTTAAAAATTTTCCCGTGTCTTTACTTTAAACACTGGTAAGATAATAATTATGGGTGGAAAAAGGGCTTCTAGTTTGCAACTTTGTGTGCAAATGTGAGACTTGAATCCATAATGTGCTGGTTGTGAGGTCAAAGCTGCTCTGTGAAACTGCTGATTGAGATTAGTCTTGGGAAGAATCATGCTTCCAAACCCTCAAGCATGGCTTAATATTTTACTCTAAACCCATTCCTTCTTTTACATTGCTCACTGAATCTCAGGAGAGCTGTCTGCCTCCACCAGGAATCTGTCAGCCTGCTACCAACAAGCTTATATCCACATCCTGACCTGCTCACGGACTGACCATTTTCAGTTTTAGCCCAGTTTTTCTCAGGAAAGCAGTGCTGTGCCATACAAAGCAGTGTGTAGGTGTCTCTGTCTATCAGTTCCCATAATATTTTTCAAGCCTGTCAGCTGATTTCTCCCAGTTTTGACAGAGGTAGAAGTGTCAATGTTATTTAATTACAAGTTTTCCAGTATGGGCAGTGGGGGAGAGGGGAGACCTCATTGCCTGCACCTCTGTTAGACACCAGAGCCCCCACCTCGGATCTCTGCCTCAGCAGTGGGTATTTTGAAAAACCAAGCAGAAATACCACTATTCATTTATTTTCCATTTGCTCACTCACCCATTGAAGGATTTGTTTTTTCAAATGAGCCATGGAGCAATGACCACCAGCATGAGGTTTCTGGGGAGCTTTGCCTCTGTTGTGCGCTGGGCTGATCTCAGCACATGGGGGTTGGCAAGTGTGTGTTAGGGCTGGGTCAGAAACCTGGGTGCTTCTCTTCCTACCTGTCCCAGGACCTCCTTTCCCAGTACACCTTCATTGTAATGATTGCAAAAGACTTTTTAAATTGACATCTGTAATACAACCTTAATTTACTGTGGGTAGTTTCAGTATTAGTTGCATTGGTACCACGTTGATTTTGGACATTCTACAGGATCACCTATGATTTCACTGACCCATAATGAGAGCAAGGATAGTGCTGACACAACAGAACCCCCCAAATGTTTGGCAATGACAACTGGGGCCATGCTGCCTTTGCTCTGCAACAATTGCAGGAATCTTACATTAACAAAAGACGGCACTGATGTTAGCCAAGCTCTGTGCTGCTGAACTTTAATGTCTGTGTGGGGAATGACTCGGGTAAGACAAGGAAAAAGCTGAAAAACTGCTCACTGCTACCACAGAGATCCTATAGCAGCTACACATCCACTCCATTGTGCCGTCATTTGTGCGCACGAGTATATTACTACAGAGGGGCTGTTGTATTAGCAAAGACTGTCCTCAATGGTGGCAATTTGGTTTTGTCATGGTAATACAGCGCCGATGCACTGCAGACACAAAAGTGAGTTCTGCATGGTTTGGCAAAGAGATTTTCACATAGCTGCTGGGCGAGTCCATTGGTTTCTCAGTGTTCCTAAACAGGAATGGGTCAATGGCAATTTTTAGGAAGGCAGATGCCCCTTGCTGAGCTTGTCTGACTATAAAGTGCTGCACAACACATGCAACGTACATAGCATCCTCAGCCCTCCGTGTAACTTGCAGACTGTTAAAAGTGCACAGCAGGAATGAGGACTCTTTTAATCCACTGAATTTGCTGTTTAGCATGACCTGAATAATCCGGTGGGGCTAACGTGATCTTCAGCACTAGCACTCAACTGCCTGTTATCCCCTTTGAAGCTGCAGGGTATCAGAAATATCTGACTGGTTTGGACTTGGATAGTGTCTGTGTGTAATTTGTTTTTCAGTGACATTGTTCCAGGCTCTGCTGTTCTCGATGCCAGTCAGTCTGTTTCTGTGTGAACTTTCAGATAGGATCGCTCTCGATCGTGCTACTTCTTCTGTTGACCACAGCTGCCTGTTCATCATCACTTCCTTTATGTTTTCTCTTTGGTGGGAAATGAAAAGTAGAGGAGGGTAGAGCCAGTGTAGGAAAGCTAAAAATGTGTCAGTAACTGCCTAGCAGGAGGCAAAGTCTTTCCTCCAGATTGCCGGATACATGAAGGTACAGCCTTGATTGGTGTAAATTGCCATAGATGAGAAACTATTTGTATTCATTCAAATTTATAGCATCTCTGTGGATGTTTAAAATCCTCCCCCCGTTCAGCAGCACCATGATCAGCCACAACACAGAACTGGTGGGATGATGGGTATGAAGAATTGGACCAAAATGGGTTTTTCCCATGGCTGGTGAACTCTCAGTGGTCAGTGTGTGGTTACATATTTCCACATGCAGTGTGGCTGAGCATGTGTGTTCTTCCTCTCCAGTCTGCCTTAAAGAAATAATCATGTGGAAAAGGGAGTAATATTTTTGGGAAGGGTCTCCTGTTACTCCAGGATTCTGTCTGACTTGTAATATACCCAGTCCTTTCTGTCACTAATGTTAAGAGCTTCTCTGGGGTTATGAGAAAAGGCAAACTTTCAAACCTAGCATCCTTAAGAGGGCATCCAAATGCTGCACTCTACAAAGGAATTGAAATTAGCTCTAAATGCAGTTGGCTTTACCTGCTTTATGAAAAGGAGAAATATATTTTAAAAGGATATGTTTCATGTAATCATGCTGGGTTTATCAAGTGCAGAAAGATGTCTCCTAACAATACCCAGGAAGATTACAATTGTCAATCAGAGCAGAGGTCCTGTTCGTGCCTCTCTGCCTCCCTCCCCTGCCGCTCTGATTTTTCCGGGCACAGCACACTGAACAAGGCAAAGAGTGTAAAGAAAACTATTTAACCATCAAAAGACAGTGCCAGCCAGGCATGGCACTGAATTTCAGCTTCTAAACGGGCCAATAATGAAGTTTTTAAAGGGAGAAATGTGCACAACAGCAAGAGTGGAAGCCATCCTGTGTGGTCCCATAAATGGTACACACTCTCCTTCTGGGGCTCCACAATAGCACAAGGGCTGCTGCAAAGTGGGCAAAGCCCTTCTGAAGGGCTCCTGGAGCTTTTCAGCTCGTTGCAGGATCCTCAGAAACCCTCAGCATCCTCCTCCTCTTGGCACGGCAGGGTCGATAAAAATCAGATCAAGGCTTAGTATTTCTAAACAAAAGGGAGTGGTTAAATGGGCTTTTAAACACTGGAACCTGTCCAGCTCGTTGGGAGGCAGAGCCTGGAGAGGCGGGGGTGAGGAGAAAGCCCAGGGTGCCAAACTCGGAGTAGAGTGGCACTTGTGAGCAAAGTTGTTGGAAAGTCATTTTGTTGCTTGTGTTGCTCAGTGTGTGTGTGTGTGTGTGTGTGTGTGTGTGTGTGTGTGTGTGCAGAACAGATTGGCAGACGCCTGTGCCCACGAAGGCGGGCTGGGGGCCGGGGGGAGGCTGCTTTGGAAAGGTGCCAGTTGTTCCATGGGCTTTCTGCCATCAGGATTTTTTCCTCCCCTTCCCTTCCTCCCCACCCCAGCCCCCAAACGCACACGAACAGGCTGGCAGGAAGAGCATGCTGAAAAGGATCTGACAGTTTGAACAACACTCGATGACTTAGTTTGTTTTCCCTGACTTTGCGCCAGCAAGCAGGTCTCTGGATGAAAGACTTTATTAGGCTTTTAGAGCCACTGACACAGGTCTTTCTTTGACCTGAGGTACTTGAGAAGAAATGAAAACAACGTGTAACTTTCATGGAGTTGAAAGACTGCCCAAATCGAAGAATACGGTTTACAAGGGATCCAAAGTATCACAAAACGCTTCCCAGGGTGAGGCGTGGCAGAGCAGAGAGGGGGGGAGAGCCCATCCTGGGCAGAGGGAGAAGGCGTTCAGTGGCTGCTCGTGATGAGGAGGAAAGCTGATCCGGCTAATTAGGATGTGATGAGACGATCGCATCCAGCGGAAGGTGCCATAACCAGTCATCAGCTTTCTGGGTGTCCAATGGAGGGAAGTGATGGAAATTAGCACTTATTGCCAGGAGTCTGTCACCACGCCAGCACCCCAGCACTGCCTGGGCTGTGAGCTCAGCACTGCAGCTTCTGCTCCACCCGCTCTGCTTAGACCTGTGGGGAGAGCCGTGCAGGAAAAGCCACGCACTGTCAGCAGTGGGAGCATCCACAAGGAAAATGTAGGACAGTTGGATCCTCCTCCGCCTCCCGCAGCGATGCTGGATGTTCTTAAAACGGTCAGAGCGGGTTCCGAATACTGCCTAAATTATCCCCTCTTCAATCCTCAGGGATAGAGGGAGAATTTCTCATTAACTTTCTGTATGCCTACTTTACTCCTCAAGGGGCTTGGTTGAGGGGTTTGAACAAGAAAACCAAGAATTAGGCTTTGCTTATAAAAAATAAAAATAAACAAGCCCCTTGGTAAGGAAAGAGAAAGCATCAGAGAAATGCCAGGTACTGAGGTAGGAATGGTGCAATGGACACTGGAAGTAAGTAACTTTGTGAAGGAGCCCCCCCCCCTTCGAAAAGTAATTAAAAGAAGGGGTGATTCATCCTTTTTTCTTTCTTAAGTCTCATAGAAGGGAAAAGATGGCAGGCCAGGTTTGTAGAACTGAAATAGTTTCTCAAAACTGGAGAACAGATGACTGAGAAACAAGTAATATGGTTGCTGGCTTATCGGTCTTGGAAAAGAATCACAGAAACTGAAACTGCATCTATTTAAGCCTCAGGAGACTGGGGAAGGAGTTTTCATGGTTACAAGCCATGACTGAGAAGTTTTTCTGGAGCTCACTACAGGCCTGATCCCTCCTCAGACTGAAAATAAAATGCTACAGTCAGCAGAGGCCATGGCTCCAGAAGCTCTGGGATGGGCCAGAGTTGTCACACAAGGACATCTTGCAGGAAAAGTTTGGGGAACAGCCATGTTTTTCTTGCAGGACTAATAACACCTTCTGCTCTCTTAAATCTTTGCTCTGTGGACAGTGCAAAGCCAGGAGGACTCAAAGGCCCCATTCAGATGTATAGAATCACAGAACCACAGAAAGGTTTGGGTTGGAAGGGACCTTAAAGGTCACCTTGTTCCAACCCCCCTGCCATGGGCAGGGACACCTTCCTCTAGATCGGGTTGCTCAAAGCTCCATCCAACCCGGCCTTGAGCACTCCCAGGGATGGAGCTGTGGCTCTGGAAGTGCTTGGTGATACCTGCTGGTCTGCAAGACAGACCTGAGAGATGCATCCAGGGACCTTGGGCTTGCACCATGTCTCCACTGAGCCCACAGATGTCATCTGTGTGGACATGCCTCACCAGAGGCTCTGGTGGCTCTCTGGGGTCTGTGCCACATGAACTATCCCTCCAAAGCTTTGATGTTCACAATGAACTTGTGACCAGGAAGCCTGGAGGAAGCTGACACTGACAGAGTTTGCTCCTGTCCCCTTTGTTTCAGGTCCTGGTGCCACTGCTGTGTGTGTGCAGGAGCACAAGGACGTGTCTGTGTTTCTTGTTTCCTTTCTATAGGACTGAATGTTCTGAGCGATCATGTTATTGTATGTGTCTGATGAGCCATATGGAAGCTGTGAGGCTTCAGGAGTGTTTTGGGAATATAATGCCAGGAACTGATAATCTCAGCAGCTCTTCCTTCTTATTATCACATTGCTTTTGCTGCCATACCCACTTAGAGCTATTTACGCCCCTTCCCCGAGAAGCTGGTATTTCCCTGCCACATTTTTTGTTCTCCATGGGGTAGAAAGGCTTTGGGAAGTGCCATTTGAGGCTCATTGCAACACAGAAATGCTTTACAGAGCCCATTCTGTTGTCAGGCTGCCTGCAAAGGGTTTATAGCATGAAATAGCTCAGCCTCTCTGATCGGGAGGATTCCGTTCCTGCAGTACTATTAAGCAGACAAAAGGTGAATTAGCCCCACTCTGTGAAACAGCCCTGACACGGGGTGGTGCTGCTCTGTCACCACCATTATTTCACAAACTGGTTTTCTACGGTCTTTGATTCCAACAAGGCAACTTGCAAAACACACAAAGGATCAGATTGTATCTCCTAGCGCTGGTCGCCGTTTCCTTCCTGTGGGACACCGGCGGCTGCTGCTTTCTCTATTTCCACACCTTTGCATCTCCCGACCTCCTTCCAGAAAACCCACTGGCAGTTGTTTAGCAGTTTCACTAGCGAGTCAGGCAGTGGGCATTTTTCCATACTGTGTGTTTTTCTTCTCCTGTGTTCGAAGAGCCTGTTCTTCCCCTGCACCTGTGGAGCTTGTTAATCTCTGCAGAAGATTCAGTTCTTTGACTGCGATCCAAGCCTGCACCATCTGAGGCAAACTGCATCCTTCTACCCTTTGAATGATCCTGATCTTATCTTTGGTCTGGCTCAGCCCCGCACAGGCAAGGATGGGTGACAAAGCTGGGGATGGTTCATCTAAGAGGGGTGGACAATTTGAAAAATTGCAATATTCCTTGTTGTGCATGCAGTGCCCAGGATGTGGGGCTTGACCCAGGGATGAAGCTGGGGCTTCATTCATGTGGCCTGTTAACATGGCTGTATTGGACAACCTCAAACAACAAGAAGTTATGAGCCCCCCACGTGACAGATGAAGAACTAAGATACCCCAGGGGCAACAGCAACATCTTCTCCAAGGGTCCTTATCAACATGGGGACCTCCATCCCTACTGTGTGACCAGGACACTTCAGTGGTGCAGCTCTTTCCAAGAAGTGGGTTGTTCTATGTCTGCTGCAGCCTCAGTTCAGTGTGGAGCAATTCAGGACAATTTATATATTGAATTTTTTTCATGTGAAAGGCAGGAAGTGTGAGACCCCTGCTAAAAGTTTACCTCTCCTTGAATGAGTGAATGCAACTTAACTAACTGGAAAGACTTTAATTACCATCCAGCTCTTGCAGGAGTGTCTAACCTGGCTTAAGAGGTCTTTGAATCCTTTTAGCCCCTTGAGTTTTCTTAACCTCTGTGATATATTCTGTGATCCCTGCAGCCTCTCTATGCTGCACCGGGGATAAACACCACACAGTTTTAGCATTATGCATGTTATGCACCCAGCTCATCCCTCTATGGGCTGTTCATTTCCATATGAAACGTTTCTTTAAATAGCAACAATCTCAGGGGCTGATTTTATTGTCTTTGCTGTGGCTCAGCTCATTCAGAGTGCCCTTTTGAACACATCTGACTTATTGTTTGTTTGTGGTGGTTTTTTGTGGCCCCATAATTACTTCTTGCCCATCCATTCTTCATACCAGAAGTCTTACTCTACAGTCTGGTCCCAGACCTCTGCCACGTTCCTACCAGTGGTATGTGTCCCTGAGCAAAGATCTTACTCTAGCAAGAAAATCCCGGTCTTTACAATCTGTCTCAGTTTCTCCAAATGTCTCTCCAAAGGAATAAAAGGACACCTGCCTCACTTGCCCCAGAGAAAAAGGGAAGGGAAATACCATCCCAGCTCATGAGTTGGTGGGATCTCCATGGGATGCCCATGCACACCTTGGCAGAGGTGCCCGTGTGCCCCTGGGGCAGCCTTGAGGTGGTGGAAACCAAATCCTGCTGCTGAAGAGGACCAAGTGTAGCCATGGGGGGAATAAAAATAGTTTCAGAAGCAACACATAGCATTTCCAGAGCAAGAAAGACAAGTCAGTGAAGTGGATATTTTATTTGAGTGCTTCTTCATGTTTCTAAGAGGATTGGTTTAAGTAGAAAAGTTGGTAAACAAACAGGTTTGCTTTTTCATAGTTCCTTTGAACTTTTTTGATAATGGAACTGCTTTGTCTATGTCTCCCTATTTCAATTTCCTTTCAAATTTAAATTTCCCTTATAGGAAATAAACGCACCTGATTATTTCCTAATAGTTTTTCTGTTAGTCCTGGCAAAGTTGTCCATATACATACATATATTTTTTTTTCTTGGTGGTTCTTCTTTTCCCCAAATATGTGCGCTGATCTTCTGTGTTCCTTTAATGTCTTCCAGGAGATTTCCATTCCCCACATCAAGTCCTCCTAAATTGTCTCTTTAATCCCCAGGTTTTTAGTGCTTGGCGATGCTACTTGTTCTGAAGTGCTGTGATGGGAAGGTGGAGGGTTTTTTTCCCCCTCATTAGCTGCTTTTAACATTCACCTCCTTTGTTTGTGTATCTTCTTTAGATTCCCTTCCCTTTGTGGGCAGGGCTTTGCTCTTCTGAGGTGTTAATAAGCCTCTGGCAGAGACGACATCTGTGGCAGAGGACATTAAGTTCTGAAAAACATACTTCTTGTGTTATGAGGCCCGTTACCTCATCTGAGCAACAGCTACAGCTTTTAAAGAGCAAGGACAAAGGAAACATTGGCTTAGGGCTGCTTCATGGTTGGGTGGGGTCTTTTTATATATCAAAACTCGAGCTCAAAGTGTTTATATGGGAGAGGGGGGAAGAGACTGCCGAGGGGAGGAACATTAGAGGAAAACTTGTGAAGGGGAAAGGAAAAAGAGAAGAGGTTATTTAAAAATACTGTGCATTGCTTAAACCAACACCTAGCGAAGGATAAAGGCTTTGCAGTGTGTATACGTGATCCATCCATCTGTTCATCCCTTTTATCCAATCCTATAGTCATGGGTATCATAAGAAGGAATAAGAGCGGTTAAAGCTTCCCCATCACAGGCATGTCAGATGTTCCACACTGAACAAGATCAAACCAGGGATTTGCAGCCTGTGGGATGCAAAAAGATGTCATGGAGGGATAAGTGCTCTTCCCTTCCTATACTGACAAATGGGAGGGGATCATTTTTAGCAGGATGGGGAGGGGAGCACTGGCATCACCTGCACCAAGGGAGTGGATGGGGCTGGATTACCAACTCACTGCTGCCAGGTGTAGCTGTCTAAAAAGTTGCAATCCTGCATCAAGACCTCATGCCTCCTCCTTAACCTTATATCCTGATATGATTCATCAGCTAAACATCTTGGGGCAAAAAGAGGGCTGGTGTAATTCAGACTTTGGGTGTTTGCTCTCTAAAATAATTTTGAATTAGAATTTTAAAAAAGAGTTTTTTCTCCTCCTCCCATTCTACTGTCCTTTAAATTACCTTTGATTTACCTGGGAACATTACTTTTGCAATATTTTTATTAATTTCCTGTTGTTCCCCAGGATGTTGCAATGCAAACACTACACAATGCTCTCTGGTCTGTGAAAGTCAGCCTGACATGACATTCTAGCTGACACATTCCAGTCTGTTTTTAAATGAAGGTATCAATTACTTAAGCTGCTAGCTGAGCACCTTGTTGGCTATCAGATGGTTCTGCTGTAGCATTTTCATAGTTGTTGGTATCTTGAAAGCTGAATAAAGCAAAAGGGTTCACTGCACAAGGTGCAATTCTTAATATTTCCATCTCCAGTTGCTGGTGCGTGGAAAAGGAGTCCTTGCCACGAGCTGGGGGACTGAGTGGTGGTGGTTTCATGGCTGTACCTGAACCATTTCACGCCTGTGCCTTTACACAGCTCTCAGCAGCAGTGGGGGGCAGGGGCTGGGATGCTGCTGCCTCGATGCTGCTTCTTCACCTCATCAAACTCCCTCCCGTGCCCCGACCCACCGCGTGGGACCAACCCGGCCGCCCCCACCCCGCGTCCTCCGGCAGCAAATCCCTTTGCCCGGGGCCTGCCGTTGTCTGCCCAAGGACACCTTTCCCCAAGTATCTGTTCTCGGCTCCTGAAAGGCATCCAAACCCCTGTGTGAAAACTGAACTGAAAAAGTGGCTGGCACGCGCTTCCACGGCGGAGCGAGGTGACTTCTGTGCCTGCAGATTGACGGTATCGCTGCTGCTGGCATGACAAGTCTCTGCGTGTTGTAACCCTGGCACCAATCAGTGCCACGGATGCGAGCTAGCCTCCTCTTTCATTACTCTCAGTAGCTCCTTCCCTTCCCTGCTTAGGAAAAAAGAGCTATTTATGGACCTGGACAAGGTGACCTCCATATGGCAGATTCTGCCACTCACCGTGGGGACTCGAGCGAGGCACATGCTCCTTGGGCAAGGCAGAGAGACACTCGAGCAGTGGGCACAGGCAAATGTGTGTTGCTTTCAAAGCAGCAGAACATTTGGGGGTTTGTTTTCGGTGGTATTTTTTTGTTGTTGGGTTTTTGTTTGTTTGTTTTGTTTGTTTGTTTTTACAAAAGAAATAGTAAAAAAAATTAAAATAATGACTCAGAAAGCAAAGACTTCTGATATCCTCCAAGCATTTAAAGAAAGAAATGCATTCCTGCAGATTGCATCTTTGTAATATTCTGAACCTTATCTGGAATATCACAAAAAAATATATATATAAATGCCTGTCTATATATTCCCCCCAGAAGGAGAGAACTGAATTCCTGTGCACAGATAGCTGCCTCTCTCCCTGTAGCACCGATCCCCACTTTATTCCTACCCTGGGGAACTGCACAAAAGCAGTTTTCATTGGGCAAATCTGTGCCAGTGTAAGCAAGGTGACCCAAATTTTTAAAGAAAAGGAGAGGCTGAGGGGAAGGGTGAAGAAGGAAGCAGAGCAGGAGGGAGGATGCAGATCCCTGTGGATGTGGAGGGAGCCGTGCCGGGCTCACACAGGTCACATGAGGATGCGCTTCTGACTTCGATCTGTTTAATTTGATCAGGCATCAGAGGTGTTACACCGTGACCAAAGTCAGAGGAGAGGAGCTCTGTTCCCTGCAGCTTCAGACAAGTACAAGTGCAGATTGCCACTGTCCTTTGCGTTCCATGTCCTAGAAAATGCAGGCGAGCCCAAGCGCCGTTGTCTTCGTGCCAAATCTACTATTTGACCTGAGTGCTGCAGCCCTGCTGGTATAAACAATCTTACATGCATTTAGCCACCAGCCAGTATTTTTTTTTTCCAAGTGCATCTAAATAACTCTTAGTATTGCAGTAACAACATTGCAATTTTAGTGAAGAATCACTCTTAATTATATCAGACTGCCTTGCAGCTCCACAGTCCTAATTTCTAGCTGGGGGACCCTCAGCTGCAGTGTTTTCTGTGAAACCCTCTGAGTGTAGTAGAGGGCTTTCAACAGAGGCATTGTGTGCTGAAAGATCCTAGTTGTACAAAATGGCTTTAAAACATATATATATATGTGAGCTGTGAGGTGAAGAAGAGTCTGCTCTGCTCTGTGTGTCTTTGCCTCCCATTGGATTTCTTTGAGGCGATGCAATTCTCCATATGCAGCTTCCGGAGTGGAATGTGCTGTTTGGGTTGTTGCAGGACGTATGTAACACAACAGAAAGGCAAAAATCTTGTCTTGCTATTTGTGGCAATTTATATTTGGAGTTGCTTGAATAATTCATGGCAGATCTTAACCATTTCTTTTTATGTGATACTTATTCAAAGGTAATTTTTCTCATTATCTGACTATTTTTGCTTATACGTTTTTGATACGTGGTAATGGAGGTAAACCAGCCAGAATTGCCTTCTTTTAGTGCTGAACAAGGAACTTTATTGCAATGAGCAAAACAGTAGCAGCTCAACAGTTTCTGGTTTATTCGGCATCTGAAGAGATGTGGTGTAACATCATCTCTCTCTCTTTCTACTCAGCTCCTCACTAGAGTGCTCATGAAAAGCAAGTACCCTGCTCATAAATCCCTTCTCCAGGCAGTGATGGGAGCAAACAATGGATGTGTATTTGCAACCAGCAGCAGTCCATGGGTATAGATGTGCTGAGTTTCACAATAAGCACCTATTAAAAGTATTTCAGAGTTTGTTTTAAAGGATATGTTAAAATCTGTCTTCCTGTTGACGCATAAGTTAATATTCCAAATGTGTTCACAAATCCTAATACCTGATTTTAAATGTGAGGAGGTATCTTAGGTTGCTGTTTCGGCTCTCTTTGTGCAGATGCATGTGTAAATCCACATTTCACCAATCACAACCATCATTCTGCTTTCCCAGTCATGTTCCTCCTAGCCAGGTCTGGTTTCCAGGAGTGTTTTCACCCTGTTCTAGGTTGAGTGAAACAGCAAACGAGGCAGAGTCCCTTCCTGAGGGGCTGCAATCACTGTGATTTATCAATCTCCAAATGCAGATTCTAGATGCTTTATTAGAGTGTCCACATTTGGATAGGGACATAATCCAATGTTTATTGAAAGGAGGAAACCAAAACCCTCCCCTTGACATCAGATTTTGTAGGCATTGGAGCAGACTTTAGATGTTTTTCTCTTCATCATGTTTTTTCTGTTCTTCTTTTGAATTACTTTTCCCCTCCACCCATGTCTTTCCCTCATCCCTCCCTTTTTAAAATCCAAGGTTGTCAGGTGGGAACATGATTCTGCTTTCCAGACTGGGCAGAAGCAATTCACAGTGGGAATTTCTCATAGAGGATATCTGGGGGATGATAACTGTCCTGCGTGACCTGCTGGCTGTCACATGCTTACATAATTTATTTTAGGGTGGTGTGGTGGGGTTTTTTTCATCAGGATTTATATCTAAAAGCACCTCTCCTAAGCTCTAGATGCTTGCAGTCTGCCAGTTCCAACCAGCCAAAAATATTTCACCTTCCTTGGCTTGTGGGCATTTTTGTATCTTTAAAAGTTAATCCAGCTCTAAGCTGGATTAATAATGGAACATCCCTTTAACCAAAGGCACGTAAGGTCGAGGCAGAGCTATGAGGGTATTCCAGGCTGGTAACCACGGAAGTAATTTTTTTTTTTTTTTTTTTTTGTCCTATATGGGGCCAAAAATGATTTATTTCAGCAGTATTTTTTCCTGCTGGACTGAAGAAGGAGCAGAGGAGTGGGAACAGGGGCAGGCTGAAAGATGAACAGGCAATCTGAGAGGTCAGTGGTGGTGTGGGGCATTGGACGAGCAGGTACCCAAAGGCAGGAAAGAGAGACCAGAAAAGCACCAGCCTTTCAGTGAGGGAGAGCCAGAGGGTGAGAGGAGCTCTTTGCACAGATTAAAGAGAGGCAGGCTGGCACGAGGATGCCTTTCGGAGCGGCAGCGAGCACACTCAAGCTGCGTTCGCGTGGTTCGTGTCGTCACCGGGGCACTTTGATGTGCTCGGCTCGCCTCGCAAATCCCGCCTGTCTGTCGTTTGTTCGGCAGCGTTATATAATGTGCTGTTAAGATCACTGACTGTGCACCCTCGGAGCGGCAAAATGCTCCTCCTTGTTACCCTCCTGAATAAAGAAGACACGCAGAGATCTTCAGATGCTCCCCCCTCCTCCCGCTTTCGGTTCAGAGCCTTTAAAAATAAAATAAAAAAAGGAAATGGAGGGCTTGGCTTTTTGTTTCCATGCAGGGCTGTTTCATCAGTGGATGCTTGTCTGGAGCCAGGTGAATTGCCCTGGGGTTGGAAGTGATGTGAGAGCAACACTGGGCCTTTTGATACCCAAAAATGCCGTGGCAGTTTTGGCTGCTTTTGTTTTGGAGCAGTGTCCTGGTGAAGCAGTCACTGGGGTTGGATCCAGCAGTACAGGCATTAAAGCATGGGCTGCTGCTCCTGCAGGCAATAGGAAATTTAGGCAGCTAGAAATCTGTGGTTTGAAGGCTGCTATTTTTCCCTCGAATTATTATTCTCTTCCTTTTCTTCTCTTGAAGCCCAGAAATCAATGCTTTTCAAAGATCCCCGATGGATAGGTTTCTGAAGTGTTCTCTTTATTGTCTATTTTAGTGCTTTCCCCCCTCCCTACCCATTTCTCCTGCTCTCTGACAAGGGTTTCTGGAGTGGCTGGAGCAGGGAGAACATTTCATCAGTGAGGGACATGGGGCAAACCCTCACAGTGCCTGTCCCAGTGTGCTTGTTGGATGGGCTGTTTGCACCACCTGAGGTTACAGGCTGCATCTAGCCCTGAGACAGTGAGTGCTCTGGGGATCTGAATGGATAGAGGGCTTCAATTCAAGGGGCAGATGTAAAGCAGAACTTGGTTAGCCTTAGCCTTTGGAAGAAAAGACTGATTTGATCTTGCTTTCTCCACTCAAAACCATTTCATTCGTTCTCTCCGAGTCTTCCTGTCAGGGCCTTTAGCTGCTTGGTGCTTCAGTAAGGCTGTAAAGATCAAATAATGTAAAAGAAACAGCATATAAATTTCTTATATGGAGGGTCTTGACCTTTGCTTCTCAGTGCTTCCAGGAGCCGGGACAGTGGCAGCTGGCTGAGGGTCGAGCTGTGTGTATCCCAATTCCATCAGCCCTCAGACCCTGCACTTTCATAGACCTCATTGTATAAATTGTCAGAGTAAAAAACTTGGATTTGAGCATAAAATACTTTAAAGCTTGGACTTTTCTGAGGAAACTGCGCTTGAAACACATGTAGGAGATATATTTATCTATCTATATATACATACATAGAGTTATTGCTGCTGAAGGAGGTTTATTGAACATCTCAGCGTGTTTATCAATGGTAGACAAATCATTGATAATTTTCATGCCCATTCCCCAAAATTCTAAACCCAGCGTGTTAGGCAGCATGGTCACGATCAGAGCCACACAGAGATCCCCTAACCAGGCCAAATGCTTCTCTCTTACCTATAAAAACCCATGCTGTAAGACACATTAGCTGCAAATTCCTAACAGATGGGGCTGTAACAAGCTGTTACAGAGCATCTCCTCTGCGGTGGGGTTGCACTGCTGAAATAGTGCCACGTGGCTGTCTGAGCCCTAACGCAACTGAGACGAGCTGGAGGAGGAGGCTGTCATCTGTCTAGGTGTTGATGTCCTGCTCGTCACCGAGAGAGATCTAGTCAAGCAGTTGACCCCTCTGTTAAACTCACTCAGCTCCTCTGCATATTTACAGAGGCACGAGGAGAGTTTCCTCTTGTTAAACATGTGCCTTTGACTTCCCGAACATTTCACGAGTGATTTGGAGAGAGCACAGTGCAGGAGAGGTTTTCGGGCAGGCCACGTGTATCTGTGGTACGTTAGAGTTGGTTCTGTGGAGGGTTTTTTCCTCTCTCACCTTTTCAGGTGATGGGAGAGTGAAGAATTTATACGAGTAGTGAGTGAGTTACCGTGTTGTGCATGCACATATAGACCTGTGATGTGGGGTGTGCACAGTTATGGGTGTGTATATGTATATATATGTATATATATGTATATATACAGCAAAATGTACATAGATATATATATAGGTGCCTCTGTATATTTTAATAATGAGCAAACCTACTTAAATCTGAGTGGGTCCCTTCCAACTCAGTATATTCTGAGATTCTGTGAAATTTAAAAAAGAAATCTCCCAGAAAAGGAAGTTCATCTACCACTGTTCAACGTGACAAAATAACTGAAATAACAAACATTAGAACTGCTTTTATACAGAGGTGACATATTTCATTAACCCTGTGTAACCCCTTGAAACAATTCCCCTACTCTCCCTCTGACCTAGGAATGCACTCTCTCCTATTTGTGTTTGAGAAGACAATGAATGTTTTTTCCTCATATTTTAGTGTGTGTTGGCCTCAATCTTGGGCCATTCCCCCTGCCCCAAGCAAACTGGAGCTCTTCTGAAGCCTTGTAAAGCACTGCTCCATAATCCCATAATGAAAAGCAGGATTACCTCCAGTGTAACACGTGCAGGACACGTCTTTGCATGGTGATCACACTGGGCTGGTTACCTGGACAGAGGTCTCAGCTGCCCTGCACAGGAGGGACACAGAGGCTTTCCCAGGTCCCTGCAGCACCTTCACCCCATGTGAGCTCCCCTGTCCTGAAGCATTTCAGTCTACCATTTAATCAGGCAGCTTGCCCTCAAACTGAATAAGGACCAGGAGAAAATTAAGATGCTCGCTAAAATCAGTTAACAAAAAAAGATATTTTTTTTTTCAACAAATCTATCCTCAAGTCATCCTTGCATCGTTCTTTAAAGGTGAGGATTTAATATCTAAAACTTGGCCCCAGCTGTTGGGTTTGGGCTCTGTTGTAAGAGTGGATTGAACTTGCTCTTCACTGCATTCAGCGCCAGTGCAGAAGCATCAGGCCCAGGAAATAAATGGGCCCCCTGTGCAACTTTTGAATAATTCAGGTGCCTCAAAATCACACAAGGGAATTTTATTTTTTTTTTAAATAACGCCTAATCAGCCCTTGGCACACAATGCCACGAGAGTTTAATGAGATTCCAAAAAGAGCCATCTCCAAACAGCTGCAGATTGAGCTCGTGTGTGTAAAATACATAATTTTGTGCCTGGGTATGTTTATGTGTATATACAAACACGAGAATGCAATAAAATAGTTGGGAAAAGTATTCTCATGAATACTGTGAGAAAAAGGAGATTCAAATAAATTCACAACGACCCAGCTGATATGCCTTTTTTAAGTGATCTTCTGAATCTTCAAGATGTCCTTGTTTATTTTCTTTGATTGTGCTTTGATTTAAAATTCTAGGCTTATTAAATGCCATAAAAAGAAACATTTACATAATTTACAAGCTCTTTATATGAACATTTTAATAAAAGAACACACCTTTAAATCAAATCACAAAGGCATACGACATCTTTGAAGGAGAAACTTATATTCCCAAACACAATAAACATTCTTCTATTACTATGTTAATTTGGAAAACAGGTCATGGGAAATTAAATTGCTTAAAATAGGTCACCAATTATAACTCTGCATTCTATTAAAGCAAATGCATCTCTGAAATCTTTATTAGTTTATTTTAATTAAAGGCAGAAAAATATTCAGTGTTAAATTATTGCCATTTGTATGTTTTACATTGATACGGACACACATTTATTATGCAGTGTAAAATGCTGCACATCTTTTTCATTATGATGCTTGTATTGTTCTCAGTTACTTTACCCATAAAGAAAGTCTATAATAATGTTGTTTTAAACATAAAAGGAGGGGAGCCCAAATGAAGTAACGGTGCAAATTTAATTTGATCATTTATAAAAGGAAATGCAAAAGCAAACACTGTCTGTATATGAAAACAGTTATTGACCTCCTCAAAATTGTTACAGTGTTGGAAAGACCTGAATTACATTTGTGTCCCATGTTTGTATGCAGTATTGCAGTTCATATTATGTTTCTAAATTAAGTACTTTGGGGTATATTCCCCATTGATGTTCTCTCATAAATTCATTAATACCAATGGTAATTATTGCACAAGCCTATGGTGAGAGCTGGAATCTGCCCCACATGCCCTTATTTGCAAACACCATTCCCAAATCACAGTTACAGCCTTGAACAGAGATTGAAATGATTATGAGTTGTGTGCCTAAATCTCCTGGGCTGCACTGAAGGCCCAGGTTTGGTGTGGTGCACACACACTTGTCCCTGCACAGGTCCTGTTAAGGCAGGCTGAGATCTAATCTTTTCCTTTAGGCTGCAAGAGGGTCATAAAACAGCTTTAGCACTGCTAAATACCAGAACCACATGAAGGAGAAGCTCACCAGCAGTGTGAAGTGCACAGCCATGATGGGATGGTGCCTCTGTGCCTGTCCAGGCTCTGTCCCACCTCTTGTGTCGTCAGAAATAAGGAATATTAACTTCTGGTGTATATAAGAAATGAAAATGTTAAACATGTGCAAACTTAGGATGCCAGTAATGGGTCTTTTATGGAATACCAGGAGCACCTGTCTGGAGCTTTAAGGTGAAGGAACCATTCACAAGCACACAATAGCATTGCTGGAATCCACTCCGTGTTCTCCTGTTGAATGTGCTTCCCCAGCCCAGCTGGAAAAGGTCACTGTGGCTTCACAGAGCTGTATAGAAATGGTTTGCCCAGATGCCACAGAGGTGTTTAATGTTGTAACCTTTCCAAATCAGGATGTCAAGGGTCTTGAATGCTCCTAATAATTAGCAAAGAGATATAAATGTCCTTTTACCCGTAAGCTGTTGGTTCAAATTCAACCTCCTCTTGTGCTCACTGGTCTCTGGACCCGTGAGTCCTTTCCTTGCTTTCTGTGCTGTTTGTGAGCCCTTCTGCAAGGTCCCAGCCAGCTCAGGGGAGGGTAGCAGTTGGACATGGTTCTCTTTAAGGTAGGGTCAAAACTGCATCTTCATCCTTCACTCAAATCCTTGGCTTCTGTGAGAGGTTTTGTTGTTCAGTCTGTGCTGCAGACAGTTTTGCTGTTCAGTCTTCTATGGAGACCTGCCAGGGCAAAGCAGAGCAGAAGAGTAGCTTTGGCTTCTTGCCAAGGGACTCACCTATAGATTTCTTGAGCAGAATTCCTTTTTTTTTCTTCCCTTAGCTGCTCAAAGCACGTCCTTAAAAGAGGCTCAAGAGATCTTTAAGTCTAAACAATAAAAGACCTATTACTTACCTCAGAGACCAACAACAGCTCTCAAGGGTAAACCCGCATTAATTATGTATTTGAGCATTTGTATGTTATGCATTTAGACAGCACACGTGTTATTTACTGAAGGGCTGGTAATGGCTGGGAAGCGGTTGTGATGATCCAGGGTAAATAGGAATGTCTGAGGATTTGAGGTGAAGCAGGAGGACACAGAAACTAGGGATGGAGCACCAGGAATCTCTCCTGCCTCTCTGACTGAGTTGTGGCTGCTGCTGTTATTTTGCCAGCCTCGGGACGATGCAAACATGAATGGTGGTGACAGAAAGCCACATAGTGCTGCTATTAAAGCCCTCAGATGGTTTTGTAGCCAGAATCTACCCTTTCAAACACAATAAGCTGTATTCAGTCTGGTGGTTGCAAATGAGAGGAATGCTTGCTTGTGTGTGAGCCCCCAGAAGATGGGAGCTCTTGAAAATTCAGAGGTTTTCTTCCCTGTAACCATGAATGTAAATTGCCTTTTTAAAGGCAAAATCCACTCAAAACATATATAGTGCTCCCCTCTGAATGCAGTGCTGCCCCCCTGTAGGAACAGCAGAATTTCACAAAAGAATATTTGTTGTCTTCTTCAAGAGAGGAAGGAAAATCAACCAGTGTTGAAAGTAACAGAAATTGAACCTAAACATCAGTCTGGTGCCACCAGCTGCGTCTGGATTGAGCAGAGACTCTCATGGAGAAACCATCCCTCTGCAAATCCAGGGGACCAGCTGCTGGGAATAACAGAATTGGGTTGGAAGGGACCTGGATGAAAAGTATCTCTTGGTTACTCCTTCCTCCCTCCCTTGGTTTTACACTAAAAGCTGTTTCCAAAGAGTTGCTTTCTTTCTGCATTACTGTGATTTTCATTTTCCTAATATTTATTCAAATGTAATGTTGTAAATATGAACCAGATGGTTTTATGAGGACAACTTATTAGTGACTATGTAGCTGTTATATCAGGTAGCAGTAAAATAAACAAGCGAATCTAAAAAAATTAAGATCCATCAAGTGCTTTTGCTGATTCTCTTATGGAATCGAATTTGCTGAAGCTTCATAAAAATGCATTATTACTTCTCTGAAATAGCGTATTTGTATTTCTTCCCACCTTTGTTACAGATACAACTTAACAAGTTACAGTCATTACTGATCACATTTATCAACACTATTTTTCTCTGTGGGCTTTATACTCTTTCTATCGGTGCCAGTGAGCATTTACAGTTTTCTTTGAGTTTTGACTCTGATAGCTGAGGAATTTGCCCAGACATAAGAGGTCTTATTTCATGAGGGTTGTTTCTATGAGTTAAGGTTGCATGATTGGGTCCAAAGCTGGGATGTGTTCTTTAGAGTACTGAATCCAAAAAATACTTCCTTCAGAGAGGCACTGAAGCATATATCAAAATGTCTCTGCAATTAGTGGGATTTAAATGTGCTTAAAACTAAGAATCATCTCAAATATGGGCAGATTTCAGTCTGTTCTTAAGTGCTTTCTTGGTCTGCAGTTTGGATCTGCTAAGTTTTACGTTAAACTTGTAAAAAATAATTTTTAACTATTTAGCACAAAGTACAGTCAGACAAACACGTTCATCAAGTCTGCAGCCTCAATTTTAAATTTCTGTAGGAAGACTTGTGGGTTTTAGATTGTTTTAGCTTGCAGGGTGTTGTTTTTAAATCTTAGTCTAGGTGCTTCAAAATGAAAAAGTTTAAATGATATAACTGTGCAAACAGTATTACTATAATCTGCATAAAGATGGGTGTAGAAGAGCATGGGTATTAGCAATTCATTAATATGCAATGAAAGCTTATTTGCACTTTGTCTAAAAGTAACAGTAACTTCAGATTTTCTCTCATTTGCATAAATGATACAGCACAAGACTAAACCACGCCAATTATTGTCCTTAATAGGATAATCATGCAAAGATTTTATGTATAGGCTCCTGAACTGTCCATTTAGGCACATTTAAGTTAACACACAATATACAATGAGGAGGACCACGTTAAGGAATGTGCTAATTTACTGAATCCAGCTTCCCAGACAGCATTTACAGGGGTCATTTTTCATGAACTACCGTAGTCACTTAAATCATAATATTTCATAATAAGCATCAAAGGCTACTGTACAGTGGGGATCATAAAAAGGCAACAAAGCTGCCCCGTGCTCATGTTTGCCTTCAGCTTGGACCACTGCCTGGCTGGGGGAGCATCAGCCCTGGTTTTCAATCATGAGAATTTTAAACATATTTACAGCTTCTTACCAGCAAAGCTCGACGTATAATGGTGTCTGCTAAACCTGCATTAATGACCAAAATGGCCTTCCCTAGAGGTGCACTTGCCCTCTAGAAGATAAATCCTCACCTCTAGTAGATAAGCAGCTCCATCTTTGCTCACAACAAACCTGCTGCTGCGAGTTGCAGCACAGTTCTGGGAAAAGCAGCCTCTGAAAGCTGCTTCCCTGTGCTTCTCCAAAGAGATTTCTGTGGGTTTTTAACCTGTGCTCATAATCCTTCAATGCTTTTTGGGATTGAACCCACTGGGCTGCCAGGGCTGTCAGAACTGATCCCCTTCACCAAAATATTGAATCATTAAGTGTTTAAGCAAAACATGTTTAATTTTAATTTTAAACCTGTCCTTACACTGTTAGCTGACTTCACTTGGGGTTGCTTATTTGGTGAAAGCAGAGCCCACCCTGCTCAGTGCTGAGTAGGGAGAAGATGCTTAGGGTTGGAATAAGCTTTAGCCAGGCAGGAGTCATAGGGGATAGATTGAGGATTGCTTTTTTCTTTATATTTTAGCAGAAATACCATCAACTTTCAAGTCACCCACCAACTGCTCCCTGGTGGGGTTAGACAGCTTAACCTGTGAATTGCCTGCTAGAAAGATCCTTGCCTCTGGTCCTGGTCCCCACTGTGGGTGCAGTGTGGGATCACAGCCCTTCTGCACTTGCTCTGGAAGCATGAAAACAAAGATCCTTTTAAATGAGATATCAATAACTAAAGGAATCACAGGGATCTTTCCCAGTGCCCTTTCCCACATGAATTTAAATGGTGACACTTGAAGGAGCCAAGCTGAAGGTGTTGCCTGTTGCAGATGTGAAGACAGTTGTGAAAAGCCTGTTCCAATAGTGTGGCAGCTCCATTGTCCCTCCTCTCCTTCCCTTCCCTTCCCTTGTCCAGCAATATTTCAGCTTCAGACCTTGACCCTGAGCAGTGATGGGCACCCAGTAATGTCAGAGGCTTTGGAGCTGCTGGTGGGCACCGTTACACTCTTCTACATAAGGTTTTTCTGTCAGAGAAGATTTTTACTGATACAAATCAATTGATTTCTTTGTGTCTGGCTGCTGAGTTGCACGTGAGAGCCTAATCAAGCCTGAATGTCTCTAACTTTTCTAATACCAGCAACCTCTCTGCAGATGAACTCTGCTCTGAAATATTCATTTTGGTGGCACATCTTAATTGCATAGCAATTATTTCTGAAGTTACTCTGAGAGCTTTGCCTTTGCTGCCTCTACATTTTCCATAGGCTCTTAGAGCATTCTTTAAATCAAATGGTGCTCAGATACCATGGTGATGGTTGACATTATTATGGGTCACCTCTTTCTTTTGGCCTCGGACAGAAATGGCTGACAATAGAGAAGAGCTTTTGCTGTTTCTGTGTCAGGGTATGTGGGTGTTTTACAGTCCTCATGTGAGATGGTGGGTGCAGATTAAACTGTGGATTTTAAACCATAAAGCAGGGAGAACAGAAAAGTCATATGTGTAAATGCCATTAAGAGAGGCTCAGCTGATTTCTTGACACTGCCATCAGCATCCCTGACATCATGAATTCCAGTTACAGGGAAAACAGATTACACTATTTTTGCAGGGGTGGAATAAGTATCTGCTGAGAAAGCAATGTGATTTTCTGCCTTGGCTTTGTGTGTGTGCAAGCATGTATGGGTGGGGAAGGGTTAGGTATTCAAATCTTTTGCTTCCATAGCATAAACATCTTAATTCAGTCTTGTAGAAAAAAATAGGGTCAGAAATTCAGCCTGCAAACATGATCTCATAGGGGTGTCTGTCAATTCATTTTTCAAAATAACATATGTATGTGTACACACACACAAACACAGAGAAGTGTTTCCCTTTGGACCCCAAGATTTTCATTACAACAGCTCTGGTCAAGCCCAGGAGATAAAATTGTAAAATGCTACAGTGTGGATGGATCCATAAACTCAAAAAAATCCTTATTAAACACAAAGAAAAAAAAATCCAAGTCAAAATTCTGATGATTTTCTTTGGCTGTGAATAGGGTTTGGAATTTGCAGGCTGAACCTTAGAGACTCCGAGCTGGAGAGCAACTGCTAAACTGGCTGCCCAGCAGCCAGTGACACTCCTGCATTGAATGTTTAAACACCCTCAAAACAGAATGAATTTTTCATCTATCACTTCGGCAAACAATCTGGCTCCTGTGTGCTGAGGGGATGAATAGCCACGCGTGTGGGATCTTAATGGAAAAAGACAAGAAAGCATGAAGTGATGCTTTCTAAAGCGCGTGCGAGGAGCCACCTCGCCCGTGTTTCAGGAGTCAGTTGTCAAGAATTGTGTTTTGCAACAGCATGACTTAATAAATTTTCCCTCTGCTGCCTTCTCTGGTGTTGTCTCCTGAGCCGACAAAGGGCTTTTTCTCGGCATAGTTGTAGGTTGTGGGGTTTTCTGGGGGGAGGGTTGGAAGCTCGCACCTGATTCAGGGAGGTCGTGACAATTTCTACTGAGCTACCGCCCCGCTGGCTTGTCTTCCATGAGGTGCTGGAGGCTTTGATAGATCCCATAATCACACACTTTCCTGTCTGCAAGGCTGCAATGAAGGTGCCCAAGAGATGCACCATCTCCCAGCTCCCTTTCTGTTGCAGAAACACAGGCAAGAGGGAATATTTATAGAAACGAAAGCGGCTCTTTACAGTCCCCACCCCATTTCTCGCTTCTTTCTAATCTTTATTCTCCATGTTGGTGACTAAGTATCAGCTTGACTTACTATTTGTAGCACTCCGATTGCTTGTAAAAATAGCAGTTTTCCTATTTATTCTTTTATTTTTTTTTTCTATTTCCGTGTTATTTTTGTGCTGTCACGGTTTTTAAATTTGTTTCCTCTTCTGAGCACACCAAGTATTTAAAGAAAAACTGGTAGATCAATGTGACTCTTCAAATCTGATCCTGTGTGTTGCCCTGATTCAAAAATCCTACAAACACACAGTGGTCCTTATTGCAGGAGATTTTGGTTTGGGATCTGTTACAGAGACTAAAAAGCAATGGAGCTTCTGATTTTTTATTGGTGATAATGTATTTAGAGGTAGGACAACTGTGCAGTTATAAGAAAAAAAAGGAGAAGAAGAGGCAAGTATTCATGGAAAAAAAGACATGTGGACTAGGATTGACAGAAAATGAGTTATTTGTACACAAAATTTTAGGGAGAAAAAAACCTTAAAAATTTATGCAACAGTAATTCAGCTTTTCTTCACCCCACCTTGGCTCTTCAGGCGTTCTGAGAAAAATGAGGCCTTGGGGTGAAAAATTTAGAAACTGATACGCTGTGGATATTTTCCATTCAGAATTGACTTCTGGAAAAGACTATTTCCTTTAGAAAAGCTCATGTAGAAGAGGTTTTAACCCCTTTAATTTACATACCACCTTCCACGGTAGCAGATGTGGGGCTGATCCAGCCCTGGGCAGCAGTACCAGAGGTGACATTGCTGAAGTGCTGATTCTCTCACTGATGTGGTCCAGGACAACAGCAGTTTTCACAGGTTTATTCTGAAAAATGGTTCAAATATATAACTTTTTAATATTTTAATATTTCTTACTGAGTACAAAGAGGAGGAAGCAGAGACAGGCACCTCTAAGTAAGGCTGCAAGTCATGCCACCGGCTCAAAAAAAAAAGAGTCTCTAAGACTCCAACCTGAAAAAATCCAGATGTTTTGGGGTTTCTTTTGTTTCCTTTGAGCCATTTTGCTTTGGGGAAGCTTTTGGAATAGTTTGTAAGGTCTAGGGAGAAACTTACCCTTTTTTCATAAAGCTGAGACATTTCCAAGAGCTGAAGTCTGTAGAGTATTGTGTAGTGATATTTTACAAGAACATCTTGATCATCTTCAGAGTGTTTTGGCCTTACCTGTACTTTTAGAGTCATATATAGGCAGGAGAAGGAGGATAGTCACTCCATCATATTATAGTTGATTGCAAAATTGACCATGGAGAAGGTAAATAAAAGGGTTTTCAGGTGGAGTTGGCATTGGCTGTTTTTCTCCCTGTAAGTAGAGCAGGTCCACTCAGTGGAGACACCTTGTGCTGAAGTCTCCACTGCAGATGAAACTGTCCAGGGACAGAATTCCCTCACCAGCAAGACTGGACTTTCTAGGAGCCAAGGGTAAGAGGTAACAGTAAGCCTTTAGCTCTATCCCTCTCCTCAGAGACCCCCAAATATTCAACAGTATCTCAGTCCCTGGGACAACTTTAAACATCCCTGAAACTTCCAAAGACAAGGATAGCTCAGAAACAACTTCTGTGTTTGCTGCTGATTCCCTGAGAGTTTTGCTTTGGCAAGGGCAGCATGACCAGCTCATGTAGTTGAAGATGATGGAGATGTAGTCTCTGGAGGAGGTTCTTGGGTGCAGCTCATGGGGGTTCAACCCCAGCTGATATAAGCAACAGTTTGGTCCAGTGAGACCTCCCAAAGCCCCAGGAAGAATTTGCCCATTACAAAAATGCTGTAGGACTGTGGTTTCATGCCGACCTTCAGAGTAAAACCAAGTGAGTGAGGTGGGGCTGGAAGAAATATGTTGGTAAAGAGGGGATTTGAGCCCCAGAGAATGTGTGACTGGCGTATTGGTGGACACCAAAACAGCGGCAGTGGTTTATGTAATTACCAATAGCCTCTCTGGCTGCTCTGCCTTATGTCCGTGGCTGCAAAGAGCTACTTGGAGCAGTAAAAGTTAATGGCACATGTGGCTGTGCAGGATGGAGCTGCTGGAGCAGCTTTTCTGGGGAAAGCTCGCTTTGCTGCATATGTTTCTGCCCTCACCATTTTAGTCTCAATGCTTGGGAAACAATTAGTATATTAAAGGCACATGCAGCAAAAACACACCCAAAAACCCAAACGTGAGGCTTTAGTATCCCCTTGTAATTTCATTTTTACGGTTTCACAAATATAGGCTGAGAGCCTTTAATTGCAGACAGTGCACTGCAAAGCAAGGAGGGATATCCTTGGTATGTAATAGCTGGCCAGAATTAGGCAATAGCTTTGCCCCACCCGCAGCACCCTCGGTGATTTCCTACAGTACTCAGTACAGTCGTTGGTATGTGTGGTGCATTAGTTAAGTTAATTACAACAGCACAGAGATTCATTGCAAATTGTTCCTAGTTAAAACTGAAAATTCACTGGAACAAGGAGTGCTAATTATATTCCACTTGTTACTGCTGTGTCTAGTTAATATTCCAACAGCTGCTTTGGCAAGATAATGATGGCTCCAGCAGAAATTACTGAACAAATAGATTTTTAAATCAGTAACAACATATTTACCAGGGGTTTTTTTTCCCCTCTTCATACACAAAGTTAAGCCCTGCCAGAGTTGAGCATTCATATTCACTGAAAAGTAGAGATAAAAAAAATCAACATTGCCATTATTGTGTTAATTTGGCACAATAAAAAAAAAGCTAAGCAAAAAAATATTATTGATAAATAAATGTTACTATCTTCTTATACGGATATAAGGCTCTTCTCACGGTCACAAAACCCAGCATAGCTTTTTAGTTGACCATACTCAGTTAATTGCCCAGCATTGCTAAAGACAGGATTGGGAACAGATCTTGCTCTTCCTCACAGCCTGAGTAATGGAGTTAAATGCTTGTGAGACCTTGTGAGGCAGAAAAACCCTTCATTAAAGCTGCTGTGCTGGAGGCAGGAGCTGCCTGGTCTGCTGGGGAGGAGCAGCCGAGGTTCCTTGGGCTTTCCTTTGTACACAAACATCTTAACCCACAGCCCACACAGTACAGGGAGACCCTTTTAGGCAAAAGTTTCAGCTTGCATCTACCACTGCAGCACTTGTGACCTGAAATAAATCATTTCTATGTCTGAGACAGCAGATAGGGTTTCAGGACTGTTGAGTGTTGGCATCTCTGCCTGCACAGGAGTTCGGGGCCTCCTGCCACAGGACTTGGAGCTCATCCCTACAGCTCAGACTGGCACTGCACCCACACAGTGATGCACAGCTGTGTTCAGCAGGACACGTGCACACCACCATCCAGCTTCTCTGCCTGCTCATACCCAGCACAGCTCACCTCTAAACTTTCCAGGGTTTTATCAGCAGGAAAGTGCCTACCTTACAAAGGCACCACCACCTCCATCCCGCCCTCTGAGCACCTGAGGCCCAGCAAGGTGGAGAGAGAACCACCTAACCTCACCCTAGGGCATCACCTAATCGAGGGGAGAGCTCGGGTTTTGACCCTTCTTCCACCTTGTGCACTTGTCTCTGGGCACACCCTGTGTGTATGAAAAGATGCAGGACATTTTTAATGAGTCGTGAACAAGAAGTTCAGCTGGTGCTGAATGTTTAAAATCAGAGGCAAAACAAACATGCTCGAGTGTCTGTGGTTCTTTTTAATGGATAACACAGCTTCTGGTTTATTATTACTGCTATTACAGTTTGCAGCTGCAAAATGATCTGAAATTTCAATAGCAGCATGCCTCTTCATGCTGCTACAAGAATGTATATGCTCCATTGTATAAATCGACATGCACCCCTCATCCAACCAGCCTGGAGCTCTGGATCACACCATTTTATCATTCATCTCCCAAAAAGGGGAAGAGATACACACTTTAACACCTCAGCTGACGAGGGGGAATGTTTAGCAGTGCTACCACTGCGAGGGCCGCTCCTTTACGAGGGAGACCGTGCAGCAGGGCTGTCTTGCTGGAATTACTTCCATTTTCAATTAGAGAGAGGATTTTCTTCCCACTTAGTCATAACACCAGGATGTGTTAAATAAATTCACTCTGGGTTGTTGCTTGTCTTGCAAAATAATTTGTGAATCAAGGTGGGGGGAAAAAAATCTAGTTAGCAGCAATTGAACATACAAAGTGGAGTGACCAGTAACTCTCTGCTGCTGAGCCAACATTGATATATGTCCTATGGTGTCTTATGGGAGGTTTCTAATTGCAATATGAGTTTTGCATGGTAACCTACCGGGAGAAGGGGAGATGCAATTGCTTATCAGTTTATCATTACAACCTTTTATTAAGGTTGTTTTTAATTAAAATGGAGCAACAAATGTACACTCTTATCCCTATAAGCAATCTTATCTAGTGTGACTGCTGCTATATTAGTGAACTAAATCCTCTTGATTACATTGGATGTGATCTTATGAAGTATGACAGCTTTACATATTAATAATAGGAACTGTCTGAATAGGCTGTCTCATGACCCTCTTCTCTGTGGCTCTCCACCAGCACAGTTTTAATCTATTTATCTCAGTCCTTTTCCAAGATAAGCTGTCATACTCTCACAAAAGTGCAGTTGTCCGCATTTCACAGCTGGGAAGCGGAAGCACAGAGTCCCAGGAAAGACCTAGGACCAAATCCCCAACTGCAGTGCTTTCACCCTTGGTCCCAGGAGCTCCAGATCAATCCCTCCCATCTTTAGAGGTGGGAGGAACCTATTTTATTGTCCTCAGGTAAAACTGAATCTCCTGGTGTTCCTGGTATCAAATTTCTATTTGCATGAGATGAGCAACTGCTTTTGTTTAGTCCCTTCTGCAGCACCCAGAGCAAGTGGGCTGTTCCTGGTGACTTGACTGTGCAAAGGGACACCTGAAATCAGTGTGCAGGTCCAGGTATGCATACAGCTGAGACAACAAAATGGGAAAGGGGGCCTAAAATAATGGGACTGAAGAGGCTTATTATATATTCAAATTTACCATTACGAGTATGGGGTTTGTATTACGTAGCTACAGGTTCTTTATTGAGCTTTTACATGGGCAGATAGGGATAGGACAAGGGGAAATGGTTTTAAACTAAAAGAGGAGAGATTCAGATTAGATGTTAGGAAGAAATTCTTTCCTGTGATGGTGGTGAGGCCCTGGCACAGGTTGGTCAGAGAAGCTGTGGCTGTTCCATCCCTGGAAGTGTTTAAGGCCAGGCTGGACAGAGCTTGGAGCAACCTGGTCTAGTGGAAGGTGTCTCTGACCATGGCAGAGGGTTGGAACAAGTTGGTCTTTAAGGCCCCTTCCAACACAAACCATTCTGTGATTCTATGATTCTGTGAACCATTTTTGACTAGCACTGCTCTGACTGAGAAGAAAATGAAGCCTTGTGACATAATGAGACTGATGAAAAATGGAGAGGTCTTTGTTTGTTACCTCGTTTGCTTGCCTGCCTTCCCTCACTCTGAATTAAGATTCCCTTTAGGCCAAAGGTACCGGAGGTGCTCCTCAGCCACTCAGCTGCTATAAATCCATGCAACTCCGTGGAAGTGTGGAGCTGTAAGATCCACTCACTTCCACCTCAGCTTTACAGCAAAAAAGCACATACTGCCCTACAGTTTCCAGTCAGTGGCCCACATTCTGCTGCCTGCAGCTCCAGTGCAGCATCCTGAAATTAGTGGAGTTGTTCCAGGTCTGCAGTGGCACAGGATGGGGCTGTGTGCTCCCACAGAGCCGGCTCTGCCGCTGGCGGGAAGCTCTTCACATCTGCGCCTTTTATGACAAGCCAGCAGAATCCCTCCAGAGCCACTGGGCTTTTAAGGCAGACAGGAAAATCAAAGCACTCTCGGTGGGTTAAAATTTAGAAAATCCAGAGGTACAAATGAATAAAAAGGAGGCATGGGCTGTGTGATGCAGTTTAACTGTCGTCATGCCCTCAAATCATAAATGCGGTTGGAAGAGATCTCTGACGTCCTGGAGACCAACATCAAGTCAAAGAGAGTACCAGGCACTTACAGCTTCAGTGGTTGTGTCTAAATCAGAGTCTGAATGTCTCTTCCCACTCACAACTCCACATAATTGTACTGTATTGCATTGCAGTATTGTTCCATTAACACTCTATTTCTGTCTCATAGAAAGTTTGGGGGAGGTTGTGCTTTTTTAACCCTTGCGGGTAATGATACCTGGCTTTATAATCATAGAATCATAGAATAATGAAGGTTGGAAGAGACCTTTAAGATCATCCAGTCCACCAACACTGCCACTGTAACCACAAAACCACTAAACCATAACACCCAGTGCCAGATCCAGATCCTGATGCCTCTTAAACACCTCTAGGGATGGTGTCCATTCACTTCTCTTCATTGCATTTTAGAAAGACAGTTCATTACTATTTTTACATTAATTCCATTTTGTTATTTAAAATTTCACCTCCTCAACAGGAGTGACCTGCTTTAATAATATTCCATTAGCCACAAGTAACTAAAAGAAATAGCCTTATTTCCTTGGGAATTCCCTGTGTTACAGTGGTACTCCACACATATTTACATGACTTTTATGATTCCTTTCAACTGAAAAAGGAAAAGTTCAGGGGACCTGTGGAGCATCTGGAGGATCAGCACTGGTCTTTGTAGGCTACAACAGCTGAGCAATGAGGTTTGCTTTCTGTGCAAGGCAAAAAGATGCACGAGGAAATGTGCCAGACAATCCAGAGGAGTAAAAATAAATTAATTCCCCAGGGAAGCTGGGAACACTTATGCCCAGTGGCTCATCCAGGTCTTGGTGCGAGGATTCAGTTAGTGCAGCTTACCCATGGTATTTGTAACCTACTCAAACCAGTGATGTATCTGACAAGTTCCTGAACACTTGGACATCTGGAAAGTGTAGCTAGGAATCAATATACGCTTTTAGAAAGAATCCAGTTGTGGAAAAGCGGGTGCTAAATAAGTCTAACAGCAAATCTTCTGTACTCTGATTTGAAAATATATATCTACCTGTCTAGACAGGGGTAGGTCATTATAAATAATCAAGTTCAAGAAGATGTTTTTAACACTTGGCATAAGTTGATTCAGAACTGAGGCTGTTTCCTTCCATGACACCTCCTCTGCTTTAACAAACAAACACCAGGCGCTTAATCTAAAGGGCCTCAGATGCCCCGGCCAAACCGTTGGTGTGAGTAATGGTTATGGCCCCACGTAATACACAAGGATCATAAACAGTTAATCTTCACCAAAAGGGAGAGTGAAATATTGTTTGATATAATTTTTAATAAAGAGGATAAATTAGGCTTTAAATATCATAACGCATCTTTAGGCGCTGGTTACAGCTCCTGCACGCCGGGTGAATTAGCAACTGAATGAGCGTGTCAGGGGTTATCGGCTGAATTATTACCTCCCAGTCCACTTTGCATTAGACTGGCCCTTGTGTCCATGGTAGCCTGCAAGCTGGCCACCTGCTTACGATGGCTGTACAGATAACCAGCTCTGTCTGATGAATTAAAATGGTGGCTTTAATCTTGCCGCTAATTCTCAATTCCGCGAGTAACGTCGGTCGCGTGAGGGAGGAGCGCATTGTCCGCCCCCGTTTACGTGCTCATGTTTTAGGTTTTGGTGATGTCCAGTCTCCCTGCCATGGCCAATTTAACTCTTCAGGTCTGGCCTGGAAACGTGATAGTCATGGTGGTTTATTATTCACCATAAATCCAGTGTTGTCAAACAAAAAAAGGAAGGGGTTAAAATGAAATTCAGGCCACACGTCCCTTCCCTCTGGCTGTGCATCAGATTGAATTCTGAGAAAGATTGACGGTGGGCTTTAAAATTAATTGCAAGTACAGTTGTTATTATTAATACACATGAATATAGATCTAATAATACTATGCAAGTGTTAGGAATAACCGTGCCATGAGAAGGTAAATCAGATGTAAATGCCAGGTTTGGTGATGTTTATCCAATAATGCCCACCTTTGTTATAATGCTGCCTTCAGGAGCATGAAATAGTCTTTAGAGCCACTGATGCAATGAGGCTGATTATGTTGGGGTTTTAGGCAATCCATGAGAAACAACTCTGAGTGGTCCCCACAGCAGCAGTTTTGGGAAGCGATGCTGTCACTCCTTGCACAAGGCTGTGATTTGTTGTGCTCTGATCTATCCTACTTCTTTAGGGTCTTCACAGACCCAGTGAGCAAACTGCCAGCGCTGCCAGAGGCTTGCAGTGCCTTGGTTTCCCTCTTTATACCTCAGAGAGTACTTAATGATCTCACCTGGAACATCAGAGGCCCACGAGCCGTATGCGAACCAGTGTATAACTCAAACTAATTTGAAAACCAGCAAGATACTTCCCTCCTTCTTTTCTAAGCAGAGGGACAAACACTGCTTGCAGACAGGCTGGTATACATCCAGAACATCCCCGTGGAAGCTGTTGGTGGTGTGATTCATTGCCATGACCACGTACAAAGCACAGTATGATACAGAGCCCTGGAGTGGCTGCGTCTGAACCACCTCTGGGTTCAGGGGCATTCCTGTGGTGCCCAAGCAGCATCTCTCAGTGTGAACACAACCATGCTGCTGCTGGGACTCAGGCCTGTGCTTCTGCACATCACCACTCTGTCCTGGTCACATACAGGACAGGGATCCCCTCACTGTGTCCGTGACTTTCTCCAAATCCAGCATCCTCCCTTCCATATCCTCTGGGAAAAAGCAACCCATGAGTGAGGGGTGACTCCACCATCATCCCAGTTGTACTGGCAAATCAGTTCCTATATTTCTAATTCCTGCTGTTCACATGCCTTATTAATTATACCACCTAGAGCATATTTCCAGAAATATACATATTTCTCTTTTGTAAAGAATGCTACATTTTGCTCTGTATGGTTAAAAAAGGGGCAGAACTTGAGAAGATCAGGAAAAAAATAGAACCGGAACGGTTTTCTTTGTTGAGAATTATTTGATCTTTTTATTTTTGAGGGGGAGGGAGGAAATCCTAAACTTTGCATTTCAATGGATTTTTTTATTATTATAAATCCATCTGTGCTCACACACACACACACACACACACACAAAAGTCTTTTCTGTTCTGTACAAGGCACAATTTAAGGCATCTTTCAGAAATAAAAGGCAGAACAAATGTTATTGTTATTCCCAATATACAGATGTTTATTCTTATCTTTCCCCCCTCCTTCTTTTCTTTATTTTTATTACTGTCTTCTCGGTGACATCATAAGTAGGACTTGTCTCTTTATCGTCTTGCAAAGACTTTTGTTTGCTGGGACAGGAGCCTATTATGTCGTCACACGCTGGAACAGTAATAATCTCCCCCCTCACTTGGAAGTCTTCATAGAAGACAATGAAAGAAACCATATTGTTTTCTGCCAGCACTAAATAAAGGAAGCAAGGGAATCTGAAGGGGGGAAAATTACCCGAGAGAAGCAGTCACTCTGGCATTTTGCTTTCTAAATTAATGTTTGGGGTAAAGAGAGAGAGGGATTCCACGCTTAATAGACAAGGAAGGACATTTTAATTACTAGGTCAGACGCCAGGCTGAGTGTCACATCAGGTGAGAGGACCTGATCCTGGAAGGAGCTGGGTACCCTTAGGGAATCATGTCTCTTCCTTACCTTGCAGTATCCAGCAGCTATGGTTTGCCTTCAGCACAAGGTGACATTTTGTAGTCAGAGTTTGTGCTGCCCCAATATCCAGGTGCTGAAGCACTTGAACTGCTCCAGTGCTGGCCTGTCCTCTCTAGATGTGCTGTACCTCCTTGCAGCTGGATGAGTGGGCTTTCAGACATGTGGAGGTTCCTCTTGTTGCTGTGCAAGCCCTTTCCTGGAAAAACAGAGTTAGCACAACCTTGCCCTTTGCTTTTCTCTCAATAGCCAGTATCCAAGGGAACATCTGAAATAGAGTTTGCCTGTACCTTTCTCAGGGTTGTAGACACATGCTTTCACCAGAATCTAACTTTATTCTTGCTACAGGATCTAAACATTTTCTCCAGCTTCTGAGATGTTCTTCTTTTTGACTTTCCTTGAAGCATTAAGGGACGGTTCAAATCCCCAGAGTAGGAACAAACCCTGGAAGATGTAGCAGCTCCAAAGGGCAATGTCCACCTAGACTTATTACCCTAGAAAGGAGATGTATGTGTAAGTTATGATGATGAGCATCTGGGTCATCTTCTAACTTACTCTACCTTCTTCTTTTTCCCTTTGGTTAGACAGAGATGATTTCTTGAGAAAATAATGTGATGCAGCAGAAGGAGAGTACTTTGAATAGGCAGAATTTTGTCTTCATATGGGCAAATAGAACAGAACTACTGAAACAAAACCAATTCTTTCTTTTTTTTTTTCTTCATCTATATATTGGGAGACAAGCAGCTAATCCCCTTACTTACTGTAACATTGTGCAGCAAAGAAGGCAATATAACAATATCATATGGGAATTCAGTGTTCTTCACACCCCGGCTGCCTCTTTGGGAGTTGCTGTGTCTAATGTGTTATCCCTCTTTATCTCTGATTTTCAGACATATTGAAGTGCTTGAAAGGAAAGATAATGTATACAAAATAAATGTACATTAAACTAATACAATGGCACAAGAGTGAGCCTTGTATCTCGTTTATTAAATAAAAGCCAGAGGAAGAAAATTGCATGTATGGGGCCAAAATTTTTAGGATAAGCTTTGCTCCAGCTGGAGAGACCTTGTTGTGGGTAGGGCACCAGCTGGGAAGGAGAGAGATCTGTTCTCTCTTTCTGTTCCTGCCATCGACCTGCTCTATGACCTTACCTCTCCTCTTTGTTTTCTCTCTACAGCTAAAAATATCAGCTCAACTAAAAAGCAGCTTTTGCTTCTTTTTCTTTTGGAGCATGGTTGGGCCACTTCCATATAAACCCCCTGAGCAATAATGAAATTTCCTTGTTTGCCCAAGTCTGGGGCTTTTGCGTGGGGCAAACTGACAGTGTTTGTGTTCTCCTCAGTCACAGACAGCAAGGGCTGGAAAACAGCAGCACAGAGTGGTACCAGCCCCTTCACTGTCATCCTGGTTCAAAAGGGAGGCCTGTCCATGGCCTACAGACCCCAAAGCATTATTTATTTTATTTTTAAATCCAATGAATCACTCGTATGTGTAGATTGCATTGAAAATATCCTGCTAGGCAGCCCTATCAGCACTGCAACTCATCCCTCTAAGAAAAGGGATCAGAGAGTAATTTTTGAGGTGCTGTCTAAAGTGAGGTAGCACCCTGTCCATGAGCAGATTAACGTTTTCCATGCAGGTAAATATTTTCCAGTAAGATTGCTGCATCTATTCCTGTATCAAATACGATTTTCATGAATAGCTCTTAGAAAAAGCACCTCAGGAAGGTATTTCTTCTGAACTGGCCTTAGCTCTACTGAAGCTGTGACCATTAGCAGAGCATGTTGTGTGGTTTGGGTAGAGTCAGAGTGCACAGTGCTGGCTGGGAGAAGATGGTCACAGATGCTTATCCAGAGGCAAAGCTGCACGGAATAAGGCCTCACTCTTTATTCATGAATTGCATTCCTCCTCTCCCTCCCCTCCTCCCCAACAAGTGACGTTTTTTCATCCTCTCCGTGCCTCCAGCCTGAATTCTGAACACCTTTCTCAAGGGGTTGGCTTTCACTTGCAGCACTGGGCAGCTTTCTCTCTCCTGTCGTGCCATCACTTCAGCCCAGTTCCTACCCCAGTGTTCAGAAATTCTGCTTCTCCTGGTAGTGATATGGGAAAGGCACCATTCCTTCAAATTCAGAAAAGGCAGAAATCCTTGTGACATTTCAGTAAAGCCCTCCCTGGGAAGGCACATCACAACAGGACTGTCCTGCTCTGCCATGTCAGAAGCTGAAAAGTTGTCAAAGAAGTAATAAATCCCACACAGGGAGAAAAAGGCATTCTGAGATTAGAGAATTTGGTCACAAAGTCCAGTGACATAAAGCTATGGATGCTTTAGTAATCTGTAAAGTGGTGTGTTCACCAGGCATCTCTGTGCACATGTCAAGGGTTTGCCCCTTCAGCATGAAAAGCCCACTCATTGCTTTGTACCTGCCCACACATCACAACTAGTGACAGCAGAAGAGACTTGAATCACTCTTAAAACAAGACTTCTATGGTTGGTGGCACAAGTACAAAAGTCATTCATTGACTTTTGGACAGTCTTCGTTTTAAAAGAAGTCTGCATACCCTGTCTGAACACTACCAGGTCTTGTTAATTCTCTGCAGTATCCATGCAGGTTTGCAGCTTCAGGCATTTGTGTTCTAGGTCAGACCTGCAGAACAGTCCAGCTCCAGAGCTCATGCATTTATAATAATCTGATTTTTTCAGAGGAATTCCTGGCATCCAACACAATCCCAGTGAAGTGCTCGCTGTGTAACCAGCACCCAGCCTGCTGAGTGCTGCTGGAAAGCTGGATCTGCTGATACACACCACATTTATTTGAACACCTGGTGGTCTATGACTCTCAATTTTCATATAGACTTTCTGGCATTCCATCAGTGTCCTCATCCATTTTGGCTTTTCAGTTTACAAACCTTGCATCTGTGTCTCCATCCTCTTTCTGCCTGTAAAATCTGCCCCTCAGAGAGCAGTTCTTATAGACAGGAGAAGGTCCTGGGTCAAAACACCCTGGAACGATGTACGTTGGCCAGACAGAAAGTTAAAAGGCATTTTGGATTCAGAATAGATAGAAGGTGTTTTACTGGGCCTTTGCAGAAAGTGTTGTATTTAGTTTGACTGAGGTTTGAGATATATTTGTCTTTTTTGAAGTGGTTCAGTCGCTCATTTCTGTCAACTACCAACTGTGTCCTTAATTCCACTGAAGTAGAAAAGATGTTGCTAAGATCAGCTTTTGGTCTGTATCATTAAGGCTTTTTTAAAAGCAATTAAATTGCATACTATTGTGCAAAAAGGTGTAGAGCAGAAATCACCCTGTAGTGTTGTCGAGGCAGAATGATTAATGAGTACCGTTTTCTTCCCTCTGCCTCTTTAAAGTGGTGCTGCCTTTTGAAAGGGTGGGTTTTAAGCTGGAAAAAAAAATGTTGTTGAAGGTCTCAGTGCTGGCAGTGCCATTAGCATCTTGTTAAATTGCCAATAGCATTTCAACCGGGCTCTTCTTTTGATTTTTTTTTCTGGTCAGCAGAGACCTGAGTTCGAGGTGCAAGGTTTAGGTGCTGCTGCCTGTTGGGTGGTGGAGGTGTGGGGAGATGTGGGTCACTGTACCTGCAAATCCCACCTTGGAGCTGTCACCTCCCACCCCTGCCACCAGATATTACCCAGATCACACTGAGGTCACCAGAAAGTTGACATGAGGGTAAGACCAGATGCTTTGCAGATCTTGTGCCTCTTTTCTCCTCAGATGTCGAATTTCTTAGTTAAATTTAGCTCATATGAGCAAACTATACATGTTAAAATACTGGTGAAGATAAATCGTAGATTAGGGAGACCACGATTTCCCAACCTCATTTAAAACTTGCTGCCTTGAGTTGTCTGGTTTTACCTTAGAAACCAAAACTCGCTTTTCTTGCGAGCTCCTTATTCCATTCTCACGTTCAGATCAGTGGGTAAATCCAGATCTGAGCCCAAATAAATAATCTCTTGTTCTTGTAGATTTGATCCAGTGGAGACTGTGACATTTAACTTTTCCTTATGGTAACTAAGGAAACTCCCACAAGCTGATGTCCTACCAACTGCCTTTTGTGCTCGCGCAGAGACAGCCTTGGCTCTGGGATAAGAACATTCCACCCTCGTCTTCAACTCCAGAGCCAGCTTGGGTGGCTTTCAGGGCAATGCGTGGTTTCCAGATGCGTCTGTTCTAATCTGAACAGTGAGTAGGGACTGACATTTGATTTAAAATTGGCCGCTCGTGGAAAGGAAGAGCAGAAAAATCGCTGTCCAGATCTAGCTCTGGAGAAGAGCTGCAACCTTCTTGTACCTCAGATCAATCCGACCCGGACACAGTGGTGTTTTTCTGCTCCCACTTCTTTTCAGGAAGCCAATTTGTGGGTAAATTATGCACTGGGATCAGGACATAACCCTTGGCTACTGTTTCTGACATTTATCCTCTCCCAGATCAAGTGATGCTGCGAGGAGACATTAACTTTACCCGGCTGTCTATTACCAGCCCCCGGGTAGGAGTGATGGTATGTGCACTCCCTAATCCACTTCAGGCAGAATCAGCCAGGTTAGTTTAGACCTCCAGTGACTGCAGGTAGGAGATGGATGACCTTGAGGAGCTGATTAGGGAACACTCGCAGGCTCCCAGCTGTTGGCAGGAAGGAAGGAAAAGCTGGAGGCTGGTAAAGTCTTCAATCAGTTCCGCAGTTTGCAAAGAAATATCTTTTTATGCTCTTAACTTGCACTCTCAGCTACTTGGGAAACTTTCTTCCTTGAGGACAAGGTGGTGCATGGAGCCTGGTGCTGACTCTGTGATCATTGTGATAACCAACATCTGTAACCAGGAGATTGGGGCTTTCCAGGAAAACTCCCAGCAGCGAGAGCTTCTCAGAATCATTTTACCTTCTCTCTCTTTTGATTTTGTTCTTGAAATTAGAGATGATATCTCAAGGGTAGTCTCTGAAATGGCCACAAGGATGAAGCTTTTTGTATGGGAAGAACAGAAGGAACTATCAGAAGAAGGGTATCAGGGATTAAAGTTGTGTGTTAATGACAGGTATTTCACTGTGGATAGTGGTGGGAAAGAAAAGCTATTCATGGGAGAGCAAGGACACACAAAGTACATAATTATTAGTGAAAGATCAAAGGAAACAAAAAGCTTTAAGAGAGGAAAATCTGTGTCTAGAAATGATATATGGACCTGTGGACAAAGGCTGGCCTCCAGAGGTAAATGTGCAGGAAGATGATGGGGATCATCAAAACCTGGGGAGAGATACCAAAAAGATGGAGGAAAGCATTGCCAGTTAATGGTAGAGATTTATGGATCTGTTATGAAGCATATTGACCTTATGAACCCCCTTTCTCTCTTCCCAGCACCTCCTTTGCCCTTCCCCTCAATGTCCTTTCATTATTAAAAATGCATGTTTCTGTCCTCAATTTCATACATGGGAACACAGTGACAATCAGTCCCATTAGTCTTTGGAACACTGAAGACATGGGCTGAAGGTCTGAACAATAAGCAGAGGATGACAGAGTCTGTCCTTCATCCAGATCACAGCTATCACTGCAATCCTTGACACACAAGGTCCTTGAGCAGCAGCTCTGCCCTGGATTTCCTCGGGCTCTTGCTTAGTTCCTGGCCCTAAAGAAGGTAAAAACCCATCCTGAAGTACATCCCAGTGTGGGAGATTGATGGGACTGTGGAGGGATGCCAGCCCAGGAGCTGCTATCCCCTGCCCACCTCCCCATTTGCAGATGCCCTTCCCAAATGTCAGGGTGGTTGACAGTCCTGAAGAATAAGGGGCAGAGGAGGTGTTTCCTGTCAGAAAAAGGGAGAACAGAAAATATGAGAACAGGTTCATAATGGCAAGGAGGAGGAGGAAGGTAGGAATAAGGAGATGCCTGGGATCTCCCAGAGACCTAGGAAAGTACAGCAGAAAATTCTCCTCCAGCTGCTTCCCTTCAGGCAGGTAAAACACAGGGAATCTCCTATTACAGCACACAATTTTGAATTGCCTGTTGAGTAAATTGTGGTTTTCCATCCCCACTGCTCTACTGGTAGCTATCACTCATAACACAAATATACAAAATAAATTAATTAAAAAAAAAACTCATAATGATTTTTCCCTGCTTAAGTTTTCAATTACATCAGCTATCTCATACTCATTAGAAAGACATGAGCCCATATTCATTAAATGCAAAACTAACTTTCCAACAGCAAAAAGGCTTGGGTGAAGAGGGTAATGATTTAATTTTCTTCATTTCAGAGAATTACATCTCTTATCCTGGGGCAATACGTCTGTAAATGCAGACTAAGTGCTGTTTCAGTCTCAGCTTCAATCCCTAATTTGGTGAAGCTACTTGGTAGGAAAGCCTAAATAAGGTCCAGGCACCCATTTTGCCTTTTACATTCCACCAAAGCAAACTAAATGCTAAAATTTTGGACAATTCCAGATAATATTCTCAAAAGGTACCATCTTCAAATGCGTATTTGTCTACATCTCCCCATATTTATCCCTACAAATAATAGCCTAGGTTTGTAAAAAACTCTTCTCTGCCCTAAAATCCATATAGATGTCTACTTCAGCATTCAAAACTTGTGACATGTAGCTGCTGTTAAAGACATTCAAGAGCTTTTAAAAATCACAGTATGAGTATGTGTACCCTCAGGTGCCCAGATATTTTTTAAATTGCAGCAAAAATCCATTTTTGAGTGTGTAGATGTGGTTAGTCACTGTCTGTTGGAGAGGAAAGGACTTCTGCTGCAAGCAAAACTTTTAAAACTGTAATAAGGATTGCTTGAACTTGCTTGAACCTGCCTAAGTATGTCAGCTATGTAATTCTCTTGAGTTTTTCAGTGTAAACCACATCTAGATCTGTGAGACTTTTAAAAAGAAATCTCATGTTGGATGCAAAATGTAGCAATAAATTTGAGATATGTATCTACCTTTATGGAAAAACAGCAATTTAAACCAAAACAACATTTGCTGTGTACTGGATATTTTGTCCAGTATATGGGAGGAAATTTGTGCTGCTTCTTCACTGCATCTCTCTGTGAGGCATCTTGGCTGGAGCAAACAGGGTGTTTTTCAGTTCCAGAGGAGTCACTTTGCAGTGACTGAGGTGAAAGTGCTCATCCAGTGCACCAAGGAGAAGTGTCAAAAAAATCTGCTCATTTTGCCTTTGATAAATCTTGCCCCAAGTCTTGAGCATGAATCCCTGTCTTCTGGATGTCAGTGGAGCCAAGTCCTTTAGACCTGAGGTGAGAAATTATTTTTAAACAAAACCCCCCCCAAAAAAATTCTGGAAATACACATCTCTAATAACTAAAATGTGTTATAAAACTGATTTGTTGTTTGACTAAAAAAAAACCCACAAAAACAAACAAACAAAAAAACCACAAAACAAACAAAAACAAACAAACAAAAAAAATGTTAATTGCTAAAAAGTGCACTTCATTGCACACATCACTTTTTATCATCATGGACATTCCAGGTGTAGAAAAGCATTTCTGGGACCACTGCCCTCACCTGTTCGACTCCTGAATTATGGTCACATAGGAGGACTGAACAATTGTGTTCCTAGAAAATAAGTTTTTTATCAATAACCACTGATAAAACAGATGCAGGATTCACTCACAAAGTGTGGACCATGCCCCAGAGTCCCAAAATTTATTACCTACACAAAGTATGTACCTCTCCTGTATTTAGTCATGGCACATCTTTGGTGTTTAATCATGAGATAACTTTGGTGTTTAGTCATGAGATATCTCTGATAACTCGAAACCAGAGGAGATAGACTAGTTGTTTATTGGATAGCCCTGTTTTTTAACACCACTTACAGCCATACACGTTTTCAGCACATTTTGTAGAAACTGTGGTGAAAATGTTCCCAGTTTATAAAAGGCCTCTGAACCAGTGCTGGGTGTGCCTTGGCTCAGCTGTGTGCAGTCCTTCGAAACCCCCCTGAGCATCTTCCCTCCTTCTGTGTCCTCAGAGTTAAAACTGTGACATTTCTATTTGTCTATTGCTTACTACAGCCGGCCAAGTTACTGGAAAAACCCAGAATTTCCAAATTTCTTGCTGGTTTTAGATATGTTTTAATTTATTCCTTCAAATACGTGCATGGTTTTTTATAACATGGTTCAGAATGTTTGCTATTTTTTATAGACTGAATCAAATCATGAGTTGAAACTAAAAGTTTTAATGGAAATGTCACAATTGTTTCAGTGAGAAAAATGTGGCCAGTGCTGAAAAGCCATTTGTGTTCAAACAAAAAAATCTTTCCTTAGAGCAGCTCCTCAGATCAGGCTCTTCCCACCTGACTTCCCCCTGTAGCTCTCCAATTTTTTTTCATTCCCTGTCCAAACTAATGAAACAGCTGCATTTTTATCAACTGCTCTTTCCACCCCAGAAAGGGCTGCATTTCACTGGAGGGAAAAGCAATTTTTATACACAGTGCCACCGACAGAGCCTTGTGACGGGGGGGGCACCACAGAAACGCAGGCTCAGGACAGAAGCTCAGGCTGTATTTTAACATCCCTTTATATTGCAGTAACATTCTGAACAACATCTAAGTGCAGATATTACTTTCAAGCCAAGTTTTTCTCTCTTGAAGTTTTCCACTCTCGTTTAATAAAGCAGCAGCGCCGGGCTTCTCATGTCTCTGTTGCCGGTGGTGGCTACAGGGCTCCGCAGGCAGAGCCAGCGAGGGAGCAAAATGTTCTGAGCAGCAGCTCAAAAGAGATGTGAGTTTTCCTCTAAAATCTGGGTCCACGTTAATGCATAAAGATCAGCTCCAGTTCCAAAATAGCTACATGGGGCTTTGTGAAAGCCGGCAAGCACCGAATGTGAAGTCAGAGCCCAGCATGGACCGAGTTAGGGAGGGGCACGAGGAGCATTTGATCATTTGGCCTCTTTCTCATGTAGCCGTGAAGATAAAATACCCTCATTCCACTCTGAGCTCATGGCAGGGCAAACCAAGCTGGGCAACCAGGGCAGGATTTGCTTCGGTTTGACGAAACCTTTGCAAGCAGGAGAATTAAAACCCTGTCCACATCCCAGGTGGGTGTCCCAGCCTCCATCCTTCAACACCCTTAAACTTGTGGACCAAACCAGACAGGTTCTGTGCAGGGATGGCCTCTTCAAAGCAGATGAGGACAACCCTCAAGGAGGGGTAAATGAATATTTTGAGGTTGCTTTTTGGCAGGATCATGTTCAAATTTGGAGGTCAAATTCTGTGTTTTGGCAAAATGCCCAGGTTTGGTTCTCTGGGAGGAAGGGCAGGGTAGGAGGATTTGCTGAATAAAGGATATTGTCCCATGTGGGGAATAGAATGAAGGATGGCCTGAAGGGCAGCGAAATAGCTCAGGGCTCACCTCCCTGCTCTGTCATAGCCTCCCCAGTGGCCTCATCTCCCCAGTGGGAGAGTATTAGAAGGGATACCAAAGGGTGTATTGGAATACACCTCCCTGAAAGGCTTTGGTAGAGGAACCACAACTGATTTTTTTGAACTGTCTGCTCTTCCCAACAAAACTAAATTAGCAAAGTTTGCAGACCACAGTCCATCTAAAAGTCTGCCAAAGAGCCACCTCCAGAATGGTGGGAGTTCAGGGAAGTGGATTTTGTGGAAGTTGTATAACAAGTGAGTCACATCCATCCTCCCCAAGAGAAGAGACTAATGTGGGTCTGGGTGATGGCAGCAACAGCAGCTCAAAGACCTGACCTCAGGTCACGGTGACAGACACGGGATCATTCTGTACTCTTTGTTCCAACAAGGACAGCCACCACCTTCCTTTCCCAAACACAAGCTGTTCTCCCAAATCAATTTGCAAACCTCTTCCTTTCATTCATGTAGCTTTATATGTTACAGGGCATGAAAGTTCTGCAGCTCCCCCAAACATCTCCTGATTTCTGTGGGAGAGGACATGGGTGTAGCAGGGAGGGAGGGACAGAGGAAGGACCATTAGCCACAATTCAAATATCATTTCCAGCCTCTTGCTGGCAGTATCCCATGACTTCCACAGAAATCTTGACATAACCTTGGAAGAGAGTCAAATGAGAAATCCCAAGGCAGCCCATGAACACTGGGGAGAGGGAAGGGGTGGAGGGGAGGACGGGGGATGCAGCCTCACCTCTCCATGCTGGAGAGGTTTGTCCTGGGTTTATGAAATGAAATAGGGCTGGCAAGGTGGAGAAGCAGTATTAGTAACTTCTTTAAAAGTTATTTCATGAGATTGAGGGTAGTCAGTTGTCATTTATTGTAGCCTAAATTATAAAGTGAATTCTGACATACAGGCCTGTTAACTAGAGGATGGGATATTTCTCCTTGTTAGAAACAAATCCTTATGTCTGCAGAAACATTTTTTTCTCTGTGTGCTGGCTGTAAATCTCAGCAGAAGTAGTGCAAGTTGGGAATGAGCAATGACAAGTTTGCTGCATTTTGGAATTAAGTTTATATTTCAATTCTGCTTATTTTGGATTATTACTGTTCAATAGAGCAGGGAGGAGGCAGAATTTGCAGGGAAATCCTGCAGGACCAGAGAAAAGCAACTTCCAAATGACTGCCAAAGCCTGAATTGTGCTACTTAATTCCAGGTGACTTCATTTCCTTCATCAGGATGACTCCTGGGCTAACTTTTAAATAATGCCTCTTTGATAATATAAATTGTAAGTCCTGGATTTTGCAAATGATAGCAAACAGGAAAGCTGCCATCTGACTCTGGAAACCCAAAGGGTATCCCCAGATGTCAGCTGGACCCCGCAGAGCTGCATTTGCCAGCAGCCGCAGGGTATCCCAAATTAATGCTGTGACACTAACACAGGAGCTATGTGAGCATTTTGCATTGTCACATTGAGCTAGTTTTGCAGAAACATCTTTCTTTCAGACTCACCCGAAGTCTCAACACTCTACATGATTTTAAGGACAATGATTTTTCCGTCAAAAATAAACTTTGCTCTCAAAATAATTAACACATCATCCGTTGGAAGTAAGCCTCGTCTGGAGTGAAAGAATGGAGTTATGTGGGTTATTTTTAACTAGCACAACAATATGAGAAAAAAAAATTGCTTAAATTATTTACACTATTTACACTATTCTCCTGAACAACATCTTCAAAAACATATTTTTAAAAAATGGCATTATTAATTGAGAGGGCTTTTTGAAGAGGATTATTTGAAGTTTTTGGAGAGATGGTTAAAAACTGAAAATGACCCCAAAACATATCACAGAATTATTTGTTGTTTGACTAGGTCTCAGATCATGTGTAGAGTTTGGACCACTGTAAGTGCCTTCCTGGGGTGGGCGAGCTTCTCCTCACGAGAGCAGATCCAGGGCAGTCAGACTTCAATAATGTGGGGAATCAACCATCTGGCCCCAAACAAATCAACTTACAGGCTGATCCCCCAGCCCTCCACGGGTGTTGTTTTACTCCTGTGAGTAGCCCAAACACATCTTCTCATGTGTGTAGGAAGATGCTGCACGCAGGAGGGTGTCACACGGGAAGGACCCTTGGAAGCTGTGTGAGGGACTGTGCTGGACCAGGCAGTGCTTCACACCATGGCTGATACCCATCAGCAGGGTCTGCAGGCTTCAGCACGAGGTTTGCTGGTGAAAATAATAATTTCTAAACTTATACCTCATTCCCCCGGTTTATAAACCCCAAATTCCTGGTGTATCTCCGGGATGAACGTTGGCTTTGGGGGGGGGGGGGCAGCTCCACCTGTGCCCCTCCCCTTCACAGCAAAGGACGAGGGAGGTGGGGAGAGATCAGGCCCGAGCTCTGTGCCGAAGCCTGACCCTTTGTTTCAGCGGTGTCTCTGTTGGTGACAGATGGTGATGCTGTCCTGGTGAATTTGTTACCTTCTCGATGACATGCAATATGTCTGCATCCTGACAGTGAGAGGAGAGACTCCAGCTGTCCCTCCAGTAATTGACAGCAAGGAGCTGTTTTCACTTTTGACAGAGCTAAGAAGCATTAGCATCATATTGGCTACTAGGAGGGGTTTTATTATTATGTTTATCATCTGAGAAAAGTCATTGTGATGTGGGACTGGGTGGGTTTTTTTACTACTTTGCTCCTGCAGGCGCCCGCTCCTCGCATTGCAAACTGTCGCATGCTCCAGCGGGAAAGAAAGGGAAGGAAATGTGGGCTCCAGCCACCAAACGAGCCCTGCTCCTCTCACACTGATGGAAATGACAAAATCCCACCTCCTTTCTTCAGAAGCAGTGGGAGAGGTAGGAGAGGAAGGATTATTTTAGGACAATGAAAGTGCTGAAAGTGGGTCGCTGAGGTTAGTTGGGAAGAGGTCCTGCCTTGCTTCTTGCACACCTGATGCCTTCTAAAGTCACTACTCACTGAAGGAGTTTGGGTCAGATCCTCTGCTCTTTGGAATAGAGAAAGAAAATTTTTTTCTGTGTGGTTTTCTGTGGGTTTTAGGCTCTGCTGGCTGGCATTCCAGGTGATTGATGTCCGGTTTTCTTCCCTCTCACTCTTCCTAGCTCACATACTTACCCCTCACTAGCAATAAAGGGCACCTCTCCTGTACCCTCATGGACTCTGCAGCAGTCTTCACTCTATAATCAGCCCTTAATAAGATTGGGGGAGTAAAATCAACTCCGAGCACATAAGTCACACAGACATCCATACAACAAAGATTCCTCCCTAAATTAGATTCCAGCTGACCTAAAACAAAGGTTGAGTCTTACTGCAGATCTAGCAACAGCAAAGCTACCGAGACAAGCAGTTGCTTCAGGAAGAGCTGGATATTTCCCCTTGGTCCTACCAGCTGTAGTTCCCTGAGTGAAAACCACACCCTGACACAAGGCTGAAATTATATGAAACCACACCCTGACACAAGGCTGAAACAAGCTATTGTTTATTTAGTCAGAGTATTAATACAATCCTATCTATTGTCCCCTCGGTGTCTCTCAGACAGAGGTCAGGGTCAACCATGATTTTGGGCCACTCTTATGTCTTCTGGGTTTGTGTAGCACCTACAGCCATGGGAAGCTGGTCCTGTGCCAGAGGGTGTTGATGACAGAGACTGGTGTTTCATGCTGGATTAATGAAAATCTAAGCATAAAAAAGCAAATACAGCCCAGAAAATCTCAAAAGGAAAGTTTCACCTGCAGGATAACCAGCCCTGCACTGCTTCTGTATTTTGTGGCCCATTGGAGCAGGGTGTGACCACAGACAATGCACACACACAGGCGCCTGTAACAGGTGGGGCAGAGTCATGGATGCTACTGCTCCATGAACAAGCTCACCTCTGCAGGAGGAACCCAAACTTCAGCTATTTCTGGTCACAGAATATTTGTTCAGTTCTCATTTCAAACTATTTCAAGACTGGGCCTGATATTTGAGTATTATAATCCCACTATTTTCACTGTGTATGTGAATTTGGAAATTCCCAGATTAAAATCTCCAAAGTGACTTCTGTGGATTTCTGAAGCAGAAAATGGTATGAGAAAATAAAAAACACAGGTTCTACCAGGTTTATAACAAGTCCTTTGAAGTTTATGGAAATATAATTCCGAATATTTCTATAAAGAAAGATCTTGTCCACGACCAGGTCCTATGTGAAAACAAATATACAAAGTAAAAAATGCCAGAACTATTTGTCAACTCTGATTTTTTATCATTCCAGGCATTTTAACAACAGTTACTACAATACTTTGCCAGTTTCTCCAAATGAGGATTGATTTTTAAGTCTCATTGAATACCTTTGTTGAAAGGTCCTTTTCCCAGACAGCTTTAAATATGCAAGGATAGCACTCTGCTGCGAGACTGTTTGTGCTGACTAAATTCAGAACTTATCGATCTGAAAGCATGGCACCGACCTCAGAAATTAGCTGGCTTGGGAACAGCATCAAACTCCTAAACTCGTATCGGTGTTGACATGAGTGCGTGACAAAACCCAAGCCAACTGAGCGCTGTGCAAAAAAACCAATTGCTGGTCCTGGTCTGGGGCCAAAAGCTTGACTCATGCCTTGGACCACAGTTTGGAGGAGGCCTTTTCATTCAGTAATTCCTGAGATCCAAAGACGGGTGTAAAAGAAAAGCACATATCCTTGTCTGTGTATTTGGGTTGAGGGGCTGGAACCAGGATCCACCCAGGGATGCAGAGACCCTGGAAAACCTGGGGTTGTTTTAAGAGTGAAGTAGATGGTTTAAGAATGAAGTAGATGGATGCCATGGAAGCCCCATGCTGTCTGTTATGTGCCTTTATGAGCTGGTATTAAATTATTCCTGTTTCTTTCAATATGCACTGCACCGTCCTGGTTCCAGTTGAGAAAGACAGTGAGGGAGAGGGCGTGGGACTGAGAGCAAGGGGGGAATCCACTGTGTAACCAGTATTTGTCAGAAATGGGAGTAATTGCTGCTCTTTGGTGTGATTTATTGAGGTAACAAAGGTTAATAACAATGCCACTCAGTCGGTTTATTCTATTCATTTTCATGTCATTACAACGTATCAGGCACGGTATGTTGCAGCTGGGGTAAGGATTGTGTCTCTCCTGGAGAGATGCTCCTGTCTTCCTCCTGACCACCAAAGCCCCTTGCCAGGGTGAGCTGGGGGCTTGGAGCCAAGCTGGATCATGTCCACACAGGGTGGACATCACAGGCGACAAAGGACTCACTCTTTGCATCTCCCAGGCCTGAAATGTCAGACAAATTAGAGAGGAGTCAGCATGAGGAGAAGTTAACATGGGACCAACATATCAGAGCAAGGCTTTGCTGTAAGTGTGTAGGAGTGAGGGGCAAGGGTGGGCAGTGAGGGGGTGGAAAGCAGCCTGTGACAGCAGATATCCCCACGGGATGCCCGAGGGATGGACGGGGCTTCTGTGGGAAGAGGTGCATAATGCAAAGGAGCCGTCTGTCATGCAAATGTAGAGACAAGGGCAGTATTCCTGGGTGAGCTCCCCGATGGCTCTGGGAGAGCAGGGAAGGCTTTATAGTGGGATGCTGCTGTTCCAGCCCCTGGGGCTCTGCTGGGGAAGCCTCTTGCAAGGGGAACAGGAGGAGGGGCAAGAAGGAGAGCAGAGCAGGCTGGGTTTACTTTGTTGTTTTGTTTAGGATTTGGCAAAAGCCTAAAACCACAACTGAGAATTCTGAAAGTGAAGGAGGCTGGCATTTCAAATTAAAGAGGTTCCTTCTCTGTTGATGAAGCTGCCACAACCCTGGCTGCCCCTTCCTACATGAATTTGTATCTGTGGTGTAGGGATTTAAAACATGCTTGATGCTGAGCCTTCATTTATCAGCAGCTTTCACTAAAAACTTCTTGTTCCCAAAATCTTATATTGCAAACAGCTATTTTAGCTGGTCTCAGTATCTTCTCTGGGCTTGTAGAAGTCATCAAGTCTTGGAAATTTAATGGCAACCAGATTCCCTGCTCTTCAGGAATCTGGGTTTGCTGCTGAGTTATGTGCAAAGTACTGCAGGAGATGCAAAGGCCCAGAGTTTCCAGAGTGGCTCAACAACGACAGCTCCCTGCAAACCAAAACATTTCCACAAATCATTCAGCGCTGTAAGAAATCCATCAGACCCTTTTTCCCCAACACTGAATACCAGTGTCCACATGTGGTTCATCTGCACAAAAAGCCATACTGATCTCCCCTCCTGGGCTTAGCCCGGATCCAGAAGCTTAGCTTCACTTAACCTGCACCCAAACATTTCCAGCCTTTAAAATCTCCACGGCTCAATTCCCCCCTGCCAGGGATGGTGCAGGTGCTGTTCTTTGTGTGGAGAGAGGGTTAAAGAAAACCCAGCATCTTGCTGCAGATCATCCCTCCCTTCCACCCGCTTTGGCGCTGGCAGTCTCACTCCCTTCTTTCATCCAAGTGGGCATCAGCACCAGCCCCACATTCATAAGTGTCAAGAGGTGTTGATGCGTGCGGCAGTCGGCTGCTTTTGCCCACCCCGGAGACTAAATGCCTCGCACCTCCACTCGGCTGCTGGGACTTGGCTGGCTTTCAGATTTTAATTTTTGGAAGGACTTTGAAATTTTTCCAGCTCTCTCTCTCTCTCTCTCTCCACTGTTTTTCACCGCGTGCTCAGGGAGGTACCTGGGCTGCTTTGTTCTCAGAAATGCGTCAATAAATTAGCGGTCGCAAGCTCTGGTAAATGCCGGTTTTTCACGTGATTTGGCCGATCTCAGCTCCTGTTCTAAGGTATGAAATGGGCAGCAAAGGACAACAGTGCCTCGAAGTGCTACTAAATTGTCCATCTAAGTGCTCCTGCTGCAGTTTAGGGGAGAGAATGTGGATACAGTTAGACAGAAAATGGAAGAAAGACAGACCACTGTGGTCAGAGTCCTAATGCTGATGATGGAGTATCCAGTTCACATGTCATCTCAGACCCCAGCTGTCCAAGAGAGGTGTTTTCACACAGAAATCTGCCTGCTGCAAGATTCCAGAAGGATCCTACAGCAGCTTTTGGTATTGAAAGAATTTTCAGTTTGGGTGAAAATTTCTTTAGATGTTTTTGGAATACTTTGAAAGTCCTTGAGTATTTTCTTGGTGTTTTCTAACCTTTTGGGGACAGGCTGTTAGGGTGCATGTTTGGTGATATCTCACAGACATGACAGCAGCCCATGGAGGAATATTGGAGCTAGTTAGTACTACCTGGCTTGGGACTGAGAGCAGAGTGGTGAGAGGTGTATGGAGACCCAGAACTCAGCCAGGAGGAGTTTGGCATGTAGCCCAGTAAAGAGATCTGTGCTTTTACAGGTATCTGAGATAGCTCATTTAAATCTTGATCTGTATGTTTTTGCTTCTTTGGGGTATTGGCAGCATTTTGTGAATATATCCAAAGTTGTCTAGTGAATCAAGTTTTCAGCTCATTTGGTTAAAAAAGAAGTCTCAGTAGTTTTCAAATATATGGGATTGTGAAAGGCTGGGGCACAGCTCAGGGTTTGCAGCAGTAATCCAGGAGGTGTTAGCACCTGAGTTCTCTAGGCAGGATGGCAGAAATCAGCTCACAAACATCTCATTCACCCGTCAGCTCAAAGCAGAACCATGAACTTGTGCTGTTGCAGGGTCCCAATCTGCACTGATACCATCAGGCTTATACAACGACACTAAACCAGACTGGGACACACTGGGTGAGATTCAGTTGCCTGAATATCAGTGTTTCTTGCTGTTGGAGGTGCCCTGATGTGTCACCAACTTCAGTAGTCAAAAGTGTCCTATCTGCCAGTCCCTCAAGGATGGCTTGGTTACACTATAGAGTCTAAAATAGCCCTAAATCTCTATGTTCAGAAGGCTGAATGTAACTGAAGAAGCAAGGGGAACCGTGTGGCAGCAGGGATAGGAGTTGAAGAGAAGAAGATTCTTGGAGCCAGAGAATGCCCCTTTTTTTGCTTTGCTTTAGTGTGGCTGTGTTGGTCTCCTCTATCATCATCCTCACATATGAAGGATCTGGGGCTCTGCTGGGTTTTCAGAGAGCTGTTCATCCTACAAACTCAGCCCTCACTTGAGGTGATACATGGCAGCTCCAGCCACTGCTTTCGAGTAAGAAGCCCAGGGGCTGAATGGTCATAAAGCAGCATAAACTGAGGGTGGTTCTGGTTTTTTCCAACAATGCTTTTTAATCCTTGTGTATTCATTTCCCCCTGCACTGCTGTGATACATTTTCCTTCAGATACCTTCCATTTCTCCAAAGAATGAGAAATCCTTTTACTTTTACCTCATGGCAACTCTCAGCCTCTAAAACACAACCATGGACATATGTTTGCCTTTCCTTTAGTAGGGAAGTAAAAAACATCTCTGTCCCTTTCCAGATCCTGTAACCATTGCATTTGAAGAAGACCTTGGGCTGGAGCAGGATGAGTCCTGCTGACCCAAGCTCAGCTCACGAGTCACTGGGTTCCTCCGAGCCCTCCCCCATCTTGTAACATCAAGGTCTTTCTTCTCTGTAGCAAGGTTAGGCTCTATATGTCTTAACCATATGCCCCAAGTGAGGAATTCATTAGCATTCATTATGCATTCATAAGGAACAAATGGGCAGAGGAGTGGGAGGTATTGCAATTCGTCTCAGCTGCTCCTTCACACCCAGCGTGGAGGGAGGGGCACCTGCTGTGTGGGCACTGGGCCCCTGCCAGCCACGCTCCTGCCTGCTCCACTGACCACTGCTGACCACCCTTACATCACTGACCACTGCTGAGCACTGCTGAGCACCCCTGCACCACTGACCACTGCTGAGCACCACTGACCACTGCTGAGCACCACTGACCACTGCTGAGCACCACTGACTGCTGCTGACCATCCTTACATCACTGACCACTGCTGAGCACTGCTGAGCACCCCTGCACCACTGACCACTGCTGAGCACCCTTACATCACTGACCACTGCTGAGCACCGCTGACCACTGCTGAGCACCACTGACCACTGCTGACCATCCTTACATCACTGACCACTGCTGACCACCCCTGCACCACTGACCACTGCTGAGCACTGCTGACCACCCCTGCACCACTGATCACTGCTGAGCACCACTGACCACTGCTGAGCACCCCTGCACCACTGACCATCCCTGCACCACTGACCACTGCTGACCACCCTTACATCACTGACCACTGCTGAGCACTGCTGACCACCCCTGCACCACTGACCACCCCTGCACCACTGACCACTGCTGACCACCCCTGAGCATTGCTGACCACCACTGACCATCCCTTACACCACTGCTGACCACCCCTGACCACTCCAACCGTGCCTGGACCACTGACCACCCTTCCGTGCCCATCCTTCCTCTTCTCACGCCTTCAGCTGATTTACAAGTTCTCAGCTGACAAGCCCCACCCGCCTGCGTGAGTTCCCTGTCGGTTCATTTAACTCTACAACATAAGCTGATTACGGAGGGAAATGGCTGAAGCATAAATCTGGCTTCTTTCTTTTTTTTTCCTCTCTTTTTTTCCCCTCTCCTTGGTGGTAGCAGCTCCCTCCCCTGCTTCAGTTCCATTTGTTCCCTGTGCAGGGAGGCCAACACAGACAGATACAGGCACTACCACCCCACAGGTCCCAAGACACTCCCACATGAAGGAAAGAAAAGAAAATCCTGATGATGTTAAGCAGTAGTGAATGTTTTTCACTATTCAGAGTCACAGGGAGCAAGTTGGCTCAATCCTTAACTGTAATTAGTATCTGGATGAGAGTTTGGGTCAAAATAAAGCCAAATACATTGTCACAGGGTTATGTCCCAGGACACAGGGCGTGGTGCTGGAGAGCCCATCATGGAGCTCTTGGCTCTCAGCAGTGCAAAGTGCTTCAAAGTCACCAGTACTATGACAAGAGCAGTTATGGATTTTTTTTTTTCATCCCTTCTTTTCACTTACAAAGACCAAAAGGTTTCAGGCTACCTGTGAGAGCGTATCTTGAAGACACAGGTAGTAGGCAGGAGAGTGGTGAAAAGAGCTTTGATCCATGCCTAAGGAGCTCCAGGACTGGGTCCAGCATCTCGCTGGCAGATCTCCCTTAAAAGTGATAGGAATATCCACCCAACACAAGAGAAACTGTCTGAAGGGAAAGATGGCTTCGAAAATGCTCCTAAAGAGAAACACAATGTGCTCTGTCTCTGTCCATGGGCTTCCAGCTTGACTGGGAGGTTTTTTAACCTGCCTGGGTTTTGGCTTGTCATTTGAGAGTAACAGGGACTCAATCTCCTTTGACAAAGCCCAGCCCCTGGAGCAGGAAAACACTGCTAACGCTGCCGCCTGCTACTCTGACAACTTTTTCAGTAAATCTACTGAGCAAAACTAGAAATCCAACCCAGGGAAAAATTTGTAAGTCTCATCTGATGTGTTCAGAGATAAATTCCTGCTGTCTTTGGTACCCGAGCATCATCTGGGAACCTTCCATGGTGAAAGACAGCTCTTGGCTACAGCAGTTTCTGTGCTTTGCTGTGCCTCTGGGAAGCCCGACTTGCCTCCTGGTGGAAGGTCTCATTACAGCAAGGATGCTTTCCAGCTCCAGGAGCTTTCGGAAAAAGCAGGACGTGAGCTGCTAACACCTTTAGAGGAGCCTGACAGGGAGGTGGGTGCCTGGCATGGTGCTACACCAGAGCCAAGAAGTCACTGTGTGGCCCAGCTCCATGCACAGCACCACGGCACTGTGGGCTGCAGGAATCAGGTGTCCCTGTCATGTATTCCAGCACAGGAATCTCCTAACACAGCAGAGCCCGAAGCAAACAAAATTAAAGACCCCACAGCCCTGAAAAGCAATGTGTACCTGCTATGCTACAGTGCTGCAGTTCTCCCCACAGCTCTCCTTTGGACAGCAGAGTATTATATAATATCTCTTAAAACAGGGGAAAAAAAAATTGCTTCTCTGTTTTTTAACCTGCTGAGTGAGGATACTACCAAGCCCAGAGGTTCTGAGGAAGTCTGTGTTAGTGCAGCTCAGTGCCCAGCTGAACTTACAGATGCCTCATATGAAGGTTCACATAACGTTCAACGAGGTAGAAGGACTTTGAAGTCTATTTTTTTTGGGTGGTCAGAACAGAGGTTTTCCTTCCTGAGTCACAGTGACCCAGGAAGAGCTGTGCACTCATCCTCCAGTCCTGCTTGTTGGTTATTCCCCTCTGTTTGCCACTCTCTCCTTGTCTTCTTTTCTCTTCTGTGATTTTGTTTGTTTGTTTGTTTTTAACGAAACAAACTAAATCTTTGTCCTGGAGGGAACTTCAAATGTTTGGTAGTTACCAAATATTATATCAATAAAGCTCTAAGCAGTCCACAGCTCTGGCTGTCTACCTGCCTCTCCATCCCTGAAAGGACAGCAAGGCAGGGAACAAGCATTTGCCTTGCATGGAGTGGAGCCACTCTCCAAACAAACACCAAATCAGAGCGGTGTGGCCCCTCATTAGCAGTCAAACATCAAGGACCTTCATGCAGCAAAATTAACTATTTTTTGTAGGATGTTTAACAAAAGAAGAGATACTAATGAGGTTAGTTAAAGGGTGGCCCTCTTTCATTAGCTCTGCTGGGCTAAGTCTGCCAGTGAGGAACTATCAAGAAGATTGCTTTTTTTAATTACTCTGTTAATTGATATAAAACAAAAAGGACGCAGATTAGTTGCATGCAATTAGCAAATTAATTCTTGGCAATTACAGACTTAATAATGGAGTACTTTTGCTGCTGTGTGTTGGATTCTGTGGCCTATATTCATTGCCTGTATGAGCTGAATAATTTCTTTTTTATTTTTTTTTTAAGAGGAACAAGAGTTAAATATAGACATACACACATTTCTTTGGAATTCTCTCAATAGCGTGATGAGGGAGATAAAGTGCATTTTTCACCTTTGACACAGCAGTGCCTCATAGTATCTGTATTGGCTTGTTAACACTGAAGCCTAAGGTGATGCAGCACTGCCTTCTTGCCTAATTCTGACTCCTGTGCTTGTGAGCTCAGTGAGACAAGTCAGGCACAGTGAGACAAGTCAGGCACAAGTTTCAGTTTCTTTCTGAATGGGGCCAATGGGCAGGAATACTGGAAATCAGGTCCTTAGGGTCTATCCTCAATCTAGGACTCTTCCCAGGCTGCAGCACTCTGGCGGATCAAGTAGGCTGAAAAATACCCCAATTCTCCTTGAAAAGCCACAGTTTTGGGGTGGTTGCTATTGAATGATTACAGCAGAACAGTGATGATGGCAAATTCCCTTTGTGATACATGGCTGTCACCTGCAGTGGGATGCTCTTCCCTTTCCTGGACACTGTAGGAGGAGGAGCTGGAGGGGTGGTGGACAGCGAGGTCTCTGGTTGTTCCTCAAGTGTGCAGGATAGTGGGATGGAGAGGCAATGGTATATCCCTGTACAAGGAGTGAATCAGCACAGAGACGGAAATGCCTCACTGTTCCTGACTCCAGACTGAGTGAATTTGGTGTTATTTACCATTCAGCCTGAATGAGCCCTCTGCGAAACCACCAGGCAGGTTACAGTGTTTTGGAAGAGGAGGAGAAGGGAAAACAGGTGGGAATACCTGCTCTGAAATCCGCCCTAGTTCAGAGGAGCTGGGCATTTCCACGATCCACAATGGCAGCAAGCCTTTCATCCATGCCCACAAGACCCTCCTCAGCCCTCATCTCTCCTCCTGCCCTCTCCTCTGCTTTTTTCTCCACCTGTGCATTTTCTTTCCAAGTGAACTTTCAGAGAAGACAATGGTCACGTCTGTTGCTTTGCTCATATTGCTTTCCAATACTTTTATTTTTCTCAAGACTGAGCCCATGTGTTTCTGCAGACTGGTTACAGGCAAGGAGGGACTAGGGGGAGGAAGAGTCTTGGTGATAAAACACCCACACACACATAAGGGGAATCATATACACATGGAAATGCTGAATCCAGAGAAGTTCAGAGGAGAAGAAGGATTTACTCACTGGCTTTAGTCTCCTGGGGATTCTTATTCTGGTCTGTATTTAGAGAGCACCTAGCATAGCAAAGGGCCATGACAGAGGCTCCTGTTTCTTTTTCTCTGTCAAATCAGGATTAGCATTAGGAATTCTTTATTTAGATTGGGAAATGTCAGTGAGCTGCCTGTGCAGCACAGGCTATAGAGAGGCAGTGAACAAAGAAGTTTGCATCCAGTGTGATTGATTTGCACACTGAAATAGCCACTGCATGTTCCTTGTTTTCCACTGACTCTGATCTTTCCTATGTGTACCATAAAATGAAGTTCCTCTGGTCAGTTGTCAAAGACTCAAAAATGTTGGGAGACCGTATTTGTCCGGGTAATTGCTTTGATTCCTTATATTAAAATAGTGAAAATAGTCACTGAAAGCATTATCTGTGCATCTATTTCTACCTGTACAAGCCCTTGTTTTGTAAATGGGGGGGAGAATGAGACCCTTTGCAGAGAAAGGGCACTTGGGGATGTGAGCGGGCATGGGGAATTTCTCGTGGGAACAAAGAGCCTTGCAGGGTTTCACTGCAAGAGCATGAGGCCTTCTGCAGCCATGTGTCTCCCTTTATCTATTTCAGAGCTTACCAGGTTGAAATTTACCTTGAAATCCCTATTTTCAGAATACCTGTTTAATTTCACTGTTACTTTTTAGCTCATGTTAACGGTGGTTTTCTCCTTTAACCCATCCCTTTTACTGTTAGCTCTGTGAGGAGCTTTTTGCCAAGAATATGGAATTTTCATGTATACAAACCAGCTTGTTTCCATCTGATTTCTTCTAAAAACCTTTTGACTGCCTTTTAAATGTAAAAATATTGGACCTGCCATAAGTGACTCTCAGACAAGTGAGAAGATCATCCGATGCATCCAGTGTTTTGCTTCACATGAGTTCTCAGTATTGACAAGGAGGAAGAAACCTGCAAAGGGAATAGATCAGACTTGCTCTTAAAGATCTCTTAAAGAAGAAAATAACCCAGCAGCCAATAATTAGATTGTTTTCTTCCAGCACCCAAGCCCAGAGTTTATTTGCAAAGCAGTTTCTCAAAGAGTGGTTTAGCAATGAATTTCTGATTTGTTTGGGCACTAGGAATGGGCTGGAGCAGCTGCAGAGATGCAGTGGTTGGGAAATGTCAGCACAAGGGTGTGGATACAGCCTGAGGATCACATCCTGCCTTATTCCCTGCTCCAGCCAGTCTGTCTGACGTGGAGCAGACTGTGACCCTCATTGCAGAACCCCAAATCAGAGACTTTTAAAGTGCCATAAAAACTCTCCACTGAAAATTCAGCTCTTGACCAAGGTACAGGGAGAGCACAGGCAGGACTGAGGTGGGACCCAGCTCTGAATGTTCTCGTGGAAGTTGATTCAGGCAGAGCCACCAATGCCACCCAGTATGTCTGTCCTCCCTCCCCAGCTTTACTGTCTTTTCCCCTCCACATGGAATTTCAGACTTTAGAGGCTGCTGGTAGAGGCTGCAGAGGAAACAGCCGTGCAGGAAGGCAGCTTGCTGCCTCATGTTTTAATCTGGTAGTGTCTTCCCTTTCCTCCTCTCATTTACCTTTAGTGCCCAGCAAAGCCCAAATATTGTTTAGGATATACTCCTTCCCATGTATCCAAGCTTTCCAAGGGGAATTAGTCCATGTAACTGTCCTCTTTTCACCAATATTCCTTTCCTGCAAAACATGTGCCTTGCTTTAAATTTCTTTTTTTTCCTTACATGAGACATCTTGTTTATTTTTCCCCCCTGTCTTTGCTCCCCCCTTGGTGCGGCTGCTTCTCCTGCTGGTGCTGCCTTGCTGGTTGCCAGAGAAATGTTTTTCTTTCACATTTATTGTAATTTATTGATTCCCCCCCCCCCCTTATGGACTCAGAACCTTTTGCTTCTACCAAATGAGGCACAAGGCATTAACAACCTACTATATACAACTTACAGCTAAATTAAAATAGGGCATGTTCGTGTCAAACAGTCAGTTAGAACATGAGGAGACCTGAGCCACAAAACAGAAGCCAGTAGCATTTTCTGTCTGACTTCTCCCTCTCTTCCCACACACTGGGGACATTTTTTCTCACACTTCTGAGGGGTTTCTGCCTCCCTTGCTACCTGGCTCCGTAGCCAGCAGTCCTGCCTGCTCTGCCCTCCATGTGGAAATGGATTGTGATTTGTTGGATTCAATCACTGCTTCCTTTCCAGAGGCTCTGGGCAAAAAAGCCATGAGCACTAACTTCAAGGAGTTTGCACCATCTTGTCTGTTCCTGATGTAAATCCCTCCTGGCCAAGGCTCACAGTCCTTAGGGAGAACTTTCTTTGTTGTTTTCAGGGAATCTCTACAGAACTGGAGAGATTTCCTTCCTCTCCATCCCTTTCTCATTTTGCCATGGAGCCATAATCTTCTTTCTCTGACATCTTTGATTTCCACTCCCTGTTGCAAAGGGCAATCCCCAGACATGTCAAGATCTCCATACATTGGTGTAGGAGGGTACAGACTTCTCCATTCCAGCTATTTTTGTCCTGGTTATCTGAGATTGTGTTCTCCCACAGATCCCATTGGCTTCAGAGTTACATGGGTTGAGATCTTACAAATCCAGATTTTTGGGGACTAACTTGTGCTCAATCTGCCCCCAAGTGTCTCTTCTGAGGTTTCAGAGACCCCACTCATAGGAGACATGGCATGTGGACTGGACAGTAACTTACTATAATGCACTCTATTAATTTAGTGGCATTAATTTAAATGAGAAATGCAAAGCTTACTCAAGGATTTCTGTGGATGGTATCACCTTTCTACTCAGCTACCAAACCGCAGAGCCCTTCTACCACTCTCTCTTCTCACCTCCAGTCTCTTGACATGTCATCTCTATGTGCAGCAAGAAAAAAAGTTCATCTGTTAGTGCCCGATAATGTTTAGGGCAAAACTCTTCTGTAAGTAGTTTTGGACTTTTTAAGCTAAGAAAAATCCTTGTGGAACAGAGCACTACTCTGAGGCTGGGTCTCCTCAGCACTGTCATAGTAACAATTATTTTTATGTTGTTTTTCCCAGAGTTTTTTTTTCCCTGACTGCGGCAGGACTAAAAAATAAAAACAAAACCACAAGCCAACGTTTGAAGTATCAGCATCTTTTTTGCAGATTTATTTTTTTGTACACACAAACCTTCAGAGACAGAAAGATACATTTGCCAGCTCATAAAGATATACATTAGTCTTCATAAGTATAGGTTCAAGAAGTTGGATGCTCCAAGTTTTTCTTACACCTACGACCATATTTCGTCAATAAATTTGCTATCTAGACAGTACACAAACCTAAAATTGGACCAGAAGCTGACAGCCGGGGGACTGAGCTAGGGACTGTCAGAGCTGGCAGTGTTTGCTAATTGAGTTAAAAGAAAGACATCCCTTTTCTCTAACTGGAAGAGTCTGACACATTTTCTGGGGTCAGGGAAAATAGGACCCCTCCCTTAAAAAAAGCACTTGCCAAAGGGTCTCTTTGTAAGCAGCAAGACAGGCTTGGATGCAGGTATCCGAAAGCCTGCCTGGTTCAGACTGTGTTATTTGCTTTTTCACAGTCAATAGGCAATCGTACATGACAACAAAATATTGGATCTCGCCTGCAGCGCTGTATAGCCTTTTTCTTTAATGTGCCAGCACTGAGAAAGAAACTTCCACAAGTTGTGGAAATCACTGCTGGTCAAACGAAAACTTCGCTGTAGCATGAAATGCGAAGTGGCACCTTGGATGCAACTAATGGAGCTATCATGGTCCTAAAAGTAACTCTCAGGGCACCTCAAAGGGATTCGTTTCTTCCCTTTTCAGCCTCCCTGTCTTGCGGGGACATTTTTCATTGCTTGTCTCTCAGTCCCCATTTGGGCTCGTTGTTAATCGCCAGGCACTGGGACTTCCAGGCGTGTAGGAGTGGGCTTGGAGGAAGCTTGGACAATGCATCATTTCAGGTGAGGATAATTCTGAGCTCATTATGACCTTGGATATGCTGCAGATAAAAATACCGTGCAGGAGGTTTTGGGGATCTGTTTTTGGAAGAGGAGTTCAGCTCAGGCAAGATATCAGGAGCGCTGGAGCAGGCACAGCAGGCTGGCAGGGCCGAGGTGAGGACAGCACAGGGTCAGTCCAGCACAGGGCAGCCTCTGCCTCTGAACCCAGTGCAGAGGATGGAGTCCAGCCACAGTCCCACACCCAGGTCCAAACTGTTTCACCAGCAGTGGCTGTGGCATGACTAGCTCACAGCCCATCTCTAATATGCCAGAAGCCCCTTTGTAAAGAGAAGAACCTGATTGTGGAAATGGAAGCGGAAACATCATTACATTTTCAGAGTAATGAGCTTGGCCCCCACCCTGTAGCTAATTAAAATTGTGGAAGTCTTATTTCAGCTGTAATCAACCTAAATCTTAGCTACAAGCATAGCAAACATTTTTTTCAGTGTGTGTGGCTTTGCTTTTATGTTGATAAGTGAGTAGGGGAGGAGACAGAGTGTTTTCCTCCATGGCAGGAGCTGTTTTGAGCTTATTCCTTGACTGTGAAGGTGATGTAGTTCCTACAGGGGCAAACACAGCCCTTCTGTGCTTATTTAGGTACAGTTACCAAACACAGAGATATTTCAGAGCTCTGGGGTTTCAACCTGATTTAGGACGAGCATATACGTTAAAAATAATAATCAAAAAGGTAGAAAAATAGGTAACACATCTCCCTTGAGCTTCAAAAATGAATTGGTTCAAATTTTAGGTACGTAGTTTCTTACTTCAGTGGTGTTGCCTATTCTCCCCAGCTGAGCCACGTTAATGCAGAGATTGAGATCCCCTTCCTAGCATTTCTAAATGGATGGAGGAATCCTCCTGAGGCACATGCGAGGTGAAGATGTGTAAGAAAAACCTCAATTTAGTATTCTAATATGAATTAGGCATCCCTATTTCTTTAACAGCTTTGCAATGTCAGACGTGAAGCACAAAGGGATCTTCTCCCTAGCTCAGGGGCACGACCAGGTACAGAAGAACTGCTCTGGTCTTCCCCACTCTCAGCAAATTATGGTTTTCCTCTTCAAAAGCTCTTGATTTTATTTATATCGTGAAAGATGGAGTTGTGGGAAAAAAATCCCAGTCTTTTACAAAGCTGCAGTACTGGCAGGAGGGCAGATGCTGTGTGTGCTAATAGGGAAAAGACAGAGAGACATTTTTCTTCTTGCTTGTTTTGGGGGGGGGAGAGAAAGGCACATTCAAAGCACTGAGCACACAAATGTGTGCACACACAAACCCTCCAGCCTCTGCACATGTATTCACCGGGGGTTCAAATTAAACTCCAAATCGTGCAACCGTGATCTGTACAGATTAGAAGTGGACTTAGATTGCAATTAAGTCAAGGGAAGTCAAGAGCTTAGATAACGATTATCATTTTTTCCTATTTGGAAGAACCAATTGGAAAAAAAAAAAAAAGGGAAATAAAAAGAAGATTAAAACACAGTATATCTGCACACATGCACTAATAAATTGTCGTTAAAGAGTTCCATCCTCATTGTACGAATGGAGATGCTATGAAATATTTGTAATTAGCAACACAATTTATTAAAGCTGCCCTATCTTGGCTTGGTGCTGTTTCACAATCAAATGCAGTTTGGGATTTTGCAGCCAACCATTTTTTAATCACTGGAGCACTTCATTTTTAGTAAATCCAACCCTAATTTTTGTTATCCCCTGCTGGGCTTTACTTGAAAAAAAAAAAAGTTTAATTTGGTTGAGATCCCCTCAAAATCATCTCTGCTTAATGCCTCCCAGCCTTCTGCAGTCTGTCTGCCTGTTTTGTACAAAACACACACGCAAGCAGTAATCAGCAACTATACCCCAGCCTTGCATTAAATGTCAGTTTTGTGCTTTGAGATTTTTCCTGTGCTTTTGAAAAGGGTGTAGCAGGATGCAGCCCACATTAAAAAAAAGAAAGAGAGATACAGCAGAAAAATAGTGTTCATTATCGGGGAGAAGTAAGTAAATGATAAGAGATGATTTAGAGATCCGGAAAATGTAAAATGCATGATGCAAAGGTTCAGAAATGGACTGCTCCTAGACTATTAGGAGTTGAAGGTCACGCCACATGTCATTGGAAAGGTAATTTTCTCTAGATTTTGAAATAGGATCTCAGATTTGACCTATGCCCCCCGTGTCAAGAACATCTGGGCATCCTTAATACATCTATTCCTTTTCCTTTTTTCCTTATCCCTTTGTTCCCAAAGCTGGAGGACAGTCTCTGGTTTGGAAGAAAGAGAAAAACAATGGCCAAATTTCAGTTTTAGCCTTGTCATGGACTTATCTGAGACCCTGGACAAGTCATTTCATGCCTTTTGGTTCCCCATTGTCAGTAAGATGGATTTGGTATAGAAAGGTCTCAGTACTTGATTAATTAATGCTCATAAGTTATTTTGTGATCCTTATATGAAATAAGTTATTCACAGCACATTCAGATGTACCTCCATTGGTTTATCAGGTTTGAGAGTGAGATTTGTTTTCCATAAATAAGATATTCTTTATCCATATAAATAGGCATCTAAGTGTGATCCCACAGGGCACAAAATTGTACGAATAATTTGAAATACTTTTATCAGATACTTTTCATTACCTTTGGAAAGAGATTTAAAATGACCTTCTCTTAAATCTTCTCATAGTGAGCTCAGCTAGAAATACAGGTGTTTAGTGCATCCAAGAAGCCAAAGCATCCAAAAATATAATTCTCTTTGGAAAATATAGGTGCCTATGTGCTTCGTTTTCCCTCATCTTTAAACTGGGAAAAGTGAGATTTATCTACAGAGACCAAAGAGAGAAAGGAGAAAGAGAAGCAGAAAAGCTTCCAGACAGTTCCTGCAGACAGCTTTCCTCAATATTTTGAGGCAACCCCTCCACACAAGCCACAATTTCTGTTCTGTGCAGAAATCCAACTCTTCAGCATACTTGGCTTCCTGATTTCCAATGAAATCTTCAAAAACTAGAGGCCAGATTTGCTCCAAGGCTCGAATTAAAATCCTTCACCTTCAAAAAAAAGCTCAGTTCACACTATTAGCAGTGCTGCAATGTAAGGAGGGAGAACATCCATAAAATAAATGTTTTCCCAAGGGCAACAGCAGTGTTTCAAGAGGGGAGAGCTCACTCTGCTAATGCTGGGCATTTGGACTGTTATTGCTGAATGAAGTCAGAGACTAAAATCAGACCTAAAATCATCTGTGCTTCAAATCTGCTTTAGCATCAGCCTGTTCAGTCTCCTGTCTGAAGCAGCATAAACCTGGAGGGTGCTGAAGCAGAGCCTCTGCCCCTCCAGGATGCTCTTCCCAACAGCCCTGTGGCAACCGCTGGGCTCCTCTGCTCAGCTGCTGCCCCTTCAATTCCCCTTTCTGTTTATCTTCTGCTCATGAATGGAGCCCAGCTAATCAGCTAGATGGCCAGGATGCCTGTCAGAAAACATGTAAAAGGATTTAAATCCCTTTCCCTCCTTCAGGAGAGCTTTTCCCTGCAGTGGGAAAAGCATTCGTGATTCTGGCTGTGGAAGAGAGCAGGGGGATCCACACTCAGGGGCAGAGCAGCTCTTTGCAGACCTGGACTTGGGGTTCATGTCCAATTCCCAGCTAAACATCCTGTCTAAGGTGAACTTAAAAACAAAGTCATCTTGCAAATGGTTCCCCCAGCAGGTTGAGACATGCTGTTGAGGATAATGTGAACTCCCTGCAGTCTCAGAGAGACAGGGAGAAAGCAGCTTATTTCCATATCTTAATTAAAATTTCCATTAATCCCATCTGAGGCCTCATAACTTCAAAAACTTGGACAAAAAACCCCAACACTTATTTCTGATAAATATTTTAGACTAATTGTTCTGAGGTAGCAGACATCTCTGGCTGGTGAATATCAACGAGCCGTGGGTCCTGCCGACTATTTAAAGGGAACCACGAGGGTTTTGTTTGTTTGTCCTCTGAAAATTGCTGAACACCTTAAGTGCCAAAGATAGGAGACACTGAGAGTAAATGCACTGGGCTGAGCAGGGCAGCTGTAGAGCATGTAGGATTGTTTGGGGGCTGCTTTTGTGTCTCTCAGGCACCTTCCTTCAGGCTCAGAGCCCTGGTGCTTCCAGAACAGAGGATGCTGCCGGGCAAAGGAGCTGCTGGCTCAGGACAACATCTCCTAATGATGCTCTGTGTTATGTCTTTATGCTCTAACTCAGGAGGGCATTTGTGTAAAGAGTGATGAGAATCAGGGGCTTAAAAGCCAAACACACAGTTCCCCCAGCCAAACACTGTGCCTGGAGGAACTGTTTTTTGAAGAGAGATGTGGATCTGTGGTATGAATCAAGATGGAAATACTTATGTCAGGGGTGAAGCTGAATATCTGGGATGTGACCTGTCACTGTCTTCCTCTTCTGCCCATCCCAGGGGCCATGGGCTGCTAGTTCTCCTTAGATGCAAAGCCTCCATGAGGGATGGAAAAGCCACTGCTCTATTGAGCATTTATGAGGAACCCAGATAAGATCATGACTTTTCCCTCTGAGGAGGGTTTCTCCTCTTCTAAACCAAGATCACAAGCAATACTTAATCACATTCTGCCTTACTTCCACCAGTCTTTCCATCTTCCCATAGCTCCTGCAGCTTTTCCAGCAGTGACCAAAAAAACTTTCCTAAAGAAACAGAAGAAAGAGCAAAATTAATGGTAGTTTCAGCCACCTGCCTGGCCACAGGAGATGGCTGAGAATTAGCAGCAAGGTTTAGAATGGGTAAAAGAAAAAACATGATAAAGGGTTTTCCTTTGCTGTTTAAAATCATGCTTCTGCCCCATTCTTAGACTGGGTTAGAGAAGAAGGAGTGGTGGTGTCTGTGCTTTTCATCAAAATAAAATCTAACATTTTGAACGTTTTTTAATTATTATTCAGTGCACCCAAGCAAAGAATTGAAAGCACTGGTTGGGGATTGCCTTACAACAGGACCCTGCAGCCACCATACTTAAGCCAGCCCCCTCTTTGCCAGGGGGTGGGAACAGAAGGAATACATTTTCCTCTGGTGGTGGAGATGGGAAAGCTGCAAGCGAGGAGTGAAGAGTCACTGTTCCTGCACCTCTGCCACCATGGGCACTGCAGCAAATTGTCACTTCTGTGACAATCAGAGGAGATTCACAGAAAGGCATCCCAACCACTCCAGCAATGCAAAGAGGTTTTTAGTGTGAGTGAAGTGGGCAAGGTGAGCAGGGGGCTTGGAGGCAGAGCCAACAGCAGCCTGAGGGATGATCACCAGGGTCTTGACTGCCTCTTTGCATAGTGCTAAGCCAAAGCCAAAACCCATCCCTTACATCCTCACTTCCTCCTCTGCTCACTTTTGCCTCATCCCAAAAGTGGGACACTGGTTTGGGATAAGAAAATACTGATTTAGGCTTTGTATGTTGGAGGTTTGGGGATTGCACAAAAGTGTGAATCAGCTGTATTGGGCTTGGACTCTTTCCCTCATACAATTCACCCTTGTAGACAGCTTAACAAATGAATGTAATGATCTTTCACCTAATTTTAAATGCTATTAATTTAATCCATGGAAAGAAGCATTTATTACTGTTTACATGCATACAGTAGTAAGTAAAATGCATTCAGATTTCTGTTGGGCACCCAAGTGAATTTGGGGATGCACAGAGAGAGACCTCCGTCCACATTTAATGACTTTTCACACACGTGGGGGAGAAATGAACCAGGCAACAAAGAAGAAGCTGAAAGCTGCAGGGGAAGGGATGGGGTGGAAAACAGAGCAGGTCATTCAGATCTTCTGCTGGGGCAAAGCTGGGGGTTTGTGTGCAACCTCCTGCACAGAATGGCTGTCGGGGTATGGAAATGGGAAAGGGAAGAGCTCCTCTCTGGCTTTGCACTTATCGTGTAAGTGGCAGCCAAGGAGAGGAGCAGCCATAATTAAACCATGATGCTGAGCCCCGGTGTCCTGGAGGTAACATCCTCAAAATGAACTGAACATTGAGAATGGCAAACTGCAAGGGATATAGTGACAGGTTCTCCGTGGTTGTAGATCACCTCTGAGTGACAGAAAATTGGACACAGATCACAAGGAAGGCAGGAGAGAGCACTGGGGAGGGGGGAGGAAGGGGAGAAAACAACCATTCCTAAAACGAGCCTAAAATCTGCCTGGTTGCTAGGGGAAGTGGGACTCCTAGTAAGTAATTTCAATTTGTACCTATATTTATAACAGTATGAAGATACGTTTTATAATCTGTGTAATAAAGAACCTCATCAGCAACTTCTCAAAGAAACTTGTTATTACGGAGAATGACACTCTAATTGCCTCCAGACATTTAGCTTGTCTAGAGAGTGAAGTAACCTGATAAGCTATTGAGCTATTAAGTGATGTAGAATCAATTAATGTAGTTAGATAAGAAAGTAATACCCTACCTAGGTTAACTAAGTAGTATGTGTCAAACGAGTCACTATTAATTCGGGTCCTGAACAGCATAGCAGACTTGTATAATTCCCAGTAAACTTCACAAAATTAAGGAAGTTATATCTTGACCAAATGAAACTGGTTTTTTGAAGATCTTTTGTGGGGAAAAAAATATAGACAAATACAGAATGCATTACCAGGCTCATTTTTTCAACAATATTTTCCATGCCCTTAAGACATAAATTACTGAATAGCAGCGCTGCAGAGATGGTTACATTGCAGGGACTGACTCTCCTGAGATTTGGAAAGAGAGAGAGAGACATGGGGAAAACAGTATGGGAATGCACACAGGACCCAGATAACAGGGTGTGCCACTGCTTGTGTCACCTCGTGCACGTGCAGGTCTCACGCCCAGCAGTGGAGAACAGCACACACAGAACCATTTGTGCCTCCATATCCTCTCAGTGCAGCAGCAGACCAGGCTTGCATGGCGTGCTGAAGCTGGGCTGTGAGTAGAGCTGACGTGGGGACAAGGTGACAGATGGGGAAGGGTCGTGGTGCCTTGTGTAGATACAAGCAAGAAATGTGTGAGGACCGAGTTCTAGTTCCAGTTAATTTTGTCCCTGTCTGATCTAGCTTTGGGTGTGATTATGTGGAGTGTGTTAGAGCAGAGGAGAATGGGTGAGAAATTATCATCCTGTCTGTCTCGCCACTGCTGCAGGTTTCCTCTCCTGATATATTGTCTCGGTAGTTGGGGAGTGCAGAGGGAGGTTAATGAATCTTAAAACATTTGTAAGTGGCACAGTGTAGCTCCAAGCAAGCTGGGGTATGTGGGAAAGCGAGAGTGAGTCCCCAGGTCTGCGTTGCTGTGCTAATGTGCTGCTCAACAAGAGCTAATTAGCCCTACCTGGGAGCACAGAGCACCAGGGGACACGGTGGCACTGCCAGCTCCAGGGCTGGCTGTGCTACCTTCAGTGCCACTGGCTCCACATCTCTGTTTTAGGGCTTTCCTTCCATCTCCTCAAGTTTTTGGAAAGAGGTGTTTTCAGCTATAAAATTGCAATCGTCTGGGTATTGCTGCAGGGGTTGTTCTCATCCGTGCATCCAGCTGTCTGGTTCTGTCCAGTATTTTATATATTCAAAATCATAGAATCATAGAATATCCTGAGTTGGAAGGGATCAACAGAGTTATATGCCCTGCTGCAGTATTTGTAGCCCCCTGAAGTGTATAGACCAGGATTAAAGACTGACTCCAGGAACATTTTGAGCTTTCTCCTAATATTAGGTCTGTCATGGAAAGAGGGTTGTTGAAGGACTCAAAGCAATGTGTCAGAGGTGGGGGAACACCTCCAGGTCCTCATGGGTCAGTTGACATTAGTACAAGCTGCTGTGCTTCAGTAACAAACTTGCTTAGAGCTCTTCAGAAACCCTTGGAATGGCTGTTTGCAACTTTCAGAAACTCACAGTCCTTTGGAAATCTGGGCTTGTAGGAGAAATGGTAAAGTCCTGCTGGAAGCTTTATTGCATATTACACTGTGGATAATCTATGACAGAAAAATATTTAGAGGAAAAAATAAATATTAACATCGCTAAAATATCTTTCTCCCAGCCCATTAAATGAGGTGTAACCATATGGAAAACTTGGTATTTTTTCTGTAAAGGACCACAGCAGTTCCCTGTGGACAACAGGGCAGCAATAAAAGGCCGATCAGCTGAGTGAAATGCAGAAAAATAAATATATCAATAGTGAAGGTTTTAGTGCTTCATCTCAAGCATTTAGATGTGGTACAGCATTGGAAATTTTGTTTCTGATCTTCTTTAAACAAGAACAACTCAGAGCCATCTGAACTGATTTGCTTAATGTGCTGTTCAGCATTCACGGCGTAAATTGAATTGTTAGCCTCTCTGTCTGTGCATTTGAATGTTTTGATTCTGATATTACCAGCAGAGCAACCTTCCCTAACTGAATTGTTCTCACAAGTAACGTTCATGCTTTGCACTCCCCCTCAATTGATGTCACTGGGGCTACTGACAAGAAGGTGCCTGTTAAGAGTGAACAGGTTGAGACCGTGTGAGAGTGGAAAATCAGAAAGATATCATTTTTCATCAGTGCCCTTTTTTTCAGAAATTCTTGTCTTGCCAATTTCTAGTTACTCACTTTGTGTACTTCTGACAGGGATGGGCTTGCAGATGCTTTACCCACAGCTAATGCTGCTGAGGGCCTGATTGGGGTGTGTGGACCTTCCCACACAGTGTAGAAAGGTCCATCAGGAAGCCTTTGTGGTTATCATTTGCCCCATGACACTTGTGTGTCTGCACAATCTTTGTGTCCAATACTGGGAGAAAACTCAGATCACCCCGTGCCAGTTGGTGCAGACTGTCCACAGTGCTGGAAACCAGCATATTCTGGGGTGGCTGAGCTTCCCCCAAGTCATCTCTGGGCCCATATGGAGTTATTGTAGATAGATAAATATCTATTTCAGTACAATGGACTCGAAATTACAGAGCAACATGCAGCAGCTTGACAGCTGTGGACTTTTGGAGAGTAGTTGAAGTCAGGAGTTGTTTGTGGAGTTTGGAGCTGCAAGACCTTGTGGGGCTGGTGTTTTAGTGCTGCTGTGGGGAGAGACATTTCCAAATGTGTGTCTGGTGCAAACATTAACACACAGCTGGTGCCTGAGTCTCTGTAAGTTGGATCTTAGTAGCAAACCAGCAAGGCTGCAACAGAGACCATCAAGGACCAGAGCCCTGGGGTGGAAAAGTGACAGTGCAACCATGTCCACCAAAAGGAGGGAATCTACAAAAGGTGTAGAAAACAATGGAAGACTGAATATAGGATTTGGGATATAACACAAGTGAATTTGTCACTACTAGATCTCAGCAGAGTCTCAGAGGCCCACGAAGGGAGAGGCAGGACTCTGCTCTGGGATCCTTCATATGTGAGTAACTGTTGTGACCTGCGTGGTTTCCAGTCCTTTACAGGGTTTGATGTTTCATACGTAGTCAGTTGCCAGGGGAAATTTTGCTTACACCGCAATTTTCCATTTGCTGATGGATTTCAGACAGATGAGAGCAAACTGTTCTCTCTGCAACTCAAGAGATAATTTTGCAGTCAGTGTGAACACTGCGAACCTTCTAATTTATTTTTTTTTCTCTCTAATAACAGTTTGGCAAATCAAAGTGTCTGTTTAGGTAGGCAGGAAAAACACCTAGGAACCATAAAAAAAATACGTAGGCTTATAGCTGGACTCCAAACTGGCTGTGTCTCAGATTAGATATCCTCAGTGATTAGGGGTATTGACCATTTTCTGTTTTATCTTGTCTGCATTGAAGCAGAAGTGTTGAAGATGATTTTAGAGGGAAGGAACTAACACACACACACACATACAGACCCTAAGTACTTTTATTTACACAAATTCTTTTACAATATTTTTCAGCATGGCAAGGCAATGGTCAGCAAGTTAAATTCAGAAATCTGACCACTACTGAGAAGTCAAATGGGGGGAAAAATGAGAAAGTGAATATATGTTACTTGTATGGTAGAAGTTAAGGAGACATGAGTGCATTTCTTGCCTTTCAAATGATTTCCATTTAGAGACCAGAGCCCTGATGGTGGGACAGCAAGTAAGAGGGAAGGACTTTCTCAGAGAATAAATTTTAATTAGTTCAAATAAAAGGTAAATTTTGAGACATCCACCCAGATTGTTTTATCTACAATAAATAATAGCAATAAACTCTCCCCCTCTACTTCTGCCTTGCACATATACGAGCACATACAAGCCCAGGTTAGCAAAACCTCACTTTCTTTTGTTCTCTTTGTTCCCTTTGTTCACTATGCAGTAATGAAAAATGACAGCCATATTTATTGTAACATTCCTCCAGGAATGCAGAGATAATTACCTGCCCTTAGCATGGGAGAGGAGAACAAGCATGAGCTCCATCTCCTTCCAGCTCCCTGGAATCCAACTGATGCATTGGCATGGAATGTGGAGTGGAGGATGTCAGGAGCAGAGGAGATCTGCTGCCTTGTATGGTTGTTTTTAGGGTTCATTTTTTTGTCTGTTGCAAAACAGCAGCAGAGGAAGGCTCAAACATCTCTGTTAAAAGGGGATTGCTTTGAATTCTGCCTATATTCTCACTCATTTCTAAGGGAAAGGCCTCTGTGTGTTCATTTGAAATAGGCTTGACTTTACTCTTAATACCACTGTTTTCATGAGGACTTTCTCAGGGTCTGTCATCAGCCCTGGCAATTTTTGGAGTGTTTCTGCTTTTCATTATAGAAAACCCAAACTTCATCCCATGTGCTTTTAAGAGGAGTTGTGCTATTTTTGAAAAGCACTGCATTAATAGGCATTGAAACAGAAAACCTCTAATCTAACAAAATAAAATAGTCATTTTGCTGCTGTAAGAGTATGTGTGAGCTGGTTCCTGTTCACCCTCCTGGTGTGTGTGTTGGTGGTGAGCTACAGCCTGGGCATAGGAATTAGAGAATAGTTTGGCTGAGAAACAGAATAGTTTGGTTGGAAAGAACCTTAAAGCTCATCTCATTCCAAACCCACTGCCATGGGCAGGGACACCTTCCACTAGACCAGGATGCTCCAAGCCCTGTCCAACCTGGCCTTGGACACTTCCAGGTGTGGGGAAGCAAACGTGCTTTCCTTCCCACCACGTGGGTGGACGAGCTCTCCCTGCGGTGGGAGCCTCAGGGTCAGGAGGACTCCCCTCCCCTCCCTGCCTCTGCTTTTTTGGGAAAATCCCCCTGGATGAGCATGTCCTCATATCTAAGATCCAGTGCAGAAAATGCTGGGGAACTCTATCGCTTTTACTCTTTTGCTCAGTAAGAACAACCCATCTCAGCGAGATCCGCTCAGGTGCCTCCCTGTGGCTTTTTATGATGGTCTTCTTCTATTTGTTCCTGTATAATGGAAATTCAAAATTTGGTGGATGAAGGATGAATTGGTTGGTGCCATCACAATGGGATAGTAATTGAAATATAACAGAAAATATTATATAATGTTATATTACATTTTATTATAATAATCAAAGTTCTCGAGTGTTTAAGGAACCTGATTCTCTTTATCCCTCCTCTCCCCTTTTTCTCTCTACCCCCAGGAACTACTTCTGTTCCTACAGCTCATATTTTCAAGTTTTTAAATAAGTGTTTAATGGGTTTTATAAAAACACCTGAGCAGGTTAGATAGGTTAGAATTCCCACTGATTTCACTGACCTCTCTGTAGATGGGATACAGGCTCCTATAACACACAAGCTTATTTGAAAATATTAAAGTATGTTGGAAAATATTAGTCCTATTAGATTTGTGATTTAAATTCTGGGAGGCACCATCAGAGTTAGACTGGTGCATAGAAATATAAATAAAAATAAAAATATATATGGGTGTTAGAACCTGCCACTGTGTGTGTGTGTGTAGTCATTATTGGTGACTAAAAACCCAGTGCCTGCTCTTTGGTTTTCCATTTTAGCTGGCCTATTATCAGAGATTTCTGGAGTGTGAGTTTCATAAGTAGAGGTTATCATACATTGCAGGCCATCTCTCCTGCTGGGGAGCAAAATGAAGGTTTGATAATGAGATCGCCCAAAGGCAGATAAGAGCTCCAGCTTGCTGAACAGTCCCTCAAGGTTTCCTGTGATGGCAAAAAGGAGGGAATGCAATTTATTATCCTTCTCTCCTTGTACCTTCCCATTGTTTGAAAAGTCAAAGCAACAAACTACACAGGTTCAAAATAAATAAATTAATAACCAGAGTAGGAGTGATGTTGTTTTGCTCTGAGGAAGGAGGTCTATGATTTGCTGTAACACCATGAAGGAAGTCTCTGAACTCCAAATCCTGAAATTCCATTTAAAGGACAGGCTCTCTCCCCCTCTCCTCCCACCTTCTCCCCGCTGGAATGGATATTCTAAAATTGAGTCAAGTGCTTTATCTCGATAGAAGGTGGAGGGTGGCCCTGTAACCGCTGCTGATAACCTCCCCATCTCCAATTCTGTTTGCTCTTCTTTCATGCTAAACGCTGCAAAGTGCATTACAGTAAAGAGAAAGGTCAGATCTGAGCCGTAAAACACGGAAGATTCAGCGCTGAAGTTGCCACATCATTAAATCACAGCGTCTTCGTGCTTATGTTTTCTAGCACATATGGTATATAAAATCACCTAGTGTTTCACAACCCTCTTAAATAATTAGGCACAACAGGGTTTGCTGGGTGACCACCTGGATAAAGTCAAAACAGTGGCATCTGCATCAACCAGATGGGAGTCTGCTCTTCTTTGCCATCAGGAAATGGACAGCCAACTTCCACTCGAGTGAACCAAAAGCTAACTTCTTCCAGATAAGAAAGGGAAAGGACAGTGTAGGAGAGAGCAATAAATGTGTCTTCCTTCAATTTTCAGGTTCCTGAGTCTCTACTGAAACCAAAAAAGAGGAGATCCTGTTCCCCAGCTGGAGAAGCAGCACGGAGGAGGTAAGTTGAATTTGTACGTCATCAGCAAATCACATACCTGGCAATGGCATTTTGAAGGCAGGTTGAACAAAGGTTTATGTTTTTATTTGGTTTTGTCATTAAAAAAAAAAAAATAAGTGGGAGAGGGAGAATATTAGCAATTCAGTGTGAGGCTCCATTAGATCAAATCAGTGCCAGTGATAGTCACTTATTTCCTCCATTTCATAATGATTTACTCTATAAATTAATGTCTGCCTATTTAAACACCCTCAGTGATTCAGCACTGGGTACCATGGCAATATGTGACAGGGACTAGGGCTGAACCCACCAGTCATATGGCTCTCAGTGCTGTCATTATGTGTGCTGGTAATGGGGGGCTATGTGGGAACACAGACAGATATTATGCAAACATATACTGACTTAAGTATCAATCTGTCACTGGAGTAACTCATGGTAATGGCTCCACCAAAGTCATTACAGAGGAATATGCATTACAGCATGTTAAACATCTATCATGGGTGGAGGTTCAGAGAAGCCATGAGGAAGATGTAAGAAGGTACTCACATCCAGACCTGGAAGATGCTCAGATGTAAGGTTTTTAGTTCAGCAAAGCCCTAAAAGAACACACATTTTTCTCCCCCTTTGCACTCCAGAAAGATGGATCTGAAAAAAAAAGTCTCGCAGCTTAAAGAATAATAAAAAAAAATCCTCTTGATCTCGTATGTGTGAAGCACAAGCAAGTTAACTGCAGCAGTTCAGTTCCCATCTCTCTTTCATAAACACAGACACAAATAGGGTTTGATGGCAGGAAAGCCTCAGCCTGGCTGTACTACACAGCAGTTTTAGGATGTGATTCCCTTCTCTTGTTACTCTTAGAAGTCACTCAGCCTGGTTTTGTGGTACAGAAGTGAAAGGAGGAGGTAACCTCTGTGTCCCTCTCCCTAACACACCTGGGTTATGAATGTATTAACATATCCATAACCCGGATGAATCCTTTCTCCAGTATAAATCAGCCTGGACACTCACCACCAGGAGCACTCATTTCACAGTTTTGCAGTGGTCTTTCTCTTTCTGATGAGCAAGATCCTGTTCAGGTCCAGAAAGTGTAAGGTACCTCTTGGACAATGCCAGTGATTTAGAATAAGCTCTTTTCCTATCCTGCATGTTTTGGTTGCTTTTCCAAGAGTGCTGCTGCAGCAGTGGCTCAGCGATCGAAGGCGGGGAGAGCGTCTGCCATGGGCAGGGGGATATTTCATTGCTCAGTGCAGACTTGGCTATTCTGCTAGCATAGCATACATCCTTCAGCCAATCCAATGGATTAGAAAAGCACTCTGTTTAAAGGTTAAATAGTTGATACTGCATCAAACATGTATGGGAGGTGACACACAAATCCAAAGTGATCCGCAGCGGTTGGCTCAGTCTCCAGCCAGCTCCGTGCTGTAGCCAAGGGTAAATGCAAGTGCAGAGATTTCCAAAGGGGGTTTACCTACCGCTTACTGCTCAGCCTGGGCACTCAGCAGTGCATTTACTCACTTTTTTTGTGTGGTAAAGCAGTACAGATACAGCTCACAGCATCCTCAAGCAGTTGTATAGAGGGTCAGGGAAGAGGCTTAATAGACTGAAGGTGCCTGAATGCAGTGTTTCAGTAAGTAACCGACTCTCATAAAAAGAGAGACTGGTAAAAGAAAAAGCCCAGGGAACAAACACTGGATCTGTTGTGCTGTTACCATTTAACCTGCATTCACTGCCAATTGAAATGCACTTTACATTACTTCAGTCAGATACTTCAAAGGAAATCCTGGAGATGGGAGCACTTAAGCAAGAGCACTTCTGGTGGTAATGTGTGTATTTGAAAGCCTGGCAATTGGGAAGGTTGTGAATGCTGCAGCGTATCCAAATATAGCTGTAGCTTGTTATATGTAAACGGCAAGACTCATTCTGATATTCCTGCTCCTATTCTGCCCTTCCTTCCCACAAAACAGTGTGATTCCTCCATCTGTCAGCATCTCCAGTATTTGCGTTTGCATGTAACAATGTTCGCCCGGGCACGTTATTCCACACAGCAGCTCGGTGAGAAGAGTTGATGTAGTACCAGGTTATAAAAAGCCCAAAGGAGACTTTTGGGAATGGCTCTTTGAGGGAAGTATTGCTACTTCTGCAGTACTGCCTGATCCTTACAGGCCTGTAGGGGAAGGCAGCAGGGGCAGACAAACCCATGCAAACAGCTGAGGGCAGGCAGGGGGGGTGCAAGGTTGGTGCCAACTTTGGGCTTGTTGGGTTAAGTATTCCCAAGACTGTTGGGAAAAGTGAAACTAAAGCAGGTGAAACCCTTGAGGCCCCTCAGCTCACTGTAGTTAAATCCCCCTGAATGAGAGCATCCCCATGGAAGTGCAATGCATTTAGTGTGGGCTGGGTGTTGAGTTCATAAAGCTCCACCATGTCCTGCAATGTGATGTGGGGGGTGTTTCACCCTCAGACCTCGTGCCCTGACACTTGCACCAGGACTGAAGAGCAGCAGTATCTGCACCTGCAACTAACAGGCTCTTGCCCAGTTTGCTGGGACACAGCCTCTCCCAGTTCCCACTGCACACTGGTGCCTGCTGGGACTGGAGCACGTGTGAGGTGTGCAGGGAAAGGTGCAAGATGATACTGGTGAGTCTCAAAGAACTTCCTGTTGTTTGAACATTATTATAGGGTAGATCTGCAGCAGCTCACTGTGAGGCGTAAAAGACACAGGACCAGGGGACATACAAAGTACATCACGTGGCAAGGGCTGTCTGTGACATGTTGGACAGCACCTGAGGAAAAACGTATCAGCCAAACTTTTCTGATCAACTTTCCTGGAGAATTGCTGTTGCTTCATTACCTTCTGCATCTGGGTGCAATCTTGTCTCTATCTTTGTTGTGGTGGTGGATGAGTTTAAAAGACAAATTCCTTTTCAGTACTTGGCAAGAAACATCTTTTTATGTTGTGGGTTCATAAAAAGCAGCTGAGAATACCTGGCTGTAGAATAAGGGAGTGTGATATCCTGGAGCTGGGGAGAAGAGCCACAGCTGCTCTCTTTCCCTCAACACAAATGGCAAGACTGTGAGAACACACTGACCTTTATTCAGCACAATCAAATGCCATGCAAATAAATAGCTAATTCTGCTTTTATCTCCCTGTGGCCAAAGCCAGGTAAAATTCCCCTTTGCTGACCTGACTCTGTGTTGACACATTTAGGGCTGTGACATGTAAAGGAAAGGTCCTGTTTGCTCCATCCCCAAGCTTCTCTATCCCTGGGAAATGATGTTTTTTCCTCCTCCAGACTCATACATTGGACAGGCAGCTGAAGGGCTGGCATTGGTGTCTTTCCAAAAGGCAAGGAGTGGGGAAGGTGGGAGGAAAGGTTGAGTGCCACCACAGTGTCTGGAATGGTTCCTTCTTTGCAGTGGGAAAATCAGACAAGTGGCTGTCCAGACAACACACACAACAAACCTCATCCAAGTAAGGGATGTAATCAGGGAGCAGCATCACTTAAAATTTACTGCAAGCAGTCTGGTAGCTCCACCTCCTATGAATTTTGCTTGACTTGCAAAGGCAGTTGTAAAGACTCTCGTCCAGCACCTACCAATACTCTCTGTGGGGTTTGAAAGTATAATGACATCTATTTTGTGCCGTTCACATGCTCATCCATAGGGCTGAAATCTTCCTCTTCTGGGAAAAGCCTGCCCCATCCCACATTTCACACTGATGTCCCAGGCTGGAGTATGATCAGCCTGTGGGTATGGCACAGCTCCAAGCTGCTCAGGTGGTTCTCTAGAGATTTTAGCTGCTAAAAATAAAATTAAAAAAAAAGCTCTTCTGAGCATGTGCAAATAGTAATTTCACAAATGCATTTAGCACGGCCAAATTTGAACAGATTTTTATGGGAACTTCAAAAGGCATATTCCCAGCATAAAATCCTTCCACATCCCCCTGTAATAGTCAAAAATTGAACAGAGCAGATTGCTGTTCATTCTTTCTTTTTTTTTTTTTTCCCCTCATAAACCTCAATCTCCTATACTTGATTTTTTTCAAAATTCCCCATCAGTAAACTTCGGTCCAAACCATAAATTCCCAATCAAAACAACTATAAAGGTAGGTATAGTTTTAGGGCAGTTGCCTCCAAAGACCTGGAAAATGACCCCACTTCTACCTCCCTCCCAGAGTTCCTACACGAGGTTCTAACATTCCTGGAGTCATTAATAGATGCCAGCTGTTCACTTGGGGGTGATACCCTGGCCTTAGAGGGGTGCTGAGCTCCAGGTAGTGTAACAGAACAAGCACCCCAGGCATGAGATACCCAGCTCTGCATCATCTCAAATCAGGTACTGCAATGAGTGCATTTTAGTGAACTTTCTCTTTGTGACTCAACACTTTCCTCTGTAAAGTGGCAATAATGTCACCCTCCTAAATTAGTGGTAAATTGATGAATTCAACAGACAAACCTGAGAGGAAGTTAGTCATTGCCTCCAGAGCAGTGTTTGAGCAGTTTCCTGGAATTAAAATAGAGAATAATTCCTCTTTAAAGGAGCTCTGTACTTTGTGGATGTGGATATTTTGGGGAAAAAAAGACGTGAACATTTAGCTTGAATATCATAAAACCATGTATACGACCAAAGGAATCAAATTGAAATTGTTCAGGTAAATTTAATTGGATGTTTCCAGGCTGTGTATTACACAAACATTGCATATGTAACATTGTTATGCTCCATGGTCTCACTGAATTTAGTGTCATAGTATCAGAAAGGACAGTCACCTGGTGATATTATATTGCTCCAGGGCCAACTGCCCATCTTCATGGTCCTTCCTCCTCCTCCTCCTCCTCCTCCTCAGACCAAGCTGTCAGCTGGAGCACCTCTTAGGAGAGTTTCATATTAAAACCAATCAAAGGGACACCCTTGACTCTGGCCTTTTCCAATGCTATGAGCAACACCAAACTCATTCACCAGCTTGATAAGTATTTCCCTCCTTTCACAATCTCAGCTTCAAAGATTCATTTCATCCTTATCTCAGACCAAAGGGCTGCATTAAGGCAGCCTTGCTCCCTGTGCCCGGGGCCAGCCCAGCCACAAGTCTTTCTTTCCAGCTGGCCCTGAAGGCTGTCATTTGAGCATGGCCAATGTGGGAAACATCAGATGGATTTGCTGCTCTTCCCATCCCCCTTTTCCTCTGCATTTCTGCACCACTCCCTGGCTGTATGTGCTCTGCTTCTCCCGTGGAGGCTGGAGAGAGACTTTACTTCCCCTGGCCTGCCATGAACAATTATTATCACCACTGATTAATCTATGGATGTATTAATTGCATGAAGATATGTGTGTTGGGAAACCACATCTGTTTCCTACCCTTTAAGGAGCATGTTCTTGAGATCCTTGTGGAGGACCTGTGAGTAACCACCAGGAACAGACAGATAAGAGAAAACACATATATTTAAGAGCCCTGCGATGAGATGTACAGGTCTTTTCAAGTCCTTTCATGTCCCAAGATGTCCGGGATCCTAATCTTGAAGGTCTGTAATGCTAAACCCATCCTGGCATTACCCAAACCCATGTTTATCCTCTCTGCAGTGGAAACCTGGCTGTGTCTTGCTGTCTGGGGTTGCATCCCACAGTCAGTCTGGTTGTCCCCTACTCCCACTTGCTCATTGAGCCCTGAATACACTCTACTGATCCACCACAGCCAGCTGGATCCTAACCTGAAGTCCTACTCCTGATTCAAAGGTGAAAACAATCATGTAAAACATCTTTAGGGTGATCAGGGCTACGATGCAAGTTCATATTTTCAAGTTAAACTTAGGGAATAAAAAGGCTGGTCCACCAGCCAAAGAGAACCCAGGAAACTAGATATTTTTAGAAATGACAATATACTGGAAAAAAACAAAATCCCTTGTAGAGATTTGTTCCTACCTCACAAGCAAAGTAGCTTTGTTGCCACTTTATGTATCATTTCAACAGATAAACCTATTAATTATTTATAACAGGGAGGAAACCAAGGCTTTTTAAAGTTCAACTGGTACCCAAAAATCCTGGGAGCATCATAGAAAGGGCCACAGTACAGACAGGAATTTGTGTTCATTTGCACTTTTGTCATCAGTTTATGGGTAAAGGCACTTTTTTAGTCCATAGTCTGACATCCCATGCACAAAGTAAGGAAAGCAACAGCATATTTCTCCCTTGGCAGCATCATCTCCAAGTGAGTCTCTTGACTTTGTTAGCAATCAGCAGGGACAAGGCTATGGGCAAAATACCTCCTTGTTCTCATCTCCAAACCTACAAAACTCTTGAATCGATTTTATTTCTAATTTAATAAAATAAAATTAATGCTTCAAATAGGAAACGTCTGAGGGCAAGTTTCAGCTCGGAGTACTTTATTATGGCTGAGTTTTAATCCTCAGTGCATAAGAAGGATTATGCTGAGAACACTGACATCACCTTAAATATAGCAGCATGAATATGCCACTGTAATAAATCTTTTCAGCTTTTAATTTCAATTCAAGAAAAATGTTGGTCAAAAATATCTTCTTTCCCAGTAACCTTCCTCTGTCTCAGATATGCCCACACTTCCAGGCACCGTCTGACACAGTCTTGTCAGACAGGAAGGTGAAGAGGTTTCATCTCCACCACAAAGCTCAAAAAATTCTTCTGCAGATCCAGGTAGGGCAGCAAAATGCTGGTTTTACCTGTTGCAATTAGCATTTGGGGAGAGGGTGATAAATCATCTTGTTAAGCTGTAATAAAAAAGGGCTGGCCCACAAAACCTGAGCTCACACCAGGAAAATTTGCCCTTCACAACTTCTTTTCAGGAGACAGAGTGAAGGTTGAGGTGGGCTCAGTGCTCTGCAGGAATTTGTTCCCACAGCTCAGGAGAAGGATTGGACACAGCAAAGTATCCAGGAAGGAGAAATTTGATTTATGAGTAAAGCATCAGAAGACGTCGTAAAAGGTCCCCTGGGAGTTTGTAATACTCTGGAAGCGCTGAGAGTAATAGAATGAAATAAAATCAATGACAGAGCCAAGTTTCCATCCCGACCATCAAACCAGCACCGCAAGCGCTGCTGCTGACGGGCAGAAGGGACTCTGCATCCAGGTCTGAGTGCTTTCTCCCCTCAAAGACAAGGAGTTGGGGATGGTCCAGCTCAAATTGAGGTCTGACAACTTTCACCAAGAGGACATGTGCTTCACTGGGTATCAGAAACATCCTCCTGACCATTTCAGTATTCCCCAGCACTCTCGTGACTTCTCAGGGAATTTGTCTCTTTGTCTTTCCAATTGCCACGGGACTGTAGATTTATTCAGAGGTTTGCATGGTGACTGAAGTAAAAATAATATCTAGTTTTCTTGCAGATATATCAGATGTTGAGAAACTGAACTATAAGTAACACAATTTTGTGCTCAAGGAGTATTTGCTGGTTGTGTTTTATGAATTGGCATTATAGTTGTCATCAAAGGAGTGCTAGAGAGCCCGTTATTACAGCACAGAAATATTACCAGTTTGGGCCTGCAAGTGGTGTGCTGGTCGTATCCTCTCTGGCAGGAGATGTGAAATGTTACAGCACTCATTTTACTAGGGGAAAAAAAATCCCATCTATGATATCATCCATCTTTTCCTGCACATGGAGTATTATCACCAAGCGTCGATGGGAGCACCTGACACCTCCAGACTGGCCTGATAACCCACCTCCCATCCAAGATAAACACGTGGAGCAGCACCACTGATCCCTGCAGTGGCAGCCAGTGCTAATGGTACAGATCCATGGAAAAGCACAATCCACAGCCTTTGTGGGTGAATATATGCAAACCAGCGCTTAAATCAGGCCGCTGGAGTTGCAGCAGCCACCACAAACCAAAAATCAGTGTGTCTTTACACTTTTGGCCAACACTAGCACTGGCTGGAGTGAGAGCTGCAGCAGCCTGTTGAGATCTGAAAATACCATTAGATTCTCTGGTTTGGAGCAGAGTGGACTGAATGCAAACCCCATTTACAAATCTGTGGTCCTGCTAAGTTTTTTGGATGGGTTGATCAACATTGTGCTGTTATATGTGTTTTCTCAAAAGGGTCTGCCCAGGGCTTTTACCTACACATTGAGGGGAAAATGACTTTTTGCATTATAATTCCTAGTTTGAAATGAACATTGTAGTCATCTAAAACAGGCTTAGTTTAGAGCTGGTGAAATCTTTGGTTCAGCTTGATCTGTGTGCTTTAAGGCTGTCAAACTGAAAGGAATTAAAATGCAGAGAAAATGGTTTAGAAAAGAAAATGCAACTTTGCAATTTAACTTTGCTACAGGGATGAAGTTTTAAGAAATGATTAGCAATTTGGGTGTCTTTCGTCTTGGGAGCCTGAGGTTGGACTCATTAAAGAGAAACAATTTTCAGAAAATATTGAGCACTCACCTTTGGAAAAGCCATTTTCTGCAGGTAGCTAAATATGGGCCCTAAACTCAGCAGTTTGTTTGAAAGGCTCAGCTTAGCCTTAAATTAAAAAATCATAAAAATAGTAGACACAGAGCAGTGCTAAAACAGGACGTGGCCAATCTTCCTCAGTAATGAGGACAGAGACCATGAGGTCTCCAGGATCTTGGGACTTGTTGCTGCTAGTTGTGAAATAATGAAAATTGGAGGACCCCTGTTTGTACTTTTAAAGGGATCTGATTGGTTGACTTTCTTTCAAAATGATAATTTTGATGATGTTGGGACTTTGCTTCTTTAAGAAAGATGAGTTAGGGAATTTAAGGCCTTAGATGTGCATATCATCTTTTAATTTAAATTTAAATAAATAAATAGTCAGGAATAAAAACAGAGTGATCCAATGTCATTTCCAGAGCTAAATAAAATGCTGAACCTAACTGAAACCCACTGATGGTGAAAAAGAAGTGAGGAGTTCAAAATTAATCCCATTATTGTGCTCTAAAACATTAATAAGTACAGAGGTTTGGGCAAATCCTGTTATTTTAATACTATACTTCCTCCTAAATATTCCATAGCTGATTTTTATTTCTTCTATTAAATAGTCACTTCAGAAGAAAGATAAACTCCCTATTAGTGCCATTCAGAATCACACAACCTGCAGGGTCTGGCGATGGGGAATTTTTGAAGGATCTGCAGGAATTAGCAGCCGCAGCAAAGGAGTGAAGAGGAATCCCTGTGCTTGAGTGGTCCTTCAGGCTGGGTCATCCCGTGGCTGTGCAGCCCCAGCACAGGGCCACACAGTCCTGCAGGAGGATAATATTGCATTTGCAAGGTGATGATATCATGCTGATCAATGCAGAGCCCCGGCAGACCACATTCTGTAATCCCTGTGCAGGCAGAATAATAACAGCACTTCACAAGTAGTCCCATTCATTCCAGTGGGACTCTCTTGTAATCAATATATTTGTTTCCAAATTATAGTGTTATTGGTCCAACTTGATCTTTATTCCTGTGAACCAATTGCATGTGCAGAAGGCCTGGAAACGATGCCACAGCGAGGGCTGCTCTCGTCCCACTCCCATTGTTCCAGGACTCCAGTCCTCGGAGTTATTGTTCAAGCTGCCAGTTATCTCCGAGTGCTCCCAGCAGATGTTGGGGGGAGGGGGCAATTTATTTTTATTTTTTTTCATGAAGTTTGCCTCTTTAAGGACCAGCCCCGACAAGAGATTAATTCTGTTTGCTCTCCCCTGAACTGTGCATTGTCTCTTTAAGTTGGAAAATATTTAGAGAGAAAAATGAGTATTCTTGCTGTTCAAAATTTGCCTGTGGAAATTCATTACTGACTTCAAAGGGAGCCCTAAATTTGCTGATAGTAAATAAGGGGCAATCCTGCTTTCGCTAGAGTCAGTGTAGCTGTTCTTGTGGGGTTTCATGGGTGCTGATTTGGATGCAGAGTTGTCCACAATGAGGTGCTTCCATTCTGTGAGCATCCACCAAAGTTCAGCATTTATTTTTGTCTGTATTGGAAAAAAAACAAAGAATTTGGGGTCAGTATTTGAAGATATATGATTGTATCAAAATATAAACATATTTTGATATAAATATTTTTAAAAAGAAAAAATATATATTTGTTTTCAAATCAAAACCTAGTTATCATAAGAAGGTTTCCTAGATTTGTGAGTGTTGGATTATCTTAATAAACAGAAGAGACTTCTGGGCCATAACCTGGTCTCTGGGGTGGTTTTCCTAGTCATAAGAGAGGCAAGGTTAAAGCTTCTTCTGAAGAAGGGTTTTTCCCTCTGCATCATGTGTTTGATGATCCACTCAACCCCAAATCAAGTGATGGGGTATTACAGCTCTCTCTTTTCTGTTCTCTGTCATATGCACACGAGAAATAAGCAGGGAAGCCCACAAGAAAGCTGGTTGATGTGGATTTGTCTCCATGGTGCGTTTTACCCTTAATCATAGAATCGTAGAATTACAGAATGGTTTGGGTTGGAAGAGACCTTAAAGATTAACCTTTTCCAACCTCATTCCATGGGCAGAGACACCTTGTCTTGAACGCTTCTAGGGATGGGATTTCCAATAATGATTCATCCTGTTTCGGTGACATTTCATGAAGAAAACAATGTCCCAGCCAGTTCTGCTTTAGTGCAGGTGGAAGTGTAGGGCACCTCAATGAATGAAGCATATGGGATCCACATGCAGAGCTCATACCCTTGGAAGTTCACATCCCACCCAAAGTTGACTGAGCTCCCTGCCTAGCCCTAACCCTATCGCTGGATATTTTACAGGCAAGAAAACAAAATGAAAAATAATCCATGCCATGTCTTGATTAGGGATTAGAAATGTTAACTGGCCAGTGCCTTTTCCTGCAGGGGCACGCAGCCCCTACACCTTTAATTAGGGTAGCCCGTGGTACTTGCCATAAAGCTGATAAGTAATAAATAGCTGCCTTTGTCACATGCAAGTTCAGCATTGTGAAACGGCACACGGACGGCTTTAAAAAGCCTTTGATTAAACCCAGCACTACAGTAAATCTACAAACACAGAGGAAAGAAAAGAAGCTATTTAGTCTGTGCCAGTTCCCGGCATTAAGTATGCAAATTTCTCGGTGTCTTCAGCTCCCAAGAACAGCAGGCGCTGAATGCAGCAGCAGCAGCAAGCGGCACGACATCATTCATTTCAATCATTAAAACAAAAGCGGGATAAATCGCTACCTAATTTGTAAAATATGCTTATCATATAGGCTCTTTGGTCTTTAAGAAAAGCACCAGCTGAATGAGAATCACTGAATTATTTTGCAAAAAAAAATCATAGAATCAATTCTGGTTTTTCCCCTTCTCCCAGTGATTGTTCTTTTATTTCTTTTTCCTTTCTTTCTCCTTTCCCTTTCCCAGTTTCAGGTGAACTCTATCTGTAGCCTTCCCTCAAGCTCCCACCCAATGCCACAGGAAAATCATGGCCTAGCATGCACAACTTGACATTCCCAGACCCGTCTTATCTCTCTCTCTCTTTCAAAAAAAAAAAAATAGGGTAGCACCAACCAAAGCCTAGCCTGGAACTCTGTGCTGGGCGTCACCCATCACCCCACTGCCACCATCCTGTCCAGCAGCCCCCACTACCATCCTTGTGCAGTTGTTCAACAGTTTCCATTCCTCCCTGCATGGGAAAATAAATATCCAGACAGCTCATCCTGCAGCCTGCCTGGACTTGCCTGCCCAGGAAGCCCAGCTGTGTGGTTCATCACCCCTGCACAGAGCCACAAACTGTCTCTGGCCTCTCTCCCTGTTCCTGGGCGCTCAGCTTAGACCCCATCACTCCTTGCAAACAGAAGCAGTGAGGATTATTGGAACCAAGGGAGCATCACCACTGGATCTCTAGAAAGGTTAAATTCTCCCCCATCTGAATGCATGGTGGCCTGCAGCTAACTTATTTTCCCAATTAGACTGTTCCTTTTACATGAACCACTTCACCAGCTTCTCTTTGGCTACTTGGGGTGCAGAGGATGCAAACTGAGGCTGCCCCTATAAGATGTGGCTCCTCTGCTTCTGCTCCATGACGTGTGTGTGATGAGAAACAGGGCCAACAACCCTGCTCTTGTATGAAAAGTGTCCTTTGATGCTTTCCCAGCTGTTCAGCCATTCAGCTGTTCCAGGATAGTGCCTCTGGCAGTACAGCTCCCCGCTGTGGCTACGCTGGGGCGTCAGCAGATGGAGCATATCGTGGTTATTGAAGCTGGATACAGTGGCTGTCAGCAGCCTTGCATTGCCTGGCATATGTAAATAGATCTCAGGCATCTGGTTGTGTCTAGGGCTGGTCACATCGAAAAATATTAAAAGAAACCTCTTGGTTTGGGAGCTCCACTGGCTGTGGATGTTACCCTGCAATAGTCACCATGTGATTCATGATGTGGTAGATAGGAAGGGAGGGAAGGAGGAGTTTTCAAAGGGAGTAGATGTACAGCTGTCTGTGCAAAATGCACTCCTGAGAGGTGACCTGGGTGCTGCTGGGACTGGATGGGTGAGACAGCACAGCCACAGGTGGGTGCAGCACCAGCACGGTGCTGCAGTGCTTGGAGGCTGTTACTGGAACAGGGGTTCAAATGAAATAAGACAGTAGGCAAAGGGCAGAAACTGATGTACAGGAAGTCCCACCTGAACATAAGGAAGAACTTCTTTACTGTGAGCACTGGAACAGATTGCCCAGAGAAGGTGTGGAGTCTCCCTCACTGGAGATATTCCAGATCTGTCTGGACTCAACCATGTGCTATGTGCTCTGGGATGACCCTGTTTGAGCAGGCAGGTTGGACCACGTGATCCACTGTGGTCCCTTTTAACCTGTGATTCTATAAAATCCTTGATGTGCCTCAGATGCTTGTGTCACATTTTACTTCACTTTGGTATCATAGAATCATAGAATACCATGAGCTGGAAGGGACCCCCAGGGATCAAGTCCAACTCCTGGCCCTGTGCTGGACAATCCTAAAAAACCTGCTCATCATTAGTAGCACGCTCAAGAAAGGGAAATTAAATGTTATCTCCAGTGTTCTTCAGGGTGGCCAGGTGTCACCCAGTCATCAGCAGATGAACAGATGAGTGCATGAAAAATCCAGCCCAAAAGGGTGCAGTTTCCATCTGAGAGTAAACTCCGTGTCTCCCTACATGGAGCTCACAGTCCTGTGTGTTTCTACAACCACATTTAATGACTGTCCAGTTGGGTCTGAGAAAGGATTTTCAGTGCCATTTTTGCCTCTAGGATGGTGACTCTTACCACTGATGTGTTGAACAGCATTGAGACGTTCTTGCATTAAACAGTGTCATTGTAAACCACCTAAAAAAACCCAGCTTGATGCCAAAGCATTGCACTCAGATACAGATAAGGGACCACTGAGCTTAAATGTGATGTACAGATATTGCAGGTGCCAGTGCCACGCCTTGCAGATGCAGCCAAGTATAACCCCACTCTTTTTCCAAGGGGCAAGTTGAGAAAACAATGTTTTCTTTCCTCCCAGCAGTGCCTGGCACGACAGAACAGCCACCCAGAGAGATTTCTTTGCTTCTCCTCTGGAGATGGAACATGTTCTCCTCTCCTCCTGTCTGCTATCCTTTGTCCTGACTCTGTGGGTGCTGTGAGAGGAACCTCAGCATCCCAACACACTGTGCAGCCAAGGGATGCCTCGGGCTCTGGTGTGGCACATCAGATCTCCCCTCCTCGGCCCTGCAGTCTCTTGGCTCTCTCTACCATGCAAATGCCTTTCCCAGCTACTGCCTGCTCCTATGCTTCATCCTTGGCTCCTTTCGCAACATCAGAGGAACATAAAACAGGGAAAGGGAGAGAAATAACATCCTGAATATTGTGCCTTCTAATTAGGCTGGCAGTGATCAAACAGCTTCTCGGGAGCACACAGTGTTAGGCTTTCTGGCACGGGGCTTTCCAGCCATGCCAGTTATTGCTAGAGGAAAAGAAAGTTCCATCCTTGTGGAAGCTCCTGTGGTCTCCTGGGGTCACAGAGCAGCTTTAACTGATCCAGAAAGACCTGGGGGGAAAAGGTGAAATCCAGATGCTTTCCCTGCCTTTGGTTACAGTGGCCTCACCGTAAAGGGACTTGTAGAAACTTCAGCAGCACAATCTGTTCCTGCGATGTTGTATAAATATGTTTTATGTATAAATATGCATTTGAATCCGTGTTTGGACTCAAACCTGTCTGTTCATCCAGCTGTCGAGTAACCTCTGCAAACAGCAGGGTCCTTCGTGACAGATTGAAACCGAGAAAACCACTGCCTGTTCTGCAAAACATATTTAATTTGTTAAAGAGATGGGAACTTTGTTGAATTAATAAGATGTGCTAGAGAAGGGAGCCGCTCTCCAAAGAGCTGAATCCTGGTTACAAGTGCAGTTTGCAGCTTGCTGGTAATCCTGCAATTAAAGCTACAGTACCAGCGTATCACAAAAATGGGATTTGCATAATTTGAAATTTGAGGAAAATCTCTAAATACTTTAATTTTGATAGAAACTGTTTCCACTGCTGACATGTGTCTACACCTATAATTTCAGTTGATAAATTGCTGTAATTTCTCCTCCATTTCATGTTCTTTCTAACATTAATTGTCAGTTGTAGAGTAAAACAGTAGAAAGAGAGAGAGAGAGAGAGGGAGAGAATAATGTCATTGTGCTTTTGTGGTGTGAATAGCCTTCCGAGGAATGATTATCTTCCACACAGATGCAAACAAAAAAAAAAGAGAGAGACCTCTTGGTTTGCACAAAACTACTGTGATGGGCATGAATGTCTCACTGTGAGATAGGGAAACAAGGAGTTAAAGCCAGGTAAATGTGCCTGGGAGTGGATGTGACCATTTCCCAGGCTGCTGGAAGGAAAGAGGGACTTTGTGAGGATGTGGAGTCACAGAAGGTGCCTGGTGATGCACAGCTGGGTAGGAGGAGGCCTGAGCTGCGGGATTCCAGGGATTGAATCCTCTGTGTCTGCAGTCTCTTGCCACAGGCAAGACCCTCTCAGAGCCATCAGCTGGTTGGGTTTTCCAGAAGGAAGTTGCCCAGATCAGGAGGGATAACAGCAAGCACTGAGTCTCTGCAGGAAGCAGCCTTACAGCACCTCCTCCACCCAGAGTCTGCTCCCCATCCCACCTCCCCAAATGCCACTTTTCAAGCTACTTTTAAATAAAATACCCTTTCAAACAGAGGGCTAGTGGTACTAAATTATTCTATTAATTTATTATTCATGATGAAAAATTATTCTAATAAACGGTGAAAAATTATTCTAATAACATTCTATCCTATTAATATTCTGCAGCCGAGCAGTTAAACTCACTTCCTGTGGCTGCTCCCCTCCTTAGCACTGATCTATTTCTTACAGAGTTTATTGAAATTAAAATCTGCTTCTTTGGAAATGTGCTGCATTTAACAAAACCAGTGGGGGGAGATGAGCTGTGAGCGAGGAGAGAATCAGGCACTGATTTTTCCCTTGTGCTGACAGAGCAGGGGGATGCCCATGGAGCTGGGAGCTGGGTGAATCTGAACTGCAGAGTCAGGGATGGCTCACTCTGGGTCATTTGGGTGCTGTCACCCCATAGACCATTAACACTGAGCATTCAGTGATGTTAATCCAGTGTCTCCCTACATTTCCCAGCTCAGGGAGATGGCTCCCTGCTGTGCCTTTCCCTTGGCTGGAGCCCTGCAAGCTCCATTCCTGCACCTATCTCAGAACCCTGAGTTCATGTCTCTTCTCATCTGTTCCTTGCTGCAGAAACCCCCTCAAAAGCCCAAGGAGCTGCTCTGCCAGAGCCTGGACATCACCTCCATGGGAGCAAGTGGAGCTTGTAGCCAAATTAAGGACAAGAGTGGGGACCCTGCTGTCATGCAGACCCCAGGGCTAGTCCAGGCAGCATCCTGCTGCCCCTTCTCCTGCATATCCCTGTGCACTGGCACCACGTGCCTGCCAAGCTTCCTGCCAGACATATTTTCCTAATGGTTCCTCTGCCTGCTCTGCTCACAGCCCTCCTTGCCTGCCAGCTGGCTGCTGTGGTCCTGGGCCTTTGCAGGCAGTTGGGGAGGTTTCATGGGTATGCAGGGCTCGTGAGCCCTGCGTACAGGTGGCAGAGTATCCCTGGTGCCCAGCACAAGGTCCCTGGGAGCCCACAGCTCTCCAGCAGGACCCAGGGCACTCTCTGGGTCCCCACTGGGGGCAAGTAGATGTGGAATGCTGGAATGGGGGAGTTCCTGGTTCCCAGAGCTTGCAAGTCCACAGAGCTGTCAGAGATGTACTGAGGAAGTGTTCTACAGAGCCACTGCAAAGAGGTGTCTCGGGGTTTCTCTTGCAGCTCGAAGCAGCATTTGAGTGATTTTGGAGAGCAGGCTACAGATGAGCAGGTGCCACTGGGCACTTCTGAACCTGCCTGTCCAGCCACCCAGGCACTGTATCATCTGGTTTTGCTTTCCCAGTCATCCACACAACTTAGAGGAAAAAAATGTCTAACTTTACAAAGGAGCAGCACATCCAGGTCTACAGGCCTGTTGGCAGTAGCTGTTGTTTTCCCCAAAGCTTCCCAGCCCATCCTTGGTTTTGTCTGCACCTATCTGCTCCATGCCAGAGCCAGATCATCTTCTGATCTTTCCTTTGTGCCTACTTTTTTCTGATTGTCTCTACAAGCCTAATAACTCCTTGCACATTTATATCAGCTCCTTCCTGCACCTCCCCACCCAGCACAGGTAGTTATGCCAATTGCACTGCGAATTAGATGCACAGGTGTGTGTTAAATGTTCTGGTGACTCTAAGTCCTAATCAAAAAGGTAACCTCCAGGTGACATTATTGCAGCTTTAACAAGTAGAGTGCCTCAGTAAAAGGACTTCATCTCAAAGGACTTTCACTGAAGCCATCTTCTTCTTTGTGTGTTCCTCCCTCACAGCATGGGTAATTAAAGGACCAGACACAGCTCAGAAGATTCCTTAGCTTTTGTGTTTGAGGATATCTTTCACTCTATTTTTTCCCTCTTCTCTGATGGCATATTAGATCAAGCCATTAAGCAACATCCTCTGTTTCTCCTGAGAACATTCATCAATAATAATGAATAGTGCTTGCTCCAGGGCTGCCCCCTCCTCGTCCAGGAATATCATTGGTACATGATACAACCCTGTCGGAATAACTCTGGCATTTGTTTTTATTTCTGAGATTCGTTTAATGCGTAGGTTTTTTTGTCTCCGGGATTGTGGAGGCCTTGCTTTGTTCTGGGTTTGGAAGCTGACAGTCAGCTGGAGCTGAGAGTTTATCTGATCCAGTGGGGAAAGGGGTTTACATCAAAGTAATGCACAAGTGGAAACTCCTTAATCCCGATTGACTGCGGCGCTGTACAACTGCCTCACCTTAATTACACATGGACTCAGCTGTATCGATGCATTTCTCTTTTTACCCCAGTATAATATACTTATTTTGCATGTTTGCATGACAGCAGAAAAAAATCAAAATATTTTAAACAAAAATTCTTGATATTGGGTTATCTTTCCCAATCACAGAGGCAGGCACTTTGCAGCCTGTTAAGGGGCTTCTCTGAGTGTATGTCCCGCTCCTGTTCAACAGATGATGGATAAAATCTCAAAATAATCACTCAGAGAGTAAAGGATTGGATTCAGGAGGTGTGGACAGTTCTCTGGAATCAGGAATAGGTGCACACACCTAGAGCATCTCTGAGCACCAGTGAAGTTTGTCCTGCTCTGACTCTGTGCATGCCAATCTTCTTTGTCCTGATTATTTTTTAGATTCAGTCAGACTCTGAGTGATGCAAATCTTGCTTTGCACCCTTCCTGCCTCCTTGTTACATCAGGGGTTTTCAAGGAAGCAAATACATCAGTTACACAAAGCAAAATTATTCCAGGTAGTACCTCAAGCTCCATTTTCCTCATACTGCTTATTTCACCTTTCTCCAAAAGTTAATCAAGAGGTTTAATTCAGTGATGTTGGTGAAGTCATTCAGCCAACCTAGAGCAGCCCCACTCCATCACAGGGATGGTCCACGTTACTCACAGACTTGCAGGCACAAGGGGTGCAACCACTGCCTCAAACCCAGCCAAAACCTGCTTGTGCATTTACCTAATAAACTCGTGTTCCTGAGCTCTGTGTTCATCCCAGTCCCTGTTTGCCCACAGTGTTCACAGCACGAGCTGCTCCTTCGCAGTCACCTGTGCTTGTCGCGAACAGGTGACTCCACCGCTCCCGGCCTCGCCCGGTGACCGGGCTCAGGCACTTTGGGCTCCCTGGCTTTATCTTAGATGGCTGTTTTGCAACGATTCCTTTCCCTTTTTTTTTCCTTTTTTTTTTTTTTTTTTTTTGCAAGCGCGATTTCAAACTTTGGCGAGGTGAACGCTCGTCCCCGAGCCGATTATCACAGCGGCGAAGGGCAGAACCCCGCTTTGTGCCAGAGACTCCCCGGCTGCTCTCGAGGGCCTTCGCGCTTCCCTCCCCGCCGCAGCGCTTTCATGGTGCTCTTGATGTGGGGATGTTTATCTTCGCTCAGTTCGTACCCATTGGTGCATCTCTCCGCTGAAGTGCTTTTACTCAGATTTGTGAAACCCGCTGTAGTCTTGTCTTTGTTAAGAAGATAAGCTACAGCAGGAAAGCAGCAGCAAGAAAAAAAATTCCTCTGGTGCGTTCTATCTTTTTCTCCCAAGGAATATCACACAGCTTGGACAGCTACTGTAATGCTAATAGACAAATCAAAACTCTGAGGAGCAAAATAGAAACATCCAACTGTATTAAATAAGGGGGGTTTGTGTGTGTTTGAAAGCTCACAAAAAGTCTAGATATTAAATTGATGTCCTGGCACTTGTGCAGTGTAATGGGCAGATTCAATTAAAAGAAGAAAATATGTCCAGCCTGTAGTGTGGGCTAAGCAGCAATAAAAAAGCAAATCAATTTTTCGGGAGTTTCAAAGCCTGGTGCAGATTTCCAGAAGGCAGAAGCCAAAAATATATTTATTAAAAAAGACCCCAGGGGCTCAACAGTGTCATTTTAACCCAACTACTGCACCTTCAATATGATGAACTGTCATGATATTTTGAGAAATACTTCGTAAATAATCCATTTATATGTATAGATACAGCATGTTCTATATGTATAAATAAATGCATGTGCTTCTGTTGCATATATACAATGATACTGATTATTTGAAGGAGGTGCGATGGTAAAAAACACAGATCAAGCTCAGTTATATTCATGTTCACAAATACCCAGTGTAACAGTAGGGTGGGGTTTTCCATATGGCATTAAATTAGGGAACTGTGTATGTTTATATACATATATACATGTGAGTGTGAGTGTATATACATGTCTATATGTAGATGAATGTGTGCACACACATATACAAAATTCCTGGGTTTAGGTTCTTAGGCTACAATCAGAGTTTATCCAGCCAGCCCAGTGCAGAACCAAAAATGGCAGCTCAGACTTCCACAATTCCCTCAGTCGAACACAACAACCTTTAAAAATCAAAGGGTGAGGAAGTTCCCACCCCCCTTTTATTTTTTAATCCTGCCCAAAGCATAGTTATGACACATTGAAATCAACTGCAGAACTCCTGGGTGAATAAAATAAGGGCTTCCATTAAAAAAAAAAGGATTTTAAGGGATCTATTTGAACTTTTGGTCACTCATTGGCTGGATTAAATCTAGAAATCAAGAATAATAAATCCTGCTGCCAATCATGGACTCAACCTGCTTCAAGGCCAGGTTGGAGCAGCCTGGTCTGGTGGAAGGCGTCCGTAGTGGGAGGGTTGGAATGAGATGAGCTTCCTGGTCATTTCCAACCCAAACCATTCCAGGATTCCATGATTCTGTTGCGTCAGCAGGGAGGCTCTGACACCCAGCCAGCTTCTTACATTTGCATGAGGGATTTTTACTGTCTCTTTTCTTCCCCTCTTTGTTTTTCTGCCACCGTTGTTGACAAAAACAGGTGATCATAAAATGTTTCACTGTGTTCAGGCAGCAAACCGAGAAAAAATAATTTTCTCTTGTTACACTGAGCCACAGATTTATTTCCCTGAAGAAACCCAAGTGTGACCGCAAAGATAAAATAAATAAAAAAAAAAAAAAAGGAGTAAGCAGCGTGGTGGTGATGATTAAGGTGGCCTTCCAAGAAATAAATAAATAACCCCAAGCTCCCAGCACCTCCACGTAGGTCACACCACACCCTGTGTCATTACACGGCCTCTCTGTGTAATCAGGACGGGAAAGAGCTCGGCAGAGTGAGGACCTCCCATTTCAAACCCCCAGTGCTACAGACAATATATACCCAGCTGGCAGGATGGATGTGGTTTTTATTTAAAACACAGACAAACACGCACACAGAGGGAAAGAAACCCTGCAAAGCCAAATTTGCTTCTAAATCTATTTACATTTGGCGAGGCTCAAGATCACCTTGAACCATCTTTGCTGTTTCCTTTCCTTTTTCCTTTGAAGTTGCAAGTTCTACACAAGCCCTTCAGAAAAAAAAAAAAAAAGAGAGAGTGAGAGAGAAAGAGAGAAAAATGGAAAGGAAAAAATAAAAGAAGTGTGTAAAGACGCCATTTGTGATATGTATTTTTTAATAATGACATTTTAAAAGGTTGAAATGTTGTGGTGTCTTTTGCAAAGTTATGCCATTTAAACAAGATAACATGGCATTTTACCATTAAAGACAAGACCCTCTTTTTCACTCGTACCTTTGAACAGCTTATCATTTTGCAATAATATCCTTCAGCTATATAGCTCTGTTCTTTTTCAAATGGAGGACATCTCTTCTAATTGTGCTTATGATACCAATTAGCATTGGGGTTTTCTGCTTTTATTAATAAACAGCCTTTCTAAGAGCACCATGGTTGTCCTAAATATTTTTTTTCTCCTATATGGGATTCAGGAAAAAATTGTAATTAATTCTTCTTTCAGTGAAAAAGCAAAGCTATTTTTAAATTGCATGCCTGATAGAATTAACAAAGTGTTAGACAATTAACAGTCTTCCTTTTTATTTTTTTTCCGTTCTTTAAAATGCAGATTCACTTTAATACTGTTTTCCCCTTCATCCTTTTCTTGTGTCCTAATTGTTCTCTAAGTAGTGTCAGGGCTGTGCGTTATCGGCCAAGGCAGGTGTCAGGTTTAATATTATTAAAGATGCAATTACTCCTTTCTCAAGCACAGCTTGTCAGTTTAGTTCATCGATGTATATATCAATACATTTTTAAATGAAAAAAAAAAAAAAAATCTCTGTTTCCCACCCATAATTATCTCCTTGGTATCTTGCCCCTTATTTTGGAAATATCTCTCTAACCTCAGTACACAGGAGTCCTGGGAATATAATGAGCTGTGACAGTCTGAATGAGCTGCGCAATCATATTCCTCAACTTAGAATCATGAAATCATTTAGGTTGGAAAAGACCCTTCAAATCACCCTAAAAAACAGCCAGTGAGACTCTGAGGATGCTCTGTTGGGCCACTTTCAACAAGGGAACCCATGAAAGCCTGGGGAGCTGACTGATTTCTTGACATGGGACCTGCGTCACATAAGGGGGCTGGGAAAGTTGTAAGGGAAAATGTTGATTTATGGTGCCAACACCCATAAAGGAGATGTGAATGCAGGGCTGGGAGTTCATGTACTGCCAAGCAGAGCTCCAAGTATCTGCTCTGGAAGCATCACAGGGGAAACCCTTTGAGTTATGTGGAGCCAACGCCTGAATTCCTCCTCTCCCGTCCTTGGGAAGCTGATGGGTTCAAAATGCCACCGTCCCCAGTTGCACCTTTTGGATTTGGGTTTTTCTTCAATCACCATTGCAGTTACTGTCCCAGAGAATGTGCTGGATGGATGGTTTAGTCACTAAAAATTGGATTCAACGTTAATCAAAACTGTTCGCTAGACATGGCTTGAATTCATAAATCATTTTAACTAGCAGAGGTGGAAAAACTGAAATAGTACTTTTTGTTAGTAATTCCTTTAATTATATACTTGCAAAATTTCAAACTCATGTTTTCTTTTCATCTCTGGATAAATCTTATTTTAAAGCAGCGTTTGGGAATCAGACATTTCATTTTGGACTGAAAATACTCTGTTTGACCCAGAATGAAGTACAGATGCACACAGCCCCGCAATTTGGCCACCATTCAAAAAATCAATTATTCTCAAAGCTTACACTGTGCCCCTTGAGGGAAATTGTTCTCTGACCACTCCTGGTCAGATGAACCATGTCCTGAAGGGTATATAAGCCATGAGCAGGTAACAGTTTAACAGATCAAGTTATGGTATTCACACATCTTCATCCAGCATCAGCACACCAAAGTTATTTTCACTCTGACACTTTCTTATTAGTCTACACCCTGTTCTTTTTCAAGATGGGTGCCCAGAATATCTACAGCCCATATTTGTTACCATCCTGACTTGCATCTTGCAGATTGGTCATTTCATCATGAGGATGATGCTCATTGCCAGGTCAGCTTCCATTTACTCTGGAAATGTGAGGATATTCTTTGCTGTGGTACCTAATCTGCAGAGCTTCTGAGCAAACACAGATGAGAGTTCTCCAGTTCAGAAAAAAAGATGAAATGTAATGGGCTATTTTCATAGAATCCCAGAATGGTTTGGATTGGAAGGGACCTTATTTCTCATCTCATTCCAACCCCCCTGTCATGGACAGGGACACCTTCTACTAGACCAAATTGCTCGAAGTCCTATCCAACCTGGCCTTGAACACTTCCAAGATGGGATATTTATGGGAAATATGTGCTCCTTCACTGTTTCATCTGAGAATGTCATGATCAAAAAGCATTTCCAGCAAGGGAAACTTTCAAAATAATTGGCCAAACCTGTGAAAAAATAGCTAATGTCCCTCCCCAAGCTCTTTCTGCTTTCCACTGATAAAATTCAAGGCCAAAAACCTCCCCCAGCCCAACGCTGCTTCAGCACTTCATTCCCTCCACCCTGACTTTGCCACGACAGAGGCCACGATTTCAGCACTACGTCTGGAATTCAGCTCGTCCTCTTGGCCATGATGCACATCAGCCGGTTGCTTTCGTGTTGGGAGCAGAGTGGGAAGAGAAGGGCTCTGTTTTGGGGTAATTCAGTTATTTCCAGGCATCCTTGTTTGGTGACAGTGTTTCCCTGCTCTGGTGGGTCACACGTGTCCTCTCCGTGCTGCTGCGGGTGTGCCGGTGGCTGCACAGGTTCAGGTCTCTCCCGGAGCAGCTGCCGGGCTCGGCAGTGCACGGCTGGAGACTGACAACTAATGGTTAGTTTGCAAATAGCTGCATGAGAGACCAGAGAATAATGTGTGAGGGGTGGGGAAAGGAGGGAGGAAGAGAAATGACTGGTAGCGCCTAGAGAAAATTGATTCCTGCTTAATTTTTATTTGGTTTGATATTCATCCTCGGAAATAGGGTTCTTAATGCAGAGTTTTGCTTGTGGGGTATCGGGATCAGGCAGGGTAGTGGAAACTGTGACTGCAATTAAAAGGGCCTCATATTCATTTCAACCTTAACTTCTCCAAGCTTAATTCTCTTCTCAACCCAGGACAAATCAAAAATAGTTTCATTTCTGTTAATACAGATGCAGAGATACTGCAGGAAAAGCTCCTATAGGTACCACGATCTGGCCACCTGCATCTGCAGATGGCAGTGGGGAGTCTTCAGTGCAAAAGACTGTAAAATGGGAGTTCTGGGAGAGCATAGGTAATTTTGGGAAGACAAGGCAGGAGGAACTGTGTGTGTTTGGTCTAGTAACAGACTCTGTGTCCTGGAAGGGTAACAGAAAGGTTACAAAAAGGGGGACCTGCTGCCTGGAGACCCTCCAAGCTTCTGCATTGGAGGTTGAGAATGACAGCTCTGCGAGTGCTGCAGGGAGGAACATGAAGGAGGAGGTGGCTATGAGGCACTTTCCATTCTGTGGGAGCTACCTGGGAGCTACCTGGCTAGATCTTTTCCTCACCTTTGAGATTTGCCACCTGTGAATTTTAGCTCTGAAATTTGCTGCCAGGATGCCGTCGTGCTGCTGCTCTGCTATAAGGCCCTTTGCGTTATATTGGCAATAGCATCTGATTGTTGCACTTTGATAGCACTGAATAGGTAATCAGACCACTCTTTATTTTAGCCTGAGGATATGCCTTTGATTTGTAGGGGTTGGCCATTTCTTATCTGAGTTTGAAAATGGGATTATTTAAATGTGTATTGATGTTTTTCATGTGGTCTAACTGTGCAGTTCAACATGGTAATTCAACTCGTAGCTATACCAGATTGTTATCTAATCTGATAAAATATGAACAGCACAAAGCCAAGATGATGAAACAATCGGGATTGTTGACTCACTGGGGTCCTGCTAAATCCAGTCTGCTTTCATACTTAATTATCCTGTCAAGTTCCTCGAATCTTAGCTCCTCCAGCACTGCGATGGAGAACGGTGGTAGTGACACCACTTGGTGAATACATAAGTTGATCGAAATAATTTCAGCAGATACAATGGCTATTTATGCCTCAACTGTGATATGAAAAGCTACTGATTCAAATACCCTAGACTGCAAAATTGTCCCTCTTAGCATTTCTAGGTTCACTGAAGGCTGTTATTAAAGGCCTCTGGAAGTTAATGTTTTTTCTAACATGAGCTGTTGTCTGACTGTCTCATACCAGAGGGGGAAAAGAGCAAGTGAAAATTAAGCCTTCCTAATTTTCTCCCTAAACTGGTCTTTACCAACTCCCTACACCAGGCACTGTACCTGACCCTTAAAACAGTTGGACAACTACAGCCCATTCCTCCTGCTGCTGCTTATATCATATTTTATTCTTATTGTGACTGCAACTTTTATTGAAAGATAATTAATCTGTATTAATTAGATTTAAAAGATAAATTTTAAAGGCTATCACCACCATTTAAAAAAAACCCCTTATGTTAGCACTTATTTTATTGATTGTCTATAGAAATAATCATGAGAGTAAGAGTTGCATCACAAGAGGTAATGGCAGAGGTAATGATGTCTATAGCAGATTAAAACAGGTATTTCAGGTATGCAAGAAAAGTAGCATAAAGGATCAAGCAGAAGTAGCTGAAATATTTTAATGGACTGAACTAAAATCATACTCCTATAAGTTTTGCAAGGGTCTTGTCTTTGCTGTTAATTTGAGGTCAGCATTTTGCTCTCAGTCTGTTTTAAGCTGTAGAGTAATCTGGGTGTGAAGGAGACCCATCGATGATGATGTTTTAAGTATTCAGAGAAGAAGAAAAGGGCCCATAAGTGTTCACAGAAATCCCAAAGATCAAAATATCACTGTGTCAAGCATCTTCCACTGATTAACTCACTGGCAGATTCACCTGCGGATGTATCTGAAGCAATCGTTAAGAGCTTTGTTATGGTGTAGAGCAGCCAGTCAAGCATCCTTGTATTTAAAATCGACTCTAAAAAATATCCAGATACTGAAAGATGTTGCTTTATCTGCTCAGTGCGTTTTAAAAGGAGAGCCACTGCTTTGATTAAAACCGTTATCAACTGTGAGACTCAGTGATTTATATCAAAGCCATTAATGTCCCCTTTGAGAGGCAGCACCAGGTAAAAATACCTAATTTTCAGATCACTGAGCACCTAGCAGTGAAGGAAGGACCATGCAAACTTCTGGCCATGAATGGTACAGGAGCCTCAATCCACCAGATTTTCGTGTTGGTCCTCTTGAAAATTGTAGCTATTATGTTTAAATTAATTATGCTATTTTCTGTTGAAATTGCAGAGTGCTGTGTGGGAGAGCCTTGTCCAGCCCCAGTGCACACAGAGTGATGGGAAGCCCTGCCCTAGACTTTCAGAAAGGCTGTAATTAGCATGGAAAGGAAAGACCAACTGTTGTTTGAAAATGTTAGTGCTAAAGGTCTCCTTTAAGCTGGTGTCTGCAGTAGAAGCCTGTATCACTCATATAAACTGAAGAAAAAAAAATCGTTACTTTTCTGTTCTGTATTATTCCTTCCCTGCTTCCCTGGGGATCTGGGCCTTTCAGAGGCTCTCAGAGGTGGGTTTGAGCCTGCCCTCCCACTCAGCCCCCTCCCTGCCTCCATCCATACCATTCCTCCAGCTTTCCCATTACATTTCCATGGACCCATGCCGCCACGAGCCTTTCCCAACCCCTGCTGCTGACTATCTCTCTCTCACCTGCTCCTCAGTCCCACTTCACCCTTCCAGAGACACATCACCAGTGAAGGATGCAGCGTAGATCCAAACCAACCTCATGGGGAAAATCAACAGAGACTGATAACAACTGCTCTGTGAAAGAATAAGGTGATGGGAAACCCCCCTGCCTGGGCACACAGTGAAGAGCTGTGTGCCACCCCTCTGCTTGGGACTGTCACCACTGGTGGGACCCCAACCTTATGTTTATCCATACAGCTGTAACTGGCTTCAGCACCACAGACAGACAGCAGAGCAGACTGATGCTGCAGCTGCAAAGAGGGTGCTTTCTCCATGCTGTCTCCAGGGATTACAGCCTGAGAAACCCAGTTCTGTGCACATACATGACAGGGTTTCAGAGCTGGGTAAGCAAAGGTGTGTGAAGGGATGAGGTTAGAGTTGTGTTTTTCTCTGCTTGTCCATATTCTTTGCATTTCAAAACCAGAGGTTGACCAGGGCAGGACCCACGTTCATAAATGTTTTTTGATGCAGCAGAACTCTGTAAGCTCATACCCCCAGGGCATCCATCCCTTCCACCTTCCCACTTGGAGATAGATGCAGAGCATCACACCTCAGGGTCCACATTAGTGTTTGGGCTGAGCAAGCCCGGCTCATTTGGGAAATGAGTATAATACTGAGTATTTATTTACTTTTTGTAAGTATAAATCCTCTCCTCATTGGATTCATCTTCCACCCCAAGAGCTCCTTTGTGTGGCTGCCACCTCCCCAGGGCTGCTGTCACATTTTCCCTCTGCGCATGGACCTGGTGGTGACCCTCATTCCCAGCCACACCTGGGCTTGCTGATGAGGTTCAGAATGCCTTAAAATAGGTTAATTTGTAGGAAAGTGACAGAAATAAATTGCTGGCACTTTTGTGTGCTGATAAGTTTAACCTTTTTTTTTCCCTGAGCAGCTAAATTGCCAATCATCCGGAAACACACTGGAGTTCACCCGTTACATAAAGGAAGCTGTTAGTCTCATTTAAAACAATATTGACCTTTTTCCTGTCCTTTCCATTTTGACTAAATTACAGGGTACATTTTTTGAAATGTGGCTTTTGTCTGACTGTAACCAGGTGACCCTGATTTTTTTCTCCTTTTTTTTTTTCTCACTTACAGTTTTCAACCTTACCTTTCTACTTCCAACATATTTCTTAGTTTAACCACTGGGATTTTCAAATCCAGAGACATTAAAAAAAGAGTTTGCATGATACACATATTTTCCAATTCACCTGGAAACTAAAGAAAGCTGAGCTGAAATATATGGTGTGGGAGTAGCAAGGGGCATTATTAAAATGATTGCAAAGTGGTTCTGTTCTTCCAAATTCAGATCAGTGAGTGTGTATGAGCTTTCAGTTTCACTCAAAATTAATTGCAGATGCAACATTACCAATAGGTTTTCTTCTAGGAGAGAAAACATTCCTGCTAGCAAAGGATTGTAGTTTTTTCGTGTTTTTCCCTTAAATCAGGCTGTGAGTACATGTAGCTCCTTATAAAAAACAATGTAACTCATTCTGAGAGGGTTTTTTTCCTGCACAGAAACATTTTTTAGCTCATCTGGGGCCTTGGGCTGAGCCTCCAATGTCAGCTTCTGAGCACATCGGAGTGAATACGAGAATGCAAGAGTGAAGCTCGAGCTGTGTTTATTGGATCCAATCCCTCTAATGGCAGTGTGGCCTTACAGATATACTCCACGATGTTTCCTTCATTATTTCCTGAGGAAATACAAAGAGACAAAGTCTCCCTGCTCCGCCTTCCTTCCTTCCTGGCCAGTGCCCAGTGGCCACTTGACATCAACAGTATTTCCCCAGACTGAGTTGAAGTCTCAGTTGGGGTAAATCCCTTCATCTCCATCAGCTGAGAATCCAAACCATCCCCCTATACATTCATGAATGTGCTTATGGCATTTGTTTCTTGTATTAATTTTTCCTACACGAAACCTAAAAATATTCCCATGTACGTTCTGCTGGCTCTTGGCTCATATAGAAATGTGTCTTCTAATGCCAAACTGAAATTAATACAGGCATTACAGGCATTTGTGTAATTCAGACGTATGTCGGTTCTTTATACTACTTTTTCTGAATCACTGAAGTGTGGGTTTTTTCCCCAGTTGGTCCTATTTTAATAGTTCCAGGGTTTTTTTGCAGGAATCCTAAGATGTAGGAAGCTTTAAAAAGGTTTAGGATTCCCTGGCAAGGGAAGTATTCATGCTTCCATTAAACTTAGAAAATACAGGCCTCTTGTGTGGGAGCGTTTATCCCACAGGTTTGATGCCACAATACTGAGAGGCCAAAGAGAACATGTCTTCCAGCTTTAACCCCATCTCTTCAATATTTGATTAATCTTAATCAGTGACATTGAAAACGGCTTGAAATATTTAATCATCTAAGAGATATTCAGAGACTAGAGTGCCTTTCAAATCACACTGCCAACAGAGAAAATTATTTTTTCAATTGCTTACTGGTACAATGTTCAACCCATCTGGGAAAATATTTGGGTTGCATTGCTGGGATTTGATTGACTCTCCTGCCAATACCAAAATTTTAATAATCTGCGAAGGGACAAATTATTCCAACCACCTCCTGTACGTTTTGTGACGAGGCTTTGGGAGGGAAGTGAGGTGCTTTGCACTCGACTGCAGGTGCAGCTGTGGCTGCTGCAGCTACGTGGGCTGCAGGCAAACAAGTTCCTGGGGTTAACTAGCATGTGCTCCTGCAGTGTACCCCTGCCTCTGCCTCTCCTCCTTGCCTTCCTGGGAGGTGAGCAGCCCAAACCCTCCTCTGAAGGACAGAAGAATTGCATTTTCCCTTTGGGCTGGAGGACCTGCAAAGACGCTGCCTCGCTAAAGATTTTTGGGGCTTTTATTTAATTCCAGTAATGCTGGTAGAGCAATTTCTTATCTTTCAGTTCTACTTTAGAGCATAGGATCCAAACACCCCTTTAGAAGCACAAGGTGCATCGATGTGCACACTGGACTTAAATGGTGACAGGAATAAAATTGCCCTCCCTGCTCTCTGCAGCCTTGAGACTGTCTGGTTTTACTCAGCATTCGTATGTGCCGCCGCGTAAAATTGCCCCGCACAATTATTCAATCTCATGGCAACTATTCAGTTTGCAAAGCAAAAATAATCATGTGATTACCCTGTAATTAGCTGATAGTTACTAATCAATTACATCTGCAGAGTTTGCCTTCCATTGAGGAGGTTTGTGGTGGTGGTTTACGGGTAAAACTCGGTGCCTGCCCCGAGCCGTTTACAGACCTCCAGCCTGGGTCTGCTCTATGGATGAGCAGGTGCTGTGGCAGGAGGAAGAAATATGGGACTAAACTCTCTGAGTTTAATGGCAGGAGTCACACATCATGGTGTTGGAGGGGTCTGGGTAGGATGGGCCTCATCTCATTATGGAGGGATTAATGGTGGACAGGTTGGCTGCAAAAGCATGTTTGAAAGAGGCCTGAGTAAAGAAAGCAAATGCATTATTTTCAAAGCCTTTCCTGTGGTCACTTGTCTCCTCCAGGCTTAGCACAGCCAGGGCTGCTTCATTCACTGGGGTGGTTTGACACCCTGCAGCAAAAACAAGCACAAAGTAACGTGTGTTCTGCAGGTATTTATTTACCTTGATATTCCCAGAGGGATGAGCATTACAGTCCACAAAAAGTAAATATTCATGTGTGTTGGCAGTGCAGGTTTGCTCTTCTGGCATGTGGCTGGAAGTGAGGCATTGGGACACCTGTCCCCCCCGTCAGTGTCCAGGCCTGCAATGTTTGCAATTGATGAAATCTCTGGACACACCCTCAAAAAACTCTCCTAGATCATCCATGGCTGGAGCTGGAATGTTCATTCAGTGCACGGAGGAAGGGATGATTTTGCAATATAAGGAGCAGTGCTGGGAAAACTGAAGGGAGAAGTGAAGCTGTCGGCAGGTTTGAAGAACAGTTTGATAAATATTTCTGCTGTGAAAGAAGGAAGTAAGACATGACGAGAATAGAGATGTGTCCATGAGAAGTTAGACAGGAATTTAGAGGGATTTGAGCTTGATGCTGCAGGGGAGAAGCTTATTTTTGAGAGAGAAGGAGGGAAAGAGTAAAAATACCATGGAAGAGGGAGAGGGACAAACCCTGAGGTTATAAATCAGGAAGATCAATGCTCGAGGGAGCAAAAGGAGGGAGGTTTAAGGGCCTTTGGGCAGAAAAACATGTAGTTGGGTGCAAAAACATGTCACCTGCCCAGCCAGTCGTGAATCCTGGCAAGACTGCACCGTGGTCCCTCTGCTGCCAGCTCCAAGGACCACGGTCAGGCTGGGACAAGCCTCACTGCTGGGAAGCGGGGCTGGATGCGTGAGCCCCATCCCCTCACACCTGCACAGAGCGGGTGGAACCCGTCCTCCCCACCTTCCTCCCTCCCTTTCCGTCAGCCGAACCCCCTGTTAGGAAAGATCCCGACGGCACCATTAAAACGTCTCGCGCCGGTTGCAAATTCATTGTTCGCTAAAAGCTAATCCGGGCGCGGGTAAACACAATGGCCCCTTCTCCCCCAGCCTGACGTTTCATTTACACAAGAGCTCGAGCCGCCGCACCGGCGCTGCCACGCAGCCGTCAAGCATTGATTGTGCTATTCAGCAGGATGGCTCAATAATTACAGCCCCGGATCTCCAAACCCCACCAAAGAGCAGGCTTACCACCGCCAGCCTTTGTTGCTAATTGTCCTTCAGGATACTTGAGATGAATTACTGTGGCTTACATTTTCCTGGTTTTCCTTTCCCTTCTATTGGGTTAATATAAAGAGAAATCTTTCCACTTAGCGGAGCTGGACGGATCAGACAAGTGTAGCATTGACTGTTGACAGCACTTCATAAAAAAACCCTCTGACTGCAAACTGTCTCATTGATATGTTCAACTTGACACATGGGATTGATTTTTGATTGTTTTACAAAGCTCGCCTGCGCATGTTTTCATTATCAAGGCTGGGCAGTTTTCATACCAACACTTTGAAAATGTTAGAGCTATTAATATAATTTGATATCATCTATACTGCATCTAATTGTAACAAGTAACCCAACAAATTAAGCCTCTTTCACCAAAGCTCTCCAAAATGGATTGCACTCCTGATTATTCTCTTAGTTTGTTTTGTTTGGAGATGCATGATAGAGCAGCAAAATTATTTTAGTTCAAACTTTTTAATCCTGCTTGTTGCGAAGGCAGAATTAGGGCTGAAAGCTTTAAATTCAAGACAGGCAAATGCAATTAGTGCCGAATCCATGCTTATTCCAAACAACTTCATCAGGACCTGGATCAGCTCCCATGCAGACTGTGCTGGGCTGCAGCTCAGGAGGTGATGGCACGCTCAGGAAAAAGACATTGTCAAACATTCCCTATGTACATGGACTGGCTGGATTGATGCCTGTCTTTCATTTATTAACTGTGCGGTCCCTAACTGTCCCTGCAGTCACCCTGCAATCCCATTACCTCTGCCTCCAGGCCCTAATCCACCCTTCCCCTTGCTCTTTCCCATCTTTCTCTGGCTATGCTACTTCCTCACAAGCCTTCCTGATCCTCCAGAAACCACAGAAAGGAGCTGTGATGTTCCTTGTTCTTTCCCATACAATCACTTGTTCTTTCCCGTACAATCACTTGTTCTTTCCCATACAATCACTTCCCCTGCTGATGGGAGTCTTTGCACAGCAGTGGCCTGGAGCCAATCCGAACTACCCCCGAAATTTAGGAAGAACTTTCCTCCCTCCTAGGACAGATTGAAGCCACGGGTTATGGTTGAGTACCGTGACCGCTGTGGGTAGCTGGCCCACGTAGGGAATAAGCTCCTTCTGCTAGTCCTGCTTAGCAGTTACCCTTCAGAAAAAACCTGCCTGCACTGCCTTTGCCTTTTTTTAAATGCCATATGTAAAAGGGAGGAAGGAAACCATCTAAGCTGAGTTTTAGAAGCAGGAGGCCCACAGTCCATATGTAAAACTGTTGCCGGTTTTGCTCCCGCGTTCGTGTTCTCCATGTAGGCAGCCGGCGGGATCACCCACTCCGGATCCCAGCAGCACACGCTGACCAGGTAGCCTAGATTTCACAAGATTGTCCTTTTTTTTCCTCCAAACACAGGGAAAAAAAAAAAATATTTTCCATCACTTCCCCCCCCCCCAGCTTTTTTCCCCAATAATTAATGTTTCTTGGTGCCATGCACCATTTTTCTGAACCCGAGGTATGATTGCCTCAGTCACCATCAGCTGGGCAGGGTCTGGGAATTTCCACTCCTGAACAAATGCACACCTTTGTTTTCTTTTCATAAAAAAGCAGGGCCTTAAACAGTGTGTAAACACTCTCCTGCGACTGTGCACCCTCTTCATAACCCTTCCACTCGAACAAAGTGATTGTCTGAACTGAAATCGCTTCACTGAGATGATTAAATTAGTTCCTACATGCCAGAAATGTACAGAGGTCTTGACATTTATATTTGGGTATTAGAGTCTGACATTCAAATGTATCCCTGTTTGAAACCAGTGTAATTTAAAAAGTAGCACAAAACCCATTAGTATAATAGGGGGAGAGGGCGATGCTTTAATTTGTGGGGGGCTGTGCAAAATGATCATTTCCAGGGGCTGCAGCAAGGGCAGAGCTGTGCTGGCTGGGCTGGTGCAGGCAGAGGGGATGTGCTCCCCCAGTGTCCCCAGACACACCAACACCCCAAATATCACACCTACAGAATCCAGGGTAAAACCAGCCGTGGGCTGCACACGGCTGAGGTGTCTCTAAACCACGGTGGGTTTGTTTTGACAGGACACAATCCGCTGTTTCTTCCTGCAGCTTGAAGCACACCTGTGGCTGGGATGTCAAACCAACATCTCCAAAAAGGCAAACAAACAAATAATGCCATTCTCAGGGATCCCAGCAAGTGAATAGTTGAGATACATATGCAGGCAGCTTATCCCAAATTCACCCAGCACCCCTATAAAGAGAATCTTTATTATGTGAGTTCTGTATTATGTGATATGGATGCTATAGGCTGTTGGTTGCCACTATTTAGGAACCAAAATGATATGGTTTTTAAGTATCTTTGGCCCAATGCTACACTTATTTAACAGGTTTATTAGAGTCCTCTATCAGAATCCAAATCCCACATTTTAACATGGCTTGGATACCAAAGCAGAGTCTCTTTTGCCTGGAAATAGGATTTTTAACTTTAGCACAAGCAGTTTTGTCACTTTTCAATGTTATTTAGAATGAGTGAATGCAAATGACATTATTCAATTTGCAGAAGCAATTTCATTCATGAGGTGACATTAACATCTGGAACCTAAAGGAAACATTGGTCAACAACTAAAACAAAAAAAATCTGATTGATAAATTCCTGAGGGCAAATCCCCTGCTACACCAGCAGTGAAGCAGCCCAGTAGTTTCATTCTTTTTCATCAAAACACACCTCTCTGCTGGGATAAATATGTTTTTCCCAGGACGTCCCTCAAATGTAGGGGGGGAAAAAAAGAATTTAAGGTCTGGGCTGGAGCACATGAGCGTTGCAAGGAAGAAGGAGCCCGTGATAAACGTGTTTGCCTATGTTTTGCTGGTGTGTGTCTCACATATTTATTATTCTCATCTGCAACATTGATGACCAAGGACCGATCTCGCTGCACATGCGTCTTCCTCCCCTTCTCCTGACTTGCGCAGCTGGAAAACGCTGGGATTTTTTTTATTGCTGTTTTCTCTTTGAGCAGTGAGCAAAACGCCCTGATGGCAATGCCAATTCATTTTCCCAGGTGAAAAAAAAAAAAAAAAGAAAGAATGAATATAATAAAATAAAAGCAGTAGAGGAATCAGGGCAGGCCACTGCAATCAATAGACACCAGAGCTGGAAGACATTGTTCTGCCTGTTGGGAGCAGGTCAGGAGAGGGGGATATATCCTGAATGTTAAATATGAGGATTTTATTATGCAGGGGAACCCTCATTTTAAAGCAATGGGATAAAACCGCCTTCAGGACCAAGAAGGGTCTTCAAAATAGTGAAAATTGCTCACACAGCTTGGAAGGCAGGTATCTCTGTTTTGGAAAAACAACTCTTAATTAATTGGGAAAAAATTGGCACAAGAATAAGTGTGAATATACAAATGTATACACGGGTGTGAGTACATATACATAATACACTTATTTATTATGCACGTGCTGGGGTGTGTGTGAGTGTGTGTATGTATGATAAGAATAATGAGATATAACAAAAATGAGGGGACAATTATTCTGATCTTTTGTAACCCATCTAAGCTGGGCAAATTATCATTTTGAGCAGTCTGAAAACAGAAAACTAAGCATAATAGACATCAGGGAGGCATATTTTAAAAATGAATTAAGGAATAAAATGCACAGAGACGGAATGCCATGTTTTGTTATGTCATTCCCTGCCTGCCTTTCTTCAGGAGAGAGATTTCAAATTAAATTCAAAGACTGTCCTTTTAAGTAAACAATGAAAATTTAAAATAAGCTTCTTTGTTAAAATACATATATCTATTTCCTCTCCTTTTTTTTTTTTTAAAGCAACGCAGTACTGTGCAACGGTACAAAAAAAAAAAAAAAGGAGGGCATTAGGTATTAGGATTCCAAACGGGATAGTACATCTTTAATGATACATATGATAATTAAAGAATACAATAAACACAATTAGCATATGTTTTAAACAGTTTATTAGTGAAGCTTACCATAAAATCAGAATATATAGAGCTCCAGGGTTTGTTGGGATAACAGCTTCTAATCCTTAGAGTCATAAATCCCTGGCTTGGAAGAAATGGGCATCTTTAAATGATTGAATCAGCAGGCCTCGAGTGAAAACACACAAATTAGCAAACTCCAGCAGTTGGGCACCGTGCGATGCTGCAGCGCACGGAGGTGAAGTCATCGCTGCCACTGCCCCAGCAGCTCTGATGGAGCTCAGCAGGGACGTGGTGCTGCGGTGGACATCGAGGAGATAATGACTTTAACTCTTTCTAGGCCAGGGATACCCAAAAAAAAAAAAAAAAAAAAAAAAATTATAAAAATTCGCCTTTATTTTGCAAATAGTCATCATGGGGAGAAACAAACGCCGGAATAAGTGATGGGTATAAGGGAGATCACGGGCTTGCAAAGTGCAGAGGGGGTGCTGGGTTTGGGCTGCCCTTCCTCCCTCCTTCCCAGCCCTCAGCATTCCTGCAAGGCTCTGCAGGGCGATGGAGGGGGCAGAGGGTGGGTGGCCCCCACCCAGAGAGATGCAGGAGGGTTGGGACCCAGAGGACTCACTGTAGGAACTATTTGGAGTTTAAAACTTGAATAATCTTGTTCCCCAGTCTAAACAGGGCTCTGGCCACTCTCACACAGCAGATAAATGACACTCTTGGCAGTGGCACTTGTATTTCCTGCCCTTGCCTTTTTTTCTTTTTCCAGTGTCCATATTCTCCCTTTATCTCTTCTTTTCTTTCCTTCTGACTTAAGCTGGCTTTTTTTTTCTGCTAGTGATTAACATATAATATCTTTACATTCATCTCCCTACTGTAGAGATAATTTCTCCCCTCTTTTGTTATTTGTTTGTTTGGAGGGGGCGAACGATGGGTTTAATCCTGCAGCTGGGAAATTTTAGGTTTCTTTTGAACAGCAGGGAAGGCTTCGGATGAGAGTCAGTGTGGGCTGAAAGGAATGAAACTCTGCAGAGGTTTTTTGAAGGGAAGGGGCAAATGTCAACTTTGTAATGATTCCTCATCAGCCATGATGACTTCCCAGCTCTGCAGCAAGGGAAAGAATAGCAGTCGAGCGGTGTTGAACACATTCTTGTGGGGAAATTGAAGTGTTTGGATCCTGAAATTAGATCTGGAGATAGCCAAACATCTCCATAAAAATGGGAGCTTCTCTCAGGCGAAGGCATTTCACATTTGCTCAGCTCCTGGTCTAATCTGAAGGAATTCAGTGCAGTGTGAGCATTTGGCTTTTCCTGCTGCCTGGCAGAACTGGTGGGCACGGTGCTGCTCTGCCTTGAAGTGTGCCTGCTAATTTGGGTGGTTGGGAACAAATTCTTCTGAGTCGCCTTAAACATGCAAGGAATACTGAAAACACGCAGTCTGTGTGCATGTATGGAGACAGTACTTTGCTTTACATTTATCCCATCCTTGGAATTTGAGCTGATATTATTTTCCTTAACTTCTGCCTGAGATGTCAAATCAGGAGGTGGAAGCACTGTGTAGTAGCAATGCAAATGCACCATGTAAACCATGCTTTTACCCATAGATATTTGTCTGGTTTTGCCCCATATTAGTTTAGAGACAAAGGCATGAGCTGGAGGAGAAATGAAGGTCCAAAAAGATGAAGTGACTTCTCCAAGGTCAAACAGCAGGACGGTGGCAAAGGCAGGAATATAAACATGAATTATATTGTCACTCTGTAGAGGAAAAGGTTGAAATGCAGCTCATTTTTTTCCTGTAGTTTAGACCCAGCTTGACGTATTTGACCTCTATCAGCTGGCCAAGGTCCAGGGAAAGAATATGAAAATAGGATTCTCTGTCTGCTCTGGGGAAAGACATGAAGGTAAAGGGACGTGTGTCATGGGTTAACTCCACAGCATCGGAGCTTAAGCAAGCCAAGGAGTGAGTCAGGGTCTGATTAACTGGTTTTTCTATTGACTTCATGGTTTTGAGTTATATTGAAAGGGACAAAGAAATTTGGCCAGCAACCTGGGAGGAGGAGAGGGGATGTAGCAGCACCCATTCTTTTATTGTAGTGTTTAAGCATTGACATTCCCACACTAGTTCCTTGCTGTCCGTGCTCTCCAGACACCAGACTCAGCACAGTACAGGGAGGCCCAATCTCAAGACCTGAATTTTAGCTCCATCTCCAGTTTTTAGCAGAGGAATTCAGCATCCAGTGGAGCACTCACAGCAAACTGACAGGGAGGGGCAGAGCAAAAAGCCACTTGGCATTCCACTCAGCCTGCACAACCCTTACCCAGGGCTTGCCCTCAGCTGGAGGAAGGCTCTGCAGACCTCCAGCCCTGCCTTGGCTTTGCACACTCCTTTTGGGGTGGAGTTTATCACCTGGGAGGTGTAACAATGGATGCAACCATCTGATTATGGACTGTAAAGCTACTGGCACATGAGTGTTACATGATTCATGAGCTGGACATAACTGAACTGGAGCTGAACTGCAGGGCACCTGACTCTGCTCCCTTGGGCCAGCTGCCCACCCACGTTCCCTGCGACGGGCACAGGGGCACTGGGGTGAAACTGCAGCTCTCAGGAGCAGAATATCCTCCAGAAACGGGCAGGGAGAATGAATCTGGATCAAAATCAGAATTTAAGTGTTGTCTGCCCCTCTCTGCTCTTGCCATGGTATTTTCTAAACCTTGAGATTTTAAAGAAAATATTTAAGTAACAGTGTGTACACTGTTCTCTTTTTCATCCAGGTGTAAGCATTAACCCGTTTTCTTCTCCTTACCCAACCAAACATGCGGCACAAGCATCTTTGCATTTTGAATATAAGGTCAATTTAGCACATGCAGAATATTTTCCTGTTCATATTCCACTGGCATTTTATATTTATTACTGAGAAACTCAGAAATACTGGATACTGAATTCAGCTAAAAACAATTCTACACTGAATATTGACTAAGACATGACTTTAAACTGTGTTAGTTATTTTTATAGGTATTCTAAAAATAATACCATAGTGTTATTACCTAACCCATATCACACAGAATTGACATTTGAATGTTGAGGGCTCATATGTATGTTAAAACAGTGAGAAAATATGCACAGAAAATTTTCAAGGCTTCTGTACAATAAAAATAAAAACCCCAGAAATGTATTATGTGCCCCAACTACATTGCAAATTGAAAAATTGACAATGGTGGGCAGCCTATACACCAACATTTATCAGCTTGGATCCTCTGCACAGGCTCTTAGGATGCTTCATCACAGATTAATGTCTCTCAGCTAAGAACGTGCTATAAAAAAATAAGGGATGCAGCTGATAAAATTAACGAAACAAATCATTGTTGTAAACCATTTGGTGAGGTGTGAATTTGAAAACTAGTTTCCTAATATTTGTAAAATAAACAGAAATTAATATCCATTAATATTATCATAATTATCTTAACTGAGAATGTTGAACTGTTGCCTGTTTTGTTCTTTTCAACTGCAGCATCTCACTGCAACTGTTTTTGTGGCTGGGGAATAATCTGCTTGTGTTTGCTGTAATGACACAAGAAATAAACCTCAGTAAAAGGAATAAAACCTGAATTCCCTTCTCAGCAAAGAGTAATGCCACAATCCATATATTTTTGGCAGCTGTCCTATATAAGGTGCATTATTTCCTAGACCCATTTTCACTGCCACCCTGAGTCGGGCTCACAGGAGGAAGTAATTCTGCTTAATACAAAAACTTTCCTCCAAATCTTAAAATGGTGCTGAGTGACCCTAAATTTCCTAAAGCCTTAGGGGGTGATGTAGCTGCTGTGGTGGCCTCCCCGTGGGATGGTCCCTTCTCATGGTCTTTTCCACCTTCTCCAGGCACTCCAGAGGCAAATTCCAGAGCTTCACATCTCTATGCATATCTGCTTTTCAGACCACTCAAAATACAAAAATGCGACATTTCACGTAAGAAATGGCTTATTTTTAGTTCTGGAGATACCACAGTAGCTTGCTAGTGAAACCAGGCACATGTGGACTGATGTTAAAACACCAACACCTCACAAACTGAAACCACAGACAGAAAAAGAGGGAAATTACTCTTTTAATCAGCAAGCAATGTGACACACATTCGCATCCCGTTAGTTTGTAGGGTTGTCATTTGCCAAATGCAAACAATGTGGTGCCAGATGGTTGCTGATGGGTGAAGGGACAAGAGTGTTCAGGCATCCAGGAGGCAGGACAGGCTGAATCCATCCCTTTGAGATCAGACACCTCAGTGCTTATATCAGGAAGCAGCAGCTTATCACGAGAAGGCCTCAGCAGCAAGATGGGAGAGTTTAACTTTGGCTTCCTATAAGACTGAGCTCTAATTTGCAGTTTGTTCTGTCCCACGTTAGTGTTTGCAAGCCTGCCCACATAGGGAGGGAACATATGTTTTAGAGGGATTTCTTTCTTTGAAAGGCCCATCTTCTTTGAAGATGTGTTTTTGAAGCAAAAAGAAACATTAAAGATTTTCTTAGCGAATATCTCCTTTTTAAAAGCCTTTCCTTGTCTGTCTCCTGCAGACATGAGTTAGTGTCTGCCCACCACATCACTCATAATAGCTGTGTAAAGTGTCCATCAGGTTTGCTCCAGAGGGACTGGAATTATGGGGATAACTGACTTTTCAACCCATTGGCTCAGCACCTTCATTAATTTGACCTCAATAAAAATATTTCATCCAACCTCGGGGAAAAAAAAATATATGTTTTACCTCAATATTTCCTAACCACTTCTATTATTACTGTAGAGGATTTTAATATTGTTTGGCCACAAGAAATTTCAGAAACAGTTCGTTTTGGAAGTGTGGAAGTGAAACTTTTTTTAGCCCCTTTTCCAGCCTGCCACGTTGCCATATTTACCACGGCATAACAGTTGTCAGAGATTATCTGGCTGAGTCACAGCTTTTATGGGCTCGACTCCGGTCCTAGAGACACAGAGCAGCTCCTCTGCAGCCCAAGGTTTGTGTTGCCATAAGCCAGATCAGAATTCACCCTTCTGTTTACCATTTAGCTGAATCACCCATCACAGACCAACTGTCATCTGTCACTCCATACTTTTAATGGTACATTGCACTGATGTTGTCTATTTTTTTCCCCTTCCCAGCAGCACTGTCACTCTGGTATGTGCTAATCTCTTCTTCCAGGCTTCTGTTGGATCTCTTAATGAAGATGCCACTGCGGATTTAGGGGTTTTTTTTTATTTATTAAAAAAAAATATGGTAAGAGAGACTTTGTGGAGCTGACGGCAGAATCAGATTTGCCCTGTAATCTCAGACTGCAGACTAAACAGATCTTGGTCTTTTGGAAGTGCATTCCTAGATGTGTTTTATCCATCCACTCCCAGGCACGGCGTTATCTGGGGAGCAGAGGAGGTACCCCCCTCCTCTCCACAGCCAGAGCTCTCCGACTAAGTGCGTTGCAGAGAATTAATTAATTTTAAAATTACATTCTGCTCTTAATGCCAGGGCCTCGCTGCAGCTCTGTGTTCCTATGGCCAGTGGACCAGAAATCTTCTCCCAGTGCTTGGCTTCCTGGGGGCCCCGGCATTGATTAACCCATTCGATGACAAAGGACACACGTGGCCTTGGCAGGAGCCTCCACTCAGTGCCTGGCCCCTGCTCCCCATACCCAGGTAGGGAGGTGCAAGAGGAAATCACGACCCCTTTTCATGTTGTGCTGAACAAAAAGGGGAGAGCAATGCCTGCAAGAGGCGGTTTGCTGGGGGAGGAACTGCCCACCCAGGGCTAGTAAACATATTCAATATATTAATGTTGTTTCCTGCCCTCCCAGAGGGGTATGTGGGTGTGGAGGGAATTAACGATACACAATCAGTGGGTTTTTTCTACCCGTTTCTATATGGTTAGATCAGCCATCTATAACTTTATCTTTTTATTATTATTATTATTATTTTGCAAGATCTACAACAAAATTCTGACGGGCTTGCTCGTGGCCCTTTTGCAAAAATCACCATATGTATGCTAAGCATTAACACTGAGCAGTGAATTTAGTGTGAATTAGCACTAGCCATTGGGGGTAGTGCCTGTGAAGCTGAACCCATTTGGGGGTCCCCATATTTTTGTCCCCTGCAAAATGCAAGTTGACAATCACTGTTCTGATGACTCCAAGTTCAGGGTGAAAATTGTTCACTGTTCTGATTGTGTATATATGAGACATAGAGTGTACAGAAACTTGTAGAGGTCCATCTGGTAAGAGAAATAATACTGTGTCATTGCATAATATGTGTGGGTGTGCATGTATTTCTCGTACTCCTTCTTGTCATGATTCCTCAGTTAATTTAAATATGGTTTCACTTCTCTCCTATTTAGGTTTATTACAGAGTATGAAAATCAGGAAGCTTTTTGTTCACTCATACATCTCTTCAACAAAAGCCAGACATCCAAACCCGGCACAGATCCAGAGTGATTATGTTACACATGATCTATGGAGCAGATAAATTACAGCTTGATTTTATAAGGTATATTGAGCCGCAGGCTTTGGCAGAAACAAAAACAAAACAAAACAAGAAACCTTGGTTTAGCTAGTAATTTGAGGAAATATGACAAACCTGACATGGAAGTCACAGAGCAAATAAATATGCACATCCATCATTTTGTAAAATAATGCCTTTGCTAGAGAGACCTCTGCTTGCTGCAGTCTGCAATGTAAAATTTCTTCATGGTTTACTAGTCTCAAATCCTGCTACATGAAGAATCAAGTTAGTTATAGTTGAAAGAAAAAATTTATGTATAAAAAAAGAGCGTTGTACAGTAAAATAGTGTAAATATCAATCTGTGTGAGTTAAAGCTAAGCTGGTTTTAGGACATATTATAATATTCCTGGAATGTTTAGAGGTGTTTTTCTTTGCAATATGATTGCTAAAATAGCAGTTGGAGAATCTTTGCTTTTATTGTAAAATAATCTAGTTCCTAGTAATAAAATCACCTGGTGGTTGGAGATAGAAAATCCAACTTCATACAAAATACAACAAAAGGCAGTTTCAGAGTCATCTTCTGAGCACAATAGTTTTGTTGGTGCACTGGAAAGGAATTATGCACATAATTCTCACTTTAGGAATCAGCTTTTGGTACCTACTCTTTTTTTTGTATCTTGCCAATATTTGGAAGTTTTTGTGTGATGCTGAAAAACACTGTCAGTGCCTTTTGTATGGGATCTGCCTCTCAGACAGTCCCATCCCTGCAGAGTCAGGGAACTGCAGTTATCACTGACAGTGAGTTCACAACACAGCAAAAGGTACCTGCTCAAAGAGGAGGCTGTAGGATGGACACCGACAGGGATGTCACCTTTGACACCAGGCGGAGGGTTGTACTCAGAGCTTAAGGGTTAAATCTAACAATTCATGTTAAACTGCTTCTGGATAAAGCACCAAACAGAATCAAAATGCTCCACTTCTAAAGTGCCTTCATCAAAACCACAACCTTTTCTGTGCTCCATTTCTGATCCAGTACATCCCTAGGTTTTTCTTCATTTCCAGGGATGCTTCTTGAAAAGACAGGATGGAGAGAAGCCAGGTCACCACCACACATGTCCAAAATACCCACAGCCTAGAGAAGAAGGTGCTACCCCATGCAGGGAAGTGGGTCTGTGTCCTCCCAGACAGCACAGGACCTGCATCTCCAGTGGCCAGTGCTTGGTCTCCACCCATTTCAGACAAATCCCAGCAGACAGTGTCTGGAAGAGAGTGGAAGAGCCTCTGTGTGCAAGTCCCCAAGGGATCAGATGTACAAACCACAAACTGAGTGGCTCAGCCTCATCAAAACTGCTGCAAATCTGAGTATATGCAGCATTACTGCTGTAGGTATCAGAGAGTTCTAACACCCAAAGCTGGAGTGCCAAAGCCAATAGGATTTCAGGTAAATGGATAAAGAAGAAAGGCTGAAGTCCCTTTTGAGGTGTTGTCTCCTTTATTGTATGTGGGCTGATCCACACAGCCTGGCTGGGAGGTCTTCAGAAAGCTGTCTAAACTGGACCATGATCTTATATGTTCCACTCTTAACCCCAGGTTCATCCTACATACACAGCAAAGGCAGTGGTCAGAAAAATGAATCTAAGTTTGACCTCTAGTTCTGTAGGTTTTGGTTTATAGGTATCATCTTATGTTTTGGTCTGATGCTGCATCTCTTGGTGAAGCAAACCTCACTTGAGCCATGTGCAATACAGCTTATGTGAAGGGTCCATCATCCACTCCACCGTGTCTTCCCAGTTGCATCTTGCAATTTAAAAGCCAAATGTATGTTCACTACTCTTAGCATTGCAAAGCCAAAATAACTGGCCTGTGCTTCATCCATAAAATTGCCAGCTAAATATTCATTCTGGAATCATTACTCCAGGTGTTTGTCAAGGAAGATGTACAAAGCAGCCAGAACATGTTTAGCATTTCATATACCAGGCTGAACTGCTGGAGTGACAGGTTGAAAAATCTTATTTGGACTCACAGACTGAAACCATTTAATATAGAAGTCACTGGTGGACCATAAATATGGAAAGCCAATGTACCATATTTTTTTTATAGAATCCTCATTCTGTGTGTCTTTTAAATATATTTTTAAAACTTCAGAGAAGCTGTGGAAGTTAAACTCACCAATTTTTGCTTTGAATATCTACAGTTCTTCAATGGGTGAACCTTCAGAAGCCCAAATGCCTGCACAATATACAATTTATTTGAATGTGCACTTATATTAACTGACCCCACAAAAGCCAACTGTGTTCATTCAGGTTAGGAATTATTCCATTTGTTCACATAATCTCAGCAATTACATGTTCATCTTTTTTAAATATCAGACCTATGGTGTGATTTAAGTAGTATCCAATTTTTTTACTTAACCTCAAAGATATTAATCTTTATTAAAGGGGATGAGAGGCAAAGAGGGGGAAGAGATGCCGGTGACAGATACTCTGACAGCCAGGAAAAGTCATTTATAAAGTGAACATCAGTAAACATTAAGAGTGACATATTGATATCAGCAGCAAGTAAACGGATGGCCGAGCTAGGATGAGGTATTACACCTTAAATTCTGGCAACAATTTTTTTTTCCCCAAGGTTGATCTTTTATATTTTTTAAAGAGAAATTTACTATTATGCCTCCTGCTTCCCCCATGGTAAAATGCCAGAAACTTGACTGAGATTTACTTAAAGTGACAGCAATGCCCCATTTTGTCCAAGAAAGATGATTACTAAATGTCACGTCTATCTACTCTCATGTGGATCACCCATTTGACATGTTCATGTCTACGCTTCATAGCAGTTTGCAACATGTTTTCTGGTGCTCTGAGGCAATTGGAAATCTTTGTGGTGAAAGCATGAGCTGGCCAAAGGCAGCTCATTAAAATAAATAAATAATGCAGTTGGGATTCATTGCTCTCCATCCCAAGGGTGTCAGGTCAGAAGAAGCCATAAAAAGCCCTTACAAAAACCAGATCAAGAGCTTATGCTTCTGGTCAGGCCATTGCTGGTGGGGTACCCTTGCCATCTCAGCTGAAGTAGAAACACACCAAAAAGAAAACATTGGTGTTTAAATAGAGAAAATAAACTCGTACAATTTAGTCTTTTTAGAAATCTATTAAATGGCACAATCCGAACCAGGGAAGAGAGTGGGTTCTCCCACTTTGCTACAGGACCCCACTCTGCTGAGTTCCTGGAAGGGGGAGATGCGAAACCTAGCGGGGTGCAAAGGAATCATCAGAGTCGTGAGCACGAGCTCCTGAGGTGGGGAGTCCATTTAAATCTCCTTTGCTGAGCCTCGGAAGTGACCCAAGGAAAGCAAAATGGAAAGCAAGGTAGAAAGGCTTTTTGCACAAAATGGAACAGTAGTCATGAATAATTAATGGATTTTTACCTTCTTTGCCATTTTAACTCGTCTTAGTAGTTATTGCCTTCCAGTCCAGAAATGTGTCTGTAGATTAATTCATGCATGTTTTGGAGACCATAATGCAGCAGCCAGAAAAGTCAAGAATTAAGATGTCTGCTGGAGAGGCAACCTCCCATCAGACTCTGCTTTCTTTAGCATTCCCCACCCTCTGGAGTGAGGGAATGCTCTCACACAGAGCCAGGCTCTGGGATCCCATTAGCAAAGCCAAGAGCTCTTTTTCCCATCCTCTTTTAAAAATTTTTACCAGTCCTGATCAAATACAAAAGTTAATAACAACAGAAAGGGCTTAAGTTCTGAGTGAAAGGACATAAATATATGTAATGAGAATGACACACCTTTGGTCTGTTCCAGCAGCAGAGATTCAGCCAACCTGTGCAGATCACCATGTATTTATGAATTTTGAGGTGAAAACACTGCAATCATGAAATGTAGCGGCAATATTGAGTCATGGCTTATCCTGTTGACTTCCCTGTGCCACCAGGGTGGTCATAACCTCAGTCACGTTTGTGTGATCAGCCAATCTAAGGGCAACTCTATAAAATTCCAAGTTTTTTCGTGCAGATATTCCCTTCCATACTGAGTTTCCATCTCCCACATGAGCACTCACCTCTGTCGTGGTTTAACTCCCGGCAAACCTGCAGGAGCAACAAAAACAGCTCTAAATGTATCCCATGGAATAAGAAAAGGGGGTGGGGTTTTTTTAAGCATATGGTGGAATATTAAAGCCATTCTAAATGAAAGTGGAGGTGTGACTGGGTACAAGATTTCTAAATAGGTGGCACATGTCAGCAGGCATTACAAGAGTGTCTTTAGGTGAGCCTTTGATACAAACTGCTCAACAGTTCAGTCAGATGGATGCGACCACGCGAGAGTTTCACAGCCTTGATTTGTTTTGCAGCTAAAATAAATCTGAATAGAATAGACTCAAATTACCTGTGATTTTTTCCATCTTTAAAAGGACACATAAAAGCTCACAAATCACTGTGCTCCCTGGGAAAAAAAGGGAAAGGGGGAGGAAAAAAAAAGGCAACCAGGAAAACTATGAAAGATTCATTTTAATGGAATCCAGGTTTAGCTGTTTCATATTTAATAATGTTTAATATTTCATTTACTACTGGGGACTCACCTTTTTCAGAAGAATGTAAGATTCAAGGCGCTATTGTGCATTAAGATTTTATGTCTGGCTGTAGCAATACTGTAAGGGTTGGCATTGGAGCTGCCTGAGCCTGATGCAGAAAGCCTGGAAGCAACACGGTTTCTTTCTTTTTTTCCTACAGCCAAAAGAGGAGCTGAAGCCCTGGAAAGCGGTGGGGTATAGCTGTGAATCCTAGCAACAGGCAGAGAGAGAACTGTACGTTTCTTCACGTCCTCCAAGTGTTGGTGCCTTCTGGTACATCATTTAAAGGAAGCAACAGAGGCCCTGGAAAGGCCCTTCTTGCTGATGCATCAAGAAAGGGTAGGTTTTTTCCAGTGGGATGGGTGAGTTATTATGGTTTGATGCAGAAAAACAAAGCAACACCCCAGAGTTCATACTGTTGCTGCTGTGGCACTTTTCCTTCATCACACTGCACTGCCCATTGGTGTGGGGTGTTTTCAATTTTCTCTGCTTTTAATCTTTTTCAAGCCCTTCTCAGAGATAATGTGGGTTTTTCTTTTCAAGTGAATGATGAAAATTTACACTCGAAAGTGTGAGCACAGGGTTCTGACAGAAAAATCCATAATTCCGTGGCCTGCAATGAAATCATGGGTGCTAAAAGCTATCACCCATGTTCTGCAGAAAGGGAACTGAAACTGGAGCACATATTTCCTGGAAGAGGAGGCTGCTTTTAAATAAGCAGCAGGTCTTGTCTTCCCAATACTAAACTAGTTTTTCTTCCTAGACAACCTGCCAATAGAGTTTGACCTCTCTCTGTGGATATTCTTCAGAGCCTGAAGCACTCAGACAATCTAAAACTGTTCCCCAGCACCACCCTAGGAAGGTGGTTTTCAGACAACTGACTTCCATGGAGCCTGAGAAAAGAGCAAGATGGGTTTCCAGACTCCTTGGTCCCACACCCTGTTCAGAAATGTACCATTTCCCAGCTGATGCCATTTTGTTAGTTTTTGCCACTGGTTTTCCTATGGGGAAAAGCTTGCAGACTCTTAGGAGCTTTACCTGGATGCAAATTTTGGGGAGAGGGGCATGGAGAAGAGCTGGGATGGAGGGCATTTCATTGTGTAACAGAGCCTGCTGCTTCTGTTAAAGATTAATTTTTTGGTAGGTATCAGCAGTGGGTTGTTGCCTTGGCTGGACCAGCTGCTGCAAAGCTGAAGCACAGCCCCAGACAGAAAGTTGGAGCAGAAGAGAAGGATTTGGCTCCCAGCTCACAACAAAGGGTCCCATGAGACCCTCTGTCTGGGGGGGCCTGTTCACTATACACCCCCTTCCTGGAGCAGCCACCTTCAAGATTTTATAAAAAGATTTCTTGCTAGGAGAGGCCAAGCCTTTTTTTTTTTGCTTTTTTTTTTTTTTGCTAACAATTTCAGTTTCAGATCTCATTGAAGGGCTCTGGCATTTGCATAACTTCCCACGGAAACTGAATCAATGTTTGACATCATGGAACAGAATCTCAGGCGTGATTTAGCATTAGTAAGCCACCAGTCATCAGCATACTGTCATTCCCCTATAGCTGACATCTTAATAGAGTCAGCCCCATGCACACACATGTTCACCAGCAGAAAATTCTTATGCTCTGGTCATGCACAAGATTTTTAACACGGGCTTGCACAAACGAACATCCAAAAGACTCTGGTCCAATATGTTCAATTTTCAGGGCTCAAAATGCATTTTCCTTCTAGGTAAGAAGGGAATTTTAAGTCCTCTTAAATAATTGAAGATACTACTGATACAATCAAAAGTCAAGCTCCCCAAGATGAAAATGTCTAGATGATGAATAAGTTAATGGAACTAAAATCCCAGTCGTGGCTGATTAGGGGACCAGGAGAGTTTATCAGAGATGGGAATGTACAAGCCCAGTCACAGCCTGACCTTGTAACGAATGAGAGCTGAAAAGCAATTAATTGAGAAATTATCAGGGAAAAGCGAAGTTGTATGGTTGGTTAGGTAAAGCAATATGTCAATGGGCCAGGGATTGATTTGGCTGGAATACCTCAAGGTCTCTGTTCTGATGATTCAGGACTTGAAAGAACTGGTCCGAGCCAAGCAATAAAAATAAAACAGGGTCAGGAGAGGGAGTCATCAGTCAGCACAGTGGATCAGTGTTCATGTATTATTTAGCTGGTAGTTAAGGGAAGTTATCAAACAAGAGCAGTCTTTAAACTCAAGTATTTTTCCCTAGTGGAAGGGAAATGAAGGGAATGAAAAGAAAATGTTCCATTGTGCCAGTACTCACTGTCCTCAGCTCAAACACTGAGCTTGGGAGCTGAGTCCTGGGAGCAGGAGTTGCCAGGGCTGTGTGTTCATGGTGAGAGATGGTCAGTCTTGCCAGTGGGTATCATTTTTTGCCGAGATATTTTCTTCCCTCCTGCTGCCAACAGGCTGCACAGGACTTCTGCTGCCATCTCCAGCAGGTACCAATACCACTCCCAGGCCACAAAATTAACAGTGAACTTCTGCCCCCCTCCAGCTTGATTATATCAACTCATCCACACGTCAACTTCCCACGTCCGACACATTTGGGAAGCTCTTGCTGAGACCAAGACTTGAGCAGGTTGATCTGAACTGCAAAACACGTCTGGAAACACAGCTCTCCTTCACAGGGTGCTTTAGGATCTGCATATGGAACAACCTAAATGAGAACATAGTATCCTGCAACTCAGGAGAACAAAGCAAAGGAAAACAACAAAACAATTATTTTAAAGTCTTCTAGAAAGATCAGTGGGTTGGGTGAGAGTAGCTGTGCCTTTGCTTGTCTTGTGACAGTTCACTAAATAACACTAAACTATGTCTCTCTCTTGCTGAAGACAGGAGAAAACCCCCACAGAACCAGACAGCACATGTTTCATGGCAGGATCAGGGCCTCAGACACCACAAACTGTTCCTTTTTGGGATCAAAATCCTGAGATGCTGCAGAAAATTTAGGCTGGAGGTTTGTTGGAAAACTACAGCTAGCTTTCCCACCAGGACAATACTTTAAGTTTCTGGGTTGTTTTTTTTTTTGAGAAAGGGTTTCTAAATATTTCAGATTTGATGCAGTGTCTTTTTGTCATTTCCTTGACAAAACCTAAATGACAGCCGCCCATGTGGCTGAAAATAGGGACGTCACCAACATCACAGCTACAGTGGGGCAAGAGACACAGCTCTGGCAGATAAATATAAAATCTCCAGTGATGCAGATACAGGGTGGGTGATTTAATGTTGAGGCTGAGGAATGCTGTATGGAGGCAATAAAATAGAGTTTATGGCTCAGAGAGAAACATGTATGTCCCATCTCAGCAGAGATGAGTTGTGCTGGGCTCTGCTCTTGTGCTGTGAGGATGTGAGTGAGGAATGGGGAGTTACACGTGGACTTGGTTTGGTTGTGAGTGTCTTGTGAAGGGGGACCCCAAATGAGGAGTTGAAGGAATAGAAAAAACTAAACTGTTCCCCAGTTTCCTTGCTGAGACAGGGAACAGTCAGAATCCAAGAACACCAGAGGCAGAGAGCTGAAAATCCCACCAATCAAAATTAGAACAAAGCTGTGATTTCAGCTTGTTGTATTTCAGTACGTAATAAATACAAGAAACTGCAACATTTCAGTGCAAATAGCCATTGCTGATGCAAACAGAGATTTTTAGAAGGAAATTCCAGCAGCAACTTGAAGATAAAGGAACGACTTTATCCCAGTGCCTATGGAAATATCTCGACACATCTCGACACATTTCTGGGACTCACAGCATGTCACGCTCCATGTAACGCATTTTCTGTTTGTCCTGACCTGAGAGCTTTGCATTCAAGGAGCAGCTCCCCCAGGTGAATTCATCAGGAGGAATAATAACCAATGCACAGGCTCAGAGCTGCAGGCCCAGCAGATCCATCCTGCAGTTGTCAGTGTGCTGCATTTCAGGGTAACACAGATGCAGTCTCCTTTGCTTAAGGACCAGAAGGACACAGAATATTTTTCCAGCCTGTTTTATTGAAAGGAAAGAGAAAGGATCCCTTTTTGAGATTGCACCATTCCTCTCCCCTGAGGCTGAGCACAGTCTCAGCACAGCAGCTGAGAGTTTAGGAGGTGGTGATGGAGGTGCTGGCACGTCCCGGTACTAATCACGTATTATCACCTTATGGTAATTATCAAAGCTGATTCTGAATGAATCCTCTTTGGAGCAGGTCCTTGGCTGGCCCTCAGCTCTGCAAAGTGCACCAGGTACCACTTATGCAAGCACAACCATCCCCAGTAAAATCAGTGAAATCCAGAATGTGACCTTACATTGCGTGAAGCAGTTAGCTGGATATTACCACCGAGACATAATAAAGTCACATTGTTCTGCTAGGAATCAGGAAACATTTTTTTGAAGCATCTTGATTCAAAAGAGGTGTGCTGGGCTGCACTCTGATCTAACATATATGGGGGAAATTCATAGATTTGGCCTCTTTAATTTCTTTATTGTTTTCAGTGGCAGTAAAAGTCTTTCAGTAGAAAGGCTGCAATGCATTAGATTGTCACAATGTAGGAGGGCAGGAAAGTGCCCAGCCTGCAGTCTGACATAGTTTCCATTATAAATTAAATAAGAAAGCCCATCAAAGGCATGGGGCAGTTCACACCAGTAGTAGACTGGCACATACTTTCATGTGCATGATGTGAACCAGGGAGGGAGGGATGTTCAGGTACTACTGACCCCTATCCAGGACTCAGAAGAAGTGTAGTGTGTTCCCAGCTCTCCTATACATTTCTTAAATAGTTTCAGACAAACCACTCTTAAATAGTTTCCACAAGTCTTGTGGAACCATCATATTTTCATTCCTAGCATCTACCAAAGCCCTGATGATGGGAGGAATGACAGTTCCAAGCACCACTGGAGTGGGGTGTCTGGGGCCACTGGTGTATTTACCCTCCATATTTGCAACAGAAAATCAATCTATATTTGTGATTCTCTAAGGAGAAGGAAATAAACAGGTAGGCTGTAGGTGTCTAGGTTTCAAAACATTGTGTACTAGCCTCAAATAGAGCTTGATATGAGAGGCAGGCTTAGTTACATCTCCACATCTCCCATTTGGGCTGCTTGCTGTTGTTGCAAAGGGTTAACAGACACTGCAAAACATTTCTAGGATGAAGTGCTAAGATTTAGTGTACTGAATTAATTCTTAAATTAGAACAGGGGATTTGCACATGATTTCTAAGGGAAATTATTTTCTGGGTAAAATTAATACAGGAGATGTTTCAACATCTGGGATGGCATTATTATGAGCAATGATTACCCAGACATTGCCAAAAGAAAGAGATCACAGTAAACTCTTTCTTTTCCTGACCAAAATAAGCTCCTCACCCTGAAGGAAAGAGACTGTTTGCAGAGCCTTGGCTTACTTAGACATGCACAAGAAGAAAAGAATTCTACATGAAAGAAAAAAAAAAAACAAAAAAATTGCATGCTTTGCTAATGGACAGTTGGAAAACAGAACTGCAGACAGGGAAGGTTCCCTTTGCAGGTGGGCTCCGGGTGTCTGGCTGCCTCCCTCGCCTCTGAGCTCCTCATCAAAAATAGGTGCCTAATGTGGTGCTACAGCTGTCCAGGTGTTTAATGTTCGGAGGTTAAAGAGGAAACACATTGGCAGATGTGACCTGGAAAACCTCCAGGAGGGATGTCGGTCCCTCCGCCCCCCACTCAGAGGCCACAAAACTCGTCCAAACGCCTCATCCTTCCTCCAGCCTTTAGAAGGATGGCTTTTCCCTGCCGAAATTTTAAATAGGTCAGGGAGTAAAGCCGAAGCAAGACCTGCGTCAAAGCAATCACACCCCAGGAGGAGCTTATAAATATTTATTTTCCTTTGGAGTATTTCATTTTGTCAGGAAAAGAGGAGGGCGCTTGAGTGGGAAAAGAAGACCAGTGGCACGCCGGCCCCTGCTCCTTTCCACAGGGAAAAACGCCGATGTTTAATTTAAAAGGGCATAAATATAAGAGAAATACCTCTTTACTTTCATGTTAGTAGCTGGCTATTAAATTACATCACAAGTGCTACGTGTGGGACTGGGCAAGTGCACGGTTATTTCTGTCTCCTAAACCGGAGTGCAAGTCTCAGCGTAATTACTTTGGATCCAAGTGTAATTACCAACTGATCTGCAGGAACGTACACAGCAGTGACATCCATTCCAGGCAGCATTAGAGCCTGATGATAACACAGCATCATTAACACAGCTTAGCACTTCCCTTCATGGCTACAGGCCACGGTTTTCCTCGGGAAAGGGCTCAGGGTTTGTCGACGAGGCTGCGGATCTCCTCGGGAGTCACCTGAGATCCTGCCCCCGGCCATCGCGGCTGCGTGTGCAGGATGTGTGAGCAAATCAGTGCAGACAATGGCAAACGTGATATCCTAATCAGGGGAAATTAATCTGGAACAGACTTTTTTTCCAAGATGTACCTCGTTGTTTTGGTATTTCTGCAACTTGTCCCTTTTTTTTTCCCCAAAGTATTGAAAGCCATGAGAAGGAGGGTGTTGAGTCCCTCTGTCACTCCCGAGGTCACTACCTTTTTGTTTGGCTTTCTCTGTTTTACTCTGCTTTACTGTGACAGCATCATGCTCAGATTTTGGAATATTTCTCTTGAGTTCACACCTCATCTGTCTCCTTCACAAGACAGCGGGTATAGGGATTTCTTTTCTTTATTCTTTTATCTTTTTTCTTCCAAGGCTGCAAGCATCACAGTAAACAACCCATTTATTCTGATGGTCTTGAAAGCTTTCTCTACACCTCCAAGAAGGTCAGAGAAATGCTTCAGAAAGAGAAAAGGAGAAAAAAAAATCCTCCTTTCTTTTGAAAATTGCCTGGTTTGTTACCACACATTCTTAGTGCTGTGGTGCTCCAAAGACAATGCAATAGAGCAGTGTAGAAATGAAGATGCATTAAAGAAAAATAAAATGGATTTCTTTTGAAAGTTGGTGTTTTCAGGTATCTTTCTCATAAATACAAGCAAATGAAAAGATGACAAAACACGACTTGACATAATTTCTCCTAAGAAGTAAGGGACCTAAGATTATACAAATAAGCAAGAAAATATCTCCCAGCTCCTGTGAGTAACAATATATTCGCTCACAGCTCAGGGTCAGTGATGGTGAAGTGAGATTGACAGGGTAAGTAACCCCTGAAGGAGTTTTTCCATTTTGGGCAGTCCTGCTAAGCCATGCTTGCTGCTTTGAATGAGCTCAGTTGCACAGAGATATCTTTTTTTTCCCCCTGATTTTGCTTATGTGCTGGTTTTATCCGAGCAACTCCGCAGATGTCAGCGAGACACATTTTGTTTTCAGTTACATCAGTGTAAATCACAACTGATCCAGTGAACTCAGAGATACCCACTTTGCAGTGAGATCTGTGACACTTTGAGTTTGGTGCCACGGTATTGTGACAGCTTAAAGCCCCTCCATGAAGAAACAAAGTCAGGCTCAGCACTGTCCTGAAACACATTACAAAGCATGTTTGTATTGCACAGAAGACAGCATTTGCCTTGGCTGTGAAAAAGAAACCCAGATCTGTAACAGCTAAGATTTCATCTCTACCATTTATCCAATGAGCTTCCCAATCCTCTTGCACAGATACCCTGCTGCTAACATAGCAGTCAAGATCAGAGCACTTAATCAATCATTCACTGAGGACAAATACGCGTAATCTAAATTAGAACAAACGAGGCATATTTATATGACAGCCGTGCAGATTTTTAAGAAAAAGCATTGGCAAGAAAATTGCCTGAAAACAAAATTGTCTTGTGTTATGCTTAAAGTGGTAGATTCCTAAAAGCTTCTGTGGCACTGGGTAGCCTTAAATATACAGGGGCAAATTCTGCTCTCACTGCTTTCACTTCCACATTTTCATCAATGAACCGGGGATTCATTTGGCCCCTCTGGCTCTAAAGCAGAAAGCCTGCTGCAGACCTCAATATGATGTAGAGTCCTTCTTAAAAACCTTTCATATTTTATGATCACTGTCGATTCTCTTATGATCAGTGTTGGTTCAGGCTCTCATGAATCAAAAATCAGCTTGTAGCACGCATCTTAGAGCAACCTATTTGTCTGTAGGTAGCAAAGGGAAGTGGTACTTTGAAGAATAAACCCCTCTGCCTTCAGAACAAAGCACAGGCTGCATGGGAGGCTGGAGCAACTTAGACCTTCTATTCAGGCTCCGCTCTGGGCATGCTGGGTGACCTTGTGTTCTCCCATCTTCCTCTGGGTGAGGTATTATTTATCCATGATAATAAAATACAGGACTCTTCAACTACAACTCATGGTTTAATCTATTGTGTCAACTTGCACAAGCTCCCTTGGAAAAAAAAAAATCAGAGGCAATAAAAAGGAGTAAAAATGAAGCATCTTTAGCTGAAGCCATATAACTTTCATCCTAGGTCAGACCCATGTTGCCCTGACTCTGCAGGTAGGATCTCCAGAGAGGAGCATCCCAGAGATGGCCTTTGAGAGTAGTCAACAACTCCTGCACAGTCCACAGTGCCCATCAGGCTTGGAGACCCTTTACCTTTGGGTACAAACCCAACAAGCAGCAGGAAGGCTTGAGCCCAGCCAAACTTGTAACAGGGCAGGCAGCACTGCCTCCTGAAAGGAGGAATTCTGAGAAAACGCTGGAAGGATCTGTGCAAGCATCCCTTTCCCATGTCCCTCTGCATGTCAGGCTCTAAAGAGTTGCTCTGTCCTAGTTCTGCCTCTGCTTCTCTAGAATGAGAAAATTCTCCCACAAAAGTTCACACGTCACCAAACCCCCCACGGGGACTGGATTTCAGTTTGTTGACACACTTTGGGACTTTTAAACATGCATTTCAGCCCCTGCATGAAAGCAGCTCTGATCCAGATTGCAGCAGGCTCATTTGCTCTCCTCTGGCTTGGTTTTGGAGGGACCTGTGAGGTTTTCCAGGGACACTGTCGGGAGCCAATTCCTTCTCCCAGTCAGCTTGCTGAGGTGAGGCATTGCCATCAGGGCTGCTGGCATGGGCAGGTTGATCCAAGTCATCAGGGAGATGTTGGTAGAATCAATGACCTGATATTGCCAGTAAAGGCAATGGTGAATACTCCAGAAACATCTGCGAAAAGCAAAGTCAGGGCAATAGTAAGGACTTTAGAAAACTTTGTCATGGGTGTCCAAGCAGGAATTTTGTATGCCCACTTGCTTATTTTTGAAGCCAGAGGTCATATATGGATTTTACTAGGATCCCTAAGTAGGAGGAATTAATCTCAGCTTCAAAGATCAGAGTTGAACGTGAAGCTTCTTTATGCTTAAGGACAAAACAGAACCTTCATTTTGGACCAAGTCCATCTCTGCTGAGAGAAGCCCTTGCTTCTCAGAAAGGGACACAGTTAACCCCAAAGTGCAGACACCTTCCTGTTAGCACAGCCACGCTCTGTGAAGTGCCAAAATCCTGTCTCTGATTGTCTCCAATAAATGAAAGAACTTCGCCCCTTCCAGCCAACCCAGATATGTTTTCGGAGTGCTGACTTCTTCATTGTTTGCATCAGTTTCGGGCTGCCAGCTCCTGACAGCTCCAATCAAACATCTGCCCAAACCTGGATGGCCCAAGCAACTGGCACAGTTGAGTCACGGTTTGGAGCAGCCGGAGTGATATGGTTGACATCACTTCTTGGATTCACCAGCTGTATTATTTGGTAGATTTATTAGGTACCACTAGTACCACGAGGGCAAACTGACACCATCTCCTTGGAAAATAAAATCCCCACATCCTTGTCAGCGCTGGGGCTTTGCCTTTTTTATCTCCCCTCAATTTCGGTGGATATTTATGCGGGCTGGACACAATTACCCGAAGCAGAGTGGAAAAAAAAAGCTCTGCGGTACCAGCGACCTGGGAGCAGGGCTCCCACTTTTCATCATCCATACAGTTTTCCAAGAAATGCTTGGAATTACATTTTAACACTTAGATGCTTAGTTAATTCCCCACGGATCTCTGCTAAAGTGCGTCTATGCGTGGGCCTGGCTAATTTTTTTAACTTAGCTTTTTTGGTTTTAACTTCTCATGTTTTTGACTCAGTCACTTGACTGGGAGGCTGTTGTGTGAAGGTGCACGAGGGTGGACTGGAGCACCTAAATGGAGGCCCCCAAACATGAGCATTTTTCCCTTAACCTTCCAGCACCATTGGGAATAATAATTCCTCGCAGGGCTGTTGCACAGCTTGATTCATTAAGGTTTATGAAGTGCTTTTAGCTCCGGCACTGGAAGGCTCTGTGCAAGTTATTTTGGATTGCTCAGGTGTTAGGAGAGGAGGCACTGCAGAAAGAATACAAATAAATCAAGAGAAACTGCCCCTTCCCTCCATCCAGCCCCTGCCCCCCACTGTTTCTCCATCACTGTTGTGGTCAAACAGTTAATTTACAAGCCCAGCACTTTACAAAGCCCCTGGAGCACCAATTGCCCTTTCTCATGCAACATCAGCTCCTTCAAACAGCCAGCTGAGTCTCCGGGGGTCAGCCTGCTCCTGCCTTCCGAGGCAACTTCAGCCCCTGTCCAAAACCGCCTGGGTACTATTTTGGAACAAATCAGATGCAGCATCACCCCCTTGCAGCAGGATGTGCTGGAACAAGCCTGGGGTTCTGAAATGTGCCATGTGCCTGGCTTGGGAGGCAATATTCAATTGGGGAAGGTGACCCAGATATCCCACCCAACCCACCACCCGTGAGGGCAGCATTCCCACAGGCAGGAGCAGGGAACGCTCAGCCTGGCAGGACAAACCAGGAGAGCGATAGGTAAAGGAACAGGCTCGCGCCTGGGGAAGGTAAAAGGCAGTGGATCTTTCACATGGCTTTTTTTTTTCCCTCTCTCGCTCCATCTCCCCTCCCCTCCTCCAGTCTGTTGCACGGGAGCTGTCGGCCATGCTGTTCCAGTTCAGGGGCTCCTGCAACAGAAAAGATCAGCTGTTGGAGAACCCATGGAAAGCCCTGGGGGAGAGCCATGGCCGCAAGGTAATCAGCAGGCAAAGTATTACCATTATGCTGCTAATTAATTCCCAGCTCATTACGTTTCCTGTGGCTAATTTGTACTCGCCGCTGATTTGATTAAACTCATCTCTATGCTAATAAATGTGTTTTCCATTTGTTTTAGCGACTGTAGGAAGAGAGCCCGGTATTTACATATTTTGACGTTTATCAAATAAAACGCGGCGCCTGAATTAATTCTGCTCTGATTTATAAGTGGAGGGGGGGAGGAAGGGGAGAAAGGGATGCTGAGGGTCAGGAGTACATCGCGTGTGCGTGGCGGTGTTTGGCGGTGGGGGCTGCGCCGACGGGAGATGCTCCCGGGCATTCCATCCTCACCTGCCCCATCCTGCCCAGGGATGACTCCTGTGACTGTGGCTGCCACCTCCTTGGCTGCTCCCCTTCCATTTATTTCCCCTTCCCAACTAAGTTTTGAGACGTGGGGCTTTGATTTGTAGGTACGTCGCACGGTTCACCGACACCTCCTCAGGTGGATTTTTCTTTGTCTCTCAGAAATTGCTCTAAATGAAGATTAGATTTACACTGCAGCACCTCATTATAGGCAGTGACTGTGTTTCCCAGTTCTGTTTGTCAGGATTCGCTACAGTGATATCAGAGGGCTTGAATTTCTAATGAGACAGGAAGGAACAGACACCTTGCCATGCACACAGATATATATTTTAGGGACATAAGGTAGATGTAAAGTAGGTTAGAGGTGTAAATTTTACCTCCCTACCCCTGGTAAATGCAGGGCAGAAAGCTCTGTCTGGCCCTTGAGCATCTGCCTTTTAACCCAAGACTAACTCCTCAGGGCAGATCTTCAGCAAGTGAACCTCCATTCAAAACAGTCTTGTTTTCTCACAATTAACTGCTGCAGTATCAGTCTCCTCTTTATTTGCAGAAATCCTAACAGAAAAAATACTCAGAGTGTAATCAGTGGGATTTGTGCTTTTCATCACTAAGATCTTGTGAAATTCAGCCTTTCCTTTTCCTAGGATAACTGGTAATTGTCTCCAAGCACATCCCCTGCCTCTCCATGTGTCTTCATGTGTGCCATATTCAGTTGGTTCACACAGGCCAGACCCTTGCAGGCAGCATGGCTTGGAGAGGGCTGGGGTGGGGGCAAGGCAGGGAATGCTCCTCTTCTGGGGCTGGAAAAGGCACACCAGCTCAGCAGGGATGCCTGGGAGCCCAGGACATGTTTGACACCTCCCAGTCCTGCTCCCTGGTTTCCTCTGGAAGTTTGGCTCAGGCCAAGAGGATTTGTTTTCCCTCTGCGTGCTCATTTTGGGCTGGATTTTCTGGTTTCTCTCCCAGGTGTTTCATGCTTGCAGTCACACCAGTGGCCCCCGGGGCAGCCCACAGTTTTCATCACACTCCCAGTAAGTTTCTCAGCAAAGAGAGGCCCCAACGCGCCACTTCTCACTCTAGCAGCAAGACACCTTCCACTGCTGCTGCTTCACCCCAGGCAATCTGAAACAGCTTCGTTGCTTAAGTAACAATTAACAGCCCTGTCTTTTGGGAGTGCTTCTGATGTGCAGCACATCCGCTGCTACAGAGCCTGCGTGTTCCTGCCGTGTTACCCAAACCGTGGGCATCCCCTGGCTCCTGCCCACCCCTCATCCTTCTGTGTGGAAGGGTCGTGGTGGGCTGCATCGTGCTGCCAGCCCCCCCCAGGCTCGGCCACAGCCATGCTGAGGTTTTCTCTCCTCTTACCCTTTCTCTGAGGCTGCACAGCCACACCTGGATGCAGGGGATGAAAGTGTCCCGCTGGTAATGCAGCACAGATCCCCGTGCAGAGCCGGTCCAGCTGTGCTGCCAGAGCATGGCAGGAAGTCCCCGGGCTGTTTTTAAAATCAGGTCCTCAGAGAGGAGCTGGAGAAGCCCTGTCTGGCCTGATGCTGTGCTCAGCTCTAGGTTTGTGCCCAGGTGACGGGGCGATGCCTGACCCTGAGCACCACCTTGGCTGCACACCCAGAGTCCTGGTCCTGCAGCATTGCTTCAGTATCACTAGAACAACCACCTAAGCTCTGCAGTGGTGGGTTGCTGGACTTTTCTCTTCCTATAAAACCTTTTAAGCCCTTGCAAAAGCGGGAAGTATTACCAACAAAAAACCCGCCTTGTTTCACATTAGCAGCCTTTGCTTTCTCTGGCAAAGGTGGGACAATAGCCACACGCTGCATGGTATCAGTGTCACAAAGAACGGAACCAAAAGGCTTCAGCTCAGGACAATAAAGTAACATTGATTCCTTTTTATTTTTCCTTCTTTTTTTTTTTTTTTCCAGCTGGTATCAATACATTAAACAACCACGCTGGAAAAGTGAAATTGATTCAAGGCCTTCAGTGCTCCCTGCCAAAAAAGCCTCCTGCAAGGATCTATTCTGTATTGAATTACAGTCTGGAAAAGTTCAATAGGTTATTGTACAAACAGAGAGCAAAAGCCCGTCAACAATGGAGCCAAAGTGATTGTGCAGCTCCTTTGTGCTTGCCAGCCCCGAGCCCCTCGCAAGCTCGGATGTTAAATCAGTTTAATTAAAATGGTGGGCTTCAAATGCCTCGCATTTTTTTAATGCATCTCCCTGTGTAAAGACACGTAGGCTGAGGTTTAAAGCCGCCTGCCTGCACTGACAACCCCTCCATCCCTTTCTTGGGCCCTAAATCACAGCGGATTTTTACAGCTGCTGAGCACTTTGGGCAGATGCTGGGTCTGAGCAGCACTAGCAGCCTCAGCCCATCCAGAGCAGCCCCATGCTCCCTGCAGCCTGTCCTGCCAGCACAGGCAGTCCTGGGGTTCATCACATCTCCCTTTAGCAGAAGGTGGTGGTGGTACCTCTGAGCTGGAGACACGCACTGGGGGAGTGCCTGTGGTTACCCTTTGGCCAGCCCCTGTCCTTGCAGGCTAGAACTGTGCTTTGTGCTCTTTAAATGTACAGAGCTTGGCTGTGGGACCCTCCAGTTCTGGTGGCCTCTCTGGAGGGACTGGATGCTCCCTAGGAAGCAGCAGGGTGAAGCCCCCAGTGCTGCAGCAGGTTTGTCATGGGTCTCGCTGCAGGGTCTCCTCCAAGCAGGCGGGAGACACTCATGAGCTACATCAGGATTTCTAAATCCCCCTCTCCATCTCTAATTAAGATTCAAATTGAGTATAGAAATCATGTGTAAGTAAGATGCTAATTATTAAAGTCATTGATCTCCCAGACAATAAAGCAGCCTGGCGTTTCTGGCCTGCCCATGTTTTGAGGCAGCTCTGAGTCCTCGCAGTCATAAATGTCTGGGATACCCGGAATCCACACTGGAGAAGTGTGTAAATGATTGATTTTGTGGAGAGGTAAAGCCTCCACCTTGCTCTGAACAAAACCTCTTTACCCCAGCCCCAACCCCAGCCAACCCTGGCCACGTCTGGCTCTCTTGATAGCTCTGCTCCCTGTAATGACATACATCAACTTTGGTCCCCCACCTCACAGGACACCTGGTGATGCCCTTGTCCATGCTGCACCAGTGCATTTATTTTCTCATTGGAGTAAACAGGATTTACTACTCGCTGCATTTACTGGCTTCTTGTGCTTTTTTCTGTGCTCCAGCTTGGGGCCATCCAGCAGGAGGGGGACAGTGTTTCTGAGGGGTGCAAGGCTTTTGGGGTATATGGTTCCAGGAGCACCTATAGACAATAACATGCACAGCTGTGCATGCACACACTGAGCACAGCTATTTATGGAGACATACAGCTGTCCCTGTGCCTGTGCCTGGCACCCTGTGCCTGGCACCCCAACACCTGGAGCTGTGGCCCTGCCCCACCCAGCCCCCATGCCCCCATGGCTGGGTGCAGTTCCATGGGCTGCAGACATGGTTATCCTGGGCTGACAGGCAGATGGCAGCCAGATCAGAGCTCCTTCTCTGACTGGACAGCCCATAGTCCTTCTCCTCTAGCCATAAAAATAACCCCAGGAACAGAGAGTGTGTTTGGAGAGACCAGGGCTCAGCTTGGTGTCCTTGCCATGATGTCTGTCCATCCTCTCCACTCCATGGCTGTCCCCTCTGTCACAGTGAAGGAAGGCAGCAGAGCTGGCCAGCTGCAGCAGCAGGGTGCAGCAAATTTGTTCATGAGCCACAGAGCAAACCCACTGGGCAGGACGCATCAAATACCCTTCCCTTGTCCCCAAAGTGGACAACCTTCACAGCTGAATATCCTACCTAGGAGTCATGGGGCTTGGGGAAAAGGTGCTCTTAGTTTGAAAAAATATATGAAAGAATGGCTGGAAAATTATAGGGAGAGGAAGATTACGTGGAAAGCAGAGTACAACCAGTGTGGGGCCAGGCTGGAAGGTGGGGGCAAAGCCACACCACGGGAGGATGAAGGTGGTTGGTGCTTTAGTAGCTGCAGCAAGGGCAGACTCACGGGAAAGAAAAGGCTTGGGCTGCAGAAGAGAGGGATGCTAGCCTGGAAACACAGAGTGCAGTACCACACTGCACCAAAACGCTGGAATTAACATCAAAGCAATCCTGGAGCAAATGAGATTACGGTATGCATGTTAATGAGGCAGCAGCGCTAATCAGCCAGGATGCCTCGCTGGGAGGGCTGCAGTGCCAACCTGTGATTTTTGTTGTCAGGCTGGACCCAGTTTCCATTTGGAGTGAAGATTTTGTTTGGTTTTAAAAGCATCAGTATTTTTGTGGGGTTTCAGGCAATCTCAGATTTGATTTGATTTCTTCAAGTAGACGTCTGGCCCTCCGGGGTACAGAGAAGAACTTGGAAATGGGATTGAAGTGGTCCCCAGGGCCAAACTGAGAACCACTCCAAAGCCAAGGAGCAGATGAAAGTTGCCCAAAATGTATTTTACTCAGTTTTAAAACATCGTTATTTTTAAGCCAATCTCACCAGTTTGCAGAGCTGAGTGCACGGCTTTGCACACAAAAGGCAGTGTATTTATGTGCCAAGGTTTCCTCAGGAATATGAAACCAAAATGTGAGGGGTTCAGCTCTGCTCACACTTGCAGCAGGTTTTTTCCCAGTGCCACAATGCTGATGTCACAGTTATACTTCTCCACTGAGCTCCAAAACTGGAGCTTTCTAGAACCAAGGGCCCTCAAAAAAGCACTTGGTTGGGAGATGTGTAGCTTCAGGCAAAAAGCTGTAAAAGGGGCAGCCCCTCCCCAGGGAGGTTTAGCTGGACTGGGGAAAAGGACGACAGGAAGGTAAGAGTAAGAAGGGAATCATGAAGAAGGAAGGAATTGAGATAAGGAAAGGGAGATAAGCTACTCACAAGAATTAAAAGGGCAGGACCCACAGCAGAGCACAGGCTGTGGTGAGCCCTATCTCTGCCTGAAACCTGGGGTGCTTCCAGAGGCCAGGGAACAGATTCATCTTGGTCACAGAAGCTTTCAAGCAGGGTCAGGAAAATGGAAACCTTTCTGGGGCTTTTCATCTGTCTCTGTAGCGAAATGACCCCTTGGAGACAGAGGAAGGTGGAGAAACAGCCACACCAGGGTATGGAATGCTGCAGCATGTGCTCTGAGGGTTCAAACCACTCCAGGGATCAGCCCAAGTCTTTTCAAAGTTCCTCTTGAACCCTTTTTATGGAAAATGCCATTCTGATCAACTCCTCCTGCAAGGAAACTAGACTTGTTTTGATCTGTTTTTCAAACAACCTCTCTTCTTGATTGGAGAAATTGGCTTAAATGAGTCTCTCTCCTTTTTCCTAAGCAAGGCTGCAATTCATTTCTGCTTCCTTCTCCTTTCACCAATAATCTCATTTGCTGAAATTGTGAATAAAACAGAATTTTTTATGTTTGAGTGTGCCATGCAAACATGCCTCTTCTGCAGGTGGCTCTGAGCAAGGTGCAGCAGTGGCTGCCAGGAGAGCTGATACTCAGTTCCCAGCTCTTGTCCAGCTCTGAGAAAATATATTTTCTTTTTTTCCTTCACGCAGAGCAATGATGTGGCTCAGCCCTTGGAAACCTTTCCTGCCTTACTGCAGAGGAGCTGCAGATACAAAGTGCATAGACCCAAGCAGAGCAGCAGAGCAGTGGAGGAATGGGGGAGTAACCAGACAGGCCTGAGAAGGTGCAGATGTACCTCCCTTCTGCCACAGATTTCCATGGCTGGGAAAAGAAGCTGTTCAGCAGTGCTTTCCATGCCAGGGAAATCATTAACAAATTAATCATTTACTAATTAAACGACATGACACCCATGTAAAGGGAGTGTGATTATCCTCTTTTATAAGTCAGGAAACTAAATGGAATTCCTGATTTTAGACCAAATTTGCCCTTCTTACTACCCCACAGTTTTGCTCCGTGGCCAAAGAAGGTTCTTTAGAGCACCCACCTCTGCTCACCAGTGAGAGAAACCACCCTGATGTGCACAATGTCAGGCACAATTGCTGCCTGATGGCTGTTCCCAGCCTCCTTCTGGAAAGTGCTGGAGGCTTGGCTGGGGTTTTTTTACATGACCTTTCTGTATATAGTGGATACTGGAGGGTTGGAAGACCCAGACAAGGAGGTGTGGCTGCATCCTTGCTGGGCATCCCAAAGGCTTGCTGGGTGCACTCACATCCTGCACCAACCCTCCAGATGAACCTCAGTCTGCAAAAATTATCCGGAGTCAGGAGAAGTGAGCATAAGTCTGATCTTCTTTTCACTCTTCTGATTGTATTTGGATCACATATGTGAAATTAAACCCCTGCTTTATCCCAGATGACAGCCTCTGGCAACAGGCTTCATCTGTGGCATATAAGAACACATTTATTTAAAAAGTGAGAAGGAGTGGAATTGGGAAGGCAGAGCAGTGGCAGCACTGGTCATGAAGCCCATGGAATCACCTTCCTCATTGCATGTTGAAATCAAGTCTCTGGGATGCAGTGAAAGAAAATTTACAGTTAAAATGTCAAATTATTGCATTGCAGGGATGTTTGTCCTTGCTAAGACCTCTCATACAATCCCTACCAAAGTGCCTTCCACTGAAGAGCTCAGATACAGCAGAAACTCCCCAGAAATAAAGCCAAAATTTTCCTTCTTCCTTCATGATCCCGAGGAGTCCAGCTCACAGTGCTGACACAGCCCAAGCCCTGCGCACCTCCGTGGGGTTGTCACAGGTATTTACTTTTGCTAAGTGCAGCTCATTATTATTGCCTCCTCTGGAGCTGTTGAGCAATGAAAACTAATTCCCCACGGCCTTGCCCAATAACTTTTGGAACAATATACCTTCCAGTTTTCTTTACTTTGTGTTCTGGTTCCACACACTCAATCAGCTGCGGGTGTCACGCGGTGCAGTGGCCCTGCCTGCCGCAGAGAGAAAAGCCTGCTGGACTGTGCTGGGCGGCTGTTTGCTTTGTGTTGTACACACAGAGTAAAAATTAATTCAGGAGCAGCCAGGAAAAAAAAAAAAACAAACCCGTTGAGATTAGGAGCACAGAGATATAATGGTCTGGAAACCAAAGCCTTGCTGACTCCAGGAAAGTAAGCAACATCTAAGACGGCTCGTTTCCCCATCGTAATTCAGTACAAATAAAGGGAAGAAGGTGGATGGAAATGGAGTAAATTATTTCACTGCCTAAAGCGACAGATGAGCAAAAACAACTGGGCTGGCTTCTCCAGGCTTTCAACACTTTTGCATGCCTTAAAAGATACCACATTCAGCCACCTGCTATTGAACTTCACGGTGACTGTCCATCCAAAGGTTACAACAACCAGGCAGCCCAGTGTGGTTTCCCAGCTTGATTTCCTCAGCAGGATTTTATATGGATAAGGTGACACAGGGGTGATGTTTAAGAGCCTTCTCACCCATTCACTGCTCCTGGGAAAATAAGGAAACTTTTATCCTTTGGGCACAGCAGCAAAACACAGTTTGAGTTGCTCATTAGGGATCAGATTTGGCTGTTGCTCCTTTTGGAGGCTCCTGCCTGCTGCCCAGTGCCTGTGCACACCCAAGACAAGCCCCATTTTTCTAAGTCATAGCACATCTTTAATTCAAACACAAAGTGAAAGGATGTTGGAAAGCTACTGGCCTTTATGGTTTATTAAGCATCTTGTGCAGGCATAATTTTAGACTTTGGTTTTTTTTTTGGACTTGACCATTTCACCCTTGTGTTACACCTCACAAAGCCCACCAAGCTGCTACCTGTCCTGCAAAAAGATGGAAGAATTATGGGGGAAATCCCACCTCCATTACTGAAAGATTCTGTAATTCTATTTTTTAAAAAAAGAATAACAGTCATATTTATAAACAGCTCTTTATTAAACTGTCCAAACATATCATCTGCACTGGAGGATGTAAGGGCTGACACCAGACAAAACCATCAGATTGCTCTGAGAAAATGCACTGGCTTGTCTTGACAATTTAGGACTCTGTGGAATACCCTGTTCATATTTGCTGTTGATTTTAAGACTGAAATTTGCAGTATGAAAACAGACATGTCCAAGAAAGCATTGCTCAGCTTAAACTTAAAAGGACAGAGATGCAAGATTACAGCAGAGAGATGCAGCTCCTGGCTCCCAGCCCTTTCTTAGGAACCAGCTTTCACTTTGCCTTGGGCTTTTGGTCTATCAGCATCTAATGAAAGATGACAGTGCAGGCTCCCTTAGGGGCTAACGTGGGCAATTTCAGTTCTGGCATTTTAATTTATCTGTAACCAGCAGTTTTCAAAAGGGTAGAGCTAAAAAAGAACTTGGCTTGGTCACACACACACACACAGACAAAAAGGGGGGAGTTGTGACATAAAATGCATGAGGAGGTTTGCTTGGGTTTAACTCCTTGGGCTCCTGCGACGACGAGACACTGGAGCCTGGACGGATGGCTGCATCTCTTGGCATGATGGTTGGACACTGTTAACCCTCTGCAGCTGGTTTCTCTTTATGTGAAGTGGATTCCTCTGTGGTTTATGGCTGTTGGTTTTAGTGCCGGGCACATCTACAATATTCCTGACAGTTAAGGCCTCGACTTTTCCCATTTATTAATCCCCAAAGTTGCATTCAGACACTGTAATGGCAGGGGGTTAGCTTAGGATCAGTAGCAGCCATAAATCCAGAACTAAAGGCTGTGGGTTCATCTCCAAGTCACCTCGTGGTGCTCGGGTGCTGCGGGGGGTCAGAGCCTGCCGCGGGCAGACACGAGCACTCACACACTCACCACACGCGTGCAGCTGCCCCTGCGGTGCCCTGGGCAGCCGTGGGTGCCCTGCCCATGCCCCGGGGAGAGAGGAGCAGCTCAGTCCTCACTCTGGACTGCCCATGGCATTTTTGTAGCTGTGTTCCCTGCCTGTGCCTGGGTGTGCAGAACGCAGGGTTATCATGGCAAGCTCGGTGCTGACGCAACCGGGGCTGCGGAGCCGCTGCTGAGTGCTGCTGGCACCGGCTCACACCCGAACCTCAGCAGCAGCTTTTGACTCCAGCTATTTGTTCCCTGGCATGTTCCATCACACCCTCCAGGCACCTGGTGAACCTCCGGGCACCCAGTACCACCAGTGAGCTCCTGAAGGATGGATCCAACCCAGCCTCTGCCTGACCTGCGTTGGGGTTGCAAAAAAACCATTGTTCGGGATCGAATGGGTTAAATCTTTTAAAATATATTTATTTAATTATTTATTTTACTTCTTTCCAGGGAAGAATTTCTCTTTGCTTTTTTTTTTTCTTTTTTTCTCTCCCTACTGCCTCCAGAGGACCAGGCAATTCTAGGCACAACTCTAGCAGATGGTTTTGGTGATGGAAAGCACAAGGGGATCGCTCCCAGGAGCTGCTCAGGCAGTTAAGTCAAAAATGAACTGATGCATGTAGCAAACCACGGCCCTGGCCCAGCCAACTCCAGACACTTCCGTCTGCACAGGCAGCCTGTACTGCCCCCATTTATACACCCAGCTTTCTCTGCCTTTAATCAGAAAGTCTTCTGGAAGGAGGGATTGGCCCTTTCCTGAGCTCCCTGAGCCAGTTCGTGTCAGAGAAAACAGCGTGTGAACTCCTTCATTCCAGCCATATCTCTGCTGGTCCTGCCCATCACAGCATCACCCTGACACCCCACCCTGATGCAAACCTGATCGTGCTGGAGACCAGGAGATTATTTTTTTTAATGTTTACACATTTTAATGTAAAACCTTCACCTTTTGTCCATGGCAAATATTGCCAAAGTCGTGAAGTAAGAAAAGCAAATTCGTATTTTGTCAATATTAGCCCAATAAACAAAATTTGAGAATTAAATGCATTCTGTGCTTAGCAAATGAAAGTTAATTTCTGTTACGTGAGAACTGACTTTCTTAACAACATTTTCCTTGCTTTAGTGAAATAATCTAGAGGTATATTAGGAAATACAAATATTTTTCAGGAGAACTATACATAATTTATAGAGAAGCAGATCTGAATCAGCTATAGCATTGCCCTGAGCCTTCCTACAGTCCACAGGTCTGGATCTCAGCTGTGCACATGGATCTGCTCCCTCTCTCTGATGGAAACCTCTCCCAGAAACAGTTAAACACAAGAAACCAGAAATGATCCATAAATTAGGTCTGGCTATAGGTTCAAAATCATAAGTTATGGCCTATTGACCTCATACTCTGAGGGGAAATCAGAAGCATTTTTCTAAAGAGCCACCACTGGAGGAAGGGAGGTTTAATATATGGCACAGCAGAGCCCTGCTGCAAATAAATACAGCACTGCATAATTGCAGGGAAAATCAATAAATAGCATGGTGGTTAAAATAAAGATATGCATATTGAGGGTTTGGGTTTATAGGTGTGAATGATTGTTTCCCCAGAAGCAGAGGAAGACTTTTTCCAGCATTAAAGCCTCTAAATACGGCAGAGGCAATGGCTCCTCCACTATCCCTTTCACAAGGAGCAAGTTTCAGCTATTGTCTTTCTCAGAGCAGCTATCTGGAGTCGTCATTATTAGCATAATTAATAAGTGCAGTTTGCTCATTTGAAAAATCCCGGCGACTTTTGCCGCTCGGGCGTCACGTCAGCGCAAGACACAAAAAAATCGCTGTGACAACTGTTTTGCAAGTTCAGGTTTTATTGACGAGCACCACAAAGAGATGAAGCCCAGAGCAAGTCCCTTTTCACTTTAATATTTAAATCTCTTTTAAGAGGACGTCAATATTAACTCCCGTAACTGATGCTGACAGGTGACTGTCTGACCATAAAAAAGACAAGCGATAGAATTTAAAAAAAAAAAATCTAATAATGACAACCATGACGTGCTGGTCAGTGCAGTGAAGGACAGTGGGATGAGGGATTGAGGTGTCCTGCATCCCTTATCTGTCGAAGTGGACCTGGTGATGCACCCAGGAATGGATGAGACCCTTTGGCCTCAGCTGATTTTGTTCCCCCAGGTAAATCCCTGAATGTCCTGGATGAGAAACCCATCCTTGCTCAACCTCAAGACCAGCCAATGCTTTTAATAAATAAATACCAATTGTAGCTAGTTAACCTCAGGATTTCCAGCATTAAAGAGATTTCCCACAGGAACCAGAGAGCACTAGAGGAACGGATAAATGCAAAGTTCATGGGAAAGAGCACACGGCCCTTCGCAAATCCCGATGTGTGGGGAAAATACCCAGCAAGTGACTGTGAGACAGGCTCCAAAAATAGTGATTTATTGGACAGAGCTTTCTGATTTTCATTGATCCTGTTCTGAGAAATGGGTGCATTGTTTCCACTAAAATCTGGTCTAAAAGTTGTCAAAATTTGGAACAATGTGAAACCAAATTTTAATGTAAAGAGTTACATGACCTCAGTATGGTTATTATTGCTGCTCCATCTATAATCCAGCCAGAAGGGATTGTTCAGTAGATCCTCTCCATTTATTTAAATGGAGATATATAGTTTTGCTGCATTTGAGTTCTATGCAGAATATGTCATAAAACCAAAACTAGCGTGATAATGTGGTTATTAAAGCTGATAAAAGTATTTTGAATTGTGACTTTTTTTTTTTTTTATCTTTTTGAAATTGAAGACAGGGAAACAGCTAAAATATCTTGTACACATTAAAAAACAGAACAGTGTCCACTACAGGGAAAAATATTTCATGAATAGAAAATTGGGATAATGGTTTAATGGAAAAATTATCAGTGACAATACTTCACTTTTTCTCCCAGTCAGTTGAATGGCTGCATAGACAGAAATCTTTCTGAATAAACCCAAGGCATTCCAGTTAAACCATTTTAGGTACTTCCACTCTTACATTCATCCTTAAACGAAAAACAGCAAAATTCCTTCTCAGCACCCCTCTCCCAGCAAACAGCTCCTGCTCCGTAAGTGCTTAACCAGGATGTCCCATCCAGTCCTTTTATTTATATCCTTTGTGTTTTTCCTCTGTGCTTTGGGGTTCACTGGGTAGTTTTTCCTCCTTGCAGAGGAAGATGCACAACAGAAGAACTGGGATTAAAGAGACAATAAAATGTCCTAACCGCTGCCGTGCAGCGGGGAGCAGGATACAGATTTAGTGCTAACAACAGAAAACAGGAGAGCTTTGTAGCAATTAAAGCTGAGCAAAACCCACCAAATGCTGGGGAAAATAAAGGGGAGGGGGGTGGAAATCATTGTGGTATTATGAGTCTTAAAAAAAAAAAAAGAATCAATATTCTTATTGTTCCCTGCAACAGTCTCTCAAGGAGGGAAGAGCTGTGCCCAAGACTCTGACTGGCTGCAAAATAAAAGATTAGCAGTTAGATCCTTATCAGAAATGGCACTGGGAAGCCTTTGTTTAACAGGCCTACTTGAACCAAAGCTATCTTGACTGATTACCACTGTTAGGATTTGAAACTGCAAGTGTTTACATATATATATATATATATTTATATATATATATACACTGTTAGTATTTAAAAGAAAGACAACCACTACCATGAGCTAGCTGGCAGCAAACAAGTGTGCTTTAAATAACTATATTAGTTTCTACAACAAATAATACTAAGTTAAAACTGCATTTGTGTGCACACGTATGTGTGTGTGCATGCACATATGTGTGTTAGCAGGTTTCATGCCAAGGAAAAAGGCTACTGGTGAAAATTTGGTGAAAAATGCATCGGTTTCCTCTTAAGAGTTTTTCTTTTCCATCCTGGCATCACAAATAAAATATCCTGTGTACTGTACTCTGCTGCTCTGTACAGTAATGCCTTTGTTACCACCATGGCTCTTACTTAAGCATCTGACTACAGTAATTGTTTTATACATTAACTATACTCCCTGATGGTTGCTCTATTATCTTCTTTTCCAAAATGGTGCTTGCAGATATTAGCAGCTTGATTACTCGTTTTATTAACAATTTCAACACTGTGTCAGGGTTGATTTGGGAAGCAGGGTGGTACTGTGGGCGACGTGGATGTGATGGTGGGGTTGAGTTTCTGTGATGCTTTGGTACTTCACAGCGGCTCCAAAGCCTCGAGGAGGCTCAGTTTTGATCCGAGTTGCAGGTTGACAATCCATATGATGGAGACACTTGGCTGCAGAGAAGCATTTGCATTCAGCTGCCATCAGGTCCAAAGCTGGGCAAAAGTGATTTGTGAAAAACAGGCGTGGAAATGATGGATTAGCAAGGGGAGAGGGATGCACCAAATCGCTGCAAGGCAACGACACGGCTCCTGTAAGCACTGTGTGTGTGTGTGTGTGTGTGTGTGTGTGCACATCTCTGGGAGGGAGCTGAGGAAGGCAGGACCAAACCTTATGTGTCTGTGCACTAATGCCTTTTAAACATGAGACATTTCAAGAGGAAAGGGGAAGGGATCAGGCCCTAGAAGGGGCAGGCGAGGTTTCTGCAGTGCAAAGTGTTCCCTTGCCTTTGCTCATGCATCACTTCTGTCACCAAAAGGAAAACCAGAGGCTGATGCCAGTTATTAAATATCTTCATTATAAGGGCATTCCTTCCAGCTGACTTTCAATTTTGTTGTATCTAGAGGCCCTGTATTAATAACTGCGTGAGAAGGACAAGTGTTCTTAAAAAACACTGACAATTGAAATCCTTATAAATAATATGCAGCTTCCTGCTCCTGATTGATAGATATATTGTACAGGCAAGCCACCATAAAGGCAATAAATACATGTACTGTTATGGGTCATGAGTCTCAAAATTAAATTGAATGCAGAAATTGAGTCTTGACAGAATCTGAAGGGATAATGTCTTAGCTTCTCCAATTACGCAGTTCAACATTTGGATAAATCATATGAAAGTAAGTATTTAGCCCCATTTTTCATAATCACTGTTAATGAGAACAAAATGGGAGCTGAGGGCAGAGGGAGAGAGTTCTGACAAGATAAATAGCATATGGGGTGTGTTGTCAGCCACAGAAAATCAAGGCTGTTTAAACCCCCTAAACAGCAGGAAGGAAAAATGTAGGAAAAAAAAAAAAGTAGGAAGAATAGTGGTCATGTGTTATTATCAGCAACGGCCTCTGTGTCGGGGCTTTTGAGATCTGCCTCCCAAACAACACTTAGGGCACAGAAGTATCACCTAGAGCTCCCCAGGATGGTGTGAATGACTGATATCCATAGCACACAATTTAAATATTGCCTGTTTCCATTCCGTAAGCAGCACTTAAAATACTGCTAAAAAAACCTTCATTTAAAAAAACACAGATTTTTCCCCCCAGACTGGTCCCTGTGGGCCCAGGACAGGTGGCTGTATACACCTTCAGTGGCCACCTCTTTGTGTCAGGGCAATAAAACCAGAAGAAATAGCTTCGCTTGCACAGGATTTTCTCCAGCTTTCATGCCAGGACACGCGCAGGATGTTCAGGGCTTAAAGCAAGGAGGGGAAGGTATAAATTCCGTAGTCATTTTCTATCATCTTCTCCGTCTTTCCTGCTTTTCAAGTTGAAATCACTTTAAGCATCTGCGGCAGAATTATTCTTAGAGAGTCTCTCATGAAATTAGATGTCTCTGAATTGAATTCATTTCCACTCCATTTTGTCAGCTGCTAACGCAGCGAGAGCCACATCCTGCTCAAATTGCCTTTGAGACCTGGTCCCTCTTTCTGGGGGTGAAGTTGAGGCTTTACACTTGCGCTGAGTTTTTCCCCCATCCTGAGTTCCTGCCCTGCATTCTGGATTCTTAGGGAGCATCCGTTGCTCTTGCTCGGATGCAGCCAGCGGCTGAACCCTGATGTTAGAAATCCTAATGACTCACTAGGAACCAAATTATATCAGAATATCCCTACAAAATAAACTACATGACCACCTTTTGGCACTGAATTTGAGCTCCAATATCCCCACTGAAGTCCACAGCAGCCTGTGCTATGAGCCACACGTACGTATTCTCTGCTGCTCCAAAAATGAGCGTTGTGCTGTAAACCTCTGCATTAAGCCATAAATATCCCAGCAATCCAGGGGCAAAGGGACCATTTTGATATCTCATGCAACATTAGCAGCTCACAGATTAAGCACGTGGGGCCTGGGAGATTATCTCCTTGAATCAATATAAAGCAGGGAAGCAAACAAACAGCTGGCCGGGTTCCCCAAAATAAAGGCGTTTGATTGTGGCAAGCTTCAAAGCAACTGGTTGACACGAAATAGGTTGGGTGCCCTCCCCTGCTGTGCCTGAGGAGCAGAGGGTAGCAGGGAAATAAATAAACATATAAAAACTACCGCTTACTCCTCCCCCCGCCGACAAACCACCTCCCAGAGAAAACCAGGGAAGCAAGGAAAACCGCCCCAGAACATATGGCGGAATCAAGCACAGGATCCCCCGTAGGTTTGGGTTGTACAAGTAAATATTAATCTGGGGGGGATACTGGGGGCTGAGATCAAAAGAGCTGCTCCCGTTTCTATCGGGAAAAGGAGAGCTTTGATGTCACGGCGTCTTCCCTGCGCCACCTAATGAACTGAAATTGTGACACAGTGACATCCTGCAAGGTTTGAAAGCACTTAGCACAATGACACATCCTTGGGGCTCGCTGCTCTCTTTTTCCAGCAGCCTCCTTTGCCAGGGGGAAGGGTTCTGCTGGTAAGGGTGGAATGGTGGTGGAGGAGGCAGAGGGGGCTTTGGGGAGCCAGAGGTGAGAGCTTCTCCCTCGATTACACACAGGGAGAGCTGAAGGGGACTCACTCCATCTCATGCCTGCCCAGGAAGGATCAGGTAGGGATGCAAACAGAGCATCCCTACAGGGAAGCAGCTTGGCAGGGTGAGCACAAGGCAGGGGGTAAGAGAGCCCATGGCCCCCCACCACCCAAGGCTGGCAGGACCAGAGTCATCCTCATGCTGCACTTTATGCTCCCCATCCTACAGCACCCAGATGGAGTCACAGCACCCTCGAGGGATAATGGACATGAAAAGAGTTTCAGGAAGATGCAGTTAGTGGCAGAATGTGCTTCTTGCCCGGGTCTCATGGAGGCAGAACCTCCTCTTGTTCACTTCAGGCTAAGGGAACAGCCAGCAGGCAGAAAAAACACCTCACACAGGCTTTCAACCTGGGCTTGGCCAAACAAAGTGTTTGAATATTTCACTCAGGTTCTCAAGAGAAAACCACAGAAGTAAAACCCTGTGCATCCACCCCAGGGAGAGCAGGGAAGAGGAGGGAAGAGCAGGGAATACCCTGTACGGGTTGGGCACAGCTGCCCAAGCCCCCATCCCAGATGGTATGGGCTCTGGGGAAGAAACCAGAGGGAACGAAAAAATAAAATAAAATAAAATAAAATAAAATAAAATAAAATAAAATAAAATAAAATAAAATAAAATAAAATAAAATAAAATATAAAATAAATCCTAGTAAACTGTCCAGTGAAACTCTCAGGGCAGCCAAGCAGGCGAGAAAGAGGCGAAAGTGGGAAGAAGAGATGGTGTTTGTTAAGAAGGGTGACTTAACGGAGGGGACAGCAGTTGGTCTTTGGCTTTCAGGTCTACCTGCTTGCAGAGGAGAAGGGCTCTGCTGATTTTGGATGGAAGTGGTTGACCTGCTGTTGCCTAGAGAGCGTGGGATGGTTTATTGATCTTTGCTGGGAGCATCTCTTTCCCCAGCCCATGGCTCTGGTGAGAACAAAGAGACCAGTAGATCCTGGGCAACACCACCAGTCAGGGCTGCACACAGCGCTCTGCCAGCACAGGGTTAAACCCAGTTAATCCCAGGGATTTAGTCTCGATTAACCCAGGGAACTGAGAGCAGAGTTTGGCCCTATGTAAAAGGGTCAGGTCAGGATTTCAATGGCAGGGGAAACCCAACGGGATCACCCACCCAGAGCTGGGTAAGAGAGTTGCTGAGGCAAGTTAGGAAATGTAATAGAGCAGGAGAGAGCTGGTGAACCAGACAGGGAAATGAAACTTTATTCAATCATCTGCTTTACTTATTTCATAGCGAGGAAATCCATCTATTCCTTGGACTTGTTTGTGCTGTGAAAGCTCTGTGTTGTCACGAGGAAAAGAAACTCTTAGGGAGAATAAAAAGCATGAGGCTGAGCTTCAACCTGCCTTAAAATGCTGCACCCGAGTAGGGAGAATAAAACCAGGAATTAGGGAAAAGACCCCCATGGCTTTTCCAAGGAAAAAGTGTGGTCTGATGGCTCTTCACCAAGACACTGGGATTAGGAAGGCATTAATGGGAATGACAACTTGATGGGATTTAGCAAAGCATCATGACACTGGGACATCACCTTTCCAAAAAATACCATCTTTGAGTGTGTATATAGGGACAGCAGGAAAGCCTTAAGGACTTGAAGTATCCTTGGAAAAGCTGTCCCAGGGAGGGTGACAGAAATGCATCTGCATGATTTCCTCAACTCCAAGGTGCAAGGAGGAGTTTGCAATAGGGCTCAGGCCTCCCAAGACCCCTCTGCCCCCTGAATCAGGGGAGAAAGGCAGGATGGTTCTCAGTGCACATCCACCCCTACAGGACACAGCTTCTGCAGCAAGGGAAGGGATCAGTCACACCCCTTCTTTTACAGGAAAAACTGCATGGAACAGGCCAGGCCTGGATGCAGCTTCCAGATGCTGCGTGTAGAAATATTCAATAATAATACTGATAATAGCAATAATAATAATGCAGTGGGAAAAGGTTCTTCTTGAGCTGATCATTGAGGCAAATTAATGCAACTCTGGTGTAGCCTTGGGGTGGGTGACTCCCCGCAAGGTCCCATTGTGGTGCTGTGGTGGCCAGGACAGGGTGTCAGCACTTGTGGGCAGCCCCAAGGACCACCCATCCACCCTCCTGCACCCCTGTGGCGGGAAAGTACTGAGATGAGAAGTGATAAATAATCTGTGTTTCCTGGAGGGATGTTTCTGGGTGTGAATTAAAGGTCTCACCAGCCTCCAGCGAGATGCCCCTTCCACAGCACTGCGGCTCCGATCTAGGGCAGGTTTCCCCTCAGAGATGCCATTCCCCAAATCCCACTCAGACTCAGCTAAGCTGCATTTCATTATTTTTTTCCCCAAATCAGCCTTATGCAGATTCCACCCTCTCCGCTGCTTAACCCCTGCAGTGCCAGCACCCCCCAAATGTCTTTAAGGGCTTCAGGAGGTGTTTGGTTGTGAAAATGCAGTCAGCCAGCCCTGAATGACAGTCCTTCCACTGCTCTGACCATGACATGCAGAGACTCGGGGCTGCTCCTGGTGTGGGGCAGAAAAATCCACTGCTTTCAGGTGACATGGGTGGCATGTGGGTGCAAATGCAACCCCGTGCAGCTCCAGGCCCTGGCAGGGTGATTCACTGTGCAGGGCAGCCAGGAAGGGATGCTGGGTGCTGGCAGGGAACTCAGCTCTGGCAGTGGAAAAGGGTGTGCTGCACCCTGACTGCACCCTGCGTGTACCCATCCTGAATCCATCCTGCATCCATCCCATACCCATCGTGCACCAGTCCTGCACCCATCCTGCACCCTACCCGCACCCGTCCCGTCCTCATCCCACACTAAACCCGTATCCATCCCATCCCATCCCATCCCTTTCCCATCCCATCCCATCCCATCCCTTTCCCATCCCATCCCATCCCTTTCCCATCCCATCCCATCCCATCCATCCCATCCCCATCCCTTTCCCATCCCATCCCATCCCATCCCATCCCACCCCATCCCATCCCATCCCATCCCACCCCATCCCATCCCATCCCATCCCATCCCATCCCATCCATCCCATCCCATCCCATCCCATCCATCCCATCCCATCCCATCCCATCCCATCCCACCCCACCCCACCCCACCCCACCCCATCCCATCCCACCCCACCCCATCCCATCCCATCCCATCCCCATCCCATCCCATCCCATCCCATCCCATCCCATCCATCCCATCCCATCCCATCCCCATCCCATCCATCCCATCCCATCCCATCCCATCCCACCCCACCCCACCCCACCCCACCCCATCCATCCCATCCCATCCCATCCATCCCATCCCATCCATCCCATCCCATCCCATCCCATCCCATCCCATCCCATCCCATCCCATCCCATCCCATCCCATCCCATCCCATCCCATCCCATCCCATCCCATCCCATCCCATCCCATCCCACCATCCCATCCCATCCCATCCCATCCCATCCCATCCATCCATCCCATCCCATCCCATCCCATCCATCCCATCCCATCCCATCCCATCCCACCCCACCCCACCCCACCCCACCCCATCCATCCCATCCCATCCCATCCCATCCCATCCCATCCCATCCCATCCCATCCCATCCATCCCATCCCATCCCATCCCATCCCATCCCATCCCATCCCATCCATCCATCCCATCCCATCCCATCCCATCCCATCCCATCCCATCCCATCCATCCCATCCCATCCCATCCCATCCCATCCCATCCCATCCCATCCCATCCCATCCATCCATCCCATCCCATCCCATCCATCCCATCCCATCCCATCCCATCCCATCCCATCCCATCCCATCCCATCCCATCCATCCCATCCCATCCCATTCCCTCTCCGCCCCGTCCCTCCCGTGCGGGTGCTGCCCCCTGCCGGCGCCGCCCGCCCCTGCACGCGCCCGGCCGCGGTTGCCGCGGTAACGGGAGGGGGGGACAGGGGGGGACCGATCCCGGTTCCACCGGGAACATCCCGCTGCCGGGACCCCTCTGGAGCTGGAGCAGCCGCCGGTGGTCCCGGGGCAGCCCCAAGCGAGCAGAGCCGGGACGGCGAGAGGCGCAGCCCGGGCAGTGGGCGGGCAGAGCCCTCCCCGCCGCCGGCTCTGCTCAGCGCGTTATTCGGGAAGCAGCAGACTCCAGCTTTCCGTTCTGTACTGGGTATTACCTTAACAACGGGCCGGGACAGCGGCAGTGCCGGCAGGCATGGAAATATCCCCGCTTCCAAACCTCCCCGCTTCCAAAACTCCCCGCTTCCAATTATTCCCTCTTTCAAACATCATGCCCTCTTCCAAATATCCCCGCTTACCAACAGCCCCGCTTCCAACAACCCCGTTTCCAAATATCCCCGCTTCCAAATACCATCACCGCTCCCACGTGCTCTACTCGCAGCTGCTGCTCCCCCCGTGCGGTTTTTCCAAGCTCCCCCCCTGCCCCCAAATGACCAGCCTGGGATTTCCCCTCCTGGCTCCTCCGCAGTGTCCTGCTTCCCGGTGGGAAGTGGCCCGTGTGCTCCAGCGAGCGCTGGCCCGTCCCCTCGCCCAAAGCGGGGTACCTGCCACCAGCAGCCCCCCTTCCCGCTGCCCGATTAGGATTCTCCGAGCATCCCGGCGGAGGAGGGCTGGGCATCCCGGCATGCACCCGCCCAAAATTGCAGCCCGTTGCCGTGCTGCAGCGGCCATCTGGTTGGGAAACAACAGGCCAAGCGCTTTCAGCATCACGTCCGCCAGCAGAGAAGGGGGGGATGCAGAAATGCCGGGAAGAAGGAACGTGGTTGGCGTGGTCGGATGCGCGGGATGGGAGCGGTGGTTCCAGTGAGGCCACAGCCCCGCGCCGCCGCTCCCGACCCCCCCCGACGGCAGGTTTCTGCCGGGAGAAGGTTCCCCTCTCCCATCTCTCACTGCACAGATGCATTACGGTTTGCAAGGATTTCCCCCTCATAAATTAGTATCTTCCAGCTGTTTCCTTCCACATAAAATCTCTTCTATTTCTTCTCTTATTGCTTTATATAAACAAACATGAGAGCGGCTCCTTCTAAATAAAGTTATTTGTCTATGTAAATTAATATATCATATTCTCTCCTGAAATATAGAGAGCTATTTGTCTCCAGAGAAATCATGTTGAGTGACATAGTATAACCCTATTCATTTGCATATGCAGATATGTCTAATTATTCAACTTGCAATTAAAGGCTTGTGTGTCAGCAAATGAGACTAATTAGAATCATAGAATCATGGAATCGTTTAGGTTGGAAAAGCCCTCCAAGATCATCAAGTCCAACTGTTCCCTCAGCACTGCCAAGCTCACCACTAAACCATGTCCCCAAGTGTCACATCTTTTAAATCCCTCCAGGGATAGTGATTCCACCACTGCCCTGGGCAGCCTGTGCCAGTGTTGGACATCCCTTTCAGTGAAGAAATTTTCCCTACTAACCAATCTAAACCTTCCCCTGGTGAATTTGAGGCTGTTTCCTCTTCTCCTGTTGCTTGTTACTTGGGAGAAGAGACTGGCCCCCAACCTGGCCACAACCTCCTTCCAGGTGGTTGTAGAGAGCAACAAGACCTGACATTATAAGCAAGAGGACAAGTAGCATGAGATGCTTAAATGATGCAGTGTCCCCAAAATTTTTAATAGCCCTTTTTCCCAGTTACCTGAAGGAAGGCAGCGAGACACCTTCCATGAGCATCAGACCCACTTTTACACTGCAAAGGTTGAAAAAGAAGAGCTCAAACTCTGCTCTCACTGCTGATGTCCTCAAAAGCCACCTCATGTGCCCCATCTCCCCAGTGTGACATGGGGCCATCACCACACCAGCCCTGGTGCCTCCAGGACCTGTGTTCCTCCCTCCTGTAATTGTCCCAGGTTACTCATCCAGCTCAAAATCAGAAGTGAATCCTGGAATTGATTGAATTAGAGACAAAACTATCTGGATTTGGGAATTGCTCAAACAATGCTTTTGGGCTTTTTCTTCGAGAATTCTGGCTAGATTTGTTAGATTGTGTTGGGAAACAATCCTCAAGTTGTTCATCGGATTGTTATTCACAGAATTATATGAATAACATTTATCATGGTCACTCAGGACAATGTTTTCACAGTATGCACATTGCAAATCAAAATAAATGCATTTTCAGGTAACAAGTTTATTTTCAAAACTGTATTAGTTCTGGTGGAGCCATGGACAATTTTTCACTGGTATAATGCAGAGTTAAAAGTGGAGTTATATTTAAGAAAAGTCAAAATTATCTCATTTTTTTTAATTTTCAAAACAGTACCTCAGGTAGACACCTCAGCCACAATCCAGGAGCACAAACTGCTTCCAATTTCTGATGACTACCTTCCAATGAGAGAAATTATTCTCTGGATGTGCCTTGATTAAATCTGAAAATAAAATGGGATATAAAATTAAAGAAAGGGAAATGAAACAGTATCATCAGTACAAAACGGTGGCTTGTTCTGTTGTTTTTCTTTCTGTGAAAGGAAAATGAGAAGAAAGAAAATTAATTTCTAGTTAATCCAAATATGTTGGAAATTTTTTGTATTTATCTGTTGGATGGAGAAAGAAACACTGCAGGTAAAAAAACATCTCTCTCCAGAACAGCTTTCTGAGAACCTGTTTTATAATCATAATTCTTTGTTTTCTATCTGTTCTGTTATGTCAAGGGTGAGAAAGCACCCGTACAAAATTGTAGGAGCACTTTATAGGCCCACAAATCTGGGTGCAAGAATTTAGGATCTGCAGCTTTTCAAGAGACTCAAGATCCCTCTTAGGACCCCAAACAAGAGCTACATTTGCACGGGAACTCAAACTCATTTGCTGTAACCATGATGCTTAAAGGCATCTTTCAAAGTCCAGTAGCTCTGGGCACTTGGGGGCTTGAAATGTCCTTTTTGTTCTGTTTCTTTATTATCCAGTTTAGTGGGATCTCATCCATCACTCGGGCTCTTAATGCTTTTACAGTAATAGCTGGCCTTTTCCCTCTTTAACACATCTACTGTAAATTGAAATGATCAGGCCACAAATAGGGCTGTTGGTCCTGGCCTGGCTCCTGTTGCCTTCTGCATCAGGCATCTGGCTGAAACACACAGGGGTTAAATCATTTTTAGCATCTAGGGATCACTGACAGGAGTAAATAAGTATTATATAACCTTCCCAAAAAAAACATAACAAAATAATAAAGGGAAAATGAGGTTAAGTGAAACCATTTCAATAATGTTATAGGCCTGCTTTCAATCAATGAACGCTGGGAAATTCAGTGTCTTCAGAGGCTGTGATTTCATTTGAACTCCCTCCACTGCTGAACTTCTCTTCACAAAGCAATGAGTTAAAGACTTAGCAGCATATTCCTAATACATCTAAAGTGTACTTTTTGTGTTTAATATTCGCTGGAATGGTTGACTTTGCTGGGTTTGGTTATTGAGAGGAATACTAGTTTTCAGTTTCATTGAAGCATAAGATATAATTCCATTATCTTTTTTTTTTTTTTTTGATAAAATAATCTGGAAGAAGTGGAGCAAAATGGGACAAGAAATGATTCTATAGACCCTGTTAATTATGTATCCATCATATAAAATAGCAATAATAGCATAATAATTTTTCATTAAATAGGGCATGGGAATATTTGCAATCTCATACTGTCAAGTAAGAAATGGCTTTGAAAAAACCCACTTACTCTATTTCAATAATGCTAACTAATTTTGGAGCAATTAACACTAAATTTAGGTGCCTACTAAGTAGGAATTTGGCAATTTTGCAGTTCTGAATAGATCTGTGCATTGCTTTATATGCGTTAAGACCAAATTCAGCCCTTGTAAGTCGAGGGACTTAAAAGTTAAGACACCTGCTCTAAATTAGGCACCTGAACCAGCAGTATAGTTCAGGGACAGGGACCTCAGACTTGCACTTTGCCACCAAGGTGCTTTTTTTTCCAGCCCATATCTGGCTGCAGAACAATTGCATCACCGTATTTTAAATGAATATAATTGAAAGAGGTGCCATCCTATTCTGCCTGCAGGGAACAGCCTTTGAGCATTGATCTTCATTTCAGGTGGCTCAGGGTGGAAATGAAGTAACTCCAGGAAATTACCAATATTTCATCTGAAATGCAAAGCTCCTGATGCCCAGGAAAGTATTCAGAGAGCAGGTTCAGAGAGCAGCAGGACTCTACAGTGAGGTAGAGCTTTTCTCTCAGCCTGCTTTCCTGTGAAATGCATCAGTTTTGAAGATGGTCTCAATTATCACCAGTGTACAGTGTAACTGAGATTCCTCAGCTTTTACCTGTGTGAGTTTATCCCACGTGTCTGTCAAGGAATGCCACACCTCACGTAATGGGAAAATCCCCTTGCAGACACAGACAGTTGTTTTCTCATTCAAACAAAACCCAACAGTGTGTTGGGTTTCAGCAAAGCAGACCTGTCCTGCAAAATGCAGAACAAGAAGGTTTGGCCCTTGCAGAGGTCCAGCATTAGAAAGGGAAAGGGTTGCATGTGGAAAACACAGAGCATTTGATAAAGAGCATGAGAAGAAGGAAAGAAGCTGCTGCTGCTGCTGCAGCTTTAAATTAAAATGCTGCATCAGCCAGTCCCTCAGGACGTGATAGAAATCTAATTAGTCAGACAATCTGGCACCAAATGTCCTAATTTCCCCAATCCATGTGGGATTTGTGTATTCTCTTATTCACTGCAGTTCTAAATTTCAACCTGAGCCTTTCTAACCCCTCTCTTTTTTCAGCGCAGACATGGGACTCCAGAGAAGGTGATCCCTATCAAAACCTAATTGTTTTTCATAAACCTTTAATTAATTAGACTCAGGCTCATGAAAGACACTTAAAATATTAACAATTTGTTTAGAGACAAGTGCTGGGTGAGGATTGCTGCAGCGTGGCATTTTTGTAAGAAACCCAGATGTAATTAATGTGGGTGGGCGTGCGCTCGGTGTGGGGTCCGGAGGTGGCTGAACTGGGAGTCCTCCCTGAAATGCACTGGGAGCAGCACAAGGAGCGTGGCTGGACTGGGCCATGGCCACAGGGATGGGTGCAGCGTGGGGCCTCTGCTTCCAAGGTTTAAGGGCAGGAGCAGCCTTGGAGTGGTGGGTTTTAAGAAAAGCTCCGAAAAGGCACCAGAGTCCCCCCAGGGTGGCTATAGAGGGCACACTGAGGACAGCAGACTTGTGAGGCAATTAACCCTGTCCTAGGGGACCACGAGCTCCTGGAGCTAGGTGCTGAATTCCCCTGGCACCCTTGGAGAGTGAGGATGCTGGCTCACACAGGATTAAGCCATTCGGGAGTAACAGATTTGAATTTTTTTTCTTTTTTTTTTCCAGAGCGGCTATGACCTGTCATGTCAAAGCTTTTTATTAAAGTCTCTTAATCCCCAGATTATCACCACAATAGTTCCACAGGCCCATTCCAGATAAGGCAGGGCCCATTGTGGAGATGCACATTGGAGGAGTTTTAATCTGCAAATTATTGGCATGCAGGACCATGAGGGGCTGCTTTGCTGTGTTGCCCATTGCGTCAAGGGGAATTGAATATTTATAAAGACGACTTCAAATGGGCCATGCACTGTATTCCTCCCACATATGTGCAATCCCCGTGTGGCAGAGGAGCCCTGCTGAAAGAAAAAAAACCTGCCATGCCACCACGACACACACATGGAAGCCACACAGCCTGCAAAGAGGTGAGCAGGGATAGAGGAAGGGGCTGTCCCCTCCTCCAAACACCCTATTTCAGCCACAAAGGATACATGAGATTTGATTTTTTTAAGAGAGAAATGATAAAAGTGGAAAGGCAGAGTTGATGATGGAAACTGCATTTCTTTCTTGAATACCGGGGGAGGACAGCAAACAGATAAAGTCCCTGACAGGGATCCTTCGCTGACACAAAATATGCCATGTGGAGCGAAGGCTTATGCTGTATACAAAACTAATTAGCAGTTACCTTCTAGATTCAAGAACAACTCAAGCATCTGTTTCCCTGAAGCGTTTTTAAAAAAAGACATGGCCCTCTTTAAAATAGCCTGACAGATTTTAAAATGTCACCTCTTGAGTCTGGGGGCTCCCAAAGGAGGCGCTGGGGAGCCCAGGAGAGACCATCCCCTCTGCAAGGTGCTCCCAGGCTCCCAGTGAGCTGCAGGGTGAAGCAGGAGGTCCCCCTTGTTTCCCTGGAGGTGTTTGTACAAATACCTTGTTGCATCTCACTGCAAAAGGCATCAAACGAAAATTAACATGGAAATGCTGTATAAACAGGTATCAGCTGGGACCATCGCAAGTCTGAGTGGGGTGGGCTCAGTAACACGGGGGGCAAAGCCCATGGCACTGAGCTGAACCTCTCCAGCTGCATGAGGGAGGCAGGGTGTGTACATGTATATGTGTATATATAGATATATATATATTCTGCAGATGACCAGCTCCTTCAGGTCTCCCCGCACAGATGCTGCTGCACGAGCACTCAAAGAGTGCCACGACCACTCATAAAGATCCCCCTCCTGAGATCCCAGCTCTGGGTCAGGCTGCAGCATCTGTCAGGGCAGATCAGTCTCAGCCCTCAGCAGCAACCTGAGACCTTCTCTGTCAGCAGATAAGGCTGAGGATAGCCCAGGACATGGCTTGGCTCTCAGGGTGTTATCTCCCAGTGCTCGCCAGGCGAGGACGTTGCTCAGTCGATGGGGATCTGGCTCAGGATCTGCAGACTTGGACTCAGCTCCAGCTCTGCCACAGCCTTCCCATACGACCTTGGGCCAGCTGCTTAGGTTTCCTCCATACCTGTTTCCCATCTGTTAGAAAATGATTGGGTATATTAAAGGGTTCCTGTGAAGATAAGTGAACTGTGGGGCCATTATTAGCTATTACACTGATAGGGCCCCAATGTTCCTATTTTCTGTAACAGCTCAAGAACTTAAGCAGGCACTAAAAGGCTTCAGGAAAATAAAGCTTTGCCTTTCTGGGGTCCTCTCTCAAAGGAGGTCGGTGTGGCTTCCTCTAGAGCCAGCTCTTCATGCATTTTATGAAATTGCAATGCCCTTATTTTCCCTAACAGCCTCCGTTCCAGCCTGTGAAATGGCCCCCAATAGACTTTGACTCATGGAAACCTTCCAATGTGCTTAATACTACCTGCAATGCCTGTATTAATCATAATGCACAGGTGCCAGAGCCTCTGGAGGGAAGGAGAAAGGGAAGGGGTCGGGTAATTTATCGCTATACAGCCCCAGCATGAGCAGTTGGATTAGTCCAAAAATTACTTTGCTTTCTGGTTCCCAAAGTTCTTGGGAGTATAAAGCAAGAGAGAGGGTTATCTGTGAATCATCTGTCATCTCTAAAGCTTTTGGCTACAACCTTTTGGCGACTTGTGGAAAAAAAATTATAAATAAAGTGTGGGGGTGGGGGAAATGACTAATTGAGTGCAATAATTAAACACAGCTCCCAAAAAAGCTGAGCAAGTTTCTTCAGCCATCAGCACCCTGAGTGAGGGGTGGGAATGTCACCAGGATTTGCCAGGGTTCAGTTACTGCAGAGCAACAGTGTAAGGGGCATGAGTATCTGGCAGGAGGCAACAGAGCATTTTCACATGATGCATTCAATGCACAGGCAAAATGCTGAGACTGGATATGTTCAGGCCTGGGCAGTGGAGCTGATGCAGGCAACCAGCTCTTGTTGTTGCCCTGTTTGGAGGAAACCAAAATAAAGGAGGGTTTAGTGCTGTGAGGAAATGTAAGGCAAGGACTAACACCAGCAGGCAAAAGTCAGTGCACCAAGAGTTCACCTGGGCCACCAGATTTGCAGGCAAGGCCACCAGCTTCCCCCAGACATGCGAGTGCACTAAATAAAGCTGGTACCCAGCCTGGAAAACTTCTGCTCCAGCCAGTAATATTTGCAGGATAAAATACCCGCATCAATGTATCCTGTGTGCCAAACAGAACCGTTTGTCTCCAGTTGTTCCCCCCCGGTTCCATTAATAAAGGTAGCCCAAGATACACTGAGCACATTTCCCTCCAGAAATCTCCCCAAAGTTGGTGACATTTGGAATCACACAAGGCAGCTGCACCGTGAGATAAAGTTGAATGATGTATTTGGGAAGGGCTCGGTTCGGAAGGTTGCATCTTTCACAGGAGCCTGGCGCCGAAATCCGCGTTGTGTTCCTTAAACGTGGAATAACTCTTCCTCCTGGATCACACATATTGATGAATACACCAGAAAGGTGGCTGGATTTCTGTGTATCACAGTGCTTTCTTTTCCTGACACATGGATCCATCTGCCAACATCACAGACCTAATTAGTACTCTCTTATTTCCATTCACCGGCGAGCAAGCATGTGGCATCTTTCCACAAGCCCATAAATCCTCACTCGATGCAGACATGCACCATATTGTGATGGGTGGGATAGAACCCTGGTGAAACTGGCAGTTGCAGTTGCTTTTCCATTGAGGATTAGTGTCATGATAGCCAAAACAAGAGACCATCACCCAAAACACAGCCTGGCACAACCAGGCTGGGGATGTGGTTCCGAGTTTCCCAGCCCTCAGCTGCCAGGTCCCCACCCCCTAAGAGCCACACACACTGCTCCTGGGTCAATACAGTTGTTTACAGGGCCATTGTTGGAACTGGATTTGTGTAATGGTTAAGAAAATCCAGAATAGAGACTTAGTCATAAAGACAGATGTGATTTGTGCAGTTTAATATAATATAGCAAATGCAAGAGCCAGGAGAAAGAAATGGCAGGGACGGGATGAACCCTCGAGACCCAGCTCTGAGAAGGGACAATTAGGAAGTCCCTTAAATAAAACAGAAAGGGAGCAGAGGCCCATCTGCCTCCAGTTCTCCTCCACAGAGAACAACACACATCCCCTCTCAAACCTGGCCAGCCCTGCCAGGTCAGAAATATTGTGTGAATATGCACTTGAGGTTATTGTTCTTCCCATGCTGAGGAGAGTTATTTGGAGTCTCCTGCTGGTGTTAAATTAAATTACCCATATAAATAGCACCTGAGGTGATGGACAATAGATCCTACTGCTTTGCAAGCAGGCTGCTACAATGGGCTGAAAGGTAGAGCTAATGTAACATGCCCTAAAAGGCACCTATTTAAGTTACATCTCATCAGACTTCCTCCTGGTGTAAGTTACTTTAGAATCCTTCCTTCTACAATGATATCCAGCTTCTGCTGTGTAAGAGCCAAACCTACCAAATACGTAAAAACTTAGTAGCAAAGTGCCTTAATTATTCTTACAATATTAATTGGGGTTTCCATCACTTTTTCTAAAAATCCATTTGAGTGTCTCTATATTCACATTCCTAACATTTTAAAATATTGCTTCTTATATATATATATATATAAATGCCTGCTCAACAATTACTTTCTTTTTATTTTCTTATATATCCATCTTACTTTGCAAGGTTACTCCCTACGGCTCCTTTTTAACATTAAAACAAGAGGTTAAAACAAGTGAGAGAATGAATTTTCCCCCAGGGAAGCTAACAAAATTCATATCCCAGCAAGCAGCATCTCAGGGACCAGTGATGCCAGACACGTACATACAATGTAAAATGCCTGAAATTAGGAATCTATATAGTGTTCAAAAAATAGCAACAGCAAAAGGCTTGGCAGTTTTCTGTTTAACAGGGGTATGGGTGTCATTACTGGATTAGTACCAACAAAGTAAAGGCACAGATAGGATGAGAGTTAAAATTGGAGGCTTATATTTTTTGAAAACAAAATCTCTCTAAGCCAAATTAACCCCTGATGTAAGCCCACTAAAATTGGTGGTGCTGCTGGGCAACTAAAGATAACCTGACTCTTTTGCTTTGTTTTCTACCTATTTTAGAGGAGAAAATAAGTATTAGAGGAGGCTGTTTTTATACTGCTGGCCAAGAGAGAGAGAGTGAGGACTAATAGTCAAGTCAAGGCTCTAAAGTGCTGCATTGCTGTGAAGTATTTAATTCAGATCCTTTTTGCATTTCTGGGGATATAGCCTGAGCTGGCTACAAGAAAAAAGGTAAAGTGCAGCCCAGAACTTGCAGTGATGTAAAAAATTAGGGGGGGGGGGAGGACAAGAAAATGAAACAACAAAAACCTATCAGAGAGTGTGAAATGCACCTGGATCCCTCCTAAGGGTTTGCACATTTGTGTGATTAGAGTCATATTTATAGGAAAATCTTGACACTTCTCCTCACACTCGGTGGGGCTGTAAAACACATCACTGCTGCTCTCAGGTTTTGGGAGAGCTGCTGAAAACAGGAGAACATGGGCAGGAGGGACAGAGCCTGTGGTCCAGGGGGGTCCCCCAGCCGAGGTCCTGCCTCTGCACAGGCCCAGGCTGTGGGGTTTGGTCACAGGGACACATCAATGTCCATGTGCCAAGGGGTTGCTCAAGGGGCACTTTGCTGGAACAACACAAGCCAAAACCCTTTTGGATGCCACTCCAGAGGCTTTGCCCACCATCAGGGGAGGGAGCTGGTAAAGGGGAACACTCTCATTTTGCCTCTGGCCATGATGTGCAGTGCCAAACCACAGCAAGGGCCCAGAGAAACATCCCCTTTCTCACCTAAAGGATCCTGAATAACGTCCAAGAGCAGGATTTCCTCCTGGCATCATCCTGTAAGAAAACAGCTGGCATTAAAAGTAACAAACAAACAAGCAAACGAAGGCTCCATTAAAACCTGACATCCTCAATAGCAGGACCTTGCTCAGCTGTCAGCTTAAAAATCCCAGTGTTCTCTGAAAGATCTATAAAATATAGTAATTATAATTGCTGCAACCAGTGACAGCCCAAGCACTTTGTGTGCTGATCAAGGAACAAGTGGTCACATGAATAAACAGGAGAGTGAGAGAGAACCACGGGGAGTGGGAGAAGAGGTAAAAAGGCAAAACAAAAGAGAAGAACCCAAGTCTGTGCTGTCAGTCTTTCTGCTCATCTAAATTGATATTTGATTTTAGAGCATATCATAACGCACCATTGACAGATCCATTTTTCTTGCAGGGCTGTCCAGGTTTATACATTTCAGGTTGCCAGGGCTGCACTGTGAAACCTCACCCAACCCATTTTCCCCAGGAGGACCTCCTCAGGCAAAAATGGGGATATTTTTTCCAGTTGTCATAGGAATGTGTTGGGCAGCTAATATATATATATATATATATACATTTAAAAAAAAAAAAAAGGCATGCAGAAAACAGCCAGAGCCCTGAACCAAAGATAAAAGCCTAAACAAGTGCACTGAAGTGTAAGGTTAAATGAAGAGAGAGGGAAAAGCCATTAGGGACAGCAGAGCTTTGGAAAAGTGTAGGAATAATTCTTAAGGAGAAAGGGGTGGTGAGGTATATCTAAAAGACAAAGAAACAGAAATCAGAAAAAACATAGAAAGCTATTGTTGGAGCTCAGGACAATACCAATTACTTTGCTCAGTCAAAATTGACTCTGGCAGAGATGTCTGGTCTGAAGCAGGATGATATTTCTGACTGTATACTCCTTTCAAGGCCTGACTGCCTGAACACAAACAGAAGCAACGTTGTCACCACAAAAATAATAAAACAGCAATCGTTCTGTTGGCTTGTCACATATTACAGCTAATTATTTAATTACTCCAATTTAAAATTTTACTAGATTCAGCATCAAAGCATAAAAATCTAGTGATTGCAGTGTCAGAAAGGAATAATATAATTAACGTATTTAGTAGTAACATATTAAACTGTTGATTGCACTGCATTAATCAGCAGAGATGATGTGATACATGGAAGCTGTGTGAAATACATGCCTGTATGGGACTGGGCTGTCTTCCTCCCCATCCCACCACTTACACATCCATGGGGTGGGAGGTGCTGGTGGAGGAGGGGAAGAGGAGAGAGGCAGACCCATTTCTCCTGCAAGTGTCTGTGAAGGCAAGCTGGAGAAGAGCTGATGGCATCACCACAGAGGCACATGCTGAGCACAAGGCTCTGCACCATCTCCACAACCAGGCCCAAAGCACAGATGTCAAATTTGGGGACACATCTGACATTGTCCCAGGGATGTCCTGGAGAGCCCCTGAGCTGCTCAGGTTTACAGAGACCTGAGCCCACACACCTCAGCTTCACACTGTTTCTCCCACAGAGACACATACTCCAGACTGAAGCATTTAAATTAATCAAGTTTTAATTCCCAGAGTTCCTCACAACACACCAAACTCAGGAGAAGTTGGGGAGTTGAATTCTTGAGGCAATAGGTCCTTTATTTTTACAGTGCTCTCCAAAATAGGCTTGCTGGTCACCAGGCAATTAGAAGCAGAGAAATTATTTCTGCCTGACATAACCTAATAATATTCATTTTTCTCTCCATGGCTCCAGAGCCAGGCAGCCAACAGAGGGAGCAGGAATTCCCGAGCAGTGCGACGTGCCTGAGCTCTGCCATCCCCTCGCCTGTTTGGTTGCTGATCATGCTGGCACACAAACTAGGAGACAGCAAAAAGTGCCAGCCTTGGAGGAATAACATGCTCTGAACTGCTTTCTCCTGCAACAGGGCACAGCTCAGCTCTTCAGAGGACCCTACTCCAAACATGAGCCGTGATCTGAAAATATGAAAATGAAGAAAGACACCAGTGAAGACAAGGCCAGTCTGGAGAGAAGGCTGTGAAACAGTAAGAGAGGATAAGGGTTTATATTTTTGATCTTAAGCTCTTCTACAAAATAATTCCCTGGTCAAGAAGCGTAAAGATATTAGGTGAAAAAGATGTTAGGTTAAAAAATATTAGATGACAAAAACCAGACATATATGTCTAATAATTACAAATTGCACCAATTCATTTTTTCAGATTAGTTCCTGCCTGAGAAGAAACATTGTATATTCCCTTTTCTCCCTCAGAAAGCACAGAGTCTGCTTGCCTTTCTTATGAGACAAGTCGTGTTCTCCAGCATCATACAAATCCATGCCCACAGCAGAAATGCTCCCTGCACCCATCCAGTTTCCAGACCCACATCTATCCACATGCACTTTGCTCTCCAGCCACGCCTGGGATAGCTACGTAAGTGATTTTTTTTTTTTATGGTAGACCTGTTTCTTTATCCTGACTGAAAATGCCATTATACTATAGCTTTATCTAAAAGCTATAGATTTTTGTCAGTGTTCACGTCACGGCCAGATTTGAACTTCCCAGTGTGCTGCTTTTTAGGGACAAGCTGTGATGCCAAATAAACTTTGCAGGGTTTCACAACAGCAAGTGAGAGATGGACGTGGACAGCAGAGGGGCACATCCAGCTGATCCCAGCTGCTAAATACCAGACTGCCCCAGCTGCCTGTGACTTCTCATCCACACATAAATGAGGCATTGTTGCAAGACCAGCGCAAACTGTATTCTTCACATTAAAAGAAATAATTTACTTAGGGTTTTTTTTTTTTTCCTCACCAAATAACAGAATTCAAATATATTATTTGAAAAATTACATTTTCGTTTTCCACCTCGCTGCGTCCAATGATTGTGGTGTGATTATTAAACACTTCATAAATAATAATGTGACATTTTTAGATTGTGCGTCTGATTAAGCAGCCATTCTTCTCTCCCTGACTGCAGCCGTGGACAGATGAGATTGCTGCAGACACAGCAATCTTTGTGGCTCCTTCCCTGGGGATCAGGGATCAGAAGTCACCCTGTAACCCAATTAAATCCAAGAGGATATGAGCTGATCACTTCGGGCCAGCTCCAAAATTCACGTCCATCGATGGGGCATCTTGGCATGAACTTCTCTGAAGGGCAGCTCTGACCCGTGAGCAGAGCTCTGCATTTTCTAGGGAGGATATTTTACATAGTGAGTCACTTTCTCTGCAGTGGGTAATGATTTTACTCAATTATGGTTCGGTATTAAGAAGCCTGCTCTAAGAGCAACCAAGCAGTTCCAGATGAAGACAGAACTAAATCCAGGGAACTGAAATATAAGAGAAGACAGGTTTCATCTAGAAGCAAATAAGTGAATCTGAGAGATAAATACTCTCTCAGTGAGGGATCAGAGTCCTTTGAGGATCAGCGTGTTGCAGAGACCCTCCTCAAAAAGTTTACTACCCCTTTTTCACAGGGAAAAGAAATTTAGTAAATAGATTTACTACATAAAGAGTCAAAATCCAATGTCTTTTATCCCTTGGTTATTCCAGCACCCAAGATGCAGCTATGTCTCTCGGAGCTGTCATACAGAGCAGCACAGATGTCAGTGAAAGGGACCGTCTCCTAACCCAAATTTTCTCTTGCCTAGTAGAGCATTTGGGTGAGTTAATCCCAGCCAGAAAACCCAAATGCTTTTCTTTTCCTTTTTTTTTTTTTCCTGAGCACAATCACCATTTCAGAAAAAAATGACCAAAGAAAGCAGCCCCTCTCCGTAAACCCTCCCAACCATCTGTCTGGATATTACTGACCTTTAATATTATGCAGGCGGGAGGTGGAAAGGACGGGATAAGGAGTTGGGGGGGGGGGGAGGTGTGGAAAAATGTCATCTCTGTAACAATGACTTATTGCATTTGGATAATGTCTCTTCTTGTCCCGCTGCTAACATGGTAATCTCTCTCCACCTACTGCATGTCAATAATGCAATAACCTGCTCCCCGCCTGCATCAATAACACAACAGCCGCTCTCCGCTTTCAGCGGCACTGATGAATTCTAGAATTGCAACAGCTCAGATGGTCCGTGCTAGCTCGTCCCTGCCTCCCACCCTCATTACATTTTAATTTCACTTTAAAGACAGTTGCTATCAGCATTGTTTGGCTACAGCTTCTGTAAAATAAGCTCAGGCTGTATTTGAGCTCAGGAGGCTCCTCGGCTCAGCGCAGGTGTCGTTGTGTTTACTATCGGTGTGTTTGGATATTCTCAATTGAAAAATTAAGGCAAGATTTGCCAAGGACTTAACTGGCCAACAGCTCAATGTATTCTCCAAAGAAGCTGCTCTGAGCTCAGCACTTCTGAAAAACTGTTGCTTATGTTTCAGAGTATGGATGGCAGGTCAGATGCTCAGCTCGCTGCCCCCATTGCAGCCTTCAGATCTGTGCCAGTTATACCAGTCCATCAGTTATTGATTAATCAGGTTGGTTTAAAGCATAAACATACACAAGTGCTCTCCACAGACTTGTTAAGTAAGTTATGTTTAGAAAAAAATTGGTATAATAACAACAGCTAAAAAATAGATAAGCTAATGTGACAAGATGGAAAAAATATCTGAAAGCATAATCAAGTATGGTTCATATCAGAGAGCATATGGCAAAAAGATCTTGTAAGAGAATCCTTAAACTACAGTGGGCCTCACACACTGATTAATATCACCTCCTCTGTATAGTCTAGCATGGATGGATTCAAGAAGAAGCTGATAATTTTCAGAAATGCTGCTCCTCGTAATGATAGAAGATGAGGTTTTGTGAGTTATGTTGAGAATTATTGGCAAAGGTTAGGTGATTTCCCACTGGTGCTGGAGGGAAAACATTGCTTGCAAATTACCAGCATTTGTCAGTACTAATATCACATCCCCCAGCAACCTCAACTGTCAACATTAATAGGTGTCTTTACAGCAAAAAGGGGTGACGATAGTCAGGTTTGATCAGACCTTGAAATGAGAAGAGGAGCATGATGCAGAGAATAAAGTCATGGAAATGTGCTTGCAGTGGCTCTTGCCTTAGCTCCCAACATCCCACCCAGAGCTGTGTGGGTGGCACTACTTACCATGCTCTACCAATTATCACGTTTGCTCCCCTGTTCACTCACTTCCCATCTCTCTCACTCTCTGGGTAGATTTTGTTAAGCCTCTTCCATCCTCGCTCTTTCCAGTGACTCCTCTGCTTTCACCTGTGTATCATTAACCCAGTGTTTCTTTTTCCTAGAAGTAAATGCAAGATGCTATTCCAAGAAATAAGCACAAGATGCAAGGCAGGAAAGGTTTTCTGGTGCCTGGGTACTGTCAGGCCTTGGTCATTCTCCTACCAGTGTCTTGTACAGCCCGTGGACTGGGAGTGTCCTGGATCCTGTGGGCTCCCACTGCTCCTCAGGAGGGAAGGTTAGTGATATGGGCTCTTGCCAGGCTTCTAGTAACCTCACTCCCACTTGGGCACAGCAGCAACTCTATCTATCCCTTGCAGTCTCTTACCCTCTATTTAAACCTTGAGAGCTTTCAGTATCTTATCCTCTATTTAAACCTTGAAAGCTTTCAGTATTCCTTAAATGGCAGGGTTTGGATCACTCTGGGAGGGAGACAGCCCAAAATACAGCCATGTTTACCTGGTCTGGGAGCGCAGAGCCTCAACAGCCTCCTCAGATAAAACCAACACAGACAGAGGTCTACACTCCCAGCAGGACAGGAATCATCACTGGTGCTCAGCAATTAATTAGTGCTTTGTTGAAGAGTTGCTAAGGTATTTTCCCTCCTTGCTTTCCCTTTGTACATGTCATGGGAAAGGACCTGACAGCACTTGAAATTCATCTCTGGTGACCTGTCTGTGTTTCAAGCAGGCAAAATAAACCGTGACTTCGCACCCTACATCTTCATCTTCCAGGCTGCACAGCCCATGCACAGGGATCAGCTTTGTCCCTGAGTCAATGCACAGGCTGATGTGTGGTTTGGTACCCCACCCAAGGAGAGCATGTAAACCACAGACATCTGCTCTCCTGAGCCTTTCAGCACCAGAGGTAGCGTTAATTTAGGTCGGCCACAACCAGAGATAAAAATCATTTCCATTCGACTCCTCCTTCTGTCAAACCGAATACAATACAGTTCACTTCTTCACCTCGCCTGGCCCCGGGGTGATTAACGTTAGCAAATGCAATCAGCCCGTGGCCACGTCGCTGCTCTCCATTAATGCAAAACTGGGGGAGGGCTTTGCGTACTATCAACACAAAAAGAAAGCCTCACCTTTTAATATGGTCATTCCTCACAGGGCTGATAGTGATAAAAGAAGCCGTCAAAACAGATGGACAGCCCAGCCCAGGCAGAGATAGGAGATTTCTGCTGATCTCTCAGGGAAAGAGAAAGAAAAGCACTCAGCAAGCGCTGCACACATCCTCAGCAGTGACCACTCATGGAGCAAGGAGGCTCTGGCAGGGTCACAGCCTTTCCCATCCTAACTCCACTCTGCGTGTGTCACTGCAACCTCTCCTGCTGCCGCTCCCTCCCTGCTGCAACACGGCTGCTCCCTCTGGAGCACGGGCTGAGTTTCCCGAGCAGGTCCCACTGCAGATCCTGCTGAGGAGTACAGCCCGTGGAAAAGGCAGAGAAAAGGGTCACTGCTGGCACATGGTGCCCAGGAGTGCTGCTAAATTTTGCAGCTGGTTCATTTGAACATCCTACTTTTCCTGGAGGCAGGATTATTAGTACTTCAGACATACTTAAGTAGGTTTTCCCACAATTGCAGATGGCTAATACTCCATGAAGTGCAGAATCAAAGGCTCAGACCAATTTCCCCCCCACTTCTCACCAGCAGTTAAATGCCAGGCTGACCATGTGGCATTCCTTGTCACATAGAATCATAGAACGACCTGGGTTGGAAAGGACCTTAAAGCTCATCCAGTTCCACCCCCTACCATGGACAGGGACACCTTCCACTAGCCAGTTGCTCAGAGCTACATCCAATCTAGCCTTGAACACTTCCAGGGATGGGGCATCCACAACTTCTCTGGTCAAACTGTGCCAGTCTCTGCTCAGACAACTTTGAATGCAGATGCAAATGCTGATTCTGCCAAAACCCTGCATCTAAAGGCCCAAACCACCATCAACGACAAAAAGCTTCTTATTTGAGGAGCGTTTGGTTCTTGGATTTTGGAAACCCCAGATGCTGACACTGAGCCATGAAAATCAGAAAAAGTGCCAGGTTTAATGCTAAATATCTCATTCTAACCCTACCTGTGATATTACAGTTCTCTGACACACCACCCACACAAGCACAGATCCAGATAATCTAAGAACTAATGATCGTGTCTTTAACAACATAATTCACCCTCTATAAAATGGGTGAAGGGATACAAATCTGGTTGCTCTTGGGACTGGATTGTTGATGTCTCTGTGCAGCAGTATGGCTTGAAAAACTGTGCACATTTTGAAGACTTTTTTCCTTTAAACTCTTTTCTATGATCCAAAGAGTTGTTGTTTTAAGGCAGTTGAATTCATTATTCTCCTCAGATAACATTAAATGCTCAAGTGCATTTTTTTTTATTTCTCCTTTCTTTCCCTGCACCCTCCTCTTTGGCAAATAGGACTCCCAAGTCCCTTCTGATCACTAATAACATGGGCTTTCATACCCTTTTGGAACAAGTGAAATTTCTTTGACGTCTTAACTTTGCACAAATAGATTTTAATGAGGGAATATCACCTTGCCTTGAGCTAACTCTCTTCCTTTGCTCTTCCAAGGCTTTTGTAGTCACTTCCTTACAACTTACAGAAGATTAAAGTTCAGCAAAGTGTTTGAACACTGAGCACCATTTCCCCAGGAACTTTGTTTATTCACTTCAGACTGTCACAGGAGGGACACACTTTCAAAGATATGATGTAAATCGGGCAGAGGAAGAACATCATCTGCAATTCTCCACTGTCCTGACATGGTCTCTCCTGTCCTCCTGGGGGGCTGCATGCAAAAGTGCCTCCCACTGGATGACAAACAGGGTGGTGTTACTAATATAAATAAGTCTCTGGTGTCATGGTGCTCACAGGGGCTGTGAAAAGCCTGAAGTGTAACTTGTGTAACTTGCACTTGTCAAAGGTATTGGGAGAGCACAATAAATGTGGAAGAGAACATCTAGGTACTTGCCAGAGGATGCATCAGTTCATGTTCAAACTTCACAGACTTAATGAAGACAACAGCCAGGAAGGACATTAGCCTCTAAGTTCTGAAATTAGAAGAGGACATTAATCTGGAGTTAGGAAATATTGATCCCATTGTCAAATTCCTCTCCATGCTCCTCCCAAAGCAGAGACAACACTCTGAGAAGTCAGACATATCCCAAGCTGTCATTTCAAGAAATGTTCCCAGCCCAGAGAGACACCAAGGGATGGACTTTTCCCAGAACAGTTGCCCTCTGGGATGGAGGGAAGTGTCACTGTGAAATGTGGCACAGCATCGAGATCCTGGGCAGACGTTCACTGAACCCATGAGTGGGATTCAGCTGTGCCCCTGCAAAATCTTCCCTTTGCTGATAATTTACTGTAATTAAACCATATGTAAGACTCTTACACTCTGTCAGAAGCAGAGACCTTCTGCTGCCCATATGCCAGAAAGACAAATGAAGGGCAAAGCTCCCACGAAGAAGGCAAACTTTAGCTTCTTGATTAAAGAACAGAAAAGGCACCTTCCATAAATGTGTCTGCTGACGCTCAGATGTTTTCATATACAAGTAGGATCCACAGTAAGGCACAAGGAGTCCCCAAGAATAGTGAAGAAACAGTGGGTGACCACAGGCTTTACCTTTCTAGGTCCCCTAAAGCAGGAATAGGGTGTTATCAGCATCAGGCTTTATCCCTGGCACGAGTTAGTTTGCTCAGGGCCTGTACTGTGCTAGGGCTGGCTCTGTCCCCAGCCTTACCCCTGTGTGTAAAGGGGACAGCAGCTGTGGGAAGCTGGGAAACAGCCAGACTCTCCTTAGTGGTGCCCACTGAAGGACAAGAGGCAATGGGCACAAACTGAAGCAGGGAAAATTCTGCTGAAATGTGTGGCAAAAACAATTACTGTGAGGGTGAAGTACAGGAACCAGTTGCTCAGAAGGACCGTGAAGTCCCCATCCTCAGGGACATCCCAAGTGCGTGTGGACACAGTCCTGAGGACAGGGTGGCCCAAGGGGGGCTGGACTGGATGATCTCCAAAAGTCTCTGGCACCTCAACCATTCTGTGGGTCTGTGAGGTGAATTCATGGTGCTAGAGCACGAAGGAAGGAGCCTGAATTCTGAGCAATTCCAACTGTCAAAACTGAGATTATTCCAGTTTCTTAAAATACCAGAGAAAGGGGAGTTCTTATTTTACAGGCAATTTTTTTCTGCAGACTTGCCAGACAGGAGAGACGAATGTCTGCTCTTGTTGATCTAACTGCACTTCAACAAGTGCAACAACAAAAATCTAAATAAGCTCAAACCTTTCGTGGAAGCTATGGTAAATTGTTACTTGATGTGTTTTTTAAAATTGTAAATATATAAATAAGGACAAGAATCTAGAGTTTAATGCAATAGAAAAAGAAAGCTGATTCAGCAGAACAAGGCGTAGTCATAAAAGATTTATTACGCTTTATCAGCAATATCCACAGTCTTTCTGTGATTAGAGTTGCATTGTGTGTAATTATCTTATAGAAATTCTGCTCTTTGATGTGCTTTATCCACCATGCTGAAATACACTTCAATTCTAGTGGGTTGTCATGGTTGACTGAAATTTACATTAATTCCTTTGGGTGTGCGGGGCCAGCCTGGTCTGGCACCAGCAAACTCTTCATAAATATTCATTTTATATATATTATATATATATATAAAATTTTGTAACGTGACAGTCCTAGGCACTCTGGCCCCCAAAAAATAAGGGAAAACAAAGAGTCTGACTTACCACAAGTGATCCTTGATTGGTATTTCATAGTCCAGCCTTTTCTCCCTTTTACCACGAATTAGAGAATGATTGAAATGTTTGCAGCAATTTGCAAGCAGAGGTTACACTCTGCTTTTAATTTAAAATGTCCAAGCAAATTGAGGAAATGATTTCATCTCAGTTCATTAAGCTTGATTTTTCTCAGTCAGAAAAATGTTCTCTTTTTGTTTTGCTTTTTAAAGTTCACTGATTTCTTCCTTACCCCCTCTGCCCATCAATGGCTGCTATCAGCCAGAAGAACTACAGGTGTTTGCAGGCCGACCTGTGTAAGATGCAAATGCTTAAAACTGCCTTGGTTGTGTACCTGATTGTGCTTTTGTGGATTCCAGCATGGGGGAAGCAATCACCTTCAATGGGAGCAGAATCAATTTTCCGAATAATCTCTTCATCCCTGGGAGATGCTCAGCACCATGCAGGAGGGGAAAAAAACTGGAGAGCAACAGGGGACAGAGGTTTACAGGGTTTGTGGCTTTTCATAAGCAGAGCTTATTTTTCTGCAATGTTTGATAACTAAATGGAGGCTCCTCTCATTAGTTGCATCCAAATAATGTTCAGAATTGTAGATCTGTGCCATTTCAAGTAAAAGTGGATGTAGAAGGTATAATTATGTCTGTTTTGCATGAATCTCACCTCTGTCAGCTCTCTGCAGGTATTGTTCTGTGGATACAATGTGCTTTTCAATTCAGCATCTGATATCAGAAGAGATAGAGCTTAAAATTTTTTCTTTTAAATTCAGAGGTAGAAAAAGGCACAGACCTAATAAGCAGAACCCATCATTACAAACTGAAAGGCCTGGCCACCAGTGGGTCTGGTCACTTCCCAGACCTAGAGAAGTCATAAGAAACCAGCAAGTGTTGTCCACAGAAACCAAACTGTGCCATCAAAGGCCAGTAGTTGTTTCTGCAGGAGCCTCACTCATTCCCTTCAGCAGGACCAGAGGTGGATGCCCATTTACACCACCTGGCCAGGCTTCTTGTCCTAGTGTGTGATTCTCCATGACCAGTGGAACTCCAGCACCTTCCAGTTATGCAGCTTGGGAGCTTATTCCACAGTCAAACCTCACCATCAGGAACATTTGCCCAACCTTTTCCTCTTAACTGCAGGGAACACTTCGTCACCTACCCATTGATTTCTAAGGTGTACATTGAATTAGATTGGATTCCAGGCAGTTCAAGGAGGGAATAACATCCTCCATTACCAGCTTGACCTGACCCTCACCTCTTTCCAGCCAGCCCTTCTGGGTTCATTACGTTCTTTGACAGGTTTCCTGAACAACACAAAATCATCAGCACCCAGTTAATTAGCTGGTGGTGATGGTGGTGTTCCTCACAAGATCTTGACTTGCTTGTGGGAGGGAGGAATTATAAATCCCGTTTCCTAACTGTGCATCCTTGCTGCTTGTCAAGAGATGAGGGCTGAGGGATGGAAAAACCATGAATGGAAGTGGGTTTGAGGAGAATGGACACAACTGTGCAGGCAGGTTTAGGGAGAGCAGACTCCAGCAAAACCCTCTGTGCTGTGAGAGGAGAGATGAAATCAATCCATTTGAGTAAGAATTGAAACAAGTTAAGAGCTGTACGCTTGTTAGCTCCTCACAGCCAAATAATCTGCCATTGAAAGCAAACAGGGAAGAATATCAGAATGACTGTAAAGAAATACAGATTGGTTTAATAGTGTCAGAAACTCTTTTGAAGGCAGCTGTGTAGCTTAGAGCAGGTGGGTGCAACTCAACAGGGAGGCCTATCCCTAGGTAGGGACTTTGTTAAAGAAAAAAAAGGGGGGGGGCAGGGAGGGAGAAATTGAAATTCTGTTGTCAAGTAACATCACGCTTTAATTTCATGCCACATTATGACAATCTGGTCTGTGAGGCACTCCCAGTGTGTGGCTGCAGAGCTGCTGTGTTACAGCTTCAGCTTGCAAAGCTGATAGGCCTGGGAGACCTGCAGCCCTCAGCTAATTGTAAACCCGATTAAACAGCAGTGTGAAGAAGTTTGATTAATTCAATCTATCTCCATGCATCAAGACCAGAACCAGACATGGCACGAGCCCCAAATCTTTGGAGTATCAAGGTCTTTGTTCTTTATGTTCAAAATTAAAAAAAAAAAAAAAATAAAATGAAGTATAAGAAAATAATGAAATTATAACATTATGACACGATGACACATAAGTGACAATTCTACTTTTCTTACTAGAAAATCTCCAACCTTTCTGCCTTTAAAAAATAATGCATAAAAAACATTTCAATTAGCATCTTTATGTGCTTACCCAGATAAATTACCATACTAATAAACTTCTGATAGACTTTCAGGGGCTGCTTAACCAAGGGCTTCTGATCCTGCTGAATTCATGGTCTCTTGGACAGGATGGATTTGGACTTGATTAATTTTAGTTTTTTCAATTGCAAAGAAACCGGCAATTGCTCTGTCTCTTCTGAGTGCATGTGAGACAGAGAAAGAGGATGAAGGAGGGACTATTCCTGCTAACTTGCCTGTGCTGGCTGAGCTTTGGGACACCACAGCACTGCGCTCTGCACAGAGCAGTGCAATTTTGTGCCATTCCCCAGCAATACATTCAATTCAGTTCTCGTACATGACTGATAAATGCTTATGATACTGCCTTCCACCTCCTGAAATACTGTGAGACTGGTGAACAGTATATCCAGCTCATGAAGTCATGTGTTTGAAGAGCAATTTTGACCAAGAAGAGTGTCAATATTCTTAAGGGACATTTCTTACTTTGCGTGTTTCTATTTGGACACAAATGCAGCTGCACATGTTGGAATTATTTGGGGTTTTTTCCCCACTAGGGAGGGTCTTCAGACTTCATGTGTTTCTAAGAAACTGAGGGATTTTTCCATGCTCAGTTTGCAGAGAAAAGAGATATACCTAGTCAAGTTGTTCTTAGCTGTTTCCTTTAGTGTCTTGCTACATACAGAAACTAATGGAGGAAATTGTTTAAGAGAGAATGAGACTCATTTCTGTGTCTCATAAGGGATCTGCACATGTGCCTAAAGCTCCCTTTCCCTCTGTTACAGCCCACTGCATGTGCATTCATTTAGCACCTACTGCATTGTGTATTAATGGTGTGACTTGTAATGACACCAGTAACAAAGCCACACAAAGAGTAATATTAGATTATTTCTGTTATTCATCAGTATCACGGTTGGACAGAATCCTCTTAAATCTACCTAAAGTGGCTCCCCGTGGATGATAGTGCTACCACCAAAAAATAATATATTATGCATACATGTACAGCTTCTCTTCTACCCACCAGCTGCTCTTTGTGTACCATTATAAAATACCTGCATGACCCTCCTAAACTGAATGTGATTTGATGGCAGAAGCTGAGCAACTGCAGTACTCAGAAGCCTAAAATGTTTCAGAAGCCTTCACCCTCCTCTTCTGTTTCTCCCCCACCAGCAAACGTAGAGGACTTCCCAGGCCCCACCACACTCCTGGAATGCATTCTCTCAAAAAACCCACTGAACCTCAAATTATTATTCCATGGTGAGAAAAGCAGTGAACACTGGAAAATGACAGTTTACCCAAATGGAGGTGAAAATGCACTTTCTGCTGTACTTAAAAGAAATAACAGCTTTCAGCAAAGATCTAAATCCTAGCAACAAGCACTACATAAATGTAAAAAGGTCATCTCTTTGTTAGAGAAAGGTTACTTTGCTGAACACATACTTAAAAAAAATAATCTACTAAAGGAAGTTAAGCTTGGTAACATTTCTGTTGTGCTTGCACATGGAGAGAACAGATCTGTGCACTTCCTTTCGGGGCAAGAATGTGAAGGACGGTTGGTTATAATGAACAACTTTCTTCTTTGAGAGATTCAAGGAAGAGAATCTAAGATGTGTTTCAAACAAATGGCTATTTCAAAACAGAATTTGGGCTCTGCTGAGCAAAGCCCTCGTTGTCAGCTATGAATTCACGTGGATGGCAGTAGAGAGGGACCTTACCTGCCCTGCTAGGAATGGCCAGAACAGTGAGTGCTCCTGCACCCCTGATGCAATCATGCAACTTGTTGCTTTTCCCTTGTTCTCCTCGGCTATAAAAACACTTGGGGTAAAATTCTGGTTCCTGTAAAGAACACAGTAAACCCCTCTTTGCCTTCAAAAGAGAGAGGGGATCCCAAAGTTTAGGAGATGGCAGGCTCCAAGCCAAGAACTTCCTGTTTGAACAGGCAATCAGGCAAGGGGTATGGAGAGAAACAAAGGCACAGAGGGCTGATCTGCATAAATCCTCATTAAGCAGGAAAGTACATAAGAATATGTTTAATTTTACTCCTAGTCAATAAAGTAAGAGGCTCTGCAAGGCAGATTGGGTAAGCTGCTGTTCAGAAAGAGTCATCACAAGAAACAGAGAGGAATAAGATGATGAAGCTAAATGTTGAGGGGAGAAGGAAGGGAATACATAGCAGAAAGTCTGTCAGAAATTCCCAGAAAGTCTCAGTCCTGAAAAGGACACAAAAGAGAATACAAGAAGTTATGGGCTGCATGAAACAAGGACTCCAAAACACTTGAGTCTGATGCAGGAGGCTGGTGGGAAAAAAATGTCCACAAGGTTTAATATCCTGGTCCAGATCCATTAATTCTTATGTGATTCAGTATAACACCATCTTCCCTTGACCAAGATCCACCTCCAAGAGAGCAAGTATTTAGAAATGACCAGGTCTAAACAGACACAACAATGGCCTGAGCTTTTTCTCTAGGTGTCCTCTTGCCCTTGGGTGAAACTCTGCCCTACTGAAATCCTGTTGACTTTACTAGGAGCAAGGATTATCTTCTGTGGAAATACAAAGAGTTACCTTCAGAGCCATTAAAAGAAAGAGGAGAGAAATCTATGGTCAATAAGAAGCTAAGCCTAGGAAAGTAAAAATGCAATTCTCTGTCACCTTGGAAAGATCAACATCATTTGTCATGTGGTGTTTATTCAGCAGAACAACAACTGCATTTGTGCTTTTAAAGGGAAATGAAAGGGGAAAGTAGCAGGAGGGGGGCATGGGGGAGATCTGAGCACAGGAATGTACTGCCACTCCAGCCTGCTATCATTAAACCACATCAGAACTTCATAATCATCGTGTTTAATTAAACAACAGAGGCATGGGTTTATGCATTAATAATGAGGCCTAGCACTTTAGCATGTCGGGCTAAATACAGTTTTAAATTAATAATGTAGCACCGCAGCATTAGTGAGAAAATGAAATCTTATTAACAACTTAATAAAGTCCCTTATTTGCTAAAGTTCCAGCTCTCAGGGAACAGTATGACAGCAAAGCATTTGCATCCCTTAAGGGGGCAGATGGGAGGAGGTGCTGCTTTCTCACACCCTCCATAATTCCAGTATATATAGATCACATAGTCACTAAATACTGCCTGATGTCTGCCAAGTGATGCCGTATGTTGCTTCTAAACCTGGGTGTGACATGCTGGGTAATCTGCACACACTTTTTTTGTGCACCATGGGAGGACATTGACTCCCTTTTTCCTGACACTGTCCCTTCTCACCAGGCAGCACTGGAAAGCAGGCATGGGAGAAAGCACTACCCACCATGTCAGAGCTTTGCAATCCTTTGTGTACGATCCTCTCATGGCCCAGGACTGCAAACTCTGCTATTCTGAAGGTGAGGAACTGAAGCACAAGAAGCAGCTGAAAGCATGAGGAATAGCAGAAAGCAATTGATTTACTGCAGCTTCCAGGATTACCAGCTATCAGCTGATCCCTTATAACTGCCTCTATAACATCCTTGGACCACTCTTCAATTCAGGGTGTTTTGTTTTCGGAACAGACTGTGAGTGCACATGATGAGGTGCTCCAGCTCTGCTGACAGGAGCCACTCGTTAAGCCACAGAAGCTCTACCACTTTAAAACCAGGGTTTCACAAGCTTTTAGCTTCTTGATTCCCACCAATTTCATGGACCTGGACCACCTTAGGACACAGTGAATCAGTAAAAGATTAAAGACTGGAGCCTCATCTGCTCAGGCTTACAGCAAAATCTGAAGCTCAGGGCCAGGTTTCTGCTTGTCCAAGTGTTTGATTCAAATTTATCTACCAAATTCCCTTAAACCCAGAGAAACTGTTCTTTTCCCCCTCCTCTACTGGAGGTCAGCACCTCTGCCACCCAAGTGAGGGGTCTGTCTGCATAGGCTTGAAAGTTCCATCTGAGCTCATTTGCAGAGGAAACAAAGAACAGGCTGCAGGACCATAATGAAATGAGTAATGTGGGGACAAGATCCAAAGTCAATGAGCTGACTTTAAATAGCTGAGCACCAAGGCCATGGAGAACTGACAGCAGCAAAGCCACAACCAGCCATGGCCATGAAATTCGAGAGATCATTTAAAAAGATGAATAGAGACAGGACCAGACAAGGTATATCTAGCTATGAGTCTGTTAAAGAAGGGTCTCCTTGGGATGTAAAACACTGATTATACATTCTGTACAGCTTGAAAACTATTGAATTAGGATGGAAATAAGCCAGGAGCACCTCTGACTGTTGCAGATGGGATTGGAGGAAAGCAGTGGGTCACATCCTGTCTTTGGTTGTGCTCATGGGACTATAAAGCTACTTCCTCTTCCTTCACCTGCTGTCTGCACTCCCTAACTTTGGGCTGAATTTGTTGGACAATGTAGCAACAGAAGTAACCTTTTAGAGTGCTGAGAGAGAAGTGAATCATTTGGACAAGTCCTCTTGGCAAGTCCCCTTCTCGTGGTAACAACTCCCTTACAGAAGAATGGTCTTCCATATCAAATGCCTCCAAATTTCATTCACATTTTCCGTGTGTATCCTCCTACAGAAAGAACAGTAATCTGGCAAGTAGTTGGACATGAGATTCTCATTGTACCCTTTTAAAGCTCAGTGTCCAGCTCTCTGGAATGAGGAGGAAGGTGGGGTGGAATGATCACTGCAGCTCTCGTAGGAGAGCTCAAAGTGGGGAGCTGACTTCCTTGCAAAGCCTGTGTGCATTGGGAGCCCTGATCTGCATGCAAAGCTTGCCTGTCCATTCACCTCCTCCTTCAGAGACCCGGGGATGTGGGTTTCACTTGGAAACCAGAGAGTTCATGGCAAGTAGCAGCTTGTGCACTCTTTGTGCAAATGAAAAGTCTAGGGCATAAAAATCACCTTGGTGTGCCTTGTCTTCCATCTCCTCTGTTAAATAATAAATAGAAACCTAATGGAACTGAGTATGACTGCAGGATGCAGTGTAAGTGAAGCCAGAGTAGACCTGCATGTTCCCCCTTACTTCATCATCAGTGAGTAAATGGGTCACTGGTGAATGAGACTTAAGCAAATCTCCATCCTTTTTATTCTGTCTTTATACTCAACCTACTGCAAGAGGATGTGGCTCAAACTCACACAGTCCTGCTACAAAACACTAAACAGAAATATTACAAATGATCTTATCAAAACCCCTTATGTTTCTACTCTGAGCTCAAGAAAACTTCAGGAAACAAAGTTTTTCATTCTAGAAATCCTTCATTTGGTTTTTAATTGTGCAATGGGTTGTCTTGGGATCTGGTCTTTTTCTCCCACTTTTTTTTAATTTTCTATTTATTAATATTTAATCTCTGCACAGTGCAGAAGAAAATCATTTCTGCAATAACATCAGAATAGGAGGGTTAGAAATCAATAGCCAAGCTCTCACAAGACACATTCAATCCCTTCTTAATCCATTTTCGACTGCTCCCTTGCCTTATTAGAACAGCCAAGTTTTCCCTCACTTGGGATGGGATATTCACATTGCAGGAGGGAACTGAAAGCTCCCAGAGAATCAGAAACCCCCTGAAAAGCAGGAAAGAGAACAAAGCCTTTGTGTTTGGGGCAGAAGCCTAGACATCATTCTGTACCCAGATCCCTACTCCCAAAACCTTCTGATAGAAAGCCTGGCCCCATTTCTGTGACTCCTGACACATCCTGTATCCACTGGCAGACCTGACCCACTGGAATATCTTTCCCTTTTAGTTTTTCTTCAAGGTCATCTGTCACATTCAGATCTCTCAAGCTTCTCAAGCATCACCTTCTCTTCTCATGGGTCAGTTCTGCAGAGGTGTAAGAGCCAAACAGAGCACTTGATGGCAGAAGCCAATGCCTGAGAAAATGAGCAGAAAAATCCCCTGCACCTCTGATGCCTCTAAGGCTTAAGGATATGACAACATGGACTAGTTATTATGCTTGAGCACAGAAACCAAAGGCAGCCTGACCATGCACATCCCACCAGCCACAACATGACTATACAGTCCTTCAGCTCTGAACAGTCAACCCCCTTCCTTCTGCATCCTACAGCTTCCATCAGCTCTTTCTTCTTGGCAAACCAGGCAGCAACATGTTGGTGTCACACAGCCCCTGTGCCAGGAGAGGACCACAGCCCAGCTACCTCCTTTGCTTTGGCTGGGAAATGGATCCTGGCTGCTCCTTGCTCCCAGCTGCAGAGAGTTACCACAATGAACATTGATTTCTTTAGAAGAGAGCTGGGAAGAACGTTCAACCTTTTTTCTAGGTTAGAAAAGGACTGTGTTTGGCACTTGGCTTTGTTTCATTAAAGGAAGGCAGCATCTTTGTTCTTTAAGGGAGAAGTTGTGGTACCTGTCGCTGTCTTCTCTTCAGTAGTTGCAAGTTCTGGGATACAGCCCCACATAAGATTATCCAAACTCTCCCTGAAAATTCCTGCCTTTTCCTCTCTGTGCAGGGCTCAATATCTGTACACCCTTTCCCTCAAAAGAAATGGTAGTAGTAGAGGGTGCAGTCAAAGCTAGGAGTCCTCCAAACAATTCTGGCTGCCATAAAGGACTTTATCCTAGTGTCAAAGGGCTGGCAGTCCCAGGGGACTGGGGAGGAAGAATTGGAGAAGGAGACTGGGATTTGTGAGAAGCAAGAACTGTACATCCAGTTTCAACATCCAGTATCCCATTTTCAAGCTTGAGGTGGAGCTAGATGGGAAAGAGAGGATGATGTCCCCTTGTTCTTGTAAGGGGCAGGGGTTCGTGTGGCCCTGTGCCCAGGCAGCACATCCGAGGCTCCCGGAGGCACACCTGCCCCCCACACCGAGAGCTGGGAGAACCCCTCCTCTGTACCTGCGGGCAGGGGCTGCTTCCCCGGCTCTGCCGGAGTTACCGCCTGCCTCCGAGCCCGGCTGATGCAAGAAGAGACTTTGCCAGCAGAGGGAACTGCAGACCAGACAATCGCTCCTTCCCTGCTGAAACACTCACCGAATCCCGTAGCTACCCTGAGTCTCTTCTGCCTGGAACAGAGACGTTTCAGGCACCTCTACCAGTGCTTTCCACCACCCTGCTGCTTGTTGATTTGGTTATTGAGGGCTGTGTGTGTACAGGGACTGCCAAAGAAATCAATTCAAACAAGAAACCAATTGAAAACTCTCTGTTTACTGTATTAAAAAAATTAATAATAATAATCCTGTAAATTCCTATACCTATCTTCTTGCTGCCATCTAGTGAAGGAAAAAAAATATGACTGAGTGATATCAGCAGAGTAAAACCTATCCTAGAGGCTTGTACTTGTTAAACAAACTCTTACTTTGAATAAACTGCTACAAAATAATCTTCAAAGTTGCAGGAAGATATTCTCCTTCCGTTTTGGAAGTCTCCTTCATAAAGTGTGCTCCTAGGTCTGTGAGTGGACAACTGCTGGTGCAGGCTTTTCTTTGTCATCACTTGTCTAAAGAGCAACCCAGTATTGACCATTCTGTTGTACTGACACTCTTCAGACTGCTCTTAAAAGCTGTAGGAGCTGTGGCAGAATCAGACAGTTATAGAAGCCTTTTATATTACCATGATACACAGTTAGTATGGGAGGATCATAAGCACAGACTCTACACACCCACCTAACCTCTCAGGCAGGTTTTGTAATCAGAATCAAACTCCTTGTTAGGACCTGAGTGAGCTTCAGGTAGGACTGAGAACAGAAGTCTTATATCCAGAGTCCTGTGCCTTAACCATAAGATAAAATAAAAATGATGTGTTCCTGCATCACTGAGGGATTTTTGAGAGGAAAGTCTCAGCTGTGTGATAGACAAGTGATAGACAAGAAGTCAGCAGTTAGACACTAACACTTCAGCAGCTCCAGTACTTCTTGCACTCCTGTTGTGCTGCCAGGTGACAGCTGTGACCTCTGGCTAGTCCAGACCTGCATGTTTGGCCACACACCTGCCAGACTGAGCTCTGCCTGCTTTCCCTGCCTCGAATTTCTGCTTCTACCTACTGACCATTTCCAAATGGCCAGAACCAGCACAGCATTGCCACAGGTCGTGGGGTTTTTTCTACCTGTTTTTTCCTGCTGATTTTCTACCATTACACCTGAGGGAAGAAGTATTCACTCACCACTTCCAGCAGTTACAGTGAACTTCCAGTAGAGTAGCTCTGCTCATCCCACCGTCCTTTTTACTCAACGGAACGTGATCCATTCACACATTTTGATACTTTAGCACCTCTTTCCACTCTCGTTGTGTTTGCCTGAATAAAAGATCCAAAGCCTGCTGAGCTCGCAGCAGTGAGAGCTGCCGCCGGAGCAGGGCTGTATTTATGGAGCAGGTACCCAAAGCACAGGTGTGGGATTGCAACCCGAGACCCGCAAGGGCTCACGGGTCTTACTGAGCCCGTCAGCCTTGTGGGTTACTTCTGAATTTGTAGCGCTTTGCCCACCTCCGCCTCGATGCCGAGGAGGCGGGTGGGTGCCGGGGGCGGTGGGTACCCGCTCCCCTCCGGTGGTCGCTAGATGTCAGCACGGGACCGGGGAGGACACAGACCCCGTCCGAACAAACTCGCACCGACCGCGGGGAGAAGGGCAGACACCTCCGTCCGAACAAAAAACCACACGGCCAGAGCATATTGGTCTCTCCTAAACCTCCTTCCTCTGTTCTGTTCAAGAGATTTTGTTTGGTTCTACTTTTAGTATCCAAATGTGGTTGATAGGGATGGAGACGTGTTTCTCTCGGTTGCCCACTCCTCTTTTCTGATGGAACCGAGTTGGTCCCTCAGTCAAAAACGCTGTTATCCAGCAAACTAACTGAAGTTTTTAAATGAACGTGACAATCTTTGCAACTATTTTTCTCACACATTTCAATAATGTGTCCACCCCAAATTTTGAGTTCTTTAACTACATGTGATTAGATAACATGTAGATCTGAGAAAGGTTTTTGCTTTGTAGCTTCGTCCCATCTCATTCCAGCCCTCTGGACATTCAGGCAGTGGGCAATGACTTCGGGAGATGCCTGGTTTGGTTCAGGTGCATGGCTTTAGAACTACATCCGAAATTGAAGAAAATACATAATTATTTCTATTATTTTCTCCCTCTCTTCGAATCAAAACTGAAATAAATTGTAGTCAAGCTCTTGCTGCAGTAACAGGTGCCATAACCTCCAAATTTACTTTTTTCCTTTGGAAGGATGAGTGCATTCTCCAAGCTGCAGCTGAATTTGGGAGCTGTAGTCCTGAAACAGCCCCCGCAGCAAACGCTGGGCAGCATGGCCTTGGCAGGCTGTGCTACTCATGCTTTGCTCCCTGGAAATGGCTCAGCAAGGGTTTTCCTTTGTAGGTTTCTCCTTGTCAAGCTAACAGAAACCCCTTGAATATATAGAGACAGATATAGGGAAAGCAGTAATCAAATTATTATTTGTAAAATATTTGTGACATGAAAGAGTCTTAATCAAAGTATAGGTCCTGCCTCAAGGATCTTACAATTACAGTAACTATTATAATTGCAGTGATGATAGTCTGCTGTTAAGTATTAAATGCTCACAACAAGTTTTGAATATGTAAAACACTGGAAGAAATAAATCCCACTTTAAAGCTGGCAAATACTCGATAACATGTGATAAATTTATTTCCTACTGCATATGTCCATTTTTCCCCAAAGCACTTGGAAGAGATTTTATATTCTGCCGTGTTCTTCCACATGAGTCACTCCCTTCTGCTATTTTTTTGTCTTCCTTTTTTTTGTTCTAGTCCAACACATCAAAATCTAAATTCCTGTTTCTCAGTTTTCAGTGAGAAACTAGGTTGGATATTTTCAAAGATGCCTATTCACAGCTGAAATGAAAGGACGAAGTCCAAAGCAAATTCTTCTGTGTGCATTTTTTGGTAGCACATTAAAACCAACTTGATTTAAGATTCATTCAGGCTCCAAGTGATTTCTCTAAGCTGTGCATTTTGGAGTTACACGTAAAGCAGAAAATCCTTCTGCTCTGTTCTCCTGCAGCTGACATAACTCCCAAGCTGCCCTTCAGTGTTGAAATAACCATTGAAGAACTCATCTATTTAATAAACCACAAGAGAGCCTGTGTGAAAAGTGTTTACTTCTAATTTTCAGCCCACTTACATGCACATGACATTCTTAGAAAGTTGGCAATACTTGCAGCATGTCATTATAACAACCAGGATTCCTGAAAGTTTGTAACACTACTAGTCCTTCTCATTGCAAGATCTTAACACATTACAAAAGGAGTAAATCATTTCTAGCAGGGAACAATCCTGCTTTTAACAGTTCCTCTATGTCTTTCTCACGGGAATGATTTATGTCAGTGATAATATTCTGGTACTTCCCTCCATTTGTCTGTTATTACTTGGAGTGTGGGACCGACTCCAGAGATGAGCAGAAGTCATTTTGTGCTCACCTGTATTTGAAAGTCACAAGGAATATATAGAGTGTCACCATGAATATATAGAGTGTCACCATGAATATATAGAGTGATCTGTCCCAGGAGTAGTTAAGTGCTTCAATTGTCATAAAACAATTAAGTGACTAAAACCAGTAATTGGTCTTCATGGTTGGATAAGCCCGATAAGGGGAGCAAAAGAGAGACATGACCATATTGTAACATTCAAACACTGGAGGTGAGATAAGAGAAGAGCAGTGAAAAGTATGATGGACAAATGTGCAGACTCTGATGCCAGGCTCAGACAGAGCTACAGGAACACAACCTTCCAGATGTACATTCACAGAGCAGGGGAACAGCCTCATTGCAGGCAGCAGCTCTGCATGCACAGAGGGTGAATGTGTCACTGCACATCTTGGAGCTCTTGGCTCTGATGTGGAGAAGGAAGAGAGACAAGCTCGTCATTTCACGTTAGCACACGGCCGGCACAGAGGGAGCTGATGGGAAGAGGACAAGATAATCACGCTCAGAGAGGGCCTGAGAAAAACAGAACATGTTCTGGAAAAAGCCTCCTGTCACCTTAACACCCAAGCTATTTACTGCAGCAAATAACCTACCAGGTGCATCTGCATCAACTGGTTGCATCTGCCCCTAGGCAATATTCACCTTCCCGCATCCATGTGTCACTACACAGGATTCATCCCAGCCTTTCTGAACAGACGGTTGAGGGGCCTGGACCAGGCATATGTCATGTTTGTAGAGAGCCTGGAATGCCCTTGTACTGTCTGTAAAACATATCTCAGTAACATGAAGCAGTCTGCAAAGTGTAGGAAAAAAAAGAAACTGGGACCTCTTTCTGTTGCAATTAAAGATTAGGCCCTTATTGTCATCTCAGTCCAGGAACATGGGACAAAGTATCCTGATTATCCTTCACCATGCAGCTCTCATCTTTGCCAGTGGCTGCCTCAGAAGCTCCTTGAGGTTCCTCTGTGGACCAGACACCACCAGTCACAGTGATGATTCCTCATACCCTGCAGGCTCTGGTGTGGTTTCCTATCCAAGTGTCACACTCACTTACTGGTACCCACAGCTGGGCAGAGTCCCTCCAGAGCTGGGCTGGACCATTACAGATCAAACCTTTTCCTGGCACATGGAAGGGAGGAACAATGTGAGCCTCTGAAGAAAATGGGAATAGGTGGGGCCTTTGCCTTGGAAATCTCCCTGCACAACAGGTGCCTCCTCTGTCATCCCACCTAAACCGCGACGACCAGATCATGAGTAGTGCCCACTGCTGCCAACACTGTGTGTGTCCCTGGTGCTTCCACCACCCGGAGGAAGAGGGGAGGAGAGGAGAGGGGAGGGGAGGGGAGGGGAGGGGAGGGGAGGGGAGGGGAGGGGAGGGAAGGGAAGGGAAGGGAAGGGAAGGGAAGGGAAGGGAAGGGAAGGGAAGGGAAGGGAAGGGAAGGGAAGGGAAGGGAAGGGAAGGGAAGGGAAGGGAAGGGAAGGGAAGGTTTGGGAAGGGAAGGGAAGGGAAGGGAAGGGAAGGGAAGGGAAGGGAAGGGAAGGGAAGGGAAGGGAAGGGAAGGGAAGGGAAGGGAAGGGAAGGGAAGGGAAGGGAAGGGAAGGGAAGGGAAGGGAAGGGAAGGGAAGGGCGCTCTGCCCTCCGATTGGCGGCGGGGTGTCCCCACGGCCCCTCTCGGCGATATAAGTGCAGCGGGGCCGTTCCGCGCTCACTGCCCGCCCCCAGCCCGGGCGCAGCGCCGAGCGGAGCGGCGGGGCCGCCTCCTCCTCCTCCTCCTCCTCCTCCTGCTCAGCGCCCAGGCAGCGGAGCGCGTTTCCCCGGCGATGGCCGAGCTCAAGTCGCTGGGCAGCGAGGCGTACCTGGCGCTGGCCCCCGGCTACGGCCCCTCGGCTTTCGCCTACGGGGCGGTGCGCGGGGGCGCCGAGGGCCCGCGGGGCGCGTACCCGGGGGGCGGCGGGACGGACTTCCATCCCGGGGCGCTGGGCAAGTCGGCGGAGAGCAGCGGCGAGCAGAGCGGCGACGAGGAGGACGGCTTCGAGCCGGGGGTGAAGGGCGGCGCGGGCTTCGAGCGAGAGGGGAAGCTGAAGGGGGGAGCCCTGGGTAAGAAGCCCAAGGAGCAGCGCTCGCTGCGGCTCAGCATCAACGCGCGGGAGCGGCGGCGGATGCACGACCTGAACGACGCCCTGGACGGGCTGCGCTCCGTCATCCCCTACGCGCACAGCCCCTCGGTGCGGAAACTCTCCAAAATCGCCACGCTGCTCCTGGCCAAGAACTACATCCTCATGCAGGCGCAGGCCCTGGAGGAGATGCGGCGGCTGGTGGCCTACCTGAACCAGGGCCAGGCGCTGAGCGCCCCGCTGCCCGCCACCCTCAACCCCTTCGGACAGTCGCCCGTCTACCCCTTCGGCGGCGCGGCCGTGCCCGGCTGCCCCGAGAAATGCACTGCCTTCACAGGAGCCGCCTCCGCCCTCTGCAAACACTGTAACGACAAGCCTTGACTTCTGCCTTCTTCGGGCTTTTCCTTTATTTTGTTCTTTTTTTTTTTTTTTTCTTTTTTCAGTTCTGTGCACTTTTCTTTCCACTGCCATCATCCTTGGCTTCCTTCCATCAGTTAAGTCTGGGTTTTCTTTTTGTTTGCATCTCTTAAATACCCCTCTCCCCATTTGGAAATATTCCGCAGTTCACGTGGACTCCCAAAACACCCACTTTCTACTTTGTTTAGTTCCCCCCCACATGCAACTTCATCTGTAGAGTTATTTCCTTCCCAGCCTGTCAGTGGACTGTGAGCGTAAATGTTGCTTTTCCACTTGCTCTGAGCTACAAAGTTTCTGAGCAGTTTTGAAACAAAACTATAGAAAAACAGAGAGGGAGAGAGATCTGGAAATGGAAACATCAGTGAGTCTGTTTGGGCATGATCGACCTGTGTTAAAAATACATCAAAAAGAGGGCGGGAAAGCAAAATCCAGGTGCAAACTATGCAGTGTTTCAGATTCCTGAGCGGGTGGGGGTCCTATGTAGCCGGCTGGGTTGGACTGCACCTGCAAATTCAACTGAAAATCATTTGGTCAGCACATGGGAGGGGGGAAGTTCAGTGCTTTTGATAAAACTACTGATGCTTCAAAGAAAGATGCTTTTTTTTTTTTTTTTTTTTTTTTTTGCACTTAAAAAATTAACCCGTTCTTGGACTGGGAGGAACCTGTGATTGTATGCTAATGCTTGCTGTTTGCCTGTTTCTCAGCTTGGTTAAGTTTTCCAGATGATTTTCCAAAGTCGTTGCTCATCATGATAAACAAAGCAAAAGCTCACTTAACATATAAATATGTATTTATAATAAATAAAAGACATGAATAACCACTTTCTCTGTCCTACATATCTCTAAAACGAGCTGGTAGTCAAAGCAAAACTCCTACTGAAGTCAGGTAAAGCAGAGATGGATGCAGCAGGAGCAGCTATGTGAAGTTAGGGGAATGATTGGAATACGTGGAAAAAGCTTGTGGATATTCAGCTCTTTATCAGCAGTTTTTCTCCAGTTTCTCATGAATTGTGAGTGCACAAAAAAATGTTGCTTATGTCTGACATTTAGAGTTAAGCAGGTAGAGATTTTGCTTGTGCATTTTGACACTTGCTGGGGGATGCTGAAAGTGCTGTTTAACCAGGGTTATCATAGCAGCGAGCTTGGCTCTGAGGGCACCCATGGAAAACATGGCAGGGAAGGAAATCGCTTAAAGGCTCTGCTTATCCCTTTGGCTTGGTTTGCTCTTAAATCTACAGCTTGACCCTAAACCTACTTGTGGGGTTTGGACCACTTGATATCATAACAAAACTAATAATCCCTTGTCAATATTGACTGTGTTTGTACAAGTTACAAAGTGAGTCCCTTGCTGGATGAGGTTTTGGTGTTGCTTGTGTTGGTTTTACTTTGGTTTTCTGGTTTATGGTGTTTGACACTTTGGTGCCTTGTATGCTTCACTAGTCATTATATTATAATAATAATAATAATTGAGGTGCATTCAGTGCTTTCTGTTTGGGTGGGAATACCCACCCAATGTCAGAGCAACCACGTAAACTGGTACAGTCGCAGCCTCAGGGGCTCGAGCTGTCCGTGGCCATTTGTGTTAGGAGTGGGGTGTAACTATTTAGGGTTATTAAACCAATTTCCATGCCTGTCGCTAGTGTTATGCTAATTTGAAAAGGACTACCATCCCTCTAAAGCCGCTTGTCCATGGCACTTAATTTTAATTAATACATTTCCAAAAGACTTTTTGTGTTTGGAGAACGAACTGTGTGATTAAGCCTCATTCATAAAGACATATGTTTAAAACTGGTTCCTGCTCTTTTCCATTTTTATATCTTCACTTCTTCCTCTTTTTTTCTTTTTTTTTTTTTAATTACAGAATACTTTTACAGAACAGTTTGTCTCTTGTACCTTTTTCCATAAAACAAAATTTTGAATGTACTCTTAAAAGGCATCTGATGAAGTGAAAGCCGACCAAAACCACTACTGAAGCAAAAATGACTGGAAACTGCAGATCAGCAAAGGTCATTTAAAATTTTGCAGACTGAGTTGTTGCTAGATAACATTTTGGAAAAAAACAAAAACAAAAACAAAACCAAACAAACCTGTCATCTAAACAGAGAATCATGATTTTTAAGTAGATGTATGTTGCTTCTGGTTAAAATTAGAGAAGATTTAGCAGTTGAGAATATTTAAATGGAGATTAATTTAAGTGTTCATTTTTCACCAAAACTAAAATAGTTGGAGAATAAAGTATTTAACAGCTTAATATTTAATCTGAGTTTGGTTTGGTTAAAGATTTAACACTAATAATAATGGAATTTGTAATTGCTTCTTTCTCCAATAATTGTCACCAAAAAAAGCAGCTCACTAATTTCAGAGCCTAAAAATGTCTTTATAGTCTTAGAGACAAGCTGTTTTTGGAATGATGGAGTTTAGTACAGTGATTGTTTTAAATCTCTTCCTTTAATTTACATCAGTAAAAACTTGCTCATCCTACCATATCTACCCAGAATACTAAAAAATCCACCTTCTGAGAGTCCTTGAAGTATTCAGAAGGTTCTTCAAGAACCCACTTGGAATCAATCAATCTCAGGAGACTAAATATGGAATTTCAAATACAGAAGATAAAACCTGTATTAAAAAATTTTTTTCATAGGAAAAATAGCAAGCTTGAGTATCTAGGTGCTGTTAAAAGGCCAGGTATTAAAAACAAGTGTAGAATTTGTCAAAGCAATGCTAGAGGAACTTGTAAATCATTATTAAAATTGACCTTAAAGTACAGCGGTTTTAATTCAAAAGGAAAAAGAAGATCAATCATAACTTTTCCTGCAACAAGCAATATTAAGTTAAAATGAAGTTGTCTAACTTCTCAGTTAATCTGAAAGTTCAGTCCTGTGAGTTACTTCTCTCCACCATGGACTTGCAGGATTTGAACTCACACAGAGGTGAAGCCCAGACCGAGCCCTTCGCATTTCCTGCGGCAGGAAGGGCATCTACTCCGAGGTGATTTACACTGAGCTGTTGCTAAAACTGCTTCCAAGTGAATGCCTAATACCACTGAAAAGATGATTTTGTTGGGAGGGGATAAACGAGCTATTGCATTTGTGTGTGAAGCATCAGTGCTAACCTTGCAGATGTGTGTGGTTATCCTGAGGATGACGTCCTGTAACTTGTCATTTGTTTTTCCCCTTCTCCGGCATACGAGAAACAAATCAACTTATTTTGTGTACCATGTAAGGTTTTAAGTGTCTGCTTCCATTTGGTGTTTCAGAGAAGATAAAGGGAGGACTTCAAAAAAGCTGAAGATCTTTCTTTTTTTTCCTGCTCAGATGTTCTTGTGTGATGCCTGCTTCTTTTTTCCCCAGAAGGATTTGTTTTGTATGCTCAGATGGAACTGAAATACAGTTCATGTGTTCTAATGTGCTTATTATCCTGATATGTTCATAATTTGAAGAAAACATAATGCCAACTTTTAATTAAATGTAATATATTGTTTTCTAACCTCACTTAGTTTTTCTTTGAACTTCATGAGGTGTCACAAAGAGGAAATGCTGCCCTTCTGTCTGTTAGTTTTTTAAGTTGTGGAATTCTGGTCACTAACCAAAGCAAAGGTTTTCTTTACCAATATGTATAACCTTATTAACAGGGAATTGGAAAGTGCTGTCAGCTTGCACTGCATCAGTCAAGATTTAACATTAGCAGTCTTGAGCCTGCAAGGTAAAATGTTGTTTAACCAAATACAGGGGAGCAACAGGTCTGAAGATGGAGGGCCTAGAAGGCAGCTGTCTACTTCAGATACCAGCAAAAAGCTAAATCAGTTGGAGTTCCTGGAAGGAAACCGTGAGAATCACGCAGCTTTCCTCGTCCTTTGATCCGTTTTGCTGATTTTCTGACATGCTGTCACAATATCTGAATATTGCTGCGTGCTGAGCTTGTTTCCCAGACTTTAGGAAGTGATTGCTCATTGTTCTCAGATCACTTTTTGGTATTGTTCTTCACATACCCATTTCTGTAATTTCCATTTCAAAAGAGCAGTTGACACTTTAGGAGAGTGAATTGAAGGTAGGGTCCAACCCTGATGCTGTTTTACTAATTGGCAGCGTTCCTGGTGCTGCCGAGCACAGTGGCGGTTTTTAAACCCAACACAATGCTGCCTTGAAGATGTTCCCGAGGCCCAGAAAAAAAAACGTGTACAAGCTTTATCCCTTTACTATATTAGCCCTGTAGCACGTGTAAAGCACAGGGCACCGTGGATAAAGACCTCACTTGAAAGCTTTCATGGTTCTTCAGCCCAAACCTACTCGTTGCCAGCTCAGCAGCGGGAGCCGCTGCGCAAGGTTGAGTCCTTGCATACGGCAGGTTTCCAGCCCAGTTTGCAACAGCTGGAATTATTTAGCTTACAGTTTAGGTGAGCAAAACCAAGCATTCCACCTTGCCTTCTATAATGTGTGTTCCAGAGAGTTATTTGGATGGATGCTTGAAAATAAGAGGTCGGACTCTGGAGCGTTGCTGAGATTTATTTTACCTGCGCTCGTTGCTGCCATGTGAATTATCAGCAGAGAAATTGTTGCTCTGACCTGAACAGGTGAAAATGCTTCTAAAGAATATTAGAACACGCCATCCAATATTTTCAATTTTCGAAACTGCTTTTATTTTGTTATCTGTCAGTTGATAGAATTTTGATTAGTATTGCACAGTGGAAAAGTTGGGGTTTTTTTTTCTGTTTTCACTAATCCTGATTAAGGCTAGAAAAGACTCTTGATTACAGTAATTTTAATAATGTAAATTTGTTTGTGATATGTCTTTAGTCTTTAATCCCCTTTGGCATTCCATTCAAAAGGAGATGAAAAATTCAGGGATTTGTAACATTTAAATCAGTCATTCCATGAATGTTTCTCAGATGGTTTTTATTCTACCCGAAATAAAAAACACCTAATGGGTATGTCACATATTTTGTGATCAAATTCAAAATATATTTGCATGGGGTTTTTCAGAAAACTATTTTTTTTTTGGTGGAAAAATAGCTTAATATCAATCATTTTCTCTTTACAATAAGGTGTATGTGCTTAAGAGAAAATGGAACCAATTATCAAAACAAATAATATATTTGAAGTCTTTGCCATTCATTCATGTGTTCTGAAGTATGATTTTCACCATGGACTTTATATAATCTTTCTATAGTCAAAATTCACATTAAAACTTTTAACCATTGCCTTAAATTTTTATTTCTATTTGTCTTTATAAATATAGACAGATTTAAAATGATCCAGTTAATTTTTTTAAATAGCCTTACCTTCACTTAACAATAGTAAAATTTGAGTTAATGTTTATTCCTGAAATCCTAAACAGTTTTGAACGTAACCTTCATAATTCTTTAAGGCCAAATAGATTAATCTTAAGTATTAACATTAAAATAAGCTAATTTATAGACATATTTAGCCAAGCTGTTTCAGGTGGAGAATAAAGGGGTTCTTTTCTTACTATATTTAAGGCAGTGAAATTTGTAGAACAAAGACTTGCAGAAGACAGACCACAAGTACTTAAGGTCTTACATGAGGGAGAAGGAGAGTAGGTTGTTTTTCAAACTCCTTGCCCTGGTGAAACAGTTAAAATATATATATACATTTAATTATTTAACAGCTTATTTTAATTTTTAAGTCTTTCATGTCATCAGTGATTCATGTTCATTAAAATCTGCTTTGTTAATGCCATTTCTATTTGTTTATCTTTCCCCATGCTAACCCTAATGTTGTTTCTGTTTCTGTGTATCAATACAGAATTTTACTATGAATACAACCCAACCTTCCTCAGCTACCAGTGGGGGGGGACAAAAAAAACAACCCTATCTGCTCTTTTGCCTTAAGTATTTCAAAGGGAAAAACATGGCTGAGCAGAAAAACATCACCCCAGTTTTTCCTCCAAGCCCACTTTTGTCTAAAGTAATGAGGCCATAGTCAGTTGGCTCCGAAGAGCGTCGTGATTTAGTGTGACGTACAGTGAATCATTGCAGATCCATTCGGACTGCATTCGTTATTTTAATGAGACAGAGGCAAATCTGGTTTTTTGGCCGCAAACCTTAAGATGCAAGCATAATGTGAAATGGTTGTTGATTGCCACAAGGCAACTGACATTATAGATTTTTATCGCCATCATTATGCGCTTTAAAACTCGCCACATCCCACGATATTTAGCCCCTTCCCTCTCCCGCTGCAAATGACAGGGGGGCCACAATGCTGACATTTAAAAGCGAAGAGCTCATCTGTTTAATTTCTGCGCTTATTAAAACCTTACGTTGCATCCTCTGGCCTGCACTTTGTTGTTTGTTTTTTTTTTTTTATTCACGCTTTCCCAGAGGAGGAGGAAAACCCCCACTGCAGCGCGGTCACCCAAAAAAGGTCACATTCAGTTGGGCGACAGCAGCACTAGGTACCCACCAGCCTTTGCTTGATGCAGTATAAGAAATGACAATGAGGCGGGCAAATCTGTGCCCAAACAGTAATCACAGTAATGGTGTTCAGCAGAATTTACTAGTGCTGAACTTTTCCATGGTCTGGAGTTTCCTCTTCCGTGCTACCAGTAAGGAATTTATTGTGCTTGTATTTGCCTTCAAGCAAAGGGCACCCGGTTGATTGCTGAAGAAAAAAAGCTTTCAAAATTGGGTTGTGCTGGTGAACGTGGTTCTGTGTGTGGGCATGTTTATGGGTGTAAAATGCACATCCACTTGCATATGTTGATTCATATGTATAGTGTCTTCACATATATTGCACCTGTGCCTGTGTGTATGCATGAATGGGTGATTCTATAATTTATTTACCTTATGTGTCTTTTTTCCATCTTTTTTTGGTGGCTTTACTGGTTTTGTCATGTTTTCATGAAACTTTGTGCGACATCGTTTGACTGTAGCACAGAAAGTGTCATCGCATGAGAACCACCGGCCTCCTGAAAAATTGCTTTGACCTGTTCAAGCCAACAAACCCAAGAATAATATTTTTCATCATTTTATTTTACCCTTAATAAAAAGAAGTGATGTCTTGGGACAGGACATGGTGTTGGTTTCCCATTCTGCCGTCGGCAGCTTTGCAGTAGGGACGACAGAGAACCTGCATATCTTTGCTTTTCCAGGTTTCCAAATGCATCCATCCAATTTTTATTGATTTGCTAAAAGTAAATCTCATGTCTTGTGCTCTTCACACAGATGTCACAAAGAAATCCTTATGCCTTCCATTTGAGAATTACATTAAGTATTTTTTATCTCCTGGCAGCTTCAGTGTAAAGCAAACTCTGCAGCTGACAGCCATAGTGGGTGCACTCAGTGTTTACAGCAGAACTGAGGCTGTAGGGGAAAAAGATGAAAATCTCTTGCAAAATGTTAAAATGGCTGCTGACTTGGAGGCCTCTGGCTCAGTTTTACATTCTTTCCAATGTCCAAGAAAATACAATTTTATTTCTAACAAGTTTTCTCCCCTTGGCTTTTTCCCTCTTGTGCCTCAGTCAGCTTCCTGGAAGATTTGAGGACAGAAAACACTTTAGTTACAGGAGCTCTGTTACTGCTAACGGTCCTTCTTGCAATTGGATGTGGCACTGTACAGAATAATCTTGGTACTGGGAGATTGCACAACATAGATGAGCTTATTCTTCTCTGACTTGACTCTCCAGTGTTTGCTTGTAGCAGTTCACAAATACCCTTTTTGGGGGGGGTAAGCAGTGTGCAAAGAGCACCTTTTCTCAAATGTTTCTCTCTCTTTGGGAACCATCTTGCATTTGATTTCATCAAAAGCAAAACCAAAATCCCTTGTCAGGCAAGAGCTTTTCCTTTTCTTTTTGCTTTCAACTGCTTGTCGAAGTTCTTATCCTTGCAAATTCTCTCCCCTCTGAATGCTTTTGCCCTCGGTCGGACCCTGATCCAGCCTGCAAACAGGCTAGTCCCTATATCAATATATAAGAAATTAATTCTTGACCTTGTTGAGTGTGCATGTCTGAAGATATTTACTTTGTTGTAGTTTTGGAGTTAAATCAAATTTGGAAGTGGCATCTGATCGTTTCAGTGAAATTCTGTTGCTTTTGACTTCCTTCTCCAGTTGCCTTGCCCTGAGGCACAGAAAAGATCAAGGCACTTGCCCATGGACACACACTGACTGGAGTGGCTCATTGGATTTGAATTCAGATGATCTTAGTTTCCTGCTTGCTTAAATAAGATGCACATTACTCTGCCTCCCCAGCAGCATCTGCACTGACATTTTCTCTCTCTCCTCATGCTTGGGGTCCCTGGAAAGATCGAGCCTCTATTGTGGCAGTGGTGTCACCCAAGTCACCTCCTGGTTCTTTCTGGAGCAGTGACAGCCAATGGAAAAGGAGGTGTAGCTACATCTTGGCTGTTTTCTAAGTCTCCTGCTGCTACAATAGCCCGAGGCTACTTGAACCTACCCTGGGGACCAGCCAGTCCCCAGCTGCTCCGGAGTGGAGGAGCATAAAGGTGGCTTCAAGCCATCTTTGTTCTCCAATCCTCGTCTTGTGCTGAGCACGGTCAAGTCACAGGGGAGAATCTGGGCCAGAGTTTATGAAATGCTTTGCTACAGCAGCATGCCCTCGCTGCCAAACGCAGCTTTCTGGTTCTCTGAGCTCCTGTCTCCTGCCCTTCGCTTCTGCCCTGCAATGGGGGAGGCGGCAGAGGCTCCAGCCAGGATCGTTTCTCTGTGAAAGCACCATTCTGTAACATGAAGTGTCATCGCAGGGCTGTCCTTTGCTGCTTTCTCTGCATCCCTGTCACTGTTTGAGCCACAGGCTCCTGCCTCAGAGTCCTGCACAAAGCTCATAACCCCAGGAAGGAAGTAGGACTGATATACAGTGGGAGGAGGAGGTGCTATCACTGGCTGAACAACTCCTGTTCTTCTTTCTGTAAGGAAAACAGGCACTTCTAACGGGGATTTTTTTTATCTGTATAGTCACATCCCTGCTTGGCCTCTGGTTTTGAACCAGCCTCAGTGTGCTCTCGCTCAGCCTGAGGTGGTTATACTTGCACACCTGTAATTCCCCCCCCGGTCTGACACTCAGCTTTTGGTTTTCATGCCATAGAGTTAATCCATTTCTGACGCTGATTTCACACCAGTATCACTTTCCTAACTTCAGAGAGTATTCTCATTTTCAAATGAAACAAATGCCAGCCTCATGAAATTCACTTTTTGTGATCAGCAGTTGAATTCTAGTACTTCATTTCTATTCCCTGTCCCTTCCCATGGTTTCCTGTGTAACACCCAACACACACACACGTTTCTGCTGGCTGAAACACTCTTAATGGCTGGGTTTAGTTGTCTGGAATGAAAAAACTATTTTCACCTACCCAATAGCATTAGTGGAACTGGCATGAGGAGTGCTCTGGTTAAAAGGAGACAACACAAGTGACCAGGTTAAGGTATTAAAAAGATATCTTATTCAACCCAGATGAAAAGGTGTGTCTCTGCTCATTTGCACAGCAGTGCAATTCCCACCAGTTCCTGCAATAGAAGTAACACTTGTCTTTTCACTTTAATATAATCTAAACCCCTCTAAAGCTCCTCCAAGGATCTGCAGGTTTTGTTGGGACTTGGCCAGCACAAAGTGGCTCATCCTGGTAGTGATGTGAGGGGTATCTGCTCAGACAGGAATGCCCCAGAACCACTCCCATCATGGCCAAGGCTGATATTTTTTCATCACAAATCTTCTGATGACTCTCTAATGACTTTCAATCAGTTTGCTACACTGATGTATGATTCATTCACCACATTATTCCAACTGCTGGCCTGAAACACTCACTTTGAGTTAGTTACTTCTGATCTCGATTTCCATTCAGATGTGGCTTTACACAGAGTTCGGGATTTCACTTGGTCCAACTGTTAAAATTCAGGATACCCCAAATTTGCAGACGTGGGATGATGGAGTTTAACAAAAATATGAAAGACAAAACCCCAGTGTGGCCATTAATTTTGAGATAAAAACATTAATAATTTGGAGTGGACTGGAGAAGCTCAGTTCACATAAACTTGGTCTTCACAATTCAGTAATTTTGATTTCTAGTATCTGTCTAAATAGCTGTGGACAGAGCAGACAGAGTGTCTTAATTCATTCAGCAGTTGAGAAGTGGAAATTACATGTCTTTCCTCTTCATTTTCTCTGTGAAAATCTTTTAACTAATTTATGGAGTAGTTAATCTGGTCTCGCACGTGTGTGGGTAAATGAGCATGTCATGTGTCTTCGTGTGCAGGAGAAAAAATTATTTCCTGATGGCAAGATAATGGAAACATATTGGGGGTGAGAGAAGGGTTTCATTAGAAAAGCACAGCTTCACGACTACGATCCTTGCATATGAATCATGACTCATCTGCTCCAGAGTGAAAAAAAAAGAATCACTGGGAGTCAGATTATTGTACCTAACTCAACATCTAAAAGTCAGACAACTAATTAAGCCTGGGCTGTCTCCATCCTGAGGAATAATAGATAACAGCTTCCCAAGGGTAATTCATGTCACTGTAGAATAGGTGGACAAGTCGCCTTCTGGGGATGCTTATCTCTTGACATTGACTGCAGAAGCTACACAGAGAGCTTAGAATACATGCCTGGTTTTCAGACACAGGCACACAGAGAGAGAAACCCCTGCCTTACAGTCCAGTGCTAGAATTAGGACTGAAAATGAGAGCTTAAAAGGTTGCTGTTTCCTAGCTGATAGAATAACCTGGCCCAAATAAGAAGCAGCCCATCAGCAGCCAGAATAACCCAAGGCAATGTGAAATTAAAAGCAGCTTTCATTAAAGCTGCCAAGGGAAAGTGTTTATATCTGTGGGAAGCATGTCTGGTCACTAAATAATATGGGATGATAACAATGAAAGAGATAAATGAAAAGGGACACATGGAGTAAATTATGCTGACAAATCTCAGAGTGAGGGTCTGAAAGCTGAAGGTTGTGGACAGTGTCTGCTTTCAGAACATGTGATGTTAATCCAGGTCAGAGCCTCTCTCTGAGGCCCATTGGAAAGACCTATTGAGTCATGGAATCCTAGAATAGTTTAGGTTGGAAAAGCCCTCCAAGATCATCGAGTCCAGCCATTAACCCAGCACTGCCAAACCCACCACTAAACCGTGTCCCCAAGTGCCACCTCCACGTGTCTTTTAAATCCCTCCAAGGACAGGAACTCCACCACTGCCCTGAGCAGCTTGTTCCAATGCTGGACAACCCTTTCAGTGAGGAAATTTTTTTCAATATCCAGTTTAAACCTCCCCTGGCACAACTGAGGCTGTTTCCTCTTCTTCTTCACTTGCTACTTGGGAGAAGAGCTGACCTCCGGGTAAACTGAATTTATAAGATCTTTGAGTGAGGTCAAATTTGTATTTCTCTGTTGCCCAGGAGCTGTGAGCTGAACATGGTGATGTTATTTGCTGTAAGAAGATGATGCTCAAATACACTGCAAAAATCAGCCAGGATGAACCTATTGAAAAGTCCCAATTCCACAGTTATAAACTGGAAAAAAGCACAGGTGGCATTTTGCACCTGGGAACACGGTAAATAGCAATGCATTTCTGAAATGCATAGTATGGCACTGCATTGTACACTTCCATCCAATTAATGCCATGTGAGAGTGGCCTGATGCAGTGTGTTATTTGTCCTGATGTATTCTGGAGCTTCTGTGGACAAATATTAAGGAGACTGTGAAGCTGTCACTTTGTAAAGGCTGCTCAAAGGCTGTAGATTTAGTAGCTATAACTCTAAAATGCAATAGTGTTTTTAAAGCTTTTCTTTTCCCTGGGTGGAGCCTTCATAGACACCCAGAAGGTTTTTTAATTGATGTCCATAACTCTTCCATGGTTAAAGTAGGGCAGCAGAGAGGGCACCAAACCACAGTTGCACCATGATTTACTATCACAGTTTGACAACAATATTCCATACATATCTACTGGAAAACACTCTTAATTTGCCCTCAGATGCAGCAAGTCTGCCATCCAAGATATCCACAAATTCTGAAATGCAATGATGGGGCAAGGGTGGGGAGAGTCATCACGTTTAACCCGTGACTACCACATTTTTCATCCCTACAAGGACATTAGACACAGTAAAATGAGTCCTGGTGGAAGTGTGTGTCTCCCTGAAGTGGGCAAACGACAGGTTAAGAGAAAGCAAATGAAAGGTAAGATTAATAGCATTTATCATGGCAGATAGACTAGCAGTTTGCTAATTAAAGATGTTAGAACATAGAAGCAGCCAAGGATCAGTGGCTTTTAATGAGGATGTTGTAGGGTGATTTAGGTCTAATTTTCTGCTTAATAAGGCTGGTTTAAAAAGTAATTTTGTTGGGATGTGACTCTCCTAAACCTGTTCATTATCAGTGATGGGACTTCACTTCAACACTCCAGGAAATGTTGTGTTTAATTAATATTGTGTCGGCAAGTGGATATGCTGACAGATGAGAAAAAAATTGATGAAGAACTTTCAAGGACATTGACTTCATTACACAGCTTCATTATAGGCTGAATAACTGGCTAAATATGTCGTTGGAAAGATAATGTGCCACTTTTAACTCTTTTCTACATGTTGTTCACGCAAGTACACAGAGTATTTTTTCGAAACAGCCACTACTGGAAAAAAGCAACATCAGGGGATCAGTTCTACAACATTTTCTTATTGATCCATTCCCTTTATGATATTTCCAGCTGATGGTGGTCTATGTAAAGCAAAACACTGTAGATTATTTACATTAACTCATCAACCTTTTTATTTGGGCAGAATACGACATTCTTCACCACTGGGTAATTTTGCACAGAGCTCCTGAGACAGGAGTAGAAATTAATTTAAAAGATTTTTATTTCTCTGAACAAAACAACATCCTGAAGTACAGTGATGGATTGATCAGTGCCTCAAGATTATATAGATATAGATACAGATGTAGATATATATATACATAGATATATGGAAATCTTGTATACACACATACACTTAATGCAGTTGGGCTTACTGAAGCAAAATTTACTGCCCCAAAAAGTCCTAAATATTGTGCTTCTACACAGAGAGGGATCAATTTTAGCAGAGTGAATCACAACTGGGTTGCATATAAGCAGGGATGACTTCCATGCCCTGCTATGAGAGCTGAGGAGACAGGTCCTTACTGGCACATGAGCCAGGAATGTTTTTAGTGTCTGCCATGCAAAAAACTGGGTACCTGGGAGGGATCTTAAACTTATATTTTCCCCTCAGCTCAGAAGAGCTACACAGCAATCCTTATTTCCCCCCAACACCAGTTTTAGATCTTAGTGGGTAGTGTATTTGGATCCTGAACTGGCAGCTGCTGCTTCTGCAGCATCCTTCAACTCTTTGATGATTTACTCTGCAAACAGACTCACCTTTCCCCTGGCTAAGGTTAAGCCATGAGAAAATCACCTTATGAAACAATTAAAAAAAAAGAGACCCTACCAATTCAATTAATTTTTGGCCACTGTAGTAGTTCTCAGTTGTTTGCAGACCACTCCCTGCCACCTCACTGAATTTTCAACCAGAAAACTAAGCAAAGATAATCTATTTCAGACTAGATGATGTGACCCAAGCGTGATCTCAGAGACTTGGGGTTGGGGTCCTCTGATCTGTCTTATAAGACTTTTTGCAGGAAGAAAAAAGACTTCAAGTCTGATCTTTTAAACAGAGGTTGGGAGAGAAAAAGCAAAGTACTGAGCACAGGGTCTGGAGCACTGTTTAACTGGGGGATACAGAAAAGCATCCAAAAGGTCTCTTACAGGCTTCCTAGAGAAAAACAGGTCTAGCAGCAAACCGTTGGCTTTTCCTGGGTTTCGGTTGCCTTTTCTTTGAGAAATATGACTGTTTAAAAAATAAAAGGAAGTAAAACAAAGATCAACCTGTGAGGCTGAAAGCAGAAGAGGAGAAAATGTTTTCAATCTTAATCATTAGGGCTATTAGCCAAGAGAAGAGGCCCAGGCAGGGGAAAGAGAAGAGGCACTGACTGGAGGCGACAGCTGGAGTTTATCTGATGCGTCAGTTCTCTTTAACACCTCCATTCTGCGGCTGCTGTCACCTTCAGATGAGGGCTTTTACAGGATGGGATTCAGGAGAGCATTCTGCCGTATCAGCCCTGTTACACACCGGAGAGCTTTGTCCCCATCACAGTATTTTCATTTATATTCCCCTTTTCTGTAGCTACAGGGAGACCCATGCCCGTGTGGCCAGGGGTACCTGTGTAACTGGACACTCACCCAACACCTCTGAGCTTTGCCCATGTGCCAGCACCCATTAGTAATGACTCATTATTTTTTTACCCTCGGTAATATGAAGGTAACACTCAGCCCAACTGTTCAACGAAAGAGGAGCAGACAGCGTCCTGTCATCACCACAAAGCTGAACCCACTCCAGCACCTTATGCCTACAGAAACTCAGTGAGAGATCCTGGGTTTGGAAAAGAGGAAGGGACTAACCAGAGCTGCCAATCTCTCCCCAGGTTGGCTGTGCTGGCACAGTCTCCCTAATGGGTAATTGCAGGATTAGAACCTCAGAGTTCAAATATCGCAGGGGGACATCTGTCAGCGGAGCAAACCATCGCCTGGCAGTGGAACGATGCTCTGAGACACTCAGATGGATCAGCCTGTGGGAGAGAAGGTGCCTGGGGTGTGTAACGCTGGCTGAGCCTGTTAAACATGCACATCCCAAGGAAGTGACTGTAGCTGTCCACTTACAGGCTCAGCTGGCCCAGTGTGTCAGTGTGGGGACATGGTGTGCAGAGCCCACGCGTGTTGTGTGCGTATCACCCCTGTCACGTGTGCCTTGGGAAAGCAGGGACCCTGTTCCACAGTGGCAGCAGGGGACAGCTGGGAAGTGGCATTTCAGGGTGCCATTAAATGTGCCACTTGGTGTGCCATCATCTGTCGGTGATCTCTGATGGAATCCCACCTACCCTGGAGGGCAGCAAGGGCCTAACCACTCCTGGATGAGCTCTGTAGTCATATCCAACTTGCCTCCTTTGGGCACCCACCTGGAACACCACAGCAGCCTCTCTCTCCTGAGTCAGGGCACAGGCAGGGCCATGCACCTTTGGTAGTAGAAATTTTCTGAATTGCTCATCTTTCAGCATTTTAGGTGACATGACAAGAGTTACATGTCCAGTGTGGAGTGCCAGCCTTTTCCCAGGTGTAACCTTCACCTGCAAAGTGTGCAGCTTTCTTCTACCTCCCACTTCATTGATGGTGAAAAATCTGCCTCCTTCCATTTCTGGCTGCCTGCCTGATGCCTACTGCAGTCAAACAAGAGCCCAGATTTGCTTGGAAACAAATGATTTATGGCAGGGAGTGTTATTCCCAGACCAACTAAGAAGTAAATGCAAAAGTTTTTTAGACCCTGTTAAGCTCAACACGGGTTGAGATCTACTGGAAACTTTAGCTGTCTCCATGTGGGCATGTATGAGGACAAAGATGTTTAAAATTGGGATAAATGTGATGTGGACAGCTGATCCAAAGTTTTGCTTGGGACAGGAAGACCCAGCTGTCTGGATGCCCCACCATGGGCATGATCCAGCTCGGATGTGCTGTGTTTCGGATGTGTTGGGGACAGTCATCCTCTGACAGGCAGAAAACTCAGGGGTTTATTCTTCTTTGACTTTTCTTATTCCTGAGCTCAGTGCCTAATTGTTCTCTGGCAAAGGGGCTAATTAATTCCTATGCAGGGCAATTAAAACACACCGGATGTGATCAGTTTTGCAGCACTGACAACGAGGTGCTACAGAAAGCAGCCTGGACAGGGGAAAAGCCCATCCCCATTTGCCTTCTGATCTTGCTGCAAATGGGGTTGAATGCCCAGGGTGTGGGGTATGTTCAGACTGAACTCAGGCAACTCGGAGGAGGAGGCAGCCACATTTTTTGAGATGAGCTGCTCAGTTCATCCTCTCTTCTGCCCTGGGATTGACAGGGGAAAGCTTAATTTAGTTACTGAAACTGAGATCTTGTCTGTGGAGCCAGAGAGTGAGAGACCCCAACCTGTCTGCTGGGCACTTGCTGTTCCACTGACAGTGTCTTGGGTCATTTCTGACACCCTGATACATTGGTGTCACAGTGCCATCCCACAGGGAGGAGCTGACACGCCCAGGGACAGGGAGGAGTTCAGTGACAGGGCATCATCTCCCAGCTGGCTGGATCACATAAGGGTGAGAATTTGGAAGCAAAGGGTAGTAACAACCCAGGTGTGTCAGCAGCACATGTATGTTGGCAGCACACACACTGGTTCACAAGAAGAGCTTCTTGCTCACTCCTGTGGCTTCCAGATTATCTCAGCTGAGCATTCACCTTCAGGGCTGAAGCAGAGAGTCCCTCAGCACGCCCTTAGTAAATATTCAGACGAAATTTTGAAACAAAAATGCCATTAGAAATTTGGCTCTTTGTAGTCTGTTGTATAATCCATTACAATGCACAAAATCAAAAGTGTGCTCTTATTAACATCTCAAATGTACTAAGTGTTTGGTAAACACTGGAAGATACATTTCCTGCCCCAGAGAACATACAGTCTGAAAAATTAATATTGATTCTAGACAAATCAATGTTTACTTACTAAAATCATGTGCTGAATACTTTATAAGCAACCACCCAGCTGCAGGGATGTTGCAGCTCTGTCTTCCTGCAATCCCATGAAATACAGTGTGAGTCTGTATGCAGGGCTTCACCTTCCTTTGCAGCTTTAAAACTGTGGCAATAATGTTATTTAACAACATCTCCCGTCAGAAGGAGTGAAGGTAAAGAAAAATCAGACTTTTTTCTGCAGATCCCCAAAGGGCTTCTCTTAGGCAAGGCCCATGTACATTAATACAAATCATATTTTATGTTACTCACAGGACATAGAGATAATCAGAAAGCTATCTTCATAAACAGAGGGTTATTCATAATCCCTCACATGGCATTTCAATTATCAGTCTGATGACGATGTGACATTATGGATGAGGTTGTGATTAAATTTTCTTGTGTAATGACCCTAAGTAAATCTTTGCAATTTTCATTTTGCAGAGATTTAATATAGATTGGTGGCCTGTTGTTTGGCCCCTGTTTAATCCAAAATCGCTCATTAAATTGGGACCAGTAAACATCTGATGATTGCATTTCATGGACTGAGCTATGAATTTAACATATTAAATCTACATTCCAGATGGATATAAGCATCTGTTCTCATTATGGTTATTGGTGTTAATCTGAAACCCTGACCTGCTTCTCCTAACATTACTCATATTAAATTCCATCCCAAATTCTAACATATATTGGCATGAGGGCAGAAGATAGCTAAAATACCTTCACGTGCACGTAATCTGGTGAAAGATTAACAGCAGAAATTAGGGGAGAAATGACATGAACTTCTTGTTCTCAGAAGGTGGCTGTCATTGCTGCAGCATGTAAAACAACTGCTTTTTGTTTTCAAGCATTGAAAAAAAAAACCTTGAAAAACCCCAGTAGTCAATTCTATTTGACCACACACTTGCTAATCACCAGGCTTGAGCTGTATCCTTTACAGAGCAGCACAGCCCTAATTTGTAAATCTGATTTGTCACTAAATCTCGTCAGAGTTTGACCCAGCATCTTACAAGCACTTGCCTGGCAGCAGCCGGGCTCCTCTGCTCCAGAAACACTCAGCTCAAAGTCAAATTAATCGGTGACTTCCAGAGACCATTAGGAAGAAGATATGTGTTCCAGGGCTGCTGAGAGCTTCTCCACACTGAATGATTCATGTTTATTGCAGCCAGGGCATTTATTTATTAGATTGCTCAGTGTAATGGGAAATTTAAAATGACACACATTGTATTACAGGGAGCCTTAGCAAAATATTATCTCCCTGTTATTGTAAATCAAACAATTCTCAATGTCAGCTCAGATCACCTTTGCTCAGCAGAAGTTTTTTCCAGAGGGTTTGTGTAGTTCCTTAGATACATGTTTTGCTTTACTTTCAGCAAGCATAGTCTCTTCCCAAGCTGATGTCTGAGGCAGCAGAGCTACGTGCTGCACACTGGGTTAGGATCCTGACTATAATTCTGAGCTTACCTGGGTCTTCACACCCAGGTTCTGTGCATAAAGGATCACACAATTCAGCCCCATGGTAAAAAAGAGATGAGACAGAAGGGTGAGTATAGTTATTGCCTTGAGAAGGAGGAAAACAGTCTGTTTTATGCACCTTGTACTAAAAGGCACAAACCCTTCTCGACGCTTCATTAGCAGAGGCCCCACAGTTTTCCTGACTTGCTGAGCAGGGAGGCGGGAAGGATCCAACCTCTGGAGTGGTAGGAGAGGGAAAAAACACCAAAAAAACTGTAAATGCAAGAAAATCCTGGGTGAATACTAGTAAATCTGGGCTGAAAAATCTTAGCTCAAAAATCTGAGCTAAGCCCATCAATGGGGTTTGCCCTCCTGTAGCACCTTCCCTTGGTCAAGGCTCTCTGCATGCAAACCATGAGTGACTGTAGAAGGAAAAAGCTTTGTGGAAGATCTAAGCATCAGATATTCACCTGCCACATATAAACACTGTGCCTGCAGGACAAAGTGTTGGAAAATGCACTAGAAGTCTGGTTATTGGTTAAGAAGTGAGACACAGCAATTCCCAATGACTGCCCTGGGCAGTCGCTCATCTGTAAAAATTTCCCTGTGATTTTAACAGGCTGAAAAGTGCAGAAACACAAATGTATTATTTCTAATATGAATGGAAGTTTGTACATAAAATAAGGGGAAAGGAGACTTAGACACGTACTAAATATTAGAGTGCATCATCTACACACAGAAAACTCTGGTGCAGCCTCCCGTATCTGTTTTGTAGTGGGAAAAAAATCTGATCTCTGAAATACCATCTCAAAGACCATGGAAAGGAAGTGGGGGGAAAAAACTACAGGGTCCAGTGGGGAAAAGTGCCCACTAAGGTGTGTATTCACCACCACTAGTGGTTGTAACAGAAGGACAGAAAACCTCCATCCCTGTCATTAGTAATTAAGGCTGCATTACTCAGGGCAGAGCGCTGTGTGTGTGCAATGAGGCTAATTAGCACCAAAGCACTGCCTGATTGAAAGGGTTCGGTGCAGCAGAGCACACAGAGGGGCTCACCAGCGAGGCTGGATGCACTCCAGTCCAAGCAGTTTGACTTGGGCTCTCTGCCCTGGTTCAGAGGTGGTCAAAGGGGTCGGTACCACTCACCAGCAGCTGCTGGTGTTGGGAAGACAGCAGCGGGTGCTCAAGTGCAGTGTGAGGAGATGCTGCCTGAAATGACAGACCCAAATTCATCTTTTCTCTGGAATGTTTATATTTTTATATGCAGGTGTCATTGCACCAGTTTTTTGTCAGGTTGGTCTCAGGATGAGTTGGCAGCAGCAGTTTGGGTGTGTGGGCATCAAGAGTCACCAGCTCAGCAGCTTGGGGGAGTGGGAAGCAGCCAGGGAGAGGGATCCTGGAGGAGCTTCTCTGGCAGAGGGGATCACAGTGAGTGTCTGTTCACAGACTGCCTGGGCTCAGCCACGAGATGAAGTGATGCTTATTTGGGTCATTCTAGTGGAAGGTGTTTCTGCCTATGGCAGGGGGTTGGAATTAGATAAGCTTTGAGGTCGCTTCTGACCTAAACCACCCTGTGATTCTTATGATTCCATGATACAATTCCATCTACCGGTGCCCCCACTGGCTGCAGCCCATGGCCACAGCACTGTGTGCATTCAGGAGCAGACACACAGTGGTAGATCTCTCTCATCACAAAAAGACTTCCACAGCCCAACTGTGGAACAAGTAGACCTAGAGATCTAGTGGACCCAGAGAAAACTGGAATTAAAAATACCCTTCCCAAGAACAGATTCACACCATTTTAAGCAGAGAGAGAAACTCTCTGTGATAAGGAGAGCAATTTCTTCCAGCCTCCAAAATAAGGGTTTTTTAAGAGTAGACAATGCTGAACGCTGATTTCAGGGGAACTATCCTGTAGCTTCCAGCACAATGGCCCAAAGATTTTAATTGCTTGTTAACTACCATTGTTGCACAGAAGTTAGCCAAGCTGAAGCCGTCTGACATAAATCACATGTATCAGCCCAATAAATCTCCTCTCCAAGTGACAGCTTTGCAGACAGCAGTGAATTAGAGCGGCCGATGCACAGACCTGTACGTACAACTGCCGCCTGCAAACCGGTGACAGATCTGTTGAGACCAAAACACTTGGCATTCTGCTAATGTCTGTCATTATCATGATTGATACAGCCCCTCTATCACACTCTGCAGTTGTCTACATTTGCAAAGCTTTATTAAATTACCGTGTCTCCCAACTGTTATCCAGCATCAGTACAAGGAAATGACCAAGAGCAGTCAGGGACAACTCGAGGTTTTTCAGCTCTGAAGACCTGGGGAGGTGAAAGGGATGAGAGCTGAGAGTTTGCTGACTTTCCTCTAGCTAAAAAACTGAGGACAGAATTATCTCTGTGTTTGAGGACGGGAGCTGACACTGTCCCCACGTTGAGCAGCAGCAGGGTTGCTCCTGATAAAAGAAACAGGTTATTCTACCACTCAATGCTTGACAGGACCCAGGGACTTTCTGCTTCCCTCAATGTATCATAATTATCAAGGTTGAAGGATTTATTTTGTGAGCCCCGGTGCTCTTGGGGCCGGGGTTATCTTAATGACTCTGCTGCAAGTGTTCCCCTTGACCTACCTTCAGTGCAAGCCCCAGGAACAGGTGCCATTACAATATATTCCGCCCCACTGAAAGTCCTGTCTTCGTGGAGACTTTAGGAGGAAGAATATACAGATATATTGTTTCTATAAATCCCCTGATATTATCTTTTATCGGTAGTAATAAATGTCCATATTAATTAACTTAATGGTTTTAACTGCAGTAATGACTTTGTATTAAATGAGAGCGCTTTCATGTCCCACATAAAAGCTTCAATAATAAAACTCATCCAACAGTATTTTTTCCAACTTCTATTGTGCTGAAACAAAGCAAACCCGTTGCTGGAATATTCCAGCCACCAAAGCCAGCAGATAAATCAACCTTGATGTAAATCATACCCATTTTAAAATGGAAGTATATTCAAGTTTGGAAAGTTTTGAGCCTTTAGAATAAAAACCAAATGCAGCAATCTTTTCTTTTTTTCTTTTTTCCTGTATTTTTCTAATAAACAAGTGAATCTGGTTTTCAGTCTTTCATCTGTTGCTGTGAATATTCTGGGTGTTCCCATAAATATTTGAGAAGAATTCATGGGTTTTTGCAATCATTTTGAAATACATGTCAGTGCCAGAGGAGGTGTTGGCTACCAGTAAGGGAGTAGGGAATACTGTGTACTTGTGAGAGCAGCAAGAGAATATCAAAGACATACCTTCAAATTTCCATTTGCATTCTCCAGGCTGAAGTTTCTTTACATTATATGTGAACTACTATAACTAGAAGGGTGGAAAATGGTGATTATCAGTAGCCAGGGTAGTGATGGAGGGGAGAAAAAGCTTATCTCCATAAATTGACGTCTGTGAATAGTTGTTCTTGGTTCTACCAGGGCTGTGTCTGAGCCAATTTAGTCATTGGTTTTGCTGTGTCTTCACCATCTCTGTGAATTGGCCCCATTTTATAACTGACTCTTACCACTGTTTTTACCAGCCCTAAAACACATGGGCAGATGTGTTTGTTTAGGGCTCCTAAACCCTCCTGAGAAAGCCCATGACCTCTCCTGACATGCCAACACCACCTACACAATACCTTTCAAGCAATCCTTTACCTGCCTCTGAAATTGCAGATAAAACCTTTAAATTACAGCATCTTGACACATAGAAAGTGCTGTTTTCCAGAGATAGTTTGTCTCTTAACTGGGAGATAAAAAGGGGGTGCACCAAGGGGAGAGGTCCACAAATGAAACCCAACATCCATCCACAAGGATTTCCTTCACATCTGGGTTGCACTGGAGGATGACTGAGGCTGTATGCAGGATGATAACAGCAATGGATATTTGCAAATTAATTTTTTCCCCTAAGCTGCTTCATGCTTTCTAACAAAAGCCCATTGCTGGCACAAGCTGGTTAAAATAGAAGTGGAAGCCAAGCTCTCAGCCAGGGCACAGTGAAAGTTTTCTAATCTGGTCCATAACCCCAAGTTTTCAAAAGTGCAAATTAATCCCTAAAGTCTTTTCCAAGAAGAAAATGCTATATTGGTCCTTCGAAGTGACAAAGTTAACTGAGAGGCAGCTACCAGCCCTTTTCATGGCCACCAAAAATCTGATCCCGTCCTCCTGCTCTCAGCAGTGAGCCAAGTTGCTCTCCATGTCATGGACTTCCTCCTGGAATTTCAGCTTGGAAAGCCCTTATCACTGTGTGTAGGGAGGATACTTGTCAATGTTTATGGTGCAGAAAGTAGTAAGGAATTCTTGGCTGGTTAAGATAGTTCTGAGGTTTTCTGAGCAGCTTCAAGCAAATTCATACTGACTCCAGAGCATCTTCCTGAGAAAAAAGGTCAGGAAACAGTCAGGCTCTTGATAACTTCTTTAGGTCTTTATACTTTTTGACCCCAAGAGCTGTGGCTGTGGTTGCAGCTGTTTGCAAATCTAAGCCCTGGTTTGTCTCTGCAGACGGGGCCAGTGGAGCTGTGCTGGGGGACATCCCCCCAAATCCAACTCCACAACCAGGCTGTGCTGGCATGCCAGAGCCTTGCATGATGGCTCCCTCTGGGAGTGCTGGTTATCCTGCAAGCTTTATGTAAATATTTTTAAGTGGCACATCTGTCTGAATTACCGCCCGTGCCCTCCTGGATTGCTAATTGTAGGTTTTAATTCAGCTCTCACGACCAGTTTACATAAATTAGGGAGCTGGCAGTAAGCAAGCTTTGAGGAGATGGGATATGGATTCAGTGAGGGCTGATTTTTTCTCTCTGAAATGCTTCTCCCAAGCTAGTGCCTCTTCCCTTAGTTTGAATCATTCTGTGGGGAGAACAGAGGGTAATTCAGCTCTACTTGTGAAAGGGACACAGCTCTGTTTTGTCTTCACCCCAGTGCTGGTGTGCCCATCTCACACCATTAGTCTAATTGACTTTAATTGGCTATATAAAAAGAAAAAGACTTGGCATTTAATCTCTGTGCCATTACCATTTCATACCCATTTGGCAGGAGTCAGAGACAGGGCAGCTTGGCATGGCTCTGCTGGCTCACCGAGGGGAGGCTCTGGCTGACACGAGTATGGTGTGCATGTTCCCCAGGCAATCCACGCTGGATCCAGGATGTGCCAACCAACAGGTGGTTAAATGATCAGTGAAAGTCTTTCAGCCCTTTTTCAGCTGCACAGGCTACAGGACTGGTGTGCCCCAGCCAGCTCTGGCAGTCAATACTCTGGTCCAATACACAGCCCCATCCCCTCTGCCAAAGGGACTGGGACTTTCCACAAAGGCTTTAAACTCACCATTTGTTTTCCTGGCTCTTGCCTGTGCTGGCAGCATTAACACTCCCTCATGCACGCCCTCGATGTGGCAAACCTGAAATTCAAACATTTTTGCCCCCATTTCCAGCAGCCATCAAGGCAGACCTGCCGAAATTCATTTGCTTAATGCGAGGAGGAACTGCTACCTGCTTGGAAGCAGAAGTTTGCTCGACAGAGGGGTTTGAGAGGGATGTGGAAATATCCCTCCCTGCAGCCCAAGTCTCAAATTCTTGGGAACCAGATTTCACCAGGGAAGATTTGGATGCTGCCTGCCCCTGTGAGGTGCCACAGCCCTGGGATGGATGCAAAGTAGCCTTGTTCTCAAGGAAAATATTTAAGCCCTTTTATTAGATGACAGCTGAGCTCTTATACCTGAGTGGGAGAATGGCCTTTTAATATAAATTAGTGCCCAAAATACAAGCAAATATTGGAATACCAGGTTCAGAACAAGCCATCTGATCTCGTGCCTTGCTGCCAGCAACAGAGCACACAGAAAGCTCATGAGCTGCAATAGAACACTGAGTTCCCAGTTTGCATCTGTTATAGTTTAAACTTCAAGCACAGATTAATCAAGCAGGTCAGCCTTCACTTTCTCCAAACTCTGGCCTAAGGACTGGAATGTCTTCAGCTGATATGCTTGTCTGTGTAATCTCCTGTCTTCTGTCTGAAATTAATCTGGTCAAGAGCCGTTTTCCCTCTGTCACATCCTCCTGTTCACCCAAGCAATCATGCATTTAATACCACAGCCACTGACACAGCTGATGAAGCCCTTTAACCATCAAAACACACAGGATTTGTCCCAAAGCCTATCAAATGTCCCTTGCTTGGATAGAAACTGTCCAACAACTGTAGACAGGAAAGCCAGTTTCCTTTGGCAGCATGTGCTTGCAAACAAAGTATTGCTGCCATCAAGCAGCAGTAATTACATATTTTCTGCTAGGAGAAAAAAATCAGTGCCTTTCCAAAATATATGTGTGTTCTGCAAGTGAATAAGAGACAGTTTTTTATTATTGTCTGCCTCTTGCTTTCCTGAATCTCTCCTTTCCTGGGGTGTTTAACAGCTTAAACACAAGATTTACAGAAATACCCCCAAATACATGCAAGTAGAGATTCCTCTGTGTCAGCCAAGATGGATGTGCAGTCACCCAACCATAAACTGTGCAAGACCATCGTGTTTCACCTATGAAAAAATCCATCTGCCACCTGGCATCTCCCACCATCAACACTGCCACAGTTACTGCCCCATTAGAACCAGCTTTGCAAGAAAAACAGAGGAATAAATGATTAAATTTTTTTGTGTGGCTCTTAAGAAATGTCAGTGGTCAGGCAGAAAGAGCTCAAAAATGGATTCAGATTAAAGGGAGGAAAAAATACAAAGAAGAACAGGCTGGAAATCTGTTGAAATAGTCAATCTGTTGAGATACACACATGCTTAAACTGATATTATCTAATTAACTAAAATAATTGCTGCAAGTGTATTTTGTGCCCCGACTTTGTTTTGTCTCAATTAGACACTTTAGATCTTCTAGGTGGCTGAAGAATAAGAGGAATAGGGCACCTCCTTAAAAAATATCAACCCAGACAAGCAAAGCTAAATAAAAATGTGGAATTTGGAGTGTCATTCCCTCCGTCCTGTCTGAGATGAGACTGCAGCTCCCCGGGGCACCAAGTGGTGCCTGTGTGCTTGCTTTTCCCATCTGTAAAATGCCTCCCACGTGTTGGACCTTCTGGTTTAGTGAGAACATCCTGATCCCTATCCTTGCTGCCACTCTATGTTTTCTCATGACTCAGACTGAGCCTTAAAACCCAATATTGCCTTAAATCCCAGGAGGCAAACTCAGGGCTGATGTGATGGATCTGAACATGACCTCAGCCAGGTGAATTTTTGACCCTTTCTTCCCAGCGTTGGCACTGAGAATGATGAATTTCATCCACTTTGGTGACAATTCAGCCACATCCAGCCTGGTCCAGAGCTCATTAAAGCTGGAAGGAGTCTTTCCACCACTCCAATAGATGCTGGAGCCCCCCTGCTGCCATGTGTGCTGTGAGTGGGTGCCACTGATGCTGAAGCACGACTGTGGTACATCACTGCATCCAGACTTTCCAGAACAAAAGCTTGAGGGTTTTTTTTTTTCTCTGCCTGGCTGATACTTTTTATGGAATCACCCAAGGGCCGGGTTGTAGTTCTGTAATTGTACAGGGCTGTCATCCTCATAAATATTAAACACTGCTTCCAAGTGAAACTGCAGCTCCTTTTATTGCACAAAGCGATGGATATCCCAGCTGAAACCATTCTGCTTCCTTGCTGGTGCCTGCTGAAAAGTGACTGTGGTTCAAAATATTTATCGATGCTTTGTTGTATTGGGAGAATGCTCAGTGACAGATGGACACTCTCTTTAAAACCTCAACGTATGCAAATCTCCATACAAAAGAGCCCAGGATGTTTTTAATATCGCACACTTTGCCTCAGGACATGTTTTTAAATCCCCACTTACCAAGGGGCCTGGCTTTTTATCAGTCAAACGCCTTAAGCACTATGTCAATGTGGACATCTGGCCGCGTGTTTAAAAAATTTTTTTATTTGCTAAAATATTTAGTGGTGTGACAGGGGTTTTAACTGGGGACATCAGGTCTAATGGCATATGTTTCAACCCAACTGCTCAGAGAGGAAAAATTAACGAGGTAGTTGTTGGGGCCAGTTTAGCATTTGGTGCATAGTGAGCCAAAAAAAGAGGGAAGGTACAAGAGCAGAACCAGGCATTATTCTTGAGCAGTTCGGGGGTGTAAGGAATTGGGGTTAAAGACACTGAAATAGTTCATTGGGATTATTCTGATTCCTCTCCATCATTTTGATGTGCAAGAGAAAGTCCCCTAGGGATGTGTGTGGCTTTTAAGAGCTTCTTCCTCCTCTTCAGGTAGAGGTTGGCCAAGGAGATTGGCTTGAACTGTTCCCATGTGGGAGCCTGAGCAGCAGGGACAAGGTGTTTGAAACGGTTGGAAATGGGTGGGAGATGATTATCAAGGAGTAAATGAATGAAAAATGACAGACAGAAAGGTGTCATGAGTCTTTCAGGTTTCTTACAAACCTTTTGCACTTAACACTGAGCTACTCAGCACTGACAATTCCCACCCAACACCATCTGGAGAGCGAGTCTCCAAACTTCTTGCAGGTTTTGGTGCTCCATCAGCACCCAGATCATGAAAAGGAACTGTGATCCCAGCAGTACCAGCCATCAACCTTGCTTTCATCCCAGCTATTCCTGGCAAGCGTTTCCTGAGGGACATTGTCAAGCAGGGAATGGAACAGAAGGTGTTGAACAGAACCAGCTCCCTGTGGTCGGTGATGCCAGGGCTGGAACTCCTCCGGAGCAGGGCGTGCCAATGCAACGCCCCAGTCTGGTGCCAGAAGCCATTTTTGCTTCCAGAACAGCCATCTCTTAGCTTTAAAAATTAGATATGCAAAAGTGATCCCCAGCCTACTATGCACTGATGTGCCACGGTACGTTTTTTAAAAGCAGGAGCCTCAGCTAATTGTTACTGTCCCGCTCGAGCTGTTCTGCTCTCAATTAACACCCCTATCATTAGAAAGTTACCACATGTGAATTGAAACATGAGGCATGTTTGCCTTCTGCATGGGCAACCAGGTAGCCAGAATTGCTTAGAGAAATCCAGGCTTCTTCACCTCAGCGCTGATGTTAAATCCAAGGATAGTCATTCAATGCTGCCATTAACCATTTTGTTGCTGTCACCTCAGAAGGAGTTGGTGTGACACTGCTGCTCCTGAAGGAGGAAAGCACTGTGGGTCCTGTCACTGCTGTCATGTTTTGTGGTGGGGATTGAGGAATCACTTCATTGGAAGGCAAAAGTTTCCTTCATTCAGGAAGAAAAATCAACCAGAAGAACCAACCCAGTGTCTGACCCTTTGTCTTGCATATCTGTGGTACCTGTATTTTATGTCACTGCAATATTCATGTTTACATTTGATTAACAAAGACCCCCTGGGGTTTAATGGTGTTCAGTGCAGCTGCAGGTACATCAGCATGTGCAGAGTCCCAGGTCAATATGTTCAAATAAATGAGGCCACTTTCTCTTGAAACAGAATCTGGCTTTTGCACTGGCTGGTGAATGTTGCATCACTTCATTTTCTCTGGGAAAATGAGTGAGAAAATAAATTTGGCAGAAGAGCCGTGGATTACAATGCAGTGTGATGATGTAAGGTGAATGAACAGTGAAATCAGCAAATTTCAGCTGATTTGTGCAGAAAAGGCCAAACTGTGCTGAAGCCAAACTCCACCCATATGGGTGTCCTGTCTCCAGCAGTGACCAGAACTCTGCCCAAGGTCCCACAACCCCCAAAATGCTGATGTGATAAGGTCAGATCATAGGAAACGGCTGTGCAACCTGAACACAGCACCACCTGAAATAGGTTTGAATCCTGAAGCACAAGGTTCTTCTCTCTTCCAAAGTGCTCTTTATTGTGATCACTGAGGGGGAAAAGCTGATTTAAATGGGGTTTATTAAAACTGCTTTTACCTGGGAGGTGCACAGATGTTGCAGTAATGCCTGAAAGGTCTGACAGGAGATACCTGGACCCTTCCCTGACACTTGTGAGGGTAGGAAAGGGAGGGTTTCTGCAGGGATGAACCAGCAGATGACAATTGTCTGGAGATCTGGCCCTGCTCCATGTGGCCCTGGTGGTGCTCCAGCCACTTCCCGGCTTTCATGCCCACCACTGAGGACTTTCCAGATCTGCATCTACTCTTCTCTTGGAGGGAGAGATTTCAACTTTACCCCTTTTTTCACTTCTGGAAAGAGACAAAATGTCATGGCAAGATCCAATGCATATCAAAGGAGCGAGACACTGTGGTAGGCATCAAGTACTGTGCTAGATTTGCTGCTTATTTTCCAAATGAGGAGGTGACACAGTTCTCCTAGAGGTAAAGCTTTTCAGCAACCCCCTAAATTACTTCTTTTTTTTTGATAAAAAGTTCTTTTTCTCCAGCATACATTACTTTCTTTGTGTCATGTGCTTGTCTTTGCTGCATTCCTCCTGAGAGCAGTTGGTCACTCCAGTTCTATGAAGTATTAATACCCCACCAGTGATATTTATGTACCCAGATCTTTTTTTTTTTTTTTTTACCTTTAGATGTTCAACAGCATGAATATTCTTATTTTTTATTTAAAACTAATTTGGAGTTCTCGCTCTCTAAGGAGTTTCTAATCACCAAAAAGTGCCTGAGGCTAAAACTGATTGACAGGAAAACGTTGTGGCTTCTGAAAAGTAAATTGGCTATTGACAGAGCAGTATACAAAGGAAAATGCTAAATGCTTATTATTTATGAGCTATTAGGGAAAATGTTATTAGCATCTGTTTCCCACATGGGCAAAAACACCTGTCAGACATCAGGAAACTATAAAACGATGCACAGTTAATAGTTACTTTGTTTAAAAAGTCATTAAAATTGAATGTCAGCTAAAACTTAGGAAAACATTATTCTTCAAAAGACTTTTAATCTTGCTGTTCAAAAACAAAACAAAAAAAAGTAGAAAAGACCTTGCCACATTTTAATTTCTGGGAGCAGAAAGGAAGAAGGCGTTTGATTTGAAAGTGATGAGGCGATTTGTGGTACACAACAAACAAAAGGCAGAGGAAGAAAAAAAAAGGCAGAGGAAGAAAGGCCCAGGTTGGGTCCCTCCTGGAGCTGTGAGCCAGAGGGAGAGCAGAGCAAGGTCAGGCGTTTACAGGAGGTTTCAGGGTGCTGTGGGGCTGTTTGGATTTCACTTAAACCTGTAAATAGGGGAGGTCTGCCTTTCTTAGAAGCAGAGAATCACAGAATTAGACCAAGTTGATCCAAGAATTTCACAGTAACAGAGAATAGGTTTAGATTAGCTATTAGGAAGAAATTCTTCCCTGTGAGGGTGGTGAGACACTGGCACAGGTTGCCCAAAGGAGCTGTGTCTACCCCATGCCTGGAAGTGTTCAAGGCCAGGTTGGACAGGGCTTGGAGCAACCTGGACCAGTGGAAGGTTTCCCTGCCCGTGGCAGGGGGTGAAACTTTAAGAGCTTTAAGGTCCTTTCCAACCCAAACCATCCTATGATTTCTCTGATCATCAGCCCCAAATCACACTTGCCTTGAGTCAGACCCAAACTTTGCACAGGGTGTGTCACGTCCAGGTTGGACTTTTTTGCTGTGTCTTCAAATAAAAAGGAAAATTATGGCCAAGATGTCTCAGACCCCTTTCCCCCTGTCTGCATGCCATCTAAACAGAGATCTGACTGGATTGATGTACTTTCCAGGGGCAGAGTTGAAAAGAGTTGTAATTTGTTTACACAGGGAGCCATTTTCCTTCTAAAAATTCATATATGACTTTTCAAGCAGCCGTATTCAGGAGGCAAACCTATTCTCCATGTTTATACAGAGCTGAGCACAGCACCACCGTTTTAGCAGCAATCCTGGTAAAAAACAAAGATTTTTTTTTTTTTTTAACACACAGTGTGATGGCACCTTCCCTTCCAGATTGGTCAGAACTTTAGCACAGGTTGTGGAACCAAACCCAGGGGGTCTTGAATGGATGTAGGGCCTAAGGGTGAAAACAGCCTAAAATGTGCTCTTCTAAGTGTCCAAGCAGGTATAACAGCAAAATGTACCCACAGAAGCCTTAGTGGTAAATAGAAACATGGTCCATCTTCCCAAAATTGCACAAATTCCTTGCTGTTGCCAAGGAAATAAATAATTTCTGCCTGTACAATTCACATTCCCTTCTAGACAGGAATTTCATACCTGGAATTTTACTTTGGTAAATAGCAGAAAAAAAGAGATGATCTTTGGAATAACCGCACACCCCAAAATCACCCTTGTTTTTCCTCACAGTGAATGAAATTTTACTAATCCAGGACACAAGGGCAAACCCAGTATGACACGAGTAAAAGTGCCAAAGAAATATAATATAAAATATTGCTTGCCCATTTAAATTATTTGATGTTATTAACATTAATTACCATACTTGGATACCCTGAGTGATTCACACGTTTTCCCTCCCCCAACTTCTCCTCCAAAGCTGAACTCTGATTTTCGACATCCGCTTGTTTTCTCCATGGATTTCCTTAGAGCAGCAGAAGGGATTTGGCAGATGGTATCTCACCATCCCAGTCCACTCTGCTCCAAACAGTATTTCCTCTGCATCTTCCTTTTTTTGCTCCACAGACATCAAGGCTCAGTTTGGTGCCTCTGTGTGTGTCCCACTTTCCATGGGGGGTTTGGAAGGGTTTGGTCCATGCCAAGACCCAGGGTGGGCTCAATTACTGCTGCTGGGTGTCAGGGACTCTCAGATCTCTGCATCCACTCTGACGAGGCTGAAGAGGTGCTGGAGGAGTTCAGTGCTGTGGTGCAAGAAGAGGGCCATATTTTAGTATGAACAGCAGTATAAATTATCTTCACCTGGTGACACCATTGGCTTTTATGGCTTGGTTTTATCACAGTTTCTTCTGCAGCCCATAAATTGAGACAACGTTTGGTCTTCTCACGGGAAACAGCGTCGGCACCACGGGACAGATGGAGGGATCAGCCTGGTGGTGGTTGGCCATCCCCAGGACAGGCTGGGAATGCAAGGGCAAGGTAAAGGATACCTCACTCAAGACCTTCTGGAAATGATCAGCTGGGGAGGCAGGAGATGCTCTTAGTTCACTATTAAATTAATTTCTGATACAGCTAAAAGTCATTATTGCTCTGTTGACATTTTAGCAGCACAGGGCAAAGCAGGGACTTTCCAGCCAACATCATTAGCCAGGAGAGGCAGATGTGCTTCCCAAAAACTGTGTTGGCCTGATCCAGGCATCAGATACCTTCATGAAAATGTGGGGCTGTCTTTTGCCCTTCCCACCTTCTCTTCAAGCACTCCCAGCAGCAGAGACCACCTCCACCTTGCCCAGTCCCCCAGGAAAGAGCCCTCCTGGGTGGGGGCTTCAATACCAGGCTCGAGCTGCCTTTGATGTGCCGTTTTCTCTTTGAAATGCAATGTCTCACTCATCTAATCCTCATCACATTTGGGAAGCTTCTCTTCAGTCTTTCAGATCGGGATGTCAGGGGAGTGGAGTTTATTTTTGAAAGGGGCCAGTTTGAAGTTTCTTGTTTTTAATACATAAATGCTTTTTAGATCAAAATGTAAAGTAACCCTTTTGGTGGGTGATTCTGGTTGGGTTGAGGTTTTATTTTTTCGTGGGGTTTGAAGTTTTCTTCACTTGGGACTGTAAATAGCTCTCAGGCACCTTGGATTTGTTTCCCTAAGTTTTCCCCTGATGCTCATTGTGTAGTCCACATATTTCAAACCTCCCAGTTGCCTTTCCCTGCATACGCACCGGATCATTCCAGAAAGAGCTGTGCTCAGAGCCAACAGAAACCAACACTGTGACCACCCCAGTCCCAGGGAGGAAATCCTAATCAGTGGAATATGCAAAAACGAGATTCTGACAGAATTTATTCCATTTGGTTCATGGAAATGATCCTCTCCAGCTCCTGTTCATGTCTCAGGAGTAACAGGGACTTTCTTCCTGAGGATGGGAGCTGTGCTCGAGCTGCTCCAAAATCCCCAGTGTCTGCATTTTCCCTCAGTCAGACACAAATGCAGCTGCTGGGTCAAGCACTGTGCAGGGCAGCTTCCAGTGACAGCCTGGGTGCCAAAACGGGGTTTTCTTGGACCCAGCTTTGCACACGGATCCTACAAATGCAGCGGCTGCTCCTCACCCATCCTTGATCCAGGACCCACGCTCCAGGCAGGGCAGTGCCAGGAATTTAACTTTGAAACGACTTGCACTCAGCCTGGTTTTCCCCACACTAACCTTTCCTCCTCCCAGTCTTGAAAGTTAGAAACATCTTTTGTATTCCAGAGGCCAAAGGGCCAAACTTGCCTTTAATTAAAATGCATATTCTTTAATTAAAAGCCCCATAACACATGAAGGGCATTCATTGAAATACGATGTGTGACATAGTCATTACCCTGCTGTTAATTACTAATTAATGAAGCTATTTCAATTAATAGCTTCCCCACTGTCACTCTGGCTTTGACAGGGCTCCGTGCTGAGAAGCCGTGGTGGAATCACAGGCGATCGTAACTCCTGGAACAGCACCAAAAGGCATCAGCTGAATATTCATGTCGGACGACGTTAACACTTTTCAATTAAACATAATAAAGTAAAAGCTCCGTCAAAAGTGTATATCAAACATGCATCAGCCTTTCCCTCTCCCCCTCTTCTCTTCCAGCTTGTCAAAAATAACTAGAGAGAAGTAGGAGGAAAAAAAAAAAAAAGGCAAGTTTTTTTCTTTCCTTTTGACACTTCAGGCTGGAGCATCGTTTATCAAGCAAGTGGTGCTGCTGTGCAGGGGGGAGGATTTATGACGAGCCCAGGTGAGCACTTGTGCTCACAGGCATCTCTTTTCTCTCCTAGGGCTGAGTATGGCATTACTCTCCTGTTTTCTCTCTCTTTCTTACACTAAAACTGCAGTGGGGAGTGGGGAGAGGCCCCCGAGTGCTTCTCAGCCCTGTACAAATATTTGGGAGCTGAGGAGCAACGTGTTTCACTTCCATGGTTAAAGGAACAGCTTCCCAAGTGCAGGTTTTAATTACAGAGCTGTGTCTCCACGGAGGCTGCTGGTGTAAGGAGCAGCGTGAAAAAAAGCTGTTTTGCAGTTGAGAAGTTATATCAGACCCAAAAACTGCAGAGCTGTGCTGTGCTCTCTCGGGCGCCACCTGGTTGAAGTTTTCCATTCAAAACACTTAGAAAATGAATCCAAGAGAAATTCCCGTGGTGTATATTCATACTGAACCTCAAACGTTTTGTTTTAAGAGCTATTCTTTTGAGGCAGAACTTGGGGAGGGGGAGGAATCTTTTCTAAAGAAAACATTATTTACAGAAAGCTAGAAATTGGGAGAAAAGGAAGATGCTGTCCAACTCTCCCTATTGTTTAGGTACTCAGAAATACAGAGAAGTACCATATGATCTGTTACAGAAAGCGAAAAAAGACAGTGACTTGGTGTGGGGACAGGGAAGGGAGATTCCTGTAATTCCTGAAGGATAAAGGAAGAAAACAAGAGAGGCCACAACAAGATGTTCAATCCGTGTCTCAACTTGAAGTTTCTGCCTGAAGCCGAGCAAGATAATGCTCATTGCATTGCCTGTTGGCAATGCACTGCTGAGGCATGAGCTAACACTCATCATGTGATGGGACTAATAAATAAACCATGTGGTTTGTGCTTATTCTTTGTGTCAGATCATGTTTCTGCATTTCAGTGTCCCAAACAGAGCGGTGGCACGTGGAGCAGTGTCCTTACTGCCCAGTGCTGAGCATCAGCTGGAAAAATCATTCTTCCAATTTCCTGGTGGCTCTAAGGAAATGCAAATCTATTTGTTATGTTTGTGGTTTGTTTCAAATTCTTGCTCTGCTCTCTCTGGATTTTCTACCAAGGATAGTGTCACCTGGAGGCCCTGGGTAGATAAACATCATTCCTGGGAGCCAGATGAAAGCAGGGAGATAAGGAGGGGTAAGATGTACTCAGCACTGGGACTTTCCCACACTGACCACTTTCCCAGCCACAGCACAATCCCAGCCTCCTGGCCAGCTCTATGCTTCTTCAGAGTTAAAATCCCCCATTCCCACCTCCTGCTCTGAATGCTGGTATCCATGTCAGACAAGTGGAGCTTCATCCTTCCTTCTATTCTGACCCTTCAGCTGCTGCCAGCTCCTCCTACCAGTGGCCCTGTTTCCTTCCCCAAGCTTAAGACATGTGGATGATTTCCTTTGACACCTCATGGTTTCCTGCTCTGGTCCTAGACTGAGACTGGAAGCAAAAATCAATCCAGCTTTTGAAACCAAGAATTTCAGACTCAGAAAAGTGTGGCAACAACACTCAGTGCCTTCCTCGGTTTGGGAGGCAGCATGAAAACGAAGACCCTTTCCTTCACTGTTTCTTTTAGCCTCCCTGATAACATCTGATTTTTTTATTCCTCCTTTTCTTTTGACCATCACCAGACTGAGCTCTGCTAAAGCCGAGCTCAAGGGCAGCCCAGCTGATCTGTCCGAGCACCACTGAGGACTCATCATTGTTTGTCCAGCTGGTTGACTTCTAAAGGTTGGTCTCCAAGGTCTCAATTAGGGTTCAGGGCTGACTCGCCTCCACCTCTCCTGGGAAGAGGTTTTGCCTCTTCTGCTCAATTATACACAGTGTCTCCTCCATGTGCAAGAGAGACAAGGAAGGTGGGAGCTTTAGCTTTGCTTTAGTTGTTACCTCTGAAGCATAATTCAGAGATATGCATTGCTAGAAAGGCTTCACTCTCATAATGTGGTAGTCCCTTGATCTCCTGTGTTTGTGCAGGGCATGGAAGCCAAATTAATTAATTGGACAGGCCCCCATTTTGTTTGGATGCTGTGCCTCTCTCTCAGAGGGTGCTGCTGGTGGCAAATGAAGCTGCACAGAGATTCGTCCCTGATTCCCCAGTGCTGGAGTGACTTCTGTGTCTGCCTGGCATATGTCTAGTTTTATTTTTCCTTAATAGCAGAATGAAGAAAAGGCAGAATTCACAAAAATCACCCTTCATATATCTATATGGGGAATGCTGGTGATACTAAAGATACCGAAGCTCAAACACCAGCACTGAGAACTTCTTCTGTCTGTCCCCTGATGTTCATGAGGCTCCTTTTTGCCTGCAAAAGAAAAAAAATGTTTCAGGGTATGTTGAGAGAAGTATTGGTTGAGATGGGAGCTGCCCTTCCCTGGAAATATTAATCCACCAAACACGGATGAATCTCCTGGAATAATCCTCTCTAATGCACGTTCAGGAAATCAATTCAGTGCTTTATTCTTTAATCCAGAAATCTCCAAGGAGGAGGAGGAGGAGGGAGAGGATGAACAGACACCATCAGAAGAGGATAAAAAATTGGCACTGTGTTTAAGGAAAAGAGAGAAAACTGTGTCTTTGCTGAGAGCAGTGAGACATTCTGGCAGCCCAGTGGTAGAGGTGCACCTGCAAACACCAAAGCCCTGAGCAATGCCAAAATATGTCATTTCTTACTCATGCTCTCATTTTTGGCTCTGCAAAACCCACCATTAATGCCCCAAATTGCATTACCTTGGTGTTACACTCACAAGCCAGATTTTCATGTGTCTGCTCCATGTGTGCTTTACCTGCAACACATAGACACCCACAGAGGTAGGTCTCTCAGCCAGAACTACCTCAGCAAATTTGGCAGGTAATTGCCTGTGTGACAGCAGATCTGGTTTTGGAACAGCAGTGAATGGTTCAGTTTCCCTCCTGAACAGCTTTAGCCATATCATTTAAAGCTATGGGTAATACATCTTAATGATGCTATTTCAGGCGTGTTTTCCCTCCTAAACCCTCTAAAATACAGCTGTTTCCAGGCATATTTATCTTTTAGCTCTTGCAAACAGTTCCCATTTTTCGACCTCAATTTAATATGAAATATTTTCAAAATCTGCCAGGAAGAGTTTGCCCATCTCAAGGCTCTGTCTCTGTCTTTGGATTTCAGTAATTTTTACCCTAACTTGAATGAAAATTACACAGTGCATTTCTGAAAATATTGGAATGATCTGAGGGTGCTGAGAGAGATCACTTGGTAACTAAGAGGGCTCAAAGGACAAAGAGTTGCATCCAGAGTTGGTGACATAAAGGCTAAAGCTTTTTGCTTAGCTTGTCAGAGACTCATGAGCCAGGAAAAAAATCTGATTTGGAGGTGAATCAAAGTTTCCCCATAGTTTTAATCCCTCAATGTGCATCATTTATGTAAGAAATTAGCTAAATTTGAATTTTGTACTCCCAGCTGTCTCGAGGCACAAAATCCCCCAGAGAACAGGCACCACTCTGAAAGGGTTTATCGTGGTCCCTGGGTTCAAACCTTGTGTCCAGGTGTAGAACAGCCCATCTCCTACCAGCACTGGCTCTCCTGGAAGGACAGCCCAGGGCTGTGCAAACATTTCTGGGGTCACCACTTTGTTGCACTGAGTGTCCTACTTAGAGGTTGCTGTAAAATGAGATTGCAAGGATGGAGGTTTACGCTGAGCTCTTGCTGGCCCAGGTGGCTCCTGCAGTGAGAACTGCAGCCTCCAGACCTTTGCAAATCACAGTTGGGCTGAAATAAAATGAAATAAGAGATCATGATAAATTACTCATCTGAAGACCTTCTCTCTGATATCTGTTTGTGCTTTTGCTGATAATACTTCTTGTTGAGGGGGGTTATTTTGCTAAAGAACCAGTGTCTGGAGTGCAGAATAAGAGAGCACATCCTCCCTCCCATGAGCATGGGGACATGTGGGGGCCTTGTATGCTCCTCCAAACCTGCTAAATGAGCTTCTGGAAAGTGTCTGGGACAGGGTTGAAGCAGGGAATGGAGGAGCTGGAAGGAAGATGCTGGAGGAGGCAGAGCAGACCTGTGGGCTCTGAAGAGCAGGTCGGTCACAGCAGCAAAACCACACCAAGGTGACTGAGACCAGGAAATTTGTGACACCACGTTTATGGGCACAGGTCATCCCTTGTCTCAAGTGGGGCAAAATTAGAGCCCAGAAAGGGCTCTAAAACACAGAAAGGCTCTTGTAACCAGTCAGGATTCACACCAGCTCAGAGCATCTGAAGGGCTGAGGATGGGACTCATGAGAACATCCACCTCACCTGTAACTCACACAGGTACACAGGAGAGTTTGTAAATGAGTGGGTTTGTCTGAAACTTGGTAGGAGAGGGGGGGAAAACCCAACATGAAAGGAATAATTTAACAGCTGCAAGGAGCCTCAGTGGTTGCACAGGAAAATCCCCTGTCACCCACAAACAGTTTGCCTTTAATGAGAATGCAGGACATGCATGAGTAGGTTGCTAATTCTTTGTGTAAAGTCCTCCTGATAATTGCTACATGTGTACCTTTCCATTGTCTTCCATGGAAGTGGGATTGCATTTTTTTTTCCTTTGGAGCTGAAATTAAAAACAAATTTATTAGAAAATACTGAATGTCAAAGTTGCAGGAGATCATGCCCAGCACTGTGTTTGGAGGAACAGGAGCAAGTCACCAGTAAATTGGGAGCTGTAGAGAGCAGGGGAAAGCAATTTGGGAAGGGATCAAGGGATCAGCCAAAGCTTTTCTGGCAGCTACTTCCTCAGTCAAACCATTAATTTTTGTTAATCCTTTGCAAAAATCTGGTGATTTGGGAACAAAATTTTACAGTATTTCAGTCTTGCTTTAAGAGGCCAAATCTAATTACTGGATAATGGGACCTTGGCCTTCCAGGAGCAGAGACACTTGGGAAGATGTGGGTTTATATGGGGGTTTCTTCTTATTTCATTATTGGATTAAAATCTACCCCATCCTTAAGTCTGCACCAGGAACTCTGTAAGCAGGAGCTACACCAGTCTGGAAACCAAATGGAGCATAAAACCCCTGTCACCACCCCTGCAGCTGATGGTCATATTGTGTTTTGGGCTATTCCTGTGACTCTGTGCCCATGGAGCTTGGCTGTCCTGGCTCACACCGTGTCCCCAGAGCTGCTGCAGGGCCATTGGATGGGGCAGGCTGGCCTAAGGTGAAGCCTGCAGAGCCCCAGGGATCCCCTTGCTCAGAGACACCCCCAAAAACTGCACTGCAGGAGGATCAGTATTTCGGAGGTGTTTTGGCAGAGGGGAAAACCTCTTTTTTAAACCCAAGTTATGCTTGTGGAAACTAAGACTGTTTTTCATGTGTTTTTCAGACTGCCTGCTCTGAGGACAGTTATAAACAAACACAGGAAAATTATTTTGAAGAAAGAAACCAGATAGGGAAGAAGAAAGTGGAGAGCACATAGAGCTGCTGGTGAGAGATTGATGCCCTGGACTGCAACTCCCTGCCATTGCCCCCCCTCTCACTCCCTTTTTTAATTACAAGCAGCCAAACTGTAAAGACCTTAATGGACATCTTAATTATTGCATTAAAGTTTGAAATGGAAAATTCCTCATTACATGCCACGCAGTAGGTCACAGCTGCAATAAACGGTGATATTTTGCTTGTTACAGGACTGGGTGCCCTTTGCAGAACTGGTGTCTTTGGGGCATGTCCCGGCCCTGGGGAGCTGCCAGGTGGATGTTAGATCAGGTCTCTGCTGTGAGAGCATCTGCTTGTGTTTTCCAGGCAAAACTATCACCAAGAAGTGCTCTTTGCTATTCCTTCTCTCCTCCAAATAGGGCTATTTTTCTCCTGTGTTTTGCTTTCCATCTGCTTGAATGTGTTTATTGATTTAGTGTTATGCAAACTGCAATAAAACAGTATCCTTCTAATGATCTCCAGCCAGCTATGGAATATTTCCCAAACAATTTAAGTACAAACCCACCCCAACCAGCAACATAATGTACCTGTCACTGACCAGCCTTTAAGCCCACTCACAGATTCCCAGATCCTTTTGCACTGTGCCTGTCCCTACTTGCTCCGGGAAGGCTGGAAAGCTCAGGTCCAACCTGTGACACAGACAATTTAAGGAATGTGGCAGAAAAAAAAGCTCTAACTAACCTAAAGGACCTAAAAGGTCATAATAGCTCCTGTGTGTATGTCAGAGGTTGTTTATACCTTTATAAGAGGAACAAAAGGACAGGAAAGTTTGAGGATAACTTGCACCCAAACTCTAAATCATCTTCAGCATTGTTTTCATACCACCAAGTTTCATGTTAGTTTTTTTTTCTGAGGACACTGAGGAGAACATTAGAGGACTCTGTAGTACTTAGAGATATTCTCTTGATTACATGACCCTACAGATGAGGTGCTAAAATTCCTTTCAGTGGCTATTTCTCATTCTAAAATGCCCCTCAAACTTTTCCTCCGCTCCCCACCACTAACTGCACAATTGCCATGTGAGGGGTCCCAGCAAATCTGGGACAGCAGATCCTGGGACTCCCCAGGGCAGCTCTGGTGGTGAGAGCCACTAGCCAGGGCTGCTCCTCGTCAGGGCCAGGCTTTGCCAGCTGTGCCCATCGTTCCAGCTGTGCCCATCGTTCCAGCTGTGCCAGCCAAACCATCTGCATCAGCCACACTACCCGTGCCAGTTGTGCCAGGACCAGGCACGGCAGCTCTTGTCGGCCAGGAGCTGCCACTTCCCAAATCTCACAGCTCCCTCTGTTGGCATCTGCTCGAACCTATCGGCGTGGATGTAAAAAAACCTGGTAATGCATTTTTTTTTTACCACACTCTCCACATGGAAGGTGATCTGCCTGTGGGGTGTATCCCACCTAACGCAAGAATCACTTCGTTTGTATTATTACTCTCAAGCGATATTGGATCATGGATGTTGTACTGACCACAGCTCTGCCGAAGGCAGCTTTTCAGCCATTTGTCCAAAAGCAGTGAGAAGATGTAGCTGGCTGTGCTCAGGGTCTGATGTACGAGTACACGTGGGGATGCTGTGAGAACCTGCCAGCCCAGATACTCTCCCAGCACAGCCCCCCCTAAGGAGTTAATCACATCAAATATACTTGTCTGTCCCTTACTGATCACACAAATTAACACCTCTGCAGTCAAAGGAAAACCACAGTCTGCAAATGATTTGCTGCCTTTATTTTTTTTTCAGGTCCTTCTGTAACAAAAACTCAGACCACAAGCTTTGGCAAGGTGGCTTAAACAAAGAACAGAACAGGTCTGCAAAATGGCTTCAGCACTTCACCAGTGAGGTATGAGGAAAATGAAATATAAGCTCAAGTCAAATACTTATTAGCCAGTTACAGAGACAGACAACCAGGACAGCCCACTGGAGTGCTAGCTGAATTTACAGAGGAGGCATAGCCAGCCACGCTGACTTTCCTTTGAAGATCTCAATTCCAAATTTCCCAGCTGGCAGAGCCAAGGGGTGGCCAAGCCGCCTGGTTCGAATGTGAGTGATTTAAACTCATCAACTCTTTCAGAAGAAATGGTGCAATCAGCAAAGAGAGCAAGGATTGACTCCTTGTGTTCCTGACCTGCAACACTGAACAGCCAAGGAAGACACTAAAAAAAAAAACCACAGAAAACATCTTTTTTTTTTTCTGTGTCACTACAGAAAAGGCCATGCAAGCAATCTGCTCAGACTGGACAAAGGACAAGCTGGCAGAGATGGCTGCACAGCCTCGGGCCTCTTTGGCAAGCCTGGCTTTGTTTGCTCTGAGTGTTATCCACCGATTTTAAGACTTCCCACCAGTCTTCCTGGTAGCAAACAGCCTTTTAGAGAAAAAAAAGCACAGAAGGAGAAAAAAAAATACTTTCTTATCTCTCTGTCCCTAATCAGGCCACATTGATTTTTTATTCTCTTGAGAAGATATCAAGCAGTTGCACCTTTATCTCTTAATGTGCCCAGTAAGTGGCTCAGCTCAGTTTAGTGACACCCATTAGTGTCTCTGCAATCAAAAGGCTGTCACTATTTTCACTACAAATCCACCTATTCAGAAATTTAATATGGCTCCAACAGGTCTTCCAAGAAGAAATCTGGCCAAAACAAAAGGTAAAGAAGGAGATAATTGGGTTTTTTTTAAGGACAATAAACCTGAACCTACAGCTTTCCTGCACTGCAAAGTCCTTGGGAAATCTGCTCCTCAGTCAGTCTGAGATGGAGTTTTCTGGTAAGCACTGGAAAAACCAAACAGAACCTTTCAGCCTCAAGCAAGGGGCAGGAGGAAAAGCAATGAATTGCTTTAATATGAAATGTCACATTTAAACTTCATCCTACAAAACCAAATACTGGAGGCTGGTAGATACTCCCCTTCGAGAAATAGTGAGGGATTTGGTGGGAGCACCACTCAAAATAAGCATGCAGAGTCAGGCCTCAAATACATAGAATATAGAATTTGGTGCTTACATTTTAAAATATTTATAAATAACTTAAGACATTCAGGCTCAGAGGTGTCTACAGCCAAGTATTTCCCTCTGACACGGGGAACCACAGGGATCCCCATCCCTATGGATCCCCAGTGCAGAAATTTGGTTTATGCTCAACAAACAAAACCTGCCCGAGTGAGGCTCTTTGGAAAGTCTCCCTTGAGAGCACATGGAGGACACATCTAATCCAGCAGAACACATGTGGGGGTGCAGATCTACAGCACAGAACGTGACCAGTTCTTCCTATACATTCACAGCATCTGGCAAAACAGCTCCTGGGGGATTCCTCAGCTGTTCCTGCACCACGAGGTGAGCCCAGCTAAGCCTGACCCCAGGGGATGGCAGATCAGCTCTGCTCTCATGGTGGAGCTGGCCTGCCTGGGCTCAGGGCTGGGGTAAAGCCACCTGGGAGAGGAGGGACACCTTGAGCTCTGTCCTTGAGCAAAGACAGGCTTGCCTTGGAGTGCTCTGCTCTGCAGCCTCCTGTCAGGACCAACACAGCCCCTGGATACACTGCAGACATCCAGCCAGACATTCCCTGAAGGGAAGCCTGGGAGTCATCTCACAACCCTTGGACACCTGGCTGGTACCTGCCAAGCTGGCTGCAAACAAAGGCACGGGAGGGGGGGTTAAGGTCAGAGGTACATTCGTTGGGACAATCCCTGTCACACAGTTCAGAGGACACGCGTGGCACAGCAGCCCAGAGGTGGACAGTCAGAGGACAGCAGAGCAGGGGGGGATCTGCTCCTACACAGAGAAGCAGCTCCCCCTCAGCAAGGCATGGAACCACAGCAGCCTTGGGAGACAGGTCGGGTAACCTCCTTTGGCCACATGGATATTTGTCCACCAGACACAAACTGGGACAAACTGGTCCCACAGACCATATCCTCACTGGAGATGTGGAGCTGGATGGCTCTGCAAGCCACCAGCTATGCCCTGAGCAAAAAATAAACTCTACATTTTTTTTCTGTCATGGGTTCCATCCAGACCCACTATGTACTTGGTTTCAGCATATGTTCTTCCCGTTAAAACACCTAAAAAAAAAGTTAAAATGTTCTTTGGCACTTGTGCAACATAGACGTGACACTCTCCTGTCCTTTGGCTGCTCGCTGGGCTCATCTCTAGAGATCCACGTAAGCAGAGTCTGTGTCCACCCTCTGGGCCTCTCCAAACAGGAGGAATACACAGAGCCCAATGCTGTTAACAGCAGCCACCAGGTTGAAAACAGAAATCCAGGAGCCAGTCGTTTCAATCAGGTAACCAGCCAGGTACACACAGATGACACCTGTGACAGAAGAGAAGAGAAAGACATGCAAAGGCTCTGGGGCTGGATCCTGCCCTCTGCAAGGAGAGGGCTCTCTGGGAAAGGATGAGCTGCAGGAAGGTACTTTACCTAGGAGGGCTCCACCTGTATTTGCAACCCCTGGAAGGAAAAGAAAGAAACTGTGTGTTCAAAACCCACGGACATGAGCAGCTTCATCCTGGCTCCCACCAACCCCCAGTCTGCACATCTGGCAAAATGCTTTGTTGATCTCAGAATCACAGAATGGTTTGGGTTGGGAAGGACCTTAAAGTTAATCTCATTCCAAACCCCTGCCATGGACAGGGACACCTTCCACTAGCCCAAGTTGCTCCAAGCCCTGTCCAACCTGGCCTTGGACACTTCCAGGGATAGGGCAGCCACAGCTTCTCTGGGCAACTGAGAGAGACCACTGACATGCAGCATCATCCCAGCCCTGGGTGCAGGTCCAAAGGCACATTGGTGCCATTTTACCTGCCCCCAGCACTGGCAGGTTTATTGCAGAAGGAAGCTGAAGCTGCACACACAGAGTAGACACTGCCCAGAGCCACCCTTACTCAAACCTTGACCATGTCCCACCCACAGATGCCACCTCTCCAGCATGGAAAGCCCACAGAATCCTTACCAAACAGCAAGCCAGCACACGAGGGGGCCAGGTCCTGCACGTTTACTGAAATACCACTGGTGAGAAACAGAGAGGGGGGAAAAAAATGGCTGTTTGAATGAACACACCTGTTTCTCCATCATTTACACAGAGACTGGTTTGTGAAACACAAGGAAAGGTTCTGGACAAGAAATGGCACAAGAAAGGAGTAGAAGCTGAGAGTGAAGCAGTCCAGGTGAGCATAAGAAGGAAAACAATTCAACTCAAAGCATTCAGAAGGGCCAAAATGCAATTTCCCTGCTTCATCTTTCTAATACTGGCTGGTCCAAGCCCTTTCCCACACTAGAGGTTTGCTGGATCATTTCCACCCCCCCAGGCACTAAACTCCACCAGCTTCACACACGATGCTCAGGCAAGCGCCAGTTCTTGTTCTGACAGGCAGGATGGAGGCAGCCCTGCCCGAGACCCCAAAATGCCAAGTGTGGGATGAGAGCAAAGGGCCACAGCTCCTGTCCCCATCACTCTCCTTACCTGTGGTTAAAGGTCTGGAGTCCAACAGAGGCGGAGGCAAACACTATTGCTCTGCAAAAACTGGAGGTCTGGCCCAGACACAGAGCAAAAACGCTTGAGACGCCAGAGCCAATGACCTGGAAAAAAAGCAAAATTAAACACCACAGCACATTTTCTGTAAGGAAGAAAGCAAATTCTGTCATGAACAAACTGTTCCCTTTTCCAATGCAAAAGCTCATGTGCACCAGGTGCTTCTTAAGCCTTTTTTTTCCCCCAGTGTCCTGCCCTTCTGTGTCAGACGTCTGTCCAGACGGATGTGCTGCTGCAGAGCAAAGGAGACACTGTGTTCTCACCCAGCATTTCTATTTTTGTTCACCCTTGTATTGCTACTTCCTCAGTATCTAAGGGGTCATTCAGAGTGCTGGTGTGACAACAGGGACAGGTTGGCCTTTGCCTGTGAAAGAAAACCCCTCCAGAGCACTCACTGTGCTCAATGTTACCATTAGTCCACTGTTAACAGAGGTCTATGCTCTGTTCCTCAGCCAGGGTTTTCCTCCAGATTTCCCTTCCCCGACACAGAGACCACCAATCAACTGGCAAAGCCAGAAAACTTCCCCTCTTTCCACCTATAACCCCCAACCCAGCTCCATACAAGGTCTAGTCTGACATGTAAGTAGAGCTCAGAAGGTAACTTGGGTGTCTCTCCTGTGGCTTCAGCTCTCTTACCTGCATGAACTTACGAATGGTGATGGTTCTGTACCCTGAAAGAGGAAGGGAGAGTTGGAGTTCAGCACAGCCCACCAGGTTCTCCTTGTTCTCCAGCCAGGAGACCATAGAGTAAGTGGATTTCAGATGCCCAGATTTCATCTCCATGTGGATATTATGACTGAGATCAAAGCGAGCCCCAAACACATGGAGGGGATTTGTAACTGGAGTGTTTATTATGATGTTGTACTAGAACCTCACATTGTCTGTTTGCTGGGTCTTCTCCCTACCAACAGGCCCATCTCCTCCTACTCACATCCTCTCTCCAAATCCCATAAAATTAGAGCTGATGAGAAGTCAGAAGGGCTCTTACCTTGACTGATTAAATGATCAGACAGAAATCCACTGAACAAGCTTGTTGGAATTGCAACCAGCCAGGGGACTACATTAAACACCCAACCCTGAAACAGAGTGAAAATCAAGAGAGGTTTGTCAGAGCTGAGTTTGTTTGCAAATATTTTATTTGATAGTCCACAGTATCTGTAGAAAGGGGGAAAAATGAAGCACTTGGGACTTGTTGCAGCATCTGTACCCCATTTGCAGGGCCAGCTCTCAGCTGCACCCTGCCCCACTCCAAGCTCTGTAAGGGGGCAGGTGCATCACAGGACAGTAGCATTTGTAGGTTTGCTGTCTTTCCTTCTGCCCTGGTGACTCTTCATCCAGGGGAGAGGCAGAAAGCTTTGAGAAAGAGAGATTAAACGTGGCAAAGTTTACTGCTCAGCATAATGATGTGGCAGAGAGCCAGAGAGCCTGGGAAGCTCACTGTGGGTTTCCTGTGGGTCACCAGCAAATTTCCAGAATTTCCAACAGCTCCAACCTCATTAGCAGCGTTACTGTGAGGCTGAGGGAGTGTAGCTGGATTTTCTAATGGCAGGATTAGGTAACATTATGGGTAGTAACATACTTTGGCCTATTTTCAATTAAGTGAGCTTGCTACAGCTGTAATCACAGCCGATTACTGGTCAGCTGGATTACAGCTGCTCAGGGGCACTTCAGTGCCCAGATCCCACAAGGAGCTGAAACCAGCGTGGGTTGTGCTGAGCTTCATCTCAGCTCCTTTGAACCTACTCATCCATGCATCCATCCATGCATCCATCATCCATCCATCATCCCCTGTATGTCTCCCTTTGCTCAGAGTCCATCACCCCATGGAGGCATCTCCCCTTCCTGCCTGGCTTTGGGATGTGTGGGAGGGCTGAATAATCTTGGGTTTGAATAATATTGTTTCGGCTGCTCCTGGAAATCATACCAGTGCCCATTTGCATCTTTCCATGCCTTTGAAATCTGGGTCTTGGTCACTTTTGAGAATATTACCCCAGGGGGTTTGTGGGGCAATGCCTCTGGTGTCTGTTAACACCAGCTGGGGTTGCTCAACACGACAATCCCAATGCACCTTGTCTAATCCCTCAGCCCATCAACCTGATCCAAACCCTCCATCACCTCCACCCAGGCGGGCTGGAGGCAGCTGCCCAGCCAGAGGTGAGGCAGCTCACCTGCAGAAAGGGACTTTGGCCAGCAGGTGACACAGGTTTCCCACATTAGGGATTATTGTCCATCCTTTAGAACCAGGCATCCTCGAACCACGTTTTAAAATACATGAAGCGATTATCAGCTGCAGACACACTATACAGAGTATCTTACATAAGGGCACCGTGATATAATGCTTAACAGATGGTAAATTACTGCTGCACAAGCACATTACTCGAGGTGCACAGATCTTGTCACAACAATATGTTTGCCGGTTTAATACACGATTTTAATATAAATATCAACTATGCCATAAAGAGCTTTACATGTGTAATATGAAAAGGCATTTGTAAGCAGCTCTGGATATTGTAAAAAACCTAACAGAGCCATTGTGGAAAAGACTTTGTGAGTTTCTGAGAACAAGATGAAAATACCAGCTCTCAGATCAGATAAGTATTGCCTGGCTTTCTGAAAAATGGGAACACCATTTGTGCTAAGGAGAGGGAAGCTTTTGTAGTATTTTTGAAGCACACAGTATTAATGGTAATTTTAATTTTAGCAGGCAGGTCTGAGCTGTACAGTGTCAGTCCAGCTAAAGACTCTGTGAAAAATCAGGAGTGAATGGTGGTTATTTGCAACAGCAGAATGTCATGAGCTCTGTGCCATTTGAAAACTGTCGTTTTCTCAGAAGAAAAGCAGTCTAAACCACAAATATAACCTGCACTTCCCCGCCTGGAAAGTGCCCCAGCTCTGCCTCCCCTCAGCATCCCTAAGCAAACAACTAGAAACCAGCCTCTGCAACCTGGAGGGAGGATGCTAGCACCTCCAAATGTATGTGCAGGGGTGCCACAGCTCCTAATCCCACATGGAAACCTCCCACCCCCTCCTGACTCGCAGCCTGCTCTCACCAAATCCCTCTGCCATCACCTTCCTCCCTAACCAACCCATTTTGGCAGGTACCCAGCACGACCCCCTTTGAATAGAGAGCAGCAGTGCCTGCACCTTGGAGCCAACCTACCTTTGACTCAGGAAAAGTTTCCTTAAAGAAAGTTGGCAGCCAGGAGAGGAGAGTGAAGAACGTGCTGGCTGTGGAGAGCTGAGCAATGATGACAGCCCTGAAAACACACAGTGGAGAGGAAACAATCAGGAGTGACAGGTCACACTGGGTGGGAAACAGGCACTCGAGCAACCCAATATTTCAGTTCCTGGTCTATAAAGAAATCTCTCACAGCACTGCAATTGCTTCCTGAGATTTTTCTTACAGATAGCAACTCCTTTTGGCTTTCTCCCCTTTGCAGCAGCGCTGTTTCCTTCGCTGTCCCATCACACAGTGCCTGACGTCAGCCCCAGGCTCAGGCAAGGTTAACTGCAGTGGTAATTATGCCAGTGCATTTCCCACCGGTCCCTTCCAGTGCTACTAGAGTCCTCCTGCTCCAAGAGGCGTTGTTTAGGGTTTTCTAGGGTTTTGTTATCAGCTCCATTGTTATTCAAGGCAGGAATGGGCTTATTGCCCTGCATCTTAAAACAGGACTTGGGAACATGCTTGGAGGAGCTTCAATATCCATTGTAGTATCCCAAAGGAAAAATGGCCATTAAAAAGATGTTTGCCAGCAATGAGAACACAGCCTGTGCCACTCAGTGCCCCAGTGCAACACTTCTTAGGAGCCCAATACAAGCAGCATTTCTAAGGAGTCCGGTGGAGAATATCAGTCTGGACGAGCACATGACTCATCCAGGGGGAACAGCCTGGGAAGGAGAAAGATTTGCCAGCAACATTCAAGTCTGACAGTCCTCTGGACAGAACATAAACCACCTTTTGCCAAGCTTACCTTCTTAGTTCTTTATTGATACAGAAGGAATTAGAAAACTTGGTTGTTTCCCAAATATTTAAATAAGTGGACAAAAACTACAGAGGCAGAAGAAATAAGCCCAGACAGGAGAAAAAGGAGGGTGTTCCCCAGCCCAGCTGATGCTCGAGGCCACTGCAGCTCCCTACCATATCGGTGCCTTCCTAAACAGCTGCTTCCAGGGAACTTTGGTCTGCTTGGGTATCGAGAGGCCTCTTGTTAAATAGTCTATGGGGATGATGAGTTCTGCAGGGAAGAAAACAGCCAAAGGAAAGCTCTGATCAGTAACTGTCTGTGCAGCTGGAGGCAGCCCTGGGACACTGCTATACAACTACCTTTAATCTCCTTGTTTTTTGGTCTTGTTTTTTTGGCTATGCCACCATTGAATGCTCATGAAAACACCTTGTTACATTGACCAAAATTTTTCCACTGTGTCCACACATTTTCCCACTCAGCCACTTCCACCCATTTGTACCCCTTGTAATAAACAAAAATCCCTTGGGCAGGGACCACATTTGAATTCTGTGTAGCACCAGACACACACCCAGCTCCTGATGAGCTTGGCTTCTACACATCATGCTCACACTAATAATGCTGTAGCCAGGTGTCATGGTTTGTCCATATGCAGAATTACTCCCAGACAGTTATTTCGGAAGAGATATTCTGGATTAATGGGTTTTTAAAAGCTCTATGTGTAGATGCTCTTAGTTGTGAATAAGTATCTTGTCCTGCTTTAGCTTAATCCACTTTGAAGATCATGCTCTGTTTTGTGTTTTCACTGGTGCTTAAAAGTACTGAGGAGCCAGATCAGGGATGTAATCCAGCGTGGGACTTGAAACAGGAAATCAGCATTGAAAGAGCTCAAAACCTCGTTTCTGGGTTGAGGGTCTTGGGTGAGACACAGCATGCATTACAGAAGACACCTGAGCAAAAGGTCTTTGTGCAAAACCAGGCATGATCTTGGAAACACAGAGGATTTGCAGAAAACAACAGAGAGGAATCACTCAGTTCCCAGAGCCTTGGGAGCACTGGCAAGCCCAGGGATGCCTGGGATTTACCTTTCTCACTCAGAAGGTACTTGCAGGTGCAGTAAACCCAGAGCAAAGTGAGCAAACCGGAGAAGTAGAAAACGCTTTCCCAGCCATACCAGTCCAGGAGGAGGGATCCTGCACCACCAATCACCAGTGTCCTGCAAGGGAAACCATTTGGATTTACTGGTCTGGCCAAGAGTGCCTGGACTGTGCACATCAATGGGAGATGCACCCTGGGGTCAACACTGTGTGTCACTGAGCCACAGAATCACAGAATGGGTTGGGTTGGGAGGGACCTTAAACATCATCTCATTCTACCTCCTGCCATAGGCAGGGACACCTTCCACTAGACCAGGTTACTCCAAGCCCTTTCCAGTGTGGCCCTGAACACTTCCAGGGATGGGGCAGCCACAGCTTCTCTGGACAACCTGTGCCAGGACCTCACCACCCTCACAGAGAAAAATTTCTCACTCACTGCATGTGCAGGTGCTGCCCACCTGCCCAGTCCCCCTGTGACTCCGAAACCTGCCCTATTCCCTGAGTGGCATCTCAGGCCAGATCCTCACTGGGCAGGAGAAACCCTAAGAGGCCTCACCCTTGCCTGCCCCACCCTGAAACACGGACAACGACGAAAGAAAAGGAGGTTGCTGGTGTGCAGTATCTCAGAGAATGCACAACACAGCAAAAGAAATAAGCACACTGGAAAACTAAGTGGTTAAACACAGTAATATTTCTATTTGACTTTTAAGAAATCTTCCTATTTAGAAAGGAAATTCTGATGGAGACTAGCAGAGAAGGGGAAGTTCTATTCTCCCCACCCATCAGAGCGGACAGGTGACCAGTCTCAGGCTGACCCTTGCTCTTCCTACTGAATCAAACTGTTTCCCATAGTAATTAAATGTTGCAAACACTCTTCAAAGTCTGGTTTGAAAAGAAAGAGAAAACAATACATAAATCCTTGACAGGCACGACAGCAACTGCCTGAGGCTTCCTCAGCTGCAGCCTGTGTCCTTGAGGACCCGTGAATCCACATGTACTTTGGGCTGTGAGTTTTGCCTCCAACTATTTAATGGCATTTCATCACATATGATGTCCAGAGACTGTCACTCACTGCTCAAAGGTCTTTGAACTTACCCAAACTGTGAGCCAGTCCCCACTGTGCTGTAGGTGAAGGCTCGCTCGCTCTCCCGGACCCTCTGGGACAGCAGGCTGGCCAAGGACGGGAAATACACCCCTGAAAGCAACGGGAGCAAGGCAGGGAACAGTCAGGATTGTCAGCAAATCAAAAGCAAATTTAAAAAATCCAGAAGGAGAACACTGAGATAAAGCAGCAAAACCCTTGGTGGATTCAGAACAGGGATATCAAATAAACTAAGCGGACCCATCGCCATGAAAGGTTTGTTTGTGCCTCCTCTGTAATCCCCCATTTCATCATCACTGCAACTGCTACTGTAAATCCATCAGTGTCAAGGCACCTCCTCAGTGCTGTAGCTTGACAACAGGGACGAAAAATCATCCCAAATTATCCAGAAGTTTTGGCAAGAGCCAATTTTCCCCAAGTACTTTGAAGGAGTTTGAAAACGTGGAAAATCAAACAGCACCAGTGATGATTTCCAAAGCCAGCAGCCCCTGTCTGGCAGAGAGATTTCTACAGGGGAATGACTTGTCAGTGACTTTCTCTAGAAATGTCACTGTTTTTTCCCATGGAAGTTCTGGATGTGGAAGCAGCTTTGAGGCAGAGAATTGCTCAGACACACAGGGGAAGGGTTCATTCACTGCAAACCACAGGATTTGAATCTGAATGTACGGCACATGAATCCCTGTGCAGGGAAGCCCCCAGGCACACAGAGACACAGGACAGGGGTCTCACCTTGCAACAACCCCATGAGGAACCGGGAGGAGGTCATAAAAACAAGATGGGCAGAAGTGATGTGGGTGAGCACTGGGGTGAGGACTGTGAGGAACCCCCAGGCTGATGCTGAGAGGAGGAGGACTTTCTCACCTCCTATTCTGGAAGACAGAAAACATGTTATCAAAGGTGAGAGGCCAAAAGGGCAAAGTGCTCCAGTCAAGACTCAAGTGCCCTTCCCAGTTTAGCCAGTTTTTACAAACAACTGTTGGGTCAAACCTGTTCTTCTCTTACGTGTCTTTAGCCCCTGGCAAGGAGTTCTGATCTCCTCCCTTCTCACCTCCTGCCAGCGCTGCCTGTCCAACTCCAGCACACACTGATCCCAGAGACCAAGACAGAGATCAGTGCTGTCTGACACACTCGAGTCTCTGATGGTGATGGAGGAGAAACTCAAGTGCTGCCACTATTCTGCTTCTCTTAACCAGTGACGGTGTTTTACATCTGCCTTTTTCATCATCTCTGCCTTCTAACATTCAGGTTTTTCCAAGTGTTTGCTTGGAAACTATTGAGGACCATAACTAAATAGCACAGTGCACTGTACAAGTAATGTACTCGTTCCAGGTATGTGCTCCTCACAAAATATTTCACAGGAAAGCCCCCCTCACTAAGAATAGGGTGGCTGTGGAAAGGAACTCCAGCAGGCAATGATTCAGATCTTCCCTTACAACCACTTGGGGAATATGTTTGGTTTTTAATTTTTATGATAAAGTGAAGACACTTGGTTTTTCCAAACATGATGGAAACTGTGTTCAGGGACTTGCTTGTGAAAAGATTGCAATACGGGATAGAAAAACTGGACAAGCTGAACTGAAAACAAAGATAGACTGTGCAGATCAAATAAAAAAAGCTGTATTCATAGAATCCTAGAATCAGTGGATGGTTTCAGTTGGAAGGGACCTTGAAGACCATCTCATTCCAACCCCTCTGCCATGAGCAGGTACTCCTTCCACTAGACCAGGTTGCTCCAAGCCCCATCCAACCTGGCCTTGAACTCTTCCAGGGCTGAGCAGAACTCTTCCACAGCTTCTAACTGGACAGTCTAAACTACTCATGCCCCCTCTCAATCAGTGTTACAGACCCTGAGTGAGGCTGGCAGAGAAACCTCAACCCCTTTCAGAGCAACCTGCAGTGCCCCACAAAGCTTCCCCCACGGACACGCTTCACTTTTCCACCCCACCACTGCCCCAGGGCGAAACTTGGCACAGCCAGTGTTAAGACTGGAACTGAGGCACCAACACCAAGCTACACATCTTCAAAAAACAGAGGAAAACATGAGAAGGATTTCCAGTACTGATCACTGATGTGTCCTCCGATGATCTGTGTCAAGCAGTAGCCCCAGAAGAAGCTGCTGAGCACAACCCCAGACTGCTTCTTGTCCCAGTCGAAGTAGGAGCTGAGGGCGACGGCGCAGATGGGCACGGTGACACGGGCACAGTACAGCAGGCACGTCCCCAGCAGCAGCATCACCGTCCACACACGGGACTCGGGCCTGTGAGGGTGGAGAGGAAGATGGGGAAAGGGCAGCTGGGATGCTGTGCCTGGTAGGTCCATGCACAGAGAGGACTTACGGGTCGGGCTGCTTTGCTCGCAAGCCACGTCTGTCCTGATAAAATGAAGGTCACTGCAACCCCCCTGTGGCACAAGGGTTCTGACACAGAGAGTATCCCACCTGGTGGCTTTTGGGAATGATGCTAACTTCAGCCCAAACAATATTTGACACCGACAGCAAAATGTCTGTCCACAGGCTGCAAGGTGGAAGGGGCTGCTTGGACATCACTGGCTGTGGATGGAGGGAAAGGTGGGGAGGAACCTGGTTTGTTTGCTTTTCTTCCCCAAACAAGAAACTGTTCTTTAAAAGGTAAGGGTAACAAAGGAAAGGTCAGGGCCTGAGGCTGGAAGCATTTGCATGAGACACACCATCCTGATAGTAAATATTTGTTGTTTGGCATTCCTACCCAACCCCCAAGGGAGCTGGTGTGTGTGCTACCCTTCCTAAATAGGAGAGAGATGAAGGAATTCTTTAGAGAGACAATACATGATGGGGTTGAAGAGCTCAGAGAGAGGAGCAAAATAATTCAGCCTGGCCTGATAAGAAGTTTTAGGTAACATGAGCCATAATATGTTAACAGAATATATTATTTGGTGCATGAGTACTCAGCCCCAAGAAACATGCTCCTGCAGGATATATAGACTGGAAATAAGTGGGAAGGCAATTTGCTCCTGCTCCAGGTCAGTGATGTGCTTCTGGAGCAAAGAAACACATTTTGCTGCAAACATCAAGCCCAGGTGTAGGTGAATCCCTCTGCCTTCCCTCAGCCCAGTTTGTGTCACTCTGGGTCCCCCTTCACCCATGAATTACGGAGTTAAAAACTTAGTAAGAACACACACTATTGGTATTATTTGCATTTGGTTATTTCTATGCCCAGAGGCCAGAGCACAAAGCACTGAGCAAACAGGCTCTCTCTGCTCCAGAGATGGCTGAGGAATTCCCTGTACCAGGGCAGCAACCTCTGGGCTTTCCACCCTACTAAACACACCCACCATCCATGTGGGAAACAACCCAGGTCACCTTTTATAGCGAATGGAGCATTTATTCCTCTGTACTGGAATTATGATAAATGTAGGTTAATACCACACAGCACAAACCCATTTATAAAGGTGTCAAACGGAACAATGAAAAGCAGAACACGGCGGGCAGGTGAACCCGCTGGAGGTGGATTTATTGCTGTTTCCTGACAAGGCAGATAAGCAGCTCAGTGCCAACCTCTGGCAGGAGGGACTGCAAGGGTTTCAGCTGGTGTTTTGAAGGTTGGAACCATCGTTGCTGTGCACACACACAAGTGCACAAAACAACACAGGAACTGGAAAACCTCACCCATTTCTGCTGGAGGAATAAGTAACCAGGGGTTGACCTGCCTCTGCCACTTGAACAGGCTGGTAAATGCTCTCACAGTCCCTCCTGGGCTTACCCTGAGAGGGAGGTATCTTCACTCATATCTTCATTTGCTGTAAAACCAAAGGTGATCTGGTTTTTGATAACCTGCCCAGCCAGCTCCAGGAGCAGTGGCTCCGCCAGCTCCTGCTTGCTACAGAAAAGCAGAGGGAAACCAAAGGCTCCTGGACACCATGTCCAGGTCAGAGCAACCCCAGCAGGACAATACGGGCAGGAGTTTTTGCTTATAAATCCCCCATCAGAGGTAGAGGGCAAGTGTGGGATCACCAGCCATGGAAAATGTTATGGAGAGCCCTCAGGGATGAGACGTTTGCAGGTACAAGCAGCAGACTCGTGCCTGCCCTGCCCAAATGGGCTGTTGCCAGTCCAGGGCCATAATCTCTCCTGTTATCTCCAGTGGCACAGCACTGATAAATTTGAGCTATTGAACCTGCAACAACCGAGGTGACAGAGCAAAGCGCAGCAGCCAGTGATGTGTGTAGGTATTTTCTATTATTTAGGCACCAAGACAGTTTTCTAAACTGTGCTTTTCCCCTGCAGCAAAGAGAGACCTTTATGAGCTTTCACTGGAGTGGGGCTGAGCTCTGCCTCTCCAATCACTCTGGTGTGTTCATAACAACCCCCAGTTACCCTGGCAAGCACAGCAGCATTTTAATGGGATATCAGATTGATAGTTCTTCCTTGTTCCCAAACTCTATATGGCTGTGCAAAGCGTAAGCTTGACGTGAGCAGCTCAACTGTTCTCTACTCCACTTCTCTTTATAGTATTGCCAAGGTCTGCTCCCTCCAGAGGGTGTTTGCAACTGGGAAAAGCAAAATTCACACAGAGCAAAGTTAGTGTCCCAGGAAAATGCAGACCGGGGGAGCACAGTTTGGTCCTAAGGGTTGAACCCCAAAAGGGATGAGCAGGGCAGCTCTGGCTTCAGGGCAGAGGCACAGGAGGGCATGCTGTGGACTCACAGCTTCTCTTCTTGCCCTGGTGAGGTGGAGAGCGTCACCCAAGGGGGTTTGGGGTGGTAGGGGGAGGCAGCCAGGCCAGCAGTGCTGGGGTCTCCACACAGTAAGTCTGACCTGGATGAGAGCAGGGCCACAAAGTACCACGTGGGTCTCTGCAGAGCAGGACACCACTCAAAGCACAGCTCAGATAGAGAGGGACTCCCAAGTAGAGATGTTCTCCCAAAAAGCCTCCTCTCCAGCTGATGTTTTGACAGAACTCCAGGGAATATTTTTCTCTTGACTTTTATTCTTTTTCCAAAGCACTAAATAAGTCTCTGGGTATATGACACAATCTCAATGTTCTCTTTGACTACTACTCCATTCTATATTCCTTTCCTGTATGTTTTAATACATCAGTAGAGACTTGGGCTCAAATTAAGTGGGAACTGTAACAACATCTTCAGACTACCACTTCCTCCATAGGTGGCATATCCAGCTAGGAAAATCCACGCAAATAATGAGAGTGTCAAATGTAATCAGTAGCTGCTCACACCCACCTGGAAGCATGGCAGGAATGATTTCTCTGCAAGGACAATGACATGCTTGCATCAGAAGAAAGAGCTTTGTAAATACATTTTCTCCTAATTATAGCTATCACAGAGGCTGCTGATGACTCAATGTTCTGCTCAGTGCAAAACAACAACAGCAAAGGTTACAGGAGGAACCTGGACTAGCACAAAGGGAGGAATTAAAACCCTCCTTCAAAAACTAAGGAATAATGACAAATCAAACAAAAGTTTTTGTGGGTGACACCAGCCATCCGAGAAGCAGATGTTAACAAATTAAATTTGATGGGTCCCTGATGAGGGAGGGAGGGAGGGAGGGAGGGATAAGCTGTGCTGGAAACAACCACCCTGAGTCAGAGCAAAGCACATCTGAACCTATGGAAGTCACAGCTGTTGTTGTCCTGTCTCACCAGCCACAGGGATGGACCAAGCACCTCCCCACAGCCCTGTGCCAGTCCTGGCCAAGCCCTGGCTACATGTGACAGACACCCCGTGAGAGGGGCCAGCCCTCCAGACCATCAGCAGGTGAATCACTGGAGCGTGTCTGGAGCCACCTAATTGCCTTCACTGGGTGCTGTGTGACAGCAGCAGTTCCTCACTGCCCAGTCTGTGCTCCCCTCATCCATCATCCCCTTCTGCTCACAAGAGACAGGCACTGCAGGTGCATCCCCTTCTCACCTCACCCAGACCCTCTTCACCAAGCAAAGCAGTCATGCAGCCAGAAAACACTTCCTATTTCACAAACCTCCAGCCACCACCCAGACAGACAACAATTAGCTCAAGCCCTAATGACTCATCCTGGGTGGCTTTTTTGTATGGCAGCAGCCCTGCCTGATGTTCCTTGGTTCTCCTCCTCCAAATGCAGCCCCAGGCACTGAGTGGTCATGGCTTTGCTTCGAAGCATCCACTGATTTCCCCGGGACCCAGCTCCCACCAACCTAATGGATGCCCCGCCCAGGGCACGGTGGTTAGGATGGATTTTCAAGGATGCCTGAGATTCCCAAAGGGACAAAACCAAGCCGAGCCATCCGGCAGTGGAAGGAGAGCCAGCAGCACAGGCTATCTTTATTTGCAGTGCGTTTTCCTGCTGGAGGAATTTCTCCAGTAGATGCCACAGAGCAAATATTTATTCAACTTTATTTCTCTTGACTCGCCTCCCTCCTTTCCCCCAGTGTGCAGGGCTGTTGGCAGACACTGCAGGTCACTGTTGGGATGGACCTGCTGGAGCTCAGGCAATCAATTAGATCACAGTTTGGCCCCCTCCAAGGCACGAGTCTGGACCGCTGGGTATTTTCAGGTGGTAAGAGAGCTGTGTTAGACAGCAAGACTACAAACAGTCTGTCCCAGAAACAGCTCTTGGCCAGAAGCCATCTCCAATGTTTGTGGGTGTTTTCTATAACTGGAAGAAGAATTGGGAGCTGCAGCTCCTGATCTGCATCAGATGGGCACAGGTATTGATAGCACAGCATTAACACCCTCCTCCCAGGGAGGGCATCTCTACCTCAGCTCCCCTCTCTAAAAAGAGAGAAAAACAGTTCTGTGGGAGATGTGGGGCAAGCACATCACTGGAGTCACCTCCAGTGCCCGCAGCCCTCTTGCTCATCCCAGCCACCACTCACCAGACCCTGCAAGAACCCCAGAGCAGGATGGCAATGAGCCCATGTGGTGGCACTGAGCTCCCAGCCACGCCACCAGCTCCAAACCCAGGACACCCAAGCATGAGGCCACCTTCAGGGGAATGTCCCCACGACACACAGTGCCTGTGGGTTCCCCTGTGCCTGGTCACCTGTCACACCACACTATGGGAACGTTTCCCTCCTTGTCAGCCATTCCCAGCTCCATGGGGTCTTCACCCTTCAAAAACCTTTTTTCCAGCTTATCTGCCCCCACAGCTTTAATTTACAGTGACCTCCAACACAATCAGGACTGCCTGACATGGCACAAACACAGCAGCCGTGCACACTCCTGTGTGACGAGATAATACCCAGATAGTTATTTTTAACCCAGTTTGACAGTCCTCTCACTTCTCACTCTGTTTTTCTCGACAACAACTTCTCCTTCCCTTGAAAATCTAACATGCTTGTCAGGAAAGAGGTTTCCCCCCCCTCTCCTGGAGTTTATTTTGTCATGCTGCAGACTGGCTCCAAGCTAATGATCTGTCGCTGTCAAAAGTACCTTTGGGGTTTAGAGGAGGTTTGGTTGGTTGTTTTTTTTTTTCCCAATCCAGCTAGCAGCCAACAAGAGCAGCACAGAGGACACAGGGCTTTTTTTCCTGGGAAAGCTGCTGGCTTCCTGTCCGCCTCCTGTGCTCAAGCTCCCTCCTCAGAGCCACAGATGGCAACAAAGTGGTGTTCAGCAAGAGAGCTCAGGGTTTATTCCCTCTCTTCATTTCTTGCTTTCGGCAAAAGCAAAGATGAAATTAGATTTCATCAGCTCATATGAGCTGGAAATAGTTGTTGAGTCCAGGTGGAGGTGGTGAGAAAACATAATAATAAAGCACAGGTGTGCTTTGCACACTGATGTGAGGACATACACAGATCAGCCAGGAATGAAATGCACGTCCTGCTTACATTTTCCACGTGAAAAAAGTTCTCAGCAAGGTCAAGATTAAAACTAGGGTGAGGAACCTGTACAATAAAAATCCCAACCACCAAAAAAACCCCAACCAGATAAAGCTGCAACATCACGTGTACAAAAGATCAGAGCACAGAACTCAGAAAAAACAACGTGACCGTTGTCTCCGGGCAAAGAGCAGGTCAGGCGACTGGAGACCAGCCTGTGGCCGATGGAAAGACTCCTTTTATCTCTGGAGCTTAAAGAAATTGCTATAATCACCCCTTGTCTTCAGGTGTAGCCAGAGGCTGGGAGATGGAGAGCGGTTTCAGGAGTCATTTGCTTCCCAGGACACAGCGACTTCTCCACGTTGTATTTCTCTCCTGGAGGCACCATCCAAAATGTGAACCCCACGTCCACTGCTGGATCTGCTCGTGGCTTTGTGTGCAACCTTCAGCAACTGATTTCTCTTCTCACTGCTTCGAGCCTTCCCCCAGTTAAACCAGAGATGCTTAAACACATCCACTGCCTGAGTAGTCCTGCTTTGGCATGTTAAGATCAGCATTAAAAAGCACTTTATAACTGTCCAGATGTGCTACATAAACACGTGGGCTTTTTCAAGCCCGAAATAGAAATCCCCAAGTGCTGTTCTTAGAAGTCGAGATGTGTGGTAAAGGAGCCATCGGAAACCTGCAGAAAAGTTGGGGAAAGGCAGGAGAAAAGACAGGGCAAGAATAGTGGAAGAGGAAGGAAAAGCCATCTGAAAAAAAGGGAGGACAAAAGAAGCAGCAGCATGAACAAAGATGGAAAAAGAAACCTGCCAAGATAAGAGTTTATCTCTCCTTGCACTGATGGTGGGGACTGATGTTGGAAGGCTGCCTGGCATACCTTTTGTTGGAGCATGAAAGGAGAACCTGTGTCACTTCCCTCACTTATTAACACCTTGCCTCCATGGCAATAACTCACTACTTGGAAATTGTTGCAAAACTGTCCACCAAACCACTCAGTGAGGTACTTTAGAGAACTCGAGCAACCTGCTTGAGTGATCTGGTGCATCACTCCCCCTTTCTGCTCCCTCTGTCCCACACTCCACCTGCCCAGTTTACTTAGGCAATAAAACCTCCATAAAATCTCCCCAAATAAGGGCTGTGACCACAGGTGTGTCTACACCAAACAACTGGAACATGATCTCAGCTTCTGTGAATGACAGCAATATAGATAATGATCTGATGGGCTTTAGGGATATCCTGCTGCTCCCTCCCATTAACAGGCTTTTCACAGTTACTAGCAGCACTTAAGATGGTCAGAATCACTTAAAATAGGTATGTCTTAATCAACAGGCTGTTTTCATTGCAGTCCATTTTGGTTTGGAAAGTGTTATCGATGGTTTGCATTTTTTGAGGAGATTTGAAGGGCTTGTTCTGGTCAAATATATTTTTTTTTCTAGAGGAAAAACATATAAACTAAAGTTTTACTTCATAAAAATCTGGTGTGGGGTCCCCCCCCACCACTCCCACTTCACAAAGACTTAGGGAAAAGTTAGCAAGAGGGAGACAAAGAGTAGGAATTTTCCTAAGTGCTTTAGGGGGAAAGAATCTTCAAATTTTAAGCACCCCAAGCGCCAAAGGCCTTCTTGAGACCCACCTCCTTACTCTTGAGATGAGCGTGGGTTTGATTAGACTTGCCAGTCTCTGACTGCAGGAAAAGTTTCCCTTGGGACAGCAATTTAAAACTGGCTATGGACCTGCTGCCACTGCAGGAAGCAATTGATGATAAATACCAATTTATCCAACGGTTAACTGCAGCTGGAAGGGGCAACTCTTCCCTTTGGCCACATGTTCCCGTGCATTGGCACTGCTGTCACCTACCCTGTGGCTGCCCCTCTGCTCTCCTGCCAAGGCGAGTTCCCCACGGGTTCACACCAGCCCAGAGGGGCAGAGGGGATCCCCAGGGGTGACCACCACAGTGGCAGCCACAAGACAGTTCCTCTTCGTGGCACTGTTAAACTGAGCCAAATTTCAAAAGCACATGGAGTCCAGGGACTCCCAGTTTGGAAAACCCTCTGACCATCACTTCCAGCTGCCCCACTGGTACTTTGGAATCCTCATCTCATCCAACCTTCGGTGGGAGAAGGGGCAGATCCTGAGGTCGAGGTGCTGGATGACATTCCCAGGGTGACAGAGAGGAGCAGCCCTGTCCCAAGTGTCCCAGTTTCTGCTCCAAACACTGGAGCACCCTGTGTTTGCCCATGTCCCTGTTGTTAAAAGTGGTCATTTGGGGCTTAATCGTATTTTTAAGTATTTTAATTACTTTACTTAAAGAGCAATTCAAGCTGTCTAGCTGCTGCCCAGCTACTATTCCAGACTTTATCTTAATGAATGAATATCGCCAGTACAAACATCCCCGCTGGAACATTTTGATAAGAACTTGACAGCGGTTTTGCGTTTGATTCACTGACAACAGGCCAGAAATAAACTCAATAGACGTTTTTCCCCCGTGTTTCACAGCCATTCCCTATCTTTTCCCTTCCTTCTACCGTCTCTGCTGGAGGCTGGTGGGGTGAGACAGCGGGTGGGACCATGTCCCCCGACCCCGTCCCTGCGGCACCCCCGGAGGGCAGCGCCGGGGCCGGGGAGAGGGTCTCGGCCCGACGGGGAGCACCGAAACCGCGGCGAGACCCCTTCCATCCAGGACCCGCCTCTTTCCCAGGAGCTGTGAGAGGAGGGCACCGAGGATGCGGCGGGTCCCGGGGCCGGGAGGGCACCGGCCGGCGGGATGCGGGGAGAGCCCCGCAAGCAGGGGAGCGGCTTTCCCGGGAGCGGGTCCAGCCTTACCTGGACCAGTACGGGTCTCCATCGCGCCTCATGCCGTCGTGGGGGCCGCGCTCGGCGGTGCCCACGGGCACATTCCTGCCGCCGCCCCCCGCGGCCATGCGGGCAGCGCCTTCCGCCTCCCCGGCTCACATCGCGGCGGCCGCCGGGCTCCCTCCCCTGCCGGGCTCCCTCCCCCGCCGGGCCGGCCACGTGTCAGCGCCTCCCGCCGCCCCCGCCCGCCGTTCGTTCCGGGAAGTCCCGCCAGCCCCGGTCCCTATCCCGGGGCAGCCTCGGACCCGCAGGGCTCGGCCCGGGGCAAGCGAGGTTCGCCCGCTCCAGCCCCCACGGACGGCTGGGATCTGCTCCTTTCCTCCCCCTCCGGTAATTACTGACACCCCCGTGGAGGGCAGGGAAGGAGGGGACTGTCCGGGGTGTGTCCTGTCCCTCCGATACCTGGGAGGGGAATCCGCTCCCCGCTCCCGCAGCTTTCGCAGCTTTGCCGGCTGAAAAGTCTCTGCTTTTTAAACAGAGTATGGTATTCCCATCCGAAGAATTTGAGGAAAAATTAAATAGGGGTAAGTATTCTTACAGCTTGATCTAACTCTGTTGGTTAGAAGTGCTGCCTTGTTGTAAGTATCTGAAAGAGATAACCAGGCTCCTTTATGGACATAAATAATTAAAATGATGTTATCTCAGTCCAAAACAAAAGGACTCGTGACTCATTTCAAGAACATGAACGAGCAGGCGGAGGAGCCTTGTTAAGACATCGTTCGGGCGATGCTGTGGCCGATAGCAGCCTGGATGCAGGCACGACAAAACTTCAGCTCGGCAGAGGATGGAGGAGCTCCCGCACAGCCTGAGCAAGGTCGTACGTGGCCCTTGGGAAAGGTACTTGAGCTTCTGGGCTGCACCAAAACGCGCAGGTGCAGGGCAGGCACCTCCTGCCTACTGCTCCTGCTGCCAGCAACCTCTAAATGCTTGTTCTTAAGCCTTTAGCAGACTAATATTTAGGTAATTTACACATTCTTCTCCCAACGTGAATCTTTGGCAGGTCCCTGATGAGCAGTCTGCTATTTAAGTCATGAGGGAGAACAGTATTATTGAGCTGAACCTTTGAGAGTAGAATAGCAAAAGGGTTTTGCAGCTCCAGGAGAAGAAGTTTGCAGGAAAAGCAAAAATCATTGTCATACTTTATCTTTTGCTTTGGTATTTCTTACTCAGAAGAGAGAGATCTATCCCAAAGGCCTGTGGCAGTCACATACGGTCTCTGCTACCGACAGAGAAAACAAATAAAACAAGCTTTTACTGAGGGGAACCACATGTAGTAACCACAGGTTAGCCTTTATCTGGTTGTAGGCTTCCCTCCCTTTATTTGGGCAGGAAACAAAATTATGAAGTATTTTTATTCACTCTGCTACTGTGCCCGTTTCCAGAAGAGGGAGCCAAGTCATGGTAAATTGCATCCAAACATGTAAACCCTTGTTCAGTATGTTGTTTGTTTATTTTTTTTAATTGTGTGTATGTTTGGAGTTCAGTTAATTTGAGACAGGAGGGGAGATAAGCACTGATGTAACTGCATGAGTGAAATGCATGTAATAAGGTCAGAAAAGGATTGAAAAGGTCTTGGGCACGGTAAAGCAATGACAAATACTGAAAACTTATACCCAGGTATGAGTTATGCTGTGTTCAGTCTCGCAGCTGTGGGGTGCAAACATCTCCAACACTGACACTGCAACACTGAGTCATAATTTTAGTGAGTAGTCAATTTGGAAGTCAAGCACAAGTTTTATTTCTTTGTGTACTCTTTGGTTCCTCTCCTTGTACTACTCAGTGTCACCTCTTCAATTAGGAGCTTGACTAATTTGCCTCTCAAATCAGAAGCTACTTTCACTGTCAAAACCAGCTGCAGTTGAAAGAAGTGTTTGAGTGTAACATCCATCACATGCACATAAATAAGTTTTAAAAGTAAAAACACAGACATAATTCCTTTTATGGCTGTATGATTTGCTGGAAGCAAACCTCCCACCAGGCTGATTAAATGGCAAATGGAATCAGCTCAGAAGACAGGTGCTGACTACAGAAAATAAAAATAATCTTACACAAGAACATAATCTCCTCTGGTTTTTCCTGTGTTCAGCTTAATCTGTCAAAAGATTAAACCAAACAAAAGATTATTGGGTTAATATTTGACCTGACATTTACTATCACTGTAGTTTATCCACACAATGGTTGAATTATTTGAAGATTTTATGAAGTTAAGCACAGATCAAGAGCAAATCCTGAAGGGGTGTGAAAGGAGCAATAGGCTCACACATTCCATAAAGGACAATTGCTGTCTCCTGAAAGGACAGGCTGGCTGCAGCTTGAAAGCTCCCTGCTAACCCAGAGCAGTCTCAAGCAACCTGTCCACAGAATAAAGAAAACACATGTGGGTTTCTACTGCTAAATAATCCAACTTTGCAAAATTGCTAGACAACAATACACTGAAAAATAAGAAAATTCATCCAGGGGGGTATAAGGTAGCAGGATAGTGAATCTCCATGTAACATGAAAAGCACAACACACAGGGCTTTCTCATCCAAGGTGCCTGGACGCATCAACACACAGCCCACCAGTAGTTTGACCAACCTTGTCCTTAATTTTATTGTACGAAGGCAGGAGGGGAGCAGAAAGGAATGAAAATAGTTTGTAGCACCTCGAGGTGTCCACGGGGAAGTACAAATCGTTTTGAGGGTGCTGCTCGTGAGCTTTGTGTTCCTTCTGTGCTCAGCTGAGCACACAAAGCAGTGAGAGGAGGAGCAGGGCTGGGGACAGGAACAGGGCTGGGGACACCACTGCTCAGCACAGCGGAAAAACCCTCCTGGTCCCTCTTCATTAAGGAGATTAGAGCACAAACAATTACTGATGCTGGCAGGGCTTCTGAGGGTAGGGAGATCTACAGTGCAGGTCAGAACCTGTAGCCTAGAGGCAGATGTAGGGCAAAACCTGACTCCATCCCCTTTCCTGTGCTGGATCTGAAGGATGCTCTCAGCCATGGCTGACAGCAGCAGCCCCGGTATCCTCGAAGACACGACACAGGGATCACGCTCCAACTCCGTTTAATGAGCTTTGTAACCAACTGGGACAGAAGGAGGTTTGAAATAAGTCAAACAACACTCATCTAGTCAAGGATTTTTTTTTTTTTTTAAGTAACGCCTTTAAGCTTATACTCAAGCATACAAAGCATAAATTTTACAAATTAAAAACAATAAAATCACCCTAGAATAATGTAATGGCTTCCCCTGTATGTACAAGGAGCGGAAAGGAGGCAGAATTCTTTCCAGGTAATTTCACACATCTCAAATGCTACATAAATGCTCTCCACATGCTTTTCAATTTTTCTTTCAATGCGGGTGGAAGGAGCTGAAAGTGTTTCAATGAAATCATCTTAAAGAGAGAGAGGTACTTCACCTGGCTTCAAGGTGTATGTTTGCCTCTTCAAAAGTCTTGAGAGGGAATGCTTTACTCAAAATTCTGCTGTTAGTTTCTGTGCAGCAGCCTCTGCTTTTCCAGCTATGTAAAATTAAGCAGTTCAGTATTTCTCACTTTATCTTCAGGGAAGCCTGTGATCCCCCACCCTTCACAAATCCCTCCGTTGTACAACAGAAGCAACCACAGCTCAGCTTAGATTTGACAGGCAGAAACAAAACACGGGAACAGCAAAGACAGTTACCGGGGAGGTGATGGCTTTGGGAAAAGGAGGGAGATTTGTAGCCTAATCAAAACACACTTGCTATGCAGCCTTTCTGCAGGGGCATATGACAGGATATTTTACAACCCAACTGCTTCACATACAAAGCATTAATGAAAAAAAAAATCTGATTTGCTTTCACCAAAGGCAAGGCTGGGGGAGGACGAGTGAGTGCACCACCCTTAATGACCAGATCTGTCTGCCACCGTTGAGTTTGGAACAAATCTTCTTACAAAAGTGATTTTCATATTGTTTTAAATTCAGTGGAACAAAATATGTATTTTTACACTAAAGAAAACCGATCAAAGTGGCATTTAATAATATTTGTTAAAGTGGTTATCTAACAAAAATGGGTTAACAAAAGCCCATTCATTAGTAGTCACCAAATAAGACACTTCTCATGCATATGACAAAAGTTCATTCGTGTACTGAGACGTCTGTTTACTGTGTACAATATTTCCATAAATTATAATATGTTTCACAGCCCCTACCATTCAAGAATATTTCAAACAGATTATATATTATATTTGTATATGCAAACTATTTTATATACACTAATATAAAGATCCTTAGAAGTACCAATATCACTACCTTTATGCTTTCTCTAAAATGCATAGCTTTCGAATATCTTCTTGCAGTTACCAAAAACTTTACAGATTAAAGCTGCTTATCAATGTGGCATGTTCATAAAAACAAAGTGAAATAGTTCTAGACTAATTTTATATTAAACCCCCTTAAAAAACGTGTTTATTTTTTAATGGAAAAAAACCAACAAGCTAGTGAAAATTCAAGTAAATCTACGCTCAGTCGTTGCCCAAATACTCTATGGAATTAACTCAGAGTTCTAGGAGTACAGTGAACTTCTCACCCAGGGCTGTAATACTGCATTTCTCATGGAGAAAAATGCTAGTCATGCCACAAAACCGCACCACTTTCCACTTCAGCCGGGAGAAGCTTGACATGAGACTCAACAACACAAGTGTCAGAACAGAGGAAAAGCTGATCAGTTCTGCATGAAGAAAGTAGAGCTATTCCAGTTTTGTTTCTGCAGTTTGTTATTAAACAAAGTTACATTAACCATACAGTTTCTCACAAACTAAAAGTTATACATGGTTTTCAGACATCAACCGACTTCAAAAAGAAAAAAAAAAAATTAAAAAAAAAACCAAACAAAACAACCAAACCCACAACTGTTAAAAGTTTGGTGTTAGAATAACCAGCCTGGCTGAAGGAAAGCCAGGCTGCTGCTGTAGCTGGGGGGCTACTGACAGCTTGTTTGTTACATATAAACCTTAAGACCTCCATACCACAAATGCCTCAAAGTGGAGAACAGAACGATCAGTAGGAAATGGGAACAAATGATTTTGTTGCATCCATCATCTCGCTTAACCTTGGTGCTCTGCATCTCTCATAGCTGCTTAACAAACAATGGCTTCCCCCCACCCCCAAAAATAGCTACACAAGTAAAGTGTTCACAGTAATGCAATCAGTAACAGGTTTTGTTAGTTCCCTTAAGCCAGGTGTATCTGCAAAGCTTTATACAGTTTAATGCGTTAAAATTAGGTGAAAACTAAGTTTCATTCTACAGGGTAATATCTACCATACAAGACTAGATTATGTACAGTATGGGACTGGTGTGACAACTGCCAGTGTCTCATGATGTTAAGCTACTTGACTCATCAGCTCGCTCTCTGCTCAGCAAAACTTGATATACAGACCTAAAAATCTAGAGATAGATTTGGCAAGATTAGTGCTTCCTACCACTGGGTACAACCCAGTGTGCAGCGCTGCCATCAGTCGACCAGAACATCCCATACTCAGAAGATTACAATTTGCTGACTTGAAAGTCTGGACTTCACATGTAAAACATTAAAACTATAGTTCTAACTGGAGTGAGGACAGTCAGTAAACGAATACAGATGAAGATGAACTGCATCTCTTCAGAAAGGTATGGAAGAAGTGAGAAAATGGAAATTTCTGGTATTAGACAGCCCTGCTCTGCTCAGCTCAAGGCATAAATACAGCCCAAGTAGCTCTAAAACTACAGTTCAGCAAGCATGAAGGCAGATCCTGCACAAGATGATGCATCAGAGGCTTCAACAAGCATCTCTCCCCACCACTTGATTCCCCAGCACAAGTCTTTCATCCTACAGACATCCAGTGGCCTTTAAAGCTGTATCAGCCACCTGGAACCACTGCAGTGTCTACAACTGCAAATGTAACATGGGGGGGAAAGGCCCCTGTCAACAAAAACCCTCAAATGCCTCTGGGGCCATTTTGGTCATTCACGAAAATTAAGGAAAACAAACTTATTTCCATCAATACTCCTCCTGAAAAGATGGGTCACTGATCCATTATGAACATAGCTCTCACCATATAAAGCACCAAGAAGTCTGAAACAAGGAAGAAAAAAAAAAAACCAAAAACCTAAAGTCCTTAAATTATGATTTACAAGTCTGTACACTATTTCCTAAGCAAAAGGTTGACCTTACCGCAAAGTTGACCAGTTACTTTTAAGGGGAATGTATATCTGGCTATAACTTAAAGGTAGAAAATATTCACTGTTCTATATACACATTTCAAACAGGAGACAGTTAAACTGAACTGAACAGTTGCCAATATAACTCCATATTAACTCACTGGCCACTAAACTAGGCATCAGCAGCCAATTAGAAAGCTTGAGTTCTGTACTTTTAAAAATGCTATTTTTCCTGTCCTGTTTTAATTGTTTCTTTTTAAAAATGTATTATAGTGCATAGCCTAAGTCAGACTTTCAAAGAGATACAGCGCCTTTCAATGCAGTTTTTGCAGCATTTAAAAGGGACTTTTCTCCCTTCAAATTAGATGTTCATTGAAAAATCTGAATTGAGTGCTGTACTGTAGTAAAAATATTTCAGTCACAGACTGATATAAATGTATACTGTGCAGTACTAAGATTGTTTGATGTCCATCTGCACACATTTTACTTGGGCTCTTCGATCGTCCCCTTGCTGAGGTCTGTCATTTTGGGATATTTCACTTTCTTCTGGTCCAGCTCATTCTGAGCCCACAGTAGTAGTTTCAGTAATTTTGCCAACTTGGGTGTTGATTCACGATTTTCATAGTCTAGGACAGCTTGATTAACCTCACTCCACACCTGGAAAAGAAATACTGGAGTTCAGTGATAGTTTTCATAAGATTAACACCGCTAAAGTCACGCAGACAGTGAGAAGATCACACCTAGGGTGCTAATTCCTCAGAAATGGTCAGGGCAAAGCTCCACAGATTATGAGCCTGGAGGAAACACGGGAGAGAGCCAAGCAGTTGAATACATTTTGAATACCTAACACCAGGGGTTTTTGTTGCTCAAGAAACGCTTCTTTTGCAAACTGCTATATATGCCTTCTCTAAGCATTTCAAAAATATCTGGACATTATTTTCATAACGTAGGAATAAAAAGACATCAATTCCCTTTGAGAAAGCACTACCTTCTGTCGCTGCATCATGTTAAGCAAGTCTCCAAATGGTGACTCCTCGGGATTATCAAAGGCAAGCAGGGCCAGCGTGCGCTCCATTTCTGTCAGGCACTCCCTGCTCTCCTCCCCTTGTTCTGCTAATTGGGTCTGAGCAAATTCCAGAGCTGCCTCTGTCTCACGCTGCCGAATCAGTTCAATCAAGTGCTGTTGCTACACACGAAAGACAGGGAAGCAACATTAGCCACACAAATTAACAAATCCTCACTATTTCAAGAGTGCAAGATCGAGACATTAGCGTGTAATTTGAGGCAAACACTAATCCTTAACGTGACAGTTTGAGGTCAATTCTCAATGTGTGAGACAAGGAACAGCAACTTGTCTGCAAAAATCTACTGAAAAAGGGAACCTGGTGCTTTTGAGTAACAGGATTTGAAAAGATGGGTTACTACAGGAACTAGCAGGAATTCAGACTAACAGCAAGTGGAAGTTGGTAGCTCACAGGCCACAGCTGCTGTTACAAGTTTTCAGGTTAATAACTGTATATGAAAGTTCCTGAACCATGCCACAAAGTTTCCTATCACTACAAAACAAGGCCAGGAACACCTGAAATTGCATCCATGTTCACACACCTCCCAACATACTCTTAAATTTAAATCTTCGCTACTTTCTCCGCTCTCTCTAAAACAAAGATAGTTTGCCACCTGTCCTCACCTGCAAGTGAAAGTAGAGATATCTGTTTGTATCCAGCAGTTCTGGATGGAGGCTGTTTATCAATGCAATGGCTTCCTGGATCTGTCCTTTCAATATCATCTCACGGATCTTTATTCTTTCATCCAGAGTCTCTAAATCAACACTGGGTTCAATTCCAGACTCCATCCGGAATTTCTCGGCTGCTTCTTTAAAGCCCTCTGAAAAAGAAACAGTTTTACCCATAAAATATGTTTTATGAAATGCTTTAAAAGAAAACCCATCAGCTTGGATGAAAATATTTGAGTGTTGCTCGTGCACTTTGGGGGTTTAAAGATTAATCTGAAATTCTGAGAAATGCTTTATTTAAGAAGGCATTTATCCAACACAGACCTAAATGTAAATGCTTCATTCATTCTGAAGTCATGTGTCCTCATCCTCCAAAGATGCAACTTGTAGCTCGATACCTCTTGACTTGGGAGCCTATTTTATACTTAAATCAAGCACTGCACTTCTTACAAAATGGGATTCTTAAAATCACATTTTCAAAACCTGTGTGGTTTTGCTTCACCCTCCAAACTCCAGATCTGTTTACAGAGATCTGGCAGTTTTACCGAGAAGAAAATAGACAAGAAAAATGAATTTTGTTTCTCACATCCTATTTTTTTAACACTCTAACAGCTATTTTAAACCCCTATTTAGACACAAAACTGATTTAAACCACCCACTATGATGCTCTTCCTACAACCCAGAGGCTTCACCTCCACCCCAACATAAACAGGGGTGTAGATGGATACAAACACCTCCGCCCTAGCACAACTTCCTGGGAATTAGGCATGCAGCCTAATTGCCAGGAACAGTTCCCAAGGGGTTTGGAGTGTTCCAAGTATGAAGTAAGGCCATGTGCTGAAGGGGTTAATATTCTGGTCTCAAACTATTTTAACAGTTCCCTTTTAGAGTTTATCTTTCTGCACAGTTAAAACTTGCTTCTGATATTGCTTCAGACTGTTATTTAACAACAGCAGCTTTTCTTGAGCTCTGTTTTAATGGCACAAAAAAAGACATCCCAGAGAAGCAAGTCATATTTATTTACAGCACTGCAGAAACCACTTTGATTTCTCTTTCTTTCAGTCAAGAGTTCAGGTTTGTAAATGTTATTTCTGTTCCACAGAATCTGAATCTTTGTCAACTTCCAGCTAAGAGAACACCAGAGCAGTTGGACTTTGCTCAGAGAAGCCAAGAGCAATAACTAGTTTATTAAAGCCCTTAATTCCCCTCCATCCAGTGCCATATTCTAGCCCACTGTCTGATAAAGTAGATTTATTTAAGATCCTCCAAGCATCTCCACTCATTTTTACCTGTGACAAGGTAGTTCATGATAAGGCGGTTCATGTCTGCTCTCTGGATATGCAAGTTATTAAGTTTTTCCATCCATTCATCTTTCGTGATTTCATCAGGTTTTTCTGCATAACTCATCCTGGACTCTAACTACAAGAAAAGAAAAGCATCTCATTTAACGTGATTCAAGAAGAAATGTGTTTAATGTGTGTAAGAACTGTGTTACTGCCCTCTTCAGAGTTTTCTATGAGCTCTTTTAAATTAATAATCCAAAAGAGAGTCTTTTATCTCAAACCACAGGTTTACATTTTTCTCCTCCTCGTTCCTGCACTCTTTCACATCTATTTACCAGGCTCTAAAAGCTGCTTTCAGCAATCTCAGAATAGAAAATTCAAATACCATCTCCTTTTACTTACTCTTAAAACCATTCCTTATAAATCTCGCTTAGAACTTACACAGGACCTGCAGCATCACCGTGTGAAACAAATGAATCAGAGTCTGACAGCCAGCCAGAAAGACTGTGACAAACACGTAAAGCAATGCCTATGTAAACAGTATTTGCTTTAAATTGTCACCAAAACCTGGGAAAGCTGCATACATTGTACAGGTACAAAACTGTCCACGATACCTTACCCAATGTACAACTGAACGTACAACCAGCTCTGCTTCGCTGCCCCCAAAAGTTCTCCTGTCAACGCTACTGAACTGATGTCTCCCGGTGTTTTTCTGGACAATATTTTTGTTTAGATTCGCACGCAAAGCACTTCACCAAAGGCCCATTTAACGATTTCTGCCTCCAACAAGTCACGACCACAGGGCAGCGACAGGGGGAGGAGAGGCGGCAACAACAACAGCAACAGGCACCGCCATCCTCTCAGACAAGATCACCCTCTCCGACGAGCGGCAGCGCGACCCCTCATCGCCTCCTCCGCCGCTTCCAACAGGTTCTCCCTTCTCCAACTCCTGGAACTCGGACAGCCGGGGCAGGACCCACCCCGGGGGGGGCCGCGATCGCTGCCGGCCCCGCGCTCCGCCGCTCCCAACCACGCTGCGGGAACGGCGCTCCCGCCGCTCCGCGCCACCGCCGCTGCTGCTGCCGCGGCCCGACCCCCGCCCGCTGGGGACTCCGGGGCTTCCCCTCCGCTCCAGCCTGGCCTGGCCCGGTCTGGCCCGGCCGTTCGCGCGTCCAGGCCACGGGAGCGCTGGGCCACGGGAGCGGTGGGCCGCGCTCGCCACAGGCCCGGCGCCTCCGCAGGGTGAGGGACAGGGCGAGGGTGAGGGGCAGGGCCGCGCTCCCCCCGCGCCCCGGGCCCGGCGCGGCGCCCCCCCCGCCGCCATCTTACCGCGCGCGCCCGGGGCCGCTCCGACGCACGAACGCGGGGCCTCCGCCGCCTCCGCCAGGCCGCAGGCGCGCGCGGGGTCTCGCGAGAGCCGCCGCCGCGGCTCAGCGGCCAATCAGCGCGCGGGGAGCGCGGGGCGAGGACGCGCGACCATCGAGTCGGGCCCAGGTACCACAGAGACGGCGGCGCCGCGGGGCGGAGCGGCCGCGGCGGGATGGGCGGCCCGGGGACGGTGGGCGCGGGGCAACGCTGAGAGGCCGGGGCCGCTTCCTGCCCGGGAGCCAGCTCCGAGCGCGGCCCCGCCGCCAACAGCCGAGGCAGAGGCTGGTCCGGTCCGTGCCCGGCCGGGGGTGCGCAGGAACCGCCGGGTGAGGCGGTGGCGGCTCCTGCACGGACACGGCGCGATCCGTCTGCCGGGGAGAGGGTCTCTGTGGGCACGGCCTGCGATGTCCTGTGCGGTCCCGCCAGGTTCCGCCCGTGTTGATAACGGTGGGCTCAGGGCTCGCATCGATGATCTCCGTCAAACGTGTAGCGGCTGCTGAGGAGCTGGTGAACCCACTGCGGGTTTGTGAGTCACTCTGCAGAAAACGCGCTGCTGCCAAAATGGGTTGTTTCACCCGCTGTGCAAAGGCCAATCCACAGGCAGAGGCGACGTGTTTGATTTATTTACAGTTCTGCACAGAAACGGGTGCTGGGTGGCAAATCCACAAAGCCAGCGCGCCAACTATCACAACTTTTTACTATTTACACATTTTAGCAAACAAAGGACTTAGTGTTCATTGAGTACAAGTTACACAGTTTTTAATTAATATTCTACCTTCTATTGGTTAATGAGTCACTTCTCATACTGATTACTGCAATGCTTATCCTTCTCATCTTTTGGGTCAGTGGGTTTCTTGGGTCGATGGTCACGATCTGCCCGTGCCAGAATCACCTTTTACCCACTTGGAGCTGGTTCAGCACAATTGCTGAGTTGGCTTTATCAGTTTCTTCCTTATCTTGGGAATTCTGCCAGGTGTCCTTGTGGCCCGTAAATTCTGCATTCTTTGTGTCCACTGTCAGTGGTACATCCTTCCCAAGCCTTGTTAACCTCCCCCCAGGTCTGAGATCACTAAAGCAGGTCATGTCCTAAACCTTAGCAAGGCAATTCTATCAACAAGTAGTTTGTCTTTCCAACACCTGGACGTCACTTGGAGTTGTTGGCTGCTCTCTCTTTCACGGATTAAATCTCCTTTCTTGTTGTTTAGGCTTGAAAGTATTCAAAGATCAAACATCAAAGAACAATCTTTCTTAAGAAAACTTTACATAGTCCACATTTTGCAACAACACCTTGATTTGTAAATTTAAAGGGAGAACAGGCTTAAAATATATACTTTTATGTGTGAAATGCTGCAAATGATACCCCTGAGGAAAATGCAATTGCACTCACACAGACTGGGAATGTGGACATGATTGTGCATTTTTCACTCTTGTTTTTGTGACTGTGCAATAAAGCCCAGCTTCCAAAACCCACTTTCATTACAATTGTGCTTACGTTGAAACTGAGAAAACTTACAATGTAATAGATTGTTTATTTATTAATCACAGAGTATCCTGAGTTGGGAGGGACCCACAAGGATCATTGAAGTCCAACTCCTGGCCCTGCACAGGGCAGCCCAACAATCCCACCCCGTCCCTGAGAGCGTTGTCCAAATGCTCCTTGAGCTCTGGCAGCCTTGGGGCTGTGACCACTGCCCTGAGGAGCCTGTTCAGTGCCCAAACCCCCTCTGGGGGAAGAACCTTTTCCCAACATCCACCCTGAACCTCCCCTGACACAGCTCAAGCCACTCTATTAGGTCCTGTCTATGGTCACAGAGGGCAGAGATCAGTGCCTGAATTACTATTTCATTATTTTGATTGTTATTTTAACTTGCTTCTCCAAACAAAGCTCCAAGTTTATAAACCATGCATAATTTTGGACAAAGAGCTTCAAATATTCAGTAATCCATGCTGTTCATTGTAACCATGTAACAGAGAAAGCTACATCCTGGCAAGTATTCCTGTCAGTTGGAGAGGGCTCTTCCTAGGTTTTCATCTAAAAACCAATCTCAATGAATTTGACTCATTGGGAAACATAAACATTCAGACTATTTTTGAACCTTTAGCCTTGTAAATCTTTCTCTGGCTTAGGTGTCCTGACCTGTTTGTGTCAGCTCCTCCCTAAAAGGTGGAGTTTCTTGGGACACTTCCATAAAGGGGGAGAGAGGAAGAGCGTGTCCATCTCTGGGAGGGTTTCCTGACTTGTCTAGGGAGGGAAACACACCTCAAGCAGAGAGGAGGTAACAGAGGGCAATTCATACCACAGTTGCTATTTACAGGTAAAAATTAAAGAATAGGTGTAATTGCTTTCTAATAAGTAAAATAATAAATCGAATTAGTACGGTAAAAACATGGGAGCTGCTGTTTGGCAGCAGCTTGTGTGGAGCTGACACCTGGTTTTCAGAGGTTGAGATGGTCAACCAACTGCAACAGAAGTTTGCCTTCACCCCTTCATTGAGCTTGAGCTGAAGAAAAGTAAAAATGGGCTAAAAAAACAGCTCCTGAGCTGTGTCTTTGCTTGCCATGAAAAATATTATGATGGGGTTTGGAGTTTTTTTTGTTTGGTTTGGTTTTTTAAATATTTTTAGGAGTTGGCATTTTTTCTGACCACAAAGTTACCAAGAAGAAGAGGGTGGTGGTCTGCGGTCTCCCTTTGGAAGTGGCTAAAAAAGTCCCAAGACTCCAAGATTATCTATTCTCCAGTTCAGGCAGGAATGCCCAGCACTTCCCTCAGGGCGGGGAGCTCCACAAAGGGTAGGAGGACAAGAACATCCTCCTATCTCACAGGCCTCTGAACACCCAGTTTATAGCCTAAGGAGTCAGGCTCTATGGGCAGATGGTGTAAATGGTTCATTGATAACAGTTTCTGGGAAATGGCATGGAAGGCTATAGAAATACACAGTTTTGGGTTACACCCCTACAGTGATGAACTGGTCCCAGCTGTTCTAACTAGGACACAGATAAGGTGATTATTAGACTGTTTTAAAAGCTGATTGATAATCATTAATCCCTGCTAGGATTTCCTAGCAGAGTTTTCAGCTCAAACTACCATCATGTTATAAGAGAGGAGGCCTAAACTGAAACAAAACTCACATTATATTGATCCTAAAAAAACCCTCCTTCTGCTTGCTGCCAGGACAGTGTAAATTCAGACCAGTAACCCAGGAGTAAATTTCCCAAGTTAAAGGAAATTAGGCTCCAGCAGGAAAATAATTAGGAAGTGAACGAGGCAGGGAAAGAACTGAGGTGCTGATGGTAGAGGTAACACAGGTGTTTAGTCAGCAAAGGAAGATCCTCCAACCTGGGCTTTAACACAAAAGTGTAGGGGTTTGTGGTTGAAAGTGTAAAGTGCTCAGGTGTTTAGTGGGTGTGCAAAGTGCATCAGCATTACGTTAAGAGGGTGTAAGCCTCTTACTAAATGTGTGTAAGAGGAATTTAATACCTGTTTCATGGCAGGATCCCCTGTGGCAGACATCCTCTTTTCGCTGCTGGTGTGCAGTTCCTTTTTTTGCATGTTCCATTTCCCTTGGTGTGTAATTCCTGGGCTGGAGCAGCCCCTAGATGCAAAATTTGTGCATTAACAACATGTTATTAGCTTTTTCCAGAGCATAAGTCACATTGCAGCTCGATCTACCAAAACCTAAGGTATTTCCCCTCCACGTGATTTCATTTATTGCAGCTCTGGAGCTGGCAGAACAAAACCTGAACTCCTGCTTGCCTATAATCATGGTGTCTTCTACTTTTGCACAGGAATCTGTTGGGGGTTTTTACCTCTAGGTGTTCCTGGGTGAAGTAAGTATTAGAACTGCCCAGTTTTAGAGGTTGAGAAAGGGGCTGACTATGCCAATAGCAGCTTTTCCAATATCATCCTGAGCTTTTACCACCGTAAGTTTTGTGAATAGAATTTAGATTTCTAAAAGATGTAATCAGATTACTCGATAGACTTCTGTAATTCTGTAGAACTATTACAAAGTATGTTTTTGTTTCCTCGTGTTTTCATTCCTTAATCCATCTCAGTAAACACTGCACCTGTCTGGAATCCAACTGAAATCCATGTTACCAACTCATGAGGAAAAATGTGCAGAATTGGAGTCAAAACCTCACACATCCAGCTGCCTAAAGGCTCTTCAGGTGCACAGTTCAGGTGTGTCCTTGTGGCCTCGGGGGTCTCCTGTCGTCCTTAGGACCCCTCAAAGACCACAAGGTGTGGGTGTTTCTGGGTGCCAGTGTCCCAAAAGGTGACAGAAGGAACAAAACATGTAAATGGGAGTTAACTCTCTGTAGCTATTTATAGCAGCTTGGATCCTGGAGAGTGGTTTGGGCAGTTTAATCACAGTTAACCGCGTTTCCTAGGAAAGGTTCCATGCGTTGGATGGGCAGATCCAGAGAACGTTCCCCTCACAGCAATCCACAGCTTGGATCCAGAGGAAAGCGTTGCAGCGGCAATTTGCCATTTGGTTTTCTAAAACGGGTGGAGTAGGATAGGAAAATCAAAGCAAACCCCAGTGGAGCGAGCACAGGTGGGGAGCACAGCTGCCCTGAGCAGGTGGGTTCTGCAGCAGCTCCGCTGCCCCGTTCACCCCGTGAGGGAGTTCATCGTGAGCGGACACCGCTTGGCACTAATAAAACCGTGTGGTTTCGCTCCGGCCCGCGCACCCTCACGTGTAATGACTTAAAGCTGCCATTCCCGGGAGGTGAAATCAGCCCGCGTTTGCCATAAGAGAACCGGGAGCAGGTGTGAGGGGAGCGGGTCGGGCCTCCTGCTCTCGGCGGTGACGGCAGAAGGGCACGGTGCGGGTGCGGGGAGCCCCCGGACAGCAGCGCTCTGAGGGGCCTGGGCTGAGGCGCCGCCGCTCTCCCGCCCAGGTCCTCCGGGAGCCGCGCGCCAGGGGCGGCGCTCTGGGCCCCGCGCCGCCATCTCGGTGTCGGTGGCGGCGGGGGCGGAGCGGCCCCGCCCGGCGCTGCCGCGGTGCGAGGAGGAAATGGCGGCGCGGCTCGGCTGAGACCCGCGGCGGCGGCGAGACCCCCATCCCCTGCCCGCGGTGAGTGAGGGAGGGAGGCGGACGGGGAAGCACCGGGACGGGACGGGAGCGGGAGCGGGGCCGCCGCGGCGGCGGGGAGGTCGCGGGAGAGGCGGCGCGGCCGCCTTTGGGCTCGCTCTAAAATGGAGGCGGGCGGGCGGCCCCGGGGTGGAGGGGGGGGGGCTTTGAGGGGACGAGCGGGGTGCGGGCACGGCCCGGTCCGGAGGAATCGGCGGCTCCACGCGGGTTCCCCGGGGAAGCCCTTGGGTCCCGCTGCGGCGGGGCCGGGGCGGAGCGGGCGCTCCTCGGGCGGAGCGGGCTGAGGGCGGCTCCTCCATCTTGGGGGGAAGGAGAGCGGAGCAGAGGCCGCGTGTGCTCGGAGCCCGTCGCCGTCACGGCCAAGCCGACGCCGAGGAGCTGCTCCGGGAGGGCCCCACCGGCTGTACCCGCCGCTCCAGGGCGGTTCTCCGGTCCGGGGGAGGCCGGGGAGGGGCAGAGCCCTTGGGGACCCAGAAACCCAACCGAGCCCGACCGAAACCCACCCGGGCCGGAGGACGAGGGGGGGAGGCTGAACCTGACCTGCCTTGGGGAGGTGTTTGTTTTCCCTGGGCATCTCCTTATGGGTGAGTTAAACACGAGGAGCTGAACTTCATCGTGTTCTGCTGACTATTTTGGGGGGGTGTGTGTGAATATTTAGACAGTGGGAATTGTGAGCTCGTTTTAAATATTGAATAAGTTCATTTTCAATAACCATCTTCTATCTCTGGCACTAATGTACTTAAATGGCACTAATATGTTTAAATATTGTCTCTTGGAGGTGATGGTAGTTTGGAGCTGCATATTTAGCTTTGCAAAAGCCATTCTTTGGTGGCAACCAAATTTTGTTTCGTACAGTTAAATAGTTTTTAGAATAACTTATATCTCCAAGTGATGGCAGTGTTTTAGCTATGAAAATCTTACCATCTGAGCTTGTAATTTTTAGCTTGGAAAGAATGTTAGAGTCTAGTCGTGTTATAAAATGAATGTGTGTTACACTCTCCCTTCGGTTTTAATGTTTAGTAATTCGAAACAGTGTAACACGGTGTTTTTCTTGCGTGGGCTTTCCTTTCCAGGAACTTCAGGGAGACAAGAAATGCTGATTCCTTTTATTTAACTCAAAAGGATGTATATAGCATTCCTAAATTCCCTGGTTTATTTTTTTTTCCTGGATAATGGAGTTGAGATTTTTCTTTAGAAAGAGCTCTTTTGAATATTTAGTCATCAAAGCCTTTTTTTAAGTAAATTCTTTGGCAGCTGATGCTCAACCATATTTTGCTGTATTTTATGAGGACTTTTTCACTTTTTTGTCCTTCTGTTTTTCTCAGTTTCCTTGCAACTTGTAATTTGAATTAGTTTAGCTTCAGCCGTCTTGGTGCTACTTCTACAAACAAAATTTGCCAGCTGTTTAAGCAATTTAACTGCTGGTCAATGAAAAATGAAGTGTAGTTACTGTACAAGTGTAGCATACACTGTGTTAATTGTAACAGATATTTTAGGTTGTGCTCCACTTTTATGTATGCCAGCTGCTTGTTATCATTCCGTGACATTTGGAACTTTCTATAGGAGTAAATATAGAAGTAAGCTCAAAATAGCTGTTCAGTTAGGCCTTAAATTTTTTTCCCTTGACAGTTCCAGAAACATGTCACACATAAAGGTGTTTTAATGCACTTTGGTGGAATGATAAAGGCTCATGTAGGCCTTCAGCCTCCTTTGAGACTGCAAGATTCCAGTGATTTGCAAATCAAATAATTGGTATTTTCAAGACTAACCTGTAAATAATGTCTTTTACAAAGTTTTTGTGTTGTTTCTTTAAGGGCTATTTTAGTTGATTTCTGTTGGCATGCAAATGAAGGCTTTGCTCTGCTGCAAATATATGTACACTTCAAAAATGTCTACAGATTTTAAAACTGCTGAAATGTAAAATAACAATATAAACTATATATAAATAATATAGTTGTAATATAATATATAAATATATAAAGTTATATATATAATATATATCTAAATATAAAATAGAAACATAATGTGGTATAGTATATAAATATAATATCAATATAAAATAATATAAACAATAATATAAACCAATATATATACGATATAAACTAATATATAATATATATAATTGACCCAGTGCCTCATAGGGTGTGTTTCATGTACCTAAGAGATGTCTTTTGAGTTAACAAAACAAACAACACCAAACCCCTGAAACTCCCCAAAGCAATGCAAATCAAGTCTAGGTTAGTAAATAAAATTGAATAAACACTTTTTCAGTGTCTGGTGGACTCACCAAAAGCCAATGTTTGTTCTTAATCCAGCTCCACTACTAAGATTGTTCTGGCAGTTGATTACATAATTTGTTTCTGGTTTAAGATAGTAATTGTCTTTATAGCTGTAACTTACAATGGTGGGATTTTATTTCTGTACAGCCTGAAACTTAGCTGGAGATGTTAGTGGGGAGAGGAAGGGCAAGGGTTGTAGGGGTTGGGCTGGGAGTTACAAAATGTGACTGATAGAAGCAGAAGGAGGGCCTGCACTTGTCAAGAGCAAGATGAGATGGTTTTAGTTGACAGAAGTGGTGATGTCTGTCTGCACTGGTTTTATTCTCTGGTGCACTTTCTCTTGTAGTGCTACAAATAGCAGGGCAGTGGTAGGAGGGTTAATATCAGTGAGATTTACCCAAGAGCTGGTTCCTGTTTGTGCAGCCAAGCCTGTCTCCTCACTGGGGAATCTTCAATCAGCTGCCAATTAACACTTGGAGGGTTGAACTGCTCTGAAGTTTTTATCTAACACAGCTTCTGAGACCAGGGGATACTTCACAGCTGATGATGGTCTCAAGACCACTGATAGACCTTTAGGTTAAAAAGCTTAAATTTCCAGTTAGGGAGCTTAGACACACGGATTAAATATGCATTATGTGTGTTCTCCCAGTAAAGCCTAATCAAAACTGGAAACTCAGCTGTGCTTACTGCATCTTTATCAACATAATCAGAGTGCTGTAATTGCCGTGTTTCACCAAATTTTCAAGAACTTAATTTCTGTTTTACTTTATTAAATGGGGTCATTTTATGAAATAAGAAGAAAAATGATAGCTGGTCTCAGAGGTTATATTTTAGCTCCCTTTTTACAAATGAAATAAGAAGAAAAAGTGTAAAACCACATGATTTTGTTTTCTTCAACAGCTGTACTGATAGGGTCAGAAATGATGAATTATTTAAAAGTAAACAAACTGTGGGATGGGAAAGAGTTAAACTGTAAGGTTCTTGGATTTAGCTGTTGGGATTACAGCTGAGTGTTCCTAACAGCCCTGATAAAGAACTAACGGCCTTGGTGTGGAGGATTGCCAGAGGGTGTGAATCTCCTTCCCAAAGAGCAGTGTTCTCTGGGCATTTGCCGAAGAGATCAAGTTCAGTAGCAGAAATTGAACATTAGGTAAATAAATAGTATGTTTTTGCTAAATATTTTCATTCAAAGTGATGGAAAGGTAAATGGTAAAGATATTTACCCCATCAGAGGTAGTTTTATTGTCTAAACTTACAACCACAGCTTGTGAGTTGTAATCACAAGATTGGTGAGTTCTGGGGCCTTTAGAAGGTTTCTTTTACATAGATGTTTGCTTGGTTTTTAAATCTAAGCTTTTGACTGTGGAAAGCTGCCGCCTTTGCTTTTTAATCTGTATAAAAGGGAAAAAGAAACCAGCAGAGCTCTCTGTGCTGCCTTGATTCTGCTCACAACTTTCCCTGATGAGCAAAATCTGTTTGTTACCTGATTTTTGCTCATACTGTTTGGACCCTGAGAGCAGAAGTAAACCTGACCCAAAAATTCAGTTTTATTTTGATTTGGGGTAAATTTTCATTGTTAGGGCAGGTGTGGGATTATCCTACTCAGAAGGATGTGAGTAAAGGTTTCAGAAGGTATTGCAGGAGTAATAAAATGGAGAAAGTCTGTTAGTAAATCAGTGTCTGCCTGGGCTGTTAACCACCCATGGAGCTCTGACTTGAAAGTAAAAATTACATGTATATAATACTTATCTTTCCTCTCAACATTAGTTAATTTTACATTTTACAAATGCAGAAAACACTACAATCAGTATGAATTTTGCTTCTCAAGCAGTTAAGGGCCCCCTATATTGGAGAATGGGACAGTGTAAGTGCCTTGTGTTAAGGGTTGCTGAAGTTCTGTCAGTGCAGTTGTCACAGTTCTCTCCCCAGCTACTGGCACAGAGCTGTGCTGGCAAAACCTCTCCTGCCCACACAGATACCATAGAATCCGTTTGCTAATGTAACTTTTTCTTTCAAGGCATTTGAGTGAATCTCAAAGTCTTTTTTGCCCCCCTGAGATGAGCTGCTTCCTGCTTGGAGGGGCCTGTGCCGGTCTGTGAAGGAGCTGTGGTTCTGTGTGCAGCTGCACTGGGGTGGTGCTCACCTGCCCCACCCTGCAAACAGCACACACAGGTAAAAGTACAGCTTTGCAGGTGGAATTGCACCAATAGAGCACTTATGCCAGCAGGGCTCTGTTGGTTGGGGATTGTAGCCCTTAACTAATGTTCCTGACTTGGGCAGCTGGGACAGGGAACATCTGTAGTGTATAGATATCACCTGTTATTAAATAATGTTTGTCAGATTTCTGATGGGCCTGCTGCCAAAGTGCCTTGAATGTTTCTATGAAAATTGCTATTTAGCTGAATTTAACTGAGAACTTCAGTGTGGTTCAAAGAAGCACTTTTTGCTACTTATCCAGAACAACATACTACTCTGATACCTGGTGCTGTTCTAGTTATGCAACAGGACCTGCCCAGTTGTCCATCCCTTCTTTCCTTGATTTTTTTTTTTTTTTTCGTGACTATTCTGGTCCTTTGTGCTGCAATCTGAAATAAGAGGGTTTTTAAAAAATATTTTGCTTGGGAAGATGATTTTTCTGGCCTGAAAGAAATCAAAAGAAACTTCAGTGTGCGTGTTTTGTTTTGCATAAACCAGGGAGCTGCTCTGTGTTTTTGCTTGGAGTATTTGTCATACTGTGGAGTATGACATTGTCTTTGCATTGTTTTTGGCTCTCTGACTGCTCCTGTGCCCAGTCTGTGTGTGCTGATAATCTGATAATCTGCTGCTGTGCACACACATTAAATTCATCACTTCCAGGAGGTCCCACATTCACTGCAAACGTGCAGGATCCCTGTCCTGTGCATGCACAGGGTTCCAGCCTGAGGCACTGGCCTTCTTATGAGGCTTCCAGAAGGTAAGTGAGCAGCCTGACAGAAACCATGGAAAGTGTGATGATGTGTGTTTTAGTTTCAGACACACAGCAGAGAGGATTTATAATAATGTGTGACTAGAGACATATTCATTTGGAAAGGTTTATTTGTTTATTATTACAAGTACAGAGACCAAGTGAATGTGTCTGTTCTTTTTAAGGGAAGTTGTTTCTTCTTGAAATTCATCCATTTTCCTATTTTAAAAAGTAAGCTGCCAAGTTGGTTTACTGTAAAGCTTTTTTTGTTAATTTAGAATATTTCTTCACTGTTTTTGACTTGAGAAAAATATTGATCCTGGGAAATTTACGAATGTATTGAATCTCATTTTTCATGAGAGAAAAATCTGGAAGAAAATTGATAATTGTTTCTGCCTCTTTGGAAAGTTAAAAAAAGGAAGTAATTAGTGTTCACATTTTAAATCTCATTAGTTGATTGGTGTCAGCACCATGTATTGGTAGTACCTGCTGTCGTGTAAATGTGCACTTACTGGGCTCTCACAGACTTCTTGAAAAAAATGTCAGTGAGATTGAGCAAGGAGATCTCAACAGATGGGTAGAAGCCTCTGAATTAAATTTTTTCCCTGGCCCCATCTGGAGATCTGATCATCTTGGTGTGCTCAGGTGTCTCTGGGGAGCTTTTCCCTCTGTGCTGTGGGTACATCACACCCTTTCTTTCCCTCACCTTCAAAGAGTGAGGAGTCTTTGTCCTCTGGTTCAACCACTTGTATCCTAGGGCAGCCTGATCTCCCAGGCTAATCCATTCAGTTCTTTTCCATTACTTTTGGGAGGAACTTGATGGCCACACCCCAACACTGAAAAATGAGTCTTTACAAGGACTAGAGCTAGTCTCTAAAGGGAGGTGAGGGCAGAAGCAGCAGGCCTGGGTGGATGTGAGGTGTGGAACTGTCCTGTGGGTGTCTGTGGTGCCATCCCTGACAAATTAATGCCACGTTGTGTCTGTGCATCAGAGGATGAATTACTGTTCTGATGGTGAAAGCTACCTTAAAACTAGATCTTGGTGATACTTTTGTCTTAATTTGGCTGTAACACTGTTCATATTTGCCTGGAATTATTCCTGCCATTTAAGAAGGGTGCACATTTCTAAAATTAGTCTCTGTTGTTCCTGAGGAACATGTCTGTATTACTGAGTTAGGTGTTGCTCAGTCTGCATCTTGCAAATTTAAAAGCTTGTTAATTTTTTTAAATGGGAATAATATATCAACTCTAGAATAGGAAGGAATAAACTGCCACTTCTGTGTTGTTAGTATTGTGGGTAGATGAGGTGGTAGCTTTGTTTGTAATCTTGGAATTAATTGTGTTTAATGATAGCCAGCAAAGCACTTACAGAAAAGTGTTACAGATTTTGAAGTGTTATTTCTTTTTGGTTTTATTCTTCTAGGTCTAACTATAGCCATTGAAAGACTTTGATTTTATGCAACTTTTATTTTTAATATGATCTTTCAAATGTAAACTTCTGGCATAAAATTTTTGTATTTACCAGAGATGCCTGGACTTTGACCTTGAACTGCAGCTTGTCTGCAGCAGTCAAGTAGTGAGATAGTAAATTATTTGGAGTGCAGGGGAGGAGTTCAGGATCACAACAATTTTCTTGTCCACAACATCCAGAGTTAAGTGAGAGGTCATAAGTCCTAAAGCTTTTCAACTCTCCTTGCCTCTTATCACAACGTTCCCATTTCACAACTGTTTGGAAGGTATTTCCCTTCTTTGATAAGATACTTAAATGAGTAAGCAGTGCATACATTTTATATGAAAATGAAAGACCATATGCCAGTTTTTGTGGGGTATCTGATTTCCTCTTGCTTTCCATGCAAGTAGAGTTGTCTGTTCTTGGAGGGAGCACCCCCAGCCCTGTGTGCACGTGGCAGTCCCCAGTGCCAGGGCAGAACCTGTTCCCTGCTGCTCTTGGGGTCAGCGTGTTGCACCTTTTGTCCATGGTCTCACTGGAACTGCTTGTTCATGTACAAAGTAGGTGTTGCCCTACTGGCATCCTTTGGGCTGCTGTTGTAGTGCTTGTTGATGTAAGGGATTAATTTTGTTGCTGCTTAGCAGAAAGTGCAGGTTTCCCAGCTGTCACTTTTGACAAATAGGGATGCAAAGTAATTTTTAATGGGATCAATCTTCTGAGTGGGAATACATGAGCTAAGCCATGCCAGCATTTCTTTGGTTTGCATCAGCAATTATGTTCTTATATGAGTTCTCAGGCAATAATGTTTTTTATAATGTAATATTGCTATATTTTCTTATTAAGAATTTTTTAACACTTTAAGGAACCTGTCATAGACCAAGCCCAGTGTCTCTTTTACAGGGAGTTAAGTCAGCAGACAGTGTAAATTGTGGTTAGAATAGCTGTTACATCATTCTGGAAAGGATACTTTCTGCCCTGTTCATAACATCCTGTAGTTTCTTAAAGAAGCCTCTCCTGGATATTTTGGTTCCAGCCAAATACCTTGCATATCATATTTTCTGATTCTGAAGAAATTCACTGAAAGGGCAGTTACAAGTCATCCTAATTGAAGCTGGTATCCCAAATGTTGGCATAGACTGGATTTTTGTAAGGACATAGAAATGAAATTCATCACTGACAAACAACACCTGCCTTGAATACCTGGAAGTTATAAGATTGTTATACTTTGAATTTCTTTGCAGATCCAAAGAGTCTTAAGTCTTCTCACTAACCCTCGTGTTCAGAACCTTATATTGTCTGTTGTGGCTGTTTTTTCTGCCGTGACCATTGAATTTCCATAATGTATCTAAAACAGTAACTGGAGCCTTGGTATGAAAGTATGCATGAAATATTCCAAAATCAAAAACTAATAGATGTCAGGTATTAATCATTTGGATTAAAGTATTCATGCAAGGGGCTGGTATAATCTCTAACGAGATACCAGAGTGGGTGCAGATTACAGCAAATTGGCTGAGTATTGGAGAGTCCTGACATCCAAGATCAGGGGTGAGCTGCAACCTGTTTTGTTACCTGGCTGTGACCATGAGAATTGACATTAATGAGGGAATAAAGATCACTAGTCTTTCATACACATTCCTCAGGAAACTAAATAAAATCCCCCCAGTAAGCTGGAGCTAAAGAATTTACCCTGAATACTGACAGACTTTTTTTTGTACATAAGCTCTCAGATAAAGGAGAAATTAAGTTAAACATTTAACATTTTATTACTAAGATACCTTTCAAGATTTTTTTTTTTTTTAAATGAAATCTTCCCAGTTAACTGAGGCAGGGAATTCTTAATGCAGTTAAAATGCTGAGTTCTAGAAAAGACAAAACCTTTATGTGTTCAGAAGACCCACTGAGCTTTTATTTCCTCTTCAGGGAAATAAGAGAAAAAAAATAGAAGTGGAGATCCTGATCTGAATGTCTGTTTGTAGGTGATTTATTGAATTGGCCTTTATCTAAAATACAAACATAAAAAAGGTGGCTGTTCTTTAAAACTTTGCTCTGTCATGGTCAGATTAAGATACTATATCTGGGCATCTTAAAAAGGGTTTAATGAAGTCACCATCAGCAGATCCAGGTGTCTTCCCTGCAGGTCCTCCCATTCAGCTCTGTGTTACTGGCAGAGATAATCTCTCTCCTCTTTTGCCTGGGATTTGTAAAGTGTTGGGTTACAATGGGAAGCTGTAGATAACTGTGCTTTGTGTGAGGTTTTGTCTGAATGAGAGAGGGAGAATATATTTACCGAAAAGTGGAGTGAGATTGTGAGTGGTGGTTTTGTTTGTTTAATGACGGTGTGTTGGAGGAGAGATTTTTAATATGTACTGTGAGGTGTTGCAGTAGCAAGATTTGAAATTTGGGAATTCCTTTTCTGTCTCTTGTTAAATTGGCTGCTGACTCTGCTCTGGAATTTCTTCAGTCCGTGTCTACTGAAAACCACGGGTGTTTACAGTAGCTGGACTAAATGTTTCCTTAACTGAATGTTCTTTCTCCTGATACTGTGCATCAGCTTTATGCTCCACTTGTAGATAAGGGACTCTTCTGTTTCACTAGAATGCTCCTGCTACCACAGCAACTCTTGATTTGTGTTTTTAAATTCACTTATAGTTGATTTGGGAAACTTAGATATTTGCACATTGGAGACTTTCTCCCAGAAACTGTTAACCTCAGGAGAAAGCAGAGGGCCTTTTGAATAAGCAGCAGTTATTAAATATTAGTTTTCCTTTCTGTCCCATCAGTTATAGAGATTCTTGCCTCAGTTTTTTCAGAGGTACAGAACATTCTTTCTAAAGGAGATGTGGCAAAAAGACAGGATGATGCTGATGGGAGTTGTCTATTAGGGGAAATACAATAATTCTCATTTTTCAGCTAGAACTTACAGTTTCAGAAACATGATTAATATGTTGTATTAGGAAGAATAAGTAAAAGTTATCATGGATGTTCAGTTCCTTTAAAACAAGATGACCAGTTTGCTGCTTCAGTTAACATTTCTGACAGTATCTCAGCTGCAACTGAATAGTGATTTAGTGAACTTGAGAACAAAATGAACAAAAAGTCCCACTGAATTTGGAAGAGAAACAAGTATTTGAAGACTTCCAAAGCTACTGTAGTACTAAATATTTTTGTAGGCAGTTAGTAGACGGTTTACTTAGAAGTGCAAAGTGTAATTGTGAGTTAAGACTTCCATCCTTCTATGTTTTAATATTTGATTTTTCAGCTGCTTTTAGGCATTTAAGTTTAACCTGTATTAAGATGCAGTTCTGAAAGAACAGGTTCATGTAAAATAAGTTTGACACTTCCTGTCTTTCATGAAAAATGTGGCAGAGGAAAAAATGGAGATACTAAATAATAATAAAAAAGGACCAAGCATTTTACAGCAAATGCAAGGAGTCTGTAATTTTGGTGTTTTAAGTATACTCTATGTTTATATGTCTCAAATTTGAAATTATTTTAAAATTTCAGTTCTGCAAAAGTTTTTTCCTGTAGATAATGAAGATGATACAGGAAATAGCAATGAGATAACAGCTGCTGAAGCAAAAAGAATTATTCTGGTGTAGAATCTCTTGATTTTCAGTTAATGCTTGGTGCTAATGCTGCTCCATGCTCAGTCAGAGCTGCAGGCTGTGCTCTGTGCAGCCACTGGGTGGGGAGTGACTAAGGCTGGAAAATGTCCATTGTGTTCAGCCAGTCCTCCCTGGTTCTGGTTTTGGAATGTTGTGGTGACACAGCTCCGTGACTCAGACATAATTTAAAGAGTGTGTTGCACACGGGGCCTCGAATGCCCAGGTACAGGAACAGTCCCTTGGACAGTTCTTCCACTTTTTGTGTGATCCAGAGGCACAGTTTGTCTCCTAGTTTGATACAGAGTTAAACAAGAAGTGATTAGCTGACTTTCCCTCTTCCTTTAGGCATATCACTTAAAAATTGCATGATGTGTGATCAGTTGGAGATTCTGAACAGGGAGATTGAAGGGTTATTGCAGAGCTGCACCGTGGAAGAAGGCACCTTAAACTCAGTGACAGACTCCCTGGATGTAATCACTGATTCAGACAATGGAGCAAGATACAGATTAGAGCAGGTATTCAATGCCATGAGTTATAGCACCAGGGGCTTTATAATTAGTTTGTTCTGTTGTCTTTTTTGTTATTGTTAATTTTTTTCCTCCTAAATTAGGAGTAGGAGTAGTAGGCTGAGGGAAAGAATGTACATAATGTACATAATCCACTATAGAGAAGGTACAGGGGAAGGAACTACTGATGTGGATCCAGCTCCACACTCAGTGTTGTTTTTCATAATTCTGCTTTGCCACAGTCATACAAATTTTGAGACTTATTGTTCATGAAATAATAAAGTGATCCAGTGATGAGAATTGGATTTGGAGAGGAGTTTGTCTTCCCCCAGTTCTTATTTTTGGGACAGTGGCATGGCTTTGGAGAACACTAGAGATGATCACTGCTCAGGGAGTAAAAAAGTGGTTTTAAAGAGCAAAGATGCTTTAAGAGTTGGGGACTTGAGAGATTTGGGGGGGGAAGGTATTCTTTAAAAGGCGAAGTCATACTGTGTCTTGGCATGGATTATCTAATATGTTTTAAGATAGAATCTCTTGACCTAGAGTGTTTATGAACAGTTTTTACTCCTTTGAAAGAATTTTTAATGTTTATGTCCTCCACCTGCTGTGTATGTTCCCCTGCATCTTTAATTGCAGAATGCTGACACACAGGCTCTGTGCTCAGTTTTGTTCTTTTACCTTCACTAATTTTACAGTCCAGTTCATCCTGTCCAGCTGGTCCTCCTCTTCCTCCCAGATCCTTTTCCAGTGTTCTTGTAGCCTGGTAGACTACTTGGGGTTAATGCAGGCATTTCCTACTGACGTTCAGGCTCACGTGCTCAAAGCTGCAGTGTCTTCTGTGATAAAATTTTGTATAAACCAGTAGATCTGCCCTATGCAACCCAGGCCAGGCTGATGGAGTTTAAAAACATTTCTGTATTTTCATTGCACAGTAGGAGCTTAGTAAATTCCGCTCTCAGAATGCTTTTAAGTACTGTACATGGAATAGATTCTTGATTACAGTTTGTTACTTTTCTGAAAATCTTAATGGGATCTGAACAAATTCATGGGAGTGCAATTGTATTTTGTATTTCTTTCAAAGGTCTCAGCTGTGGGTAAGTGGGGAGGTGCTATTGCTTTACTTTGATTTTTCTTTCCAGTTGCAGTGTTTTTCTGAAAGGACAAAACTGTCGAAGACAAAATAATGGAATTTGCTTTATAATATAGTAGAGGCAAAACAGTTCTTAATTTTTTACAGTAGTAAGATAAGTTAATAAATATATCAGTGCCTTATTTTTTCCTCCTTCTTTTTTCTCCAGGAGCCAGCAGGAAAAAGAGGATTGATTGGATCAGCATTTGGACCTGCTGACAACTTGGAGATTCGGTCTGGCACTTATGAGTCAGGAATTTCAGCATGTGCTGGATGGATGATGCTGAATGACTCTCATCCTGTGCTGCCCTCCTCTGGCTCTGCCCTTCAAGGAGAAACCCTTCGAACCTCTAATGCTGTGTCAGGTAAAGCACAGAGAGCACATGGAAGAGCTTTCTTAGTTCTTTACATTGTATCTGGAATTTAAATCTCAGAATTTGGATTACCTCTGCTTACAACTTTTTAACATTTCCTCATCTTCCAGGGTAAACAAAGATGTAAACATTAACTGTTTTGACTTGTTCCCTTACTTCTGTTGTAACCTTTCTGGTGTGAATATAATTTTAGTGCTGTTTAAAACCAAAACCAAACCAAACTAAAAATTTATAGTTAATGATTTTTTTTATGGAGGAATTTAGTGGAATTTCATATTGGATTGAATCAGCTTCAGCTTTTTACCTGTGTACTACAGGCTTAAAGTTCACTTTTTATTCTGTCTGTAATGTTAAAAGTAATCATTACTATTTAAATTGATGTTCTGCTGCTTTTACAGTGACATTTATAGTATCTCACTGAAGTGGAATACCGAAGTTACAACTGAAGTGTTAATTTTTTTAACATATCTACATGGATGTTTATGTTTCCATAGCATTGCCTGTTACAAGTTTCTGTTGTAGCAGTAATAAATGTAATACTGAAAGCAGAGGGGTTGGACTACAGAGGGATTGTGTGAAGACAGAACAGTATATGAAATAAGGAGGCATTTATCCCCAGCACCCACTGCAAGCCTGGGAGAAGTTTGTTGAATGATGCCTCTGCATCTGTGATCTGTACAGTTGGTAGAAATACCTGTTAATTAGGAATTCTGTTAATATTCACTTTTGGCTTACCTCTGCAATTCCTTAGCTGGGGATACACAGATAACTACTCCAGAAACGTTCCTGGGGTGTTCTTTGTTTTTCAATAACTGTTCATATTTAGGCCATTCTTTGAGCTGTTCTTAGTACTGCACACTGCAGCTTCATGTGAGCAGTGGGATTGCAGTGGCTGCAGAACTCGGTGTCTGCTGGGTTTGGGAGCAGTTCCATGACATGCAGCTCATCTGAAATACCCTGAATACTTGTTCAAACCAGGTTATTCCTTAGTTAATTAAAATGCAGATCCTACATTTGTCTAACTTTCTTTTGTCTTCTCAAATAAGAGAGTCTCCTCGTGTGCTGGAAAAGACTTCTGAAAAAAAAAAAGGATCCTTGTTGTCAGCACAGATTTTCTTTTTCCTATGGTTCCATCTCTAGCAGTTGGACGTTCTTTGCTGAATCTGTTCTTTTTTTGGGGTCATTCTGGTAGATCACATAGATTGAAGACATTTTTGTAAGTAACCATGTCAAGGAACAGCCATTCTTAAGTTTCAGTCCACACAGATTTTTGCAGGGAGTTGAGAAGATTTTTATTTTGTTCTTTCCTGTATAATTCCTTTTATTCTATAAATGTTGTTAGAGAAATAGTGAAGGTAAAGTGTTGCTTTAACCTGAATACCCACCAGTGTTTATGAAACAACCTAAAAATAGCAGCTAAACTGTTTAACAGGCAAGACATAGACCTAGTTTATTTTAACAAGGAAGGCTAGGGTATTTCCATTTTTAAAATCCAAGAGCTTGTTATTCTTTGGGAAAACCTGTATTATCTAAGCAGCAGTACCTTTAAGTTTCCTAAAACTGGCTGTTGGTTCTACCTTGTTCCTGATCTGCTGTTGGTAATCATTCCATTCTACCAGAGAATGTTACTCCTATCAAATACCATCCTCACTTTTGGAAAGGGAACTGAGTCCATACTGTCTGTTTGGATGAGTCCTTGCTCTGTGCTCCTTGACACTGGGGCATGCATTGTTCCCATGTCCATGTAAGGAGTGGAACTGCCATAGAGTTTTTTTCCCAGACAAACCCCAGGGAGTGGGTTCATACCATGAAGGGTTTTTTTTTTTTGAAAAATGTCAGAAATCCTAAGGCTACTCAATAAAATGTCAGTACAATATCCAAACCCACATCTGTAACTTACTACGTTGAAAGAACATCAGTGGCTTGAAATACAAGTAGAGTGTTTGTTAGAATAAGTCACGAGGTTACATCAAAATATTTAATAATTACTTAGGCTTGTAAATATTTTTGAATCAGAGTTTTGAACCTTATGTTTCTCTTCAGTGTTTCAGAGGGAGGACAGTGTTGCCCGTACTATGGAACAAGCTGTAAACACAGAGCCATTAGAGTCTGAACCTAATACTGACAACATGGAAAACAGTTCTCCTGGTAAGAGTTCTTCCTTTCCAGTTGAGCAGAAAATATGCTTATTTATGCATTTTGTAGGTGTGTACATGTATATACATATATTTTTAAGTAACAAAGAGTTTGTAATAGCTGGATTGTGTTGGCACAGTGATCAGTGATATATTAATTGCTACTGCTGTTGCATTGCATTCACAAGAAAACATTTTATGTTTTGAGGGTCATAATATGAGGTGGAGATAAATAACACGTTGAATAAAGGTTTTAAGGAAAAGCATCTTTCCTCACCACTGGTTTAGTAACTCTTCCCTTGTTTTTAGCATCAGTTTTGGATGATAAAGGTGAGCAAAGCAATGAGGAGGAACAAAAGTCTATCAAGCCCACGAGTAAAGAGTTCAGGAAAACCTGGGGCTTTCGAAGGACCACAATTGCCAAGCGAGAGGGGGCAGGAGATGCTGACATGGACTCCAGTGACCAGCAGCCACAACAACAGCAGCAAGGCTTGAACCTGCGGCGGAGCGGGCGGCAGCCAAAGCGGACGGAGAGGGTGGAAGAGTTCCTTACCACAGTGAGGCGCCGAGGGAGGAGGAGTGCTCCTGCTACTCTGGAAGACTCAAGTGAGGCAGCATCTGGTCCAGCTACAGATGCCGAAACTGCTTCTGAAGATAGTGTTGAGAGCACCCCAGATACAAAACCTGTCACTAGGAGGATCTGCACTAGGAGCTGTAAGGATCAGAAAAGCCCTAAAAGCAGACGCGCAAAGGAGGAAGAGGAAGAAGAAGAGGAGGAGGAAGAGGAGGAAGATGAAGATGCTACCTCTGATAGTGACAGCGATGGGTTAACACTAAAGGAACTCCAGAATCGACTGAGAAAGAAACGTGTTGAACAGAAACCTGCACTGAAGGATGTACAGAACCACAAAAGGAATTCAGAACGAGATCCCACCCAAACAGGTGGTGTCCCAGCTGAAAAGCAGGCTGAGTCTGAGCTGCCTGTCAAGCAGGAGCCTGAGACTGCAGACAGCACTGAGATTGCAAGTCAGGTGGTTGTGTCTGAGGAAGACACTGAAGATGTCCAGGATCAGAAGGAGGAAAAGCCTGCCCTTGGTGCCAAGGGGGCCACAGATGAAGAGCCTGAAGAACAGCCCAAAAGCAAACCCGAGTCTGAGATCTACGACCCAAACGCTCTGTACTGTATTTGTCGGCAGCCTCATAACAACAGGTAGGCAAAGGGTTCACTGGAGACACAGTGCAAGGAGCTGGAGTTGTTCTGTGATGAAAAAGGAAACCAGATACTCATGCTTACTTTTTGAGTACATGTGAGTGAACTGTTGGGTTTGCTGAAGTTTGGGGGGGAGTTTATAACAAATATTTAAACGAGGTTAAAGGAATATAGAAGTGACCAGTGAGGCAGAACAGTGCACTGGTGCTTTGTTGGAGTGCTTACGTCCTGCTGCTTGAAATATCTGTTGAATGTTAATTGTTTTTTCATTTCACAGTGTTTTACTGTTCCTTGGTGGGTTGTTTTTTTTTTTTCCAGGTTTATGATTTGTTGTGATAGATGTGAGGAATGGTTTCATGGTGACTGCGTGGGTATTTCTGAGGCTCGAGGGCGATTGTTGGAAAGGAATGGTGAGGACTATATCTGTCCAAACTGCACCATTCTCCAGGGACAGGATGAGCCTGTGTCAGAACTAGACCAGCAGGAAGCGAAAGCGGAGCAAGGAAATGTGGATGGCACAGAATTCACAAGCATAGGAACAATTGAACAAAAATCAGTTGAGGACCAAGGGATCAAGGGTAGGATTGAAAAAGCTGCAAATCCAAGTGGGAAGAAAAAACTAAAGATATTTCAACCTGTAAGTATTTTAAGTTTTTCTTATTTTTAATGTTTCACAGAGTACATTGAGACAATGAGTTACTTGTAGAGCTATAAATCTGAAGTGGTTTTTTAAAGCTAAACATGAAGCTGAACAGCCCACTAAAGTGCTGTTTAGCAAAAGTTTATCCATAGTTCTGTCAGTACAGGAATTACAACTGTTAGTTTCAAGTGAGGGATTTAAAAGTTTTATGTAGGGGTAAGGAAATAGTTTTTGCTATTCAGCCCTTTCTAAATACTGTTTTGGAAGCCAAATAATTCTTTTAATAAAAATATTAGAAATCTGGACTGGGTTATACGGTCTTTGAAATAATCTCAAACAATTTTGGACATTTTCAATGATAGTGAAACTTTTTACTTAACATTGGCAAGTGCCTGTTGAAGTTAATTCCAGCTGTACTTCCAATTAGTCTTTGAATTCTGATTTTTATCCTTATGCTGCTTTAGTTTATTAGCAAGTAGAGACTTCTTTTATACTGCCTTTTTTAATCTAAATATATGTATCTTGAATTATTGCAAAATCTAAAATAAATTAAAGTTTTGTAATAATAACTTCCATTGGGAAAGGCATAGAAGCTTCTTCAGCTCAATGCACACAAATTAAAAAAAGTTCATGCTACCGTGTCTTTGTCCTGCCTAAGCTGCTGTAGTGATGCCAACATCTTGAACAATTCCGTTTTCTTCTTACTGTGCCTGGAAAAACATGTTCAGTGAATTTGCTGTTAAAATGCTACAGCAGTTTATAGTTTTTCTCTACGAATTTATTCTTTCATGTCTAATCTTTAAGCTTTGAAATCATCCCTAGAATAAATATCAGAGCTGTCCATAGCAGCACTGTGAGATGAATGTACAGACCAAAACAGTTTGAGTTCAATGTAGAAATGTTACAATTTTAAGATAAATGTGCAGAAAACAGTGTTCTCACAAATGTTTTCAAACATATTTGTACTTCTTTGTACACACAAAAAAGTTTTTAAGAGTCCAGTGCTGTTGGCCTTGGCTCTGCTGCTGAGTATCTCTGTGGTATTTCTGTGCTGACCAGGTACGTGGATGTGTTGGCCGTGTCTCTGTTAGTGAAAGGGAAACATAATTATCATTAACTCCTTGCCTCCTGTGGAAGAACTGCTTGTATTTTAGGTATTCTTTTGGCATTTGACAGTCTCAGTTTATCTGTTCTCTTACATCAGAATTCTCGAGAAAGACTCTTTTTTGTTGCTATCCATAAGCACCTATAGCTGCAGGGTTTTGGTTTGTGATTAAAACTCAACAAATTTTCTAAGTACAGATATCAACACTTAAAGTTTTGTCATCATCTGAGTTAATGCCCTTAATTAGAAATGGCAGCTCAGTTAGTCATAAACTTCAGATGTTTTTTAGGGAACATGAATTGATAATTCTTTATCAGCTAAGTGTGTACATGATTGAAAAGTACTTTAAAGCAAACAATTTCTTGGGGAAAATTCTAAATTACAGGTTTTTATCAGACTGCAGCAGATAATGCTATCTTACTGACTTTGGCTGGGGAAAACCACAATGCAAATACTTATTTAACTGGAAATATTAATGAAAAACTTACTTTTGGTAATTACAAATGACAGTTTGTTGATGGGGAGAGGCTGTCTAGAACTACAGTAGTTCTGAATGTTGTTAGGTTAGTTGTGTCGCTTTTATGAGTAAACTAGAAGAGAAATTAAAGCATAATATCCAGAGGTAATATGTTGGAGCCTAAAGACCTTTGAATTATTTCTGGATTTTGGCATAATGTACCCTGTTTTCAAGGAATGTGCTATTTTCTGAATCTTAACATTAGAAGAGGAAGTGTTTCATATGTAACACTTCTGTAATAAATGGAGAGCAATTTTGAAGTAAAAAAAAATAGAAATTGCATGTGCAAACCTCTAAATGTGTAAGAAGTAGGAGGCTGTGGAAAGTTATCAGGGAGAATTTTTTTTTTTTAATGTAAGTTGGAGTCTTCTCCATTTAAAATTGGTAAATCTCTAGAGCAAGAATAATCTCTGCACCTGAATAGCTGAGTGCTTTCCTCTTGCACGTGTGCATGGCTGAGGACAGCAGCTGATGGGGATATAGGAATAAAATGCACTTTAGAGACCTTGCTCAGGAGAAACCAGTTGTGAGTTATTAAGGAGATCTCTCACGTGATGCAGAGGATCAGGAAAAAAGCATTTGTGTGCTTATGGGATTTGAAAATTTAGGAAGCCAGTCTCCTTTATTTCAGTGCTAGACTAACAACTTGATAATGCAGCACGTTCTGAAAATAACGCGTTAAAAGAGCGAAGCTCTTACCTTTGTATGGGTTGTTTCTGTTGTGTCCTGAGTGACAGCTGCTTTCACACTGGCCATTGTCAGGTCACTGGCGGCGTGTAAGCGTTTCTCCATGTTCCAAAGGCACATTCCTGTGATTTCCTCTTTGAAGGCTGAGCTCACTCCCTTTCACCCTGTAGGTGATGGAAGCTCCTGGTGCATCCAAGTGCATCGGTCCCGGCTGTTTCAACGTGGCTCAGCCCGACTCCGTGTACTGCAGCAACGACTGCATTCTCAAACACGCTGCAGCCACCATGAAGATTCTAAGCTCTGGCAAAGATGCAAAACCAAAACCTAAAGAGAAGATCAAACCAAAATCTGAAAAACCTGGCATGCCAAAATCTCAGCAGCAGGTAAGTTCGTGTTCCTGATCCAGAACAGCTGTCCTGAAGCACGGTGGCTTTTTCCTGTGCTCTCTTTTTTTGAGTCAAATGAAATTGCCAAGTCCTGCATTGAAGAGGAGCTTTTTATTATTCTTTTGTTGTTCTCTTGCCTTTTTCTGTGCTACCAACATTGTTTTAATTTTTCTGACAGTAAAATATTTTCCCATCACTTTTTAAAAAACAATCTTAATAATTGCCTCTAGATGGGGATAGTTGCTTGCAAGTGTATTCTAGCTGGCAATGCACTTTAAAAAAAAGAATTAATTTCGAATTAATTTACCTTTAAAAAAAGTATAAGAAGTACATATTTTTTTATTTTAATTTAATTCAAATTAATTTTACTTTTTTAAACTCTAAATTACTGGGGTTTGGACAGTAATTTGGAACTACTGTGAATTCTGTAATAACATGACTGTATTGTATGTGTGCTTTGTGAAGAGCAAAGATGAAAACAGAGCCTTTTACTGTTGAAACCACTAAAAAGTAGATGGTAGTTTTTCAGAGAAACAAACACCCCCCAGTCTATTGATAAATTGTTGTTTTGAAGTGGTCTCTTTACCATTCCCTTTTCCTGAAGTTATCCTGTATATCACCTTTGCTTTATAAATTTGAGTGTGAAATTACATCATTTCAGGTTCTTCTCTGGAGTTTACTATAAAAGAAATTGTTCTACGTGTGTGTAACTATATCTCTGCTTGTTTTTCAAATACAATATATTCGATGATTATTAGTAATCAAACTTCTTTTAATTACACAGGCGAGTATCAAACCACTTTCCAACCAAAAGAGACAATTGCCTGAGAAAAGAGAGGTGAACATGAAGAAGACTGTTGTGACAGTGGCCAAGACTGAGGCAAACACTCAACCTGTTGCTAGAGAGCCACCAGCAGAACCCGTGACACCGTCCTGGGCCAGCGATCATAATTACAATGCTGTAAAGCCTGAAAGGACTGCTGCCATTTCACCTGCACTGTTGTTCAAATGTATGTATCGCATAGGGATATTCCTGAATAATCATATTTTCTTTGAATACCCATCCATTCTTGGCTCTGCAAGACTAGGGAGTGTAGGATTTGGGGTTTTTTTTTCCTTACTATGGCACCAAGCTACCTTTCTCCACCTTCAAAGATTTGCACACAGATACACACAAATGAGAGACACTTTTAGAAGTTTCATATGTATCATATGACAGTTGTATGATTAAGAGCCTGTTGATCTACCCAGCTGATTTCTGGATGAAAACTACATGGTTAAGCTTGAAATTTTTCCCATAGAGACAGTATCTGTTTCTAATCTGGAAGGTAAGTATTGATACATTTGTGTTAAGTTTTACCAGAAGGCCGTGCAGTGTGCACCATGAATCAGCAATTGCCTGTACTAATTTGAATTGTATTTTTGTAATTTAGATTTGGCACCTGTCTCTCAGGTCTTGCATTTTCAGTGCCTGGTGCCGAGAATGAAAAATCTCCAACGTGGTGTCCAACGATACTTGACACTTCTGCAAACAGCTTTTAACTGTCAAGTATATTCCTGCTGCTTTTCTTCCCTACATGAAATAATTTAAGGACCATTCTTTACTTTTATGTTGGGGGGAGGCAGGACTCTTTTTATCTTTTTCTTTTTTTTTCCGTTTCTCTGTTCATACTTCACACGTTACCCACACACACAAGAACACATCTCAAGTGGATGTTGGGCAGAGGTATTGCCTTGCATATTTTTGCAGGTTTTGAATAGCATCCTTGTAACTCATATGAAGGTAAGTAAATACTGCTTTGAAAGCTGAAGAAGTCCTTCTGCTTATGACACTTTTTGATTGACTTCATCTAAGTAGTTTTATAATGCAGTTATGAAACGTCAGATGGAATCTGACATATCACAGTTACAACCACACGACCTGGTGTCTCATGTTTGTTCACTTGAAGATTAATGAATTCAGAAATTCAGTTCCCACTGCTTTGTAACCACACCTCAGCCAATTTACATTTTATTTTCAGAAGTAAACCTAGTTATTGAACACTTATATGTAAAGTTACTGATAAGTTTTTAAGTCATATTTAAGATGAGGTTTTTTTAGTTACAGTTTTTAAACATTGAGGGAACACCAGCCAAACCTTAATTTCTGTTCATTATCATAGTACATAGTAGACATACCAGGTATATTTTAATGTTGTCTGCCCCCATCAGGTTATAATTTTTCCTTAAGTATTTTGTTATTTAGGCCTTGTGCCTCTTTTATAGTGAACTCCCTGAAGGTACATACTTTAAAAGAATCTTAAAAAAATGCAGGCTAATTAAAGAAACTTTAGCTTTTTTTATTAGAAAAAAATATACTGTTTTAAACAAAAGTAAAATTAGGAGAGAGACTATTCAATGCAATTACAGGTGTCCATAGAACCATCTCACTTAAAATGTCCTTATTGCTGTAGGGTTTGGGTTTTTTCCCTCAGTAGACAGGAATACAGGTTTTGAGACACAAAGACTGAGGGTTTTTTTAGGGGAGGTTGCTTTAAAGTTTTACCACACTGGACGTGTTACAGATTTAACCAATTGCAATAGAAAACCGGATTCCTGTAGCTAAATAGTTAAATTGGTTCCAAAATATATGTGTTAGTAACAAACAGAGAACAACCCAGTTTGTGTGATGAAGAACTCTCATACCAAATGCAAGGAAGAACTTGAGATTGCTTTTATTAAGGTAAGTTGCACTGATATGTGGGGACTCTGTGCTAAATGCCCAGTTAAACAGTCTTATATATTCGTGAAAAAATGTGTCCTGCTTTTTAATGGTTGAATTTGAACTGTAATCTTCCTGAGAAGCTGCCAGTGCATCATCTACAAGAGTATTCTACCAGATTTTATTTATTTAAGAAATCTTTATAAGCTGTTCAAAACCTAGAAGTTACAGCATTAGGGAAATTCATGAGAGTCCTCTCAATTCTCTTCAGGTATCTGAAAGCAAGAACTCTTTCAGTCTGAGCTAATCTGCCAAGGAAAACACATTTATTGGACCAAACATATAATCTGGTTTAGACACATCTTAAAGTGACTCCCTGTTTAGAAATGAGTATTTCTGAACATTGGTTATGAAGGACTTGCAGAGCAGAGGAGGCAAAGGATGGGATCCTTCCAAATGCAGTGTTTCAGGTGCTGCCTGTGTTCTCCCAGAGCTTCCAGCCATGTTCAGCAAATCCTTGTTTGCAACTTCAGTGCATGAGGCCTTTTAGGAATTAAGGAAACTTAACATGATTAGAGAATTACTCTCTGTAATACTCTTTCCATTAGTCAGTTTATCATTTCTGACATGGATTTACTTTATACATTTACTCTGTACTTGTCAGATGAAAGGATTTTGTTATTACATGAGGCAACAGCTTTGTTAAGTAGTACCAAGAAGAAAATCAAGCCACTCCTAAAGAAGTACTGGGTGGTAGGAGCATGTAGTATATTTGTATCTAAGCCCACCACCAGACCCACTTTTCTTCTCCCAACCTTCTCTGCATTTATTTAAAAAAAAAAAGGGATATTTAGTGCTAGTGCTGTGCAGTTATTCAGAACAGTGTTGGGTTTTTTTCTTCTGTTACTCCATTAGCTTGTGTTTCTTCTTAATTTTTCTGTGGCTTTTTAGGGGGATGAGTTAGGGCTGTACTTGGAAGTGACTTTGTACACCAAAACTTGGTGCCTGGTTAATCCCACTGTCTGCCATCTTTATGTGCCCAGTGAAAATAATCTCTTTGATTCATTTAGTAACTAGAGTGGGAAATACCTTGAACTTGCTTTGATAAGTGAATATTAAATACAAGTACTTTTAAAGTTGCAGGCAGTATTTGAACTACACATAAAAGAGTCAATTGGGTATGAGCCACATTTCCTTCCAGAAGAGCCACTTTTACTTCCATTAGGAAAATTGGAATTCATTTAATATCCTTTTATACTCAATTTCAGAAGTCATCCTGGCTTCCAAATTGATGCAAGTGTGTGGATTGTTGAGATCTATGAATGTCATTCAAGGGTCCATGTTATGGTAGAAATCCTGACTTTGTCAGGATCAGAATTCAGATCATGTCACAGGAGATAAAAGCAAACCAGACTCTGGTTTATCTAGGAAGATCTTTGTGGTGTTTTTGGGGAAGCACCACCCAACATGATTTCTGAAACGTGTCAGTTTTGCTTGCAGACTGGCATCCTAGAATAATAGAAGTGTTATCTTTAATTACACTAGCAGAGCACAAGCTTAAAGCAGCATAATACAAACACTTTTTTACACAAAGGAACCATAAAAGCAGTTTTGTGTCCACTGCTTATTTGGCTCTGCTGAGGGCTTTTGTGTCATATGTTGCATTTAATACAAAATTTGTCCATTGCATTCACTGCTGCCCAGTGGAAATGGAGAAAAGGAACAGTCCAGACATGAAGTTTGCTGATGCAGGTGTTTGTCAGCAGCATCAGTGGATGTGTCTGAAGCACTTGAACTCAGGTTTTTATTGACAGAGCAACACTTGGAAAATAGGTGTTTTTTTTTCTGTATTTTTGCTGTTAATTCTCAAATAGAAATCAGCAGCAAATGTATCTGCAGTTTTGAAATAGAAAATGTATCCAAAAGGGGGGAGGAAGAGGGTAAACATTTGCAGTATCCCAGTTTTTAAACTAACCAATCATAAGTGTACCACTTATTCACTTTGAAGTTCACCTGACTTATTAGACTTAAGAATACAGGAACTAATAAGTTACTCAATTCAGGTGCTAAAACATCTTAACTGCTTTTATTGAGAAAAGCAACTAAGCATACAGGAGACTGAGCAGGGTTTATTAGATTTAAAAAACCCTAACATTAAATGTATTTCCTATTGTTCTTGTGGCAGAACTTCAGAGTAAAAAGCACTTGTCACACCAAACCTCTAAACTTCTGTTTACGTAACTGCAGACAGGGAAAGTGTGAATTTATAGTGATTTATGGTGATATCTTACTTGACACCAGTATTTCACAGAAGTTGGTGATGAGTGGGACTGTTTCCTTCAGAGAAAACCACAGTGTTTGTGATCCCACTCCTGGTTTCCAGTGGGGAATTATGAAGAAACAACGCTGCCACCTCCTGGAAGTGGGAGCCCTGACTCTGGTGATAAAAATTGCCTTCTGTTGTTATCCCCTTTCAGGTTTTTTCATTTCTTCTGCAGCTGAACTTTTCTGCACTCAAGCTGTTCACAGAGTGAATAGTGTTTGGTTGTATAGTTAAAGATCTTGGACTCCTTGTTCCTGTACACCTCTAACAAAATATGGAGTCTTTGAAAGGGAATGCAGTGATACTGGGTTACCCCACCAACAGAAAATGTGCATATTGAAATGCCAGGATTATAGCATGCATCACCTATGTATGCTTTTTCTTGTATCTGTTTCTCTTCCTCTCTGTAATAAGAGCAGGAAAGAAAGAAAACATACCACTCTAAAGAGAGCAGGGGCAAAATAGAGTGCAGTAAAGACAGGAGTTATGGCTCAGAGTGTGAAAGTGGTGTAGGGAGCTGTAAGTACTGTTGTGAAGAGAAGAAAGTAAAGCTTTGTCTGCACACAGGCTGGTGCCAATTTAATGCTGCTCTTTGGGCAAGATTGTACCAGCTGAAGTTGTGACTCAGTTGAGTGCAGTGGATGTGGATATACTGCTCTTGGTTTAACTTAACTGTTTAAAATATATTTTACTTAAACTTTGCTTCTTAAGCCATACGTATGTTTGTCTGCAGGGACTGATTGTAGTTAAACTGGCTGCCTTCTGGGTTTGACTGCTACCCCATGGAAAAAACTAGGCTCTGCCAGGTTCCATACTCTTACAACTGAACTGCTTCTGGCACCCGAATTAACTCCTACAAAGCCAAGGTGTCTTTGCTTAATACTATATTCTGCAATGTAGGTCCATACTGAGAGGCACTAAGTATTGAATAGTACCAGGGAAATAAAATGTAACATTTATTTTGTTACTGGCCATTTTCTTGGACATGTGGCTGCCCTGTGTGTAGGCCTGGCCTAAAGCTTTGTAACTAGAGAAGTTTTCAGGAAGGCTGGTGCAAGACCAAATAATGAATGACGAGCATACCCAAGATGAGTCTGCCAGAACTTCTGAGGAGTTCATGTTGGAGAACTTCTGGCTTTGGAAGGGTCATAGTACAGGAGTGGCTGGTGTAACACGGCAGCTCCAGTGCTGAACTCCCATCGTGGCGCTGGCAGGGCTCTGCTGGCCTGGGGCTCTGCTGGCCCAGGGGCTGGCTCAGGGCCTGAACCCTGCCTGTGGAGTGAGGCAGACCATAGTGGCTGCTGAAGCCAACATCCCCTGGGACCCAGCCAGTTAAAAGGAGCAGTGGGATCCTTGGGGAGCCATTATCATCTCCTGGCTGTGAACTGCTGGAGCTCCCCGTCTCTGCTCTGCAAGGTATGTTACACCTGCCCTGTGGCTCAGCCCTGTGAAGATTTTTGCCCTGTCTCTTTAAGTTAGGAAGGCTGGTCCCTGCTCCTGGCATGTTCCTATTTTGCCTTTGAAGCACCCAACACCCCCGAGGCACTTGGAGACAGCAGGCCAGCACTCCTGCCATCAGGGGTGCTTGGCTTCAGTGAGGAACCATTGCTGAGGGGAAGGGTTGGGGGACAGAAACCTGGTATCACTTACAGAGGCACTATGCATATGAGGGTGGTTATCTCTTGTCATCAACACTGAAAGTGATGAAAGTTTGATTAAAAACACTCACCACCCTCTTGCTGTTTTGCTTTCTTTTACTAATTTTACTTCAGTTCTTTGAACTTGGTCACTTGACTGCATAGCCAGTGAAAAAGTTCTTTGCTAGTCCCCAAATAAAAGGGTTCTTTTGAGGTGTTCACTTGCATTTTGAGTCAAGTCTGCTGCTGATTTGCTGTGTCCGATCTGTGCTGAACTTGGAACCTGAAGATGGCCTGTCCCTGCAAGGAGTGATGATACCAATCCATGAACAGTCTGGAAAATGAGCCCTTTTTTTGCAGCAGCACATAGTGCCTCTCTCTCACTCGGGGTGCGGGGTAGTATTGAAAATGCAGTCGTCTGACACAGGTCAGATAGATCACTATAATCTCATGTAGATTAAAATAAAGCCTATATGTCAAAGGTACAGATTTGCATGAGCTTAGAGTTACAGGTTGGCTTGAATGCAGAGAAATCACAACAGACACAGCGGGCTCTTGTCTCTGAGTCTCCTAAATTAAAGACAGGTTTAATTTCTTTGGTGTGCCTGAATGTAAAGGCTTGGCACACAGGCAGCTTAATTGCAGTGCAAATTAGAACTGATAGAGTCTTTAGGAGAACAGCAGCAGGGCAGGCAGCACACCTCAGATACGAGTGTTCAATAAACTAATTTTGGTCTTGAAAGTGGAAGCAGACCTGTGGGCAGTTTCCAGGGAAAACTAACACTGAAACTGCTTTAAGAGTAGTTCAGCACTTCTGAGTTAGAACTAGCAGTAAGCAGTGTTTGAGGGAAATGACCAAAAGTCCAGCAAAAGCAGGTGTCAGAACAGTTGAACAGGCGAGGAGCTGCAGCGGTTCCAGAGCCCCTCACCTGCACAGCCACGGGCACCGGTGCTTGGTGCCACCAGAGGGGGCTTCAGGGGCACCCAGCGGCTGCGACACACGGCCCCAGCCCGGGCCTGGGCACAGCTGCTCCCGGGGGACGGCTCGGAGCTGGTAAGTAGCTTCCCGTTGTGGAGTGCTTTAGGACTGACAGCTAAAGCACCAGCTCACCCGTGTCTTTCGTTCAGGTTTTTAAGTTGGGTAATGCATCAAAAGATTTCACGTCGGAAGAATCGTGGATTAAAGTTTGGTGTCAGCCTCTGCATTGGGGTGACGGGGTTTGGTGAAATTCTACTCTCTTCAGGTTATTTCTGTCAAGTCACAGAGGAAGGGCCACACCTGCGTGGACAAGTCCACTCAGGACAAGGCTGAGTGGCACAGGGAAGCTGTTGAAGAACATCAGTTCTAAGGTTGACAAATCCTGCCCATCCTCTGCTTCAGCAGTTTTACAGAGGGGAGAAATGGAGTTCTTAGGTAACTGGTGAATACAGGAGAGTTATTTCATCTTCTGTAGGCCAGGAGCCTGTGCTGCTGTGCTGTGCTCTGTGCCAGAGCAGGCTGCCCTCACCTCCCCTACACCTGCACCGGACGTGGCAGCGCTGGAGTGACGGCGCAGGGACGGCCACTGCAGCCACCTGTGTCTGAGCCAGAGGAGCCACAGGACCGAGCGGGACTTCTGAGGCCAAGCCGTGTGTGACACCCAGAGTGCTGGCAGGGCAGTTCCTGAGCAGGTGACTGACTGCCTCTGCTGGGCTCTGCAACCCGCGTTCCTCTCAGCTGGTTGAGCTGCTGTGAAGGCCAGTGCAGGTGCCTCTCTGTGAAGATCAGCTCTTCTCACAGTACATAATTGCTCAGTGCTGTCCAGCCTTATACAGGCTGTGTCAGTACTTTCTAACAGGTATTTTGGGGGTTTTAACAGCTGCAATGCTGCATTAGTGTGATTTTACCCCCCCTCCCCCTTTAAGGACATGCAAATCCTTCAAAGTGTAGTCAATGATCCACTTTTGGACAGGTGGATCACAAGGAGCCGTTCTCTCTTTCTTAGGTTTCATTATTCCTACTGTGGAATTTTACAGATTTATTTTTATTGTTACAGAAAAATGTTAATTACCAGCTTTCTTACTGTTGTGCCACACAAACTCGTATACTGTGCATAAGCCTGAAAGCTAGTTGTGGGGTTTTGGTTTTGTTTTGTCCCTAAAACTCTAGTGATGGAGAAGTCTGAAAAAGAACAGTAAAACCCACACGTGCTTGGGCTGCCTCTGTGCTGGGCAGTGTCTCCTCCAGGGATCGATTCCTGACGTCCTGCTCCCTTGGGCCTGTGCTCCCGCTGTGGATGGTCCTGTGCAAGCTGGACGCGATGCAGCCGTCGGCTCCTCACACACTGCCTGGAGGAATGTCATCCTGGGGGAAGAAAAAAGTAGATTAATGTAGATGGAAGAGAACACAGGGAAATGTTAAGGTGGAACTAGAGACAGTAGGGCATGGACAGCCTTATGCCAAAATCTTAATTCTGTACAGAAACTTCTCATAGTACTCTGTAACAGCTTTCATGGCTGCCAGATATGTTTCACAGCAGTCTTTTTAATGTTTGCAGTAGTAGCTGTAATCTTTTCTAAAAAAAGTTAAACCAGCAAAAACCAGCCTTACCAGTCGTTGTGAAATGGGCTCTTCAGGTGTAACAGCCTGTGGTTTAACTACACTGCATTTAAAAGTTTTAGTGTCAGCTAGAGCCAGAAAAGTTTTTTGAAGAACTGTGATTTGAATAATTTTAAAACTATACAGAGAAAAGGAAGAGCACATTTCTACTGGTATTTAAAAACTGGAAATACTAAATAATGTCTCCAGCAAAACAGCTTATCACAACTGAGATAATTTAAATAGAAACCAGGGATGGTGGTGGGGTAGTTTTTGAAGTGGCTTTCAAAAGCTACTATTCCAAAGAAAGACTGGGTGGAGAGGGAAAGGGGGAAGAACCAGAATAGGCTTGAATGCTATAGAGAAATGTTTTTAAAAGATCAGAGGAGAAGCGAAGTTTCCTTTGGATAATATGGATGCTGGTGGTGTAAAACAGCCTCTGCTTGTCAGTTAGGGACCGTGATATGAGCCTGCAAATCCTTTATGCAAAGCTAAGGAGCCCTACACTGGAAATCCTGCTGAACTGGGCTTCCACAACTGCATGGCACTGCTGAGACACGGTGTTGAGATGTTCACAAGTACCTGTAAGCACCGGGCTCGTCTGCACAGCAGATGATGTGGCAGTTCTGTCCTGCTGTGTGTTGTAATGTCTATGGCTTTGCTGCACAGGGAATTTCCTCAGGGGAGGGGTTCTGTGTCTGTTGACATCTGGTGGGAGAGGTTCTACTGCTGTCTGTAGTGAATGTACCACAGTAATGCTATTTCTTAAGCCTGGGAGGAATGCGCTGATTTCTGCCAGAGGATTCGTTGGGTTTCACCCTGGGAATGAGCTGGCTCAGCTCCACCTGGACCTCGGGCCCTTCTGCCCACCCCTCTCTCCAGTCAGTAAGGATCCGGTTCCTGTCCTAACAAGTGGCCCATGGGACAAAACGGGGCAAATAGGAATTAATGTTTTGTTTTAAATAGTTTAATGGTTACTTTCTAACATCAAACCAAGGAGTTTCACCTGTGTGTTAAAAGTGCTGAGTAGAAGAGCCACGAATTTTCTTATTCTGGCACTGATCTGCCTGTGCTGGAACTCCCTGTTATTCTCTTGACCGGAGTAGGCTGATGTTCAGTGTTTTTCTCATCCTTTTATTTTAAATTTGTTTAAGAGCATTTATTGTAGGTACACTGGAGCTGCTGATGGAAAGGAGCAAACCCCCACATTATAAAATACAATGACTGGTGTGTACAGTAGCTTTGGCTGCGCCTTCTCAAGCTGCCCGTGGACTTCACGGCCAAGCACTTTGAAATCGTGGTCTGAGGGAATCCCTGGTCCATGATATGTCCCATCCATTTGCTGAACAACCCTGGCATCTGTTCAGAAGTCAAATTCCCCTGGTGTTGAAATACTGCTCTCTGGAAAGAGCATATATGTTATTGCTTCCAAACACGCAGCAGCAATGTTCCCATTCCTGTCAGGAGGTGCTGTAAGCTTTGGGCTGTGCTTGTGTTGGGGATTGGTCAGTAGGAGGTTGAGCTGCCACCTGAAGAGCCAGTCCTGCTCCTTCCCCACTGTCCTCTGGGTGCTCCTGGGCATTGGATCCAAGACCTGTGTCAGGACACAGTGAGTTCCTTCAGCTAATTATGTGTCAGCACATTGATCTTGTCACTGAAAACCAAAACTTGACAGGACAAAAATTCTGGTTTCTCATAGTCAAAACAGTGTAAGAGGGTTTGTTGAGATGAGGTTCATCTACAGCTGTCACAGGTTATTTGCATATGTAGGATTTAAGTAGCCTGGGTTCTTTATCAAAACATGCACACGATTGGGCAGTGTCCATCAGATACTGCTGTGTCCTGTCCCTTGGGGCAGGTCTTTGGTAGTTCTGAAGCACTGAAGGAACCACGTGTGACTTAGTACATGCAGAATCTACCATCCACTTCTCTAGTCAACAAGCCCTGCTAGGGAGACACCTGTAATTGGGATATAGTAGCTTGAAACTGGCCTGCATGACACTTATGAGCTATCTGCATTTTTTCTATTGGCTAAAGAAGCACAGAATTACACACCTTTAGAATCCTTTCTAAATAGTCATAATGTTATCTGGCAGGCTAAAGGTAAAGGATGCTTCTGCATCTCCTTGGACCTTACACATTCGGCTGACCTTTAACCCTGGGAACTTCAATCTACCTTTGTACTAGTACCTTTTATTTATTTATTTTGCAAGTTCATAATCTTACTGTGATACAGCTGTTTGTATCAGAAAGGTGTGAGGTGTGAGTATAGTTCTCATATGCAACATCTGATGGACATAATACATCTTGGTTCTGCTATTTTTAGTTTTATCAATGTAGTCTTTGTTAAATATGTTGAACTAATCATTAAAGAGAGAGGGGATATAGGATTAAGTACAAATTTACAGTTGTACTTCTGCTGTAAACCAAAAAGAACTGAATGTGTTAGTGCTGAGAACTGACATTTGCTGTCATTGCTTTGAAAGCCAAGCTGTGCTGTCCTGCCTTTCCGTGATAAGTCACAGAATGTGCTGCTGTCCCACCTGCCCAAAAGGGAACTGTTCTGTGCAGAAGATAAAATAAACCAGGAAAAAGAGAATGGAAGTAGAGTAATTCCTGCAGAGTTACCAGTGCGCACGTTTTGGATATTCGCCTCTGCTCTGTTCAAGACTGACCTTGAAATAGGTTGGCTGGTGACCTCTCAGGTTCTGGGGACCAAATTGGACCAAACAAAAAACATCAGCAGTAGTTCCTTATCCCCTTCCTCCCTCACAGGAGTGCCAGAGTCCTCCTGACAACTGGAATAGTGTTAGTGGGGTAGGGGAGAGGGAGGACATGTGGGGAGACACTGAGTGTCATATGAAAGGTCTCCCTGTCTCAGACAGGAACCACAGCCAGCCTCTAAGGAAAACTGTGAGAATAGCATGAGGGTAATGGTTGTAATCTCTTTTATGGCAAAATCATCACACCCTGTGAAATGGTTTAATGTACTGTGGCAGCAGGTTTTATTTTACACTTCTAATAAATAGTTAAATCTCTCCCAGAAGTAACCCTCAGTTGTAAAATGCTTCTAGGAAAAAAATCAGGGTAAAGATACAGTGTTTCTGGATGTCCTGCTGCTTCTCCTTGTGTTCCAGCAGAAGTTCAGCACACACCCTTGTATTTCACCTTACAAAAGGTCAAGTCCAGCATAATTTCTTGGTTTGTCTCCCACTGGTGTCTGTGGGGCCAGCAGTGAGGGCCAGTTAAAGGGCCAGGGCGTGAGGAGGATCTTTGCTGGAAGCATATGCTGATGTCCAGGGGTACCTGAACTTCAGGCTACAAGGCCATTTCTTCCTGAAGTGAGCGAGTATCACATGTCCCTTAAACATTCCAGATCTTCCCCAGTGTGAGGGATAATTCCACTGGAAGCTTATGCTGATATGTGGGGTGTCTTGAACCAGACCCTCCAGGAGGGCTTTGTTCTCTTCAAGTCCATCTTAGAACAGACAGATGGGATGGTTTAGATCCTTCCTAGTGATTTCTGCTCTCAGCAGATATGGAAGGTGAAGGGGGACCAATTGGTCCTTGGTGAAGTTACTGGAAGTTAAAACTCCCAGATCTGGCCCAGGAAGTATCCTGCACTTTGCACCCAGGGCTTATGGGCTAATTCATCTAAAAACCTTCAACGGGATTTGAAACAACTATTTTAGGAGTTGCTTTTTGGTGGTTTCCCTCAGAACTCATCCTTGTTTGAGCTCTCAAGATCTCTGTGCTGTTGTTTGCCCACTGTGACTGATGTCCTGTAAATGATGTTTTGTTTGCTGGAGGGTGGGGTGTGTTTCTGACTTTTTTTACTGTGTTGAATTGTTCCTGTCAGTGCCAGAATACGGATGGATGGATATCTTCAACATGTGGGAAAACTGGAGCTTTTACTTAAGACTTCATAAATTTTCTTGTGTATGATGTGTATCAATTATTCTAGTAACAAAAGTTTAAATGAAAAATCTGAATACTGTGAATGCACTAGTTTGAGAATGGTGGGAATTAGATGACTACAGCCTAAGCAGCAGTATTAATGTTTAAGTATTCTCTAAATCTATAATTTAGCTAGGAACTGAATAGGTTTATCAAACTTCAATAATACTAAAGGTAATATTAGTGCAGTTTCAAATTCATGGACTCTGTGATCAGGTCAACCTCTGTGATAAACTGGTTCTGTAAGGTGCTATGAGAATTTTTCTGCTTAAATGTAGATGGTGAGTTGTATTGCCTTATATTTATTTTCAATTTTTTTTCTTCATGTGAGAGTTTTTGAAGCTTAACCATGAAATCCCTCCCAGAATCTTTGAAGGTGGTGCCTTTTTTCCCCCCCATTTTTCTTGTAAGCAAAATTTTGAACCAAAAAAACCCTGTATCGACCTCGGCATGTTTTTTAAAATCACTTTTAAGAAAGCAAGTGAGAGGAAATAGCTTAAACTGCCTGCTTGCAGTTATTCTCTGGAGATGGCATTTGACAGATTTTTCTTTATAGATTGGTACCTGGTCTTCATGAGTAGGAAGTTATAAAGTTAAGCCTTTAATACTGTATTCTTTAATTTGTTTTAACAGCTCAAAGGGAAGAGAAAAGGAATGAAGATAGAGCAGAGTCCTCCCTGGCATCGAAGAAGACCATTGTGTCTATAATGGAGAAACAGTCACCTTCTCTCCCCAAAAATCTGCCTTCCAAGAAGTCCTCATCCTACTCTAACACGACACTAACCAAACCACCACTGAAACCTGCTGGAAGTTTCAAAGGTGTCATTCCCAAGAAACCTTGGGCTTCATCAGGCAGTGTTCCTTCCAAACAGTCACCTCTCTCTCATGGCTCTTCCGTTTCCAAGAAACCAGCTCCATCTTCCAGTTTGGGTGGAGGGCTCAAAAAGCCTTCACTGCCTTCCATGTCAGCTGCAGCTGGAAGTAGTCAAACAAAAGCATCAGCCAACCCTGTCCAGTCACAGCCCAACTCTCAGATTCGGCAAAATATTCGACGATCCCTGAAAGAAATTTTATGGAAGAGGTGGGAATTCAAAGCACTTATTTTATGTAGGATGCTACAACTAGAAGTAAATGTTTAGCCTGCAGAGGGGTTTTTTTATGTGTTGATAAAGAATTTTGAAGGATTGAATTTATGCTACAAATTACTACAAGTACAATTGGCATTTCAGGTTTATACTTGAAATAAAAAATCGTGATATAAAGTAAATGTGTATGTGAAAAAGCCTTTAAAAAAAGAAACCTCACTATCCCATTTATATTGAGGCAATTACAGTTGAAGAATTAAATTACAGCATAGAAGCTTTTATAATGCAGGTGCTCTTGAGTTTTAAAATCTCGTGGTGGCAGTGCTGGAGATGTAGATTTGTAGGGAACATAGTACAGGAAATATCATAGTGAAAGGTTAAAGGCTCAGTGAGGGGGAGATTCCCTCTGCTCCCAACATAAAAATCAACAAGAAATTCTGGTCAGTGGGCAACTATCACTTGGAAAAGGAAATAAAAAACCACAGGCATATTTTCCCACAATGATTGTTTAAGGTAATGCCACCCATCAAGACTTATCATAGAGCACTGCTCTGTGAAATGGAAATGCTGGTCACAGTGGAGAATTTAGGACCAAAACTCAAGTGCTTGGGCTCCCTGTGTCACTCCTGGCAGAGAAACTCCTGACTGCAGTGCCAAGAGCAAGAATAAAGGCTGACTTGGTTTCTCAAAGCCTTATCTTCCATGGCCATCTGTGGGCAATAATTAAATTTTGCCTGAGTTCAAGGCCCTGAAATAGACTTTGGGTCCCTGGTGTCATTTTAAGGAGTCTGGGGCCCTCCCTGGGTGAGGAGCAGCCGAGGTCAGCTCTGAAAAGTTAGTTTTTGTGACTGTAGCTGACTGTTCACACCTGACATAACTGCATGTACCTGCTTTTGTTTTCAACAGAGTCAATGACAGTGATGACCTGGTCATGACAGAGAGTGAAGTGGGGAAAGTGGCACTCAATATTGAAAAGGAGATGTTTAATTTGTTCCAAGTTACAGACAACAGATACAAGAGTAAATACCGTAGCATCATGTTCAATCTCAAGGACCCCAAAAACCAGGTTTGGAACTTTCTTAAGCAGTGAACTTATCCAGAAATGTACTTTGGTGTCAGACTCTACCCTCAACATTCAGAGCTTCAAGATAGAGATTTACAAATTAAACTATAAAATATTATCATGAAGCCATTCAAACCTTTTTAACAATAGCTTTATCCAAGTAGGATTTCAAAGGATTTTACTTTTGTTTGTCATTGGTATTTATTCAGTTTGGGCATTTGGTGTGAAATACTTATTTACAGAATGGCTTTCTTAAAATAAATACAGACTTCCATCTATTTCTCCTCTTGTGACATTCTGTAGTATGTGTTGGATACCTCATATCTGTGCTTTAAAAGAAGAAAACAGCTGCTGGTACAGATGAAAATATTCACTAGAGAACACTTGAAACCTTTTAATTTCTACAGTAGATTTGAAGCAGGGGAGTGGCTGTTCAATTTCTGACATTCCTATTCAGTTATACTGGGAGTTATTGAGGATAATGAGCAAAATTCTTCTGTTTTCAGGGACTTTTTCATCGTGTCCTTCGTGAGGAAATCTCACTGTCAAAACTAGTGAGAATGAAACCAGAGGAACTTTTGTCTAAAGAACTATCTGTGTGGAAAGAGAAACCAGCTAAGGCAGTAAGTAACATCTTTTCCCCTGTGCCCTTAGATACAAGTTTGCCAACCCTGTAGTTTAGTACACGTGTACTAAATTAATAACGCTCGGTTTCAATAGTCTTTACCATGTGCCAAACAATAACAAAGTACATAATAAATTAAATGTATGGACTTTTTACCATTGTGGTTTTGTTTCTCTCAGTTGGTGGAGTCACGAAGCAAATCTCAGGAAGTCAAGAAAACGGCTGTAAAGCGGGAACATGTGCCAGTTGTCAATATGGAAGATTCTCCCCCAGTGTCTGACTCTGATGTAAGTACTGGGGCTATTGTTTCAGCACGAGGACACTGAGGGGGAGAAATGGCAACTAGGGCTTCAAATTTGTCATCAGGAGTGCAGATTGTTTCATTAAACTGTAGGGATATCACAGCCTAGTAGGTGTGCTATGAGCATTTTTCTTTAAGTGTGAAGGAGTGCAGCAAGCAACGATAAGCCTGTTTCGCAGGCATTGCAAAAATGCTGCCTGTTTTTCAGCCCTTGCTGTCAATTTACAGAGAAATCTTCTATTTCTGAACATTAGCTCTCTACTTCAAAGCACTCTGGAATGAAATGAGGACAAATATCATTTGAGAACTCTGTCTAACATGATATGCCTTAACCAAGGCCTTTAATATTTTTTTATTTTAGAGAACTGGAGTTAATTAACAGATTTCAAAGTGTTTCTTTATTGTGGACGTTAATGATGAACTGGAATATTTTTTTGCTTTCTTCACTTTTAGGAACAGCAGGAGTCAACCCGAACTGCTCCCAATGTGAACAGTGCTCCTTCTCTAGATGTTTTTAGCAGCATGTTGAAGGATACAACAAGTCAACATCGAGCCCATCTTTTTGACCTGAACTGCAAAATCTGTACAGGTATTTACAATGCTGACCTTGGGCAAAGTAAAAGAACTTTTACGTTAAGTGCTGTTTATTTGTTTTTTTTGAAATAGTTTCTCCAAACTATTTTATTGTTAAATAGTAATTCAAGCTTTTGAAATAAATGTATAGGTCAGATTTCAGCATCTGAAGATGAGGTACCATCTAAGAAGATGAAGCCAGGGGCTTCTGCTAAAAAGGTGGAGCAGAAATCAAAGCCAGAAGTCCAGCCCAAGTATGAAAGTCCTGCAGCAGCCCCGGCAGCAGAGCCTGACAAAGAGCCCGTCGCTGAGGACGCCATGGACATCGATGTTGAACCAGCAGCAGAAACAGTTTCTCAGCCAACTGCAGAAAGAACTTACATTCCTACAAGCCAGAGCCAGAACAGCACAGACTCTGCTGTACCTGAAGAGGTCTCTGCTTTCCCTGCCTCTTGTGCTGGCCCAGTTGTCACAACCGTGACGGTTTCGGGCAGAGACCCCAGGACAGCCATGAGCAGCTCCTCCGGGACCGCGGCGCCGGCACAGCGTTCTGGGCCTGCAGCTGACAAAGTCTCAGCAGCGGGGGAAACCAAACAGGAAACTTCCAAACCAGCTATGACTGTCCCCAAATCCATATTGACAAAACCGTCCTCCTCACCGGATCCCAGATACCTGGCGGTTCATCAGTCACCCAACATCAAGTGCGTATCCTCCACAGCCAGCCAGGCTGCCACATCCCTCCTGTGGTTCTCTTCACAGTCCCATGTCCCATCCCCTTTCCCTCAGTTAAAAGGCATGTTCAGATTTAAAGTTCAGGTAGCCTGATTCACATTTTTCATTTCCCGTCTCTCATTTGCCTTCTCTAGCTGATAAAATTTTCAGAGCATGAGTGTATTTTGACAGCAAAGATTCTACACTGTTTCAGCAGGGAAATGAAACTGGAGGTATTATGCAGACTTAGAAGTTTGCATGTATATTGACACTGGGGGAGATGGTTTAAAGGCATTTCTAGATTTTCATCCTGTATTAAAATACTGTTATATCTGAATATGAACTTAAGTTAACCACTTGATCAGCTTGGAAGGAAGTGGATTTCTTTCCTGTTCTGAGTACATATAATAGTAAAAACAAATACTCTTGAGTATATCCTAGTGCAATTGCAGTTGAAATAATTTTATTTATAGCAAATTCTTTTGCTTGAGAATCTTTCTGATGCATATTTTTAACTTAATTAGTGGGAAGTCTGTAATTCCAAATAGTTTGTTATGGAGTCAGAATCACAACAGTTATAGTAGTAACTTAATTTTATAAAAGTCGTGTCTTTTGGCATCTCTTTATCTGTCTGCAGCTACAAGTTTATTTTCTGTTACTCGTTGCATTTTTAAGTAATAACAAGTTAATGGAAAACATTAACAAAGCATTTAGGAAAAATTTTGTTATTTGTTTAAAAGAAAGTATTGAATCAGTAGGAGGAGGGAAGAAAATTTAAAAAAAAGGGTTCATCCTCATTTGCACTGTGTAACCTTTCTGTCTGGATTTGTTTTGCAGTGTTGCAGAGCCACGCTCACCTCAGGACAGCGACACGTCCCTCTTTCTCTCTCGTCTCAACACCATTTGGAAAGGATTTATTAACATGCAAAGTGTGGCCAAATTTGTCACTAAAGCATATCCAGTCTCTGGGTGCTTTGATTATCTTAGTGAGGTTAGCACTGATGTGTGTGTGTGTTTGCAGTGGATCTGTGCTGCAGTTCCTGGTGCTGGAAAGGTTGGGGGCACTGTGTGTTTACAGAGTTATATTAGAACTGTAGCAGTTGTAAATGGCATCCCTTCAGTAATAGGAAAAGTAGCTGAGGAAAAAAACACAGCCTTTTAAAAATTCCTCACAAATCTGTGAAGAAGTCTAACGTCTTTCAACATATTAGGATCTAACATGGAATAATGGCTTTATTTCAGCTTCGTTGTTTTCGAGACAGTGCTTTGAAGTGGATGCCTTGTTCTGTTCTCACACTAGATGGGTCATTTTCTACAGTTAGAAAATTATGTTTGGCTGTTTATGACAAATATCATCCTTTTTACCAGCTTTCAAATAAAACCAGTTGGATGATATGGTTCTGGGAGGGTGTACATTCAAATAATGAGGCAGTAGAAAGGTTTACACTGAAATAAGTGAGCTTTTGTTTTTCTTTCTCTTTTTTCTCTGAAGGGCATTTTATCTGACTGTTACGAAGTTTCAAACACAAATTTGTGTTTTAGGAGTTTATTAGTAGGGTTGGTGGTTCTTTTGGGTATTGCTTTTGCTGAAATGAGTCTCACTGTCCTCATGACAGGAAGCTCACTAGAATTCTAATTAAGCACCTGAATTTAGGAACAGCCTGTCTGAAATCAGAAAATTATGTTCTAAAAGTTACTAAATATAATTGTGCATTGTCCACTGGGCTAGTGGGATGGGGCAACCTGCACTGCTTTTTTTTGATTTTCATTTGTGGTTTTTCTCATATTACCATGTAATGCTTCTTGTTTAGGATTTACCAGATACAATTCATATTGGTGGGAGGATCTCACCGAAGACGGTCTGGGATTATGTTGGCAAACTCAAATCTTCACTCTCTAAGGTATTCATTTAAAATCCTTTGCAAAACCCAGAAGAAATATACAGCAATGTAAAATGACAACTTTTTATAATATAGAGTAGTAAACAGCAAATACTGACATAGATCACACCTGGAAAACTACCAAAACCACTTCTTTTAAATTTTTGATTTATTGAAGAAATGTGTTTATTGAGCTGCAAATCTTCTTAATCTCTCTCTCCTGCACAGTAGTCAAATCTTCATACTATTTATTATTTGAAGTAGTGAAGATTGAAATTGAAATCTTAAAGGAAAGGTAGTTATCATTTAATGTATGTAATAGATTTTAATATTAAAATCACTTCAGATGTGAAAAAGTGATGCACAGTGTATAGAGATAATCATGAAACTAAGAATTTTCCATTTCTTTTTTATTTGAGCCTCAGGCTGTTTAGTTTGATGTAAGATACACAAGTAATTTGTGTTTCTGAAAATGACACCTAATTCTGTTTTAATGTTACAAATTGAACAGCAGTAGGCTCTTAAAGCCAGAGTGTTACCCTGAAGGCAAAGTTGGAGTGATAAATGTACAGTTTATTTTTACCCCTGGAATTTGCCCTTTACCATTTTATTTGCTGTTATGTTACAGGTTGAGTTTTTTCTACTTTGCTTTTGTATTCCAGGAATTGTGTTTGATTCGCTTCCATCCTGCAACAGAAGAAGAAGAGGTTGCCTATATCTCTCTCTACTCCTATTTTAGCAGTCGTGGTCGTTTTGGTGTTGTAGCTAATAACAACAGACATGTCAAGGATCTCTACCTGATCCCCCTGAGTTCTAAGGACCCAATTCCTTCCAAACTCTTGCCCTTTGAGGGACCAGGTAAGCACAAAACAGGGGAGGTTAAATGCTAGGTAAAATCACAAAACAAAAGGCAATCTGAGACAAGTTGTTGAATATTTAATGTAAGCATTATTTAATTTTTTTTATATAAAACCAGTTTTAAACTACATAAATAGGAGAAACTGGAAATCCAACAAGATGCCCGTAGGCTGTTGAGAGAATGAGTTTACCTGTAAGATCAAGGATATGGAACAGCCACTACATTAAAAAAACCCCCAAAACACTAAAAAACTCCCGTTTCTTAGAATTAGTAGGTGGCAGACAGCAGTTGGTATAGGCATATATATTTTTGGATAAAATTACCTGTAGTAATGTTTGGTGAACATGGTGACAGAAGAACTGAGAATGAATTCAACCATGAAACACCCCTCACCTACAAAATTTGAAGTCATCTTCATCCGAGGATGGAGGAGGTCCATATGCTTAATTTCCAAATAAGGATCTGAGGGATTATAGAAAATGCCAACTTGAGAAACTGGATTATAGAAAATGCCAGGTTGAGAAGCTGAAGAGCTGCAGGTTCCAGTGAAGGTAGAACTCCATTGTCGTGGCAATGGGTGGCACTAAACGGTGGGTATGAAACAACCAACATACAGGAGCTGATCTTTCTGGAAAGCTGTGTCCTCTACTCAAATACAAGTGTAGCACTAAACTCAATAAAGCATTCTCAGAGATTATATGCTGGAGAAACAGGGGCTGGAACAGGTTTTCATGACTTACAACAAGTGAAACATGAGTTAAGTGCTCTCCCTTCCTCCATGCGATGGCCAAGGCACTTGCTCTGCATCCTCAAACAAGATCTTCCTCATACACTCCCAGCCTGTTTTATCCATCCTTGAGCAGTGCACAGTCTAGGTGGTTGTTTTTAGGCAATAGCTAAAAAGACAGGATTATTGGTGTCTAAATTATAGCAATATAGCCAGAATTGTCGAATCTCAGCACCTCATAGTCTGCGACTCACAGAATTCTTGAAAGGTAGGCAAAAACTGTTACTGCCATTTCATAGCCAAGAATTGAAAACACCAAGTGCAGAACACCTTGGCACAAGGTTATAGGTGGTAGAGTCTTAACAGGCTGGTTTTTCCAGGCAGAACAAAAGAAATACCCTCCTTTCTGGGCAGTAGTACAAGGGTGGGACTGGCCATTGAATCAGCTGTAAAGGTCAGCTGGTCTGGTAAATAACCTGCTTTAGGGAGACATTTTTCTTATTGTTGCCTCTTGCATTCCTGTGAAAATACCAGCTTTCTATTTTACACTTTTTTCTTCTCCATTATAGTTTTCAATTCAAATGAAACTGTTTACCTTAGACTGGAGGTTGGCAAATGTAGCCAAATTTTACTCTTAGTAGAGGCATTTGTAATATCAGCCTGGTTTTGCCAAGTTTCTTATGAGTCAGGTTTTCAAATTTTTAGGCCAAATGGATTAAATACTAGCAGCAGAAACAAGGTTTCAAGGGCAGGCAGGACATGAGATGGAACAGTTTCACAGAAGACCCACTTAGAGTTCTGACATCAGTTCAGACTTGTTGGGAACTCCCATGGTTGCCTTTACCTCACAGCTGGGCCAAGTTGTGTTCGTGTTTTAAAACCAGATCAAAAGAATCAGGTAAGCTGTTCATCTGGGTTTGTGTATGTTTGAAAACCACAGCATGTAATCCACACTTTTTAATGACATCTGATGGAATTCACTGTTTTTTCTTTCTTTGACAATCAATAAAAATATTTTGTGGAACGTGGTCATGGTCTCCTTAAATTTAATCGTGTGCCTTCCAGTAGAGTTTAGCAAGGCCTGGAAAAGCATTACCTTTAGATGGTTTGATAAATATGAGCTGAGGGGGGAGGAGGGAGAGGACAATCAAACCCTGCCACTCCAGAAATTCTAGTTAGAAGATATTCCAGCTTTACCAGCCAGTTCCAGTATGGATTAGGAATTTCTTCTGTTTTCTAATGGACTGGATTTGGAACACAACTGAGGACTTCTGAACTGCATTTAATACCTAGAAGATCTGCAGAAAACTTTGACATGGGTGGCTGAAAAACAGAGAAAAATGGAAGGTTATCCTGATTTATATTTAATTAATCTCAGATATTTATTACCAGATTTTATGTATCATGGGCTCTTCTGCACTGTCTTTTTGCAGTGGTTTACTGTATGTGGATTCACTTTTCTGTTTCACATACACACTTTATTTAGCATTTTCATTTGTAAAAAACAGTACAATCAGGTTTAATTACTGATAGTGATTTACTGAGGGATTTAGTGGCAATGTTGGGAATGTAACAACTGCCTTACATAGTTAAAATAGAGGAATTTTACTACAAGAGCCATTTATCAGCAAAGGATTCCACAAATGCTGATACATCTTTTGGGCAGTTTACAATAGGGACTGTGTTTTTTCATAAAGTACAAAGGCATGAAATCTCCTCATGCTGTTTGCAATGCTCTTAAAAATTGCAACAAAAGGACCAAAATTTTAACTGAACTGTGAATGGAGTTTGGTGTCTTCATCTCAGCAGATCTCGTTAGGAAAAGCAGCAGCTGTAGAAGAACGTGGCATTACCAACCCAGGTTTCTGTGCCAGCCAGTTCCACTCAGCAAAGGAACGTGAACGTGGAGCAGTGTCACAGTGCTGGGAGTGACCTGGAGCCCTGGGTTCAGGGGCACTAATTTGATGACAGTTGTCCGTTGCTCCCGTGATTAATTGGGACAAATGATTTAAATGGCATTGATAAAATACAATGTCTTTTATGGGTCTCTTCAGTTTAAAACTCACCACGGGTGTGCTTCGTCCATTCCCGTGGGTCTGTCGTGGGTGGGCAGAAGTGAGGGTGTGTCTTTAACAGTGCAGGTCACTTCTTACCAGCTGCTGGTGACAGGGAAAGATGTGGCCAATAGACACATAAATATGGCAAAATTGATATATTGGAAAAAAAAATGCATTTAAGGCTAAGAAAACCAAATATTAATCCAGTACTAATATTTAGTATATCCTGTTTTAATGGCTTTAGTTACAGGGTGTAACTCAATAAAACCAGCATGTGGACTTCAAATGCATAATAGGATAATAACTGTTATAAATAATTTAGCACTGAAAGCTTCTAACTCTGCCAGCACAGCTTGCAGCACTTTTAGAATGTGTGTTTGTGAAAGGCAGTCATTGAGCAATAGTGGCAGACTGCAGCCAACATCTTCTTGTTCCTAAAATTAGGCACTTAACCTATTTATGGATATTGAGATAGAAGGGGGCTGACCTTTGAAAGCTGCTCTGGCTGCGTGTCTCCTTTCCAAGAAGCATTTAGTATTTGATCTCTTTGAACTGAGTCAATGTAGGTGCCAGGTTAGGCAAAACTTCTGTATTTGTGTAAAATTCCCGTATAAAAAATGGTAAAATTTTAATGCATTTATTCTATCATGACTAAATTCTAAACAGAATAATTTATAACTAATGGTATTAACTTACTCCTGGAATTTATTGCCTTGAAAGCATATTAAAATTTTACCCTGTTTTATTAGTGACGTGATCTCTGTTTGTTACAGGGATTCAAACCTGATTTCTTGGTAAATGCTGTTTATGAGATATCCTGCCTGATGGATTTTTAAAAGCTGTTTATTTTGGTTATTCAGTGTTTGAGATTCATTGTAACTAATTGCATAAATCACAGGTCTCTGCATGAAAGTCAACAACCAAAACATTAACAATAGCAGGACAGCAAATGCCTACTGGGAGTTTTTGGGTGAACACCAGTTTGTGAGATACTCTACACTGGTCAACACCCACCAACTGGGGAGTCACTGTTCACTAACGTGAACAGAAATTTAGCGAAACAGCTGATGTGGTTTTCTCATTAGATGATAAATTTAAGAGTCCCCGTAAAACTTTGAGTTGGTTCAGCAAAGTAACATGTGTGATGTGTTTTGCTAGAGGAATGTATCTGCTACTACGGGGCTTGGGGTTTTGCGTTGCTATCAAAAAGTTTTCAGTGCTAATAATTAGATATTTTAAAATTATTCCTCAGTGAGCAGTTGGTTTAATAAGAACAAGGAACATATATATAAAACCCTCTTACTTCTGGGATCTTGAATAGAAGGGTCAGTGTGGGTCAGAGCCCTCAGCTGGTAATTTAACCACAGTGAATATTATCTCTTATTTCACAGGTTATTTTGTGTTTCTGTATTACCACTTCCTTGCTGGATGCAAATAATAACTAATGGCACATATGGGGGAAAGACAGTGGCCCTCAAATGAGGACCTTCTAAAGGCCATTAAATCCAGAAGTTAAAAAGGCCTCTCTTTGTACAGATTTTCTACATTTGCCACCACTTTATGTTAAAGGATTCACTCCCTGCCCTTCGTTCTAACCATGTTTATCTGCCACAAGTGCCAGTGGGAACTGTGCATGTAAGAGGAAGAAATGCAATAGAGGAAACAAGCCTACAGACCTTTGCATTTTTCCTCTTTATCAGAAACTTTCCTATCATTTCTTGATCTACTTCTCCGGGGCTTTGAGTCTGAAGCTCTTCACAAAGGACCAGTTCTGCTCATCATGTTTTCTCTCAGATATTAAGGCCTAATATCACTCTGTGTTCTGCAGCAGAGGCTCCAAGGCCAAGTCACCCCTGCACACCATTACTTGCCCAACCAAACACATCTCCTGTGCTTGTTTGGTAAATCAGAGTTTCCCTGCTTCCATCTCCTTTTAAAAAATGTCTAGCTGGGAAAAAAAACCAAGAAGCTGGGAGTAGGTTACCAGCTTTAACTCTGTTTCCAAGCACAGTTTGTTTAATGTTATCTTTTCAGCCATTACTGGTATTTGTTTAACCTGGAGACAGACAAAATATTTATAGACTGGTGTCAATGTGGACTTTTAGCACAGATTATAACACAAACAGCAATGTTTAAGGCAGGTTTTTTCACTTTTCAATATCCCTGTGTATACAGCATATTTGTAAACTATTTAAACATAAATATTTGATTTTTCAGGGGGAGAAGTGGAGGTGGTTGAACAGCAGAAACAATGTAAAAGTACAAAAATATAACAACTTTCTTTTGTTTGAACTTTTGCAGGAATACTTTTTAACAACGATACCTGATGCTGCAATCTTTTATTAAAGATATCAAAGAAGGAATTTAAACTTATTATATAAAAAATATATATAGAGAGAGAAATATAAATGCATATGCTTGTGGACTAATGAAAAATTGCTAATAGGTGATCTGATAGAATTTAGAAAAACTGTTACTTTTATGACTTTTCTAGCTGCCACTATATAACATAGTAAGTTTTTACTGAAAGCATCATTAAAAATCAGGCTTTTACATATGCAATCTTTATGTTCCCTTTCAGGTCTTGAGTCATCTCGGCCAAATTTGATTCTTGGATTGGTTATCTGTCAGAAAGGGAAGCGTCCTGCCACTGGCATTGAGGCAGAAAAGATGGAGGAGAAGCGAAGCAGAACTCAAGCCCATGAGGAGCCTGAACCGTCGCTGTTCTCCAAAGGGGCTGCAGCTTCACAAGAGAAGAAAGCTCCAAAATACACACTTTATTCAGGAGACTCGTCCGTGAGTACAACACCACCTGGATCTCCTCCTCCGCCTCCACCTCCACCCCCACCCATTCCAGACACCTCAGCAGTGACACCTTCAGTATTAAAAATCCTGTCGTCCATTAAGAGTGGACCCACAGCGACTGTGACCCCACTGGCTTCAACTGCTGCTCCTGCCAGTGGCACTGCCACGCACTCGGCATCCTCCAAAACTGCCACGCCCCTTGAGCACATCCTGCAGACCCTCTTTGGGAAAAAGAAAACTTTTGAGCCACTTGCCAAGGATTCTGGAACTGTTCAGTCTTCAAGTCAGGAAGGCCAAGCTGCTGCTGATGGCGGAATGTCAGCGGTTCCACTGTTAGATCCCATTGTGCAGCAGTTTGGGCAGATGTCAAAGGACAGAGCTATAGAAGAGGAGGAGGATGACAGACCATATGATCCTGAGGAAGAGTACGGCCCGGAAAAAGCCTTTGAAATGCAGACTGGTGAAAGTGAAAAGCGATACAATGTGGAAAAGCCATCTAATGCAGCAGAACTAGAGGATGAGGCCTATGATCCAGAGGATGAAACTATCTTGGAAGAAGCAAAAGTTACAGTTGATGATTTACCCAACAAAATGTACACAGACACTAAAAACAGTTCTTCAGAAACACCTGCTTCATACGTGCCTGATTTATCTGCAGCCTCGTCCTTGGTAGAACAGCAGAAAATGTTGGAAGAATTAAACAAACAAATAGAAGAACAGAAAAGACAACTAGAGGAACAAGAAGAAGCCCTCAGGCAACAAAGAGCAGCTGTTGGTGTTTCAATGGCTCATTTTTCAGTGTCTGATGCTTTAATGTCACCACCACCAGCGAAAGCTTCCCTAATAAAGACTGAATTATTCCATCAGGACCAGCAGGCTACACAAAAAGTAGATTTACCTTCATCTTTAAATCAGCAAGCACAAGTTTTAAACCAGGGCTGTGACCCACGACAGAACAGAGATCCTCGCCAGGCTCGAAGGATGGTGACAGAGACTAATGACACTGTTGATTCTCGGATGAAGCCACAGGTGGTACAGAATGAGGTATCCACAAGAGAAGTTGCTCCAGCAAGTTTTCCAAATGCTTTGCAGACTTCACTTGGTAAGGAAGATAATACTTTAATTTCTGCTACTCAGCCTGGTTTTACTGCTGACAATTGGGTTTCAAGTGAACAGGCTTCTACAGTGTCCCAGAAGGAGACTACTAACAGCAAATTTGAACACACCATTCAAGTTACTTTGGAAAACCTGAATCAGACAGCTTCTGGAGAACCCTCTGGATCTAAACCTATACGTAAAGTGCTGCTTCCAACACCTCCAGCTACATCTTTTCAGCCTAATTTCTCCACATCAAATGACAGCCCATCCCTGCAAGATATGCATCAAGTGTCATGGTCAAATGAGTCAAAGGAAGCAATGGGAATGGAATCCTTTTCAAATACAATGTTTCCTCCTCAGGAAAAGGCACCTGGTCACTTTGAACCAGAGACAGGTCTTTCATCAGTGCAATATGATGAACAAAGAAATCCTCAGTCTCATCAGTTTGTAGAACAGACTGACTCCCCACAAGTTCAGAGTGAGGGTGGACCTCCCCCACAGCACTTTGAGGAAAACATGGCGTTTTCTTTGTCTGGGCAGAAAGGAGGGCCTCCACTGATGCTCAATGCACCTGGAGGGCCTCATGGACCTAATTTTAGAGAACCAGCACCACAGTTCTCTGAAGAGCACGGTTTTCCAAATAATGATGGGCAAAGAGGACCTCAGTCTGGAAGATTTGGAGGTCAAAAGGGTCCCCTTCCTTCCTTGTTTTCTGCACAGCATGGACCATCATCATTTTTTGGTGATAATAGGGGCCCTGCCCCTTATCATGGTGGTCCAAGAGGAATGTCACCATCTCATTTTGAAGATCACAGGGAACCTCACATGGAACAAAGGGAATTCTCAGATTCCCAATATGATGAAATGATGGGGCCTCCAGGACAGTTTGAAGGACCAGATTCCCCTCCATTTATGGGAAACAGAGGACCTTCACCTTTTCCTTTTGGAGGTCAAAGACGACCTCCACCAGCTCAGTTTAAAGGACAGAGAGGAGGCCCTCAGTTTGGAGGGCCAAGAGGTCCAGCCCCAGGTCATTTTGGGGGACCAAGAGGGCCTCACCCAAATCAATTTGAAGGGCAGAGGGGTCCAGCTCCAAATCATATGCCTGGTCCAAGGGGACTTTTGCCACAGCCATATGAAGAACGGAGAGGGAGCCCACCACCCAGATTTTCCAACCAGAGAGGTCCAGCACCACATCAGTTTGGGGGACCAAGAGGAGCCCCACCTGCAATGTTTCCAGAGGAAGATGAACCTCCCCCCTCTAGATTTCATTTCCAGGGTCAGTCACCACAAGGTATGAAACCACCACCAAGACCACTCCTGGACCTTCCAAGCCATCCACCAACCCACAGAAAAGAGATGTGGGAGGACGCTGGACCATCTCCATCTCTTTCCAATATGTCTGGACAAGGACCTGAGTCAGAAGGACAGTGGTCCACATCTGACTTCCGAGAAGGCAAAAATCCTGAATATAGAGGCCAGACATTTGAAGGGAGACAGAGATATGAGGGAGGAAATAAAGACAAGGGTTTAGATCAGCCAGAGCCTCAGCAAGCAGACAATCGCCAAGGCAGAGCCTTCGAGGACAGACGAAGGGATCGAGAACACGGCAGACCTTGGGAAAGAGACCGTGGCAGAAACTGGAACAGAGACAGGGACTGGGAGAGACACAGAGACAAGGAGTGGGATAAAAACAGAGATAGGAGCCAAAACAAAGACAGAGACAAGGATTCAGAGCGAGGTAAGGAATGGGAAAGAAGCAGAGACAGAGATAGGACAAGAAACAGAGAGAGAGACTCCTACAGAAGACGTGACAGAGAGCGATCGAGAAGCAGAGACAGGGATCGCGACAGAGAGAAAGACAGGGACCGGGATCGGAGCAGGGAGAAGGAACGAGATCGAGAGAGAGATCGAGATCGCGACAGGGAAAGAGGGAAAGATCGCAAAGACAGGAGTAAGAGTAAGGAAACTGGGAAAGAGCCGAAGCCAGAAACACCGAAGGAAACTCAGAAACCGGTGGAAACTGAAGCTTCATCTTCCAGCAATCAGTCATAGAACGACTGATATTGTACTTCCCACAAATATCCCACTTTTGCAACACAGCAAGGACTGCACATCTTCTGTATATACTGTATATATTCTCACCTTTCCAAAAATACTGTTGTAAAACTAGCCTTACCCAATGGACTGACAAGTTAGCAATTTTTGAACAACTGTGAATGAAAATAATCAGATAGATGAGAAGCAAGAACATATTGGACTTTCACTTGCTGCATTTTGTGCATAATGTTTTTCTTATAAAAATTCACAATGTTACCTGTACTGAAATTTTGTTTTTTTCTACTCGCATCTTTATCTTAAAGTTTCCATTTACAGTACAGAAATGGAAAAAAGTCTAAGAAGAGCATATTGCTTTTTAAGATTATAAAGTTATGTTTTCCAGTAACTTGAATTGTAATTTTATAAGAGAATTTAATCCACACCTGAGGAGCCATACCTTTACATCCCATTTACGTGATATTTTGGTGTCAAAATTGTTCCTACAGCACACACTTTAAAAATGTTGCTGTCGTGTTTCTTTTACAACAGAAGGGTCGTGTATTTAGGAAAGGACTGCAGAAGAACAGTGTTAGTAATTACTTGTGACTGATGGAGGATTTGAAAATGGAATGTTATAAGCTTAAAGTGCACTATCTTCCTTTTATATGCAGGTGTTTTGGTTTGGGAATCCATCTCTTCGGTGTACAGCAAAGAGACAAGTTGTACTTAGTTTATTTTTCATGATGTTTTAAATATCCCATTTTTACAAGCCTGTCATTAAAGAACATACAAGAGTAGCACTTTTATAACCAGCAAAACTTACAAAAGCATCTGGCATTTATTTGAAAAAGGTGAAGACTGCAAATAAATTGGCAAACAAAAGGCAGGAAAAAATTTGATTAAATAGGCCACTGAATCTCTTACTTCAGTTGAACTGATCTGGCAGAGCAATTTTGCTTTTGTTTTGGTTTTGCAGAATTTTGCCACAAACTTAAGAAATGTCCCAATTTGATTGAATTTTTCATTCTAAAAGTACTCTTTCATTCTAAAAGGGCTCTTGAAAAATGAGTGTTACTGGCAGCGTATATAAAACTCTCCACTGAAAAAGATACAGCTGCATTAAACTTTAAATTATTGTGGTACATCATGTTGTGATTGAAGAGGGACATTTTTCATGGTCAAATGCTACTTTTTATGTAGTCCTCAAGTATGTAATTCTAAAGTATGAAATGAAACCCCGCTAATTTATTTGACGGTGTAAATTAACAGTCGGGTAAATATTTTCATTTTTTTGATAAAGTAGTTTTGGAAATGTAAAATTAGATTCCTGTAAACAGTTTTTATCTTGAGGGTTACATCACAGGTAGCTTGCTTGTCACCACAGTCACATTGGTGCATCTTTGAGGTCCTTGTCCATCCAGGGTTTGCTGGCTGAGATGATCTGTGCTCTGGACCCGAGGGAAAACGGTAACATGCAAAGAAATGGTATGAAATGCAAACATCAACTACGGTGTAAGATTTTTTTCTTAACGAGATGTTTCTAATTTAAAGACATACCTAAAAGTATGCAAAAGTAAGTGTGTTTGTTTAGGTTTCCTTGATAGAAATTTCTGTAAATTGTATTTTATATGGCAGAATATATCACTGTACATTAAAATATGGGAGTTCACAGGTTTTTGTTACTGTAAGTAGAATAAACATCTACAGAGAGCTGTTGTCCATTTCTTAAATATGTATGTGTATATTATTTTCTATATCTTGCTACATCTCAACAAACCATGAGAGACTGATGGCACATGGGTCTTGTTTCCTCACAGTTTAACAAGAGATGTCTTGGATGTTTTGCAGGACATCACTACCAACCAATGTTGGACTGTGGGCCCTCTAAAAAACAGGCCAAAATCTATGCTTATGATTCTTCTCTCAGTTCTAAAGCATCCCCTAATTTATTTTGATTTTTTTTTTTTAAACTTGAGTCAGGAAGCTTATGATTTGAAGATTTTACAGAAAAAAATCTAAAGAAAACAAAAAAAAATTAATTCAGGTCAGCTTTGAGCTTAAGAAAAACTTAATTCACGTAGTTTATTATTTCTTGACTTTACATTTTTATGAAATAGATGTGTGGCTTTTCATCTTCTAGAAACTCTCCTTTGGGAGTTTGGGGACTCTTTATGATTTAGGAACAGTAAATACATCCACCCAAAGATCTAGTGGCAAAAAAATCAACAGCATAGACAGGCACTAGTAACTGACTTAAAGCACAGCTTTATATAGTTTACAAGGAGCTGGAATTGGATTTTGCAGCAAGATTCCTGTCTTCTCCACTGCAGCAGTCAGTAAAAGCCAGGCTGAAACCAACACAACAATTTAACTCAATTTACAGAGACTAAAAATGGTTCTGAGTGATTGTCCTGCATTGCAGGAAAGAGAAAAACAATTCTCTTTGTCCAAACTTCTGATTAACATGAAAGAACTCACTATTTTGAGCTTTTGTCTATGTTTGTACTAAGCTAAATTAACTTTCCCGAGAGTATTTTGCTAAACCTTTCCTCTGTAAAAGCCTCTGGAAGGTCTAGAACAATGTAAACAGAACTATTATTATGTCTGTAAAAGGCTGTAGTATTCCAACTGTGAGCATTGTAAAGGGGAACGTGCAGGAGGATTAGAGAAGGAGGAAAGTGTGTATTGAGTTCAGTGTGCCCAAAACTCTTTTAAAATTTCTTAAAATGTCAAAGTCATCAGTGAGGCTGTCAGACTTTGGCTACACCTCATGGAATATGGTACACTTGGACATGGGAATGCCTTGATTGAATATGCAGTAAACATTTTATTTTTTTAACCCGAAGGGGATAAGGTTTTTATAAAGTATTGAAGCTGAGGGTTTATTCTGGTTGTGAGCTGGAGTGGCATTTTTGTGCCTTTCATGCTTTAGGATTTTTCTAGGATGTGTCTTCTGTAATGGGCATCTGGTTTTAATTCTGAAATTATGGGACAGGACCACTTTTTAAGTCCAGAAAAGTGAAAGGTTTTAAAGGCATTTTGGAATAACTTACTATCAAAAGACACTTTTTAAACACTGACGAACTATTTAAGCCTTTATAATTTAGTAACATAATCTTGCAGCAGGAAATTCAGGTCTGTGGACTCCGCTGTAGGAAGGAACCCGCTGCCCCTCAGTGCTTCACAGAAACGTTCCTGAGAAAGGGAAAAAAACCTTTATCCAGCAACGATGAAACAAACGATTCTGGATGACTGTCCTGCATCGCAGCAGAGAGAAAAACCATTCTCTGGCTTTGTCTAAACTTTTGATTAGCATGAAAGAAGGCTGAGCAGTAAATAGTCGCAATTCGTTTAAATCCCCCGTGGGCTAAGAGCGTGTGCTCGGCCAGCGCAGCCACGAGTCAGCTCAAATAGCAAAGCGTGCGCCCGGAACCTGAAATACGCATGTAAACACGCCCTGCACGCTCATGTTCTCTTTCCTTATCTCCTCACAACACCGATAAGTGCTGGGTTTTACCAGGCCCGGGGCTTTAATCTGAGCCTCGGACGAAGCCCCCCCTGAGGGGCGGGAAGGGGGGGGGGCTCCGCCTGAGGGTCGCTCGCGGGGCCGCGCGCGGGGCCGTGGCGGTTACGCGCGGCCGTTGGCGGCGGCGCGCGGCGCGCTCGGGGCAGCGCTCGCAGCGCTGAGGGGGCCGCGCGTCCCCTCCGGCCGCCCCCGCCCGGCCCTGCCCGCCCCGGCTCCCCCCGAACGCCGGGGCCCCGCTCCCGCCGCCCGGGCCCCGCCTCAGGGGGGTGCCAGGCCGCAGAGTTTGCCCGCAGCCTCCCCGCCGAGGCCGCGGGGCGGGGACAGGTGAAGGCCGTTTGTCGTGAGCAGCTGTGCTGGAGGGGGAGGGCGGGTCTCACCTTTTCGGGGGGGGAGACATGGTCAGGGTGTCAGGTACCCCGCCAGCGGCAGCTTGGTCCCCGCCCTGTTAACCTCGCGAATCAGTGTTAAGTGCAATTTTTTGTTGTTTTGTTTTGTTGTTTTGTTTTTCTTTGTTTTTTTTTTTAATGGATAGCACAATTCTTGAAGGTGGTGTGGTTTTCTGTTGAAGGGGACATTGGTAACTGATTAGGTTTGCTGTAGCCATGTCAGGATCAGCCCCCGAGGAGCCTCAGACCATTCCTCAGAGCCCAGCTAGTGCTCCTGACCCCGCTCCCGTTGCTGTCGGACCTGGAGGCTCAAGTGACAGTTCCTTTGGTGAGCAAAACCTTGGCTTCGCCACCCCTGAGGCCAGCCTGGTGGAGATGATGGACATTGAGTACACCCAGCTGCAGCACATACTTTGCTCGCACACGGAGGCCCAGAGTAGTGAAGGTGAAGTGGAAGCCAGGCTCAGCGCTTTCTCCTCGCCTGGTCCCTCTGCAGACCCCCCTCTGCAGCAGCCCTCCCCCAGCACCAGTCAGGACGGGGGCTCGTCCAGCAGCTCTGGGAACCAGTCGGTCTGCCCAGTTACCTGCCAGTCAGGGTTACCTTGTGACAGCTATTGGCCGAGTTCTAACCCACACTTGGGCTATGCTGACTTGCAGGAGCTCAGAATGATGTTGCTTAGCGAGTCCAACCTCCCTCTGAACCAAAGAGAGAAAGCACCCAACAGTAGCTCTGTAGAAGTCTCAGGATGCAGTGTAGTAAAAGCTAAACAGGGTGAAAATTTCTTGGGGGACAATAAAGAAAACATATTTGTTGAAAATTCGGCACTGGCACCAGAGCTTAGATCTAAACCTGCAGTCAGAGCTCGGTTGGAAGACAGATTCAACAGCAGCCCGACAGAAAACCCCAGATGTCAAGAACCCCAAGAATCTGGAGTAACTCTTAACAAGTGTGTTGCAATTACTTTATGTTGTTAAACTATGTATCGTATAGTTCAAAACTGATTTTCTAAGTGAAACCTAAGGACGGTACTTTTTTTAATACATGAGGAGGATGGGTTGGGCTTTGTTAAACTGTGCCATCAAACGTGGATGCAACTCTGCTGAGCTCAGCTTAGGCCCCTCTGTGTATTGCATAAATGGTACAGCATGTAGTTCCAAAATTAATTACTTTACAGCTTTATTCTTGATAACATGTACTGTAAATAAAGGCGAGAGAACAATGCCTAGTTTTAATATGGAGCTTGCTAAAAGCAAAGTAGATTTTTGATCATTATAATAAGAGTGATTGATTAGTGTTACAATGTGGAGGCCTGACAAGGGGGAAAACTTTGAGCCAAAATGTTGTTTTACAATCTAGCCCTGTAACTGTCTTAGTGTGCTGATAAATGTTGTATTGAGGTGTGAAGTGAACTGTTATTGCACAGAATAAAATATCTTCTCAGCTGATTTCCCTTTTCTTTCTTTGGTCCCTGAAGTGGGCAATATGGCAATAACAGTGATTCCTGTTTACAGTAAATGGAAGTGGTTTCTTAGTGGTAGTTACTAGAAAGATGTGTAGCTGTACATTTTTCTGCACTCATTTTCAAGCAGTCAGCCTGGTATGTTTTCTGTTTGTTTGTTTTTGTTTTTAAGCTTAGTGACACTGATTCGCCAGCCCTCAGAAGTGGTGGGTGTTCCTCTTCACCAGCAAGGGAACAGGTGTGCTGCACTTGGGAAAAATAAGGCTGCACCTGCCACACATTCCTTGCCATTCACGTACCCGTTCTTTACCATGAATGCATGTTCTGCTGCTGGAAGTGCTAATCCTTCCCAAGCACAGGTAACTCTACTCTGCCAAGTTCAAATGCTGATAATATTAACTTCTTAGGTGTAAAATAATTGTGAAGGTTTGGGGTAAAGTGTGGCTGGCTTTGAATAGGGATGATCAGAATGATCTGTAATGCAGTTAATTTAAACATCTTTTAAATATACTCAAGTCAGTTGTGTGGCATTTGTAATTTTTTGTAATTAGTAGTTACCTGCATCCCAGTAATGAGCAGTAGGCCATTAGATTTCTTTTTTTCTGGAGTTTATCCATTTATCATCGGTTTCATCTGTGCAAGACAAGAAGCAGCCATTTAGTAGCATTTTCTACAGTTTATTTTGATGATAAAAATATTTCCCCCTCCACAACTTGCAGTAACCTCTGAAGCAAAAGTGATAGAATGGCACTCAGAAATATCAGAGGTATCCCCAAAAATCACCAGTCTATCAAAATCCCATGGTTACATGTGGAAGTATTTGGGATTTATTCTGGCTAAAGAAGTAACTTAAGAAGTTAACATGAACATATCAAAATAGGTGGGTTTTGTTTCTTGGTTTTGATTGGAGTTTTTTTGTTTGGTTGGGTTTTTAATGGATATAGTCCTGTATTTCCTTTTTGATTTTCACAGACCTGTGGAACATCTTGCACTATTTTGGAAGCTGCCAAACATCAAGACCTTGGGATACCCAAGACGTTCCCTTTCCTCTATCAGGAAGTTGAATCCACAAAACAGACAGTAGGTGCTATAAATAAAGCTTTGCCTGAGGAAGTTTGGATTAAAGTTGGAGGTAAATCATTTATCTTCTTTTCACTTAGCTTTCTCTTGGCCTTCAAATCTTCATTTTTGTCCTGAATTTGTGTCTTTTCTGGAATGAATATGATTTTAGTGTAGGATGTAGGAGGTGAGGGTTTTATGGCAGAGATGTGCTGTGGGCAATATGGGACTTAGATTTTTCCAGAAAAATTCAAGACCTGTTAGTTTAGCTATACTTTCAAAATTGTTTAGCACTTCTAGCTTGAAGTGAGGACAGTCAAGGTTACAAAGTACCTTTGAAAATCTGGGCCTTGGGTAAGCAACTGGTTTCTTCAGAATCATAGAATCACTAAGGTTGGAAAAGACCTCCAAGATGATCAAGTCCAACCTTTGACCAAATACCACCAAACCACAGGGCAAAGGGGCACATTTTGTGACCCCTGAGCTGATACAGCAGATCCAGTCAGTACCAAACTAAAGGACATTTTAAGGATTGCCCCAGGTGCTCACCAGGCACAGTCTCAGTGGGCTCTCTGAGAAAATAGAAGCTATGTGGATTTTGGAATAGCAAGCAGTGCCTTAGGGCTTCTGAAGGACTTGTAAGAGTCAATCTAGGCTGGCAATAAAGCTTCAAGGATTATTCCACAGAAATAAAGCGACAAAAAAACCCCTCCACGATCACTATTTTCATGTTAGTGGGAGGGTTACAAATAGCTGGTTCTTTTCCTCTTTGTTTTCCCAATAAGACACCTTATGCAAGCAAGCCATAAACAGAAGTTGCAGCCGAATAAACCCGTTGGATCCAAACATGGATCGCAAACCTCTCGGTGAAATTCGAAATGCCCGGGACAACAGCCAGGGCAGTGGAGCTGCCCAGGGCCCCTGGCAGTCAGCACAGCCTGGCTCCAGTGTCCCAAGTGGAACACAGGATGGGAGTGCTCAGCGCAGGGAACGACACAACCGCCTGGAGAGAGACAGAAGGTAATTCTGTGAGCTGAGGCCTTGCAAAGGCTTTTGAAACCTTGATACTGTGATCATCCAGAGTAAACGCGGATGTGACATGTTTCATGTTAGCTCCAAGAAAAAAGCAAAGCAGGTGGTGGGGGTTTGGTGTTCCTTAGAGGGAAAATACGTGTATGTTTCGTTGTGGTTGTCTTTGTTGTGTTTTTACTCTCTAAACAAACAGAGAGAGATTTCAAAACATTTCACCCATTCTATAAAGATAAGGTAACTTGTGTGTAGCATGACTGATACGTGAAGCTTGTAGCAAACAAAAAGAAGTCCGTGGCTGGTAGTCTTCCTTTTGTTTTTGTTTTTCCCTTCCCTCTGGCCCTGGTTGATAACCTCCAATGTTTGCAGGCGCAGGATCCGGGTTTGTTGTGATGAGCTGAATCTCCTGGTTCCATTCTGCACGATTGACACTGATAAGGCAACAACTTTGCAGTGGACAACTGCATTCCTGAAGTACATTCAGGAAAGGCACGGCGACTCTCTGAAGCAGGTTTGAAATCTGATTTATTTTTTGAGCTTGTGGAAAATGTGAAATATTTTAAAGCTGTAGTGTCTAACGTATATGGAATGCTTATTCTTGATGCTGTTTGTGAAGGATCCACCATAACCTTGAACCTTCCTTTAAATTTTTGGGTTTTTACTGGTTCAGTTCACTAGTGAGAAATGATAGGCTGTCCTCAGTCAAGGTTTACAAATCAGATTTTGAAGTCAATATTTTTTTCTTTTAGCTACCCAATTCCTGAGCGTGATCCTATTTGGAAAACAATATTAGAATTAAGGTCCTCTTCAGTCATTCCTCCCCTCATTCCTTTTCTCTATTTTTTACCACTTTCACAGTCTTCTAATTGTTTTTTATGAACTATGAGTTCAGGGATGGATTTACAGTTACATGCCCACACTGTCTCAGAGTAGGTGAGTGTAAAGGGTTACCTGTCCTATAAGAAGCTCCCATGCTCCACACCAGTAGTTGCAGCTCCAGAGTAATTCTGGCTCTGCCAAGAATTTTAAGACATAGAGTGTTTATTGGAAAAGCTGCTTGTCTAGATCCTGATATAGCCCTCAGCACTTCCTACTGAAGAGCTTTATTTTTCCAAAACACCGATGAAACAAAAACATCCATCCCAAGTAAATATTTACAATAAATGTAGTTGTTATTTATTCTTTGTATTTTGATTTTTTTTTTAGGAATTTGAGACTGTGTTCTGTGGTAAAACAGGCAGGAGACTAAAAATAGGAAGACCAGACTCATGTGTAATGTGTCCAGCGCAGGAAAACCGCACGGCTATGGAGACCAAATAGTCAGCCCTGACCACCTTGAATTGTGTGACAATGGTCCAAACTGTATTTTATTCTTTCCATTTACATGCTGAATATGGATTGTGAAATGTAACTTGTAAATATATATAAATAGAGCTTTAAAGAAAATGTTCTTTATTGAAAATGGAAATGGAAGTTAAGTTTCCCCCAGCAAGGGAAACTAGTGCCCTGTTCAAGAGGCTTTGGGACCAGAAGCTACAAGAAAGTATTTTTACCCTTTAGTTTTACAAAATTGGTTTGTCATCCTGCTTTGGGGTTTTATTTAATTGTTTGGTTTTGCTTTTTTTTTTTTTTAAATATGATCCAGTACAGTTAGGCAGAGTTATAGACTATCCATCTGTCCTGTTATTTGAATGGCTAGATGGAAACATACTCTTCCACTGCAAAGAAAAACTAAGGTTACCATATTATAATGACCATTTTCCCGTTAAAAATGTAGAGGTTATATTAGATATTTGAGCAAGTGCTTAGTTTCTAAATTGTGCATATTATGAATTTTCCATTTGCACACATATTTAACATACTTGGCCCCAAAGAGTATTATTTTTAATGTCTGTCACACAACTGTCCAACAGGTTCTTGTATTGTTAAACCAAGAGTGGCATATTGTAAACAGTAGATATTTAAATGCACAAACTATTTTTATATTTAAAGAAAAATATGACACTTTGTTCTTAGGCTTTGGCATATAGGACAGAAATAGAACAGTGTGTGAGCTGAGAGTGGCTTTATTAATTTTTTTAAAATAGATGATGCTAGCAAGTTTTAAAGTATAAAAAGGTCTACCACAATTAATACTGGTTTAAATCACGGATAAGGACAATTTTGCAGCAATTTATATCCAAACAATCCTAGTAAAACCAGTTCTGGAAAATGGAGTTCAGCTGAGTTAACTTGATGTGTAAATGACACAACATCACAAAGAAAAGGTTAAAAAAAATCTCCTTTTATTTTTACAACAGTTCATTGCAGGTGGTTTTGGATGGACTTTAGAAGAGCATCCTTTCTTACATGGGGTTCCATCACAATTACTGTGCAAATAGCTTAAGTAGAGGTCATGAAAATGCTGTTACTTCATTTCTTTTATTATCATATGGAAATATACAAAAATTCTTCCCTCAAAATTAAATATATACATTACACCTTTTGCAGAATTTGATTGCAAGAGGATTATTGTTTCCTAGTCTTGGCAAATATTTGAGGTGCAATCTGAAAATTGCTAAGTGACAGCATATGTGTAAGTGATGGTCATTACTTCGGCCAGAATGTTAAGATATTAAAATACAGGATATTTAAATGCATGATTTCCACTTGATAGAAGAGGAAGTTTGGTGCCTGAGTACCTTAACAACGTGTGTCTTTGTGCACAAACCTGCAGAACTGAAATCAGTTGCAGCAGCACCAAGGGATTCAACTGGAAAGGCTCAAACTTTTATAGCAAGAAGTCGTGATCTTTAGTGTATGGGGGGGTGATGGTGAAAAGGAACAATGCTTCCTCTTGCAGGACTCTTGAGCAAAAGGAGAAAGGAAAGGTGAGGTTGTTTAGCAGTAAAAAGTCTGGAAAATAATTGGGGGGGAGGAAAAATACTCATAAAGCATCTTTTAATTAAAGTTTTCACCTGATGCTTTCTTTTTCATAGAACTGTGTCAAAGTCTCCACTTAACAGAAGGAGCATCTGTCCATTTAGCACTAGGAGGATTCTGTTTTCTTACAATGCACTGTTTATTTAAATATTCAGTCACTTCTTCACTTCTTGTACTGTTGGTTTATGATTTTTTGGAAATTGATGCAGCAACAGCTCCCATGCAAGCCGACGTGTCACATATTCCTGGAGTTCCCTGAGCCCCAATAGTACCAGGAGTACCAGGATCCCCTGGCAGGCCGGGTTCACCCTGAGCCCCATCACGGCCGTTTTTAGTAATTCCAGGCACACCAGGTGGTCCTAAACAAGAAAGGGGGAAAGATTACATGAAGTATTTCCATCTCTTCTTTTTTTATTTTTTTTTTAAATTTTTATTTTTAATATATGTATATATGTGTTGCTTTTAGAGATCTTAATATACTTTGAGTGTCTGTACATCACACTTGTTATGGCCTGTTGAGTATGAGGTGTTTTCAATAAATTTACCCTGAATCTGAAGTTTTGCATTTTTTTTATGCCTGAATAATTTGGTCAAGGGGTGTCCTGTCTGTGTGAGCTCACAGCTTACTTATTGTGACAGTAGGTGTGGTCACAACTGTCCCTCCTTCCTTGTCACCAGCTTGTTCCCCAGTGGGAGGCTGTGGCCTTCAGCAGCTTCAATTCACTGCACCTCCTCAAGTCAAGTTGTAATTAAGATTCTGAGTAACAGAAGAGTGGTGATGATAATCTACTGCCAGCTCTATGCAGAGCTGTCCCTAGGAGTTGGACTCGATGATCCTTGTGAATCCCTTCCAACTCAGAACAGTCTGTGATTCTTAAGCCTCTGCTTTAGTGATGGAGTGTTAAATCATTTGCACAGCCTTACCTTGAAGTCCTTGATCACCATCAGGCCCATCAATACCTTGACCAACAGGTCCTTTATCTCCCTTTTCACCAGTGTCACCTTGAATATAAACAGTTTCAACAGTGAGTTGTGCACTGGAGCCAAGGACAGGAAGGGGAGAGACCAAGAGGAGCTAAAAATTCTCAGGACATTAGTTGGATCTCTGCTTACAGGGCATCCCCAGAGATGCAAACCCCCCTCTAGAACTCCATGGAGGCCTGATCTCCTTTCCCCCACTGCTGAATTTAGTACAGTTTTGCAATTTATTTCGGTGGGCATTAAAGAGAAGCAGGTTGCTTTAGTCTTAACTTACCTCTGGGACCAGGATCTCCCAGCTCTCCTGTTGGCCCTCTGTATCCAGGGGGACCACGAGGACCAGGATGCCCAACACTTCCCATTGCTCCAGGAGGACCTGGGGGCCCGGCTGGGCCAGGCCGACCCGTCATTCCAGGGGACAAGGGCTTCCTCAGATTAGCAGCTAACTGTGCAATTTGCTCTGAAAAACACAATGAAAAACTGCATGGCCAACATTTTCACTCTTTGCTTGAGCAAAGATCTTCCTGCCACTGCCACACACTTACTGCTTCTGGCAGAAGGAAACACTGAGTCTCCTCTCAGCCCACCTGTAGCTTTTTGGGGTTTTTTTATACTACACAGAGGGATTTTCATCATAAATCTGCAGGTTTTTAAGCCACTGATATTTCCTGTTTCCAAAACCACTTTAAAACGACATCAAGTATTCTAACAATTGATGCTTAAATAATTAAAACAAGTTTTCTAAAGCAAACTTTCAGAGTTTAACCTCATCCCAAATGGGGAATATAACCTCCAAATGCAGAACAGTAGCTCTGAAGGAAGAAGGACACTCTGGGGGGCTCTGCTCCAAGGAGATGGGGTGCACTGAGGAGAGAGAGGAGGTGGGAGCTGAAGTCCAGAATGACACAGGTTAGGGCAGGCAGACACTCACACAGCCTGTGCTGGCACAATAGTCATGTCATCAAAGCTGCTTTCAGTGCACTTTGTCTGTTGCCAAGATAAATCATTGAAAAATACTAATTTTAGAACAATGAAAGACATCCCAGAAACAAGGTGACCTCCTGAATAATTTCCCTGCATTAAAGGTCAAAGTATTTTTTCTTATCCAGACAGAAAATTAACAAATCTCAGGAGCTATCTTATGTTCAGGATCTACTCATCTTCAGCTAATATGGCAATTAAATCAGTTTTCTCTCAGTGATACTCACCATTTATCATTTCCCCGCAGAGTTCTCTGATATGTTGTTCACTGGCCTCTTTGCCCTGCAATTAACAGAAGAATTTGTCCTTGTACAAATCATGTTATCAATAATCATCCCTGGCAGAAGCTTCAGGACACAAAATACATTTCCAGCAGCTCAGGAAGAAGCACAGGATCCCACATGGAGAGGAGTGGGTTCTTTCCCCTCTTCAAAAGATGACAGCTTCAGTTCAGAACTCTGTCATAGTAACAGCAGAGATTAATTTTAATGTTAGGTCAGATATTTAATCTGGGGCTTATTTGGCCTTACTTTTGCCTGCTGAAACACAGGACCTTATTTTTTGAACATACATCCAAACCCCACGATCCATTTATTCACTTCACAGGCTCCCTGACTGTGCCCTAGAAGCAGAGGACACTTACAGGAGGTCCAGGTTTTCCCGTGATGCCAGGAACACCCTGCACCCCCTGATGGCCCATGGGCCCCGGATGTCCTGGGATTCCTGGTGCTCCAGCTGTCCCATTAGGTCCTTGGGCACCTTTTGGACCAAGTTCTCCTCTTTTTCCTGGCTGTAACGAGACAAAAAAGGCAAAAACCACTGAAAACTGAAGATATGATCCATTGTTTTCTCCTGGTCATTAGTTAAGCCTTTTGTCAGGTTTCCCTGACTGACCTGGCTGATATGTCAATTCTTACATCCTGTGGGTGGTTTTACACATAAACAGTCCTTACTGCAGCAAAATCATCAAACATATTCCAGTATTTTGAATGCTACAACCCCCTGTCATTCTCACAGATCCTATAGCATGACTGTGAGGAAAACATGTTTCTAGGGAATGGCATCAGAATTTAACTTATTGACATATATCATTGAAAGATGCAATAGTCATGTTTACTTCCAAACCTTCTGGGGCATGAGCCCTCAGTGTCTGACACATACCTCTCCTTTTTGGCCAGGGGGACCAAAGGGACCCTGTTAGAAAGAAAAGGGAAATAAGAAAGAATGATCCATTCAGCAAATGCATCTCTGAAGCCCAACCTCCCAAGCTGCAGGAAGCTCTCCAAGGCTTGGGTTGCCTTCTCCTTTTCACAGCAGGGTTGGAGATCTTGGATGATTAATTCTGACTGACCATATTGATACATGGTTTTCTAGACCCCTCTGTTATCTGAGGAGTCAATCCTGCTGAACTTGAGGACACCTACCAGCTCTCCTTTGTCACCTGGGAGGCCATCGGCTCCAGCAATGCCCTGAAAAGGAGAGATCAGAGTTAACACTGCACCTGCTGATGCACAAGGACAGTGTTGCTGACAGTGAGGCTCACCCTGAGACTTGGATAACCTCAGTGCCTAAGGGAGATGGGGTCTCTTTGCAGATTATACAGCTGCTCCAGCAATAGGAAGTTCCCTCTTCCCAAGGCTGAACTCCACAGTAGGTGGCACAAGGACTGGGTGCCCTTTGTGACAGGCTGGGACTTGGCTGAAAGGCTGAATTCATACAGATGAGATCCCTGGTGGGGTGGCCATGAAAGACCCACAGGCTGTCCTTGAATAGTGAATCTAATTTCAGGTTCCCCAGCTCTATGTCTCATAGAAAATGTGGGTTTGCAGCCACAGCCAAATGTTCAGTGTCCTTGTTCTTTAGGCTTCCTGAGCAGAGTCAGCTGCAGAACATCTTCATCCCACCCTTAAACTGCAGTGATCATCACTTGGTGAGGATCCTCCCTCTCCTCTGTCTGGGGACTGTGAGAGTGGCTAAAGCTCTGGTGACATCCCTTTTAATAGCCAGGAGGAGGAGCATCAATTTGCTGATCCCCTCCACTCAGCAGCAGCAGTGTGTGCAATTTGAACATCACTGGGGGGGACATAAATCACTGCAACCTGCTGCCACCGGCCCTGGGGCACTGCCCCTGGGGAACACAGAGCTGGGTTATTATACCACAATTAGAGCAGACAATGAGCTTGTTATGGTGACTCGATGGCTTTCCAAAGGAAATAATTTCAAGACAAACAGAGAGTAGGTTGGTCTTTCCCTTAGCAACAAAACGTAGACCACACAGACACTGACATCGGTAAACAAAACCAGCAAGGCTTGCTAGAAAAGCCTCCTTTTCTGTAAAAACACAGTCATGCATTAATGAAAGCCATATATTTGAAGAAAACTGGCTCAAAAGCTCATTGCTGAGATTAAACTGACTATGGAAGTTGAGCAGCAAAAAGTAAAATATTAAATTGGTCCATTACTGTGCCAAGCTTTGAGTTTAGGACAAAATCTTCCTCATCAGCCACATGGATTTCAAGGAAAAGCTGCACTTCTAAACTTAACTCAGGAGGAATGTGATGTGAGGAGCTCCTACACAGATGCCTCGTGGCTACAAAACACACAGCAAGGGTCTAGTGTTTTTATCACAGCATGTTCATGAGTCTCCATTAGAACAGCCTGCATCTGTGCCAACAGGAAAAATGGGACCAAAGAGAGTTTTGTTGGTGCCTGCTGCAGAATATTTTCATTTGAGGGAGAAAAAGCAGTTTGTACTGTTCTAAGGCTGTCCCTGAGGTTTGGGTTAAATGCCTCTGCTGACAACAGCACAAAAGTTATCACTTACCTGGTTACCTTTGGGACCAGGAACACCAACAGGACCCTGTGAATAAGAGAAAGAAGGCAAATGAGCTCAAACTGTTATTTTCCTGTGAATTCCCGGTGTAGTCAGACACTCATTCAGCAAGGGGTTGGATTTACTCACAGTATAAAATGGACAAGACCATTTTTGTACCATAAGGGCAAAAAGTCAGGATGGTTTTTCAAGGCTTCATTAGACTTCAGTTTTTGTGGGATTTAGAATTAGGTGTTCCCAATTATGAGACTCATGGAACAACACAGCCATAGGAATAAAATACATTTAGATGATGAACTGACTATCACACCAGGAATAATCCAGGCAACTTGAAAAATCCTTCCAACTTTACCTACCTGGCATTCACAGAGAGAGACATTTTCAGCCCTATTTGTGATTTTTCTGCTCCACAAAGCAGAACCAACAAGGAGTTCAGGAAAACCCCAATTTTTTTTTCTCTACTGCAAAATCTACGTGGGAAATTCCATCATTTTACCCTTGAAAGATGATTCCTACAGGACATTCATCCATCTGGCATCTGTGAACTGATCCTGTTTTATTAACTAGATCTGGAGATGGCTCAGCAGAACAGAATCTTCGAGGAGGACAAACACATAGAACAAGGACATGTCATTTTGCTCAAGTCAAGCACTAAGTTGGAAAAAGGGGGGGATTTCTATTAAAGGAAAATAACTGTCAGCAAAACATAGAAATGCAGAAGTGGCTACAGCTATTTATAACTCCCAATTTATGTTTGCTGATGACAAAGGCAATATATTCTTTTCTGAACATTATCATCTAGATTTACACCTCTGGTTTCACAGAGTCCCAAGGCTCCATGAAAGTTTATGGCAATGAAACACAGTTCAGTCACCAAAGACCATGCCCTGCCAGGAACACTCCCTTAGAGAGCAGCTTAGCCCAAAGGATTTTCATTCAAAACTGTGAATTACTGCAGCAGTAATTCCAAGCACCAGGAACAAGTGACAGGAGTTTAGGACTGCCAGCTCCAAGCCCTCAGTGTGTGTCAGTTAAACACAACCAATGTTTTTGGCCAAGTATCACCAGATTATCTATATTATCACTAGACAGTGATGCCAGTACAGAGCTGAGAGGGGCACTGCCCCAGGTGCCTGCTGGCATGCAGAATCCTCTGGAAATCGATCCTAAGAAAAACCCTTAGGAAAAATATTCGTCTATTGCTACCTCAGTCAGCAACAACAATCAAATCCTTCCCCTCTCCATATCCCACTCCAACAAGATGGTTTATATATATTTAATCTCAATGCTGTCTTAGATCTTACAGTCAAATGCACCAAATCTCTCATATTTCTTATACCAGCAAACACACTGACATGCAGGTTTGTATTCCTGGCCACAGTCAGTCCAAGGACTGTGAAAAAGCCTGTCAGGACCTGTTAGCTTAGGCTTGAAGGGATTTTTTTTATAGAAAAGCCACAGTTGATTTCAGGAGAGAGGGATGGTGTAATTGTATCGATCCCGTGTCTGCAGTTCTCTTTATACATGTCAAGTAAAGCAAACCCTGGGCAGATTTGCTGGGCTCTTTGTGTGTGTGTCCCAGCAGTGCCATCACCCCCAGCAGCAAAGCCCATTTTTTAAGGCTATAAAAGCACATTCTGAGGTTTTAGGGTCTTCTCAGCCCACATCTCGTGGTGATTGCTGGCACAGCCCTCGCTGCTGTCACTGACACCAGTGGGACTGGGTGGGCAGATGGAGGTTACTCTGAGCACCAGCCACATGTATGAAGGTGGAAAGTCTCCAGCATTATCCAAACCTTCTACACCCACTTTCCTGAAAGCTGCTGATGTGCTGGGGTGGCAAGAAACAATCACAGGTTGGAAAAGATCTTGAAGATCATCACACTCAACCATCAACCCAGTACCACCACCACGTTCACCACTAAACCATGTCCTCAAGTGCCACATCCACATGTTTGAACACTTCCAGGGATGGTGATTCCATCACTTCCCTCAGCAGCTTGTTCCAATGCTTTACAACCCTTTCTGTGAAAAATATTTTCCTGATATCCAATCTAAACCTCCCCTGGCACAACTCGAGGCCATTTCCTCTCGTTCTGAACAATCAACAGTTACATCCTAGAGTAACTGCGCTTGACTTTGGAGCCAGAAAAAAAATCTAGATCATTTTTTATTGCTTTAAGCAAAACATTTTCCCTCTCTCTGCTCAGAGCAGCTCCCTGGATGCTCCGTGCAGGGGCCTCTTCCCCTCTGAACATACATATTCTCACCGCAGCGAAGCCCTGAATGCAGCCAGAGCCCCTCAGCTCCACAATAACCCTCCTGTTTCACACTTCCAGCTCACAGTCATTCCAAGAGGCTTTTTTAAACCTGCCTGGAGCCAGCACAGAAGGGCTATTGTGGAACCCCCGTGGTCCTGCTGTGATTGCTTACACAGAAACTTCACCTTAAGGCTGGAGAGGAGGGAGCTGGTGAACACATGGCTCCTGTTCTCCTGCAAGCCCCCAACAAATGCTGTTCACTTTGCCCTGATGGTTTCTTTTAGATGAGAATGAATTAATTTAAATAAAAAGTCTCATTTATTCTGAGGTGGACGGCCAGGTGTGTTGCTGATCAGAAAGATCAGTCATTGAGCAAACTGTAATTAAAAAAAACCAAAAACCAAAAAACAAAAAACCACCAGAAAGTCTAATCAAGCATCTGAGTAACAAAAACGCAGAAATCAGCTCTCTTGTGCTCATGGGGAGTGAGGCTTTGGTGGAAGCAGCATATAGAGCAGGGAAAAATCCCAAACAACATCTATTCTGGCTAGGATGGGACCTGAAAGCGCTGTCTAAAAACAGTGGGAGTTCCTAAAGTGAAACAGAAACAAGGACAGGAACAGAAGAGACAGGATGCACAAACCCTGTTACCTGTCATAGGGTCCATCCTGGGCACACAGCAGCCTCAGAGAAGGGACTGAGACACCAAATGTGCAAACCTGTTTGTGTTTGCTGGGGTGACATCAGCTACACCAAGTTTTGGGCCCCCCTTACGCTCTAGTTTCATATCCCAAACAGGAATTAGTTACAGATATCTTCTCCTTACCCTGTCACCTGCCTCTCCACGGATTCCAGTTGGACCAGGAAGGCCAGGTTCACCACTGGCACCTTTGGGACCCTGTTAGGAAAACAACAAAAACCAAGCTGCAGCTTCCAGTGCCAGGAAACCCTGCATGCTTCAACACCCCAACAGTTCACCAGTCTCCATAACATGTTCAAAAAGGTTATTTGCCTTGGATGTTCTCTCTTCCTTTTCCCCCAGGACCTTGGGACCACTTGTGTTGGTTGGTACAGCTCACTCCAGCCTCTGTCCTGGTCCACAGGCAAGGTCAGGCACCTGCCAAGGTGCTCCAGCCTTTGGCCTGGGCCTGTCACTGGTAAATCACACCTGTGATGCCACCAAGTGATGCTCCCTGAAGGCAGCACCACGTGCCAGTGTCAGTGGGGAATGGAGCATGGAGGTCCCACTCTTGGAGACAGGACGGAGAAAAATGGGAGTCCTCAGTGAGTGCAGCAGAGAGGAGGAGGAGTTCACTGAAGAAATACGGGCTGAGAGTGGCCCAGATCAAGGAGAAACTGAGGTATCTTTACAGAGGTCAAACTTGAAAAATCATAAAACAGTTTGGGTTGGAAATCTCAGCTTGTTCCAAACCCCTGCCATGGACAGGGACACCTTCCACCAGACCATGTTGCTCCAAGCCCTGTCCAACCTGGCCTGGAACACTTCTCGGGATGGGGCAGCCACAGTTTCTCTGGGCAACCTGTGCTCAAGAATGGGCTCAAAACTCCAACTCCTCCTTTACAAACAAGCGCTAAACATAAATTGTTCTGGCAGGCAGCTTATCTGGGCTTGTGTTCTTTCCTAAAGTTATCAGACTAGTTGTGGCAAATGGAAAGACGTTTCTTCCTACCCTTCATTGCCATCACACAATTTTCTGGCCAGAGGTTTGCAGAAAACAGTGACCTGCCCAAACACGACGCCCATTAAATTACCTCTGTCAGCACACTGACCTGGAAACCTCGGACACCACGGGCTCCTATGGGGCCTTGGAGACCGAGTGGTCCCTGAAAAGAGAAAGATCAGCTTTGGTGAGGAGCAAATTCAGGGCCAGATAAGTCACTTGTGCAGTTACACTGGCAGAGAGACAGTGTGCAGCTCTGTGCTGCAGCACTTCGCCCCGTGGCATTGCTGATACCACTGTAAAGTGATGTCTGGTGTTCACTGAGCTTTCTCAGCATTATTATTATTATTAACAGAAATGCTTATTTGTATAATTAATGCTAAATAACATACCACACTGATGAGTAGTGAAGATCAATGACAGCAAAATGTGGCAGCATAGACAATATCCATTAAAGGGGATCCACTATTCCAATACTATGTTTTGAATTGATTGCAAGGAACTACTGCAAAACATGTGCTGCAGGCCCTTGGAGATGAAAAATGGCAATTGCATCCATTTGCTTGGACATACTTGGTCCCAACAACACAGAAAAAAGCAGCAGCTGATGCTGTTAGTGCAGGGGCTTTTAGGAGCTCACCAGACAGAACATGACTATTACCATTAGGAGTCTCTAGTGCTTTCTTCTGAGAAAAATCACATATCCAATAAAGATCTGGGATGAAAGAAAACCCTTTAAGTAATTTAGGCACCTAAATCCCATTTTGTAAACTGTCTTCTTGAAACAGATGCCTTCAGCAAGCTTCTGTCACGAGGAGGGACTGCAGCTTTGCCTCCTTTCACAGCCATCCCTGAGGGGTGAAGTGTTCAGGGACACAAATAAGCTCCAAACAGGCCACTGAAATAAAGCAGCACCGTCCTCCAAAGGCTATAGAACTGCTTGGGTATTTTTGTGGTTACTGTTTTCACTTCTGTTTTTTGCTTGTAATTTATTCAGGAACTTTAATTTCATTTAAGGAACTTTATTTATAAATACAGAGCTCTAGGAAAGTTAAGTTAAATTGCATCAAAAATGATTCTGCTGTGCTGGTGCCTTTAAATGTGGTGGGACCTGACAGGCTCTGAGTGGGGAGAAACCCTTGGTACACCGGGCTGAAAACTCCCAAATTGTTTTGAGCCAAACAGCCTTAACACTAGAAAAATCCTGCAACTCTCTTAGAATAGCACTGTCTTAACTAATAAATCATTATTCTAATAACACAAATCAGAAATTAGGAGCTCAGGTTACACATAACCATGGGTTCAGCTGCTACTGAACCCCTGTCAGAACTCTGCACCAATGCAATTAGCTCAACTACTGTTGCTTTTTGGCTATAATAATGTGGTGCCTTTTGTGGGGCCAGGTATTTTGATGAAAAACTGCAGTCATAAAAGCAAACATTATTACTAGAGTTTATTTCTAAGGCTGATTTCCCTCTCCTTGAAAGTTTCAGGAGCAGCTGCTCACAAACAATAAATCACACAGTTCAATTCCTTCCAAGTGGTACATACCAGAAATCATATTAGACTTGCTGTAGGCTCCTGGATTTCAAAATGAGTTTAAGATGAGAAAAAAAAAAAAAAAAAGAAAAAAAGCCCAACAAAACCACTGGAATGTCAGGTACAACCCCAGCACCAGCACTAGCTGGGGAGGACAAGATAAAAAAGGTACCCAGGTGTTTTTAGTATTGTGATCAAAATCAGGGCTTTGCCATCCTGATATTATTGATTATCATCTCTGCTCTGGAGCAGGGACATGGCAGGGGGACATGCAGATATTTTCAGTTTTGTTGTGTGTATGGCTTCAGGTTTTGCAGTGAATCCCTCTTCCCTGCTCCAAGGACAGTGATAAAGAAATGGGGAGGGTTCACTGTACACTGCAACAGCTTCACAGCAGCTTTGCTTCATTAGTGGCTCACTTCAGCACAAGCAGAGCCTTACTATTCCTGTTCAATGAGGGGCTTGCTGGCTGTCCAGTCTCTCCTGTCAGACTGTAGCAGCTCCTCAAACCTCTTGGACAAGTGCAGCTTCCTTTGCCAAGGGAAATGGGAGGGATCACTTGGCATTTGCACGGAGCTGTCAGTGAGAACAGGATCTGACTCACTTATGGGGGACATATTCCTCTGCTGCCAAAACTCTCCAGAGAGAACGTGGCCTTTTGCTGTAGTCAGAGAGTAACCCCATACACAAACTCTATTTTGGTGATTTACAGGCAGTGCTGTACTTACAGTTGCTCCTCTGGGTCCTGGCAGCCCTCTCTCACCAGGAACACCAACATCGCCCTGGCAGGAACACCACAGTCAGCTGTGACATTGAGGAGCCATGAATCCACCCTTCCCTCCCCACTGCAAAGCCAGAAGGCATTCCTGGATGCCAGGCTGTTTCAGTCCCAAACTCCCTGCCCTGTTGGCCCATCTTCTCCTCCACACCTGCTGGGCTTTGCCCTCTGCTGCAGCACAGTATCTGTGCACGGAGGTGTCTGCCTGTCCAGCTCCCTGGGGAGCTCCACACCCCTGTGGACTGCCTGCAGTGCTCAATCCCATGGGATTGCATGTGTTGCAGGCAGCACAGTACCTCTTGCATCATTATTTGTGCAGGGAAGCAGCACATGAGCTCCAGCTTCACAGTTTGGTTTAAAACTCACTCAGCAGAGCTCATGCCACATACAAACCATGGGATACTTACAGGGATGCCTGGCTCTCCTGAGGGACCTGCCTCTCCCATCTCTCCAGGACTGCCCTGCAGAGGAGAAAGCAAACACTCAGTTAGGGCATCACTTCAGAGAGTCATTTCTGTCCTACCTGAAGCAAAAAAGGAGGAGGGAGTTAAAACCTGGGTCAGGAAATAAACACAGCTTTTAACTTTTACAGTTTTAAGACAAAACTCCCAACCCCATACATGTAAAGAACAGCTGAGCTGCACATTCTGTCCTGGGACCAGTGACCAGGGAGGGCTCTGCCAGGCCCCAGGGCAGCGTCACCACGTCCCTCATGGGACTGAAGGGGACCAGTGAGACAGGGATGCTCTTCTGGAGGTGTGTTCAGGACATCCCATCACATTCACCCCTGCATCACCCTCATGTCAGGAGAAATGCCTTCCTGTATGCTCTCCTGCATGAGGATTAGCAGGAATAATGATGCAGGTGCAGAGGGGGAAATTCAGAAAGAAGGGGAGGGACAGAAAAAAAAGATGCTTTTCAGAATAGCTTTGTCTGACTGAGGTTTTCTTTTGTCTCACAGGTAGGTGCCAATCTAAAGTTCCGTGGAAGGTTTTATCCTGAGGTGGGGGGAAAGTCTCCAGAAGGCAAGATGAGAGAATCCTGTTCCTGCTTGCAAGTGCTCAGGCTTTTGATTCCCAGAGATGCTCCTGGGACTTTGACCAAAGGGTGAGGTTTACTGAACCACTGATGACCCTCCTGTGCACCTGCTATGTCTTCACTGAATGAGAGGCAAGAGCCTCGCTTGCCAGGGGGGCTCAGCCCCAGCAGAAATGCTGACACCACCACTTTGGGGTATGTCCTCCCAGTACCCTAAAGTTAAAAGGCCTTGTTGTGACCAGCTTCCCCACCAAAACCCATCATTAGAGACATCCACTTACTGGTTCACCCTTTGAGCCTTTAATACCTGCTCTTCCAGGCAGTCCCTGGAAAAAAAAATTATATTAAAGCAATGTCAGAAGAAGTGAAGTAATTAAATTTGTTATTCTGGTCTGATTTGACACACAAGGAGCAACCTTTGCTTGAAGCAATGGAGGATTTAGATTTCTGCAGCTTTCACTGTGCAAATTACAACTTCAATCTCTCTCCTGCTCACTGCCCTTGCAGCTCTGCAAACACTAATCCTTGGCATTAGAGCAAAGAGGAAGAATATGCAAATAGACCAACAGCAGCAACATTTTGCAAAGCAGAAACATCTCTCCAGGGCTGTTCAAAATATTGTGTAATACAGGAAGAAAGGAATACTTTACCTCTTTTAAATAGTTGGAACATTTTTTCAACAAACAGTAGTAAACCAAGGACAGAGCTCAGGATATTATACCCCAGATCTTACCTCCCAGCATAGGGAATGCACATCACTGGCATGTGAAAGAGAAAATCTCTCTCAAATTTAGATTTTAAATAGAATCAGAGAGGCCAACAGCCATGGAGTTAGAAAATGGGGCTACTCCAGGTGTTCTCCATTCTGTCCTATACACTGCTTCCCTGACTGCATGGTGGGAAAAGGGCATTTCCTCTTGGCTTAACTGCAGCCCCTTGTGAAACAACACACAAAATGACCCTCCCCTCTCCCCAGGAGGGATCTCTGCAGGCAGACTGAGCTGCTGGAACCCCAGAGGTGGCAGGTCCTGCTCCATACTCACAGGAAGTCCGTTTGGCCCCTTCTCTCCAGGAGCACCCATTGGAGCTGCATCACCCTGTGGATGGTGAGAGGTTAGGAGGGATCCTCCAGCACTGGGAAATAGTCTGACGCAGGGAGGGGACACATTCCCAAACAGGCATTTGTACTCTTCTCCCTCCCCAGGACCAAGAGCTGTTGTGCCTACAGGAGGTGAGCACCCACTGGACATGAGCTCCCAGGTGTTTCCCTACCCCCTGCAGCTCCCAGCCTTCCCTGGCAACACACACTCCATGTTCCTGAGGGATCACCGTTCAAAAACCAGGCAATGAGTACCTGACAGGCAATTGAAATAAACAGATGACTCTGTCAACAGCTCTGAAAAGGCATCTCTGAAGGCCTTGAGTCAGCCAGGAGGAACCACTAAATACAGGGACACAGCTGAGCTTACATCATGTGTGCATCTTCTTCACTTGGGGAATTTCCTTGGGATCAATTAATAGAAGCAACTTCACTCTCCTTCACTATTGACGTTTTTAGGAAACTTTTTAGAAGCAAAAGCTTTCCAGCCACGCTCTTCTTGATCAGTGGCTTTGCAGCACTCAGGGGACAGTCACAGGAATCTTTCCTGCAGTGTTTTAAGTAGGACTTTACAAACCTTCTCACCATCGAGTCCAGGAGCTCCATCCCGCCCATCCTTGCCAGGAATGCCCTGCAACCATGCACAGCACATGTTAAGGTCAGGAGGAGACTCTGTGGTTTGCAAAACTCAATCACATCAAAGAACCTCTGGGCACTGGGTTGTACTGGGAGGATTTCCATTAACAGCAGTACAACTGGAGTTTAGTCCAACTGGGATTGTGCTAGAGGTTACAGAGACCCAGAGCACAAGTTTGGCAGCAAAGATGGTAAAAAACAGTTTTTTTCCAATTATGTTTTATCTCCTGATCCACAAGCAAGATACCAGTGAGACCTGTATCCTGTTTAATTGACTTACAGGTTCTCCTATGAGTCCACGAGCTCCTGGGTTTCCTTTTGGTCCAGCTTTACCCTAGAAATGAACAATAAATCCTGAATTAGTCAGGACACAACTCTTAAGAACCATCTGTCAACAAAAATAATACTCAAACTCTCCAGGGACATTTCATTCAGTTTGGGCTGGCTCCTCTCCTGTTCACAGAGGTTTGGAGGTTCTTTTGGGACACACCAGGAAACTGGTCCAATGCTGGCTGCAACATTTGGGAAAATTCTTGATTGTTTCAAGGAATGGGAATGTAAGATCTGATCCCTGTGCTCCAGGCTGTAGCAGCATTTTGACACCTTATTAAACAGGCATCTTTAATAAGAGTTAAACACCTCATTTTTGAGAGGATACTTTCACCTCCCTTTCAAGCAAACCAAGGGGGCACAAGCCACAATAAACCTGTGAAAACGATTCCTTGGAATGTCACATCCCATATTAGAGCAGAGGGGTTTTTGACTGCACTTACAGTATCTCCTTTGGGCCCCCGGAATCCCTGAGGTCCTTTGCTTCCTTGTTCTCCCTGTGACACAGGAGGAAAAGCCATTCAGCACCTTCATCACACGGTGACAAGATTGAGGTTTTGAGGGTGGAACGAGGAGGGTTCTGTGCTGTTTGTTGGTGTTAACAGAGGTGTGAGCACACACATTCCCCCAGGAGCTCAGCTGTACTTTCTCAGTTACACTCTGTGATTCCTGACACACTTTTTGCAGCAGGGACTTTGCCAACAATCCCTCAGGGCAGGGACCTTCTCCCCCTTCATTTAATGAAGCAATTTCATTAAGCAGAAATAGAGTGGGCGAAAAACTTTAATATTCACTGTCTAGATACTGTTTGGCATAATGAAAAGTTTGGTGAGAAAATGCCTGATTTTATTTTAGTTTGGATGAATTTAATCTATAATTGCAAGGACTAGGGAGGGGTCCCCAGAGGGTAGGATTGCCTCAGGGTCAGTGTGGTCTGTTGGCTGCTGTGGGCAGGTGGAGGTACCTGCTGTAAAGCAGATGCCATGTTATCATAGAATCCTACAGTGGTTTGGGTTGGAAGGGACCTTAAAGACCATCTAGTTCCACCCTCCCTGCCATGGGCAGGGACACCTTCCACTAGCCCAGGTTGCTCCAAGATCCATCCAACCTGGCTTTGAACACTCCCAGGGATGGGGCAGCCACAGCTTCTCTGGGCAACCTGTGCCAGGGCCTCCCCACCCTCACAGGGGAGAATTTCTTCCTAATATCTAAGCTAAATGTACCCTCATTCAGCTTAAAGCCATTATTATCCACAATACGATAGACAGGGTGGAAATAATATCCACAATAAGACAGACAGGCCAGTGGAAAATGCTCTTAGAGAGGCTACAATGCTGCAGGTGCAGCTCAGGTCCTGTTTGGCTACAGTAAGGAGGGTACAGGAGTCTGCCCAATGTGCAGGTTTGGTGTTCTCCTACACCTCACCCCAGAGCTTGGCAAAAGGATGAGGATTCCATCTTCAATTCACAACTACTCCTGCTTGTAGCAAAAATCCTTGTGAGCTGTGAGCACTTGGGAACAGACCAGGCTCAAAGAATGTAAGCTCAGGATAATGCTGATTCTTCCTCCAAAAGTAACACATATTCCCCTCTCCAGCTGCTGATGCTCAGGGAAGGGCAGTGAAGCACAGGGAGCAATGGAAACGAGGGGAACTTGCTCTGGCGTGGGGCACAGCTGGAGGAAAGGCATCACGAGGTCTGGACCAGGTGAAACAACATTGCTCTCACTGGAGGGAAAAGGGCAAAGGGAATAATCTGATGGAGGTGGTCAGCACACCCTCCTGTTCACTGGCAGCAGGGCTTAGAGCAGGAGGAATAAACTTCAGGCTGTGGTTGTGGAAGTCAGAGCCGTAGAGAGCCTGGGAAGTGGATACATACAGCTTTCCCTGGAGGTCCTGGGATTCCAGGTGGGCCTCTGAAACCAATGTCACCCTGCAAAGAAGAGACATCACTGTAATGCTGTGGTTGGCAGAGGATGAAGTAACAGTATCCCCACCTTGTACCTCAGCCTGACAAAACACAAAGACACCCCGTATTTCCTCCTCGTTTGCAGAACAGACTTGCAAAAGATCCCTCTCTGAACAACAGGTTTTAACTCTGGATCTCCCCACCTTTATCTCTCTGATACACTGATACCATTCATGGCCCTGCTCTCTTGGTAACACACTTATTCTTAAATAAATGCATGACTTCATCAAATTCAAAACCATTCAGGCTGCTGGTCAAGGGACCATGACAAGAGTCCAAAGCCATGAAGATGTGGAGATTAACCCTGTTCTCACTGAGGAGACTTCTCATGTCCTGAAAGTCTTTGTCCATCAGTGTTTCTTTGGCTTTTTCTTGTAAAGAGACAGAACAGAAAGTGAAATGAAACCTTCTTCTTTTTTTTTTTTCCTTATTCTGCAAGATTCTTTAGCACTGTCAGCCTTGCAGGGACAGCACTTTGTCATTCTGGTTGGAATATTTCAATGTGGCTGCTCTGACCCCGCCAGTACCCTGGAAATGTGGATTCTCCTGACTTTGGAAGGTTGTTCTGGTGGGGGGGTGCACAGCCCACACTTTATACCTGCACAAGTTTCCCAGTGGAATTCAGTAAGGATAAGTGCAAATGGCACCTCTTACAAGACAAACTGGTGCTGGAGGGGAAAAAAACAGAAGGTTTTTCTTACTCTGTCACCAGCTGGACCCATTGGACCAGGGAGGCCTCTTAGTCCCCTCGGGCCCTAATTAAGAAAGCAAATCAGTTAAAACTCAACCACTGTTCAACACAAAAAGGCAGAACAGCATGAGGTGGAAACTCATCAACACAGGAAACATTCAGAAATAGTGAGGAACAGCAGAAAGCTCAACTTTCTGATGCACAAACAGGACACCCTTTTGGTGACAACCCCTGAGCAGTGACACTGTGCTGACAGCCCACGTGGGACATTCAGCATCCCTGTGCTCTCTAGCCCACCTCCCAGGCTCTCAAGCCAGCCCAGAGCTCAGGTCCACCAAAAAGGTGTCCAGGGCTCTGCCAGGAACCCAGTTCTCATCCAAGGTGAGGTACCAAAAGCAGGACCTAAATTAAAGCTCAGTGAAACAGCACAATTTGTTTTTTCACCAGCATCAGTTTTCACATCTGTAACTCTGCAGAGGCAAGAGCTGTTTGTGTAACCAAGGTGATTGATGGCTCCATCGAGTTCCACAGTGAAAAGGTCATGGGAATTGGGCAGAAGAGGAGGTGTTACCTGCAGGCCAACACTGCCAGGAATGCCTGGAGGACCGGGAGGGCCAGGGTTACCCTGGGAGAGAAAAATCAATTAGAAAAGAGGAGAGAGAGGCTCAACACACAACCAGGGACCTCCCTCCCAGATTTCTCTTCAGAATTATAGGCAATTTCTTCTACATGCAAGAACATTTGGATCAGTCAGGAATTTATCCAAGTGATTAATGCAGGGCTTTTCCTGAGCTGACACCCCTGCATGGGAAATGACAGGTGTTAACTCAAACTGATCCTAATATGATGATCATTAGGAAGATGAATTTTCCTGGAGAGGTAGCACATGGTCCTACAGGCACAGCAATGGAAGTCAACACACTTCAGACATAGTAACTTCTCCTTGTTCAGCCAGTTGCCTTATTTCTCCCTGTCTTCTTGAAAAATCACTTATTATGGAGCTTTTAAAGAGAAAAATCCTCCCCCATCCCTTTTAAATCGAAGCTTACCTTCTCTCCTTGTTTTCCTATTTCACCAGGTTCCCCTTTGTGACCAGTGTGTCCCTAGAAATAAGAGTTATGATTATTCACATCCCAAGAGAGTCTTGCTTCAAAATTTAAATTTTGTGAGATGGCTGTAAGACCTAAATCCCCATAACATGAAGAAGTTATGGGGAAAATAAACTATAGGTGTGCACAGAGATCACTTCTGGGGGTGGCTATCCATGTACCATTCCTATGTTAGGTACCAGTTTTGAGGTAGTTTCAGGAAATGCCCAGATTTGGTTTTCCAAAGTGACTTGCAGGCAAAAGGTCTCCAGATGCAATTCTCAAATACAGATCAGCAAGCAGAACTCAGTTCCCATCACCTCTGAAAATGGGGCTGAGTCACTTCTGAAAACCCCATTCTGCATCTTTAACCTCCTTTTTTACGTCATCTTTAATATCTCCATCATCAAGCTTGCAAAGAAATACAAGTCTCACTGAAATCTTTTATATAAAACTCAGATTCAATTTGCATCTTGGCTCCCTTCCTATCATTGTGGGAGAGAAGCAGACTAACTTCAGCCATGGCAGATGTTATTCCTCACCACAAAAAAGGTCCTGTGCATCATTTGCATCATAACTGGAAAGCTTCTCAGGCTTTTCCATTTCATGAGCTATGAATTTTGAGTAGTTATGCCCTAAATATTGTGTACTTGTAATCATATTTATGACTCAGTGCAGAGACCAAACAGACCCAAGAAAGGTCAGTTCAAGAGGAATTGAGAAGATTTCCCAGGAGTTGTCCCGCTCCTTGCCAACTTCTAAATCCTGCTGAAAGAACTGGAGTCATTACTTTGTCTCACTGCAGGAGTGTAACCCACTGCACAGACTCCATGTGAAGAGAGGACAGAGGAGATGTTTGACTGCTGAGGGAGATTTCCTGAGGGTTGAAACCTTGAATTTATGTACTAGAGCCCAACAACATAAACAGAAAGCTGCCTCGTGGTACATTGGCTATAAAAACAACAATTAAATTGTATTTGATTATATAAGTTATGTTTTGCTCCAGTAAGATCTGCTCCCCTGTGAGCACAGTTTCAGAACTGGTGAGATTTTTACAGCTCTCAGGTCTTGGAAAGGCAGCCCTGAACTGCTGCCTCCGCTTGCTTCTGTCCATCAGCTGTGCCCCACAGGGCTTGCAGGGTGTTTTAATCCGTGCTCACCCTATGCCAAGGGTTAATTCATTTGTAGGAATAAATCAGGCAAATGCATGGTTGGTTTGGGAGGCGTGGAGCCTACAGGAGACATGGACTGTGCACCCAACAGTTCAACCCCAGGGGTTCATAGTGGGGTTTATTTTGGGAGACAGATCCTCGTGCAGGTGATGTTTCCTTACCTTGAACCCCGGCATTCCCGGGGGACCTGGGGGACCCGGTGGGCACAGAGCTGGGCACTGCAAGGAACAGAGACAATTTGGTTCAGCAAACACACACAGCACATCCAGGGAGGCTGCTTTCATCACTAGGGAGAGGTGAAAAGGTCATGTGGGTTTGGGCTCTAAATCCACTAAATCTGATGGAATCATAGCATCATGTATTGACCAGCATTTCCCTATGGAAAGGGGTCCTAGAGGTCTCAGGCCCCCAGTAACCCATAAAATAACAATTTATGAATGGACTGCTTCACTTTGAGCATGGGCTGTGAGACATTCTGAAAGTTCACAGGATCCACAATCAAAAATGCTGAAGAATTTGAGTTCCCCAGTGAATCTGGATTGGTGCCTTGTAAATCACTAGGAACATATTTAGTCCTCTGCATCGATTGACCCCTATTGATTTCCAACTCCCTAAGTGAAACAACGACAAGTATTAGAGTTTATTGGAAGAAAAATAACTCCAATACCTATAAGCTGGTATCTGCAGATATTTAGGGGTGGGTGAGCCCCTGGTGGGAACTCTGACTGGGAACAAATCAGAACATACATGGAAATTTAATGGAGAAAAGGGCCATACTCTAAAAACTTCATAAATAGGGAATGAGATTTTCTTCCACAGCCTTTCTTTTATTTGTTTGTTGGGTTTTTTTCCTTTTAATAAAACCTCAGGCAACACCTCAGTAGCAGAAATTTAATTTTCTAGTATATTCCACAGAGTAACTTAAATTAAACTTGCAGAAATAGCATCATTTTCTATTAACTTCCACGTGATGTGCCATAAGGCAGTCTGAAGTGACTCTGAGCTTTTTTTGGGGCACATCAATTAGAAAACCAAAGAAGCTGTCACAACAACAGCTGTGAAATCTGCAAATGTCACTCCCATCGCTCATGGGCTCAACACTCCTTTCATTCCCCTGAAAGAAAGGAATCAAGGCTTTCTCCTAAGGAAAGAAGCCTGACCAAAGCATATGCCCATAGGAACCCGGTGCCACCATCCATGGAAATAAACAGTGCCACACACACAACCCTTTCTGTGGCAAAGCAGGACTAGAAACATGCATGAAAAGCTGTTGTCATTTACCAAATGCTGAAGCTGTTCTGTAAATGAAGGATGTATGCAAAATGTGCATTTTGGAAGGCAAAGATCAAGGAAAAAAATCAGCACTGGAATCAGAATGGTTTGGGTTGAAAGGGACCTTAAATTCATCTCCTTCTACCCCTCCCAGCCATGGGCAGGGACACCTTCCACTATCCCAGGTTGCTCCAAGCCCTGCCCAACCCGGCCTTGAACAATTTCAGGGATGGGGCAGCCACAGTTTCTTTGGGAAACCTATTCCAGTGCATATCTACCCCCCTGAAAAAACATTTAAATCTTGTAAATACACACACCACTCTGGTGCATTCTGTGGTGAGGTAATTTAGACCCACATCTGCAGGTCTAAATGTGTGTTAAATGGTCTGAGACTCATCCAAGTATGACAACCAAAAGTCACATCAAAGATTGAACCAAAGCACATTTTCATGCTACATAAAATAAACCTACCTGAAGGTCCCCACCGCCGTCAGGAAGGGTGCCTGGAAGACCCTGCAATTCAGGAAATGTGGGATTTTAATTACAACAAGACAAACACCAGGTAGAAACACAATTCCTAGGAAAGGCACTTTACAGACCCAGCTCAGCTGGATCAGCATGAGACACATACCCAGACCCACCTACAGCCTGAACCTGGAGCATTATGAGCTGCACCAGTCCCCCAAAACAGACACATCAAGGGTGTAACCATCCTCTGGAGATGCACAGCTGGGCTTGGTTAAAAGCCTTCAGCCTTAGGTGATGAAGGCAGCAATTAAAGAGCAGCAGCTGTACCTGACTTCCTCCTGGCCTGGGGAAAGCTCCTTGGGAAAGACCTCCTGATCCCACAGTTCAACCCCCCAGAGAGGCCACAGCAAACCCAAACCAGAGACTTGCTGGCTGCAAGCCTCACTTGCTGGCCCTACAAGAACAGATCATGATCCAAGCAACCACATAAACCTTCCCTGAGAGAACAGCAAGCCCACCCTGTGCTCGGTGTGGGGCAAAGCTGGGGTGTCACCGGGTTCCTCCACTCACAGAGCACAAATAATAAACAGGAGATCAACACATCCAAGTGCAACCAAGGAAAAGTCACTGCTCTCCTCAAGGCAGGGTGTTTATGGGCTGCTGAATGCTCATGGCGATGGCAGCAAATAAAAAGGGCACGTTATGGAAGCAAGGAGAAAATTCTAGACTCCCCCCATGGCTTTTCTCACATTTATTTGCAAGTCTCAACTTACAGGAGGTCCAGGTGGTCCAGGAGGTCCTGGGAATCCTGGCAGACCAAAAGGTCCCTAAAGAAAGAGAAATATGATAAGAATTCCCCTTCAAGGGAAATGTAAAGGGATGTGAATCGTGGATACCAAATACCAGTGCATATTTTGAATGTGGGACAACATATCTTAAATGGGGCTAAACTGCACCTTTCCTTCTGCAGAGGCTTCTGTGACTGCAGGGAGAGCACCAGATGCACATGGAAGAACAGGGATTAGGACAGAAGGGCATATCCCTGCTTCAACTGGCTCTGCACCTCTCCACTGGAGCTGTGGGCACCCAAAAACATGCTGTGCTTCTGCAGAACGGGGTCACCCAGACCAGTCCTGTTCTGTGCAGTGGCTTCCTTGAGGATGCTGAAAGTACACACCAGCTGGTATCTAATCCCTGTTCTGGTGACACTGGCTGCTCTTCTGTCCTTACTCCCAGTTGATGAAGGAAGATATGGCTGCACATCCTTGTCATTGCAGTGGTTGACTGGGGTGACCCTGCATAAGCTGACACAAGAACAGCAGCCCATGGGCGTTTGTGGGGCTCGTAGTGTCTTCTGCATCTCACTTCAGAGTGGGGTAAGAGACCAGAAGTGAACCTCACTCTTCTGTGGTTGTGACACACTCAGAAAATGAGGAATAAGTGGTAGGAGAAACTCACAGAAGGACCCCGAAATCCATGTCCACCCGGGAGCCCACTGGGTCCTGGAGGTCCCTGTTGGACAGAGAGAAGAGATTTCACACCCATGCTGACCTTGACACCCCAAAGCCCAGGGCCCAGCAAACAGTCTGGCTGCACCCACTTGCCCAGTCCCCTCAAGGAGCTCCCTCCTGCACCCAGACCATCAGCTTACCAGTGAACATCAATGGAACACACTCCTGGCACCACTGGGCACTGCCAGTCTGCATCCCTCAGACACAGAGCAGCCCTGGAATGCCCCAGAAACCCACCAGACAAAAGCTACCCCAGAACTGGACACTTCCAGTGATTACAAGGCTGCTGTGCCTTGTATTTACCAGTTTTCCCAGAGTAAGGGCAAGGATAGAAAACACACAAGGCCAGTGACCTGCAGGACTCCACATTCCTCTGCCTGGCACAGGAGAGGGACCCAAGGCCTGGGGCAGGTTTGTAACACTCAGGGTATCCAATAAAGCCAAAACAATAATTTAAAACTCTTTTTTGAAAAAATATTCCTATTACTTACTGGAGGTCCTGGTAGTCCTTTGCCCTGGAAACAACATTTAAAACAGTAAAAGAACACTTAGAAACTGAACACACAGGAGGAAAGGAAAACCTCTGAAAATGGTGCTTAATTTTTTTCTCTTTTAAGTTTTTCTTAGCACTCCCCTGTCCCTAATTATTATAATTTGCAATCAGAGCAGAGCTCGTGTCTTGATGAATCCTTTTGTTGCCTCTAATAATTTGTATTCCCCTTACACTGCTGTTACCTACAAGATGTCTCTAAGAAAAACAACGTACAGGGACACGATAGAGGGACACAGAGAGTTAGGAGGACAACATTCTAGTTTATCTGCTTCTCCTTTTTTTCCTTTTAATTTTTATTAGACATTAGGTAATGTCTAATAATTTCAATAGCATTTAGTATGTTAGTCTGCATCCCAAGCTGGTTTGCTTTATAGTATCTCAGAGACCAAAAACAGGCCCTGTGTTACCAGAACAGGTCATACATACATATTTAAACATTTGAAATAATATATTCACTCATTCAGGCTTTGATCCCTTTGTCTGGGATGTCTTGGTGATGGTTTTGGCATAATATTACACACTTCTATTACTTGTGCTGTTCAGGGAGGTACTTACAGCTGGTCCAGGTGGCCCAGCAGGTCCTAATGCACCCTGTGGGAATAAAACAGGATACAAATTAGCAGGAATGAAAGAGACACCTCCATATGGGTGGTCAACAACACCTGCTCTCCTTGACACCGATCTTTGACTGGACACTCCAGCAGTGTCTTGCAGAAACAGGACACAACTGGAGATGCTCAGCTGAATTCACAAATATAAGGACAGAAATTTATGGATAATAATGACTGCCATTCCTGATTAATTGCTTGATTAAAGAACATTTTAAGATAGTGGTGACGGATGTTCAGAACTGGCCCCAGCAACTTTCTTCACCATTTGCTCCTAAAAGATTAAAGAGACACTTTTGGAAGTCCCAGTTGGCCTCAGAGTAGTCTCCATGAACATCTAAACATTCATAAACTGAATTATATCTATTTGAAATATTCTCATTCATAACACATTCCTATTGTTGGTCCCATGACTAAATTATCTGAAACTATTCACAAAATTTGGACTCATCCTAGTGAATTTTATCAATTCATACATTTTCCCTTCAAGCAAAGGCAAAGATTTGGCAGCTTCTGCTTCTTCCTGAGCTTCCTTTCTGGCAAATCCCCATCTCCTTTTCTGAATTTGCATTCCTACTCTTAGGCCTGACTAGAGCTTGGTGATCTTATGTCTTAGACTAGAATTAAGTCACTCTTAAGTTGTTAAGTTCCTGCTTGGCTAAAGATAAGACAACAGAGAGACCTCCTTAACCCCTTTGTTGTATTGCAGAGTTGCCAGCTGGCTGCCAGACTGTAAAATTAATTCTAGGTAGTAATTCTGAAACAGAATCACAGAATGGTTTGGGTTGGAAGGGACCTTAAAGATCATTTTGTTCCACTCCCCTTGCCACGGGCAGGGACACCTTCCATGAGACCAGGCTGCCCCAAGCCCTGTCCAACCTGCCCCTGACTCATCTCAGTCACCTCCTCATCCATCCCCAGTGAATGGAAATGTAAAAATGAACAAAAGTAACAAAACAAAACAAAACAAAACAAACCCCAAACAACAACAACAACAAAAAAACAAAAAACAAAAAAACCAAACCAACAAAAAACCCCAAACAAACAAACAAATGAAAAAACAAACTAACAAAAACCAAACAACAAACAAACAAACAAACAACAACAACAACAAAACAAAAATTCCAGTGTGAGGGGCTGACCCGGCCAAGAGACACTGGGTGTGTTTTGCTGACTGATGCTCTCAGGTCTGAGACCCTCCTTGAAAAAGCCATGGCAGGCAGCTGGTGAGAGCAGAGTGATTTGGTCACTCCTTTAAAAAACTTAAAAAAGGGAAAGAAAAAAAAAAGAAAGAAGCACTGGAGGGATGCAGGGACAAAGCAGGGACATCTCCTTGTCCAGGGACAAAGCAATGACAGCACGAGGCTCCCTCAGCCTCTTGCCAGCCCAAACCTTGTTTTCCAAACATCCTCAAAATGCTGCACAGAAACATCTTGAGAAGGATGTCCTGAACCAGAATTAAATGGTGTCTACCCCTAGGATGAGGAGAACAAGGTGGATGGGCAGACCTGGCAAATATCCCAACACACACTGCTGCTTGTTGTGATCCCAGGGATGACATCTGCCCTCTCCCAGTGCTCTGCGTACCAAAGGAGATTAGAAATATTTTGCCTTGTTAAACTCAAGGAGAAAGAGGACCCAAGGCCTCATTAGGAGTGGTCTTGTGAGCAGGGGACTGTAATCCAATAAAAATCATCCCAGGGCAAATGTCAGCTTGTTCATTTCTCTTGCTGCAGGTTACTCTGCTTGTCCTCCAGCCACTTTTATCTTTAGGCTGAAAGTCCCTACAACTACTGATGGTTGTAAGGGACAAGCTGGGATCTCTTCCTGCAAAGAAAACATTGAATTCCTGGCACCTCCTGACTCATACCCTAATTCTGAAACCAGCTGCATCGCCCCTTTCTGCTTTGGCCAATGTGCCAAAAGGTTGGCAGAGCACTCAAAATGCCAAATGTTGGTACTTTACACTCCCTAATTTTGATATCCTGGAGGGTAGAAAGTGCAACATCCAGCAGTGAACACTCCTGGTACAATTAGAGATCATCAAGTCCCTGAGTTGATGCAACTGCATCAAGTTCAGAGGAGAGACTCTAATTTACATCTCAATTTTAATAACATTGTCTGACTCAAATCATTCTCCTGGTAACAATGTTCTTTCTCTTTTGATTAGAAAACAATATCATCATAATTTTCACTTTATAATAATAAACTTCGTGAGTACACAACTATGGAGCATAGAAAAGACTTGATTATTATGACATTCATAAATAAGAATTAACAATTATGTTTTTCTTATTGCTTACAGTGCAAAGCTACAAATTTCAAAATGGCCTTCAAAAACTTTCCAATGAAGGACACCAGTATCTAGCACAGAGGCAAGAACCCAGCTCATTCCCAGCTGAAAATAAAGGATTTTTAAAATTGGAAAAACAAGAAGGCTTGATCTGATCAGTCTGGAAGCAGAACCATGAGAAAAGCTAATGGATGCTGAGAACAACAGGAGATATTTAAGATAAAAACCCTTTTGGTGTGCTGCCTGCACTGCTCTGTGTCCCTGGTCTGATGTGAATCACTGTTGGACTGATGGCATGTGACAGAGAGAGGAAAGGAAACGTTGGGCAATAATGTCTTACTGAAAACTGGCTTCCACGAGCCCACTTCCCTAAACAGCTTCACTCTCAGACACTCCAGTCCAGAAAAATAAGCTTATTTAGAAAAAAATATCACTGTGTTAAGCATGAATTCAAGCCCCCAACAGCAAGTAGACACCTTATTTCAGTGAGTTGTGTGAGACTGAAATATGTTCTAAAAGACAAGGAGAAAAAAGGAAATCAGGATAACAACGCTGTCCATTCAGAGTGCCAAAGCTTTTAGAGGTTTTTCCTTCTTCCAGGTTTTTATTAGACCAATTAAAACAATTTTCCAGATGGACCACTGACCCTGAAAAGCTCCCATGAATGATGGCAGGTCCCAGGTTTGCCCCATGCCGACAGATTGAGTTACAGGACGTGGGAAAGCACATCAAAGCAGAGCATGGAGCGAGGGCAACTCTGTCTGGGTGCTCCCACCAAACAGCTGAGGAGGAAGTTCTGGTGCCCAGAAATTTTCTGCTCAATTACCCTGTGAGCCAGGAGCTGTGTGCTAACGTGGGCATGGGCAAACACGGCCACCCAGCACAGAACAGGGGCACAGAACTGCCCACTGTGTGTGGTCCTGAGCTTCTCTGTTTTAGAAATCAGGAATCAGTTCCCAGAAGGTGCTGGACTCCTGCCACAGCCCGTCTGAGAGTGGCCAGGATTTTGCAGCTCTGGATCTCTGCAGAGAAATATGGGCACAAGGGACAGGAAAGGAGTGGGATTTAGTGTGGTGGTGATGAACAGAGGCTTGGAGCTGTGACCAAGACACTGGGAGATGTGACCAAGATGCTTGGAGCTGTGACCAAGATGTTTGGAGCTGTGACCAAGATATTTGGGTCCTGCCACTCAACATTCCCAGTGGCCACACAAACTTCACCTTGCACATGGGAAAGGAAGAAGAACATTCCAAACATACATGCCTGTATCACTCATCCCTTTGACTGAACGAGACAGCCCATAGGTTTTTGTGCTTTGAGCAACTCCTTGGGGCGACAAGCAGATTATTGAGATATACATGTTAGCAAAATCCACCTTTTTTAACCTCTGTGTGCTGTGATTTGCATCCAGCCCATCGCTGCAGCCCCGAGTTCAAGAGGCCAGTAAGCCAGCTGTGGATACAAGCCTCATCTTCCCAGCTGGGAGACAGGAGAACAGCCGTGCTGGACCACAATCTGTGCTGAGTGGCTCATTAATGTTTAGTCCTTAATGTCACAAGGAGGCCTAAGAACCTTTCTGGCCCCACTGTGGATGATCTGAAGGACATCTGTAGCATCCCTGGCAGTCATTTCTCTATCCCTGTGGTGCCCCTTAGCAGAGCTGTAATGTGCAGGAAGCAGAAAAAACTCTTATTTATTGCTAAGCTGGTTGGGGAACACTATGGCCAAGCAACTAATAATGCAACCATATGGACAGCCCCAGAAATAATAAAAAGGCAAAAGTTTAAATAATTAATCCACAGTAACAGTAATTATAAACATAACAGAGCTGCCTACTCAGACTGCAAATAAAGGCTAAATTAGCTTCACTTTGACAAACTTCATAATTAAGTCTGTTGACTGCTTCAAGAAACTTTTTGGATACTTGAAATATCACTGGATGTTGTTCTGCACTGGTACTCCCAACACTGAGGCAACTCAAGCCTGTTCAAGGCCATGTGAAAGAAAGGTGGGTCTCATGCCCTGCCTAATGAAAAGCCACCTGGGGCTTCATTTCAAGGGTCCAAGTGTTCTGCAAGGGTTTACATCAGAATCAACACTTGAATGTCCCCAGTTTACATAGGAATGAGAAAATTGTCAGTATGATCAGGAAAAATGTTCATTTAAAGGTATTTAGGAGCTAATGTGGTACTCACACGGTCTCCTGGAGGCCCATTTGGGCCAGGTGGGCCATCAGTTCCTGTTAAACCCTGTAAAATAAAAAAAAAAAAAATCAAAACAATGTCAATTATGTGTCTCAAAATTTTTCTCACGCTCCTTAATTCGATCAAGAGATGCCCTCAACTCTTAAAATTGCTCCTGATATGCAACACATATATGTAGATCCAGGACCAATTTTACTTCTCCAGTAGAAACAGAAAAGTTGATGAGACACCTCAGGAAAACACTTGTGCCTATGTGAAATATTTAAAGGACCTAAGAGAAGATGATGAAATACTCACATCCACTCCAGGAAGTCCAGGCAATCCAGCTTCACCAGCTGCTCCAGGCTTCCCTGGCGCACCTTTTGGCCCCTACATCAGATAAACAGGCAATTATTTTCCACATAATAACAACAGAAATGTGGCATGTACTGATACAGGCTACAAGAGGGAAGCTCATTTGTTGATGTGTCAATCTTACACCGTGCAACATGGAAGAATTCCATGAAAGGAGATGAATCTTGCTATGAATCCATATCCAAATCCTAAATTCATGTCAGTGCTTTGGCTCAGTTCCACATACTCATAAGCTGTTCTCAGCAGGGGCTAGAAAGGGATGTAGCAGTTGGCCAAAGCTGTGCCAGCAGGTACAATTTTGAGCACCCCTTGGCAGAGTGAGGAGCTGAGGCAGACTCAGACCAATGCCAAAAATAGCCATGTATACCTGGCTTGGTGCCAGTTTCATTATACTAGTGCTGCACCAGATGCTTTATTTCATTTATTTATTTCATTAATTTGTTTAATTTTCATTTTATTTCATTTATATCCTCAGTTAGCAATGAAGTAGGAGAATGTGTTAGACCCTTGGACAAGTGCTGAGCATCCCCAGTCCTGTGTACTCCTCCTGGTAATTCTGCAGCAGGTGAAGAGGAAAGTGAGGCAGGAAGTGTCAGCTCATGCCCTGTGTCCCTCTCAAAAGGATGAACAAGTCAATATCTACCAGAAAATACTTACTGGTGGGCCTGGCAAACCAGGAGGGCCTGGTTCTCCCTAAATGAAAGAGAAAAGATGTCAGTGTTAGTGCAGAAACTCTCTTTGCTGGCTTTTTCCAACAGTGTTCTTCCCAACTGTCACAGAGCTCAAACCTTCCTTTGTGCCCACTCCAAGATTTACCACTCAGTCTTATGGAGCTGATGCTCTAAAATCCTGCTACCCCCTAGGTAGGATGAGTCTGGATATCCTTTTCCACACCCACAACAGCAAATTTAGTGAAACCCACATCCTCAGCCTTCCAGGGAGAACCAGTGCTCTGCAATGGTGCCAGCATCTCCAATTTTTTCCAGACACAGAAGTTATTTGCACTTGGGGTTGTGTGCAAGCGGGGCAGCGAGGAAGCTGGAGGCTATCAAAGCTTCCAAACACCTTCCTGACAAAACAGAGGGATACAGGGATAAGCACCAGGTATCCCAAGCACAGTATGAAACTGTGGTACTGCCAGGAGCTGGGGACTACCAGAAAGTGAAGAACGAACAAACTGTCTACAATGATTTTCTTCGTATGACTAAACCTGGGCAGGAAAAGCAAATGAACAAAGCCCCCAACTGATTTCCACCTAATCCAATTGTACAGTCTTGATTAAATACAATTTTTGTAAAATATTTCAAAAGCACTCATTTTTTTTCCCTATTCCAATGGAAAACTACTTTTAAGAACAGCATTAAAGGCATTTGGGAGATGGTATTTTAAAAGTCTTTAATCACTTCTAGCTCAATCAGCTGCAACATCGTTCAGACCCCAGATAATGAGATATCTGCATTTTATTGTTAGTCCCCCAAAAGAAGCAAACATTTGTAAACAGCAGAAGCTTCACTGGAGCTGGTTTCCCAACTCATCCCACAGAAAATCACTTTGTGTCCCAGCCTAGATGGTACCCTGCCCTCCTGGTTTTAGGATAAGTGCACTGAGCATTGTGAGAAGCTCAGGGATTGTGGGTGAGCAGAGGGGAAGGGGCATGTTGATATCCTGGAAGAAGAAAATCTATATGGAAAATGGGTGGTTATTAACAGAGCAAGGCTGGAAATAACACCATCCCACCATGGCCCTGGTAATTAGGAGCCAGGAGGCAGGATGCAAAGCTGTGGAATTTATAGCATGTTTCTATATTTACTGTGAAGTCTGTGGGCAAATCTTTCCAGACTGGCTGCCTTGAGTTGCTCAGGCAAGGATTTATGTACTGCAGAGGGGGACTGACCAGAGGGTCCCTGAACAGAAGGATCTTTATGCTCTGTCTTGCTGAAGCAACTCCTTCACTACCCTTTGCCTACAGCTTTTCCATAAATAGTTATCAGTATCATAGGTGGGGAAGGTCCTTTGGTGAGGAGATGAAAGGGGCACTTCTTTTTAAATGAAAGAGCATCTGGAAATGGCAGCAGAGGTGGTTTACTCCCTTCTCCATCACCTGAGGTTGCCAGCCCCTTGCAATTTTTTCTTGCCTGTGTGATGGCAAATCTGCACAGCAAGGTCACAGCATCAGCAAAGGCTGTTGGGGACCATCTTAAACCTTCATCCTGCCATCATGGACCCCTGTGGGGACTCTGCAGGAGCACCAGGACTTCAGAGAGCTGAATCAAAAGCCTACTCAGTGTTTATACCCCTAGTGCCAGATCACTGGGAATTAGAGGCAAGGGTTGTCAGCAAAAGGAAATGCTCTCCTGGTGCTGTGTGAGAGAGAAGGAAGTTTACTGTTTCTCAGCAAGTCTAGTCAAGAGAAAGAAAGCAGGGGAAGAAAAAAAAAAAATCCTTGATTTTTGAAAAGTGACAATTGCTTATTAGCAATTTGGGGAATTACATCCCCAGAAATAATTCACAGGAACTTGCCACTAATTCCTTTGATCACAACATGCTGTTTCTGCTCTTGGGAGAGAGATATTTTTCTTGTTACTGAGTCTGAAATGTGAAGCGTGTTAAAGGCTTCAATTATGAAATATTTCAGGGGGACTTCATGTTGCAGCTCCCACTGAAAGGCAGGAATGAAAGCAGGACCTTTGAGAAATTGTGCTGATGGGGTTCATCCAAGGAAACATCCTGAATAATTCAGCTGCATGTTCTGCATCTCTCACTGCTCAGAGCTGATGGTAAGGGATGGCTGAACACCTCGGCAGCACTCATCCAGCTCAGAGACACCCAGCAACACTTCCTACACTGCATTCATCTAAAGCCATCTGTGAAGGTGGCCTGGCTGGAGTGGCTTACAGAGTTCAGGAAAGCTGCACAGATACAGTCCAGAAAATTTCTGATTGCAATTTTTAAAAAGTCTTATCACCAAAAGAAAAGAAATAAAATAATGGTTTCACTCTGCAGTGGCACATTTGATGCTGCCACTCAGGATCCAGATGATCCTCTCCAAGCAGCACTAGGAAAATGCAGAGCAGTGTTGGATTTTTTTATACCATCATTTTTTTGGAGGGTACAGACAAAAAAGGGGCAACCCTTAAATGGGGAGGCTGTGTGACTGTGCTCAACACCAGCCACAGCCCTGTATCTCTTCTCCTATGCCTTTCCTGAAAGGACTCAGTGTCTTGTTGAATAACAGGAACCATCCTGGTGTCTGACCCTGGGAAGCCAGACCATCTCACATGAACAGGACACCTGACATCCTATATCCAAAGGAGGGATGGAGTTCAAGTCTGTTCAAATGTGAGAGTATTCCTTCACAGCCAAAACCCCAGGCTGAAACTGAGACTGCAGGACTTTGCACCTTAAGTACTTTACTCAGCTGTTTGATTTATTAGGACAACATTCTTCACATTAATTAGATATTATGCGGTTCTGTCCCACAGGGAGCCTTCCAAAGCTTTTGGTTGTGGATAAAATGGTGTAGGTTCACATGATCAGCATTTCCCAGGGCTCCTGTTTCCAAGAGCTATCGGAAGTGATGCTGGTGCTGTTCCAGAGTTGAAGTCCAAAATACTCTGTAGAAAGCAGGAACTGAAAAACTACGGGTTTCTTTCCAATTGCCTCTCTGCAAAAGTTGAAACTTGAAGTCAGAAGGGCTTCATCCTTCCCAAACTCTTGTTTTTCCCTCCGTACAGAATCATGCCAGCCTTTCCCAAAACTCACTGGCCACATGGATGCCCAGCTGCAGGGACTCCACAGGCTCACTGCTGTGAATGGGAACACGTGTCCTTTACCCTCTTCCAGGGCACCCCCTTAAGCCTTTTGTCACATCATGAAAAACAGTGGAAGCTGTCAAGGTACCAGCTCTGAACTTCTCATGCTACAAAACCAGAGTGAGATTCCCAGTAAAACAGCCTCTGTTAGCTGAAAGGACACTTGGAGGGACCGGCTGGAAATCAATGAGGTTCTCTCTTCAGACCAGCCTGGCTCACAGAACCACTGGGAAAGCTCACCACTGCAGACACAAACACTCCTTGTTCACCAGATTCCAGGGAACTCAAACATCTTTTTTTTTTTAAACCTCCTTATCCAAAAGAAAATGACCTGCATGGAATGAATAGATTTTTTTCAAGGTTGCTTAAAGGCCCAATTTCCATAAATGTACTTCAGACCAGCTTTAAAAACCCCTGAACTAATCCATTAGCAGCTCAGACAAGCACTACTCAGACTGGAAATCGAAGCAGAAACCCAGACTTTTGCATTTGATGTGGTCTTGTTGAAGGTCCCTCTGATGCTCATTTTATCCGCTTCCAACTACAGGGCACAAATCAGTCCTTATCCAACAGATATATGGAAACAGTATTTTTCATTTCTATGGAAACATCAATGACAATTAGCAGAACAAGCTTTTCTCCTCCATTAAGTCCTGGGGTAGGTGGTCTTCTACCTCCACGGGAGGTACTGAAAGGAGCTGCCTGCTGAGACAAAGGTTGTCCATTTCAGTTGCCTTTTGGGCCACTATAAACTCATGTCTGGCAACACACGAGCCAAATCCTGACATCTCTTGCGCCAAAATTAGGGATAACCATGCTGAAAATGTTGACATAAAATAAAAGAGCAGTGTCCAGTGCTGCATATTTGACTTTCTTGTAGCCTCTCTAAAAATGTGGATGCTCTGAGGCATCACATAAACCTCTCTCTGAACTACTGAACGTGCAGTAACCCCAGCACACACTGTACCCCTGCACTCAACCCTACACAGATCCTAACACCAAAAGAGAAATATTCTACTTTGCAGGCAGGGTCATGAACCCCTGAGCTCTCCCTTGAGAAGGGGATTTATCCTGAAAAGAACCTGAGGCCACTCAGCACCTCCACTCGCTGTTCTGGCTCTTGCAAAACGAGGTCTCTTATGAGGAGGCTGGTTCTCCAGGTCTGCCCAGCCCTGAAGGATGTCCAAAGAAGAACAAGAGCAGCTTCTCTGCTCTGTTTGGCTCTGCCTCTGCCCCACCCCTCACCCTGAGCCTGCCCCCACCGTGCATCACTCACATCAATGCCGTCCTTGCCAGACGGTCCAGGGGGTCCTCGTGGTCCAGGAGGGCCTTGTGGTCCTACTCTCTGAAGGGACTAGGGGAAAATGAGAGACAAGAGTTTATTTTTGCATCAGAAGAAACACATGGGCTGGATCTGAAAGCAACGGCCGAGTCCTACAGCTTAACCCTAAATCTTCACTGACCCTCCCTCCCTCAGGGCCCCCTGCCAGCCAGGGTGGGCTCAGAGCTGCTCTGCAAGGCTTTTTGGAAAACCTCTTTTGACTGGGCACATCCTCAGGGCTCCCCAGCTCATTTAACTGGTGGCTTATCCTGGGAATCAAAGCTGGTCGCTGGGCAGCAAATGGGTTTGGTCGTATGGTTCTCCCTGCCCACAGCACGTTCTGGTTTGGGCAGAGGGGGAAATGCAAAGCCCACAGAACATAGGGGCCAAGTGCTTGGGAGTAATAATTAATTTATAGTCCCAGGCTGATGGGGTGATGGAAAAGCCAGGCAGACACTAACGAAGACAGGAGGAGAAAGGGAAAGTCTCCTCTCTGAGCAGGATGCCGTTTGAAAATCTGGGATTTTGGAAAGGTGGGGAAAGGAAAAAAAAGTCCAATAAATGACTTCTGTATGGAGAGGGCTCCAGAGAGTAACTTGCTGTAGCTTTAGGGAACAAAGGTTTCATTGTAGAAGTAGCTCTGCTTGCAGCAGATGAGGGCAGCTCTGAATTCCCAAACCAGGCTGCAAAAATTCCTCACTAACAATGAAAAACCTCACCAAGGAGTCACTTCCCCACACAACAATATTAACACCAGACAGGGAAGTTTAATACAGCTCCACGTCCGAAGTGAATGGAGTTATATATCCTTCTTTATAAGTGTAAAACTTGAAAATTGATTGAAGGAATAAATAAGAGATTCTGATTCAAATAAAGACTCAGATCAGATCAGTCTCACTGAATACCTGTTACTTCAGTGTAAAAGAAAACTGTTTCTCTTACATTCACAGGTCTCCCCCTCTCCCAAGGCTTTGTCTCTCATAACTGCAGTCCTGAATAGGAAGACAACACTTTCATGGGAATATAAAGCAGTGGTTTTTACACCAACCCACACAGGTACAAACCCAGACGCACACTTTTAATAAACTTTAAACTAATAATCTGCCTATTGCCACATTTCACCCCACAGGCACAACATACACAGGTCACTCTCTTTTACCCTTGCAGGTTTTTTCCTTGAGCATTAAGACACAAATGAGGTTTCTCACCTGAGCTGATGCTGTGACTAAAAACTGACACAGGGAGAGGAGTCCAAGAGTGGAGAATCCGGCCATGGTGCCCAGGCTCTGCCTCTCTCAGTTCCTCCCGGGCAGCTAAACCCTTTCTCCTCCAGGGTCCAGCAGATCCCTCCTCCTCTTAGGTCTCAGCTTACAGAGCAGACTCCTTGCCTCCAGATAAACCTGTGGCTCCAGCTGGAGGGGCAGAGCTCGGGAGCAAGGCAAGAGGGGCTGAGCCTGAGGAGAGGAGGTTTCAGGAGGAGGTGGGAGAGGGAGGGGGAGCAGCAGGCAGCCAGAGCAGCTCCCATTCATGCCCTGCTGGGCAGCCCCAGGATGCAGCAAGCAGAGAGGAGCCTATGGAAGAGCTGGATTGGGAGACAATGACACAGGAGCAAAACTGGGCTGCTCCAGCTGGAGATGTAAAGCTGTTCCTGAGGTCTCACCCAGGGCATTTCTCAAAGCCCATCACCACCTCTGGGCTGGACAGGTAAAAAGCAACAGAGTGAGTTATTCAGTGCCTGAGGCCACCTAACTTCAGTAGAGACATTAATATACCTGTAATGAGTGCAAGATCACCACAGAGAAATGCCCTTACTGCTTCACGAGGTGCTTTGTTAGTTTGTTATTCACATCTCGTTTGGGTTTTTTTTAGAGTGATCTGAAGAACAACAAATGATTTCTTGGAAAAGTGATGAATCCTGATCAGAAAACAGATAGTCACAGACACATACAAGGAGGAAGGAAAAAAGAGAAACATTCTCAAAGCCACAGAAAATATCTGAAATATTGGAAGCAAGGAACAGGAGAACCATTCCCAGATAGGTGATCCCAAATGCCAACATATTCACGGAGATGTATCTTCTGTAAATAGCTTCATGCTTCCTTTTATCAATTAAAGACAATTTCATCCAAAGCAGGGCTTGGAAGTGGAGAAGAACAGAAGTGAAATGACACAGCTCACTCGGTTAAGAAGAAGAGAGCAGAAGTGGAAAAGCAAAGTTTAAGAAATGAAATAAATACCAGGTTTTGGTTTGGCATCCCTTGGCAGGAGGTTTGTGTGAGCACACAGTGTGTGTCTGTCCAGCTCCCCAGCAGTCAATATTCCACTAACCTTGAGAGGGGGATAAGGGACTCAGATTTACAAAATTCCTACAAGATTTTGTGGAACAGGCAGCTGGGGACAGAAAGGGACCGTGTGTCTGTATGGCTTCTGATGGCTTCAAAGTAACTGGAATGCTTTACTGGACACCACAAACCCCAGAGAGGGAGAGCAGTGCAGTCCCACAAGCTGCTTTGCACAGCTTGTGCCTCCTCCTCCACACAAGACCAACTGATGGCAGGACAGAAGGCAGAGGAGATCTAAATTCCTCGGCCACACCTCACTCAGAGTGAGCTTGGGCTTGGAGGGCTGCTGCACATGGAGTTTGCTGACCTTCAAGCCCAGCCTGTGGAACAAGAGGACACCCAGTTATCCTCTCATTCCACATCCCCAGGCAGAGGCAGCACAGCTGAAGGGACACAGTGACTCACAAAAATCATTTTACCACACAGACACCCCTGTACCTGTGTCCTGAAAAGACCCACTGGACTGAACCCCCATGGCCAGGCTGGGCAGGTGCTCTCCTGCCTGGAGCCCCAAGGGATGATTGAAGTGAAGCCCTTGTTTGCCCCACAGAGCATCAGGACACCTGTGGGAGGATGGCAGCACAAAGGCAAGTCAGGACCTACCAAAACATACTGAAACATGGGGACACCTCATCCCTGGGAGCATCCAAGGCCAGGCTGGATGGGGCTCTGAGCAGCCTGGTCTAGTGGAAGGTGTCTGAGGGTGGACTGAGATGAGCTTTAAGGCTTCTTCCAACCCAAACCATTCCATGATTCTATGATTTCCAAGTACATAATTAAATAAGAACCATTGCAGGGGGTTTGAGGGGTATCTTTATCCCACAGACATTCACTGGGCATATTTTAGAGCTGGAGGAAGACTGGGCATCACCTCCCCATGGAACAAGCAGCAAATGTGTCACATGGTGAGCCCAGCAGAGCTCTGCTTGGGAATGCTGGGCAGCCCCCTGCACCCACTTACTGGAGGGGACCACGAGACAGGAGGGGTGGGTGGTGGTGGGTAAATGATCACATCCTGCCCTCAAAGATGAAAAAAAAGTAAGTGGAAACTGGTATGCAATAAAGTCATGCTTTAATAGGGGAATTAACATAACAGACTCTGTGATACAACTCTGAGTGCTGGGAAACATCTTGTGAACTCACCACACACACCTACAGCCAAAACTCTAAACCAGGTATGAGAGGGAAGGGTTTGGTTTGAGCACTCACTCCAGGCTGGGGCTCACAGTGAAATCTCATTAAACACAAAACCAAACCACAACAAGATATATGATCTATGCCCCAACTGAGCACATATTCACAATGGAAATTTCATTAAATAAGAAAATTACTATAAATCTGTACAAAAGCCACAATTAACAATTCTTAGGAATCTCTTAGGAAAGAATTTTCACTCAACGTCTTCAAGTATTTGTATCTGTAGTTAAGTGTATTCTTATTGGCTATTTAACTCCACTTATTTATAAGAAGAAAAAAAAAAGTAATTTAAAAACATTAAAGCCTTTTTCCAGCACGTGTGTGACCACAAACATGAGATGCTGAGCTTGCAGACTTTTATTCCCACACACATGTATGTGGCATGCTGGCTCAGGACCTACAGTCTGGGAAGGCAAGTCACCCATCAAATTCCTTGAAAGATGAAGCTTCTTAAGAACTGTAGCAGAGAGAGGAAACACATTAACATTGCACAGGCTGCTGCATCAACCAAACAGCACCAAAGAACCCCAAAACCAAACCAAACAATCTGAGCAAACAGCAAGTCCAGACCTTCTGGCTGTTGGGAACGGTTTCCCCTCCTTCATGAAACGGGTCCCTGTTGTCAACTTTTAGGAGCTAAGCTGTTTAATGCTCTTTCAGACTCGGTGGAATATGGTGTAAGTCAGGCAGAACAGCTGACAGGCAGGTCAGGAACACTAATGCAGGCAAATAGCTGGCAAGGTCTGAAAGTGAATTCTTGAGGGCTGTAAATAAACGAACCAGACAAGCGTACCCCCTCCAATTAAAGCTTCAATTAACTGCCCCACAAAGCCCAGTGGTTTCCAGACATGCTGCACTCGGCCATGCCCTCACTGTCTGACATGCTGACCATTAATGGCAAACCAATCCTGCCCTAACTGGGAAATGGGTTGGATCTGACACATCTGACCTCACGCAATGGGCCTGCAGAAAGGAGCCCCACAGGCCACAGCAAATTATCAGCAAAGGCTGAAAAAAATGCAGTGGGAAAAATCTGTGCTGTTTTGGCAACTGAGAAAGGAAGGCCTTTGAACCAGTCATGGACACTGATATCTGTGGAAGACAATAAAAGTGGTGGGAAAACCTGGGGAAGAGCAGCTCTAGAGTTTTATGCAAAATCTGAAGGCTTTTCTCTTAGAAACTAGTAGACAACTCATATTCTTAACAACTCTAAGAACTACAAAGCAACCTCTGTGGGGATGAAGAGAACAAATTACTCAGCACTTTGCACCTCAGAACAGTATCTACACAAAGGTTCATACTGATCAGAGGTATGTTTGGTTATGCATTTTATCCCAGTCTAAAGCCAAACCTACTTTCTTTATAGAGGCAGCTGCACTCTGACATCATGTGAAATCCAGATACTCATCTATTTTAGGGAAACAGCACTTTTCCCAGGAAAAAAACTCCTGGACAGGTACAGCCTTTCAAAATAACAAACAGAAGTTACATGGTCATAGAAAGGCCTGGTAAACTAGGTCATGCTGTCTTACATTAAAAATCACGTATTTAATAAATACTTAACTATTTCAAACAAGGAAAGAGATTATTTTTCCTCTTCTCTTTCAGAAGGGACATACCAGAATCAAAGCAAAGTGCAAAAATCCCCGTTGCTCCAAGATAGCCCTGAACATCAGATAAAAACCAGGAACAGGACAAGGCCTGTCCATGAAGATGACTAAATTAAAGTTTTCCTCTTTAGGGTAACCAAGAGCTGGATCTCGGTGAAATTACTACAGATGATTAAAAAAAGCATGACAGAGTGAAAGTGAGACAGGGGCCAGCCTGGATCATCCCAAAGGAAGTTTATTTTTCCATGTACTTCTCTTATCCAAGCTGGCTCCCTGCAGCTGGGGCAGTGTCATCTCTGCTTGCTCGAGGACTCGCTGTGCTGCTCTCACTCTGCTGCTCCCTGCTCTCCACCAGGCTCTGCTGCATGCTCAGAGCTCTCAGCTTTTTGTGTTGCAAGCTCAGCACTGTCTTCTTCAGGACAAGTGGGTGTCGTGCTCTGCTCAAGACTCTCTGGAGCTTGTTTCTTGTCTGTGGGTTCTGCTTGCCCTTCTTCGTCTGCTTTTTCTGCCTTTTTCTGCTGTTCTACCCCATCTACCTCACTCTCACCCCCCAGGAGTGTGCTGTTGCAGTTGTGCTGATCACTCCTCACTGTGCCTTGATCTCCACTCAACTCACAGCCATCACTTCTTGGAGAAGTAGAGCCAGTCCTGGGGAGCCTGGAACCAGCCAGGGGTTTTACTGCCTCACCATCTGCATCACCACCACCCCCCTTCTCACTTCTCACTTCCACAGTTGCATTTTTCTCACTGACATTTTCTTTTTCAGCCTCAGACTCAGCAGATGGATTTACCTTGGCACTACAGGCTGAGGGCCCCATGTTCAGGTTTATGGCCAAGTTGACTGTTTTGGTTTTTGATGTTCTTTTATCGACTTTCCTCCGTTTCACGGCTGCATCAGTGGTCTCTGGCGCTGCTGAGCCTTTAGTGCTCTCATCATCATCTTTCAGTGCTTCCTGGTCCTCTTCTGCTTGTGAGGGTGGGCCTGAGGAGGGAATTTCTGCATTAATTGCACATTCTCCCAGATTATGGGAAATGTTTTCAATATCAGTAGAGCTTTTCAGCGATCCAACCTTTTCAGCATCTGCCATATGTGCATCCAGTTTTCTCTTCTTGCTCTCCTTTGTGCAGTCATTCTCTGCTGTACCCTGCACTTCTTCAGCCTCACTGTTTAAATCCTTCTCCTCCAGCTGGGCAGATGAAGCTTCCTTCCCCTCTTCATCATCTCCTCCCTTCAAAACACATTTGCTTATCTTCTCTTTTACATCTTCATCGCTCACTTCAGGCTGCAAGTTCACAGCATCTCCAGCTTTCTGTTCTGCCTCTGGAGACCGGTTCTGATCCTTTCCCACCGAACCACCACATTTTTTACCAGGAGTTTCCTGTCTATCTTCAGCCTTTTGGTGCAGCTGTGGCTTGGCAGAGCGGGGTCTGTACTTCTGGAGTTTCTCCTTTGGCCCCCACACGAAGTCTTCCTGAGGCTTGAAGTGTTGCCAAGCGTAGTGGACTAGTTCTCTCCTCCTCCGTTTGCTTCTGACGGTGAACAGGAAGTAATCCAAGGCACTTCTCTTGACATTTGGGAGCGTCCCCTTAACGAGAGTTTCTGTTAGGAAAAACTTTACCAAGTGCACCTGATGGCGTTCGTATCCCATCTCCCCCAGGCACTTCAGGATGCGAGTGATCCGCAGGTTGTTGTGGTTGAACCTGAACAGGAACAGACAAGCAAAGCTGTCAAGGGAAAGTCTCACAAGCCACTGTGAACCTCTGGGGTATCTGCAAAGTGTTTTGTCATTGACTGACTGTGATCTGTTAAAGACTATATTTGACAACGCAAATGGGAGCACAGGTGGGCTTTAAGTAGCTGCTGTGTGCCCTCAGCAGTACCTTCCTAAGCCCTTCCTGAGATGCTAAAATTCATCATCTCAACTGCTTGGAAAGGTTTTGGCTTTCTGAATCACCCACACTGAGTCAGACACACAAGTCCATGCAGCCTAACATCTTGTCCCTGACAGAGATCCTTCAGGGGAAGCCTGTAGTGTTAGGAACACAGGCATGCAGGGCTGCTGCCAAAAATTCATGTCTTAGGCTAGACATCGCTTTTTTTTGGCCTTTTTTATTTTAACACTTGACAATCTTCAAGTTATTTTCTCTTTTGTGACTATGCCCAGTCCTTTTAAGAGCCCTTCTTAATATCATCAGGGGTATGAGAATCAGAAGGAACATTATTATCTCTGCAACACCTGCAGTAATATGAAAACATCACATTTGCAGAGCACTTTTCAAATAAGGACTCAAAGCACTTTACACACACATTGAGGCAGTTTTATAAACAATCAGGGATGGAAATATTCCTATTTTGTAGTTTAACAGAATAAAAGCTAAAAGTACTCTCGCTAGATAACATGTTTATCAGCAAAAGTCTTCATTCCTCAAGGACCGAGGATTTCCTTGACTTGGACTTTTTTTTTTCCCCCCAAAGAAGTGCCTGGGTGCAGTATATGATCAATGGCATAAACTGAGACTTACCTGTTCAAGTTTTCAAATCTGTCAGCCCAGTTCTCTGCTCTCTTAAGTTCTCCAGTTTCTTTGTTGACCAGAATGATTCCATAAAATCTCAGCATGAGCTCATAAGCACGTACAAACCTTTCCATAACTTCCTTGGACCTCTTAAAGGCCTGAAAACAAGACAGAGCAATTAGTAAAAGGTGCAATTTCCTAATTACCTGCCCCAGTTTAAGTGGCACCTGAATTCTAAACAAGGTTTGACTGTGTCACTAAAGTATTTCATTTGCTGGTGGAGCTACTGGCAGCCACAAGACAGACAACTGCCTTACAGGGAGCTCCGTGCACACCAGGGACCCAAGGAAGCTAAAAATCCCACTCAACTTCAAATATAAGGCATTTAGGGAAAATCCTAACATACTTCAGAGCTCAAAAAAAAAAAAAAAAAAAAAAAAGACAAAAGCTTTCAATAAATACCTGGATTTCTTGACAGGTGAGTGGCCTGGCACGCCAGTTCATCCCGTGTTCACGTAAAGGGAACAGCCTGAAACAAAAGAAATTTTAATCCCAGATGAGCAAAGATGACATCCAACCACACAGGTACCTCTTGGAGACCTCACATCCCTACGGGCATAGAAGTAGTTTTACTATATGAGAAATAAATCCCTCCCATAAAAGCAGTGTCTACATCAATAACAGCAACACATTTTGCTTATGTGGATCTCTCTCCTTGCCCTAACTTTGTTCTGCAGGTGCTCAAAGGCATAACTGAGCTCTATTGCCACAGCTGCACTAGAAACCCAGGTCCTTCAGGACTTCCACTGCATTGCTTCCAGAAGAATACAACTCAATAAAGCTAAAGTGAACAAAGGTTTCATCAAGAGTGATGCTGGGCCTTTTATGAAGCTGTTTTCAGGAACACAGATACACCTGACACTTAAAAGAGGCACAACTAAAGAGAGGCACTCTGTTCCTGCAGACAGTTTACCACTGTATGTAAGAATGGTTTTCTTCCAGAATTTCATAGTCATCCCACCAACGTGAAAGCAGATCTTCGATAGGCACACCTGCAAGGAAAAGGAAAAGGTCAGGTAAGAAACCACACCAAATTAAAATTAAAGTTAGCCAATCACCCCAGGTGGCTCATTACCCAGACCCAGGTGCTTGCACACAGGCATTAGCTTCTCTAACTAGACAACCTGGTAAGCCAGAAAAATACCTTAGTTTTCCACCACCAAACAGAAAATGAAGGAAAATACAGCAGGAACAAGGAGGTTTTGAAATGGAAATGTTGATGGTTTTTTTGTTTGTTTTGTTCTGGGTGGTGTTTTTGTTTTGGTCGTGTGTTTTGTTTGTTTGGTTTGGTTTTTATTAGCTGTCCCACGTGGATGAAGCTGCTCTTTCACCAATTCAAGCAGCTACAGCAGATTGCATCAAACAGCCACCACACAACGTACTCACCCTGGGGCATAAAAGAAATCTCATTTTTATAAAAGCTTAAGTTCCACATCTCTTCTTCATCCTCATTTTCTGATTCTTTCAAACCCTGGAGGTGAGAACAAGAAATCAACAAGCAGCAATCTTTTCAAAGGCAATACTCACTTCAACGTTTCTCCTTGCTTTCCCTCACATTTCATAAACGTTCTCAAGCTAAATCCTCGAAATGTGTTTTGGGAAGTAACAGCTTGTTTCTGACGCACCCACATCATCCCTTCCCCCTCACAAATGAATCCTTCAAAGGTTCCGTAAATGTAAAGGTAAAAGGGTGTTCCAAATCTAGAAAGTGTTCCTAAAGGTAGGAAGGGACGAGGAGGAGCCCCAGGAGCTGGTTCCCCACCCCTGAGCACGTACTGGGTAGTGGTGTCTGTATCTCTGCATGTCTTTGGCTGCAGTGCAGTTGCGCCTCCAGTTGAACTGCGGAAAAGAGACACATCAGAGATTCACAATAAAGCCATTTTCTGCAAAAAAGAATCACCCACTGACTGAATTCAGCATCTCTCACATGTGCCCTGCACTCCCAGCACCCCCAGAACCAGCCAGACTGTTACTGTTGTCATTTCTCTGCATTCCTGACTTTGGACTAAAAGAAGTTCATGCCTTATCCTTTAACCAAAACACTTCTTTTCCCTTCTAGTCTTATCAATCAAGGTTTTAATTTTCATGCCTATCTTGTACCCCAGTTGGGTTTGCTTATGGAAATGGTCAGAACTAGCTGGAAATCCCAAACAGTAAAATGTCATTTTCCCCCCTTAACTAAAAGATTTTAAAAGAAGACATATCTCTGAGTTGCTATAAACCCTAGTGAAGAGAGAGGTCAGACTTTAAAATTGGAGAATTTAAGATGTAGAAATATCCCTGGAATTCAAGATTCTCATTCCCTGTAGACATTACTGAAATAAAAAGTTTTATTCATCTTTGCTTTATGCTCGAGATCAGCCTTGCTGATTAAGCATCATGCTGATCTAGACAGCAAACAACAACAGAGCTACATGGTCACATTAGATATTTATTTTATTGGACTTCTGTTCCAATCATCATCTTAATTATTACTCATTTTTCCATGTAACCAAACTTACCTGAGACTGCCGTGATGAATTCGAGCTTTGCTCCTACAAATAAAAAGCATTTCGTTGGAACATTCTGAAATCAAACTTCACTAATAAAATAAAAAATAGATACAAAATGAGAATACCCACAGCGGTGACTCACATGATCCCTATTAGTTGCCAAGTGACAGATTTATCTAGTTACAGCTGAATTCACTTTATATTATTCATAATTTAAATTGCTACAGAGAAAAACCTGTGGTGCCATACAATCAGGTGCCAGGTTCTCCTCACTACACAGATGTGCAAGATTAATTTCAAGTGTCACATTTAGACAGAAATCACAAAAGAACAGCTTCATCTGTTCCTCTGAAATTTGTGGAAATAGAAGTTGCAAGTATGACTTAGTTTAAAATGCATTTTAACTGAATTATATAGATTTTTACTTATCTATTTTTTGCAGTGGATTACTTCAGTGATAAGGGAATTTGTTACACTTCAAAGCAACACAGACAAGTTTAATCTTGCTGAGTGCTGAATCATCTTGTCCCAAACCATGAAAGCACTTAACAGTGTTGTGTCAATTTAGAACCACCAAAATGAACAAGACTGCTCATGAATAAAGGGGCCCCCAAAGCAAAGCACAGCACAGTCAGTTTGTTCAATGCCAGCTCACAGCAAGAACAAGAATGCTGGGAAATGGGGATGAGATGTGCAAACTCTTGCAAAATAAGCACTGTAAGGAACTTAGAAGAAAGAAGCATCAAAAACTCTCCCTAGTTATTTAATAACCTCATTTGGTATTTTGTAACCTCACTTGCACAGAGAAAAATAAAACCACTTCCTAATGAACAATGATCCTTGGTTCATTAATAATTGAGGCTGGAATGGGACTACATTTTTTTAACATCTTGTTGTAATGAAGTCACCCATTCACTTGCCCTGTTGACTGTTACAAGGAATTAACTAAAACATTGTTTTAATATAATCAATTATTAATATTCTATTTCCAGATATTCTTTACACTTAAGGTTCTAAAATAACATCCTTGGACGCAGTCAGGTGGGACAGGATAAAAGCAGACTGGCTCCCACCTTAGAAAATAACTGGTTTGCTGAAGAGCCAGTGTAGCCACAGAGCCAGATGCAATGCCATGGTGCAAGGGGCTGTAAGGCTTGTCCAGAAAGAAGCTAGATCCAGGAAAAGGCATTCTGGAGCCCAGCAACAAAGAGAACAAGATGAGGAAGCAAAGAGAGCAAAACTCAGCTTTGGTTCTCCAAGTAGGTGTTGCTTCTGGGTCTCTATAAAGTTCTATTTAAGCCACACAGGAACAGAACCTTCCCTTTCTTTCCAGGTAAGAAACACAAACTAAACAGCAAGGCTGAAACTCACAGGTATAAATCAATCCCCTTTATGTCTCACAGCACTGCCAGGAAACCTAAGTGGGTTTCACCCTCCAAACCTGGAGGCAGAACATGCATCAGTGTTCAAAGAGTGAGGGAAGCAGAGAACACAGCCAGGAGAGGGGAACACAAACAGGATTGGGCTGAGAAATCAGCTGGAAACCAGCTGTAACCAAAAGGGATGAAAGAAGGTGTGGATTCTGAACCAGGCACTGCAATGAGAAAGATGACAACCCCAGAAGAGGAATTGAAACATTTTGTTGACTGAAATTTAGGAGAAAGCAGAACTACGGGATTTGTTATTAAAACATGAACTTCGGGCATTATTGCAGCCTTTTTCTTCTTAAAATAAACATAAACCATAAAGTTTTCAAAGCTCACTCATAGAAGCTAAAGGCACTGCCAGGCAAAAGAGCTGGAAAGACGCACCTGCAGGAACCTCAGACTGTGAATACGGAGCAGTTACAGAGACAAGTGAAATGCAAAGATAAAAGTAGAATTTTAAGTTGATTTTGAAAGTGCACAGTGCAAATAATAATAAAAAACTCTAACCTCAGTACTGAATAAAAACACTAGCAGCTTCAGCCAGAAAGAATACCATCTAGACTGAGGGGAGAAGAATGAGAATTAGTGCAAAATAAGCAGAAGTAGGAACTAGTTTTGGAAACTGATTCATGCCTTTGACAGGCTGTAAAGGCACAAATGGATAGCAGAAGATTTACTGTTTCTTTGAACACTCATTCTCACTGCCCTTATAATTTTTCAAGGCACTGTCAGACAGAGGTAACTACACATTCATCACTGAAGGAAGAGCTCCTCTTGAAAAATGCAGAACAGTATTCCAGGGGCCATAAGTCTCAGGGACAACATCCTCCTTTGTAAGGCAAAGCTGGAAAAGTCCACCCACTGGAGTGAAAAAATGGTCCTTGCTTTTACAGTTGTCACAATCCAGAGCTGCTCTAAATAAAAAAAAAAACAAACACCTGAAGAACAAACACACGCAAACAGAATAACCTGAATGTTCTGGAGTTATTAAAACTTGTGAACTCCAGCCATGCACAAAACAAAGTTGACAGCATGCTCTCCAACACTGTAAAACACTTCAAAGGAAAACCCTGCCTCCTCCATTCAGTATTACAACTACTCCACCCAAAACACCTTTCCATGTGCACAGAGAATTTTTTTGTAAAGTGGTACTTTAATATCTTAATGCTTATTAAAAAAATAAAGCTTAATATTATACTCCTTTAAAAGTGTATTCATTGGATAGCTTTATCTACCTATTTATATTCTAAGAGAAGGGAAGAGTTGCTGAAATGAAAGTCAAGTGAAGAATTAGCTTCCTTTTCCCCAAAAGGGGAGGAGTCAAAGGACTGTAGTTTTGACTGACAGGAAATACTGAAAAAGAAACAGGTTTGCATTTACCAAAGCAATGCTGGAGAAGAAACTACTGACACTCAATGTCAAACTGAAAACCACTGATGCTAAAAACAGGGACCTCAGATAAGACTAAAAAGTTCCTTTTATTTCAACTAAACATTAAGGCACCAGGCACAGGTGTTCATGTTTTGCAGCACCTCACTCATAACTGCACACGTACCTCTAGTTTTTAAAACAGTGTGTATTTTGTTGTTTTCAGAGTTGCTCTAAACACGTTCCTTAGAAAATAAAACATGTCCAAAAGAAATCAAAAATTACAGCTCATTTTTAAAACTGAGTAGATTTTATGTGATGGCATTTTATTAATGGCATCAAAGAGCAGAAGGAAGGCCACCATACAAAGGCTGAAGATACCAACCAAAAACTTAAAAGCAAGGAGAACAATAATGCCATAATGTCACATCCATGCGGTGAACAGGCAGGTGACATACAGAAAACAGAACCTCTATTTATGGGACAAATACCCAGACCACAGGGAATGGTGGGGGAAAATATTAAAACCCAGTTCATGGGCAGTCTAACGGATATTAAGGGGCCGTGAAGTCACAGCATCCCTCTGCCATCCCCATCCCTGTCCCCTCTCCCGGAGGATTTGCTTCCTCGAGATGGGGACAAAGTACATGCCCAGGCAGCGCTGCCAGGGCAAAACCCCTTTGACTTGTAGTAAGTATTTCAAGCTGCCCCAGTTTTTCTTAGCAAATCAAGTACCTGACAGGGGAGGCCAAACGCGCTGAGAGCACAGAAGGCAGGAACAACATCACTCACACAGGTGAGCGCACCTGGGACAGCCCCGAGGGATGCGGCGGCTCCGCACGGGGGGAACAGGGGAAGGTGCTCCGGGAGAGAAGAGGGGAAGGGGGTCTCTCAGCCCATCCCGCGCCCCGGGGACCCCCGCACCCACCCGGCAGTCTCGCTCCTTGCCCGACCCCGGCTGCTCCCCCGCATCCTGCGGCTCCTCCCCGGCTGCCGCCTCCGCTCCCTCCGCTTCGCCTCCGCCGCCATCCTCCTCGTCCTCCTCTTCCTCTCCCTCCCAGGTGGAGTCGTAGTCCTCCGGCTTGCCCTCCTCCTCCCAGAACCGCTCCGAGTACGAGAAAGCCATGGAGCGCGGCGGGGAACGGAAAGAGAAAGCGAAAGGGACGGGCAAGGGACGGGGAAGGGCCGGCGGGGTCGCCGCCCGCCCGCGCGCACAAAGCACGGCCACGTGGGGGGGGGAACGGAAGCGCGCGCAGGCCCCGCCCCCTTCCTGCGCCCGCCCGCACCGGTCCCGGTGGCACCGGGAGCTTCCCTCCTTCCTCCGCCGGGATCCGGGAGCGCCGGCACCCGGGGATGGGGAGATGGTCATCCTGCTGGGAAATGAGCGAAAGAGCAATAGTCCCAAGGAAGCTGGGGAGCAAGGCAAAGCGCGGAGGCGCTGGGGTCATTTAAAGCATTTAAATTTACATTTACATTTGTCAATGCTCAACTTGACGTCCAAAAAATTCCTAAAAAAATCTGCGTTGCGGGACTGGGCGTGAAATCCCAAGTGGGCTTTCCCTGCTACGAGGTTGGCGCTGCGAGGTCGCACCAGTACACGTTGTTGTCGACACAATTCTCCTTTGAGCTATAAAAACATGTCACTGGTAGAGCAAACATTTTGGAAGGGCATCACCTGGATGAGCTGGATTTACACCCACAGGGCCGTGAGACTGGAGAGTTACAGAATCCGCACTTCACGGCCAAAACCTGCGTAGATCATGACAAAGTTTCTTAAGGGAATAGCAGAACTTAACAGAGACATTCATTCACGTTTGGGCACTCACTGGGTGACAGATCTGTAAGTGACGTGTGATTACAACCTCTAGGAACTTGATTGTACCAAATAAGTTGTTTTTCAACATTAAAATGGGGAGCTTCCTCACATAAGGTTATAAAAGGTCACTTCCCACCTGCTCAGAAAACCTCTGAGGCTCCTACAGCACCTCTCCCACAAACCAGAGCTCCAAGGAGCTCTCCAGTTGGTGGCATCTCACCAGACATTCTCCAAGGATTAAAGCACTGAATTCATGATAATTGTACCTTCTGGTAAATCCTCAAGTTTGGAAGCTTGCAGCAACTTATCTATTGTGTTCAGCAGGCCAGGATTTTTTATCAAATATCATCCAGAAATAAGAGGGTTCATACAAAGTTAGTAAAAAAAGCCAAACCTAAACCCCCAGGTAGGCACTTTGACCAATGCCACTAAAGGCACAAGGTACCTAAATAAGTTCCAAAATAAAATGGGCCAGATTTTAATCAAGTCACACAACAATTACCATTTAGTTAAAATAAAAACAAGTCAAATTTATTCTTGGTATAAAACAAGAGAAGAAAATAAGGCAGACAAGAACTTGGCTACGTACCTAGAATAAAAGCAAAAAGTAGTAGACTCCTAGTGCCTCACCTTGAAGGCAATACTGACAGATTAAGAAGTAATTCTTCCTTTTATTAACTGGTAGTAGTTAATATCATGAAACAAATTCAGTACCATTTCAACCTGCTTCATTCACCATGTAACAGGTGTTTGTTGACTGTGGTCCATCTTCTCACAGCACAAAAATATCAAATCTCAATATCCTAGCATATAAAAGATAAGCATTACAATGTCAGTAAGGTTCTTCAGCTGTAGAACAAAATGAACATTTTGGAAAACCAATTCCATTTACATCTACTAAAACTGCTTTAAAAAAATAAATAATTAAGTACAAACCCCACTGTTTTACACTAGTGTATTACAAATGGATGAAGCAACACCTCCAGGTTCATGCACAGCTCAACTGATCCCTTACAAAACAATGTGACATCTCCAGATATTTTATTTAGGACACTTATTAATTATTCTGGCTAGGGGCATTACAGTTTTCACTTCACTTATGGCATATAAACTTAGAAAGATTGAAAAATGTTACATCTCTAAGGGTCAAATGAGGTTCCTCCAGCCAACAGAGCGACAGAACACTTAAACTCAGTAGTTACCTGCATTTAAAAGAATTTTAGTTGTACTGAACCAACAAATTGAGACATTTGATACAAGTGCTATGTTTGCAGCAAGTGAAATGGCCAAAACATTACCCACAGATGGTCTGTGATATTCACAGACGGCAACAAAGGCAGAAAACACAATCCCAGATTTACAGGAATCGCCTTTGCTTTTGCTGATCCAAGGCCCCGTGTTGCACTGGGCACGGGTTTCATGAGCTGTGCTGCCACAGAGCGTGTTGCTGGTTGGGAATGCAGCCACTGGCACTGTTACATCCACTCTCCACATTCCCAGCCTGCTCCCCAGGCCCCCAGAAGGCAGCCAGGGAACACACCAGCCAAGAGTGTCTTGCGCGTATAAAGCCGACGTGCGGATTCTTCAAACGCCTGGCTCGGGCATCTTTTCCTTCCTCAAAGAGTTTCTGTAGCAACTATCCTGTGACTTGTTTTTGCTGTTCCCCCCTCCCATCCCAGAGTCTGTCACTCCTCTCTCACAGCTCTACGTCCTGCGGCGTTTGGCGGCGCTGGGACTGGAAGGGTTACTGTTTGCATTTAACACCTTCTCAGTGACTCTGTTGCGCTTCCTCTTATCAGATCCTTCTTTGGATCCAGAATCTGATGAAGTTTTCTCTTTCTCTTTGCTGCTTGGCTTTTCAGTTGCTTTTCCTAAAGTTCCAGAGGGTGCAAAAACTGAAATAGGATCAAAGTAATGATTCCAGATCAGAGTCACACACAAAGGCAAACAAGAGTGATATCAAATTTTCTTTATATTACATAAAACTTCTCAAAAACAATCAACTCTCAGCATATTTATCCACCATTAGGTATTACTTTCACTTCTAAAGGAAAAATCTTCTCTGAGAAAGGCACATCTTGCTTTTATTATTTGCTTTAAAGACAGGCATGTGTTTTCACAGGCTAAAAATCGAATTCATTAAGTGGAATTAAACAGCACTTAATATTAAAATACTTAATAGGAACACTTACAGAACATAGGACCAATCTATGGAATTTATAATCAGCAACGGTCATTACATTTGGTATCATAGGTAGATATTAAAACTGAACACCCAAAATGTGAAATTTAATATATTTTTAAATACATGTTTAGATCTTTTATTACAATCTTTAAACACCACTTATTCAGTGATATAAATATGATGAAATTATATAGTTAGCAGTTGGCTTGGTCTGTTAATGTAAATAGCAGGATCTCTACTGTTCACATCTGACTTGTTCTACAGCAAAGTGTTAGGAAAACAAGCCTTTTATTTAAAAGAAGCAAGATAATGAGAATAAAATAAAATAAAATAAACTCTGCCCGCCTTCCCATTTAAGTACACAATTTTACAATCTTTTTTGATTTATACACCCTATTTCCCCCATGACTACAAAGTTCCTTTCACAGAGTATTTAGGTTCAATAAAACTGGACCCAACTTTCTCTCGGAGATCCTCAGATTCCTTCAGACTCCCAGGGGTTTGTCAAGTACATATTAAACCAAAAAATCTCCAAAGCTGTACAACCTGCACAGATGAATTAGGAGCAAAGAAGAAATCTTTTCGATAAGCAACTGCTTACTCTGTGCATTCTTAAATTATTCTAATTCTTGGCATGAGCACATGCTGAGTCTGAGTACAAATCACAAAGTACACTGTATTTGGGATTTACATTTTAACATTAATTTCTCAGCGTTACAGTTGGTTTTTAATCTCGTATTACACAGTAGAGAGTTACAAAATTACCTTCTTCTGGACCTGCATGCGTTTCCAGCTCTTCTTTTAAAATTTCCTCTTTCACTTCTTCTTCCATCATTACTTTTCCTACAGAAAGGATTGTTAGCAATGGTTAGATGGGTTTAAAGAACCACATATTCATTGCAACATTCAGCAGTAATTTGGAAAAGCTCCTCTGGCAGATGCTTGAACTTCCTAACTCCTACCTTGGATAACAGCACCAACAAACACACATACAGCTAAACTTTCAAAATCCAGCTTTCACTGCCCAACCTGAGATTTCTGTCAAACTCCTGCATATTTCTATTAGATTAAACAATACAGACAGTTTTTTTCAAATCTCTCTCACTCATGATAAATCCACACAGTTATACACCAAGAAGGTAAAACCACAAAGAGATGATTTCACAGGGTAATGAAACCACTGTGAATCTATAAAAAAAGCCTCTAAACATTTCATATGGGTTTTGTTTTCAATCAATTTTAATGCAACTTCAGAAAAAAAAAAAATCTCATGAAAATCTATCACTGGGCATTAAAAACCGGTAATGCTTTTAAAAACAAGACAGATGAACCATATGAAAAAACAATAATAGCCTAAAAATGAGATAGTTATTTCAGCAGAAGGTACAGCCCATGGCCAAAAGCAAGCTTCTGCTGCTACTGAAACTGCAGCTTTTCAGTAAGTATACCCCTGTACATTTTAAAATGTGCAGATCATCTATTTTACCAAAGGTATGGTCTGATATAATACTACAACCATCTCAACAAGGTGCAGAAACCCCACAATAAGCTAAAAATCACCTTTGAAGGAACCACATTTTGCCTTCATTCTGCAAACTGGTATCAGCGAAGCAAAGCTGGATTTAAACAGTACAAATGGAACCTGTTTGTGCTACATTAGCATCCCATCTACTTCATATTTAAGAATTTGAGAAATTCTGTGTGGAACCCGACCAAAGGTGTCTCTTTCCTGCAATGGTCAATCACAAAGGCTGGTAACAAGGATATGAACAGCACAAGAACTAGGATCCTTTCCTTGACAGTTCCTTCAGTCAGTTGATTAAAAATTCAGGAGATAAACTTGTATCTGTTTAACGCTCCCTTTTCCCACTGCACCAAACACACCAGTCTGAAAGAACGGCCTTGGATCAACATCTTACACTCTTTCTTGGGGAGAGTTTTGTTAAACATTCTGGGATGAGATCAGAGTAACCAAGAAGCAGAGACTGCTGTCACATCTTACCTTCTCTCACTTCTTGAATCATTTCATCAGGAAGAGCAAAATTCTTCTCTATGTTAGGGAATGGAAGAATCTCGGATTCATGCTTAGAAAGAAAAGAATGGTCTCTGTGAGTCACTTGTAAAAATTTTAATTGGAATTTAGAAATGCAATCTCCAGTTCTGTTTTACATGCAATTAGTAGCTAAATAATTCTTATCAAGACAGTTCAGATGTTAGACAACCAGGAGGCTCCTGATGTCAAACTAATTACTAAAGTCAAGCTACCCAAGGTCATGATTTAGGACCATTTGAGATCATTTCTGGAACCCAAACATGGCAATTTCTTAAGTAAACACACTGTAACTTTTTCATTTGACACTTATATATCTAGGTAAACATTTGCTGGATCAGCGTTTAGGCAAACAAAAAACAAACAAAACCCCCCCACAAGCCAGTGCAGGTTTTATTGTCTCCCACCTAATCTACATCTATTCAGGGAAAACCCCATCAACCCAAAGAATGACATGTAATTCTCAGTATGATAAAAAAGTACAAAAGACCCAGTGATTTTGGTCTATCAAAACTTCTGAACTCTACGAAATAACCACGTGGCTGCATCAACCCTTTATACTCACAAGAGCTTGCATATCATACATGGTGCTCAGATGGTCCCAAATCACCTTGGATGAAATCTGCCGTCCGATATTCTGGCTGAATTTATCCCGGATGCAAATCATGTGGAAATGGCGATTCACACCTGGGGGGGAAGAACTCAGTGCAGTTTTATTTATGCCAACTAGATAGATTTCAGTACATAAATTTATTTATTTATTTATGACACCATTAAAAAGTGTTGTGTTGTTACAAGGAATCCAGACATTACAGGAGAGACAGGTGGCACCTGGGCAGGCTGATCCTTCACCCTACACTGCAGATGCTATTCCAGAGGGGGCTGAGGGTGCTCCAGACACACAGCCAGAGCTTTTAGAAGGGCTGTGTAAGAAACAAGTGGAGGAACGTCTCCCGAGTGCTGTGTCCAGTTCTGGGCTTCTCAGTACAGGAGGGACAGGTTGCTCCTGGAGCACATCCAGCGGAGGGGAATTAAGGGACTGGAGCATCGCTCTCAGGAGAAAACGCAGAGGGAGCAGAGCCTGTTCAGCCTCCACAAGAAACGACTGAGAGGGGACCTCGTCAATGTGTATAAATATCTAAAGACAGGGTGCCAAGAAGATGGAACCAGGCCCTGCTCGGTGTAACGGGCAGGCACGCACAGGCAGTTCCATCTGAACAGAAGAACTCCTTTACTGTGAGCACTGGAACAGGTCTTCACGGAGCGGGTGTGGAGCCTCCCTCACTGGAGACATCCCAGAGCATTTTTGGGCGCAATCCCGTGCCTTGTGCTCTGGGACGGCCCCTTTCTGTGTGACCCGCTCGGCGGTTCAGTGCAGGCGGGAGGCAGCAGGTCCCTGATGGACGGGGGGCCGGTCCAGGCCCAGCCCGGGCGGCTCAGCGGGCAGGGAGGGCCCGCCGCTCCCTCCCTCCCTCCCTCCCCATCGGCCCCGCCGCAGCCCCGGGACCCCCGGGAGCCTCTCGGAGCCCCCCGCCCGCCGCTCTCCCCTCCCCGGCTCCCGCCGCTCCCGAGGCCGCGGCCCGCGCTCACCTACGGGCTTGTGGCCCAGCATGGCGTGGAACAGGCAGACCTCCACCTCCGGGCTCCACACCACCGCCGCCTCCTCGGCCGGAGCGCCGGGCTCCGGCCCGGCCGCCGCCGCCGCCGCGGCTGCAACAGCGGCAGCGACCGCCGCGGCCGCCCCGGGCCCGGCCGCGGGCAGCGGCGGCTTCTCCACGGCGGCGGCCGAGCCGCCCTCCGCCTCGCTCATCGCCGCGCCGAGCCCGCAGCGGCTCCTGCCGGCCGGGAGGGGGCAAAGAGCCGGCTGGGACCGCGCCGGGGGCGGGGGAGGTTCGGGGGTTCCCTCGGGCTCGGAGCGGTTTCTCTGCGGGGCGTGCGCTGGGCTCGCAGCGCCGGAGGGCACCGGGAGCCAGCGCTGAGGGACGGGGCCGGAGCGGGACCGCCCGGCACAGCCTCGTGGGCCTCTGGGGGAAGTGCCTTATGGACCCCTAGGAAAAGTCTTCTGGACCTCTGGGAAGGGCCCTATGGACCTCTGGGAAGGGCCTTATGGACTTCTGGGAATAGCCTTATGAACCTCTGAGCGTTCCTTATGGACCTCCGAGGAGTTCTTTATGGACCTCCGGGAATTTCTTTATGGACCTCCGGGAATTTCTTTATGGACCTCTGGGAATAGCCTTAAGGACCTGTGGGAAGAGCCTTATGGACCGCTGTCCTGTCTCAGGGTCTCTAGGGACAGTTCTGGAGGCAGCACCGCCGCCATCCCAATGGGCTCCACAGGGATGTTCTGCTGATTTTGGGGTCCCCAGGGCTGGGGTGGCAGCACTGCGGGGTCACAGCAGGGCTGAGGGTCAGCCCTGATGCCCAGGAACCCTCCGTCAACCCAGTGCTCACCCTCCTGGCCCGGGAAGTCTTGGCCAGTCCAGCGTTTGCCCTTTGGGCCCGTCTTCCTCCAGCCCAAGGAGCTGCCACGCTGGAAGGTTGCACTGCAGTCCTCCCCAGACAGTCCCTCCTTGTCACAACAGGATTGTTCTGTATGAAATATCAGCCTGACATTGATGTTTTACAAATAACCACGCCTGGCTTGGTTGCAAAACTCAGAACCCACCAGCTTTGCCAATCATTTAAGGCGTAAAAAAAAATTTTGTTTGGGAAGAAAGAATATGTATCATTCCCTCAGAGATAAGGGGGTTTTGCCTTGTTAGGTATAATTAGACACACAGGCATGAAACGGGACTGCTGTTGCTTAGGTGATCAGGTTTTCCGATTGCTCACTCCTCACTTGAAGATTTAATCCATTTTGTGACATCAAAAATATTTCAATAGCAAATAGCAATGACACCATATGCAAAGAACAACTGTTCTGAGTGAATAATAAAACAGTGGGGACAAACATTCACAAGCTGAGACATTAATGCAAATTATCCAAATAATAGAAAGCAGGAAGGGCAAGATGCAATTTTCTGAAACTGAACTTTGTGTACCTTTCGATACCCAAAGGGTTAACTTGACTTGTATCATTGTTTTGGGCTTGATGTAGTGCTTATACCCTGAACAGGTTAATCTAACATTAAATAAACATTTGAAATTAGTTAAACCCTAAACCTCATGTGTAAAGCCTTGCTAAGTTTGGTAGTGTGAACCCTGGATATAAATCTTCCTTTCCAGCAGGGTTCAGACTGTCCTCTTGGAATGGAAAGAAGCCTGTGACTCTAGTCTGGCTTAGATGCTGGTGAAATTTTCCAGGAATAGCTTTCTGTGAGAGCTCCAGAGTGACAGCTATCTTACTGAAATGACTTCTCTGCATCAAGACTACAGGAATCTCCAGAAATATTCTTTCTGCCTGCTGTCATCAGTGCTGTACCTATGCCCTGGTTGTGCTGAACTTGCCTTTACAGAGCCCAGGCTTCACACTTCTTTCCTCATTTCGAGCCAAAATTACCTATCAGTGGGATTTTGCCAATCTCAAATGCAAGTATACATGTTTTTACAGTTAAATCCAGCCCTAAATCTCAGACCTGGTTAATCTTTATCCAGTCTATGCTGCTCTCTACTCTTCAGCTGGTACTGAGGGAAAGGGTTATGATTTCCTGTGATGGCTGCACAGCAGAAGGAAATGAGTTCCTGAACAACTAAATTCCTGTTTTTGTGCATGTTTCTAGGCACAGAAAAATGAAGGAAGAGAGAAAAGCAAATAAATTGCAGAGTATAAAAATTGTTCCTCTGTTGAATAGTTTTCAAAGTTTCGCAGGAATAATTTTTTATTATTTTTAAGTCTGTGTGAGACACTGAGCTTCAGCACTCTCATCTGTCACATTATGCTCCTACTTAAAGACATCAAGAGGGAATAACTGTGTCAGCTCAGATAGTAATTTTTATATCACTAAGTTCTAATGACAGTACATGAAAAATGTGAAAAAAACCTGTGGCTACCTCTGAAAGTATAACAGCATCTGAAAATAATTCAGTTCAGTAGAATAATGTTAATTCAGCAGGAAGAGTATATGTATAAACTGGCTGCTATTTTGTTTCAATCACAAATAATTATATTTCCCTCTATCTAAATTCCCTTGTCACTTCACTGCCTCTAGCAAACATATGGAAGTCTATAATAATGCCACATACAGCCTCCACCTGGATTCGGACCAGAGTTTAATTTTCCCCTCATTAAATTTTAGCTTTTTTTTTTTTTTTTTTTTTCACTTGGTGAACAGATTTTTCAGATTCAGAAAAATTTACAACCCTCTTGTTCAAGTTTAAATCTCACTTTTGGGTTTAAGCAGATTCCAGCTAAGACATGCATCATTTTGTTCCTCTCTTTTTCTTCCCCCTCTTTCAGCCTTGGAAACCTCACTGCCTGTTGTATCACCTGAGGGTGCTCAACCCTGTCCCCCAACCAGAAAATGATCTGATATTTTGTAAGATATTGCAACAACTGAGAAATCTGCCTGGCATTTGGCATTCTCTCTAGAAGTGTTGGATTTCTGGGATAAGCAATATGGCTACGACTATTTCTGTCATTATTTTAGAACACCATGTGCTAGTGCCCTTAACAAAGCAACAGTTTCAGTCCAAGTCCTGGATAATTTTTGGTATGCCTCATGAATGTTTGTAAAAGAATATCTTCTGGTTCCTTTTTCATTAATCCCAGTTTTTTAACCTTTGCTGGGGGGTGGGTGGGGGGTGTTAGTGCATCTTTGATATAGAATCTGATAGGATTTTTCTTGCATAGGTAAGAAGTACATGCAGAATACATATCTGGGGCCCCTTCCTGCACCAAATTACTCTCAGGTCCATAAATCCTCCTACAAAATAGGTAATCTCAGTACCTTGGCATATTTCAGTCTTTCCAAACATAATGTCCTTTGTGACCCATGAGGACCTCTTGAAAAAAGGAATTCTGATCTGATTTGTGAGCTTTAGCCATACTATAAAAATCCCTTTTTTTCAGTGTGAAATCTGTGGGAAGTTTTGCTTTAACAAGGAGTTGTCCAACAGTTGGTGCTTGATCATTTTGGATATCTTTTAATAAATTAATGGAGATACTTTGCTATAGAGATGGTTTTCTCCCCGTTAAACCTGTCAAGGAGGAATAACCAAAAAGATAAAGCTGTTCATTGTTAAAGTCTTATCACACAGCCTCTTTCAGTGCTTGGCAAGGTGATACTTCTCACCTTTCTGCCTTTCTTCCCACCTTTTTTCTCACCAAAAAGGTGATTATATTAAACAAGTTTATACAATTATATTAAACAAGAGAGTCGAATGGAGAATTCCCTCTCAAGATCTGCCTTGCATGGCTTCTTACAGGTGCAAAATGTGGAGTTTAAATCAAATTAAGGGTGAAGCAACAGGGCTGAGGGCAGCAGCTGTCAGACAGGAGATCCATCCTGTTTGCTCAGACATATGTTCTCGAACTGAACTTTTCCCTTGTGATCCGTTGTGCCCATTCTCCCAGCGGAGAGAGGCTTCATGTTAGGAGGGCATCAGATGGCAAACCTTAGAAAAATTGACTGAAACAGTGCAAATAATTATCTCTAAGCACGCACAGAGGTTTGTTACTGCTGCTGTTATGCTTTAAAATATCCCAGTGCAGAGTGAGGGAAAAAAAAGCCATCTTAATGAGTTTACAGTTTAATAAATCCATCATATTCCAGGCTTACAGGGAAGCATAAAGAAGAGCCAGTGGATTTAGAATGAACCAGTTCAAGGTGAGCACAAGAATCAGTTCCTGAATCCCTGGCTGTCCCAAGCCAACATCAGAAGACCAGAGCATGGTGTACTGAAGGTGATTTTTATTGATAGTACCTGAGTGTCTGCCAAACTAAAGTCACACCAGCCCAGCATAAATCTGGAAGGAATTCCCTTCCTTGGCAGTTTTAGTTTTGTGACTGGGATTGTTCAGATCAACCTTTTCTTCTCTGGGGCATTTTTAAAAATTTATATTTCAAGTTAAAAATACTGCTTCTTAAGATCAAAAAAAAGCACCAGCATGAACAGAAGGAGAAGCACTAAACCTGCCCAGCTGACATTAAAATGACAGTTACACTCAGGCTCTCGCTGTGGCGGAGGGTGGCAGCAGATTTTCATGAAGCACATGCACTCCTTTAAACACATAAACCTCGACAGAACCAGGTTTGGGAGATCCTGCTAGGATCCTTTTTTTTTTTTTTTTGCATTTGCATTTCAGTTTTGACTACCTGAGGGTATTCACAAGTACCTTTCAGCAGCAGCAGCAGCAGCATCTAGGCTGCAACACGTAGGTGATGTTTAAGGCTGTTTCCTAGGCTGGATCCTAAGCAGAGCAAAGGATGTGTTAGGGACAAACTACAGCCACAGCCAGGCAATGCTGCTGGCACAGACAGCTGTGAAAAGAACAGGTTAGTTTGAAATTAGGGTTGCAATGATGATGTCAGCTGCACCGGCCAGGCCTAAGCCAAGTAACTTGTCAAAGGATGCCTGAATTTGTCTGGTTTGTAGACATATGTCTCTAGATTCAGTTTGTCTCTGAAACAAGAGTCCACAAAGTGCAACTAACAGGATCTTTTTTCCTCAACAGTCATAGAAATCAGTCCTGTCCTGTCTCCTGTTTTGTTTTACAAACACTTCTGTTCTGATTCCAGATTTACAGAGCTGTGTAATTCTGTCTTTATCCTGATGGGCAAAGAATATAATTACTCAAAGTAGGGAGTGCTTGATAAAGCAACCTATCTGATCATGGAGCTTTATCTGTTGAACCAAATTCCTCACTGTCCATCACATTGAAAAGAAATTGGATTCTCAGAAATCATCAATACGTTTGCAGTGGTTCTGTTCTTAGCGTGGGTCAGTTTGTCTTCGTCCAGGTGGATGGTCCTGAATCAGGAGCAGCTTTGGTGTTGCCTAAAGTCTCCGAGTTTTGTCCTTCACCATTTTCAATGACTCCACCACTATCTTTAATAGCACTAAACCAGACTGACTGGAAAAAAAAAAAAAGTTGTCTTATGCTTAAGTGTTAATCAAAGGGGAAAAAAATCCATTGATCTCAGTGAAGGTGGAATTCCATATGGACTATATTCTTGTTTCTGTTTATTTGTTGTATAGGAGACACCTGTAAGAGGAGAGAGGAGACAGTTGGTTACTATATTTCAGGCCTAGGACTTACTTTTTTTTGCTGTAATTTACAGCACATATTGCAAAGCCAGTTATTTCTTCTAAAACAACACAGAAAAAAAAGCCAAAATAACTATATCAGTAATTTAAAGTATTTGGGTTAGATCTGAAGCATGGAAGTGTTTCCATCTTCATAGCCAACAAAATGTCAGTTTTTCACCATGTGCATGCCTAGGGCATCTCAGGAGGGGGAAAAAAACCCCTCAAGTAAATAAACAGGTTTAAAGAAAGGCTGTAGACAACACTGTCATGACTGACATCACTATATAAAAATATACATAAAAAATATGTATATATATCAATCTGTTCCCATAAAAAGGAACAGAAACAGCTCACAATATCACCAAGGTAAAATGTGCAATTGTTTTTGTTATGGACTGATACACTTGGCCACTTGCTGGTCTCTTATTCAGCAGGCAGAACTTTATTTCAGTGCATTGCTGCTTGTATGGCAAAACTCAGGGATTTTATAAATTGCAGTGAGATGATAAAATTGGATGTAAAAGTCAATGATGCCAATGAACGATTGCTTAAGATGTTTGGCAAATTATGTAGGTTATCTTCATGAGGGATTTAATTGCATAAACCTGCCCATTGGATCAGCAGTTCTCTACTGCATTCCAGAATTCTAATTACCACCTTCTGCACTGTTCCCTACTTGGAGCATCACATCATTAAACTCTGGTGTTGGAGGAATTTAAAGTGGATTGACCCAGGCTGACTTGGCCAATATGCTCTACTACTTTGCTAAGGTCACTGTCCATCTTTAAATTCCTGGGCCTGCTTTATCCCTTATTTATTTTGCTCAGCAGCCTCTACCCCAAAGCTGCTATTTCAAGGTAGCAGGAGTGAGTGTTCACTCCAAACTCCAACTCAGATTCCTATGGAATGCATCCTTTGTCAGGTCTGTAAGCAGTGTTACACATACATCATAATTCCCACCTGAACACATATGTTCAGGTATTCTGAGGACAGCTGTGATGCACAGATCTCTTATTTAAAATAGCCTCTTTTTTTTTTTTTTTTTTTTTTTTTTCCTGGAATGGAAGAAACTGAAAATCTGCACATTTAAATAGATTTTATCTCTTTGCATTTTTGGAATAATTTTCCCCCCTTAGCATAATGGATGGCAGCCTTAACACTTCCCATTTCTTCAACTGCATCAGCTGCTTAGAATAAGGATCTCATTTTCACATGAATCCTGTGGCAGGGCAACCTGATGGACCTAAATTCAATGAAAATTACATAAAATTGAAAGAAAACAGATGCATTGTAAGTGATGGCAGGGCAGCACTATTACTATCATCTACTTTGCATAATCATGTTAGGGACAGAGCCCGGGAGCACATTTCACAGCTTTTCCCAGCAAGCTGTGGCTGTGAGCTTTTTTCAAAGAGACAGAGCTTCTCCTCCTATTCAGGATTTCTCAATTGCCTCAGCCATTCTTGCTGGTTTTATGCTCCTTGAGACAGTATCAGAGGTAAAGTATCAAATTTAAGCAATCATCTAAATGATAGGAAGGCCCCAATTTCTTTCATAATAGATAACTTCACCATTTAACTATGTGAGAAACTTAAAAATATCTATTTGATTTTATCGTGTGTGTTGGGGGTCATACTTCTAAAAGCTCACAAACTATCTCTGTATAGAACAGGGAGGGGAGGCATGAGAGACTGATATTCAGGAGCACACAATGCTTTGGATCCCACCTACACATCCTGGTGTTTCTGAGTCATCCTCTGGTGCCTGTAAGAGCAATCAAGTATCTTTTGCTCTTATCCCATTCATACCCTTTTCATGCCTTTCCTTTAGCACACTGGAGATGTTGCTGCATGGTGGAAAGAAATAGTGAGGATAAAAATCCTCTTTTTTTTTTTTTTTTTTATGTTTCTTCACTCTCTTTTTCCTATTTCTAGGAGTTTTGTTCTGGTTGGATGGGGCAGAGACAAAGCTGACCCTTCATTCACACAAAATCAGTGCATTTGTTAACTACTGATGCCATCCTCACTGAGGGATGCTTTAAGTCACATTTATCTATGCACCTTCTATTTTGTGGACTGCATATATGTGAAGGAAAATTTGGTGTCTTTAATTTGTATTTGCCAAACTTTATCTCAGAGCTAACTCCAAGTATTTCAGAACACAGCTCTTTTTCCAGCTTTCTGTGCTGCTATGAGATACCAAAACCTTAAAAATTAGAAAGTTCTTTTTCTGCAACTTCACAGAGACTAAATGTAGGCCCAAGGTTCACTAGCAGAGCCAATATAGGAATTATTCAATCACATTATATTTCTGGCTTTCCAAAGTTTTTCTTTTTTTATTCACCTTTAGAAGCAGATGGAAGTTTGTTTGGAATGCAGATGCATCTTGCCATATAATAGAGTTCAATGTACTTTAAGAAAATAATAAGAATTAAAAAAAAAAATCTTTTTTGCCTTAACAGCAGGAAATTTTGGGCTCAGGTGAACTACAAGAGGTCCTATTAAAATAACACACTAGAATTCTGAATTGTTCAGGCAATGAGAATAAATATGTACAAGACTTAAAGGATGGCTTTATTCCCAGTGTTTTATTCCCCCTCCCTGGAAGCTATTACCTGAAGTGCTTTTGGTGATGTTAAACAGAATCACCACAATTTTTCATTTGAATGACTAAATCTCCACTAGAAAATATCTACAGCTGGGGTATGTTTAGAACTTGCATCTACCAATGTTTTGTTTGATGCTTTTAAAAGAAGGGTTGTGTGACTTCACAAGAACCACCTGATCTTGGTCAAGGGACAAAATCCTTCACCTCTGTTGAGTGCAAGAACCTCCCACCGAATCTACTTTGATAAAGCTGAGTTTCTCAGAAATTCCCTTTTATGCTGGCCTGTCTCATGCTAGATTTTTTCCCCAATATCTGGTTTTGCTGTCCTCCCTTTACTTATTAATCTGAAGACCAAATGCTCGATAGCCCAGCTGGAGAAAGACCTAAAATAAGAGCTGGAAAAAGTAATGTTTGTGGCAAATTTAATGTATCGAGTCATTCACTGCCTCTGTTAAATGGTGCCTTTTAAACTAGTCTCATAATTTTAGTGTTTTGTTGTGTTTATTTTGTATTTTTTTATGGGAAGGATTTTCATCAGTGAAAGCGATAGAAAGCCAGATGTAGAGTTAGCCCCGGGTCTAACATGACTGCTGTCCTTGTACAGCTGCCAAATGTTCATCCTCAGAGCTGATTTTGGTGGTATTCTCATTCCAGAAGCTCTAGCCTTGCACAGGACATCGTTTCATGTGCCATTGCCTTTCTGAGTGTGCAGCTGGGATGATCCGTGGTTGATCTCATCCCTGGGCACAGCAAGGACGGTGGCAGTTCCTCCTCATTTTGTGTATAGCAGCTTCTAAAGCTGTTTTCATGAGTCTGGCTGTTACATCCATTTCATTTCATTTCATTTCATTGCTCTTCCTTGAAGGGGAGTCTGGCTGATTCTGTCTGAATAATTTCCATGGTCAAAGGTGGGATTAAATGGGAATATTCCCACCCTTAGAAAATTGCTTCACGTCCAAGGTGTTTATGTACACATGTGCAGAAGTGTATTTTATCTTCAAGGGAATTAGGGGGAGCTGATGAATTTTTCTCTGCATCTACAGTGTGATCTGGAAGAGGAACCCAAGACCACAATAATCTGCATTCACCATTTCGAATATTTTCAGTTATTCCTCTTGGATCAATTTAGTCGAGTTGTTAAGAAAACTAATCTAATCTCTCACTTTACCTTTTATTGCTGCAGTTCATATCTGTATATTACCTTATCTCTGTGCCCTGATGGGACTGCTGCTAATTTGTTCAAATTCAGAACACTTGCTATCTGCTCTCACTGTGATCAAGGTGGGCTCATGCAAAACTGTGCTCTTCTAATCACTTTTATTGGATAGGATTGCTGATTAAATGTCTTTATACTTGTCTTCCAGACCAATTTCTGAAATGAATTCTGACAAGGGCTCTTTGAGGCTCCTGTTGCTAATACAGGTAATAATCAGGTTCATAGTAGGAAGCTCGTTGACAAACGTATTTCTAGAAAATGAAAATCACAAACTTACTGGAACACTGAATATGCCATTTGTGCTGCTCCCTTTACTCTTTAGTTATGAACAAACAGTACTTTAAACCAAGACACTTCACATGATGAAGTTTTATGGCTTTGGGCTAAATCTACAAAGTTCAGTCACTGGAGCTACTCCTAATTCTTTAATATGTCTTAATATAAGAAACTTCCTATGTCACCAAACCCTACATTTTAATTTCCAGTTTGAAACAACAATTTCCATTTACATTGCAAAAAAATGACCAGTCCTTGAAGATAATGAAATTTTAAAACTTTGTGACCTATTATAATGAGAGGGCAGCTGAGGAAAAAAGCTTTTCATTTTGGCTATTAACTGCATTGTGAGTCTACATTTTTCCTCAATTTGCTGTTCAATTTAGTCTTCTGCCAAGAGATACTATATTAAAGTTGTTTTTCTCTTTATCCAGTTAATGAAAGGATATAATTAAGATAAGTGGGATCAAGCATGAGATCTCAAATGATGTTGTTCGATGGAAGCAGCTGCCTTTTTGCTGTTTTATAAACCTTTTTGGTGTCAACAACTGGAAACCTGAATGTTTTTCAGAATCATCATTTGTTTTTTGTGCCTTTGCATTCAGCCTCAGAATGAAAACTCTTTGTAATCCCCTGGGCTTGACTCAGTGGTTACACAGAATTCAGAGCTCACATAGTTTACAAAGTCAGGTCTCCTTAAGGAATGGGTGCAACCAGAGATTAGGCAGGCTAATTACTTGGCTTCTTGGTACACTGACTGTTTCTTCCTTTCAGAATTCAGTGTAACTTTATAAATAATTAAACACAGCTCTGACTTCATATTGCCAAATGGTTTTGTTTTCAGAGCAGTCAAGCAGTGAAGTGCAGCCCTGCAGGTCCTGTGTCCCTTCTGTGATCTCACTGCACATGACAGAGCAGAGGAGTAGCACTTTCCAGCCTGACTGTTTTAGTTCTCTACTCTTTTCACAGATTACCACTCCCCACTCTGGGGACCAAGGATTGCTAATCCAGACTGAAGATTTTTTTTTTTTAATATACCTTGTTACGTGTCTTTTGTTTCCACCCACTGCCTTATATTCAGAAAATATGGTTGTTCACTGATTTTGAGGGATGAGACTGAACTGCAAAAGGTAATCTGGGGTACAAATCCAAATGCCTGGCTCACTGGTTTATGATCTGGAATTGTACTCTGGCTTGTATTCTTGCTGTAATAGATTTTAGTCAGACAGTTTGGACTCAAATTTCTCTAACATCAGAAAAGATCTGATGTAAGTCCTCATGCTTAAATCTACCTCTGGGAAAAATCCTGGCATGGAGCTAACACTCATATAGCCAGAAGTGTTTGGAATAAAACTGTTTTAAACAACAAACAACGTGTTCAAAGTGTTTGGTCTATAGAAATAGACAGTTTCAAAAGGGAAATTGGATTAGTATCTTAGTCTTTGTACAACTTTTTCTTAAACTTCTCATACAGAAAAAGACCACTTATATCAGAAAAAAAAGCAATTTTTTTGAGGTTTAGAAATAACAGAAGTAGTGGTGCTTTTTTTGTTTTTTTTTCCAGTTTAAGTGGCAGGGCTGAATCAGTCCAACAACCCCATGATATGTGCAGGGTCATGCCTTGAAGCTGCAAGAGAGGTGCTAATGTCAACCTTTCTGGGATATGCTGTGCTTCCCCTCTCATTATCTGTGTTCTTCTTCTCATCATAATACCCAAGACTTCTGACCCCTGATGTATACATTTTCCTATAAAGTTAATCCCACACATCCTTAAATGGAAGTCTGTGACGAAGTTTGTCAGAATTGTTTGCCTGAGTACCTCTGTGCTTCCCTGAGCTACATGTGCAAGGGCACATCAAGATGAGAAGCAGCCAAGTCGTGCTGGAGGTGGGCTCCTGCCTGGTTTCTGCAGAAGGAGAACAGACTGTTCAGAGAACCATTTAGCAGCTGTTTATTAGAGGCATAAATGTGTGATTTTGGGGGTAGTAAAACTTGGCAGGAACTTTAATTTCAAAAGGAAAAGAAAACCAAGCAAAAAAATGGCAGTCCCTGATCCCCTTCTGCTTCTATAGTGAGTCTAATCTTATGTTTCATTACATATTCACATGGGCACTCGAATAGTTGTATGGAGCACCTGACTAAGAATCTAATCACACTGCCAATTAATTTGCAAAGAAACTTATTGAAAAATGCTGCTAAGTGCAAGAAGTTTTGCCAGTGTAATACAGAGGCTCAGCAGGTGCCCAATTTTTAAGCCTGAAGGACTCTAATGTAATCTGACAAATTGATTCTGGGATGGAGTGGCTGTGCTGAATTTCAAGGCCCTTGGCAATGAGTGAAGTTTGGTTTCCTTAGACCACTGAGGTAGGATTTATTTGCAAAACAGAATTAAACAGACTAAAAAGCTCTAGTCAAATGCTTTTGCAGGAACTAGAAAATTGGGTATTAGGATGCATCTATATGTAGCTATAACTTCATTCCCCCAGAAGCAGTGTGATGACTCACCACATCTGCCTCTGACACACAGGAGATAGGGCTTCCTGACTGGATTCAACACTGCCTCTGTCAGCTCTCCTAAAGCTTTTCTCATTGCTCTTTGTCCTGTGTCCTTATAACCATGTTCAATTACCTCACAAACCAGGGTTCTAGGATTCTTCTCTGGATTACCAGCAACTTTTTCCCACCTCTGTATCATAAACCTGTAAACAACCTTGTTCTGACTACTGATGATGAGATTTATCCTGCCCTGAGTCCCACCTTTAGGAAACAACATTTCTATTTAGTAAATCCGTTTTAATCAAGAAATATTACGTTAAGAATTAGTTATAACATTTAAAATGAAAAATAAAGCTGCCATCAAAGCTGAAGTTTTACCCCAATGTTCAAGAAATACCAACAATTAGCTGAAGTTTATATTCCTTCTCAGTTTGTATGTGGGAAGTGTTCAGATACTGTGCTGGTGAGGGGTGATATAAAATGCTTGCATAATATCAGAGTGTTTAAATAAAAGGGTGTAGAAAGCCAGTACAAAGATGCATGATTTCTGAGGAAATTTAGAGCTATGATTTATCTGGATGATGCTGCAGAAGGATTTTGCACCAGTCCAGTCACCAGGAATGAAGACTCTCAGCAAGACTTCTCTTTCTCTTCAGAAAACACCTTTGAGCAGACCATGATCTTAAATACTGTGAGCATCCATGCAGTTAATTTTTTACAAGGATAATCACTTAGGAGGGAGAGAATTTAAAAAGTGCTTTAATTTCACTTGATGTTCAGCTGCAATAGTTTATCAGGATGGACAGATGAACATTTCAGTGTTTCAGGGCAGGCAACAAACCTTTGCCTTTGTCCCTTCTGTTCCTGAGAGAGCTGCTAACTGTATATTTAAGTAGGAAGTTGTGAGAGAGAAGAATGGAGATGTATCTGAGTGAGAAGAAGCTGATGCAACAGATCTGAAGCTGCCATTCAGTGGAAAACTCAGGAACCCTACTTTTTGCTAAAGTGAAATAGTTACTAGAAAAGCTGTCTCACAGTCACAGAAAACACAAACATTTATATTAGACAGACAGAAAAGAGGATGGAAGGATAGGAACATGCAGATGATAAGGGAGATGGGGCCTTGCCCAGGTCTCCCAGATTTGAAGGCAGACCAAGGTGGGCACCACCATGATCAACACAACTGCATATGGTGTGTGGTGTGAACTCCATGGGAACCCCTCATCCCTGGCAAAATCATCCAGCTGCATCCTCTATGTCACTCTCAGTGCAGCTTCTGAGGCTTTAGACTATGTCCTTCTACTTCCCCTTCTCTGCAGGAGACAGAAAAGATGCTTCTTCTGCATTTATTTCTCACTGTGCCAAGATCCTAAAGTGTCTGGTGTGCTGAAAACACTGAATAGCTCCGAGCAGAGCCGGCTGCTTTCCAGTCTTCCAATGTGCTGACAGCTCACTTCTGGAAATTTTAACTGTAGAGAGGTAGCAATTTATCTGTAATCTCTGATTTTTATTTCTTTTATTCAGCCTTAGAGGGGAATTCACAGTATAAAGTGGGCAGAGGAAGAGGCTCCCAGGTTCCCTCCAATGTATCCGAGACACCCAAGATGCTCTTGGCATCTGGTTCCAGCAGCCTTTCTGTATTGGAAGCTGCATCTCCCTGTTTTAAGCTGAGATTCCAGCAGCACACTGGATTTTGAATTTGTAGAAAGCACATGATTGTGAATACGCTGCCTTTGAAGGTGGGAACCCTTCCTCATAGCAAGAGCCTTTAAAATGTCAGGATTAGCAAAACCTGTAGCCAAAGCCATGACTTTGAACTCAAGTTGTGGATTTGTTCTTGGGGCTGGGAGCGAGTGGCTGGAGCTGAACCACAACTTGAGTGAAGGTCTTGGGACAATCCTAGTTTCCCAGCTCCTTTCTCAGTGTCTGGGCCCTCTTTTCTGTGCTTCAAACTACTATAAACTATGGATTTTGTGGTTTTATACTCCTGAGGAGACAAAATTCTCCTTCAGCGGAGTGTCTGATCCTTGGGCTTGTGAGAAATGTTTTCTATTTTGTGACAAATTTGATCAATCTGAGGTTCCTTACACGTGCTGCATTTTTGTTTCTGGTCTCTGCTCTAGTGCCATTGATACTTAGAGTAGATTCTGCAGACAGCTGAAAATTCCCTCTTCCCCCAGTATTTTTGCTCCTTTTGTTTTCCCCAGCCCCACAAAAATACTCTGGTGATGTTTCTGCCTTTTCCTTTTCCATTAACAACGATGTTTTGTGACAAGAGCTATAGCTGCAGTCAGCATGGAAAATTTGCTGTTATTTTAAATAACCATCTGCTCTCCCCACAGTCTGCTACCTCATCCTTAATTTCTTTATTTTTTGAATGTTTATTTTGATTAGCTTTGTCACATGGTGCTATAAGGAAAACTTGCTTCACTTCACACGCTACTGCCATGTTGATACAGAAAACTGGCTTAAAACCAAAAAGATGTTATTTTTTCCATTTCCCCTCCTTTTTTTTTTTCCCTCAGAAAAAGTTTTATGCAACAAAGCATTGTGTAAGAAGGAGAACAGCAGAACTCATGGATTTTCTTTTCATCTCTGTCACAAATCCACTGTGCCACGTTGGGCCAGTCAGTTCAATCCAGATTTTCTTACTAGGATCAGTGTGATAACTGCTAATGGATCTCTTTAGTAAATCCGTGGTCACACCTGTGTAATGAGGTTGAACTCTAACCCAGAGCAAAAAAGAAATCTTGGAAGAACCATCTACATGAGGGAAGAGCTGATGCACTAAAACAGGTCACCTTTGTTTATTTATATTAAAATTACTGGTACACGGATCCTGAATTTCGGACTAACTCTCATTTTTGGATGTTTAATATCTGTGCTATAAATGCTGTTTCTCCATTAGCTGTGCACTGACCTCTGTGCACAAGGTTGTGGCAACTCAGCGGCCACAGCTCTGGGTGAGGAATCTGCACAAACCACAAGAAATCTCTCTTTGAGGTCCAAAAAAAAACACGAAGAAATTGAGACTCATTTTGCAAATGCAAATTTAACTGGTGCGGTTGAATAAAGAAACGTAATTTGGCTTCCTGTGAGAAACATTTTTGGAGGAAATATGGTCCCACTGAGTGCTTTGGATACGCTGCAGCTCTTGCAGATCCAAAGAGTGAAGTGTGGTAGCACTGGAAGCACTGCTGGGCTGCATTTCATTATACTCTGCTTTCCTGTAGGATTTATCTCAGTGTTGGCTTTGGGTGTGTAAAACAAACTCTGCTGTCCCTGGCTGTGCTGGTTTAGAGACCAGGAGGTGAGACTGGAATCAAGCCATAATTAGCTTAATGAGCCTTTGGAGAATGTTAGTGCACAGCCTGGGTTTGTTTATTTTTGTGGATCAGTATAAATTGTAAGTGATCCTACTGGTAAAAATGAACAGACAATGAGGTCCTTTGGTTCTGTCAGAGATTTCAGAAGTTCATTTAAGGTGTAGCTATTACATTACAAAACATGAGGGATTCCTCCAAAAGCTTAAAAAAAGGACATCTCTGACTGTTCTAACAGCACATGTGGCTTCCAGTGGTGTGTCAAGGGCAGCTCTCCTGGAACCAAAACAGTCCTGCAATTTTTCCCTGAATTAATGCTATAAAGATCTCATTAGGTAGTCTTTTTTAGAAAGATATGTATACATTTATCTTGCTTTTTCTGATGTAAGGTTAACTCATATTATGCTATAATTTCTGCAAACTGAATACCAGCATTGGTAGTTAGTAAGTCTATTCAGTTTGTGCCCAGAATGATGTTGTCAATGAAAACAGGAGCAGGAGTGTCATCCTCAGCATGGATTTTCCTTTATCCGTCCCTTTACTTGTCCTAAACTCAATTCCATATTGGCTGCTGCCAGTATTTATTCTACCTTCTCACTCTGTTAGGTTTTTCTGGGAAAGAAACCCCAACAGATCAAACTCAATCAACAACAAACCTCAAACAAAAAACAAACCAAACCAAACCAAACCAAACCAAACCAAACCTAAACCAAACAAGCCAGAAAACACCCACAAACAAACAAAAAGCCCTCCCAACTCCCCAAAACAATAACAAAACCCCCAGAAACCACAAGAAAAACCAAAATACACACCCAAAAAACAACAATGAAATACTCACAAAAATCCCACCAAAAAACCCACAAAAATGAACAACAACAACAAAAAAAACCCCATAAAAAACCCTCTAAATCAGGGAAAAAAAAAACAAACCAGAAAAAAAGACCAACAAACCGTAGATGCTGCAGTGATGTGTTAACACTTACTAATACTGGCCTGCAGAAGAGAAAGTCTTCATTGCTGTTGACAGCCAAATAAGCAATATTTATCTTGTGTACAGAGTGCAGCCATGGATTCACACAAGAAGTGCCCTTTTCTGTACCAGAGCTCTTTCTCTAGGCTGCTGTTGGCTACACTTCAGTCCCTATGGGGATTCATTGAGTTTATCTGGTGAATTAACACCATGAAGGACTAGAAAGTGCATTATTTCCTACAGCACAGGATACCCACTGCTGCTGCTGATGTTACTCAGGGAGAAGCAGTGATGGATGAGCAGAGGAGGCTCCAGTGTTCAAGACAAGATAGAACCTCATAAATCTTGTTAATGCAGAGCCACAGACAGGGAAGCTGAAAACACTGGTCCAAAAAAATGCATTGAGATGTCCTGGGGAAAGTTTCCTGAGGTCATTTACAGAATGCTCTATTCTGATTAGTCTTACCCTGAGGCAATACCAGGCAACTCTCAATCAGCAAAAGAGAAACTTTCCAAAATCTTTAGTGATTTTATTTTTTGAAGGGAAAGAGTAAGAAAGTGTTTATTATTTTAAAAAAAATGAAAAGCTCACAAGTACTAAATCTGTTTTGCCCCAACTGCACTCAAAATGATATTTGGCCTTATCCAGTCCCATGGATTTTTGTTCAATGTACAGATGTATTTCTTCTTTCTATTACTGTGCTACTAGCCAGAAAATCCCATAAGAATCCTTTTGCATCAGGCATTTGTAGTTGTATCTTACACAAGCAGACTCTGTCCCAAATGCTTACAGCCTATAACTCCTGAAAGAAAAAGGGTGGATAAAGCCAAGTATTACAGCAAGCCACAGCTGCCCTGTGAGACTGGAGAGCCTTAGGTGTGCCACAAAATTAGAAAGAAAGGCTGATCTTTCAGAGGGTCAGAGATATTTCAAATATTTCAGCTTTTAACTCATTTTCCATGGGAATTATTGTAGAAACAAACTCTGAGTTTGTGTCCCAAATGGTCGTTTTTTATTTCATTTCATATGAAAGGAAGAGTTCCTGAAGCAATTAGTGTCAGAAAAACCTCTTAGCAGAAGGAGGCCTGGCAAGGGGGTGGACTTTGTTAATGTTCTTCACAGAATCACAGAATGGTTTGGGTTGGAAGGGGCCTTAAAAATCATCTTGTTCCACCCTCCTGCCTAGGGCAGGGACACCTTCCACTAGACCAGGTGGCTCAGGGTCCATCCAGCTTGTTGGGGAATGGTTGCAGAATGACTGCAGCCCTTAGTGGACATCTGAGCCAACACACAAGGAGTTGTTATGATTATTGCAATCTTTGGGGAAGGCTTCAGACAAAAAAAATTATGCCTTAATAAACACTAGACACCAGTTTGCATGGTACCAGACTTCACTGCTCACAGAACAATGCTTATGTATGTCCTGGGAGCATCCAGTTTTCTTTTCCCATCTCTTGTCCTTTAAGCACTTTGATTTTGCAAGTGAGCTCCTTGGGGCAGAGACATCTGATGGTGAAAGCAGAAAGCAGGCCCAGTTAGACAAGTTTTCTGTCTAAGTACAGGTTTCTCAGCTGACCTTGGAAGGCACAATGCCCTTCTGCTTCTTTATAGACTGCTGTAAAATCCACTGTGCAGTATTTCTTCCTGTGAAAAAGTCTTTAAATTATGAAGCAAGTATCTTACTGAACATGGGAACAGGGCACATCTTTGTCTCCGGCTTCTTGCTCACTGTGATTATTCTGCCTCATGAACAGCACTAGAAACTTTTCTTTTCTCTCTGCTCCTCCAAGATCTGCCACAGGACTCTCCACACTGTCCCCCCAGCCATAATTCATGGTCCTGGTTTGAAATCTTTCCCCAGGACTGGCACTTTTGGGCTTGGGGTGGCTGGGCAGAGCCATATTACCAACCTCTCAGCATCACTCCTGAGTCAGCCAAGGGGAGGGCTCTTCAATTACGTGAATTAACCCCTTCAGCCCCTTTGGTTAGTGCTGTGTTCATGCCCCTAAATCTCCTGCCCCAGAGAGCAGAGCCCAGCAACCATCAATCACAGTGAATCACTCCCAGAGCAGTGCTGGCAACTCCCCACAGACAGTGGAAGCTACAGCAAATTGCAAAGGTTGGGGCAAGGCAATTTATTTCACTGTTTCATCTCCTTTTCTATCCCAAGATGGTACCTACTAACCAGGATTCATCTCCAGAACAGGAGTATACAAAGGGCAGCCTCTGGATCCCGTGGGTTTAGTTAGCTACAGCAGAACTGACAAGACTTCAAAGGTGAGCTGGGCAAACTGGAGTATGAAAGTCCAGCGCAGTGCAGAGATGAGTCCATGGCAGAGAGCAAAGAGCCAGTGTGAAGGAGAGATCAAAGCACTCACTGACATGAACTGCTCTCTTCTTACACAGGAGAGCTTCAGCTGATACCTGTTTAAATCACACCTACCAGCTGGCATCTTTTCCTAATTATGCCTAATTATATTTTAACTCTTAAAATTGTCAGGTCACACAGTTCCACCCAGGTTACTTTTTAGGTAGCTAAATCAGGAGTAATTGGAGGCATTGCCCCAATATATAATTTGTTTGACAGCTGCAATATGTCCTTAATTTCCCCAGGGGGTTTCCCAGCCCCCATTGATCTCTGCAGTGCTCATAGTACTGGAGTGGTTTAAAGCCAGCTCAACCCTGTTTACAGCCACAGAAGGGATCTATCCTTCGTGGCAATGCAAAAGCTCAGCTCCACCCATTCATCCATCCCTCCCTCCATCTGTCTGCAGAGCAACCTGCCTCTTCTCCATCTCCTGTGTTTGAAGACTGTCAGTCAGACCACTGTGTAGGGAACAAGGAATTCTGATTCCAATTGATAAATTCTGTAGTTCTGATTAACTAGAACACCTGACTGAGTGCTAGCTGGGGCTACAGCTGCAAGGAGATTTTTGGTGGTGGTGCTCAGCACTTCCACTTACAGTTTAATCAAACTCCTACCGAGCTTCCAACGTCCCAACACTCTCAGAAAATTGGTTGCCAAAACAATAGAAAGAAATTAGTATTTGTGCTTAATCAGTTATTGTATTTACTTATTCATGAGACGGCAATGTAGGCACCTGTGATGCAAGAGAATTTGGGAAATCTTTTAAGAGGCAAAAAAGGCAGCTCTCCTCACTGGAAATCTCCCATCCACTGAGATACCAGTAGAGATTGGCCAAACCTTCTGCTCAAGGTCACACAGCAAAAGGTGCAAGGAGCATCAGTCCTGGTTTGCAGTCACAGCTCTGAAGGGCCCTCGTTCCCTCAGGTGACAGGGAATGAGGGCCCTTCAGATTTGGGTTGTTACAGAATAGTGCACTCAAGGAACATAGATTACAGTACTGCAGGGGATTTTATTAAGAGAAAAATGTTAAACTCATTTTCCTGATGGTCTTTAACACTATTTTAACACTAAACAGGCTTCCCTCACTAAGAATTGGAAGGTGCATGACAAAATTAAAGGAGACTCAGAGCTCTTGCTCCATGTTACCTACTGGTTAACTATTTTGTTGTTACCTAATTTGTTTTGTGCTGTTTAATGGGATGCTGACCAAGCTGCACAGGGAAACTGTCATTAATTATTAAGAAATTGTCTAATCCATCAGAACATCCGTACTGCTATAGTGTTTCCCCTGAGGAGACCAAAAGAGCTCTGAGTAAGAAGTTGGAGATGTTCCAGTGAGAACATACAGCCCCAAAAAACAGCCTACCTTCCTAAGTTTATTAAATGAAATTTCCAGATGTTTCCTTCCTTCTCAGCATTGCACACCAAAAAGGTACAGCAGTCAGTTTTCAGAAAATGAAATTTGTTTTCTGTTAAAGAGATATTGCTGAAGGCACTAAGAGACAGGATCCTGAGGGACTGAAGTCCCTCATATCCCCCAAGTCCTTTGGGCACCACTATGGTATTACATGAAATAATACAAAAGCTCTGACCAAGGACTATTTTATGGTCATGGTAATGCAGTACAACCCTATGGAGCTTAAAGCCAGAAGGGAATCAGATCCTTTTGTTTTATTTTCAGGTACCTCACAGACATGAAATGTCATCCATTTACCTTGCTTTTGGCCTTTTTTTGACTGATACATGCCTAGGAAGACACCCAGTATCAGTGTGAAGATCACAAGGTTTTATTTGCTCTACTGCAGTGTCTGGCTTCTCTTTTCAGGTGCTGAGTCTTCTTGTGCCTCTGGGACAGAAACCCAAAGCCAAGTAGGCATCAGGTGTCAGAGATGGCAGAGATGGCCCACCATGGTCACCCTCAAAGAGAGCTTTGGGCAATTCCACTATTCCTCTGCCAGTAATTCCCTACTGTGTGGCAAAAGAAGAAAAAAATGGTGCAGCACAGGACATTCTGTAGCTGGGTATGAACAAGCACTAAACCTGTGTCTCTCAGTCCTTACACTCTGGGAGAAAGCATCTGATACTTCTCACTGGCATTTTACTTGACAGGTGGAAGAAGGAAGAACCTCAACAAAGTATTATCCATAAATCACTGAATTTAAGATGGGATTTTCATTAAATCTCCTGTTTCCAACCTTTCTTCTCCCCTCTTCTATTAAAGTCAAATTAGGAGTGAAAGGCTCATGAGCTGCTGCCTGGGGTGATAAGGATGCCTGACCATGAGAGCAGGGTTGTAAGCTTGAGGCAGGGCTCTTCATCCTTAAATCTGATAGCTTCAACCTCTCTCTTTCCAGGTCCAGGTGCTGTGGTTCATCTCTAAACTCCTGATAGCCAGGCACTTCAGGATGCTCTGCATCCTGCCGACAGACAGAGCTGTGAATGGCTTTTCCTCTTGAGAACAATACTGTGCATCCCCTCTCCTCTTTAAATATGTTTGGGACATGATTGTGAGCCAGTCTGGTGAAAAACAACTTTGATGGAAAAAGCTGGTTCTGTGGAACCTTCACAGGAGCAGAAAAAACCCAGCTTGTATAAAGCTTTTTTCAGAGATTGGTTCTAATGTTCTGTAAAATTAAATTTCTGGTTGAAATTAAAAAGCATCTATGTAAGCCTCACTGTCCCTTCGTGATCTTCAGAACAGCCTGGGATGATATTAGTCTCCCTCAGGCTTTAATTTATACCCTAGACTTTGAGGAAAATATTGTTTGTGTTATCATGGCATCAGTATTTGGTGAATAAGTTTGCAAATAACACAGTAATCTTTGTCTACATTAAAGACTCTACTAATCCAGGGTGAAAAGTTTGAACATGACAAATATTATCCTGACACAAGAAAGCAGCTTTCCAACGAAAAATGATTTCTGAAGGGGTTTTGACTGTTCTGTGCTAACAGTTTCTGGTAAGTTTACCAATAATTAAATACACTGCAATTTAACTAATTGTTTGATTATGGGCAATTCTCTAGACATTATAACATGTCAGGTTTTCAATGACAGAGCTGACAGATTAGTCTCATATTTTCCTTTTGCTATAAATCATGGAGTGTGACTTGCTAGGAAACTCGAAGGAAATGAAATACAATGAAATGCAGAACCACACAGGGACTGGAGTGTTTACATTTCATTCTGAGCAATAAAGCAAAGGGAAATAGTTAAGGGAGGGAGTCTTTGTGTTCAAATAGATCCTTTATGAGCAAAATCAAGCCTTGCAAAATTAAGTTGAGGCACAATTAAGTGGAACACAGAAATTTACATTTTTTTGTAAAAAAACTCAAAAACCCCAGCTTGCTTCACAAGGGTTCATAATGAGGAGCTGATTGCAGAAGGAGGGAAGGTAAAAGAGGTTACATGTGAGAGTGAAGGAAATGGATGTGGACAGACCTGCTATAACAAACCAAGGGAATGGACCTGAATTTCACATATTTCTAGCATGTCCTCAAGGTTCTCTGATGCAGAAGAGAGGTTCATGTAAACTGAAATAGCCACTCCTGCCCTGGGATGGGAGTAAGGGGGATCTCTCCCTCATGCGTGGAAATAAAGGCCATAATGAGGTTCCCCATGAGGAGAAAGGGAAGAAGAGATGTGTCTTTCAGTCCCTTTGACAGGGCATTGCCTCGTGGTAAGGGTTTGGGTCTCCTGTTTCAGGCAGATCCTTTTCTCTGGTTTTGTGAGCACTGCTCTATAATCTGGTTTAACAAAATGCAAAGACCTTTGTTAGTAAAAATAAACTCTTTCAAGAACTGTTCCCATTCTCTACAGGAAAGCTGACACTGTCTTTGTCTAAGACCCTGGCCTTTTTTGTGTTTCCATCAATCAGCCCCCTTTCCTCATGAAAACCTGCCTTAGCTCCAGGTCCATTTCTTTTCATGAACCTCAATGCATTGCCAGAAAGCCTTGATAGCTTTCAGTTCTTGGAATTTCCCTTTGTCCTGGCATCTGAAGCATTTTACATGCAGATCTGCTCTTTAAAGAGAACTGGAGCACCAGTCAAGTGGATTACAGGAAGCTGGCAGGTTCCAAAGGCTTTATGAAAAATACTCCTTTCTGGCAGGCAAATTGTCCCATGAAAAGGGGATTCCATCAAAGCTGCACTTCTCTGCACCTGAGAGTTTCAGATCACTTGTGAAATACAGACATGCTTCATTTTTACCCACAACATGGATAACTCCAATGAAAAGAAATTATTTGTCTTCACCATTCATTTAATGTCCCCTAAATTAGGAAAGAGCACCAAATAAAATAAGAGCCCATTATCACTTATTATTCCATAACCTTTCCATTCAGACAGTCTCTGAAAAACTAATTAAGGCACTAGTGGTGGCTAATGCATACACTCAAAATAATGCACATCCAGGCTCTATTTTGAGCAAGAGCAGCCGAGGTTCATTAACATTACACACTAGCAAATGAATTCAGTCTGGGATAATGCCACTCGTTTAAATTTTCCACAATCCACTTAACTGGAGCTTTGGTGTGTATTTGACAGACACTTTAAACTCCCTGGAGACCCTCTGCTTTCCCCTTTTCATTCCACCCCCTTCTAAAGGCCAGATTCTGGCTGCTCTTGGCCTGATTAGTGACTTGCTCTTTCCAGAGTTTAAGTGAGATGAACCACAGAGCTGAATGTTGTCCTGTCTGGGGAGAGGTAACAGAATGGGATCCAAAATGATGACAATAACAAAAGGGTAGTTTTTCAGTTATCCCTTCACAGCCACAGCTCAGAAAATGGGTTTCAGGCAAGACCCTGGGCTGGGATTCCAGGAATGGGTCAGCCTTAAAGTTAAATCTTAAGGCAAGGGGGAATGGCTTTAAACTGAAAGAGAGTAGGTTTAGATAGATATTAGGAAGAAATGCTTCCCTGTGAGGGTGGTGAGGCCCTGGCACAGGTTGCCCAGAGAAGCTGTGGCTGCCCCATCCCTGGAAGTGTCCAAGGCCAGGTTAGATGGGGCTTGGAGCAACCTGGGCTAGTGGAAGGTGCCCCTGCCCATGGCAGGGGTTTGGAATGAGATGGTCTTTAAGATCCCTTCCAATCCAAGACATTCTTTGATTCCATAATTCTTTAAAACTTGAGGGAGATGGTAGACCCTGTTTCCCCACCTCAATTGTCTATTCACAAAATTACTGTAATGCCTCCTTAGAAAGAGTCATTGGACCACCTGCCTTCAGCTTGCAACGTGTTTTCAGTAGGTCCTGCCTCTCAGCAAGAGTTTGTGCAGTGACTGTCACTATGGGATTCACACAGGGAATGCAGGAAAGGTGCAAATTGACCAAGTTACACAAATTTGTGCTGTGAGAAGCAGAAGAATGGACAACAGAGCCTTGGAGCCTCCAACAGATGGGCATGGCAGGTTGGACCATCCTCATCTCACAGCGATGACAAGTTGTAAAAACCCAGTCAAGCAGTCAGCCAAGAATCCTGCAGATGAAGCAGCTGGAAGCACCAGCAGGTGTTCGGAAGTGGAACCAGCTTAAGTGGCTGCCAGACACCCACATTCAGCAGGATGGGAATCCCTCTGCACGTCGCGTGGGTTTGATTGAAGTGCGGTTCAGACAGGGCTTTATTTCTTACAGGTGGCAGCTCTGTGCAAATTAGAAAGTGAGTGTTGATAAATACACACCGAGGGATTGCTTTTATCATCCATTTTGATTTTCATGTTAGTGTTTTATGCATGTCCTCAGAAAAGTGAAGAAATGGATACTGTGTTAATAATTAAGGGACTGGCTAATTGAATTGCTGCCCTTTTCACTTGTGTGATCAGCCAGTATTCACAGCTTTTTAGAGTTTTTTTCCATTGGAATGAGAAGCGGTTGATGTCTGCCTTGCATCTTCTTTCATATTAATTTATGAAGAATCTACACAAATTTTCAGTGAACATTGCAGAAGCACAGCAGGCAGTTCCCTTGATGAGCAAATCCTTGTCTGGACCTCCTGCGTGTGCTCTCTCTGGAGAGATCTGCTTCTCTGCCTGCTCCTGAGGAATCACAGCCACCCAGGGAGTCTGAGAGAGCCCTACTTCATCCAGTGACCCTGTGTGACATGAAAACGAGGTGAGAAGTGGAGTAGCAAAAGGGGTTTTGAGATAGAGTTTGTTAAACTGCTTTATAACAAGCACAGGGTGCTACTTCTGGCAAAGCACGATCATGTTTAAAAGCAGAGAAGCTCCTTCAACCCCTCAGACTCTGAATTGCTGTGTACCCCAGGGAACTGGTGTGTTACCTGGAGCCATCTGAGCTATCTGAAAGGTCTTGACACCATTCATGAAGCTCCACAGTACAGGGGCACAGAGTCCCCCTGTAGCCTTCATGCTCATGAAGAAAATCCTTAGAAATCTACAGCTCCAAATACAGTATAAAAGAGTCCCCTGAGTAACAGGAAAGGCATTTAGAGAGGCTGAATCAATAGAGAAAATGCTTTCTATTATTTTAATTTTTTCTTTCAAATGAGCACAGTGTACAGTATTTCCTCATAGTCCCATCAGCTTTAATGTAGTGCTCTGTTTTCTGCTTAGGTTATTTGGATGGACGGACTCCAACACACACAAACACATATCTGCATGTTTTCAGTGCCCACAACTGGACAGGACTGGATCCACACTTTCATTTTGGCAGTGTCATAGGGTCACCTGGGCCTGAGATGTCCTATTTTACCCATCAGTGAGCATGTTCTCCCTGGCATCAAGGTAACGTGCCCCATGTCCTGAGCTGGGCGTGCAAGGATGTGGCAGTGAATTCATTTGGCCTGAGACAGCTCAGATGGCAAAAAGCCTTGACTTATCTGCCAAGAAAACTGAAAATGTGCTTCAGCTGAGTCTGTCAACGTGAGAGGAGCAGAGGGTTGCCCAGTCAGCCAGAAGATGAATTTGTGCTTGTTCTGTCAACTGCTGGAGATTGGAATGTCAATATTGAGCCTAATAAACTTCTAGTTTCTAAAACATTAGCTGCACTCAGATCATGTTTAATAACAATCTGGTCTACCTCAGGTCACACAACTATCTGCAGCATTGTCTCTGGACTGGTGGTGTTGCCAGTACCCTGCTTCTCAGGTCTGCTTAGGTGAATAATCCACCCAAATTAAATTGTGGCCCCCGGCAGCTTCAATCTCAAACCTTCCATGTACAAAGCAAAGGAGAAAATTAAAACTATGAGATGGGAACTAGAGACTGAGAGATTAATATATTTTATTAGATTGCTTCAGAGGAGCTGAAGCAGAGAGCGGGCACTGAATGAACACAAGCAAATATTCTCATAAGGAGGGTGTGACACCCCAGATTTGATGGTCGGCCCTTATCAAAGGGCTGATAAAATCTTTGTGGCTAATCAGGCTTTTAAGAGGCTAGAAGCTAAAAGTCTGAGATCCCTCTGTGATGCAGACAACTGTTTCCCATCTCAGCATGACTTGCAAAGCAGTTGGAAGTGCAGGGAGTGCTGATGGATGTCTGGGTACCAAAATGCCTTAATTACGCTGCCCTCCCTAGAGTTCGTTTTGGTGATGTATAGAAAGTGCAAGGAAAATATCGAATACAGAGATTTCTTTTCTTTGTTTTTGTCTTGGCTGGATTAATTAAAGATGTCATTGATCCTGACAGGACTGCCTTGGGGTGCTATTGCTGATGTCGTGCTTGCTACAAGTAGCTGGTGATGAGGGTACACACAGTGATGTTTTTGTGCTGTATTATTCCATTTGAGTCCACTCGAGCTGCTTTGGAACAACTTTTCTCACTAGAATTATTGCCCTCTCCCTCTATTTATTGGTAATGTGTGGTAACTTATTCCCTGACACTGGAAATTAAATTGGTTGTTGGTGACTGCAGGGTTTTCATTTGAATATTCTTTAAATCATAAAATCACAGAATGATTTGGTTTGGAAGGGACCTTAAAGATCCCTTTATTTCCACCCTTCTGCCAGGGGCACCTTCCACTATACCAGGTTGCTCAGAGCCCCATCCAACCTGGCTTTGAACACTGCTGGGGGTGGAGTGTTAACAAATGCAAAGCAATAATTTAGAGTTAAAGAGAAGATGGGAGACACTTCCCACCATGGATCCATGTACATGGATATCTGAGCACCCTTAAACTAGAATGTTGCTCATCTCACAGCTACCACAAAGCAGTTCCTAAATATTTTTGCATCAAAGCCAGGATTCAGCTGTCAAATGCTGGCAGGTTGGAGCTTGCAAAGATGGGGAAGGAGGAAACAAATGGATTTGTGGGCAGAGGGCAAGCGATGGGGTCAGAAGCACACAGCACATTCATCCCTCCCACAGCCCTGCAATTCATCGTGGGACTGTCACTTCCATTCAGAGGGTATGGATTGACTTGGTGACCCACAGGTGAGTGATGGGCATGAAGCATCTGTCTTGGTTCTAATTAGGCTGTAGTCATGGCACTGCTTGAGTGCCTTAGAGGCACAAATGCATTTATCACTGTAGTACCTTTGGTTGGGCAACAATATTAAGATTTTTCTTTTTTTTTTTTTTTTTTTTGGAGAGAGCAGGAGAATAAATGAGATTTTAAAACGTCACAGGAATCACTTTTTGCAGATCCAGAAACTAAAGCATTCTTCCAACTCCCAGTCTAATGTCTTGATCTCAAGACTCACTTGTCAGGTGGCATCCTAAAACCCTGTTCTATTTAATCCATTCCTCCAGGGACTTCTGAGTATATATGTTGAAAATATATATCTGCAGAAGATGGAGTTTAACAAGTTTTTCACTACTTCTCCAAGAGTGAGATGACTTTTAAATCAGCTGTGTCTGTTTTCTATATTATAAATTACTGTCTTTGATAGAAAAAGTCTCAGTTGTACATTGGCTTTTACTCCATGTCCATTTATGCTTGATATCTCTCTGAATCAATGATGGCTAAGTTACAGGTGATTCATGGACAGCAATACAGTGCTAAATCAGGTTTGATTCCTTTGATGAGAAGCCTGGAAGACATAAATAAGGTGGCTGAAACTTTAGACCTTTCCAAAGAAACATCTCATTCTTCCTATAAACACAACAAATGCTTGTCTGTTATCAGGGACAGAGCTTCTAAATAAGGCTGTTTCCTTAGAGAGCTCCATGAGTAGTTGTTTACTGGGTGGTATATAGTTTCATGAAAAAAAAAAGGAAAAGAAAAGAATGAGGATCCTTCCTAATTTAAAAAGAAGAAAAGCTATCTATCTTAATTTCTTAAGGTCTTAATTTCTGTGGCAATATTTCTTTTCCCCCCACTTCTGAATTCCCTTAATTGTTCCTTTGTTGCCATGTTCAGGCTGTGCATACCACTCCCTGAGCCCCACTACACCTCTAACAAGAACTAGGAAATGTAATTATTCCCACTCTCTCCGTTTTCATTATGTCTGTATTAATAGTCTTCCTTTCCCCAACAACCTGTGCTGACAGCAAACCATTATCATATGATGCACATACACTGAGTACAAATTCAGGTTAATACCCCATGATGCTGTGTAATGCACTGTCCTGCTGCTGAGCTTAATCTGATCCAACGTGAGGGAGGAGGCACCACGGCACAGCTCAGTATTTCATACCAGGATGGACTTTCTTGCCAAATTTTGCAGAGGGCTGACTTAAAAGCTTCCATTTCCCACCAAAATCTCCCAGCCCAATATATTTGTTGCCTGCAGGCTGGGTGGCTTCCGTGCCACCCTGTCCTCTCTTGACCATCCACAAGAAGAGCAGCAAGGAAAGAAGGGCTGCCAGAGGGGAACTCTGAAAGTACCCCCACAGTCCAGCCCCCAGCCAGAGAGCTCAGTGAGCTTTTCTCTTGACAGCTTTTATATGAAAATGGGCTGACTGAGTCAGAGGGATCAAAGGGCAGAGAGGATGCCAGCAGAGGATAAAGAGAAAGGGAGACCCTATGGCCATAGGCAACCACCCAAAAAAGATTAAATTAGAGGTGTGAACACAGTGCCTTTCTGGATCCTGCCAAGAAGTTTAATTAAAGTCACTTGCTGTAGCTGAGTGACCCACTTTCACTCACAGCTATCACATCAGATGTGATGTTTTAGGAGATGGGCTACAAGAGCAGAACAGCATTTCCATCTTTCTTTTTTTTTTTTTCTTTCCTAACCAAAGAAACGACAAACTCACTTTGCAGGAAGGAGAGGATGATGAACTTTTTATGTTGTCGTTGTGGTAAAAACCACTGACACGTCACATGGCTTGTGTAGATCCCAGCTCTGTCAATAGCTCTTTCAATCCCATAATCCCTTTTTCTCCAGAGATAAAGCTTAGGTGGAGAGACCACTTTATCTGGAAAATTTGAGCAGTTTGGCTTTGCTTCTGTCTTCTATCTCCACACATCCCAACGAATCCAGAATTGCAGCCAGTAAGTGCAGGTTGCTGATACACAAACTGAGATGAGTGTCTTGGCAGCAAAGGGCGGATACCTCCTGTACCAAGGCTGTGCCATTTTGTTCCTAACAGAACAACAGCAGCTGAGGGACTGTTTGAATGTCCAGCATGTAGAAGAACAGAAAGAACCAACCCCAGAGGCTGTCAGAAGGTGATGGAAGAGCAGTGTCAGGAGGGTTTGTCAAGATCCTTCCTACTTGTAGAGTCTCTGATCGTCAGGTCAGCCACGACCGTGTATTTCATGTCACAGCTGACAACCTTCTCCTGGCCAAGATGAACACACCATCTGTGCCCAAATGCTTGGTCAGTTTTCCCAGGGTTGAGCAGAAGCCAGATTTCAACTGAACAAACAAATCTCTGATAGGACATGTCTGTAGATAAAACAAGGGCTAATTTCATGCTGGAGTGGGTAATATGTTACCATCAACCTGAGCTTTTCTTTGGATCAGGTTTTATCTCTTCCTTCAGCAGATAATTACCCTAACATACTACAACTATGTCATTTTCTATGATTTCCTGTTTCTTTTTCCTTTTTTAAAAAAAGAAGGAAACTTATTTTGTCCTTTTCCTTTAACCATATGGCTTCTGACATATATACATCAATATACTTAATAGAAAATATGCCTCCGGAAGGAATTTACAGAAATAGAAGACCCATCATGAAACATGCACAGAGCATCTACAATAGAATTATATAATATGAGTCTATTTGGAAACAATTTGTCATCTTGGGACAAAGGAATATTGCAAAAGAGCTTTCTCTTTGCACAACATATTGCTGCTAGCCTGACTGGAAATCCACAAACTAAGAAACCTTTTAGTTTATTTAACTGCCAGATGCTTGATTTAAGGCAAATTGGGCCTGATCCCAAAGCCTATCAGAGATGATAGGAAATCATCCTTTGAATTCAGCTGGCTCTAACCCAGAATTACAAGCTGGTCTCTCACAGACACATTTGTACCACAGTCAGTGCCACTGACCAGGAGTATTTATGTATTCCAAATGCTTTCCTTACACTCTGGATTTGAAGTTTAGTGCTTAATAACAGTTACTGGAACTCATAAATAAAGACCTCTTAAGTATTTGGCCTCAGTATTTGGTACAAACTTGTGGCAGTGGTGCTATTTTGAGGCTGCCACTTCTGAATTCGTACGCTTGGAATGGTGTGGGAGAAGGGGCTCGTTATGAAACTGTGTGTTACAAAATCTCGTTGTCACTCTCATTTGGTCCCAGCCTGTGATGGGGACTTCAGAAAGTGGGTGGTAAGGGCACAGAGAGAGAAAACCCCGAAAAAATGGGATGGTGTGTAGGCAGCAGGATTAATCATAAAATCATAGAATGGTTTGGGTTGGAAGGGACCTTAATGATCATTGTGTTCCAACCCCCTGCCATGGGCAGGGACACCTTCCAATAGACCAGGTTTCTCCTAGCCCCATCCAACCTGGCCTTAAACACTTCCAGGGATGTGGCAGGAAGTACATAATAGAGCTGAGGAATAAATAAGCAGTGAAAAAGCAGATCTGTAGGTGAAACTGGGTAAAGAAGAGTTGATCATTTTCCCAGGCTGGCTTGTCAGTAACAGATCCTTTCCTCATGCTTTTTAATTCTCCTCTACACCCTGATGTTAGACACGTTCTTCTTCCAGCCACATCAACATTTATTTATGTGACTTATCATGTGGCAGGTTTTTAACTGGCTAGATGTTTTTGTCCAGCTTCATTTAAGCTGCCCTCTGGCATCCCAGGAGCCACTGGTGCTGCCCTGAAAACTGGTGCTTCGGCATTTTGGAGACAGCTGGAGTGTCAGGGGGAGGCAATTGTGTGTGACCTTATGTGTGTGTCAGAAGCCTGATGAAGAGAATGAATAGAGCTGATAATGGATGCTTACAATTGAATCCAGGCCACAAAATGAAATCAGGTGAAGAATAGACCTCAGGGCCAAAGCTTTAATTCTTATTGGCAATGAAAAGAGAGCGTCGATGCAATTTCACGTACTGCTACCTTGACTCACTTCTCTTCTTCACTGACAAATACACTCAGTGTTTGTGCACATCAGAGCTAAGATTCTAGAAAAAACAGCTCCAAATACCTGTTGCCCTTGTGCACAGGTTCTAACTTTGGAAGCCTGGCTTTACATCTGAGCTCACTGAGGGTTGATTGGGCTGGTTGTTACGGCAGTATGGACGGGTCAAAGAAATCTCTAAGAAATCCTAGAAAACAGAGAGAAGGCAGAAATAGGTAAGGTCCCATCAAAATAATTTTTCAAAGAGGGAGAGCTCAGAGGGGGGCAGACCTTTGTTTCACTGTGGAGGGGAAACAAAGCTGCAGAGGTTTCCTTGCCATCAGTTTATGAGACAATATCATGCTGATGATTGCAGGTTGAGCTGCTTCTAGGGCTGTAATAATAGACACTGGGATATGTTTGATAACCAGTATTTGCCCACGATGGTAGAAGTTAATGTGTTATTGTCCTTGATTGCACACATCATCTCATCAGCCACCTTCCTGGAGCTTGCTCATCCAAACCCTTGGCTACCAATGATCTTTGGATTATTGCTTCTCTGGTCCTTTTGCTGCCAATAGTTCCTGCATCAGTTTGGAGATGTGTTAATGCTTATATTTGTGTCTGCTTCTGCTTCTGCCAAGGTATCTTTCTGTCTAGGGAAAAACACCACTTTACAACTGAAAAACAAGTATTGAGAATAGTTATCATTCCAGCACAGGAATACGAATTTATGCAAATCCAAACCAGGATACAATGCCCAAATAGTTGGATTAACACAGCTCCACTGCACACAGTATTTAGCTGAAAATTAGTCAGACATATTCTCTATCCAAAGGTGGACAGATGTATGACTTTGATAGAAGGCCATGGACATTGGCTCCTCCTGATTTTAAAATGCTGCCTAGAGGGTAGGAATGGCACAGAACTGAGCTGGGCTGCAGCTGGTGTAGTCAGGGGTAATTTTAGCTATTTGGGATCTGCAGGGTAAGGCAGAAAGAGTCTGTGTCTGTGGCTGCCACTAGAAATGTAGATTGTAGGACAGAAGGGCTTTTTTTTTCCCTGTACAAATGGCCTCAGTTCCACTTTCCTAAGTAAACAACCAGCTACAGAATTAGCTACACCGCTAAATGAAAACACAAGTTGAAAGAGAGCATGTAGAGTAACTGAACAGGAAGAAAGGAAATATATGTGTAGCAGACCTGAAAAAGACACAGAGAGCTAATTAAATGTAGTACAATTAATTTCACACAATGTCCTTCACATGCAGCATCATAAAATGTTTTACTGGATGAGTGCACCTGGAATCAGCTGCAAGTCTGAAATCTGCCTAATATCAGAAACATTTTATGTCTCTTTTGCTTTGCCTTATTGTTGTTAGGCTGGTGCAGAGAGCTGCTATGAGGAAAAAGCATCATAGCTCACCAGTCCTTCTTAAGATCAAGGTGAAACTCCACCATATCAAGCAAAGGATGGGAAAGTGGGAAGAGCAAAGAGGCCAAGGCTGTGGCATGGACAAGTCAGAAAGCCAATCTGCCATATGCCTTTGGGAGAATCCATGTGTATTTTTTGAAGCATGCACGTAACCCTTGCCATGAAATAACCCAATCTCACGAAATTCATGCCTGTGCCTCTACAGCCTTAGTGCTGTAGGTTGTAGGAGTGATATCCAAGTTCCCCTTTCCAAATGCAATCCTTCCATTGTCACATGTCAGCTGCCCGAAGCCAAGGACCAGACCTGAGGGAAGGCTGTTGGGCCCTTAATCAGTTCTTGCTTTCAAATGACAGCAGCTCATTCCCTGTATCAAAGAGTGCTACTTAGCATGTGCAGCAAATTGAAGGATAATGAAAATAGCTTGGATTTCATTATTGGTGGAGGAAAAAAATTACAAGTGGGACAAACTGAGAGTCATCAGAGAATGATGGGGCTGAAAGGAAGAAATGAAGTATGTGAGCGTTCCTCTAGGATACTCATATCTCTGCACCAGTGGTTTTATGCAAAAAGCAGAACTTGGAATGATATTGCTTCCTGCCCTGGCTCTCATCTTCACCAAACAGCCTGATTTTATTCTAGCAAAATGTGCAGCCAGTTTTTTTTCTGTGCTTGCAGCACGAGTTGCAGCCACTGTTGGGAGCCACTGTGCAGCCAAGAGCCCGACAGGCAACCACACAATATGAGCACATGTGGATCCAGTTCCTCTATTCCCAAGACTTCCAGGTTCCAGCCTGCTACATCTCCCGTCCTTTTGATATGTGGTGATGATGCCCATCTCAGAGAGACAGATGTTGCAGGCAGAAATCTTCTCTCTGACTTTGGATAACTTTTTGCAACCGATTCCCTTGAGTGTCACAAATGAAGGCAGGCTTTTTCTTGCCCATGGAAGGAGATTCCCTTGTTGGCATTATTCAATATTTAACTGCCTGTCTCCAGGAATAAATTAAAATAACAAGGTAGGGCAAGCTATTTTATTCATTCCCTCTCTTAGCAGGATGTCCCTCAGAAGGGAAGTGCTTTCCAGTGTGTTTCTGCTCCTATCCTAATTTCTTCTTTGTTGCCCATAAGGGGACTAATTGAATCATAAGATGCTTTGGACGTCAGCGTTAACCTCCTGGGTCATCCTCTTTGCGTGGGATGGAATGAGGGCAAGTAGACTTACATTTCAGCCTGTGACTTAGGAAGGTATCCCTTTGCTCATCAGTGAGCTGGAGGCTGCTGTGTTATATAGTTTTCACTGTGGCAAAAAAGGCACAATTATTATAAGGCACTGTTATCTCCTGTCACATCCAATAAAATCAGCCTGACTTTTGGGAAGTCCTATGAGGAAGGAGTCGGGATGAAAATTCATGAGTGCAGCCTAAGAGACGTTGGCAAATAAGACCTTCTGTCAGTCATTACCCTGCAGATACTTTTTTTAGGGAAGGAATGGGCAAGCTGGGGTTAGGGGACCTTGCTGTGTGATCTGGCAAGCATTCCCAAATGCCAACCCTCACGTAACGACCAGTGATGAAGGCAAGTTGTGTTAATGATCTTTGCACTGCAGTGAGGTGGGTTATACAACTGTGCAGCTCTGTCTGATGGTGGATGTTGACTTTGATCACCAGGCACAGTGGCTCCTTGCAGAGAAGTGGCTCTCATGAAGGAGAAAACATTTTTAAAGGCTCCATAGCATGAGACCTGTCATGGATTTACGAGTGGGCAGCATCCTGAGAGATGAGTACCCCTGAGTAAACACTTGTAAAAAAGAGCTTGTGACAAGAACATTGGAGGGAGATAAAAGGGCCTCCTCTGCTTGATTTGAGACTGCATCACTGAAGTGAGCTCTCAGCCAAGGAAAGCCAGTGGCTGCTTGCTGTGGTTGCTGTCAGCAGGGTCTCCACAGCTAATTTAACACTTTCTGAAGAAGGAGCAACTCACAGTGGTGTTGCTTCTCTCACACTTGCAAGCACTATTGTTCTTCCTGTCCTAACATTAAGAGAAATTAAAATGATGGCTTTATTTCTCCTGACATTAAAGGTTTTGAGTCCATCATGTTAAGTACCAAAAAAACAAACCCTGTGCACTGCCTTGGCCAGCTGACCATGTTTGCTGAGGTTACCCACATGTTCATTATCAAGCTTTACTCTGTGAGGAGACTCCCTTGGAAAAGGGTGGACAGTTTTTGCATTTCAATTTGCAGCTAGGCTTGGAAATGCAGCACAATCAGAGAGCCCATGGTGACAGGTTTCCCAAAGCTGCAGAGCTGAAGAGGAGCTGATACTCTTGGTGTCTGATCTGTTCTTGGAACATTAAACCCATTCTGCTTGTGCCTGGGCCTGCAGATCTCCTGAGGATTTTCTGAAGCACAAGTGACAAAAAGCAAGTTGCTTTTCTGCAAAAGCTTTTCTCAGGAAAACTTTATCCTACAAAATGTTGGCAGCTCTCCACCCTTAGTGACTTCAGGGTACAGGGGGAAACTTGCTTAGTAGCTTTCAGAGCAAAGCTCATGAGGCAATTTTAAAACATTGAGGTGCCTGCAATTCAGAGATGCTGCAGCAGTAATCAAACACACATTTATTTTACCTGGGGATTTTGTAAATGTATCTGAATAACATTGTTTGCCCATTTTTTTTGTCCTGTTATGAGCTTCTTTGCATCTCTGATGCAGATTGTCAGGCATGTATGTGTTTAAATTCAAACTTGACCACTGGAGGTGAAGAACCTGCTCTTTTGTCGAGCCTGTGCAATGATGAATTGGCAGGACCTGCCTTTCTGATATGGATATTTTAATTTAGATCCTTTCCAGTATGTGATAGAAAGTGGAACGTTGAAGATAGGCTAATCCTCGTCCTTGCTTTGCCAAGCATCAAACTGAAATAGCTTATGTGTTTCTGAGTCACTTTGCTGGTATCTCATGGGAAAATGGGAGCAAAGGCTGCAGTCAACCTTTCTGCAGTGTTGTTCCAAACGGGGTGATTGATGTATGATCCCACAAAATGTGCAAATGAGGGACTGTGACCATGTTAACCCATTAACTGTCAAAGACCTCATCCCAGTCCCTGTTCAAGCAAGAGGGCAGCGACACCAGGGAGGCAAGGCTTGCCCTGTGTCAGCACACAGCAATTACTACAAAGGAGGGGGGAAAACTGAGGAACCTCTCCAAAGAAGCCAGGCACTTGTGAGTAGGAATTTTTTTTTTAATTGGTTTCCACCTGTCAGACTTGTCAGTGGTGAAACTGGATGTTTTCACAGAGAGAAAAAAATCCTTCTCCCTCATCCACCTCCACATGTCCTCCCTCCCCACTGGCCCATCTCCAGGCTCCAATGTGACAGCTGAGCAGGTTTATTTCAGCATCCGCTGTCAGCAGGAGTGGAGGAGTTTGTGAGAAGAGACATCCCACGGCTTTGGTTCCTAGCTGATATTTTGTGTTTGATCTTTGTTTGGGAATCATTCCCTTGGGATGCTGTTGAGAATCTGCTGTGATCCATATCCCAGCCTTTAGGCTGAAGTTCTTTCTGAGATGTGCTGGTGCTTTAACAACAGCTTCGCAGCTCTGCACAGATTTGGGATGATCCGCCCATGTCCAGAAAGTCCTGGCAACCACAACATTGGTCTGTGGTATCAGGTACCGTAGGTGGATGTGGTTGGATGCAGCTTAGAACAATGGGATCACCTGGCAGGGGCTGTGTGGGAATGTTTGGAAACTTAAACTGGGGCTGCTCATAGAGGAGGGTCCCTGGCACAAGCCCTGCCTCTTCTCATGGGAAGGAGCAACTGGAAAACCTGTGAGCAAGGATTTTGCCATCAAGTGACAGGGATAATTAAGGGAGAAAGGAAACAGTTGCCTTTTGCTGACAGTAGAAGGCAGAGGAGTTAACAACCCAGCCACAGCCATGCTCTCTACCTGAACTCCAAAGCCTACTCTGCAGGTGACTTCCCTGCTCATATGACTTCCCTTATTGGAGCTGTAATATAGGAAAGACTTAAGTGGTGAAACCAAAGCAAAAGAAGACCACAACTTTAAGTTATGGGGAATGTGGTTGTGTAAAAAAAAAAAAAAAAAAAAAAGGGAAACAGGAAAGAAATTCCCCTTGTACTCAGTTGTCACCTGAGAGATCTCTGCTTCCACAGAATTCCCCAAATTCCCTGAGCCTGTGAGACAGAACATATCAGTTCAGCTTTGTGCCAACAGACAATTGAGACGACAACATTATTAGTGTTTCAGATCAAGCCTGTCATGTTGAATTAACAGTTCATAAGGCACAAGAAATGCCGTTCCCCCATGTGAATCAGAACTGAGACATCACCTGCAGAAATAATTGTATTAGTTTTGAATCAACAATGAAAACAAAGGATAAACAATTATCTAGTTAAGTTCCTCATCCTTCTTGGTAACATCATTGTGCAGAGTAATTGAATTTCCTTTGTCTTCCCATTTGTCATGGGGTTTATGAGACACCCTTTCTTCCTGTCCCTTTGTTGCTGTGCAATATGAACACTCTTAGCAAATAGTGCCCAGTGTGCCTCTGGCTCTGCATCCAAAGGTGGGAGCGTTGGTCAAAGATGTCCTGGTCTCCAGCTACCTGCTTCCTGGGCATCTCAAACTGCAAGTTCCTGCTGTGGTCTAGAAGGAAAGCTGAGCTGCCAGACAAGGAGGTGGGAGCAGAGAGGAAAAAATGTAAGGTTCATGTACCAGGATAGATCACCTCTTGAGGTGGTACAAGACTGAGATACAGAACTAGAATTGGCCTTTTCCAGTTATTTTTCCATCTCTTGGGCTCACACAGATGGGGTTGGCACTCCTGACACCACATGTCCCTGCTGTCACGCAGTAAGCGAGCAGGCAGAGGTGGCTCAGGAATGCCACAGGGAATGTGAGCTTATGCTGCCCTTGGATGCAGACATTGAACACAGGCACTAACACCTCGTGGTTCCCAGTGCTGCAGGTCTGCTTCAGCCGCAGGTACACTGGCCAAAACCCTGGCTGTTGGCAGCTTAGTCCCCGTTGTTGCCAGTGGTAAATGTAGTGTTTGCAAGGCTGGTCCTTGTTTATTGACAGTGGGGAAAATCTGTTGGCACAGTATGTGTGGAGTGCTCACACACAGGTGTGGGAACATTAACTTGAAACCTCTCTTTTTCTAATTACAAATCACTGATGCATCTTCCCTGCTTTCTGTGACTGTTTTATTCTCTATTACAGCTACTTTGGAGGGGGAGGTTGTGACACTTCTGAAACTCAGTGGGGTCTGCCAGAATCAGGTCTGGGATGGGAAACCAAGACTAGAGGCTCTTGGAGTGGTAAAGACAGCAACATTTTCACCCAAAAAGTGAGCTCCTCTTTCAAAATGATCATTGAAAAGCAGCTGGTCTCTGCTTACCTGTGTGCTGTCCTTCAGATGAGCTGCAAATGCAGCATTCCTACATGGCTGCTCACAATCCCCATGATGGGACTACTCTGTCTGTCTGTGGTATCCCAGTATTTTCACCCAATGCTGGTTGTGCAATCCCAGTTTTGCCTGTCTCAGATTTGCTTTCTCTGTGTCTATGCAAATGTCACATATCAGTATACAGCACTGCTGCCACCACAGCTCCTGGTTTATTAGAAATGAAATCCACTTTTCTGCATCACAGTTTTTCTGGGTACATCTGGTTATGACGAGGTCTCTGTGTTTTGACTTTTGAAACATTAGGTTTTCTAGTAGCACAGAACAGTTTAAGGGAAAATAAGTACTTTTAGCTATGAATATTTATGGCTAGAGTTGAATTGTATTTTAGATTGCAATTTATTATTGCTGGGAGAATAGTAGATAGAAAGTAACCTTCAATTTATTTAACATATTTTCTCTTTTGTGCTTTGATCAGTGAACAAATTTATCTGAAATTTGTATAGTGTAAATCTCAGTATTAAAATCTTACTAAAGTTACAGTCTTATTAAAGAAAACAAAGCTGGGAACAAAGCTGTCCACAATGCAAATAAGCCAGAAATATTTCTGCCCACAAACAGTGAAAATATAGAGTTGACCCAAGATACTTTATAGACCAGATATTTTGATATGAACATAAACACAAATTATTCTCAATTTGAACATTCATGAGGTGTAGCCACAGCTGCTCAAGTGAAACTTCTACTTGTTAATCCTAAACAAAAGGAGCTGGTTGGAAAGATGTAAATATTTGCACTAGAGGTGAAACAAATCAAATCAAACATAAGCTCATTTTAAGGGTCTGTGAGTGATTGCTTTTTCCAAATTTAATATTTGGAGAATAAGGATGACTGTGAAAACATTTTTGATTGAAAATATGGATGTGGGAAGTGGGGTGCTGGTAAAGATGCAGCTTGACATGCTCTGGAGCTGTATTGGGCAGCAGGAAATCCTGAAAACTTTCCCAGATTTTGATGTTTATCTTCTTCCTTTTTATCCCACATCTCTTTCTCCTGTAAGCCAGGTGAGTGTCCCATTTCTCAGCCTGCAGCACCAGCTCCAATCCTCTTTCTCCCCTTCTGCTCTCTTCTCCCACTGACTTCCCAAGTGTCTTGGCAGCTCCCCATAGTTGGGTAGGTACAGGTAAGACTCTAAAGGCAGGTGATTTTTTTAGGTGGTCCAAGGAGCTACTTCCAAACTGAATAGAAGTGAATTTCATCAGAGCAGGAGGGAAAATGTCCTCAGTTGCACTTCGGAATAATTGCTCTACAAGAGAGTTGAGAACAGCTAAAAAACACAGAACTCTGGCCAATCACTCTGACAGTGATTGTGGGAACAGGCATTGCTGGGAACGTGAACAAACTTAACTCTTTGTTTCTCTGCTTTACTCTGATGCTGGGGGGGGGATGCTTTACTGAGCAGGTTAACAGGGTTATACCCATGCCCCTCCTTCATCCCACTGCAGTGGGTGCATCACCTGACCATCCCTTTCCCCTCATTTGTTTCGTGATCCTATTCTGTATTTCTCTGTGCACAGTTAAACAGCTTCCTGAGAAACTCTATATTGTGCATTGCAAGAAATAAGCTCAATTTCAAATAAATATGCAATATCCTCAGCTTTATCAATCATCACCACAACAAAACATCTTTCCCATCCTGTCCTCTGATTCACTGTTTCGTTGCAGTCCTACAGCTCCTCATTCTCCAGCACTCTGGTGCCAACTTCTAAGAAAGTCTGTTGGGCTCATCAAAGTCTTGCTGTGACTCATGGTCCCTTCTTACAGAAAACAGCCTTTTCCTGTGAATGAAGACAACCAATCTTCAAACCCCATGGTGCCTGCTGGAGAGATGGATATAAAAAACCAGGCAGACCCTGAGCCCTGCAGCCAATCTCCAAAGAAAATGAACAGCACAGGGGGATGAATTGTCACAAACAAGTGGAAGGGAGGTTTTGGTTGAAGAGAAAAGCTTTTGACTGATCTGTAGATGCGAAAATCAGACAGGAGCAGAAGGTTTTCTTTTTTTTTTTTTTCCTTTTCCATTTTCCGGTGTTTTTCGTTACACACTGATGTTGCTAACACAACTGTCTTCTCTCTGGAAAACGTCTGCAAATCCTTTTGATGACATGATGTATGTAGAAACACAGAAAGCAAATAGAATTATTATCATTGTGTCCTTATTTCGCCCACAGTTTCTGAAGACTTTTAGAATCCTTTGTACCTTTCATCCTACATCGTTAAGCTGATATGGCACAATCTTCCTCAAAGCTGAGAGCATTGAAAAGTCAGAGCTTTTGGGTTGGCACGGATTTCAATGGGGGGAAAACAAAGTCAGATCCACTCTCTGCAGAAACCTTTTCTGCCTCTATCTCCCTGTACAGAGATTCATTAATTTTGCATTTGCCTTCCAGACTGAGAAGTGGAGCAGAGATAGCCCTCCCCAATTTCTATTCCAGTGTTCAGCTATGGGTAGCTTTGGCTTTCCTGTTCACCACAAGTGTAAAGCTGCCACTCACACTTATTCTTTGTTGCCAGTTGAAATGTTCATTACCAATGAAATGTTTTCCTGGTAGAACACAGCATTTCTTGCCCGAGGATCAGATTATAACAAGGTGGCTTTTGGCTGATATCACAGAAATCATATCACCTTGGGGCAGGGGGAGAGGAATTTTTACCGGTTAGCCATTCTAAGACAAGGACATTGCTCTTTGAGGCTCTTCATGGCCAGGTTGGTTGGGGCTTTCAGCAACCTGGTCTAGTGGAAGGTGCCCCCACCCATGGAGGGGAGTTGGAATGGGATGATCTTTAAAGGCCCTTTCAACCCAAACCATTCTGTGATTCTGTGATTCAGTCATGAGGAGCTGATTTTAATGGTGCATCAATGGTGTGAGACTGGCAGCATGGATTATTCTCTGTCTCCCAAATCCCATGAAAACTTATTAGGATACCAAGAGAAATCTGCAGGGGTGTTTTGTGAATGCCAGTGAGCTCCATATGATGAACACTACATTAAAAAATACTGAGGCATCTGGGATAAACACTCTCCCCCACTGCCATTGTAATATATACAGTAAGCAAGAGATATTGTCTTATATTCAATGAAAATCAGGACCAGAGTCTTTATTCCTTCCAGACACAAGCTATAAACTCCGATTTCTGTTTTAATCTGATCAGCACCTCTGGCATTTAAGACAGGAGCTGTGAAGATAACAAACTGCTTCATTTTCCCCTGCTAAATGATATTTTTTTTAAAAAAAGCCTCAGAAAACAGAAACAAACAAAGCTAGATTTGGTCACTTACAAACAGAACCTGGGTTTCTTTGCAGATGCAAACTGATTTATACTGGTTGTACAAGTGGGCCTTCACTGAGGCTAACAAATGCTCCACAGATATGTATTTTTTTCATCCCAAAAGCCTATAGACTTGTGTTTACATAGTTTGCTAGATCAGCCTCCTCGGGAAGGGTGCTCACTTCTCTGGGCAAAAGAATTAACCAGTCTGGCCCCCCTGCTGTGGTGTCATTGGTGACCAGCTTTAAAATCCCTGTACCATTTGGTTTCCCCAGTCCAGCTCAAGCCCAGAGGGAGGAGAGGTGTAAGTCTCAAAGTTCTGAGTCAGAAAACACCAATGGCAACATAAGGTGTTTTTCTGGATGGGTCACGAAAAATGTAATTTCATGCTTGTGTTGATGGTAAAGAGAAATTAATCTTATTCCAATTGCCAGTCTGAAGGAAGACCAAAAAAAATGACTTATTGCAGTAATGTGAAACTTTGTAAGAATTCATGCTCTGCGTGGGAGCTGTACTAATAATGCTGTTGGCAGTCTGCTTTTCAGTTGGACAGGGTGACCAGAACATTGAAAATGTCAGGTGTCACAGATTTCGTTACAGTTCTCCATAGCACTGCTAAGTTCATTCCCACCTAAAGGACTTTGTTGCTGTTTGGGTATTTTTTAAATTCAACACAAAATGCTTCACCTTCTCCTTCGACCTGTATGGAGCAGACACCAAGGATAACAGCACCGCCAGGAACACTTTGAAAGCTGCCAAGTGCTGTGACAAGGATGTTGCTGTTGCTGACAACCAGTGAGAAGCTGCTTTTTAATGGTTGAATGTTGGCATGTTTTGATGATATGTGTCTTGGAACGAAGGCTTAATATAGCTCATGGACTACCTGCTCAGGGTGCATGAAGGGAAGGATGAAGCAGAGTTGACTGCTGGAAACACTGGGGTTTGAGTCTCTGGTCTACAAGATTTCACTGCAGTCCTTGGGTGAATCCCTGAAGTTCTCAGGGCCTGAAACCTATCCCTAAAAAAGAGCACCCTCGCAGTGACAAAGGTATGGAGTGTGCTGGGTTGTTAGCAGTGTGCTAATGCTACCAAATCTTGATAACAATGGTTACTACATCTGGGTTATGTTTGTGTAATGTTAGGGTGCTGATGAGATCTAAGTCTACCCTCTCTCAGTTTAAAGCCATCTCCCCTTGTCCTGTCACTCCATATCCCTGTAAAAAGTCCCTCTCCAGCTCTCTTGGAACCCCTTTAGGCACTGAAAGGGGTTCTAAGGTCTCCCTGGAGCCTTCTCTTCTCCGGGCTGAACAGCTCCAACTCTCTCAGCCTGTCAAAGGATGGTTATAGAGTTTAGGACAGGTCAGCTGAACCCACCAGGGACTGCAGCTACTAAAGCGAAAGAAAATACAATTATTAATTCTCAAAGAGAGACTTAGTGAAAGGAAAATAAGTGGGAAGAGTAAAAAAAATTAAATGAAACTTAAACATTTCAGAGATGAGCAAAACATCATCACAGGTGTGGATACAACACCCACATGTGCATACACTCACTAAAAATGTTTAGTCTTTCTCTTCCTCTTTCTTGAAAGTCCTGGCTGGCTTGGCTGGTTTGTATCACCAGTGACATGATGTTTAATTACTTGGCTGCTTCTCTGTTTAGATGAGATGTTAGGAAGAAATTCTTCCCTGTGAGGGTGGTGAGGTCCTGGCCCAGGTTGCCCAGAGAAGCTGTGGCTGCCCCATCCCTGGAAGTGTTCAAGGCCAGATTAGACAGGGATTGGAAGGTGTCCCTGCCCATGTCCTTCCAACCCAAACCATTCTATAACTCTACAGGCCTTTCCCATTGGCTTTTGGCTGAGTGAGCCCCAGACTGGACTGGCAGTGGATGGAGGCTGGGTTGGCTGCTCTGTGCTCCCCTGGCATGATTTTTTTCCAGAAAACAACCCCAGCAACGTGGTTTGGCCACCCCGCAGCACTCAGGGCTGTGCCTGTGCACTTCTGGAATGGTTTTGCACTTGAGTGCCCAAAATCACTTTGTGTGATTTGTACTTTGTACTTGCCAGCCCACAGGAGACCTGGAATAACAACCGTGATGCGCTGCCTTATTGCTTAAATACCCTCATGAATATACTCCATCCTGATCTACAGTTCAAACAAATTCAATAAGGCAGAGCAGGATTTAAAGACATTTTAAATAAATTAACTTCTGGATGGATGTTTATTAAGTTTTATGAAGCCATTTACCAAAATGTAACATTTGTTTCGAAAGGTGCCTGAAATTTTCCCCTTGTGAACTATGGAAATTACTTCTATAATTGAAATGAGAAATAAGGCCCAAATGGAAAGCATTCCTCATTGCTGGAGGCACAGTCTTTGTGTCTTTCACAAAGAAAAAAAAGAATTATTTGACTCTCCACGGCTTTTGTTTTCCTTTGCATTGGTGGGGCCTGATGTGGTGCAGTGATACCGGGTGGGAAGGTGGCTCAGGAGGAGTGAGGATCTTTGCCCAAGGAGTCAAGGAGTCAGCCCTGAGCTGGAGAAGTCATGAGCAGAGGGCAACATTGTTCAGTCTGGCTTGAACATGGTCTGGATTTCTGCATAAGCCATGGAGGCTCCACTGGGAGCACCATGCCCAGCACAGAAACCTCCTGCAGCCAGAAAACAAGGATGCTGCCATGTGCTGGGGATTTTCACTGCTGAAGACATGAGCTGCAGCTCCTTAGGCAGCTAACTGAAAAACAAACCTTTTAGCATAGCAGACCACATGAAAGGATCCATAAAATAAATGATTTGTTTTTTTAGTACTTGATCATGTGGGGACAACGGAGGCTTCTGTTCTTCTCATCTGGATGCAGCACCAAAAAGCCTTCAGAGAGGCAGTGCATTTGAGCTAGGTTTTAGAAGATGAATTTTCCAGGCATGAATGATTCCAAATATTTAAATTTTATTTTGTTGCTGCTTTCCAAGCAAACTTTGCCTCTACCAGAAATCAAAAAAAGGGTTGAACGGCTAAAAACTGTGATGATTTTATAGCTCAGCTGAGCTACTTCTCAGCAGAACATTAACCAGGACCTGCAGAGAGGATGGAGGTGACTGATTTTTCCTCATTTAGTGTGAGGACACTTTAATATCGTGGGTAATAACCAAGTATTCTGTTCTGACAAAATTACCTCTATGTCAGAAAAATAAGTGCCAGGGAGGAAGCAGATCATGCAAAAGATGGGAAGGTAAGAAGGGAAATCTTACTGTTAAGACAGAATAAACCTACTTCTTGTTGCTGTGCCCATCAGCTGAGCAGGACAGCACAGATCCTTTGCTTTTTCCAGGTCTCAGGAAGGATTTTTTCAGGGCAAACATCACTGATGGGAGTCTCCTTCAAACCTAGCTAGTCTTTTCCTCCATTTGTTTGCCAGCCTGCAGACACAAGCAGCAGCTGATGTTTGGATGCTGTTTGTGCTGGATAGTCAGTGTGTGCAAGGATAGGAGCACTCAGGGCCTTGCTGCAGTGGAGATGCAAAGTCCAGTTCAAGGCCACTGGGATTTCACCAGTTTAAACCCCAACCAGGATGCCCATAGTGGCAAGCAGGATGTATGATAAAGGCACACCTGCCACTTCAAGTACAAGCAGTCCAAGCCTTAAATTTGGATATTTATTTCATAGGATCAATGAATAACAAAATAAAATACCATACAGTACAAAGGCTATATCAGGAATAAACAATTTCATTACACTTTGATCAGTACATACAGTATCAATAATAGCATGTTACACTGAAAGAGTGTTTCCCATTGCTACCCAAAAGGATTTCTCACCCTCTTCCTTCCCTTTGTCACAGAAAATATTACAAAAGAGACACTGACACACTTTAACATTCATTTTTTCCCCATTGAGCAACAGGCCACAGAAAATAAAGCATACCAACATTTTGTATCTCAGAAGAAAAAATAAAAAAGGTGCACTTTAAAAAATATTTGCCATAAATACAATATGTGCAGGACTATCAGGTGGCACAGCTGGGGAAGGACTCTGGATCACAAAGCCAGGACGCAGCATCATGAAATTTTGGATCAGCAATTTCTGTTTTCATACTAAACGAATCCAGACTGAGAACAGGAGAACTGGTTGAGCTGGAATGTGAAGAACCGGACAGAGCTCTGGCAGATACAGCTTTGGTCAAACAGCTACCAAGCAACACAGCCAGGAGGACACCAGACTGACACTCGTGGCATTGCCCAGGGAAGCACCAGTGCTCCCACGCCCCGTGGATGTCTGTGCTCCCCGAGGGCAGGAGCGATGCAGCTGCACAGATGATGGGTTCAAACCTGCCACACGAGCTGTCTGCAGCAGCAGCACACCTTGGGGATTATTTCACTGAACGCTGGATGCTGGGAATTCAAAGATCCTGCTATTGTCATGTTTACAGCACGTGTCCTGCTAACCCTCCTCACCCATTTTCCACTCAGTTTTCTCCTGAAACCCTCGCTGAAGTGAGGTCTCATGCACTTTACAAAGAAGACAGGCTCAGCAGAGCATTCCAACACTGATGTACTGGGCCTGTGGTGAGAAAGTCCTGTCTGGGGGAAATTTCTGAATAGAAAAATGACTTTATAAACCTGATTTCACACTCTGACAAATGGATGGCCCTGGCAAGAGCACTGTGAAAAGAAACAAAACCTCAAAATAACATTTGAAGAGGTCACTTGATAGACTCTCTTCAGAGGGGAATTTCTCAAGACCCATCTGGTAGCACTTCACATCTGTGGGTTCAACAGATTTTATTATTTTTTTAGTCAAAACAAACAGTTCAAAACCCCAACAGGAAATTTGCACAGATGAACAGTGTGCCACCCCAGTGCTCTCCTCTCTGCCTTGGTGAAGAGTTCAGCTCAGACAAGAACACAGTGGATGGGAGTTTGTGTTCTGAATAATGGCAAAAGCCACTCACACCCCATTAGGTTTAAAGCTAAACCTTGTTGAGTTAGTAGTTCAATCACTGTTAAAAGGCGTGTAAAGAACCATTTTTCTGGTACACATGGCGCAGTTTGTACCTCTTTCTTCTCTAAAGTACCGTGCTTTCCTTTACAAAGAAATGGATGGGGCTCTGAGCAATCTGGTCTAGTGTTCCTGCCCAAGGCAGGGGGTTGGATCTGGATGGTCTTTAAGGTCCCTTCTAACCCAAACCACTCTGTGATTCTGTGAAAAGCATGGGGGTTTGCAGTGAGTTATCCTCACTTCTCTGAGCTCAAGGGAATCACATCTCTAGGTCAGAGATACCAAAACTAGGTGAGGAGGGGAGAGAGAATGGAATCAGCTGTGACTTACACTGCTCAGCTCAAGGTGGTCAGATTTGGCCAGTGGAAGAGGTAGCTTTGAGCTGCAATCTCAGATTAAGGCCTCGGACCCAGCTCTGCTTTCCTATTAAACTGAGGGAACAGAGCTGTAGAAGTCAGCAAACCACTTGGATAAATCCCCTAAATTCCCCCAGATCTTCAACACTTGAGTGGCCCAACAATAGTGAGAGTTTAAGAGCTTATGATAAGTACATTTTTAATCCAGCTTTTTCCCATTGTCATGTCAAACCAAAAATACACCTACCAGTTTCTCTGAGCTGTGATCAAATATTCTGTAAGCTGTCAGTTTATCTTGGTAATGAAAATCAAAGCCAAGCATCATATGTGAAACAACAACTTCTGTACAGTGTTTTCTAAGATAATCGAGCACATTTCAGCAGGTTGGTGTTGAATAAGTCTAGTAAAAGTGTTTAATATATCAGAAGCAACTGAGACATGCAGGGTGTTAAAGTGTGATGAAAGTCAAAGCAACACACAGTTCCAGCTTCTGTGGGAAGTTTCAGAAACCACCTCCCAGATGTTGACTCTGTTTAGAGGTGAAGTTAAAAAGTCTGGGTTCTGTCCAGAAACATTTGAAGTGTCTTGCATGGAAGGCCAACATTAAGTGTGTGACACTGACTCCTCTTCCTCTCAAGGAAGACTCTTCCCCTCTCCTATTCATTGTACCAGGACTTTCCCACAAGGCAGTATGAACAGGCCTAAAGATTCCTTTTCCAACCTGTCCAAACAATTTCTAACAAACACATAGATAATATTTGCTGGTTTATCCCAGATTTCCTTCAAAAGAGATGTCGCTTTTTTGCCTTTTTTTTTTTAATTTATTTATTTGTGTCCCACTACCTGTTTTCCTTTGTCAAAGAGGAGTCAATAGTCCATAAGCAACAAAAGTGCTTTGTCAAATATAATCTCTGCCCTCTGTTTGGTACAACCAGGACAAGAAATCAAAAGAAGGCATGACAGAACAAGCTTGCAGTTTGGTTGAATCAGAAGAAACTAAAGCCCCACTGATTTCTATTTTGAGCCCTTTCTTTTGGAGTGGTTCTGTACAAGGCATTAAAATCCTCTCCCATCCCTGGCTGGTGTGGTTGGAGTCGGTTGATGGTCTACCATGGTAGCTCTGTACAACTGCCAGGTTATAAAATGCCTCAGAAGTACTCAGTCATCACCAGCAACTCACAGGAAATGCCCCATGGGTGTTTTCTCTATGTCCTGAGCCCAACAGGGCCTAAAATCACAACTCCAAGGAGTTTGGCTCAATGATCCTTTTGTGTCCCTTCCCACTTGATATGTTCTATGATTCTATGATATGACACCTGTAGGAGAAGTCACCAGCACCCAGTGATTCAGTAACTGGTCTCCATCATTTTGTGACAGTTCACTGGGGCCAGATCCACACCTCCAGCACTGAGATTTCTGTTAGGTACCAGGGGTGATCGTTAGTTGAAGAGTGACATGGGATGGGCAAAGCCCGGAGAGCAGAATTGAGCCAAGTGACTCTTCTACTTTGTCACCATAAAGAGACAAGTCCTGCTCTCCTAATGAACTGTGTTGTGAAAGGGGACACAAGGTCACTGACAGCAAAGGTTGCACAGGATGATAGGTTGTTTCCAGGTTTGTCCACATCTGGTGATGTGACAGCAGGGAAAGCCCTTCAACTTGTCCCAGAGCCCTGTGATTTCTGGTATTAAAGACTCTGGAACAACATGCTGTATCACATAGTTAAAGGGCTGTTAGAGGTGGAACCATATGGGAGAAAAGCTCATGCCACCTGTCCTGAACTGAGAAATTTCTTGTTAAAAAAGTTGTTTTAGAGTTAAGACTCCTCATGTTAGACCTTCTTGTGTTCTCCATTTGCACTACCTGAAGATTTTGGGTACAGATCAGTGTGCCAACAGGTCTGGCAGTAAAAAGAAATAAAAGAAAAGATAAAACAAGAAGCCCTGCTGCCTACAGCTGCTATAACCTATGAGACATCAGCTGTGTGGAAACAGTGAGGAAACAGGTAAAACTGGAATAAGAATGGGAAAAATCTGAAGGTCTCACAGAATTGGAGCAGATTGCTCTTACCTCAGCAGCCCGGAGCACTCATGACCTTGAAGTTTTCTCACCTCTTAATGCAGGCCAGCAAACTGTTCTCCATAGTAAAAAATAGGATTTGACTGTATGGAAAGAATAAGATTTTCCATTTCTGTTCATTTTCAGCACTCCAGCTGGGCACAGCCTCTGCATTCTTGACTTTGCCAGAGACTCTGCTATTTATTGGTGTTGTGACACCAAAACCAGCAAGAGAGGGGGTTTGCTGTGCCAGGCACTATGGATGCCCTAAAGCCAAAGATGTCCCCCATTCCCCCAGGCCACAGCCACCCCAGCCTAGGTAAGGCATCGTCTGTTCTTATTTGATTTCAAGGAGCCAGAGTGGCTCTCTTGAGCACCTTGGTCATATTACTCAAAGTGTAGATATATTTCTAAAGTAACCACCCGGCTCCCTGTCCACCACTCCTTGTCCATTGGACATCCCATAGATGAGCATGTCCATTCTCCAAAAACATCCCTCTCTGTTCAAAACTGCTTTCTCCTCACTGGGTTCTCTGCTTGGTGCCACCAAGAGATGTGATCTCAAAAACCCTTGGATGTGAACACGGCATCTCTGCACTGAGAAAAGGATGAAATGCAGTACGGTTTTGCCTAAGTTTAACATATTTTGGCTTCCCAGTTAACACCACATCTGGATTTATGCCAGACTGAAGTTACAATATGTGTAGACATTACTCACAAGAGGCAAGGCCAATGCTTTAAAATAACCTCAAAGTTACTGGCGGAACAAAGCCTATTTTTCCAACAAAAACGACTTTGCTAAACACATTTGTGTTACGTGAATTTGGAGACCATGCACGAGAGTCACAGAGGCCTCTCTCAAGTTTTGACTCCACGATGAATTGCATTTCCCTTCCTCCTTTGGCTTCAGTATGTGGTCTCCCTTGTGACCTGGCTGGAAAATGTGTGGTTGCTGGAGATACTGTTGGATTTCCTGGTGAAGGCCAGTCGTTTCTTCTTCTTCCTCCATGGCAGGCACACGAGTGTGAGTGTAGAGAGGAAGATCTGACGGAAGTTTGCCGACACCAGGTTGTAGAGGATGGGGTTGATTGCTGAGCTGACGTAGAAGAGGACATTTGTCAGCATGTAGAAGTAGTGGTAGAAGTTGTAAAGGAAACTGGAAGAACAGATGAAAGACAAATTCTGAGTGTGGAGAGCTGAAAAAATTCAAAGGCACAAGGTAAAATGTACACACTTGAGAAAAACATGAGCTGCTTTTCAGCCAACCTTTCCAGGCTGGGCACATGAGCTTACCAGTGGTGTATAAGCCACCTAAAAGCATCTATATCCTGAACTGGAACTGGTCAAACATAGATCAAATGCCACTTTGAAGATATTACCCCAATCACTACTAGTTAAAAACTTACTGCCCTGGGGGCAGAGATGATATTTTCCTCATGTGTTCATTTTGTCTTTGAAAATAGACATTCTGGAAACTGAGAAGCCAGATGGAAATTTGTTTCCGTGTCACACATATACATTAGCCTGACTTTTTTGGCTGCAGTTCTGGTCTACAGAGCTTTTAGAAAAGCCAAACCCCCGTGACAGATGCAGCTCTGTCCTCCCCCCCCCCCAGGCAGTGAAAGCAACATCAGCTCATTTGGTGGGTCCTTGGATTGGGATTTGTCTGTAATCTGGGATAGCATTCCCTGTTCTGGGGGCAAGTTGATGGTAGCATGTTTTTGAAACACATCCTGAGCACCACAATATAATGTTTTCAACTAGAACGGATTGAAAATGCTTAATTACCTTTTTTTACTTTTGAAAATATCTTTCCTCGGGACAACTGAGATTAACAGCCCTGAGCTGGTAAAGCATTTACAAATACTGTGGGTCTCATTTTCAGCAAGATGTTACTCAGAATCATTTATCTTGATGGAAATTGCAGAACTTTGTGCTAGCCTGAGCAGTGTCTAACAAAAGATAAATAGACATGTGCTGGACTTCATCACCCACCCCTCCACACCCCCTTGGCACTGCCAAGGACTACATGGCCCATCCAGCTCTTACAAGAAGAGTTTCTCCATGTAGTTGTGAAGAATTAATATAGGAAAAATTTCTGTTCTTCAGGGGCAAGGCACATGCATTTATAAATGAATGTGTCAAGCTGCTGCAAACTCTCAGTTAACCACCAGACTGATAGTTCACCGTTCATAACATGCCTGCAAATTCAACGTTTTCCTAAAATTGCCCTTGGCTTTTAAAAAGAGAAAAAAATAACATGGGAATGCAACCAGGATGCATAAATTCACACTAACTGCAGACAGACTTCTCTACCCCTCTTGCTCAAAGCAAATGCAGTCATTACATAATTGAATGCTGCTTTAAGTGCTTTTCATATAGGAAAGCAAAGGAGAGACAACAGTTTGTCCCAGTATGGGCTTAGAGCTCTGTTTTCATCACTGAAGATAGATTTGGGATTTTACTATGGATGGATGTACAGTTCCATTCAGTAGATTGCTATATCCTAAATAACTATTTTTTGGTTTGGGAGTTTGTGAAATTTTGATGTCTCATAGTTGCTCTGATTTTTAGCATTGCAGATTATCTTTCCTTTTCCTGTTCATTGCAGGAAACAGACCTGGTCCCAGGGAGAACAGGGATGTAACACCATGGCAGACACACGAGTGCATCCCACGGCATCTCAGGCTCCCCAGACAGCATTAGTGTTAAAGTGCATATTTAGAAAGAATAACTGGTTTGGTTGTTGCTTTGCTGAGGAACCTGGCCTGGTGCTGCAGAAAGGGAGCTCCTGGGGTGCCCTTGCACATCTGTGAACAGCACACGTGTGTTCAGCACAGGTGTGCACATATCCCAGAATTCTCTGACAATCTGGGCATTTTCTAACCAGCAGCATCTGCTGGTATTTAATTCTGATCCACTCCCTGCAAAACGCAGTAAACAACCTGCCCGAGCCTCAGTAAGCAGCACAGTTATTCCTCCACCTGTGTGATCTCTCCTGTCACTGAAGAAATGTGGCCTTGTGGAGCTAAATCATGTGTTGATGGGAGGTGATCCATCTTAGGGCTGAGGATCGATATCTCCAGCACAGAGACAGAAATCCACTTGGGATGTATAAACCTCCCTGTCCAGATGTCATTTCATCAAGGGCTGTCAGAGGTGAACAGCCCTGGCTGTGTCCAACAGGGGTGAGCCTGTGGTTGCAGCCCACAGGAGGAGGAGGGGCTGATGATGCATTTTGGTTCAAGCTAATGATTCCTTCACCCGTGTCTGGGGGATCGATGTGGTAAAACTAAGAGTCTTAATCTGGCTGGTAAACACCGAGAAATCCAAAAGAAAAAAAACAAAACAGCAATGAGGGTTTTGAGGCTTTAACCCCTGGCATGGAGAACACCTTTGCTCCCAGATCCCCTCCTCCACCTCCACATCCGTGGGTGCCCCAGCGGCTCCAGCTCCAGCCTGACCCTCCCAACCCCATCCTGGCACGGGGGGACCTTGTCCCCCACGCTGTGACTCACTCTGTCCAGTGGCTGGAGGGGACGTAGCAGAACATAAGGCGCCGTATGTGGTAAGGGAGCCAGCAGACCACGAAGGCGATCACCACAGCACCTGCAAGGCATGGAAAAAAAGCCCTTTGCTTTGTGAGAAATTTATCATCAGGGTGAAAAAGGGACCTGTCTGTGTGGGTTTTATTGCTGTAAACTGTTTTCCTAAAGCCCCAGTTGTTCTCCTGTTGCCGTTGTGCAAAGAATTTAATAACCCCGAGGGACAATCAGCCTGCAAAATCAAGCATAACAGGAGTAACAGAAAATAGCAAAAGCACTGGGGCAGCGACATGGTGAATGACAGAAGGTGCAGATGAAGGACTGGTTCAGATGCCTGGTTCAGACACCAGCTTAAATGAAACTCTATTCACGTCTGTCCCCTGTGTTTCATGCCCTTGTAGCACTGGCTATCTTGTCCAAAGTACTCATAGAGACAGTTAGTGTGTGTTTTTCATCCAGGTAGACAGAGAGCCAGGGACATGATAATCCCATTAGCTTGTTACATGGAGCCACTGGCTGCAGTCCTCACGGTGCTGAGGATCATTAAACAGCCTCAGGAGCTCTTTCTGGTGGCAGGGCTCGTCCTTTTGTTCTACGTTTGTGCAATACCTGAGATTACAACATGTTTTGGGTCTGGATTTTGCCATAATAAAAATGATTCATTAAAGGGTAAGCAGAGAAAGACACTGGTTTTTTTTTCCTTTCCAGATTCTAGCTGAGGGATGTCAAAGAATGCAAACAAAATGCAACAAATCTGAAGGGTAAAAGTGCTGTTGATAGAGTGCATTTGTCAGTCTGGATTAAAAAGGAGATATATCAGACAATCAAGAGAAAGATTTGTTTCCTTTTTTAATATACACTTCAACCGCTGTATGGAACAACAGGATTCTGGCAGAATCCTAGCAGGAAATAAAGAAATTTCAGTTAAAACATAACACAATAAAAGGCAAGAAGAAAATATAATAATTAAGGTAATTTTTTATCCCAAATTTTCTCTACGGACAACAAGGGCTGCATAACTCTTGTCCTCTTTGTGACCTGTAATGGCCTGGGAAGCAGCAAAGCTCTCCTGCAGAGTGAGGTACCATGAGTGCAACGTGGATTTGGCAAGTGGAGCCAAAGGCTGCTTTTCCTTCTGCCTTGGGATTCAAAATATTTATGTGGATATGTCGGCAACCCAGACTCTGTCATCCCTCAGGGACTGTGCTGTAGCTCATGGAGAAGATGTACAGAAGGTGTGCTTCCCTCAAAGAGTGCAGTCCAGGAGGAACAAGTCAGGCTGTGGTCACATCTCCCCATCAGCCAAGGGACAAAGGGGAGGCTTTAGTAGTGGAGTGGGGAGGGAAGAGTCTGTGCCCTATTTTTGTGGGTGTCATCATTAGTCAAGTCACTGCCTAATTTGTACAGAAATTAAATAATTCCTGGCGCCCAGCTCCATAATCACAGCCCTACTTCATGCACAATGCCATGTGCTCCCTCTCTTATTAAACACATAACTTACAAAGGAGAGGGTTCTATTCCTTTAGCACCAGCCTGCATGATGCATGACAGCATCTTCCAGGAATGCTGCAAAAGCCATTTATTCAATAAAGATTTAGGCAACTGAAGGGACATGCTTTGGAAAGAAGGGTCTGGTTTTATTCTCTTGTCCAAGTGAACGTGTTTTTTCAAACTGAGTATTTTTGGCTGCTCTATGGCCATAGTGATCACAGATGTAATTCATCATTAGACAGCCTGCAGCCCCTCAGATGGCATCAAGTGAATGAATTTGACCTGTGTCTTATCCTTCCCTGAGGAGCTTTGATGGAACTGATTGGGAGAGGCCCTACATGATGTGTGGCACAGGAGAGGTGAGAAGATCCACTGGGAAGCTCGATGGGACCGTGGATGCTTGCCTTGCTCTTTCACACTTCTGAGCACCTGCTTTTGACCACCTCCAGAAATTAATTTCTCTGTTGGATAGACCTTTGGTTTGCCCTGGATGGAGCAGTCCCTCCATGATTCTCCAGGAGGTCCCTCCAGAGGCCACAGGAGAAGCAACACTTTCCAGCCTCTCCTCCTCCACCGTCAGCCTCGGGACAACAGGAATGAGCCAACATCACAGCTCCAGCCCATCTGGTTTCCCAGCGCCTGCACAGGATTAGCTGCATTTTCAGGCTGTGAAAGCAGCTTCCCAAATGGCTCCAAACACAAGTTCATTCAGGCACATCATAATTTTTGCAAAAATCTCCATGCACTGGCACTCTCAGCTGCTCACCCCTGCGTGCAGCTCTTTAAGAACGGCAGGATCCGGATTCTTTCTACAGCCAGTTTTAAGAATCTCACACATCTGCCTCTTAAATTTACCAACACGTTAAATAAAAGTGGTTTTGTCCTGGTTAATGATCTCTGCTTCTGTTGCTCAGGCAATGCTGTGCCAAATAATATGAAGGCAGGGATCTATAGCAGCAAAAACACATATTGAGAGAAATATCTGCTTAGCCTCAGCAATTAAGTAATCTGTGGTAATTCTGTAATATCACATCCAATCACTCTGCAATTAAAATTCTATTAAACATGTAGCAAAGTGCACTGGAGGCACTTAAGGTCTGATTTGGAAGTTCCCAGCTGGGTAACACACTTGCAGTTTTGTGCCACGCAGATTAGGAGAACCTGACCTGTATTTGTCGCCCTTAATCCTTATGTTTCCATATTATCGTACAAGGAATCAAGCAGAATTAGGGTGGCAATCCTGCCCTCTTGGGTTCCCTCCCCAGGGAGGAATGTGAAATGTGGGGATGTGTTAGCTTTAATCTAATACAGAATAAAAGTATCCTTTTCTCCCACATATCTGGGGCCTTTTACTGCTGTTTTGTTCCTCCCTGAGTAAGTACCTATCAAAATGGAAGAGATGTAAGACAAATTGACTGCCAAAATTAATTTTTATTATTGTTATCAGCTCCTTGGATGTGTTCTCTGTCATTAAAATCTTGACACAGGGTTTTTTTGATGGAGTAAAATGGGTCAGGTCAGCCTGCTGGAACTGAGCACTGCAAGGGAAGAATTCAACCCAGTGTGTGATGAGGTGACTGTCTTGGGTGGTGTTTGTGAGGTCAGAGATTTCCTGCCTTTATTTTTTGAACTAAAAAAAACCAAGACCCATCCCTCACTTCTAGTTAATTCAATGAGGTTTTAATAGGAGCAGAGCTGCTCCATGAGCTTCTGATATTTCCCATATTTGAGCAAATGAGGTGCCAAACCTCAGGGCTGGGGAGTGGAGAGAGGGCCCCAGGAAGGTGACTCTATTGTGCTGTGGGTGCCAGGGAATGATCCCTCCACCAATATATTTTCATTTCCCTTCTAAATCAAACTACCAATTTAAATGTGTATTAAATCCTGGATTATTGCATCCTGTGTCTTTCTATTTTGCCTTATAATTCTCTGCCTGTTTGAACTGCATCCCAAGGAAGAAGGGGAGAGGAAGGAGGAGCAGCAAGGGACAAGCTCTGGCTTGTTTATCCAGCAGGAAGTCCTGCAGAAGGAACCATCAATTATAAGTGACATCTTCTTCATTGAGCAAAAGAAAATTTAAACTGTGCCAGTTTTGATTTTCAGACTAAACTGGATGTGGAAGTAATCCTGGAAGTTAAATTGTATTAGTTCACACTGAGTATTTTATTTTACCCTGTGTGTATCCTGGGAGACAGCCCTTCTCCAAGACCAATGTCTCGAACACCCACGCTGGGTCAGCATGAGCAGGGGGCAATTTATCATGTGTAAGAAAACCACAGCAAGTGCTCGGTGGATGGTTTGACTGAGCACAGGAGTGATGCTTGGGAGGGGTTTCCATCCCCCTGTCCCTTCTCTGGGGCCATCTGAGGCTCAGAGTGACTCAGAGCACTGGGACACTGGTGGGTATGGTGCCACTGCTGCTGACTCACGCGGGACCCCAGGGATCTGCTGCAGTACAAAAAAGCACTTGGCTGGTGTTTTCCTCCTCACTTCATCTCTTCTATCCCCTCTGGGGTTGTGCTGAGTCACAGTCCTGTGCCTCCGTGGTGGCCCTCAGTGAGGGTATCCCTCTGTCCCCTTCTCCTGTCTCTCCAGGAGAGGCAGAAAACAGTTGCTGCTCCTTCTTACAACCAGCTCTGCTGTTCCTAAGGCCTCCAGAGAAGTTCAGATCCATCTTTCTTTGATGGTTTTGTTCAGACTATTTTGGCCAATTTACTTCTTTTTCTCTGCATTTCACAGGGAGCTGAGACACACAGAGATGGGGAACAGCACGGTGGAATTCCTGGGCAAAGGCAGGAGCTGTTTTGGGAGGTACTGACCCACCTGAACAACAGCTCTCAGTCTTTTCTGTCTTTCAGCTCATCAGGGCCATGTGTCTCCAACACTGCCCAAGGGACACACACACACCAGCTGGTACTAATAAGGTTATGGACAGGTTATGGACAGGTGTATGACAGGTTATGGAGGCTCATGTCAGGGTAATCCTGATTTTTGGAGAAACAATCCTTGTATACTCCAAGCTCCCAGTTTTTTTATACTTATTTAGTCAATGCCATTACAAGAGAACCTCTCTCAAAGTGCTGTTTGATATGAGAGGTGGTTAAAACTGGGCCAAGTGTAGACACAGCTGGCACTGCCAAGTTAAACCTCAAGGCACTGTTTATGTTAACATGATGTTCCTCTACCTGACAGGCCATAGGCAATATTTATATCAGTGGGCCCCAAAGTGGGACTGCAGAGGCTGCAAGGATAGGTATGAACCCAGTAAAATTAAAACCAATTATGTTGGTATTTGGGTCATAAGGCTCTGGCATAAAGGATTTCCATAAAAGTTGATATTGTTGGCGGAAATTGGGAATCACCAGAATGCACCATGAGTGCTCAGGAGAGCAAAGACAAAGAATCTGGGAATAGCAATGAGCCTGGGGAACCCTCAGCTCCTTTAGACACCACTGAAAACACACATTATTTGCTGGATACAATCCCCCAGTGCTCTTGAATATATTATTGATAAGTGTAAACATTAGATTTGATTCCTTAATTTCCATTTCTAGCATATTTCCTGCTTTTTTTTCTTCTGTGTCTGTCTGACTGTCTCTTTTTTGTATTGGTGGGTAGACAATGCTATCTTGCTTGAAAGGAGCCATGTTCCCCTAAGTACTTCTTTACTACTGAAAGTGAGACAGCACACTTAATGCAAAAAACTTTTGGCGTGCAAAATCAACATATTTTACTCAGACTATATTCTCCAGTCCTGATTTTCAATGGCTTCAGATGACAGATTTGAAAATAGATGTGAATTCCTGCCCCAGCTCAATGCTGCTGGTTAAATCGTGCCCTGGTACCACTTTCATCCATCAGGAGCAAGGCAGAAAATACTGGTTAGAACTGGCCCAAGAACAGGCTCCAGAAAGCAGCACATCTGCAGTCCCAGTGCAAATTGGGGTCTCTTCCCAAGTTTCCTTCTAAGACAATTACTTTTTCAGAAATTAAAGAAGTTTCTTGATTTAATTTAAACTTCATTCATGCCATTCCCCCTGGGGATGTCTGGATGTTTGGAGGAGAAGGAAGAAGGAAGGAAGAAAATTTCCCCTTTGGAAGATAGGTAAGGGCTCCTGTCTTCTCCTCACCAGGTTCAAGGTTCTTTCTTTTTTGGTAAGATCAGGTATAACCCCAACTGGCTTCCTCTGCAGCCCCTTTCTTCTTTCCCTTCCAGTTTTAAGTTTCATATCTCCTTCATTCCTCCCAAAGGGACCCTGGAGCTGTGTTCACTGCGTGCTTCTACACTGGCTAACGGTCCTGGCCAGACCTTATGTTTAAAAACACATTAGTTAACTTTTCAAACACTCACATTGTCAAGGTTTAACACCTGGAAAATCTGCTTGCAGGGCATGACTGGTCTTGGAAATGTCTGCAGAGATGCAGCCACAAGAGCCTGCATCCCAGCAGGAAAGCTGTGACAGCCCAAGCTGTGGTGCCAGCAAAGGGAGAGGGGAAAAAAAGAGCCTCCCTGCCCCAAGAGATGCACCCCTTTTTTTGCTCCTCGGATGGTGTTTATAGAGCGCTCCAATTCTTCTTCTTATGTCACTTGGCAGGCTGTAAAGTAAACCTACAAGTACAAACATCTCCGGGAAATATATACAACTGTTAAATAGGTAATTTATCCTCCCAAATTTCAGTGTGACGCTTCAGCTGTAAAACTCAGCTTCCACTTATGCTTAATGCCACGGGGGTTTTGCTGAACTCCACTTGGAGCTGCTCAGACCTTTTATTAGAGAATTTTGTGAATTTTGTTCCTTTCTTGCAAAAGATATTATTCCTGAATAAATAAATCTGTTTCCCTTAGAATATAGGAATTCTGAAACACATCTGTTTAATGATTTTTAGGCTGGTGCTCTTCTGTGTATTGTGGCTGCAAAGTATGAGCTATTTACTATTCCTGTTTGTAGGATGCTTATACTAAATCTCATGGTAATATTCTCCTTCTGAAATGGATAACTCAGACTTGCAGCACCAGTGAGGAGAAAGGAATGAATTCTTCAAAGTATTTGTTCAGAAGGGGAATTATTAATGCACAAATTAATGAAATGCATGGATACATCATTAATTCTTGGCCTGTATTACTTGAAGAGATGCAGAGACCCCAAAATCATCATTTAAAAATTCATAGATGTTCAGTAAAAAAAACATGGTTTGACTTCATCTGCTAAAAAGCATTTTACTGAGGCATCACCCAGCCAGCTGTGGGAGACTGAAGGATATTCTTTTAATTGGTTAAACCTCTAAGTGCTTTATAATTGCTTTCACTAAGCAGCTTCTGTAACAGAGCAAACGTTACCTGGAACTGATTACATTTTAATAGGCTTAGCCAGCGTCCATCCAGGGACATGTAAAGCCTCCCCTTGATGTCCATCAATTTGTCTCAACGTCGTTATCAGAGCTCAGCTGTGCCATTCAATAACTCCTTCCCTCCATCCATGCGGGAACTGATCTGACAGGCACCAGGGAGGCGCCGAGGGCTGCTCGGAGGAGAACGGGCTCCAGGCAGGTGTGTTGGTAGGGATATAAATCCATGTCATAAAACTGACCCCTTTCACGAAGGTATTTTGGCTGAACAGTGCTTCCATCCTGAGCCAACCTCAAATACACCCTGGTTTTTGAGCAGCTGTTTGGAATGTGGTGAGGTGGAGAAGGTTTATATGGCTCTCTATGTCTGCATACAGAATGCAGTGGCCTGAGAGAGTAAATGAGGTTTTACCCACTGAAAGCTGCTTGTTGGATGGAATTCCTCTCCTGTGAGGAACAGCTAAGAAAATTGGGGTTCTTCTGTCTGGAGAAGAGAAGGCTTCAGGAAGACCTTTTTGTAGCCTTCCAGTACCTAAAGGGGCTCTGAGAAGGCTGGAGAGGAACTTTGGACAAGGGCATGGAGTGATAGGACAAGGGGGAATGGCTTCAAACTGGAAGAGGGAAGGGTTAGACCAGAAGAAATTCTTCCCTGTGAGGGTGGTAAGGCACTGGCACAGGTTGCCTGGAGAAGCTGTGGATGCCCCATCCCTGGAAGTGTTCAAAGCCAGGTTGGATGGGGCCATGAGCAACCTGGTCTAATGGAAGGCGTCCCTGCCCATGGCAGGGTATTGCAATAAGATGGTCTTTAAGGTCCCTTCCAACCCAAACCATTCTCTGTTGGGGGTGTGTGCATGTGAATGTTTAAGAATTATTTAGAATTTTATCAAATTATTGGCATATCAGGCTATGCAAACAGAGAATATTCAACTTTCTGTGAAGCATCACACAGCTCTGAGACACTCAGCATCCCAGGACTGTAATATAGCCAAGGAATAATAATACAAATTGGAGGTGGTTTATAGCTGGAGAAATGGAAGGAATTGGATGGAGGAAGGAAAGTGTGAAATCTCTTGGTGTGAGGTATTTTTAACAGCAGAACTGGCTGCCCTGTTATCTTCATAAAAGAGCTGGGAAGCTGCCAGTGCCTGCAACTCACTGAATTTGGATCCTCACACCTGGTGAACATTGACAGCAGAGAGGGAATTACAATCAGGAATCACATACTTACTGAATTAATGAGGTGGCTTCCAGGCAACAGGGCTAACACATGACCACTCTCCTCCTCACCCTGATCCCAGTCACCCTCATTATTTTATAGATGATTAAAGTCAGAAAGAGCCAAGAAAATACAGAAATGCTACCAAAGAGGATGTTGTGGATGTTTCAAATGAAGCTGTTAGCCTGATCACCTTCAGCTCCTGTTTCAGTGTAAACAAATACCCACTCTCAGTATATTTGGAGCAAGGAAGTTTTTTCTGCTCTGATCTCATCCAACAGCTCTGCACACCATGAGCTGCAAAAATTTCTTTTTTAAGCACTAGTTTTACAAGTTCAGAAACATTTCACCATTAATCCAAAATCAGCCTCTTTGTTCTTCAGGCCAAAGTTCACTTTTGGAAATGGAAAATACTTTGACCCCCGTGAAGCTCTGATTTCGTGCCAACAGTTTTAATAGTGGGGACAAGCGTCATTTTTCTTTTCCCATCCTCTTCCATAAATGAGCCTAGACCCTGTACATGACTTTGGCTGCCATGGATGCCCAGATAAATCATGAGCATCCTTGTGTATTTTTTACTACTTTTCTGACAGCTCACAAGCCTGGGTTATCAAAAAAAAAAGTCGTGAGGAACAGATGACAAAAGTAAATGGGAATCAAGCACCTCCAGTAATCAAGTGCATTTGAAAAATGAGATGCAGCAGGATTTCACTCACATTTGGATAAAAAAAGCCTTTCTGCAGAGTGGAATGAATCACAGACAAAACTGAGCAAGGGTTTTTTCGTCTGCTGGATCTTCCTCAGCACAGAAAAGCAACAAGCAGCCACCCTCTCATTGCCTTCCTAGCAGGGAGGGGAGCTCAGTCCTGCTGCCAGGCTGGCCCTGCAGAGATGCAAAGATGCATGGAATATCTGGGCATCACTGCCTGGGGGGCCCCATGGTGCACCCTTTTGCACCATTTCAGGCTTCTCGCTTTTGCCACCTGTTCTCAGCTTTTGCAGTACACAACAAAAGCAAAAATTTGTCTGGAGAAGAAGAAGACGAAAAAGAAAATTACACTCATTGATCAGAGAGAGAAGAGCTGTTTTTCAGTGCCTTGGAGGAGACGTGGACCTGTGGGCAAAGGGTGCACTTCCACCACTGCCAAGCAATGCCAGGTGTAAATTTAGGCTTCTCTCTTATTATTCTTGAAGAGCTCTCTCTTCTTGATGATCAAAGAGTATTCAATGCTAAAAGGAGAGAGAGGTGTGAGGTGTTGTAGCAAAGTGAGAAAAGGCAGCTTCTCACTTAATGGCAGCAGGCAGAAGTGTTAAGAAACAGAAAAGGATAGCATGGAGTTGGGTCCTTGCTGGCTCTGAGCCAAAGCAAGGCTCCCTCCTCAACCCCCCGTGGATAACAGTCCATTGGGGTGCAGAGACAGTAAATAAACACGGTCCAACAAGATAATTATGGGGAATTTAATGGCCCTTTTCTCAGTAGGTGTTTCCCAGTGCAGTGTTTGAAGCTGGGATGCATGTGGTGGCTCATTTATGGCATGGGCATAAAGTGCTGTATGGGCTGCATCCCTTGTGAAAAACTACTGGAAAAATCTCATGAAGGTTCTTGTAGCCTTCTCTAGGGATTTCTCTCCTTGTTGGAAATATGGCCCTGGGCAAAGCACTTTTGCTACCAAGATGCCTCACCCCTGGAAGTGTTCAAGGCCAGGTTAGATGGGGCTCTGAGCAATCTGGTCTAGTGGAAGGTGTCCCTGCCCATGGCAGGTGGTTTGGAAATAAGTGATTTTTATGGTCCCTTCCAAACCAAACCATTCTAAACAGCAGCCAGAAAGCTTTCTGCTAACAAACTCTCACCATGTAATGTTTAAAACCAGTACAGACACACTTTGTTAGCTATTTTGGGTACTACTTTAGAACAGCTTTTGCTTTATCATCTGTAAGTTTAAGCTACCAGATTCTTTGGTCTTTTCCTCAGCTTACTTAATCAAGCTGTCTAGTATTTTGCAAAAGAGCTCAATTCCTGAGTGCAGAATCTTTTATTTAAGCTCTGCCTGAACCAAAGCTCTGCAGAAAAACAACAGGAGTGAAGTGACACATGCAAGGCTTAAGTTACTGTTGACCAGATCATTAAAATGCTGGTTTTGCTTTTTCAGAGAGAGTCTCTGCATGCGAACAGGTCTGTTCTTTTCTTTACCTTTGTGTATCAACGAGCGAAGGCAAAAGAAAAGGACGTTTTGAGTGAAAGCATTCGCCAAATTCAGCTTGTTCCTGTCTGAATCACGTTCACTCAGACACCCCTGGCCCAGCCCCCCGCCCAAAGGAGCCCGTACTTACGCAGGACCCTCACGCCGTGTTTCAAGGCCTGCACGCGGCTGGGCTCCATGGACATGCTGAGCATCGTCTGCTGCCCGCCGATGGTGCACACCTGGTTCTCCTGGGCCGCCTGCTTGAACATGACAATGAGCTGGTTGGCGATGATGGTGTTGAGCACGGAGATGACGACCATGGGGAACACGAAGGAGATGAAGGTGTTGACCTGCAGGGGAGAGACGCGGCACCGTCAGGGGATGAGAAGGATCAGCGGGACAGGAGGTAGCATCAGTTCCTGGCCTGGATCAGGAATAGTGTGGCCAGTGGGACCAGGGAAGTGATTCTTCCCCTGTACTCAGTGCAAGTGAGGTCACACCTTGAGTGCCATGTCCAGTTCTGGGGCCCTCAGTTCAGGAAGGACACTGAGGTGCTGGAGCAGGTCCAGAGAAGAGCAACAAGGCTGGTGAAAGGACTCGAGTACAAGTCCTATGAGGAGAGGCTGAGGGAGCTGGGGTTGTTTAGCCTGGAGAAGAGGAGGCTCAGGGGAGACCTCATCACTCTCTACAACTCCCTGACAGGAGTTTGTAGCCAGGTGAGGGTCGGCCTCTTCTCCCAGGAACAAGCAGCTGAACAAGAGGACACGATCTTAAGCTCTGCCAGGGCAAGTTTAGTTTGGATATCAGGAAGAAATTATTTACAGAGAGAGTAATCAGACATTGGAACAGGCTGCCCAGGGAGGTGGTGGATTCACCAGCCCTGGTGGTTTTTAAGATGAGACTGGATGTGGCATCAGTGCCATGGTCTGGGAACCACAGTGAGGTTGGATCAAGGGTTGGACTTGATGATCTCGGAGGTCTTTTCCAAGCCAGTTGATTCTGTGATTCTATGGTTCTAGTGTTTTAATTTCTCAAAGCAATGGAGGAACAGCCTGCAGTGGAAATCTTTCCCTTCCTCTTACTCAGCTGGTTTTGGCTTTTGAAGGTTTATTGCGCAGAGAGAAAACTCAAACATCACTGACGCATGTTCTTTCATGTGGGTCAACACTCAAAAAAGGCAAATTCATTCACATCCAATTACATTCTTTTCCCTTTTCAGCGCAGCTCATTGCCTGAAATGTCTCAACTGAAACATGCCATTGATCTTCCCATCTCACAAACAGCAGGATGCTGCTTAGCTTTCATCATGCGTAGCATGACTTCTAAATAACAGTGTGTTATTGTCTTTTTTGCTGCATTATGAGCACTCCTTGTGATCTTCTTAACTTTCATTTTTTTGGTGTTCTGTCCTTTCCTTGTAGATTTAATGACAGCGTTTTGTTATCTCGTAACTAAGTTATCCAATAAACCTTGTTCCTTAGAGGATTAAAATTGATCAGAATAAACAAGTGGAAGTTGTAATGTTTTTAGTACAAATTATTTGATTACTACAGTTTTGATAAAATTAAATGGAGGATCAAATTAAACAGTGATTGAATCAAGTAGAAGTCACTGTTCATGTCAAATGCAGGAAAGCTTTGTGAGGGCCTTTTGGGCTGTCTAGAAACCTCAATGGAACTGAGCTTGACAAATGGCAGCCCAGGGAAATACAGGCACGAGTAGGATTTGCCTACACATCTGTGGCAAAGCTGCCATGGTGGGATGGTGAGCTGCTCTGCTGACCCCAGGGGCTCATCCTCTCTGCTGTATGGCTCAGAAGGAGACTTAACACATCGCTCAGATGAGTGTGGGACAAATCAAAAGCCCTTTAAATATTTAAAATTTCAAAATATTGGTGAGAATAAAACTGTGCTGCAAATTGCTGTTGAAGCAATTGTATTAAAAGTGATAAAATGACAGAAAGATAAAACTACCAAACTCAAGAGGGGATTTGCCTGGTGGTAGGGCTCCAGAGCATTCTGACTTCTTCCCCAAGCCACTTATCTTGCACCTCAGTGATCTAAACCACAGAAGCAACCCTGCACTGCAAGCCAACACCATGAATCCTCCTCAGAGTGCAAACCCTCATCTACAGACAAGCGCTCCATCTGCTCGGATGGAGACAACCCCTCTCCACCCACCCACCCCTGCTGACCCATCTCCAGAGTGGACAAGATTTGCTGTACACCCAGTGTCTAGTGCAGATTTGTGCTCTCTTTGCTCTGGAGGAATTCAGAAATGCCAGAGGTGAACAGAAACAATCCACCCACACCCCCAAGATGCTACAGGGGATCTATGAAAGAAAGAAGAAGCACAAAAGCATATGGGAGCTGATGCACTGGCAATCAGAAGCATTTCAGTTTCTCTATCCATAAATTTGAAGATGCCACTCCTCTTTAGGTGGAGACAGGTAGTGTTGTTGTTGCCAAAGTTTTCTTTAGATGCATGAAGTGTCCCTACAGCTTTGTGCTTCAGACCTCAATGTGTTAAGCAAAAGTACCAGCTGGGTTTTGTCTCTGACAACCCACATGGTGGGAACATCTTCTCTCCTCTAATAATAGAGCTCCTCTGGACTGAGTGAATTCCTAGATACACCCCACTATTACAAGCTGTTAATGACCTCTTTTGTTAAATATAAAGCAGTTTTCTAAGCTTCCAAAAGACATCACAGCCTCCTTGGTATAAAGAAGAGTTATCTTTTGGAGTCCTGTCTACAGGCTAAGACAGATCATTAAGCAGTAAGGACCAACTACTCAGCTGGTACAAAAAAAGAGAGCAATTTGTGTTTGTGAAGAACCTTCTTGGTTAGCTTAACCTTCATGATGCAGCTGGGATGAGCTGGTGCACACAGGGGTAAAATAACTTGCTCAGACTTACCAGGTCAGACTAAGAAATGAGCCCTGCAGTTCTCACTCTTATTTCTGTGGCTTCAGCTGCCAAATGCCTTTCTTTCTCACTGCTGAGCAATGTTTGCACATCAGCAAAATGCAGCACTTAACTCTGTAAACGTTTCGCTTTGTTACCCGAGACTCAGAGTTTATTGGTTTTCATTCAAAAAACTTTGCCCTAGCTATAAATTAGTCTTGCTTAATATAATTTTGCAGAACTCAGAAAGTCTTTCCTGAGCTTTCTTAAAAGCCTTGATTCATTCCATAATTGCACTGGGAAGTCTTTAAGGAGCTTGGGAAGTTGTCTAGAATAGCATTGACTTTCCCTCTTATGAATTGTTACGGTAAAAGTGTGAATATTGCATACTTTCTATCAAAGACTATATTTAAAGATTTTTACCCTGTCTTGATTTGTACCACAGCTCTCATATAGTTTAAAAAAAAAAAATCAATATTTTCCCCAGTAGCAGAATGCTTTAATTTGTTGAAAGAATTATTTACAAACACAAACTCCTGAGGGCCATAAAGACTAGAAAAGCCAATCCTGCTCCTGCAAACCCCTTGTATTTCATGTTTTTCTGCTGAGCTGCTTACTGGGCTGCATGAGCCCAGACCCCAGCACACTGTGCACATCAATGCAGCAACAGTTCATTTTAGGTGACTTTGCACACTGCTGGAGCTGGTGCCTCAAACAACTCTTCAAAGTCAGTGGAAAATTTCCCACTTGCTCAAGAGAAGCTGGTCTGGGATCTCAGGACTACATTTGCAAAAGCTCAGGAGCAGGAAGACTTGTGGAGGTGTTTAATGGAATTTTTTACAGTGTCTCCTAACATCAGTGGACTAAGGTGGCCACAACTGTCAGTGAACACCCATGGGAGCCTTTGGGTCCTTATGACTGTCAGTGAACAGCCATGGGAGCCTTTGGGTCCTTATGTATGTTTACAGATCACTCTGGCCCCAGGAAGGAGGATTTAGGCAGTGTGCAGGCTCATGTTTGACTTGAAAGTCTCAGGCTTTAGGTTGCCTCACCATGGAAAGGACAGTCTGTGTGATGCTGGATCTACACTAATTCTGTGTTCAGGGTTGTTTGGATGCACAGGCAGAGGGGTCTGGCCTCATCTGTGCCCTATCCAAGTACAGATCAGTCTGATTCTGCTCCCCCTCAAAACTGATGTGTTTGCATCAGTGTGAACCCACCAGTCCCATGGTCTCTGCCCAGCAGAATGAGCTCAGTGCAGAAGCCCAAAGCTGTGCATGTGAAGGCTTAGCACTGGCTGCTCTCTAGCCTAAAAAAAAAAATCCAACACCACAACCCCCATGACTGAGTGCTAAATCCTCATTAAAAAAAAAAAAAAAAAAAAAAAAAAAGAAGAAAATCCAATACTACAATGTTTGTCACTGGCAGGACAGAATGAAACACTAACCCACTTCCATGCTGCTGTCACTCCTGTAATCAGTGCAATCCTAAATACCGTTCAAGCACCAGTCTGGCAGAATCTGTGGGATGGGATTAGTCCTCAGGACCAAATTGTGTTTTGTCTCGTACAGAACAGCAACCTTCCCTTCCAGCACTGCCTGAGCAGTGACAGCCAGAGGCCTGAATCATTTTTCTCCAGCTGCCCCATCTTAGTGGCCGTGGGGGTCCTGCCCTACCCAGGCATGGAGCCTTCCTGGCTCTCTAATGATGCACTATTAGTGCCAGCTTTCTGTTAGCCCTCTATTGCCAAAGGTGATTTTAAAATGAAATATGAATCATTAAAATTATGCAGGGTTTTGCAGGACACAGGAGACAGAGCAGAGCTGGGCATGGGGCTTCATAAGCTCGTGGGAAATGGAAATTTATGGAAATTAAGTCAAACTCCTGGAAGGGAAAAAAATGCAGCTATCAGCCTCATAGTCAACAAAAATCAGACATTGCATGAGACTAGAGAATTCAGCACGATGTGAGTTTTCATCTTCCATTCAAACAGGAACGTGGGAGAGACAGGGGGGAAAGGACCAGAAAACCAAGGGACACAAAAGCAGAACTCAGTTCTCAGGTTTGAGACTCTTCCTAAATCTTATGTACAGAAAACTGCTCCCCTGGCTCTGCCAAGCTTCATGCTGACGTGATTCACTTTAGTCAAGCTGTCCCTCAAATTATTTGACTGTGTGGTTTCCCTGGGTTACCACTGAAAGCAGCCATCAGCTCACTTGTAACCGTGATAGAGAAGGTGAGCACAGAACTTCTCACAGGGACTCCCCAGAGGGCTTAAACAAGTCCAGTCAATCAGAAGTTTAGTGGAGATTTATTCTTTTGTGCTCCAAGCTGACTTTTGGAGAAACACAGACTTGAAGACCACTTTGGAAGAAGAGGTTTTTCCATCCCTCCTACAAGCCCAGACTTTTGTCTTAGATGTATCCGAAGAGGAGGAGGGGAAAATTTACAAATATTACACCTGTTACAGGCATTTATGGACAACCTTTGCTCCCAGCAAAACTCCATCACCTGAGCCACCTACAGCTGACTGTTCCCATGGTCCATCAGTACATGGTTTTGGAGAGGCTGATGAGTGAGGCCTTGAAGCACTTAAGTGGTTAAATGCAAAACGTTAGGCTAAAGGCTCTTCTGGAGATAGAGGAGCAAATTCAACACTGGAAGTATTTATGATAAAAACAGCCAAGAAAGAGAACCACTCATGATAATTTAATTGAAAAAGTTTTGATGAGAAAATGTTCCATTCTCGAGATTCATAAAAGATTTTTGAACATGTGTCTTGTGTTTTCCCTCGTGCCTTTTTTCTAAATAAGTAAATTAAATCCCGCAGAGCCAGTCACAGCAGCAGCACAGTTCTCGTGGAGCAGCAGCCTGGATGCCCTCCCAGCAGGAGCAACGCCTCTGGAGTGGACATCAGGGGCAACTAAGATTTAGAGATAATTTTAACCCTGGGTTTTGTGGCGGAGATCAGAGTTGTTCCCTTTTTGCCTGATAAATGAGGTGACAGCAGAGCCAAATCCTTGGTCTCTGTCACTGCAACCTCTCTGGAGACAAGGCCCCTTCTAGTAGTGAGCTGGGATGCTCAGAGGAACTTTTTTTCCCCTTCCTCTTCAGGCTTGTGGGAAGGACAATTAAAATGGAGAGAAGTGTGGATGATGGAGAGCTGGTAAAACCTCACCTGGTCTGACTAAGCTTCTCTCATACTTCATTTCCCTGTGACACACCTGGGGAATGTTGTGAGATGGTTGCAGCCTTCCCATGTTCTGCTGGGGAGGGTTCTCAGTGCAGGTGCTCTTGGGGAAATGCCTGGGAAAGTGGCTGAGAAACCCCAAAGGAGCAGAAAACTATCTCAGGAGGAGGTGTGTCCTTGCTGGTTTCCTGGAAGTGATGACAGAGACGACCGAGGGTGCAGCGCAATGTTTGATTCGTGGTTTTGAGCAAATCTATTAAACCACAGAGCTGCATTTTAACAATCGACCACATTCTGTTTCACCTCATTTCCAATGGAAATGGAAAGTAAATTATCCCCCCCCCCAACTGGGGAGGCAGTATTGTTAGCATATGTCAATCAGGAAAGCACATTCTGCTACAACAACATTTGGCTGCCAAAAAATCTTATTTGACTAAATGTACTTTACAAAATTACTGGTTATCGCACTCAGTAGCCAGAATTAGCATTTTTTTAACCACCCAGTGGATAATTTCAATTGTTAATAAGCACAGTACTGCATTCCAGGATATGGCAATCTGCAGAAGACAAAGCAGGAAAGGGGAAGGTGCATAGTGTTGGGATGCCAAAGGGGGCATTTGGCAAAGGCACTAGCACACAGGGTGTGTATGATGAAAAATCCAAAGGCTTCCCCCCCCCCATAAATTACCATCTAATTAAACCCCATTTTTGCATAGCTCTCCAGATTTCCGTGCCAAGTATCTCGTGGTTATCAGGTAAGTACCATTCCTTAGATCCAATGGGGCAGGAGAGGTTTGTGTTTGTGAGTGATGGAAGAAAATAACCATTGATTTTGGAGTCAGTAACTGTTACAGGGAAAAATGTGGACGCTGGAAAACTGCAGCCTACAAGGGAATTCAGCTCTTCTGGAATTTTTTGAGGGGACCTGTACTGCAGGGTATTGGTGCCAATCCTTAGCTTGATTAAGTGCATCCTGATACGGGAGCACAGATCCTGTATAAATAGGAACAGGGCCAAGTGCCAAAGCCTGTGTGTGGATCTGGAGCTCTAACAGTGTATTTGAACAGGAGCTTGACCTTTCCTCGTTGCCAGTTTTAACTCAGGCAGGTTTGCCTGTCACGTTTTATTTCTGGTGGCTGCAATCTCCAACAGCCCTGACAGTGTGATATGGTGTGACACAGCTGTCACCCTTGGAGAGAGGCTGGTGACGTGGATGGGTGGCACTAGATGCCCTCACTTGGCAGTTGCATGAGGTGTGGTTGAATCCTGCATCCCTGCAGGATGCCCTCACAGCACCAGACAGTGTGACACAAACCCCACTGTCCTGACACACAGCTGGGTGAAATGACCTTCCCATTGCCTCCTAATTAGGGGCAGTATGCAAATATCTGTGTAGATCCAGGTGATAGGATATTCTATCCCATTATTAGCTCAGTGGATAATTAAAGACAGGATATCAAAACGCAGTGAATATTTTCCTCTTTAAAGCACCCTGAGAAATGGCTGCAAACCCCCCTGGTTGTTATCTCACGGTACACCCTGTACCTCTTCTATCCAGCTAGAGGTGAGTACACATTCCATACATCTTCTCCAAGGGAACAGAATGTGGACGTGTGAATTGCTCTAATCTCATCTCAAAGACCTCCCCTGTTCAACTCCCGGAGCTGTAGGTGCTCAGAGAGACTGAGGAGCACCTTCCCTCTGCCTCAGGGAGACCTTTTCAAAAGCGTTGAATATCAAACCCAGACATTTCAAAGAAAGGTTACGATGATGTGAGATGATGTTGTCAGTCACAGAGGTCGCACAGCCGAAGTGTGTGATCAGCTATGAATCACAGAGGCAAAGCTTGAAGCCAGGGCATGGCTGTGTGGGGGCAGGGGGATGGATGGCAGTCACAAGCGGCTCAACCTCGGGGAGCTGGGGCAGTGATGTGTGTGTGAGCCTGATCTAAACACCAGCATGAGCAGGACACCAAATGGGTGTCATTCAGGGGGGAAAAAAAAACCAAAGAAAAGCCTGGAACACAGGTGCATCCTGCCCAATCCATAACTGATCAAATAATTCAGTAGGTTTTCCTGACCTCAGCCACAGGAGCTGGAATCAGTCAAATCTCTGCATTTCAGACCTCTGCAGGAGTCCCATTTTTATTCTGGTTTTGGATGGGTCTGGGAATTGGGGACTGCAGGTACCGTTGCTTAGGTGAAGAAAGAGAGCAGACAAGCGTGAAGATAAATTATTAGATGGAGCTGATGGATGATCCCAAGTCACTGGACTAGTTCCTGTCCCCATGATGCTGCTGCCCTGCAGCCATTAATGTCAATGAGACTGGAGCTCAATTAATTGCATGGCAAGGGCATGTGAGCATCTGTTACTGACACATCCATTTGCTGGCCTTACTCACTGTGGGAAAACCCCTTAAAAGACAACTCGGAGGATGATGCAAAAGACTTGTACTTGAGCTCTGGCTGCTTGATGCTCTGAAGGTGTTTCGGGTTTTGTATTGGTAGATATTTATATCAGAAGAAAATACATGTTACTACATGGGTGACAGCATGCACTGTTTGCAGTCTGTGCTGTACTTGGAGCTCTACAAGGTGCAAGTACCTGCAACCTGGTGGAAAGCAGGACTCGCTCAGTACAAAGTGGCAATGGGCAGTACAGTGGTCCTCTCCTCTCTCTGTGCTGGCTGGATGCCTCTGGATCTGTCTCCAGCTGGATAACACCAGCCATGAACTCTTCCAAAGGGCTTAATTTAGCTCTAGCACTGAGATCAGAATGAGGATCTGCTTAAACTCTGTTTTCATTAGCATTTTGTGCCTGCTGCATTCCTGGCTTCTCTCTTTAGATCCATGGTCACCACACAGAGAATAACCAGGCACTGTGGATTAGGGTATTAAGAGTAACCAACGTGTAACATTTTCAAGCCTGTGTGTGGTCCCACGCTGATGAGCTATAATAGAAATGCAGAGCAGCTAATGATCTCGAGAAGTTGAGTTAATCACATACTCCACAGGAGTTAGTCAGATGCAGAACAGATGGAAATAAATTGCACACAGACAAAAAAAATCCATCATATCTATGGCAAAAACATTCCACCAGCTTTCCCATTCATAAACTTCCCTCTTTGGAGAAAACATTTGTACATAAAAAACAACATCTGATGCAGAACAACTTAAATGGGTGTCTTGCTCATGATGGGTTGGCAAAGATGTCAGAGCACTGAATAATGGTGTCATTCCTGAGTTTGACTAGATACCTGAAGGACCATTTAAGCTCATTTCTATGCATAGTTACAATCCTGTGGCCTAAAGTATTTTAAGATTTATCACAAGTAATAGCAAAAGGTATGATTCATCCATAAGTGATTTATATAAAGCTTATTGTTCCCAATTGTACACAAGGGTAATACCTAAGTATGGAAATCCCCAGGGACCTCAGAGCTCTTCATTACCTCCCTAAATGCCAGAGAAACTACTTCATCATAACTATTCTTAAGAGGAAAATTCCTGCTTTCCTGATATTTGGCCAGCAATCTCAAATCTGAATGGTTCTGCTGATTCCAGACCCCAAAGAGAAAGAAAAGCTGTGAAGTTCAGGAATCCTGGAAAAAAATAGGCTGGAGAATGGGCAAATGAGAAGGCTTTAAGATTTACCTCTGTGCACTGGAAATGCCATGTATATCATGGATATTCAGCTGTTTCCCTTGATAAAACTGACAGATAAATGTTTATTTAGAAAAATGGAAGAGTAAACCAGTAATCAAAACAGCCCAACCCCAAACAAAAAACCCTAAACCAATGCAAATTCTCTCTAGGATTATGTTTGATGAAGATGATGATTTTGGGTCTTGTACATCTCTCTTCAGTTGATCTAGGGCCTCCTGCCACTGATTTAAGAAGGATAAGTGGAATATACAATGGAAGGATTTTGGCACAGATTGGTTCCCATCTTCCTGTACCTGGTGAGGGAGGATAGAAAAAGCAACAGTGATGACCCTCCATCTTGTCATCATTAATCTGAAAGCTGCAAATCTTCTCCCTTTCCTCCTTCAGGAAATCTTCCTTCTTCATTTCCTGTGATTGGTACATCGAGCTACAAGGTAAATTAATTCAATTTACCCAATTTTGTTTGCAAAAAAGAATAAAGTCAATTTGTATGCTGTCAGTTTGCTGGCCTCTGCCTTGCTCCTCAGATCTAGTTATCCATTGCACTATTTAGGGCAATATTTTTGGTTGAACAAAAACTCAGTGAATAATGTTCTTGATTTTCCCTTTGAACACGCAGATCTTTGTCACTATTTCCCTCTCACCCTCCCCAGCAGCTATATTCTACTGGAGGGGAAATAATACTTCAGCTTCAAATGACAGGTTGGAAATAAGCTTTACATAATTTACCAGTGCAGTTGGACTTCAGTTCTCACTATCTGCTGGTATTTTGGTTCCTACTTGTTTTTGCCAAAGGGATATTGCCCATCTCCTATCACAATATATTTGGGGTTCTCCAGTTCTGCTGCTTGTCAGCCCTCTAAATAATTTAATAAATGTTCATACAGTGCCTAATGGTCCTGACATCTGAGTAATCCTAATCCAGATTTTGCAGTTATTTTCTGTCTGTCCTCTTCTGTTTCTCCTTTCCCACCAAGAGTTGCACAAGCCATGGGAGCTCACGTGGTGGACATTCATCCAAAGAAAATGTCTCCATGGCTCAAGGGCCTCCCATGGTGCAGGCTGATGCCTTCTGTTGAGTGTAGCTAATGATCTCCTTGTCCACCCAGAAAATCATCCTCTTTGCTGTGCTGTTGGGCACAACTGCAAGTGCTCAGCACATCTGACGCTCCTACTCCTGCTGTGCGGGTTTTGCAGCCTGGGGTGGGTGTAGGAGGGGCAGCCCCCACAGCCTTAAGGAGAGCACAGACTGTACATGTGTCTGAGGGCTGTATCACCACGTAAAACAAATCACAGCAGCTGATTTTGTGAGCTAATACCCAGATCCTTGGTTCTCTAACATGTCCTTTTTGATCCAGAATTCTTTGGTTCCTGCTGGGGATAGTTGTTGTCATGAATGAGACTGTTATATATGGATTCACTCACAGACAACATTAAAAAAAAAAAAAATCAAACCATGGTGACTGTCAGTTATCCCCCAGCTTTTCTTGTTCTGGCAATACTGAGTCATTTCACCCCTGGTAATCAAAATGGAAAGCTTTTGCCTACATAGATATGAAATCATTTACTTTCAGGGACCTAATTAAAACAGTCTGTTTCATGACTAAAATAAAGCCAAAGACACAAGCATGGGAGTACAATAAGCAAAGATTTATGACTGTGAAGAGCAGTAAACAGTTAAATCAAGCGGTGCTTGCGTTCTTCCTTCCCACACTCTCTTGGTAGGTGGATCATGACAGAGGAAAATATGGGTCTGTTTGGCTCACGTGGTGCCTGTCAGACTCTGGTTTTCCACTTGGACTGTGGCAACACGGTGTCTGAGCACCAGCACGGAGGAGTTGGGTTCTGAGCTCCCCTTTTGCTGCTGGTGTCTGAGCCAGGTCCCATCCTGGGGCCAGAGGGTGGATGGGCAAAGCTGCAGTGCCCCCACCCTCTGGCTTTTTGTGGGGAAAAAAATGAGGATGCAACCAGCAGCTGGGTGACAGGCGAGCACACACTCCTCAGAGTAAGAGTGCAGGGTAATTAATAAACCAGCTCCATCTCCAGGATGATACTGAAGATTTAAGACAGAGACTTTGTTATAAACCAGCCAGCAACCGCAGCCTTCAACCTGATGCATGAGGCACACGCTGCACAAGGATTCAAAGGAGAGTTAATTTTAAAAAAAATCCCCAAACAAATGGAAAGAACAAATAATTCTCCTGTTGAAAAACACACTGGCCCCAATTCCGGTTTTGCATTTCTGCCGGGTGAGGTGGAGGTAGAAGAGGGTAATAGGTGTCTGAAAGACAAGTAACATCATGACAAAAAAAAAAAAAAAAAATCTCTTGAAATACATCTCAGGATCAAATTTTCTGAAGCTTTTTGTAATATTTCACATATGCTGAAAAGTATCATTAATACAGCTGGTAAAATAACAGCTTGTCTACTTAAAGTAATTAGTAGTTGACAATTGGGTTGAATTTTAAATCCATGAGGAGCTTTGGTTAGCACTAATAAATGTTGATTAAGGTAGCAATTAAAATCTAACAATCTCTCTGGGGGTCTGAACTTTAAAGCTGAAGTGTGGAACATTCCTCAGTTTACAGAGAAAATGCTACAGTTCCTCCCCAAGTTGCTTTATTAAGCTGTTGCAGTGTGGATTTTCTGTCTTTTTCCTTTCTTTTGGATTGTTGGTTTTTTTTTTTCTTTCCAGTTTATACAAATTAATTGCAGTCTAAAATAGTGCCCCACAACCAAGGCAGCAACCAGCACCTCTCTCCTACTCTCACAGCCGAGTGACACAAAGGCTTTGGCACAGTGGTGACATTTAGCAGCCTGAGGTTTCAGCTTTCTCTCGAGTAAGTTAATGCTGTAGGACCCTCTTGACATGCCTATTTCCATAGCAGTCTGTCCCAGGAGGCAGTACCTGTCCCTCTCCTCATCAGGCTTTGAAGTGGGCTGGAGAGATCTGCATCTCTCCTTCAAGATGTTCTGCTTTGGAAATGCAGCTGACCTCTCGAACACAGGCGATGTCAAGTAGCGCCGAGTGTGGGCTCATCTCTCCTGATTCTCTCTCCTACTGCTCTGAGAGACCCAACTATGCACCTCTTAATCAGGATGATTGGATGAGCTCCCAAGAAAACATGTAGGTAGTGTCTTGAGAAACGACTAAAATTATCTGCCTTTGTTGCACTCGAGCAGCATGACCAAGGCAAATCAAGAAGCACATTTTGTTTATAGACTTCTTTTACTGATTTAGGGACTATTCATGATTTAGGGACTTTACTGATTAAGGGACTATTCATGAAGGTCTCAGGTTCTTCATGATCTTACTAAACTTGAGAAATCTCACTCACTTCCCTGCATTTTTCTATCTTTGAATTCAGAAAGTGCATTTGTATTTCAGGGAGCACCTCCTTTATGCTGGCCGAATCCTCTTGTGTTTTTCCTACTCTTGCATTGGGCAAGACATAAATTGAACACAAAAGCAGATTTGTCTTTATCACACACTAGCTGTGTGTCACCCACTAATTACATTTCAACCCCCAGCTTTTAAACTGAGTGCCAGTGGGAAAAAAATAGAAATACAATGTGAAATGAGAGCAACTTGGTCCTCTCGTGCTCCCAGTTGAATGTGAATGTGTTGATACTTTTGCTTTTTTCATACCACTTAAATCACCAGAGATGTCATTGTATTTTTTTTCAGGTCTGTTCCTGCTGACTTTGGGAGCAGCTGAAATGAGGTCCTTTACTTGCAGGGTACTTGTCATGGCTGTTATTGAAAAAACAGAGCAGCAGAAAATTTGTGCACATCACAGTCACTCAAATCCAGAGACTGTTCCTTGGGGGGAGACAGGGAGGTCAGAAGGAAACGGTGTCCCCTTGATGTCCCAGGGCTCCTACTCAAGGTGGTGGCTGCTGCTTGGTCCTGCTTCTGGCTCCAGCATCCTCAGCAGCTCTTGGCTGTGAAACAGCCTCCATCCTGAACAGCTTATCATTCTGGGAAGGACCTTTAATAATCTGCATCATTTTTAGATGCTTTTTCAGCCCAGCCAATATGATCTGAGTGTGGCTGTTGGTTTATCCACAGCTCTGTGTGTTCCTCAGCACATTTTCTGAGTCCATCCATTGTAAAGGATATTTTCAGCAAAAGAGAGATGGAGAACTGAGGATGTGAAGAGCTGGAGGAGGAAAGTAAAGATTATCGATCCAGAGGGTGGAAAAAAAATCCCATTCACTCTCAGTCGATGTGTCTGTCACTTTTTTTCCCTTTTTTTTTTCCTGTGTTGTAAGGAAAAAATACAAATGGCTCAAATGGATGTGGAAAGGGATGCAAATGAAAGCTTGATAGCCAGAGATGCTGAGAGATGCTCAGAGTAATTTTTTTTCAAAGGAGGCTTAAGAACTGGATGAAACTGTGCATTTATATTTGAGGGAGCAATTTCCCTGCCTGAAGCTTTGGGACAGCTCATTCTCTGTTCAAGATAGACACAAGAGATGAATCAGCCAGGACCTGGAGCCACAGTGGGATGTGAGGGTGGACACTGGTCTGGAGAGTTTGGCACTACAATTGGGCTTCCAGGGAAAACAGCAGCTGCTGTGAGAGATTCCCAGGAAGACACAAGTCACCTGGACATCTCCATCCACAGCCAATACCACCTTCCACATGGATCTACCTGTGCTCTCAGGGCTACCATGGGCACTCAGGGCTGCTGTGGAGACATCACCTGGGGTCTTGAAACATTATTGTATGGAAAGCCATGAACTCCTGAGGAGAAACCAGGAGGATTATTCATGCACAAGCTTTCAGACTACTTAAGAGGGCCTATTTAATATTTTTACAGTAATACTGTGCACTCTGCTGCTCTTACTGTAGAATTACAGGTGTCATCCTGGGGGGGGAACATATTTTTGGAGAAAAGCCATTTTGCCAGGGAGATGAGACAGAGGGACTGCAGAGAGATCTGACATCTCCAAGGAGCTCAGGGGATCTACTGGTTTCAGGCTACTGACCTGCCACCTCACAGAGACAGGAAGGTAAATCAGCAGGTAAATACACATGCAGTGGAGACATTATGGAAGTACATGTTGGCTCAACTGACCAGCAGAGAGAGAAATCCTAAATCTAGCATAGACAGAGAGCAAAGCAGATATGAGCCATCCATCCATGGTGACAGTGTCTCTGTGTGCTGATTAAAACCCACTGCATTGAACAGGTCAGGTCCTAATAAGGTGCAGGTCCAAAGCCTAACTGGATAGTTGGAAGGCACCATAACCCCAAATCCACATGATCTCTCAGAAAATGAACTCAAGGCAGAACAGATAGAGAAGGTCGTGGTCCTCTACTGTAAACCATGGCATGGACAACTCCTCAATGCTTTCCCATTTCTCAAAATTGATTTTCTTTTTTTCAAATTAAAGTGCAAAATGAACATGTGAGACCAAATGCTATCGGATCAGACTGCAAATGAGGCTAATAGGCCAAATGTCAGATTTGTTTCTGCTGAGGAGTCATTACTGAATGCAGACTTTATGTAACCTGCTTTGCTCTAAGGCATAATCCAGCCAGCAGATGACTGGCATGAGGAAGATGTTTTGCCTGTGGAATGGCTTCTTTCCTGTTATAAATTTCTTAGGACCTTACCCTAAAGGGTAGGGGTACACATCTGTCTGTAGGCAGCATTTGAGATTGGCTAAAACTGTGATGGATAAGGGAAGTTTGAGGATTAAGTGACTCCTTGGATTCTGTATGGAGCTGTAGCTGCCTGCAAAGATATGAATTGCTATTCCTGAAATCAAAATTCTGATTACAGGTTTAGAAGAACCTCTAACTATTTCCCCATGGCAGTTCAAATTCCTGGAGTGCAATTCGCAGGCTCTCAAGAGTAGGATTGGTTTTCAGATTTGCAGTTCTCAAAACCACAAAGATCCATGGAGGGATGGCTGAGAATGTTGACCTGGAGCAGGTATCCAGTGTCCTGATTTCTGCAATGCAGGGGATCAGGAGCTAAATCTCTGCAGGCATCTCATGGTCCTGTTGAAGGATTTGAGCCTGGCTGCTGGTAACATCACCCTCTGCTCACAGAGAAGTTGCAGCTGCTGTTGCTGGCACTTACTTAACACTGGCCTTTGCCGTGCATTAACTGAAATAATTTCCTTTTTGAAGCACAAGAATTTCAGTGAAAAAAATGCTGCTTTTATCCCTAGGGCAGGCTGCCCAGACACGAGACTGTCTCAGGTTAAAACCATTCCTTTCCAAATAGTTGTGAAGGCAGATTCCTTGCAGAAGAGGAAGTGATTTAGCGAGATGAAGTAATCGCAGTGTCATGAATGCAACCAGGATTCCCCTGTTAATTACCTCACCGTTAATTAAGGGGATATTTTTTTAAATTAAAATTAATTCTCATCTTTTTAAAATATATGACTTAAAAAGGGGATGTACAGAAGTGTTTATCACTGATACCCTAAGATGCTAATTTCCCAATGTTGTGGCTTGTAATCAAGTTTAATTTTCCGACTTATCCTCCAAAGGAAAGACTTTACACCAGTTTTGACATTTAAATTACCTTTGATTTGCAAGTCCAATATTGCCATAAATATTCATAGCCAAAAATTGAGTATTAAGCCTTTTAATTTTTTTAAATTTTTAATTCGTTACTAAAAACTGGTTTCGGAACAAGCTGAAGGAGCGAAACCAAGCACCTTTCATTGGAAGCACTAGGAGCATCTGGCTTTGCTACATAACAGTGAACCGACACATCACGCTTCTGTTTGACGCTGCTGAACAAAATTTGACAGCGAAATCATCCTTTGATCCTTTTCCCTACATCTGTTCGCAAAAAAGCTACTTTACTGTGGAAGTTGTCGCGCAGCACTGCCGTTGTTTTGGCATGTGCCACGTCCATCTCTGCAGGAAACCAGGGCAGGGCACTCCAAGCCACAGAGGCAGCTCCGCGGGCGGCCGGCAGCTGCCGGCACAATCCGCTGCCACGTGCTGTAACGTTGGCATTGCTGTGCCTGGCCTCTCTTCTCGGGCAGGCAGAGCATTTAGGCTTTCACAGTTACACAAACAGAACATGCTTGGCTTGCCCTGAAAGCTGTCCCTTGTGGGCACAAACCCCAGCTTGGCACGGGCGAGACGGCTGCTGAAAGGATGCCCAGGGACTGGGGGGAAAGAGCCTTTTTGGTGCTTCCTGGCTTTCGCCCTGTGAGCTCACTGACCCTTCCCTGACAGCATGTCAGGCTAAGCATGTTGCTCACAACTACCCCAGTTAAAGCCAGGAGGCTCCCAGCTCCAGAAGGATCCTTGTCCCCTCTGGCAGTGATGGCAAAGTGTCCCCTTGCTGCTCTTCTCCAGCTCCGCCATTCATTCAGTCTCTGACACAATTTCCCTGACTAAGGAGAAAGCTGAGTTCCTTCACCAGGACTCTGGCAGCCTTCCAGGGGTGATGTGTCAAACCTCCTTCACCTTCCCTGTGCAGAGGGTCATCTGCTGGCAGGAATCCAGGTGAGAAGCAGAAGAGGTGAGATGCTCCAGCCCCTGCCATTCCTGATGTGAGTCTCTCTGGTGGCTGATTTCTGCCTCAAAATGTTTTAAAGATACTCGATTTTTCTCCAAGGTACTGTGAGAATGTGGGTCAGTGTGGGATGGGAAGAGGGTCAGAATCAGTCCATATGTCAAGAAGAGGGCTCAGATCCTCACAGCCAAAGGCTGAGCAATACAGCAGGCAAGCACCTGCACACGTCAGTCTCAATAAAGGGCATATTGGCTTCAAAATGAAATATTCTCCTCATTTCAGTGACTGATGACTTCTTCAGTTTCTTTTTTTATATCTGGTATCTTTCAAATGTAATTAATATCTCCAGTCTTTTTTCTCCCTTCAACAATAAGGCAGGGATGGAGAACCAGTACTATCACTGTTCCTGTCTCAAAATCATTTCTACTTGCAAAAGGCTAATAAAAAAATCAAGACAAACAGTGACCCTTGCTACCCTTGAACCAAGGAATGAATTTTAAGCATAGACACCTACTTCTGTAAAAACTGAGAGTCTTCTAAAAGACATCTTCTCATAAATAATTCCATCTAATGGAAGATAGTTTGATAATTGTGTGATTTTAATTTCAGCCCTTTAAGTGCAGACAATTCTCATTAGCCCTCAGCATTCAGGTACAGCAATGAATTTTCATGGAGAGAGAATAGGATACACAGCACTGAAATGGTGGAAGTATGATGCATTTATCCATCATTTTATGGACAAAGACATTAAGTGATTCACTAAGCAAAACTGTCCATTCCCTTCTGGGTCCAAGAAAGTTTTTATTATTCCTGTTTTTCAGGTAAATAAATGGAGGCAGCAAATGACTAGATCTAGTCTAAACCTCTTCATACCAAGCATTTTCACAGTGACTTTCTCTGTTTTCTAGCAAGGTTTATTTTTAAATGAAGCCTTCAAGTGACCCTGGGGAGTCTGACTTTCCATACCTCAATCTAACTCCTGTGTAATATTGCCTTGACTAAAGGCAATAAAAACATCCACAGGGGACCTGAAAAGCCAGGCTGGCAGACTGAGTGCATGAATATTATAAATGAATAAAGCAACATTTAGATTTCAGGACAAAACCTGCCTTTTCACTGATGCAGAGATAATTTAGCCTGGTCATGGTTGTTTAAAGGAATTTGTGGTACCTTGGAGAAGTGATTCCTCTATTTGCTGTGTGTTGCCAACTCAGAAACTGAGTCATGGAAATTAAGACATCCATGTTCTCAATTATTCCACTGGTACTGAAAGTGCTGAAGAAGGAAGAGGGATGTTAAAGCGGAGTGTGCAAGAGCAGAAGTGCTTATTTTACCCTGAACTCTGAGCTCTCTTGTGTAGCAATGGGTCATAGTGTCTCAGGCAAGCCAGGCTCAGCAGAGGTGAGAGTGTGGGCAAAGCAAGAAGAGTGGTGGCACAATTTCCTTCTGATTGTCTTTTAAGTGGTTTCAAAAATAGGTGTACACAAGGATGCAAATGCTGCTTCCTTTGTGTCTACTACAGTTAAATGGAGCTGGTAAAGGTAAAGCACTGCAGGTAAAGTTGGTGGGAGTCACAGAATCACAGATTGGTTTGGGCTGGGTGGGACCTTAAACAGTGTCTCATTTCAACCCCTCTGCCATAGGCAAGGACACCTTCCCCTGTCCCAGGTTGCTCCAAGCCCCATCCAACCTGGCCTTAAACACATCCAGGGATGGGGCATCCACAGCTTCTCTGGGCAACCTGTGCCAGGGCCTCACAAAGTGAGTCATTCCCTCCATTTAGATTGTATTGAATTATCAGCTCAGAGGCATCACTTGATCTTATTTAAGGTAGAAATTAAATGTTGCCAAAACTCAACTCCCTGCTGAGCTGTTCTTTACAATCAACATGTGAGTAATAGAATTGAGGACCATGGCCAAAGCCAGGTGTCAGCCAGCCCAGAGGATTGCTGAGCATCCCTTTATCACTACTGTGGATGTTTTCCTTTTGGGGATGGTTTAAACACACTGGTTCTCCTTGCTGACACAGACAAGGCACCATGACTCTCTTACCTAGATCCAGACATCTCCACACCAAGGTGCCTTTCTCCTGCCTTCTCTCATCAGCTTCCTTTGACCATCTGAACCTTTCAGGTTTTGAGTTGGTTACCTTCATTACTCTCTCTTCAGATCTGGCTCTATTTGATATTCTGTTTCTAATTTGCTCATACAGCAACTTTCCGTCCCCGGCTCCAGTCATGCTACAATCCCTCTCTGAGGGTACCCAGCCTGTTTTTGAAAATATCTCTCTTCTCCATTACTTACAATTCTTATTCATTTTACCTTCTATTTCCTGGTACTTCATAGCTACAGGTTGATGCCAACTTTGACCAAACAGATTCACAGCTTATAAAGGGACCTGAGAAGTGCAGGTCACTCCTCACTCACCCCAAACCCATCGACATCCAGGTACATCCAGGTCTCTGCAGCTGCAGTTATTACAAGCAGCTGATGATTTTGCCTCTGCAAAAGCCCCTTCAGTGGAATTGTAAAACCATTTTGCATGAAGAATGGCTGTTTGTATAAATACATGCATGTGATAGCAGGACCAGCTTTAATTCCAAAGGTAGAGGTCAAACCTAATTCAAGTGTGCCAAAATGTTTTACAGGTGAAGACCTGCCTGTTGTTGCAAAGGCATTCAGAAGTTCTGCTTTGTGGCACAACTCTTGGTAAAGCAGGGATCATATAGATATAAAAAGGGACTTGTCTGATCTTTAATGATACAGCCAGTCTCACAACTTGAGAACCAAAATAAAGAGCCTGAACCAAACAGAAAGAGGGAGAGGCACCAGCCATTTGAGTGCTATTTGGTTTAATTTATTTAGAGCCAGTTAGAGATCTTATTAAACACTCCTCCTCCAGGATCTCCCTGAAACATACCTGGCACAGACAAGGAAAAACATTCGATCTTTAGCAGTGAAGAAGCAAGAACAAAATAAAAAACCCCAAAAGACACACTGGAAGACAGACACTTTACACAAAATGAATCACGAGAGAATGCCTAGAACATTGTACCTAACTTCTAGGGGACAATTTGTGTATCAGTTTCCTTATTTATTATGCATTAATTAAAATGTTTAAAAGAAATGGAACCTGGCTCAGGGTGTGATGAAGCCAAATCAGATTTGCTTTGACTCATCACAGTGAGACAGTGAAAGCTCCACAAAAATATTACCAGCAAGATCTGTTCGGAGAATTTAAAAGCTTTGTGCATTTAGGGATATATTCCACACTATTGTAAGGGAATTAAAACAACAGGAAAATGTCTTTGTCCTGTAAGGAGTTTCTAATGGTTGAAGCAGTTCTATTTGCCATGAAACAATGAAAGAGCAGATGTTGTGCTCCTTGAAGCCTCTTGCACCTGTGTTGTGACCTGTGAGTAGCTGCTGTACACACCCTCACAGCAAAAGCTGTGTCTTTTCAGACTCCTTCTGCAGAATGAAGCCTCTAAAGTGAGTGATAACATGCTGGGCTGGTAGTTTTGGAGGTCCCTGGTTCAAGCTTCAGCAGCCCATACAAGGTGAAGGCTCATGCAGAGGGATGGGTGGTAGAGGACAGACATATATATATATCTATATATACACATTGCTTAGGTATGCAGCAGTTACAGACAAATAATCTTCTTATGAGAATGGTGAATTTCACGAAAAATGAATTTTTGGAAGGAAACCAAAAGCTGCTTGTCATAATTCAATATACAGGATTGACAAAAAAGAGGGAAACGTTGAACTATTTCAGTGTTTTCAAATAAACACTCGTTTTCTCCCTGGAAACACTAACACATTTCATTTCAAAATATTAAATAAGGAAATATGCTGAACTTCTGTTTTGTTTCAGAATTATCCTAAGCTAAAAAATACAGAAGAAAATGATGTGTTATAAGCCCAAAATGAAGCAAAGTGACCCACCTCAGCTCAAACTAGAAGTTTTATTTGAACACAATGTGCTTTAGGTCAACCCCAAATTAACTGCTTTGTTTATCTCATTCTTCTTGGCTTGACCCAAACATTTTTTTTTTTTTTGAAAATGAATTATTTCACCGTGAAACCCCAAACCCCATCATTCTCCCAAGTGCAGAAGGAACATCTCCAGTGGAAAGGGAGGATGAAGGAGAAATAGTGGCTCCAGCCCATGAGCACTGGAAGCAGGAAAGCAGCTCTTGCTTGGGCAAGAATTTGCATCTTGCATCTCCACAGTCTTGGATCCCAGTTTTCCTGCGACAAGCACTCATGAATGAACAAGTGCAATAGGGAGGACCAAATTCTCCTGCTGCTGCAGCCTGGAAAGACCACACCAGCATCTGGAGAAAGCCAGGGCAGAGATTATCACCCTTCTCTGAGCCCCAGGGCTCTCTGTATTCTGTAGCTCTGCTGGGCAATTTCATCAGAATTAGGCAGAAAAATCTCAGAAAAATGACAGAGGACTTCTCAGTAGTGACAGCTTTAGAGACACTCATGACAGGTAATGGGTTAATAACAACTGGAATTTTTCATGAAAATAATTATATTGATGATGCACAGGGACATTTTAGCTTAGAGTCTTTGGCTTTTCAGCCAAGCCCATCTTAATGGTTGACAGTCCTAACTACTGGACCCTGAATGACCAGCTGTGGACCATCCACACTCATGGCAAGCATTGTTTGATGCACCATCAAAGTCCTGTCAATGAAATCAAGCCAGAATCCCTATAAACACAAATACAGGCAGAAAACCCACCATCAGATTTCAAAAATTCCTTGGATATTGCAGATGAATGTCACAGGTCTTCCTGGCCCTGTACAGTCACTCTCTTCCAGGTTTTTGTGTCTCCTTTCTGTGCAACATGCTCTGATCTCACGTGGAGCCTGCTTATCCAACATCTCTCCAGGCTCCTAACATCACACAGAAGGTCAAGATTTCTCCCAAAGCACCAGTGCTTTAGTGAGGCTCAGCATGTGGGGGCAGAAGTTATGACAAGACAACCTTGTTTTCAAGTGTAAATCAACAGCACCTTCAGAATATTTTTTCCTCCCTCCTCAACAAAAAAAAAACACCAAAGCAAAGCAACCCAAACAAAACAAATAGAAATCTAGTATTGGAAGAAAGGAAGTTCATCTGGACTGAAACAAATGAGGAGGAAACAGTCTGTCTTGTCATTTTGATGGATCTTTGCAGGGAGCATTGAATATCTTTGTTTTCCAGGTGTTGTTTGGTCTTAGATTAGTCATTCTTGACACGGGCATTTTCCAGCTAACAGATTCAGCTTCTCCTACTGGGTGCAAAGTATTTGGATGTTGTCTTGCAAAATAAGCAATTTCCTCCCCCACCTTTTGGTCAGAGCAGTGATTACTGTTTGCTGGTTTAGACAGTGAAAGAATGGGTTCTTTTGGAAAGAACAAAAAAATAAAATAAAATCTGGGAACATTTCCATTTCCCTCAAATCTTCCTTAACTTGTTTTAAGGTTTTATTAAGGGCACAGAGTGGTTGGCAATAAAATTATTTCTCTGTGGTGGGAGAGGTAAAGCAGATTGTTACACACAGGGAGAAGGGAGCTGACTGCTCTCATAAATAAGTCAATGTGTTACTCCTGCAAGACTGGAAGCGGAGTGACAGCTCTTCCAGATGCTGATGCTCTACTTCTCTGTGACCCTCAGTAAACTGAAGTTTGCTAAAAATACCCTACAAAAGCACACGTGCTCCAGGGCTGCAGAAACACTTGGAGCAGGGGAGGTTTTAAATGCTCAGATTCCAGCTCCCCACCCCAAACCCCAGCTGTGCTGGGTATCACAACTCTGCTCCCACCTCATGTGCCCAAATCTCCGTTGAGCGTCTCCGCCGTGGCTGACGGGCTTTGTGTCCAGGGAGTGGGAAAGGCTGGTGAAGCCTGAGCTGCTGAGCCTCCCAAAGGTGGTGAGGATGGTGCCTGCTGCCTGCTGGCTGCTTCAGGAGCAAATCCAGGCTCTGAGGGGCTGCTGAGCTGTGCCACGTCATTTATGGTGAAGATTATTTCAAGTTATGTTTCTGATAGGGAGGTTTGTGTACATGCCCAGTCTTGCTCTCCTCCCTGCCCTCCCTTGAGACAGTGAAGAGGAAGGTGATAAAACAAAACAAAAATTAAAGGCAAAAATTAAAGGAGGTGGAAGCCCATTAAATTTCGAAGCAGGCAGCGGGCAAGGGCATGGCCCTCCCTGAGACCCAACAGAGGAAGCCAATCAGGTGTCATCAAGACCCCTTTTATTTGCAATTTGATATCTGAGATGCATAAGGAAAAGGAAAGTACAAGTATGACAGGGTGATTAATGCTTACCTTTACCCACGCAGAGATTAAGTTACCAATCAGCCACTCTGTCCCTATCTCCTTATTTAAAATGCAAACTAACATGAATGAAACAATAACATTTTAATTAGATGGAAATAGAAAAGCTACAGGAGAATGATATTGTTGCAGCAGTATGAGGTTTCTGAGCCATGTGTAACTACTTTGATAGATAACACACCAAAGGGAGAGTTAAACAGCACAGTTTCCACAACACTTTTTGCACCATTCTGTCTCTTCTCACTTACAGTGATAGAAGCCAGGGACAGCTAGAGTGGGAAATGATATTCCTTCCAGTGCAGCAAGGACAGCCTCCTGGGGAGCAGACCCAGCCCTCACTCCATCCCTGCCTGCCAAGTTACCTGTGTTGCTTCAAAAAAGAAGCAAAAAAGCCCCACAACTCCAAACCAAAGGATGCCCAGAAAGCATTAAAAATGGGGGACAACATGTAAACCATGATGGAAATCTACGTGTGCAGGAACACAGATGCACAGAATTGTTTAGGTTGGAAAAGACCTCTGAGATCATCAAGTCATGGTCTGACATGGAGCCACAGTGATGAAAAGAGGAGCTGGGTCATGCTGGGAGGTGGTCACACTCAGCACTGTCCAGGGCTAAGCAATGGAGTTACTGTATGTATGAGGCAGGGCTTAAAAAAAAGAATAAATTAAAAAATAGAAGAAAAGAAAGGAAAACCTGGTAATAACGTGACCCATGAAACTTTTCACAAGAATGACTCTAACAAGTAAGACTGTCACAGACAACTCTGATGCCAACTTGCACTCTGGTGTCAGGGATAAACTTGGTTCCCCCAGAGTCACTGGAACTAAAAGCTCAAAGTTTGGAGAGGCACAGCCAGACCACGTGGTTTATTGAGGCTTTTGAGATGAGGCCTGTTGCCAACACAAAATGTGTCACTGTGAATCATCTGCACACCAGTTTCAGAGTACAAAACTCTTCCCTGAATCGTGGTGAGAAGCACAAATGTTCTGCTCCGAAACAGAAAACTCACTGACTCCTTCTTGAACCAAAAATAGGGAAAAAGGTTATGTAATCCATTTACTTTGAAAAATAAGCATTTCAAAGTTATCTAAACAGCACTAATAACAGGGAAATCTCTGTTTATTTAATCAGTCCGGCTTTACTGGGATTGATGCTTGTGCTCCAGGCAAGTTTGAATTGTTCACCTTAAAACAATTTAAACATAAAACTTCATCCAGCAGCTGAGAGAGGCTGGCAGGGCAGCAGCTCTATTTCACATCTATATTACCACCATAACCACGTGCTCCTAAAAAATATCCTATTTTTTTGTTGCACGCCACATTGTGAGCAGAAGGAGAAGTTGGAAGGATTTTTTGAGTAAGTCTTGGCACAGCTGTTTTCTTAGGGGTGACCAGTGCACATTTCATCACTGATTTGCCCCATTTCCAGCCCAATCATCTTGGGTGGAGACACGTTTCTGACACGTTGCAGCTAGAATTAAAAATGAAAAAAAACATGCTTATTTTCAGCTGAATTTCTTGTCTCCTTGGATAACTATTCTACTTCCTGCAGCGGTCTTTGCAATTCATTCTTTGTGACCAGACACAAAAGCTCTGTTTTCTACGAGATCGCTTTTCTCCTGCAAAGCTTCAATGTAATATTGAATGAAGGCATCACAATTCTGTCAAAACAATCACTGTCACAGCCTGGAAAGTAATGTTTCAAGTCTTCTTTCTTGATATTTGCTGGTAATAATTTTCATGAAGTTCATTGCCAGAAAGGGTTGGGAGATTTTTTCCCCATCAGCCTCTTGGGACACCGGGCACAGCCAGTGTTCAAGGCCAGGTTGGCCTGGACCTGGAGCAACCTGGTCTAGTGGAAGGTATCCCTACCCATGGAAGGGTGTGGAATCAGATGGTCTTTAAGGTCCCTTCCAACCCCAACCATTCTGTGATTCTATGATTCCCCACTAGAGAAGAGGTCTTTGATTGCCAAACACATTCCTGGTTGATTCCCGAGAATATCCCTATCAGTTCACCATGTGCCCGTGATTTATGAAAATCTTGGTGTAACACAGGTGCTCACTAAAAGCAGCTTGACAAGGTGACACAGGGTTGATGGTGGAAGCACTGGGATCACCCAGCTCTGAGGAAGGAGACCAATCTCACCCCGCTGCAACACCAACCCTGTGTTTGGGGCCCGTGTGTGTTTGTGAGTGGAGGCAGCCAGGCAGAAACCCTCTTTCTCCACCTGAGTGCTTTCCCACTGCTGAGATGTTGACCTGAAAGGACCTGAAAAGGCTAGGTCTTGGCAGGAGAGCAGCACTGCTCCTAAAGGGATGCTGGGTCTGAAGAGGAGGATCCAGCCAGTCCGTGCAATGGCTCCGTGCAGCACTAGCAGGTTTTGCAAGTGTGCTCATGTGAAAATTGTAGGACAGAAATAGAGAGAAATCTGCTATCTATTAAGGTTTTCACAGAATCATCAATGTTTGGCCACTGTTTTGGTGCAGAAATTCTTCCTGATATCCAACTTGAACTTCCCCTGGTGCAATTTGAGGCCGTTTCCCCTTGTCCTATCACTGCCTGGGGGAAGAGTCAGACCCCCAAAAGCATAAGGAATAGGGGTGCAGACCAGCCTCACAAAGAGGAGAGAAGACCTTTGCTGAAAAGGAATTAATGCCCAGAAGATTTTCAGCTGCATTTCTATCTTGTATCAACTGTACCCACAGATCACAAGTCAAAATAATCTCTATAGCTGGATCGATACATATGGCCTTTTAACCAAGCTTCTCTCTTCTGTCAGGAGGCTGGCTCAGCAAAGGTGTTAGTGCAAATCCACATGGGAAATCAGGGATTGCATCCTGACAGACACAGCCCCAGCAAAAGCCACCTGGCAGAGCCACACTGGTGCAGCTCTGCAAAACAGGAAAATAGGAAAAGTCTTGCAAATCACCTGAACCAACTCCTCCTGAACAAAATTACCTGGAATGTTTGTTTGTTTGTTTTGCTGGGTTAGAAGGTACAGCTCTGATTTACAGCACCAAGGGAAAGCATTCCCTGTCTTTTCTGAATTCAGCTGGGAGGCAGGGGCACAGGGTGAGCAGATGTGAGGAAATCAGTCTGTTCGCAGGCGGGCTCCTTCTGTGCAGGGCTCCAGCTGTAGTTGTGGAGCTCCAGTCAATAGTTTCTTTACAAAAAAACAGTTTTGTTTTGCAGGCACAAAGGCTTCTTCTATCCCTACCCAGCAGGAGGTTTATAAAACTGTCATTTCTTGTCCTGTTTCTGCCCTTGTCTCTTTGCTTCTACCTCTTACAGACTGCCAGTAGGTTTTTTATTGCTTTTAGGTTTTTGTTTTAATTGAAACTGAGTAAATTGCATTTTCCCCTAAACAGCTGATGGGTTTAACAAAGTTTTCCATTATTTCACGAGGAAGAAAACAGCAACCTTCAGAACAGAAAATAGAAACATTATTTAAACTTGGTTAATTCAAGAGCACAGAGACATAACCTTGCAATGAGGGGGGCACCTCCTGAGGGCCCTTAAAAGCAGCTTTTGCTTGGGCAATATTTAAGGGATAGTGTTTAGTGCAGGATATGAGAAAACCTCTGGAGTATGCCCAGCAATTTTCCCTTTCCCAAACACATTTGTTTCGAAGGAATGAAAACACCAGCCAGCTTCATTTCTGGCTGTAACATCTTTCATGAAATATCTCCATTGATAATGGGGGAAAGAGGGGAAAAAAAAACATTCATGAAAGCAGAAAACCTTCTGTCTCATCTCCCTATGACAAAGCCATTCTCTGCAGATCACATCTTTAGCCCTTTTTAGAGATACTTGGGCTAGGCAGGGAGTGACAGGAGTGAGTGGGATACTCATTTGGTGGAAGAGACAAGAGCTGGAAAGCAATAATGCACCTGGCATCTCATTCTCAAAAGAAATAGCTCCTGCCATGCTTCATCTTCTTTCTTTTTTTCCTAGAGGACCCCTAACATTAATATCATTAGTGAACAAGATGCTGGTCTTTCTCGTAAAGGAGCAGAGCAGCTGCCTTGGGCACAGCTCAGCTACACTACCCTAAAGCCCCATATCCATGTTTGTAACCTGAAACACTCCTCTTGCTTCCAAGCTCTCCTGTAGCTTCCAGCCTGCCCCTAATGCAGTGGGAGCCACCCTAGAGAGGGGGACTTTAAAGAGCAGGTTGACAAGGGATTGCACCAAGCTAAAACCTTGTTGAAACAGGACGAGACTGTGGGAAGCACCAACGGGAACTGGTGGGATCTGGGAGGAGCAGGGAGGATTTGTGGCTGAGAGCTGAACGTGGGCAGCTGGACGCTGGGTGCCACAGTCTCTTTGTGTTTTGCTGTTATTACCCCCTCTCGACCCTGACCCCTTTTAGAAGTCCATTTCTGTGGTGATGGTGGGTTTGTTTTCACTGGCAGCACTGCCCTGAGGGTCGCTGTCAGTGGAACCCTCGTGCTCTGGCTTGGATAAACCGAGGGAAAATGCATCCATAATGGAGCTCAGTTGGAAACTCTCTGAGCTTTTTGCTGCTCCCGAGCAGAGCGTATTCAGCACTGAGACAGAAGGTCTAATAGGCTTCTGCCATTTCCTTTGACTCAGAAAAATGGCTATTGTAGCTGCTAGTGCTCTACCTTCACATGAAACCCCTTTCTTACTAGATGCTAAAGAATAAATCATATTTGCTTGGCTCCAGGATGCCCTTGGAAAAGAACCAGCAGATCAGGCAGTGCTTCTAGCCATGCTGCCATTGCATTGACCCATCTCTAGTTAAAGCTGGGCTGGTTATTCCCTTCTGATACCCCAGTGCTTCCCTCAAGCAATAGCTCCCTTGGGAGTATCATCATTGCCTGACTCCCTCCTGGAGAAACAGGGGGAGAGGTTTCCCTTCTCCATTGCCACAGGAGACAAGCTCTTAGCAAGCAACAAGTACACCAGGAACAGAGACAGTATCTGTACAATGACACAGGGAATGAGTGGCATTGCTCTGTGAGCTCTTTGGCACACAGAATCAAAGAATCATTTGGGTTGGAAAAGACCTTTAGATATCATCAAGTCCCACTGTTACCCCAGCACTGTTAATCCCACCACAAAGCGTGTCCCCAAGTGCCACATCTTCACATCTTTTAAATACCTCCTTGCACCACCCTTTAATGCTGTTTGTGCAAGACCAAGTGTACAGGGACCAGGGCAACTAATGACTTTGGCTACATTCCACAGTGTGATGTTGGTTACATTTCTCCTCCATGAAAGGTGAACAGTGACCTGAGCAGGGTGTTTTGTTCTCTGTAGAGTGGGAGAGATGGAGAAGATCCAAAACAGACAGAAACCTACACAAACCTATTAATAAATTCCACAATGAGGTGCTGAGCCCCTGGCATTACATCTCACAAATCTGCCACACGAAGATACCAAGGAATTAAACAGCTCCAGATAATTGCAGGGCATAAATATATTCAGTATGATCTTAAATTTGGCGAGATTAATTTTCCTGACAGCTTGTTTAAAAGAAAAGTGGGTTATATAATTAAAAGAAATAGACCCCTCTCAGATGGCCCATTGCGTGACCAGCAGATACTGCCTTTTGAGATTCTCACCTGCCTGGATGTCAGCATTTCCCAGAGGTTTTTATGCCTCCAGCCCTTTCTTTTGGCTGTGGAGTCACAAGCAGGTTCTCAGGCACTGATTTTTGCAAAACAGCAAGCTTGGATATAGATTTCTGGATTCAAATATTGTTAACACTTGCCTATAAAGCACAGGGCACAAATCAACACCGTGTAAAGCAGAGTAATAGAAAATCCAGGCCGTTAATCTTCATAATGTGCCTCTCAGTAGGGATTTCACTTGAATGTTATTTGTATTAGACATGATACTGAGTGGAGTATATGCAGTTATACATAAATTAAAGGGGGTATTTAAGTCAAACACCATCCCCCTGTTGAGTGCAGACCCAAGCATGAGAGTCCTGACAGTGGACTGCCCAGGTCTGTTCATCTGCCTGACTTGCTGGTAGTGGCATGTTCCACTGTTGGTGCCCTGAGAAACTCATTTTGGGGGAAAATTAACGTCTTTTTAATGAGGTTTGTGGTGCCAGCCCAAGGTCTAGGAGTGCTGGTTGTTTTATGGACACTTTTTCTTTCCTCTCCCCACGTTCTGCTTATGGATTTTCCCCACAAAAACAGCGCAGGCAGGAGGCTGTGACTGAGCATCCTCTTGTGTGTTGAGGATGGGAGCAAAGAAAATTCAATTAGACTTTCAAAGGGAAAAGAAAAGGCTTAACCCAAAGGGGCAGTGAACTTCTTGGTTACTTTATTGATGCTTTTCCTCAGTGTTTTTCTCTGCTGCAGCTCCTCTTGGCGTCATGGAGTCTCAGGTATAACAGGGTTTTTTTTTTCCCCAGCATGACTTGTTCTCCAGGCAAGCCCCAGACTGCCAGGCTGGCCATGTGCCCTGCTCCTCTGGACTGCTGCACTCTGATATGCTTTCTGACCAAAGTCCTGCTGGTTTTTTTTGCCCTTTCAAGGGATTTTCCATTTCACAGCTCTCCTGTGCTGGCCAGGAAACACCTGTGAGCTGCCAAAAGGCTGGGGTAGAGTTTGCTCCTGCAGTCTATTAAGTGTTTGGAACATACACAACTCCCCATCATTGTATCTCGAGGTCAAATATCTATTTACTAGTCTGAACCTATATTTCTCTTTCTGCCTGTGCTCTATGAAACTTGACACACTTGAATCTCAGGAACAAGTATGACAGCGTCACAAGCCCATGACTGACAGTGATATAAAAATGAAACATGGACTTTGGTGAGGGGGACTCAATCCTTTGAGTTTCTTTTTTGAATGAAATGTATAAATTATCCCTGTGAGGATAAAATGTCAAGTCTTTACAGGAGTAATCAATAGTGATGTGAGCAATGAACTAAATGTTCCCAGCAGCTGAGTTGCATTTTTATAAGGTGGTTTTGCAAAAATCATAGAATAGGTGGGAAAAGTGGGTTTATTTCTTTTTGAACATACTTATTAAACAAATTCTCCAAGGGAACAAGGTGGTACAACAGTCCTACCACATATTAATACCACATTTACTCAATTCAGCACTGAAGACCTGCTTTGTTCTTGATTAAGTTAAAATTAATAGGATGTGGCATTGCAAGGACTATATTAATTAGCTCCTTGGAGTCCTGATCAAAAATAGGGGTCTGCTGAGCCAAATGCCACCCTGAATCAAAGTGCTCTCAGCTGATCTGCTCTGCAGGTCTGGGTGAAGCTGGTAGGTTGGTAGACCACTTTTTTCAAGGTTAAAGGAGGAAGAAAAAGAAATGATTAATGGATGAGATTGCTCCTTCATCTACTAGACATCTCACAAAGCCAGGGCAGTGGTGAGCATCCATCAGGCTGAGCCTGCAGGGGCAGGAGAAGACCCATCAGCAGGGCTGAGCTGCCTGGGATGAGAAGGCAACAGATACATCCATTGCAGGCAGAAACCTGAGTACAGGACAGTGAGGAGCTGCTCCACTGGGGATGACAACACGGCCACAAGCAACATCACTCAACCCAGGGCACATCCTCCAGCTTAGCTGCCCCTCCAATGCCTCCCTGATTTATTGATACTGAATATGCTTTTAGCTCTGTGCATGGCTTTCCAGTTCAGAGGTATTCCCAGCTTTTTCACTGGCATTTTGCATAAGAGATGCTTTTTCTTCCCTTTCAGATGCTAAAGACTTTGTGAAAATTTACATTTTTTCCTTGCTATTTTTTTCCATTTCTACTAGGAGAATCTTTTCTCTTTGATTTCTGTCTGCAACTGTCACTTGTCTTTAGTTCCTGAGAACTCAAAAGCTTCAAAGAAACATTACTGAACTTTTTCTCAAAAGTTCAGCAAAAAAGACCTTGTTCATTCTATTGTTTTTTTCCTGGGACAGGAAAAGCCCCCATGGAACTGTGCCCAGCAATGCAATCTGCATTGAGAATTATTGAAGTGAAAAAGCCAGGAGATAAGGAGCAAATCTCACATGGTGAAAACCATCTGCAGTTGACCAGCTCCTTCAGCCCTCCAGGTTCATCTTCTCTGAAGGTCAAAGATGAGAGTTTCATTCTCTGTCGAGGTACAGCCCTGTCCCACAGCATCCTCTGTCCTGGCAGGAGCAGAGGTGGTGACAGGCTTCTGGTACCCCAGGGAGGGGGGAGGAGGATGGACCTCCACACACAGACGTATCAGGATAGCCCTTGAGTATAGGGATACAAATTTGTCTTACTACTATTTCCCTCCCACCCATGCAAAACTTAAAAACTGGTACTCTGAATGCAGGAAAATACTGGGAAAGAGCCATCAGCTCAGAAATTTGCTACCCTGTTAGGGTTACTACTTGTTTCCTCAATAACTCATCAGCTCGACTGATTTATCATGAACTTCTTTTTTTTTAATCCCACACCTAAGAGACTTCAAAATTGGATAGAAGAGGTGGTATCCATGGGAAGCAAGACACAGGGGTGGTGTTATTGGAGCACAACGAGTTAGCTGGGCATTGGAAGCATCTCCAGCTTCACACGGCGTGAGTGGCTTCTACTGGAGGGCAAAGAGCAACCAGACAGATTGGGAATGGAATAACCCAGCTTCATCTGCTTAATGCAAGGGAAAGGAGGGATGTCAGCACTGGGACTGATGGGTTTGGCATCTAAGCTCTCTGCTTTAGGGGTAGATGGTCGCAATATTCAGACTTCCCCCCCTCACCAGCCCAGGACCCCCTCACGCTCCTCAGCCCCTCCAGACACCTTTGCTCACCCACCGTCCTGTGCCACTCAGAACGGGGCAATTCCACAGCAGGGAAAAGGCAATGGGGACACCACAGAAGCCCAAATTCCCCTCTGTCCCCCACCCAGGCACCCCCATGTCCCACAGAGGGATGCTGCTCATTGTCCACACCTCGGGCAGGACACAGGAGCGTTTCTAAACGTCGGGAAGAGAAAGTGCCATCTGTGAGTCTTGAGCAGATGCTGCACAGAGACGAAAGCCTATAAGGGAAAGGAGGGGGGAAGTAGGGAGATGACAATTAAATAGCTATTTTAAATGATCTGGAAGAAGATTAAAGGCAGCTGCAGGTTTGGGCTTTTTCTTTTTTTCTGGGAAAAGCAACTACGAGATTACCTTCACCTCTTCTGCCTTTGCAAACTGCTGTTAAGAGGAAAACCTAAGAGCTAAATTGATCAGCCGCATTTCCCCAGTTCTTTTATTATCCCTCCAGCTGACAACTCGGGAAGGGGGAGGGAAAAGGAAATCAAGTGAATTAAAATCAATTGGGGGAAAAAAAGAGAAGAAATTATGTAAGAACTGGCAAAACACAGCAGGCCAAGTGGTTATGTAAAGCAATGAACACAAGAGCTTATTTAAATTAGATCTAGCTGCGAGACAGACCAGAGTGTAAACGGGCTGGGATTAGGCAGGCTGGGCTGTCGTGCATATGCTGAGTTAAAGCCCTGAGTTCCCTGAATAGTCCATGAAAAAAGGCAGCTTTTAGGGATTCTCCCGACACCATAGATGGGCATTGATGCTGGGGCAAGGGTTGGTCTCTCACCATCATTGTGGGGATGGATCCAGACACATTTACACACCAGTGTTTTCATTTTCTCGTCTACCTGAGGGTGTGGCAGCACCACGACCTGATGGGGTGCAGTCCTGCCACAAAGGTGCTGGTTTGTGGTGCTGTCACAGGGATGAGTGCACCCAAGCCTGGATTTCTCTGATGTAGAGAGTGATTTAGAACAGCACTGTTATTAAAAGCCATAGTAGGAATTTGGCTGTGACTTAAGGAAAAGAAATCAACTTCAATTCCTCTAGTCAATACCAGTATAAACACAGGATTCCTGAACAGAAGCCACTGACTAATCCTGGATAGGATTTGCCAGCAAACCTGGAGAGAATTCATCCATTTGGTTTTATGGGTTGCTATTTTTGTGTACTATGGAGAGATGTTTGTCATATTTATTTACCTGGCACCACAGATCTGACGGTGGGCAAAGCCCTGCCATCCACAGCACCAGAACAGTGAGCACATCACACCACCCCACCAAGATGCTCCTCACCAGAGGAAGGTGTAAGGGAGTGTCTACAGCAACATGAACGGAATTAATAACTTTGTAAGCCTCCCAGACTAATGGGAATTCAATAGAAGACCTTGGAAAAGTGTGTAGAGAGCATGGTGATGGATGCCAAGAGGACAGGCTGCACCTTGTGTCTCCCAGCTCCAACACCTGGTTCTTCTTTCCCATTCCCTTCAGACCTGAGGCTCTTTTGCATCTTCCTTCGAAGGCATTGCAAGAAGAAATGTAGGCAGGAATAAAGCAGAGGAGCCCCTTGGGCAAGCGGTTGTTTCATGTGCAGAGTTATTTATTGTACAAATCATCCAAACTATGAGCAGGCTTCATAAAACATAATAAACAAGGGAACTGGAGGGATGGATGAGCTGCAGCCACGCAGGGTGGGATGATGCAGAGCAGGACCTCAGTGGAACAGCAGCCTTTCCAAATGGCTGAGGAGGTCCAGAGCAGTTCCCCATGTGCTGCCCTAGCAAATGAGTAACGTGGAGCTGTGGCAGTTTCTGGAGGCTCAGGGCCTGCTGCCATGTGTTTTAATAAATGGGTTCACACCAGCTGTCCGTGCAAATAAAACATTAGCATGTGTCAGACACTCTACCCAGGCACTTGCTGTAACTTAGGGGACATTTTTCAGCAGAGCCACTCAAGTGCAGGCTGTGCCATGACAGTGGGAAAACACCTCCCTCTCTCCCCTGTGAATTACGGTGTGCCAGAGAGCTGCCCACACCCAGGCTCCCCTCATGTGTGTGCCCAGTCCTGGCTCAGATAAAATTCCGAGCTTTTAGGTTGAGGGGCTGCCGACTCCGTGTGTTGGAACTGATGGTGCACTAAGACTGTAGGTGTTTCTTTCAGCTTTCCCTCTTTCCCCAGGTCCACTATTTTTTCTCCAGAAAACAGGCACGAAGGTAAGAAAGTAAGAAGTGAAAAAGGAAAATCAAATTGCACAGCATCTGGCCATTAAAATTCAGACCTTGATGAAAATCAGGGCTGAGAGTGTACAATGTTAATGGCACACAGGGCTGCACGTGGTGGGACAGGACACTCAGCAGTCTCCTGTTTCAAGGGAACTGGTCCCAGAACCAAACCCACAGGTACTGACCCACAAGTGAACAGGGGAAGCATCTCATCCTGCCTCAGAACTCTCTTATCTGTTGCTACCACAACGAGGAGCTTTTAAAACCTCTCCGGCTGAAATGGAGGAGGTTTTAAGTGCAACCATGAAAGCATGAATTTACTCGTATGGCTTTAAGAGGTGTTTAATCTATGTGGAAAAAGAACCTAAAATTGGCTACAGTGTGTTTCAGAGGATGTCTGCCAGCTAAAGCATTGACTAGACCGGAATAATGTGGCTATAATGGACTTACTGCTGTTACCAGATCTCATGTGGATGCCAATATCCAAACCAGACATCCCTGACTGACAGAAGCAACAGGCAAGCTTAGCAATGAAGAATATATAATAAACCAGATTCACAGGCTGATTTAAGCAGCAGCAGAGACAGTGACAAACAAAACTGGGCAATAGTACTGTTCTAAAGGATTCTGTGTCAGGGGCCACACAGAGTCTCGATGGCATGAGGAGAGATGTGCTCGGAGTACAGAGCATGGTGACACACAGTGTCACCCTGAAGATCATCTCACTTACTGCTTTTCCTGATTAGCAGTGTGTGCTGCCCTGAACAATTTGTAATTGATAGAGGAATATCAGTAATTACTTCTTACAGTTGTTATGGAGCTTAAGTGGTGCAAGTTAATATGTGCAAGAATCAAATATGCCGAGTGCTGTTTGAATAATAATTTTTTTTTCTTATTACAAGGAAACCTGGTTGTTCACTCAGTCTAGTTTCACTCAGGAATGCCCATTAAAATTTAAATACTCAAAGCAAATACAGAGGAACTTTTTGAAAATCAGAAATGTTAAATTGCTACAAAAAAACAGGCCCTTCCAACTCAGAGTATTCTGTGATTCTGTGAAATATTCAGTCTGGGAAGCTTGTTCCAGTCCAGGGAGAAGCATTCTCCTGCAATGATCCCAGCAGAACCAGAGCTCACAGTGGGCTCTGATGATATAGATGGTTACAGTGGCCCTATTCTGGGACTGACTTTCAATCAGTCAACAAATAAAACCACTTGGAGAACTAATGGCTTCCAAAAAAAAAAATTCCCAATTTACTTTAGACAGTTTGCCAAACAGGAAGAGGAGTGAAAACTGTCAAGTGATTTATTACAAATGATTTGCCAGCTCAAGCAAGTGCATCATTCGGAAAACGAATGCAAAGAGATGCTGTAAAGCAGCATGAACCCACCACGAAAGACCAGGGCTCCAGACTGCCAACCAGCAAGACATCTGCACGTCACTCTCCACATCACCACTGCCCTTTCAGTCACAGATCTTCCATCATTTGTCTTTTTTTATACCTCTGCACAGCTTACGACGTGAGAATGCCGGCTCACACGCTGTGCGATGGTTTCCATTAACGCACTTCCAACCTGACTTGCAGCTGCTTTGCTGGAGCCTTCCCCAGTCCAGGGCCCTGCATCACATTGTGTGCTGCTTCCCTGTGCTTGGGGGAATGGAGTGAAACCATTAAACGACCTTCCTATCTCGGCAAATCTACTTTTGCAGCCAGATCCCCCAAGGAAGAACAGATTTGCACGGTTCGGGGTTTTGCTCCTTCTCGCTTCCCAGCAGCTGCCTCTTTACTTTTAAATTAATTCACTAGTTAAATATATATATATATATATGAGGAAAGCCCACAGGTGAACTTCACATACTGTGCATTCACGTCTGCCTACTCCTTACTTGGCTAATGGGATAAGGTATAGCCTGAATTGCAAGACTGTAAAATACACTGAGAATTGTTTAAACTGTAATCTCCAAAGATATGGATAGGAAGTAATCCGCTGGTTTTAGCCCTACCATGGTAACAATGAGCATCAGTTTAATCCTAAGAGGAAGATGAGTGGAAATAATGCATTTCAGTCCCATTGTTCTCAAATCAGATGGCTCATGTCTCCTCAGAGAGTGGAGAATTTGGGTTAAGTACACTGGGCTGCTGCTGACAAAACCTTCAAAGCATTTACAGGAGAAATGCAGCCCCACCACCTCAGACGAAATTTAGGGACCACAACAAAATGCAGAAGGAATCCAGGGCTTCTGTGGGGGATAGATTTTGGTTTCCTGGAATAGTACAGAGGGAAACTGGGAGAGACACGTCTAAACATTCACTGGCTCTGGGCTTAAATCTAAATGCATGTACCCTCGGCTGCTTTTAGTAGGAGAAAACGTTCTGATTCCTTTCCCTTTAAGTTCCCTCTGACTCTGGGAACATCTCAGCCACTCCAGGACACATGCAGCTTTAAATTCCAGCTGCCCGCTGATTAACCCCACCTGAAATTCATGTTCCAAATAAAAGATTGAGCAGCTATCACATGCGAGCCTGGCAGCAAAGGGACTATGGAGATTGGTGTCTTGCTCTCTCTGTCCCTCCTTCCGTGTCTCTTACATTTTTCAAGCCTAATGCTTCAGTAAACAAATGCCTCAACCTGTCAAAGCACTGGAGCACAGCAAGTGTTGATGCTGAAATCCGTTCCACGCATGGGCGTGTTGGATTTAGCAGTGCGTGGAGACCAGCAAAGCCTTGCTGAAGTCAGGAGGGGCTGCTAGTTAAACCAGCTATGGATTTCCCCAAAACAGCAAAAATAGCAGCCTCGGGCTTTGACGATGCAGTTCCTTTTCAGATGCCTGTGCTACACCCTGTGTCCAAAACTTTCTGAAATTAGGAGCTGTCACTACACTGAGGAAACGGGCTCTGGATCAACACAAGGAACTGGGGGAGAGGGAGAGATGGGTTTATTCCCCTGATCTTTCTGGTCGCTTTCCAGCAGAAGGGAAGGAGACGCAGAAGATACAGAGAAAGGATGGAGATTTGGGGTTTTCTGGCGATGAACTGCCACCTTTGGGTGAACGTCCCCGGAGCGGCACGGCGGAGCGTAGCCGGACGCCCCGGGCTCAGGGGGGCACGGGAGGGTTGCACCGGCCCCGGGGAGGATTAATCGCGGAGCAGGATTTACGCCGGCGCAAGGTTTCAACCCGGCGCGGTGGGGCAGGAGGGGGTGCGGGATGGGGCGCAACAGGAGGAGCCCAGACGCCCCCAAATCCCTCCTGCCGCACCCTGGGCCGGTCCGTCCCGTCAGGGCTGCCCGGAACATCCCCATTCCTGAGCCGGTCCCCCGCTCCAGCCTCCCCCTCCTGCCCCGCCCGTCTCCGCAAAGTTTGGCCGACCCGGGAAGGAGGAGGCGGCTGCCCGGACCCTCCCGGCCCCTCACCTGGATGACCGTCTTCAGCGTGGAGGTGTCCACGATGGTGGTGCAGATGAGGGAGTCGGGATCCTGGTCCTTGGCGTAGATCTGCCCCATGGTGAAGATCATGGGGATGGCGAGGAGGAAGGAGGCGATCCAGATGCAGCTAATGAACTTCTTGGTGCGGCTGCGGGACATGATGCTCTTGGCTTTGAAGGGGTGGCAGATGGCCATGTAGCGCTCCATGCTGAGGCTGGCGATGTTGAGCGCCGTGGCATAGGTGCAGGCGTCCCGGAGAAAGTAGTAGCCCTTGCAAACGGCCCCCCCGAAAGCCCAGGGATGATGGACCCAGATGAAGTTGTAGAGCTCGATGGGCATGCAGAGCAGGAAGATGAGGAGGTCGGAGAAGGCGAGGCTGGCCAGGTGGTAGTGCACGGTGCTCTGCAGGTTCTGCAGCGACTTCTTACGCACCAGCGTGTAAGCCGTGATGGAGTTGCCCACGGTGCCCACCAAGAAAAGAGCCAAGTAGATGACGGTCACCATCACTTTGGAGTAGATGTCGGTGTTGACGTCCAGATCCTCCTCGTCGGGCACTTTGGGGAGCAGGTCGGAGCGGTTGGAGGCGTTGGCATAGCCGCTGGGGTGCGGGTGCAGGGGCCCGGCGGGCACGGCCGGGGCCGTGGCGTTCGGGTGCATCCCCGGGGCCGGGCAGCACCGCCCGGACCGGCCGCACCGCCCGGACCCGCCGCTGCCCCCGGCGGGGAACTTGGCTCGTTTTAATGCGGCGGGAGGAGCCGCCGGTCCCGGGGCTGCCGCGCGTGTGCGTGTGCGAGACGCGTCCCCCGCCCTGCGAGCCGCCCGCAGCCCCGGCTCCCTCCTCCCCGCCGCTCCCACGGCGCCCAGATGTGCCCTGGCAGCGCGGGAGCCGCCCCGCACACACGCACGCCAGCACAGACCCGCACACACACACGCACACACCCGCACACAAACACAAACCCGCACACATACGCACACACACACCCGCACACACACACACGCACACACACACCCGCACACATCCGCACACACACACCCGCACACACACACCCGCACACACACACCCGCACACACACACACGCACACACACACCCGCACACATCCGCACACACACACCCGCACACACACACACGCACACACACACACGCACACACCCGCACACACACACCCGCACACACACACACGCACACACACACCCGCACACACGCCCGCCCGCCCCGCACAGCCGCGCCGGCAGCCGCCGCCCCGCCGGTGACCGCGCACCCCCTGCCCGCCCCGCCGCTGCCTCCCCCGGACCCGGGAGCTTTGTAACCCCAGCTGTGTCCCCAAAATGTGGCCCGTAGAGGGAGGGGGGGAGAGAAGGAGCGAGGGAGCAGGTCCCGGGCTGGGCTGCAGAGCTCCTCACCACTGGGACTGCCCCTCCTATCCATCCCTCACAAAGGCAGTCACAGAGGCACGGCTGAAAGCTGAGGGCTGGTAAGGGGCTGGTAATGGGTCCAACTTGCCTGTTCCTCTCCCACAGGGAGAGGAGAGGCACCAGGGGTACTCCAACACACTTGTACATCCATATGTCCCACTGGTCCTCAAATACCCACTCGCCTGCTGCTGCTGCTAGGAGAAATGCATTTAAAAGAAGGGCAAGCCCACCTAAAAATACCTACCTGTGCCCTGACCTGCCCGGGGCACCCTCAGTGCCATGGCACAGCAGTGACAGCTTTGCTTTGGTCCCTGTCAGTGACTTTTCACTTTATCCCATATCCTCAGATCTGGGGACGTGGAGTCCTCTCTGAGCTGCCTTGTTGCAGGGGCAGAGGCTGTGGGGGTGTCACAGTGATGCTGAAGGTGACAGGGGGATCCACCACAGGGAAGGGCCCCCCAAGGCTGAATAGTCTGTGCTGGGGTTACTATTTCAGCCACTCTGTAAAACTCCAGTGAGCTGTTTGTCCACTCAGTTGTCTTTATGATAAAATTTTCACAAATGCAGGTAATCAAGGAAAATCTCATTCAGGACATCACTGGTTTATCCAAAGACAGCCATAATGTGTCCCATTCATCACTCAGTTTCCAACAGCCAGTGGGCTCTGTGTTCACCCAGACTCCTTACCTAGCTGATGCAAGAAGATGCCTAATCCTTCAGTCAATCAAATCATCTCTTTTATACGAATACCAAACTTTCCACAGCCATCCACCAAGAGCCAATATTATCCCCAGCTTTGCTCCTCTTACATTCATCCAGTAGGATCACCATGGAAGAATAACCAAAATCAGATTTATTTAGTCATCTTATTCATACAAATTTGGAGAGAAATATTTTCCAGCTCTCATCCCACACTAGTTTAGAAAATGACTAATAAGCTCTTAACACCAATGTTCCTTTCATTTGAGCTCTTCTGTTATGAAATTTCTATTAGTCGAGAGGAGTTTGTCAGAGTTGGTTTTCCCAGCTCCTCTCACCCATTGTTCCTGGCCCTTGGACAAGTTCTTGAGATGGATCAAGAATACTTATCCTGAAGAAGGAAAGCGGAACATGACGTAAGTTGGTGGGGTGTACTGATGTGTGAAGGGGAGCTGCAGCTGGGATACAAGCCTTCTCCTGGCTGCCCACTGTTCCTATCCCTCAACTCCCAGTTTGGGGGGAGCTTATAGCCCCATGATCCAAGCACAAACCCACACTTCTGGACTAAGCACCTCTCTCACAGACACAGCGAGTGAGTTCCTTTGGGATCTTTGTCTGTAACGAAGATATATTGTCCCTTCTGGTGCTGTAACTTCATTTTGGCCTTGTGAAAAGCAATTGCTATCCCCACAAACAAGATACCCATCTGCTGGTCTAATTTTGCAGTGTGGATGTGCACGTTTATTTCAATAACTGTCTGCAGAATGCTCTGGTTTGGATTTTGTTGCCTCATGTTTCTGCACACAGGCGATGTGCAGACACGGCTGCTAACAAGGAGAGTGAGTATTGCCTCTCTGTTCTGCCCCAGCAGCTGTTCCTGAGTGCTCCATGTGCTGCCTCCTCCACTTTCCCTCCATGCCAAGTACTGGCAGGGAATATCAAGAGACATAGTTTAAAAATAATTCTAATTACACACTGAAATAGCAGGTACCCGGAAATAATGTGGTGTTGATTTACAATCAACATTTCAACAGGCTGGTGCAGTTTGTACCAGCCAAATCTCTCTTTTCCTAAAAGTGCATTGGTAGGGTACTACCCCAAAAATGGTAGGGTACCACCCCAAAAATTGGGTGGGACTACCTCAAAAAAGGGAAGATCTCAGCAGCATATTTCTCTGAGCTAATTAATAAATTTAATAAATTCCATTAATTCCTTGGCAAATCTGTCTCAGCCACATATGAAGCATTCACACTCTCACAGGCAGACAGCTCTGTTCTGTTTCTCACAGACAGGGTGCTGAGCAAAGACCTTGTCTCCTGGGATTCAGCCTTGCATTCCCCACGCAGGGATCAACCTTTCCACCTTTTCAGAAAGTTTTTTTCCAGGCAGGTTCTACCTTCTGTCCTCACATCACTTTTACAGAGCTGGACACCTACAGCTGGCCCATGCCTGAGCCCCTGCCAAACCTGGTCTCCAAGGAGGCAGAAGCTTATCCTGCCAAAGGAAGGCACCCTAGACATCCACCCCCTTCCTACCTCTCCATGTAGCACCTCTTTTCCCTCCCCACTGCTGGTGCTTGGCCTGGGGGATCTGTGAAGTCTCTTTCCACATGTGGGATAACAAAAAGAATTGCAAAAGTATCTCTTCTCACCTTCACTTCTGCTCCCTGCAAGGTTTTAATCCATATTCCCCTTCCAGCCAAAGCAGAGCTGGAGTTGAACCACTCTCCTCTTGTGCCCCAAAGCCTCCACCATAAATCCCTGCTGTTTGTTTCGGAACTAGCCGACCTTTAACTAATCTGGGCTCGTTTTAATATATTTTGTGTGTGTGTGCCTGTGGCTTAAAAAGGAAAAGAATCATGGAAATCGAGAGATGCCTGATCTCAAATGTTACAGCAAGGCATTTACTTAAAATCTTGCAGGAAAATGTCACCCAAAGACCTCATCTATTAAAACTGCCTGGACTTTGAGCTGAGGGTCCCACAGTGCCTGAGATGCAAGGCCCACAGGATACCTCACTCCCTTTTATGTTGACCTAAGTGTTTTTCATCTTTGCTTTTTCCAGGTGCAATTGGGAGTCACTAGGAATTTTTCATGTTAATCTTTTTCCTGTCTGATTTCATTGGGTGGGATTTTTCTGAAGGGCAAGGAAAGCAGCAGAGAGAAAGCTCTGCAAGAGGTTGCTGCTAAGAGACAGCACCAACCTTTTTCCCATCGAGCACCCTGCCCAAAATACCTGTTAGAGCAGGTTCTTGGGTCAGGTAATGCTGGATTGATTCAAGCCTTTAAAATCAGCTCCCAGTGGACTCACTGCAGTCAGGGTCTCCCTGAAAGTAATGAGTGTCTAAGACGGGTTAGGAAGGTAAAATCCTGGGGTGTGCAGGGCTTTTCTGAATCATGCTGTGCTTGAACAGCAAGGAAGTAAGGGAGAAAGGGGTGACAGAAAAAGGGGCATCGATCAGCCTTGTTGATGACAATATTGACTGTTTCATTACTTACAGGCATGGGAATGCATCCCCTCCTACCCTCAACTTATTGCAAAATAAGGTGTTGTTAGTTTGGCTGAGCAATAAAAGATAGTTACTGCCTTTGGCTGAACTGATTTCAGGAGAGTATTTTAAATCAAAACTGTTGATACATGGGATATTTATTACCTCTCATTTTCATAGCAAAGGCACCTGCTGAGACTCTGCAGTGTGAGCACGTTGGTGTGTGGGACAGACATACCCCGAGCAAGGCAATGATCACACACTCCAGCATGTGTGTCCCTGGGCAAATTATAAAAAAACCCCACAACCCAGAAACCAGAACACACCAGGATGTGTGTGGTGCTATTGGTAAGAGAATTACCCTGAAGTCTCTGGGAAGGGACAACTGGGAAATGAGGTGTCCAGACACCTTCTACAGGTCATGTCTTCTGTGTGCTGCAGGGACAAATTCAGTCCTTTGACAAAACTCCTTAAAAGATAATAGATGTACTGGCTGACATACCCTGTAATATTTGTCTCAGACATCAAAGACTGATGCATTAACTGGACATACACAGGAGATATCAACAGCTTTAGCTTAGAGATAAAGGAGTTTTGGGTCCCTCGAGTTGTTGCTGCAACAAGCCCAAATTTGATTCCTCATGGCAATAAATGCATTTTATCTTCATATATGCAGTATATGAAGATAAATGTGCTCAACACACCGACATTCATGCTCACACACTGCAGGCAGGATTTTCTTTTGGAAATCCTCTGTTTTATTCTAGGAGCAAATATAAAGAGAAGGGACAGAGGAGTCCAAAGGGAGAGTTTGTGCTTGCTGTGGCTGGGACCTTCCCTCCTAGCCCCAAGCACAGCACATGCAGATGGGCTATTATTCTATTCCTAAGGGATTTAATCTGCTTTTGCAGCCCTGGCAGCAGCTCTGTCAGCTGTGCTTCCAACAGCTCCGCGCAGCGGTGCCGGCTCAGAGCACAGCCCTCGCTGCCAGGAATACTCCAGCTCCAGCTCAGCTCCATCCCTTCTCCTCATACACCACACCAACATTTTTCAGGAAATCTCAGGAGTCACACATTAACTTCATTTTCTCACCCCTCCTCCCGGTAATTTACACCACTTTCCAAATTTTCAATGTGCCTGGAAATTGTAAAATGCAAATGGAAAAGCAGCGTAGCAAAAATCCCTGGCAGCCAAATGTTCTTTACTGTCTTTTACCAGTAACCTTCCCATAGGTTTGAAATGCTCCCAAATCCCTATTAAATGCCTTGGATTTCAGGAAACAGACAAAGAACTGGGAATGCTTTGTTCTCTTTCCTGGTGTGAGTCTTTTTATTAAATGCTGGAAATGCCATGGGCTGGTAGGGCTTTCTCCTTGGCTGTGTCACCGAAAACACGACATTTGTTCAGACACCCTTTTCACTTGGTCCCTTACACCCAGAAAGTCCCTTTCCTTTTCCAGGGAGACCAGACCTGCAGGATGCAGCAAGGGCAGCACCAGAAATGTTCCCAGTGGAAATTTTCCTGGGACACCCTACACTGGCTTCAAGTCATTCTGTGCCACTTCAACATACTCAAAAACTTGGTACTTCACGTCTTCCAAAGCACACTGTGACCTGCTGCATATTATTTGTACTCTGCAATCTGGCTCGTTCCTCCTGTTCTTCCCTCTAAGAGCCCATATCCTCCCATTTTTAGCAGCACTGACACCCTGGATTTGCTTGAGCCTGGACTGTTCCCGAGTCCATGCTGGAATCCCTCTCCCTGTGCAAGGCTAACACTGTTCTGCAGCTTCTGAGGATGATGAGAAGGTCCCTCCTGATTATCACCAGGAGGAAGAGCAAAAGGCTGCTGAGGGTCCTGAGCTCCATCCCTGCCTTGCAGCCACCTGGCTACAGCCTGACCTCAGCCCAGAGAAGTCCAGTTTCTGTCCTGCTGCTTCCTCAGTAATGCTGCTGCAGGACCTGCTGTAGTGAATGTGAGACTCAGAAGAAGGGTTTGTTTGCGCTCCTGTGACCAGGAAACTTTCGAGATCACTTGCCCGTGGGCTCACCTGGAGGCACATGCTGAGCTGTCCCACTGACCCCAGCAGATCTGCAGAGGCACCAGCTCACAGCCCTGTGCCCACCCTAACATTCCCCAACCAAATCTCACAGCTCAGGCTTTGCTGATTTCCTTCCTCATCTTGGCCAGACTTACCTGGATGGTTTCTCAGTTAGAGCATCTTGGCCTAGAGATGACAAAAATAGCTTGAACCCTCTTAGAGTGGGCAGAGAGTCCCTGGAGAGGGATTTTTCTTTCCTTCTTCACTTTCTTTTCCTTCCATAATGACTTATGGCTCAGTTGTTGTTGCAGCCAACCCAAGGGGAAGGGCTCCCATGCTCAGGTAAGAGCCCAACCCCAGGGGCTCTATGATGTAGAGCAGCCCTGGGACTGCTCAAAGTTAAACTGTAACAAAACAAAGAAAGGAAACAGGAGATAAAAAAAAAAAAAAACTTCAAAAAAAATGGCCAGGGAGTTTCATTCATTTCAACCTACATTAGAGAAAGAGCTCATTCGGTGCCTGTCAGTGTGATACTGAGGCTTGATTGTAGCTGCATTCAGTGCCTGAGAATTTTTTTTGGAAGTCTTATCAGAGCTGTTTGGATAACTGCAGGTACTGAAGAAATGTGGGGGGAAAAAAAAGCTCAGCTTGTGTGAAATAAATCTTTGGTTGATTTAGTGGAAAGATTCTCATAAATCATAAACTGTTCTGACTCCAAAGACAAATATTTCCAACTGTTTTGTTATTAAAAAATAAGTGATTTTTTTTCCATCTTGCAGCAAACAATGTCTACTCTTGCAGCATCCTCTCCTTTTTGCTTCTAGAGACTTCCCCCTCTGCGTCTTGTCCTGTCTAAATTGTGAATATCTTTCCAAAGCCTAATGTCAAAGCAAGGGGGTCATCCTATGGTATCTTTGCTAGAATTGATAATTTGCTGCTCTAGCTGTGAGATGAGGGAAGGCTTCCCTTGGGACAGGCTGTTCCAGGGTGGGGGGCAAAGAAAATATGGCACAAACTTTTTTTCAGGTTCTTCTAAAATACCTGCTGAAGAAGACAGTCCAACTGTCATCTTGAAATAAAGAGTCTTTCAGTGGTGCAAAGACCGTTTAAACTACCAGCTGGCTTCCAGCTCAGACTTTGCAGTATTTAAAAAGTTTTCACGAGGAGTCTTCTCCAACCTGTGGTCTTGCACAGTCTAATACCACTGAAAAGCCAAGGGGAGGGATTTGGCTCAATGCAGTGCACAGGCTTTCTTGGGAGGAAGGGAAATACATGAATGTATTTCATCCTAAAATATACTCTGTTAACAGTAATTCATTACTGTGTTTATATTTCTCCAAACACATGGAAATATGGAGATTTCACACATGCTGGGAGAGATTTTAAAGGGCAGCGTGGCAGGTAGGGTTATAACTGAGTGAATGTTGAGTGGGTGTTACAATGAGACACACAACAGATGTGTACACAAGGTATATCCCAGCTCATGTATCTATGCAAGAATCATAGAATGTGTTGGGCTGGAAGGGATCTTAGAGATCATCTGGTACCAGTCCCCTGCCATGGGCAGGGACACCTTCCACTAGCTCAGGTTGCTCAGAGCTCCATCCCACCTGGCCTTGAACACTTCCAGGGATGGGACATTCACAGTTTCTCTGGGCAACCTGTGCCAGCACCTCACCACCCTCACAGTAAAGAATTTTTTCCTAATATCTCACCTAAACCTACCCTCTTTCAGTTTGAAGCCATTCCCCCTTGTCCTGTCACTACATACTCATAAAAAGTCTCCCTCCTTTTTTCTTGTCGTCTCCCTTCAAGTATTGGAAGGACACAATTAGGTCACCCCAAAGCCTTCTCTTTTCCAGGCTCAGGCTGCAGTTTTTCCTCTTTTGTTTACAAAGCCCATGTACATACATTGAAACCAAAACAAGTTCACTTTCAGTGCAGTACATGATTTTACAGCAAAACAGAAAAAGCTGCCCACCCAGCCTTGAATCCACGTCTGAATGCTGGAGGAAAAACTGTCTAGAGAATGATTTGGGTAGAAGGGTGCATTCATACAAGAAATTGCTAAACATCAGCAAAACCACACTGGTGACAAGGATGTGAAATAGATTAGAAAAATTAGATGGAGTCCTTCTTCCTCAGTAACAATCATGCCATCAAGAAAATCATACTTCACCACGTGGCAAGCAGAGGTAATAATGACAGTAACTGCCACAAAAGTAGCTGTGAGATGAGCTGGCAGACAGCTGAACAGAGATCAGTTAGCAAAAGATTTCTCTAAGTGACTTGATTCTCCAGAGTTTGCTCTGATCCTTCAGCAAGTTTTTCAGCCACAGGTCAGCTTGGCACAGATATTGTGTAAGGTGGAGGTGCAGAGAGAGGCTTAAAGCCTTTACCTTTCCTGGAGCTACGCTGACAAGATGAGCAGGTTGACCTCAGTGCAAGGATAAATGTTCCTCTGCCAGGGAGGCACAAGGAGAAACAGACCTATGGAATTCAAGAATTAAAAGCCAAAAGTCAAGCTGAAGTCAGGGTGGCAGAATCTGCCCCCATTTTTTTTTTTTTTTTTTTGCGTAAGTAATACTTGTAGAGGGCAGAACTCTAACATTTTCTGTCACCTCTACAGTTTAATTTGCACAGCAAGGCAAACACTTGGAACTGTTTTTCTAGTAGTTGGGGCATACAATAATATGTGGCATATCCCAAAATGAGGGGGTTTGACCACAAATATCAAGAGTTATTTTTAAATATTTTTAGGAGTTCTTCATCTTTTGTACCCCAATAGCTTGTCTTGAGGGATGTCCCAGCTGGGTGTCTCACTAGAGGAACAGAGGAACTTGAGATACCTCAGTGGTGGATCATAGCTGGGAGAATAACAAACTAACAGCATTGATGAGCCTCTGAAACCACTGGCAAATGAGATGAGCAAGTTCTAAATTTACCTTTGTGAGGATGCATTAGGAAGATTTGTAGTTCTTGCTCTTATCTGTATCTTAATGGAGATCTTCACTTTCCAAAAGCCCCTCCAAGGAGCTTAGAAATATGCCCCTGCCCCCTACAAGAGTCTCTGCTTTCCTTGATAAGAATGCAAACACGTTTTATTACCAATCTTATACACCAGATAGAAAAACAAATCGATAGTTTTCTGTATAAAGAGGTCTGCTTGGAAAAGGGCAGACTTGTGAGAAATAAAATACATCTCCTGTTACAATATGAGGAGATCACATTATCTGTTCATCTTTTATTGGAATAAAAGGGCATGTGTAGGTATTGAGTTAGCTGCGTGACATGTCACAAGCCTGAGCTCTGAGTAGTATAAAAAGAAACATTTTGATCAAATGCAGGCTTACTTAGAGATGTAAAAGGAATTGTGCTAAGGAGCAATTTTGTAAATTCAAGCAAAATTGGTTTAGAACAGATTTTGGCAGCAGATAGAGGCAGCAAATATGCAAATCCCACCCTCACCAACCAACCAACCCACAGGATCTTGTCACAGCTGGCCCCTTCCCTCCTGCAGCCCAGGATGAGAACTGACCCAGGGCATTCAGCTCATAACTCTGCTTCAGCAATGGCAGCTCACAGCTCTGTCTCAGCTGGCTCCAGCCCCAAAAAATGGAAGAAGAAGAGAGCTGATGACAGGGAGTCCAAGTGAGTACTTTTGCTCAAGGGATGAATCCTAATCCTGTTTGGCTTCTGAATTTAATCACAAAGGATCTGGGAGAAAGTGATGCTCCTAATCCAGGAGAGGTGCAATAGTCTCATGTTCATTTCCTGACAGGTTGAGTTTTTTCTTATAGTGCCAAAAGTCAGCAAGAGAAGTTGAAGGAATATTTCTCTATAGATTCTTAGTTTGCCTAATTGCAGACTTCCTCACAAGAGTGGTGCCTACAGAGGATTCAGAAGACGTGAAGCTATTTTTACTCTTCATTTAATTCTTCTCAGCCATTAGCAACTGAGAAGTTGTGATTAGTGCTGCAAGTTCTCCCGTAAAACAGTTATCCAGTGAATCACTCTTCACTGACAGGGCTCTGCCCACCTTCCCACCTGCCTCACCATGTGATAGCCTACTATTATAACTCCTCCAGGAACCATTTATTTCATGGAGACAATTATTTTCTTCCTCTCCTACCTGGTAGGGAGCTGCTCTGCTCAGCTTCATGGCAAACAGCAGCTGCTGCTGGAGATGACCCTTCCAGACAGGGTATCCCCACATGTGGGGCTTCAACTGCTCACACACCAGAAAGCCATAGGAGCTGATAAAGCTGTGTACAAATAAATGTATCCACAAATTCCTGGGAATCAACTTCCCAGTTCATGCAGGGGGATCTGAAGTGGTGGTTCCGGGTTATGAATTTTTCCCCACAAACAGAAGTGCCCTTGTCTTAATCATCTCCAGCTGGATCAGGGGGCATTCCCCTGAAAATGAGGACTTCCCACCAGTGTCTGGTGAATAAAGCACTCCTGTCTTCTGTCCTCTGCCAAAATCAGTGCACAAGAATGCAAAACCAAAGCACAGCAACCTGCAATGGATCACCCGTGTCGTGTCTCATCAGCAGGAGGAAGCTGGAGCAGATCCAGACCCGCTGCAACACCTTGTCCTGCTGTCCCAGGGGATGGGCTGACCCGAGCTCAGCAGGAGCACTGTTGTACAGAAACACTGGTATTGATCATGGTCAGATTGTGCTCGAGAGGAGCTTCAAATTACAACAATAATCATCATCATTCTTGTTGCTTTATTTGATCACACAGATAGAGCCCAAAATATGCTGATAATAACAGGAACCCCCTGTAGGAATCTTTGATTTTCTCTTCATGAAATCACAAGTTTTGCTGTTGTTTCTGAAAAACATTAAATGGAACTCATTACAAGGCAAATTAGATTTGAATGTTGCCAGAGAGAGGATGGAGACAGTCTCACTGAGCTCCTTTTCTTCCCTGTATCCAGGATCAGTGGCAGGACTCCATATTTGAGTCCCATCCTGCCTTCCTGACTGCCCAGACCCACTCCAGAAATCAGGAATTTCTGATTTTTGCCACATCCCAGCTGCCTGGGAGCTAACTAACAGGCTGGGTTTAGATATCACCACCAACATGTTTTAATCTTTCCGTTAAGATTGGACTTGACGATCTTGGAGGTCTTTTCCAACCTTAATGATTCTATGCCACCACCTAAATCAAAATAAGTGGAGAAATAGCAGGGCCAAAATCCATCCCCTTCCTCTAAGTCAGTGTACTTTTATCTTACCATCTTAAGCTAATTATTACAGCTTGTGTTTATGTGGGACTTTTTGCCAACCTATAAAATAGCAGCCAATCCTCATGCTTGGTTTTGATGTTGAGCAAACACCTCAAACAAACCTCCCTTGAAATTGTCTGGTTCCTGCAGCCCAGGGCATCGTGGCAGTGAGATTTGTTCCTGTATGGCTTAAATGACACCACTGATTTTATGATGGCTTTTCCATGGCTCCAACAGCAACTCCCATTTTAGAGTGTAATCTCTACCCTGGTACAGATGAGTGAAATTAAATTTGTGTGATGATATGCAGAGAAATGCTCTTGCTCTGGAATAAAGCAAGGAGGTTGCAATAAACCTGCAGGAAACCTGCTGCTCAGAGTGTCAGGCTCAGCACCAGCAGTGCAATAGGGCATAACATGATGGATGGGATTCATAATATATGTATATACTATACATAACATGGTTTGGCCAGCATATGTGACTTTACTTTCCTTCCCTTCCCCATTTCTGCCCACTGAAGATTTTCTTTCACAAAAAGAAGACATAAATCCCTACGTTTATAATAAGTTCTAAGCGTGGGGTGAGAGGATGTTAAATGTTTAAATTAAACACAGCAACTTCTGCTATTCAGACAGAAACCCACTCCCTTGAGATGCTTTCTCGTGGGTGTTTTTGATGGGACCAGCTCTGTAGCAGCCAAAATCAACGTTGAGGCTGCTATGACACGACCACGGGGATGAAGCTGGAGTGTGTTGGCTCGTGGGTTTTGTTGTGGGGCCCCAGTTCAGCCTGTGGTGAGGTGACTTGTATCAATACCCAGAAATTCCAGGGCAGCTTCTTAGTTAGGGATTAAATTTTTCTGAAGTACTTTGCTATAATTACCTGCTTCTTTTTAAATTAAATGCTTGAATAATTTTAGAAGCTGACTTGAACAAGAAAGTGCTTCAGCTTTAACTGTAATTTGCTAGGAAACAGGTTAAAAAAAGGAAGAACTCAAGCAAGAACAACTAGTGTGAGTATAAAGAGATTTGGGAAAGAGGAATTAAGTGTGAATATGTGTCACCAATAACTTACATTTATGTTACTGTGGCAGAAAGGAAAACCCTGAAAATAAATCCACCAACAAATTGGGATAAATATTAAACTAGCATTTATGTTCACTTTCACTCCAACAGTGCAAATACTTAAATACATTAAAAAAGATTTAGATTTTCTAGATACTCCAGGGTTTTGTAGGCACTGCCAAATTTGGTTGAAGTGGGTGAAGTCTGAATACTATGTGTACATATACAGCTTAGTAAGCCTTGTGTCTAGCCTAAAAGGCAAGATATTTTTAAGCAGCAGACTAGAAATGGGATCCATACAGTCTTCTCATGATTGTTCTGAAAATAGGGACAAAAAAGAGAAGCTGCATGGGAATGTGCAGGGAGGTATAACCTGTGCTGAAGCAGCAGTGGGAGAACACAACCTTCCTCAGCAGATAAGACATGTTTTCTTTGCAAGAGGGTGGAGAACAGGAGCTGAGGACCGGCCAGGCCCAACCAAAGCCCTCACTCCAATCTGACACATTTCTGTGTTGGTTCCTGTGAGAATTCAAGTATGACCGGGGGCTGGAGGGACAGCAGCTGTTAAAAGGCTTGTGATATTGTGACCATGCAGCTGGAGGGTGTTGAAAGCTGCCCATGGGGGCCTCCTGAGCTGTAGACTCCATCCCTCAGGAGCTGCTCAGCTTTGTCCCTGCCCTTCCCAAAGCTGGAAGGAGATGAAACCTCAAGGGGAGATATCTAAGGAGCAGGAGCAGGCATCATCCCCACCCAGGGGCACATGTGCATAAGGAACCAAGAAAGCAAAGGTTCAACACTCTCAGGCACATGGTGGATTCTTGAGGCTGTCCTGTGCAAGGTCAGGAGTTGGACTCGATGAACCCCATGGATATTCTGTGATTCCATGGTTTGTGCTCTGATTTCAGTGGCTCAGGTCTGCCCTGGGCTGTGGTGGCAGTGCTGTCACCCAGCCTGGGGACCTGGTCTTTCCTGAACACTTGTCCTGTGCAGAGGATGTGCAGATCAGCTAAACCCCAGTGCAGGGCAGCAAAGACTGCTTGGACCCCATGGGCTGTTTCTCATTTAAAAATTAAATGAATTTAACCCACACAGGATTTTGCAGCATAAAAGGAGTCCTGGGGTGGCTGTGAGGTGCTGGGTGCTTGGGAAGACTCAGCACAGGGACATTCTCTAATGTCCACTGAGGGTTTGTCCACTGATTCTAGAGATGGGAAGATGTGACAACATCAGAATTGAACGGGATGTTGGTTGACCATGGTTGGTGATACTATTTAATTTTCAGACTTGCAAAAGTGGTTACAAACTTGAAACTTCGTTTGACTCATGACTAAAAGGAACATATGACTACTACAACATTTGGACCAAAGTATCAGTAAAAAAGAAAAGCAGCATATGAGACAACATATGGTAAATATGTATTTAGAAGCACAGAAAGTAGACAAACTCATCTGGGTCAAGATTTAATCAGATAATGTTTGGTTTAGACTCAGCATTAATGCTGCTTTGGAAGCATATTACATTTGGAATCAGTATTTAAAACTCTGTTAAAGGCAAATGAAAATAAAAACTAAGGAAAAAAAAAGAAAGAGTGGCAACAAAATTATAACTTGGCATGGCAAATTTATATTTCTCTGGCAACCAGAAGATCAAGCTTAATTAATCTGTACCCACCCGATTTCTCCATATGTCTAGCAAAAGGGGCTAGCCTGGATATGTAATGCAATTAATAACTCATTTCTTTTTGGTTTCTTTGCCTTTATTTATTAGTTCCTAAATTCCAAGTAGGTCTACAAACATAATCCTAGACTTTGAAGAAGCTCCTGAAATGGAGAGAAAGGAAAGCTGGAATCCTTTCACGTTTTAATGAAAGTCCTTGTGGTTCAAGAGGTCCCGCAGGTTTTTAGGTATAACATTTTCCCCCAAAGCCAACGAATCACAAAGCACAGATATGCAAAACACAGTGCCCACATTCAGATGTCTCTTACTCATGTGAAGACAATAGAGTAACACCATTGTCTGCAGGGTGTTACTGCCAAATATCTGTAGCTTCAAGCCATGAATAACACAAGATGTGTGGGAAGACACATGAGCACACATGAGACTCATGGTGCATAGAACTGCTTCTGCATCCTGATGGAGCTTCTCTCCACCACTTCTTTCCCCCCAGACTGTTGTATCACGGATGGCCCATCATGGAATCCTCTGTACCAACCCAAGTTCAGCCACCAGCAGAGCCTCTAACACCTGCTTTTCATCACCTTGAAACAGTGTATGTTTTGTGACTTTTTGTTATTTTTCCATTTGAATATTCACAAAATATATCCCTAAATATTCACAAAATCTCTCCTCCGTTTGGTATAGGGCTCCTTACCCATTTTGCACTAACAGGTATGAATTCATTCATTTAGTGAGAACTCAAGTTAGAATACAGTAAAGATCAGGGGAGAGGGCAGGGACTACATAGCAGTTAAGGTCCAGGACAAACAATTTCTGAGCAGACATGTTTTCCTTTGAGGGTCAACTTTAAGTTAGGACCGAGCATTTGATGTGGCCTGTGATTTTCCTACATATTTATGACTCTACACACGAGAAAAGTTGTCAGTTTGTACCCTTGGAAATGAAATGAGAACAGTTTGACGTTTACTCCCCTTCTAACAAAGGCACCAGGTGGCTGGCAGAGACGCTGTATTACTTCATCAGCAGCAAGCAGAGCAGAAGGCTGGCTGTGAACAAGCAGCGGAGCTCTCGCTGAAGGAAGCCAAGCAGATGAAGCTGTGGGGATGGAGCCCCTCCAAGTGCTGATAGGAGAAAGGAAGATGGGCCAAGCCGGTGAGAAAACCCTGGCACCACTTCCAGGCACTCACAGAGCCCTTAAACACTCCTTACTTACATCTGTGAAACCATCTCCTGTCAGGACACATGCTTTGCCTCAGCCTCGGTGTTATCCTTCCGAACAAGGGCTGCTGTCCACAGGACAGTGACTGCAGAAATCCCCCCTGGGAACCATAAGCCATCAAAACATATGGCTCTGCTCCTCCACATCTGCTCTGACACGGCAGCATCAGTTCTCACACAAGATGCTCAGCAAAGATGGAGATGTGCTGTAGCAGTTCACAGGCACCTCTGGCTTTGGAGGGAATAATTCCACTCTCCTGGTTTTTGGATCATCTCTCCTAATTCCATCAGATTATGGCGTTAGTGAGGGTAGGAGAGGCAATAAGCTGATGCATCAGTCTTTCAGGCTCAGGAGGTTTTACTACCCTCCTTTTCCTTGTTTCACAGAGATGCAACACGATATGGATATTGAGAACCAACCCTGAGACTGTGTAAGTAGCTTTTCCTGAGTCCTAGAATTAATCACTATGTCTCTCCATCCAAAAAAAAATACTTGAAAATAACAGAATCCTAGGGGACTTGGAAATTCTGTTATCAAGATTACCAACAGGTATTAAAAAGTATATGGCTTTGCTGTCAGCCCAGAACATCAGGCAAATGATAAAAGGAATGTCTCCAACTTTAGCTAAAGAGGACTTGGATAAAGTGCTCTGGCAGGGCATGCTGCCTCTCAGGGTGCTGGGAATAGCCACAAGCCAGTGATGACAATTACTAGAACCTTTTCCTTCCCTTCTTGGTGGGGATTCAGGTGAGTCCTGGCAGCACTGGTGACATCTTCCATTGGCATTAATAGCACGGGAAGTTTGAACACAGTTCTCAGGGCCTCACTTTTGCTGAACACAAGACAAGCTTTTCCCAAGCAATTGCAACCCCTGTGAACTCCAGGGGAAATCCAGAAGCTGAGTTTATTCCATGATTTCTCCTAGATTTGCTTGAGTAAGGAGTACAGTAGGAAAGGTCTGGCTGCAAAGCTTTCCCTTTTTGGGCAGGTTGGGTTGTTTCCCTCCCTGCAGACCCTTCAGTGTTCTCTGCCCCCAACTTAGCAGAGAGCTTCTGCTTATCCCCCTGCCTGTTCATCTGCTGTGCTCACCCTTCAGAGCTGGCATTGCAGACAGGGTAATCCTCTTTGGTGCCTTTAACTTTAATTAAAGGGTCGCCTTCCAAAAGCAACTGAGAGGAGCCCAGTGGTCCTTCCTGCTGTTCTCACAAACCAAATTAGTCATCAAGTCACAACTCGGAAATTCAGCACCTCTCAGTCACAGTGGTAATTAATCACCATTTCACTTCAAAGGACTCTCTGTTCACCCATGAAAGCCGAAGAGGGAAAAAAGGAAAAACCTAAAGAGCTGTGGATGGTGATCTTAATGCAAAGCTATTGTCAAGTCAGTGAAGCCTTGAGAACAGGCTGACAGACTTGAGACACAGAAGAAGATGGAAAAAGAGGAAAGATACATCTTCTTCTTCATGGCAGTCAGGTTCTGCTGCCAGTTTGAGCTGGCATAACGAAAAGAAAGAAGGACTGTGAATATTCTTGCATTATAATTCATTCTCGCGTTATAACTCATGTAACGGTGGTTTTGAGCAGGTTACTTTGCAAGTCACTCTCTTTTTAAGTGTTCAAGGACCAAGTGAGCTGGCTTTGAATGTGAACTCAGTGTAGTCCATACATCCTTCATCAAAAGGTCTCCATCACTCTTCTCCTGCCCATGAGCCACCAGCCACAAGGTCTCACCCACCAGGTCCTGTCCGGAGGCACAGCAGGTCAGCAAGGACCCTTTCTGGCTGCAGTGGGGGGATGATGGAGAGGAGCAATGCCTAAGGCCTCTCCTTAGCAGGAATAAAACAGGAAGAGCAGGAGTGCTAACACATATGGCAAAATGGGTAGCTAAAGCCACAGGGACCATTTCCTAATGCCTCTGGAAATGTGTAGCTGCTCACTAGTTTTCCCTCACTGTTATTTCACAATGCTGGCTGATTAAATTTTGCTGCCTGGTATTGAGTCTAAATAATAATGAATAACTTATGAGGTGCTCTTCTAATGAAGCACACTCTGTTCCTGAGTTTCACTCAGTGCAAAGCAGTAGAATTATTGCTCACCAGACCCAGGGGAGTCAGCCAGGTCTGCCTGTTTTCAATAAATCCTGATACCAGTCAGTGAGTGTCTGTGGCTGCCACTCCAGTGCCATCCACAGCTGGCTCGGGCTGTGGGTTGGGACCCCAACCTTTGCTCCCACATCTCTGGGCTTCATGACCAGCTCAGGAGTTCAGGTGACCAGTGAAATACCCAGAGAGAACACAAACCCAAAATCCCACTGGTCAGCCTGGAGGCGTTCAGCCTGTCCCACCAGCTATTTCTTCTTATCTAGCTCCTGTTAGGTTTTTGTTTTCTGCTGAAGGCAAGTCTCCACCAGAATGAAGTGCTGGGCAAAAGAATTTGAAATATTTTGAGTCCTACAGCGGGTTTTAGCTTTCACAGCCCCCATGGCAGCAACTCTGCCTCAAAATGGTTCAAAAATATCCATTGGCTTTATTTTGTTGGGGTAGCAGGAACTCCAGCAACCCTTGCTCTGCTCACACCCCAGGCAGGGGTGATGTTTAAACCAATTTTCTTCAATACAAACCAAGTAGCCGGTTCACAAAGGCAGCTCCGAGTTCCTCAGACTGAAATGCACTTAAGCAGCTTTTGTGCAGCTTCAGCTCTGCTGCTGCACAATCAGACAGGTAATGCAAAGTGCCTGTCTCTCCTCCAGACTGGGAGGCAGTGATTTCTCAGCTGAAGTGCTGTGTGTGCATCTGATATGCATGAAGGGCTGTTTAAGTACCAGTTGCCAGAGCCTGCCAAACAAGAAATAGATTTGCCTTCTACACTCAAGTGAATTTTTATTTTTGTCAATCTTGCCTCTCTTCTAACATGTCCCCCTGTGAAATGTGTTGAACTGAGATAACCAGGCGTAATGCATCCGCAGGGATTTGCAGTGGCAGGAAAACAATCTTGATATTCACAATGAAAAATGTCTAGTAGTTTTATGCCACTTATAGTATCAAATGATGATGATTTTTATCTTCTGTCTGTGGAGAGTAAGCTTTGGAAAAAGCCAGACTATGCAAATTTATGTACGTGTGTGTTTATTTACTGCAACCACTGATCAGATCACAAAAGCAATGAGGAATCACAAAGAAGCCTCCTTGTTTTCCCTACACACCCCAGGACTTCTTTTCTTTCCATGATTTTTTCTTCCCTTCCTAATTACAGTGATGCTATTATCGAAATTAGCAGCTGAGAACACAGCTCACAGGGAAACACACAGAAACCATTTCAGGATCAGGTGTGATGGCAGTGAGACAAGTGACACTGAGGCCTGGGAAGGTGCTGTCTCAGCCAGGAGGAGAAAACACACAGGGTTTGGGGAATTCCCTTTGTTCCCCGAAGCTACAAGGTTCCTCAGATAGGCTTTTCTTTGTTTATTTAGTCTTTGTGGATCACAATCTAATTCAGAGCACCTCTGTGGGGAAGGCAGTGGAAGGAAGATTTACCCACCAAAGGGGATTAATTAGGAGAAAAGCAGCTGATGGACATCGGATCAATATGAACCTAAGGGTATAAATGAGTAAGAATGAGATAAGAGCACTTCTGTCAGCTACTGGTTTTACCATGGTTTTTTTGAGTATCTTCAGCAGGGATAGTGTTTAAAAAAACAAAGTTAGTTAAATGAAACCTGTTTTTCAAATATGTGCTGTTGGCTGGGAGACATGATTTGTTTTAACTCTGTCTCTCTCATGAGAATTTTTAAAAAGTCAAGTAAAACTTCTTAGTTTCCCAGAGACTGCAGCTTAGGAGGGGGTCAGAGATAGAGCTGAGGACCAAGACCAAGATCCCACAGGGATGGAACTCAGCTGAGCAATGAGATGTAAGATCTACCCCTCCTTGGGTTTTGATTCAGACCTAAAGCTCCTAAAATTAATATTTGTACCAATGTTTGCATTATCTTATCTGAATTGAAAACTGAACCTGCTTGGCACTGTTTGGGTCTGATACAGACTTTTAAGTTAATCTACATGGTCTTCGCATTATATTGAGTCAAAATTTAGCTTTTTAAATCTTTTTCAAGGTACTTTCCAGTCTGAGCCCATTTAATGTCATTACCCAGGTATGTAAAACCTAATTAGCCAGCAGGACAGCAAGAGGATGCAGTTTTGGGCTCTGTATGTTGTCAGTGGCTCTGCTGACAGGAGGCTGCACAGGATGAATTTCCCCACAGACACCCACGGGTGCACGGCCTCACTCCATGCCTGTGTGTGTGCAAAGGGAAAAGGCTTCAGGCAGTGAGATGGGAAATGCTGCAGAGCAGAAACAAGGAAGCCCCAGCATTACAGTTGTCAGAGAAAAGGTTAAGGTGAATGATCTCTCTCTGGTGCCCTATTAACCACCCCTTTCCAACTACAACCTTCAATTTGCTGCAGGTAGAAAAGGATGTATTTCCACTATTTCTACAGCTGTTTAGGAGTTTTAATTACAGCTGGCACATCGAGAGAAGCCTAAATCAAAACACTTAGCACATGGGAGGTTAAATGTTGCTCTTTTCAAACTACTTATTGTTCTTGGATTTATCTCTAAAAACAGGATATTACGGAAGCAAATGTGGCAATGCTCATTGAGCACTTCCTCCTTAATCCACCTCAGCATTTGCCTGCTCTCGGTTTCTACAGTAAACACATTTCCTTTATCTTTAATTCATAACTTGGTCTTTTGTTTAAAGTGTTTCTTTCTTCCTCTGCCCCTGTGTGTGCATATTCCTGTTCACAGCTCTTGCAATACACAATATAAAACAAAAACCTAATACCAGAAGGAAAGTGAGGGGAATTTTTGCAGTGTGAAATTTCCAGAGGAGGCTGGCATTTGAGGAAGGATTCAGGTGCTTGAACATACAGCCTGTGCTGCTTTGGAACTCCCTATGGCTTCCCCAGAAGGGCTGGAAGATGTGACAGCAAACCTTTGGGACACCATGTCCTCGTGGGGACCGTGCTCCCCAAGGTTGACTTAATAGAGCACAGAGAAAATCAGTGTCACAGCAATTACTCCTGATGTTGAGGAAACCCCGGGGAATGATGAAAACCTCCTGTCTGACTTAATTCTTTCAGGGTTTTCAGGAAGGTGAGGGTGAGAGCTATCAGCCTCCTTTGCAGTGTGAGAGGGGCAGATGCCTGGGGAGGGTCATCTTCCATCTTGGGCTAACAGGAGGCACCAGGGGCACTGGCCCTGCAGCCCTGGGGGGGTATAAGCTGCTCAGACCTGCTTTTAATCAACCAACAGGATTTGTATAAGAATTCTGTGAAAGCTGGTAACTAAACCTCTCAAGAGGTAGAGGATTTGCTGTGATCCTGGGTGGGATAAGGTAGGATGGTATTTCTTTAAAAATCTAATGTGTCATAGAAGCAAGCAGGAGCCCCCAGATCCATAGAAGCTCTATTATAGGCTGAAAACATGCAAAAAAAGATGTGTTTTAAAAGACCTAGGACTCCAGATATAGGACAAGTACTTTTTCCCAAGTTGCTGAGACAAAAAAGGAATTTGCTTATTTTAATAAATTTGGGAAAGCTCCCTGGCAGGCTGAGCCTTGTGGCTATGGAGAGGTAGCAGGAGGGAACATGGATGGGACAGACCCCCAGGGCAGCTGTTCAGAGGACGAGGATTGATAAAGCACCTCCCAAAGCTGCTGCCCATCTGTCCCCACCTCCTGGTGCACTAACAGCACTCCTTATCCAGGCAGGAAAACTGTTTTCCCAGCTCTGGGTTCACTGCAGCGAGCTCTGTCACTTTGGAAATGAGAAGCCAGAAAAATACAAGAATAAACTTTAATAACCTGCAGCTGCCTCCTGACAGAGGGCAGCGTTTCTGATGGGGTGTTTCCTTAACCTGTAGAGCTTTCAGATGCTTTGCCCTGCTGAAATGGGAGGTGTGGGCGATGCTGGGCGGGTGTTGGAGAGGAAATGAGCAAAATGAAAGAAAAAAACAAACAAAAGCCAAACTAAAATAGCAGCAGTCTGGAAAGTGGATCCATTGAGCAGTTTATCTGTGAGTCAGATCACAACGTGCACAGCTCTGATGCCTTTCCCACTGCTTCCTCCGAGAGCCTGTGAGCACAAAAATAATTCTGTAAATACAATTATTTGCCAATGCTTCTTGGAAGTGCTTTTTTTCCCCTCTGAAATAAACAGAAAAAAAAATTCCACGATGATTCTATAGGAAGTGAGCATGAAACTCGATTGCATTAATCTGCTTTCAAATTTTTTTAATGTACATTCCTGAAGAATAAATGCATTTTTCCCAACTGGAGAGGGGCAGGCTATGAGCAGAAGCTGCAGCACACGCAGTCTGTGCTGCTCCTTTGTCACTGTCCTGATGTGACCCAGATTCACACGGGATTTGTCATCACTCTGGGGAATGAGACCAAACACAACGAGGGGAGGCAATGGCTGATCCATGTTTATTGAGGTTTTGTATCACTGGCCTTGCATTGGGCTTTTATTATTTGCCCTGGCAGGGCTCAGATGGACCACGTGTAACTTGCAGACTGTTTTCTGCTGCTGGGGGAAATTGGGCCAGGTAAATACAGCTCAGAAAAACAGCTGGGAAACACTTTTCCCCCTGGGAAACAGGGCAAAGTGGTCCTAAAAAACAGCCTCTCACGCTGCCCACCTGCAAGTTCAGACCCATCCTGTATTAAACTTATTTATAGGTAAGTTCACTAAAAAAGTCTTGAGCTCTTAATACTTTTATAATGTCTTTTATCCTTCTGGTAGGACAAGGAAAAGGGAAAATAAGACAGGAATTTGCATTTTGTTGCTTGCAAAAGGAATAATTTGATGACATAAAGTTTTGTCTATTCCTACACCAAGAGCCTGGGAAATCACCCTGGTCAGTTTGAGTCTGGCCCTTGGAGGGGCATCTGGGCTGAGGAAATGGTTTTATGGGATAACACAACCCTGGAACAAGCTGGTAGAGCACTGAGGAAACTTGCTGCAAATTCTCATTGATTGTGCACTTGGCATCCATGAAAATGATGGTGTAAAAGACATCAAGGAAGAAAAACTGTTGTTATTAGCAGATAGCAAGGGCATCAGTCTGATTAATCTGCTATTAACAGCCTGCCTGTCCAGAGGGGCTCAGCTGTGCCTGAGGACAAGGAGATGGGCAAACAGGGGTGGACGTGGCTGCTGCTTCTGCTGTCTGCTGGCACTTGGGATGGGATGGGTCAGGATGGGATAGAATAACATCACTGCTCTCCATTCCAAGGTAGAAAAGTCATCTGTGAAATGACTGGGGTTATTTCACATAAATCATCTCACATTTGTCCTTTTAAGAACTGTAAATTCCTGGTATAAGCAAAACAAAACAAAAAAAAAATTCATTTAAATATTTATGAGACCAAAGGAAAAAAAAAAAAAGAAAGGAATGCAAAATGAAAATTTAGACATTTAATTCATTTGGATGAAAATGAGTTGTGCAGTTCCAATTTTTCAGCTGACTGGGGCCCCAATTAATATTTTTTTCCTATGCAGAATGTAAAATCTTGTTGTTATGTTACGGGATATGAAAAAAAAAAGAATATTATTGTTATGAGATTGGAAAAAAATATCTTTCTCCCTTTCGCTGTTAATGAGGCACAAAAAATAACAAACCTTCACTGTGCAAGACCCTTTGCTATTCTGCACTTGGTGCTTTTCCCCTGTCTCCTGCCTCTCCCCTCATCACTAATAGTCCTGTAAATATGCAAAGTATTGCACAAAAGAGAGAAAGGAGATGTGCCTTCAAGATAACACAACATATTTGCAACTTCAGGCGAAGAGGCATTCGGGTTCTGAACCTCTGCTAATGAGAACAACCTTGTGCTTAGCGGGAATGTTAATCAATCAGACACACAGAGTATTAATGATGTTCTTTTGCCTAATTAGATTAGCAAAACACGAGTACAGCCACTTTTTCCCTTCCAGCTCTCCGATTTGTGCTCCCAAGGAGCACCACCCATCTGGCTCCGGGATGCTCTGCAGGGAGGTATTTCCCCAGGCACCGCAGGAGAAGGGAGCAGCTGGGTCCTGCCTATGCCCGCAGCTCCCCGTGCCCACCCCGGGGACGGGCAGGAGAGCATCGTGGGAATGATGTGGGAAGATTTCTAGTTCTCCCTACAGCTTTTATAATTTTTGAAGCTGAAGGCAGAGGTTTAGCAGCTCGTCCATCTGCTCTGGGCTGCAGCAGGGAACCCCCAAGTCCCCGAGCCCCAGAACACACAGAGCTGGAGCACGTTGTTCAGTGGAGCTCAGGGAGGACCAGATGCTCTCCTGTGTTCACAGGACTCACAGAGAATCTAAAACCCAACTGGGCATTCCCGTGAGCCCTCCCACGTGGAGCTACCAGGATCTCCATGATAACAAAATAAGAGAGCTACGGAAAAATGAGATGAGCCTTATCTCTGAGAGAAGAGCATCATAAGATTTAGAGCAAGACAAGAAGCAGATAAGATGACAGAAGCACTCACAGGTCCCCTGACCTGCAAAGTGTGAGATCCCTGAAAAACACTGATAAACTGTCCTGAGTGTTCATCAATTTTCCTCCTGGTTATCTGATTTATGCAAATGCAGGTAACACACTGCTCAGTTCCCAGCATAGAGAAAATGAAAGACAGGCACTGAAATGTATTAATGAGGGAATATTCTTAGAGCAGACCCAAATGAAGTGTTAAAAGGATTGTGTGAAACTAAATGATCTTCCCACCTTGATGGTGGGGAATTGGAGATTATCATGTTAAAAAAAAAAAAAAAAAAGGAGGAAAATAAAGTTTTAACATATTGTTAAAGGAAGATGAACCATACCTCAGGAGGCCCCAGACTGAGCTTCTTTAGCAGCTTGGGCTGTTTCTCAGAAGCAGCACAGGGAGCAGAAAGTGTTTAAGAAGTAAGTTAGATGGACAACCCCCAATTGATCCTGTCCGATGTTAAAAAGCACAAATCCATCTTTTTTTTGGTTCCTCAAGCTACACCCTATTGCATTTTTATTTTTTTTTCTCCCAGAATAAAACAAAAAGCAATGTCTGCATGTCCCAACAAAAAAATCCACTGCCAACCCATCCTTAGGAATGAAGGCATGCAAAGATGACAGGTACTTTACTTTTTATATTAATAATGTTTTTCCATAGCTACTGCTTCAGTGATAACTAAGCAGTTGGGACTGGCACAGGTTGCCCAGAGAAGCTGTGGCTGCCCCATCTCTGGAAGTGTTCAAGGCCAGATTTGACAAGGCTTGTAGCAACCTGGGGTAGTGGAAGGTGTCCCTGCCCGTGGAAGGGGGATTGGAACTGGGTGATCTTTAAGATTCCTTCAAACACAAACCATTCCATGGTTCCATTCTATGAACTACTGGGCAGATTTTACCTGTAATGCCATAGAGGCTCAGATAGCTCATAATTTTTAACACTTACCCCTGCCGAGGTGGAAGGCTTTATCTGTGATTTCATCAACTTTCAGAGCATTGCTCCACTTGGAAAAGATTTTATATTTTTGAAGCAGATAGCTAGAATAGTAAGAGATCACATTTTTCTTATTAGTTTGAACCAGGACACATTAGTATGTTGAACACCCGTGTCTAGAGCCACAGTTTCTATAGTTACTAATGCATCAATGTTTCACTGAACTACTGCAATATTCATTTTATAGCAGCTCTGCTTTCCCCTTACTACAAAGGGAGGTTTGTAAAGGGAATTTTTGGTGAGTTCATCCGGTTGTATGTACTTCTAAGAGCTTTCTCAGGACTCTCTTAACTGACACAGTGTTACCAGGTAATGAAGCGGGGAAGATGTAATACACCTGAAAATTTTAATTCAGTGTGAGATTTGTTCTTCTGTGTGTCTCTAGAAAATTGGACAGCAGGTCCCTGGCTGGAGAAGACATGCAGAACCTCATTAGAAGGGGCAGAATGGTCTCATTTTCATCCTTTAAAATTGCTGCTTGCAGGTCAATATGAACACTTGAGGGAAGACAAGAAAATGTTAGCATTTATTCTGTTCCAGAGGAAATTATTTTGGCAGAAAATGCCATCACATTCTGCTCCCTCAAATCCCCTGGAACTGTTTGATAGAAACCCAGTTCTTCTCCTGCAGCAGAGCCACAGCCATTCCACACACATCTCCTGACCCCCAAGTTCACTGGGTTGAGGATGCTCAGGTTGGTAAAACACACACCTTTCCCTTAACCTGCCACTCTTCCATTTTTGCTGTTTGATTTTAAAGCAAGCCAGAGGAGTTATTAATTATGAGCCTGACTCAGAGCCCACTGGGCTCAGTATAAGGTTTTCCACTGAGTTCAGCTGGGGCAGAGCACCTGGGGTTATTCCTGTGCCCCAAACCAAGCATGCTTCATAACTTAAGGAGAACACAGGTAGGCTTTTCTCAGATTGAGGTGAAAGGATCAGGCTAATAGCAACCCAAATTATCACATTTGGGTAAGAAAAACTGCCTTTTGTGTGACAGCTGAGAGTCCTCCACCCCTGCTTGGGAAGGGAATGCATCAACCTATCAGCTTTTGTAGAAATAATGTAGCTGCTCTGTTTAACCCTCACCTGTTGCATAGCTTTGTGATTACAAATGGTGCCTACTTTCCCTAGAAAAATGATACTAAAAGTTTAGTTTGGACCTTATTTGGATCTTATAAAACATATTTGTGGCTTTGCTGTCGCAAACCTGGAATCCAGTGCAGCGATTTGATTTTTTTGTCCTTTCTATAAAGCACCAAGGACTTGCTCTCACCAGCACTCTGAGGTTCTGGACATGCCATTGTGCTGCTGTCTCCATTGCCATCTAGTGGCACCATCCCCAGTCCCACCTGGCCCTGCACAAAGCCCTGATCCACAGCCATGGGCTGAGGTCAGGAACAGGGTCTGGGCCCCTGGAAAAAAGGTTCTTTCTTTCGATGAAATCAAACCATGGCAATCAGGTTTTGTTTGGTGGGTTTTTTGGGTTTTTTTGCTTCTTGTATTATATTAAACTAACTATAAAAAGTGAATTATCAGTATTTGCTCCCATTCCTGTCTGCAGGGCTGGGGGCAAGGGAGGCTGAAGGGTGCAGCTGCTGGGACAGGGGGGCATCGAGGTTCCTCTGCACACCCGGGCGTAGGAGAGACCACGGCAGCAGAAGGGTAGGAAGCTCTGCAGAACCATCGACATATCATTCAAAGCTTACATCTGCTGGCATTTTAAAACCTCCAGGAAGCTTCCAAACAAACTCCTCACCAGGGAAGACCGGCTCATTGACTGCCTGAGATTTTGTCTACAATAAATAATGATCAGTTGCTCCTGTTTTCCCTCCCTCTGGGCACTCATTTGTTTTACTTCCCCGCAGTGTCTCCTCAACACCAACCACTGTTTGTTTGTGTTCTTTAACGGGGTGAATTGCCCTCAGCAAACCACAGGTGACACAGAACTTTGACCTCATTTACCCAGTGCAAGTCTGGCAGAAACTCCATGGCTTTAATGGGGTCGATCTGTGGATGAAGGAGGAAAATGAAAGTTCTTCTTCCCCCGCAACCACAACATTCCTTTTGCCCTCCAAAGCAATTATCTTCTGTTCTCAGGAGAAGAGGGCAAGTCAGAGACAGACACCAACCCACAGGGTCTCAATGTCACCTGGTGCCTGCAGCTTCTGCATCCATGAGGGATTTTATTAACACTATGATTTTAACACAAACCTGAGTTCAAACTCTTCTTCTTGCAGGCACCATGATGACCTGCAGCAAAGCCTGGCACCATAGATACACCCCTGCCAAGAACAGCAGCTGGGAAAGGGTGACAGCTGATGAAAAACACACACACACAAATACCTGCGAAATACTGATTGTATTTCTATGCTTTTATAGCAACATAATACTTCAAATGAACTGGGAAACATACTTCCAAATTTTTTAAGTTACTTGTACACCTAAACAACCTGTTTATGGTTGCTGCCTTGTTGCTGCTTACTAAAATTCATGACTTACTAGTCCCACAGCAACATAATAAATGCCCAGAATCCCACAAGCTTTTGTTTTGCTCTGGAAACAACACACTCAGATAAAGCTCGTTTTATAAACACTAAAATTGCATTGTAATATCCATACATATATATTAAGAAAACCCTCTACCTTTCATAAATACATCATACACAAAATATGTTCCCAAAATACATTCATGCATTTCCCCCATCTAAGGTCCCTGCTTGTACCCAAAGTGTCTAAGGTGGAAAGGGCAAGGCCTGGAGAGAGGCTTGTGTTTGTAGGTGGCTCCAAACCCAGGTGGAGGTTGTGAAGAAGCCTGTGGTGTTTGGGTGGTGTTGGGGTTAACTCCTGCATCAGTGGGTCTAATCCTGCCTCCCTGGTAAAACAGGGCTCCCCTGCACATTGTGCCCCATCAAAGCTGCACCAGCTGCCAAAAGCCACCTTCCGTCTCACCCTTAGCACTTTCAGTTTTTCCAGCAGTTACTGGAGATGATAACATCATGGAATCACAGAATGGTTTGGGTTGGAAGGGACCTTAAAGATCTTGTTCCAACCCCCTGCTGTGGGCAGGGACACCTTCCACTAGACCAGGTTGCTCCAAGCGCTGTTTAACCCGGCCTTGAGCACTTACAAGGATGGGGCAGGGATGCTCAAGGGATGGTTTGGAAGTGGGAATGTCACTACCTGGCTTGGGTGGAAGGGAATCTGGGAATGGAAGAAGCTATTTTCTTGACCACCATGGACCTGAAGATGGACCACACTCCCAGAGCTGCCATCCCTGTCTGCAACAGGAACGGTTTCACCGCTGCTCTGAGAGCCAGTCCTTTGCTAACAAAGGAAGCAAATGCCCATCCTGTGTCTGTTTATGAAAGCATAAATACACAAAATATACAAAAAGATCTACAAAGTAATTCTAAGTAGGAGCTGGCACAAAAAAAAAAAAAAAAAAAAAAAAAAGCACCAGTTTTGCAGCTGGGTAATGTAGGTCTCCTCCCCTGTGAACCTGGTTCTACAATGTAGCGTTCCAGGGGCTGCCCACAGCCTGCCCTGGAGATGTACCCAGATCATGGGGCTGTGCAAATACAGGCAGACCAAGCACTAACCTTGCCTGATCTGGACTGAGAGGGAAGCCAGACCTAAACATGCCCAAATTCTACTTTTGTCCCACAGAAAGCTCCTGGTCACTATTGCAAGTGCACATTCAAAGGTCACTTTGGGAACACTACCCTCTCCACTTGCAAGCAGGCCAGTTACAAGTCAGCATCCCCTTCCCACGAGGCAGTCCTATCCCTTAAGGTAGTGGTCTAGAGGCAAACTAAATTCACTCTAACTTTTCCATTTACCCAACTGCAACGTCTTTCCAGAACAACCAAAGAGAAGCATTGCATAGATCTGTATCTCATGTCTTCCCACACCCAGCAAACAACAAGAAGTTCAAGTTTTGCACAGTACATTACAAAAGGCATCACTTTGAAACAACACAAGAAAGAAAATGAAGTGTCACCACGGTGTAAACCCTGCAATGAGTGAGGCAGTGAGTGTACAGTGCTCGGCAGCTCTGGGGAAGGCTGCCCTAGTGTCCTGATGGATTTGCTAATCAAATCACCTCTCAAACCTATCTCCCATCACATGGTAATAGGAACTTGCATAATAAGAGAACCTGCTCCTGGACAAACAGAGAATGCTGTGTCACAGGAAGGAGGAGGACACTGCCAGGGCTGTCTGCTTTGCATACAGCAGTTTGAGGGCCAGTTGTCCTGGCTGCAATGCAGACTGCAGGAGAGCAGTGCTCTTTCCAGGCTTGGGAAGTCCCAACAGAAGTTTTGCTACAGTTGGCCTTACAATTGAGATATTAGGGCCCAGATCCTCTGGTGGTTTAAACCCCACATGCTCCATTGGAGTTACTGGTGCTTATTTCCACGAGTGGAGAACACGGTCCTCGCTTGTCACAGACACAGAATAAAGCTACGGTAGCCCTTTCTTTAAATAAAATTAAATAACTGCATATGGCACCAGCGCACGATTTTAAATGTGCTTCTGCCATCAAGGAAACAGCAAAGCACACCAGTGGTTAATTAAATTATTTATCTTCGGCTAAAAAAAAAAAAGTTATAATATTACTGTTAATTTAAAAACCCCTGGGGACCGCATAACGTCTTCTCATTGTATTTTTGAGGCTGAGATAGTCACTTGCACGAGTACAGCACTATATATCCTCTTCAGCTGGCAGTGAAGGCTTGTGCTCCTGGAGGTCACTGTTGCCATTTTCGGATGCATCCGAGCTGCCTGGAGCCGACTCCGGTGGCGGGGGTTTGTAGAGTAAACAGGCGACTATAAAGAAGGTTGTCCCAAGCACCTGCAGCCACAAAGACACCCCGTTACTCTCTGCTCCCCACAAAACCTCGTGCCTATCCCACACCTGGAATGAGATTTGCTGACCAAGCTTTGGGGAGGAGGTGATGCTGGGCCCCATGGCAATGGGACAGTGAGAATTATCCCCACATAGACATCTGGAGCACAGTGCTGCACGAGGCCTTTGCTGCAAGGCTTTTGAGAGCCTCTTTATCACAGCAACTGCTAAACACTACTATCTAGGGCAACTGCTTGTTTGGGAGCAGTTAAAATGATGGTTTTCTGCTAATAAATAAAAACCACAGTTCTAAGCTCTTATTTTCTAGCAGTGGTCAGGGAATGGTTATTTACAACCTGCTCAAAAAGCCATCCCTCACTCTCACTAACACACTGCAGTTATGTCTTTTACTCCATTTCTAGCAAAAATCACTTTGGTTACTGTTTGCAGGAGATATTTCATATGGCGCAAAACAAGCTGTAAACCTAGAAAATAATGGGAATTTAAGAGAATGATGGTGGCTGGAGCACCATTACCTGGTGAGAAGGAAACGGGGTTTTTGACTTCCCTGAGAACATTTCTCATGTAAAAATTTAATTTCGTCTGGGGGAGGCCGGATCAGGGCAACCGAATTTTGTGGAATTGTCTCCCAGAGAAAAATGCTGTCTCCTAAAGACCTGCTTGCTTTATCAGAGAGTGGAGTTAACTGGCAGCCTCACCTTGTAGACCAGTCCAGCGATGAGGGTGTATCTGCTCATGGCTGAGTTCTGGTAAACGTAGCAAGAGCCCTGCTCACCACACTGGTCCTGCCAGAGCAGGCAGGATTTATCAATCATGGATCCAAAGGCGATGGGGCCAGGGATGCCTCCTGTGGGAAGAGAAAGTGGAGCTTCAGTCTGGGCAGCACCTACACACCAGTCCTGTAACTCACAAGGTGTTTGCAGAAAAGCATCAGACTCTGCTGCTACCATGATTAGGAAAACTCATCCTGCAGCACCCAGAGCCACAAGGTATCAAAAATACACTGGATTTCCAGATCTGAGAGTCCAGCAGGTCTTTTGACCATCCTGACCTACATGTTGCACAAGAGCCAAAAGACACCCACAGGAGCTTCAATACATCTGCTCCTTTTCTTAAAATAAGAACATGTTGCCAGGACATTGCTCCTCTTCCACCTGTGATGTGTCACAGAACCCTCCATTCAGTTTGCAAATCACATGCAAAAGGGAATTAGGTTTTTCTGAATGACAGCAAACAAAAGAAAGCATCCTCCTTTCATCACTGCATGTCCTACTCCCTTCTTTTCCAACCCAATGTGTTTTATTCTTAGGTGACAGCTTGGTACACACTCCACAAAACGAGCAGACCACACCAGTGCTCAGATTCACTCTGCTCCATACCTAGTGTCCGCACCACAATCCACTGGATCCCAAGTGCAAAGGACCTTTGCCTGTCGGAAACACACCTGGGGAACACAAGGGGTTTGTTTAGAAATGCTGCCAGGCTGCCTGGCACCTCCCTGCCCCACAATGCCACATCCCACACACCCGGGACCTCCAACCCCTCTGGAGGCTGAGGATCACCCCAGTGCAATGTGCCCCCACCACTGCTGTAAACATGGCAGAGGATAAAGCTTCCAATGCTAAAATCTGCTTTCCCAGCTAGACTGGGAAGGGATTAGTCCTGATGTCTCCAGGCTGCCAGCTTGGAGGTGAGGTGGTTCCCACCACACCTTCCCCATGGCTTGAGCCAGCAGGATAAAGTGGAGAGGTGGATGCTGAGGCTTCTTGCAGCAGTGGCAGAAGCTGAGGCCATCCCGTGCTTACCGCAGAGTGGCAGTCAGGGCAGGAATGCTGCTCAGGAAGGTGAAGAGGATGACCACGAACATGAAGCACAGGAGCAAGGGCTTTTTCGCACAGGACGAGGTGCATTTCCCTGCCTCTGCATCGCCAGGGCCGGGCAGGAGGGTTCTGTTGACACAGCTACACTCACGATAGACCTGGAGAAAAAAAAAAGGCTGGTGAGTGTTCTGCCAAGGAGAGCACAGTGATAGTCAAAGCTTTAAAAATCATGAAATTCAGGGAGGGCAGAAAACAGCTGGTTTTACTCCCGGAATGGAGGGAAGTGGAAATCAAGCTGCATTCTTGACACACTTCTGTTTCAAAGTAGGTCATTAAGTAAGAGAAATTAACTCTGCCAGGCAGTCTTTGAATGCAGAATATCATCTCTACCCTTCTTAAGCCTCTGTCTGGCTCTATGAGTAACATGCTGGAAGGATGAGGAGGTGCATCATGTTCCCTGAAGACCCAAAATAAGCATTAGAACAGGAATTAGGTGCCTACCAAGTTCCCTGCCTGCCTGGGTGATTTACCCTGGATTTCAGCACAGTTTGACCCAGAATGAGGCAAAGATGATTGATATAATGAGAGAAGCAAAGCAGGGTGACCTCTGTACCAGAGAGCATCCATCCTGCCCCAGACTTTTACAATGATCTGTAGCAAAGCTCAAACCTGTGGACAGTTTTGCAAAGCCAGCCAAATCACTCCAAAGATGTGCCACCACCTTGTTAATACACAGTGCTTTCAGACATACCTTCTTGCCATTCCTGAGTTTTTCAGACACTTTTCTGCACCCAGCGTGGCAGGGAGAGTAATACATAATGTCATCACTCCCGCAGACAGGGCTGTAGGTGTCCTGCAAACAGCCACACTTGGCGTTGCAGGCTGCTGTCAGGTTGAGGTGCCCACCAGGCAAAGCACTAAGGGAAACACAGGAGCAGTCAGTGAACAGCATTTTTCCAGAGGAGATGAGTAGAGGAAGAGAAAGAGAAGGGGAGACAGCAGGAGTTGCAGTGGATACCCCAGGAGCATAAAGCCAGGCTTGGGAAGGGTTTCATCTCACCCAATTTAAACTGTGCCCTGGAGCTGTCTCTTTCCCACAGCTACCAAGGGAGTTTAAGTGACCAGCTCTTAGGGTGACACTTCCATTTGGAGAGGAGATTCCCAGTTTTGGTCCAGTTTATCCCACTGGCTAGAGATGGAGGACACTGTGAAGGCAACTGAAGAGTGGAGTATCTTACATTCTGGTGCTGCTGATCTCCCCTCCCTTACTAACTAGGGAGTCTCTTCTATAAACTCCATCCAGTTGCAAAAATTAGGACATCTATTTTCTGTGTCTCGCCCTCAATATCTGCCTGTAGGACTGACTAGACACCAACTTTCATCCCCAACACAATCACATGAGACTGCCACCAGTACTGTGTGTTTGGAGTTGTCCTTCTATTCTGACCAGGGCCCCACTGCACAGACAGATGGGATGGTTGTTGTTACCTTCCATCGTACGTCTGGGTTACTCCTGCCATTGGCATGTTAGGGCAGTGGATAAAAAAAATTAATATCGCCAGCAGACTTGTCACTGTGCAAAGTAAACACAATTTGATGATTCCTGAACAGCGGAGTTTGAATTTATTCACAAGGAATCCTCCCAGGAATGTGCCTCCCCCTCCAGCTGGCACGACCAGATAACCTGGAAAAAAAGGGGAAAAAACCCACAAGCAAGTTTAGAAATGTCAGCAAGGAGTTTTCATATTTGAATACATTAATTGCAGCGTGTCTTGCATATAAAGGACCCCTTGGTTGCTGTGTGGCTTCTTGGTGGGAGTTCAGTGGACGCTGCTATAGTAGCTGGTCCTCTGTAACAGCTCAGGTAACATGGCTTGAGCCTGGTAAAGAGCTCTTCCTACCCAGAAATCTTAAAACTGACTCTTTCAGGAGCACATCATGAGCCTTGATGATTGTTGGAGACCAATTCCTTGGTCTGTGTTACAGCAGCTATACGAGGATCCTCCCAGTTTTTGGGTGCTGACAAAATATGTCCCCCAGCTCAGACATCCCTCGTTACAGGAAATGTTTAGTCAATGTTTCCTGGTAATGCACTAGGAGGAACACACTACAGTTATTTTGCCTTCCTCTAGAGGGTAACAGACGGCTACAGAAGTGACCACATTTCTTCCTGATGTCAGTAGATACAGCTCTGGAAATGCACTTGGTGGAGATGTGCTGATGAAAATAATCCTATCTAACAGCTGAAGAGGATAACAGCTCTGTAAATGAACTGCAAAGCATCTGTCTCCACTCTAAATGGGCTAAAGTGCTCTTCTATTTGTTGGCAAAATGGGAAAACATTGCAAAAACGTGGTTTCCTTACCAAAAAACGTAGCAGCTTCAGAGGCACTTAAACTAAACTGAGACTCCAGGAATTTGGGTCCAAAGGTGGACATCCCAGCAATGAGGGTGGCTTCGGTTGCTCCTGCTAAGCAGAGGAAGATGAAGGTGGGGTTCTTCAGAAGTAGCAGCACTGATCTGGGAAGGACAAATATATTGGAATTGAATCACTGTGGCACATTTTGACTTCAGGTCTGTCCCTATCTTTAGGTCAGAAGGATCACATGTAAGATGAGGCAGCATCCCATCGTGCTGCATATCTTTGAAAGAAAAAATACCAAAAGGGAGCTAATTGGGGGTTGAAAGAGCAGGGATCTTCTCCACTTTTGCTTATTGAGTCCTACCAGCCAAGGAAGGATGCTGAGGGTACCCTCACCTGTCCCTATGTACCTGCACAGAGTAGATGTCACAGTGTGTGATATAATTCACACCCAGGGCACCCACGACTTCCAAAAGGATGATTTCAGCAGTAATTTTCCATCTTTTAGGGTCAGGCTGAGTATTTTCTATTCCTAAACGAGGCAATACTGAAAGGACATTACTCCTCACTAAATCTCAACCATTTCAAGGTTTTATTAGGCCGTGATGGCAGGTATCTTGAGACTCCTGACTCAAGAAAGAGCAGGGAACAAAGTAGTGCTACATCCTCACATACACACATTACTCGTGTACCCATGTCCTCATAAGAATTATAACCTTGGGGGAAATACCAAGCAAGCCTTTCTATATGGAGGAAACACCTCCAAGACACCTTATATCCACCAAAAAGTCGAAAGCAATCTTTATTCCACAATCTAAGCACAGTTTTACTTGAAGCTTAATGCATAAGTTGAGTAAATACATTTTACTTTGACCCACCAGGATTTAGTAGATATGCCGTAGATATGCCTGAAAAATTGCCATGTGTAATTTATATGCAGATCCAGCAACAATTCCATCTCTGAGACACAGAAAGGCCCTCAGGCACATGGGATGGTCTCAATTATCTCTCTCTATCTCGGATATTGGACTAAGAGGGCTGACACTGCTTTGCAGGGGACGTTTTGTAACGAGCTTGAAATTCTGTTGCATGACTTTCCCCAAGCCAAGCTCAGACCGGTGCCACAGGTTATCCCATTTCTGGGATGGGCACAGACCTGGTCATCCTGCAACAATGGCAGCAACAGGGATGCTCACTGAACAGAAAGGAACAGTCACTTACCACTCCTGCTCCAGAGCAGGTGTGAGATCAGAGAAAACCTACTGCAGAACAAGTGAGTGAGAGATGTGCTGAGGCTCAGCCTCAGATTTGTGCAAGTTTGCTCACATCAAACGGGGAATTTCATTACATCGAAAGAACAAATGAGCTCAAACACAGAAATACCACACATTCCTACACTTTGATTACGTGGAGCTGAATACTAAACATTGTGTGGCTCTTGGGATTAGTTTAATTTACTAAACTATTTTCCAGATCTTTTCAGCTATGCTTAATTTGGAAGCACAAAGCCTAATCTTTTAGTGAAAAAAGGCTTGTGGGCCTTGCGGCTGATGCAGAAAATGGACAGTTCCTTCCCCTTTTTACAGAAAAGAGTCATTCCCTGGCACTAGTGTGACTTTGTGCCCTTTGTCAGGTTAGACTTGCAGGTAAAAAAATGCGAAGGAACTCCTTTCAGCACTTGAGTAAAAATTTACTGATGTAATTTAATCTGTTTGAAGACAAAAGACGTAGTTGTGAGCAGCTATGGCACATAAAACTTTACTAAAGTCAACATAGACCTCTTCATTGCTATCAGTAGGACTTTAAACACACCCAGAAACCACACAACTATTGAACAGCCTTGATTGTCCTCAGTTTTTGCAGCCACAGGGATTTCAGGAGGCTCAGCACCGCACAGAGGAGAATCCCATCACGTATAAAAGCTGACTCTCCAAATCTTTACTGATATGGGCACACATAGGAACTCTTTCATCACTTAATGGTTCTCCTGAGTAGGTTGGGACCACCTGTATAACCAGAACCTGCTCCCCTGAGAAACCCTGGCATGCCCAGGACACCTCAGACTGTAACAGAGTACAGACACAACCTAATGAGTCATTAATAGATGGATATTTATTCATAGCAATTTATTCATAGCACATCAATGGGGTCATTTCCAGCATAAAATGACACCTACTGTCACCACCACCAAGGGAACAGAGGGCAGGGAAGCTGCAGTAAAGCCATGAGACAAAACAAAGTCCCATCCTGCACCTAATCCAAGAGTGATGAGTGAAATATTGACCACAGCTTTTCATGTTGAAGATCAGAGCTTGACAGACAAGTGAGTGATCCTCACAAACCCTGTCACTCACCTCCTCTCCTGGCACAGCTCTACATGCCTTCTGTTTGCGTCCCTCTGCTCTGACAGGAGGGGTTATTCCAGGAGAGCAATCATATGGAACCAGAGAAAGGAAAATGCTATTTTATCAGGGCTTTTCAACCCAAGAGTTAAGACAGAAGTCTCTTCAGGGCAGAGGATTAAGCTGCATGGGCTACATTCCTGTAAGCTCCTGCTCTTAGGCAGCACTGTGAGTACAGCAACTCATTAACCTCACTTAGAAAGGACCTGATGGCATGGAACAGCATTTTATTTCATCAGTATTTCTGCTTATCTCTGTGAGACTGTTCCTGTCCATCCTGTAAGAAAATGTGTAGCTCAAGATCCCTTCCTAAAACAAAAGGAACAGTGAGTGTTCCTTTGGCCTCACTCTCCAGCCTGGTCCACGTGTCCCCAAGAGCTGCCTGCACAGATGTGATCTTTTTAATGCAAGTTTCCAGAATAGCAAGCCTTTAAGGCACTTCCCTTTTATTAATCAAAACCAGGGACCACAAAAGTCTGTTGGGTTTTTGCTTTCAGATGAAAAGGACTGGACTAATCTAAATTGTTTGATAAAGGCTGCCCACCTTCAGCTATTTGTTCTTCAGGAACGAGGGGTGAAAGAAGATGCTCCCAATGGAGGACTATCTCCTTTCCTGCTGTCAGACAGCCTTCAACAAGAAACAGTGGGAGCTTTGTTCCAGAGAAGCAAGAAAAGCATCAACCACTGAATTTCATCCTTCTCTGCTCCCCTCTCTGCTTGTGTTGGTTTTAGTCATAACCTTATCATTATTTAAATGCAGGTTCTGAATTTAATTTCCGTGCGGAGAATAAGCCATGACCTTGGAAAATGGCACCCAGTCAAGAATGCCATTTAATAACAGTATTGAAATCTGTTCAATGTAATATTCTTCATAAAACTGTCTTAACCCCTGGTAAAGTTCCTACAAAGTCTCCAAGAATTCCAGACCGATGTGAGTCACTGTGTTGACACAACACAGATCGATTGGTGCTGAAAACTGGTACTGAGCACCTGCTTCCACCCTCCTCTGCCAGCACAACAGCAACACCACAACTACAGCTCAGAAATAATTGTTGGCAGCAGCCTGGGGTTTGGCAACACTGAGTGTTTGCCTTTGCATGGAGCAGCCGTCACACACGGATACAATCTCCTCCCTAAAAATGGTCCTGGGAGAAAGACAAAAAAGAAAAAGCCCCTTATTGACTGCAAGCTCCAAAAGGAATTGATACCCAGGTATCTCTGTAACATCCAGAGCCTGAATGCCAGCTAACCCCAAGCTGTAAACAAAGCAGCACCTCTCCCCCTGCCCTCCACTTAAATACAATTCAACACAGAAAAAAAAAAATCACAAAAGATTTATTGCAGAAGTTTCCAGGTTAAAAGACCACGTTTTATTTTGGCCACTGGCTTGTTCCCAGTCAGAACTCCTTAAAAGCACCTCCTACCAGACCTCGCTGGGTCCAAGCCTGCTCGCCTGCACCACTCAGCCAAGCAGCAGCTCAGGGATTAAGCAAGTTGCTGTGTCACTGCCTTGCTGGAGAGATAAGAAGTAGTAACACATAAAAGGTGGTTGGAAGATGTGAAGGCAAATGGGAAAAAAAAAAAAGGAAACTAAGAATAAAAGAGAAAGGGAACTGAAAGCTACAGTGCGGCATATCTTGTTCCCTGGATTTGGAAGGGAGCTGTGAGAATCAGGGGGCCTTGTTTCATCTCGTTTCTCATTAAAAGGCCAAACAGGGATCTAACATAAGTAAAAATAGAGGAAAGGCAAAAAGCCCCAAGGGGCTGGGGAGGAGGAGATGTTGGAAAACACGCAACTGGGCCAGGTGAGGCCAGGCATAAGCAAACAGGCAGACAAAATGCTGCTGGGGAGAGGGAATGAGCTGGCAATGCCTGGGCATCTCCTGTCACCTAAAGCTTGGCATCAAGACACTCTCAGTGAAACTCAGTGTGTGGCACAGGGCTGAAGGTGGATCTGCACACATGGATGTGAGCTTCCGAAAACCCCAGATGGGACCAGCCCCTTGTCCCCTTCTCTCCCATGGGATCCCCAGCACCAGTTCTGGTTCAGCCCCTTCACCGAGAGCCACCAGACACTGACAGGACCAGGCATTTTGGCACCTCCTCTGTAAGGAAGTGTCATTGCTTGAGATGGGCAAAACCTTCGAGCTGGCAGGGCTAAAAGCAAGCTCAACCTGGGCCCATTACTCTCTCTCCTCTGGAGAGGGCTCCCCGAACCTCAGGCATGAGGTGGATTTCTCACCGAGGCAGATCTTTAACTGTTTTCCCAAAGTCTGGATCCGATGCTTTTTTGTGGCTCCCATCCTTTATCTGATGAGCCTCTGACACCCTCATAACAATATATCGCTGAGATCCTGCAAGTGAGAGGCAAACAGGAACAGGGAGCGTGTCAGACACGGGATGTGGATGCTACTGAAGCAGAGGATTTGCAGAGGGAAAATGCAACGTGACATCCTCCCTCCACCAACAGCTGCAAGGGAGAAGCAGTAAAAGAGGCAGATGGAAAGCCAAGGCGGTGAAATCATTTTGGGAATTACAACTTAAGCACTGGAAGTTCTTCCTTTATCCCTGTGGCCCCAGCTATGCACGTGCATGAGGATGCAAGCCCCAAGGCAGGCGCGAGCAGTGCAGTCCCAGCCCCAGCCCTGGGGGAGCCACGTACCTGGGAGGCGCTGGGGGTACCCCAGGATGGGGATGGAGATGAGGAGGGAGGCTGCTCCGGCCCCGAGGAAGCCGATCCACCACGCCCCCACCCACAGCGTGTTCTCCGGGGAGATGCCGATCCTGTGGGAAGCGAAGCCAAAAGGGCACAAGGGAGAGAGGTGGCGGTTGGAAACAGAGCAGGACAGCTCGGTGTGCCTCTTGTTGAGGCTGGCAGGGGCTGGGGGAACACAGGGAGGGGGTGACAGGGAAGGAAACCGAGCTCTGGCTCCCCTGTGGTGATCTGCCACACTGCCTCCTGCCTGTCTGACCACTTAATGAGCCCAGGAAATTGTATCATTTAATTCTCATTTCATCTCTGGCTTATACATTCACCTCACCCCTTTTCATTTGTGCTTTGGGGGCTGCTAAGATCCTTGCTCCACCCTAAAACCACACTTTGCAATAAAACTGGTACAAATAACCCATTCCTTCCCCTGGAAACCCATTTCCCCTTTTTAATCCATTCATCTGGTCTAGTGGAAGGTGTCCCTGCCTATGGCAGAGGCGTTGGAACTAGATAATCGTTAAGGTCCCTTCCAACCCAAACCATTCTATGATTCTGTGATCTGCCAAAGAATCTGTAAGGAAACAAGAATAAATTACAAATACTACAAAGCAAGGAGGGACTAAGCATCCTGGTGGGATGACTGGGAGGACCATCAGCACTGCTGGTAGCACTGCTCATCAGGGAACTCATTCAAAAAATTCACCTGCTGCTCGTAGCCTCATTAGCACAGGCAGTGCAGCGTGAAGGAGGATTTAAGCTGACAGGTTTGTCAGCAATTTCCCTCCAGTAGCAGCACTAATGCAAACCACTCTTCCAGCCTCTCCCCCCTGCAGACACATCACCAAACACCCCAGGCACGCCTCCACCCAGCCACCAGGTCATTGTTTCAGATCATTGGTTTGTTTGTTTTTTTTTTACCCCAAAGGAAACTTAGAGCATAAAGGGAAAGGAACAAGATTTTTTTTTAACGACTTACTCTCTGCCAATTTCAGTATAAATATTTAGAAACATTCCTCCTACCAGATAACCCGCTGCAGGCCCAAGGATTGCAGCAGTGTAGAAAACAGCTGAAAGGGAAAACAAGCTGTGTTAGACAACCAGCAGCGTGTCAGCCAGGGATGCTGCAGAGCACTGCTGGTGCCCAGCATCCCCAGCCCAATTCCCTCCTGGATGCAGGCTGCTCAGCCTCTGGCCACATCACACCCCTCTCCCTAAACCACTGAGACACAAACACAGATAGTTCTAACGAGTTTTCATCTCATGCTTTTGTCCCAGGGAAACTTTTGCATTCAGCCTGGGAATTTTTATAGCAAGGGGCAGGCAAATTTGGTTCAGCTTATTTAGCAGGGATGCATCTGACCCTGCTGCCACATCCTAGCTGCTGGCAGGATAAGCAGCACTGTTCTCTCCCCACTGATGACACGCAATGTCTACACTAAACGTGGCACCACTGGCACTTATTTTGGTTTGCTGTTTAAACAACAACATATGGAAGGACCATCAACTTGCTGATGATCTCCTAGTGATCTCCTTCCCACACTACACAGCCTTCTACAACAACATGGGCAGACTGATAAATTTCGGAATTGCTAAAAGATCACCCTTTTAGCAATTTCACCAAACAGGACTATGGGTATCTGGCAGCTGCTAAGTGAGCAGTGATACAGAGGAGTGAGCTGAGCCTCTGTTCTTGGCTGTGCTTTGCACCAGCAGTGACCAAAGCCCAGTGACCATCCTTGCTCTGCTGTGGCACTAAAGGGGTGATGATCTAAAGATTCAGATTAGGTATAAGAAAGGAGTTTTTTACAATGAGGGTGGTAAAACACTGGCACAGGCTGCCCAGACAGGCGGCAGATGCTCCATCCCTGGAAACATTCAAGGTCAGATTGGACAGGGCTCTGAGCAACCTGAACAAGTTGAAGGTGTCCCTGCTCGTTGCAGGGGGTTGGACTAGATGACCTTTAAAGGTCCCTTCAAACCCAAACTATTCTGTGGTTCTGTGTCCCCATGCACAGATGGGGTATGGCCTCATGGCTGCCTGCCAGAGATGCTAATGCCATACACCAGGGCATGGCAAGAGGACTCTCCCCAGCTGGCCCCATGCCAGGAGCAGGAGGCACCTCCTGATCCTCAAGGTATGAGCTGCGGGGGGAAAAATACCCAGCTGTGCTTACAGTTCGTCCCAGTAAATAATCCAAACCTCCCCAGCAGCTGCCACGTCTCTCTGATTTCCACCTTGCCCGTTATCAGGAACAAAAGACTGAGCAGTGCCAGGAGAGGTGTTCCCACTGTGGGCTGTTGGGTGCTGAGGCAGAGGAACCACCTCTCCCTCCCATCACCCCGCCCAAGGGCTCGAGCTGCCCCTCCAGCCCCACTCACCAATGTACACAGGGGAGTAGTTAGTCTTGACGTTTTCATCTAAATAGGTGACGCCGAGCGTGTAGAGCGGCGTGGCTCCCATCCCGTGCAGGAACTGCCCCAGCATGAAGACAAACCTGTAGCCGGAGAGGCTGGAGGCAGCCTGGGAGCACGGCAGGCTCTGGTTGCCCCCGCAGACACCCACCTCGGCCGCCGAGCGTGCCTCGTACTGCCCCGTGGTGAAGTGGGGCAAGGCGAAGAGCAGGGAGCCCAAGCCCATGACCAGCACCCCCCAGCCCAGCCACCGTGGTTTGTGGCCGTTCCCCCCAAAGTAGCTGACGAAGGTGAGGCAGACACAGGCCGCGATGTCGTAGGAGCTGGCGATCAGCCCGCTCTGGTAGCTGCGGAGGTCGAAGCGGCGCTCGATGGAGGTGATGACGGTGTTGATGAAGCCGTTCACGGTCATGCCTTGCAGGAAGGAGGCCACGCAGAGGAAGAACAAGACGCCCTTGGACGTGTTGCAGAGCTGTAAGCAGCCAGGGGTGAACGCCCCCCAGCCACAGGCCAGTTCCTCCCCTTCAGCCGACACATATTTAATCCCTTCCTCGAACCGGGTCTCCTCCTCTCCCGGGGTGGTGGAGCAGAGGGGTTCAGCACACGAGTCAGAGGGGCTGGGCACACCGGGGGAGGCGATGCCATTGCTCACTGGGGTGCCACAGGCATCCAGCCCCCTCTCAGCACTGAAGGTCCGGCTGGCATCGCCAGGACGAGGAGACGGGTGGGAGAAGTCAAGAGTCTGAGTGAAACAAAAGCCATTTTCTCTGGTGGAATTCTGGGGCATTGCCATGAACAGGAACACTGAGTCGAGCAGCAGGTCAAGGTGGGCTGGTGGCCAGGGTAACTTCACAGGGCAGCGAGGACTGGCCTGCCCAGGAGATGCAATTTTCAGAGCTTACATCAGTAGGGAAATGGTGAAGGTCTGAGCCAAGAGCATTCTGATCTCTGGAAAGAGAATTTTTACATACCTTTATATAAAACCATGCTTAAACCCCTAATATTTTTCCTTTTCTTCCCTTTTTTTTTTTTTTTTAATAAGCATTAGCATTTCCCTGTGCAGTTCACCTGGTCATGTACTCTCCACCATGAGGTATGTTGGTACCTCAGGTGTCATTAACATTACAGAAAAGAACAAAACATTCAGGAGCATTAAAAAAAGCACATCTCTGAGGAAGTCTCCCCAGCAGCTTAAGCCCCCCATCTCTCCTCTGGTAAAGGCCTGGTTAGACCCCCACAACCTCCATCTCTCTCCTTCCCCCTGCAGAGAGCAGCCCGCACAGCTACACGTTTCCCACTGCTTAAAGTCCTTTGGTCTCTCTCACACTCTGCCAATAACAGTTTATAATTATCCTGAAAAGTTTCCACAGTCAGATTGATTTTATTCCAAGCCCTCAGATCTGTTTACAACTATTCAGTAAAATCCTTTCTACAACTAATTAGACTACATGCCATTTCAGAGGGAGCTGGAGGGCAGAGGCAGCTGACTCTAACCTGATTACTGATGCAGACTGCCTTCTTTCAACCAGTTCCTGTGCATTGCAGCACCTGACTGTGCCAGCAACCAAGAGTATTTCTCCTTAAATACCTTGGCTGAACTATAAATGATGAAATTAATAAGGTTCTCCCTTGAATACTGGTCTTAAATACGAGAAATGTTTTGTTAGAGAGCATCTTCAAAGCATCCTGTATTTCCCAATATTTTTTGCCAGTATCTGTTTGAGATGTTCCTATAAAAACGTTTCCCCTGAGATGGTAATCAGCCTCAGCAGCAGGGAATGGGGGGAAAGGGCATTTGTTTCCCTGACAAAATGTCCCACGTTCAGATGGCTGTAACCTGGGAATATTGCAGCCTTTGGTGAAGATGTTAGTACTTAACTGTAGGTTGCTGGAAAAAATACTGACATTTGCTGAGTAGATAATGGTGTGCACGAGCACTGATATGCTTTCCTGTACTGGCAGGTCTTGCAGGCACTGGAACAAGAGGATTTGGCAGAAGGTGATGCTCAGAACAGCACCAAGGTTCTGTTCCCACTCCAGAAGGGCAGAGGACAGATCACATGTGCTACCAAATATTAAACATTCAGGTCAGTAGTGCTACAACAGGTCTGGTCCTTAAGGTAAGTTAAACAAATGAGATCCGCCTTTCATTTGCAAAATTTTATCTTAATTACCCAGACTGAGGAGCAGAGTGCATGGACTATTTCAGGGTTCAGATTTCAGCATGAATTTGATGCAGAGCAGGTGAGCCTGGCAAAAAGGAAGGCACGGCTTTGCAGCTCCACACTGGACTCCTCCAGGTAACTCCTACCTTAGTTGGCTGAGTGCAGTGCAGGTAACTTTGATGTGCAACATTTAAATGCAAAAACTAACTGCAGGCATTGAAATCCTGGTGCAGAGACAGATTGTTGTAACATGTTGGCACAAAAAGATAATGTCTTGGTGCAAGGCTCTATTTTTTCCCTTTTTTGCCTCTCCAATGTTCTTATGACTCTTACAGCTCTAAATCTGTTTCTCATCTTTGGATGCAATATTGGAAGCAATAAATAAGACTGCTTTAGCACTCTGTTAAAGTCAGGAGTGATTATGAGGTGCTGAATCAGGCTCTAAGGGGAGGAACAGCTCGTGTTCATGTAAATCAAACGTTCCTCCTGCACAGCAGCCACTGACTGCAGCTGCACACTGCCCCTATCAAATGTGTATCAGACTCATGTCTGATGTTACATTTGACTGCACTTGTAAAGAAGGTTTCCTGGCTGGAGACTGACTGTTCTCTCACCAATTTCAGTAGATAGATAAAGCACATCTCTGTTATTACCAGATGCAACCAGGGGCCATGAGTTCCCAAACTGGCCCACCTTCCCTCGGGAGGAAACACTCTTACTGTCTCTTTACCAGCACTGGGATATGTCCTTTTATACTTCATGAATTTATGTTGACATTTTGATATTTCATGAGTCAGGGAAGAGTAAAGGTTTTATTCCCTTGGTGGCAGGAGTTTGGGCCACCTGACCCAGGTGACCACATCACCCTCCCCTTCAACTTCAGTCACTGCTAGTCCTAGTTAACAGCAAACAGGATGAAACATTTCCAAGCAGCAGATGCTTCCCCCCACCCAAAACCCTTCTCAGCCCCAACAGCCACCTCCTGGATATCCCCCTGTGGATCTCAGCTAATGATTTGTGCCCAGGTGCTGTGGGCAGGGAGCCCACTCCTGCTCCGTGCTGTCCACCGAGCTGCTTGTCATCTCTTAAAGTATTTATAAACTGGCTGTGACACATTCACTGTGGGTATTGGCTTTCACAGGAGCCATATGCCACTTTAGAGGACAAAATATAATCTTTAGGGAAAAAAAAAAAACAAGCAACTCCACGCACTTCCTAATCATTCTTATTCATCCAAGCCATCCATTTATTGCCTCCCATTCATTTCTGTTTTTAATGACTCAGCTTGTGATTTCTTGCTTACATTGAATCAGTCCCAATGCTATTATCTCCCCGCCATAGATTTCCTCATTTTGCTGCAAGATTTCAGCTCTCTTTTTTTTCTCACTGTACAGCTGGTTCCAGAGTGCCAACATTACCGAGTCAACACAGCACAAGTAGCAAGGCAATGAAAGCATATGATTTGTATTTCCTGATGAAATCTGTAAAGCCTCCCCCCCAATATTTAGCATTAAATCAATAGTAAAATTTACAAGCTTTTCATCAGGTGATCATTTAAAAAGTCACAGGACCAATTAAAAACATTTTGCATTTCTGCCAAAGACTGCTATTAGATTAATGTTACAAATTAACTCATAACTGACATGCAAAATAATCCCATTTGCTGAAACATGCCCAATAATAGTTAATCTTCCCTCTCACGCTATGGTTTTTGACTTTTATATGGTATTATTGTGGCAAATAACATCTATTCATAACTTCAGCTTTCCATAGCTGAGCACAGTTTATGAGCAGACTTAATAATTTTTTTCAGTTCTATGGCATACATTGAGATACTTCCTAGGGAACAGGTATAGGGGATTAAAAATTATTAGGAAGTGTACTGGAAACTGGGGAGGAGCAGCCTCAGGTGATGTTCAGTGGCTGCCACGGGTTTCCTTTATTTTCCTCAATTTATGAGTGAGACTGACCTTACTGAACAAGTACTTTGAATTTGGGAAAGTCCACATCCAAGTACCAAGCTCATGTTACTTCAGAAAGGGACAAAGTCACCTGGGTTTGTACATTTAACTTCTCTTGGTAACACACACTGAATTCTTCTCAGATAGTCTGGCCTCAGAGGATTAGCAGTATTATTCTCTCATGACTGATAAACACCGTATGGATCAAGTGTAATCCACTGACTGCTTTAGGAATGGGGAAGCCTCCCAGAAGTGAGATAAATCCACATCTCAGTTCTGTGAACAGGGCACTGGTTCAGTTAAAAGGAGATAAAAGTAAGCATGAGATGAGTGAGTTGTTGCCATGCAATACTGAATTGTTTTCCTGGCAGCTGAGGAACTTTACCCAGCTCACACCAAGTGTGAACCTTACATTTTTTAGCACACTTTCAAAAATCATCCCTTTGGTTCAGCAATACAGAGGATGCTGCTACTGCTAGGAACAGGATGGGGACCAGCCTGGAGCCTTTTGTAAGCAATTCCTACGGGAACAGCGTGGCACTTCACACATGGGAAAGCTTCAGGAATGAGAAACACACCTAGAGAGCAGCCAGCTGACTGTACACCCAATGCTGTGCTCACCATCAGCGCTGCAGGGACAGCTGGAGGATGGGGGACAAAGCTCCTAGAGGCAGAGGACAATAGGAATACCCTGGCCCATCTCCCATGTCAGAGATGTGTTTTTACATGAATAAAACTCCTGCTGGAGTCTGAAGCAGGGAAGAGAGCAGTTGAAATTGGCTTTCAATTATCACATGACCAAGGATATATTTATAATTAAATAAAATCCAAATAGTAAAGCTTAGCACTCACAAATCCTTCCTATGTTTTCCAAGCGCTTTCCATTCGCTGGCAAATTAATGCAATAATACATAAGAAATCAGGAAGGTGGCCTGGATAATTTTCAATTAGCCACTCAAAAATGCTTTGAAGATAAATCTAGCCAGATTTTCTGAGCCTGCTTATTTGTTCCAGCTTATCTGTGCAAGTACAATTGGAGGCAGCTGCCTCAGACCATCTTTAAAACCTTGCAGTGCCAACACACGAAGGAGATTTAACTGGGACACTACGTTTTGCCATAGCAAAGATTAGCCAGACAAAAAGGTCTTTTATGCTATAACGCCTCACTCCCTCTCCCTAATGTCACTCTTGCTTTAATATCTTTTTCCTACCCATAAGTTTGACCAATGCTGAAAAAGTTTTCATGCTGGCACAGCCCTGCACTTTCCACCACGGTCACTGTCCATGGAGCTGGGTGTCTCCACATCCACCACCAGCACTTTCCCAACACCTAGCCCTGCCCACTGCATGGTGTTATTTTCCATCATTTAGATTCTTACAACCCATTTAAGAATGTTCAATATTCAGGATATTGTTTCTGCATGAGCAGTTAGTCAGCTCTTACCAGGTAGTTCCTATAGCTGTCCCTTCTTTGTTTCCATGAAGAAGATGCAGACTCAGGCAAATCCTTTACGATACGAGAAATTAAACAAAATGAGCCAAACCCAAATGAAGAATGTGAGACAAGTGATTCTTGGTGCTTCTAAAGATAGAAGCAATAAAAATGCAAAAAAATGCAACATCCTGTGTGACACAACACAAGGATGCTGTGTTCAGAATAGATATATTTGAATAATTTTGTCAACTACCATGGTTTACATAAACTTACTCTTGTTCATCCTCATGGCTTGATCAGTATGAAGGTAAAGAAAAAGAAAAAAAGGGAAAACCAGATGAAATGATACCATGAAACTACCTAGAACTCATTTTTTTCCTAAGACATGATTGCCTTCCAACCCTCCTTTGTACTAAGTGGACTCTAGAGGGAAAATCATGTACCACAAGGTCATATTGCTCTACCAGGTAAAGACAGTCTTTATCTTGAGCTTCCTATGACAAGTTCTCCAGCTCAACCCTATGTTGGTGGGCTGGATGCCCACCCATTCTTCACTCAAGCCAGACAACACAGAGCTGAAGGGAGCACGTGAGAAGAACTAAAAGCGCCACAGAAAAAGAAACTTGCTGATCATCTGATCCCCTGCAACACTCACCACTGGCAGTGAGCACAGGAGTCCATGACATGAGCACATGGAGATACAGAATCTACAGGAAGGATTCAGCTGAGGGAAGAGTATTTCCCACACAAGCCCACTTTTTTTTTTTTCCAGACCAGCAAGTAATAGCTTCCCCAAACAGCCCCTGGAGCACAAGCTCACTGGTGCACACCGCTTAGCCTGGATCTTGTTTAACATTCAGAGATGCTCTCTAATCCTCTTAGGTATTAGTCTTGAGATTCCTGCCAAGCACAGGAACAGCAGAGCCTCCCAGACAGCACTTAAATGAACTCACTGCTTGAAATGTACAATACTTCAAAATACAGTAGAACTCCAGCTGTTCCGTTTTGGTTAACCTCAGATTAGCACCTAGGAAGTCACTCTGGCATGAAAAATGCAAAATTAAATCACCTCAATTTCTGCCTCTCAGGTAACTCCCTAGGAAGTCATTCTGCTCTAGGACTGCAATTTTTCTCCCTTAACGACTTGTTTAAAGCTAAGTACCTAATCTGAGTTAGACATTCCTATTGTCTCTCTGTTGCCCGTTTCAAGGAGATCATCACATCTACAGCCCTCACACCAGAGAATCACAGAATGGTTTGGGTTGGAAGACCACTTAAAGACCATCTACTTTCAACACCCCTGCCGTGGGCAGGGACAGCTTCCACTAGACCAGGTTGCCCAAAGCCCATCCAACCTGGCCTTGAACAGTTCCAGGGATGGGGCAGCCACAGCTTCTCTGGGCAATTTGTTCCAATGCCTCACCACCCTCATAGGGAAGAATTTCTTCCTCATACCTAACCTAAACATACTCTCTTTCCATTTGAAACCATTCCCAGTTGTCCTATCACTACATGCCCTCGTAAAAAGTTCTTCTCCATCTTCCTTTAGGCGCTGCAAGGGGCTCCAAGATCCCCCTGGAGCCATCTTTTCTCTAGGCTGAACAACCCCAGCTCCCTCAGCCTGTGTTCACAGCAGAGGTGCTCCAGCCCTCAGCCCTCTCCCCTGTCTCCACAATCACTATTTTGTGTTGCTAAATCACCCATTACTGCAGATATGATCTGGAGTAGGAACAGGCAGATAATTATATTTCTGTTGGATTAGCCAAGCATATTACCCTGAGCTTATTCTGGCCTCATGTTGGCTACCACAACACAAACAATATTTGATCTAGCATAAAGCCAGATGGTGCAAAATTAACCCCTTCAGCACAAATCTGACGTGGCACAGGGAATTTGGTCCAGATCAGTGCACAGGCTCACAGGGCTGTATGACTTCTGACACGGCATCTGCAGCCTCTAAGTTTCCTGACGCCAAATACTCCCCATCTACTCTGCAAAGATGAGCTAAACAAGCATTGTACTTCATCATATTTCATCCACTTAAATAAACACAGTGTCAGCTTGCAGGAAATTTTCATTTGATCATGCAATACCCTAGATCTTGACATACTGTGGTATATTGGGGGATTTCTCGGAAGAGGGCAGATCCTTGTTGTGTAATTGAGAGGAAGTGATGATCACTTCCAAAGGAATGACCTCTCTTCATTCCCTGATTCAAAATCCCAAACCAGTACCATAACCACAAACTACAGCAACTATGAGATGAAGGGCAGGAACCCACAGGGGAGTGGGACAGAGTATGAGATCAGCACGCTGGCAGCGTGCAGGGCTGCTGACCACTGCCACCAAGGATGGTAAGAAGAAGCCAACCTGAAATGATGCTTTCCTTAGAAACCTCAGATACATTCCAAAGGTGATTCCTTGCGCTGCAGGTTCCTACAGTGACTACAGGAAATATCTACTGCAGGAAGCACTGAAAGCCTCAGGCATGGCCACAAAGCACAAGTTGCAAAGGGGCAGGTAAACCCTGACTGTGCTGTCCTTGGCTGCAGGTGTCTTCCATGGCTGGCTGCCTCTAAATAAATAAACAAAAATCACCCCTGATCAGAAGAGGTGAGAACAGGTTCAGCATGAACAGGCCTCTCTAAGAGCCACAGCTCAGTATGAAACAGCAATTCCATAGACACATACATCAATATACGTTCTAATATATGGAGAAGAAGGTGCACAGAGGTGAGTGCACACCCTCTGCAAGCACCACAGGCCCTGCAAGCCTCCCCTCCTGCAGGCTGGCATGTCCTTCATCTGACAACGCTCAACCAGGTCACTAACTCATTCAGACTGCCAGGGAGAAACTGGTGCCAAATGGTGTTTCTTCCTGAGATAAAGGAATAAACAGGCATATAATGTTCCCAGTGTCAACCCAAAACATCTGCTGGGATTCAGAGGGGTTTGCTGTCCATGCACAGTGTGGAGACACGTTCTACCTTGTACCCTCCCTTTTCTCACGCATGAGGAATCACGGCCTTAGACAAGCAGCTGTTGGAGGATGGATTTACTTGGAAATCTGGAAACTGCCTTCAAGGGATTCCTGCTTCCATGCAGCAACGTAGTGAGGTTTCCATTTCTGGGTCAGGAATTTTTTATTTTCCTTGGTATGGACTCTTCTCACAACCTACAGTCCCAAGGCGCCAAGAGAAACGGACACAACCTTGTCCTTGGTCATCAGCTTGAAGGGAGTCACTGAAGACTGAGTTTAATCAGAAGTGATGGGCTTGATCCTGCCATTGCTGCTTACCCATGGTGGTGTTTGTTCACACAAGGCATCCAAGCAGGGTCCTCGAGATCACTCAAAGACAGTAAAAGGGAATTCAAGGGAATAAAAATTGGCTGGTTTGTGGTGGTAGGTAAGGAAGTCTTTTTATTGCCTCTTGAAAAAAGGCAATATTTCAAATTTTAAATCATTTTAAAATATTGGAGACATAATCAGTGTATCACAGCCTGGTTACCTACTTTTCGCTCCTTTCAATTTAGTTTCTCTGACATGTTAAAATATCCTTTTCAAGGTTTTTTGCCAAATAGAGGAGAATATGCAACACTAACAGGATCACAGGTTATATGTCAGGGTTATATGGGGACTCCAGAAAAGGCTGATTCTGCTGTAACCAAGACCCACATCTGGCTCAAAGATTTAAATCCTCCATGAGACTGAATCCGCTCCAGAAATACAAAGGAGACCTTAAAGTTGCTTTGAAAGCACTGCGAGGAAATCCCTTTTTTTCTGGGAATTCTTATGCTAACATAAAGCCCCGTGGCATCTGCCCTGTCCTGATTATGCTGAAGCAGTGCAGGATCAGGTCAGTCATGGAGGAAAGGCCTGGGCAAAACCCTTCCAGCCAAGGCAAGGTACAGCAGCTTTGCTGCTGCTCCAACTTGCAGCAAGGGCTGAGATTCTGCTCCCTATGGGGCTTTTAAAGCAAAAGAAATCTTGAATTAAATGTTCAAATCTCATTTATTTGGAGTCTGGCAGGCTAAAAAGATTGATGCAGTTTTTCAAGGGGAGGCTCTGAGAGAACAGAACAATCTAAAAGAGCCCATGTCCTTCTGATGTTTTGGGGACTTTTTATTTCTGTGTCATGGGTTGGTACCATTTATCAAAAGTATAGAATCTTAACATATTTTTTTATCGCTTAATTCCATCTAGAAAAATAAACTCCTATCACACATCATACCCAAAGCACTTGAATCCACAAATATGAAGCAATAAAAGTGTCAAAAAGTACTTTTCCTTGGATTTTTTTTTTTTCAGTCAGAACATTGCAAAGTCAAAGTATTTCTTAGGAAAAAAAAGTGTTTGATCTTGCCTTCTCAACATGAAAATTACTTCCTTCAAATCAGCAGCCACGGTTAAACAAAGCTTGTCAGCATTTCATTTTTCTTTCTTGAAGAAATCAAGCTAAGCTCTGGGAATTCAAACAACTGAAGATCATAGATGCCATACAGCAATATATTATATCCATTAACATTAGCAATTAAATTTACTTTTAGTGTAACTTTACATATGCCAGTGAAATAGCACAAGGGGAGAAATGGGACTAGTGTCTTCACTGCTCCAAGAATTTCAAGAACTGCTGGAAAGGCTCCGCACTTTGCTGAACAAGATGAACCAGAATAAACGGAGTATTTCCCAGCACTAACATGCTCCCATTGCTCAAGCTCATTTACAAATAGAGGTGGAATGACATTATTTTTGGCAGCAGCAACATTGTAGAATCTCAGATTTAGAGGTACTTCTGGCTAAGGAGAGATTTAAGGTCAGACTAACACTACCCTGTTAATATTAAAGACTTCGCTGCCCCATCACATGCTCTCTACCATAATAACGAGAGGTCTGACACAAAATCTGCTAAAGTTAGTGGCCCACTCTGAGTACTTGTCTACAATCACTCATCCCAGCTACTGAAGTAGGATGGATGCTTTTGTCTGGGATTCATAAACCAGTTAAGTCCTTGACCTCTCTCAGAGCATTTTTCCCAGAACGTGTTTGCAGAAACTCTTTGTTCTCAAATCCTGCCGCTCAGCATCCCCACTCGCACGCCAGGAGGTCACTCAAGGCCAAGATGGAACAAAACTAATTATATCACAGGGAGGTCTAGCAATAAATCAGTTTTGAAAAGGGAAAGGAGAGTGGCTCCAGAAGAGGAACAGCTCTTGCATCTGGAGATCCCACAGCTATAGAGGCTGGGATAGCTGGAAACCTGATAAGGGACATGTGCAGGGAGAGCCATGTTGCCACCAACCCCATGGTCAAAGCCCCCGATTCTGCCTCTGGGGTGCTCTGGACTACTACAGCTTCCAAATTCTGCTCCTCTGCACAAGGATCAGCCCCTCACCAGACCAAGATGATGTGTTTTTTAAGTGTGCTTGGGAAGCACAGGCACTTCAGAGTGGCTACTGAAATCCAGATCGACGCATTTCAGGGCTACTTACATCCGTAACAGCCTGTGGTTAGTAACTCCTACACATTTCCTTAATACAGTGACCTCAACTCATTAAGTACAAAATCCAAAGGGGGACCCTTTCCCCTGAAATCATACTCCTTACCTCACTAACCCACCAGCAACCAGCCAGCTCTGCTCTGCTCCATGGGTGCAGAGTCGTGCAGAGCTTTTCCACCATTCACTGTTGCATTAATGGGATTCTGCAAGGTGTGAATGTCCCAGGCTCTGAATAATCAACTTGTGGGCAGCAGCTCAAGGAAACACATGAGGAGGACAAAAAACCCAAATGGTAAAGCAAAGTGTATGGCAATCTTGCATACGAGCACCTTCACCCACAGATTGTGACCAAGCTCATCAGCAAAGGCAGGTTTCTGGGCTTGGTACACTCAAAATAAAGGAAAGTAAAACAAGCGCTCAGTGATGCTTTTTGGGGTGGACTGAGCAAAATGAGCAGCGTAAAACAGAGCCATGATTCACTTTTTGTGCTACCACAGGATGTAAAGCCCCAAATCAGAGGGCAGAATCCTCCCCAGCATACTCCGTGCTGCGAAGACACACACAAAAAAAAAAAAAGATTAAAGCTGCCTGGAGGAGTTTGGAGTTGGAAATCATGAGGCACTGAGCAGCTGGATGCTGATCTCCCTAAGCCGCTGGGTATTTCTTTTGTTAGTGGCTGATCCCATCTTCCCTCTTGCCTGCAAATCTCTAATCTCTGTAAAGACTTCTAGTGAGTACTTGCTCAGGTAGTTCTTGGTTTCACTGGCCAAGAATATCCAACCCTGACAGGATTTGCTGCTTCCTGCCTCACCTCTCACCCCAGGGTCACATTTCATGTTTCTACCACTGCCACTTAGTGGGTTTCCCCCATGTGCAGGACAAATTAAGGCAATGTCAGTGGAGTGGCTACTTCCCAGGGCTTCAGGTGGCACTTGTCACACCTGACCATGCTCATCTCACACTGCAGAGCTCCGGCAGAGTCATGTCTGGGCAGGTGGCTGTGGTCTGTCCCTCGCAGCCCACCCAGTGCACAGGGCTGCTGCTTCAGTTTCTGATCATTTTTGGCAGCTTGCAGGCCAGACCTCTTTGCATATAAATAGCTACTATTTTTTCCCTTTTCATTATTTGACTAACCCTCTCTCCCCGCAGTTTCATCATCCTTTCTCGCAGGTTTACAAGAGCCCTGACATACTTTTCTAAAGATCTCCTTTGTGTTCATTCTGCCTCAAATGCTATTTTAATGTGTGTTTTTACAACCAAGTGGCACTACAGAAAGTAGGAGCCCAGAAATATATATATTAAAAAAAGAGGTGCCAGACTAGGATAACTCCAGTTTTGTAGCATGTTGCCTAGTAAAACCAAACAGCCTATAAAATGGTAATAAAATGTTAATGCAACAAACACGTGATTAAGGTCCACTTGTGCCTTTTAAGCTCTCAGAACTGAAAACCATGGTTTTATTATAACAGTTTTTGATTATTATCATTTGAACAAATGGGTTATAAAAGTAATATAGGGCAAGTGACTAAAGTGCTCCAGTTCTGCTCAGCATCCTGCCTGGTACTTCCTTCTCCAACTTCAGTTACTGCCCCTGTGAAACAGGGATTATTTTATCATTAACATAACATTTTTTTCTTGTTGCAAGGATTCTTTTGCCATGCCACTTTACTACCTTTCCTTACTTTCCTCCTTTTCTCGGCATTTTTTTTAATTTACCGTAGAAAGACACGGTTTCGCTAAAAGGAAAAGCCCAAACCGCAGTGAATCAGTTCGAACAAATTTCAGTTACAGGCTTGAAGCATCCTCGGGGACCATCGCAAGCGGAAAATCTCAATGAGTTGGGCCATTTCGGTGACTCTCTCCCCCCTCCGCGGCATCAACCGGGCTGTTGCCGGCACGGACCCCGTGCTCTGCTCCCCGACCCACCGAGCGCACACAAAAGCCCGCACGCCGGGGATAAGAGCTGCCTCCCCGCACCGCTCATCTCAGCCCCGAGCCCCCTCCTGCCCCACCGCGGGGCTCCTCATCCCCCCGCGGGGCTTCTCATCCCCCCGCGGGGCTTCTCACCGCCCCAAGGATGCCCCGCGCCCATCCCCGTCTCCTCGGGGCTCCCCCGCGCCGCTCCCGCAGACGCGTGTGGCACCACCCGGCAGGTCCTGCCGTGGCGGGGAGGGTCTCCCGGGCAGTCCCCCGCCCCTCATCCCTCCCCGCACCCCCCGCCCTGTGCGGTGCCCGGTGCGGTGCCCGGTGCGGTGCCCGGTGCGGTGCCCGGTGCGGTGCCCGGTACCTGCCGCTGCCGCTCCCGCCGCCGCCGCTCTCGCTCCGCCGCCCCCGCGCTCCCCGGGGCGGGCACCTCGATCCTGACGGACGGGCACCTTCTCCAATCGACGACGGACGCGGGCGGCGACCGGGCCAATGGTGGGGAAACTGAGGCCGAAGCGAACGTGGGGATAAGGCAGGGGGTGAGAGAGAGGAGGAGAACGGGAGGGGATGGGGGGAGAGGGACGGGGATGGGAGAGGAAGGGCAAGGAGAGGGTCCTGCGCGGGAGGAGTAAAGGGGCAGAGGGATAGCAAGAGGTGGATGGGGAGAGGGATGGGGGAGCGAGAGGAAGGTGGGTAAGGAGGGAACAGTGATAGGGTTGGGGTTAGGAGTAGGGTTATGGGAAGGGGTAAGGGTAAGGTAGGAGCAGGGGTAGGAGCAGGGGTAAGGGCTTCTGCATCATATCAAACCCGCCCGATTTCCCCCGACACATGCAGCCCCCGGCAGGGCTCGGGCTGCCCATCCTCGTCTCGGGGCTCTACCAGCCTCCGTGCACCCCCGAGATGCTCATGGAGAAATTCTGGGGTACATCCAATCAACAGTGCTGAAAGAGCTGCATCTGTGTCTGTGGTGACAGAGAGCAAAGGCAGGATTTTCATCTTTCCTCCAGCTATTGCTGGAGCTGAGCTAGAGTAAAAGGAAGGGAAAGTGCAGGGACAGATGCAGGGGCATTATTGAACCTGGAGCACAAACACGGCTATCACGGCGCTATCTGTGTGGTTACAATATCGTGCCAGGCACTGTCAGGCTGGGCATGGCTCAGTTAATGATTGCAGAGGAGGCACAACCCCTCCAGAGCTGAGGGGGCTGAGCAGGAACGTTGTTGGACACCCCGAACCCCTTGCATTTGCATTAACACATTTGTTTGAGCCTTTTTGTTTGCTCTTTGGGGACTTGCTGTCACAGTGGTTGGTTTGAGGCACAGAGAGGGCCCTTGTGCAGTTCCACAGATGAGTCTCCAGACCAGCACCTGCAGATGAGCACTCCACACCCTCCAGCACATAAACCACCTTGTCAGGAAGAATCTCAGCAGATGTGACACGTGCACGTGTGACGTTCTGACCATGCAGCTCCTGCATTGCCCACCCGTGAAGCCTTTGCAACCCCCTTTGCATTTTTTACAGGAGCTGTTCCGCGTCACTTGGGAATTTGGCCCGTTTCTGCATGTTCAGAGATAAATAATTCAGGCACTGTATGTTTAGCTTTTAAAGTGCAATCAGTGCTCCATTTCCCGGAGTGCGCAGGATAACCTGGGTAATGGAAAAGCCCAGCTAACGCTGTGTGAGGCAGGGAGGAGAGCAAAGGCGTGGGCAGACATCTGACATCCAGCCACCATGCTGAGCCCTGCAGTCCCCTCTCTGCTCAGTGCAGGGGCAGCAGTGTTGTACCTTTCCCACAGCTGCTGCTGGAGCTCAGGGACACACAAGGAACTGAGAGCTGGGGCAGGAGCCAAAGCAGAAGCAGACCCAGCAGCTCACCAAGGCTCATCCAGGGCTGTGGTGATGCTGCTCACATCACTGCCTCCTCCTCCTCCTCTGAAGCAGTGGCTTCAGGATAGAGCTGAAAGGTGCTGCCTTTTTGTCCCATCCTTGCTGTGCCCCTTGGAGCTGAAGGTGAAGGGGATTCTTGCTTGTTTGGGTTAAATTGAGAGCTGTAAAACGAAGTGTAGGAGAGCCCGTTGTTTGCGTGGTGTGGTCAGGAAAACCAGGAAGCATTTGCTCCACATGCACACACTCATGTTGCTTTATTATATACAAATCGTTTCCTGCACAACAAGGGTAGGGCGCTGTTTTGGCTGGTGCTGTATAATCACTGATGAGTAAGGCCCTGTTTCAAACCATTTATATTTTAAATAAACAGAGCGGAAAGGAAAACAAATGCACAAAGGTGAAGCAATGCATCAAAAGTGTCCGAGCTGGGGAATCCCCCCACATTTCCTGTTCAACTGTGCAGAGCTGCAGTCATCATTTGCTCTGGCTGCAGGGGGATGCATCCCTGCTCCTCAGCTCAGCTCACTTCTCCACATATGTTTTGGTCCACCCTGCCTTGGGTGAAGTTGTCCTCAGAGGTGCAGAGCAGTTTTTTTACTTAGTTATTGGTGATTCCTCGTACAGCATCTCAAAATAGGTTACCTCTTGGGTGAGAGAGATGTAAAGATAAGGAGCTCCTGCTGTGGATTTGCATGAGCTAATAACGACTGCGATAAGGTATCCAAGGAAGAAGGTGTGGCAAGGCAGCACAGAGGTCGCCTGGAAGCAACCTGTCTCCTACAAAATCTTTAAAAGATGCTAGGCAGTGGCATGGCAAATCAGCCTTGCCATCTCTGCTGATTCACTTGTAAATGAAAAGGAGCCTATCCCAGGGGGAAGTTTGTTTTAAACTCAGGTTTTACAGCCCCTGGCGCTTGGTGTGAGCCAATGCACACCTTGCTGTTTGAGTGGCAGAAGGCTCCTCCAGAGTCTTCCCAGACTGGGTTCATCCTAAGGATCTTGGTAGGTGTTCTAAGGAATAGGAGAAGCTGGAATTTGTTTCCCAAAGCAGAGAGATTATTTCTGAAAGCGTGGGGGAATCTCTGCCTCTGTCCATTCTTAGAGCTGAGAATTATCAGGGCAGTGATGGTAATAAACAATGACAAGGAGACTGGTAATCATATTAGCAGTGTTATTACTAACATTCTTATATTATTATCATTATATGTATCACTATCTCCTCGAGTTTGGGGTGCACCAATAATTTTAGTTTCCCTGAATCCCTGATTTTATGGGTCATGTTAACACTTGCAGATATACCTGCACTGGTTTTCATTCAATATTTCACACCAGGGTTTATGGTGTGTTGTACTTCTGTCAGAAGCTTTGGGAGTGTCAGCAGCTCTGGGCTGCCATTTTTGATAAATCTCCATAACTCATTAAAACTCTGGTTTTAATGAATGCAAATTCAGTGCCACGGAAGGGAAGTCAGTTGGCTGGAGGTGCTCCCAGAGCTGGAATCGCTCCGTCACCAGCGGCTGTTGAAAGATGTTTCTTCGAGTTCAGGCCCGTAAGCCACGTGGGGCCTGAGATGATCGTGACAATCTTTTGGCTAAACTTGTGCAGATATCAACCTTATTAATGCCCATCAAATCAAACAATCCTTGTTTTTCCAAGATCTGCAGAGCTGGCAGGGAAAAAAAGGGGAGTTCACGTTCATCATGTGAAGTCCAGTTCTGGGAGCATTTACATTTTTAATATAGTTAAGTGTGCATGTATTTACAAGATTAGATTAACATAGTAACAGACAATTTATTTAAAGGCATAATGTCTGATACAGATCTCTGGTGCCTGAATGGTCATTTCCTAATATTACTGTTATAGATACTTCCATGATTCAGATCTCCTGTTGCAGAACAAGCAACAGATCCCCAGGACGGAAGGACAGATCTAGGTTTTTTTCTAAAATAATATTTTTTTAGAGTTTTATTACAACTCTAATTTGAGCCAGAAATTCATTCACAGGAAACATGTAATAAATAACAAACAAAGATGGGATTTTTCAAGAGTGGTGGCTGGTGCTGGCTTGCAGTGGGAAATGAACTTCTGAAAGTACCTCCCTGGGTTTTTACCAGACTTCGTGTTATCCTGCCTCTGTAAGACCCTTTGGCTTTGCAAGCTGGAGCATCAGAATCCATTCTGCTCAACTCTGTGAGCTGCCTTTATTATTACCAGAGCAAAGGATCCTGTAAATGAAAGGAGGAGGTAGAAGTTTTAAAGCAGCTCCTGATTAAACAGCAGCAACTGATGCCAGAGGCATTGCAGAGCCAAAAGTGTAACTGTATTTGAGGAAGAATTATACAAATTCATGGGTGACACATGCTTTGGTGGCTGTGAAACCCAATAATCTCTAGTGTGGGATGTTCCCAAAGTGCTGATTGTCAGCCAGGGGAGCAAGTGTCCTGCTCTTGCCCTCTGTAAAACAGAAACAGCATTGCCGTCCTGGGCCTCTTGGTTATCGGGAAACAACATTAGGAACTTTGTTACTGAGCATGTACAAAGTGTGATGTGTTAACTTTAAAAGAGATAAGGGAGAGCTGGAGCTTCTCTTTGAAAGATTTCAGAAGGGTCTGAGCTCTTTGTCCTGAGGTCTTTCCTGTTAGGTGAGGCACAGACAGCGCAGCCTTCCTTTCCTAAGAGAGAAACAGAAGTGAGTTCTCACACACCGAGTTTTATTTGAGGGAAATATGACATTAGATTGGCAAGAATAATAGGAAAGTCCAAAGACATCATCATCTGAAGAGAAGACATTGAAGTTTAGTGCAGCAGCTGTAGGTCTGGTCCTGCAGAGTCTGAGCAATGCGTGGCACCCACAGCTCTGCGTCACCATCAAGGTCATTTCAGCCTAGGAAGTTAAAAGAGAAACTTTTACTGTGGTAATGATAAGCACAATATTTTTGTAGTTGTTGCTTCTTCGCAGGAAACAGCCCAGATTAGCAGAGCCACACCACTGGAGTGTGTGTTTTGGGTGCTGTTGCCATCAACACCCCCAGCCCCTCTCAGGTTTGGGCTTGCTGTTCCAGGCAGGCTGTCAGCCTGGAGCTGACAGAAAGGGCTCCTTTCTCTGTGCCAATGTGCTGCACCAGGCACAGGAAATCCTCATCTGCACATGGGAGTGCTACAGAAATGCAAACAGAAATTAATAATGACAATAGTTCCAATCCAGATCACTACATGCATCATGTCCAGCTCCAAAATTTAAATTCTTTGGGTATAACTAACCTGCCAAATTATTTAGGAGGGACTATAAATCACAGCCTGTCTCCTGAGATGAGGGCTGGGACAAGGCACATGCTGCACTTTAACTCATGGGCTGCTAGACCCAAAGTTCCACTCCAGGATGAGGATCATCAGCTTGGAGAACTGCAGGAATCTCCCTGCTTGCGGAGGGAATAAGAGCAGAGATGTCAGTTCACTGGGGGGGGAAAAGCTATGAAGAATAATCAGAGAAAAACATATAAAATCAGAGCAAATATTTTGTGGCTTGGTGACAGCTCAGAATTCATTGCTTTCTTGTACCAAGCAGGAGTGCAAATGGGAGCCTGGGGAAAATCCCCTGTACTCTGGTCTCTGCTTCTTATCCACTTGCTGTGCTGCTGGCACTGTGTCCAATGGGAATGTTTCCTCTTCATTTAGCAGCAGCACAAGCTCCAGCTTACCAAGGAAGAGCACGCTGAGCTCTTGCAGGGCACGAGGGAGGCAGCAGCATCTTGGAGAAGATCCCAGCAATGCCTGCAGTGTGTGTGGGAAGCAGTGAAGAGCATCAGCACAAGGGTTTGAGCTTTGGCTCCAACTGAGCTGCCATGGTCAACAGAGTGTGTTTGCACAGCAAGAGGAGATCCATCCATCAGAGCAACACCCTTCCTCTTCACGTGTGTTTTTGATGTATAATCACCATCAAACTACCCATTTAACACCACTTCTCTCTTGCTAGGAAACTAGAAAAAGAGGTTATTTTCAGTCACCAAAGGTTTTACTTTTTATTTTAATACAGCATGATGAAAAAAACCAACATTATAACTAAGGCATGAACTTTTAATGACTTTATTTCATAATTTTTTGTAGGTTTCCGTTGAACTAAATGAGTCTTTCAACTGTTTTTGTCGTTGGCTTAAAATGCTGGCACAAGCATTGCTCCAGCTCTCATGTACTGTGCTATTTGCTCTGCCCAATCCCCCCTGCAGATTTTGGTAAATGCTGCCATTGCAGTGCAGTGAAGCACAGGGCCTTATTAACAGTGATATCATCTGCCTGTGTGATCTGGGAGATGGTCACGAGCAGCATGTGTTTGTGAAGAATATATTCCAGCATGATATGTAGCATGCTTAGTTAGCTGTATTGGAAAGATTTCCAGATAGCTATTGATTTTCCAGCCCTGTAATTAGTTCTGAGATTACAAACATAGAAAATATTGCTCCGGAAATTGATTTTTTTAATTGTTCATAGCGCCAAAATATGGTGTGACTGCAAAGCATATCACATGCTTCCTGCAGAGGAAGACTTTGAACTTTGGGAAAATATTGCCCCTGTAAACATGGAAAAGAAATCACATGGCTAATTCTATTGCTATCTCAGATAAGGCCTCAATCCAGCTGGTTCTGGCTGACTGAAAATCCATCCCTGTAGTTCCTCTTGCAGGATCAAGGTCTACAGGAGAGGTTGGCTTTCATCAGGGCTGGATTTCACCATGGATACCATCAGGGAGGGTGCCAACATCTCCTGCTGTGCGGAGCCCTCTGTCTGGGGATGCCTTGGTGTCCTGGGGCTGATGTTCACCCTGGTAATAGTTTTTTGTTAATCTGTGCTCTGTGCTTACCATCACACAGCTGCCCCTTGCCCCTCCAAAGATGTCTCAGCCCCATGGAGCATTTCCCATGTACTTCACCAGCACCTGCCCCACTCTGAGCCCAGCTGGGAGCTCAAAATGCCCCTCAGGAGGAGGCAGAATCACAGAATCATTTAGAACCATAGGCTGGAAAAGCCACCTAAGATCATCAAGTCCAACCATCCCCCCAGCACTGCCAAGCCCACACTAAACCAGGTCCCCAAGTGACACATCTACATGTCTTTTAAATCCCTCCAGGGATGGGACTCCTCCTCTGCCCTGAGTGGCCTGTGCCAGGGCTTGAGCAAGCAAACCTTTGCACAAGGAGATGTGCCCTGGACCTGCCAGGTCTGGAATGTCTATTTTTTTTTTTAATTGCTTCCAGGTAACATTTTTTCACCTCTAATCATCATCTGAAGAAAGATGTCTCTTCTCTTCTTTGGAGGGGATTTTGGGTCCTCCCTGGTGAGATGTATGAGCTGGTCACTGCTTCATGCTGGTGACTCAGTGGCCTCATTGCACACACAGGGTGGGGTGGCTGTTGCTTATGGAAAATAAGAGTAGATAGGTCCCGTAAAAAATACAATCTCTGTCTTCCAAAGAAGCTGTTATTTATGTCTAGCAGGATAATGACAGATATTTTCTGTGCAGGCAAAGCCAAGAGACCACAACAGAGGCAACAAGGGCACTGCAGTTAGGGAAGTTATTAGAATTATTTCATCTCATTACCAAACTGTGCCAGGCATTGAGCAAATCGGTTGAGTCACTTCTCTAAAGAGTTTGCAAATTAGGAAGTTTGGGCAAAAAGCAAAACCCCCCAAAAAGATTATTTCCACTTTACAGGGATTACATGTTCTGATGTAGTCACACAGGCAGTCAGAAAATTTGTCTCCTGTGGAATTTCTTCCGGAATCTGTGAAATCTCAGGAAGCAAGTAGAAATGTTCCTCTTTAAAGTCCCAAACCTAGTAATAGTAAAAATAGTCAAACTAGACAATTGGATTTGGCTGAGAAACTGCTTCTACAGCTATATAATTCCTGAATATACCCAGTCTCAGCAAAACCTTGGGAGGTCTCAGGGGATGGGAAGTGCTGCAGCAAAAGTAAATTTATTAAGATATTAATGAACTGGGTGCCACCCCCTCCCTCACCCGAAGCAGCTCCTGAGGTGAGTGGTGTTCATTCAGGGCATGAATTCTCCTCCTGCAAGTACAATCATTGCAATAGACCGGTTTTATTTTCTCTCTGTGAGTATCATTACATAAGAATCCTATAGGAGAAAGAAAATCCTGTAGAAGGAAAGGAGGAGAAAATGCTGCTTTATTTACATTTACCTGTTGGGTGTTGGACTAGATGATCTCTGGAAGTCCCTTCCAATTCTAACCATTTTGTGTTTCTGTGATTCTTTACCTCTCCAAACAATTTTTGGGATCACTCGGATTCCTGGGAAACAGAATTTGGGGTATGGATGAGTGGAGTGAATTGCAAGTGTTTCCCCTATCTCCCTCTGCTCCAGGACAGGTGGACAGGAGAAAAACTATGAAGTATTTCACCCCAAGAATATACCCAGTCTTTGTGTAACTGAATTCCCCCTTCCAGAGTGGGATCCACTGGCATCCTGGTATTTTGGAAAAGCACTAGGCAAGCATTAGTCCCCCCTAACCATGCACTTTTAGGATTGGGAAACAACCAGGCATTTTGGGGGCTACCTGCTCCCTTCCCGAGGTAAGAGGATTTCCAGGATGACCCGCAGGCATCTTTCCCCTCAGATGTCTTCTCCCCTCAGAATTCCTACCGGGATAAGGATGGGAGCACCTCAGTTAGCTCAGTCTCACTCTCCCATCTAGTGGTTAAACAAGGAAAGGTGGTCCAGGCAGAAAAAAAGGAAATTTAAGCTTTCTGGGGCTTTTGAAGGGGTATCTTAGTGGGTTCAGTTAAATGCATAATCCCCAGCACAATGGGGATTGGGAATGTCACTGAACTGATCCCGAGGGAAACACAACAAAGTGCAAAAGTGGATGAGTCCTTCCCTGGGTCCAGTGGGGCTTGAGGGGCCCGGCTCTGGGAATGACCTGCAAAGCAAAGAGGTTTGCACTGATGAATACACCCCAGGCGGAACAGTGTGGATGTCAAAGCATGAACTTCATGAGCAAAATGATGTCTGTTAAACCCCTCGTGGTGGGTGGGAGGTGGAAAGATGTAGAGCCACAATGTCCCACAAATAACCTCTTACCTTCAATGAACTGCACACGAGCCCCAGGGCTGCCCCACCACCTTCCCGGAAAGGCCTCTGTGGTCCCCCAAAATAGCAGGGGGAGGCACAACCCACAAAAGTTGGTTGCAAAGTAAGGTCAGGGACATGCAGGCACTGTGCTCAGGAAATGTGCTGTCAGAGGTGTGAGCTGGGGCTGCACTGCTGAGCGTGGTGTGCAGAGCCTGAGACTTCAGCAATGCTACAGCCTTTGAGCTCTCTTCTAGGAGGGGTTTAGGGGAGTCTGAAGCATGGAGAGCTGGGTTACTCTGAGCTGTAAAGCTGTGTTTTATTTCAGCCAGATCCACAGAACTGGAGGGGAAGGGTTTCACCTGTCCTACAAAAAATTAACACGCTCAAGGTGATTCAGGCCAAAAAAATCCCAATTTTTCCATGAGGAACTGGTGCAGAACCAGCTCAGTAAGGGCCTGACCCCATGGGGATGTTTTTCCCTAGGCTGGGGAGGTGCAGGGGCTCAGGTTCTGCAGCCCTGGATTCAGGATGCTGAGATTCCCACTCCCATGTCCACAACCCAGTTCCAGAGACCCTAGATGCAGAATGGATGAACTCTTACAGAAGATTTATGTTCTCATGTCAGATTGAAGACTTGTGATATTTCCTGGAAGGCTGAATGATGTTTCACTTTCAGCAAATAAGGTCAAAATCACAAGGGGAAAAAAAAAAGTCATCTCTCATGGATCAGCTGTTTGCCAAGCCCAGAGGTGCAAGTGGTTGTCTCACATCCCTGTTCATATAAAAGTGCTTTCTTGGAGCAACACACTGCTAAACGTGGCTTTCCCAGGGTGGCACCCACACAGTCTGCAGCACAAATAGACTCAGCTGGGAAAAGACAACTCAGAGGAGTACGGTACTCATGCCTACGTTACCAGATCATAAAAAAACAAAACGTGAAGAAAAAGGTACTGGGCAGGTTTGGCAGGGCAGGGATTGGTCTGGTAAAACGGAAATCTGCAGGAGTGCAGTGCTCTGGGTGGTTCCTCAAGCAGGACTCTCCTGCTGCCCTAGGGGGATGCAGGTTGGATCCAGCATCAGAGGCAGCTGGTGATGGGGTCACGCCACCTCGGGGGATCATCTGTGCCCACTCGGACGGGACATCGTTGCTCCGTGCACGGTGCAGCGGGGACAGGGCTGGTGCTGGTGGAGGGTGCTGGGCCCCGGCTCGGCCACCGCATCCCTCGGATACCCGGCGTGTCGGGAGAGGGCAGCCTTCGCCACAGGCGGATGCGGCCGGGAGGGCGAGAGGATCCGCACCCAACCGGCCCAGCACCGCGGGAACACGGCTTTTAGGAACTGCTTAAATGAGAACATTTAAGTAATGCCCAGTGTGGAAAAAGGGATTGTGCAGATGAAAGGCACCTTTCTCTCAAGAAGCCGCTGGTTCTGCCAAGGGTTAAGGACTGACCCGTCTGCATCCTCGAGGATGTCCCAGGATGTGATTCACACGGCTGAGCTGGCGGGACAAAAGTGCACTGGAGCAAAGCTCACCATGACCTGCTGCTCCAAAACCCCTCTCCAGCAGACTTGTAGACACACGTCAGGTTTCCCTTCTTCACTGCAAGCTCACGTACAGCAGCACAGACCACCAGCTCATCCCCTTGGCTGCAATAACACCACATGTGCAGCCTGGGGACCTGCCTGGGATATCCCGGGCTTGCAGCTCCAGTGACTCCCCTGCAAACCCTCCCTGGAAAGCGTGTTCCCTGCTACAGCAATAAAAAAACCACATAAGGTTAATGAAAAGACAAGCACAGTTAATGCTACTGCTGTGATGCTTCATTTGAGCTGCAAAGAGAAGATAAAGTTCTGCCTCCCACCAGAGAAGTCACAGGGGAAAATGATTCCTTCCTTCTCTAAATGGCATCACATTGTTTCTTCTTTTCAACTTGCTGCCAACTTGGTGTCACACTCAATTTTTTCAGGACAATCATCTAGTTAAGCGGCAGTGGTGGTACCCTCCATCCAACCTCTCACCCCCCAGACAAGATCAGCACAAAAGATATTCAAAAATAGATTCACCTAGGAAAGAAGAATAAATAAGGATTGCTCTTTGCATGTGAATAGCTAATGAAGACCCACTTAGCAGTCTCGGCAGACTCATCAGCTCCGGCGGCTGATCCTTGATTGTGTGTCTGCAGCTACTGTTCAGTCTTCTCTGCTCATTAGAGCCAGGTCAAATGAAACACACACAAACCGTGGCAGAAATGATAAGAACCGATGGAGATGGCCATAGTGGTGACCCATCCCAAGTGGAAAATTACCAGTTAGGATTTTTTATTGCCTGTTACGTGCAGCTATTTCACCTAACAGCCAGAGGTAGGTCACTTCTAATCAGCAGGGGTGAGATGCAGCCCATCACACCGTCCCCCATCTCTCATTAACAAGAGATGAACCTGAACAGTCCAGCATAGGAGACCCCTTAGAGAAGCACCAGGGCACACATTTTGGGGGTTGTTTTGGATTCACCACCACAATAGTGTGCTGGTACTGCCCAAAGGGCTTGGGCTGTCTGCACCAACCTGAGCGCAAAGGCTGCAGGTGAGGGTTGAGGGGGGGGGGCGCATCTGCTTGGCACCAGCTCCTGGGAGCAGCTCTGACAGTGACTGTCACCCTCATCAGTCACTGCACCACTCCCCTCTGCCCAGAAAGGCTCTTTCCTCTTAGCAAGAGATTTTTGAACAAGCTGTAGAGTTTTGTGAAACTTGCAGTGAATAACATACATAAATACATTAGAAGCTCTATAAATATAGGGAATCCTCTAACAGGATTTTCTTCTTAAGCGCCTTAGGACACCGATTTCCCCCTTTCCTGAAACCAAACCTGGTGGACTCAGGGAATGTGAAGGAAGTTTTAATACTGTATTTGTTAATAACCTGGGAAAGAGGAAAGGGAACAAAAAAGTAAAAAAGACCAAACCAGCTGGATCCTGCCTCACCCATGTCTTGATTAGTTTGGCACTAAACTTCTGACAAAGCATAAGATGGGAGAGGGGTGCAGTGGTGTGAAGTGCTGCTGCAATCTGGATTATGCTGGTGTAAAATCTGCTCTGTTCTCCTTGTCTGTGCCCCGAGACCTCCTTGGCAGTGATTACTCACAGAACCTTCCATCTCCACTCCTCTCTGCTCCTAACCCAGCAAACCACCCTCTTCTCACCAGTTCTGGGTCAGAGGAAAATGTTGTTATTAGGTTACCTCTATTTTATGGTCTTTTAATTATTTCCACCCCTGTGATTACACTAATTAGCTAACTGGTTTCTAATGGCTGTACAGTAGCTCGCATTACACTTTCATTAATCACAATGTTAGCCAGCCTAGTTAAGAGTCCCTGGCTTTTTTGCATTAAGATTTGAAATTATTAAATGATAAGTAATCTGAAGGGGAAAAAGGAGTCAATAGGAATAGACACCACCTTCACCAGCAGCTTGGCAAAGAGCCTCTTTGATATATTTAGAAATGTTATGATTCACAAGAACCTGCCAAGCATTTAGTTAGTGTCTATAAAAATTAAAAAAAAAAAAAAGGTAAATCTGAAGTTTCCAATCACAACTGTTAAAGGCTCCTTCTCACTTTCTTTGATTCGAGGCAGTTGACTGACACATTCAAATGGGATCAAAAATAAAACAACTGACAACAGATCTTCATCCTGATGGCTGTGACTGAGCACTCGCTGCAGCTACACCCAGGACAAAGCAGAAATGAAGATCTAAGAGGAGGTTAAGTTTTTGCTGCTAGAAAAACATTACTCTGACAGCTCTGAAGACCTTCCTATAAATCCTTATCTATGGAGACTATTTGATGTGCTAAAGGACTCTTCAAATAATCACAATTAAGAACAAAGCATCCCATGTTGGATAGCTTAAATGCATGCACAGGGAAATGTTCATCACTGGTATGATAGAGAGTCAGAATAACAATAACAATAATAACAAATTAATATTATTTTTATTATTCACATCTACTTAACAGAAGTTCAAAATCCTGTACAAACACTAATCAACTAATTTTGCCAACCTGCTGCATATCAGACCCCCAGTTCAATGAGGTGCTTCAGTGCAACATAGTTTTAGTGAACACTCAGTAAAGCTTTTTTAGCAGGTGGGACAAGGATGATGATGGGCTCACCTGCCAGGGTGTCTTCAACAAGGAGGGAGAAGCAGAGAGCCTTCATTTCCCAAAACCAAGAGGCTGAAGAGCTCCCATGACAGCAAACCATTAAATAAAAAAAAAAGTAACAATAATACTGAGCAAAATATTGCTTCAGGGAAAAATTTCTGCTTGATTTTAGTGCAGATGTTGATATTGCACACTCAGAAATGGCTGTTTGGAAGCACATTTGCAGTGTGTTATTAGATGGTGCATGAAAGCAAAGAGCTGCACTTGCAAGGGAGGAACTAAAGTATTTAAAAATTAAAAGATATTTTAGAAATGCCTCCTGGAAGGCATTTTTTTCTGTGAAAGAGAAGTTATGAGAGACTGAGCTTCCCCAAATCACAGATCCTTAAAGCCAGAGTCTGTGACTAACTTGAAGCATTTGTCCAACACTTCACTTTGCTTCAGGAGAAGGGAGCTCCTGTGGGAACCAGCCATCACCTCTGCAGATCCCTTGGGAGCTCCCCTGCACGCAGTGAGGCCGTGCCAGGCTCAGAGTGGGCAATCTGCAACATGCCAAATTTCCCCAGGGCAAGCCCTTCCCACGCTGGGAGCAGACACCCGTCCTTCCTGATGCCTGCACCGCTGGAGGTGCTCTGTGTGTGGATTCCAAAGAGCTTATCCAGACATACAGCACCCTTAGTACCTCCCAGAGAGATCCCACAAAGCACAAGGGCATGCTTTTCAAATTAAAGAATGTCATCATTTTAAAACCCAAATCCCTTCGGAGGAGGGAATCCTGAGCCCTGTGGGATGAGGGAGTGGCAGGCTGAAGCTGAGCGGAGTATTTTGGGCATTATGCATGTGAAGGTGGCACACAGCGAGGCTCAGGCACAGAGGCGATTGCTCTGCACTTTGCATATTCCCTCTGTGCACTGGGCTGGGATTTTTCATTTCATCCATAATTCATGTTTTGCTGCAGCGACTCTACAGAGGCAGCACAGGACCTCAGCCTCAGTGATAACAAGGGAAAGAGGGAGTTGCTTTTTGTTGCCAGACTGCAAACTGTAGAGCTTGGGTCCAGCCAGACACTCCACTTTATCCCAATTAACCTGTGGGCAAAGATGTGAATAGACAGTGAAACAAGGGTTTGCCCTTATATATAAGTGGCTGCAAACAGTCACTGCCAAGCCCACATGACCCCTGTCTGGGCTCTGTTTGCAGCCAGCAGAGCTGTGCCCAGCCCAGAAAAGGGCTGTTATTACTCCAGCCCTGGAGTAATAACATTTTTTCCCACGTGCACATGTGATCTCTAAACAAGCTCAGTTATTGATGCCCATGCACTGTTAGATTTTGGGGCCAGGGTGCTTTTCTTTTTCACCTGACCCCAGCAGTGCTGCAGGGGGAGAGTCCTTGCTGTCATTGTGGACAGGGAGGTCACTGTGCCACTCTGGCTGTACCACACACACAAAGCAGCCCACGCTCACTCCCAGAGCTATAAACCTTCCTCTGCAACCCTGCTGCCTTTCCTCTCCATAACACACAGACCAAGAAACCCAGTTTGTCAGAAATGAAAGTGTTTCGGGAGATTAAAATGTAAATGTTGCACTCGGCTTTTCAGAGGGGGTTTGATATTTTACTTGTGACTCTGAGAGGAAATAGATTTTTGATAACTCTGCGGAACTGCTGCTGCCCAGCCACTGCTGCAAACAGCCAAAACCTTAATAAATAAATCCTCTGTCAGCTGGCTTGGAAAACCAACTTGCTGGTGGTTTCAAGAAATATTGGGAATTTCAAAGCAGTCTTGCACAAGGAGACCTGTAATTACAGCAGCCTCTCCTACACTGCCTGAGTTTGAGAGGAGACGGGGAATGCAGTGTCATCTTTGACAGTGCTGGCAATAAACACTATATATGAATTTTTTACTATGTTTATTAACTTGAAAATCTGGGGAAGGGCCATGTCAGGTGTCATGCTTTGCACTAGGTATGGCCCACAAATGGGACACTGAAAGGGAATGTGAAAATAATTCAGCAAAAATTCCTGCCTGGCTTGGCTCTAATTTGCAACCTCATCTCCTTGGAAAACCTGCAAAAACATCTGCCTGAGCCCAAAACTAGGTCCCTCCCAAGGCAATCTTTTTTCTTAACTTTACATGGTACATCCAGGACTCTTTTCTCTGGATTCTCTGAGCCTGCAGAATCTTGCACCACCCTCAGCACTCACTGCCATGCACAGCTTTGGCTCTGTGCTAGCAGACACATGACACCATGGTCTGTGCATTATCCAGGCACCTTGTTGGTCCAGACTGCTGTAAACACTGGGAAAACTCAGGAAAAAAGTGATCAGGAGGAGTTTGCTGACTTTCTGCTGAACACCAAAGCTCTTGTCCACCCACCAGTGCAGCCAGAACTGAGTTGCTGGGATTTTTGCATCCCCAGTTAGCACCTATTTAAATAGTTGAACCTCAGTATAAGAAGTTCTTGGCTCAAGGCTCTCAGCTGAAAACTACGACCACATAAATATTCACAGCTTCATTACCAAAAACCATCATGAGTTTAAATTAACCTTTTTTTCCATAATACATGTAATAGCCTGAACATCACCACTGCACATGTAGGCCAGCAGTGCTCAGAAATGATCAGCAAGGCAAGAATCACTCATAGGATTAATTTGGAAAATAATTTCAAACAATTGAGAGCCATATGAAAATGAACAGACCACACATTAATAGAGCTTGAGCCTGCTCTGTAAACTTAGCTACTCACTTTTTATCCCTTAAGTAAACTAGGAAGAGTAATGTATTTATAGCCTCTTGACGTAAGTAGCCTCAGTGAAATATTGTATGTAATAAATATTCTGCCATCTCAGAGAGCCTATAGGACAAAGCGGTACCAAGGTACTGCAAAGGCAAACTGTATGTGGCTAACGAGTCTTGGTGAGCTGCCAGCCAGCTGAAAACACTGCAAATGAGAGAAAGCAATGAAAATATACACTTTATTAATATAGGAGAGAGTTTTATTAACACAACCGCAATGCGAGGGCAGTGGGTAAGGAATTTTGCCTTTCAGCTTTGCAGGGCGCCTTTAATCACTCCTTTCAACCATCACCTTGGAGTTTACTCAGCTTTATCCCAGTGTTTTGTTGTTTGTCAGTCATTTTCTCCACTGTTTTTTCTCCCCCCTTTCTGTTGCAAGGTTCATAAGATCTTGGCCCCCTTTCCCTGCCCCGCGCTGCCAGCACTGCTTTTTATCCAATTACAAATTACACAGTGCATCTGCATTGAAACAAAATGTGTTCATCACCAGTTTTAAATAAGGATGTCATTTGTAAATGCTTTATTCATAATTAATGGAATTATTACTGGGTGCAGCCACATTCTTCATCCATGTGCTGTAAGATATGTTGTAAAGTGCATTAGTAAAAAGCTTTATAGATGAGGATATGACAACCTGACTGTGAAGCACATTATGTGATGTACTGTGGCTGTTGCTGTAACAATCTTTATGCAAGATTTTAAGCTATCGGTCAGCCAGGGGCTGATTGATAGTGTAAATGTTAATAATTAATAATAGGATAATGTTGATAACTGTGATTCTATGATGAGTATGGATTTTTTTAGTTAGAATTATGCTAATATGCATTATTCACTGAATCATGAAATCACATTAGAGATGAGAAAGTCTCTCTGGCTTTCCCCATTCATATCACTGACAAGTCAATGCTGCTGTTTCCTAACATTTCCAAAGCAGCTCTTTCCATCTGCCTTCCTACATGAAATCTGTAAGTTAAAATGTATATTTTAAAACAAACTTAGAGCCCTGAACATGTGCTTACCAGAGTAACATGTGAAGTCATGGCCTTCAACAACCTTTTCGGGAAACCCCAGATCTGAGGGACCCTCTGCTAGGTTTACAAGAAAATAGTTCAAAATGAAGGAATTTCCACCACAGATTCTTTTCACTTTGGCACTGGAAGCCCCCAGCAATTTAAACCCCCCAGGCACTTACCTTGTACAGTGGGTACAGGAACATCCTCGAGCTGATGAGCGACAGGTAACATAAGTGAGGTGTGAAGATGGAGACACAGGAGAGCTGCAAGGCTCAGTAGTGATGTCATTTTTTTCAGCTGACATTATCGTTTTTTATTTACTAGACAGGATGAAAGCAGGCATTACGTCAGGCCGGGAGAAGTGAATGCCAGTTTGCTGCCGGGCACAGACTCCTCAGAGGATGTGATATGCCAATAGCAGCCTCAAAACCAGGATTCAGAAATGGATACAGTGTAATGGCCCCTGGGATATGCTGGGTTCCAAGGCTCCCAGCGGGGAAATCTCCCCTTCTCCACCCAGCAACATTGTCTCCATTGCCTGTCTCACGGCTGCCCTTGCAGGATCAGAGATTTAATTTTTCCTTCTCCAATTTCAAAGACTAAGATGCAGGAGAGCTCCTTCCTGGTACTCAGCTGCTTGTAGATAACCTAAGCCAAAGGCATCAAATATACTGAGCTCCCTGGCATTTTCCTGCCAGCACGGTGTCCAACGAGGAGGGGTGTGCTCCATGCACCCCCTTAATGACATTTTAATTCCTTCAACTGTGCTAACACCCACCCATCTCTCTGGCAGTGCAGGAACACAGCTTATGGACTAGTGTGAGAGCAATTTTTAGGGAGAAAGTGCTAGTTAGTGCAGGAATTTTCTTGTTAAGGAAATTATTATTGGTAGCTTTTTCTTAGAGAGATGCGAAAGCTCAGAGCTGATCACAGGTTGCCTTTCTTATCCCTCTTCCCTCCCCACCTCTCAGATTTTGTGTTTGGCTCTTCAACGTTTTTATTTCAGATAAATCCGCAAGCACATTTCCAGGTGGATGTCACCAGGATCCACTTCCTCCCGGCCCACAGACAGTCTGTCTCTTATCTCCCTTACATTAGTATCAATTATTTACAGCAGGAATGCTAAATCATGAAAACAAAGTTGCAGCAAAGCTCTGCCTTGGCTGAGTACCCCACACTGGTTGCAGCTTCCAGAGCCCCTGTGCTACTTGTGCTTGTCCTTGCAGAGCAACAGCCTTGATTTTTTTCCCCCTTTCACAGCCACAGAGAAGAGCAGTGTCTGGGCACCCACGGCCCATGTTGTTAAGGGGTATAAAAATCATAAAGGAGTGCATTGAGCAGCATGTCTGTAGGGAAAGCTTAGGTCTTGGTGCATAGGACTTGGAGCAGCACAGCGCTTGCCAGAAGGTTTCCTTTGATGCTTCTTTTCCCTCCTTCCAAAAACACTTCCTGACACTGGAAGGTAACATTTGGAGGAAGGATCATCTCCAGTCCGTGAAGCTGGTTGGTGATGGAGCTGACTCCCCAAAACAGGGTGCAACCAGTCTGCCTGGGGGCTCACCACCCTTTTGTTGTCATTTCCCTCCTTCTCCTTCCCATGGGTATAATCTCTCTCCTGGGACCCCATAATTTGGGGGGAAGAAGCTCCTCCCCCACTCGTGGCAGCTGGTGCCCCGAGCTTTGAACAGTTCTCACACTCACACACAGTCACTGATGAGCTCCTTCAATGATTGAGTGCATAAAGGCTTTTTTTTTTCTTTTTTGAGTAATAGTATTTAAATATGACTAACTAAAATCTCCGTTAAGTGAGGGTATTATACAGATTAGGACAGTATAAATAAAAGTTTCTGGGTTCTGTTCATGTCTGTGCTTTTTGGATACAGAACAGCAGAAGTACTTTACCCCTGTTGTTAAGTTCACTGCTAAGTGAGGTGATGCTTACACCCTTGACCTTGGAACACTGCCTACATTTACATTTCCAGTAATTCTCAATATTTTTCAGATAAATCCCTGCTTGCTCCAGAGAAGCTGTCCTTTCCTAGGTTTGGTTCAACTGCTTATCCAGCACATTCCCACTTTGTTCATTACAGCTCACAAAAGTGAAAAGAAACCCCCAAGAAAATAAAAAGAACAAATAAACCTTCTGAAACCTGGTTGTAGAGAATATTCAGAGAATGAGGAGATCCCCTGAGTAAAGACCGGAGCCAAAAGATGCTGAGCAAGCTGGTCTTGACCCACGGTGGGCTAGCAAGCTCCAAGTCTACAACACAGATCCTTAAAGGGATCCTTCAGCCACCAGTGGCCAGTGCAGCCCTGGAGGGGTGATTTTGGGCACCTTTGAGCCTCCCTGGCTGTGTGCAGTGGTTGTGGTCCATGTCGTGGTCATGACAAGGGGCTGAAGGGCAGGGCTTATCTTGGCTGGAGTTTTCTATCGCTCAGCAGACACTGCTGGAGATGGAAACCTTCAGCCAAGGCAAGTCCTGTGCCCAGCCCCAAATGAAGTGGGTTGATCCACCTTGGCTGGTGCTTTCCTGTTGTCCATGGGTGTGATTTTGGGCAGACACTTGTGGAGGAGAGGTATGAAAGGTAGGACAGAAGAAAAGGGAAGGGTGTTTTAATTCCAACTTGCTTTGAGTCACTTCATTAGCCCTGACCCCGTTTGACCCTTTTACTGTTATATCAGCCTAACTGTTTATTTTCCTCATAAAACTAAACCAAATCGATTACCTCTGTCTCAAAGCCCTTTATGTGTCTTGGCGCCCAGGAGCAGCCCTGCTGTTAGCAAAGGGCCTAATGCAAAGGAAATCTTTGGGAAACAGGGACAGTTTGGAGCAGACACCAAGCCAACCTCCCCATCTTCCTCCTTTTCCCTGATTAAGCTTCGTCTCTTGCATTTAAAAGAGAAACTCTATTTATTTTAAAAATATCTGTACAATGTTATCTCTATAAATGTGGTGTGTTTCTGTTGTATGCATCTATACAATCAATAAACTGTGTCTTGCTGGGGATTTAAATATTAGTCTTCAAAATCCAGGTCTAGAGCAGCAGATTTATTTGTATGAACACATGCCCTTTCCTGCTTAAGGAAGGATATTAATTATAGATGCAAACCCATAAATCTCCTGGCTTTAGGTGAGATATTTGCTGGATTATAAATATGAATTGGAGATGAGGGTCCTGCTCTTCCTATTATTACTATTATTATTACTTACTGGTTATTATTTTCTGCATGATCTGTATCTTCAGGTGGGTCAAACACCACTGGGGAATGGGGAGCTAAGCCTTCAAAGGGTGCACACATGTTGAATTCATTAAAAGGTTTTCTATCCCAGCCTTGCTCTCTGCTGCATTTCACAGTCGGGTGAGTCATTAAACACCCTGTTCAGGTCCTTTCCCCTCCTCTCCATCCTGCTTTTGGTACCTCATTTCATTGTACTGCTTTTGCCTGATCATATCAAGCTCTCTAATGTTTATTAATGATGTCCTGTGCATCCTATTGACAACATGCTATTGTTTCTGAGGTTCTGCTTCAACACCAATCTCGGAAAGCAGCCAAACCAGGAGACACTAGAGACCCCAATATCACCCAGAGCTTTGTCATAGGGGACAATTTTCTTCTCCCCCATTTATTATGGTAGATCTGGGAACATCAGTAATAAGCCACAAGGGCTTGATTGCCCAAGGAGCTGAGCACCCTGAATACCAAGTGGAGGATTTGCTTCAGGCGGGACGTGGGAGCTTTGATGTGACAATTGTGAACAGTCCTGATGCTGCTCAGCACCTCCCAGGGCAGGGCTGGGGGAACCTCACTACACATGGCCCCAGAGCTGGTGAACTGAGTGTCTCGAGTTAATTCAACATCAACTGAGACAGGAGTGCATTGCAGTGGATCTCACAGACTTTATCACATGCTCCAGAGCCAGGAATGCCAACTAAGGAGAGTTAAACTGAAGACATCACTGATGGCCTCAGGGCTCGCTGCAATTTGTCCCTGTTTCCCTGCTGATCTGCTACTCCAGCCATGCTGGTTGCTCTGTGGTCCATCAAGCTCCAAACCAAGCCAGATGACAAATGCAAAGGACTGGATGTTCACCAGCGTTAGCAGAAGCAAAAGGCACGGAGCTGCTCTGGTGTGCACCAGGAGGGATTCCTAAATGTAGCTCTGGCAGGTGCAGCACCACAGCAGGCTGCTGACCAGAAGAGAACACATAGTGGGACCTCAAAATAAAAACATGTAACACCCTACTCTGAAATTAATAGGCCCTTATATGCCAGGTCTGTAAAGACAGGGCTCTGTATAAGGTCTGCTTCTTTGAATTAGACTCCTGTGCTTAAATAAATTAAGTGAGCTGTCAGTATATTAAATGATTTAATGCCTTCTTCAGTTTTGCAGTGGAATCCTAATGAAAATACTCTTCAATATAAAATGCTGAATAAATTAAATGGTGAAGTATTTAAATAAATGGTCTGTTGTTACTGTGAACCACATTAAATTAGTGTTTGCCTCTATGGTAATGATGTTGCTTTAAAAGAGTTTCTGCTGGTTCAGGCTTTTTCTGACAAAACAGAATGTTGTGCTTAAGATGTTCAGTTCAAAAGCATCTGCACGGTTCCTGGGCCAAACCCCGAAATCAATGGAAATCTTGTTGGCTGGCTAACGTGGAGCTGGATTAAGTGGCATTTGGAGCAGAGGGTTCTTACAGGCTGAATTGGAACTACTGAAGAATTTGCTGGGTGATGCCCTCTGCCCCGAGCCGGAGGTGTAGAGGTGTGTCAGAGGCAGGTCAGCATCCTGCAGTGCTGCCTCCTCCCCACTCATTGGTAACCTGGATTATCAGCTGTGGCTCTCGGGTGCTGGTGACAGCAGCAGAGAGGTGGCAGGTGGTGGGGACAGCAGCAATGGCTTGAATCATGCCGGAGGTAAACCCAGCACAGCTGAGGACTCAAAGTCTTTGGTGGTGCTTTTGTGTGCAGACAGCTCCTTAGTGTGGGCAGAAGGGATGAGACATGGTCCCAGACTCCCAGATTACAGCTGGATATATTTTGCTATTGAAGAATCACTGTGATATCACGAATAAGCTGTGGAGGGGCTTAAAAGTCTCTCTTTCCTGATCTCATTACAAGTTAAGATAACAAATGGCCTCTCTTTTATATCCTTTATATAAGGTAAAGACCTACTTTTAAAGGTGAAGACCTCAGCAGGAGCTAAAGTCCCTTATATATATAAATCAATTATGAAGCAACTTTAGTTGTCTAGCTTTTGGATATAAGTTCTTATCTAATCACCTCCCCCAGTCACAGTATTTCTTTGGAAGGAAATTTTTTTATGACACTGTTTTCAGAGCTTTAAAACCCAGAAATAATGTCACAGTACCCAACCAAAAATAAGAAATAAATTCTATTTGTGTGTATATATATATATATATATATATATATATATATATACACACCTTTTTGTTCCCGAAGTACATCTGGATACACAGTAACACATCAGCTGAGCCTTGCAGACTAGTCCCAGATGGCTCCTGGAGCTTCCTGAGCGAGGAGTCTGCAGGCAGGACTCCTGCTGAAGAATTTCTGTGAAAGGAGAAATTTCAGCTTCCAAAGAAGAGAGCAGAGATGTGATGGAGCTTCTGAAGAAAATCCCACAAGATTGTGGCTCTCTCTCATTCTGTGATTTCCTGGGAGTAGGTGAGTCTGTTATCAAACTACACAGTTTTACTCACAGTTTTATCAACCTTTAAGGAATATGGATGTGTCATTTCCCTGAAAAGTCTATCAAACTACAGCAGCAGATGGGGATCAGCAGGATTTAACTGAACCACTGGAACGCAGGTCCTTCATGTACTTACTTTGAGCTGCTCTCTTTGGCACTGCCTTTTGGGGTTTTTTATAGCAGAGGGATGCAGGCTGGGTTTGTTTTATTGGGTTTCATAGTACTTTTCCAGCCTCTCCACTTGAAAAGATGAAGTACCAATAACACGGAGGTGTCTGTGTGTCTCTCCACCAAGGCCAGATCAATAACTCTGGGAAAAGGGAATGGTCCCATCAGTGCTTGAGGATGACAGCTTACATATTCATTATTAAGAAAATTAAAAACCCAAAAAGGACCACTCCATCCCTGTGGTGTGGGTGTTTGTATGTCAATTCACAGTGATCTTTTGTGCATCCAGGGAATGGCTTAAAAAAACCCCAAAAACCCCCCAAACATGAATTTGAAATATCCAGTGATGATGAAATCAGCTGTTGGGAAGTTTTCCTGATGTTACTTCTCCCAGTTATAAAGCAAAGCCCCTTCCCAGTTTGAATTTAACAGCATCAGCTTCCAGTCACCAGCTCTTTTTATCGCTCTGTCTGTTAGATTGAGGAGCACTCCCTTTCTGCATTCCTGTACCCTGTCTGAATACATCTGGGTTGTCATTAAGCCATCCCTTAACCTTCTCTTTGTTAAGCTAAGCGTATTGGGGTCCTTGAATCTGTCACTATAAGGCATGTTTTGCAACGCTTCAGTCATTCTTGTGTGCCCTCTCCCATTCATCACCATCCTTCTTGAGTCGCAGGCACCAGGAAATAGCTGCAGTGTCCCCCTAGATGTTACACCAGAGATATTTCACTCCACTATTTTATCAAGTTTCCAGCATTGTGCAAGAGGATCCCTCCTCCCCGCAGTGAAATCCTGGTTCCTAGAAGCGTGGCTTTGTGTGTGCCCACGTTAAACAGACCGGAGTTCGCTTCCATCTGGTTCACGGAAAGTGCATCCAACGTGCCAGCTGTGGTCCGGCTCCAAATCTCATCAGCAAACTTTGATTGTAATGAGTTTTGATTTTCTACCGTTTGCTAAAAATGATGAACCGAAACGCAGCCACTCGGGATGCTCCTCTGATATGTTTAAACATATCAGCAGGGTTTTCATCCGTTTAGCGCGTGCCGTGTTGATTTTACATTGTTTTAGCTTCCTAATAAATGAGACAACATTAAGTTAAATGCCTCGCAGAAGTCAAACGTAACAGTGTTGATGAAATGTACTAAATCAATCAAATCTATAATCACATTCTTGAAAAATTATATCAATTTCGTTTAATAAGATCTATTTTCCATTAACTCGTGTTGATTGTAATTAGTTATTCTCCTTAAATTGTTATTAATCAAGTCCCTTATCAGCTCTTCCATTATTTTTTTTTCACAAAATCAACATCAAACAATCAGATTTATAATTACGCAAGTCATCCTCCTCATCGACATTTATGCATTGGCACAAAGTCAACACTGCTTAGGTCTTCTGGAAAACTCTGTGCCGGCCTGGGGCGCTCCTGGGACGGATTTTAAAACTCACAGCACTGAATATTGAGAGCTGCCGATCAAAAAAAATCCGCTAGCTGCAGCAGCAGCTGTTTAACATCCTGAGTTGGAACAGAAGATATTCCACATCATCATATTACATGGCTATTCCACTTAGCATTTTTTCCCCCCAAAATAGAGAAATTAAATAGTCGGTGTCTGCCTTTTATGCATTCTTTTTTTAATGTCTGCTGTTCTGTCTAGACAACTACTTTTAGTCTCTTACATCTAAAGAGCACTTCCCTATTGCCCTCAGCCCTGCTAGCCACAGGTTTCACCTAACAGCCTTCTGCTTGGGGCTGGTTTATGTTCATTATCACTCGCTTTCCCTTCCTTCTTTTCTGCGAGTTTACCTACTCTCACTCCCCTTTGAGCTTCATTTTTTAGCCAGAATAACCTTCTCTTTCCCAACGTTGAAGTTTTACTAGATTTCCTAGAAGCCAGAGTGCCTTTAAACCAAGAGTTGTTAAATATCATTCACATTTTCTCTTTAAAATCCTCCAGGTGACCTGGCTTACAACACTGAAAAGCAAAGGGACCTACTGTCAGCTCAGGCTTTCTTCTGTCTGTGCCCAGCATGTATGATTGAAACAGGGTCACCTCTGTGCTGGCTCTAGCTGGTTTTTGGATCTGTGAACAGTTCTCCAGCTGTCAAGATGATCCTGTCGAGGATCCTCCTGGTTTTGGTTAGAAAATACTCTTCTACAACATTTAGAAAATCCCTAAAGCAGCAGCATGAGCACTGCAGCTCACATCATTCGAGTTGAGGTTCCCCAGGAGAGCAGAGGGAAATTTTCTTGAATATGATATGTGACTAAGGAGCTAGTAGTCCCTGTTTTCTAGTGAGGGCTGATTGCCTGGAGAAACACTTTCTTTTGGCTTTATTTATATTTGAGGTCACTTTCCCTTCAGTTTCTAGTGGTGCTTGGAACGCAGCAATGTCACTTCTGATATTGATTGTCCCTCCTGCACCTTCTTTGCCCACTCAATTCTTTCTAAATAGGTTAAAACTATTGATTTTAATATTCCAGGCACATGGATTTTTCTCCCTAAGTTTAAGTCATACTCTCCAGATAGAATTTGTACTCATAAATTAGTCACTCCCAGTTTTTTGTGTTGCTCAGACTCTGCACTGCTATACAGGCAATTAATGTCCCTCTCCTCACTTCCTTAAGTGTGTTCATTAGTTCTTTTCTCAGCTTCATTTCTTACTTGGGCAAGGGATGGGGATGGATGCTGAAAGATTTCTGTGCTTCTTCTTCACACTCTCCAGTGCCTGTTCCTGCTCACCCAGTACAAGTGTCTAGCTCAGGACAAGCTGTGCTGACCCCATAACACAGAATCATAGAATCACAGAGCCATAGAATCATAGAATCATTCATGTAGGAAAAGACCAAACCCCAGCAGTCCTCTAGATGTGGCTGCAGCTGCGCTCTGTGCCTGAGGATGTGCCTATCCCTGCTCTTGAAAATAGCCCCTCCATCTTCTTTGATCTGTCAGAGTATTTAGGGGCAAATCTCTAAGTGGAGAAGTGGTGAAGTACAGGAGAACAGGAAGTCTGTAAAATAAAAAAAGCTACAAAATGCCTCCTGGTTGCTCTGAATTACACATCCTTCCTGTTGGGAGATGTTCAAGGTTGTCTTTTTCTCTCCTCCTAGATGCTCTCCTTCCTTTTCTGGGATGCCTCTGCCATGTGTTTAGGGTTACTTTTCTTTCCCTTTCATTGCCTTTTGAACAATTTCTTTGCTGCCTCTTAAAATTCAGGACATGATGAGCGAGGTCCACCCTTGGCTGTGCAGTGTAGGAATGGGAAAGGGATATCTGGTCTGTAGCAGAGGTCAGTGCCTTCTGCAGGACAAGCATCACCCCAAACCCCTCGGGGTGGTTTCCTCGTTTGAGCCCAGGACAGATTGACAGTGTGGTGTCTGCAGGGACCCTGCACAGCCCCCTGTTCCTCTTCCATCATTTGTGCAGAGCCAGAAGCTTCACTGGGACAAAGTGGGCTTCCCTGCTTCCTGCCAAAAAACGTTGGAGCTGTTCTGAGTAAAACCCTGAGCTGCTCATTTCCTTAATGCAGTTGGTGCTCAGCTCCGTAATGAATTTCATTTATAAATTGTAGCTTCTACTTTTCTTTCTTTCTTTCTTTTTCTTTTTTTTCCCCCCCTGTTAAAATCTCTAAATTTCATTAGTTTGCACTTACAAAAATAAACCTGGCATCAAGTAGTGAGCTCTCCTTAGATTGTGTCATCAATTTACCCTGCTGCTGAAGCAGCCCCGTGTCACGTCTGGCACCGTGACAGCACCCAGCTTCAAAACTGCAGCTGCCTGCAGTCACCTGCCCTGCCTGGGAGGGGAGAGGAACTTTCATGGACTTTTCTGATCAGGAACTTTGGTTTCAAGGTTTCGGGGGGGGGGAAAAGAAAAAAAAAGGGGAAGTTGATTGTAAATTTAATTCCTGCATCTTAGTCATTTCTGAACCACGGGTCATTAACCACACATTAGTGCTGCCACCCATTTTTCATAGGAGCTGCACCAGCGACACGGAGCGTGGCTGCTGCATCCTGGAGCATCCTGCCTGTGGCCCGTGGGCTACTCAGGGTGGTGGAGGGCACCTATAGCCTAGATTTTCACCAGGCAAATCCCAGAGGAGAGCCAGAATGGTGGTAACCTTGAGTGCGAGTGTGACTGATAAATATCCTGGGAGTGGTGACTTCTCTGTATTTTATATTAAAACACTTCCTTGTCTTATAAAATATCATCTCCATTTCTTATTCTCTCCCAATCTCCTGTTCATTTTTAACCCTTCCAGCTAGCAAAGGTTAAACAGTTTCATGCTCCATCCCTAAGAGAAACAGAACTATTTGTTGCCAGAGCAAACTGAGGTTTTCTTTTAATCAAAAAAGTCACGCGTGTCCCACAGCATGAAAGATAAATCTATGAGCATGTGAAAGACCCATCCAGAGACATTCCCAACACTGACCAGAGCCACAACACCGGCGATGTCAGTCTGTCCAGGCTTGACAAACAGCCTGAGCAAGCTGGCTCCTTTAATAGGCTTCAGGGGTTTATTTATAGCCCCTTGGAATAAGTGCAGCTGATACTTAAGATCGGCGGATTTAATGACAGTGAGCTGGCGAAAGGCCAGGTCTGCAAATAGTGCCACTAAAAGTCTTCTCCACCATAAAATTTGTTTAATGTAAGGAATCATATCGTGCAGGGTTTTGTCTGCCATTTTTGTAATTAGCAGGAGAAATCTCCAGTTTGCTCCTAAGAGGAGCCAGCGCTTTCTGTGCCACGGCTGTCTTTGGGTGCTGGTTTGGATGTTTATGTCCGTGTTTGGAGGGACCTTTGTGCTCTGTGTCCCATGGGAAGGGGACCTTGCCCACCCCAGCTCTCCTCGCACTCCCCTGGAGATGTGGGGAAAAGAGAAGAGAATCAGGACATGTGCCACTGTTCCATGAGGCGGCTGATCAGGGAGGGATCACACCCTGAATGTGCCAAACCCCAGGATCAAATCCTGGCCAAGGTGCTGCCAGCCAGTGCAGCGACATTCCCCTGAGATTTGACCAAAAATCCATCAAACTAAACAAAAAAGCAGCTTCTGGGCTGGGCAGACCATAGTGGGGCAGTTTGTGATCACCAGACAGGCAAAATGCATTGAAACCACCCGTTTTGGTCTCACGTTGTTGATGTTTCATAACTTTGAGATGCTTTTCTCTGAAGAGTCACATTACAGTTTTGCAAGTATTCCCACTTTTTACAGACCTCTTGACCATGCGCAAAATCCCCAGCGAATTACTTCAAAATGAGTTATTCTATTCCCTTTTTTTCCTTCCTCTAATAGAACAGAAATGAGCTCGGGTGGTTTTGCTCACTAACCACAACAAATGACTCTAATAACCCATGGAGCAGTGTACCGTGCTGTATGGGTCAGCATCAGCCCTCCCAGCACATACCTGGGAACAGTCTTTGCAGGTGAGCATCTACCCTGGGGTTTGCAGAGGGACCCCAGACTGGTTTTGGGGAAGAAGAGAGACCTCTTCAGCCTGACCCACAGACCACTCCACTTCAGAAAAGGTTTTGGGCTGTTGCACAGGTTTTCCCTCTCTGAGGGAGCAGTGCCTTGAAAACACTCTTTTTAGGGTAATGAAAATCAAAGTATTGGAAACCCCATTAAGTTTTGAATTTAGTTGTATTTCAGGAGGTCTACACCCGTGATCTAGACACAGTGCAACAGCAAGCAGGTCACCTGCTTTCTCTTTGCTGAGGTCACCCATCCAGCACCCACCATCATCAGAAGGTCTTTTGCTCATCTGATTTTCTGAAGGGTCTCCTCCAGATGTGTCCTCTACCCTCACACCTCTGGAACAGCCATCACTGCTTGCTTGTGCAAGTACCTCTCTCCTGAGGTGCCCATGGGGCTGTGAGACAACCTGGAGAAAATGGGATTATTCCAGACATCTTTATGGGAACACCTTTCCCTGGTGTTTGCACTGCACATACCCTCTGGACCTCCTGCCATCTTACCTATATACAGATTTTGTCCAGCTCCCTCCCACTACAAAGATTAACCACTGCTGAGCCCCGGTCAGCTCCATAATTTAGGTTACCCATTTCTGTAATGGATTGAGTGCTTCACTGGCTGATATTTATAGGCACAGTCAGGATCCCAGATAAAATACTGTATCTTCCATTGAAGATGCAAGAGATGATTAGTGTCCTTTCCATGGGATATGGTTTAAAGTCGAGGGACTTCAGGAGCACACTAATGCCCCGCTGACCTGGGACCTACATTGGGAGGAAGATTTAAAATTAAAATAGCCAGAGAAAGAAAAATAATTGGGTGGATTGTGCTGAAAAAGGTGTTAGGTATGGCTGTTCACTTTGTCTTTTTTTAATTTTTAGGCTTTTCCTATCATATTTTCCCTCCAGGAGGATGAAATATTGTAAGAGCCAGGCACATGGTATCTCCTCTTCAGATACAGGCTAGAAGTGCACACACAGACATTTATTTACTGGAAGGAGGATAACTCCATCACGCAGAGATGTGAAAGTGTCTCCTTCAATTCCCTCTGCACACATGGGGCCTGGGAAGTCACAGGGGGAGCTGCCAGTGCTGGGGGGTTTCAATCACAGAGAAAATGAAGCTTTTGCTCTTACAAGACACCATGTGCCCCATTTCTGGGTAACAGCCGGGTGTGAAAGAGGCACCTTGTTGGCTACACATGTGTTTAGACCTGAATTTCAAGCTTTGTTAGTCTTAGGAGTCCCAGGAGGCTCCATCATGCTGCCTGGGGGGATTTGACCTTGGGAGAGGTTTGTGGTGCTGTGCAGGACAGCTGTGGGCTGGTGCTCACAAGGTCCCTGCCATGGCAGGATCCACAGATTTTGTGCCTTCCAGGATGCTCAGCCCCCCTCTGCATCATCCAGGGCACAGCTGTGGAATCCCCTCTGGGAGAGGTTAGTACTGCTCAGGAGCAGCTGCTTTCCAGACACACCTTGGAGCAATGCCCTGACACATCTGAGAAATGAACCCTCCCCTGGCCCTGTGCGGTCAGTGGGGTCAGGCAGCTTTGCTTTTCACTGAACACCTTCCTTCCAAATACATGTGAGAGGTGTCTGCAGTGATCTGATTATCCAGGGAGGCTGGCAGTTGTATTTTGAGTCCCAAAAAGGTCTTTCAAGATTCCAAAATGGGCTGCCAAAATCCTCCAAGAGACCTGACCCCTGAGCAACCACCGTGCAGCTGCTTCAGCAACCCTAATTTCAGCAACTCTCTCTCCTACTCTCAGAAAATACTACAAATCCAGAGGCTTTTCACAAAAGATGTATCAATTCAAGCGAGTTCTCTGTACAGTTCTCACCCATGATCCAAATCCAGTGTTCAGGAATGTGCTCTTCCCCCCCTGTACCGTGGGGTGATGCAAACCCACCCACAGTCACTCTAAACAAGGGGAGGAGCTCCCAAAAGGATTTCAGGATCTTTCTGGGGTGCAATGACTGACCCTGCACCCACGGAAGATGATGTTCCCTGTCCCTCTGTGCTGTCCTGCAGCTGATGTGCACCCAGCAGGGATCTCTGGAGCGTGGTTACTCCGTCACTCTGATACTTGCAGACTCACAGGGCGTTTTCAGTGACTGGGGGTTGTGCTGATGTTTAAAAATTGAAAGTATCTATTTAACGGAGGGCAGAGGGAGCAATCCAATGGAGCTCCTCACGGATCGACACAGGACCTGTGCCCAGGGGCTTATCCCTTCACAGACTCCAGTGCATCCTGTGTCCCGTGCAAAGCACCAATGCATCCTGAGCATCAGCCATAAATGGTCAGACGGAAATAAAACATCTGCAGATCAAAAGTAATTCTGCTACAAAATCTACAATTTCAAGCAGTGAAAGCACCGATCAGAGCATGTTGTATTTTGGTAGCGTACAAACCACGAGCAGAAGAGGGCATTTCACTCCATAAAGCTAAAAGTGTCAAAATAACCTGGATATTTCTGTTCCAAATTACTAATTGCAAATTATTCACCCAGTTCTCATAGAATGTCCTCTTTTTGCTGAACTAAACCCAACTGTATAATACCCTCTTAGCCTACTGGGCTTATCTCCAGATCTGAAAGCTGTTAAACTTCCTTGTCTCTCTTTTCTCTCTCATTTATTTTCCAGATGATAAATAAAAAAAAAAAAAAAAAAAAAATTAAAATCAGAATAAGAACAAAATTTTATTTACTGTATGGTTTGCTGGGGATGAGGAGAAGGATGGAGTACCTGAACTATTATCAAGAATGCCACTCAAATTACAATATCATTGTTTGAAAAAAAATTCTGGCAGCTAATTCTGATTGCAGTGCACATTTCTGTGCCTGTGACAAATGATTTCTAAAGTTAGACTCAAGGACACCAAGCTTCCAAGAGGTCACTCATCTATGGTGTTTATTTTATTTGCCATACCAAAAGAATTTTTTAAATAGTTAAATTAAGAAGAGGGAAAAGAAAAAGTGAAGAAACCAAAAATGATCTGAAAAAGATTGAAATGTTTTGTTTTAAAAGGAGTGATGCTCTGAGACATATAGTATGAAATACAGAAGGAGAAGCAGATTTGGGGCTAACCTGTGATATCACATTAGACTTTAAAGCTGTTCCAACAGACTAAGCATTTGAGAAAGAATTGGAGCTGTTGGTGATAAGTTGCTCCTCTTATCGGCAAACTGTCATCTGTCTTGAGTGAGAACATTTTGTCCACCCTACCAAAACAAGTCAGAAAAATTGGATAAAAACAAAAATATAAATCAGAAAGGTAGCTGGGAGCAGAACTGAAACGATGGCAATTTCCTGGCAAGGATCTGTGCACAGCTAAATGTCAGATGTGGCAGAAAGAATTATACTTTCGACTTGGGGTCGGGAATTATGTGTGAGCATGTGGTGGCCAGACCCCGGCCAGCGCAGCCACCACGGGACCTGTGTGGCCTCTGGTGACAGCAGTGGTGGCTCCATGGGCAGCTGTGCCCTGCGTGTCCTGGCTGCAGGTGGGCAAGGGGCACCCTAGCTCTGCCCCATCACGGGATGCTCTGCTCCTTCCCTGGGCACAGCCCAGCTCCACAGCATGACCTTCTCTATGATTTCGACAGGGTCTGCACTGCAGGATCAGCCCCTTCCTGCTCACAGCCAGGAGCAGGAGCCTGTGGTGCCAGCAGCATGCTGAGGGTCTCAAGCAATCTTTGTAACTGGAGCTAAATGTTGCTGGAGACGTCCTGCCCTGTGCCTGGCTCCCCACAGACACTTTTCCATGGCACAAGAGCTTCAGATAACCAGAAATAAAGTGCCTCCCAGGCTCCTTCTAGATTTTTTTTTTTTCAATTAAAATTCAAAATTTCCAATTTTAGTTTAGATTTTAATTTACTTTCTGAATCATAATTTCACTGAATTTCCAAAGCACACCTAGAGCTCCAGTCAGATGGAGAATGGTGGCACACCCTCTCCCCAGTGTGCACGTGTGCAGGGTCACGGGGACCGGCTGCACCTGAAATGCTGGGCTCCCTCTCTCTTCCATGTCTCCCTCTCAGGTCAGTGGAAAGCATCAGGATACAACCAGCTCCTTGGTACTGATAGCCATGGATAACCCCTCTGTCTGCCCTCCCCTCCTAAGCCTCGTGGAGACATTTAACTACACCCAAAATTCTTAGTGCTTCGTGGCCGCAGGCCAAGGAGACAGGGCATGGAGAGGTCACAAGTGCATGTGTGCCTTGGGAGCAGGAAAAAACATCCAGGGATATGGGCACGATATCACGGCAGCACCTTGGCATTTGAGCAGGAGGCAGAACAGGGTGTCCGTGACACCACCGGGGATGAGCTGAACTCCTCCTCTCCAGGGAGAAGCTCAGCAGCCCAGCAGGGCAGACATTGCTTTGGGGTCAGGGCACGCACCAAATTTAGGCAGGCCAGGGCAGTGCTGGTGGAAGGGAACCAAGGTGCCGCCTGCCAGCCCTGTCCCTGTGCTGCACCTGATGCTCCCAAGTGTTCTTCTCCTTCACTTCAACACATTTAACACAGTGTTCCCACTGCAGCAGCCAGGCTGATATCACTGGAGGCAAGACCTGAATCAGATCCTGAAAAAATCAGCTATTTAAATGCACCGTAGCCGCTGCACTCTGGGCGGCAGCTAAACCACAAGACACAAAATTGCGATTTGGAAGCAGAGGTACAAGGAGGGGAGGGTAGGAGACGTCCTTTTACAAATTCACCGAAAGGGAAAAGAGAGCTGTGGGGTGGAAAAGAGGTGTGTGGTCCTTCAGGCTGTGAGTGGTGGAGACGTGGCAATGTCAAAAGGCTTGTGCAGTCTGGGACAGGGAGCAGGACAGGGAAGAGACTGTTCTCTGCCCCTCGTAAATGAGCAGATGAAGGGGAGTCATTGGAAAGCTCCCCAAAAGCCTTTGTAGGTGAGGAAGGAGGAGCTAGAGTTGCTACAAAGTCTCACAGCCCTGAGCACTTCCCTCCCAGCCTGTCTCAAGGTCACTGCACCCCAGTACTCAGCAAATGCCTTCCCCAGCCCCTGGTGCTGCAGGAGTGGAGGACGCGATACCACGGGGGTTTGGGGGCTGTGTTATTGTGGGCTGCCCTGTTTTGATCTAGTTTTTTTTTTTAAATTTTTTTTTATTAATTTTGCGACAGTTTGGTCCTCAGGGCACTGCGAGTGCTTCTGTAAATCCAGATGAATGAGCTGAGCTTTTGCTTCAACCCAGCTGGCAGCAAAACATCCCAAGAAGGCTGGACTGCAGGGACTGCAAAGCCCTGGTGCAAGAGCTGACAGAGTGTCCCTCTCAGAAAAACTGAGCAGTTTGTAACAGGGGAACTGGAATAAGAAACAACAATTTATTCCCTTTTGGCAATATCCCAACTGCAGGACATGAGAGCTGCCCTTTAAGCAGGAGCTGCCGAGAGGTTGGTGCAAACTCCTCTCCTGAGGGTATCATTTAAAGCACGTTTTGTTGCAAGAAGAGGGTGACCCAGGCAAGGGTTAATCAGGGCTGTGCTGTGCACCTGGCACATATACACCACATTTGCAGCAGAGTGGGTGCATATCTATCTATATATATCGTATATAGATATTTATTTATCTATGGCATGCGGGCTGGGGAGCAGACAGGCTCTCCTCTCACCATGCTGGGGTGTGGAATGCCACACAAATTCTCTTTATCAGTTCTCTGGAAATCCTGGCAAGCCCAGGGGAGCCTGCAGTTGATCAGCACTGTGTACCACTGAGGGAGTTCTCTGCAGCGTTTTGGGACACCCTGGGGCAGCCTTCACTCAGACAACCACATCCTCCACAGCACCCCAGGGATGGCCGAGCACTCAACCCCTCCTGGGCTTCACCTGAGGGTCCTGGGTTTGCTGATGAGACCTTCCAGTTCCATTTAGAAGAATTTTATTGGCTTTTTCTTTTTTAATTGTAATGCCTTTAACATCATGGTTTGTATAAAAGAGCTGGAAGATCAGCCAGGTCACAGCCATCAGACACACAGGGCTGAACTTCTGCTTTGGCTGCTTTTGGTTGTGCTGTTTGTTTGCTTGCAGGGATTATCATCTTCCCTGCCTGTATTGTACCACTGACAATAAATTCAAAGCAACCAGGGTCCAAATTTTTGAAGAGGTTTCCCTAAGAGAATGTCAATTACTTTCCCTTCCAGCACTGCTAACATCCCCTGGCACTTACAAATCCCAGTTTTATTTTGAGAAATGCAGCCACTTGCTCTAATTATTTGTCCTGCACTCTAAGGCAAGCAAAAAAAAATTTAGTAGGTAAACTTGAAAATGCAAGGGGTTGATTTTATTTGGCATGGTTGTGACTCTGGGCATGGAGAAGTACACTCCCTAGCAAAGAGTCTGTGTGTATGCAATGGTTTGTGTAGGAAAGTATGGAAGGAATGGGAGAGCATTGTAGACTGACTCTGGAGGTCTCATTTTGGGTGAAATTCCCATTGGAGGCGGCTGGTATTGCTTTTGCTGCTGGGGGTTTGGACAGAGAAAATAGTGCCAGAGCCAGGGTTGGAATTTCTCCCTCTGCCCAGCACAGTCACTGCATTCCAGCCCACTGAGAGCCCTGTGCTTCCCTGTGCTGGTGGACCTGACACCACTGACTTAGGAAGGGGAAACTCAAGAGCCTTTGGGTCCAGAAGAGGATGGAAGAAAACTTTCCTTCTGCTGATCTGCTATCACCACAGGGACCAAGGGGTCCTCCTGGTGCTGGTGTGGAAACCCAAGACAATTCCTCAGGGAGGACCTGTCCTCCTCTGCCTTTGGGTGACATGTTACCCTCTCTTGTCCTCCAGGTGCTTCATATCATTCCATCCCCACCCCTTCCCTTCCCCATCTTTCTCTTTGTGGGCTGCCAGGCTCCTTTCACATTTAGATGCCAGTCTGTCCTTGCTCATTGCTATTCCCCACCCATCTTAGCTCAGCCTAGTTTCAAACACAAATACTTTGTCAAGGTGCCAGGATTCCCTGGTGGAGGTGAAGGTTGGCAGATCAATGCCATGAATGCATCCCAGAGGATGAGCATCTCTGTGCATCTTGTGCCCAGAGAGAGGGACCAGCCCTGGGGCTTGGAGGAGCTGAGGACCCTCTCTGCAGTGGCACTTACAGGTTTGCAGCCTCCCCCCAGCAGCCAGCTTTACTCCAGCACTTGGCTTTCCCCTGGGCTCACCAACCCAGCTACGAGCACTGTGGTGTTTGGGAACCAGCAGCCTTAATTATCCTTTAAACCTCATTATCTTCTTTCCTATGATCTCCTCTTTGTTCTTCCTTCCACCCCTCTGTGTCTGCGGGCAGTGGAGAGCTCTGCCTCTCCCTGCAATTCCTCACAGCACCATCACGTTCCCAGACAATATGCACATGGAATTTTCATCTAAATCACCCCAAAATCTAGGATAAAATCCAAGGTTCGTCACCCTGAATCACAACCAGACCACAGGCAGTGACAGCAACTCAAGAAGATGCAAATGCCTTTGTAGAAGTGCTTATGCCAAGAACATGCCCCAGTCCTGATAAGGGCTTCCCAGAGGTTTCCCATGGAAGAAAAAAGTGCTATCATCCCAGGACACAGACTCTGGCTTTGTGTTACATATTATTTGTGAGCAAAATAACTTTGTTTGTCTTAGACCAGCTCGTTGTGGAATCTCTGAAATCAGATGTCATTACTGGGTGGCATAAAGTTGTACCTAGCAAGCAGTCCAGAGATCTGCAGACAGATGAGAAGGATAATTTGATTCCATCTTTGGAAATGTCAGACTTTATGGATGAATCAAATACGTTCCACTTTCTTCTGTTTATCAATATTGGGTGAAAACAGACTAGAAATTGCTTATATATGGGGAGTGTCGAGAGAAAGGCAATCTATTTGTTACCCCTTACAGAGGCACAGCACTGCCACAGCCTCCTTAGTACAGTGTGTAAGAACCACATAAAGCCATAAAACCAGGCCCAGACAGAAGGAAGAGCAACCCTTGCTACCTCTCCATTTACAGCTATCACTGTACAAGCAGGTCCAGATCCTGCAGCCAACAATCATGGTCACACAAAATAAGATGTTCTCAAAGCCACTGCAAATTCTTGGCTTTGAAGGGGAATTTGAAGAACCCTGTGAGGATGAGCTGACCTGAGCTCTGAGCCAAAGGCAAAGCAGAGATCTGGGGCTGGATAAGCAGAGCCCTGTGCAGCAGCCAAGCCCCCAGTCAGTCACCCATGGCCAAAGCAAGAGGGGGCAGATGGGGCTGGTCCCGGGAAACATGGATGTCTCACGTGCTTGAATTGTCAAGCCCAAAACAGATAAAAATCTGGGCACACAGCAAGGATGCAGACCCCAAGAGCACAGTAATGTTAAGGGGAGAGGTTTCAGGAAGGGGAATAGAATAGCAGTGAATGAACTTTTCAGATAAATTATACCTAAAGAGGAATGAAACATTATAGTTTCAATTACCGCTGTGCCCAGCCACGCAGGTAGTAATTCAAACAAGAAACAATTGCTGGATTGTCACCCTCAAATCAGACACATACCATTTAATTCCATTTACTGAGGGTTCACTGACTGTATTTTGAATCAAATACAGCCATTAATGTGCAAAGATCTGAAAAATGCATGTGTCCCTTTTACAAATGTGACAGTGAGACTGTAATTCCTGTAAAATCTGTTTTCTTCAGGTTGGGCTGTTCCTATTGCCATTAGTTTTGCAGATATTAAAAGTTTCACTCTGCCAAGCTAGCTCTTTTGAAATGGCTTGCACCTTTTTGTTCAGGGCACACGAAAAGCACAGCCAAATCCAGCCTTATATTCCATCATCCAAACTTAGCAAATTGATTCGAACGCAGAAAAAGCTACTTTCATTAAAACAATTAAATCCTTACTATTATGGCCGTATCTGGTTATTACAGCACAAATATAAATCATCAGTTACGGGAACTAAAAGCTTTCAGATGGAATTACTCTAACACCTGCCTCATGCAACGGGCACAGGAAGGATGATGTGCACCCGGCTTCTTCGGGGGCTGCGCTGCTGCCTAAATAAAAACCTGTCATATTCACAAAGTGAATATTATTGTGCTGCCCTGGTTTGCTCTGGCAGAAAAGCAGCACATGCCTATGGGGAGGGCGAGCAGAAGGAACAGTGCTTGGGATGAGAAGAGCTTGGGGTTTGCATCATTTGGACCGTGCAATAGCGCTACACAAAGCTAAACAATGTCCTCCCTCATTGAAGGAGCAATTTCATGGATAAAAACGTCCCTTTCAATGTGATACAGTGGAATGATTTTGACACAAAGTTTGGGGATTGTCTGGAGTCCTTTTCCTTTTCTTTTTAAAATAGTGCCTGCACGTATTCCATGTGTCAGCACCATCACACGCTCTCCATGGGGTCACAAAGTGTGTTGCCTAATAAAACCAGACCTTTCCGCAAAACTGCACTTGCCCTTCTGATCTGGCAGAGGATGCATCAAAGGGCAGATTGTTTAAATATAATTTCACTGGATACTGTGTGGGTCATCAGAACTGGATATATGTAATTTCAAAGGCTTTTCTCTTCCTGCTCCTCACATCATTCCAGGTCACACCTCCCTACAGGTGCTCATTGTTGACTCAAGGACACTTCCAGGCAGCAGAATATCAACAGAGCAGGGATGGACAGGCCAGCTCATCCTACACATTTTAAATTGCTTAAAAAGACCCAGAAGCTTTTTTGCAAAAAGAATCTGTGGCAGGGACTGAAATCAGTGCTCAGCATGTGGCTTAGACAAACAGAATGGTCATTAGTGAGTGTTGTCATTGTCACACCGGTGTAGACTGTTAATTCAGCACAGGAGTCATTAAAAACAAGCCTCAGTGGAGAGAGGAGTTTTTGTCAATGCTAGATGACTTGGCAAAAAGTGAAGAAGACCCTCAATATCCTACATTGCTCAGCTTGTAAATTCAGAACAAAAACTGCCAGGAATTTGCTGGCGACAGGATTAGGTACTAATTATTTTCTTATGCCGAAAGCTGTTAAAACCCAACCCTGCTTTTCCTCACCCCCATAACTTAGTTAAGCTCACCGGTCATTCAACAAGTTCCTCTCTTCCAGAAGAATGTCACCACTTCCAAAGCTTTCCCCTGACTTTGCTCCTGGGTTGAGAAGGTGGTATCACCCTCACACTGACTGTGATTATCCCATGTGTCTAAGGACTAAGGACTCAATCTCCCCCACCCCTGCTCCAGCCCCAGGGCTTTAATTGCCTCTGAGCTCAAATTAAAGAGCAGCATCCTCTCTGCTGCACGGGTGTCCCTCCCTTAGAGTTCCCCCCACCAGGTGCTTTTAATTTATTTGTATTTCCAGCAGCGATAATTGAGTTATCAATTTTGTGCTCTTTTGGGCCAGAAGCAAAGAGATCAGAGAGCTATTTTATACACCTAATTATAGATTATTTCCCATAGCTATAAAACCACAGAGAGACAGATCCAGAAAATATGTCATGAGGTGATCTGTGTCCTCTTCTTCTCTACTGGCTTCTCCCTATTGCTTCCTCTTAGTCCAAGCTGAATGCCCTCCAGACAAAACACTTGTCAAAAGCTAGGGATACCTATTTCCCTACAGGAAAGGGAAATGTCTCTTTGCCCCAGCAGAGAGCTGCTTAAAATGAAATTCAGCTTTTACTGAAATGATCTGTTAAAGCCTTTAGCACCTCATAGAGTCAGGCTGAGATTTATCCCATTTCTGTGCAGTTTGGCTATAATCTGGCTCATAATGGTGGCCCAGGGTCCTGCTGAGGAACGAAGAATTTGATTTTCTTTCCCACTAATGGTTTTGGGGTGGGGTTGGACTAGATGATCTTTAAGGTCTCTTCCAACTCAAACCATTCTGTGTTTCTATAAATTTGATGTGGCTCCTTATGCCCCCCATTATCTCCCCACTTCCCTGGTCCAGAGGCTCCTGCAGAGCCTCCCCCCATCCCATGCAGGTCCGAGCTGCCTTCAGCATCCTCAGTTCTGCCTGAGCTGCCTGGAGCACACTGCAGTGCAGAGCCAGTGCTAAAGTCCAGCAGGTCCTATTTTTATATTTACAGAAAGGGATGGGAATCATCTGTGTGTCGGTATTAGGTTTCTGGTGGTGACATGAAGAGGCCATCCAAGATGTATGACCTAGCAAATGTACTGTAATGCACACATCACATTTGTCCTCCAAGTAAGTAGATATTGCCTAGGGTATATTACATCTGTGCCTTCATGTTTAATTTAATGTAAGTGAACTGCCTTAATTTCTCTAAATTGTAGTAATAAACATAATGCTAACAGTGATATTGCTAATAATTTATTTTGCAAGTGATTAATCAACAATGAACTATTTTAATTACCTGTTCGGAAATGCCAAACTCTAAATTAATTATGTGTCATTATATGAATTCATATGTATAAATATATACACTTATATATGAATTCTGAGGCTAATTAAAATGAATAAACCATCAGATTTGGTGAATTCATAGAGCTGAGGGGAAGGGGGGGGTCTGCTCTCCCCTGCTTTTCTGGCTTTTTGCATTTCACCCTCAGCACAAAGAGAATCACATCCCAGTGCTTTCAGTAAGTCATTTGTGATCCTAAAAAATATATTACCCAGAGAAAGTAGCAAATTCCCTGGGTCCCACCCTGCAAAGAGCAGTGTGGCCACATGGCAAGGGCAGGGGTGGGTGGTGAAAGCAGGGGTGGGTGACAGGGGCTGCAGCACCTCTGTCTGCAGGAAATGCAGAGTGGGACTCTTTGGGGTGATCTCTGTGCCTGATCTTGGAGCTCCCTGGAAATAAAATCCAATGGGAACTTGAAGGGGGGAGAAGGAGATGATTCCCTGGTCTCAATTGTTTACAGCATTTTTTTGCAGGGAAATCAAGGAATAAATCAACAGATTTGGGGCACAACCACAGAGTTTTCCTTTTCACCTGGTGGAGGAGACTGCATCTAGAGATGCTACAAGGCACAAAGCTGGCAGTGCTGGGGTATTTAGCACTAAGAGCACCCCCATGTGCCCCAAAATGAGACTGAGCAGAAAGGGGAGAACATCTCTTTACAAAAGACTCAAGCCAAGAGACCCCCAGCCATCCAGCCCTGGCCGAGCCAGCAGCAGTGGTCCCCAGTGAGTTGGTGGCCCCTGCAGCACAGAGGGACAGGGGACTGCAGGGGAGGGAATCTCTAATTTAGGGGTGTGGAGGGAGACAGTTCTAATGGCTTGTAGCATCAGCTTGAAGAGCAGGATGATTAATGAGAGCGATGGCATGGAGGAACCAGAATCTAAGTAATGAGACCTTTATTTGATACATAATACCACTGGGACCTTCTATAAAGAGAATACCATGAGTAGGGCTAAGTTTTGCTGGTTTGGGAATGCATCAGGAAGGGGGAAAGTATTGCTGACTCTGCAGTCAAATGCTGGGGCTGTACGCAACGGGACTGCAGCGCTGTTCAAAGTGAGCCTGGGACATGTTAATTCAGCCATATATTTTCAGATGCTGGAAAAGCACCCTGACTTCTGCTTTAGTGTGCTGCGTGGACATATGCAGAGTTGTGGGTTTAAAATGCAGCGTCCAGAGCCTGATTCCATCACCTCGTGGTTGAATTCAAGCGGGGAGATGAAGAAGCCATTATATACACAAGAAGAACTTCCAGCCAAAAAATTACTTATGGTTTCAATTGAAGGAGAAGTTGCAGATAGTTTGGGTATGGATGTCAGAAACACAGCAGTTAACAGCAGAGATGTATGAGAGATTGGGTGGTGATAACTTAGATAAATTGGTGTCTCATCCATATTAAGGAGACAGCTCATCCTCAGTTGCTGCCGGATGACATGAACAGTGGAGCGTATATGGATACTAAAATATATTGGTCTTAAAGTTAAATCCCCAAGAACCATCAGAAATAAGTCTCAGAAGCCAAAGTGAGATCTGATGCACACTGCAAAAATATGTACTCTGTCAGAGCACACTGCTCTCTCCATATAACTTCCACCATTTGTGGGACAATTATAGGGAAAACAATACTGTGATCTGTAAAACAGTTCCTGGAGTGGTTTTATTCACTAACTCAATGCTATGCATAATCATTGCCAGCAACATCTCCAGAGGTGTGTGCATAATAGAGAGACATCAAGTCAATGAGTCAAAACATCAGAAAATAAAATTCAGATGAATCTCGCATTCAAAAAATTATATCATCTGTCATTTAACACTGTCTGAAGACCTCCTTACTGAAATAATACATCTAAAGCAAAGGTTACCCCAAGCAGTAATACAATATTGTGCTGTGTTTAGGACCTGCCAGGAACAAGGGTTTTCTGCACCTCGAGCAGCTGCCAAAGAAGGGGAGCTGGAGTTACAAGTCCTGTGGGGATCTTCAAACTGAAGCACCCAAAAGATTCAGAGACAGAAGGTACTGGGAGGGTCTTTTCCTCTCCTGTACCCTGTTAAAAGCTGCCAAAGCCATTAGTGACCCCCCAGCATCACCAATTCCCTTTGCTTTGTAGATATGCATAATTTTTTTTTTAAACACTCAAATTAGCCTATAAAAGAGGGTTTGTATCCAAATGCAAACTTAATTTGCCCTCGCTGACGTTACACTTCCCCGGATTAGATCTTTCATTCCTCCTGTTCCAAAACACCCATTGTGATAAGAAGTTCCCCTTTTTGAAAATGCAGCTTTGGAAGACCTTTAAATCCCCTCACTAAATTCTTATCGTGCTGTTTTCCCAAAGCACCGTGTGTAGCATCATCTCTGCACTGCAGCTTGAAAGGAACAATTCCCTGCAGATGCAGGCGCCCGCGGCCAGGAATATCTGCTCCGGGATGCTTTGGCAGGGATATCACAGCATGGGCCATAAGGCAAGCATATATACATACATATACAAAATGTAGAAAATGTATATGTACATATATAACCTGGTCCTTGTTGCACCCAGGCAGGTGCAGGTGGGAAGAGCGAGTGCCGTATAATGAGTCCGAGTTGCTCCAGGGTGTGAGAATGAGCAATGAGCATCTCTGCTGGAAGCAAAATCAGGAACTTGGGTGAGCTTTGCTACTTAGACAACAAATCACTGGGTGTGCTTGAGGGTTCATTTTTCATTGGGAAACACCGGTGAAAAGAGTACTTTGCTGCTTATCTCTTTATTGCTTATCAGTGCTTCTTTGCCCTTCATTTCTTGGAAAAGGCATGGTGCTTAAATGGGTTGAAGGGTGGATGCTGTGAAAGAACTAAGCCACCTCTTTAATCCCAAAGGCTTCATCAAGGGTTCATTTTGCTCTCTGGGAAAATCTCTGTCTTCCCAGATCACTCGCCTCCCTCACTCCACCATCCATCTAGGTTGCCTCGTCTGTATCTGAAGGCATGCTTGCCATCCTTTGAAGAGGTAGTCTCCTCTAAAAAATCAATAGTTAACATTGTCTTTAAATAGTCTGACATTTACCTTTACTGCAGTTTTCATTTCTTTCTGGGATTGCTCAGACATTTGTATTACCCATGCACATTCCTTATTTCTCTGCCTGTAGCCACCGACCAGGAGCTTTGCAGGGATGGCAATCCTGCTGGTGTAGCTCCCAGCCACAAATGAGGAGACTTTTGCAAGATAATTGAGAGGACTGGAGCTCACTAATAGAAGCATCTTTAATTTATGGAAGACATCAAGTGAGAATAATTACAAGAAAAAGGGTAGCATAAATCCCTGAAGAAAATACATGCTGAATGCAGTTTTCCCAACAAGCAAATTTGAATGCTGGCCCAAAGGTCAAAATAAAAGACTCTGAGCTTCAGCCTCCTGAGCCATCCACCTTTCCTTTGGCTCTTGTCAAGAACTTGTCTGGGGGTTCATTTAGAAAGCTGCTTGCACAGAGCAGGGCCGTTTGCAATCTGGGAAAGTTAAGCAAATTAGCAGAATTATTAGGTAAGAGGCAATTCTCCACAGCCTGCAAAGCAACCGCTTGTTAAATTAGCTCACACGGGAGAATTGCACTGATCGAATGATGGTTGCAGTGTTTGCAGAGAGAAGACTGTGCAGGCATTTCCTTTGAAATAACACTGCTCTACTCCAGCCTAAGAATAAAAATGGAGAGTTTGTGCAGATTCTCTGGCAGGCTGGGACAGGCTCCTTGCACAAATGTACTGGAAGATGCCTTTGTCTTTTAAACACATTTCTCCTATCCAGTTCCTTCTGCCGTAATAATAAAAAAACTAATAAAGAAGAAGAACCCAACCCCCTCAAACTATTTACTTCTAAAAATAGGGAAGGTTGCAGAAGAACTGATGCCACCAGACCCCTGGAAGCAGATGGCTCGATGCACCCAGTCCCCTCTGGGACTTACAAGGACACTTAGGGTTTTGCAGCCTTGCTGTCCCAGGGAGACTTTGGGAACGGGGCTTTCAGCAGCAGAAACAGAACTCAGAGTCCTCCAAGAAGCCAAGGAGAGGGTGGTTCACACACAGTTTCTGAAATTTCAGTCTCATTTTTATATACTCATTGGCTATTGATTTGATATTTTTATACCTTATATAGTACACTTAGTACAGGAAAAAACAAGTAAATGCGTTTTATTAGTGGGTCTCTGATGGAAAATTATGTCAGTTTTCCATTTAAAAGATGCATCAGATTAATCCACCTATGAATCAATCTCGTCCACACTTAAAAACCTCCTCACACCCCACGGTAAATTTTCCAGTGTGACACTGCAAACAGCATGTAACAGTTGAAGTTTTAAAATGATGAAAAGGTATTATTGTGAAGTCTTTAGCAGTTCCAAAGCAGCTGAGAATGAAATGCTCATCCCCAAAGTGAAGTGAGGGTGTTACACCAGACTTAGCTCCAGATTCCCTTGCAGGAGATGAAGCTTTTTCATAAAGTCATGTACTTGAATCCATCAGCATCAGCATAAGCAGCAAACCACTGAGTTCCTCCAGCCTCACCCTACTTGAAATTCCGAACAGCACCCACAACTGCAAGCAGGAGAGTCCTGGAGACCAACAGTGTCTAAAACAAGGGACAAGACACCTTCCTAACTGCACTACATGGTCTGACACCCCGTTACCAGCCCCAAGACCTGGCAGTGTTGCTGCAGTGGACATTGGCTGAATCCCGCAGGAATTGCCAGCAGATCAACGGGGAGATTTCATCAGGCACTGGCTCCCGAGCAGCCCCAACGCAGGTGAGGCTCCCTGGGGTGTCAAGGGAGAATCTGCAAAGTCAGGCTGAGTGCAATCACCAGATAAATCCTCTGCAGTTGCCAGCAATGGACCTGAGCCATGATGCAGAAGTTCTGGTTCCAGACTGAACTTTTCTCCCAGGTTTAAGAGATACAGTGTCTGGAGTTGCTTTAAGTCTCTGCCAGGCTGTTGGCTAATTTCTGGTATCTCCAAATCCCTTTTTTTTTTTCCACACTCTATCATCTGCTTTATAGGATACAACACTTAAGCCTACCTAATGGCGGGTTTGGAATCAGGGTTATTAAATTTGCCAAGTGTTGGCTGTTGAACACTGCCCTATGGAACAAATGGCACAGTTTTGGTTTTTTGTTTCTTCTCCTGCTTCTTTCTATGACTGACAGATATCCCAGCACAAAGGGTTGTCCCAGGTTTTATCCTTTGCAGGCTTGTTTTGGCTCACAGGACCATGCTCCTCACCATGGAAAGATGGATTATGCCTTTACTTTCCAGGTGATCCACAAAAGGGCAATAGAAAATAACTCCTTTCCCAGCACTGAGGAGCAAGAGTGGCACGGGGCCACCTCTTACCCCTGACAGGATATCAGCTCGTGGTTGGACTCCTGGGAAATAGTTTCAAATCTCTTCCCTTCTCACTCTTTTCCCTCTCCCTCTCCCACTATGCAGGAGACAGCAGAAGCCACCTGTAAGATACTGCACAAAATAATTTACAGGAGGGGTGGGCAGAAAGAACTGGAGGCAGATCTTATCTGAGGGAGGTGCTAAGAGATGTGACATACCTATCCCACATGGATGTGGAAAAGAAGCCCTTGGTGCTGAGTCTCTGGTACCTTCAAGAGAAGACTGGCCATGCTCTGCCTCCATCACTGGGTTACTTAGCTCATTGTAGCCCTCCTGTAGCAGATGGTGCTTGTGGGCTCAGCCCCAGCTCTGTGGTGCAGTCCTACCTTTCAGCCCCGGGACTACATGGAAGATCACAGTGTTTATTTTTGGTGTTGTAGAATAAAAGACAAGTACCTATAAGCCAGCTGAGATCCTCGGGCATACACTGGTAGAACAAGCATAAGGTAAGAGCAGTTGAACATTAAAATAGGGAGCCTGTCACAGAATTGTAGAATAATTTAGGTTGAAAAAGACCTCTAAGATCATCGAGTCCAACCATTAAATCCATGTCCAATCCAGGCAGACCAATTGCATAAGTTAATTTACATGGAGCAGTGACAAGCTGTTTTCTGTTGTAGTTCTGTTTGCTGAATACCCCAAAACGAAGGCTTTTATTCCTTGTGAGAGAAAGGAGGACTTATCCACACCCCAGGCTGGGTGCTACTACACCTCAGCACTGCTGCAGTAGCTGAGGTAATGCATGAACCCGCCAAGCTGCTACGACCAGCCACGCGCCTGCTGTCTGGCCACGTCAGACACAAAGGAAAGGACATCTGCTTTAAACCTCAGCCAAAGAAGTTCACGTGGACACGTTTTATCTCGTGGTTGCAAATAGCTCAGGCTGTGCAGGCGGTCGCCGTTCACCAGGAGGGGTGGCAAACAAGCAGCCCGTGTGTAGGAGCTGAAGCATCCTTCTTCTGCTCTTGCTTGGATGTACAGGAGATACCATCATCCAGCCCTGTCTTCCCTTGGAAAACACGTGCAGCACATCTCACTGTATATGTTTAATCCAAACTAATGTCCGACAGCTATGATATGTGTGATTATGGCAGTCATTTTTAATTAGGGGTTGTGTCAATAGTATTGACATTTTTATCGCTTTTGGGGGAAGCAGAGGATATTTTCCTGCAGGTGAACTCCTGTCTTTGTGGTTTTCTATCCCTCCAGCTGCACCCATGGTACGAAAAGGCTGTCCATCTTATTAAACAATGAAATGTTATTAAGCCCATTCTCTGTACAAGTTAATTACAGCAACTTACACAATATCAAATCCAAGGAATGCAGAAATTCAAAATCCCTTCGTCCTGTGGCAAGATTTATAATCCTAGCCTGACTGCAATGTTCATCATTAACAGAAGCCCTGTCAGGATCTGGGAAACACTGATGGCCCTGTGAGGAAGAGGATGCATTCAGTACCTTGCTGGGAAGTGGAGTTAGACAGGAAAGGCTCAAGCCACTCCTTGCCTGCACTGATAAACATCCTACAGGAGCTGTCATCCACCCAGAAAGAAAAAGGAAGGCAGATCATTACATTTATTGGTCATAGTTTTTCAAGAGTTAATGAAGACCTACTAGAAAAGGCATGGATAGTAGCAGTAATATATATTTTTCATCTATCTCAAATATACCTTTGTTTCAACAGCTTTACATAACACCAGTAGAAGGTCTGACTGCTGCCTGATACGTCAGAATGAATCTTCCTCCCAGATGATGGTCCTGGTGTAGATGGTGCTCATATGGTAGAGTTTTTAATGTCTTTAACCATCTTTAGCTTTGTATCCTGATAGCCCCTTCAGGCTACATGTCAATGCCATCTGGGAGGAAAAGAAGAGACTTCTGCTCAAGCGCTGCTGTAACGCAGATCTCTTGACTAAAATTGTGCTTCCTTCACTTGACAAACCGTCAGCACAGAGCAATTATCTGCCTGTTGGCTTGCTTGTCCTTTCTTTTCTCTTCTCTTCTCTCAGAAAAAAAAAAAAAAAAAGCACACGAAGGAAAAGGATGCACAGGAAAACTCCATGGGCAGAATCCAGCTGATCTGATCGCACCACTCAAGATGTGCTTGCAGATGTATCAAAGGCAGAAGTGATCCCTTCCTTACCGCTCTTGTGCCCCCTTCTCTTCCTAAGCTTGACTGGTGAATGCTCTCAGGTATTTGGGACAGATAACGTGTCTGTTTTTATCTGTCTTAAGTCCTGTACAAATATGGATATTAGAGTATTAGTGTATTTAGGCTGATGTGTTCAGCAGCTCTAGATTATGAATTGCTCCTCAAAATAACGTTTGCGTTCGCCGACAAAGATCTTTATTACAGAAGAGGGTCAAGCAAAAAGGGTTACTCCTGCTAATTTTTCACTGTTATTTAATATTTGCACAAGAGGTTTGCGGGACTGAGTCCTCAGGATTGCCTTGTTTGAGAAGCTAATAGGGTTTCCGGGAAACCAGCAGTGTCTGGTGAGCCATCAGAGCAGCCTCTTAGAGGATATGGAGGACAATTAGATTTGAGGTAGTTAAGGATGGTTGGCTAAAGGTTTCTAATTACTTAGCCAGGACCTGGTCCTGGGGTTTTCAAAGTCAGCAGTAAGACTTCCCCTCAGAGCTGTGCTTTAAGGGAAATCGACTGAAGCAGATCCAATTTTCAGACCATGGGTGGGTTCATGATCTGAGCAGCTCCGGGCTGCAAAGGGCAGACATCAGTCAGCTCCATTTGCACCAAATCCCTGCTGTTGCATCAGGAGGTATTTGGGGGTGAGCAGGGCTGAAACACAAGCTGTTGGGAGGGATATTTACAATTTTTTGGCTCACGCCTTAGGTTTGTCCCTATACAGTAGCAGTCCCTAGAGAGCTCCCCTGAAGTCTACCTGCTGCCTTCTGTTGGGCCTCATATTTCCTTGACTAGACCATAATGGCTGTACTGTTATAGGAATTCCATGCTAAGTGAATTGAATTTCTCATTCCATAAAGATATAATTAGGCAATAAAAACACTGGCAGCAATCTTCAAGCATGGCTGCCTGAAAGTGGGATCCACATTTAAGCACCTAAATACATGGCCCAACTTTTGGGATCCTTGTGCATTTGTATCTTCTCTTGCTACAAGAGAACTGGAAGATTTCCTGATATTTGAAGCTCAGGTGGCTTTGGGGGAACCTAAATACGGACCACATTTCTTTAAGGAGAAAACATTTTCATTTATATTCCATGGTTTTGTTCAAGTTGCAATGCCTCCAGCTTTCCCATTTGACATTTTTTAGTAACTTAATTATCATTACCAAGGAAGAATTTTAATAATGGTGTGGTTTACATTGGATGCGGCCCTGGGGAACAAGAGAAAACAACCCAGATTGTGGGAGCAGGCGGGAGGAGAGTGGTATTTTGGAAACCCAGGCCACAACCTGCTGGCAGCATCTGTTTTTACTCAGCCTTTTCCTCTAGAGTCCCAACATCATTCACAGCCCAGACTGCCAGCAATTAGGGACTTGTGCTGAGGATTCCCCTTCCCTTGTGCTTTCGTCCCCTTCCTTCCTTGTTCAGGAATCTCAGGACTGGCAGTGACACCGTTGAGGTTGATGTTTGCTCAGCGACTGCTGCTCTGCTCACACAGTGATTCCTGTCTCAGCAGATGCCCTTACCTGGTGTTTCTGAGATGGGAATTAGGAAGTGGGATTAAATAGCGCTCAGAAACCATCAGGACCAACTGCAAAGCAATTAATCAGCCTTGAAAGACACTGTGTCAAGAAGTGACTTGGAGCTACCTAGGTGGTGGCCACTTGGCTGTTTTACCAAGGGCACAGCTGTGCTGCGTGGCTGGGACTGGAAAGCCATGAGCACCCTCTCTACCCACCGCAGACTGGCCCCATGCTAATACAGGGATTTGTTGGAGCTGCTCGTTTTCCTCTATTTGCAGGCACAAATGTCAGCAAATGCATTTTGCAAAGGCTCGAGTCTCTTCTATCAGGCCGGGTCAAAGCCCTTTTGGATGCATTGTTGGGCATTTGGAAAGATGCTGCGTTTGTGAAGATAAAGAAATGAATAAATAGAACCAGTAATTTCTTTTACACGTTTTCAGGAAATAGGCTGGTGGCATGAAGGAAAAAGTGCCTGATCTGATTGAAGTGTATGGGAAAAAAAATACATGTAGACTTCAGTAGGATTTCGACATAGATGTTTAGGCACTGTTAAGGGGCAGAAAAATGAGCTAGCAGGATTGAGTAAGTACTGCTTTCCTTTTAGTTGAGAAAAGGTGCTGCTGCAGTAACATTGCTCCTCATGTCTTTGCCTTTCAAATACCCAGTGACATAAATATTAGATGCATGTTAAGCCTCAGATCCATCTAACAACTCCTTATCTTGAAGCACATGAATACTCTTGGCCCTAGTAAGAACATTTAAATGGTACCTAAAGGACCAGAGATGCGGAATCAAGTGAACCAAATTCCTGGCGTGTGAAAAGAGACAAATCTCTGCACACTCTCATGCCAGGGGTTAACTTGGGCCAGGTGTTGTTAAGAAGTAAAGACATGAATAATCTCCCATCAGACTTTTGCATCCAAATGGCTCATTATGCCTGCAATATTCATAGCTTGTGAGAGTCCTATAGATTTACGATTGCTAGGAAAGGATGACGCCCAGCTTACTTTCCCACCAATCATTATTACATGAGAAAGGGAGTGATTTTCTTTAAGTCCATTAGCATAACATTAGTGCTTATAAGGACCAGACAGGATAGAGAGTTTACAAGCCTTTTAGGCCAGCAAAATCAAACTGGGGACCCTTTTTCAGGAGCACATCTTTTATCTCATTAACAAAAAAAAAAACAACATTGGTGGCTAGTACAGGCTGTGGATATTTGCCATTTGGGGCAATGAAGAAGCAGCTGGTATTCCCAACTTCTTCCCAGCTCTGGTATCCCTGTAACAACCCATTTCTTCACTAGAGCTGTTGAAGGAGCAGCTTGGCGCATGCTACAAAACACAAGGAGGGAACTTCAGATCAAAACCTTTATTCTTCGTTGCAGCAGATGAAACACTGAGGCACAGGGCTCCTGGGTGGGTGTGAGCAAATACATATGAAAACGCACAGCATTTGCAGTGGAAATACACAGTCCTGTGTTACAGCTGAGATCAATATTAGGAGGATGATAGAGATTATCAATCTTGAGTGGTCTCCGTTAGGCAGAATTGACTGGCAACCACATAATGACTCAGGCTCAGCCCACCAGTTTAGAGCCCGAGTGATAGATCTGCAGATGCCAGTCATCATCATGTCCTTATCAGCAGTGTTCACGTCTTCTACCTGAGTCGCCCTGGTCGGGTTCAAGTGTTTCAGCCTCCAAGGTGCATCTGAGAGATCAATGCACAGCTACAGCTGGTTGAAGGGGACCAAATCCATTGAACAGTTGATTTGGTTCCATTTTACCAGCTTTAGCAAAGCATTTGGCCTCATGGGCTGCGGCAGCAGAGAGGGGAATTCTTCAGGGTCTTTTCTCTCCCAGCTGCCTGGACCTCTTCTGAACTTGCTGCCTGATGCTGCACTGGTTCAAATGGCTTCACTTTCAGGCAGTCAGGATTTATTTAAGCTTCTTAGAGGCTACGGCTGAAGAGCGGGTCTGAATTAAAGAGGCAGGTTTAACAGCAGTGGAATAGTCTGCAGCAGTAACCATCAGCCTGGAGCATTTTTAAACCTGATATTTGGCTCTGTCTGTCTTGAGAGCCACGCTGCTATTACAGCGTGACAGAAGTAAAGGCTATTGTTTTAATCCAGATACTTTAATTATCACTTCCTGACTTATTCCTCTCGGTGTTTTATGGTCTGCTGTCATCCTTCATGCCCTATGTTTTGTTATCTAAAATGACACCTAACACACAGCAGCAGAGATGTCCTTTCCTACAAGCAGCCCAGCCTACAGCCAAGGAATTCGGAACTGCAGAACTCTTCTCCTCTCGGGTTCTCCTTGGCAAACAGGAGGAAAAAGACTGAAACACCTGAAATCCTTTTTTAGAGGTTAGCAAAGTTTGCTTCCCTACCATGCAGCCTCCCATGTCTTCTTATCTGGCATTAAAATCAGCATTTTCAGGAGGTTTAAGATCTGCTCAAGACAAGCAACGGTTGTATTTGACATCACCAGAAACCAACAGGAAAACGAAGGAAAGGAAGTGAAAGGTGGGGTAAAATGGAAAAAAAAAAAAAAAAAAAAGCCTTTTCTTTCTTGCAGTCCCATAATCAGGCAATTTGTCCCCAAATGAGGAAAGCAAACCCCTGCTACGTCACCGCTGTCCAATTCACTTGCGCCATGGTTCATGTCGCAGAGCTGGGGAGCTGATTTCTCCTGGAGAGCCCTGCAGCATGAACACCCCACTGCTAAAAATAACTCAGTAAATCAAATTTAAAAATCACAGCGGCTCCGATCATTTCTGCAGTGGGAGCCAATAAAGTCAGGCCTTTCCTTCTTAACCCAGAGCCACGCGCAGATATTGCACATTGCCATGTGCATAACCTATTTAAAGAATTTATATGCGTCATAAGGCAAAGGTGACTTTTCCCCCCTCTTCCTCACAGCCCACCACGCTGCAAGATGATACTGGGGAAAAGCACCTGTGCTTAGAACCACTGCACACAGAAATACTGCAAGTGGGCCAGCATTACATCTCCCCAAGAATTACAGGCTTCACATTGTCACGGTAAGCACTGCAGATCACTTAACTGCCCAAACCTGTTACTCTAAGCTGCCTATAAATAAATGGAGGGAGAGATGGAGGGAGAAAGAGAGAGAGAATAGCTTTTAAAAAGAGCTCCACAATTAATTTAATCAAGTTATCTCTAGGTACCTTTTCGAGAGATGATCAAGCCAAGGAACTAAGTGGAAACTTAGACAGTGAAGACCTGGAAGTTCAATTCATCCATTGGTGACTTACAGGAGGCAAAGGAAAGTAATTATTTACTGGTGATTGGGTGGAGGTGGAAATGCCATCAGCGACTGAGGCTGTACTGAGCTAAACCCTGATGGGCACATGGGTTTTTGTTTAGAGTGCACCAAGCTGCCTTAGCACCACCACTTAAAACACACTCTGCTCCTCAGGTACTCTTGTTCTGTTCCAGCCCCGTTGATTTGGGGTCAGTCATTTGAAAGCACTGCCGTGGGAGAGTGGCGTGGGGTTACACTGAGCATCCTCTGCTGGGGACCAGTGCTGTCCCCAGTCCCCCCTTGCTTTGCTTCAGGGAGTGCCTTGGAACATATTTGAAATCAATGTGAGTCGGCGTGGATGTTCTATAACATTTTGTTTAAATTCTCTGCAGTGAGTTATGGGTGAGGTTTTCCTTTTTAGAAAATTAGGTTTTCTCTTCTGGATGCCATTAATCAAAACTAATGATGTCTCTCTGGTGGTGAGGCTTTCCCAGCAGCTGAGAAAGAGCAGCCCACGCTACAAGCTGGAGAGAGCTGCAATAGCCTCCCAGCAGGAAGGGCACAGGCAGGCACTACCAGGCTGGTCTCTGGAGCTGTACTGGCCACCAGGCACCCAAGCAAGATGGATTACAGGTGTGGATAGAGGTGTGTACTGTGTTGAAGCACCTGATCTCTGCAGTGAGGCAGTGCCCATTCCCAAATGCCTGTGGGCCCCCACTTCTATGAAACAGGAGGTACGGGGTTCACCTCTGCCTGCTGAGCGCTGCCAGGTTCCACAGGCAGAGTCTGGCAGGGTGCTGCTCTCCCTTCCTGCCTGTGCCAATGTTGCAAGTGCAGTCTGCAACAGCACCATATCCAGGTCCAAAACCTCAACCACTCAACACCAGCAAGTTCAGGCTTGAGTCCAGAGAGAAGCAAGGTCTAGTCTTCTCCTTGTGAAATAGGGTCTTACGCTGGAAAGGCCCCCAGGGCCAGGAGCAGATGCTCCTGCCCCTGCTCAATGCTCCAGCACATCCCGAGCTGGGAAAAGCCTACAGGCACTGTGGGATGGCACTGGAGAGCCATGGGCACCCTGAGTGAGAGACATGGGCTAGAGGTGAATCAAAACCAAATTATTAAAACAAACCTGTGCATCACTTTTCCCTCTCTGACAACCCTTGTGCAGTGCCTCTGCTTGGCTTTTGGCTACGTTGGCAATGATTGCAGGCAGGAAAAGGAGCAAAAGCCCCATTGCTATGGCAAGGAGGATCAGTAGTAGGCAACGCAAGAGAATCTGCTCTTTTGCGGATCTTTCTACTTTAGCCTCAATATTCTAATAAAGACGTGTTATAGACAGTACAGAAAAGCCAAAGAATTTATCAGCATTTGTCGATATTCCTAATGAAGCAGAAGATTCAACATGCAATAGAATTAGCCTACAACAAACCCTTGCATAGGGCCCATCCTTCCGAGTCCAGAAATCTCCTGCCTATTCCAGTCCGATACCCTTTTGAAAAATGAGCAGCCCTCCAAGCCATTATCATTATAAGCTAAAAGGCCAAATGAGACAAAGTACTGTTGCTCTTCATCTGAATAAACAAATCATTTTTAGATCAAATGCATTAACAATTTATCATTCTAAAATCCAATCAAAAGGAAAAAACAACAATACAGAACATTGATTTCCTACAGCTTTATCTTAATGAAGTGCACATTCCCTTCGTAATTAGCTTTGCAAGGGTTTTTTTTCCCCTTTCCTGCAGCTAATGTGTTATTTGATTTCCATCCAAACATTAGTAAATTGGAGGAAATTTCCTCAAAATGAAGTGGCTTTTGATAATACAGGAAAACATCTACTCTCTCACATTGCTATTTTTTCCCCCCAAACAGCCATACTTATACTGCAGATGATTCAACTTTATTGCATGGTGTCTTTGCGAGGATGTTTAAATCAATGCCACAGTCATGGGATTCTGCACAATGTGCCATTTGTAAACCAGAAAATACAAGCTTGCTGCTTTTATCCTTTTCCTTGCAGACATCAAATATTAATTGAACTTATATTATTACAGGGAAAAAGTGGACTGTGTTTTATTAACATTTCTAAAATTATAGATATTCAACCCAAAAAGTAGACTCCAGACAAGGCTCGAGAGCCTTCCGCTTGGATTTTATTTGACTTAATTAAAAAGCACTCAGTTCCTTTGTGCACTAAAGTAGTTGCTGACATCGCAGTAGCCACTCAGTCTTTCAAACACCAACTATTACCTGAACTTAATAAAGTGTCTATTTAATTTATACACCCTCATGAACTCACCTGTCTCCCACAAACACAATGTGGTTCTTGCTAATGAGCAGCGAAGGCAGCAACTTGACAGCAAACTCACCAGCACCCTGGGGTAACTCAGCTGCCCCAAAACATTATTTCCATCTCCTTTAATCTGCCTTCTCTACCATTAATGCCACTATCCAACCTCCACGAGCCAGTGATCCACCATGCATTGCTGGAAATACTCTTTGCCAGGCCACCTCTCCCTTTCTCCCCTAAATCTCTCTTCTAAAATCTTTTCTTCTTTAAATGATGCTGAACAAAGGACTGTTTCTTTCACCCTGCTTCACTGAGTACTTGCTGAAATGAAATGGCTAATTTGATAGCCTGGTTTTATCTGGATATATTGCCAAGGTACACGGCAATATCTATGACAGGGAGTGAAGTCCCAAACCCTACAGTTATCACCTTATTCCTTAGTTATACAGAACATCTAAAGTGACCTTATCTCCGTCCTAATCCAAATTTTGGTCCTAGGCCTCTTGTAAAACTAACGGTCCCATTTCAAGCACAGACCTGCTCTGTTCTGCCAATGAAGGGCATCGTTACCTGGAGGGAGCTGGCTCCATGTGGGATAAAGATGGTCCCTCCGAAGCTGTTTTCCTGAAGCACAAGGCTCCAAGCAGGTCTCTGGGAGCTGCAGCTCCTGAAACCGGACATGGAAATAGTTGTGGAGTTGGATTTTTTTTTTTTCTACTCACACTCTCAAAAGAGAACAAAGCCGCTCCCTAATACAGTTTGTGCATTTTATGGACCTAACAATTAAATAGGTTTTAAAACATGTGCTGACTGCATAATTCCATACAGGGGAGTGCGCTCAGCGTTTTTAAACAGCAACTGATACGAGATACCACTTAATAGTACAAAACACCAGCAGTCCCGTTAAAATCAATAGAAAATTAGATGCTATGAAAATGCAATATGTGTCCAATTAGTTATAATTGGAGCAAATGGTGATGCAGATAAACTCCTGGAGGAAGATGTATTTGTCCGGAATGCTCCCTGCCTGCTGCCAGCACGGCGCAGGATCGGCCATGGCAGGCTCTGCCATACCCTGGGCATGAGTGATGAGCCATCTCATATACGTGCGTTAACTGTTATCTAATTATGGAGTTGCTCCGAGCCGGCAGGACGGCTTTGGTGCACCACTGTGCGTGGTGAGAAACGATCGGCTGTCACATGGAAACCTCCCTGTTGGACTTGACAAATTATGCCAGCAAACCTGTTTAAGGACTAAAAAATCCTTGGACGCGGTGACAGGCAGAGAAAGATGCCATGTTATTTATTTATTTATCTGTCGGAGTTTAAGAATTGTGGCTCAGTCCCACCAATACTCACTTTTTTCCCTGCCTGCCTGTTGTTATATCAGTTCAAACTCCCTCTCACCAATTATTTTCCAGGCTTCTTTCAACTCCTAAAAACTCAGCTGCACGGCGAAACGGGAACTAGGTTATGCAATTCTAACGCTTTATTTTTAACATATGTGGTGCAACATATTGGCCTCCTCTTTGTTTCATCTTATGACTAAAGAAAATGAGCGAAGATCCCCTGTCACAGCAGCACAGAAGGTACATCCCCAAACAAGCATCGCTCCAACCCTTTCATGCTCTCACACTGGATGAAAGCACATCACTTGCAGTACAACAATTATTAATTTGCAGTGATTTTTTTCATATAAACGCTGTAAAGTAACAGTTATTTTGCCAAAATCATTGGCTCAGAGCTAAGGAGCAATATCTTTCTCCAGGGTTCATATTTTATTCTTGTTTTAAACTAATAATTCAAATTATTACAGACTTACGGCCACAAAAAAAAAAAAAAAAAAACAACCAAAAAAAACCAAAATCAAAACAAAAAAAAAAAAACCAAAAAAAAAAAAAACCAAAAAAAAAACCCAAGGCTGATGTTTACCCAGACCTGAAACCTTTTTACATTATTGGACACAGTTACTTACACTGTTAAGGGAACTGTCTCTCAAGAAAGGGAAAAAAAAAAGAAGTGGCAGCTTTTATTTGTTACGCTGACTCAGCTGAACAGTGGAACAAGAAACGTTAAGCCCCAATCCATAACTTCTGTGGCCGCTCAAAGGACGTATTCTTCCTCGACACTGATAAAAGTTTAATATGTAGTTGCCGAGGTTTTTAATAAACTTGTCAACAAAAGAGCAAGGCAAATTGATGGGGACCTTCCCAGGAATAAATTCAGTTTCAAATAGGCCAAATGAGCGTGGAGGACAGGGAGGGGACGGCACATGGGAGACTTTTGCTGGTCTTTGCAAAAATGGCACAATAGATTTTAGTGGGTGCGTCTTATTGTCTCAAAGACAAGGCTTTAGGACAAAGCTGGCTTAATTTAAAGAGAGTAATGTGGTTTAGCTCCCCGTGCAGCACAGCCCTGACTCTGTGAGGGGTGGAAGAGGCAAAGCCTGGGTATAAATCCCTGTGTTGCACTTGCTGCCCTCACATCCCAGTCCCCTTCCCGCAGCCAACCCATTCAGGGACAAGCTGCAGTGTTGCTCCACATTTTTTATCCCCAATCTCCCATTGCATACATTTCAAGACTTCCCCTCCAGGCATCATATGCACAGCCATCTCCTCTGCTTGGCCAAACCATCCCCACTCCTTGTTCCAGCTTTTCCCTTCAAATACTCTGCTTGGCCAAACCATCCCCACTCCTTGTTCCAGCTTTTCCCTTCAAATACTCAAGGCTGAGCTTAATTCAAGCACAACACAGTCCTTTTCCTCTGCTGGTTCACACTCCTGCAACCCATAACTAAAAGCAACCCTGACATACAGGGAACAGTCATCCTGCATGTGCATGAGCTACACACACTGCCCATCCTCTGCAAGGTTAGGAGTGAAATCACCACATGAGATTCATTATCTTCTCCTGGTTTCAATCAAGTTTGTGCCTTAAATTATTAAGACTTGAGGGTTTTTTGTTAATTTGTTTACCCAAAGTAAACACAAATATTAAATCAGAGCTTCCAATAATCTCACTGCCAGCAAATTAACAAGCAAATTAACCCATGGTGTCCCAGAAGGGGACACCAATCTCTTAATCTCAGTAAGTCCTTGTGACACGTTTCTTCCCATGTCACCAGCTCCCTCCTGACACCTTCTTTTGCTTAAACCAAACAGCTTGAAGAGCCAAAAGCCGAGTCCTGCCTCCCATACCAGGTCACTACTCAGATTGGAAGCACTGCCCTGACTGTTGTGGTGAACTTTATTCTTGATTGCTCTTAGGTCACTGGATTCCTGCTCCCATGGTTTTATCCAGCTCCCCAAATGCCAGGGTTGACTTGCCTATGTAAGGGCTTTGAAGGGATGGCTCCTGTCCTTACAGCTGCTGGGTGACTTCTGTGGTTGGTGGTCACGAGTCCCACGCCTCTTGGCTGCCCAGATGCCACCTAATCCTGTCCCCCCAGAAGGGCAGCTGAGAATGAGCACTATTTATAGCAGTTGTTCCCCAGTTCCCCCAGGCTCATCAGTCTGCCCAGGGCTTTTTTAGATAGCGGCACAGGTCCCAGCACAGGCCATATCTGGGCATGGAGAGGCATTTACAGGCACGGCCCTGTGCTTCAGGAAAAAAAAGAAAAAGGAGGAAAAAAAAAAGGAAACCCCCGCATCTGTTGGAGATGTCAGTCGCCTGCTTCCCCTGAGCCTCCTGAGCACCACCAGCAACTGCTCCAAGTGCTAAAATCTTTGACTATCAAATTCTGCTTTATTCAAGACATATCTGTGCCTGAAAGCCTTCCCCTTGCACACAAGGGTGTCATCCACCAGCTCTGCTCCTCCATACAGACCACTCTGGAAAAATACAGACTAACCCAGGGATGGTGCTGGTTACACAATGCAAACAAAAACGTCTTCAGAGCATCACGGGGATCTGCAGTGGTGGGGAAGAGACAGCCCACAGGGACACCGTTCCACCTGCACATACAAGTGCCCACCGAGGTGCACAAAGCTGGGCATGTGGACAGCTGGGCAAGCTCGGGGGCCAGGCTGGCATCACACAACCTTCCTGGTGCCGGCAGAGTGACCCGGCAGCACCGCGCAGCACTGCGCCCAGGCTGGCAACCACTGAGCAGCCCTGCAGTGCTGGAGCACCCTACAGACCCCATCGACCAGCTCACTCCTGCTGGGACATCCCCCAGGCAGTCACAGCCCCATGAGGTCCTGGCTGAGGTCCAGCCTCTGCACCTTGTGCCTTAAGCCTGCTCAGAGGTGTGGGGAGCCCAGACAAGTCTTCATTACAGCACGAGCGCAGCGGGGCACAGTCCAGACAAGCTGTGCCATCTCCCCAAAATACATACTGGGCATCACTGTGCAAGCCAACACCAAAGCAGGAAAGTCCTTACAAACCCAAAACCCTTGTCCTCAGGTGGTTTCGTCAACCTGCCTTGGCTGTCTCCAGCTTCAGCCTTGCAGTGCAGGTACAGCTTCAACGACTCCACCGCGAGCACCTACTTTGCCTCTGAGGGAAACTGAGGCAGGCGAGCCAAACAACTTGTCTGCAGGCCCAGCGAACCGGCAACGGAGCCCATGTCCTCAGCTCCCATCCTTGGAGTGCTGGGCTGCTCTCACCATGACCTGCTGCATCCCAACGGGAAAGCAGCTGGCAGCATCGCTGCCCGCTTGGCCGAGGTCAAGAGCAACTTCAGCGTCAAGCGGCAAACATTTAACCCAGCATCTTCTCTGGGAGGCAATCGCCAGTGCGGTACTTAAATCAGCCCTGGGCTTTCCGGGGAGGGATCCGAGCCGAGGATATTTCTCTTGCTAGGAACACACCACCCCCTCGCCCACAGTCACTGCTAAGTGCAAGATGTGGTGAAAGTCTTTAAAAATAGATATATTCCCAAGCAATTCATGCCGCTTGCATCTGGCAGGGCAAACCTAGCATGGAAGCTCTTTCTTACTGACTAAAAAGGATCGTTAGCAGCTCGAGGCTCGTGCAACCTTGACTCTCTTCCTTTCTTCAGGGCCTTCTCTTGTTCTTGGCCTAAACTAGTCCTGGGAAACACAAGGGAAGCCCTGCCCAGCTAAGCTGGTGTCAAAGGCAGGGAAAGATACTGCAGTGCAGTGCTGATCTCTTCTGCAATCGGACGTGCAGACTAGCCCGAATGCTGAGTCAGCACAATTTCTTTTTTGATTGGTTGATCTGAGTAACATATTTTCAATGTATGCTAAAGGGGCAGCAATTAATACCTTTTCCCCCTTTCCCCACTTTTCCAAACCACTTCGAATCGAATGCACAAATCTCACCCCCAAAGTCACTCTCTGGTCCTAAATATTCTGAGGCTCTTTCATTTTTAATTTAGGGCATTAAAAAAAAAAAATTTGCAATCTAAGCGATGCTCACTTTGATCGACTTGTGCTGCTGCAGCTAAAATATCTGTCCTGCAGGTCAATCTAATCATGCTTAATAGCAGTTTATTCTTCAACGCAACATTTTTCACGTTGGGTAGACAGTTTTAAATGAGATTGCTGATGCACCCCTTTACTAATGCTTTTACCAGGGCCAGCACATCCCTTGAAATACTTGTGCAATAAAATGCTTTATTGCTCTTGATGAATGCACTATTAAACTTGAATTGCAAACATGGCCCCCCCTTTTTAAAAAAAAAAAAAAAAAAGAGGGTGCTAGAATTTATGGGACCACCTGTCTTCCAACATTAAGTAATAGTAACAACGGTAATAATAGATCATCAATGTAACAAACACACAAAAGTACAAAAAAAACAAAAAAGAAAAACCCGCCTGGGAAATCCGCATGGCACAAATTTGTCCCTGTGCTCTCATGTGCACGTGCAAAATATCCATCTTATACCTGCCGGTAGTTCCGCTTACATGCGGAGAATTCATCTTGAGAACGGCTGGATTTTGTGAGGCATAGAATAGAAAAATTTAACTAATTTGGTCCACTGGATTTATGGCTTTTACAATTCTCAGAGCTCCTGTTTCCATGCCTGGCACCGCGCAGTCCTCGGCTTGCAGGATGGATGGGCGCACCTGAGCATCCCAGCGCTGCGGGTCCAGCACAGATGCTCCCTTGCAGCGCGCCCGCCACGGCACTCAAGGCCAGGAGATGCTCACCAGTTTAGGAAGAGTGTAAGAGAAGTGGCTTTTTTTTTTAGCTATCAAATAGAGCGGACCTAGTGCAATGTAACAGCCACAGTTTTAATCCGAAGAGGTGTAAAACGGATGAAGAGCTGCCATGAAGCGGAAGAACGGCACAGACTGGTTGACAAAGGCCTGTAGCCATCACCTGCTGCCACTGATGTCAACAGTAGTGGGCTACTGTGGCTCTTGGGGGGCCACATACACCCCAAGTCATTTTTAGCACCGCCCAAGCCCAGCTGACACAGGCCATGGCAAACCCTCCCCTGCTACCTCCGCTCCCATGCTGCGAGACAGCGCTCAGAGTTATAGCTTTGAAAATATTTACATAAAAAATAAATCTGAGCACTTAGTGACTTCCTAAAGTTAGCAATTCCATGTGATTAACAAGCATATTAATTCAGAGAGGCGGGGGGAAGGAGATAAAAATTGCATTACAAATGCAGGTATCTACTGTAAATCAGACCGTGAGCACCTTTGCAAGAGGAACACAAAGTGCCACAGGGTTTTTAGTAAACCCTGCACTGAGGAAGAAAAAAAAAGGAAAGCAAAAAGAAGAAAAAAGAAAATTAAAAAAAAAACAAACAAAAACCACAAAACAAAAAACCAGAAGGAAAAAAAACAACAGGAAAAGAAAAAAAAAAAAAAAGGAGAAAAGAGAAAAAAGATAAAAGATAGAAAAGGAAAGAAGAAAGGAAAAGGAAAGGAGAAGAGGTGGGACAAAGGGTCAGCAAGGAAAAGAGGGCAATTTTATATATAAATTATATATAATATGTAATGTCATGTTATATCCAGAATGGTGACAATTGTCCTCTTTTTTTATCCAGAGAGTCAAGGTAACATTGGTGATTTAGAAGGGAGTGAAACTGCAGTCCTCCTTGGACACCAGTGCTTTCCTGCTTGGGCTCAGCTGATTTCCCATCATTCACCAGCTTCATATTTAAATATGACCCCAAAATGGGGCAGGACACCCACAGGATCCCATCCTTGTGGGAACATTGGGGCCAGGGATTGTCCTCACTCAGACTGACTGCTGGTGGGACTGAGCCCAGGGATTGCTGCATCCCTGCAGCCAGGTCCTGAGGGACTTCACCGCAGCCAGCCAGGAACACCCCAGCTTTCCAGGGCCCAGCACAACCAGAGCATCCAAAAATGCAAACAGGATGATGTGCAAACCAGCCATTCTCCACTACAAACTCGGCCTTCCCAAAGCCAACTGGCAAAGCAAAGACTCCTCCTCTGCTGGGAAGGGGTCAGCGCTGCCCACGCCCCCATCAGTCACGGTATTTAATTTAAACAAAAACCAGCCTCAATAAACCCCACCAAATCCTACAGGTAGGAAATCTCCCCCACAGCCCAACCTGCCTTTTCTCACCCGCTCCTCACGAGCACCTGACTACAGTTAAATCCCCTTTGGCGTACCTGTGACAAGTGATGACGGTGCTCACGGTGAATGGAGATGGATAAAGACTCCCCAAAATCCAAATTCAGGGTCTTGCCTGTTCCCCGTGCTCGGGGGGAGGGTGCTGCGATCGGAAAGACCTAATTAACCTCTGCTGCCATGCCATGGCACCACGCCTGCCAAACGATGCCGTAGGAGCCCATGAGCAAGACGAAGATGGGGTTGCAATTGCAGGGAAACCACTCCAAAGAAAAACGCTGCCCTCAGCGGCCCCATGGACATGGAAAAAGGAATTTGGGCAGCTGGGGAGCGGCTTTCTGAGGAGTTCAACTTTGCGCATCGTTACAACGTCGTAGAAACGCGAGGAAATTTGGGGATGAAAGCTTTAAACCCTCAGATGCGGCTCCCATCTAGGCAGAACGTTAAACTTGTCTTTAAACCAAATTTCTTTCATCTTGTCACATTATATCATACTATCCTGGAAAAATAGCCAACTCTTTTACATTGGAAAAGGTCAAAAAGGAAAAGGCTTCCAGAATGAAAGGATCTAATTTTCTTGTTTTCCCTGGGGAAAATAAGATCCCTATATTCAGAGCACTCCTTTGGCTTTAGCTGTGATCCGCTGACTGGATGGCTCATCACACAAAAAGGAATATCTCCTTCTCGCCAGTTTTAAGCACAAAAAGTTTTAATGTGGGAAAGATTTGAAAAACGGAGTTTGCACACCAATTTAAAGCTAAAACACCGCACGCCCGAGTCACAACTGTTGTATCCTTTTCCTCTCTCTTCTTCTCCCCCCACCCTCCATCTCCTTTTGTTGTTCCTAGATTTAAAGATCAGCCAGCTCTATTTGTTATCTAGCCTTAATATCTGGGGTAAAAAGGGTCGATGGGGAAGCAGGAAAAAGGAGAGGTTGGCCTGCATCCCTGTTAAAACCCAGGAGCGGACAGCCAGCTTTCCTCTGGCATCGCCTTTCAAAGCCCATGCCGCAGTCAGCATATTGAATATTTAATGTCCTGATGAGCATTTCCACCTGCTGACACAGGCAAAGTGACAGAACAATACACGCGCTGGAACAAGATCATCAATTGACTCCCCAGTCGGTCTGCCGGGTCAGGCAGTTAAAAAAAAATAATAATATAAAATAATCTGTCTGTCTTTCTCCCCCGCCTTGGCCGGGGTCACACACTGCTCCTCTGAGAAGGATTCCCACCTGAAATACATACTTCTTTACATTCCATAGCTTGCCAGGTTCATATGGGCATATAAAGAAGTATGTCTCTCAAGCAGGTAGTTTCAATATGCGCATTTATATGGTCACAGGAGGAAAAATAACGCTGATTTACAATTTACATCCTGAGAGTGAGTTACGGCTCAGTTCAAACCAGCAGACTTTCCTCCTGCCCAGCCCATGTGCAGACACAGACACACACCCCAGCTCCCGATCCTGGCTGGTAATGCTGGGCTGAGCCCTCAGCAGATGATGGATTTTGGATCCTGGGAAAGGGGAACTGCGTAATTCACTGGACACAAAGCAGCAAAGGTCCAGTTGCTGCCCTGGCAGGGGCTCCTTGAAACATAAAAGACACAGGGTACAAGCCAGCCTCCCACTCCACTTAAAAAGTAGGTGTTTCATTCAAAATCATAAACTTTCAGCATTTAAAAAAGACCAAAATGTGCTTTAGAGGAAAGGCTTTCCTGTATATGCATACAGGTATAATTTCAGACAAAGCCATGTGGGAGAAAGTTACATACAGATCAATTCCCAGTTGCCTACATCCTACAATTTGGAAGCAAAAAGCCAGTTTGTTTTCAGAAAGCCCAAAATCAAATGGCCATCTACTGATTCACAAACAGACACCGGGAAGGACTGTTCCATTTGCCAGAGTAAGAGAACTCATCAGCCCCAGACAAGCGATTGCTTTATCAGTAAGTAGAAATTAAAGCATAGGAAGAAGAAAGCATCTTACCTAGTGAATCCAATGATTTTTCCTCTTCTGGTCACTGGAAGTGAGACACTACCCGCAGACAACCAACCCCCAAAAGATAACACATGCCTTTTGGGGAGATCAGGGCGTTAAAAACAAAAAATAATTAAAAATTGCTCCTGATAACTCATCCGGTTGAGCTCCACGCCAGCTAAGGGGCTTTGGGAAGACCTGCAGATATAAAAGGCAGCCAAAGCGAGGTTCTGGGAGCTCGGGCCAAAGTCTTCCCGAGTTCTTCCCGCAGCCCCCGTGGGCTGCGCTCCCCGCACGCCGCCGCACTGTGCACCCGTGGGGCTCGGTCCCGCACGCAGCCCTGGCTCTCCCCCTCTCTCTCGCCTCCTCGCAGTCGTGCTGAGCTTTAAAGCTCCCTGAACAATGTGGGCCGAGTGGCAGGGCTGCGATCGCCGCCCGGGCTGAATGGGAGACTATAATGGGCAGGATTTAGGCAGGAGCGCGGCGGAGGTCACGCCGGGCGCTGCCTGCTCGCTCAGCAGGGCGGGCAGGGTCCCTCAACAGCGCCCGCCGCCCCTCGCCCGCCGCTGCCCACGATCGATACCAATTTACAGGCAAATGGGGAATGGCTGCCTCCGTGTTAATGAATTTTACCGTTTCTCACAGTCTTCTAATGAACCCTTTAAAGAGGGTTTAAGTAAACTTAGCAAGTGGCAAACTAAGCACTTTGGAATACCTAATTGCATCGATGCTTTTCACTGCTTTTTTTAAAATATCACTGCCAGCTGGGGAGTAAATACTTCCCTGCTGCCCATCGACTTCCAGCACCACTGAAAAGCAAAGGCCGCATGGAGCCGGGGTGTAAATCCGCTGTGCTCAGCCCCAACCCCCAAAATGGCTTTACACCCCTCATGCAATACTGGCACATGCCTTGGTCCTGGCTCTGTGCAGCTTCCCCCTCATTCCCTGACTTTGTTGGCCGTTTTAACCATCGTTATTTGTCTCATTTAAAGGCAAATTTCAACCTTTAGTTTGGATTAAGGGGAAGAGAGATGGAGCTGTGGCACTGGTGTAATGCATGACTGCAGTGAAATTAAAGCAAAGGGAGAGCTGAGGAGTGTGAGGGAAAGTCTGAGTGTCTCAGATTAAAAAAAAAAAGAAGCCCAAAAACCCCAACAAAAATCAAAGTGCTGGTGGTGGGGTGTTGCACAGCCAAGGCACTCCATGGTATTGAATTTTCTTCAGACCAACAGCAGTAGAACAGCTACTGGACTTCCTGGAGCACTAAACACCTGCACCTCATACCCTATTTGATTTCTTCAAATGCATTTGACATGGGCTGTCCTGAACAGTTCCCAACTTCTGCAGACAAGTGAGACAGTGACTGCCAGCCACTAAAGCAAGTACTATGTAAGAGCTAAAAAAATGACCTTTTAGATCCTTACTAGAACTGAAGACAATGACACAACCACAGCAGTAAAGTTCGTCCTGGAGATTTAAACTTGCTTTGAGGTTCTGGGTGTAAGCTCATGCTTTCCAGGGTTGTGCCTTTTGGTGGAGAAGCAAGTAAATGGTGTGATGGTGTTTTTAATGTGACATCAGAGGCACCCTGTGGATCCCTTCTTCCAGCTACCACCAGGAGTAAGTGGTGGTGGGTGAACATAATCCACCATCCTCAACCCACCTGGGCTCTCTGAGCTCCTGTGCTTGCTCTTGGCCAAAAAAACATGCGCAGTAAAACTGTGGCTGTTCTGGGGAGAAAAATGGATGGAGACTTGGATCATGCAGAGGCAAAGGGGCAAATAAAAGGGGAGGGAAGGGCCTGAGATATTTCCTGGAGACAGAAGGGGAAAGAGCATGGTGAAAGGCATGGAAAGCAAGGTCCTGTATATTATATCCCTGTTCTGCCCCAGGCTCCAGGCGCTGCTCAGGTCCAAGTGGCAAAGTCAAATGGAAGATGTGCAGCACAAAAGTTTGGGGACAGCCTGCATCTAGGGCTGGGCACCGGAGAAGGGAGACACAAGCAGGGCCAAGGTGGAGGCATGCGCTGGCCCCAGTGCAGCCTGTGGCAGAGAGACTGAGCTCAGACCTTGGGAGCCACAGACACAACCACCCGCTCGAGAGGATCCCAGCAATTAAACTGACAGCACAAATCACAGATTTCTGCCTAGACAATTACACACGATTGCTGAGTGCACGCTCCCTCTGGCACAGACATATATACCTGTATCCATACTCCACACACAGCCTGGAGATGTGTTGCACCTGAATGATATGTTACACCTGCTTATACATAGCATTTATATATCTATGCATAAAAATGCGTAAAATATCCATATGCGTGCTATAAAACAAACCTAAATCTATGTGTGCATGCACCACAGTATCCATCTCACAAAACTGATGTCTATATATTCATGTGACTAGGTATCACCACTATCATATAAAATATAATGACCACAGTCAACTCTGAGCTGCAGAAGCAATAACAGTCAATTGATGCTACACTTCATGTAACCTGAATTCCAAACCCTTGCAGGAAAGCCTAACTTCTCCTCCTCCCCATATTCCCTTTCTGATCGTCCACAAGCCACGCACCTGTAATTAATACTCATTTCTTGGCATTTTAACAGTTAATCACCACAGCATTGAGATTATTGCAAGTTAGGCTAAGTTTAACCACATTTCACCCTTTTGCTCTGCCTGGTATCAGCTCATAGCACTAGTTTGTTGCAAATAAATAAATAACGCCCCAATCCCCCCAGGTGTCATTAGCCAGCCTGTGTCTGAATTAGGCATTTAAAGGCCGGTTTAACCTTGCAGAAAGGTTGCATGTCAAAGTTCTAACATTTCAGTTCAGATTATTCTAGTGCACTGCTTGCTCTGCAGTTTGTTAGGTGGTGTTTTTTTTTTTTTAAATGCGGAGTATGCCACAGCAGAACAAAAAAAAAAAGGGGGGGAGGAGGTTTCCTAACCGATCCACAGATTAAACACACATCCAGCACACCCCACACAGATACACACACACACATACATTTGCTGGATGCAGAAGCCCACATTTAAGTCCCCGGGTAAGTTGGATGGGCACTCAGTCCTGCATTGGCCAGGAAAAGTGTTTAAACCAAGCTGAGCTGGTAGCAGTTAAAGGCAAGGCAGGGAGCAGAAGAGAGGGGGGGAAAAAAAAAAAAGACATACCAGTTAGGAGCTTCTGTTGCAGCAGAGGACTCACCAGAGCACTAGCTGAAAGCTGAATCAGCTTTCGAGAGTTAGGGATGCATAGAGGAGGGTCATGGAATCACAAGGTAATAATGCGCTTCATGCTGCAGCCGTCAGCCTTCTCCTTATAGCCAATCTCTAATGCAGGAAGGGAACAGAGAGCAGGCCCAGGGATGGGATTAGTCCTCACTTGGAGAGAAAAAAAAAAAAAAATTAAAAAAAAAAATCGCCAGGCAAACCCTCCCCTCCCACCCACCCTTACCTCGCCCCCGCCGCCCGGCACCGCCACAACTCCATCCCTCCATCCCCGCCGCTGCACCGCATCGCAGCGCGGTGCCGCGGGGTGCGGGGAGGCAGCGCGGTGCCGCGGGGGCTGCGCGGGGCGGGCGGGGAGCGCGCTCGGGCAGCTCCGCGGCCAGCCGGGGGTTAAGGAGCAGCCACGGTGCCCGCCCGGATTGCAGCACACCTTGATGCGAGAGGCTGCGCCGGCACAAGTGCCTGCGCCCCCCCCCACCCCTTCTCCTCCTCCTCCTCCTCCTCCTTTTCCCATTCCTCCCCCCCCCCCCCCGGGGGTCAGCCCGGGCTGGGGGTCAGGCTGCGGGGGGATACACAGGGCTGGGGGGGGGCTGGCTGAGGGAGGGGGAAGCTCTGGTCAGGACGCGAGTCCACCTTTCCAGTGCTTATATACCCAGCGAAGCATCCCAAACACGCACCCCCGGGCGAGCGGCCCCTGCTCCTGCTCTTCCCTCCCTGACCATATTTAGTCAACCACGGCAAAAAATAGCCCGTCAGCTGGAGCCTGCCGAGCAGGGCTCGGAGTTCAATCGCTCCTCGCAGCCCATTGACTACTGGTCCTGCAGGGTCCTGACTCTGCCTTTTTTTTCCCCTCCGCTATTTTTAGCTAGGCCAAATAAAGAGGGAGCTCATCTTACTATTCTCCACCGGCCCGAGGTTTCTCGGGGCCCTGGCTATGTTTGGTAAGCGCCGGTGTTGAGAGACACAGAGCGGAGACCTTGTCCGTGCCGGAGAACCTTTGGCTCTCTCCTGTATTTGTTCTTTTCCTCTCCTTTTCTTTCTTTCATTTGTATTTCTTCCTTCATGGCAGAAAGGATTCCGGATGAGAAGGTGGGGAAGAAGCTCAGTGGATCCTGATTTTCATGTTACAGAGGGAAGAACTGGCTTTAAAAGACCTCACGCTGGGGCCAAGTCCTTCACCACAAGGTCCTGGGCACCTCGTTGTCTGGCCACGTCTGTCCTCCTGTGTCTCTAAAGGTGCTGAAGGTTGGGAAGGCATTGGATTTTCTGCCCTACATGGAGAGCACTAGGAAGCCTCATTGCCAGCCAGGGAAACCCCTCTGTCACAGTGGGTTAATGTGGGTCACCAACACAGCGGTGTCTCCTGGGTCTCGAGGTTATGGGATCTTTCCAGCCTCCAAAGTTTCATCCAGCAGTACAGCAAGGAGGGAAAATTTTGGCAGTAGAGGCACTGCCCTTGGCTGGCATCCAGAGAAGCAGGTGAACAACCATAGAAACTTGAGTTAGACCCAGCTTCAAAATAAAGATGTCCAGAGACCTGGGGAGGTCACTTGGGGAGAGCAGATAAAGGATGACAGACATGGCATTGGCTGCGTTCAGCCAACCCGTCCTTCTTGCTTGCAGCAGATCCCTGCTCTGGACAACCTCCTGAATCCAATGGCTCCCCTTGCCCTGCTCACCCCAGGTCTCTGCACCTCATCAAGGCTCACCCAGAGGGACCATGACACCTCCTCAGACCCCAAGAGCACCTCATGCTGCTGGGTGACCACTCCTGTGGGCAGGCTTTGGGGGATCAGGGCTGGAGAGAGCAGCATCTGCCAATGGATGTTTGGGTGGTGGCTGGACGTGGGACTGGGGTGGGAAGTTTACATGAATTCCAGTGATGTTGCCAAGACCCTCTGCTCCCATCTGCGACCCATGAGCGTGGAGTGGTGTGTGACAGAGACGCCCACCCACAGGGTCTGTGCCCTGCTGCACTGTGATCCCAACGGATACCTCCACTTAGGACATCCGTGTGAGCCTGTCAGGCAACACTCGTCTGAGGGTGTTGTACTTGCTGGGAGCTGATAGCAAGTCATCTAAGGATGGGAAATGCCTGCAGGAACCACCCCATAGTGCCAAGAGGTGGGGAGGGCTTCCAGAAGATCCCAGAGGTGCTTCCCTGTGCCCTCATGTCTGAGGTCCCCAGCTCTGAGGACGATGCCAGAAATAGCCACTACGGATGACACGTCTGCTCTCTGTCCTGGGCTGCCTTGGCTCTTTCTCTGTCTCAGCTGACGGGTCTCCTGAACCCACTCTGGGAACTTGGATTTCCCTCTGCCTCCTGGTCCCAAAGACAGCCTGTTCCCCACTGTCACTGTTTGGATAGCCCAGGACAGGGTGTGTGGCAGCAAAACCATGAAATCTGTTGTCCCTGAGGTGCCAGGTGATGACAACATAGAGCTCTGTCTGATGCCAGGGACCAAACCTGCCACTCCCCACAGGACTGGCAGTGGGGACAGAGCCTATAGGAAACCCTCTCCCCCTCTTCCTCACTCCTCTACCCCAACATAGTCCTTGTGACCACCAGTGTCCCCTCTGTACCTTCAGCTCATTTCCCTCTGGAACAGATGGGAATTTCCCTGCAATGACATAAACCGCTGTTGGGTTTTTTCCTTCTGTTTTCCATCACTACAGGGATGTCCAAGCTGCTTCCACTCAGATATCAGACAGGACTGTCAGTGCTTTCCCAGCCCATGCCCTTTCTATAACTGAAGCCGTGGAAGCCCTTCTCCACTCTGACTCAACCCAGGATCACCACAAATTCATCTGGGAAGGCCTTTACCCAAAATACCAGCCCAGCCAGCACAGGATAACATTGCCAGTAACCCTATTGGGAATACTTGGGGTTTTGAGAACCCAAGTGCCAGAAGCGACAGGCTCTCATGCTGTTTTGGGGCCCATCTGAAATCACAAAGTCCCCGGGGTGTGCAGCTGCCTGTGCCCCAGCGGGACCCTGCCCCGGCGGCAGGGGAGCTGTTAAGAACCACTCACTATCACAGGCACAGTCGTGCCCTTGTTTGGATTGAGTGAGTTGTTATCACATCCCTGACAGGTTCCCCAGGGTTGAGAATCCATCCCAGCACCAAGATATGTTGGGAACAGGAGCAAACTATAAACAGAGATGAACCAAAAGCAAACCTCTGAGACGCGAATTAAGAGATCATTTAAAACCCAGACCTGCTTTTTGCACACTGATTTCTTCCCCTCACTACTTACTTTACAACCACACTCGCCCTTGAGCTCTCAGGGACTAAAATATCTGCATTCCTCTCCAAAATGTGTGGCATCTTTTTATCAGGACTTGGTTTGGAGCTTGCTCCATGAGCCGATAACACTGGGAGTTTGGCATGCAGAGTCTGCCGGGAGAGATGGGGCCTGAATGTGCAACCACCACAGCCTGACAGGCTTTATATATATATATTTGCACATACATATACATATATGCCTAATAATAATATATTCATGTGTGCACATAATAATTCTGCATTTAAGCTCCTTTAACCAAAGGAACCTGAGGAAGCCGCACGGCAGACTGTAAAACTGAACCAGTTCAAAATGATATGTGAGAGATTGCAACACTCCAAACAAAATGCAAGTTGTTACTTTAAAAGAACCAGGCTTGGGCTTTTGAATTTATGTAACCTAAACTGATTTTGTCTGTTTGAAATTGTTGTTGCGTGTTGGGAATCTCAAAGAGGTGAGGAGCAAAGCTGCAGACTTTTCCTTTGGAGTCCAAGATTACAAGCCCCTTTGCCTCTCCCTCCAGCTCCAAAGCTGTTAAGGGTTTGCTTCATTTTATTAACAGCAGACAAGAAAAAAAAAATCTTCCTCAGAGCCTGTGTGAGGTGACAAGTTGGATAATAACAGCTCCTTTGGAAGTTTTTATAGTACATTAGGCAAATATAGTGGAGGTTTATAGACTTTTAAAAATGCTGATTATATAAAAATGCATTTATAGCCTTCTAAAATACCAAGCTACTGTAATATAAATATTTCCAATAATAAAAAAACTAAAAATGCAGATTACTGGCCCAATTAGAGACATTTTTTAATTGATTTCTGGTTTTCTTTGGGCCAAAATCTGATCTCAAACCAAAGACTGGCCAACACCCTGTGATATGAGTCAGGTCAATCAGGTTTTCACATCCTGCAGAAGATGCTGCACTGTCCTGGGATGAAGCCAAACTGACTGAACCATGCACCCCACTCACTTTTCCAGCACCCCCCAACACCTCCAGCTTGAGGGAGCTTCTGGAAAAGCTAGGCATCTCCTGGCAACCCGCTGGACCAGCCACCTTCCCACCTCACTGGTGGTGAGGAGGCGCTTGGTCACCCAGTGGTTGGTCTTCCTCTGTTCTCTGTAAGAACTTGTATGAATAATTAATTTATTATTGGCACAGAAGCTCGAATGTGGCTCTGTCCTGTTCCTAGCTGATAAGGTTGCTGGGGATGTGCCTTCTCTCTCTTTTGTCTTTTTTTTCTTACTTTGACCCGAAATTCCATCAGTAGGTAGAATTAGCTTTTGCCAATGGCTGTTGTCTCAACACAGATAAATTCTTTCAAGAAATTGAGGTCTTGACAAATTGGCATGTCCCTACCAAAAAATGCCCCAAACACTTAGTGAGAAATGAGTTGTTCTTTATTTTGTAAAAACAGTCTTTTTTTTCTTGGCTTTGTCTTTTATTAATAATCGGAAAAGACCAACTCTGAGCTTTGGAGCTGCCTGTGAAGTCCTCCAAGTCATCATGAGATCGGGCTATTACATCATAACATATACATTTTGACTGTAAAGAAGAGTGTTTATTTCAATTTCATCTTCCTGAGGCAAAATGTTTTTCTTTGGTCATTTAAGTTCTTCTTTTTTTTTTTAATTAAAAACACCTTTTTTTATTGTAGTGCAGTGTCCCACCTCTCCATTAATGGAGCACATTGCAAATTTTCCCATTAATTAAAAAATCTCAGCCCCACTGGCGAGGAAGGATGGAGGGAAGATGCTGCCTGCAGCTCTCCCACCAGGTGAAAGCAACAATTTCATCACCATTTCATAACATAACCATGGTTAAAAACATGTCTCCTAACTTAAACATGTCTCCTAACTTCTCCCGGAGGCCAACTCCAACCTTTTCTGCTTCACATGGATATAAGACATCTGTGACACACACAGCTCATGTAATATGAAGGAAAAGGTGGGTTGGGTTTTTTTCCCATTGTTTTTCCTTTCATTTGGCATTTCTGGCATGAAAAAGAAAGTGAAATTGTTTTCAAAACTAATGGCAAACAGAAGTGATGTTCCTTGACAGCACAGGAGTAACAGCCTTTCCTCTCAAAATCCTCATGTGGGAGACAGCAGTGTGATGTTCTCCCTTATTTAACTGGGAAACTGAGGCAGGAGAAGGGATTGCTTTGCCTGATGAGCAAGGAAACAACTGGGGGGTGCCAGGGCTGCTTCCCTCCATCCTCCCAGTGAGCTCAAACACCTCTGGGTTTATCAGCATCTCACTGTTGGCGGATGAAACGGTGACACGGGAGATAACTGAGCCAATTACCCACCAGCTGACTTGAGTTCATTCGCGTGTTGTGGGCTTTTTTTTGGTTCAGCAAGATGTAAGGGTCAGGTTCTTTCTTCAGCTTTTCAGAAGTTGTGAAGTACAGCTGTCGGACGCTCTCATAAAGATGAAATACGGCTGTTTGGGCTGGTTGGGAGGTTTTGGGTATCTCTGCAAACCCAGCGTGTTGTGTCTCCAGTTTGGCTGTGGAATACAATACTCTTGTTTTGGAAGGTGTTTCTCTGAAGGCACTAACCACCTTACCTCCCAACACAAATGTTTTTCAATTATTTGAGGGTTTTTTCCTTCATTGTTGGAAGTGCTGTGTTTTTAAAGCACCTGTCTTTCAGGTATTTGGCTCTTATGGTAGTTTTAAAAGATTATGCCATCATACTCAAAAAGAAAGAGCAAAGAACCACTCATAAATTTAACCAAAACCCCCATATTTTCCAATCCGTCTGATCTCTCTGAAACCTGGGATCTTCTTTTGTGCCAGGGACATTTATGTCTTCTCCAGCGTCCTTCCAACAATAAGTGTTCCAGCAACAGGGATTGCATTATATACTGTGGTTTTGTTTGTGGCAGAACAAAATTAAATGAGTACATAAATTACTCTGCTCCTGGAATAAAGAAACAAGCAAAAGAGCGCTGTTGCTTTTTTTTTTTTTTAAGTGGCTTTTTTTCTGATAGGATGAGTTAGATTTCCTGAAACCATGTGCAAATTAAAAAGTTCACAGTTCAGGCTTATTGTGAAAGCTAAATCTCAGCCTCATTTTGAGAGGCGGCGTATTTAGGAAGACACATTTGGATTTATATAAGAACTTGTAATTGGTTTCCCGCATCTTTCTTGAGCGAGCACGCCTCCCGCTCCCTCACAGATTAACACTGGTGGTGCTTAACAGCAAAAAAGAACACTTGTGGCTTGGTGCATGCTACAGAAATGTCTTCTGATGATCATGGAGCTCTGCAAAATTCATCTGAGGAGACCCACTTCCTTGAATAACTCATTCCCAAAATGCAGCGGTGTCCTTTGCAACCCAAGTGCAGCCTGATGCAGGGCACTGTCCTCACAGAGGTTGTGAGGAACAAGAAGAGCCTCCTTGGAGGGATGAGGGCTGCAGCAGGGACACACTAGTGGAGATGGCCCAAGTCTCCTTGAGCACCTCGACACCACCCACTGAGCACAAACCTGCTCAGGTTTCTTATCAGGCTCCTCCACTGCAAATCTCAGTGCAGGAGTGCCTGGGGTCTCTGCTGATGGCTGGCCAGAACCGGGGCTTTACAGACTGGTTTGGGAGCAGAGAAACTGGGGGAAGATGGGAGAGAAACCAGATCAGGAGCTGACACGAGAGAGGCACAGGCTGGTGGGAAAAACAAAGTGCTGGAAGGGCTCTGCGCTTTATTGCTCAAACACATCTTTTCCGTGCGCACAGGATAAGGTAACAAGATGCATGATTTATTTAGCGCAGGGAAAGCAGCTGTTCAGAGGCAGTGCAGGAGTTTTTAGGCAATCATGTTCAGTTCCCGAGGAGTCCCATTTACAAATGCTCACTGCTTCATTTTACCCCCTCCCTTCCTCTCTCTTCCCTGCGGTTATCTCGCCGGCAGCCTGTGCTGTGCAGATGCCTCAGGCTCTCACTCAGCTCTGGCTTCTGCCTTCCCTTCAATTCCCTGAAGTTCTTGGGACTGCCTGGCTCTGAGGGTCACCCTACTACCTTTATCTAATCTAGGAGACTGTTTCTGAGTTCCTCTCAATGTGTGAACCAAGGAACTCCTGCAGCACCATGTGGAGAGCGTTAAAAACAAGCCACCCACAGCCAGGGTCATCAGTGAGTCTCTGTGAGGGACCTGTGCCAGCAGCTTTGTGCCTGGTGCTCTGCTAAGCCAAGCCCTTGCTCAGATAAAACCCTCTACAAGTTCCCCTTTCCTACAGGGTCTCTGTTCTCACCCAAAATGCATTACACAGGACTTGGATGCATGGCTACGGATGGGGTCAACCTCATCCATGCAGGTAATAGCTTCCCCTCTTCTGTCCAGGGCTGGGAATGAAACCACATAACTTCTAGACAAGTGTCAGTGGTGCAGAAATCACCAGCTCATGGGGCTCAAGGCTTGAGAGTCACCTGGGAAGCACTGCACGTACCCTCAGCCCTTCTGCAGAATTTCTAAGCAATCTGGAATTAACTATTCTCCTGCAAGTAACTCACTAATAGACGTGATTAGCAATTAAGAAAAATATTATTATCTGTCATGTGGGAACGAGGAAATATTCATTGCAAACCTGTGCATGACAGCAGTAGGAAAAGGGTCCAGGGAGGCTAAGAAAATATCAGTGAGACAGTGTCAAGGAGGTTATCGTGTGCAAAGACATAATGATGGGAGAGGAAGCCAACAGGATGAACCATGAAAGATGGTAATGAACAGCAGTGCCAGACAGCAGAGTGTGCACCATGTTGCACTTACAGGAGAAGGTAATTTATCATCAGCTATGGGGAAAAGTTCTCCTGAAAGATCCAAGAATTCTTTAATAAGCCAGGAAAAAGATCAACTAAAAAAAAAAATAGGTGAAGCAATGAGCAAAAATAATTTAGCAAAACAAGGTACTCTGTATTCATCATTATAGGCAATTCAAGAATGTTCTCTTCTTCATCCCTGCCTTGTGCAAAGCCTTCCACACTGGTCTGAAATGTCTGAGGAGCTTTTAAGGCAGTCTCTGCCCCTGCCAAACATTCAACAACGATTAGGCACCAACCCATGAAGACAGAGAGGTGCTTGGTAAGATTTCCAAAAGCACAAGCAGTGAATTAGATGCTCATTTATGGCAAAGAGCTTCTGAAATTCAACTGAACTTCCTCACACATTATAAGAGACCCAAGTACCTTTGGAAATATGCTCTCTCCAGGCACACTGATGTGCCTCCAGCTAAGCATGATGGATCTGGACTAGTTGCGACCAAACCAGTTCTGGAAGACCCACGACAGAGATATCAGGTTGAAAGATGGACAGATGGCATCTAGACCACACCTATACCCTGGTCAGGTATCTCCAACTGGAGCTTTCCCAGACTATTGGGACACAACAGCCTGATGGGAGCTCGATTTCACGCTTGTTACATTTCAAACTTACAGCCACAGCCTGCGTTCCTTTTCCCTAAAAAAATATAAGGGAACATAAATGGTATTCTTTCCTGAAGCTGAAAAGGTTGGGTTAGTTTTTCATAGTCAGACTGCGCCAAGATGCTCTGTAGTCAAGAATAACTAATTTCCTTTCAGGATTGTTTGAATTGGAGCAAAGGCTGCTCTCTAGGAAGAACACAAGTAACCCTCAGACATACTCTGATTGAAAAAGACTATCTCATCTAAAATTCTAAAGAAATTTCCTTCTGGAACACATCTGGAGATAATGCTCTAATGCAAACCTTGCTAAACTGACTGGCATTGGAGCCAAACCTAAGCAAACCAGGTTTTGTTAGGACAAACCCCTTGCGAGTAGTTAGCTTACAGTGACAACGGGCTTTTGCCCATTCCTTTTGGTCATGCTCCTCTATTTATTTAGCATTAGTCAATTTATTCAAGTGTAAGTTAAGAACCAGTGGATTATAATAAATATTTATTGAATTTTAACAAATCTGTAGGACCTGTATGTATATTAATCCTCATTATAAGTGCTGCCACTTGCCACTTAACCTACAGTAGCTGTATTCCAAATTTATTATATTAAATACATATTTGAGATGACTAATTTACAGCATTAGCAGAATACATTTATGTCACATCCCATATTCCCTGCTTTTGCAGGCTCCTTATGGAGAATATCTCACAAAATAGCCAACATGCCTCAAAACTGGAAGTGAAATGATTGCTGTGAAGAGGTCACTGACCACCTTGTAAACCAGGAGTCCTAGAAAAGCAAACCCCAAACCTGTGGAGGATACTGCTAAAGACAGATATCTACTTGGAGGTTGGCGTGGGGAGCAGATGCCTCAACCTTCTCCTTCCTGGGGCCACCAGAAGTCTGTGCCTTTGCCTCAGCCATATGTTTTCCTGCATACATAGAAGTCAAAGTCTGCAATTCCTCCCATGAATGCAGTTGAATTTGACTTTTAAGTTCAAAACTTAATGAAATGTCCACAGGTCGTGCATGCCTAATCTACCTTTCTTTAGGAACCCATGCCAAGAAGCCTGAGGGTGCTGATGTAAAACTCACTGCAGTCAATAAAAGGCTCATTTTGATGCCAGTGACACAGACTCAGATTTTCTAAGTCCAGCCTCTAAGAGCACCTGTGAGTTACACTCTGGATTATGCTATAACCTCTAATTAACGTCACACACTCTTCTCTAAGAGAAATTCTTTTTAATTTAGTGAGAAAAATAAGATATTTTGGGAAAAGGTTTTTACAGGAGTAAAATACAACCAAAAAAAAAAAAAAGCATTTCACTAAAACATTCAGCACAAAGACCCATTCCACGGGAAACACACACTAAAACAATCCATATACCAGCTTTAGTAAAACACAATTCATCGGTTTTAAGTTATCCGGAAGAAAAGGAAAAGAGTAAAATAAGAAAACAGATTAAAAGGGGTAAAGAAAGAGAGAAGGTCCAGGCCCAGCCCTTCCCCACAGGCACACACACAGTGAGTTGGTTCCGACCTGTATCACTAATTCAGTGAGATTCGGATCCAGGATCCTGGGGTGTGGTTTTTTGCACACATCTGACTTGGGGCTGCAATTTTCCAAGCCAGCCCTGGATCTCTCCTTGATTTTTGTGCTGGAATCAAGCGTGCCCCACAGTGCATGTGCAATGAGGTGTGTGCCCATTCCAAGGTAGGGGTGAGGTGTGTTGTTCTGCTGTAATGGCGTGGTAACTCCATTAGAAATAATGGTAATTATATTGTGACTCACCTTAACGCTACCACATTATATCCTAATGACTGTTCAGTTAATTCATTTTTATTGTCTGTGTCTTGGAATGGAGTTTTGGAGTGTGCTGTTAATGCATTGGAAATTAAGAGTGTACGTGGGCCTGTGGGGTGATCTGTACCCAGCCACATATTAGTGTTCCTGCCTATAACAAAGAGACCGTGAAATCAAAAGGGATTTAGGCAAGGAATAGGAAGTGTAGCCCTGACATGGCTCCATCAGGAATGTCACCCTTGTTGGGAGGCAATGGGAAATGCAAACAGGTTCCTGCTCCACTGAGCTCCCCAGGAAACTCAACTAGGTGTCATTGGATGCAGGAAAAGTAGAGCAGCAATTGAATAATTGCCTGTTTTATAGGGGAAGGTGACTGTGGGAGACACACTGACGGTGTGAACGAAGACAAACTGCCTGGGTCTGCCCAAACTGCAGCCCCAGCCTAGGATTCTTCTTTGTGCTGAGAGATAACAACCAGACTCTTGGCTGAAGCTGGAACTGGAGCTTTCCCTCCTCCTACTTTGTTTACAAGGAAAGGGCTCCTTTTGTCTGTTGTATTTGTGGTTCATTGTGGCCATAATTTATCTGGGGACAGTGTTTTTGCAAGGTGCAAATTACATTTCTCTAGGGAGGACCTGGCTTCAGAGTGGAGTCACCACCTCTCCGGTTCGTAGCTCTCCATCCACCCAGACTGATCACCGCAGGTATTTTTAGAAGGTCATTCTGAAGCAGTAATTTCATCTAGTGATTTTATCTTCTGCCTTTTAGCAAATATTGTTATTTTTTTTTTCTCCCCGCTGTTTTAGATGGTGACAGGTTTTAATGTCAACTTCAAATTACCCCATATTTCTCAGCCCAGTTCCTGCGCCAGGACCTCTGCTGACACATGGAGTCACGCTGGTTGTCATTCTCAGCAGAGGGACCAAGACCGTGCAAGCCTGGATGAATAAATTTCTTCCTTCCCTTTTAGAGGTGGTCCCTCGAGACCATTTTTTCAAGCAGAGGGATTTTCCACTCCGCAGGACAAACAGTGCCATTCATAGAAAAAATATGTTAATGGAAGCGAGCTTCATGCCAGAATCTCTCTGCCTGTGTATCAGCCTCAGCAGCAATGACAGTGCAGCTCCAGCAACAGGCTGCTTCAGCCAGCCAGGCTTGGGAGCTGCTAAAGGAGAAATTACTCTATTTTTCTGTACCCTAACAAAGTAAATAACGCTTTTCTTTCTCTTTTAATCAGAATTTTTTTTTTTCATTTTTCTTTAATTGCAGACACTAAATTCACAAGGGCAAATTTACTCTGAATTTACCAAAAAAAAAAAAAAAATTCCAGATTTTAAAGAACTACACCATTTAGCAACAGCTATTTTAGGGTAGGTCAAACCTGTGGCCTGAAAACCCTTGACATGTGTGTCCCTTTGATACATTTTGTTAGCCAACAAAGAGTTTGATGTAAACTGACATACATCTTTTAAAAGAGCAAACTGAATTGCAACAGCTGATAATCTCATTTTGTTGAAGGACTTCTCTCATGTTACCTTTAGCTGGAGGCTGAGGTCTCCAGCAGGAGTTGGAGACAGCAGCAGGTTGCCAAGCCCAGCAGCCACATCTCGTGGGGCAGCAGAGCAGATCAATGCTTTCGAAATCCCTGCAGAGAGAGTCAGTCAGTCACCCAGTTCAGAGCTCATTTAACCCAAATTGCTTAATTCTCCTCTCGTTGGTGAGAACAGGACCTGGAGCCAGTCACAGGCAACTCGGGGAAGGCCTGGTTAGTTTTTCCTGCAGGGTCAAAGAGACCCAGGGAGGTGAAACACCATTTCCCCACACCACAGCTCCATCCAGGCAGTGTGAGAGGTACACCAGCCCTGGTGGGGTAGTGTTGGTGTTTTGGGTGGCCAAGAGGAAATGAGCTTCTGATGGCAAGCCTGCATGATCCTCCCACCCATCTCTCTTCCCAGTGCCACTGTGAGCAACGTGTCTTGGTGTCTTCCCCATGAGGAAGATGCAGAGATGGAGGCAAAGAAGACTGGAGGACATCACCGGTCCTCCCAGAAGTCTTGAAGTCTGGGTACCTGAAGAACAGGTACCACTGTTAGCAGTGACAGCTCTTTATTCAGAGCACGGCCTTGCACCACCATGATTTTCATGCCAGTAGTGGGACATGTACCTTGGTACTGGAGCCTTTTCCAGTCCTTGGAGCACTATGAACACAGAATTTTGTCCAACATGTCCTACAGGTATTAGTTACATTTACTGGTCTGCCAGATATCTATTTCTTTCCGGTTTGGCAGGGAGTATCTCATTCAGGAGAGAGATAATTGTCTGGCTCAACAGCTGATCTGTTTTCTACCCAGTGATGGTTTCCTTTTTTGAAAATTGATGATCGATCAGTTGTGTTAAGGATCATCAGGTGTTAATATTTACCACATATTATGTTTATTCCAGTGTGGGAGGAATGCATTAGGCTTCATATCATTCAAAGGGGATATTTCTGTTGTAAAACTGTGCTGCATTAATGAGACTACCCATCAAGATGGATGGGTCAAATTAAAGTAGAACAAATTGCAGACTCCTACTTAAAAGTCACACTGGAACCTCCAGCCTACATTATTTGTAAAATTCAAACTGAGGCCGGTTTTGGCTCAGACATGTTTACATTCTTATTGGAAAATATATTAAACTGTATTTAATTATATTCATGTGAAAGGCTGTATAATTTTTTTTGCTTGATGCCACCCAAGACAACTGAACCTTGAGTTCAGGACATAAAGATACTCCTGTAATTCAGATACTGATATTATCTCTGCAAGATAGGTCTGGGCATGAAAGCAAAGCCTTTCCTCTTTTCCAAAAGAATCACAGTGATTTAGGAATCATTTCACCTCCTTTTGTTACATATCAAGTTTTACATTATATTTTCATAAGTCTGTCACACTGTACAGACAAAAGGACGTTCAGCTTCTGCTGTAATTAAAGAAAATCACTGCAATGGATAACATCAACTCACTGCAATGGATAACATCAACTCAGCAGATTTCAATGATCTTGCTTTCAGCACTCCAAACACCACTGCCCCTTGCACACTGAACTAAAACAGCACAAGTCTCCAGTCTGCTGCTCTCAGGGTTCATCTCCCCCAAATTCAGCTTCTAAAGACGGGCACTAAGTCAGTCAGAGCCTCACTGCAGGATAATTTGACCCATGCCAGCTTAGCCACCTGTGTTCAGCCTATTGATGTCTCCTGCATTAGCTCTGGCAGCAAACTGGGCAGGAGGCTGACAATGTGACTCCAGCAACAGAAAAACTACCACTTTGATGTATCCCAAGGAAATCCCACTGGAGAATAAAGCTTTTGGTGCTCCTATTAGAATCCCTGGCTGGTATCCAGGATTTCTCCTGGAATTTCAAACAAAAATCAGCTTGTTAGACCAGGGCTACTCCTACCTACAACCACCATCATCTGCAGATGTGGAGGAAATCCTTCCATTGCCACATTTCACAGATTTAAATAGGCAGCAGAGCTCCCCTTTAAGATTTTATTTCTTCCTTTCCCCTAGATGAGTTAGCTGCAGAAAAAATCAGCTATAGTTAAAGTTAGTCCATTGGAAACTGTGAATATTTTATTGTCCTTTGTGTGAGAAAGGAATTAAAGAAATGGATTTGGCCTTGATTTTTTCATTTGAACTTCTCTGCTTGAGCTGCACTTTTCTATTACCTCTGCAACTCTGCCTTCGTTATGTTATTAAAAGAAAAGTAATTTATGATTGCCAGTCTTGCAGTCTCTAATTATTTCTGGCTGTGTATCACAATTATTAACTTGAGTATCCACCCTTTTCTTAACAGGATAAAAGACATTCATCCTCTTTTGGGTAGCCATGTATCTGTCCTTGCAAGTCACTGTCTCCAGCCAATAATGACACTTTGCCATTTAAACTTTGGTGCAAGCCAAACATTGGATTTACAGAGAAGATGAAACACAGTCACAGGTTACTTGAGGCTTGGGTTTAGTGCCTGGGTGTCCTAAAGCATCTTGCACTGTTCATAGCCTCATTCAAGACCAGGCAATAAAGTACCACTCGGTAACAACTGCAATATCAACATATCACTGCTGTTCTCCTTTTTTCCCCTCAGTTGCACTGGTTTTCCATTTGCTTCTGGTGGGTAATGAAGACATCTGTTCTCATCCCAACAGCACTCTGCAACTTGCTTTCTGGGAAATGGAATAGCAGTATTTCAGCAACTTTGATCATCTGAGAAAATACTGCCCTGTATTTATGGAGGTCAGGACAGTCATTATATTCAGGACATTTCTATGAGAAAGCTCAAGGAATGGACGATGAATGGGAAAATCAGAGTTCTGAAACAAGTTCAGATAGCCCAGAGATGTTTTACAGGTAGATCTCAAGCAGAAATGCCCTGGCCGGTTTTAATGCTCATGGAAAGCAGAAAAATTCTAAAAAAGGCTGGGGAATCCCCCACTTTTCCCAGCAGAAACGCCAGAACCACTGGGGAAACTCATTTTGTGTTGGTGAGTATGCATTCCCCAGTCTCCATGGCCCCCCTGCCCCTCCACTGACTCATGCTGGAGTAAAAGCCTGGGAAGTGCTCTGGTGAATTCCAGGTTTCATCTGTATCAATCATTTTCCCATGTACCAACATGAAAAATATGCTACCTGGCCCAAATACAGCAATCTAAGTGCTCCATGCCAAACCACACATCTCTGTGAGCAAAGCCAGGCTGAACTGCTTTTTGGGTCCAATCTCTCGCTTTTCTGTAAAAAGACCATTTGTCTATAAAGCACCTCATTTTTATCATCTTTAAGATAGCCTTTATGGTAGGTGTAACTACATGCAAAGGAAGGAGGGGGCAAACCCTTTAAGCATTTTGCATTTATAGTTATATGCAGCTTTATTGCATAGTCAGTAAAATTCTCTGCTGATTATGTCATTGCTGAGGCAATCAGGTGCCAAAAATATTTTTTTTATTTCATCCGAGCAATAATCATTTTCTGCCTGAACAGTAGACCCAGTTATTGTTTCTTCCCTTATGTTTTCATTAATTAGAAGGAAGTGGAGAGGTAACAAACGACTCCCTGGATGCTGAAGTGTACATTTTTCACTGTCAGGTTATAAGAGGCAATGGGCAAAGACAATATATCCTGTCAGATGTGAGAGTACTTATTGTCAGCATGGCTTGTAAAAATAGAAAGTGAGGTAGCTTTTCTGGATGGAGTTGAAGCTATCTATGGATGGAGTTTAATCTGACTAATTATAACTAAAGACTTTGGCAAACAGCGTCATGTAGCTGTGAGAACACTGGACGGTGCTTTTTTTTCTTATCAAGTCCGTGTGTATGTTAATGTGTGTAAGTGTAAAATCGACTTCTATTAAATCTTCTAAATTGCCATGCACTTCTTCACCCGCAGTGCCTCACTTCTTCATAGCAGTGCCACCGAGTTACTGGTAAAAGTATTAAAACTCTTTGAAACAGTCATATATCTTCTGGTTTACAGGAAGTGCTTCAAGTGAAGGGAAAAAAAAGAAAAAGAGTATTTTCCAAGGAGCAGAGAGGAGAAGGGAGTTTCATCCACAGCTAAACGTCTGGCCAGGCTCCATTTTATTGACCAGCTCCCTAAATTCCACTACAGTGAAGGCAGCCTTGCTGGTGGAGATTATATGCCCTACTGGAGATGTACTAAGGAGCAAACACTGGGGCCTATACCTTGTCATGGGCATTTCAGGGAACTCAAAGAGCTTCTTCCGACCCTCTCTTGCCAAGATGCCACCCCTCATACCAGTGCTGTGGGGTGCAGGAGCCCAAGACAGCCAAGACTCCCCAGTCTGACTCCCAGTTAACTGAGGATTTGTGGAGAGCCCTTGCTCCCAGGAGTCAGGTGACACATGGACATGAGTACTGTGTGGAGGGGGGCACTGCAAGGAGGTGAACACTGTCCTGTGCACCCTGAGCGTCACCCCAGCCCCTGTGCCAGCTGCACTGCCTGCACTGGGGTCACCTCACCGCTTCCCCGAGGTCCCTTCCAAGAGCTACTGCAGCATATGAAAACAGGCAAGAAAAACCAAGCTGAAGCTTTTCTGGCATGCAAACCATAAGTTGAGCTCTGCTTTTTTTCTGCACTGGTGAATCTTATCTTAATTGCATCAGCCTGTTTGAGATTCCCAGTTGAAGAACCTCTGTAGCTATAACCATTCTTAGCCCTAATGCTTTGCTAAAATCACCAGTCACCCTTTGCTTTGGCAAGGTCTGAGCAACCCCTAAGAGCTAGGGACAGGCTCATCTGTTCGGTGTGAGCTGTTTCATGCACTTCTCAGAGCACTGTGAGAGGGACCCTCTCCAAGACCACCCCAGCGTTCAACACCCTGCAGCCCACAGTCACAGACAACTTCTTCTCTCCTGTACAGGCAGAACAGTGTAGGCATCTAGAAATCTAACAAGCTGATCATTAGCAATGCAAAGCACTGAGCCACAAACCCAGCTCCAGGCCTGGGGAGAGGAGGCAAGAGAGAAAACCTGCCATGCATGATAGATGTGAGCTGCACCACTTAGTGCACACATAGCAAGGAGCATTGCCAAGGGTGGTGAATAGAATAGAATAGAATAGAATAGAATAGAATAGAATAGAATAGAATAGAATAGAAGCCATTATATGTAGTTATTGTGTATCAATCTGTGCTTTGCAGGTTAACAGCTTTACAGCTCTGTCTCCATTTTAAAGACACCCTATTTTCTGTTCTAAGAACAGCAGCCATGAAATCCACTCTGTACGTGCCAGGAAGAGGATGATGTTTAGGCAACAGAAAAAACCTCACTTTGTTTCATTCTGGTGATTCACTTTGCCTGTCTGAAATGGATCTGAAACTTTTTCTTAGTTTTCTAATTAATAGATATTTACTGACTTAGTAGCAACATTAATATGCAGGAAACAGCAACCGAGTTACAGCTCAGGTGCTCACTGGTTTAATTTGACTTTTCTTCGCTGGCTTCAGTCAGGTTAGAGACTAACCCAGACAAAATCTGGCCCAGCTCTCTTGGCAGTGTCTGTCCATAAATGCTATGGTGATATTTCCAGTGTAAAGCTGTGAGTATTTCACAATTTCACATTCCAGAACAACTATGATGACTGCTGAGAGCGTTTGCTTCATGGCATTGCTGCTGCTTGGATGGCTCTGGGGGATATGTGTATTTAAAAAAAAAAAAAAAGAAAAAAAAAATGAAAAGAAAGAGAGAGAACATGTAGTAAAAAGAAAATTAAAATTTATCTGAGCTGAATGAAGATTTTATCTTTCATTCTGCCTAATCCCAAATGTGAAAGGTCAGCAATGACAGCACGATGAAAAGGAAAAGGCTGTGGGGTTGATACAAAGGAGACCTCCAGTAAATTTTAGCAGTTTTACATATGACTGTGGCTCCAGCATAGGGAATGAGGTGACACCAACCTGAGGGGCAGAGTCATCACCCACAAGGGCCAGGGAGGCCTGGTCTCTGTCCCAGTGCAACCTGTTCCTGGGGATGGAGGCTTGGGTTCTCCCACACATGGTCTTGCTTCCCCCTTAAAGCATCTCTTTGCCACCATCAGGGAAGCCTGGCATGATAAGGAATATCCCTCCATTCCCAATACTGTGCTAAAATCTGTGAGAGGGGCCTGTCCTTGCTGCTATGTCATAAAACACATCTATAAAAAGAAGAGGGAGAATAAAACGAGGAGAGTGGGATTGTGTGCAATTGAGCCTTTTGCCCGAGAAATAGTCTTGGAGTTGCTTTTGCACCATGTGTGATGGGTTTTGAAATGAAGGATGAGGACCGAGCAAACCGTGTGACCATCAGGCTGCTCTTCGCCCAAGGACATCCCTCCTCAAACCCACGCACGCTGCTGGCAGCTGCCAATCACTGTGAAGAAGATATTTTATGGCCTCAAAAATATGAAGTCTCTTGCGACACTCTGCAGTTTTTATTCCCCCTGCCTGATTCTCAGGGGCTGTTAAACACGGTGGACATTGAGGGCCTTTTCCAGCACCTACTCAGCACTGAGGCTCCCAGAGCCAGCACTGCCTGCAGTAATAAAAGGTGATTGCTTCCAAAACTGAATATCCCCTCCATTTGGGTCATTCTTTTAATTGACTTCATTAATAAAGGAAAGGCCCTATTTAAACATAAATTCATCTTCCTGGCAGAATATAAGCAGATGTCATAAAGAAAACAACACATACTGTTTTTAACTCAAAACTTTAATACTAAATTGCATTAACTAATAACATAAAAACACCAACCATCTGGCTTTTTGGTGGGAGGACTCTAATTCCATTAGGACTTTAATAAATGTACTGCACTGTAGAGACATTTTACTCTGATAGCCTGGGCAAAAATGAGGAGCGTTTACAAGATTAGTTTACACAGCAGCCCCGGGATCTCTCTCTTGGAACGGCTTTAGATGGAGCCAAGGGGACATCACTGAAGGACAGAGATGACGCAAAAAGTACCAGCACTGGGGGACATATTTTGGGCTTTTGGGTGACCTTGAGTGCGAATCCCTGGCATGTGGATGTGCTGGCTCTGGCACTAGTGGGGAGTCCAGGCTTTCTGTGGAGTCAGCAGAAAAGATGCAGGAAAGGAGCGGATTGCTCCAAATCCTGACATCTTTGTCTCTCTGGGGTGACCACTGTCATACCTGGTACAAAGCCTTGGCCATGCCATGATGGCTTCCTTTTGCCCCACTCTTCCTTCTGCCTGCCCTGTGTGTCTGCCCTCCTGACACACATCCCAAACCCTCCTGTCCTGAGCAGATCCCACCATCACAGAGTGGTTTGGGTTGGGAGGGACCTTAAAGATCATCTTGCTCCAACACCCGCTGCCATGGGCAGAGACACCTTCCACTAGATCAGGTTGCTCAAAGCTCCATCCAAACTGACCTTGAGCACTTCCGTGGATGGGACATCCACGACTTCTCCACGCAACCTGTGTCAGGGCCTCACCACCTTCACAGGGAAGAATTTCTTCCCCTAATATTTACTCTAAATCTACTATCTGTCAGTCTGAAGCCATTCCCCCTTGTTCTATGACTCCATGGCCTCATAAAAAGTCCATCTCCATATCTCTTGTAGCCCCTTTATATACTTGAAGGTGCTATCCCACCTTCTCATTTGAGGCAGTCCGTGTCAGCTGCCTGTCTGTCTATTCAAGCCCTTCTGCCCCTGTTAGTCACTTCTTCCCTTCAGGAAAAGGAAGCACAAAATAAGCATCATACTCTTGACTGCCACATTCATGCAAACATCACATTGATTGCAGGAAAAGCAGAGCCTGAAACACACCCAGTTGCCAGCAAATTGAGTTTTTGGGCTGGTTAACCACCAGCAGCATCAATTGCCTGATGCAGTGGTGGAAAGAAGGATGCAGAGTCCCATTTTGCTCTTAGGGTGTTATTAAGGTGAATTACTCTGTGCATGCTGTGAGACATAAGGACAACTCTGTGTCCTTCAGTAGGGTTGATCAACAAGCCCTGACTAATGCAACGTGGTGGTTCTTGGCGTGCTGAGCTTCCCTGGATGAGTGTCAAATGGGAATCAGTGAGGGAAAAACCTGACAGCATTATTTTTCCCTGAGCATTAACATGTAACAAAGAATTGCAGGTCTTCCTTCACGTTGTTTTGTTTTCCCTGGCTCTGTCTTCTTGCAACACACTCAGAGAAGATTCTCACCCCTGCATGCACGCACCCCAGCTCATCCCATGGTGAGAAAGAGTAAGCAAATGAAGAAAAGAACATCCATGCATTTTATTATTAATATTTTAACGGAATTCATTAAGGATGGGTGTGTTTGGGTTATTTTGAGTAAAATTAATTCCAAATCGATCTTAATGCCAGACAACCCTCGTGATCACCTCGTCACAGTAATTACTGGAGCTTCTTTAAAAGGCCTCCTGTGCCCAGAAATATTTGTGAGTGAAAGTGCATTTCCACGTCAGTATGTTTGGAACACGAAGTCGACTTGCAAGGAGCTGCAGTGTCAGATGAAGCTTTTAAAAAGTTGGATGTCTTCCAGATTTTAATTTACATGATCATTAATACTGACTTACTCCAAATATATCAATCAGTTTAAAAAACACCATGTCTCATTCCTGGTTCAGGAAAGAATCCTTAACCAGGTGAATACTTAAGCATTTGCTTAGCTTTAAGCAAGTGCTTAAGTCATATTGAATGACTCAGTGTTAAGCACATTTTCCACTGAGAGAGTGTTGGAATTAAGTCTTCAAAATGCAGCATCCAGACATGGTTTGAGAATAGATTCCCTGGGAAACCCCCACATGGGGCACGGGTGATGATCTGCATCCCACAGCCCCTGAAATCTGAGTCTGAGCCATCCTGGGGCAAATGTGAGGGTTTCCAACAGCCTGTTTGCATTTAGACACGCTGCTACAACCGAGCAGATGTAGTTTCTTTCATTAATGCTCCTTATTATCAGCTGAAATAACATTTCCCTCAGCTGCCAGCGTTGCACAGCACGGTGTTACAGTCAGCCGGGAAACCCCGCAATCCCTTTAACCCGGCGAAGGATGAACCTGGGGTTTTTTCGGATACAGAAAGCTATAATAAAGCCATCCAGAAAATGACAGGTTACAGGGCTCTGTGATTTGGAAACCGTTTCTATTAAGTTGCCTTCTTGTCTGGTGGCGGCGGGAGGGATGCTGATAGTGGGCCCCAGCCGAGCCCTGGAGCACGATGCTGCGAGAGCCACTAAAGCCCCGGCTCTTGTCATCCTTGTACTCCTGGCTGCTAGTGTCATTTCTCTGTAATACACTGCAAAATAAACACCCTTTGGGTTTTCTACCTAAATCCACAATACAAAAGGGGAGTTGACTTGAATTGCCTGGCTGAATCATTAGAAAATGAATGCTTTGGAGGGGGGAAAAAAAAAAGAAAAGAATTACATTAGTGATCCCCCAGCTTGTCTTTGTGTCTTTTCTCTTTCAGAAATCTCTCATGTTGCTGGTCTCTGCATTTTTGTCACAGTATTGATACATGAAATAAAGCATAAATAACCTCCCTTTCTATTCTTAAGCCTTCGATCCCAGATCACTGTGAGCCTCTTGCCGATAAGACCATTTTCAGCATCCGCTGGCCTGGAAGTTGCCAGCAACGGTCAATGAGCTTAGGAAATTTGTCCTGTCACCATCCGGGATGTGCTGTAATCCCATCAGGCATTTCTTTGGTCTTCTTCCAGGTGTACTGTGGGAATTTTTTTATCCAGGGATGAGCAGTCACGGGATGTGCTCAACATTTTGGGGCGTTCCAAGGGTATGGGCCATGCTGACACGCTGCCAGCGGGTTTCAACACAGGGGTTGCCTTGCTACTGCTGCTTGTGCTCTGGTGATGGGCACATTTTGCTGAACAGACTTAAATTAACCCAGAACTGCCCACATAAAGAGCTAGTTTTACATTAATTGCACTCTATTCCACTCTTACACACAAAGGTTTCCATTTGCAGCAAGGTCGCTGGTAAAGGTGTAAAACTGATGATATATAGAAGAGGAAAAGGGGATTACTTGGTCCAAGCCCATCCTGATTTTACTGCTGTCCACCTTTTTTGGTGTTTATGTGGAGCTCACAGAGATGCTGTTAGCTCTTCCAATGAGGTGATTGCAGAATGATTGCTTTTCAAGGTCAACAATTTAAGTTTTACCACCCTTTCTCCAAGAGGACAAAAGAACAGCAGCAGGTAGGCAGAGATGCATAGATTAGGCAACATGATCAGCTGTTAATTAAAGTCCTTTAGGAGGAGGAAGAAATTACTTAACCCTTCCCATTACCATGTGAAGCCTCTTATTAGGAGCAGTGTGAAATTTTCCTTTCCTGCGTGTCAAAGCCTCTTATTCCTGTGCAGCTCCCATCGAAGTATCTTGTGTGCTCTGCTCCTCAGTTTTCATTAGAAGTTATCAGACAGAAACTTCATTTTTACTCAATATTTCCTGACCAGTTCAGTGTGTAATTGGTTCTCCTCTTCCCTCTTGGCAATTGAACAACAAACATTGCATATTATATACAAATATACATCTATATACACACACACACACACACACATATATATATACACACATATGAGGGCTGGGATGGGATGTATATATTTATTTTAGATATTTTAGATGGACCAGTCATAGCTTTGTTTTCACATGGCTCTTGAGGCTTTTTCTCTGTTTTCCTTGCTGATTTCTTTGCTTTGTTTTTTGATTGGCAAAACAAGCCAGATCTCTTGCCTCAGTGTTGGTTGTGGCCTGGAAACCAATCAAGAGGGAACAGTCCTAGGTCCAGCAGAGAGGACAGAGGAGGCTCAGGATCTTGTTGGAAATAAGACAGGCGAGTTAGGAAGCAGGGAACAACAGGAAGATACCGTGGCTGTTGGAAGCAGGCACTTTTCCCTTTTTTTCTTTTATCCCTACACCCAGCATCTTTCCATGTTCCTGTGCACAAGGGCAGCTTTCATATCACGAACCTGTGGGATCAAGCAGCAGAGCAAGGTGCATTTTGTCTTCTCTGTAAAGCCCACGAGAAACTCATGACGTGGGCTGTGTTTGATGCCACTGACAAACCAGTTCAAACCACTGTGATTTATATGCTTGAGAAGACCACTGTGCCCTGGTTCAACCAACATCAGGGCAGTAAATTAATTCTGCAAGGGTCCTGTCCAAACTTACATTGATTCTGATTTTGTTGCAAATCATCCATTAGCCAAGAATTACTACCAGTGTTAGTGGAAATGCTGTAGTGTCATTAATTGGAATTAATGGATGGGTAGTTTTTATAGGAGATTTGAATGAAGGCAATATTCCTTTCAAAAACCATTTTATTAGAAATTTGCTTGCCAGCTGTAAAAGGCAATGCCACAACAAGCCATTCCACAATGCTTTGTCCATGGCTTGATGTGTTTTTAATTAAGGGAAAGCAAAGCAGTTTGAAGTGTTTTTATTAAAAAAAATAGCCCTATAACGGATAGTTATTTATTTACTGCATAATGGGGAACTCAGACCAGGAGAGGCTGGGAAGGGTCACAGCAACACTGTCCCTGTTTATTTACTGGAGCCTGAATATTCTCTTCTGGGCATTTGAAAGGACTGTGGGCAATTTTTGGTGCCTTATAAATTGTTCTATTCACACACTTTTCAGGAGTAAAAACAAAGTGGATAATCTGCTCTAGCTGTTTTCTAAGAACAGCTTATAACCCTGGAGGGTTAATACTGGAACTGCTGGAATAGCCCCAGTCCTGACTGAACTGGGTCAAGCCCAGCTGAGAATGACCCATTTTCTGCCCTTTCCAAGGTGGACATAAAAAGAAGAAGAGACAAACTAGTGATGCTCCACTGAAGTCGGAGGAGCTCTCCTGATCCATGATGTGTGAAGATCTTTTGCCCTGCCCTTCTCATCTCATGGGGATACAAGAAGCTCCTTTATATGCCTCTTCCATGACATCTGAAGCACATTGCCAAGGTAGGATAAGTTGGTGTTCTCCTTTTATGCTGAGGAGGCAGAGGTAGAGGAGGTTAAAGGTTTTGCTTTAGACCACAGAGCAGGAGCTCACCAAGCTTAATACAAAATATCACCCTCCCACCAGGAGAATATGTGAGGCTTCCCTATAGCATTTACTTTAGCTTAGCTACAAAAGCAGATTTTTTTTTTTTAAGTGTCTTATTTCTACCACAGCTATTTGCTGTCTTCCCTTGCCTCTCCTTTCATCTGGATCTTATTGATCTGCTTGCATTTCCCATGGAAAAACCTCCAGTGGCACAGCATCAGCATCCTGTATCTGACTCTGGCAGCAGTAAGGCACATGTGCTTTGTATGACCTGTGTGCAAGGATGATTCTTTTTTTTAAGAGTGTGTGTTTGAAATAGCAAAGCCTGAAGTGAGACAGGGTCTCACAGAACCACAGTAGCAGAGTTTAGGCAGAGGTAAGGACAGTCTCTATTAAGACATGTGTATATAAACATGGAAATTGCTCTTTAAAGCAGTTAAAGATAGTAGTTTGCTCATCATTTAGGTGGATGGCTCGTGCAAACACATTGTTCACAGAGTCCCTGACCTGCCCTGGCCTGTGGAGCTCACCTGGAGCAGCAGTCCCCAGGCTCCTGCCCGCAGGAACGGCTGCGCTACATCAGCGCTGTCAGAAACCCTTCACAGTCACAGTCAAGGACACTCCACACAGCCGAGCCTACTTGGAAATGATCTTATTCCCTTTCTTTTCCTACATCACTCTAGTGCTGCTCTCAAACCACCTCATTCTCCCCTCTACCTGTACACAGCTGTACATTTTAGCAAACAGCAAGGCGCGCACAACAGCACATCCCTTCAGCTCAGAGACCTCCTGCTCAGTTGTCTGCTGTTTGAAAGAGGGGCTGGGGCTCATGTCTGCAAACATGGAGCTGCCTGTGGGCTCCACACACAGAAGGGATGTGAAGGACACATTGACTGTCCTTGGATGGTGTGATGGGCACAGGGTTCTCAGGGACTCTGGCAGGCACAGTGGGCTGGGGAGCCCCTGCCTGCTCCTCCCTTGTGCCACCAACTATGACCCTTCACATAAAAGTTGTGTAGGTTTCAGAAAGCCAAAGGGAAGCACAACAGGAATGAAATGGGATTGTATGATCAGAATCCTAATTAAGGAGAAAATATTGGAAATATGCCATATTAGAAACGCTATTACGATTAATAGTGACAATACAACTCTTGGGAAATAGGCAAATTTACACAGTAGCTATACATAAAATTTACTTTAGCATATTCCCTTCTCTACCTTGTTTGCACACCATGATAACAAATTGCTTGTATACTGTATGGTGGTATTTTTTTATATTTAAATATTTGAGCCAGCGATTCATTTTGCAAGGAGAGAAAGGCATGTGGAGGTCTTGGAGCTGCAGAGCAAAGTAAATGATGGGCTGTGATATATTTAGCAAGTGATAATGTGAAAAATACAAAAAAACCCCCTAAGTATATGTGAACAAGAAGGTAAACACAGTAAGGAAGAGCTTAGTTTGGGATTTCCCTAGCAAGAAAGAAGAGTGACTCTGCATAAAAGACATGACACTGTCAGTCATTGTACCATATTTGAACAGTTATTTTATCATTCAATTCTTCAGTTTCCTTATTAAAAAAAAAGGTGGGGGAGGAGTCAGTGAAGTCTTTGGAAGGTATTTCCACATCTAGCAACAAAAAGTATTTTTTTGGTGGTAAACATGACAAAATTATTTACTGTTGCTAGTTCTTCTTGCCATTTGACTACATCATTGCCCTGTCAGACAAAACGGCCAACAGATATTTGATGTATATCTGTATGATACATTTATACACAGACATATATGCTTATACACTTATGCAATATAGAACAGGCATATATTCCTCTCTCCCACTTTCTCCTCTCCATATATATCCATAGGTTCAAACAGAGAGGAAGGTGGTGTGGAGAATGACACTCGGTCATCATTAGTATGGGATAGCTGTGGAGCTCTCTCCTTCCTTGGGTAATTAAAAGCTGCTCTGTGCTCTGAGCTGCAGGAGCCAGGAGAGACTCTCATTGGCATGCAGTCCTGCAGCACCCGGCAAGCTGGAGGGCAGTGGGGAGCCCTGCTGCATCCCATCCTATCCCATCCCATGTGGGGTTCCCAGGATGTGCCTGGAAGGATATTCAACTCCGCACTGGGCTGAGCTCCTGGGCTGGATTTGTCACTGTGCTTTATTGGCAGGGATGTGGGGACCCTCAGCCCCAGGCTGGTGCTGGGGTAACCAGTATTTTTCCAACTAGTGATATCAGTTAAGAAAGAAAAGGGGAAAAAGGGTTTCTCCCTACACAGAAAAAAAAGTCAAAGGAGAAAACAGCACACTGGAAGCTGTGCTATCCTGCAGGCAACAAGCAAACAGGCTACCAGGGCTTGACCTCAGGATTAGCCCCAGGTTGAGGCTTTGCCCTCCAGAACCAGCTTCATAGGCAAAGCTGCTCTCAACTGGACAGGAGATAAGGTGGGCTAGACCCTTTGAAAGGGTAAAAAGCTTCCCTATTCTACCTCATGATCCTGGGGAGGCAGTGGTTCACTGCTGGCACATTCCAGGGCTATTGCATACAAACCTGTCTCCAGTCCCACATGAGGAGCAGCCCCAGCAGATCCAGCAGGGTCACGATGCTGCATTCACACACCACGCAATTAGTCATGCAAAAATTGATTTTCCCTCTCTCTTGGGTTGTTAGGGGACATCCCCTCAACGAAACACAGCCAAAAATATGGCACCATATTAATCCTCATTGGAAATGCAGGACAGATCCCCAGCTGGTGAGGGCTGTCAGAGCTCCCTGAAGCCTGCAAAGGTTTTATCATTTGGATCAACCATAGATTGCCCCAAAGGCTTTAAAACCAACAATTCACAACACCAGCACAATGCCTATAACTGATCATTCTCGGGACACCCACCTTCTTATTTAATAAAGCTTTTCAAGTCTCTTTGTATTTTATTCATAGGAGTTGTAAAAAATCCAAGGACCCGGTATAAAGACTCATTTATTCTCTTCTACATAGCACTATAAATTTACACTGCATTTGCAAACTAAGAGCCCATATCTTAGGGTGAAACAGAGCTCCAAAGTGAAAGCAAGAATGGCTTCCAAAAGGCCAATCTGTCCCAACTAGAGATCGTGTCGAGAGCTAAAATTTACAGCCACAAACCCTAAAAATGAGAAATTAGATTTAGAGTTTAGTTTCATTGTTAGAGCTGACCTGGCTCTTTTTATAAAGAGGAAAACATCACCTTTTACTAGTTTACAGCAAGCAAAGAGCTGTTTCTGCATTCGTCCCTCTCAAGTGTAGATATATACAGTGTGTGGAAATGGGGCTGGAAATGTATCACACAGGACAGAGACCAGTGCCATTGGGATAAATCCAGTGCATGTTACCTTGCATCCCATGCAAAATGGCAACCCACAGGTGTAGATGGAGAACAGATGTTCTTCATGCTGTAAGTACACTGGGGTGGCTTTAAAACACTATTCACCCCTGTTACATGTCTTCTTGTCTCCCCTCACTCAAAGTCACTCTTAAGTCAGCAGAGAGCACGACCCAAGAGCCACGTGCACCAGCACTGGGATCTCCAAACTGAGGCAACTGCAGCACCCAGCCCTGCTCTGCTCCCTTCTGTCTTCAGCTGCTGAACAGGCACTGGGGCTCTTTCCAGCTGGCCTGACCCATGGGGCCACTGATACCTCATACAGGTCCTGGTTGCCCTTTCCCTCCATCAACAACCCCGCTGGGCCCACAAAATTCCCCAGTCTCTGCTGCTCCCAACTCTCGCCTTCGGCTCATTCAAGTAAGCCGCAAAATGGCACAAATCCAACATGATCAAATGCTTCCTTAGTGTCAGTCTTTTCTTTCAAAGGACAGAAAGGAAAGGGTATGCAGTGTGATATTTATGAGCCTGTCAAGCTCGCTGCTCTCACCAGAAAGCGCTCTCAGTTTCCTTCCTCGCCGGGGAAGGGACAGAGCAAGCACCAGGGAAGGGCAGCTGAGTTCATGGGGGCTGAGTTATCCTCTGTGAGGCATTTTTCCAATTGTAACAGGCATGGTGGCATCACACAGAGTCACCCCAGCTGGCCCCAGCATTGACAGGTTGCAAATCAGGGATTTTTTTGAGCAGAAAGGTTTTGGGGACGCAGCAAGTACCACTCCTTCCCTGCATTCAACCACGGCATCTAAGCCTCTTTCTGTAGGGCACAAGGAGACAGGTCTGAATTTTGTCCTGGTGGCTTCCTTTTCCCACTTTCTTAGAGGACAAGTGTACCATGAAATATCTCCTATTTGCTTTCTGTTTTAATGTAACATGCCACATATAGCGAGAAAACATGAGCGGGGCTGTGCTTCGTGCTCTGGTGGAAAGTGGCACGGTTGTGTTGGACTGTACCTCCTAACTTGCCCTTGCTTTGTATCAACATACTTAAATCTGTTCAGAATTGGGAAATTAGTGTTTGCTTCTCATCTGTGTGCAGATACTTTGCCATGTTGCTCCCCTGCAGGAAAATGATTGAAGCAAATTATAAGTGGTGCCTCTAAAACCGAAGGGCAGATCCTCATCGGCTGCACATCAGCGCAATTCCTTTGATTTAAACACACGTTTATAACTGCTGAGGAGCCTTCAAAATGAGAGGACTGTAATTACAGCTGTATTATAATGCCTTCTGCCACATCAAGTGGAGGACTATTGACAGCGAGCAAAGACCTGAGAAGCACTGATAAGAATGAACTGCAAGTCCGGTCCTCCGATGCGATTCCCCGCAATCCGTGATTTATGAGCCCAGATTAGCTGCCTTGTCTTCAGGAGGAATTGGCCAAGGGTGGTTTTTCTTGGAGCACGGTGCCAGGAAGGTGCCAATATCGTATATATGTTTCTGAGCGGTATCTGACCTGCCATTGATCTTTTGGGGTCACAGGTGTCCTCTGAAAGATTTCCTTTAGGCTCAAGGAGAGCAGCATAATTTGCTACAGTGATGGTTGTCCTGCTTGCTCCTCATCCAAGGAGAAACAGTCACTCCTTTAGGGCCATTGCCAGCAGACATCAGAACCTCCTCCTTTTGACTCATCATCTACTTTCCATACCCTCAGGGAAGATGGGAGTATGTTTCTGAGCAGTTATGTCGGGGATTTTTGCCTGAGAGCTTGTAAGTGTGCTGGATCTCTTGGCCAGCTATGGTCTAGGACATGTTGATCTGACATTTCGTGAGGAGGAGGTCAGATCACTCTGGTCTGTAATGAGAACTCACAGTCCCTCCTCTCAGGTTACCAGCAGTGTTGGATCTCTTCAGTCACTTAGCAGGACACACAAAATCTTCTGAGACAATCAAACTAACAGTTCTTTAGTTTGATTGAAGAGGATGATGGCAAGAAATTTTTGATTAGTGGTGGCCTTGACACTGAAATTCCCCTCTCTTTTCATCCAAAACCATCTGAAATGCTTGGCTGTGGTTTCCCCCTCAAGGTTTTTCTTTTCCCCTCCATTTTTAAGAAAAAGGGCAGCCAAGCCTCACTTCTTACAGGCCAGGGAAGTAATAGCTTGTCATTTGAAAAAGGTTTATGAGCCAAGATTAGTGACCCTTTCTCTGTTGTACATGTGCTTAGGGGCAAAGGCAGGACTTCACACAGTGGCAGCAAAAAGGCTCACATTCATTTCAACAGAGTTGGTACTGTAGTGTTAAAGGGAAAACCCCAAAACAGATAAAAGAGACCCTAATCAGTTATTCAGCATGTGACTATGCTGAGAATACAGACTCTTGGGAACATAAAAGCAAAATTCCAAGATTTATTAATGCTATCATGTTTTCCCTAAAAGGATAATCAATGTACCCAAAGTCTCTGAATCAATATTTGTCCTTCTCAGGCAGGGTATGGCAAAGAAATATTCCCAAAAGCTCTCACTTCTGAGATTTTCTTCTGTTGCATAACATTTCAGTCAACTACACAATGTCTCCAATAATGATGATAAATAAGTATAAAGCCTACAGTGGTATATTGTATAGAGGAAGTGAAATAGATACTTATGTGCTTAGTAACAAAAGTTCAGCCCCAAGTAGACCTGACCTGGTGATCTTTTAAATGTATGGCAAAGATTTTATCCACTAGATTTAGGTTAACAGCTTTGGGAATTTGCAGGTGTTAAATTAACCACAAGAGACAGTTTCCTAAGTGCAGCAGAAACACACTGAGCGTGATAAGGAATAATAATTAAAAATTGAATTAAAGAGCTGTAGATTTTAAGGAAAAGTATGTGGCTTTGCTCCTAGAAAAATGGCACATACTCAGGAAATAGGTCTGATGTTGTGTGATACCCCAGGGCAGTAGTTCAGGTACAGCTTGTTCAGCTTCAGCAGAGACCTGACCATGGACCATCTGCCAGGGCAGAGATTTACCTCACCCAATAGGTGTGAAATCTGGACACCCCATAAGCCCCAGGGTCCCCCAGATGCTGCACTGGCAGTAGGCATCTCCCTTGGGAAGGGGACTGTGCTCTCCAAGCAATATGGACTCTATCCCACAGTACAATTTTGCTGCAGTTCTGGCAGATCCAAAGCTTTCACTCCTGCCTCCTTCCTCTGAGTCCTCATGCAGAGCAGGGCACACACCCAAATGCCTCTTAGCTATTTACTTACCGACCCATTGACCTGGTTTCTAGGTTCACTAAACATACGAGTAATCAGACTCTGTTTCAGTTCAAGCAGAAAACCTAAAGTACATGAAACCCCCCCAAATCATTATCCATTGCTTTTTCTCATCCACACAGCCTTCTTCTTTCCAGGTTTGCCACTTGCAAGAATGTTCAGCATGAGATATTACAGATTTATCTAAGTTTGGCCAAGATTTAGGCTTACAGATAGTGCCCAGTGCTATCAGCTGAGCTGGAGCCCAGCATAGGTAATTATTGCTTTAGCAGGGTGCTGAGTAAGGCTCCACAGAGATTTTCTCACTCTTGGCTCCTTGCTTGGCTCCTTCAAAGCCATCAGACTAAGGTACTCTCAGCAGGGTGATCCAGGGCCAGGGTGGTTGTCAGCAGTGAGGAGTGTGGGGCATAAATACAGCCAGCAACAGGGATGAAGGTCAGCATTTCTCCACCTGATGGGCAGCAGCATCTCCAAGGGTTGGTTCTGGAAACCATCCTTTGAGGTGCTTAAAAATACACTGGACAAAAGTGGAAAATGAATTGGTGGGATTGGTGCTTGGAGTTGCTATGTCATTCTCCAGTATCCATGATTCATGTATCCCTACTATGTAACAGTCTCTCTGGCAATCACTCAGTGAAGATATTGGAAGTTGCCTGGTTATTGAAGCCATAATTACTACATAATTTGCAGCTGTAAGATCTCATGATAACCCTCTCCCTTGCAGACAGGAAAAAATAACCTGATATTTTATTTACCCTGTCAACATGTGGAACTTGCCTTACAGTGTAATTACATGGTCAGTAGTTACATGGCTCTCTGGCTGATGGTGTCCTGTAAACAAATAAAGGCCCACAAATTCCACCTGTGGGGATTCAGGCACTACATAAAACTGCCAGGGTTTTTAAAGTCTTCTCAGTGTGTGCAATAGTGCACTGAGGAAACTGTGTGCCCAGTTCTTGCCCTTTGCTCCTGGGTGTGAACAGAGCACTCGTGCCACGCAGAGAGCTTCTCCTTGCAACGCCACCTGATCTACATGGTCTGTACCCTGAGTGTACAGCTGGTGTTACAGCATCACCTTCAGGGCCCAAATTTAGCTCAGCATCCCTCTCCCTTCCACATCTGTACTATGTAATTGAATCAGAGAATCATTTAGATTGTAAAATACCCTCAGGATCGTCAAGTACGGAATTTTGTATTTGTGTTTGCAGCCTCTGCCCCAGCAAGCCAACATCCTACTAGTTTATCCAATTTACTGGTGGAGAACAGATGAGCTTCCTGATGGCCCCCAGAGAGCTCATAGTAGATTTGGGATGAAGATTTGGGTTTCTAGAAGCCAAGTCTAACATCTTGACCCCTCAAATCCAATCTTTTTCTTTGCTGGGATATTGCTTTTGGTGATTCTACTCCCTGCTCTCAAAATCTGCTTTGTTGAGCACCCTGGGAATGTGCAGCGGGTGGCAGGGGGAGGGCTGAGATAAATCTGAAGAGCTTTCTTGCTTTGTTTATTTATATGACCTTAAAGATGATGTCTGTGCATAATGTTGAACATGACGGAGAGAAGCTGACAGGGCAGTTAGTTCTGGCTACCGCAGAGCAAAAACAAAATTACATAAAAATATCAATTGTAAAATTACTCAAATCCATTAGCTTAATTAGCATCATTAATCAAGGCAAAACATTTGATACGTCATGTACTTTCACGAGAGATAAATGAGCCTTTGATGAAAACCCAGCAGGTTGCCCTGCTCTTGGATGTGCCGGTGGCTGCCTGGACATGGAGGTGAGGCTCAGCAGGCGTGGAGCACGCTGGCAGCTCCGAGCAAACGCCGTCCTCTGAGCAGGTTTCCAGCTCAGTGAGGGATTGGCAGCATACTGGGCCAAATCTGGCCAGGTTTTAATATTGTCAGGTCCATCTGCAAGAGTGTAGAACTGCCTAATGGGCTGCACTCACACAATATCATCCCCTGGTCTTGACTGGTTTTGAGACAAGATTAGGAAGGATATAGCAAGGATATCAATATTTCCTGTAGCAGTAACAATAATAAAGTCAAAGACTGCTACATTCTCTTACTTGACGAAGGGAGGTTTGTTGAGCTCTTGCTTTTGTTTCCTAGGGGGATCTCCAGGGAGAGCAATATCTCTCTATCTGTAAACCCTTCCAAGGAGAAACACTAGAGAGATCTTGATAGCAGGCAACAGCACATCTGCAGGTAATACATTCCCAAGATCAGGTCTGTCTTAGAGGGCACTCTGGGCTCTCTTCTTTCTTTCTCTCTCTGGAATCACACTGTTGTGGTCAGTCAGGTCTCCTGTGTGCAGCTCAGGGCATCGGTGATTGCTGCATGACTTTCTTCCCTTTGCATCAGCACTCAGTTGTTGCTTGTTCCCTCTCCCCGTGCCAGGGGCACATAATTGAATCTTCTCTTCTGCTCCTTGTAACAAGACCCAGCTACAAAGGCTAAATGCTTTATTCCCAAGAAAAGCCTTAGAGATAAGATTCGCCAGCTGTGGCAGCACAGTGCTGGTCTCAGTGAGAGAAATAAATGTCCCTTCACTCCACGACTATCTTTCCAGCACTTTATCTGCAATGAGCCCAAACACAGTCCTCAGCTATTTGTATTGCTAAATATAATAAAAGAGAAGTCAGCAGTTTCTGAGGGATACACGTCCATAAAAAACAGTTGGTTGGCATTTTCTGCGTTAAACACATTATTCAAGGGCTTTTCTCCTTTCTAATATCCAGTTTCTTTTGGGTGTACATGTGGTTGAAGCTTCCTTCAACATAACAGACACTCAGACTATCACTGGACTGCAAAAACTTGCTCCAGTTGAGGAACTGGAGTTGGATTTATTAATCTAATTTAAAGATACCCAGACAGTAATTGCCTGTATAGTGATGGGGAAAGGATGAACTGACTGAGAGCATTTCTGGCTCTTTGATGTTTGTCTTTTTGTTTTCCTGAGCAGTATCTGATTCAGATGGGCCTGGCTGAAACTAGCGAGGAAAGTCAGACTGCAGAAATGCAGGGGGTTTAAGGAACTCTGCTTCAGACTTGCAAGCAAAAGGTAGAGGTGCAGCCTGTCCTCCCAAGAGGAGCTTTTCTGACCACCTCTTTCTGCTTCTCGAGGCTAAAATGCAATGCAGCTTTTCTCCCTTGCTTGCCCAGTTTGCTGGTGAGATGGAAAAGACACAGCTTTGGAAACAGCAAGGGTCAGTTCTGTTTTGGGTGCAAAGACAAGGTCTGTGTCATCAGCACAGAGATCCAGGAGCACTCTGAGAGCTGGAGGCTGCAGGTACATGCACCTCTGCAAAGGGCAGCACATCTCTGGCAGCCTTGAACCCGGACCTGCAAACCACTTCTGATTTGCAGAGAGCAACACTCAGAAACAGATGAATTTTGGACTGTGCTTTGCACCTTGGTGTAAACACTGTGATGATAAAGTAATCAAAATTGGGTATACTTGATTGTAAGCCTTAATTAACTATTAATTAAATTTTGTTAACCCACTAGTAAAACCGATTGCAGCAAGCAATAACTAAAAGGCTGCAGTCAAAGCAGTTAATGTATCACTCATTTTTATGTGGAAAAAGGGCTCATCATTTTCCTGAGCTGGCCAATATGTAAGCATCCCTCCTTGCTAAATCAGTCTGGTCGTTTTCCTACATGCCACTGATAAGGAAGTATTTACGAATTTATTCCTAAATTCAAAGTATACTTCAGGCCTTAATTTACTGTCGTAATTATATCACTGGCTCAATTAGTCCCCAATAAAAACGTTATGCTATTGTATCAAAGAAATGTAGTACCTTTGAAGTAAATGGATTCACTTGCAGAGTAAGAAATCTTCCTTTTTATTGTGTTTTCTCATCTGCTACTTACAGCCACCCTTGTCTTAAATTGCCCTTTTTATTCTATGCCTTGCAAGCGCAGTTTGTGCCTGAGCTCCGGATGCTTGTGTGGAGAGGAATGCTCCTCGTAGCCTTGGGGCTGCATCGGGAAGCTTGGTGGTAACTTTTTCTCGTTAGAGCTTTGCCAGCCTCATTTGCATGCTGATCTACGTGCACTGCCTCCGATGTTTGCTCTGCCACACAAAGGCCAGTGGGTCTGTAGGTTTTATTCTTGACTTCCCTGCTTTTTTTTTCCTTCTTGTCAGTGAGGGGAGTGTGCTGAGTTTTAAGGAAACGTGGCTGTACCTTCTGTCTTGTAGATTTTCTCATAGTGCATTTGACAAGGACTGGCAGTGCCCCCCACCTCACTCTACCTACCCCAAACCAGCTAAGACTGACACAAAATAATAGTCCCTGGGCTCTCTGCAGAGAAATCACTGCAGAACCTCTGGTCGACCCATCCAGACAGTGTTTGGGTTGGGAGAGGGGACAAGGCAGAGCTGCAAGGGATGCAAAGTCCTTGTCTCAGACACAGGGCAGCAAAAGTGGTGAAATTGGACAAGCAGTGTGTCAGAGGGATGAGGTAATAGCACAGCAAGGAGAATTTGGCAGGCAATCTATGCGCTGGCTAGACAGCACAGGACAGAGATCCGTCTAAGAAATGGGAATGCGTTACTGTGAGCAGGGTTCTTGTGGACGTGGAGCTCTTTCAGACATCATTTGGCATCACTGCCTGTCCTCACTTCAGCCAGCCTCTGGAGACCTATGGGTTTGATTTTCAGACTCAGGAAGCAAAGTACCATCCAACTGTTCGTCCAAAAAGTTGTTCAATGTATCTTTGATTGACTTCTGAATGTGTGATAGCAAGATCACCTCCAGAACAGAACTGGGCTCTAAAAACAATGGTAAAATTAGCATTTTCTGAGAACCTCCACCAAATCCAGAGCTCTGAGCTGGGTGACCTTGGAGGGACATATCCCCAGGCAGCCACTAGCCTGAGATTTGCTACTTTCCACTTCTAGCACAAAGGAAGGTTTTGCAATGAGCCCATCAAACGGTGATTCTCCCCTACAGAATCATGTCTTAATTCTGGCCAGCGCTGCCTGCAGAGCTGGCTGATTGCACAGTCCCAAAACATGACGAGGACCAAACTGGATCTAATCTGCTTCTTCTCTCTAGCAAACACCTCTGCCTGTGGTCCAGTGTGTCTCAGCTGCCAATGCTGGTGTCACCAGTTTCCCCCAGCTCTCAGCAGGGAATACCAGGGGAACACCAAGCCACACACCAAACACAGATTCTTTGTGTTCCCTGTGTAGTCAATCCAGTCATATTCAAAGGTTTGGCTGGGTTCTCTCCCAGTCAGATTGGTGATCTCCAGCCAGCTTCTGCTGTTCAACAGAAAGTCACCCCTGAACTCTTGCATAAAACAGGGCTCAAGTCCCAAGTATCCTCGCTTATCCCTGAAAAGGTCCATTAAAAATGGTCTGCAGGTTTGTCCACTGGCAGTGAAGCTATAATGAGGGAATAGCCCTGTGTCCAAGTGCACAGTGTGTGAGATTAATGCTTCCTTTATCCTGTTTATCAAAACCAACATATTTGACATTAAACATTAAAAACTCTAAATATTTTAAACCCAGAGGATGTTCTTCATCTCATTTTCACGTCTTTATGGTAGATGAGATTGTTGGAGCCTACCATTTTCCTGCACCTCACATAAAAAATGGTAAAATCCAAAGCAAAAAGAAAGTGAAATTTCTCTGCATACACTGTTTTCTTAACATCTGACTTGCTCATTTTAGCTGACAGCCTCTGTGTCTAGGTCCATGGCTGCTCTCTCTGTGCAACCTGTATTTATCCAGGTGGCTTTGTGCCTATTAGAAAAGGGAATGTAGCAAAATTAATGTATCTTTTACAGCAGGAGAGCTGAATTTATTGGTCTCACCACGGAAATTAATTTAGCACTCCCAGCTCTCCCTCGCTGGACAATAAAGACACAAAATGAAACTGCCACACAAAGTTTTGACAAAATTCACAGTCATGTGGATAAAAAAAAAAGCTATGAGTAATTTACCACCAAACCTGAATCAGTCTTTTATGCCAGTGATGTGCCAGTGATACCACAAAGGGTGTTTCTACTCAGTGACCAAAAAAACCTACCCAGGGGCTAAATAGAAATGCAGGATGGAAAACAAACAGATTTATCTTCATTTTCTTCAGTTTGAAAAATAAATGTGGGTAATAAAGCAGATGATGGGGATTGTGGAAGGCAGCACTCATTGGCATCATGCACACACGGGTGTGCAAACAGGGTGATGGTGGATGTGTAGGGACAAAGGATGCTACACATAGACATTCAGCAGTGATGGAAACCACAGCTCAGAGGTTGTTCTGCCTCTCATGTGGTTCCATACCAGGAAGAATTAAGCCAGCACATCCTCTGAATCAATGTATAATTCACATGTCAGTCCCCACCTACCTGTCTGCACCCTTGTTCTTAATGTTTCCTAAATACAAAAATCAAATATCTACAGTAAAAAAACAAAAAACAAAAAACAAACAAACAAACAAAAAAACACAAGCAAACAAAACAACCAACTTTTTTGTATTGGGGTTGGCTGGGCAGTGGGTGGTGAAAGATTTATCTCGGCAGTAAAGCTGGAAAATGGCTATAAACCTTAGCGGAGTGTCTGTACGCCTGGGTCTGAGGGAGGCTAATTGTTTGTTTGTTCTTCGTGTTTATGGTTTATCTGTGGCTCGGCTGACAGGAAACCTAAACCTGAAGGAAACAGCACATCAATCGCCATTATCTGCCTTCTGTGCACACACTAAAAATAAAGCCAGGCAAAGGGGCGGCTCACACACCCCAGTGCCTTCTGTGCTCTGTGATGCACCAGGAATGCAGGGGAAGGAGAGAGGGAAGAGAATGGACTCACCATCATTGAGTTCACCTCCCTTCTGAGCCCACTGCTACAGTGAGGACATCGGTGCTGGCTGGACAAGAAAAAAAGGCAATGGGATTTTTCCTGCGGTACTGCCCCCAAAATAGAGAAGATTGTTCTAAAGGCAGTGTGCGAGTGCCACAGGCTTTGAAATTCCCTTGGGATTTCAACCCAGTGGTTTCTTTTGCACAAAAGGTGCTTGGGTAGTGGAGTGAGTTCCATAGATAAGTGGGTTTAGAGCATGATAAGCATTAGTGTAGCCAGAGCAGTGCCAATTGCTGTCCCAGTCAGCTCCCAGCCGGTGCCTCCTTTCCTCCCTCTATGGGATCTGTGGTCTGTCTGTCAAGGTGTTTTCTACTAGTGTGGCACAGGAAGCCCACCCTGATGAAACCAGCCTAAGTTGCCAGTGTGGGGTTTCAGCCCCTCCAAGGGATGGGTTTCCTGCTAGAAGGAACATGAAGCCCCTTTGCTATCCCCTGCCTTCAGGCTCTGAGGATGGAGACAGGGGGCTCCTGGAGAGTGGAATGTCCTGTCAGGGGAGCTAAACCTGGGGGATTATGGCACAAAAATCTGTCCTAAAATGGTCTGGGGCAGAGCTGCATCATCTGAGCAGGTTTATATCACTGCCAGAAACACACAACACCCAAAATATTAGCCCCACAGTTCTTTGCACTGATCCTGTGCCTCTTGCACTGCTACAGAGATGCTCCCATCAGGATGGGACATCTTCATTCCCTGCCAGGGGCCTTGAGCAGTGAGGATAGAGATGTTTTGCTGTGCCATAAACTTCTCTTTAGAAACAGTTCTCTGCCTCAGTTTCCCTGTTTCTTCCTTTCCTTCCCGCACTGCATCATGGCTGTATATGCTCCGAGCGGGGCCGGATCCTGAAGTGAGGATGTGTAGTGCCCCCCACATCAGACATTGTAATAATAATTATTGATTTTCCAGTTTACTTTATGTTTCATAGGGTGTTTTGCTGGAAATGATATAAACAGCTGTCTCTGTCCCTATCCCAGAGCACGATACAGCAATGTATTTTTTCACAGTCCAAGGAAATAAAATGCAAAGTTCATTTCGCAAGGATTTTAAAGTTATATTAAGGCCCAGGGTTGGATGAAGCAGAAGCAACGTGCTTGTAACTAGATAACTCCAGAGCTGGAGTGACCGCTGGTGTAAGTCACAGCTGTTACATTTGATTTATCCCAGCTCATGGGCTCCAACTCTGCACCCCAGGTTTCAGTTTACAGTAACTCTGTGCTCACCGCGAGCATCCTGCAGCAGAACCAACCCAAGTAACACATCCACGGAGATCCAACTGCTCTGCAGCCATTCCTGGCTTAAAAAGTGATCTCTGGGGAGAGCAGTTCCATATAGGAATGCACTTACTGTATCTGTGCTAAATATAGTAACAGAGCATGCAGGGAGTGTGGTCCCTCGCCCCTGCGAATTGCAGGAGAGATTATTCATTTTCAGTTTGTTGTACCTTCACACTGGCAGGAATTACTTTAGCCAACGGGATTTAATAAATGATCTGTTCATAAACAACTAATCATTTATCCAGCTTCAGTGCTGCTTGCATCCTGAATTTCTAGAGGAAAAAGGGATGAGAGCCCACACACAAGCAGTGCCTACAAGCTCAAAGAGCGAGGCATTGGCACAACCTTGCTCATTATACTTCCAAGGTATTAAGAAGTCCGGGTGTGATAAGGAAAAAGGAGGCTGTAAAACTTCATCCTTACCTTCCAGATAGTGGAACTGATCTTGCTTTTATTTATGCTGGTGTAAAGCAAAAGTAATTCCATCAGTGCTGCTGGTGCAGAACCCGAGTGGGTGATCTCAGAAGCGTGCCCGGACTCTCAGCTGGGGTTTTCTACTTTTAAATCTATTAATTTGACAAAGATTTTCTTGAGCTGCTGGAACTGCAGATCCAGCCTGCAGGGCTCAGAGTGAAGGGGGGTGAAAATGAAGCCACGTGTGCATCTTTTCTGCATCTTTTATCATCTCCACTTGCATTGTTCTGCTGGATATGATTTTAAAGACAACTGACCAGGTTTTCCAGAGGGGAAATACAGATGGACTGGACATGTACAGCCCCAGCATTCTGCATGGGAACCCGGGTGTGTGCTGGGGGGTACTCTGCCAGCAGTAGGCAAAGGTCTGGGGGTAACCAGAGCCTCTGCTTGTGCCCAGCTAAATGCATTTTCCCTGCTTATGGACTTATTCTCCTCTCACACTTTTTTCCCCTGTTGACAAGAGGAAAACGAGCCCAGATTTGCATCTGCACAAAATCATGTCCTTAACTTAATGCAGGCAATTCTAATTATTAGTCCTTGTTGCTATGTTAATTATCATTACCTCTACACAAAAGGATTGTAAATAGATAACATCGCCTTTTCTTTTGCACCGTGTAGTGTGTTTTCTTTTTTTTTTTTTCCTCCAGCATTTCCTTGATAGTACCAATTAAGAAACCACAAGACAAATGTTGGGGAATCAGATTGTGGGTGGTAATTTTCTTGCCAGCGAGGACGCAGCGCAGAGCCCGCAGCCTGCTGCTCTGCAGGTACCGCACGCTGCAGTGCTGACAGCAGTAAAAACTTGTCTCTGACAGTAAACTAAGCATGTATGACCCGGAAGACATAGAGAGCAGATAAGGGCAGTAACACAGACTCCATTTAGTGCTATTAAAATGGTTAAGTAGACTTACGATCAGAGATGCCAGGCTGAAATTGGAGAAGCTCGGAAAGTGAGGAGTGGCAGATGCACGGCCAGCGAGTCAGGCTGGGGCTTGGGTTCCTGCAGCACTGACGACTTGTCCCGTGTTTCCAGGCTAGGAAATTTTTAAAAATAAGGATTTCACTATTAGAAACAGCGTGTTCTGCAAAGCAGCATTTCTGATAATTTTACACAGAAGGGAGAAGCAGCTTCAGCATCACTTTGTGGGACTCTGACAGTCATTGCAGTAAGAAAAAAGGTTTATTCTTATTAAAATGCACAGAGAAACTCACAGGTACCAACCCACACCCTACACCACCATTGCCCAGGACAGGACACCCAGTTTCTTAAACAATTCAGTTTGGATCTGGGTTCTATGGGGGGTCTGCAGTGAGCACTGGTGCAGGGCTCAGTCCTCATCCCTGCTGCCAGGACACAGCTGTGACTCTTGTGACACCAGTGATGCTTGGGAGAGTCCATGACCCTTCCCCACACCCCCTCTGGTGCCACGGAGCTGTGCTGCCCCCCCGGGACCATCAGGGCAAGGACCACCAAGTCAGACATTCGAGCACAGCTGTAACTATGCTGCAAAACCCACTCGTGTGGTGTTTAAGAGAACAAACACCTCTTGTTTTATTACCATTTATGTGACAAATTGATTTATGGTCAATAGTGACAGAAAGAGCCTGACACAGAAAAAATATTTTTTTTAATCAAGGAATGATCGCCATAAAGAATGTGCTATATCAGTCAAATCTATCCAGCTGCAAATACCCTATATGGTAGCATTAAGAAGATGTATCTATTATAAACAACTTTTTAAGGTAGCTGAGGCTTGGAGGATTTTGACACAGGAAAGGATGAGGAGTATCATAATTCCATATGTGTCCAGGCATTGTGGGCTTCTTAATGAAATTTCCAGGGTTTGTGGGAGTTTTTGATATATGCCTGTTACAGCTGTCATGAGTGGTACAGGTCTTGAAATATTTATTGTTGCTTATTTTTTGACCATCTTTCCGTTGCTTCCCTTGTGCTCCATAACACTGAGGTTCCTGTACACCCATGCAACCAACTGCTGTGTCCCCATCTGATGTCTCCTGTCCCTTCTGTTCTCAGCCTTCCTGCTTTCCAGGAAATTCCAAGGTACTTTCAGAAGGAACCTCAGCAGTCTCTTCTCCTTATTCCTCGGGTCTTCAGCCTCATTTTCCCATCCTTTTCCCCCCTTACTTTCCCTCCCACTCTGTGGATGCCCAGAACCTCAGCTACTCCATCAGGACAGCAAACAAGACAGGAAAAAATGAAGGAATAACGTTCTCCAAAGGGTAACCCAGCAGGTGGATTTTCACCTCTCCACCAGTGTCTCCCTCCTACTCCTCCCAGCCATGGGAGCGTGTCTCCCTGCCCCCCATCCCCTGCCCTCCATCCTATTACAAACACAGCAGTCGATCATTTGTTTCCTGTCCTTGAGGCATTGCCAGCTTGTGACCTGCCGAGTTGGCTCCAATTCTTCACACTATTCCTCGTGGCTGGTTGTTTCCCCATCTCTCTGTGCAATAGCAAACATACATCGTCCACGACTTCACTCCCTGTCTTTTATCTTCCTCTCCGTCTTCTGAAGGTGTGTTCGTCTTTTAAATTCACATTTATGTTGGTTTTGAAGATGGTCCGTAGAAAAAAAAGAGCTGAGGCTGGTTTATGGCAGGGTGGCTCGCTCAATAAAAGTACAGAAAGTAAATGAATCCACCAGATATCAGCAAGAATCAAGACTAGGGTAAGGAAAGAGGAGCAGGAAAACAGTTTCTTGCTTGGAAAAATTGATCAAAGTCCTTTTTGACCTTTCACCCCTTCTGCTTTTGGGCAATTTGTCCAAAACAAAAATATAATAATTCATGAGAACAATTCACATGCATAAAAGAAATGGAAAGGCTGCTGTTTCCTCACTTCTTTTTTGTCCTCTCCTTGTTTTATATTGAAAACAGTGGGGGTGATAAATAAGCATGACAGAAGAGAAAGAAAACTACTCTAATCCTTTTTTTTTGCTCCTTTCCAAAGTTTTTTTTGAGAGTTTTGGCTCAGTGTGTTCCTTTCGGTGCATTTTCCCTGTGCCCAGCAGAATTAGTGCTACCTCCCTGAAAAGCAAAGCAGGAATGGCCCCAGGAGGGAGGAGAGATGTCTCTCCCCAGATATCATCTGGCAAAGACAATAGCTGTTTTGGGGATAAACAACGATATATTGGCTCCAGCTTCTTGCCAACGCATTAGGTAAGCAATGTAGGACAGTGCAAATCAGCCCTGCCTGTTTCTGGTTGCATCTGTGCCCCTTCACCTCCTAAATGTGCTGGTGCCCGAGGTGCCCTTTGCTGGCTGCTTGGGTGTGGGTGGCGTTGGCTGGAAATGGACGTAGCCAAAGGCAGACAGACGGGGAGGCAAACTCAGCGCCGGGCTGGGCTCTGATCCTCCCCTCCAGCCTCCGGACCTGGTTCTGCAGTGTCTGTATGTCCTTCGTTTTCTGCAACCTGCACTGAGCCCTGCATTGCAGCAGCAGAGGAGTCCCCTCACTGCGCGGCTCCTGGAGCTCGGCGGGGGCTGCACCAACCTGCAGCTCACTCCAAGGTGGAGGGGAAAGACAGGGAAAGGTCCCAGGGATCCCACAGCCCCATCTCTCCAGCAGAGGTTTCCCCAACCCAGCTCTGAAGGCTGCCCAAGGGCGCTGGGAAGCCCCTCTGTACCAGAGCAAACTTCTCAAGCAAAGAAACCCATACTTTCTACTAGACTTAGAGTGAGGTAGCCTCTGTCAATGTTTCAGGATACATATAAATATATATAGGATCATCTATATTTCTGTGTTCTGCAAAGCTCTTCTGGACTGACAGACAGACACTCATTTGACAGAGTCATGCCAGCAATGCAATCCCAGGATGATGGGATTAAAAACTGTCATCTCAGATTTGGGGGGTTTTGTTTCTGATGTCCTTCTTCCACACGTGCACCTCACAAATGGAATAGGGAAACAAGTACAGTCAAACCTTTGGAACAGCCTCTTCATCGTAGCACGAAGCAGAAAATGTTGGGTGCCAAATTTTTTACTGCAGTGTAAATTAAAATGCCTGGACTAAGATGATAGACACATTTCATGGAGAACGGTGCAGCCTCCTGCCTGTTAAGACACATATTAGAATAAAGAGCAAATGATTCCTGGGAGCAGGGTCTGATTGAGAAAAAAAAAAATTAAAATAAACTGCAACCAAGGGGGAATCGGGAGACTGATGCCAAGGTCTTTCAAAAATTTTGGATGGTTTGAAGGGGCTGAAGGAGGTTTGTGGCTCTCAAGCATGAATGCTGCCCATGCAGACATGCTGCAGATATTTGTCTCTGCAAGTGTGATTATACTCCAAAAAGTGACTTGCCACTACTGCCCTGGTGGGATTCTGGGCTTCTAGATTCTAGTTAATTTTCCAGGTAAAAAAAAACACCTAGAAAATGTGAAGGGGTTTATTTTCTTTCTTATTATTTGTGTGTGTGTGTGTGGTTTTTTTCTTTACTTGCTTGCTTTCTACCTGGCAGCTCAGCAAACTCACCTTGGGATCTGGGTGTGAGGAGGAGCCATAACTCTTCCCATCAGTGGGACACAACAATGGGAAGGGAAGCAGCTCCTGCCCTGAAATCACTGCTGGGTGTCTATGCCATGCTAACAGGGCCACAAGGCAGTAAGAGATATATTTTATCCCTAAAGTCAGCAGATCTCAGGTTGAACATGCAGATCTGTAGGAAGCTGATGGATTTGGCAGGCACGTCTGATCTGTGAACGCTCTTTAACCTGACTGAGTTCAACATCAGGACATGGCAGGGACCATCTCACTTGTGGTCCAGAGGATGGTGATGGCATAAATCTGGATTAACACTTAACCAGAGCTCAGCAGGGAAAGAGCCTTTTGTCCAGACCAGAGAGGAGTTAACTAGAGTCTCCAGGATTTATGCATGAGTGTATCACGGGGTTTGGGCTGTTTGAGTCATTTCTTTGATATGACAGTTAGGTTGCTCAGGGATGATGCTCAGCTCCTCTAAGCCAGAAGTTTCTATGGCTTTGATTCAGATCCTCAAGCTCCTTATGATTCCTGCAGCTCCCAGCATCCTGCTGAACCCTCAGGCTGGTTTGAGAGAGGGCACTGCTCCCATAACACTGGGAACCAGCCTCCCTGCTCTGGTACAGCAGCTCAGCATCCCCTAATCACTATTTCTACCCTGGGCATGGTTTCTGCCTGGCACTTTTGGGGATGAAGTCCCATCTTGCAGCATTGCACACATGTGAAATTCAGGCAACAGGAGCAGGAGCAAAGGATTTAGCAGGAGTCATTTTCAGCTACCAAGCTGCATGCACTTGTATATTTTTTCATGTTTGCATACAGTGTGCTCTTTGCTGACAAATGTATATATTTATTAATTCACACCTGACCTGATCCCTGTTCCATGCTGCCAGGCCCAGCCATGAGGGTCAGCAGTTGGGATCAGTTTTTAGTATTATTTCCCCCAGTCGTGTGTGAGCAGCACTTGCTATAGAGGCTGCAGCCTCACACTCCCAGTGAACTGTAAAACCAATTTAAAAACGACATTTCACGAATTAATGCAATGCCCACTGCAATCACACCTTGGGCTGCTGAGGAGGCATATTCCAGCCTGGAATTTGTTACCTGGCCAGGCCATTTGTCACTGCACAAGAAGCAAAAACTTCCCCACCTTGTAGCCCCTCTGTGCAAGGACAAGGTAGGAGTACAGACAGGCAAAGGGCAGCCCCAGCCATCCTCTGCTCGGGTGTTGTTTTAATCCTGCTCCCACTTCTTTGGAGTCAGTACCATGTGCTCTAAGTTTGCAGGTAAAAGCGGTTTTTTTAGCAACAACTGCAACAATCAGCCCTTTGGCACCACCTCACTCTCTGACAAGGCTCGTCAGCAGGAGATCTCAAAGGGTTCCCCAAGGAATAATTTAGAATTTGTGAATGATTTATCTGTTGCATGAGGAAACTGAGGCAAGGTGAAACTTGCCAGGCCCCAAGGTGCTGGGATGGGGCCAGGGGATGTGCATCCCATGGGAGCTGTGCCATGGAGCAGCCGGCTCGGCACGGCTCGGCGCCGGGGTGCTGCCGGCAGCAGCCACCCCACTCCCAGGAGAAGGTTTTCAGAGACCATTAGGTGCCTAATGATGCAGGCAGACACCTGGTGCCATTTGCACTGGGAATGAGGTGCTTTACATGCCTCGGCACCTCTGGAAATCCCACTAGGCGTCTACCTGCAGCTGTAAGCGTCTGCAAAAGTCAGAGTATTTTCAAACTGCTGCCTGGGAGGCTGCTCTGGGCTGTACAAAGGGTTGTTATGGCTGCAGATGTGGGTCTTCAGCATGGGAGGGAAGGGCTGGAGGGCACCACGTATCAACCAGTCCCTTACAAGAAACACCCATCGCCCTGGGCTTCCCCCTGGCCGCCATCCACGGGGTCCCAAATATCAGCTGCTGCCCACAGACCTGTCACCATGTCTAACCCACTCTTCCAACATTGCCTTGGGTGAGTTTTATAGTTTTTGAGGAAGAGTTTAGCAAAATCTCTGTCCCTTTTGCACAACCACTCCATACCTTTGCCTATATCTGCTTATACCTCTTACACCTCCAGCCACAAGGTCCACTTCACTTCGCAGGCAGAGGCAGACAATAATCCCTGCGGATGAGAGTTGGCTGAATGCCACACCTGGACATCCTTCCCAGGCTCATAAACCTCTTGTTGGGTTTACAAACATTGTGGCCAGCAATTTTGCCAGAAGCTCTCAGGAGACCCCAGCTGTAGTGTGGTTTGGATAACAAATACTTGTAGCTTGGGAGATCAAATGGCTCAGGAAGGGGATGTGTGGGGGAGTTTCATAAATGCTCTGGCACTTCTCCATTTTCCATGTGCTCCCATATTCCAGCAACAAGCAAAACCTGGATCCCCGCTTTGCAAAGGTTCTCACAACTTTGTACCTGCACTCTGCCCCTGCTCTGAGCCCCCTGTCAGATCTCAGCCCAAACCTGCCTTGCTAGACCTGCCCCAGCCTCATCAAGATGGAAAGCCAATAATCTAGTAATTTATTTTTAAGACCAATACTTCTAGGTGACTCCATTAATATGGAATTTATTTCAACACTATTTGGCAAAAAGCAGAAGTCACGCCTCCTGGTGTATGGTTTATTTTCCATGTTTGTGTAAAGCAGGCAGAGAAAAAGAATGGCTACAGTAACCGTAAAATAATCTATAAGGCAGAGTGTGTCTCCTCATCTTCTTTCAGAAGGTTTTATTCAGCTCAGGCTTTCTATACGATACAGTGATGAATGAAATACCTGGGAACAGTACAAAGTAACATTATTTATGGAGAATAGTAAAAAAGCATTCTGTTTCTTAGCATACAATTTCGGTAACAGCAGAATTTTGAGATTAAAATGAGATTCCTCTCACATCATTTCGATTCATACCAAACTTAAAAACAGGTCTTATGCAGAAGTGGTGTTGACTTGGTCTTCCCAATGTAACTTGTGTCTTTCAAACATTCATTCCTTGAAAAAGGCAAGGACTGGAAGACCATGATCATGGACTGAACATCCCAGCTGTCCTCTGCACTGCATTAATTTTCTCATCAATAATCCCTAATCATCCATAAAGTCATACCCCACCATCACCTGGGACATTTAAAACTAAACTGAACAAAGAACTGGCCTTTATCACAGCTCATTAATTTGGTGAGCCCAAATCTTGATCACTGCAAATGGCTGCCACAGCTTCAAAGATAATTTGACCTATCACTGCAAGGATACTGTGTTTGGGATGGGTACCTGCCTTCAAAAACTACTCCTCCTTGCTCCAAATCCAATAAGCCCTTTGCAAACATGCTGAAAGTTTGAACTGGCTGGTGCCAGTTGACTTTAGCAGCACATGTCCTGGTACCTCGCTGGATCAGGGGCCCCACTCAGCTGGGCTTTATTTAGAAAATCATGGAATCATAGAAAATTTGGGTTGGAAAGGACCTTTAAAGGTCACCTAGTCCAGCCTCCCTGTAACAAGCAGGGAGACATTCCACATGCCTCATGCTTGCTAAGCCTGGGATGAAAACTCTTTTACCCTTTTATTTATTTTTTTTTTTGGTTTGAAATGGTTTGTTTGCTAGTAAATTCACAGTATGGCTGAGGTAGCACATTTGTGTTGTTAGGTACAAAGATAATGGAGGATTAAAATGCTGACAAGTGTGTAGAGAGGAAAATGATTTGGTTACCTCTTAGCAATGCAGCAGCAGCTGGAGTGAGCCCTGCATCTGTGGCTGCTTCCAGGCAATTACTGCTTCCCTCCCAGTGCTCCTGACAAATGCTGCTGCTCTCCTGCTTTGAACTGTCAAACGCAAAAGTTGCCATGAGAAGTGGTTTCCCTCCTTTGGCCTTACTTTTAGCTTTTCTGTGATCAGTTTGGAGTATTTCCACAGGGAAAAATCCAAGTATTTCCGCGGTGGAAATTCCCCGGGGCAGGAGGGTGAGTTGAGCCTCAGCACTCAGTGCCTTTCTGCACTTTACAGATCTTCTCATAATATACACCAAATCACTTTAACACTATCTTTAATTCTATTTTAATAATATCTTCAGTTCAAGAGTTTCACACACACACGAGGTCAGCTGTGGTTTAGTGTGGTTTTCCCGGTATTCCCCCCGGCTGTGCCAAGAGCCCATTACTCGGGTGAATGAACTCCCCTTTGGGCCAACCATTGCCGTCCTTCTGCCACCTCCAACTCTTGTAAAAACAAACACGGGCTCCCTAAGTGCAATTAGCATCTGAGGAATGCCGAGAGAGGGAGATTAATCATTCATAAACTAAACAAATACTGTTCTGATCCCATTAGCCAAGAGACAGCGTCTCCCGTTAATTTACTTCTGTTTGAGGTGTATCTATTAACCCCTTTTAATCAGCTATTATTCTAGTTAAACTCTTAGCTGGGTTTGGTTATCAGAGGATGGTACCCTTCTGACACAAGATCAAATTAAGATTATGGAAAACTTGTCAGGAATGAAGAGCCTTGCATTCGTAATTAAGATACAACCTAATTAAAAAAAATGAGGTATGCTTCCGAGGAGGGCCCGTAGCACTTCTCCTAAGCATCCTCTTTCCTCCACCGAGGTCTCTCTGCTGAATTTTGTCAGTCTAAACTCAACCAGACAGGTGTCATCATCCTCTGCCTTAATGTGCTCACCCCTGTGACACACACAGCTTTTCTCCGTGGCTTCCTTTGTACCTACAACAGAGCTGAAAATCTAATTTTTTAAAAAATGTCTAGAGAGGCACATGAAGTTAATACACTTACCAGTTTGCAGCCCTCCACTTAAAGTCAATTACTGGCTGTGGACCTGTATGTCCCAGCAGTGGGGCTGCCTGCCATGGGACAGGATTGCTCCGCCTCCTCATTTAGGGAGCACGTTGTCCAGGGGAAATTTAATATTTTAGACTACTGGTAGCAGTGTATTAGATCTCCAGGATTCTGAGGTCATCTTCAGTGAGTAGGTTCTTTCTGCCCACATCCATGAGCAGGAGCGCCTGGTGAGCTGGGAGGAGAAGTGTGTGCCCCGGAGCTGCTGCCGGAGGGGTGATGCTGCCTGGTTGTGGCACTGATGCTGGGTCAGATGGAGCAGTCAGGCTGAGCAGTGCAGCAGAAGATGCTCTCCTGCACTGGGATCACTGCTCTGTGTCTAATGCCCTAAGGGAATGCCAGCAGAGCAAGGGTGCCTGCCCAGGAGCAGGCACCAGCCGGGTGCTGGCTTTGCTCCAACACGTGCATCAGTTATTCAGCCCGAAAGTGAGCGGTGAGAGGAAAAGGCTGTGTCCTGTGTCACGAAAGGCATTGCTCACCCAGCACCCAAATTTTCCACTTCTGTGTGCATGGTACTGCAAGAGCAGAACTAGCTTTGCTCAGTGGGCAGTCCCAAAGGGGCTGAGGTTGAGCTCTGGGAGAGGGCAGCCCTGCGTCCGCAGAAGCAGGGGAGTTGCTCTGAAAATAAGCATTTTGACTAAATTGCTCAGTTTCTATTTTAAAAACCAGAACAGCTCAAATGAATTTCATTTTCCTCCATTTGAGACCAGAATTTTAAGAAAAATTTGCAATTTAAGTCTGAAAATCTTAGTGCCAATTACATCCATTTCCACACTGGGGATCACTTCCGTGATGACTCCACGCAATAAAACCAAATAAAGGAAAAGGAGGAAAGTCTCACCTGGGCTGCCCAGCTCCCAATTAGAAAAAGGTAAATAACTCTTGTTTTCTCTCTCTTGCTTCCTGGGCTGTGATGGCTGATGAGAGTGGTGAGATGAGAGCCCTCCCTTCTTGCTTCAGTGCATAAATACTGCATCTTTGGGGATTCACTTTGGTTAATTTAGGAGCTGCTTGAACTTTGTTTAAAGGCGCCTGCGTGTTACTATCCCTTGGAGTCACCCAATGTATTTGTCATAGCTGAACCTGCAGTTCATTAGAGGTACAGAGTCAGCTAATTATTCCCAGAAAATGTAGTATAATTTTATGAATTATGCATAAAATATTAACTACTTGTGAAGTTCACAGATATATATGTAGAGACTGCAGGGCAAATGCTTCCCTGTTTGAGGGCTATATACAAACTGGAAACAAATAATACATATATTTAATCTAGTGTGGCAGGCTTGGGGGGCACACACCAAAGAAAGAGTGTCTGGGGAAGAGTGTCATGGAGAGGTGGGATCCCCTCCAGTGCTCAGCTGTGGAAGGGGCTGCCAGGCTCAGCACTTCCCCAGGCTGGAGTTTACAGTGAAGTCCCAATCGATGGAGCCTCAGACTCTAAACCAAGCTGGTTTGGGAGGGTCTGTGCTGAATTGCATGGATATTGGTCAAAATACTGCCTTTTTCTGGCAGAGGGGTTCTGATGCACTGGATCTGTTGGTAGGTTCATCCTTCTCTCAGGTTGGGTGCACTGGAAGGACAAACCCGCACCACTCTCAGCCCAGGGGAAGCCCTCCCCTCCCATAGACACAGCAGCAGGACATGATCCATGATTTGATCCATGGACATTCACTCCAAAGATGCAGATCAGCAGCAGCGGTCCTCCTCTGACAGATACTCATTTCAGAGTTCACCAGCACGCTTTGGAGACATAAAAATCAATAGAAGAGAGGGAACAATAAAGTTTCATTGTTCAGTAATGAGGTAGACAGCATCTATCACAAACTCCCAAAGTGCTGCTTGTGCAGGATTCTCCTCCACTGTCTCCTCCTGGCTGGAGATAAAGAGCATCCGGTGCTGGAGCTGGACCTCAGCTAAAAAAAGATAAGCTTAGCTGAGAGCAACAGGAATTCTGGAAGCTGAGTTTCCCTCTGTGGCCAGACTTCATCGCTTCTTCCTCTTGCATACAATATTGTAGCAGCATCCCAATACTTTCAACTCAAGATCTGTAGATGGTCACTGAGTCTCAAACCTTGACCTCTGAATGGTCCGTGGGTTTGTGCAACTATTTAGTCTATTCCCACCACGAGGGTGTTCACAGTGTAATTGCAGCAGGTGGTACAGCAGACAACCTCTGTGCACACCAGGTGCCAAGGTGGGAAGGTGACAGGGGTGGGAAGATGTGGCTGTCTGGAGAGAAGTGAGGGCAGCAGAGGAGCCACCCCAAACCCTTTAGCTCCAAGGATGCCGATGCAAGTTATTAATATTTCTAAACTTTTGAGAGACAAGAAATGGAAGGAAGGGGTGATATTTGGAGAGCAGTTATAGAGGGATGGCTGGATATGTGGAGGCTCAGAAAGGAAGAAAAGCCTGAGGGAGGTCAGCGCTGGAGCTGGACCAGCTGCATGCAAAGGGACAGTGAAGGAAACACAGAGGTAAAAACAGACCCAAGACTGGCAGCAACAACAAGTTTGTCCGAAGGTGCAAAACCCTGGGTGCTGTACAGAGAACTCCATTATGTGATATCTGGGGGCCCGTGGAATGCCTGAGTGGTATTTCAGAGCTCAGTGCAGGGGTTGGGCACTGGCAATGCAGGTTCAGGTTCTCAGCTCCATCCTTGGGAATCCCCAGCTGCCTTCCCACCTTCACCAGAAGCATCACGCAGAAAAGCATTTCTTCCCTACACCCACAGCAACCTTTCTAAAACAAGTTGTGCTTCATTTAGTATTATTTCAATATAACTTTTAGTCATCTGCTTTTTTTCTCTTCCCCCCCCCACCCCCGCCTTATCCTGCTGAAGAAGGGGAAATGAGCTGCTGGTTGCATGGAATTCTTTATGCTTTACCCAGAAAAACCTTTAAAACCTGAGACAAGGCACATGCTGCAGTATCCAGGGGAACACAGGTTTGTCTCTCTCTTCTTGGTGACCAGTTCCCTTTTACTGTCACGCTAACAGGCAGAAATATGCAGTCACTCTTGCTGCATATTCTGGCAGGGTTATTGTCAACTTATTATTTTTTGACTCAAAGCCAAAAACGAAGGGCATTTGCATCTTGCAATTTTGCTGTTTGCTTGTCTTGCTTATGTTGCTCGAAATGACCTACAAGGAGTCAACAGCAGGCAGCTAGGACAGTACGGGAGTGGAAAAGAGATGAAGCTGGGAAGTTCATATCTCACCCTGAAACATCACACAATATTTAGTTATTAGGAAGGGAGCAATTAAAAAGCACATAGATGTTTCATCTACAAATTTATTCTGAATTTTCAGGGGTTTGTGTCATAACAGAACACAAATGGGGTTTGGATTTCTCATTGGAAAAACGAAAAAAACAATTAAAATAAATACAGCAACCAGATGCTAGACCTGTACATGGAGATGACCCTCATTAACATCCATGCAGTCAATGCAGAGAAAGGAACCACCTTGCTTCCTTTCCTTTGTTTTATCTTATACCCTATTTTAGCAATATCTTTTTGCATCTTAAAGTCTGAGGATACTTTATTGGAGGGCAGCAAAATTTACATAGATGTGATAATGAAACTGCACAAATATAATTTACTGTAAGTGGCACTGAATTATATAACAAAGAAAAGGTGAGGATCTTGGTGAAATACTACCTCTCACAAAAAAAAAAAACAAACGTCCTGAGAATGATATCTTCTTAAAGACAGTTTTGCATAATTGCTTTGTACATCTGACAGGGCTGGAATATACTTTTTCTTTTAGGTGTCAAAGCCTCAGCATTGACTGAAAGAGTGGTGCACTCTGCAGTCTTTGGTGCAATGCCTGGTGCATTACGCTCACACTGCGAGACACCTCCTCTCTGCTTATGAAATGGTTAATTTTCAAAGATAAGAAGAGTTGCTGTACAGCAATCAAATGGAAGCTAATGCACACCTAAGGCTGCAGGCAGCAGCTCTCTGAGCTGCTGGCATTGCATGAAGAGTGAAAGAAAGAAATAAAAGAAACCTGAATGTTAGCTGTATGGAGAAAATATTCTCTATCCACACACCTCTCTGCTCTGATGATAATAAAACTTTACACACATGTTGGTGTTGCCCCGTTCTCTTCCAGTCCAGTTGTAGGCATCAGAGAACCAACAAAAAAAAGAAGGGTTAAAAAAGGACTGGTTTTGCAAGGTGGGGGGGTTCCTTCTCACCTGTCTCCTTCGCAGGAGCAATCTTATCAAAGTCCCAGAGTTATTTTCCTGCATGCAGGCAGTGGGACTTGATGGAGGAGGAGAGCAATAGGGACAGGCAGCCTGCAAATTATGTGGGTGCAGGACACATGTATCGAGACACTGTGCAGTGAGCCCCGACTCACTGCACAATTCAGATGCACTGAGCCACCAACACAGCTGCAGAACACCCATAACTTCATCTGTTTCACTGCCTTTGGATGCTCTGGTGAAAGCAAAAGCAGAATCCAAGTGCTGCAAACACTCAACCCCCCTGTTACCCGTAAATCTCTCCTTGAAATACCTGATCTCATCAAAGGTCCATTTCCAGGTCGCTGTGGTTGTCCCCTTGTGCCACGACCCATCACCAAAGCCAGCAATGCCCTGGTGACCTTTGTCTCAAGGTCACAATTTTATGAACTTGGCAAATGTGTTTCTTATTCCTCTTCTTTTGAACACTTTTCTAGTGACACCCCTGGAAGGCAGCCTTACACTGCAGCTGTCTTGTGGGATTAATCTGGAGGATTTTTCAGGTTGGGTTGCTTTTCTCAGGCTATGCTATTCTTTCTGGGTGGCATCTTACTGAGTAACATCATTTCGAGGCAGGTCCCATTGTCTGTTCCAGGTTTGAAAGCAACTAGGAGCAGGACGGAGTGAGAGGCTGCTAAACAAGGCTCTCACACTTAATTATCATCAGGCAAAATTAAATAAAAGAGAAATGTTTATGCAGTTAGTAATTACCGAGCACAACATTCGTCGAGCAGCTCGGGCAGATCCCTTCGGCTGATGCGGAGGATCCGTAGGAGACACAGACAAAGTACTTTTAGTTCCCTTCTTCTGTGAACAACTCTCTGTACCCTCCACTTTGTGATTATTTATTTCTGAGGTGAGTAATTATCAACTGTAGAGAGAAAGCTGCTGCAGTGTGAAGCACAGCGAAGCTCCAAGGGGCGGGAGGGATGCACATGGACGTGCTCTGCCAATGTCACCCAAGGCCACCTGCAGCTAGAACAGTTCTTCTAAAGACAGGCGAGCCCCAGAAGGGAACAAAGTGAGGAATCACAGTGTGTTTCTCTCTTTTAGAGCCAATGGGAGGCTAAAATGGCTGCTCCACCCAAGGGGCAGGGATGCTGAAGTATCCCAAAGGACTTTCCTTGCCCCGTGAGTGGAGCAGAAGGCTGAAGGTGGTTTGCAGTCAGTGTATGCAACCACAGCTTCCCTTAAAGGGTGTCCCACCCGTGGCTGATGAGAGTGTGGTCACATACAGGTCATTTTAAAACACAGTATCTGCAAAAATCCCTCCTAAAAATAGTGAGTCAGAGGAACAGCATGAGGTGCCTTATCTGCCGGCTGTTTTGCGAGGGAGACAAGTCCCTGGGTGGCTCCCTGGGAAAGAGGGACCAGGACCAGCTTTGCAGGCAGCCCCCAGACACCCATCACTGACTCAGCAACTTCAGGCAGCAGAAAAAAATGATTCCAGGAGGTTAAATTGATTTCCAAGGAGGTCCAGCAAACCTGACAGCCTCTGAGTGGCTCAACTTCATTTAAGTTATTTCAAGGCAATTCCAGGAGGGCAAAGAGGAGAGCAGCACGGGGAGCCACCGGCCGCCAGCCTGCTCTTAAAGAGCACAGTCACATTTTCCCAGGTTGTTCTCCTTTCTGCTTCTTCCAAGGAATAAAATCTCTTGCAGAATGAAATCTCTTCCCTTTTTTTCCCCCCCTTACTTTTTCATGCCTGTGTGGATGCCAAGGAGAGCAGGAGCTGGCCCACTGTCCGAGATCTGCATTGGCAAAGCAGTAGCATCGCTGGTGACTGCATTTCAGGAGACTACAGCAGAGCCCACACACGATACCACAAGCACTACAATTAACTATTGCACTGTTGGATACCAAACAAATTACCTGAGTGGCTGCTCTGAGGCACTTAGGCTATGGAGCAAGCAGATGATGTACTATTTGCCAGATATTTTCATAAGTAGGAGATAAGAGAGGCTGGAGGAGAGCAAATCAATGTCTTTTTTAGATCTATGGTGCTTGAAGCGTCTGTCAATGCTGGAGAGTAAATATTTACTTTTCAACATAAAGTCCATATAATCACTTTTCTATCAGTCACTTACTACTTCTGAGTGTTTCTTACTACGATGTTGATATTTGCATTAGCTACTTACCCTGGCTCGAAGATTCATACAGTTGTCAACTGCATTTAGACTTCAGCTGAAAATCCCCGGGTCCTGTAGCACAGCTGCTGCAATTGCTAATGGCAATTGAAAAGAGAAAGCTGCGATATTTCCCACAGCAAATAGCAGGCAGAGATGAAGACAGAGCTATGGCATGAGGGTTATAATAATAGGCTCCCTTGTGCTCATTAAATTAGGAGTCCCGTTGGATTCACAGTGTGCAGTTGTGGGCAAGATATAGTGAGGAAAACTTAAATTTAGAGAAAGGAAATGTTATTAAGCCCATTTTATTGCTGGGAGAACTGAGGCACAGAAGTTAAAAGTGACCTTGCTCAAGGTCAGATGCAGAATTTTCTCAGAGATTGAGGAGCTGAACCCAAATCTAGAAACTGGGGAATCTGTAAATTGCCACAGGAGAATTTCTGCTCCTCGCACACTCAAAACTGGTAGGAAATCACATGTGCAAATGCATTCAGGTAGATGAAGAAAAGAAGCAACTTTGTTAGATGTGAGCAACAACCAGGGCTCAATGCAGCTCTGGGATGGGGAGGAGAGAGTCACAGCCCGTAACAGGCATGGCCAATGGCCAGGAGTGGACACTGCTTCAGCAACGTGTCCCTACTCAAAGATACCAAAGGAGTCAACTAAAAGCTTCAGAAACAACTCCAAATATCCTGAAAAACTCTCTCAACCACCAGAAATTACTCTTCAGATTATGCACACAGAGAGAGAACCAAGAACTGGTGGGGTAACTGGAGGCAGCTGGAATGGTACAGGGGCCCAGCTACACATCCCATCTGTGTAACACCAGCTTTGAACTCGCAGGGTTTATTCCAAGTATTTTGGAACAGTTTGGGTGAAACACAGGGTCTGGTGATTTTTCTAGACAGTGTTGCTCCAGCAGCATGATTGGGCTGCTGTATAAGACTCTGGTGCAAGACACACAAAGCCCCTGTGCCTCAAGGCTTTTTTTCTCATTTTTTACAGCACAGAGGGGAGGTGAAGGTTTGCCTGAAGGGCAGATGCTTGTTGGGAAGCCTCAGCATGGCTCTGCCTTGCCCACTGCTGCCCTACATGTCTCAGCACCCAGGGAGTTCCCCCAGCATCACCCAGCAGTAGGGCTGGGGATCCAGGAGAAATGAACCCTGCCCATGGCTAATGGGCAAGGTTAATTCTCAGACTTGTGATAAAAGTCCTCAAAATGCCAGCCAAATAAATAAGCATGTTTTATGGTTTAAACAGGCCCAAACTACAAGCTTTGCTGGGACATTAATCTCAGCTCAGATCTCTCCTGGCTGTGCTCCTGTGTTCAGAACACTGTGGGCCAGATTCTGGCTGAGTTACTCCTGCTCGCTCCCGCCTTGCTTTACAAGCACTAATTCAAGTTGATGGAGCTCTTCATACAAAAAGCTGCTTCTCAGTGTGCAGGTGGCAGGACGTGGCCAGCAGATCAGCATTTTGTGCCTGCCTGCTGCTTTCCCCCTTCTCTTCCCTCTCTCCCTCCATTCTTCCCGCAGCGAGTGGTCAGCGTTCTCACCGCCCCGGCGTGTTGACATGCCAGAAATATCTCTGCTTCACTGCCTGTGCTCTTGGAAGTATTTTGCTGCTCTCTCACCTCTCCATGAGAGAGACACATTCATCTGTCAGCTTATCGGAGGAATTTCCAACAATCTGTGGCAATGCTACAAGTCTCAATCTTGCTGTAAGTACCTAAATCCAATTAGCATACAAGATGTTTCCCTCTCACGTAGTGCACCACCGTAGTGCACCACCGGCCTAAGGGCTTTTTTTTCTGTACATCGGAGGGGTTTACCTTTTTTTTTTTTTTTTTTTTTTTTTTCAGGGCTGATAGCAGTTCAAGCACACAGCAGCATCCTCCCGGTATAGACAGGAAAGGGGAGAGGATCCATACGGATCAGCGAGGATTCACCTCCTCCTAATGAATTCCTCAGTCGCTGCTGGCTCCGCTCAGAGGGATGCGTGGGACGGGGGGATCCCCCTGTCCGGAGGGAGCGGGGGGGCCGGGAGACTCCGCTGCCCGGTGGCAGAGGGATGCGGGGGGCGAAGGGTCCCGCCTAGACGGTGGCAGAGGGATGGGGGGGCCCTGCGGGGGATTCCCGCTGCCCGGAGCAAAGGTGTGTAGAGGGCCGGGAGCTCCCACTGCGGGGAGGGATGAGGCAGACCGGGGAAGGGAGATCCCGCTGAGCAGGATCGGCGGGATGCAGGGAGTCACGGTGGTCCGGGGTCGGAGGGATGCGGGGTGCCGGGGAGGGGAGCGAAGCGGTCCCGCTGCCCGGGGCCGCAGCGGCTGGAGCTGCTGTTTCCCACGAGTGCCCTCTCCTGGAAAAGGCTCCTCTCCACGCGTGCCCGCCCCGCGCCGCTCCCGGACACAGGACCGGAGGATATCGAGCACGGGCTTTCACAGCGGTGAAATTTCACGTCTCATCCCCACCCCGCTCCCTCTGGCCGTGAGCGCACAGCTCGGTGCCAGAAATCCTCCCGGTGGTGTTTCTCTCCAGCCTTACCCTTGCACTTATTTTGGGGCATAATTAATCCTTTTGGCATGCCAGCTTTCTTCTGCCAACAGAGCCCAAATGCTGTTTTAGTGGAGTTGTCCTTGCCCATGTGCTCTCAGATGGGTGATGGCCAACAAACTTCAACCTTGCTATCACACATCCAGCACACCTAGCGTATCCTAAAGAATAAGGTACACTTACCTTCCACATTCCTGGGTATTTTATTTGGAATAGATCCACGCATTTCCCAAAGATTGGATTTAAAGACTCAAAGCTCCTGCAGCAAAGCTAGCCTGCAGCCCTGCAGGGTGTTTCTCATCACCCTGAGGATGTTTCTCATCTTCATCTGAAAACTAAGTTCTGACCTGGAGCGCTGCTCCTGGAGTTGTGTTCGAATGGATGAGGATTGGGGTACCCACTGCACCTCTTCCCTGTGGGAACCTCTCCCTTCCCACATGTGCCACCGGCCAGAGCACTCCAGGCCTTTGAATCCTTAAAAAAAAACCTTTTCCTTTGAAACTGGGGCATCAGCACCTTTACCATCATTCTATCAATAGTTATTCTTACAAGCAATTAAAACACCCAGTGAACCGATGGCTGCTCGGGAGACAAAGGTCCTTCCCACCATGACATCCTGGCAGATGAACCAGTTAAGAGGAACTCAGGCCAATTTATTTCTTGATAGATAATGATGGGAGTTCTCACCAGGGATCTGTAATTTTCTATTGATGAAAACCTGCCTTTTCTGATTTGCAGGGTTATCTGTCTTTCTCAACTTCAGGCTCTTGCCAAACTCACAGGCAGCCCTGTGAAAGTACCGTGTCCCACAAGAGCCATGTATTTTAATATGATGTAGTTTTCTTTGCCCTGGAACCAAGAGCGGTTCTCCATGCTGACAATCCATAAAAGACCTAATGACCCATCTGAGGAACATTAACCATCACCGTGGCCATTCCAGGCAGAGTGTTTGTTTGTTTTTTGCCCCCCTGCTTGGGAGTCTAATTTCTGGAGAGGATCTTTAGGGGCGAGTTGGATCTTCAGAGGTCTTTTAGTCTTCAATAATTAAAAATCAGGCTGAAGGGTGGCTTAGGCTTTAAATTTAAAATCCTTATTTGTCAAGCAAAGCTTTGCTAAAAAGCTGCAGTGTGCTCCAGCAGGGTCAGCAGTCTGCAACCGCCTCCACATACCCTAAAAAGTGGATTTTTTCAGGCAAAAAGACACTATTGCTTTCACCAAGAGCTTGCAAAATTGACTGCTAATTTAAAGGAATTTTTGTCTTCTAACTTAATTGTCTCTGCTTATAATTTAGTGCCATATAAAAGAAAACTATTTACACCCCGCTGTATTTTCATGATCTATAGTTAACATTTGTGTTTAACAGGGAATTACAATCATTCAGTCTCTGAGAAATGGTTGGAATTATTTAAATGCAAAAGGAATCCATCGAGGTCAGAGCCTTTCTGCACTGCTGGGGATGGAGATGGAATGGAGAGGATCTCCACCACCACCACCACCAGTGCAGAGGAAGGGATGAATTTGCAGGTGGAGGTCTGATCCTGGCCACTCCATCCACAGCCAAGGTGGTTTCTGGACAATTATTTCCTCCCAGATCATCTCTCACTGCTGCCAAGGGGTTTGCCACCAAAATGATTTCCTACTGGCAGCCAAAATCAAACAAGTGAGTTGTGATCAGGGTGTCAAAGTGCTGGGTGTCCCAGCTGAGGACCGAGGAGATCATCTGACCTGTGACCAGCATCCCCGAGCTCTTGGCATTTGCAGTCAGCACCAAGATAAAAGGTTTTTGCATCAATCCCCCAAGATCTTCCCTCACTGCCTCTGAAAAAGGCTTTAAATCTGTTTGTTCAGGTGCTTGTGACTCCTCCAGCCTTCAAGAGTCCTGATAGACACTGAAGATCTTCCCTTTATTTTTTTCCCCTTTTATTCCCCTTCTTTTTCTTTTTTTACCTTTTTTTTTTTTTTTTTTTTTTACCCTTGGAGTGCCCTAATTATACAGAGCATTGATTTTACAATGCATTCGTGGATTGATTGTACTGCCATGCTCCTCCCACAGGAAACAGCTTGCACACGAGCACTTTTTGATCTCTCCAAAGTATTCCCTGAGGTGAATCAATGGCTCTTGCATCTTGTCTCTTGCTTTAGTCTAGGGGAAGCTGGAGATGTCTTGCTACTGAAATAAGCTTAAAGAAAAATATCAGAAGGGAGAAAAAGAGAAGGAAAATGATTCACTTCTTCCCGCCCAAAAAAGATTGTCTCATGTACAGCAAAATATGTTCTTGTTAACATAATGTTCTCATCCAGCTCAGCCAATTGCAATCTTGGAGAAAGCACAGGAACTTCCATATAATTATCTTTAATAAACTGGCTGAGATAAAAGTAATGATATCTTAAGAAAGAGGGTGCATAATAAAATATATATCAATATAAAAGCATGAAATGACATGCTAAAATGAGGAGAAAGAGGCAATTTATGTATTTTATGGCTTTGGCACCCCTGTAACAGGAATCTTGGATACAGCACTGTTAACCAGACCAAACTTTTTAAAACAGACTATCTCTTTTAGCCTAAATGGAGGGTATTAGCTCCCATTCCTAGTGATTCCCTGTGAAGGGGATAATGGATTAGACTCAGATTCAGGCTGAAGGCTCTAATCCCTGTGTTTTAATGACAGTACCTGCCACCAGCCACAGCCACAGCCTTGCTCCAACCCTCCAATGCCACAGAGGCCCCCAGGAATGTCCAACCCTTTTTGGATCCAACGCAACCAGGTTTAGCAAAAAAAAGCCTCGACCTTGAGGAAATCTTCCCAAATTAAGGATTAATTCAGAGTTAGCGGCAAGACTTTTGCTGGATATTAAAGGGGTGATTCCTGCTGCCAAAAGCTTTCTATAAAGGGTTTGATTTCCTCTTAGGTTAATACTGGTGAGTGCACTCCTGCCCATTAGGTTGCTCGGTATTAATTTCAATCTGCCCAGGGTTCATTTCAGTGGGCTCTGCTGAGAGCTCTGCTGATTGCAGTGCTTAATTACCAGCCGAGTATCATCTCTTTAGCATATGGTAGCATAGTACCAGCCTCTGAGGGGTCCTGAGCCCTGAGTAGGACCCCAAAGCACTCGGGATTCCGCATTCTGCCCGCTGGCCCCAGCGCCACGGCCCCTGACAAAACCAACCATAAGTTTTGTGCTTCCCTTTACTCAGCAGTTTCCTGAGAAAAAGCTGGTAGGACACTGGGGAGAAGGCAGATCCCTCTTGTTCAGCAGCTCACCAGGGTCCAGCCTGGAGATGGAGGATGCCAAATAGCAGTTTTTAATCTGGGTCTGCCCAAGGTTACGATGCTCTGCCCTCCCCTCCCTGCCATGCTGCCTCTAAACTCTGCATTGCAGCACAATGTTGGGTTTCTCCATCAATTTTCAGGAACGTGAACACCCACCCTTGGAGCGCTGCTGTGCAGGTGTGTAGGTGCATGCAGAACATGCTGTTATTTGTAATATATATACATATATATCTATATATATGCATATGAAATATAAAAGCACATTATTTCTTACTTGGTGTGCTGAAGGCTCTGATTACTGGCTTATATGAAATATTTAGATCATGCACAAGAGATAACTCACAAGATATAATGTCAATGTACAATGGGAAGCTAGTCTTTATTATCACAGGTGTAAATTTTCACACCTCTGTTATCAATTTTGCAATTATAACTGGGTTTCCCGGTAAAGTAATTTACTACTCACTACCATATAGGATGAAGAAAATGATCATTTATCCGCCTTCAACTCAATTAAATATTCATCCTTCCCAAAAAAAGGGGGGGGAGAGGATTTAAATCACTTCTAAACTGTTCTCCAGCTTTTTTTTTTTTTTTTTTAAAGAGGAAGAAGTCTGCCTTATAAAAAGCATAGATTTGATGCAAAAAAAGACAATAGGAGCCTAATACATTCAGGGATGCGGCACAGATTTGGCTCATCAGTCATTTGTGTTATGGGAGTCCAAAACAGTAATAAAATCAACACAAATCCAGCTTCAAGCATGAGAAGAGAGGCTGATTCTCAAGTCAGATGAAAGCAACATCATTCCAGCTTTGATTAAAGCAAGCAGGTTGTGCTTGGAGAGGGGGGACCATAATAAAGTTTGTTCTGGCTCGTAGTTTTCAGCACTGAGCAAACATTGACCTTTCATCATTTTTGCCTCTTTTCATGCAAGGAATTTGGGATTACTTTGTGAGTAGGGAATTTTAGTGTTTGTGTTTGGGGGTGTTTCACTTATTTTTCTTAATATGAGCTTGTGCTGGACTCAGGGAGAGTTCTCTCCTCCTTCCCACAGTAGCTGGGTCTGTCCAAGGGAGCAGAAGCTGAGCTATGAGCAAGGTGGCACCTCACCTCCACTCCAGCAGTGGCAGAAAACTAATTTTTAAGGCTAAAGATAAATACTAGATATTTTCCTAGCACTGCTCCCAGGGCTGAAGCTGGATGCTATGGAAGAAGGCAATTTTGCAACTGCAAAAAACCCCTCATCTCAGTCAGCATTAATTACTCAGGAACTTAAGTCCCAGCACCTTTTTCCTTCTGTCCTGTTTTTCTCCTGATCTGCCACTGCTCTGTCAAACCTTCCATCATTAAATCTGTGATGTCTCGTGGCTCCAAACACGCTCCGGTTGTTGGCTAATTCTCAGTGAGACTTTTATTCCAAAGGCTTCTCCAACAGCCTGATTATATAATAACAGCTTGCTCATTACCCCGAATATAAATAGTTGAAGTATCCCTCGAGAGTGGACACAGCTGGTGGAACTTCCCATATTAGCACCGCATTAATATTTATGGCAGCACTGTGTAAGTATGCAAAATATTGGCATCCCTCCATGCAAAAGTTTACACATCTGTCATTAATGACTCTGCCCCAACATCACAGGCAGGTCAGGGAGCGGGAGAGGGGAGCTTGAATCCCGGCTGAAATTCCGCTGAGACGGCTCCAGCTCTCATCCAGCATCATTTTCGCTGTAGCCGAGTCACCCGTTAATATCCGGGAGGGGTGACAGTCCCCTCACCCCACTGGTGCCCCCACACTCCATATGGCCACGGTTACCCAGCTGATTTACTGGGGTTTGTTTTGGCTTAAGAAATGAAATATTAAAGGACGTGATGAGAACCAGCTAATTGTACATATAACCTTTAAGACGTCTCGGACAGGATTCCAGCCTTCACCCAGGGTTATAAAGAGAAAGTAATGGGGCCATAAACACACATTTAAGCATGCCTTTAAAGTTTAAGGAGAGTTTAATTGCGGGAGCTGGGGTGCCTGGGAGCAGAGCCTCACACAGGTAGTGCTTCCTTGGGAGAGGCTCAACAAGGGCCAGGCTCAGCATCGAGCTCCCAGGCTTTGCCTGCCCTGAGGGGAATTGGTTTGTGCTAATAAATGTCCCAGCTGCAGGTCAGATTGTAAATGAAAGTGATATTTAATGGCCCAGATCCTCTGCTGGTGTAAACCAGCCCTCTCTGTTGCTCACACTGGGCTCTGGCTTGGTTTAAATCCAGGTGTTACTGACCTGTGGGCATGACTTTGGGAGGGTCTTTAGAGCCTGACACTGGTTTATAACACTCCCAAGGATGGAGCTGTTGCAAGGAGACAGTCCCTGACAAATTCATAACAGCCTGAGCAGACATATGAGGGAGTCCCAAGGCAGGACCCAGCACCCTGCATCGTGAGATAAGGAAAATGGAAGAGAGGGAAGGTGAGCTTTTTTTTCTTTTTACTCACAGTATCACTTCTTGTCCTGCAGGTCAAAACACAGTTTAATCTGTGGCCGTCTGTGGAGCAGATACAGTGCACTGTGAGGGCTGTGCTGGGTAGCAGTGAGTCCCCATGGGGATGTCACAGGCAGCAGCTGCCCAGAGCAGGCAGGAGGACTTGCCCCAGTCTCCTTAAAGGCAGTGAGATTCAGCAAAGCATCAAGAAGCAGGAGATGAGTGGGCTCAGTTATAGCTGCACACACATGATGTGCAGAGCAGGGATCAGACAAGCTACTGGCTTATTACCTTTTTTTTTTAATCTAGAAAAAGCTGTCACTGAGGGGAAGTAGGGGAAGAGAAAGCAGAATGAAGTCCAGAACATTTTTAATGACTACACATCTGTGAACACCTTTGGGCTCCAGTACAACTTTCCCAGACTATGTTTGCAGATTTGGGTGCAAAAAAACTCCCCCTTGACAACCTTCTGATGGACCTTGAGGCACTGATAACTCTGAATGACCCCTAAAGGGGGACATGTAGACATTAATGACATGCCTAACGGAGCTGCAGGAGGAACACCACCAGCTGAATTACCCTCTCAGAGGTAGTAGTGTGGTTGCAGAAGGGAAGCATTCCAGTTGAGTTCCCAATCAGGTGTCCCACCAAGCTGCTGCAACACCAGGGATGCAGCTTTGAACTCAGCATTGCTGCTCTGCTGTTACACAGGTACTGCTGGGGTTTTGCTCTGCACCAAAATCTTCACTGTTCACACTTCTCTGAGGAATGGGTGTCAGCTACACAGCAAGAGGAGGCAGACAGTGGTCAGCTCTGCTCAGGTCTGTGGTTTGTCTGTCAGCTTGGGTCTGTGAAGTGTCAGGGGAAGAGAGGTCATCAATCAGCCAACTCCATGTTCCCTTGGGAGCCAGCACTGATGGAGCAATGTACAGTCTGCTGGCAGTGTTACAGATAGCACAGGGCTTCTCCACCTCAGGAACATGGCTGGTGAGACACCTATTTAACAGCAAATATTTGGGGAGAATTGCTCGCAGGCAGGCAGAGGTTCAGCCTGTGCACACACAGACTGTCCCACCCCTCAAAGTGGAGGGCAATGCAGGAATGCAAGTGATGTCACCTGCATCCCACTCCTGGGCAGCCCCTGCCTCCACTGGGATGGGGAGGTGACAGGCACCCAGCCCCATGAACCTCTGTCCACTCCAGGGCTCTGGGTAAAATTAATTGATAAAGTATAATTGCTGTATCAATGCCTTTTTAGAAAAGATAAAGTGCATTTCAAAGCTAATTTAGGCCTGCAGACAAATGGCTTAAAGAAGAGCTACTGTACTGAAAAATGTCTGTGTCATTTTTTCCCCAAATCATAGTTTCAATGCACACAGCCTCAGCCTGACATTCTGAATTATGGCTTTTATTAAACATTAGTAATAGAGTGCACTTAAATCATGGTTTCCCTGTAAAAGAGAGATGTGTTCAACTCAGATCTGCACATTTTAATGCCATATTTCTTCCTTTTACTCTCCCCACAAGATAAATTTACTTACTCCACAAAAATGTTTTGCTGAAAAGAATAATTCATCCTTCAGTGTCCATCTAATGTACCTTGTGAGTAATGTGAACCGATGCAAAAATTACAATGCACCGGCCATGTCTGGAATGCTTAGATGCCTCCGAGTTAGAGGTTATGCACACAGAGTATTGAAATTAGATTTAACAACTATCATCTTTTACAATGTTGCCTTGATGATTTTTTTTCCCCCTTTTATAGCTTTGATCAGATGCCTCCTGAATACATTGCCGGTAACAAACCTCGGAGTCTGCTGCTGTGCAAGCCCTGCTCAGCTCTGAGCCAGGTTGTCAATAGCTGTATATTTTTTAAGTGAGAATATTTGTAGCCACAATTTGCTCTAGCAGGCAAAATTCAGATTATATTTTTTTCTCCGTGAGCAGACCAAAAATAGGCTGTGGGGTAACCAGACAGCTATGGAAATAGTATGCTCTAGGTACCAGCTTTTGCTCTGCTGAGCCCCCAGGTTCTTGCAGAGTGAGACCATACCTGTGCCTGGTCACCCTGGGAGAGCTCTGCATCCTCAGCACAGGGTGAATGGAATATGGGCTCCATCCCAGCACGTGTCCCAGCCCTGGCACTAACACTGGGCAGAGCATCTCACTCAAACTCCTGGTCCAGCCATCCTCTCCAGGTACACACAAACACAGATCCAGCCCCTGCAATGTGACCTTTACTTAAAGGACAGCAACTGTACCATTGAATCAATGTCCCTCTGCCAGGAGCTCTGCATCGGAGCTGCATTGCAGTGTCAGCACCGGGACTGATCCAGCTACAGCTCCCACCTGAATCTGCCACGACCTCCTGACACTCCAGCAAGTGCGGTGCCAGCAGACCTGCACTGGTGCTTGAGGGGGGACGATGGTTTTGGAGATTACAAAGCACCTATAGATAGTGGTGGGGGGCGTGGATTTGCCGAAAATCTGATGGTGTTGTCTCTGTGTGGAGTTTGACTAACAGGGAAAAGACCAGTATTTTAGTAAGCACTGCAAATATTTTGCTTTATATATCGGTAACGTGGTATGGTTATTAACTGATTGGTCCCCCAAGATTCCTCAAATGTTGCTAAAAGAAGCAGCATCCCTCTCTTTTGCCAGCTCCAGGTCCCCGGGGTAGGAGCAATTCACCATCCCCATCAGCCTTCCTTTGGAACTCACACTAAGGCACCACAGGAATATTTATGATTTATAGGGGTTTTTGTATTGGTACCTGGGACTCCCAGCAGGGTTATGATCCCATTATACACACAGCCAATAGGAAAACCAGTCTTGCAGATTGTTTGCAAGAGAGCTATAAAAATGTGACTAAGAGAAGCAACTTCATCTATAACACACAGCAGTTTAGTGATGTGAAACTTCTAACAGCACCTCTATCAGCTCAGGTAACGATTCAGTCTCACACAAAAGGGTTGTCTGAGTTAGCTGCTCTAGAAGGAGTCCCCAAAGAGCATGCAAAGGCTCCCCAATTTGACCTGCTGAACTGAAGTTGTTATTAAGACCTAAAATTATTGCTGTGCTGTTGCAGTTTGGTGGATGACAACAGGAAAATCACTGGACGATGGATGCTGGCAGCGACTTTATCGATAGCTTGGTGGCTTTGACTGTCTTCACTATGATCCCTTCCAGTGAACTTCAGTGCCATTCAAATTTCCTCTTGAAGAGCATAAATGCTTCCAAAATGAGGTGGAAAAACTTTCAGCACATTAGCTAATAGCGCATCAGAGGAAGTGCCTGGCTGCGACTGTAACCTCAGTAGGCATCTTTACATGGGAGGACGTAAACTGTCTCTGAATTATTTATTGAACCAAAGACATCAAATTGGACAATTAACCTTGAAAACTTAATTTAAGCACCATAAAAGAAGCATCTCCTGAAAAATGTGTCCTTAATAAAAGCCAGAAGCACAAACTGTAGCAGGCTCTGCCATGGTCCGTTGCAGGAACTGGGAGCTTCAGCGGGTTTGTCCCTGTGGAGAGATTAGTGCTGGAGGTGACTTGGCAGAAACACAGGAATTTGGAGAGCAAGGCAGAGCCTCCCTGGAGCCCTCTATGTGCTGCTCCAAAGGATGCTCCTCCATCTCCCAGGCTGCAGAAGGATCCAGGCTCTGCCTGCCCTGCACAGCCCTAAACCCCACCATGGTTCCTGAGTCCTGAGCGATGGAGCAACATAACACAGTCACAGAGCAAAGGTGACAGAGCTGGAGCCTGTCAGGTGTCTTCTCTCCCTTCCCCAAAAGCATCGGATGAGTGGAGCTGTTCTGAAGGATTTTACCAGACACAGGGTTTTACCCAGCCTGGAAACTCCTTGGGAGCAAAAGGCAGTTTCTCTCCTCGCTCCCTGCTGCTGTGGATGAGCTCCTGCTCTGGCTTGGTGTCTGCTGCGCTCTTCCGACACCATGGAACGGTGGAAGCTGCAGAAGGCTTCAGCAATTTATTCTGTTTAATTTCCTCCACAAAGGTGTTTTATCCTCACTAATAAAAAGAGTGGAACTTGATCATTTCTAAAATATTGTCCCTTCTAAATCTTTATAGCTCAAAGTGGACTGAGATCATTAGAAGTTACTTTATGTGCAGCTCAATCAGCTCCAAAGGGCTATCTCAGTCACTCTCTGCTTGCTGAGAGCAGATCCTATTTCCCAGAGGCAAAAGGACAATACTTAATCACTTCCTCACTTGTTAGGTGTTTTAACAAGTTGTATTAAGCTTCATCAGTTGGAGCTTTCATGCCAGATTAAAAATGATAGTTCACTTCTCCGTTATTATAGGACATCATTTGTTTTCTTTTATTTTGCTGGGCACTTGCATGCCACTGTAATTTCACAGGAAAATATATGACTGATGTCACCCAGAAGTAATTAGGTTTTAAAAGCCTTGATTGCAATAGACGTGGACGTTACGGCTTTATGGTGCCAGTGCTTTGCCACCCCCTTTATGGCTGTTGATTCTGCAAGTATTTCATAGATCTGTCAATAGGAATAAGTTAGCTGATGTTGACTGGAACTATTAATCAGAAAGAGGGAAAATATACATTTTTATTTCTGTATTCAGACTTGATAGCTCAGTAAAAGCCTTCCTACTCAGCTTTGTAACAATCCAGGGTTCCCTTCACCGCTGACACCAGATAAATACAGGGAAATCCTGGGCTCCTTCAGGGTTATAAACAAATGACTTTAACACACCGTGTTAGAGAGACCTGTTCTTTGTCACTGTGTATGGATATTGTACTTTAATGCTTGGGGAAGAACACATTTGTTTATTTCAACCTTCAAATAATATTTTTATAAGGATACATCAGATTTCAGTAAGGGAGGGACGTAGCTGCTGCCTTCCCGGTGCGCTCTAGGCAGAAAGTGGGTCAGAGTCAACAGCTCAGGAGGTTGCATTTACATCTCAAAACTCAGCTCTGGGTGTGTGAAATTAGACCACTCATGTCAAAAGGCATTTCTGTGGTCATGGCAAATCTGGGAACCTTCTGGTGTGGTGACCAGCAGGGAAACAGAGAGAAATACAGGGAGGCGTGATCCTTGGCCTGCTGCAAGTGAGCACAGAGCATCCCTTGACCTCAGTGGGACTGGGAATTTGCCCAGTCAGCTAAGTGCTGATTCAGGTTTCAGAAAGACTGCAAAGCTTGAGAAATCAGGGAGAATTACTTAGGAGAGTTTGTGTGCAGGCCAGCAGTCTAAACCATTTCATAGTGATCAAACCCCCTCACGCTTTGTCATGAGAACCACATTAAGGAGTTCAGCTGCTCGTTCCACTTGTGACTTCAAGTCCTTCATTTAGAAAAAAAAAGTTGGACCTTTTCCACAAAAGCATAAATCACAGGTGTTTGTTTCTAATGGGCATTGCTTCTGATGTTACCTCACTGTTCAGGTGCTCCTGTAACCGCAGTGAAGGTGCCCTTGGGTAAAACAGACCCAGACTGTTCCCATTGCTTGCTCTGCAAGCCATCCCCACGAAATGGATGTGCTGGGACTTATCCCAGTACATAAGAAACTCATTTCTCCCTGGTTATGACAATCTTTTAATCAAATCTTGGGTGAACGTGCCAGGTAACAAGAACGGACTTTGCTGTGCCAAGAACAGAGAGTCCGTTCCAGAGCCAGGGACCTTCTCCCACCCAGTTCACTCCAAAACACATTGGCTACAGCTGCAAAAATTTTCAAGTCCAGCAAAGTGTGGAAAAGTGGAGCTGTCCTCTGGATTGCTGTGCTGTCTCCTTGCTTTCCCAGTGCAGAAGCTGTTCCAGAGACTCGTCATGTCACCTTCAGGAGGTTCAGCCGCCCAGGAGGGATCAGGAAAGTTTGCAGGTTCAAATGCCAGCTCCTGGACATTAAAGAAAGTTGTGAGGAGACTTCTGTGAGACAGTATCCAAAAAAGGACTTTTCCTGCTCTATTGCTTTCATGAAGGGAGCTCTGACTTCCCGGTGATATCGGTGGTCCCAAGGATTTCATCATGTGGGGAAGGCATCCCAGGCTTTTCCACACAAAGTGCTGTGTCTGTCTTTCATCTGCCCTGAAGAATCTCTTGTTTGACTCCTGATTAAAATATGGGCTGCTTTACACTTTCCTTTTTCTTCTTTTTATTTTTTTTTCTCCCTCAGAAGAAAATTCTAGACAGCAAACACAGGAAGAAAAAAGGCTGAATTGCCAGCAGATAAGCCCAATTTCACTTGACCCCTGAGCTCTATCGGTCACTCCTAACAATGGGATGTACTCTTATCTCTGCACACCACTTAACACCCATTAATGCTTTGGGGAGTTAGTCCAGCTCTTTAAGATCCCCATGTAAGGATTTATTTCAAACACTGAGATGAGGGGGATGACTGGCTTTAGCAGCTGCAATCTGAAGTGCTGGTCTGTCCTGCTCTGTACTCTGTTCACTGTAAAGCTTTAACCCAGTGGATTAAGGACCTGTAAAAAAAACTAAAATCACTTAGAGCAGATTTGCAGCTGGTTTGAATTGGTGAAGCTCCTGCAGTACACACTGGTACCAGCTGCCAGCATCAGCATTGCTCCACAAATCAGTTCATCCAGGTTCGTTGGCTGATGGTTGCATTGACTTGCATGAGAGGAGACTCTGGTTCCTCACTGAGTCTGGAAACAGATCCTGGCTTTGGATGCAAATTCTGGAAGTTTTCATTGGGAATTTAGAGTTACTCTGTATTGTCTCAATTTTTTTCATTCTAGAAATGGCATCAAAATTCAGGCTGTGCTAAAAATAAAAACTTCTAAAATTATCTAGTCATCTAGTTATCCTGAAATATTTTAAAATTGGATTAAATTAAATGTTGCTTCAAACTTTGCTCTGTTCAGGAAGCTCCAGTGAGAGCTGAGACAGAGGCACAGGTTTTTCAACCCCTTATAAGTCCGTTTGTCACTTCTGGACAGAATTAAGAACTTCAGTGCAAGTTTGAAATGTTGACTTTATAACACAAACAAAACTTAAATAGAGATATAAAATGGAGCAGCCTTCCCATATTCCTGATTACAGTGATTCCCACCACCATTTGGGTCAATACAACCACCTTCAACAGACCCTTCCCAGGGAAGACTGGCATCAGCTGAGAGCTCCAGTGCTGTTGGAGAAGTGTTCCCAGACTGACAGCAAAATTTACTACATTTGTGGAGGAATGGCAGGAAGATTGGCTTAGACCACTGAAAAGGAAAAAAATTAATCAGTGAAAATAAAAATAATAATTAAAATTTTTCTTACTGACTCAGTTGGAGATGAGGAGCCTTAAAACTGCAGAAATGAGCTCACCTCTGCTCCATCTGCATTTGCCCCAGGTGACTTTGTCCCAGTCACAGGTCCCAGTCAAAATTTGGAACAAATTGTATTTCCAATTGGTCTTAAGTTTGTCATGGCTTTTGACTGACTGCAATGTCTGAGTTCAGCAAAATGTGTTTTCTTTCTAAAATGCTTTTAGCCCTGATTCATAACTGGTAGGAAAAAAATAATCTATGGAATGAAATACGCTGAGGGTTTTAAGCAAATATTTAGGCAAAAGGCAGCTGGTAAATCTCTAATGAATGGCTGGATATAGAGCTAACACATATTTCATAGAATGCCAACCAGAAGACTCTAATCCACCTCCTCTGCTCCTAACTCCTCATGACATCCAGGAGCTGGTGCTGCATCGTGTGCATCCAAGGCAGGCAGCAGGAAAGAAGATGTATTTCTAGGCCTTTCTCTGTACGTATTGGGCTCTGGAACAGGAAGGTTGATGTTCAGGATTATTTTCTCTGGTTCACATTCTCTTGCTCTGGTTTTAAGTACAGGCTGTTTCATAGGGGGACTCAGGTGACAGAGGTTTGAAAGGACAAACTGATCAACCTTAGCAGATGTCATCACTGCTACACACACCCATGCACTCCCATTCCTCTCCTCACACAAGAGCTTAATAAAATCCTACGTATCCTATAAAGAATCCCATTTTCCCTTTTACTTTAGTAACACTTTAAAATAATGGGACACTGATACTGCATTATGAAGCAATTCCCTTGGATGGATCCATGGCATAGTCCTTATTAATATCAAGTGAGTTCAAGGTGATTTATGTTATCATGGTGATTTTGCATCTTGTTTATTACCTTCTAGAGATCACTTTGCAATGATTTTTAAGGTGGCACAGAAATTACCATGTGAACTGTCTTCTAAATCAATGCAGTCCTTTCCTGCCTGATAATAAAGCTCTCTTATGGTTTTCAATGAGCAGATATTAGCTAATGCTTAATTACCGTGGAGGGGCAGATACTGAGCACAGGAGAGTCAACAGCATTAATAAAACTCTTAGAGCAAAAATAAATCAGGAGGTACAATAAGGGGACATGAAGGAACAAAACACTCACCTCTGGCATTGCCTCAAGAGGGACCAGGGACTCACTGTGAAATTTCAAGTGGTCCTGTGCACTTTGGAATCATCAACAGCTCTCATGATCCAAAGGCCCCTGCTAAGATGACCCCTTGATGCTTGTGCTTCACCCTTTGGTGTTTCATGGCCACCTCTCTCCTGTGAAGTTGTTGTTGACCCAGCCCATTACTGCCTAAAATCCCTCAGGGCCTGGAATTCCACCCCTACAGCAGGGCTGTGGCTGGGATCCTCTCCACTGATTCCTGACACAATATCTCAGTGATTTTCAAGGATTGAACTGCAGCTGGCACTGCAATTTTCACATAAATGCATCAGAGGGGACAACCAGGCTGGGTTTCACTCTGGTGACATGGCAGCAGCTGATGCTGACAGGGTGAGGCTTGTGAGCACCTCTGGGATGGGTCAGGTCTTGGCCATCCTCAGCATGCAGCTCCCACAGTCTTGCCAACAGCAGGAGGAGAAGGTAAGAGCCCTGCTGCTCCCTCCATCCCCTGCCTCTGCCATGACCCATCAGCATCCAAACCCTCTCCCCTCCGTGGAGACAAGTCACCTCTTCTTCTGCTTCACTGCAGACCAGCAAATTATGGCTGAAGTGCCCGGCATGAAACAAATCATGGCTGGTCCTTTCAGGACACTCACACTTGCTTCAAAAGCAAAACTGGCTGCTTTAAAGAAACACATTTTCCAAATTTTCCCTGCTAATGTGAGGACTCAACAGCTGCTTTTTATTGGCAGAGTCAAGCCCCTGTGCCACCACCAGCCTGTGCATCCCTCTGGATATCATCCTTCGCAGTAATGCTTAACCAAAGATGAATTACGACAGAACAGTTGAGAATGATTTACCAAAACGTGCTGAACTCACAAAAATCCAGCACTAGCGATAAATTCTCAGCGTAATCTTAAAACCAGGATGCTTAAATGTGACCAATGCTCCACAAAGAGCATGTTCTAACTCTTGCCTGACACTCGCATTGCTTCCACTTCTGAGCAGCTTCATTTTCATTCCCCAGAGGAGTTGCATATAAAATAAATAATTTCAGTGTTACTTCATAATACATTCGTATAACTGATACATTGTGTAAATAAAATGTAACATTAATAAAAATGGTTGGTGTCTATCTCCGGCTCTTATTTTAACACTTACAGGAAGGAAAAAAACAAACCTCCTGGAACTGATGCTAACAAATTTCACAAACAAGGCAGTAAGAAAATGTGAGCACTCTAGGAGAAGGCAGCCACACGGCCAATAAATCGTCTTCCTTAAGCCAACTACTTATTGTCTATAACATTCATAAAACTCTTCACACAGAAGACCCTTCCTGATGAAATAAACCATCAATCTCTGCTGCATTACTATTCATTTTCCATGTGTGCTGAGAGCAAATGTCATTCAAGGCATTACAGTTCTCTCAAACTATATTAAAATACATAGGCTGATGTTATATCTTTCCAAGCCTCTCTGTTCATAAATCGTCGCTGCTGATTGGAACATAAACCATATTTTATAACACCATAAAGCCCCAGAAGATACAAGATCACTCATGTTTGTCTTTATGGCTCAATGTGTAGGACTTCAAGATGCTAAAGCATTGTGTATTTCATAACAGAAATGGCCAGGGCCCCATGGAGAGGAAGCATCAGACATTTCCATAAAACATTATTACCATATTCCTTGATGACTGAAACACCTCTGTGCACACAGCCTGAGCCCTTAACTTATGGACTGTAAATGGATGAGTTTTCCCAATAAATCAGCTTTGTTTAGGAGCAGAGTTATCCTACCCAACACTTAGCTTTGAATGTTATCTCCAGGTGTCAGTGTAATGATGACTTTTTTTCACTCCATTTTTTTTTTCTTCCTGACATGGCTTAGAAAACTTCCTTTCTAAGAATAAGTCCCCTGAGAAGTCAGTGAGATGTTTCAACATATTAGGAAATTAGATCAGCTTCTCAGTGATGTTCCATGGTTCCATCAGACCTACTATTTCTGGATCCTCTTGGGGAGCCAAGGCTATTACCTTCCAATGCATTGAAATGCTTCTGTGCGGAAGGAAGTTCCTGCCACCATCTTCTGCAATCCCTGATCCCACTCTGCCCTTATGTACCCCCAGCTTTCAATGCAGAAGAGTTTTTGCACACTGTTCACTGCACTAGAGCAGACGCTCCAGCATTGAGCCCTTTGCTGTCAGGGTCACAAATCAGTGTCCAGAAACTCCAGGGCATGACCAAAGGCTAGATTTGGAGCCCTCAGTGCCATGGCCAGCACAGTGAAAACAACACAAAAGGCTCCCTAAATTGCCTCTGGCATCAACCAGCAAATGGCTCCATCATTCCTGGGAGCAGGAGGGCAGCAAAGCACAGCAGTTTGCTTCAAGGTGGAACAGCTCATGCACTGTCCCCTCACCCCAGCAGAAACAGCAGCAGTAACATGGGGAGACTCACAAAAAATCACTGCAAAGGTGCATGGCAGCACCAAACACAGCTCACTCAGGAGAGCCAGGTCAGACACACAGCTTCACAGCACCAGAGGTACAAGTGCTCTCCCCATTTCAGTGCTGGTGCCTTGAGTTTTGAGCTGCCTGTCCTGCATATCTGCTGGTTTTCTTTCATACAGGCACTGGTTAGTGCTGGGCTTCCTGTTAAGCAAAGGGCTGCTCAGCTCTCAGGAATCACTGACATAATCTAACATGGAATTGGGCTAAAACGTGTTTTTCCTGAAGTCCCCTAATATTTCAAATAGTTTTCCTCCACCCTCCCTGTCAGCAGCACGGGCTGTCTGTGCTGGCTCGTGGTCACCAGCACCTGTGCAGTGCCACACTCCTGATGATGGCACTTGGAATTCACATGGGCAATGCACGTGCTTTACACAGACCTTCTACTCCTGTTCAGCTTTAATTATTGGACACTTAAACTAATACACTACTGAAAGCAGCTCCTGCTATATTTAGGCCTCTAATTTTATATTTTGCTGTTTCCCAGTCTCCAGAGGGAGAAGGAGGAAGGGAAATCACAGGGAAAATTGGAAATCTATAAGGTTGCCAGCTTGTTTAACCACCTGAGGGACCTGAGGTTTAGTCCAGCACCTTATGAAACCACTGCAGTAAGGTGGATGCTGAATCTCAGGTGCCTGTCCTGAGAGGACAGGCATCCCCAAAGCATCTGAAAGGTGGCATTTTGGGTGGAAAGAAAAGAAAGATCAGCAAAAATAGGGACAAAGGCTGCCAAAATGGATGAATTTGTCTGTAGGAGTGAAAAACTCCTTAAAGTCTCTAGAGAATCAAACTTCCAATACGAGAGCAGGGACAGACCACATCCTGCTCTCAGGAAAAAGCCCAGGAGGTGGTACTGGTCCAAATATTTTGAAATGTCTGAAACTTGGAGCTGGCAGGCACAGCCACAACCTGCCCTGGCTCCAGCTTCCCAGACACATGTGTGTGAGGGTCCTGAAGCCCTGACAATCCAGCAGCTCAGCAGGACACCCTCATCCCCTGTGCCACAAAGCTAATGCTTTGGTATTCCTGTGGTTTCCTCTCTGCAGAAAACCATGCAGTATTTCCACCCATTTAAAGGTCTATAAGAGGTCTCATCAAAGCCAGGTATAGTTTATATTGCAGATGGCTGCTGACATGATATAATCCACACTAACAGGCAGGCTGTTAAAGGTCAGAGTCTCACTTCACTTCTGTTATTAGCTTTGATGTTGAGAAGATGCTGAATTCCCTCCATGTCTTTTTCTTTTAGAGAGAGAAAAGACACTGTTTACTGTCAGGCTCTTCATCAACATAATTGGTGGCTTCTCTGGAATCGCCCCTCTGCTCTAAAAAGCGCTGTAAATCAGCTGTAGGAAGCCTGGTCTTTGAAAAATCCTCCAGCGGAAGAGGAACACAAGCAACAGTTTGCAGGATCAGCTTCATGTCTGTGCCAGATGTGTGCTGCAGGCAGGCAAGGCTGGAGCCTTCCTCATCCCACATCCCCATGCTGGCAAAGCTGGAGGTCACAGCTTTGAGGCACAAACGTACCAGAGCCACGGTAACTCTGGGGAGCCCCCCGGGGTGTTGCTGCGGGCTCTGAATGGGATCTTCAGCTCCATGTGCTGCTTCCATCCACAACGAAGGTGCTGCTCCCAGCTGCTCCATGTGCATGCCAGGCTGTAGCCTGGCTGCTCCCAGCCCTGAGCAGGCAGCACCATATAATCTCTGCCTGCTCTGGAGCCTCAGAGGCCCCTGAGATAACAGAGATCAGCCCAGCCTGGCCATTCAGGCTGTGTGGCCAGACCTGCAGCTCTAATGCACACTGGTAAATATTGCTGGGAGCATTCTGAGCAAAGTGAGGTGCAGTGAGGATTTCAGGACTTCAAGTGCCAGGGCTGCTGGCCCTGGAGCCCATGCAAGGCTGTATCCTGCCCAACCCCCCCACTCCATCCCTTGAATCTCAGTCAGGAGGCAACAGATTGGGAATCCCCAGCCCTTTCTGCCACCCCCTTTCTAAACAGGACCCAAGAGGGAGTTTTTGTTGGTGAATCCCTTGTTCAAAAATATGCTCACATTAGCCCAGCTTCTCATCTAATCTCAAGCAGGAGATGCTGTGCCCATCATCAAATCCTTGGAAAGTCCCTACTCACCTCGATCAAATCACTCCCCTGTACGGACTCCAGCCGGTGACAAAGCCATTGCTGGCCTGGACAGGGCAGGACGAGGCACTGGCTGGTGCCACGCTCGGCTCTTTGATCTCAGCAATATTGAAGGTTTGCCTGAAGATGGCACTACAGAATGGCTGGGGCGAGCGTGCGGCCGCGGCGGCACTCGGTGGGATTAATACAGGATCGACTAGCCAACAATCCCAGCTCCTATTCCCCATAAAATGCATGTGCATCTGCCGTCGCCTGCCGGGTTGGGGTCTGCTGGGGGGAAGGACAGCAGAGGTCATTGTGTGCCCGACAGACACAACCCCCAAATCCTGGGCTCCCCCTGTCCCTGCAAAACAAGAGCTTCCAAGAGCAAAATTAGCCTCTTGCTTTTTATGTTCATGAGTTTCATCCGTTTTGCTCCTGACTCGGTGAAACTGCAGCAGCAATTTTAGTTTCTCCACACAAATGGTACTGCAGAAGCTCGCAGGGGGCAGCTACAGCACTGAAGTGATCTTAAACCCCCCCCCCCCAGTTTCAGGGCAGCACGGTGGGATGGTTATTTCCCTTCTCTTCTCCTTCCCCATCCCGCTCTTGCAGCTCCATTCAAAAAAGCCACAGCAGGGAGGAGTTACCAAACTACCCATCCTCACACAGCGAATCGTCTCCTTCCCGCAGTACCGGACCAGGAACTCTGGCTCCCAAAAAAATTTAAACCCCCAGGCCTTAATGCCAAAAATCCCCAAAGTCCTGAGGTTGCCCAGGCAGAGCTGTTTCAAAAGCATTTTCCTGAGGGCTTGCAGCAGACTCCATGGGCAGCCAGGGGGGAATTCCTGGGCCAAGGGCCAGGCTGCAGCAGGGAGGGAATGGGGAGAAGTGAGAGATTGATTGATCTGTGTCCACGAGGGGCTCGGGGGAGGCAGCGTGCCCGGGCACGGGGCAGCCGCCCGGCCAGAGCCGCTCGGGTGGTGGCGAGTGAGAGCGGCTCCGCGTTATCACTCGCCATCGGACGGGGAATCGGCGCTGCTGGTACCGTGTCACACCCCGCGCCTTTGTTTCCAGTGGAGGGCAGATAAAGGGCTCGGCGCAGGCAGTGGGTGGGGGTTATGGCCGGAGAAGGACAAGGCCTGCTTAAATCAAAACAGGAAAGCAGGTCTGCTGGAGGTGCCCAAGAGAAGGATGGCCTCCAGTCACTCCCTGTCCTCCTGTGCCAGGACCTTGACTGTGGGCAGGACAAGCAGGTAGGAGGACAATCTGCCAGGCTCAGCTCACCATTGGTTCACCGGAGAGCACGAAGAATTGATCTGAATTGTCAGATAAGTCATATGCCTGTGCCTGAATATGAACCTGAGAAGCCATCAAACACAAAATCCATTTCACTCAGTTACCAGCACTTTCCTGACCACTAGGAAGGGTTCAGAAAAATTTGAGTCCCAGTCCAGAACTGGCTGTGGCTGCTGTCCATCAGCTGCAGGATGACCATGGGCTCATAGAATCACAGAATATGCTAAGTTGGAAGGGACCGATCAGAATCATCAAGTCCAACCCCTGGTGCTGAGCAGGAAACCCCAAAAATCAGACCATGTGCCAGAGAGCATTGGCTCGTGTTTGGGGAGAGGGGTGCATTGCTGTTCCTCTCTTCTGCAGTCCATGCAGAAACATCCCTGAAGTTTAAAAAGATATTTCTGATGCATTATGTGAAAAAAAGACATTTTTACAACAAGAGTAATGGACCATGACAGGGTTTAATGTTGTTTCAAGCCTGTACACATGGTCTTTCCAGTGAAAAGAGCACGTGAGGTATGCCAGAGGACTTCCCAAAGAGGATAAGATATGAAAGGAGAGGATAAACTGTGGTGCCAAGTATCCATATGGCAACACAGCGTTAGTGTTGGAAGCGGAGACAAGCCACAGAGTTCAAAGCTCCAAGCAGACCTACTCCAGAGTTCAAGGTCCCTCCAGCTTGATGGGGTGATTTTGCCCGATATAGCTGCAAACTGTGACGTGGCCCAGGCATGTGCTCAGCAGGGCTGGCGATCCCTTTCCAGTCCAACTCATGACCAAGTTATAAAGTTCATAATTGAGCCACTCCAGCATTTTAGCTCATCGCTGTTTCTAAGCCATTTCTACATGAGACGTACAAAGTTAAAGGTGTTGCCTTTGTGCGATGTGGATTGGGGCTGCCAGCCCGTGTGGGTCTGAATTCCTTGCTTTTCCTAAATCATGTCATCTGCCTGAGCATCCTTCACCAGTTTCCTAACATTTCCCATCCATCTTGGCCGTTGGAAACCCTTTGGATCTCCCTTTTGTTTACAATGAGTAATGGGCAGGAGTTAACAGAGGTTCCAGAGAAAAAAGGTCAGTGTAGTTCAAGCAGCATTAGGAAGAAACTCTCAGACCCCCTTTGATCTGCGGAGGATTTAAGCGGTCAATAAGGCAGCGTGGGGAGCAGCAGCATCGCCCAGATGCCCTCTCGGTGGAGCTGCTCCGAAGGCCCCAGTCCCAGTCCCGGTCCCAGCTCCGTCAGACTGCAATTCCTACCAGTCCCTGCGGGTTTATGGCCAGGAGGGCGTGAGTCACCGGCCCCGTGTCTGCCGGTGCCATGCACGGCTTCTCGGGCGGCCGCCCGCCGCCGCAGCCTCCTCGCGTGTTTGCAATTGCTGAGGCAGACTGTTTGCTTCTGCCACGTCCAAGGCAATCCAGTAAAAGTTTACAAAGGGCTAGAGCTCAATCGCGAGCTTGTGAAAACACCGGCCCGGGCTCCCCGGCTCTGCGGTTCAAAGTCTGAAGTGTGCCCTGTCGATTTACACACATATTTACTTTACAGCTGCGCCGTGAATGGGAGTCGTTTCGCAGAGGTCGCCCTTCCAAGAAAACGGGGTGAAAGCCCTTGAGTTGAAGGGAGTTGGGTGGGACTTTTGCTTTTTAACCTTCAAATGCACTGGGCTTTTGAATCCTGCCCAACTACAGCTGATTAATGCGATCTGCTGATCTGCTGGAGCAGGGCTGGATGTCCAGCAGCTCCATTGCCCAGGCTGCACCCATAACCCCTGTCCTCAGACACCAGTCCCTTTGATGTCCTGAATTTCTCCTCTACATCCATCCCTCTTCTCAACCCACCATCTCGGATGAACATCCCTTCCCTGCTCAGCCTCTTTCCCTTCTCTCCATACTCAGCTGTTGCCTCTATCAGTAGGATGCATTTGGAAGATGGCTTTTACTGAATAAGCCACATAAATGAAGTCTCTCAGTATCATACATGTCTCCTGCTGATTCCCCAGCAGGTTTCCAGATTAGGGGGCAGAGAAAAAAAAGAAAATAAATCAAAAGAAACCAGATGCTCAGGGGATTGATTATTCCTGCAGGATCCTGTGGATAAATAAAGTGTTTGGAAAGTTCTGAAAACACATTTTGATGTTGGGATCTAATTTATAAGAAGCAGAGGGCAGGAATAGATACGGATTCAGGATTCCCAGCTGCCAGGAAATGATGTTAGGTTGGGTTTTCTTAGGGTCACAGCAGTGGAGAAGGTCTGATGGTGCCCACCACCTGTGGGCTGTGATGTCTCCATGGGTACCACCAGGTAATTGGGTTTGGGATGGGTTAAGGGCAGGAACAGACATCAGCTCTTGCATTTTCCATAGGGTCCCATACGAAGCACAGCTGCAGCTTTCCCAGTGCCTGGCAGAAACAGCCTTTCTACATCCTCTCTTAATCCACTCACACCCTCTTGATCTGGTTTAAATAAGTAGGTGGGTTTCTCCCAAACCCCAGGCAGGGACACACATGGTTCTGGGTGAGGGGGAAGCTTTGGAAATAGGGTCATGAAAGGATACAGCTCAGAGAAACCACTCATCGGGCAAAGTCCAGGGATGAGCACCCGCCTGGGGCTCACATGGGATGGCTCAGCAGCAGTGGAGCAGCTGCACTGCTGGCAGCTGCCTGACACAGCTTCTCCTCCTTCCAGAGGTGGCCCGGGGCTGGAGGGGAGCAGGGGTGTCCTGCCAGCAGGAAGTGCCCAGGTCACTCCACGGTGGAGGGCGATGCCCTGAGCTGGCAGTAGGGACAGGAGGGTGCACATCTGCTCTGCCCAGCCACTCCCCACCATCCCACCACCAAGGGCTGAGGGTCCCTGAGCTGGGCCCAGCTGGGGGTGGCCATGAATACGACCCCAGGAGAGGCAGGACAGTCCCCCTGTGCACCCACAGCCGCTCTGCACACCCTGCCCGGCACAGGAGTGCGCACAGTGAGTATAAAGGCAGGAGGATCACAGATCCAAGGACACAGGGTTGCTGGAGGAGAAAAGTTCTGGAAAGGTTGTTAGCCAGAGAGAGGTCAGTATTTGTCTGGACATATGAAAAAACTATAGGGAAAATACTTAAAGGTACAAGGTAAATATTTCAAGTGGTGTTTCCATTAACTTCAAATTCCCTTTACAGGTTTTCCTTGGTTTTGCTCTCAAAGTTGTCGTTGCCTTTGGTGACTTTTTGGTTCTTATCTCAATTCTAAATGTTAAACTCCTTGAGTCAACTGATTCTAATAATTTAGAGTGTTGTTTCAGTGATTTATCAGAGCAATATGAGCCAAAATGAGGGGTTATTTGTAAAAGTTTTTTGTAACACTTAAAGGAAAAAACCCATTTCTGAAAACATGAATGAGATTATTTTTTGGAAGAAAAAAACAGTGTATGTAATTTTCAGGAGCCGAAATGAAGGAGTGTAATTTTTCTGAAGGAAAATCAAAAGCTCTGAAGTGAATAACCTTCTGGCCCCCAAACAGTATTCCTGCAAATCTTTCTGTGCTATTAGTAAGTGTTAGTGTTTCTGTTGCATGCACCATTGTGCAAAATGCATTTCTGCCATCAACACTTTAATTTATATGAACCTTTTTGTTGTGCTTTCATTGTTGATATATTCAAGTTATTTATTATTACTTGTTTATTTAAAATCACTTCACTACTTTGCCTTTATATTTCTTGACTGCACTAAAAATACCTATCTAGTCTAGGCCCCTAAGAGGAGTGATATTAATGATAAAACACTGTATTCAGTCATGTATCTCTTAGTGACTTCTTCTGCAGGTTTTATAATCTTTTTATGCTTCCCCACCCTCTCTTGCAAAGTTGTTTTTCTCTGCTGCATTTATACAGGGTATAAATACCACAAAGGAGATACTGACATTTGTTTACAGGGCACCTAACACATTTACAGTTCAGGTCCAGAGGTTCTCCCATAATACAGCTGAGAGAAATCCAGAGTAGTTTTAGGGCACAATTCCCATATGACTTTATAACAGAGATATTCCTGCTGTGCAATATTTGCTTTGAATGATAACAATTCTGGCTCTGATGATAAACCCCCGAATCTTGCAACAAGTGTTGTTTCTGTTTTTGATTTTACACTACTACTGGAGTTGTGGGATTGTGCAACTATCTCAGCTTTTATTTGTTATCATTTTTTATACCTTGTGGCTGCCAAGAAGAGCTTGAAATTACAAACTCTAATGTTTCAGGCATTCAAAGGTATTGAGAAGCAGGAGGCTTATGTGGCTGAGACATGGCATGGGGCCCCCCTCCATGACCCCAGGGAGGTGTTGGGGTTCTATTACAGCACTGGGGGCTTCTGCCTCCACACAGGGGAAGAACTGGCTAGAGAGTCCAACCTTGTGCCCCACAGGTTGGCTCTTGCCCAGCCTTACCCTCTGAGTGCAATGAGACATCCACTTAGATTCAAAATTAGTGGGTTCTGCCAGGACGTTGTGAAACAGAGATTTGTTTTGCTTAAAATACCCCTCAAAGAGAGGTGAGTGCTTGGGGAAGTTTGCAAGATGGCAGTAACACATCCACATGGATGGGGAAGGTGCACATGGATGGGGAAGGTTCACATACCACGAGCAGGCATCTATGCCTTCATTCCCATATGTTGCATAGCAAACACACTGAAAGCCCCTGAGAGGCTTCCCCAGAGCCTGGGACACCCCCAGCGTGCTCCTGTCCCACTGTCCCCCCCAGTGCCAGCACAGAGACCTGCTGTCCCCACCAGCTCTGCAGCGTGACCTGTCAAGAGCAGGGTCAGCTGCAGGTCAGCCCCAAAGAGAGAAAACAGCAATTGCCTCCCGCTTATCAGTGCTTTCAGTGGGTGGAGAGACACCCGTGGGGTGGGCTCAGGGAAAAGGGCACAGGGACAGCCCAAGGATCACCCCTGGGTTACCAACTAACAGCTGCTCTGATGGGGGAACAAATCTCAAGGCAGATTTGGTCCAGTTTGGTGCCCTCCTCCTGCATTGTTACAGCTCTGATATAAAGCCAACATGCACTGTGAAATGGCAAGTACCTGCCTGACTCAAAAAAGGTGCTTTTCCAGACAGAATTATGCTCATTTTCATGCCTGACCCAGGAGAGAGCGAAGTTTTCCTGAAGCACAGGGTAACCTTAAACAAGGCTCTGAATCCTGCCCATATTTATTCTCATACACCTTGCAACCTGCAACTATTTGTATATTCAAGGCTTAAAAGAACAAAGCACTTAATCATGTGCTTAACATCAAGGCCACCAGTAGTTTCCCTGACACTGATGAAATTATTCCCATGTGGAGCACCAACCTCATCACAGCCTCTTGGGTTGGGACTTGGGCAGAGCCCTTCCCCAGCCCTGCTCAGAGACGTTTTGGGGCAAGTGGGCACAATTTCAGGAGAAACAACCCCATCTCTGAGAAGAAAACTTTACTGCAGCTTAGGACATATAGAAAACCCAGCATCATCCAGAGCCAGGGTGAAGCAGGTATTTGGGGGGATTTCTTGTTTTTCCTGGTTTCTGGCATAATTTTTACTTTTGACAGGGGCTCCTGATGGTTCTCCAAGCTGAGCACCGAGCTGTCTCCATTCCACTGGCCACTGCAAGAGGTTGTTTTGCATTTCTGCACCTCTCCAGTGCCCATGCCCCTCGTGCAGTGAGCGTTGTGGTGCTGGTGCTCTGGCTCTCTGTATTTTTCTTTAGCCCAGCTGATCCAATCTGGGAATAAAAACAGAGGGAAACAGATGGTCCATTGTACACTCTGCTCCTGCCTGCACTGGCTCCCAAGAACCTGGTGCTGGGGCCAGCTCTTACCTCTTATTTTCCACGTTTCATGTTAAATGCATGTGCTAAGAGGAATTTGGGCAGGACAGCTTGTGTTCCTGAGTGGGGGCACCTCAGTCACCGCCTGCAACAGGATGGTTTTCCTGTTAATGCTGAAGAAATTGGGTGGAGAAGATCTCTGGGGTACAAATATGTGTCCTGGAGCCAGCCAACCCATGTGCCTGTAGGTGATCTTTTAGTCATCCCTGTTAATCACTGGGTGACATCTCAGGTGCTACAGCAGTTGGAAAACTCTTAAGTATGATATGTTATTTGATATCAATGAGTTATATCTATCACTAAAAAAAAGGATAATTTTTACACCCACAAATAAAGGCACTTCATGAAGTTGTTTCCAAACTCCCTTTGCAACTTTTATTGTGCTACATAATAATTTATTGACAAAGCTTCAGTATCAAACTCCGTCTCCACTTAAACCAGCTCCAGGGAAGTTTCTGTTTCACTTCTGCACAGCGAGCAATGGCCACATCCAGCACAGCAAACACCAGACACAGGCAGCTGGTAGCTCCTAACCTTACTCCCATTTTCCAGGCTTTCTGCCTACCTTGGGAGACAAGAAAAAGCAGAAGGCTGACCCCCAGCATGACGAATTCCTGCTGAGCTTTTTCCCATTAACTTCAGTAAGGGCTTAATCCAGTGGTTTTCAGAAGCTGGGTGGCTGGTGGGGATTTTTTGATGGAGACAGGGGAGAGAAGACAGGGTGTTAACATGTATTTCTGATTAATTATAGTGTTCTCAAGAGTAAGTGAATAATAGTACTGGTCAGAGCCAGGCATCACACGGGTCTCAGCCCGGCAGAGTAAATGGTGTCTGAATTGTGAGTAATGTTGACCTGGCAGAGGCCAGATAAGATATGGATTTTTCATGTCCAGGACTGGACAGAATTCCTCATATTGATAACTAAATGCACCAAAATAAAGCCAGTGCTTAGCACGCAACTCTTCCTCTCTCTCAGAAATCATAGTCAGCTGGGTCAGACAGCAGAAGTGCCAAGCAGGGCAGGTATTTCATATGCAAACAATTAGCCAGGAGATTAAATGACTTCAATAATTTCCAGCTTTGTTCCCTATCCAGAACAAAGACCATCTTTTCCTGTTAATCTGGGTGAGAGATGGAGGCCAATTCCTGCAGCATCCAGGAAGGATTTTTGCAAGGACCCTGACAGTTCCCAACTGGAATTATGCTCCAGCACCACCGGATAAAATAACACCTGAACAAGTGTTGGTACCCAACTAACTCGATGACAGAGTTAAGGAGAGGACTGTGTTTTCCCTGCACCCTGGGTGTGTTTGGTGGCTGAACAATTTCCATGCATGCTAAGCCAGCACCTTTTATTAATAACTCCTAAACTTACTCATAGTTCTCCAAACCATCTCACTGTCCTATGTTAGAGCTGCCCAGAACAGCTAAAAGTTCACAGGATTGTTTTTCAGACATAATAATCTGCCTAAAATCAGCTGTTCATGTTTTTTGTCACCTTGAAAATATAGAGATAGCCCATCGCTCTGAAAACAGGGAGGAGGAATGCAATCAAATGAACAGTTTGACTTTTGTGGGTTTATTTTGGTATATATTTCATATCTACATATCATATCTATAGATATGTTATTCTATTATTGACCTGTTCAGATATTTCAATGGAAAATGTTCAAAATTTCAAGTTTATGAGCTGTTTTTGGAGGAGAGGTGACTTTCTGACACTGATTTGGAATGAAAAATGGTTTGAATAATCCAAGTTTCCTACAGAATATAAACTCCACCTTGCAGCCAGGTCTGGGAATGATAATTTTCCTCCTACTCCAGGTTTTCTCACTTATTCAAAGAAAACTGATAAATGGCACGATACACACTTGAGTCTCTTGCATTTTTGCCAGGCTAAGTGATGGAGAAATTAGTTCATCCCTTCTGATGGCGCTGGTGGAGATGCTGAGAAATGAGCTGTGTTTAACTATACCCTTACATCAAGAATCTGCTAAAATTGGGGATGAATGCAAGCAAGCACTTCCCCCACTTTTCCCAGGAAAAATCTCTCAGAACCCACAACATGGTGGGAACCAGGTCCTACACTGCCTCCAGCAATTCTCCCTAACGATGTCACTCCTATTTACTGAAAGATGCACTCAGTGTTGGGCAGAGTTAAACCAACCTTAAATATTTTAGCACAGTGCATTCAATTGTCTTCTTACAGGACACCGGAATGAGACATTGCTTATAAAAATGTGATAAAAATACAAAATAAAACAGAAACTTGGGGCCACCCCATGTTTTCAGCACTGCTCTGTGCCAAGCTTTGCAGGTCCCTCAGTGCTGCTCTGGCACCAGAGTGTCCATCTACCCCAAACCTGGGTGTTGTAGGAGCTTTCCTGTTACTTCAACAGCTTTTGCTGGTTGGCATTGGACAAATGTGGCAGGTCAGTGATCTCAGTTCCTTCTCAGACTTTGCAAAGTCTGGAACATTATGTCTCTTTAGTATTAAATATTCTCTCTTGCAAACACGACTTTAAAGCCGGTTTGAAAAAGGTGGACTTTCCAGCCCAGCACAGCAGCTGCTTTTATGAATCACGAAACAGATGCTGGCTTAATGCTTATGAGTACTTGTAAACTGGGAGTTATGACTAAAGCCAGAATCTGACCTCCTTGCATTCCCTGTTGGACACATCCTGGCATGCCTCATTGAAGATGCCCGTGTCTGCGCTTTGCCTTGTCACTGGGAGATATGGCATACAGATGGAATGATCATATTGGCCTCTGAAGGAAAATATTTAACCCAGGGATGTCAATGGAATATAGAAATGATGGTTAAAATCCCAGAAGCCTGCCTTGTTTTTGTCTTTTTCCTTTCATCTAGCACTTTGGGTCATGCCATCACTTATACGCTTCAGCCCAAACAGGCAATTGCTGAGTTAAGAACCTGGAGTTCAAAGTGAACCATAAACCTTAGTCTATAAGATAAATCATACAAATTACTTTACAGAAATAAATAGAACATTTGGGAGAGAGGTTATCTTCTTGCCTTCAGTTTACATCTCTAATGACTGTAAGTTCACAAATGCATTCTGTCAAGAATATAAACATTGCTTTTATTATACCAAAGACAGATATTTATTACCAACTTTTACAGTATGGCCAGCCAGCTTAGAGGAAAACCCTGGAATCTGGGCAAGAATGTAGAAACTTTGTCATGACAATTATTAAATTTGTGGGCACCTGGTTAAGGTGAACGTTACTCAGAAAAACCTCACCACTCGGGTTAAACTCCAGAAATAAGGTTTTTAAACTAGTGGACGGGACTGAGCTTTGCTAAATTTTTCTCATGCAAGTGGTTCTGACATGCAGAAATAGGTATTTCCACACAAACACAACCAGGTGGGATTTTTCTAAAACTTCGAACTCATCTTTCCTGCAGTTCTCAATTATTTTATTATTGTAACCTTGTGCAGGGCTGTGTTTCGGGGCACAATCCTTAGTCTCCTGCCCTCACTGCCAGAGGAGTTTCATTTGGATTAGGCTCTCACTCAATCATTTTTTCTATGGTAGAGTATAATAAGGAAAAAAATTACATTAATAAAAAGGTTTTTGCTGAAACCTGGTGTTGAAGAGGTCAGGGAAACACAGAGCCAACACCAAAGGGTGCTTGATCCCAGGATCCCAGCATGGAAACTGGTCCCAGTTTGTTCCTTGAAGAGCTTCCTCATCCTGTTCTGCCCAGTCAATCTTACAGTTCCCAACAAAATAAAATATTTTTGATTGCTCTTTGAAAAGGTCCTCCTGCAGAGCAGAGGAACAGCTTGAGCAGGGTGCAGTTTGGGTATCTGACCTGAGGCTCCCATCACGCAGGAGATGGAGACAAATAACATTTTCCTTGCACAACTCCAGGAGCATTGAGGAGCCCTGATGCTGTCTGAGAATCTGACCTCTCCTCCTTCCTCTGGCTTTAGGCTTTGGCTGGGGAGAGGTTGGGACATCTGGGACAGAGGGTCCTGTTTGTGCCTTGGGAGGTCATGACATTGAGTCTTTTCACTTATTTGATGGACTCAGGGTGCTACTGGGGAAAGAGAGACCGGGTCCAAAAGGATAAGAAAAATACCTCCCTGAACCCCAGAGGCAGCTACATGGAGCCTGGGCTCTGGTCCATATCATCTCACTCACCCCTCCAAAAGAAGTCCCTCTGAGCCCAACCTAAGGTTAATTAGCAAAGCAAATGTGGGCACGGATCCATTCCCGCCGTTTTACATAAGCCCACGGGTATTTCCCATCTCAGCCAAATCAGCACCTCCCCGGAGCCCTCTTCTCTCCCGGAGAAAAGCGCCTGTTTTGGAGCAAGAGAAGAGGAAAGACTCACACCAAAACCATCATGCTCCACGTATCGCTGGGCTACATGTGTTCTGCGATTGCAACAGTCATGAATGAGGTATGAGAAGTTGGACATGATATTGCATTTCCTGCCCCTGCATCTGTCGGATAAGCTGATTGGAGCCCGCTGCTCCAGCCAGAGATTGTTTCTTTCCTACATCATGGTAGTCACGGTGTCTCTGGTCGGTTGGGCTATGTTATGTCTGGGAAGGGAAGGGAAGGGAAGGGAAGGGAAGGGAAGGGAAGGGAAGGGAAGGGAAGGGAAGGGAAGGGAAGGGAAGGGAAGGGAAGGGAAGGGAAGGGAAGGGAAGGGAAGGGAGGGGAAGGGAAGGGAAGGGAAGGGAAGGGAAGGGAAGGGAAGGGAAGGGAAGGGAAGGGAAGGGAAGGGAAGGGAAGGGAAGGGAAGGGAAGGGAAGGAAGGGAAGGGAAGGGAAGGGAAGGGAAGGGAAGGGAAGGGAAGGGAAGGGAAGGGAAGGGAAGGGAAGGGAAGGGAAGGGAAGGGAAGGGAAGGGAAGGGAAGGGAAGGGAAGGGAAGGGAAGGGAAGGGAAGGGAAGGGAAGGGAAGGGAAGGGAAGGGAAGGGAAGGGAAGGGAAGGGAAGGGAAGGGAAGGGAAGGGAAGGGAAGGGAAGGGAAGGGAAGGGAAGGAAGGGAAGGGAAGGGAAGGGAAGGGAAGGGAAGGGAAGGGAAGGGAAGGGAAGGGAAGGGAAGGGAAGGGAAGGGAAGGGAAGGGAAGGGAAGGGAAGGGAAAGAAAGGGGGGAAAAAAAGGAGCATATTGAAGACAAAAGTGTTTAAGCCCGGACACGCCTGTGAGCATGTGTGTGACACATTCATGGGCTGGTTTGTCAGAAGCAGGGATGTAAAATCTGTGCCCCCAGTCGTGCTCAGCAAATCAAAGAGTGGAATGGAAGAAAGAAGGAATTCCTCAGCTCTGGCTATGCCTGCAGACCTTGCCCAAATGTTGCTGGCGTGCCTCTTCCCCTCCAAGCAGTGGAGCTGCAGGGAAGTCTGTGGTGCAGACCAGCTCCCACTGAGGAATTCATGTGTCCAGTGCCCCTCACATCCTCACTGTGGGAACCTGGGGTTGGCACTGAGTGGTGGGAGGATGGGGTAGGTGCGAGTTGGTCCTTTGTGCTGATGAGACCGAGTTCATCAATGATCAGGAGAGCTCTTCTCCCCACAGGACAGAATCTGGTCAGGAAGCAGATTGCAGTGGAGGGGAGAGGAAGGACCATCACGGCTTGGACATGGGTGAGTTTTGGGGTGAGTGGGTATGTGAGGGGGCAGCAGGAGGGAGCAGGACTCCATCTCCACAGGGGCTCAGCAAGCAGCAACAGCCCCAGTGTCCCCTGTGTCCCCAGTGCCACCACACCTGGATCTCTTCCTGGTTCCTTTGGGACATGTCAGGGTGTGCCAGCTCCTCTCTGTCTCCCCTTGCATCTTTTTACTTTGTGTACAGGGGCTCTGATACAAAGGAGAATCTCACCTCTGTTGTATAAAACCCAAGGGACTGTTTAAAAACCTTTTCTGACAGAGGGATGACTCCACTCCCCCACAGAGACACACCAGAGGGTGTTTTGATAAACTGATTGTATCCACAGCTCAAGTGGATGGGGGTTTCTGGAGAAAGTCCAGGGATTTTCTGCTCCATGTGACATCTCCCGCACAGACTCCTCCCTTTCGTTCCAAGCAGAAGTGTTACTTTCCTTCTCTTTCCTTACCTTTTTTTTTCTTTCCAGAGGGAATCAAGATATGGGATAGGAAGTAACACAAAGGAACAAACAAACGAAAAGCCAAGAGAAATTATTTTTGCATTGAATCAGGCAGAAAAAGGCCCACTCCTTTCAAATGTAACTGAACATCCAAGAAAATTCTGAGAAAAAATGGGATTTAATAGGAGAAGTGCGTGGAACAAAATGGATTTTGCTTCATTGGAGAAGTTTTGCAGGAGCACCTGTGACTTCTCCAGCCCTGAGAGCAGGGCCCAGGGGCACAAACAAAGCCCAGTCATCACCTTCATCCTTGAGATTACCCTTCATGGAGAGTTAACCATGCTCTCACCATAAACAGTGCATTTACCTTAGATTAATATAGGGGTCAATTAATAATTCTACTTAAATGGTGTCTCTGCTGCTCAGTTGGAAGTAGCAATAAATATTTTGCATTTGATTAAAGAACTGAGAGCAGGAGCATTTTAACTGTATCCCTGGTGTGATGTCCATGGTTCAGCAATCCCTGTTCCTTGGAAGACCCAGACACATCCAGCTATTTTCCCTACAGTCCTCTCTCTTGTGCTAGAGCCATCCTCTCAAGGGCCCTTCTTGCACTCTGGACATTCCAAAATTAATTACAACTTGCACTAAAACCAGTGCATCTTAATAGGAGCTCTGTCATAACCATAGATGAATGAGGTATCTGGATGAACACAGTGAAAACTGCTCTTTGTTGGAGCCATTTATAACACAAAAGTATTTAGGATTAGACCACTTGCAATAAATAGGCCAGGACAATAGTGATTACCCATGACAATGAACAATGGTAAATGTTTTAAGACAATGGTTTATACAAGAAGTAGTAAAAAAAATATCTCCCAAGCTTGTTACCTGAATGATATATGAAAACAGAGCCTCAAATAACAATAACAATGTAAAACAATTTGGGAAGCCTTTTTCTAAGCAGCACCCTGATTAGAGTCCAAAAAAAATACATGCAAAAAATATTCAAAATCCCATGCATTACATTGACTTTGGCCAGCTCCCAGCTCTTGGGTATAAAGCTTTCTCCCAAAGTTTTGCAAGTAAAACAAGTTGTTTGAATGAGGGCCTGATCCAGGCAGCTGCTGAGCGTTCTCTGTTCTTACTGAGGTCATTGACATCCGTGGTTTGTAGGACAGACCTAATGCATAGGTCCAAAAAATACCCAAAAATGAAATCCATCACATAAAACATCAAAAAATGAAACTTTCAGGATCCACCCCTTAGTTGTGTAATCCTTCCTGGTTTTTTTTTTTTTATTATTATTATTATTATTAAAAATATCAGAGATTCGAATACTGAAGTAATCTGCTGGAAACTGCTCCTGCGCCTGACAGAGTGGTCATGAGGCCTGTGGAACTGGATGGCTGCTCTCAAGGCTAGGGCCAAACCCTCCTTGCTCCACTCATGGGAGCAGCCTGATGCTTGGAAGCTGCTTCTGGAAACGCTCCTGCACAAATTACAGCCCTTTCGTCTCCAAGCACGGTGCAGGATTGGGCTCTGAGCCCTTAATCCCCATGGTAAGAAGTGGAACACTGCACACAAGACGTAGCAACAAAATAGATTTAGTTCAAGGTTAGTCTCAAGAACCCTTATCTGATCACTGACAGTAATTTATCACACAGAACCCATCATTAGTGTCAAGCTGTTTTATTACCCACTAACTTAACACTGTTTTACCAAGAGTCAAGTGTGATGTCACTCATGTTAAAGTAATTTACAGCTAATAGATATGAGGTAGGAGTCAATGTTGGCTTGCTGAGTTCCTTTCATACTCAGTGCTAGCTCCTTTCATTTTGCTCAGTAGGCAAATGAGAGAGCAAGGAGAGGCAGTAATAAAGGGGAAACCAGACTGCGCCCATGCACTCACAAGAGGAGCTTTGAAATTCCCCACCGTCTTTCTACTTCAAGAACTCATCCAAATACATGAACCTTGATATTGAAGAGTTGAAATGGACAGTAAGATTTAAGTGACAATAACAATTAATCTGGTTTGTGGGATGACAAATGTGTAATGCTTTGGTCATGTGGAAGCTCCAGCACATGAGCAGAGGAGGAATCTCTTCTGGAGTAGCACCTTGTACCCCCAAATCCTACCAAATATGTCTCACCGGGGAAGAGTAAGCTTGGGCTGGGTTGACATTCCCTTTTCAGCATTCTCGGTTTTGAGGGTGAGAGTTCCTTTCGTTTGGAACGTGAAGAGAAGTTACAGAAACCTCAATAAAAATTTTTGTTACAAAAAACGGAGATGATTGCACAGGAACGTTGTTTTCCTTCCCTGCCTTCCCCGTCTCTCCGGCCAATTCTGTTCAATCTTAAGGTCAACCCCAGTGCAGGCTGTGTTTATAAGAGAATACATTTCCCATTTCCAAGCACTTGCCGTCTCCTCTAATGAATCCTTCTCCTGACGTCTCCAGGATCCATATCCTTAGCCCACTAGACATTCAGAGATAATCCTGACTAATGTGTATATATTCAAAGAGCTTTATTGTGGAGAATTGTACATTTGGGTTAAGGGAAAGGGCATCCTATATCAGTTCACCTCTCCAATTTTATACCCATTAAAAAAACATTTAAACATCATTGTATCTGCTTTTATTTCCCCTGGAAGTTCCTAAATTCTAGGCTGTTTTATGGTGACTTCAAATGGTCCTGGAGGTGTGACCCTTCAAGAAGGTCTCTAGGGATTAAATTTTAACAGTCCTTGGGATCTCAGGTAAATATGTTGCTCTGACAACACACCTGGACTGTAAATCTTTGGAGCATCACTTTTGTCAGCTCTGTCAATAACTGTCCTGGTCTGTAAATTCTGTTTGATCAAACAACTCTTGGAAACACACGATTTCAATGGTGACCTCAGCTTCAACCCACAGCACCAATTGTATGCAGATTGGCCAACGGCCCCCGAAAGGAAGACCCCTAACTTTTGGCTGCAGGAAGGGGCCAGCTAACCAGATGTGAGGCTGAAGGTTTGGAAGAGCTGGACAATGGTTAAACTCTACCTAGAGATTGGCCTGGGTACAGTCAGATGGGATATACAAGCTCATAATTTTCTTCCCGTCCACGGGGAACTGAATAAAAGCTTGCCAGGACTTCTGCTTCTGCATATCTTTACTCTCTTAAAATGGTTCCAGAGGTTTCTTGCAACACATGGCTTTGCTCAGCCTGTTTCTGCAAAATCTCAAGAGTGATCAGGAGATTGTGAGTGGCCCATTGCCGGGTTCTCCCCCAGGCACTGCTTTGGCCACAGAACTGGTGGGTTTCCACTGTGTTGGGAGAAAGCAGCTGGGCAGGACCAGCTGTGGTCCAAGCCTAAAACTCACATGGTGCAAAGCTCAGGTTCTGGCTTAACTTTGTATTTGCAAATCTGGACAAGCAGCAAAAAGCTCTCTCCTCATCCTGAACTCTGGAGCATTCAACCATGGAAGGCATCACATGTCTTGGGCAGCTGAGGAGCCCAGGGAGAAAAAGAAGGGCTTTTCTTCCCCCTCTGGCAGAACCAGCAGCCTTTCCACCTCTCCCTCTCCATGCCACCTTTCCAATTAATTGGAGCCATGTTCTCATGCCAAACCAGATGAAAAATGCAGCCAGTGAGGGCTGAGAGGTTGTTGAGAAGGTGAAAAATGAGGCTAGGAGAGGTCAGAGATGCAGTCAAAGAGATGGAGAGAAGTGGGAAGTGGAGTTTCGTGAGGTGGAAGAGAAGATTTGCTGACCCAAATCAAGGCAGTTCAGACATGGCAGAGAAGCTGTGAAAGAAAAGCACAGCCTGCAAACACAGTGAGTGAAGGCAGGAAAAATATTTGGCATGGGGGTATTCAAATTCAGTGTGGCAAAGCAATGCAGGGAACATTTAATTTAGTTCTAATAGATAGGAAAGGCCACATCATTCATTTGTCACATCATTTCAGTACCTTGCTTATGAGAAACCACAGTGGCATTTCTCCCTCACGGAAGATTATTTTTTAGACACATAAAATACATGAGGAGAGAGATGCAAAATGCAAAGTAGCCCATAATACAGGTATTGTCCCCGATCCATCCCTAGAGCACCTGTATTAACTTCAGTGGAACACTTCCACCAGAAGTTCATTCACAATTGTATTTAGAAGTGCACATCTGTGTAAAGCTGGGCTTTTGAGTCAATAACTTCACAGCAAGCCTGCAAATGGGAAAAAGAACTGCTTCTACTTATAGACATCAAAACAAAGCAGAAAACAAGCACTAATATCATAGATGACTTTGAGCAGAAGTTTTATAAAATGTAAAATTCTGTCCCCATTATAGCAGAGTTAAATAAAACTCCAGTAAGTAATATGAAGGGGAGGCAAGTTTTGGGACCATGCCATCTTCTAGGCCTTCCGAATCAAACCTATGCAGTCTCCTGATTAAAATAACAGACTTCTGCAAACCTTCAGACCTTGGAAGAAGAAACCACCTTCCCCGCAGACAGATTCTCAAGTGGTTGGATTTTCTGAGTGCACAGTATCTCACTATTTATTTTTTCAATCCAACATTTCTTGCTTCCTTCTACTCTGTACACCTACATAATGATTTTAAAAAGTGGAGATCTGGATTCAGAGCAGCAATAAAAATCCCATTTGATTTATCCCACTGTGATGCAGGTTCCTTCTGTCCTGAAGCTACATGCAGAAGAGGGCAGGCAGACCCAGTTGCAGGTAACAGCCCTCCAGACCCTTCCCACATTTCCCTCCAAGTGAGCGAGCACAAAGAACCAGGAACAGCTCCGGATGGGGAAGGGGCTACAGAAACTGTGAGGATGGTAACACAGATACAACCTTTCCTGCAGGGAGGTTTGTGTAGAGGGTGAACACTCCTAGAAGGTGTATCTCTGTTCTTTGGGTAATTTTGGAAGACATACCTCCAAAAGAGACCCACACTCAGGAGCCATACACCGTCCAAAAGCTATAAAGCAAACCCTGGGGTGAGCAAGTGCTCTTGCATTTTCAAGATAAGGGTTTTAATGTTGTATTGGGAAAAAAAAAAGAAGTCTTCCCATCATGAAGGCAGGTTGGAAGTGTATCCAAATGGAGAGCAGAGGTAGAGTGCCAGTGAGACAGTTTCTTAGTCTCCTCCTTTTCTCCCAGCTTCCTCGAAGCCATTGCACTTCTAAGGAATAATGAATCTGAGGGTCTCCCTATTTGCCAACTGGATTTTTCTTTTTTAATCCTTGAGATGTCCCCATTTCCAGTTTCCTCTTGGCAGCCCACATAGCAAGGGGCTCTGTTTATGAGAACACTGCTGTTGATATTAGATCTCATTACTCCAGAGTCTGAAGCTTTAAGGAAAAACACCCAGTATCACGAGACTTGAAATGAGAAAATGAGCTCATGCCCCAGAGATGTCCAGCTGAGAGATTCCACTTTATGGGAACACTCTACAGATACCTCCAAATGGCTTGGGCACCGATGTTGCATCTCCCAACATTTAGTAGTAACATAATGGTCCCAATTTCCTTCCCTGGCACGGGAAGAGGCAGATCTTTTGCACGTTTCTCCCAACCAAGCAACAACCAGGTTACATCATGACTTCGGTGGCCGAAGCTCCTCGCTTTCCTCCCTCCCCCACCCCAGGAACAATGGCTAACTGTTCTTTTTCCATCTATAAATTTGTCCGAGTTAACAGTTCCCAAGATCTGGCAGCAAGCTGGAGCTGGGAGTGAGCTGAGAGATAGGAGAGTGACAGTCTGAAATGAAACACAGAGCTGCTGGGCCTGCAGCCGTCAGACAGGAGCCTGGCTCCCTCCCTTAAAGATTAGCGAGACTCCTTCGCTGGAGCCCTCCGCATTCCCCAAAATCCTAGCAACAAAGTGCTGTCTCTCAGCCGCCAATGAATCATGTGAATTTAACCTTTCACCTGGCCACAAGGAGGTTAATATACCAAAATAGCCTCTTTTTTTTTTTCCCTTTCCCCGTTTATTGCCCATAATGGCAGCGGGGAGCACGGTGGAAACCCCACATAGCTGCAGAGGCTCTGGAAGTGGTTTGATATCAGACCTCTGCTCGCTGGCCTCTGCCAGGACCGGGCTGGCATCTCCAGCGTCAGCCCACCAGCTCAGCACACACAGGCTGGAGTTTGTACAGGGAAATAGTTTCCATTACACAATACAGAAGATTTTTGCCTCTTGTTGCCTGGCCAGTGCCTCGCTGTGCCCTCTGGCTTCCACCCCACAAACGTTTACGTGCACAACAAATTGTATACACAAGGCGTCCCCCAGCGTGCCCACGTGGTTGGATCCTGAGTCACTTGCTGCTCCCGCCCATGGCAAAACTCCTGGAGAACCTCCCAGGCGGAGTCAGACCCTCACCCCTGCGAAATACTGAGCCCCCTCACTGGGTCTGGATATCCTCCTTGGGCTGGAAGTCCTTGTCCTTTGGGCTTGGGGCAAAGCTGGAGCCCTCAGAGTCCCCCAAATAAAATACGCATGGAGTTAAAAACACAGTTTACCCGTCTCCAAAAAAGATGTGGTTTCCCTCTCAGGGTACTCCCACCAGCAGGAGCTGCAGCCCCAGCCCAGCTCACTGGCCCTGCCATTGTCAGCCTGAGGATTTTCTGACTTCTCTACAGCTTGGAGATTCTGTTAAATCAGCCTGGAAAGCAAATGAATTTTAAACAATTTGAGCCAAAGTCGCACAAGCAACGGTCACTTTCAGGAGGCCCATGCCAAATTACCCACCTGAGGGGGGCACACACTGTGGTCAATAGTTTGTACTCTCTAAATGTTGAAGGAAAAAAGGTGATTTCTGTAGCCATTTTTTGCTCATGGGAGGCTGGAGGAATGGCTGAGACTGAAGCATCCCAGTAAAACATATCCATAGGGGACAGCAAGAAACATCATCTTTACAGCACCTCTTTTATTTTCCAGGCCAGTGAAATTCTTATGGGCTAAGGAAGAAAATGGGATCTCAGACCAAGAGGGGGGGAAAATTTAAATACTTTCTCCCCACCTCTATCACAGCCCCCCCTCCTGAGGGCCACCACCACATGCATATAATAGGAGATAAATATTTTTTGGTGGAGCCTGCTGTTTATTTAACCCTTTTGAGATACAGTCCTCTGGCATCCCCTCACTCCTTCAAGCATAAAACCTCTCGGTTCCTGCCTGGTTGGGCTGGGGCAGCTCAGCCCTTGCCCACAGCCTGTTGCTGGACGGGGCCTCTCCCAGCCCTGGCTGTGTCCATCACCTCTCTCCAGCACTGCCTTAGGAATCAGCCCAGCCTCAACCGCAGGAGGTGCCTGAGCCCAGGGACTAGCCCATCCTTTGGAGACTGGGTAGGAAGGGGTTGGGGGTAGGATGGAGGGATACTGGACCGGGATATGTGGCCTAGGGAATGTGGACTGGGCAATGCAGACAAGGGGATGCGGACCAGGAGATACAAACCCCGCTGGTCCCCTCCCATCCATCCCCCCCATTCACAGCCCACCGGGCAGGGGAAGCAGCCTCCGGGAACTTGCTGTGGCCCCGGGCAGTTCGTTCTTCCTCTGGGAGATGGGGGAAGAGCCGGAGAGGAGCCCGATGCCGCCCGTCAGGGCTGAGGGACGAAGCTCGCAATGGGCTTTGCATCGGTGGCTCGGGACGGGGAGATTGAAGGGGGCCGGCTCGGGACCGGCTGCTGGGCGGGTGGCACAGGGCAGAGCCCCGAGTTGGGCTCGATTCTGACGTCGGAACTCGCCCTCCCCGGCTCCCCCGAAGGCAGGGGGCTGCGAGACGCCTCTGAGCCCCAGGGGAAGATGCTGCAACCCCGGAGAGGCAGAAGAAGGAAAGGGGACGTATCCAATTAATTGTCACCTCCCGGCGCACCGAGGGGGAACGATAACCGGCTGTTCCCCGCTCGGGGTGTGCCTTGCTTCCCTGCCCGGTGTAGCAGGAGCGGGAACGTTTCTACCCTTCTGTCTCAGCTCGCCTTTTCCTTTTTTTTCCCCTTGGTTTTTCCTTAGGGGGAGGGGGGAGCTAGAAGCCCCCTCGGGGACCGCGCAGTACGCTCCCACGCGTCCGCCCCCGTGCAGGACTCACAAATCAGCCGGAGCGGGATTAGGGCCGAGGGGCCGGGGCGCCGGGCAGTCTGTCCCGGCCCGGGGGAGCCTCACCTGGAGGGGTCAGGGCTCCCTCGGGGCTTTGTCGAGCCGCACCGGCCCCTCTGGGACCTAGGGGGAGCCAAGCTCTTGCCTGGACGGTGGGGTATGGGGGTACGGGGAGACATTAGAAAAAGGTCCCTTCCTAACCCCCTCAAAAGAAGTGGTCGTATCCCCTGGAAAAGCAGAGCTGGGTCCGACTGAGCGCGTCAAACGGACCGTGAGCCCGACAAGGGATGTGCACCGGTGTCAAAGCCTGCGGCGGGTACTGTCAGGGTCACACTGGGCTCTCCCGGGAGAGCTTCCCGCCTGTCCCCGCTCCGAATGGGGATGGAAAAGAGAGCATCAGCCGTACCTGTGCTCCGTTACCAATTTTGTATCTAATCTTCTGCGTGAGCTGGGCAGAGGTGTCCGGCCGCCACGTAGGGGATGTCCTCGGTGGGGTAGGGAGCCCCGGGGAGGGGCGCCTGTCCCTGCGGGAGGGTCCCCGCACATCCCGGGCTCCCTGTGTCCCGCATTCCGGCGTCAACTTCCCCGGGCACAGTGCGACGGCTGCGGACTGGGGCATCGCCGCTGCCGCCGCTGCCACGCTGGCACCTTCCCTCCCACTTCATCTAAAGCATCGCCCACCCGGGCCTTCCTCAGCTCGAAATTCTACAAACATCCCAAAACACGGGCATCCAACCCCGTGGACAGCCACACGCGTGGGTGACAGTAGCCGGAGCCGGCGCCCAGCGGGCACTGGAATATGGGGCCAGCCCGACGGCGGCTGCGGCGGGTGGTGCTCGAAGCCCCGGGTGTCGGAGCACCTGCCCTCAGCGCTGCTCCACGTCCGCGGGAGGAGCCGCTCGTGGGACCAGCTGCCCCTCGGGTCTCCTCTGCCCGGTGGGGAGGGAGCCAGGCAGCTTCGGCACCACCGGAGGAGAAAATCGGTTGGTAAACTAGTTAAAAAAAAATAAACCAAAAAATCCAACCGCTAGATGGGTCTGACCACAGACGCACCACAGGTCCACGGGCGGGTTTTCGCACACGGTGGTTTCCTCCGGCGTGAACACGCTCACTGGGTAAATCTCTCTGGATTTAGTAGTGCCTCGTTTTTTTCAGCGTTTTTATATTTATTTGAATGCCGGGAGCGATCGGAGTGGGCAGTTCTCAAGCATTAAAAATAGCCAGAATAAATCACAATTAAGTAACACCTTGAAATTGTAAAGTCTGGAAAGCCATGCGTCCCCACGGCTTCACCCCGCTTTTAACAATCGAACCGAAACGAAAGAAACCCCGGAGGTGGCTCTGCCACAGCCGCTAAGAGATTGGGGCTGGTTTTCCTCAGGGACGGATTTTCCCGTGTCGCCGCGGGGCTGGAGCCTCCTCGAATTGTTTTTTTCTTTTTCTATAGCTTTTCCACCTTTCTAAAAAAATTTTTGTCCCCTGTTTTTTTCTTTTTTTTTTAATATTTTTTTTTCTTTACGTTTTTATTTGTGGGTTTTTTGTTGTTTTAGTTTTGTTTTCTCCTTTTGCCCCGCGGGCGCAAAGGATACCCTGCGAGCCATAAACGGCCGCTTTCGCGAGCAAATAAATACATCTCCAGCCAGTTGCGTTGCATTATTCCGAGGGAAATAGCTGGCATTCCTGCACCAGTTTATTTTGGAGCTGAAATTTCCCACCCTTCCCGCAGCGCTGGTCCCTGGGGAGCAGGGGTTGGGCGGGCTCCCCCGGGCGTCGGACCCGCACCGGCGGACAGCGCTGGGCTGCGCTGCCCGAGGGCTCCGGGGCCGAGCAGGGCCCGATCCGTCGGCAGAGGCCTGCGGGCGGCAAAGCTCTGTCCGCCTGGGCAGACAGACAGAGCGGCGGGGGAGACTCGCCGTGGCTTTTTCTCCGGGGAGGAGAGACACATCAACTTTGCGCGAAGGCGCGATAATTCTGCTGAGCGCCCCGGGGACAAATCCCGGTAGCGATGAAATTATTTCCTCGCTGGTCGCTATCGGAGGAGAGTTAAAACGGCCGAATTACCCGGGCTAAACGGGCAGCTGGGACTAAGAGCGGCTTGCCCTCTGAAGTCCCTTCCCGAGCTAGCACCGACGAGGGAGAGAGGGGAAAGGGGTTTTGTCCCCGCCGCAAAGGCCAGAGCGGCCCGGCGGGGGGGCTGCAGGGAGGAGGACCATCTCTGCTGCTCTCCGCAGGGGAGAGCAGAGCAGCTGGAAGTGGGATAGCCCGGGGCCCGGCGGCCCCGACGGGACGGTGAGGGACCGCTCTCCGAAGTGGCCCAGCCGGGTAAAGGCGCATTGAGCCCCGGGCACGGCCGGAGCGAGCAGGCTGCGAGCGTCACCGCATCCTCGGCGGGGCCCTGGGCCGCTTGAGAAAGTCAGGCGGGCGTGGGGGGCAGGCTGAGACCCCCTTCCCCGTAAGACTGGGGTTTATGTCAAAGCACAGTCGGAGCGCTCGCTCGAAAGAGAAAACCTCTCGCCCTCATCCTCTGCTACCGAACCCCTGCCGGGAAGTTTTCGGTGTGTTCCTCAACATCTCCTGGCGGCCTGGGGAGGGGGGGCATCGCCTCCAGATGGGGTGGTCGGAGCGAACCCCAGAAAGGCAGCGAGGCCAGCAAAGGACGGAGGAATCCCCCAACTCTCCTGGGGGCGGGCGTACCCCTCCAGCCTTGCTGAGGGGGGCGCCCAGCGGGTCCGGAGCGGTGCGGGGCGCACCCGGGGGCCGCATCCGTCCCCTGCTCCCCTCGGCGCCCGCCGACCCGCGCCAGGGGGGAGCCGGCGGGCGCGTCCCCCCCGCCGGGAGCGGAGCCGGCGGGACTTATCCCGTCCCCCCCTCCTGCCGGGAGGCGCCCAATCCCGGCCGGGACCGGGGCTGCCCCGCCGGCCGTCACGTGGGCCGGCCCGCACCGGGGCCGCCGTAAAGAGCCGCCGCCGCCGCCCCCGCCGCCACTTCCCCGCCGGGCGCAGCCAGGGACGCACCCACGGGAGACGAAAGGGAGAATACCGGGAGGGAGGGCAGCCCCGCTCTGCCAGGGGGTCCTGCTGGTTTGTTTTTTAGTCCTCCCTCCCCCGCGAACTTCGACTTCTTTTTTTTTTTTAATTAATATTTTTATTTCCTTGGGATTTCCCTGGATGGTCTGAGCACAACTCCATGCCCCCTCGGCCGTGCCCGGCTCCGCTCCCGGCCCGCTGCCATGTGAGTACCTGTGCGAGAGGAGCGGGCCGGGGGGCGGGATGCTCCTGCGAGGCTTGGCGGCTCGAGCCCTCCGCCCGCACGGAGAGGCCTGCCCGAGGGTTACTGAGCTTTTACACAGGAAAGCGGCAGTGCTGGTGTCTGGAGGACACCGGGGATGCTCCCGATCTTGGACGGCTGCCCAGGTCCTTTGGGACTGCGATCCCGCCCGGCAAGGGCGCCCGAGGGGCAGCGCCGCGGGCGGCCTCCTCCCCGCCAGCAAGGCCCTGAGCCGCGCTCCAGGCCCTGGACTCCGAAAAAAAAAAAAAAAAAAGACGGGAAGGGAAATACTTTTGGGAGAAAAAAAATAATTTAATTGTTAGAGGCTTTTTCCGGCTCCTTGGAGGTGCTCAGGCGGGCGGCGGGGCCGGGGAAGGTGCCGGCGGGGTCGCTGCCCGTTCAGAGGAGGTTATTTCTCGCCGTGGCTCAGAGGAAAGTTTAAAGGGGGAAAAAAAATAGTCCAAATTTCAGTCCTTGCTTGAGGCAGGGAAGAGGCGTTTTCGGCTCGGGAAAGGCCATCGGGTTCCCGATGTGTGCCGGGTCTCAGCCCGCTGCTGTCGGTTCTCCCTCCAGGTTCCTCTGAGTGAGCCCCTCGGCACCGCCGGGCCGCAGCCGGACGGGCCCTGAGCAGCCGCCGCCGCCGAGGACGGAACATGTATCAGGGTCTGGCCCTCGCCCCCAACCATGGCCAGTCGGCTTATTCCCACGACTCCAGCAACTTCCTCCACTCGTCGACCGGCTCGCCCGTCTACGTGCCCACCACCCGGGTGCCCTCCGTCCTGCAGACGCTGCCCTACCTGCAAGGCTGCGAACCGCATCAGAGCCACCTCGGCAACCCCGCGGGCTGGGGGCAGAGCAGCGGCGAGGCCGCCGCGTTCAACGCCGGCAGCCCCCACCCACCGTCGGGCTTCTCGTACTCGCACAGCCCGCCGGGCAGCAGCCCCCCGGGCCGCGACGGCGCCTACCAGGGGCCCCTGCTGCTGGGCGGCGGGGGCCGGGAGCAGTACGGCAACGCCTTGGTGCGCTCCGTTAACGGGTCCTACTCCAGCCCCTACCCCGCCTACGTGACCCCCGAGATACCACCTTCCTGGACGGCCGGACACTTTGAGAGCAGCGTGCTGCACAGCCTGCAGACGAGGCAGGCGGCCTTACCGGGCCGCAGGTCCACCTTCGGTAGGTCGCCGCCGTCCCTCATCGACCTGTCGGGGCGCCGAGTCGTTGTCCGGCTCTCGGCGCCGGGTGGAGGCCATCCCCGTCCCAAGCCCCGTCCCCATCCCCGTCTCCATCCCCATCCCTATCCCTATCCCTCCGGCGTGTCGGTGGCCCGGCCGCGGGTTGAGTTGCCCCGCTAGCATCCCCGACAGCAGAGGAGGAGATGATTTTACCCCAGGATGGAGAAATGGTCTGGGAACGGGGTGTGTGCGGCTGCCCCTGGGTAGAGATGGGATGTGTGGAGGGGTGTGCGTGTGTGACAAGAAGGGCAAAGACCACATTTGAAAGCAGAGCAATTCCCCCGGAGGACAGGGGAGCAGAGGCCGTTCAACCCCTTCTCCCCCACTCCACCACCACCCCCGCGGTATCTCCTTCCCACAATATCGACTTTGTGCCTGTGCTTCAATACTTACCCTTGTGTTTAAATTAGCGGGGCAGATTTATAGCTCCCTCCCTTTTAAGTAATTTATTGTGGTAAATTAGTTTATATTTGAACAGACTCTCGGTCTCCTTATTCACCTTCGCCCAAACAGGTCGGCAGCTGCATCCCTTTGCGGCCTTTGGGGAGACACTGAAACGCGCTCAGGCGTTGAACAATAAACCTCACTTCAATTCCTTTGCATCCACACCAAAAGTCCTTTTAAACCAAACTCTAAGCAAATAAAGTTTTGGGCTTGATTTAACAGGACTCCGCATGCTCAGGGTTTATAACCCCGGGGGCACTTCATCAGCCTCCTCCGGTTGCGGTTTGCAAAGTCCTTTAGAAGCCACTTCAAGACCTCAGTCGCGTTATCATTTTTACTGCGGTGAACCGAATTATCTTATCTTCACCCCAAGAACAAAGTTAGAGCAGGGAAGCAGCCCCCTCCCCACCGGGCTGTCTCACCGGCTCGGCTTTTCCTCCCACGCCGGAGGTGCTTGGCAGCGGTTTCTTTACAGGACCTTCTCTTTGTCTGGGAAAATCCTTTGCGTTGTGCGAGAAGGGATCGTCCTGCCAGAGATGATGCCCCAGAAATCTTTTCTGCTCTTTGAATTCGGTGCTTTAGGATCCGGCAGAGCGGTCGCCATCCTCTGTGCCGTTTATTTTTGCTCTTGAATAGTGTAAACGGCTCTTAAGTAGTCCAAACTATTCTTTTATTTATTTATTTATTTTTAATGTAAATAATTACTGCAATAATTTTTTATACTTTTCTTTTTACCTTTCATTTTTATTTTCCATTCCCCCCCCCTTTTAAGTTTTGTTCTTTTCCCATTTCCTTTCCTTTGGATCATTATTAATACGATAGACGATTTATTTAAAAAAAAAATTAAAGGCGTATTTTTCTTCGGAAGAAAATAACAGTTCAGGCAGAGGAAGTTACTTTAAAAAAAGAAAGAAAAAAAAAATAAAGGCAGTAGGAGGAAAGAGAGCGACTCATGATTGAGGGGTCCCCTGGTTTCGCTCCGGCTGCCCGTTTGCCGCGGGGCAGGGACGGACCGCGGACGGTGTTCGCAGCTGCCCCGCGGCTCCTTCCAGGGACTTCTTTTAATTTTTTCTTTGTTGGTTTTTTTTTTTTTGCGGGGAGACAAAAAGTGAGGAAGAGTCTCGCTAGCAGGAGCTGGGGTCGCGGCCGGCCGGTGATGCTCTCCCGGGGAGCCAGCCCGGCATCGCTCCACGGGCAGCCCCGAACCTTCCCCGGCCGGGCCGTTCTCGCCGGCCAGCGGCTTCAGGGCTTTCTTGATAGAAATCAGGAAAACCGTCCCATTTTTTCCCCCTCTCTCTTGATAGAAATCAGGAAAACGGTCTCATTTTTTCTCCTCTCTCATTTATTTTTGCATCCCGGCGTAACATCACTTTCTCCCACTGGTAGAATCCCGGCCCCTTCCCATCCCAGGGAGACCCCAGTCGTGTTCTGCTCTTTGGGGTCTTTCAGGGAAGGGATGGGGGAATGTGTTGTCTTTAAGCAAAATATTAAAAGATCAAAGTGTGGAAGGAATAAAGGGGTTTGGTGCACACTTGGTAGGCTGGAGGGAAACTCTCCCCGGACCGGGATTGTCCCCAGTACTGGGGCAAAGAGGATTGTAGACTCTCTCCCGCAGGGTCCCCCTGTGCGGTGGGGGTGGCTCCTGACCCTTACGCCGTGTGTGTCTCTTCCAGAGTACCTCGAGGAGTTCCCCGGGGATGGCCGGGAATGCGTGAACTGCGGAGCCATGTCCACACCGCTCTGGAGGAAGGACGGCACCGGGCACTACCTGTGCAACGCCTGCGGGCTCTACCACAAAATGAACGGCATCAACCGGCCGCTCAAGCCGCAGAAGAGGCTGGTAAGAGGGGGAAACTCCCCGGGACACACCCGGGGGTGGCTGGGGGGCAGGGGCCGGGGGGCTGATTCGGTGCCTGCACTGTTGAGGTCTCTGTTCTTGTGTTAGGATCTGTTTGACTCTCGGTCCTCCCACAGATCAGTTCCCATCAGCACTGGCAGGAGACCCTTGCTGTGGTGCAGAAACGGCTGGGGTCAGCGGGAATGGGATGAAACCAGAGAGATTGCTGCCCCAGCAATGACTGGTGGGCAGGGGAAACAGAGCCACAGGGACTGAAGGGGTTCTGGGGCTGCAGAGGGTCTGCACCAGAGCCAGGCAGGGACAGTCAGCCCTGCCACTGGTTGGGACTCAGTGGGCTTCCCCTGGCTTCATTCCTGCAGTGGGTGCATTGCTTTTTATTCTATAATTGCTACCATTATTATTTCCTAGTTCTTCCTGCAGACACATGCAGCCTAGGCAGGGTAGTTGCACAGGAGGCAGGGCTGGTCCTGAGCTGGCCCAGCAGGTTTGTGGCTGCTTGCAGTGGGAGCAGGATGGGGCCCAGTTCCCTGCCTGCCTAAGGGGAAAACTGGGGGTTTGGCAGTTCCCAGTTTTCCTGAAGGTTAAACACTAATTTCCCCCCCCCCAGTATAATATTGGGCTTCCTCCAATTGGGATCCCACGGAGAGAGAGGAAAGGCGCCTCCTTTTTTTTCTGTGCAGTCGCTTTGGGATGTTTAAATTTGGTGGTAACAGTTTTGGTTTTAGAGGCTGTCATCAGAAGCCGTCATTAAAAACAGGATGTTTGTTGGAGCTGTGCTGGGGAACAGCTGGGAGCTTCTTGAGCTTTCACTCAGGGTGTATTCCTGCAGTTATTTTTTTTGTATTGCAAAATAAATTATTAGCAAGAACCCAATAGAGACAAGTTTCTGTGCAAGAAAACCTTTAAGAAAAAGAAAGTTGAGACTGAGCAAGATGTTTCATTCTGATTCCGATTCCAGAAGTGCAGATCTGGATTTGCAAAATGAAATGGGTGGTAGCTCCAGAGAAAATCCACCTTTTCTGTTCATCATATAAAAATCAAGGCATTTCTGTGAAATATTTAGCATTATACTGACAGGATTTGCCTGTCTCTCCAAAACCCTCCCGTCTCCTCTAATGCGATGACATTAAATCTGCTGTGCCGCAAATCCCAGAGTCGCGCCGCCGATTTCTTCAGAGCGAACACAATCCGTGCATAGAAGGAGGCGCAAACCAGTTTAAATTCAGCTCCACATTTTGGAATGGCATCCAAAAGCGTCAGTGGATGAACTTCCAGAGTTCTTTTGAACAGCTTTTCCCTAAGGAAACCGGCGAGGTCTCTCTGCTCCTCAGTGTTTTATTGTGGCGCATGGGAAGGGAGGCAGCCGTGCGTTGCCTGCACCCTGTCCGAGCCTCATCCACGGCATCCATGAGTGCTCTTCGGCATAAATTTTTTTCGGCAAACATTCCAACAAAATTTTCTGTTCGCAGAATTAAGACCACTTCCCCAGGAATGAGCAAATTAGTTGGGAATTATCAAAGTACTTCCAACCTTTTTTATCATTATTTGGCAATCAATACAATTAAGTTAAAGCTCAAATTAAAGGGTTGATTCTTGTCCAGGGGAAGCGCTTTCCTATGGTTGAAATACTTGAGGGGATTTGTTTTATGGGTTAGAAAAGGGGCTGCAATTTTGACTTTCCATCCTGAATTTTCAGTGAAACATTTCAAAATCTTGGGTTTCCCCAAGGGTTTGAAATGTCGTGTTGCAGCAAATTGTACCTCAGTGGATCTATTGATGATGGACAAGAGGGTGCCAGGTGAACTCTGCAAACCCACCGCAGAGGGAGCAACCTGCACCCCTGTGGCTTGGGATGTTTATTCTCCCAAACAATTTCCATAGCAGGGAATGGATGTCTTCCCTGCTTCACCCACACAGGCTGGGTGGGAGCAGAGCAGTGAACACATGCCACGAATGATGAAATTGGCTTCCACAGTGCAGCGAAATAAGGGCACGGGAAGGAAAAATGGTTGCTTTTGTCCTTTACGTTATGACCTTTGTTCTGTACGTAGACGCCGCCTTGGGAGTTATTTTGACTCGTGTTTCACAAAGCAAAGTCCCCCAGAAAGCCCTGGAGAACACGACGTGGCCCAGATATCGCTGCGGGAATGATGTCCCGCAGCACGGCCGCGCTCAGCCTTGCTCGTGCGTGGGAGAGGGCGAGCAGTCGTAGTGTAGTTTCCACTTCATTTTTTGTTTCTTTTTTTGAGATAAGGGTGACATCCTCTATGCAGCAGGGACAGCCATCCTGCTACAGCCCGTGTCTGGATTCAAAGCACTGTGGCTTTTTGGCAGAAAGGGTTTGTCTTAGAGGAGGATGGAGGCAGCGCTTTGTTTTAGGCAGCACCTTTTGTAGCCGAAGTTTCTTGGCGTGTTTCACAAGATACCTTAGATCCAGTCTGAAAAGCCAGATCACTTTTGCCAGCAGGAGCAGCTGGTGGAGGTGGATGGCTGCATCTCACACTTGAAATTCCCCCCCTATTTCAAGGAGATCTGCCCTGCATGGTACAGCAAAGGGGGGCAGTTGCAGCAGCTGTCCTGTGCTCAGCAGCTCCCACACAATCCTGAGCTAAAGGACTAACCTGGAGCTGAGTTTTTCTGGCTTGGCTCAAGGATTATTTTTTTTTGACTTTGGCTCAGGAGGTTTCAGCCTGTCCTTCTTTACAGTTTGCAATGCACAATGGGCTTGGTGACACTTTTGCAGAAGGTGGGGGTGGGACTGCTCACGGGCCTGGGGCAATCTAACAGGACCCTAGAACCACTCAGTGCTTATGGTGTGTGCCTTGGATTTCTCCTGCCCTTCAGTTCCTGCTGCTCCCTCATCATCCAAAGTGCAGGTTTGCCCAGAGCCTTAGTAACAAAGACAAATCTCAGAGGATGCTGCTGCCTTTGGCTCTGAGCCTCAGATCTGCCCACTTTCAGGAGCTGAGCTCAGATATCTCAGCACACTTTGCTACGATATTTTTCCTGTAAACAACAGATCCCCTCAGTCATGCTGGAAAGGGGGACAGAGAAGCATTGATTAAATCTGAGGCTTCAGTGCCTTCTTTTTTCCTGTGAAACCCTGCGGTTTCTTTTCCACCTTTGAAAAGGAGGTGAAACAAAGTCTCTGATGGCTTGATCTCCCTTGGAAAGACCTGCCCTGTTGGCTCTGAATTTTTTGGGCTCTCAAAGCAGCAGTTACACGTGGTTGATTTGATAGGCACCAACTCACCATTCCTTGAGCTTATCAGCAGCACTTGGCTGTCAAGCCCGGTCAGTGAAGAGTTTTTGTTTGAGTGTATGCTGCATTTGTATAAATAAACACTGAGCACAATGTTGAAGTCAACAACTTCCTAGACAAGGTCAGAATGGTACAAAGGCTGCGGGGTGGAGCCAGGCAGAAATGCATTTTCTTTCAAGAGAATTGCTGGGAAACCAGCAATAATGTATTGTACCCTCGTCCTTCAGTGAGCAACAGTAGCCTTGACTGTCTCTTTCTTGTTAATCTGGCAGGTTGTGGTGCAGGGGCAGGTTCTCATGGGGTTTCTCAGATAAAAATTGTAATATTTGGTGGTAGAGGATGTTTTTTTCTCTCCCTGGCTGCATGAGGGGGAGCCAGCCTGCAGAGTGTTGTGCAGGAGACGCAGAAGGCACATGTCACTGCCCCAGCAGGAAGCCCATGAGCAATGCTGGCAGGGTGGGCCAAGCTCTGACAGGACTGGTATTGCCCTTGGGTCACCAGAGCCACAGGTCTCATTGCCATCTCACCTGCAAGCTGCAGACAAAATGTTGTGTGAAACAGGGACAGCACGTCCCTGCCTCCCAGGGACCAGCAGTGGCCCAGAAATTTTGGGGCTTTCCAAAAGGCTTTTAATTGGCCTCCTCCCATCCACAGGCGATGACAGATTGCACCAGGAACAGCTGTTCCTGGATGAGTGCCTCCAAATTCCCCTCTGTGCCCATAGCAGGAGCTGGACCTCAGAACCCTTCCACCCATCAAGTGTTCACCTTCTTCTGCTCCCATCAGTTGCAGGATGAACGGCACAGCCCCAGCAGCTGAAAGGCTGTAGCTGCTCCAGGATCTTGCTGTGACACCATGTCCCATATTAGAGACAAGGTCTGCTATCTCATCCCCTGTGCCAGGCTTGTCAGCTCACACCCCCATGTATTATTATTATTGCCCGGTTTATTTCTTGAAAGCTGAGTAATTTCCAAAGCAATACCACTGTTTGCAAATAGTTGCTGAGACCTCTTTGCTGAGCAACAAGTGAATCAAACCTTGGCCATGTCACTTGTGCCTCTTGAAACTCAAAGCTGATCTTTGTGCGATTGCTAACCTTGTAAAAACATTTCATTTTTATTCCTACTCTTCCCACCTCATTTGTTATATTGCTCAGTCAGGATATCAAACAATAATGGAAAAATAAACAAACAGGGAGTTCTTTATTGCCTGCATCACCTATCATCTGCCTTTGAGTGGATTCAAAGTGATTTTTCTTGAGGTTGAAGAACATCTTTACACACCTGAATGTGGAGAGCCTGAGATATTACTTATGCCACAGGTATCTTATACCTAGTGAGATCTTTTACTAGAATAGGTTTAATACTTAGTGTTCAGACACTTCCAAATTAAATGTCTACTGAGCAGACAAGTCTGTATAAAGAGAGAGGTGAATTTTCCAGTGGCTTGGAGGAAAGTTGTCAGAAATGAGTTTGCTGCTTCTGCCAGAACATTTTCCTTCTCCATTTGGAATTATTAATATTTCAGAGCCAGCAATCACTGCACTCATAAAATATGTCATTAATTAATGTCTGCAGGGTGTTTCTGCAGCCTTTAAGAGAACAGATGATCTGTGAGATGTGAAGAATAACCTCCCTGGTGTCACCATGGACCAGTTCAGTTCAGTTCTGCTCAGTTCAGCCAATTGATTCCAGTTGTCTTAAACCAGAGATTAATTGGGATGTTGCTAACTTTAGCAGTAGTTCTGAGTGCAGAAAAACAGAGGAATTCATGTAAAGCATGAGGAGTTTTCTTTATGCTTTTGAAGTCCAGCTGATATTTTCCATCTCTTTCTCCATCTAAGTGGATCTCCTGGAGGGAAGTTCTCTCTGCTCTGAGTCCTGATCACTTCCAGAAGATTTGTTGGAAGTTTGTGAAATGAGTTGCAAGGATACTTGCCATGTTTATAGATCTCAATAACAAAAAAAACCACTTGCAAATTAGAGTGATCTCATTTGAATGTAATTTCTTTGATCTGAATTTGGTTATCACGCGTGTTTCACGTTTTCCAGGAAAATGGCGTAGTTGGAGATTTTGTTTTTATAGGAAAGGAAACTTCCAAATTCATCATTCTTATGTGTGCACTCGTGTGTTTGTTTGCTTGTTTTTAAGTCTTCATCGAGACGTGCTGGCCTATGTTGCACTAACTGCCACACAACCAACACCACCCTCTGGAGAAGGAACGCCGAAGGGGAGCCCGTCTGCAACGCCTGCGGGCTGTACATGAAGCTCCATGGGGTGAGGAACATGTCCACACTGGGAGGGACCCTTTGGGTATTGGGATCACTGCCCAGCAGCTCTGGGAGATCAGGTGTGGAGGGACCAGCCCCTAGACTGGACCCAGAAGAGCTGAAACCCAGTCCTGTCTCCTTGAACAGTTAAAAGCTCAGTTTACTGGGGTTCTCCAGGCAGGATAAGGCTAAGGGGATACTGAAACACTCAGGGTGCCCAAAGAAACAGTGGATGTCCCATTCCTGGAAGTGCTCAAGGCCAGGTTGGACGGGGCTTGGAGCAACCTGGTCTAGTGGACGGTGTCCCTGTCCATGGCAGAGGGGTTGGGACTAACTGGTCAACCCAAGCTGTCCTAGGATTCTATGACAAAGGAAGCTTACCAGGCTCCAGTAGCTGGAGAATGAAGGTCCCCAAACCCAAACTTTTATATGTGCTAATTGAGAATGTGTGAAGGATGCTGAGGAGCCCACATGGAGGCTGGCTGATGACATTTATCCACAGAGGATGGGAACTGTTGATAACATGCCCATCAGCCAAAGGGGACACTCCATCCCTCCATACAGGCTTCTTCAAACTTCTGCCATAAGGGTTGAAGTCTCTTTACCCCATGACTGTTCCATCTGAGCCATGTAGGCTCTCAGTGTGTCAGTGTAATTTAATAAGGCCCTGCCATTAAGGTCACTAATAAATCAGGAAAAGAAAAATAAGAAATAAAGGAAAAAACAAAGTCTGTGGGAAAACCTTAGCTGTTAGCCTTATACATCTTCCAGCCAAGGCCTGTTGCAGAGAAAAATAGCACTCAGTGAAGGACAAGGACTTTAGGTGCTTTGCATGAGCTACAGCATGTAAATAGGAGAGCAATACGTGTGGAAAGGAGCTGAGCAAAATACAATATTAATGATTCCAAACTTTATGAATGTCAAGGTACCACGACCTCTGGCCATGAAAAAGGAAAGCATCCAGACGAGGAAAAGGAAGCCTAAAAACATTACCAAAGGCAAAGCCTCAACAGGTACAGTGCTGTTATCATCCATCCTGAGGGCTTGGAGCACAGTTCACCTCAACATGTCTTCTGCAAGAAATAGATAATTAGAAAATAATATTATGATTTTTTCCACTGATTGTTTTAGATCTAGGGTCTGTATTTATTCTCATGTGAAAGGAAGATGCTGGGTGGGAATCCCAGTCCTGTCATATTCCTGTGGGGTTCCTATGTGGATACCCAGATGCAGTCCAGCAGTGCCCATGTTCAAGCAGATTTGGGCTAAACTGAGTAATGGGAAAAAATACAGGTAGGAATGGCATATTAAAGATTGAGGGGAATGTATCATGATGCATTCAACATTAGCCCATCCATCCTGTACCAGCACTGCCAGACTGTGAAAGGGTTCCCTCCTCCTCCATCAGCATCTTGGCAGCCAAATACAAAGACTTACACTGACAGAGATTTGGTAGAGAAAGAACAGTAGGGTCACGCCATGAGATATGATTATTGTCATTAAAATATAAATTTCTTTAAGAGCAGATTTGTGCCTACATTGCTTCACCACCCTCTACCAATTATCTTCCAGGATCTACAACTTCGGCCACTAACTCCCCTTCTTCCATCACCAACTCAGACAGCACGGTCACTTTAAAATCAGAGCCCAGCACAACCTCGCAGTATCCCGGACAAACCATCGTGTCAGTGTCCCAGGTGAGGCACAGGGACCTGCAGCCATCCCCTGCTGGGCTGGATGATCCACACACCTCCACAGCCACTGACCTGGGAGGCCCTGATGAGGTTAAGAAATTAGGTCATTGCTGCCTCAGATTGAGGAAAGCAGGGGGCATGAGCCAAGACATCATGGACCAGGAAGGGCTCCAGCCTGTTGGCTCCTCATCAGCTCTTTCATCTGGGAGGTCTGAGCCCTGCTGTGAGAGGTGATTGGTGGTGAAAAGGCTTCAGTGCAGAGCTGAGTTTAATTTCCATCTTCTGCCTTGAAATCCTGGTAGTCACAACCCTGTTGAGTTGGTGAGATCATCCCAGGGTGGAATCCTCTGTAGTTCCCAAGAAAAGGCTCCCTGGGCAAACATTGTCTGCACTTTATAGCCCTGAGGTGCTCAGCGACCACAGACCTCTAATGCTGCCAGAGGCCTCAGGGTCCTTGTGCCCTGAGCTTTCCTTTGGGGCTGGCTGCTATTTAATATTGATGGAGGAAAAAACGGGTCTAAATCAAGCCACGCATCAAAATTTTGTGACCCAACACTGTCTTTATGTTGAGTCTAAGCTCTTACTGAGCTGGACACATGTGCAAGGAGGGGAAGCTCAGCCCCAGCACCCAAGTACCTGGCGCAGCACCAGTTACACCGTATGGGATAGGGGGTTTTTTTGGTTTGAAACCAAGAAATCTGGTTTGTTCTGAGCTCTGAAAAAATATACCCACACCTAGAGATCTCCAAACTGGACATATTTAATCAATAAATAAATACAGATGGGCCCTGAGATGCCTCCTCCCTGCCTGGGTATTGTGCTTGCTTGGAATGGAACACCATTCCTGCCCAGCTCCAGGCTGTTCCGAAGGACAGCTGTAGGCATCAGGGATAACCCACTCTATTCCATCCTAATCCCACCACTGTGCTATGACACAGGGCTGAGTGTCCTGTTGGCTAAAAACTATTGGCTTTCTAATGCCTTTCTTCTTCCCTCCCTGGGGCAGGCACAGAGCCAGTCGGATGAAGCGCTGGCCGGCGGCCACGGCGAGTTCAAATTCGAGCCCGAGGACTACACCTTTTCCCCCACCACCATGGCCCCGCAGCCTGGGCTGAGTGTGCCACTTCGACAGGACTCCTGGTGTGCCCTGGCACTTGCCTAGAAACCCTCAACCTCCAGCAAAAAGCCTCGGGACCAATGTTTTCGGCTGGCCCCGCAAACGGCCGACGGACAGGAGGACGGGCTGCCCCAGCGCCTCAGGACTGCAGGGTGTCCCACAGCCACAGGACAGGTTTCTCTTGGAGGATGTATGTGGAAAAGCTGGATGGGGCTGGGATGGCTCTGCTGTGGCAACAGCTCCCCAAAAAGCTCATCTTTCCCCGCAGCAACCCAGGGCTGCCTCCCCAAGGCCAGAACCCCGGGGCCACCTCCACTTTCCCGGGGAAAGCCTTCCTCCTTTGAGATGAAACCAGCAAATAAATGCATCCCAGAATCTATGTTTATTCGCAGTGATTTCTCCCTCCTACGTCTCCTCTGTGTGCAATTTATTCCACTTTCCAATAAAGACTGTAATAACATGGCACCAAATAACTTAATTTTATTAAAATGTAAACTATGTGGCCTGCCTTATGTTTTATTGGCCACAACAGGAAGAAAAGAGAAAAAAAAAAAAAGCAACGGTTGTTTTAAACATTTATTGTTTTATATTAAAAACGATCATCTCTATAGAGTGTTAGCTTCTGAAGCGTTTCGCGTATCAACACTGAGCTGATGAGTCATACATGAAATAAACACACTGCTCTTCCCTTTCCAGCTCCAAACAAAGAGTTTCTCATTGTTATTTTAGGCAAATGACATGACAAAAATGGTCAAAACCTCCCAATAATAAAAGAATACAGAAATGCTGTTTTCTCTTTTGTATTTCCTCACAGGTTCTGATATTGCCAGCTCTGAGCATTAGAAAATCAGAAGTTAGTCCTCCAAAACTTAAGAGAAAGGTTTGAGGGATTGAAAAATAAAGGATATGTTGGAGTTATATTTGTTTGCATCCAGTTTTGGGGATGTTTTGAGTGGAGGATTTCCAGCTTTCAGCCATGCAGAGCAGATTACTTTTTAATTATTTTAATGAAAACCAAGTAGAAAACAATTTCTTAGAGCTGAGCTGTAGAAAAAGATCTTCAGTGATGCAAAAACATCACATTTTCAAAAGCTGGCAACAGCATGTTTCTAAAGCTTCTTGCAGGTAGGACATGGAGAGATATGCTCTGCTGGGACATGCAGGGGGCTCCTGGAAGTCCTGAGGAACCTGGGGGTGAAGAGAAGACCACAGTGAGGAGGGGAGATGGGTGGGAAATGAAGGGGGAGCAAGGTCATGAAGTTACTTATGGCCTACTTCATTTGTTATTTCTAAATAAAACCCCCAGCCTGGCTGGACAGCTATTTATGGCCAGGAAACTGTCAAGTAATAGTTCCTTTATATAGAAGTTGACCTGTCCACAGCTTCCTGGAGCAACTCTTCCTCTTGTCAGAAGAGATGGATCGCTTGATTTTTATTATAAACAACAGGCTAAAGATGATCAGGGAGAGTGAATCTGACATCAAGTCACAACTCAGCTGAGATGGAGGATGATGCTTTTCACCATGCAACCCTTGCTGGAGGAAAGGAGATGCTCCAGGCACTGGGGAACACTGGTCCCTTCCAGTGCTGCCATAGCTCAGCGTCTGTTGGCTCAACATCACCCCGTGCAGGCGCAAGGGGGTTCAAGCCACCCTTTTATTAAAGCCCATGGATGAAAAACTGCCTCTGGAGGAGTAATTACTGTGTTTTCAGAGCCTCATTAGCAGCTTCTATGATGCAAAGCTCCAGTGCTGGGGCGAAGGCTGTCACAGAGTGGCATCCCTCCAGCACCAGGCTCAGCACTGGCACACCACGTTTGCATGGCCAGGCTCTACCCATGAATCCACATCTCCACCGTTTGTTTTTCCACTCTCCAGCCTGCCAACATCCGCAGCAGAGCCAGGCACAGCCATGCAGCAGATAAGCCAGCAGCACGGGGCTGGCGGGTGACGCCGTCCCCAAATCCAGCCCAAACTCCGCCTCTGGGAGTCAGGAAAAGGGGTGATGTGGCCCAGGCTCAGGCGACCCACCGGCGCCCGAAGTGACGTGCCAGGACACAGGCGGGCAAGAGGGAGCAGGAGCCCTGGGTGTAGCATGAGTAATGCTCCCGGGCAGCTCCCCAAACCCCAAACTTCACAGGCAAAAAAAAGGCAGCGCAACACAAGCCATGGCAAGATGATTTCTACGGATAGTGGCAGGGGGTCCCCGCTTTTTCATCTGCATGACCCCGAGGAGGAGAGTCATTTTAAAGGCAAACAAGGAGACCTAAACAATGCCAAGATGTTGACACCAGTGGCTCCAGCAGTTTTATTTATGGCCTGTTGGTAACCGTCGACCGGGCGTCGGGATGCTCCGGGGGCTGGTGACAGACAAAACGAGGCAGAGGGACAAGAAGTGAAACAACTGGGACATGTAATTTTTCCTTCCTGCTCGCTCCCTGCACTCACTGGGTGACATCATCCACAAGGCTGGTTTTTCATTCCTTGTGAGTGTCTCCCAATCTTTCCCTCTCATTTCCAAGGCAGGAGCCATCCCTGCAGACTTCTGTGTCTTGGTCTCCTAACGGCAGAGGCAGAGTATCTGCACAGTCCTGTGGAAGAGGGGGAATTCTTTTCCTCCTGGTCCTTCCACCCACAGAGGAGCCAGCACCCCTGTGCAGCTCCCAGCCTTGCAGAGCCATGTCCAGGGGGACCCATGCGATATTTAGCCATTCCCTCCCCAGCTGCCACTTTGAAGACCTTCACTAGGGAATCCACATCCCTTTGTATCTCTCATCACATGACAAAGAGGAGCATCTGCCCCATAAGCGTGACCAAAAGCCACGGGAAAGTTTGGGTCTTCCCACCTCATGCTACATCCTCAATCCTGCTCCTGCAGCCTCCTGGCCCCTGGTGGCCCAGCCCAGCTCAGCCCCCACACTCTCAGGAGTTTGAATGGCTGGGGTGGCAGCAATGCAGGAGATCAGACACAAAACTGAGGTCTGGGCGAACCAGACCTCCCAGCTGACCAGGTTATGGGTTTCTCTCCCACCCCTCCTGGCTCCAGCAATTGGTTTGAGCCTGCCCAGGCTGTGCTAACAGCAGCTCCACCACCCTCTGTCACCAGGCTCACCCATCCCTGCCCCATCCCCAAACAAGGCTGATTTGCAGACATACTGCAGAGATCAACTTTTACTTCTCTTTCCCAAACCTTGGTGCTCTCTCCCCTTCCCAGGCATGGGGTGTATTTGCTCTCCTACAGGTCTGGTGGCTGTGGACAACTATTATGTTTACTGTTGTTGTACAGCTACCTCAGAGCTATCAATTGCCTTTGTTCAAAGGTCACCTGCCCAGATGATTTTACAACACAACTACAATGATCTGTTCCATTTTGCACTTTATACTGATACCACAGTGATTTCTACGAAGTCATCGAGTGAGTAATGAAGCACTTGAGCCTATAAACACATGTTGTCCTTCTTTATGATCATATTAATAGCACAGTAAAATCGTTGCTCACACAAGCAGTTGCTTTAAAAAAAAGTTTCCTTTTGATTTCTTCATGAAAAATAGAAACTTGTGGTTTCTTGTCTGCTGGACCCCCAAGCCCCAGACTCTCTAATGGGGTGTCACTCCTGTGCTGGAGCACAGAGAGACACCATTTTTACTGTGTTGCACACAGAAATCTCCAGCACAACTTGTGTGGCAGCTCAGCTGCCGACTGGGCTCTGCCTAAATTGCAAATAGCACCCAGCTGGGAGGGAGGTTTGATTCTTCCTTGGCACAAGCCTTGGGGACACACAAGCCTCAGGTGAAGCTGTGCACCACTCATTAGGCTGATTTGTGCCAGCTGAGGAATGTGCCCATCGTGGTTATAAGGGGATGGGGCATTAAATTTCTTTTTCTTTGTCCTATGGTTGATAAGCCTATGAAACAGTGTGTGAATCCAAGAGGTTTTTCCTGGAAATAAGGTTGAAAGAAAGGCTGTGAGTCAGGTACAGCAGTGCTCTAGGGGCTGAGGGGTCTGCAGGGATCTGTTGCTGGTTTTTAATCTCTCTGGAAGTGCTTGGTGATATAGAGAGGCAAATTTCCTTTTACCTCCCAATCCCTGTCCACTGCTTCCCTGCTCCTCTCCAATGCCTTTTATTGCCAAGCCAGTGTCATGCAGCAGCCAGCAAAACAACTCATGTTGCTTTCCAGGTCAGTGTGCTGCAGTAATTAAATATCCAGACTATTTCCTTGTGTAGCAGCTAAATCAGAGCTGAATATTCAATCTCACCATTGTATGCATAGCAGAAGAAAACAAACAGCACCGCTCCTTTAATCACATCAGGTGGTCCTTCTTGGAGAAAGCTTTGTGTCCAGGGGTTGGAAGGAGGTGGCATCTCCAAGAATTTCTTCTGTTCAGTATCAAATTTACATAGAATAACCCAAAAGACACTTGATCAGGAACAATAACAACTTCTGCAAAGTGGTTTTATTTCAAAGAAGCTCCTTTTCAAGGAGAAGCTTGGTGAGCAGCAGCACATTCCAAAAAGGTTCTTGTTGAAGGGAGTTTATACCTACCCGGTTGTCTTCTCCAAAACCCCCAAAATCCCATGTTTCAGTAAAATTTCTGCCCAAGAGTACGACTGTATGGATACAGCAAGTGTTGAGAGAAAGGATGGGGAGAAGTATTGGACTGTCTTTATAGTCAAACTTAACAAAAAACCAGCTTTATCTACAATTTTCTAAAGCTCTGGGACTGCTAGAATTTACCAGCCTTTGTACTGTTCTTGCAGGCTGACTTTAATGTTGTTAGAAAATGCATTAGTATTGGAATTTAAAGAAAGATTTTTATAGCAAGCATTTCCACAGAAGTGTTAGATGTGGCCAATAGCAGACCTTGACTATTGTGTTGTTTGAAAATGTTGGAGTCTGAGCTGCTTCCAGGGCCCATTTCTCAGCTGACACAAGGTAATAGTGCTGAATCACTCCTCCATAAAAACAATTAACTCATTAAAAAGTTGCTATTTGTGTTTCCTGATGATCTAGAAGAAAACAGGAGGAAGTAGGAAAATTTTATCATTCAAGTAGAAAATTCTGTTTTGTTTTGGGTGCAAAACTAGCTTCATGCTTGGGAAAGCTTTGGGATCCCTCATCTTGGGAATGAGTGCAAATGAGAGCACATGTGGGGGAAAGGATGGCTAGAAAAGAGTAAAGTAATGGTACCTCTCCTGATTTTCTTCCAACCAAGCAAATGGCTCAATGCATTTCCACACTGGTGGAAACTTCCAGCCCTTGTCCCAGTCTCATCTATGCTCACATTTCCCTTCTCCAGTGAAAGGCATGGGAATGACCCTCCTGTGGGCCCACCTGAAATGCTGACTGTGGGAGGAAAGCAGAGGTGAGCACAGGCAGGACATGGAGCAGGGCCCTGATCTCACTGTTATTTCAGGTGTCGGAATCGTTCCTCCCATCAGTTCACTCCTTGCTTGTAATACAGAAGAGTAGCTCTGGCTTGTGAAATGCATGGGAATGATGGGCATTCAGCCACGGGAGCCTGCTGTAACACCTGACTTGAAGAGGTGCTTCAGTTACCTGTAGTGATATGGCCTCAGTGAGGGGTTGGAAACGCTGCTGGAGACCCCACCCCTCCGTGTGCGAGCAGCAGGACTAAGGTGAGCAGCCAGGTGGAATGGGTGTTAATCATTTACCCCGAGTGTGATGGAGGCTGTAACAGACACTCTCTGTGTGTACAGGGATCTCTAAGCATGAGTGTTGAATGGGGAAGCTGCTGCTCAAAGGGCACCATGAAGTGGCCTTTTGGGGAGGCAGTTTATTCAGATCCACCTTTGTTTGCTTTGTGGGAGCACGTTCCACTGCCTTGGTGCTCTGTCACTGGCAAGGCCAGCACCTCAAGGCAGCACAGATGGGGATTGCAGGGTGACTGCCACTCCTGAGTCTGACCTTGACATCTTTCCTCCCTGATTAATAATACCTCAGCACCAAACAAGAGCAGAGAACTCAAGGTCACCATTAGCCGTCACCTTCTGTGTTCAGGAATAATGGTGGTGTTTGAACCTCACTCCATGGGAATTCCCTTGGAAGCATGTAGGCTGGCTTTTCTGCTGTCCTAAAGCATTTTAAACCTATACCATCATGGATATAATATGTATAAATTTCTGTATTAAATAATGCAGATATAATAACAAAGCAAGATTTGGGATTGAGTTGGCACTCAGGTGTAGGTGAACATGTTGCCATCATCTTCCTTCAGGAGGAAAAAGTGTTAACCATGGACTGTTATTCCTCCATAACTAAGTTCATCCTAGTCAACAGCAACCCAGACCTTACTATCTTCAGCTTGGATTTCTTCAGGTCATGCCCCAAAACAGGTTTTCCCCAGGAGCAAATCATACCTGTGTGCTGAGTCACTAGAAGGATCTTACAGTTCCATGAGAGATAGACCAAGATAAAAGCAAAGATTAAAGGGACTTTGTTCCTGGATGAGTTTCTCTCTTGGTCCATTGTAGAGCTTGCTCCTAAATCAAGCCTCGCATCCGCAGAAGAGGCTCTGTGAACAGGAGCTTGGCCCTGTGCTCTGCATTCAGGGTGAATGTACCTCCATGGTCTGTGGCTCCCAGGACAGTCCCAACACATGAAAGGCCTCACACCTTCTCTCGGAGGAGGCTGAGGACCCAGCAAAACTGCTCCAGAAGCATCACTTCAGCAGGAAAGTTGGTCTCATCAGTATTCTCACAACAGGTTTTGCTATGTGCCCAGGAGTGATTGACAGTGGCTTGAGCTTTGCTTTTAAATCATGCAGCTTTGCCTCATATTAACACATGATTAGAAAGGATTTTGCAATTTAAAATATTAATAATGGATAACTCGTTTCTGAGCAGCAAGTTTTAATAAGACTGCTCCTTCTTGGACGGGCTCTGCTCTGATGTCATTGACTTTGACATTGCTGCTCGCCCTTTTCTTTAGACAAAGATGCAGAACTGGTCTGTGTGTTCCTTCCTTTCCCCTGCTGCCTGGGGTGCCCTGGGCACTTCAGTTTCAGAGCCAACATTATCTTTGCAGTGTTAATGGAAATAAATCTGGGGAGAGGTGAGCCACATCTGCCCCATCACCTTGAAGTGACATGACTGGGAGAGCGGGAGCACCCTGGGGTGATCGTGGGGAGGAGACCCTTGGGCTGCCGTTGTCATCTACCCCTGGAAGTTGGTACCTATGTCTAAAACAAAGTGCATACAGGAAAAGCACTACCTTTTACTGTTTTGGGTGGGGGACTGACAACCAGGACAGACTGGAGACACCACAAGCTGCTTTGAGATGTTGGCACTTTTCCTTCTCAGGAGTTCTGGGTTTTGGAAGGTCTCTGTGCTCACACAGACTGTGTTTTCTTAAACTTTTTAAAGCCTATGGTTGTTCTAAAATGAAGATACTTCTTGACTTTTCTTTTTCTGGCTTGGTTCAAGCATCACCAATCATTTTGGTTACAGTGTTGTCAATGGGGCTTGTAACATAACCACAAAATCTGGAGAACAGTGAGCAAGGTCACCAGGGACAGAGTTCCTTTTGGTTTTTAAAGGCAGCCTGGATAAATGGCAACCAAACCTTCTTGCATTTGCAGGAGGCAAAAGCCAAAAATAAAACCACAATTGCATTCATGTTTTCCAGTTAAAATAGCTGTCTTCTATCCCTGTAATTAAATCCAGTTTTGATTTTCCAAAGAAAGGCAGGCTGAGGATCAGTCCATAATTAGTAGGAAATTGGTTTGGATAGAATAGAAATGTACTTATCTCTTCACCAGAAGCCAAATCCAAACAAAACCAGAATCTGATTTGAGGTTTATAAGCCTTTTTAAAAGCAGCATTTGAGTGCTTCTGAATTTCTCCAAAACTAGGAATTAAAAAAGAAAAAAATGTCAGGGAGAAATCCCTGTGATTTCTCAGTCTTACTCAGAGGCAGGAAATTTAGGGACTTCCTCCTAAGGTTTCTTGGGAGACCGACATGCTTTTTGTTATCACTGATGCCTTTTCTCGAGGTGCACAATTGGTCTGCAGAGAACACAGCCCAAATGTTTAGGTTATTTTTCCACCCCGAGCCCGGGCTGCCCAAAGGTGGTGATTCATTAAGGAGGCTGCGCTCCCGCTAATCACCAGCTCGGGTCCAGGCTGCGGCCAGCACGGAGCGTATCCTTGGAGTGGAGCCTTATCTCGGGAGCTTCCTGAGTCTGCAGAATTGAATGAAAGTCTCACCAGGAAAAGTGGTTTGTTTTGCTTTTAGTTTGTTTTGTAAGAAAGCTGAGAATTTCCCTTCCCAGCCAACTCTGAATTGAACACAGGGAAGCTCAATTGAGTTTCAGCGCTTCGGATCCTCAGGTTCTCTGGACTCCAGAAGTGCTAAATTCCTTTAAAAAAAAAATATAGCTAAGCATTTTCAGTCCTCCACTGAAATTACTAATTCAGTTCTAATATGGCAAGAGGCTGTGAAAGTGCTGCCCCTGTTGTCAGTTGATTTCCTTCCCTTCCCCAATGAGATTTTTGGTAAAACTCTGGTAAAATGTTTAATCTCTACCAGATTTTCAAGCTTTAACCCTGTATTCACAAGGGCACTTTCTGGTGTCATCTTCATGTAATAAGTCATCTGTTGCATCCACACTTCAGCAGTGATTGGAGCTGGGATGTCATGAGGCAAAGTGGACCTTGACAAAAATCCAGCAGGAGGTCCAGGGCAGAAACAGCCCTGGGTTCTTGACTCTGGATTTTGTCTTGCTATTAGGGTAAAACCAATCTACATTGTAAAGTTTGGATTGTTTTTGAGCAATGCAACCACTGCTGGGGGTAGACAGTGGGCCTGGGTTAGTCCTGCTGATGAAGCTGTATCTGCAAACCCATCCTGGAGTGGAGCTGAGCTGCTGTAGAGGAACCCTGGTCATCCCCACCAGCACTGTGCTGTCCTCCTCAGAGCTGGCATGATCTTCCTAAAAAAGGTCATTTCAGGCTGAAAAGTAACGAAGATCCTCCATTTCAGACCAAAAAGGGATTTTGTTGGGGGGGGGGAATAGACTAAATTTGGAAAACATTTAACAAAGTCCCCTTAATTTAACAACAGCTTTTATTAGATTGCACTTGTCCAATGAGATTAATGGACGTTTTCCTTTGAAACTCTGGGAGTCTTTCCTAGACACTGGGAATAAGTAGGCTCCTTCAAATGTTCTGCTTCCTACAGGATTTACTGGTGAAAGATTTAATACAATTCAGCACAAACATTTTAACCTTTCCATCTAAAATGCTGAATTCAACCGTTTCCTGAATGTGTATAATTTAAAGGCTCGTGTTTTCCTGTGTCATGCTCTCTGAAGCATTTTATGTCGCCTTGCTCCTATTGACTCTTTTAAGAAAACACTCCATGAGTATACAGTCACTTTCAGATAACTCAGATGTTTACTTTATGAATGAAGGAGGAAATTGAATACTCAAATAAAGTTATGCATCTAAGTGCCAGGAGCTAACTGCCCTCTTAAATTTGCTTGTCTTCTTGAAAGAGTCTTTAAATACAATTTATGACGTAAAGAGCCTTTCCGTAGTGCTGAGTAGGATCTCCACTGTCTCAGTTATAAATGGATGCTCTCAGCAGCTGCATGTAGCTCTTGGTGAAGTCTGGGCCAGGGACAAATGCTGGGCTTTCAGGAGCTCATGTACATCCCACTGATCTGTGTGGGGTGCAAATAAGCAGGCTGCTGTTTTGACGAAGTTATCTGGTACAGACAGAGCTACAAGCAGGTAACTAAGGAAAAGGAGGGTTTCTAGCATTATCTAACCACTGTCACACTGAACTTTAATATTAGGTTTAGATCTCACTACTGGGGAAAGTGCTGTGTGGCTGCCTGGGTGAGCCATTTGTTGTCCTGTTTCTCCTGCCCGTGGTTTGGAACAACTTAAATCTGATTTGTATTTAGGGATATAACTCAGGCCAGTCCCTAGTTATCCTTGTCTCTGCAGTGTGTTAGGACCAGAGGTAATTGTTTTTTCCTTAAAATAGCTGGCAAGCATGATTGAATTTGCATTGAATTAAAAAATAAAGCAATTCCCCAGTGAATTAACCTTGCAGACTCCCCAGCCTGTTTCTCCACCCCTTTCCTTCAAGGGAGTTTCTCCCAGGACCTCATTCCACTGCACTAATGAATTGCTACAGTAATGGGAATATGATTGACATGTTAAATGTCCTTCCTTGAGCCAGAATGATTACAGGAAGATAGATATGAACAGGCTGGCTGGTTTGGCTCTGCCAGCCATGGGCAGAGCTTTGTGGAAGGCTTGGAGGATGCCAGGGTGCCAGAAGGGCTCAAGTGAAGCCCTCACAATAGAGATTTAATACTCCTAAACCATCATTTGGCACAGGGCTTTTCAGGTTCACATCCAATTATAATGCTTTGACATATATATATATATATATTTGTTTATTTACAAAACGAGGAAAGGTTTCTGTTGGCTGGGATTTGATCACAGGATGGAGGAACAAGGTTTGTTGTCATGGATCCCAGTTGGATGTGGGACTCTTGTGGCCTTCAGCTCTGTTCTTCTCAGCAAAGCCATGGCATGCTCAGCAGAGAGTGTGAATAAAAAGCTGCCTCCTGATGTCCGAAACCCCTGTCCAGAAGCAGGACCAGGGGCCAAACTCTGCTTCACACAATAACCTTTGAGCCAAGGGCTGCTGCCACCTGCACCCTGGACAGCGGGCAGGGAATGCAGGGACTACCCCTGAATGGATTATTCAGGGGCCAAAAAGATGAGGTCTTTTAATACTGGAGCAATTGAGCAAGTGTAAGATAAAGGGTGCAGGAACCCAAATGAGATTGTGACCTCCAGGGTGGGGGAGAAGGCCAGATCTGGAAGGGTGGGGTGATGGGAAGAGGCATTGTTCTGCATCCAACCTCCCCTTCAGCCTCACTGCATCTCCCCAGCACGGAATTCTCCACGTTTCCTACAGTCCTTCCTGATGTAAACGTGGGAAGTTTTTGGGACATGAAGGAGACCCAGAGAGATCTGAGTATTCCTGATGGTTGGTCTCTCTTACAGAGCACTTTGCACAAAGGCAGTGACAGGGGAGGAAGGGTCCTAGACCTTCCTCTCCTCTCCCAAAGTCACAAATAGCCCGGTCTGAGGGAGGTTCTGGGGGGTTGTGGCAGGTGAAGGCAGACCTGTGGGCCAAGCAGAGGTCACTCACAAGGTCCAATCTCTCTTGCAGCACAGGCTGCACCACCAGTGGGATCCCTATCGTACACTAATATTGGATTATGATCGTGAGACTCCACAATGTCACACTGATAAGGGTGAGGGGTTTTTCCCTCTATGAGCCTGTTTCATTTTAACACGTAGGTATGTCAAGTGAAGGGAATAGTTTCCCTTCTGCATCAGACTCCAACTTTGCCCAGGTCAGTCACGGGAATGTGTGTGCAAATGTCAGGGCTGGCAAGGAGAGTGGTTATGGGGTGCATGGTGTTCCAGAGGTTGTGGGGAAGGGGCTGGGTGGGCAGCCCTGGATGGGAATGGGATAGTGTGGATCCAGACATGGTGAAGGAAAGACTGATGTTCATGAGCCACTCTGGCAGAGCTGTCTGGGTCTGTGTTTCAGAGGTTACTGCAGTATTACAAAGACAGTTAAATCATTAACAGTTCCCAGTTTTCCCAGCCTTATCCAGGTAGTGTTTCTGGAATAGGCTAGAAGAGACCTTAACTTTTACTTTCTCAGGTCCTTCTGAAACATGCAAGAGCTTGGTACAGTCTGTGAGGATACCTCAGATCTCTGTACTGTCCATCAGTGGCCAACATGAGTGTTTCAAATGCAGAGGTGGACCAAGGGGTGATGGAGGAAACAACTTACTTCACTGACTGAACGAGAAAATGCTTTTGTAATCCTATATAGAATTTTTCACCAGAAACTGATGTTGCTGAGAGAGAAATACCCTGGGGACTGAAAAACTTAATACTGCTTCCACTTGAACATGGCCTGCTTGCACAGTGCACCCCAAGCCAGGTAATGTTTGAGGAAAGAGAGGTAGGAGTCATTTGAAGGAGAAAAATATAGTGGTAAAAAGCAAATATGCATTTGTAAACTCTATTGTCTGGGGCTGGTTCCCACACAGGCAATCACCTCCTCTGTCCCTCCAAACCCAAGGGTCCCTGGGGGAGAAGATAATGTGGTGCTTGAGGAAGTGCACCATCTTCTCTTGGGCTGAGCTCTAATTAACGAATTAAAATGCAGAAATGCATCACAGCTCGTGTTCCCTGGTCACTTCCTACTGAACAACCCCTGCAAAACCTCTGCCAGCTCCATGAGCATCCAAGTCAATACCATACACCAAAATGTCAAAGGGGACAATAGCAACTAAAAATAGGCAAAGACAGGAATTTGCCTATAATATTTTTAACCTTGGAGGATTGCAAAGTTATATATAGCTAATAGAGAAAAATGGGTTTTGTTACTTAAGTGAGGAAAATGAAAGTTTTGTCTGTTTAGCTGGGTAACTGGTTTAGCGTCGGTTTAATTTCAAATCTAATAACCCGTTTTTGGCACTGCACCTGTCCACACTTATCCTGGGGCTGTTGCACAACTGTGGGCTTCCTGGGGGTGCTGGGGGGCAAGTATGGATCACATATTAAAGGCACTGAGTGTTAGTGGGGGATTTTACTCCCTTCTCTTGGTTGCTGTTTAGCCAAGTAGGAGAGAGGGGTGGAGGGCAGGGCTCGGATTGCAGAAGCAGTTTGGAAATGGGCTTGTGCAGTTGCTGCTGCCTGGTCTCTGGGCCACAGACCAACATGCAAGGTGGCTCCTAACATCATCTTTTACTCTTCCAGTTTGTGCTGGAAACCTGCCATCCATGTTGGTCCTTGGAGGGACAAGGAGACAGGAGCAAGTCAAGGCTGCTGCTCCCTCTGCTGACTCTGGCTGTGGGCAGGAAGCTGAGCCTGGGCAAGCTCCAGGGCGAAGTTCCAATGGTACCTGTGCCCAACTCACCACGAGCATCACCAAGGTGGGACCCACTCCCAGAAAAGTCATTTGGTAAATACTCAATAGGGCACTTTTGCCTTACAGCAGAAGTAGATGAATAAACAGGAAATAGGGGGTTGAGCAACTATTTCTTTTTTCTTATGTACCCCTATGACAAACTATGACTTTTACCAAAAAGTATCTTGATGATAAAGCACTCAGGATCCAACACTGAATCAAAGAAAACTTTGTCATTGAATTTAATGGGAACATGTTCAAGTCTGTAATCTGCAACTTTGCTTTTTTTTTCCTGCAGATCCCTTTAATCCTTTAGCAACCATGTGTATTTTCCAAAGAGGTTTTCTGTATGTCCCAGGGGTATAAAATCACAGTGGGAAAGAAGTGCTGCTCGTAACCTGTGAGCAACCACAATCTGCCTCCCTCTCTGCTGGTAACACCCTGTGGATATTTGCTTCTCAGAGATTAGAGGAACAAAGCTAGGAGAGAGCAGCGTTCCATTATGGTGGAGCATATAATATTGTGATTATTACTCATGCCCTCTGTCTAATTAATCATTTTGTGTGTTATTTGAAGGCAAACAGGGCCTTTGGTTCATTATCGCTTATACATACACAGAACTGGAGTCACTTCAGTGCTGTCAGACTCAGTTAATCCCTGCCTGGGTTTTGTACATGTCTGGGTATCTGAATCATGTACATGGCAAATGATCTACTAATATGTTTGTTCCACCAGTTTGTTCATATGGAGCCAAATATATGAAAGCATTCAAACTCCGGAAAGTGCAGATATGGTCCTAATGGATTTGACAAAGGCACCTAATGTTAAAGGTTGTGGAAAAAGGGGTGCTGATGAAATGCCTTTTTTTTTTTTTTTTTTTCTTTCTTTTCTTTTAAAGTATTTTGTTTGTACTTCTTTTATTATTTATATTTTATCCTGCTCAATGTTTTAAACTGAGAGGCAGGAAAAGGGATCAGGAAAACTCGGAATTCTATGAGGACAGAATTAGGGGGCAAAAATATCCATTTAATCTGAAAAAGAGGAAACGGGTGATTGCTGAAGATGGGTTTTTTGTGGTACCCGGTACAGGAGCCAGACTATGAGCTGCAGCTCAGCCAGGGTGCTGCATTGGTGGCATCAGTCACAATGGCCACCAGGTTATCCAGGTAGCTACAAGGTGCAGCTATCCTGCCTGCCCACCCCATCCTTCCTCACCGCATGGCAGCCCTCTGAAAATCTGGGCCATGAATTTTAAAACTTAAAGGATCTCTACATTCTTTTCTGCACTGCTCATCTGTACAAGAACAGAGCCTGCTTTCAGGCTCTGCACTTGGAAGGCTTCACATTAAGACTGTAACATTTTGATTACAAGTGATATAAAATGCAGTTCGCTTTATTTCCTAATTAATGACAGTACATAAGGCAACAGTAAACTCAATTGCTTCCAACAGCTTTTTATGTTCACTTGGAGGCATTTACAGAAATATGACTTGTGTACCCAGCAGAATCTTCCCTTGACCAGATGTAGAAGGAAAGCACTTTTATTGGCTCCATGATAATATCACTAAAGAGGAAACAAGCTATAAAAAATAATAAAAAAAACAACCCACACTGAATTTGAGAGTTGCTAAACTGAAAGATACAGAAACAAATACAGAGAAGATAATAAGACCTTTTACTGATAGTGCTGTCCTGTGTAAATAACACAGACACACTGAATAAGTCTCTCTGCAGTGACACTCATTAGAAACATGTACATCAGCCCAGAGCAATCACTTTGATTGTTCCCCAGCTTCTTTTCACAATAAATGTCTGCAGACCCTCCAAGGCTGGAGTCATTCTGCTCACCGTGTGTCCCTGCAGATACACAGCCATGCTGCAAACAGGGAACTGCCATGTGTTTCCCACTCAGGATCTGGGGCTCATTGCTTTATAGACCAAATTTCAGGAAAAGTCCTAGTCCAGGAGAGTTGATTAAACAAGACTGTTCAAACATGCAAAGAATGAAGCAACCTGTTCCATAAGGAATGGGCTCAGCCAGGGAATATATTGACCAATGGCTGTCTGGCACATAGATCTTGCCTTTGGTTTGTATCTGCAAATGGGTGAGATGCTCCTGAATTGCAATGAAATCCATGTGGATGTTGTCTTCCTAAGCATCAAACCTGTTCACCAATGAGTCTAATTAACACCTTTTTTGCTTGAAATTAAAGATAATGGAGTTCTGCACACATTGACACTTCGAGAACTCAGCAGTAGATTTTCAGAGGTGTGACATGTCTGCGTCTCCCTGGAGCGTGGGGAGAAATGTGGGATTGCCGTGTTCTGCCCTGGAACTCCAGGTTGGAGAGTCATGTGTCCATTGGAAAACATGGGTGTCAGGAGCTCAGCACCAAGGCAGGAAGAAGTTACACCTTGTGCCACCCAGACACAACAGGAGGGGGAAAAACAGTAAGTCCAGGGGAAATCCTAAGAATTTAGATGAAAACCTACAGATGGGCATCTCAGATATACCAGCTCTGGTTTATTGCTTAGCATCAAGTGATAACCTGCCTAGTAAAGGGCTAATAAATGACTGACACAGTTTTGAGAGGCTGCAGCAAGGATAGTTTTTAGTGTTGGGATCACCTTAAACAGCCTCTTCGACTGGCATAATGCCCTAAGAGGAAAAGTACCATCAACTAATCAGAAACATCAATGATCTCCTCCTCAAGTGATCTGACTGGAAAATAAGAGCTACACACTGTTAGTATGTGCAGAACAACAGGACAGGTTTTGTGCCCCATTTAAAGAAGTATAAAATTCAGGTGTTGTGAATGCAAAGAGCTTTATTAAAGGAAAATTGAATTCTTTTGCATTGCCATCCTTCTTGGATGAAATGCCATCACCTCAGCTTGCAGAGGCACAGCACAAGAACCCAGAACCCACACTGAAAACCATGTGACCCCTGGGGGAGCTGCAAGAAGTCTAGAGAAGTGTTTGGCTGAAAGTCAGGAATGAGCTAAATTTCCTAAGGTAAATTTTCTTTTTTTCCCCTTGGTTTTAAATATTTTGCCTGGGGAAGGTCCAATGAAAGGACAAAATAAACGGGCATGGGAGACTACAGCCTTTGGCAGCATGATAGAAGTGTAATGTTATAACAAAAATAAGCTGAAATTCAGTCAGAGTGAAAATGTATAAGTTGAGGACAGATTTGTCTTTGTATTTGGTAGTCTGAAGCTAGAGAGATGACTAAATGATGCCCAACAAACAGAAACACTAAAGCTGACTCTGAAGCATAAAATTTCACAGTTGCATGGGAAAAGATGAGCAGTGAGAGTTAAGAATGAGCAAGACATCAAACAAATTTGTATAGCACTGCTCCTAGGTGACAATAACCCATTTCTCTCCTCTTGGTGTTACAAGTGTTCTCTTCTCCATACATGTTTTACAGAAGGATGGGACAAAGCCAGCCCAAGCCCTTCTCTAGCAGGAGGAGGGCAGTTGCTGAATGTCCATCTTCTGAAGGCAGCTCTTACTTTGTCCTGAACATCCTGCTGTGACAATGGAAAGAAAGACATCACCTTTAGCAAGGCTGGAAAATGGGAACTGGAAAGCATAAATATATGGAGAAAATGGAAGGGAAAGCAAAGAGACATCTGCATTTCCTGAAAGCCCCTTCCTTTGTGACGGTGCAATCCTCACAACAGAATCAGAAGTTGTATTTGCTCAAAAGAGTTAATCTTTATTAACAGCCCCAGAATGCCCTTCATCTGGTGCACAGCCTGGTTCAAAGGTTTTCAAGAAAAACAACATACCATAAACCAAAGGGCAAACACTAATTGGAAGCAATGTAATTCTGAAAACAGCAATACCATTTTGTGGGTTAATAACCGGAAATTAAATTTCATGTAAGTTAGCAAAACCCATCATAAAGCACCAGGTGAATAAGGGGCATGGGCAATGAGGGCAAGGGTTTGGAGCACACATAGTCACCGTCTGACAGCAACCCTTATTCCTTGGCCACAGTCAATATTCCCAAAGGATTATTCTTCAGCCTTGAACTCCTGGTTCAAGGAAATGGTTTGTACAACGTGGCTCCTGTTGCTGCTTTGGTGCTGGAATAAGGAGGGTCATAATTCAGCTGTCCCCAGAAGCAGCACTGCTCTGCTCACGTCCAGGCACGTGGAGTCAGGGTAGCAGCAAAGGGTTGCTGTGACTTGTCCCTCCAATTTGATGTTCTCCCAATCCAGTTCTCACGTGCTTCGAATGACTCTGCTGTCTGCACTAGATACACAAATCAAAGACTGGTCCTAAAAATGAATAGAGTTTCAATGTTAAAATGTCATGAAATGGAGAGCAGGTACAGGCGCATGCTGGGATTGGGTTTGCTGATGATGGCATTGCCTGAAATGGAAACTCAGCTAATATTTGGACTGCAGGGTGTGTGTCTCTTATAAGGAAATGGCCTAATATGGAAAAGGAGGCAGAAATACAAGGTCAGATCCTCTCTCTTCTACCCTCATTTCCTCTTCTGGCTGCACTGGCTGCCCTGACACTGCAGCAGAGTCAAGGGACTGATGTCTCCATGATCAATCTCCAGGCTGCCTCTCACCAGGGATTCCTGCAGTGCAAACCCCCAGCCCAGGGCACTGGCAGCTGGGAGGGGTGGATGCTGGGCAGAGATGACAGATAACCTTGAGTTCAGTGAATTCTTGCAGCTGGCACAGGCCTGAGGAGATGGATCCTGCCCAGAAGTTGTCCTGACTCTGCACAACATAATAAAGTCATCTGCTGGTCAAGCCAGGCTGGTCACAACATTTGATTGGAGATACCTATGGACCATCTCCGCTCCTGGGAGCTCAGTTGTGAATAAACAAAAATATGGCCTCAGGTAGATGTGGTGTCTGTGGTGGCAGTTCCTCCACCTGTGGAGCCCACACCTCTGCTTCTTGATACACTACAGAAACATTTGCTGCTGTTTGCTTTATTTCCAGCTGTTGGTGGTTAAGCTGAAGCAGGAAGGTCAGAAAGCCAACATATGCCTGGGCAAGAGAAAAAACTCTCCATCCACACCATGGGCTGCAGAAAGGACAGTGACAACCAAGTGTCCCCGAGGAGGGACAGCTCTTTGCAGCTGTGGACCATAAGCTCCACTCACAGCAAGCTGCTGCTCAGGGTCTATTTTGCTTTTGCCTGTCGCTGTGTTTGTGAGACTTTTTGTCTGTAGGCCTCTCTCCCACTGAACCCATCCATCACCAGCGCTGACAGAGGTTCCTGCTGCCCAAAGCGGCCAAGAAGACTCAGTGGAGCCAGAACCTCGGGGGTCAAGTCCAGGTTGTCATGTCTGAGCGAACGCTGCTCAGGATACACGTGGCCCAACGTCATGTTTGGAAGGCAGTGGAGGACCAAGAGGGAGGAGAAGGAAGGATAGGATGTAATCTTTCATCCCGAGGGGAGGCATGTGGGATGGGAATATTTCATTTTGCTGCTGCTGATGGTCTGGCCTTGAGCGGTTGGAGGAAGGGAGTCCCCAGCACAGGCAGAGAGCAGCTGCTGTCTCTGCAGCCCTGGCACGGCTCTCCTGGTCACTATTTTTGGCTGCAGAAAAAACACAAAGGCAAGGAATGGTGGGGACATCAAGCTGAACTCAGGGATGCTCCCTGTGCGAACAAAGAAATAGGAGAAGGTCTAAAGGTACAAGCATCCCATAGTCCTGGTTCAGAGCACATGTGAGGAAAGCTGTAGGCATTGCACTGAAGTGATGGACACAGGAAGGAGCTCAGGATACACCAGAGCAGCTGCCTCCCAGCTGACCTGAGAGAGCAGGTGATGGATGCACTGGGCTTCCTTACTTTACACCTTCCCCTTCACTCTCACCAGCAACTCCAGCAGCACCAGTAACTAAATAGTACCTGCAGCTGGTTTTACTCAGAGCTATTGCCCAAAGGTCCCTGTAACACATCTCTCCATATCTCTGGTGTCAATGCCTGACTGGTCCAGGCTGGCAGCCTCAACCACAAAATGTCATGTCTGTCATGGGTTGGGAGCATTGCCCTGAGGCTGAACTCTTATGGGCTATCCCAGCCAGCGGGGACAGTGACATGCCACAGTCCACCTCAGCACTCCACTCTATATCAGACAAACCCCACAAAGTGACCTTTGCTCCACACAGTGGGACGATGGCCCCAGGGATGGGCACCCCCTCAGCTTCCCTCAGCCAGGCAGATCCCCTGCTGAGCAGTGACAGTGGGTACAGTGGTCACGACCCACTCCCAAACTGCACTTTATTTGGTTCCATGTCCCTGGAAGAATGCTTTATCCCCCACAGGGCTGCCTCCTGTCCCGGGAGCAGCCCCAGCCAGCACACAGAGAAGCGAGCACCCAGTCACACTCACATTGTTTCAACACATTTGCTTAATTAGTTTATCAAGAAATGTGTTTGGCCTCGTCTGAGGGAAATGCTCTCTGTCATTCCCAGGCATCCTGCGGGGCCCCGGGGAGCTGACAGACCCTGGCTCCTTCCTATCTCTCCTTAACTCCATTTGCTGGGCCTATTTCCCATTATTTTTTTTCCATGTAGCACTCCCTACCATTTTGGGATTAAAGTAATAGATAACAAAATTATGCCTAAAAGAAGACCATGACAGGTAGAAGAACAATGTAAGTAAGAACTGGGAAGCTTATTTGGAAAAATGTTAAATTGATGAAAGTGTAGGAACTTCAAGCCATTTTTTTTACCACTCCAGCTAAATTCTCTGTAGATTGGAGTCACTTCATAGAAGTGGTGGTGAATGAAAATTACTAATTATGCATAAAATATTAATTCTGTGCTTCCCTACGTGGAGCAGAGGAAGCTCCATCAAAGTTGTGTGGTCCAAATGAGAGGTGGGCATTACCACATCCACCCCAGCTGTAGTACACAGGATTACTGGGGTGATACAGGGGGTCCTGGCTGCTTTAGTAGCTAAAAAACCAGCTTTGCTGTGATAACAGCTGATCATTTTTAAGAGATTCTTCCTATTCTAATCCTTCCTGTGGCTCCTGATGACAGTTTTGTGTGCATCTCATGTTGTTTCCTGTTGCTCTATAACCATCTTCTATAAATTAAATTAATAATGTGGGAGTTTTTTGGCAAGAAGAATATAATCATGGGGCCCTCATTGGTTCTCCTCTCACAGCTGTGCTAGTGGCAAGCTAGCAGACAGTGAGGAAGTCACCATTTATAGATAGTAACCTACTGCAGCTGGTCTTCTGGTCCATACAGCCAGTTAATTATTGACTGGTGAAGTTCCACGGTGTCTTAATTGATGTTTCATGGCCTAAACAGCTTGTTTTCCAACTCCCTTCGTGTATCAGAGCCAGGGAGCTGCTGTCAGCCTTGTGATCCTTACACAGCAGCCAGTTTATTACCTGACATTGGTACTACCAGAGCAAATTACTGCTCTGGGCAGGGCTGGGGCAAGAGGGATCTGAAGAGTGGGACCTCAAAAACCAGTTCTTGACTTGGTGGGCTTGGTGCAGATATGTCTATTCTGAAATGAAAGCCTGAAGATGAGATTTGACTTATGCAAGCTGCAGAACAAAGCAATACCAGGTTTTTTTTCCTCCTGATAGTCACCCTTCTCTGTTAAACTAAACCAAAATAGCCCTGGTCAGGCAGAAAAGAAACTTAGTTCAATGTCTGGAAGAGGAACACAGGAGACATTTTCAGACTAGTTCTCTCTTCCTAAAGAATGTTCCCCCTAAAGGATTCAAAGTTTAGCTGTGGAGGTATCATATGCTATGGCATTGGTGACATTCAGCCACCACATCATCAGTAACATTTTGATCTCTGGGTAGGCAGATTCCTGCTCCTGCAGAACCAGCTCCAGGAAAGGCAGGAAAGCTCAGCATAGACCTGTGGCTCTGATGTGAATGCTCCAAAAGTCCTGTGACTATTTACAGTGAATCTAAAGGGGTTTCTTTATCTTTAACACTATTACTTAGAGCTCAGGAGTGTGGGTGAATCATATCACCTAAACAGCAGATGATACCACCTGAACAGCAGCAATGGTCTGGGTGTGCTGGCAGCCCAATACCAATGCTAAATCTCTGCCCATCACTAGTGGGCTGTAGAAAAACACCCTTTAACTGCTTCTGTTCAAGTTTTAGTAGCACTGATGGGACCACTGTGTGATAACTCAATGTATAATGGCCGTTCTGTTGCCTTTGTCTGATTGCTCCTGCTCATAATGAAACTTGTGCATCCATGAGGTAGGACTGCAGTCTGTCCCCTCTGTCCTAAGTCAGACAGGAGACACTGTAACTCATCCATCTGGACAGGGATGTCTTTCTCTTCCCTTAAGATTGATGTCATTCCACTTGTCCTGGTTGGGATTAGGAGAAGCATGCTTGCAGCTCCCATTATCACAGTGCAGACGATGCAGGATGGAGCCGAGGGCAGGTGGTGTTGAGTGATCTTTGCCAGGGGCCCAGTTGGCATTGCCAAAGCATTCAGGGCTTTCCTCCAAATGCTTCCACCACAGAGAAACATGACTTCTGCTGCCAAGGGTAGGGGAATGTCACTCAACTCGCCATTGCACTGTGACAGCCACTTCAGCAGTCAGTCCAGCAACGCTCTGTAAAAACAAAAGGTTGTGTCTCCGTGCCAGGAGGACTATCTTCACTTGCAGTGGAATACATCAGATGTCTGGCAATTTCAGAGAGCCTTTCTCAATAAAAACGTGTGGGAATGGGAGTGGTGAGTTACACAGCAGTGTCCTCTATAGTTCAAGGCGTGCTGGCTAAATATACGTTGCATTCCTAGAGCTCTTGTTAGGATAAATGTTGTACATGTTACATCCAAAGTCTGCTTTCCTTCCCCATCAAAAGCCCCTCTAGATCCAAAGCTATCTGATCCACTTACATCTTGGATTTCTTTTGGTTTGTTTTTTTGGGGGGTTATTTTAGCAAATGAATAAAGGTGGGTGCTTGCTTCTCAGACAAGCTGTGTTTGAAGGAGTCCCTTCCTTTACAGAAGGTCCTCCTGCAGCTCAGTAACAATAGCATGGTGTCCACAAGGCCACCCCAGCCTGCCAAACATCCCAAAAGTACAGCGTGAGACACTTCCAGCACTAGCACTCAATATAAATACTCATTGCTGAAGAATAAAAAAATCCCCTCCTTATAAAGAGTCCTAAGCTTTAGGTGACATGTGAGTTAAGAATACAGGAAACTGTTCCCAGGGCTATGAATATGTGCTTAAATTAGCATGGAACTGAGTGATACTGTGGATAGAACACGTATATAACTCAGAAACAAAAGGTTCTTATCCCCTCCTATATTCCTTCCAAATGGTTCAGGGATGGTGTTACTTGCTGGAGTATTAGGAAGTACATATGTATACACCAACCTCATTCAAAGTACATGAAGGGCAGCTAATTAAAACACTTCAAAGAATCTAGTAATCCAGACTGGGACTGAGAAGGGAGCATCAGTCTGCCACCACTGCTCTACTGGAAGGGCTGTTTGTTGCCTTCTATATTCCAGATTTCCCAGGGCTGTCATATTATCAAACACTGTCATGATCTGTGAGCCTTTATTCCCAGATAAAGATGTGAACTCCCGGCTCTTGTCACAGATAACAGCACAAAGCAGTACAACAGCAATACAAAGACTTAAAACTCGGCTTCAAATACACAGCCATTTGTTACTGTCCTCAGCCCGAGCCAGTCGGCTGCAGGTTGTTCACAACTGGGAGAACTGAGCTGTGAGAGCTCATCTCAGCCTTCTCTGATTCCTTATGGACTTTTGTCCTTCTGTGTTGCTGGGCCAGTGCCTCTGTACCTGCCATCAGCTGCTGTGGGGCTGCTAAAGGCTTGTTACAAAGTGACGATGTGTAGCCTTGAGGTCCCTCACGCCAAAATGCCAAAATTTCTCATCTGTGGCCCCATGGGCATCATTCCTGGCAGAAGGTACTTCATCAATGCTGTTTGATTCTGTAAGAGCTGGTACAGCTGGAGCGGGTCCACATCTGGCCCAAGGGTTTCTCTCCTGTTGCACTGAAGGTCAAGAGCTGAGATATCTTTTTCCTGTTGTGAGTGTCAGACTTATCTCCACTGGGAACCTCTAAGTCTGGTTCATTTGCTACATCATAGGAAAGTTCTCAAAAAAAGCCAATTTTTACAAGAAAGCATGTTGTTAAATGAAGACACATCTGGAGTCTTCTACTTACAATGAGTTTAGAGTACAATTATATTATCTTTGGGAGCAGTTCACAGTAAGAACTACATCTTCTTAAGGTGCTGTCATTCCTTTAAGTAGAGTTGCACCAACTCTGGGCTCAGGTAGCTGATTTTTCGGGACTATTTGAATTTCTGATGATGTATTTCATTACCTACTTGGAACCAGAAAAGCTCCTATGTCTGTCCCTGGTAGAAAACACTTCAAAAATAATTCTTTGCTCTCTCGTGTAGCAAGTGACCTTTTCCATTGAGGTGGAGGCTGGTTCTGCGATGGTCTCAACATCCTCCCTTCTCTCAGCCCATGCCAGTGCCCGTGACGAGGCAGGGACCGGCAGCGCCTGCCGGAGGCAGGGCTGGAATCGGGATTCCCGGTGCGGGGCCAGGGCCGGGCTCCCATTGTTCCCGGCCTGCCCGACAAAGGGTTAAGTAAATGTTTGGAGAAGATAAGGTGCCCTGTTGACAAGCAGCAGGCTCCAGCGGTCTCAGCAGGATCTCTCCCAGCGGTGATAAATGGGGAGGTTTTCAAAGTGGGATCAGCAGACGCCATGGAGGGGGCGGTTGCTGATGCCGTGATTGGCAGGGGGGAAGGAATCTGAAGGTGTTTAATGATCCCACACTCTGCCGCAGCTTTTTTAAAGACTCTGTGTCTAGCCAGAGGAAAATCCTCTATCGGCCGCACAGGCTCATGCTCTTTTTTGTTGTTGTTGCCTCTTTTTTTTTTTTTTTCCCACTAAAACATGGGAACATCCACTGAAAGGGATTCTGATAAGGACCCTCTGGGATTCCTCATCCTCTCGTATCGGTTTTGTCTCCTAATTTTCCCTTTGAAGTGCCCCTGCATATAGTAGGTGGACTGTTTAGTTTGGCTAACTTTGGTCAGGAGCTGTTTGGGGGAAATAGTGTGCATTAAACTAAACATGTGGTGGTGTTTTTTTTCCTCTGCATATTGTATTATTCCAATTACTAGCTTGCCATTCCTTTGCTCTAGCAAATATATAATCAAATGACACTAAGGGTAAAACCCTCAGAAGGATATGACATTAGTGGGTATTCAGACCATTAAAGGTCTAAAATAGACCCCAAAAGCTTGAAGGACTGAACACCAAATACTTTTTTGTCTTGATAGGCAAAATATTTTCTGTCCTCGTCTCTGGCTCAAAGCTGCCCGTGGCACTAGGAAAAGCTGCAGTGGTGGTGTGGAAAATAGAATAGAATACTTGAGTCTGGGAGGATGAAGCTTTGCCACGTGCATTCATGGGCTGCCTCTCAAATCAGGATTTTGGTCAGTTGTATTCTCTGTGGAGTGAGAAACAGGTAAAAAATGCTATCTGGTCCAATCTACGCCTGATTTACACCAAGAGAACTTAGACAGCTGGGAAAATTCATGGATAACAGGGATCCAGGCACAGGGAACAAACTCATCTTTGGGCCAACCTCATCCTAGAAAGACTGGGATGTATGGATAATTCCTTTTCGGGGGAGAAAGCAGCCTGGCTGGTGCTGGTGCTGTTGACCTGGGCGGGCTGGAGGGAGCAAGGAATGGGAGGCTGCTCCCCTGGGCAAAGATGAAAGGAGCCGGGTATACCACAGCAAAGGGCCAAATGAGTCGGGACATGAAAAGCAGCGGAAAGTATCTGAAGAATGTAAACACCAAGGTGGAAGAGGAATTATTTAGCATGTTACAGGCTTGGAACTAGGTGCGAGGGGATGGAACAACAAGGAAAACTCACCCTTGCTAACAGGGAAGCTTTGTTAGCGGCCGAAGGTAGAAAGGGAAGAAATGGTTTCAGCAGAGCAACTCAAGAAGTCTTCTTGTCTGGAGGTTGCTGGGGCAGGGAGGCAGTTGCAGCCACTCTCTAGTGGTGTGTATTCCTGCTCTCTGCTGCACTGCCGAGCCTGGGCTGGGAGCCAAGGGGGTCATGCCGAGAACAAATAGGATTTAGTGATCGTAAGAGGGGAATGCGAAATGCCTGAAGGAATTTTGATTGAAATTTTATAACTTCAAGAAAAATCTTTTGCAGATAAATCAGGAGGTGGTTTAATAAACAGCTTGAGAGATTAGTATTGAAACAAATCCTAGTTAAGTCTCAGCAGAGGAGTGGGTAAGGGAAGACCACTGCAGTGAAAGGACGTCAGGGGTATTACAGGCACTAAACAGAAGGCTTTCCAAAAATATAAACACTCTGGGGAGGGGGTAGATTGGGAAACCTGTAAAAATAAGCAGAACCACACTAAAACCACATTAAAAGTCTAAGCAGTGGAGCACAATCAAATATTGAACATGGGATTGTGAGGGTGCTTTCATCTCATGGCGTTGGCCAGACCTGTTGTGCCCGGACAGGAGCCCAGGCCAGGTCCCCAGGGGCGTGTGAGGGTTGAGGGCCACAGCCTGTGCCATGGTGGGACCCTGGTGAGATGTGGCAGCCTGCAGCCACGGTGACCAGCATCCTCCTCCAAAGATCACACTTGAGATAACAGGGAAAATATCCCTTTAATAAGTGTCCTAAATGCATTAGACACTAAGCAGATGTCTTCCACACAAGATTTCCTATTATCTGAAGTAATAAAAGGGACTTGTAGCTAAAAAACTTAATAGCAAAGCCCTGAAGATCTGCAGGACACAGTGATCCAAGAATAGACAAAAGGAGCTGGCAGAGTGTGTGCAGGTGACTTACACAGAGTGAAAGCTGGGCCAGTAAAGTCTCTCTGTAAGCAGCAACCTACAAGCCCAGGAATAGGTCTGCAGGGATCTTACCCATTGGAACAAAATCCAAACTCATTTCCACTACAGAAATCTGTACATTGGTCAATAATGTCACTAAGAAAGGATATGGGGTGGAGGCAAGATTCTTTGACTTTTGATCCAAAATGAGCACGTAATACATCTTCAGCCCCACATCCCACTTTCTCTAAAGCACCTATGGGAGAGCAGACACATTGCTCTTTGCCCAGACCTTGGGTCACTTGCCTGCCTGCAATGAAGCCACAGTGATTCCCACGTGAACAGACCAGGAGCTTCAGTTCAGAGCCATCCATCAGGTACATTTGACTCCCTGGATACCTGTTACCAGCATCTCTGTACCCACACTTCTTGCATCAGTGTGGGCAGCCTCTATAATGAGAGCTGCCATGCAAGAGGGTCTATAACAGCAGAACCCCCTCAGCCAGAGTGGTGGAGGAAGCTGCACACTGATGCTGCAGGCACAAGCAGCTTTTCTTGGGTGATGTCCAGCACAGGAGCAGAGTGTCCAGATGGAGCTGGTGGCAGCCTCAGGTATCACTGTTACATCTGCCAGGACCCACCCAGATGAAGCAGTGTTGGTCCATCCAGTTCATCTTTTGACTACCAACTTTGCAACTGTGCCACCTGGGCTCGAGCAACCAGCCCTGGTCTGAAACACTCATACCACCCTCAGAAGGAAAAGGGAATGGCCCATCCTTGGATGATGTGACCTCTGCTGAGGGGAAACTGAGGCACAGGCAGGAGGAGACTGCAGAGAATGATGGAGCAGATGGTGCCTCCATCCTGGTCCTCTGGCCAACACTCCCCACCAGCAGCACAGTGACAGACCCTGTAGATGTTCATGGAGGGGCTATTTTTAATCACCTTTCCACTGGGCTTTTGCAACGCCCCATTCACACTTGCTCTGTGAAAAAGGATGTCAGAGCAGATTAACAGCTGGTTCCTGCCTGCTCCAACAGCTCTGACAATGCATCCCTTCTTCTCAAGGTGACAGGAACATGCAGCTGCCTAATGGGTACAGAAGTGTCTATTCTTTCCCAGTGACATTTATTGTGAAATATCTGAGTGGGACTGAGAGACATGCAAGGCTTTCCCTCCCTTATCAGGCGACCCTGGTCAGTGTCCTGCTGTCAAGGACTAAAGTAATTTATGTCAGAGCTGCAAGTGTTTACTTATCTGCCCCACCGCCCAGCTCAGCCGAAAGCAGCCAGACTGGCTCCAGTGGGGCTCACCAGCCTTTTCCTGCCGGTGGGAAAAGCTGGGTGCTGGCCCTGTCCCAGCCAGCCGGGGTAGGAGGGGCGAAGTGGGGCAAGGAAAACCTTCCTGTGGCTCTGGCGCTGGGGGGAGGCAGTCACAAGGATGGGAAAGGCAGGGCTGCGTGGGCAAGAAGTGACATCCCATAATGGAAGGGACTAAAGCAAAGCCTGAGCAGTGGCACAGGGCATCTGCACACGTGGTACAGGCTGAGGTGTGAACTTAGAGAGGGTTTTTCCAGTCGGAGCAGAGCAGCATCCAGCTGGTGAAGGCTGTGGCAGGTCCCTGCATGATTTCCCTGGGCACCACACCTGGGAGCCCACAGAGCACTGGGGAATGGTGGGAGACCTGCTTGACATCTTCATACCCTCCTGGTTTCTCATCTTGTGGACCTCTGGGGTTTTATTGAGTGGAGGATTTGTAAGGGCAGAAGGGCTCCAGGGAGACAGAGCTGTTCAGGGCTCAGGGACAGCCCAATACTGGGGATTGCTGGCTCCATAGCAGCTTGGCAAGAGCATCCCAGACCTACACGAGCCTTGCGGGTGCCTTTAAAGGACTTCTCCAGTGCTTCTGTCTTGTGTCATGACAGAAACCGGAGATTTTAGTGCATCTGACCCTGAGATTGTACAACTTTCCCTCAGATTCAGTTCCAAAACTCTCCAGTTTTGTAAAGCAGCACAGTTATCCGGGCAGTCCTTCCTGAAGACTGGCCACCATCCGTCATCCCAAACAGAGGAACAACTTTCATCTCGTCTGGAATCACACACCCTTAGCGGCACAGGAGAGATGAGCACGGGCCTGATAGCTCTGCTCCCGTGGGTGACTCCTTCCTGATGTATATGCCCAGAGATAAATATTAGGCTGTGGTAGTTTCCTCTCCGAAGCTCACAAGCTCTTGTTGTCAGGCCGGGGAAACCTTTAACCAGTTGGGATGTCGTGAACAATAGATTAAAGGAGACAGACTATCTCTTGCTAAATGAGCTGTTATTCTAAATCAGCTTTTTCTTCTTTTTCTTTTTTTTTTTTCCAACCCAGGACACTCTTCAGGAAAAAAAAAATATTCCACTGACATTGTATTTCTCTTGACAAATATTTTTCTGAGCTGTCTAGCTGTCTCCTCTTCCCACCCATCAGGGCATGATCAAAGGGCTGGTCCTGCTCCAGGGAAGAGCTACAAGTGCTCAGGGTGGTTGTGGGGCCCCGATCCTGTGCTCCCATCGCTGTCCAGTGGCAGTGTCCTGAATGCTGGTGTGTTCTTTGATATGCAGCAATGCAAAATCCTCCAGAGATGCCCTTTAGGGCCATTACAGAGCCACTGGTCCCCTACCCCACATCTGCAGGTAGTGGCTTGGAGGAGCTGGTGGAGGAAGGAGGTTGCTCCCTTTGGGCCACCACCACATCCCTGTGAGTCAGATCAGACTCATTGCATGACTCGTGTCCTAAGGCAGCTCCTCCACCCCAGGTTTGGTTTTGTGCCAGCGTGGGGACTGGGCAGGGCTATGGGACCTCTCACCCCAGGAGTGATGCCAGAGGGATGGCAGAACGAGTGAGGCTCCACAAGGTGCCTTTCACCTGGGAGAAAAAAGTGCATCTGCAGCAGGTAGAGCAGGAACCTGATGCCTGTTCAGCTTGTTGGGTTTTTTTTTCAAACACTGAGAGATTCCTGAAGTGCAGGCTGATCCTATGAAGTGTAACCCCTCCTATTTTTTGCTCAAAACCCAAAGCTCAGCAGTCAATACCACACAGCCCCAGAGCTTGTCCCTCCACTATCTGACAGAGGCTCATATGCAAAAGTACAAAAGCCTCACTTAAAAAAAAAAATCAGATATTTATTATGCCTTTGATGTTCCATAAGAACAGTTGTGGCTTCTGCTTAGTCTCCAACATCCGATTGACAATTGTTTATTAGTTTTAAAATAGCTGAAATTCATGTCAAACATTCCGCATGTTAGAAAAATGTTTATGAAGTGTTATCATAGTTTATTTAACTGTGAATGTTTAGGAAACCAGCATAAAATATAATGGACCACACAAGGCTCTGAGCAGCCCAACAATGGTAGGCACGTTTTATGGACCACGGGGAAGAGCAATGTCCCCTTAACTTCATGGAGAATCCCTACGGTCCCTGTGGCATCAGGAGACCAAGAGAACAGGGTTTTGGTTAATTTTAAGGGTGTTCCTCCTAAAAAGTTTACTAGAGCAATGCTCATAATTGCAATTTTTGCAAAACTGGGTTGAGTACAGGTTTTAAATCCCAGGAGGGAGCGACCTCTTTCTGTGAGCCATGAGGGTTTGCTGATGGACACTAAGTGCCTTGAGAGAGGTTTCAGATGCAGGACATTAATATTCATGCATCACGAACAGTCAAAGTACACAAGCATAATATACTCTGCCTTAATATTTATGGTGTCCAAGGTATTGCAAATTTGGCTTCATATTTGGGATAAATATGTCTTTCTCACAGGTTTGGATGGAATTTTTAGCCTTTCTTTCTCCACATTTGCCATTTCCAGGCTGGGGGTGTGCTGGCAGCTGACCATGCAGCCAAAGCCTCTTCACATGGTCCTTTACATGTGTTGGAGGACCAGGGCAGGGCAGGCAACATCTTCTAAACACAAGACACCAAATGCAATCTGGGCAAGCAATGCCTATCCTTTCTCAGCCCCTTCTGTTCTGCTTTGCAGCAAAACCTCTTCACCTTTAAGGGATCAGAAGAGGTGCAGCTGAACATCATAGAATCCTAGAGTGGTTTGTGTTGAAAGGGACTGTAAAGATCATCTTGTTCCATCCTCTGCCATGAGCCTGGACACCTTCCATTAGACCAGGTTGCTCAAAGTCCCATCCAGCTTGGCCTTGAACACTTTCAGGAAAACCTGTGCCAGTGTCTCACCACCCTCATAGTGAAGAATTTCTTCCTAATATCTAATCTAAACTTACCTTCTTTCAGTCTAGCTAAAGACATGTATTAAACCAGGAAATGTTTGCAAGCCTACTCAGCAGCATCCCAGTATCCCTGTTCTGTTCAGGATCCCTGGATGTCAGTGAAATATATAGCAGAACCATTACTACAAAAACAGCTGTTTGCCATTGATGGTTGCACACAGCAGATCAAATTTTAGAAATTCCCCATTTCTGTGAGCTTTCCCTTGAAACCTACAGATTTAGCAGCAGAACAGGGGAAGGAAATGCCAGGTTATTCTTCCCAGTGTCTGACAGAGAAGTGGAACAATAGGAAGGGATATTTTAGTCATTGGGTTAAAAATGCTTTTTTCCCCTGAGAAAAATGAACTCATGGGTCTCTCTATTGTTCCTGAGCCCAGATGAACCCAGGAAGCAGAGATGCTCCAATGCTGTGAGCTTTTTCTAGGAGATTTCTCCAAGCCCAGAATCAAAAAGGAATGATCCACACCCATATTAACTGATTTTATCTCTGACATTTGAATTTTACTTCAAAACCTCATTTCTTTCATTGGTTTTATTTTTGACCACTGGCACACAAGTGGATCTGGTTTAAGTAGTTTTGCTTGCCTCTTGTTTTAAAACCTGACATTACTTTGTGCCTGTATCTCTGACCTCTGGGGCCTGATCCTGTTCCCATTTAATAAAAATTGCCACTGGTTCCATGGTTGCAGAATGGGCAGAGGGAAGGGTTGACACACCAGGCTCAGCACAGCAGGGTCACTGCCCTCAGTCACTTACAGCACCACCAAAGTTACCAGTGTCTTACTTCTGTTCTTGTCACCTTCATCTGAGCATTTTTCCCCTCCAATCATAAAATTTCTACTTTTGATATTTTAAAATCTTATTTCTCATAAAACTCCAAAGTATGAAAATTTCTTTTAAAGAAATATACCATTAATGTATCTTTATGATGTGCAGCTGATGTTCACAGCATGGGCTATGACTTTTTTATGTTCCCTACTTGTCCTTGAGACATTTTATTTTGACACCATATCCTTACATTCTAAATTAAACCATATTTTTATTATCTGTTATATACCAGTAGACAGCAGTGCCTTAAAGCTCTTGTACAGCTCCTCATGTCCATCTCAGGGCACCTTCCCCTCTTCCTCTACACTTCCCCCATCCCTCCACCTCTCCAAAAAAGCATGGATTGAGTTATCCATGCTGACAGCAATTTACAGTGCCCATTAACAGTCATATAAATTCCAGTGGATCAAGGAAGCTTGGAGTATATGATATTCAGGCACAGCTAATAGCTCTGAGCTAATTGCCATCTCGTGTTTCTGCTCTCGAGCCCCACTGTTTATATCTTCAGTACAAGCAAGCAGTAAAACAAGTTTCCAGGTTCCTGGAGTCACCCAAGGAGGGCTGGGAGCTGCTGGCTCCAGTAGCAGGCGGAGGGCTGGAGGTGGCAGTCATTTCCCATATTTAATGTGAGCTGCTCCTCCTGATCTCGTAGGAAATGAGGTCGGACTGATAGAACCTCTGCAATAGTTGTATGGGAAACAACAGCGTCAGCTTGGTGTTACTATGGCTCTTATCATGGTTTGAGGGAACAGTGGTGAGGCTGGAGACTGTCCTTGGAGCCACAGCTCTTTATGTTGCCCTGTCCATTGCTCCCACATCAATCCATGGTCCTGGCAAACGCTGCTGGCTCTCTGCAGGGAGAGGCTGAAACTGGCTCCAGAAGAACCACATTTATACGAGCCCCCCCTAAATGTGGAGCTAAGGACAGTGCAAAGGGTGGTGATCTGCCACCTCAGACAGACATCCGCACACACACCAAAATCTGGGCACCACACTCTCTTTTTGGGTGGGGGGAAAGAGGAAATGTGCTTGCCAGCTTCCAGGTCTCCTGCACCCAAAGAGGAACTTCCCTCCAGTGCAAACCCTGGGGTGGTCAGCAGTGGTGGCCCCCAGCCCTGTGATGATGGGCTGCAGGGACCTCGTGGGGGTGGCACCCCAGCCTTTGCAGCCCTTCCCTCTTACACACCTTGCTTCCATGTCTTTCTGATCGTGTTTCAGCACGGAGAGCAGGCCAAACCTATTAATATTGGGTAGGAGTTTCACCCTCCCACCCCAAACACACTCTCCCGAGCTGCGCCTCTCCTTCCCGGAATTTCGGAATTTGCTGTTATCCCCAGCTATTTGCTGACTCGCTCAGTTCGGTGGCTTTCATCCTCCTCATCACTCCCAAAACATTTGCTTTGTCTATTTGTAGAGCTGATCCAACTGTCTTCCAATATATTTCTCTTCTTTTTTTCTCTTTTTCTTTTTGATTTGAAATTAAAAAAATGGTTTTCTGCTGCATTTTTTTCCCCCAGAAATTTATCAGCAGGGCTGAAATTCTCTTCCTGTGAAATATTTGCATTGATAGAGACCTGGGACTCTGGGAGGTGAATGTGTTGGACTGTGAAGGATTTGCAAAATTTTACTGTCGTGGCAGCCTGGCCACTGGTCCCTTCTGGGCCACTGCTGAGGGACAGCAAGTCTGAAACTCCTTGGGCAAACTTTTTGCACTGCTTCCCACTAGCTCTGCTAAAACATTAGGCGTTGATTTTATCCTTGAAAATCCCAGAAATTAAAGTAGAGAAGAGGCTACATGAGATCTGTTGGTATATTGGGTTGCACTGGATGATACCCATCCAGAGTGAAGTGAATTCTATACACCTATTTTTCCTTTCTTTTTACTATTTTATTATTTTGACTATTGGAATGACTAATACAATATTCTAACATTATTTTGAACATGCAGATTTGCACTTTTCAGCGAATAAGCCAGTTCCATCACAATGAAGTTCACAGGAGGGTTTCAGCAGCCCCTTTTCTCAGCCATATCCTGCATTCCCATCCCAAACCCCGGCTCCTGGTGGGCTTATAAGACAACCAAAAACCCTGACGGAGGAAACGGGTAATTTCCTCTTTTTTTTGCAGTTTGTTTTTTCAGGTTGGGCTCTGTGTCTCCTTGGAGAGGTCCAGTGAGAGGGACTCAGGTGGGCAGCCAAGCAGGGAGGGTGGCTTGGCTGGTGTGGGGAGAGGAGCCATGGTGGGGGGGAAGCAAAGAGGGGGCTGTGTGAGACATGTTTCTCCCCACAAAGGAGCAGCAAAGCCATGGACACCAAATGAATTCAGGTTTTCACTTCTGTGATTTTGCAGTAAACCCAAGATCAGTAAATTGATTTTCGTAGTAATAAAAGCTGAACACTCATAACCCCCAAAGCGATAAACATTTTACTGCTGTTTAGAATTTATATTTTATTTCTAGGCTTTTCCTTGGATATGCCCTGAGGGGGAGGATTTTATGTGCAGCTCTATAAATGAACTGAGTGCAAATATTTTTATTTTCTGCTAAGCATCAAAATTTTGATGCATTCTCGCGAGGCCAAATGCACTTCTTAAAAGTACAGTGAGCCAGCAGAGCAACTTGGTTGGGGTTTTTTTCTGAAGAAAAAGCATTATCAATAAAAAAGCTGGGCACCAGACACTGGGCAAAACAGATTGGACACAATAAGTACCAATCTCTGATTTTAACTCTCTCATTTCTTGACATTCAGTTGGAAGTAATCATGTTATTTCCTGTGTTTATGAGTCCCTGTAATTCCTACTCTGAGACAGAGGAGAAGATACTTAAGTGCCTCAAGAAGAATCATTCATTTCCCTCTGGTTCTTGGATCAGTATTTCCTTGTCAAGGTCTCAGAGTCAGGTCTTCTGCTGCTGTACAATAGCAAGGCTTGGTAGCTTGGGCTGGTGCTGAGCTGATTTCCACCCCTGAGGAGCTGGTCCACCTTCTTAATTGTGGTTTTTAATTTCTAGGAAGATGTGCAGAGAGGACATGCAATGCTGTCTTGGAGCCTTGGGATGTCCCAGGATGTCGAAGCTCAAAATAACAGCGTGGTGATGGATGAGGAAGCTATTGCAGGTGTATTTTAGAGATTTCTGAAATGTTAGAGCTATAACTCTTCTCTCTTTACAGTCCTGGGAGGCCAGAATTCATGGCAAAAAGGTACACCTGGCTTTTTATGCAAAGGGATAAAAGAAGCAATTCATATAAATGATATTAATGCTCTCTAAAACATCCTGGAAATATTCCTTCTGTAAAATACATATGACAAATATCGATGACATCTCATAAGGTGACCCAGATGATTCAGCATTTGGCTGCACATGAGTAATGTGGCCATCCCTCTCCCTATAACCACTTTATGCCATGTAATGCCATCCAGGAGAAGATGTACAGTGTTTACTACATATATAATTGGAGGCTGGGGGATCCAGATGCCAGATTTCATCGAGCTCTCTTAACCATTGCAATGTCTGAGAAAACTTGAGGTGGGCAGGAGCCTTGTTTGTGTATTGCTGTGCCCAGCTGAGGGGCTGCCAGGGCAAGGGCCTCTGCTCTGGCTTTGCCCCCTCAAACATGCCCATTTACACTCCCTTTTTATTTCCACTTAATATTAAAAGCCACTCGTATCCTACATCAGCACAACGAGGGGAGAATGGGAGATGGAGAAACTTCCCTCTGCTTGGCACCAGCTCCTAAATTGCCTTCTCATCAATGAACCCCTACAATGAGCCATGCTTAATGAATCACAATGTTAATTAACACACACATAAATTCAGCAGCCCTGGATGCATGATGGCTGGCCCCCTCTGCTGCTCTGAATTCCTCCCCCTCATCATCATCACATCTTCTGGCTCTCTCCTTCATTAGTTTTTATTTGATGATTTAATACCACCGTTAGCCAAAAAATTATCAGCGCTAGCATGCATGCACAGCAGAATGCAAGTCAGCACTGTAAAACATGAGGCAATTCATGCTGCAAAGATGTCACACAGCTAAACAAATCTGTCCCTCATTTCCACTGAGGACTGAAAGGACACAGAGATACGAAAACCTGGGTAGTATCCATGGATGGCACTTGAGTCTTGTAGGAAGAAAAACATGTAACAGTCAGGTAAAATGAAAGAAAATTTAGCTTCTTTGCAATAAATCTGGGTATTCTGACCTGAAAGGAGAAGGGCAAAAATAATAGGAGTGGTATTTTAATGTGTTTTCTTCTCATGAGTGGACAGTCCCACAGCATGATGGACTGCCCTGGTAGAATCCAATCACAGCCATGGGCCGAGGAGCTCTGGGCTGAATATAAAACCATGGGTTGACACTCACCCTCCAGGGTGCCTTTTCCTGCCTATCAGCATTCACTCAACATGCTCCCATCAGTCTGAATTTTGGGGACCCAGCATCAATCACTATGGGGAGAAGAGTTTGACACCAGAGCCTCTGGGTGGGCTCAGACTAGCTGCTTTTCTGCAGTAATTAAGAAGGGTTACACAAACGATTAAGCCTTTATTTACCATTAATTACTTGAGTTGACCAAGCTGTGGGACTGACTTGTCAGCCCCCCACATTGGGGACTCAGCACCAGGAGCCAGAGGAGCCCTTGGACAAGAGTAGAATTGGGCTTCAAAAGGGGCATTTGGAGAAGGATGGGTGCTTAACAACCTGGCTCTCTAAAGCTCTTGAGCTGCCAAAGGTGCTGCTGCAGCCATTGCCTTTTCTGGGATTGCCCTGGGATGCTGAGCAGAAGGGAATATGTTAAGTGTCCCAGGCACTGACAGCTAAACATACACACAGCCTAGATAGCTTGTGCTCCAGATAAAGGAGAGAAAACATCTCCTTGAGAGAAAACACAGGATTTCTCCCTCTGCCATCCTTCATCTCTGTTGACTTCTGATTTCTATCTCCAGCCCACCGGGAGGGCGGCTCCCAGCTGCCATCCCTTGGCCACGGGGAGACACTTTCTGCAGGGTAGAGCAGCCTTCCCTGCAAACCACAGCATCATTGAGGTTCCCTTCAGACTATGTGGGTTTTATGGGTGAAACTGGTGGTCTTTGCTGGTGGTGGCTCCAACAGGACAAGGTCCCAGTGACGTGGCACACCCTGGACTGCCCCTCACTGCCCCCCCTTTTCTCTAGGCATCCTTCTGCACTATGCAGTGCAAAAAAATATTGCAAATGCCTTTCCTTTGGCTTAGAGTGAGTGAAGTTTTTCTGGATCAAAACCAAATATTCAAACTCTTTCTTCCTGACATCCAAAGAAATCCAGAGGGGTTTGTTTTGGGAGAAAGAAGAGAATTGAAAAGCGGTCTGCACAGGTTAGACACGGAGAGAGGTGCATGTGGGGGTTTAAAGAAGAAAGCACCTTAAGAGTAATGTTAACTATTTAAGACTAAGTGCACTGAACGATATGCCAGGAGTTTTTTGTCCATCAGGCAAGAGTTTGGATCAATTTGTTCTGCATTTGCACCACTATTGATTTCCACTCCTGGACTATTAGTGCTGCCAGGGACCTGCCTGAGGGTGAGGGCTGCAAGTTCTGCTGGAAAATTTTTGGCCTCATCTCCACTTTTCACATAAGGAAAAAAACCTCAGAGGCTGCGCAGCCCCTCAGAGGTCCCTTTACCTGGCTCATATTTGCCAGGTGATGGATGTTGTGACCCCAGGCAGATCCCCCCATACTGATCTTCAGGAAAGCTGCTGAGCCCAAGACAAGGATGGATTGGGTGAATAGGCATGAAATCTTCTGCTAATGGCCAAATCCTGCTGCCAGCCCTGACAGCTGGAAGGCTGCACGTGTGCCAGCATGGGCAGACTCCCTTCCTAAAATAACTTTTTTGGGACTGGTGCTCACAGGGCTCAACATTTTCAAAGGTGTTGGTGAGATGCTTTGTTATGACACGCCTCGTTGGCCCGATGAACAGCGCGCCGTCTTCCCCGATAAGCATCAGAGGGACCAAACAACCTGCAGGGAAATTAATTGGAAAACTACATCAGTCTTTTCCCCCCCACCACCCCAGATTCACAACCCCGTGTACCCGTGGTAATGTCACCAGCTGCCCTCAGCCACAGCAGAGCAGAGCTCTCTCATGGAAAAGCAGAGATTTCAGGGATTTCCTTCCCTCCTGCCCCAGGCAAGGCAAAGTCTCTCTGGATGTGTGTTAGTGTGAGTCATGTTTGTTTGACCGCAGTGTTTCGGAGGATTTGAATTCAGGATTTTGCACATGCTGCTTCAGTCCTGCCTTTTTGATTTTCCTTATTTCTTTAATACAAACAAAACACCTGAAAATGGAATATTTGTACTCTACAGCTCTGCAGTCCTTGGATGTGAGAAATCTCTCCTGGAATTTTTATAATGCTGATATATCACAGAATGGTTTGGGCTGGAAGGAACCTCAAAACTCATCTTGTCACACTCCTGTGCCATGGCCAGAGACACCTCCCACCATACTGCTCCAAGCCCTGTCCAACTTGGCCTTGAACACTTCCAGGGATGGGGCATTCAAGGCATCCACAGTTCCTCTGGGCAACCTGTTCCAGTGTCTCACCACGATCACAGAGAAGAATATTTTCCTAATGCCTTATCTAAACCCACCTAAATATCTAATTATGGCCACTGCAGTCTAATATCTAATTATGGCCACTGTCTCCCTTTGGTACAGGGAGACATCACAGCCCTCATCCACCAACAGCAGAGGAAAAAGAGAGAAACCACTTCCAAACCAGTGGGACCAGCATCACCAATTAAGTGATAATTACCTTTAGTTATTTCTCTACAACCTTGTTCTTTTGATAATCTTCAGGAGGGGGGGTGAAGCTGCAGGGACAGGGTCTCTGCGTTTAACCTGAGACTGCGCAGCCACCACGCTCCTGCTGGGATTCTCACCAACACCAGGGTCCTGTTGGAGCAGCAACACAGAGATGGGGGAAAAGATTATTGAGAAAGGAAAGGGCTCTACTGCACCCAGATATAGATTAATAAGTGACCCATTCATCTGATAGGGACAGGAGGGAAGTTTGCAGGTATTGAGCCCCGCTGCAATTCAGTAATACCACTTGGCTTTATCTCTTGCCCGAGTAACACAAACATTTATGGAATTACATTTTAAAGCTTTTAAAGGTGTATTTAAAACGTGTTTTCTTTGAAGTGTTATCTTTGCAAGCTCTCATACGCTGATAAAACCCATGTTTAGCAGCCTCACAAGGAGTGCTCAGAAACTGTCAGTTTGGAGATATTTCACTGTCTTTGGCCAGGGACAGGGTGGCCTCCACGAGGGCTGTGCCGCTGGCATTTGCCAGGGCCCTTTCCTGGCAGAGCCACAATGTTTGCAGGAAAGCAGCAGTGGGAGGTCTGTTGTGGTGGGACCAGCATGGCAGTGGGTTGATCCTTGGAAGTGGGTGACATTCTCAGAGACCGAGCAGCTCCTCCAGGGCTGTGATGCTTTAACACAACGAAGCAAGAGCCCTGGGTTTTTGCAGACATCGCTGCCTGAGAGTTTCACTTCCCTCCCTGGGAACCTTCAGGAGAAGGGAAACAGCGTGGCGAAACAAATGACTTCATTCCAGGCTGGTTCCAGTTAGCATCCCCAATCCCTCCTCCCAGCCCTGCCCAGAGATGAAGACATTGTTCAACAGCTCATCACTCACCAGCAGGCTCCGCGCAGGCAGCCAAGACACATACCCCAAGCCTCATCCTGCAGGCAGAAGACTTGACCCAAAGCTCCTTGACATCCATGGAAAGGCTCCAGTGGATTTCTCTGGGTCTTGGATCTCAGCAAATGTTGGCAAACTCCGACAAGGCTAATGGGAACGTTGCTGGCAGCACAGACTGACGGGTCAAGCAAAGGGAGAAAATTAATTTATCAACCAAGAGAATTTGTCTTCCCTTGAAGTTTCCAAGGAGTTTCTTAACAGGATACTCGTTAACATACCTTTGAGGGAGGAGAGACGCCTCTCTACATGCCATTTTACATACCAACAGCTCCGGATTGGCAGTGGCCATATGGCAAATAGCTCAAGGGCGTGGAAATATCTCTCCCATTCCCTTTGCCCCTTTTCTGGTCCTCCCCAGCTCTGTGCAGGCTGTCTTGCTCCTGACCTCCACCCTTGACTGGAGCCGAAATCTTGGTGCTGGAGCCCAGCCACACTCGCTCCAGCCCTGCTCAACCGCCTTTATGGAGTTGCTTTCATTCATTTTCTTCCCCCCCAAACATACCCCCCCACCTCCAAAATCACCAGGCACAACTTGTCTGAACCTATGCCGAGCCTGATAAGCTTTTGGCAACTGCAAGAATAAATTGCTTTAATAAAAATGAAAACCATTTTGGGGGGTGGGGGGAGCAGGGAAGGAGGGGAAGCAAAAGCAAAAATAATGTGCAGGAGAGGGCCCATGTGATCACCTGGCAGGAAGAGGCATTCCCAAATCAAGGCATAAATCATGGAGCTGGGAGCAGCCGGACCAGCATGGGGGCAGGCAGTGGAGCCCTTCACCTCTGAGTTTTATGTGCATGTTCATTTCTGCAAAGAGCACGGAGAGGGTGTAGCTTTTAACGGGTGATGGAGAGGAACGTGCTAAAACACTTCCCAAAAGGAATTGCACGCTGGACTGGGCTCCTGGGGAGGACTTGGCAGCGGTTTTGCTGGGGTAGGTGTGCTTGGAGCCCTTGGGGAAGGATGCACAGAGGAAGGGGAGAGGGAGGGTTTGCAGGAGCCATCCCCCATCCACTCTCATGTGCCAAGTATGCTTGCTCCATACCATCCCACACCAAGGCAAGGGAGGAGATGGGCAAGGGGACCCTGCAAAAACCATGTCTGGAAGGTTGTGAATTGGAAACAGCCCTTTGCATGATGGGGGAGAATTTGGCCCAAATCCACCACGGTAACCCAAGGAATTTTCACGCTTGGAGATGGACTTTACAGAGGTCCTTGTAAATACATTGGATGATGTTGTCTTTATTTGTGCTCAGGAGGAAGGGACATAAATCCTGGGCTGGCACAGCTTGAGCTGTGGCACTGCACAACTGCATATGCCGTGCTCTGAGTGTCACACCACGGAGGCATCAGAGAGCAGTGAGGGGGTTTTGCAGCCTAACTTGGTGGGCAGCCACTATTTATTGCCTAAAGGTTGATCAGCCACCACTGAAAACCAGAGAATTAGGTTTTCTAGGTTTTTTTTCTTAAAAAATTATTATATAATGGGAGACTGGTGAGAAACCAGTGATAGATTAGTGGCACTGGATACTCCACAGCTGGTTTGACATTCACTTCAACTGGACTCAGGCAAATCATCTCTTCATGACTTTTATTGTGGTGTGATCATTTTGCTGCTGGTTTTCCATCATGGGAAATAAGAGACGAAAACAGAGAAAAAAATCCAACTTTGGCACGTTCAGGGTTTGTAAGTTGGTTGTTCAGGTGCTGCCACGCTGGAGATAACACATTAAGGAGAGCCAAGGAGAGCTATGAAGCATCTTTCTTTCCAAGGATCTGGGCCAGAAATGAGGTTCAAAACAAGTTTTCTTGTCTTTAAAACTGAGATATTATTGATTAATTAATTACAGAGGAATAAATGACATAGTTGTGTGTTATGGGTAAACCATTTAAAGCCTAAGGGCTGTCAGGAGCCTTTCCAGTGAAAAGCTTTGCTAACGAAGCAGTTGTGAAAAATATTTACTGCCAGAGTTTCTTCGATTGACATTTGTATCTTCTCTAATTTGCCAAACTGTGCAGTTGGAGCCATTTTCATGGGACTATAATTTATGGGCAGGGTTTTTCCTTCACTTCACAATGTCTGTGTAAAAAAAACCTGAAGCCTCTTTTACTCTGAAAGTCACACTTAATTTTTTATTTCTTTTTGGCCAGGGGAGGAGGGAGGGGCAAGGGAAAATGGATATTGTAGGAGATAGAGCAGAGATGGAGCAGTAAGAGATAGGAAGGACTGTTAAGTGCATTTTCTCAAGCTATGGGTCATGACTGCTTAAAAGAGAGCCAAGACATGTCAGAGAACAGCAGGGTCATCCTTGATTTGGCTAAGTGGAAACCAGCTGAAAATAGACCTGGATCCTTTCTTCCTGTAGAAAAATTGATGAATTTTCGACAAGATCAGCATCCTGGTAGAGCTTGGATGGGAGCACAGGTTGGAAGAGGGGCTGCCTGGCTATCCTCCACCCCTGGGCAGCGGGAGTTGGCTGTGATCAATACCTACATGTTTCATGTTAGTGAGGAAATGGTTAAAAAAAACACCCTAATTGCATTAATGTCCTTCTTGCAGAAAGAGGGGAAGGCAGAGTTGGGGGGAGGAGAACCCCAGCAGTGCAGCCTGTTTGTATTTCTCCAGCCTGGGCAGAGCTGCTGCTGACTGAGGGGTGGCATGAAGATGGATGAGGCAATAAGAGGACATTTTTGTAAAGCTTAAGAAATGTTCATTTCAACAGGCTGATTCACTGAGAGGGAGGGGACTAACTTCTGGCACAGCCCACCCAGTCCTCAGCATCCTCAGCATGGAGCCAGGCACCCTGAGCTCTGCAAGCCACACCATCCACAGAGCCAGACTGGTTTTTTAGGGTATAAAATATTTATACCTTGGGCTATTGGGAAAATGCGAGCAACAGTAATAAGAACAGGTGAATTTAAGTGGGATCACAAAAACTTACAACGTGTTTCCTGACTAGACAAGTTGTGCCAAAGCCTGACATTGACAGCTACCTTCCCATCATCTTTTTGCACTTCATTGAGAACACCTGTCACCCACTTTTCTGATGTCTTTGTACTCTCCTGCATGTTTCCAGCACCTTGGAAGGAAAGAGCAGCACACTCAGAGCGTTTGCAGCCCAGATGGTGCAGGTTCGAGAAGGCAAAGGAAAACTGAGCCAGAGTGGAAAGGACTCATCTGCTTCTCCTTCCAACAGAGAGAAAACACTTGCACTAGCTGCCCTTCTCCCACCTGATCTGGTGTTTTGTCTTTTAGTAATGGAAATTTAAGGTAGGTTTTTCCATGAGGACTTCTGAGATCTGAGCATTTCCTCCAGGGTTAAAGCAGCTCCCTCTCCCCTGCACCCTGTGCCACCCAGTGCCACCCCACGCAAATCCAGGATGAGGTGGTGCAACCACAGTGCACAAAGGCAGGATGCCTTTCTTATTTTATTTAAGTGCTTATAGTACCATAAAACTGGTTTTGCTTAGCCTCTCTTTATCCCACTTTTATAGAGCCTTTCCATCCTTTCAAGGTGAGAGAAGCAACCAGCAACCTCCTTGCCCTTGTCCTGCAGCTGATGATGCTCCATCTGCATCCGTCAGGTCTGGCAGCCAGCGCTGCCCGGTGTGATGGGACCCCTCCCAGTTTGTGGGCTCCCAAATCCTGACTCAGGCGATGTCCCGGGGCTGTGTCCTGTGCAGGCAGCTGCAGGCAACAGAGGCGTTTCAAAGCCAGAGAGCAGCCTCTGGTGGAAGCTGCCTGCTATGCGTGTGCTGCCTTCTCAGTGTGTGCTGTGTGCTCTGTGTGCTGCCCTGCCACAGCTCGGCAGTGCTGGCAGGATGGGGAGGCTTATCCAGGGAATGTTTCGATCTCTTATTGCAGCACCTGCCTGGTAACATTGACCTACTTCCCCTTTATATTCTGCCTTTGTTTCTGACTGTCCTGCTGAAATGAGCCCAGTGATGCTGCTTGTTCTTGCTGCAGGAACTCTGAGCATCAGTTGGTGGGTTTGCTCTGATGGGGTTTGATGAAAAGCCCAAGAGGATCAGGCTCTGAAGTGCCCTCAGGCTGATATGTGATGAGTGACAGGACAAGGGGAAATGGCTTCAAACTGACAGAGGGCAGGGTTAGATTAGATATTAGGAAGAAAATCTTCACTATGAGAGTGGTGAGGCACTGGCACAGGTTGCCCAGAGAAGCTGTTTGCTTGATCCCTCATGTCTATAAGTTACTGCTAATGATGTAGGGATGTTTTGTCAGCACCCTAATGGGCTTTAACAGCCCTGAGCATCCTCACCTGGGGGCTTCACTCACATCCGTGGCCTAGGAACCCATTTTAGCCCAGCAGGAGACTGTCAGCCCCTGTCCCAGTGATGCTGCAGGATGTTGGTCTCCAGCTCTGGCTGTGTCACCATGAAATCACATGGTGGCCTAGGCTCTTGAATGAACCTGCATGTGATCTCCAGCTCTGCCCTGCTCCGTGCTCAGGTACTGCAGCCCAGCCCATGGGGAGCATCCCTGCTGGGTGTCTTTAGTCTCCTGTGGTGGCCCCTTCAGTGGGAACAAATAATGTCCTTTCCTTCATGACATAGGGGAATTTTTTCCATTTTTTTGATCCTATGGAATGAAGGACAAGCTGCATCCATAACAAGTGTTATTTTTGGTGACCAGCTTAGGCGAAAGCCTCACTCTCTCTTACCCTTTGCTTTTGGGTGGGGGGCAGTATGTGTTTCTTTCCTTATTTTTATTTTTTTTTCCTAGAAAAAAGGGCTTGAAATTGTTTTTTAATTTTTATTTAAGTTCCCAGTTGTAAAGAAACTGATGTCCTGTCCAGATCTTCTGGCTTTTAAGCCTGGAGGCAGAGCAATCTTTAGTGCAATCACAGTTCCTGAGAGCAGTCTGTGTGATCACCAGCAGACACCTGCAAGACAAGGTGGAGGTTATATGGAGATGCTTCCCAGAAATGTCCATTTTTCCTTCTGCACCAGCACAATGCTTCCAGACAGCTGCTCCTGCCTTGAGCCACCTCACTCCCACAGGCAGCTGCTACCATTAATCCCACTTTTTGGTGTTTCCCCTCCCAATGCCCTGTGGGAGATGCAGCAGATGGAGCAGTCACTGAACCATTGGAGGCAAGCGTGGGATGGTGTTCGTGCTCCCATGGCTCATGCCACATGTCCCACCATCACTGCTTGGAGATCTGGCTGCTGCAGGTGATCTCCCCAAGCTCCACACCTCCCTGTTACCCCACTGCCCCTCCCATGATGTCACGGGGCTGGTCTGAGCAAGGACCTCTCTTCCACGTGGTTGCCACTAATTCCACCACCACAAACATCAGCCTGAGGTACCAGACCATATCAAGCCGTCAATCTCTAATTGTTGTATCCATCAGTAAAACAAAAAGCCCAAAGGGAAAGGGAATACTGAGGCCAAGAGCTCTCTCTGCCCATTGTACGTGGCTCATGAGAAGCCTTGGATGGAAAACAGCCCCCTTAGCCCTAAACTGTGTACCTCTTGCAGAGAAATGAGTCAGGAATTTCATGCACGTAGAGCAATCACCAAACAGTCCCTACAGGTCTGCCCGGGACCACAGCTTCCCGAGCAGCTGCTTGTTTACCTGCCACCCATTTCCATAGCATGGGCGTGCAGCTGCATTCCTGGGAGCCCCAGCTGCTCTCACCTGCCTGACCTGTCCATGCTGGGGGAGCAAAGCTCGAAGCCACTGTTCGGCAGCGGAGCTGCAGATGGGTGATGTGATTCCTCCAGGGAAACACTGCCAAGGATGCTCAGTGCTCCCCTGGGATGACTGAGGAGCCAGATCAGCAGATGCAGTGTAAGGCAGCACGGTGATATCGCTGCTGGTGGATGGATGGGACTTTACACCAGCTGAGGGTCTGAGCTGCTGGTTGGGCCCCGAGCTCTGCACAGTGCAGGATGACTCAGAGGAGGAGAAGCTCAGCCTATCCAAATCCCCTTCCATAGGAGTTTTCCCTATCCACCGGGAATATCACAGGGAAAGCACCCTCCCCAGCTTACGTGTCCTGTTAAGCAACAGGGACGCGTCCCTCCTGAGCCAGAGCCACGCTCGGAGGTGGCTGTGCCAGCACAGCAGGGCCCCGTGCTCACCAGGCAGCTTTCAGCTGAGCAGGATGTGCTGTCTGGGTCCCAGATATGTAGGCAAAAACTTTTTATTGCTTTTTATCAGTGCCATGCTGATGGGGAGCAAGTGCATCTCTTTCTTTCACAGCCCCTGCGTGCTGCTGCTCTCTGCAGCAATGCAGGGGAAGGCTGTCCCTGCCCAGCCTGGGTAGGGGAATCCGTGCCAGCATTTTCCCCAGGGGATGCTGCACTTCAAAGGCTCAGGAAGTGTCCATTTTGCCTTCAGCTCCACCAGCCCACGGTTCTGGGTGGAAGCTGCTTGTGTCAGCAGCTGGAGCTGGGAGGCAACCCAGGCTAAGCCAGGGCTGCTGGCCAGGATCAGCACCCAAGTCACCTAGCCTTTTCTCACTGGTCCCCAAAGCATCCCCAGCCACTGCAAAGGGCCCCCAAAAGACAGTCCAGGACCACGGGCTTTCATTGTGCACTTGCAAATAGCCATTTATGTCACTTTGGGTGCATCCCTTCCTCTCTCCCAAGTGTTTGGGCTAGGGGCTGTTGTGTACCCTGGGCTGTCTCACTCTAGTTTAGTTGGACACTGCTGCTGTCACATTTTATTTCTCTTTTTCTCTTCCTCTCAGAAAGTGCCAAGTTATATAAAATGAAAAAAAAATCCCATCTTAATGGTGGATGAATTATTTAAAAGGGTCTGTTTGCTAATGTGATTGACTTCAACCAACAGCACAGGTTGAGCTGTAATTATGGGAAAACAATCAAATCTCTATCTGGGTTCACACCATACTGGTCTTGCCACTTTTTGTATTATAGCAGAACCTGTTGGGCGACTTTAGTTAAGCTGAGCCTCCTTTCTGCTGCTGGGGCAAAGAAACACAAACCAGTAGAGCCAGTCAGACTGCAAGGAAAAATTATGGCTTATTGTCTGTGCAAGTTCACCCACACTGCTCACTCCTGTCTCCTGCGTCCCAGATGACCGTCTCCGGATCACAACCTAACTGAGCTCAAGGAGTCAAGGAAGAGACACAGACACAGTCCTCCAATGTGAGTATTGTGCTTGCACTGACTTTTATCTGCCCCCTGGCATCCTGGGCTGTGTTACGTAGTTGGGAAGGGAGCTGGCATGAGCCACGCACAGAGCATTGCCCAAAATTCGCTGAGCAGAGCGCCGGGAGAGCTGTCACTTGGTGCTGGCAGATGGAGCCTGTCCAGCTCCCATCTGATGGGCAGAGGCTGTTGTGTCACAGGTTTGCTTGCTTTTCTGTCCCCTCTTGGAGTTCAAGGAGGAAATTTGGATTCCTCTAGCAGCTGGGGAGTCCAGTGTTTCTGTCAAAGTGGTGGCTCTGCCTCTGCAGAGGTGTGGGGTCGGTGGGGAGCAGGACTGAGCCCACCTGGGCTGTGCGGCCGCTGCCCAGCCGGGAACCCAGGGCTCTCCTCTGCTCTAACAAAAACTTTTCCTCTGGCATTTTCCACTTGAGTGTGAGAGGTAATGAGATATCCCTGCACTACAAAATGCAGAGAAATGGCATCCAGCTCTGGCTCAGATGGAGTGAAATAGCTGTGGCGGGTCAGAGTGATTTGTGGGTGTCATGGTTTATGTGAGTACCAGGGAATCTGGTGGCATTTGCGTTTAGCGAGCAGAGATCATCAAAGCCTTCCCTGAGCAAACACCCAGGCTGTGTGACAGCCGTGGTGTGAGCAGAGATGGGGCTGTGGCCATGTGGGATGCCCTGTGGGAGCGTGTGGGCTGGCAGAGGTGCCCATCCTGGGCAGGTAGCACTGCTCACCTGGGTGTTAGTGCTGGGCACTGAACGGGCATCTGATCACACCTGATCCACCTTCCATGCAGCATCCCAGGCAGCACTGGACTGCACCAAAACATGCACATGCTCAGCAGTAAATAAGTTTCAATGGGGTTGTGGGTCTCCCTTCCCACCCTGTTTCACACCCTGAATTGGTCACATCTCTGTTGCCAAGGCTAAGAATAAATTTGCTCCTTTTTTCCTCAGTGGCAGCTTGGAGCTGGGTTGTGGTGGCCCCTGTTAGCTGGGTGAGGTGGCCCTCTGTCCCCCACCTCCATCCCTGTTGTGTTCTTCATGGGACATCCTGACAGTGCCCTCCTGGGTTGTCCAGTTCTGTTCCTTCAGGCAGTACAAATATTCAGCAAGGCTGGCGCTCAACCCCAGGCACAAGGTGCCTGACTGTTACTGACTGCTGTAGTTCCTTTTTCCTACTTTCAATCCTGGAGGAAGGAAGTGATGGTGGGATTGCTGCAGGGGAGAAGCTGTGTCCACACATGCTGCCTCCTGGTACAGGGGTTTGTTGCTGTGGGTTGAACTGTCCCCACTACCTGTTCCTTGTCCCTTCTGCTGGAACAGTCCCCCAGTGGGGAATTTTCTGAGTGCTCTTACAGGGTAGATGATCACAGATTGTCCCCCAGCTTCACTGGAGGATACAGGTCACTGATGCACAGTATGGATTCAAAACCCAGCCTGGGCAGCAAAGTGTCCCCAACACCAATGTGTCACCAGGCATTTGGGACAAACAGAGATGCCTCAGTCCATAAAAATGCCCAACTGTAGCTGTCCCATCTATTGGGTGACACAATGTGGGGCTGAGCTGGTAAGAGAGGACCCATCCTTGGTGCTGCAGCAGGGCTAAACACTCGGGATGGTTTTTCAGAACCGACTCTTCCTAGCACATTACCCCTTTGTTAAACAGTGCTGAAGAGAAAAGCTGATTCAGTCAAAGACTTCCTCAGCAAGGGAAAGAGATCTGTTCTTTCCATTTACATGGCCATTAGCTTGACTCAGGATGCCCATGCACTCACTGACACAGCAGGAGCAGGGGTTGCCAGTTTACAGAAGAGTGATCGCAGTAGAACTTCATGCCCCTTACCCCCTGCAAGTCCTGCTTTCCCACACAGGACCAGGAATGATGAATTCCCCATGTCAGGAGCACTAAGGGCTCCAAGGCATGCTGCTGTGGAGGTCTTCTGCCGTGGAGAAGAAGACAGTGAGACCAAGATGCTCTCCAGGCACCATGTACAGTATAACAGCGTCACAAGCAAACTGTGGGGTGATACCATCCTTTATTAGAGATTCCCAGGGTATTTTCCTCCCACTGTCCCCAGCCAAGGGCTCTGGGGCTCGGGGAGAGAGTGGGAGTGTGTTAGCTGGGCTGGTGGAGGCAGTGACCACGTGCCTCCGCTCCCAATGGGGCCTTGAGCTATTCCCCGAACCTCACCACTTCTCAATTAAAACACCTGAAACACACGATAATGCTTCGTTACCCACTTCCCAGAGCATTTTGAGGTGTTAATTAAGTAATGTTTATAGAAGCTGTGGTTACCTCAAGATGCACAGGCAGATAAGTGGCTACTTTTAATAACCTTCTGAATCCTTGTGCAGGCACACAAACCTGCCCACAGATCTGTCCAAAGCCCACCATGCTCTGTGGAGCATCATGGCATGACTGGTGGGTCCAAATATCATTCCTCCTCAAGTGGAGAGAAGAACAAATATTTAGTGTTAAACCTCAGCAAAGCAGCAGAAGCTGAGGAGTGGGAGGACAAAACCTCCCTCCCAGCTGGGTACAGTGCAAGGAGAGCCCCCCAAACTGTTCACTTGGCTATATAAAAGCCAAAATCCATTTCCTGGGTGTAGTCAGGTATTGCAGAGGACCAGCAGCTCCTGCTTTAGTGATCCTGCAAGGCCAGGGTAGCAAAGACTGTGTTGCGAGGAGGGATGTCCCAGTTCCCAGGGAAAACAGGGGGTCTCAAGCAGAAATGAGGCAATGAAAGAAAACCCCCATTGTTTTGGTGGTTGCCACAGTAGTTAGAAAAGCAGGAGCTGCCTCCATAGGGCTGGGGTGGTGGGGTAGAAATTAAGCTGCTGGGCTTGTGATCACCGTGGCTGTGCTGTATTATGGCAACAGAGACTTTACGGGGTAGAAGTAAATCTGTGTGCAGGTTGGGACTTGAGGCTGGAGCTTTATCTTGGAGGATTCACTCCTGTTTTCCTCTCCCTGCGATGGGACACGTCTGTGCACACATGAGCAGGGGCAGCATCTCCCTGGTGCTGCTGGTCCCATTTAACCTGTTCAGGGGGCTGTGACCAGCACCAGTCCCCAGCAAACCCGAAGGGTCATTGAGGCAGATCATAGCCCTGCTGGAGCTCCACACCACCCGGCTGGGACCCCCAGCAGAGGAGACCCTGGGGCTGGGTGTCAGCAGCAAGAGCTTGCTGCAAACCGGCCCCTGGGCTGGCAGAGCAGCACAGAGCAGCTGCCCTGCTTCTGGGAGGATTTTCAGGTTGTACAAGGTGGAGAAAGGCACCAAATCCTCCTCCCTGGAGAAGCAAGAGCCAAGGCTGCTCCTCCTGTCTCACCTGTTGGGGGGTAATTTTGCAATCTGCCAGCCCCTATCCAGCACCCACAGCAAGCCCAGTGCAGCAGAGAGCAGGCACTGAGCTCCATTTTGGGACAGCCTGTGCCATGTTAAGTCATGCGAATAAATAAATACCCAGCAAGAAAAAGAAACCCTCAACACACACAAAAAAAAAGCCCTCTTCAAACTGTCAAGCTCGCAGTACCTCAGCAAAGAGCATTAGCTCCACCTTGGCCTGTGAAGTACTCCTGGTACTGCAGATTTTCCATGAGTGATCAGGCAGTTTTTCTGAGTAGAAATTTGTTTTATAATTCTAAAATTAGACCAGGAACATAGTAGGGTAGCCAAGGAAAGAAAGTTTGGCTGGTCAAAGCAGCTCTGCCCGGCAATCACCCAATGAGGAGTGTATTACATCAATCCAGCCTGGAGCTGAACGACTCCAGCACTGCTGATGGGGAAATATCTGGTGGCAAATCCATTAAGCTTCACTGATCCCCATGGTGTTAGAATGTCACAGTTCTGCCTTTTTTTTTTTTTTTTTAAGATTAAAGCTTGTTTAACTAATGAGCTTCTTTATCCTTCTGAAAGGAGACAGTGCTGAGGGTGGGGATGTGTGTTGGTTATTGTGAGCGTGGCAGGCAGTGCTGGGGTGGTGCTGAGAGGCCAGGAACACCCCGGGCACTGGGGAATGGGGGACAGCTGTGCTGTTAGAGCCGGTTGTCTGAGTCCATCCCCTCCCAAGGCCACTCAGACAGGACAGAAAATAACCTCTCTGCTGCTTTTCCTTTCCACAGCCGGGAGCATCCCACTCCAGGGATGCCATCAGTACCCAGGCATTGCCTAGGGCTGTTCCAGTCCTGTGCATGAGAGCTGACATTCCTGGGGGACCCTGTACACCAACCTGGACCCCTTTTCCTGCCCTGAGCTGACCATCAAGACATGAGGAGAGCAGGTGAGCAAAGCCACAGCAGTCAACAACTGCCCCAGGTCCTGGGTTTTCCAAACCCTCCAGATTTAGGGGCTGGCTGAGGAGTTTGCCTTTGGTCCCTGACACTGGGGCTCTGTTTGCAGAGGGCACCTGTCACTTTGAAATACGTCCAGCCCTGCCGGAACACCAAAGGGCTGCTCCCGGCCCCTCCGCGGGGCCACATCCGGCACTGCTGGGTGTATATCACAGTGACAGCTCTGGAAAGGGCTCAGGGCTGTAAATGAAATCCCTGTCTCAGAGAGTGAGCTCGACACCGAGGGACTCTGTGGTCTGGGCTTCATCAATAAATCTCCTTCAATAAATCCTCTGGAGCAGGACAGAAGAGTGGGGGGCTGCGGCTTCGCGCCTTGACCAGTCCACAGTGGGTGAGAAGGGAGCAAAGCTGAACCCCTCAGAGAGCCTGGGCTGCCTGTGGGGTTGCTCTGCTGCAGCAAAAGGCTGAATACTGGGTACAGGTACACAGGGAACGGTGCTCATGCAGGATCCCTGTTACAGTGTGTGTGCACAGACCAGAGACCCAAAGTCCTCTCCAGGTTTGCCATAGAGAGGCTGTCTTGTCTGCAGGCAGGTTGGGGTGCTGGCATCTCAAAAGCACCAAAAACAGCAATAGCATTTCCCCACTGATTGGATCCGCAGCAGGTCACAGGTCCCTGCCCACCTGAGGGCTCTGAGGAAAAGAAAATCAGGAGTGAACCCCAACCCTGGTGGCACTGCAGCCGTGCATGGAAGGCAAAGCTGCTGCCCACACCCCAGCCCCGAATCTTGATCTGCCGGGCTCTGCCCGCAGCGCTGAGTCACAGCTGCAGGGATCCGGATCTGGCACAGAGCACCTGGGCTGCCCCTGCGCCCTCCACCTCCCACCACAGCCCAGCCCAGCCCTAGCTGCCTGAACCACAGGCTGGCACCAGTCCCAGCCAGGGTGTCACCTTGCCAGGATGTCCCAGCTGGAGCCTTGTGTCCTGAAATGCTGGGTTCAGCCCTTGGAGACACCAGCCTTGGGGAATGGGCAGCACCGAGGTGGGCAGGGGCTGATCCAGCCCAGCGAGCAGAGTAGGGAGCTCATGCAGCACCCCTGGCTCTGTTCCCAGTTGCAATCCCTTCCCAGATTACAACAATAGGGAATGCAATGGGAATTAGTACCTTCCCAGCCAGCACTTGGGGTTTCAGTCCCATGACAGCAGTGGTGGGTCTCACAACCTCCCTTCAGCCCTGGGGAGGTGCCGTGCTCAGGGCAGAGCCAAATTTAGGACTCAGTGATCTTGGAAAGCGCTTCCCATGGATGTCAGGGGTTTGGGTTTTTTTCTGTTTTGCAGTAGAACCAGGTGTTGTTTCTCCTGACTGGTTATTCAGCTGTGGCTCTTGAGGCTGAGTAGCAGAGATCAGTCCCCAATCCCATTTCACAGTGGCCCATCTCAAGCTGCGTGAGCCGTCACAAGCCACACCGTGCTTTGGGTAGCTTTTATTTGCTGGGATAGATCACCCAGCCCTGGAAAAGGGTGAGTTATTCCCGGGGAGGTGGGAGCGATGAATATTTTTAATATTTTTTTTCCCAGAGAGCGAGATCTCTCTCTGTTCATACCAGATTTGCTCAGAAGCCAAACAAAGTGACTCTGGGATGGTTCATGTTCAGGCAGCTGTTGTGCTGATCCGAGCGTGCCGAGAGCACGCGAGCCGAGCTCACTGTCTGTGCTTGCTGGCGCGTGCCTCATTTCTTTTGAAAATCAGATGCTTTAGGGGAAACTTTCTTCTTCCAGCTCTGCGTGCCCACATCTTGCATATGCAGGCAATCTGGCACACCTCTGCTCCGCGTGCAGATAAAGGCACGGGCGGGCTGCCGGCAGCAAGCTGGGCTGGGAGAGGGCTGGAACCCAGTGGAAAACTTCCCATGCCGCCGTGGGGCTGTAAAACCCAGCTCCCAGCCCACTCTTCACTTTCCAACAACAGAGGGGAGGTTTTCTCCCTGGTCATCTCTTCGTGGCTGAAGGCTCAGTGTCCAGGTGCTTTGTTGGGATTGGGATTACTGGCCATGACTCACTAACCCGGTATGACTTTTAGGGGAGAAGCTCCTGTGTGGCAATGCTGAATGCCTTGCTGTGGAAGTCTGTCTTCTCCCAGAATGGTTTTCGTGGTTCTGGAAAACCCCACAGCTGTTGTGTCCACCCCAGATTCCTGCAGGGCTTGGCTCTGCACACCACCTCTCCTGGTTTTCTGTAAAATTGGGTGAAAAACTCTGGTGTCTCCGAAGGTTCCCAAGGGGCTGCAGCCAGCAAGGCCATACAGAAAGCCTGGATGATGACAGTGAGGTGGCTGAGTGGTACATGTTGCCTCTGTAGAAACTGTGTGTGGTGCCAGAGGGAGAAGTGATGCATGGACCCATCTCCTGCTGGGCCCATCGGGGTCAAGCAACAATGCTGCTGCGAATTTTCCCACCATCACTCCCCATGGGGTCCTGGCACAAGTCCTGCAGTCCCCTCTTTATCCTCAAGAAAATGTCCTGCCCCACCTCATCCCAGAGAAATGCAATTTAAACAGCTCAGCAGGTAGAGGAAAAGCCTGATTTTCCAGCTGGGCTTTCAGTTCTCCCAGTTTCCAAGACATGCTCTTTGCTGCGCTCAGAGCTGAGGCAGGGTGGACAAAAATGCATCTCATGGTTTAGCAAATTATTTCCTTTCCTAGCTTTGGGCTTTGCCCCAGAACACCACATACACAAGACTCATCTCTTTTGTTGGGCTTTTTCTTTGTATTTTAGGCTGAAACCTGAATAATTTGAAACAAAAGGACATCCTCGTGTAGGAGCAGCGTGTGGCTCAGCCCTGAAGATGACCACGGAGAGTTTTGCAGAGTTCCTGAACAAGCTCAAGGAAATCCATGAGAAAGAGGTCCAAGGTAAGGAGACACGAGATATCTGATCAAAAATTGGCCAAGGTCCATTTCTGTGTAATGCCACCTTGATCTGTTTGGTTTCAAATAACCTGAAGGGAGGAGGAGCAGGTGTGGAACTTTGGGGATTAGTGCTGAGCAAGCATTACCCGTGGGGATGGATTGGGACATGGGGTCACAGCCTGGCCCTCAGGGGAGCACCCCCTCTGATGGCACCTTGGTGCCTCTCACCGGTGGAGAACAAAATTTACTGAGAAAATCAGTAACTTTTTGGATGATGAGGAGGAGCAGAAGAGAGGACCCAAGGCTCCTGGAGAGTGAGCCACGGAGGTGCTCAGTCCCTGCGGGAATCCCACTTGCTCCAAGCGTTAGCCGTGGGGGATTTGGCTCCTTTCCTGCTCCTGGTGCCATAGTCTGTGCTAAAGGTGAATTGGGAGGTTTGCAGAGGTGACACACACACCTGCTGGGCATCTGCTCCAAGCAACAAGGATTGGAGTACATTTGGATACTGAAGGATCAAAGGGAAAACAGAGAGATGCAATAATCTATAAGACAGAAGCAGCAGGAGATGAAGCTCTGTTAAAGAAAGCATTAGAGTCAGGTTGGATAGTTTATTCCTCTAGGGAATAAATTATTCCTCAGGTCATACATTATTAAAATAAAACCCATTAGGTTAAGCAACCAAATGCCAAATACAATTGTTTTCCTATTAGAATAATTCCCAGTATCAATATTATGAACAAAACATCAGCACTTTTGGAGGATTCTGGCTTATGAATTCATTCTTCACTTGTGTAATTTCAAGCCGTGTGAGAGTTAGAGGAAGCTGTTGAGCAATTTAAACCACATGTTTACATCTACTTTGCATAAAATGTATTTGACAGGATGTAACGTCTGCAGATCCATCAACCAAAGCCATTCTTGCTCAGCTGTAAATATTCTCCAAGATGCTTTCCAACCCTGAGAGCTATAAAATACTGCCCACCTGGGAAATGTATGCTGTAGCAAGAAATAAGTAGAAACAAAACTAAACCAGACTTCTGGTGGGGGTGGGAGGCAAATGCAGATGCATTAAATACTCAGAATACAAAATGTGCTCACAGCCTGTACAGCTTTTCCAGCCATATTAAACTGTGGTGGTGTTTCACACACACAGCGTGTTACTCCTTCTCGGAAATACGGTTTGCAAATCGATGAGATTTCTGCAAAGCCATGCACCTTCCTGAGGTTCCATCGCTGCAGTTTGTTTCTGAGTGCCAGGGGATTGGCAACAAACACCCACCTCTCTGCCTCTGTTCCTTGTTCCAGGTCTGCACAGCAAGCTGACGGAGCTGACGACGGAGAAGTGCCGGTGAGCAACGCCGAGCCCACCCCACCCATGCCGGGGTGGGACAGGGGGTGGAGGGGTGGTTACACTACTTGATTTTCAGACCTCCCGAGTTCTCCTCCAAAACTGATGGATTTAGAGAGCACTGCTTGCCTTTCTGGCTCTGCCAAATTCAAACCTTTCGGGAGTTTTTGCCACCCAAGTCCCCAGCACAGGCAGGGCTTGGTGTGATCCCAACCTACCTCCAGTTCGCCTTCCCACTGGCAAGTGATGCTCGTGCCAGCTCGTGATTATTCTCTTGGGAAGCAATAAACTGTGAGGAAGCAAGCTCCTAACTCCAAGGGAGGTGTCACAGGGCAGTGTCTAGGCTCTAACACATTTGTTTCCCCTCCTGCCCCACAAGCAAAAGGGCGCTGTGGATGGAGGCACAGATTTTGGGGAGAAATCCAATAACCCCCTTTTTTTGTGTGTTCTGTCTTTTCAATTAGTGATGCTCAGAGAATTGAAGAGCTGTTTGCTAAAAATCACCAATTGAGAGAACAACAAAAGGTCCTTAAAGAAAATGTAAAGGTGCTAGAAAACAGGTAGGATTTGGTTTTCAATAGGGTGCTGCTTAGTGGCAGCAACTGCACCATCCTAGGGGGAGACTTCGGAATTTGCTGTCTTCCCAGGAGTGGAGTATAGCACAGGAATCTCTGTATTGCTCATACTCAGCTGCTGGGAGAGCTGGAGGAGTCTGAGCACATGCAGAGGAGCTTTCCTAAGCTCATGATGGTGGGACTAGATCTGGGGGGGTGGAAGGGTCAGTGATAACCCCTCTCACCAATTTGGGGTGATGGGCTGGGTGTTCACACTTCTCTGTGGGGAGGGCAGGAGCTTATTTCCCCCACGGGAACCGTGTGGTAACAAGCTGCTGGCCATGGTTTTTCCTTCCTCCAGGCTGCGAGCAGGTCTCTGTGACAGATGCATGGTCACCCAGGAGCTGGCCAAAAAGAAGCAGAATGAGTATGAGACCTCCCATTTCCAGAGCCTGCAGCACATCTTCATCCTCTGTACGTACCACTGCCTGCTGTAGGCTCAGCTTTGGCTGGCTCAGCCCTTGCTCAGTTAATGCCTCTCCCAGATACTTGCACAGGAGCCCTCGTGGTGACCAGGCACCCAGAAGGGGTTTCGGGATGGGGAGAAGGGAGGGAGCAGAGCTGTGGATGTCAGCCACACCCCCCAAGCAGAGGTAACAAAGCAGCAGACCTGGGGGTTGCAGCTCTCTGTGCCTCCAGAAAAGAAATGCCAGGCCATGTCAGCTGCAAGGAAAAAAGATGCATTTGGCATGGCAGGAGCAACACTCTGGCAAAGACAGGAAAGTCACAGCAGCAGCTCAGCACGGGTAAATGGAAATCAAGCAACACGTGTGATGGATCTTCTCCTGAGCTTTTGGCAGGGCTCCCAGCACTGCTCAAGAGTGGTTTTTTTTCCCTGGGGATTGAGCTGACCCCGGGAGTGTCCTGGGGGTAAGGGAGATAAGGCATTTAGGATGGATGGAGAGGTGCCAACAGCCCTTGGTTTATCTCCCCTGCTATGCCACTGCTCCCCAAGTGCTGCTTTCGAGCAGGAGCAAGCCAAGGCAGTCACCCACCCTGCCCGCGCTTGCCTGCAGCCTCCTCGCTGCAGCACCCGCCTGCTGGGTGCTCTCAGCTCCCTCTGGAATTTGCCTGATCCCACCTCAGACCCCCAGTCCCCCCCTAACTCAGCACCTGCTCATCAGGGGCGGCTGTGGTGTTCAGGGCAGGATGTTGGCTGTGTCCAACCCACCACACCACGGCTGCTGCTGCATCTGGGTCGTGCTCTCCCCTTGAGCTGGACGAGCTGCAAGCAGACCCAGTCCTGATGAAACCTGAGTCAGAAAGTTGCTCCCTCTTATCCCTTAGTCCCTGTACGTTTTCAGAGAAGGAAGGAAGGAAGGAAATTCGGCATCTCTCCAAAACCTGCTGCCGTTCCCCCCTCCTCTTCCCTTGGGGACCCCAGCGAGCTGGGGGGAGTATCAGCTCTCTCCTTGCAGCACCTGAACCCTCAGCCCAACCTCTGTCCCTGCAGCTAATGAGACGAATCGCCTGAGGGAAGAGAACAAAACTCTCAAGGAAGAACTGAAGAAGCTCCGGAGCCTGGAGTAAGTGCTTCCCTGGGTTTCATTCATTCTCAGGGGTGTTAGTAAGGACAGGGGCATCCCCACAGCTGAGCAGGGCTATGTCCAGACTGCAGCATCCTCAGGGGTACTTTAGCATCTAATTCCTGTGGATTCCTGTATATATTAGACATTGAAACATTCCTAACAGTCTCAAAACCTTTGTTGATCTTTGCTCGCTCCCCTTTTAACCTGCATCCAAGGATTCAGTGTTTGGGGAACAAGAGTATTCAACCCCTCTCCTCCTCATGGGGTACAGCTCATGGGAAACAAAGTTCTGGGCTGCTCAGCTTGGCCATGGACCTCCACCTGGGCTCTTCCATGGCACCAGCTCCCCTCCTGCATCAGCCAGGTTCTGTTTCGGAGGAAGGAGAGTGACACACAAGGAACTGTGATGCGGTTAAAGAGGGAGAAGAGATCAGCACCAACAGGCTCATATCCCAGCAGAGCACTGTGCTGAAAGCCAAGTAACCTGCCAGGCTGACCAATATATACAAATCAGCTCATTCCTCAAGGGTTTAAAGTCCAGAGAAATTAGCACTGAGGAATTAGTTTAGAAATGTGTTTTCTTTGGAGCACAGGAACATCATCCACTTAAAGAGAAACTGTGGCTTTTACTCCCCAAATGCTTCTCAAGACCTGACTAATTCCAGAGCTGTAGGTTGGGCAGGGCTTGATGAATGCTCCTGCTCTGCTCTGCTCTCCCTGGGATGCTGGATAGGAAGATTTCCAGCCAAACATCTATGTCTCAGCATCAGAGTTCAGCCAGGACTTTGTCCATGACATAAACATGTGTCTTCAAGACTTAGTCATTCCCTCATAGTCTTCAAGAGCATCAACCCCTCCATCCTGATATGGTGACAGAGCACAGCCACCACATCCTCATGCTGAATCCACCCCTACATCAGGCTGAAAGCCCAGCCAGGGACATACAGGTTCCCACAGGGCTTTTGCAATAGTCACAGCTGGGTCCTGGCTTACCCAACATCGTGGCATCCTGCAATGTTACCCACAGCCAAGTGGGGCAATCAGACCTTGAGCTGTCGTGCTGGTTCTGTCCCATGCTCCAGACTGCAGCTGAGTTAGTGATAAGCTTCAGTGGAAGGAGATGAGTCTGAGGATCCAGTCTATCCACATACACACTTACATAAATATGTATATTTGTATATCAGGCTCAGAGCTCCCAGTACAGTGGCTCCAAAACCTTCCTTCTCCTACCCCTTCCCATTAATTCATGTCCTTTTCCTTTCAACAGGGACAGGGCAAAGAACCCAGGAGTCACCTCCAGAGAAAGCAGCTCCACGCCAAGCTCCCCATTGCCTTTACTGTCCCCGGTGAGCAGAAATGTTGGCATCGAGAAAGGAGCTCACAGGGAAGCAGAAGAAGCCCACCATGATGTGGCAGACCTTGAGCTGGGAGAAGGTGGGTGTTGCTGGCTCCTGCCACCCTTGACGGATCTGGGGATGGGAAGAGTGACAGAGTCATGGTGCAAAACTGCTCTGGGAAAGGATCCGGAGAGCAAAGGCCAAGCTGTTGGCATCTCAGATGGACGTTGCCATGGGTAGAACAGGTGCTGGGGGAGAAATGCACATCAAAGGAGAAACACACTGCTCTACATTAGAGAAAAAGAGTGTTTGGGAGCCCTCACTGTAACACAAGTGATGTGCAAGTGTGGATCCTGTTTCATGCAGAGACCATGTTGTTGCCTTGCCCAACCACATGTGTAATGGAGGGAACATTCAATCAGGTGCTGGCTTGAGCCAAAAGGAAATTTTGACTCAAAGTTTTCGATAAGAGGTGGTTGGTACCAGCCAGTGGGTCCCTGGGAGGCTGTGAGACTCCAGCACACTTCAGGGTAGGGCTGCAGCAGCTCTGGGCAACTTTGTGTCTTTTTTGCAGAAAAGCCTGCAGCACAGAGAAGCTCTCCAAGCAGCAGGACTTCCCCAGGCACTGTCCTCCAAGAAGTCAGCCTTGCAGAAATGGTGAGTTGTCAGAGGTGGTCCGATGTCCTCGGGCATTCTTCCCACCGCTGTGGTCATCTGAACTGGATCAAGACAAGCAGATTAGGATAGGGAAAGAGTAGGAGGCACTCAGAGGGGAAACAACTAACCAGACTTGGGCAGTGCCAAAGAGGGCACCTACCAAATGCCAGATGCATTCTCTCTGCAGAAATTGCCACTTGCTGCAAGCAAAGCATGTGAAGTTTGGCACAGGCTCCTGTCCCTGCTGTGAACATGCACATCCATGTTTGCTCCTGTGTTTATCCTTCATGACAACACATCCAGCATCCTTGAGTCCTCTGCCCATTGCTCTGGTTCCTCTCTCAGATGTCTTGCTGGAGAAACCTCTGAGGAATGAGGGAGCTGGGGAGATTGTGCTGAGCCACATTTCAGTGTAGCTTATTCTCAGCCATAAAGTCAGCTCTCCATTACCTGGGTGAGCAAGGAGCTGGAGCACAGTGAATGTTGGAAAAGCCTGGAGAACGTGTAAACTGTGGGAGTTGTGGGTACCAGGAACAAACACACCACAGTAGCCCTGCCCAAGAGCAGATACAGGTGTCTCTCCATGTGCAGCATAATGAATATTGGTATTTTCAAAGGCCTGGGGTTCAGTGGTTGCCATTTTGTGCATTGATGCAAACACAAACACAGAAAGTGTGCCAGCTAAGGGTTGCTGAGTGATATGGTGACACTGGGTGCTGGGAGATGAGACTGCAGGATCTGGAGCCCTGTTCCTGGTCATGGGAAATCAAGCCCACATACACACCCACAGAGGTGCTTCTGTTTTGGCACAGGTTTTGCTTACCTGACCTCCACAAAAAACTTGAAAGAGCAGGTGAAAAGGGGCTTTGGTAAGGCTCCAGGCAGGCTGTGGGGATAATTAATAGGGATCGCAGGAAGGGCTGGTGGCATCTCCAGGTGGGCAGGGAAAAGTCAAGTCAGAACATGTGGTGAGCCTTTCATGACAGCTGATGGAGATGATGATGTCCTGGCCTCACAACCAGGTACTCCACTAGAAATACACCCACCAAAGCTGTGTGTGCCAGGAGCTTACATGAGTAAAGGCTAGGGAATTTGCAGGGTCTTATCTTGGTTAAGCCACTGAATCATGACTTAAGACCTCCTGCTCTACAAATCAGGGCAGCCCAAAAACAGAGTGCAGTAGATCCTGCCAGAAAGCATAAGGGGGAAATCTCCCAGTAGAAATTAATAAAAATCTGGTCAAGCTGTTGACCAGAATCATCAAACAGAGCACTCAGGAGCTGCTTATCTTGTTCTCACTGGTGAAGAGATGCATCCCAGCTCAGCTGGGCTCCCTGTAGCTCGGGGTGCACAGCAGAATGGCTCACCTGGACTTTCTCCCCTCTGCCACAGGCATCCCAGAGGATTTCCAACCAGCTGCATGGAACCATTGCCCTGGTGAGACCTGGTTCCAGGCCCTGTCTTCTGGAAAAAAGTCCTTCAGGGACAGCAGTGTCCCCACCAGCAAGGAAGACTCCTCTCCCTCCGGAGCGCGAGCACAGCCCCAGCCTTGAGGCGTGAGTACCAGTTCCTGGGTTGTGGTGTGGGCCTGATCCATGGCCCAAGGCACTGTCTCACTGGGCAGACTGGGATGAGATGGCCAGTATTCACTGTGTCTGTCCACCTTCCCCTCCAATCTTCTCCCACAGCCTTGGGGAGGGGGGAATCTCCCAGTTTATACCAGCAAAAAATGACCGGAATGCAGCCCAACAAGATCAGCCTCTCATTATTCCAGCTTCTCAGAGAGACCCATAAAGTGAACCGGGTGCCCCCACCTCCAGCTAGGAGAAGGACTTGTCCCAGGGCAGGCAGGAATCCCTGCTCCTCCTTATCTATTCTAATGGGCTTTTCTACAGGGCTCAGCACTTCCCAGACTTATCCTCCCCATGGATTTCAGAAGCACAGAAGGCTGAGCAAGGCTAGTGAGTTCACCAGTAGCAAGTTTTCCAGAGTGGGAGTAGCTCTGCTGAGCATTCCTGGGAAAAGCTTGCACTCATGGAAGGGAAATAACCAGCGATAGCAGGGACTGAATTTACAGGGCAGGTTCATGCACTGTACCAACCTTCTTAGCATGGCTGTAAAAGGCTCCCATTGAGTGAGATTAGGGCAGAGTGGGCTGTTCCTCTGTCCTGAGTGTCTTCAGGCCCACCAAGGCACTAAGAAAGCCCAGGAGGGTGGGTAGGATGCTGCTGGCTGTAAGGTATGATTTGAAAAGTGATGTCTCAGCAGCAGTGCTGATGTGAGTGGTCACTGCATCCTCACCCTCACTCAACCCACTGCCTGGACGTGCTGTGGCCCAGGGACAGCGGATTGCTGCTGGATAGGGATGGTTTCCTGCAGTGTGTGCAGTGAGGAGACCTGCTGCCTGAACCCCCCGGCCACCAGGACCTTCCTCCCCAGCACCCAAAGGCAAGCATGATGCACAGGCCAAGAGCTGCAAGAGGGCACAGAAAGACCATGTACATCCCCTACAGGGCTAGGAAACCATGGGAAAACTCTCTATTTAAAATGATGAAGGTTTTCATTGCTTTTTCTAGTTATTTAACAGCAAGCAAACTTGACTCCCCCAAGGCTGCTCCATCCTATGAAAACCTCAAACTGACCACCCGGAGAGAGCAGCTCTGCCTCCTCCACAAGCACCTTTCCCTGCACCAGCTGGGGCTGGCGAGTCACTGCACCTCGGCTGAGCGGGATGGCAGCAGCTTCTCCAGCCATTTGCTCAGGACCAAAGATGCTGAGGGCAGGACACGGTCACGCGACGGCTGGGAAGATCACGCAGCCTTGCTGAAGCTCCCCGCCACCATGGTGTACGTGAGGGATCAGCACCTGGAAGAAAAACTGCACCTCCTCAAGCACCGGGAGCGGCTGCAGCACCTCCTCATGCAGCAGTGCCAGCCAGGCCAGCGGGCAGAGGGAGACACCAAGCTCACACCTGAGGAGCGGCCCCTCTCCCCGTGGCTGAGCATCGCGGCGGGATGCAAGGAGGAAAGGTCCTTCCTGGAGGATGCCGCGGATGGGAAGGAAGAGAAGGAGCTTTGGCTGAGCCGAGACCGCCCCGAGCTCCGAGCAAAGGTGAAGGAGGCAAGGGATGATGATGCAGACACGCCACTGGATCTGTCAGACTCCGGCCGTGGCAGGGAAACAGACTGGCACCACCGCCGGGAGCTGCGGGGGTGCGGCAGCCCTGGGGAGAGCCCCGCTGAGCTGACAGCCCACGGCCCTAGTGGGAGACACAGGGCACAGCGGGACGACCTGCGCTTCCCCTACCACTGGCCCAGTGCCACCCGGGCACTACCTGGTGCTGCCAAGAGGGAAGAGGAGGAGGAAGAGGATGAAGCTGTGGTGAGTACAGCTCGCGTTGGCACCAGCTGTGGCCCCTTCCCCTTCCCAGGGTGTCCAGCACTGCTGCTGGCACCATTGTGACCACTGTTAGGAGGATGGTTTTGATTTATGTGATGCCAACTTGCACAGGGCAGAGCCACAGCTGCTCAGCCTGGGCTCTCATTCCCCGTCTTCCCTCCACTGCTTGTGGGGTTTCCATCCGAGCCCAAGGACAGGCAGTGTCTGTGCCCCCTCCTGCAGGCTGGTGCAGGAGGTGTGCTGGGCTCCCTGCAACACACCACAGCACACAGAAACGCCTCTGTGATGCTCGTCCCCATGGGTGTCACACCTAAGGGCTGGGGACAATCCTTTCCTCCTGCCTGCTGGCAACAACCTTTGTGCTCCCTGTATCCCTGTATCCCACAGCTCACGCTCTCACGGGCACATCTGACAAACAACTCCACACCGAGCAACCCGGAGGCCCTTCCTGAATCTGGGGTGAGATGGGATGTGAATACACAGAAGGGAGAACCAGGTAAGAAGCCCCAGGCAAATGTGACATTTGAGAAGGCAAGAGCAAAAGGTGCATTTTGGCAAAGGCATCTCTCAGCCTGGAGCTCTGTGCTGGGCTCTGCACATACCTGCAAACACACCAACAGGAAAGACCCTTCCAGGGACCCAGGCGCTCCTGGCTCCCAACACTTTTGGGCCATTAGGGGAAATTCAGGTTTCACATTTCTGCCCTTGAGAGCTCAGTTTTCAACCCTAGAGATGTCCAAAATTCAGGCTCAGTACCTCTAGGGAGAAAGTAACTTCAGCTGTTCTGGAGAAAAGCCCAGTGTCTCTGCCCAGCACGGTCAGGAGCCACCCATGGGGTGCCCTTGCTTACCCTGCAGAGCACCCTCCTCTCCATGCCTGGTGGCATGGAATTCCCAGGAGCTAAAGAGGTCAATGTAGCTCCACCCTATTGGCAAAACCCACTCCAGAGTGAGCAGCAACAAGATAATGCTGCTGCTCCAGCATTACCCAAGAAATCCCCAAGAGAGATGGGGAAAACACAAGAGGTTTGCAGGACTAACACTGGAAAACCATCCCTGTCTGACCCCTTACTCTAATGCATGCCCTGTGCTGGCAAAGCACACAGGGTTGAGCATGGAGACAGGGATGCTGGTACCTGTAGCGGGTAGACCAAGATGCTCTCCTGCTTTTTCCTTGCTCCATCCCCCACAAGAGACCTTTCAAGGCTTTCTCCCTGCCTGACCACCAGGGGACACAGGTGCCAGGTTTGTCCAGGTGGGTGGGAGGCAGCAGCCATGGGGATTGGAGTAGGAAGCACGTCTGCTGAGAGCTGCTCAGTACCAGTCTTACTGGCTTGGCCAGAAAGTTGAGCTCTCCTGGATTAGTTGGTCTGGGTGTGTCGGAGTGGTTTGGGAACACTCTCCGGAGCAGGATTTTTCACGGTGGAAAAAAAAAAAAAAAAGGGAGTCCTCTGTGATTTACATGCTAAGGAGATATCATCATGGCAGAAGAATTTCAGCTGATTACATTCTGGGTGTGGGAATACAGGACTTTCTTCAGTTCTCACCTTAAGGTTGACACAAAGCCCAGGAAACAAGACACAAAAACTTCTGCGCTTTCTAGTGAACCTTAACCTGCAGAAGGATAAGGTGAGGATGGGATCAGGCCACAGGGACTCCAGGAGTGCCTGGAAGCAGCAATGTCTGCTCTCCCACCTGGGCAGGGAGGCTGCCTTGCTGAGCCCCACCCTAGCCAGACCTGGTGTCATAACCAAGAAGTACTGAGCTTCTGGAATGCCCCTGCCCCTCTGAAGAGGGGACAGCCCTGTCCCCAGCCCTGTCTGCCCTCCACGGCCAGCCCAGGTGTGCTGCTGTGGGTGCAGTCAGGGTGATGCCACCAGCAGCAAGGTTTGGCCCCCAACTCGTGCAGATTCACCCTGTGCAGAGGTCAGGTGTGTGCAGGTTTGTGTCTGGGGTTCTGTAGCCTTGGGGTCTATGAGCAGCAAAACCTTTTGCTGGGCAGGGAAGTGTCTCCCCTGCCTTTCCTTCCTCTGCTCCTCGGCACATGTTTCCTGCCAAGAGACACTGACCAACACCAACAGCAAATGTGTGAAAAATATGCTTCTCCCTACCTGGAGCTAAAATGGGAGGGTGCAGTCTGGGGTTTAAATACCCCCCCAGCTTCCCACCTGAATGTAGCCACAGATGTAGGGGCAGCACTTGCAACTTTGGTGTAGCAAAGTCCTACAGATACACCTTTAGTGGGAGCCGGTTTCCCAACAGAATCCTATTGGATCATCCATAAGCATTCATTCCAAGCCACTAAGCTCGCAGTGTCTCTGCTTTGCAACACAGTTTATTGCTAAACCTGTTTTCTGCCTCAGTGGCTCTCAGAGCACAGACCAGTGGCTCTGTATCTGCTCATGAGCTTGTCAAGCCTCCTGCCAGCCAAAAAAGCCCTTCTTTTTGTGTTTCCTTAGATGACAATGATGCTGAGTCTGGGAAGCAGGAATCCGATGAGCCAGACACAACGGACAGCGAGGTCGGTTTGTTCTCCTCAGCCATCAGCTTAGGCTGCCGGGTCCAAGAGCCATAAGACAGGTTGTCCCTGCCCAAGCTCCCTCCAGAAGGTGATGGCTCTTCCTGCACTAGGTGCCAAAACTCATTCCCACCCTGTTACACAACTTGTTGCTGAGGGATAGAAGTATCACTCTTTCCAGCTAGACAAGAGTGTTTATGAACAATAGCATTTGTCATCACTCCATAGGAATGATCACAAAGGTCCCTGGCAATGCCACTAGCTCCCTGGGAAATCCAGGGTAGTTTGTAGACTGACTGTTTTCATTGCTCTAGGGGGCTGCCACATATGAAGATGAGATCCTACAAGAAGCCGAGGCTGATGGGAAATACTTCTGCACCAAAGACAAAGCTCATGTGCAGCAGAAGAAGAGAAAAAGAGGACAGGATCTTTGGCCGAAAGGTAGGGAGAAGGAGTCCCTCGGGGCATCGGCTCAGGGTCACAATTTCTGCTGCTTTCCAAGAGGCTCCTGTGAGAAAAGCATGAGGGAACCGAGGGCAGAGGGGAGGAGGGTTCTTCTGCTGAGCACATGCCACGCTGTGCTGTGTTTTGGCAACACCTGTCTCCAGCTGGAGGAGCCCCCTGCTAATGGTTAGCCAGGGCAGCCTGGGCAGGGTGACCAGGAGAGCACTCCTGAGCACCTAAGCTAACAGAGCTGTGTTTGCTTAGCAGGTCAGGGAGGCAGTGACTGGGGAAGGCCAAATTCCCAGGGGTGAGTTATTCACATGCAGAGAAAGGTTTCTGCCCATTCTGTTGATCTCCCACTGTGGCTAGGGAGGTTTCCCTGCTGACAGAGGAATGTGTTGTACTCATGTTTCCTACAGGTGAATAAGCAGAAAACTGCTCCTGATAAGGGTAAGAATAAGAGAGACCTTTGTCTGTCAGGCCTTAAAAAGTGCTCTGTCAGACAAACCCTGCTGCTCACCCCCTCTGTACCAGCCATAAAGACAGGGAAGTGTTGACCCAATTATAAATGCAGAGAAGTCTGCTGCTGGAACATGAAAGGAGATTGTTTAACAGCCCAGCCTTCAGAGGGGTTTGCTTACTCAGGGTACACCACCAGAGCTGGGTGACAAGAGGATTTGCTCTACAAAATCAGCCACTCAGAGCAGTGGTGGGGAAGATGCCCTGTACACCCCAGGGCAGACACATCCAACCTTCTAGGACAGGATGGAGATGTCCCAAGTGAGGACTGAATGCAGCTGTGGTAGGAATGGGGTGATGGAGAGGCATAACACCTCTCTCAGCATGTGGTGTGGGCCATGTACCACACTGGAAGGGGGGAAAATACAAGGAATACATCCTGCTGGTCTGGGTACCCTCTCAGGTATGCTCCTGCATCAGGTCAGTTCTCTGCCTATTTCTGCTTTACATGTTGTTTCTGTGTCCAGGATGACAACAGCCTCCCCTGGATAATCCACACATCTCACTTGTGAGGTGTTTCTCTTGGTCTTTCCTCTGCTGAGCTTTGCTTCCTCCTGCACTGTCCCTATTTTGGGATGAGGCCATGCTGATTCCGTACGTGTAAATCCATTGCTCTGTGGTTGACTCCTGCTGTCATCTTGCTGTTTACAGGAGCTAAGAAGTCAATGAGAGGAAGAAAGAAAATCAAAGTGGAGCAATGCTCAGTGGGGATCACAAAGGAACTGGAGAATTGCTCTGCTTCCCACAATGATACCTCTGAGGAGAGTTAACAGCAGGGCAGGATGAAGCGACACGGAGGGCTCGGAGGCCTCAGCATCCCACCCACGCTGGGAGTGAATCCTTCTGTCATGCTGGGCCTGGCAGTGGGGAATTCATAAGGACCCACTAATGGGTAGAGCACTCAGAAACTCCTCACTCAGTGCTCCAGGAGAGGCTAGGCAAGGAAGAGCCATGCAGGTGATCCCCAGAGCAGCCAGGTCACTGTTGATGGAGCAGCACATTCAGCAACCCCAGCCCTGCACTGGAGCAGACCCTCAGACTGGTGCTAAGAAGAGGAAACATCTCTTTGCAGCACTCACCCTGGATCAGAACAATGATTCTTCCCTGGGATTTCATGCTTGGAGAACAGACTACCCAGACCCCGTTCCTCATGTAGGATGGCCTGGTGGCTGGTCAAAGGGTGGTGACCAAGCTAAATGCTGCATGTACAAACTTGCTTTGATTAAATCCCTACCCAGGTTTCATACACACGTGGATCTTCTTTGACCTGGAAAAAGTCCATGGTTTCCTTTTCCAGTTAAGTGAGGAGCAAGCACATAAGTGGACAGGTGGGATGTAGCCCTGGAGAGGGCAGGGAGAAGAGCATGGGAAGGGAGGGCTTGGGTGCTCCCTCTCCCCAAGGTGTCCTGCATGCCTGGAAAAGGTCAGTGTGTGAGACCCAGCTGTGGCTCACAGCAGAGCACCAGCTCAGCAATTCACGCTGACTTTGGCAGGATCGCTGGGAGCTGTTTTTCACATGGATAAACTGCTCTTAATATTTTTTTTTCTGTTGGGCTGAGATGGGAAGGACTGCAGTGAGCATCCCTGCAGCCACAACATCGCTCCAGGAGCCAGGCTGGGGTGTTCCTGGAGCACAGCTGGAGAACAGGGGGACAAAACAGGAGACCAAAGGAGTGCCAGAAGCAGTACCTTCCCTGGTTGGTGCCCCATCATTTCCTTTACCCGCAGTTATTTCTGTTTCAACGTGTGTTTGTTTGTCCGCTCACAAGAGCGAAGGCGAAGCGCAGCCAGCCAAGAGCAGCATCTTTATCCTGCAGCGCCTTCCTGCCTCCCCAACCCCAAAATCTCACTTTAAGAGGGGGAGCAGGGGCGGGAGGGGGGCCAGCCCTGCGCGGGGCAATCCCGCACCCAGTCGGGCGGGAGCGGGTGCGGGAGCGGGTGCGGGAGCGGGTGCGGGAGCGGTGCGGGCGGAGCGGCGGGCGGGCAGTGCCGCCTGCTGGGCACCGCCGGGCAGGGCCGGGGCCGATCCCGGAGCGCGGGGGATGCGGTTCGGCACCCGGGGAGCACCGCAAGGTCTGCCCCTGATGGCTCTGGAGCCACGGAAAGCGGACCGGTAGCGGGGATGGAGCGGGGGAGTCCCGCGGGGCGGCTGCTGCCAGGACAGTTCCGAGCAGCTAAACTTCCCGGGCTGGAAAATAACTGAGACGGTGCTGCGGAAGGGTCTGGAGCACAGATCTGCTGAGGGAGCTGGAGGTGCTCATCCTGGAGAAAGAGGCTCAGCGGGGGACCTTATCGCTCTCTGCGACCACCTGGAAGGAGGTTGTAGCCAGGTGGGGTTTGGTCTTTTCACCCTGGTAACAAGTGATAGGACAACAGGAAATGGCCTCAAGTTGCACAAGGGGAGGTTTAGATCGGATATCAGGAAAAATTTCTTCACCAGAAGGGTTATTAAGCACTGAAAAGGCTGCCCAGGGCAGTGGTGGCGTCACCGGAGTTGCAGGGCTGATTTTTTCCAGCTCAAAGCGTTCATCAGATCACGGCCATGGGAAGGGGATCAGGGTCACCATTGATGCCTTCCCCCCTCGGTCCCGGGCAGACAGCATTGAGCCTGTCCCTCCTCAGACCGACTTGCAGGGGCAGCAATACCCAGAGCAGCACTGAGCACGGTGGTGAACTGGATAAAACTGTGTTTTAAAAATACCACAGCCAAAAAAAAAAAAAAAAAAAAAGTCGAAGTGGAATCCCATAAAGAGGCCCCTCAGACTGTAAGAAGGTAGCCTGGGATGGGGAGAACTGAAGAGGGAGGGAACTTTTATAGCGTATAAAATAATCACCTCCCTATGACAATCCCTGGATAAGCAAAGGTGCAGAAGTCTTGCCAAAAATAATGAAGTCCTCAATTTCTTTTTTTCCCACAGAATTTTTTTCCCTCCCTTTGCACAAGACCACCACAGAATCCACTTTAATTTATAGGACTTTTATTTTTATTTATATTGCTTCTTGCCTTCTTCCAGCAGGCATTTTCACCCATATCTTCTGCAGGGTGTGTTTGAGGGGCTGGCAGGGACACATATTTCATAGTTAGGGCAGCCCTATAACTATAAAAACAAAAAATAGTTTTGTCAGGTCTGAGTAAAGTGCTCCTCTGAGCAAGTTGTTGAAGTAAATTAAACTTTATACGCTGCACTTGATCTAGTGCTGGAATTTCTCTGCTCCAATCCAGGCCCTGGCTTGCTGTTACCTCCTCACCATGTTGCAGAAAGGTGAATAATTGCTGAGGTCCCTTAATTGTCATAATTATGCTTGTCACTCTTTTGTTCAAGTCGTTCTTGACAGGTAAATGTATGTATTGATCTGGTGATATGCAGGCAGCCTCTGACTTGACCTATTCTGCTGTAAGGAAGAAATCTGAGCCCTGCAAGGAGCCCTGGAGCTTCGCAGAGGTTTCCATGTGGAGGTTCAGCTCCGCCCGAGGTAACGTGTTTGCAGGAACACACAGGGCAGCATTCAGCCCAACAGGCAGATCCTGCCTTCCCTGCAGCCCAGCAGCCTTTAATAACCCACTGGAGTTTGGCTAATGACTCCAAGGGGCATCTGTGTGCCAGACCCAGCAATCTATGCTTTTTGCAGAGTTAATCCATTTTGTTGCCACAGTCCCACTCAGTATGAGAAGGAGGTTTTACACAATAATCTTCAGAAATCCACTGAAATTACCCTCAGAGCAAAACAGCAGAAGGGAAGCTGTCCCATGAGCAGATCAGTCCTTCTGGCAGCTCACGTTTGTTTTGTTCAGACGAATTACAGCTCTGATGTCACCAGTGATGTGGTGTAGGTAGGACATCTGGGCAGGCAAACTGGTTTCCCAGAGGAATGGGTTCAGAGCCCAGCCTGGGTTCACTCAGGTCAGGGGATGGATTTGAAATTGCACAGAAGTCTGGGAGAGCGATGGTGTAACCATTTCTGTTCGCTTTTAGTCCATCCAAAATAGCAACGAGTGGTTCCCTTATTGCCTGTCAGGTCAAATAATTCTGGTAACAGACCATTGCAATTCTTTTGCTTCCTGATCCTTAAGCATCTGCACATGCTTAATCATCCTCACAGCACAGATCCCTGCTCTTAGCTCACAGAACCCCCTGATCCTCCCTGTGCATCAGCCTCCCACTAAACTGACATTTTCAGCTACTCTCTAGACTTGATTTGTAAAATTTTGTAAGAAATAAATTCATGCAAGACAAGCTGTGAGTATAAATCTCCATCTCAGGCAAAAAAAAGAAACCTGCCAACACACAAAGGTTCCTCTGTTGCATATGTAAGGAGACGGTGCTGGGCAGGAAAGTAGGAAGTGCAACAAGCTCAAAGCAAAAGGGAACTGTGCTGGGAACGTGGCTGCTGCAATGCAGGAGCCAAAAACCACCAAAAACAAAGATATGCATGTCAGATCTTTCCCCCTCACAACCTTCTGTGGTGCTATTGCTTTCATGGCAATAGATAACTTGAAGGTGATTTACTCCATGCCCTTTTCGTGAGCCTGAGCACCACCTTCTCTGCAGTGAAATGCTTTTAGCTGGGGTCTGGTCAGCATGCAGTGCCCATTTATAGTGCTGGCTTTGGAAACACAGCTTCACTCTTCAGTTCACCGCAGGAAAACTCATTCCAAGCATTACTGAAGCCTTGCTTAAATCCTGTTTCGGGAATTTAAGTGGGATGGGCATTTTTGTGTAGGTCCTTGCCAGGGTCAGATGTGCCCTGAATGTGTGAAAAAGGCAGCACAGCCTCTGGCAGCCTCCTGTGGTGCACAGGATGGAGGGGACGGGGACAGGGACAGCTCAGGTGTTCAGAATGGAGACAAGGACAAGCCTTTAACTTTTGAAAAGAGGCTGTGAAGTCATGGATAGGGTTAGCAAGTCCAGAAAGCAGTGGTGGTTCTCAAAGAGAGAGATTTGGGGAGTTCCTTTGCTCCTTTATCTCTAGCAAAGTTTACTGTAGGAGTTCTTAAGCCAAAGTTCATGTTCCTCTTGCATCCCTTGGGTACCACAGCTTTCTGCTCTGCCTTGAACATTGTCACCAAGCCTTCAAGAGTTCTCCAGCTCCAGCAGGGCTGTGCTGCACACCCTGCTCATACCGAACTGCTTTTGGATGTGCTGAGCTCCAGGGGGACTACTCCAGAAAGCACATTTTGCAAGATTCTCTCACGAAAATTATTAATTTATTAATAGCAGCCCATAGTACAGCACCACGTGCTTCGGGGGAGAGGGTTTGATTCATTTATTCACAAATCCTCATGTAAACACCCCATAACAATTTCGTGACTCGAGAACAGGGTCCTCCTGAGTACAGGGAGAGATGACTCAATCAATCAGCTCCTTATCTTTTAAATACTTTGTGTCACGCAGGAGAGCCTGAGTCATTTTCCGAGGCACTCGGTTATCAGCACAGAGGTCTGCTGGCAGTGTTTGCCTCCTGGGGATCAGCAGCTGATTTTGCTGTAACTGTGACTCTGCAGCGAGAACAGAGGGTTGTGTCACGGCTGCGGGTGAGCACATGGCAGTCCAGGGGACACGGCCAAGGGAAACCAGGACTCACAACTAGAACCCTCTGGAGGCAGCTTAAAACCACAGCAGGTCACACAGAGAACGCACTGGTGGGACTGACAGCTTGAGTCAAACCTGGCTTGACAGGGTTTGGGATGCAGGAGGAAAGCGATGAAGACCGATGTGCCAGCAGGGAGCAGGAGTGATCCAACATGTGAGTGCAGTTCGGAAGGGTTTCATCATTTCTTACGTACGTAACAAACATAGGGAATGTGTTTTCTGAGACACAGTGAAGAGGAGGAGGAAGATGAGCTCAGGAGAACGCACAGTCCCAAAAATGCAGTGATTGGTCTTTAGATAGATGTAGTGAGTGTGAAGCTGAGCTCCAAAGAGTACTGGTTCACTTGGGTGTGTTGATTTCAGGAGAGAATTTAAAAGGATCAAGCTATGATAGAAATTTGGGTCAAATTTCCAAGGTCCTTGGATTAGAGCCTGTTCAGGAGAGAGGGGACAGTAAGCTCTGGGTGCATATGGCACTTATGAATCATCCTCCCAGACTTCTGAGACCACCCTGGTACCCCATGAGGCTTCTTGGATCCCCATTCCCGCTCTCCTTAGGCTGGAAAAATGTGTACAGAAATTTCTGGTGCCTTGTCTTAATACCACCAATTTCTCCAAATGGAAGCTGCTCTTCTGGTTCCCAGCCTAAATATACTTATGACCTGTTTATCTTTGCTTGATTTTGGGCCATGATTTTGCAAAAAATATAACACCCAGCCCACATATGTACTTTAAAATGCTGTCTCGTACCAGATGCTTAGACCAAATCCTGCAGTTCTTGCACATAGAAAAATCCTTGTGACCTTGGTGACTCTACTCCCCATATATTATTGGAATAAGGAGTTGCAGGCTCGTCCTGTTCCACACCAGTTCCTTATTCCAGCAGCCCCTGACTCCTCAGACATGTATCCACACAGCCCAGGGCTTCCTTTAAGGCAGAGCAGAAGCTCCAGGAGCAAAATGAGCATGAGTTGAGTATTGGAGATTCAGAGTGATGCTTTATATCTGTGCAATAACATTGTTGTAAATGCAAATCTATCTGTCTTCCCCTTTGTCCAGGGGTTTTGAGGTGCTTAAGGCTGGAGTGGCTTCAGCCCAGAACTTGAAGCTGCTGTGCAGCAGCAGGGTGGAGAGTCCAGCCGTGCTCCAAAACAGCATCCCCCTGTATGAGCTCAGGGTTCTTCTGTCCCCCCACACCAGGGATTCCCTGCAGGGAGGAAAGGTTGCTCAAGGTCGTACCCAGTCGCTGTCATTTGTGGGAGTGATGCTGATGTGCCACTCATCTGTTTTAGCATCAGATTCCTTGAAACAGAGCACTGTGCTCTCTGTACTCAGACACCGGGAGCGAGTTCACCTGTCAGATGTAGATGAAAGCTCCCCAATATTAACAGCAGCAACACTCAAACGGCTAAATTCAGCTTTGAAGTTAGCAACCCACTAAGCCACGGAGGCTGCTCCTTTCTGTGCTGACTCAGTGGGACGATTTACATCCCACAGCTATTTTTACAAGGAAAGAATAACAAAAAAGCCACACATTTATTTTTCAAAATCCAATCTTGGGTTCTAGAGAATTGTTTGCAGCAAGCCTACATAGGTTTCCATGCCTATTTATCCCTTGGCTTATTTGATGCTCTTGCCAGCAAGAAGGATTTTAATTCCTTTTTATCCCAAACTATTTTTTTCCACAGCTGTGATATGAGATGGTTCTGCCAAATAATTTAGGCTCAAAACCTGACCTACATTGAATAGCATAAGATACTGAGGATGTTCTCGAGATTTTAAGAGGAGACTTTGTATTTCACTGCAGGATTTTTAATGAAAGCCTACAAGAACACATTGTCTTATGTTTCCTATCCTAATCCTATTATTATTAATAAATACTGTAAGACATGTTGATGGCCCACTTTCAACAGTATACAAAAAAGGACCTTATGAAACAGCCATATGAAAAGACATAAAACCTGTATGTGTTTTATAGGACAGTTTCAAAATCTATCTTTTGTTCAGTGCCCATATTTCAGTCCAGACATTGGTTTGATTGCTAATGTAGACCATAAGCAATATCAAGAGTTGTCATGTAGCTTCTTCAAGCATGTTTGGCAAGAGCATTCACCATTCTAAGGGTCCAGTGCAAATACATTAATACCTGCTTAATTACATACATCTCAGTAGTCCCTCAATGGCAAATTTGATCTGTACCTTAACATATGTACTGTGTGGGCAGAATCCTGCTTGGGAGCACAAACTGCTTCAGAGCATGTGAGGTGGGAAGCATGGGAGTCTGCATTTCGGTTTCAGAGGAACACAGAGGCCACCAACACCCACACGCTGCTGTTCTCAGCCCCAAAGGGTTCATCATGCCCAGCACAGCTTCCAAACCTCACCTAGCACAGCTCCCAAACCTTCCCTTCCAGGTCCAAGGGCATGGACATCATCAGAGCACATCAATATCCCCAGAGGAAAGGAAAGGGTAGAGCTTTCTCGCTTGGCAAGCAGTCAGAGCATCATCTGGGATGTGGCAGACACCAGTTCAAGAGCCTGAGGGGTATGTTTATCCCGAGCAGTATAAACATGCCAGTCTGGGAAACGACTGAGATGCTTTGAGTTATTTTGTGGAGATAAATACTAAGTTTGTGTTCTCCCAGCCCCGGGTCTGCCTTGCCCATATACGGCCCACGATCAGCACTGCCTTGGCTTTGCTTCAGGAGCTGGGAGCGTGGGGATCCATCCCTTTGCACGGGTTTCGGAGCTGCTGGTGAGTCTCGGGGTTGTGCACGGGAGTCTGCACCCTCGGGGTCGGCGAGCTGGGGTCCACCTCAGCCCTGCCAACTGCAGGAGGGCTGGGTCCCAGGCTGCTGAGATGGAGCAAGAGGATCGACCGCCTTCATCCGCTTTTGTAGGAGCGCTTTGACGCGCACAGCCGCCCGCGATGGGTTTAACAGATGTGCCCTCCTGCCTGCAGGAAGTCCAGGAGGCCTTGGAAAGGGAGACCACCAGTGCGACCGAGGGTTTGGGTGGGGAGACGGTGGGTGGAGAAGTTTTAAAAAGTCATACAACGGGACACGGTGGGTATTTGCGAGGGGGCACGGTGGGTGGTTGTGCGGAGACACGGTGGGTGGTTTTGCGAGGCCACGGTGGGCTTGTGGCTGTGGTAGAGAAGCACTCGAGGGAGAAAAGGGCTGGCAGCGCGACGGCCCGAGGGTGCCGGTCCTGGTTCCCCCCGTCCGCCGGGGCAGCCCCTGCCCGCCCGGGCCCCCCAGCGCTACCCGGGCCGGCGGCGCTAGGACCCGGCGGAGCCCCACGGGCCGGCGCGGGGAGGGGCGGGGCCACCCGCCGCGGGCCAATGAGCGCGGGGCCGCGGCCGGTTTCATTTGCATTCGGGCGCGACGCAGCCAATGGGCGCGCGGGCCGCCGGCCGCGCTGCGCTCCTGCCGCCCCGCCCGGGCGGCGCGGCTCATTCGGAGAATGGCCGCGGCCACGGCGTGCGGCTCCCCGCCTCCCCGCCCGCCCCGCGAGCAGCCGCCGCCGCGCAAGCGGGGCGACTCCCGGCGGCGCCAGGCCGCCCTCTTCTTCCTCAACAACATCTCCCTGGACGGGCGGCCGCCCTGCCCGCCCGCCGAGAAGCCGCCGCTGCCCGCCGGCCCGGGCGAGGGGGAGGAGGCGGCGGCGGCGGCGGAACCGGCCGGAGCCCCCCCGCGCCTGCTGCCCCCGCCGCCCGTATGCCAGCCGCCGCCCGCCCTGCTGCTGCCCGGCGTGCCCGCGCTGGCCGCCGCCGGAGCCAAGGGGGATGCGGACACCGCCCGCGGGGGCATCTTCCTGCCGCAGCTGCTGCTGGGCGGCCCGCTGTGCCCGCCGCCCCCGGCGCCGCCCGCCCTGCCGGGGATGCTGGCGGCCCCCAAGCCGGGCGCCCCGGGGCTGCTGAGCCCCTCGCAGAGCGCGGCGGGCGGCGGCTTCGCGCTGGAGGCGCAGCGGCAGAGGTGAGTGAGGGGACGGGTCTCGCCGGGCCAGCCCGCCCCTGCCGCCCTGACCCCGCGGGGCGTGGGAAGCGCCGGGACCCCCCGGGGCCCTGGGAAGAGCCGGACTTTCCCAGGGCCCTGGGCCGGCCGGCGGCTCCGGGAGGGGGGAGCGGGGCATGGGAAATGGGCGCCCCCGGGGAGAGTGGCCGCGGGAGGCGGCGCCGGCCCCGCTGTGCCCCCGGGAGGGAGCACCTGCCCCGGCAGCCCGGCCGGAGGTGCGCGGGGATCCAGCCGGGGAGCGCTGCCCATCCCGGCATCGGGAGCGCGGCTCGGCCCCGGGGAAGGAGGATGCCCCGGAGGATGAGTGGGATCTGCGGAGGGGATCGCTCGCTGAGGCTCTGGCTGCAGGTCTGCGGAACCCCGAACCCTGCCTCTTGCTTTTCCCCAGTCCCAGTTTCTGCGTTTTTCTGTTTCCAGTTGGAGCTGTCAGGGTCACTGCTAGGCAGGATGCTTCCTCCGTGCACACTGCTGGTGTCGTGCCTTCTCCTGCTCTCTGCTGCTTGTCTCTGCAGTAACTCTGTGTATTAATGACTGCTTGTGCGCTGGGAACTTGGAATCAGCCTCGGGGGAGGATGCTCTGGCCTTCAGAGCAGGATTACTATTGCATTTCCAAGGGACTTCTATCAGCTTGGAAGTGTTGGTTTGCTAATCGACTGGAAGGCAGGCTCTTGCTCAGATCTTGGGGATTTGAGCTCTGAAAGAACTCTTTTCAGGCCGTTTCTTGCATAAACAGCTCTGTAAAGTGAGCTGGTCCTCTGAGCCTGCAGATAGGCAGCGGTATCAAAGGCTTTAAGTCTCTGTGGTCTTTACAGTGGCTTCCAGAGCTTTGTTAGTGAGCTGAAATAGAGATGTTGTCAGTGCAAAGCTGGGGAACTTGCTAATGCAGTTGATGGGTATTCTGTTTCAGTGTGCATCTCACAGTGGAGGTGTTCTGTGTATCCCCAGGAAACAGCTACTTGGAGGCTCACGTGGATTTGAAGAGAAGTAGCTGTTTTTCAGTAATGTCTGGGGGTCTTCGTGTGTTGTCCCTCCTGTGATGTTTTTCCTTCTTGAACTGTTACTTACCAGCCATTGCTTTTTTTGGAGAAATTGAAGCTGGGCCTGCTCTCTGGATGTCCTGGATGCACAGATTGCACTGTTGTGTGCTGCTTGTTGTGCAGGAAATTCTGAAGTGAGGGTGTTGCTGTGGCACAGCTCCTTCCCAGCACTCCTGGTCCACAAGATCCAGCGCACGAGGTGCTGTGTGATTTCATTTCATTGCTTTAATATTGTTGGTAGAGCCCCTGAGGGCAAGTTCTGCATTAAGAGCTTCACAAGCACAGTTCCCTCTGTGGCTGTGGCATTTTGTGTGCCCGTGTGCATGGAGTTCTGGACTGATGGATCTCATGTAAATGGTTCAATCCTTCCCCTTCCTGCTCCAAGTCAATAGGACGCTAAGAAAATATTCCTAGGATCTTCTCATTTGATGTCCCCTTTCTTTGGCACCAGGTTTTAGCTGTTCCACTGGAGTAATTTCAATCAATCCACCTGAAAAGAATGATGAATCAGAAATAAAAGGTAGAGAGAAGTGCGAGGGGGCAATCAAGGGAATCAAAAGGCTTCTGCCTGAGTAATGACAAAACAGACCATGATTTTTCTGCTTGGAAGAGATAGCTGAAAGGGCATGTTGTATGGCATCAATCAGTTTGTATACTACTTTCAGGGTGATTTGGAGTGAGAGTTCATCTGGTTTTTATCTTTAAAGAAAAAGAGCATCAGCTGAAACTATCAGACAGAAAATCCACGTCTTTACATGGAGATACACACATCTTCTGACAAAAGCACAGTTTTATGCTGCCTGTGGGGATGTGTCAGACCCAACATATTTCATTTTTTTTGCTGGCAACTTGCAGGTTGAGGGACTTAAAGCACTTTATTTTTTCCACTGGACAGTTCTGTGCTTTGTGCTGCAACAGAGCATCCCTTCATCCCCCTCTGCGTGGAGCAGAGGCATCTCCTCTTGTTGTAAATACGCAAGGAATGATTTGGGGACTTCTTTGCTGCTGGATGGTGGTGGTTGAGCTTCCTCCCCTTCTGTGTTGGGGCAGCTGTTTACAAAATAAGATTCAGAAATCAAGAATTACAAAATGGGTTTTCTTTTACTGGGAGTTGAGAATTTGAGTACTGTTTTGCCATACAGTGGTGTTGCTACTCTAGATTAACTGCCTGCATCCTGCAAAGGTAGAGGCATGTGAAGTGATTGGAGGAAAGCGGGAGGTAGAATCTGCACTGCCATCCTGGACTTTTAAATCCTTGGTGCCCGCTTCAGGCAGGTGTTCAGAGTCCTTTTTGAGTCACTGTCAAGAGCTGCTTTGAATTTTCTTCAGTGGAGTCTCTCTTAAATGCTCCAGGAGCACAGTCTGAGGGTCTCCAGGCTCGCTCCACCAGTGCTGCTGCAATCCATGCTGTGACTGGGGATTTCATTGTGCTGGGGCTTGCCCCAGTCCATGAAGATCTCTGTCTAGAACTGATGGTATCATTGGGCAGAGTTTTATTGCAAAACTTGATCTTGTTTGACTTGATTGAGAAGTTGCAAGAAGCTGATGAGACCGGCCAGTGTGGCTCGGGGCAGGTCGAGACGGCACCTCTGCCAGAGTTGGTGGTTAGTTATTAGCAACAGGCAGGACATTCAGCCCAGGGAACAAGAGATCTCACCTGATGTAACCTAGAGTTCCTTGGAGTTTCTCAATAGCTGTCAGATCCTTCAGGATGGAAACTTCAGCAGAGGAGGCACCTTCATTCTGGATGCTCGGTTTCTCCATGCTGCTGGCTGAGCATTATAAACTTAATGACTCTAAACTTCCACTTTTGTTTTCCTAAGGAATCTTCTGTTTACAGGATCTTAAATTACAACGCTGTGTTATACCAGCTTGCCTAATCTGCTTGCCATTTCTCTTCCCTTCTCCTTTTCCACCTTGTTCTGTTCTTTTGTTCTTTCAAAGAACAAGCCTCACAGAAAGCAGTGGAGGGAGGCAGCAAACGGCGAACAAATCGGCATTCACAGATTTTTAATGAATTTCTGCAGCTGGGTCTGAAGCTGGCAGAGCTTTGTGGGGAAACACAGATAACAGAGGGCCCTGGAAATAGCCAGGTTATGAAAGCATGGAAAATGGAAACAACAGCCCTGAATATCAATGCTTGTTGTGCTTCTGAGGTTTCAGTATAGTGTAATGTAAAGCAGCTGGTTTGGCCATAATTTGCTGCATTTTGCTGGGCCTAAGAATAAATACAGAGAGTAAATTATTTGCGACTGATGCTTTAATGTCCTTGGAGTTCAGTGGTCAGGGAGCTGAACTGAGTGTTTGTGATAGCTCAGTCATTTCTGATTTATCAGCAGATTTAGGTCATTTTAAGAGTGGGAGTTTAAACAGTAGTTGATAACAGCAACACTTTGGACCAACTTTGCTTTTAAGTCTTAATTGGATGCCAGATTGCTGACATAGGTGTGATCAGATTAGTTCCTTGGGTGGAACAGCAGAAATGCTTGGTCAGGATTTTATGCTTATGATGGTTAATGTGTTGTTTTGTCCTACTGTCAGCTTAGCTGCTGTTGTCACTTCAAGAAATATAAATATTTTTATAAAACCCCTTCTCCTAATAAACAGATTTTGTTGAGATGGATGAAATAAAATGTTCAAAAGTCTTAGTTTTGATTTTCAGCCTTATTTGGAGTAAGCTGAACACATGGTGCTTTTCAGAAAGCAGCAAGACCTGTCAGAGCTGGAAAGCTTTGACCTTTCAGAGGTGAACAGTACGCTGGGATGTGCTGCTCGGGGCTGGAAGTGAACATATTCTAAACCTGAACTTTATTTAAAAGTCAGCTGAAATGTGAAGGCTGCAGACTCCTCCCCAGCAAGCAGGTTGCTTCAGCAGGTTTCTCTCATGTTTGCAATTGCAGGTGAATTGCATGTGCCCAACATTAAATACTTTATAGCTGCCTGTAGTTATTCCCAGCCACGTATATTAACCAGGAGAAGTAAGTTCTCTGCTTAGCAGGAAACTTGGAGATCAGAAAATCCATGACCTTGTATCCTGCACACCTCTGTGAATGGGTCTGGATCAGACAATCTGAGACACTTGTAGCACCAAGGTTATTTGACCTCTTACATATAAGAGAGTCCAGAGGCTTAAAAGTAACAGTGCTCTCCAGGCAGGAGTAGTCTGTGCAGAATTAACTACACTTGCAGCTGATTTTACCTGTGGACAGATTCTGTAGCTTTTCAAAGGGATTGTGCAGGAGCCCTGGCAGCAGGTTTTGGGATGCTGCGGGATAGGGGATGCTCTGGAAGTGCTGTTTCCACCTTTCCTTTTCCCTTGCTGCCAGGTCAAAGCTCCTCTCCACAGGAGGTGATGAGGGTGGTCAGAATGATGTTGCCATGCTTCAAGTAAACGAGTCATCAGCCAAGAAAGAAAATGTTGCTAAATTAAATACAAAAAACCTGAAAAACTTATTTTTTGGCCCCCCATTCAGATCTCCAGTGAGCAAGTCCTGTAGGAGTGTTTCAGTCAGAGGTTCCTTATCCTGGTGTTCCACTGCTATGGGCTGGAACGTACTGTTAAAACCTTCTATAGCAGCACAGCATTCATGGCTGTTTAACATTTTACTTTTCAGATTTATTTTACAGGCTTCCTTTGAGTTAGGAAAAATAACAAAAGCTTCACTGGACCATTATTTTTCAAGTGTAACTCTTGACCCTGGAGACTACAGGATCTCTGTGTACTGGGTTAAAACATCATTTCTTTGAATCACAGTCAAACCCAGTTATCTCCTCTCTCCTCCTTGCCTTCCTCCCTCCCCAGATCTCAGCTGGTGAAGTGCCTCCTCCCCAGTCTGAGCACTCAGAGTTCCCAGAACTCGCGCTGAGCAGCAGCTGAGTACTGTGGGTGCACGAAGGACACTTTTAGGTTGTCAGTGTCTTTGCCATAACTCTGCTTAGCCGCAAAGTCCTCTTTGATACTTGCAGAGACGTGGGCTGCCCAAATTTGGATCTGCTTTTCCAGCTGGCAGGGATGGACATCTCGCCCAGGTGGGGGTGAAGCTCCTCCATCAGGGCTATGTGTGCTCTTGGCACTGTGACTGAGCTGGTTCAGAAGAGTTACTAGCAGTGGTTCTCAGCTTTTTGTAATTTACTGTGAACTGTAGGATGGGGCAGGGATGGAAGAATCTCTGCTTTCCATTCTAAGAAGTAGTTCTGAGCCACAGACAAGCTCTTCTGCTCTGGGTTTGGGTATGGTTTCTTTGGTTTGAAAGGGAAAATAAAACAGATGGAGAGGAAGTGACTCGCAAAATTCTCTATTAAATATATTTTTTATTTCCTGCATTATGGGTTTTTTAGCTATATTTAGTATATTAAATGTAATTATTTAGTTATATATAGTATATTAAACCCTGTGTTCCTCCTGTTTTCCATCTGTCAGCCAGTTAAAGCTGTGAGGCTGTCAGGCTGAGTGAGCTTGAAGATGTTTTCGAGCCCTCTTTTGAAGGTTGTTCTGAAGTCATCAGGCTCTGTGGTTTGAGTTTAGAAAATGCACAGTGAAACTTGGGCTCTTTAAGGAGCATGAGATATTGTTGATAGAGCAGGTGACTGCAGAGGGAGAGTGCTCAGCTAAAGCCACTCTTTCAGGCCAGCTCTTCAAACACAGAGCTTTAAACTCCTCTAACCTTTGGTTTATAACTGTTGTGTATTTAACCTACTTAAATCATTATAGTTCACTCCCTGGAAAAGGTGTTCAATGAAGAAACTTTATCTGGTCTGGTAAGTGCAAGCAAAGCAAAGTGTTTCACAGGGCAGCCCCCTCTGATTCACGAGACATACTGAGTCTTTTAAAACTAAGAGCTTGGTTCTGGCTGACCCCACTGCCAAGGCTCCTCTCCCCTTTCCAGGGAATGCTCCCCTTGTTCCAGCCCTTACTCAGTGTGGTGGTACCCAAGGTGTACCCCAGCTGCAGACCTGCCTCGGAGCTGGGTAGCTGTTTCATTCTGGAATCCCCACAGCACAGGCTGAACTGCTGCTGGTCAGAGCTGCTTGCTCAACAGCAAGATTTGCACTTGCTCTGTTGTGGTTGCTACAATTAAGCATAAAATTTTGCCCTGGTGAGGCTGCAGCCTCTTGACTGTGGGTTGGAGGGGATGCCTGATGCAGTGGGAAGAACCAACTGCCCATAAAAACACTGTGAGACCTCTCTAAACGTGCTTTCACTGGGTTTTGTCCAGTTGCCTGGTTTAAATTTTCCTTCCCAATTAAAAGCTTCTCTTTTCTTTTTCCCCCTTTTTTCTTTTTTTTTTTAACTCGGGATTTTTGTTGTGCTGAAGGCTTTTATTTAACAAGGCACATGATGAAATGACAGCATCATCTCTCAGTGAAGTGCATGAATATTTCTAGCATAATGCCCATAGTGTCAGCAAGGACACACTTTGCATTTCACATGCCTCTTTTGGTCAGCAGTTCAGTGCTTAGTAAGCAGAGCACAAGAGCACAAGGGAACCAGGTTGGTGAGCTAAGAACACCTCCAGAAACTGATAGAAATCCGGAGAAATACTGGTGGTGTCCTGGCCAGCACATCTAATCTGCTTTGTGAGAAGCAGCAGGGAGTTTAGGATCGGGCTCTGGGCACAGCAAACCTTACATCTGGTTTGGTGGTTCTGTTGTAACAGCTGGCTTTCACAATGCTTACTGGAAGGCATTGTTTTATCCTTGGATTGTCTAAACACTCTTAGCACCAAAGCAATATGATTTATGAAACACAATGAATACAAAGCTCGTTTTCTATTAGGTCTTAATCATATGTGGTTGTGAATCAGCAGTGAAGTAGCAGCTGCTGTGAAGATTATCTAATTTCTTGCCTTGTTAGTATTTAAAACTCTCCAGGCTTAGTGAGCTTCCCACTTACTCTGCCTCCACCTTCATTCAAATTATACTTCAATTCTGTTCCTTCTCATCTGTCCCACAGGCTGTGACACATTCTTGCCTTGCATGTGGCTTTACTGGTGTTGGAGGAGTGCAGCAGTGCAGTGTTTGGGACCAGCAGGAAAGCCCCTTGTGCCCTTTCAGTTTTGCGAACAAACGTTGCATAAGAACACAAAGGTGAAGGAATTAGACCTCTTCCCTCCTCCTGAGGTCTCACAGAGGGACCTGCTCTGAAGCCTGAAAGTACTTCTCGTGCTCATGTGGCTGATTTCAGTTTACTCTCTAAAATTAAGATTACTGGAGGAATAAGTTAAACTACCCCCACTGTGAGACTTGTATTTATTCTCTGGCAGTCTGATACTTAAACAAATGTCAGAAAGAGCTCCTGGGACGGTGGCCTGCAATCCAAACTGCACGTTTGTGGTGCCATAAAACAGCGAGTAGCTGACTTTGTGAAGCAGGAGCGCTGAGGTCTGTGCTTACTGTTGGTGATGCAAAGTGTCTTCTCTGCCACTGCCTCTTAATGAACATCAGAGCTGAAACCATCTGTCCATGAAGGTGGCATGCACGGTGCTGGGCACTTCAGGGTACAGATTCCTTGTGAAGTCATTTGTTTAACAAAGACATGGTTTTGATGTGATTCAGTATAAATGACTGACTTCGTTTTTGCTTTAATTACTGAGAACTTGTTGCTACCAGTGAGCTGTACTCAATCTGCTTTTTAGCAGGAAACTCATTAATGTGAGCGCCGAGGGTGGAGAGGCACAGGGCACTGACAGCAGAACAGGGATGCTCCCACTCCCACACTCTGGGATGCAAGCCTGGAAACATTAAATGTCTCCTGGGCAGCATAAGAAATGGCTGTTGTTAAAAAGTAAGTTTAAAAACTGGGACTAGTTTTCTCAATCCCGTGATGCCTGTGTTTTACCTACTGAAACCCAAGCAAGGGTTCATATCTGTTTGCTGGCTTGCCTGTAAGGAATGAAAACAATACAGCTTAATCTTTAAAGTATGTCTTGGAAAAACAAATCTGACAGGTATGTCTTCCTATTGTAAACAGGATTTGGGATCTGGATTTCTTGTGTAAATTGCCTTTGACAGTTGTTACTAAGCTAGTGCTTCCAAAAACCAATAAATTATTTTTGTCCTTGTTATAATAACTCAGCCTCTTGACAGCTGTGATTGTACTGAAGCCTGTAAAGGACCTTACAAAGGGACATCTCATTAAAATACAACTCGAGTGAGAAATAGGAAACCAAATTCTATTAGGCCCTAATTTTACACAGTAATTAAAAATCCTTGACCTCCCCCATGCCACCCATCTATTAGCAGTAGGGATGGCTAAAGAGCAACAGAGGATATCAGCCTTGCTGCTAATTTTAGTCCAGTGCCTGGGGTGTGTGCCTGCGTGGGTACAATAAGCAGCATCAGCAGGGGGAGGGATGCAGCTCCATCTGAAACAAATCCACCCTGCAGGGCCCTTTGGAGCAGGTCTCTGTCCATGTCACTGTCCAGCTCTTGCAGCATCTTTGAATGGTTTTGTCACAGGGCTTGGTGATGCTGGAAGTGATGAGGGTGAGAAGTCATGGCAGGAGGTGAACTCAGGGTGCAGCTGAACATGGATTGAACTCCAGCTATGTGGTGGGCTCAGGGTGCAAGCCTGTCCCTCAGAGGGGTGGGGGTTAATCAGGATGGGGGGAGAATCCCAGTGAGGTTTTAGAAACTTCCAGTTTCACCTTTCAGGAGGGAGCGAGGCCCCCTGGTCCGTTCACCTGCTGTGGCAGAAATGCAGGAATCAGAAGGGCAAAAGGGAAAGGAGCTTCAAAATGGCCAAATGGCAGCTGCACACAGGTTTAAGAAAGATCATTGGCCACTGTAAGGCCCAGTATTAGGGGTTAAGGCCCAACATTAAGGGGTTAAAATGAGTTTTTGAGGGCTGTTTGTTGCAGAACCTGGGAGTGCTGAGCAGGGTCTTGGGTGCCCAAAGGGCTGCCCCACTGTCCCTTAGAGGACATAATGGCCCAGAAGCAGGAATGGAAGAGGCTTGTCTGAGCCTGAAACCACATCTGATAGCACAGGATTAGCATCTCTTACATTCAACTATAATATCCTGCTAAAGAATCAGAAACTTGGGCTTCCAACTACAGCAACATCCCCAGACTTTATCCTTGTCCTCTTGGGTGTCTGCAGGTAGCCCATTGTAGGTGGGAAGCTGGAAAATACTCTTGGCAAGCCATCAGAAAGGTCAGTGCTCTTTAATCTGGAGCTGTGACTTAACCAGCTTTTTCCTTTCAATTTACAAGAGGGGAAGTGTAGGGATTACCAGTGCTATACATAGATTGCTCTTAGCTGTGTCCTGTTCTCCTGCGAGCACTTAAGAGCTGTGTCAACCTTGGGGCTGGAGATCCCATGTGCTGCTTGTCCAGTGTTCACCCTCTGCAGAGAGTTTCTCTGCCAGTGCTTGGTGGGCAGGACCAGAAGAGGACAACTCCGAAGCTGAAACCACTCAAAAGTTGGGTTTCCTTGGCGGGAGATCCATCAGAAAGGATAAATGTGTGGGCTGCCTACTGCTTCCCAGGGCAGGAGTCAAAATGTAGCTCTGAACGTAATTTGTTGTGGTTTCTCTGAACATAAGGGGGTTTTGTGGGCTTTTTTAAAGTGCGTGTTTAGCTCGTACAGGACTTGGCAGCAGTGTTGGATTGTGTGAGTCCCTGTGTGCACATGGAGATAACAAACCAAGGCATAATCCAGAATTCCTCTGCTTGATAGCCCCTTATCTCTGGGCATGTGGTGCGTGTGTGTGTATGTTTTCTCTCTTGGTAGGTCCCCTCCAGGTGCTGGCTGTGTAAACACAGTTGCTGTTTTTAATGATACAGGAGGGTCCTGCTTTGGCCTTTACTGGCTCCTGAAACAAAGGGAAGCAACCGAAAGTGACTCCTGGCCAAGGACATACAACCAACCAAACCCTATATAGCTTATCAGGGCAACAGCTGGTACTGGCAAACAGGCACGTTTGAACTTTCTTTAGGGTACTGTTGGAATTACAGCCCCTGGAATCATGGAACCCATAAACATTTTAACATTCACTTTCTAATTGTCAGGTCGCACATGGGTAAGGGTTTGTGTAAGGTAACTCACAGCATATGTAGAGATGTTGGTATCCTTAGTATTTAGGTTGCATTTAGCAACAGACACACTGTGTAAACTACTTAAAATCCTTTGAATTCCAGTGGATCAGGCCATAAGCAAGAAGTGTTATCCCAGATGAAGCTGCCTAGCATGGGATAGGTGACTCAACATTTTTGTGTCACTGGAGCCATCCTGGGCAGCCTGTTGTTCAAGTGTGAGTTGGTGGCATGAGAAGAACACTCAAACTAAAGCAGGTGTGTGTGTGTGTGTATATTTATAAGACTCCTCAAAAAGTGTTAAATTTTGCTGCATACTCCAAGTACTGCACTAGTGAGTCTCAGACTGCGGTGAGGGTGCTGGGTTGCTGTAAAATGTTGGATTGAGCATAGAAACTATTTCAAGTTCTCTGGATTAGTGAGAGTTCTGTATGTAAACTCCATTTTTAGGTTTGAGAGAGAATGTCATGCTTAGCATCAGGGACTCCTTCAAGGTGACAGCTTCGCTGAGGACAGAAATTATTTACAAGTGTAGCTAAAAATGAAGTTTCCTGTTGGCAGAGTGGGGATGAGTCATTGTGGTTCTGAGTCAAGGGGTGGGATCTTCCCTTTGCTGCATCAGGGTTTTACTTCCAGATATGCTCTCGGAGCACCAACCTCAGGTGTTTGTCACTCTTGTCCCTGTTACTGAGAAAACAGGGCGGTGTTCAGAAGTGTAACACCCTGGATGGGTCTCCACCTTGGAGATCCTGTGCTGACAGTGGGGGTGGTTGCATCTGCAGCACTGTGGAGTTAGTGAGGCTCTAGCTGTGGCTCTCCCAATCCATCCTGTTTCAGCAGCATCCTTTTACAGAACTACATGCTTTTTTTGTACCAGTGCCTGTTGGCATTGGCTGTGTTTTCCCTTTGCTTGCCGTACATGGCGTCCTTCTGTCTCCATCCAGCCAGGTCTCCCATGGGAGGGGAGGAAATCTGTGGATGTTACCGGCTGCCTTTGTGCCAGGAGGTTTGTGATCACCTCCTCATTTTGTGAAGGGTTTTTTATTGCATTTTAGATGGCAACATAGACTAGAGAACCATATGTTTGTGAAAGCATTAAATGCTCCTGTGCTGTTCTTGTTGAAAAGCAAAAGAACAATAATAATTTTAAAACTGAAGTGCTGGTGAAGGGTGTTGAAGCTGTGCCAGGAATGTTCTCCAGCAGCACCTTAATGGCTGTTGATTTGTAGGAGGCTGTTTCTAGCAATACTGAAGGTGTTAGTCCTGTGGGAGGATTTACCTCTCTTGTGTTTACAGAAATGGACACTAATTGTTCATCCTCCTACCTGTTTGAGTCATGGGCTTTTCTTTCTTTTAAGAATGCCTGAACGGCTGAGAGTCTGCTCTGATGCAGTTTAAAGTTTGATTTTTATTTTTTTGTCATAAGTAGATTTCGTCAAACCAGAGTCCTGCAACTTTTGTCTCCTGTGCTGCTTCTACACTGACCTTTGTGGCAGTTGAGTTACTGTTAGTTGAGTTACTGTGTCACTTGGGAAGAAAACCTTGGATTTGAACACACATGGCTTGTGCTAAAAGTGTAGCACAATGTATGCTTAAAAAAAAAGTAGAAAATATGGATTCTCAGTTGTGGCGTCAGCATTTTGCTGGTGGCGGTTTAATCTGAGTGCATTGTTCTATGGAAATTGCAGTCATAGTTGCACAATTCATTTGTAAATCTCTATAACAAAGAAGGACTTCACTTGGACAAAAATAATGTATCTTACTTTGGCAAAGTCTATTTTTTTTGCTTAAACGTAATATCCTATTACTGTTGCACTAACTCACATGATTCCTACTATTATTCTTGCATCTTCCATTCTGGGACTTCAGATGTGTGCCAAATACTTTTTGCTTCCTTTAATAACCCTCTCTATTGTTTTCCGGAGAGATCTGTCAGTTTTATTGAGCTGCAGGCTCTCAGTCTGCTGACTCCTGCAGCTGGAGACAAGGGTTCTGAATTGAGAAGACACACAGATGTTTGGTCATCATACAGATATACCTATGTCTGAACATAAATTAATTAAAAATTACTTGTTCCCTTGCTTTGGTGGGGGGAGCTTTTTGCGACATATCTTGTCAGATTTTAAATCGATGTTTGGAAGCTTTTTGATGTTTAATGTAGTGGTAGGTGTTCTTCTTTGTGGACAGCAGTGAATGCTCTTGTTAATGAAGTTGGTGTAAATACATATTTCAAGGGTCCTGGAGGGGGAGACAAGTTCTTGGCCTTTTTAGGAACTTCAAACTCTTAGTTAAGCACTCTTGCAACAACAACAACAAAAAATTCCAGAAAACCTGCCATTTGTCCTAAGAGCTCGTAGATCTGTTGCAGTTCATAAACTCAGAGGCCATGAACTAATATTGTTCACTCTTCGTGGTGTTGTACATTTTACAGAAGGCGTTTTATCTCCCAGCGCTGCTCTCTAGACTTTTTAGAAGACATAGTGGAATATGCCAGTGTACGAAGGTACTTTTTTCAAAAGCAGCATTAATCTCAACTCGTTGCATGCAGTCCTCTCCTCCCTCCACCCTCTTCCACGCCAATATCTGAGGTCCTGCATGCTAGTGCTGCCATCTGATCATACAACTGGCATGACTTTTTTTTTTGTCGGAGCACTTAACAGATTTTGGGGTTTTCTTTTTGTTTTTCTTTTTGTCGTTGCAGAACCAAGCATATATCTGGGTCTCCGAGACACAGAAGTTTGAAGAAGATGCACTTCATCAAGAACATGAGGCAGTATGACACCAAAAACAGCAGGTAACTTGTGGAGATCAAGGTTCCCCCTGTGCTCAGGTGCAATAGGATGTGCCCAGATGCAGATTCCCGTTCCATGGAGCTAGATATTTAATATCAGTGGGAATAAAGGGATGTCCTTGGGGTCTTGTTAGTTTTATACAGACTTCTATCAAAGGCATTAGGTGCTCATAGCTGCTATGTTTGCAGCAATACACTGGTGGTTCTGCCATCCTACTTGGAGGAGGTTATATCATTCTCTCTTAACACCTTCCTTATCTCTCACACACAGAGAGGTCAGAGCTGAGGAGGATTTAAGGAGAATGACTTGGTTTAGCTGAATTCTTGGCTCAGTTGCTGAGCAGAAGAGAAAGGGGCGGCTGTGTTCATGTTTATTATTAACAGAAGTGTGAGGTTTCATCTAAATGTAAAATATTATCTACATCTTTCCACAAGGTTTATATAAAAATTACGTAAATATAGATATATATTTGAAGACTCTCCTTTGAGGAGTTCCCAAGGTGACGGCACTTACTGAAGGCTGGAGTTTTATACAGAGCTTAACCCCAAGGACCTGCAGGGTCAGCATGAAACCTCTGCTCTTCTGCTGCTTTCTGAAAACATAACATACATAGCAAGGTCTATGTGACTTGCAGAGCAAGACAAGAAGAGTCTTGTGTTCATGTTGCGTAAAATGCTGCCCTGTAACTTCTGGATCTTAATTCATGTCCTGATTTTTTCCCATCTGCTTACAGGATAGTGTTAATCTGTGCTAAACGAACACTGTGCGTGGCTTTTTCTATCCTACCTTACGGGGAGGGTTTACGGATCAGGTGAGTCTCTTGAACTGCTTTGTGAAGTGTCTGGTCTGTTGTTTCAAAAGATCTTTTGAAATGAGTATCGTTGCTATAGGTCTCCTCTTTTGAAGCAGGTGAAGTTAATTAACTTACCATTCATGGGTTAGGACAAGGACTTGCTGTCAGAGCTGTAAAACCAGATATTGCCACAGTGTCGAAGCATTCATTCAGACGAAAAACAGTGGAAAAGGTAGACTGTTCTTCCAGTGTTTACTGACATTTTAAAGCACTCCAGTCCTGTAAAATCTCTGAAATCAGCTTTGAATAGATGGTGTGATTGGTTGCTGTGTAGGATTTTCTGTACTCCTAAGGTGGTCAGGTATGAGCAAAAACACACAGGGAGCATCACGGAAGGATGCTGCTGCCTTCAATGGAAACCCTCAGGGGTTTATAGTGAATTTACACCTAAGTAAGTTTAAGATGCTCTTCTATTTCTCAGCTCTAAGCCATGAATGTCACTATTTGCAATCTAAGAAAAGCAGAAACAGTTTAGAGTCATTCAAACTGCTTTTAGTGTTTGGACTACATTTCTGCATACAACTGTCAGTCTGATCACTTACGAGAAACAAAATCTGCAAACTGGATTTCCCTGCATCTCTCCTTGTGAAGTTTAAGTTGCTTCTGTGAAGATCTCCAATCTGCAAATATACCATAGAAAATACTAATTCTATTCTGATCCAATTCTGGCAAAACAATTGTGTTGTCACTTCTGTCCTGTACGTAACTTATGGACAAAGGAAACGGATGCTTAGTGGTGGGAATTGTATTGTATGCAAATACATTGCCATAAAAATAGTTGATGGGAAAATATTCCCTCACATAATAGAAAGGCAGCGAGGTCACTGGAGCTATTTCAGAGCAGTTCTGAGCACTGGGCAGTTCTTCAACTGAAAGCTGTTTTTTTGGATTGGAATATCGGTGACAAAGCCGCGTGTTGCCATCGCTGACACAAAGTCCTGCAGCTTTATTCTTAATTTGAGTTTGTGTGCACAGGGGTTGGGAAATTGCACTTGAAAGGCAAGTTTCTAGTCCTGGAAATCTAGTAATGTATGTCCTGTTTGCTGTGAGGTGTTCGAGCATTAGTGTGTTAGGAATGGTGTGGTCTTGTGCAGAAAGACCATATCAGAAAGTTAAGTTTTGGTAGGTGTATTGGTACAGATTTGCATTAAAATGAGATTAACAACTCCAAGTTTTGAAGAGAGTAGTTAAAAATTCATGCTTTCTCTGAGGTGGGACTGAGGGGTTGCCCTGTTCCCACACAAGAGAACTCTGACCTGGTTGTTGGCTATATCTAGGGAATGGAACTGGGGTTTGCCACAGAGGAAACTGGGCTTGTGCTGCATCTTGTAATAGTGCCCTTTCTTACCTGCATTTAGTGATCTGAAAATGGAGGGACAGAAGCAGCGACATCCTTCTGGGGGAGTTTCAGTCTCCACTGAGATGGTGCTTGGACTGGAAGGAGTAGAGCTGGGTGCTGATGGCAAGGTAAGGACACTTATTTTTTCACCCTAGAACCATTTCATACTGGGACAAGTCACTTAATTTATGCAGTGCTTTGCTATCCATAAAGTGAAAGCTATGGCTTTTCACACCAGTGGAAGTTTTAGATCCTTAGTTTGAAATTCTGACCTGTGATAATGTTTCTTCTGAGAAGGCTGTTGAAGCTTGTGATCACTTCTGCCTCCATTCTGGAGAACTGATTTGACTTTGCTATCTTGGGCAACATGTGAGTGATGTTTTGATAGAAATATGGGTCAAATTTAAACCCCTTTAGTGAAATTTATGTACTGCCAGAATTTTACTGATGTGATTCTCCCCTTTGCCACACCACCAAATCTCCTAAAACACTTCCATTCTGAAGTTGTGGAAACAAGGCATACCTCATCCAACTTTTCCCTTTCTTCCCGTCCCACAGTTTCAAGGTCCCAACTCCCAAGTACAAACTCCAGGAGCTCTCTGAGTTGGAAAATCCTAGATGTCTGGAAATAGGCTTTTCAGTAAACTTCCCCCCCTTCTTTCAGGTTGTGTCCTATGCAAAATTCTTGTACCCAACCAATGCTCTGGTTGTTCGCAAAGCCGACGGCTACGGTGCTGTTCCCTTGTGTCGAGCCAGTGCTCCACGGAGTCTTCCTGGATCAAGATACAAACCTGTGACAGCAAAAACAATACCAGCAGGGACAGACATTGGTAAGGACAGGCACCAGCTCTGTCATCTCTCATGCACAGCAGAAAAGGCACAGATTTGTCTGAGACAATTGCAAGCGGTCAGTGCGTTTTTGGGATGGATTTGCTGCAGCTGGAAGGAGACTGGTTTTAGCAGAGCCTAATAAAGAAGGCTCATTAGTGAAGTCTAAATGATGAGCCTTAGGAGTGAGACTTCCATATGTTCCATACATGCTCCATATATATGGCCTAGTTCTGATTATGCCATCCAAGGAGCACAAAGCTTTTCCTTGGAAATGTAGTTTTATATTACTCACTAAGAAACATCTGGTGTACATGGATCCAGGTGGTTCTCCTTGCCTTCTAGCACAGGAACAATGCATAAGCCAAAGAGTTTGTGCCAAGAATCCCTTTTCTCGTGTAAAAGAGCAAACCTGACAACTCTGCTGTCTGTTAGATATAGGCAAAAGAATTCAGTCTTGTGCTGTTGTTTACTGGGTATATTTGTAGGTGGCAAACTCAGTTTGCTCTAAGTCTGAAATGGTGCATCAGGCACATGGTTGAGAAAGAGCTTATTTGGGGGTTTTTTTTTTAATCATTTTAAAACCTGACTGGTACATTTACAAATGCAAACATGTGACTGTAGCTGAAGTTTACCCATATTATGAGATCTGTCAACACTTAGTGTTTGCTGCCTGAAAACTTTTTTAAAGAGGAAACGGGGAACTTAAAGCTCTGTATCTTGTGACCCAATGTGCTTTCCTTATTCCCTCAGGAAGTGAAGCTGGGGAAGCTGCAGAGTATGATCCAAATCTTCTGGATGATCCTCAGTGGCCCTGTGGAAAACATAAACGTGTTCTCATCTTTGCCTCTTACATGGTGAGTGACTGGCACTCCTGAACAGGGAGCAAGTGAGTGCCTGGAAGATCCTCCTATAAAGAATTTGCTTGAGGAAGAAAAATTCCTCTAGGAAGAAAAAGTTGAGTCTTTTCTGATAATTGATTGGGAAAACTACAAACAGTTGAGTTTGTACAGTGAACTTGTTGAGGGCCAACCTGGCACCTATCTTCATGTTGTCATTTACTTCTTGTAACCATTTGCTTACTAGTTTTAAGACTGTCTGTAGTTGGGCTTCAACATGATCTATTAACCTTAGGACATTTCAGAAATGTTAAATTGTGAATAATAAAACTCAGGTTTGCCTTTGCATTAGTGTCCTTGGAAGATTTCTTCGGTTGTCAGTCCTGTTCACAAGACAAATGATAAATTTTGCCTCTTGTGTTTCAGACTACAGTCATAGAATATGTGAAACCATCAGACCTTAAAAAGGATATGAATGAAACCTTTAGAGAGAAGTTTCCTCATATTAAGTTGACACTGAGCAAAATTAGGAGGTAAGAAATAAGCACTGAGTAATGAGAACATCATCTACACTGCACGAGGCTGCTTTTATCTTCCACTTGTATGGAGCAAATACTACATCTATTAATAGCATATATGATTAAACACTAATCTCCTGTTGCCAGTTGAGCTGACTGTAGAGTGACAGCCCTGTACAGGAATGTTGAGGGTGCTGAGAAAGGCTAGCAGTTGGTTTTCACAGTTCTACCTAGAAGGGTTTTGTTTCACCTACTGTGGGGTACTAACACTGCCATCCAATTAACAGTGAAGCAGCATTAGCTTTGAAGCAAACACTTGTAACCTGATTGCTTGGCTACAGTGCACTCCCACTCCAACTGGATTGGCTTCTGAGCCCTCTGGCTATTTTTGCCTTTCAATTACCAGACTCACTGATAATAATGGCCTGTAACAAGATTCTAGGATAAAGGGTGTTAGATCTGGGGAGTCTTGGTAAAGAAGAACATTTTGTGAACGTCACACAGAATTTCTCAGCTTCCAGTAAATGTATCTGGGCACTCCTCAGCAAGGTGCAGTGTTGCACCTTCAGAGAGCTGTAATCTTGCTGGTGTTACAGGGTGATTAATGTAGTCAGGGCCTGCTGAAATAGCAGCTTAAACGTGATTCTGCTGAATCAGCAGGGCCAGGTGTAACTCAGCTCCAGGTAAAGGCTTGCTTGGGCAGACTGTGTTGAGCCAGGGTCCTGCATACTCCTCTTTGTAGCTGTTTGGAGTAATGTGTTCACACAGAGAGCTTGCAGGTGTAGTGTGGGTGGCAGCCAGGAGAGGTACCACTGCCTCCAGGTCTGCCTTAATGCTGAGGTGAAGGGCTGGCTGTTGTGGGGAGTGTGTAAACCAGGCTACCTTCGCCCTCACACCTGGCTCTTACACAAGGTGTGTAGTAGACAGGTCTCTACACAGCAACTGCTGTGATCTGCACAGCTCTGATGTGGTTTTCTGTAGGTCAGAGTGGTTCAGTCTCATGATATGAATCACAAACCATTTTGTAAGCCAAGAAGGAATCATACAGCAATAGCCTGTGTGTCAGTGAGGCAGCTAAGCCCTGGTTTTTGGGCAGATGATGAGAAACTGTTCTACCACAGTGGATGTTGCCAGCCAGGTTAAATCAGTGTGTGCAGCAGCACCAGCTTGCTGCCAGCTGGACTTTTCCACTCTAGGATAATACTTGTCATGGTTTTCCACACAGAAGTCTTGCCCATATGCTCCTGTGAGTTGCCATACTGCAGTATCTCTAGAGCATTTCATAAGAGCTGTCATGTTTGGGGGGGGGGGGTATCTTTTTTCCTATTCCCAGTTTGAAGAGAGAGATGAGAAACCTGAGTGAAGAGTGCAATCTGGAGCCCGTTACTGTCTCCATGGCTTATGTTTACTTTGAGAAGCTCGTCCTCCAAGGCAAACTCAACAAACAGAACCGCAAACTGTGTGCTGGTGCTTGCGTTCTGCTCGCAGCCAAGATCAGCAGTGATCTCAGGAAACACGAAGTTAAACACCTTATAGATGTAAGTACTGTCAGACTTCTTCCAGGTGTTGTCAGAACCTTCTCTCTAGTTCATAGCTGAAGACAAACATTAAAGCCAAGATTTTCAGCGGCGCGTGCTTGCATTTAAGACCAGCTTTTTCAGGCAATTTTATGTCTCATTAGGGCCCTTGATTTATTTTTTTAATTTATTAAATTATCTGAGTGGTGCAGGCTAATGTCTTCCTGATCCTACAGTAAAGTTATTTTTGCACTTGCATATGTTTGCCTGAGAAGCAGTAACCGTTGTGTGGGTGTCACAGCTGAGCTGATAAGCTGATCTCTGGCGACACATTTTGATTCTGTAGGTACAGCTCAGGCCGTGCATTGCTGACTCCTGTTTTATGCTGACTTAATTTAGCAGTGCCTTAAAATCATCTGGATTAACTGATTCTTCCTCCCCCTCCTTTGTTTTGTTTTGTTACTGCCACAGAAACTAGAAGAGAGATTCAGATTCAACAGAAGGGATCTCATCGGTTTCGAATTCACCGTCCTTGTAGCTTTGGAACTGGCCCTTTATCTTCCTGAAAACCAAGTTTTACCTCATTACAGACGGCTCACGCAACAGTCTTAACCAAAGCTCCGTCCCAGCCGGGCAGCTGGCAGTGCCAGGGATCACATCCCTGGATGCTGCTGGTGGAGGTGCCACTGGCCTCGCCGTGCGCGTCCCGCCGCGGCTCCAGCTTGTTTGGAAGGCTGCAGGATGTTGTCAGACTGTCGAGTTGTGTGTTGTGGACACGGATGCCAAGCCTGGGGGATGGTACGAGAAGAGTTAATGAACTTTTTGTTTTCTTTTGGACGTTTAAAGCACAAATATTCACCAGTCAGCTGTCACGGCTGCTTATTACTCCTTATTTATCTTTTTGGTTTTACTAAAACTGCTCTTCCCTATGAAGAATACTATGGTATTGGTTCTTTTTTTCTTTTTTTTTTTTTTTTTTAAGCATTTATTCTATTCCTTGAAACTAAGGGAAGCATCACTTCCATTCCAGTGCACCATAAAGTTCAGATATTTCTAGGAATCTTCTCGCATTTTTACATTAATGAAATGCATACTTTATTTTTTTAAAGATGTGCCTAAAACTGGCTGGTCTGGTACCAGTGCTTTTTAAGTTAGTTCTGTTATTTAGTGGGAAATCCTGAATTTGTATAGCCATTTATTCTTTACCTGCATTGGCCTTGCATAGAAGGAACACAATTCCAGTATATCTGCACTAAGGATACACAGGGCATCTGTTCTATGATTCTGTAGATCCATAAGTAGTGAGATTGAAATTACTCCATTCCAATTTATTTACTGGTAATACCTTAAAAATACACATTTCACTTAAAAAAGGAAAGATGGTTTGAAAACCTATCATGAAGTACCACATGTTGAACAAGGTAGCTGGGAAGTGATTGCCATCCTAATTCACTCTTCAGTGGAAGATGAGCGCTCGACTAAGAGCAATTTGCTGTCAAATGTATCATTTAGGGTTTTTATTTGTTTCACTGTTCCATAGCCTGAAATAAGCACCTTTTTAATATGACTGTATTATATATGGTCTTATGTGCTCTGAGCAAGTATGAAGTCAGTAGAGTTACTGCTGCCGAACGAAGCCAATGAAACAAAGCATGCTCGGTATTTAAAATGCTACTTTTTTTACTCGGTTCTTCCAAGCGTTGCATCACTGTGATGGTCCTCATAAAACTGGCATTTCTTGCACATCTGAGCAGCCACCAGCTGGTGCCCAGCAGCGCTCTAGAGCCTACGCACAGGTTAAATAACTTCTCTGAACATTGGCTATTCCTTCGTTTATTTTTTTAAATATCCAGGTCGGGAACGAATTCTTGATTGTACTTGGAACCTTCTGTGGTATTGGCTCTTGGGTTTATTTTCTGAAGCAATATTATAAGTAACTGTGTCCATTTGCAAGGAACAAAAATGATACTTGGCTATTTGGACTGAGAAATTTGTAATTTAAGTTTGACTCCTAAATGAAACACCAGACCTTGTGCTGAGGTCAGGGACTTGCTATCTAACATGTAAAGTAATGTAAATTCCTGTTCCTTGTATTAAATGTTGGTCGTAGCCAAAACCAAGGCTGAATCTTTGCTCTTCAGCCTTCTTTTGTCTGAAGCTAATTTGGCTTCATTAGAATTGCAGCAAACTTTACTGGAGCCCCTTCCTCTTTGAGTAGGGTTCAAAGTGTATTTTTCATATATAATAGTTACAGTGACTATCTCTTTTGTAACTGTGTTCAGCTGTATGTAGCTTCAAACTATTTGTGTAAAATTTAATATGCTTGTGATTTCTGTAACACAGAAGGATTTTCCAGTCTCCATAAGGTAGCTAATAGCTTAGACAATAAGCTTGCCAGTTATCTTCTAAAAGGTTTAAAAATCGCCTACTAGTTAAACTTTCTACTGAATATAACTGTGCTTGCATGCAGAAATAGTGACGTACTAAACATCTAGTGTGTAATGAGCCTCCAAATTAGCAAACAGTGGTGGAGACAGCTGAGGTGGTCCAACATTTCCTCAAGGCATTGTGGAGGGGACAGAGGTACAACTGAGCAAAGAAATTTCTCACAGGGTGTCTCCAGAAAAGCTTGGTTAGTATGAACAAAATGAGAAAATATCTTTTCTCTGGGAACTTCTTTGTTTAGTGTACAAAGAGTTTTACGTAACAAAATTAACTTTCCTTTCTCACCATCAAAGGGGAAAAAACTGCCCTTTGGTTTGCAACACTTTGCAGTCTCTATTCAGTGGAAGTTTGTCTAGTTGAAGTGGCCATCTGGGCTGTAATTACACTCCCAGAATCACGTCACAAACCGGTAAGCTTTTGTTTTCTTCCAGGAGAACAAATTAGGATAAGGAGCATTAAATTACAGAATGCTGAATGCTGTCTTAATAGTTATTCTAAAACTTGGCTTGGGCACACACTTGAGTTCAAAAGCTGTTGGGAGCACAGGCCAAAGATGACGCAGGGCAGCGAGTGCTGTGCCAGTCTCTGGCAGAGCCTGGGGTTGGGGTAATGCTGCCCAGAGCCGTAGCCTGGGGCTTGTACATCAGGCACCTTGTGTGTCTGTGCAGAAACAGCCCTTCTGCAGAGATACACCAGCTCTGTGTGTTTGTGTGTTGGTTTTTCCCATTTCCAGAGCGCAGCTCGCAGTCCTGTGTGGGAATCTCTCTCTTTTCACCTAAAAGCTGCCACCATGTGGCAAAGGACTATTAGTACGTTTTCTGTTCGTAAACTCAACGTGGGACCCAAAATAAAACCCAGATCTGCCGGTTTACGTTTTCACAGCCAAACTCCTCTTGCTCTGAAGAGAAACAGGTTTACGCTCGGGGGGGGGGTCTTTTGCTGTGTGAAGGTGCTGCTGGGGTGGCTCAGCATGGAGAACTCTCTTGATAAGAGGCTGTACATTTTCCTGTAAACAATACTGCTCTGGTTTTGTCATGCTCCATTATTTAAATGTCTGAGTTGTAGCCTAGTTTGTTTTTTTGGTTTTTTGGGTTCTTTTTGTTCTTTCTGTGAAATTAAGATGCTGTGAAATAAAACCTGTTTTCGTACATGTTTTGTAACCAAATGTCTCGTTCTGGAATCACAGAATGGTTGGGGTTGGAAGGGACCTCTGGAGATCATGCAGTCCATCCACCTGGAGCAGGTGCCACAGGAACATGTCCAGGTGGGTTTGGAATGTCTCCAGAGAGGGAGACTCCACGACCTCCTTGGGCAGCTGTTCCAGGGCTCTGCCACCCTCGGTGTAAAGGAGTTCTTCCTCATGTAGTGGTGGAGCTTCCTGTGTTTTTGTTTATAGCCATTGCTCTTCGTCCTGTCACTGGGCACCTCTGAAAAGAGTCTGGTACCATAGAATCATATAATGTTAAGAGAGTCATGGGCATGCCATGCCATGCCATGGACAGGGACACCTCCCACTAGACCAGGTTGCTCAAGGCCTTATCCAACCTGCCCTTGGGGCATCCACAACCTCCCTGGGGAACCTGTTCCAGTGCCTCACCACCATCACAGGGAAGAGTTTCTTCCTAATATCTAACCTAAATTTCCCCTCTTTCACTTTGTACTCATTAATTTTGTACCCGTTAATCCTTGTCCCATCACTACCATCCTCTTCACAGGTGCCTTGGAGATATTTATATGCACTAATGGGATCCCCTATCCATCTTCTCCAGACTAAGCAGGCCCAGCTCCTGCAGTCTCTCCTAAGAGATATCATCACTGTGGCACCCGCTGGACCCTCTCTGGAAGCCCACAGGTGTGATGGCTTCCAATGAAAAAGGCATAGAAACTACAGTCTTATAAATTACCTTGATTGCTGCATCTTTTGCATTTTAGGAAAAAAAAAATAATTCTGTTTTTTGAAGGCCTGCATGATGCTACCAAGTAAAAGTTTCCTTTAAATGTACTTAAAACTGCATTTTAATTTTCTAAGTAGTGAAAGTTTAAACTGTTACTGCCTAAATTTCTTGAGCAGTCTTCCATGAGCAGTCTTCCATGAGGGGCCCGGGGGTGGTCTGGCCACGGGATTACAGAATAGTTCGGGCTGGAAAGGACCTCTGGGGATCACCCAGTCCACCCCCCCGTGCCAAGGCAGGGTCCCCTGGCGCGGGTGCCACAGCACCGCACCCAGGTGGGTTCTGGAAGGTCTCCTGACAGTCCCCGCAGGTACGTGGCGCCGTGACCCCGGGGAGGGGGAACGGGACAAAGACACACACCCCCCGCTCCCTGATCCCCAGCCGGGGGGACACAGCCCGAGCGGCCCGGGGGTCAGTGTCTGCACAGCCCGTCCCCGCGGGGACGGGTGCCCGCTCCCGCTGGCGGTGCCGCCGGGGGCGGAGCGGGAAGCGCTCCCGTGCCTCGCGTGTTTCCGTGTCCGGCCCCGCCCGTCCCTTTCCGCCCCGGCCGCGCGCGAGGTGGGAGCGATGGCGGCGGCGCTCCGGGACCGGGGGCTCCGAGGGGCTCGGGGGGGCTTTGAGGGGGCTCTGCCCGCGGTGTTCGGGCTCCGGGGCGCGGCCCGGGAGCCCAGCCGGGCTCCGGCACCACCTCACCGCTCCCCCAGGAGGGGCGGCCCCGCTCTCTGTGACCAGGGACGGCACCCGAGGGAGCGGCTGGAGCTGGGCTGGGGGGGTTAGGTTGGGTGTCGGGAAAAGGTCCTTCCCCCAGAGGGTGGTCGGGCACTGAACAGGCTCCCCAGGGCCAAGGCTGACAGAGCTCAGGGAGCGTTTCGCTCTCGGGCACATGGTGGGAGTGTTGGAGTGTCTGTGCAGGGCCAGGGCTTGGACTGGGTGGTCCTTGTGTGTCCTTTCCAGCTCAAGATATTCCATGATTTTTCCAGGTATTGCTGCTTAGTGTCTCAGCGGGGATCCCGACGAGATGCAGAACGACGCCGGGGAGTTCGTGGACCTTTATGTTCCTCGGAAATGGTGAGCGGGGCCCGCGAGGGGCCGGGGCTGGGAACGGACCCCAGGCGGGTGCAGCCTCTGCAAAGAGGCTTCTTGGAGCAGCGAGTACCGGGGGTGGTGGGGAATGTTTTCCATCAGTTTCTGTACTTTTAAGTACCTTGTGTAAAGTACATAAAACAAAGACTAAAGTTGAGAACGCTCTGCACCTTCTGTTCCAAAACTGCCAGCCATGATTAGGGTGGCAGTGACAGCACATGGAATCACAGAATGGTTTGGGCTGGAACGGACCTTAAAGCTCATCTCATTCCAACCCCCTGCCAGGGGCAGCAACACCTTCCACTAGCCCAGGTTGCTCCAAGCCCTGTCCAGCCTGGCCTTGAACACTTCCAGGGATGGGGCAGCCACAGCTTCTCTGGGCAACCTGGGCCAGGGCCTCCCCACCCTCACAGGAAAGAATTTCTTCCTAAAATGTTTCACATCAGAAGTAAACGTGTGTGTTTGTAGCACACAAGTGTTTCTGTGGCTCTGTTGCAAGCTGTGGTAGTGAACCTGTTAAATAATCACATATCTCAATAGCACATCATAAGTATAATTTTGGTATTGTAGTAAATGGACAGTAGGAAGCTTTTTAAAAGTGTGTGTATGTTAAAAAAATATTACAAATAAACCATTTATATGTACTTTATTACATTTAAGTCAAATATTATTTACTACCTGAAATTTTTGAGAGTTTGCAACTTGAGTGTTTTTGACAGCTGTGATGGCTTCCAATGAAAAAGGCATAGAAACTACAGTCTTATGAATTACCTTGTTTGCTGCATCTTTTGCATTTTAGAAAAAAAAAATCTGTGTTTTCAAGGCCTGCATGATGCTACCAAGTAAAAGTTTCCTTTAAATGTACTTAAAGCTGCATTTTAATTTTCTTAGTACTGAAAGTTTAAACTGTTACTGCCTAAATTTCTTGAGCAGTTTTAATTTGTCTGTAGCCTTGGCTTTAGTAGCTTTTTTTGTCATTGTTACTGTCTGTTTTCTTTTTGTTTAAATATATCTTGTTTTATTCCTCAGCTCTGCTAGCAACCGAATCATTGGTGCCAAGGATCATGCTTCCATTCAGATAAATATTTCTGAGGTAAGTTTCTTAACAGAAGTATGTGATGAGAGAGCTACACCTTTAAAACTTCTGCTAGAAGTTGAGAAATAAAACAGCATGTGATGCATCTCAAATAATTCACTAAAGAAAACCACAGTAGATCTTGACTCCTGCAGGTTCCCAGTTAATGCACGTGGGCCCCGGTTGATTTAAGCTCCTTTTAGCATGATTTGGGGGTTTTTTCCCATTTGTTCATTGCTTTTCACCTTTCAGGATTTCTGTAGACACAGTGTTCCTGTAGCTCATGAGCTATAGAGCTTGATTTAGTTCTTGAATAGGAGACCACAAGGCCATGTTCCCATTTTTTTTAAACATCTGAGTCTCTTGTGTTAGCTGACTTTAAAAAGTGCTCTGTTTGTGATTTCCTGTAAATGTTAAGGCAAATACTTAATTCCTTCAGTGATCCCTATTTCTTGTTTTCAAAGGATCAGAGATGAGCAGAATGTGGAAACAAACCCACCTGGTATTATAGGGTTCACCACACTGTTTAATTTCATGATTTATATTGTTTAGTCATTTTTCCTGTTAAATTTCTCAACAGCTGGAGAAAGTGAGACAATTTATGTCTCTCAACTTGGGGATTTTCCTAACTATGTAACAAGTCTGTCCCCTTCCCCCCTTCGGTTCAATTTTCCAGAATACTGACCTTAGTTAAAAGAAACATGAAAAAAAATTGTAAAAGTAGGAAAAATCCACAAGCAGACTTTACACTGAACTTTGTACAGAACTCAGATTTCTTTTTTTTTTAGCTACCACTTCTTGTTACTCTGTGCGATCCACTAAGTTTTATAGCTGCACTGTGGAATTAACTATAAATTTGCTGTGCAAAGATAATCTGTAGTTGACCTTCTAACGTCAGTATTTGCCCGGAGTTTCTGTAGTTTAGTTGCTCAACACTGCAAGTGTTTTTCTGCAGTTTTTAACTTTGCAAGTGTGATGTAAGAGAGTAAAACCTTATAAGAGTCTGTGTGCAGTAACTTGGCTGTAATTACAGGTTGACAAGGTGACAGGCAGAGTGAACGGCCAGTTCAAGACTTACGCCATTTGCGGCCCGATCCGGAGGATGGTGAGTGCTTTCCTCACCTACAAAATCATTCTGCTTCCTTACATGTTGATTAGTAATTAATGAAATGTATATTTGGCCCTGAAAACACAGTGTGCCTTCAGCTCATTCTCAAGCAAGAACTTTTGGGGGGGTAGTGGAAGACAAGAGGGAAATGTGAACAAATTCATAGAATCCCCAGTGGGGATTGGAAGGGACCTTAAAGATCATTCAGTTTGAACCCCTTCCACTAGACCAGGATGCTCAGGGCTCCATCCAACCTGGCCTTGGACACTTCCAGGGATGGGGCAGCCACAGCTTCTTTGGGCAACCTGTACCAGTGCCTCAGTTTAAGTTGGAATAATCAGTTTCTTCTGGGTTCTTGTTTGTTTGTTTTCTTAATACTTTGGTTTGTAGTATTATGTATGTTTATATTTTTTTAATCATTGAAGGATGAAAGTGATTTCTTTTAAGAATGTACCAAGACACTGACTATCTGGCTTTTATCTGTTGTTTACAATTATTTGAGAGGATACTACAGTGACTTCAAGTTGTTAAACATGGTGTGAAGCTTCTTAGAGTTCATCACAAGTCCACATACCCAAAAGTATATCTTGTAAATGCAAATGTGTATTTTATCAAGTTAAAACTGTTTCTTATCCTTAAGGATGACAAAGAATTAACAGTTTATTTTGAAAACACTAATCTGTCTATAAAATGTAAGGATCTGTGGAAGGCATTGTGCATTTCCCTGCCAGCATTAACTGCTGCAGCTGCCTCTCTTTTCAATGTGTGTCAGCAATTATTTGGACACTTCAGAATATTTTTATTTTGTTTCTTAAAGGGTGAATCAGACGACTCCATTCTGCGCCTGGCAAAAAATGATGGGATTGTTTCCAAGTACGTGTGTTTATCTTATCCTGTAACTCTTGCAGGGGTAACTTCCATACCCAAATCCAGCTTTTAGGATGACAAGTGTGTAGGTTGTATTTATAGGAGGATTGCACAGTTGCTCAAAAATATTTACTTGGAGCTGTTGAAGCAAAGTGGTTTGTAATAACAATGTTTATTTCGTTTTCTTCTAGGAACTTCTAACTGAAGAAACTTCGGTATGGGACACGTGATGTCAAATAAACAGTCCAAACCTACATTGTGCTGTGTCTTTTGTTCGATTCGTAAACATCAGTGGGTTTATTATGGTTAATCTTAAGAGACTTAGAGATGTGTCTTAAAAAATATACAGATTCTGATTGTGAATTCTTAAAATAAATCAGCTTGTAAGGCAATGCCAGAGTTGAAATTCAAGAATTTCCACTTCACTCTTTGATTCACTGTCATCTTTCTTTTCCAGAGTTAATAAGTTTTGCAGTTGTAGCCCAAGTGCTTTTTTGATCTGTAGTAGAGCGTTTCAGCTTGCTGGTTTTTCAGTGGAAAAACTGAGGGTATTCTTCTCGTTTTGTTTAGTGGGCTTTCCCCCCTAGAGGGTCATAATATTTATTCTGCCATTGGCACATTGTTTAAGTAAATTAATGAAACTGAAATTCATGGAAAACTAACTGGGAATACTTACATGCTAATAGATTGCTTGCCATGTGAGAGAGACTTAAAAGTTTTGCCCTTTTACTTAGGACTTCAATGTTGAAAAGTGGAGAATAATTTTTTTTAATTGAATCAGTTTTTTCTCAAATCATGAAGTAAATTAGGATTTAGTGTATGCCTCTTTGTGGACATGATGAAGTACGTAACTAAACCTTTATTTCAGGAGCAATTTCATCAGTCAGAACTCAGCAGGCTGAGTTTTAGCATAGCCATAACCTAAAACATCTTTGGCTGCACATTCTCTCTTCTCACTGATAACACTTGAATTTACTAGTACTCCTCCGAGCTGATAGTACTTTTAATAGATAAACTCCTGGATGTTTTGAGTAGTGGCAACTCAGCTAAAAAGACCAAAAAACAGAGGCTTCATATTGAATTCACATTGAACTTAAGACAGAAAGCACATGAGAGAGACCTTTTAAATACTAAAATTAGAGGGGAAAAAATGAACCCACGCTTTGTTTTTGAGCTATGTTCTTCTGACATTTAAGTTAACTATGAAAAATGCATTTAAAAAAAAAGGGGGGGTGGGGAATGGTGAGGGAGGATGACACTGTTAGTTGTGAAATTAATTTTTCCAGCAGATAAATCTGTGAAAACACTTTCTGGAAAGACAAATACAGTCTCCAAACTGGAGAGATTTCAGCTTGGCATATGTCCAATCCTTATTACTTTCCTTTGTACACAGTAAGAGGAGATAAATTTTAATTGGACTTGATGGTTTTTTTCTGACATATCTTAAATTAGCTGCTTCTGCCTTGGCATTAGGGTAGAACTTTAAATAAAACCACTAACTGTTTACTGCTGATAAATGCCTGGTTTACCAAAGAGTTTAGATATTGTTGACTTGTTTCTAATCCCCTGGGACTCTGTTCATCCATGTGGATTTCAGTGGAATTCCTCCATAAGGCACAGTGAACTGACAGCTTAAAAGTTCAAGACGAACTTGAGGTCTCTCAGATGTCTTTTTGAGCAATACAACCCCATTAGCATACAGCTGTACCAAATTTACACTTCTGTTTTAAGTATTTAAGAATAATGTTGTAATTTAAAATGTCCTGGGCTTTGTCATAGATTGTTACCATTTGGTTTTCAGAACTTAAAAAAAAAATTGACAAGAAATTAATGAAAAAGTAATTTTTTTCAAAATAAGAAATGTAATGGTACCATATCCTAAAACAGTTCAGTTGGGAATGGATTAGTGCTGTGCTAAAGGCTTCCTGGAGTTCATGCTGTTGTCACCAGCAAGATTGCACATGAGTCTTACCAGAATTTCTGCAGAATCCTAACAAGGGAGGACACGTGTCCCTTTAAAAATGCAACTTTCAGTTGCATTTTCTGGTATTGTGATGTAAAATGTTCTTTGTTTTCCTGGAACAGGAATAGTTCAGATGTTCGAGAGCCATGAAAGGGAATGAACTGTACTTGTACTGTACAAGATGGACAGAGTTGCCCTTACATGGTTACATTGCACCAAGTCGTGAAATTCTTTGCTGTTACTTACAAGGACTTGGCAGTGGCATCCTAAAGACATCTGATTTAACTGGGGCTATTTTAGTGTCTTTGGCCAAAATTTTGCTGCTCAGGCAAGAGCCTATATACTCCTGAAAACACCTGGGGTTTTTTGTAGCTTGTAGATGTCTCATAATACTGATTTTTCTTCTAAGCCTTGACATTCTTCTAATGAACTACCTGGTGTTGAAAAGCTGCTTTAGTCAGTCTCAGCTGTGAGCCTGTTGTGATCAGAGACCCGGGGTGAGGAGGTCACTGCTTCTTCTGTTGCCGTGGGCACAGGATCAGCAGCTTTGATAACATCACCCCTCTACAAGGTGCCAAACAGGCACAAGGCTGCCAGGCTGGGAGAAGACAAGAGGCAACAACATGCTTGCCTGGCATCATTCCTGCTCCACTGCACGGAGGAGCACTGTGACTCTGGAGAGGGATAAAAAAGGCCAAGAGTGTCCTTTGCCTTCATGTGTGTCCATCCACTGCTGCTGCTCTGCTGCCTGGCTCAGGCTCTTGAGGAGTTTCTCTGTCTCACTAGTGCTGCCTGCAGAAGGGAACCTGGGACAGCTGTGCAGGATATAATTTATTCTCCTAAAGCATGTGGTGATGCTGGAGGTGGCTGAAAGCCTACCTAGAGGCCTGAGCTAATCTAGTTGCACTAGATTTGGCAGCAATTTTGTTTTTCAGTTGGATGTTATGGAGAGCTGTCTATTCTCATGTCCTGTTTTGTTCAATTGCTGTCACTCTTAGTGATACACCAAGATAAATACACCTCTGCTGCAAATATGACTTTGAACAAGTTAAAGGGAGGTTTTGATTTTAGTTAATTCATTGATGGCTGTTTGCATTGAGGCATCCCGGGGGGGCAGCTTCCCTGTATGTATGCTGGACTAATCAGCCATGGGAAAAAAACAAAGAAAACCAATTAGGCGTTTTTTCCTACTGGGAAACACACTGTTGTTTGATATCAGACAGGAGTTCTGCTTGGCTGAACCCTCAATAGGAACTGCAGGTGCTGAGATTTGAAGAATTAAGAACAGTTAATAATGTCAATGTGGGATTCTTTTTTTTTTTAATGCATGATGATGAAAAATGTATTGATAAAAAATGTACTATTTTAACATCTATTCTGAGATAGCTGCTAGTAAAACTAACGTGGCCAGGCTGAACCAGGCATATTTTGCAGTGTACATGCTTGAGCTTTAGTTTGTTAACAAATCCTGTTCTTTGATTTCTTTCTACAGGACTGGGACCGTGGAGAAGAGCAGGTACATACCTATTCTGAGGAGGATTGGGGCCCCTGGGTTTGGGAGCTGCTGTTTGCAGTCCAGGGGCTGACCATGGCCAGCTGCCAGTGCCCACCCAGCCACTCCCCACTCCTTCTCCACAACAGGACAGAAAATAGGGTGGAAAAGCACATGGGTGACGGCAGGGAGATCACTTACCAATTACCATCCTGGGCAAAACAGGAAAATCAATTTATTGCTTACTAAAACAGAGTTGGATGGTGAGAAGCCCCATCCGCCCCCTTTACCCAGGCTCTGCGTCAGGGGGCACCCGCAGATCCCCAGCCCCAGGGCTCGTGTGGCTGCCCCTCACAATCTAATTTTTATTTACCTCACCCACTGCTCACTCCCACACCCCCTTTCCCCACCATGCCCTGGCATTGCTGAGGGGCTCAGCCGTGCCCTGTGGTGGGGCAGCTGGAGCCATCCAGACCTGGCTGTGCCTCCCCCCCGGAGACCCTCCTGCCACCGCTGGGCACCCAGCACAGCTCTCCCCACCACCAACAGGTATTTAATCCAAAACCTTTTGTCTCAACAACTGCTGATGGCCTTCAGCAATGCCTCAGGTTTGGGTCACACTTCTCCTGTGTCAGCTTTAAAGGATATGTGCGTGTTTATCCATGTTTCTCACCTGGGAAGGCGATGGCGCTCTGAGGGTGAGGTGTGGTCATGCATCAGACACCTGATAGTGTCAGGACTAAGCTGCAGATCGTGGAGCCCCAGAGCTGTACTTAATCTGTTAATTCAGGTGCTCTTCCAACAGGATGGAGAACAATCCTTGTGCTGGGAGGCCAGAATTGTGGGGCATTGGTTGGGGGTCACTGCAGGGATGGAACTAAGAGTCACACACTGCATTTTGGCAAGCTGGTTGTGAGCTGGGACACACCACATATATCAAATTAAGGTTTTACTTACCTGGCACTAAATGCAATAATCATTTCACTGTTTTCCCAGGGCACCAGAGTCCTGAGAAGCACCTTGATCCATCCATCGATGCATACCAAAATACAATGTACTGGTGTCCTGATGTGAAGTTACTCAGGCTGTCACAGTCTCACGAGCTGCAGTGCCTGTCAGGTAAGAAGGTTAAACAAAAATGCTAAAATCCCATGTGTTGTATTTCACAAAACAGTATTTTCATTTAGTGTTTAGCACAACTCTGTACAGGTTACTCATTGAGCTGGGAAATGTGATAGTTCGTGCTCCAGGCAAAGTGTTTCAAATGTCCAAGGCTAATACAAAAATAGCACTTCAAAATAAATTGGGTGGGGAGGTGGCAGAGATTATTACTTGCTGCTTGTCCCTGCTTCATTCAGTTCTTTCCCCTACAAGGGCTAGAAAGGCTGAGTATTTAATTTTCCCTTTGACCAGTTTGAGGCTAAAAGGAAGGGATTTACATGCCTGATTTCTGTTCTGGCCAATGGAGCCATGCTTACAGCAAACTCCCTCTGCATTCCTGGGAAAATGGGGTCATTTGTGCTGGATCACCCAGCCAAGCATGGATCTGTGACTGTACAGCCCACAAGCCAGCTGTGCTGAGGAAATAACAACCTTAAAAAGTTGACTCTGCAATTAAGTTCCGTGTCTGCTGATGGGACACTTTTGCTGCTGTCTTGTGTCTGCTCTCAAGTTGCTGGAACCATTATCCCAGAGTTCAGTGTATTACCTGATAATCTCAGACTTGGAAGAGTTTCCAGGCAGGCTGACCAAAATCTGAGGATCTAAGACTGCCTGTACCCAAGAACAAGTAAATAAAAGGAAGCTAATCCCAGATGGTGCTGATTAAAACATGAACTACAAAGGGAGATTAAGGAAGCAGCTTTCAGGCTGTGAAGTATATTACCTGAGAGGGAGCTTGATCATTGTGCACAGAGCTCATATTTCTGGAAACCTAGCACATCTTGACACAGCACTGCCTTTGGAGAGCCTGCATCCTCCTGCAGAAGATAATGGAGCCAAGCTTTGGGTCTTCTGATTACAGAGGGAATTAACATCTCGGCACCACATTAGAGACAAACCCCATTCTGGTTAAAGGGAGGCAATTGGATAAGATTTTTCTGACCTTCTCCCAGATGCTGCACTTGTCTAGGGAACAGGAGGCTTTGCAGGTGTGGGACAGGTGACAAGGTACCTGCCTGCCAGGAACACTGCGGCCAGTGTTCATTTCTGATCTCAGCTGAATGGTTGATATCAGACCTCCTTTGGTCTTAAGGTCCCAGATGCAGATTTTTTATTTCCCAAAATATATTTATCATATATCTCTGTGACAATCAAGCTTGTTTGAGGCTCTCCTGACAGGAAAGTTGATCCTTGCCTCACTTGGAACAGTGCTGACTCACTGCCCTAAGTCATAATCCCCAAAAAACTTTAAATATCCAGGAAAGTCTCATACACATACATGCATAACAGCTTTCCATACAGTTATGTAAAAACCTCGAACTATGGCACTTCAGCAGATACCTTGTGACTCATGTCTGCTCTGCTATTCAGCCCTCATTGTTTTCAGTGCCTTTAAAAAGAAAGAGAAGAAAAAGTGCTGTTTGTTTCTGCAGAGCAGAAAGCTGCTCCTGGCATGCTTCCCATGAAATGTGCATCCCAGGCATTCCAAAAAACTAGAGCACTGGGATCAAGGCTCAGGAGACCTAGTTTCTACTTACAACAGTGATGTTTGTTTTGAGCAAGACCTGTTGACTGCTACATCCTATGCTGGAATTTACCCATCTCTCAAATGAATGTGATTAAAAAAGCAGGAAACTTTGAATTGATTTAAGGTGTGCTCAGAAAATGCAGTATGAGGTGGCACAGTTCTTTAAATAACTTATACAAGAAATATAAACTTTTAAGAAGATCTGCAGTGAACTCAGTAGAGTTGAGCCAGAGGCAGATGTAATAATTTACTATTTTAACCCCTGGTTTTATCTGCTATTCAGCAGGGAAATTGTACACCCTCAATTATCTGGACATGCAAATAAAATAGTGTCATTTTTTCCATTTTTAATCCAGTACCATTTATGGAGGTAGGACCCTTTGAGTGTTTTTTCTTCCTTTAGGGAGTGGGCCATATCAAGGGAGGGTCATATCAAAGTTGATTGCTGGAAGGAATTACTCTGATTTACAAGCTCTGCACCTTGAGATAACTCCTCTGGTATTTGGAGACTCTGAAATGCAAAAAGCAATGCTCGTGGGGAGCCTGCTCTCTATGTCACCCCTTTCTTGTATCAGTAGCTGGGACCCAGGAGTTGTGAATCACACAAAGGACTGGTCCTTGTCAGCCCACTCCAAGCTGCAGCTGCCATGTCTGTTCCTACTGCTCTGGCCCTGTCTAAAGACTTCTCAGATCTCTAAGGTCAATGGAGCCTTTAATGCAAATTCACAGGATACCATTAGCTTTAGATTCCCATCTTCATGAATTTGCAAGAGACACCCGACACTCTCCAGAAGTGCTCAGAGCTGGGAACAGAACAAACCAGGAGAAATTCCAGCAAAGGGGGAGGTGACTGATTCCAGCTCCAGATAACAGTTGTTATCAGAGAAGCTCATAAATCCACCCAGTTTAAACAGTGTCAGGCAGCAGCTCGTGCTGCACTGTGTGTTGCCTCAAGGGATCTATAGCTGCTCGTTCTGATCAACGACTTCCATTCTGTCGTTCAGGTTCCCAAAAGTCACTATTTCCTGGAAAATGTTTGTGGGAATACTAGTTTTGAGTGTCTGTGTAGCCTTAGGGAGAAGGGGCAGAGCATGTTGCTGTTTTAATAGAGGGCCCCAAATTACTGTTTGGCTGTCACTTGGGTGGCTGGAAAATGCACTAGTGATTAAAACAACATATATTGGCAAAAACAACATGCCAGAAGTATGGGAGTTGTTTAAATGTTGGGATCTGATTTTCAAATGTCTGGTGGAATACGAAGTCTTCATTGAGATACAGTGCCAGTGTTTCTCCTGGCAACTGCAAGTAGACACCTAATAGCCCCATGCTTTGAGAAGCACAAATACATGGATACCATCACCTTCTGTGTGTCACTGTCACCCTTCTTGTGTCATCACTGCCACTGTAGAGCATCCCTGCACCTTGGCAGATGCAGATTACTTGAGGAGGAGACATAAGACATGGTAATCTATGTATCTTAACTCTAGTTTTGCCTCAAGCATTTGTGCAGAGGTACTATGGCCTAATAACAATGAGGCAGACCTTTGGGAGAAAATAGAATTTTAATGTTTGGGAAAAAAACCCTACAGCTTTACCATGGAAAACTATGGATTTGCTGTTAAAGAATGATGTGGATGTGAGAAGATGAGCATCCCTGGCAAGGAGTTGGTCCCAAGTACAGTGTCAGGCTGACACTCATGCTCCGAGTGATTTCTCAACAACTCCTTCCTGCTACATGAAAAAAATATTTGTATTGTGGTCAACCATCCCTTTTAGGGATGTGCTGCAGCAATTATGAGAAGCAAGAGGGAGTCATGACCTTGCTATTATTCTAGCAACTCAGTGGATTTATTTGAGCCACATTTTGTCTCTTCCAGCAAACAGTTCAGTAGTTTCCAATGCACCAAAAAGAGCATAAGGGGATTCTGCCTCCACTGTCGTCACTTTTGAATGACCTTGCAGAACAAAGAGTAGATGATGAAGTGACCTCATAAAATACTCTTTTAGGAAAACAGCATGTCATACACTGCTGGGATGAATTGTCCAGAACAGGATACTGGGAGTAACCTCTCACTCCACATAGTGAGAGAGAAAGGTATGAACCTGTGGGACTTTGTCAGTCAAACAGATGTGTGAAATCTCTATGGCAGCCTTCAGTGTAGGTGGGGACATAGAGGGGGGAAGATTGTTTCTGCTCCCAAATTATAGTGTTCAGCACCTTGGCTACCTTCACAAGAGTGTAATAACCCTTCCCTGACCTCTGTGGTGAGGAAACTTGGGTCACAAAAGCTGTGTCCTGCTATATATCCAGGTAACTTCTAAATGGGCTGGTTGTGCCGAAGCACAACAGTAGCTGGACACTGAAACCCAGTGGCACCACAGTGCAAAGTGGGATTCCCAAATAATAGCTCTGGGGAGCAGCATTTAGGGGAAGAAACTGATAAAATGAGGTAATAGTGACAGTCATCTTTTTTTTTCCTTCACTACTGTAAAAAGTAACTGAAAGAAAGGAGCAGATGAAAATGTTTGGTGTTTAGTGAAAGGTTGGGCAGCAGGCTCTTCTTACCATCCTGAAAGGAGCTGCTCAGCACCGTGTTCCTCTGCACCCTCTGGTACTGGTTAATCTTGGAAAGAAGCAGTATATCCCTCTCTGCTCCTTAGAAATGACCTGAGCTGAACACATGGTTGGAATCCTTTTGATAAGGTTCAAGACACAGAACAGCTTCCTACATGCTGCCTCGAGGGCAGACCTGACCGTCTGACTCCCATTGTAGTGACATTTCAGGAGCAATTTTATTTGTTCCGGTCGGCTTTAACTGAGCACCTGGGTTAATAACAGGGAGATTCCCAAGGTTGGCATAAGAGTCGGGAAGGAAAAGGAGTCATTTTGGAGTTCTTCCTTAATCACAGCTCCTTTGTTAGAAATGTTGGTGTTATTTAATTGAGTGTTAAATCCCAGTCACATGAGCACCCTCGAGTGTAATCTCCTGTGATAAATTGCCCAGTACTCGTGTCAGAGACACAATCTGGTCTCCAGCCTGTGCAAGACTGAGTGCCCTGTGATTACAGCTGACTTTTGGAGAGGGAATGAGGGAGGAATGGTTCTTATTTCAGTTTAAATTGATTTAAAAAGACAATTGACTCCAGATTTGGATGAGGACATTGTTCTCTAATCTGCTTGAGGTCTTTATAGATGTAGTTACTTTTTCCATGCTTTTCAGAAAATGTTTACAGGGTCCAGGTCTTACCAGACAGAGGCAGACAGCCCTTAGGGGGGAACAGATGATTGTACAAGGTCTCATCTCACAGGTGGGACAGAAGGAAGGGAAAGGGCTTGTTAAGGATTAGGTGGGAGCTTGTTATCTGTTGGAAGCAGTCAGATCTCTAGGATCAGGAAAGAGAACTTGAAGGTGGAAATGGAAACTAGATATGAAGAAGGAACTGAGCAGATAAGAGGAGGATGAGAAGGAAAACCTGTAAGTCTTCAAGAAAACTGCTCTTATGCTACATTCCTCTAATATTTCTGCATGCTATTCTGCTCATTCTCCCCCCTCAGAGATTTCACCCTATGTTTTGGGGTCTCTGAGATCAACCAGAGCCAGAAAGATAGGCCAGAGGCAGAGCAAGGTGCTGGCATTCCTGGGGGGCACAGATGCCTGGGGTGAGCATGCAGGGGACAGTAAATGGCTTCTGGGATGCTCCTGACTCCACTGGCACTGTGTTCCCGAAACGTTGTGAATTAGGAAGGTGGCAGCAACTTTGAGCTGTGCACCAGGGAGGTCTCTGCTCTCAGACCTCCACACTCGGATAGTGGGCAGAATTTGTTGGCCTCAGATGCAGGTCTTCGTTCCACTGTGAAGCCACTTACATTTATACCCAGCTGAGAGGGCAGGTTTAGCTTTGCTCAGTCGGTCTCCATTTAGAGATTACTCACGTGATGCTTCCTTCACTCTCAGGGCAGCAGCAAAACGGGACAGGGCTCTGTACCTGCACCCAGGAAGGTGGTGGTGTGCACCAGCAGCCGAGAAATTCACTGGGAATAAAGCCAAGAATCCACAGATCTGCAGCAGGAGAAGAGCAGCCCTGTGGGAAGCAGCTTGGAGCATGGACACATCCAGGTAGGACAGAGATGTGGCCCAGACTGGCTGCACCTGTGTGCCAGATACAGACAGCTACATCTGGCAGAGGCGTGGTCTGGAGTGACTGGTCCTGGTGTCAGGCATCTGTCTTCCTTCTGGAATGCAAGCCTTTTGCTAAGACCAGCTCCTTGGGTGCTGCTTTCCCCTGTAATGTTAAAGCTCTGGCACTAAGGGAAATGGCAGTGTGTGCTGTGGTGTGCTCAGGACACACAGCCTGGCTGAGTCACTGGACTGGGATGTCCCCTCTCTCGGGTGCCTGTTCCCGGCGTGCCGCCTGCCTCCAGCCCAGCAGCAGCTGTGACAGGACCCCTTGTCCCACCACACACACAGCACATCCTCTGGCATGGCCCTGCTGATAACAACCTGTTCCCTCAGCCCATCACAGGCACATCACAGCCATCTCATTTTATCCAAGCACCACTTCCCTCCCCAGTCCTGAATCATCAGCAGGCTGATATCAGTGCCTGTGTGTCAGTACCAAAGAATGCCCGATAATATCCCTTTTTCTCCTCAGCTTTTCCCAGCTCCCTTTAAATTTAAAATAATTTGTGCTTCCTTATGACCCCGAAGGCACTACTAAACAAATGTATCAACATGAAAGTAAGCATTTTAATCAGTAAAATGCAAGATTTTTTTAAAAATAATAACAAGACCCTGCAGGGAGAAAGACTTAGAAAAGAAGAGCAAACGAAAAGAAATGCTCTGTATGTTCTGGCTGGGAGCCAAAGGCCCTCTAGGCCAGGTTTGGATAAAATAGGGCTTAATTTCTGGTGTGAGAAACCGCTAGAGTGAATCTGTAGCAAACAAAGGCCAATTCACAAAGGGACATAGGCCAGGGCTGGAGGAGGAGAAGGCAGCCTGCCAGTTCTGCCAGCTCCCGTGATTTTATCATATCTTGCAATATCAGATGTTTTACTTGCAGCTTCCTTTTCAACTTGCATTTTTTTAAAAAACCCCTGCATTTCTACTCTTGAAACCTGTAGGGAAAAACGTGAGGTACATTCCAAAGATGGCCCAGAAAGCAAAATGAAGATAAAAGACACTAGAGTTCATTAACTTAAAGAAAATTAAATTGAGATTCTTAAACAAGCCTCAGGGAGAGGAGGGTTTTTTAAAAAAAACGTTTGGGCTGGGTAGTGTGAAATACCTTCTTGTACCATGAACAACTGTTTACATTTGAAAAGAAATGCTGTGTCAGCAGTGCTAGGGGGCTCATCGCTCAGTGACAGCATTATCTCCCTGGAGAGCTTCCAGTGCCAGAGGAGTGTGAGATCCCCCAGATCTCCCAGGGCTCAGCAGTGCCCTCTTCCAGACCACCACAACCTCTCCTCTGCACATCACGGGGGTCAGAGAGATGACATAAAGCCAACTATGGTAACAGGGTGGTACAAACCTACCAAGGGAATTCTCTCCATGATGGGAATCTTGCCCAATTCTTAAAAGTCCATTTTTTCCCTTGGGAGCATAGCAGAGAGCATGTACCCAGAACAGTGGCATTTCCATCACATCCCACAGCACGGGTGGTACCGACGGGAACGAGTCGCGCTCCCGTTATGTTCCCTGATTCTTTCCAATAAACAGAGCAGAGAGAATGGCTTGTTCTGAAAATCTAAAGCTTTTCTATTAGCTGCACGCTGTGCTTAATACCCTTGATAATTAAACAGTTGGCCAGTAGAATATACTTTGTTTTTTCTCTAATTGCTCAGATCCAGGCAGCGTGTTCGGGAGTCAGCTCTCAAACCACCCAGTGTTTAGTGCAGCTACAGAAACCAGTGGCACTGTGTGCAGCGGTGACAGCTTTAGAGTCCCTCTCAAGAGGCTGTTGGGGATGCAGGATTGCTTCCCCAGGGGTCATCCCTGTATTTTCCCATGATATTATCTGATTTTTGAGGCCAGTTGCGGACGCAGGAATTCTGCCCACGCACATTTCTTCTGGCTGCTGTAGGTCCTGGGATGACAGTAGGTCGGCCCACACAGGGCAGCCTGTGGCCATTTACCAGCCCACGCCAACATAAGCTCAGTCCTAATTCTTGATTTTGAAAACACCATTATGGGAGTTGGAGGAAACACAACTTTGGTGTCATCATGTCCACTTTGGATTTAACTCAGGCCACCATGATTTGGGCTTTCCCCATACAATTTGTGATTGAGCACAAGCAATGTGAGGTGCATCCATGGAGTGCTTTTGGCTGTTTTGGGGTTCAGTCCCAAAGGAGGCACTTCTAGAAACTGTTGTTTGAATTGCTGTCATTTTAGCAGACAAAATAATTAAGTTTTGAAGATACTGACCTAAGGAGCTGAGATGTCATGATGTAGTTGGTTGAGAGGAGCTGGGTGTTACTGCAGGATTCAAGCCCCATCCCAAAAGCAGGGACACTGAATATGATTGGGAAGGTGAGGGATGAGACAACACTGCAGTTTGCATGACAGCTTGTGGTAGAAATCTGAATTGCTCCATCCCCTCTGTGCTGGACGGGTGCTAACAGGCACAGGTGGATACAGACTTATATACACCCAAGGCACCAGCTCCAGTGACATCCAGTCTTGTAGCACTGGTGACAGATGTGTTACCTTTCAATACAAGTGTACTGGGAGTGATGCAGGTTTTCCACTGTGGTACACAGGCTCAATGTGACTAATGGAAGGGAAGCAAGGAGTGTTTGACCCTCGTTAGTGTCATAATTTCAAGTGATGCCCACCCTTTCCCCATTTTACAGCCGCGGGGCTCTGACAAAGAGGGCTGTGTTCTTGCTGTGTATGATTAACTGAATCCTGTGTTACATGTAACAGGCTGAATGGGGAGCTGAGGACACTGTTTGCAAAGATAAAGGACGTGTAACTGTACTGGCACAGGCAATGCCTCTGCAGGAGTGGGTTTTGAGAAAAAAGAGAGCCTGGGTCCTGTTTTCATCTTGTTTGTAGCTGTGGTACTTACAGTAAGTACATGAAATTTGAAAAATCCCTTTGTTTGGCTGTCCTCAGGCTTCCCACATGGAAAAAGGGTGTGTGGGGATGGGAGTGCCCACACTGTGAACACACTGTGCTCTCTGCTGCTTGCACTGCCCAGGCTGATCCAGGCAACGGGGAGGGAAGGAGAACTCATTCACCCACGCAGTGGGAATTGCTTGGTTACCACCATCAGGGAGGGGAGCCTCTGCAGGTCACCCATCAGGGAAGCCCCCCAGGGACCAGGTTCTCCTGTACAAAACCTGTTCTCTTCCCTGCCTCCACCCCAGTGTTTCACACTGTTCAGACACAGACATGCTCAGACACCACTTTTTCCCTACTGTTTCCACTTGCCTCTGTTCTCCTGAACCAAGTTCACATATATCAAAATATTATAAGAGTCAGCTGCTTGCAGGATGAGAAGGTACAGAGAATTCCCCAAGATTTCACATGCTAATTCATTTCAGCATCACCTGTCTCCTCTGCTCATCATGTAACACTGTTTTTATTACTCATAAATTTTCAAGTGGAGTAAAGAAGTTTGGGCAGCTCAATTTGACTGAAAATGCTTTTGGAGATTGACAGGAACAACACTTATGTTGTCACATTCCAGCATAAGCATACCTTTCACTTCAGATAACTGGGATAAAAATGATATATTATGATGGTGTTCCAGGCTTAGTTTCACCTACAGCATCTGTACATTATATGGCAGCAGCCATTAGAAATGAATGATGCCAGAACCAGACAGAGCCTGTGCTCTTAATTGTAGGGGCCATTTGCTCTGCTGATGACAGACAGTGTCTGCCTGTGTACACTGACTTCACCTGCTCATGTGTTTCTGATTTTGCTGCAGTGTTTGGTATGGAGGCAAGTGAGAATATCCCTTTCGTACCATCTGTGGTGGGTTTTCTTCCCCCCAAGTGTTCTCAAAGATCAACTTGTACTCAGACAAGTGTGATGCCTTTGAACTGATTGGAGAGACACCCACAGGAATCGATGCCCACTTCAGAACCTGATCTAGGGGACACAATTCAGAAATATTATAGTCCAGAAACTTCTCCACCTCCCCCTGGTGTGGCTGTGTCTTAGCTGAGGTTGCTGCCCACAGCACAGCCCCTTCCAAGCACATTTGCTCAGGGGAGGAGCAAGTGTGGGGGCAAAAATGATACAACAGCCCTTGCACTTTATTGCCCAAATATGAGTCCTGTGCATGTAGAAGTAGCTCAGCATGTCCTAGTGTGGTGTTTATTAACACACAGGGCATCACTTTTAATGGGTTTATGTTGGTGTAAATATTCAGCATGAGTTAGGGTAGCCAGTGGGGTTGGGACAAGCGTGAGATCTATACTAGATGCTTTCTGAAAGTGACATTAGGACAGTATATTTTGCCTTTTTTTTTTTTCTGTTTGCAAATATCTCCGTGTCTGTGTATACACATAGTAAGTTTCTTTTGTAATGAATCTTCCCCTGTCTGCTAATTGCTGCAATGCAAAGCCCTGCTGTATTTGGCATCTGGTTTCCTATGAACACCTTCACTTCTGGATATTGCTTTAGTAATCCCAACAAAGCCATCCTAACAGCTCTGACTGATTGTCTCCATTCATAAAACTGCGTCTTAATACCTAATCCTCACCACCGCTGCAGCCAGGCAGTTTCATTGTTAAAAAGATTAAACTATTATCCCATGCAAACACCAATCTTTAATTTTTAAATGTTAGGCTAGAGTCTTCTGATGATGGAAAATGCCAGGATGCATGGGACACTGTATTCTCTGGAGCTTTGTGGCCAACATGTTTAAAGCTCAGTGAAATATAAGTTATGCCTCATTCGTTACTTCTGTGGGTGAATTAGTGTCCCTTCCCCCAACCCAAACTCAGCTGGTTTGAAACTCAGAAATGAAAGTAAAGCATCTTTTGTTTTGCTTTTAAAGTTTTTTTTAAATTCTGTTTGAGTTCACGGGCTAAAATTATAGTTGATTTTGGACTATTTACAGCATGAGGATTTTAATAGCAGGCGCTCACTGAAAACTCAAAGAACAGTCCCCAGACATGGACAAGTTAAACTCTTTGCTGGGTCTTGTACTAATACCAACTTTTTCCCATGGTTTAGTATCAGACAGACATGATCTAACCGAGGTGCATTTTGAGTCTGATTCCTGCTCCCTCAGAAGAGCAAATTGGCTGACATATTTAGGTGGCTTTCAAGAGAAGTCATTTGTACCACACTGGGCTTTCAAGCACCTTTGTGTTCTACCGAGTTCTGCTTTGAAAGGTGCGGTGACACCCCAAGACGCATTTTAAATTAAGCCGGTTTGGCTGATGGGAAACTAATGCAGAACAGATTTAAGTAGCTTGAATTACAATCACAGATCCCCCATGAGATTGCTTTTGGCCAGCTGAACACTTGCTAAAGGATGACTCACTTAATCTCTGTCAGCATGGTAGACGGTGCATGGTAAAGCGCACGGCGGATGTGTCGAACAGAAAACCTTTGTCCAGGCAGCCCCTGGTGTGGGCACTGCTGTGAGCCCTGGAGAGGCTCACAGGGTGGATGCAGATGCCTGGTCTTGCCTGTGAGCAAAGGCATCAGAGGCTGGATACGTGGGGGTGGGACATGGGGCTCTGGGGGTGGGACACTGGGCCAGCACGTTGGTTCACGTCACTTGCTGGAACTGCTGAGCTGTTCCATGCAAGACCTGGAAAGTCAGCATGTCTAGAGAAAGTGATTAAACAAAGATACAGGGCCTAAGGAAATGCCCTGGTTAGCTGAGATTTATGAGCCATGGTCGGATATGTCACTTGAAACTGCCAAAACAGAGGGGGATGGGATCTGGTCCCTCTGGATGTGCTGGAGAGCTGTAGGCTGTACTTTCCCATCCATTTCTTGTCAGTGCTACAATACAGCTGTCTAAGTGTTGCCTGTAGCTTCAGGTCCTAGGCTTTTCGTGGTGTTTCTTACCCTCGGGGTTTTTTTTCCATTAGTAAAAAGAATTCTGCAATTTCACTTATATTTTACATCTTCAATTAAAAATTATTAATATTTTCTACATGGAGTTGGCTTTTTTTGCTAATTTTTTACTGAGCAGGGGAGCTGAGTGTGATGGAGCTGCAGTATGGGCTGAAGGACAGATCCCTAGGTTTGATCCATAGCTGTTGATGTGGTTAGGGAATCTCTTGCTGACACTGTGCTTCTAGTCTATAGCAGAAGGGTTATGTTTTCATAAAGCAGCATCTCTCTGCTTTGCCTGAAGGACGAGGGTGATGAGTTCATGGCTTGTGCTTAAGTTATTTCTGCTCTTCTGTTCTGGAAATGAAGGGTAATTCCCAGCTTCCAGCTCCTGAGGCTTCTTTTCAGAGCTAAAAAGAGCCAGTGTCCAAGCTGGGAAGAAGATAAAGCAGATATGCACTAACTACAATGCTCTGAAGATCCAGGAGTGACCTGTGGTATGAGCACCTGTCATCTCTCCTCTATTTCTCCTGCACAGCTGTGACAGGTGTGAGAAGTGCCAGCTCACCTGTGGCAGTTGTCCCCTTTGGCACAGATGTTTTGTCATACCAGGAGGTGACTGGGAAAACCACCAGCCATGAAGTATGGAGATCCCTGGAGTGGTGACTGTCTTCATCTCAAAGAGGTGATCTTCTTGTATATTTTGTCTTGAAAACAGTTTATTGGGGGGGGGAAGGAGATTCAGGAGCTAGAAATGGCCATCAGGCAGGCAGGGGAATGATTTCAGAGGAGAAAAATGCTCATGAACCTCTCTGCTCCTCCCAGGCAAAGAAGCTGCCAGCCTTCATGTGGCATGTCATTTGTCAAGCTGTCACCCGGGGGCCCGTGGGTTCACCCAGGAGGGAGCGTGGGGCACACCTGTAACCTTTGCCTCCAGAGCTGTCTGCGGTTGTCCCCAAGGCTTGTTTCTGACTGCAAAGGCAGCAGTGGGCTGTGGGCGAGGTGGGGAGGGGCTGTGGGTGTTCATACCTGCAGGGGTGGGAGTGGGGAGCGTGCTGAGTGCCCTGGAAAGCCTCAGCTCCTCCGCTGTAGGGGTGTGTTGTAGCTGAAGGAGCACTCTCCCCTCACAGCGAGCAGCAGCACAGCTCATCTCTGCCCCTGTCACTGCAACCCAAACCCAGGGAAGATCCATTTTTGGGGAGGGATCCCTAGTGCTGGATTTGCTCATGCTGAGGGTGGTTAAGAGCTGTTTCTGAAGACTGCTGATCACCTTTCTGGCATGCAGAGCACCCCCCAGACCTGCAAGCAGACAGCTCCTGCCTAAAGGTTGGGGCTTGTTGAGTTCTATTTGGAAGTAACTCTTCCTCTCCCCATCAAAGATCTGGGCGTGCACGTTCAGATTTTCCATTTAGTGCTAGTTTCCAGATGTTATAGTTGCTTAGTCTGTGTGGTTTATCTTGCAGCAAAGCACAAAAGAAGAGCCCCATGCCCATTCCCAGCTGAGACAATATGGAAACGCAAAACACACCTGGTAGGAAAAATGAGTGGGTGCCAGCTTTTTCTGAAGCAATGTGTGAGTATCTGTATCGAGGGAGTGGTCTTGAAACCAGGGTAAAGGTCTATCAGGCCGGTAAGTCCCACTCTTCATGGTTATTGTATAATTTATAGGGCGCTTCAAAGGTATCGAGGCACTCTGCAAGAAAATACTGGGGGGAAATCCACTCCCCAGGAAGTCTGCACTATGACCTTACAAGTTCTAAATCCCCAGCTCTCCCTTTCTGCTATAACCTGGAATGCCTTTCTACTTCAAAAAGTCTCCTGAGGTCCCTTTTCCTTCCCTTCCTCTGTTACTTTGTTCTTATTACATGTAAATTTATGGATTAAGGCAGACACTATTCTTCTTGATATTTAAGAAGATGCTGTTGTGCATCGGGGAATCAATTTCATTTATTAGTATTGAATATTTACAGATATTTTTATTTTTTTAAGATCTTGCTCCTCCTTTTGTTGTTGTTTTGTTTTGTTTGTCGATGTTTAGTTTTTTAAATATTTTTCTTTTAACCTCTCAGCTCCAAAGGGAAGTGGAATCTGGGTGGCTAAAGTATTTCTGGTATCAGGGCTGTAGCATTTGCTGAAGATCAAAGGAACCTTTTCAAACATCATTGTTGCCATTAAGAGGTGACAGACGCATCTTAAATAACCAACCTTTTCCTCCAAGGAATCCTTGATTGGGACACACTAAATCCAGCAGTGTGGGCTGGACTTCAGCTCCTTTCTGGTCAATTTGGGCAGCCCAGCTCTTCTCTTGTAGCTGAGCTTTGGCTGCAGTGAGCCCCCAGGGGATGATCTGACCTTTAGTATGAATTTAGATCGGCGCTGTGACTTCTCTAAATTATGACTGCCAGAGGTCTTGGGGTCACGGTGCTCTATCGTCAGAGCACTCCCAGCTCCCAGCACACTCCTGGCAGTGTGGGAGAAGGGATGTCATTATTCATAGTGATTAAAAAAAAAAAAAAAAAAAAAAAAAGAAACAAGCTGGATGTAAACTGGGTGTAAAAATGACAATCTGCTGGGGTGTGTGCTTGTTGTGACTGCTGTGTATTGAGAGATGCTTCTGATGATATAAATGGCACCACCTAAATTACTGGTGTAGGGCAGCGAATTAGCTCTGCACATGTGCCAGGTGATGTTTCTGCCACCTTATAAATGGTTAAAGTAGAAGAGCTGCTCTCTTTGCTTAGACAAACAGGGTCTCTGTGTGAATAGCTTGCAGCCCCCAGTCATAATCCCTTTCTGATCTCTTGTTATAAAAATGATAGATGGAATGGAAACTCCATAAAGATTAGTAATCACCAAAAGAGTGGGGAAAAGTATTGGGAAGAGTTATAAGGTTTTTCTGCATTCCTGAGGATTTCTGCAGAGATTCCTTTTCCTTGGTGGAGCTTGTGCTTGGAGGAGCTCCTTTCCTTTCAAACTTGCTGTCTGGAGACAGTGGAGATGTTTGTGGAGGCTTTTCAAGTAGTTCTAAAGAAATCTGGCATGGATTCATTGTAACATCGTGCCTTAATTTCTGCAGTTGTGAAGCAGGGTAACAGGATGTATGTACTTGTCAAAGAATTTGGGGATTTACTGCCGGCTCAGATGGTGCTGGGATGTTCTCAGGGAAGGAGTTCTGACTGTGAAGCATCATTGCTACATGGCAAAACAGCAACTCTGTCATTCTATACATTTCAGCTTATTCATGTGGGATCCCTTTTTCCTAATATTTTGCATGCAGGGCAGCAGTTTCATACACAGATATTGATCTTGAGTGTCTGGTGTAGCATGTCTGATTTTCAGAACTTCATAGTTTACCTTAAAATGTAACCATACAAATGTGGATTGCAAGTCACATCTTTCTCAAAAAAACTCCAAACTCGGTCCTGTTTGTGAAATACTCTGGGGTTTAAAAATGTGAAGGTGGACCTTTCCAAAAACTGAATAGTTGAAAACTGGGTTATGACAGCTGCAGACTTTGAAAAATCCAGCCCACTGCACATATGTGGGATTTGCTGGATTTGAAATAAGATTGTGCTAACTGGTGAGAGCAAGGTAATTTGGAGGAGGGGAAAATACATTCAAATTAGGCTTTACCCACGTCTCTGAGTTAGGATAACATTGGTCTTGAGATCCATCTGTAACAGTATATTCAGAGGTTCGTGATAGATTGGAGGAGATTAATGATTGATTGCTACTGTACAGGAGTGGTGAAACAGAAGAGCTGAACCTCTGCTGGCTCCTGCTTTGTGCTCCCTGGGTGTAAAACCAGTGAGTTCCATGGGGGTCCTGAGTGGATCAGCAGCAGAAGGTCACCACAAGCTGCTCATTTCACAGAGCTGTGCTTTGGGGAGGCTTTGGATGCACTCAAAAACAGAGATGTCCCCATCCTTTGGGATGGGATGGGGTGGGGGGTGAAGATCCTAAGTCCAGCTGGTGCAGGTGGTTCAGTGGGTCAAGGAAGATCTGCTGGGAACAAACCCATCAGGTGCTTGTGGTGGTTGCATGTTGTTTCACCTACACTTCTGCCGGGTTTTCCCATGTACCTCCCACCCTCTGCAGGGCCTTTGGACCGTGTTCAGAGCAGCTGTGTCAGGTTGAACAGCTCCAGGGACAAAGTTGGGCTTTCATTAAGTAGGAAGGTGTTTGTGGTATGTTGCCAAGATGGTGTTTTATTGCAAATTATCAATGTAAGCAGCATCAGAGACCACCCAGATCTTTCCCTGAGAACATGGCTGTGCTTCGAAACTCCTGTCAGTGGTACAAGCTGCCTGTCCTCTGCTGATGCCATGTGCTGTGAGGTGAGACATTTTTCTGTTATCCTATGACAGTGTTTTACTTCAACGTGTAGCATCTCATCTGCTGTGTCTGCAGTCCTATTGTATCTACCTTACAGCTGGGAAACCGGGGTGCAGGGGAGCAATTCTGCCAAGACCACATAGGACACTGATGAAAATCAAGGACTCAATCCAGCAGCCAGATAAGCACTTAAAATATTTTGTTTTTTTTTCTCTTTTGCTGCTGATTACTGCAGCTCATTTATCTTTCCTGACTAACTCAGCTATCCCATTGCGAATCTGGATTTGGCTGGAGAGTACTTCAGCAAAACATTTGGGATTTTGCCCTGACAAGATCTGTAAGGCTGGCTGAAACAGCACAACTTATGCACGCTCCAAGAACTGAGAACTCCAAGTGCATTGACCTGTCTGTCTGTCCCACCAAATGGATGGATCACTTTCAGTTCTGGCCTAATGACACTCTACTTTGCTATACATCATTCCTCTTAATATTAGGAACTGCTGTCTTAAATTAAATGTCCCTTTCAGCAACTCGTAGTGTGTACCTGTGTTAACAGCCTCGCACAGAAATAGTTGTGCTTCCAGAGGCTTGACTTGTGCAGTCTCACAGGGAGGGCTATTCCTTAGATGGGTTAAGATAGCTTAAAAAAAATAAACTGTAAAAAGGTTGTTTACACCCCTTTTTATAGCTGGGTCAGTTCACAGCCTGGTTCCACAAATGGTTCTGTTGGCACAACCAGAAAGGGAAGAAGGGCAAAAACTGATTAGGCCAAGGCTGCTGCCAAAGACAACATGTTGTCAGGCCACGGCCTCGGTCCCTCCTGTGTGGGGAGCAGGTCTCCTCCATTCCCTCCAGCCCCAAACATGATCAACAAATAGCAAAAAAGAATCTGATGCTTCCTCTCCCAAAGCCAGAGAGTGCCTGTAATAATAAGGATGTGATAAACATCCCAAAGCATTTAATCTGCTTTTTCAGTGAGCTGCAGGCCAGGGAACAGCCAGAGAGATGTTAAGAGCAAAAGCAGAATAGGTTGTAATTAACTTTAAAATGCTGTGAAACTCATGCTGCTGTGTGTGGCAGGCTCACTTTGGAACAAAGTTGGGTTTAGTGCAAGTTCTAGTCATGGTATCAAGTCAAGGCTTGTCCAGAGAAAGTGTATGTGCCTTTATTAGTATGCAAATCACATACCCTCTTTATTACACTGTCTCTGCATCTCTCCCTCTAGAGCTGTTTAATAGAAGCAGGCAAGAACTAATTAAATTCCTTTATTCCTACCTCATCCTTGAAGTGCAGAGCTCAAGGCAAGAATGCCAATGGGCACACGCCCATACCCTCTGTGCTTCCAGAACAAGCGTGGCATGCCTGACCTCCACCTCATTAGGGAAGGAATAAATCCCCTAGCATGAAGATGAGGATGTCAGGCACTATATGCATAAATCACATAAGGAGTTTCCAAATGGCTTTCATCTTGGGAGTCCTTAAAAGTTCAGAGCTGTGGATCAATCCAGAGTGGATACCTTTCAGCAGTAATTCCACATCTGAAGTACTTTAATAATCTGGCTCCTTTAAATAAGATTCTAAAAGCCCAAGCCAGCTGAAATGGTAGTACACAATCAAGTTAATTACTTTAATTACTATAAAATTATCAGACAGTGTATTTGTAATTTTAATCTCCTAATCCGCAAAGTACCTTTTTCCCTGTAGTGTTCCTGAAGAAAGTAAAATAGCTTTTGGTTTCCTTGCCAGCTTTTCAAGGATCTTTGAAAACTGAGGAGAAACCTCCCACAAATAGCCCAGCTGTGGTTATGAGGTTTCATTTTTCTTTATTTAAAATATTATACTCCATAAACGCAAAGCATTTAAAAGCAGTAACAGGATCTATCCCTGCAAACCAGCCATTTGAGTTTAAGAAGATTTCTTTGGTTACCTGAACTGTACAAAGGTAATGCACAATATAAACCTTCCTTAAAGTGCTGAGGAAATTGGAGGTTATGGCAAGGGAAGGAAATCTCATGCTGAAAACCAGTAGTCAAAGAATGAACTCCAGGCTACTCTCTGTTATGTTTCCAGCTACCTCATTTGAAGTGTTATGGCTGGAAAACTGCACTCAAAATTTTGCACTGAAGGATCCCAAAGTGCTTCCCCATGGTATAAACAAGGGTTCTTGACCTCCAGGGCTGCAGACATTCTACATACCAGCTCATCTTCTGGGATGATCCAAGATTCTCCAGCGTAGCAGGGCTGTTTGTAGAGAGGCTGCTCCAGCATCCCAGCTGAACCTCCAGAGCTCCCAGTGTGGAGAATCCCTCAGGCTGCCCAGTGGTGAGAGCTGACAATGACTTTACCACTCACCAGCCCTTGGAGTTGAGTGTAGGGCTCATTGTGTTTCTGACCTGTGTAAATCCTGACACACTGTCAGTTTTTGTGCTTGCTGTTTGATCTCCTCGAAGGCGAACTGGAGAGGCTGGGCAGAATGTGTGGGGTTTTACTGAAGTTTATTGGACCTACAGGGTCCAAAGCAGGGCTTAGCTGTTAAATCCATTTTTTACAAACTTAAAAATGTGCCTACATTGGATGGTTGAGCATCTCACAGCTTTTATTGTTATCATACCCCATGGCTGCTACTTCTTTTCATTTTGAGTTGATGAAGAGAGGCAAAGAGAAAGATAAATGATGTGTCCAAGGTCATGCAGGAAAACAGTAGCAAAAGGTTTTGAGCCTCAGCCGTACTCTAAGTTCTTGGCTGTGGCACCATCTCTCTGTATGATGTCTGAAACAGGCTCATTGCTCTTCTATTTTGGAGAAAGCACCAATTTTCCTATTTGCTACCTCTTCCTACTGGAGGGGATTATTTTTAAGCACAAAACAGCAAAGCTGTTCCTATTAAGCTACTGTAGGAATAATCTGCATGGAAAAAAAACTCAGATGCTTTCCCAAATAGGAAGCAATTTAGATTTCAGATTAATGGCTGTGACAATGGAAATATATAAAATCTTTTCCTGATAAGGAGCCCAAACCATGGCTAGTTCTTATCTGTGGTGGACACAGGTGTGAAAACTCACTTGTGCTGCACACAATGAGCAAACACTAATGAAAGGCACAAACATCCCTGTTACAGAGCTCCCAGCCTGCAGTGTCCATTTCTAGGGTGAGTCAGCTGGTGCTGGTGAATGTCTTAGGAGTGGGCAATATGCTTTCCTATATCCCCTGTAAATTGACTCTTAAAACCTGGTTCCCATACAGCTTAGTGCAGCACAAAACCAAACCATGAGTCCTCGGTGCCGGCAGAGACTGTGCTGCTGTGTTCATTTTTTCCTTGCTGTTAAAGAAGCCAATTTTCAGGATCAGGCCATTGAGTCATTCTCTCTGGGACCCATAAATCCTTAGTCCTGACAGTGAAAGGAGCTTCACAAAAGGAAAATTAAGGATTGGAGTGGACAGCTGGGATGGATGGAGCCAGCACAGGGAGCAAGCCCAAGTTTGGAGCAATGATAGTGCTCTGGGCTGTCAGCTGCAGTTTACAAAGGAACCGCTTAAGTTTCCCCCACTGTCAGTGCCCAGTGGGAGGGATGGTGCCAGCCTTCCTGGGGACAGCAGGGCTGCAGTCCGGGGCTTTCTTTGCAGGCACCTGCTCAAACAGAAGAAAATGTCTCTTTTGTGCAAGCCTTAAGCTGTACATGGTCAACAGCACGTACCTGAGCAAGTCAGACTCCACACAGCACACAGGGACCCGTGTGCATGCAGAGCCAGGGAACTTGGGAGGGAAGTGAGGGGAGAGAAGGCTTGTTCAGATCTGAATTTTGTGGCAGAGATGCTGGTGAGGTCTGTACATTGAGTGCTTCTTGCTTTTCTTTGCATGAAGGCCCTCAGCATTCCCCATGTGTTCCGCTCACTGATAAGGTTAATGGGATAAAGAAAATGTTACCAAATGCATTTAACAGATGACTGCAGTTAGCACTCAGCTGTTAGGCTGCTGGTTTTTTCTGTCTTAGGAAATGCAGAATGGAAAACCCCAGCCTGAGCTATTGAGAGAGGCAAGGTGAAAATGAGGGTTGTAGAGTGAAGCTCTGCAAATTTCTCTTGCACTTGGTCAAACTACAAATAATCAGATTAAGCCATAACTGTGTAAGTGGGGCTTGAGTGTGTTTGCTCTGCTGACTTGGTCATGCATTCAGGATGTCCAGAGTGGTGTAACTACAGCCCAGGAGTATTAGTCACGCTGGGAGAACTTCAGTGAATATAAGAGGGCTTCATCTGGGCAGTTACCAAGGCAACTCTTGCTAATATTTCATTACAATGCTTTTGCCCTCTGCAAGTCCCATGGATTAGGACTGGGAATCTCAAAAAGAAGAGCTGATTGTCAATATTGTGTTTGGATTGAATGTATCCCAGAGGGGAAAAAAAAAAAAGGTAAAGCATTTCCCATAGGCAGAGCCCACAATGCACAGCTGGAGCTAAACTCCATCTGTCATCCAACACTGCCTTGTGCCCTGAGGAGAATCTTGGGTAGTAACTAATCTCCCTCTTTCCAGCTCTGAAATAAGTGGAAAATGCAGGTATGGACTCATCCTCATCTGTGTTGAGATGATGCTAAGACGCTCTGCAGCAGGGCTGTGCCAGGTTCCATTGAGAGTGGCTGCAGCACAACTTGCACCAGTACAGGCTGGTGCCCTCAAACAGGAGGAACAATGTGCTGCAGATGGGCCACCTCCACACTGCAGTGCTGTGGCTGTGACTAGTGTGTTTGCAGGAATCATGTCCCCAGTGCCAGCATGTGGGGAGATGGCAAGCAGAGGCTGTTTGGCCTTCCCCAGTCATGGGGACTAAGATATTGTACATGAAAGGCTGTTGACATTTTTTTTCTTTGCACTGCAGCTTCTGTCCTGGAAAAGGATGGGGACTGCTGGGCAAAGCTAGTGGTATTGCATTTATGTCTCCTCATGTGCTTAAATCAAATAGTGCAAACACGAGGGTGTTTGATGTTGATGGTGTGTGCCCTGGATACCAACTCCTTCCGTTTGTCCTCATTGATGTCTTTTATTCCAGAGGAGTTATCTTCTCCCTCACCTGTTGTTGCCTTTGCCCTGTCTGAAGGGAGAAGAAAACACAAAACTTGTGTGTTGAGGCTGGTTTTTACTTTTTATGGCTGGAATGTGTCTCCACTGCTTCATTCAATTTTGTGCATTTCTAAATATCAAAGTAAACTGCATATTGGAGGTAACAGGGAAATTCCAAATGTAAATGTTTGTTCTGCTAAGTCCTACAGGTCTGTTGGGCTGCTGGCTCTGTGCACCTTCCTCTAACTGTATCTCTTGTTGCTGATTCCTTTGGGGAGCCACAGCCTCTGTATATTGAACTGGGCAGCCCCTTCATCTGGAAAAACACACAAGAAAACAAAAGGGCATTTGCTTGTTTGGAATATTGGTTGAGATGCTCCTTCCTCTGGGGTCAGCTTGGCATTTGTAATGTTGCTGTTCCTAATTATGCTTTTCATTAATTAGGTATTATTTCTCATTAATGAAATGAGACTTAATAGGAAAATGGTAATATTACTATACTGTATGGCAGAGAAGATTAGAAGTGCTACTGGATTTTTTCCTGCTACCAATAATTTCCACCTAGATTTTTAAAAACTGGATATGATGTGATGTGTGTGGAAGCCAGCAAAGGCCTGTCATGACCCCATGCCTGAAGAATACTTGTGCACATAGCCACAGGGCACAGAAACAAGGCCGGGTGAAGTAATCTGTGGGAGGATGAACTTCCCGGTATTCAAAGAAGCTACAGTGACATAGTAGGAAAAGTGCTATTCTCTGAGTCAGGCTTGACTCAGTTTCCCATTTGCAGTGCTGGCTGTGTCCCACCTTTCAGATAAGAAGCAAAAGCACGGTCTGTCTGTGTGTCTCCAGCTTGACCCCGCTGCTGTTTCACAGTCGAACGGGTGCGTTAACTCCCATCATTGCACGGGTCTTCATCCCGGGCACATTCACTCATCCCCCTGCTTCCACCACGGATTCAACTTGACATGGCAGCCTTCGTTCTCCTGCGGTGCTAAACAGCTACCAAGGCTCACCCCAGGAGTAGCTGCACTTTTCTGGTGGGTGAACTGATCTCTATTGACACGTCAGCTCGTTAAATCTGCAGGGCCCTTCTGGCTAAAGGCAGAGCTGTGTGGCAGACATTTAAAGCATGATTTAGTTATTAACATAAAAGCAGCTGTGCTCCTGTTTGAGTTGTGCAAAGAAAAACACGTAGCTAATGATGACCGAGCCTGAAGCGTGCCTAGGAGACAGCACTTGTGTATGTTTTCCGTGCACCCCAGAATAATACAGAGTTTAGGCTTTAAAAGAAAGTATTTGGGTCCTTGCCAGGTAGACAGACAGTATGAATGAAACACCTGTTCTGGCTTTGGGAGGGTTTTGCAACCATTTGATTACAGGGAAGGTACAGGCTGACCTTAAAGTGAATTGAATTCTCCGGTGTAGAGTAACATGTCCTGCTACATTATGAAACTTCTTGATCTCTTTGTGAAAATGTCCACAGCAGACAAAACACAGATGTTTTCTGCCTTTTGGTTTTAACTAAAAGGTGCTGCCCAGGCATGGCAAATTGAACAGCTCTGTCTCAAACCAGTCTCTTTCAATTTTGAATAAATGTTAAAAGAGCAACACTATAAAGGAAACAAAGATAAAACACATTAAAGTAATTTTACGAAGAGAGGAAAAATAACTGCTCCTTCCAGATGTGTCCTAATTCAGCTCTTTCTACTGCTCATTGGTGCTTGGCAGTTTCGGGGGGTTGCATTTTCACACAGTGTAGTTCAATTCCAAGAAGATATAAAGGATCCTATCTTTCCTAGAGTCGCTTCCTGTTGCATCACCTTATCAGCCTGGTCAGTTTTGTACAGTTTTAACTATTTCTGTTAGCATGGCAAACCCAGCACCAGGAATACTTTCATAAGAGCAGAGCTGTGCTGGGTATAACACCATGGGGTAGAAGTTTATGGCCTGTAGCAGACAGCAGATGAGGAAGTGAGATGAGTTTGATCATCCCCTCTGGCTTTATGCGTTTGTAAGAACCAGTCTAAGAAACCAGGGCAGATCCTGGTCAAATTCCTCATGCCTTCAACAAAACTCTTGAGTCCTTTCCCACTGCAGATTCAAGCTGTTCCCCAGCTCCCCCAATGCAGAAGGGTTTAAAAAGCTGTAATTGAGCTGTCAGTTTGAAGAACAAACGGAGGAAATGTACGTCAGGTCTCTGTGGGCTGTTTGCAGAACTGTCTGTGTGTGCATGTGTGCAGGGGTATGTGTGAACAGGAGGGGAACTCCTTTCTGTGCCTCTGTGAGCTCAGCAAACTCAATACAAACCTCACATGGAACCAGCTTATGCCTTTTGTGGATTTGTTTTACAATCTTCTCAGGTAGAGCCTGTGAAGGCTGTAAAATTATAAAGCTGGAGATGTGCTTGAAGGGTATTGATTGCGCTTCTGGCTTGTGTTGGTTCAACTCCAGCTCATGTGGAATTTACTCCTTAGCTTCTAGTAGCTGTTCTTGACACACTTGTGTCAAGACACGACATGCTTATGAAAATGGTGAGCTTGGTATAATTTTCTTGGATCACCATGGAGCAGAGCTCAGGAAACACGTTCCTTCACACAGCTTGCAGCAGGGTAGTAGAAAAGTAATTAAATCTTCCGTAAGATAACATGCTCCCGACCCTATACCATACAAGAACCACATGCTCACTTATTTCTCTTGGCTCAGGCCCTGCTCTTACTGGCAGCTCTGACTGTGGTGGTACCCTGGTAGGAAACACTGCATGTGAAGGCAACGGGTCTTGTTCCATTGGCCATATGTTGGTTTTCCTGGAGCGAGGAGAACTGCTTTCATTTTTGTGTGTAATAGACAATACAGACCCAGAGAATTTATTCACAGCAAGCAGAATGTGTTTGTATCACCACTGAATTACTAGACAGGCCTCACTTCTGGCTGTGGGATGCTTCCCTGTGCTTCTGCTGCAGGTTAAAAGGGTCCATGTAGACAGGAAAAACTCACTTGTAGCTTACAGAATCTTTGTTCAGATTTAGGAACTGGGTTTCCTCATCAAGGCAAGCTGAATTTGTTCTCAGATCTCTTTTAAGCTCTTACTGTCCCTCCCCACTCCCAAACCCTGTCTGTCACTCCACAGCTTTCTTGAAGAAAGGGTTTGTGGTTTCTGGTGGCAGCTTCTGGCAAGTTCCTTGTGGTCCTGCAGTTTTCAGGGAAGCAAAAGTAAAAACTTCAGTGGAACTCAGCTGCCTTTAAGGGATGCAGATGGATGGCAGCATGGTTTAAATCATGTTGCTACATGCAGGCTCAGAGAAGACTGGAGTAGGAATGCTACAGGCCGGATTTTTTTTCCAGTTCTTTCTGCATTCACTGGTAATGGATTGGATTTAAATGGAAAAGTCTCCTCTGCTTCAACACCTCCTATTTGAGAGCATGTCAGTGTGACCAGTAGCTTTGTGAAGCTGAGCCAAGAAGTACCATTGCTAGGCCTAAGAAACTAGTATAACTCAAAGAGGGATCAGAGTAGGGAGTAACAGGAATGGCAGATGTCCAGGGATGTTGAAATTAACGCTTAGCAAAACATCTTAGATGGAAGAAAGGCTTCAGTATTCAAGCAAAGTTCTACCTGCATAGATCAGGAGACATCTTTTTTGGGAGCAGAGTATTTCTTGACCATCCACGGGGGGTTTCACCTGAAATGTTTGCTTCTAGTGACTCTCAGATGAGACATTGGATTAGATGGGACTCATGTCCTCAGCGTGGCTGAACAGAGATCAGGATAGCCATCAGGATAGGAGTTCAAGTTGTTAACCTCAAGTTTTTGGTTAACCTCTAAATCAGATATTTAGCAATGTTAGAAACCCTTTGTCCCTTTCTTTCTGTGCTGGAAAAAGACCCTCAGAATGCTCTTTCTTTAAACCATTTCCATTGCTTCTTGGTAAACTTCAGATCCCCTCAGTTTTAGGTGGCCTAAGTATGACTGCAGCCTTCAAACTGTCTTTGAAAGTAGCTCTGTGGTTGACTAGAGGCAGTTCATACTGCAGAAGGGTCATTTTATCTGCGTGGTGCTCCTGAGTCTGTGCCACAAACCCACGTGGTAACTGTGATTTCACTTTCCTTAATTGTATTTTGGAGAGGAGATTAATTACGTGCCACCACGTTACCACTAGAGGGATTATGGATATTATCCTGGCCCGAGTCTTTTGCCTTGAAACTGTCGTGGGGGTGGGAGAAAGTTATTTTCTTAATCTGTGCCCTGCTTTCCTTGTTAACTCCTTTTACATATTCACAGGTGCCATGGGGTGTAAGTAGCTAATTAAATACGGCATTTGATAAAGTTTGAGGAAGTTTTAATTCCTGTCGTGTGGAGTATTGGTCTCGGGTACATAAACATGTTAGTTAACCATTACTGCAGAGCACAAGTATTCTCAGAGGTGGCTGTTCCACTTTCCCCAGAGGAACCTACCCATTTTCAAGCACAGTTTAAAGGGCAAAGACTGCCTGCTCTCTTGATAAGAATTTGTTTTAAAAGGTTCTATTTCACTTCTAAAGGATACATTCATCTGCGGAGTGATAAGATCTTGCATTAAGTGGGGAAACCGGGGGAAAGGTCTCCAAAGTGATGGGCAAGCAAGAAGGGGTTAAATGATGTCTGAAAGCCCTTTAGGAAGTCTTTCTAACTGAATGGGCTTGGCGGCTGTGCTTCAGTGCTTCCTCGCCATGTGGAACCAGGCACCTCTCACCGCCCTGCGTTCACAAGTCCTGATGTCATGCTAATGCATCCCAGAGAAACAGCTGGCACTGGATGGCTCCCTGGCTCCTGATGGCATGTGGGTCTGCGCTCCTCCACCTCCTGATGCTGAGACCCACCAGCGTTCCCAAGCAGCACCTGGCGGGAGGGCTGAGAGTGTCGGACTGCCTGTGGCGCTATCCCACATATACAGTGCTTCAGATACAGCAAAAAAGATGTTTCAAAGGCCCCTGAAAGTGCTGAAATTAGTGTAATGGCACAGCCTGTTAGATATATGCCATATGTGAATGCAGTCTGTGGAACTACCTATTTGAACTACACACATCACAATGCTTTTTTGGTTTTTTTTTTTAATTATTTTAAAGAACTTTTCCAAGAGGGCTGATTCCTGCTAGGCTGTCCACAGAAAAAAAGAAACAAAGAGGATGATGTTTGGCAAGGAGCAAATGCCCAGCAGCAGCCTGTGAAGACCTGGACATGTTTAAGGGCTTGTTTTGCTTCCTGTGAGGTTCAAATACTGCAGCAATCCAACTGTATGGAGTCTAGTCTAGTTCAGGCACAACATTTTGTGAATATCATTTAATTCTTGGATTTAAAAAAAGTCTGTGATTTGATGAGTTAATTTATGTGTTGGTATATATATACAAACGTATATATATATTTATGTATATACACACATGTTCAGTTTCTTGTCTGTAAAGTGTCTTCCCCCCAGCAGCATATAAAGACCTGACTGTGTGTCCTTGCAAGTCACACCGCGGAGGGACTGTTCGTGGACAGACTGGGTGAAGGTTGGATTATCACTGAGCTGCTTTCTTTCCCCTTGTGAGAAGGTAAAGTCATTTCCCGAAAGCCATCCCTTCTGGGGAAAGTGGAAGTAAAATTTTCACTGCCCAAATTTAACAAGAACCCACATCATACTCGAGGAGAGCCAACTGGAGTCGGTGGAGCCTTCCCCTGATTTGTTAATTAGTAATAGAGTGTTTTCCTGTAGATAACCCATCTCTCGGTTAATGGAGTTTAACGTACTAAAACACCAGCGGAGCCTCCGGGCAGCGCAGCCCCGCACATACAATGGGCACATTGTTCCCCGGGGGGATCCTGTCTCCCCTTTATTCGGGAGGTGGGGAATCCCTTCACCCCACTTGGCCGGGCCGGAGCGGGGGGCTCCCGGGGCGAGGCCGGGCGTGGAGCGGGGGATTCCCGGGGGGGCGGCGAAAGGGTTAATGGGGGCGGCGGGGCCGGGCGGCCCCTCCCCGCCGCCGGGGCTGAAGTAGCGCGGCGGCGGCGCGGCCGCAGAGCCGAGGGAGGCGGCGGGACGGGAGCTGCTGCCCCTGCCCGGCCCCGCCGCTCGGGCAGCCCCCGGTGAAGATGGCGAGGGCGGCGGAGCGGGGCGGTGCGCGGCCGGGGCTGCTCCTGGTGGTGCTGCTGGCGCTGCCCGCCGCCGCCGCCCGGCCGCCCGCCTCCTTCCCCAGCGATGTGAACGGGCACAGCCTCCACCCGCCCTACTTCAACCTGGCCGAGGGCACCCGCATCTCCGCCACCGCCACCTGCGGCGAGGAGGCGGCGGGCGCCGGCAGCCGCCGCGCCGTGGAGGATCTCTACTGCAAACTGGTGGGGGGCCCGGTGGCCGGGGGGGACCCCAACCAGACTATCCAGGTACGGCCGGTGCGCGGGAAGGGTGGGGGGGGAGCGCAGACCCCGCACACGGGCGGATCGCGGAGCCTCGCCGGGGCGGCACAGCCGGGGGGTGCGGAAGGGTCCCAGCCCGGCTTTGTGCTTCCCCCGGCCAGCGCTCCCTCGTCCCACCCGTTTCTCGGGGGCAGAGACTGCGCTGGGGAATCTCGGGGCCCCACGGCCCCGCTCCGCGCGTGTTTTCCCACGCATCCCTTGTGCAGAGCTGGTCCAGCAGCTGCTGCTGTGTTCGTGCTGGGGCGCTCGGGGAGGGGGCGAAGGGCAGGCAGGGGTGGTCCCAGCGCATCCCCCTGCCCAGGCCTGTCCGCAGCTCCCCGGAGCAGCGGGGCGGTGGGACGCACGTGCTCTCTCTCTCTCTCTCTCTCTCTCTCCCCCAGCCTTGCCAGGAGTTGCTCACATGAAACGCAGCTCGCTGAGTTCCCGGGGCATTATTTTTAAAGTTTGTAGGTTCTTTATGTTTATAAAATCCCGAGAAAACCACCTCTCACATTCCTCCTCTAGTCAGAGAATCGTTATGATAAACGTGATAGTATTTACCTTGATGTATCTTAAACGTGATAATATTTACCTTGATGTATCTTAAACGTGATAATATTTACCTTGATGTGTTTTAACTCCGCGCGTTGGGATGAGCAGAGGGAAAGTAACGAGGGTGGATTTTACAAGCGAATGTCAGGTGACTTATCTCGGGGGTCCCATTTTGAGCTGCCCAGAGGGAGCTTGCAGCCAGGAATGTGTAGACGGTAAAAACTGCAGTGCAGCGTAACAGCTATGGCTCTCTTGAAGAGAGGAAAGAGCAGTTGTAAACGGGCTTGTAAAATACTAGTTTTAGTTGCAGGAACTCCAGATCCTGTGCCTCCCCTCAGGGCAGCCCAGGCTGGGAAGAGCAGCTCTGATTTGAAATGCTCTCCCAGCCTGGAGCCACCAGCTGCTGCTCACCAGTGTTTTCTGCCTGTTGCTTGTGAGGGTTAAGGTGCCACTTCACCTGTTCCCTGGAGCACTGGGGTTGTCCATGTTGTAGGTAATAGTAAGGATGAGCAAGGGAAAACTGTCAGATTCTTGGTCTGAGCCTTTTTTGGCCTCTTGGTTGGGGTGGCTTTGTTACATAGTTGTCTCTGAAGCATTTTTCTCATTCTGGCCGCATTCTCCTGAGTTAGTGCTGTACTAGGAATTTTCTGGCTATTGTGTGGTTATGACATGGAATTCTGCTCTCTACACAGTATAAATTATTGAAGATGTTACTGAATGGCAAAAACTTGACTTATCCTCCTCTTGAGTTTTGCCACCTTCTAAAGTGATCTGTTTCACTTTGCTGCACTGTAGAATAATGTAACTTGAAGAAGCTTTGCTTCAAGTCCCAGTAGCAGGAGGCTTACAGGGACCTCGATGTAGTAATTGTGCCTACAGTGAGGCAAAGGAGTAAGGAAAGATGAAGAAGTTGACCGCTACTATGTGCTCTTGCAAACAAGTTGAATGGTCTGCCAAGTATAACTAGGAGGAATGAGTGCTTGGAGAAGCTGGCAAATGTGGGTATGCATTTATCACTCCACATGTGTCCATCTGTGCTCTGGCCACCCTGCTAGCTCAGCATGACACATAGCTCTGAGGATGCTGGTGACTAAAAGAAACCCTTCAGGCTGTACCAGCTCGGGGGGGCAGCCTCATCAATTCCCCTGCTGCCAAACACAGCTCCCTAGCTGTGGATTTCTGCAGCGACCCCCTTCCGTCCCCTCTGCAGCTCTGGCACAGGGTGGCTTTGATCTGAGCACCACTTCCCAGGCCAGCGGTCTCCAGTCAGTCTGAAAGCTTTAGAAAAATCCTTTTGTAGTAGCTCCTTTCCATGACCACAGGCAGCACCTAAAAGGGAGGGGAGGAAACAGGAGGCATCAGAGCAGAGGTCAGAGTTCCCAATTCATCCCCTTTAGGGGTTTCAGCACCACCCGGTGACTAAAGCAAGGAGGGAGGTGGGAGGGAAGTGTTCAATTTGAGCAGGCTGAAACAACAATAATGAACTCCACATGCATGTCCTCACTGCCCGTGTGTCACACCAGAGCAGAGTCCCTTCCCTTCTCCCTTCACCTGCTCAGTGCTGCTCGTTTGTGGTGTGGCCGTGGCATGAGGGGGTTTGGTCAGAAATTCTGGAACAATGCCTCAGGACCCTCCCAAGACACTTCCACATGCTGTGGTGGTGAAGGGACATTTGCTTGATTAAAGACCTAGAATAAACATTAATACAGTCATGTAATAAATTAGTTCAGTTAGTTCTCTGTTTTCTACTGGTTTAATTTGGCATTGTAGAAGACTTCAGAAAATGGAGTTCACTGACTTTAAGACATGATAGTCTTAAAATGTGAATAATCATTAAGCTTTCTGAAATAATGGTGCTCTAAAGACACTTGCAGTGATTTTGGCACAGCTTATGGGAAGGCTGTAAACCTTTTCAAGGAGTTTCCTTTGCTTTATTCAGGGGTTTTTGGCAGAAGAGAGCATTTCCAACTATGGGGGGCTTTTCAGTCTGGAAGGATGTGATGCACAGCAGTGCTGAGGTGTGCTGAAATGGACTTCCCATGGAGGTTTGCTTCCCTTGTCCAACTCACTCTTCAGCATGGGCGATCCTGCCTTAATGATCATGTCTTGAAGATGAGGCAAAAGAGAGGTCATAGGTTTCTTTTTTCTGATTGAGCTTTGCTGCAGATGTTTGTAGCTGTCTTCCAAGACAGACGACTCTGCAAAGGCATAACAGTGTGCTCATGTTCCCCATCCCACCCTTCTGCCTAGGGGGCTGTTCCAGCAGGGATTGTATATTGTGCTTGGAGTGAGGCAGGGTTGTAGACGATTATTTAAGGAGATTAGGAGTATAACAGTAAGGCAAGTTACTAGCATTAATTGAAGGAATTTTAGACCTCAGAATTTAAGAACAGAAAACAAACTTCACTGTTTTCAAGTCAGTGCAACTTTTGCCTTCCTCTAAAGCCTGTCTTCACAGGCACCCTGTGTTCCAAGCACTGGTTTGCACAGTGAATTGTGGTGCTGAGCTGTATGTGGGCATTGACCAGAGGTCTGGTCCTCTCACTCTTCCAGGTGTCACTGACAGATGAGATCCGAAGCTATTTCATACCTGAGTGTCTATGAATTAAGTGACATTCTCTTTTGATACCCTACAGTAGTCAGTGACCATTTGTCCTGGTGCTTTGTAATCCCAGACCATGTCTGTCCCGTATGGCACTGGGAATCCAGCTCAGCCCAGGGCTCTCCGTGCTCCGGGTGACAATTGATGCTGTACCTCTCTATACATGTCTCTTTTGCATTTACATATGTGATAGAGTTGGACTTCAGGGGTTTAACTGTGGCTGAAAATGAAAGTTTTTAGAACAAGGTGCTGTTGCTCACAGAAAAAAACACCTGGTGAGACAGCACTGCTTAACTTTGCCTGAGCAGCTGATCTGCAAGGACAGCCCTGGTAGCAGGAGCGTGCATTTTACTTGTCTGAAACAGTACTTTTTACCCCCCATTTCCTGCCCTTTTTACCTCATCCCCAGCAGCCCAGGCTGCCCTATGCTCCCTGTGGTTTTCTGATAAATCAGGTGAGGAGAGCTGATGTTGGGTCATGGCAGGGCCAGATAGATAAACTGGGACAAAGCCACCTATTTTCCCCAAGGCGAGTGGTGCCAGTGGGGTGCCTGGCTAGTCTTCACGCTCAGGGGAAACTTCAAAGTTCCCACTGAATTGAGTAGGAACAGGATTGGGCCTTGCAGGTCTCTGTAAGCTGCACTCCATTCAAACCTCTTCCTTATCTCTCTCTTTGCAGTTTGCTCTGATAGTGGCAGTTTTATGTTCTCTAAGCTGCCCTGCAACTTCTTGCATTGCTTTCTTTTTGCAAAGTTCTTTCTTTGGTGGACCTTAGCGGTGTCCACACCTCTTCTGCTCTGGCAACCTGCTGCCTTCGCTAAGCCTGCTGCTCACAATTGCTTTTTTAATTAAAGTCCTCTACTGATGTCAGAACTCCCCTGTAGAGAACCTGACGCACTGCGCGGGAGCTGAGTTTCTCTGAAATACAAATAGCTGGAAATGATTCTCACCAGCTTTAGGTCTGGCTCTAATGAAACAACTAATGAGCAACTGGTGCATCAGAGAGGCTAATCATGCTTTTAACAGCAAACTTGGTTCAGCTGTTGATGTGTTTCCAGCCCAGGCTGCACAGCAGTGGGGAGGGACAACAGCAGCATTACAAATGTGGAGCAGCTGATTGTAATTTTTAGTCCCCTCTAATTTAACTTGAGTTGACTGTCTTCAGTCGATGTGAACTTTGGGTCCAAAATGGTTTTTACGTCTGTAGCAAGAATTTAAACTATGAGAACACTTTATTTTTGTTATTTATCCCCATTTTGTAACCTTGCCTCACTCCCCCCCCCCCCCCCCCCAGTGTTGTGCATTGTGCAGCAGAAATTTCCACACAACCTGTTGCACCGGTTCCCGTTAAAGGTTTGAGCTGAAGACTTGGGTCAGTTTTATCTGGTCTGCTCTCCCTCCTGGCTCAAAGCATGTTCAAACGAGCCTTGTCCTGACCTCTCTGTGCAGTGGGGGCTCTGTACAGTGGGTGTCAGGGTTACCTGGGTGGTTTTAGCTTCCTTTTTCTTTGGCCTTGTGCTTGCCCAGTCTGCTATTCTCATATCTCCAGAACACTTAATGAAAACGTGTTCTTGTTCAGGACAATTTGTGTTGCATAATTGCCTGCAAATAACATAGGGCATGGCTGTGGGGAAGAATGCTGTGAAATCTGTTTCCTTTGCACGGAGATTCCTCCAGAGTTTGGAGCATCTGGAAAATCACACGCTCTGCGGTGGCTCTGTCTTGCCTCAGCCCTTGTAGGGGTGCAGATGCAGTGAACAGGAAGGGGATTGCCTGTCTTGAGATCTTGTACCTGGTGTAATATTAACGCTGGCTGAAGCTGGGACAGGCAAGGGCAGCATTCCTGCCTGGACATAACTGCGCCTTTAAAAGGAAAACTGCCCTTAACAGAGTCCCCTTCTAGGCTGTTGTAGCAGCAATTCAAGCGACAGAACAGTGGCTCCACAAAAGAAATAACTTGCCAATTTTCAGGGCTATTTGCAGGTTTTTTTGAGAGTGGGTCAGATTCATTTGTCCCTTAATGGGAAAGAAAGAATTGCCCCTAACAGCTCAGGTCTTTTGTCTGATCCTGCTGTTAAAGTTGCAGGGCTGTTTTCTCTGGCACCGTGTCCATGGAGCTGACACAACCACCCGCACCACAAAGGCAAGGCAGAGAAGTGATGGCAGTGAGGTGCCTGGCCAGCTGACAGCTGGGGCTGTCCCTCTCTGGCCTTGCATTGCAGCATCATCAGCAAAAGGAACTCTGCTGTGAGACTATTAAGCTTGAAAATGTAGCTGAAAGGACTATATTGTGAAATGAATAGGTGGACAAGAAACAGATTGCAGAGAGCTGGGCAGAGGAACTGCCAGTGTGTGTCTGTAGAAATGACTGAATGATCTGGGTCAGGATCTCTGGGCATCAGCAGGGGTGTGAATGGCAGCCTCAGCAGAGGAGCTGGTGGCCATGGAGCTTGAACTACTGTTCTCTGCTGTGGTGTGGCTTCTCTCTCTGCATCTGGTAACGAGTTCTTTGTGCCCAGGTTCCTTTGCCAGCACTCAATGTATATCTGCAATATAGAAGGGATGCTGCTAAGAGCAGCCAAAATTCTACACTGGGTGGTTGAGGGGGTTTTTGAGCCTTTTCATGTTCCTTTTTCCATTCATGCTTCAAATCAGAGCAAACAAAAAGTTTATATATAGATTTGCATCAGCAGGCTTACACCCTGTATTTTCTGAATTGCTGTGATACCTGTCTGCTTTGTACCACGTTTTCCTGGCTGGGGTTTAAGTGTTGGTTTTGTACTTTCCAACAGGGCCAGTACTGCGACATCTGCTCCTCTGCAAACAGCAACAAGGCCCACCCCATCACAAATGCCATTGATGGGACAGAGCGCTGGTGGCAGAGCCCCCCTCTTTCCCGGGGGCTGGAGTTCAACCAGGTCAACGTCACTCTGGACCTTGGACAGGTAACCCAATTCCCTTCTTCGTTATGTTGTAGGTGGTGCTGGTGAGGACCTGCTGCTGTGCTTCTAAAATCCTTTAGTAGACCTCTGTGGAAGTGTGGAACAAAATCCACTCATTTAATAACGTGGCATGAGGTTCTGGTTAAAATATGGAAGGGAAAACCTTTTGCCCGTTTGTAATATTAACTATATTAATATAGTTATAACAAATTATGTGTTATTTATTGTTACTATTTAGATTCTCCCTAAAAGTTGAGTCACTCGTGGAAAGCCACCACATTTTGTAGGTGCCATTTCCCCTTAGAGAGTACCTGCCTCTTGAAGGGGGACAGTTAGCAAGGCTTCACCCAAAAATTGGAAAATATAGCCCTGAGAAATTCAAGGTCGCTCTCTAAAGCTTTTAGCCAGTACATTTAAAACTTTAGAAACAGCAGGTCCATGCTGAAGATCTTCCTGTAAAAGACAAAGGATGACAATGGATGTTTGGTCTCTAATGCTGGCAAGTCAAAGGGAATTACCATTGTAATAGCAGGGCTGCCAGCCCCCACTGCCTCCTTGGCTGCTCCTATTCATCCACAGAGCTGTCCCTCTGGAAATGGAGTGTTCTCTCAGTTTTTCCTCAGCTTAGAGGGAAGCAGCAGAAAAGATGCCCTGGTTGGACTGCAAAGGCAGGAAGGCACTGTAAGCCAGAGATCTGAAGGGCTGAGGGATGTGGGTCTGCTTTCTAGTATGGAGCCACTACTCTGGCTGTTGGATGGGGGAACTCCTCAGTCCTTGGCCAGGACAGGGGTTCGTGAGACACCCCTTCTTCTGCAATGCTCAGCAGTCCCAGCTGCTCCCTGGCAGCCTTAGCCCTTGTGATTCAGCATTTGGGGCATTTGCTCCACAGTTTGTAACACTTTAGCAGACACACACTGAAGGGCCCCCACGAACAGGTAGAGATGGGCTCTCACCTTCTCTGTTGTGCTTCCCCAAGCTCTGCTACAAGCCACGTTTGGGTTTTCGTTGGCTGGAAGGTCCATGGGATGGGGCAGTTGTGGAACTGTGGGCAGCTCACCTCTTGCACAGGAAACCTGGCTGCTGTGATTGCTCAGCAGCCTTTCAGGGGCTGAGCCACTGCTCCTGTGGGAGGTTGCACTGTTTGCAGGGATTTCGAGCCTTGTCGGACACTGAAGCTTTGCACTGGCCTTGCAGGTGGCTTTTTCACCCTCTGGTGGAGTAAAGGCTCATTTGTCACTGTGGTTTGTAAGGTGTCTGACTCCACATTTACAGCCATGGATACCTGGGCTGTATTGATGAGGACACCCTTCTATTAGATGCCTCCAACACAGACTGTAGTCCCCAGGATTGTCTCTGCCCTGTAGCACTCATTTGGAGTCTCTCAAAGACCCTCCACGAATTTGTTCTCTCCCACAAGTGCCAGCTGTCCAAAGCTGTGCTGTGCACAGCACCAGTGAAATATCTGCTACCGCCTGGGGCACACCAGGCATCACACAATAGCTGTGTGGGCAAAGCCTCCCGGGGCTGCACACGCTGTGCTGAGCCCTCACCAGCGTGGGTGGCATCTGCTGTGTCTCTTAGAAACATCCTAGCTGGCAGGGATGTGCTGCTGAGTGGATTGCTTTACTCTCCCCCTCTGTCCAGGGGCCAGCCTGCAATGTGCCTTTCTGATCATTCACGTCTTCTGGAGAGGGATTTTTAAGGACCAGCTTTCCCTGGGAGCTTCTCCTCCTCTTTGTCATTCTCTGTGGCAACTTTCTGGCTTTAGGCCAGAGCTAACCCAGCTGTGCTGTGTTTGCTGCAAGCTGCTGCATTTGCCTCACCTGGGGGTTTGTGGCATTCAGAGCTGCTGTGCTGGGAGCCAGAGCCTGGAATAATCTGGAGGGGCTGCAGTACTGTTAAAACTGAGCTAGTCTAAGCTGAACACCTCCCTCCTGCCCTCCTCTCCTGAGTCTATTTGCCCTTGGTACCCAGGGAGGTGGGATTGCACGATCCTTTCTGCAGGATTGGTACCAGAATTTGCTCATGGTGCTGCAGACAGATGCTTTACCTGGCATGGATTTTCTCTGTGCTCACAGACCCTCTGCCACCAGTGCAATACATCATACCCAGCTGGTCTCAACAGCTGGGCAAACCTAAGGCTCCAGCCCATTTTTAGTGGCTTCCCCTTTATATGTGCCCTTATTGCATGTAATTGCTGTAATAACCTGTTTATGCTCCTGGTGAGAGTCAGGTCTTTGCTTTTCCCTCCTTTGCTTTGGTAGGTCGGGCAATAGAAACAAGATGAAATGTTACAGAATCTCTGATTTCCTCCTTTTGAAGTTGAGTGTGGTTGAAAGGATGGAAGAGAGAAAGAGGAATTCTTGGGACCCAGCAGGGTGGGCGCAGGATCAGGCCAGCATACCTGGCAGCCAGGCTTTAGAAATTCCTTGGATACCTGTGAAACAGCACAGGTAACAACACCCTCAAAGGCACGTCTGAGAGCAGGGCTTTATTTTGGCTGGCAAACAAGGCCTCTCCTTGCTTTGTGTATCCCTCTAGGGAGCTCTTGGACCAATTAAGATTTAATTTAAGGGACTGATGGCCACTAAAAGCCTTTATCCCTCTGGGGAGTCATGAGTGCCTGGAGTGCTGGAGCTGATGGCATGGGGGCACAGCAGGGGCTGGCACAGGATTTATGGTGTCAGCCCCTTCCTTTGCTGCTGTGCTTCCCTGCTGGCTTTGACCCTCTCGAGCCAGAAGTGCTTAATTACCCGTTGGAATCTGGTTTCTCCAGCATTTGGCGAGGCTGTGGCAACTGAGAGAGGGGCAGTTAATTAAGCAGCCTGTTGGTCTTTGCTTTTCCTAGCTGGGAGCTTGCTCTCCTCACAGGGATGCTAAAATCCTATGGGAAGGAGAGAAGGAGGAATATTCACAGCCAGCAAATAAGTTAAAGAATGGCTTGGGCTGGCCACCCAGCTGGTGTGAGGATATTAAACTCTCTCCTCACGTCTTCTTAGTGCCAGCAGTGGCCTAATCTTAATGGCTTCATCAGCAAGGCGGATCAGAGCTCCCACAACTGTTTGGGAAGAGGCTGTGTCCGATTATCTGCTGGGGAGGTTGGATCGGAACTGCTCCTGCTGGTGCTGTGTCTGTTCCTCCATCCATGAGGATGAGTGATTTTTCTTCTTGGATTTTATTTCTTGTGGGAGAAAGGCTAGAAAAGGAGGAAAATTCACTTGAGGGTTCCCAGGTCTGAGCAGCAGAAATATGGCAAACAGCTCCAGGGAGGAAAGTTAAATGGATTTTAGGAGCTGCTGAAGGGATGACTATGAAGAGGGGAATTTTTTTTTTTAATCATGATCTTGTGCTTAAAGATTTAGTATATTTAGGATGAATGGCTGGGCCCCTGCTTGGATTTGTTGTAAAATACATCATGGCACCAAGGATGAAGCACAACTCAGGTCTTGTAGGGCAGAAGAATTGACTTTGCTGTGTTGGGAGGACACTGCTGTTGCTGGACAATCTGGACTTGTCACAGTCCCAAACCTGGCTGTCCTACCTGGCTTGGAGGGAAGAGGTCCATGGTGTGATGGAGGCTCTTCAGCCTGCCCCACTGCTGTTCAGCTCCAAGGTGTTTCCTCTCCTGCCTGGAGGCTCCAGACCAGCTGGAAATGGGGAAGTGCCTCTGGTGCAGAGGGGCTGTGCAGAGGGCAGAGGGCCACCAGACCATGACTCACTGCCACCATGGGAATTGTCCCCTGTGATCCTGCAGTGATTAAGTGCCACAGTGGGTGGAGGGGAGGAAAGGGTGTGATGGAAGATTCTTTTTGTTGGGGTGTGTGTTTTTTTTTTTTTTCCAAGAAGGTCATTTGAGTCAGAGCTGACAAAAATCAGGAGGTTTAAAGAAACATGAATGGCTGGCTTTTTGCCAGGGCCCTACATCTTCCTTGCATGAAGGTGAACCCAGGCCAGCCCTTCCCAGAGATGTTTATGGATAGTTGGTGCTTTATGATAAACTCTGTGGGGAGGAATGCTCGCAGTCATGCAAGAGCAGGAGCTTCGTGCCAGTGCTTGCTTGAGGTTAATTACTGCAGTGAGAAGGTGGCTGGATACATCCCCCATCTCCCCCCACATTGTCTGCTGGCCCTGGTGACACTGGAGAACGGAATTTCAGACTGAAGCTTTGCAGGGAGTTTTGATTTACACCCTAAAGGTATTTAATCCAGCAGTGCCTCATGGAGGGCACACAGCCTCCCCTGCATACCTGTGACCAGCAAGAAACACCATTCACCTCTGCTGCTGAGGAGAGAAGTCTCCTCCTTTGGAGAGATCCAGAGTGTTACTGCTTAAAGTGCAGCTCCCTTTGGGGTTAAAAAGAGAAAAATAAAGTTTCATTCATTGGTAACTCATGAAGATGGAAAGGAAATTAAAGGGATTGTGAGCCAAGGCCCCGGGCCAGTCTGAAGGTGTGTTTTGTAGTCACTGTAGGATGTGTCTCTGCAAGGGAGTAGTTTGATAACTTACTGGGTGCTTTGGGAAGCATTTCATGAGGTTTCTAGTAATTACAATGCCAAAGCTGCTACCTTTTCTGGCCTCTGGACTGATTAACTTTAATTCTTTTAGCTCTGAAGTGAAGGTGTTGATACACAGTACACATGGGGCACTTCAGCCCTTGGCCAACAGGCTGCTGGTCTTTCAGTGGAAAGCTTTGCTCAAAAGGAGATGGATGTTTTTCCCCAGGTGGATTTTCAGGGCATAAACCTACTTCTGTCCCCTCTTGCACTGCAGATGTGGCCCCTCAGGACTGGCTTTGCAGGATACCTACAAATGTGCAAATGTAGTCAAATGCATGACTTGCATGAACAGCTCAATCCTCTTCGTGTGAACTGATTTCTTGTTAATGAGTATTAAATTCCTGCTCATCTTTGGCAGATCTGGACTGGATTAGACCTGACCTAATGCTAAAGGAACATCACCGAAGCAGTACTTTGTGTGTCACAATGCTCTGAAATCTTCTTTCACCTCAGTTTCTAACCTTCCACTTATTTTCATTTAATTGAAATAATATTGGAAGCTGCTGGTGGAGATCTTCAGGAGCCCTCTTTGAAAGGCAGCTGGAAGGAAAGCCTTGCAAAGAGATGGGCTGAGGCTTACGTTCCTCCCAAAAGCCTTCAGCATGCAGATGAATCTGATGCTTATTCCCCGGCTAATTAATTGAAAAATCCTTCTTGATGAGTGAACTCATGAAACAGCAGCAATGCTTGTGTTTGTTCCTGAAGGGAGCTGTTGCTTAGTGGCTGCTTTCCCTGGGCTTGATGTGGGATAGGGAAGATCAACCAAGAAGCATTTTCAGCTGAAAACTAGGTAAATTTCTGCCTTCTTTCACCTTGTTCCTTTGGCAACTTCATTTCCATTGCTGTGAGAGCTCTTAGTGCCTCTGGGTGATGTAACTGCTGCCTGCATGTCCCTCTGAGACATCCTTGTTCATTCTTGCTGTACACAGGGGGAAGATTGAAATCAGTCTCTTCCTTTCCTTCCCCTTGGTGGGGAATGTCTTCTGCAACGTTTTCCCCAGCACATATCGCTGGGAAATGCACAGTGTCCATTTCTCTCAGGGCCACAGGCTGCCTTATCTGCCTGGTGGGTTTGTCATGGAGCATTGCAAGAATGGGTGAAGATTTAAGATATTTTCTTTTTTCCTACATGGTTTTTACTTTTCTTAACATCTCTTACTGTTAAAGACTACTTGGTCTTCACTGTGCTGGGGCACCACTGTGGGAAAGGGGTAGGAGGGCTTAGTGACATTTATTGTGAGCTTTTGCACCTTAAATAAAGGGCTGGGGCGTAAAATCTCTAACAAAGACGTTCTTTCTCCAAATTGTTCTCCAGCTCTTGGAGCAAAAGCAGTATTAAAAATAAAGCATGTTAAGTAGGCTGAGCAGAAATCCTTTTTATTTTGAACAGCTCAGCCTATGGTCTCTTCTCCTGTGTAGAGTCCTTTGCAACTGCCATTGAATCCTTCAAAAGTAGAGCAAGATCTTCATCTGTTTAGAGGCTTCAGAATTGTAGTTCCCTGATCTGAGATGGTCTGTGGCTCCCATTTAACTACAGAGCCTGTTCAGTGCTGCTGTCCTTTGCCATGGCTGTGGAGTGCAAGTGGGGTGCATATTTGTAATGCTTCTCTGGGAAAAGCAGAAAAGGTGTGACTGTGGGAGCATACAGCGCTGGGAGCTGGCACCAAGCCCAAGTGGATGGATCTTCTCTTCCCTCCCAATTTATTTTCCCCTTTATTGTTTAAATTAACTTAGCTGTGAAGGCTGTTCTGTTTTCTTCAAAGTTGCAGTTCCCCTGACCCAGACCAGCAGCTGGCTTTTGGGAATTTTTTTGTGCCGATAAAGGGAGATTTTTTTTTTTTTTTCCTTTGCTTGGGCCTTCTCGACCCTTCTGTGCTATTTGCCAACTCCCACCAGTTCCTGGCTCCAAGGGCTGCGCGGGAGCCGTTCAGGTGAGCGGGAAGGGAGTGTCTGGTTGTTAATCAAACGGGCATCTCTCCTCTGGCAGCAAGAGCAGACCCATCCTCTCCTTTTCAAACAGCCTTGCCAAGCTGGATGCCAAGCTCCAGGATCCAGAGCAGCCAAGGCTGAAACTTCTTTCCTCTTTGTTACTGCTGCTGTGAGTTGCTGTCAGGGAAAAGATGTGCAGAATAGCAGCGTAGGTAAATCATGGATGACACGTGAATTTTAATTGTATGTTATGTTTACTCAAGTCATGAACCAGTACTGCTTAAAATCAGTATTCCAGGGCTGCAATGAGTAGATGGTATTCCACTTGTAACACTTGATTCCCAAAGGACCTGCCCTGCCTCACGTCTGCCAGGCTGTGAGCACGGAGAAGAGCACGGGAGCAGGAGGCTCTGGGCAGGTCACTCAGCATTGCAGCACCTTTCGTGGCCTCCAAGGAGGGTGTTTCTGCCCATCCTTTGCAACTTGTACAAATGACCCTTGTGCTTAAAGGACTTAATCTTCCCAGAGGCTGTGCTTGCTCTGCCTAGACCTGACCCAGGTGTTAAAATAAGCCTCAGCCTCCCTGCTCAGAACAGCTCCAGGTAATGACTGATGAAAGGATAATTACTGTTTCTAAGAAGTGCGTGGAAGATTTCCACTGTTGTTTTTCCCTAGATATTGTTGCCTATTTTAAATTTTGGTGTGATGAGAAACAAAGAGGCTAATGGAGAGGTCTCCTACCATTCCCTCCAGGCTGTCCCTTCCTTCTCAGCTCCCTGGGATTCTTCAAAGATCAGGAAAAAGCCTTGGGGCGAGCACGAGATGGGGAGAGGTCAGGGGAGCTGCAAGCTGGTGTATGGGAGGCTTTAGTTTGTAATGAATAGCTGGAAGGCAAGCCTTGTAATTTCTTGCTGTTCTCCTGGAAAGTGTCTGCTTGGCTGGGCTGGAAAACAAGAGCGTGCCTTGAATCGGGTGTGAATGTGAGTGGATCCATGTGCTCTGGGGGTCAGCTTTGTCTGCTCTGTTTGTGGTTGTACCAGGCAAGTTAAAACAGAGCAGAACCGTCTGGGTCAGGCCCCTGTTTACTGGAGAGTTGTTTTCCTCCTTCAGGGAGATGTTACAGGGAGTGTTTTGGGAAGGTCGGGGTGCCCAGTGGAGGTTCCCAGCTCTGGCATGGAGCGTGCTGGCATCTGAATAAGTGAGTTAGAATTTTCTGTGATTTGGCTTATCCCATCTCCAAAGGGGGAATACTGCAACCATCTCCATCATTTTCTGTGCACAGCCCATGTGCAGAAGCCTGTGCAGCACCAGACCAGTGAGTACAAAATCGTTTGCAGAAGAGAATTTCTGGAGTCAAGCTCTTGGCTTGGCCCCGCACAGCCCTTCTTTTCTGTCTGTCATCTTCCTCCAGTGACAGCATCCCTTACCCCTGTGGGGTGCTCAACTGTCCATGGACTCGTGTCCTCCAAACACACCCGAGTGCCAAGGGCTGTGAGCCTGGAGTTGCTGCCAGTCCTGGTCTTCTTGAGGGACTGGGAGACAGGCTCATCCTGTGGCATTGCACAGTCAGTTCAGTTCAGTTCTTGATGCTTGTCCTGATCAAGATGAGAAGCCCCTCAAGTGAGCTTTTCCTGCTTCCTGGGGCATGTTTCCAGGAGCTGTCCTTGCAGTCCACAGCTCCAGCACAGCAGTGTACTGGCTCAGATCCACCGGGCTGGCACGGAGGATGCTAAATACACTTCTGATCATCTGCCTAGTCAGCTTCTCTGCTCTTTCAAGCCTGTTCTAGCCCCCTGCACCTTTCTTTTGATGCTTTACCAAGCCTGGCTCAGCTTTGCTTTCATCTCTGCCTTATCCTTTTATTATAGTCATAAATGTGGGCCTCTGGGCTGTGCCCAGCCTTGATCCTCAGCCGTTTCCTGTTTTCTGGATTTAGTGCTCTTCAAATTCCAGACCTCCCCTCCCATGTGTAATGCCAAGCAGTGCAGTAAATAGTACATTGCTTTCTGTGTGATAGAAATTAAAAGGGAAACCAGTAGGAAGACACAAGGTGAAGGGCACATACCTGGTGTGATGGGTTGGAAGAGTCTTTAGAAACGGCTTATGAGGGGACTCGGGATCAGTGGCAGCAGATGAGGAAAATGTAGCCTATTCACACAGACGTGGTAGCTGAGATTTTGCTTCTGGAGGCATGCTGAGGGGATGCTTGGAGAGGAGAGATTGGGTGTACTGGGAGATCTGGGGAGGAGGAGGAGAAGGCCTTGACAAGACAAGGATGGGACAGTGGTTTGGGGCTACTTTGGTCACCAGATCCTGACAAGAATGAGGAGAATGATGTTACTTTGTTCTCCATAAGAGGACTTGCCAAGTGTTCTCCATAGAAGGACTTGCCAAGCATGACTATAAAAAGCCTTTGTTAACATGAGGTCACTGCTAATGGAAGGTGCATCTGGATGGTGCCAGCTCCTGTTTGTGCAGTATAGGAAGCCACGGTTCCTGTTTCCTCCAGGAACACCAGCCTGGCCCCACACACCCTGCTTTGGCAGGGCAACCAGCCAGACGCAGGGAGAGCAGAGATGGAGCTGCTGGTATGGTTTAGGAACTCAGCACCCACTTCCCTTCTCAGTCCCCTTCCAAGGTGGTTTATGTTCTCCAGGTGCACTGGTTATCACCTACTTGATGGCAGCAAGGATGTGTTGCAAACTGGATGTGCTACCACTGCTGGATTGCCAGGTGGCTCTGGAGTAGCTTCCTGACGTGCTGCTTTCTGACAGGTCTGCTCAGGGCTAACAGCTCTGGCAGAGAGGATGAGCAGGTAACAGGGCCAGCAATTGCTGCTGCAATAAGGCTTGCCTGGGCTTGTCAGTCAGAGCTCCTGGAGGACAGTGTTAGGATGGTAGTTAACTGTCTTCTCCTTCCTTCTGTCAAACAACAAAACATTCATGGGGGGTGATGTGGCAGGAAGCATCATACCTGTTGTTCCCAGCTGCATCTACCTTGAGAAGTTTGGGCTCTGCCAGCAGGGTTAAACTGGCTGAGCTCCTGTTGCAGGGGTAAGTGTCTGTGTTGCATGGTGTTCATGGTTATCTGGAAGTTAGAACAGCTTCCCTTAGAATAAGTTGCCTTTATCCTAGAATATTAGCATATCAGTGATGTCTTTTTTCCATGTACCTGTATACTAAAAACTGCATCTTAGATGGAGCAGATTGCCTGTCCAAGCCTGTGGCCTAACTCCCTCTAGTTGCTGTGCTCTGCCTGAAAACCATTTGCATCTTCTGCTTGGCATCCTGAGTCCTACCAGTGGTTGTTTGCATAACCCATGCAGGGACAAGCAAACAGCCAAACTGAGAGTTGCCACAATTCTTTTTTTTTTTTTTTTTTAGTTGCTCTTTCCTGTTTCTTTCTCTGCCTGCTTTGATACAGAGCTCTCCCTCACACTCTCAGCTGAGCTCTGTTTATGGGTTCCTCCAAGTTCCTGTCACTGTGGGTCGGAGCATGCCCTGTGACCAAAATCCAGCTGGCATGCTGCTGTAGGCATCTCTTGGATCTAGTTAAATGTGCACGATGCCAAGCCTTGATGGGAAGAGGAAAAGAATGGCTTTCTGGTATTTGCACATAGTTACAAACTGTAATCACAGACTCGTGACTGCAAACAGAAAGCTGTATCGCTGGCTTCGTCATGACTTCACTGTTGCTGTCCTGGCTGTTTGCTAAAGCTGTTCCTTAATTCTTTTCCAGGCTTTTGCAAAGTCTGCATCCACCCAAACTTAGTGGGCACAAAGATTTTGGCTGGACTCCAGGCTGGGGTTTGTTTTTTCATTTCTTTACCAGTCATTGCTTTCTGCCTCAGAGTGGTCTTGCTTCAAGTATCTGTAAATGGAGCTGTAAATGCAACGTGGTCTTGGGGGATCACAAGGACAAACCCCGTGTTCTTGTGACCCTCATGAGTCCAAACAGCAGTAAGAACTCCACACAAACACAGTAGCTGCAGATCTCTGCTGGTGTTAGCAGTGCTTTGGGAATGTTAATCCTGCTGTGACCCTGGTATGTGCTGCTGTTGGGTCAGCTAACCCAGCTATGAATGGCAGTGTCATGGTGGGGAAACTTGCTGACAAATGCTAACATAGTGCATGGCTGTAATGCAGATTTTTAGAAGAATAAACCTGCTTGCACATGTTGGGATTGGCTTTGTTGAAATCTGCTAACGACCAGAGCTTTAAACCCAGTGCTGTCAAAGCTTGCAGGGACCATGCAGAGGAATTACAGAAGGGCAATGCTGCTGAAATGCCTGGAAGGTGGGTGCAGTTGGGTTTGGTGCAGGGACCTAATATGTGGTGCAAGGGGCACTCTCTTCTGCTTGGAGCTGGGTCTTCTCAGTCAGTGCTCCAGAAAGGGACCTTCTAAAATCACTTGACCCAGGGAATGGGGAATTAAGAAAGACAGGGAATGGAGAGTGGAAAGGAAGTGGCATTTAGGTATACTGCCCTTGAGTGCCAGAGAGCTTGGGGTTCTTCTGAGGTTTGTGTGAGTCATTCATCTTTGGCATTTGGCCATTTGAAATGAGAAGCCTTTCAGGGGCTTTGGTGGCAAGCTGAGACTTCTCACGTTGTGCCAATTTTCAGCTAATTCGTCCTCTTCCGTTTCCTTCCCCTCCTCACCCTTCCCATGAGCGCAGGTTTGTGACAGGATATCCACTTCATTCAAGGGAATGGGGGAAATATTTGCCTGTAGCATGGCCATTTGCCAAGGTTGCTTTGTTCTCCTTGTCGCTGAAAGGAACGACCCAAGGAAACCCTCGGAGCTGAAGCTGGCATGTGACTTGGAGTGGATTTCCTGCAGCTCTGGAAGTGAAACGTATGACGTGGGGATTTTTTTTTTTTTCTTTTCCTTTTCTTTTTAAATCCCATAAATGCAAGGAAAAAGAGGACCTGGGTGGGTTAGACAGGTTGGGTCTGAAATCCTCTCTTTGATGGGAAATTGCTGTGTCACACCCGTGCAAGTTGTGCCTTGTCAAGGTTAATATCGGTCTTGGGTTTTTTAGTTGAATTAAATGGCTGAGCTTGCAACAGGCCTGATTTTTCTTTTTAGTAGAGTTCAGTTGTGTGGTGAAGATTATGCTTGCCCCTGCACCATTCAGTGTGTAGCTAGAGGCTCTGCTTGGTGACACCCAAGCGCTGCCATGATTGCAAAAGGCCTTTCTGTCACAAATTCAGAGCTGTAATGATAATGGCAAGCAAAGTAGTGAATTGCAGTGCCTGGGGTTTAACTCCTTGGTGTGGTGCAAGCAGTGATGTCCAGAGTGCTGGGGTGCTGGGATGTATAGAGAGGGTGAGACAGCTCTTCCTCAGTGTGATGGGCTGACACCTGGGCCGGTGCTCTGACGCTTTGCTCTGCCCACTGTGCCCAGTAAGATGGAAGATTTGACTCCTGTTTGTCATAGCAGATCAGGTGGCATTTGTCTGCATGCCTGCTGGATTGTGGTGGGATCATTACATCACTGCCCAAGACCCTCAGAAAGCTCCGGGAGTGTCACAGACATCTGATTCACTGTTGGCCATAGAAAGAGCAGATGCTGTTTCAAGTCTCATCCAGTATCTAAAGCACAAAATCCTATTTGTATCCTATGCAAGGGGACTCGAGGGTTTCTTTTTTCAACCCATGATTTAGCCAAGGACTTCCTGAACAAACTTAGCAAATCAACAAGGCTTTGGCATACTGAAAAGGGTCTTACTATAGCTCTTCTATAGTATTTTTTTTTAATTTTTAGTACTGCAGGGCCTAGGATACCTGGCCATGGAACAGGTCCCAGATTTGTACAGCTCCTAGCACGCTCTGGAGAGCCCGTCCCAACAAGCTTGTGGTCCTAGCTGATGGAGCTGTGCTTGTAAAACTCTGGGTGTAAAAACCAGCCTGCAAGCTGTCTAAAGCACAGACAAGTATTCTTTTGTCTGGCCTCTCCCTTTCAATTTTAAACTGGCCCAGGAACTCCTAAGAATATTTAAATACCTTGTGCAGTGAACCTGTATTGATACTACTTGCTACAACTCAAACAACCCATAGAATGTACAGTTGGGAACATTTGTTTGCTCTGGATGGTAGGAATGTCCTCTTGAAAATGTGCTATGCTTTGGTAAGTATGAATAGAGGGTTTTTCCACCCCCCTCTTCAGGTTTCTGAAGGCCAAAGTCTTGAAACAGCTTGGAAAGGCTGCTGAAGCTGCGCTGATAAGATACGCAGCAAAAGTGCTTGAGAGCCTGATGTAGGAACAGAAATGCCTAAGCTGTTTGCTTTCCCCTTAACAGTGTGAAAAATTAATATGTCTTATTAAGGAGCCTGGGGAATTGTGTGCTCACAGTTAGGGCTGCACTGAGATATTACTCCTGGCTTGTGTTATCCCTGGAGCTGGCAGCTGAAACGCTTGGTTTGGAGTTACTGGGTAGGAGAGCGGAGCTGATTTGGACCCTGCAGAGCCTCAGTTGTTGCAGTTTCACTTCTGGCAGTCTCCCTCTGGCTCTGAGCTTGCTGTAGAGATGGAATAACTGCTTCATACAGCAAGTCCCATGGTGTTTGGAGATGACTTTTTTTTTCCTATGCAGTTAATTCCTTATTTTCTTCCCCCACCACTTTGTTGTCAGCCTGTTCTTCAGCCCAGGAGACACATTGTCAAATGATTTCCATAGCAGGTCTGTGCACCTCTTAAAACAGTGTGTTGGGGAGCTTTTGGAGAGGCTGGGATCATATGCCATCGTCTCAGGTCAGGGAGGATGCTGCTCTACCGCCTCTATTTTACACCAGTGCTGCTTTTTGTCTGAAATGCATGAGTGTTACCTCAGGCCATGGGGATCCCACTCTGCACACCCTGGGCTGCTCTGACATCCGTGAGCCATCTTCAGGGAGGCACTTCCAGTGAAGGCCAGTTGGACATATTTCATCAGACTGTGGTGCCATGAGAATGACAGTGCTGATTATTGTTTAAATGCTTGGGTTTTAACTTCTGAAGTAGATGACATACCTGTGCTATGCCCCCACCCTGGGCACATGCCATCCCATATGCCTGCCCTTCTTTCAGCAGTGGTCTTTATTTCAGTGGTGTGTACTTACCCAGAACTCTTATCTCCACTAAATCAGAGGTTTCTTAAGCACTTATGTTTTCTGTAGCACTCCCCTTATCTCTGTTCCTTCCCAGAACTGGGCAGTGGGAGCAGGGAAGCAGGAGGGGCTGAGCAAAGCTATAAGTGCCTGTTTGCCCTGCAGTGTGTGGGGTACAGCAGCAGCAAGGCTGAGAGCAATAAGAGCACCTGTAGGACAGTTGGGTTTTCCCAAATTGCTGGGCAGTTGGGGGTTCTGCAAGGCAATTTATTTCTTTTTAGGGTCTGAGGCAGTAGGATCTGTAGTATGTTAAGGCAGCACAGAACTGCAGTCTCTCATGTGGATGGCAGGTCATAGAGAGGGACTGAAAACTGGCTTGAAGGTGTCTGTCAGGTGTATCTGTGGTCTTGTCTCTGCTCTCCTTCCCCTTGTCCTTCTTCCCAACCACCAGAATAAGGATGCTGTGACCCTGGGAAGTGCTTTCAGGGATTCCAGCCAAACCAGGCTGTGCAACCCCACACACTGCTGTGCCTTTTGGTCTCATGTGATATTGTCTGTAGGACAGTGTGGCTGGTGTCCTGCCCAGCTCATGAAACCACTGTTCTGTATGAGTTTTGTGGCTCCTTCCATGTTTTATTGCCCTTCCCAACAGTAAGCATTCAGCCAGCAGTGGTTTCACAGCGTGAAGTTCACCTCATGGTAGCTGCCAGGCTCTGGACCAACCCTGTGTGTGTGTGTGCAAAGGGGTGTCTGCAGGTGTGCGTGTGCTATTGTCCTTTAGTGGCTGAACCTGCAGGAAAATCTGTGAGTTTGTGGCTGCTCCTTACAGGGACATCTTGCTGGCTTGTTGACCCTTTAAAATGGAGAGTGCCAAGTCTGAGCTCTACTCCCCAACAGGTTCCTATGGTTCCCACGTGGGACTTTGCCATCCTTAATGAAGGGCAGCAACTCCACAGCTCACCCCACCTTTGCCCTATTCTGTAGCCAGACCTGAAGGTGTCTGTGGGGCATGGTATCAAGAATTGCATTTCCATGTGCTGTTTTGGGGAAAACCTGTGCAACATGGGAGCACCTGGATGAGATATGGTGCCTGCTGTGGTGTGAGCAGCTGTGTGGATGTGCATATCCTTCACATAATGTGAAAATAGCTGTACAGCACTGTAGGTCCTGCTCAGTTTATAAAGCATCTGACCTTTCTTTTGCTAAGGCTTTCAACAAGTCAATTTACAGTTTTGGCAGGGACCACCCAGAGCCTGGCTTTGTGGCCAGGGGAGAAGGAAGGGAGGGAACTCTTCAAAGAGCAGAGGAGACAAAATTACTACTGTGGCCTGTATATTGATTTCATGAACCGTGAGGCTCCGAGTCAGATGCCAGTCTGCTTTGCTGTGATCTTGGCAGAATGTGACCCCTGTCCCTCAGCAGCAAAGGAATGGAGGTGATCACGTTTCCCCAGGCAGATCCGATTTCTGGAGGCTGTCAGGGCGCCGTACCCTGTGCCTGGGAACGGTGCTGGGAGGCATCGCAGGGGAGGTTTTGGCTGTGCCTGGTAGACAAACCATCTAGTACAAACACCCACGTCAACAGCTTTGGAGGCGAGTGCCAGGCTGGATTGCTTGTAGCTATCCTGTTTGCATGAATGGCTTTGCCTCCCCTCCTTTGAAGATGATGACTCTCCTTTTGAAAATAGGAGGTCAAGAATCTGGTATCAGACATGTTGAAAGACACTATTTACAAATGTTTATCATGGAAAATATTTATAAAGCTCCCCTTGGGAGCAGGGCTGTACAGTACAGTGGCCTCCCTTGGACTGAAGTACAGCTGTCTAACAGCTCTTGGGCCAAACCTGCTCAGGTTAGCATGAATCCTGCTGAGATCCTGCTTCTTCCCAATAGCCACTTATTGCAGACCCCGTGGTGTTTATGTTGCTGTTACACACGGTACTGTACTCAATGCTAAATTGCACTTGCAAGGACCCTGCCTCTAGAATAACTGTGTGTTTAGCAAAGGGTGGATAGAAGTTATATGGCTGCTCTCTGCAGCTGCTCTAAAGGTGTTTTGGGATATTTATATCACATCATTAAAAGCTTCTTGTTGATCTCAGGATGTGCTACTGCCACCTCCCAAGTACCAGCCCTGTGTCCTTGGTTCTTCCTCTGAGGAGCAGCACAGGTTCTGGTGATGATCAGCAGTGGTGCAGGGTAATGTGCACCTCCCCACCTTGTGATTATGTGCTCCCCTTTCACTGTCCCTGCCTGAACAAACTGCAGAGCAAATCCCAGAGCCTGATGGAGATGAGCTCCCCGTGCCTGCAGTGCTGGTGGTTCCACACCTCTCCAGTGAGGACATGTGCTGGGTGTTCCAGGCATGCTGAGTTTGTAATCCTGTACTTACACTGTATCCATAACTCGTATGTGACTTCCGGTCCTTTTTACTTGTGTTGAGGGGTAGTAAATCCTCCCAGTGATGCTATTTTTTGGGCAGGGAGTGGGGTTAAGGGCTTGGATTTCTGCAGTGGTGAGACTGATCAGTTATCCTGTGCGTACGCCACCAGGAAGAGGGAAACATGAGATGGCTGCTGTGCAGGCTGGGAAGTCATCTTTGGTGCCGGCATTGGAAAGGCTTTGGGGTTTATTTTCCCCACATCTCACGTCAGCAGTGAGTACTGGTGCAGTCCAGTGTCCCCAGGGCCAGGACAGGATGTGAGCGTGTCTGTGGCGTGGCTGCCCAGGGTCAGGTTGCTGAAAGGGAGAGGGGCTGACAGGTGCATGACCAGGGCTGTGGCACAGCTCCCCAAGCTCTGCGAATAGAAGCCGCCCGGATTTGAAACTGGGTCAGAGGCATGACCCAAAATGCACCGATGGGCTGGAGAAGTTCTGGGCTGTGCCGCTTCCTCCCATCCTTGGCTGCTGCATTAGCCAGAGATTCGGTGTTGGAAACGTGAGCAGGTGGATTAGTGCTGCTGCTGGCTCGATGCTGACTGAGCGGGAGCGCTCACAGTGATGTTTGCAGTTGGGTGTGCCAGAACCTTTCTAACCAGGATAGCTGGAGTTGTGTTGAAAGCATCAGTCCTCGGTGAAGTGAAGCTGTTGCAGTTGGGCTGGCCTACTCTGTCAGCAGCAAGACCTGCTTTGGGCAGCACAGAACCTCCAAGGCAGCCCTGGGGCAGGTCAGAGAGAAGTGTGGCTCTACGGCGAGTGAAGTAAAGCCACTGCAGATGTCTGAGCCACGGGAGCCACTGGGGCTCGAGAGCAGAGTGACTGCACGTGTCCGCAGCGTGCTCTGTCTTAGTGTGTTGTTTATTTGATGTGCTGTTTGTTCTGGCACGGCTCGGTCTCATGCTGAGATAGATAACGCTGGAGAACAGCATGAGCTAACTCTGCTTCTCAAAAAGAAACATCTTGCGTTTGCCAGAAGCATCTTTTCTTCCGGTGCCTGGTACATGGCAACCAAGGATTCAGGGAGGGAGGGGAGTCTCTTTGCCTGTCCCCAAGGTAGGGGAGGTGGCACAGTTAATTTCTGGAAGTGTCTTTGATGTTCATGGTAGGCACACCAAACCCAGACAAAGGCTTTAGTCTTCACTAACCCCCCAGCTATGGAGGACAGAGTGCACTGGATGGGGCACCTGGAAAGGCTTTGGCTCTGCCTTCTCTCTTCCCTTTTATCTGCTACTGGTCCTTCGAGGGGTATCCAGTGCTTTCTGCAGACTCTGCTACACATCCAGCAGTGACAGCCAGCACACAGGATATGGCCATGGTGGGGACAGCCAGCAGCCTTCCCCAGGGGGACTGCCTTGTGTCCCACCACATAGCGAGCCATTAATTTCCTGTTATTGGTTACAATAACACAGCGCCTGTTTCAAAACAACCCACATTAGTCCTCCCTCCGAAAGAATTCGAACCTGTCATGAAAGTTAGAGGAGAAACATTTTCCCAGACATCTCATCCAAAGTGGAGCGTTTCTGTTCTCCTCAGCTGCTCGCACTTCTGGGAAAAGCAGTCAGTGCCTCCAGAGCAGGGATTTCCTGAAGGTTGGGGGCAAGCGCTGTCCTGGGGAGTGCTTATCTGGCAGGACCTTCTGTAGCCTTTGCATCAGGAATGAAGGCAGGGTTGAGCAGCCTGGCATCAGCTTGAAGTTGTGATTGAGCCATGATGAAGGGCACAGGTCTGTCAGCAACTACTGTATAGCCCTCCTACATCATCAATGATGGCTTCAGACCTTGGAGTGCACTCAGGGTGCAGAAAGTAATGGTGTAACAGTGGAAGGAGAAGAATAGGAGTCTTCTCATCTGGAAGGCTTAGTGTGAGGGTCTGGCCTGGACAAAGCAGTATTTGCTTGCAAGCATGTGTGCCAGTTGTCATTCCTTGTGTTCATGTCAACCCAGGCTGAAAGAGCTTGTCCCAGGGACAGCTTGAAGCTGAAGAGTGAAGGTGGTTCACTTGCCATCCTGGGGGGAGAGGAACATGTCAGCATCACTCAGGGTGTACCAGCTGAAAAGATGTGGGATGGAGAGGAAAAAATTCCCTGATACTTCAGTGGCTGATCGAAACCATACTGAAGATCTCTGCCTGGAGGAGTTGCTGCATTTCATTAAATAAAAACAGCTTCTCTTCATCCTCCTGGAGTCGACCTGCCAGAGGCAGACAGAAAACATGTTGTTGATATCACACTCACAATATGATCTTATCAGCCCCTGCCTCTGAACAGTGACCGGGTTTAATTGACTCGTTCCTCGGGTTGATTTGAGAAGGCTCCTCTTCCCCAGAAATGAGTTTTCCAGATGCTTACTTTAAAGGGAAGGAAAAAAAATAGGGATTTTCTTTGGCCACCTTTTCAGCTTCCAGCTGTTAAGTACTGGAAATGTGTTCTTCATTATGTCCAAGAGAGAAATGTTTCTTTCTTCCGATTGGGGAGGCAATAAATATTTCAAAACATAATATGCTGTAGACAAGCGAGTTAGGATAGTTAGGATCATTTGTTCTCTGTGCAGCAGGACTGGTGGCTGCTGTGTGATGGACGGGGCAGGGAGTCACTGTGGTCTTGCCTTAATACATCAGCTGTCCCCAGGCTGTGCAGAGTCACTTTGCTGGGTTATAGATTCAACAGTCAAGTGTCTGGTTCTGCCTTCAAAACCAAACCCCAACACAGAAATCATCAGCAGTCTTTAACAGCCCCTTTGTGTTAACCTTCCAGCACTGCCACTTCCAGCCAACATGCTGCTGCCTTCACAGCACATCTCCAGCCTACGAGTCCCTTCTCCTTATCTGACCCCAGAGCAGTGAGTTCTGGATTGAGCCTGATGAGCCAGCAGTGGGGCTATTTTGGATTAAGAGGAGGAGGGGTGAATTCCAGTTTCGTGGAGTATTCCCTCTTCTGCCAGTGTTGGCTTTGCTCCTAGCAAGGATGCTCCAGCTTGCTTCCAGTGATCTTGGCCAGCCTGACCAGGGCTTTTCCACAAATCCCAGATTTGCAGGATACCACATAGTACTTATTCCATCTAATTTTAGGCAATTAAGTTGCCAAAATTTGACACATAGTTTCCCTCTTTGATCAAGAAGGTGCATGGAGTTAGAGCAGATAAATTTGGGCAACGGCAAGAGTTTGTCTGTAGTTGCTGCATCCAGCTTGGGCCCCCAAGAGGTGGTGATGCCAGGGACAGCAGTGACAGCATCTGGATCTGATGGGAGCTTCTTGGAAAAGGCAGAGATAGAGAAAGGGAGCTTTCATTGGTGGTAATATCAAGCCATGATCTAAATCAGCTCATGAAAGTGGTGTCGTAATCAGGGTGTGCTCCTGAAGGAGCCCTTGGAGCAGAACTCAGGGAACTGAGGTGACTGAAAGAGAGCAGAGCTGGGAAATGGAACTGAAATGTTTCTTGGACAGGAAAGGAAGGAGTAGCCCAGCAGGTGGGAAGGTGGTTAAGCCACAGAGCTGCTGTCTCTGCTGTGGTCCCTGAGTCTTCTGGGGACTTCAGGAGACACAGGTACCCATGTGGGAATGCTGGGCAAGTGATCAACAGTTTGTGTTGTAGCTGCCACTTCTGCAAAGGCTAGCTTGAAGCTTAGATCAGCTGTTGTGCTCTCTCCTGCCTATGTACCTTTAAAAATATACATCCTTTTTGCTTCTCACATATTCTGTGGTAACACCCTGAAGCTAATGGGAAAGGCAGGATGGGACTTTTCAGATGTTCTAGACCTCCATTCCCAATATGGGAAATGCTTTAAAATATCTTTCGCCCACAAAGATTGCAGCATATTTTTCCCTTTAAAATAATGTTTAATAAGATTTTTTAGAAAGAATTAAAATACCAGTAGAAGCAGGAGGGCATAAGCCAAACATTAAGAAAACACCCTTGAGGATAAAATGAGTTTCTGAGCAATTTAGTCTTGAACTCTGTGGGAATGAGACTAAATCTGTGAAGTCTTCCCGGATATCCCTACATAATTTGGAGCCCTAAAAATAGCCTAAAACTTGAGTAGCCTGGATGACCTCGAAGCTGCTTTTCAAGAGACTTGCAGTGTAGTCAGAGTAGGTGAACACCCTGCAGCACATCTACGTTTCAGGAACCCCCGATGAGTCAGTTGGGGGATTGCTAATTGGTTACTGGTCTTCGTTAGCATCAGGCTTTGATGGATTGGGCTCCCGGGTTTGCCTCTGCAAAGAGCAAAGAGTGGTGGGGGACAGTGGCCTCTTTTGGAAATGTGAAGCGAGTCTAAAGGGCCCAATTAAGCCAGTCCCAGGGAGGGCTGTTTCACAGAGGGCTGCAGCCCTCGCTGCTGCCGGCTGTGCTGGCAGGGAGCCCACTCCAGTGATTTATTCCTGGGCTCCAGAGCTGACCCACTGGGGCTGAGCAGCTTAGCAGAGGAGATGCAAGGGTATGCAAAAAGGTACTTACAAGGCAGCTCTGGTTTGAAACAAAGCAGCCAATTTCCTTTCACCACAGACAAGCCTTATCTCGGGAGATTACGTTTGTCTCGAATGGAGCCTCTGGTGTCATAACCAGACTCTTCCTGGGCAGATAGAGAGAGGCTTGTGCAAAAATCCCACAGCGGCAGCCTGGGCTCTGGTGTGACCGTAGCTCATGAGCCCTGGACTGTGTGGGATGACCTGGAACCAGGCAGTTTGGGGCTTTTTGATTTGGTATTTTGTGGTTTTGGTGCCTTTTGCTACATCTCACCAATGCCTGGCTGCTGTTAGGGGTCTGTGCCCCTGCAGACATGTACGTCTTGCTGTGCTGTTGGGAGAGGGATGCCTGCCACCTGGGATTTGTCTTGCTGGTGTGACGGGCATGGGGATTTCTCCCAGTTGTCATGAATGGATGTTGTCCATGGGAAGGGTCTTCTCTGGGACGTAGTCTCCTCAACCAGACAGAGAAAGTTTCCTCCAGCTCCTCAGAAACACTTCTTAGTGCACTCTCACAGATACAACAGCAGGAATCAACTGCTACACAGTTGTTGTCCAAAAAGGTCGCAACGTGGATTGCAGATAGGCTGCTTAATCCATCATACCCAAGAGTGGACCATATTTTATGCTCTTGGCACAAACATAGCTGAGATGCGTTTGCCTCTTGTCCTTCTCCTGTGATCCCAGTGGATGCTGCCTAGCTTGGGATTAGTGATGGGCTGCAGGTAGGTTGGTCTGGTTTGACCAGCGCTTAAGGCATGGGGGAAGTCTTGTAGTTACCCTGTCCTCATCAGCCAGGGGAGGTTGCTTCTCCTCATTGCTGCAAGCAAAATGCCATCCTGCCTCCACAAGTGTACTGAGTAGCCAGACTGACGAAGAGTTTGCACTGGGTGTTTATATATACTTCTTTTTTTTTTAGCTCATTCATATTGTTCTGTGATGCTCAATGTTCTTTTTGAAGCTGGGGCAGGAAGAGGCTGGAGATAAGACAACAATAAAAGGCTGGAGTAAACCCTGCAAGCAGAGATAATGCACTTCAGAGAATACGGGTGAACTGGAAGACTGGGAAGTTCAAGGAAACTTGAACTTTTGTCCAGTCAGGGTGATTACTTTTCCCACCAACTGCTCTGCATAGCCAACTTGGTTTGTGATGTACCTGAGACAGCTTTTAATTTAACTTGGACTACCTGTTAGATACAAGTTCATTATGTTCAGAGCTGTATGACATCATGTGTATTACTTCACTGCATTTTTTTTTAATTATATTAATCTATTTAAAGAATTTTTCTCTTAATACCTGGCCTAAATCAAAAGGTTTCTCATGTACCCTCCTCAGCTTTTCCTCCCCTGCATTCTTATTCCACGAACCCATTATGTGATGTCTGACACTTCTGCAATGAGGAGAAATTAATCACTGTGCATTTTGCCTTGATTGTCTACCTTCCCACCCCAGCTTGTTGGGAAGTCAGCATTGTATCATTAGGGATTTCTTCACCCTATGGAGAGAGGTCCCCTTCCTGTCTGCATTGCAGGTTTGTCTCTAACTCCCTGGCTTTGGGAGGTGTTGAAGGCAGAGTGATGACAGGGAGATAGTGAGCTACAGAACTGGTTGCAGGGTCACACTGGCTTAAACTGGGGGTTTAAGACACATTCAAACAAAAATCCTTTCTTGAGGCATGTTTTTGAAAATTTCTGAGTGTTACATCTCTCAGGACCTTGATTCTCGGGTTGAACCTGAAGTGAGAACCAAGGCAGACTCTTTTCTGACTGTGCCAGTTTCTTTACTTGCCTTGAAATGCCTCCAAGGGTTCTACATTGGTAGGCTCCCCATCTTTATTGGGGTGTAATTTACTCACCAACAGTGTTTGTTGAGCTTAGATATCAGCAGTACAATGTAGGTGCCACATACTCTGTCATGCAGAGATTTACCTCAACACTCCCCAGTCTTCAGCAGCCCACGCTGCTTTCGTACAGAAATTGTACAGAAATTGAGGTCTGGGCTGTGCTGCTTTTTAATTGTGGAGCAGAAGAAATGAAGTGGTATGAAAGGTCAGACCAGATTTTTTTTTTCAGTGAGGAGCTGTTTGGAGGAAGTTGAGGAATTTTGGCCCAATGCACGCTGAAATTCCTGCTTGGTTGTGTGGGAGCTTCTGCTCGGGGGAGGCAGCTCCACTCACAAATCCATTGAGGCTTTGCCTGCCCTCTTATTTATAAGGACACGAATGATTTGCATCTTTCAGGCTGTGGTGTGGTGGCTTGCAGGAGTGGGAGTTGGAGGAGCTGTGCAGAAAGAGCCCCTGTGCCTCCTTCCAGGAAGGCTCACGGGGAGGGGGCTGTGGCATGGGCAGAGCCTGGAGGAGCCAAGCACATCAGAGGCTCTGAGTGGGCTCTGCTGTGCTGGACCTTGGGCCTGTGCTTTCTCACAGCTGTGCCCATACATCTGGATCTGGAATGTGCCAGGGTTTAATGACTTAGTTTCATCACTATCGCTGCCAAAGTCACGGATTCCTTCTATATGTTTTAAAAGCAAACAATCCGTGACTGTGGACACTGTTCTCTGCATCTCAGCACACACTGCAGCTGGTGAACAGTTAACCAAATTAACTGAGAGCTGTTCAATTATTCTTGGAGGAAATGAGAAAGATGAGCAGCAATGCCAAGCTATGACTGACAAACTCTTGGTGAAATCCTTGGTGGTGATGTCACTGGCTGGTAGAGGGATGAACATGGACTTTTAATGGGATTGTTTCTTTTTCTTGTGCTCAAGGTCATAGTTTCTCCTCCATTAGGCTGCACGTTGATAAACAGGAGGTACCAGGCAGGGCTGTCGTTGCTGAAAGTATTGCAGCTCTTGATTTCGAGCCCATTCTCTCTCTGTCCCAGGAGCTGATGCCCAGAGAGGCCTTACAGACCATATCTACAGCTGCTGGGACAGTTTGGCGGTAGGAAGGGCCTGAACTGAGCTCTCCTCCCAGCTGTCCTAATGCTTGCTGTGCAGGGATGGCCAGTCACTGGGGAAGAGGGACAGGTTTTTCTCTGAAGTTGCACCTTCTCCCCACGCCACAGCGAGAAGTAATGGATAGGTGGGGTTTTTCAGCCATGTCAGGAGAGGTTGTGGCAGTGCCATCCTCTCCTTCATTCATGTCTGCTGTCTGTTCGAATCTTCACAAAGCAGCCAGTTGATGCCCTTGAAATACAGGTGTTACATTGTTCCCAGAGCAAAGGCAGCGCTGGGGTAAGCCACTCTCCAGGGATGTTGTCCATGTGAACGGGGGCATTGGAGAATGACCCAGGTGGATGCAGAGTGAAGTGGATTTAAAAGGTTGATTTGCAGAGCAGTGCCATGCTGGAGCTTTCTGTGAGGCACAGCCCTTCATCCTGGGCACAGGGACTGGTCATCTCCTTCCAGGACAGAGACGTTTTCCTTGTCTAAAATTTGCCATGGCAGGATAGGGCACTCCAAGGAGACTTTTCTTTCTCTTTCAAAGGCTATCTGGCATTAAAAATTGAGTCAGTTATTTCCCATTAGTTACAAAAAACCCCCCACCTACTCTCCTGGTGTGTGAAGTGACAGCTCCCTGAAGAGACTGTTGCTCCTTGCTGTCTCAAATAACTGCAGTTGCGTGAAATCCCTCAAGTCAGGCTTTTTCTTAAAAATTTCAGATTTAGGATACAAGCACACCAGTTAGTATTAGCCAGCAGGAACTCCCTGGTTTTTCTATTTATAGGAAAGCACATTTTTTTTCTGTATGTTTTGGGATTACTAAGAGTTTTTACTGGTATAGTTTTCATTATGCTAAAATTAGTCTCAAACTCCTGTTAGTTCAAGGGAGAAGAATTAAGGCAATGGACCCAAGGGCCTTGGAAAAATCAGCCTTGAGAACAGTGAGGGGTTTTGTTTTTTTTTTTCTCCTCAAAACCATCATCAAGTAGGTGACTGGATATATTTAACTGACTGAATTTGAATGACTTCTAGTTAAACTCCTGTAGAATATCAAGTGTTCCTGGGCCACCTGCTCATTGCTCACCTATCTACTGAGAGCTGCTTGCAGACACTTTGGCTGGAAGACCCTGGTATGAACTGCCACTAATCCTGCCAACTAATTATCGATGCAGATACTTTCCCAGAACACCCAACTCCCAAAAAAACATTCCCAGAAGCTTCTTAGGAGTATTTAACCATTTAACCAATTGACACCTCAAGGTAAATAGTCTGAGAATCTGAAATCCTTGAAGCGCCAGGAAGTTTTAAGGCCCTTTTTACAGCCACCTCTGTGCTGGGCTTCTGCTGGTGTTTACAAGAGGATTAAAGCAACTGGGAAGGGTGGGAGTCCTTTTGGTGTCCTTTCAATGTTCTCTAGCCTCAGTCAGCTCCCAGGCTGGGCTGGCCTTGGGGGCCAAGTGATTGTACCCCTTTATGGGGTGCCCAAGGCTGTCCTCATTGTGGTGACAGGAAACTCACCTTATCCCTTCCCTGAGGCTGTGCTGGCTCAAGTTTGGGCTAAAAGACAAATGTTTAAGTCTTGTCTTTGAGTTACTTTATACTTCGCCCAGCAACCTAGAAAGTTGCTGAGGTCATCTCAGCCAAGTGCAGGGAGTCTCCTAATGCACAGTGAGAGCCTGGTGTGGGCAAACTCCTTATCTGTAAGTGACTGAAGCCTCATCCCAAGGAATTCCAGCCATCCCCTTCTGTCCTGACCCATTTTGCTCTGCAGGAATGCCTCTGGTGACATGTGCCCGCCTTGAGCACGGCTGGCTGCGGTGACACCTGAGTTTCAGCGTAGGCTCGTGTTTGAGTGTGTACAGGTTGGTGTCTGAGCATCCCTGAACGCTGCCCCTGTAGCTCTGTGGCACTTACTGTTTGCATCTCCAGGCAGGCAGGGATTTAACAGGATGCTCCTCAAACCCCATGTCCTGCCCATGCTCCTCTGTGCCTCTCCTCTGTGCCAGCTGGCTGAACCTGCTGCGAATCAGGCTCTTGCTGTTGCTTTGTTGGAGGTCATTTCTAAAACTTGGCAGTCCAAACCTTCAATTCAGTACTGTGCAGGCCACAAGTGATGGCACTGCTCTGCCCAGCCTTGTGCCAAGTGCCACAGATTTGGTCCCCCAAGGATTTTTGGCCGGAGGTGTGTCTGGCACTGGCAGGGAAGGACAGCTCGCACAGGAGGATGCTGTGAAGATAAAGCAGTGCTGTGTGTGAGATCAGTGAACGAGCCAAATCCTTCTCAGAAGTGGTGTTTAAATAAAAAATCCTTTGTGGAAAATGCTCCATCAGCTGTTCATCTAAGCCAGTCTGCTTAGGAAGGGAACAGGCGCTGTTTAGAAAATAGCATCATAAAGCACTGGTTTGCTGTTGCTGCTTGTTATGACACTGGGCAGGTTTCATGCTGGCTGGTAGTTCTGAATCTGTTTTTTCCTGGAGAGTGTTTTCTTTGATGTCTCTCAGTAAAACTCTAGAGTTTTGAGAGAAAAAATTTGAAAACAGGTTGGTGCAAAGCTGAGTCCTTTTCCTGTGCCCCGAGTTTCAGTGCTTGTCTCTCCCCAGCCCTGCAGAGATGTTTAATAGCTGCCTCTTTGCAGCTCTGTCACCTCCCCAGGGGCTCTGGTCTCTGCTGGGCTCTGGCTCTGTGACCCCTGTCCTCAACTGGGCAGGGGCTGGCTGTCACCTCCTTGAGCAGCTCTGGGCAGCCAGGGCACTGCTTCCCCCAAGCCTCTGCCTTGTCCCAGACTTTCTGGAGGAAGAGAAGAGCTAACCCACCTGCTTACAGGCAGTTCTGGTTTCTCAGAGGTGTGGGGCACCTTGAAGGGTTTCAGAGCACGGGGGTGGTGAGTTGCAATGGACACTGCAGACAGCAAAAGGGATGGGTGGTTGTTTCCAAAGCTTGGCAATCAAAATCTTGGGTTACAAGCATGGGGAACCTTCTCATTCAGAACCCTGTAACCCTGCATGAGTAACTTGGGAAAAGATTGGTTTTAGGTGCTGTGAGCAAAATGGGGGCAAAGTATGTTTTGGTACCACACCCCTCTTTTTCAAACACTGACTTTTGTGCCTTTTGTGTGTGTGTGTGTGTATGTGGGGTTTGTTTGCTCTCAGGGACTTGAGTATTTTATAAAAAATGACTGGATAAAAAGCCATGCCTGCTTGGAGAGGAAGCACCCTTTTTTTAACTGCCTAGTAGTGTTAAAGTAGTTCTTGTGTGAATGGAAATAAAAGGTAGGCACACATTTGCCCGTAGCTAAATGTGAGAGATTTTAATAAAGGATTCTGATGGATGGGCTGGGGAGAAATAAATCTGCTGTAGGACAGCAGAAGCTCAGCAGGGGGACAGTCAGTTGTTAATGAGTAAATCCATTGCTTCCAGGAGAATAAATGATTACAGGCAAAGGATGCAAAAAGGGCAGATCACTGACCTAGAGAAATTCAAAGTGAGTCAGAAGCTCTCTGCCTTTCCAGGGCTTTTCCACCTTCCACATACTTGTTTGTGGGGATAAAAAGTGCACAGAGAGACTTGATCTCTTGTTAGCTTTAGCTTCTGCCACTGGTGTGGTGCCAGCTCTGCTGGGTGTTTCCAAGCCTGACGAGAGCTCGTGGCAGCTGAGCAGCCTCTTGCTCGAATGCTGGTGACCAGGCTATGGGCAGAGGTGACCTGTGCTCCCAGAGAGCTGCTTCTCCCTGCTGCTGTGGACTGATAACCCCATCCAGGCTCTGACACCTGCCACATCTTGCAGGTGGGCTTGCAGCTGCAGTGCTGGACCAAGACAGTTCTTGGGGGAGGGATGGACTTGGGAGGGAGCAAAATCATTTGATCACTTTTGGAAATGGGTAAAAGCACTCCTCCACGCTTTCCATGGTGGTTCTTTTTCTGCTTTCCCTGCCTCTGGGTTTTTACAGATATCTGGAGCTGCTGTGCAGTGACCCAGACTGGGGTGCAGTGTACCCCAAAACGCTGCAGGTGCCTGCTGTATATGTCCTGAAACCCTTTTCTGTGTGTATCCAGGAGGCCTCACATAACCCAAAACAGTGGGATTTATTGCCCATGCACTGCCATTGAGCTGCACCTGCTCGGCAGGTCCGCCTGATCCTTCCAGGAAATCCCAAGCAGGAATAAGCAGCACTGGCAATGCTGTCCACACACACGCTCCATGGGGATATCCAGCAGCAGTTGGGAAGAGATGAACTGCTTTGTTTTCACATGGTGCTGTTTTCATAAGTCAACGCCAAAGGTAATAAATCTGTCCTATGGAAAATTAGTGAGTAGTTTGCTGTACAAACTACTCCTGTGTGCTCCAGGGCCAGGAGCAGAGCTCTGTGGAGCTCCCGGCCGGCACAGCCTGCTCATACCTTTTTGTCAGAGGACCAAAAAGGGCCCCTCTCATTGTTGATCAAAATGTAGTTGCCAATGTTGCAACAACATGAAGATTTGTTTGCTTATTGAATGTTATTGTATGGCTTTGTGATGCCTTGGAAGTACCAGTGAGACTTCACCAGAACTCCCTCACCAAAGGAACACAGGATATGGCTGGTCCAGCTTGTTGTTTTGTTCCCACATGTGCCTCCCAGAGCTGGAAAACTAAAATCACTTTCTCAAGGGAGGGAATAGAGGAGAAATGTTCAAGTTTTGCCATTGTGTGCTGCTTAGACAGGAGGATGGAAGGATGCATGGACAGAGAATGTGCTGCTCCAAAAGCAGCTGAGTTTTTCTTGTCTCTCTGAAATCTTTTACTCTTCATGTCTTTGACTGTCATACTGGGCAGCAATCAGAATTTTATTTTTATGGGATTTTGGTGCTTGATAAAACTGCCCACCATCCAAAGATGCAAAGGGATGGAGCGTGGGAGATGGAGGAAATGCCCTCATCTCCATCTTCCTCTCCTGGCTCCAGTGCTTTCTCCATCCTTCCAGGCAGTGATAGTCACTAAGGAAACTTGCTTCTAAACCACTAACAGCAACATTAACTAGATGTAGGGATGTTACTATTTTGAAAGAAATGTGGTTGCTAATTAAAATACTGTCAGAATTTCCTGGCTGAAAGCTCGTTTCATGAAATCCCAGGCGTTGGTCAAAGGTTGAGTTGTACCTGGCATGCTTTCAGAGGTGGGGAGAGCAAGGAATCTGTGTGCCTGGAGACAAGTGTGTGCATCAGATCTGGTGCTTTACCTCCTTTCTCCATGAAGAAGGGAAAAAAATTGCCAAAGCAGCTGGGAGCATAGAGGTTTTTATTCATCTGACTGATAATAGGAGCTAAATAAAGGCTTTGGAAAAAACCCCAACCATTTCTCTTGCAATATTGGTTGGGCAGAACTGTACTGGAACTAAACATGGAATGAAAAGTCTGGCTTTTCTGCCAGCTCTATTTTTAGAGCTACTTCTCCATCTTTGCATCTCTCTCTGAGATTTCTCAGCAGATGCACTTGAACCAGGCAATCTGCCGTTATTTTTTCCGGCAGGCTGTGATGTTCTGCAGGACAAGGATGTTGGATGAAGGGGCAGGAGACTCACCAGACTTGACAAAAATCCCCCTGAATACCAGATGCGGGTCCTGTTCCAGTTTTGGGTTCACTGCAGTCACAGACTGCTGAATATTTTCTGTGCTCTGTTAGGAATGACCCTAACCCTTCCATGCTGGAGGGGAGTGACTGTGCAGTGTTGGCTGGCTTCTTTGTGTCCCAAAATTGCAGTCATGACTGGAATAAAATTCAGCAGCAGTCCAACAGCACACAGCAGTGGTAGTGATGGGTTTGGGTATGGAGGGAGGAATTGCATTTGGCTTTGAGAGTGAATATGTGCACTGGGCTTCAGCTGAGCTGCTGCAGCTGATCCAGAAATAATCCAACAAGAACTGAGTTTTTTAGGTGTTTTTTTTTTTTTTTTTTTTTTTTGCTTCCCTGTGAAAAGCAGTAATAAAAGATGAAAGCAATGAAAGCATGCCATCCCTGGTCTGGGACATCTAACCCTGCCAGTGGGGTTGGACCTGGCCTTTCAGAGAGCTCCCAGCAAGCACGGACACAGTTCTCCCCAGTGCCCACTGTGTGTACGTGTCTCCCATGACTCAGAATGTACTGAAAGCATCTACATCATCTTCTTTCAGCTGGAGAGGGCCCCGATGGGTCAGGAGCCTGTGGCTGCCCGACCCTGCCCCTCCCTGCCCCCGGGGGGGCACTTCCAGCAGGACTTGCAACCACCAGCACTGAGTTCTTCTTCTGGCTGTTGTTTTCATTTTGTGAATCACTGAGCCCGGGGCTTGGTTTTGTGTCAGATTTCGGTGTTGCTTCAGTGTTTGTGCAAAAGCTGCACCAATTTGACTGCATGGTAAGCCATGCCCTCCAGAGGGAGGGGACTTCTGAGAACTAGAAGTGTGCAAGGAGTTTGGACTCAAGGACATTTCCTTCCAGCATAAAACTGGACATCAAGGAGGACCCCCCTCAGAAACTCCATGGGATTTATTGACTGTAAATTTGTAACTGGCATTGCAAAAAGAATTGCAGAAGAGAGGGATGCATGTCACATTTCTAAATTTGTGTTTGTGGTTGCTGTTCATTCAGAGCAGAGGCTCCCCCAGTGCCTGAGGCCAGAACATGTAAAGGCACTCTGGAACTGCAGGGAATTTTGTCCAGCTAAAGGCAGTGCTAGATTCCAGCAGGAACATTAATTTATTCCCTGGAGAATAAAGCTGGAGGAGGGTTTACAGTGGAGGGAAGGTGTAACTCCACAGGCTGGTGCTCAGCCCTGTTCCCATGCCAAGAGGCAGATGTTAAGCTGTGAGAACTGGTCCTGCAGAGAAAGCAGCTGCCTGAGCTGAAGCCTGTTGGGTTTCACTATCAAATAACAGCTTTGCTGAGAGCGTAAATGGGCAGAAAACACTACTCCTCCAAAAAAGCCTAGTCTTGTGTGCCTTGGAAACACATGGAGGTTGCAGAGGGGAATTAGGGCAGCATTTAGATCTGTTTTCTCTCAGTTTTTACTAACTTAAAAAAGGATGTTTGTTTCTCCTTTGATTGGGTTTGCAAGTCTTTTAGCATTAGGGAACTGTACTGGGTGGCCACTTTGGTTTCTCCACTCTGGATGGAACCAGTCCTTACCAGTGCAAACCCTGAGAGGTGACAAATCCCACTCTCCTGCCCATTCCCAGCTGGAGATGGCCTCTGACCTACTGTGCTTCATGTAGATTTCCCAGATGGATCTACTTCACTCCTCCCCGAGCATCTCTCTCAAGCCCCCTTAGCCTTCACCCAGGTGTGAATTCAGGTACCAACAGCCTGCAAAGAGAACCAGAGCATTTCCTGATAAGTGGAGGAGAGGCTGCCCCAGAACCAGAGGAGTGTTTGGCAGGAGCCTGAGAGGTTTTTGTCTGTATGTCCTGCTGAGGGGGTGACTGAGGTGGTGCCAGTCCACAGGACTGCACCATCCTCTTGCTCCATACCCACACACCAGCACTTGGACCCCTTGTCTGAATGACCATAACAAGATATGTGCTTTTTGGATGGCTTGGTAGATTTCAATGCCTCTTCCTTGTTTCTTCTGCCCTTTAAAAAATCTTTTTTGGATTGTCAGGGCTATTTTAGAGGCATGTTATTATTAATATTTGCCCTCTGGCTCAGCAGTGTGTGTGGCTGGGGCAGGGCTGAGGTGGTGGCTGCTGTTCTGGCCCTCCTGCAGCTGGTCATGGCTGGGATGGGCATGGAGCCATCCTTTTCCTCACCTTGCAGAACTGTACCTCTGGATACCTGTTAGTCTTTGGGGGGGGGGGGGTATGTGCTCATACAGCTCCAGCTCTGCATGAGGAAGGACTCCTGAGCTATAAATCTCTGCCTTTCAAGCACTAAACTCCCTTTTGGGTTGTTTTTGACGTTAGGAATTTTCTCTGATAAGAGAACTTTATTTGCCTTTAAATATCACTTTGTGACAGGATGATGGAGTGGGGATTCTTGGAGCAAGCTGGTGCCAGCCGGGGAAGGGAAATTCTGCTGGGGCTTTTGTTTCTCTCTAGCACTGACATTTTAGCTCTTTAAAGAGTACGTTTATTTTATACTTGGCAGGAGTGTGTGTGCACATGTCAGTGTCCAGACAAATGGGAGAAACCCAGTGTTGGATCTGTGCTGAAGCCAAGTGGGTCTCCTGCTCTCCCTTCCCTGTGGCATTTGGGGAAGAGGGAGCTGTGCTGAGGCTTTTCTGCAACCATGTTCAAAACACAGATTGTGTGGATGAAGCAGGGCTGCCAAGCGGAATGCCTTATAAAAAAGAAAAGAGGATTTAGTGATACTGTGTGCAAGGTGCAGTTGGATGTTCCCTGGCTGGCAGGTCAGTGTGTCACCTGTTACCTCAAGAACAGCCCAAAAGCCAAGTCCCCCAGAAGAGTGTCATAGCTGGTTTATAGTGCTGGCTGTTTAGGTCAAGGCTAAGTCTAAGGTGTCACCCAGCACAACCTGATTACAGCCCACAGCCACAAAGTCTGTGCTTTGTTTGCACGCAGTGGGAGCTGAGCTCCCTAATCTGGCTCCCTCCAGCAGCCGTGTTATATCACCATCCTTTTAGATACGGAGGATTTTGCTCCACAGGCTGCTTGTGAGCAGCAGGATCTGCAAAGTGCCAGCTCATTTATTCCACTTGGATCCCACTAAGCTTTCCCTGGTTCTGATGCCTCAAGCAGCCAACTGACTCTGTGTTCCTTTCTTTCAGCTCTTCCATGTGGCATATGTCCTGATCAAATTTGCCAATTCCCCCCGTCCTGACCTTTGGGTGCTGGAGCGATCGACTGATTTCGGCCTCACCTACGAGCCCTGGCAGTATTTTGCCTGTAAGTATTTCAGTGTTGCAAGAGAGCTGCAGCTCAGTGCCAGGTAGTGAGGCCGTGGTGAAGAGGGCTCTTTGTGCAAATACAAGGTTGGGTTTGGAGCTGTTTCCGTGTCATTACTGTGATGCAGCACGTGTCCTGGGTTTCTTCTGCCCAATAAGGCTGCAAGAGTTGAAGCTTAGATGCTCCTCGGGGCAGGAGAATGTTTTTACTCTCTAGGACTACATGTCTTTTTTTAAAGTATTGTCATTGATACCCACCCAAATCTATGGGAATGCCAAAGTTGGCACCAGTGTCAATAGTTGGGCATTGCTGATTGAGGTCTGGAGCTGAGATTTCTTGTCATCTCCTCCCTACCCTCTTCTCTGTCTGCTCTGTCCTATCCCAGACTGGTGTATTTCAGCTCTTCCAAATGCAAAACAGCAGCTCACTTCCAAATACCTGCTGTCACAGAAAAGTCTGAAAGCCAAAAACTGTCCCTTGTGCTCGGATACAGCCTGTGCAGGGCAGGGAACCGCTGGTCCTGCCGCTGTGCAAGGTGGGATCAGAGACAGCTGGCTGGACAGGATGGCTGTGGAGATCCAGTCTGTGCATTTGACTTCCCCATTCTCTGATTAAAACCTTAAGAAACAGCTGGTTCTACAAAACTCTTCTCCCAGAGGGTCTATGGGGTAGCCGGATGCTGAGGAAATTGTTAACCACCAGCTCCTCCCAGAAGCAGCAGCAGTAATTGGGAGAAGATGTGAGTTAAGATCTGCAGCCAGAGCTTAAAACCTGGCAAGGAAGGACCTGGGAGCACTTGGAGGCCTTGCCCTGGGCTGTCCCTGAAGGCTCATATTTCTGGCTTACCTGTCAGCCTGTGCTTTGGATTTCGAGCCTCTTATTGTGCAAGAAAGAGCTGCAGACATGTTACTGCTGTGTTGCCTTAGTGTGGTAGCTCCTCTCCAGTGCAGATGTTTTCTTCTCTGCTGTGTGCTAGTAGGGAATTAGTGCTGTCAAATTCCTGCTTTGCTTTTTTCTATAGTCTCTGAGAATTTATATTCCAGCTCTGAAACTTCTCTTGGGGCCCATTACAGTTGTGTTTTTGCAAGGTCTGGGGCTGCATGGAGAGCTCTTGCCCCGCTGGCTTGTTCCTGTGTGTAGTGGCAAAGCTTCAACATCTGGAGTCCTCTTTCTTCCTGCAACATCAGACCCTGTTACCACCCCCCTGGAGAAGTGACATGCAGTGACACAGCCCAGTGGAAAATTCCCATGGAAATAAAGAGGTGGCTGCTCCAAAACCTGCCAGATTCGCTAGCACAAGTCCTTTTCGGAGGTTTATTCCTGGCATGGGGAGTTCTGTAGGTGGTCTAATGAAAACACGTGTCAGGTCAGTTAGAGGGTTAAAAGCAGCTGGCAGAAATGCAAGTGTTCTCCAGAGATGCCAGCAAGCCTTGCCAGAGGTGGCATCGTCCACCCTAACTCAGTGCTGCCTCTCCAGCCGTGCTCATCATGAGAGGTGTTTGATTCCCCAGGCCCCCCAGCCAGGCTACTGAGGTGCTTTTGGGCTTAGCTCTGTGGGAGTAGGGAAGAAGTGCCTGCTGTGGAAAGCATCTGCGCTTGCAGCTGATGGAGCCTTTAGGGAGGGGAGCTGGAGAGATTGTGGCAGTGCAGGTACGTTCATGGTGGGGAGGCACCGTGCTTTCCTCAGCCACCAAAAGAGAAGCAGGAGCACTGGGGAGAGATTTATGGAAGTGTTTATCCCCATGAAAGGCTCCCCACATGGCATTTCAGATGGGGGCAGGATGTGAAAGATGCTCGGTCCCATCTGTCCATGCAAGCCCGCAGAGCCTCGTGGTGCTGTGCAGGATCAGGGTGCAGGATTAGCCCCTTTGGTCTGGCTTTGCTGGGCAGTGTCACTGCAGAGGGGAAGGCAGCCACAGCACAGAGCAAGGCTCCATCCTTTTCTGTCTTTCCTTAAAGCACTGCTGGGGTTTAAAGCTGATGGGTTACTCTGCTTTAGTTCAGAGTGCCCATTATCTGGCTCACACAGTTCTGTAGATTTGGAGGAGTTCTTTGGTTTTCCTCATGCTGAGCATCCTGTCTCCATGCCCAGCCGTGGCAGCTCTCTGGAAATCAATCATCTTGAGCCAGTGGTGACAGGCTCCTCGCCTGGGGCTTTAAAAGTAAATTGCCTTTAAAAAAAGCACCTGGTAAAGGAAATCTTGGCGGCCAGAGACCTTATGTTAAATGTTTCCACATCTTCCTGTGGACGCAATTGAGCTCTCACTGTTGCCAAAACAGTGTTTCATGGAGTGAGGCTGCATTGCTGGGACAAGGTGTGGGTGGGTGCAGGCCAGGGGTGAAGGTAGGGAGGCAGAAGCTCTCTGCTCCCCCTTTGCTGCTCCTCCTGCCTGGCTCAGCCTGCCCGAGCAGCACATGGACTGAAGGACCTGCCTTCCTGAAGCACATTGCGACAGATTTTGGAGGATTATTCCCTTGAATTGGGTTAACGTTTCCCCGTCAGCTTCCTGTGTGAGCTGAACACTGCTGGCAGGAACAGCAGGTTGTGTTGGCTGCCTTTTCTTCCTTCTTCTCCACATGGAAACACCCTCAGGAAAGCTGCAGCAACATAGGCTTCAGCACGCACTGCTGTGAGGTCCTGGCACAGGTGGAATGGGAGTGGGAAGACCAGCAGTCTTTGTCCAGGCTCTTCCTGTGGAAACAGTCCTTGAGAATGGCACAATGTAGGTTTTTGCATGGGTAGATGTAGGTGCTCACCACCCTGCATGATCAGGTCCTGAGCTGTCCTAGCATGTTCACAGTGGTTTGGTTGGCCCTGCCAGCACAGGCATGTCAGACATCCTGGGGACAAGGGTGCTGGACTTGCAGGAGAACCTATACAGGGGCCAGGACACTCCTGAAGCTGCAAGGAGAGTCTTGACATGCAGTGTCCCCAAAGCAGGTCGCTGAGCCAGCACTGTTTCTGTCCCCTGGCTTTACCCAGCCTTGCATTGCCACTTAGTGGCAGGAGCCCTCGTTTGCTGTCCCCAGGGGGTGGTTCTTGGTGGCTTTGGCATTTCTGTTTTGTAGTGTTGGTTTAAGAGCAATTGCAGAGTTCGTATTAAGGTGGGAGAAGGAGACATCCTGCAGGCAGTTGCTCTGCCTCTCCCAAATACTGCAGGTCCCTTCCCCACACCTGCACATCCACCCGAAGTGGTGGGAGATGTCCACTGTGTGATTCTATGCTGGCTTTGGGACTGACCCAAGAAATTTAGGAGCACTGTGAAATGATGGAACAGCTCCTTCATCAGGAGCAGAGCTCTGGCAGCAAAGGGCCCTTCTACAGTTCAGTGGAAGCAGTGCAGCAAATCCAGTGCCAACCAGGCAACAGATCCAGACGAGGGTTAGACCTCAAGCTGGTTCAACTGTGAGATTGATGCCAAAATAAAGGGGTGGGTTCCTCTGCAGGTGGTTGCAGTAGGTGCAGTAGCCATTCTCACTTTCCTCATTTACTGCAGAGAGGTGATTTGGGGCATTTTCTGCCTATTACTGTTGCAGTGACTCCCTCACATGTATTTAACCGTGACAGAGTTAATGATACAAAGCAATCTGTATGTAGTAAATGCTTAACGAAGATTGTACACCCATCTCTCCCGTGGTCAGCGTGGGAAAATCCGTACAGGGCTTGGAATTGTTCCTTTTCTCTTAACTGCTGTCTTCCCTGGTTGATGAACAGCTTCCAAGAGGGACTGCATTGAGAAGTTTGGACAGCACACCGTGGATCGTATCACCAGGGATGACCATGCCATCTGCACTACTGAGTACTCCCGGATCGTGCCTTTGGAAAATGGAGAGGTGAGCAGTTGCACATTTTCATCCCCTGGAGCTTCCAGGGTTTCTCAGTGGCTGTAGATACTCCTACTAATTGGTTCCCTCTTGATTTTCGGATGCCACTTAAACTACTCAGTTAAACCAAACGAGATTGGCAGGGAACTGATTCGGTCATGTGGATAACTGGGTTCACCTAAGGGAGAAATTAATTTACCCCCACCCCACAGGATTACACAGATTTTTCTCATAGAATTCCAGAATGGTTTGGGTTGGAAGGGACCTTAAAGACCGTATTGTTCCAACCCCCTGCTGTGGGCAGATGCACCTTCCACTAGACCAGGTTGCTCAAGGCCCCATCCATCCCGGCCTTTTCCCTCCTTCCGTTCACAGATTGTTGTCTCCCTGGTCAATGGGCGACCAGGAGCCATGAACTTCTCCTACTCTCCTCTCCTGCGGAATTTCACGAAAGCCACCAACATCAGACTGCGCTTCCTGCAGACAAACACTCTGCTCGGGCACCTGATGGGCAAAGCTTTGAGGGACCCTACGGTGACAAGGAGGGTAAGGCAGGCCTTGATGCCTCTTGCTAATGAGGTGGAACTATTTGAGGGCTGTGCATGCAACCTCTGGGGAGAAGACATCCCTGGATGTTGCCTTGGGGGGATCATTTTATTGGGTAAAGTCCTGCTGAATCCTCAGTAGAACAGTTACAAATCTTATTTGTAAAGATACTAATGGCCAACTCTTCCTGTGCTCTCCAGTATTACTACAGCATCAAAGATATCAGCATCGGCGGGCGCTGTGTCTGCCATGGCCACGCAGACGTCTGTGATGCCAAGGACCCCAACGACCCTTACAGGTACCTTTTTCAAAATCCCAGTTCTGTGTAAAAGCATTTTTGAGTTATTGTGCGAAGAATGGAGATGCCAGTATTGAGTTGTGTCCTGTCCTGAGCTCGTAATTGTGCTGGCACTGCTGATCGTGGCTCTGCCCTGAGAACGAATCAGAAACTGCTCCAGACAAAGTAGCAAAAATTAAACGTTTTGTCAGATCTTTTTCAGCCAGATCAGCTCCATGATCTGGTTTCCCTGTCCACAACTTTGCCATCCCATGGGAGCAGAGTGCTGGAATGGAAAGGTAGGGTACTAATGTTGAACACGGAAGTTTTCCATCAAAGTCTAGGACTGGTTTCTGAACTTGTTCAGAGGAGTCTCTTGCTTCCCACATGACTTCTTAAGGATTGGCACAATGCTCTCATAAATAGATGAGCATTGTCTCATCATAAATAGATAAGAATGAGAGTCCCCATGAAACCAGAGGCCATTTCTAATCATAAGAACCATAAATTGGTTACGTATGTAGCTAAACAATTACTCTTTGCAAAAGAAAAAGAGCATGCAAAGCAGTTACATTTTGGCTTATGGGACTCTTCCCATCTGCCTTGGCAATTTGGAATGCCAAAGAGCTGCTTCCAGCCACGAAAGTGTTGCTTTTAGCCATCTGTTTGCAGCTTGAATGTTGCCTTTATAAAAGGGACGGGTAGATTCAGCTGGATGAGGGAAGCTTGTATTTCTTTCTCATCAGGATCATGTGGAGCTTTTGGATCTTCTAAAATAAAATTCCAGTGAGTCCCAGCCAAGGTTAAAGCTGTTAAGTATTAAAACAAAGATGTATTGGTAAGCAAGTCTGCCTTAGTGTGCCAAACTGTCTGACAAAAGGAAGTTCATAAATATTTGAATGTACAGTCCCTTGTTTTTCAGACGTTGGTGTTGCTGGATGCCAGTACACCTGTGTACCAGGGCAAAAGGCTTTATGGGGCAAAATCATTCTTTAACATGGAAATGCTATGACATTTCTTGAGTGAATCAATGGCTTGGGGCTCTCCAGGAAGGGAGCGAAAGTTGAGCAAGGAGAGATGTGTTGGAAATTCTTGTTCAGTGCTACTTCTACTTGCAACTGTCTCTTGCTTCCCAGAATTCCCCTCCTTCCACTCTCATTTGGATGCATTTGGCATCTTTGCTCTTGACCCCAAACTGTTCTCTGATGTTGCAGCACATGTTGGTAAGCAGCTGTTGCATTTCACCGAGAGCAGATTGCACTGGACCGGAGGAGAAAACATTTCCTACTTGGGTGCTTTGTATAGTCATCACATAACAGCTGTAAGTCCTTTGGGATACAGCAGGAAAAGGTGCTGGGTAAACAGAATTTCTCATGGCATTGCTGTACCCTGTTAGCAAGCCCAGGAGCACGGAGGAGTCAGCAGAAATATGATACTTTCAGTTGAGAAAATGAGTAATTGGTGAAATGCTGCCGTTCTCCAGGCTCCAGCAGCAGCTGTGTCTAACCTTCCTGCTGAAGTGGGCACTGCTGGGAAGGTATCCCAGCCCTCCTACCCTGACACATGATAGAGCCAGCTCATTGATACCTGCTGTAATGCTACATGCCAACTGGGGCTCAGACACACTGTCCCCTCCAGTCATGGGCCCCAGCTGACAGAAACACGTCATGTCTTCAGAAATCTGTGCAGCGTGTCCTTCTGCACATGTCCTGCCTCTTCAGATGCTGATGGGTGACAGCAACAGGGCAAGGAAATGCAAACAGAGGAATGTGGGTTGACCTGACCCTGTTAAAAGTCCCAATTGTTGTCTCTGCTTCTCATTGTAACTTCCCTCTTCTGCACACCCTGTGTTTCTTGTACCTGTTGCCCAGCAAGGCAGGATGAGCACTTTGATAGAGGTGAGGTGAAACCTTGGCAAAGACTTTGGGACATGATGAAGCATGTCTGTGAGCTGACTTCCTGGCCATAAATGATAATGTTTATCCAGCTTTGGAAAGTTTCTGTGAAGTGCCAAGCTAAGGAGGTTGCACATCCAGCTGTGTTAAGCTGGCAACACGTCTGGGCCCTGTGTGAGTGTGGATGAGCAGGGACCTGCAGTGTGTGGGCAGGTACAGCCTCCTCCAGGCTCTGCACTTTTCACTACTGTCTGTCTTTACCCCAAGATGGAATGGGCTGAATTAAACAGAGGGAAGGAATGTTCTCCTGGTTAAAGATGAACACCAGCAAGATCAGGCACAGCCCTTTCTCCTGGCAAACCCTGGGAGCAGTGAGATAAGCATCAGCAGGAACCTGGCACGGAGAGCCCAGACAGGAATCCTGTGTTGACATGCAACTGCTCAGGTGTGTTAACGTGACGTGAGCTCAGGAGAACTCTGCAAGGGCTCTACATCTGTCTGATAAGAGCAACTGTTTCTGTGGGTACACCCATCACAGATGCCACAAGCTAGAGAGGAGACAACTGGAGAGTCCAGCTCTGCCTCTGTGCCTGATGCTGAAGATAACCAACAAGACAACAGCAGCCTGGCCGGTCAGATACACATCTGCAGATGAAGGATGCTTTCCCACTACTGGATCCTGAACTCTAACTTCCTCTTTCCCATTTTGGAAGGAAGAGCACCATGTGTGCTGGTAGATTTGTGCCATCTGTCAGTCTCTTTTTGCAGGTGGTTTTTCCTCGGTACGATCAGAAGCAGAGGAAGGGGCTTTTTTTTTTCTCTTGATTGTGTGACTCAGATGTCCTAGCCAAATCCAGATGCTGTAATGCTTGTGTGCTGCTCTCACCTCTGCCACAGCTGCTCACTGCAAACTGTTTAGTCTCTCTTACTGAGCATCAATTCCAGTGGGAAGGCTGCGGTTTCATCTCTTATGTCAGGACAAGCAGGAAATATGTGCTATGTGAACACAGCCGCTCCCTCTTCTTCCTTGTATATATTCAATCAATGAAACATGTAAATATTGTAGTTTATGCACATTTGTCCATAACTCATTAGCAGCACGGATTCAGCACAAGGTGCAGTAAAGCCACGATAGATGAACTCTCCAAGAGGTCATTCCCAACTCTGGACACCACAGACTAAATAAATAACTCCTTCTCCATCTGAAATGTGCATCTTTACTCGTGGAGTGCCATCTCTTTGCATTCTGGGAATGGAACCAGTGCTTTTCAAACATCTTGAACATTAAGGAGCCAGGATGTGTGGCTGGGGCCACGTCCTCCAGTCAGGGAGATTAACACTGCTTAGCAGGTTTATAAGTTCCCTGACTCAGTGACCATCTTTCTCCACACATATGTATATGGATGTTAATTTTGATCTCCAGCTGCTGCCATGGAAAGAAACCCTTAAAATTTTGTTTTCTTGGAAGTGCTGAGTGGTAATCAGCTGGGTGAGAGGTCTCTGGGTGGTTTTCTTACAGAGACATGGCCCAAGTTTGCCTTTCATTGAGTCTCCCTCCTTGGGTCTACAAAACGCTGTGAGAACTAAGTTCCTACTGAATATTTCAGGGCACTTTTCTGCCACTTAGGCTTCAGCCAGGACTCTACCAGCCACAGCCCAGCCTGGGAATTTGGGCAGGGACAGGGCATGATGAGTGCTCAAAGACCTGACTGCGGCCAAGCATCTCGTGGCATCTTCAAGGGGAGGACCAGCAGCAGGGCTGGGAGCAGCACTGGGACCTCCTGCCTCTCAACCCCTCTGGCTGAAGCAAACATGCTGAATGTGGATCCTGCTTACATTCCCGCAAAATTTCAGCTCATCCCGTGTTTGATTACAGTGAGATCATGCTGCTGCCTCTGTCTGGCAATACATACACTTGCAGGTCCCACATCTTAAAATTACGTGTAGGTGGAAACCCTGGCACTCAGCTCACTGCAGCCACGGATGAGTGTGTCTGCACTCCTGCACTTCACCCTGAATGACTGCTCCTTTTGTCTCTAATGTTTTAAAAAAATTACATTTATTTTTAAACACTGCTTTTGAATGGAAAAGCATGGGAGGGAGGGAGAGATGGGAGTGGCAGACGGGCCCTGAGGGGAAATGAGTAATTGCACAGATAAAAGCTGGAACATGTTGTATTATCCATAAGTCTAATACAACAGAACGCGTTTGTGTTGGATGGGAATCGCCTTCTGCTAAGTGGAGGTTTTGGAGATGATGTCACTGCTGTTAATGAATCACCGTTGTGGTCGAGCAGGGACGAGATCCATCGGTTGACTGTCGAGATTTCTTGCCTGGCGCCTCCGGAGCCGCCTGTTTACCCAGCACAGCCCTGCCTGGAAAGCAGGAGGTGCATTTCACAGGGAGCATGGGACCAGCATCTGCTAAAAGACTTAATTCAAATTTCATGGCTCCTCTGTGCAGCACAGGTACACCTGGGGGAGCAGAGAGCACCTGTGTGGCCCCGCTCCTCTTCGGCTCTGAGCTGTCGCTGTCATTTATTCCTTTCACGCTGCCCCTGCACAGTAGTGGGGACATCCTTGTGTCCCTGCACCACACTACCCTACACAAGTAATCTGCTTCAGCTCAGGCTTCTACCACTGCCACCCGCAACCATTTCACATTTTATTGTCTGCAGAGCTGGCTCGGCAGCTTCATGCTGATTTTTTTCTAATCTTTGTCTCCCTGTGAAAAAGAGGAGTGATGGTGGAGGAGAAGGCAGGGAGAGAATGGTACTGGAAGAGCCAAGTTTGGTGTTCAGCTCAGAAAAAAATCAGCAATTAAAAAGTTGAAAAAAATGCCTTAGAAGCCTCTTTTCCAGAATATTTGGATTTGCAAATATCAGTCGTTCATGTATCTGACTAGTGGCAGCTCTGCACAGCGGGGTCACGTGGCAGCTCCCCATGCCACACATCCCTGTCATCACCCCAACCTTGTCTGTACCCTGTTCCCCTCCCTGCAGGCTGCAGTGTGACTGCCAGCACAACACCTGTGGCGGGTCCTGCGATCGCTGCTGCCCCGGCTACAACCAGTTCCCGTGGAAACCTGCCACTGCCGACAGCGCAAACGAGTGCCAGCGTGAGTTGGAGTTGGGATTTTCCCTTCCTTTTCCAGCTGCTTTGCAAAGCACACCAGCCCTGGATGCTGATGTGCAGAGAAGCCGTTCGCTGGACCGGTGGGGTTGGTGGTGTGCGGGACTGGGTGACAGGGAAGTCACTGGCACAGTGGTTGGTGGTACTCAGCTGAGGCTCACACAGGGAGGTCCACCAGGTCTGTGTGGGATTTGGACTCTGCTTATGTTCCAGTTCCTCCTGGGTGTCCAAGGGTTCGTGCAGGCAAGTCTCGTTGCTCAATTCTGTCTCCAAGATGAATTACGTTTGGACGTGTTTACATACAGGACATCTTAATTTGTCCAGGGAAGCCTTTGGTCAGTGCCGCCAGTGGAATTCCTGCTGTACTAGGAATGCAGAGCACGGAGCACAGCTACACCACACAGTGTCTTATACGTGTAGGGTGGCAAAGGATCTTAATCCTGTGCATTTATAAAGCCCCCTCACTGGGTGCTGAATTTTACAGCTCACCTCTATCCAGGATGGGATACAAGAGGCAAGAATGTTGTTTTCTAAACCAGACTCTCTGAGGCCCCAAAGCTGGGTAATTTCTCTTGCTCGTCCATACACGCCTGCACATATTTTACTTGTGATTTTGTGCCCACCACGCTCTCCTGGTTCCCGACCAGACTTTGTGAGAGAGTTGCTGCTTCTGTGCTTTTGAACTGAAAGAATTCTGGGAGCTTGAGAGGTCACGTAACCCTTCCCGATGCATTCAGGCATCGTTTCTCATTGCAAAGTAACCCATTGAACATCAGACCCACAGAGGAGCTTTCACATCTTGAGATGCAGCTGGAGATTGAAGGATCTCCATGGGCTGGTGGCTTAGCTAATGTCTCCTTGTATTTCAGCTTGCAATTGCAATGGCCACGCCTATGACTGCTACTACGACCCGGAGGTGGATCGCCACAAAGCCAGCAAGAGTCGTGAAGACAAGTTTGAAGGGGGAGGTGTTTGTATTGACTGTCAGGTAGGGCTGAAGAGCTCCAGTGGAAAAGGCCTTTTCAAATTTTTGTGTTTGTTTCTGCTGTCAACCTGGAGTTCAGCCTTGCTGGCACCTCCACCAAGCCCCTCACACACCCTCTGTTATCTACATTAGGTCTTTCCCTGGAAGTTTAGTCTCTTTGCCATGGATTAAAGGAGTGTGCACCAGTAATTAAAATAGCACGTGGGTTTCTAGCCATCCCCTGGGTAGCACCACTACCTTCCTGACGCTTTAGAGTTAGGTCTGCTGAGGCACTGGAATTGGGAGGGACAGGTTGCTGCTCAGCACTTTTGGAGGTCCCTGCCTAGTTCACAGCACTCAGATGCTGCCATCTCCCTGGATCTCTCTCTGCCCACTAGAATGCCAGTCTTCTCAATCTCTGAAGTTCCCAGTGAAAGTGATAAAGTAGCTCTTCCCTACCCAAGGTGACTGTGTCCTGGTTAATTCATGTAGTGGTATGAAACTTTTACTGTACTTTCTTACTGGGAGGAAACAGGTTGCTCCCATCCTGCAAGCACAAAGTGGTCAGGACATTTTACCATCTGAGGGAAGTGAAATGGGCTTGAGGTCAGATATAAACCTGAAACTCACTCTGTGTTTATGGGAGGATACAGTTTGCAGGAAATGCTTTGTTTTCAAATCAGTGTATGCAGCATTTTGAGCAGATTTATGTCTTCTGCATGCTGACACTCCTGAGCTGCTTCCTCTGTAACCTGGGGCTGTTAGTATATCTGGCAGATGAACACTGAGTCCTGCAGGCAGAGGAACTGATGCCCCTCTAACCCACTGTCTTTCAGCATCACACCACTGGCATCAATTGTGAGAGATGCATCCCGGGATACTATCGGTCCCCTGACCACCCCATCGACTCTCCGTACATTTGCTATCGTGAGTGTGAACTCCTCTGTGGGTCATAGATGCCCTCCTGGACTTGGTGGCACTGGAGAGGGTGGTTTGGAGGATTGGGCTGGGAGGTTTTTCTGGTGTAGGGGGTTTGGGGTCTCAGGCAGTGACACCGCTGCCGGCTTGTCCCTCTCTGCAGGCTGTAACTGCGAGTCTGACTTCACTGATGGCACCTGTGAGGACCTCACTGGCCGCTGCTACTGCAAACCCAACTACACTGGGGAGCTCTGTGATGCCTGTGCTGAGGGATACCTCAACTTCCCCCACTGTTACCGTAAGTTGGAGTGATCAGATCTGGGATCCCGCAGATCCAGGGGGTGCGGGAAGAGCCAAGAGCTCCAGTTGTGGCTGCTCTTTGTGTGCCTTTTCCCCATGCCACCTGGCACTCCTGTCCCAGGAAGAGTTTTTGCACGTGGGAACAAGCCCACGTTTGGCTTGGGTGGAAGCTGGACCAGAGCTGAATGGTCTGAACTCAGCTCTGTGGAGTCAGTGGGAGCTTTCCATTTTGCTGGAGTTTCATCTCTCACTTTCTGTGAAAGACAGTTTAACAAGGGCTGTAATGGATTGTTGTTTAGTGGGATATCTGTGCTTTGTTCCATGTTCCACATGTTCATTCAGCCTGTTCAGCTTTAGGATTGTCAAGCCCTTGATATTCTGACAGGATTTCTTTGAGGGTGTGTGATGACCTGTGCAATGTCTCTTTCTCTGTGTAGCTGTTCCAGCTTTCACTCACAACGATACTGGAGAGCAAGTGCTTCCTGCAGGACAGATAATAAGTAAGCAGTGCAGTTTTCCTTGATGCTTTGGTAATCACCATGATATCATTTTTGTTGCATCTCCCCATCCAGTGCAAGATCAGGTCTTCAGCTTACTGGGCACGTACATTGTATGAGACAGGGAGTGGTCTGAGAGAGGAGGCAGCTGAGGGTGGGGGAAAGGAAGTTTTAGGATCCCTGTTTTTATAGACATGAAAACTCTAGCCTTGAATGCCTGTGTAATTACTTTTTTCTGGGGTTCAGGCCACATGGGGCTGCCCTTTCTGGCCTCCCTGTGAGAAACCCTGTGAGAAATACCACGGAGGGGCTGTGGCTGAGCTGGGAGCTCTGCTGTGGGTGCCTCTGAAGTGTGCACGGGCAGCTGCTCCCTCTGTGTCACTTTCTGTGTTGTTTAGAAAGTTCACCCATGCCCTTATCCCTGCTCCCCTCCACCTCCCTCCTCTCTCATGCTCACTCCTCTCAGTTCATCTACTCCCTTGTGCTTTTTCTTGTCTCTTTTCCCACCGAATCCTCCTCTGTCTCATGCTCCCCAGAACGCTCCAGATAACCTTTTCCTTCCTTCTGATATTTTAAACTCTGTATCTTCCAGACAGATTTTTTCTTTCCTGAGCTGGAATTTCTCACTTCCCTTCTCATTTCCTCACCTTCCCCTCCCTCTAGTTCTCAGATGATATTTGCACTTCTCTCCCAGCCCAGCACCCCACACCACTGCTGTCAGTGATGGCAGGGCTGGCTCAGAGCCTCAGCACTGCTCAGCCACAGCACCTGCCTGCCCTGGCAGTGGGGAGGTCTCACATGCAGCTGAGCATGGAGTGACCAGAGAGAAAGCTCAAAGCTCACCCTGGTTAGCTGAAGGCTCTGATTATTCCCACATTTAGGTAGTGCTGCACTGAATCAGCTCTGCCTGGGCTTGTGGAAGCAGCGTTTGCCTGCCCTGTGCATTTCCCTGCTGCCCACCCAGCACCTTCACACCTGCATGGTGCTGAGCTCTCCCAGCCATCCCACGAGCCACGGGTGCTGTTGCCTGAGCAGGGTTTGGTTAAAACATCTGCATCTAATAGGAAGGTTATCAGGAGGGGGAAATGCTTGAGCTGTTGCCTCTCATGGCACCTTCTGCCCTGTCCTTGTGGGACCTCAGAGCTCGACTGACAACCGTGTGTGGTGTTGCCTGTTGTGTGTCCCCTCTCCAGACTGCGATTGCTACGCCGGTGGGACAGAAGGCAACGCCTGTCGCAAGGACCCTCGTGTGGGGATGTGTGTGTGCAAGCCCAACTTCCAGGGAACACAGTGTGACCAGTGTGCCCCAGGCCACTATGGACCCAGCTGCCAGCGTGAGTAACTGGGGGTCAGTGGCCCCAAGCTCGCCCTGCTCACCCCCCTGCTGGGCAGGAACGTGCCTCTCCTTGCTGGGGAGGAGGAATTCTCCAACCCTGCTTCCAAGTGACAAATTCCCATGACTTTTGCTGTTGCTTTCCACCCATCCCTGACGCTCCAGCATCCTCCCAGGCTGAGGGGAGCCCTTGAGAAATTCTCTGTGGATGTGAGCTATGGGCCAGGCATGCTTGCTGTCAGCTCTATCCCCCAGGGTTTCTCCAGCGACTGCTCCTCTACCCCTGAGGAACAGGTGCTCTTGGTTCCTTCCCTAGGAAGGGGAAAGATGAAGAACCTGCTTATTTATTAGTGCCCTTGTTTCTTTCCAGCCTGCCAGTGCTCTGGCCCTGGTCAGTATGATGGCACCTGTGACAGCGAGACCGGGCAGTGTCAGTGCCGAACAGGATTTGAAGGGCACTTGTGTGACCAGTGTGCTCCAGGCTACTTCAACTACCCTCTGTGCCAGCGTGAGTATCTGTCCTCCTGTGGGCCTGGGTGGCTACAGCAGCCAGAGTTCTCTGGCAGGGGGTTGAAGTACTGGAAAGTGGGTTTTTGGGTGTTTTGAAGAGTATGTGCAATGGACAGAGACTGACGGGTTGAATTCTTAGAGCAGCACCTAAACACCCACCTGAGAAGCTTTCAGAGGAAAAGACATTGCCATGAGCTTTGCTGTGTGCTCCCAGCACAGGGCAGATGGTTTCTCTGTGTTGCAGTGTGTGGTTGCAGTGCTGTTGGGACGCTGCCGGGAGGCTGCGACTCCGTCGGGAATTGTTTCTGCAGACCCGAGTTTGCTGGGCCACGGTGTGAGCAGTGCAGCCCTGGGTACCACTCCTACCCCCACTGCTATGGTAAGGGCCTTAACCTCTGCTTCCTGCTGGTCTGTCACTTTCTAAAAAACATACCTGTTTTTGTAAGGCTTTGGTGTTTCTCGACATCAAACCCATGTGGTTTGCACTGTGAATTTGGCAGGCTTGCTTTGGAGGTCATGGATCACATCAAAGCCTGGAAGACAAAGCACTTTTTATCAGTCACACTTCCTCATCACAACCCTGCTGTGACCTGGTGTCTCAGCTTATGCCTTTTTTGCATGTCACTGTAGTGCATTAACCTACTAAACTGCTGCGGAACATTGAATGGGCTGTAAAAAGCCCTCAGTGGCATTTTCCTGGTATGGCCATGACTCCAGCTGAAAATACCACCTGACATGCCAGGGAATTAACAAATTATTTTAGTTCTGATAGAAATGGCTAATTCCTGGGGGGACTGACAGACCAGCAGTGGTTGGCCACAGACTACAGGGTTCATCAGGCTGTTGACAGTCCTGCTCTTACAGCTTGCTCCTGCGATTCCCGGGGTGCTGTGGACAACAACTGCAGCCCAGCTGGCCAGTGCCGATGCCACATGAATTTTGCAGGACACACCTGCAACCAGTGTGCCCTGGGCTTCTACGGGTACCCCAGCTGCACTCGTGAGTATCCACCTTATTGCTCTGCAACTGCCTGAAGGGAGGGTGTAACCAGAGGAGGATTGGTCTTTTCTCCCAAGTAACAAGTGATGGGGCAAGAGGAAATGGCCTCGAGTTGCACCAGGGGAGGTTTAGATTGGATATTAGGCAAAACTTCTTTATCAGTAGGGTTGTCAAGCACTGGACCAGGCTACCCAGAGGTGGTGGAGTCACCATCCCTGGAGAGATTTAAAAGACATGTAGATATGGCACTTGGGGACATGGTTTGGTGGCGGGCTGGGCCATGTGTAACTGTTGGACTTGATGGTCTTAGAGGTCTTTTCCAACCTAAACAATTCTGTGATTCTGTCCTTTTCCCCGGGCACTGCATTGCTCCTGGACCAGAGCTGCAGTTGCCAGGGCTGAGCAACACCCTGAGCAGATGCCTGTGGCCCAAAATACTCTGACCAGTCCTCCCCAGCTCTGGGCAGAGCGTCCTCATCTCCCTCCCCGTCAGCAGCCCGACTGGAAGCCAGATGTACCCTTATGTCTCCCAGCAAGAATTTACTGCTCATTAAAAAGTAATCCGTGATACAGTTTCCCTGAGGGAACAAAAGAGCATCATCACCCTCTTGCACTGTACTAAATGTAGACTCCTGAGCTGTGCCAGCTGGCAGAGCACTCCTCCCAAATGCTGATGCCGGCAATATGCCTTTGAAGAGGCTGGAGGCATAGATGAAATGGTCTCACAGGAGTTCAGCAGTCACCTTTTTTTTTTTTTTTTGGTCTCATGAAGCAGTGTCCACATTACAGAGCTGTAGAGGAGCCACAGCGAGGAAAGAAAAGAACCACCTGATTTTTATGGTTTTTTTAATCGGTTGTTTTATGAGCAGTGCTTTGCTATTAGCCAGTCTGGGGATGTCAGCCTAAAACGTCTCCTTTGGCAGGGATTTGAGGAGTACTGGCTGGGCAGGGAAGGCATGGGCAGCTCCCCAGCAGCTTGCTGACCTTTCCTGCGATAGGGCAGTGGGATCTCTGCATGTGTTCCTGGGAGGCAAGTCGTGCAGGAAGCCACAGAACCATTACCCTGCCCTTGCCCTCAACTGCCCAGGCTGTGCTGCTGGCCTGGTGCTACAGCCCCACTGCCCACATACAACATCTACAGGGCAGACCCTGAGGGCCAAGTGCTGCTCTTGGGTGTTTGGGCTTTTGTAGAACCTGATGTGTCACTGGTGACTAACTTTTGGGGGATGAGATCATACTTTCCCCTTCTCCTCAACCAGAACTTTTCCCTGCCTCCAAAACACACATAAATGTATATGAATTGGTGTGATAAACGTTGCAGCTCGTACTGTTTTTCTTAAAAGATGGGGTGGTTTTAACCAAAAGCAAAGAATAAGCGTGTGTGTTATTTATAACCCATATTTCTGGCTGCTTTGATGGTGAAGAAGGTCAGGCAGACAAAAAGAGGCTGCTGCTGGGAAGCCTTGAATGCAGGAGTCCCTGTGCCCTGCAGCTCCAGCAGTTGCTCTCCCTTCTTTTGCAGCTTGCCAGTGCTCCCCGGAGGGCTCCCTGCACAGCACCTGTGACCAGGACACGGGGCAGTGCAGCTGCCGGCCCAGAGTGACGGGGCTGCGCTGCGACAGCTGCGTGCCAGGAGCCTATGGATTCCCCCACTGCGAAGGTAGTCCCCTTCTCCCTCGTGTCTTGGGACACTCCAGTGTCCTGGGACATAGTGGTGTGGTGGGTTTATTGTTCCCCAAACAGCCTGGGTGTGTGAGCCAGTTCCGTAAATCCCTCCTTGTGCCTCTGTTTTCCAGTGGGCTCCTGTAACCCAGCAGGGTTGGAGATTGCAGATCCCTCGCTGGCCCCAGTGAGTATCAGATGAACCCACCCACCCACCCCTGCAGGTCATTTTTGCATGATCCCCTTTATCTCATTTTGGACCAGGTTCTCCCTTAAGCTCACCCCGAAAGCAGCCCTTACCCACACCAGAGCAGCAGATCCCACCTTCAGCCACTGTGCTGCAAATTCTAACCTGCTCTTCTCACCCCCTCCCTTTCCCCAGGGCTCCTGCGCGTGTCGGGCATATGTTGAAGGCCCAGCTTGTGACAGATGCAAGCCTGGATACTGGAACCTGACTCCAGAGAATCCCTATGGTTGCCTGAGTAAGGAAATGGCATTTGCACAGCCCCAAGAAGTCCCCTTCGCGCTGTAAAGGTGCAGAACCCAAATGGGGGGGGGGGGGGTAATCATTGCTGGATGGAAGTGATGCCCTTCCTTCTGTCTTCTCCCAGAAGTAACACGTCAAAGGGGAAAGGCTGGAGCCTGGAGCTTTTTGCTTGGGATTGAAACATAAGGCTGATGCAATGAGTTCTGCCATTCTCAACCCTCCCTACAGACTTTGCACGCTTAATTTTTCATGGCCAAATATGCAGAAAAGGCAAATTTCTTTAGTCATTGTGTCCTCAGCAGTAACTGTCCAAAATGAAATGTAGCCCTTTTCAGAGTCCTCCGGTGTGATGGGTGCTGACCCCATCAGGCTTCTTCTCAGGGACTGATTGACCTTCTGGCTTTCTTGTTCATCTCTCTCTCTCCAGACTGCAAGTGTGACACCAAGGGCACCATCAGCAGAATCGCAGAGTGCCGGCAGGTGGGTTTACTCCTCTGCTTCCAGGCTCCTCTGAGTGTACTGTGTTGGGAGCGTTCAGCTCTGTCTCTCCCTGCAGCTGCTGGAAAGGCCTGACGCTGAGCTCTCAAAGCTTGCACCACAGTCTGGGCTTGCATGAGAACATGGGATTAAGACCTGTCATAAATTAGGCACCTAAGTATTTCTGGGTCTGTCCCAGGATGCCTGGATTTTTGTTTGCCTGCATTGTTGGGTAATTTAAGTTATCTGGCCCTTATCTGGCCCACCCACGCGCAGGAAGCCATGTAGAGCATGAAACTCAAAAATGCTTCTGCAGTGTCTCAGACCAGAACCCAAATAACTGAGAAACAGCTTAGCCATGACAAGGAACAGGAGGGAATGAGTTTCCATGCCTGCTTTTCCCTCCTAGGGCGATGGGCAGTGCTTCTGCAAACCCAACGTGTGCGGGCAGTTCTGCTCGGCGTGCAGGGACGGCTACTTCAATGTGGAGAATGCAAATTACTTTGGGTGCCAAGGTGAGTCCCCTTCATGATGGGTTTGAGTGAATAGGAAGGGCTGTAAGAACTGACCCTGGAACATGCAGGTCTGGATAGACAACTGATTGTTGACCGTAGAGAGAAGAGGCAAGAGATGTTCCACCTCCTGTTTTGGGTCATCGTTTTTGGGTGATACAGTTTAGTGCTTTAGGGGTTACAGTGGTAGCACTGGGTTGATGGTTGGACTTAATGATCTTAAAGATCTCTTCCAACCTTGGTGATTCTATGATTCTATACCATGGCCCAGAGCAGGGACTGGATCTTCTGTGGATCTGGAGACCTGAGTTCACACTTTTACAACCATTGGACACGGGTCTGTCAGGCTGGGGAGCAAATAGCCAGGGTGTTCCTCAGAGTGCCACAAACTGGTGTGTGAACCACTGGCTGTGTCCTTGCATCCATGTGCCTTCCTCCTGCTGAGAGTGGGTGGCATGGACATGTGGGGTTGGCTGCTTTCCATCATGCCCATGGGAAGAGGTAAAGGAGGAGATCTGGACGCTCTCAGCCAGTCCATACAGTCGTGGCAGGGCTGGGAAGAGGGAGCAAGGCTGCTGCTGGCGGCACCCAGCCATGAGGGTTTGCAGACCTTGTTCCTCCCGCGGCCGCCTGGAAATAGCTCAGCACTGAGGTGGAAGAAGAGACGATCCAAGTGGGGCCGGGGCCAAATATGAAAACGGATGCAATGGAATAAAAATAGCGGCCCAAGGCTCCCTGCCTGCTGGGACGTGCCTTTGATTAGTGACCAGGAGCTTGTTAGCGTGGAGGGAATATAAACAGGCTCTTCCTGCCCGCAGGCTGCCGGTGCGACGTCGGCGGGTCCCTGGGGCCGTCCTGCGAGGAGCGGAGCGGAACCTGTCGCTGCCGGCAGAGCACACGCGGTCCCACCTGCACCCAGTAAGCTGCCAGCAGGAGATGCACCTTGGAGTGCTCTGCCTCCTGCTCATTCCCTCAGGGATGGTGTCGTCTGCCACCACGGGGATGAGGACCTTGTTGTCTGGGCAGCTGCCACACCAGCCACGTGCCTGGCAGAGGTGTCCCGCCTCTCCCTGCAGGTAGCCCGGTAGGTAGCAGTGCTCTCTCTCTTCCCCAGACCTGCACGGGACCATTATTTCCCTGACCTTCACCACTTGAAATTCGAGCTGGAAGAAGGCACCACACCATCTGGCCGTGCCGTGCGCTTTGGCTACAACCCCCTGGAGTTTGAGGGCTTCAGCTGGCGAGGATATGCACAGATGTCCTCCATCCAGGTATGCCTGTGCCTGCATCCCAGCCCAGCTCCCTCTGGGGAGGATGTGGCCGGTGGAGGACTGATGTGCTTTTGGCACACATCTTTCACCCCAAGTGCTTCTCAACCCCCCAAAGTGACATGATGGCCAACATAAACAGCACAGTGTATATATAGCCTGTTTGTGCAGATACTTCCTGTAGCACTGGGGATGGCATAGACTGATGAGGGGAAAGATCCTAAATTGGAAGTCCCGTGACATCCTAATCCATTTAGACAAAGGTAGCTTGGTGATTACTTACAGGGGTGTCTGTAAATGCTGTCTCTCAGTTTCCTTGTTGTTCTTTAATCAGACTGCTCTTTCCTACAACTCAGCAAAACCTTTCCTCCCTTTTCCAAAAATAAATAATCTCCTCCTTAGCTTCCATGTTCAGCTTGGACCTCTTGTTACCCTTCAGCCTCTGCCCCTTGCTGTTAGCTGGTTTGCTGTAGTGATGGTTTATGCTAATCTGGAGTTGTGTAAGCCCTAGAAGTGAAGCTGTTTCGTCTGTCGACCCTTTTTCCTCCACGGTGGTTTCTTCTGCATGGCCCTTGTGGAATTGCATGTGTGTTTGGGGATGGGATGCAGGGCAGTGATTCTCCTGACAGTCTTGTCCCATGTAAGATGGTCCTTACTTTCATGCATATGCTTTCAGTTTCTTCACTTTTTCATGCTTAGGTAAAGTAACAGAGGGGCCATTTCCATTGAATTGTAGGTAGGAGCTAAGCAATGAACTCCTGTAGGCTTCCTCGAGAAAATCCCAGCCATAAAGCTTAAGGATGGAGCTCATGCTCAAGCTTGGGGCTTTAGTGTTGCATCCAGTTTTGGCATTTGAGATAGAAATAGGCCTCAGTAAAAGGGCTGGCATGTGGCTTCCTGCTGGCAGGTTTCACCTGTAGTTTGTTCTCCTCAAGATCATTCCAGTTTGCTCTCCAAGTGGGAAGATGGAGTGTAACTGGAGAATGCACAGCCCTCATTAGAAGTCTCCCTGGGCAGACCCCAGTTTTGCTGTGCAGGCAGGAGGTTATTTAAGCTTAGATCTCTTTGAAATAGGTCAAACTTAAGCATCTCCTTAACTGGGGTCTTGCCAAACAGTGTCCAGGCGGGCAATGGGCTGATGCACCATCAGTGGCACAGTCCATTAGCCCTTGGGATGGTGCCTCCCAAGGATGAGGCACCAGCTCAATTCCCAGCCTCTTCTGTAGGTAGTTGAGCAGTGCCCCATAAACACAAGTGCAGGTGTTTCAGCATTTGGTACCTGCTGGCTGGTTATGGCACACGAAGCCCAGATGCAACGTGCCAATAACAAAAGCAAGAGCTTCTTAAAACCTTTCCCTTGGCATGGTGTGCGCCCCTGGATAGCCCAACCCCCCTGCTGTGCCACAGCACTTTCCAGATGTGGCCAGAGCCTTTCCACCCCCTCCCACAGGCAGGTTGCTCCCTCGGTGGCTGGTCCCAAAAAGGGGACAGTGCCATGATGTGCCGTGACTGCAGTAGGGTCCGTGTGCTTGTGTCCTCCTCGCACTGTGGCATGTTGCTTTGGGAGCAGTGAGCCGAGCGGCTGCGCTTGGGCTGGCAGTGCGGGCGGTGGAGGTAATTGAAGGTGTGCTCTGCTTCTCTCCTCTTTCTCTCTCCCACCAGCCCAAGGTAGTGGTGACTCTCAATGTGACCTCCCCCGACCTCTTCCGCCTCGTCTTCCGCTACGTCAGCCGGGGGCCCGCCAGTGTGGAAGGGAGGGTCTCGGTCGTTGAGGAAGGAAAGTTTAATGTTTGTGGCAACTGTAAGTGCATTTTTCACTTCTGGACTAACTCAGAGCATCCCACGCTGCGACACTGCTCCTCTGCCCCTTCTCCTGCCCCAGGTGTGCCCGTCCCAGGTGTGCCCATCCCAAGTGTGCCCGTCCCAGGTGGCCGGCCAGAGCCGTGCCATGGGATGGCGAGGGAGGGGGAAGAGAGGCAGGCAGGTAGATAGGTAGGCAGGTGGGTCAGGCCCTCCCACAGAGCGGGTGGGCTGTCAGGAGCTGGCCCCCAGTGACGTGTGCCCCATGTGCTCTTTTGCTTTTTGCAGAATAAAATCAGAGTCACTGTAGACGTGAAGGAGGCAGAGCTCTATCTGTTCCATGTCATCCTGAGGTATATTAATTCAGGAGGGGCCACTGTGTATGGCAAAATTACAGCTTATCAGCCACGAAGGAGAGGTAAGGATCCCAGACTGCTCTGCTCCCCTGCGCCATCGCCACCTCCTCCCCATCCCAGGCAACCTCCTGCATCATCCTTTCCAGAAGACGCTTCCATATGGCTTTACCCATTAGTCCTGCCCTTCCAATTGAAAGGCTGATTTGAATTTGCAGCCCCCTTTATCTAACAAAGCAGCAGCAGCAGCCCTGGTGCTGCACACTGAGGACTGAGATCAGCCAGGCTTGTGGGAGATAAGACTATTGTACAATTCTGTACAATCTTTCCAGCATGGGACAAAATCACCCCAATGCCCCAAGCAGAATTGAGCTGAATTTCCACAAAACCAGAAAGAGCCAAGTGATGGGAAGTGGATCCAAACTTTGGCAGCTGGATGTGGTTTTATTTAGCAGATGCCCTGATGTGGCAGTCGTGCCCTTACTGTGCACATCTCCCAAACTAGGCTGAAGGCTTCACACATGGTGTGGGGTTTGGAAGTGGAGTGGAATTGTGCATGTTATACAGGCATTGCACTCTGGTGCAGCATCTTATCAAGCCGTGAGCTGCTGGAGAAGAAGAGACATCAAAAGATGTATGAACAAGCCTAGAAGCCTGGAGAACAAATATTCTGGGAAACAATATGAGCAAGACTGCATGGGGACAGACCTGAGGCTGTGCGGGTGCCCTGATGGGTGGTTGATTTTACCCCCTTGAGTGCCAGAGCCACATCGTCCTGCTGAAGCTCTTCCTCCAGGCCATACATGCACAGCACAAGGCTGTCAACAGCAAACACCCAGTTTATCAGTGTGTGAAGTTCTCTCCTCTGTCTTGAATTGACATAGAAGGTGTTCTGCCTTTGATGTGATATGCAAAGTTTGAAATGCCAAGATACTATTTTTCTGCTTTTTATTTTTATGACCAGTCATATTGCGCAGTAGAAAGACAAGAGAAGCATGAGCCATGGTCGTGCTTTAGGATCCCACCAAAGGTCAGGAAGTATTTAATCTGTCCTATCTAGCAGCAGAGCTCATTTGCCTTATAATGTGCTTCACGCCATGTGCAGAAGCAACACTTCATTTTTCTAGTGCTGAAGACAAACAACCAGACTGGCTCACCAACCACAGGATCCGGGAGGGCAGCATCCCTGGGAGGCTCCAGAAATGCTCAGCCACCCTCTACCTGAGTGGAATAGGCTTCACATGGTCAAGGACAAGCAACCTGGAAAGAAGTAAAGTCGGAAGATGTGGCTTGAAAAAAGGGAAGCTTTTTCCAAGCGTAGGAATTGCAGTCAATACTGGTTTCTCCCACCCCACCTCCAGAAGCCACCTCAATTTGAGCTACATATCTCTCAAAGGGATCTGAAACTTCAACTTGTCAAGAAATTTACCCCATTGCCTGTTCAGGGAAATCTCTTCATTCCTTGCATCCTCACCTCTCCTTTCCCATCTGGGAAAGCAAGGGCTCAGCCTCAGCTGATGCCGGGCATGTCACAGAGCTGGCACACATGGGGAAGGATTACCCATCCCAGCAGTAGCACAAGCCCTTGCTTTAGCTTCTGGTCCTCTGCTTTGTGCCTTGATGTCCACGTACCACACCAGGATAGTCAGTGTCACATTCCCCACTCCTCCTTCATCCCATCTGCTCACCGTGCAGCCGTTCTCGGTGAATCCCTCTCATCTGTGCTCTCCAGAACGCTCCTGAGACTGCTGGGCAGGCAGACAGGCTGCTTCTACCTACTGTATCATTGTTGCATCCAACTTTAATGAATTCAGAGGTTGTGGGACTGTCAGCTGAGCCAAGGAGCTGTTCAACAGCAGCAGGATCAAGCCTTAAACCCTTTCTGTCCTGTCAGTTAAAATCAATGTCTAAATCTCAGTGCAGAGTTTGTGGCTGGCGAGAAGGAAGACACGAGCACAGCTTGGGGGTCTGAGAGTTTACCAGAAGATAAGTATCTTGCCTGTGGAGCTGGAGTCAGAATATCCCTAAGGAAAAATGCATCTGGGCAATTCTTTTTATCTGTCTCACAATAAGTTCCTCACAGATGAGTTCCTTCCTTTTCTAGCTGGCAAAATACTCATTGGCATGTAATACTCCATGCTTTGCAGTCTGGGGATGCAGAGCACGCTGTGAGAGCTCTGGATTGGCATTAAAGATTGCAGTGATTTTATTTTTTTTCTCCCATTAAGCTACTGAGCAGGTTCAGAGTGGATGTGTCTGTTCCAGGACAGTGTGGAATTGGGGTGCATCTGCTCTGGCAGCGCTGAGAGAGTGGGAGCCCGGAACTCCCAGCTGCACCACAGAGCTGCTTCCCTGAGCAGAGCTGCCCATGTGGAGCCCCAGGTTTTCCATTCCAGTCCCTTCACAGCCTCTCATCCCTCCCACTCCAGGTACAGAGCAGACCAAGCAGATTGTCTTTGCTCCCAGCACGGAGCCAGCCTTTGTCACCGTCCCCCAGAACAGCTTTGGGGAGCCCTTCGTACTCAACCCCAGCACCTGGTCTCTGGTTGTTGAAGCAGAGGGTGTGCTGCTGGTAAGGACCTGTGCTCCATCCACCATGGGGGCTTCAGCAGCTCCCTGGGGACAAAGTGTCCCAAACATAACAACTCTCCTATTTCTCCTCTTAGGACTATCTGGTTTTGCTACCCAGCTCATACTACGAAGCACCAATCCTGCAGCTAAAGGTCACAGAGCCATGTACCTACCAACCATCCCCTGAACAAGCCACCCAGAAGTAAGAATCTCCACATCTTTGTGCTGTGGGGGATCTACTCAGCTCCTCTTGGCCCAGGGTTAATGAATATACAGTCCATACTCTGTGAGGGTCTGGATACAGTAAAACTACTTAGTAGAGCACTTTGCTGGGATTATAGAGCTTGTGGAACCTGCACTGGCCCAGAAAGCCAACCCACAGAGCTCCTCATCCATGGCACAGGCAGTTTGTGTGTTCTCATGGACCCTGGAGGGCCAGCTCACCCAGTAAAACCATAGCCTGCCTCCCTGCTAGGCAGGATTCCCAGTGCCAGGTTGTGTGTCGGTCAGCAGCCCTGGAAAATGGCTGCAGTGGTAGACTGGTAGTGCTTGGAGCATCTCAGTGCATCTGCTTGCCCAGAACCTCTGTCCCTGTTGGAAAGAAGGCTAGTCGGTCTCTGGACACCACTTGTCCCCTCCACTATAGTAATGGTCCCCAGGATAAAGCACAATGCAGGGGGAGAAAGTTTTTATTGTTACTGCCCTCACTAATCCCATAATACCCAGTCTCTTGCTCCCCACTAACCAGAGGTGCTCCTTGGCTCTCCTGATAGACCAAAGCCTTTTGCAAACCTGGCTGGGACCAGGCTGTGTGGGTGCTCTCGACTCTTACAATCTTGTTGTAACATTTGTACTTTGTAATTTTTTTCTGTATGTTTTCAGCTGCCTCCTGTATCGGTACCTGTCCGTGGACGGCTTCCCTGCTGTGTCAGGGGTGGATGCCGTGTGCAGGCTGGACAACCGGCTCCCCAGGTTGTGTCCCACGGAGCAGCTCACCCCCTCCCACCCACGGATGGCCACCTGCAGTGGCAGTGATGTGAGTGGCACTTGTGTTTCATCCCTCACACGGGCACTGCAGCGCTCACCCCTCTGCCCCCACTCTGTGGTGCTTTACCTGCGCCTGGGCAGGCTACCAGAAAGATTTTACACCCACATACACCCCACTGTTGCCCCATCAGCCTTGCAGCTGTGTGCTTGCATGCCCTGCTCAAGGCACCCAAAAACAGTCTCCCATGTAAAGGGCTTGCAAGGACTTGGTGAGAGTTGTCCCATTGTCCCCTCAGGTACAGAGGAGGTTTGTAGCATCTTGCCCACACTCCCTGCGGGGAGTGGGACTGAAGACCCTCCCTTAGGTCATCCCTCTGTCCTCCAGGTGGAAGTCCAGCTATCCCTGCCTGTTGCCCAGCCTGGGAAGTACGTGCTGGTGGTGGAGTATGCCAACACCAACGCCCTGCAGACAGTGGGCATTGCCGTGAGCTCACCACACTCAACCATGCAGCAGGGCACGTTCACCTTCTACCCCTGCGTCTACAGGTATGTTCACCTCTGAGAGGGAGAAAGGGCACAGTCCTCCTGTGCCATGGCAAGGATATCTCCCCCCTGAGTGGAACTTTTTCTGGTTTATCACATGAACAGAGTAATGCCTCAGCTGGACACAGATTTTAGTGGCTGGCCATCCACTGGAATTGTGTTCTTGTGCCAGCATAGTCCTCTAATGCCTCTGCCAGGAGCTAATCTGTTGCATCCATTTACAGCTGGATACACTGGTAGGGGCCTTGACTTAGGGAATGACCTACAGGCAGGTTTAATGGAGACAGGTCAAACCCTGTCTGACTTCAGACTGCAACCTTTGCAGTAGGAAACAAATGTTTGAGGTGTCCTTGGGAAACTTCACTCATGACTTGCCAGAAAAAACATCAAAAGGAACATTGTGTAAATCCCTTCAGGACATATAGCTGGCAAGATAAGAAATGGGTCATGACCCTGCTCAAGGCTGGCTTCAAGAACTGTGTTTCTGTTGCAGTTTCCTTTGTCGAGGGATTGCTGTGGATTCCCAGAGCCGTATGGCAACTTTTGAACTTACCTCGGAGGCCACCATTCGGTTCACCTCTGATCTGGCTGACTTCTTCCTGGTAAGGCTCCCAGCAAGGGCAGCACTGTCAACAGGTTGCAAGGAGTGGTACCCAGCCTCTAGAACGATTTTCTAGTACTGTTTGAACTGGATACTAGATCTTAGCCTGTGTCATGACCAGTCCAAGGTGGAGAACATGGTCAATGGGGTGTTTTGAAGTAGATCATGGGACTGGAATTGGGGAGAAAATGGGGAGAAGCAGCTGCTCTTGCAGAGGGAGCTCTGCAGCTCTGGGGCAGTGCCTCTTTTTATATTGAGTGCATTCACAGTAGCTCAGCTAAGGATAGAAGAGCTCCTAAATGCATTAGGAAGAAGGGGCAATGAACAAAGATGTGACCTGCCATGCATTAGCTGAAGTGTCTGATGAGTGCTTAGTTGGTCAGCTTGGTGGGCACAGGAACTGCCAGAGGCTGTCACATAAGCAAGTGTCTCTCTCTCTCTCACGTGTGGCAGCACAAGGTGTACCTCATCCCTGCTGCACAGTTCACCATGGAGCTCATCGAGCCGAAGGTGCATTGCATCAGCGTCCATGGCACGTTCTCCTCGAACAGGTACGAGTCTCAGGTCCCTCATGGTTTTAGCACGAATGTGGCTGTTCAAAAAACTATTACTTCTCTTACTTCCCTCGGATTTGGAGCCATTTAAGTTCTTGACACAACAGAAAGAAGTCTCTGGCTGAGGTGAAGCTCCTTGCCTGTGTCCACTGAGCAGGCAGAAATGGAATATGGACTGGGAGTCAGGCTGCTGGCCCTTTATCTGAGCACCATGCTGCCTCCTGGGGCAGACACTCAGGTGTTATCCCAAATAGGCATTCCTCTGCTTGCTCTCATACAGCAAGACACTCGCTGTATCCAGATTTTTGACACTGCTTTGAATAAATGTTTGCAGAGGAATTAGCCTGTGCCAGATCCTGCTGAGCCCATGTCTCAGAGCCCCAGAGGTCCTAGCAAGCTCTCCCTCTGCAGGCATGCTTTGTAATCCACCAGGAGTTACAGGGTGTACTTCTGCCAGGACCACAGAACCTCTTTCTGTGTCAGAGATCTTTAAATCTTATTTTCTCCTTATTTTGCAGCAGCTCCTGTGTCCCCTCAAGGTTCCTGAAGCTCTCTCAGTCAATCATTTTGGAGGGGGCCCAGGCTCTGCCCATTGCCCCTGACGTCCCCCTGGCTCAGGCTGTCCATGTGGTTCCATCTGGGGTCCCGGTGCAGCCTGCTCCTCGTCCTCCCACAGCGATGGACCCCACTGCAGAGCTCATCCTCCTGCAGTCCCCACAGGTAGTCAGTGTGGGTTGGGCTGATTTGCTGGTGCTGTGACAGTGGACCAGTGGGACAGGGAGAAGTTTTCCTTATCTACTGAGTAGCTTATCAATGAGCATTTTCAGAATTGAATATGGACTTTAAACTTGTCCCTGAGCCTGTAATTCCCATGGACTCGCCTGAGTTAGCTCCATCCAACCCTGCTTGGTTCTCTGGGATCCCAGGAAAAGCTTTGCAGGTGGCATTAGTAGAGGGGGGAGTGTGGAGACATGTAAGGGGTTTGATTCACCAAATTCTCAAGACCTGACAGTTGTGCAATAAGAGCACGAATTTGTGCAATAATTAAAAAATACCCCAGCTGTGAGTACAGGCATCAGACGTGGATTTTTGTCTCTGTTCTCCCGTTTTGGGTCAGGCTGCAGTGGTGTTCAACAGCAGGATCCAGACCCTGGGACGCTACGCTTTCATCCTGCACTACTACCAGCCCAACCATCCCACCTTCCCTGTGGAAGTGCTGATCAACGGGGGGCGCATCTGGCAAGGTGAGAAGAGCGAGGACCCGGGGGAGCTGCTGAAAGCTTTTCATGCCAGAGAATAATTTCGGGTTCTTTGGGGATCGCAAAGATGAAGGAAGACTTGCTCATCCCTTCCAAACTGGGAGGTGTGATAGGGGGTCCAAGAGAAATGTGGGACCAATACATTTGTTGTCTTTCCAGGTCAGACCAACGCGAATTTTTGCCCACATGGCTACGGGTGCCGGAGCCTGGTAGTTTCTGAGGACCAGATTGTCCTGGATGTCACCGATAATGATCTGACTGTGGTTGTTCGAGTGCCAGAGGGCAAGCAGCTGTGGCTGGTGAGCCTCTCTCCAGGGAGCTCCCAGGGCATGCTGGACCAGGCTTCAGCAGGGCTGGAGTTTTTCCTTGGATTTTTGTCACTGTGTGACCGCAGGAATGTTTCCCACTGTCACTCATTCTCTGAACTACCCTAGAAAGCTGCAATTTCTAACCTTAGTGGTTAGTGGCTTGTAAGGCCTTACTCTTGCCCTAGCAGTATTTTAGACCTGCATAGTATTTTTTATCCAGACAGGTCTCATCATGGGGGCAGGTAGCCCTTGTTATCCTCAGGTAGCAGGATGAGAATGACCAAAATTTGGATAAATGGCTAAAAGACAGAGTTGGAACCCAGGTGCCTTCATGTCTAGAGATTTAAGATGGCAGTGATGCCAGCAACTCCCTCCCTGCTGAGGCACAACCAGTGCTGCCCTTTGAGGTGTTCTGCCTGTTTTTACTCCAGTGAGTTCGGGGCACTCCTCACATGGAGCATTAGATTAGATGGATCATGATGGACAGACCCCAATAGAGGGGTGACCCCTGGTCTTTGCAGTGCTTGGGTGCTTTGTGTCCAGCAAGGGATGAGAAGTTGAGGGTGCATTTGGACTTTGGAGTCATTTTGGGTGGTTGTCTGCCTGTCTCAGCTGAGAGCCTGGCTCACCCAGCTTGCCCTTGCTTTGCAGGATTACATCCTTGTGGTGCCTGAGGACAGTTACAGCTCTCAGTACCTGCAGGAGGAACCCCTGGACAAGTCCTATGATTTTATCAGCAGCTGTGGCATCAACAGCTTCTACATCAAGTGAGACCCTTGGCTTTGGGTACCCTCTCTGCTGTCTGCAGCCTGCATCCTCCTCAGGGAGCAAAACCACATTCCCTTCATGTGGGGCAGGGGAGGGGGCTGGTTAAGGCTTTCCTTATCTATTGTCCAAATGTGGGTATTTAGGGGATCTCCATGTCACAGGGCTCTCCCACCCTCTAACTCAGTACCTGCTGCTGCAGGAGATCCTGCTGGATTCTGGGGTGGTGGGGAGGCTGTGGGGAGATGTGCAGCCCGGTGACTCCTCCTGCCTTCCCCTGCAGCCCCAGCACGTCGTCGAGGTTCTGCCGCGACTCTGCCATCTCCCTGTCCCTGTTCTACAACAACGGGGCCCAGCCGTGCCGGTGCCACGAGGCCGGGGCTCGGAGCAGCCAGTGCGAGCCCTTCGGTGGGCAGTGTCCCTGCAAGTCCAACGTCATCGGCCGGGAGTGCTCCCGCTGTGCCACTGGATACTGGGGCTTCCCCAACTGCAGGCGTGAGTTGTCCCATCTCCCGCCCTGCTTTCCCAACTCTTGCTGGTTTGCCTCTTACAGAGCTGAAGGCTGTTTTGGGAAATGGCTGTGTCCTCCAGCCCTGTAATGGCTCCACCTCGTACAGACAGCCCAGCTGCCCTCAGAGCAGTTGAGCTCTGCATCCGTTCCCCACGCTCTCCTTGGGTTTCTGGGTCCTGCTCCACCAAACCCAGCCCTTTTCTGCCCCTTCCAGCCTGCGACTGCGGGACACGTCTCTGCGATGAAGTGACAGGGCAGTGCATCTGCCCTCCTCACACCCTGAAGCCAGAGTGTGTTGTCTGTGAGCCCCAAACCTTTGGCTGCCACCCCCTCATCGGCTGCGAGGACTGCAACTGCTCCCGGCCCGGCGTGCAGGAGCTGACAGAGCCAGGCTGCGACGTGGACAGCGGGCAGTGCAGGTGAGGGAGCCTTGTCCCGGCAATGGGGACATCTGGCAGCACCCCTGGTCCCCGCTGGAGGGATGGGACACATCGACAGGCTGCAGGGAGGAAACATGCAGAATGGGGGTAACTCTGAAAGCTCCTCACACAGCACAACAGAGGTTCTAACACTGCGGCTCTTGTGTCCACCCAGGTGCAAGCCCAACATCATCGGGCGACAGTGTGACCTCTGTGCCCCTGGCTACTACCACTACCCCGAGTGCCGGCGCTGTGACTGCCACCAGGCTGGCACCGAGGCGAGCACGTGTGACCCGGTCACAGGGCAGTGTCACTGCAAGGTTAGTCCCTCGATGCCTTCATGTGGTGCCTTTCTCCTCTGCTCCACTCTCCTGCTCTGGCTAGCATTTGGGAGGGCTGTGGGTACCTGGTGTGCCAGAGGGAGCAGGGATGGAGGAGGAAAGTGTCTGTGTGCCTGAGGTACAGCCAGCCTGCCCCATGGGGTGGTGGGTTGAGAGCACCCTGAAAAGCTCTTATCTCTCCATTTTTCCTGGCCATGAAGGCTCACTCCTTGTGCTCTCACTGAGGAGACAGCCAGTCTGGCTCCACCCCAGTGTCAGAGCCCATTGCAGGCAAGGCTGTCAGCCCTGTTGACTTCTTCTGCTCCTGCATGGCAGCAGAGTAAATCAGGCTGCTGCTGAGCTGCCTGCTCCAGCCTCCTTAAAGGGTGCTTTCTCTCAGGGAATTTTCTGTTTAATGGGTGCTTTGCAAGCAGACCTGTTCAGGGACTGCTTTATTGTCTTTCAGCATCAGGTCATTGTGCTTTAATCACTCACACAACCATCCCTGTCCTCTTGAGAAGCTGCTGACCCTGTTGAGCTTTGCTTGTCTTCCAGGAAAATGTGGAGGGCCTGAGGTGTGACCAGTGCCGCCTGGGGACATTTTCTTTGGATGCCACCAACCCCAAGGGCTGCACCAAGTGTTTCTGCTTCGGTGCGACCGATCGCTGCCGTAGTGCGGAAAAGCACCGTGCTGAGGTGAGAGGGGCCAGGGGCCACAGAGCCTGCAGGTCAGGTGTGCTCCATGGGCTCCCTGCTGCCCTTGAGTCTGTCCTGCATTAATCGTACCCCTCTGGAAGTTGCCCTGTGAGGAGGGTTATCTTTGTCGCTCTGTGCCCACGTCCCACTTTCAACCTCTTTTCCTTGTCTTTGGGGTCTGTCATGGCGTGGGGGGACTGTGCTGGGTGGGAAGCAGGGGTGATGCTCAGCTTTCCAGTGACTTCATCAGTACATGTGAGGTGTGAGCCCTTTCCACTGCTCTGGGACTTGCTCTTCACCTGAATACTTTCTGTAACTCCACTAGAAGATCCACAGTTGCTCTTCCCCCACAGTTTGTCGACATGAACAGCGGGTGGCTCTTGTTGAGCAGCGACCGCCACGAAGTGCCAACCACTCTGAGCCTGAGAGAGCAGCTCATCACTGCTGACCTCAAGAACCTCCCAGATGCCTACCAGGAGCTCTACTGGGTTGCACCCAGCTCCTACCTTGGGGACCAGGTAAGAGGCCAGTGGTGACTGGACCACCCTGACCCCACCAACACGTATGCCAGCAGCATTCCCTCTGACATGCAGGTATTGCTCACGCTCCAGTTGAGCACTGACATCTCTCTCTTGTCTCAGTGGTGTGGACTTGCAGCAACATTTGCCTCTCCCTCAGGTTTCCTCCTATGGTGGGCACCTGCGCTATGAGCTGCACTCCAACCCACGGAGGGGTGACGTGTTCATTCCCATGGAATCCCGTCCGGACGTGATCCTGAAGGTGCAGCCCGAGAAATTCCCTGGTGCCCCCTGCTACTGGAGGAGCAGGATGAGGTGATGACTGACTCCTTCTTTGCTTTTCCCAGGGAAACCAGATGAGCATCATGTTTCTGGAAGGCACTTATCCATCCCCAGGGGAGGTGCATGAAGGCCGACTGCAGCTGGTGGAGGTGAGTTTGCATGCTCCACGTGCTCAGATGCTACTGGAAGATCAAGAACAGCATGTAGACAGAGGGGCGACTGCTTTGACCTCAGCATTTTATGTGCTGCCTGTTGGCAGCAGAACTGCCTGTGAAGAACCAGGGCTGTTTCACCTGTGCAAAGGGGAGAGATCCCAGCAGCAGGGAAGTGGAGGCTGGGCTGGATGTTCAGGTGCCTGTGCTTCCTGCCAGTAATGCCAAGTCTTCTCCCATCAGGGTAACTTCAGGCACACAGAGACACACAACCCTGTGTCCAGAGAGGAGCTCATGATGGTGCTGGCAAACCTGGAACAGCTGCAGATCCGGGCGCTCTTCTCCCAGCTCTCTTCTTCCGTGTCCCTGCGCCGCGTGGTCCTGGAGACGGCAACAGACACAGCTACAGGCATCCGTGCCAGCAATGTGGAGCTGTGCTTTTGCCCAGCTAACTACCAGGGAGACTCCTGCCAGGTAAGGGGGAAAGTAGGCATGCTGTTCCAGTCAGATGGGAGTCAAAACAGTCACGGTTTGGGTCTCAACAACCCCTCATGCTTGGTGTGAGTGGCAGCTGTGGGGTTTGGATGCCTGTGCAAAGCAGTGGTGCCAGGGCACCAGCTTCTGAGCTGACTCCTGAAGGCTTTAGTTGAAGTTGCAGCTGGGGTAGTTCCAAAGGAAGGAACATCTCCCAGGCTCTTCTCCCACCTCTACAGTGCACCTGGGAGATGTTAAATAGCTGCATCTGCCTGGAAGAGCATGATGGAGAAATCATTCAAGGTTGCAGACCAAAATTATGTGCCTTCAATACCTTGGAATAGGTCCTTCTGTCTGGCCAATTATCTCCTGGTGATGAGGAGCAGGAAGGAGCTACACTGAAAAATCTTCATCGTTGCTTTTAATCTCTTCTCCATCAGTACAACCCTGTGGGAATTTTGTCATGGAAATTAAATCAGTTTCTTTGCTTTTCCCAAAAGTATCAAGTTGTTTTTTGGATCTCTGACTTTTTCTGTCTCCTCAGGAATGCGCTCCAGGTTACTACAGGGACACCAAGGGGCTCTTTCTGGGAAAATGCATCCCCTGCCACTGCAATGGCCACTCAGATCAGTGCCTGCCAGGCTCTGGGATATGCCTTGTAAGTAAACAGTGAAGCAGCAGGATATTTTGGAGTTATGAGGTCTTCACATACTAACTGAGCTGGCAGGACGGTGCCTGAATCAGAGCATTAGCTGCATGTGCCATTTAAGGGATGGTCCTGCTCAGGGTCAGTGTAGGGTGCAAGGCAGTTCTGGGAAAGAGGCATCCTAGTGGGGAATTCTTAGTGCAGTCCACCGCTTCTTGCTGTCAGTGCTGAGCCTGAAGCTTGCCTTTTCCTTGCAGAACTGCCAGCACAACACAGAAGGAGACCACTGTGAGCGATGCAAGAATGGCTACATGGGCAACCCCTCTGCCCAAGAGCCCCTGCAGTGTGTTGGGTGTCCGTGCCCTCTTTCAGTTGCCTCCAACAAGTAAGCACCCTTGGATGGGATTCCCTGCCTGGCCTCACTGTTTAACCACTGGGAACCACGCTGTGCTCCACTGGGGCACTGGCTTGGCAATGGCAGGTCTCCCAATGCCAGCCAGTGTCCCTGGCTCCAAACCATGTCCATGGCCTCTTACCTGGGGTCCAAACGGCCCACAATGAGTGATCAGCTCCCTTGGCACCATGTCAGGTGTAACTGCAACCTCCCTGTGTACCCCTTATCGTTTCAGTTTTGCTGTTGGCTGTGTCAACAAGGGCTCCAACATGCAGTGCCTCTGCAAGCCTGGCTACACTGGACCCAGCTGTGAGCGGTAAGGGTGGTGGCACCTGCGTTTGTGGAGCCTCAGACACACTAATCCTGTGCAGCCACTGCTGTGGCAGAGGAAAAGTTGTCCTGCTAAGGACTACAGTGGAAATGGTTGACTCTGCCCCCATATGCTTTGTTCTGGCAGCATTTCCTTCAGTCCTTTCCAACCTGAAAATGCCCTATTGCTGTGTTCACTGCTGAAATACTGTGTTACTGTGGGTGTATGACTTAGCTGTGCTTTGCCTTAACTTACAGTCTGTGATAAAGGTACCGTGAGGCAAAACACAAAGTGCTGAGCTCCCCGAGGGCTGCAGCAGTTACAGGTGTTGGATGCTCACACTGTTACAACTGTGCAACTCCAGCGCTACGCAAGATGAGCTTCGGGATCCCCTGATGCCCTCGCTCTGTTTTAACTTGCTGTGTTTCTCCAGGTGTGCCCCAGGATACTATGGCAATCCCTTGGTGATCGGCAGCTCGTGCCAGCCCTGCGACTGCAGCGGGAACACGGATCCCAACATGCTGTTCAGCAGCTGTGACTCCCTGACGGGCGCCTGCTCGGGGTGCATGCACCACACGGCCGGCGCGCACTGCGAGGTCTGCGCCCCCGGCTACTACGGGGACGCCGTGGTAGCCAAGAACTGCACACGTGAGTTCTTGCTGCCTTGTGGGGTGGGCAGCAAGCACAGGGGGAAGGGGAGCTTGGGCAGACTGACTGTGGATGTGCTTAGCGCCTTAGCCAGGCTGTGCGTTGTCCCAGTGAGTCACGTGCTTGGGTGCGCGCATTGCAGCATCCTAGACAATAATAAGGAGGTTGACGTGGTGATGTTAGGTCGTAGGTTGGACTTGATGATTTCAGAGGTCTTTTCCAACCTAATTGATTCTGTAATCCCGTGGGAAAAAAAATCTGCCCTCAGCATCATGACTCCCAATCCACCCCCGAATGCAAAACTGCACCCAGGCTGGAAGGGTCTTGCCATGGAGCAGCTACTGCAGCAGTGATGCTGATGCTCCCTCTGGAGCATGGGCTTGCACAGCCCATTCCCAGCACTGCTTCTCTCCCTCAGAGGAGCAGCAACCCTAGTGCAGCTCACAAAAGTGGGCTGCCCTGGCAGGTGTCATGGGAATAATTTGTGAGGAACAAATCCAAGAGGAGAGAGGCTCTGTCTTGCTCTGACTGTGATAAATAAGGGGGAAATAGGATTCCTTGTTGGGAATAAGTTTTGTGAGAGGCTGACAGGATCTTTAGTGTAATACTGGGTATATTTTTCCCTGACAGAGTGCAACTGTTCACCTTGTGGGACTGACTCCTGCCACCCACGAACTGGCCAGTGCTTCTGCAAGACTGGAGTGACAGGCCTGCACTGTGACCGCTGTGAGGTGAGGGTCGCCTGTACACTGGGATGGTGCCTGTCCTGGGGACAGGGGTGAGGGGCAGCCCCAGTGTATCATCCCCAGGCTGGTAGCCATCTGGTGAAGTTTGGATTTGCATGAGCTGCCCATAGGCGAAAGCCTATTAAAGATCTGTCAGCAAGTGGTGGAGGCAGCGTTCCACTGCAGCGAGGGCAGGAATGTGGTATCCTTTGGGAAACTGCAGTAAACCCCATTTTCCTGAATGCATCCAGCATGAGAACTGTGGGGCAAGGGCGGGTTTGCAGGGCAGTGCTGTGGTGTGTCTGGGTTCTTACTGCAGCTCCACATCTTTAACCATGTTGCTATGAGTTTCGTGGTGGTCAAAACACACCGAGAAAGCAAGGCTGAGGTCCCCCATCACTGGCCCCGGGAGGGAGGCACTCATGCCCTCTTGCTGAACAGGGCACCCTCTGTCCTGCTTTTCCCTAGGAGGGATACTACGGCTTCGAGGGATGCTCAGGCTGCCAGAGGTGTGACTGTGACGTGGGTGCTGTGGGGAGCAGCTGCCACGAGCAGAGTGGGCAGTGCAGCTGCCTGCCCGGCGTCAGCGGCTCCCGCTGCCAGCAGTGTGCCCCAGGATACTGGGGCTTCAGCCAGAGCGGCTGCACAAGTGAGTGTGGGGTCCCAGCGTGGGGGAGTGGGACGGGGCTTTGGTGGCACGTGTGCTTGTCCAGTTGTCGAAGGTGGAAAACAACTGGCTGCTGTCGGAGGACCTGGGTTGTGCAAGGAAACCCTCGGCAGCGGCATGTGGATAAACACAGCTGGAATAAACACAAAATGATGCCAAGGGCCTTTCCCTGTTATTTGACTCTGCAGAGTGTGAGTGCAGAGGGGGCTCCTGCGACCCACGCACCGGGGAGTGCACGTGCTCCAACGGGCTGACGGGGAAGCAGTGCGACGTCTGCATGCACGAGTACGAGATCCCCGTGGCCAACAGCCCCGACGGAGTGAGGTGTGAAGGTCTGTATCCTGCAGTCCTGGGGAAGGAGGTGAGGGAAGCCTGGGAAAGGACCTGTGCTGACCGCTCTGTTCCCCTGGCAGTGTGTGACAGCTGTGTCCTGCTCCTGCTGGAGGACCTGCAGAGCATCGAGATGTCCTTCCCCTCCATCCGCGGCCAGCTGGTCAACCTCAACGCCAGCTCCATCGCCTGGGCTCGCCTCCACGGCCTCAACAGCACAATAGTGGCCATTGCTGTACGTGGAAGGTTCAACATCACTTTGTGCTCATGTTCCCTGACCTGTTGGCCTGATTTTGTCTTTTTTCTTTTTTTTTTTTTCCAGAACCAGCTCCGGGAGTCCCACAGAGCCATGAGCAGGATCAGGCAAAGGGCTGACGAGCTGGAGGATGAGAACATGGACCTCACACAGGACCTGAATGCACTGCAGCACAAAGTAGGGTATTCCTTTGCCAGAACACAAGTCCCTCCTTTTACCAAAATGAAGGCTGCGAGGAGCCCAGTTCAGGCTGGTTGGATCTCCTGCCCAGCCAGCACTAAACTTTAGTATCACATTCTCCAGCTTAGGTGCTCAAGCTGGGTTACCTGCATTCCTCCCTTGGGGAGCTGTTAAACATGGTGTGATATTGGTGGTTGTTTCTTGATTTACTACTTTCTTTTGAGGTGGCTCTACTTTAAGCAGTAAAACTAGATTCAATCAAATGTCATTTATAGAAGGAGCATACAAGGAAGGAACATAAAACATCTGGGTTCACCATGGATGCAGTCTATATGCAGTCTATATACAGTCTAAAACCAAGCAAAATTTGCTTTAATTTGATTTGATTTGTAAGCTACTTGCCTGTAATCTAAGAGAGAGGGAAAAATCTCTACTTGATGACATACTTCCCCAGACAGCTGCACAGACAGACTGCCCCTGTGTGTACATACATCTGTGCTCCAAACAGCCAGGCTGCAGCCCTGACATCCTGGTCAGGACCCAGCTGGGCCAGGATCCAGGCTCTGGGGCTTTTCCTCTGCTAACAGCACAGAACAGTGCTGTCCTCTGTAGTCTTGGGATTGTTTCAGCATCCAGAGTCTTTGCACTGGAGCTGCATTTACTGCTTGTGCTTCTCTGAAGGTGCTAAATGAGACCACCACTAAATGCATGGCAGGAGAGCAGCACAGGGCAGGCTGTTCTGGTTCATGAACCTCAAGAGCTGCACATTCCCAAGCCTTGTGTGCCCTTTGGGAGCAGCTTTCCCGCTGATCACATGATTTTCCTGACAGATCACATAAAACATCATCTCATTCTTCAGCTAAGCCCATGTTTTTGTTGTAGATGACCATGACTCACAGAGAAGCGATCCGTGTTGATCAGAACACGAAGGAGACCCACCAGAGGGGGGAACAGCTCCTGCTGCACATCCAAAGCATCCAGAGGGGCATTGCAGGTCTGTGAAGAAGGGTCTTCACTTTGTTTTTTTTTCCTGTGGTATGCCATGCTGTTGGTTTCAACCACCACTAAGTGCTTCATCACTTAGGAAGAGCCTTGGAGAGAACAAGGGGAAATAAAAATGAAATTAAGATCCCTGCATAATTCCTGCTTTTACTCTGATCAGGTTTTTGTGGATCTCAGCTGCTTGGCTAAGCATAGTCTTTGGAAAAAACACATTAAACTTGCACAAATGTTATTCAAATGCATAAAATGGGGACAATCTGCACTACAGCTTTAGGAGAGATTTAGCAAAACAGAGTGGCTGGATCTGGGAAAGAAGGTAGAGCCACAGAACAGTGCTTTGGATGTAGAGGAGGTAAAGCCACAGAACAGTGCTTTGGATGTAGAGGAGGTAAAGCCACAGAACAGTGCTTTGGATGTAGCACATGTAACTGGTAGTGGTAGTTTCTACCTTCTGGCCAAGGAGGCAGAAATGTGGGGCAGTGTCTTGGGTGATCTCAAACAATTGTGGTTTCTAAGTACTGCATGAAAGCTTGTTCTTTGTGAGGGTGGTGTAAGAGGGGAAAGATCCCAGGGAATTATGAAGGACCTAACTTGACCGATGCTAACGGGGAATCTGGATTTCTCTGCAGACCTGGTGAGGCAGATGACCAGATTTGGGGCAGCAAACACCAGCACCACCTCCACCGAGGAGTTCCGTCAGAAGATGGCCGAGGTGGAAAGCATGCTGAGGGAGATGAGGGAGCGCAGCCTGGGCAGCCAGGAGGAGCTGGCAAAGCGTGAGCACGAGGAGGCTCAGAAGTGTGAGTCCAGCTCGGTGTCATGGGACAGGGCTGCATAGATCCTGCTGGGTGTGGCCATTTATGGTTTGGAGCCCATGAGGACACTACTCGTTGTGGTCATGTTTAGAGAGTGCTGTTAATAACCAGGCACCCCCAAAAAAATTTTACAGGAGTTTCGGAGTCTCCTGTGGCGCTGCAATGGAGTCATTTGTTATTTCTTTTCTGAATTTCAAAGCAGAACTAACTGGGCAGTTCTGTTTGGTGACCAAAAATGACAACACTTAGAACCAGGAGTCAGCGTTATTATGTGATGTATTCACATTACATGTGGCTGTGAATAAGTCACATCGTTTTTCTTCATATTTGCTATCCCAGGAGAGGGGTTCAGTGTAATAACCAGCAGCCTGCACCACAGTAGCTCCACTGTCCTGAGGGCATCCTTGCAGGAGTGAGGGCACTGAGCCCAGCTGCATAACCAGGCACGGTGGCACTGTGGGAATTGAATGCTTCTGATTAACAGGCCCTGGCAAAACGTAACTCAGCAGCTGAAAGCTGGAATTATAAACTGGCTATTGTTGGAAATAAGTAATTTTTTACAGGGGAAGTAATCGAACACTGTGACAGGCCTCAGATGGGGTTTCTCCATCATCTGAAGCCTTTCAGGCATAGCTGTGCATCTTCCTGACAGAGATCCCGTCTCTCTCACCAGCACTGGGAGGAGGGAGGGAGAGAAGATGGTCACTTCTGGCCTTGATACCTGCCAAGAGAGACCAAAACCAGGCTTTAAGGCAGCCAAGCACAGAAAGAGCCTGTTAACACAGGAGGATGAATTAGCAACAGTTCTCATCTCCTCCATCCCATCCCCAGTGCTGCATCGGGTGAGGAGTGAGCTGCACGCCCGCTGGCAGTCCAACCAGGACCTGGTGAGCAGCATCCAGGACCGGCTGGCACAGCACAGCTCCCAGCTGATGGACCTGCGTGATGCCCTCAACGAGGCTGTGAACAAAACCAGACAGACAGAGGACTTGAACAGCCTGAACCGAAACAACCTGGAGGAGAGCCAGGTAACACCTTTACTGAGTAGTCCTGGCCATACAGTTAGGGGTTGGGGGGGCTATCCCAGCCCTGCTGGTGCCTAACCTTGGGTCTATGTGTCTAGCAAAAGAACCAGGAACTCCAAAAGCAGCATGGGCTGGTGCAGGAGACCCTGCGGATGGCCAAGGATACCCTGGGCCAGGTCTCCGACTTCCTACAGAAGATGGAGCAAGCAAAGGAGGTGAGCAGCAGAGGTACTTTGGCATGGGCAGAGGGCGGGGGGTGGCAGCCCTCAGGACTGACGTGTGTCCTTGCAGGCCTATGAGAAGCTGGCAGCACTGCTGGATGGGGCAAAGCTGCCCCTGACTGAGCGGGTCAAGAAATTCTCCCCAGCCAGCAGCAAGATCCCCATCGTGGAGCAGGCAGAGGAGCATGCCCGGCTCCTGGATGAGCTTGCAAGGAACCTGTCCAGGTGAGGCACCAGTCCTGACCCTCACTAGTCAAACCATCTCCTACCAGAGCTGCAGCCCCACACCGTGTCAGGGGAACAGTGGGGTGTCACCTCTAAAGCTTTATCCTGGAGCACGTGTATTGAGGATCCCAAAGGCATTTGTCTGTGGGGGCATGGGCAAGAGCCTGAGCATTTTCCATGGATTTGATGGCTTCATCTTCCAACATAGCATTATCCAGGGCACAAACCAGGATGGCTTTATCCAACGGGCGATCGATGCCTCCAATGCCTACGCCAGCATCATTGAAGCTGTGAAGAAAGCAGAGCGAGCAGCCCACGATGCTGACGAGGCAGCCAGTGAGGCCTTGATGGTATGTGCTGTGGGGAGCAAAAACCAAACTCCCTCAACAAACTCCCTTCCCTCTGGCACTTGGGGACTTTGTTCTGTGCCACAGAGCAGCACCTCTGCCACAGCTGGGGCCCAACTTGATATTGGAGTCTCCCCATCTCACCCCACTGCAGTTGTCTGAATGAGCATTTTGTGCACAATCAGAGCCAGAGCCTTGAATTCCTCTTCAGAGTCCCATGTTTGTTTCACAGAATGTCATGTCAGAAAATCTTGGGGCCGTCTCCAAAGTGCTGAAAAGGAACAGCAGCAGCCTGGAGGAGGCTGTGAGGAGAGAGCAGACAAAACTTAATGGAGGTGAGACGGGCTCCTTTCAGGATGTGATGTCCTTTGGGCCGGACCAAGCTCCCAACACAAAACATGTGCATTTCTTTAATTGCAGCTATTAAAGGCACTCTGCAGACAGCAAAGGACAAGCTGGCTGACCTCCGTGTGAGGAAGGAGCAGCTCCTGACCCAGCTCCAGTCTGTGCAGGACATGCTGGGCAGGGACCAAGGTTTGTTCTGGGGTGGCTGGACTGATTCTCTCTGCTCCCTTCCTCGTGCCCAGACTGTGACCCAAGGGTACCTTCTCCCTGCTCCTGGCCATCCCAGAGATATTTCTCCTCTCTTTCCAGAGGACACAAAGGAGGCAATCCAGAATGCTAAAGCAGCTGCTGCTGAGGCCAACGAAACAGCTGCAAGAGTGGAAGATACCCTGAGCACCATGAAGAAGAACCTGGATGAGTGGAAAGACCAGTACGGAGGCCTTCGAAATGAAGACCTGAACCAGGCAGTCCAGGATGCCAGGAAATCTGGTGAGTGCTGAGCCTGCTGGGCTGCCAGGGCTGAGTCTGACATGGGTTTCAAGCTGCCTGAGCTTCTTATTTCCCTTCCTCACTAACCTCCAAAACTCCTGGCTCCTTTCCAATCCCAGTGTCCAGCCTGGAAAGCACCATCCCACTGCTGCTGGAGAAGCTGAACAGCCTGGAGAACAGGAGGAACAAAAACGCCACCGTGTCAGAGAACATCGTGCGGATCCGGCAGCTCATCACGCAGGCGAGGAATGCTGCCAGCAAGGTGGGCTCAAGGGGATGGAGGACTTACCTGAGAGTAGCATGCAAATGGGAGGGTATCTAGGAGAGCTCTGGGGCCACCAGGAAGGGTCCCTTTCTCGTGGGACGACTCCAGAAGGTGCTTTGTCTTGGTAGAGCCGGCACTGACCAGACAGACAGCAGCAGCAGCAATGAGTTCAGTGCCACAGGGCTGGATTTCTTTACCTGCAGGTGAAAGTCCCCATGAAGTTCAATGGCAGCTCAGGGGTTCAGGTCCGGATGCCCAGCAACCTGCAGGATTTGGCAGCCTACACATCCCTCAAATTCTACATCCAAAACCCTGAGCCCAAGAGCCAGCAGGACGAGACAGAGGAGGGGCGGTTCGTGTTGTACCTGGGCAGCCGGGAGGTGAGATGGGGCCCTGCGGGCGGGTGGAGGGAGCTCATGTTGACAACATCAGAGGGGGATCACACCTCGACTTCAGCCCCTCACCTGCTCCCTGAATGTCTTTGGGGGGAACATAAACAGCCCTTGGATGCAGCCATCAGCCTGGCTGCGAGTGCTTGGGAATTGGAATGGGGGTGTTTGTCCAGTGCAGCCTTGGAGTGTTAGGGAGAGGTCCTGCCTGTCCCAAATGCAAACATATGGCTCTGTCTCTTCCTGTGTTCAGGCCACAGGAGACTACCTGGGCATTGTGCTCAAGGACCGCAGAGTGCAGTGGATCTACAAGCTGGGCGATGAGGAACCAGCCTCCCTGAGTGTCGACGAGGATATTGGAGAGCAATTTGCCACCATCAGCATCAATAGGTAGGAAGGAGACTGTTGAGACACATCCCAGGAAAGCACAGCAGGAGACTGCCCCTGCAGCAGATGTGCTGTGCCTAAGCCTGGACAGGCCCTTGGGCTTGTAGAGGTGCTGTGAACTCCACCATCCAGTCATCCCTAAATGACTAACACTGAAACACCTCTGAAAAACTAGCAGGGAGATGTTGTCTTACCAATTCACGGAGGGTGTGGGGGTATCTGCAGAAGAGGAAAGATGAAGCTCATCATGGAGGGTCCATTCACTCATGGCAGTGCTGGTAGCATGAATGCTGGCCCCTTTCAGTGTACTGCCATGGTGCTCCCCAGTGGAAGACGCACCCTTTTCTGGTAGAGCTGTGCGGGGTGGGCCTTTGCTCAGGGAGGGCAGAGTTGGCTCCTCGTTGGGGATCTCCCCTTGTCCTGACCATTGCTCCCTGCTGTAGGATCCTGCAGTATGGGCACATGTCAGTGATCGTGGAGAGGCAGACGGTGCACGAGACCAAGGGAGACAGCGTGGCCAAGGGGGAGCAGGGGCTGCTCAACCTCGACCCGCGCAACGTGGTCTTCTACGTGGGAGGCTACCCCTCCAGCTTCACGGTGAGTCAGCAGGGAGAGGGGGGCTTGGCTTTTAGGAGACATCAACGATGCCTTTGGAGATTCCTGGGGGGGAGAAAAGCCCACTTGATTACATGAGGAAACCAGGATCAAACTTGTTGGGTTTCATTCCCAGCCTCCTCCCGCTTTGCGCTATCCCAACTACCGGGGGTGCCTGGAGCTGGACACTCTGAACGAGGAGGTGGTGAGCCTGTACAACTTCCAGCGCACCTTCGAGCTGGACACCACTGCTGAGAAACCCTGTGCAAGGTGGGGCACCGCACCCAGGCCGGGAGCAGCTCTGCTCCATGGCACTTACCCTGACCCTCAGCTGCTCCAGAGCATGGAAGTGATGTGGCATTGATGCCTACGGCCTCTTCCTGTTGTCTCAGGTCCAAGTCCACAGGAGATCCCTGGCTGACTGATGGTTCCTACTTTGATGGCACCGGTTACGCAGAGATCAAGTTTGAGAGCCAGTTTGGCACAACCAAGCGCTTTGAGCAGGAGATCCGTGTGGTCTCCTACAATGGCATCATCTTTTTCCTGGAGAACCAGGCATGTACTTGCTCTCCTTGGGAGCCTTAACCCTTCAGTGGGTGGGCTGGGACAATTCCAGGCCTGCTTGCAGGCATTCCCAGTTCAGGACACTGGGGAGAGGGGGGCTCTGGAGGTCTCAGGGCTGCTTGGAGAGGATTTCTACACTGTTGGGAAAAGCCACCGTGAGAGGGCTGAACCCAAACCTCACAGCAGTCACTCATCTGGTTCTGGAGGGGCTCCCCAGAATTCAGAGAGCACCCATGCGCAGGCCCTCCAAGCTGGGCCAGAGTTCACTGGTGCAGGAGCATTTCCAGCTTGCAGTGTTATCCCTGTACCCCTGCAGATAAATCCCAAATAACTGTACCCATAGTGTGTCAGGGCACTGGCAGTGAGACCTGCTCCCACTAGTGCTAAAGGGCAGGTGGGCTCGGTGCCACAACTGCATCCTGGATACCAGGACATGGGGCTGAGTGTCCATCCTGCCTCCCCCCAGGGTCAGTTCCTGTGTCTGGCCATCCGGGATGGGAAGCTGGTGCTTTACTACGACTTCAGTTCTGGCCTGGAGATGGCAAAACCCAGCAACTCCTCCTCCCTCACCATCAGCAGCACCACAAACAAAGCGGTAAGAGGGGACACTGCCTGCCAGGCTTGCTGGGAGGGGGAGAGCTCCTCATCTATGGTGGGGAGGCACATGGACCCTTGTTTTTGTTGGGGGGGAAGGGCTGCAAGAAGTTCTTTGTCTGAAGCCATAAACTAGACACCGTGTGCTGCCCTCAGTGATGGATATAATTGGCCCAAATTGATGAATCATTTCTCTCCTCCGTCTGCAGATCCAGATTTTCCTCCTCAAAATGAATAACAAGAAACGCATCCTGGTGCGGCTGGAGCGCCTCACCATCTTCGTGGTGGAGCAGGAGAACTCCCTGGAGAACGCTGTCTCCTACTACCTGGGTGGTGTTCCCCCAGCTGTGCTGCCCCCCAGGTGGGTCCAGACCATGGTGGGGTGGGATATTCAGCATATTCCCCTCCCTAGTCTCTGCTAGTAGCCCTGGCCCTTTCTCAGCTACATCCAGGGCTGTTGGGGCCCTGCTTAAGCTCTGGAGGAAGATTTTCTCTCCCTGTCCATTATTCTGAGCATTTGAGGATGGGACATCTCCATCTCTGGTGTGGGATGAGGTATCACCAAGTCCTCCTTTGCTGTGCTGGGGACTTAGGAGCAGCCTTGTGCCTGAGGCACTGGAGATACCCATGACCATCACAGCTCTTTCCCAGACAATTTGTCTGAAGAGCTGCAGGGTCATATCCTGCCCAGGGCTGAGTCCTGCCTGGGGCTGTCCTCATAACACTGCTTTCTTCTCCGGCAGCTTGAAAGCGCTTTTCCCCACGGGTGGGCCCATCCGGGGCTGCATGAAGGGCTTGAAGGCTCTCGGCAAATACGTCGACCTGAAGCGCATGAGCACCGTCGGCGTGAGCTACGGCTGCACCTCGGACCTCCTGGTAAGCACAGGAGGCAGCCTGGCCATGCTGAGGAAAGGGTCTGTCAGGGAAGGGGAGCACGGGAGCCCCAGGACAGGCCCCATCTCCCCTCATTCACACAGAAACAGGGATAAAACCCCCAGGTCCTCAGCATGGAGGGGTCATGGTGAGGTGCTCTGTGTGGTTGGCCATAGGACCAGCCAGGCCCAGTGAGGACCACAGTGCCTCAGTCATCTCCCAACACCCCAGCAGCGCCAGGGCCAGGCTCCCACCTTGCCTCTGTGATGTCCCTCACAGGTTGCCCGCTCAGTCAGTGTCCATGGCCACGGCTACCTGACCCTGGCTCTGAAGGATGTGCCGGGGCTGCGGGACTTCTACAGCGGCTTCAGCTTCCGGACAAGCCAGCGCGAGGGGCTGCTCTACCACCACACCACCCAGGTGGGCACCTGCAGGACCCCTGGGTACCCCAGCAGTGGGGCTGCTGGTGATGGTGCTGTTTCCCCTTGGGGGAATTTTGGTGGGGCCAGGGGGTGACTGAAGTGAGATCTGCACCCTGAGCTCCTGGGGGGCAGTGGGGAAATGGGCCCTTCCTTGGGCTGCTGAGCAGCAATGGGGTGATGCTTTCTGCAGGAGGGGACGTGCCAGGTGTCCCTCCAGAGGGGCCAGCTGGCCTTGAACCTGCTGGGAACCGAAGTCACCACTGACAGTGCCTATGCAGATGACAGGGCCCACTACGTGGCCTTCTACAGCGATGCCCGTGGGTACGTGTCCTGGTGTCCTGTGGGGGCTGGGGTGCCAATGGCCACAGGGACCTGCTGAGCCCCCACTGCTCGTCCCTCCCCCAGGGTCCGGCTGTACGTGGACGACGAGCTGCAGGACACAGCGACAGGCCCTGGGCCCAGCCGGCGGCAGCGGCGCCAGGAGGGGCGGCAGCTCTTCCAGCTCGGGGGTTCAGCAGATCCGGGTGCCCTCAGCAACCTCACCGGCTGCATCGGGAATGTCTTCGTCAAACGGTGAGCAGCTCTGTGCCACTTCAGAGAGCAGGGCTCAGCCCCATCCCACCTCCTCACTGCTCTAGTGACAAGGACCTCTTCTCCCCGAGTGTAGGGTGTCAGAGCCACAGATGGTAGTGGACCTTCAGCAGAACGTGGAGAGCATCAATGTCACCATGAGCTGTCTCTGGGGTGAACAGCCACAGCAGCTCAGAGTGACTCCGAAGAAGGACAGGAGGAAACCCAAGGTACCAGCTGCTGCCAGAACTCCCCATATCCTCATCCTCCTCACATACCACTGCTGAGCACCTCTGCTGGCACCTGCTCCCCTCACCCCATTCCTTGGTGTGCGTTGTGTAGGTGCCAGGCAAGCCTGCCCCCAAGGGTCGCCGCCACGACCAGGACGGGCTCTGCCAGCTGCACCCCCAGCCTCGTGCAGCCAGGGGCACCTTCCGCTTTGGGGGGGCCCCGAGCAGTCGCTGGGAGTTTGATGAGATCCCAGTCTCCTTTGGGTGGAGGTGAGCCTTGCCCCATGCCCACCCCACACGAGCTTGGCCCTGCTGACCATGGCTTGGAGAGCAGGTGTTGGAGAACCGGGTGCTCCCATTATCCCCTGTCCCTGCAGGTCCCATTTCTCCCTGGAGGTGAAGCTGAACTCTTCCAGTGGGTTGCTGTTCTACGTGGCGGGTGAGAGGGGCTCCTTCATGGCTCTCTTTGTCTCCAACGGGCGCTTTGTCTTCCTGGTGGACGTGGGCAGGCGCCGGCTGCGGATCCGCAGCAGGGACAAGTACCGGGACCGGCGGTGGCACACGGTGAGCAGGGGTCGGGGCTTAGCGGGACCTCTTCAAACCACATCACTACCCCCTGTGCCAGGAGCCCCTGCAGGGGTTGGCTCACTACAGCCCTGCTCTGGTAGTCGCTTCCTGATACCACATGGGACACCTGCAGTCCCATTCGAGCAGAGGAGAGAGCAAAAACACAGCCAGGCTGAACCTCTGAGCTGAGCCTTCCTGTCACTGGGCACATCCCTGGGGCTCCTCCTAACCTGGAAAGTTGCCAGTCCTGGCACTCACCTTTGGTTCTTGCAGGTCTTCTTCAGCAGAGACCAGAGCCGGGCCCAGCTGGTCATCGATGGGCTGCGAGCCCAGGATGCTGCAGTGGCCACCACAGGGCTCTTTGTGGCCCAGACTCCCTTGTATGTGGGAGGGGTCCCAGCTGGAAAAGCCAAAGCTCACATACCGGTAAGGGCTTGGCACTCCCATGGCATCGCCTTGTGCCTCCCAGGTTTTTCCCCCTCTGTGCTCAATCCAGTGGCCTCTCTCCACAGGCTGCATTGGCCTTCAGCTTTGATGGCTGCCTGAGGAACCCACAGCTGGATGGGAGGCCCCTCGGTCCCCCCTCACGCACCTTTGGGGTGACTCCCTGCTATGAGGGCGCACTGGAGAGCGGGGTCTTCTTCGCTGTGGATGGCGGGTCCATCAGCCTAGGTACCAACAGCAGCCTGGGCTGCCTCCCACAGCCTTGGGACTGGGTGGAACATATCCTGGGGGAATCCCCTTGTCCCTCTCCTCACCAGTGGCATTTCTCTTCCAGCTAATGCGGTGGTGACTGAGCAGGACTTGGAGGTGACACTGGAGGTGCGTCCCCGCAGCACCTCTGGCCTCATCTTCCACATTGGCACAAGGAGAAGCCACTATCTCCTGCTGTACATGGAGGAGACCAAGGTAGTGGGAGGGTGCCTTCCCCACAGGTTTTCAGAAGGAGGCATCCTGTAGCCTGTCCCGCTCTGCTCACTGGGCTCTGCCGGGTTTGTCTCACTCAGGTCACTGTGAGAGCAAATGCTGGGGCTGACGAGTTCTCGGCGTCGGTGACATGCCCCTCTCTCTGTGACGGGCAGTGGCACACTGTCGCAGGTGAGGTGACAGCTACTGCTTGGCTCTGGGACCCTGCCCCACTCCTGCTTAGCCTACACCTCCTGGGGAAGCCCAGGGCCCTTCCTCGGGTATTTAAACCCCAGCCCCACCTGTATGCATTTAATTTGGGAGATTGTAGCTGCCATTAAGTAATTTCTTGATTAATAAAAGTCCTTGCCTGATCTTAGTGCTGTCAGATCTGGGGGGCAGGAAAGACAGTGTTTTTCCAGGTCCTGGAGCAGCTGGTGAGGACAAGGATGTCCCTGTGGGACTGGCTCCATCCAGGACTGTCATGTCCTGCTGAAAGTGGAAGCCCAACTTGCTTTGATGTTGAGTGGGTCCAGGGGGCTCAAAGCCTACAGCTGGGAGCAGGGATTGCAGCCATGAATGTAGCTGGCATTGAGCAAGTGCTGAGGTTTTGCATCAAGCTCTTTTTGAGGCTCAGGATCATTAGTTTTGTTCTGCTCCAGCACTGGACTGAGCTGGAGGGTGGAGATGGATGTGCTCCCTGGGTAAGGAAGCAACACTGACTGTTGTTTTCTTTTGAAGTTACCAAATGGAAAAACATAATCCAAATTGATGTGGACACAGAAGGCAACCACACAGTGGGACCCAGCCAGCGTCCTGCACCCAGCACAAGGGCGACCTTCTCCATGGGAGGGCTGCCAGGTGAGTTGGGAGAGGCGTGCTCCAGAACGAAATACCCCAAAGCCAAGCGAGATACTCTTCCTGGTGCAAAGAAGAGGTACTTAATCCCCTGCCCTGTTATGAGCCAGACTAATGCCTGCTTTTCCTTATTCAATCTGCAGAGACAGACAAGGCCAGTACAGGGCTGCTGTTACCTCCCCTCCCTCATTACGTGGGCTGTGTAAGGAACCTGCTGATTAACCGGAGGCACATGGACCTGCCGCGAGCCGGGACTGCGAGGGGCTCCGTGGGCCTGAAGGGCTGCCCCGTGCTGTAAGTGCCACATCCATGCCCAGCCTGAGTGACACAACGCTGCTCCAGGTCCTGGTGTCACCACTCGATGGCATCGACCGTGCTCAGACACACTTGAACTCCAGTGACTGCAGGCACAAGTCTGGGCCACACCAGAGGGGCCACAAATCCAAGGGGAAGGAGGGCAGGGGAGGACGGTTGGGGAGAAGGGGGCACTTTGGGGACATGTTTCACAGATAGAACCAACAAGTCAGAGTGGGATGTGGTGACAGGCAAGTCCTTCCCTGGTGGGAAGCATCTGCAGCAGGACTTGTGCTGCCACGTGGCTCGTGGTGGGAGCGACTGCCCGTGACAGAGCGTGGGCTGGAGCACACGGCAGCGTGTCCTGGATCCTGTTCCCTTCACCCCGCACTCACAATGCACATAGATTTAGTTCACAGAACACTCGAGGCTATTAATAAACCGTCACAGACTGTCTGCTGATAAAGGCTGCAGGCAGTTTCTGTTTTATCATAAATGCAATTAGGACAAACTGGATTAATTCTGTCAGTTTTGTGGTTTTATAAGCAAGGGCACATTTAACCCCTCCAAGGGCAGTCTCAGCTCACCCGCCACTGCTACACAAAGAGCTCTGCAAGGGGGAACTTGGACAAAATTCTGTTCACAGAATTAGCATCTTTTAATCAGAGTAATTTATAAAAATCGAAAAGAACAGAATAAGCTGGGAGAACTGCTGAAGGAAAGCAGAAACACAACCACCACTGACTCTGCAGTTGCATTCAGCACTGGCAGTACAATGACTAAAGTCCTGTTGTGTGAAGCAAGAAACTATTGCTTGAAAGGGAAGAAATAGAAAGGTTACCTCCACATCTGACCAGGTGTGCAAGGTGACACCTGGCCCTCACCCACCCTGGCTCCTGCTCGGCCTCCCTCACACCTGGTGTAGTGCAGCCTTCACTTGAAAACAGCTTTTTTCCTTCCCAAGACACCCAGTTCACTCATGCACTTACACGTCATTTATATATTTGTGTGTGTATATATATATATCTGGCCACTTGGGGACAAAATCTTGCTTCTGAAATGGACTTGTAACTTATATCATTATATTGTGGTTTGTTTTTTTTTTATGAGGGGTAAATATTGTAAAATGGGTTTTTAACATGTCCATCCTAAACAAATGTAATTATGACCTGTTTTTAAAGTTGTAGTATTAAAAGATGGTCTTTGTAAATCACTGGTACATACTTTGGAGTCAAATAAAGTTTTATGTTACTCTCTTTCACTTTACTGGGGAAGAGTAAGCATAAGGCTGATGAGCTGGAAGAGGGATAATCAGCATCTCAGGAGGCAACACAACAGGGACTAGTGTACAGATTGGAAAGAACAGTATGGCAGATAAAGAAAATTCCTTTATTTGTAGATTTATAGAAGCATAATATGAAGTTAGTAATCCTACTGCAGTTGTTTAAGTTAGTATCTAGGAATATCTGTAAGGAAGAGCAAATAACTTAATCTAAACTCATATCTTCCTCTTCATCTTTCTTGTCCTTAGAGTCTCCTTCCTTTTGCTCTGACTTGACACTGTTCTGCATGGCTTTGGCAAAGGCTTCCACATCTAGAAATTAAACATACTGGTTACTGAACTTTGCATTTTCTGGGCCAGACATTATTGTCCACATGAGGTTAAGCTTCATTACTTGGAAAGCAAAGAGGTGCTTTAGTATGAATTAGCAGGAAAAAAAATATTAAACACTTAAGATACATCCAGATCTCTCTGACACAGCCAGCACTTTTTACACTTGAACTGTGCATGCAGTAATGGAAGGGATGCTAAAAGCTCATTAGGGAAAAGGGATACCCCCTACCCCCAGAGCTATGGGGCTGACTGTGTTTGCTGTTTTCAGATGAATCATTAAGGACTCCCACAAAAAGGCATTCCTGAACAAGGTGACTGTGACACCTCTAGAAAGAAAACAAGGCCAAGGCTGCTCAGCAAATCTCTGCAGAACTCACAGTTCTCTGAATCTGTGTCTGACCTCACTGTGCCTGCTGGGGAACACCCAAAATACCTGCCTTTTCCTTGTAAAAATCAGAACAGAGTCAGCTTTGGACAGTTACACAGAAGCCGATCACACTCCACACTCTGGCCAAATAACCCCAACAAAGCATCACCTCATCCTGTCCCCACCACCACCAGTACTTACCACCTTTATTTGCTGCATCTACTGCCTCTGCAGGTAACCCAAACTGGCTCATGAGTGGGCCCAGCTGTCCTGAAGCTAAGGCAGCACTGAACATGCTCAAAGCCTGTGAATCAGAGTCAACAGTATCAAAATAAAGTTTGCATCGTGTTCCTGCAGCATCAGGTGGGTGCTGGGCAATAACCCCAGGAGGAGAGTGGTCCTGTCAGGGCACAGTGGCCACACACTTGGCTTTGGAACAGATACTCCATCAAATAATTGCCAGTTAAACATCCCTCACTTCTGAGTCTTGGCTGCATGTAGGTTTGCTGCAGTTTAAACTAAAACCAGTAATGTAAGTCACTGAAATTTTGCAAATTGACAAATTTCAATCAATCTGTGTAAATAACTAGTTTACACTGGACTGTAACACACTAGCTTTAATCACACAGACTGTCCTGGAATTAAGGACTGGTGTTTCAAGAGGAACAAGGGATGCAGTTCTGTAAACATGAGCATCTCTTCCCTTCAGTCACTTGAAATGCCTTTTAAGGAGACTGCTCAAGCCACTCTTTGACAGGGAGTGAAGAGTTTGCTGCTAGTCCTGTCATTTGCCAGAGAGCATTTATAATAAAGAAAAAGGTAAAGCCCAACTCCAAAAGAAAAAGTAAAATCATTCCTATCTGCCTTTGGGTGACTGTGGGAAGGAAGAACCAGTGCTCCTTTAAACCATGTCCCTCCTCCTTTCCACTTCTACTGAGCAACTTCCCACTTTGAAAAATGTCAAGGAACCTGGAAAATCAGGAGCATGGTGGAGGAGGGAAGGAGAAGTGCACTTCCCCCCACAGCCAGGCATCTATCTACCTGCTGGAACTGAGGAGACGTCAGGGTGTTCTGGATCTCCTCCGCAGTCTGCGGCAGGGATTCCCCTGAGGGAAGGTAAGGCATCAATCGTTCCTGAACTTCAGCATTGGCCAGGATGGGAGCCATTATCTCAGGAGTCAGAACAGCTGCCAGGTCCACTAGGAGAAAATAAGGGGTTGGCTGTTAGACTATGCACAAACCCACATGTTTTTGTCATGTAAATCAAATTATCGAGTCTGAGTATTAAAACCCAGTTAGCACACTGCCAGCAGCCTTTCTCTCTTTCTCAGTTTTGGAGTGAGAATAAGACTTCAAGCACCAAGAACAGCATTGAAATTTTAAAAAAATTAAAAAAAAAAGAACCAAAAAATGGTAAGAGACCTTTCAAACCAATTTGGAACAGGACAGGACAGTAAAACAGCTCCATAGGATTCCTGGATCCAAAGCTGTCTGGCCAGAACACTGTTACCTTGCTGTCCTCCTGCTCCAGATGGCACATTCATAGTAGCTAAAATGTTCTGAAGGTCACTCAATTGAATGGGCTGGGTTGGGCTTGTGGCTGAGCTGGTTCCATTACCCGAGCTGGGAACGGGGCTGGGACTGGTCACGGAGGCAGCCGCAGGAACGGACGGGGCAGGCGTTACACGGGTGGAAGAAGTCGTGGAAGATGGAGTCACTGCAGCCGACTGGCTGCGAGAGCTGGGCAAGAGAACTGGGAGAATTAATCCCCTGCAAAAACCTCTTGTACCCTGAAAAGCTTCTTTTCAAGCCCTTAAAAGTATCAAAAGCTCCTATCCCATTTTAGAGAGGTAATAAGCAGCCCCAATTCCCACCGTATTCCCCATTCAATAGGCCATGATTCCTCCCACAGAAGTGGCAGCTTCACGTGACAACCCCCCCCCCAGAACCAGGGCAGACAGGCCTCCTACCTTGATGATGAACTGCTGGTCGGGGGTCCCCCACTCCCGAGCAGACTGGCCAGCCCAGGCCCCGTCAGCGCACCCAGCCCACCTTCCGTAAACACAAAACAAAACCACGTTTAGACATTTATTCCTGCAGGTTTTCTGCACCTCTCTGCTCTAGAGAGGTCGCTCTTGTACCTGAAAGGTTTTTAGTTGCTAAAATAGAGGAGGGGATGAAAGAGCCCAGCCTAAGGCCCCCCCACCCCCTTCTGTAAATGATCAGTTCTTGTTCTCTGATCTTGCATCCCTGAACATTTCCAAAATGACTCGATTTCTAGGTGTACACAAGGATGAAATTGCTTCAGTTTGTGCCATACATACATAATCATTGTAACACCACCCTCTCCTCTTATCTACTATCCTGAAAATCCAACTTCTCTCCAAACTTTCAAGCCAAGGTCCTCAGCAGAAGATCCCAGAGGCACCTTTGAGTCACCACCACTGTCTCCCCCACACACTGGGGTTTTGCAGCTTCAAGCCTAACGCAGACATGCAGCAGCAGAATCAGCTGAGCCCTTAAACACTTCACAGGCCAAGTGAGGAAAACCTCATGCACCAAGTGCTCCCAGGGGAGCAGCCAGCAGGAAACCAACAGCCCTATGCCAAAGAAATCAGAATCAGCCTCTTCCATCACACATCCAACCACCAAGGACTTATCGTGGCACTGAGAACCTCAGCTAACAAGAGCTGGGGAAAGGCCTGGCTGCTGGGCCCCCTGGAGTTGTCAGGGACTCGACTGTCCCCCTGCAACTCCTCTGAGCCACATCAGCCAAACACTCCAATTCCCACACTCTTCCTCTGAGCAGTTCTTTGCACCACAACTCATTAGACACACATCCCTACATGAGTACCTGCATCATCACCCACCTTGGGAGCTGCCTGCGAGCAGAGGACAGACAACAGCAAGCAAACATGTGGCCAACTGCAGCTGCAGACTCTGTGGGTCAGAGTGAGCCCCACCAGTCCCTCCTTCTACTGGACCCATCCCATGGAAACACATCCCAACACTTCTGTCACCCATCCCAGAGCAGCAGGCACAGCAGGTGAAGGACCCCTGGCTGGACCACCCTGCTCTGCTCAGTTTGTTCTCACTAGGAAGTGACCCAAGAGCAAGAGAGCTCCTTTGGAGCTCTGCAGAGCCCTGAGAGATGCAAACCAGATGTGAAGAAGATGACACTCCCAGGGGAAATGACCCCCAGGGATTCACCACAACCACAGTTTGCAGAGGCAAGCACATGGTTCTCCTTTGGTTATGGTAGTGACCTTCATGTCAAGCTGGCTTATGGCTGGATGTAAAGGCAAAGGAACAAGAGCTACTGAGAAAAAGTGGTGAGAAGAAAAAAAGTCTCAGGATTATGTAAACCTTCAAGAAGGAAGAACTTTTCCAAACACATCCTAAAAAGCCAGAATCTTCCAACACTAACAGGAGATTTGCATCTGAACATCCCACCAATGAAATTTGCATCTAAAGCTAAAAAGACACAAGCCAGATCCACAGAAATGGACTTTGGAGCTTAAGCACAGAACCTCAGTCACTGCCATCTGTGTGCCTTTGCCTACTTTCACTTGAGGGTCTGACCTCTCAGAAAACGCTCTTGGAGCTCAGTAGAACTGAGAACAGATCACAGCAGGGACTCCAACACATCCCTCACCCCTCAGAAACCAGCACAGTGATTGAGCTCTCCCCAGGGTAGCACGGGAGAGAAAGCCCTGACCTGAGCCTTGCCCTTCTGACCAGGTGTGCTGCGGGTTGGGCAGGCTCCAACCTTCCTCTTGAACTTTCTCTGCTTTGCACACAAATATTCACTGAATCAGAGACAACACCAGCAACTCCACAGCTTGGTAACCAGGACATGCACCAGGAACAAACCCCTGGTTTTCAGCCCCTGCTCCAGTGAATATTTAGGAGGAAGAGGAGGAGTAGAAAAAAGGAGGGGAAAAAAAAAAGCAGAAGGATCAGTGCAGCAAGGACTAGACCAAGGCTGCTTGCAGATCAAGCCCTGAGATGAGTGCTGTGTAGAATGAGGTACCCTTTTTTGCCCTGAGCTCATCTCTGAGGCAGGGCCTTGCCTTCTCACGCTATTGAGATCAATAGCGCTACTTGAAAATATTGTCAGGTAAGATTTAACCTGGCAGGAGAAAATACCATTTTGGCATAAAGATATTAAAGCATTTTACCAAGTCCTCCTAAGCCCGTTGGTCCGATCAGCTGCATGAGCTGGTTATGGCTCATGTTTCCAAGAAGGCTTTGCAAGCCACCCTCACCTAAAAACAAAAACATTCTGAAACACAACATATTCACATAGGTTTTTTTACACAGCACTCCAGCTCAAACAGCAGGAGATTAATTGGTATCACATTCTGTATGGAAAAACAGTTTCAAGTGTTTACTGATTCATGATCTTCATAAAAGATAAATGCAACTTGGCTTCATAAAGAGGTAAGACTCCAGAGAATCTACTGGAAACAAAAAGATTTCTCCTGGCAGTCTTAACTTTCAGCCTACACCTATTTTAACAGCACAGTTTTTTCTGCTAAAAAGCACGTTTACGCTTCTGGTATTAACACTGTCCCCAACTCACCCTCCACAGCCATCAGGAATGTCTTCCTAGGGAACTCTAAGTGCTTATTCTAGACATAAATTTTTTAAAAAAAAGGCCTCTGACATGAAGGAGCAGAGAATGGACTGTACCTCCTAGTGCTGAGAGCTCGTGGCCTCCGCTGGCATTGCCACCCAACGCCCCCGGCATGGGGGGATTGTTGAGATACTCGTTCACCTTACGGCAGTGCTCCTCATCCTTGTCTGTCTTCGGCTCCTGCAAGAGAGTTGCTCTTGGTACCACTCAAACTGGGGGTATTTTGGTCCCAGATCTCTGCCACTGACTCCCCACAAACCTGCATCCAGAAGAAGAGTCGTTTTGATCCCGCCTTGAACTTCAATACATACACACGGCCCGTGGTGCACTGCGGGACCCTCTTGAACTCACAGTCGTCAGGAAAAATAATCAGATCCTGGAAAATGTGGCAGGAGGAACAAATGTTTGAGGAAATACACTAACATTCCTTTTTACCTCCCAAAGGCCTCTGCCCCCCTTCCCAAACCTTCTTCCATCTGCTCCTCGAAGCACAGCGGCCATGGAAGTGCAGGTCTGTCAGTGACATTCTTACCCTAATTTGTCCTGGAGGAGCTCTTTCAGCAATACCAGCAGAACAGAACAAGACAGGCCATGACTTAACAAACACTTCAAGTTCGTACTCACATCCTCCACGTTGCCTGAAGTCCTGTCCTTCCAGCAGAAGTGAATGAGGGAATCATCGGTTTGCTGGATGTAAACAAGGCCTTTTCTCTTGTCTGGGGTTACAGTGCTGCCTTTCAGGGACATCTTTCCTGCTCGAAATTCCACCAGGTATTTGCTCGAGGAGCCACGGGAGCCTGGCACCAGGCTTGGAAATAATGCACCTGAAGACATCCTGGAAAGAGAGAGAGCAGCAAGTGTCATGAGAAACCTTCCCCCATTCACTCTTCCTAGTATCAAATTTCAACCTTTATCAGGTGGGCTCCACAAAAGCAATCTGTCCTGCTGCCTGCAGAATTCCAGGGTGATCCAGCTGAGCTAAAGCAGAACTCTGGATGAAGCCAGGCGGCTCCACAGACCTCTACTAATAAAGGTGAGCCTACGTGCTGAGGTACTAGAAAATGAAACCGCCGTCCCCTGACGCTTCCTTCTTCGGTTCGAATTACAGTTCAAAGCTCAGGGACGCGCAGGAAGCCCTGCTGTATGTTCAGACTGCGGCTCCAGCATCCCAGCAGAGCCCCACAGGCCGCCCCGCGCCCGACTGACTCTCACGGTGCCCCCCTGGCTCTGTCCCCGCTCCCCCGCCCCACGTCCCCACCGACCGACCGGGCGGCGATGCCGGGCCCAGGCGGCCCTGTGTGACTGTGCGGCTGTTCCCGGGCTCGCCCTGCGTTCCCAGCCCGGCCCGGCCCCGCCGCAGCCGGAAAGGAGCCGGGCCCGGGGTGGGGGCTCAGCCCGGCCTGGTCCCGGCGCCCCCCGCCCGGCCGGAGGCCGAGATCTCCTGCCGGACCGTCTCGAGGCCGCCGCGCCGCCTCCCCCCCGGCGCCGCAGGCAGGAGCCCCCCGGCGCGGCCCCACCGAGCGCGGGGCGCGGGTGGTCGCGGGGGGTCCCGGCGGTACCTGTTCCCTGTTCCCTGCTCCCCGTTCCCTGTTCCCTCCTCCTCCGCCGCCTCAGCTCTTCCTGCCCCGCGCGCCGGAACCCCGCCCACCGCGGGGCGCGCGCCGCCGCGGCCCCGCGCGATTGGCCCGCACCGCTGTCAATCACGTGGGGGGCGGGGCCGAGCGCCCCTGCTGTGTCACGGAACATGGCGGCGGCCCCCCCCCCCCCCCCATCCCTCTCATCCCCTCAACCAAGCACAGCCCGGGGCCGCCTTGTCTCCAAAGCCACCTTTATTCCCGTCACACCCGTCAAGTGTTACAAAAATAAATCTTTCCATGGAGGAGCTCTCCTGCACATGCCCAAACTCTGGGTTGCCTCATAGCATTTTAGTGTTGCATCACTGACCCAAATCCCAGGTGTTTTCCAGGGAGCCAGTGGTGTTCCATGTGGGGCTCGGCCAACACTGGTGTATTCCCAACAGGAGCAGCGTCGCTGGGCGAAGAGTCTTGGGGTTTGTTTTTTAAAAGCAGCTTTCAGCAAAAAATTTCCTGGGAAATTGTTTTTAATCAATAAACAAGAATAAATACTTCTAATTAGTTCTGTTCTCTCTGGGTGATTTAGGGTGGATGGTTCCTGTCCTTGTTAGTCCAGGTAACAATAACTACATAAATGCCAGATGTCTGAAAAGCTGCTCCCAATTTACAACAGGACGTTGCCTCGAAGACACAAACACATAACTACAAAGTTAATTTTCACTTCTATTACATTTTTAATAGAAGTCCCCTCACTCCCCAGCTCCAGCTCGGCCATGGCCACTCTGCTCTCACACCAGTGTGAGGTCCCAGTGCTGGGAGCGCTGCCACGGCTCTTCCCGCTGCCCCTTCCCTGTCCCCACACAGGTTTGCAACCCTGTCCTCTACACCCCCATCATCCCACACACCACAGGGTGCTAAGGAACAGAGCCCACCACGGTCAGACACCTCCACCCAAGGCTGGAGGCGTCCCAAGCTCCTATTTAAATCATCTTCATCCAATAAACATCACGGTGAAATCTAAGTACAACCCCAGCGCTGGCTTAGCAAAGCCAGAGTCCTCCTGCCCCACCTGTACGCGTCTCACACAAATCTCTGTCACCATCCAGAGGCCCAAAGGGTATTTATTAAGTATTTATTATAATTGCTTTCTAGCTGGTTTCTCTACGTAGCTGTATTAACATATACTAACACAGTTATCTTATATACAGTGTTTCATCAAGTTATAAAAGTGACATTCTTTCAAAAGGTGCAAAGTTATTAATGTTTCGACAGGTAAACTACTGAGGCGAGATCTGCATCGAAAATAAAACTTTTGGACTTTGAGAGCATCAGGAATGCCAAGGCTGGCCAAGCACAGCCGTGTCAGCAGCACAGGGAAAGGGTTCTGTAAGTGTTGTCAATGAAGAACAATAAATTAGAAGAGTGGGTTTGGAACTAATCTGAAATTTTACTAAAAGCTTTACACTAAAGGAAGGGGAGAAGGGAGTGAAGATGTAACTAATGAAGTGTTTCTTACTTTGGAAATGTTCCCAGTTTCTTTTTATATCCCATGAAGATTCTCTACTGAAGTTTGGATTAAACACGTTGGTACAATTGTTTCATGCTTCCACATAATGACAAGGCTTTAGGTCTTTGAATTTAAATCATGGCTTAGACGAGAGGGATGCTAACCTGTACACCTCCTCTTAGAAACAGAACATCTCGTTAGCAACTACTGTACAGTTTTTTCCATTCAGGCAATTTCTATTTATATGCATTGTTTTAAAAACACTAATCCAGCATTAAACATACCATGCAGTTTAAGCAAGTTTTAAACTCCCATGAGATGTTAAACTGGTCTAATACATGAATCCTTTCAATCCTCACCTAACAAAGGGTTTCCTAACCTGCTTGCAGCAAGTTTGGAAAAGGATTAGAGTGCCTGGCACGGTCACTGAAGTTCAGTTTTTTATCAAAACTATTTTTATGCTGTTCCATGTGGCTCAGCAATGTCTTTTTAGAAGTGTCTATGCACTTACTAGAAACAAACATGACCCTGTTGCCTGCACTGTGTCACCAACTCAGCTCCTAAGTCCTGAGGACCTGCATCAACACAAACTTTGGCAACAGAATCATGTCCCCACACGTATGTTTCAGATCAGGCCCTTCCTTACTGCCTTGAAGTTTTACAGCTTCTCTTATTTTTCCAATGAAGACAACAACTAAATTTCCCCCAAATTTAATCTAATCATTAGATGCATGATTTGATAGGAAAATGTTTCTCTACAAATATGTTTTCTTTTGCCTTTTAATCCTGTGGCTGGGAGAGATGCACTTCAAAAATCTATCCTCTAGATGAAACCACAGATGTTTTGGACATAAATCAGACCAGTTCTTTCTTGAACTCCTCATGTTGCTGGCACTTAACACCAGCAATTTCTAAATTACTGTAAACTTCACAGCAGTGCAGCCGCTCTAGATGTTCACCTGGTTACTCAATTAAAAACTTTCATAAAAGAAGCAGCAATATTAGGACTAGTTTTAATTACTGGATCTAATTTTTCAAGCCTCTCTCCCTGCCTTACCCCCTGAAGTGTACCACTTGAAAGAAAATGAATGCATCAGTTCAGTAATTGATTATTTTCCAGTATTCTATGGCTTCGATGGTTTGATATGGAACCAAAAAATCCCACTTTTTGACATCACGTGCTCACAGGAAACTTGTAATAGGTATAAACTCTGCCAAAGCTTTAAACTGATTCTGCTTTTTCACAACATACAAAACAGACATGACCTATTAATGAAAAACATGCAAACCAAAACTTCCCCAAAAATATGAACCTGTGTGGATATACATACGGAAGTGCTTCCAAAGGAAAGTTTAGCCTAGGAGCATACACAGTGCCAAAGCTGCCAAAGGTAGTGCAGAAGTTAAGCCTCCAAGTGGTAGCAAGCAATATATTGTACATTGTAACCACCTCGACATTCCTGCTATTGCTTCCGAAGCTTCTCCTATTTTTAAGAACAGCATTTGACTTCAGAAAAAGCACGTTTGGACTGTGCCCTTCCCTTCTCCTAACGTATGCTTTATGGGATTCATCACAGGTACACAGTTTAATGCTCACAGTGTCCCAAAGTTGTGAAGACTGTAACAGACAACTACAGTGTGAGAAGCTCAGGTTGGGTTTTGTTTCCATGAGTCTCTCAGTTATGGAATTGTTTGAGGGGGGGGGCCGGGAGCTCCCGTCCCCAGGGAGTGCTACATACGTACGGGGAGTATGACAGGACTGGGTTTGATCCTGTTGGTACCATATTGGCTTTTCATCCCTGCTCCGAGTTCCAAAAACTTCAGATTCTTCGCTATTGTACTAAGTAACAAGGCTATTATCTCTATTTTATTTAAGTTACGTAGTATTCAAGGATGTTATGTGCTCTACCGGATACAGCGCATCCTCCTGACAGAGAAACTAGGGGAGAAGATGGAGAACCAAAGGTCCCTTTGAAAATTAGTGAAAACATGGTGATTTCAGGTGCAGCTCTATGGAATGAGCACAACGGTATTTAAATATTTGGCAATCCAACGTTAGTGATAATTAAATCATTGATTGTTGACTGATAGAATTTTTGTTAAAATTTACTTAGAAAAGCTGGTTTTTGCTGTCAACAAAACCACAGGAACTGGCTTGGAATGAAATCTAGTAACTAAATGTCCGGATGAGATGAGCAATTGGTTCTGTAATTTCAGTATATGTCTGGACAGTCTGAGAAATTTCTATCAAAATAGCCACCTGAGTACAGCCAATCTGAAGTCCCAGTGTATGGGTTAGTGCCTTGATGAAACCACCTGTAAAAGGAAAAAAGGAAAAGAAAAGGAGAGAAACAAGAAAACAAAAAAAGCAAACAGTTATTAACAGGGGAAAAATCTCAACTTTGCCTCTTTCACAAAACATTATAAAAACACGGTGGTATTTCTTATTAGAAAAAAAAAATCTCAGGAAATTATTCAGGAAATACTCTGAACATGAAAAACAAGGCATTAAACTTCCTACACAATTATCACCACCTTGTAAAGCATCTTTTTTTTTTTTTGCATAAAGTCAAGAAAGAGTATGAAATTAGTTTTAAAACTGCTGTCCTATTTTTAATAAAACTAACAATGATACTCTAGATTATATAACATATATAAATTTACTTTAAAATAATGCCAAAACAGTTACACAATCGTTTTTGTAAATTCATCCAAAGAGGAAACAGTTTTGTTCTCCAGAGCTGTGCTCTGCACAGAACATCAGCAGCTGCTCACTTTTTAGCCACGTTGACTGAAAACAATTTTATGCTCTCTGGAAGAGATTTTCAAAGGCATTAACTGGAATTGGCCCGTAGCTGCTCCTCCAGGCTTCAGGAAGAAAATGTTTTCTCTTCTGAATTTCATGAAAGCACGGGAGCATCCCAAAGTTCTTGCCTTTGAAGGAAGCACCTGTAGGGACTGGCTGTGAGCACACACTTGACTGCACAGCACTGGCAGCTGCGAAAAGCAACTTGTGGGAGCAGCAGCCAAATCACACATCACTCCCTGATGCACTCTGTGACTGAGAAGACACTTGAATATGCAATTCAAAAAGCACTTTTTCAAGCATCCAAGCCAAGAAATCCAAGAAGTGTAAAAATAAAAGGACTTAAGAGGGCCACAATGTCTCACTTGACTGCCAAAAGCTGGACAGAAATTGGTTAAAGGAGAGATGAGACTTAACATTTTATTAATTCTAACAAAAATACGACCTTTGTAGGTTAAAAAAACCCCAAACAAATACAAAAACCTACCAAAAACCCCCAACATTACCATACTAGTTAATTATGACAGGTTTCAGCATTTATCATTAGATAATTTGCCCAGAACAGAGTTATCAGCAATTTTGGCTTCCAGCTACATATTTAATTGTTGACCCAGCAATGCTTTAAGTGACCCTACAAACTGTGCTGTCACAGAGGAAATCAAACACATGCTGTCCTGAAGAAAAACCATTCAAGCAGGATATACCCAACTATTCCAATCTTCAACAACTGCCCACCCTCCTGCCCCCTTACCGTGTGTGCCACTCCACCTCGTCCTTCGCACGCTCCTTGCGAGCAGCTCTTTGTTTCTCCTCTAGTCTCTCCTTCTCTTTGCTTGCCACATCTAGCCAACATTCCAAGAGAAATTGGTTACTTGGCAAAACAGGAGCAAAAATTAAGAAAACACAGAAAAGACTGCAGAGAAATGAAGTAGAGTTCATTTAAGCAAGATAGAGCATTTGCTGTATTCAGGTAACGAAAGCCTAAAACAGCCATTTCAGAAAAGCTGCTGCTACAAACGCAGAGTTGAAACTGAAATTTTAGTGTTTTATCTCTCAGACACACTGCACTGAGACAGCAGGAAACAGTTCTGATTAGGAATAATAGAGAGAGTGATTTTTTTTCACTATTTGTCCATGTGTTTTCTCTGACAAACACCAGAGCAACAGAGCACGTCTGGTCACCACATGTCTTTCCAGACAAACTCCAGAGGAAGTCAGCATGTTGAGCACGTCTGCCAGCTCCCCCCCCAAGCTAACAAACATGCAAACACCCCATAACACAGGACAGCAGCCCTGGGATCCACCTGGGATGCATCTGCTCTCCCAGACTTTTCTGGGAGAGAACACACATTATAGATTGTTCAAACGCATGTTCATTACACAGGACGAAAAAGAGTTAAGGCTGCTCTGGGAATGAGAAACTGAAGACAGTGTTTCCTGTATCAACCTCCCTTTGGTCATCCCTCTCAAAACTTATTAATGTGGAAATATTTCCTGCAGCAAACACATACCCATGTTCCCGTTCTCCATATTTCTGATATCCGGGCGTAGCCGACAGTCAGTGGGAGCCAAAATTGCTTCCATGCCCTTTTCCAGCTCATTGAGACTCACAGCAAAACTGGTGAAATTGTACATCTTAAAAACAAAATAAAGGTAACACACAAGTTATTCTGGCAAAGTGGCACTGGATTCCCTACACTTAATGGACACAACAGAACTTCCAAGGGGAACTGTTCCCTTGGATAAGTCACTGGCAAGAGCAATGCACAGAGTGATTGAAATGGTTACCTGTGATGAGTTTGGTGGCCTACAATTTATTCTCCAAAGCAATTTACTGCCTGGTATGAACTGCACTGTGTCTTGAATCTCTGGCATATCATCAGCCTCATCACTTTCAGATTTAATATCATCTTCACTCTGAAACAGAGGTAACATTTGGCAGGGGAATAAAGGAACATTGGACAGTTTCATCCACTCCACAGTGGCTGTTGAAGAATCTGTTCAAATTTGAGACACTAAACACTCTCCTTTATTTCTGCCTCTCCCATCATGTTTGCTTCTCCTCACTCTGCACACTGTTCCTCTCATTTTCACTGTAATGTCTTGCTCCTGATATCCCTGAATAGTCTCCCATCCCTTAAGTACAACTTGAATGTCTCTTAAAAAAAAAAAAAAAATCAATAATAGTAATAACAGTAAATTAATGTCTTTCAGAAGTGTTCTCTCCAGCTTTCCTTCTATTCTATGCCATAGCATAATTTCACCTAACATGACTATTTCAGGTTGAAATGAGCCAGGAACTGCAATTTAAACCAGTGCAAGTTCCCATAATGGCCTAAGAGTAAAAAACAGGGCACACCTGCTTTTGGATATTGCTTCATCATTTACAAAAGATAGGGATGTGTGGTTAGAAAAATATAAGCCCCTGTTTCAGTCCAATTTCCTAGGATCCAGACTCTAATCACAATTGCCACTGCCAGTTTTCTCACTGTGAGTGAGAAATACTGTGAGAATACTTCAGTTTATGAATCCAGTGTCTTTCCTTCAAAGTTCCTTTGTTACCAGCTGCACTGCCATAATGCACATATAAAAATCCAAAGTTCAGAAGGCTGCTCTCAGAATCTGAGAGAATCTGACTGTTGCAGGACACAGCTACATTGTGGAATTTTAGAGGATTTCTCCATGAGAACCCATTAAAAACCACAACAACCAGAAAGGAAGTTTGAGGCAATAACATCCTGGAGTGACAGTATCAGAATTTTCCTCACTCCCACCCCCTTTTATTTCCTTTCTGCCTTCTCTGACATGGCTCATTTATTTTATTCAAAAATACCCTACTAAGTTAAACAGGGCCTGTTTTATACACTAGAAAACAGCTCCATATGGTTAAGAGTCTAATTTCAATCATTTGGTTTGAGTATTCATTATTTAAAAAGACACTTCTAGGCTACTTTCCATGTCAACATCTGGTTTACTGTTAGACAGTTCCCCATCTAAATATAGACACAACAGGAAGGAAGGAAAGAAGGAGTTGATTTTCTTAAGATGAACAGAACCTTATTATTTAAAAAAAAAGTCAAAATATAAACCTGTACCATGACAGAATCCAGAGCCAAAAGCAAGGCCTGTTGTTGCTTTAGATTCTTCTGATGTAAATACTTTTAAAGTTTGAGCCTCTTAACACTAAGAATGATTGGCTTCTGTTCAACCTTTCATTTTCATTGAGCAACCAGGGTCTGCAAGACCCTGTTGATATCAGTAAACCCAACAGTCCTTTGCTGCACCATTCAACATTTTCCATACAACACTGAGGCTTTTGAACTAATTACCTGACATTGCTTATATGTGAGGGACAAACCCATCATGTTTCCAAATCTCTTTGTTGTCAAGGTTGTCTCTCTCACAAATTCTGATACACCAAAAAGTGTATCTGACTTTAAAAAAATATAATTTTTTTTTTTACTGCCCAAATCCTAGTATTTTTATCCCTGGAACTGGCAGTAAAGCCGCTTTCCTCACAGACTGACAGGACACCAGTTTGGGGGGTGATATTTGATGACTTCTCTCTGACAAATTTCCAGCAAACACCATTCCATGAGCTCTCTTCTATGCCAGCAGCTCACACTACATCTGCAAAGTGCCAAGTGCCTTCTCACAGCCCTCATCCAACCCCACCAAATGACAGACAGTTTTTTAATCCTCCATTCACACCTGGCCATGTCCCTAAATAAGATGTTCTGTTTTCATTTCTGATATTTCAGCATCTTTTCTCCTTAAAGATTCCTTCACCTTACCAGCTTCTTCTTCTGCTCTCCACCTCTCTTCTCACTCTTTTTGTAAGTCTCATATGTGGTGGGATCAGTGCACCACAGGCACTCTGTCCACTTGCCATAGATCACACACAGCTTCTTTCTGCTGCAGAGAAAAGCAAAGGAGACTGAGCTCTTGCTTCTTATTGAGCCTTCCAAGCCAAGCCATGCAGATTCTGGTCTATATTAAACACCCAGTTTCTACTTTGCTGCATTTTGTATTTCTGTTTGCAGATTTCATGGAATCACAGAATGGGTGATTCCTAGAAACCAGATATTTGATAATGCAAAGAAAAGGATTCAGCTCATTCCAGTCTTCCAGGCAGAACACATCCTCATGAGAGTCACATGCTTTTGCCACTGTTAAATGAGAGTGGGTACATCAAAGCCAACAGTTTGCAGCAGAGACTCGGAGCCAGGAAACAGGTTTAGGTTAATTAAAAAATTCTAATAACCATATTCTCCTTATTTTAAATTGAAGACTGGAATTATGACTGTACAACAGTGAAATCAGTTGCAAATACTCTGTATTTTTCCTGGATACCTTTATTTCAAAAGACTTGACTGTAGAGTTTTTCTAACAATGCTTAAAATTATCACGCTTGGAATCAAGGGGGTTAGTGCTAAAACAGAACAAAAATGGGTTACAATCTTCATTGGTAACAACTTTACAGTCACATCAGTGTGGTCACTATCCCAGCAAAAAAAATGCCCCAGTGCCCAGAAACGGAGAGACCAAGAGGCTTTTATGACTTACTGTTTGTCCTGAATGTATCCCTCTACTCTGTGAAGCTCTTTCCCAAACAGTCCACATGGTTTAAAATTAAGGACACATTTATCTCCAGTACTGTAGAGGAAATAAACACAAGCTTGAAGAAGCACACCCATAAATATGTTAGTAAGTTACCTTTTTTTACCTTATTTAGCTTTTTTCATACAGTTAGTTGGGGGCTAGTTGTTTATCATTTTTCTTTAAGCATGGTTTATTATCTGACCAGGGCATTAAAAAAGGCACACAAATTTCAAAATTCCACACAACAAACAAAAAAGAAACAAATAGGCACATGAAGACATCAGCCTGTGCTGTACCCCTAATTTAAGACATTATCCATTATCAAAACTAAAAAAAAAATGACAAATCACAATCAACATGATAGAGGTTTACTCCAAGACTCCAACAATTATTCCATTTAATGGTTATGGAGTTAAATTTCAATTCTGTTCTCTGTCAACAGGGCTGAATTTGAATGGGTAACTCACAAAAGTAAAACCTTTGCAGCCCATAAGACATTTGGCCTTATGCCTTTTCATTAATAATAAGTAAGTTTTATTATTAATAATAAGTATTATTATTAATAATAATAATACAAGTAAGCCCAGTCCAAGGGACAGTTTGCATTTGTTAGAAATGGATTAAAACAAAACCAGCAAAAAAAACCCCCAAGACTTTGGAGCTACAAAACAAAGCTTCCTGTGCCTCTGACAAAAGTCAAAACCATCTGCTTTGTAACATAACTGACCACACAGTAGTGCCCACGAGCCAGCCCTCAGGTCCATGATTAGCATTACCTGTGATTTACAATTTCTACTGTCCCGTACTGTTCTAACCACAGTTTACCAATAATTACATTATGTACACAACAGGTTGGATTTGTCCATGTGTAAGCTTCATTGTGCCTGTAAAGAAAACAGAGAAAGAAATCAATTTCTCGAGTCTGAGATGGAATGCAAGCCTGTTTACAATTCTGTTCGTGGCAGGGCAAAATATTTAGCAGTCCTATGAACAGCCAGCACTTAACTTCAAAACAGAAAAGAAACAGACTCTTCTTTACAAGCCAACAATGTGTCGTATCCAAACATTAGTGCAAGTTAATAAAGTGATATTGCCTTTATTTTTCTTCCTTCTCACATAAGTCCCACAGTTGCTGTGCTTTGGATTACGAATTTCAGCCCAATGCAAAGAGCAGACCAGGAATTCATCTTTTTCATTTGCACTTTTAAAGTTGTATGTGATAAAACATAATACTTGCAGGCAGGAGAAGCAGACTGACAGCCTAACACCTAATAGTGTCTTCTATTCAATTGCTGCAACAACAGTAAACTGCAGTAGTGGTTTTCACAAATATGCCACAAGTTTCCTCATCATTAATTGAGGCCTGTTCAGTGCCACTGAAGGCAATTTTGGGGGTGTGAGTGGTTTTTTCTTTTTTTAGGTTGGTTTTTTTTTTTAACACAAGTGGGAGAAAGAGCACTATTTCAAGCTTGACAAACATGACATTTAAAAATTGTGTTTACTACTCAATTCCATCCTTTCCCCAAAGATCTACTGAGAAGATGGAAAAGTCCTAGAATTGAAGAATTTTCCACTTGGTTTCACTTTAGTTTTAATGTTTTGTGAAAAGATTTAAAGGTGAGTTAACAGATTCTAAATCCTTAAAAGACATTATCCTATAAATGGTAAAAAAATTAAACAACAGGATTCCCATTATCACTAGCAGAGTCGAAGCCATCTATTTTCACTCATTTTCTGTGCTGGTAAAAGAAATGCTGAAGTTACTTGCTTGGCAGCCAATCCATCTTAGGAAAGCTTGCAAACTCTACTTTAATACAAAATAATACAGAGACAAGCAGTGTCATCTGTAACAAATGTCTTGTACTTCTATTTCCAGTAAGTATGGAGAGAACACTACTATTTAATGTTTCCAACCTGTCATTTTCGAGTACAGAGAAGTAACAAATCACTGAAGTCTGACTATTTCCACAGCTCCTTTTCTTCTTTAGAACAATGACTACTCTTCAAGTGGGGAGAAAAATACCAGAACTCCTCAAATTCATCCCACCAGCCTTTAAGCACAGTTTTATTCCTGAACTACTCGACACCAAAAGCTGCACAGTATAAACCAAAACCCCACACAAGGCACTTATGGCGAGTGCTGATAAATTGAAACACTTTTTGTGCTGGAGAAGTGCCTTGTAATTCCTGTTTTGAAAGCAGTCTTGGTTATAACATAAATGCACGATTTTACACTGACACAGTTTTGCCAAACAGCTCCTTGTTCACTCAGGCCTTGAGTAGTTCTCAGACTCCTCAAACCAACAGAAGGGTCTGAATCACAACACTGAGAGGCTCAAAATTTGATTTCGACTTCTGCTGCTAACTTGAAGCAATTATTTAAAATAAACCCTTTAATTGTTTATATTCCAGTTTAAATCTGAGCCCTGTCATTTGATTAGGCTGAGGAAGAATTTTAATAGTCTTCTAAATAAAGGCTCTCAAGCAAATGTTATTTTGGTCACATCTGCATTCTGCACTAACATTCATAGTTATTTCTGCATTCAGAAGAAATTTCCTCTCATCACCAATTATATCCAAGACCAGTTCATACTTTTATAAACTTTGGAAGATTAGATGCCAACAGCTTGAAAATTAATCTGCTTCCAAAAGGAAGTACAGGAAAAGTCAATGCTTGCTATGGCAGGCAAGTTGAGTCTTTATTGAAACCAAATGTCTAGAAATTTCTTAAGACAACATTTCAAAACCCACTCAAAGTTAAGCCTCATGAAAGCTTTTATAAAAACACCTTGAAGTGCTCAACTGCAGAACACTTTTCCTGCAACTATTCCAGTGTATCCCACTTGGGAAAGCTCCAGTCTTTGTGCCACCAGGGCACAAACCAGCTTATGGAAAGTCACTCATAATTCATGAGAGACAAGCCTGGGAGTAATTAAGAGAGGCATTCTTGATTTTAATAGGAAGTTGATCCTTCCCAGGAAGTGTTAAGGCAATCCTGACAAGTTTCTCATGTTCCCTTATCACAGAATTGTGAGATGTAGTTCTTTCCACACAAACCTTGACACAAACAACCAAAACCAAAAACAATATTAAGAACTGAGATGAGCTTGAACAGCCCAGTAACAGAACTTTATATCTACATTTCAATTTTACATGCCTTCACAGAACTAGCTTTCAGTAGCATTCAGTTTTTAAGAAATGCTTATTTTCACAGTGGAAAAACTGAGTTGAATTGCTACAGCTATGCAAGCATGATATAACTTTAAAAAAAACCAGTCCTGAAATCAAGCAGTGAAAATTAACTTGGAAATCAATTCTTACAACCTCTTCAGCAAGAGGTTTTTAGGTAATCACCCCTGAAGAGCCAACAGAATGATTATTACCCATCCTTTTATTCAAGTAAATCATAAGGAGATCAACATAAAAAAAAAAAGAGTTATTTACTTCTCATACTCACTTCAGAAGCTCCAAAGTAATTGTTCCCCGAGGCTCTGCTTCTATACTCTTTCCCCAGAATTTTAGTTTGGGATAGATTGATCCATGAAATATGAAGTCCTTATTGAGGCCTTCAGAATAAAATGCACTAATAGGTGGGTGGTGGCTGACTTGCTCAGATATAAATCTAAATCCTAAATCCTCCCTAGTAAAAACAAAAAAGACAATTAAACAGTAAGTATTTTGTTTTAATATTAGAAAAGAGTGACTTGATACTTTAAAAAAATTTGCAGGATTTCAAAATAAACTGAAGGTAAGACTTTTCTTTTTCTAGTTTTATGACATATTTACAATTAATGAAATGAAAGGATTTGTACTCTGAACACTTTCTTTTTATACCTCAAACCAGCCTTCTATCCAGAAAGGCACCTGAACTAGTTTCACTGAAATAACTCATGAAAGTACAGAAACTCTTTGGGCAGCAGGAGAAGGTCTGACTGAAAATTCTTTTCTCCACTGCAGACATATCACCCATTTATTTAATCAAGCTGGAAGTCCTTCAGACTAATTCCTCTATCTGACATGATCAACAAAACAATATTTACATTAATTAACAGTGTCTGGTCAGGAAATGTCTTTGGTGGAAGAACATGGACTGATTTTTCTCTGCATGATTCAAAGAAATAATTCTCTGCCTAAAGCTAGAAATATAATTATTAGCTTTTATAACAACTTCTCAAAGATTTTGAGATAGTTTGACAAAAAGAATTTTAGCTCTACTCAGAAATATAATTTAGTAGTATTTTACTACAATCAAACTAGTACGAGTCTGCTAACTCAAGAACACAAAGAGGCCCAGTTCCCAATTAAAAGTAATTATTACCTGGTTAATTCATAGGTTTCTCCTAACAGTGGGTTAAATGGTTTGCCAGTTCTCTCCCACTGAGAAGCTACAGCAGAAACTGCAAAAGCAGCTACAGCCTGTAAGGAAATTAAGAACACACTGCTATGAGAAGAGTACATCAAAACTTTAATGTATTAATTTGTTGCACATTTCAGTATTTCATTATTATTCCAAAAAGAAACTGCTAAATATCGCTTAAGGCAAAAATGTTTGTAAGCCATGGGTAAGTGACACAGAAGTGGGAAAATATAAGCATTTATTAAGATTCTCATTTCCCAAAGGAACTATTTTCTGTAGTAAGTTCTGTCAGGTTGCACTCTGCCCTATCTTCTCTACAGACCTCTATGAGGTCAGCCTGGTTTTTTAAATCTACTTTCCCCCCGTTTTGACTGTCCCCCACCCTCAGCTCATTGGGAACAGTGCCCTCCTTTCCCTGTGTCAGGCAAGAATTATTTCTAACAGAGATGAGACCTCTTGAATCACCCCAGCAGGTGCAAATGACACTCAGGAGCTCCTGCAGGCTGGGAAGCACAGGTATGGACTATACAGACACAGAAAACAAGATAAATATTCCAGTTTCACTTAATTCAAAACAGAGCTGTGGGTGATACCAGTATAACCTAATGCACACAGGCCTGGTTTCACCATATTTTCTTCCTTGGTGTGAAACCAGGGAGGTACTATATTCTACTCCCAATAACAACCAGTTCTGGGGAAGAAAGGAGTGGTAAATCTTGTCTCTGCCACAACAATTTTTCATCCAGTAACTTCTAAATCACAAGGCCACTCAACAAACCAATTTAGGGTGGCTTAAAGCCACGATTTCATCTTCACAACACATAAAAGCACAGATAAAGCAGCCCTCAAAAGAGTTGAGGTTCCTGGGTATAGTCAGTTGTGGCACTTTCCTCCTTTTGGCTCAAACCCCGTGCACAGCACTGAGTGTGAAAGTGTCACAAATATTTGATACAGCCACCATGAAACAAGAACCTTGTCTAGACAGACAAAAAGGGGCATTCTCATGGTAATGCCTGAGAAAGAAATACACTCAAGTGAGAAACTGTCTTAAAATCAAAGACTGGGAGAAAAAAATCTTCTTCTGAAGCACCCAGAAGGTGGTAGGTGTTCTTACCTGCATTCTTTCCAGGGGATCTGCATGACTACAAGCCTTATTAATGAGGTATATGTGTTCCATATATTCTGTTATCCGCTGAAGGAAACTCAATGGCTCGTTGAAGACAATAGGCATGGTGATCTTGGACAGCTCCTAAATGACCAAAGGGCAGGTTAATTTCTTAGACACAACACTAAGTTAACAAGTGACAACTACAAGAATTTTGAAAATAAGTTGTGGGTGAGTCTATTAACAGCATTCTTCAAAGGACATTTGGTAAGCCTGTGGCAGACCTCCAAGCACTACAGTCAAAAGGGGCTGGAAGCACTGCAGAACTCTACTAGCGACCTGAAATGATAAACAACTTCAGAAATTCATTCAGCTAACCTAGCAAATTCACAAAAAATGTTACCTTCTCCTCTGTAAAGCAGAAGAGGTTAAAATTTCCACGGATAGAAGTAATAATGTGCCAACCAGCTCCATACTGACACCGAAGAGCCACATATTCCTTTGAAATCCTCACCTATTTGCACAATTCCTATGTATTGTACTGTAGCAACCACAAATTAATTTTTGAAAGGAACAGTTACATAAAGAATAGTATGTGAATTGCTCTAACAAATTTTAGTGGCTCTCTTTAAGCAACCTGCTATTTGTGTCAGAACGTTTCTCATTTCACATGTATGGATGTGTCAGACATGAAGTTCACACAGAGATTTCCAATTCCCCAGGTCTTTCACTATATCCAAGCAAATTTGGCTGTTTAATCATAAAGTTGCACTCATGACTGAGCATTAAAGCATTCATGTAAGTGCTTAAAACTTAGTGGAAAGGAGAATGCAACATTCTCCTCATCTTGTCACAGGCAGCAAGGGAAAAAAAATGTTAACCCTTACTGGCTTAAATTGATTTGGTCCAAGCAAAGATTCTAGTAGATAGACCACTCATCCCAACAAAAGGAGTTTTGACAGTTCAGGTCTATCTCCTAGATAACATGAATTAATAAAATAAAGCCCTAAATGACATTTTGCTAAGTAAAGAACAAGGGAAGGCAAGATAAGAAAACATTAAGTTATTCAAACCATATTTGACTATATTTTAAATGGCTTTGGTCTAGTTCTTAAAGGACAGCTTCAGAAATGCAATCCACATAGTCCAACAGTGAAAGAAAGTATGGAAATAGTACTGTTACTAAATAAATGTTGAGACCCAGAGTTGCAATTTAAAATTATGCTCCTTAGCAAAAAAAAAAAAATGCAAAATGCACCAGGTATTATTCTGTGTCTTAATGTTTAAGCAATAAAATTAACCAGATTGCACTGGGAGACCCAACATCAGCATGCTTCATCCAGGCTAACTTACCAGTCCAATGCATTTTTTTAATATGCTCCACACACTAAAATCACTTCTAGAAAACATTGGGGCAGGTAATGATGTCCTGCAATAGAAAAAAAACCCAACTGTCATTATCAACCCTTTAAATAACAAGCCATTTTCATTCGTAGGTATTGAAGTAATGTATAAAGGAAGTAAAACATTAACCTAGACTTGGCACAGGAAGCAGAGACACTACATGAACAGTAATGCTCCAAAAGATAATGAGCCAGCAGATGCCCATTTCTCATTCACTGTGGAGCACTGTGTGTTTACCTGTGTCTCTTAATTCCATTCTCTTGAATCTCTGTCTCCCCATTATGCTTTCCCGTCCTTTTGCTTTGGTGTGGATCTAGATCAAGCATTTCTGGAACTTTATGATTTGCTTCTGAAAAGTCTCCTGAAGAATTGTCGGAATCAAAGCCTGCATAAAAAACATAAGGTAACAGTTTTCTTAGGAACCTTATCATGCCACAGAGTGCCACTCACACTTTACAAGTCTCACACCTTAAGTACACTTATACCAGGTTAGTTTATTTAAAAGAATATCAGAGTGAAAACCCCTCATTAAGCTACCTAACTTCCAAGAGTATTATGAGCCAAGTATTGTATTAGAATCAAGAATTCTCAACTCATTTTGCACACTGCTGAATATAAAACCAATTTAGAATCTTAAAAGAGAGTAGCTCCTAATCAGATTAGCTGTACTGTCTCCTCTTCAGAGCTGCAGTGTGATTACAGTAATTTTGTTCAGTTACATAGTTTTCCTCAAAGGCCTTAAAATAATTTAACTTACACTGCTAACAGGGAAGGAGAAAAAAGAAAAAAAGAAAAGAGCAAGGGACCATTTCGCAATCCAGGGGCAAATCCAGACAACTGGAGGCACAGAAATGCAGGATATCTTAACTTCTTTTTGCTACCCATGTGTGCAAACCATGTAACACTTCCCTAAAGGTTCCAGCAGGAACCTGTGGACTCCAAGATGAATTGTTCCCTGAGCTCTCCAAGTGACCCACAGCATGCCCTGCAGCAGGTCTCTGCCTTTCCTATGCCCCAATTCCATCCACGTGGGTCAAGAGCTACTGGAAACACCATTCTAACAATACACCAGCTTACAGCAACATCCTTTGAACAGCTTTAACCATAAAAATGTTAAACCAACAGGAATTTACAGAACACAAACATCTGTATCAAACGGCCCTAAACAGGAGTTGGACTAAAAGAAGATTTTAGTCTAATAATTTTATAATGTTGTTAGTCACACTACTTACATTTTGAATGGTGACAATTTTTGCGTATGTCTTTAAACAAGAAGGTTTTAAAAGCATATTAATCACCTATACACACACACTTGGTCACAATCAACAGCAACAAGCTCCTCCTCGATGCTGCTACACAGAAACAAACTTATTAACAACAAAGGATCAGTTGCAGCATCAACACAGAACACCCTAAAATGATGAATTAATACAATCCTTCACAACTGCCACAGTATTACAACAGAAAATGCTGCTGTTCATTCAGTGCAATAAAGGAATATTTTTGCTGAAATTACCTCTAAAAGCACTAAGGCCTTTCTGAGAGCCAGAAGGGCGAATCTTTCCTCAAGAAACACAAGACTTTAGTTTCCAGCTTCCAGGAAGTACCACTGATATGATCTTACTTGGTAAACAGCAGGTGTAATGGGTGATGTCATGTCTTACCCCGTCTCCTACGTTTTGATGTCACAAGCATTTAATTACAGAGCAACAACCACACCTGGCCAGTCAGTACTCAATTGGAGAGTGTGATAGTCACATATAGATTCAGGTAGTTAAAATGAAGACTACCCTGAAACACCTGTCTTCAAAAAATACACATGTACAACTTCAGCGAACTCACAACAAAGTATTTATGATCTTAAAATGGTATTTCTAATCATATATTGGCTTTTTTGGAACCTGTTAAAGTACAAGGAAGTAGAAAAGGCAAATACTTCAGGGCACAGCAAAATAACTTTTATTAGTTTGACTGACAAGCTAATAAGGTTGGGAAAAAATCCTGACAAAGTTGAAAAAAAAGGATGAGGCACATGTGGCATCACCTAGAAAACTGATCAAGTTCACACAACACAAGGAACAGCATCACTTCAATCACTGGATTATAGGGGAATAATAATGAAAACATGTTACTTGAATTTCAGTCTTTACATTGTACCTGAAACCCTGCAAATCCTATCAAATGTTCGTTGTGTTGTCCACATTAGTTTTTCTGCTTCTCCATGATTCAAAATTGTTTTGCCCTGTTCCTGTACAGCACAACAGTAATTTAGATTCTGGTATATATATTATTTATGGACGACACTACGTCACTGGTAAGAAAATCAATGCCAGTTCAAACAAGTGTCTTGCAGACAAGCAACAAAAATTAAATCCCAGCTCCAGGAAAGTAAGACACATCAGAATGGTAAGTCTGCTTTATTAGAGTGTACCTCCACCTAATTACTTTAAAAAAAACCCAACCAAACCCACTTGGGTTAATCCTAGCCAGATAATCACTAGACTTTCAACTACACTTTCAACTTCAAGCATCACATGTCTTGTCCACTACAAGCCCACTGAGAAAGTTTCAAAAGCTGCTTCTCAGTGAAGTTCAAAGTGCTATGGTTTTGTGAAGAACTACCCAGAGAATGTTCTTCACAGTTTCACTGCAATAAAAACAGTTTACTGAAATGATCTGTTATAGTTTTGCTGAGTTACAAGAAGAGTCTTACACCTCTCCCATTTAAGCTTTGAACCTGAGAAACTGAGCAGCTAAGTTTTACTTACAGGACAGTTTTCACGCTGAAAAGCCACTGGGAGTGAGGATAAAAAAGGGAATAGTGAGCTACACGCAGAAATACAATGTCAAAAATTAATAAGACATCCCAACTTATGCGCGTTAAGCTTTTAAGAAGTCTTAAATTTTCAAAGTAAAATACTTAGGTTGGGTGCCAACATGAATCTATTTCAAGAACTTAAAGAAAAGTGACTTGCCAGTAATTCTAGTTCTCTTAGCCTTCCTCTTCCACATCCTGCAAATGAAACAAGTCCACACAGACTATGCTCCACATCAGCCAAGGGAGCAGAGGCACCCGGTTCTGTGAGTCATGTACACGAGAACACCCCTTTGTACAGTCAGCACTTCCCTGAGCACTAATTAAGCCTTGTCAGCCCAGACAGAAAGGGAATCAAAACAGCAGAGTACTGAGAGCCTTCAGTCCTAAAAAGAGCATAAAGAATAGGGATAAATATGCTAAAAGTGTAGACAGCAAGTGAAGCAAGAGGTATTTTTTTCTTTGCCAGAAATTAGAATTCTACACTTTCCAAAACAAGTCCATCTTCACAACCTGCAGCTGATGGGAGGCAGGTTGGCCTTTCACAACATCTGCAGTACTTAAACATTAAAGCAGAATCCATTGATTCGGTCTGATCCAGGCATTATGAAAATATATTCATTTGGCAGCAGATACTTCATTTCCTTCTCTCCATGTGAAACCAACAGTTTACAGTGAACAATATCCTCACAAATACACCACGCCAGATTAACCTCATGGTGGGCACAGAACAGATTTCCATGGAACGGCAGGTCAATATTTAAAAAAGCAAAATTAAACCATCCATGTTTCAAAAATAAATTACTCTGGTCAACAGCCAAGAATTTTCCTGTTCTGTGGCAGCCCTTTCACAAAACACTTTGGCAAATAGGTATCTGACAGAATTAATGAAGGATACAGCTCTGATAGAGCAGACCCTGGTGGTACATAGTCTTTATAAAGTCTGCATCAAGATTAGCACACCCAAGGTGACATAGATCAAAGTATGCTTTGCTTTGAGAAAAAGCAGATTATTGACAGCTCTGCTGTCGGGAATTAACTGTCAAGTTAGAGTCAAGAATTAGCTGAGACCACAAGTAACATTCCCAAGGGATTCCAAAGGGGAGTACTCATTCATGAGGCAAGGATGTCAAGTGTCAGCAATGCTAATAATGTCCGAATGCAAAGAAAATTCTCTCCATGGAAACTCTTTACTGGTCACTAACACGATTCATCACCTGAACAGCCCAATCCATCCTGCACCCTCACGAGTGTAATCATCACCCAGTCAGGGGCAAACCATCTGCCAGGAGGATGATTCCCAACCACACAGCTTGCAATTCCATCCCACAAGAATGTCTTTTGGATGCGATGGGACAGTGTCAGAAGCAGGAAACTTCTCAGCCAAGGAGTTGAAATCCACCACAACAAAAAATCAGGGGTCTCCTCAGGACAGAGTCATATTCTAGAAGTGGATGCCATCAATTAATAACTACAGAAAAGTTGTGGCTTCCTCAAGGAGTGAGCCCACATTATCTTAAAGGTGGCAGCATACTACCTGGGCTGCTGCTGAGACCCTGCAGAATTCCAGAGAGAACTCCCCACGGAGTCCAAGTGCTCCAAGCCTGGTTTGCTACTTAGAGGACACAAACCACAGTACCCAATTACTAAAATCACTGAACTTGTGGGAACACTTTGCAGTTCCCTCTGGGGAAAGCAGGGCCCAGGACTTGGCAGGAGCAAGGGCAGGGCATGGTGTACACACTGTTTTCATCTCAACATGGAGCTGAGACACAGATGAAGAATGTGCTTGTTCCGGGCAGCGATGTCCCAGTCCTAGAGTTCGAGCAGAACAAGTACATGTCTAAAGGTGGCTTCTGCTCATCTGAGGTAGAAGTCGGAGAGTATCCTTGGAAAGAAGAGACCAAGGACTCTGCCAAGGGCATTTAATTTTTTTTAATCAAAATTTGGAACCCTAAATCCTGAAGTTTTTACTGCAGAACCTGGAAGCTAAACTTGGGTCAGAAAGGACCTTGACTGTGAACTTGATCTCTGGCAATACTGAGTCTACATCTAACATGTCCAGACCATTAAAAAAATAACACACAGATAGGCATGATCAAGACCCATAAAACCTAAAAAATTCAACATAGCACTATCTGAAAGATACAGGAGCAAAGAGTTGCTACAGCAGCTGGGGAACATGAATGTAGAAAGACCTATTTACAGGTTGTTCTTTGCATCAGATTTATGTATGACTTGGACAAGACACAGCTACAAAGAACTAGGTCTGGCTTCACTAGGTTTGTGCAAGTAATTCATCAAACTGTCAGCATCTTCTAAAGCATCCAGCTAGAGAAAGGGATTGAGCACCTGTCTTTAAAGGCAGACAGTCCTGAGGGAGAATGAATCTGAAGCAAACTATTCAGATTCCAAAGTCAGCACTTCTCTTAAACCAAGTACCTGCAGGGCATGTTCCAGGGCAACACATATAACATATATATATATATATAAACTTATCTCCTGCCAGTACATTCCTCCCTGTGGAAGAATAAGATTAGGACAGGACAAGGAGTGCTCACAGAACTGATGCACAATATCCCACTTCTGAGCAGAGTCAGCCCAGATTGCAGGAACATCTCATGCACAATAGCTCAGAAGTCAATACCACCTGGAGTACTTGTGGGGGGAATCAACTCTTTGAGGTTCAGGCAAAAAAGAAGAGGAAAGAGGACAAAACTAGACGAGTCAAACGCTGAGGGCTGTGCACTTCTGCAGCAAGAGACAAAGGAATGCATCGACCTCACAGCTGTACCACACAGACCTCATGCTCAGAGGCACATTTCTGTACACCTATTTCAGTGGAAAAAACTCTAGTTCATTCATGGCATTGGTCCTGAGCTCTTGGAATTGAAAGATTACTGAAGACATACGGCAACAATCCACTGCGTTTTCAAGATTTTAATGGTACAACAGTTTGATTTTACAGAGGAATTTGGAGTACTACCCCTATCACTCCCAGCTGGCATGAATGCAAACCAAATTTCCTCCTCTTCTCCGTGACATAGTTGTGACAAGTCCTATACAGCCTGCTGTCAGTCACACTGCTTCACCCAGCCCCCTTTGTTTACTCTCACATGCATTTCCAACCAACCATGTCTAAGTCCACCTTACCCACTTGTATCTACAATGTACTTCCATTCCTTCAGCTTTCAATGCTTCCCATTATTCTCTTCTCATTCCTGTGATCCTACATTAACCACTCCACACTCAACATTTCTCATTTCCCCCGTTACAGGACTTCTCAAGAGACATTTCAGTGGAAGACTTTAAAATTGTTTGAGATCTTTGAGCGGATTTCCTTTATTAGAACACTTCAAGCATTTTATTTCACCAGCAAAACCATCTAAGGCTCTTACAAATAACTATTCATCCTTGTTAGTTCAAAGCAAAGTACCATTCGATACACTGCTCAAGTGTGAAGTGATTTAGGTTTAATTTTGTAGAAAAAATATGGGACTGCAAAGACTTTTGGCTCCCTATTTTGAAAGCACACTTCTACAGTAATTTGTTTCTGACTAGAAAAACATTTTCTACTTCAATTCCTTAGCATAAATCTTCCATTAAAATAATAAAAAAAAAAAGAAAATAATAAAATAACGATAAAAACAACCCATGGAAAATATTTCACCTTTCAAAGGGTCTTAAAAGCATTACTTCTCAAGCTGCTATTAAGTTACCTGCTTTTCCAGAAAACAAAAGTAAGACCTGGCCACTGAAGGACTGTTCTAATGATAAAATGATAGCCAGCATTAAGCTTTAACGAAAACTCCTCATTTCCAAGCCTGAACACAAATTATAATTCTCTCTGTCCACTTTTCAGCAGACAGAACTACAAGTTTTACCAACAGAGGCTTCGTTTTGATTTATTATTAACAGCTACATGTTACTGGCCCCTCACCACACACACAATCCAATTTATAGCTTTTTCCCCCCCCCTTGGCACTGTGCCCATCGCTCACCCGTAACGGCATCATAAAACTCTTCTTCACCGTTCATCCTTCAGTGTGAAATCTCTGCACAGCCAGTCCAGCTCCCTCTAATGCATTGTTGAATTTGATTTAGAGATCAAGTATCTGTGTGCTGTCAGGGTCTTCTTTTGCAAATTCCCAGCTGCTTTAGATGATCTGTTTGACAAGACAGGGAAACAGAATTAGCAACTTCCACATTTCTTACGTGCACAAACACGCACACTTGACAAATACCAATTTTCCTATTTCCTCCCATGGTAAAAGATGGATTTTTACATTCATAAGTAAACAGCCTTCTTTGATACCAAAGAAATTTTGAAGATGAATACTGCCTGCCACAAGAACAGTTGCTTTACTATGCCACCCTCCTATCTCTATAAATACTTCATATACATTTCTGTAAAATATATCTTATTTACTGCAAGTTAAATTTCAAGTACAACTGAAAGGAGCAGAGAACTGACAGAAGAAAAAGACAGCCGGCAACCCAAAAACTCTTTTCAGCAAGAGGAAAAGCCTTACTGCATCCTTAACCAAGAATGACAGGAACAAGAAAGACAACAGTTGTATCTCAAAATCTGACCACTGCATAAAAATGTTGGGCCTCACTCTACGTCATGCAATCAGTACATAGTGAGCCTTAGAGAAGTTTTCTCAGGCTACTGCTATGAACCCTTGAAGAGACAAGGAGATTGTCTCCTTGTCTCTTCAAAAACTGGAGATTTTTCCATCTAGGAGGAGTGTAAAGAACCAACAAACTTTTCCTCGGTAGAACCAAGTGCACTGCAAATAACTTACAGATTTATGAAGCACTCCAGCTCTACTTTATGGATAGACTAAATCAGGGTTTTTTCCAGATGGTTGGCAATGGTGTAATGCAAACATTTTTACTTCACCCAACTTTAGTTTAAGGAGAAGAATGAGAAAATTTAGTTTCCACTCTTACAAATGTTCACCAGGTACCAACAACGAGCCAAGTACACAACAACAGACAACAGCATGGCAATGGTATCAATATCTCCTCCAGAACAACCTCAATCTGTCAGTCTTAATTTTTTATGATCCTTGAAGATTCCACTGCTTTTGTGGCAGTAGTTTCTCCAGAGTAATTATAACTTGCACAGTTCCATTCCAATTAGGAGAAACAAAGCCAGAAGCAGGAGAGTTTACCATGTTTGAAGCCAATTCCTTCTTCTCTACAAGAAATCAAACTGTGTTTCAAGCCTTTTTCCCCTCACTGCCCAGAACAAAAGCTAGTTGAATGTCTCACACACATACAGTCCTTCCAATTGTCCATTCAGAAGAAGGAGCTAAAACAGCTTATTATGGAACTCAGTTAATGACTACAGCATTTGCCCTGAAGTGTTCTGTCTGTCAAGGCCAGGTATTTCAGTTTGTCACTTTTCCCTTAGGAACTTCCCATTTCCTTGCTACTGCAGGATTTTGTATCGATCTCTGCATCAGCAATATCATATTTATAAGTCCTCACCTCCACAAGAACAAAACTTTAAACATCTGCTTCTCCACTGTTGCTACACTGCTGTTGCAATTGCTCTCAGCTGCATGAGTTTCCTTCCCTTTTCCCTGTGCTGTTCTACAGCCAGAGACTTTTAAACCTTTTTCAGCTTTCTTGCTCATCAGCAACAAGTTTCTGACTTCTTTTGCCAAAGCTCTGCACTCTCCTAAGCAAGGATGCAACAGCTCAGAGCATTTAAGGCAGGGATATGTCCGTCTGAAGGATTCCAGTGAAAGGCTATCAGCAAGTGCTCATTGCAGCAGCTCGGATTTCTGCATGAACTAAACACTAGATTTGGTATCACAGAATAGCTTGGGTTGGAAGGGACCTTAAAGATCATCTAGTTCCAATTTTTCTAAATCTGTACTGTAAGTACAAGTCAGTGTACTATCCCTGTGTTATGCTGTCTAAGGGAAATCAATCCTTGACTCTGTAAAAAAAGTGCCTGTTCATATCAAAGTTTCTCCAAACTTTCCAGCCCCACCAGCAATATATCTGGGAGTATCTCCTTCAAGGACTCCAAATATGTCATATCTTTGCAGAAAATCTCTCCTTGAGGATGCAACTATGTAAACTTTTCTACAGGGCTGAAGGGAAGGAATCCAAAGAAAACTATTGCTACAGAAAACCAGGACTCATCTGAGGATAAGTGTTCACCTCAGATGACCACACTGGACTCCACTAATTTGCCAAAAAAGAGGTTGCATTAAAGGACTTCTTTAACCCTCCAAGTATCCTTGAAGATGCAAGACATTTATGGTTTCAATTGTCCTCCTGGCAAAACAGCAGCCAACATTTCCAGAAGGACACTTGGATACACACATGATACAACCCTCTCATGATCAGCACTACAGTTCCCTCATTTTCTCCATGTTTTCTTGCATCTTCCCTTTTTCTGTTTTGTCTCAGTTTTGTAACAGTCTTGTATAGAAGGCACTGAGAAATAAAAATTATGACTTAAAAAACTGTCAATTATCATTAAGAGCCTTAGAATAAATAAGGTCACACAGATGAATACCAGTTTCTCCTCTCCCCTCTCCTGCACAATAAGAATTGCATTACAAAAGGACCTGTGAAGTGGAACTCCATCCCACAGTGTGCACATGGAGACAACCCAGATTTCCTATAAAAACACTCTCCAAGTACAAATGAAGTGGCCAGAATCATCAACTTGAGTTAATCTCACACCACTCCTGAAGCTCACTGCTATTTGAAAATGAAAGTTCAGTCAAATCCCTGTACGTTACACACAAGCTTTATAACTATTACCTAAAGAACCAAATATTCATTGAAATCACTTTAAATAACAGTCACAAATTGTCCCAAGGTGCCAAGAACAATTTTAAAAGGATAAAGTAATATATTTTGATAAGGTTACACTGGGAATAACTTCACGCTTATATCACTTCTTTTACATTCAGTTCTTTTATACAGCAGAGATTAACATGAATTTGCATGTAGCTGAACACAGTGATAACAGCATTCAGCTTCCATGAGCCAAAAAGCTAGGATTAAGTCCTTTTCTCTTACTGAAAGCAACAGCAAAAGTTACTTTCAGCTAGGTTGAAATGCCAGAAGACAAAAACATCCTGGTTGCTTCATATTCAGTATTTGTAATCTGCATTTCCTCCTCCATGTCCCTGATGTATCCAGAAGAATTCACTTACACACGAGCAACTGTAAATAACGGGTTTTACCAAAATTGCCACTGGAGGAAGGGTGCAACACTCCAGTGGCAGACAGACCTTCAGGAGCTCAGGACCAGCTGTCCTGGAAAATCCCTCATAAAGCATAAACATGGTATCATGTTCTCAGCTTTTAGTCCTACAGTGTAGAAGACATATAAAATATATTTGGATATTTTCTTATATACCTAGTAATAACTAGGAATGGAGCAAACAGGTTTCCATACAGGATTTCACTGGCTCCTTGTTGGAGAGAAAACACTGTTTCAGCCATCAGGGTTTGCTGGTTTACAGGTTAAAGTTATCTTAGTGGGTTCACAGGCAGTGCCAAGGGCTGAGCCTGAGTGCTCAAGGCACAGACAATCAGAAAGGTGCTTTTTGTGGCGACCTCAGCCCAGCTGCCACACTGATCACCAAGTCATTTTATAAATGACACGGAAAAGCTGCACGTAGTGGCATTTTAAGAGAACTGTAAATTTGCCATTAAATGATGATGACACACCCCTAGCCACAGGCAGCCCAGATTTTGTGGTTTACAGCAACAAAGCTTATCTATTTCCTCATATTTTAAGGGTAGGTATTGGTACAGACTAATCAGATTATTATGGGATTTGTGTGCATGAGCAAAAACTGGCACATTTATTTTTATTTTCGTATCAAACTGATCTCCCTACAGAAAAGACACTGTTTTTGAAGCTCAAACCGAAAGAGATAAAATCATCCAAAAAAAGTAATAATACCCATCCCAACAGTACAACTTTGGTTGGTAAATCTGTACTGCAGCTGTATTATCTTATGTTTACTCTGACAAACTCTCTGTCTAGAATATTCACAGTAAGATGTTACTCTTTGAAATTACCCTTAAAGTGAGTGCAAAGCAATTTACAGAAAAAACTAAGCCTAACATAATTTATTGAAGCAAGTCTTGGACAAGTTATTTGGGCAGAACCTAGTTTTTCTACTCATTTTGCTTATTTGCACACCAATGCCTAAAATATACAAACCCAAACTACCAAGAGTTAAGCATAGTATGTGAAGTCAAAAACTTGTAAGACCTTCTGGCATCTTCTAATCAAAGAACAACCACTTCAGTTCCTCTGAAATAAGCTCTGCACTTTGGTGATGTTCTAAAGCCATCCACAAACAGGTTAAACAAGATATTAGGCTGTCCAATAACACAATTTAGAAATGCAAATACCAATGCTGAAATAAAAATGCTATTTTTGTCCCAAGCAAGAATCCCCAAAACCTGAACAGGTAAAGGACAGAAATATAACTAAGTACTAATCACATGGGCAGAAGTGATTAGTATTTTTGTTATTAAAAGGTCTCACTGATGCTGCACAACAAGTCAAAAGGTTACCTGAAGGGAGCCTACAAGAAAGGTGGAGAGGGACTTTTTATAAGAGCATGTAGTGACAGGACAAGGGGGAATGTGAATTTGAATTGACAGAGAGCAGGTTTAGATTAGATATTAAACAAAAATTCTTCCCTGTGAGGGTGGGGAGGCCCTGGCACGGGTTGCCCAGAGAAGCTGTGGATGCCCCATTCTTGCAAGTGTCCAAGGTCAGGCTGGACGGGGCTTGGAGCAACCTGGGATAGTGGAGGGTGTCCCTGCCCATGGCAGGGGGTTGGAACTGGATGGTCTTTAGGGTTCCTTCCAACCCAAACCATTCTGTGGTTCTATGATACTCATTAAAACTCCTTTAAATTCTCACAGTTCATCAGAAAATGTCACATTCCTGCATGACTGAGGACCACGGACAGTCCCTTTCTCAAAGGACATGGGGATGTTTTGCAAAGGCAAAGGACAAAGCAGTTGAAATAAATACTGCAGAAACACAAGAAAATACCTGCACCACATTCACAGCACACCTTGAAATAGGTTCTACAGAGGGAAGGAGTTACTCAGAATGACATCCTGCCTTTCAGGAGTATGTCTGTCACAGACACAGAGAACAAACAGAAAGGGCTGTTCCTAAATGTGTCTGAGACGGATCCCCAGAGGCTCAGCTCGGGAGCAAACATGCTCCTCTCAGTGATGCTCACAGCCCTGATGCAGAGAGTGTCACTATTCACACCACCCACGGTGACAGCCAGGGTCCCATGACAAAGGAAGAACAAAGTTGTAGCGTATCTGTCAATCAGCTGGTTATGAATAATGTCACACAAAGTGTTCCTCAAGCGCAGTTGAACCCGTCACTCACTCGGTGTGACACCTACCAGGTGATCTGGCTCCCAGGAACACGCTTGGCTTTGCAAAGATTAACTCTGTGCAGGTCAGAGCATCCCCTACAAGGTCACAGTCCCCAGCAGTAGAAGGTACAGGAACTCTCTTTCAGAAACACATCAGTCCCAGAGACTTTGCACAATTCCCATTTTAAACCGTTTCCTCCCACTTGAATTTATTTTTAAAACCAGGCCAACAAAAGCCGCAAGACTTTGCAAAATCACTTTATAAACTCATTTGCTCAACGCGCTCTGTGACGTGCATGTGAGCATTGAGCACCTCTCTGAGAAGAGATGCACATTCCACCCTCATGGCTGCTCTCCAAAACCAGACTGTGGGGATCCACTGTCTGCAGAACACCCGCGCTCTCCACACCTATATGCCAGATGAGGCAAATACGCCACGAGGGGAGCTTTGGGCTGGACATTAGGAGGAATTTCTTCACAGAAAGGGTTGTTAAGCATTGGAAGGGGCTGCTCAGGGAGGTGGTGGAGTCCCCACCCCTGGAGGTGTTCAAGGAACAACTGGAGGTGGCACTCAGTGCTCTGGTCTAGCTGAAAAGAGTCACAGGCTGGACTCCATGATCTTGGAGGTCTTTTCCAACCTAAATGATTCCGTGATCCTGAGGCTGTGGAGATGACCTGCAATGGTTGTCCATAACATCATTTCATCTGCTTACAGCTCTATCAAGCACTAAAAGCTGAAATTTCCTATGCCATTTATCTGGATATGTCAGTAATCCCACAATCTTGTCGCCTCGTGTGCTTGCTCCTTCTCAAAATCCATTTGTCAGCAGAAAAACAATAAAAACAACCAGTTTATGCCTCTGTCACCATGATTCTGGATCCTTGGAACTTATACACAATTAAAAAAAACCCCAAAAAACTGTACCCCAGAACAACCTGTAAGAGTTTATACATGCAGCTACTCTGGCTTAGTTAATTCGACTAGTTCCTCCATACTAACTTGTTCTTCCAGGTTAATCCCCAACAAAGACCCGGCTGGATAACCGAAAGTTACTCCTCCTTAAAGAAACATTTACATTTCTATAGAAAGACCAGCATTTACAGCCCAGTGGCTCATTGGGCTGGAATGTGGCTCAGCAAGCTCAGGTTTGAAGCTGGCTCAAGAAAACTGCAGTGCTTTTTTTCCTCCAGACCTGAAGCAGAAATTTCACATCATGCATGCAGCAATTCTGGAAAGCTTTGCTGACACCATCCTGCTACCTTTACAAATCCCATTTTTTTTCACTTTGAAATCACGTGTTCTGGCTCTGTGAGACCCATAAAACACTCAGTCCTGCTCATTACACTGATATCAAATCTACTTGTGAGATCAAGGAGCGTTTCAGTAAAACCAAGTACAGAATCAATAGGCAGTCAGGAAAACAACCACAGCATGAGCAGGTAGGGTGTTAGGAGTTGAATACACTGGAATTAGAGTGCCACCAAAGAATTCATGAACTAGCACATTCATCAGCTTTTTCACATGCCTAACAAGGTTTTGTTGGATCTGCACTTTCACAGCAAATTTTAAAATCATTAAAGTTTATTAACTTGAAAAGAGAATAATTGCAAGGAAGAAAAATCAGGAAAAAAAGGGGAAAAAAGGAAAAAGGAAAAAAGTCACTTAGGACTTCCTCACAAAAAACATTTTCATTAGTTTGATATGACAAGGATGAGAGGAAATGTGAATTTTCAAACTGAGAGAGGGTAGGTTTAGATTAGATATTAAACAGAAATTCTTCCCTGTGAGGGTGGGGAGGCCCTGGCACAGGTTGCCCACAGAAGCTGTGGATGCCCCATCCCTGCAAGTGTCCAAGGCCAGGTTGGATGGGGCTTGGAGCAACCTGGGCTAGTGGAAGGTGTCCCTGCCCATGGCAAGGGGTGGAACAAGATGGTCTTTAGGATCTCTTCCAACCCAAACCATTCTGTGATATCCTGGATGCACCTTCTGTCCAGAAAGAGACTCCAAGAGCCAGCAGAAGACCAGAGATACACACTCTTCACAATAACACTAAAATTAAAAAATGGGGGGAAAAAAGGACAACAAAAAACCCAACAGTCTACAGCATGGTTGGGGGAATAGGAGCCAACCCCATCATCTCCTCAGTTGCCTGCTGAAATAAAACAGAGCTGTAGTACTTCAAGGGATTGAAATAAATAACTCAAACTGGAAGATAAATATTCATGTGTGTTTGCTTCATACACATCTCCTGAAAACATCAAACTGCAGTGTTTCATCTCTGCTTCAGCAAGGATGAATCCTAATTGACTTATGAAATTAGGTTACCAACAACACTGGATCTAAAACATCTACAAAAATTAGCCAAGAAGTCAATTTAATTGGCAATTTAGATGCCTGCTGTAATTATTATGCACTTAAAATCTCTTTAGCCAGAGAACAGCTACAGATGGCAGAATCCAGAAGAGGATTTTCTTCACCAAGTTAGATTTCTTTCTCACTCCAAAGTTTGAATGTAATACCATCTTCCACCAAGATGTCTTGGCAAGATGAAACTCTCTCTACATCCACAGCAAGAAAAGGGCAACTTCCTTCTGAAGTTAACAAAGTGCAGAGAGGCTGAGTGATGAGGATCAACACAAATCAAACTGATTTATGGCAGGAAGAATCCTGTTCTGTTCTCTCAGGAATACCAGCTTCTGGTGATACTTCACAGGAATTAGAGCCAACTGGAACCCTGCGAGTCTGGCTTTCAGCTGAGGAAAAGCTACAAAATTTGTTTCTGCATCAGAACAAATGACAGTAATTGTTGCACACACAAATACTGCCCCCAGCACAAAGCTACAGTGCTGCTACCAGAGGTATTATTTATTGAACATAAAAATTGTAAAGATGAAACTGGACAGAAAATACCCTCTCAGCACAGTGCTCAAGTACCTATGGAACCAATGGCTATTCCCCACTTTCTCTTCAACCAAAAATTCTGTTCTACAGCCAAGGATACTGGCTTGAATTTCCATAAATCTAATAAACAAACAGAACAAGGAAACTTGATTCCAGCAGATTAATATCTCCTGATGCAAAACGCTTCGCTGAAATTCCCACAAAACTCTGTAAATGTTCTCCTTTTTTAACACCATCTCAGTATTTGAGACATTTTTCCACCTGGGAGCATCTGGTACAGCATTTCTTGGACTTTGTAACCTTCCCTTGGAAACTATTTCATGGCCCATGATTGTAAAATATGACAAAATTCCATTTTGCATTCCTCTCCACGCATGATGCAGAATGTTAGGTTTGATCATGAGTGATAAACCAGCTCATTTCTAAGCACATTGTTAAAAAAAAAAATAAATCATTCACTACTGCATTGTAAAACTAGTTACTTTTTTTTTTCTTAGTAGTTTCCTGAGGAACTGTTCTATCTTACAGAGATAAGGTGGGAAGTAATCAATAACTCCAAGCACAGTGACACAAGCGTCAGCAGATATGTAATTAATCATTTATGAACACTTCTCTTTGAAGGTAAAATTAATGATGCTTCAGTATTTCCCATCACGATGCAACCACCCCTACAAATTGATCACTGAAGCTTATGAATGTGAAGACAATTACAGCATAAAACATCACCGGAGAAAACCCCTAGAACCGCAAAAAGTAGTTACATTTTTAAGTTTATAGATCTTCCTACTCAAAGGCACTTTTTAAGCTTTGTCTCTGTGGGCCCATTCTCTCCAGGCAAGTGCAGGTTTACATTTATTCTGTACAAGGTATCTTACAAAATCATTTTCACAGAGACTCTTAAATAATTGTGATACCAATTATATGACAAACAGAGCAGGAGGACAACAGTGATGAACCCAGTGCAAAGCCCTACAGCATAAGAAACCATATTTTCATGCCTACCAACAACTCCTCACACACTGGAATTCTGCAGCACACGCTCATGCACACAACCAGAAGACTGTTAATGAGTTTTAAGAGGACATCACAAATTTACAAAAGCTTTAGAAAGTCAGAGTTTATGCTATGGGTGAATTTCCTTTAAAGCTACGTTTGCAGTAGATAACTAATGGATTCCAGTACAAGGTTGCTACTACGTTTGCTGTTGTCAAGAGATTAAAAAAATAAAATAAAATAAATGTTGACATTTATTAATTGTTGACATTTATTAAATGTCTCAAGACAGGACAAATCTCTCTATTTAGATTCAGTTTTAATAAAGAATCCACCCAGCTATCTGCTCAATAACATTAACCCACTTGGGTAACAAAACGTGCACAGCACTTTGTTTAAAAGAAAGACCATGTAAACAAAGTTATTTGCATCTCTGAAGATCGGTAGCATTTTTGTTTCACTATTGAACAACCATTCAGCAGTTTCATTGGTGCAAAACCTAGAAAGAACCCTACACAGGGGTCAGTTTTGTTCTCCTGACAAAGTTCTCATCTCAGTGAACACACGCTGCTGAAGGGCCTGTTATGAACGGGCTGGTGAGGGAATCTCTCCACAGCCTCAACACACACAAGTTTTATAATTGAGAGTTATTAAAGGGATTCTTGTTCTCACTTGATTGCACTGACATGTTGCAGGGAACAGAGTTTACATCAGCACCTCAGTGGCCAGAGCTGTGGGTGAGTTAAAGAGCTGAAGTGAGTGATGAGAACCACAGACACCTCAGAACTCACACACCACCTTCAGACTTCCCATCACTGCTTTTAACTATCATCACAACCAAAACACAATGAGATCTATTAACAGTGCTCTTTTGGGAGCACTAAAAAAAAAATTCACTCAGAAGAGTAAAAATATAATGAAGTTATCCGTTCATGAAAACACATTTCTTGAAAAATACCTTAAGCATGCAAACTTTACAAAACCCCAGAGGTTCACAGCATCCCAGCAGCCACAACCTTTATCTCATCTGAAACTCTGGACAGCACAGCAAAGGAACTGGACTCCAGCAGGAACACCACAGACCAAGGTTTCCACTCAGTCTAATGCCAGGCACAGAGTAAAAGACAGTTTAAGTTTTGGACTATAAAACCCAGAGGGTCAAAACTAAAAGGTTTCTGCAGCTGCAGGGACAATTCACCTTTTGTGCACCCTCCCTCCCACCAGACTGATAAACAACTCCAGGAAGACAACACTCTGCAGCCTCTGCATTTTCTGAATGGAGGCTGCTGTAATTTACTAAAAAACTATCTCATTACATGCACAATATGAGCATAATAACAATTATGTGCATAATAAAATATACTGAACTAAATCTAAAGGATCTGCCTAGACCAGCAAATGAATTTCCAATTGTAACTGTATTTAAGGGAAAGAAGAAAATCAAGTTTAAGGAAGTTTAGTCTATTCTTGTCTGTTCTTTTGTCTGTTCTTGTAATTTATTGATCCTGAAAATTAAGACATTATCTTTGTGCACTGAATCAACAATACATTTTTTGAAGAGTATAACTGAAAGTTATGGTAAGCCACATTTGACACATTCTAATTGCTTACTGCTCTCCTGCAACTTGCTATTACAAGCCTTTAAGGATACAAAATAAATAATTACATCATCATACATCTATCTGCACAGTAATTATCAAGAATTCAAGGACTGAGATAATGTATTCTGTAATTCCCAGTTCTATGGTGGTCTATTCCATAAAATAATAAAACCTATAAAAGAATTGCCATAATGCATAACCTATATTCTTTTGCAAGACTAAGCACATCAAAGTCCCATATCTCCAAAGTGGCAGATGCAGGGTGACCAACTTGTTCATTGCTCTCATTTTCCAATTCATTCAGCTTGGAGAAGGTGCCCCTGTGACCAGTTACATGTTCAAACTCAGCAAAAACACGAGCATTCCATATTTAACACATATTCTTTGCACGCCCGATTTTGTGCATTTCTTCCAAAGAATGTAAAGAGAACCAAACATTTTAGTAACTTCACAAAGAAGTGACTAAACACTAAGCATTTTAAACATCACAGCAGCATCACATACAGACATTTCTTGTATCTCCATGACTCAGGTGGCAAAACTGATGCTGAAGTGAAGGACTAGAAAAATGCCACCCTGTAAATGGAAGCCCTAGATATCAACCAGCATGATGTAACACTGCACTTGCTCAAGGACAAGTTACTTCAAATACCAAAGCTAATAACTTATCTGCTTAAAAATTCAGCGTACTTGCAGGCAAACCTTGCTTTCAAACAACGACCAAAAAAAAAAAAACCCATCATCTGACTGGCACTACAAACAGTGGTTTAAAAATATAGCCTTATCAAAGCAAAAAAAGCCTGGTTGGGATGTTTTCCAGCCAACACTAAGATAACAGAAAGCAAAGCTTTCCACCTTTGTTCTAGGTCAGCGTGTGTGAAGTTCATACAGCAGAATTCACAAGAAGAAAGACTGAAAGGAATACCAGTTTCAATCACAAGACCTGTCAGCTTAAGCAAGTACGTATCATGGAAAGCAGTAACAGTATTAAAACTGATCTAAAGAAACCATCCAAGAGTGAAAATGCTCTTCAGTGATCAGTTACTGCCTAGAAGTCAGCAAACAAATAACTAAAACCCACACTGTTTTTTCAGTATTGCACCAAACAAAACCTTTAACCAATCTAGTCTCCAACTACTTGCAGGCACGGGGTTTGTTGTCTAATCATCATTTTCTATCTCCAACTTCCGGCTTCTGTTTCTAAGATTATATTGGCACGGCTGAAGAACCAGTTCTGGAGGAAAATGCCACATTTATTCCTGGACAGCAGACGTCTCAGTGCTTCCTTTCGAGGACTCCCTGAAGTTACAGGTTCACCACGAGGTGCTGGTGGTTCAGGAAAGCAACACCAAGAATCACTCCTGGTCTTATCCCAAATTGCCCTCGACTTTCTGTCACGTGGTCAAACATTCGCACGGCTTGACAACTATTTTAAGAAAAAGCTGTGTTTACTGTCACTGAAAACCCAAAGGGTTCCTTAGGGGAAAAATCACTGCTCGGAATTTCTTGCTTCCATGCTAGTTTAGCCAGTTCTCCCACTTCCATCCCACGGTGCAGCGCTTTATGTTTGGAAGTTACCCAAGTCACTGCTTCCAGACATTGCCCTGAGGTTTTACAAGTCCCTGAGCATGGTGCTGCAAAGTTGGTTAAGGTGACATGTACGTGGTTGCTCCCAGATGGCAACATGAACGTGGAGTTACAGAACTTTGGAGGGTTAAGTCGGAATGATTCAATTTCAGTTTTTCCTGCACGTAAAGCTTTAGAAGAGGAAACACCACAAGAGGAGTGGTGCAGTGATGCTAATCAACACTGCATATCCATGTCTCCCTTTTAGTTTTCCTGGGATCAAAACTGAAGGATCTGTACTTTAACAGAGAAAACTCAGTAAATGGAAGTAATATCTGCTTGAACTCAACATGTTTTGGCAGATACTCCTGAGAGGAAACACAAGGCTATGGCACACACAAAAACCAGAAGGTGATTTTGAACCCACATCTGAAATTCTGGCCTGCAAGTGCTGCAGAGTCCAGAAGGAGTCCTGAATCTGAACACACAGAGAGCACAAACATGATCAATACTCAAATTAAATAAATGGCAACATAACTTATACCTTTGTTACCATGCAGAAGTTCTGGTGGCATGGTATTTAAAAAAAAGCCTTTTTTCCTGCTATTTTTCCCATCTTGCTTGTCTCCCTTTCAGGAGCTCTGTAAGAGAAACATCGGGTAGGTAACTGAAGAACAAAAAAAAAAAAAAAAAGCCAAACTCAAATAAACCCTGACTGCTCGCTGTGCTTCAGCTGTGGCCTAAAAGGCCCCTTGAGGCTCCCGTGCTGAGCTGAGCCGAGCCCATGTTCCCCTGGGGAACTGCCTGTCGTAGAATCCTCTGCTAAACCACCCAGCTGCAAAAGCAATCGGAAAAACACAATAAAATTAGAAAAAGCCCAGCGCCGGGGCTGACAGAGCTGCGCTGACCTGCACCCTCTGCAGGGACAGCGATGTCCTTCAGCCCCCGCTCCCTGCCCGGCCACAAAGAGCCCGAGGGCTGGCAAGGGGGAACCGGGAAGGGCTCAGCACCAGGCAGGGCTCAGCATCGGGATCAGCACCGGATGGAAGGGGAAGGGGCTCAGCACCGGATGGAGTCACAGCACTGGGAAGGGCTCAGCACCAGGCAGCATCAAAGCACCGGGCAGCATTATAGCACCAGGCAGGATCACAGTACCGGGATCACAGCACCGGGCACAGCACCAGGCAGGATCTCAGCACCTCGAACCGGGTGGAATCTCAGCACCGGGAACCCGGTGGAATCACAGCACCGGGGAGGCACTCAGGACCTCACCCCAACACCCTCCACCCTGCTGATCGACCCTGCGGGGTCCCGCAGCGCCCCAAGACCCCCGCGTGAGTCAAGGCCCCCCCGCCCGCCGCCGCCGCCGCGCTGACAGCGCGCCCCGCGGCTCACCGGGGAGCGACCCCCCCGCGGCCCACTGCGGGCGCTGCCGAGGGCGCGAGGGCCCCGCGGGGAGCGCAGCGCGGCAGCCCCGGCCCTGCCCAGCCCGGCCCGGCCCGGCCCGCGGCGTTACCTGAACCAGCCCCGATCCCGGCTCCGCTCCCGCTCCGGCCCCGCCGACACCGAGGCGGAAGTGCGGCCCTGGACGCGCCGGAGTGACGGGCGGCCCCGCCAATCGCAGGGCGCGGCCGCGCTCCGCCGCGGCGAAGGCGGCCAATCGGCTCCAAGTTCCCCGCTGGGAGGCGGGGCGAATGCTAATGAGGCGCGGAGCGTCTCCGCCCCGGGCCGCGCCACCGCTGGGGAGAGAGCGGGCCAATGGCACGGCGGGGGGGCGGGCATATGCAGATGAAGGGGATAGCCATAGGGGCGTGGCTATGCAGATAAGTGTGGTACCGGCAGCCCCCGGGGCGTGAGGCCGCCTCACCGGGCGCGATCCCGGGGTCGGTGCGGCCCCTCCTGCACGAACACAACGAGGTAGCTACTCTTGCCGGTTGTGTTTTGTGGGAAAATTGTACCCTCAACCCCTTGCAGAGCGGGAGCTCGGTCACCGTAACCTTGTAGTACAATGGGTTGCTCTTTAATGACAGGTGAAAATAAACATGTCCTTCCTATCTTTCAGTGTTTGTCATTATAAGTGGCGTCTCAAGGTTGGGCCCTGTAGCTGCACATGTTCTTATGCGTTCTGCTGCTTGATCAGGACTAATACGAATTTAAACACTATTTTGGGGATTATATAACTTTCAGGCCATCCTTGAGGCACGTCACCTGTAGGCTACAAATGCAACAGTTCGATTTTCAGTTCCTTCCATCGTCCTGGTGTCATCCTCCACGTCCTGCTGCTCTGAGCAGGTCGATGGACACCTCAAACCTCAGCATCTGTCCTGCTGCTCTGAGCAGGTTGATGGACACCTCAAAACCCCAGAGAAATGCCCAACAAAGCCGTGTGCTGGTAGCTCACGGGTCAGAGTCGCTCCGTGCCCGGAGAGAAGCCAACAGGTGCCTTTCTTTCCCTCGCCCCAAACTTGCACTTGTTCGTGCACAACAGGTGACTGGAGGCAAGCCCGTAATAATCCCCTTCGCCTCAGTCATTACTGGCAGGGTAAAGCAATTGAGGCTGTTTGTAGCTGTTGGTGCAAGTATCAAAACTGTGAGTCAGGAGTTTAAAATGAATTTGATTCATGGCATTTCTCTCTCACGCAACACCTGTTCCGCTCTTTTTATTTACCTGCTCGTTTCTGAGTCTGCGAGGTGTTTGCTTCACGTGCACACAGACTTCTCCCATGAGCGGGGGTTTGGAAATCTTTTCCAATGAAATGTCTGTGTTGTTCTCTTTTTGTACCTGAAAGCTAAGAATTGCTGGAATCAGCAACCATGACCTTAAAAAGGAAAAAGAAATTTAAAAATATCACAAAGCATGCACAGGTCAAGGTCTTTAGGAGATCAACCACAGAGATAAAAGCTTCCATCCTGAGGAGCTGGAAACCAACCTGGATGAAATACAACTCATATCACTAACACAAAACATGGATATAGTTGCTGAAGGAGATTTTCTTCTCCTCTTAAGTAGGAAATGATATGGGATGTTGGGAGGGTCCAGCACAAGAGCGAAAAAAATCCACTCAGGAGTGATAAGGTGGAGCCTGAATAAGGAATGGTAGGGAGTAAAGGAGGGAAATGAGTCACAGAAACATTTATCCTCAAAATTGTCTTCTACCGTTGACTCAGTTCTCAATGCAAAGCAAATATAGGGATTAGCACATGAATTCTGTAGCACAGAACTCGTTCATCAGAGGTGGTTTTAAACATGGGAGGATGTTTAAATGGTTTTAGCAAGGGAATGGCTGCAAGGCTGGTGGGGAAAATCATCACAAAACACAAACCACTCCTTTGCTGCACAGCTGTCTCCTGCCATCCCCAAATACTTTCCTGGCACACTGTTGATTCTGGAGTATTGCTCACCCCTAAATGGGCTGACAGCTCCTGGCCATCAGCCACATGCTGACAGTGTACGAGGCACAAATTAACTCCTTCCTCTGGCACAAACAGAAGGTTTTAGATGAAAATTCCACCGAGAATTTCTCACACGTGTTGGGATTGAGGAGTGTTTTGGGGTCGGCACAGCTGTCTCCACAGATGTCTGTTGGTCCCCTCAGTGCAGGTTGTTTCACCCCTGCATTCACCCAGGGGAAGCTACAAGGCAGGTGTTATTGGACACATCTTTAGGGAATACAAATCTTTGGGAGCAGAGGATAATTTGTATATTTCTAAATCTGGATACAAGATTTTTTTCCTGATTTTCCCAGAAACATTATTTTTTTTTTCCGGTGACCCCAAATTCAGCCATCCTGTTTTGGATTACCCAACATTATAGGCTCAACATGAAGCACAGAAATATTTCTCCTGTGGCTTTTAAGCAAAGGCCCACCAAAAAAAAAGTAAGCATGAATTTATATTATTATTTTCTGACTGAGCAGGCCTTTGTCATGACTAAGCAGCTGATCTGGAAGAGCTCTCCAAAAGGATCACGGAAAGAGAAAACCCACTGATTAGATGGCCAAGGAATACCAAATTTGTGTAGCTGCTTCAGATCTAAAATCACAAAACCCCAAAATTGGACAGGGAGAAGAATCTAACTCCATATTTGTCTCCCTCCTGTGCTGGCACAGTTACCTTTTAAAGGAGATGGCACGGAAAATTCTGCCTTGCTGGCAAAGTTTTGCAACATTAAAAGTAATTAAAAAGGGGATTTATAGTGGAAAGTATTGAGCAACTCTCTCAGGCATAGGTGTAACCATAAGCTCCACCTATAATAAAGCCAACTGTTTCCCTCCTGTGGAGCAACATCATCTGCTTAGAAAACTGATCCCAACAAACCTTGTCACTGCAGCAGATCCAGGAAAACAAAATCGCAGCAGAAGAAGGAAGGGAAAAATGGAAACCGAAAAATCTAGAGATGCTGATGTAGAGATATTGCAAGGCAATGTGGCACATTACAGCAGAAACACTGACTGTCAGCAGTCAATCAATCACCTGTTGTAAACAGGCAGGGACAAAAAGGCCTCTTCCCTCCTCCTTCAGTAGCCAAAGTAGTCACTCAGTCCCAACATGTTTGGGCAAGTGCCGTGGGAAGCCCTTTTTAGCCCATGACTCCTTGCCAGGGAGTTTCAAAACCAAACCCATTTATTTAGCAAGTGCTCCAGCATCTCCAGCTTGGTGCTGCATGTCTGTCCTCCACACCACGGAATTCCCAGCACACTGTGCCTTCACAGCCTTTCAGAGACACAGCATTGTCCTCACAGTCCTGTGCCAAATGTGCTTGGAAACACTCCCAGTCCTGCTCACCAACAGCTTCACCTCAGAGGAGCGTGGGGCTTGTCCACACTTGAGAGCTAATTTAGATTAAGGGAAGGTGTGAATTAAAAGCAGAGCAGGAATCCCAAAATATCTCTGGGCAAATAAGCCCCAAATTATCAAAACAATTGATTAAATGTGCTGTCAGTAATGGCAAGATCAGCACAGCCCACGCTGCCTGGTGGGGTGGCTCTGGCTGTCGGGACAGGTACCACCTGACACCCACACTGTGCCCACTTGCAGACGGTGATTTTCACATCCTATTCTCTGCAGCTTCCTTGCTAAATGTGGATTGTGATTATTATGAGATGGCACACCCCCATCACACCGTGCCTGAGGCTGTGCAAACATGGAAGAGAAAGAAACTTTCTGCCTTAAAGGGTTTGCAAGGCTTTCTCTGTTCCCTGTGCTCCGATATGAGTGAGCCAGACACCACTTTGCAAAATGGGAACCATCCAAATCTTCCGTAATCCGAATAATAAAGATTTCCTCCTATGGTCTAGCTCACCTCAAAAGACAGGAATTTTGAGTTCTATTGGCAGTGACAGTGTCTTTTGAGCTGCTGGCACTGAAAGAGGGAAGATACCGTGAAAGAGCTACAGTCATATACATATATTTAATATAAAAAAAGAGATTAAAAGAGCAGACATTGGTAACACTGATAAGGCTATAATGAAAAACACAGTAATGCTGAAACCACATGAATTTTAACCAGAATCTTGAAGAAAAGCAATTCAAGAGAAAAAGGAATTCACAAATAATGAGGAACATGGCAAAAGCTGAATAAGTAGAAATAGCCAGTCTGTTAAAAGGCTGAATAAGCATGTTCTTTGTAAGGGCATGGAAAGGAAAAGACACAACAGCCTGTATCCTCCGCTCCAGTGATAATTTCCCTGGGAGGTGCACCCATTCAGCTGAGGGCAGTTCAGAGGCTGAGCCACTTCCCTCCAATACAAAGTAAAGTTTTTAGAATCTCTGTGGTCAAAGTTGTGAAAGCTTAAAAACTGAGTGCTGAGAGTACAAGGGCCTTTCCACAGGAAGCCAGAAAGCTTAGTAAAAAACATGCTTTGTCACAAAGTCTAGACGGAATCAGAAAATCACAGAATTGTTAAGGTTGGAAAAGACCTTTAGGATCATCAAATCCAACCATCAATCCAGCATCACCACCTTGTTCACCACTAAAACATGTCCTCAAGTGCCATATCCACATATTTTCTGAATGTTCCCCTCTGCTGAATCCTAAATTCCTCTAATTCCAGGTATGACTCCTGGCACTGGAAACTCCCACACCTGGAGCTGAGTAGAGATGAGCAGGAGCTTGTGCTTGGGATAAAAATATTTGGGCCAAACTAGCTCACTTTCATATCCCATATCACCTTCCCTGGGGTGGAAGTCCATGGTCTTCTTGCATATCTATAGCAGGGAAGATGAGGGTAGATCAACTTTGACTCACAGCTTCAATCCTTCACACACTTGTATAGGATTTGGGAAGCTCCACAGGGGGATACCATGGAACCCATCTTTTAGAAACCCCCTCCCAGTGAGGGCTGGCTACCCACGAGCTTCAGCCTGTGCTTCAGGAGCAGATCTGAAGAAACTCTATTTTCCCAGTGCCTGTGCACCATCACGCTGCTGCCAGTTGATCTGTCAACAATCAATGATGCTTTATATCCTAATAGATGTTTATTTGTCAACAAGAACATCTTATTTAGAATTAATTACCACCTCTGGATTTAGCTACGCATACCACAGCATGGCAAGTTCCCCTCGTACACTTTGGAGCACACTTGTCTCCAGGGATGGCAGTATTTCTATCAGAGATCAATTCAACAGCTCGTGTGAGGCTTCTTTCTGGAAATTCAAGTCAATAAAAGTTAATTATGCTTATTGATGCAAGATCAGAATTGACGTGTGAGCGAAACTTAACCTGTCTAAGTCCTTCCCTCTGACTCCAGGATCTCATCCATCACAAGCAGCTGAGCAGGATGAGTGTGCACAAGGCAGAGTGAAGGGATGCTCCTCACAGACCACAGTATAAGGGATATTTCCATTTGGATACCTTCCACACTAAGTCAGAAGGTCAAACAGATGTTTGCTGCTCAGGTAAAATAGAGGTGTTGCTGATGTCAGGTAAATTAATTTAATTATTTACTGGATTAAATACTATTGCTTCAGCAGCACCATGGGTGTTTCCCCAAGGCAGCACCACCTCCCTCTCCGTTTTGCTGGATGAACAGACAGCAAAATGATGTGGATGAACAGACAGCAGAGGAGTGCTCTCTGTGGCATGCACACGTATTTTTCAAGTGTTCCTGGTGACACATCTGCACTGTGCCCCATAGCACAGGGCAGAGCCACCAGACCAGCAGAGTTCACAGTACAAGGATAACTGCCCCGACACCCAGGGTGACACCTCCTCACACTGCAGCACAGAGCTCAGGCATCTACTGATGCTGGGAATTGGCTCAGGGCAGTTCAGCCCTGCAATTTTGTCAAAAACCCCTGGATTTTAACCCTATGACTTGTAGCAACCAGCAACACCTACAAAAAGAAAACAAAACATTTAGAAACAAACAAACAAAAAAACCCCCCAAACAAACAAAACACCACTGTGTAAAGCAAACTGTCAGCTTTTTTCCTGATACACTATAGACTGTTCCAAGCCAATTCAGCATGTAATTTTCTCCAGCTTTGTAAAATTGGCACCTTTGATCCAGCAAATATTTATATACACATATTACTTGCTGGGACAGTCTCCTGTACTGAATGTAACAAAGTCCTCGCTACTTGTCCCTAAGCAACCACTAGAACAGACTAATTAGTAACTACAAATTCACACATATCCATCAAAACAAGATCCAGACTGATTTTATGGTGCCTCAGTATCTTCTGTGCTTAAAAATTAGCATCTCAACTTCCCTCCAAAAAATGATACTAATTTACAGATTGGTTTTAAAAATAAGTATAAAAAAGGTCTCATCATGAAGTTCCACCAAAAAAAAAGTAATAAAATAGATAGGATATTTGAGCATGAACAAAAAGAAGAAAATCAGATCCTGTCCCAGATCCTGTCCCAGATGGAGTTGGGAAATTTGGCTCTGGATCTGAAGGCTGCTACACAAGAAAACCCCGACAGGCAGACAAACTAATGTGCCTCCCTCATCAGCTTCTGTGTCAGCTACAGCTGACTCTATTTACTTTTAGCCCAGAGGAGGAACTGGGAGCAGAAGAAAAAGAAAAAAACCTTCATTGATATTCACAATGATGTCTTACATGTCCAGCATTATTTTTGTCCAAGGGAGCTCTTTCAGAAAATAGGAGAAAACAAGTGATGAGGTGGAAGAATGGCTGTCAGAAGGGAAGAAAGGACCCTGTTGTGGAGGAAGGGGTTTGTGTTACTCTGTATTAAAGCACCATGAATCATTTTGGTTTCTGCGTGTATATTTGGTATGAGAAAAGTAAGGTGGACTCAGTCTGGGCACTGTGAAAAAAACAGTGGTTTTTTACCCTAAATAAGCTAAATGCCAGATTAGACATCTCTAATGATGAAAGCAGATGGGTTGGAATTGCAGCTGGCAACAGTCCCCTCACCCTGATGGCGAAAATCCCTCCTTGTCCCCATTTCCACAAAAAATAAGTGATGTCCTGAACCCAAAGCACAGCCCTGCTCCAGACCACGAGTGGAAATCCAGCCACCGAGCTTTGGCAAGACAGAACTCACCCCTGGGTGTCTGCCTGGCTGGGCTGGCCATGTCAGCATTTCCCAAGCTCCGAGCCCGAACACCCACATTCCCGGCCCTCCATCTGGCCCCACGGCTGTGGGCAGCAGGAAGGAGCCCTGCCAGCTGGCTCCCTGCTAAGGGTTTCCAGCAGAGCTCTGCCTGCCTTGCTGCCCAGGGTCCCTTTCTCATTTCCATTGATTTTCCCATCACCAGGGATGGGAACCTGGCTAGAGGGGAGGAGGGGAAGCTCCTTTACCTGTGCTCAGCCGCTCTGGATGCAAAGCACACTTCGTATTTTCCAAGCCCCGTCATTCAGAAGTGGATTTTGAAGGTCCTCTCTCATTTACACATACGAAGGGTTTCTCCCTGACCGATAGAGCCCAGTTTTGGCACTTACACGGGTGAGAATCATGTCCAAGAAGGCACAACTCCCAGGAAACTTCCAATTGACCAAGATGTGATTCATTGGGAGGCTCTCACTCTGTGAATTAAAACAGCATCACAGAAAGAAAAAAAAAATCATTGAAACCCCCAGGCTCTCTGGCAAGCAAGTGCCCCAGAAGCCCTGAAGTGCTGGTGGGGGATGGCCAGGGCTTCTTACCAGAGCTGCTGCAGCCCCTCAGGTGCAGACCTGGAGTCTGCTGATGGTGCAACTCGAGCTGGTCCCAGCAATGCCTCTCCAGATGCAGCCACTTGTATTTTGGCAGAGGTTTTGCTCTTTGAAACATGGAAGAAGGAGTGAAGACCAGGGCAAGAAGGAGTGGGGTGAGGAGGGGACCAATGAGCCTCCAATTTCTTCAGATTAGTCATAAAAACATAGGATAGTTTGGGTCAGAAGTTCTGGTTCAATCCCCCTTCAGTGAGTAGGGACACTTTCATCTAGATCAAGTTGCTCAGAGCCCTGTCCCACCTGACCTTGAACCCTTCCAGAAATGGGACATCCATCACCTTTCTGGAAAACTTGTTCCAGTGTTTTACCACCCTCATTGTTAAAATCTTTTTTCTTTATATCTGTACTGAATCAACCCTCTTTTAGTTTAAAGCATCACCCCTAGTTCTGTCACTACAGACCCTATTAAAAGTCTGTTCCCATCTTTCTTGTAGGTTCTGGAAGGCTGCTATAAGGTCTCCCTGGAGTCTTCTCTTCTCCAGGCTGAACAACCCCAACTCTCAGATGCTGTAGACACAGAACATCCCTCCTGGAAGCACAGAGCAGAGATCTGGGTGGATTTCAGGCAGCAGGAAGGATGAACCTCAGAGGGAACCCCAATTTCTGCCTCCAAATTGAAGTCTGGAATGAGGTTTGTTGTGACTTACCGTCATCTCTGCCTTGTCAAATCCCTTCACTCACGCAGGGCCTGCAGCAAGGTGGATTGCTTTCCCGGATTATTCCTCTTCCCATCTATTCAACAAACTCAGGAATTGGGGTGCCTGGTCCCAGACTGTGACCCTGTGGATATCCCAGCTCTGCTTCTCCAGGCAGCTCCAGAGGAGGGTCTCCTGCACGTGTCTGTGTGTACACAGGGAAAACCAAACACTCAGAGATGACTGGAAAGCCAGGAAAGTGATGACAGCAGCTGGGGAAGAGTTTTCATCCCACAAGTGTGAGCAAGGGGTGGTCACAACCTCACTCGAGATCCACCTGATGATGTCCAGCAAGCTCAACCCTCTATCCAGTTGTAGAGGGGAATAGATTACCCAGGAGAGGGACATTGTGAAATTTGTCCTTCCAGATTTGCAGGCACCGAGGTGACAAGATGCAATGTTTGGAAACTAGACAAAAAGCCAACCCTGGCCGTGCTCAGATCAGCTCTGGGAGTTCTTTCAGCCCAGAGAGGGACGAGTCCAGAGCATCCCTATGCCAAGAGAGGAGACACAAGTGCCCTTTGAGCCATGGTGAACTTTATCAGGTTTTTAGTAGGAAAAAAACATTGTCTGTTCACAACAGCAGCCTTGTGAGGCTGCACATGCTCTCACTGCTTCGGGCACACAGAAGTGGAAGGGCTTTTTCCTATCTTTTGTACGTGCAGCCGCTATTTAATGTAAATGTACTTAGCAGAAACTGAATAACTCCCACGCCAGTAATTTTATACCCATCCAACGTTTAAATTATGAATGCAATAATATGCAGCACCATGACTATTTTTAGACCTTTCAAGCTGAGATTTTTTTTACTAGATGTAGAAATTTCCTTCCTTCTGCTGCCTCGGGTGTTAATTTGCATTAAAAGTTTCGGGGTTTTGTTCTTCTGAGTTTTGGGTGGCTCCTGGTCAAATACCAGCAAAACAAACCAGTTGCTTTCTGGGGAAGGAATGCAAGAAGGACCCCCTGTGCACACAAATGGCTCTGCCTGGGTAAGGTGTTGCCTAATGGGATTACTCTGAGGCAGAGAAATTATTAAATTCATTGTTCCCCTTAGGAACATCCTCCATCTGGGCTGTAATCTGGCTCAGGAGTGGTGTGTGCCCTTCTGTGCTGGGATCATTCCAGCTTTAATCCCATGTATTTGGCAGCAGTTTTACAGTGCTGCTGTGGACAGATTTCAGGGAAGATGCTCCTGACTCATAGTTGCAAATGCTGTTTAAATTCATTGGCTATTTTCTTCTGCATGTTTTTTTTAGGTTTTTTTGGTTTTTTTTTAATATTGCAGGGACTTGGTGTTTTATTCAGTGCTCTTCTTCTGTGTGTGGTACCCAGGAGAGACCAAAACACAGTGCAAAACTCTTGTTTTCCACTGTGTGTGGCAATAGCAGAAAATAAATGAGAAAGAGAGGAGGATCAGATACACCCCAATAATCAGAAGCTCCTTTCTGCTGGGCCCCATGAGGGATCTGTGTCATCCAGAGCACAGGGGCAGCACTGGTCCAGGATGAGCAGCTCAGGGTTGGATGACTTTTTGCATCACACAGAGCTGTTTGTCAGCAGGGCTCATAATAACTGCCTGGCAAGATGTGATGCTCTTTCCAAATCAGGACTGTATACCAATGTTTTCCATGCCAAGCTCTGTCTGGGATTACAGCAGGGTGAGAAATCCCAGCCCTGGCACTCTCTTGACAAATCACCCCACTGCCATTTCTTAATCAAATGTTGCCAAAATGGGAGCACTAATACCATCCTGCCTGCCCAAACCCAACTGTGTGGCTGCTTGGTGGCAAGAGTTAAGCACAACTATTTTACTTCTTAATACCTCTATGGACCATGTACAGAAAAAGATGCTAAAGCTCTGTCCTCCTGTGCCCCGTGAAAGGCTCTAGCAGAGTAGATGGACCTTAATTTCCTCCCCTCTGCAAAGCAATGCACTGCTTTCCCTGATGGCATCAGGCTTTGGTTGTACTTGGGGGAAAAAAAAATAAAAACAGAAAAAGATTGTGGCAGATGGAGATGCAATTCTTCTAAAATGTTGTCTTTTTTGAGAAGTAACAGCAACAAAAATTATGTGAAGATCAAAGAGAAAAGAGGCTGTGCTCAAGGATAACTCAAAAATAATATGGGGCAGTTGCTGAGCAACTCTCCAGTGCAAAGTATTGCTATTTTCTGGTACCTCTCCTCATCTGCACAAGAGGGATGGTGTCTAGTACTAGTCAAAGGAAAAGTCTGTGTGATTGCCTGAGTACAATTAGATCTAAGGTCTTTGCAAACAGCTCCTATCAATCAACATCAAGCCATTGATCTTACATATAAAGCACTTATTGAAAAATAAATTATGGATTTTTTTGATCTAATCAACTATTAAGGGTTCTTTTCTTCCTTTTTGAGGCTGAGTAAATAAAATTCTTCCATCAGAACTTGCTTAATAATTATGCTGGACACACAGTGGACCAAATCCTGAGTGCGAAGCAAAGCGATGACTCAGAAACCAAAGGCTGATTTCTTTTTCTCTGGTCCTCTTTTTTTTTTCTTTTTTTTTTCTTTTTTTTTTTTTTTCTGTTGGAATAGCTATTCTTTAACCAGGCATTCACACAAGTTGGTGCACAGTGCTAAATGCATTCCAATAATCAGGGTATTGTCTGTTATCTGCCTGGAGCTGAGAAGCACAGATGCCACAGGGATCTGCCTGCTGCAGGGTGGTACCCGAGGACTTTACCTTTCTCCTCCCATAGTTGGTTCATCCTTGCCCTGCTTTTGTGTGCCTGCTGGCACTCAGCTCCAGATGCAAAAATGCTTTTGTCCTCCAAGGAGGGGTAGTGAGCATCCATCTCTGGAGATCCTCCAGCATCAAGATTGCACTCAGACTATCAGATGGCACATGGCCTCGGGAAGGGCCCGCAGGAGCAGATGCCATGACAACTCCATAGCAGGGCCGGGCCCCAGGTCAGGTGGTCGCCATCCTTCCCTCCTGCTGGGGTCTCTGGGGAGATGTTTAGATCTCAGATAACCATGGAAATATGTCGCTTCATCTCATTTTGTCACAGAAGTGAATAAACCTGAGGCTTGAGAAGGTAAAGAACTAGCAAGACTGCCTTGGGGCTGAGGCAGGTGGGATGGGCAGGGAAGCAGGTCTGTATGTTCAGCTCTCTGGCACCACACATCTGGGGTACAAGGCATGGCCCCCAGCCTGCAATCCCTTGTCACACAGAGAGCAACACAGGGGAAGAGCCCAGAGCTCTTCTGAGCTCCACTTAAGCCCACAGAAATGGAGGGACCCCACTTTTCCATCGCCAGCAGAACAGGATGGAGCTGGGACTCAACACTTCACTGTGCACCCCACTGGGAAGAGTCCCTGTGAATTTACACCAGAAGTGTCTAATATTCCTTGTCCTCAACCTCTCCTACCTCAGCCACAGGATCAGGGACCTGCCAAGCCCCTGCACAGGGGCTTCTCCCCAGGGGATGAACCTTAGGCAAAGCGGATGCTTGACCCACAGAAACAGCAGTGTGGCAGAGCTTGCCCTGTTATTTCCCAAGGGTTTTTTTTTTTAAATACCTCTTTGAGAGCCCCACAGCCAGCTCAGCTCTGCCTCTTGCATGCTGGCAGGTTGCCACCCTTTAATTAAGTCTGCTGTTAGATCTAACGATCGTGGCAGCATTTCAGAGCTGTGGGAATGGGTGCAGGAGATCAGGTGTTTGCAGAGCTGTATGGTGACTTGGATGTTCAGGCTAATATGCCAGAGTAATAGTGTTGATATTATCATCCTCGCTGGTCAGATTGGTTCATGGGCACAGATCCAGCCAGGCTATGGAAAAACTCCTTTGCCTGCAAGGAAGGGGGCAGCTGGGAGCAGAGAGCATTGGTTTGAAACCCAGCTCCTCACATCATGGCACAAAAGTGATGCCAGAGCCCTCTCTAAAGCCCCCTGGTACCAGGGTGAGTGCCCACAGCATAGAGCCAGCTCAGCAGGCTCAACATCACACTCACCTGCACCCTGAGGAAGGGGCAGCTTTAGCACTTCTCACTGCGCTGGAAGCCGGACTGTGGCTCAGGTGTGGATAGTTTTGCCTCCACTTCTGGCTGCTCCGCATTCAGCAGCTCAAATTCTTGCCATTCCCCGCATGCATCAATAAAATCAGTCTGTGGCCAAGTACATTTCAGTGTTATGGAGCCTCTTTCTTGCAAGTCACAACTTCATTTTGGTGCATTGTTCAGTCTCAGTTCTCCTCCCGCAGCCTCCTGGGAGCAGAGTCTGTTCCTCTCCCCCCCACGCAGCTGCTGCCCTTGTGCAACCCCAGCATTGAGTTCCAATGCCCCTGTGCAATGACCGTGCACAGGACACAGGGATGAGGCACAGCCAAGTGTGTGCCCATCCCAAATCCAGGCTCCAAGCAGCCACTGCAATGCAGTTCCCTGTCCCCACAGCCAGCCGTGCCCCGCAGAGTGTGACAGCTGAAGAGGCTGCTATGGAAAACCGACCTCCCGATGCAAAATGCGTCGGGATATTGGCTGGGATGTGGGACTCTGCCACCACCAAGTGATCAGCGGGAAGAGGAGGAGAGAACAGCCCGCTCCAGGCGGCACCTGTGTGACTGCAGGCTGGTGCACAGCACCCCGCGATCTGTATTCTGCCTCTTGATCTCCCTCAGCTGTACCCTCCTGCCCTGGAGAAGCTAATTGCTCCCTCGTCCCCACAAGGCAGGCTGATTCGATCTGCTCTGCTCTCAGATAATGCCATAAGACAGAGTTGTGTTGCAATTAAACACTTTCCACGTTCTATGCTAATGAGAAGCAGGACCAGAATGCACAATGGCAGATAATTAGAGGCGAGCAATTATAGACACAATCCTCTCTCCTCCTTGTCCTTGCGCTGTTTTTTCCACTGTTCCACATCTTGCCGGGAGCCTGACACAGTGACCAGAGCTGTGAAGACGATGAACAGTAATAGAAAAGCTCTTTGAAGCACATCCCTGAAGCTCCATCAGCCCTGATCATCCCTTCATGACATGCTTCTGCAGGGTTGCTGGCCAGGGCAGTGAGCAAGAAGTCGTCTTCAGCTGGTCTGAGCTGCTGAAATTAGTATAATTAGAAAAAACAAACTTAATCATGATAATTGAATTAAAGAAATATTATGGAATATTTCCTGCTTGCTTTCAAGAGGGACTGTAACTTGCTAAAACTTTTTGAAACCCAGCTGCTGCAAATAGCAACTCATGCTCTTTCCCAGTCACTTACCTTTCTTGCTCAATACCAAGTATCTATTTAGGAAATGTTTCTCAAAACACCGAGCACTTTGCACAATTAATTTGTGGAAGTCTGTTGTGTGAGCTGATGCTCAAAAAGGGCTGTGACAGGCTGAGGAAATCACATGAGTAAAGTCATTATTTTGTGGAAACAAATAAGCACATTTTTATGCATACAATCCCAGGCGGGATTGCTTAGAAATTGGTGAAGTGCTTTAAAACAATGCCATAATATTCTTAAATGCCAAGTGTCACATGAAATGTTATTCAGAATCACTTCCCTCTCCTTCCCAACCTACCTGCAAGTAAGTGGGATCTGCAGAGCCTGGCCGTGGGTGTTGGGAAAAGCATCAGCTGCGCATGATGCATTATTAACAGCTGGAATTATTAACTGCTTCAGAAAGATGTTCTGTGCCTCTGTTCACAGTGGTTTGCAAAATTATTTGGGCAATTCATCCCTCCCTTTTTTAACAAACCATGGCACGCTCTCAGACGACACTGACGGACAGCAGAAAGCAAGGAGAAAGGGGAATAGCATCTGAAGTGACAGGCACACAAACCACCTCACAGAGTTAAAGCAGAGCAAGACAAGGGGAAGCTAAGAGAAATTGCACTGTGGTTCTAACTGGAAGGGTGTGGCAGGGTGGTGGGATCTGGGCCCCTGTGAGTGGTGGGGAGGGTGAATGTCCCAGCTCCTCACTGCCAAAACTTTTAGCTGCCAGGGAGATGCTAAAGGCACCCAGCTCCAGTTTGGTCCCCTCCTCTATTCCCAGTTGCCCTGGGTGTGCTCCTCTGGCCAGCCCCAGCAGCAGCTCCAAGCAGCATTTCTCTGCCCATGGGAATGCCCATTGTATTTTGTCTTCTTTAGCATCTGGTTGGAAAGTAAGAAAACCCCCTCTGTGTAGAGATCAGATAATACCCCCCAGCCCCAGGTGAGCTGTATAACCACAGGAAAACTTGGCATCCTCACCCCACATTCAGGTCTGAATTGCATTTCTACTTTTGCTGCTCTTCTCTTTTTTCCAAGCAAATTACTGAGGAATCCTCCACCCGCCCAGCACCAACCCAGCCTTCATCAGATAATACTACCTGCAAAAACTGTATGACAGAACTTTTTGTGTGGTTGACATTCATTTTCAGACTTCACAGTGTCTTATAGGCCCCATGAAAAAAAGGAAAGAACAAAAGAGACAGGTGGGGAATTATTTTTCACTTCCCCTGCCCTGCTAGCAGGAGATGTTTCTCAGCCTCTGCATGGAGGAGAAATATGGGAAGCAACAGGGAAAGAGAAGTTTCTGGGGCCACTGGTTTTGGGATAAGTAGGTATAGTTTGTCCTGGAGTCTAAAAGGAGACCTGGCTCCTACATCCCCCAAATTCTTGCTCCTATTCTTGCTCTGGCACTACACCATGCAGGAAAATCACTGACCATCATCTCCTGGAGCTGCCAGATCCGACCAGCGATCCTGCCATGCTGGGGCAGAGAACAACCAAGAGGATGACAGTAAACACCCTCCAGAAGGAAGACCCAGCTCCTGCACATCTTGTTTTCCTACAGCTCCTGTGTGATTCAGACCCTTAACTTACACCAGAGGTGTCTAATGTTCCTTGTCCTCAACTTCTCCTACCTCCAATACGGCTGCACTCTGGTTAGGTAGAGGTCAGCTCCAGCAGAATGTGATTACTTACTACAGAGAGAAGGACTTCCAGTTTTTCTTTTTCCCATTATTTGTTCCAGGATGTTCTGAACTCTCCTCAGATCACAGCAGCTGTTACATCCAGTGGCAGCTCTGCAGCGTTTGGGGTTCCCTGAGACAGCTTAGCTGAGTGGTTTCACAAGAAGAGGAATCTCATAATTGCAGTCAGGAAAATGAGAATTCAGTTACTTACAGCCACAGTAAACTCCCTCTCTTTACAGAGGAAGGGTCCAGAAACCTCAGCAAACACCAGCCTGGCTGATGAGATGGATTTTGTTTTTAAAACTCTGTTTGCTGCAAGCCAGCCCAACAGAGAGACCTGCTGGAAGTTTTACCTCCCCTCCAGATCCAGGAGGGCTCTGGTCCCTTTGTCCCATACTATCTCTGTCTGTACAAATCTCATTCCAAACAACTGGCTTGTCTAGAGGCCAAACCAGCTCCAGGAAAAAGATTTTGGCTTGGAAGATGAAGACAGTAGGTAACAGCACAGGCAAAAACATCCTGAGCATCACTGCGGTTTCGCCTGTGGTGAGCTGATGCTTCCTAAATGCTTTGTCTTCCTCCTGTCACCATGTCCCTTTTAATTCCTCTTCCCTGTGCTTTTGTAGTCGGATGCCTGACACAGTCTCTATTAGTCTCTACTGCCTTGTAACAAACATCAAAAGGAAGCCTGAAAAGAAGGCGTATCGGAGATCAGGACCCAGAGCAGTCGCTAATAGAAGAGAATACATTAGGCACACCGAGGTTCAATAGGAAATACATTTTCCATCTGCCTTTGTTAGACAGATCTAAGGGCAGGCTTGGCGTTGTCACAGGCAGCCAGAGATAGGGCTGAGACAGGATTTTTTATGAGAAAAGCCAGGAGTCAGGGAAAATCCTTGTACAGATGAAGGTCTTTCTAAATTAGACTGATCTGGAGACTGCGGGTCAGGCTTCGGAAGGCAGCGGGCGGGCGGGGGGATCAGCTTCCCTCTGGTAACAAACTCATAACTGGGGAGCTGAGCAGAATCCAGCCTCTTCAAAAATGGAGAAGGGTCAGTGGCTCCTAGGGAATGGGACTCAGCAGAGCTGATGGGAGCTGGAAGGACAGAGGGATGTCATCCCCTTTCCTCAGGAAGGGCACCTTCCTCCGGAGAAAATGAGCTTGCTGATGCTGAAGCTGTTGGACTAATATTATAGCCTTTCACAGGGTGCCCTTGAGAAGGTTTTTAGAGACACAGACACTTGAAATTCCTGCTAACAATGTCAATAGCATCATCTCTGCCAACTTCTGCCTGATCTTCACCCGCAGGATGCCTCGGGAAGGTTCTGTGGGTCAGCCCAGGGTGTTTGCCTGACAAAGGTGCCAGTCACAGCCCATGACCCTACAGACACTCTTTGGACAGGCAGTTTTGGTCCAGCCAAGTCAGTGCTGCCTGAATCTCTGCTTGTACCTCCCCAGCTTGTAATCTCCTCCCTGTCCTCCCTGGCAGCACAGCAGTGTTGTCCTGTTCTCCCCTCTCTGTCAGCACTGTCCAGCAGCCTGGAGACACCAGGCTTCATTATCAGGGCCTTCACAGAAGCCAAATGGTCAAATAAACAAGCTAAAACTAGCTACACTGCTGATTTTCCTAATCTCAGGCACAGAAATCTTGTTTGCTTTCTGCTCTCCAGAAAAATATGTTTCCTTCTATTCTGTGTTGCTTACACAGCCACATGTGCTTGGAGAAGAAGTATCAGACAGGAAATACAAGCTTTGACTTACAGAAAAGCCCCTCAAATACTGTGCCTGAAGAACCCTCCAGCTTGTAAGACACCTGATGGGAGTGTCTGGTGTCAGCTTTTGCTCTCAACTGCCTTGGCATGACTCTGAAGGAACTCTCCTGGTTCAGTTAAGTTGGGCAGAAACAAGACTAAAGTTTTCTATATTTCTGTTTGGAAGTAATCTGGCAAAACGAGGGCTCTGTCACCTTCCCTGATGCAATCAATGAATTAATGTATTTGCATCTTTATAAGAGGGAAGAGAATTGGGCCCATGTTGAGCAGAGATAATGAATTAAACTGAATTAAATTTTGATACATATTAGAGATATGTTAGTTACTATATAAAGTAATATACTTAATTAGCCAAGGAAGTCTGTTAAATATTACATAAGGTTACCAATGTGTTCCCTGCCTCCCAGGCCCTGCAGGAAGCAAGGGAGCTGACATTTGTAGGTCTCCTCACATGAGAACCTGGTGGTAGCTCTGAAGAAATTCATGGACTCCACAAGTGGGCTTAAACTCTACCCCTCTAATTGCCTAGTGTTGTGAAGTTTTATAAAGTTTGATGGAATGCTAAGGAGCACACTGTGCCACAGCTCATTTCTCTAAAGCTGCTCTATTTTCCATCTGCCTGGGAACTGCATTGGCTTCAATTAGAAATTTTTTAGTCCTCCCCAAATGTCCTCTTGTCACTCATAACCTACACCACTTGCTGCCATTAAGGGTATTAGGAACAAAGTCCAGCCTTGCCTCTTAAGCCATCCCCTGATGGAGTACCAATTTTAATGGATACTTTTTCAACAGAGCTTTAACATTCACTTCTCCATGTGGTAAAATGCTTCCAGCATCGTTGGTAGCAGCTGCACATGGATATCATGTCTTGATATTCAGACCCTGCTGTCTCTCTCTGAAAACATGTACTGGTCTTAACAGCAGCCACCAACTCAGTCCAAGCTGACAGATGTAGGATGACTTTTGGTTTTATTCCCTTTGTACTCTGAAATTTTCATTTCAAAATACAATATTGAGTTGGCCTTGACAAGAATTAGGTGTTTGATCAGACAGTTACTTCATTACTAATGGCATTACTCATCCTGCTCTGAGGTGTTTTCCTCCCCCAGAGTCACTAAACTCAGCATTTTCCTGCTCACAAAACTGCTTTGGTTTGCACAAGGATGGAAATGTGACTTTCTCAGGTGACAAGGTGATTTGTAACTTTAAGGAGTTAGTTCTCAAGAATTCAAAAACAGTCACAGCAGCCTGGGACAGGTTTGACTATGAACAGTCTCCCTGCAGTACAGGATGCATTTTTGGACACTTGGGGAGTTTGGATTTGCGGGTTACAGCTGGAAACAGAGAGAAAGAAGAAAGGAAGGAGAGGAAAGAAGAAAGGTAGGAAAGGAGTGAAAAGGCACAGGACTTGTTCCGAACACAGATGGACACACACTGTGCCCAGATGGGCACAATTCCCCTCCAGGATTTGTGGTCCTTCTCAGGGACATGGTGGCTTTGAAGCAGCTGGTGCTGCTCAGGGCAGCTCTCAGCACATGCTGCTTTGAGAGTGGAGATGTTAGTGCTTTCCCTACCTTTGTGAAAGCTGGTTCACAGGGTATTTCTCAGCATTTTTAAGGAGATACAGTCATCATTGTTTTTATCTGACATCAGACTTGCTCAATTATGTCCCTTGTAGTATGGTAAGGAGGAGACATTCTGCAACCAGCAGAAGCTGTTTTAACACCTGGCTGAGCAGTGGATGAAGCACATTTAGCAACTGATTTCATCATGTCCCATCCAGGTTTGGATTGCCATGCTAGATGTCAGTCCTAATAGCTCCCAAAGTTTGGACAGACAAGTTGCTGTTGAGTCTGTTTTTAAAAGAGAAAAATATATCAAAGAGTATCATTTCACTGAAAAGGCATCTCCAGTATGAGAAACGCTCCCCTGGCATTTTCTGTGTCCTACCCACTGATGCTACATGTAAAATATTTATAGTGAGGGTTCGTGCTGTATCTTTGAGGTCTGGCAAAGCAGGAGCTCAAGGGCTCCTTTTGCCCTCAGCTGCTCTGGAATCTCTTTTCTCTGCCGTCTGCCCTTACCCTCACGTACATGTTCTGGTAACTTCCAAGGGGATCTCAAAAAAGGGAATTTTCCCAACAGAATAAACATTTCCCATGATGAAAGGCAGAAGAAAAGGAAATAAAACAAAGGGACGGGTTTCATAGTGACAGATACTTGTACGAATGCCAAAGCACTTTCAACCCTCATCAGTAAAGATGTGAACACAAAGAGGTTTTTTAATCATCTTTTTCTTTAAAGTTTGTTTCACAGGCAAACTGGCTCCCTGGGACAGAAGTAAGCAATGGAAAAACTATGATTTGTGCATAGCACCTCATCTGGAGGTTTAGAGCTTGTGCTGCCTTCAGCCCTGCAGATCCTCACTGCCCCTGGAAGGGCAAACTCCTCAGTTCGGAAACTCTGCCTCCATAGAAATGGAAAGACAGCCACAGGACGAAGAGAAGGTGTCAAAAAAGCTCTTGTTTCCTCATTAATGGTTACTGATGCTAATGTGTCTCCTGATTTCCATAACCCCTGATTTCAGGACACAGCTGTCTTCCCTGTGTAATTGCAAGGATGCATATCTAAACCTGTACCAAAGTGCAGATTCCTCCACAGAAGGTTGGAAGGACTCAAAATAAGCAGCCCTCCAACAGGGCTATTTTTACTATCTATTTTTACTGATCTATAAGCTTTTTTCCCCTATGATTTCCCCACGGAATCCAGGTTCTTGGCAGCTTCATGTCAGACAAGCCCATGTACTTTTCAGTACAGAAAGGAAGCAGACAAAAGAAGATATTTTGACTGTGAGGGCAGTCTGGAACAGATTGTCTGGAGATATGTTATGGAGTCTTCTTTACTGGAGATACTCAAACCCTGACCAGACAAATCCTGGGCAACCTGCTGCATCTGACCCTGCTTCAGCAGAGGAATTGGTCTAAGAAATCCCAAGAAATGCCTTCCAGCCTCAACCATTCTATGATCTGCCACCCTCAGTCCTTGCTTCTTTCAGGCACAACCTTGGAATAAACAGAAACCAGGCTCAGGAGAGCTTGGAGCTGAACTGCAACTCTGACCTTCTGGAAAGATCCAATTTTGTCCCCTGTACTTCCACAAGGATTAAGGCTCCGAGTCTGTGGCAGCCTGTTAACCAAGGAGAGGACTCCATGGCCTGACTGCAGGGTGATGAATACACCCTATATGAAATACATGAGTACTTAGGCTCATATGGAATATCCACATGGCATATGTACTGAATAAGCCAGGTCCAAACATTAGCTATCACACCATCTGCTTGCATTTCTGTATGTGACCTGCTGTAACCACCCCTTCAGGCTGGGTGATTTCTTTTATTACCAAGATAACACGTTTCCTTAAATATATTAGAAATATATTTGTCCTGTCTGCTGAAGCAAGAGAGAAACATCAGGATCAGCTCTGTCACCTCTTATTTATCTAACAATCCTGGCAATTTACTCTGGATAAACAATAATTGTGATTTGCCCACATTACATTGTATCACTTTATAAATCGCCTTAGGTACAAAGGATGGGTTTTGTCTCCTATCCAGGCAGTGAAAACTCTGTATAATGGATGGCAGCTAAGAAACAGCAGACAGCTCCTAGGGATAACACTGCAGCATGCACACAGTAATTTGGAATTTGTAAACATTTCAGTGAATACTAACGTTTGACTGAGTGGCTAGAGATTACAAATACACCAGATCACAAACAGTTGCACTATGAAAGCAGTGCGTGGGTTCATTAAACATCATGAGGGTTACCAAAAAGCTGTTTCTCTGTCACATCTGTGCTGATAGGCATAAAATTCAGGTCCTCTTCGCTGTGGCTGCCCAGCCAGGCTGCTCACCACCCTGCAGGGAAGGCAGCCAGGTGCCTTGTTAAATCTGATTATCCCCAAAGCAGCGCTGAAGCCACGCATAAAGTTCCTCAAAGCCGTTCTCCCATTGACCAGGAGTTTCCACGGCATCCTCAGCTCTCTCACCCGCGGCTCCCACGAGCCCACAGTGACATCCTCTGTCAGGACACAGCAGTAGCTGTGTGAGACCAAGAGCCCTCTCACCCTCCTCCCAGCAGGATCAGCCACTGCTATCAAGACAGTGGCTCTGGTAGTGGGTTTGAAGAGAAATGCAGTGAGGCTGTAGCAGTTCCTGATGTGAAAATAGCTTTTGGAGCAATCAGAAGGTGGCAAAACCCCTGGGCGTTAGCTTCGGGCATGTTTCTAGGTTTGCACAGTTTTCTTGCTTTGCTTTTTTATCTGTTCCTCACAGACTCACACAACTTACCAGACTTCTCCAGAAAGAAGAGTGCTTGGCCAAGGGCTCCAGCCAGTATCGTTCTCTGATTTCCAGTGTTGCTACTCTGCACATCCCTGTGACGACCTCCAGAAGTGCTGATTGTGGAGCTGATCCTGCCCAGTGACATGACACTCCTGACATTTCCACTCCTGAGGTCTGGAGCGTGGACCACGTGCAGGGGTTGTACAGTTGTAGGTAATTTCATCCTGCAGTATCACCAGCCAAAGCAAGTACTCAGAAAAAAAGTTATTCTCTTCGGCCATGAAAAGCTGAACAAGTGGAGGGAGGAGGGACCGTTAACTGCCTCCCTGGAGCTGGGGCTGGGAGCAAGGACTCCCTGGTTTGCAGACCAAGTGGCATGGTCTGCATCTTCCTCCTGCCACCCATGAGGGGCACAGGCAAAAGCATCACCCTCCATGCTCCACCTGCCCAGGGAGCCCTCCTGGCTGCCTCTGACTAAAGGGCAAGTGAAGCCTCGACCTCTACTTCACTAAGACACAGTCCCCATGGCAGGAATCATAAGCACTGCCCCTGGCCTCTGTCTTGGGGGATGCTTTGGGGAGATGCAGGAATGTTGCTGTGCAAAATGCAAGGATGCTCTGGGGGAATTCAAGGATTCTCTTGAGTTGAGAGGGGAAGGAGGAATGTAGAGATGTTCTGTGGGTGGGGGCAAGGATACTCTGAGGTAATGCAGTGGTGCTCCCAGGCTGAGAGGGGAAAGAGGAATGGGAGAGAATGGTCTGGAGAGATTCAGGGATGCTCCGGGGTAAAGTGAGGATGCTCCCGGATTGAGAGGAGAAGGGAGAACGTGATAATGTTCAGGTGTGCTGTGTAGGGATTCAGGGATGCTCTGGAGGAATGTAGGAACATTCTGGGGTAATACAGGGGTGCTCCCGTGTTGAGAGGGCAAGGGAGAACGTAAGGATGCTCAGAGATGCTTGGGGGATTCAGGCATGCTCTGTAGGGATGCAGGGATGCTCCGGGGTGTTCGGGGCTGCTCTGGGGGAGTACGCAGGGATGCTGGCGGGGCGGGAGGCGGGCGGGGCGGGGAGGGGCGGCAGTCCCGCGGCGGCGGCGCGGCGGTGGAGCGGCGGGGCCATGGAGAGCGGCGGGGCGCTGAACGGCTCGGCCGCCGCCGGGCGCTTCGCGGCCGCGGGCACGGCGGCGCTGGCCGCGCTCATGGCCCTGCTCATCGCCGTCACCGTGGCCGGCAACGCGCTGGTGATGCTCGCCTTCTTGGCGGACTCCAGCCTGCGCACCCAGAACAACTTCTTTCTCCTCAACCTGGCCATCTCGGATTTCCTAGTAGGTAAAGTGCCGCCCCCGCGGGGCCCCGCGCCCCGCACGGACCGCCGGCAACTTGGCGGCGGGACGGGCAGCGGCGCCCGGGGCTCCTCCTGCCCGGCATCCTCCTGCCCGGCACCCTCCTGCCCCACCGGCACCGCGGGTCCCCTCCGCCGTGTCCCGCTCCCGCCCCCCGACACCCTCCCGTGGTCCCGGGGTCCCCTCCCGCAGCCCCCGGCGGGTCCCGCGGTCCCAGCGCGGCACCTGCGGCTCTCCCCGGGGGCACCCACGCTGCAGACACCCTTCTTCTCAACGAGAACGTACCCGACCGGTTGCAGGTGCCTTCTGCATCCCCCTGTACGTGCCCTATGTGCTGACGGGGAGATGGATCTTCGGGAAAAGCCTCTGCAAACTCTGGCTGGTAGTCGATTACCTGCTCTGCACCTCTTCGGTCTTCAACATCGTACTAATTAGCTATGACAGATTCCTCTCGGTCACAAGAGCGGTGAGTCCTGTCATGGCAGCTGAGAGGGAAATAACTCTCTTTCTGCCTTATTCTCCAGATTCTCTGCAATAATTAAAAGCTTTTGAATCCTCCAGAAATTATGAATCTTTCAGCCTGGTGATGGAAAGCAATAATTATCCACAAATACATAATTCAGCTGTGGTTTCAGATTAGTATTCCTGGCATAATTAAATCACTTAAGCCTCAGACCCCATTGTGCAGGCGTTCCCTTCCCAGATGACAGGATAGTAGTGTACAAGGGAGCCAGCGAGGTGAGCAGACCTATTACTAACTTGCAGGGGCTTATTATCACCAGGATGAACAAATGGATTGCAGTCACTCACAGCTTCTCCCTGGCTACCAAGGGAGATTGCAGTGCCAGCCTTGGCAGGGCACAGCCCTGAGGTCTCTGGGTATGTGGGGAGATGAAAATGCTCATCCCATCGAAAGAGGCAACGAGCAGTTCACCACAGGCAGATCTGATCCATTCCTGTTTGCTCCTTCCCTGACTCCAAATACAACACAGAGTAGTTACAAGGCTCAGAGGGAGCCAGAGCTGGATGCCTGCTTTGCCCAGGAGTTTGATGCATGCATCTCCCTGGGAGTTACAGGGAGTAGCTGGAGACAGCTCAGGCAAGCGGTGGGTGCAGGTGACTGCTGGGCTCCAACCGAGTCAGTACATTTCCACTAAGCAGACACCACATTTCGGAGCTGCAAAATGAGCGTTCTAAATCTTCCCTGCAAGAGTGTGATTTATCCAGCAATTGCTCCTGTCGCCTAAGGCATATGAGCTTATTAGACTGCCGGGGTATTGCCTAGCAACTTTACCGGGAACCCTACCGGTTCATTTGTGAGGAGCCTCAACCAGTTGGGGTGTGTGACCATCCTTAAGAAAAGGTTTTCCTGTTGCAGGTCGCTTACAGAGCCCAGCAAGGCAACACCAAGCAAGCAGTGCTGAAGATGGTGATGGTGTGGGTGTTGGCATTCCTGCTGTACGGACCTGCCATTATCAGCTGGGAGTACATATCAGGCCGGAGTATCATTCCCACTGGGGAGTGCTACGCTGAGTTTTTCTACAACTGGTATTTTCTCATGACAGCCTCTACCCTGGAGTTTTTCACCCCTTTCATCAGTGTAATGTTTTTCAACCTGAGCATTTACCTGAACATACAGAAGCGTACCAAGATACGCCTGGATATTTTCCATGAAGTGCACAACCAGTCCTTCACTGAAGAGATGGAAACGAGCCCAGAAGCAAAGCTTTCTTTGAAATGCTCTAAGTGGGAGCAGAAGGAGTCAGCTGAAACCCTCGACCTCTCTAAGAGCAAAGCTCAAGCAACAGCCTCCACTTCTAGCCTGGGTGCCAAAGACATGCTGACAACAAGCTCAGAGAGCTCTGGGAAACCCAAGTGTTGCAACAAAAAGAGCTGTAAAAATTCAGCATCCACTCCGTCCTTAGAGAAACGGATGAAGGTCACGTCCCAGAGCACAACTCAACACTTCAGGCTCTCTAGAGACAAGAAAGTGGCCAAATCCCTGGCAATCATCGTGGGCATTTTTGGGATTTGCTGGGCACCATACACTCTCCTGATGATCATCCGTGCTGGCTGCCATGGCCACTGCATCTCTGAGTACTGGTACGAGACTTCCTTTTGGCTGCTGTGGATCAACTCGGCCATCAACCCTGTCCTATACCCTCTCTGCCACTACAGCTTCAGAAGGGCTTTTATTAAACTCCTCTGTCCCAAGAAGCTGAAGATTCAACCTCATGATGCCCTTCAGAACTACTGAAAGTGAAGCCAGCCCTGTGTGAGGATGAGAAGAGTCTTGGTTTAATACCCAGCATTGGTGTAGGAATGCAGCTTCCTTCCTTGGAAGAACCTGGCAGCTGGGAGCAGTGGTCTGGGGCAGGTGAGGAAGGCAGCAGGGAGACCACTGTTAATTTATTCTAGTTCATCAACAACAAAATCCCACAGCATAGGAGGGTAAAGGGTTTGTTTTTTTGACATTAACCACAGATGGTGAAGTCTGCGTCCGCCACTTGTAGGTGCCACAAAAGAGCTCTGCTGCCACCTAGTCAGGCTGAGCAGCACCAGCATTTTGCTAAAATAAAGAAAAATGGAAACTGAAAAATAAAAGCTAAAAAATTAATATCTGACCTTAAACCATTGCACTAAATTACAGTTTAGCTGTTTGCAGACCTGATTTTTCCCATAAATGAGAGTGTTTTTTCTTAAGATATTACACAGAGGAAACACCTGGTTTATCCTTTTTGCTACAGCAGCTGCAGCCATAATCTGGATCCCCCTTCCATGGGGTGCAACAGATGTCCCTTCCACTCCCCAAGAAGTGGGGAATTTTAGCAAGATTCAGAACACTTGCATTCTTCCTTTTAAAATACATCACTTGGATGGAGATCAACATAATCAGTCAACAGGAGAATCAATTCTTTTATTTCTTAATTTTTTTCAAAGCAGTCAACTAATTCCACAGACAGAGCACCAGATTCAGGAGACCAGGGGCTCTAGCCTTGGTTTTAACATAAAATCTTGGGCATTTTATCTCTGCTTCCCATCTCATGCTTCATCATACCTGCCCCTGTGTTCTGTAACCTCTTTGGGCACAGAGTATGACCGAAAAGCAGATGACTTCCACTGCCCATCTCTGTTGGCACTGCTCAGTGGTGTGGTAACACAAACACGTATTTAGTTGCCGTTGCAAACGCTCATATTTAACAATATTGCGCAGGGAAAGCTCAAGATCATAAGTCTGAAAACTACATTTACAAATAGAAGCCCAAATGCTGTAAAGTAGTACCCAAAAGCTTATGATGTTGTGATTGCCAATTACACCTCGCTGTTGCAAGCAAAATGCTTTTTGGCTGCTGCTAGGAGTAAAAGAAAATGCCATCCAACTGTATTCCAGTGATATTTGTTAAGTAGATCAGTATTGTCATCTGAAGTCAGGATTTAAATGATGACTTGTCTTGTGTGTATGATGTTTCAGTCTTGTGACATGTTCTGTCAGTTTGTTTATATATGGGTTAAAATGTACCCTTTGAAATACATGTACTGTGAATTGACAGGATGCTCATACCTTTCCCTTCTGTCTGTTCCCTTCTGAAAACCGTAATAAAGTATTTTTATATGAAGCTTGCTGAATATTTTATGGTAAACAAGGTGTTGGTGGGAATGATAAAATCCAACTGGAAGTAAAACATTTATGGATTTGCCAGAGGAGGCAGGTAAAGCCTATGAATCTCACAAAGAAACAGCTCCCAAAACAGCTGAGTATCTCTTACCTCTGGTTAGCAGGTTCCTGACAGCACATTGAGGGTGTGGAGAGTGGGTGTGGAGAGTGCACATCACTCAATTCTCTCCAACTTGGGATATTTTCCAGAGCATGTTACATGCAACTGAGATTAACATTAACACTAACTCCAAGTTACATTAACATTAACTCTTCCTCTGACTTACAAAACCCACTGGCCTCCCTAAAAATGAAAGAGTTTTGCGTGACCAAGGCACCAGTTTCCAGCTGTGGTTCTCTTCCTTTGTTCATCAAGAGAGGTGGGACTACTAGACTGTTGAGTCTGATAAAAAGGTACTGGTTGTTACACCTTCATTTCCCAAAGAGTGAAGAAATGGACATATTTCATTGTGAGCCTTTTGCACAATATCCTCATGGTCTCTGACCTCCATAAGGGCAGAATTATCTACACTTGGCTGAAAGTAATTTTATTCATTAGTGGATTTTGCAGGGAAGATACTCATATTCCTTCCTGAAATAAAAGCTCTTGCCTTGCCAAATAAAAAAGAAAAATAACTACTTATACCTGGACATGAAGTCACACCTGAGCCTGGTTTTCATACTGAAAATGTTCTGAGCTAGTTGAGAAGTTTCAGAGTAGCTGATGACTAATTCAAATATGCTTAAAAGAGTATTTGAATTCTGCTGATTTTTAGTGTTCAGAATATAAATGTCTATATGCATTTGGAAGAGGCAGGGACTAGGGAGTTTCTAGGCATAATCAAATAAGAACTGTGAAAATGCATAACCACTAGACAAGGCAGGGCTGCTTGTCAACTAGCCCAGCAAAACATCTGTGTATAATTTATATTACCATACCTGCTAAAAAAAATGCCTCTTTCCTATTGTCTAGGCATAAAATGAACAAGCAGGACCTGTTTTCAACAACCAGGAAAGAAGACCTGCTGTAATTATAAATATGCATCAAATATTTAGTGAAGCACAAAGTCTTCAATTCCACACAGAAAAGAAGCCCAGCTAATTCCAGAGAGAATCATCCACTTTATGCACAGGGTGTTAGTAAACAGCGTTCACACAGCTGTAAGTCATACCCAGGAGTTTTTTAAATCAGTGACTTCCCACAGGAGCTGTGTGGAGGCAATGCCAGTTCCCCTCCCTTAACCCAAACCTACACTCCATTAACTCAAGGACGTAACAAGGTCTGTGGTCCTTTCATAGAGCAGCATCTGCATATCAATAAACTATCAAAGAACATTTTTTATCAGCACAGCTACTTTCTTTTTGGCTCTGTAATGCTTCCTCCCCAATCACCAATAATGAGAGATCTCTTTACACAGACAGAGGAACTTTGCTCCCGCAGCCTCTCCTCCGGCCCCTCCTCAATTACCATTCCTTATTTGTTCTCTCCAACCTGCAGTTACATAAATTGCTCCATTGTTCCACAAACATCACTGAAGCTTCATTAGCTCAAGTAGGAGGCTGGAGAAGAAGAGAGAACGCAAGAAGGAGCTTTTGTTCAAAAACACCTGTCTGGGATAATTAATGAGGTTTGCCGAGAGGGAAGGGCTTTGAAATCAGGAAGATGTGATTATATTTTGATTTGAAAGAATGCTAATGGTTTTCCTTCATGTTTGCAAATGAACATTCATTTTCATAGCAGAACTAGGATGGAAAGACAGAAGGTTAGCATCCTTGCCAGAAAGAACTTTAACAACATGATTTCTGTGAGGGAGTATTAATTTTTCATAACCTCAGCTCTCGTGCAGTGCCACCAGCACAACTTTGCAGTATAGACCTGGACTTAAAAAAAGACCTCCTGCACTCCACAGAACTTGCTCTGAAAATAGATGGGGCACAATAAGGAGCGTTATTATCTTTACTTCTGGTGTGAGAAGAATAAAAACAAGAATAAAAACTCTTTGCTGGCTGCCCTGGGTGAGTGCCACAAAAAAGAAAAGGTCTCTCGATTTCTGACACCACAAAGCCAGCCTTTCATTTAAGATTGCACAGATGTGGACAGCAGGGAACTCACAGCACTTCTCTGTTCCCTTAACCTTGACTTAAAACTCCTCCTCACCACAATTTTCTGTCAATACAGTTGTATTTGCAGGATTAAAGAATTATGGGGTTTAGAATTCTGCAGGGTGAAAGGTCTTATCTATAACCTGGCACCACCATTTTATTGAGATACAAAACTATCACTGGCATTCACTTCAACAAAGACACTGCTACCTGGGAGAGAAAGACTTGTACACACCTCAAAGGCAAAAAGCCCAGCTCTGCCCCTACATCTCTTGTTGCAAGCTCAGAAATGCTGATGAGTTGTTAAATCAGCACCATTTTTAGTGCTAAAGTCCAGGATGCATAGGCATTACTTATTACTAGGTAGTTACAGCCCCTCATTTTTACTCCATAATTTACAAGCTGCTTGCACAGTCTGGGAACAAAAGGGAGCCAATATTTAATCCAAAGACCAAACATCTTAGGTAGAGCTATGTGTGCACATCTGTGGTGGAAGAACAAGACTAATATTTTTCCATTCGTAAAATTCTACAACCTGAATTTTTTTTTTTAAATGACTCAGAGGCACCAAGCAGGACCTTTTGTCATGTTGTACAGGTTTGTCTTATACATCAAATACCTGCCAATAATTCCTGGGACCTCCTGCCACGATACACAGTGATTATATACTAGAGGTGGCAAGGAGAAGGCATGAAGGGAGGTAGTTCTGAGATGTGTGTGTACAAACATCACAAGCATCCCTCCTGTGCATGTAAACACACAATTCACGACAAAACTCGACTTGTTACAGGCAGGTTGCACCCACAACTTAGGCATCTGTTCTTTTAAGCATAAAAATGTGTCTGTGATGTGACACTGACTTTTGAGTTATTTTTAAACACAATATCCTGGGATTTAGCAGCACAATTAACACTGAAGGAAAACTGATTGCAAAGGAGTTAATAATCTGATTCAAGATCCCTCTGAGCATTCACAAACAACAAGCTCTCTGCTAGAAGGGCAATAACAGTTCTGGCAAATTTTTTAGCTGTTAAATAACAGCTCACACACAGCTTTAGTCATTAGAGGCTGTTTATTGAAGAACAAACAATGATGGGGGTTGTATATATAATCCCTCAAACACGAGGTTGCACGTACACCCTGCAGGGTCCATGAATTGATGAGGGATTGACAAAGCAGAGCAATCGCCCTCCATCATGGAAATAATTTACACTCTAAAAGGCGCAAAATTTAATAGACCATTATGGTTAAAACACCATTTAATATCTCTGATACAGCTTGTATTCAAAATATACAGGGATAAAATAATATGTATAAAACCTCTATGAGGCTTCTGGTCAGCATTCTGAGAACAAGGAATAAAACTGTAATCCAAGAGCTTTCATGAAAGTAATAAGTAAGAAGATGTTTTGTTGCTGCCATTAATACTTTTACTCAAAATGAAGGTTGCAAAGATGTTGCAGAACTGTATAGACAGAGGAATTCTGACTTAGAGCTAATTCCAGAGTACGGGAAAGACTGCAGTCAAATATGGTGACTGTCATTGCAAGTATTCTTCAACAAGGTAATTTAAAACCTCAGCAGAGGACCAAAATGCCCAATATATCCTTTCTGAAGCTCTCACTGGGAAGAACTCATGCAGACAGAAGCCTGCAGAACAGTTCATCTATGGCAGATAGAGCTGAAATCCCTTAGAAATTCCCCCTCACAAGTCCCACATGCCCCTGAACTCTGCTACAAAGTGACCATCTCCAAAATGGTTTCTGAGAACACGAGGACTTCCTAATTTCCTTTGGAAAAAAAACCCAGAAATACAACCTTCCTTCACTCACCTCTTGAGAGGTGTCCCAGCTGAAGTTCTGGACAACTGAAAACTGGGAAATCAGCTATTTAAGGTCATTATGATTGACTCATCTTAATAATCTTATTTTCACCTCAGCAATTATTTCACTGAGAACTGTCACTATGCACCACTTTAGGGAAGTGCCTTTCAGTCACCGTTTGCAAATACTAAATATTTGTAATCAATACTAATCACTCCCGACTGTGGCATAACAAGTTATCAAATCAGAGGAATTACCTCCTCCACAACAAAAGAACACAAAACATAAATTTTAGTCAGCCTAAATGCCACTTGTGCTGCAGACTCTGAAGAGGTATTTGTGTGCTGACAGGATCTACCAAATTGCCTTTGAAAAAGCAGATCTATTAACTGAAAGACAAGAACAAGCATAACATGTTTTCTGAGAAAATCTGAACAAGTTCTTTCTTTATTCAATCACATTTGTGACCCTCTGCAATTATTTTCTCCATTAGTATATAAGCACTCAGGCTTTACTAGCATGAAAGTGGGAATATAACTATTTTTTAGGTTGAATATTCACTAAAAGCAAATCTCCTACTGGGCTCTCATTCATCAAGCGACCTGGTTAGCTAAGTGTGATATTGGTTTTGTTCCAGGATAAATACATTAGGAAAATATCTTCTGTTGCACTAACTTAATTTAGTCTTAATACACAATTCTAGAACTGCTCTGTGTTGATCAGCTTCATAAGCCACTTCAACCCATTGAAAAAGCATTACAAAAATCGCTATCTTTAGAACATTTAATTAGTGATAATTACATCAATTAGTAGCACCAGTTGGTAAACTGTACATGTTTCGCATGGCGATCATTTTTATCTATCTACAAATCAAGTTTTATTTACTGTGAAAAAAATCCTGAATGCCTTAAAAAAATATAATTAGAGATACCTGAGTGAGCTCTCCTAAAGTTCCTAAACACTATCATGGAATGCAGTTCCATGAAGAGGGTGAAGTGGATACTTGAGGATTTTGTTGAGGGCAGATTTTTTTTCAGATTTTTTTCAAATTCCAGGTTTTTTGCCTTGCCACAGAATTTCTGTGTGGCCATGCAAGTTGCTGGGGTCCAAATCCAGACAGATATTTTAATTCAAAATTTCTAAAATCAGTGGGACACTTTTCCCATCCTGGTTAGATTTGGACCTCAGCTTCTTGTGATCCAGTTTCTACCAGTGAAAGAAGGTTAAAAAAAAAAATACTCACAAACTTTAGGTACTGTAACAATAATTATATAAAAAAATTAAACTCATGAAATTTTCATCTCTCAAAGCCATTTTCCTAATGGCTATAAATTAGTTAATGAAGCTAAATTAGTTAATGAAGCTAGAAAATTTTGGTTGATACAGAAACAGAGTTGTGGCAGCTTGCCAAAATAAAATACATTTTTTCAGTCTATAGATACAAGAGCCTCAAGCACAGGTAACATGGGGCCTAACCCATCACATCAATGGGCAACCTTCAAACCCCTCAACTTCTGGCACTGAAGTTATTTAATGTTACCAGGTTTTGTTTTTCCAGACACACCTCAGCATCCCAGTAATTGCTGATTTGAACCACTGCTTTAAACTTCCATTACATGTCTGCTGTGGGGGCGGGTAAGCGAAGAAAATCAACATTTTCAGAAGCAATGCAGTAAAAAAACATATTGATTTAATACAGTGACCTTTTACCAGGTTACTTTTTAAATGTGATAAATGTGAGTCCTGTCTGGACAAAGCACTCTGGCTGCCCAAACTCATCTCCTGATTTATAACAGAGGAAAACAACAGGAAATGAATAGCCAGAAACCAGTACGATTTCATGAATAAGATAATCAAAATATGGATACTTCATCTGTAATATCACAGATGTCTTCTTGACAAACCAGTGTTTTAGCAATTACATCCCCTCATGAAAATATTTTTCTTCATAAGCATTTTCCACTTTTAGTGGAAGATTAATTTATCTGGATTTAGAGAGTGAACAACGAGGCTTCTATCAGTGGCTGATTAAGAGTGTGTACAAAGGATGCACTGGGTGGGATTCACATGTCTTTGGAAAACAGGGATGTTCCAGCCTCAATGGTAATTAAGCACCGAGGAACCAAATGTCAAGATTCAAATGAGAAATCTTTAAACCATGACGAAGCTTTGCCATAGGCGAAAATTGATCCCAAACCATAAGATGCTTTCTAAAATATTGACTCTTACCTGCACATTAATTGCCTATCGATTTTCCCAGTTACAGAGACAAAAAGGCCCCACTGAGCATTTGAATAACAAAAGATAATTTGTTCAGCACTTCATTTGCAGTCCTGCTTTTCAATCAGTGCTAGTAAGGCTGGATCTAAGTGCATTTCTAAACCTGCATTTTTAAAAGGTGAGTGTGTCTGTATAAAACATTTTCAGCATATGTGAATAAGCACAAGGCTCTTCATGTTTGTTTTGTGTCTTGTTTTACTCACTAATCATGACATAAAATAACAGCATTTGAGTGTGCTGCAGTGCTACATTCCAGTTAAAAACCCCACCGACCTGAGCCTGGGTGACCATTGCATCATGCCAGCCCCTCCAATTAAAATTAATGGAATGTTACCAGAATAAAATGGATTGTAACAAAGTAACCACCCACTGCCATTACTTCTTACTGAAATGAAGCATGCAGACAACAAGTCAGTTATTAAACCATAACTATATGGATTAGTAGTATGGCTGGTCTTTCGTCCTCACTCATCAGTCAGGCAATGTATATGTGATATACAAATACACGTCACCAACTTAGTGGCATAACAGTACCAGCAATAAGCAAAGAACAGAGCTGACCAAGGAAAGCACACTTCAAGGAGTCAAAACAATATTTTATATAAACAAGGGCAGAATCAAAAACCCAAGCCCTGTGGATGAGAAATCGTGCCTCCTTGGACAATTCTATTTCAGTCAGTGGAGAGGAGATGAAAAATTACTCTCTCGGTGGGGAAATGAAGGACAAACACAGTCTCAACATTAAAACAAGGTTGATAAAAAAATCTCCCTGCCTTTGTCCTACCAGCTCAGTTTTATGTCTCAGAGAAATGGGCACAAAACACATGATAAATTTCAGAACTGCTTAAGGAAAAATCGAGAGCACAGCCTGAAGGGAGCTTTGTTCTGTTATCAAGAGTTGTAAAATCATCCGTTATCATTACTGGCACACAAATGTAACTTCCCCTCTGAACAGCAATAACTGCAGTCTTCCCAGACCTCTGTAGTGCAGCCAGAACTAATCTCTGTTTAACAAAATGGGAAAACTTGTTCCTGGGGAAGGCCACTGGAACCTGCACTATGGAAGACAAGCAGAAAACAAAGTTGTCCCTCAAAGGCCAGGCCCACGTAAACACTGGGATGAAGTTTAGCAGTATCAGGACGGAGGTTTAATTTATACCAAAGCCATTTTCACAATGCTGATGAATTCATTATTAGCGGTCCAAAACCAAAATAAAACTTTCAGTTACAACAGGGCTGTGAAAGAGATGCTGAGCTCTAAACCTACCTGTTCTTCCTGCAGGCTACGGTGCTCCCGGAAACAAAAGCTCTCAAAGCAAACATAACCTTGCTACTTGCAAAAAATCCATTTCACACAACGATACTTGCAGAAAGATTAAGCTGAAATATTATATATTCAGTGTTGTTTAATTTCCATTGCAGAGTTAGCAGTTCAAACAACACACTGACATTCCAGCAGCCTGTCTGCTCCCTGTTTTGTTCCACCTGCCACTCATTTAAGAACTCATTAAGCTGCACACCTGCAACCTGACCTCTGGTCCCAACATTAACCCGACACTGCAGGTGTTGGCCATCGAGCCCAGTTAACAGCATTCCCTGGAAGACAGGACAGCAAAGCAGTTAGATTGTGGTTTTGTATCCAGCAGCTCGTACAAACATGTACAAACTGTGGCAAGATCCCACTCCAACACCACAAGCATCTCTGGTTCAAAGCTACTCCTGTCATTCTGTAATTTGAATTAATATTTGAAAACAACAGATAAGTTGTTACACATGGTCAAGTCAGAGTACTTACTCACAACAAATCTACTTAAAAACAGAAATCACTATGAAGATGCTTAGTAAGTACACAGACAATAGTGAAAGAAATTTCCCTAATATAAAAAAAATTAGGTAATACAAAGAAGTGCTTTACAAATCACAAGTAAAGCAGATTGCAAAATATCTCATGCTTAAACACACTGATTCAATGCTTTAGTTGATGTACTGCATTGAGTCCTCAATATCCACATGTTTAAAAGTGTGGTCCTTTTTAATGCTTGTTTTTTCATTACCACTCTATTTTCTTTTTTTGTGCAATTGATAACCACCTACGTTTTCCAAGGTCTTACAAAGGGGAGAGAACTGCAAATAAGTATAAACCCCCTACAATTAGCACCAAAACAGTGTTGTAATCATGTACTAAAAAAACGCATTAAAAAGATGAGTACTAGAACTGTGAAGTGCTAAACAAAATTATGGCTCAAGCTCCTCCAGGAAATAGAGAATTGACTGGACTTCAATTCACATTAAATTCCCATGGCTTATTGTCAGAATGGGAAATAAAATTACCACATCTCTCCTGTTGCCAGCTTAAAAAGCAAGGACAGCATCAAAGGCTCAGCAGAGGAAAGCAGAAAGCAGTTAAGGAAAGTCACACAGAAGAAATCCACCAAAATAACCCCAGCCAAAAAAAGTGGGAAGAAATCCTATAGCACTTAACTCTTCCCTGGAACAATTTATCACTGTCTCTTAACTGAATTATTTTTTCTTCTCCTCCTCAGCCCTGTGCCCCCACTGGAATGGGATCCAGGAGATCTTCATGCTAAATCTGAAGGAGCACTCTGGAGAAACGTGGCCCAAGTGATTCACTCAGCACTGTGAGCACAGTCACTGCTGTTTGCACTGACAGGGGCCCTGAGGCAGGAGGTGACTCCCCTTGGTACAGCTGTGCACTGACTCTGGTAAAGTTCAAGCTCTTACAAACAGTTCTTCCAACACTACAGCTGGAGCTATTGGGCACTTTTCATCACCAGAGGAAGGGATCCTGCAAAGCCTCTCTGAACCCTGCAAGAACATGGTGCTGTCACCCCAGAGCAGGTGGCTGAAGTGTTGAGCACGAAGAACCCAATTCCAGGATCAACGGGACATTCTGGGAAGCTGTCAGGAAACCTGCTGAGCTTTTCACAGATCAGTAAACAACACTGCTCTCCCCTCAAGAACTGAGGTTACAGTGAGCACCAAGAGCAAGGGTGAAAGCTCCTGTGAGCACAGAGGTTTTAAATACAGTCTCTGGCACTCTCAAGCACAGTCAGAGCGTGCAAAGTATCTGCAGGTATTAAATAATCTGCAAAGAAGCTGCACCAGCTTTGGTGCTCAGGCAACCTTCTCCTTGTTTTATTAAATTGGCTGAAAAGCCTGTAGCTATAGAAAGGAAAACAACAGTTAAGCCCAAAAATGCTGCACTAAACCAAACAAAAGGAGAGAACTGAGTATTAACTTAATTCAGTTTGGTAAATTCCAGAGCTGAAGCAAAACACGAGAGACTTAAGGATTTAATATTAGTTTTCATTTTTTCCTGATCCTATTTATATCAATATCACTGCTTACAATGCATAGATAACTTCCCACACGTGATCACAAGTAGAAATACTCAGAATGTGAATTTAGGAGAGGTAACTACATGTTTTGCCCATAATTTTATTAGATAATTCAGGGATTTGAGTCGATCCTGCACTTGAGATTTAAAAACTTGCTGCTTTTAAGAAGAGGTATGGACCTGCTTTCTTACACAGGCAAAGTTACTTCTAATTATACAATAATAATCATAATTACAGAGTTGGTCCCAACACTGAGACTGCAGGAGGGCATCAGTGGAGCTGTAATTTAGAGATTGAACAAGACTGTCCCTTTCCAGCCACAGGCAGTCAGGAAAAAATCCATGGTTCATGGCCTCAGACAGAGAGTCTTTTAAGGATGTGCCATTTCGAAGCATTAGAGATGGAATCAAGCAAAATGTGCAGTGAAAGAAGCAGAAAGAATTACCACGTTTGCTGTGGTGTATTAGAAAAAGTGCTTATAGGTTATAGCTGGTTTGTTTTTTTTTTTTAAACCCACTCAGTAATTCCATCTACGGTTGACAATATTTGTGTCTCAGTATTTCACAAGCCTGTTAAGGTCCCTTAAGAAAAAACTTAATGGGTTTTGATAAATTTTGACTTTTCACTATTAGCATAATTATCTTCTACGCAAAATATAACCAGAGAATACAGAAGCAGCTCTTCCTTCAGCGTGAGAGGGCAAAGATCCACTGTTCTTAAATCAAGATTTCTGAATTCCTAGAGAATAAAACTTAAGAACGTGGTCCAAAAAATCACACAGTTAAAAAAAATAAGGGGGGGACACAAAGAACTGTATTTTTCTTTTATTTGAAATATCTAAGCCTAGGATTTCTCAGAACATTCCTTGAGATTTCTCAAGGAAATGGGAAAACCCAGAAATGAGTCTCAAATGGCTGTTCCCTGGCTAGTTTATACTGCTGCTTAGCTGCTACCAGCATTTAAAGACAGTTAATTATTTATACTGATCAGGAAACGTTTCAGTCATTAATTGCAGTTGTTTTGTGCTCCTCCTCCCTAAAATTACGGAGGAGCTGTGCCTCCTCTGAGGGTAAAAACTCACACGAAATCACAGCAGAGAAGGAAAAAAACTTAAGTGAAGATGACTCAAACTGGTCATTGTATAAAACCAGATAAACATGGGACCACTTTATTTTAGAATTTTTGATTAGTGAAAATTGAGAAGAAACTTCACTACAATTCATAAAACAAGCCAGCATCTCCTGCAGATCCTGAATTTCAGCTATTTCTACTAGATAGCATTCTCTTCATCCCATAATTAACTATCTAATGCCAAACAAGATCCAGGTTTCCAATTCAACACCCATCACGATTACAATTTTCAAATTTTGCTGTAAAACACCTGAGACACCTCCAGGTGAACAAACAAACAAAGCAATCTTTCCAGTGCAGCAGCCCACAACAAATCCACACACTGTGCCCTGGCATTTTAAAAGAGAAAATAACCCAGAAAAAAAGAAACCAAGCCACGGAGATGCAATCTAATGAAATGAAGATTTTATTTTTGTTCTCCTTCCAGCACAGCCCACAGCAGTTCTGGTTCCTACCACTTGACTGGGCTTTGCCCTCGTGATTGCTCTGTCTTCACATAAGTGTCATACAGTTCTCTGAGATGCCACAGCAGCTCCTCCAAGTTGTCTCCTGTCAGTGCAGACAACGCGATGACCCGCTCAGCCACCCGCTCCCTGAGGAGGGGCAGATTGATCCTGGACTCAGCAAGGTCAATCTTATTCCCAATGACAACACAAGGCCTCTCAGACAATCCTTTGTCATACTGTTGCAGTTCATATTTCAAGTCTTGCAGCTGAACCCATGGCTGAGGCACAGAGAGATCCACCACGAACAGCAGGAAGCGGCAGCGCTCGATGTGCTTCAGGAAGGTCACCCCGAGGCCCCGGTTTTGATGAGCACCTTTGATGAGACCAGGAATGTCAGCAACTGCAATGGGAGAAATTCCACAGTCAGTCCACCATATCCAATTAAAAAAACCCAAATAACAAATCCCTTTTACTGGCCAGTGCAAATACTTTTAGAGTTATGTCTCAGTGCATCAATATTAAAGCACGCCTCATCTTAAGTTTGCTGCTATTATCTTTTAAACCCCCTAAATTTAGGTTGTTTCAAACAGAATACAGACTGCTAGTTAGATATTAAGGGTGGTACCTACAAGTGAAACATGACATGGGCTTTCAGTATAGTTTTGCTTGAAGTTCTTTAGAATTCTACAGGAACTGCTAAACTTGCTTCTGCAGCATTTCAAAGCATTGCCCAGCTGACACAAACTGCCATCAGGGTACACACAACACGCTCCAGTTCTTACCTGCCACTTGCTCGTAGTCTTGATAGTGGACAATGCCAACATGGGGGTTTAGGGTTGTGAATGGGTAGGCAGCCACGGCTGGCTTTGCACGGGAGATGGCTCTCAAAAGTGAGGATTTGCCAGCGTTGGGAAAGCCCACCTGGAATACAAACACATTTCTGAATCTTTAAAGAAATATGCAAAATTTCACTAGACCAGACAGTTATTCTGCAGTTGTTGAACCACAGCAAGAACACTCTGCAGCAAAGCACAACTTTAACAGCTCTACCAGCTGGTGTTAAAACATTTCCATACTCCATTATGAAAAAAGTTTAAGCCCTAAGTTGACTTGGCATTCATGTCTAAATACATTTTTCATTTCAGAGGATACTAACAAAATCAAACGTTTACTATCTGTAAAAAAAGAAAGACAGGGATGAAATATAAATGACGTGAACTTTATCAATTAAAAAAACCCAAGAAAACAAACTAATTTAGAAGAATTCTCTATACTGTCTTGTTCATCTGCAGAATCAACAGACAAAGCTGCTCATCACCAATCACTGACGAATCTTGCACACTGCTTTTCTATATATAGTGTGGATTTTAGCAGAAGCAGGACAACATCAAGTACCAAGAGAGTGACAGCTCTGTGAATCACTGTGGACACCTTTCTACCACGTAACAGCAAGAAAGCATCGAGCTGCATCTCTAAACAAGCAAGCCAGAGGCTAACGAAAATGTTATCACCCATTATTTCTTCAGTCAGTCAAGTGTCATCCCACAATGATAAGGAAGCTGAAGAACCACAGCAACTCACCAATCCTGCATGAGCTGTTGTCTTGAGTTCCAGATGAAGGACCCTTTCCTGACCTGGCTCTCCCGGAGTAAATAATGTTGGAGACCGGTTTTCATTGGAAAGAAAGAAGCGATTCCCTTTCCCTCCAGCTCCTCCATAAGCTGCAACATACTCTTCACCATGCTGAGTGAGGTCAGCCACAACCTCCCCATCCTCCTTCACCAAAGTACCTACAGGGACCTTCAGGTGAAGAGAGATGCAAGCGTTACACGGAAGCTCAAAGCCTGCAGCAGAGCTGGCGGCAGCAGGTCCTTTACCAGACAATTTCAGATCCCCTGAAAACCACTGCTCCATATTCTCAACCTGAAGAATCCAAAAACAGAATTGCATTTCATGAAGCTCACTTTCTGAACTCAAAGAGCACTGTCAGACATCTACCCTTCATTAAAGTGTTAGCAGAACCAAAAATGCCCTTTAAGAAGCCTGAGAACAGTAGCAAGGTAAGAAACATTGCAGGTGTGCACCAAAACAGGCCAGCTGAAGAAAAGAAATCTGCTCCTACTTAAGAAGCTCTGTGCTCAGGTTGCTCTAGGTATGATCCTTAGAAGTAAATTGTTTTGACCAGATGCACCTTCCAAAGAAGTCTAATTTTTATGAAGAACTTAAAGCAGGTTGATCTGCCCTGTGCCAACCAGCCCTGTCTCAGCAGACAGCACACAAGGCTCCCTGCAAACGAACACAAAAGATTTGCTCACAACAAGGTTCTCCAGCTTGAAAATCAGGATTGTACCAAACTAACACACGGTAGGCAACACTCATTTACTTACTTTAACATACACATATGCACCATTAGCTCCATAACAGTTTTTTCTTCCTCCTCTCTCTCCATGAAAACCCTGGTAGAAGGGGAGCACTGAAGAAAGTGATTTTGTTTGCCGGTCAGCTGTAAAGCAAAATACACATATTTTGAACACAGTTTTGGTAAAACAGACACAGAAGAACAACCTCTTGACTGTTCTTTCCCTTTCTGAATACTGCATGAATGCATATCTATTTACTGTCTCAATAATAACATAGCAGGGCAGACTAATGTTAATCTAAGTTGTGATGAAGTTTAACTGCCTTTGCTTATCTACTTAGGTTTATTAATGATGCATGTAATACAGTGGTCATTTCAAAAGCAACCATTACAAAATACTCTGGAAAACTAATTTGGTAGATTAGCAGATTTTGCAGCAGGATGGAGGCAGAAGCAGCTTTATTCATTTTAAGAGGAAAATTTAATCAAATCCCAGCCTTATCATAACACAGTCAGGCAACAGCCACTAATATATGTGCAAAATACCTTCATTTTCCAAAAGCTTTCAAAGGCTGTCAGTGTCATTTGTGTCCCCATTACCACAGTTCAGGACAAAGCTTAAAAAGCAAAGATACCTCACACAGAAGTAACCATTTTAACATTTTTGACATTTATCACTTCTTACCATCCATGCGGGGCTGTTTTTGCTGGGGCGGGGTGTTAAGCAGTAAGACAACAACACGAGACAAAACCGATTTAGTGAGTTTTACCTTTCAAAATGACGTGACCCCCATCACCTCCGTTTCCACCATCAGGACCTCCAAATATTTTCCTGGGTTCGCTGTAGAAGGAAAAACCCCCTGCTCCTCCTCGTCCTCCGACCACGCGCACTTTCCGGTGATCCACGAAATATCGTGTCTGTAACAAGGGTGGGGGTTGTACACTTCAAGCACAATTTATCAGAGTCATCTTCCAAGAAGTTTTAATAATAGGCAGGCCTGCTATTTTCAGTCATGACGAGCTCCGTTCAATGATAAAAATATATCAGAACTCTGCTGCCATTCACAGATCAAGGAAATGCAGTGTGCTAAATGTAATAACAAAGAAAAACAGATCTCATTTTTCAAGTATTTTTAAGAACCCCCTTAAAAGCAGTTGCCTGAGGCTATGTTGATATAACTTCACGCAGCAGCTCGGGCACCAGAAATATAAAATTCATGTTAAGGGAACTTATATCAGGAGAAGTATCCTTTTAATACAGTTATACAATGCTGACAGGTAGCTCAATCAAAGTCACTTAAGTAATTGTGTTCCTACTCATGAAAAGAAAAAACAAATTCATAAGCTTTTTGCTTCTTAAAATTGAACTGACATTTGCAAAGGGGCACAGTGCTCATGTGGGAGGGATACTCTCACACCGATTCACTGCTTTCTGTGCCAGGTGATAAAATTAAGGCATACTACAATATTCTGACAGTATAAAGTACTTGTAAACAGAATAAGCAGAGAAAATCTTAGTATATGCCACACCAACTCTTCAGGAGCTAAAATATATATATATATATATGTGTGTATATATATATATATATGTATGTATATATATATATATATGTATGTATATATATATATATATGTATGTATATATATATATATATATATGTATGTATATATACAGTGTAAAGAGAATTCCAAATCTTGGCTCTGTTTCTGGTATTAATTTAATATTTTACTTCTGGCAAACTAATTATGCTGCACTATGTTTCAGCTTTTCTATCAGAAAAACAGGTTTGACAATATTTACCTATTTCCGAAATTCCAGAGAGAAAACATTAGAGAAGCACATTTATACAGGCAGGTGGAATTGTTTACACAGAGAGAGGAAAAGAGAAACTCATGGTAACATTCAAATTCTGTCAGTTACTAAAGGGACTTCATGAGAATGGGCAATAAGGGTCACTTTAAATAAACAACCCAAATAGTATCTGAGGGAGAAAAAGTCTGATTAGTGGTTTGATACCGAAGAGAAGCAACTGAGAGAAAAGAAACCCTCAAAACCGAACTCTCGATAATTAAAGTTATACTAAGACCAGTGATGCCTTAAAAAGCCTCTTTTAGAAATGTATTTGGCACCACCACATGGCGAGACGGGAAACTATGGCTTTGACTGGGAAGTGATTTGTGGATCATTAAAAAATAAGAATTTCCACAGACGTGTAACTACAAAATTAAGATGAAGAGTAAATCCTAGGATCCTGCAATCTGACATAAAATGCTACCTGTTTGGCAGCTGGCTACTATGCACGACTTACAAACAAACAAACAAACAAACAACAAACCCAAAACAAACAAACAAAACCCAAAACCCAAAACAACAGTGAGAAACAAAACAGTATTTTAGCTCTAAAGCTAATTTTTTAAAATATTGTTTTATTATTAAATGGTTTACAGTTTTAGCTACAAAAGGCTTTTTGCTTTCTCGACCCGTGGATGCTCCCCAAAGAGGCATAAAAGAAGGGTGACCGCTGCTGTGACCCCTCTGAACACCGTGATGTTGCGGGGCAGCCCCATTTCCTCACTATTCCGAGAGTTTATTGTATTTTAGCCGGTATTTCCTCACAGCAGCGGCTCGGTGCGAGGAGGCGGGAGCTGCAGCTGAGGCGGGCGGGGAGTTGCCCGCCCCGCAGCTCCCTCGGCACTCACCAGCTGCCGCTCCGTAATGGCTCTTTTCTGCCTCAGCCGCCTGTCCTTGGCGCACCTCGCACAGGTCGTGGAGAAACTCGGCGGGCTGAGGAGGAGCAGGACGGGCTTCCCCAGGGCACGGCCGCCCAGCGCGGCCCCGGCAGCGGCGCGGCCCAGCCCGGCCCCGAGCGCCGACACCGCCATGGCCGCGGCAAGGCGGGCCCGCCCCGCGCCCCCAGCGCAGCCGCTGTGGGGCCGTGAGGGCCGGGTCAGCCCGCGGATCGCTCAATCGCGGGGTGCTTCGGGTGGGAACGGACCTTAAGGATCGTCCCGTTCCAAGCCGCTGCTGCCGGCAGGGATGCCTTTCATTAGACGGGGTTGGTCCAAGCTCCGTCCAGCCCGGATGGGGCATCCGCAACTTCCCTGGGCGACCTGTGCCAGTGCCTCGTCACCCTCACAGCGAAGAGCTTCCTCTTAATATTTAATCTAAACCTGTCCTCTGCAGTGTGAAGCCGTTCCCCCTTGTGCTGTCACTCCACACCCTTGTAAATAGTCTCTATGTGTCTTGTCGGCTCCCTGTAGGTACCAGAAAGCCACAACTGGGTCACCTCTTTTCCAGGCTGAACAATCCTAATTCTCTCAGCCTTTCCTCATACCAGAAGTGCTCCACCTTGGTGGCCTCCTCTGGACTCCTTCCAGCAGGTCCATGTCCTTCCTGTGCTGGGGTCCCCAGAGCTGGAGGCAGCAGAGGGGCAGGAATCCCCCCATCCCTGCTGCCCACACTGTGGGATCAGCCCAGCACACAGGGGTTTCTGGGCTGGATCATGTCCAGCCTCTCACCCACCAGCACCCCCAAGTTCTTCTCCTCAGGGCTGCTCTTCATCAGTTCATTCCACAGCCTGGACTGATACTGGGGATTGTCCCAGAGGGGTTCAGGGATCCCTCCTCTGGCCACCTCGGCCTCACGAGTGCTAACAGTTGCTGTTCCCACAGTGATCCCAGAGTAACGCAGGTGCAGGTGTGGGTGGTGGCCCATGGTGTCCCTGCCCCATGAGGAGGCCCCGAATCCCCCGACACCATCACTCAGCGTGACCCACTGACAAGCTTTTGTCATATGCAATGAACAGGTTGCCCAGAGAAGCTGTGGATGCCCCATCCCTGGAAGAGTTCAAGGCCAGGTTGGGTGGGGCTTTCACAGAGTCACAGAATCATTAGGGTTGGAAGGGACCTCTGGAGATCACCCGGTCCAACCCCCCTGCCAAGGCAGGGTCACCTGGAACAGGTGACACAGGAACACATCCAGGTGGGTTTGGAATGTCTCCAGAGAGGGGGACTCCATGCCCTCCCTAGGCAGCTGTTCCAGGGCTCTGCTACCCTCAATGGAAAGAAGTTCTTCCTCATGTTGAGGTAAAATTTCCTGTGTTTTAGTTTATGGCCATTGCTCCTTGTCCTGTCACTGGGCACCTCTGAAAAGAATCTGGCATCATCCTCTGGACACTTCGAGCAGCCTGGTCTAGTGGAAGGTGTCCCTACCCATGGTGGAACGAGATGGGCTTTAAGGTCCCTGCCAACCCAAACCATTCTATGATTCCATAACCATCCATGACATAACCATAACACTTATATAAGCACTGTCAGAGAAGTAGGGCAGAAGGCACAGCTCAAAATAATCTCCCTTTACCTGTTGTTTCCATTCTATGTGTCATAAGAAAAGTACCACCAACTTCATTTTCAGATAATATTTAACCTAAACAGTTTTCAAGCATTTCGTATTACAAAACAGAAAATGATACAATTCATGGAAGAAGTCAAAATGCTGGCATCACTTTGTTTCCACATTAATACATAAAAATGGACAACACATTAAATAAACATTTTGTTATTAACAATTAGAAATATTAACACCAAAAAATCATGTATAAATTAGGAAATAAATGTACAAACTATTTCCAAAGTGCTCTTTCAAATACATTATATACACAACATTCACGAAGTTCTTAATGTAAGACATTTCAGATTGATGTAATGTTGCTGTTTCAGTTTAAGTGTTGTTTATATTCTCTCAAAAGCATTTCAGCACTTTCAAAAACCACATAAAAGGCATATTTCCAAGCTGGCAAAGAGCAATATTGCATTCTTCTGGCTACCTATAATATTAAATATTATAAGGAAAACAATCTCACTTCCTTTCTGTTCATTGCTATTTGAGAGTACTTATTTGTATGAAAACACCAGCAGGAAAGATGAGAGAAATGAGGACTGACTAAAAAAATGTCTTCTATTTTACCAGTAATTGAAATTATTAACATAGGAAGGGCAGTGCTTGGACAACATTTAACAGTAAACTCTTCAGTTGTCCAGTTAAAGACTTTCCTATAAAGGAAAAAAAGTAATGAATTGAGAAATGTTCTGTTTTTCTTGTGGTCTTGGTTTTTAAAAATATAAAGTACTTGAACTTGAAATCCCATAAATATACCAGTTCAGACAAAGAACAAGGAGAAAATCCTACAGAGATTGCTCTAGATTGCAAATTTGCAGTTAATCTCATATTAAAAAATGCTCGTGGGGTACAGTCACCCCAGCTTTTTGCCTCAGACAAATTTGGACACAGTATTTTGTTCAACACTTACACAAGCACTTTAAAAGTGCTTCTTTTTTTTTTTTATCAACACTTTATAAGAACATATAAAACTGAATAGAAGCGACTTACATTGTTCATACTGATTTTTACATACCACTAGTTTTTATCTCTAAATTCTCCCTCTATAAGTGTTCCCTCACTGGTTGACCCCATTAATAGCTCCCTTCTCCATATGCATAATAGTGTTTCACAATTAAAGCTGAACTTAGTTGCTTATCCACAATAAAGATGGATTTTTTTTTTCTTTTACTTCTGAATGATTTCTGTCAAGCTACAAGAGGAAAATAAAGGTGATGATGAACTGTAAGAACAACAGACCAACAAATCCGACAACATTCATGGTTACAATGCTTGCTGGGAGATCTGAGCAAGGGCAGCAGAAGAACCAGAACTAAAGAAGGATGCCAGCCACCTGCTTGTGAAATTTGGCGTGAAAATGTATATCCAAGTTACAAAATTTGGAGTAGCATATCAAAGACGGGACTTTTGCCAGATGTTTTTCTCAGCTAAGCACGATATGAAGCAATACTGACGTCGAGCAGGCGGACACTGAAGATCCCAGAGCTCCCTTCTATTTTTCTTGCCACGACAGAAATACCTCCGTTTACATGGACAGATAAAAGGTGCCTCTAATGATCAACATTTCCACAACCATAGTTTTAGGTCCTCTTTCTGTACCTTTTACAACAGAAACGTGGACTTATGCGGATTACTGAATTATAAGGTTTCGGTGGGTAGGTATTACAGAAGTTGCAGTTAATTTTATTTTTATCAGATAGCATAGAACTGTTTTTATAAAAGGAATGTATCCCTCCGCTTGTTCTGCAGAAGTAAAGTTAAGAGCCATGGATTTTGGAGGCTGGCAGGTAATCTTCAATGCATTCAGTCAGAAAAAGATCAATAACCTACCACAGTGAACTTCCCTGGACTGAGAAGTGAGTGATGGGCTTTGTACTGAGCCAGACTGCAGAACAACCTGGCTGTTTTCCAGAACGGGGCACAACTGTGATCAAATCATCCTAAAGCTATTTAGAAACATCAAGAATGGGGCAAGGGGGGGGGTAAATGGAAAACTTCTGCGTTGTATCAACATACAGTACTATACACAGCACCAAATATCAAACCATTAAAGCATTGTCTTGTTACCAGTAGTGCACTGCTTCATATCCAGCATGAAATGAACACTGTTCACATACAGACGCTGCTTTGTGCTAAGGGGTAACCAACATATTACAATTAATCAAAACTGCCTGTACATCCAGTTCGAAAGATGGAGAAGATACCATTGAAATAAATCTGACACAGCATCATATTCCTTTATTGCTGGTAATTTCCATATTGTCCCTGTAAAAAAAGAGAAATAGAAATGTTGAAGGATTATATACTGGAGGCTTACAGTGAGTTAGGCAATGTCTTTTGGTCTGTGAATTTTACAAGACCCACTGAAGTATCACCAATACGCCTGCACCAAATTATCAGACAGATTTATATGCAGAGCTAACAGCTAAATCTGCTTTTTCAGAGCACAGATTTAGACAATTTACCTGCTCATAGCCATAAGGCCTCTGTTGCTGAGCGGATGGGCCTGTCTGGGAAGCTCTGTAACTTCCATATTGCTGCCCCTGTCCCTGTTGGTAGCTGGAATACTGTGAAGAGGCTCCTTGTGCAGGACCTGAGAAGACAGTAAACTCCATTACTAAGGCCTGATTTGGTGGGGGGATTCTTATGGTTAACTACCCCTCAATGTTAAACAAGATGCCAACAAAGTTCAGTTCTGTGAGTACGAACTGTGAGTAAATTCTGCCTAGACCTCCCCTCTAGCTTTACACTAGGAGGTGTTAATACTAATAATAATGTAGTTGCAGCACTGTAAACTTTAGGTTTTACACTTTGCTCAGAAAATGTGATATACTTCTAAGTGATTTGCCTCTCTGAAACCTGTATTGGGACAGCTCAGTTATTAATTCTATGCAGCTACCTGGCCTTTGTTTTGGTAATAATTGCATGTTTAAGTTCCTATCTAATCTGGCTGTGCCTTGAGCGAGGGAGGAGGGATTCTCTGGACTCCTGATGTTCTTCATGTCACTTCTGAAGGACTAGGTGTGTAGGAGGCCTGGGAACCCAGGCAGTGACCTCCTGATGATGTTTAACACAAAGTCCCCATGAAGTAAATGTCTATTTTCTAACTTTCTTTCAAAAGAGGGAGGGATTCAGGATGCTAATATAACAGTATGGAATGCAGTGCTACACTAATGTATATTACTGCCTCGAATCCCTTTACTAGCTTTTTGGCTAATTTTGGTACGTGGATGACCAAGGTTAATTAAGGAAATAGTTTACAGCCTATTTTAGCTTAGGAATGAGGCATCAGGATGAAGCACTGCAAACCCTTGACCAGCCAAGGACAGTTTTCTTACCATATCCTTGCTGTTGTCCTGGGTAACTCTGTTGATTTGGGTATTGCTGCTGGGAATACGTTTGCTGTTGTGCAGCTCCCTGTTGGTATCCTGCCTGCTGCTGGCTGTACTGAGAATTTCCTAAGGAGGGGACAATTGAAATAATTTGGTTAGAGATGAGGCAGGTATTTCACTGTACACACGAATCATAAGGAAAACAGAGGTAGAAGGAGCCTTGGCCTGGAATTCATACCCTGGAACTTTCTTTTCAGAAACAGATGATTGCATTTTGCCAAGCAGGATGTTTATTTCTTTGGTAATTTTTATTTCTTTTGAATAGAAGAGTTATTTTTTTATACACATCACTAAACAAACAAATAAGGAGCCTGTTCCCCAGAGGATTTTTTTTCACCCCAGAAGTGTTTCAGAAGAAAAACAAAGTCACAAAGATAAGGGTGCCTGGGTAAATAGTCAGTTTCTCAAGAAGCCCTCCCACTGTATTTTCTTCTAGATAATGATGTTTATGCATATATCCCAGAAAGACCACTTATCTAGTTGTTACTGGCATTTCCTTGAAATGCCTATGATGAAAATTCCATTTGCTGTATCCTGAAACAATAAAATGAATAGAGGCTCTATAGACAACATTGCTTCTCCTAAATGCCACCTTGCTGTATCATAATTAATATCTCCAGTTAATTTAGAGTTCAGATATCTTAATAGTATACTGAATTTACTGAGGTACTACTGTTAAGATTTTGATATATTTTCTTACCTCCTTCATAATAGTGTTGTGTGGAGTCATCAAACGACCGGTCGTAGCTCTGCTCAGTGTAGGATGACTGCTGATAGGCATAATCACTGTGTCCTGCAAGGAGTCACAAAGATTTATCACATACATTGTTGATATAACTATACACATGTTGTTGAATGATACACTTATGCACCAAGATGAGGCTGAGAGGAAATACAGACCCCTTATGTGGGAGGTCACATGCATGGCAAGGAAAGTCACACCTATGGATAAATCTACTGCATTTATTAATCCAAACCGGGCTTTGGGCTCTATTTGCAGCAGTTTGGATAGCAGGGTGCACTGATGAGTATGTTTTATACCAGGCTGCCATGCCCTGGGACTAGAATTTTCTAGCATTTAAACTGGAAATGAATCATGATAGGTTTGCCATGTCCTTGGATGTGGCAGTCAAGGTGCTCTGCACTTTATCAGTGTCACAGTGACTCCAGCTCAGAGGAATTACCATCTGGGTAGTACTGCTGATTCATAGGTTCTGATGAGCCTTGGCCATGGCTGTACTGTTCACTGTAATATTCTTCCTGACCCATGTACTGCTGCGAGGAACCTGCAAGGCACAGACAAGACAGAACAACCTGAGCCCGTGGACTCCTAAGGGATGGGTTTCTCTTATCTATTTTTTTAAAGAAAACAGAGTTTATGTCCAGATAAGTAAACAAGCTATGTGTATTGAGAAAAGCTATAACGATGTTTTGCTCACTAGAAGAAGGAAATAAATTTGTATTCTCAGAAAAAGCTGGTTGAAATTGAAATTAGACAGCAGTCAGCAACACATCCTGGAACCACTCACTTGTGCGGCAACACTGAAAGCAATGGCTACATTTCACCTACTAATCTGAGTTATGAAAAAGCACAGGAATGGATTCCATGCTCAAGAAAACAGTCAGAATTAAATATATTTTAACTAATACATTGATTTATTAGCAAAATTCAGCTTATGTTAGAATCAGTCTAGCGGCTTTATTACCTCTTAGAACTTTTTCCAGAGAGGTCTTAGAGCATGATAGTTATCCTCTGGTGTTTTCCTTTCCTTGGCCTAATTTTTCATTCTAATTGCTGGCAAACTATATCTTCTTTGCAGAAATGTGTTCCTTGTTAACTGTGCCATGTTACAGCTGATCCAACACCATGTGAAAGAATTGCAAAGATTCCCAGTGGCTTCAATGAGCTGTATATCAAATTGTTCATCTTTTCTTTAGAGATACATGATCCCTTTTAGACAGAATTATTTTTCTAAACACCTGAAATAATTAAATAGATAAATCTTGCAAATAGATTCAGGTTCACCTCATTGTCATGACACTTCCACCATTCGGGATTTCCTGTGCTCCTGGATGGGATTCCCTGTTCGTAAGCTTGACTAGGAAATTTTGTTGATTCGTGCCCCACAGGATGGACTGGATATCATCAGTCTAACAACAGTTACATCAGTGATCTAACAGCAGATTTTACCTTGCTGTGATGCTCTGTAAGGGCCCATAGGTCGCTGCCCCATCATGCTGTTGCCTTGGTTGCTCTGGCTCATCATGGCAATGGAGGACTGTCCCTGGTAGTGCTGGCTCCCTCCTTGTGCCGAGTTGTAATGTGATGTTGCTGCTTGCTGGTGCATCATGGAGACTGCAAGGTACATGGAAAATACTGTTTTCTAAAAGGATGTGGCAGTTCTGTCCCTAGTCTCTTTGGAAGCAAGTTAAAACCTCCAACTAACGTGCATCCTGATAATTCTGTGAATTTTCCACAGGGGGAGATGTTTTCCTACTCCATTTATTTAACTCTTCTGCACTGTAATCCAGAAAGGAGGTTATTACACGGTCAGTTCTTGCCATTTGCTTCAGTCAGATATTTAACAATACATACAGCCTTGATTATTATTAGTTAGTTTATTTAAAAGAATGTAAACCTTACTGCAGTAAGGTTAAAGAAAGAAATAAGAACTGATGCTTGTTGCTCTCTACCTCCTGACCATTTTGTTGCTGTATTGTTTTTCTAATAAACTCTTTCTTCTGCTCCCATCTTCTTGTCTACTTGATGATTATACAGTCTGAATAAATTGATATTCTAGGATTTATTCGATCCCTAAATTTACTGTCAGAAACAATTCTAAAGCATGAGACATCTCATTCAATGCTCAGGAGCAAGCTTTTTTTAAATTTTAGATTAATTTTAATATAGATTAAGAAATTAATTGAGTTGTCTGCTAGGTTCTCTATGCTCTGCAAGCAGTGTGAAGTATCACGAAAATAACAAAATGCGGTGGCAATGTACAAACAGTAAATGTGTTATACTCATTGACAGGCTCTGTCAGCTTGGATAAAGGGGCTTCTCAGATCCCTCAGATCCCTGGATTTGCTGCCAGGGGTATCAGACAGTGCTGCTGCACCTCTGGCTAACTCTCTTTTCCCCAGTTCATCACTAACCGTGGTAAGCTGGCGTAGGTTAAAGCAAGTCTGAAACTGTTCTGACTTACACTGGCGCCTGACACCTTGAAATTCAGAGAAGTCTTAAAGCTGGCTTTTCCTCTGGTATGTTTGTCACTGTCTACAGAAAATATTTACAGAACAAATTCATGTGGTGGTGGTAAACCTCTGAGGTCACTGAGAAGTCAAGCTGGCCCAGGAGGAGGAAGAGGGAGGTTACCTGGGTTAGACTGCATGTTGATGTTTGTTCGAGAGACATAATTGCCTATTGACCCCTGGCCTTGCATTGGCACGTTCTGAGATGCAGGCACTGTATGGCTGTAACCAGGGCCAGTCCCATGACTGCTGACAGTCATACTCAGAGAGGTCGTGGGCATAGTGTTCTGGCCTGACTGCTGCATAGACACGTGGTTGGGACCTGGAAAAATCAGAGAGAGCAACAAGAAAATCTGTGCTATTATTGGCAGTGTACAGTGAGCGTTAAAGCCCTCACAGCCTTTCTGAAATACCTTATGACAAGACAAAAAACCCTCCCAATCTTCATTATTAAAATACCCTGTTATCTACAGAGGAATTAGAACTGCCCACTGCACGGTTGGAGTGATCCTCCTCTTCCTGGCAGCCAAATCCAGGCTGTACAGGATTGCAGACAGGAAGAACAAAACCAGCAGCAGTGCCCTACAACCAGTTCCTTGGAGGCAGCAGAATTAACAAATACCAGTAATTTCAGGTACTTCAGAAAACTCTGGAAACATCCATGTGTTGACATGTATGCAGGGAATTACCCAGCTACTCTCCTACTGAGGTGATTCCTGTCAAGTCCTGACTGAGACCAATAAAGAATAAAACGTAGTATCTTCTATGGCTTCTTCCCTTTTCTTCCCTCCCTTACAACTCTGCAACTGTTCATTACACACTTCCATCTCCATTCCCATTAGATGAGAAGCTTTCACAAGTCCCAGAGCCCACATATTTGAGTTGTTTCTACATATTTACTCCTAATTTCCAAAAAAGCCACTATCAAGCAAGGGTGTGAGTGTCCTACTCTCACAGCAGGCACATACCATCACTGCTGCTGTTACTCAGGCTACTCAAAGAGGCACTTTACTGCCTTCTCAGTCACACCTTCAATTTGAAGTGTAGCTACATCCTCAGTCAGCTTTCCAGTGCACTGATACTGCTCATGATAAAATACCTTGCCCTGCCCAGGTGCCCGGGCAGAGAGGGAACTACCCTGAAACCTCACAACTCAGGCTGGGTTTAGTACCAGGCTGGAGCAACCTGAGGGAACTGCCCTGTCTGGTCTGTCCTGTGGATAATTCCAGTCTTCAGGACTACCAGTCTGGTTCTTTCAATCAGCACTAAATTATTACAAAGACCTGGAGTGTGGGGGGCAAATCAGAGAATCCAGAAACAGCAACACTGAGAACATTAATTCTTAGTAACACAAAACAATGTTCTGACTGACTTACTGTATTACTTATACTAGGTATTAAATCTTTCAAAAAGAAGGTCCTAGAAAATTTAGTAAGTTCACTTTATAAGTTGTAGCTGTTTAAAGAAGGTACCTCATCCGTTAGTTTAAAAGGTACAATCATCTTGATCACAAATGGATTTTTAAAAACTCAGAAGTAATTTCATAGCTTGCATCTGCTCTTGAGTTCCCCTGCCAAGGTCTGTGATTTTACAATCAGGTATTTCTATTTATAGAAACTGGTTTTGCTCTGTTACTCTGGGAAAGACCCACAGCAATAAGAACTAGCTAGGTAGCTATGAACTATGAAATAAACAGATAATTCATAATATAAAATGCACAGATTAAAAAAAAATGTATTTCAATTATTGTAGCTGTGTGAACAAAACCAGACAAATTATATTATCTTATTAATGCAAAATGTGCAAACTCTTGGGCTATGTAGTACAGTCTCTGCAGGCTTCTGTAGAGGATAAAGGGTAGTGCAACACCAAATGATTTGTAAGAAGGCACATATCCTGGAAGGTCTGCAATTTAAAGGTTTGGTTATGTGGTTAGTCATGCAATTAATTCCATTTTACCCTCGCCAACCCTACCATTTTCATGAGAAAAATGCCTCAATATACAATTTTTCTTACTAAAAACCTGGATGCCTCTTGGTGATTTTCATTATGCATTTTTTTAAAAAATGTTTTTAATTTCCTCTGAAGAAATACAAAGCACACTGGATTCCTTGCAGAAGCCAACACCATTACTGCCTGTAGCCATTTTGTGGTGATTTCAGCATGTGCCTGAAATCCCCATATGCCTGAAAGGTGAGTTAGGAGAGGTCTTTTCCAGCTCTCTAAGTATATTCCGCATTAATGATTTTGTTGCCAAGCAACAGCAAAGCAGCACAAAGGGGACCAAAGCTCACCATTGCTAATCTGACTCTGCATGAGGGAGGAAGGAGGAAGGCCCGTCCCAATGGCATCACTGAGATTGCTCTGGGAATGGAGAGATTGGTTGGATGCGCTCTGACTCATCCCTCCGGGGCCCAAGTTTATATTTTGCGTCGGTGGCTGCAAACAACAAGGAGGAGAAGCAAATTCTTGGTTAGGTTTTTAATTAGAAAAAGAATAGCCCCCAAAATTAGTCTGACTGTGACTAAGAACTGCCTCAGCTAAATATGTGTTTCCTTCACGTTTTGTGTAAACCTTTCTTCGCGTGACTCCTCCGTGTGAGCGACACTGAGCACGACACAGAGCAGCCGACAGGCAGCACAGGGAACGTCTTAAAATTCTGCCTGTCACAGATTCTGGCTTCTGTGCCCGTCCTTCCCTACTTACACTGATTCAGAAACAACCACTGCAGGGGAATGCTTAGCAAGACAACACAGAAGTGTGTTGACAGATTGACCTTTGCCAAGCTGTGCTGTAGTTTGTGTTACGTGTGATACCTCCCAAATCAATTCACTGAGCAAGAATAACACAATGTTTAAAGACAAAGCCAATACCCAAGTGCTGAATTAGATTTTTGACATAAAATACTGGCACTTTTTCCCCCAAATAAGAAGAGATAAAGAATAATGAATCTGGAACAAATGGAGCTGTTCAGATCTGTACCACTGCACTATTTACAGTATAGAGAGTGTTGTACTCTATATATTCTACTGTATGGAATACTCTTACCCTTGGAGACAGAGATTAACACAAATGTCCCAAAGAACGTATTTTAAACACAGTAAAAGTAACTTTTGATTTGCTTGGTGGCCTGCTTGGCCACTTCAAGGCTTTTAGCTGGAAAAATACCAAAATATGGTTCATTGATAGTGATCAGTGACAGAATCAAAGAACATTTCCCTCTGGCATAGTTAAGTGAAGGTAGACTGGTACTTACAGCAGGAAGCAAGGACTGCATATTCTGGTTAGAGTCTGCTATTGTTGCCAAGTAAACCAGGTTTCTGTGCAAGATTTGTTGGTATCTACAGAACAAGGAGTAAAGCTCATTTGGAAAGGGTTAACAATACAGAAAATTCCAAATCTGTCTCTTTTTTTTTCCTATTTACAAATGGTTAGTTAAATTACATTAGCCCATTTTTGATCTGTCCTAAATAAATAGCAGCAGTAATGACCTCTATCTGTGCTGTCATGTTTTCCATCAAGGATCAGTGTGTTCAAAACCTCTTTACAAAGGATAAACCTGGGAGAAGGAGAGGTAAAATACACTCTCCTTTGAAAGCACTTTGAACTGTGGAGCTGGAGCTCAGCCTCTGAGGACTGACACCCAGTCAGCTGCTCCAACAATCAGCCACTTTCCCTCCTCTGTCTAACAAGGATCCTCATAGTGATGAAATTCCAGAACTCTAAAAACCAAAACCTGTTTTCCCTGCCAGCAAGCTGCGAAGAACAAGATTTTTTTCAAGAGTGCTCTAACTGGAGTGTTTGCTCAGTAAGCACCACCAGAGCCATTTGTGCTCCTTCACAGTTCTCCACCGAACTGGAAAAGCTCGTAATAAAGCACAGAAGGTTTCCAAAGCAAACTGACAGCTGTGCCACTGATGCAAAAGGAAAAGGCAGACTTCTGGGAAACAGGGACCGTGCCAAGAAGGCAAAAGAAAAGGGGGTTTTAGCATTTTCTTTTGTACAAGGGGAAAATATCTGGGAAAGTGGTGAAGTAGAGCAAATGGTCCAGTAACCATATTTGTTTATAATTATTTTAATAATGGCCTGTTGAAATATTGCAAATAGTAAATACTCAAATACTTCAGAAATAAACTTCCAGGAACAATATACATTTCTTAATACAAGTGAATCTAAAAGAATATCCCAACTATTCTCTCAGTGATCAGTCACCAGAACTGTTCACAGTACTCTTCTTGAAAGAAGTACCAAAAATTTCCAACAAACTCCCAAACCCATAATACTCACTGAGTACATTCTGCAGTTTTCCCCTGCTCTGATAATCCATAATACACTGTATTAGGTGGTGATTTCATCTAGCATCTGCATAAAAGAAATATGATCAAACATGTTACTACAAGAATTGTATGGAAGTCCTGTGTTTTTGTTATCCTCCACCTTCCCTGGCACTGGATGTGTTTTGTGCAGTTTTATTGCCTTGGGATATTACAAAGTACCTACACGTGACTTTATTGAGCCACAGGATTCTGCTTTCAAATAATTCACTTATGAATAGTTACCTTTAAAGCAGTTAACTGAAATACCCAGCACAGAAGAATGAATGGACTTACCTTTTTTCCCCCTCAATGGAAGATAAATTTGATGCTGAAGAAGGAAAACGCTTTCCCTAGGAAACACTCTGCTCATTCTAAAATATCACCCAAACCTTTCCAAAATGTCAGATTTTACTGACATGGCTACTTTTTAAACAAGAAACAAACTTTCAAATAATTAAACCTACTAGTTTTCCCACCCGGGACTAGTGTGTGCCACTGCTGAACTTGATGAAGTATAAAATTTACATTACTGGAGCTACTGCAACCATGTTTAAGAGAATTACATCCACATGGCCTTTGGGGTAGTTCAGTCCCAATACAGGAGGACTTAAAATGAAAACACGAGTAATTATAGATCATATATCTATATCTATATCTATATATATATATATTATCAATCACAATACATATATTGTGGTCCTGCCCATGGCAAGGGGTTGGAACGAGACAATCTTTAAGGTCCCTTCCAACCCAAACCTTTCTGTGATCAGTTGATTTATGATCACTGACCTTTATTTAATGAACTCATAACACAGTTAAAAGCTTAAAATATCGCTTTGATTTGGTTTAAAATTTCAATACAATAGTTTGTCTCTCTCCCCCAGATTTCTTGTGATTGTGGACAAGCTTTCTGCAGGTGAAGGAATAAAATAATAACACCAGCATTTAAAAATTTAGATTCACCTCTACATGATACCATTTGTAGGTACCACTGCTATGAAGTGCTTGCAAGACTGGGCCTTTGAACCACTGTGTCATCAGGACAGAACTCTTGAGGAAAGAACCATTACACAGAGACACTGAAGTTCGCTGCCCTGTAAATGTTAATTGAGGAACTATTTTAGAGCACCTCATCACTGCTCTATTGCCAAAGCTCTGACTTCCTCTATTTTAAGAATAGTTGATACTGGAATAAGAACAGCTTTGAAAGACTATCAAAATTGAGTTAATAAATAAAAACAAGCTGCTTATATAATAAGAATGCAAATAAGAATATTCTTCTTCTTCTTCATTGAGATTGGTATGTGTTCTAAAAAGCTCACTTTAATGAGGATCTTTGGAGTTCCTGCTCAAAAAATGCAGGAGCATCTGCCCCTCTCTCTGCCCCATTTCCATCCTTGACTATAAATCCCATCCAGTTCCTGTGCTTGGAAGTTTCTTCCTCAGCATTGCCACTTGTCAAAGAGAAAATCACTGCCAACAGCCCAGCACTGATAAACAGCCCTGAAGTAACCTGCCATCAAGTGTACCTGGGATGGGAAAGGGTTTTACTCATTATTTGTAAAGACAGAACTTCCATAAAGTTTCTGAATATGCAAAAGGGAAAGGGCTTGAAAATCAAACTGAAGATACTTTATCTGCCCTTTGTCTGTGACAGGTCATGGGTTTAAGTACAAACCATCTGAATTATGAAATAACTCCAACTGATCTGGAGGTTAGAGAAAAACTTCTTCACTGAGCCTGAAATATTTCAGTATGTAAAATGAATTGGTTCAAAATACCACGTGAGCTCCACAAAATGGGATGTTTCCAAACAGTTTCCTGAGATGCAAGTCATCCCTTCAGCCTCTCTCGTGGCAGTCTGTTCTGCCTGAATCTCTGCTCTGTCACAGGCTTCCTCTGAGGGTTTTCTTCCCCCTGGAAGCCGTGAATTGGCACCAGCTCATGGCTTGGCTGCACAGCCCCTGGTGATGGGTTAATTGCTGTGTTTGCAGTGGCACTTCTCCACTGGTCAGCCCTCAGGAAGGGACCACACAGAACTCACACGTGGCTGCCACCACAACACACCTGGGCGGTGGGAACGGCCAAAATCAGGACAGAAACACAAATGACAAATAGCAGCCGTAGTAAAAACATGCACGTTTCTTTATTGACATTTCCAGCCTCGTCGTTCCTGACCGTCACCTTCTGCAGGAGGAGGGGGGTCAGCATGTGTGCAATAGGAAACAATAACTTCCCAACTCTGCTTCGGCCTCCATGCGGGACCCACGCGGGGATCTCCCCTCCAGAGAAAACCTTCCAAAACCTTTGTTTGTCATTAAACATCAATAAGCACATCACAAATAATAATAATAATAGTATATGAAAAATACCAGTGGCTGGTGCTCCCTCTATCTTCTGAGGGATTAAAATTCTGCATCCAGATACAAAAGAAAGCCCTTGTAAATTCAGGATTTTATTTCTTTTTTTATTTTTTTTAGGTTGGATTCTTTTTGGGGCCAGAAGCTGACACACCGTCATAAATTAACCGCATATTTGCAGATTTTATTGCCGTTTCCCAATGTCTGCTTGGCAGCGTTTCCCCTTGGCGAGCAGCGGGGATAACGTGCCATCCCGATTTTATTCCCTGCGTCCTTCCCTCGCTCTCTTTTGCAGCGATCTGAACACCTTTGCGTTGTTCCACACTCCTCCTCCTCCTCCTCCTCCCCCACCTCTCTCTCCAGCTGTCCATCTCTGCAGCCCTCGCAAATTCACGAGTTTTTCCTGATCGCCCTAGAAATCAGCCTCCAGCTGCAGGAGCGTGGACGGAATAAACGTCTAAAATTGTCTGTATAAAAGCATGCTCTTTTACCTTCTGGATAGTTTGCTGGGTGACCTCCCCTTTGCCTCTTGGGCGAGCAGAAGCAAAGGCGACCGACATGGTGGGGGTGTTTTATGTGCCTATAATATATCGGTCCCAGGCTCTAATAATATTGTTATTATCTGGCTGCTATTGCCGTGCGAGGATTCTCCGCAGTGCACGGCCAGGGGGGCGGCCGCACATGGTACGATCTGCGCCCCGCCACCACCCGCGGGCACCGCACCCCCCGCGGGCGGGCACGGCCCGCGCCTCGCCCCCCAAAAAACCCCGGAGCCTCGTGGCGGGAGGGAGCGGCGGCGATTTGGGGAAGGGACGGGAGCGGCCCCGCCGCCGCCTCCCCGCCGGCCGCACATGGTGCGTCCCGGCCGCCGGGCTCCCTCAGCCTCGGCCGCGCCGCCCGCTGCGCCAACTGCGTACGCCAACTGCGTACGGCGGGCGCGCCAGCGCGGGCAGAGCCGCGAAGGGCGCCTACGCAAAGTGCGTAACCGCGCGCGGTGCGTACGCAAAGTGCGTACCGGCCCCGCTGAGGGGAGATCGGTCCGTGGGGCCGCGTCCGGCGCCGGGATCCGGCACGGCAGGGACAGGGAGCGGCTGGAGCGAGTCCAGAGGAGGCACCGAGGTGATCAGAGGGACTGGAGCAGCTCTGCTGTGAGGAAAGGATAAGAGAGTTGGGATTGTTCAGCCTGGAGAGAAGAAAGCTCTGGGGTGACCTAATTGGGCCTGACGGTGCCTGAAAGGAGCCTACAGGAAAGATGGGGCAAGAGAATTTACAAGAACGTGGAGTGAGAGGACAAGGGGAAATGGGTTAAAATTGAAAGACAAAAGGTTTAGATGAGGTGTCAGATAAAAATCCTTCCCTATGAGGGTGGTGAGGCCCTGGCACAGGTTGCCAGAGAAGCTGTGGCTGCCCCATCCCTGGAAGTGTCCAAGGCCAGGCTGGACAAGGTTTGGAGAAACCTGCACTGGTGGAAGGTGTCCCCGCCGTGGCTGGAACGAGATGAGCTTGAAGGTCGCTTCCAACCCATGGCGTTCTATCATTCCGTGAATCCATGAAAACCCCACATAAGCCCCAATTACATCTACGGCTTCCTCAAATCACTTAACAGCGTCTCTTACTTTCCGGTGTACCCTCCGCGGGAAGAAAACGCATCTCACGGTTTTTTTTAGCGCTACGAATCACTGGGAACGGCGCGATCTCCAAGGCGCTTCCCAACCCGAGCCGTTCCAGGGTTCCCCGTTCCGGCCCCTGCGCCGTTTGCGCACGGCGGGGACGGCGCACGGGCCGTACGCAGAGTGCGTACGCCAAGAGCGTAGCGGGGGCGCAGGGCGGGGGCGCGCGGCCCCGCCCCCGGCCCGCCCGCATGACGGTGCGGGTTCTGCCGGAGCCATGAGCTACGACCGCGCCATCACCGTCTTCTCCCCGGACGGCCACCTTTTCCAGGTGGAGTACGCGCAGGAGGCCGTGAAGAAGGGCTCCACCGCGGTGAGTCAGCGCGGGTTGCGGGGCGGCGGGTGAGCGGGGCCCGCGGCGGGGCCTGCGCCGCGCTGCGCTGCCGGCCTGGCGGGCCCCGGGCGTGCGGGCCCGGGCGGCGCTGGAGCGGGACCGGCTCTCAGTGACATTCCCTGCGGTCCATCGGGCTGGATACCGCATATGGAGCTGCCTGGCAGCCCATCGCTGTCTCCTCCGCGGTGTGTGGCGCTCAGGAGCCCTGACAGGCCTCTAGGGATCCTCTCCTGTGTTGGTCTGTATGTGGTGAAAATAGTGCTTTGTGCTTGTTCACGATGCAGATTCCCAGTGGATTGGGAAACATGTCGGTAAAGGCAAGCAGAAGTACTTTTCTGCCTCGCAGTTTCCACTTGTCCCAAGCTTTTGCTCTGTGGAAGTTTTATTTCATTTGGGGGAGGAGAAAAAAAGTATTAATTTGCAAATGACATTATATTAATAATTTCAATATATTGTAATAATAATCGTATTATTTAACAACAAGTTGTAATTGCAACAAGTAATAATTGTGTTTTTAATTCTAATAAGTATTAATTTCCAACAGCAAAAAGCAAAACGTACCACCTTTGGGATGGGAATGAATCTAACAAGACTTAGTGCCAAATAGGCTCTTCTTTCCTTTCCCACAAATTAAAAATACTTTAAAAGTGGAGCCAACATCCAGTATAACCCACTTCTGTCTCGTCTCTTGTTGAGCTCAATGTTTTTGGAAACATCTGTAACATGCTGACAGTAGGGCCATAAGAAAAAATGATTCCTGTAATCTTATGAGAAACAGTGGGAGTGAAGGTGAAAGGTCAGGCAGTTTTCTTCTTCCGTGGTGTTGCAAAAGGTGTATTCAAAGTATAAATTAGGACATTAGGGCAGCTACTGAGAGGCAGCTATAGATGCTACTTGGTCTGATGTTCAGTGGTTTGGGCTCTGAGTTGAGCAGTGCCACTGGACTGGTGGGATTTTCCTTGTTGGTCCTGGTACTGTGGCTGTGGAAACACTGATGGTGGAGTTGGGGAGGAGAGTTGGAACATATCTCTTGGGAGTCACAGGGATTTAAATTGGTATAAACTGATGATGAAATTGCACCCTGAAATCCAATGCAATATTTGTTACATCAGTTCTGCCTCCTGGTTGAGGCAATGAATGGGAAATTAAATCCTGCCTTGGGGGGGTTGTGTTGGGTATTTACTACTCATTTAAGTAAAGCCTTCTGGGATTTCTGGACCTGCTTAACTCCTTTTACTTCTTTTCGTGCATTGAAGGTTGGAGTAAGAGGGAAGGATATTGTTGTCCTTGGTGTGGAGAAGAAGTCTGTGGCAAAACTCCAGGATGAAAGAACTGTACGGAAAATCTGTGCTCTGGATGACAATGTCTGCATGGCTTTTGCAGGTAAATGGTCCCTTCGGGGTTTTTGGCACTTATTGGGGCACCTTTGGGTGTGTTTGTGGATTCTGAGAATATAAAATACTGGGCATAACTGGCTGAGGACTGTAAGAAGCAGTTTATTTCCACGGTTCCTAATTATAAAAGTAGCCTGGTGTATGGATAGAGGCTGGCAATGATCTGATGACAGGAAGTGCATAAACCAAAGTAAAAGCTCCTCTGTTTTAGTTCAGAAGACTTCTTCTGCATGAACAGCTCTGGATTTGAAGCATAAATATTCTAGTTCCACATTCCTCCTGTTCCACGTGCCTCGAATTCCATTGTTCAAAGCTGAAACAGGGGGTCTGAAAATTTAAAAAAAAATACATAGATTGAGAGAAAATGTGTTTCAGGAGGTTTCTCTTCACGTAGTTTAGACTCTTTGTGGTAGTAATACTTTTAAGGGTAGATCTGATTTAACTGAGTAAAACAGTGGGATTTAGGTTTATTGTGCAGGAGTGAGAGGCTCAGCTCCTTCCCCTGCCTTGCTCCCTTAGCCAAGGGCTGGGATACATGGGGGGGGTCACAAACTTGAGTAAAAGTTCTCTAATAAAAACAAGTCTGTAAATTGAGAATGGCAGCATTAGGTAAAAAGTAAAATAAGAAATAAGTTTCTTTTTAATGTTTTTTCAAAGGGTCACTCCTTTTTGTTAGCTAGCATTGTGCTGCTGTAGCCTTGTCAACTAGACAAGATTTGCTGTGCAGATAGATAAAACTGGCTGATGAGGGGCTGCCTGAGGAATAAATGTGTGTGAGAATGGAGGTTGCTGATTTGCTGGGATATGGAATGCTGTCAGTAATATTCCCATTGGGTCAGAACTATGTGCATCTTCTAACTCAAACGTGGAAGCTGTAAACTGAGTCCCGTAGTTATTTTGGTACATCAGCCACTTTCTGTTGCCTTACAAGTGCTCCTGCCTAGCGAACCTGAGAGTGTGAGCTCTCCTTTGCTGTTTTCACTCACCCCATGGGCCTTTTGGGGCCAGACTGGTTGCGTTATGGGGTTGTTTCATGACTCTGAGGACGTGCTGTCGTTCCAGGGCTGACGGCCGACGCCAGGATAGTCATAAACAGAGCCCGTGTGGAGTGTCAGAGCCACAGGCTCACCGTGGAGGACCCTGTCACCGTGGAGTACATCACACGCTACATTGCCAGCCTCAAACAGGTACTTTGGCCAGCACAGGGGTGCTTAAAAAGGTGTCCTGGCCTGCTGTGTTACAGATGTTATGTGTAATTGTGAAGTTAGCTGATGTTACACATAATATACAACTTGTACTTGTAATGTGTAGTTTATAACGTGTGTAATATCTGACACTTCAGACTAAGTGTGTACAATGTCTGTCCTGGCCTCATTCTACTCACCTGGTAAAAATGAGCACAAAAAAACACATTGTGGATGTTTATTGGGAATGGGTCTTGTAGCAATAGAAGAGAAGGATTGAGTGCTGTTTGGTTTGGGGGGTTTGTTCATCCCAAGATAAAGAAATTAATTAGTGTTTGTAAGGAGAGCACAGCCACTTGTGTTATGTCATCAGAAACACTCTGCTCATCTTCAGTTCACTCCCAGAACAGTGGGACTGGGTGACTGTCAAACCTTTTCATGGCTCCTTGGAGTTTTTCCTCCTGCTAAGCCATTGCAGGGAGGGGCAAGAGGGGAGCAAATTGGTGCAGTACTTAAATTGTTTTACATTTGATATTCATGAATTTAAAATGAATTGCAGTGTCAAAATATGCCCAGCTGCATTCTGTGAGAAAATGATTTATTTGCCAGTGTATTAAACTGATTTTCAGCCGCTAGTGGGGATTAGATAAAATCTAATTTACTTATGCACAGCCATGTGCTGGTACAGTGGTGATGGTAATAGTGTGATTCTTGTAATAATCACTGTTCTGCCAGAGCAGGCACCATCTCCCAAAGTTTCACGTTGTTCCTTTACAGTAAATCTCACGTTTGTGTCTTTGTTCCGGCACATCCATCATTTTATCTCAAACTGTTACAAACACACACTTGGCCCAGTTCCTGCTGCCACAGTGCTGTAGATCAGCCCTCCTGCTTCTGGTGTGTGACGTGGCAGTGACTTTGCTGACAGTGTCACAGGAGTGCTGTGGCACAGGCTCCAGTGTAACCTCCGTACAGCCACGGAGCTGCCCTGCATGGAATTGTTGCAACTTGCTGGTGAGACCTGCCTTTGTGTTCAGGTGTCCCTCATCCTTTCTTTTGGCTTCCTAAGCACGCTTGTGTCACAGCAGGACTGGCAGAAGTGGCTCAGGGTGATGGTTCTGGTAGCTGTCACCAGGGGTAGGAACAGGGGCTGGACAGGAACCACCCCTCACTTGCCCCCCTTAGGGGTTCTGTGAGGTAGAGTCCTGCCTTTAACAGGGAGATTGGTAAGAGAGCCAGCTAAAAGTATTTCTGGTTGTGACTTCTCCAGTGTCTGCTTTGCACTCTAGAAATGTTTTCAGAACTGCTTCTGAGTGAGTGTCTGTCCCTTCCTGCTCAGAGGTACACGCAGAGCAATGGCCGCAGGCCCTTCGGGATCTCTGCCCTCATCGTGGGCTTTGACTTTGATGGGACCCCACGGCTGTACCAGACTGACCCCTCTGGCACATACCATGCTTGGAAGGTGAGTTGGTTCAGTCTCTTGTAGACATGGGATGAAATATTTGTGACTTATTGTCCCTTTTAAAGAGGGACTGGTGTGGAAAGGAGATCTTGCTGGCCAGATGGTACGGGCTCACAGCTGCAAAACCCCTTAATGATCAAATGTACTGAGAGTTGCAGTCTGCAGTTCAGCTTTCCTTGGGAAACCTTTTCCTGCTTCCCAAAAAAAACCCCAAAACCAACCCACCTGTGTGTGACAACTCTCTTTGTGTTTGACATGAGGGAAGCAGGATGTTCAGCCTCCTGAAAAATACACGGTAATCACAAAACAGCTTCAGATTATGTAATTGTACAACTTGTATTTCTTGCTTATACTGTAAATGAGATCTCTAAAATCCCATTCATTGTCTTTTTCCCCTTAATGTTTCCAGGCTAATGCCATTGGCAGAGGAGCCAAATCTGTGCGTGAGTTCCTGGAGAAGAACTACACTGATGAGGCCATTGAAACGGATTGATCTGACTATTAACTTGTCATCAAGGCTCTTCTCGAGGTGAGGCTCCTCCACATCCCTTGTGTGCTTTTTCACTGGGTGTCCAGATCACTTCTTACATGTGAATATGGGAAAATCTTCATGGCTGTCCCAGGGAAGTACCACAAAGGATCTCTGAGAGCTGTTGCTTGTGGGTGTGGAATTAAATTCAAGGTTCGAATATTTGGGGTAACAATATCCATAGTTTACACGAAGAACTTACCAGCAGTTCTGGGGAGGAAAACAGACTTCATTCTGGGCACCAAAGATGTGTGAAACACACACTGAATATGATAAGGTGTAGAAATATCCCAGGTCAGGTGGTGGGCTGAGGTGTTCTGGTGTTCTCCAGCCACTGAGGGCACTGGCATCAGCGTGAAGACCCTCATGTTTTGAGAGTCACACTGCTGCTGGCATCAAGAGCTTAGAGCTAAGGAGTAAAATACTCCCCATCCATATCTGTTCTCCTTCCAAGGAGAGCTGAAAGGGGTTTGTTGGAATGAATTACTGGCCAGGCTCCTAATGCCTCCCTGTGCCTCTCAGGTGGTGCAGTCTGGTGGGAGAACATCGAGCTGGCGGTCATGCGACGGGAGCAGCGCCGCTGAAGGTAAGGCCTTTCTTTGTTTGCTTCTCTCCCTTTGAGCCTGGCTCTGATACTGTCCTTGTTGATCTGCCTTAACTCCCAGCCCTTAATTCATATTCTGCACTGACAATACTTCAGTTTATTCTTAGTGGCCAAGGAATGTTGTTGTGTCTGCAGCAGGTACCTGCCTCGGGTAAACAGTTAACGTTCTTCCCATCGCAGAACTAGAATCGCTTCCATAAATGCCTCTGAGTTTATTGGTGTCTTGAGGGTCACCTGTGTTTCTCTTTTAGATCCTAAACCCTGAAGAAATTGAGAAGTATGTCGCTGAAATTGAAAAGGAAAAGGAAGAAAACGAAAAGAAAAAACAAAAGAAAACATCATGATGAATGAAATGCAACTGCTTAGCTGCTTGTTTTTAATTCGAGTGATGGGTTTTTCTGTATAGACATGTAGGCATTCCACTTACTCATACTGTGCCCTCTTGAGACCTACAATAAACCTACTGATTTTTTTTTTAAAGCTGTTATTTAAAAAAAATCTGTCTGTTCCTTGGATTTTAATTACCCAGGATGATTTGCTTGGCTACAGAACAGCAGCAGTGACCCATTAAAGGACAGAGACTTTGCTTGCATGTTTTTCCCTGGACACTTCACTTTGTTTAATGGTTCTTTTCTGCACTGTCTCAGTTCTCAGCGTCTCCCTTTATGTTTTTTTAAGCAGCTGTCTTGAGGGTTGTGTTATGGCCTTGACAGAACTAATAAGGAGTTAGGGAAGAAAAAGCCCAAATGGCATCAAGGTGAAAGGGCTGAGTCTGGACACAGGCCTTGCAGCAGCTTGTGACAGCAGGTGTGTGTTTTACTGCTGAAGGATGGGACAGAGATGGTGGGGCTGTGTTTTGGGAGTCAGCAGGGGAAGCCACTGCTGCAGGCACATCCCCAGGGCAGAGCTGCATGACTTGGTGCTTCCACTGACCGTGCATGGCTGGTGGGTCAGAATAAAGCGTTGCTGTTGTGATTGCCCACGAGGGATTCGTACACTGGGAACTAAATAACTACACCCACTGTTACATACAACAGAGCTGAACCATAAAGCTCTACTCCTTTCATTTTTTGCCTTCACATCCTTCCTCTCTACTTCTAACACCTGGAACTTTGAAGTTAAAAAAGCTACATTTGGTTCCTTGTACAAGTCACCACAATCATTCCTCTCATTGGGAGTCCTCCCTGGGGAAGCCCACAGGGCTGCAGCCGAGCCCCCAGAGCAGCCTTCCACAGGGATGAGTGCTCTTGGGAAGAAGGGCTCAGGGGTAACAAGCCCTGGGGCTGAGCCACAGCAACCTGTTCCCTCACTGCTCCCAGGCAGCAGGACACTGGGCTCAGAGGCTGGAACACATCCATCCATAGGACACAAACTTCAGCAATGTCAGTAACAATGACGTGTCTTATGCCTGGGATCTGAGGCTTTCCTGTGGAAACAAGGGAATTGCTGCCATTCAAATAAAAAGGCACAGTTAATGGGGGTTAATGGTGATTACACAGGAGCAATGATTTCTCAGTTTGCCTCAGCCACCTCTGGAAGGGCAGTGGACTGGCAGCACGATACCACCTCCACACTTGGAGCCACACTGGCTGCTTCAGCAGCAGAGAAAGCAGAGGCTCTCAGCAGCTCCAGAGCCCCTTCAGCACCCCTTGTTTCACAGGTGAGCCCAGGTCCTTGCAGCAGCAGCACTGCACTTGCAGCAGGCTCCAGGTGAGCCCCAGCAGCCCAGGGACTCAGCTCCACACAGGCTGGGGTAACAGAACCCTCATTAGGCTGATCCCCCCAGCACAGGAACCAGGGCGACATTAACAAGGAGCAGTGCCTGGATTTGGGTGTTTTGAGCCCTTTTCCAATGCTGTGTAGCACTTCCCAGGCTTGCCAGAGCTCTGCAGCCAGGTCTTCTCCAGCTTGGCATGGAGCCCCAAGGACAGGCACCCGGCAAGTGGGAGGGAGTGATGTTACCGAGCTACGCACAGAACAGAGGTGGAGGGAAACATTAAACATTTACATGTTTATTATAATTACAATTTACATTACTCCAAAGAGCAGCCCCACTGCTATGTTCTAATTCTTAGCAATAAAGTCCTACAAAAATAAATCCAAGCTTTTACAGTAACCTAGGTCAATGCATAACTAAAAAACTCGAGCTATGTAAGGGGTTCAGTCATCAAGGTGCTTTTTCAACAAAATTCCCTACCAACCAAAAACGGGACACATGCCTATAGCAATTTAACTCACTTATTCATGCAAACAAAGGTAAGCCCTCCCTCCCAGCCCTCTCCCCACATACAGATTTTTAAAAACAAAAGAAAAAACAACTAAACTATTTACAGTATGGGGGTATAGAGGAAAGAAATTAAACATGCCCATCTGTTAAGCTTCATTATAATGGACTTCCATCCCTAGCTGAATGAAAACATTCCAAAGTGTTCCACCACAGTCTACTAGAGTACAGAGAACTGTTTGCATTTGGTGCTGCCTCCAGCGAGGTACAAACCGAGGCAACAGGTCAGAGCTTTGGGTCTCCATTGCCAAAAACTCTGCACTGAGCACACGAGGGGACACTCACTGCTCCCGTCCCACACGCTATCCCCATGCTCCACCCAGGAGCTCCAAGCCCCCGAGGCATTCCCAACCCCCCTTCAGCTCGAGGGAGAGCCTCGGTTCTGCAGTACCTCCAGCCCAGCACCAGCCCACAAACAGCTGTACAGTCAGTTACACTACTACATGATCAACACTCCAGTATTCCCAAGTGACAATATACACAACTCCTCAGCACCAGGAATCCATTCCTCCAGATACCAAGTGCTGCTTCACACCTGCTGCCAAGAACTGTGAGACCAGCAGCACCAAAGAATCCATTTGGTTACTCAGAACAAAACAAATTGTAGCTGGTTTATTTTGAGTGAGCTTTGGTTCCGTGTTAAAACAGCATGATTTATCTTCTCCAGGGTTCAGAAAAGGAGTCTGACTTTGAGCTTAGACTACACCAGCCTTTGAGAGACCCAGAAAGAAGAACTGTGTAAGTTAGTCTGCACTTAAAAAATACACACACACACACAAAAAAAAAGACACCCTGAAGAAGGTACCCCTGAACACATTCCCTCTTCCAAAGAATATTCCAGCTGACTGTTGCTGGTCCAAAAATAAGTCCAGAATATAAGCAGTAGTACATGAAGTTCTGTCACTTGAGCTGAGACAGTAAACAATATGAACCATTTTCCCACGTTAGTGCAGCAGTTGGTTGTTTTCTTTCTATGTACAGTTTCACCCTCTCAGGAGAGATGTTCAAACCTATTTGGAAAAGAGGTAGAATTAGATTTGATATCATGGAGATCTTCTCCCAAGAGAAAGAAAAGCAGCAAAACTCACAATCCTGTATCAAATGAAATGCTTAGCTAGAAAGGATCAGCTCAAGCAGCTCCTGCTTTCTCAGACAGGTGAGCCCAAGAAATCAACAGCACAATCAGCATGTTAAACACCAAGTTAAACCACTCCTATCTCCTCAGAAAGATCAATCAGATCCAGTAAGGAACAAGTCTTGATATATCCATGAAACTCGAGAGCAAAAGAGGCTGCACAGACAGTTCAGGTAAGGAATAAGAGACAAACCTGGTTCAGAGACAGTATTTACTCTTGCTAGAGCACTTGCCTCTGAAGTTACACTCTGCCAGTACCAGCTCTGTGAGTGGTTTGGTTTCTCCTTGCTGCTCCACTCCCCCTTCCACCTCGAAATCCACCTCGAAAGCTGCGGCCACGCAGGAACCGTCCAGACACCCCGAACGTCTCTGTATTGAGCTTCCTTTCCTCAGCCCACGTGGTGCGCCTGGAACTGAACAAGGCTGTGTTCAGGTTCAACACAAACATTCAAGAGCCACCAGCTCTCCCCAGTTGTGTTGAGCTGAGTTGCAACAAGAGCCAGCTGCAGCACACACACACATTCAAGCCCTCTGCAGAAACACTGCCAAGGGAATCCCTCATGCTGACACTGAAGGGATGTCTGACTTCTCCAGGCACTTGATAACATCAGTGTCAGCAGTGAAAGCTGAAGCTTTCCCTTCATATTCCCAACATTTAACTTAATGCATTTCCACAGCCAGACCTGACCTCCTCCCTGCCCCAGCTCCAGGCTTAGCTCACTCCTGTCTGCCCGCTGCACCTTCAGCACAGCATGACCCTGATGCCTCCTCTCCCACGAGCCAGATAAGGAATTTGTTTAAAATCAATGGGTTCAAAGTCAGTACTGGGAAACAAAACTGGAAATTCCTGTATCATCATTTCGGCAAGTGCATCATTATGAGCTGAAATGCTTTTTGTCTGATCCCACTGCATGAAGGCTGGTTAGGATTACTTGTGAGCCACCAAATGCATGGCAATACTCCCTTTTAAATCCTGTTTTGCTGACTTTCTTGCATTCTGAAAATTTTAAATACTTTTAAACCATGTCACATAGATTATGTTTAGAACTTTATGCCTAAAATTCCATTTAAAACCCAAGCCTTTAGAAAACACTCACCTCGATTTCAGTTCTGAAGAAATGTTGTCAAAGAAAGACTTGGATTTATCATAATAGCAGTTGGGCCCCAGCAGATCCTCCTCTGCATTACCATCATTGTTTTGGGTTGCCACTCCAGGGTCCCCTTTTTCTTCCCCCGTCTCTGCTTTGTCATCTGAAGATAATGAAATGTATTACACTTCCTTGAGGCACACTGCAGAGCCATCTGTTCTCTTGCTCCCTCAAACAAGATTTGAGATGTAATCATGCAGTTTCTCAGAATGAGTTTGTCTATGCAGTGTTTACTATCTCAGCAATTCATATTTAATGAAGACACAAACCTTTAAAGTTTAGTTTCTTCTTGAATTCTTTATCAAGTTCCTCTCTGTTGAATTGTGCATTTGCACTTTCAAAGTCAAAGTCACCTTCAAACTTTATTGTATTTTCCTTCACAGTAGTTGGTCTGTTTTGTCCTCTAGAACGGTTTCTGGTTCTCCTGTTTCCTGAAAGCAGGAGAGTTTAAACACTGGGTAACGCACAGGGAGGTTACATGACTTGCTCAAGATCAGAGGAAACCAGGGATAGAACTCAGGAGTTTCTGGCTTCCAGTCCTGTGGTTAGGCCACACCTCTTTGAAAGCAACTTCTGAATTTGGCTGTAGAAGACACATTACAGCAACACTTTAACTTTCTGAGCAGCATTCCTGGATGTCAGTCTTACCAGTAAGACAGAGTGCACCTGACTCTCCTTCCAGAGCACAGAGAGGAAGTCAGAACAGCTATTACAGCAGGAAAATCTGAGGGAAGTGGGGAAAACTATCTTTCCTGTCTGCCTTTCACCTGCAAGCACAGCACTGTAACTACCCTACAGACTTGTTACGATGGCAAAAAGGAGGAGCTTTCAGAAAATCCACCCAAGGCTCATCTACCCACAAAGGGAGCTTGTACTTCATATTGTACTTCTGGTTTCCAACTGAAACACTATCCACTCCTTTTAGGAAAAGCTATAAACTGTTCTACACACAAATTAGTTTGAAGACCTGAGAGTCTGAAGTTTTGTTTCCTGTCTTTTCTCATTTTGCTTGGGCAGAAACATCTCCTTGAATTTCACTTTCTTCTGACCTGTGCTTACATTGCCATTGTGAGATAAGATCTCTGCTCTATGGAAGTGAGAGCTCCATAGTTCCTCTCTGTTATAAAAACTCCAGAAAGTCTTAAACAAGACTGCCCTTCCCAGTAAAAATACTTGAGGTTTCAGAGAAATCCAGTTGCTGCTGCCAACTCACAGCATCGATTTTTACAACATAGCTTCAGTTTTCTAGAAAGACCGCTAGAATTCCGTCCCTGAAACACTCTGAACTTCTGAACACTCCAGGACCTGTTTTGTTAACGAAGCATCTCTGGATACCCAAAGCCTTATCGAGCTTTATTTTGCTCTCAGTCTTCTGTCAGATAATCCTTCCCTGAAGTTAACACCACTTGCCTTTAGATGATAACATGACTGTTCGGTGTCAGCTTAACCTACCCGATCTTCTCCTTTGAGGTCTTCTGTTCTCATCATTCACCTGTCCTTGGGTTTGCACAGGTGTTGCCTGAACTGTATCTACTAAACAAGAAGGATAAACTTAACAAAGGAGCAGGAGAACAAACCCAAAGCAGCTCAGTCCTGCAGTGCACCTCTGCAGGATGCCACGATCCAGCCCTCAGAGCTGAGGTGGTGCTCACGTACCGCTCGCCTTGCTGTTGGCCGGCGGAACCTGCCGGGCACCGCGCGGAATCCCCGGAGTCACCTTCACTGGGGGCAGCTTTGGGGAATTCACACTGTCCACTGGGCCGGTCTGAACAGCCTGTTCCACCATGGGGCTTTTGCGGACTGGGTGAACAGAAGGAAAGCCAGCACCTGGAAGAAATCCCAGTGACTAAGTGCCTCTTGGAAAACGTGCCAACACCACTCAAACCCTGCCCACTTCTATGGAGAAACGGTTTGGTCAAGAATTACTCAAAGCCTTGAGTGTGAATCATTACAGGCTAAGTTTCAGTGCCACATACTCTAGGCAAGGCACCACTGCCACACAAGTCATGGCTCTCAAATCCAGAGCCTCAGTATCAGGAAATCTACCCCTTTATTTCTTAAACCAAGTCAGACAAACATCAGATAACCAAGCCAGGTCAGTCTCTCAGACAGTTTATACCAAAATATAATTTCTAGGTGTATCCTTGGTTATGCAGGATTGTAGTTTATACGATAATAGTTAAATCTGAAACAAAAAGCCATCATTTTGAAACTGTTCAAGCAAGTTCCCCACTTTGTCAAAAAAGTCTTGCAGCAAACACTTAAGCACCTCAGCTATATCCCCTTTTGTAAGCTGCTTTTAGAGGTTCTTCAAATTCAGTGCTTATTGTTAAAGCTTTCAGACAAAGAAAACCTGAAACCAGACCAGGATCTCAAAGTTACCCTTTTAAATTCCTTCTTGGTCAAGGCCAAAGTGTTACCAAGACTTCTGTTGCTCTTCCATCCAGGCTTATTTATTCACACTACAAAACACGTAAATACTTTTCATGGTTTGGTATACCTTACACCAATTATATTAAAAAGTGACAGTCTTCAGTACTCAGAAGAAACACTGCATTCTAGGTTTAATTAGAATGTTTGGAGTACTACAGGTTTATGTAATTATGCATAAGAACCGCTTGGAAGCAAAGTTTAACTGAATATATTAAAAGAGCAAGAAAAGTGAAAAGCTGAAGAGTACACACAAACCAAGCCACTGACACTTCTGGGTCACCCAAGTCCACATGAGATATACCCAGTAGGTTACATCATGCAGGTTCCCAGTTAATGTACACCTGGAAAACTTGCAAGGAAGACAGACATATCCTAAGGATTATTCAGCAGGACAAAGCTGGTGTGCAAGTTTAACATGACAAAGTTTCAAAGTTTAGCCAGAATACTGAGAAACGGATAGATGGCCAAAACCAGAGAGCTAGTAAAAAGCTTCATGCCAACACAAGCATACATGCTTAAGCTAAAAACAGATGAAACTAATTACCATGTTTAAATGCAGGCTGCACCTGGTCTCTGCTCTGAGGATGGTCAGTCTAGTATCTCTACCCAGCCTCCTTTAAATGTTTTACACACAGAAGCAAGCACCCAGAACTGTTATCTCAGCTACCCAGGACTCAGGAATTGCTTACTGTTAGTCATGCTTTACTAACTAGGAGTGTGGACAAGGTACAGTGCCCCATCATGCAGGAAATCTATCCTGACGTTTCCTCAGTCACAGAAATACTCCTAAATTTTCAAATAACCTGGGTCTCTAACCACAAGACCACCCACAGTTTATGCAGTGTGCTTGTCTTTCCAGGAAAGGCTAATTTATTGCTCACCCAATCCCTATGGTGACACATGTTCCTGGACAGGATGCAGCACACTAACATCCTTAAACTTCACCCCTCTCCTGATACTTACACAAGAGGATCCACTGTCATGAATTTTTCCTTTCTCCTGTCTCTCTAATTGGTAATTCTAGGACAGGAGGAGTAATACTTCATGTAATGGAAGGCAAAAAAAGCTGAGAACTAGTTCTACTGGCATTACCCATATGAGCACCATCATTCTAGGAGGGGTTAACAAGAACAGAGTGTTTGCAAGTGCCATGCAGTTCTTCCAAATATTTGGAGTCCTCAAACTGCTGTTACCCTTGGAAGAGAGCTGATGGGGCTCTGAAGACATGTCAGGCTCTGAAACAGGTTGTGGAGACGGAGAAGAACTAGGGCTGGAAGCAGCTGCTGATGCTGGAGGGCTTACCAATTTCTCTGAAGAGATAGAGGGAAGAAGAGAAAGCAAAGATATATGGATAAGATACTAGGTAGTGAAACATCTGAAGGACTTGGAAAGAGGTACAAGAATCTCTAGAACAGCACCAGAGCAGCTTATTTACAGTCCTCTCTGGGAATACAAGTTCTTTTTACATGCGATGCACATGTAAGGTGTGTCAGATTAAAAATGAACTGGCCTCAACTGTTAGGTATTCACATTACTTTCAGAAAGAAACTTGAGCTATTTATTTTGTTTCTTTCCTGTGCATGTGTGTGTGCACGTGTAAGTGAAACACAGGCCTCCTTGTAGTACAATCATTGCACAAAGTTAACTACTTATTCACAGCCTGACACTTGGCAAGGAGCAGGGTATTAGTCACTGTTGTTTTCACAGTAGGTGCATTACAAGGACTGAACCTTTATTCTAGCAAGTAAAGTTGTTACTTACCTAAACCTAAGGAAGCTGCATACTGCTGGCTAAGCAAAGAGCTGGCAGCAAGCTGGCTGTAAGGTGGCATACCTCTAAACGGGCTGTAAGGCACATGTGGCTGAAAGGATGATGTAGAGGCAGAGCCCAGTGAAGACTGTAACAAGACAAAGTACATTTCCATTTACAGTGTCCAGAAGTCAACTTGCTTTGGCAGTGATTCTCTACTTCATGTACAGCAATACTAAAGCTTAAGCAAATACTCAGAAGGGTTAGTTTACCTCTTTATGATTTTCCTGCATTCTCAGCTAGTTCTGGCTTTTGTTGACTGAAGTCTTTAATGCTGCTGCTATTTTAAACATTACAACAAAATTCAGGATGCTTCAAACAAGCTGAAGATTCCTGGAGACACTGACTGGCCTTCATTTTTTTTAAGTTTTTACCAAAATCCAGTCCTCCAACACCAATGTTTTATGACAGTTTTCTAGCAACAACTTTGGGCTAACTTACTTGGACAATGGCAGGATCTTGTGGCAGAGTATGTTGAGCTTTTGGAGGTTCACAGACAGTGATGTCTTTGATGTCACTTCCTCGAAAAATAATGTATTCATAGATTTCTTCTCTCGGAGGAGCCGGTCTGTCTGTGGGCCGGTCCTCGGTACCGAAGGATCGCACTGGAGCATTGGGAAATGACTGTTAGTGCAGGGTTACCACTGCAGCACTGAGCAAGTTAAGATTTATGCAATTAAAAAGTACTCCTGTAACACTTGCCAAGCGTAAAAACAACAACAACAACAAAGGTTACCTCCAGAACCCTGAATCTCCCTCTCGCACATCTGTTCCCTCAAATGCCAACTTTTTCAGCAGCCTGCACAAACAGTTTTGTTTACATCAAGCTGTGAAGGTAAAGACCATAGACCAGCTGGAGTGAAGAATCCTACTCCACACCCGAGGACTCACCCACAGTGCTGTACTGCCATACTCCCCTTCCCTCCCCAGCACCTGTTTCATGCAGGCATTCAGCTCCACACAACTGCAACACACCAGGGGAGAGGCCCCTGAAGCAGCAGGGGGAAATCTCAGAAGGCTTTAGAGCTCAAATTTGCACCTTTGTTTTCATATATTTATTATGCAGATAAAGCTTTATCAACGATAAGAACTTCCTATTAAAATTCCCTCTCTACTCCATGTCACCATTTTTATGATTAATATGACTATAAAGCAAGCTTTTAGTGATAAATCTAAAACCTTAGTGCCTGGGGAGGCTTTACTGAGTCCCAGCTATCAGGACACTTGAGCAGGCAGTAACCAGCGATGTTACACCTTAGAGTGGAAAGAAGGCTTCAGCTGACTGTGGTAGCTACCAGGTAAAAGCATAAATTAATTTGAGCCATTAATGGTGCAGAGGTCAGACTGATTTACTGGACTGTTGGCACAGGAAAGCAGATGGCACAGTTGTATTAAACACTGACATGTGAAAGCTCGAAACTTCGTCCCCAAGTTACAGAAGCTCACCCAGTTCACTAGTCTAGCTCTGCTTTGTCTTCATGAGGCCTTGCCAGTTTGGATAAACACCAGCACATGCTGGTTTATGCACACTGTCTGCCAATGAAAGAATTCTGTACTGGAGTTCCATCAATTGCTCCTAACAGGTTACCACAGAAATACTGAAACCACTCTGCCAGGACACGCCACAATTCCTGCAGTACCTTTACAAGTTCCATCCTTAACAGACCTTTCACAAGCACCTGCCATGGCACAGTCTGTGGTGACATGCCAGCCAGCTGCCACTCCCAGTGCACAGCTGGAATGATACAAGTACAGACAGCCCTGCCACATGGATGACAGGGGACACCACAGCTTCCCTGGAAAAAGGGCACCAAAAGTGGATCCACTGAACCCCGGTGTGCTGAGCACCCCCAGCACACCATACTGCTGCTAACTTACTAGGAACTTGTAGGCAGGGATTCTCAAGAGTCCTGTTCTGAGACAAACAACTGTATCCAGGTGGTGCATCCACTCAAGCAGCAGTTAGTGCTGCAAGTGCTTTTCACCCCTCTTAGTATGTAGGTGAGCTCCCAAGGAGCAGGTCAGTGCCAGACTATCCCTACCACACTGCTCAGCACCTCAACTGGCACCTAACAGGAAGGGCATCTTCCCTGGTGCAAGGACAAGCTGTCAGTCACTTCCTTTGAATGGCCATCTTCCATGAATTCCTAGAGTAAATAACCTCTCCAAGTTATTTTAGATCTCCAGCTGCTGTTTGATCATATTACAGCTGTAACCCAGTCGACTAGAAGCAGATGATAAACTGAAATAAATGCTTGTGGCCTTTTGGACATGAACTGTACCACTGACACCCCGGCTCAAGATCAGATTATTACAGCATACAGTTCATGGCAAGACATGCTAAGGGTATCCAGGGACTACTGCAGCATCCCAGGGCAAACTTGGAAAGCACCACAATCAGCCCATCAACTTCCACAGGAACAAACACATGACCTACAAAGCCCAAGGCTCTCCAAGCAGCCTCTGACTTGGCTGGTCCCAAGGTTTCTAACCAAAAAGGTGGAAAACCATGTCCTCGTTGTAGACAAAACAGCAGTGAGGGCACGTGAGAGAGTTGTAGGAGTTGAACTTGCCTGTCCCTGCACCTGAAATGTTTAACTGTTTCTGGGACAGCACAAAGTGCAGCTTAAGTTCCTGCAGAGGTGGGAAGGGCTGTCTCCCACGGAGTTAGTGACTATTGCTTACAGATGAGCAGGAAATCAATCCCACACCACTGCAGCTCGTATTTTACAATGCAGTTACTATTCATGTAGGGGCTGTTGAGCTAGACCTCTGAAGGGGCAAGAAGCATAACAAGAGTGACTGGATGTCTGGAAAGCAGAGCTTACGTGGATATTTCTTGCTCAAACAGTCCAATTTCTTCAGACTTTTACAGGAGGGGGAGGAAGTTTCTGGTGTTCACTGCTGACAGGACAATAATGGGCCTAAGTTTCCTTTGTTTGCAATTTAAGTTCAGCATCTAACAAGACAGAGGACTTTCTGGTAGTGATTAATTAACACATGGAATCTCCACCATTTAAGATACTGTGCATGTGTTAAGATTTAACAAATATAAATCAATTGAAGTTAGCCTGCCTTTGAGTGAGAAGCTAAACCAGATTCCTTCCTGAGGTCTCTTTCAACCTAAATATTTCTTTATGTCACTTGAATGATAGAAGTCAAGACAGTGGCACTTATGTTACACACTGAAGCTGTTTAAGCCTTAAGCAGTTGCACCCAGGGCTTAACAACAATTTACTTTAACTGCATGTCAGTAATTCATGGCTCTTCTACCCCTTCAGAGTTTTAAACCACTGTCCCCCACCCCCCAGGGCTGATACTGCTACCCCCAACTTCAACACTGTTGCTGCGTTCATAATTCTGACCCTAATCTTGGTACAGAGCCTCTAAATTTGAAAAACCCCTCTGAGCTAAAATGAAAAGCAGGGTTTGTGCTGTGAAGTTCATAGAGCAGCACTTCAAGTGGGGACAAATTATATTCTCCATCTATCGTAAGAACTACTTCTTAGGCATTCCAGTTCATCAAAAACTGAACACTAAGAAACCAATAAATACAAGAACTGCCAGAAATCTTATCCAGAGCATGCACTTACATCACAAAGTACTTTAATCACACATGCCTTTGAAACACACCACTTCAGCTCTGAAGTAGCAAGTGCTCTGTGTAAGGCAGAACTATGTGAGGAACCATTTCTACTTGCTGCAGGGTCAAGGTGAAGACCTTCCTGCACGTACAGGAAAGGAACTGCATCCTTCCAGCAACCTCTTAAGTACTTCGAGCAAGGCACTAACATAAACAGCTCCATTTGTACAGTTAAATAAACAGCTGCACTCCTAGAGCAAAAGCAAACTTGAGAAAACTCAAGTTTTTAACTTCAAAATACATTCTAATAGGTGTCAAATAGTGCCCAACATCACATAAACATCATTACACAGGATAAACAGTGCGACAGAGGCCGCCTTGAGGGTAGTTGTGAATCTGGCAAGTCAGTGTCTCCTGCCACCAAGCAGCCTTTCAAAACAAAAGGTGTTTGTTTTGTGGACAACCCGGATGGGTGGCTGAAGGCAATGAAGAACGCGTGAACTTCCCAGCACAAGGAAGGACAAAACTCTGGGAAAAAAAAAGGGCTGATGGAGGTTAGCTGGAGTAGCCAAGCTGGACATGAAAAGCAGTGCAGAAATAAGATCGTGTTTGAGAGACTGAACAAGACAAGACAGGTTTTGCTGAGAGGAAAGATGGGAGTTCCCAGCACAGGTGACGACTGGATCCAAATGACACCACTTAAGGAGAAGATAAAGATCAGTATTTCTACAGGGAAACAAGATGCAAAGCCCCGATGAGGAGCCTGCAAGGTCGGCGGGGCCAGACCCATGTGCGGGTGCCCCACAGCGCTCCCACTCTCCTCACCTGAGCAGAGTCCAGCTATCGATCTCGGCACGAACAAAGACACACATCCACACCAACTCTGCTCCCCCCAGCGCCGGCCTGGGCCCTGCTGGAGCCGAGCCCCGACATACAGCCAGGCACGGCGGAGCCGAGCTCCGCACGGCGATACGGAGCGTCCCCTCCCCGGCCCCGACAATGGCACGGGGACCCGGCGCTGCCGGCAGCGCTTCCCCCGGGATCCCCCCGTGCGAGGCGAGCACCCCGGGCCCTGCCCGCCCCTCTGCCGCGGCCCCTGCCAGTGCTGACTCACGGGGAGCAGCAGCGCCGGGGGCTCGGGGCGGGCGGGCCCCGGGCCGCGCTCATTGTTCGGGGCACGGCGGCCCCCGCCGCGTCCCCTCCGCCCGCGCCGGCCTAGGCCCGCCCGCGCCCTCCGCAGGGCCCCGCCTCACCCTTGGCCAGCGCCACGGTGGAGTTCTCGGTGTCGATGGTGTAGAGGATGCCCTCATAGCGGATCTGCGCCTTGGAGATGAGGCTGATCTTGCTGCCGATGTAGGGGGTCCCCGAGCTCATGGCGCCGGCGGGGGGGTCCCAGGGGCGCGCGGAGCCGCCGCGCCGCCCACGCGCACTGCGGAGCGGGGACCCCGCCGCGCGCGCCTTATATAGGGCGGGGGGAGCCGGGCCGAGGGGGGGCGGAGGGGGCGGGGTGCTCTGCCCGCGCATGCGCCGACCGCTATTGACCAGACGGGAGAGACGGGGTCAGACGGGGAGGGGCGGGGGAACACCCGGGGCCCGCGTCACGTGACCAGCGCGAGCGAGGGTGCCACGTGCGCTGCGGGGCGGGGCGGGGCCAGAGCGGGGCGGGGCCAGGGCGCGCGCGGCGGTTCCCGCGCTGCCGCCGCTGAGGGGAGGGAGGGGAGAGCTGGGACGGTGACAGTGAGACACCGACCCTTGCGTGGCACTGCCCGTGTGACACTGCCCGCGGGGCACTGCTCCTTGTGTGGCACTGCCTGTGTGACACCGACCCTTGTGTGGCACTGCCTGTGTGACACTGCCCTTTGTGTTGACACTGCCCTTTGTGTGACACTGCCCGTTGTGTGGCACTGCCCATGTGACACTGCCCCTTGTGTGACACTGCTTGTGTGGCACCGACCCTCGTGTGACATTGCCCATGTGTCACTGACCCTCGCCCCTGTGGCACTGCCCCTTGTGTGACACTGCCCGTGTGGCACTGCCCCTCAACTCGTGTGTCACCGTTTCTTCACCCCTGTGCCATTGCCCCTCATTTCTGTGGCACTGCTCCTCCCTCCTGTGGAACTGCTTCTCACTCCTGTGGCACTGCTTCTCGCGTGTGTGTTACTGCCACTCATATGGCACTGCCCATGTGGCACTGCCTCTCACTCGTGTGTCATTGCCTCTTGCTTGTGTGGCACTGTCCCTCACTTGTGTGGCACTGTCCCTCATGTGTCACTGCCCCTCACTTGTGTGGCAGAGCTGCTGTCACATAACACATGGAGTGGGGATCATCCCTTCCCCTGACAGAACAACCACGGCTGCCTCTGTTCGAGCCCCTTCTCCCTCCAGTGCTGTGGCAGTCTCAGGACCCGGTTGGCGCTGGCAGAGCCCCGGGTGCCACCAGGCCCTGCCTTGTGCGGGTCACACCGCGCCTTTGTCCGGCTGTTCCTGGTGCAGGTCACCCTGGCGCAGTCACTCATGGCCAGGCCGCAGCTGGAGCATGGACCGCTCGGCGCGGTGTCCCCAGGGAGCCATCGTGCTCCCCAGCCATCTGCGGGTCAATGAGAGACAACCGGCAGCATCTGGCAGACATGGTCACAGGAGGTGAAATCACTCACCAGCGCCAGGGTGGATGGGATCAGGCGGGGCGGCTGCCTTTGGGGCAGCAGGTCAGAGTGCACAAATCTCACTAATTTGTGTGACGCAAATGAATAAGATTCGAACCCAGCGGCCGCAGACAATACAGCGGAGCCATTGTCTGAGTGCAGGGAGGTTTGCTGGAGCTGCAGGCGCCCATGCCTTGGTTACATGTCTTCCATCAGCGATACAACAGCGACACGGGAGATGCAGTCCACAGGTTTATCCGCATGTCAGGACGACCTGCTTCCCTGCACACCATGGCTCGGAGAGCTGTTCTCCCAATGCCCCAAGCTGTCTGCCCTGTGACCTTTTGTGTTTTATGGTGTTACTCTTCATGCTGTTTGTACAACCTGGAGAGCAGATCTCCCTGCCTGAACAAGGCAGACGCCTTCCTTTCCACTCTCTCTTGAAGACGCATGTGTGTAATCTTTCTCTTGTTAAATTGTCGCTGTTCTAACATAGAGTTGCTAAAAAAAATATGAAGTAAATAATCTATACGTATTAATTGAGCAAGCAGTAGTTTTTGACTAAGAAAGCCAGCCTTTAAAGTCAATCATTTTAGATTTTTAGCTCAGCCTTAAGTATTACCTACACAGGAAAAGAAGAGATTCCTTTTTTACTGCAGTAAACAGTGCCCTTTAGCGGGCAAATTACTGCTTAGAAACTTCCTTGATGAAAAAACTCATCTAGTTCCCCTGTATGAGGAGTGTCTAGTTTAAAAATGTGGAAAAGTTCAGATAGAGAAAAAATAGGGCAAGAAATAATAAAATGCTCGAGACAGCCAGAATAATTATTTAAAATGAGCAAATGATGCCAGTATAGGCAATACAACCAAAGGAAGAGACGCAGTACTCCCTCTTTTGGTTTATAACCTCCAACTCCACAGTATGTCTAATTTGATGTTTCTTGTTTCCACTCTTAAAATGTTTTTTAGAAATAGTAAATGAGGCTCTGGGTTTTGCAGTTCAATTAATTTTTTTCTTTACACAAATCAAAATATCACTGGTTCATAAGTACCTCTAGTCCCAGAATTTTACTATTTTTTTCAACAAAAGCTCTTACGGTTGTTTTATCCTTTCACTTTTTTTTTTTTTCCTTCAACACCAGAAAGGAGGAAGGGACAATCACATGCACTGATACAGTGGTGTAGGTCCTGCAGGAAAGCTAATTAAACCAGTATGGAAAAAGAAAACTACACCAAAGTGGCATGACCTATACACTGGTAAGGAGAGATATACAAACATACAGAATTTTAGTTATAATCATCGTGGTCATAAATCAAACTGCTTCTGAAAGATACTCTTATTGTAATGAATTTCCTCAATATCTTTTGTTTGACAACAGTCAGAGATAACAAGTGATCAGCAAGAAGAAATATGGCACTTGACATTTTAAATGCCCTGTTAGTGTTATTTATTCTGCTAAAAAATGCAGTTCTTCATCCACTAAGTGTTGAAAGGAGGAAGGAAAGAGCATCTTTCACTGTGTAAATTCATGACAAGTGTGTGATCTTGGGCATCCTTCATATGAAAAGGGAATATTTGGTTTCATGCGGAGAAGCTGACTGCAGTTCATCATGGCACTAGGAAGAAACCTGGTGGAGAGACTCCTCGTGATCACAGCAGACACAGGATTCACAAAACAGCAATCTGGACTACTGGGAACTGTGATTTTTGGAGACTGGAGGTAGGGTACAGTAAATGTAACCACATAATTAATTCATTTACAGAAAAACCTGTGTTGCCAGAACTAAGGAGGCTCCCATGGCAGCTGGAAAACAACTGTGGTGTTTTGGAGGGTCACCCATATATATATATATATATATATATATATATATATAATAGCATTTCACAGCAGTTAAAGGAGAAACCTGTGACTTGCAGCACTGATGGAAATTTATGGGGTGCATGAGGGTGAGAGAGGAAATGTGGGGTGGCTGGTCGCTACATCCATGGCAATGTGAGCTGAACTGACTCTGGCAGAGCTAATGACAGAAACCAGCTGTTGGCAGGACACCTCTAACAAGCCCCAACTGCTGGAAGAAGGGAGCCAGGCTGCTGAAGCATCACCTTTTTCACGAGGGGACAGTGAGACATGTTTGCAGTCGGTGGCGAAGAAGAGGAGAGAAAAGAAACAAGCATGGAAAATGGAGGAAGTTAAGGTGGAACAGAGATTTGAGCTGGGATATGGCAAACAAAACAAATGATACAAAGGAAGGGAGAAATGAGAGAGCCCTAGAGGGAGAAAAAGTTAGAAACAGAGCAGCAGTTTCAAAGAAAAATTGTGGTAGCTGCAGGAAGGAAGGAAAGGTCACCAAGTACAGAACACAGTTTCTGTAGTAGAGTGGGAAATGGGAAGTAGAAAAGAGACCAGGAATGAAGGAGGGACTAGAACAAGGTGGAGAAACTGAAAAAATTCAGGAGAGATGAGAAGGAAAAAAAATCCACCCTTGTAAGGGATTTTATTCTAAATAAAGAAATGCAGAGGAACTAGAATAAGGCATGTAAAATCAACTGAAGGAAACTAAAATAAAGGGAAGAGAGAGGGAAGATGAACGGAATAAGGGAAAGAAAAAATGGAAATATGAATAAATAGAAAAAATAGAAAACTTGGTAATCTTTATTTAGACAATATGGGATTAATACAATCAGTTTCTATATTTCCCAACAGTCTAAGAAAAAGTGATACAATGATGTATGTAGGAAATAGTGTTTCATCACGTTAATTTGTCTTACATCTCAGCAAAAGGGGCCTCTCTTCTGAAAAAAAAATCCATCAAACAATAGGTGTTGGGGTTTCTTTATTTCGTAAATAAATACAGAGACTGTAATAGCTGTAATGCTGATCTGTCCTCTCTCCCCTTCCTCTCTTTCTCTTTTTCTCAGTTTTGAGTCTATGCCTCAAGCACTTCAATTTTGACATCTTTCATTCCACCCCCATATATCAAATTTAAAGTCAGTTTAAATCCTGGTTTTAAATGAAATATTTTATAAAATGTCTTAGTTTTCGGCTTGTGTGGGTTTAGTTCTCTTAATTAGTACCTCGACTGTGTACTCAGTGGCACTGGCATAAATCTGCATTATTCCATTGCACTTCCCAGCAGTCCAAGGGACTGTAAAGCACAGTCAAGACAAAATATGTGTTACCAATAAGGAGGAGATGGCAGAGAGATTAAACATCTTATCCAGACTCACAAAGTTTGTGAGTGTGAAAGCAAGACCACACTGTGGGCACTGCTGTTTATTTGAACACTCCAACTGTATGAAATACAAACATAAAAGGAGGAAATGTTTGCATGAGTTTGGCTGAAAACAAACACTGTTTTGTACAGATACACAGTGTTTATAAGGTATGGTGTCAGTATCTAAGTCTTTACCTATAGAGATTAAAAAAGTAGCATTTTATGTTATTACTAGAGTAAACAGGCTCTAAATCTACACTGTTTAACCAGCTTTATTATAAACTTGCTCACATTAAAATGATACATTTTTATTTTCTTGTTCCATGTATGCATTCAATCCCACTTTTCATACTGTAGTCAGTTACTCTTTTCCCTGATAAATCAACCATTTTCTAAAGATAAAGAAAATGCTCTAATACAAAAAAATGCTCTAATACAAAATAATAATTTCTTTTGTACTTGTGGAAATCCAATGGTAAAATGACAAAGACATGCTGAAGAATTGTTCTGTTTGTGTAGCACTTCCACGTGGAAGATTCAAATTACCCATCTGACTTGTAAACTCTTTGGTTTTTTTAAGATAGGTTCAATATGTCCACTAAATGTATGGGATAAGCCAACAGTGCTGTTCTGACCTGCCCAGTCTTTGCTGTTTGCACTTCATGAGTCTACTTATAAAAGTTGTGTTTGATTGCCTGAGCCTATTGAGGTTAGAAGCCATTGGGACACCTTTGGTACAACAGAGCAAGGAGGGAACATACATTTACTTATTTTTATAAAACTGAAATATCTTGGACACGCCTAAAATCTTTTATTAGAATGAACACAAACTGCTGCTGCAGACTTTCCACACTCACACCACTACTCCAGTGTCTACTTCATGGAAAGAAGACTAAAAATCCACACTTGGTACCAGACATAAGATCAAGAACATAACTCAAAAATCCTGCCTGCTGTTGGAGTTCATTGCATCACTGAAGCACAGAGGGGAATGGAACTGTTAGGGAAGTGCAATTACCTTTTATATTGAGGCTTTCTGGATCACAAATGGCAAGATGAAGTTATCCTCGCTGACCAGGAGGTGATTTATTCATGGATATGGAAGCTGGAGATAATTTTAAGAGAACCTTTTATTTCTTAAAGTAAATGGATAATGTTTGTGATATATAAAAGGTTGACAAAGCTGAAGTTTGCGGTTTGGTCACAAAAAAATTGAAAGATGAAGACTTATAAGCCAGGCCTAGATTCTTAAACAGGTGTTTATGCACCTATCTCCCATTCAAAAGAGAAAGAGGATTCAGTCTTAAGTTTAGAAATAATTAGGGCATAAAGAGAGATAATTGTCTGTCTAGGACAGGGGGGAGCACTGAATGTAGCCTGAGATACAAAGTTCCATTAGGAAAAATTCTGACTGTTTGTTTTTGGGTTTTCCAAGGCTGCTTTCCTTGGATAATTTGCACTGAAGTCAACCACACGTGTATCCTTCTCATGGATGCACTGATGTGAGGGCATGTGATGAGAGCAGGATTTCATAAAGTTCTTTAAGGCATGAAGTGAGCAAAAGGTGAAGAGCACACTGAAAGAAAAATAGGAGATAATAACAGGAGAAAGGAGGCCAAAAAATGTCTTTTAGGGATGAAATGCTGCAGAGCATTAATCTGCAGGTAAAGATTTTGTAGAGGTTCACATTTATGCATTAACTGGGAGAATCAGAATCTGTACATGTAGTCTCGTGCCCAACTTCCCTAGAGGTTGAAGAGCTGCAGTGATAACTTGTATCCACTTGTAGGCTGAAAAGAGCCCAAGGTACAGCTAGACTGTCACAACTGACCTACTTGGTACACTTGACAATGTCTCAGTGGAGAGACCAAGGAGCAGATGGGAGTACAGCCTGATGTGTCACTCTGTGACCAGTCTTTTCTGCACAAAATCAAATGGAGAGTACAAGTTATATCCACTGCAGTAATACAAGTTATGTTCACTTCAGACCCCTGGATGTTGCAGAAAGCAAATGTCACCATTCCCTGTACAGAAATCCAGCTTCACTAGCTGGGTTTGGCTAAAATTCCAGAAAGCTCGACAGCAGTGTTTCTTTAAGAGCTCCTCCTTCTCTCTCTGTACTTCTTTCTCTCCCTACAAATTATTGAACACATTCCAGCCATCAGTACTGAGCACTGTTTCTTTGGCACTGAGACCTGAGTGGGGTTGAACCAAGACTCTGCTGCACAGCTCTTGCTAGTGCAAATCAAACCATAGGACAACGTACATCACTGGGCTGAGAACATAGAGGAAAGAGCTGCTTTATTAGATGCTTTAGTTTAGAGACCTCATTTGCATTAATTCTTTACAGTGGACTCTGTTCTTCAGCCAAAGAAATGAGTCTCCCTCTCCTTACCTGTTTTACAAATGACTTGTAGATTCGGTTTTTTTCTGTTCAGTGAGGTAACATATCATTTTACCCAGCCTTGGCAGTGAGCTGTTCTTTCCCTGCATAACATCTGCTGCAGTTTTCATGGCTTGAACTGTTCCTGGACTTGTTTGAAAAGGCACGTTTCAGAAATGTCTTCGAGGACTTGAATTATTAGTCATTGTTATATCTTCTAGGGTGTTCTTCATTTATCTTTGTTATTTTCCTTTGTAAAATAAGACTAAATAGGCTTTGGAATTTAAATGTTACAGGTTTTAATTCAGGTTTAGGTTAAAGATACCAAGAATGGTAAAGTAATTCATAGCAATAGGATTGTAGTGCTGTTTCAGAAAGTAATTTATTTTAGTATGACAATAAACTGGCATTTAATCTCCTTCACATTTTAGAAGCTAAACTGTAAATCAATTTTCACAGAAGACAGTAGGGTCTCTCTGGATGGTGAGTTCTAACTCATACTTCTCCTTACTGTTGCAGTATTTGTGTACACACTTTTCACATAGCCATGAAGATTCTGACATTTATTGTTCCAAAGCTTTTACAATATTTGTACTTTATACCTCATTTCTCTATTACTTGATGTATGACAAGGGGTTTAATAGTGTACTTTTATAAGCCACCTTTTTGTTCTGTACAGTAACCAAAACATTTGAGATTTGGCATTTCAATTTTCTCACTTAATTCTTATTAATATGCTTATTTTTTTTTCCAGAGTCCCACAGATTCATCTTGGACTCTGCATTTTACTCAGCAGCATCCTCAACATTTACTCTGCCCATCACATCACCTGTGCCAACTTTCTAAAGGCTATCTGGGAGGATATTTTGAAGGCAAAAGGTTTGTGCAAGTTTAACTCAGAGCATGAACTGGTCTGAAGAATCTTAATTGTTGTTGATGAAGCAGAAAGAACCACAAGTAGAGTTGAGGGTGAGGTTGTGAGTTAGAAAAAAATAATTGTATTTATTCCAAACTGAAAGAAATTTGATATTTGCATCTGCAAGAGAATGAACTGGGAGCCCAAAGTGATGTAGTAGTGCACAACTTTTCAAGGATCTGAGCTGCAATAGGATAATAACTCATTCTGGCCTTTATGGGGCAGGAGTCAGTGATTCAGACCCTGTGGGTTGCAGGTGCCTCACTGCTCCACCCAGTTATAGAAGAGGATGGTGTGATTCCTGAAGGGAGACGATCCCTCTGAATTGAAAAGGTTGAATTTCAGAACACTTAAAAGTGGTCAGACTGTAAGAGAAGGTGTGAGGGTTCTGTTTTCCATGAATCTCTTCCCATGACAGGAAAGCTTTAAGAAGGGGACAACCTGGCACTGTACAGGCTTTCTGTTTTCTCTTTGAGTCAGTGGAAATGCTGGTAACAGTCCAGGGGTAAGAGCCAGCTTGTTGTATGATCACACCAACATATGTACCAGTCTCCAACTTCACATAACTTTGGAAGTCACAGGGATGTTACCTCTGATGGGTTCTTGCTGGGGATGAGCCTGAGTGGGGATGGCTTCAGCCTGCCAAGTCATACAATTCTGCTTGCACAGCTTCATGGCAAGGAATAGTAACAAATGAGTAAACTTACTGGCCCACTGAAGTTCACAGAGCAACAAAAATACCTCTCTCTTTTGCTCTGCTGAAAATAATTAAGAGAAACAAGTTTTATAGTTTCATAAAAGCAATTTGACTGCTTTACACAAGAACATACAAATTGTCTATTGCTACCCCAGCCTAATCATCTTGCTAATCAAGAAGTTACATTTGTTGCCTGCCATTTAGTTTGGTCATTAATACATGATTTTTGTACACAGACGGAGGGGGTTACTGTCCTAGCTAGCAACTTAAATAATAGTGACAGCAATTTTGTTATACTTCTGTGGTGATGGAAGAATATTGGAAGGTACTCCATACAGACAAAATTGACAGTAAGGAACAACTTAACATAACCCCCTTGGCCATTTATCTGGGTGTGTTATTTCCTTTGGGTTGGAAGTTTTGCCCATCTTATATTTGAGAGATAAAATCTTTTGTCTGACTTGCTTCAAAACATGTACTAGTTTCTTCAGGCAACTGTGGGAACACATCCCATATTTAACTGAGTTATTAGATTTGTTTGCAGTTTCCAAAACGGGCAAAAGCTTATTAAAGGAATAGGGGCAAGTCCTTGAACTCTGATAGTGAGAATATATTTTAGGTAGTGTAAGAAAATAACTTATAGTCTGGAAACTCATCCCTAACTAGACTGCTGGAGATTCCAGAAAAAAACCCAAACTTGTCTAATAGCCTTTCTAGATGTGTTTTTATTAAATCTGAGGCAACTCAACAAAGAAGCTACAGCATGATTTATTCTAATCAGTTATTACAGAGAAGTCATTAAAAAAAACCCCCAAAACAAAACCAAAACTCGGCAAAATCTTCCTTACATACTTTTTTGCATTCCAAATCCACAAAACATTTAGATAAAATCTCATTTCATTACAACCAAAACAAACCTCCTTTACTAGATTGCTTTCATTTTTTCTTTAAATTATGATGTTTCCATACCTCTTCTGTCTGCATAGGATTTTGTCCTACGTATTGAACATATGCTGAAAGTTTTACCGACTTTTTAGCCTGTGAGTCATTTGATACTATAAATGAGCTAAAAAATGTGTATTCAGGCACACAATCCCCTTTTTAAATAACTCTTATCTTAAAAAAGGGGTGCCATGGGGCCACTGAATGATTTAAATAGGGGCACAGGGACAAAGAATGTGTCCAGCTCTGCTCCTGTAACTTACAGTCTCCAGGCATTGTGATATCAGATTCCATAGGACAAATGTTTTCAACTACAGCAACTGCTGTTTCAGAACTGAGGAACTGCCTGTACCTGTTATTGGCACTGACCAAGAGCAAACAAGATGAAGATTCATCTTAAGTTCTTTCATTTATATTTATTTATGTATTTTTGAAGGTGAGTGAATGGAGGGAAGCATATAAAGAAGGAGGGATGATAACACTGATTGCCATAACTGGTCAATTGTTAAATGTGTCCAGTAAAAACTCTTTTTGATGGGGCAAAAAGCTGTATCATGGTATTGACTGGAAAAAATCCATCTGTCTTCAGTTCTTTAAGCAAACAGGAAAACTGGTGGAGTAACTGTTCAATGTTGGATGATGCTGGAAAGCTCAGAGAAGAATTAGAACAGTTCTGAACTAAGAGAGCACAAGAGTCCAGAACTGGAATATTCATGGTATCATGTACCATTTAGGTTGTCTGAGGGTATATTGTTGATAAAACATCCCTCGCAGGGTCATACTTTGCCCACAAAGAATCCCAGAACAATAGAAGCAAAACCTGCCAAAGTCAGCACTCACTAAAAAGAAATATTTCAAACATATTCTAACAAATCCTGACTGTAAAATGTGCAAATTGGATTTCCAGTAATGAGACCCATCAGTAGGCACATTTTCTTGACATATTCTGTCTTGGAAATAGTGATTCAATTTTCCAAAAGTTCTTTAATTTGCTTGGAGAGGAAAGCACTTTCATTTTACCCAGTCAGTTCTAATAATTTGCTAAATTCAAAATATGTGAAATTACTGAAGCTGGTTGTAGTTACCAGAAGGACCTCTAATCTTCTAATAATATTTTTTCCCCATGAATCCTGTAGACTTGCACAAGAAATTTTTCAGAACAGATAAAACACAAATCTTTGTTGACATGCCTGCTGCTTCCCTCCTCTGTGGATAAAATTCTGGACATAGTAATCTCCATTCAGAGGACTTGCTTGAAAAATCTCTGCCAGCTGCTGGAGTGTGTGGTTAGAAACTCCCATCTTCTTATACAAGTGCTCCTTTTTCTTAGTAAAATTCCCCAGGAATTCCCATATAGATGAGTCTGGATATTGATACTTCCTATCTTGGCAGGCAGTAACAAGCATGACGAGCTGGATGAAGAGCAGTTGGGAAGGAAAAATAGTATTCCACAGCTCTTTTATACTGTAAAGCCTTGAAGGGTTTTAAACAATAATCGTTTATTTTACAGTATATTCTCTGGGCATCTTCTTTTGGGCACAGGATGTTGAGTTGCACAGACTTTGGAATGCCTCAGGACAGCCCTACTTAAATAACTCCTGTGTGAGTTGCATGTAGCATGTAACAGTGACACAGTCTTCTGTCCCATAAACACCAGAGGACATTGCCAAGGCAGTTGTGTGCTCAGCTAACTTTTCATTTTGAAAATCAAGCTCACAACTAATTTCTCTCTAACAGGTATTTTCTGTGTATTTCCCACTTAATAACTAGGTATTGTTAAATACCTCTTGTGTTTAAAAAGAGGACAACCCCTCACCCTGTCACACAACTATATTTTATGAAAAGAAGAGCTGGTTTTTTTCTGCTCTACTTCTGGAGTTCCAGTAACTGTTATGTAGATATAAACATTTAAAAAAGTGGATGCTTTTGCCATTCCTCTTCCCTAGAGAGGTGTTCAGTCCAGAACACTGATTTGCTGTCAAAAGTGGTGCTTCTGTAGCTGGCAGAAACAGTTCAGTACTCACGAGAGCAGACACTGTCCTTAAGTGAAAATAGGAGTGTAGAGAAGTATGATTATCACAAAATAAAAGGGGACTTCACACTTCCTTTCCAAATCTACTGTTCATCTCTTGTTGTTTTACTCTGCAAGGGTTAAGACTTTTTCCTGGAGCATACCATACTTAATTTCAAATATTAATCCCTATTAGGAGTATTAGACTTCTTCAGGGATTCACTTAAGGACAACTGAAGTACATGGGATGATTTGAAAACCAAGACTTTAACAGTGTTTTGAGATTCCAGGGAGAGGACAGTCAAGTGCATAAACTGCAAAGAGGTACTTAAGTTGTTTTATTTATTTCCAGGTATATGTATGTAGTAAGACTGCATTTACCCCTAAATTCAAAGTAAAAAAACAGGAATATTTTTCCTATAGATTGTCAAATGTTTGTATTCCACATGCATATGAAGTCTTGATAGTTTTGCTGAACACTTGTTAGAGGAGACTGGCACTGGCTACAAGAACAGTGATGCTTTCTAATAAACCCAAAATTTGTGTTAATGTCGTCATCTTGTTTGACTGAACTTGTGGAATCGAGGTTTTACTGGTTAAATTCCACCTTTCAGCATTTTAAATGGTCGGTGTCTGGGTGAGGAGCAGGAAATGTGAGCGAAAAAATCACCAGTTAGAACTATCACTATCAGTTTTTTGTCTATTTATTGATGGGCCCTTAGTCTTCTGAAGGTCAGTCAAGACTAAAACCGTCTGCAGGCTTCTCTGCTCTGTCCCTTATCACCCCAATCCATACCTCTGTCAGATATTCCTGTAATGAGTTCTAGGCTAAGTACATTTTAGAAAACAAAAAGAATGGCATTACCATAACCTGAGACACAGTCTCTGGGCCATGATCTACACAGGCTGGTTCTAGGGGAAAAAATAAGGATTTAAATAAGAATATCCTAAAGGGAGCAGTTTGAAAGAACTGACAGCTCTCTGGTTTTCCTGTACAGCTCCTGCTAAGTTCTGCTCTTTGACACATGGAGAATCCATATGTGCTTGTGATATTCAAGATCTTTTGATGTTATTGCTGATGGGTGAAGTCCACAGCATTCATTGTATATTGAGTCTGATTATTTGTACACCAACATCGATAATTACCTGTAACCCATTATTAGAATTCTTATGCAAATTGCTCTTTTATATAATTTAAAACATTAGCAGTACAGCACAGAGGAGCTGGAACTCTTGTCCTGAAGAATTCAGTGCAGAAACTTACTTCGAGTGTCAAACAACAGACAGAGAGTATGAGAAGATAAATTATTCGGTAATGAATCCTACACACTTATAATGCACAAGTTGTAATGAATCTCAGTTGCTCTTGTAATTTTGTGAAGTTGTTTACCTAATATGGTAGATGTGCCATATGGTACACTAAAGAGAGTGTTAGAATGAGGACGTGAAGATTTCGAGGTTTTTATTTCTAGTTTTGTAGGCATCTGTAAACTACATTCAAGCTGTCCTAGAATGTGAGCAGAGGAAGAATATAGGCTGCTCTGCCCCTTGATGCTGGCTGCTGCTGCTGCCACCTGATAGCATCCTCCATCTCCCCCTGTCCCTCTCTCTTCCCTCAGCCACTGTGGCCCGGCACGGGGCTGTACCCTGGTTAGATGCCATCAAAGACTTTCAGCCACTCTGCACCTTTGGGCTGGTTTAGCTTAAAGTCGAGCTTTTTCACCCTTAATAAATCATTTGAGCAGCTGATGTAGATTAACTCTTCTGCTGGTTAGGGAACGTGACAAGGCTTCTATTCCAGAGAGTTCTTTGGTATGTTGCTTATAGAATTTCACCATAGCTAAAACTAGCAACGTGCTCGACTGTGGCAGCAGCAGAGGTTGGGACTGTGCTGCTCGAAGCAGCATTCCTGTCTTGTAAGAAACGGGCAACGTGACCTACAGCAACGTCTGTAAAATCACAGCTACTTTGCAGCACTGTAATTTGTCAAAAATCGATAAAATGGAAGTTAAAAATCATAATGATGGGAAAGGCAGTTTCTCTCCTTGAGTTTCAAATGATGACTGAGAAAAGTATTTGAGTACAAGAATAAAAGATTAATATATAACTTCTCAGAGGACTTCGCAGTCCCTCCTAGTCATGCCACCTGGTGAAGTGAGTGGAGCCTTGGGAAAGGCTCAGTGTTGTAATTTTTAGTCACCAGCCAAAGTTTACTGCAGGTTAGAGGAGGACATAGAAACTAAAAGAGCAATATCCCTTACTATGAACTGAATTTCTAAGATTTTTGATTTAAAGATACTATTACTTGGGGCCTATGTGTTAAGACCAAATACCCATCAGTTTTTATGGTTTTTCGTGTGAGCTTTTTAAGGTACATTTGCATATTTGGGGGCAGGGTAAGACATGGACAGTACTTCAGCACTGTTCCCATTTCTCACAGGGTCAACTGCCAAGCAGATCGATTTATTTAATGTCACAGCATTACAAGTAAAGTGATCATCACAAATATGTGATGGGGAAAACGTTGACACCCACATTTGGGCAACCCTAAGCAGACAATACTCTGACCTGTTTAAAGCAACCCCCTTCTCACAGATAACTCCTAGCTCTTGTTCTTCCAGGTCTCCATCAGCCTTCAGGCAGCAGCTTTCAGGCCAGTCAATTCTGGGCATCACCAACCAGCAGGTGCTGAGCCCATCCCACTAACAGCAGAGTTCCAGCCTCTAATGCCACCCATTCCCAAAACATAAGAGCAAAGCTTATTTTAAAATACTGATATAAGAGGTGCTATTTTAAGGTTGTTGCCCCTTAAAACTTAATTGAAAGCTAAGTTAAATCAGGCATTGGAATAGGTTGCCAGGGAGGTGGTGGAGGTGTTTAAGGGGCATCTGGACCTAGCACTGGATGATGTGGTTTAGTAGCTCAGGGGTTACAATGGTAGTGCTGGGTTTATGCTTGGACTTTATCTTAAAGGTCTCTCCCAACCTTGACGATTCTATGATTTTTATTCCCCGAAAGATAAATCGTAGCATCTGGCAATATTGTTCCAGCAATCCAGCTTTTCCGGGGAAACAGCGCTCGGCAAGAAGAGCGCGCTTATTGAAAGGCGGGTTGTGCTTTTTTTTTTTTTTTTTTTTTTTTTTTTTTTTTTTTTACGTTATTTACTTCCTTTATGACGGTTGCACAACAAGGTCAAAGTGCAGCCGCCTCCCGTATACGCGACCGTGTCCCACCTGCCGGCAGCGCCCGGCCCGATGCCCGCGGGCCGACCCTCGGGGGGCTGCGCTGCCCGCCGGGCGCTGCGCGGAGCGCGGCTCCCCCACAAGGGTTAAGCGGCGCCGGGGGTGTAACGCGGGCTGACACACGGGCGGGGATCGCCCCGCCGTGCCGGCTCGCAGCTGCGACTGGACCGTTCAAAATCGCCGTCTCCCTCCTTCTCTTTTCCCCCCCGCCTCCCCTCTCTCCTCTCCCTTTTCCCTCCGCGGCGCCCGGGCTCGCAGCGCTTTCCCCGGCCGTGCTGAGTCAGACCGCGCCCGGCACCCGCCCCCGCGGCCCGGCCGCGCCGAGGGGCTGCGGCCCCCGAGTCGCCCCGCCAGCGGCGGAGGGAGGGAGGGAGGCAGGCACAGGGGCTCCTCCTCGCCCGCTGCCCCCGCCCGGGGCTGGGCGTGCACCCCGCCCGCCCCGCCGGTGGATCAGTTACACGCAGCTGGCACAGGTGCGGGGCGCCCTTCAGACTCGCGCCGGCGGGGGAGACCCGGACGCAGGGAGCAGCAGGGAAAAACATGCAGCCATTTTGGGCCGAGGCAGACAAAGAGCCGCCGGCGGCCGCGGCCGCCCCCCCGCCCTGCCCCGCACGGGCCCCCCGCACCAACCCGCGCCCGCGGCGCGGCCGCACCGAGGGGGCCGCAGCCCCCGCCCGCCCCGCGCGGAGCCGCCGCCGCCGCCCGACTCCCAACTAAGCGTTCGCAGCCATTTGCACGGCCTTTTATAGCGCGGGCGCCGGCCAATCAGCGGCGGGCGGAATCCCTGCCCGGCCCGGTGATGTGAGGGCCGGGCGCGCGCGCGTGCGCGGTTGGTGCGGGGGGAGCGGGTGCGAGCGGGGCGGGGGGAGGAGGGAGGAGTGAGAGGGGAGGGGGGGGAGGAGGGAGCGCTCACAGGAACCCTCCGAAAAAAAGATGGCGGCGGGCTCGGATCTGCTGGATGAGGTTTTCCTGAACACGGAGGTGGATGAGAAGGTGGTGAGCGACCTGGTGGGCTCCCTGGAGTCCCAGCTGGCGGCCTCCGGCCACCACCACCAGCACCACAAGGCGCAGGAGCCCCTGAGGGCCGCTGGGGGGCTGCTGGGGAACCATGTTGTGAGCGGCAGCAGTAGCAGCAGCAGCCCAAGCCCCAGCCCTGGAGGAGTAGTAGTAGGAGGCAATGCTAATGCCCAAACAGAGAGCGGCAGCGGCAGCAAGATGGGACTGAGTGCCCCAGAGATCACAAAAGCAGGTAACGTGGGCAGGGGTGGGGGGCTCTGAGGGAGAGGGGCCCTCCCCTCCCCCCACTCCCCAGCTCCCGCTGCCTCCTTCCCTCTCTGCTTTCCCCCCTTTTCCCTCTCTCCTCCTTCTCGTTGTGGCAGGAGCGGGAGTGCAAAGGGTGGTATCGATCATACGGGGGAGAGCCTCCCCTCATCATGCCCCCTCGGTGTGTATCCGCGCCTTGCTCCCTCCCCTTTATTTTCCCTCCTCGCCCGTGCTTACTCGAGGGTGTTGGATCATGTGTGGGGGCAGCCGCCCCGCAGAAGGAGCCGGCAGTGCCCGTCCGTGACTCCGCCGGTCCCCTCTGCTTTTCCTGTCCTTGTTGCTGGAGTGTAAAAGGGCTCTGTTAATCCCGGGGGCTGAGGGGAGGCAGAGCCCACCCCCTCGGTCATGGCTGTGCCTCCTGTGCCGCCTGTGACTGCTCCCCTTCCCTCTCCAGGGGTGGAGGTTATGGGGGGGATTCCCTCTCGATAATGCCGCCTTAGCTGTCTGTGTAAATGCTCCTTCCCCTCCCCCTTCGCTGTTGCTGAAGTGGAAGGGGGTGTTATTAATCATGACACCTATTTCCTGTAGAGGAGGAAGCGAGGGGGGATTTCAAGGGGAGGAAGTCCCTCAAAATGCTTCCCCCCCCCAATATCTGCCTGACTTGATATTCCCCCCCGCACCCCTTCTCTTGTTCCAGGGGCTTGGAGGGGGCATCCAACACTCCCGTTCCTCCTCTGCCCTCAAGGGGGGGTTGTCACAACGCCGGGTCCCAGCAAGGGGGGGAATTCAGGCCACAACACCCCACCTTGCACAGCGCCTTCTCCCACCCACCCACCCCCGGAGCTGCCTGGGAATATTCCCCCCTTCGTGCTGGGAAGGTTGTAGGGGGGCAGTGTGAAGGCTGGGACTGAGGGCTCACTACGTGGGAATGGAGGGAAGCTGTTTTTTCAGGGGGATTGGGAGAAATGTCTCCCCAGAATCTCTCTGCAATTCCTCCCCTCCCCCCCCTTTTTTTTTTTGCTTTCTACTTGCTGAAGTGTAAGAAGATACTACAGACCCTGTGTTATGATTGATGAAGCTCTTCTAGGAGGATCTCCTTGACCCTTATAATGTGCATCTCAGTGTCTCTCTGTCACTATTCTTTTCCCATTTCTATCTCCTTAGGGCCAGGACCTGGACTGTGTGTGATTGTACTTGTGATAACACCAGGCCTCGTCAAGGGGCGTGAGGATTATTCAGGACAAGAAGCTACATCATCTTGTCCTTTCTGAAACCCAGCTTTGCTTTTTATTTATTTATTTTTAATTGTCTCTGGCTGTGGGAACTTCAGGTCTGTAAGAACAAATTCTATAATAAAGAGAAAGGGTCTTCTAGCAACCTACTCGAGGTCCTGCAATACCTCTTATCTTGCCAGGCCAATGTTTTGCTTTCCTTTCACTTTTCATATTTTGCTGTTGTTGAACCTCCTGATCTGACTTACTTACTCTGTAGGTGATGACAGGATTAGAGGGTAATATGTGCTGGATGTAGGGAATATGTCTTAATAATGTGTCTTCCATGGCCATTTTCCTCTCCTTGCAGTTGCAGTCCTTTTGCTAAATGTGATATCAGGCTCTAGAATGGGGAAGAGGTCTAAGATAATCTTCCTCCCTTCCCTTGGTTCATATGAAATGTTTTCCCTGTTTTGTCTTACTGTAGTGTCAAAAGCAGGAGCGTTACAATTAATATTGAATCTGCCAGAGTTTGGTGGGAAATTGGAGGCTTCAAGATAATGTCTTCAAAGCCATATTCAGTTTGTACTCTGTCCTGTTTTCCTGGCTCCAGGCAGGCAGCTTGGAAGATGGAGAAGACCTGGTGATGAGGGAGAACATTCTGTCTTCTCCTCTTGCTCATTCTGTCTGTTTACCCTTATTGTTGTTTTGCAGGAGCAGGAGGAGTGCAGGGGGGTGTTATTAATCATAACACCAGGTCCCAGACTTCAGCTCTGGATGGAGCCACCACAACGAGCACCAGCACCACCACTGCAGCAGCAGGAGGATCGGAAGTCACTGCTGCTCCAGGGACCCTCAGTCAGGGCAAATCGGTGGTTATCAGCACCATGGCAACTGCCTTGTCCACCAGGAATGGCAAGATTGGGACCACAACAGTGCAGACTTTGAATGGGAGTAACGTGGTGATGAACTCTCACCACACAGGAAGTGCTGCTTTCTCTGGGACTCCTGTGACTGCCAACCCCACTCCCGCACCTGCTGTTGCCCCTCTCGTTAACAATGGACCTGGATCCGTGGGGAAAGGAAACGCTGTTAATGCTGTTTTGCCCTCAGCTTCCAACACTGTCATCCAGACTTCTTTCCTTAACACTGCTGTGTCCTCTGCATCTTCCTCCTCGCCCACAGTTATCTCCTCACAGCCACCGCCGAGCGTCGGGACCGGGGCGCCCACGGTGACGCTCGTGAGGCCCCCCATCCACACAGCAGGACCCACAGTAGCTGCAGCTGGTGCAGCCACTCAGAATGGGAGCAATACTGTGATCAATTCAACCATCAGTGTGGGGAGTTTTCCTGCTGTTGCCACAGCCACTGTGGGATCTGGAGTTTCCCTCCAGACATCGCTGGTGAACAGCCAGTCTGGTTCCACTGTGGCAGCAGCTCCTGCCACACAGGTCATCAAATCTGAGTCTCCTAAAACTATAGTCCAAGCCGTGTCCCAACAGCAGACGCTGGCTACTGGTGGCCAGCCCAGTACTACAGGGGGTAACATGATTATTGGGCAAACTATGCAAGCTGGGCTCTCAAATGTTGCTCCCAATCCTGGTGGGATACCTCCTGCGGCTCCTGGCACCCCCACAGGAATGGCTAAAGGCACTGCCAATACGGTGGCACAAAGTCTGCCAAGGACTCCAACACCAACTACGAGTGGAATCAGAGCAACTTTGACTCCTACAGTTTTAGCACCTCGTTTGCCTCAGCCACCTCAGAATCCGACGAACATTCAGAACTTTCAGTTACCACCAGGTAAGTAAGAGGATTGAGGGATTTTGTTTTGGAAGTGTATTTCTTGCAGGGAGGAGAGGTTCCAAGCGAGATTCCTTGCTGTTTAATTGTCAATTGTGGAAAAGGCATTACATGTAACAATGAGAATCATCTGGTGTTGAGTAGTAGCATAGTAGCATTCCACTACTCAGAGTATGACTTCGGGTGTCCAGAAAGTGTTTTCAGCAGTAATAATTTGAAAATAATTCTGCCTGGTATCTTTGTTCCAGTGTGAGTGTAGATGAAGCTGCAAACTGCCAAAGTGTGACAATGGAATATTATGCAATGAAATGTTGATATTTCATTTTCAGGAAAGGCATTTTGACTTTTCAGGCTGTTTTGTCAGTAGCTTGTAACCTTCACGTGCTGCTCAGTTCCCTCTCTGTCCCTGCATGCCCTCAGTACCACAGAGCTCTGGTGAATAGAGAGGCAGCAGATGCAACATGAGAAAACTACCTTCTTTTTGCTTTAAATACCTTCAAAGTCTGACTTAAAAACTCACAGATTTGAAGCTTATGATCATCTTTTTAGCCACTGGCATTCTGATACAAAAGGCAGACTTCCTATGTCCTTACCTCACCCTGTTGTGTCTAGGGCTGCAGCGTTTGTAGTAGTTAGTCTCGTGCTTAGTGCTGAGCATCTCTGGACAAGGAATCTAGTCCTGAACTCAGTGGGTGAGTAAAAAGCAGGATGAGAAGCATTTCTTTGCTGAGAACTGTTGTGTCCCTCCTTAAATATCCTAGATTTGGAGATTTAAGGTTATATATTTGCTGTTATTTTGAGCCAGGCTTGTTGCTTTTATCTGCTTTGCTTTTTGACTGAAAATACTTGTGTGAACCTACACGTTGCTTCCTGTCTTCCTAATAATACATACAATAGCTGTATTCTTACTCTTCAGTGTTTTCAGGGCAGTATACAAAGAACAGCTAATTAAATTTTGCTGCTAATTCCGAGTGAAGTCAGTGGTGGTTGTGTATCATCTATTTCAAGTGGTCTTGGTAAAAATACATCTCTTGGAGCTCCTGACCAACCTCAGAGCAATGCACCTGTCACATAAAGTAGATCAGGAACTGTACTGTGTTACTACACACTGTCTTTTTGTGTAATATCCTATCAGTGGTATATGATGCCATGTAGTTTGATGAAATCTGTCAAACATTCTGGATATCCAAGTTCTAAATGGCATAAATATTTCTCCTTTTTTTTTTTTTGTATAGATTATTCCATATATGAGTAATTTGAATGACAGTGTTGCTAGTTTAAAAAATAGCAGTAAAACTCAGATCTTGAAATCCCAGTGCTTCATTTGAAGCTTGTAAATTGATAGGCTGGAAAATCCTTATTTATTTATTTATTGCCATAGTGTATCAAAGGATTGTTCAGGTTTACAGTCTATTGCCATGTATACCTACATTTTTGTTAATACTGCATTATAAACCTGATTATGGGGAAAAATACTTCTGTGGAGTCCAGTGGGACCTTTTTTTTAGGTGACTAATGTTTTCAAACTGCCACAATGTACTGAAATGTTTTACTCTTAGAAGCAACGTTGCCAGTTCTTAAGCAAAATTGGACTATAAATTTGCTTCTTTGGAGTTTTGGATAGATTGAAGTAAAACAATATAAGTTCTAAGCACTTGGGGTTTTATTAAACACTTTTCTTTTCTGTCCTACACTTTAAGAAATATTTATAACTTCAAAAGAATAAGCATGACTCTTAAAATAAGCAAGTGTTATGTGACTGGATACATAGAAATTGGAAATTGGGTTCTTGCATGACAAGACAGACTTAATATTGAAAAAGAATCTTTTTTTTTTTTTTTTTTTAGTGAAACAGATTATTTTTCTTTTAAATTGCTTTGGCTTGTTTGTTATACTTTCCAAAGTAGCCAACTTTGAAAATGTTTTGCAAAAACATTTCTTTCAAAACACTTAAGAATTGGTGGATGCTGAGCTCTTACAAATCTCTCAGAGGTGCAAGGGCCAAGCACCTCTGCAAGTCCGGCCACGTGCAACTGCTGAGAACTTTAGCAGAGTGTGCAGGTACATTCCTACTGAAAGGAGAATAGGTGGCTGTGCTTTTTAAATTGTATTTCAAATGGCAGCATCATAGGTGAGGTTTTTGGAGGCAGTTTGGTAGGATGAAGGTGCAGCTGCAGTGCCTGTGTGCTGTGCACCTACTGTATGCATCACATTTGCATTCACAAGTTTGTTTTTAAAAGTTAGTGATGTGTGCTAGTGAGAGTTTCTAAGACTTAGTGCTTGAAATCATACACTGCACACACAGCTTTTTACACCAAGAATTACAAACACTTAGAAAGCAAGTTCTGATGGAAGGTTTGACCAATAAGCAGCACATTTTACAGTTATTTTCGTACCCAGAATCACTGTTTCTAGCTGTCCAAAATACAGTGTCACATGTATAGAAAGCAGAATATAAGATGTCAGTAAGTGTTATTAACCTGGGACTTGAAAACTGGAAACCTTTCAAGGTTTCAAATGTTTTCTTAAAAAGAGCATGTGGGAAATAAGCTCATTCAGTGGTCTATAAAACACAGACTTTTAGAATAATGCTTTGTATGGCATCAAGGCAAATGTGCAACAAACCTCAACTGACAAACTGGAGATGTTTGAAGAGCCAAGGGGCCATAGTTGTTGTGACCTTGCTGGATTTTGGTGCATTGATTCTCTTAGCAACTGGACTTTTGAGAGTATCCGTGCATTAGCAGTGGTTTTCCACTACTGTCATCTTTGAGGAAGAGGACTCTTGCACTTAGTCTTTTCTTCAGGAGCCTGTGTTTGAAACTTTGGGGTCCAACTGGACAGATTTGGGTAATGAAGGTCCCAAAATAACCTTATTTATATCTTCTTAGCAAAGACATGGAAATATTGTGAGATGATTTTGTAGGGGGCAGGAACAGAAGTTTCCCTTTATACAATACTGCCTTAAGGATGCAACATCTACTGAAACTGTGACTGAAAATAAATTGGATGAAGTTTGTTGTTTCCAAGTACTTCAGTAATGTGAAACATGTTTTGTACAATAATATGGTAAGAAGTAGGAAAATCAGTTTGTTAAAGCAGTAAGTCAGTGTTCAGCTTTTACAAGTGCTTAGAAAAACCTGCAGAAAAGTATGACTGGGATTATGCCCTAAAATTTATCTTTTGCATTGGGAGTGTTTGTAAAGTGTTTAGAGGTCATTGCTGACACAGCGTAGAATCATCTTGTAAAATGGCAAAACTTGTGTGCTTTAAAATCACTTTTGAAAATACCATCTTGTCCAGCCAGTGCTGTAGTACAAACCCAGCCCTATGAGGTTGTACCTACTTTAGCACTACTGTCAATTGGGGAGTTCAAAGATTTGGTTTCTCTTCTTGCAGTGTTGTTACTCTGCTGCTTTATCTTTGTGTACAAGCATCTCATAGTGATTTTTTAAGGTGCCTGCTTAGAGAAAGGAGCAGGTTGGTGAGTGCTGTGGGTATACAGTAAGAACAGTATAGTGCAGGTGGGTATGGACAGTTTTCTCTACTAGCTTAAGTAGAATTGAAATCTAGAAACTTTCACTTCCTCCTTTCCCCTCTTTTATTTTACCTACTGGGTGACTGTTTGTACTTACAGAAATTTGGTGGTTTGATCCTAAAGACTAAGTCTTTTTTTTTCCTAAATAAATACAATTCTGTGACAGTCCTGTTTGAAGAGAGCAAGTAGGATGGGCTGTCCTTATGTTTTGTTTTTACTTCTGCAATCATGACCAGTGTTCCTGCTGGCAGTACTGCATCTGTAGTAGAACTGTTGTCACAGAGTTGTTTTGTTTTGTATCTAAAAATAAAACATCTTTATTACTTTCCCAAAACTCAGTTGGATCTGCCAGTAGCTGAAGACAGGGAATGAGACAAGGCTTCTTCGTTGGAGGGCATCTCATGGGCCATTTCTGGCTGAGGTCAGGGTGGGCCCTTTCTAGACTGAGAAACTGCTGGGACCCCTTTAACGTGGAATGTTCCAGAGCTCTGAATGGTGCCAGTGGTTAAAACTTACTGTTGATGCTTTCCAGAAGCAAAGGGTACCTGGAGGAGCGTTGGTGCTGTACCTCTGCAGATCCTGGAAGATGTACTATGTGAATATGCACCCTCAAGGTTTTCTTCATGGCCTTAGAGGCTCCAAACTTCACTTGGTGTTAAACAGGAGCTTCTTTTGTAGAAACCAATCAGTTTTTAGCTTGTGTTCACTATCCAAGAAGGATTTGGACTTAGGCCTTGGTTATAGTGGCTTTAGGATGGGAAAGCACGGGTTCAGGTTGTTTTGGCTTGAGCCAGTCATATATTTTGGAGCTGGAGTAACTGAAAAATAACTTCTGCAGGAGTGGTTCCATTTCTTTCGGTTGGGAGTTGGGGTGGGGGGTGGTTGGGCAAAGGAGAGTGTATAAAAACGGAGAGAAGTGGCAGCTGAGAAGAAAGGAACAAACAATTTGTGTTACTTTTTCAGGCTGAGCACCTCATTCCTTGGGCAACTTTGTACTTGAAACACGTACCCCAGAAGTGCCCAAAGTAACTAGGATGTGGATAGATGAGGAAGTCATTAGACTTCCCTAATATAAGAATTACAGAAAGGAATGATAGAAATACTATGAAGTAGTGGAATGTGGTTGTTTCTATTTCTCACTGACTAGTAAGCAAGTTCAAACATATCCTCATTATAGTTTCCCTGTGTGTTGCATGTGCTGCCAATATTATGCCTGTTAACCGTGTTGGCATGGCTTGATTTTGTTAAAAATAAGGTCTGTAATGCACCATGACAATAGGAGCTCCTTAAAGTACTTACAGGATGTTTTACTTTCAAAGCATTTTACAAAACTTAATCCTTGCAACGTGCCTGTGTGGTTGGTAAATAAAGTAGTATGAACTCTGCTTTAGAGCTGGGGGAAAGAGCAACTTAGAGAAGTTCTGACTTGCCCAAGGCCATGCAGGAATCGATATTTTGCCAGGACTAGAGCTTGGGAGTCCTACACTTGGCGTGGAAAGTGGTATCTCCCTTTCTGAAAGATAACTGTGGATCTCCTCTGCAGAACTCTTCTGGGTGAGGGGTGGATTTTATGTTCAAATCATGCATCAGCAAAAGGAACATTCTGCTTTATTTGGAATCTGCTACATCAGATCTGCCATATGTCGCCAGACTGAAAGTTGTGTTTGTTCGCATTGCAACTTCCATAACTGAGGAATCCTGCATCCTTGGCTTTGTACCCCAAAGGACCTGGGGCTCAGAGGGCTGTGCAGTAGGATTTTTTGGCTCTGTTAAAAAGTGTCTCAGTGTTTTGCACATCTGATAAGAGTGGCTCGTTAAGTGATGGGATCTAATGGGAATATAATTGTAATTCTGTTAAGCTGTGAAAGCTACTGGCTTTGACTACATGTTGTTCACTTCTGTTATGGAAAACACTCTTGTTCCCAACAGCCTTTGGAAGAGCATGTATGGATATGTCTGTATATGCTTCAAATTGTGGTCTTCTGGGTTTTTTGGGTAGCACTGGGCTTATGATAAAGGTTGTTGGTCAATGACCAGAAGTGAGTGTTTTATTTCTTTAGAGCTGTTTTGCACTCTGCAAGAAGTTAGGTGTTTTCCATCTCTGAAATCTGCCAGGTTACTTATAAAATGCAGCTTCTTGGTTTGAGGACCTCAAGTTTGGATGCTGCCCAGGACTTGAATACCTTACTAACACAGGATCCTGCAGCAAGTTTAGCAAACTGAGCTGAAAATGCATTTTGGGCACTGATAAGACACAAATTAGTAGATATCACAAACTGTCTTCAAATTAAATGCTGTGGTGTACGAAAACTCTTACTATTGTTTGTCTTCCCTGTTTTGGGAAATAGGCTATAAATAGAACTCTAAAAAAATTTATGAAGTAGTTCAAGAACACAGTTGAAAATAGTGATATTTAAACTACCCGGGTTTTGAGCAAAGAGGAGGTGCTGGTGTGTGGAAGGGTTGCTTTCTGTTCTCATAAAAACTGTGTGATCAAAAACTGAGTGTGCTCAGAAGGAACTGGATATAGAAGTCACTTTACACATTAAACACTTTTTGTTACTATAGGCAGTTTTTGTCAGAAATACTCAAAATCAGCATTTTTACCTGAAAATAGCTACTGTTGTCAAGGTTATTCGTTGTGCTGAAACTTTTTGAATGTTTATAACCTCATTTATCTGTCTGACTCCGCTCCTTGAATTTGATGCCATTGCTTTATGTCAAAAAAAAAAGGCTTTTGCTAGTTGGAAGACTTAGCAAGTTTAGCTTTATTAGGCAATGTTATCTCTCCTGAAAGAAGATTTGAAAAGGTAGTGGCATGAGGAAAATAATTTTGAAAATACAAGAACCAAAGGCAATGACAGAAAGGAGATTTAGTCGTAGGTAACAGACAGTTATTTCAAGTGTATTATGAACTGTAAAGCTCCGTGCACGGCCACAGGGATGTTCCTGTGTACAGAGAGTTGTGTGATCCTTGAATGTTGCTGAAGGTTCCCTGGTGCACTCCCAGGACCAGACCCTCGGGATGCCCCTGTCCCATTGACAGGTTGCACACAATTGTTGTACAGAGGTGGTGACTGTGGGGATGTTCAGGCTTTGTTTTTGTGCTCTTACAGGTTGTTAATCCATTAACTTTAATTTGTTTTGAAACTAATTAAGATCTTGCCTAAATGCGAGAAGTTGTGTATTTGTACTGATAAAGGTTTCTTCAAAGTTGTAAAAGCTTTCTTGTTTGAATCCAGTTTTTGCTGTATCAACCCTCTTGCATCTGGTTCCTCATAAGAGAAGCAAAATAGCTCATACAATAAGCTACTTCTACGAGGACACAGTTGTGTTCACACTGGAGATTTTAAGACTAAATTAGTGTGGCGAAATATCCAGCTCAGATGTTGAGAGAAGCATAAAAACTGTGCACAGACCAGGCTGTAATTAAACAGGTGTAAAGACTGTGTGATCACTCATACTTCAGATTAGATGAGGCTTTGTTTTTCATTGAGGCTGTGGACGCACAAATGGAGCTTGTTGGTGGTTTTAAACCTTTTAGGACAGTTTTACCTCAGCTTACTCTGAAAATTTTTACCCCAGTTCCGTTCTGTGGTAATTTCTTTCCAGAAATGCTGGTTGTCTTCTGGAGGTGTGGGTATCTCAAGGAACTGAGAGCCAGTTTTTTACCACAAAGCCTCCTGTCTTGGAGTAATTTTCTTCAGGTGTCTTTAGCACAGTATTTAATGTGAAATGAAATTGTCCTTGAAGCCTTATTTATGCCTTTAAGGATTTTTTTAAACTGTAGAATATTTTTTAATGAGAACAAAACCCTGATTATCATCACTATGTAACGGTATAGATTATCAATAGTCAAGAAGGAGGTGGTAATCATAAGGAATTGATACACCTGTGTCTTCTTCCTGCAGTGAGATCAGTTCAGTACCTCAGTAGAGCTGTCTTAAGGCACTGTACAAATGTAGCTAATATTTTGTCTGTAACTGTTGGAAGGCTAGAAATAAAAATATGAGTTTCTGTACTTATATTACCACGATCAGAAAGTTACAACTTGAATATCAAAGGTTGATTCTCAGCAAAGTGCATGAGTAGGTTATGAGTCCCTGTACCCAGGGGTGTTGCTTTTGCTGTATATTTATACAGGATTTAGTGCAAGGTCTGACTGGGATATCAAGCTCTTTTTGCGGGATTTGGAAAAGTATATTGATAAAATTAAGTAACTTCTTGCCATTGCAGAGCTCTATAAATTGGAACTTTAAGTTATGAATTATGTATGTCTTTTGGTGCATTTTTCTTTAAAATGCACTACTAAAGTAAGTTTTTCAGTAGCATGTTGTAACCAGTACCTAGACAACGAGTAACATAAAACTCGCAGCAGTGTGTAATGTTGTTTTACATGACTGGCATGACTGTTCTATGACTTCTATTGAATCAAGTAAGCCTCTCTAGTAAGAATGGTCTAACTTATGATTATAACTTGATTAATATACGCTTCTGAGAATAGCTGAACTGTTAAAAGCTATCACAGTGCTTTTGTGCAGAATAAAGCACGTGCTGGATAGACTGTGCTGACAACCAGTATAGTTGAAAAATGCGCGCTCTAGATACCAGGGTATAAACAAAACCAAACAATGAGGTGTGGTGCCGTGCTCGAGCCTTTCTGAAATGGTTTGAAGGGGCAGCAAGGCTGTAATAAGTTGTCTGCACACCTTCCTTCAGTTTATTAACCAAATATTTCTGTAAGGGAGGGTTGGATTGAGAACCTCTCCCCGAATGTAAAATAACATCAGGTGCACTCAGCCAAAGTGGTGGTGTGGCGAGAGGGACCAGTTGTGCTCTCATGAGTCAGAAGTACCAACTCTGAGGAGTAACACTGAGGAATTTGCAGCACTGGTGGCAAAAGAGTTGATGGAGGTGACCAGAAGAGTGTTTGCTGAGGGATCAGTGGGGGATGTCAGGAGAAGAGATCTGGAGCAGGAAGGCTGAGAATGACTAAACTGTGTGAAGTTAATAGACAGGCGTGAGGAGTTGTTGGTTTTTAATAGACATATGTGCAGTTGTGTTTGCAGTGGTATTAGGGGTGGATTGGGAGAAGATACAAGTGTTCATGCCTTGAGCTTCAACCTTTATTTCCTTTCATTCTTCCTTTTTTCCAGTGTATCATTTGGATTTCTTTCCTTCCCTGTCCTCCATGGGGGAGGGGGAGAGAAGGCACTAATTATTTATAAGTGTTAGTCATACCCAGTCATTAAGCTTAGTCACTACTCAGGACTGTTCATTTGATGGTTGGTAAAAATCAAAACGAGACCTGATTTTGTTTAAAAGCTTTCTGAATTCAAGCTTACAGGTGTGAAAATAATTCTGTTTCTGTGTGCAGACTAACTGAAAAAGCAGAGCTATTTAATAAATGTTGCTATCAGCCAAATGACATGTAATATCATGTCCCCTTGATAGTTTGTATTGAACTTGCAGGCGTAGTGTTTGGCATATTCTCAAAGCAGAATAATTTCTGTATGGGCAGTGAGAGAGGCATGAAATCCCAGAGGAGGATGTGGAGGAAACCTTTCCACTGAGGCTGCCCTGGGGAGCTGTCAGTCAGTGGAATTGTCCAGTGTCAGGTCTCCACAGCTCTGGGTGAAAAGGTGACATCAGCAAAGGGGTTTCTCACTGCTAAAATTACAAAGGGTGTATACCTAGAGTAGGGCATTCACAGTGGGGATAAATTAAAGAAATGCATTTTTTATGGGGTTTCATGCACTTAGTTGTTGTAGGGTGTTGCTTTTTGAGGGAAGAAAACAATAATTTAAAGCATTTAAGGCATTACTCCTCATTAAGTATGTGTGTGCGGGCTGTGATAAATGCAAAGTAGATTGGCCATTCCCATTGAGCACCAACCTTGATATGCCTTGGTTTAGACAAACTGTTTGTCACAAATGAAGACTAGCTGAGTTTTAAAATCTATTTAAAATAACAGAGGAAAAGAATTAGTGACACTTAATTTTGTGTCTTCCTTTCTGAAAACCAAATCTGATTTTGGTGTAACTGCATTATTGTATGATGTAAGTATATTGAAACTAATGGCACAGCTAAATCTGAATCACTTCGAGATCAATAATTAAAGCAATTGGTTTAGCTCTTGATAGTGTTTTTCTTAGCTCTTTCCACATCAGACTAAAGACAGATTTGTGTGATGATTGGGTTGCAATTTAACAGAGCGCTCTGGTGTTTTGGCTTTGTATGCTTGACTAGAAAAGAATGTTAACACACTTTCAAGGAATATAGCTTTCCAGAGAAGTCAGAATAGTTTCAAATCACATTGTTGTTGAAGCGTTTGTCAGTTGTTGCTATATAAATTGATGTATTTCCCAGAACAATTCTTACACACCTTTTCAACTGAGCAGGTAAGATTTTTTCCGTGTGGGATCACTGTTAAATTCAGTGGCTTTTTGGCACTCCAGCATGACGTTATTCCTTTAACCATATTCTTAGACAACCTGTGAATCAATACTTTACAAATGATTCACTTCTTCACCTTTTAGACAGAAGAGTTCTGTAATTTGAAACTGAGTTCTTACATAGTAAGAGTAAGCAAAAGCTTTTAAACTGAGATTGAATTTTTTGTCTGATGACTCTTTAGTAAGAAAAAAGAAGCAGTTTTTCATAATACAAACTTGTGTACTTGGTCTGTACAAAATACTCTTTCTGGGCACTGCAGTCAGGATTCTTGAGGGTATTTGCAAATGTATCTTTCACCCACATTGGCAATAATCATAAATCAGCTGTTAAAGAATCAGCGTTTCCGAGACCATAACGATTAGCTGTGATCTGTGTGTGCAGATTGGGCGTGTGCAGAAAGGGATGATGGCAAACAGTGGAGTGCTGTAGTAAACTGATGCTGTACTAAAACTTTTAGGCATTGGATCTGGGTAGAATTTTACTTTATTCCAGAGTGGCAGGAGTTGAAAAGTAAACCAAGTTATGTGCTTTTGTAGTTCTTGTCCAACACTCTGTGCTGTGCCAGTCTGCACTATGTGTAATGTTTAGTGCCTGTTGGGAGAGACTCCAAGTGTTTTGTGTTAGAGATGTTCTGAAGCAACCCCTGACAGTCATGGCATGTTTTTTCATGCTAAGTTGTAGCTCACCTTCAGCACAGCAGGTGCCTTTCAGATGCGTGGGCACAGTGTGCACTGTGTGCTCAGTGCAACTGTGCAGAACTTCAACTTCATGGCTTTGGGGTGCCCATTCCCCTGAAACAAGCCGTGAGGGAATCTGGTACATACTCTCAGGTTGCTCCAGTGTGCTGGACAGCTCTAGCTCTGCTGGCAGTTTTATGGCCTGCAGACCTGCAGCTGAGCAGGGAACGTATCTGCTACTGACTCGTGTTTGTACAGCCTGACCTCATCCTGCCAGCACCGGGGAGGCACTTCTGGAGCAGCTCAAGTCACACATAGTGTTCATTTTGAGCTGGCTGGTTTGCAGGACCTGATACCTGCGCTGTGGAGACTTCTCTGTCAGCACTGTGGTTATCCTTGTGGAGCTGAGATGCCTTTATAGAAGTCACGAAACCACCATGTTTGATGAAACTCGAGAACCTGGATCTCTGATGGTGTCGAAAGCTTCAGCAAGCTCAAGTAAAAGCTTTTTCTGGATTCCTTGTGCAGCACAGGTCACCTGAGGTTCTAAGCACCTAAACTTAAGCCAGAGCACCTAATGCAGCTGGTGCACACCTCTCATGGGGTGCAAAATAATGTGTCTTCAGTGACATCTAATCCACAACTCTGTTACCATTTACAGCTCTGTGTTACTCATCTTGATTTGTAATCCCTGTTTCTCATGAGCTGGTGTATAGATTGTCCTTCATGAGCTGCTACACATGTGCTGGTTGCAGATGCCGCTTTTTGACACGTGCAAGTAATTGTAAATGTGCTGGAAGTTGTCTGGTGTTAGGGAAGATTCCCTTAATTACCCAGGTTTTCATGGAGCTGCAGTGGACCAGCAGACTTCAATAGGTTCTTTCTGCTTTTCCTGGCCTTTCATTCCTGTAGAATTAGAACTTTCCCGGGTGGGTCAGTTACTGTGAGAGAAGGAATAGTTGGACAGCGTTGATGTCAGTACCAGGTTATCCATTTCTTTTCTGGAATAAGGGACATACATCACTTCTGCTAAAGCTGTTCCTGTAGTTTGTATAGGCAGCTGTCTTTTTCTCCAGCTCTCTACAGTATTCCAGCTTTTTTGTATTGGAAAAATCATGGGAACTTTGTGCTTTTATAAAACTTCTTTCATCTCATGGTCCTTGTTTTACCTGGTCCAACCGTCTGCAAAGCCTGGACTCGTCCCCTTTGCTTTAGATGGTTTTTGTGGTGTGTATGGCAACAACTTGCATGACCTTACAGACATTTGCTTTCCGTTTTGTTGCAACAGAATCTCTTCTGACAATTCCGTAGGGACACTCTCATAAAGCTTTCTCCTGCTAATATGGCACAGCCCACATAGGATTACTGTCAGAATTTTCTGCCATGTCAAATGTTTGCAGCATCTTGCCACAAATGGGTGTGCGCTTGAGAGCTTAAGGCCCAAATGCTTTGACGTGGAGATAACCTCATAGTGAACTTCCCTAGCAAATCTAGTTAGGATTTGAAGATTTGTCAGATGTCAGTGGACTGTATGATCAATAACTTTATTTTCTAGAGGTGTTTGTAAGGACTTTGATTTCCTACACCAGAAGCATCAATCCTCTAGTTATTCTTTCAGGCTTGGACATTCTTTCTGAACACCAGCATGTGTGTGTATTGATTCTTTGCTGCCTAACCTGACCCCAGCTGTTTTTTTCTTGGGAAATAAAGTTCAGTTACCTTTCTACTTTTAAGAAGAGAATTTCCTCAGGAGACTGGAAAAGGATATTCTCCATGCACTTTCAAGATCATACACCCATTAATTCTTCTGTCATGTCTCAACTGCTGAAAAAAACAACCTATTAAAAGTCTAGGTTCTTAGTAATAGTTCTGAATTGATCTGGATTAGACCATGAGCTACACTGTGGGTAATGAGCAAAATCTGTAAGCTTGAACCTTCTGTTCTTCTGTTCAGTGTCTGCATTAGGAAGAGAGATGTTGTCCCTTGGGATCTGATAGGATCCTGTCTAGGGTTTGTATTTCACAGATAGGCAGAAGTTTTGTCCTTGCACACTGGTATGAGACAAGCATGGGCACACCTTTTTGTGATCCTCTTGTTACGTGCCCACTAACTGTAGGTGAAATCCTTCAGTGGATCCATACCTGTGGTATGGATGGAGTCCCTGAGACATGGAGCATTTGTCCTGAGAGGTGACACCCAGATACTCCTGCTGATATGGCAGTGAGAGAGGACAGTCTGCTGGACTGGGGATTTTCTCAGAACGTTGATCTGAAGGTGCCTGCTATACCTGCAGCAAGTTTTAACTCTCTCCTTGAGAAGTCCAGCTCCTATAAATATTATTAATTAAGATTTACCAGCAAAAACTGGTAACAAAACAGGAAACTTGTGGGGGCTTTTTTCTTTTTGGATGTAGAGGTTCTCTAGCAAGAAAGTTGTATGTCTTGGCAAATGCACAGATAATCAGAGTGATCTGCAAAGGCTACATAATATTTTTGTTAGTCTTCTTTATTATTCTGTTATTTTTTTTCTTTAGTCTTTGCTAAGCCAAGCCATGTTTCAAAGAAATAAGGAAGAGGGAGACATTTGAAAAAAGCCTGGTTTGTGTTTTTCTGACATGTCCTATGGCCAGAGCTCTTCACTTTTGATTCCAGTGTGTGATTTCACAAGTTTTATTAATTAAAAAAAAAACCACCAACAAAGAAACAACCCCCCAAAGCACAGCACTCTGTAAATGGCAATGCCGATAGCAAATGGAAACACAAATAAGCAAGAGGCAGAGACGACACTGTGGAATCATGCAGCTACATCCTATAATAGGGACATTTTCCCTTCCAAACACTCTGATAAACAGGAAAGATAAGGGAGAGTCTCCACAACAAGAACACATGGGATGACCATTGTACTGGTCAAGAGCACAAGTCCCTCTGGCTTAAGGAGCAATCCAACTCAGTTTTGTTAATCCTTCATTTGGAGCCATGATGAATTGTTTAATTCAAACTAAAATATGAGCCTCTTTCAGGATTCTCTTAAGCCTCTGACTTCTAACAAAAATGGTAATTAATTTTAATTTTAATTAGTTTTTTAATGAGAGACTTGGAAAGAATGCTTGAATATTTGCATTTTTAATATTGAATATGATTTTACAGTACACGTGATCAGACTGTCTAGGAAAAATAAGGCAGAGAGATATTTAAAATGAACAAGTTTTATTGTCACCTTTTTATAATTGAACATTTCAAATTATCTTTATTAGCTGTTTGAGCTTAAATAGTAATTTATCCATTTGTGGAACAAACCCCTGGATGATAAACTTGAAACAGAAAGATGTTTTTCATCCTTTTTCATCCTACTTTAAATATGTTGCTAAATTTAATTGAAACAGTGAGATACCTCATAAAATACTAGCTATCTACTAGTGCCTGGTGGTCAGTTCTGACCTGGTTCATTCAGCATTTCCAGCCTTATGCACTGCAGTTTGAGGTTATGATACTCACCTGCATTTAAATATTTAAAATATAAGTTTTGGAACGTAGGAGAAAGAAATTTGTTGTTCTACATGTGTGTCTGTCTGTCCTTCCTCTGTTCTACTGCCACAAATGGATCAACTGACATTCACGTACGGATGGAGAGAGGGGGCTGTTACAGTCCTACACTGACGTTGTTTAGAAGGAGGAGATAAATGGGAGTTTCTTTTTAATTCTTAGTTGAGTTAGCACCAATGAGCCTTCTGAACTTCACTGAAAATCCACTTAGTGCCAGCCTGGATGTAGTTTTGGGTTAGTGAGTTCTGAATTTTTACACCTTGTCCGAAATCACTCATACATCAACATTCCAAGCAGGTAAAATGTCTCGTATCATCATATCATGATTAAAGTTTATGCAAGAGTAGTCAGATATTAGTAATTGTCTTTATGTTTGTATATAGCCCAGTATGTGTGCACAGGAATTTATCAGGGGTAGACCCTGAGTTAATGACACCTTAGAAACTCTCTAAGTTGAAAATAACTGTGTATGAAATTTGAGTGGGAATGAAAGAACTATTCAAATGTAGCTTTGTATGAGTTACTTTTTTTGTTATGACTTCAATACTTGACGGAAAGTTCAGACTTCCCATAGTTAGAAATCTAGCAGGGTAGTACTTAAAGTCAGGGTTTGAATTACAAATGATTGTTTTATCTGTCTGCTGCCAAAAATTGAACTTTCTTGATATGTTTTCTAAAGCTCACATTACTGTGCTTTTCAACTGTCTGTTTGAGCAGTTGTGCTATGTTAATGTGTAGGCATGTTCTAATTTTGCATGTAGCTCAGGGAGAATATTTCATTGTTCAGACGTTGTGCTTGCACTCTATGGGTATCCAACCTTCATTTTGTGGTTATTTCCCCTCTTTTCTCTCTTCTCATTCGTATTTTGGGGAGAAAACCAGTAAGCTGACAGGACTGCTGTGCCAAAGGGTAGTTGTGGTGTTGCAGGGCATTAGTGGGTGGTGCACATCCATTCCTGAGACTGATGTGTGTGTTGAACTGGAGACAGGAGCAGTTATCACAGAGCTCTGATGCTATAAAAGTTTCTCATATGCAGGTGAGGGGTTTTAACTTGGTGCTTTCAAATAATTTTAGTCACATTTCACTGGGAGAGAAGTTTAAAAAACAATCCCCCCCTTCTCAAACTACAGGTAGTGTCTCTTATGTTGCTTCTGTAAGGAAAAAATATATAGCTTTAAAGAATTTGTATGGTACATTAACCTTAGAATATCCTAGGGAACCCCAAAAATGGTGAGTTTTAAGAAAAAGAGTTTTCTATGGGATGTCAGTATAATTCTGTGACAGTTAAGGACTTGATAAAGGCACAGGCATAGGTAGTTGCATTGGGCCTTTTCAATTGCTAGAAACTAAATAGTACCCAACAAGCCTTAATATTTGATGTTGACTGAAAATAGCTCCTCTAATCAGATTTTCACTGTACTGATGTTTTCAGTTATAACAGTATTGAAGATTTCCACTGATTCAGTGTTTATCTGCTTCAGCTGATTATTATGAGCAATGACAAAAAAGGGCAATGTGAGTTCATTTCCCAGGATTTTGTTTGCACATTGGAAGAGGATGGCAGGTTCTGTTTGTGCAGGAATGAGCTTGATGTAGTAGTAGGTCACTCATTAGTCTTTAAAATATTGAATTTCTCATTTTTTTTGGTCAGTAGCCCCCTCCCTGTAGCATGAGGCTGATGGAGATAAAGTAGTGATGGTTCTGATGAGCAGCTGACAGGATCAAGCTCTGTGTTCACTATTAAGGCTTTTAAGGTTCTCATAAGCTGTGCTGATGGTGTGTGTGCCCTTGCTGTTTTAAGGAAAATACTTCTTCTTACATAAGTTACAGGAGAAAATACATTACTGTTTGGAATGGCTTGGAAAATAGTTTTTTGGACTTGACAGCTGAACAAAGAGCATTTATTTCTGTAGTCTGCAAGACTATAAATAAGTTTCCCCCCCCTCCTCCTTTCCTACAGAAAACCAGTCTGAGAATATTTGTTTCTAGATGTAACTCTTGTCCGTAGCACATTGTGGGTCCCTCCTTAACATTTCTAATTAAGTTGCAATAGAAAATCACCTTTTGGATGTAAACTAGTTTAATGTCTCTGTATGACTCTGCTTCATTAAAAGAGGGTTAATGTAGAGAATGCATAGAAAAAATTAGGGGCAAATCGACTAAGGCTTTTCTCTTGAACGTGTTTTTATAGAAATAAGTATATGGATTTTTACAGTTTAACTTTCAAACAGTTCAAGAAAACTGTTTAAGGCATTGTCTGTAAACATTTTGGCACTTCACCTGAATAGAAAAGCAAATAAAAGCTTGACTCTTTTGAAGTAGTCATGCTCTGCGATGGCATAGACCAGATCTCCAGATATTGTTGGGGAGCGTGTGTAGGCTTTTGATTCACTGAACAACACTTCAGAAAAACTTTCAGATTTCAGTAGTGCCTCTTGATTTTCATGGTGAAGGTTCCTCCTGTAGTTGCTCAGAAAAGCCAACTAACTGAGTGCCCAGTTTGTTTCCTTAGGTGGCTCTTTCAGAGCTGGTGAGGTCTGAGGCTCTCCTGGGCTGACTGAGGCGTGAGGAATGAAGGAGCTCTTGGAAAACAGTTCATGTTGTCCAGACCCTGTTTGCACCTTCAAGGAAGAGAGAGTCTCATCTGAAAATCTGCCTGTTAAAAGCTGTTTCCCTCCAGCTGCCCAGTGGGGTTAAGTGTATTGATCTGAGTGACTGAGCAGGGAATGACGGCCTCATTTCCCTCTCTGTTTTATTTTTCTTTTGGGGTGTAACACGGCACAATGCAGCCTGTTGCTGATGCACATGAGAGAGATTATGATTTTATAGCCACTTTCATTACTGAATTGGTTATGGGAAATTAATTTAGAACTTAGACAATTGTGTTCCTGTTGATGGTAAAGCTTATGTTTGATTATTTTTCTTCCCCTCTTAACAGGAATCTTGCCTAATGGCAGGATTTTCTTTTATTTGTAGTGTTTCATAAAACAAATTTCTTAGTAAAGAGCAGGTAGGATTTTTACATGTTGCTAATTTTAATGTTGAATCACATGGAATATTTTTTGTTGAGACAAATACACCTCACTGTGTTCTGATGCACAATATACTGAGCATTTAGATAGAGAAGGAGCATTTCTGATATTAAGCTATTCTACACAAAATGTCATAATGCAGCCGGGTATTTTGATTTTATTCTAAACCTCTTTTGTTAGTTGCTTAGTCCTTCAGCAGTACATTAATTCCATATGCATCCAACTTGGATAAAAAGATCAAAAAAAGATGTTCTTTCATGTTTGGAAAGGATGTGTGTTGCTTGACCAATATCTGTTTTCCAGGCATGGTCCTTGTGCGCAGTGAGAACGGGCAGTTGCTGATGATCCCCCAACAAGCCTTGGCACAGATGCAAGCACAGGCACACGCCCAGTCCCAGCCTCAGAATACTCTGACTCCTCGTCCTGCTACACCGACCAGTGCACCCCCAGTGCAGATATCGACAGTGCAGGTCAGTTCAGTGATTTGTAGGGCTAAAAACTATAAGATTTATTTTCTTCCTGTGAAGAATACGCCAGAAAGTAAGGTACGGTGTTAGGGGTTGAAGAAACCATAGATCTAACTGGGGCTATACAGGCTTTTCATAGATTCATAGAATGGTTTGGGTTGGAAGGGACCTTAAAGCTCATCTCGTTCCAACCCCCCTACCACTAGACCAGGTTGCTCCAAGCCCCATCCAGCCTGACCTTGAACACTTCAGGGATGGGGAGTCCACACCTCTCTGGGCAGCCTGTGCCAGTGCCTCACCACCCTTATAAGTAAAGAATTTCTTCCTAATATCTGCTCTAAATCTACTTTCCACATGGTAAAGCTGATGTGTTTTGGTCCTAATTCTGTTACCGCTTGGCTGTTACTCATCAAAAATATTTTTACCTATCTGAATCTCATTAAGTTTAAAATTTTGATACAGAGAAGACATCATATGGTTGATATGTACAACTCTTTTCCCCAGAGAAAATGTAAGACTAAAAGAAAAATGTGGATATGGGTATATGTACACTGAGATTTTGACGGTTGCATTAGGTTTAAGCCTAAAATTCCTTCTCACAGTTTTCTAGTGGTTTCAGTGCATTCTTTGGTATCTGTAGCAATATTAACTGTCCAGGGACAAAATACCAGATAAGGTAGAGGATATTTAACTACGGGCACTGATGTGTTTGGTTTTTTTTCCTCTTCCCCAGGCTCCAGGAACACCCATTATTGCACGACAGGTGACACCAACTACTATTATCAAGCAAGTGTCTCAGGCTCAAACAACAGTGCAACCCACGACAACGCTACAGCGTCCCCCGGTTGTGCAAGTGAGTGTGTAGGAAAGTAGTGTATAAATGAGACTGCCAGACAGACAGGAAATGCAGTTGCTAAGTGCAGGGAAGAAATGCCTCCTGGATTATCCTTTCTAAAACATTGGCAGCTCTCAATGTATATTTTGGATGTGCGGGTATAATTTTTTATATCTGTGTTATTATTATTTCATATTATACCGATATGCATCTCTGTTTAAAGGTATTCTGTTAGTAGTTTGTATCACCACAGAGCTGACTAAAACAAAATACCTCTATGTCTTCTGCCTCGAGAAACTGACAGGAATTCCCTTTGGATTTGGAGCTGTGGTGTTATTCCTATGATGGATCTGCAGTCCTCTGAATTCTGCAGCAAAATTTACAATTGCAAAGACAACTGCACTGGCAGCCTTCTCTTCCCCAAGCCTTCTCCCTCTCACACAGGTCTCTTCTTTGGTCTGTGTCCTTCTGGAGACTGATAACTGAAGTGGTGTCAGTCTGGGCTGTCCTCTCATAGCCTGGCCTCTGGTAATCACGGGCTTGTGTGGAAACGTTTTTTGAGAGATGGTGGTGTGAGTTTAAAAAACACTGCAAGAGTGTGAAATTCTCCACATGGCTTCCAGGCAGCACTGATACAATATGATTGCTGTCGCCTAATCTGTCTCATTGTGCTTTCTTCATCCTTTGAGTAGACAGGATTAGAGAGTTTTAATTTAAAACATGCAGGTTTTGCTATGCATCCAGTTAACCTTTTTTCCCTCAGAGAGCCTTTGCCTATGCCCGTGATCCTTCCAGATCTAAGAGTTAATTTACCTAACTGAGTCCCCTTAATTTGCACTGCTGTTATACTGGACAAAAAAAAAATAAAGATCATTCCATCTGCATATTTTATGCTGTAATGAGCACACCATGGACTTTGTTTATCCTGATTTCAAAAAAATGAGACAAATGAAACCCTTGTCTCCTTTAGTTTCTCTCAAAATACCAATGATAGTTAGCTTTGGCAGCATTGGAGCCTCTTTTCTTCTGCACCTTTATATAAAGAGCAAATTTACAAATGATTTGTTAAGATTCTGAGTGTCAGCTGTAACTTGATAGGAATTGCTGTCCCGGGGTTGTTGTTAATAATTAGACTGTGTTGGAAGTCCATGAATGAGCTGTGTATGTGAGAAGTTCTTGTTTACAGTGGTGATTCTTCAGAGGTGATGTTCCAACTTTGAGCTGCCGATCTGTCTACAAAACTAGCACAGTGTTTTGTCCCATTGTTCATCACAAAGACCTCGAGAAGATCCGAGCTTTTGTCATAGTGCCTTTTTAGAAATTCCTCCCTTTGGAAGTGGCATTTAACAAAACAGGTAGAAAAAGCTATTGCATTCACAGGAATCCAGCACTCGTTTAAGCTGTGTTTTTAAACCACAGTGGCTGAAGATATGTTTGTGGTATTTTATTCAGTGACCAAAAATCGCGCAATTTTTCAACTTTTGGGATTCCTGTTTGGAATGTGTTTAGTGCCATCTGGTGGCTCTTTCTGTTCACTGCAACAGATCATACATTAGTAACTTATTTATAGTAGCTGAGAAAAGTGTTCTGCTGTCCCAGAGCTCGTTTTCTGTTTGATGGCTCAGGAAAACAGCTTTTTGATATCTTTCAAGTAAAATAATCTCGTGTTTGTATTTTCTGCAGCCTCAGATTGTTCTGGGTGGTACTGCACAAACAACCACGCTGGGGACAGCAACAGCTGTACAAACTGGAACTCCTCAGAGAACAGTGCAAGGAACAACGGCCACCTCCACTGCTGCCACAGTAAGACACTGATGAATTTAACATCTCTTTGTTTATTCACATATACATGTCTGCATGTATGTATGTATGTATATACACACAAAAATGTAAATACAGAGAGAGTGGAGAGCAGTGAAGATGCAGGAATTCTGTGAGCCATTGGTGTTGAAAAAGTAAACTTTAGTAGAAGCATATAACTAAAACGTGGGGATACAGGTCTCTTGAATTTTGACAAGTGTCAAAGTATTAATTTTTATTTCTCTAACAGTTTTAAAGCACTCATTTTTTTAAAACATGTTCAATGTATTTTATAGAACAGTGAATTGTTCAGTACTGCAGAGTAGAATCAGTATGACAAGGGATAAGAAGTTGACACTGATTCATTCAAGCTGCATGTTTCCAGGCCTGCAGAACAGGGAGAATCCACGCACTGTGAAAGAAAAGCTTTGCTATTTGTTGTCCTGCTAAAACATTTATTTTCTCATACACAATGTGCCATTATTAAAATCATTGGTGTTTCCTTACTTCATGAAGAATCATACTTTCTTATATTTTGATAACAAAAATGTACAGTACATAGATATACGTTAAGCAAAACCATAATTTCAGTCTGGTTATATCTTAATCATTGAGGAACGTAAATCTGTAAATAATAGTCTGCAGTTATGAACTTTATTTCTCAAAGTATATGGTCAGATCACATATGAAAGAGTTTATCTTCACTTCCCTGTTTCCCTTCTACTCTTCCTCCTAAGGAAACTATGGAAAATGTGAAGAAATGCAAAAACTTCCTGTCCACATTAATAAAACTGGCATCATCTGGAAAACAGTCTTCAGAGACTGCGGCCAATGTGAAAGAATTAGTACAGAACCTGCTGGTAAGAAAAGTTGAAAAGTTTCTGGGCAAATTCAGACTCAAAACTGAGGGCTTTATTTTTCTTCAGAGGAGGGAGTTTATAAAATCTGAGATGAATTAACTTTGCTTCTTCTGAATTAAAATAGATGCATAAATTTTCCATCGAGTTTGTAAATGAGATATTACTGCTTATATTCATGCATGAGAACATGAATTAAATTGAACTGTAATGTGAATAGTGGCTCTTTAAATTCTACATTTTGATAAAATGGTGAATAAAAAGATTTATTATGTACTTGAGACAAGACACTACAGCCAATCCAATAGCTGACTGTACAAAATCACAAGTTTTTAGAAAAAAAAATCTAATGTTATATGATTCAAATGTAAAACCTTGATATAGTTAATGTTTATGGAATGAGTACTAGTATTGCTTAGCCTCGTTGTTAGCAACCTGTAGTGTAAGGTAGAGCTGTATATTCCATGTTATGTGATAACCAGAGGTCTGTAGGTCTTCCTAGTTGAAATTCATAGTAAAATTAGTTACTACCATAAAGCTATTGGTAACTAAAAATAGTGAAGGATGATAAAGCCACTTATTTCCAATAAATCGTTACGTTTATTTTTTTTTTTGTATTGAATGTTTGTTCATTTGGTTTTTCTGTTTTAAAGGATGGAAAAATTGAACCAGAAGACTTTACCAGTAGGCTGTACAGAGAACTTAATTCTTCACCTCAACCTTACCTTGTGCCTTTCCTGAAGGTAACTTGTGTGCACTGCTTTTCTTTATTTCTGTGCTTACGTATCAGCAGCAATGAACACAAGCACATCCTTTACCAGTGTAGATAGAATTCCAAAATAATGTAAAGGGAAGTTTTAAATGGTGCCTGATTAGGCTTTTGCTCCCTTAAGAAGTATTTTTACCTCTGAGTTCCAAGAGTTCATTGGTGTGATTCTTTGGCACAGTCAGTAAGTAATGTAATTTCTACCAGTGTCACATCGCAGCTCTTTTGAGAAATCTGAAAAGTTTTCTTTCTCTGACTTAGACCAGCGAACGTATGAGTTGATTTATTATTCTCTTTTTAGTCCTGGAAAGAAAACAAGGGATTGAATTATACAGAAAACTGTACCTTCTGGGCAAGTCTTTTCCCTGGGCTGTATAACTCTTTGTACGGATAAGCAAGAAATTTACCACCTCTTAATAATAAATCACATTTGTCTTAAATTTTGTAGTAATTGGACACATCTCAAAATAGTGTTTATTCCAAAACACTTACCATCAGAAAATCAGAGAAAGTACGACAGCATTGAATAGTAAGAGTGTAACTGCTTGACTAATGTATGATTAAGGGATATAGTTGTAGGTGTGTGTTGACATTTCTGGGTTCTTAAATGCTTGTTCAACCTTGAGCTGTTCCTGAGGATAAAAATTGTTACCGTAAGAAAACAGCTAATTTAAGAATCCAGTAAAACACTGTGGTCTCTGAGCTATTCTGAAATCCTCCTTGGTGTTTCAGTATGTCTTTTAAGCCTTCACATGTAGCTGGGAATGTGTGGAGAAGCAGAGTCAAGGAGGGCAGCATGGGCTTGGGTTGTTAAGTACGTACTAGGGTTCCAGGTAGGCTGCATAACCTAGATGCCCTTGATATCCAAAAGGCATTGTCCCTCTGTCCTGCTTATGGAATGTGAGCAGCATGGTATTCCTGCCTGCTCACTTGCCATCTTTTCTCAGGTGCACACGGACCGATCCAACGGATTGAAACGAAATGCAGCGTTTTTCTCCAGTTCGTATTTCCTTGTGTGAGGACTAAAAAAAAAAACCAACGAAATTCTTTCCTTTCCTCTCTTCCAGAGGAGTTTACCTGCCTTGAGACAGTTAACACCAGACTCTGCAGCTTTCATTCAGCAGAGCCAGCAGCAGCAGCCGACGACGCAGGCGACGATAGCCACGATCCCGTCGGCGGCGGCCGTGCTGCTCAGCTCCTCGGTGCAGCGCTCGGCGGGGAAGGCGACTGCCACTGTCACAAGCACCCTCCAGCAACCTGTCATCAGCCTCACTCAGCCCACACAAGTTGGTGTTAGTAAACAAGGCCAGACCACGCCACTGGTACGTGAGCTGAAGTGCAGCCTGAAGTGGTTTAGCTCAAAGATCTTTGAGCTCTTCAGAGAAACTAGCTACTAGGAAGAAAAGTGTAGTTTAAAATCCATCTTGAATAAAGTGCTGTTAGGGTTTGTTCTTCCCACTTGATTGTCAGATTATTTACAGTGCTTTTCTTTCTTTGTTATTTGCAGGTTATCCAACAGTCTCAGAAAGCAGGGGCATTGATAAGGCCCCCCCAAGTAACGTTGACACAGACACCCATGGTAGCACTGCGGCAGCCACACAGTCGTATTATGCTCACAACTCCTCAAATTCAACTGAATCAGCTTCAGACAGGTAAGAGGTCAAGATACCTGGTAAATGCCCTGTTTGATGGCATTACCTGCAGTGTAGTTTTGGGATTGCTTGTCCAGAGAAGTTGACATCCCATCCCTGGAAGTGTTCAAGGCCAGGTTGAATGAGGCTGGGAGGAACCTGGTCTAGTGCAAGGTGTCAAGGCCCTGGAACTAGATGATTTTTAAGGTCCCTTCCAACCCAAACCATTCTGTGATTCTATGAATGTCAGTTCTTAAGTGCCCTGGAGCTGGGTGATGGCTTTTATACTACTGCTAAAATCTTCAGTGTGTAGTGCTGTAGTGGCTGGGGATACACATTCCTCAGGGCATTATTTACAGTCAGAAATTGTTGTGGGTGCTGGAGTTGTGTGGGAGGGTCCTGCTTTTAGGTGAAATGCTCTCAGAAGCTATTGAGGTAAAGTCTTTGTACCAGATCTATTGCCATAACTACCTGTGACTGACTGGCTTGTAAATCTGAACTCTTACTGATGTAGTACAAATCTTGTCTGTCTTGCAGTACCTGTGGTAAAACCAGCAGTATTACCTGGAAACAAAGCTATTGCCACTGTTTCAACACAAGTAGCTGCTGCTCAGAAGAATAAACTGAAAGAACCTGGGGGAGGCTCTTTTAGGTGAGGCACTGGATGTTTGTGCTTGTGCTGCCTGAGCAGCTAACTCTGGGCCTTTCCTGGCTGCTGCAGTGGTGCTGAATCCAACTGGGGAAACTGACAGTAACCTAGAGGTGGATTTTCTGAGGGCAGGTTTGCTTCTTCATTAAAGACTTCAACAGACAACACTGGACATATTTGTGCCAGACTGGTTTTAGCATTTAGCTGGCACTAAACCTCATAAACAATTCCTGCCCAGACAAGCTAATGGAATTCATTCCTTCACTTCTCTCAGCTCTGCTTGAATTATTTGGATGTACAACCTGTCTTAGTGATGAGGGCAGATTATTATTGTTTTGTGGTAGTGATTTGTCTGGTCTCTTGTTTCTTAAGGTGTTGAAACAATTCATAAGAAGGGATCTTGAAAAAGAAGGAACTACAAAATTAGTGCTCTTTGAAATGAAAGGAGTAATTTCTCATTTGCAATTAAATTAGTTTTATCATGTAAGAAAAGCAAATCAAATGCAAAAATAAAAGTATTCTGGTTTTGTGGAATTGTGGAATTCATTCTATGCAGCTGTGGTATTGTAGCAGTGTACACAGATAGGCACTAAATATTATAATAGAGTATTATAATAAGTTTTCCTTTCTTTAAGGGATGATGATGACATTAATGATGTTGCATCAATGGCTGGAGTCAACCTGTCAGAAGAAAGTGCTCGGATATTGGCAACAAACTCTGAGCTGGTGGGCACATTAACAAGGTCCTGTAAAGATGAAACCTTCCTTTTCCCAGCACCTTTACAAAGAAGGATATTAGAAATAGGTATGTTGTTTTATCTTGAACATTAATAAAACAAATTTTACTACTCTTGGGTTTAATTCAAAGCGTTTTCCATGGAAATTGATTTGAATGGTTTAAAGTTGCTGGAGTTGTTACCTTCTGATATTTTCTGGTATATTCTGATGCTTGTGGGCAATCACTTGGCTTATGAAAGTAGAATAGTGTCAAGGGGTAGCAAACCTATAGAGTTGTCTTCTAAAGTGATGGCAATCACCACAAAACTACTAGACCTGGTTAACATTCTGACTGTATAAATTGATACAGTGTAACAAACATGACATAAACAATGAAATAAACTCAGAAACACTTTTATCATGTTTACTTAGTAATTTAGAGTTGATGGTGAAACAAAAAGCAATCTTGAATTATTTGTTATACTGTAGTATACAGCATTTGTTAATATATAGTAACTTTTGTTAAACTAATGTAAATTTTCATGTGTATGCCATTTCCTATCTGATGCTTGTCTGAGCAATACCCGAAAGCATTATTTTGAAAAAGGCATTTGAATTTCCATGACTGAGAATGACCTCACGTTTAGCTCTGTTGTAACATATTTATTTACAACTGACTTCTGTCCTGACTGTAGGTAAAAAACATGGAATAACAGAAATCCATCCTGATGTAGTTAGCTACGTATCGCATGCTACACAACAAAGACTACAAAACCTCGTGGAAAAGTTATCAGAGACTGCTCAACAAAGGAATATTTCTTACAAGGTAACTGTGTTTAATTGCACAAACAAAGTGGCATAATTGCACGAATTCAGCAGGCTGTCGCGCTGGCTGTAATGCAGGAGTTCAGGTGTTGTTTATTCTCTTTGACTGATTCATCTGCCATTAAGTTATTAATGCACATGGGTGACTAGAACTTTTCAACTTGCATATACAAAATGGTTTTAAGACAAATGCTGAGAAACTGTGCCCCTCCCCTTTATTCATTATGTCAAATGTTTAGAGTCTGAGTGATTGTACAGTCAGACAGACAGATAAAAGCACTACTTTGAATTCTCAAGAGACTGTTATGTGACAGATGTATGTTCTTAATAGATGCAAATGCCTGAGCAGCGTTTAAAAAAGCCACACAGCTCTGTGAAATATGTTTGAGAGGTTAAAGCTGTGATGATATTAGTTTAGAAGTCAAAATCTGATGATTTCATGGACTAGAACAAAACGCTTTTAAGAGTTCTAGCTGGTTTGACTGGTGTAAATATACACCTGCTGTTTGTCTGAAAAGGACACCGTGAACACTGGAGCTTTGAATGTGTATGTTCTCCCCCAGTACAGTACAAGTTAACAGCTTTGTTTTCAAGGAAGTAATGAGAAACATATTTTGCTGTATTTTCAGGATGATGAAAGATACGAACAAGCAAGTGACGTTCGGGCACAGCTCAAGTTCTTTGAACAGCTTGATCAAATAGAAAAGCAGCGTAAAGATGAACAAGAAAGGGAAATTTTAATGCGCGCGGCAAAGGCAAGTGCTTGGATTTCACAAGTGGTCGCAAAGTGTCATTTTTGACATCAAAACAGCACAGTTTCTTTTCCTTCCAAAACACTTGCAGTGAAGGGAAAGACTGATCTTCAAAGATGGGACTTGATGAATGTGTTCTTAACTAGAACTCAGTTTTGCTTTTCGCGGTAAAGCACATGAAACAGCTTCTTTACCAGTCCCATTGCATGGTCCCAAATTAAAGTAGGTCTTAAAAGTTAGTTTTGGCATTTTGCATTGTGAAAAAGATGAATTTAGAGCTTGGTACTCTTAAATGCAATAGGGAGGTTATAGGTGTTTTGGAGACTAGAAGTAGAACTCAGAAAGATTGTTACAAGTTGGAGAAATACAATAAATAAGAAGCAGTTGATGTAAACATTAAACTTTGTGGATTTTACTCAGTGAATATAGAATGAATGTGATTAGATAAGAGTGCCCTAGAGTAATTCACAAAACAACCTAAGGCTTCTGTTGATTTCATGATCCAGTATGAATTGATAATGTCAAAATCCAGATTTATTTTGTTGTTGGTCTAAAGAATGAGTGGGATTAACAAGAGTCAGGATTTGATAGGACAAGAGGAAATGGCCTCAAGTTGCGTCAGGGGAGGTTTAGTTTGGATATTGGGAACAGTTTCATCACCAAAGGGGTTGTCAAGCCCTGGAACAGGCTGCCCAGGGCAGTGGTTGAGTCACCATCCCTGAAGTATTTAAAAAACACGTACATGTGGCACTTGGGGACATGGTTTAGTGGTGGGCTTGGCAGTGCTGGGGAAACAGCTGGACTTGATGTTCTTACAGGTCTTTTCTAACCTAAGCAATTCAGTGATTCTAAAAGTATGACACACACAAGGAATTGCAGGTGCCCAGTGAAATGGGCAGTTGCTGATGTAAATGGTCTGTGGGTCAGTCAGCTGCAGTTTGTTCACACAGGAGCCTGACTTGTATGTGTAGGTGTAACAGAAAGATCTGTTCTGAATAAGTGCATAATTACACAGCAAGGGGAAGAATTTTTCCAAAAAGCACAGGTCTTATTCCTCTTTTCATATGCAAAGTGTCTGTACCCAGATCTGTGCAATTTGTCTCTTGTAATGGTTTTGTTTAAGGTATGAATGCCTGGCTATTCCTTTGCTATCTTTAACAAAGCAGAAAAAGGGGGTGCTTTTTAAAAAAACCATAAGAAACAGGAAAACTTCTTTTAATTTTTAAAAATTACTTTCCCGTGTTGCCCTCTCAGGGAGTGGTAGGTATTCCCCACTTCCTGCTGGAGTTTAGGAAAAACTTTCATATGCTATGTAAAACTTACAACCTTTAACTACTTATGTAACTGAATTAATTTTTCTTTCTTTTCCTCCAACCATTTCATGTTCATCCTTTGTCAACACAGTCTCGATCTCGACAAGAAGATCCAGAACAGCTTAGGTTGAAACAGAAGGCCAAGGAGGTGAGTGTTCACCTTAACATGAACTTTTATTTTGAAAATTGAAAGGACAGTAATGAACTGTTCTTGTTCTGGCAAATGATGCAGATGCAGCAGCAGGAGCTCGCCCAGATGAGGCAGAGGGACGCCAACCTGACTGCGTTAGCTGCCATCGGCCCCAGGAAGAAAAGGAAAGTAGACTCACCGGGATCTGGATCAGGGACAGAGGTACAGTATCATGGTCATCTCTGGTTTTGCTGCCTCTGTGCAAACCTCTCCGTTCAGAGCTTTTCCCCGAGTTTGTGGAAGCTTCCTGAGCAGCACAAGTGTATTTGGAGTTCAGATTTGCTCACTCCAAGGCTGGGATCAGTTTTTAGCATCTGCAGAGCGGCATCGGGAATAAAATTTGAGCAGTCACAAGTCTCTGTGTTTTGGACCTCCATAGTTTTTGGGAAGATGTTTTTGTGGTTGTAGCCAATCTAACTAAGAGTGCAGAGTAATGCTGCTGAGGTAGGTGGGGTGATAGAATTGAATCACTGCTAAGTTTGACAGCAGGAACTTCAAGTTGTAGAACTTGCCTAATTTCTTTCTTCAGCAGTTGAGTTGCCTTAGTTTTAGTGTCTTCACAACAGATCAGTTTGACCAGTTCCATTTGATTATGGTATTCTTGCATATCCTTGGTGTATTGTACTGTTGAATCTGGCTTTTCAAACATTTCTCTGCAGATTAAATATCAGAATGCTCAGTGTCTGATTCGTTTAATATTAATTTACATTCTGGCAGAGGACTACCTACTGTATTTCTAAACAAATGAATAAACATGAAATGATATAAAATTGCTTTCTGCGTGAGACATTCGATGTGGGATTTCTCCACTGTTTAAAAAGAACAAAATCTTCTTGAAAATTATCATTTGTTGGGCCAAAAGCTCTGTTCGTAATTTGAGAATTTTTCCCTGTGGGGCTTTTTGCCTGATGGCAAGTGACAGGATAGTAATAGTTTAATAATTCTGTTTATTATTCCTTGAGCATTCTGAATTTTCGGTGCTACAGCATTTATACTGTAGAAAAGCCTCAAAAGAGTTTACCTTGGTTTATGCTGAATTTCTAGAAGCAGTAATTTACATGTGCTTGATATAAAATGTTAGAGAACAATCTGAATACTAGTAAATGTTATTTTTGTTTGTAAAGAAATCAAGCCTCTTGAGCATCTTTTAAAGTAATTTTAAGTTTTGAAATATCCTAAAGTGTCTGTGACTGATAATAAGACTTATTTTTATATAAGCTGACAAATAACTGTATTAAAGGTTTATAAATGTGGTTTAAAATTATGAAAATTGCCGAATGGGGCACTTTACAAAGATAGATGTGTACACAAATGAAGTTGTCTCAGAGGAATATGCTGAAGTACCTCATGCAGAGTTAATGTTGGCATTGCTTCCTCCTGCATGCTCAGCTGTGCCACCTTAATGGTCTGTTAATGTCACTTGGGTTATGGGATGTATTTTACATCTACTGTGAACGCTTGTTTGTATTTCATCTAAATCTGACTAATTTAGTTATCCTGGATTAATCACTTACTGGTTAACCAATTAACTACAGGTTCCCTGAAAATCTAATCTTTTTGTCTGTTTAATTAAGAACCAGCTGCCTTTGATCTGATACTCACAGCTGTGCTTTTGCTGCTGTGTCACTTGACATTTTTAAATTGGGCTCCACTTGTCACCATTTGTATGCAGTTTGTGGTTAAGGCATATTACAAGAAGTGTGGAAAATAAGGTTTGTCATTACTTAGGCACAGATTTGTAAATGCAAGCTTTTGATGTCTAGGAATACTGAATCTTAATTACATGTAAAATCACTTCTAAGTAGTAGTTGCACTGTTTTGTTTCCAAATTCAACAAATCAGTTTGCTGTCAGTTTTAGAGTTTTATATCCCTGTGATTTTACTGGAAGTTACCAAAAAGCTTCTTAACTTACTCCATGCCTTGTAGGAGTAGCATAGTCTTTAAAGACTCCTGAAATTTTACTTTTGCATTTAAAGTATAATGGTCAACAGAATAAAATCAGGCTTGAGTTTCTACTAAAGGATATTTGAAAACCAAAAATAAACCCCTTACAGCCATTCTTTCTATTGTCCAGTAATCATATGTATGGATTTGAGAAAATCTAGTTAGCATCCACTGCTCTCCTGCATCTTCTAATTTCCACTGAAGTTGGTGGAAATTAGGGACCTAAGTTATGCCTTAAAATATCCCTTTGAACATCCAGCCTTTAAGCAGTTCTCAGTACAGGATTTTGGTGATTTGATGTTTGCTGGGTCAACAGGTAACTTGCTTGAGAATCAAAACTCTGACTTCACTGCTGGCAGTGTGGTGAAGCAACTTCACCTACACTGAACACATTGTTCTGCTAACCTAGAGTGATCATTTCCAGTGCAAGTTTAGGTTGGTTTCCTAATAATTTACACTGATTCCTAAATGCATTATTTTCACATGTTAGGTGTGAACCTCAGCAGCTGATTCACGTGGCTCATGCATTAATCTAAATTTTGACTTTAAGTCCAGGGTATTCTTGTTCAGAAAAGTTTTTTAAAATTATCCAAGCTCTCAGGCAGATAAATCTTTTCTTAGTAGTGGAGTGTGTTTGGACCTGTTTGTCACTAAGTGTCAAAGTTCCATTAAAAAAAAGAAAAGGGAAAATCATTCCAGTAAATTAAATTGGAGGGAAAAAAGAACCTATACACGAGCCACAGAACTGTAACCTGTTCACAAAAGAATCCATTAAGTAGGTGTAAATAACCCGTCAGCAACAGGCGGCTGCCCGAAAGATTCCCGGCTTCAAAATTGAGGGAAAAGCCTGGATTTCGGTCTGCGCGCGCCACCTGCCCGTCCCTGGGCGGTACTGCAGCCTGAGCCGGGAGCGGCAGTCCCTGATCCCTGTCCTTGCCGAGCTGCTCCTTCCCTGCCCTTACTGCTCCTTGGTTTTAGACAAGAGTTGCATTAATCACACGTATCCTATCAGAACTGTGTTTTCTACAAGTGAGATTGCCTTGGAGTTGGCCCCAGCAGACTTGCTTTACACCTCACTTGCATAACACAGAGTGCATTCGAAGAGCTGAAGGATGGGGGGTATCTCTAAAGACAGCAAACAATTTTTTGCCTTCTGTTTTTTTCTCCTTTTTTAAAGTGACAAATATAATAATATACTACTTGTTTATCTTGCCACTTTGTGTGGGAAACTGTCAGTGTGTAGCAGAGGGATGAGTGATGCTGAATGATGGAGAGGCATTCGGAGATCATTAGAGAATGTCAGGAAAGTTGCTTCTAAATATAGTCCTGAGCTTGGTTACAGCTGTTGTCACCAAAAGGAGAGCTCATGGCACCCTGCCATGGAGACTGGGAGGATCTAGGACATTACTCAAGGCCTCCCAGTCCAGGGAATAGGACTCTTCCCCAGGTCATCCAGAACTTCAGGGCTGCCCTTGGGATCTCTATGCTGATGTTTTAAAGAATTCTGTCCCTTTTGTTTGGGTTGGTTGTTGGGATTGCCTGTCCTTAGTGCCTTCCTGAAAATACAAGCTGTGCTTTGTGTTGGTTTTTTTTCTTGTCTGTATTAAATATCACCGAAAACTTCTAATTGTTCAACTGTTGTTTATAAATAAGAATTAAATAGAAAATCTCTAATCTGGTAGCATAAAGCTTCCTGTACGTCGTCACTTAGTTCTTACCTCACACATTTTCTCTGAAAAGTTTGGGAATACCTGGGACTGATTTCCTTGTTCTTCTCACTTCCAGGGATCTGGTTCAAGTGCAGCAGTCCCAGGCAGCTCTGGAGTTGGAACAACCAGACAGTTTACGCGACAAAGGATAACGCGGGTGAACCTCAGGGACCTCATATTTTGTTTAGAAAATGAGCGAGAGACAAGCCATTCACTATTGCTATACAAAGCATTCCTTAAGTAAAATGGAAAAGATCAAGGTATTTTTGACGGAGAGACGCCTGAGGACATTTTTTAATATATTTGCAAATTACGCCTTTTTGTAACAAGCAAATGGGATATTGTTTAAAAAACAACCACCTCTTTACATGGAACAGTTTTATATTCCTGTTTATAAATAAACTCTTCAGTATGAGAGAAATACATTTCTGTAACAGTGAGGATACTTACAAGGCCTGTGGATACTATAAAAGGACAATTAAATTTTAACTCATCTCTTGATTGAGTGGCCTTCTTGCCAAACAAGCCATATATAAAGACTGATGGAATCGTTTAGCAAATAACTAGCTACCCTTTGTCAGCCCTGTAGCAGTTTCAACATTAATTGTTCATTTTAGTTCAGTTTTATTCAACTAAATCCATGATATAGGCATATGTCTACAGCAGATGACCTCATTTCATTTAGCTTTTTTTTTTTTTTTTAAAACAGTCAGTTAGCAAAGCAAACTGATTTTTAAAGAATATTTATCTTTCCCCAAAATGCTCAAAATCTAGAGGGATATACAGTTAATTTTAAACATAACCTCAATTTTAATCACATTATTGCTTATTAGAGGCCCTGAAATCCCATAAAGGAGGGTTACTTCTGAATGTTATAGCAGCATCTGTAAAAATGCATTTTATTTGCTATAGTTTGTAAAGCTGTAAAGTTAAAAAAGGAAAAAAAGGAAAAAAAGAGAAACCTTTTCAGCATAAATATATTTTACTTGCACTGTGTTTTTTAGCTAAAGTGAAAGCTTAGATTAAATAAAATCAAAAGTTGAGAGGAATCATCAAAAGACTGTTTCTCAGTGTGAATCAAGTGTCGAAAAATGGTTGGTGTATTTTGTCAGTAATTGTACATAATTTTTGGCACATAACATAAAAATGGCTATGTAAACTATAATTATTTTGCTAAAAGACTGTATGCAAGCTGTGGGCCTACTTTAAAGATGTCCAGAGCAAAGTCCCTTCTTTGTACCTATTTTTTTATTACAAATATACTAATTGGTTCTTTATATTTTCAGAGGTTATTGTATTAAATTGTCTATTGATAGTACTTTTATGACTGTAAATACTTTGGCTTTCTTTGTGTGAACTCTCATGGTAGAATTTAACTCTCTTGCGTGTAAACTGAATGCTGATCAGTATTTTTATCAACACCTGACAACTGTTACACCCCTTTTATTTTGTCTTTTAGGAAATCCTGTCTTTCCATTTTTTTTTCATGTAAATTTTGCACAGTTACTTGTTCATATGTAAATATTTTACTTTCAAAAATGAAGTTTTTAATTGCTATTGTTTTATATAGGATTGAAAGAAAATTAACTCCTTTATTAAAAACAAATTTATCTGTATTTGCTAATGTATTTTTCTCTCTAAATCTTTTCTCCACTTGGATTTATTTTTCTCGGTAAAGTAAAAGATGAGTCTGCCTGAGGGGATGCTGTTTCCTAAAGATGCACTTTGGGGTGTTTTTATATTGCTTTGTTTTGTCAGTGTTTTGGAGGTATGTGACTTCATGAATCTTGACATTTAATTGCTGTCTTAGGGGTCTTGGACTGAGATCAATGGATAGTGGGTTTGGTTGTTTTTTAAGCGGGGAAGGTGTCTGAAGAGATCTGAAATATTTGGGTTTGTCTAGCGAAGGTTTAATAAAACACCCTCTCCTTGAGGACAACCTGCTCCTCAAACACAATTAACTACAATGGTTTGCAGAAGAAGATGGGACATAAAACACAATTTAGAGCACAGTTATAAAAGAATATAATCAGGGACACTTTTGATTATCAGCATGAAAATCCGAGAAGTATTTCTGATGCTCGGTACTGAAAGTTTAGCTTTTGGTTTGGTTTTCTTTAATTCCTCCTCTCATGGGCGACTTAACTCACAATTGGGAGGGCCTAATCCTGCTAATACATTAATTTGATGATTATTCCTTGCACACAGACAAATCTGCCCACAGGCTGCTGCCCCCAGCACCCTGCTGTGGATCTGGCACTCGGCCCTCGGGAGATCAGTGTCTCTGGGAAAGCGGATTAGCTCCTAAAGGGATGTACTCACCTGACACCCTGTACAACACTGACCTGAGAACTTTCATTGTTTGTAAACTCCAAACTGTCTTTCAAATTGTGACATGTTATTAAGGGGAAACAAACACCTTTGGCTTTTGGCCAAAACGCTGTCAGAGCCTTCATTTAATTGTAGCAAGAGCGTGGATGTAATTGTTAATCACCGCCGGCACAGTGTCTGCAGAGGTAAGTGGGGAAGAAACTGACCTTCAGGTGTTGCTTCCAACAGCAAATTGGGGGTAAAACACGTTTGAAAAGTTAAAGTTAAGACATGGTGTGCTGTACTTTGCACTCCCTCTTCAGTAGTAGCTTAGAAATACACTGAAGAGGCCAAGGGAGGAGGGAGAGGTCTGTAAGACCAGGGCTCTTGGTTTTTACTCTATGCAATTTTTCTCAGCTTTTAAAAGTTCCTGTTCTTTTAGCCTGAAAAGCTGGGAGCATCTCCTTCCAGTAGTTCCAATTCATGTAGTTTTGGACTGGGAAATTGGCATCTAACTTTATTGTCAGTACTGGAGTGAACACTGCTTCATGCAGCCACTGGCACTTGTGAGAGGTTCTCATGGCAGAGCAGTTGCAGATTTTTGTTGATTTATTGTTTTTTTCTAATGATAGAACTGGTAACTATTTCTGAAGCTGCTCAGAAGTTTTACATTTCAAAGCAAAGTCACGACTGAGCAGAGGTGGCATTTACAGGGCAGCACACATGTACAACAGCACTTCTCTTGTGTGTTGGTGACCTGTAAAGAGAGAAATTGTGACTCTTTCCTGGCCCCAAAGCTTGTGCAGTTCCACCAGAGGGTTCATGTGTGAGGGAATTTACTGTCCCTTCATCTTCATTGTACAGAGAATGATGCAGCTTCCCTGTAGCACCCCCAAAACTGAAGTTTGCCACACCTGGGACATTCTCTCCATGTGCAAGTCTGTGAAGGTTTATTGTACTTTTATTTTATCTCACTTTCAGCTCCATGCCAGGGACAGGTTGCTTCTCTCTTGCCTATGTGTGACTTGTAGTGGGCTCTCTACCCTGTTTTACAGAACAGGGTATCTCTCTTTTTTTAACACCTTTGATTAGGTAGTGCATAACTGTAATGTTCCTGAACTACTGATACCATTCTTCTAGCACAAAAATTGAACAGAACAAATAGTTTACAATAAGGCATTCTGAATTCAACTTGTTTTGTTTATTTCACAGGTTTATAATTAAATAGATACAGGAAACCTGTTGAAATATGTAGTGAGAGACGCATGCTTGAGTGCCCTGATAAATGCCATTAAATTCACAGTAATTAAGATTTTGTTGGAGGTTTTCAAGCTTTCCCGCATTTCTGAGAGTTTTCTAAATTGCAAATGATAATTTTAACCATTGTCTTACATTTACAGTTATTTGTCCATCTGCAGAGAAGATGCAGAGAAGAGTCTTAACCTTTGAGGGTAAGTGGGGTGGGGTGGTAGCTTGGCTGGGTACACGGGGCGATGGCATTTCAGCAGTGACATTTCCCTGCAGTGTGGGAGCGTGGACCCACATGCCCAGGTGAGTGTGCAGAGCCCTGTGCTTGTACAAGGTGGGAAGGCCCCTTCTCCAAAGACTTCCAGTGCTTGTGCCAAGACTTTTGCCCATCTTTAGGCAAGTACAGGCCAACCTGTTATGTTAAAATGTGCTATAAAGTGCCAAGAGGAAAACGTTTCAGTAGTATGGGTTGATCCTAATCTTTAGGTTTTTGGGAATGTCATGTAAGCAGCCCCATGTGTAAAGCTTGCTCCTCAGTATCTGGGGAGGCTTTTTAGCAAGTGACATTTCCCTGTTTGTGAAAATTGCCGGGCTGACAAATTTGGGAGATTTCTTGTTTGTTGAAGGGGTGAATCAGGAGGGCAGCACGTGCTGCTGACCTGCCTTTCATTTGCCCAACACAAAACCCCTCCCAGTTAGGATATCCCCCTGGCTGAACTCTGGGGGATTAAAACTGCATTTTAATTGTACAGATCTGTCCTCCCCCTGCAAAGTTGAAGTGACCAAACCCTGCACTCTGCAGTCGCCGTCCTGGGAATGGGTTGCGCCAGAGACCGGGACAAGCCAGAACTCCTTAATTTTGTGTGGTGGTGTTACATCCAATGCCTGTGAGGAAGGGAATAAATACATTCTTTAAAACTTGCTTTTAGGCATTCAGTCACATTCCTTGTTTTCCTGTGGCACCTGAGAGAGGTGCCCTGTGCTGCCTCAGATGTGGGAGAGCGAGCAGGAGCTCTGAGGGCACTGCGGGGCGGCTTCGTAGCCGCTGCCTGGTCTTGCTTTGTTCTGCTCCTTCAGAAACAGCTTTCCTTGGGAAACACAGTGTATTTTCCCTTTGTTTTCCTGCTCAGCTTATTTACTGTTACTCTCTGTAAGCAGCTGGGTTGCACCCTGTTTGGTTTCCTCCTGGGAGTTTCCCTGTTCCGAAGTCAATAGACGACTTGTACAAACAACGCGAGCAGCGTTCGGGCTGTGATATGTACCACGCTGCCGTGGAAGTGCTGAATAAATGCATAACAAATCTGGCTTTTACTGCACTGTGAAAGCACTGTATGGTTTTACTTCAGCACTTATGTACTTTTTCAATCCAATAACAAAATTAGGATGCCAAAAAAAAAAAAAGAAAAAAGAGTTGCGGGTGCTTTCTAGTTTGCTGTGATGCATTTGGTGCTCTAATTTCAAGCAAATGTGTTGGAGTGTTGCCCAATTATGGCAGATTGGAATATGAAGAACAATATATCTAATTTCCCAGGGGAGCAACGTGCTGATGTTTAGGCACAGCCTCTTTAAGTGAAAATGAAAATCCTACTGTCTTGTCGAGTGTGTCACTGTTTAGTACCTTGACTCGTTTGTTCCACTTTGAGAGGGACAAGAGTAAAACCTAGGCAAGTTACAGGTAAGATCCTTCACCTCGAGATGGAATTGATGGAATTCATCATTTCTATTTGAGAAATAAGAGTTAAGTTCCTTAAAAAAATTATATTCTCACTGATACACAGCAGCTGTGTGTGATTTGAAGTTGTGCAATTTTTCCACCATAGTTTTTCTTCATCCTTACTATTCTTGAGTGGTGGGAATATGTTTTGTGTATATTTGCTTATTCTTGATGCAGATATTTCAGGGTCCCTCTTTGGAGCACAGCCCTAAACCAGTTGTGCTGTCAGAGCTGAGTGTGCCATTCCCATCCAGGCCCCCTTCTCCCCAGGCACCAGAGGAGGGCTGTCCCTCCTGTCCCTGCATGGCCAGCTCTGCTGCTGCTTGATCCCAGAAAAACTCCCCAAAATTCAATTCCATAATTGAAAAATGACTGAGAACTCCTCTGGATAGGGATGAGGGCAGGAGCTCGTGGCTGGCAAGGAGGGAATGAGAGACTTGGACAGCTGAGGTGTGAGGCAGCGTGGGATGGGTGAGCTGGAAGCTCTGAGCAGCTTCACTCCATGGGAACATGCCCGAGGCTGCCCATAAATTTGAAAAATAAATAAATTCCCTAGAAAAATAGCTAAACCAGGTACCTACACAACACAAAGCAGGTCTGTGTGAGCACCCCCCATCTCCTTGGCAACAGAAGCAGGCAGGGAATGTGGGGAAGGTTGTGTGTGATGGGTGAGTGGGGTCAGCTGGGTGGGCAGTGGCTGTGGAGGAGGTGAGGAGAGGATTCATCCCCCCCCAGTGCCAATACCACATTCCTGGGATGGGAACTGCTGTCTTGGGGGATTTATAGGCCTGGCTGGATTCTTCTGTGGCTTTAGGAAGGTGCTTTGTAAGTGTGGAGGAAGATCAGGATGTGCTGGAAGCCCCTGGGGCTCCTCATGGCATGGGCTGCCAAAAGGCACTGCCCCTGCTCCCAGCCCACCCAATTTATGGACAGACACATGCACATATGTAATATATGTGTCTGTATATATATATTTGTATATAAATACATCATACACATATAGATATTTATAAAACTCTGCTTTATATGTATAAAGTGTCCTCTGCAGGGACACTCCCTTCTGCCTGTAGCGGGGCTGGCTCTGTGACCCACCAGATCTTCAGTATTTCTGGTCCTGACAAAAGCTGATTTTGCAGAATTGGGTGGTGTAAGTGTCACCCAATGCTCCTTAGACGTGTAAGAGGGAATTGTTTTGTAACTGTGCAGTAGGGACCCACTTGGATGTTTCGTGCTGGGCATGGAAACTGCAGTGGGATGCTCACTGCGAGGGTGGTGGTGCTAACAGCTACTTTGAGGAAAGCTCCTGGTTTTCCCCACCACATATCCAGTGAACATTTCTGTTGCACAGTATTTTGTAGCTGGATTTGGAAAGGGACTGGGGGGAGGAAGTGTGAGAAGATGAGAGAAAAACAAGAAGTAAAAGTGTTGCCAAAGTAGTTCAACACTCAGCGTGAGTTTAATGGCAGAGCTGGGGTCAGTGCAGAGCTGGGTGGGAGGGAGTAAAGAGGTCAGTGCTGGGGTCTCCCTGCCCTGTGGTTGAGGGAGAAGGAAATAAAGATTTCTGGGAAAAAAAGTGTTGAAAAAAGGGGGATCATGGAGGCAGCTGGTCCTTGCTGTCCCGTGCCTTCACCTGTCAGAGGGGATTAACACCGACCGCATCCCATCCCTGCCTCAGCTGAATTCCTGCTGAGGGAGCACGTGGAAACCCTCAGCTGGGAGACGCTCGGTAATTGCTGTTATGTCATTAATAAGGCACCGTATCCGTTTCTCCCTGCTCAGGGAAGGGCTGGGAGCCCGCATAGGCGGTCGGCTCACCTCGGCAGGCAGCAGATGGTGCTCTGAGCCCGGTTACGCTGCGACAGAGTCCTCCATCCCTGCTCCATCCCTGCTCCATCCCTCCTCGGGGAAACACAGCCCTGCCGAAGCCACCGGCCGCGGTAAGGGCAATGCCTTTCTGTTTAATGCAAAGTATAAATTATTGATTTGCTGAGTGCTAAATAATAGAAAGTGGGAAGGGGAGAGAAGGGGATGTAGCTTGGATGATGCGGCAGGAAAAAAACCCCAAACCTCCAATTAAAACGATAAATTTTAAAAAAAAGAAAGAGGAGAGCCCAGTATGCTTCAGAAGACTTTGATCAGAATGGCTGCCCCAGACTACTTAGTTATGTATTTAAGTCTTTTTGGAGGGCACAGTTGCTGAGTGGAGCAGATGTTGGTGAGCTTACCAGTGCAAAGGCAGGTACAAGCAGGGGGAATTAGTGGAGGTGCAGAAGAAAGTGAAGCTGCCAATTAGAAACATTTACAAACAGGACAGAGATGTTCAAAGGGGACTTCTGGTGATGGCAAGATGTGAGAAAATCAGTGTCAAAAACCATGGTACACACAGAACCAACATTTTAACCACTGCCTCCTAATTTCCCTTCTTCTTTCAAGTACTGCAATTCCTACAAGTTACAAACCTATAAGGTTTCATGTGAGCTGTGTTTGGGGAGGGTGGAGATAAGCTGAGCCAGGAGCTGTGGCTGCTGGAGGTAAAAAATCCCAAATATCCCAGTGATGTGCTTTGGGAGTGCTGTCAGGCCATGGAAGTGGGGGCTGTGGAACAGGGTCTGCCCAGGTTGTTGTCACTATTGGGTTTGCTGCTGCTTCCTGCCTTTGTGGAACAATTCTTGCACGTGGAGGAGTGGGCTGGTGTGGATTTCCCAGCTGCCTGGATCCAGCCAGGATCCCTGTGGCTCTTGGCCCTAAATCCCATTAATTTATGTTGAGCTGAGCTTTGGTGGGATTTCTCTCCCCTCGTCTATCACTGAGGGATGCAGTGATGGAGAGAGATGGGTGCAGTGGGATGACCCTGCTTCCAAACCATCCCTGCTGCTGGCCTGCCCCTTCTCCCAGGTCACTGCAGACCTCCAAGATGCTCCCAAAGCCACACTCTAATGTCACCCTGTGGCTCAAGGGTTGGCCTGGCCCTGGCTACCAGCACTGTCATGTCCCAGCCTCGACTGCTGCATTGATTCCAGGTCACACCACCCCACGGGCAGCGCCGTGCCGGGGAATCGCTGTGTTTCTAGGTCGTTAAGTCCTTTGCTCTTTAATTCTTTGCCTCCTGAGCACCCCCAAGGTGTGTTATAATCACCCCAAAATGCAGCCACTAATTGTTTGGTGTCCCCGGGGGGCAAGGAAGAGCAGAGTCACATTAAATCGCAATAATCAAGAGCTTCTGCAGCAAATGAACTCGAACCTACTTGACAGGAGGAAGCCGAGGTGGTGCCTCGTGCTCTGTGAAGGGCTGTGTTTAGTGGTAATCTTATTTGTAATCTAATCAATATGTTTACTGAAGGAGAGAATATCATCAAGTATTACTTTAAGACACTTAGGGGATGTGAAACCATTCACAACTCAAATGCAAACACGTCTGTTGGCTGTGTTTGCTGACAGGAAAAACACTGTTTCAGAGGGGCTTATCTGGGGAGCAGAGGGGACCCCACCTGCTCAGGATGTCAGGGATGGGCTGTGTCTGAGCCCTGACTTGGATCCCCATCCCATCATCTCCACATGAGTGCCTTGGCCCTTTCCCAGGCTCATGGGCAGGCAGTTCCCTCCCTGCTGTGGCTGATGCTGACGACTGCCCTGAGCCAAGTCTGTCCCGTGAGACTTTTTCTGAGTGTGTGTGTTTTCAGGAAAGTTTGGAGGTTTTATTAAAAACTTACAGGGCACCACATGACATCCATAACAAACAATTAGGCTCTAATGCACCCTGTGGAGGAGTTTCCTCCTCATCCCAGGCAGTTAGAAGGTGCCTTTTACCCTGAAACGTGAGGGTTACACGTATAAAAGTGTATAATGTTTCCCTTATAAAATTTTTATCCTTTCTAATGTATCCCAAAGCTCTTTGAAAACTGAAAGCAGAAGCTCTGGAGGTTTGGCTGCAGTTATGGGGAAAGGGATGGCTGCTGAGTTCAACACAGCCCCTGCAGATTGACAGCGAGGGGGGACATTGTGTCCTACCAGGGCAGAAACATCATCCAAGACAGGCAGGATGGGACTATTCCCAGGGGTCTTGGCAAAATGTGCCAAACTCCTGAAGCATCTTCTGGGGTCCAGAGCCCATGGCATCACACAGACATACACCCAGCCCACTGCTGCAAAACACCTCACATCTGAGCTGAACTGACAAGGAAGCTGGTAGGAAAATAAAAACGACACGAAAAATAAATGCTGCCTGTTTAATTATTTAAATTAAGACTTATTTGAAAGCTGTGTTTGCAGAAAACGCACCCCCCTCCCTTTTATTTTTTAATGAGCTCTAGTGCACTGAAATGTGGGGGGGAACCAATAAACTCCCCCTTGCAGTTTCGTAACATGTTTAATTAAACAGGTAGGAAAAACCCCTTTATCCACCACTTCCAGAACAGGCAGCATCAGCATTCCTTCCCAGGCACAATATCTCCTGCCTATGGGACAAAGCTCCAGAGGATCCAGTGGGGTCAGGAGGGGTTTGGGATGCAGAGCAGAAGGATCAAAGAGCTTCTGCTTGTGGAATCCAAGGGTCACTGCCAACCCTGCTCATGTGAAGGTTTCCCTGCATCCCACTGATACTGCAGGGGAATGGGCTCATCCCTTTCCTAGTCCAAAGGAAAAAGTTCACCACATCTCTCCCTGTATGGATCTCGCAGGGTGAAACCCAGTCCTGGGGGAGCTGCTGCTGGAGGGCAGGACTCTGGGGCCAGCAGTGCCTCTGTGGGATTCCGGTGGTGGATGCACTGAGGTGGCACTTGCAGCCCAATCCCAGTGGCTCTCAGGCATTGCTGTGGCTCCAGGGGCTTGGCTCTGGCTTTTCCACCTGTGCAGCCAGTGAAAAACAATCCAGGAAGGTGGGAAGGACTGAGTAAACTGCTCAAAATATCCTTAAAATGTCATTTTCCGAGGTCAGAGGGAGGCTGTGGGGCACAGGCACCCGGGCAGCGAGACCATGCCCACCCTGGGCATCACCTGGGTGTCCATACAGGGTGAATTTGGTTAAACCTCGGAAGAGGCTCCTCAGGGAAATGGTGGAGCCACCATCCCTGGAAGTGTTCAAAAAACAAGTAGATGTGGCACTTCACAACAGGGTTTAGTGGGCAAGGTGGTTTTCAGTCAAAGGTTGGACCTCATGGTTTATTTTCCAACTTCAATGATTCTTGGATTCTATGATTCTATGAATGCACCCCCTGCTGTGCTGTGTGGAGCTGGCACAGGGCTCCTGAGGTGGCTTTTTGTGGGATTTTCATTATGGTTTTTTTTTTTTTTTTTGCAAGTGGAATGGTTTTTTTTGAATAGCATAAAGAGGGATTTTAAATAGAGCCCACTCATCATAGATGGCAGGGTAGTTATAAAATCCAGTGTTTTAGGAGAGAAACGCCAACACAACAACCCGCAGGCAGTTGGAAAAGCCGATGGATACAGGGTGGGTGGCTGTGCTGGAGCTGGTGCCTGGCACCGTCCAGGGCTGGGAAACTGCCTCCTCCTGCCAGGGAGTGGGGGCAGAGGAGTAGGTGATGGCATTTGTGGCACAGGGAAGTGCGAGTCCGGGTGCCTTTGGCTGCCCAGGGCGGGTTTGCGGGATGTGGAGCGGGAGCAGAGGAGAACCAGGAGCCGTGGGTGGGTTTCCACTGGAGCACGTTGCCGGGGTGCTCTGGGGCTGATGCCTCAGCCAGGGCATCCCCTGCCAGCTGCTGTCTCTCCAGAAAAGTTGGGTAAATTGGCAGCTTGTCCCCCTGAACACCCAGCTGCTGTTGCTGCATCAGAAAGCTTGGGGGTGCTGGTCCCTTAACTTAAGAGATACTGGAGGGGAAAACACGGGAGAGATGTGTTGTTCTGGGATGTTTTTCCAGTGGACCTGCTGGAGACAGGTAACTCCTTCACCCATGCTGGCTCAGGCAGGCTCTTTCCTCCTTGTCTCCACTCCCTTCAAACTGAGTCTCCCCGAGCTGGTGCAATGGGGCCCTACAATCCCGAGGAATCCCCGAGGAACCGCTGGCATCCCATGCAAGGCAGCAGCACGGAGCATGTGTTCCTGCTGCCTGCAGGCAGGGAGCAGTGTCCCCACGCTGGTTTCTCTGCAAACCTTCGGCTGCTGTGTGGTGACACTGCCACATCAGAGACGCTGTCCCTGGACGCCCCGACCCCGGTCCCTCTGTCCCTGCCCATCCTCGCAGCGCGAATGTTCTGCTGCCCCCACACCCACTGACCAGGAGGAATGGATCAGGATCTGGGGTGTTCTCCTGTGCAGGGAGAGGGCTTTGCTTTCATTCTGTTATTATCAGATAGACTGAGTCACACCAAGATAAATCCTGCAGATATTACAGCCTGTGTGTGCCTTAAAAAGATGTATGTAGATGTTAACACTGCCAGTTGTCACCGTGCTGTGAGGGATGTTGTAGAAATAGAAATGGAGAAAATATAATAGATACTTCAGATTTGCAGCCTTAATAGCTTTACAGCACATCTAATTATTATATATCTATCACATCAATATACTGCAGCACTCGTGGTATTTTTATTTAGCTCCATCTGGTGTATGATAACACACTTCTGGTATAAAAACAAGCAAGAATTGGAAAGGAATTTAATACACAGTTCTGCAGAGAAGTCCTTTAAAAGACATCATAAACCAAGCACGTGCCATGTAAAACCAATCTGCAGTTTGCACAGAGAAGGCACTTCTGGGTGAAAAGGAGGGATGGGAGCAATTACAAGGACACTGGTCTGGACACATTGCTCCAAGTTTCTTGCCTGTAGCCTCCAAATCCAACGTCAGTGCTGTGTTTGCTGATCTCTTGGCACTCAGCATGTTCTCTGGGGTACAGAGTTGCAGAATGATTCCAGGCTTCCTCTGGCTTTGTGAGAGATACAGGGGTGAAAAGGACAGGCACAGGAGCACTGGAGACTGAGAGATGAGAGGGGAAGGAGCCAGCAAAGCACCCTGTGGATGTGGGAATGGTGGAAAGGAGAAATACTGAACAGCTAAAGAAACCCTGCTCGCTGGGGGCTCCTTTGCCAAGAGTCTTTGACCTCCCCAGCTGTGTGGAAATGAAAAGGGCTTTACTTCAATGGCAAAACCAACAAAATAAATTCCCTGCTTGCTTCCCATTCTGTTCCCCAAGCGAGGGGCAGCGGTGAGGGGATGTGCCATCCTTGGTGGCCCCATCAACTGCAGATGGAATAACACCGGGGAGCATTGGAGAATTAATTTTAAAAGGGAAAAAGAGGCTTTGTGGGGGGTAAAATCCATTCCCAAGCAGTGTGGGGTGAAGGAGAAGATACATGTGCTGCCAGCATCCCTTGCTGGGGAAACCACCCAGAGCCCTGGGATGCATGAGCACCAAAACCCTCCTTCCTCCTGCTCTTGCAGAGATTCACCTTCGTTCTCCCAGACGAGCCCTAGAAAACATAATTGTGTTGAACAACTCTGGTAACGAACTCCTGGGTCTGCAGAGAGCTGGTTTACAGCCAGGCTGGCAGGGAGCAGGTGTTAAATCCTTGGCTTCACCTGGCCCCGGGTGCCCCTGGAGCATGTTGGCACAGTCCACTGACCCTCTGGGCTTTGGGGCCGCTGGAATAGAAGCACTGAGGAAACAGAGGCTGTGTTAGTGCTGTCAGGGAACCACATGAGGCCCCGAGGGACTGCCCTTGACACAAGGTGGGAGATGGAGGTGATACAGGCAGGTGAGCAAAGACCTCTTCGTTTCACTGTCTGTGAGTTCAAGTGGGATTTTCCAGGGAAATCTCCCTCTGCCTCACTAACAGCGCAGCGATGGCAGCACAGACCCCAGCTTCAGCTGGAAAGGACAGTTATATCACAAGCTCCTGTATAAAACTGACCTGTAGCTCAGTGCAGCTGGTCCTACACTGGAGGTAGAGTCATGCTTGGCCATTCCACAGCAAATGACAGAGGGGCTGCTCTGTATTTACTGCTGGATTACTTTTAATCATATGTTTCCCTCCAAACAAAGAATCGCCAGCTTGGTACTTAGAGATCAATGTATTTTATTTATCATCTCCAGGCAGGCACAGTTTCCTATTAGCATTTTCCACACTTTACAGTCTAATTAAGGTCATTTGACCAGCAGAATGCTGCTGTGTGTGTTTTAAACTGCTATACCTAATTATTTCTTTTAAACTTTGTGTGGAGTAGCCTTTGTCAGACCAGCAGCTCCCTGCTGCAGGCCACAGGCTCAGCATCAGTTTCCTCCTGCTCCTGGGCAGGAGTCAGCACAGGTGGGGATGCTGCACATGGTCTCTAGTGATGGGTTTTTTTGGTTTTATGGTTTGGGAGCTCAAAAAAAAGCCCTGGAAACTGCTTGACATTGACCCAGACTTTTAGCATGGGTGGAACCAGGGCCTCTTGCCATAGTGTGACCTCTGAGAAGTGGGAAAGTCCCATGTAAGCCCAGTCCAGACACACCTGGACAGTGGTGCATCTCCTGCAGTTTTCTTTGATGTTGTCCCCACACTCTCAGCACAGGTGTCATCGAGCTTGGCTTGGTGTCACCTCTGATTTCAGTGCAAATAACCTCAAAATCCTTTGAAAGGCACTGTTCCCCCTAAACAGATTGTGGGACTTGCACCTACCTCTCTGCTACCTTTAAATCAAACTTCTTTGAATATATTACACCACAGAGCCATATGTTCAGTGCTACTTCCCTCGGTGTGTCATGTATTTCACTGACTATAGGCTTTCTGAGATATATGGACCTTGCCAAAAAAAGAAACACTGGACAAACTCTCCTCCCTTCAGCAGAAACACACTTTCAGCTGGCTAGCGAGAAAGGGGATGAGAGTGGGCTTGAAGGATGACCACTAGATGCCACACATGGGTAAATCCCTTAAATTTTGCTCTGCAGACCCCGTTCTGTGAATTCTGCAAGGACAATCCTTCAGCTGGTGCTGGTGGTCCTCCCTCTTGTAGGAAACCCCTGCAGTTTTTTTGCATCTCTCACCGCTCAGAGCTTTATGGACACACCACAGAGCTGGTTCTGCCACCCCTCCAAGGTGAGCAGGTGCCTCTGCCTGGCTCCCTGCTCCCCTGTGTTTGCTGGACCCCCATGTTTGCTGGGTTCTGAGTCCTGCTGTGCCCATCCCAGCTAATACCCAATGCCCTTGGTATTGCCCTGTCCCACTCGGGATTTTTCATGACTTTCAGTTTTTCATTTCCACGTTAAAAAACACTCAACTGAATGAAGAAATTGGAGTGTGGTGGTGAAAAGGCACATTAATAAATTTTTGCTGCCATGGGGGACAAGTGTGCTCCTTTCCCATCTGAGCAGAATAGAATCTGCTAAAGACCTGATAGGTTTCATCTTCATTAATATTAACAGACTCAACAGGGCCATCAGCTCCCTGTCACCATGGGGGGAACCATGGGTCCTGATCTTTTCCCAGTGTCCCATCCTGGGATAAAACATAGAACAGTTTGGGTTGGAAGGGACATTTAGAGGTGAGACCCTCCCAGGTTCTATTTTCCAGTGTCCTTTCTATCCCCCTTGTTTCTTTCACCCTCTGGTTGTGGCTATCCCTGAGCAGGGCTGCCAGCCCCATGGGTGATTCAGGTTTTGGGGGGATGATGCTCAGTGTGTACAGAGGTGCTGGACCCCAGCACATCCATGGGGGCTGCCCTGGCTCTGTCTTGGCAGCGGCTCTAGTGCTGGCAGGGCCCTGCCAGGCCCCACTGAACGGGCACTGCCGAGTGCAATTACGGCTCTGAAATGCACTTTCCTGTGAATACGTTCCAGTACCAGCTAATATATGCTCTGATATTGGCACTGCTCTCGCTAATATTCCTGCCAGCGAATTCTCTGCTCTGCTTGAATATTCATGGGAAGCGAATGTGAGGAAAGGCACAGCCTAAATGAGGTGAGTTCATTTAAAAATTCAGGCTCCGAATTCGGTGGCTATTTCTTGCAGCACTCACCCAAGCGTTAGCTCCCACACTATTAATTTTAGTCTGTGTTTCGGACTTCTGAGCAAATTTTCTGTGTTTTTCCCTCGCTGGATCTGCAAACTCTTCCCCCCTTGAGATCAGTAGCTTTGTACGAAAACAGCAACTCTCCTTGATGAACTTTGCAGTCAAAGGATTTGTTTTCCCTGACTCTTACTTAAATTATTCTGCCTTCACCTCCCCGTGCATGGTTCAGAGCCTGTGGTGGCTCTGTGCTGAGGCTGAAATGATTCTTGCTTAGGCAAACTCTCATTTGGACTTGTCAAAGGAATTTGGTGTGCTTGTAATTAAGTGCCTCTCACACCTTCTTTAACCTCACTTACACAAAGCCGAAGTGCTAGAAAAGCCTGTAAGAGACGGGAAAGGCTCATTTGCACCTTGAAATGCCCATGTTTTGGGAGATCAATGCTGTCTGTATGGAACAAAACCATAAGCAACTTTCAAGTGCTTTTTTTTGTGCAGTGCCTCTTTTGCATATTGGATTTATGTCTGATTATATGGTGACTGAGGTGTGAGATAATAGGAACGCAGCCTCTAATGCATTAACTCCTTCACACGTGCAGTGGCTCCAGCACGGCTCAGCTGAGCTTTCTTGTGCTTCCTCCCTCCTAAATATAATCACACCCGACCGGATGATGGAAAAGAAGCGCTACTGTTACAAAGCCAAGCGTGGGAAGTTTAGACTGTATCAAAATTAGGGTAATTAGTGTTTGCGTTAGGCTGTTTCTCAGCTGTACAACTGGTTCCAGGCACGGGATAGGCGGGGATGCAGGAGGGGCTGTGCTCTCCTCTTCTTCCTCCTGGGAGGTGACATCAAGGCAGGATGACCACCCGACCTTGTCCTTGCCCTCTGGCTCCATAGTGACCTGAACCATCCCTGGGTCCATGATGAGCTGGAATTGAGCAATCCCACACTTTGCCCAGCTGCCACTCTGCCTACAGCACTGTGGGGGTCGGAGGAAGCAGGTACCTCAGTAATCGTCCATGAGCCACTCCTGAAAAGCTGTGAAATTTCCAATTAGCCTGGAAAAAGTGTAGATAAGCATGTAATTCTCAGCCTAAATTAAATCAAGCATCCAGGCACGCTCTTCCCTCACTGCTGTGTTACATCCACCACCACCATCTCCTCCCTGCATCCTTCGGCATAGCACATTTTTCTTTTTAATTGGTGGCAGACATTATCCTTGGAGTTCAAACTTTGCTAGCTGATGGAAGCAAGGGGCTGTTTCTTTATTTGATTTAGAGGAAGGCTTTGCTGTTGGGAGGATCTAATGCCTCAGCTTTTTTGGGGTTTTGTATCCACTCCCTGTCTGTGTCATGCTGGCTTTGGTCTGATGCAGCAGAGGAAAGCAGGAAGCTTAGTCTGAGATACAGGTGGGAGCCCTGGACTTGGCTCATTTGGGAAGCTCTGCCATAGGGTTTGCATTAGAAACATGTTGACGCTGCTGAACATGGAAAAACAGAGGAATATTAATGGTCCATTTATTAAATATCTCAAAGTCCATTGAGAATCCCATAGAGACACTGAGTAAATTAGAGTTCAAGAGGCAAGCTGGTGCTGTTGCATATGCAACATGAATTTGTGTGGCCAGCCTGCTGTGGTGAGGGACATCCACTGCTGATGGGTGCCCACCAGGAGGGCCAGACCCCAGCGTTCCTGTGCCACTCATGGCTCCCAGAAAGCTCAGGAGACACTGGGTATCATACAAATTGGAAAACTTGCTACAAAAGTAAATAAATGTTACATCAGGTCTCAGCTTGCTCCACTGGAGCAGTGTTTTGGATGCTTGGAGGTGGCATTTATAGAAGTAGTACTCACTGAAACTGTCCTCACTCAGCACAGTCATCCTATCCTTCCCACCTGGAGTAAGCCTTTCCCAAAGATTCCTGATTCTTCCACCTTTCAACATTTAGCAAACAAAACCCAACACAGATCCTTTTTTATTTAACTCTATCCCAATATAAAACTGAAAAATGTCCAAATCACAGGGATGGCCAGGGAGCCTGTTCCACCCCAGCTCAATTGCTTTCCCAGGGCTGGGCTCATCCAAAGGAATACTGACCAATTATTTTTCTGTCTATGCAGCAATTGCTCCTAATTGCTGCCTCCATTGTGTGCCTTCTGGTTTGGAGCATGGTTAGAGGGAGATTTGTGCTCATCTTGAAAGGATGCCTGCTTTAATGATCAGAGAGAGCGTCAGTGAGCTGGAAGTTCACAAAGCAATGCCCTTATTTTCTGATTTCCAGTGTGAACTTCTCCCATCTGCAGCTCCTGCGTTTTAATACCGAGGGAAACCCAGAACTGGGCAGGGAGGTTGAAAGATGGATGGTGGTTCAGCTGGTAAACCGTGGTGGGGGTGTCAAAGCTGATTTTTGAGGGCAAACAGTATTGCACAGGGGCTGGAGGTAGAGGGCTCCTCTGCTACGGGCTGAGCTTTCTGCTCCAGAGAACTGGAAGAGAATTCACCTTCCTCCAGCCGTGGGTGTCACTTGTCTGGGTGGATCTGGACATGGTGTTTTGGCCTGTGATGCCCACGGAGGGACATCAAGAGGCTGGGAAGGGCTGGAGGGAGGGAATGGTGCTCTTGCCTGTGTGCAGGAGGGAAACACCACTCCTGCAGCCACACTGCCTCATTTTCTTGTGTAATTCCATGGAAATGGGGATGATTGTCTGTGATTAGATGGGTTTTGGTGGCAGGCTTTGATCCTGTCAGAAAAGACAGGAGAGTGATGAAAAGAAAAGAGAGTGCAAAGAAAGGAGAGGGGAGGTGAGAAGCATCATGGAGATGGTCTTGACAGATGGGGAGGAGGTGAGGGGGGTGGAGGGAGATGTTTCCCACCACTGCTCAAAAAGGCAGAGAGAGGATGGGGGCTTGGGCTCCTTCTCAGAGAGAGCTTTCTCTTAAACCTAAGCTATGATTTCCATTGGTACCGTCAGATCAGCCCTGAAACACTGGCAGAAAGGGCAGTTTGACATCAATTACTGCAGTCCTGTCTCTCCCTGGTCTGGCAGCAGCCCGGGGAGTGCACTTTGGAGGCAGATGTGTTTGATTTGCAGACGTGATGTAGAGCAGAATATTAGGCAGTGCATAGGGTTTGGTGATGCTCCGGGTGTTTTAGTGGGAACTGAGATCCCAAACATGCTGGATACAGTGGCCTCAGCTAGTGATGCACTGCCCAAATCCCTGTTTGTGGGGCACAGATCCATGCAGCCACGGGGAGCTCTGGAAGTCACACCTGGCAGCACTCAGCATGTGGGGACAGAGCAGGCAGGGCTGGCAGTGGGCAGGCTCTGTCTCAGGGCCTTGTGCTTCATTGAATCCTCCCAAAATGAAGCATCAGACATCCATGGGCTCGTGGATGCTGATAGCTCCATGATAATTGCTGATAGGTGTGCAATTCCCCTGGGAACTGAAGGATAAATAAACATTATGCAAGATAATTAATATAATCTCTCCCTTTTGACCTTCCTCTCTTTGCTGGGGAGGGCTGTGTGTGGAGTCTCACCTCCACCTTCCTCCAGCACAAAGCCCAGGGTTATCCCACAGCTGTCACCATCCTGCCTCCCTCTTGGCTTCCCATTCATGGTGGATCCCAGAGGATGAAGCAAAACTTGTCTGGATCAGATCTTTTTGTAAACACAGCCTTGACACCCCCACACTTTAATACAGCACTTCCTGTTCTCTGCTGGAGGTTTTGTAGTGGAGGCTTCTAAAAAAAGGAGAATTTCTGGCATTATTTCCAGTTAAAAAGATTGGGTTTGACACATTTATGGCTGAGACAGTAAATATGACTTATGGCAAATCAATTTACTACATTTGACTGTGACATCCGTGCTGCCAGGGATTTGATTGGGAATTGACGGGGTTGTTTGCTGGAGGGCTGGGAGGTGCCACCACCATCAGCATTATGTCTGTCCGGGGCCTGGGCTGGAAAACCAGGGACTCTTGCAGAGTACTGAGAGCTCAGCCCATCCCTGCCATGCCTTTCCTGCTTTTCCCAAACCCTGGGAATCACTGTCAGAGGCTCTAATGAGGCTGATGCTGTCTCTCTGTGCTGAGTTGGCATTTTCTCAGCTTTGCCAAACTTTTGGATTTGTTTTCCATCCCTCCCCCTTTTCCTCAGAGCCCATTCGGATGTCTGAAAACAGAGATGTTGAAAACTGAATTTATGCTACAAGGCAAAGTGGTATAGATAAAGGGGGGCGAGGGGGGAGCTCGAAAGGCAGCTTTTTTATTTTTTTAAATTTTTTTTTGCTGATGGCAAGTGGTAAGCATGTTTTATTTATGTATTCAGAGATCCTCCAACGTTATGTTTTTCTCCTGACTGATGCATTGGCTGCAGTGACAGCTTACACCGAGCAGGCTGTGCACGAGCCTTATTTACCCTCCACAGGCGCCTTCCCGAGATTGACAGTGAATTATTCTGCACCTTGAACTGCTACTCAGTTAATGCAATGCAAATTTGGCCTCTTTATTAAAAAATGATTGGTTTTTTTTTCTAATGTGCAGATTATTTTTTCAATGATAGGGGCTCGAGGCTTTTCCGAGATGGAAGAAATAAGCTACCTTAAAAAACTTTAGTAAACTCTACCTTCCATGTGCCTTGTTCCCTGGCTACAGTGGCAGTGGAGAGTCTGTGTTAGGTGAGAGCTGAAGGATGGTGATTCCTTTCTTCCTCCTTTTGCTGTTGGAGGAGAGGTGGGTTTTGCCTGTGAGAGCCACCCTGTGCTTTCCCAGTGCCTGCTCTCCCATCACATCGGTGAAAACTCACTTGTCTGCTTCTCTCCAAAGCACTTTTTTGGGTCCTGGTGGCCAAAACCAGACCAGAGAAAAGCTCAAGGTATAAAACTGGAGAGAAATTAGAGGGTGCTCCAGGGGCAGCTGCCAGGCTTTGTAGGAAATGCTCGTTCTCTGACACTTGTGTCCATGAGCACACATGTGTGTTTGGGAGAAACTTTTATCAGCAGGAAAGCTCCTGCCAAGGCTGTTTTGCTGGTGCCAGGCAGCTCTCCCTGGCGGAGGACGGCTTCGGCCCCACTTCAATCCCAACTAGGAAACTACTTTGGCAAAATCATTGCTAAACGAGGCTTTTAGCAGCGTGTGTGGAAGGCATCCAGGATTGCGGTTTTCCAAGGTAACAGCCAAAGGAAAGAAAAAAAAATTAGACCAAAAAAAAAAAAAAAAAGGTAAGACTGAGCTTTTGTTAAGTAATTAAAGAATTCCGGCTCACTGGAAAGCCCCAGGGCTGTGCTTCTGCGGCTGATGGGAGCCTTTGTTTGCACGAGGCTGGTAAACAATTTGCAGTTCTTGGCAATAACCTGAATTATGTCGTACAAAAAAAAAAAAAAAAAAGGGTTGGAAATGCTGGGTTTATATTGCCATTTCAGGGCAGGGAGAGGAATGAGGGAGGGAGTTTTAATGGCGCTGGAGTTCACCGAGGTCTGTGTGGAGGTGCCTTCACTTCTCTAGCTCTGTCCGTGGGATGCTTTGGGGTATATAGATAAAGTTCAGCAAGAGCAGAGAGAGCCCAGGATTATTCAGTGCTGGAGCTCCTTCCCTCAGACTGGGTCTTACCACTGCTTTTAAGCACAAAACATTAATATGCTCCGTATGTATCCTGGCTCTGTGCTCACAGCCAGGAGATTTGCATGTGAAATCTCTGCTCCTGGAGCCTCTACACCCACATCTTTAATTAAGCAATGCCCCATGTTTCTGCTCCATAGGATAACTGAATGTATGCAACTCGAATGCACAGGAGAGAATTTTGTAATGATTTTGCTGTTTGTTTAAGTGAGGAGGGAAGTTAACTCTGTGGGTTCACCTGACCGCCAGCTACACTTGGGTGGAAAAATATATAAATAAAGCGAGCTGTAATCTCCCAGCTGGGGTGAGCTGCCAAAACAGTGCCTTCATGAGCACATGGGGATCAGAAAGGCCTTAGGGCTGCTCCCATCTCCTCCTGGCAGAGCCAGCTGCTGCCTGGGCAGGGTTAGCCCACACCCAGTGGTCGGCAAAGCTTTGGGTTGGGGCAAACTCAGGTGAAGGCGAGATTTGAAAGTTGGAATAAAACCAAAAAGCACATCTAAAACATCCCCTGCCTTGCCCAACCCTCCAAGGGTGAGGTTTGCAGTGGAGGCTGAGAGAGTTCATACCCCATGAGCTGGGGGCACTTGTTGGTGTTCCAGCCCTGCAGCTCCATGTCCCTGCATCACACTATGCTGCCACTGGTGCCTGGCCTGCCTGCCATGGGGATCCTGCCTCAGGGATGGGATGGAAGGCAGGAGGATGCTCATTTAAATCCCCTTCGGTCCTGAAAATGGATTAAAAAAGCTCTGGGAGATCCATCCTAGGAGGAGATGCTATTAGGAGAGTCTCTTTTAAACACTGTTGACTCTGCCCAACCTTGGGTCAAGTGGTGTTTGATAGCGTGGTAAAGGACACACACTCCATGGCCTTTGCAAAGCCACAGGAGACATTTTTTTATTAGACACAACCACTGAGACTCAAAAAAAGGTTCTAGAAGAGGCACCACTCCTCATTGTGCTGCAGGAAAGATCATCTGAATTAACATGAGCTCCTTGGCTATTAAACGGAAATTTTAAATGGGGAGAAAATTCTGCAGTGACTGCTAAATTGTGTGTCAGCAGAAAGGGGAAAAAGCAACGTGTGTCATTCCTATTATCATCTTGAAATCCATCTTCCCTCTACACGCCATGACGGTGGATAATCCCCCAGACGATGCCTGCATCGCTAATATTTGCAGAGGCACAATTCCTATTTTGGAAGCTCTGCATATCTTATCCCCCACCTTGAAAACATGGTTCGAGATGATGGGAAACGCTGAACACACTGTTCCTGGGGGGTGATTTTTGCCACTGGTGGCAGCAAACCGGCCTCTGAAGTCCAAGGAGTCAAGAGTTTATTGGAATGCCAAGCCAGTGCCGGCGTGCTGAGGTGTGAGCTGTCGTGTCCCTGCGTGCTGCGTGCCCGGCTGTGGGTTAGACCTGCTGCAAGGACAAGGCACGTTTTCATAATGAGAAAATGTTGCCAAGCCCAGTCAGGGCGAGGGTGAAACGGCAAATGTGTGTACCCAGGGCTGCAGGAGTGCATCTTCAAAAAGAAAAATAAAATCTGTGCTGCTTCTTTATCGCCTGTGGATGAGCACAGAGATCAGACAGGGATGCCAGGGCATGATAAATTTTGCAGCACCTGCGCTTTCTTAACCCCTTGGTTGCACTGGATTGATCAGACGCTTTGCTGCGGTGGGTTTAGATGTGAAATGCATGAAGGTGGTGAAGGGGTTCCTGTTTCCAAGTGGAAGTTGCACCTCCCACAGCTCCTCCTCAGGGAAGTGGACCCAGGGCTTTTGGTGACACCTCAATGGTGGGACAGCCCAGCTCCAGGGCTAGTCTCACTGCTCTCCTAGGGTTTATCATGATCATTAGCCAAGTGGTGGATAAGCTCATGCTGGAGGGATTTTAAAGCAGTGTCACAAACAAGTGGTAATGCACAGTTTGTTAGCCTTAGGACTCAGCTGTGGTCCATCACAAGTCTGCTCTCCAGCAGATGTCCCGGGGGATGAGGGAAATGATGGCTGCGATCTTGGTCACAGCTTTGGTTCTTCAGGCCAGGCTTTGGTGCTCTCATGGTGAAATGGGGCTGCCTGTGCCAGGTGTCACTCATGGGTAGGTTTTGGAGACAGCTGTGTGCGTTCAATGCCTTTGCATTGCTGCCCCCACAACAACTCATGGGCTGTGGGAGGAGAACTGAGACGGGTTTGTCTGCAGCTGAGGAGTCAAGACATGGGAATGAAGTGAGTGGTGGAGAACTGGGCCTTGTGTGTGCACATCTCTGTATATGGCGCTGAAAAACTCTGGACCAACTCCCTTCCTTGGAAAAATAACCTCAGCACTAATAAATCTCTCCCTTCAGGTCCCCCCTCCTGCTCTGCCTGGCAGGGGGCAGAAGCACAGGGATGCCCAGGAGGAGAAAAGTGCAGAGGGGAGAGTGATACAGAGTGAAAAAAACCCAAGCTAATGATGTAGGCATTTGTGCAGAGGTTAAAAATGAAGCAATAAAACCTTTACACAAACTTCCAAATGCTTCGGCAGCTGCACGCCGCAGCTCAAAGCGGGGAATAAATAAGGGAAGGCTCAGGCAGGCAGAGGGAGGCTGACAGAGCCATCAGTCCTCCCCAGCACAGCTTCAGCAGCAGTAGCATGAGAAATATGTCCCCACAGTGTCCCTGTGGCCCCCAAGACACGTGGCCTCTGCTCCTACTCCTCCTGGCTGGAAGAACAGAGGCTCGGGGTGTCCTAATGTCTCCTGATGGGTTTGGGCCACACGATGGGGAGCAGGAGGGACGATGCATGAACTGAGTTTGCCAGGTGTCTGAGCTCACAGCCTGGCCAGCACAGCATGGTAGGTTTATGTTCCCTGGCAGCCTGGCAAGGGGGGAATTAAAGCTTGTGTGTGGGATGAAGGATTTACTGATGTCCCTTTCAGCCTCCGAGGAGGTCTTGGGTGGGAAGCAGGGTGGTGGGTGAAGGAGGGGTATGTCCCGCTTGGATTTGAGGAAAGGTGAGGAGCAAACAGGGAATTCTGGGTTCTCACAATTTTTCTGCTGTGTGGATGGAGAGGAAGGGCTCAGCCAGGACTGGGAGCCTGGGAAGGCTGCAGAGCACTCTGTAAAGGGGTAGTGGATGCTGTTGGGTGGCCTGATCACATACCCCATGTCCCTGTCCTGGTGATGCCTGTGGGGGCTCAGCAGCACCTCAGCTACAGGGTGGATGACACAGTCTTAAGCTCTGCCAGGGGAGGTTTAGGTTGGATATAAGGAAGAAATTTTTTACAGAGAGAGTAATCAGACATTGGAATGGGCTGCCCGGGGAGGTGGTGGATTCACCGGCCCTGGAGGTTTTTAGGGTGAGACTGGATGTGGCATCACTGCCATGGTCTGGGAACCACTGTGGGGTTGGATCAAGGACCTCCCTGGTGGGTGCAACCTCCCACCTCCCTTCCTGCTGGACTTTCTGAGGATGAACCAGCAGCCATGGACATTGTCAGTGCTACAGCAGCACGAGGCTGCCTGGAGAAGGCAGGTGGGAAAAAAGGCTTTTTAGCCAAGTGATCTTCAACATAGAGCTGAGGGGTCTCTCTGTTCCCTGTGGAAAGTCCCTAGTGGCAAAACAGACAGAAGCACTGGGTCATCCTGCCCATAGCATGCTGGGGCTCCTGACTATGAGCCACGTCCAGCCTTGCTTGGAACCTCTGCCTTATAAATAAGTGTGCAGAAGAAATGTGAGCATTATGCAGCTTCCCAGGAAGCAATTCTGCAGCCTCTGTAGATGAACTCACTGTCTCCTTAGCTTAAGGCCTGGGTAAAGAACTAATTATTTGGACCTAAGCTTAAATCTGTATCCACAAAGATGGATTTATGACTCTTGCCAGCTTTCCCTAGAGGATTGCAACCTCATTTTGTTCCTCATGAACTTCTGCTGAGGTGTAAAATAACAACAATCTTGAGAACTAAAATCACTGAAGGATGGATTAAATTATAACGCAATCAGTCCAAAAGACCTTCTGTCTGCAAGGAGCAGCATTAGGCTGTCCTGGAGCAGACAGCTGAGCACTGCCTGGGCAGGATTACCCAGCCTGTGCTGGCTGTTTTGTCTTCACCAAGAAACTGTATTTCCTGGGCAGAAGTGATTACGATATCATCTGCTGAATGTTCCTTGGGAGCCTTGGCATCACCCTGCCCAGGCCTGGACTCACTCTGAGAAGAGCCCTATAAACCCACGACAAAAAAAGACAGATGGCAATGAATATTTTGAGGTCTGCAGCATATTCCTGAGGAAGGATTGCTTCTGACCTGCCATCTCCACGCAGACTTTGAATCACAACTTGAGCAGCAAGCTCGGTCTGGGGTCTGTTAATATGTGTTTGGAGAGGATTTAGCATAGCAGGGCTCCAATTCCCACTGAGACCTTCGAGAATAAGCTCCTATAAATAACTAGGACGGAGCCCATGGGATGATTGTCAGGCATTTGGAATACCCTGGGCCGTGGCCTCAGAGCCCTCACACAGCACGGGAAGCAGCTGGGAGAGCAGGAGCTGCCTGGCTGAGACTGACCCTGCCGCGTCCTGCCCTGCTCCCTGTCCCACTAAGCCCCTCATCCCGGGGTCCAAAACGCTGCTTCTCCAGCTGCCCTGTGCCACCACATCTCTCTGTGGCCGTTGGAAGGGGGTTTATTCCTCCAGCAGCAACCTGGGGCTCCCAGCACCTGGCGGGATGCTGGACAGTGACCTCGTAGCAAACAAGGCATCCCACAAGTGCCAATGCGAAGAGTTGGGTTCCTCATGATTCCTTGTAGCTGGCTGCAAAAGCTGTTGGAGGTTTTATCTCTGTTTGGGGCAGGTTTAAGGTCCCTTTGCCAGGGAGACTTTTTTTCCTATATAAATTCTGTTTTATCTGCTTGAACCAAGCACCTGAGCTGACAGAGCACTCCTTTGGCCCCTTGTTTTTCGCAAAAGGTGCAGGGATTTAATCATCTTTCTGGCTCCGTCCAATTTAGTTTCTCCTTCTCAACAAGTTCAACAGCCTGTGTAGAGCAGGAGGAAAGCAGGGGAGGGCAATGCAGGCAGAGAGCACTGCTGCTTTTGTTTAAGAAGCCCTGCTAAAAAGACATCTCCTTTCCAGAGATAACCCTGTGTTGCCCTCTGCACCATGCTCAGCCCACAAAGGAGCCTCCACATTGTTAGGCCACACTTATTAGGATCCTGTGGAAAAAGTCATCCTTGAGCACCCTGTCCTGCAGAAGGTAGGTTGAGCCTGGACTTGACCCCTTGGCTCTTCATCTGTGTTGTTCCCAGGTGATGAAATGCAGTTTCTCTTAAAAAAACCACCTCTTCTGCTTGGACTATAAGTTTACTGCAGTCTCCTACGAGAATGAGGGAGCCCATATGATGGGGCTGAGCTTCCATCTGCAGAGAGGTGTCATGGCCAGGGACTAATGACTGGACATCATTTCCAACATGTCTGAAGTCTCACTTTTTGTTTCTTTGCTACCTCTGGATGAAAATACTTTGATCTTTCTGTTTGTTTGGTTTAGGGCTGTTCTTTTTTTTTTTTTTTTTTTTTTTGTGTGTGTGAAGAGGTTGCTGTGCTGAAGTACTGTTTTCTATGTGAAATGGCAAGTTGAGTGGGTGTCCCCCCCCCAGTTGCACGTGCACTTGCTTCTGTGCCACCAGGGTCCTTCTGCAGCTGCAGAACCATAAGAACAAATGGGAGAGACAAAGCATGAACAAATGGAAACCCAAGATGCTGAGTGAAATATTTAGAGAAGCATTTTAAGCAAGGAAAAGGTTGTTCCTTTTCTATTTATTATATGGTTTGGAAGCGAGGCACTGCCTGCTTGCAGGGGGCTGGGTACCTGCAGCAAAACCCTGCTTTCTATTTGCACATTTCCTTGCATTAAGACAGGGAAGATGATAAAATGCTTTTGATCAGAGGCACTTAAATAGCAGGATTCTCCTGTACAAGTGTGTTTTCCTGCCCTGATGTACTTAGGAGCATGTCTTAGCCTGGGCTTGGGGGCTGTGGTGATGCACAGCGCATGGTCATGATGGCATGTCACACTGGGGCAGGAGGTAATGCAGATTTCATGTCAGCCTTGTCCCAGGTCCCTTGAGCCAGCACAGTCGTGGTGCTGCAGTGATGTTTGGTTGTTCTGGGATATTTGCTCTTGTCTTCATGTCTTTTACAAGAGCACAGATGTAATGTCAAAAGAAACCACTTTGGTAATGTACTTAAAAGTTAAATATTTTATACAGTACTACAGTAATGTGATGTATTACCTTCCCGACATTGCTTTTTGCCTGAGGTCTGGAATTTTGGGTCATCTGTAGGGCTGGATTCCTTCGTCGTCTCCTCTCCAGGGTTTCAAGTGCCTTTTTCACATAGTGCTGAATTTCTTTCTTTCTGTCCCTAAAAACCCACTCAGAGCAACTCAATCACAGTTCCTGGTAAAACATGGGTTCTGATTATCCGATAGTTATTGTTGGAGCGATTAGGATCGATGGCACTATATTAAAGCAAGGTACTTGCTCCTTCTCAAGGCACAGCGTGAAAGAAAATTCCTGATGAATGTCCATCAGCCTGTGTGCTGGGTGCCAGGACCTCAGCTGGGGAACAGGCAAGAGACACAGGGCAGGGAGTCCTCACATAAATGCGTACATCTATGTGTCTAATTGGCACTTACTGATACTCCAGCTGTAGTGGTTGGATGATGAGCATCTGCCTTAGCGACTCCATAGGCATTTGCAACGGTGCACTTGGGGAATCTTGAGCTGTACACCGATGTGTAAAAACACAAAATGCATCCCACAGCTTCAAGCAATCAGCAAAGTGTTGGTCTTTGACCAAAACCAAAGCACATGCACAGCACCAGCATCACTGTCCTGTTGGCTCGAGGCATCGTCAGTGGTGTCTGGCACTGGATTTTATCCCACCCCAAACATCTGCCTGGGGAAAGCTCCATGGGATATAGCAGGACACCCCATCCTGCCTTGCCTGTGGCACGAGGGCTGATGATGGGCTGTTCAATACCTGAAGCAAAGGTACAGAGAGTATCAAGCGCTCACAACGCACGTTTGCAGAGGAGTGTGGATGCTCTCACCTCACCTGGCGGCTGCATTCCAATCAATATGGTTTTCACAGACCAGGATTAGTTGTGTCACCCTTTGTACTCTGAGGCAACTCATAGTACTTCATAAAGTAATGAATTTAGCTATAGATAGCACAGGTTAATGGCATGGCTGTTATGTACTCTGCGATAAAGCTTCCAAGTGGCCTCAGATATTATAAATCTGGTTTATGAAGAATGGAAGTATTGACGGAGACCTGACTCTGCCTTACTCCTTTTGCAGCCTCCCAGGGATTTTTGACAATCCACTTCTGGCAGCTTCCAGCACAGATAGAGACTCACCTCTCAAAGGAATACTGCTATTTTGGGGTGAAAATTAACCCATTATTTATATTTGCAAACATTTGTGAGTGTTTGGAGGCTAAAAGAGAGCCAGGATAAGCATACACCAGAGGGACTGTGCTACTTCTCCAAACCAAAATAGGTTTAAACTATTGTGAATGATGCTGACTGGACATGCCCAGCCCAGCTATCCATCCTTCCTCTCTCACCCCCCAGCAGAGCATCGTGCCTGGCTGCCCAGCTCAGTTCAGCAGCTGCTGAGCATTAGATGATGATTCTTCCATATTTTTATTACCAGAGCTAAAGATAGATTTTTAAAGGTGCAAATGACAGGTCAGCACCCAGCACCAGGGAAGCCCACGGCACTGGATCTCGCTCAGCAGGACGAATGTATCAGGAGCCGCCTACACGAAGCAAATTAATGACTGAAAACGCCCCGAGTGGCAGCTGCTGCTCTAAATGAACTCCTTGTAGGGTCAGTTTGTGGTTTGGGGTTCACTACCCTGCACAGGGCGAGACTCTGACACTGGGGTGTGAATTTCCAATTAGCTGGGAAGGGACTGTTTCCCTTTCACTGCAGGTGGAAACAACCCTTCCTGAAGCCACTGGTCACTAATTAACACAAAACCACAGCGTCCCTTGAAGCAAGGTTTCCCTTCCAACCCTGTCAACTGAGCACAGCTCACCAAAGCCTCCAGGCATTTCAGCAAAGGTTTGGGGTCATTTGGGTTAGGCTGGCTTAAAAACCACCTTCCCAAGGAGGTGGATGAAAGGCATTGATGGAGAGGTCCCTCCTCCCACTCCTCTGATCTCCATTGAGAAGGAGCTGGATGAGGGCAGCAGTGGGGAGAGCAAACCTGCCAGTGAGCCATGGCTTTTCAGAAAACCCCAGGAGTAGCCAGGAAGGGTAGATTAAAGTTTTATTTTTCAGCCCTGGCCGTGGCACGAGGCTCTTGTCACCAGATTGGAGGTGTCCTGGACTGCAGCCTGGTCCTCGTGTCCCATCACGGGGAGACTGTGCCATTACTCACAGCCACCTCCTGCTGCTGTGTGACCACTTACAAAGAGAATTGCAGCAAAAAAAAAAAAAAAAAAGAAAAAAAAAATTTTTCTCGTTAAGAAAAGAAAGTGGAAAGGGGGGAAGGTGAGGCGAGGAGCAGGAGAGATGGATTGTGCTGGAGCGCTGAGAGGAGTGTGGAGCAGCCCTACATTAATCATAGCGAGAGGGGAGGGGGGGAAATCCTACAACTCTATCCAGAGAAAGTGTTTGCTGTTGTGAAGCGAAGCTGCTGCCCATGTCGAAGCTCTGCCTGGCAGCTGTTCCAGCCCTGCTGCTGGTGGGGAATTGCCAGTTGCCAGGCTCGGGTCAGGTTGAGAGCACCCGACCCTGTCCACTTGGCATCTTGTGCCCTCTCTGCTTTACACCCACATCCAAATCCTTAATGTCTCATTAACTCTGTTTCCCCATGCAGGATCTGCCCTGAGTGGGAATGGAGAATATCATAAATAATAACCAGAGCATCGCTGGGGCCATCTGAGCAGAGGGCAGCTCCCACGTGGGTCCTGCTGAAGCCTGTCCTCTTTGGGGGCCCTTGCTTGTCCTTGGCACCTTTCAGTTTTCCCCAGGATTTAGAAGGATGCTGCTACTTTGGCTCATGAGTGCTCATGGCATGGTGCTGCTGTCGTGGTGGCTGGAAGAAGTGCTGGGGGTACTCTCAAGATAAGTAGTGAAAGGAGCTACTTAGCTGGGCACGGGCTTCCCACAGGTGTCTGTGTGTCCCAGTGTCCCCTGTCTGTCCTTTCTTGGTCCTTTGCACCACTTCTGACCTTACTAGTAATAATAAATCTTGGGAAAAAGGCCAAAGCTCAGTCTCAGGGCTCCTGTGTCAGCACCAGTATACAGAAGCACGGGGCAGAAGGGATGTGCAGGCCAAGGGACTGTGAAGGTGATCGTGCTCAGCTGCACAAAGGACCTCACCATGCCATCAGAATAGCTGAGCACATTTTGTTTTATATGTGGAAGGAATTTTGAAAAAAAAAAAAAAATAGGATGGCATTGGATTATTTACCTTTTTTTTTTTTATTTTTTTTGAGACAAGGAGACATCTCGGCCAGTGGTTAATAAAACATTTTGTTTTCCCAAGGTTTTTCCACCCCCATCCAGGAACTGTTTTGACAGTAGTGCAGTAATGGTATATAGAGTTTGGTCTGGTCTTTTTTTTGTTACTGCTTAATGCGCCTGTTAACTCAGCTTTTGGTTCAAAAATCGGTTCTGTATTGACAAAGATGTGGGAGAAAAAAAGGTCTTGGTAACGCAAAGGTTTTAGTCTGGAGACCAAAAAAAAGTTCAGTTATTCTGCTTATCAAAAAAAATCATAATCCCCGTGTGCTTCGGCTTGATCTGAACCAAATTCTATTTCAAATTCTGGTATTTGACTTGGGAGAAAAAACCCCCCCACCCAAGAGCCTATAATAATAACTGTAATAGTAATCGTTGTTATTTTTAATTTTGGTACAGAAGTCCCTGTATTTAGGGGAGGGTGGCTGTTTCCATCAGCTTAGTAAAACTATTCACACGGTCAAAGTTAAGCACGCAGCTAAATCATTTGAGGAACAAGACTTTCTGCAGGCAGATAAGAGTCTAATAACACGATGATGAGAGCCCAGCCTTCCACTGATAGCAGAAACTAATATTTGTGATGCAACAGTCTTGCATTATTCAGTAGTTAAAGATAATTCTACGAAACAGAACAGCTTGAGAATTAGCAAAACTAGCAATAAAATATTCTTAGCTGACTCCGGGGGGAAGTAAATTGCCATGTACAGGATTTGCATTCATCTTAATGTTTATTAACAATGAGACAGCGCTGCTTTCCACGTGCTTGGCCGGAACAGCTCCATGGATTGCAGGAGCCGCATGTCCTCCCAGCCCCACTCAGTCCCAGGACCTGCTGAGGCCTTGCTACCTCATGGCATATGTGGGTTGGTGTTGGGGTGAGAGCGATGGAAACCCAACTATCTGCTCAGGCCCTGCAAAAGCCCCAAGGGCGATGTGAGTGATGGCTGCCGGTGCTAATTGCTAATTGTGTGCTCTGCACTTGCTGCTCAGTCTGGCACCTGGAGGGTGTTCGTGCACCCTCTGAGGGCTCTCGGTGAAACCTCCAGGGAAGAGCAGGCCAAGGAAACAGGAATGATGTCCCTGAAGGAGGTGCACACAGAGACGTGCCGCTGTACTCAGCGAAGGAGTTTGCACACTCTGCTAAGTGCACAGCAACATTTCCAATCATGTTTTTGCTCCTGCATGTGCAGAGGTGAGGAAATACAACTGGGAGAAGCAAGCTCAGGCTTCCTCTGCAGGGCATCAGCTGGCCCAGGGTGCTCAGTCATTCCCTAGACCTTTCTGAACCATTCCTGTTCCCTGGCAGTATAAAGGCTGGTGGTCAGAGCACCAGCCATGGGACAGTGGGCAGGTGGAGGGGCTGGTCCTGATGCAGCAGTTGTGGGGTTACCAATGTGTCAGCAGCAAGTGAAGACCCCCAAATGTGCTGGAATTCTGCTAAGGAACAAAGATCTAGTGTTGAAGAGTGAAATTGCACCCAGCTGAATTGCATCAACAGTTTGATGCAGTAGAAGCACACCTGCATTGGGATGGAGGAGGAACATGAACCACCTCATCCATACTCCAAAGAACTGTGGACCAGGGAGGAGCCACACTCCTGCCCTTAATGAATGCAAATTTCTGCAGGAGCACCCAGGATCTCCAAAAACCCCATTGATATCTGCATACCTGGCCCCACACCTGCAGCCAGGCCACCCTTTACTGGCTCACTGATAAGAGCTGTGAGCAGTGACTGAGCTGGGGTGGGCATGTGGGAAAGTAAAATGAAATAAAACCCTAAAAGAAAAAAAAAAAATTAAAAAAAGCAAGTGAGACTATTCAAAAGGGGGACTTTATTTTTAATTACACTGGAGCCAGGCGTCAGTGCGCCAGTTCAGCTTTGATACACAATAAATCAGCAAACCTGTCACTCAGTTTGGAAACCAAGATTGCAGTGGCACTAAAAACACATTGAAAACATTTACTTCCTTCCCTTTTTTTTTTTCTTTTTTTTTTTTTTTCCTCTTTTGTTTTTGGTACAAAAATGGTACAAACAACAATACAAAATATTTGTGCTGTTGACGGTTACAAAAAAAGGTTTTTGAACTGGGTTAACGGACGCAAACTGCTTTTTGCGCTTCAGCGTGAATACAGCAGAACAGCAGAAGTCTTCCTTGAGAACAACCACAGTCATGCGGGCTGCTACACAGCTTCTCCATCGTAAAGGAAACATGCAAAATCATTGCTCAAATTAGAAAAAAAAAAAAAAAAAAAGAAAGAGAAAGTGCTCCAATTATACATCTATATGTTGTTGTTGTTGTTTGTTTTTTTTTTTCCCCTATCGATTTGTAGCTTCAAGCACTAACTACATTATGTACACTGTGTGTGAGCAGTTGTATGTGGGGTTTGGTGTGTACTGGAAAGAACTTTTATTTTCCCCATGAAACTGAGTTAATTTGCGGGGGAGCCACCTACACTGTCTGGCTGCTGCTTTAAACACACGCATTCGTCATTGTACAGCATCCCCCCTAATATTTTTTTCACGCTTACAATGAAGATCTCCAAAAGACATCACAAAAAAAAGTCCCATATTTTACCTTTACTATGTTTTTTTTTTTTTTTTGACTAAACAAAGTTGCAATCTTGGCATATTGTGTGGTGCAGACTCTGCACTGTCCACTACCATTCTCCAATGCCCGAGTGTTTATGCTACGCGAAGCGCTTACAGGTGATACAGCTGTCTCCAAAGTTCTTCTTACTGCTGGAGGCTGGATTTGGACCTGACTATCCCTAAAATCCCATGGGGAGAGAACTCCCCATCACTGCTGTACAACCCCCAATTGCATCGCCCGGTCCAACAAAAAAATAAGGAAAAGGAAATGCAAAACCAGAAGCGGAACTATGACTAGTGTGTAGGACACCCAGGACAGACTTGCCTATTTACTGTCACTAATTACCTGATGAATGTCCTCCTTGCCTTGCAAAGCATTTCCATGCTGATGGTTCTCCCAGTTATTAGGCTACATGATAAACAGACCACCAGGGCTGTGGTCATGCTCTGCTGGAGGTGGCTGTCAGTACAGCAGTGACATTGGACCTGCACAGTCCCTGGCTTGGGGATGTGCAATCCTCAACCTTAGGAGGTAGGGAGGCCACCAGAGGTGGCCAGCATGCCTCAGTGTCCTGGGAACTCACCGTCCTCATCCCGTAGACAGCAGGGAGAGCTGTGGTGGTGTGCCCTGGCAGTGCTACGGGGTACAGGATAACAGGGTGGGACAGTGGTGTGGCAGGGATGGGATCCCCTCCACCTGCCTGAAAGCAAGTCCTTCCCCACAGCCTTGTGGTGTGCAAAGAGGGGGGACCACTTCTTTAGTTTAATGCTTTAGTTTAGATTAGTCAGGGAACAAGGACTCTGGTCTCAATGCACTCCTCACCTGTGGCCTGTAAGAACAAACAGCAACTGTACACCAGCCAAAGTGGTTGTCTGCCCACCCCAGCTCCTTGCAAGTCACTGTCACCTGCAGCTGCAACTGGCAACACTGTGTCACATCCACGAGGATCAGAGGGGGACAGAGTGATGGTACAGTCACCTTCTCAATGGGACCCCTTGGATTAATATAAGTTCTCTTAGCTGGGCTACAAACCATCAGTAACATTAAGAAGCAAACAGGTTTGTAAAAAGCAATCTTTTCACTGCTGGATGTGCCCCTTGCTTACCTTCTGCTGGTCCCACTGCAAGGAGATGCTGCTGCTCCTTGTGGGGCTGTGAAACTCAGTGGGGGAGGATGCAGGGAGAAGAAGGAGGAAGAGGAGGAGGAAAAGAAGGAGGAGGTCCTGCAGAAGGAGACTGAGCAGAACTGGGTCAAAACACACTAAAGTGGTTGGTTTGATTTATAGGCTCGTGGGGCTGGAACAGCTGAATTGCAAATGCTGCAGAAAAAAATATCCGCTGATTTAAAAAAAAAAGTCGCCAATGGAAACAGGTTGGTTTATTTTTAATCACTCAAACAGTTCTGTTTGGACTCAGGTTGCATAAATGTTCTTAAAAACCTGAAATGTTTCGACAAGCTGAAGTCTGACAACAGCTCCTTTCACTGCATGGCAGGTCCCCTGGGGACAGAGGGACGACGGACGCTGCCGATGTCCCTGCAGCCGCCGTCCCACATCGCTGCCAGCCCCTTCCCTACCTGAAATCCATCATCCCAGCCAAAGCCGCAGCAGATGTCACACACCGAGCGCTGTGGAGCAGGGATTTAGCTGCTGCTCCCAGGTAAGCGGTGCCAGGTGGATTGCAGGGCATGGCTCACAGCGGAGACCTGGCTGGCACTGCAGGATCCGCACGAGCATCCCGGGAGCTGCACAGAGCCGGCAGGCAGCGGTAACAACCCAAGGGATGGAGAACCACTGGCATGACCCAGCCCTGGAGCCGATCCTTCTCCTGTGTTGGTGGTGAGGTTACGGTGACAGACACAACGCGCCGACGGGCACCAAGAAACACCAAGTTCATTTTTATTATTCATCACTGCTGTGCCTGGGCAGCTTCTGTCGAGGTGCAAAGCCCAGATGGTGAAATACTTCGAGCCTGTGGCTTTTCCAAAAGAAAAGGGGAAGAACCAAGAATGCCATGGGTAAAGAGCAGAGGCTGTGGGGTCATGCAGCCTCTGTGCCAGGCTGCTGGGAAGGGGGGCTGTGAGGATTGCCAAGAATGGCCAGGAGGAGGGGGATGGCACATGGCAGGAACAAACTAAGACTTTCATAGTGGTCACACAAGACAACTGAGTTTGCAACTACAGAACAGGAATTTGGAAAAGTGTCAGGTGCTGGCAGTTTGCCAGGCACTGCCCTTCATCCTGGCCAAGGCATGTGCTGCCAGCCCATGCCTGTGGCGTGACATCCTCGCCTTGCTGCTGCCATTGGTGCCGTCCCTCTCCCGAGTTACAAGCCATTGCCTCCTGGTTTCCTCAGGAAACTTGGGTGAGAGTGAGTTTCCTCTCTGAGCCGTGAAAGACAAACTGACCCATTGACTGACCAACTGACCAACCAAGACAAAAAGAAAGATCGCACCCTTGGTAGTTAATAACATACCAGTGAGTCCCCTCGGGCAGACTTTTTACCACATTCCACTTCATACAAGACACATTTCAAATGCTCATTAATTCACAGAAATTGCATTTTATAGAAAATATGATACAATGAAATATAAAATGCACTAGGAGCATTTCAAAAATCTATAGAGACGATCTTGCAGCCCAGTATACCCTCTGAAAGGCGCCCACTCACCACCGCAAGCTCTCGTCCTCTCATTCTCGCTCTCGTGTGCACGCGCTCGCTCCCCCCGCCCCCCCTTTAACTCTTAGCATTCAACTTGAGAATTAATAGAGATATCAAAAAAAGCATGATTATCCCCTGGATAATCACCTTCCAATACTGTGCACATTCTTGGATTTAAATGAAAATATATCTAAGCACTTTTACAAGTTTTAGCGAACCCACTGCAAAATCGTCTGCAGAATATAAAACACAGGTAATCCAAGATTTCATAGCACATTAATTAAGTGGCTCATAATCCATTAAATGTGGTTTATATTACACATCCATGCAGTCTAAATCATTTTACAAACATTAGACATAAACCCACTAGTCCAAATCAGTAAAGGAAAAATGTAATAAAAAAAGCTAATAACTATTTGTTATTGGTTAAACTGACCCTACATATAAACTAGGTAGTTTGCTACCATTTATAATACTGATGTTGAATCACGCCTGGATGCTGCGAAACCTCTTGCTTACTTGGCAATGCTTGAGCATATTAACCACAAGATACTTAATAGGCCCTTGTTGCACTTCTTCTCCAAAAAACACATTTACTACAGATAGCAGCGCCTACCCATCGAATAGAAAGGACACACATTAGCTGAGTTACACGATGTTGTTGAGCTTTGGCTACTAATGCTCCAAGGCATTAATGTGATACTACACTAACTCCATACTTACGGATGGGAAAAGTGTGGATAACCTGTCCCTGTCCTTCGCACTGCCTCGGCCTCGAGCGGAGCCGCCACACAAACCCTTGCCTCACCCCAGGAGAGCAGCACCAGTGTTGGGCATCCTCAGGGATGTGGGACACCACCACCTCACCCAGCTGGTACGGACATCACTCGAGAGGTCGTGGGAGCCAAAACACGGCGATAGCATAAAAACAAACAGATGGGCCTTTGGTCATGTCACGATTTACTTTGTAGGGTTTAGGCAAGGGCTGTTGGAGATTTCTGTTGCAATAACCAAAGGCTTTATCAATGCTATAGTTCTATGCAGCTACATTGAGTGTGACCAGGGCCCGGCAGAGGCCCTGGTCGGTATTTTGCATCTGATAACACTGAATTATATACAACATGATGACTAGTTCACCACCTGCTGAGGCTTAAAGATGGCTGTTAAGATTTTGACTCAAAACATCTTCCCCCCTCCCCCCCTTCTTTTGACCCCAGAATGAGTCACCCCTTTAAAAAAAAAAAAAAAAAAAAAAGGCAAAAAAGAAACAATCTCCACAGTTCCTTTTTGTTAACTCCTTCCCAGCTAGAACTGGCTTAGGGTCACAGGGAGTGCTGCCCAGGATGGTTGTATGTTTGTTTTCATCACTCCTGAGATTGAAGGGAATCTGACACATGCACCAAAAGGCACTTTCAAATATATATATATATATATATTTTAAAAACAGTGCTTCTGTTCTAAGAAATTCAAGTTAAGACAGAGTGCCTTTCACTCTCTTTAGTCATAAAGCAGGTAAACGAGCAATATCCCAGCTGACATTAAAAAACCAAAATAACAAAAAGAAACCTGCAGCAGAGACAAGTGTTCATGCGAGACAGCTCAATATTCTAAGAAAAAAAAAATGGAAAGGAAAAAGAAAAAAAAAAAAGAAACCTCCTATATCGCCACTAAAAATAACAATACAGTCAGCAGGGGATATTAATTAAAAAAGCTGCCACATCTGTACAGTTCTTGCTCCTGCATCGGCTCTTTTTGTTAACGTTGTCGTCTGTGGGTTTGTTGTTTTTTCTTTTTCTTTTTTTTTCCTAAATTCTTTTCTTCTTCTTTTTTTCTTTCCTTCCTTTTTTTTTTTTTTTAAATTTTTTTTTTTTTTTTTTTTTTTAAATAACATGAGGTCAGTTTAATCTTCCTCGCCTCCCCCGTACATGTCCGCCAGTTTCTTGAACCGGGGCCCCCAGTCGTTCAGGTAGTCGTAGTCCTGGTCCCCGGAGCTGGAGGAGTTGAGGGAGCTGACGGAGCCGGCGGTGGAGCCGCTGCCCTCGTAGTCAAAGACGAGCAGGGAATCGTAGGGGGGGGCTGTGGGGTCGTTGTCTGCTGCCCGCAGGCCCTGGGTGGGGGGGCAAACACACGGTGTTAATACCCACCATGGGGTTTTTATGGTGCTAAGGAAGGGTGTCCGGGCTGCTGGGATGTTGGGGATCCCTGCAGCGCAGATAAAAAGAGGATGGTGAGAAAACGAGGGTCCCAGATGCACCTTTGGGTACAGCCCTCCCAGCTGCCCCCAGTAGAAAACCCAGTAACTCCCAGTGCCTCTGAAAAAGTGGAATGGAGTAGGAAGGGGCTTGTTTCCCAGCATCTAGATTTGGAAAGCTTTGTGCTCTGGCCAGCGGGTCCTTTCTGGGGTTGCCTGTTGAGATTTCCAATGAAAGAAGGAAGGAACAGCACCTGTCCTCTCCTACAATTATTTTAATTCTGATGATTTTCTCTCCCTTAGGAAAACAAAATAAAAAAATCACTCCAAGCAAAATTCTGCAATTAGGACAGACATGGGGTGTGAAATCCTGGGCAGAGGGTTGGGAAGCATCGCTGCTCCTGTGCGTTGTGGGCAGCAGTGTAGGCAGGCCACAGAAATGGCCTCGGGATATGGAGAAAAAGAATTGCTTTGCTGCAGCCCAGCATCAGGAAAAGCCTGGTGGAATAGACCTGCACTAAAGCAAAATGCTCCACCTTCAGAACCCTCAGCCTTAGTGTGGGGAGATGGAGCTGGTTTCACTGCAGTGAAAAGAGTTGGGATGCGTGTAAGAGTATGGATGTGTGTAAATGCGAGTGAAGGATGGGCAGGAACAAAGGAAAAAGGGGTTTCAATGATGAAAATGAGAAAAAGCACAGCAGGAAATGCATGTAATAATAGAATTAAATGGCTGTAACATTTATTTTTCTGGCTTAGGAAATGGATGGTGTGCTTTGTCTCCGAGGAAATAATGCATTGATTGGTTTGTAACCACTCAATCACTCAAAATTAAAAACGAGATAAGAAAATACCAAATGGACAGATATTTTCTACAAGCAGATAAAGGAGCAGTAATCGAACATAAAATAAAGAAACCCTCTCTGATCTGAGAGGAGCCTCTCTGTGCTGCAAACTCTTTGAGGCTTTACACCAAACAGAGCTTACGAGGAAGGCACAGACTGCTGAAATAATTACAAGTTCAGGAGCAAGAAATGGCTCATTCTGCCTGGGTGCTGAAAAGCATGGTGTTTGTGATATCCACAAGACAGAAATCTTGGGCCTTTTGCTTCCACTTTGGATTTTACACGTTCAATGCCTTTATTAAGCCAAGTCCTTTGCTCGTGCCAATACTTCCCCTGGCTTGCATCAGACTTCTGGTGTGAGCAACACCATCACTTGCTCCATTCAGTCAGGGAAACCTGACTTTAGCTGGCTGCTCAAGCTTTTAAGATGTGACACAGGACACCCTACAGAACATACCTCATTAATAAAATCACCAATATCCCCTGGATGTGGGATTACTGGTCTGATAGGATACTGTGGTTCAGCACCAATAGGTCTTTCATCCACCCTTCTGACTCCAGGTGTCTTGTTCAGCACGTGATCCATGGTCTCTGGCTGCTGGAGCTGGCTTAAATCATAATCCTGTGACAAATGGGAAGGCACAGTGTGAAATCAAGGGCTTTTTATTCAGATCATCTACTCACTCAATGTGCAAACAAGTCGAGAGGTGTAATTCTGTTTCCGCTGAAGTTTGAGGGCAAATCTTATCCCTGGGCATGCAGTTCCTCTATCTAAATTACAGATGAACCTGAACTCTGAGTAGCTCATAAAATTGCCCTCCTAAGAGTGCATCTTGTAACGTAAGTTAAATCAAGTATTTAAATATTTTCTGAATATTTCACACAGTGTCTAAATATTTAGGATAAAAACCTGGCTTTTGTGTGCATGTGCAGAGGTGTATCCATAACTTTTTGATGAAATATATAATATAATATAGAGACATAGTGTTGGTAGACATATTATTGCAATTACATTTCTGCAGAAGCAAAAACATTAAAATGTGTATTGCATTTATGCATGTAGGCCTTTCAAAGTAATTATGTTCTTTTTGCTTGTGAAAAATCCCAACAGAATAGGTTTCTATCATGGCATGAGAACCAGGTAATATTTCATTAAAAATGTATTCATGTAGGTAATGGTGTTTTGCTGTTCTTCCTTTGCTGTTATTTTTAACGAACCCTTTCTAAAATATTTAAGCCTACAGTGTAGTTGCCTGAAACCAGATACTTCAGCTAGTTGGAATGCTTATAACAGTACTTTGTTCTACTGGTAAAACCATCCCTGTGCTCAGACGGGGATGACTGAAACTCCAGGAGCAATATTTATAAATAACTTGACAGCGACAAGAAAAAAGAAATGCTAATTGTGAGGATTTTTCTGTGGAATAAGAACTTCCCAAGTTTCAGGTAAGTCCTTGCCTCAGCTTGTCATGGCAGCTCTCCCCAGGCTCACCTGTTTGCCTTTGGATACCACTGGGACCTCCACAGCAGTATGTGCTGCAGTGGTTTCATGGGCTCCTTGAGCACCAGCCCTGGTTACTGACCTTGAACTATGCAGTCCAATTGAACAAGTAAGAATAAAACCATTATATGATGTAGAGTCACACAATTTGCACAACAATCATGTTTGAGAGTGTCCTGGGCTCTTTACTCGCGTTAGGCGGGAGTAAAAAACCAGTGACTTAAACATGAGTGACCAAACTTTGCTATTTTAGCAGAGGACACAGATCAGTAGCAGTGGAAAAGCACACCCCAGGAATGCAGGCCAGGGAAGTTTTCGTGCAACATCAGCCTCGGTGTCTGTGAGAAGCAGCACTGCAGAAAAGCTGACGTGTTCAGGCAGCCTGTGGCTCAGGGCTCTGTCACCCAGCGGAGCTTTGCCACTGTGCGCTCCGTGGTGACAGAGAAAACCCCCAGATCTATCTGGACATTTCTCATGAACCATGTCCAAAAATTAAAAGAAATTAAAGGAACATTGGAGATGATTAAGTAGATGCAGGGAAAACCCACGGAAGCTCAGGGCTCAAGCAAGCCAAGCCAAATGCCTGCAGCCACAGGGCTGGGGAAGGCGGCAGCTGTTGGCTGGTTTTACAAAAGTCTCTGATGGGGAACGATAAAATACACAAGTTTAATGTCTGAAGTAACAGAAATACTGTTTGAACATGAGTGTCAGTGGATTGATTTATAGTCCTTTCCCCAGGAAGCTGTGCAGGGGGTAGAAAAATCCACGTGTGTCGTGAAAGAGTGGGGGGAGCTGGATGCACCACCACAATGTGGCACCAGCCTCCTGGCATGGTCCTGTTTGCACAGGAAGGTGTCCCAGTGACATGCTGAATCTCCTGCACTTGCTGCCTCTCACCAGTGTCCACACCACACTAGGGAAGCCAGTAAAGCTGCCTGGTCATGACCAAGGGGAACACAACCCTTTGCACGTGCTGTAGTGAAAATAATGTGGTTTCTGCCTTTTTGAGAGTACAGTTTGCACAGCTCCTCCTTGGCCACAACCCACAGGCTTCTCTCACCTGGTCTTCCTCTCCACCTCCCTCTTCGTCGTACTTGAGGATGTTGTCCCTGACGTCGTCCTCGGGGTCGATCAGGAGCTGCTTGGTGTGACGCTCCTTCTCCCGGCGCTTCATCCACACCACGAACAGCAGAACCATAGCTGCAACAGGGAAGAAGCTGGGTGAGCTGGGACCTCCCACAGCACGAGGCCAGGCTGGAGTGTCCTAACACCTCATCTGCCCTTGTCCACTACGGAGAACCTCACTGGCTGCTGGCAGGAGGAATAAAATGTTATCGTACTGCATGTTCTGATTTTTAAAGAAGAGATCAGTGAGAGACATGAATACTGTGGCAGGTCTCCACTGCAAACATTACTTGAAGATCCCGTCACCAACACTGATTGAGATAATGTTTATCAGGAGTAAAACACACAATCAAAGTAAAACAGAAAGTGTGAAAACTGCAGCTTTCTGAAAAAAAATCCCGAATTTTTAGGATTAGATTTCCACCTTTATTTTATTCAGGGGTATAACATAAAGACAGAGGGAAGAGAGCTGGAGACAAGGAAAGGGGTACAGGCACTCAACACCTGTGCACAAGGGGCTGTTCCAGCAGTGTCACACAGGTTCAGCCCATTCAGGTCACAAGCCCTGAGTGTGACAGTCACTTTGCTGTTGTCTGCAGTTGGCCAGGCAAGACTGGTCTGGGGAGGCTGCACAACACTAGGTCCTGTAATCCAATTTGGACTCCCTCATGTTCTTCTTTGGTCCATGAGGGAAGCTCTTTAGACTTCCAAGATCACATTAGCCAGGACATTAGCACATGCATTTGGCCATCCACTTGCAAAGCAGATCTGAGATCATCTGAAATCCTTTCAGAAAGCAGGGATAGCTTTGCAGAACAAGGGAGAGCAAATCTGGTAGCACACAGTCAAGCTCCTCAGGCATCAGCATCTGCATGCCAGGCTTGGCTAATCTCTCTCAGCACAGTAACACGGACAGATGAACAGTTCTTGAATCACGAGAAATTTTTCCCTTCTTGAACAGCTTTACCCACAGGGAACACTGGCTCACTGCTCCACAATCTCACCCTCCAAAGGGCCACATGCATCCCAGGGGCTGTGTGCTCCCTGGGAATTACTGTATGGAAGTCGATATGGGAACTGAAGTCTCCATTAACATAAGGCAGCCAGACCTTGTCTTCCTCAAGAACCTGTTAATATGTTCGTTTTCATTCTTGTACTCAGTAGCTGCAAATAATGTAATTAAAAATGAAGTTAAGCCTGGGCAGCTGATGCAGTTAGACCTCCCACTGTCTGCTTTCCCCTCCATTCTCCATGCAAGCCCCACAACAAGCTGCATAAGTGGCAATCTGCAGGAGAAGGGAGCAATGGGCAGACAGAGGAAGTGGGAACGTGTGGCCCAGGCTCATTTCACCTGAGTCAATCCTCAACTGTGCCAAACTACTGCAGCCAACACAAGCAAACCCAGGCAGGATGTGAGATCCCAAACTTGGTGGTTTTCAGCTGAGAGCAGACCCTGGGAATAGGGCTGGGCAGCCCAGCCTGCAGCCCCTCCACAGGAAGGAGGTGGTTAGGAGTTCTTCCTCCCAGCACCAAAGTGTTTATGCCCAACAGGAATTCAGTGAAGTGAGTGGAAAAGGACCGGGCAGCTCATTACTGCCATTGTGTGCCAACTGGCGGCCATCCCTGCCTGCCAGCCAACAGAATTGTTTCCAGATAGTTCAGCATTTCTTTAAGGCTTATCCCACATCTATTCAAGACAGAAAAAAAGAAAAGGAAGGAAAATGTAACTCTTATCTGCAATATAAAACCTCAGCTATTTAGCAGACTATTGAAGCCCCTTTCTTGTTGTTCCTTTTCAAGTCTCTCACAACAAGATACCTGACTGGTCCACAAAGACAATATTATAATGGCTACCGAGGTTTATCTTTTTATTTCTTTTTTTTTTTTTTAAATGATACTTTTTTCATGCACTTGTGGAAAAAACTGTGCCATTAACGCCTTTACAGCTACCTTGGAAAAAAAAAAAGACCTTCAGCGTGTCAATGGTGGATGTAGTGCACTCTCCTTCCTTTTATTCACTCTGCAGAATGGGAAGTGCTATTACTGCTGTTAGACCCATTTTCACTCTGCATGTAGTTTTCCTTGAAATCTATTGTCTTCACCCTTCACAATTTTTTACTGCATTGCTCTTCTAAATGTGTTATTTGTGCAGCTAATACATCAGGTAGCAAGAAGAAGAAAAAACCCCCTTTGAGCAAAGGTAAAGGCAGAAGCTTCCTTCACAGGAGCAATCTTGGATCTGTCCCCTTGCTGCTTCTTCCTTTTAAAGTCATCAAACTTTGACCTGCTGACTCTAAAATGGACAAATAGCACAAAAAAATCCTGCATCTGCCTTTTTCTAGGCTATTGTTTAGAGGTCATGATACGACAGATAGAAAGGAGGCAAAACACTGGGAGGATGTAACAGTAAAACTGCTCATTGCAAATTACATTTTTCATCACTGATACAGTGCTTTGCAGCTCTTGAAGATAAAAAAAAAGTCAATTAGAATTACAATGAATGTAAAAATAAGCTTTTGTAATAAAAACCGTAATTTAAAATGGGATAATGTATCTGAAAATGGAAAGAGGAATCTCTTAAATCAAATGTCCTTCAGCTGAAGTTAATTTCAGTCAATAGGATTTTCAACTGTTTTAAATCGTATTTTAGCACTGGATTTATACAAGAGCAGCAAAAAGAAGACCTGTCTTTAATCACTTCTGTGGCTCCAGTGCAATCTTAAGCACACTCCCCAGTGTACTGAAGGTGGTGGGGCTGATGAACACTGTGTCTTCATCTGGGTGTGAATTCAGCACAAAAACCCCTTTGCTGAAGGGAGCAGCCAAAGCATTTTTCTACTGGGACCCCACACCCAACGAAGGACAGGAATTGCCCACCAGGGCTGGGCACAGGGATGCTTCCATGGGCTTGGCTGGGCTGAGTGAGGAGTGGGGTCTGCACAAATCCCCTGTTTCTTGCTCTCTCTCCAGCCTGATCCAGTAGATCAATTACAAACCAATACATTCCCCTCACTAGCCCAGGAGGGTGGATGTTTGCCCAGGGATGACCCATTCTCCTAATGCACCACACCACGTCCCCGTTAGGTGACATTTGTAGCATACGTCGCTCTGTCTGCTCTCTGTTTAAACACACTGGGGGTAAATATTAAATGTGATTTAGCACCATAACTCCTATTAGCTTTAATGAGAGTCTCATGGATTCATCCTGTGCTTCTTGATGAATATTTACCTCATTGTACATTTCAGCTCTTGTTTTTATCTACTCCTACTGTGCCAACTGCTGCTTGAAGTTATAATGATATCATTTTTATTTTTAAGTGTGTGCACACATGGCTATTGGTAATGCTCAGGACTGACAGTATTGCTGGGCAAAAGGGATAGTTTTGCCTCAAGCAAAGGGATGGCCAACCCTCTCCTGTGATCCACCCCTAGCCTTCCATTGTTCCTGACGACCTGACAAACTGGGGATTCTTCTTCTAAAAACACTCACAATCCTCCAAGATTAACCAATCTGAAGTCATTTTACAGGCAATGGGAATACCTACCGTTGTTCTTTTCCTTGGAACAACCAGAAAACCACAGTCCCTCTGCAAAGGACTAGCCAGACTCTCATAACCAGTGAGAACCAGTATATACACAGCCAGCCAGGGACCTGAGAGCTATGGGGGTGTCTGCAACGGGATTTTAGAAGAGTGTATCACCTTTTCCTGCAAAATGTGGAGAATCCTATCACACTACCTACCTACAAGTTGCTGTCAGGTATAATGAGTTTTTAAAACTACTCTAAGTCTTAGAAAGACGAGTCTGATGCAGGCAGAGCTCATTTTGCTGATGCTGCAGTGAAGGAGGTTCGAATGCAGATGTGTGAACCAACTCCACAGCCCAAAGCTCAGGGATCTGTCCTCTGCACAGAGCTTCAAAAATACCGGCCATAGGAATAGGACAACAGGCAACAGGCTGGGAAACAAGAAGGAGGGTAGATTTAGAGTAGGTATTAGGAAGAAATTCTTTACTGTGAGGGTGTGAGGCAGTAGCACAGGTTGCCCAGAGAATCTGTGGCTGCACCATCCCTGGAAATGTTCAAGGCCAGGCTGGATGAGGCTTGGAGCAACCTGGTCTAGTGGAAGGTGCCCCTGCTCATGGAAGGGGGTTGGAACGAGACGATCTTTAAGGTCCCTTCCAACCCAAACCGTTCTGTGATTCCATGCCAGCCCCTGTGGCACTTACTCAGTAAGATGATGATGCAGATCAGGATGGCAATGATGGCCCCCGTGCCCAGCCCTGCAGCGGCCACGGCCCCGATGGTGGTGCAGTCGCCGTTCTCGTCGCAGGGACACACCTTCACCTTGATGACAGAGGTGTTGTACAAGGGGGGGTTTCCTGAGTCCGTCACGATGATGGGCACATCATACACACCCGCCTCCAGGTACATGATCCGTAAACTGAGCTGGGCGTAATCACCTGGAGAGACCAAGAGGGACAGACAGATGACAGACACTGGTAGAGCCTTGCAGCCACACCTGTGCAGGCTCCTCTGCTAGAGCAGAGTCCTGAAGAAGAGGCTCTCAGCAACACACCCAGGCAGGACAGCTTCAGACTTCTGCCCTAACAGTCTGGCCAACAACCAGCCTGTGATCTGCAAATTACCGTGTGTTTTCACTGCTGCACTAACCTACCTCGGTGCCATTTGCAAATCCAATTGCCTGTGTTCAAAATGGCATCAAATGCAAATAGTAACACATTTGCCCAGCCCTGAGGCTGGGCTGACCCTGGCCACTGTGCAGGTTCTGTTTTCACCACCCTCCCACCTCGGGATTTTTGGGAAGCCCATTGCCCATTGATGACACGCTCAGCCAGGTAATCCCACTGTGATACAGAGATTGAGCCCTGAGCTGTGAGGGCACAAGCTGTTACCCCTGGTCTGGTACTCTTTGCCAGACCTCAGCAAGAGCAACCAGCTATGAAGCCAAAACCAGCTCATAACTCCATGATATTTTCCATCCTCTGCTGAAACTACCAATAACCAGAGCAATTAGGGCCATTTGTGGTTGCACGCTGCAATATAAAAATCCTTCACATACTGGTAATCTTCACACTTACCTAGCCCTCCTGGTTCCATGGTAAATTAAAAGGCTGCCTTTATGCAATTATGGTCAGAGAAATGAACATTGATCCTGATTGTGGCTTATGACAATTACACTGGAGGAACATAAGGAAGACTGATAATAGCTTTTTTCCCCTTGGCCATTATGGATGATTTATACTCTGTTCACCACTGATAACTGTTCATAATTATGAACTGCATTAAAAAAAGCCAAGTGCCAAGGCTCTTAGAGTTATGCTGCAGGTCTGATACAAATCATTCCTGATTAACTATCTTGTCTATAATGTCAGCCATAATGCGCTTTAAAAAACAAAAATCGGATAAAAAAAAACTAGCTAAGTTTGGAAGCTGGAAACCGCACGTGGCCTCATTAGCGAACGAGAGCCCAAATGTCCTCAGGATTGCCTGCCCCATTTACCATTCAGCCGTGTTATGGTCCAGTTCTTCCTCACCGCAGATGGCACACTTGGCAGCTCGAAGACGAAGGGCCCGACGTTTGGATCGATGTCAGCGTCCGCGGCTGTGATGTTGATGACATTCAGGTTTGGCTTTTCACAGATCTGTGCCTCCTTTGGCAGGAGCTCGGGAGCGTTGTCGTTGATGTCAATTAGGTAGATCTGCAGAGTGCCAGTGCCGCTGGCGGGGGGGATACCTGCACGGGGGAGGCAGAGCCAAACACGGACCCATGGCCATCACTCGGGAAGCAGCGGGATCAACAACACCACGGACCAGCCCCCTCTTTGCCTTCCCATTTCAATAAACCAGGCTGTTCACCTTCCCTCCTTGGACCTTATTAGGGACATGCACTTTCATGGTCCCTTGCTTTACGAGGCATTATTAAAACTTCCCCAAGCCTCCTAATGTTGTTTTTCGTTCCTGCAGAACGTGGAGGTTGAGTCCTGCAGACCTGGAGCCTACAGCAATGTCCTTAGTCAAACTAAAATTACAAGCAGGTGATGCCAAGCTGCTCCTGCAAATCTTGGTAATGGCTGTTTTGAAGAAGAAAAAACATTAGAAAGATAGCTGACAAGAGGAAGAAGAGGGCTTGGAGGGAAAAAAACCCCCAAGTAGTATAAACTTTTGGTCACCATTTACTGTAGCACTTGCTGGCCAATTACAGATTTGCAGACCATTACACTGCTTCAAAGAATACCTGACTGTCCAGCATGTCCCACATCCAGCTCCAGCTTTAGTGGTGAAAGGTCCTTGTTGGCAGCCTACAGTAAGACTCAACCACCAGTGAACATGTTTGGTGATGCCACTGACCCCCACAGCAGCTGATGTCCCAGTATACAGTTCTGCATCCTCTCTACATCTGTTCCAACCAGCAGGGATTCTGCAGCACAGCAGTCCTGGTCCTCCAACCCCTTCTTGATGGAGAGCCAAATCTGTCTGACTAACGACCACTTTAACAAAGTAATACCTGTCCTGGCAGGACAGAACAGCCTTCCCAGAAATGGCTCAGTATTTTTCACTTCTCTCCCCACACATTTCTCTGGCAGCTCTGTGTTGGCCTGCTCACTGCCTGCCTCCCTTCTCAGGCAGCGTTGCTTCAGCAATTATTTTTTAAGTATGTATTGTCAGTCCTGGCTTTTCCTCCCAGTGCTGGATACAAAGCTACACAAACCACTTCCCCACCAGAATTCTGCTTCCACAGACTTTCCTTCCTACATTCCTTTCTCCATTTCCCAAGGGAGCCTTGACAATTCTGAAGGAGCCTTGGAAATGCTTCTTTCATGGTTCCCACATAAGTTCTTCAATCACTGATCTCATCCTTTCATCTAGTAAGCATGGGGGTAGGTGCTTACCCTCCAAAACAATGTCTTTTGATCAGCCTTGAAAGGTTATGGAGGGACAGACAGACCATCAGGACACTGGGGCTGAACACGAAAACTGACTTTCAGGATGAAGCAAAGTGATTTTAGTGCTTTCACATTACCCAGAATATCTTCTGGAACAAAAGCAAGGCTCCCACTGTAACCTCTGAGACAAACAGAACACAAACCCTCAGTCCTGAGAGGCACTAACTGGCACGTGGCTGAAATAACCTGCAATTGCTGCACATACAAATGCAGTTTTGTTGGGCTATTGAGTATTGTTGGGCTCTGTGTCCTGGTACTTTTGTTTCTTTGTGCTCCTGAGTGCAGTTCTGGGGCAGTTTCAGGAGAAATGAAAAGCAAACAATTTTTTAAATGGCCAAGTGGAACCATGGGACTTTTCACATTATTTCAGCTGTCTTATGTGGAGAGAGCAGGGACATAGATAGAGCAGGTACTGATATAAAATGAAGGATCCTTTGATTTTATGCTTGAGAAGAGGACTACCATCGCACCCCTCACTCCAGAGGAGAAGCTGGTCTGCTCCCTGAAATTAAGACTGAAATACTAATGACAAAAGAAAGAGGAATACACAACCTCTACATCTACATTTAACTTTTGCATTCTCCTTCACTGCCTTTTTCACAGTGCCAGAGCCTACATTCCCACAGAAGGGTATAAGCCAAGGTTTTCATCTTCAGCTGCAAGAAGGAGTCGCTCCCATCCTGCTTGTGCAAAAATTTCTAAGGAACTTGGGCCACTGTCCTGATAAATCATGGCAGAAATGAAGTAAGCTGTGCCTGTGGCTGACCAGCATCTTCCTGTCATTGAGTGCAGAAAAGCAGGAATATGCTCTCAGCCTGTTTTCCTACAGTACTGGGTCCCATGGGTGAATTCCCATGAGGTCCTCTGATACTGAAGAAGGGGTAGGAACCTCCTTCCTTCGGACAGACTCTCTCTCCCCTATTCAGCTCCTTATTTCATGAAATCTGTTGGAATATGATATATTTAAGTTCTGTGAGCTTCACTGTGAGATTGGCTGAAGGGTTCAAACACTGCCAGGTTCCACACTTGTGTAGACACAGTGTGATTCAAGAGACTCTCCTGGGAAAGCAGGTTAAAATTGTGCTGCCAATTAGGATTCCCCTTTTACCCCCTTACATTGCAGCCAAGACTTTTCCTAAAGTGAGTATCTTTGCACTGTAGCCCAGGGAGAGAAGGAGAACATGTCCAAGGAGTATTCGGCTAAACTTCTTCTTTTCCGTGTACTGAGAAGCAAAAAGAACTTCAAGGAAAGAAGGCACTGCTGCTTCCTCAAGAAAGAAAGAAAAATCCCCACCAAAACCCTTGACTCAAACCCTTTCTTTGATGAGTACGTGATGCTGGAGAACCTGGAACTTGGGAGAAATGTGGAAAGAGTCTATTAGCCTAGATGAAACTTTAGCTGTTATCCTGAGCACTCTAGACAGAATTTTAAATGAGGTGTTGCTTTATGTACATTTTAATGGCTGCAATATACCAGTGATAGATGAATTTTTCAGGCTAAAGAGATTTATCTAGGTCCTCACATTCTGAGCTGCTGAATGATGGATGGATGTGGAGGTGCTGATGCACTGCAGCATCAGCACCGAAGCCAAGGAAAGGGGTTAACTCCACATCACATGGTACTAAGTGCCCAGGATTTGCAAGGTCAGATGGTGAGGATTTGGTTGATGGGTTCAAGCTCTACCACTGCTTTTGTGAACAGCCTTGGCCAACTCATTTGACCTGTTTTACTCTGTGGCTCTTGCAGGTGACCACCACTAGAGCATCTTGAGAATATTTTAGATTTCACTGCCCTGGCTGCCTTCATGGAGGTGAAGCTTAAGATGGGGCAGTGGGACCAGTCCTACCATTCATGGCACACAGAAGGGGTAAAATGCACTTCTTGGTACAGCTCCTCAGCCCTGAAACTCTTCCAGGAGTTTCCCTCGCCCCTGTGACCTGGGATGCAATGACTGAAGTGACGGGTGGAATCCCAAAGGGAGGAAGTTTTCACTAGCCCTGCAAGCACCACCATATCAGCTCATAGCAGCCATGGCACCTCCAGCCTGAGGGATGACAAGATCTAACACAAACACTGCCCTGAAAGCACCTGCAGAGTTCGAGCAGTATACAAAGGTGCTCACAGCCAAAGTCAGACTTAACTGTGCTGCTGAAGGACGGCTCTGGTTTGAGTGAGTGCTCAGCACCCTGCAGCAGGAAGGTGAGGGCAGGAGAGGGGAAGGAAGGCCCTCTCCTTGCCCTGGGAAACTCCTGAGCCCTTGACAGAGCCTTTTCCAGCTGGAGGAACTGATGAATGAAATACTAGCATGGCCACGTTTAGGTATGGTTAGCAGAATTCAACAGAATTAGGAAGAGAAATACAGGGCAGCAGCAATGGGCTGCTTGCCTTGAGCGAGGCCAGTGCTGAGGTCCTTAGTGCTAATTTGACCAAAAAAGCACTGAGTGATCTTTAATGAGTAGAGAAGAGCAAGCTTTAACAGGACTTCTCCAAGAGAGAAGACACTGACTGGCCTCAGTGGCTCTGGTGATAAATCACACCAGCACCCAGATGCTCTGATGGTGGTTGCACATTTCAGGAATGGTAGTGACAAGAAAGTGATCAGCTCCAGTGACAGACAGACAGACAGTTCAACAGCTGGGCTTATTTTTAATACCCTCCTGCCATCCCCCTACACTTATTTCTGGTTTCCTGATGGAGGGCTTCCTGAACGCTCTGATCAGGGCCTCTGGGACGATTACCAGGACTGGTATGCTCGGCAGCCCTGGCAGTGCACATCCCTTTGATATTTTTTTTAAGTTCAGGCTACACAGCTACACTGAACTCCCCAAATCGATTTTCCATTTGTCCTCCCTTTCCCTTAATAACACTCTCCGTATACTGTGCACATTTAATTTACTCCAGCAATTTCCCGTCCCACTTTCACATTTTTGACCATAAAAACCTGGGAAAAAGATAACTTATACTGACAACTCTGTCAGGGCATCATTTCTCTTAATGCATCACATTAGAGTCTTATTGAAGCATGAACAATGTGAAGCCTGGGCTCACCGTTGTCAGCCGCCAAGAATGTGGCCTCGTAGACATTATTCTTAATGTAGTCTGACTCTCGATCAAGGACAGCAGCAGTAGTGATCTGACCATTTGTGGCATTAATGTTCAGCCAGTTTGCAGGATCTGACAGCTTAGAGTATCTACAGAGAAAGGAAATAAATACATGGCAGTCTTTTCACTGACATACCCTTAATATTGCTCGAGATAACGGTTTTTCTGGACTCCTGACCTGTGATTCAAAGGACCTTTGGATAACTGGTTTTGTTGACAAACACAATGCTTAATTGAGTATATGGGTTTTGACCTTTGCAATTATTCAATTTCTTTCGTTTAAAAGGTTTTCCTTTCCACTGTGTGCCACTCACACGCCAGCTTCCTGCTGCCAGGAGTGGCCACAGCCCGAGGTCTCTGCAGCCAAGGAGAAATGGGGTCTGCAATGACCATTGCATTTGTATGCCTCAATCAGAGGATGGATTCCTGTGCTCTCCTTCTCCTGATCTTGCCCTTCCTAAAATAGGTATTGCTTTAAAGTCAAGGATGTTCCTGTTTTCTGCCTATGAACAACAGTTTGGGAATACCACATTGGAAGAAGGCCACTCTTTTGTATCAGAATTGCATCCTCATCAGCAATTGCCTTGGGGGCAGTAATCAGACCTCACAGCTGCACTGAGGTGTGGACTCAAGGGTGAAGCAGCTTCAGGCCTGCTCTCCTGCAACATTTTTACATGTTCCTGAAATAGCAGGGAAGATGATCCCATGCATGTGGGAGGTTTGAAGAGAGCAGCAACAAGGAATTCCCTTGGCAGTCCTCAGTATCCCCAGGGCTGGAAGGACTAGTTGCCTCCCAATTACTCAGTCAACTCACAGCCCATGTCTGTTCATGCCCTACAGAACCAGCTTTGACCATGGTTTGTTTTGGGTAAACTTTTTCCGTGTTCTCCAGATCAACATGTTCTGTTCATCTTTCTCCCTTGTTTTATTGCTTTATTCATTGCTCTTGATTTCTACCTCTCAGTTTTGTACAGTTTGAACTGAGATGGACCATTACTATCCAACTGGAAGCTAATAAATGGCTGAACTATAAATGACTGAAATAAGCAAACAAAAGCTGAGTTTATTTCATGGCTAACTCAGACCTGCTGATAGTTTTATGTAATTTTTTTGTAGTTAGATATGCAGGTGAGAGCACTAGCAGCTTCTGGTGAATATCCCTTTCCAGAAATGGGCTGTTTGAAGCAGAAATTCATAGGGAAACTTGAGCTGCATCAATCCGTGTGAGCAGGAAAGCAACACCCAGTTGCACAAGCCCCTGCCAAAGGAAAGAATTACATTTTATGGAGCTAGACTCTTTGGGATGTTTTCATTTCATTTTAATACCACTGCTGTGAGGCTCCTGCCCTTTCTCTGCTAAATGACCAGGGATCCAGTTTCAAAGCTGACTTTGTGAATGTATCTGTGGCTAATGAGGATAACTTGAGGTGTGACAGTGGCCATGCCAAGCTGTGCCTCACTGGAGATGCTCCTGTTTCCTTATCTTCTATTTGTAAAAACTCTATTTCATCAAAGACTATTTAGAGAGACCAAAAATTGTATGCAAGGCTCTAGCAGCTGGATCAGCTCTGCAGAGTGCTTATCATGGATCTGTATAGGCTTAGCTTTTTGGGTATATTTTTTCCTAACTCACCAATGCCAACTGTGAAGTAAAAAATAAGATATCCTTTGCATAGCTCACAAAGACAGGACCCCAAAAATGCCCCACTGCTTCTTGCAAAGCCTGGGCATTGGCTGTCCTGATGCAACAGGAGAGAGATTGTATTGGGTTTGGAAATTAAGTGCTGGTGAATACACAAAATGTGTGTCCTGGAAGCCCTAGGAAAGAAACAATTCAAGTAACTGGCTGTTCTTATTCCCAGAAAGTCTTACAAGACCCTACACATGCGATGACAGGAAAGGTAGGTGCTCGTTTGGATTACAGATCACCCACCTCCACCTTAGAGGGAGCACTCAATCAGAAATGAGCTGCTCTCTCCTTTGAAAACCAGCCTTGGTACAGACATCAGGGAAATAAAGACCCTTCAAAGGCCAATATTTCAAAAAGAACCTAAGAAAAATGGGCTTGTTAGTTAGGATGGTCTCTCTCCTCCAAAGTCGCAATACCTGTCTAAAGACAACAAGATGAGGCAGTGAATAAACTATCATTTCCTAGACCAGACAGCTCTGTGCCAGGTGAAATATTTCAAACTGTTCCTGACACAAAATGTCACAACTGATGTAAGTTTAAGTGGCCTCAGCTGTGGTCACATCGTCTACTCAGGTTTTGCTAAAAATACTGCAGTCCTTACAGGCTGGGAGGAAAAAAGAAACAAATTTCTGTGGATGTAGAAGTATCCAAAAGCAGGAAATGCCATTTCCCGTCTGCACAGACAGACCTAAAATAATTGTGGAAGTGTCACAAAGACTCTCATTTTCACACACACTTTTCTGCCAACTATTTCCCGGTGGGAAGGCGTGTCAGTCTCACTCGTGGACTGTGGATTCAGTCCCCCGCCTGCCCAGGTGGGGCAGAACAGAGTGAGTGACACCCTCCTGGTCACAGCACAGACTAAAAGTGCTCTTAAAATGCTTAGATCTGACTTTTACAAAGCTAAAATTTTGCCAGCTAAATCCATTTCATAGGGAAAGCAGGTAAGGAGGAGGTTGTGTTTGGCAGCTTGTCTGAAGAGAAACGGAAGGTCAAAACAAATTGCACTTACTGAGAGCAGGGAAGGGCTGCTGGGGAGCGTTAGTGAGACACAGACCAAGTGCCAATGGCTTGTGAATGGGCGTTTGACTGCTCAGGCAATACTCAACTATATGACACCTTAAAAGCCTGCCCAGCAGCTGTTTGTAACCTCACTGAACCGGGCTGACAGCTCTTCTTGCACTTCACTTTTAAGCCAGGCTGAACCTAAATCCTCTGAAAGCAACACAAGGCATGATTAAAAATCCCAGCCATTCCCTTGGAAAACCCAGGCCTAGCCCCTTCTGTGCCTCAGTTTCCCCACCTGTAAAGCAGAAATAACAAAGCTGCCTTTTTCTAAACCTCTGTGTTTATGAAGTGCACGAACACCACAGGTCAGAGCATCCCGGGCAAGGCAGAGATAAAGGGTACAGTGCAGTCCTGACCTCTGTAACAACTCAGGAACCTCTTGTTATCAACTGCTTCATTTGAAGGTGTGATCTGCCCTATGGCAAGCCAGTAACATGGGATCCAACTCTGTCTGCCCTCCCCGACCCAGCTGCTCAGACTCTGGCTTATCTGGAGCGGGGAGGATTGTGAGTTTACAGGCTTGCGGGATACTCTGCAAGCACCTGACTGCAGATGCCAGTCCCTGCCAAGCATTTCATTTGTATCACATCAGTTAGTTTGGAAATCAGCTTTCAGCTGCTTGGCTCCCCAGACTTCTGCAGCTGAACCCCCCACCTGTATGGGAGCGCCCTGGGCTGCCTGGTGTCCCACCTTACTGCCTGCTGCATGAAGCGATCGGGATCCACCGCTGAAAACGTTGTCAGGACTGTTCCTGTTGGCACCCCTTCCTCCAGCCTGATTAACTTGTGGTTCGTTGGGAAATACGGTGCTTCGTTGACATCTGTGACTGAAATGGTGACTCCTGCTGTCGACTGGAAGGACATCTGGATGCCACTGGCCAGAGGAGCTTGGTTTGATACCATCACTGTCAGCATGAATGCTCTGTTCATCTCGTAATCGACTGCCTAAAACAAACAAACAAGCAAGTATAGAGCCAAGCAGAGAATGAATTCTACCTTCTGGCTGAAAGCTGCAAGATTAGAAGGCAGATATCAAAGTTGTTGCCTCATCTGGTTTCCTCCTGAGCTGAGTTCTTTCGAAGGTGCAAATCCAGACCAGCTTCAATCCAGTGCAGGATTTGGCCTTCCAGTGTTTGAAGGGTCAAATATTAAAACAAAATCCACACATGAAAAATTTCAAACAGCAGGGAGGACTTGCCCTGTTTTTCATTCCAATGCTAAGTGGTTTCCAAAAGAAAACCTTCCTGTGAGAGTGGAGCATCAAATGAACAAACCCACCCAGGGCTGCTCTAATGCAACAGGTGGAGCCTGTTAAGAGGGATGGGACGGGTACTTAGCAGTGCTATTAGCACTGAAAACTGCTGACTTTGTAACTAGGAGGGTCTATGCGGACCCATGAGCCTGAAGGGCTCTTTATTTTCCCTCTTAAATGAGTTTACAAGCAACGGTGGAGCTGCCAGGAACAACGCCTGGCCTGGTTAAGCAGGTGGCCCTTCCAGTGGGACCTCTGGTCCTCCTGCAAGGCACCTCCTTATCCCCCGAGGCTTCCTGCACACTCCTACAGCTGGGTATTGCTGCTGGGAGGTCACAGATCTCTCCTCAACAGGCATGTGAAGAGGATGTGTCTCGGGAGCCAGACGAGTGAAAAGCCTTTGCTGGCACGACTGACTGAACCCAGTATAATAATAATAATTTCTAAACCATCCCACTAATTATTACGAGGGAAGTTGCTAATCATCTGCCAGGGAGGCTTGAGTTATGCAGGATCACACCTCTGCCTGTTAAAAAACGCTTTGCCGTGATTTATAAATTTAGAAGCATAACCACTCTCCCTGATACCTTCTCCAGCGCTGAGTCTGCAAAGCAAACACTCACGGTGTAAAACACCACTGACTTCGGCAGGGCTGGGCTCATTTACACCAGCAAGATCTGGCTGCCATGTCCTGTTTAATACCCAGTATTGTCAGGAGAGAAATCAAATCATAGGAGGCTACACGAGAGAAACAAATTTCAGGGGCAAGAGGTAAAACAGCGGAATCTCTATTCGATTGAAGTGCAAATGTTCCCATTGCTAAATGATTTCCTGACAGGCAGGGCCAACATTTAATAAATAAAAGGAAGCATAAAGATTCCCAGTACACCCACCCTTGCTGACTCACAGACTTGTACTGCATTCAAAAATGATGCATTGTAAAAGTTCCCAGTTAAACACTGTTCAAGGCCTTGAAACAATTTGACTAATGTGTTTCCTCAATTTCTTTTCACAACCCTCAAATTTATATTTCTACAATATTAATTCTCTCTTTTTTTTTTCTGTTTGCTAACCTGCCCACAGCCAGCCTGCACCTCCCTCCCCACAGGGGCTCAGAGGGAGCAGGGGGGCTGAGATCAGCAGTTCCATGGGGAATGATGTGGGAAACTCCAAGCTGCTGATGCTCAGAACAACACTGACCACACACACCTCTGCTAAGATGTGGCCTGATGCAACGTAGTGGTTTTTTCCCCCCTAAAATGTAGAGCTGTTTACTCAGATTCTTCCTCTCTCTTCTGGGAGCAACAAACCCAGGGCTACAGAAAAGCCATGCAGGGAGCAAGGTTGGACTGGGATCACCCATCCCATCCAGGAGGCATAAGTGTCACGTGCTGGCACATGGTGGCACAGTGTCCACCACACTTCAGTCTGCGAGACAGAGCTGGTCTGCCTCCATCTCTTCTGTGCTCATCTGAGTCCTATTTCACACAGTTTTGTTGAAAGAAAAATACGTAAAATCAAGGTCCTGTGCTGTCCCGGCAGCATTTGTGCTATTGGCCCCTGTGGGACAGCAGCCCCTTGAGGCAGACATAGTCCAGCCCTAAGGCAGAAGTTCTTTCACACCATAATAAACAATTTCTACCAGAACAGTTCTTATTTCTGCTCCCTAAAACTGCCTCCCTTTGAGGATAACAGGACACAGAGCACCCTGTGTTCTTCACACGGCTCTAATCCCTTCTGCCTCCCTGCATCTCACTGATAAAAGCTGCATATTGGTCATTCAACATGGTTTTAGGGACATGGTGCACTTGGCATTGCTAGGTTAACAGTTGGACTCGATGATCTTAAAAGTATTTTCCAACTAAAATGATTCTCTGATTCCATGACAACAGGATTCTGAAAAGGCCCACAGAGTCGCTGCATTTGGGACAAGGACTTGGACACTTGGGACAGTGTTGGACTGTTGCCTGCTTTTTACTTTCACGTCCAAGAAGCACTTGACACGAAATTAAAAAGCAGCACTTTTGCAGATACCCCTTGCTGGATGTTTGTTACGGCACAAGCGGCTGTGAAATATCCCCCTGGAGATGCTGCACATCCTCCTCCTTCACGAGCATCTCCGACCTGGATGCAGCAGTGGGATACCAAGGGCTCGCCACGTGTCCTCCTTTTCTCAAGGTACTTTTAACTGAAGTGAACAAATTTGCCTGATGTTGTAGTTGAGGCAAATAATAACTGAAGCTTCGGCAGCATCTCCATTAGAAATTCACAGCTCTGATCCATGCAGAGTTTATAATAACATTTTACTTAGCTGGCTGCCACAGGGCAGCCACTGCTGCTCTGGGAGATTGTCTTCAGACTCTGCGGTGTCTCATCTGAGTGGGAAGTTTCTCTCTCCCCTTGATCAAGGCTTTCTTTGAAGATTAGGGTCTTGCACAGTTATGGAAATGGTTTGGAAAGGCAAGAACAGAAAAGGGAAATGTTACACTTCTGGTGATCAGATTGGAGCTGCAGATGGGGTTTTGCTGAGGGCAGCTGCAAAATGTCCTCCATGAGCACCATCTGAACTCCAAAGGGCTTTTTGGTTTGGAAACATTTCTGGCCCTCAATTTCAGGCCCCCAAATTCTAGTGAAGTGGTGGGATTCTTCACAGAACACCCTTCTCTGCTCTGTTGCTGTGACTGCCGTGGCCCAGACACAAGCCCCTTTGCTTGCAGCAGTGAGGAGTTACATGTAAGCAGCTTTAAAGAGCCACATTAAAATCCAGCCATGTAGGGTCTGTAAATAAATGGTTCATCACTTGACTTAATTTTTTACCTGTGTTTTCAACCTACATCAGTAATCAAACCAGCAAGACACTGCTCCTACACTGCGAAGAACAAGCTCTGACTGGCCACCCAGGCTGACGTGCGTACATCACCCAGATCTTTAAGCATATTCACTTATTAATAGAGAACAAAATATTTCAAAGAAGAGGGTGGAATCCTAAGAGTCTTCCCTTCTTCACCATGAAAATTTAATCACAAGCAATTTCGCTCATTCTCCTTGCTGAAAATACACCAAAAAGCCTCCCGGCTCGACAGGGGTAGGAAACTCTGGGTGCCCAGGAGGATCAGGTGAGGTGAGATAGTGAAGACATCCAGTGCCATTTCAAGCTCTGAGCTCAGCTTGACAAGATGGGATTTTCATGTGGTTCTCTGCATTGTGATCACTGTGGGTTACACAGCAGTGGAAAGTCAACACCAGCATCAGTGGTGTCTTGACAAATCTGCCCTGTGTTTTGCCTGCAAGTCCTGAATAAGGGATGGTTTATTATGCACAAGTCCTTGTGCAGCAGTGATGATCATGCAAATCCCCTGTTGTTCACCTCGAGGTGCCTTTAAACTAAAGTCCTGACACTTTGCTATATTAAAAATAAGGGGTCCTTCTCTGTTTGCAATGAAAACATTGGCATTTTGATTTCAGACTGGCTGCTGATGTCAATGGAAGCTGAATTCTAGCATTTTACTTTGTTGAGTCTTTTCTATTTAAGCAGAACATACAGAGATATGGATATGTGTACACTTAAACACATACATGCACCCACATACACATGCCTAGAGCTACTGCTAAGCTTGAAGAGGTTTCATAATGTTGTACCAGGTAAGGCTGTCAACCATCATTACAGAGCAATAAAGAGTGATAATAAAAGGACCCTGCCGAAATACCATCTGGCAGGTAAGATGATGTCTCCCTTGAAGTTTCAGCAAAGCAACATCTGCAGACACACACACACATAGCCTAAGGGTCAGACAACAGGACAGGCTCACAAGCTCACACATTCCTACCAGTGTAACCTCACTGGCATTTCACTGATGTCATTTTTCCTAATACCCAAACTGTGCACATTAGGAACGACTGCAACTTGTTTAGCTAATAAGAGGGAAGCAGAGCTCTTTTTTCACATTGCTCTTTAAACATCAGCACTTCATCCTAAGTTTGTGATTAAAACTTTTCGTTAGAGAAGGCCAGACTTATCAGAAGATGCTGGCTTTATCCATCACAGTGGGTATTATCCTTCCCAGGTGCAGTGCACGGTGTTGTGCAGCTCCTACATATCACAACAGCCTATGTGTGATGTCTTCGCTTTTTTCTGTAGTTAGAGGGAGCATCCACAGGCATCTTATCTGGGAAGGGCTTCAGTGAATGCTGAAGGGATCCAGTGATGTTCTGGCTGTGTGTAATGACTGCAGAAACACTCCCTGGCCTCAGAAACCGAAAGAGAAGCGAATGCTCAAGTGAAGATAAAGTCATGTTCTTTGGAGGCAGGGAAGGAAACACAATTTGATACTTGCTGCAGATATCTTGAGGCTTCCAGCTCTTGCAGGAAATGGGGGCAAGAAGGGATGGTGGATATTTACAGCCTTATTTCTCAGAGTTTTTAGACAAGATCCTCTGCTGATCTAACCTAGGGGGTGGCTTTCACTTGAGTGGAGCTATCCTGAGCTGAGGGTTTGTCCCACACTGTGTGTTTATCACTTAACACTAGGAAAAGGAAAACTTCTCTAAATTTTTTCCTTCCAAGCAACTCAGTCAGAGGGAAAATCTCCTTTCCTTCTGTTACCAGAAAACTCACTCCTCCTGATATCTCCCCTGCACTCCCTGCTTTCACAGAGGATCACTTGACTGAGCCCTGCAGTGAAACACTACCCCTGATTCACAGCAAACCAGGGGTTTTCTGGCTCAAGAAGGGCAGGGCTGCACAGCCCAGGTCTGTTCCCTCTTACAGTGCTCAAAGAGCTAAGCAGAAGCAGGAGGTGGAAGTCAGGCTTGGGTGCTGGGAGGACCCTTCACCATGTGAGGCTTTTTGAAAGCTCATGGTGGGCTGAGCTGAGGTGGGAAACCCAGAACCAGGGCCATACGCTTGAAGTGAGACTATTCAGGACTCCTGCACAGAGAGATGAGAAACAACAGATCCGAGCACTTATCTTCCCAGGTAGAGAAGGCATGAAATAACTTCAGGTGCCTGGCAATCCCTGTAGCCTTAAGTAGCTGAAAGGGTGATAAACAGGGATTTGCTTTGGCTTCCCCCTTACCTTCACCACGGTCACCATGCCCTCGTTGGTGACGGGGTCTGTCCGGATGGTGAAGTGGCCGGAGGGGTCCCCGCTGATGATGCGGTAGATGGCATTCCAGTTGGGGGAGTGAGGCTGGTCCCGGTCCATCACCGTCAGATTTGCCACCACAACCTCCACTCTGTTCTCAGGAACCTCTCCTGAATACTGCAAATAAAAGACAGGTCACAGTGGGAGCTTTCTGTCCATCCTTGTGGCTACCTCCCTTCTCCCCTACATCACCAGGCTGACTGGAAAACCTGTCCCATGGAGAGGACTGTGGGGTTATAGGTAATGAGCAACACATCTCTTTCTCACATCCCTTTTTTCTGGTTTTCCTATTTTTTTCTAACTGTGAATACTTTCCTGAACCCTTCAAAGTCTAGTTTCACCTCTCAGCCCTGCTATCACACAGTCACTGCACAAGCTTCAGCAAATGCTCCAAGGAAGGAAACAAAAAAATGTTCTTGATATGCTTGTTCAGTTACAGCAACGAGAGAGTTAATTGTCAACAGCAGGGGAAAATGGCAGACTAAAATGTCTAAATTTTTTAGGATGACTATGTCCCTTTATCCCAAGGTATTTTGCCTCAGATTTCAGTGATGGCATTTTATTGCTTCTTCAGTGATTTTACTTCATTTTCCTTCTTTCTTGCCTTTGATTTGATTTTGTCTCATTATTTGAAGTGTTTCTTGTGATTTTGCCACAGCCTTTCCTGGTGCTTAATTCTCTCATTTAGCACTGATTTTTATGGAGCATGTCCCATTCAGGCATATCCTGATACATTAGCTGCATTCTTTCCTGCTTTCCAGTCCCTGATTTATCACAGGGCTGATCAGGGATCCTGGCCTGTGAATACTTCCAGTGTTTGGGGCTCAAAAGCTGCCAGTAAGACACATTCCCAAATTTTCAACTGTCCTCATCTCTCAGCATTGCCTTTTAGCAGCACTTGCAAATCAACACTCTGATTGGCATATGGCAAATTAAACACTGGGGAAATGCTGGGAGCGGCTGGCTTGGAGTCTGTAACCGAAATCCTGGCCCCAAACTGCAGGAGCAGAGCACTTCTAAAATCTGGCCTTTGGTGTGCACAAATGCCAGGTTGTGTAAATGATAATAAATCATTCCTTTGTTAGCACAAGAGTCTGTTTCCCCTGTAACCCATCTCCATCCATTGGCATCTTCCAGTTATATTTAGTATATATTATTTCACCACTGACAGGAAAAATATTCAATCTGCCTTATGCTAATGTAAATTTAAATTTGCCCTTTAGTGGTATCCTGAATGGCATCTTGCCCTCTTTTCCATTATGCACCTGTCCTAAACAAGTTTTCATTAGTGAATGCAGATGGCATCTCTTTCCAGCCATGCTGAGTGGTGGGGAGGAACAGTGGGAAGCTGCAGGATAATTCTAATTCCAGCACCCGCTACAGCTCTTCTTTTCTCTTTACTTCCCATGATTTCACTTGTTCTTTACCCATTCTCTTGCCCAGTTTGGAGTCTCTGTGGCACACAGCTTAAGCACAGGAAATATATGAAAATTTATCAAAAGCCTCTTGAAACATCAATTAGATTATGTCATATGTACATTCTATTATCAACCTCGTCTGAAACCTGCTCCGAAGAACTGAAGGAGATTAGTTAAACAGTTAATCTATTAGTTAAACAGATACAGATTTAGTATCTCCCTAAATCCACACTAGTTACTGCCCATTACATTAAATTAATGTTGTGGCATGGCTGCAATGACAAACTGATGAGCCCCAATCTCTTTTAGGAGGTGGCTGCACTGATGACAGCATAGTATCATACTGTAATTCCAAAGGAATTAAGCAATTTGTGAAACCACCTCAAATCTTTGACCCAGCATCTGTTTTATGCCCTGCAGAATTAACTCACCAAGAGTAAGCCATCGGGTGTATTTAAGATTTTTAAGAGGGCCAGTCCTACAGGCTGCTGAACACCTTTAGTAGGTCATAGCCCAGGTGCTGCCAACGAGTTTGGGTTACATGGAGAAGTCCCCCACAATCACCAACAGATATTACAGCAGCTTCTCTGAGAGCCATCACAGCACCTGTTTTCAGCCCATAGTTATGAAGCTTACGTGACATATTTTAAAATATGAGGTATATTAAAAATCATAAATACACAAGCACATGCCAATATAAAGCCTGGAGGAAGCTCACAACAGCCTATAGAGGTTTTCCATTAGGGTAAATACCACAATGCTCAGTCTATACTGGGCAATCCAGGAGTTCAGCCAGTTGTTGACCTCTGTTAGGTATAGTTAGGAAATTATCAGTCCTAAGCAACATTTAGACTGGACATTGCCTATTTTGCTTGCAAAGCAAAGTATTTTTCTGATGAGAACAGAGCATCTTCACTGGAATTAATGGAGCCATTCACAGCTATTCAGGGTGAGAAGGAAATCTTGGAGAGATGTGCTATGAAGAACAGAACAATTTTCATCAGCTACCAATAAGCAGCTACTGGGAATTCAAAGCTGATCCTGAATTTCCTCTTCCCACACTCCTCCACAACTATTATTACAGGTAAATGCTGTAATGTGTATTGTCCACAATTGTCTTTACCTTTAATGAAATTAAGTAATGACAGTAAATTACACCTGCTAAAGGAAGGATGGCAGCACAAAGCTACCCACACTTCTTTAATGTCATTCCCTCCCTACCCTGGAATAATTCAGGATAATGAACATCTTTCACTATGCTGCTTTCCAGCATTCCCTCTGCTGTAAGTTCTCTTTCATAAGATTACAATTGATTTTCAAATAAAGAGAAGCATATCTATTCAAACAAGGTAAAACAATGGGCAGCGGAGGAGCTGCTGGAGTAAACACAAGATTGATAAAACAGTGCTTGACCTGTACCTGTAGCATTTACTCATATTCTCCTGTATTTCATTTAGCTTCACTTTCAATGGTTGCATTTGAAGTCCTTAATTTCCAGAGTGCTTTCTAAAGACCATTCACCAGGATTTCTATGGCTGATTGTTACACACTTCGCTTCCCTTCTCAGATAAGGATTTGTTCTGAAACTGGCATGTCCTAAAATCCTTAAATTCTGTAGGATCTTTTTTCCTCCCCTCCTATAAAAGCCTGTGCTAGCAAAAGCCCTTCTCCCACTCCTCTGGATTTGGGCTGTCTGAAGTCATGTCTTGCTGAAAAGGCAATAATTCATTCTGATTTTTGGTTTGGTACTAAAATTGGTTAATCCCAGAGTTTGTCTTTCATCTCACTCGGACCTGACAGCACATAAACACACAGACAAATATCATTCTGGAGGAGAAAGAGATTGACATGGGGGACAAATGATGAATTCATACCATGACTTGACTTTGTGCAATAAATCTGGAGTCTGGTCCGTGAAGCCACGCACAGCCGAGTAAAACCAATTAGCTCACTGCAGCCACTCCCAGGGAGGTGTGGAATTGAGACAGATGAATATAAAGATTATTATTCAGGTTTCCTTCTAAAGGGAATTCCTTTTTTCCATTCTTCTTACTTTTTTTTTCTCCCTAGCTGGTTTTCCTGAAAAGCTGTGAAAGCAAAGACTTGCTCACATGAATGTCTGCAGAAAAGATCTTTCTGCCGTCTCCAAAATTCACTAATGATGATGCAACATTTGTTCCAGGCAGCAGCAGTTTATGAAGGCAGAATTGCCTGGAGAAATAGTGTTTCATGACCTATAGCTATGGATTAACGCAGAAGAATAAGGGCATCTCAGTCCTCTTATTAGACTTTGAGCCCTTCCCTTGACAGCTCTGACTCCTGCAAAGTGTTGAATCTTCTCTCTGGGTCCCTTAGGCTGAGAGAAACCGAAATGAGAGTGAAGGAGTGCACGTGGTGGTGGGGAGTCCCATCCCTCCCCAGTTTCTGCTCCCAGCACTCAGAGGGCTGCACTTGCCCACAGAAACTGTGGGAGCAGCACCCAGCCTGAATAAAACCCATAGCTCCTCACACTTCAGGGCATCCACCCAACCCCCTGCTGGCACTCCAGCCAAGGGTTTACCTTTTCCACATGATATTTAACAAAGATGCTGGAATAGAAGGCAAATTAATAAACAACTGCGGTCTGGTTGCAGCAATCTGTGTAAAATGGGAAAAAAAAAGTGATGAAAATCTCCTAATAAATCATTAATTGTGATGTGCCTGCCCAGGCGCAGCACGGAAATAAGCAAATGCCATCCTAATTGATTGCTTCTTATTCCATCTTTATAGGCCTGTATTTTTTACTGTGGGGGTTGAATAAGCCCAGAGGTGTAAAAAACCTCTAGATTGTACTCTGTGTATCTGCCAACTTGATATTTAGATCAATAATCCTCTTCCCCTCCCCCACTACTCCTACTACTGGTAATTTAGCTTTTCTTCCTAGCAGCCTAATTGCTGTTTTCTTAAGCCTTACTATCAATTCTCTGACCTTTAATTTCCAATATTGTTCGCTGTACGGATCACTGTGCTGGGGCTGCAAGTTATCTCAGCCCCTCTGCACTATGTGGGTCAGACTTGGCTCTGAGCTGCTGTGACAGTCGAACAGGGACTGCCAGGTTCCCCCTTCACTGCTGCCAGTGTGCAGCAGAGACCAAAAGCTCTCTCAAATCTCCACGAAACCTCCGTGAAGTCAACCTTATTTTGCAAATCAGGTTTTGAGATGCTCATTTTTTATCTTATTAAACGACTACTCACTCTGGCAAGGTCTTGAGTGATGACCACCGATGTCCTCAGTCCTTTTTGAGGCTGCTCTGCACTACACCAGCCAACAGCCCCTCTGTGAGCTTCTCTCCTGCTGTTTTTTCAGGCTCATGGCCACAACATCCCCTGCACTGCAGCATCCCTGCTTCAGTTTCACATCCACTTGGATCTACTCCACGGTCCAACCATGTACGCATTCATACTTCAGACTAGTTTTATGCCATGTGGCAAACACTTCCCAAAACGTGATCTACAAAGCCCAAGGTGCTCTTGCCAGCTCACAGCTTTGCTCTGCTGGTACAAGGCCCAGCTGTCACAGTGCTCATTCAGAAAGGAGCTGCTCGGGCTGCAGGCACCGGCTCGTGGCAGTGGGGCAGGAGCCAGCCTTGCCCAGCCAAGCCAAGGGAAGCGGAGGACAACAAGCTCACCAGCTTTTAAAGGATGCTTTGGAAGTTCTGCCTTTGTCTTCAGCAGTTTGTGTTATTGAAACACCTCGTCTGCCTGCAAAGGAGCCCTCTCTGCTCTGTGCATGGCGTGGTGGGGCCAGGGCACCCACTCGCTCATAGGGAGTTTGTACAGGAACCCTGAGTGATGTTCATGCTGGTTTTGCTGCTGCTGGGTGAGTCTGACCAACAACAGCAAGCCTGAAATTTGGCACTTCTGAAGCTGATTTCATGATGGAGCACAGCCACCCTCCATCGTGTTCCTGATGTAGGTGACAGCCACTGGTTTTACACTCTACCTTTACTGCTGTGTCTTTTTCAAAACCTCAGGTGATGACTGATTTTGGATTAATATATAAATTTTACTCTTTGAATGTGAAGACAAAGCAGGAACAGAGGAGAATAAAGTAATACCCTCTCTTTCAGAGGCAGCAAAAGAAAACCCTCTCACTTCAGACTCCGGTGTGTGGAAGGAACGTGCAGGTTTCACCTTGGTTCAAAGACTCTTGGAGTACTTGCCAGGAGTTCAGAGCACATAATAGCAAAAGGATATTAAAAAAAAAAAAAAAGAAGTTTGCATGTCTGACAATGAGCACTGATTTTTTTTTTTCATTATCAGATGTTACATTCTTGTGACAGTATGAAAAGATGCCACCAAAATGATGACACAAGACACCATTCTGCTGCAAGATAACCATTTCCAGATAAATATATCTTAAGAAACGAAGTTCAAAGTTTGCATAGAAATTTAGATATTTTATAAAAATGCATTACAACACAAAGAAGCTTTTTACAATGTTCATATGAAAGGTTTAAAAAGAGATTAAAATTATGTCCTTGGGAAGGCATATAGCCTTGTCAAGTAAAAAAAATTCTACATTAACCCCGTGTAGGAAAGTTGTACTTTATCTGTATTTCAAAGGCTATAAAGAACCACTTTAATCAACCTACTTGACTTTGGGGACTTGCACATCTCACTGAAACTTGTGAAATCTGCCATAGTGTGGTTTCCAGAACACAAAAGCCTTTAATCCGTAAACCGACACTCTCGTACATTCAAATCCTGATACTATCTCCTTGTTAGGAACTAAAATTGTGAATTTATCCAAAATGGGATCTCATCTCATCTAAATGATGTAGCCTTTGCAACAGTGACCTTTAACAGTGGTTATACTCAACAATGAAAGATTTTATGTCAGGAGCCAGTGGTAACAGTATACGTTAAAATTCTGATCTGATAGCACAGCCTTTTATTTTCCAGTTTTAGACAAGGAGCCTTTGAACATTTCATTTGCTCTCTTGTCTAACATACCTTTGTTTCTTGCCTTCGGAATGAACAGCAGGAAAAGGTGGCTGATACTTTTCTGCAGACTATTTGATTGTCAGGTGTAATTAGTAATGCTCTCTTTTAAATAGAGACATAGATTTTAAAGCAGCTGGAACTGCCTACAAAGCCTCATTCTTAAAAAAGCCCTTATATACATACATTTATATAATAGAACATTTTTGCACAGATACATCATGGCTTTACAGTGGTTGACAGCCCTATGCTTCCCTTCAGCTGCAGATGCAAAGGCTAAAGTGACTTGCCTGTCTCCTGAGGCAGTTGCAGAATGGGCTGGAGCTATGCTCTGTGCTGGGGCAGGATCCTCAGAACATCATTAATTCATGTGTTACTTGATAAATCCATTAGGTCAGCCTGGCTTAGTCTATTGATCTCCCCAGTGCATTGTCACATAGCCCTGTGATCCTCACTGAGCTCCTGAGATGGAAAAGCTCCTGGATGGGAAGGCTGGCAGAGAACTGTGTGCTGGGATGAGCTGGATCGCCAGCACAACTCTTCACCAGCTCTGCACCTGAACAGGCTTGTGTGGCTGGGGAAAAGCAGACCAAAAGAACAACCAGCTGGGAAGCTCCAGCACCTCAAAGGCCAACAACAGTTTGGATACACTGACCTCAAACTGCCAAGGCACTGCCAGCACTTTGTGCATCCCTCAGCATAGCAGGGAGAGCTTTCCAGTGCAGAGGCTGTCCCCCTCACCCTTACTCTCTAAAATAACCATCTTCCTCAAAAGGGGATGAAATTCATTCATTTGTTGCCATATCAAGCCTCACATTTCCTTTCTTCAAACTGCAAAGCAGCAAAGAACACTTTGTTTTGAACAAAACTTTGAAAACACATTTTTCCTGATTTACATGTAAACCAGAGCAACAAGGACTGTGAGACAGAGCTCAGCTCCTAAGCAAGCAAAACATGCTCCACAGGCCTGGTTTTGTATTTCTTGGTGAAATGTGTAGAGAAGAGGATGCTTCAGTTCAGGCACCTGTAATAAAGTTTCATAAAGAAGGGTCTTAAGCTGATAAGTCTGGTTTAGGATTTTCTTATTAACTGCCCATTCCTCATAATGAATTTATAATTTAATTTTTTCAGATTTTAAGGCATATAAAAGCTGCTCATGTACCACTGGGATCTGAAGACAGGTATTTGAGAAGGGGAGAATTTTAAGAGTACTAAAACTGAATTTTTATGTACACTATAATTCTGGTATGGAGATTTTTAACAAGTTTTCTTCTCAGTCTGTCTGCACAATGACTCCTCCTCAAATCTCCTCTGCACTGCAAGTGGAATCTCTGTTGTTTCCAGATAAGAATTAGCACAAAGGGGGATTTTTTTTTTAAAGTGAGTAAATTGGAATTCCACAATCAGGCACTGGAAAACCCACAAGTCTGGCCATAAACAGGGTTCCTGACTGGACAAGCATCCTTGTAGGAGAAAGCTACTGAAGCAGATATTCTGTTCTAAAAGTGTGGTTTATTCTGTGGTTTAAAGACATGATCTTCTGTGCTGGTGCCACAATGAACAATTTTTTATGTCCCTACTGATGCTTAAAATGTAACAGCAATGCCTGCCAGTGGTGTGAGAGCTTTCACCCACAGGAGATCTGTTTGCCAGGGTTTCTATGGGAAGTGGTGGAGTCCCTAAAATCTCAGAATCACAGAATGGTTTAAAGGTCACCTCGTCCAACCCTCTGCCATGAGCAGGGACACCATGAGAATCTGGCATTCCAGAGAAACGCCTGCCTGCCTGTTTATAGTAACTCAGAGCACCAAAAAGACTATATTAAATGCTGTGTAATTCGTCAGACTTGCCATGAGAAAGAAACTTCTTGATGAAATTTTGTTTACAACATTTCCTGTGGAATGGAGAAGAAAGATGTAGTGAGAAATGGGAGGATATTGGTCAGTGAAAAGATGGAGTTATTATATATGTGTAAGTTTAGGCAAGAAAACAACATTATTTCTTCTCTGGTATTTTTTAGCAATTAAAACTTGTTATTGCACTAAGCTGAACAGTATGAAAAACTCTTCCACGTTCAAGAAAAATATGTGAAACCTTTCAGCTATTCTCTCTGATTTTAACTCTGGCTTTCTGACCCTTTCTTCTACAACTGGGAAGTGTTAAGACATCCTGGACAGTTAGAAATATTTGATAAGAGAGAACTCACAGCACTACCAAATACTTTGCTAAATCTCCTTTTTCTTCCCCCCCCAGCATGTCACTAAAGATTTCATAAGTGAAATGTGCTTAATGAAATTCCAGATATATATCCTCTTAAAATGACATCCCTCAGAAGCAACTGTTTTTTTAAGGCAACAGAATACTGAAGAATTAAACCTCTGCCTATCCAAGGAAGTTAACCAACCTGAGGAGGGGATTTATTTCAGTGCTTTACAATAGAGGAGTTACAGAATGTATTTAAATTTCTCAGCCTCGCATCAGTGCCTGAGATGCTGTGTACTTTTAAGATAATGAAATAATCCACCACAAATGGGTATTTGCCTGGGACATCTGGCAGATGTGGATCTGCCAGAGCTGTGTGGATGTCCAGCCTAACCAGGGACCTCCTAGATGTCTATGTTCAGGAGGAGGATCTGGATATCTAACAAATATCCAAAAGCAGAAAGAGGCACAAAATCTAAAAGAAACCAACAGAATTTGAGAAAAATTCTACAGGTGGATAGATAAATGTCAGACAAGAAACATGGTGTGGGTAGATACGTGATATAGAAGCATCAATGTCTGATTTCTCCTTGAAATTTTAGCTTGACTGACACCCCAGAGATGATGGGAACAGTGTCTAATCCACACACACACATCTGGTGGTGGAGACCACAGTGATTTCCATTGGAGCACATCACAGAGTGAGAGTTCTCTGATGACATTTCCTTTGACTACAGAGATTCTGTCAGTGACACCAGTCTGTGTCACACCCTGTTGCACACACGTATCACACCTCCTCTGGAACCCCCTTCTCACTGCACAATTCCTCCACAGCACTACGGGAAGTGGAGGGTGGGGGTGTAGTCTGCAGCTTCCCCCTCCAGATATCCCGTACAGATTAAACAGGGAAGGAGAAGGAGGAGAGAAGTCCCTGCTAAATGAGACATCGCACCAGAAGACAACACTGCCAGATGCTGCAAATGAGCCAGTCCCTGACAAATGGGACATGACAAGTGATGGCTGATGGGTGCTGTGGTTCCCCACGGGCCTGGGGTGGCCATGCCAGGGTACATTGGTACAGAGGCACATTGTCTGTGCTTTGATAATATTAACCTGACTGCATGAACCAGCAAACCAGCAGGTTAGAAACCCAAATGTTGAAAGGAGCTGTTACATATCACCACAATGCTGCTGATGGATGTGCATGTGCCGCTCAGCCCCGTGAATGACAGCTCCTGAACGCTCTGCAAGGACAGCAGAGCACCGTGCTGGATGCTGGAGGTGCACAGATGCATGAAGTACACGGGTACAGAGGCTGTGCTGTTACTCCTGGATATCAAGGACATGAGCAGCACTGTGGGCTCTGCCTCCCGTGTGGAGCTGCAGCTCTGGCTGAGATTGCTCTCCCTGGCATCGAGGGCAGGTTGAATCATTCTTGATTTTACACCAAGTAGTACATGTGTCCAATCTGAAGGAGGCCAATAGAGTATTTTTTTTTTATATCTCCCCCCCTTTCTTTTTTTGTGACAGAAAATTGAAATCCGTAATGAAACTATCGTTCCCATTTTTTTTTAATCACTGGTCTTTGGCAATTTTAAACTCTGAGGTCTGAAAAATTCATTACTACTAACTTCCATCAAGGGTGTTCCTGAAACCAAAATTACTTAATCAACTCAATTTAGCTTCTTGTGTAGACCTAATTCAGAAAAACTTTATCTTCTTGAATTGTTATTGCAATTAATTTCCCCCCCCTTCTTATTCTGCAGCAGACGACATTTCAGTAATTAGATATTTTATAAAAATGAGTTATTCATTCAGAATAGCTTCACTTTTATATTTGATTAATCATATTACCACCGAGGTCTGGGTTTTGTCTCCAAGGAAAGTTTAATGACCTCATTTTAATCCTTCTTTTAACCACCAGGCAGGTATCAATGAAGAGAAATAAAATTATCTTTTTTTCTTCTTTTTATCTGCTTTTTTTTTGCAATCTCAAGATTACATTTGATGCTTTTTCTGTGTGACTGACCCATTTACAAGGAAGAATCTAGCTGATTCCAATTAGGTTCAGGACAGAATCAGGCTAAACAGAGCCTTGAACTGTGCCTTAATAACTAATGTTCAGTGTAATGGAGAGGAACCAGTACTGCTTTACCATGTGGCAGCCGGTTTAAAGAACTGTACATGATTAATTTGGTGATAATTTGAAAATGAATGTGCTGAAAGGAAATAAACAAAACAAAAGCCACTGCAAATTTAGGGTTTGATTAATAGGGTCTATTAAGAAGAGACTTCTATCAAGGAGATGACATTTTTTTATATCAATGCATATGTACCCACACTATGTAATGGAATAATTCATATAAACCACAATTTATCTGGAAGTAGAGACTTGGATATGATTGATGACTGTTTGCCTTACATCAGCATCTGTCTATGCTTTGGATCCAGTTATATGTACATCTATATTTGTGTATTTATACATATACATCTCTGTATCTCTATCCATTTTGCAGACTACACTAAGGACTCTCAAAGGTCTTTCATCCTTTCTGTCATATCTTACACTGGTGTAAAGGCATAACAGACATCACAGAAGAGGCTGATGCTTTTTTCATTAAGACATGAGGAATTATTGTTTTCTCATAAAGCGAGAAATATCTTTCATTTCAGATGAAAGAGGTGATAAAATAAAGCACAAAAGTTGAGTATCCACAAGAGAGTACAAAGTGTGTCTTGTGTTCCATAGCACTGCACTGAAAGAGACCTTCAGGCACCTGAAGATGTTGTGCCTGGGAAAGCTCACAGGGAATCTGCACCCTGAGCTGGGGATCATCCTCATTCTTTAACAGCATTAAACTGTGTAGACATCACACTTCCTAAGCTCCATTGGACAGGCTTTGTATTGAGGTAGGATCCATCTCCAAAGGTCAGTTTGACTCAAAAGACAGGTCAAGATGTAAATAATTTCTATCAGGACCTACATACTTTTTTAACCACAGTTAACCTGCCTATCTGCAGTGGCAAAGCCTCTGGAATTATTGCAGTGGGTCCTGTACAAGGCTGAGACAGGATGGGAAGAATGAATATTGTTTCTGCTTGTGCTGTTTGTTACTGCTACCTCTTGACCTAACATCCTTAATCTAATTCATTGTTCATGGCAAAGGTTTTCATCAGGACCTGCAACGAGAGGCAGAAAGCCCATTTCAATTTAGAAACACTGGGCTCTTATTTAGGAAAACTAGACTGATTTGTAGTTTTTAAGACTTCACCAACTATATATTTAATGGAAATGAATACAGAATTAGGTAGATGGTCATGTACCCAAATGCTACTGGGCATATTCAATTCACTTGAAGACAATAATTTATTTCAGTTAGATGATGACAGCTCTGTAACAGCCCAAGCTTTGCTGGGTAGTTTGGCTGAGCCTTGTTTTGATGGGAAAACTGTAAGTGAACACAGTCATCTGGGATTTTTCCATGAAAGCACGATTGATTTTTAACAATAATGCCTGTCTGCAGGACTGTACAGAACTCCTGGTTTGTCTTCAGCTGTGAAACAACACAGTCCTGTACATCCTCTCACTGTCGTATTTGGTCTTTCCCCTTGCCAGCTCTGACCTGTGCAATCAACTTGATTTCTGCCTCTTGTGACAACTGCTGCTAAATTATGCCACAGGCACAGTTTTGATGATTTAAAAATACTGTAGGATCCAGGCTAAGCTACGTTCAAATGTCATTGTAGACTTTCTGAATGGCACAGGTGTAGTGGCGGGGACCACGAGATCTGAATGGGCAAGTCCATACGCAACTTTAGACTGGACACTGGTAAATCAGGTACACAGTGCTCAAGATTTAAGCCCTTGATCTTTTCCAGGGTCTAGGAATGGGGAGGAGGCAGACAGACAAGTGCCAAGGTCCTGTCAGATAGCTAGCTGCCCACTTTCACTAGCTTTTCCTGGATCAGTCTGGTGAGGTCTCTTTTTAGGAAGCCCTTGGCAGGCATCCTGGTCCAATTTTCTGTCTGCAGGAAATCCCACTGACATCCCATTCCTGCTGGGTTCTCCCTTCACAGTGTAAGATTAATTTGTAAAACATGAGCATGCATGTAAAAGGGATGTCTCATAACACTCACATGTGCCCAACACTTCCAGATACCTCTGCCTATAAATGTGTTTAGGAAACCCCAAGGCAGCTGACACGGATTCTGATTTTGGTTTCCTGCGACCACTAAATACAATTTCCTCAAAGCAGATGTATTTACATCTTTTCATCACAGTAATTTGGAAGTTACAATCTTTCAGCCTGAAGGAAAAGCTGAGGGTTTTTCCTGCTACTTTGCTATTTTGGAAGTCACTGTCAAAAACAGAGCTCAGCAGGATTCGACTCGGGGGACTGGAGCCCAGGTAAAGCATTCATCCCAAGCTTTGCCACTTGCAAAAAACCCCACACTTTTACAGTTCACATCAGCTATTTCTGCAGCTCTGAGCAGTGCTGCATCATAGGTCGATGCACAGCCATGCTCTGTCCTCAAATAAACACTGAGCATAAGAACAAACACACACAGAACAAGGAATACAATTTTGGATTATGCTTGTTTGCTTTTCCACAGTTTTGGCAAGTTCACAGAGCAGGAGGCAAAGGGAGCTCTACACCATGGGTGTGAAAAAGGAAATACTAGTGCTCTAGTTCAAGGCACTGAAACTGGATTACTATATCCAAATTGGGTCAGAAGAAAGGAAACTGAGCAGAGCGTGGAGCACAGCAGGGTTAGCAAGACAACCAGGGAATGGGAAGCTGTAAACTAAAAGGCTTTGGAGGATCTTGGCTTGTTTTGCTTCACAAAATGATGCACATTAGTAAATCAGGGTGGAGAGGGGAGAGAAAATGGGAAGGAAACATCAAAATGGAAGAAGGAAGAACTATTTATGGTAAAGGACAAGGCTGGCATGGCAGTGAAGCTCTAAGAGCATGCTTCCCTCTCCAGTTCCAAAGCACTTCTCAGAGTGGGCTCATTAGCATCTCCCATTTTACTCAGAGGAATCAGGATACCTCCACAGACAAAGGTCAGACATTTTTGGCAGTGTGGTGCCAAAACTAAAAAGTCCTTTTAACTTGCATTTTTCTGTGTACTTTTGTTCAGCAAGTGCCGAGCTCTCCACTGCAGATTCCACTGCTGCCTGATCCAGCCCAGCATGAGCCAGGTTGCAACCCTGATGTCACTGCAGCAGCCAGAGATGGGGCTGGGCTGACAATAATAATTAAATTGGCCAGTTAAAAAGTGCCTAGAACTGCTTTTCCTGATGTACTTGCTCCTCCACTGGTTAGCCAAGTCCACATTGTAACCAGAGTACCCTCACCCAGCAGCACATCCCCTCCTGCTCCAGCACAGCATCTCTGAATACAGGTTACTCTGTACCAGCTACTCTGCTTTGAGTTCAGCCAGTCTTTGGCCAGATGGCCTTTGCCAGGCCAGCAAGAGCCACCACTGCCCGGGCACTGTGAGCTAGGAAGCACCCACACATGCCTGATAGTCCAGTCCTAAACCTTTGCAGCTATTCCTAACTGGAGTCAGTGCCAGGATCAGCCAGCAAGGCAGCGCAGCGGGGAAGGGAATGCAGTCCTAGAGCTGCCTCTTTAAAACAGACTCCACTGGATTCAGCTTTGGAAGAGGACATTCTCAAAGCAGTGCCAAAGGGCAAATTTTAAAGTAGCTTTAAATAAGACCTCCTAAGGCTCAGGAGCTTAAAGAACTTGAATAGCCCAGGTTTTTTTTCTTTTCCTTTCTTTCCACATCATCCCCCTCTCCCCTCTTTTTTTTTTTTTTTTTTTTTGTTTGTTTAAGGAGAGGTTGATTGCCAGGCAGGTTTTTCCCAAGAATCCACAAGCTCAAGTAATCATGAGCACTTTAGCCCTGTGAAATAATATTTCCTTTACACGGGCTACTATAAAAACAAGTTCTGCACAGTAGGCAAATTTAAAATAACTTTTAATTAACATTTCAGACACAGAAGTCTGATCATGCAAATTCATCTGCGTCTCCTCTCTGCGCCTGATTGTTCCTGATTGAATAAGATAAAAATAGACTTTGCATGAGTCAAGTGTAGGCACGGATTTCTTTCACTTCTCCTCCCCTCTGATTATGCATTTTCTTAGATAAAGTGGAAATCCTTGGATGGTTATTAACAGTATCATAGGTCAGACTGGAAGGGGCATCCTGCCTGAGAGGAGTTAAAGATTTCACTGGAATTAAAGGCGTTCCTTCTGTGAGCAAAAAAGATGCTTCAACCTCACATAAAACCTCACCTGAGACTATCCAGCATTGTTCTGTCTCAGCTGACTTTTAATCTCCGAAACACCAACACTAATTTCATTGCACCCCCTGTATCTGAGGTGAGCATCTGGCCAGAGGCTACGGATCTATATTAATATGGAAAAAACACGACTCACTCACACACAGGAGATAAATATTTGAAGGGAGACTGGGGAATTTCCACATAATTAAGACATGTCAGAGGACATGACCCTGTTATGAGTACAAGGGACTGTGGATAAGGGAGGGCACACTGATACCTTTATCTTGTAACAGCAATGAAGCCAGTTTCCCAGTAAAACTTCCTGCAAAGCCTTTGTAACACAGTCCAGTTAAAATATCAATATTTTACACCAGCTGATGATTTGCCAGATACAAAACCCACCGAAAATGAATGAGCACAGCTAACCACTCCCTAAAAGCCATGAAAAACTTGGGCATGGAAGATGTGGAGTTGGTGTTACCTCTGCTCTCTGGCAGAGGGAAGAACTGTCTCCATTTATTTTTGCAAGCAACAATGCCACATGAAGAACACAACACAATGAGCAGGCTGAAGTCCCTTAGCTGGCCAGAAGAGCATTCCCTGGGTCACAGCCCTGCACTAAATCATTGAAATTGCCCCAAACAGCTGCCTGCAATGTTTATTGGGATGTGTCACTCTTCTGGCGTCTCTAATGAGACACTTCTCCCCACTGTTGGCTGCTCTCTGATGCTTCTCAGCTCAGGCAGGTAGCACTGCAGATCAAGAAAACATTCATCATCACAAAAAACAGAGCTGGAAAGGATTAGAGGAGGTGCCTCAACTCCCGCTGTGCCCCAGTGCCTCACAGCTTGATGCAGGAAGTCCTGGTCACAACTATGAGGACTGACCATGACTCCTGCTGATGGAGACTGGACTTGGAGTTAACAGCAGACCTGAGTTCAAAATTGTTTCATCCAGAGACTGTGATTTCCTCCCTCCTATATAATTTCAGAATCCTCTGTATGGGAAGGTGGGGCTGATTCTTCCCCTGCTGTTTTACAGGACCCTCCCCAGCCTTTCAGGTGATGGACCAAAGGGTGTGAAACCCACAGCGATCCATTTTCACAGAAGCACCCAAGCATTTTGGAGTTTTACTGGAGTATCTTCATTCTGTACCTTTACGAATCTTCTGTGTGATTTTATTGCTCTTTTTCCACTTCTCACCTAGCACTACATTTTGATGACAGCCCATTTGGTATTTCAGATGTCTGCAGGTCACCCACTCATTTTGGCATATCTATGCCTGTCTGAACTTCCACATGGTCCATACACTCAGTCCCTTCCCCCCTGCACTGTGTGCTCGACTACAGACGTGACCTGACTTTCTCGGCCACTGCAGTGGCTGTTTTCTTCTCTCCCATCCCGTTGTTAAATTTTACACAGTAACATTAATTCCTGCTGCTGAATACATGAGCTGTGACACCAGCATGGTGCAGTGTCCTCCTGAGCTACATTCCTATCCAGAAACGATTAAGTTTAAAACCACCCTGGCTGAATGACAGGTAATTTAGGAGCGCTATAGGGTGGGCCTTTGTATCTGTCTGGGATGAATGCAGTTCCTGAGTTCCTCTGATCTGGCAGCTTTCCAAGAGCAAGCCACACTTTCAGTTATTCAGCTTATTTTGTTTTTACAACAGCATCTCAATACAAGTATTTAAAATAAAAATACACGGTATCTCTCCAAACAGCCCACAGACTTAAAAGAGACCATGGGCTTCCTTACCCTCTGAGGAGCTGTAGATTTCCAGGAAAGCAATTTTTGCTACTTTTTTAGAGGTGTTAAAATGCAGATCAGACTATTTGAGGACAGCAAGGAGATTCAGCTGAGGTTTAAAGAGACTGATGCTGCTCTCTCTGCCAGTAAGGGAAAAACCATATTATACTTTCATACTCACACGGAATTCATCCTGACTATACCCAGGAGTATATCAAAGATATTTGTTGCCATAGAATCAGAAAGTATTATTGTAAAACACCCTTGGTTTTCAGATCTTCATAAAGAAGTCCCATGTGCTACTGTGTAAAGCCCTTTGGCCCTTACAAAACTCTTTCTTCGGTGATTGAAATTAGAGAAATAATGGTACACATCAACTCTGCTTAGAGCAAGAGCAGCATTTTCTAATCCATTTACCACAATTCTATGGGTAATTCTCTTGATGGTTTTTATTCCTTCTAGGTTTAACACACATTGAGACATTAAATACTCAGAATTCACCTGAAAGCAAATTTCCATTATCCCACCTTCCAGCAGATTCAGCTTTGGAAAGTGTTTTGGAAAGCCATTAAAATATGCCACATCTGGAGGGACACTGCCCTCCCGAAGGCACTCATGCTCATGCAACTAACCCTGACACAGCTCATCCCACTCTCAAAACCTCACCTTCCAACTTGCATCAGGAAACAAGGACCAGGCAACCTGGGTCATCTGAACAACCTGTGCTGAAGTGACGTGGCCACTAGATGTCATTCCTTTTTCACTCAAATGGAGGGTTAAGAAGTATTTACCTGGCAGAATAAGGTCCCCACCACACACTAAGGAGCTGTGGGCCCCTCTTCTGCTGTGGTGTGAGGTCCCACGGCCCCACAGACAGAAATTTCTCTATGAGTGGCAGCTTTCCAGCTCTCCTGACAGGAGAAAGGACCACACAGCCCATGACCTGTGCCAGATTTTTATGGCTTTTCATAACTGTATGTATCATCCTGAAGGAGATATTGAATCACAACTTTACAGCACAAAGCATGGTGTATCCACGATGGATAGGAAGCACACAGGTGGTGTTACACCCACCCTGCCCTCCCTGGAGCAGCAGCACAGCCTGCAGATTGATGCCCAGACCTGAAAACATGCTGGGTGCCTGTATTACTGTGACTCAGGAGGAATCCAGTGCCCTTCTTCTTCTGAGAATCCAGGTCCAAGTCACTTGGTCAGAAAATGTTGGCACTGTTTGGGAGCTGAGCAGCCCAGCTCCTGATGGTGATGGGAGGGAAGGACTCAGACTCCACAGCTGGCATGGAACTAATCTGGGTCCATGAGGGTATAAAATGGGCTCTCCATGATCTCCTTGAGCTCTGCTACATATTTGCAGTTTGTAAGGGTATCACTAAGGGGAAACTTTGGTACTACATTAATAAATATTTAGAGACCCTTTAAGATGTAATGGAAATTCAGAATAATATAAATAATAAAAACATTCCTCAAAGGATGTTCAGTGGCTTGAGCACAATGCAGTTAGACTTTCTGTATTTGTAAAGATTTGGTGCTCATTTAAGATACATCATTTAGTGCTCCTTGTTGACCCTCATATAAATACAGATGGGGGATGCACAAGGATTTCTCATTTTATTAGCATCTAGACCTCTGCACTGCTCTGTGATTTCTAAAATTACTATGCACATTTCAGATGTTCTACATCTATGGATTATTAAGGCTGGAACGAACCAGACCACATCATTTCACCTTTCAATCCTTGATTTTTACAGTAAACAGCACTAAAAATTTGTCATCTGCATCTCTTTACTTTTTTTCCCCTTGCCTCCTAGTAATATCTTGGAGCACATGAGAACAGAATAGAGAAAGAACTGTGCTAATATAAGTAAAATCTTTAACTGATTAAGACCAGATGCACTGAAGAATGTCTACACATTTACTGCCAGCACACACAAATACATCTGTTAGACCTATCAGGGAAATACAAATTTTACCAGTTACATTTTACCGTTTAGAGCACTTATTGCCTCCTTGAAATCATATCCCAGCTATAAACCCCAAATACCTCTTACTGCTAGGTTCTCACTCATAAGTACTAATAACTCTGATATGTCTACAGCCAGTTGCTGAGAAACAACTGCATCCTCTTCAGTGCAATCAGACATGGTCTGTTTGCCACGTTATTTCAGCTCCCCTAGTACCTTGGAGAAATCGGTCACCCAACAGTTTTGCTGGTTCATGAATCAATCTTTTCCTTTTCCCTTTTTTCCTCCTTTTCCCCCAACGAAAGACTTTGTTCCACAGTTATCCATCAAAGTTCCTCCTATCTGCCCAAACCAGCTAAGAGAGACAGTGGGTACCAACATCCATGAATTACAAACACGCTGTGTGTCCGTGTGTCCCCGTGCTGATGGATCGATACTTACAGTGCTGGTGGTGAATTCAGGGGGGTTGTCATTCACATCTGTCACCGTAATGATCGCTGTTGCCGTGTTTGAGAGACCATAGTTAAGGTTTCCTTCCATATCTGTGGCTTGAACAATGACTATATACTGCTGAACTTTCTGGAAAAAATAAAAAAAAAGAAAGAAAGAAAAGAAAAAGATGAGAAAAAACCCTGTGTCCTGTAAAATGCCTTCGTTTATTTTCCATATACAAGTGTGATCTTATAGCAGACTCTAAAGAGATAATTGGATTAAAAATGTTGGTAAAAAAAAAAGGCAGATAAAATTTTCTATCACATTAGAAAGGATTTTTGCATATATTGGTGGACATCACCTGCTTTATGGGTAAATAAAGAATCTTATGGGCAAAATCCCTTGCTTGAAACTCATGTGTTTATTAATTGTTAAGCATTTCACCAACATTAGTCTCTCTCATCTGAAAACCAGTAAAAGTTTTGTGCATGTGTTCTCACTGAAAACATTGCTAAGAACATTATAACCCCCAAAACTGACATCAACGTTGCCTGGTGGCCTTTCAGCTCATTCTGCTCACACAGTTTGACGCCCACAAAGCATTTTGATACTTAAAAATGCTCTCCATGTTTCAATCCTTAACACAATCTCAGTAAATAAAGGAGAATTTAAGTCCAGTATGGAAGAAAAAAATAATTCAATGCAACAAACAGAAGTTCAGTGGAACTTATTTAAATTCCTGAGCATCTCCTACAACAAGGCTCTCAAAGAAAAAAACTTCACAGAGCCAGCCATAAAAATCACACAGTGAAGTTCTAAAAGATGCTGTACGTCAGTGCAACTGGAAAATAAACCTGAATAAAACAGGAGAGGCCATCTGATCTTGCATGTGGATACATCTCCCTGGGACGTCTCTTTACTTGGGAATATGTCTGCACTGAGAAAAGTCTCCTAATCTGTAAAACTGTCCTTAACAATAACTTTTCATCTGGATCTGTAGAATTTACCGTTGATCTCAATGTGTGTCTTGCTCACAGAGCACTTTACAGGCAGACAGGAAAGCAAAGCTCCTCTCCTGAATTATGGGCAAAGGGATGTGCCCAGAAACAGGGAGGGATCCAGCCAAAACCAAAAGGTGTGTAAACCAAGTGGAGGCACAACTTTATGCAGGAAAAGCTTTTTGTAAAGTCAAGTGGAGGGACTTTGATGCAAGAAGAGACCAGCCACGTGCTGGACTGCTCCTGCTCTCAGAACACAGGGTACTCGGGGGCTGCTCCCTCCAGGTGTGATGCTATGGGCATGTGTAAAATGTCAGATGTCCTCTGGAATTTCAAAGGGCAAGAATTAGGTCAATTAGGTCTCTCTATTTCCATGCAAACATTCTCAAAGTGCTGTAATTGGCTCAATTCTTTAATTCTTCTGAGTTGCCAGAATAAGAGATCTGATTTTCAGCTTTATCTAGATTTCAGGACTTTTAATTGACCTGCTAAATTGACAAGGCATCACACTCAGGGATCCATCAGCACCTTGCAACTGGAATATATTATGGAAATGCACTTTCATTATCTCTTCCTACCTTGTATAATAAAACATGAGGGAGAAACTATTGTTAGCCCTTGTTTTGCCTCATGCAAGAAGGTGCTGTTCATTGCTCCATTTGTAAAGCACCAGGTAAGGCTGAAATGTCCTTATTAGTGAATGTAATTTCTATCTCATATTTAGCTTTTCCTTCCTTATTCTCCCTTATAGACAACTTGGGAGGTTGATGGAAGTATTCCCTAACAGGCCAAATACTTGTGAGCCAAATTAGGTTTAAACCATATAACGAAGGAAGATATTTTAAAAAAATAGCAGCAATCAGGTTTCACATAAATTAGAAAAACAGGCTGGAGGTCCACATGAGAGACCCATTTCAACAGTGCATTTAAATGGAAAAGCCACCTCTAATGTTCCTGGCTGCAGTGAGAGAGACCCCAGACTGCTTCTGACCTGACAGGGTGGCTGTCACAGGTTATTGTCAAAGCCTCAGTCCTTTGGCAGCAACTGCAGGAAAAAAATGTTCCTTCTTTTCTATCAGCTCAGAGTGTGATGGAACAGCTCCCATCAGCAAGTGCTTCTTACCCTGGCATATCACTATTTTTCCATGTGTGTCCCAGGTCCTGCTCCCACGTGTGCCCACCACTGAGCCCCCAGCGAGGGCATGGCAAAGGCAGCTCTGTTTGTGTCAAAAGCACTTCTAAAACCTGAGACTGTGTTATGCAAACTTCAGTCTGAACTCTGAGAATACACCACAGATCTTGGGTAAGGTCACGCTCAGTCTGCACAGCACTTACTCATCCTGGGACCAGCCTGCACAACTCCCACCCCCTCCAGCTCCTTTCAGCTGCTCAACCAGCACTTCCCTTGGAAAATGAATCCTCTCAAGAGATGGCAAGGAAGTAGAAAGTCTCGTTTAAGAGTTTGGTTTACTTCTCCATTTTACTGCTTAAATTAAATTACACACACTGATGACATGTGCGTGTGTGTACTCACAGACCTCAGGTTTACAACAGAGTTGTTTTATTTGACAAAATGCTATTCACTGAGCTCTGTAGCACAGTGTTAATAAAAACCCCCACATAAATCCAGAACACCGGATTAAAGAAGTTTAAAAGCCAGATGATATCAATCAGATCATACAACAGCAAAAAAAAAAAAGGAAAATTACAGGAATTTAGTAATGTGCAAATGTACCAGTCACAAAGAGCTGGTGCAGAAGGATGGGAAGAGGGGAAGGATGGCAAAGGAGCACAGCACTTGTTCAGCAAGTGCAGGGAGTCCAAGCCTGGTGAGAAAATGTGAGGAATTACAGCAGACCTCAAATGGATGGAGGGATCAGGTAGGACCAGGATGGGAGTGCACATGCTGCATCCCAGGATACCAGAGGCAGCTGCAGCCATCAGAAGTGAGCTGCTGGTGGAATCTTAGAGACATCACCAAAGTTGCACTGATTTTCATCAGCTGAAGACAGAACTACTGTGTTTAGAGCAAAAGTGGAATCTGACATGGAGAATGGCCTTGGTTGGTACGTAAATGTAAAAAACTCAGATGTAAGAAACCACAGAAACATTTAGGGTGGAAAACACTTTTAAGATTATTGAGTCCAGCCATAAAGCCAACAGTGCCAAGTCCACCAAATGGAAATAGTTGAGATCTGCCAAGCCTTCAGGCTCATGGTTGCCACCCACATCCAGTTCCATCCGAAAGGCTCCAGCACCGTGGATATCTAAGGGTGCTCCTTTCAACTACCTAGTTTCAGTTTATAACTAATTCAATCTCCAGTGAGATTGGCCCCAGCAGATAACAAATTACTGATTTTTTTGTTCTTTTTTTTCTGTAGCTAATCTTTTTGCTTTTGTGCATTAAGCTGATTTTATTGAACTATTCAATCAATTTCAATTTCAGCATGTCCTTCCAATTTGTCACATCATCTCCAGGGGCATCTTAGTTTGTTGTCCTAATAGCATTATTATTGTTACGACTATTAAAAAAAAAAAGGCAGCCTAATGCCCCCGAGCACGAGAGACATTTTCTCGATGGCATTTTGGTAATACAGAATAATTCTCCCACTCTCTTTCTTTACAAAAATGACATTTTAAACAGTACAGGGCAGAAACTACAGCATAGAGGTAAACCAAAATGGTCCTAACATTTGCTATATGTTTGCTCTGATGGTGATGCTGTGGAACTAAGGAAATGAGACTCTGCCCCGAGGGGGTCTAGACTAAACCCCGCTGAAGCCTGTAGGAGGTCCTGTGGCCAGTATTTTTAATAAATCTAACAAATCTAACAAATCCTCGTGCTACAGCAAAGTAAATGTGCTGCTTCTACTTAAGCCAAGGAAAAAAAGACCTCATCTTGATAAGTGCAGAGCTTTTAGTCTGACCTAAAAACTAAGAAGGGTTCTTGAAGGAAAAATTATGAAGGAAGGAATAATTAAAGTAACCGTGGCAGATCTAATCTGTCTGCTCTTCTGTCAGTCATCTGATACAGTGCCTCAAAGAAATACATCAGCTAACCTAGAGAGGATGGGAATTAGTTGAAGAAATTCGTTAAGCTGGTTAATAGGAAGTTGGTCAAGGGCTCAGTTGAAAAGGTATCAGTGCCCTGTACTGGAGGAATGACAGCTTGGAAGAAGGGTAACCTGACAATTAGGTGACAGAAACAAGATGTGATTTAATAGCACAAAATACAGGATAATGCAGCAAGGGACCAATAACAAAACTTTTCTGGAAGTTGATTTATTGGACATGGGAGAGGAGAACTATCCCCATGCCCCACCAGCTCCCTGCTGCCGAGCAAGACACAAACGCCGTCGGCAAAGTCACTGTGTGCAGTATCAGCACTGCAGATATGGCACTCCCAATTCCTTGTGCCAAGCACCGGGGGCTCATCGGGATGCTGGGAGCAATCCAGGCACTTCTACTCGCTGCCGAGCAACCCGGATCCAACCAGGTGCTGGCAGTGAAGAGCCCATCACCGGAGAAGAGCCCAGAAGAGCTTGGCTTGTTTAGTCTAGCAAAATGAAGGCTGATAGCAGATATGATTACTGTCTATAAATACATCAGGAGGATAAACACTAGGAAGGCAAAGAAGCAATTTAAACTAAAGGACAATGTTGACACAAGAACAAATGGGTATAAACTGGCCATGAATAAATTTAGGCTGGAAATTAGTAGGTCCTTCGCCACTAAAGGAGTGAGATGCTGGAGCAATCTAATACAGGGTCTGGGGAGCAAAAACATTCAACAGAATGTATTAAATTAAGGCTAAAATCCTTTTGGTCTAGGTAGATATTATGACAAACTGAGCTAAAGCAGAAGGCAGATCTCTCAGCATTCTCTGCATACAAACAACTTTCTAGAAAGAAAAAGAAGAAAACCCCTTTTCAGTCCAAATACCACAGAATGTCTGTGTGAAAATGGTTTAAGACCCAGCACCGACTGCTACCACTGAACCAGCCCACTCCATTGGCACACACAAAGGAACAGGTGCCCTAAACAAAATTACAGCTATTGCAAGTGGCTCTTCCCATCAAGACAGTCTGGCATGAGAGGCACCGGCTCAAATCCCAGCTGAGCAGAGCATGGTCTTGCTGAGAGAGGTTCTAAACAAAAATAAATCACGTTCAGAGACAGAGTTTAAAAGAACAAAGTATTTTAAAATGACGTCCTAGTAATGAAGGGCTACCTGTGATCCCAATTTTCCAATGCACATGCAGACTGTTTGAGAAATATGGCTATTCCTGGTTTACACATGCAATTATTATACATCACACATGAGCTGGGTAGCTGTGTATAACAAAGTCCAGAAATGTGGTAATTATGTGATTAAATTAATCTGCATTATGGACAAGGGGTTTGCAAAATTAGGACCTACATTTTCAAAGCCCTGTACAAATATTGTCCAATTAATTACCACTTCCTGAGAAATGTATGACTAGCTAATTTTAGCGTCACGTCTGGTAAAGCAAATAAGGGTACCAGGATGTAGCAAGTGTTCGTAGGAACCTACTGGTGAAGGAGACAGAAAATCTAAATCCTATCTCCTCCCATGGCTATCCTCACATCTTCTTTTTATCTATGCGTTTTTTCATGTTCCCTTAATTGTGCAATACTGATGAGAAGAATATGAGATGTTCTTCTGGTTTGTTTTCAGAATAATTTCTTTGCATGGCAGTGAAGTCTTGATGTTCACTTTTTTGGGTACCAGATAGTTGATGGTGAACATACCATTAATAAATACTGCACCGGAGCCAGGAAAGCCAATTTAAAAACAAATAAACAAACTCCCCCAAACATTAATTTGACTCTAGCAGAAATATTTTTCCCAAAAAGACTTAACTAGCCACCATTTACACAAAGCCCACAGGCAGACCTTTTAAAGCATTTATCCCTTAATACTCCCTACTTAGCCACGGTTAATTCCGAACACAGATTCCCAGCAGAAGGCCCTATTCTCAAAGCTCTGAGAAGAAAGCAGCTTGCAGAGAACACCTGGAGCACCCAGCATCTTTCACAGTCCCCCCAGAGGTGGTGGTGAGTGAGCTCCATCCCTGTGCCAGAGTTGAGCAGAGTCATTGATATACCTTGACCTTTTTATTTCTTACACATAATGCAGCATCACACCATGTCTGCAGCATCCTTGGCAAACATCAAAACATGGACCTGTGAATTTTAATGCACAGACTGTTGCCTGAGCTAAAAAGATGCAGTTTTACTCCATCTCAGCCTTGCTGTGTAGGACCAGATACTACCAGAGGTGTTCATGTTTCTGATAAGACAAGCGTAAAACAAGGGAGGGGACCCAATTTTTAAAACTAACTGGGCTACAGCACTAAACAGCCAGGTTTATTTTCTCCACTTGGCTGGGGCTATATTGGCTTTTCTTCCAGCATGGCATGGTGTTCCCCATCCACAAGCCTCTGGTGTATTAGATTTTATGAGCTACTTGTGATTACAGAGCCCCCAAGCAGGGGCAGTGCTGGTCTATCTCTGTCCAGCAAGGCACAGTTTACTCCCCTGGAAACAGCAGTGTATTCATCAAGCTGCCTCTCTTCCTTAGAAAAGGGATTGTTGTGAATGCTCTGACCCCGACAGGGTCAGACCCTGTGTATTCCTGTATTCCTGAACCTGCCTGTCATCCAGCATGGATAAATGCCTCTGTCTCAGGAAAAGCCTCATCCCACCACCCACAGCTCTCCCCCTCGTTCTCCGTAGCACACTCCCACATACTGAACTGGGCTTTAAGAAAGAGGCAGGGAGAGGATGACTTCTGGTGCCAACTCTTCACACAGCAGAGGATTTGTGCCAGCATCACTGAGCCTGCCTGACTCAAAGAAGGAAAATATTTACCCAGGAGTCGTTTTGTTGGCAGTCAGTGCCTGCTCTGACTCACTGGCCAGAGCACCCACACCTCCAGTCTGGAAGAGCTGTTCCACACACCTTCAGAAACCAGCCTAACACATACCATGTTTTCTGAGAGAAATGAAGGTCTAGAGGCCACAGGCCAACCTCAGTGAAAATCCTTGGCACTGCTGCTATACTGACATCCACCTTTAATGCTTCCTCCTGGCAGCGATTAACAACCAGCAATGAAACTACTTAACACTTTCCTCTCAGCACCTGAGACTGTTACCAGTGGGATCTCACAGCTTATACAACTCATCTCTTAAGCTACTGCACTTTAAGATAGTATATTAATGTGTTGCAATTTACACCTTTTAACCCATTTGGAACCACCAGACATGCCATCAACTTTTCCAGTTTCTCCCAGGGTGGGTGTTGAGTCTCCCACATAGGTGTCAATGGCACCTGCTCCAGCTTAGCAGCTATTTGCTCTTTTGTGTGGTAGCTTCTGAAAGACAAACAGCTTCAGGTGGTGGGTACAACACTCAGCAACAGTGAGCTGAGCTTTCCTATGAAAGCACGAGGAAGTGCTTTAAAAGTTACCTGAAAGAAAGTGAATATGATCTTTTTATCACACAGAGGTTATAACATCAAAGAACGCTGGAAAGCCTTTCAGGAGTCTACTCTGTTTGGCCTTTTAGTAGCGTGAGACCAAATAGTTCAGTGACTGTTGCCCCTGGCTGCCTTTTCTTGTGTTATTCAGACAGTGAAAGTGGTGAAGTGGAAACCTTTCCAAAGGACGCACTCGGTACAGAGCAGACCCCAGCAGGCACCCTGAAAGCCTTCCAGCATTCTGGCCATATCTCCCTGGAGCCTCCTGAACAGAAGACATGTCAACCAAACAGAATTGCTCATCCACCTCATCTCATGGTGAGAGCCAGGACGTTGCTGAACAGCCAGATCCAGGAGCAGGGCCACTGACTGAGCATCTCAGCTCAGAAAGTGATCTGCCAGTTGTCAGGGATACACAGGGAAGCTCAGAAATAGAAGCTCCAAGCACTAAAAAGCCCCGAAACAAACCCAACCCAACAGCAGACAAATAACTGAAAACGGTAACACAGACTGGGGATCCTGATGGATCATTTTAATGATTTTCTTAATAATGCCTGGTGCCAGCAATACTGTGCATTGGGATGGCTGTATTAAACAGGATCAGAGTTGCTTTGAGTGCAATATGCTGCAACCACATTCATCTAAGATATATATGTATATATATATATTTTAGTTCTACCCCTGAGGGATTAGACACTGAGCCTGGGCTATGAAGGTTTTGTAAAAAATACCCAAGCTGAAACCCCACTGTGGTGGAACACTGTGGAATATCAATGCAGCAACTTCTGCCCGAAGAAAGGGACCTATAGGAAAATACATCCACCAAAACAGTCAAGTGACCTAAACACACCTTGCAGGAGGTTTGCCAGGCTCTGACCCCAGCTGGGCACCTCTGATGGCAACAACATGTTTTGAAGTGTGCTGTGTACAAGGTTAATAGCAAGGTAGGGTCTGTTATTAACCTAATACTTGTTCTAGATTTTGAGTTGCAGAGTGTGGGCATCAGAGGTCACAACAGTTTTTATCTGAAATTTGAGCACAGACATTTGTCAAAACTTGAATGTGTTTGGTTAAAAAACTTTTAAACCCAAGGACTGTTTTTCATATCTGAAATAGTGCTTTGAAATTGTCCTCATTCCTTACAGCTCATCCAGAATGTAAGCAGTACCTCTATATTTAAGACTGTGACAGTATTTTCTGGTTTGGGGAAATTTTATAACATGAACATAACATTTGTTGGGATTTTTTTTGGTTTTTTTTTTTTAGACTGAGCCTTGGCAAATAAGACAGCAAGCCTGGAGCAAACAGAAAATAAGGACTGGGCTGTTTTCAGAGCATAAGTGAGAAAAGAACACCACCACCAAAAAGAGTCCAGCATTCTGTAGCATTTCTTTTCTAGTCTTGAAATGCTTGATATACCAATACATCACTTAGGGACTTCATAGATTTCCCCACCCCAAGAAGCCCCATAAAGGTACCTGAGTTGGGCACAGCAATATTGAAGCTATTCAGGTGCTATGAGCTGACTTCAAAATTATTCTCAGAAACTCTGCTGTAACAGTATCTCTATCCTGGGATAGTATTGACTTTCCTGTTCATAAAGACTGTCAGTTAATGAGCTTCTCATATGGTTCTCTCATTTAATGCCCACATTAGAATCACAGAATCATTAGAAACTGGTTACATCTCTCTCTTCAGTGATCCAAACTACAGACCAAACAAGTCCACAAAGAAGCCAAAGAGAAATAAGGAGAATGAATTCCATGCTTCTGACAGTCATGCAAGGGAGTGGCAGTGAGCTGGTATGAGCTACAGATAAATTTCATTAAAAAGAGAAGATATGAAGAGTGTCTTGGATAATGTATTTTGATTCTGACTACAGCCACTGTGCCAAAACAGAGGAGGGTTGTGATTAAGGCTGCAGGTTGCAACTTGGAAGACCTGGATTTTTTCAGCATTTTCCCAAACCCTTCCCAAGTGACCTTTAATAGCTCATTTAATTTTTCTGTGCCTCAAAGAAATTGAACATAACACTTCAAACTGAAATTAAAACTCTTTCTTATGTCACACTGATACCATGAAAACAAAAATCCACTCACTGGGATGAGGAGGGCTGTAGAACACCTCCAGCATCCTTCTCTCTGCACAGGGAACTGGCACAGAGCTGGTGTCCGTCTGTATCCCTCAAAAACAAGAACCAACTCCTACCCTGCTTTCAACTCCCATCAATATTTTGCAGTCTTTGTGCCCCAGAGATGCCAGGTCATCTCACAAAGAGCACTTAAAGGGAGACCTGAGGAATAAGCCTTCTAAGTGTTGGCTGAGGCAATTTTTGTAAAACCATGAAATTACATTTGGCTTTTCTTGGGCAGGGAGAGACAAGCAATAGTTCAACGTTGGGTGGTCACACAGCTGCAGAGAGGTGCCCTTTGGTAAATATGCCAGCATTAAATTGATGCTGCTTCCAGGTTGTGTTTGTCACTTACTGACAAAAGGAGTGAGTGCTGAGACAGAAAAAGTCCAAAATCTCAAGGCAGACTGCAGAGAAGGGACAGTAAACAACAATCTCAGAAACATTTTTTTTTTTTTTAATAAAAAACAACCTTCTCTGGACTTGTGCAAACCGAATTCTTCCTACAGCGTGTAACTTCTTGCTGATTACCCAAAGGCCAGGCTTTAGGATAAAAAAAATATCCTAGTTATGTCCATTGCACTCTTATAATCCAAAAAAACCTTTGCTGTCAAATGCTGCCAGAGCAATTTAATAAACAGGGAGAATGCCTTAATGTATTCTGAAACCTGAAAACCACCCATCATTAGCCCCACATGCTGTTTTCCTACTTTCCCTGCTTTAAGCCATTTAGCTGTTACAGCTGTTTTTCTTGTAAGCCTGACTTCTGTTTTTATCAGCCTGATTTGTTTTCTGGTATATCACGCTTGATTAGAAAGAGGAAGAAAAACCTTTCACAATTCAGGTAAAACTGCTTTCTTAAGATCTGTCAGGCTGGAAGCTTGAAAAAGATCATCAGAAAGATCAGTGTAGATGAATAAATATTCATAATATTGCTCATTATTTATACTTGGTCTCATTTTTGCAGATAGGCTTGAAATTCTACACTCACTGCTATAGTCAGATCTTTTTATTCTGAGGAGCATGAGGTTTTTTAAAACCTATCAATGCAGCAATTAAAAAAATAAAATCAATGTAAAATATTCAAACCATTTTGTCTAATGTTATATGTATACATGTGGTATGCACAATACAAGGATCGTGGATTTTAAAATTATTGGCAGTCAGGAGCACAACACAAGTCTCAGGAAATCTGTACTGTATTGACTCCTTATGGTCTGGATAAAATAAACTCATTTGCTCTCATTTGTTATTCTTTGGTGAGAATTGTTTTAAGAAAATAGCTTGGCCAAGTCCCTGCTAGGTGCATATGATATGTGCCTTCATTGTTATGAATTGAAAGGAACATCCACACAGTGAAGGAACAGGTTATAGCCGGAAAAGCAGCTGATTTAATTAAATTTGGCAGAATGAAAGGTTAGTGGAAAACAGTCAAATAACGGAGAAGAGATTAATGTGAGATGTTCCCTATCGTATTTCGCTTAAGAGCTGTGTTACCCAGTATGGGCAGGGTCGTGTTGTGTCAATTTGCTGAGAGAGAATGTGATTGACAACTACTGGAAAAGAAATTTGGTTTGGTTGTGAAGTCAGAAATAGTAATGGGGGCTTTTGTCAAAGCCAGCTCTGCCTGCAAATGGCTTTGTTTCCCTGGCTTGGAAGAGGGCTACGCTCCATGCCCCAGTCATGATCAACTGCCCAGGTCGAGTCAGTGCAGACTCAGATGGAGGTCCCTCCCATTTAAAAGCCATCGTGGGTACCATGCCTGGTACCACACTGATGTTGGTGTGCTGGACCAGTGCCAGGGGCTGAGCAACACAGGACATGCAGCAAAAAGTCCTCCCTGCCTCTTCCATCACCCTCCTCTGCAAACTCGGACCCCTGGAATCATGGAAGTTTGCCAGCTCTTGAGTTGCTTCGTAAGGTACTGACCCAGCCCTGCTCTGGCTGCCCTATGGATGCTACCTGAGTTAACCTGCAAGACCTTCTAACTACAGGAAAGTCAATTTTTAGGTGCAAACAGGGACAAAGGAAAAGATCTTCAGAAATTCTTCAAAGCGGTGAGAAAATTAACTAAAAGCTCATCCTGTGAGTGAAGTATTTTGAGCTGGGTGGAGACCCAGGACATGAAACAAAGACATCTGTATATGAACAAGATTTGATCTTTTCCATTTTCTATATATCAATAATGCCAAAGATGTAACACATAGGAAGTAAAACCTGCAGTTGATTCAATATTTGATTGTTGTGCTACATTTTGGTGTAGAAGAAGGGCTACAATTCAGACTGAATCTGATGGAAAAAGCACTTAAGTCCAGAGCAAAATACGGTAATAAAGTTTGTGATAACTTACCAAGTGCTACACAGCTACGATCATCTCGATGGTACAAATCACTCACTGAACAAGATCTAGGATTAATGGAGGATAAAGTGCTATACTTTTCAGAATGAGGCATCTCAGCTGTTTTTTACAAGCTAATGAATCTAATGTTTATATCTAGCTGTATTAGGCAAATAGAAAAGAAAGATTTTTTATTAAACATTTTATTAATGGATTTGAGTGAAGTCACAAATGGGCAATTATGTGTACTCTTACAAAAGAAAGGCCACCAAAATGAAGAAATATTTGCAGAGAGAGAGCAATCTTAATAGTGCAGATCTTCCTGTAGAGCTTCCTGATGGTTGTCAGCACTCACTGCTCTCTGGGGTACAGCATTTGGGGAACAAGAAACAGAGCAATCCCAGGAAAATACTGACTGCTATATTGAGCAGTCATAGTCCTATTGCAATAGGAAGTGGCTGCAGGGCATTTGGGAAAACGTAGTTTCGGTGATGCTGCATCCTTTGGGTTCAATTGTACCCAAAGTCTCAGCAGAGAAACAGTATGATGAGGTCTGAGCCCCAGCCTCTGGAGGCTTTGCAGACGCCTCCACGTGAGCCCAGCTCCAGCAGAGCTCCGCTGCCCTCCAGAGTACCTGCTCTCTGCTTTGGAGAGTGCAGACCTGTACAACTCAATATACTGCCTGCTCAGAGGGTTTCAGACAAGAGATAAAACTGGGGAAATGAGGAACAGGAACAAATGACTTCATGATAAACTGAAGAACTGCTGATAAATGAAATGACTGAGACGCTGGGCTGGCCGAGTGCCACTGCAAGAGCTCACTGTGATGAGCAGGGACGTTTTCCTTCCCATACTGGGCCTGTCAGCCTTAATCAGATCTCTGTCAGCAGAGTCCCTGTATGTCCAGGTGAGACTCCAAAGAGAGCAGTCACTGTAACCCAGAGACAAACTGCCCCATGTCAGCGGCAGGAGAAGGTCTGGTCAGAGCAGTTTTTCAGAGAGTGCTCCAGAAGAAGCACACTGGTGTACAGAGTGTGAAATTAAATGCTGTGTTTATTAATTTGAAAGAGGAGGGAGTAGAATGAGAAGGATTTTTAATAATCCTAAACTGTCCTAGCTGTACACGGAGACCTTTGGCAGGGTACCTTGGGCTCTTTCTGGTGACCGTGTGTGACAAGAGGATGGAGCAGCAGCCACAAGCTATTGCAATAATTGAAGGCACAATTTAATTTTCTCAGATCAGGGCCTTAATCAAGCAGCATTTAATTTCTATGCTTTTTGTCATCTAAGGGATGTGCAGGATCTTTGCATGTGTCAAAGGCCTTTAGGTGACCAGGATCAGGTTCCATTGTAGCAGGGGAAATTTTGTAAAGGAGTCGGCACCATAGAGACCCCATGACAACCTTCCAAGTTCCTGCAATACAGAATTAACTTCACATTGCCACGAGGTATGAAAGAAGAACTTGCCCACCACCTTTATGTGATAAAATGCAATCCTTGCAGTTACAAAATTGGAGGAATATAACAGTTTCTTGGCTATTAGCTGCAAGAGGAAATTTCAGCACTTCAGTTCTCTCCAATTCTGGCTACATTTCCTCTTAAAAAACATTTACGTATGGGAGTGCTGAATTTCATACAAGAAGCAAAATGACCCTGAATTTAGTAGGCTACATTATCAAATACTCAAAAGTAACAGACTGAAATGAAAAATTGCAAAGCATAATTCTGCCAAGATAATTAATCCTTGTTAACCCATGACCTGATCATATATGATGCTGTTCTGACGAGCTTACTGAAATGCTATAAATAATTCTAGCATATTTTATTTTCTTTGTAGGCATAAATATTGACAAATTCATACTCATTAAACTTCTGCGAGCTGGGAATTATCCCTGTTTCTCAAATGGGGAACAGGCAGAGGAATTAAGACTGTTTCAGAGGCATTCATCAGTTTGGGGAGTCCAGTTAGAGATGCTTAATGCAGTTTTAAGCCTTATTTATGCATATAAGTAAAGCTGTATTGATCAAATCCACCCCCCAACATTACTTCCTTTACCTCCACCCTCAGCTGAGACCTGTTTCTATGTGCAAGAAAGTCCCTTTTGCTGAGTTGCACCAGTTTCCTCAGCACAATTACTGCAAAAAGAAGCTTTTTGCCCCTCTAACTAGACTGACTACAAGTTTTGGGCAGCAATTCATCCGTTTCAGACTCAGTGATAGTTCTAGCCCAGCAAAACCTAACTTCAGACTAAGGATATGAGTACATGAAAAAAATTACCCTGAGACAAGCTGGGGTACGGATTTACAGTGCCTTAGTCACTCCACAGGATCTGCTTCATGCTACCTGCAGTAAGCCTGGGATATCTTTTCCCACTTCAGGCTACCATGTACTACCTGTTATTTTTTGTTGCAAATGATATCTTTATTCTAGTACTGATACTTTCTGACCATTACAAAGGAAAGGGGACACTGTGGGATAAAGAACCCCCTTTAAAACTAACTATTTCTGCTTTGGTTGTGATGTGGAATTCAAATGAAACCATCTCAGCTGTGTGTGGTCCATGTTCTAAAATCTCAGCTGCCTGTATGATTCAAGGGAAATGTCCCCAAAACTGCACCAATATTTTCTTCAGAATCCGGTTTAACCTCTTAACCCTGTAGAAGATTTAGAAGGAGCTGATGAGATTCAAAGTTTAACACTCTCCAAAATACTGGTGAGATGTGCACTTCTGGAAAAGAAAATTAATATTTATCCTACTCCTACAGCAGAATGTGATGTTAAGCTTCTGTAGAGCTGCTCACCTCAGGTTCCAGAGGTGGTGTATGAGCTTACACTAAACAAATGTTGCATATGTTGCTTTATTTCCTTCACTTCTCAGACAAAACCATGCTGTGTAAGTAGAAGGAACAGAATCTGAGATACTTCACTGCAAGCAAGAATCAAGGCTGTAAGACCAGGCTCCATGTGGACCTGGTGGGACCAACCTCTGCAGGCAGGATGTGAAGGGATTTAGGACTCTGGTCCTTGGTCTCTCCCAGAAGAAGCTGGAGGTTGTGATAAGTATGTGTCAAGAATTTTGTGAGATGGATTAACTCCCTGTGGAGAGTAAGGTGAGATCATGAAATGCATTTAACTTTATCATAAGTTGCACTCACATTTGTGTCCCAGAGGTGAAAAGGTTTTATCTCACCCCACTAACAGGAGTATTTACCTCTCTCTCGGTTAATGGGAGCTGTATGGATTTTTTATTTCTCTTTTCTCCTAGGAAATGTCAGAACAGTCCAGATTTAGAAATGTATTATCTGACAGCAGAAACAAAGTGCCACCTTGAACCAGCTGTAACAGGTCCTTATTTTGAGTCGTTAAGGTCTCTAACTAAGCCATTACCCCCCGGAGTCAGAGATGGAGAGGACAGTTCTTGCCCCACAGCCAGCTCTGTCACTTTGAAGTGTGGAAGTGGAACACCCAACACACATCAGAGAGATCCCATTTTCCCTGCCCTGTTTGAAACAGGAAAGACCATCCTGGGCTGGCACTTTCTTTGGCAGTAGGGGGGTGTGGATGCAGAATTTTATGGCTTTGCTTCTGGAGTGGCAGGTGGGGCTTGTACATCAGCCTGATGTTATTTTTCAGATTCTTTTCCAGGTGGAAGGGGATGTCCATCCCCATGTGCCCAGTGCAGCTCTGGGGGCTGGGTGTGCAGCACCTGGCAGGACTGGGCCTTGGAATCTTCACAAAATGGAAGAAAAGCAAACAAACAAAATCAACAGATGGACACCCTCAGATAGAAGGGGACATACTGGTTATTTATTTAAAGAGCTGTTAAGGTCTAATGGAAATTTTCAAGAAGCATTCCATTTAGAATCTAGCAGAGGTTTATTTAGTCCATATTTTCTGTTTGTTTTCAATCATTTTTCATGGCAAAGAACATTTGCTACCAGTGCTCATCCCAAGCATCTGCAATTGTGTATTCCCTACCATTACCCTGGTTGCTACGGAGACAACTGAGATGCCACAAACAACAGAAAGCTCTTCTGGTGTGGGAACAGTGCTCCAAGGAGAGAAATAACCCTGGGAAACATGATACCTTCCAGCCCTTGCACACAGACACGGAAAATGGGTGAGATCTATGGGACAAACAATGTGCTGGACCCCGAGTCTAAACAAAGTGTCTCACCAGAGCTGCTTCCCTGCTGCCAGCTGCTTTTCAAGCAGCACAAACCCCACAATCCATATTCCTCTAGACTTGATGCCAAAGAACATTTTCTACCTGGATTTGAATAATGTGAATATATTAATTAAAGTTGATAATGGCTGATAATGATTTCCATCAGCAGGAGAATGTTGCTATATTTATCATTATCTATGAGATCACCGTACCCAACTGTAATTTATACAGAGAAGACTTCAACTAACGTGACTTGCCATCTTAACAACTTTTCTGATAACACCTTTAAAGCCACAGAATGTTGTTTTCTCAGACAATGAGACCATTGCTCAGTATGGGAAAGAAAGCAAAGAGAGGAGATCAAGTCCCCCAGGTTTTGCTTTGAGCTGCTTGCCCTTGGAAAGGAGTTGACTTTGAGCCTGGTCACTGCACCGGCAAAAATATAAGGACAATTTAGCACTTGAATATTTGTATTCAAGGGGAAAAAGAGGGGATGACCAGATCTCACTAAGGAAGCCTCCAAATCCTCACACAGCAATGGATCACTAATGTCTAAAACCCAGTGGGACAAAACTCATAGGACTGCCCTGGTACTATCTTGATCTGGATGTAGGAGGCATTTTTCCTGCTGCTCTGTGCCTGGGGTCAGTGGGGCTCCTGGTGGGAAAGAACCTTCCAGAAGAAAAATTAAGAGAGTCAGACACAATGTCAGGCAGTGACTGCGCTTTCAGGGCAATATAACCTAAAACCAGCTAAACTACATCTGACTTTAAAATGTCTTTTTTATACCAGGTCACTGCATATAGACAGGTAACTGAAAATTCTGGAAAAGAAAAAAAATTCAAAATAAGCATTTTCTGTAAAATAGGTCTTAGTGATCTAAAATTCATAAAACATGAATTCATAAAATATGCAAACCACATTCACTTTTAGCTGGCACAGCCAAAACTCAGAAACATCAGTAACTGACAGACAGAGGTCAAACAGTTCGTGAAATAAACTAGGAAAAAAACCATCCAGGAACCTCAAAATCTCTCAAAGCTGATGACATCACTGCTCCTGGTTTCAGCAGACAGCGGCTCAAAGACAGAACCACAGGAATCATCTTAAATATTTGTTGTTAAGGTAAATCTAAAATGATTGTCTAGCACAATGTTAATTACATTGTACAGCAATCAAAACAGAGACGCCGAGCCTAATGAATCCCTACTCTCACCTTTGGAACCGAACTGGAGTGTCTTGTTCACCTCCTTATTAGCCCATAAATATTCTAATTAGGAAGCAACTCCAGATGAATAGGATTAGCAATAAGGACATTTTAGACTAGGTACACAAGAGATACTCAAAACTCTCATGTCTTATCTAAGGCTCTCCTGACATTTATAATCATGTAGAAATGCTAAATTTACATAGCTCTGCCTAATTAGACATGGTTGCAATTATGTTTGTGGGCTTCCTTTTTTTCCTGCCCAAGTATAACTTACACTGTCAACACAGGAAACAGGAACTGAATAGAAGCTCAGCAAGAAATAAAAGTGTTTTCTGCCATTTATTTTTTGCTGGTTTTAATTTGAAATGCATATTTCTAAGCCTGCTTTTTTTTTTTCTTATAGTCCCAGCAAGAACTGGCTGTTACAGATCCAAGTCCAGATCACTGCTGCTTTAAATGTAAAAATGTACTTTTTTTAGATCAGCAGCATCCCAAGAGCAGGCACTAAAGCAGGCCAAATTTTCAAAAGGTGACACATGTTCTATCTGTAGCAGGTGGGGTGCTCCTGCTCTTGATGAGAGCAAAAAACAAAGAAACTCGTTTCCTCATAGGACTGGAAGTTCCCTGAAATTCTCACTCTGCCCATGGATTTTGCTGCCTGCCCTGGGCTTTTTGGTTTTCAGTCTCCCTCCCCACCCTGAGCCTGACATTTCTGCAAGAATCCTGTGTTTGTCTTCCTTGGCCTTCAGAAAGCTGGTGAGAAGCAGGTAATTCATCATGTTGTATTTCTATGCAGCAAATGTTGGCATTATTGGGAAGTGATTTGATAAATGATGTGTACATTATAAAACTGAATTTCAGTATACTGTCTTTGATGTCTATAATCACAGATAGAGTTCTTTCACCTCAGCTCAAACATAAATCAAGGTAAGTGATACGAACTCAATTCAACATGCTTACAAATTTCTCTTTCAGAGCTAAACCTTAATCATGAAAACTCACCCATGTCAGCAGAGTCACCTGCATGGAGCTCAGGCTGCAGCCAAGGCAGGTGGAGATACCCATACATATGTATAAATCCCTGGGATTGGGATATTAGGGAATTTCCAGGGCAAACAGCCACAAATCCTTCTTACTGACAGCTTAACATCTAATTCTCTCTACTCCTAAATACTTTGTTTATTAGAAAAACAGTATTTTATTTGACTCTCATGTCATGTTTAAAGCTCCATGCAAATGATCAGAGAATCACAGAATGGCCTGGGTTGGAAGGGACCTTAAAGACCATCTTGTTCCAACACTCTGGCATGGGCAGCAACACTTTCCACTATCCCAGGTTGCTCCAAGCCCTGTCCAACCTGGCCTTGGACACTTCCAGAAATGGGGCAGCCACAGCTTCTCTGGGCAACCTGTGCCAGGGCCTCACCACTCTCACAGCAAAGATTTTTTTCCTAATAGCTAATCTAAACCTACTCTCTTTCAGCTTGAAGCCATTAAATGCCTCATGCCAGCAGAGTCACAGAGCCCTTGGAAGCCAAGCTGCCTGGTGGCAGAGGTCAGTGGCTCCAGGCATTACAGGACTAAAGAAAACTGTCTCAGTAAAGGCTCACAAGAAAACAACCAAAGAACAGTATCAAAACCTCCTGCTTCCAGCTTGGAACGTGGGAGAGGTGGAAAAACAACAGTTCTGCTCCGGTAGGTTTATAAAAGCCAAAATTAATCAATTAGGAAACCAAGGCTCTTCCTTCAGCAAACAGAAGCAAAGCAGATCACGCAGCCAACTGACCCTCATGAGCACTCCAGACTATTCCTGCACAGCCCACATTGGTGACATACACCAAGGGGCATCCCAAAAGCCCAGCTGCAGCCTTCCAGTGAATGTTACACTCAGGTTCCACTGAGCTAAAGAGCTCAGAGCATGTTCCTGAATATCTGCATCTCAGAGGATGTAACCAGCATGTTTCCTTTGGCCAGGACAAGCTTTCTTATCAAGCTTTCTGATCAGAGGTTGCCTCGGTCAAGACAGTCAGATCTGAAAGCCTGTGATGACAGCCCAAAGAGCTGAAACAAAATCAATAACCGTACAAACACCATCCCATCCTCTGCTCTGCTATACTTAAGATCAATCAATATGCATAAACGACTAGTGCCAGGCACATCTGCACTAGTCTAGCACATAATCAACTTTGTCTTGTCTCAGCTTAATATAATTTTCCACCATATTAGCAGTCTTTATGATATCCTGTCTTTTCAAATAGACATAATTCAGAATCACTACATAGTTCAATTGGATTATTTGAGTTGCACACAGACCCACACTCACACACAAATCCGCTCTCGGTGACAACCTCTCTTCACTCCACTGCAGTTGGCATTACAGCCATGTTTAAAGTGCTTGCAAGGAGGTGACAATCGAGGCCATAGCCAGCTTTTACCGATACCTCTGGCAGAAAAACGTCTGTGGATGTATACTTAGCAGACTGGGAAAAGAAATGAACAAACTTATCAAATGCCATGCTGAAGCATCCATTAAAAACTGCACACACTTTTAATGACTTGGGTGAGGGTTGCTGTTGCATAAATTTATTTAACGTTAATGTCCCCAGTTTGCTGTAAATTTCACACTGTGAAATTACCAGGGCAGTTCTAATGGAGCTGAAGCCTCCAGCTGCACTCTATGATAAAGGAGGAAATAATTATGAATTCCTCTGGGAAGCCAAAGAAAGTCAAAGATCTCCTTCGAAACTGCTCCCAGCTGAGCTGCTCATCAGCCAGCTGAGGAGGTGCAGAGCCGCTCCCAGCGCGGGGGGAAGCGGGATGAGCAGGACTCTCCCGCTGACGACGCCTCTGCCATCAACTGACATTTAATTTGGAAGGATTGAAAGCTGGTGTCTGCAACAACTTCTGCCAAGAAACATTATGAACAGTCAAGACAGAGCATGGAAGTGGTTTTATGTTCCAAGTTCGGATGATACTGTGTAATTTTACATCTAATCACCTAGCGCGAGACGTAACCAGCACACACACAGCTCCAAGAGCTCGTGCCTGAAGCTCTGACAGATGCCTGTATCATGAGAGGATGCTGCACTGTGTGAGTTGTTCCATCTAGAATGGCATTCTCTATAACCCTTTGAATCCAGAGCTTAAAGCCTTTGCCAGAGTTTACAACAAGAGTGAAAAAAGGATAAAAACAGTAACTGTAGAAACTCCTTTGTGCCACCCTCCTTAATGTTCTATCCCTACAAACATCTCTTCCTTCCATTTATGGTTCTCCCTTATATCTCCGTGTTCTTTTTCCCTTCCTTCTCACCATCATGGACTGCCCTGGACAATGGTGCTCTCCCTGCAGCGGGAGAGCCCACCTGGACATTGAGCAGCTGGGGAACACTTGGAGACCCCACCCCTGCCTCCTCCCCACCACCATGCTCCTTGTCTGGCAGTCAGCATCCTCCCTCTGGGTCAGCTCTGAATTCACATTCAGTCACGAGCAACCCAATAATGGCTCAGACTGCACCTCTGAAATGATAAAACACCTCATTCCTGGTAAAGGATTCAGAAAAATGTAAGAAACAAAACCACCTAATGGGGCAGACAGGCAGTATTTATTCAGCTGCTCCCTGTGCGTCACTCACAATAACATCTTGCAGTGTACTTCAGGCTTGTTTCCCAAGAACAAATATAATTCTTATTTATAATGCAACAAAGGATAAAGCAGGTTTCCTGATTCTGATAAGCGACTCTCTGATTATTTCTTCAACAAAAAGCGTCACGTCTTTCAGATTATTCTTTCATGTTTTATTCTGGTTTGGAAGAGAGATGGCACAGACTCTGTGCCTTGAGTTGCTTCATCTATTTTCTCATTTATAAAACTGGGGACCCACCGGAGAACACTCCAGTGGTACTTAAGGACTTCTGAACACTGGATTGAACCTCGTGGACTGGACCTGCAGCGGGGTGTAACCAACGCAGGGCTACGGCGAGCGTCCCCCTTTATCAGGTAATTGCAACCTGTGGGATGGTAACGTTATCACTGTGGATCATGACATAGCCCTCTCCTGGAATAGCAATCACATGGCCTTCCCAACAAGCACCAAACCAACGTGCTGCTGAGAAGCCTGTCAGCAAGACGCCTGCTCGGTGCATCAGCGTGCTCCTGACACTGGCTTGATGCTCCGAAAAGGGGTGAAAAACGTGAAATGAAATGTGATTGCCTGCTTGGACTCTCTGCTTGCATTCAAATTTCTCTACAAAAATAATGTGCCGTATTATTTGCTGTGTCTTCTTTTAAGGTAGTTGTCACCATATGATTTAGAAAATCCAAACGTACTAAGAATGGGATTTTCTGTGTCAAAATGTCCCATTGAAATTCAAACACCTCCTTCTCACAGTCTGTGCAACACTGCGAAGCAAACAGGGCCTGGACCTTATTGGGAAAAAATCCCCAAACAAATGTTGTGTTTATGTAATGATGTATTTATTTAGGGCCACTTCAAACAGATACAGCTGGTTAGACTTGAAAATAACTGCATGTGAAAACGCAAACAATAATTTATGTAACTTTAAATGAGTTTTTGCAAGATGTTTTGATGCGTTTTCCTTGAACGCTCTCCTGCACATCTGGTTATGAAGTCTGCAATTTAGCCTTCCTTATTTCCTGTGGAAGTTGTATGGAAAGCACTGTGATTGTGTCCCTCTCCAAACTGCCCTGGTACAGCATCTGGGGTCAGCAGTGTAAAGCAAAATCCATTTCTCAAATGTGTCAGTCAGCCTTTGAAGATGCTGATACTGCAGGCAATGGTCACTCTGAGTTACATTAACAGCTCTTATTGCAAACAGTGGAATTAGTTTTCAGAAGAACATCCCTAAATACCCATTTTGATATGGTTGGATGACAGCAGTGGCAGAGACCATATAGAGAGCTGAAGGGGCCTGAGGATGAAAACTGGTGGAGAATTTTATGACAAAGTGGGTTTTCATCAGAAGATGCTGAGAGTGAAACTGCTCCCGAGGACGGGCACTCGAAACCTCTCCCTCACTTGGAATTTAGTTTTACATTGCAAAAGAGTCCCTTTTAAAATGGTTTTAATGGTCTGAGCTAACTTTGACAGAAATTGATCTTTTAAAATGTCAAACATCATTTTAAAAGACCGATATCAATACAACATTTTCACAGCTATTAAAATAAAAATGCTGATTCTCTCCAGATTTTTTCTTTTTTTATGACTGGTAATTACAATTTTAAAAATTCATTATTTTATCCCAATCTGGGTGTGGGAAACTCTTGTGGGGCATTTCCTGCCTAATCAGAATCATCTACATAAATGATTGCTGATGCTTCAATCTCTACTCTGATGGATAGAGCTGAGAGATTCTGCAGCTTTCTACTTTAGGGGTTCTTAGGAATGTGGCCAAAGGAGCTGCAGGTGGGCTACCTACCCAAAGAACCATCCAATGTCCTGCAGGTTTCCCTGGTCTTCAGGCTATTTTACCAGCATTAGAAAAGTTTGTTCAACTGCTTTGTCAAGAGTTGATACCCTGAAGTCACACAGGTGTCCAGTGCCCCTCCAAAATGCACTGGTGGAAGCTGCTCATCTGCAGGGCAGATTTTCTGATAGTGCAGAGCACCAGTAATGCTTCCAAATTTTCTCTTTATGCTCAAATATGCTTTCTTTCAAACTACATCTAGCTGCTGATTTACAAGCAAATACTGTTCATTACCTTCTCTGTCAAACTTCATGTCTTCTGACATCAAGCATTAAGGGAGGGGGGAATGCACATAATTTACAAATCTAGTAACTCATTTCCCATCAGACTCCCCTGCATCACCATGGCCACAAAAAGATGGAATCAGCCAAGATGAAAGCATTTTCAGGGCTCAAGTTTAATGGCTAAAATAATTGCAGAAACATACATATCTCCAAAACAAACCACTTCCAGAACGAATAATGCCTGGAGTATCCTCTCATCTCCTACTTCACATCAGTACAAGCTCCCCTGTGAGCAAAACACATACAATACATGGTAGGGTATTTCAGCCACAGCAGATCTCTAGGGCTGGGCCAGCTCCCCTCTGCTGCAAGCAAACCACAGGGTTTGCCCAGAGTTAAGAGAGAAAGATGCTGCTCTTCTGACCTCTCCGAAATTCACCTTCAGGAGGTGACCACGACACTTCCTAAGCAGGCATTTTATTTGGCATGTGCTTGCTTGGGTGGCATTAAGCCCTCCCTTTAGAACAGCAGATACCTACTAGAAAGCCTTTCCAGTTCTACAGGAGTCACTTGCTGTTGACCTGCAAGCCCTGATTCCCATCCTCGGGCAGCACAAATCAGTCTGGCGAGTTTATCCCTGTTTGAGCATCTGCCCAAACCTTTAATGGTTAAAACAAGGTTCTTCCTCATAAACTCAGATGAATTCCATGTTAGTATGAATGTGAAACTACAGTCTATTTATTTTTTCAGAGAGCTGTATACATAAGACTGGAAAGACAAACTTATTGAACGTCTGGATAACATGAGTCACTGCATTTTTATGCAATTAGTTCCCCTTCTAAATTTGAGCCGTCAGATTTGAGGTCACTCAGTATGTGACCTGTTTACTTTAACTGAAAACTACATTTATTTTTCTAGAAAGGCACTAGAAAAGCATTTTAAGTGCAAAAAATGAATAGCTTGAATAAAACATGATTGTACTGACATGTACTCTACTTAATGAGGATTTCTTACATGAAATTCCCACAATCCCTTAAAAACTGGAATAACAGAACAACAATGAAAGGAAAATATTTAGTCTAAAAATCAGGAGAAAAAATGGTGAGGTTACCATGACAAAAGAACAAACTGCCTCACTGCTCTGGCTCTGCTGCTACAAGTTCCTAGATGTTTTAATGTGCAATCCTGGGAAAAATAACACACAGCTCTGTCCTGCCTGCACCTGACACTTCGCTGGCCTTATCCACAAGACCCTCTCTCAACCTGCAGTGAGTGGAGAATAGCCCAAACCTCGGTACCTGATGCTGTGATTATTTATAGCCACTGCAGCAATGCCTGGAGCTGTCTAACAAGAACGGTTCTGCCCTTCAAAGAGCCACCTCCTGCCACCTTTCTGGATACTAATTAGTACAGAACTCAAGGAAATAGTATTCATGGTGCAGAACAGCAAACACCCACATTTTGGTTCCTGTGTACACATTTGTGTCATTTTGGAAGTATTACATCCTCAGCAATTACATATTCCATGATCCTGACGCTGTTCCAGATGGGAAGTATTATGAAAACACTGGATATATCAGCATTTAAGTTATATTTTACAAAACCTGTAATAGCCTCTCCATTGTTTACACTGATAACTTTCTATTTTAAAAATATTTCACAATACAAGACTCTGTATTGGTTTTCTGACAGTCACATTCCTTTGCATTTAAGCTGCCTTTTTCTTATGCTCAGTTAAGAAGAGTCGCTGCTGCAGGTTGAAACATCCTGTAAACTCACACATGCTGTGGTAAATGCGTCCATGATAATATTCAAGTAAGAAGTGCAGCAAAGATGCTCACAGAATAAGCTCTGCTATGAAAAAAGTAGTACTAGGTCTAAGAAGAAAGAGTTAACAAAATCTCTCTTTAAAATGCTAATAACAGACAATGGTCTGTGGATAAGTTAATTAGTGGAGCCAGCTTGTGTGTAATTATTTCACTTGACCTGGTGCTGATTTAGACAATAATCCCTTTAGAGAGGGGAAGGGGCTGTTGGAAAAGTATGTGATGTAACAGAAGAAAAACTTTAAATCTGCCTGAGCTGAGCAGGTAGTCTTCTGTCTAAAATTGGAATGATACACTCTTCTCCACTGTGAGACAAGCTCAAATAGAAAAAGAAATGCAGGTCTGAACCAGAGAGATTATGCTAAGGAACTGGTGAGCTTTCCACTCCGATACTTAACTTTTTTTTCCTCCTCCCTATTCAGCTGGGATTTTACCATTGAATAATGTATAAACCAACCCCACTGTAGTCAGAGGTGGGATTTCAAGAGCAACTTGAAACAAGCGCAACCAGACTGTACCAGAACTCTCTGAACATATCAAATTGTGTATGAAGAAAGAAAAGGGTCTGTGGACTATTAGTATATGTGGAATTCTCTTATAGGAGAGGCTCTGAAGATTTCCATATTTAAAAGAAAAGGGAACTGAATAGGTGGGGTATCAGTCCTATTCTTGCTCAGACTCTATAATTGGATCCAATTAAACTCAAAGCTTTGTTTTATCTGAGTAGTTCAACCCCAAATCATGAAGCTTTTCAATTTGGTAACATCTCCTCAATACCTCACCCAAATATGAACAAGAAGTCATTACAGTGCCACATGTGAATCAGTACAATCTCCTCCAGAGGCTCCGGCATCTAAATGCTCACAATACTTGAAGGAAGACAGGTGTATAAAGAGAGTCTAAGCCAAATGGGAAAAAGAATTAAAGAAACAAATTGGGAGCTACTCTGGCAGGCAGTAAATAAATAGTGTCATATGCATTGCCTGAGTGGGAGGAAATTCTTTGTTTCAGCCAGGCTAGGACTCACTCTTGGTAGAATCAGCTCCACAGCAGATAGAAACTGGCTGTAGGTTTACATTTACACCCCAGCTCTCTTTGTTGTGTGGTCAGAGGATCCTTCTGTGCTCTGCATCTTCAGAAAGGACACACAGTGCACTGGGACAGGAGATGAAAAACTGCATAGAACAACTAGACCAATAAAATCATTGCTCTGCTTGTTCCTCTTTATTAAAAACATAATCTGATGGGGAATGAACTGTAAAAAGGCTTCAGAACCACCACTATTCCCTTCTTAATTGAAACAAAGGGTGTGATTTCTATGATAAAGTATCACTCACATCTTTCCCATCCTCCAGCAAGGACTATGAGGAATCCATTATGCAGTGGTGGACCAACAGTGCTCAGAGCAGACTCAAGCCCTCCCCATCTGCTAACTTCTGGTATCTCAAATTACTACAAGTGGCCCTCCACTGAGTGCACAACACACTTCTAAAGGCACTAAATAGGGTTAATAAAATGGATCTTCTTCACTGATGAGTGGTAATGCTCCTCACCATAATTTGCTGAATAAGGTCATTCTTGTCTGTAATGAGAAAATGAAATGCATGCTGGAATGATGGAGCAAACTCAAATCAGTCCCATGTACGATGTAGAAACATAAACCAGAATCCAACATAACCAGAATCTACTGGCTGAATTCAGCTTATGGCTAATCAGCTCTTCCTTTGACAGGATATGCTGCTGTGGAAATGGGATAATTTTATAACTGAATAATTTAACCAGTTTTATCTTTAAGTAATGATTTCAGGCATATTAATACATAAAGCTTCCAGTATTTACATTTTCGTTACATGGCCCTGAAAAATTACAAGGTATCAGTGATAAATGACGTGTACAGAGTGGCTTTCATCCCTCAGAGTGACTCTGTGCTCCACAAATCCCCGGGATGGCACGTGGCAGCCAGGCAGACAGCGAGGGCAGAGCACCAGGGCAAACTGCTCCTCGATAGCAGAGGGAAACTGTCAGACACATCAGGGCCAAGGCTGGGAGGGACAAGTAAAACACAGTCTGACAGACGATGCTGAAGTATTTTACCTGCTTATCCCTGCTTAGACTCCAGTAGTTTATGTCTGGCTTGAAGATGTGTTCCACAAAGACTCCCAATCACTATTTGAATGCTGTGAGAAGTGGAAAAGCCACTTACCCCTGAAGTCTGTTATGGTCCTTCATCATCTCAGTCACTGGAAAATACTTTGGGAGCCTGCAAGTCTGGAAGCTGAACACAGGGGTTCGTGGTCCAAATTCATAGAAATGGATGTGCCTCACTGGCAAAATAATTACTAATCCCTCACTCTTGTTCTCCTCCTTTGAGTTCAGCTGTGGAGGCATTTTTCTGCACGTGTTTTAATGCAGTGATACAGGAAGTTCATCTTTAAAAGCAAGATACTCAGCAGAATCTAACAACCTTGTTTTAGTTCTTCTCTGGAAGAAGTAATGAGAAGAACATGAAAACCAGAATCCCTCTCACTTTAAAGGACTCCTGTAATAGATACAAATAGCAAACACGGTGGATGCTTGATTGTGCTTGTCAGAAGGTGACATACTCATACCAATTCTGCATTACTCCTCACTGCTCCTTGGAGATGGCTAATCTCAGTGAGGAAAACGGGAACAGAAACTCTCAGGATGCAGTCAAGCCATTTAGATGTCACTTTTCTTCATTCTTTGTATTTTGTCAGTACACATACAGGACTGATAATCTGCCCAGGTAAACTCATATATCACTCATATTGTGTGGGATCCTTCAGCCTCACGCTGCAGCAGATGTTCCTCCAGCCCTGCTCAGAGGAGGAGATGCAGCTTTGCAGAGTATCACACTGGTATTCAGTGAGGGGACATAATTAACACTGGCAACGGTAATTAAGAACAGAATAAATTCCTTTAGTTGTATTCCAGGGATGGAAAAAGGATTGAAAGGTGCTGGACTATCCTGTCAGAGGAAAGTTTCCTGGTACAGAAAGTCAGACTCAGCCTGAGTTACCTGCTGGCTACACTCAGAGTATTGTCTGGCTGGAAAAGACAAACCCAGATTAAACCCACTGTATTTGGGTAATCTTAGACTAGTGGAATGCTCTCTATGGGAATGTTTCACAGCAGTCTCAATGGCTAAACTAACTCCTATCACCAGTGCAATGCCTTGTTTACTCCCAGCCAACACCTGAATGAAGGCACAGGGAGGTTTCGAAAAGCTATTGCAATGACCTGGAGATAATTGTCCTCAAAATAGTTACTGCAGATGGTAAAACCCAATCCCCCCTCGGTTTTGGAGTAGCAATGTACAGTTGTTTGGTTTTTTTTAACATAACATTTTGAATTTCTGATTTATCAGAAATGTCTAGTTGCACCAAAACCAGAGTGCTGGAAAATAAATCAACTGCCTCTGCTAATAAGAACTTCTCCTCTTCTCCATAAGAATCCTGCCATTTCATTCATAAATAAAATAAGCCTCTAACTCAGTTGTTGGCAGGCTCTCCCTTTTATCTTTCACTCACTTGAGAAGGACTAGCAACATCATGCTTTTGGAAAGCCAAGTGCAGTAATCATAGAATCAGATTTCATGTATTTTTAAAAGCATTTGCAGCAGCAGAGATCCAATCAGTTTTAAAAGAAATACAAACACACAGAAATTTGGAAGAAGCAACTCAGAGCTCCTGACTGTCTTCATTTCTCCAGCACCAGATGAATGTGCTGGGAAGGGACTCTTTTCTAAAGGACATCTCAAAAAGTTAGCAACATTACACTACAAGCACCGCAGAGCCAAAATACTTATTATCTCAAATAAGCCTGGATGACATTTGAGATGTCTCAACATTTATTGGCCTGCCAGCAGAGTGTGGGATCAACCACCTGCTTTTCTCTCATTCCTTTTTTTTTCCCTCTTGCTTGCTCAAAGTCCGTGTTCATAAAATATTTAGGGGAAGCTCTTCAGAGGATGATATTGCCTACACTATACCCCCAGTGCAGGTTTACTGTGCTACTGAGACAGATACTCTGCCACTGGAGAAATCAAAATTGGTGATGGAGTTGAATTACTGCACTAGGAGCACTGTCAGACTGACAGTCTGGGCTTGATCCCACCTGGGACACTGGGCTGAGCGGCAGAGGAGAGCACGAAGTAACACAGGGAACAGAGCTGATCCCTTATGCAAGGTTATCAGGAGAAACGCTACTTTTCAGAATGGAAAACAACAATATGTATGTTCTGCCTGTTTCTGAGACCCTGCTGGGGACAGCTGACCCTTTCTTACCTCTTGTAATTTTCTTCCCAGCAGAAAAAAACCCAAAACAACTCAAAGAAATGTGGAATTCAGATGTGCTGCTAAACGAAGCCATCAGTTGGGCAGCATCTCCTGTAGTACTTCTGCAGCAGCCTGACATAAATTAAGTCAGCTACCATGGTCCCTTCCTACCCCTGAACTTTGCCACAACCTGTTCATCTCATATGTTCACAGCCTTCCCTATTAATCCACACATTTTGTGCTCCCACTGCCATATGATCTTTCCCTCCTAATTTCATTAAATCAGCTACAGATTTCCTAAGCTGCCCTGATGTTTTCCCGCATTACAGCAAGACTCTGCTTTTAACCTTCTCATCGAAGTCTGGCTGTCTGAATGTACTTTTGAACCTCTGATGCCCTCTAAATCCCTCTCATTTTCCCTCTTAGTTCAAGGGGTAGGTGTTCCTTTGTTCCACCTTTGGCATTTCTCACCCTTAGGCATCCAGGCTTACACCAGGCTGTTGCTAAACTGTCCTCCTTTAATAATTTTCATGAAGTGCAGTCCAATTATCTTTATCTTCCTTGGGGATCCATTCAATTAAGCGCAGTCATAATGAGTGAATGGACACAAAGCTTTGTAACCATATTTACACCCAGATTAATGGGAACCAGGTAAGATAACTTTAAAGCCATCAATATTTCAATACTTTGGCTTTTGATTGTGCTATCTTCAGTGTCAGACACATTTAGGAGAGACCAGCACAATTTGAGAGGCTGAGTTTTTAATTTCCTCCTTGGTTTGTGGAAATGACGGTTTAGAAACAGCAGCAAAAATACATGACTATCTTAAAATAGTTTTCTTGCAGGTTAAACAAAACACTTCCTGTGACACAAAACAAGCTGGAACACTGTATCCAGTTTGTTCTTTCATGGATTGAAGGTAATGGAAACCAGCAAAGAACCAGTATTTAAATGGAGATGCTGAGAACATCAGGAAATCTCATTTAATGAGCATGCAACAGAAATGCTGAGCTAGAAATAGCAGTTCTGAAGTGACTTTTCTCCCTTCTGAAAGAGAAATGCTGGATCTGGAACATGGACCTGTCTCTCAGATATGGAATAGCTCTGGCAGTTACTTTCACACCTGCTTTGCATTGCAGAAACAAGGGAGAAGGGTCCAATGGAAACTGAAAACCTGGTTCTGTATCACCACAGCTTAACGTAATCGTGTCTCAGGCACTGACAAATGTGTCAATAAGCTTTTGGAGAAATAACTGGTATCCAGGGAATTTATCTTGGTTGTAGTAGTTTCAGCTGAATAGGTCAGATTTGTTAACATTTTAATTTACACAAATCTGCATTCCAAATACTGCTCTTCGGCTCCTTTTCCTAACGACAAGAAAATGTCAGCAGCAACCCCAAATTTACTCCTCTAATAGCTTTCTCAAGATTTCAGGAAAAACAAACAAAAACAAAAAACCAATCTGTGATACAGTAACATGAGTGTTTAAACACATTTTTCAATTTAGATGCAATATAATTTTATGTTAATAACCCAGAAAGTTTTGCCAATTCCAGATGTAATCCTGACAGTAGCAGAGAGAGCTGGGAATGAGCATGTCCCATAGCTTCAGGGCAGCCTCAGGATTGTGCCCAGAGCTGGTTGTTTTGCCTTAATCCAAGTGTCCCTTGCCCAACCTTCTACTCAGCTTGGGACACTCAACACCATATTTCCATATACAATGTGCCAGCCTGGATTTCCTGGACCCTGTGCACAGGGGAACTAACATGAAGCACACGGTTCCCCTCCAAGTTTTTAAAATGCTTCAGATGCAATGAGAGAAACCTGAAAAAAGATGACTAGTCTGCCTTATCCTTTCCCCTTAATTATCACCTGCCTCTTTTTTCACCTGATTTGCTGAGATTAAAACCCATCTCCCACCCAGATATCCCAATCTGTGTTTCTGAAATTATTATAAACTGATGACCTTTCTCTACCCATAAAGCCCCACGTCAACATGCTGGCCCCCACTGATGTCAGGGGGGCAATAATAGCTCTTTCATTTCCATAATATCAGCATTTTCCTGCCAGAGTTCTGATTTCTCCTCTGAGTACTCTGCCTCTGTCCCCCTGAGGGCTGCCAGCAATCTCTCCAGCACTTGCTTCTCCTCCTCGACTGCAAGCCCGCCGCAGGCTTCAGCACTGCTTGGGATAATCTACCTGCTTAAGATTCAGCTAACTTCTAAATAAAAAGAGTAGGGAAAGGTCAGATCTGCCCTAGGTTGTGCTTGCAGAGTCTGCCACATCAGGTGGGAAGGAGCAGGCACTGGTGCTCCTCCTGCTCCCTCAGCTCTGGGCTTCTCTTCACATCTGGAAAGCTCTCTGCTCGCCTGACCTTCTCCTTGGAAAGCTCTTTCACACAGTGTCTCCCCCTGGGGCAGCTCTCCCTGAGACAGTGCTGAGGGGAAGCCCCAAACCCGTGCCAGCCCCTGTTCCCGTGTGGTCCCACTGGCTGCCCCAGGGCTCTCTGCGTGCTGCCGAGCTGCTGCTGGGGCTTTTATCTGCTCTCAGCAGCTGCCTTTGGGATTCCTCCCAAAGCTGCTCTGAAGCAAAAAAGTGCCCCAGACGTGGGAATGAAATGGGCACAAACTCCAGCAGAGAATGCCTGTTGACTGGAGCCTGGTAGAGCCTTTAGCAGTGGGGCCAAAAGCCGCTGGGCTGACGGGCACAGGAGAAATCTCTAAGGTGCTGGAGGTTTCACCCCTCTGAGGTTAGGGTTCCAGACAGGAAAGCCATGCACCAGCCTGCATGTGGGGACTCCTGCTCACTCAGTCCCTGCCATGAGGTAAAGAAAGGAGATAAAGTAGAACAAAACCAGTTTCTGCTGCCTTCTCTCAGAAATGCAGCATGCTGGGCTCTCCTAAAATGGGTTTTACTGGACTTGTTACCTCTGGGGACTGCTTGAACAAAACCATCTGAACCTCAGACTATGCAAGTCCTTCCTTTCCTATCTGCCACAGAGCTCAATGAACAAATGATCCTTTCCAACATTTAGTTAACCAGGATTCTCCAGTTGCATTGAACAGGTGACACTCTATGACCTGCACAGTCCAAAGGGGAATAAAACCAGAACTTAAGTTCTGGGGTTCTTTCCCTTCACACCCATTGACCCCTGTCCCCTCCTTCCCCATTCACTCCATCCCACCACTGATGCACTGATTTTTGTTTAATGTGTGGGCTATAAATGCTTTGTCCTTGAGCTACACTCACAGCTAGAGGAGGTAGAGCTCTGGGAATCACATTATATGGCTTACACTGGCAGAGTATGGTTGTGTCAGTAAAAATGAAATTTCTTCTGCATTTGGAAAAGCTGTACATCGTAAAATGCCAGGAAGAAGAGGCATTAAGAGCAGAGCCCCACAGAAAACCAAAATCACTGGAAGACATTTTCCTAGTTTGGAAGAGACACAAGAATGCCATCAGGAAACATGCAAAGTGTACTGAGTATGGGCTGTGTAACTGCTTTCAGAGATAACATGCAAGACAGGTCTAGAAAGGGCTGGAGGTGTCTGGTATTTATTGTCTCTCAACAGAAAGGGGACAAATGACAAGTTATTCATCCCCCTGCTCCTTCTGGAGTATTTCTACATCTCTGAGTTTTACAAATTTACGCAAGGAAAATATCAACGCCAGGAGTTTGAAGATTCTCCCAGGGTTTCATCGACCGATATGGATTAAGACAAAAATATCACATCAAAGCCATGATGCCCCACAACTGCTGCAGAAGCAAAGACCATGATCTCCACGTTGCAACTCGAACTTTTAGAGGCTCAGTATTCAAGACAGGGCTTGGGCTTTGCAAGTCAGCAATCCTCAGTAACAGGACACCTGGTAGGACGGCTTCAAACTCACCTCTCTGTCGAGTCCAGCAGCCACAGTGACAATGTCTCCTGTCTCGCTGTTAATGGTAAACATGTTTTGTGATGGGCTCTGTGGGGTCTGAGTCACGATCCGGTACCTCACCATCCCGTTTGCTGTGGTAGCGTCGTCTGCGTCATTTGCCGTCACCGTCATCACGTAGGTACCTTAGAACAAGAACAGATGAATTATCAGAACCATCTCACTGCAGAGCAGATTGCAGTCCCATTGACTTGGGGTCATGCATTTTGCTCAGAAATTCTATGCAACAGACATCCCATTTCAATCCAGCCAGCCAGGCAAAGATTATGGAAATAGCAACACTGCTGAGACTAGATGATCTGGAAGGATACTGATTACACATAACTGGTAGATAGTGAGAAGTCATATGAGGGTATCTATGATTAAATTCTAATTCTTTCAGTGATTGTAAGTTTTAGGGCAGCATCTTTTGTCCTGCAATTTCACAGAATCTCAAAGGGGATTTTTTTTTTTCCCATCCAATCACTGCATCCACATGCATTCAGAAGCAGAATTTAATAGTAGAAAGCCCATCAGACTTCTCAGTAGCTTCAGAAGGACACCATCAACATGCCCATGCCTAGTGCAGGAAGCAACTGCCTGCTGCCTCTAGTTCTTGGAGAAACATCCACCTTTCTGGCCCCTCCTGGAGAAAAAAATCCATTTCTACAGAGCAAATGGAACAGCTGCTGCCCAGCAGGACAGAAAAATCAATGATTTGGTATGTACGGCCAGTGATGTATTGAATTGTTGGTTTGTTTCTTGCTAATCACCAATGTCTTCATTTGCCTTGCAAAAAACAATCTCTACTTTCTAGATACTGTTGGGAGTGCACTGATGCACTGACAGACTCATTAGCACTGGAGTTTGGCAGCAGGGTGTTTTGCTAAAGTGGGAAATTATCATTATGAGGGTAAAAGATGTTACTTGATTGGATGGACTCCTGCAGCTGCATGGTCCTGTGACCCCCCAGAGCTCGTAGGGCCCAGCTTTATGCTTGTTATATTGGTAGGAGAGAATGACTAGAAGGGCAGGCACACACTGCTCACGAAAAGTAATCTGCAACAGCAGATGAATCTAATGATACGAGACCTGAAAGGAGGAGTGGGAGGCAAAGAGAGACAGTGAAACCAGACATAACCTCGTTTAGTGACCACCAAACCCAACAGCATCAATGGAAAGATGGAAGGTGCCACTCAAATACTGTTCATTTGGGAAGGCTGAACAGACGGACCAACTTCCGAGCCTCCTGTGCTGGAGAGATGCAAAGTGGTCCCAACGAGAACCTGAGCTGGTTTGAGATGGAGCCACACGTTGTTTTACAAGAAGAGCTGAGTTTGTTCTGCTCGCTTGGTAAGGTGTGAGCCACTGGCAAGCTCGAGGACGTGTGGCTCCATCCCCATCACAACATGTCTCCTCTCATATGCCCAATCCCCAGCTTGGTCACAAAGCTACCAAGCTCCCAGTTCAGGGAAAGCAGAAAGCTCAAGAGCTTGCATCTATTTGCAAAGGACTTTAAAGATATCCCACTCTCTAAATGGGCAGATCTAGCATTGGCTGCAGCATGCCCAAATTCTGCACTTTAGCCAAATGTCTTTAAGCCACTTAGCACACAGGAAATCCCCCCCAGTACCCTCCCCAGCTTTGGGAAACCAATGTTTCTCTGTACTAGCAAGAAAAGGCCTCAGAATTTTGTATTTTTGCACTGTACGAAGTGCTTTGCTGATCTCCTTCCATCTGCCTCAATCAGGCTCTTTTTGTTCTCAGTGGTGATACATATATTCCTGTGAGTTTTCTTAGTTCAATAAGAATTATAGATTAAAAAATAAATGAATGTGTAAAGCAAATCCTAATGATGAATACATCCCTGTCTTTCTGCAATAATCCTGATTCACATTTGTGAAATGAAAACAAACTATTCAACAACTTTAACACTTTTTTGATCAATAAACTTCAGGAGAGGGAAGGAACACTGAATTGAAACAAGGCTGTGCAAGTAACAAATTTTCTCTCTTTTCTCTTCAAGCATTCGTTTTTTGCTCTTTTGCAAAACCAGTTATCATGATACAAATAATGAAGCCAACCCTCAGATAACTACAGGGGAAAAGTACAGAAGAAATTTAAATAGGAAATATGCTGAATGAGATGTTTGATTTGGAATTTATGTTATCTTAATGCATTCAATACTGAAAATATCTCTGAACAGAATGTCAAATCCTGGGGCTAATGAAAACAGAAGCGGAAGAGGAAAACAGAATCTATTTTAGGACATATGCAGTTTTAGGACATATTCCAAAAAACAGGTGGTATTTTGTGATGCACTTCCAGCACAAGAACAGCTCTGAAAATTACTGGCACTACCAGGTTCAGATAATGGCACCCACAGCTGTGGTCCCTCCTCATGTGGGATCTCTTGGACTGCACTGTAGATTCCAAAATGAACCAGGGCGTGTGTGAGGTGGTGGGTTCCCAACCTGCAGGGGAACCTGACAGGCTGCAGCTGTGGGGGGAAGGGGTGAGGGACAGCAGCTATACTGTGGATGGAGAGTACAGTAGGCCTCCTTCACTCTTTCCCTGACCTTTCTGCTTCTTTCCTGCAGTGCAGCATTGGACTGAGCACATCTGCTCTAGAAGAAAGGACTATTTCAAAAGCATTTGACCTACATCCCCATAAAGGGAGATGGGACTGGACAAATGCCTCTAAAGTCATGAACTGAGCACCAGGGAGCTGTATTTCAAGAGGCAATCTGCTCCCTATCTCCTATCTTTAATTTCGATTATGAAACCCAACCACAGAGAAAACAGAGAGGAACTTGGCATTAATTACTATCCTGTAACTTAATAAAACGCCCTCTGCACAGGGCCCTGTGTGGCTGCAGCACTCTGCAGTGCCTGATGGAATTGCATCAACCACTTCCTTCCTGGCTCTCCCTGGGGCTGACCTCTCCCTGTCTGACCACAGTCTGCTGTAAACTGGCTGCAAATTACTTCTTCCTCTCTGCAGTCTGGATGGTGTCTGATATCTCTTCTCCCTTTCCTGTCTACATACTTCTCCCATCTGGCAGTGTTGCCCCAGGAGGGTGACAGCATCTCCTGTTACCCGTGCTGAGGGCATGTCTCCTAAGGAACACTCACTTCTGGGAGATCAGCGGGTGTAACCTACATCACCATCTACATTACACTTGGTTTTCTTTACATTTAGCCTGGTTTTAAGCAAGAAATATATTCTAGATACCTCTGTGCTGCAGTGAATGACATAAACATATATCTCCACACAAGAGTACTCAACAGAGCAAGGTGGATATATGCTGCTCCAGTGTCTAACATCTTCTGGGTGCTATATAAACTCTTTCCCTATACTAAGATGGTTGGTGATGATTTACCTGCAATAAAAGTAAATAATGTCATGCTTCTATGTCCTTTGCATGGAGATACATCTTCACATACTTTATATTAAATAAAGGAAATATATCCCCATATCCAGCCCCTAATACTACACAAATTAAGCAAATATACACTGGCAGAGTGAGTGCACAGCTCTAACACGCTTGAGGATTGAAGCTGGTATTGTTTGGGGTTAAGTGACAAAGCACAGACTCCCTAGTGCTGCCCACAGGATGTGTGTATGCATTTTGTGGAAATCAAAGTATTAAACACACCAACCTTACATCCCTGTATCTACCCAAACAGAGACTAGAAGCAGTTATTACAGACCAGAAACAATGAGAAACTCCTCCAACTCACAGTCAAGACCCTCCCACTGTACTCTGCCATTTTTGCATCAGACCCTGACAGTGGTGATGAAGCTACAAGTGTAAGAGTAAACAGGGAAAGAAGGACTTTACACTTTCAGTGTCTGAGAGAGGAATCACCTTCATTTTTCTGCTCTGCAGGGCTTGCAGAGCATCAGCATCAAAATGAATGCATCAAGAGCCAAAACCCGGGCCCAGTCTGTGCAGTGATTCACAGAACAAATACCCAGTCCAGACGGTCTCTGAAGTAACTGCATTAAACTACACACCTGGCCTAACTCAGGTGCATAACCTGTTGAAAGAAAACCATTTCTCATCAAATAAGGCACATGGTATGCTAAATAAAACACCTAACCTAGTACATCATGTCAATATTAAATCAAATTTGTTGCATGTTGAACAGCTCTTCCGAGCAGCAGATTGAATTACCATGCACAGCTAGTGATGACAAGATTACTGTGCATTAGCTTTCATTAACTAATGTGCTGAGTTCATATATCACCTGAGTTAAAATTAATGGATGGCATGACGAAGATCTATCAATAAAAGGCGAGACCTCAAGAATCTGTACCTTCACAATGCATTCCCTCTGATTTCCCAGAGACCACAATTTCCTAGATGTTATTTTGTCAAATGAGATACTTTTGTTTCTAACCACAGACAAGACACATGAGAGAAATGCTTGAAAGCACCCCTTATGGAAAATATTCCCATTACATTAATTAAGGTTTCTACAGGCAAAATAACGCCTTACAGAATCTGAGGGGATGGAAGCAAAGGGAGATAATTTATACCTGTATATTCAGTTTTGTTTATCAACTTTAAAATGAACTGCATCTCCTGGTAAAAGACTGCAAAGAGATTTTGTTAGGTTCACAATATCTCATTTGATCTGTACATGTTAAGTAAAAAGAGAAGCAGAACAAGGAAGATAACTGCCCTGAGTATGTGTAAGCAGATAAGCATGCAGCTGTAAACAAATGCCCCCCCCGAAATCACTCTGGAATCTGAGAATCTGCTCAATTCTTTCCAGCTCAGACAGTCCCAAAACATGCCAAGAACTGATAATTCACATCACGTTGTCTGCAATCTCTGCTGTGCCATCTATGCAACTTCATTTCTCCATAAAGATGGAGCTTTCATGGTTTTAAGGTATACAAACAATATCTTGGTATAGTTGTGCTCCTGAAGTCTTTGTTACAATTGCTTTATAATTGCCATTTTTCTAAGCTGGTTTGATATCCATTAGTTAGATTTAATGCATGTTAAAAGAAAGAGCTAATGGGCACTTATCAGGAATCCAAATAAAAAAACAAAATACAAACCTCTTTCACTTTGCCCTTAATACCACGTTGCTGTAAAATCACATAATCCTCTCTGTCTACTCCTATGATATAAACAGAAAAAGCTAAAACTTCACCCAGTTTTTACTGACAATGCTCATTCTCTATCCAGCTTTATCTTACAGTTTATGTTTTTAAATGGCTGGTAAATGGCTGCAGAATCATTAAAGGTTGGTTAACCTTCTCAGTCTAATTTTGACCTACAAGATACTTAATTTAATCATTCCCCCATAGTAAAGGATTGAATCATTATGTGCAGACATGTGGTGATGGCCATATTACATTAGATCTTCATTAACCCGAGTTAATAATGGCTTCGTACTAATGGAAACCTCCCCTTACTCCTCATTTTTTCCCCCCAAATTTGAAAGCTCACTTAGTGAATTCTCTGCATCCGATGCAAGACAGAGAGAAGACAGTAATTGCTGCTGGAATGATTAAATACTGAAAAGCAGTGTAAAATTTACAATATTTCCTAAAACCAAAATCTTCCATTTGGTGGAGTTTCCTGATACCAGTTTCCTTCCCCACAGAGGATGGGAATCTCATGCCCCTGCTCATGACACACTTCACCTTTAAGTGACTCCACTCATGGTAATGAGGTCTCAAGGACAGAAGGACACACTAGAAAAGCAAAGGCATCAAAACCAAGTTACAATGAGAAGTGTGATGGGATCCTGAACAAGTCCTTGGAGTACAACTACACACTGCTGTAGTGTTAAAGACAAACATCTCAGCTAACAAACCTGTATCCTCCAAATTAAATGTATTCCATTGGTGATCTGAAGCACTTTGACATACTCATTGCTTAGGGTTCAAATGAAATTGGGGAGCAGACTCACCAGCAGTGCTGAGTGGAGTTACAGAGGTGAACAGGAACATGGACAAGACATCAAAATGACAGAAGTGCCTAAAACTCTACTGCAGCTGTAATAAATTGTAAATATACTTAAATTAAATGGCACTCCACATGCTCTAGATGAAAAACTAAATAAAAACAGCACTTCCCCTCTGAATGCTACTCCTCCTGTCATAACTGATAGCTCCTGTCATTCTCTTTCACCATTATTTCTGTAATCATTGGCAAATTTTGACCTTTCAAGCAGCTAACCTAATTCATAACGGATGCCACTTCCTAATTAGTGGAGACATCGGATTCTCAGCTTCAGACAAGGCAAGAGCCAACCTAATGAGAATAAAGAGAGCGAGGAGGTCCGGAGAGACAACTGAGCGAGTTGAAGAGGCTGCTGTCATCCAGAACGGAAATAATACCCTCTTACTGTTAAAAACGGAATAAATACCTCCGGAGGGAAAATGAGTGGATGCACTGACTGCAGCACACGCACAGGCCTGGGCAGATTTGGAGATCACTCCTGTCCAGCAGCCTGCAGCCTATTGAGACCCCTGTACCGCAGAGAAATCCCACTCAGGATAAAAGTTTAGAATGGGCAAAAGCTCATCCAGCCACTGAGCAAAGAGTTTTGGCTGCAGAAATTCACGAGGCTCAGCTCGGCTGAGTTCCTGCACACGAATCCTCTTGATTTCCAGGGCTTATTCAAAAAAAGGGAGAAAGCACGACTTAGGACAAGATATCCTCAACATCACCACTGAACTGTCCTCAAAAGCACAGCCAGGTTTCATGCTGAACTGAAGGCATGTGTGACTCCAGAAATCATGCAAATCCAGCTGAACAGAGCCTGAGACTTGATGCACCCGACACAAGGCTTCAATCCAATCCTTGAATTTTGACACTATAATATAAGGTAATACAAGATAATATAAAGTGATGTAATAATATATATATTATAATATATATCATACTATGTTTTTTGTAACTGTTGGTTAAAAGTAGGCAGAGGGTGGGCTATTATAGTGCTGTAACTCCCTTCTAGAGTGGTCTCAGGACACGATTTCTACAGCTTTTTCTTTTACATCAACTTGGACATTTTTTTTTTTGGAGGGAAAAAACATCAGTCTGGGGATTTGCATTTTTTTCTCACTTGCATTCCTATAATTCACTTCCTTGCTCTTGGGACTGGATGCTTCTGCAAAGGAAATTAAGAGCACAGATTTCATAACCACTCACCTCGAAAGAAAATGGAAAGTGCTACCACATGTGTCTGCAGAGAAACAATTTCTTATGTTACAATTGTGCTCGGCTGAGCAAAAGAACTTGAAAAAGAATATTGTGGATCCTAAGTCTGTGTATAATGTGTGAGAGAATAGATTTGGGTTGGACGAAGCCATTTTTAATAGCACATGAAATGCAAGGGTAAGAGTAGCACCTGCCCAAGGTGCAGAAGGTGGCACCACATTGATGATACATTTCAGCTCGTGATGTACCCAGAAGTAATGCACCCAACCTGTGAAATGCTCTGGGATGAGCAGAAGAATCTGTTGAGACCTAGTCTGGCCCTGAAGATTTTACCTGCACATGACCCCTCTGAAACATTTGGAATTTATGTTATTTTTAGCTTCCAGAGCTACCAACTGGAATGTGCACCCCGTGGCAGCCCCAGTCCACGAACCTGTTCAGGTTGCTCTCTTAAATTTGGACCTTCCTAAATGAAGAGTTCTAAAATTAACTTACTTACAAGTTGGAAATGATAATTGAACGTTGTCACTATGAGTAGAACGACGGCATTTTTGGAACGGGTTGTAATGGCAAGAGGGGACACTCTGTGTCCTATAAACTTTTAAAAATGAAGCATCTTCTCTTCAGATCTCAGGTCCTGCCACCCAGTGACACTCATTCTGTTCCTTCACTGCACAAACAACCTGCAGGACACGAGGTATCTCCTCATGAATTGCACTGTCTGACTGGAGAAGAGGAACAAGCCAGAACTGCAGAATCCAAATTCTCCCCAGGAATATATATACAAATGCAACTGTACACTTTAAAAGATTAATTTCACAAGCCTTAAATTGCAGTTTAATTTGAAAACTAATTCAGCCTCATAATTGGCTTTCTGTTCAAATCACTGAGGCTAAAGATTTAAATTCTTAATATTCAGATGACTTTCGAGTTTCTGGCCCCATCTGTGCATTAGTCCATGGTGTTAATCTCTGAGGGAATCTCTGCTGGCATAGAAATAAAATAAACAAACTGGGACACTAGTAGAATAATCAGCTTTTAAAATCCTTGGGTTTTTTTATATACTGCTTATTTTTTATGAGACTTCTTTAACTCAATTTGCCACATATAGATTTGGCTCCCAGCTATTTCATTTTTCACGTGGCATGTTATCAACAATTATTGTATCAGAGTTCCATGATATAAGGAGGAGATGGGGAAATTTTAAATTACAACATTTCTCATGTAAGAAACACTAATATTCCTTTCTTTTGGAGGACTGTCCATACTCAGCACTCTTTCACACCAATCCCAGGGAGAGTGGTAGGAGTAAACTACACAATTCCAGGAGAAAGAAGGAGCTGGATGAAACCAGAGTTTAAAAGAAGCCACTCGGACTTTTGCTATTGACTTGAAAGGGACCAAGATGTATCCAGAGAGTTAGTGAAGCGGAAAGGATGAATGGGAATGGAAAAGGCCAGTCTGACAGGAACAAATTGTTTTGGAGAGATGAGTTAATTTTTGACAATCTTTCTGTTAAAACAAAATAGATACAACCCAGAGCAAAGCACCCGAGTCGCTGCGGAGCATTTCACATTGACCTTTTCAGAACTGAATGCTTCAGTTAAGTAAGACATCCACATCCTTCCATAAGGAACATTTTGCGGTGGTTACAGCAAAACTAAGCTTCTGCAGAGATGGAAATAATCTTTCTCCATCACACTATTGTCTTGTGATTAAATTCCCTTTTTTTCTTTCGTACTTAAGCATTTTCATTCTATCTTATTGAGCAATTTTTCTTTTGGAAACTGCAGAGTTTCTCTTGGAAGAGCGCTCCGCAAAGACACCCCTGGGATCCTGCACCCCCAGTGGTACAAGGGCAGGGACTGGGCTTATGGTAGGCAGCCACTGGTGCTGTACAGAGGGGAAAATCCCACCTCAAGCCCCAGTTCCTTCCTGCCATAAGGCAGTGGAGCTTGTGTGAGGCTGCTCAGAGACGCTGGCTGGGAAAAGGTAGCAGAATCCTCGCAGGGCAGGCGGCGCTGGGCAGCGAAGCTCTGCCACCCGTCCCGCTTTGTCAGCGCTTGAAAGGCAACTCCTGCAGCTCCGGGAGAGCTCTGCTGATTAAGGCTGCCAGAGGGAGCAGGGGAATTTCTGCTCCAGCTTGCAGCTGCATTTTTAAAACTTGGCTGTGTTCTTCATATAGAGGCAAAGTTCAAAGAGGCAGAACATTATTCAACATGAGTAAAACACGGTCTTTTAAGATACACTTTCAAACAGTGGCACGTTAAATCAAAACAACTCATGGAGGGGGAGAGCAAGGAAGAAAGATGGTCCTGTGGAAAAGGAAATCCTGCATCACTACTCCTGTTCTGCATTTTTGGAAGGGCCTGCATTTATACATTTAAATTGTCAGCTGCTTGACCTGAGGCTAGATAAGCTAGAAATGAATTAAACTGTTTCCCAGAGAGAATTAAAAAAAAAAGGAAAGAGATGCAATTCAGTTTAAGAGCCAGCAAACATCTGAGGATGCACAGGAGCCAGGCTGCGATATGTAGTTCACACTACAGAGAAGTTCACCAAGAGTGAGCTCCTGATTTCAAGAACACTATGCTACGGTGCAAGACACTATTTCAATTAAGTTATTATAATCTTAACCAGCAACAACAACCTATTACAGTTAATAATACTTGATGATTTCTTTTCTATTCCTGTCAAGGGTTGCTTCAAGGTGACTCACAGAGAGCACACTCCTTGGGAACCCAGGCTGAGTGCTCTGCAGACTGGGAAGCCCCTTCACTTAAACCCCATCAGACTGTCTAATGAGTCTCTTCACATTGCTGCCAATTCTTTTAGCTCTTGGACAATTTTGTATATTTATATTTCAGGCTAAAGCAAACTTGCTTCTGTGGGAGGCCGAGTGCCCAGCAGTATCACACCATGCTGTGGGCTGGAGTACGGCTCTTTCCTGCATTCCCATTTCCTTGGTTCACTCTACCCTCTTTTGGCTTATTCACTGTTGAGTCAGTAGGTCACATCCTTATTTGGCCACTCTCCATCCCCTGCTGTGGCCAGGCACCATTTCCAGCTCCCTGGCAGGGTCAGAGATGAAGCACCACACTGTGTTCCAGCTCAACGCACCCCAGCCCTAAGCGGGGACCGTGCTGTGCTTCGTGGCACAGAGTCCTCCAGAGGCAAGGTCCTGTCTGCTGTGCCCACACACCGTGGGCCTTTGCTTCACCCTGTACCCTGGCTGTGCTGTGACAGCACCACAGAGCCCCTTCCTGCTCACTGGAACGGGATCTGCTCTATTGATCCTGCTAAAGCCTTACTGGGGCTTTCCCTGCAGCTCAAGGTCACTGTGCCCTGCTCAGCCTGTGCCTAACAGCATATTTTTGATGGTGTTGCTCTGCAAAATTTCCATTGGTAGAGATTGAGCTCCATATGTCCTTTCTTATCTGTTAATGGTTGTTTTTTTTTTTAAATCTGCAAAATCCAGACTGACTCCAAACATTCATTGGCTGCTCATTCTAGTTACCTTTAGAGTCAGAATTTATTTGGGACACTCTATAATCCAGCTACTTTTCTCATCAGAGGTGTGCAAAATTATTAAAAACATTGCAGATACTGTCATAATCAAGTAATCCTGCATTTTTAATCGCAGCCATTAAAAATGGGCATATGGAATATGTGAGAAATAACAATTGCACAGGGTATCCAGGGAAGCATTTTCAGTCCTCAGGCACAGTTCAACAGCAGTGAGCAGTGGAAAATAAGTGCTGAACTGTAACATATAATAAGATTTTTTAGTTTGCTTGAAGCATGGATATACACACATATGTAGATATATTTTTATAGATGCATATACATATCTAACTTCCTGTTGAATCAGTAATTAACACATTCCGCTGTTACCTCGAAGAATATGCAGTGTCTTTCATTTGTTGACCACTGCCACAAATAATCATGAATTCTGGTCACATCTTTTGTCTCTTGCAATGGCTGGTGTGGTATTTCCTTAGTTATAATACTGGGAGGCATCTTGAACTAAAAAGTTTCTAAATTTTTGCAAGATCTACACTTAGCTAAATACATTGTCTAGACTTGTCTCTGCACAAAACAGGGACACATAACTGTGAGGTAGAGGAGAAGCACTTGGATATCACCAGTAACTCCATGACCTCTCTATCACTTTCTCAGAAAGGCACAAGATCGTGTTTCTTGCCAAGTACATGGAATGAGGGCCTCCGATACCCAATTCCTAGGAGGCTCTACAAAAGTAAAGAACAGAAATTCAATACTAATATAAACCTTTAAAAGAATACCGATTAAACAGGAAAGAGAGAAAAAGAACCCCCAACCAAATACATCAAAGACAAATGTAATTGCTTTTGAATAAAAACAGATTGCTTTCTACCTTCCTGCCTTAAAGGCAAGCACTCCAGCCTGGGATACAGAATACCAAAAATCACTGCTGGAAGCAGAGGTACAAGTATTTTGTAGGCAAAGTTATCCTATTCTGATTTAATAGCTCAAAGGCTTATCTGGATTTCAGACAAGAAGAGGATGCAATTTACTGCTTGTTTCACACAGATGAACAGAGCTCGTTAAAACATTTGGGAACACTTTGAATATTGATCTGTCCTCGAATAAGATGTAAGAAATTCGTTTTGCTATGAAAACGTATCAATCTTCAAACCTTGATATGCCCCAAAGTGGCCTTCAAATGAAAGCTGGAAAATCCTCTGGGAAGATGCCATTAAAGCCATCAGCTCAGGGGCGTCTCACGTCCCCTCCTCCAAGCAGGACTGGGATCAGGACTCTGAGGATGGTACATCACCACCCAAAGCGGTCATGGAGGGAGCTCTACTCGTTCTTTCCACAGAAATAAAGTCACGTTCTGTTCCCACTCTGTGCCACCACAGCCTCCCGTTCCTCACCGTGCTGGAAGACAATCAATCACGGCTGCGAATCACCTTGTTAAAAACAGTGCCCACCGGAGACTTCCCCGTGACACCTCCGGCAGCGGAGACACCGTGATAAATGTTTGCTGACACAAACCAAAGTCACAAGGTATTTAACCCCTCAGCTGGCAAACAATCGAGGATACAATGTGCCTCGGAAAAATCTCCCTCCGATTTCAGGAGGCTTCCAATTGTACTGGTGCTACAGGACGATTTATGTTCAAAGAATGGATGCGCTCATATTAGTTACACTCAGCAATGACCTACAACAACCCTGCTACCATTTTAGAAATAAAAAATCAACTTTATAGTTGAAAACAGAACATTAAAGATCCTTATACCTCTGGTTTTTTTCTAGCACATAAACATGTCCATGTAAAAATCATCACTTTTCCACATACAGCTTATACCACCGCTAATTTTTCACCCATAAACTTTCTGAAATTGTATTTCAGGGTCTTCCCCATTTCACCCTCTGTTAGAAAAGTCTGTGGGAACAGAGGATGAGCCTGCAATTTCAGTGGAAATATTCCCCCTTCTATAGGTCTGCATCAGGCCCCAAGTAAGAAAGTATTTTCTGCACACCTTGGGACTCAGACTTATTTGGAGTCTGACTGGATGCCAGATATTGAGTTGGTAAATGACTGGATTAAATGTCATGGAGGCGGATATTCAGCATTTCAGACACAGGGTCAGTGAAAGGCCACTGCTGGGCTGGCTTTCAGTGCTCTGTAATTAGAAAACCAGCCACGTATGTGCGTAATGAGCGTATGAGAATGGCAACACAGAGCAGATCTCTGAAAAACTGCTGTTTTCACAAATTCCACAGCTAGGAAGGGACCACCAGGATCCAGGTTCCCTCCAAACCAAGTCTGCACTTTGTCTTCAGAAAGAGACACAAGACTCTTCTCACCTTCATCAGTCTTCCACAAAGAGCCAGGAAGAGCAAACCTTTCCCTCATCCCCTCTATTCCAAGAGGAGGCTAAGCCACCACACCAGATGAATGGCTGAGAGCCGGTGAAACTTTAAGACCTTTTTTTTGACTGTACCTGGTTTAGAGCCTTCATCAACAGATCCATTATAGACTTGGTTGATGAACTCCGGTCTGTTGTCATTCATATCAATCACATAGATGTAAAGGTCAATAGGATTCTCCACCTTGTTTCCATTCATATCCACTGCATGAGCCCGGAGCTGGGAATAAGCACAATGAAAGCACAATATCAGCAACTGGATTTGTTGCAGAGTAAGAGACCATTTTGCAAGGATTGACTTTACCTCATAAATACTTTCTCAAAATTCAATGGAGCAGGTATCTAATTCCAGCAGAAAGCACTGCCATAGTTTCCATCTAGACTCTACCCACAGACAGCTTTTCAGGGCTTAACATAATACTGAAATAATATTTTAAAACTGCGATTGTCAATGGAAACACTTTAACTCTGGTGCAGTGATGCTATCTCCTTCACTGCTCACAGACCACTGTATTTTAATTTTTAAGCCACAGTGAACTTTGTCTGACAGTCTGAAAAGCAAATTTTGCTTAGTTCCAAATACGGCAAGGAAATGAGTTTGAGCGAGAGGTTTCTTATGGGAATCTGCAGCCTTTCACACCCACAATAACAGGGATTAATAGTGAAGAGATTTCAGAATGACATTAGTAGTGTTTATTGTTTGTTTAATCATGGTCTCTAGGAACAGCAACAGCTACCGATCCCATGGTTCCGTGCACCAAAAGACATTTAAAAAGTCCCTTTCCCTCAAATAATGGGAGCCCCTGTGACATTAAGAATGAAATATTTTCCTCAGGCTTGACTAAAATACCCAGTGCTAATGCATTTCAATAACCACAGTCACAGTGTTAAGCCCTCAGTTAAAATGGAACTGCAGCTTTATCTTATTAGCAATAACCATCAGTAATAATGCCCAAAAACAAGAGCATCTGTTTTCTGAACAGAAGAGACAGATACAGCATGTCAAAATGAGTAATTAATAAAACAAAGCAATCAACAATACTCTGGAACAATCAGTAACCAGGTGAAAAAAATGGATAGCTTTCTCATTAAAGGGAACAGATGGCTACTCTGAGTGGTGTGTGGCTGAATGCGCTGCCGACACCGGTTTCGGGAAAACTCTGACGGCGAGGGAAGAGCTGCACGGCCCCTGACCACGGATGGCAGCAGGGAGGCACTGGCTGGCTGTGAGCACTGCAGACTCTGGCTATCATCCCTCTTCATTTCAGTCTCTGTGAGCACTGCTGAGCCTCCACCCTGCCACAAGAACTGGGGACAGTGCTTGGGATGGCTGTGTGACATCCAGCAAGGCTGGTGGGCTGAAGAACGAAGGCTTCAGAGGATGTCAGCTTCACAGAATCACAGAACGGTTTGGGTTGGAAAGGACCTTAAAGCTCATCTAGTTCCAACCCTCCGTCACGGGCAGGGACACTTTCCGCTAGACCAGGTTGCTCCAAAACCCGTCCAATCTGTCCTTGAACACTTCTAGGGATGGGGCAGCCACAGCTTCTCTGGGCAACCTCTTTGTGCGAGGGCTGGCTGGGAGAGTGGGGCTGAAGGACAGGGGATGAACCAGCTCGTGCCATCCAGAGGGATGGAGGCCTCTGGTTACTCCCAGCAGTTCCCTGCACCATTGGGCTGCTGCTGGGAGTCAGAGCTGACACGCCAAGGAGGTCTCAGCTCCTCTGATGCATGACAAATAAATGTGCTAATTGCATTAGCACTGGTTCCTGTCTTTTGCTCTCGCTGTGTAGGTGATTGATGCAACTTTCTCCTTCATGTACGGTGCTCAGAAGTCCAGAGCTTTAACAAAAGAGACTGCACACCATTAGGATGGGCTGGCTTAACATTTAATCAAGCAAAGAGAACAAACTGCCACGTGAAATGAGCTGGGAGAAAAACATTTTTTCTAGAAGAAAGCTAAGCAGCACTTTTTCTTTAAAGCCTGAGGAAGTCCGGCTTTGCCTTCAGTACAGGATGTACCATTTGTATTTCATGAGTTGCAATGCTCTTAATATCTGCATTTCTTGCCTGCATACGAACTGCTTTGGCTCCCACCTGTTGAGCTATCCTTCATCATGTCAGATGTAGCAATTCAATAACTTTACAGTCAGAGGTCAGACTGTCTTTGAAAAAAAGTAATTCGGAGCTAAAATTAAAGTTATTATCTTCAAACTGAGGCAGCACCGGGCCCTCTCTTACAGCATTTCCAGCAGCGGAAATGGTTCCATTCAGAGATAAAGCAGAGAGCAAAGCTGGTATCTCCCCCCTCAGATCTGACTCTCCCCCTGCAAATTTTTAATTAGATTTGATAGCTTTTGTTTGAAATCTCCAGGAGTAAGAGATTTCTCAGCAATGCACATCTATCTGCTTGTTGCACTCACTAAGCACATGTGTCCATCTACGCATTGCTGCCTGCACTCAAGGAAAAAAAGATTCAATAAGCAAGACTGCAGGAATCTCATCAAACCCGGGTGATGTGCTCAAGTGTCACCTCTGTCCTGAGTCCTCAGCACTGGGCTGAGTTATGTGAGGGAGGGCAGTGCTGGGGCACACTGGTGTGGGCACTGGCGTCCTGACTAACAGCATCCGGGGTGTCAGGAGGATGGCACATGTCCCCAAACCCAGAGCAGCAAAGCCTGTGTCTCTATGTCCTGGGTTGTAGCGGGGTCTAGGTGTCCACAGCTGTTCCTCTTCTACCCTCAGTTGTTCCTGCTGCCTTTTCTGCAAAAGTTCTCTCTTTCTCTCCTGCTCCGTTTTTACCTGATTTCAATGAATGTTTCTATTTTTTTTCCTCTTGTTCCTGCTTCCATTAATTTTCTCTATCTGTACTCTTTTAACAACTCTCATGTGCCAATGCCTCCACAACACGTCGTTTCTCTGTGGCCAGTGCCAACCACAGCAGAGGGAGAAGGGAGTCCTGAGCCAGAGGGTTGAATTTCAACTCAGCTCAATGGGAAATCTTCTTTTTAGAGGCCATTCCTCATTAGACATCATCCTCAGCAGAGAGAGCCAACAAAGGAGGGACTCTAGGGGAGCAATCTATCTACTGGGAAGCTAGCTGGATCTCCAAGGCAGATCAGATACTCCATTTCCCTTCCTTAATTCATCTTCTCCCTCGTTCTCCTGCCCTCCTTTTTGTATTCATGAGGCATCCTCAAGCTTGAAAACACACATTGTTCTGGAGTCATTCTTCAGACACCGAGATGGGGCTCATTTCTGTGAGGCACAGTCTGAGTCCATGTGGTGCCCCACGGCTCAGGCTGCCACCTGCCCCCAAGCAGGTATTTTGGTGGTAGAGTGATGGAGAGGGTGAAAAGTGGATGCATGTGAGTGCTTTGTAGCACTGGGCAAGGCACAAAAGGTGATGACTGAGCTCTATCAGACACACATGTCATTTTGAGATGGAAAACACACCAGTGAAAGGTCAGTGAGCATCACCTGGGCCACGAGACACGTGCCAGACACAGGTCACGCACGAGTATTCAAATGGGAGCTGGTGGCTAGCTGAAGAGACAGTTAAGAAACATTTATAAAGTTGGTTTGAGATATTTACATTTTCCCCAAGAGGGAGAACACAACAGGAGTGAAGAAGGAATAAATAAAATCAAATGAAATACCTTGCAAAGGATTCTGAAAAATTAATACAGGTAGCCAGCTAATCTCTAGCTGATGAATCGCTCTGCTGTACACCAGCCAAGGAGCTGGCTCGATATTCTTTAACAAATATTGTTTAAAAGTATGACAATTATTGCTATCATATTCAGCAGCAGCTACCACAGGTCTCTGAGGTTTTCCTACTGACAGTTTCCAGTGTAAATGTAGCTGTTGGCATACAAATGATTCAGTATCATGATTATTGATTACACCGGAGGCTGGTGGTATCTGAAGGTAGTTAGTCAAAGTCAACACAGTGAATTGTGTTAAATATGAATATTACTTACACACTAATACTACTAATACAAATATACATTATCAATCAGTGACAGAGCCTTTAAGGAATAAGCATACAATGTCATGCCTAATTTGTGTGCTCTTAATTGTGATTAAAAGTTCCATTTAGAGCATTGTGACACAAATGGCTGGCATTACTCAACATGGTTCAAAATACTGGAATTAGCTCTTGTATCCCCTAATTTCTAGTAAACTTTATCTCTTGGCATTTAAAACAACTCCTTCTCGGTCTATAACCCACCTGTTCTACTCCAACCATTTCTGAGGCAGTATTTTCATCAGGCTGATGCTGAAGGCACACACATGTCTGGGACTGGATTAGGAATTGCTTCAAAGTTTCCCTACGATGCACATTACTTGAGTATCATAAGCAATGACTACTTAGTGACACGTTTATGTTGATGTCTTTTGAAAACAGAGCTTGAAAAATGCCTTAGAAAACTAACCTACCAATTTTCTATCCCTTGTACTTGCCAGGCCTAACTGCAGCTTAATATGAAACTGGTGTCTGGATCAGAAAAGACATTCAGAGCCACTAATTCTGTCAGCAGCACAAACGGGACTTTGGGAACGCAGTTAAATAAGGCCAAGAGAACTCGTGCATATTAAATATTACTACCTGCTGAAACTTATTTGGCATGCAGGGAACATTAGGGGCTGACTGTGACGGGAGACGCAACACATGCCTGTTGCAGTGAGACAGCACCAACATGGGGGGAATGTGCCCCATGGCTGTGTGTCCTGTGGCTGTGTGTCCTGTGGTTGTGTGTCCCAGGGGTCCATCTCCAGCCCCAGGCACTACTGGTGCTGGGGTGGCTCCCACAGCATCACTCAGTGCCACATGAGCAGTTCCCCACCACAACGTGGTGTTGGTTAAGTGGCTGCAAAGCCCGTTTCATTTTTCTCTGCTCGTGTTTTCAGCTGACTCTGCGTCTGGGATTGTCTGCGAGGTCCCTGGAGAGTTTGTGCTCTGGTTTGTAGTGCAGACAAAAACAGATGAGGCCAAAATACTGCTGAACTTGTGATCACTGGGAGTGCCAGCACACACGGCACCTGGACAGGGGCTGGGAGTCCCAGAGGCACATACATCTCTGCATACATCAAGCTCGGAATGATCCTCCCTAAAAGTTCAAGAATGATGTCAAAAACAGGGGAAGTTCTGCTGCAGAACTCCTGATCTAATTAGAAAAAAATCTGTTTCACCTTAGGGAATGAGGTAGGTTTCATCAGACAAATGGCTTGCTGAATGCGGGGGGAGTTAAAACACTAGTATGTTAAAAATGGTAGTCCCGAAGCAATACAGATAATTATGCATAAGAAAATATGTGTTGAAAATGTGGGAGTTAATGAAACAGAACTCTTCATACGTAGCCTCACGAACACTTGCAAATTATTGTTCTTTTTTTTTATAATTAGTTTTTAGATTACCTGGGAATGAAAACAGCAAGGACAACACCCGACAGTGACAGAGATGCTGAAAAGCTTCTGTTCAGGGCTGCAGAAAACCCGAAGCTGTATAAATGCACCCAGAGCAGCCAAAGCAGCAAGCCTGTATTGGACACAGAGTCCATGAACTGCTGGGTAAGAGGGACCTGGAGTGGTGCCTTGCAGCTCCACTGACATTCTCTACCCCAGCTGAAGAGTTAAGCTACTAATCCAAGCTAAAGGAAACTACAGCACATGTCAAACCAATTTAAAAGGTGGCCAAGCTCTACAGTTCAGATCCAAACCTGCACCTCAGTCACTGCTCTTCTAGCACTCACTTCAAGCCTGGCTCCATGTTGTCTTTCCTTTCAGTTAGAGGCTTGGCTGTAGAAAGTGGCATAAATTCACTGACTTTTTCAGAACTTCACCACCCAAGACTTCGGACTGTATCTTCTTTCTGGAAACTGGCCAAATTTTTTCCAGTTTCCAGCACTGTTCACTTCTACTGCAGGTTTCTGCTCTAGTGTTTGGGTCATTGCTTTGTTCATGGTATATTTATAAATGCTTTGTGAAGAGTTAGTAAACGAACAATTGATGATTCAATAAATCATCATCCACTGCTACCAAGGCTGAAGGATCTAAAGGGCATTTACAGCTACAACTTAAAACACTCTCCATCACCTTCTACTGTTCTGCTAACAAAGATTTTCTATCACTCACTATTCCTGTCTATAACGTCTCATAACATACTTATCACTCTCTATAAAATACATTTCCTGTAACCTTCAGAGTGTGAATAAGCTTATTTACATATGGATGTCACTAGTTCAAGGTTTCTGTAAGGAACAGAAAAGGCTGGAAATCCTGTGGTATGTGCAAGGCAGACTCATCCCATCACCTTTGACAAGGTGAGAATTCAATTTACTGAATTCACTGTAACTGGTAGGGTCAGTTCATTTTTAGGGGGCACGGGATTTGTTATGATGGAGGACAAAATCTTTTTCACCTTATGTTTCTGACTGAGCGTCTGATTGCAGACTTCACAGCGGCTCCCTCAAAAGTGTTAACTTGTGTATTGTATTATTGACTACACTGATAATAACCTGGCACTGCTGAAACAATACCAACAACGCTGAGATGACATACACTTTATCTCAAATATTCCTTTTTCAAAACAACCTCTCTTCCTATTTTCTTAGGCACGACAAACAAAATAATTGTTCTTGTTCACAGAGGATAAAATAAAATAAAATAAAATCTTCTTTTACCCAGGGGAAATCTCTTTTTTCACCCAACTAAAGAGGTAATCTATTTTCTTTATCCTTCCACCCCAGTCCAGAAGCTGTGTCAACATGGTTAACTGGATACCTGACAAAGCTGACAGAATGTGCCTCTCTGATGGTGCAGTTCGGAATATGGTGTCAGTGGAAGTGACCTGCACCACTTCACTGACATTAGAGCACCCCTGGAATGGCTATTACAGTGCCAGTAGATGTGGCTAAGGCTGATAGCAATCCATGAAACAACCTTTCACAACCACTCCAGGAGAGAACTAAAGCGTGGACGCAGAAAATGTTTGAAATTTTGCAGGGCTATCATGCAAGGGGCCACATATTTTCTTTTTTAGCAATCTGTGAGACTTTATCTGCTGCGCAATTATGCTGTGCAACAGAGGGGCTAGGATTTATATCAAAATGTAGCAACCAATTACACTCCAAGCATTCTGCAGGTAGAGCATTTTATGAACTAGGATAGCATGAGGCACCACTTTTGAGTGTAATTAATCTTAATTAATTCCCTCATATTTAATATTAGCCTATCTGCGTATTTAAAAACCTATCTGACACACCCCCATCATACTGCCTGAACATCTCCTAGTGAATTAAAATGAAAAATGACTATAGCAATTATTGCATGTTTAGCTGCAGTAATGATTCTTAAATTAGTAATTTCCCAAGACGTGCTAATGCAGTGACTGGCTTCTCATGGTTTTGGGTGGTTCAGTTTACGCACAAATTTGCATGGATTTAACAAGCAGTACGAAGTTGTGCCCTTTTAAACAAATGACTCCGACTTTATGTCTGAAAAGGACATCAGTGTGTCACCACTGTCATAGAATCACAGAATTGTTTAAGTTGGAAAAGCCCTCTAAGATCATTAAGTTCAGCACTGCCAAGCCCACTGCTAAACCATGTCCCCAGGTGCCAGATCTACACGTCCTTTAAATCCCTCCAGGGATGGGACTCCACCACTGCCCTGGGCAGCCTGTGCCAGGGCTTGACAACCCTTTCTGCAAAGAAATTTTTCTTAATATCCAATCTAACCCTCCCCTAGCACAGCGTGAGGCCGTTTCCTCTTGTCCTGTCACTTGTTACCTGGAAGCGAGAACCAACCAGCGAGAACCTCCTTCCAGGTTGTAGAGAGCGAGAAGGTCCCCTCCTCGAGCTTCCTTTTCTCCAGACTGAACACCTCCAGCTCCCTCAGCCACTCCCTATCAAACTTACTCTCTAGACCCCTCCTCAGCTCCCTTGCTCTTCCCTGGACATGCTCCAGTCCCTCAATCTTCTTCTTGCAGTGAGTGGCCCAAAACTGAACCCAGGATTGGAGGTGGGGCCTCACCAATGTGAGTACAGGGGGACTGTCACTGCCCTGGTCCTGCTGGCCACAGTATTGCTGATACACCCAGGATGCCATTGGCCTTCTTGGCCACTTGGGCACATGCTGGCTCATGTTCAGCTGCCACGAACCACCACTTTGCATTGGTTTGGCTGATTTAGTGCGTCTGTTCTTGAACCCAGCAATTCTGGTGCAGTTCTGCTCTGAGCTTGTGAGCCCAGATAAAACTCCTGCTGTTTGATGCTTACATGGTAGGAAGCTCTCTCCTCCCTGTCCATCGGGCGTGTCACGTACATCCTGCCGGACACAGGGTCAATGTTGAAGACTTCCATGGGCGGCTGGTCGGCTCCCACTCCAGTGATGCTGTACCTGATATGGATCTCTTTGTCCTTATCGGAACGAATCTGCAGGGAACAACAGAGACAGGAATCCATAAGTTCTGGACAAAAGCCAAATGGATGTTTAAGCAACTTTAAAGAACCGAGCCTGAAAGCCGCACAGATGTAGCACCACTGTCAATTCTGACAAGGGAGCTGAATGCCAAAGGTTTGGAGAGAAGCCATGAAAGGTGTATTCCACATAGTTTCAGTTATTTTTCTCCTCTTTTATTCATGATTATTCTCTCTAGAAATCATTGAAATTGTGAATTTTTGACTCACCCAAAATGCACAAAAACCACTGTTTACATATTACTGAAACCACAGTTTCCTTAAAGTGTCCAATTTTTTCAGCCATACCCAAAGTCTCCCAGCCATTAATCACTTCTGAAAATGCTGTCTGCAAGCTCCCACATCGTATTCTCAGTCCCTGTGACTGTGCACACAAATACTCCCATGAAATTTGAAGAACAGGGCTGTTTGCTCCCTCTTTGTCCAATTCTGCTAGCTTGACAAGGCCAGGCTGAGAATCCCCAGTGGGATATTACCATTTCATGTGATTATTTGCTGAGGAGAATGATGTTTTGGACATTGTTTCTGAAAGCCCTTCCCTCCCATACCTCGCAAACAACACTGCAAACCAAGTACAGCACAACGAGTTACATGAACCTTGGATACAGAGCCAAGGAAAAAAAGAAGGGAGGTTAATATGTTGTCCTAGCAACCCTGACTATCTCTTTAAAACACAAATTTAATTTTCTGATCAAATGCTGAAAGAAGTTCTTGCAACAGCATGACTATTCCCGAAAGAAAGTGCAAGGTACAAATAAATTACCACCCCCCGCACCATCACAAACTGTCTTGGCACTGCAAAAGCCATGTGCATAATTTTTTCCCTAACAGGTCTATGAATACAACAAAGTAGTGGGAAGATAATAGAACCCTAGTAGCTGAGTGCATGTTATCACCTCTGCTATGGCAGCTGCACGCTTGGAGTGTGCTCAGTGGGTGCAGGAGACCCTGTGTCCCCCAAACAGCCCCAGTTTGGGGAGCAAGGGTCCTTTCCCAAGGGAAGAGGAGGCTTTGCTTGTCAGGCAAAGGGATTGAGAAGGGGCTGTGGGCTGCTCTGCACTCCCCCCATATGTGACCTATTGATATTCCTTCCTCTCCTGAGGCAGGAGGCCGACGAGGTGCTGAACGTGTCGGTGCAGAGCAGTATCAGATCCCTGGCTCCGAGACTCTCCTTTGATACCTTTGTCCAGATCGTCATCAAGTTTATACACTGTTTTCTTTGTACTGCCTCCACCAAACCGTCCGTTCCCGTTAACAGCTAATCATGTCACTTATTACAAGACACTGCCGGGATTGATCCGCGCGGCACCTGTGCCGCTGGAGCTCAAGGTCAGGGAATAGAGACAGTTTCATCTGTCTTTTCTCTGAAGGATTCACTGCTTGTTACACTGTTAGAATCGAGGAAAACTGATTGGACTTACACTTGTATAGTCACTTAGAAAAGGGACTGGGAACACTGGAAGTGCCCTCACGATGGTATATGGGTTTTTGTGGGCCTAGTGGGTATTTGCAACAGAGACCCAGGCAGACAGGCATGAATCCAATTTCCATTAGCAAATCTGTGGGTGAAGAAAGGTATATTAAAATCAAGCTTTGCTTGCACAACTGTGGTTTTAATGACGAAAGCCGACTCCCCAGCTCAATAACTGAAGACCACAGTCCCCATTTTCAGAAGGTCAGCCCTCCCCCTGCCAGAGGAAAGGGCTGGAAATCAAACCGGTTTTAATGTCTGTGCAAACGCACAGCTCAAGTCAGGGAATTCAAGATCCAACCCACTATGTCCACATCTGTAGCTTATATTAAGTGATAATCAAGGAAGACACTGCTGGACCCCCAGCTTTGAGCCAGAGTGGGGTTCCCACCTTAGAAATTAAAAAGGGTAATGTGGGACACACAGGTGTGTGTCTTCATCAGTGTCTGTCTGCACAGCTCTGAAGAATCCATAATGTAAATTTTTCCTTAACAAAGGTGGAAAAAACCTACAACAAACCAACCAAGGTATCTCCACTTTTCCTGCCTTTTTGCTCACTGGAACACGGAAACTGGGAGGGTCTCCCCATCCCCAGCCTGGCTCAACTATGGCTGTACTTGAGCACAAGCACCAAAGAGCTAATCAGTCTCTCCAGAGAACCAAAACGGAAGCAGTTTTAACCCGAATCTCAGAAGAGGAGAGTCTGTTAGTTCTTCATGGACATTTTTCTGCTCTATTTCCTGTTGCATATAGTACCCAGATCCCATTGTGATAGAAGCATTAGAAATGCATAGAGAGAGACAGAAGCAGGGGAAAGGAGCCTGGATTTAAATATTCAGTGCTAAAGGCACTATATTTTATTTTCAGGAAACGCAGATAAACAGAAGCTCTCGAAGAAAGCTATGTATAGTTTAATAAAGTGTACGCTATAGGATGTCCTTGCAGCACTTTTATTAGCATTAATAGGGTCTAAGCTGTCTGTATGTAAATCATTGCAGATACAGGAGATGGAATATATCATAAGACCCACACAACTTACCAATTATACTGAGAGAAATCCATGAGCTAATTATACTGCATTGAGCAAAACAAAGATAGAGGGAAATATGCTGCAAATATTCAGCAGTGACTCATTATTTGCTGTTAATTGTGATCATAACACAATGGTCTGACTGTTACCTGTACTTAAATCCATTTTCAGTAAGAATACAAGGGTGTGAAGTGTGCAGAAAAAAATCATGTCAGAAGTAGCACTTGTCACAGAAAGTTGCAAAGACCATTCACAATGAAGCATAGTACATATTACTACCAGGGAGATATTTATCACACACATGCTTTTTATATTGGAACATATAATTTTAGCACTCTTAATGAGATTTAAAATAAAAAAAGATTTTTCAGTAATCCTTTAACATTTTGACCAAAGGTTTCATTTGCCTAATTCCCAGGGTGCAATTTAGTAAATCTTGTTGAGAAGTTAAGAACATTATCTGAACACAATGTAAGGTTTACTTCTTTTGTTGAAACCATTCCTGAAGCAGTTTGCCATAATAATAATAAGAAGAATAAAAACTCCTCTATTCCCAAAGAGCTCACTAGATCAGGAGAAAAAAATTACTGATTGGGGGAATTTACTGGTTCAGAAGGGAGTTACTTTTTCCCTCATTTATGCCTGGGAAGCGAGAACAGATCCATATGATAATCTTCTGACTGGAGAACACACACAAGAATTTTCCTTTCATTTATCTCTCCTTTTATAAAGCAGTCAAGAGGTATGCAGGGCTCTGGGTTACAGAACAGATGGCAGAAGGATGGTTTTCCTTAGCTGCATTTATACATTTTTTACTCGGAGAACCCTTGGAGCTTTGAGCTTCTCCACTGCCAGGCATGAGACAACTCTGCATATGATGATGTGAGCAGGATGAATGATGATGGCTGATGACTGTCATAAGGGGAATTTGCTTGTAAAGCAGCTTTTATGCTCTAAAAAACCCCTCCGGGATGGAGCTTGGAGTGGATTGTTACACTGGTGAGGGAAAATGTCCCAGATCAAAAGGCAATTTATGTTGGAAGATGCAATCCCTTGTTCCTACCCTACCTCATGGACACAGGTGGTATTTTCCATGCAGGAAACCTCACCTACTCTGACAGATACAAATGGACCATCTGGGAAATGTGGGATCAGCCACCAAAGTCCCATAGGGAACATGCAGTAGAGCCAGGCACTGCACTGGTGTTGCCAGCCCTCTGCTTGGCTGTGGCCAGCAAGGACAGGGTGGCCTTGCAGCCCAACAGTGAGTGGTTGGAGCTCAAAGCAATGATGCATCATCCAAAACAGAGCACAGGCACTGCTGTCAATGTTTGCAACTCAGAACCAGAACGCCAAGAGTCTGACTTAGCCCTTGTTTCTATAGACTATTCCCAGAAACAGGAGAAATGGTGTGATTTCACAGATGGGCATTTTCTACTGTGTGTTCTGATATAATAACTAAAATGTGTGAAAATGAACATTGCAACTCCTGAGATAATACAAGGCTAAGCCCTTCTGAGCTGGCTTTTTCCTCTGCAGCAATGCCACATTTAGATAGAAAAGCAGCCTGTGCTTGTGGCACAGGACTGCATCCTGCTTTTACAGATAACATCTTAGGGTTTGTGCATGTCCATTAGGATTTACTGGGCAGCTAAACCATTCCCATAAGTTTCACTGGTGAACAGAATTTCAGGTACCAGATTTTGTTGCTGTTTTTCTCCTGTTGATCCATGTCCTAGTGCTCTCAGCACTTCCCTTTCTTGCCGAGGGGGTTTGAATTCACAAGCCCTCCCTCTCTCACCTTGGCAGATGCCAGAAGCCACCACAGATCCCTGTAATGCTCCTATGCCAGGAGCAGGGGTGATACAGACTATGGAGAGAGCTGTGTGGTCAGCACATTGGAGGGCACCAGTGAGATCATAAATGGAGCATGACATTGCCAGAAAAAGAAGTGTCCCGATGGAGACTGTTTAGATATCAGTAAAGGAAATGCCTGGAGGCCTAGGAAATGGGGTGTGTAAGGAAAAGCTGAACAAACAAGGACAACTGAGCCTACAGAAGAGGTGACTGCAACAACAGTGCTCCCGTACCTAAAAAACTATATTTAGAGTATTTCATGATCCCTACATGATCTGGGTTCTGCCCATCACCATGCAACGGTAATATATGAGTGCTTGGAAATGTATCTGGAGAAAGCAAAGCAGGAAATTTATTCTCTGCTACATTTTCCTTCCACAGAGCAAACTAGAAAATAAATTTCCTTTTAAGTTCTTCATCTTGCTCTATAACATATGGAGTCAAGAATGCCCTTCAAAAAACACTTAGTTTCCCAAATCTCCCACAGAATACTATGCAACATTTGCTCTAACATGACCTGGGGATACTTAGACTTGATTTTTTTGTTTTATAAAGCCCATTATAATTATTAATGAACACATAAAATAATGTAAATGATAAGCAGTGTCTTTTATTATTAAGCTCTTAGCTATTTTGCCCATTAAGAAAACCAAATTAAAATAATTGAAGACTATAATCTGTCATGCATTCAAAATGCTCCATAGAAATTCAGACAGGCAAACATATTCTAAGCCTTTAAAAGAGCACACTTAAGAGTCAGTCTAAGCATTCCAGGACTGGCTCATTAATTTTAGTGGAAATATTTTAATTCAACTACTCTTACTGCTTATTGAAATCTTTGCTAAGGACTTATTTATTTTTAACTGAATTTGCAATATGTTTAGGACTCATTTGTATAAAAGTTCTTAACTCTTATTTCACAGTTGTTTCAGAAGCCAGTAAAGAGACACATCTCTAGCCCTGTATTTCCAAACAAATTACTAAGTGTTGCTGAAAGAATCACATATGGTTTCAATAAAAAGATGCAGAAGTCAAGCAGACAGAGAAAAATTAATACAGATTTGGAGACCCAGCCAGGTGAAGGTGACATTTATTAACTTCTGTCTCCTTTTATCACACTTGCCAATGATCCCCAGCTATGTCCCAGAAAGAAATAAAAAAACCTCAAACCCCAAAAAACCCAGAAGATCCTCTAAAACATTTCCTTTGTCTTCGGAGAAAAAAGTGTCTTCTGTGCCTTGCAAAGAGGATGTTTGGACATGGCAAGGGCAGCTGCCATGTTTGAATAAAGCCAGAAATTCCACCAACTCCAACACTGGGTTTAACAGCAGCCTGCCCTGCAAGTCTCCATCCCCCACTGGACAAAATGATTATCAACTGAGCTGAGTTTCCCATGGCAGTGGTGTTTGCAAACAAGGTTAATTGGGAAAGATCTCTACAGGCAAAGAAAGAAGGAATGGAATTGCACATTTGTAGTTGTGGATTTCTTTTTTCCCTCAACTGGGACTCATTTCATCTCACAGAAGATTTTCTAAAAACTCTGTATCTGGTCTCAGATAAACAGAAGAGAAGCAAGCCTTTCCAGAGTGAAATCTATCCTCCTGTCTTAAAGGCTTAAGTATACATCAAATTTCATGGAAGAAGTGGTTTTCTCTTTCCACATATTGTAGAGAGAGAACTAAGGACTACACTTAAACCACATACCCAATTTTCACGATTGAGATGCACTGTGATTAACACCTTTCTTCCTGCAGTTACAAACAGCATTTCACCACTATCATTGCTACTTTCCAAGAGCTTAAGTTTCTTCCTCTTCTTTAAAATACAAATCCAAAGCCAAACTATAAAACATTCCCTTTGTCCCAATGGTTGGATCTCTCCTATGTCAGGTTAAATCTTCCTCTGCTCCAGCTGAAATCTGCGCAAACTGATTTATAACATATTTATTTTGACGACAAAAGAGATTACAAGTAGCATGCCAGAAGGATTAAACCTGTCATTTATGTTATTGATGTAACTGATGATGCAGCCTGTGCTGGAGAAAGAAACAAAACTATAAGATGTTTGAACCCAAAAGAGAAGAACCTCTCCTGCACGCCTGGCTTGCGCTCCACCACCTCCAGAGGAGCCCGTTCCCATTCAGCTCGTCTGCTCCTTACCAGGAGGATTTGCTTCCTCTGCACAGACACTGCGAGTGCTTGGCTAAGGTGCTTCCCCAAATGTTCAGCAGCTGACAGCTTCCAGCATTTCACAGGTCCTCTGGCTTCCATGTGGCTCCCTCTGTCCAAGGGCCCCTCTCCAACCCTGCTGCTCCCTTCAGGCCAATTACATCCACATGGACACTCTCCTCCGGAGCCTTCCCTATGCCCATTGGTAGCTTTGATAGTTTTCACTCCTTCTCTCCCTTCCAAGTTTTTTTGAATTGTTTACCAGGATTTTTCTCCTCTACCTGGAAGAAAATGTAACACTGAGCAGATGGAGAACAGCACATAAATCAAGCTCAATAAGGAGCTGGTAATGCAGTGGGAGAGGAGAATTTCTGCCTGTGACTCTGGCCGGTAACTGTGTGACCCCACACATAAGCACAGGATGAAATTGAACTCGTCACACTCACAGTCTAATTCAAAACTACCATTATTCTGCTCGGATAAAAGCAAAATAACAATCCCTTTACCTAGGAAACCGAATTTTGTACGTGATCAGGTGAGACGCTACAAGCACAGAACACCTGGTGTGCAGCAGCACATTCAGGCCAAGGGATCTGCTGCAGCTTAACTTTGCTTTCCTACCTGCTGAAACAGCAAAGAATTTATGTTTTAGCATGAGTTTTCCTGACACAACAAGACTGAGGTCTGCAGGGCTCATGGGGCCAGTCTGCTCTCTATGTAATGGTAGCTGGGCCAAAGTTTCTGAGCGGTGACTTGGGACTGCCAGCAGCTCAGATGATGGCAGACCTGCCAGGTCTCTCTTTACCAGTAAAAACACTGTAAATTGCAATCTGCTGAATGGTCTTCATGATTAAATAATTAAGTAATTTTCATTACTCGCTATTATGAAGGTCAAGAAGGCAATGTGTCTGTATCAGGAACAGGCCAATGCTAATGGATCTTCCACAACTAATGGTAATTGATACAGCAATTTCTAAAGCAATATGTGCCTTTCTTTGGGCCTTTCGCAGCCAGTTCAGTTTTTAAGAACTCCGCTGTGGAAAGGCTTCAGACTGTAGCAAGGTGAGAGACAGGGAGGAAAGTGTCTCTGATGGGAAGAGAAGATTACAGTGGATCAGCAGAACACCTCCACGTGACCAATGCCTTATCGCTGCCAGAACATTGATAGCAGAAGCAACAAAACTCATTTTTACTACTCTTTCCCTTATCTCTCTTACAAGAGAGCAGATTCTTCACTGCAGTGACTGAAGGCATCCCAGTGGAGCTGATGTGCTGCTATCAGGTGAATTTTGGCCCTGAAGAACTGAGGCTCGTTCATACTGTGCAAGATGCAAGCGGCTGATACTGACTGATTGGGATTTGAACCAGACACACAAGCCCTCCTCTGCTGTAGAGGATGCTCCACGACAAAAGGTGAAAGGAAATACCTCTGAGAGTTCAAAACACACTGCTCTTATTCCTGTGCCAGAGGAGTCGTGACAGGCAAGAGAAGATCATCCTTCATAATCTATTTATGAAGGGCCACACACACTGTTTCTTTGCCCAGGGTACCATCCTGCAGCACCTTCCTGCAGCTGACCCCACAGTTGTCTGCAATGGCTACGCCTAAACAAAGGCAAAGCCAAGAAAAATAAATCAGGGCAGTGGGAATTTGTCCTCATTTCTTTTTGAAGTGTATCTGTCCTGAAGCCTTACGTCATTACTTTGTATCTGCCACAAAACAAGCCTGGAAGAGACTCCAGCACCTTTCCGGGTAGAACTGAGCAGGAAACCTGAATGCCCAGTGAAGAAGATAAACAAGGGTAGCAACTACTGACCTACACAGGAGTAACCTGACCACTGTAACTAATGATCAAGGCCCTCAGCTGGTATAAATCAGTGCAGACTCACTGGCTTCAAACAGAGGCATGCTAATTCATTTCAGCTAAAAATCCGGCCCGTGGCACTTAAAAATTTAGCTGCACAGCAGAAGAACAAGTGAAGAATGATCTTCTTACAATGACACACAACAACTTAACACAAGCAGCAGTCCCCCCGTAGGACAGTGAGCTCAGACACTTGGAACAAGCATTCAGTGGAGAACAAACACACTGGTGTCCTCAGGAAGGGAGTTTTACACAGAATCAAGGGGTATAATTGGTCTTAGTATGACCTTTACTTTTGTAGTGAGCTCTGGCTTTTCCAGTCATATACAGACATACATTGAACTCACAATGGCATGATGCCTACAGATATTACTGCTCATGGACAAGTGATGCTGTGACATGACTGTGAATGCTGGTCTCAGCATAAAATAAAGCTTTTGGACCTGTCTGCAAATAGCTAACAATAGGAAACAACAAAACCCTCCAGTGTGTCTATTTTGGAGAACAAAATCTGCTGAGGCTCATGTTTGAGACACTACTTTGGGATGCTTGCAGAGCAGGCTTTAAAGCTCTGCAGCTCTCAAAGTCTCTCTAAAAAGTTTAATTATAGGAAAAGCAAACCCTTTTGTTTGCTCTGTAGGGTAGATTACACGGTACAGTGTATAGAGAAGTTATTTCAGTGGTCAGTAAAGGGAAACACCAACGTGAGGAGGCAGGAAATGAAGTTGTGCACTAAAGGAACAATGCCAATGGGCATCAGTGCCAGTCTAGACTCAATGACCCTTAAGGGTCCCTTCCAACTTGAGACAGTCTATGATTCCATGATTTATTGCCCACTCAACAAAGCCAGTGTGACATGACTTTGGTCCTAGTGCCTTGTGCATTAGGGACAGGAGATTGCCTGCATGGAAATTTCAAACCTGGCTGAACTCTGCTCCTTTGGAACGAATTCACAGGGCTGAATTTCTGGCAACTTTTTCGTTGACTCTGTTTCTGTGTGGGTTTGATCTAAGACCCCTGCTTGCTTTGACTTGAATTCATGTTAGACTTATTCATATGACTTATTGATGCACTTCCCATGCACACACTTTTAATGCAAGAGGCAGACAGGCCAGCTTGAGGACATGGTGCCATAGATTTAAAAAAAAAAAGAAAAAAAGCAATAATTTCTGAGATGTTACAAAGCCTGCTCATATTTCAATTCCATTCATGGCACATTCTGTTTTTGGATTTAACCCTCCAAAGCCAGTAACAGTCCTCAAGGGTCCCAAACACAAGCTTCCCACCCTCCCAAAACTCCAATAACAATAACTGCATTTGCATCATCCTCCTAACAAGGGTATTGGGGTCCAGTCTGGTCTGGGATGCTAATTCTCAACTGCCTTTTTAATTGCAGATACTCTGATAGACATATTAAAATTCTTTAGGTTTTTTTTCAGCATTATTAATTGATAATTTAATTTCTGATCTGGTGAATTACATGAAATTCCTTCACCATCAGTGAAATGACAAGTTTAGAGCAGAATAGTTTAGGTAAGCAGATTGTCAGTGCTTATGGCTGTAAGACATAATTATGTACAGCCAACTGTGTAACGCGCTTGAAAAAATTATAAGCCTAGGCACAGAAATTAAAATTATTTCAAGATGAAGTTGTACAAATACAGCTGCAAAAAGCTGCAAAATCCTATTAATTTATTCCAACTGTAGTGGGTAGTGCAGGGGGGATCCAGCCCCCGCCGTCCTGCCAAAAGAAGTTTTAACTCCAAAATCCAGCAAATAAAGGGCTGGATGTTTAAATCTAAAACGTGGCTCCAGAAGACTATTTCAACTATTATTTATGTACTCATAAACTTCTGGGCATCAGCTGGGAACTTGGTATGATGACTCCTCAGCGTCAGGGCAAACATTAAATGCTGAATTACCATATGTCAGCTTAGGGTAGTTAATAATTCTACTGCATCTTGGACAACTTGAAGGCTTTTCTGAAATTGCTGTCAAATAGAATCTTTCTTTCAATCAATAAAGCAGCACGATGAAATACACTATTTGTGGTGTCGAAAAGACTAGATTAGCAAAATATTGTAAATGTAACTGGCAGGGACAACAAACTGTATCTCTTAACCAGAGACGCCCAATAAGCACATCGATACTTTCAATGAGGTGACCCCCATGAGGGAAAGGCATGTGTCTGTACATCACACACCTGTTTCTCTGCTACCCACACTTCTGGTTTGCCACCAAAGCCCTCCCAGCCCCTGAGCTGTGCTTTATCTGTGGATCTAACAGGCAGCAGGTAATTACGGGAGAGATGTTTGTTCTACACCGCTGGGTCCATCAGTCGCAGCCGGAGGAGTGAAATAGAGAACGACTGCGAGCATGGGGAACCTGTCCGACCCACTGCTTGTTTTCCAAGCTGTGTAATAGAGATATCCCTGGCAATGCTGAGGGTGAGGACCAGCAGCAATCTCTAGGAACAGCCAAATCAGGTAGGAAACGCAGAAATCTGCACACTGGGCTTCACTTAGAGGGGTACTACCAACTCGAGATCGCACTTCTGCTGCTACTTTTACTCTCAGTCAAGCACAGCTACAACGAACACACACTACTACAGCAAGTAAAACAGATTGGAAGGAATGCTATTTCCTCTGTGCATTTGACAGCATCAATGACACATTTACAGATACTCAACACTAGCAAATCAGGACCAGATCCCCAGTGCAAGTGTGCTCCTGCCAAAGCACCTGAAACCTAAGTCAAATTATTCCTAGGGTTTCCTGCACATCTTACCATGGATATACAGAATATCTGGTCCTGGCTTCCCACAGTCCAGCCACAGGACGCTGCAGCTTTTATGTGAGCCCTGGAAGAGATTTTTCCATAACACCAACTGAAAGCAAAGGTGTTGCACTGCAGATGGCTTCGCTGTGCAGCTCCCAGCCTGCTCCTCGCTGCCATGAGCAGCCCTCCAGGAACAGAGCTGGGAAATCCTGCTCCAGTTTCTTTTTTTGAAGCACAAATGAAACCTGAGCTCTTAAAACATCTCTGTGTTTGTCGTGCTCTTTGTTCTCTCCCCTATATTCCCTGTCGTGTCAGATTTTATAGTTCAATTGTGAGTCAGAAATACGCTCTCTGGGTCTTACAGATCCATCCCATGCAGCACACACGCCTTCCCAAAGCCTCGTTGGAGACTGCTGACAGTAGGAGTGGAGCTGAAACATAGTGGTCCCCAACAACCTTTAAAACCATCAGCAGTGAGTAAATGAAAACCATTTTTTATAGCACATTTTTTGAGCATTTTGATTTTTGGTAATTCAGGTCACTCCATCCGATGTTCTGTTGCTGATAAGATTTAGTTGTAGTGGTTGTTCTTAGGCTGCAGGGCCCTGAGAAAGTGATGTGAAAGTTGGTGGTGGCAAGAAATTGCCTTCATAATACTTTCAATTTTAAAAAAGTTGATAATGACGCAGGGAATGGGTCCTGTGGGAAAGCGTGAGGTTTGAAAATAATCCACCAGCGAAAGAATTGTGAACTGCTGGCTTTTGGCATTTAATTGGGATGGAATTACAGGTCAGCCTCCTCCACCAATACTATGCATACTCAAAAGGTGACAGTAAAAACAACAGATTATTATTATTATTTCCTACAGTATCTTTTTTTTTTTTTTGAATCAGAGGAAATTAAAAGAAAACAGTCTGCCACATACCCAAATCACACAGTTGCTTTCAGCATGGCTTCTCTTAGTTCAGCTGCTTTACACTGACTTGTACTGGCTGCCAAGCTGACCCAGTATTTCTGTGGTGATTAGAGTGGGATATCGCTTCATGTTTATTTCTAGGAAAGCTCAAAGTTGGCTCTGGTGCCTTTGAGAAGCTGGATGTATGTGGGGAAATGATGTTTCGTCAAACTCTAAATCTTCAGGGCTTTTTTTTTTTCTCTCTTTTAGTAAGAAGCAGGAGGAAGATTTCCTGACCCTCTGAACTATCCCTGGGTTTGAATACGCTACATGGCATGCCTGTAAACACAAGAAGAAAGCTCTTGTGTGAAACTTCTTAAACTGCAGAGGATGACGGACAGCAAATGGGATGCAAGCCAGGGAACATGACAATTAGCACAGAGAAAGTTTTCAGGGTTTATTCCATCAGTCAGCACTTAAAGAGGCTTTGAAGGGGAAAAAAAGATCCTTTTCATATTAATCCACTACTTCTGCACTTTCCCCCTATTCCATGGATTTAGTACTTAGCTGCTAAACATCTATATGCAGAGCTTTATTAAGAGGAGTTGGTTTACTTTTTGAAAGATTCCACATCCATTAGTTCATAGAGAGAAAAGAGGCAAAATCATTTCGCCTGCTGCAGTACCCAGAGTTTAAATGATGATTTACTCTTCCCCAGCTTTTAGTACTTAAAGATGTGGATGAGAGAAGAGCTAGCATTTCTTGCAATGGTATTTCTGGTCATCACCCTACTAAAGAGTCGGTTGTGCTGCTGATGATAAAGCAACTCAGTGCAAAGCAAAGGGAAAATCCCTCCCATTTCACCCCATTTCTGTTTTATCTTGGCAGACTTCACATCTGAAGAGGCACCTTACTGTTCCAAGAAAATAATATTTTCTTTTTTCTTTAAAAAGAAAAAGTTCTCTCAAGCAAGAACTTGGGCAACAGCAGGGGACAACGCCATGCCAGTATTAATTAGTGAATTCCAAATGAATCATAGTTTGTGCTTAGCAGGGTATGCTTGAAAACCATGTGAACTTTTAAAATGCTGTATTGAGCATACTAGTTACAGCTCGCTTTTTATATATTTTTTAATAAGACTAACAAAAAAAGAGTTGCTTTGGAAGGGTATCTTATTCATTTCCCCCGTGGCCCTGTTCCCAGACATTTGTGTTCTTGCCCATCTCTTTATTTGGAGGATGACATCCCCCCTTAGCTCATCCCTTCTGGTTCGAGGCCACTACTGGGGGACACCATTTTACCTCTAATTAAGAGGTGGCATGTGTGGTTGGCCCCACTGCAACCAGAATCACCAAGCAGGGGGTGCACTGTGACATGCCACACTTGTCATCTCCGTGCCTCTTTGATCCTGAGCCCCCAGGACTCTGAGATGTGCCTTCCCTACCGAAGAATGATGCTCCTGTCTCTCTGTGCCAGCAGGTTGGTGCTTCCATGCACCCAACTCCCTGCCTCAGCACAGGAGGCAGAACCTGGCAGTGGGTACACACGGCAGCTACTGCAGTGATGGACTCTGATCTTAATTTCAGGATTATTTAGGTTGTGATTAAGCTGGGGCACCTGCCAATGCAAGGCTCATCAATTCTCTTTGATTTGCAAGACTCTGCATCTGTGTCAGAACTTCAATTTCAATGCAGACTCCATTGCTGTTTTTCCTCTCTTTCACTTCAATATTGAGTTTAAAAGACACAGGAGCTGAGAGAAGAGACTGTTGCACTAGTCCAGGGAAAGCAGCCATAGGAGGCTGCGAGCATTCACTCAGGTAGCATGCAAGGAGAAAAAGATGCCCTTGGCAAGCTAAGAAACAAGAAATTCCCAAGTCTCCTTATGCTTTCCCTTATCCTGGCAAACACAACTGAAAGTGCACAGAAGAGCTGGGGGCTATTGCAACCTAAAGAACAACTGCAGCGTCCACGGGGATCCAGAACATTCAGAGCTATTTTAATCAAATTACTATCGATTAGGGACAAACTAGATTCTACTGAAGTTAATGGACACATTTCCATCGACTTCAAAGGGCTCCAAAACAGCCTGCAACACAGAAAACAAGCAAGTACCAAAATGAGAAAATGCATTTGAGTCTCGCCCTAATTGCATGAGATGAAAGAACTCTTTCAGCTGAAACTTTTTGAAACTGTTCTGCCCGAGACAAACGTCAAACAGCTCAAATGGTCAAAATTCAGCAAAACTGTAAGAAATAAGGAGAGTCTGACAGCAGCAAGTGTGGCCAGCTATGGGTATCAGAGACCTACAGAGAGATATATCAGCCCTACTGACAGTTCTGAAAGACCTCCACTAAATTATGTAGGCAAAAGCTTGGCAATTTTGTGTATGTATAGATATATACACTAATTTAGTTTTACTTTCCACTCAAATTTATTTTCTCTAAGAAGGAGATTTTTCTTCTTTCCCCCTGGAAGTGTTAGTGTGTTTAATTCCACACTACAAATGTATCAATTGTCCTTTTATCTTCACAGGACCTAATCATTTTCTCTGAGGGATGAATATGAAATCATGACACAAGCAATTTGTTTAAAGTAGCCTCTGTTACTGCCTAGAACATTTCATTGTCTTTAAAGCTATATATTTATGTGACAGCCAGACATCCAATAAAACCCACAAATCTCAAGGCCTAAGAGGTATAAAAGGGATCTCTTTTAAATTTTAAAGGGAAAAAAAAAATCAGGCTTGAATACTGGGGGTCATGACTTTACTGACCTTCACAATATTAGGTTCTTCCCAGAGTTGGTGCAATTAAGTGTTGAGTCAGTGGAAGAAATAAGGTTTTTTCCTACTTAAGAAGCTAAATGGAGAGGGCATTTTAAATAGCTTGTAGGGACCAGCAGCACCATATTCCTGTCAACTCCAGCATTACCCTTCCCCAGCCTTTATTCATTCAAGAGCTTTAACAGGTAAACAGAAAAATCCCACTTGAGGCCATTTGTGCCATCCTGGAATGGCAGCAGAGGCTGCAGTGGCTTTCTTGATCACACAGTAGTCGAAAAAACTTGTGGCAGCAATTAAAGGAAGAAGATTTTGGGTTTAAATGCTCCATCCTACCTAGTTCCCTCTTCCATCAACATTCAACAGGATGTTTTTGTCTAAGTGTATCAAAATAAGTACCAGAATCTGCCTTTGTATATATATATATATATATATATATATATATATATACACACACACACACACACACATATATATATCTATGGATGGATGAATATCCCAGCACCACTGTTACCAACCAGAGAAGAATTCAAACACCCAAAAAACATTCCAGCTACCGGAGCCCTAATCAAAAGCTCTTTTGGCAGAAAAAAAGACAGAAGTCTGTCCACCAACAGCCCCAGTCCCAGGGCTTAACAGACAACTCCTTCCTCCATAAAAACCCTGCATGAAGAAGAGATGCAGAGCCCAGTAGTAGCTTCTGGGAGCTCTTTTTCCAGCTATGCTGCCATGTCAAACCACAATGTTCAACCAGGGGAGATGCTGCTCATCACTTTCTTTCCTGTTGCTCCCAAGTGTCACCTCAGTGGTCACCTCGGAGCGCGTGACTGGAGCACTGGGCAAAGTGTGTCCGACCTCCACGTTGCTTCAGATACCCACAACTGGGATGGAAAGACATGGTTCAAGCACCTCTTAATATCCTATTATCTGTGGATCACTGACAGGGTTGATTATACCAGTTTGACATGGCTCCAAAGGAGCTGTTATGGTCTATTGTATCAATAGGTACCTAGGGAGCCTTTAATCCACAGATGCACGTGGAACAGCAGCATACTAAAAACACAGTATTTTTTTTTCTGCTTAAAAGTTGCTATTGCTTAAGCAGTAAAAAGAAGCAAAAGTAATGCTCATGGTAGAAATAAAAGCCCTGTCATTTTTTCCCATGACAAGAGCACAAAAAAGTCTGAAACCCAGGATTTTTCCCCTTTCAGTTGTGATATAAAAATGATCCAAAATGTTTACGCCAGGAGACAATTTGGAATGACTTGTTTTCCTGCTGGGCTATAATCTTGGTCAGCAGGAATGCTACTGATGTGACTCAAAATGTATTGCTGCTGTAGTGTGAAGGAAAGAAGGGGTGAGCTGTCATAATTCTTAAATTAGCAGAAATGGGGTTTTGTGTATATGATGTGTGAAAGAATGAAAGTAAGCACAGGGGAAAATTGTTTGTTTTCCTTGGAAACTGGTAGCTGGATTTGATTAAGAAAAGTGTACTTCCATGTTAGGTTCTCATGAGGTTCCTGGATACTGCAGAGACAGGCACAAGTACAGAGATACTGAAATGTTGCACAGAATATACAATTATCACTTATGAAGTCATAGGCTCCTGCTTTTTACAAGCAGATTCTTTCAAAACACTGATTTGCTCAGTGAGGTCTATGAGATGCCACATACCCAGAGCACAGAGGCATTCAAATTTGTTTCCCCGGAAAATGCTGTTAAAAATGATTCACTTAATAAAGAATTCTGTTTACAAGCAAGGAGTTAGAAGATGCCTTGGAAACACCTGATTGCTCATTCTTTAAGCAGTATCTTTTTGCAGATATAATACAACTTCCAAAAAAAGAGTATGAGGTACATAAACATCGAGGATCTCTCATGAGAACATCACTGACTTTTCAGTCCTATTCCCTTTTAATCCTGACAGAGAAACACAACCACTGGAAGTTTTGCAAGAGAATAAGCAAACATTTGTGATGCTACCAATTAAATCCTTACTTGTACAAGGGTCTTAATGTTTCCACTGACAGTCATGACAGAAGAGCACCACCATCTCCTGAGAATTTTAATAAAAAATCCTTGAATTCAGAACTGCCCTTGTGTGACTTGGCACACTTCAAACCAAGGTCTTTGGGGGAAAAGAGGCTGGGTTGCAAAGCCTGTACCATAAAAAATTATTTGACAGTATGTTTCAAAACATTATTTAAATAGAGACTTCTGTTTCAAGTTATTAATGCTTTTAATATGGATTCTCATCTCCTCTTTTTATTACTTCGTGTGTCTTTCTGGTTATTTAAGGGGTTGTGAAAAGAGCTGGTCAGCACTTCCGAGCTCCCACTGCTCATCAGTGACAGATGCTGACCATAAAGTTAGAGCCAACATAAAAAAAGAAAGAAAAAGAAATCAACCCAGAATTCTTTTTTCTCCTCTCAGGGGAGGGAAGGCAAAGACATCCATTCCTCCCTGTCCTGCTCCTCCCAACTTCCTACCAGAGAGCAACACTGGAGCCAGAACTGAGCTTGACGGTTGATTTTAACTAAGAATATAGGAGCACGAACTCTTTACAACTATTAAGCACTGTCTGACCCGGACCAAAACTGCTGTCCCATCAGGGAGCACTAAGAGAATCCCAAGAGAGCATCCTGCATCCTCAGAAGCAGAATCTGCAGGTGCTTGAGCAGCGTGTGCCCCCTCCTCTCGTACCGCACTGTCCTTTCCTCGGGGCAACAGCTGGCTCTGACAGCCTGTGTGTTTGATGGTCTGGATATCACACACATGGGAAAAGGGTCACGGTTTCCAAATCATCTGCTGGAGTAATGGGAGGAGACAGCTCCCCAGCAGCACGAGCCAGAACATCTCCGAGCTCTGACATCGCGTCAGGGCACCGGGACAGGCACAGGAAAAGCAGAGATCTCCTGTGTCCTGAAACATCTGGTCATCTACATCAGACCAGGGGTGGTGTCAGATCGTGCCAAAAGCATCTGGGCTTCTTTTTTTGCTTCATTTTCTGCACCTTCATTCTGAACTAATTCAAAGCACAGATTAGCTGGTGAATTTTTAGTGATTATGAAAGCTGGTACCACTAAACAGAGCAGAACAGGACAGGTACAGTCCAGAGGTGAAAAACTTCAGTCCTGTCTTCTAACATACCCACCAGTGTAGTCCCAGGTTCTCCCAGCAATAGTTTCTTATCTGACATGCTGAATGTTTAAGCAACATTTTCCACATTAATGGCACAGCAAGGAAATAAAGAGCCAGACGATTCATGTTCATGAGTAAACGATGTACACAAGGAGAGAAAGAGCCCTAATCCATTTGGAGTCTGAAATCAGATCTCCAGGGATGCTTTAGATCATTGCCCTACAGGGTGCCCAGAGTCTGCATCCAACTTAATGGCTTTCCTAATACCAAGATGCTCCTAATGAATAACAGGGCTGGATGGAAAAACTTTTATAAAGTCGCTTGCAACCGGATTAAGTGTATCAAGATGTTTTCTTTGATATTGTCTTGTCAGTTCATATCAAGTGACTCTTCCATGCTTTCATGTCAGGTAATTCCCAAGAAATTCACGGCTACAATCAAAAATAAATGTGTGACTTTCAAATCAGTGAGAGCTGAATGATAGGAATTTTAAATTGCTGGGATAAAACTGCTTGCTACTTCATAACACTCATGCTGCTTCCAGATTTAATACCTGCCTTTTCAAACACTATCAATTCACTTAATATGTCAGTGGGGAATAACACTACTTTATTTTATTTTCCTTTATAAGGATCATGAACCATTTTCTCTTACAGAAATGTACCAATTACCCACATGCCAATTGTCTCAGCCACACTCTGATCTTACAGTGTGGACATTCAGCTCAGGTGCACACAGAGCTTTCTGATGCTACAAAAGAACCACTGTCGGCTAAATTCCGGACTGATGTAAGCAGGCAAATTTCTGCTGACATCAATGGAACTGCACTCCCCAACGCAGGTTCTGAGTTTTACCCTCTGCCCTAAGAATCTGACAAATGCCGATGGAAGTGAGAAAGAAACCCTTCATGTGAAAAATACCCAATTTAAGGAATTAGCAGAGCAAAGCCATAGAAACAGAGGGTAAAATAAGAGACCATATTGTTCCATTTCTGCTGGGATAGGCAAGTTGGGTCTTACTCTGCCAGCCGGGATATCTGAGGATGGGGAATTACCACTGGGGCACAGCAAGGGGTGTTGGTACCGCTCCCTGCTCTTGCAGGACTGCTTGGTATGAGGAGCACAACAGGAAAAAAGGGAGCCAATCTTCAGGAAAGGCTGTGTCCAAGAAAACACTGAGGGGTCAGGTATGCATGGGGGTACAGCTTGGCCACTCAGTGTGGCACACGGGGTACAGTGTCTGCAGGGCACAGCGAGCCAGTGCCAGCACTGGAGGCCGTGAGCCTGAGCCTGCCCTCGCTAATTGGTCCTGCTGAGGATTTGGGGGTGTCAGCCAGGGCACGGTGCCACGCTAATAGAGCTGTACAGCTGCTGGAGCAGGGCTGGAGCTCTGTAGGGCACTGCCCTGTGCTGGGCAGGCTGTCCCAGCTGCTCAAGGCACCGCGGCCGCCTCACCTACGCTGATGTTGCCCCAGATGTGCCCTGGGGAGCTCTGCCTCCTGCGAGGGTACAACAGGCTCTGACTCGGTAAAGGAGCTTCAGTATTCCAAACCTGCATCCACTGACCACATCCCAGAGCCACCACCTTGCTCCACCTTTTGGAGGAGACGGGGCACAGCTCTTTGACCCGGGCAACAGCTGGCAATGCTGGGAGCTCTGCAGCAGGGCCCTGCCAATTTATTTGTGGTAATGGATTGTCCCACTGTTTCAGCACTGTTTACAGTGATTTATTCAGAGTATATCTGCATATATATTATACATGCAGCTCTCACCAACGCTGGGTAGACCTTATTCTGCATTGATTGGGATGTGCTGGGAGATATGCCAAACACTGTTAGCAGAAAGTGTCACATTGTACTTGGAAGCCTTTACCTTGAACTTACCAATGCCTCTCAGCAAGGAAAACTCATCTTTCCTGCTCTTTTGACAAATACTAATGAAACTCCAGTTTAGGATGTAACCTGCTATTGATGATAACACTGGTACAGACATAAATGCTATTCTCAACTGACTGATGATATCCCAGGCATTGAGGGATATCAGCCAAACACATAAACAGTGCTTTTTAGGCCTGAAATGCTTGTGGGATCTAGGTAACACATTAAGAATTAAACTGTAGAAGCCAGCACTTCAAAACCAAAAGTGCTTTGCTCCCAGTGACTGGGCATTGCATGATATTCCCTAAAGGCAGAGAAAACATGGGATCCTCAGCCCAAAGCCCCCACAAAGCTATGGTCAAAGCTTTGAGCTCACATGGTGCTCCTTAACCCAGCAAGGTGTCCCTCATCTGACAATCCATTTTTATGATATCTCAAGAACAAATGCTACTCATCTGTAAAATTTGCTTCAGTCAATTGAAAGGTCAAAAACAATTGGGTAGAATTTTTTAAGAAAGGGGGCTAAAACCAAATCACACTAACATTATTCAAATGATTTCCAAATATTCAGATGACTCCCACTTGACCACCCTGGCTGAGCTGACAAACTTGTGAGCACCTCTCCAAAACCTCACATTGCCAACTGTGCTGGAACACCTCTCACTGAGCCAATCTGACCCCCATTTGTGGGGCTGGTGTAACCTCAAGATGAGTTCATGGATCAAAATCATAACATGAATCCAATACTGAACTAGGCTATACATTTGGGTGATGCTGTGGCAGGAAAAAATTAGGAAGAAGAGATGAGAAAGAAATCAGTTACAGCTGCATGATAAAGGAGAAAGATCTCACTGTATCTGCAGACTGTAGTGTAAAACCTGTACAAGCCAGTAGGAAAGATATTAATGAGCATCAGACAAATCTAACAGGAGGTATCAAAAGCAGAGACCAAACAGGATGCAAATAATGAAAGAGAGAAAAATGTGCATTAAGAATAACAAGACTAAAACCGGTTTTGAATCTCTTGGACCCCAAGTAACAATTTAATTTGCACTGACCTTCAAGAAGCAGCTACAAATCTGATTTTAGACAAGGAGGCTGCAGTGTTAGTGCTCATTTGCAGAGCAGAATCCTGCCCATCCCCTCTTAGCGGTGCTGAAGACAAGGGATCAAGGGGACAACCTCATTTTGGGTTTTTCAGCTGCTCCTGGCAGAGCCAGGGCCAAGTGATAAACCCCACGGCACTGCAGGAGCCAGGGATGTGTTACAGGGATGTGCCACGGCTGGCTTGTTCTCCTACAGCCCAGTGGTTTCATGGCATATTCCTCTTTTTAACAGGTTGCTCTAGTATTGATTCGAATCAGTGAGAGCTGTATTGATCCCCCAAAGGGTTTGACTGTTACACAGGAAGAACATTTCAAAAGACCTGATCCTCCTCATTTTTCACACTTATTCCCAACGACGCAATAGGAGACAGCTCGAGGCTTCCTCTGTATTCCTCCCTTTTACTGCTCTACCTTAAAAACATTTCAAGAAGTGATCCTTGGTTGGCAGTAGCATATTGGGCAGCTGAATTTCTCCATGTAAAATCAGCTGGCGACTTCTCAGCGTGGCTTCCTTGGCCGAGCGCCCTCCAGGCAGGTTGGCAGCCCCCATGGCCAGCAGCCAATCTCCCAGGGCTCCTGCTTGGACAGGGCCCTTCTGTGTTTTATTGGCCTTCATTTCATTTTCATTTTAATGTGACAGTAAAATTTTTATCTGATAATCTAAACAAGGTAATAATTTTGTGCTATAAAAGTGCCTGTCTTGTGCTGTTACTGTCACCATCGTATATAGGAGAGTAATATTTGCGACATTATACAAAATTGTTATTCTATTAAAATGATAAAACAGCAGAGGTTTTATTACATGAGTGATTTTCCAGGCACTGAGATGCCCTTTACTGCAGACAGGAATAATAAACACATTATTCACCAACACATTAGGGAACAATCCTGTGATTTTGGAAAACAGTGGTAACAAACAAGTAAGTTATTACAGTGACATGCTCAGGAAATGCAGCCCCAAATCTTATCTACTGTAACTAAATACTGCTAATAGCCAGGGACTCTGCCTGCTCTGCACTTCTGCACTGTGTTCCCAAGAAGTTGGCAAATCATAAGACAGACACTGAGAATTGTTCATGTACTTTTTGCAATCCCATCTAATCCAGGCCTTGGGATTTTAACCCTTTATTCCTACTGAAGTCTTAAGGATTTACCATCTGTCGCTGCAGAATCCGTGAAGATGAAGAAGGGGAGAGGATTAAATTAATTAACAAATTCTAATCCTGAAACAGTGTTGGCGATGTTAGGGCTCTTTGAATTCTAATGAGGATTTAAAGCAACGCTGACAATTTTCCCATTAAAAAGGAGGAAAATAATGTCACATTATCACATTTCCAGTCCCAGCCTACCCTGCACAGCGCTCACGGAGCGTTTTATCCAACAGGGACTATTACAGGGATTGTTCAGTTACCCAAGGCACCTTCCCAGCCATGTCTGCAAACAGGAGCACAATCCCACGTACACAGATCAGAGTTACGTCAGGCTGTTGCTTGAGCACATTCTCAAGGGTCTATACATATTATTGTACCTCCTCCAAGTTTCTTACAAGGTAATCTTAAATCAGGTAACACAACCTGGTATACCTGACTGGCCAACAGACCCCAGATTTTACACCTTCCTCTCCAACTCCAATGGACTTGCACCCATTGTCACCAAGAACTGCTGACAGTCTGTGTCTATGGGAGATGAACAGAAAGGTCAAAATGACACAAATACACAGGTTTGAGATGTCTCAGGTCACCAGTGACTCCACAATACCAGGACCCAGCAAACACAACACAGGAAGGTAAAGTTAAGCAGGGAGACCTTCAGCAGGGAGAACACAAAGTTCCCCTCCTAACATGTTTTGATTTTTTTTTCATAAAAAACCAAGCCTGGGATGAAAGTCAGACTGCACCTGGATACAATGCAGTGATGTACAACGTGCCCTCTCTGCAGCTACGACATATGATGTGCAATAGAACAACAGTTCATGGCCCCACATGCCATTTAAAGCTCAAGACTTCTCGGAGAAAATTTAAGCCCTGTTGGGAAAGGAATTTCAGCAGGGGACTTGGGCCCTTTGCGCCGGGAAGCAGCTTGATATTTTCTGACATTGCCATGAATTCAGAAAGGAAACATATGGAAACCAGATGACATATTTCACAAACTGCCAAGCAGATTTTGCGTGGTTTTAGAGAACGTGTACTCCAGGGAGTGTCCACAGCAATTTGATGGTCCTGATGGCTAACATTTGTTTTGCATCTTTATGCAGAAGAAGTGAGACATGACCATTCGTCTGTCTCCTGTTTCTGTACAGGTGTGTGTGCGTTTCTCAGGCATGCTAGAAGGACAGATGTTGCTGGCAAATACCTTTTAAAGGAAGGAAAATAACAGGAGGGAGGGGGAGAGCCTGCTGGAGTGGATCAGAGGCTCGGACTGCTCTCCCTCTCGGAGAGCCCCGCCGGGCAATGCAGATGCTCTGGCTGCGGCATCGCTCCTCGGAGCATGGGGTCTTTATGGAAACTCCACACTACACTGCAAACAAAATCAGCTCTCTTATTAGTCTCCATAGTGGAACAACAAACTGCAGAATTCATAATATCTAGAGACCAGTGGCTACATTTTGATTTTCGAGCTTTTGAAACCTCAGTGCGCAAACAAACTCTTCAAAACAAATGCAAATTTGGCAGTTTATGCAGCAGTGAAAGCCACTTGGGGGGATTAAAGGCTGATGTACTATCAGCTGAGGAAATGAGTAGCCCTGAAACACAGAACTAGAGCTCCAACATTTGTATATTGATCCTCTATAAACTAGTGTTGCAAGTAGATTCTGAAGGACACCAATTCCTTAGTTTTTAAAGCTTTTATTTTTTTTTTAAGTAGGAGGAAGCTGAAGAGATTTGACTGCTCATATGTCGTGAATCTCATTTTCACAAGCAGACCTGGAGTTTTAGAAGCACAGCCTATAGCACACAAGCTCCAGATGACACTATTAATATGTACCAATACCAAATCTACCGAAGCCAATGGAAGTTTTTGAGGTCCTGTCAAAAAGTATTTTATTTACATTTTGCTGCTTGCTTTAGAGGACTGATTCACTACATAATGTGATGCATCTGCAGATACTCCTCCACCTCTGCATCCTTAAAGAGGTAATGGGTGATAAAGTTGTCTGAATCCTGACCAAACAGCATATTTGTTCTTTACTAAGGATGGCTCACCTGCTCATCAGGATGAGAACTTGTAGCTGCCAGCAAGCTAAAAACATTATTTCAGAAATTACAGAAAAACTTAAGCAACAGAAACCTGAACCCCATTCAAATTAGCCTGTCTCCTTTGAGACAGACTGCTAGCCTAGCAAGAATAAAGAACAACTTTACCTTCTGTACACTGTGCTGCAGAATACTGTTATCTCTAAGACATTTTGTTCACTTCTTGAGAAGGCCTTATCAGGGAGGCACAGTGTGTTAGAAAGCCTAAGTAACCATGCTCCAAAATTGTGTGTGCATGTGTGTGGGTGCATATCCACTGGCAGGACTAAAATAGATTTAAAAATACTTCCACAGAGCCAAACAAAGCTGGAAGATGGGCTGGTAATTATATGTACATTCCAAGTAGACTACACACGGTGGGGGGTTTAAAGCATTCATATAAATTATACCAATCAGCACAGAAAGGAGGAAAAGAAAGACTGAGGACATCAAAAATGACACTTCTCAATAACTGACACACACAAGTACTAAATCATGGCAAAACAGTGCCTTAGAAAACAAGGACTAAAATGTCATCCTAAAATGAGTTCCATCTACAGCTCTGCTTCCCCTGTAAATGCATGTGATCATCTTAATGATGTATTTTGAGGAGACGTGATAAATCACAGAGTTAAAAGACCCCATGGAATGTGAATACATGTGGAGATTTTTCTTTTAGAGGAAAAATGGTATTGCAAATCAACTGGGGTACTGCATATTGCACAGATTTTTTTTTTAATTGTGTGGTTAAATGTGGAGGTTCAACAGCTCCTGGGGTGTGATAAGAAAACAGGTTTGTTGAATCGCTCCCCCCCAAGCAGAGCACAGGCTTTGGTGGTTCTGGAGTGCTTGACCTACATGCCAGCAGAGCCAGCATGACACTGTTTTGTTCAGAAATCTCCAGTCATGGTGCCTTGGGACAAGGGAATTAGAAAAAGAATTAGGATAATCTTTCCAGGCAGAAGATTTAAAGTCTGCTACAGTTATTCTCGATCGATCCCCAAAAGATTGCCAAGAAGTGTGTATCTTAAAACTGCTGCTAATTAGGAGGTTTTAAGACACTGTTATAAAACACCTTCTGCTTGGCTTGTAAGGGAAACCATTTAGACTAGTAGTATAGAGAACAAAACAGTCATAAAATGTTATTTGTAGCTTCTATTATATTACCATTACACTATATTATCACCAGCATAGTTACATACCTAACATAAAACCATTTAATGAAATGTTTGAACTTTCAGGAGACCTACTGGTAACCTTCTTATTTTTAGCAATGGGGCTGACATTTGTTGTTTGCTGCAATACAAACAATAATAATTACACATTGAGATGCTAATGGGGATGAAAGCTAATATTTAGTGCTGCTGTCTGTTCATGACCATGCACACAAATACAGAGTCCAGGATTAGTAATTTCAGAGGGGTTTTTTTAGTTGTTGTTGTCTGGGGATATAATTTATTTATTTAATTTTTTTTCCCCCCTGCATGGGATTTTTAGGTTTAGATTAGAAGCAGTGACAAACAAGCAAGGAGGTGCTTAAATGAATGCACAAGGGCAGACTCAATTCTGCAAACTGGAGAACTCAATGTTCTTTTCATTCCTGGAAGAACGGAACAACCTTTGAAAAGTTTTCATGATCAATTTGCACTCTGTGCATTATGGCTGTTCTAAAACATGTATTTGGAATGCACTACTACATCTAAATGCAAGCTGTGATGTTGTCTGAACATTGATTTTATTAGCCTGTAAAGATGGTTAATCTTACCTGGACAAACTGCATGCCCTTTAACTATTTCTTAAATGGGAGCTACAGAAAGCCTGTCCCAGACAATTACTTGAGATGTTATTATCGAAAGGCGAAAGAATAGTGAAAACATTCCCTAATTTTTTCATGCTTTTGCTTCCTCATTACCTCATTTGCACTTTTCTCCTTGATGCTTGTCTGGATTTCATTGGTGAGCCAAAGGCTTCTGCTTTTCAACTGTGGTATCCAAACTCGAGCTCTGTGGGATGGTTACAGGCCCGCTTAACACACCGGATGTGAGAAAACAGTCAGAAAAAATATGGAGTGCCCTAAGAATTGATTTTTGTATGTGTATTTGTGTGTCTGCGGGGGTTGTAGATGATTTATTCTATTTTCTGTTTGTTTGCTTGCAATGGTTCATAGAAATAGCTTTCTTAAGGCTTCTGTAAATGGGGAAGAACATTGCAGGTTTAGGTAAACACAATTACGCCTGATCACAAGGCAATTACAACATCCCATTTCTAGCAAATGAAGAGGGTGCAGACAGCAGGTCTGACTTGACTTTCCATTTGAAAGCTCAGCTGCTCTGATGTCTTTACTTCTCCTTTTTTTTTACATGTTTTCTCATGATAATTTAGGATTAGCAGCTTTGAGAATCAAAACCAAGAACAAAGTTTTTCGAGCTTAAATTTAATTCTGACTTGATCGTGATCCAATGCCTTTGTACACTCGCCAACTGTGCCATACAGCATTACTGAGTAGAGGATCACTGAATGATCTTTTAGGTCCTGAAGGTTTTTTTCTTGTTGAAAAATGGAAAAAAAAAAAAAAAAGAATTATGTTTCCTCAGCACATTTCAAAATATTTGACTAGGAGTTTAATATTACAGGATTTATCCCTTAGATCCACTTAAGCGATTGTGTTTTAATACTGAATCCCTGGAATCATCTGGTATATGAGAGGGACCAGGTCAGCTCCTGGTCATGAAAGAGCAGTTAGACTGACACAGCATGTCAATTATTATTGCATGCCCGTGACTTACAGGTGTGCCAGCTTTGCTCTAGAGACTACTGGAGTACAAAAAAGAAAAGAAAGACCACTAATGCTAAAAAGAAATAAAGCACATAAAGGTATAAGATGTTAGTCAACCTAAATGCAACGATCTACTGATCAGCCATAAATCCTGGGGCAAACCTCCACCCTGAACCAATCCACTGGCATGTCCCACTCCCTCCTTTCCCTCCCACTTTGTGGCTATTTCCTGCTATCTCTCCCAGGGGGGCTGTTTGCATTAGAAATGTCACTGCAGGCGACAGCTTATTCCACTTTCACAGTGAAATACTCCTCGAGGAGTGTCTGTGTGCAAATACTGAGGGTGCAGTAAATTCCCACCCCATCTTACCACACGCTCCAATTTGATCTCTGTTAAGCTTTTAGACACAACATAGAAAATAAATACTCAGAACAGCCAAGCCTCCCCTCTGAGAAATGACCAACTTGCTACAAGATGTGGACAAAGCTGCTCCCTCTGCAACCTGCCCAGGCACAACCTGCACACCCCCAAGAGCACCATCCTCTGCCTCCAAGCCCCCTGGAGCCCTGTACTGCTACCTGTGAGCTGGGGATGGGTTATGACAAGTGTGAGACAACTTTGATTTTGGGGCAGCTGGAGTTCGGAGGGAGATTCAAGCAAGAGCTGGGAGTCTACCTGGAGGAACCTATTTCAAGTTGGATCAAGGTTAACCCTGCTCCCAGTGCTGATGCACTGTAGCTCATATCATAGTAGAGAAGAAGAGAAAATAGCAGAGCCTCCTGGATCTGCTAGCAAGAGACACTGTTGTGTGTTAGGGGGAGGCCACAGGAGACAAATGGTGAAATTCAGAGGGAACACTAGCTTCCCATGAAAAGGATTAATGCAAGAAAGCCACAGGTTTAAAATAGCCTAATTGACCCAGGCAGAATGTAGTTCACAGTCACGTGGTGAAAGTCAGGCAGTATTTGAATGCTTCCTCATCATTTAATATAACATTTCTGCTAATAGAATATTTAAATCCTATTTTATCACAATCTCATCATTCAAGTGTAGGAGCCTTTTCCATTGCTGGAGCATACAGTGTTATAAATTCATGAAGGTCGTAATTATGAACAGCTTCAACACTGAAAATGTGTTTGGCAAAGATATTATGCCCTTTCTAAACAAGATTTGAGCAACTACAGCCCACATTCAGAATTACAGGGTTTTACTTTTATGTGCCTTGCAAGAAGCAGGATGTTCCCTTTTCACCAAGATTCCCCCTTGGACAGGAATGTCCTATGGCCAGGAGGTCACCCCAAAACCACCACTGCCCCCCAAAGAACAGGCACAGATGAACAATCCTCCTTTCTCACGAAACTTGAAAAGTAGCATGCTCAAATCCTTATTTAATTCAGCCATTTCACATCTGGATAATTAGTCAGGCAGGAGATCATTTCCCAGGATACAAGGACTGATTGCCCGTAAGTGTGAGTTGAGCGTCCCCAGCCCAGCACTGTAGGGGACTTGGTGGCCACAGTACAACCCCAGCAAGCTTTCCTCTCTCTCAGGAGATAACACTTTTTTCCCCCCACTTTTCCTTCTTTGATAGGGAAACTGCTTCTCTGCCCAGATCTAAAATGAGGATGTCCCTCCAGGGCCACCACTGAGCTCGGAATGTTTCAGGCAGAGCTCAGATCTGAGCCAATCCTGGTGTTCCCAGGTCCCTTCCCACCACCAACTGTTTAGTTCAACCCCTCTTTGTGGTGCTGGGATTGTGCAAGGCTCTGCTCAAAGCTGGACGTGTGAGCACTGCCCAAAGCACTTGTTACAGATTCCAGAGAGGCCAGGTTTGCTTGCCTGCTGCAAGTGATGGTAATGCCAGGTACACATATGGGCCATGGTTTCCTCTCTGGAACACCTGGGCAATCTAAAAAAGACCCATTTTGGGCAGCTGAGCTGCTCTGTATTTACATTATAAGGAAGGAGATGAGACAGTTTTACACAGGGCTGGCTCTGAGCAAAGGCTGTTGCATGGGGAAGGGGTTTGTGAGGCTGTGAGAAAACCAACTCTGCTCCCTCTGGCCTCATTCAGCGATTTCTAAGCCCTGGAAAACAGCCTGGCTGCAGTCACTGCTACCACAACAGAGAATAAAAAAATAAAATTGCAAAATGGTAGTGCCAAAGCCCAGGGCAACCACTTCCATGCACATCCATCTCTCCCTGCAGGGACAGAGCTCATCACCTTCCCGGCTCTCCATCCTCATCCCAGCTCCATCCTCTCTCCTGTGGTGGGAGCAACCAGCCACTTCAATCCAGCCAGTGTTGAGAAGCCTTGAACTGGCTCTAGTTTTCTGTTCTCCTTAAAGGAATTACCAGGAATTTGTTTGGGAAGAAAAAGGAAAAAAAATGCTTGAGAGGTTTATTCTTTAGCCAAATGTAAAATTATTTTCCAGTATGATGAATTATCCTTCCATGAGGAAAACTGACAAGGAGGCTGAAGTCATCTGCATAAAAACCAAATGGAAATAAGTGGCAGAGCCGAGATTACACTCACAGAGATTAAGATTATACATCTTTTACAGCCTTGTGCTTCGTGCGTTTTAAACCTGTCCTCTGTGATACAGGCCAGGTGAGCCAGCCAGTGGCTCCTTCACTAAGCATTCCCTTGGGGAATGTCACTTGGAAGCCTCTCGGAGTTGTTATTTGACAAACTCCAGGGCAAACAGTAAATCTCTCCATTTCATCTGGCGGGCAAAGCTCTCGCTCTCTGCATGGAGTTTTCTCTGTGCAATTTGCATACTGTGGCACATCTTGGAGCCCAGTGCTCATCAAATCAAAATGTAACCTCACTGTACTGGGGAGTATCATGAACAACAATGCTTCATTTCATGCTCAGGCAACCAAATTCACCCACCAGCTACACTCCCCTGTACGTGGAGTACACAAGAGCAAAAAACACAAAGCCCACATGTCAGCTGAGATGTTAATGTCTACTATTTAGCATTCCACAGCACGCTAACACATCTTCATAACCTATTTATTTTACCAGATTTTCCCTTTATGTTCAATAAAAACATAATTTTTATACAACCCTAATGGCAAATTCCAACGATTTTCCACTTCTACAACTGCTCTAAGACTACTGAAATCAGTAGCAATTTTCAAGCAATCCAAACTGGATATTATTTCATATGAACTCTCTTATGGTTATCAGAAAGAACTGTTTTTATTTGAAAAGCATCACTGCTAAATAAACTAAATATAGTAGGATTTGACTGATTTTCCTACTAGTATACCTAGCAAGCTTGTCATGGTACAGTGTCAGAGGTGAACACTCTTTCCATTCAGATCTTAGCTTTTGCACACAAGTGCCAGGTCTGTAACTTTTCTATTTCTACCATCAATGGTAAAATCTGTCATGAAACACAATGAGAAATCACATTTAAGATAAGAAGATGTGCAGAAGCAAAAGGCAGCACACATAAAAGCTACTGCACTGGGTTTTTTCTTCATGGTCGTGACTTCTAGGTTGCTTTCCAGCAGGATATATTCTTAAAAGCCTTTTGTTCACATTCTTTATTCTCTTCTTACTTGCAAACACTTAAGAATCAAAGCCAACCAGCTACACAAAGAAATAGACAAAATGCTCAGATGCAAATAAAGGTTTGTGATATGTATTTTTTAATAATCAAAGCAAGCTTCTTGGGTCTGAAGTACAAAATTCTAGAAGGAAAAAACCTAAGCCTTTGGTATCTAGCTATGAATGTCGGGCAAGGGGACACAGGTTGACAAGTAAATATTGAATTATACAGAGCCTTTGGTTAATATTTATGTTCACGCTCCAGATAGTCTAATAGAATTGATCAGATCTGCACTTTAAGACAAAACTATGAACGTGCTTTTCACAATTGGTCTATCTGCTAAAAAATGACGTGTAGTGAAATGAAAATATTCCACAGTAACAGCATTTTGCTTACAGAAGAGTGTCCACAGTATTGAGCTCTGGAGTCACTTCTCGCCAGAGAGACAGGAAAATTCAGTCTAACAAAAAAATTCCTGATCAACTTGACCTTTTGATCGAAAAAAGGAATACTTGCACCCAACTTGGATTCCCCATTCCACATTCTGCCTGTGCTCTTGGAACAGGTAGACCCCTAAAGATGGATGGAAAACTGTGTGATGGGATGAAATGATTCAGGATGGACTTGGAAAGGCAGAGAAGGTCTCTATTTAACTCCTTCTTTGTAAGCCACTACCTCCAGCCAGCACTTACAACCACTGCAATTTGACTGTACTATTAAAGTGGTTTTTGGAAGGCTTTTAAATTTCTAAATGTACCAGAAGAGAATTCCAAAGAAGGAAGTGTAAGTTGTTAAACTAACAAGACAAAAACCAACATAACCCACTGAGCTTTAGAAGCTGAAATCAATTGAAGCCTTTCCATTGACTTCAGTGAGCGCTAGATCAGGATTTAAAGAGATTACAATTCTGAAGTTCATCTCTGTTGCAGTTCAGAATTTTTCTTTTGTTTCACATCACATTAAAGATTCAGCATCTCTCTTCCTAATGCTCTGAAATATAGTGTGATCTATAAGAGAACAGAAAACAGAACTAAAGGGGGAAAAGAACCCCTCCTACACCTCATTAAGATCTAAAGTTTGTCCTTAATGTGTGCATGAACTCAGAATGAGTGCCTAAATGGAGACATTTTTTCTTCTACAGGGTAAAGTGATTACAAATGTCTCTGAGCAAAAGCTTAGTGGTATTTTATGCAGCTGGCACTGCAGAGTTTGAAACAAATCCAAGAAAGCAGATTGTATCTTTAAGGTTAGAAATCAAACTTTCCCTTGCTAGAGTGCACATTTGCTGGTAACAGAGTGAGCTCTGACACCAGCTAGGCAAACAGGAGCTCTGCCACTGTTAAGTGTGTTACTGCCTGTATTCCCCATGGCCTTTTCATCTATTCATTCCACTCCCAAACTATCATTAAATGGACATTATAAAGTCCTTTTTGTAGTTTTCTGCTTTGTGTATTTAATTTTTTTTTTTCCTAATACCCATTCAGGAGTGTGCCAGACATCTCTTCCTTAAGCTTTTTAGCCTACATTCTCCTGTAGACCTGCAAACACCATTGGTGCCTTTCCCAGTCAGCAAAAGCAGCAGCTTCAGTTTACAGGTAGAAATATCCCACACTGCTAAACCTCAATTACAACAAACCTCACAAGAATAGAGATATCCTCATCTACATACTGTGATTCTTCCCAGGCTCTGGAGGTATTTCAATGCCAAGCATACATTTTGTATACATTCTTTAAAGATCATTGAATTGAGTCTCAAAAGCTGAAGAACCCCTAAATAACCATATAATGACATCCCACCTTGCCTTCACTGCTAAACCCTGCCCTCACCGGGTGAGATGGGACTGGTCTGTAGGACTGCCGGGCACAGCAGGAGCAGGCAGGTGGATTCCTGGGATGGAGCAGCCCCAGGAGCAAGGAGGTGGCTCTCCACTCCTCAAGCAATCTGTGCTCAAACCGCATAGGTTAAAAACAGCCTCTGGAGATTCATTTGGCTCCCACGCAGAGGTGGGAGCCACAAAGTGGTCTGCTCTCCGCATGATGAACTACCCAACAACTGGCAGCTGTGTTCTAATTTAGCTCCTGACTAGTCCTAATGAATAACCTCATGTACAGCACGGGCCGCAGAGAAAGGATTTGTCTCCTATTCCTAGCTAGAGGCAGATGAGGAAAAATCCTATTTTTGGCTACAATTGCCGTTTGATCTTTCACAAGCAGCCCGGCTTCTAATAAAACTCCACTCAACTGCGCTCAGTGGGGACACTGCGGTGAAGAGCGGAGGGCATGGAAGATGCAGGCTTGGAGAATGGCAAATGAGTCTGTGAAGCAGCTGGATTTATGACCCACAGTTTGATCCAAAGTGGTTTGTGGCCAGTAATTCCTGACAATACTGTACAGCACTGGCTTTCAGTTTGTTCCGTGCTACTCCTGCAGATGAGGGGAATCTATTCTTTCCAATATCTGTGATTGCGGCAGAGAAACTTCGGCTGCGCTGCCATCTCACCTCTAGAACTTGATCGGGTGTATCCAGCATGGGTACAAAAGCACATCTCCTGCTTTGGCACGTAGAGCATGGAGAGATTGTGCTCTTGCAGCACAATGCCATCAGTATTCCTTACATATTTGTAAACGTCTGGGTTCAGAGAGGGTGTCAGGTTAATATGTAGCTCCGTGACTAATATCACCAGAGTCGATGGGAGCAGCTCTGTGATTACAGTCTGACTCAGCACAGGTACCAGAGCACCTGCACAGCCTGAATCTGTGGGATGCCCTCATGGGAACATCCGTGTGGGGTACTGACCTCAGCACATCCTGTACTCCGGCATAAAATCAGCTCCATAAATTCAAGTTTCCCTGGAATGCACTAAGGGGAAAACCCAACAGATTACCCTGAAAGTTTGCCCACTTGGCCTACGACCCAGGGAAAGTGAGTGCAAACACACTGTATCTCCCTGTTGGCACAATTCAGACCCACAATCTCTTTTCACAGGTACCTGCTCAAACACCACCTTGACTCCATTTCTGGCAGATATGTGCCACTAATAATTGACAGACAAACAGACATATTTACTTGATGTTTACCTTTCTCTTTACCTCCATTGCACAGGCTAACATGCAGAACCAGGCTCCCTGACTGCTTCTGCTGACTGCAGTAACCCTGTGGCCCTCATTAAAGAAAAGCATTTTGAGAAACTGTATCCATCCCATTTTCTATCATCAGTCCTTTGTGAAAGCTGGACTGAAAGCACCTTGGTGCCAAATCTACCTCTCCCAGAGGTAAAATGCAAAGAGCAGAGAATGATGCTCACCAGCAGAGAGAGGAAGTGTTTAAAGGAGAAAGCAAGAGAATGGAGGATGAAATGTTGGCTTTAAGAGGAGATGCTGGGGATAAACACTGAAATTCTTCATTTTCAAAGAGGTGCCTTTGTTTTGTTTTCTGCTTCAAGAAATCAGGATCACTAGTCCTGAAAGCCACGTCGTGAATTAGCCTGAGATCACCCGGCAATCAGAGACAGTGCTCTGCTTGCTGATGGTGGGAACTGCACTGATCCTCCAACTACATTTCAAACACCTGAATCTTCCTCTCATATTTTCTATTTGCATAAACTGATATTGTCCTCTAAAAAAAAAAAAAGGAAAAAGAAAAAGGAAAGAGTGTTGTGGGGGGTAGCAAAGATTAAAGGCAGTCTGTCAGTCTGCCTCTGCCTGGTTTGTATTCTCACTCCTGCGTATAAGTAATGCCTTTGATTGCTTCCATGATGGGGCTGGTGTCACCACGGCATTTGAATCACGGCATTTTCTCTTTGTATCGCTTCTGTCAGTCAGGAACAATAAAGAACTTTTTTGTTAAAGCCTTTAATTTCACGTAGTAATTACCTATTTGATCAGACAAAAGGTGCTGTGAATGAAAGTCATTTACTTGTTTGATGTGACTGAGACTGAGTGCCACTACAGCTGCAAGACTGTCAGAGAAAACACTAGTGGCTGATTAGATAAGCAGTCCTGCCCAGAAAAAAAGGGTGAAAATGGAACAGGGGAGGAAAAGTCAAGTTCTACCTCATTTAAATACAAGGAAAATGAGAAAACTCTCAGAATATAATGAATGCAATTATCAGAAGATGCAACTTCTCTACAGCTTCACTGAGGTCAACTTTCCAGCCACTGGGTTAAACGCCCTCCTCGCTCCCTCCACTTCATCAGCCAAGGCCAATTTACAAAGCAAACAACAATCTGCTTGGCACTTGCTGAGCACCTGCTGCTGTTCACATGTGCATTCACACCGCCACAGAAATCAGCTACAAGGACATGAAGAAGCATCATCTGCTTATGCCAATCTACTACTATTGAGATGAAGTTTTGTGTTTGAAATCTGAGATGTTGTCTCCTTGCCAAGATGAGCCTTTAGGTACCTTCTGGGGCACAGAAGGAATTCCAGGATGCAGTGGGGATGACTTCAGCTTGTGGAGTCCTGCTGGACTCCCCCAAGAAATTACTTCAAAAATGTGAAAATCTGTGAGGGTTAGCTGGACAACTAGCCCTCAGCCCTGAGAACCTCCCTCCCAGATTCAGTTCTGGCTCTGGCACAGACCCAGCCACAGATGGGAGAGGAACTCTGATCCTGCCTTCAGATCCAACACCCTACCTCAATCAGAGTCGTTTGCCTCCCAGTATCCATGCTGGGATTGTATCTCATCTCTCTGCACAATAATCAGGATTTTAAGGATGGAGGAATATTTTCTGGATGTGAAACTGATGAAACAGAACCTGCAGGAATAATTCACTCTTCTGATCATCTCGACTTCATGCCAGCAAAACCGTTACTCCACAGCAGCAGAATCATCTCTTTCCCTTTCGTACACAGGAGCATGCACAAAGCACGGGGCTGGTGGCTCTAGCTCCCAAAACCTTTCTCTTCCCTCCCCTTTCCTCTCCCCATCCTGCATGAAAGCAGCAAACGAGGGGACTGATTTCCAGCGGTTCCTTACTGGTAAGTGTGATGCAGGAGGAGGTTGAAATGCAGGCTCTCATCTGTGCTCGCTGCTGGCCTCCCTGCACCAGCTGGTTAGAGCTGCACATGTTTAAAACATTAACTGGAAATATTTTATTCTGTTGGATAACGTATCAAACAACACTGCAATGAAACTTTCAAGGGCTTAGAAACTGTGCCTGGAGGTACTTGAGAGGTCTCATGGACTCCTCCAGCAGCACGTTGCCAGAGCGCTGCAGCACAGCCCAGAAAAGCCCAGGATGGTTTTTTTTTCCCCTCCACATATTTAAAGTGACTCAAGACAAGTGATTCATGTAGCATGGAGGCTGAATGCCTTAATTTCTCTTTCTACACTCTCAAACCAGGCAGAAAGTAGAAGACAAAAGGAAAGCTCTCAGCTGGCTGACAATCTAATACTGTTTAGTGAGTCCTCAACTCCTGAAAGGCTACTGGTGTGATGTAATGGCTCTGCTGAAAGAAGGGGTTCCTGCACTGGTCAGTGTCTCCTCAAACCACACATTCCCAGCCTTGGCTGGGAATTGCTTTTGAGGAGCTGCTTCTGTACCATCTCCCAAGGAACAGCTCTAGAGCTACAGCCACTCTCTTAAAGGCAAAGCCAACACCGCAGGAGCAACAGTTCTCTTAAAAAACCAAACAGACTATTTCCCTTTACAGGCTGCTCTCAAAATCTAATTTCACAGCATGATCAGTTACTGCATTGGAATGACTTGCTTTCATATTCCAGTGGCATAAAAATGAACATATTAACAAATAATACTCATAAAATTCACTGGACAACACAATGGAAAGAATTACAATGCATGAAGAACTAGGTTACAGAAGTTACATCACTGTTTCAGTTAGATGTAATATGCATCAACCTGGAGAGTCCGTACACAGAATTAAAGAAATAATTTAATTTTAAAGTAATATTTTATTCAGTGCATCCCTCAGTGCATGTAACTGCTAAATGAAATGCACTGCATGCTCTACAAACACATCACCACCTTGTAAATGAAAAACTCATGATATTAAAACTGATACAACATTTATTAAAACCATTATGCAAAGAACAAGGTTGGATAGTTGAACTGCTGAAGGCAAGCGCCGGCTCTGGCCTCGCAGACGTGCACACGCTAAGCAGCCTGGGGTTCTGAAACACTAACCAGAGATGTCTTTTCTGAAGGGTGAGAGTTCATTCAGCTAGAAAGAAAGAAGCCCACCTCTTCTTTCCCAGGATGAGTAAGGAAACGTGTTGGACTCTTTGGCAGAGCCGTGCAGGAGGTGAGGGGACGTGGGGTCTGTGACAAGTGTCACTGCCCCGGTGCAGGGCACCAAGGTGTCTGCTCGGTTCCACATGAGGTCACTGTAAGAGCATGTTAAATCCTCCACAAAGCTGAGCTATTTGGTTCGATATCGTTTCTTCCCCTTCTAGACTAACAGTAAAGTTCAACAGCAAGATAATTCGGGATCAGACCACGGCCTGTTTTCTCAGGGCAGCAGAGGTTGGAGCGCAGGGAGGATTTGGTGTCTTGCCCTTACAGATCTGCTGTGATGGCCAAGGGATGTTACAATCCCCAGACAGAAAGTAAAGGAATCATTGATTTGAGAGTCCCAAAGTGGATAGGGAGGGGCTGTGTGCCAAAGGGAACCTGTGATGAACCCAAAAGGATGATGCCCCTTCTCCAAAATGGGTTTGTGTGGCTCTGGACCATCCTCCCACCCCCTTGCCGAGCGTTCTTGCTGGTTATTCTCTCCATGTATTTTCAAGACATTTGACAAGTTTTTCAATGCAGCTACCTTTACCATCTTCTCCTTTTCAAAATCAAGCATTGTACTACTAATTAATCCGTAGGGGATAGGTCTGACTGCTTTAAAAGCACAGTTCTATTGTGAATACTTGAAGCATATTTTTAAAGGAAAATCTCAGAAATTTACTTTATATTATTACTTCATTCCAGCCTATGACATTTTTAGCTTTGCACAAAGGATGCCTCTCTGCAGAACCCTGGCAGTTCAGCCGAGTTACACATTATAAAATCCCCCTATTTGTCACTGCCTTCAAGCCTCTTCAAAATGAATCCTGGTTAGGATATGTGAATGTAAAATGCTCTTGTTTCCTAATGAAACGCTTTGAAATACGCTGTAGGAGAAGCCTGATTTTACCCTTACACAGGCACAAAGAGGAGTTCTTGCCTTTAAATGTTCTGTCCTGAGAGATGAATTCACACAAACCACATAGAGCTCAGGTTGCCAAAAAGGGAAATACAAACTCTTCCCCAGCCCTTTCAACAGATCTCAGTATAGAACAGAAAGAAATTAAGCATACATTCAGCAAAAAGGGATTAAAGGAAAGATGAAGGGAAAATCCTTTTAAATACTAATATTCACTGAAATTAATCTCCAATCACATCACAACAGAGACGGGTCCTTGCAGAAAAGAAACAAAAAATGCACCTAAATATACTGCATCTTTCTCCAACAAGTGTTCCAGGAATCCATAGGTATGTACCTGTACAAACTTACTGCCAGAACCCCAGTGCAAGCTGTGAATTTGCTGTGTAAGTACCATACACTGTGCTCCATGTCTGGGAATGGTAAACCTGGCCTCTCCACATCTATTATAAACTGGTTAGGGACCTAACCTGGCCTAGTTTCTTATTTCTAAGCAAGACTGAGCAACAGAATTAAAACATCTCATTTGAGAACACAAGTTTAAATTCAGGCACTGCATTCATAAAAGCATTAATTTTTTTGGCTTTCAAATATTTGTGCATTGGGAGATTACACTGTAGAAAATGTGCCTGACTGACTTTTTCACTACCACCATGATTTACTGCTCCCTTTCACGAGTCACACGCGATGTCCTGAAATGCTGAGGACTTCTTGGTCAGACACTTCTAATCTGTTCAAGAGAACACCGTGACATTTCATATGGCAACACACTGATAAAAGGTCTCCCACACTTCATTATGTAAACAGGTATAGCTGCTAATTAATGAATTACAGCAGAGAAAGAAACTGTTGGCAAGGCTGGAAACTTGGCCCAAAATCTCCCCTGAGTAATGCTCAATCAAGTGAACTAAGCCCTATTAGTGCTTGCTGGCAGGTGCAGCTTTAGCACCTGCCGAAAAAAAAAGTGGATTTTTCACAATATTCACATTTTTTTCTTCCCGTTTTTCTCCACTTACTAGGAGCTTTTAAAACGACTTTGCTTTGCTGCCACGCAGCTGATACCATGACGTAGGTGCAACAGCTTTCCACATCAGGCACGAAAACAAGGAGCTGAGGGTCAAAGAGCTCCTCCACGAGGAGGACACGCACCCGCGCGGCGCCACCTTCTCCTCACCTCCCGCCATCCGCACACGGCAACGTGTTCAAAACACAGCGAAGCCGTGAAGGCAGCAAGCTGTTCAGACACGGTTTGGCTGCAGAGGAATCTCAAGGAAATTAAAGACTGTTTGGATTCAAGCAGAGTTTTCACTGTTTCCACGCAGGAGGCAGCGGGACAAATTTAGGAGACCGCACGGAAATCTTTGGACGGTGGTAGGGAATACAAGCTTCTGTGCAGTGGTGAAGTGTTAAAAAGCAAAGTATGAAAACTCAAACCCATGCTGGTCTGAATAAGGAAAAACTACTGTCTCTTAATCATACTCCAGGCTGCCTGGTTTTTATGGGATGCTATTCCCATTTAGTTTAGCATGATGAGGATTTCAGAAGTGCAATTAAAGCTTTATCATCAACATCAAAACCAGCACAGTTCGCCCAGCACTAGACTTAAAAAATACTAAATACTCTACTCTCACCAAGAGGAAAGTGGTTACATTTTCAGCACATTTAGCTTGGAAACCTGGGGCTGAATGAACACGAGAATTACAAACCATTATTTCAGAAGCACCACTGAACTGTGATCCAAATGAAATATATTTAGAAAGTGGGATTTTTCTTTATCTGCAGAAAATTAATGAAGAACAAAACCTACATAAAAATTAGACTCTTAATTTCACCAAAATACAGTCATGTTTGAAAAACAGAGCTTTGTTGATTTTGAAAAGTATCATGCTACTGATAACATTATGGAATGTGAACACTCAAAATAAGTTTCAGTTTGGCTGAAAGTTATTTTTAAAACTAGATTCTGTAGAAATATCTATAAGCTCAGGTTACCACCAGCAACATCTTAACAACTCCAGAGCAAATGCAAAAAAGGGTGGAGGGATTACTTGGGGGATTTGGGAGACTCTGCTCAGTTCTCAAATATTCCCTGGATTTCCTTTCTGACTTTTGCAGAGTCATTTAGGCTCCCTCGGCATCAGCAGCATGTGTGCCTGCAATTCAATCGTGAACTGAAGTCTCAGACCACGTACTACTAAATATCTGAGAAGAAAATCCTGCTATCTAAAGCCACAGATTCAGCCACAATGCCATTCCTAAGTGAGAACTGGAGCCAGAGGAAGACAGGCTGGACCTCAGCCCTTTTGGGGTAATTTACTGCCTAATTTCTATCAGTTTCTTGTTTTAGATCTTACCAGGTGTCAGCCATAATTCGGCTGAGACTGGTTTTGTTTACTTGTAGTAAGAATACACGACACACCACTTACTATTCAAGTGCAGTAACACAGATTTATACAATATTTTTGCATACCTAACAAAAGCAGATAACTCACCAGGATGGTGAGCCAACCTATCCATTACAAAACAAACAAATCAGTTCACAGTTCAGACTTCAAAAGGGAACCAGTAAATGCCCCATGAAAATCTCTGTAGGCTGGGGTTTTCACAGAGCAGGAGCTGAGCAGCTCCATGGCAGCATCCTTGGGCAACACAATCATGGTCCTTGCCCAGTGCAGATTAATGAACAGCAGGAATAGAAATGCTAATAATTAAGAAAAGGTTAAAATGTTCACACTGTGTGAGAATGATGCATAAAAGGATACAACTGCTAAAAACCACTGCAGTGATGAAGAATTTTTTTTTTTTTTTTTTAGAAAAACTAAGTTCCAACTGGGAATATATTAAGAACAAGAAGAAAGAAATTCTCAGAGTAGAAAACTGATGTAAAACAGCAAGTGAAAACCAGTGAGCTCTGTGGCATGGAGGCACTACATGCACTACAAACTAAAGCTCCATCCTGAACCAAAAGCCATTGGAAAAACAAATTCAGAGAAACATCCAGATATGACAAATCCCAAAATTACTACAAAACCCAGACATTTTTCCATATGAACAGTTTGTGTTCAAAGCAGCATTTGTCCCTTAAAACTCTCCTAATATAGCTGTAATTCAGAGCAAGAAACGGGGCCAAATTTTCCAGGCAGGCAGGTGTTCAATCTGACTAGTTACTGCAGCATCACAAGCACTCAACTGGTCAGCTCTGCATCAATCAAACCAGCAGCCATTGCCACAGTTACTGGTCACAGTTCCCCCCTCATCATGCAGCCTTCATTCAAAGTTCACACCCAAGACTTTGCAGGCAAGTTTGGTCTCAGCTCTCCTTATTCTTATAAGAAATGAGAAAAGAGGTCCTGGACCCTCAGACAGACCCTGTGCCACTCTCTGTCTCCCAGTGATTCCTCCTGTTGGATCTGGACTGGTGGACCCAATTCCATCACCAGCTATAGCTCATGGGGTCTTGCACAATCACATGCCAACATGGTCTCCCCTCCACTGACCATGGCTGTCTTCAGATGTTTGATTTACAAACACACTTATTTCAAATCAATCCTCTCTCTATACACATATACACACACTCATATATTTATATATAAATATATAATCACATATATATATATTCAGAGGTGGGATTTGTTGTATCTACAGAATTCACTTTAAACTGACACACTAAGAGAGATCACTGCCTGCCAATTGTACCAGACCTCCCATCTTCACACTACTTCATCCTCCAAAATTTGGCAGTCACATTCTGCCATCCATGAACTGCTTTTAGCAACATAATGTAAGGAAGGAACTTCCTATCACTAGTAGAAAAGTAACACAAGGAAGAGTGATGGCCTTTCTTCAGACAGGGACATTGAGATTTTATTGGTATCTTTTGCTAACTGTTGCTTTCATACACTTGAGATTACATGCTTAGCCTAAAATTTCATTTTTACACACAATTTCCACTCACTTAACAGTTATTATTTGCAAACCACTAGTCTTGAACATAGAAAACAGCATATAAAGATTTTTCCTTAAAGATAATACTAGCATTGTACCAGAAAATACCTAAAAGGAGAGCAGAATCTGCAGAACATGGGTTGTCCCCACCTGTCCAACAGATTCTGTCAGCAACTGGTTTCCTAATCACCACAGATTCATTTTCTATTTGCTTGCTGCAATTATGCTATTGAAACCTGCAGGTCTGGGTTTTTTTTCTTTCCTTCCCTTACTCTAAACAGAATTCATTTTTAATGTCTATTGCAGAAGGCCAATATGATATAAAAACCCCAAACATTTCACTACTCATGCACTCTTATTCATAATATCACATCAAATTGCTGAAGTAGTACCATATGGTGCTTGAGCACCAAGCCAGAACAAGTTGTTCAGCTTGTCATAATCTCAAAAGCTGCATAAAACTTAAATAATTTCTCTATGAAGTGGAAGATCTTTGGGTTTAATATAACTCATCAGAAATGGATTCTGAATTTTCCTCCTATTATTTCCCATGTTTTCTCTGATTCACATTCCATTTTCCAGTGTAAGCTATCAGTATAAGTGGCTACAACTATGGGGCTGAAAGGCTTTAAAAGCATCCTGTCCATCCTTTCTTCTTGATCATTCATCTTCTAATTGAACAGATAAATATCTTTCTCAATCAGGCAGATATATAATTATAAATAAAAAAAGCTCAATCAGAAAGACTGAATGGAGAAGATTAATGAGATCTCCCACACTTTGATTCAGCACTTCAAGCAATACCCTTGGTTGTGGAATGTCCACACTTCCACCCACTCTGTCCTGCAAGAAAACACAGCAGCCTTTCAAGAAAACTGGAGTGGTGACATTTAACTGGTACATAAATCCATGGAGAGACAACAGTGGGAATGTTCCATGTTTCATCACAGATTGCTCTGTATTTACATTCTCAGTTTCTGGAGACACTGCAAGTCTATGTGTTCAGGGTTTTTTTGGTTTGTTTGTTTGGGTTTTTTTGTTTGTTTGGTTTTGGGGGTTTTTTTAAATATTTTTTACTCTCATGCCTGAGAAGAAAGGTTTGGAGTGATGTAGGATTGGAACTGAAGGTGCAAGAACTAGAGACAGACAAGACTTCAGACAACCTCAGAGTTTTCAGGGATTGTGACTGACTCCTGATTCCAAACAGCTGAGCAGCAGCACAGGTACCACCTGAGATCTTCCCAGGAACACACCACAGCAAAAATTAAAATGCAAAGGTAGGACTCAAAACTGTGAAACAGGAGAGGAGTAAGGGCAGCACTGGAAATGTGAAGACATGAGGGAGGGAGGTATGTAGGCTGAGGTATTGCTCTGGAGGGTAGAGAAGGGCATTATGGAACTCCTTCGAGGGAAACTTTATTTTAGCAGCTGCTTAATCAATTGAACAACAAACAGGACAGCACCAAACCAAGCAGAATTTCCTAACCTTTCCTAGCATATATGTTCAAGCCTCATTCACATGGGATTAGGATGGGCAAGAACTGTAGGCTGGGACAGGAATTGCAGAGACAGCTATTACCCAGCCTTTTGCTTAAAAATAAAGGAGAATGAGGACATGTCTTCTGGAGTTAGCATGGATTGGGAGTTTCTGGAAAAACATTTCTATAGTAGTTACATATGTGACTGTTCTTTTTTCCTTAGCTATAAGGAGGAAAAAGTGGCTTGTCACCAGCCCAAAGGGAAAAGCACTTGGCTGCACTGAGGAAGACAGGATGTGTTGCATCTGTGGCTTCACAGAAGGAAAGGAACAGCTCTCTAAAAAAAGGCAAGAAGCACAGAGAATATCTAGGATAAATAAATAAAAGGAATCTGTCCTCCCTCCTGGATGAAAAGATGATGTCAAACTACCCAAAACCTTCACAGTGCACAGGTGGCATCAGCTCAGAAGGGGGAGCAAGCAGCCTTGTGTAGTATATCCTGACACAGCAGAGAACAAATAGAGAACAGTCCTGGGCTATGAAGATCCACTTTTTAAGGACATCCGGGCACGAGGCAGGATTTGCTAAGGCACCAGGTATCCAAATCCTATTGGACCATGAGGGAATATAAATCAACAAAGACTAATTCTTCACTGTGCCTGATCATCATCTGCACACCGCCTGAGGTAGAAATGGAGCTTCTCCAAGAATTAACAGTATTTTGGGTACAAAAAGGGGAAAACTGCAAAACCAGATTAAAATACTAATATGGGCTGCTCTAACATGACTTGGTGTAGGTCTTCTATCCTCAGAGCTCCAAAGGGATACTCTGTGCAGTTCACAGGAATACAGAGTCAGCTGACAGTGGGCTGAGCAGCACCAAGAGCTCAGGAAACAATATTTTGGGTTACTTTAAATGTTGTGTTGAAAGCACCTTATCCCAGAGAAGAAAAAAAGGAAATGAAAAAGCTGTTGTGTGCAATTAGCAGATCCCTTTGATGAATCCTTTCCAATGACACCACCTTTTTGCTAATACTTAGTTTCTTGGAGAATGATGTGGATGGAGCCAAGGCAGTCAGAACTTCAGAGCTGGATTATGAGAGAGAAGATGACTTGTGAGTGACAGCACCCATTAACCTGGGCCAGAAAACTCAGTGCCAATCAGCATTAACTCCTCCAATTCCTGATCCACAGTCACAGCAAAGACCAATGCAAAGGGAACCTCGAGTTTTCCTTAGTTTAAGATCACACCATTCAGCATTTATTCTCTTCTTTCAACAATATCCACACTCACTGCTCAGTACTTATGAATACCCTCTATCCAATTAATACCCCATTAAGCCGCCCGCCCGCAGTGACTTTATCCTCAGACCACTGTATGGCAGCTTTTAACTCCATAATACCCCGGCATTATTACCGTATTAGACTACAAGGGATTGATCCAAAGCTCACAGAGGTTAATGAGGGCTCATTAAACTTTGAATTGGGCCCTAACTGCTCAGCAAACATGAAGTGAAACAGTACGTGTCAGATGAGATGACAGAGGGTGTAGTAAACTTTCAGGCGAAATATTGAATGCTGATGGTGACAAAGGCAGGCAAACACAGGGAATGTGTGAGGAAAGCAGCTATGGGAGAGAATTATGATTATGTTACACTTGATATCAAGCAGGACAGATTTGTGCCTATATAAATAGATATGCCAGGTCTGACTCCGATGTGATTTTTGTCATCATATGGTTAGACATAGCATAATATTGACATTATGGCTTTCTCTCAGATTTTAGTTTTGAATTTCAGCTGGAGAGTATGATACTAAAGACTTGAAATCAGTAGGACTCCTTCCCTAATTACTGATTAATCAAGAGCTGAGGTTGCCTACATAAAGATTCATGGGGAGAAGGAGGAAGTCTCATTAAGAACAAGAGGTTAAAAAAAAGAGGAAGGGAGGGGGACATTTAACAACTGAATGGATACAGGAGTAGAAAAAGAGCTGATATTCTAATAGCATGTTATACCTGAATGTTAAATTTTGTATTCATGTCCAATTAAAAAATTAAAAGAAAATGGTTTAATACTTGTAGATACCACGGGTTATGGCCCAAAAGGAATTAGAGAAAGTTGTTTTTTAACGACTTCAGAAATACATATATGTTGTGTCATTCTGTCCCTTAGGTACTCAAAAGACAGAGCAGCTGTTTCATAAATTCTGAATTGCCTTTTCCTTTAGCATACAAAAATCTGTGCCATAAACATAACACTGTCTGAAAAATATTCGGTAAACCCAGACAGTTGTTGGAAATGCTTCCTCCGATATTTAAATTCCTCTCTTAACAGGAGTTCCCCTGCAAAAACAGATGCTAACGAATAGTGTTTTTGCCATTGAGCTGAATGGGAATGCTTTGGTGCAGCATTTTCCTTTTTCCATGGAGACATTACAGGGTGCATTTCCCATGACTGAAAGAAAACTGCCACCTTGCTTCTCAATTCTTTGCTTTCAAATAATAAATAACTGCTATAATCTTCCATAAAGGATTTATGCTCTGATGATGTCTGATTCTTCTACTGTAATTTCTTTTTTGTTAGAGGCAGTTGAATGCCATTTACTGGTAAGTAAATTGTGTCATCACTTCACTGCAAACCACACCATTGAAAATGTAAGCTGGCCAAACATTTATTTTTGTTTTCCTACTCACACAAATCCCTTCCGAGGGCTGTGGATTAACTAGCAACACTTTTTAGTGCAGATCCTTAATCTTAGTTTCCTTTTCTCTCTCTACTAATATGCTCCTTTCCAGTGATGTTACTTCAGAAATAACTCCAAATAGCTCACAGGGTGGTCAGAAACTCTGCCTTTCAGCTGCCACACTTTTTTCAGTGACTTGGAAATAGGAAAATTGGCGATTTTCACTGAATTTTTTGTAGTCCCACAGTAACGGGGGCACTGCAGCTCTACCTTTTCCCCAGAGGAGTTTAACTAGCAGAGAGGAGGCTGTTGGAGGACAAGGGACTGCACATTCCCTAAAGGTTCAAACCAAGGGGTCCCTGTCCAATCTTTCACAATCATGGTTTTCATTTTTAGACAGAAACAAGCCCACACAGCCTTTACTCCTCCTTAAACTGCCCCCCCATTTTTACAAGAAAATTAGCTTCTTTGCCTCAATAAATGTTACAGCTTTCAAAGCCTTGAAGCACAAATCAAACAAATAAATCAACTGCAAAACAGCCCAAAAGGGCTACAAACTCAAGCACAGATGCAAAAACCTCCTCAGGTCATGATGTTTTGATTAAAATGAGCAGAGATCACGAGTGGAAGAAGCAGTCAGGAAGGCAACTGTCCTGGCAGTGCCCCTACGGCACTTAAGGGTCTGTTAATATTTCCACTAGAAACTTTTGGTTTTAGGGGCTTATAATTTGAGTCATTAGAGGCTTAGTCCTGACTTCCAAAACTCAGTTACTAAAGGGGAATTACTAAAGTAAAGCTTTGCAAGGGGAGGGCACGCCCGGGTGGTTTGTTACGACAAGGACAAATGCGCAGCATGACTTGTTTTTCAGCTGCATACACACACCCCAAAAACCCCCCAAAACCCGTGCACAGACCTGAGGCAGAGACACCTCACACATGTGAAAGTTTTCTGAAACATCATCTTACTAGAATAACAGCCCATGCTGAGCCATCGTGCCCCAGCTGCCAGGTCCCAGCTTTGCCCTTCAATGTCCAGAAACAGAGCAATGATGAGGCACAACCCCATAGGAGCTGTGCCAGGTTGGATGCAGCTCAGCAGCCCTCCAGCACCACAAAACAACACCACAAGCCACACCAAAGTCTCTCTTCATTCTTTTGCTGGCTTGCTCTATTCTACACAGGGCACCTGAGCTTTGGCCAAGTCCTTTGCTTTCCCCTCCAGCCACTTCTAGCTGAGCCCAGCACCACAACTCAAAAGCCACTCACCTTGAAGTCCTTCACCAGCACGTCTCCCTCATCCTTCATGAAGCATTAACAGCTCTTCCTAGAAGCTTTTCCCACAGTGTACTCGTAGTCAGGGTCAGCTGCAGTCAAACCCACCTCATTTCTCCATGGAGAGGAAGACAAAACCTCCCACACCTGTGGCCAACCCTCTGTCCCTCCTAATGGGTGAGCTCACCCACCCAGCAGCTGCAGGGGCTCTTAGGGGATGCACGAGTTTCTGTTGGTTCATGGAGGGAAAAGAAATTCAGCTCGCTCTACCTAGTGTCAGAAACATGAAACCAAGGTCTACTGGGTGGTTTTTCAGGGCAGGTTCTGGTGTATATTAGAACAAAAAGGACATATGCAAAGGCTGGGGTGTGTGTACATCTGGAGCCATGCTCTCTGTACACTACCGGTGTATGCAGAGAAATGTAATTAAAATTGGAAATCTAATGAAAATGATAAGCATGGCCAAAGAGGTCGGTACTGCACAATGCTGGGTGATTAGTCTTAACCCAGTAAGGCACTATTTGTGCACCAAATAAATGTTGAAGAGCCACTAGAGTTGCTTAAAGGCTCAAATTTAGGCACATACTTAAAATCGCTGCTGAACAAGGGCCAAAATGTTCAGTACCACCATCTGCAGATATCCAAATTGCCTTGGGCAAAATGTTTCCCTTAACATAATCCAAGGTTTTGTTTGTTTGTTTTTAAGTTGTCTAACTGTTCGGATAGGAGGGAAATGTCCTTTAAATTAAGGAAATTAGCAACAAAAATGAATGTTATTAAATATATGGCAATTATTAAAAAATACAGTAAGAACTATGGGAAAGAAGAAACTGTAAAGAAATGGGGCCTTTAATGAGGCTAAACTACTGTGCAGCCACTCTCTGCTACCCCATCATCTAACCATGGCTTACTCCTCTCATCAGCCTGCATTAGAGACAGCTGGGAAAGGGTTTGGATGGCGACACCTTTAATCACTGAGAATCTCAGCTGTTATAAATAAAACAATTAACCACAGCAGTGAGAGCTTAAAATCAGCCCAAGAGTAAATTCTCTAAAATTTTAAAAGCTGACATCCAAAATTCCAGAGTGCTGAATTTAATTCTTCAGCGGTGCAGACTAGCAAGAACATATGCAACAGTAGGGAAGTAAAAGGCATAGATGTGGGGTTTTTTTCTTCCTATTTCATTCCAGCCTGATACAGTGAATATCAGCAACAGCCTAGCTGTCAAGGTTATATCTGCACCATCATTCTGCAAATCCAAACTCACACCCACGCAGCACCACTCTGTCTTTGGGACTCCATTTCAACAAATCAAGGAAGCCAAGTCCCACAGTCACCTAATGTGGGTGATGAGTGTTAAAGAATGAACTCCTGCAGCAAAGAGGCAGATTGCAAGTTCTTTGTCTGTTCCTGTCTCGGCTTTTTTCATTATTACTGTTTTACTTTGGGAAAGGCATGAGAGAAACCAAATCTCTTTTCCAAGCAAATTAACCCTCTGTTTTTGTGTACACTCTGTCTTTACAGGTTTTCAATAGCTTTACGAGCTGGGTACATTAGCTCTGACTATGCCTTCCTGCCTTTGCCTGTACACATAATGACAGCCATACTGAGTGGCTATTACAGTTATCTCACTTTCTGGAGAGGATGGGAGGTAATGATATGTTGCAATATGTGCAATGGGGTATTATAGCTAAATACTCTTTGGAGTGACTGATGAACTCTTTTGCAGTGTGCCTGGTGTGACAGTTCGAGGTGAGGGGTACTTATCCTTCTGTACTTCCTACATTTCCTTCGAGCAGGAGCTAAAAGGTGTGGGCAGGATGGGGGTGGTGGTGGAGGAATTTATGGAGATGCAGCAGAGAGTGGGAGCTGCTGCTCAGTCCCTGGGTGTGGCAGAGAAGCACCTTTGCATCACTGGGAGAAACAAGCCTGTGCTTTAGCAGACCTGATGCACAGATGTAGCAGCTGAACTCAGATGTGGAATAATGTGAGTGACTATAGCCATCAACAAAAGATTTCTGAATACTATATTAAAACCTGAGCCCTTTATGGGATTCTTCAAATAACTCAAGGACAGGCCCAGATGCTGATAACCAGAGAGTGCTGCTCATGGCCATGGCAACAGCTCTGGGGTCTCAAACAAAGCCACTCACAGCTTCCCTGCCTCGGTTTCTTATCTGTGAAAGACAATCCTCAGCTATGCAAACAGGTTGAAAAAGTCAGACCCTGTACAGAAAAACACCTATGCAAAGGCTGTATGGATCATGGTTGGACTTGATGATCTTAAAGGCCTTTTCCAACCTAAACAATTCTATGATTCCATGTCTCTAACTCACAATTTTTATTTAACCAGTAGTCATTGGTAGTAGGGTCACAAATACCTGGTAGTATATCCCACCCCACTGCCTCATGGGGAGGCTGAATGACTGCAAAACACTTTGAAACATCAACCACAAGGTCAGACCACTGGTCTGTTATCCCAGTCTCCTCTCAGTTTGACTTGCTGTACCCCATTCTGCTTAAACTTGAAGAAAATCAGAAATATTTTTATCAATGATTTTTGAGACTTCTGAAATGTCATTCTGATACTTCCCAATGAGAGTGGGAGCAGTCTCACTGCTGCCAGTGGCTTCTGAGAATCTTAGTTTTTATGTTGTGTGAGAAATTAAAAATTGTTCCATTTCCTTTCAGGCAACTGGGATGCTATATTTGATGGAGATTTATCACTTCCAAATCACATGGCATTTCATGATTTAGTGGTTTTTTTTATGATTTAATGGGGCATTTTTCTGCTCAGGTTGCTATTCCCAAAGCATCCTAGAAAATGGCAAAAATTCAAGGGCAGTTTTTTTAGCTGAACTGGGCAACAGGAGTCCTTGATAGCTGTCTACAAAGTGTCAATCACCTTTAAATCCCACCTGCACTTACCAAGGTTCTCCTTGAGTAAGTGACAAGGCCAGGCTGGCAAAATGAAATTCTTCAGTAATACATTGACAAACTCAGAACCACAGAGCACCAAATTCCCCCTCAGTCTGGATTTGAATGCATAAATAAATAAGGCTCTTGCATTTATTTCTGCTAGAAGATTGTATTATTCCTTTCTGCAATTATTGAAAAATGCAGAGCACAGGCAAGATTTAGTGTCTGAGTTTTTGCTGCAAGACTTATGTCAGTAGAAAGGCGTTTTTGCTCTTGGGAATCAAAGTGAGAGTCACCCATTTGTGGCAGGTGTTTTAAGCACTCAGCCTAACAACCTACCCACGCATGGCACTACAGCAATTCAACGACTAAATTAAATCTCTGAATATTAAATTAATGATGGAAATCTAAAATATTAATATATTCTAATTGAATATTCTCCGATAAATTATCTAGGCATTCTCAGCAATTTGATTTTACTTTCATTTCTTAAGGAACTTTCAGCTGCATAAATACAGCTATTAAAGCAATTCAAAAAGGGAACATTTTCTGCTCAGACAAGAGAACTCTAAACACAAAGAATCTAAAAATTTCTTTCATATGATTGATTAAATCATAGAGCCCAAGACAGCTGAATCATTAAATGACTGCTTTCCTTCAGTCCCTCTGGCTTTAGCAAGGACAATATAAATTCCCTATGGGTCTGAATACAAGGAAATACAACATGTATAATTACAGTATAGGCTTGAATGCTGTTGTAAGAGAATTTTAAATGGAGCATTTATGCTGTAGCTGCACTTTTCAATCCATAATGCCGTGCGTGCACAGAAAGCCCATAAAACACTGGGCATCTGCTTCCTCTGACCCAGATTCCCAAATGGCTCACACTGGGGTAGCCCCACCAGCTTTGGTAGAGACCTTCCTTTCTGTGAATGCTGGAGACTAAGAATGGCACAGTGATACACCAGGGAGAACTTAAAAAAGGGGATGTCCTTTGAGGAGTACATATAGTGTGGGATATGTTTAGGAACTTGCTTTAAACTACATGTTTTAAAGAAATTTCAAACGGACAAGTCGAGAAAGTAACAATGTGCCATGTTTCCCTTTCTCCATTCGTTCCATGAGTCATGTGCCCAGTCCTGGTTTGGTCACACACACACACTTGAGTTCAATTCCAGAGCCAAGACTGTGGCAACACAAACATTTATTGAACCACTTTCCTGCTAATCTTTCTCTCTTTGGCATCAGGTTCTTTTGTGGTGTGAAATCACAGTCAAGAGCAAGAGCTGTCACAATCTACATCCTTGAAATAGCTTTCAAAGAAAAGCTGTGCCTCCACAGAGCAACAGGACCTGCACAATGTCCCATTTCCTCTCCACCCTCTGGGCTCACTCCTTCTTATTTCAGTCTAAGTGCTACAATAAAGACCAAATCCCCTCATCTCTGAATTTCAGCTGGTGATATTCACACGGGTACCAAAGGTGAGGTGCACTGAGAGCCACAACTAGCCATTTTTTTCAACTCTGCAGTGTATTTGGTAAGGCAAAAGAAACACCTGTTCCTGTGGAGAACAAGGAAGATCTAGGCCTATTTGTAATCAAGTCTGTCTGCATCTCTCTCAGGAAAAGTAAGGTCTGCTGTCCTTTGGGAAGCATTTGCAAGGCCTTTTCTCAACAAACCTTCTCTCACCACAGACAGATGCCATCTGTCTTGCAGCTGGGAGCTAATGGATTCTGCACTGCCAATTTCACAGCAGTGAGCAACGCTGTGATAGAGGAGGCATGAGGGATTTCCTACAATAAAACTATTTAAAACAAGTGCAAAAGCACATGCTGAACCAGTCCTGATGAGCAAAGGAGATGGCAATATTGAGGGCTGATGGTCCAAGCCGGCAGGGATTTCACAGCTCAGTATGTCTTATGTATCTCCAACGCCAGGATTTTAGACTTTTGGAGAACTGTCTCACTGCACTGGTTTCCTGCTCCAGGATGGGCTGTGGAGCTCTAGAGTGTATTCAGTGTCACAGTACAGCTTAACATGTGCTAAACCCACCCATGGGGTCTTCTAATTGTGTGAAGAGGAGCTCTCTGCACATGTTGCCATGGTCTTGGCTCTGGTATTGATCTCTCTCCTATGTGTGTGTATGTGTGTGTGTGTGACCAAACCAGGACTTGGCTCACGCCTCACAGAATGAATGGAGAAAGGGAAATAAGACACCTTGCTAATTTTTTGACATGTACATTTGAAATTTCTTTAAAACATGCAGCTTAAAGCAGGTTCCTAACGTGCTGCACTAAACCTGACCTACCGACGACACCTCCGCTACGAAGCAATGCAAGAGTCTTCAGGTATATTATACTCTGCTAACTTTCCAAAAACTACTTCAGGACTTTCTGATTAGATTCACATAAAATGTACCCTTTCCTCTTATTTCCTGTTACTCAGATTATTGTGGCTGAGATCACCAGCGCTCGGATGTGAGAGCGCACGCTGTGCCTGTAACATGCAATCAAGGGGGTTTGTAAGAGCACCAAGATCCTGTCTCCGTCATCCTCAGTGCCTTTTCATGCTGGTGTAATGAGAATGAACAAGTTGTTTAACATAAGAGATCTAATGGGGAAATACCACATTTTTCAGTTCCAAGTTAAATGAAGGCAAGGTGGAAAAATGAGTGTCCACGAAGTTCAAGACAGGAGGCTCCTAAGAGCTCTATAAAGATCCTGGAGATGAACTGGAAGTTTGGAGCCCTCATAAAGCTGAACATGGTTGCAGTGGTTGATAGAAGAGCCCATTACCTAAAGCATGGCATGACCACAGATCAGTCCTGCACAAGACTGCTTTTTTTAAAACAAATTATTTTCATGCAGCCCATTGAGATGGACCAAGACTTGCCTTGAAAACTGATTCAAGATTCCCTCTAGAAGCGGTTAGAGACTTGCACATGGATGCAAAACTGAGATTCTTTTTGAAGTTCAAAAGACGATGAAATACAAGATAAGCTAATAGATAATTAGATAATAGATAATTAAGAATTAGCTATGCATGTAGCTAAAAAGGATGAGTCAGTGAGAAAATAGATGGTGCTCAGCAAGGGGGCAACTATTTAATATATTATCTTAGTTGATCAGTGTGCCTGCATGAGTCATTTGCTTGGAGAAGGAGGGGGATTTCACATTGTTTTTGTATTTTTAATAGGCATTTTCATGGACCTCATAGTTATAATAATGAGAGTACCTGACAATTAGTAATGAAATTATCCTCACTACAGAGAAATATTTCACAGCATGTACAATATTATTCCTAATACAAAGGTGGAAGTGAAGCACAAGAAAATTAAACAGAAGACTTTCATGAATGTTTGCAAAATAAATAAGCATATATCAATAAAATTTGCTAACTGTTTTCTCAGCTAAAAGACAAAAGCAAAATTTGCAAAACATTTTTTTTACTAATAGAAAATATTTTTAGCCTATAAATATCAGATGTTTATTTAAACTCTTCGAAGAGTAACTAAATCTTTTCAGCAGCCAAAACTAATTAGAAATTCCTATTATTATTTTTTTAGCTATCATTTTTCTGACATACACTTCCTAGTTAGTGTGGTTGATGTATATGAACAGACACGGATGTTCCTTTGAAAGAAAAAACCCTGTAATTAACAGGGGTTTTTTTCTGGCAGGGATAATGTTCCTTTTTTCTTTTTTTTTCCCTAAAAACTTTTCATTTAACGTATTTTATCAGAATGAAATGGTTTAATGAGCAGAGAATTATAGTTGATCCCAGCTGAACCAGATAGGGCTGCCTTTCGAGGTATGTGGCTCCCATCAAGCTGCATTCACCTTTGCTATGATTTAAACTTCATTCAGGCACAGCCTTGCTAAAAATACTGACAAGTAACTAATCAACTTCCATAAAATGGAATTTTTACCTTCACAATAGGAAGCAGGAGTAGGAGGGAACCTGAAAGATTTGCCTATGCATTTCAAATTAGTCTGACCTATAAAAACGCAAACAGCAAGTGGTGCTATGACAATGTACTTCTGGTAGGGTTTTTTTGGTTTTTTAGTGTTCAGATTTTTCATGCCATCCCTTCCTCTCCTTGGAGGAAGCCAGAACCAAAGATAGCACTATAGAGGGACTGGTTTCCATTAGTTATACCTAAAAAAATGTAAGCTCAGGCAGGGCTTTCTGGACCGAAAAAAAGGTCAGTGTCCAAGAACCTGCTGGTTCCAGGTTTGAGTGTTTTATACAAAGCAGCAGATAAAACTGTGACAGACCTGCTTCTGTACAAATGGGATCTGAGCTGCAACTTCACATGTGCACTTCTGGTTCCAGTTTGTGAGCAGATGGACACAAAAATATTCAGCGCCCAGTGAGCAAAAGCATAGGAAATCAGATCAAAACTGTTACCTAGATCTACGAGACAGCAGAATGCTCCAGGGCAATCTGAAGATTATGTGGATGGAAATAATCATATAGTGCTGATCTTCGAAGACGTTGATTTGTCCTATTCTGGATAATTAAAGACACAGGGGAAGCTGTAACTCCTGCTAGGAATCACCCAAGCTTCATGTTCAGGCGCTGGCAAACGGGCCAGATGCTGCAGATGAGCAGAAACTCAACCCAAGCCTAAAACATCAGGGGTCTCACGCTTAATCAAGTTGCACTCTTTGTATGATCTTCCCTGTCATTACGATGCTTTCTGTATGTCAGGTGAAAAGGAAAGCAGCCCTTTGTAAGCCAATTCTTTTTTTTTTTTTCTCCACCCCACTTTTACTTCATTTTCAGTGTTTCCTCCAGCTTCTGTTTTCAAAAACTGCAATGGAATATATTGCTGAAAATCTGGGAGCTCTGTGTTTCCATCAGCCAGGTTATCTTTCCAAGGTTACTTGTAGTTTAAGTCATGAATATAAATTCTTCTGTAGCTATATAAAATTTATTATTTGCCATTTTTATTAATACTGGAATTTTGCATACTCGAGTCCTTCTGTTTCATCTCCAGACTGTAGGGGGAAAAGTGCCACAGAGATTTCAGTCCTTATAAATCAACAAATTTGCCATGGTAAGCTGGTGCCAAGTTGTTCTCTCTCTGTCTAGTCAAAGCTCAAAAGAAATCAGCAGGGAATGGGACAGGGCCCAAGTTCATTTTTCAAGTACTCTCCTTATTTTTCACAGGAATTCAGGATTTAATCTAAATTATTAATGTGATCTAGGAAGGTATTTTTGACATATCAGGTTATTTTCCTCTTCAGATATTTCTTCCGCTTAGTAGGACAACACATTAACGGGTCACTCCATACCCAGCACTGCTGACCACACAAAGACTCCTTGGCTTCCCTCCCTGTTTTTCGAGGACAGAAATAAAAACATTTATCACCTGCTACTTTTGATTCCTTTTTGCACCAAATGACACCAACAAGCCGAGTTTACCCAATACTTGGTGAACTGGGTACACGCACCTTCAGTCATCGCATGAGTCATTGCAAAGTTCACCTGAACTTCCAAAGGACTCAGCAAGTACCTTCCTTCCTCCAAGACATGGGCTGTAATGATGCAACTCGGGAATCCAGGCCCTGTTTCAAGATGACTAGATGAACTTCCTGAGAAGGGATGCCAAGGACACACCACTGCTGCTCAAAATAACTTCAGAAATTTTATAATTGGTGTCATTTTCTTCCAAGGGAAGAACTGAAAGAGTCTGCCAAGGAATGTTTTTTTTTTTTAACAGCTAATCACTCTACTGCTCCAAAAACTGAAACCAGCACCCACAAGAGGAATAGCAACATGTATTTGTATTTTGCTAACACTTACCAACAGCAATAACATATCAACCAAATGTCTCTGTAAAACACTCCTTTTCCCTTCTTTTTCTTTTCCTGTCATCCCATAATCATCACAGAAAACCACATGGGTAAACCTGATCTCAGAGATTATCCTTGTGAAGAAAGAAACCAGAAACACAGGGAGGATGCAGGATCCATCTGCAGCGGGGGCAGGCAGCCAACCTCCTCCAGGCCACCACACATCTGCACCCGGCATCGGAAGGGAAGGACACAGCACCCCTCGTCGCTGGGTGCCACCAACCCAGCCTGACACCTGCAGCCGTTTTCTGGATGAGAGAGTGGGCAAAGGGCCACCTTGGCAGCAATGCCAGAGTCTCTTGAGGGACTGGCTGGAAGGAGGTGATTAGGCTGCCGTCAGCTGGGGAGGGAAACTGGGGCAAGGCACTTTGGAAAAGATGGGTTTCAGCAGCATGTAAAAGGCAACTATTCTTGCATGAGGGAGGGAGAGCAGAGAACCTGTGCTTCTAGGCAGACTTCCCACTCCAGAAACTTGGACCACTCCTACTGCTTGTAGACCCACTACAAGATGACCATTATTATTAGTCTTTCTTATTTTAACTCACCCGAACCAGCTGCTGTGGAAAGGGTCCTCTGGAATTTTCTGGCACGTTGATGGGCGGGATGACCCAGTCCCTCTTCTGCCTCCGCAGGCCGTTGGCGCTCTGATGCTGCCGCCACGGGAGCAGAGTGTCACTCTGCTGCTGCACCAGGTCTCCAGGCAGTGTCTTCCTGCCTTTTGGCTGTTTTGGAAACAAGAATGCAAAACCAGTTAAGCCTCTTCCTCACTTCTCAGGACTTGTCCCAACAGCGGCACTTCCCTGCGTGCAAACGGCCACACGGAACAAAGCACAATATGCTTTGCTGGCAGCTCTGCTGCCACTTCATTTTCACAAATATATGGAGCTGTCACTCTCGAATCAAGATGCCTCCCAGAATGTATCATCTTCATTACACCAGCTGCAGGGAGATTTAGCAGAACACTGGAGTAAAGAAGTTTCTGCAAATTTCTAATAAATACAACCTACCGGAACACACAAAAAAAGGGAGAGGATCCCTTTACAGTCCGTGTCATGAGTCCAGCTTTACAGTCTGGCACTGAGCACAAGCAAGGCTACAATAACCTGCAATCTGTGGTTCTGCAGATGTATTCTGCAATCCAACCAAACCCTAACCAGAGGGAGAGTCAGACCCATGGCTGCAAAGGTGCATTAGTTCAGATTCTTAGTGCTTCATGACACATTTTGTAAGGGCTGGGTTTTGAACATAAATCCCAAATACACATCTCCCCACACTGCCTGCAAACTGGAACACATTTCAGGCAGTAAATTTTCATTATTTGGGATGCCTTTGAGTCCTCCTTTGTGATTTTTTTTTCAGTTATGGATTCTGCCCATGGCATACTTTGGCACTGGAAATATTACAATGCTGTGGCATAAAAATGGAAATGCTGAGACCCTGGTCTGGACTTAGAGAGACTGCCTTGTTACTAGAAAAATTTCTGCCTTACAGAATGTTGAATCAATGAAATGTAGATTTGGAAAGGCTCTTCAGAGGATATGCAGTCCCAATAGTTAAATACTCTATGGCCTTCTAGGATTTCAGCAATTACTTCTAGAAAGTCTGCAGAAAAGATAACTAGCAAAGCTCTTGTTACCATATGGTGACCTGCACTCCCACCAGAAAATGTTTAAACTTTCATAAATCACAAAGACTGCAAGTCACATTCTCTTCATTTGAGGTAAGATCCAGTGGGAATACTGTTCTCTGAATTTTACAATTTTCAGTTATTTTTCTCAAAACCCCCCCACAAACCCAAAAACCCATGCCCCCAAACACAAGAACAGTGTGGGAAAACCTATCAAAGTATTTTCTGAGGCTCCTGCCATTTTAAGCCACACTCACTTCTTGTCTCACTCCAAACATACAAACTCAAACATCCTACAAACAGTTATCTGTAGGCACTGATTTCAGTGGGAATTGTTGCTTTGGGGCTTAGAGTTTGGTGTAAATCCATTTATTAGCACATTACAATTCCTGATCTGGAAGTGCAATTCACCTCAAGACTATATAGTATATGAAAACTAAACAGCATATGAAAGGCAAACAGTTTCTGAACTGAGAGGTGGCTCCAAAGCTGTGTGGCCCTTCTGGATGCTGCGAGCTGGGCACAGCAGCCAGCAGCCCATTGTCACAGCTTGATCGTGGCTCTGATCTCTGTTACCTGTGGAGGGCAGACATCCACTGGCTGCAAGGACTGGAAGCATTTGTGCAAAAATGCAGCTATTTTTACGCAGTCCTTAAAAATGAGCCCATTCCAGAGCTGAATTTTCACAGAACAGATAAAAAGGGTCTTTTCAGTCACACACACGGGCACGTTTCTCAGGTCCTCTCTCACACTCATGCCACCAAGGTGACTGTGGGGTTTTCTTCACCTAAGTGTTGTTTATACTCTTTCAACAAGCATTGTCACTAAGCTGCTGCAAAATCACAGAACCATGGCTCAGTATTTAGAAGTTGTTCTAAAAATACTCACTTAAGCGTGTAACGAACAAAGAAACAGAGTCACGATGCAGCAGTGGGAGACTTTCTTGGGAAAGTCAGGATACTTGTGGGCACTGCTGACCTCCTCCTTCCTAGGGGATGCAATATGTTATATGTGATAGAGGTTTCATCTAAAGAGGGTGTTATTACCATAAAGGTATCTGATGAAAACAGTGTTATCTAAAGAAGACACACAGAAACGCACGTCAACATGAAACAGGACTGTGAGACGTGAGTCACAGAAAAGTGGATATCCCCTATTTTTTTAATTGGTTTGTGATTCCCAAATGAGGATCCTTTGAGAGCAGGTATTTGGATCAGTTTATATAATTGGCAAGTGAGCATTGGGACAGATTATGAAAGGATGGTCAAATAATTTGTGCTCTGCTGAGTTTACACAGTGGAATGAGTCTGAACTAAAGACAGACTTGAGAATTAACATGAATCCCAAAGCTCCATGTATACTGAAATAATTAGTGTCAGCTCAGCAAGGAAATACCAGCCTTTTTAGTCTGTATGAAATACTTGCTGGCAGGTGACTAGACAGTGACTAGCTTGCTTGTCACTCTTGATGATGTTTTCCTACATTAGAATAAATCATCAACATGACTCTGAATTTGATATGTAGAATTTCAAAAGCATCTTGCAACAACAATTTTTTTTTTTTTGAAACAACAGCTCTTTTTTATCTTCATTTGTTGACAATGCATTCTCATGACCTTAATTTCTCTGGTGTTGTTTAAATACGTTGTACATGTTTTCTGCTGTTTAAAAGCTGTGAGACAAATGCAGTAACAAAGTCTGGTGAGTGTAAATGCCAGAACTATTCAGATCTTTGACTGAAACATCCAAGAACATCTCTGGAATAACAGCATCGACTAACAGCGAGCCCCAGAAAACTCTCCTGTGTTTTCAAGTTTACAAGAATCTAAAGTTCAACTCAAAAGCACAATGTGACACCAAATTCAATTAATTCTAAAATACAGCTTCCAATCCTGATTTTGCTGAATAACAGTTTTCACTGAGATAACAACTGCTCCTTCTCTCATGGCCTCACAGGCCATATGCTTTCTGGAATTTCAAGACATTTTGAAAAGATGAAATATTATTGCTACCTTTTGCAGTGTCACCAGAACACAGTCTGCCCATAGTCCTCCCCACAATCAAGCTGAGAACCTCTAGTGCTGCTGCTTTAGGGTGATTTCCCTCCTGATGTGTTTGTGAGGTGCCATCCCCTTCCTACATATGGTACAAGGAGGATGGGCACTTGCAGTCTGAGAGGGTCATCCATGAAACATGTGCCCAGTGGAAAGTGAAGTCCACTCTCCAGTCCAAAAATTATATGGTGACATTTATAATCTGTTGCAACAGGATCAAACACCAAACATGGAACATGTGAGCGTGGTCTCTGGTGATACATAGATAATTAAAGGGGGATACAAAATAGTCAGGCAATTCAGTAATTATGCCTGTCTATCACTTTAGGACACTGATAAGCTAGAGAAACACAGCAGAGCCATAACAGATGAAAACCTTTAAGATCAAGGAGAAAAAGTAATTAAAAAGTGTGGGATGAAGAAAAACAACAGGAGAAAAGCCCATGCTGGGATATAAACTTGTTAGGAGAATTTGGATTCAGTGGGATCTAATGCCTTAGTGTTCACACTGGGGCAGAATCTTTCAGAGCTTGCCAAGGATGAGATGCAATGTGTGCTGGGCTGGCTGTATTATTTACAGTCCACATTCTGCAAGCAATCTGCAAGAAGAGGAAATTTCTTCTCACAGGCTGCTCCACAGAAGGTGTAGGGGTGTCTTGAATTCCACCTCAGAAACTTCAGTGCCATCTCACAGGAGTCATTTCCAGTCCCTTTTCAGTCTAGCATTAACTTTAACAATGGTGAAAATCCAACCTGCTGTGTTCGGAAGAGGACACAGAGCTAAACCCCTAAGGGACTGTCAGACTTCAACCAGATTTAGGAAACCTTCCTCCAAACTGGTGGGATTGTAGGGTGCTTCAACTAATTCCACTTACACCACGATTCTTGAGAGCTCAGGAACATTCCCTGTCTGCATTTGGCATCGGCAATAAAGGCTAAGTCAGAATTGCCACCTGGGCAGTCTATAAGCTCCTGTCAGTGTTGGTCTGTGGCTCGTCAGCCTTTCATTTGTTGGGAGACTCAGACTAAACTCAACCTCTGCTCACAGAAGAGGTCAAAAAATAATTCCCTGACAGAACAGGACACGCGGGATCCCTACAGCCCCTCAAGCCCCGTCCTGCTCGTGACAAGAAGGCTGTGAGCCACTGACTTTTTACTAGTCCACAAATAAAACCAGTGAGTGTGAAGGAGCACCAGCTTTCCCCTTCCGCTACACTTAGCAGTAGCCAGTCTCGCCAGCTGGCTCGTCTCCCCTCCCAGCCAACCTGCCTTTGATATCCGTCAGCCTCTGGCTACGGAGACATCTGGAAGTTATTATCCAGCAGAGCGTATCACAAACCCATTTACATAATATAATATCATATTTTGTGTTCCTGCTTAGCTGAACATTTTGGATCACTCGAATGTTTGGGTAAATAAGCCACCATTCCCTGCATATAAATAACAGTGAGTCTTAGGGTACGTTTGTTGGAGATTATTCATTTTATAGGGTTCAACCTGCAAAATGAAATGCTCTGGATTCAGCACTAAAATATATTATTCTTGCAATTGCAATAAAAAGTACCTGCAATTGGAGGAGAGGAAATAAGGCCTTTATTTCCCAAGTATCAAAATTATTTATGATTTAACCTGTTTTCTTTATATGCCAGTCTTAATATTTTCATAGGATCTTTAACACTTCACACTAGACATTTTTCACAAAAGAAATAGTACTTGGCTTGCTTTGTTTCTAGTGTCACTCCTAGGGTTTAACTATGGCAACGTGGTTTTAATATATTTTTATCAATACAAGGGGATACAAAGCCACCTTTAGTCCATTGCTCAAACATATTTCCCTTCAGTTCCTATATCAATATATATTTTGAAAACTGGTACTATTTTCTATCAGGGAAAAAAAAAATCTATTTAAAAATATTTAATCTGAAGCATTTTTTGCTTGTTTCCATGGTAGCTGCAAAAAGGACATGAGAAAATGATATTTACCAAACAGAAAATAAGACAATGAAAATAGAGCTTAGTTTTTTAACAAAGGGAACATGAGAGCACTGCAAAATAAACATTTGCATGAATTCTGTTCTAAGGAAACAACATTTTGCTGACATCAGGGACGGCAGTGGAGGACGAATGAGCCCTTTTTTCCCAAAATGCACCATTTCCCCAGTTTTTGATCTTTTTGTAGAGAAAGATATTTCATTTTGTGTTCTCATACAGTAGAATGAAAGGGTTGCAGAACAAACAGCAAATTTATTTATTTTAGGGTAATTGATTCCTTTTTTATTTAGGTCATTGCTGAATTTGCCGAAGTTGGAGACGGGGGAAAAAAGTAGTTTTAAAAAGATCAAACTTTTTATTTTAAACTTTCATTTATTATAGTCATGCTATGTGAAAGTATTATTTAGGAACTGCCAAGGTAAGGAATTCATAATCTGTTTTTCTCGTTATCCACATTCTAGGACTCTGTGATGACTATCTATATTAGCTTTATTTACTAATAGTTGTAAGCTGTGGTAAATTTAATCAAAGATTGCTTCATGTCACATCCCATTACCATCACGGCATAAACTGCTATTCATGAATGATTTGTGTCAAAGTGCTCTGAAAACCAGTGTTTTAGCAGCAAGATGTTCCAGCATTCACAGTTCTTCAGCAGGGGCATTAAATTAATGTGTTTGCAGAGCAGCCACTAATTGACGACGAGATGTGATTTTGGCAGTAGACTTCCACTTTAAAGATAACGAACAGTGTTCAGACACAGAGAAGAACCTCCCCTGCTCCTAAAACTATAGTAATAATTTCTGGTATAAACAGGAATAGAGGGAACCAATCCTGACAGGGCATTTCAAGCACCCAAGCAAGCTGTTTGATCATCACGACTTCCAAAAGCAAACAGTGGAATCGCAGCAGTTGTAACCTTTATCAAATCTGGCTAGGTACAGTCAGGAATGTTATGTTTGGTTAGGAACTCATTAAACAAAATTACCTCTCCATTTATAGAAACCATACAAGTACAGTATAAAACATTTTAATTAAATCAGCTAGTTAAGCAAAAATTCATTACTTTTTGTTTTTATCAGCTAGCAGTGGGGCTGCATGGAGCAGTTCACATTAGAGTCAATTAGTAAGAAAAATTGTCAGATTTGGCAAGAGCATGAGCTTCCAGAACACATCAGCTGACAGGGAAGAAAAAGTTTGACTAAAAGCTAACCAAGTTACTGCCCTCAGAGGAGGAGAATGAGCCATGTAACACACAGACATGCATCAGCCAAGCCAAACCCCCTTGTTCCCAAGGAGTCAGAGTCAAAGCTCTACATGCCCTGTTCCTTGAGAGCTGAAAAATGAGGCATGAATGCAAATTTAACGTTGTTAGGTAGCTGGATGGCTTTGGAGGCTTAGGAAAATTTTACCTGATAGAACTAATAAAATGTGATCAGTGTGACTGAGGAATCAAAATGTTCCTTAGCACTGTAGGGCTGCAAAGCAAGAGAAAAGGTGAAGAAGAGTAACAGGTAAAACCAGGGGAATTTTAAATAGGGAGAACCCAACACACTGACTTGTGAGTCAGGCAGAATATCCTTTCTTTGCAAAAGGTGCAGCAGAGACAATCACCAGCTCTGGGCATAACCCACTTGGTTGCATCAGAAGGCTGTTATTTAAAAAAAACCCAATACATGTTATTGTCTTTGATCAGAAAGCCTGACAAGGTTGGTGGCCCAGGTGAGGACCCCATGGAACACAGGTTGCAGGTCACATACATATTCCCCCTTGGGGCCAGAATGGGGCTTTTCAGGCAGCTGCTGACCAGGTGACCCTGCTGGGACAGGAGGTGTGGATTTCTCAGTACAATGTAATTGAAATTTAGACATCCCCTGAACTCATCCACATCTGTTTGCCTGAACATTTGGTAGGCCATCACCAGTTTAAGTTGGAACCTGGTAAGCTACAGAGCATTTCAAAAGGCTTCACTTTTGTGCCACAGAGCACAGACACCTGCGGGCAGTGTGCTCCTGTTCATTACTGAGCAGACACGAAATGTGAACGGTGTCTCTGAGGTGAGGGAAGTTTTGACTGGGGTGGAGAGGCAGAGCTGTCTTCAAACTTATTCTGTGGCTCTGCACAGATGATTAGAGGCACCTCCTGGCCAGGGCACTGCCTTTAGGGCTTCAAATGCTCTTCCTCTTCCATTCTCTGGAAGAATCACATACCAAAGCAGGCACATAAGAACTCCATCTGCCTTTGATGGAATGTTTTTATGGTTCCCACAGGTTTCCAGCACCTGTGGTACTCTTCCTGTCATTGTCAGGCTTTGAATATTGCAAGAGTGTTTAATGAACAGAAGAAGATGACAAAGAAGATGACATCGTCTCCAAAGCACAGCTCTTGATGTACTTTTCTTTCTCATTTTAAGGCTTCAACATCTTATCCCAACATGAAAAGTTCTGATGAGGCTGTTTCCTTGCAAAGCTCCCCACATCAACTTGACCTTTTCACATTGCCTTCAGTAACATCTAATCTTGCAGTGCTTCTCAGGTAGGGTTGTTTAAGAAACATCTAAATTACTGTTGTACTCTACCTTCTAGTGTTTATAAAATGCCACTTCTATCTTCAAGTTAATGTCATTGTCATAATTGGGAGAAGCCATACACAATGGCTTCAGAACTACAAGTACTTCTCAAGAGCATGGCTATTAAATTACAAAATACTCATGTACTTGTTACCTGTTCGGATACCCACAGGTCGGGAATAAAGGTGGTAGATCTTGTCATATGTAATATAGTAAAATCCTCTACTGCAGGTTCATCTTGCCCCTCTAATTCTGCACATAACTTGAGAAAAATGTATGAAATATCTGGGCTAGCAAGCTGAGTTCTTCCTCCCAGATAAAACTGCTAACAAATAATTTAAAACAGTTCTGAAACATAGCTCCTTTTGCTTCCAGAACTCAGACTACTATAAGTGTTCTTCAACACAGAAAGAAGAGGGAGCGAGTTTACTCCTTAACAAGCCTACTCCTTAACAAGCCTGTGAAAAATTTTAATCTCATTTTACTTTTCTAAAGCCATGAGGTTCAAAAGATACATGAATTAAAATAATCATAATGAATTAAGTGTAACAATAGTCCTTCTCTTCACAATGTTTGCAAGTACAAAGATCACAAGAGATTTAAGAGATCACAAGCACCACTGCTACTTTAGCACAAAGCAAAGTAATTCAGTCTGGTACTTCTCCTCAGTGCTAGCGTGAGAATTTGCCCTTTCAAGTTATCCTTTGGTTATTTCAAGAGGCTCTTGAGAAAAGATTGTTCTTCTTTTATTCTCCAATTTCAGAGTGCACCTAAGCAAACGCTTAAATTTGACCATGAGAACACATTCCATTTATCTCCACTTGCAAGATGACATTTAAGGGTGACTTTAAATTTAGTTTTGCTGGATGGGGACAGTGTTTGAGATCCCATTGGCACCGCCAGGCCCTCAGCCCACTCTGCCCAGCTGGACACCCATCCTGGGATGCTTCTCCTCTCTCCTGCAGCTGGCCATGCCACAGGGTCACCACCACATCCAGCAGGAGGATGGGAGGAACCCAAACCCTTTTTCACACTGAGCTTGTACCTACCAAGCTGTCTCAGCTTGCCAGGCTGAGGGCAAGATACATGGACACTCACAGCCCCCAGAAACAAGGTTTATTTTAATGGGCTTGCCTGCATGAAGCAACTTTTGTCTTCAATCAAACTCATGTTTACACCCAACTGTCCATGGATTATCACAGCAACGACTTTATTTTGGGATATTCAGTCCAAAATGTGTTTTTTTGAAGTGGCAGTCAGACTTCAGCAGTTACCAACAAAGAACATGAAATCAGAGGTCAAAAGCTTTGATCTCACAAGGGGCAAGGTACACATCACAGGTAGGAGCACACAGCAGTCTAGGGGGTTTGTTTTATCAGAAAAAACTTATTTCCGTGTAGGCAGTTCAATCCTCAGGACTTCTTTTTGTTTGAAGGAAGACAGATCTGGAGTGAATTTCACTTATGGATGATCCTTCTAGCACAGCTTTGAGCCTGACCCTTGGTAAGATGCTGACTGCTTAAGAACTAAATGCAGCAAGTGCAGCGCTTGGAAACTTCCTGTCGTGGGCTGATTTTCCGAGGCAATGAGCACCTGTATGTCACATCTTATCTTGGCTTCAGCACAAGGCAATGGGATTCAGCACACCTGAAAATCAGGCCAAGGAAGTTCACGTGTTTTCACAACCATCACTTTCATCTCTTGCAATGATTACACGCGAGATGTTCAAGTTCACTTAAGCGTGAGGTCAGACAAGTTCACCAGATGCATCTTCATTAGACTTGCACAATTATCCTGAGCAGTCTCACTGGTAGCAATTATATGATACTTATTTGTTAATCATCTGCTTTCTCATCTTTTCCACTGATCTGATTTGTTAAAACCCCAAACAATGTCTCAGAAGTTACCTAAAGGAAACAGAAATCTCTGTACGTACCCACCCTGACTGATATATCAAGGTCTTGCTTCACTGATGAGATACAGAAATAAAAGTTTTTCCAGCTGCCATTTTGCTGGAATTAGTTGCTGCCTTGGATACCCCTCAGAGGTAGTCAATGAGGACAGCCCAGCATAATGACTCAGTCTTTAAAATATGCATCAATATGGTCAGAAAAAGGCAGGATGACAAATACAGCCTCATTTCTTCAGCCCCTCTCTAGGGATAACACAGTTTGATGGGCAAAATCCCATCACCTTGATGCCATGGATAACATCTCATCCCCATGTAGGGGCAGGAAGGAAGAAAGGAAGGGAACAATTGTTTTCCCATTTCTTCCAGGCGCATCCACTTGAGGGCATCAGGGATATTGGAGTCACTGGAAGCACAGCTCCCACTTAAGCTCTCATTTTCTTCCCTCAAGGGAAGGCTACATCTTCCTGGCTCCCCAGCCTCGTGCAGAGCATCCTGGCTGCACAATAACCCAGGTCATGAAAAGGAGCAGTGCTGAATAAGCCTTTCCTTGCCCGGAGACCTTTGTGCTTGTGATCAGCAATAAAAGGCTGTACTGGAATTTAAAACCTCAGCCAGGTAAAATACCACAGATGATTATTTAAAGGCTTTAAATAAAAAAATAAAACCGCCAAAACCCTCTGGCTGTAAGAGTCAGCTTTTCACATTCACACTGTACGGCTGTGGACTCATACCTGGGTTATGAAAGAAGCCCAAAATAAGATGAGACATAATAAAACACAAGCTGAGCTTAAGCAAGGATGTATTTCTGACAGCAGTTCTCAATGTTTTAAACGCTAGCCGCAGACTCATATATTTCCAAGTTTAATTGCACAATTCCCAGTGACTTAACGTTACAAAAATTTACATATTTCCATGCTCAGAATTTGAGAAGCTCAAACAACGAGAAACTTTGGTTGATATATAAATGATTCAAAGAAAACAGTATTTTTTTTCAAAAATAAATCACTGGCAGCAGATGACTGACATCCTACATGTGCTGAATATATCCTCTACCTCCAAGCTCTTGTGCTGTGAATTCCTTTCTGTGCTTTATTTCTATGATCCTGATTTTAACTTATGAGGTGAGAACTACAGGAAAACAGATACATAAATAAATACAGAAGAAAATTTGCCAGATGTGCCTTAACACGCTTAGACACATGCAGGGACTGAAAAATAAAAAAGCAGTATGAGTGAGAGGACCAAAACTTCAGATGGGATAAGCCAACCCAGGGAGTGAAGGAAGTTGATTAGCAAGGAATGAAGAGGAAGAGTTGGGACTGATGGACACTGAGGGCAGGGGGGGAGTGAAGCCCAAATGGCACAATATATGTACTCATGTACTTGGGAAGACTTGAGTTTCTGCAACTAAAAAAGAGGACACTCTGAAAACTGAAGTCCTCAGCAATATCACTGTTCAGAAACATGATCTTCATTTTTTGACTTCTAGTTGAATCAATATTCAATTTCTCAAAATAATAGCATGCACTCTTAGAAAAGAAGACTGCTAATTCCAGATAAGTAAAGCTTGGCTTTATGTTGTTTTCTTCTGCATTATCCCACTCAAGTTCATCTTTCATAAATGCTGATACAAGCCACAAAGACTTTATGTTACTTCATAAAATAGCTTTTCTTTCTTTTCTCTTTTCTTTTCTTTTCTTTTCTTTTCTTTTCTTTTCTTTTCTTTTCTTTTCTTTTCTTTTCTTTTCTTTTCTTTTCTTTTCTTTTCTTTTCTTTTCTTTTCTTTTCTTTTCTTTTCTTTTCTTTTCTTTTCTTTTCTTTTTTCTTTTCTCTTTCTTTTCTTTTCTTTTCTTTTCTTTTCTTTTCTTTTCTTTTCTTTTCTTTTCTTTTCTTTTCTTTTCTTTTCTTTTCTTTTCTTTTCTTTTCTTTTCTTTTCTTTTCTTCTTTTTTCTTTTCTTTCTTTTTTCTCGTCTTTTCTCTTCTTTTCTTTTTTTCTCTTTTTTTTTTCTTTTCTTCTCTCCAAATTATACCCACAGCTTCGATTGATACTTTCAATTGCAAGAACAGGCAGCCAGACAAGAACAGTAGAAGAAACTTTATCTTAAGTATTTATTGTTATGCCAGAATATCGCTCAGTTTCCTCTGGGGTAATTCAGCACTCCTGTGGGAAATATGTGACCTCATTTGCATTTTCTAATTGAATTGCTATCAGGTTTCCTGCAAGACTAAACAAAAAAGTTTCTAGAGTTACTAACATCACTTGTATTAACCAGAAAAGAAAGTTTACATTCAAGTGTTGGCTGGGGAGGAGCAGAAATGCATGTTTCATGTATCAAAAAATACATTTCTGAAGTATTTATGTTCTTTGCTATCATTTTTTCCTACTAGCATGACACTTTACTGTAGTAATTGGAATTCTTTCATTACAGTGGTTACTGCTGAAATTGGCAGGTTTTCCCAGGTTATTCTAAAGCATCTAAAGCAATTAGCACATTTATAAGGCCAACCCTATGAAGGAGGAGAATTTGTCACTGTATTGGCTCACTCATCATTAAAATATCAGCTTGCACCAAGAGCAATGCACAGCTGAGGGATCTGAGGTGCAGGTATAGCCACCAAACCCTCTGATTTTGCAATGAAAGCACACAAGGGGAGGACTATCCTGACAAAAGCCATCCTGAATTACTCTCCCACCCTGGAACCATGCTGGCCACCACCAAAGCTCTCCCAAGCCCATTATGCAGATTTCCAGTCTTAACATATTGTGACAAGAAAGGATCACAAATCCAAAGGATCATTTTTTGAGGGTTTAATCCTCCACGGTCTCCTGGAAAGCAGCCAGTGCTTCCACTGTGCAGGTAGGCTCACTCCTGGTCTCCCAAAACCTCAGCCAGTATCCCAGAAATGCTGACTCCTCCTATAACATTTATTCTGTATTATAACCTCCACAATAACCCAGATGTCTAATAATGGCCATTCCAGGAGGGCTGGTTTTCATGAAGCTGTAATCCATGGATAATTGTGAACTAAATTCAGATTTATCCTTCCAGAGGTGGTTCAGAGGGCCAGTGGTGCTGCCCTTGCTGGGGGCCGTCGCCCACGGAGACGCCCACGGGAACACAGAGGATGGGTGAGCAAGGCATAAGGACTTGTTTGTGCTGTAGGTGCCAACAGACAGGTGTGGTAAGCAAACTTTATGCCAATTATTTTTAATGTCTGGGAACTGTTCAGCATTTTCATGAAATCAGTCACAAATTTACACAGTAAAACGGAAATGGATGGATGCGCCTCAACAGAGATTTGGTCTCTCCCTCTCTCTCAGGTCACCTCTCCCTTTCTCTCCCATATTTGCCATCTCCATATCCTGAATATAACACAACAGTCTGGAATGTCTTTTAAAAAAATATGTAGTAGTGCTTGAGACATATTATACTATGCAAACCCAAATGTGAAACCTGCTTCTAGTAAAAGGCACCAAACACATAAGGGTCACGGCCTGAAACGTACTGAACTGGATATTGTTAGGTTTGGGGGTGGTTTTTTTGCCATAAACACTATTATTTTTTAAAATAATCTCATAATCACATTTATTTCTTTAGCAAACAAAGGATTACTTTGCTTCCAAAAACCACTAGCATTTAAATAAAACACAACTCTGATGCCTGCTATAGGGACCCACCATGAAACTGCTTATGACCTTGTCATTAGTCTTGTTTTTCGTATTTTTTCGGCCTCAAACTACACACTAATAAGGCTTTTAGAAAGCAGGGATATGAATTTTAAGAAGCTTAGCCCTCTCTCTTTTCAACCAGAGTTCAGCTTACATTAACATTAGATGAATTTCCAAGCAAATATTCTGCTAAAACAGAAATGTGTGCTTATTTAGTTTTCTTTCTGCCACACTGAGAAGAAATTTAAAGCAGTATATAAGACATCTTACTTTGTTCCTTCAATATTTAATTACTTTGAGAAGGAAGCAGTATTTCTTTGGTTAGAAAATGGCAAATAGAGTTGACATAACATACAGGGCTTAATTACATCTTGCACAAGCCCAAGCCTTACTGAAGAGCAGCAGAAGTGTATTTATATGACTCTAACCCATGCAAAAACTCAGGGGTCAGTCCACTGGGCAGCTGCAAGATTTAAGTCTGTCCAAGTCTTTTCTTTTTTGTCTCACATGTGGCAAAAATTCTCCCAAATGGCACAGACTCACAGGGTGAAGTTCTAACAATATGACATGGAAAGTCTTTCCCTCTTTCCCCATCCTGCCCTGCCCTCTCTGTCCAAGCACTGCAGAAAGGAAGAAAGGAGAGGTCACTCTTGCTATTCTGATCATTGCTGTGCTGCATTAATCCCAACTACAGCCACAGCCAAGAGACATCTCCTGTCCCTGAAGGAGACAGGACTGTTCCCAGGACACACACCTTCATCCTTGCTCTGCAGGCCTTCAAGATCCAGCAATAAATCAGGCTCTTTAAACAATTCCCTGCCAAATCCTGCCTAAATGTAACCACCCAACTAGCCCAGCATTACATTGCTGGAGTTGGCACCAGACAAGATAACTGCATTTACTCAGTGTAGTAGAGGATCTTCAGCCCAGACTAACACTGAAAATGAAAAGGTGAACTGCTGCTGCCAAAAATGAGATGGAAGAGGTAGGAAAGAGACAGCTACTCAAGGGGCAGATAGAAGAAATGTGTTTTCATGGAGCAGCCCCCCAATTCCAATGGTTCTGTGCAGCCCACCACTGCATTTAACTGAGGGAATGCCGCTCTCAGACTGCTGAGCAGGGACAGAACCCTCCTGCTTTTCAGCTGAGTGTATGGAACTAAAGCAGAAAGAAACCATCTGTAACCTTCTGTCTGACATACTGAATGGCACTGGCTTTTCACTGTCAGGGCTGGGGAAGGGAAGGTGCTGGCACTGAGCAGAGGGGACATTTGGCACTGCAGTGCCACGTTGTGCTTCACTGCCTGCACCACGTGTGAGCATGTGTTCCTTATCAGGCAGTAGCAATGCTCCCTGTCCTTGCATTGGAAGGAACAAGCCCAAATCTCCCCTCTGGAAGCTGCAGGGCTATGCAGATGGCTCACAAGAGAAAGGAATAATTGTGAAAACTAGGAAGATGTCTTGGCAGCATGGCAGAGCAGCCAGTGCGTGACTCCAGGTCTGGGCTGTCACAAAAGAAATCTGAACTTAAAACCATCAAGGAGATGGTTAACTTTGCCTCTGCACCATTCATTTGCAGGTTTTACTTGAAGTCAAGAGAGATTGTTAGCAGTGCGTTGCAAACACGATGTACATAACCTGCAGTGTACAACAGAGCCAAGCAGTCACTTAAAAATACAAAAGTATGAACTTAAAAAACACTTCCCTCACTGGTGACCTTAAATCATTTCTGTCAGAGAGGTTCAAGGATCATTTGCAAGAAATTGGATGCTGCCTGTGGTATCTCCCACCTGGACACCTCCTTACGAAGCACAGACCAGGCAACACAAACACTCCGACGCCGCACGAAACTTTGGGGCAGAGGAAGAACGGAGTCAGAAAAAGAGCTCCCAGAAAACTCTTACCTTGTGTCCATTGTGTTGGGACTTCTCTGCCACCAGAAAGCGGACCATGGCCTCCCATCTGCCCAGGGTCTGGGGATCCCACGCCGTCACCACCAGGATCAGCTGCTTCGAGGGCATTTGCACGTGGTGGGCAGCGAACAGGGTCCCGTCCGCCCTCACCTTGAAGTCCAGGCTGTTGGTTTCATAGCGAACTCCCTTGTTACCAGCACAGTTATTAAATTTTACTAGAACAGAGAGTAAGAGATGGAAGAAATGTGTGAGATTGGCGTGATAAGGAAAGCAATCAAATACAAGTTTCAGACATTTAATTTTCACTGATGTCTTCTATATCTCTAATAACCATCAAGGAAATGATTTAACTGTTTCTTCGACCTTTCAGGAGTGCTCTTGTGCTTTATCTCTGCTCCCCAGGGAAGGAGCTGTAAGCCATTTTTAAAGTATTTGATACAGTTTCATTAGATCTCAAACACAGCTGTTCCCCATTTCTACAAGTGGATTTCTCCCTTGTCACCATTATCTTTTAAATTCAACTGGAGTCTATTACCCACATTGTGGGTATTTTTTTGCAGGAAATGTTCTCCATTTCCCTAACCCTTCAATAACCTACTCACCATATAGCCTATTTGCACATTCTTAACTGAAATTCAAAAGCCCATAACAATTCCATCATCAGAAATATAAAAACAACAAAAAAATTAATCACAGAAAAAAAGTTAAACCATTTTGGAGCACCCATCTGCTGCTGGAACTGGACTCCCACCCTGAGCTGTGTTCTCACCCTGGCTGACCCTTCACATGTTACAGTTACTGCGAAGGGGAGCTGTAAAACTGTGCTTCAAAAACCATAATGTGCCATTTAAAAGCCTACTCTGTCAGATCAAAGCTCCCCAGTCGCCGATATTTTTATTTTCCTCTTTTTTTGGACAAAGTCATTCACAGACTAGTTTGAAAACTATTTTTATTGCCATTATGAAACATGTCACATACATTAGGACAGAAAAACAAAAACTCTATTATATGACAAAATTGACAAATCTGATCGAAACTGAACCTGCAGCTAATAACACAGGAAACAAAACACTTTCTGCCATTTGAGTAATCCACGGGGCGGAACACACATGTGGTGAAGGCAAACATATTGTACCCATAAAAACATCTCAAGTGAGTGAGAATGGATGTACAGCATTCCAGCTCGGATCGTTAGATGGTTCTCACGCTGTGGCTGCTGAGTGCTCAGCAGAAATGCTCCAGCCTGCCCTGAGACAAGGAAAAACCTGCTGGCCAGGTCTGATGGGGCTTCAGCAGGCACTTAATTCCTGCAGAAGAAGAGCTGGGCTGGACAGATCCTACCTAGACTGGCTGTGGTGGGAGAAGGGATGCAGTGGCAGCCCAGGAGAGAAGAGCTCCTGAGACAGTTGTACCTCAACCATCACTTTCCCCCCATGCCACAACTGACTCCTCTGCAGTGCTGCTTTGAGCTCAGTCAAGGACTAATCTGGATTTAAATAAAAATCCAAAGGATGGCATAGCTGAAAGAAAAAACAGCCAGGAAACGGCTCAAGCCACTCTGCTGCCAAAGCCCCCCAGCACCATCCAAATACAGAGAAACGAGGAGCAAACTGCAGTGGAAGAAGAGAAAATCCTTCTCCTCCTTCACTAAACTGCACCCCTCACTAATCAGGGTGTGATCATGTCATGACTGTACATCTTACAAAGGCTTTCTATGCTGTGTGTTTATTTGGATCCCATTTGTACATTTTTATGTGTGTGGTGGGAAGTGTTACCTAATGTTGCAAAAACTGCTGGGCACAGACTGCAAGTGTCATACATTGATTCATAAAAAATAAGGTGGATGAAGTTATCCAGTATATAAAAAATCTGAAAGCACTGGATGAGGTTAAACACACAAGGTTTATTGGCACCTACAAGAATTGGGATGGCCTCAGAGACCTGTGAGGGGAGATCCCCCTTCCTCCTGGGACCACCCTGCTGAGAGATGGCCTTCATCTCTCAGGAATTTCTGCAAATCTCCCCTGAATTCACAGCTACAATAAATATGTGCAAACACATCAAGTGCTTCACTTCTAAAATGTTATTTATTTTCAGCTCCATGCCATCAGCGCTGTTAGAAACCTGGCACACGAGCTGGTGCATTGCTGCACCCCTCTGCTGTGCAATGGCCATGCAGAACACAACTCCCATCCCTACCTCCCGAAGTACCCACGTATCATACATGGAAAGACATCTGAAGAAGAGAGAAAGGAGTGATAATGACTGCACATTAAAAACATCTCAGAGCTTACTTTGATTTTACTGAGATTAAAAGAAAGCCCTACAGTGTACCAGCAGTCTGAGAGAAAAAAAAAACAACAATCTTCCTATATGTGTATGTGGTGATTTCAGTATTCAAAGTACTTAAACATCTGCTTAAGACACAGCACGTGGCTCCAATATGCTGCTCTAGTGTCATATGTCACTGTGTCGACTTTTATGCTCCATTATCTAAAAATGGCTACCTCGTAGACAAAGTCCCTCTGTGACTTGCTAATTACTTCCATTAGTTTAAAACAAACTTGACTAGAGACGGAGAAAATCCTGAGAGATATTGTCTAATTTCATTTTTTTTTTTTTTTTAACACGCGCCGTCTCTGCTCCACATTGCTCCTCTCAGGTAGCACAGGTGGGTGAACGCTCAGCAATGAATTAGCACAGCCTGCTCCTCTCCTAAGAGCCTTTAGGAACTGCAAGCACAGAAAGGCTTCAAGGACATGAGGATTCCATAGTGTTGAGTCACTCTGCATGGCAGCAATGGGGCCACAGCTCACCTGGGCAGCTCTGCAGGGGATTCCAAACACCCAGGGATGACCATGCTCAGCTGCTGTCAGGCAGAGCTGCTGCTATTGCTCCAGGTACTGTTTATACACAGCAGAGAAAACACAGGATAGCTGAGCTTCTCACACTTCCATCACAGGACTGCAAGGACATGGCTTAGTGCTGGGTTGGCAGTGCTGGGTTAAAGTTGGACTCAACAATCTTGGAGATGTTTTATAACCTAAATGATTCTGTGATTACAAATCCTAAACCATCCTCCTTGCTGCTCTGTGAAAACTATTCCTTGGGATTTTACATGACTAGTGAGATGCACTGTTTTATACATACATATATATATATACACACACACACATATATATACGTGCACACACAGAGATCCACATAATACTCTATAAGTATCTTATAAATAAATATCTTATCTATGCAAACTTATATATAAAATACTTTTCCCAAATATATGTGTATGGGTATACGGGAAAAAAAAATCAAGCTATTGTTCTATAATAAATAACATAGTTCAAGGAAAGAAGACCTTATCCCTGTTTTCAAATTCCACCTCTTACCTCTGCTCTCATGGAGACTGAAATTAAAGTTTCATTCAGCAGCAGACAACTTTTGCTTTTCTTTTTTTTTTTTCCTTTTCTCCTTTAGAAATCTCTAAGTCTACGTAATTTGCAGTTGATGCAACTCTCGACTTTCAAATAATGTAATAAATAAACAAACAAACACTGGCTGTGTTTATTAGACTTAGAACTCTCTGTGGACACAAATCAATCTTTCTTTGACCAGTCTGAAGCCTAAAGAACGCTGCATGAATTTAACATTTAAAAGCTGCAGCATCAGTAATTAGGATTTCGGATAAACAGCAGAGTCACACATCTATCATTTTTACAGGATGGTAAAAAACCCCAACTTTTTAAAAACACGCTGGATAAAATGCTCAGTGATGCTTATCGAAAGCTTATGCTGAAAGCAGCATCTAATGCCTGATGAAAGAAAAACCAAGAAGGCACCCTCATTAGCAGGCTTTTAGGTTTAACCCTTTACCCTCATCATTTTTAATTGCTTCTTTATGAAAGGAGGAAGTACAACAATTTGATACGTTGAAACAGGTACTGAGTGATGGGCAGGAAAGCTGCAGGAGTCTGCAGCAAACTGCGGGGCATCTGAGACAAAAAAATGGTATTTTTCTTCAAAAAAGACCCAGGGTGAAAAAAAATTCAACAAGTTTTGCATTGTTCCCTTTTATTATTTAGCTTGTTAAGCTGGATGGACAGAGTCAAATGATCAAGTGAGGATCTTGAAAGATGTACGAATACACTGAACTTCCTTGCCCCCCAAATGTCTGAGAAATATACTGAATTTAATGGGACTATAAATGGTACAAACCAAAGAACTCGCTTTTAGCCTTATCCTTCTAGATTCTCCTTTAACTTCTCCTAGTCCATTAAAAAGTGCCCCCTCTGGCAAGCTGCACAGGGCTGGAAGAGCAGGAGGGATAATACTCATTTATTAGGATGTACCCCCTGGCAGGGCATCATCCCACAGTTCAGGACACAGGTCCCTTCATTTGGAGGATTATCACTGCAAAGATGTTTCTCTCCTGATGAACTTCAAAGCAGAAAATACACACCACTATTTCCAGCAGGATCCATCTGCTTTTCAAGCTGTGTCTCTTGACCAGCTCCCCTACACCCGGCGCACCGTGATAAACCTAAGCTGCCAAATCCACCCCTCCTGTGAACACCATTAAGGTGAGGATGGCTTAGCTGTGACCTTTGGAAATTTCAGATGTCTGGGTAACCTGCAGAGTCCTCAGCGTGTACAGAAATGTCCCTTTTGTGTGATCATGAGCAAATCACTTGTATTCCTGCCCTGGCACTCCCGGCCCAATGCTCCCAAATGCCTGCACTCATCCATCTCCTCCGGCCTCTGCAGGGGGTTCAGCCCTGGCCAGCATTCCCCTGCACGTCACCACACCAGGAATTAAAAAGACCCAAACATGTCCTTAGTGTATAGGAACCTGTTGTCTAAGAACAGGCATGAAACCATTCAGTCAACCACAAAAATGCGCCCTGTGAGCACATCACAGCCTCAACAAAGTGATTTCTCCATTAAGTGCTAATGGGAAGCAGAGCTCGCTGTGCCTTGTTGGAAAGCTGCATTTATTTGACAAAGTAAGTACGTAGCATAAAATTTTACACAGCCACATTTTCGAGGCATCTTTCTTTATGTTCACGCAATCCCTCTGTGATTCTGTGAGAAAACTGCTTTATAGCAGTGGGAACCAACTGTAGTTGAGTGAATTCCCTGTGGCCACACTGGAAACCTCGAGCAAACCTGGGATTTGAGCCCTGAAATTCAAACTGCCAGCTGACACTGCCTCCATCGCCCACATACAAGGGACAAAAATTATAAATGGGGAAAAAGGACCTTCACAGGCACTTCAAAAAGCAAACAGAGGCAGATCCTTATCCCTACAAACTGCTGTATATTTCCAAATTAGTTCCGGACAGAAAAAAAAATTAAGGAATGTCACACTACTTATTATTGCAATTGTTGTATGAAATGGAGTCCTATGAACAAACATAAATCCATGGTGGAATTCTGTGACTAAAATATCTTGTCTGCAAAAGGGAAACGCTGAAAGGGAGGCAAGAAGATTTTCATAGAATCATGGAATCATTAAGGTTGGAAAAGACCTCTAAGATCATTGAGTCTAACAATTAATCTAACACTGTCTGGCCCACCACTAAACCGTGTCCCCAAGTCCCACATCTACATGTTATTTGAACACTTCCAGGGATGGTGATTCCATCATTTCCCTGGGCAGCCTGTTCCAATGCTTGACAACCCTTTCAGTGAAGAAATTTTTCCTAATATCCAACCTAAACCTCCCCTGATGCAACTTGAGGCCATTCTCTCTTGTCCTACCTTGTCCTATTTTGTTTCTCTTGTATTAAAAGGATGGATCTGTCCAGGTACCACAGGCATTTTGACCCCTCTGAAAGAATTCAGAGACGTTGCTGTTTCAGTGTTTTGTGGAAATTAAAACTGACTTGAGCCATCGCACTTAAACACAATGCTACGTAAGTCCAGAGTCCTGTTTCTATCCCACTCCTGCTTACAGTAAATCCCATGCTAGCACACAATACACAGCCAGATTTGCTTCCTGCAGTTAATAAAATGCTCAGAGCCCTTCTCCTTCCGCACAAGAAAAACAACACATAAATAGGAAAAAAGGATGGCTGTAAAACCTGATGGAGACAATGTGTAATTTTCATCCTCCCATTACTAACTTTATAGGTTACATTTTCAACCACGTCCCCATAAAAGATATCACACTAATAAACTCTTAGTGTCTTTATTTAATATTTATAGCACCATGGGAGAACCAAACCCTACTGGTAGAAGGTAAAACCAGCAATTCAAACAGCTGCTTCAGAGACTAATAAACACATCCCTAGTGGCGGAGTTTAAGAGTATACAGTTTAAAAAAATGCGTTGATACAAAAACCTGTTGGAAATAAATGGATGTGTGTTGGTTGGTATATGAATGTATATAAAAATGTGCATGCTCACACCCTCGGCTTCACAAAGCATTGATTATTCATCAAGTGTTCTTGGAGTAAAAAACAAAAATAATGAATGAGTTCGAAGAATTAATGAACTGCCCCACAGCCTATCATCTCCTGAAAACAGTTACCATGATTTAGCATGTTCTTAATGTTATTTTCTTGCAATTAATGGCACAGGAATCTGCTGCAATTTTACCTATTTCTCATATGTCAGGTCAATGTGAAACATTACATTCAATTTTCCAGTGCATTATTTATGATCTCTAAGCTATGACTGCTAATATTTGCCTTGCTGGAATAATAGTAAATTACCATAACAATTTACCGTATGTAATTATGTTAAACAAAATCTTTCTTTATTTATCTTCTTGTAATCTTCAGTTACAGTGAATCCTCCTCTTTGGAATCTGCAGTAATACAACATCCACGACATTCCCAACCCATTACATGCTTGTTAGAAATCCCTCCATGTGCAAGTCAACTTGTGACGCCTCAGAACTGCCGAAAGAGCAGCAATCGATCTCCAGCAGAAACTAAGACAGATTTCAAAAGGCACATAGAAGTATTTCACCTTTAAAAGTACATTCTGAATTTCCCCTCTTTAAATTCCGAAGTTCGACCCCCTCCACGACCAAATTATCCATGTAGGTTTTAGGCTCACACTGGTGAACTCCTGACTGCCTCGTGTTCATCTGCAGCTGTTTTGCCTCCACAAAGCCGGGACTGGAGGTTTTATGGGGAAAATGGCAAACCTTGCTCATTCACCAGTCATTTATTTTAAAAAAAAGTATTTCTGTTGGCTTGATGGAGCTACATGGATAAGTCATCTTTTCATTTGTGGAGCCACCTAAATGCTTTTGACACCTTTTCCAGCTTTATATTCCCTTTTATCAGTTCTTGCTTACACAGAGTTTCTGTTTCCATGGCCAGATGAAAAGGAACAATACATTTCAGTGGACTGAAACCGGGATCCTTTCAAAAGTCATTCTCTCACCTGTACAGTCAGCCAGTAGCAATGAGGAGTTGAGAGAATATTAAAAAAAGATCTAAATTCCATGCAAACAAAACCAAACCAGCCCTACAGTAAACAAAACCCAATTCCCAGACACTGACTGCCTCCTTTATATCCCCACCTGCGCTATTTTTCATTTACTGGAAGCCAATTCAACTAAAATACATGTTTTTAAGGAAGAAAAAATGAAGAAGTATATTTCACTTTTGGTTTGGAATTGGAGGGGAGTACAGAGCCCTGGAGAGAAGGACTGTGGAACATGATAGAAAAGATGAATCACTCTGGCAACAGCCAGCCAGCCATTAATTTTCAGGAAGCCAGGAGTTGGTCCAATTAAACCAGGCTCCTTTCTCTACATTAACATGCTTTACTCAGTTTTTTTCTGAAGCTAAAACATCAGCTCGAGACCCCAAAGGCTTTTCTATTTAGGATCAATCAATCTACCTTGCTGCACTGTAAAACATACACTGTCAGCTCTGAGGCGAGCTCAAAAAAAAGAGCAACGGCAGAAAAATTTGATAAATCGACATGTTCTGGCAGTCAGTAGAAGGATTCTTCCTACACTGTCACTTATTTTTATCTGATTAGAAACAAGTATTAGTAAAGGGAATATTCCCTTCTATTCTCTTCCTGGTATTTAGCATTGGGTTAAGAGGAGTCTTTTTATCCCCCATTTTCTACATCCAAGCCAGAAGCTTCCTACCACAAAGGCAGAGAGATACTACCCAGATTTCAAAGGGCAGCGAGTTTCAATTGGATTTGCAGGATGTGCACTCACATTCAAGCATTTTCTTTAGCACAGGAACATGATCCTGCATCTGTTGGTGCTCATGTTAAAGACATTTTTTACTGCTTTCCACGTTTTCATGCTCAGGGCTTTACTGTGGGTGTGCAACCTCACCTCCAGGTTTCCAGCACCTCCTTTGGCAAGGATTGTTTTATTCTGGATTTCATTGCCCATTTGAGACCCACTTACTCTTCCTCAACCCTACTGAGACATTTCAGGAATGGTTAACTAACACATGAGCCAGGCACTGATGACAGAGGCTATAAGAAGGACACTTAATGGTCTGAAGTCCTCTGCAAAGAGGCACTCTGGGCTGGGCTAACTGAGGGTTACCCTTTTCTTTGGTAAATGCCATAGTAACTGCATGTTGTTCCCAGTAGACATTTTTACTTTTGGACAAAAACCTGTCCTAGTAGTTTCAGTATGACAGTCCTCCTCTGTTTTCAACAGCAATGTAGACTGAAAGCCACTGGGATGTGCAGCTGATGTTGCAGCTTCAGATTCCAAGGCGAATAAAGAGACCTTGGCTTGTGTAATTCTGCAAATACCAACTGCACCACACGTTTTGGCAGATACTGAGTTTTTATGGGCAAACATTTTTGGTTTTTGCTCTTCTTTAAATTCCATGTGTCTGCGGGATAGTACTGAGATTCACTATGGCACTAATGAGATCATTTTACAATTAAAGGCTAAGTAGAAACAAACCTCTCACCACTCTACAGGAGAGTTTGGGTTCTCTGATTAAGCAGCAGTAAATAAACCCGTTTCACTCTTGGTCCTGGTGCATGGGCTTTCTATGATTAACTCTCCAAACAAGATGGACTGATTGACCCCATGGATTAATCAATGAGTTTCTCAGCTTCAGAGCAAAGTGCAAGTTGTGGGAGTTACCTGCAGCAGGATATGTTCTAATTATTATTACCAGCACTGAGTACATAAATCCCAAGGCGCTTTATTCAGAGGTTTTACTCTTAGCACTAATGATTTCCACAACACTCCCATGTTTGCCAAACTACCTACGTGGGAAAAGATTCTAAACACCACTAAGCATTTCTTGAGGGAAAAACTGCAGGTTGTATGGTAGCTTGGAGTGATAATTATAAAGGGAGGAGCCTGGGTAATGGTAGGGCAATCTCTGGGTCATAAAAGCTGCCCACCCATCGTACCTTCATCCCTGGGAGAAACTGTTGGGAGGCTGAGGCTGTACTGGAGGGAAACTCCATGTGATGCATGGAGCACTCCCAGGCAGAGCAGAGAGCCCAGCCCTGCTGGTACCAGGAACATCCTGACACTGGGAGCAGTGATGGGAAGGACACAGAGCTCCCGCACAACCACCCCCGCCAGCTCCCACCTGCTCCACAGACAGAGATCTGGCAGCCCTGTGGGGTTTCCTCTCAGTCACAGATCTCTTTTCAGCTTTCCAGAACTGCATTTGAAAGACATGGGGAGCTGCAGGAAGATTTTTAGTGAGGGGGGAAAAAAAAAGTGAACAGAGCCCATTTGCAGCCTAGGAAAAGAAGTTGAAAGAGATGCTCCAACTGCAGCCGTGTCAGACAGCCTCGGGCTCCTCTCTCCTCACACTCTTCAAACAAACAAACTCTCAACACCTCGAAACAGAGGCTGCACATGTCAGGGGGAAAAAAAAATATCAGACACACCAGTAAAGACACTGAACTCCTTGTGGATTTGACTTGTGTGTAAACACCGACAGCTTTGGGTTTGGGTGTTCTCATCTCCCTCAGCCCAGCTTAGGTGTGGAGATACGCTGGTCCAGGGAGTCAGATCACAATTCAGGAAATGAACAGATGTTTCAGGCAAGAATATGAGAAATGGAAGACTTTGTTAACTGGAAGAATAAAGGCAGGGTAGCTATATTTAACTAGCAGCTGCTGTGCACCTCTGCTCTTCTGCCTGCTCAAAAAGCAGCTGCAGTCCTTTACCTTCATCTGTAATCTACACAAGTCTGCAGGTTTCAAGAGAAATAAATAATATGTAGAATAAAACACTGCTTGGTACCTGGTGGTCTCAAGCGCTTTGACATTTGGAAAAATTCAGAGCGTTTTATTTACAGAGGGAGGCTCCAGATTCTGCTTCTGGCACTTGGTCAGAGGGAGCAGGATGAGAAAAAGTGGTCTCGATGCCCAAACTGCACTTGAATGGGTAACAAACACAGGGCAAGTTAAGAGATGGCAGGGCTGCACAGTTGCAGAGAGCCCTGCCCCGGGGCTGGGCTCCAGTGCCCACTGACTCCACAGGAAATTCACCCACAGAGCAGGAAATTAACTGGAAAAGCAAAATCACAATAAAACCCAGATCCACGCGATCTGGTGGAGGTCATCACTGAATCCAAATGAACCTCCTGGCCCCTGCAGCCACCCTGGAACAGATCTTGTGCATTCCTGCAGCCATGGAGCTCAGCTGCTGCTGCTGCTGGAGTCACAGGGATGAGATTTAATGTAACTTTCCCTTTCCTCTTTCACATTCACCCCCTCTGACCCCTTCCTTCTACCGCAGTATCCAAGAGAAAAGCATCCCTCCCCTCGCCTGAAGAACGACTTCAGGATTCAACTACCAACCTTAAATTTCATGACGTACTTTTGCAGGGCTCAGTCCCTTCAATTAAAACCGAGAGAGACTGAAGCCAGTAAATTAGAGAACGTGACAAATGCAGCACAAAGCACTGAAGATCCCAGAAGGTATCAAATTTAGTGTTAAAGTAAAGAAACAATAGGGAAGTCCAAGACATTTCAGAGTGTAGTGAATCAAATTAAATTGCCTGAAATTCCACATGGAATACATTTGACAAATTTCTTTCCCCCTCTTCAGCTTTCTGTTTGAGATGAACTGTCGTCTGGCAGCTTCAAACGTCTGGCACAGCTTCAGCTTCAGTTTGCTGGGGCTGAATCCAAACACGAACCTGAACTTTACCAGTTCTGCTCTTTTTGTAAACATACTTGCTGTGGCTGCCAAATGCTTTCCAAAAGCACACAAAACCCAGAATCCAAAAGGAAAATATTGTCTTGCTGCAACAAAATTTGCATTTTACCACCTATGGGCAGCATCCCGCGCGCAGGGCCGGCGTTTCTCCACACGCTTTGGAAGGGGACAACGAGTGGGGAGCTGCTGTGGGAGGGATGTGTCCCTCATTCACCCAGTACAAGCCCATTCCAGAGCATTTCAGCCCCACCAGCGCCAGTGCCACTTCTTCCCCCAGGGCTGCGCGGGCAGCTAATAATACAACAATTAGCAGTAGGATTCCTCAGACGTGCTGGATAAGACAAGCAGTAAAATGTCATTACACCACGCGTCACTGATAGCAAAGACCAGTTTAGATTCCCCCAGTGAGTAGTCTCAGAACAAATTCATTTTAAGGTAGGGAACTTCAGCAGCGGAAGAGACGGATATAAAGAGGGTTATGATCAAATTGCTCCTGAGCCCAGATAGCATCAGCCTGGATATATCAGATTCTTTTTCTCCACTTTGCTTTTAAAACATAATTGGTTTTGCAAAAGGCTTACAACAACGCACGCTTCTTTGACACAGAGTGCCATTCTTCACCAGCAGCATCTACTACCTGCATGATTCCCTTTATAAATTCTTTCTTCCTCCATTTTAAAGCTTTTTAAAACTCTCAAGCTTCATAAACTATCCAACTGCAGATGGCTAAACCAGGATGGCTAAACTGAGCCCACCTTTAGGCTGAAGAGCAGCAAATGACAGAGGTGTGTGAGTTCTGGCACCAAGCAGGTGCTGTTAGAAAAGCATATTTTATTGTCCACAAAGACTCAGCCTCACCTCTGAGAGCCACATGGAGTTCCACCACTGCCTAAAATAGACAACATCTGGTTCATATAAACTCTGATTTATTGCATGCCTTCACTCCCCTTGGGTTTTAATTACGAGTAGATCTTGTAACTATTATATTTGTATTTGTTTTATCCATCTAGATATTTTTCTACACTATTAACTACAAATGAAAGCTCATTCTAAAAATAGTACAAAAATATACTTAAAAATATGCATATGGTCTTTATTAAGGAAATCCCTATACTGAATTTTTAGATGAAGTAAAAACACTACTGAAACCACTGATTAGCAAGCAAGCCTTTACCTGATTTAGTATGAGACTAAAGAAGTTGCTTTCTATTACAATAAAACCCTAAAGAAAACAGAGTACAGAACTGACTGCTGCCTCTCATCCTAACCAGTGTGGTGGCAGATAAAAATCCCTCATTACTGCAGCACTCTGACTGCTCCCAAGGTTTTTTTTGGAGGTGTTGAGCCACTTACAGTGGTCAGATGTCCTCATTTTAAAGCACCTCTCTTCTTCAGCAGACAAGACAGAACCAGACTGCACCTAAAGAATAGAACACTCTTCCTCCCCTGGGTAAGAGAATACAATCAGGAATGCAATCACTGGAAGCCTTCCTCCTGAGACATTTTTTTTGTCTAAGCTTTTTTTTTTTTTTTTTTTCCTAATGAAACTCTTGATCTTTCTGGGAATAAGTTGATTTAAAAGTGACTTTTTAATTTGTATGACTGAATAACTACCACCACAGCAGAACATACAGTGCAATAAATAAATACCACTCGCAAACTTCAGAACTCCCTGCCTCGGCATCATCCATCAAAACAAACTCTGTAAGAAACAAGGGATGTGACAAACCCAAGCAATCTTTCTCCCCCACCTTACAAAAAGACTGAAAACTATTTCTTGAAATGTCCTAATGTTGCTATTAAATGATGAGTCTTCTGAAAACGCTTAGTGGTCATTCACAGCACCCTCCAGGAGGACCAGCAGACGTCACCTCCACAAGCCCAACACACTGACTGGGCAGCTCAGGTCCAAGTACTGAGGCAGAATCCTGTCCTACTCATGGCACAGAAGCTTTGGGAATATGGTGGAAAACAGAAATTGCCCCAGATGTCTGAACTGCTGAAATCTGGAAAGCAAAAAGGGCTGAGAGCTGAGTTTTCCCTCCCCCAGTGTCAGCACACAGCGTGACTCGCGTGCTGAGCCATCTGCAGACCGACAAACCCTCCAGGTAGAGCAACAGGAATGTAAGAAATATTTTGGCTCTGTATCTATTTTTTAATTAAAAAGTTTTGCATGTAAACAGATACCTTCTCTTCCTCCAAATCTACACTGACATCCACTACTTATCATTCTGAAGCAATTGCTAGGGGAAACATGATTAAAAAATACCATATTCTATGGAAGTGTTCTTAGAACTGCCCATCATTGTGCCGTCTGGTCCCCTTTCACACCAGCTCAGCTATGAGAGTTTTAAGCTGAAATCAAAAAGTCAGGCCATTTAAAGACATAAAAGTCAGTTATGAGGCTGAAATTTTATTTTTCATTTATTGATTGATGGGTTGAAAAAGAAACATCGACTGGCTGATATCTTTTAAAGGTTAAACAAGTGTGATGAATGGTAGCAGAGAAAGCCCTACCAAATCTTGATTCCCACTTCTTTTATGAACTACAGGGATATCAAGGCTAAGTTGGATGGAGTTTTGAGCAAGCTGGTATAGTGGAAGGTGTCCCTTCCCATGGCAGGGGAGTGGAACAAGGTGATCTTGAAGGTCCATTTCAACCCACACTATTCTGTGATTCTATGAACAACATCCTAACGACACAACAACCCCAATATAGCACCAGGGACCACGGAGGGATGAAGGCACATGAGCTGGAGACTCATCCTCTCTGTATAGATGTGGAGGGCGCAGCTGGCACTGACCCCAGGACACTGCACTGGCGCTTATGCCCCGTTACCACCATGGGTAGCAGCACTTCAACACTTTCCAGTCACACATTTGCAGTTTTTTCAAGAGCAGGCCTCAGTAAGGACTGTCAGCTACCGCTGTCAGGGATGTCTAGCTCAATGTAAACACTCCTTTAGTAACGTGATGAAATTACACCTTCAGGTTTATTCTAACTGCTAAAACAAATCTTTGCACAGAACAAGTGTGCATTCATTTATACTGCAGTGCTATGACCACAAGTTTTAATTTTTACTATTTAATTATTCATCCTGGATCAGGTCTCAATTTAAGCTAATATGCAAAGATGAGGAAGAATGGGCACTTGTTTATCTCAGGTTTTTCCAATTAATCCAAGTTGTTCAGTAATCACATTACTTTTCTACTATGTGATAAGAAAGAAAAAAAACAACCAGCAACCATCCAAAGAACAAAAAAAGACTCCCTTTATACAAGAATCAGGATGTTCTACAAAATTTACTTGCATGGATAGACTCCAATAAACCCATTAAAATATTCATTTATAGGGATGGCTCATATTATTGACTCATCTTGCAAGGGAAATTTTTCTTCTTTTTTTGCCTTTAATGTCTATAATATTATGAGTGAATTGACCTAATAACAGATTATATGATGGAGATTGGCAGAGGTTTCCTTAAATTGCCCTGGAAATATGAAATTTTCCTAAATTTCCCTCTTGCTCCATATAGGCAGTGATAATATGTGGTACATCAACCAGCAAATTCACATCTATTACCTGGTGCTATACCTGAATTAATCAAACCCCAAACTTCCAACCCACCAAAATGCCTGCTTAAAATTAACCATGTCCTACCTTTTTTCAATAAAAAACTTGGGAAAAGTTGAAGTAAGAAACTTCAGTCTTGAAGAAACTCGCCAGTCTGTAATTCATATAGTTTTAATGACATTTCTGACCTTTAAAACAAAAAGCATGAATAGCTCACGCAGACTATTGGGCAAACAGAAAAAGTAACAAGAAAAGCCAGCAAAGAAAAGAGGAGCTACCCAGGAGGAATCCTCTGCAGCTCCAATATACAACATTTCTACTCTGTAAAAATAGAATGTCACTAAAACTTTGCCAGCCACTGCCCTCACTTAGCCTGATGAGACTTTCTGTTGCTCATCCAGGTGTTCCTTTGATTACTCTGATGTCCAGAAGTTTCTGATAAATAGTCTTGCACTAAGAACATATCACTGTTTGAAATGCAGTTGTCAGAACAGAATATTACTTTATTTCTCTTGCATGTAAATACCAGCAAGAGCTCACACTCTGTCATCTGAATTACCTCCTAAAAAATCATCCAAATCTCGAGGAGCCCTTCTGATCCAGGCTCACTGATACAGCAACAACTATATTGTGTCTGTATGAAAAACCAGGGGCCTGGGCTTTTAAAGATACCACTGCTGAAATAGGTGGCCTTGATTATTTTTGTGCTCAGGCATAGGCATCATCTGGTGATCAGTCCCTGCCCTTATATGCACAAATTAATTATGCTGAAAAAATTTTTCAATTAGCCATTTGCCATCGCCCTTGTCTGACTGGAGCCTATGGATGGGGTGGTGTCCCCATCTCACAGCCAGGTCATTTACACAGAGGAGGGGGCAGACACTGAGCTCCACTGAACCCCAACCAGCCACACCACCAGTTCCATATGCTTAACCTTCATGCTTTCCTGAATGTTTATAAAAAAAAATCAAACAAAACCAAGCAAATCTTTTTGTTGAACCTGACTGCCACAGGCAAGTCCTTCTTCCCTACAGGACTCTCCCCTGTGAATGCACCTCCCAAAAGACTGTGGACCTTGATCTCATGTGCTGAGGATGAGGTGATGGAGCTGCCCCAGGAGCCTCCACCACTGCACACAGATGGAGTCTGGGATGTGCAACAGTGCAATGCTGACATGTTCCCCTGTGTGCACGTGGCCAGGACTCCTGCACAGCGCTGACCTGCAGCATGCTTGGCTTGATAACCACTTATTTCCTCCAGCACCAAAGGGACTGAAGCTCTAAAATGAAAAGGCAGTGGGGAGGAATGCAGCCATTTAGGGAAGATCCACCCAACCAGCACTTTCAGAATGAAAAATACAGGCTGCCTTGTTTAAAACCACTGTCCTATGCTTAGGCAGCCCTCTCCCTCAGGTATCCGCACTACACAACACCCCTCTGGAGGGTGATATTATACGTTCCCTCTCTACCCTGTTATTTCTGGCTGCTTAAGCAGCAAAGGACCAATATCCCATTCAGTTATGCTCAGTTGGTGCAAGAGAAATCAGTGAGCGATCTCTCTGCAGCTCAATTCCCACACCTCGTGCTCGTGTGCCACTGCTGCTTTCTGACAATGATTGATGACTTGGACCAAGCCCCTGTTACCGGGAACAGAATGGGTATTTCTTCATGAGCTACCCGTTATCACGCAAACTCTGTGAGCTTTAAGGGTAGAAAGCTTATCCTCTGGAACAGACTTTCCCATCTGAAACACCTCCTCCTTTCTCCTGTGATTTACTGTTCATTTATCTTTACTGGAAAATTGGTCTTTCCGAGTTACGAACTGGAGACATCTGAGGCTCTCGCTTCTGGAAAAGCCAGCCATGGAAACCCTAGAAATGAAAAGCCAACACTCCCATGGGGATATTAGCTGGTTTTAGACCACAGTTAATGACTTGTCAATCATACATTATTTCACATTAAATTTCTTTTACATTCAAGTCACAGTGCACTGAGGAGTGGTGCACGTATCCATCACCCAGTTTCCAGTGACCATCAGCAATTAACAGCTTCTGTACACCCTACAGGGGTGTTTTCCAAATCCAGATTGACATGTTTCAGGCAGACTGAATACTCCAGACAGTATTTCCACAAAAACTAATTCACACCTGAAACACAGAGCAGACACACTCTACTGTTACTTCCTGCCAGCTCCAAGCCTTACAACTTAAGCTAAACAGTATTTAGTGATTTACTCTGCTTAGCTCTAGCTAGCTAGATTATTAAAATATTATCTTCTGTCTTAGCAGTAAGGCAGGGTGTGTGTAGACAAGGTCAAATCATGCCTGTTTATGTCACCTTCTAATTTAGCTGATTTGGGTTGAAAGGATTGCATTAGAGATGAATTACTCCTTAAGAGGTTTCTTTAAAGCAAGGAATTTAAAAAAATACTGAAACTCTTAAGGTCTCCTAATACATGTGACCATTTTGCTGTGCTTCTGCCCTGAAAAAAAATAATTACTTATGCAAGAAAACTCTTTTTATTCTAGTAATGAACAGTAGAAGCTTGTCTGGGGGAAAAAACAATGATTAGATTGTGAGTATGTGTTACTTCCAAATGTAAAGCCATTTTACTTGAGACAATATTAAGATGCTAAGATGCAATGTTTGATCATTAATTTTGGCTAACACTACACATTAGTGTTGCTGCAGTCTTAGATTTTTTTCTTCTCCCCTGGTTTTAGACAGCCTTAATCATGCTTACAGCCGATCCTAATTGCTGAATCCTATCACTCTCCACCTTCCCTAAAACGCTCGGGGCAAAAGAAATAGCAAAGATTAATGGCAGACGTGTAATTAGACGAAAATGTAAAGATCTCGTGTTAATCATTCAGAAATAATTTGATAAATATGAAATTCTGAAGAGCTCTCACTAGAGCAGGAGATGATAAAACTGGAGTGCTGTGGCACAAAGCTGAGCACATTTGTATGTGCCACACTCCTTGCGACTGGAACGGGAGAGCTCACGCCCGAGTGTGTGGGCATGCAAGGGAGGCTCCATTAACATAATGGGATTCAGCATGGAAGACCATCTGTTTTAATTGAGCGAGCTTATTCGTACAATGCTTTGCTCCACTAATCTTGTTTAGATTAATGTTAATGTTCTATTAAAAGGTAGTTTATCATCCCACAATACCGAGTTAAAGCGATCACACCCACAGCAATATTCTCAGCTCTCGTGGAGGCAGAGAGCTCGCTCATTACCAGGCTATTGATCAACTCACAGCACAATTATTAAGGCTGGGAACCTTGGTTAAAAGTAACCAGAGGTCCTTTGTCCAGTGAGCGTAAATGCATGGATAAATAGCTTTTATTTAATTAATTTAAAATACAAAAGAACACAGCCCGCAAAATAATTCTCAATTATGCCTTTGGGTAACTACAGGAATGATGCTTTAGCTAATACCACCTTTAAAGTTGTAACAGAGAGAGCAAGTGTCAAACTGGGATGGGTTTCTCTCAATTTCTTTTCTTCCTGCGACTCATCTTCTCACCGTAACCCTTGGTCTGTCTTTAGTGCTTCTTTTAATGAGAAAGCAGGAAGCTGAGTGCTGGCTGGAAGCACACCTATCATTAAAAATGCAGACACAGGGCAAGACAAAATGTGCAACAAAGCACCTTTTGTACGTGGATCTAAAAATACCAAATTGCAGGAGGCATTATTATATCCTGAAGGTTTAACTTTTTTTCCCCCAAAATATGGCAGAATCTGAAAATGAACTGTATCCTCCATGGCTAGAGAATAATGCATCTAAATGTTTCAGTTATTATTTTTAAAGACTATATTTTTTAAAACAAAATCATGTGCCAGCCAAGTAATGAATTATTCCATCACTGTTTGGGGGTTGGGTGTTTGAGTAGCAAAATGGATTACAACCTGTTATATTTACAACAAAAGTAAGACTATCATCAGAAAAATAAATTCTACACTCATCTGAGTTCAACCTTCACCCCTGCTTTCTTCCCTTCACCTTCATAAATGCTACCTTGAGCTGCTCGAGCCCAGGTTCAAGCCCCTGGTGAGGATCCCACCTTCTGGCTGTTCCTCCCACCAGTGTGGTCACTGCTTTGTTTCCTTGTACATCCCTGGATCCCTTTTCTCCACTGCACCCAGCAGCCTTCAGGGTCTGACTCCTCCAACCTCCAACACTTCTCCCCACTCCCATGTCACCAGAGCCTTGGCAATTGCCCCTCTTGTTCTCAGCCAAGTAGCTCTGCTCTTTTTTCACTTGCTGCTCCACATTTCCCTCCTAAAACATCTCTTCTGCCAGAGCAGATAGAGCTGGTGTGCCGGGCGACTGCTGCTCGTGCAGGAGTTAGAATCACAGAATCATTTAGTTTGGAAAAGATTACTGTTGCCTTTCTTTCTGAGGACTCCCCCCCCAAGCCCATCTCAAGTCATCAATTTTGCCCTGTCTTACACCAAGATGGCAAACCCTCACTGACAAGGATCAACATGTTGATGTTTGTTTTGCACAGCTCCTATTTTTATGGTGTCTACAACTGCAGCTGCTCAATACCACTGCGGCACAAATAAAGTAACAAAAGAAGTAACAAGTGCAGCCCTCCCCCTCCTTCCCAAATTTCGAGTATGGCTTGAAAGAGTCCACTTAGAATTTTTATTTCCTAAGGGAATGTTTTATAATTACATTTTGGACATAGCACAAGGAAGATGAAGGATACCAGTAGAAGATGAAATATATGTGAAGAAATTCTTCACATGCCATTCTAAAAACAATAATCTCACAAAGCAATAATTCAAGGGAGATTTCCTCCCCGAATACCCAAACATGCCAGTCATTAATTACAACTCAGAAAAGCTTCTCTGTAATACAAAAGCATCACCATTCCTTCTCTGCAAAATCGGGAACCTGAGAAGATTAAAAGTTAAATGGTTCATCCAAGAAAACCCAGCTGACAGTTGCCAAACTGCAAAACACTGCAAGCAACATCAGATGCTTGTTCTCACATTGGCTGTGTTGATGTCGGCAGCTCCTCACTCTAGCCTGGGGTAGGTTTTAAGTTTCTCAGTAAAACTAAACCTGAAATTAGTCCATGCACTGAACTTTTGAAAATCCCACCTGAGCAGACTCCAAAATACCTAAATTATGTCAGACACAAAGGCAATGCCTCATTTAAGAACCTCACTCCGAGATCAAATCCGCTCTGATTGGAGCGAAAACAAGACCGGCTGAGGACACGTGTTATGAGCCACAATTTTTCACGGGAATGTTGGAAGAGACTTAAATGAACCCCTTAATTTGCAGAGTGGAATTGTTAATGTTTCCCTTGGAAAGACAAGACGCATTTCTACCTCTAACGAGCGATATCCATCCATAGCTAACGAGCCACACAACCTCTGAGCGAACACTGACAACTTCACAAGGGAGACGCACAAGCCACAGATTACACTGGAAAAGTTGATAGTGATCAGGGTTAGAAATCATTGATTTCCTGAGGATTTGTCAAGCAGTGCTCCAGGCTGTGTCCAACACACAGAAATCGCCAAGTGACAAAATAAAATTAAAATACCCAAACTTCTCTGCCTCCATCCGTTATCACCATTGCTTGTCCTTTCCTAACAACTTCCTGTGTTGAGCACCATCTCCCCAGCGTGGCTGTGCCCCCCCCGCAACCATCCCTTTTGCAACTCTGGACCTTCAACAACTCTGGACTAGGGATGCAAAGGGCTTGTTTTTTATGGTGTTTGTCACATTTCTGGGGCAGCTGCCCTAGCTTAGGATAGAGAGCAGCTGGGATCTGTATTGCACAAGGTCCTGCATGAAGTTATGAGGCCGCCTGCAAGCACTTTGGCTGCTTTTTGCACTGAACCCAAGACAAGAGAAGTGGGAGAGGCAGCCAGGGAGTGTGAAAATGCTGGGGCAGGGGGAAATTGCATGGGAAGTGTGAAAGGACAGGGACAACACTCAGGGAATCACAGTTAGCAGACAATTAACTTCCATACATTATTGTATTCCACCATCAGCTGTACTGAACATTAATGTGATCAATCAGGTTTTTCTTTAGGCTGAAGTTACACTGTGCAGTGTGTTTTCAGCAGGGTGGGCATGGACCTGCCTGTCCTTCTGCTGGGCTCTGTGGGAGAGGAGAAATCACACAATCTGCGATGTCAAACTACCTCTGCACCCTCCCTGACATTTCCTGGCTACTTCCCACATTTCCATGTACAGAGGGGAGAGAAAGATGCTCCACCAGTGCCAGCATTCTTGGGGTCACTCCAGTGACAACACTGAATGATGTGCCTGTGGGTGGAGCAGGTGAGTGCCTAGAGTGACATAAAAGGCACAAACCTAAACACCTTCTTTGGTCAATAATGCAATGCAGAACGTGACTGGCATTTTTTCCTCTCCAGACAGCTAAGAAATGCATTCAGGAACCTGTGCCTAAGCTGCACGGGCTGTTAGCCAACACACTGTATCTACACATGACAAATTACGCATTCAGCCATTGTTTGAAAGTTTTGAATTCACTGTTGGTGGTAAACTTTTTACTAGAACACACAGATGGTCCTGCCTGATCTTGTTAATGAAAAACTCTCACACAGCTACAAAAACAGACGTGATCATCTGTTTTTCAACATTCTGAAAAAAACCTACAGAGGTGTAAGGTGCTGTACAAATGAGAATAATTAGCTTGTGCCATCTGTGGACATTAAAAAACCCAGAGTGTCTGTATTCTTGTGTTTTATAATGATAAGCATTATGTCTCCAGTAAAGTACGTACTTAATAACTTTTCAATTTATTGTGACCTTCTGCTCCAATTTACTTAAGGAACTATAATACGAGCTGTGCCTTGCACCTTTTTCACCTTATAATTAGCAAGTAATAAAAAATGCTATTAAAAAGTAATAAGTCTGAAGCTCTCTGACAATTCACTGATTAATTCTTAAGATTTTGAAGTACGTTGGAACATACTTAGCTAAAACATCAATTTTATCCAGTTTTCAGCACCGCTGACGAGTGTTGGTGCACGATTAAGCCTCACAGCTCACTCACAACCAATGTCTGCAGGAATTGCACCCCTTGGTGTTACACAGCTCAGTGACAGGGTCACAGTTCCCAGGTCTGTCCAACCCAAGTTTAGTGGTGGGCTGTGCTTTGTCCTTGTACATGCAGTGCTGCACTCCTGGGCTCTCTGGAAGGAAGGGTACAGCACTGCAGCACTTGGGACTGGATGCCCTCAGCATCCAGGGAGGAACAGCTTATACAGATGAGTGCCCTAAAGGGAAAACAGGAAAAACCATCAGCATCCAGGACTAGATTTCACCTGATTCTGTATAACATCCCCTAGAGGCACTTAAAGGTGCTGAGGGCATAGAACTTATACTCCTCAGCCTCCAAAAATGGGAAGTGCCTAGGAAGGCTGGTCTGGCAGCCTGTACTGGCTTTTTTCACAGCACTCCCACTGTGAGAGCAGAAATTACCAAAAGGAGTTGGGTCATCTGCATGACAGAATGAAGAGCATGTTAAACAGCACTGCACAAGCTAAAGCTGCCCCCAAACTGGAGATCCAGGTAAGAAAGAGGAAACCCAGTGAGGAGGGCTCAGAGTGGAGCCCTCACTAAACAGACCTTTGCTGGCTACCAGGACCAGGAACACTCAGGGAAGCTGCTCCCCCAAGCCCACTCCCAGCTCTCTCACAGCAGGCACTGGTGTGAAATTTATCCTCCACGTGCCATTGAGCTCCTCTCTCTGAGGTGTGTACTCAAACACTGCCATATTAATGGGTTTCATTTCATATTAAGTGAAAGCAAATAATGTGCAGTGAGCAAATGCTAATTCCATGGAGTGCTGAGAGCTGGAATGCTGTTGCCTTAAAGCCAAGCAGAGTATGCACTGCTGCCACTGCCATTCCTAGTGCTCTTCCACTCATGAAATGCTCTTATATTATTCACACAGAGAAAAAAGCAGACAGCTTTCAGCCTCCAAACCGCTATGGAAACCTTTTCTCAACAACATTTCCTCCACAGAAACAGACCTGAGCTCCAAAACAGACCTGAGCAGAGGGTCAGTGAATGCTATGTTTTATTTATTATTTCATGATTTGTCGTTATTTTGTTAGACACTGGTAGCAGACCCCAGGGGTACAATGCAAGATCCAGACCATAATCGCCGTGCTCAGAACAGCCTGACACCCAGAGAAGATTAAAACACGAAACATATCCTGTGCTCACCTCGTAATCCTACCATGGAAACCTGTAGCTGCAAATATACAGATGCACAGTCCTTACTTTCTTATCTGTTACATGTTTTAATACCAGCAAAGGCCTATCCCTATTCATATTTGACTTGAAACCAGGACAGCTCAGTGAGGCAAGTGACAGCAGCCACTGAAAGCATTTTTAAAGTGAGCAGTCCCCCACTCCTGACACAATTTTGGGGTGTATCTCATTTAAAAACCAATCTGTACTTTGGTTTGGTTTTTTTTTAATTTGTACTTCCTGGTTTGAGCTACTGCTATACTGACTCATCTAAAAACGTGCCTTTAAAATGCTCATGGGTTTACCTACTACAGATGGTTAAGATTAAAAGTGTGAACAGGTCAGCCCAACTTATATCATCAACTCTTTCTCACCCATTGTTTACATTTCTTAGAGACACAGGTGAGTTAGTCAGTCTTTGCTGTCAGTTCAAGGACTTGGTGTTGTTTCACCTTCTAAAGCTTGTTTCCTTCAACTGACTTAAATTCACCTCTATTCCTGAAATACCTCCAATTTTCCCTCCTCTGATTCCATTTATTATGGCAAATGTCTGCTGAAGGTTTGAGTGTACCTGCCTTTACTTTTACTGCTGTATTCATTTAAACTGCAGCATCTCCTAATTAATTTTAAATGGTTTTTTTCCAGACTTCCACTGGATAGAAAGCAGCAAAGCTCTACTCTGAGATGACTTGGAAGAGCCTGCATGCATTTCTATCTCTTAAGTGCACTCTGAAGTCAAATCAATTCACAACGTCATGTTCACAAAATGGGAAATGATAAGAAAAGAATGAGTTCTGTTCTACAAATTACCAGCAATTCAGTGTGGTGCTTTAATGTCATTCCTGTTCTTCAAGGATGTTACTGAATGCACCAGGCAAGTAAAATGCCCATATGAAATTAAGACACTAAAAGTAAATGTTTGCTCCTGTGTTTTAAAGAACCTCGTAAACGTCAGAGGTTTTTATTTCATGCACACCACAGCTTGTAGAGACACAGGAACCATTTGGATCTAATGGGAAACTGATGTTCCTTTCAGCACTGTGGTGCCCATTAGTACCTGTCTGAGCAATGTTCTCCTGCCAGTGTGAGCAGCCCGACACACCAGCTGACCAGGACAGCACAGACATTTAGTTCTATGTTGTTTTAAGTGCCAGGGGAAGAACAATTCACATACTTCTCAAAAACCCTGTGTGAGAAGTCTCGTGTCCCTTAATGCTGTTACTCCACCAGTCAGACACAGCCCTACTCGCTGTGTTACCACACACAGCCCTGAGTCCCCCAACTTCTTCCCCTGTCCTCCACATCCTTCATTTCATTCCTGGCTACTTGACAGAAGTGTAACCTGGAACACAAACACAGCCAGATGAGGAGAGCTGAGGAAACACGTGCTTGGGGTACAGTGAATGACTGCAAGAAGAAAAGGGTGCCGAGGCTAGTGATTCATCACTCCTTTGCTAATTTCTAAAATTTTAGGGTATACAAGTAATTCTGGAGTTTACTGAGTGCACTAAGATGAGCTTAGCAGAGTACCATTACCCTGCACTATGATTTAAGCTGGATATTGCCAGCATACCAAGGGTATGTCACATTTTCTCAGTATCTCCTGGTACCAAGTAATAAAAGCCCAGTGCAAACACATCAGGCCGGAGTGCCAAGAGAGACCAGAATCTCAGCAGTTCCTGCTGAAACACAGATAAAAAATAACTAAGGACATGGTATCAGAGATGCTCCATTCCCATTACAACACACACAGCCAGATGGTCAGCCCCCAGTGACTCAAACCTTGCCGTAAACCTGGTAACTTCATTAGGTGATTCAAAGGCGGCTCCATCCTTAAAAACCTGGTTTCAGCTATGAGAAGGCGACAACTGAGCAGCTGATTCCAGGTACCTTTGGAAATGGAGGTTGATCCCTCCTCACAATCTGGGTATTACCATGGGGGAAAAGGAGAGGGGAAGCTCTCTAGATGGAGCTCAGCCTGCTCAGAGGCAGACTCCCCTTTGGAAGAGGGAAACACACGCTCAAGTGGTCTGTTTTTCACTCCTGGAAATGCTAACAAGATTTCTGTGTTTGATTTTTGACTTTACATGAGTCAAATCAAAATTGAGGGATTTCCATGTGTGATACTGAACACACACTTCTGCATAAGGGATTTGTGTTTTGTAAATTATACCCCTTAGCCACATCACTAGTCATTAACCTAATTTAAATTTCAATAAGGAGATTCTCCGTTTTTGTCATTAAAATTAACTAGCTCCTCACTGCGAAGATACAAGAAGGGGGGTGAGGTGAAAGGATATCAGCAAGTCTGATTAAACCCACTTTTTATTCTGCAGCTCCCTGTACTCCCCTGCAGTGATACAAAAGCATTCCCCAAGCGACTTCCCCTCACTGGTGGGTAAGGTGTCAGAGCATCCCTTTTGCAGTGTCTCAAAGGCCACTCGGTGCCTGCTGTTCCTGCTAAGTGCTGTCTGTCATGTGCTGTGGAGGTTTATACAGACACTGGGATCATCTCACAAGTGCCTTTCTACACCGTGTTCAAATGCAGAAGGTCATTCCGGGAATTACCCATTCCAGTAGCAAAGGTAATCCTTGGGAGCACTGTGCCAGCCTGTTGGGTATCCACGGTCTAAAGTTATGTGAACCTCAGGATTTTGCCATCAGAGCCTTCAGTGACCCCTTTGCTGCCCCTCTGGCTTCCAGGAATACAGCTGGAGTCAGGAAGAGCTTGATCTGCCAGCAGCAAATGGGACAGGCTTTTGTAAAATCTCAGTCAAGAGATTCTGCCAGATCCACAGACACGTGGGACAAGAAAATGTGTGTGGGAGGCAGAGCTGGGATGGGAGAGGTGTCCTGGGGGTTTGGGGGTGCCCTGTCCCGGCAACGACAGGGATGTGCTGCAGCTTGGGAAGAACTGAGCATAACAAATCAGGACAGGGAAAGGTCCAGCTCCTCTGTCAACCTGTGTCCTGCATTTCCAGACAGGCAGGGCAGGACCCAGAGGAATTTCCAGGCTTATTTGCCTCGGAGCATATTATTCCACAATTCTTCCTTCCAGGAGTAGCTCTAGGGCCAGAAGTCAGCAATAACAGCCAGCAGTGATTAACAAAGTGAGTGTTGAGGGAAAATACAAACATAAGACTTTTCTAGGGCTTCACTTAGAAAAAACTTCCTCTCTACAAAATGACATTCCAGAACTAAGTGAAGTGACTCAGATTTTGTGGGTCCTGATGATGTAGTAGAAAATTAACAGGATTGTGTATTTCACAGAAAACAGGTAAGAGAACAGGCTGAAAAGAAATGTTACTTTAATTGGTTTTTTTTGTTCTCTTGTTATCTTCAGCACCTCAACAATGCCTGCAGTACTTAAAACCTTCTGGGACTTAAGAAAGCTCCATTTCTTTGATTCCATTCTCATTTGAAACTTATATGAGCAACATTATTGGTATGTAGGAAAAAACCCATATATACATGAGTATGCAAACGACACTGTACATTAACTGGTGTAGGGTAAACTCAGACCACGCAACCAGCAACAGATGTAACCCAAGAATTCTAAATTCCAATCAAATAAATCCAAAGATTAATTGCAAAATCCATCAAAGTACTGTTGGGAAAAATGGTAAACTGTACATAAACATTCAGGGACTTTTGCAAATTCCCATAGCCTATAATTAGATTTACTGAATGCCATCAAATCCTAGGCTCCAGTGCAAACATAGACTGTTTCTGTTGTTTTAAGATGCGTACACAGATACATGAAATGTGTCTAATTACCCACAGTTGTTTTGTTTCCCTGTTTAATTTCAGCTGCACAAATCCACTCACTGCTAGAGTTTCACATACCCTGGAATAATTAACTGCAAAATCTAAATGTCTACAAAGTTAAAAAGACAAAAATGGAAAATAGTCCTAAGCACTTGATGAAGCTGTTTTGCCAACAAACTCAGGGCAGGGATTGTGGTGTCTGCACCTCTCATATAATCTATATCCAGATTCATTAAATTCTCATCTTTACCTTTCTCATTACACAGGAATATAAACAAAAGCCCTTAATCCTGCAGGTTCATCCAGGTGAAGAGTTTGCAAAGAGCCCTTCCAGGCAGCCAGGCTCTGCCTGCAGCAGCTCTCTGAAGTCTGCAGAACCAAAACAGGTCATTTCCAGCCATGGGGTCTTTAGGAAGTATCACCAATTTCCCTCAAATCCCTAAACCTCTTTGAGGAGTAGTTCTAAAGAAGATTTTGGAAAGCAAATTCACTTTCCCATATGCACCCACATTACACAAACAGGTTGTCTAAGTGACAAGGAGACAGCAGGGATGCTGCAGTGCAGATCACACCCTGTGCTCAGCTCTTTGCTTTCCTATCAGTGAGGAATTCAGCTTGTCAGCATCTGCAACAGGTGCTGAATTTACATCCAGAGCTCCAACAATGCAAGACTTGCTGCCTCTCATATGCAGTCCATGTCTGCATCCAAGTGTTGGAATAAATACATTAGTACCTCTAATAAATGCATAATTACATATCAGTTTAAGACTAAAGTCACAAGATGTTTAAACACTCCCCCCCCCAACAATTCAGGAACAAAATTATAGATGACATTCTTCAGCCTTAACTGCTCCATGCAAAATATTTCCCAAACTTGAAGAAAGAAGACACTGATCTGTTTGGTAGCTGAAATAATTTTAGAATTACCCAGAACACTTTTTATTATTGTTGGTGCTTGCATGTTTAATTTTAGAAGAGTAAATCATGTAATTGAAGCTTTGACATAAGGAGTGATTACGTTCAAATGCAGCTCTCCATGCTATGAGAAAATATGGAGGGATGATTTCAAATTTCTGTATTTAAATAAAAAAATACATGCATTTTAGAAGCACACTACAGAATACTGTATGAAATGGCATTTTTCTGCAAGTGCAGGACTTTCCTGGTGCAGACCTGGAGAGGACAGTTCCCAAATATCAAACATGCACCTGAGGTCTCCCATACAGAGGTCACACTCTGTGGGCAGGGATGGGCACAGGCACTGGCCAGGACTGGCTTTGGGAGCTGGAGAATGCCACAGTGGCACAACAAAGAGGTCCTAGGGCCATGTAGTTTAAACTGAGACACTTTCCAGCCCTGGAGCAATCCAGGACTGAAAAACTACAAACTACTTTGAGCCATTACAGCCATAAGAAACTTCTGTACAAGATCTCTGTCTTCCAGAGGAGGATGACTAAATCTCCTCTCTAGTGCCAAACAGGTCTCAGTGCCAGGTAATTTCTGTTGCTTTCTTTTGCTCATCTTTTCCCCTTCTTGAAAAGAGTCAGCACTGCTGAGTTGGAGTAAACTGATAGCTACACAAGATAATTTTTTCTAAAACTTTTATAATTTCATATTGCATTAATAGGCTTAACATAATCTTTCAGACTTTGTTGGAAATTGGACCCTAAGGGAATTAAAAGCCTAACTCACCTTGACTTTCCATTGTATTTTGAGTCTAATTGGCTTAGCATCTTTTGAAAATTCTAGTTTTAATTATTTGTTACGTTAGTTCTTAAAGTTACAGCCAAGTAAGAGAAGTGAATAAAAAGCTGCTTATCCCACTTTCTTGGCAGGGTAACAACCTTGCAAGCACATCAGCTGAATCTCTTTTAGAGAGGCACTTCAGTTTCTCCAGTTTCCAGAGGCTTGGAGCCATGACCAGGAGAATGAAGCTAATCAGGTGCTATTCCACAGATGTCTGAAGAAGTTTACCAGATTCACATCTGCCCTACTGCCTACAATTTTTATTATACACATGACTTATATTATACACTTTTATTATACACGTGACTTCAGATGTGCCCAGCACGCTGCACTTTCTGCCAAGCACAGAAGACTGGCATTTACTTATCTATTGCTGTTAGGAGGACACCAGGATCAGGCTGTAATTCAGCATAATCAATATTGCCTTTTTACTCCTTCTCCTGAACACAGCTTCAAAGAGAGTCAAAATGAGAGTGGATCCTGGAGTGGTAGGTAAGGCGTAGGCACATCATAAACAGTATTAAAGAAATATTATGAGGTTGCCCCCAATTTTTTTCACAAACAAAAAGCTATATATAAAACCATTTCCAAACAGATAGGATGAAAGGTGCAAGATGGGAAGGTTTGCATCACAGATAAGAACTGGATCTAGGATGTTAATGTGACTTACACCTGATTTGTTAAACTAAACCTTAGGACAGGGATCAGGTTGCAAAAAATGGTACTGGGAAAAAATATTTTCCTACTTTATCTACCTAGTGAGAGCCAGCATGGATCAGCAGGGAGTGAAAGCTGGTGCTGGGTGAGTCCCCTTTGATGGTGGCTGCCAATGTGGAATTACAGCTGCCTCCCACGGGCGGGCTTCCAAGCTGGAACTAACTGGCAACTTTGCAGGCAGTTTCATTTGCTCATAACATGCTAAGCAGAGAAATAATATGAATCAACTACACATAAATGAGGTGGTTTTTAAGCAAAAAGGAGAAATAAAAAGAGGAATATACTCAAAGGTGCCTGCCCCTTTGGGTTATTACAGCAAATAGCCAGGGCATGTATCCATAAATGCAGCTGGAGCCTAATTTCAGTCTTGTCTTAAATAATAGCACATTCACAGATTTCACTGGCATTATTCCCAATTTACATTCCAGTAAATTGTACCATCTCCATTCCCTGCCTCCCTCCAGTAGAGTTACCACAGGTTCAGGGCTCCAGAAATCCCTACACAAGCTAAACTTCTTGGTCAGTCCTGCCTCTACACCTGGGAAAATGAATGCTGGGCTGAGTACAGGCCATGACCCACATGATCCATATGTATCATGGCCCCAGAGCAGAGCTCCTTTTGCAGAGGGGAGGAGAGGAAAGAACATATTTGTCTCTCAAGCTGGCAATTTAAAGCAGTGTCTCTGTTGATAGATGGTCTCTTTTTTGTACAAGCAGTGCTACAAGACCAAGGTGAAATGCATTTGGGGAATGCTTTAGGAGTACCTATATTAGAAAGACTCTCTACATAAATTATTGCTATTATTGTTATCAGCCTCTAAAGTAGGTTCAATCCTGCAGAGATGCTACCATAAGAAATCTGAAGATAATTTTAAAAGGTAAACAGTTTGTTGGAGTACTCACTACTCAAAAAAAAGGTGGAAGTCCATGAAAAAAGCAGAATAAATCTTCAAGCTGTACTGAAAGCAAGTTAACTTCATACCTCTTCCCAGCCCTATCACTATCCATGGCACAACTTTTAACATGGGGGGCCAGATTTGTTCCCATTACAGTCAGGACATCAGGCTTTGAATGCTCTATACATTTTCTGAATCACAGCATCAGGGTGCCCTGAGCTGAGCTTCTCAGTATTCTCTTATTCCTCTGATTTGTTTGTCCCTGTCTGCAGCCTGAGTAACCTTTGTGGAAGTGTGGAACAGTCAGTCAGTTAACATGGAAAATACCGAGCAGGTCAAAGTGTGTCCTAGATGACCACATTTCACATTAAAATTCAAATACATCCCTCATGTATTGTAATGAGAACATGCAAAACACAGCTATAAATATAATCATTTTCCAATATTCAGTGAAATGTAAAATCTTTTGGCCATGCTTTCAGAATATGACATTTTAAATAGCAGTTCTACTCCCAGAGGCAGCTGATTTCAACACTCACCAAAATGAGGCCTTTTACATTTGCATTTTCTATTGGGAATTTTTCCACTGGGTGCTTCTGTCACCAACTTGCAGGTGAGAAGGAAACGTTACATATTTAAATTGTTCTGAGTAACATTCTGAGGAGCTAAAATAAAGACTTGAATATCTATGCCAGAGATTTTTCCTTAAACTACATGGCAGAAACAAACAATATCCTTTGTCCCACTCTCACACCCCACAGCACTGGGCAAGGGGAGCTGTTACCTGGGGGATGGCACAAAGGTAGAGCAAAAGGTCAGTCCTGTCCTACTGAGTACAAAATTAAGGGAACAGGCTGCAGATGGGCAGAGAGACATAGGTAAGGAAGAAGTCATGAAAAAGAGGATATATTTTATCAGTATGTATTTCTTCCCCTTAATTCTTACAAAAAAGGACAATATAAAAGTGCCTATTTTCATGTTCTCTAGATTATCATTGCATATTTATGTACTGGATTCCATGTTTGCCTGGTTACTTTGCCTCTAAACTTACAATAGCTCAGATCTCCTGAGAGAATAAGCTGCATTGATCCTAAAATATACAGTCACAAATATAGTTTTTAGCCATACTAGCATCAGAGAACATCTGTTTACTTTGAGTTAATCAAGATTAATATTTTATCTTCTGTCTGGCTAAAACACCCACCTATGTGAAGCAATTTGCTTCAGCTGTAAGGATGCAATCTTCAAGCATCATAACATAAAGTACATACCCATTTTTTGACAGGTTGTATCAGAGTGCTGTATGATTAAGACTGACTGTTTTGCTTCACAGTCAATCCCTTCTCCACATCCTGAAATAACTCTGGATCTATGATAGGCACACACACAGCCATACATTTCCATGCTTACAGAGACAGACAGCGTGGCCTCGTGGACACCATCCAGTGATGTAAAGAAAAGTTGAGTCATATTTGGAACTAACTTCCAACTCTCTGTTTTACCAGTAAATATGGCACAAGGCAACTGAAGGCAGACAGGGAACTCTCGTGGCCTCACTGACCTGTTTTTTTTCAAGCAGTCACTGCCAGGCTTATGGAGAATTCCATTAATTCCTCCAGGCAGGTACCCATCATTAATATGGGCAATCTGGAGGTACGATTTCAAAGCCTTAAATTCCTGCTCTCGGAAAACACGCCTGTTTTGATCTTTCTATGCAGCCAACCAGTGAAAATGTTGCACATATTTTCTGCACCTATCCAAAGAAATTTATCTTTCACACCCTACTTCATGCCATATGTTGGAAGCTGAAAGAATGAAGGATTTAGCTGTCAGTCTCTGAAGGCAATACAGGCCCTCTTCCAACTGCACACGGCGTCAGATCTCAAAGTATGACATTTCACTTTAGCTTCTGTCAGCACTATCTGCAGTGTATCACTGGTGCACTGTTGAAAATATTCTTGATAGGCAGCTCATATGCGCTGGATAAAGTGCTCATTAATCTTGCCTTTTAAAGTATTGAGAAGTTGGGTGGTAAATTCTTAAGTGAGCGCGCTCGGCTCCTGCACGGAGGGATGTTCCCGCTGTATTTCCCAGCCAGCAAAGGGAGTCTTCAAAAAGCCGCCTCTGAAGTGATTCCAGCTCTGTTTGTTTGCTTTAGGTACGTTGTTTTTCCTTCCGGAAAGATCTCCTTCCTCCCAGTGGGTTTTGTGCTGCCAGCGGGGCACAGCCACCGCCGCCGCGCGAGCGATGCTGCAGAGCACGAGCCCCCGCCGGCTACCAGCTGGGGAAGGGTTTTACCATCCCCACGTCCCTTTGGAGCAGTGGCACCTGTGGCTGGCCACCAGCCTCGGGGATACAACCCCAGCTCACAACAAACAGAATTAATCCTCTCACCCACACAGCGGAGGTGAATTTTGAAAGGGCGCTTTTGAACCGCCTCGAGAAACGCACGCACGGGGTGACCTTACAACTGCTCTTCCCTCCATGCTTGAATATTTTGGTGCTTAGCAGGAACAGTTCAGTCTGCAAGAACCTGGTTCTCTGACAAACATTTTAAAAATGTTTCCACAAAACAAGGACACTTCATGAAACATTTAATGAAAATATGGATTTTTGCTTGTTTTTAATCCCTTCCCTATTAATAAAAGATTGGGTTTTTTAAAGATTCACTATTTATTTTTCTCCCTCTGCAACCTAATACAGCAGAAGCAGACAGTAGGTGAGGCATTTGCCAACAAGAACAAGAAAACAATAAAATGAAACAGAATAATAGCCTGCCCCATCCGAACCACCCTGGGCAGAAAATGTATGATATGAAATTCATTTTGACAAGAGACTATCAATCACTTCCTCCAATTTGTTATTACCACTAAACTATTTTATGCTTATATTGGCATCCATATAAGAGAACCTGGCTGCACAGAACACACTAAATACTTCAGTAATAGCTGAAAAGCTGCATTTCATAATAAAGTCAAACTCATGTTTTAGATGAAGTCTTCCAGTCTTTCAGCTTAATTCTATCAGGAATAAAAAGCCAAAGAAGAACCCAAAATCTCAAAGAGACCAACCACTCTCTCTGAAGACAGATTTATACTGTGATACCAATAATAAAATAACTGAATGTTATTTATTTTAGCTCCATTAATCTCCACACTAGGCAGCTATGCTGGTTAAACCCTGGCACATCAGGGTTAAACCAACCACCACACTAGAAAATGGCATAAACCTGCAAGGATCGGCTGCAGCAGAACCTGCTGAAGTTTCAAAACCCCTTAACTTCAAATCAAGCTGGTAGGAAAGTCACTGCACCAACTCCAGGTCTACCTGAGGTCCTGCAGGAGAGATGCAGAGAGATGTTCTGTGATTCATTCACAGAGAAGTATGAATGAATGAAAGGACGTATCCAGAAATGTTCCTCAGACTCCATTCATTCTTGTGAAACAGCAGTACAGGCTCAGCATCCCACTCTCACTAATTCCCATGCCTTCTTTTCCCATGGTAAAGCAAGTTTTGGTCTACAATCTCTGACTGTTCAAACTTATTAACATGCAAAAATGCCTACACCATGATTTCATGTGAATATAAAATCCTAAATTTTATATTTCTACACTGAACTAGGGGACCTCTCTTAGCAATATCATTCAGCCACAAACTCCAACAGTTTAGTGTCAACTCCCCTCTGCCAATGCCTTAACACATATATCCTTCACAACCCATCTGCTTTGGAAAAATCTGGCAGAGGAGAAGTTCTGGCAGTGCCTGTGAGCTTATGCCCTACAGCACACAGAGGATACTGGGAATAAACCATGGACAGCAGGTTCTCCAACAGCAATGTCCTGTCCCCCCGTGCCAGCTGACTGACAGCTCAAGCCCTGTAGCTGTGCTGTGGATCCACCAGGACAAAAATGATCTCCAAGTCTTTGCTGAAAATCACCCTGTCTCCATTTCTATCTTCCCACAGCGATTTCCAGGCCCCAAGACCATATGGCAAGAATAATCACTGGGCTACCAATGGTGTCTCAAGTAGAAGGGGAAATATGGATGGCCAAAACACACCTCCCCTGAGAAACCCACTGCAGGAAACTTGGTAACGAGCCCTAGAGCCCCAAAAACCTTTGCTCACCACTAGCTTGAGAAAGAAGGCACACAAATTCTGAAGGTGATAACCTGCTCAGCGAAATGGAGGTTTGCCATAATTATCAGCTGGCTGGGATCACAGGGAAGGAAGCATGGCATTCCAGGAGTACCAACAGACAGGACCATGTTGGTCTAAAACCACTTTAAATTACAGGAAACATCTGCTAATTTAATGTCTAATTATCACCCAAGGACAATATTTGTGTATTCTGCCATGTGCAAGATGCTCAGACCAACCCCTACGTCGTACATGGGAAGCAGAAAGTGAGACCTCACAATACATCTGACTTACTAATTCCACAGAATGTCTGGAATTGGAGTTTGGAACAAATACCATTTGATTTAGCCCTAGAGAAAGTAGTAAGAAACTTGTACAAAATGTCTTTTAAGTAAAACCTGTTGAAGCCTCAGACCCCCATATTAAGTCCTCGCACACTCCATCTTACCAGGGTCAAACAATCAAGCAAGAACTCGACTGATGTATAAATTTAATGACAGATACTCACCAACAATCAGTGTGTTCGTGCCAGAACGACTGTTCTGGGCATCAAACTGCCATTTGCACACAGAGGTTCCCTGAAATCATCACAGCCTATGGATGCACAGCTGTGCAGGGACTTCTACCTGCAAATTTGCACACACACCTGACAAAAAAGCAGAGCTTAAATGAATGTCCTCAGCGCTCTGCCCACGGTGTCTAGTTTTGTTTCTACCCAAACAGACGGCTAAATAGAGAGGACAAAACATCAGGATATAATGGAGGAGTTCTTTGGAAAGGTACCTGTGTGGTACATGCATACCAGGTGGGTCTAGCTTGCCTGAGACAGTTTAATTGTACCACACAAAATACACAGCGCTGCCATGTCAAAGCGTGTACCTTCACTTATCAGCACCTAAAGCCATTTTCGGTGAAGCAGAACTGAAGTGTTTATGTGAAAGCTGCTTATGTGGCCAGCCACTGGAGAGTTCTCCCTTTAAAGCACCATGAAATAGGCACACTATTATGGGAATTAGGGACATTTCTCAACAGAGGCCAGCTGGCAATCACAGAGACACCCGGCTGCACCTTCAGTGGGATTCTGCACGTCGTGCCCTGACCCACCACACATCTGGATAAACCCAGAGCATGACAAAGGTTTGGCTCCAGAGGCAAAAGTCTCCTCTGTGAAAACCATAAGAGACCCCTTGTGTAGTGCCCTTGGGGACACTGAAGCAAACTTGGGATGCTGGAGAACGTCTCATGAAGCTGTCTCATGTTTTTGATTCACTACTCTTTTACTTAGTAGACACATCTGGAAGTGTTAGAGCTTCCTCTGTGAAAATTTAACTCACAGGGAAGGCTCTCTTCCGACACGTTACAAATTCCAATCAAAAAGTTGTAACTTTCTGCAAGTGCCATGTACAGTTTGCTATTAACCTTCCAGTGGCTGCCATCACAACGTGTTACACAGGAGAATCAGCTACATTTATTTCCCCAAGGAAGTATTCATGCTACCACAACAGGTAAAGCTGGCTTGAAAAATTCTGAAAGGACTTGAAGTATAAATGCTGTGTGATAAAGCTGCTGTGAAGCACTTTGGCTTCACTGAGAACAAAACCTCACAGAAGGGATATTTAAATATTTCCAGTGTACATTTTTTCAGACACATGATCACACGAGAAATTTCCATGCCCTTTCTGGGGGTGAAATTCCAAAATCCCACTGAGTGTGAGATAGTTTAAAAACCCCTTGGTAACATCTCCACTAGCCCCATACCAGCAGCTGTAAGGGTTTAGCCAGAGGCAGTGGGGACCTTCAGCGTGGAAGGCTCGGACATTTATCCCTCCCTAACTCTGCTGTGCTCCAGCTAGAGCAGCTACTGCCTTATTTTCCAATAGAACTCACCACAAATCTAGCAGTGAACACAGCACAGACCCACTATTTAGAATGTTTGGCCTTATTTATCATTTCTGTTGTGTTTCATATGAATTTCTTTCCAGAATGTGGTGGGTATATTAACGATGGGGAAAGCTGCTGTTTTAACACCAATAGAGTATCCCAGTAACGCTTTTGTTTCCAAGTATTTTCATCTCAAGACTACAATTTCAGGCAATTAAACATTTCACCATCCCTGGGAAACAAGTAATTATTGTCACTTCCATCGAACAGACTGAGGATCTGGCAAACACCAGTTGCTGACTAAACCTAACCGGGAATGGGATGTTGGGAGTTGCTGCACAGGATCAGACCTGGCAAACGTCTCTCCCAGCACGCTGCTCCCTACCTGGGGCGGAGGAAGACGAGGGAAAACAGTGGGAAAACTGGGCAATTTATCCTGACCCCAGGAACTGCAGATCAGCTCAGTTCCAGGCAGCTTCAAGCTGTCTTTTATTTATCAAGTGTGGCATTTCGAAGCTGTGAATGCTTCTCAGCCATTTCAATGCCATATTTCCCGTTGAAGATGCTCACTAAATTCTTAGTGTCAGTGACATCTTGTGGCAATGAACTCTTTGCTACAGCATATGGGAAATGCCAGCATGAGAGGGAGAGACAGAAGCCCAGGGACAGGCAGAATTCTGGACTGATGGCCCCTCGTGCCCCTTTTAGTCTCAGACAGAGCTCAACCCCGAGCAGTCCAAGTTTCAGACCCTGCTCAGCCTATAACTCATTATACAAAGGGCTATCCAAGTGAAAACTATATAAAAAGCTACACCAAACCCTGGAACTATACATGATTTTTCACATTTCTTGTCCTTTGTACCACTTGAATGCTTGGGCTTCTGAAGTCCATATGAATCATTCCAAAAGCTTCCCAGCTCGGAATGTAAATTAGGCATAAAATACATTTAAACAAATCGTTTTGAGTTCATAAGGACTCCAATAATTTTGTTTTCTCTTTTTTTTTCCCATTCTTTCTTTTGTAGAATAAAAAGGGATTAGTGCATGTCCAGCTATCTAAACTGAGCTTTTTTAGGGAAAAATGTTGACAAAGGAGAATGTATATTTTCGTAGCTCTGAAATCCATGCAGAAAATAAGTACTTCTAAGATAAATACCGCAACTTCATAACTTCAAAAAGTATTTGATGAAACAAAATCAATTTTCTTTAGCTGCATTTCACTTCCTTCTGTTCTAATACTTTCTTTTTTAGACTCTCCTCTCCTCACTTCGTATTTTTGGCCGAGTGAGTCTAAAAAAAACCCCACTGGAATGCCCATGGCTGATACACAGTCTGCTTGAGCAAGTGGGAATCTTCTTTACTCTCAGCAAATCTGAGGTCAAGCCCTTTGACAGCCTTAACCAGATGGGTATTTTTGCATTATGGGTGTTTCTCAAACACTCACAACCTTCAGCTCATTTACACATCTTTGCACGTGTCAGCACTTGCTGTCGGTGGGAATTCTGTATCTCAGCACTGCTACTGAGCCAACTTCCATCCAGGTTTCTCGCCTGGGATTTTAAAAGTTGGGGCAAAGAAGGATCCTGGCAAGAGGGATGCAAGGGAAGCCCAGCAAACCAGAGCAAGGTGACTGGGTATGTTCAGATTGCTAAAGGTCACAATAAATGACATGTCTCTGAAATACTGAGTGCACAAACCTGCGTTGGAAAGTACAAAAGACCGACAACAACCAGCCTCTTAGAGCCTGAGGAGAAAAATGGTAGGAAAGGAGGGAATTTTAACAGGCAAATGGCACAGCATTAGATAGTTCTAAGTACCTCTTTTGTTTGGAAAATAATCTGAATGGTCTGCTCAGCATCTGACACATATTTTGGGCACTGGAAATCCCACTACTGCATGCCACAGACAGACAGAGATGTTAAATTCTAGCTGCAGTCCTGTCTCAAGGTACGTGGAATGTTCTGGAAAAACACTGGACAAAATCAAAAGTTTTTGACAATTACTATTTAAACATTTGTTCAGCCTCCTGCCTACTCTCCTGATAATTGTTTCTCATTTAGACAAGTAATTAAAAAGCAATTGTGCCATTTTACACATGTTACCATCAATTTACTTTTCTACTGCATATCTCAAAAACTGCAAAATGAAAGCACTTCAACCTGGATTTAGTCAAAATCCCACCTGTGTTCCACTTAGAGAGATGTCTCTGCAGATCCAGCAATCAGGAGCCAAAAAGCCCAAAGCTGCCTGACTGTGGGCCTCTGTGCAAGCACCTTGTTCTAAAACCACAGAATATAGAAGTGACTGAGTTAAAAGGGACCTTTTAAACACACCCTTATCTCTGAGGGCCTGGCTCACCAAAGGGTTCCTGGGCAGGGGCATCGATTCCATACATGGTATCAGTCAAGGTTAGTTCACTGACTGGATTTAAAGACAGGTTATTGATGATTTGTGTCATAAACAGGGGTAACAACTTCTTTAAGATATATATATATATATATCTATATCTATATCTCCACAACCTGATCCAGAACTTCCCTGCAGCATCTGTAATGCTCAGTCCTTCATCTGACTCAAAGAAGGTTTTACACTAAACAGTTGTAAAATATGGTTTTAGGTAGGTCTCTGGTTGAAAAAAAAAACCCCTTAAGAACAGAACCTTAGGTACAGATATCTGAACTAGATAAGGAAGGGTTTCTGAGTACTTAGGGAAGTGTCTGATCTGCACTTATCAAAAAACTTGAATGAATGTAATCCATCCCCGGAAGGGCTCCTAGCTCACAAAAGGCTGAAGATTAAATGTTGGTAACAGAAACCTGGAAGTCCCATGTCTTCAGAAAACCAAAACTCTGCGGATGTTTGTCACTAAGACCTGGGTTTATTTCTATGCCAGATCATGTCTGTTTTGTATTTGTTCATCCTTAAACACCGGGGCATGGACTGGAAAAGCCATACACCTGCACAGCCAGGTGACTCTGTGTTTGTACCAACTAAAACAAGATGGGTTGTTGACATCTGTGGCCTTTGGAAATGGATTTTGTAATGTCAGCACTGACAGAATGCAAGCAAGAGGTCTGGGGTGTCTGCAGAGAGAATGAACCCCAGCAACTCCCGGGATGTGCTGGAGCCCAGAACCAGGACACACTGGCTGCCTGGAGAACACTGTGAATGTGTTAATTCTTCTTTTCTTACTCACTTTGATTAAGAGGGTGACAAGGAAGACATTTCATCTGCTCACAGACAATAGCCAAGATCTGACCAGCCTCAATGTCAAAGAGAAATACAAAGCACACATGTAACAGAGAGAAAAGCAGCGCCATCTCCTGAAGAATCCCAAATCCTGTGAAGTCACCTGCAAAGCCTTCCAGGAACAACTCAGATTCTACAGTCAAGGCAAGTGTGTTAGACTGGCTCAGTCATCTTCAAGAAGGCAAATCACTGTAATTCCTTTTCAAGGCACAACAATTTCAAACTCCCTTTCTGTCAGGCACCTGAGCACAAGTGGTCTTATTTCCAACAGAAGCAAGCACCAAGGCTCTCAAAAAGATGAATGGAAGCTGTGATTGCTCACCACTGCTGACAATCAGGTGGCTTGTAGTTAAGTGTCTACATCTGCAAAAGAAAACAGCTGGCTCACAGGCTTCATTTTCACTGCAAGTGCAAGCTGGGGTGTTTGAGTGCAGACAACAGCCTGAATGACTTCCTTGCAAAGTCTTGCAGCCTCCAGCAAAAAATACTAAAAGCAGTGCATGGGTAATGCTCCTATTTGCAATTTGCAGTTGTACCTTCCTAAATATTTTAAAGGTTTGACATCAGTTGTAGGCTTAGGTACCCAAGAAACGTGTGCCTTCTGCACTGAGGGTTCCCATGGGATCCTGGCATCAGGCAGCTCTGTACTTACACTGCAGGGAATACTGCTGACTGAGGGCCATTTGCTGTGAAGGATGGACAAGAAACTAAAAATGTCTTTAAATAAATTCTTTTAAGTTGGATCCATTAGGCTGGAGCTCACTGAGGCTGTATATTCTTACTGTATTTGGGGTGGGGCTGTGAGCTGTCAGATATGCTTAATAAATCTTTCCCCCCATTTAGTCCATTTATTTTAAGAATCAGCTGCTCAGTAAAATACAGAGAAGGATCACTTCTCACCAGGAAAATAGAATCAGCATTCCTTGCTCTGAGATCCTGTCCTTCACGCACAGAAAAGTGCCCATAAATCTACAATGGTGGATCTGAGAAGCTCAAATAGGATTTACCTGGATGCCTTCCACACACTGCAGCTGTATTTCATAACCACTTGCAGTGCTCACTAAATTTTGACGTGGCTGCTCTTGAAAACACACTTTTCATGGGGGGGATAATTAACTGTGCACCTTCTACCCACTCAAGATGTATCAGGTTGCCTACATTTACAAGCAAGATCTGAAATCTCTTGCTACTGCACTGTAACTCTTTTGGAAAGAGTTTAAAGATCTAGGCATGATGGCATTTCAGAAATATTTAAAAATACAACCTGGACTCCTTTCTTTGCATTCTCACCAAGATTTCAGTTACCACATTATCTCCCAGTTCACTGCCAATGTTTCTGCTTCTAAACCATTCAAATGAGGAAGCATTATTCTGTGTGTAGGGAATGTCCTGACATCTTAATCAAGGTAAAGAAGAGGGAAACAAAAATTTCCCTGTCAAAAATCTTATTTTTTGGGGGAGAAAAGAATAATAATTTCATCACCTATAGCACCATGCACCAGTTCAAAGCCTGATCTCGAGGAAAGCAAGAAAGAAGGAAGTGAATATAGAGAAGGGTGTCAGCTGCTATACCAGGGAGAAAAGGGATTCAAGTAATGAAGAGAAATTAGGCCTAAACATTAAGACAGAGGAGGAATTCATCATAGAGGGGCTTCTTAATGCAGCACATCACTTCAATGCATGCTTTTTGCCTTTTGGAAAGATTTACAATCTCTGAAAGTGTGTACTAGGTGCTTGACTTCCTATGGCTTTTGAAAAGAATTAGATGCTCGAACTGTCCTCTACGCCTTTGGAAGTTCTCTCCTCAGACCCTAACTAATCCTTATTCACTTCACTTGGTCCATTTCCAGGCTGAAAATTAAGCACTCAAGTGCTTTGCATAAGATTATGGGATGATGTTGCAGAGGCAAGGCTGAAGTTCCACCATGTGGAACATTTCAAAGGACCAGAATCCTGATAAAGGCACAAGAGTGCCCAACCAATCCTGGCCCAGACACTGTACTTCAATTTTCCCAGGGCAGCCTGGGAAGGGCTATCCAACCCCTACTCTCCATTTCTGTGTCTTCCAACCCAAAATCTGGTTATGTAATGACAAGCCTATAGTTTCAAAACAGAGCTGCAGCTTCTGTGAAAATTAGAAGTTTTTCCTGAAGGGAGGATTTTTATGCTTGAAGTACAATAGATACTCATGTAACTATGAACTCCCATTTTAATTTTTCTTTTTGCCTCATCAAGTACTTACTGAGCAGAAGGTACTACCTGTGATAAATGCTACCTGTCAAGACTTTACTTTGATCATGCTTTGAGAAAGAAGGATTTCCAAATCATTTGCTTGGAAATTTTTAATTCTTAAGTGGGTTGTTTGTTTGCCTCAAAGGAAGCACTAACCTATTTTACATTGTCAAAAATCTATTTTTAAACAAAACTTTCCTTTGTACTTTAAACATTCCCTAAAAATACTTCTTAGGCTCAATTAGAATGAAGTAGATGTTTAAACTACTGTCTGATTCAGCAGCTCTGTCACTGTGCTTACCCAGTGCCTATGGAAGGATCAAATCTGGCCAATGGCTCTGTTCACCTGAATTAGGCTGTTGAGTTAATACTGTCATTTGTCATGGCACTGAAGTCCCTCTAACTGTGCCAAATCACAAACAGGAGAGATTCTGAGGTTCTCTTGAAATTCTTTTAAAAGTCACAAGCAGAGCACAAGTATTACAGCCCTTTTACTGGCCCTTCCTATGGTTTATATTCACTGTCAAAAATAAAAGTAGGAGGCTTGGTGTGGGAGGTGGTTTAAAAGGTCACCTCTATAGCTTATAGAAAGGATTTGCTGTGCTTCACTAAGCCCCAGACACTGTACTTCAATTTTCCCAGTTAAATTTGACTTTGCAGGACTGGGAGGGAGGGCTGCAATTCATACAGTGTGGTCAGCACAATCCACAGAGATGCATCACTGGTGAGCAGCATCAGGAGGATCCCTGGACTTGGCTCTGCAAGGGAGAACTTTGCAGGAGAAAAAACAAAGCAAAATGGTTTGGAAATACATTGATATTCTGAGCTGTCATGCTGTCAGTGGCTGGTAGTCTTTTTATGGAACAAGACAAAAAAAATAGCCAAGATGCTGTTATAAACCAAACATTACCTGTTGACTGAGAGATTCTAGCATTAATATTGCCTATTTTATTGAACAGTAAAAGTAATGGAGACTTTGCTTTCTGCATTTGGAGGATGCTCTTTTCCACTCCTCCATCTCCTGTCTGAGGGAATTACTCACAGGAAACACAAGAACTAGAGCCCTTTGTTTTGCACTTGCTGCTGTTGGACTCAAGGATTTCATTTAAAATCCTTTCACATTAAAAAATGGAAAATCTTTGAGGAAGGGAAAAAAATAAAGCTTTTTCCCCCATTTTATTTACAGACACTGCTAAGCCTCCTTAAGCTACTTTCGACTCGCTGTCTCATACCCCGACAAAGCAGATGTGAAGAAGGCAGATATATAACAGTACAGCACACACAGCAGGGCTGCCAACTGTCAATAAATTTATGAACAGTTTGGAGATCTACAGGAGTTTTGTGAAAATTCTTATTCTTTCAGTAAAAACTGGCAAGCTCTCCTTGATCTTGGCAAAAAAATCCATAAACTTACAATTTGGGAACATACTGGTCTACTTCCACCTGAAAAAAAACCCCCACAAAACATCATTCTGATGTTGCTGGATCAGATCAATTCTGCATGGAGCTCTCTTTCAAATTCCTGTGATATTGGAATGGATAACGGAGTTGCTGATGTTTAAAAGCAATTGGCAAATGAATTCTGCAGGATACTGAAAACTGTGCAACAGAACGTGAATGCTGTTTTGTTAACCACTAAAATAGACATACTTTGTTTCAGAAATAACTTACTGACACCGGAGTTTTAAAAATAACCAGCCAGAATTACTTTTATGACTAATCCCATGGGATAGTTCCCTTTCTGCCCCAAAACTGGGTAGGTCGGTATTCAAATGCTAATCTTTGCAAACAGCTATGAGCTCCATTTTCACCGATTGACTCGAATGTGCAAAATCTGTGCTTCCAAATGTAAAGGCTGTGCTGGAACTGTTTTGCATAACTGGCTTAATATGCATGAAATTATAGGGGCATCCTACAAATTACTCATCGCGTGCTTTGTACTTGCACCTGGTTCAGTATCTATAACCTGCCATTCGCTGGTGTGGGTCCAGTGGGTAAAACCACCCCCAGCAGACACAAACCTCACTGCACAACCTGGTGCAGGTGTAATCACAGAGGTCAGCTCGCTACCTGAAGTCATTTACCACACCAGGCCCCAAGCTTCCTTGCTCCACAGTTAAATCCTAAATCCAACTTTATGGGTTGCCAAGGTTTTATTTAGAGAAGTGCAGCAAGAGCGTTATCAGAGAGGAGCCTTGCCTACAAATTTGTATTGTAACGGAGCTGAATTTATTCCAGCTGGCTTTCTGCAAATGCAAATAGGACAGCCAGAGATTTTACAGTCAAGATTAAGCAGAATTTGAAAGGCAGGAAGTGTGTCTGCCTACAACAGCATCTCATGAGGTTCCACGTCTCTTACTGTGGTCGAAAAAATTATGAAGAAGCTACAAAATCTTCATTCTTCCCAGTAGGTTTCCTGGTCCTACAGCCAGAAGTCAAAGATTTTGTGGGCTCATGCTATCTGTGAGGCTTTACAATCATTTTGAACACTTCAGCCACTAACCACGTGTTATCCATGCTACGTTTCTAACAGCTACTTTTATCAGCAATAAGCATTCAAGGTCAGGTTGGATGGAGTTCTGAGCATCCTGGTCTAGTGGAAGGTGTCCCTGCCTGTGGCAGGAGGTTGGACTAGATGATCTTTAAGGTCCCTTCCAACCCAAACCTTTCTATGATTCTATCAGGTAGTAAATAAAATCAAATTAAGGAACTGAGACAGTATCTTCGTCTTCTTCTTTTTTTTTGGTTTAGGTAATGACAAACATGAGCCTTTCACAACTGTCTCTTTGTATTATTTTTGAAATGTGTCTAAAATACATAAATTTAAATAGTACAAGTGAAAGCAACTGAATCTGTTTCCTAGAATCCTGCATGTTCCCACCCGAGCTGGGGAGGGAAGCAGAGAGAGCAAGAGCACACATAAAAACCCAGACAATCACTCTGGTGGGGGAACAAAACTGCCTTGTATCAAACTGAAATTAAGTGAATTTCTGAAACTGCTGAATGACTTGGGAGCTCTATTCACTTTAAAGTATTACGAGCTGTCATTCCCATCTTTACACAAAGACACTCGGTTTCTCAAAAAGCAGCTTGCAAAAGTATTAAACATTTTCTCTGCTTTCTATATGTATTTTTTTCTTCTAAAATGATACTGCTGCTTGTTAGCAGGAATAACACAGACCTCTTGGATCCCCCTCCTTTCTGTTTGTATATATTATTTATGGGGAGCACTGGCTCCAACCTTTGCATTTAGAGTAACACTTTCTATTATAAAATATTATCGTGACCTTTTTTGAGTTCCTAACACTGTATTTTTTTGCAGGTAGCCTCGGAGATTCAGAAAACACCCTGAAGGCTTTTCCTTGGTCCATGAAATTTGTTTCAGATTTGAGGGGTAATGATTCGAAAATCTCCATTTTGCTCTCTCCCTTTGTCAGCAGCGTTTTGGCAGTCTCAGATAACATCTGGACACATGGAAACAGCACCCATGGCAGCAGCACCGAGTGCAGGGGCAGCAGCACGTTTAACTGATGTGCAGGGGCTGGGATGGGAACTCCTGACCGGGCCACGTTTGTGAGCTGGTGCACTGTGACACCGGCGTGGCACATCCTAAAGGGGCTCTGCAACACAGCCACTGTCCCAGGGCCACACCATGGCCTGGGACTGCTCAACTTGCTCTTTAGATAGACCCCTTGGAACTCCTGATTCCCAATGCCATGTTGGTGAGTTACATGTGACTTCACACAACACACCTGAGCAGAGACCTCAGGAGAGCAGCTCTGCCTTTTGCCCATTTATGCCACAGAATGGATGGGCAGAGCCCTCACAGCACTGCAGCTCTACGTGCTGGGGAGTCCCCAAATCCATATCCTACAACCAGGATAGCACCCCCAGCTCCTGCACTGTGTGGGTCCAAGATGGAGCTGCAGCTCGGGCCATGTCCAAGGGGCAGCCCGGGGGGAGCAGCTGCTTTGCAGCCGGTTGTACCCATGACAAGAACACTTTCAGCTCCAGTAATTCTCTTATACTGCAGCAGGGACAAGATGACAAATCTGATTATATTGCAGTCCACTCTTTCACCCAGCTTTTCAGAATTTACAAGTTCACCGTATGCTTTAATGGAAGAACAACTTGCCTTTCTTTTAGATAACTATTGTTTCAGTTTTAATGGATTCAATCCCTTCATGCATGCACTGCCATGTATATTGAGCAGTCAGCTCCTGTATATTCATGGGCAACAGTCCTTTTGGCAAAACCGTGCACTGTGTGCCTGATGTCAGTCAGACAGCAGCTAAATGATGTTTGCAAATGGGTCTTCTCTCTTTAGGGGCATTGGTACTTAAATTTTAAAAGACACTCAGATGCCTTTTTACTAATTACATCCAATTAACATCAGAAACATATATATATATATATATATATATATATATATAACACTAAACACAGGGAGGGAGGAAGAAAAATAGATACACAGATAGACAGATTCTCTAATGTATTCTGCCACCTCACAATTTACGTATATTCCACTGCATCAGATTTTTAATGTGTTTTGGTTTTTTTTTCTTTTTCAAATTTCAGAGAAGGCACTTTGTTTAGTGTGGCAGTGAGAGAAATTTCACACTAGGTACTGCAAAGAGCTACCTACTGGCACTATATATGATTTGTAGGTAGTTCACACTAAATTGTATCTCCCATTCCACTGTGTTGTACAGAACAGAAGATGTGCCTGCAAGAATGACAGTGTAACATCTGCATAGAGAATCTGTGAGTATTGTACAGTAAGGCATGTTCTTCCCACATACCACTTATGGAAACGTGGATGACCTAAATCAAGGGCCACATTTTCACGCCACTTATGTCAATGGGACATTGCCACCAAACAGGACAAAAGATAAATTTCTCTCCCAATTACATTCACTATAAAACCATAAAATATCCTGGAAGGAAGGATGGTGGAGTTACTTTACTTTCTTTCCTTTTTTTTTATTTTTAGGAGGGTAAAATTATAGATTTAGTCTAATTTTTTTTTTCTTCTGGTATGTGGGTGTCAGGATGTCACAGGTTCTTCTACACCTCATGAAACATGATTTTGCTCATGTTTCCCTCACACTGTAACAAAAAGCCAAGTGGGCGGTATGTACTGGCTTCCAGAAGTGCAAAGTCCCATTTATGTTTTGTATTAAATTCAAATGTGGTCTGGAAGAAAATGAAAGACTATTCTGCAGAAGGGATGGATTTTTACTCCTCAGCATGAGTGTGCATGCACCTGCACCTGTGTTCCCACATCCAATGACACCAACCTGTGAAGGAACCCCGAAAGAAGCACAAAAAGCTGCAGGAACCATAATCCAGGAGAAAATTCTGGGGCATGTAGGTGTGAGGCTATTTAAAGGCTTGCCAAAAATGTCAAAATGTTAGCAGATTGTTTTTCTTCTTACACCTGCAAAGTGAGTGTTTGCAGGCACACAGTTTCCAACACATGTGGAGGCAGTGTTGAGGCACAGGTAAACATTCTGAGCCTGGGCAAACACTGGCTTTTTGTTCCCCTCCTTATATAAAGACCGAAAAAAGAGCAGAATGGCAGCTTATCAGAAGGATTTTACGGAGACCAAAAGCATGGAAGACAGAAGCAAAAATCCAGAGCAGTCTCTTGCATTAGTGGAACAGCCCTTCCCAGCAAGAATAGCAAAGCCTTAAGCCATTCCAACAAAATTTCTCCAGGGAATATCTGGTCTAGAAAAGCAAACGAGAGACATCCACCCCCGGGTGGGCGGCACCTGCCCCATCGCATCGACACTGGGGACTCTGCTGCCAAGGAATTACTGGTTCTCTCTATCTCCCTGGTGAGAAAGAGGAAGAAAGAAGGATCCCACTGGGAACGTGAGGAGGAATATTGCCATCAGCCCCCTCGCACGCAGAAGTGGGTCTGCACTCCTCTAAGATTTAACAGTGGCCATCTCTGCCCCCAGCTGCAGCAAGGGTTTCCAAAAAGCCCTGTAAGCACCACCAGAGGAACAATCACGGCACAAGTGGAGTATTTTTTTAAGATGATTCTTTCCCTCACACTCCTTTCATCAGATATAGAAAGATCAAATAAAGCCCCTAATTACAGTATGTCTATACATGCTGGCTCACACTTAACTAATCCCTATACTAAGGAGTATTTTAACATCTTAATTCGAAGAATTCAAGTCTTTGGAGAGCTTTTCAAAAACACCAGCAGTTGGGGTGCCTGATGTTCTTCCTCCTGAGATTTTGTCACTTAGAAGATATATATAAAAATGCTCCTTCCCAAAGCAAGGCCCCAAATGAAATTTTTGCCCCTAAAACCATCCTTCATAATTTGCATGTAGTTAAACAGCTTCCATTTTCTGTCAATTTAAACATTATTTACAGTACAATGATGCCTAATTTTAATTGAATATTTAAATAAATGCTTTCTAATATATGAATACTCAGTGCCTGCAATATGAGGAGGCAACCTTGCTACAGATAATTATATCCTACTTTGGTTTGGAGTTTATTTCAATGATAAAACAACCAAAGGAATGTGTTTAACCATGTTTACTCTTACATAATTAAGAAGGCCCATATCTAACTTGCATCCAAACTCATCAAATGAAACTGTTTAGGCACAAACTAACATGCATAATTAGTCTAAATGGACAAGTTACATCCTGTCAAAAATCCTTCCTTTTGCCAGATGATCCCCTCTAGCCCACTGCATCACATGTGCAACTTTTGCCAGGACATGTGGGAAGGGGGTCTTTTAGATGGAAAAAAAGGTCAGTTCCTATAAGGCAAATAAGTAAGAAGAATAAATTCCCTTATGCTTGAATATTAATTACTCATACGTGAATAATAAACATGTCCCATGAGTCTAAACGATCCACTCATGTTTGTAAATGAGCTATCCATAGAGATTATTCCCACAGAAACTTCTGAAGACCCAATCTTGCTGCTGCTGAAGTCAACAGTAACATCTCTATAAACCTCATTATGCTCTGAATTTGTCAGATCCGTAATAAAATATTATCATTATGGGATAGCATTTCTCAAACTCCAAACTTGCTGTCAGTTTCTCTAAGCTATGGATACCCAAATCCATCCTTCCAAAAATGATGATTTCATCCATTCCTTTCAAAATGCACACACACACAACTGATTTTGGGAGCTGCTCTATCCAAGCAAATACCCAACACTAATCCATATGGATACATTCTCAAAACAGCTACCAGTGCATAGGAGAATTTCCAAATTATAATTCCATGTAGCAGAACTCACAGAGGTTCCATCTCCCTTGAACCACTGTTGCTGCCAAATGAATAACACTTAAAACCTAAATAGTGCCACACATTCCCAAGTTCACCACCGCTCTGCTTGCTGGAGCTGTGCAGATAATTAAAAGCCACTCTAAGTTATATAAGAAGATTATTTTTTTTTTTAGGAAACAGTGCTTTAAAGGCTTCAGTTTGCTTCCCCAGCACTTAGCCATTTGTTCTGTTTCTTAGAAATGTTTTATTTTAATAAGTGCAGTTTTATATGGGTTCTACTGCTTTAATGTAAAACACATGCATATGAATGTGCAGTATTTACAGGAGATTTCCCCCCTGCATGCTGCTCTATTTTGTCATATTGTCTGCAGTAGATATGTGATTTTTATTTTCCCTTTAGCAGTGAGGTAATTTGCCCATGTTATTTGCTCTGTGGGCATCCTCATAACACATTCTGAATTTATTTCATGATGTCTCTTGAAAGCACTGTGAATCCAAGACATGCCGAATCAAACTAATGAAGTAATCCCTGCACTAACAAACCCTCCCTGTCTCAGCTCTGTTAGAAGCAAAAAGGACATAAGACTGATAGACAAATATTAAAGATATAATTCTTTTGGACTTGGTCCACATGTTCACGAGATAATGAGACCTTAACAAAGACGCAGAGACTCATATGAAATATTAGATCTGACATTTCATTTGAGGTGAAAATCGCCAGTCCTCCTAATGACATCTTTTCTTACCAGGTACAAGAAAAAGAAAGGACTGAACTGTAAAAACTTGCTTTTTTACACAGCACTGATTTGATCGTACCATGCCAATCTTCACTGAAGAATTTTAAAGCGAATACAATGAAAAGCTGGCAAGGAAAAAATCCACAACAAAGCAAGCTGCTGGTAACTCACTAAGAATTCCATTAATTTCAAGAGATCAACACCATGAAACAACCTTACTGATATCCCCTAATCTGTGGCTGGCTCAGGCCCCTAAGACTTAAAATGCTCTACAGGAAACAGAGAGGCTGAATGTAAAGTGAGAATGTGCCTTCTCCAAGTCAATGCTATTTATCTTGAAATACTGAGGGGGTTAAAACCGGTTTACATCAACCCAGACATTTCCATTCCTCAAGTTGCATCTTCAGCTCGGTCTGTGACCTTACAACACGATGTGTCAAAAAGAAGAGGCATCTGAATCTTTTATTCCAGCTGTAGTATTGCGTCCTGCATACATTTATACGTTTTGTTTATGCTCCGATGTCACATCCCATTCCACACTGGTCACTCAAACACAGCTGCCAAAAGTTATTTTCATTAAAGCCTTTCAATGTGTTGGGAGGGGAAGGAGGTCAGGTTCTGAGATGCCTTCTTTTTTTGTTTGCTTGCATTTTGCTGTTTTTTTTCAGATGAGAAGAGAAAATATCAAGAATACAGAAGAAAGGAAAAGCTTCCCAGACAATACTGCAGAACAAGGGAACACCATGGCAGATATTCACCCCAGGAAGATAAAAGAGACATTCAAGTAAAAAGTTCCATTTCACCTGTTTATTCTTAGCAAGAGATGACAAGAGTTGTAAAGCAGTAATAGCAGTACCTTCACTAACTCGGCAGCTTTATACCAGGAAAAGTAAGAGTACCCCACTGTAAATGGTGTACAAAGAGATGGTGAGGTGTCCTCCCAGCTGGATCTGTTCCTAATCCATAACCAGACCCCTTAGGGTCTCCACAGAGTTCCAACATCATTCCTGAGGCTTGATCTCTAAAACCACTGTACACCATGGCCCAACCCAGACAGGATGCTAACAATGTGTTTAATTTTAGTAATTGAATTAATATATCTGCAATTGTTGGCTATATTCTTTCTTTCCTCTCCTCTTCACCCTTTCGAGGAAATTCCAGAACATGGACAGGCCTATGAGAGAGCTGGAGAGAGACTTTTGAGTAACAGAACAAGGGGGAATGCCTTCAGAACATAGGTTCAGATTAGATATTAGGAAGAAATTCCTCCCCGTGAGGGTGGGGAGGCCCTGGCACAGGTTGCCCAGAGAAGCTGTGGCTGCCCCATCCCTAGAAGCATTCGAGGCCAGGATGGACAGGGCTTGGAGTAACCTGGGCTAGTGGAAGGTGTCCCTGACCATGGCAGAGCGTTGGAACGAGATGAGCTTTAAGGTCCCTTCCGATACAAAGTATTTCATGACTCAGAACATTGACTTGCTTAGAGCAATCATATCAAGTTAACCCCCCATCAATGTTACCTGTCCATTCAAAAATAAAGCTCATGGTAAACTAGGATCATCTCGGAGGATACAGAGGGGGAAAAAAGCAAAAAAAGGCAGTGAAGGGGAAAAAGGAAAAATGACGTGACAGCAGACAGTGCCAGTTAAAAACGCAATCTTTGCACATGGCTTTAACATTACCACACTCAAAGGTCTGGGACATGTTTGATGCTAAATGACCCCAGTGAACCATAAAGCAACCTTGCTCTCCTGGCCTACCCAAGCTTCATGAGAGATGAATAAACATCAGCTGGTGTGCTACTGTGTGTGTGTGCTCAGAGTAATCTTGAGGTATTATTGTGAATCCTTCCAGACTGTCTAAGCCCCTACGAAGGGCATGTTATAAAAGGCATTCATCATCTGCTAAGAAGCTACATCTGGGACATTCCAGCTCCTAGGTAGTCACTAAAACCATTTAACAGGGAGAAATGGCAATCAGGAAGATAATCAACTTGTACCACCCAAGAGAGAATTCACCCAATCCCTCTTTTGAACATTCATGTATTCTTAAGGAGATTAAAATCTGCAGTTGATTTTTTAAGTAAAGCTACAGACAAAAGAGGGATAAAAATATTTTTTAATTCTTCCCAAATATTAAAACACAATCTGGAACGATGAATATCAATAAGAACCCAAAGCAGTCTCATTGGTTATGAAAAAATGGACTGTTACATGCTGAATTGGAGAGGCTAAAAACCCCTTATTTATAGCATCATTCCCTTGGTAGCTGTAAATAGCATCCTTTTCACGGTTATAAAATGCACTGGCATGTGCTCTGATTCATTCAGCACAGGTCACTAGTTAGATCCAGGACAGCAGATAAGAACATGCTCTAAAAAGGGTGTATCTAAGTCCCAAAACATGGTCACTATAAACAGTAACACTGCTAATACACCTTAGAGTTTGAATGGTATCCTCTACTTGGGATGAGAATTTCTTCTGCCCAGATATAACTGTGAATATACAGTTCTTGACAACTCTGGTGATTCGTAATTATTTTTGTTGCTGTTAACATGCTGGACATATTCCAGTGAATTCCACAGCCTAAAATGGAAGAACTGTTTATCCTAAATTATAAATTTTCATTGTGAACAGAAATATCGATCTACCAGCAGTAGCAATTTTATTTACTCAATATCCATAAGAACAGGCTTACAGAAGTAATTTTAATTATTAAGTCTATGTTCAGCAGTTATATGTTATGTACAAATTTTGTTTCTTTTGTTAATTTTAATAAAAAAGTCCATTCCATGCCTGCTGTGTTCCTTTCCTACAAAGGCATTTAAAAAGATTAGTCTTAATTATGGGTTCCAATATACAATGTGAGAAGGAAAAAAACAACAAACACCAACAATGATGGATGGACTGCATGACTTTCTGCTAATTTCTCAGCAGGCACAACCCTGTGGCATTAAAAATACAGACTAAAAATGACTTCTAAAGTTACTGAGGGAAATATATGAAAAAGCAAACTCATGTGCTATCTGCCTCACCGGCTAAATCTTGGAAATTTCCTACAGTTATATATTAGATGGGGTTTTTTTGGTGGGTCAGGTTTTCAAAGAGCATTTTGCTGGTGCAAAGATTCAGCCCAGTGCCTCGCAATGAGTGAATTATGTACACAATCAGACTCATTTCACTGGGTGTTAGGGAGCCAACTGGTTTAGACATTCAGCAAATCCCACCAGGCACCTGCCTGCATCCTCGGGGAACCAAATCCCTCTAGACAGCCAGATGAACACTACAAGTGTCTACACATCTGTGTAATTCAGACAAGGAGGAACGTACTCCGTGCACACTGTGGGGACAAGGCTGTGAAACACAACCCCGTTCTGGGTCTTACCCATTTGAGCAGATCAGCACCATGGATCTTTCCACACATCTGCAATCCTGTAACATTCCTCCATGCGCTGGGGGATGAGGAGTTAGAAACATTAACAAGAGATGTGGTGATGATGGAGCTACACAAACACTACCTGGTTTCAAAGGTTTTGCTGCTGCCACGTCCTTATCGCAGACGAGCATCTGCAGCTGATGAACGTGCGTCCTGGGGACAACTCAGGAAAGCAGCTCTCAGTTTTCCAGCCCTCAGTTTTCCATCTCCAGCGCCCCGTCCCCCCCAGCCTAGTTCATTTATGGGGCCCAGATGGACTTTCCTCACTGAGAGATGCTGTGTTATTGGCTCCTCATGCCAAGTCCCTCTGAGCTCAGCAGCCATCCTGCCTGCTGGAACTGAATGATTCATCAGCCCCTCTCTATTTGTCCAGGATCTCAATGTGCTCATTCTTTTCTTCTCCTCTTTGCCCTTTTTCTCCAGTTCAGCTCAGTCTGAATTTCATTACAGCCTTTCTTCCCAGTGCCTCAGTACATCCACATTCATCCACATTAACTCTGAACGGCAAAGTCTCACTATCTGTTGGGAATGCTGACAACAGATTGTTTCATAATTAATTGAAAGGCAAAACCTGGACATTCTCAATCAATGCTGATGGGAATTACTTTGTCCAGCTTCAGTAAATCAGCAGTGCATGGCACAGGGAAACCAATGCTCCAGTTAAATACTAGTTATTTCCCTGTGAGCTAAATGTACAATTTTAAATTTGTGCTTATTTTAAGAAACCTTTTAAAAGCACTGCTTCAATGGTGAGTAGTGTAGACATTTGGGGGTAGATTATATCTGGTTAAATCAGCTAATATTTGCCTTTAAGCCAAGATTACATAATATTATAGCTTCCACTTTCAAAGTCAATGTGGATGTGCAACAGGGATCAGACATCCTGGGTATACAACTATCCTATAAGAAACACTGCAAAACGGCTCTGCTTTTCACAGCACCCCATAAAAATGTGATGATCAATTCAGTGCACATGTAATCACCCTGGTGCCCATGGCTGTATCACATCTGTGACATAAAGGACATGGTGTACAGTGCTTCACACACAAGCTGCTGTTCTGCCAAGTACAGACTGGACTCTGGTTTGGGTAAAGCTAAAATAACTGTGTGAAGCCATTCTACAGACATATTAATGCAGTTTATATTTGAGTGCATCACATGAACTGTAAGACAGAAATGGCCATTTGAGATGAGGCCAATGGTCTAGAACCTCCTCCTCGGTTTCAGTCCATCCCTGTGCTGCAGAGCCCATCCAACAACCTCCCAGCAGTCAGCTATGCACAGTATTAGCAGCACAAGGATGTTGCTCATTACTCCCTTAATTAGAGCTTGCTCCAAAGAACAAAGGTTTATAGTCTGCACTAATCCAACTCTGGCCATCTTTCCTACCTAAGTAATCAGGGCTCTCACAAATCTCACAAGCTTTATGTCCTGTATGATTTAACACATTGGATCAGATTGAAGGTCCTGCCATGAATTACATCTTAATCTGCCAATGGCCAGTACTAGATACTTTAGATGTAGATTACAAAGGTACATAAACATACATACTTTCATACATACATGCATGTCAGCATGCCAGTGCATACAATTATACTGCATATAATGCATCTATGTAAACAAAATTTCTAATAAAGAGCAATTTTAACTCTCCAACAGACTCAAAAAGCTGCCATCACACAGGTCTGCAGAGGAAAACAAGTAAAAGCAGAAGTTGAGCAAATGAACCCTCACAGGTTTGCAGGCTGGGAGTTGCTCCTGTGGCAGTGTGACCCCAGGCTGCTGTGTCAGCCCACGATTCATGTCAGTGATGGGGACAACATGCCCCTTACACCCTGTCTGTGAATAGCTGTGCTCCAGAGCCACGTGTGTTGAGGGGCAGGGAGCAAATGACTGCCAGAGTTTGGAATGGGCAGAAGGAAAGGCCATGATGCCCTTCGTTATTCCTTTTGGGTTTTTGTTGGTTTTTTTTTATTTTTTTTAAACAAGAAACTGGGAAGAAGAGCTATGTTTCACAAAGAAATTTATCACAGTTTTATCATTCTGAGAAGCTGATGGAGCAGCTACGTTTTCAAAAGGCATAAGCTTTTGTAAGGAACAAAGTACTAAAATGTTTAACCATTTGAAAGGCTCCCTGTATCACAATTTTGCTTCTTATGCTCTCACTTGACTGAACCATGGAAAGTAAAGAAAGTGTATTCTCTTAACACTGGGTCAACCCAAACTTACACAGATTTCAACTAATACTTTTAAAATACTCCCTTTATTCTGTTCAAGACACTTTATTAAAATACAAGTTAATCTCGCATTATATATTAGAGTATTGTACCTAGTGACAGTATAGTAAAGGATCTGTCAGGCTTTTCATTACAAAACCTTTTTCTAAGCCACAAAAAAAAAAAAAAAATAAAAATCCCTCTGGGCTGAACCTTGGCATACAAGAAACTTGAAAGAAATCCATTTTGTGGCTTTTGAATTCTAAGAGCGCAAAGAAAATTGATTTAAAATGTTTAAGCGACTATGTTGTGCTTATGTAACCCAGAAAAGAAAACTCATGTTTCTAAACAAAATCTTGCTAGTTTATTAATCTCTACCACAAGTCAGGCGGACTCGCTTTTTAAAAACATGTACTCCCCTCAAAATCAGAGATCTTACACCCTTCCCAAATGCATTGTTCTATATAGAGAACTTGTACAAATGCTGCATAATCTCCCACCAGACTCAGATGGGAATTGTACAGAAAATATCCTCAATACACCAAGAACATGCTCAAATGGGTAGACACAAGTGATTTAAAAAAGACATGAAAGAAAATAATAGAAAAGGAAGAATAATGATGACAACTCAGGAAACCATATGAAAACCATCTGATTGTTGCTGCTGAAGGAAGAAGGCACATTTACAGCATAATGGTGGCTTCTTCGCTGCCCCTCTGTTTTGGAGAAGGCTGACTGGGACTTCCAAAGCAACTATATCATGCAATATTGTGCTCCTCACCCTGGCGAGGCACTCAGCTCACTGTCCTGGTGCTTTTTGCTCACCACCAACACAGGCACAAGCCCCACAGAGTCCCTTTTCCTTCTGCATGCTGGGATTTCAACACCAGACAACCATCATGCCAGGAACTGCAGGAACTACTTCACAGATCCCCAGAATATGCTGGGTTGGAAGGGACCCACAAGGATCATTGAGTCCAACCCTTAGCCCTGCACAGAACCATCTTTAAGAGTCACATCATGTGCCTGAGAGTATCATCCAAACACTTCTTGAACTCTTTCAGGTTTGGGGCTGCGACCGCTCCTCTGTTCCAGTGCCCGACCACCCTGTGGATGAAGAACCTTTTTCTAACATCCAACCTAAATCTCCCCTCTGCTGGTACACACAAGTTGTCCCACAGCGCATAAAATCCTCCTTCTCCTCTAAAGACCAGGTGTCCTCACCATCCCTCCCCTCTGCTCCTTTTAACTTTCTGTGTGCTGGAGCCAGCATAACCCCTGCCCTGTGATCAAAGTCATCACAAAAACTGGTTGTTTCTTCCCTGAAGTTCTGAACTGCTGGATCGATGGGCAGGTTAAAGGAGGCACACATTGACTCCTGGCAGTGGACCGAGGGCTGGATCCTGACTCAGCCCTTGCACTGACACGCTCCTGCTGAACTCAATGGGAGTTAATCCGTAAAATGACTGGCTAGAAATTGAATCAGGATGTCAAAAGTCAGTTCTTTATCCTCACAATCCAAAATCTTTATTAAGTTCTCACTCAACCAAAACTTGGCAAAATCAATGGGGCAAATCTCAAAGTGCTTACTCGGTTTTTACAGCGTTAGGACTAAAGCAAATTTCTATTGACTCAAGTAGGAGCTTATTCGAGGCAAGACTCAAGAAACAAAGTGGAAACCCTGTTAGATGGCTCAAGAGTAATTTGAAGTTTTGTTCCCAGTACATTTTCCTCTCCAGGATGAGGAAAATGGGATATTTGCATCCACAGAAAATCCTTGGAGATGTGTACTTGCCAAAAAGCTTCTGCAAAAACCTTAGTTCTTCCATCAGTGCCCCGTTTCCACCCGTGCTGTTGCTCACCCATCTAACACCTTCTTTTTACCCCTTCCTACTGCATGAACAAATATTCTTCGCATTCCTTAACAGATTTTAGGGTAGGAGCAGAAAGGCTGAGAAATTCCTTGTAAGGTAGTTTTGTAGCTGCGACTGGTGCTCTTGTTTCTGATTTTTGTGTCAGGTTAGCCAACTGCACTCTCCCTCCTTTACCCTTCCTGCCTCTGAGTTCTATGGTGCTGCATGACACCACAAGGGCTCTGTTTAGTTCCCCTCCTTTCCTTCCCCTCTGCAGTCAGGTTAGATTTTCTGTCTGTTAGTGATTGGGATTTTAGACTTTTTGACTCTGTCTTTTTTAAAGCTTATCAGTAAAAAGCGTTAACATTGCCCAACTAAATCCACTGGCACTAAAACTACTTCTAAACTGCCTGGCAAGGCCATGGTGGAGTAGGGGCACAAAGGCACCTCTGGATCCTGCAGAGCTGTGATCTGGCTCCCACATTTTAGGTACAGTCCCTAAGTCCTCCAGCACAGTGTTTATGCCTCACGATTTGTGAGAAGGCATGTAACTGGCTATATCAAATTCTGTACCTTTGATACTACATTGGCAAAGGTGCTGGTAGCAGTTCAATTACTGAATCCCTTGTTCAGTATGTTTGCTCAAAGGACAACAATGTCTTTCTTCATCTTACGGGTTTATTTTACAGCTCTGAACAAGGTTGCAAGGTTTGGAAGCGCTGAAATGGAATCTGTCCTAAATAATCACAAAATGTGCCCTCTGCGATTTAATAATCTTATAGAATAGGAGTATTTGTGTACACCCACTGAAATAAAATGGGAGCACAATCATCCTCTGGTGTCATTACAGGGCTGATGGAAGTCATTCTTGAATTTGAAGGATATTTTATGCAGATAACTCTACTAAGTACATAAGGAATTTAGGCACATAATATCAACAGTTTTCCGAGACGAGAGTTCATTCTGAAGTGAAGCAGCTCATTTATCTCTCTCAGTAGTGCTCTTTGCACTATCCACTTTAATTTTCCAACAGAAAGGTGAATAATAGAATTATTCAGATAATCCTCCACAACCCCTCCCCCGGTCTCAAAATCAATACAAACTTTGATTTGCCTGGAATTCTCTCCCAAATGTACAATGAAGATGTAATTCAAATACTCACAGGTACGCACACTTCATACAATATGCAGCATTAGTGCCTCACGTTGCCTTTGATTTGGCATTCTTTTAGCAACGTGGGAGCTGCCTGGATGCTCTTTCCAACGCAGACTAGGCAACGGGAGCTCCTACACTACCCACCTTCATTTACGAGCTGATACTAAGAAAAGACAATCATTATTCTTTGTCTGGTTTCTAATTTATTCTGTAGCTGAAAACCTCATTCCAGCACAAAATTCTCCATCCAGTACGGATGCAAAGAACTACTTACAGGTTAAGCAAGAAGGAAATGTTTTAATCTGTGGATTGCTTAGCGTTTATACATTTGTGCTCTGACACATAATTGCTTTCTTTGATTAAAAAAAACCAAAGCAAAGGAGAAAATGGGCTGCTCTGTGGCACTATTGGGTTTATTAAAAAACAGGACTAGGCGAGGCAGTAAATTTCTCTGTGCCCCAACTTCCAGGATCCTGTATCATGATACAGAGCTATTCTCCTGGCTCGCACTGTCAGCAAGACCAGATGGGTCTGATTAGTTCCAACCCAGAAATACAAATGGTTGACAGTCTGTACGAGACAACAGGGAACAGAGAATTCAGTGAAGTGAAATGCTAGAAACCTCCAACTGCACACAGATATTCGCTGCTCCTCAGGCTACAATAAAGGAAACGCCAGGAAACGAGTAAGTTTGGCCCACATTCAACAAGCATGCTGAGCTAAAAGTAGATGGCAATCCACTTACTGCATGATTTCCTTTGTCTAATACATCAGTTACTTAAATATAGTTTAAAAGCTAAATCCTGATGCTATGCAGACTGGAGTGATGGGAGGAGTCCCCTGATCAATGATATGGGTGTAATTACACCCTCTGCTGTAGGTGGAGTTGAAAGTCCTTGAGGAATAAGGCAATTTTTTCGTTTATTTATTTTAGTGATGAACAAAATCTGTAGAAATGTTCGCCTCGCGTTTATAGAATCACACAGGAATTAGAGAGGCAAAAGATTAAGTCTACTAAAACTGGTATTATGAGTGTAGCACCCTTCAAATTGCTGCAATTCTGTAGAGCTGCTGAATTCCTTCCCTAGGATGGGCAGAATTTTGTAAAGTAAATGATAAACTCTTTATAATTGTGGAATACTTGTTTTGTTTCATAAGCTTAAATTATTTCTAGAGTGTTGCACAGGAAGGAGGGCCCATCTGCCTCTGAATACAGCCACATGAATATTAGGAGACTGCAGTAGGATGGATACTTGCTTAGGATTCAGTGTATCAGAGTAGGTCTCAATTCCCCACTCTTCCAATCAGTCGCTTCCTCCCTGTGCCATCTATATTCCTAGGGATGTACTGAAGATCAGTGCTCTGCATTGGAGATCACGTAAATACCTTAGGGAGGGAAATATAAAAATCTATTTCAAAAAAATGAAGAAAAAAAAAGCTGCCTCAAGGACAGCCTGGGTAAGCTCTGTCTAGTTGATTTAGAAAACACTTTAAAGACTCTGATAAGCTCATTAGTACCAATGACTAGATATATGCATTCAAATCTCTGTAAATACAGGAGGGTAACATTATGGATAAATATCTTCCTTTATCTTTTTAATAAAGAGCTCCTAAGGACCACAGATTGTAGGATGTCTGGTTTCCTTCTGCAGTCCCTCGGTTCCCACACAAATGGACCAATTGTTGTTGCATTTATTCTTTCCTGATAGAAATGGAAATCCAGTTAGAGAAATGAGAGGGTGACACTGTCAAAAATCCCCATCTTTTGCTAAGAATCTCAGTGTGATTTTCTACAACGAGGTTGTAGAAAATACAAACTAGGAGATGGGCACAGAGCAGCTTGAGCTGAGAAGCAGTTGCAAAGAGCTCAAGAGCCACCACTCCAGCCATGAGATGCCCTTTCACAGGGGCACAAACACCACGTCACACTGTGCTGCACATTTGTAAATGTAATTCCCACTCAGTCGTTAATTCCAGTAAGATTCATCCTCTCCACCTGAAAAAGTTTACATTGGCAGGTTTGTCAGCTACAGAAACACAAAGAACCCCTGGAGATGTGGTTCCTCCTCACTCAGTACACCCAGAGACCCAGACTAACTACCAGCTGAGCTGGCAATAGCCTGGGGGTAGAGAAAGGCTCACAAATATCCCTGTGGCAAGCAGAGTCACAACTGCTTATTGCTTTCATTTTCCCCAGAAATTTTAATCTACACACATGGTTTTAACAGTATTTTAATAACCTATGGCAAATCATGAAACCTGGTATTTCTGCCATGACCAGCCCTAGAAATGATGTCAATTCAGGAGACGTGGGTGTTACACAAACCCTACCCAATTCAATGACAGTATCTCTGCCATCTTCAGGAATGCAGAATCCAGCCCGTGACTGTAAGTCTTGTGAAATTCTGTTAGCTTTTTGAAGGCCTCCAACCTCAGGAAAGATTTGACATCATTTCATTGCTCATTAAAAGCAAAGAAGTTTTCAGTATTCCTCACTGTCAAGAAAACTTAAAAAAAAGTCATCTCTGAAAGCTCTGAAACTAAGATACAAACATAAACAACGTTAAATGTGTCAGGTCCCTTCACATCACTCTCGGGTTTGGGGGTCTGTTTTCCTGTTTGCCTGTTTTCCATTGGCAACACTATGACATGTTGTTATCTCCCATGCAAAAACTGCCTTAAAGTAATAACTACAATATTTACCTACTTCACAGGGGTGTTGTGAGAATGACTGCAAATGTTTCCACAGTGTTTTGAATATGTAAAGGACATGTTTTAAATATTAATCTTATTTGCATATGACAATGCAAACAAGCTGTACCCTGGATCTCAGTCAAAACAAGGTGAACAAAAACCCAAACCTGTAACTGAAGGGAGCCCCACTGACAACAGTAACATTAATCTACACCCAGTGCTGCATCCTCCTTCAGATGGTCACCTGAGTTCTTCAGGAGTAGATATGACTGTCTGCATATTCTGCCTAATTATTTAAATAAACACATAAGTGTTTTCTGAAAGTGCAGGGAATTTGCCACTCCAGCAATCCCAAACACCATCCCCGAATAGTTGTGCTCACACACAAACGTAGCAGAACTCTGCCATTTATTACTGAAAAGACAACAATGATTTGAAGATCAAGGGCTTGTATCTAGCACATCAGTCACGGGAAAATATCGTAGAAAATCTTTTAAAATGCAGAAATGGTTCTTCTGGGTGACATTCTTCCTTCTTTAAATCATTAGGAATGATTTAAAATGGGCTGCAGTTTATTGGCTGCCACTATTGCTATTGCATTGAGTGGTATCAGAGGCTGTTTAACCCTGTCACCCTGGAGGAGGATGAGTTAAGTTCTGTTCTCAGAACAAATAAAAGGAAAACATAAGAGGTCAGAAGACATTCACATGCAAACAAAAAGCCTTATTCCTGCTTTGGATGTGTGCTTTCTGGGGAACCACCTGTAGGTACCTAAAGCTAAAAGATTTTCCAAATCCTGGTATATGAATATATGTGTACACCAAAGGAAGAATCCTTGAGAGAGCTGGTTTATATTTAAATCAGATTTTTTTTACCTTTTTTTATTTTTTATTAGATACATGGATAAAGGCCAGAGATGAACTAGAACTATGGCTGCAAACTTTACACCTGGGTTGCCCTACATTTATGGGTGGCTTTTATATAGAGCCCTGGTTTGGGTCTTGTTTTGAATTATTCAAGACAGAAGTACTGTACAAATCTGAGTCTAATAAAGCCGGGGGGATCTCCCTGCCATAACATCATTACTAACAGTACAAGAGATGGGGGGTTTGACTGGAATACAGAGATGGAAAAATGCCTGGAAGAAAACAGTAATTATTATAAAAGGTCCTAAAATGAGCTGCAGGAGTGCTTGTGGTGAGTGGCTGTAGCTGCACAAAATGAAATGTGCTGCCATAACCTGCAGCCCCTCCGAGCACAGGATCCACTTCAAAGGAGCTGGGCAAAGGCCCAGTGCTGCTGAGCTGCAAAGCTTGGGAAGGCAAATTACCCCCCCAAACAGTTCTGATTCATCTGATCATGTTAGCAAGTTCTCATTTGTGTTTTACCACCCTTCCTTCCCCAAGCCAAGGAGAGAAGTCACAGCCCCATGTTCTCACTCCTGTTGGTCTCTGCTCATGGGAAGGGAACAGAAGAAAATAAAAGCAGCTACATTTCACCCCGAAGTTGCAAAATCCTCCAGGCTACCAGACAGACAACCAGTTTGGCACCTGCCTTTGCAGTGGTCCCATAATGCTTAAACTGATTCATCCAACACAGCTCCTCCTGGCTGCTGAGATTCCCTGAGCACACCCAGGCCCTCCTTCTGCCCCAGGCAGATCTTCAAACACCCTTTCCCGCAGCTGCCACAACGCAGGCTGTGGATGCTACCTCCAGGCTGCACATGGATTTCTACACAGTAAACCCAAAGGTGCCAAGCAAGAGAAAAACAGAAGGGAGAAAAGAAACACTTGTTCCAAGAAACTACTTATAAAATACCCGTGGAACTGTGTGCTGGAGAGAAAAAACTGCCACTTGTACCTATCACCTGAAGCTTCATCCTGCAGGAGGAGAACAGGAAAAGACAAGAGATGGCACAAGTAGAATGTTCAGGAAGAAGCAAAACTGCTGGGCTAAACCTGCCATATCACCTGGGCTCTCTCCCAACAACAGCCAAAAAGTCACCTTTGGAGAGTCTCTATCTGGACCAATCCAAATATTGCACCCACATGTCCAGAAATATCCCATGTATAGAAGAGGTTTATCTTTAACCCTGGTGCTACTCATGAGCTGCCTTTGGTTGTGACACAAATTCAAATTCCCCCCTACGGGAAAGCAGGGAAGACAGGTTTTGTGTTTGACCTCAACACAGTCACCCACAATCCAATACTTCTATTTTACAAACCTAAGTGCACTTCAACTGCAAAGGAGAAAGATGGAATAAATCAGGAATCCAGAATGAGGAACAGAGGGATAAATCTTAATAGGAACATGGGATTAATATCTTAGCATAAATAATAGTCTCAGGAATCGCGTTTTGATGATTCAACAGTTCTGCTATAAATAATTCACATCAATAAAAGAGAGATAACATCAAATTCAGTTGGAACATTGGTTAATCTGAGCATAAAGTGAAGGACTTCACTCAAACTAAAGGACAGCTATAAGTAACTGCTCTCATGTATGGGAATCAGCACTGAGTATTTTCTGCACATTCACATGCACTACAAATTGCTTTCCAAGGTTACAAAAGAGTAGATAAGGGGTGAAGAAGGATAAAAAAATCTGGCAGTGGACGGAGCTTAAATGCCTACACTGTGCAGCAGAAAATCAGCAAAGAACAAACAAGTCTGCTGGGTGAACCTCTGCGTGCAGCGTGAGAAATATTTAATAATTTCTAATTTAGAAAAATATCAGTGTTTGCTCGTAAAGTGTAGTGACAAGAAGGGTATAATAAACCTGAGCCCACATATCAGGACTTTCTGGTTGCCCACTCCAACCTGTCTTCATGGTTTCCACCTCAACAGCACAAACAGAGAATAGGCCACCTACACTAAGAAAAAGCCCTTGCTCTGAAAAGCATAAAAATACATATTAAATAACTCATGGAGCAAGGAAATCTAAGAGTGGGGTGGTGAGGCACAGAGGGATAAATGACTTGTCCAGTCCCACAGAGGAGGTTGGAGTAGGGCTTGGGATCACACCCAGGTTTCCCAGGTCCCCAGGTATAACAGACTGTCACAGACTCACCTTCTCCCTGTCCCTGGTTTTGAATGTGATCAACAACGGGGTCGACATTAATAATGTATTTGAAAGGCTTATTATTTTTCAATGGCGCTCTTCACCCCAGGGAGGTTTCCAAAGCACTTTAACAATTATTTATATATGGAAGTCAGTTTTCCCAAAGAAATGCAGCCATCCCTGTGATACAAAGTGGCAGCTGTGCCGCAGTGCAAAGCAAGAGCAAAACTAGCTGAGGCCAGAAACTAAGGGACGAGACTGCACTGAGCAGGAACTGCGGGAAGTATTTAGGTAACAGACTGCAAGATTTAATTACACAAGTTGGAATCTGGCCAGCAGTCATGAACAAATGTTTTCAGTGGTGTGTTTAAATATTTTAATTTGCTTTTTTCATAAATGTTACTGTAAAAATAATAAAAACATGGAAAAGGATACTTGTTAGACAGAGAATTCCCGGCAAATGACAAAAGTTGGTATTTTTATTGCCAAAACCTCTGTAAAATATATAAAAAGTTCTACTCCTATTGAGATTTCCTTGAAAGAGACACAGATGCTTTACTGCAAAACTTCATCATCAGAAAAACAGGCACCACCATCACTGTCTGCAACGATTAGCAAAGATTTCATTTTTATTTCTTTAACCATAATAAAACCCTCCAGGTTACCTTGACTTCAGTAGATCATGGCTCAGACCTATGTCCTCAGTTCATTCAGTAACTTCACTTACAAATCTTTTTTTGTCCTCCAAGTTCTTCCAGTGCCTCTTTTTTTAATGAGCTGCTATTCAGCATGTCAGAGCACACCCTCCCTGTCCTGACTCACCTGTGTCCCTTCCACATGTGCAAGCAGAGCCAAGGTCACCAAGACATTAGAGATCTTAATTAGCACCGCAGGGCCCTCTGAGCTGACCAGACTATGTTCTGCTGTTCATCACATCCCTGAAATTACCCTTCATCTCCCAGGCTTATGAAGATCTGAAAGACTGAATGTAGGAAGCTCTGTGACAGACCATGCATCAAAGGCACACCCCCACGAGAACCAACACCAGAACATCATCATGTACTACCTTGGAAATCCCTGCTCAATTTAACTATTTCCTCTTTGACTAAAAGCTGTTGTTTCCTGGCAGCACTAGAATGGATTAGCTTGGGGAGAGAGAGAGAGAGTTTTAGCTTTCTGTGGATTGGTATTAGGGCAATTAGAGATTCTGCTGGAGATACCAGTAAGTCATATCTGCATGGAGAGCAGAAATAGGCTGTATTTGGTACACTATGTCTTAATGACAGACAAGGCTGCGATCAAACAATGTGCTAAGCATGCACAGAACACTTACTACTGAGTATTGGAGCAATACCATATAATTATGCACAAATAACATATGTCATGGGTGATTGATAACACTTCAGCCCACCTACAAAAGACATGTGTTTTTCAAAGTTGGGTCAAATCACATCCCATAAACGACTTAAATAATTTGTTTGCTTTCAATTTTTCATCTCACACTTTGCATCACCTTGACATGTGTCTGTCACTTCAGACTCAAAGAACTTCTTCCAGAAAAGCCTTTTTGTGGTGAACTTCATTATACATCAATGGAATCATATCTGTTTAGTGTTTTGAACATCTTGGGGATAAGCTTGCAAAAATGCAGATGTGCCAGGATAAAAGTCAGGATATACTATTAACCAGGTATGCCATGGGATAACTTAGTTTTTCTTGGTACTGTGCTATGGTATTTTTTATTTTCTTGAAAAAATGCAAGCACAAAACTCAAACTTACACACTACCTACTGAAAAAAACCCTCTATTTTGAAGGCATTTGGGTATTTTTTTACTTGTACTTTTTCAAAAAATCTTTTTCCACAATTTATTTTACTATGGTCCATTCAGTGGACTGTTCAGTGATCAGGCTGTTAAAAACTTCGATTAACATAAAAAAAGTTATTTTAGAAATCCAAAATAACAACCTACTTGTGTCAGAAGCAACATGAAACATTTTGTTGCTGGCTCCTCAGCAATAGTACATGTCACATTTTCCATGGGATGTGGTGCCCAACTAACACACACCTCCAATATCCCAAAGTTATCAGTCCTTTCAAACAAATGCACTGTTCAAAGAACAAATGGAGAGAATTAATTTCCGAGATCCCAGTTTTCAGGATCTGCCACAGCTGTCCTCCTGCTAGGTGCACAAGAAAGACCTCTCTGCCAGAGGCATTCCCAGGCATTTCCATCAGCTTGGTTCATGCTGCCATGTTTCAAGTAAGCTTTAGGTCAGAAGGACAAGCCTGGATTTAGGCGATGCCAGCTGCACACAGAAGGTTTGGTCAACAAGACTTCACAGCATCACAGAATATGCTGAGTTGGAAAGGACCCATCAGGATCATTCCCCTCCTACCTCCCCCTTTCAGAAAAAAAAAAAACCTGGAAATGAGAAGCAAAGGATGGTGGAACAACAGATGAGAGGAAAGCAGTAACACCAGAGGAGACATCCAGCAGCTGGCAGTGCAGCTGTATTGGCATCCACCTCCTCCTCTCCTGAGCACCTCTTGTTTTTGCTGCCTGTCCTACCTGCACCCATCCCAGTTCTCTCCCAAAAGATCAAACAGATGATCTGATGCATCTGATCCAACTCCCACTTGAATCAAAGGCATTAGTCCCTGGATGTCCTGCTTTCCTTGGTGCCACCTGGCAATCCCTGCCCACTGAGCTGAGGCAAATCTCACCCCAGCCACGGATGCAGGTTCATGGCTAAGGCAGAACAGGAACCATGGCCAGGGTACCACACAACAGGGTCCCCATTCCAGCTCTGCTCTGTTCACAGCCCTCCTGCAAAAACACACTGCTGGGAGCACCTCCCATCTCCTTGAGAGTGGTTGTTTACTTCTGCTAATCCAAACCTGGACTATGAAATATTAAGATGATATTAGTGAGAATACAGAAAAGTCTCTGAAAATAGACCAGTCCTGTAGCCACAGCTTTCACTGCTGTTCATACATTAATCAATAGTTCATATTTAATTAATTAGCACCAAGTTCACTTGGTGATGAAAGTAGAATTTCCATGAATAGGAAAATAAATTAATGTGAAAATCCAGCTACCAGACTGTTCTGAAGACTCTCTCCCACTGACTTACATGTGATAATGGATGTCCCTTCTTTATATTATTAGGCTTTTTGAGCTTTTTCTAATTTTATTTTTTCACAGAGAAAGAAAAGAGCTTTCCCCACCCTACCCCCCCAGCTGGGCAAGAAATATCTTAAGTTCTTACTGCAGAAAATCCACCTGCTTAATTCAGTTAGATATCAGCAATCTATGCATCACCAGGCTGCGGATCAGCACTGACTTAGGAGCACACTTAGGATGTGTTCATCGTAACTTCTCCAGACAGCACTCGAGTCTAAAAGTACAGAACATTTACCAATTAGAAAGCCAACCCAAAGCATCTATTTCCAACCAGAAATTTAATAAACTGCTTATATACTATAAACACCTCTACTGCTGCCGAGCAAAGTATGTTTAATATTCAGGATCTATCTGCAATGTTATCATGTTCTCTTCATTAGAGCATCAGTTTTGTTAATTAGCATTTGCTCATGTGAGGAGTCCCCTTGACTTTAATTGATCCATTTTCATGAATACGTAGAACATAATTTTATAGTTAAAGAATTCAGTTCCCAGTGAATGCAACCAGCCGCCGTTCTCAAAGTTTAATTCTTAGCGTAAGGAAATAAAAATGAGTACAACACTTTCCATCAGATAGAAGAGACGTGTGTAAGGAAGCAAAAGGAACAAGAATGAGTCCAAGACAAGACACCTGGCTATCAAATCCACTTTCCTTGCTCCCTCACCACAGCAAAAAAAGTGATGCTAAGAAACACAAAATACTTGGTTAGAGGTAAGGTTGTACCTGTTATAATGGCAACTCCTTCACTAGCAGTGCTCGTGTTTTCTGAAAGGCCAGGAAGCATCTGCCCTTCAAATGTTTGGAGTTAAGAGACCATGAGATGATCTGCTGAGAACTGAGGTTTTAGAAGAAAGAGAAACAGCGCAAGCCCCATCTGTTTCCCAAGGATTTTTCTCAAGCTCTCACTTCTCATATCTGCTCTGTGCTTATAACTGAACCTTCTTGTTTATAGTCCTTATATTCCTCAAACTAAAGGCTTCAAGATGGATTAAGGAGTTTTTTAAATGATCGGTAACAGTAGGATAGTTCAATAAAAGACTGTGGTAGCTGAAATTTGGAAGCTTTCTTAAGGATGGTAATTAAAGATGGAAGCCAGTGTTTTTCTTTCAGAACTCCTTATCACATTTCAAAAATATCAGATTGCTGATGTAAACAGAGATATGAGTTTGGGTCACAGTAAACTCCTCCAGGCTGACAGAGTGGGTGGGGGCACAAGATTAACCCCATCTGTAAAAAAAGTTGTTCACATTCCACCATGGGCTCTATATCTTTAATTTTACCCTTAATTCAGACTGTGAGGACACAGAGCATAAGTCCACCACTTTAAAGGAGTCTCTTTAAATAATTCAGAGAGATTTAATATGTTTCAGGAAGCAAGCCAATTTAGTGAACTAATTGCTGTGTATATTTTTTTAGAGGCTACCTTTGAAAAGGTGGCAGCAATCACCAGGTGCCTTTAGAGTTTTCTCACGTGACTGGTTAGAGACAAACATCTAATGGGCTGCAAAACCACAAAAGAGGAGTGCTGGTCTTTCAGATGAACTGCTTACTTTGTGACCTTGACATTTCCCAATTTTCATACATAAGGTAAAATTCTTTTACCAAGGTTCCTCAAGTATCTAAAGGGACAGAACTGAAGCTATCTGAAATCGAAAAATAAAAGCCTCTCCAGTCAGCATCTGCACCTAATCTGGATAACTCCATAATATATCACCCATTTTTTCCAGAAAGGCATTTGTTTCCCCAGAGACTGACATTAGCTGTGGTGAGACAGCTGACCCAACAGCTGAAACAGCACAAAGATTATGGTCAGCATGTGAAACCTTTTCCAAACACATCAGGATTTTTATGCTTTAAAACTATTTCAAATCCCTACGAAGAGAAGAAAAGGAGAAAGCAGTCTAACATCTCTTTGAAGATTCACTACAAAGTTATTTCCTTTAGTTTGGTAAAGAGGTAACTAGCAGGCCAAACCAGGAAAGCAGTTCCTTTCATGTGACACAGATGGATGACCTACCAATTCTGTTTCAGACCACATTATGCTTTGATATATTCACTGTAACATAATATTTATCAGCTAGTGCTACAAATAGCTTTGAAGATGAAAAGCCCCACAAACCAGGTTTGGGTGGTTTTGAACACAATTTAAAAGATGTGTTTGGAAAACATTATTTTCTCAAATGAAATCTATTAAAAAAGCCTGGCAGGGTGGCATTACAGGGGCTTTGGGGGTGGAGGTGGAGGGATGAGGGGAATGAGGTAGAGTTAGCAAATAACGATTGGCAAGAACTGCTCCTCAGTTCTTGCAACAGCAAGTTGCAATGATGTGCTGTCAAGTTCACAGTAATTAGCAGATATAACCTGATGCATGTGCTCCACCACCTCTTTAGCTGGCAAAGTCCCAGTGACCACCCTATGGAAAAAAACTCTTTAGGATGGGCACTGCTCCATCACACAGAAGGCACAGCATCCCTCTGACACCCAGGTATTTTGCAGGTTCTCAACCTGCAGCACAGGTAAGTTGGAAAACAGAGTATACTTGGATTTGCTCAGACATCTCAGCAGCTGCTTCAGGTTTATGTTTAAATTTATTATTAAATTTATCATATGTTATTATGGGCTGTTCCTTGCCCTTCAAGGCCCAAACACTTCAATTACCACATTCTTTTTCTTCTGCCATAGCACACTGGTAAGGCACAAAGTATTCACTAAGAGAGAGGGAAAAACAGCAGAACACAGGAAATTATTTATATAGCCAATAAAGGGAATCAATTAATTCATTGAGACATAAGATGCTAAATTACCACGTGAGTTGATGTAGCCAGTGGTTGTTATCAACAGCCTGGGGAGTCATTGGCTTTGCTGCTGCTAGAGTGGATGTCACAGGATGCACACTATATAATTTAGACACTTTACAGTCTGGATCATAAACATATTGATTACATCAGCAAGGGGTCAAGTAGACAGATAATAAATCATTGCTGATCTACCATATTTAGTTCATTGCTTTTGATGAACTCCATGAACAGTTTCCAAGCCTCACAGACCCAAGTATTTTTACTTGGGCATGTGCTGCCTGTATATTATTTTTTTGGACAGCAAGATTCATTCTTGCTGGTTTCTTCTTTTTTTTTTTTTTTCTGTTCATTATCAGTGGAGCCAGACTTGATGGTGTCACTGATGGGGAGGGGGAAGGAGGGGGGAGTGCAGATATTGCAATCAACTTTACGCTGATGGTGATTTCCTTATCATAAATAGGCTGAGAAACTGCTTTGGGAGGTAGTAAAGTGGATGACCAAAGACAGCGTGAAATTTGGATTACAACTGAATATACAAAAGGAAGTGGCAGCTGCAGCAGGGGAGGTAGAATTTCAGTTAGCTGAAGAACAGAAGAGGGAAAAGTTGAGTTTGCAAAAGTGGTTCTCCCACTGGGATACTAAAGACAGATCTCGTGGCAATGTGAAGACCTCCAGGAATATTCACTCCTTACAGAACTGAGCCCTGCATTGCTGTTTTCTTCCCAATCTCAGGAGGGGTGTAACATCTCAATGAAGGGATGATCACATGTTCTCTATCTGTATCTCTTCCCAAGCGTGAAAGTCATTCAGAAAAAGAAAAGCTCATCTGCAGGCCTCCAATGCTAACAAGGTCCCTGAATCCACACTGTCTTCTCTGGATGCTCTCTCCAACACCTGATATCCTCCTAGAGAAACAGCTTCTCTCCACCTATGATTCTTCTCCTGTTGTGGTAGGTTGTGTTGAGCTGAGGTATCTAAGGATTAATGAAGTAAATAACTAAACAAAGTCCTACGTTTTTGCATTCCTGCTACTAAATACACACATCTCACTGCACAGAGTTGTCACAGCAGAAATATCAACCCACCAAGTTGCTTTTAACCACCCAGCAGGAGTAAAAGTCTGGTCAAGGCTACCTGGAGTTCAGCTTAGGCTGGGCTCTCCCATCAGTTCAAATGTATGGACGTCTACTATTTTAAGAAATAGTTAGCAAACTCCTGCCTTTAATTATTTTTAAACAAAATCAGGAGGAGGATACTCTTTAGATTTTCCTCCTTTCCAGTGGAAGACTTGATTCTGACAGAAAGACAAAGAAAGAAAAATGGGAAGAAAAGGCAGGAAAAGGAGTAAAAATTAGTCTGCTTATATGTTTCCAGACCATTTTCTGGGGAAATGATCTAATGTCCACATCTCATTGTCTCAGCATGATTATGTAGCATATTTCAGCCCACTCTGGTTCACTGTGAATTCCATTCTTCTAGCCCTGTGAACACCATCTCTCTTCCTACAGCCTTTCCTTTTCTAGAGTTTTACCAATAATGCTGTGAATCAAGCAAGAGGACAGTTTCTGTTACTTTGGCAAAGTTTTCCATTCCACTCACATTCTATTTTAGCTTCCCCAGGAAGCATTTTATTAGTTGGAGAACTCATCGTTTGAAGTAGAGGATAATCAGTTTAAAAGGAAGGGATGCAGACAAATGCCAAACTATGCACAGAGAATTTGAAATATCCATTAGGCCAGGTAACTGAAAATGAAATGCTGAAACATCCTCTATATACCGGAGTCAAGCCACCAAAAGAATGGCAAAAAAAGTAAGAAGAGTGGCAATTAATGCTATTCCTGCTGTATTTGAGTAACATTAATCAGTAGCAAGAAGAAACTATGGGTTTGTAAACACCCACTGCTTTCTCATAGAAAGGTAGTTAATATAGGAAATATACAGCACGGTGATTTGTTTCTGCTTTTCTCTTTTACCACTTTCCTCCATTTCCTTTTCCATTATAAGAAACAATTGCACAGAAAACATCTGCTTTTTGCTGCTAGGTAAGAGAGTTACAGCAGAATTTTATGACGTGATTCTAAGAAGAGCTGGCAATTGATATTAATTCAATAGTAGGTTTGATTCCCCCCCCGAACAATATTTTAATGGGCAGAATACATTACTGATAAAAACAATTTATCAGTCATTTAATAGGATGGCAAGCTATAGCTTGCCACGTAACAGAAGGTATGAGAAAAAAAATCTTAACTGTTCCAAGGAACTCATAAAAGCCAAACTGCAGAGCTACTCACAAAATATATGGTCATGTGAGAATCCTGTATGATAGGGAGCTTCTTGCTCCTTGCAAAATGCCCCAGTGATGTTGGAAATGGCTACAAGACCATCCATAGAGGTGTCAGAGGGAATGATAATACACAGTGAGGGAGATGTAGCTTCAGCAGCTGAACAGGTAAAAAAGGCAAAAATGATGACTTCCATTAAAAAATTCAGAGAAACTAAAGTTAACTTGATTGTGCTTGTGCATGTTGACAGGAGCAAGGAGAAATAAATCCAGAAATAAGTGTATGTGGTGGTGTGAAATCCAAAATTATACCTGTTCCAGGAACTGCTACAGGAGGTTCAGGAGGTTGTGGAATGCAGTGATCACAGACAAGCTCTCAGACACACTGCCACGTCCTACTCTGAATTGAATAGTTCAGCCACTATCCTGAGAATGGACATTAAAAACAAACAACCCCCTCTGGATTCCTATCCTGAAAATATTAATGCATTTATTAGCTTCAGTATGAGTAACTTTTTCTCCAATTCCTGCAATAAAATTCTCTTTCTCATGCAGGGAATTCTTGTACTTTCTCCTTCACATTTTCCTCATTTTTTGAATATTTTCCTTTATCACTGCTCAAGAAAAACAATATGGGGAAACAGAAATGAAAGGAAATGCCTGTGAGAGAGTACAGAGGAGAGTTGTTATTGGACTCTCTTGTTTTGGTTTTGCTGGCATTATGAAAGATAAAATGTTTTTAAACAGAATCTCTCTCACAGTTACAAGATGTGAACAGTTAAAAGAACTCACAGAGCAGGGCTGGGCTGTATCCACAGCTCTACCAGTGGGTACTGAATGACCTTGCACACACCTTTCTGCCTCAGTTTCTCTAAGTGTAAAATAACTGCAATGCTATTGACTTCCTGAAATGCCTCATTGCCTCAGAACATACTCATGAAAAATACTATTACAAGAGCTGAGCATAATTATCAGTTTCTGAGCTGTCTGCTGGAAGCTGGTGAGGTGAATCAGCTGACTCAGTAACGAAAAGCAAGTTTTCCTCCTCAAGGTGTTAGATGAAACTGTTATCTGAACGACTTAGGACTTAACCTTCAAAAGAATTCAGCTCCCTGAAGTTTCAATTTCTGGCCCGTTTTTAGACATTCAGAAACAACTACATTTCCAAGTGAGCTTCTCCCACCACAGATCCCAACATTTGCACAAAGGTTCTTCTACAACTCCCCCAACTCCACCTCACTGCTGGAAACAGGGACATGGCTTCTCCTGAGGATCCCTCCATCCCTCATGAGCACCATGGAGCAGATTTCTGCATCTGAACCTGCACATTTTCACATGGAAAAAAGACAGCACGTGCCAAATTGCTCCACTTTTGCTCTAGAAAAAAGCCTGACCATATGAAAAATGAGCATGGAGACTTCTGCCCTCCTCCTGTACCTGTTTTAATCCTACAGGCAACTCTAATCAGGGAAAGCTCTAACAACAAAAATTAATTATCACAAAAGACACAACAAAGACCTTAGGGCAGAAAAAAAGCTTTTTTTTTTTTTTTTTTTTTCCTTTCTGGCCCACAGTGCCTGCAGGGTCTTATTTCAACAAGAAGGTGTTTTTACCCTGGAAGGGAAATGTAGTCTTTGGAAGGGAACAGCATTTAGTCACTGTCTGGGTGTACAGGACGTGTGCGTGCCCATGCGAGTGTGTAAATCTGACGCTGTCAGCAAAACTTGCTGTCTTCTGACAGACACCCCGTGCAGCCTTCAAAACTCCTACAGTCAATCCTCTCACCTGTCAGCCTGAAAGATAACCTGGACTGCTCTTCCCTTTTCTTTCCCCACGAAAACACCAGCAGAGGTACAGTTCTGTCATCTGGAAATATGAAGATTCCGGGATTCTCCGGCACAGTCTCTCTCCGAGGGGTTATTTCAAACATTTTTATCTTCCAGCTCACTTAAAACTCTAACAAATAAAACTAAATGATGGTGTTAATTTTGTCTGCAGCTCCATGTATTGCTGCAGTCTTCAGTCTTCCACTGCGGTCCAGCCTCCAGCGGCGCAGGCGGTGGAGCTGGAGCGGTGGGCCCTGCCTGGCTTTACGAGATGCCTCAGCTAATAATCTGGCCATTTATCTTCCTCCACTGTTCTCTGCTGCTTTCCACGGGGGGTAACAAAAAATTTTCCCAAAGCTTTTTTTTTCTTTGCTGCACACGTGTGTCTATATAATTATCAAAGCATCACTTAACGTTCACTAAGACAGATCGCGTCACTGAACAATTCATTTTCAACACCCCAGCCTGGTATGACTGGGCCTTTTGGCATAATTGAATCCAGACTACTGCTGTCAAAACAGAGAATTTATGAATAATAAATTGATTGTAGCCAGCAAAGCTAAGTCTGAGAGATAGCAGGTTATGCCAAGGAATAAGAAGAAATTTAAAAATGCAATAAAGATTAATTTAGAATCAAACCTTCAATGCTTCCACGGTGGACAATAAAAGCAAATAAAACTGTCATTCTTATATGACATAATCTATAGTGCCACAAAGTGCACGAGCTCACAGAGAGAAATAAGGGAAGCAAAAACATGCATACCTAAAATGTTAGTGCAAATATAAGAATTCAACACAGTGGTTGCTGTCATAGCCCTGATGGTTTCTAGGTTAGGTTATCATGGTTTATAGAAGAGGTGATGTGTTTTATTAGATCAACTGATATGCTGAACAGCAGCAGGCAAGTGTTTTGGCATGGCATGTGTTTGTGAGATCTCTGAACTCGGAACAATCACAGTTCAAGGCTTCTGTGTCACCAAAAGGTGAAAACAGAGATACAAGGGAACTCCACCCACCAAAGAAACAGCTGGAATTAATGGCCACGACTGAAGGCAAAAAATAAGCTGTAGGGTGCAACTGCCTTTACAGCAAAGACACTTAGGAGATGGAACAAAGGGTCAGAAGGAGGAACACGTTCCATATCTCACTGCTTTGAAATCATGATGAGCTGCCTGTCTGGAAGGAGTGTTTTAACTGCACAGAAGTTACAGGAGCAAGGGAGTCATGGCATCAAATCCTATAGCCTGTGATCTGCAGAAGTCACTCAGTGCCTTCCCAGTCCCTCAGGGCCTTGGCCTGCGTTAACCTCTGCCTGTCCTGTGACCACCCAGGGCTGTGCAAACCCAGGCTCCACACTGCAGTTCATCTGCTAAAAGGAGCTAATTAAGGCAGCACAGCTGGTTCAAAGAGGGGACTCCAGCAATTTCTACTGCATCTCCTGTTACTCCCGTTGTCTGGGAAATGGTCTTCTCTTTTGCTTTCTCCAGCTCCTGGCTCTGATCTGATAGACTGAACAATCCCGCTAAGCCTCCGGACGTGGCTGTTTCTGGATTCCTCGTGAATTCATAACTGCTCTGATTTGATGATCTTCAGCCTTGTTTCAATCACTGTGCCTGAGAGTTTACAAGGGCAAACCCCTCCAGCTTTCAACACTTGCTCTGCACGTGCTGGCCAAACTCCCACAGGTCAGAGCACAGGAATGCCGTGCAAGGACTAACAGCAGCAGATGGTCCTCCAGCTTAATGGTTCCCAGGGAGCCCATGGACTCGATGAAGTAATCATTAGCAACACATTATGTTGGTTTCATGACAAATTGTCCTCCAGGAACGTAAAGTTAACACAGGATCAAGACCTCTCCTCAGAAGCTGGCCATTAACAGCTGGTCAACTATTCTGCTTTTAAATAAAATGAATAATCGTAACTGAACTCAATTTATACAAGCCACATAGAAAATTTCATAGCTGCCTCTAAATCATCCTTCATTTAAAACAAGAAGTTCAAATAATCTAAACAAGAAAAAAATGGCATGACCCAGAACCACCTTTTTTCACACAGTAAATTGAAAGCAACCACTTTCAACTCAGTGGATTTATGAAGATGGGTGCTGGAATAAGGAGGAAATACTGTTTGGATGACGTCTTCTCTGGCAACACTTTGACTACAACATTACTGACTTTTTAGCTGAGGCATACCCTGATACCTAACATCCAGAATTCCAGCCCCTGTATTCCCAGCCTAGCACTGCAGTCACATCTGCAAAGCTTTGTAGAAACCCACTAAATCTAAAAAGCTCTACATTTAAGCTGTGAATTTGAAAAAAACCCTCCACCATCTGCTAGTAAATGAAACCCTGGGTTTATTGGCAAGATTTTCAATAAGGAAATGGTTTTCAGGACAAGATTGATTCCAATGACAAGATACAGTAATTGGGGCAAACAAGAGTAAACTTCCAGAAACTACACTGCATTGACTACCTGCCTGAAAGCTTCTGTGGATTTGGAGATATGCAGGTCAATTCAAAGGGCAAAAGTCAGAATTTCGGGATAATGAAAATAGCAGAGGCTTTCTGCAAACCCTTGTTGACTTTGCTAAGAACACAAACTCTCAAAAAAGGAGACAGAGAAACCTATCTATACATTTGTATGGATGCCTCTATTTAGAAAAAAGTTTCTCTGTGCCCTGACCTCTTATCATTGCTGGTCTTATACTCTTTCTCAATTGTATCGAGTGGCTCTATCGTTATTAATCAGACATGTTGATATGACATTAATAAGACAAGCTAAGTTCTCCCCCACAGCCTGACAGAATAGAGTAGCTGATAGGTTTATGTTCTTCCAGAATTGATGGATTTTCTTATTCCCAAGTCCCCTGCCAACTGCTCTCCCTTCTCATCTAAGAGGTCTGGAGAGAAGCAGGACAGCATGGATGGGGGATGGAGTTAAATATTCCACAAATTTATCTTTACCCACCTTGTCCTCTCTTCCCTTCCACCCGCTGTCAAACATCAGGATGAGGCAGTGACAAGGGACTTCGGATCCCACAGAAGAGCTTTGTAACACTCTCCCCTTCAGCAGATTCTCTCTCTAACACACATATGTTTGACTTCACTGAAGAAGTTGCCAGGGAACCCAGCCATGATGGAAAAGTAAATCTATTCTAAAGGAGGAATGACGCTTCCTTTCCAAGGAAGGACCAAAATAGTATTAAGTACACTTCCACCATCTTTTAGGAGTGGATATTAAAAGTGCTTTGCAAACAAACAGCCTGCAACATCTCTTAGATGGTCGAGTACTGTTAATTTTCAAGGTCAAGTCTCACACTGTATCACAGGGATTAAAAAACTACAAATGGTCAAGAAACTCTCTCCCAGGCAGACAACTGTGATTTCTTTTTCTGGTCCTGTCTTGGGGTGAACCTCAAATTTTGGGACAGAATGCAGTCATGCCCATCAACAAGCACTTATGGACAAAACAACCTTCTATTCAGCAGTTCAGCAGCTTGCACAGGTACCTGTGGATTTACAGTCTTTGACAACAAAAAGAGACACTTTCAAGGAAACATTTTAAGGAACCCCTATTCTTCTCAGAACTAGCAAAAAGCTGCAGATGAAAGGAGTTTTTTTTGATACTGTAATGTTCATCACATCTCAGCCCTTTATGCTTTGCAGCTCTGGATGTTACTGGTCGTATTTTACCATCTTTCAGACTACAGTAAATCTAGGCTAAATCCACTGATTTAGCTGGATTACTCGTGTTCTGAGCTCATCTCCTGAAGCATGAAAATGTTATTTGTGGGGAAATGAGTTACTGTATTTTTCTCTCCATTAACACTGATGTGTTTCACGTAGGAAATACTGGAGGTAGTCACTGTGTGCACTACCAATGATGAGAGAAATCAGTAGAAGATCAGAACCTAATTGTTAAATGATCTTTCTGATTGTCAGAAAATTAATGGCACACTGTGGGCCATGTAGTGCATGCCTTGGAAATCTCAGTGCAAGTTCCCAACTCATTTAAATAATTTCAGTTCATACATTTAATTTGCTTTTAATGCAGACATTTAATTTGCTTTTGTTTTGTTTTTTTTAAAGCAAACCACCACGTATTAGGAATCTTTATGCACGCACATGTACATACACAATTTCCAAGAAAGTGCTATTTTGAAGCAAATTATATGAAATGTAAAATTAACAAAATGCAAATAATATAAACAATCCAAATTAAATATTAAAACAATGCCGTATTTGAATGACTGGGTTTTATTTTCATAAGAAGCTAAACCATAAACCATTCTTACCAATGCAACACCCAGCTGTTTGGTGTTTAGCAGTGGAATAACATTATTCTAGTGCAGCTGCTGTTATTGTTTGCTGTATTTCTGCCAACTCGTGGAAGCCAGAGATGTTCGTCTCGCAGAGAGGGACAGCTCTGATGAAAGCTCCAGTTTGACAGATGCTCCCATCAACAACTTTGTTCCTCTGATTGACTACACGGTATTTTAGGCAAATTAACCTGTCCAAAAAAATTCTTTATTGCTATGTTTGTGGCACAGATGGAAATATGAACTTGACAATGCTGGGTACTAGCTTAGCAATTAACTGAGATGTTTCAATAGACTAATGAACTTTCATTCAAAGCATGCTCCCCGTCAGGAGAAGAGACAGGCTGTTGTTTGAGGAAGTGTTGTAGAATGTCAAATAGATCTTGACAGTGATGCTACTATGAAATCTGAAATACTAGAAAGGCAGAGAAAGGAAATAATTTAACACCTTTATAATCTCGGGAGATCTGAGATGAATCTTTATTATCAAAGTCTGAAACTCTATCGCATTTTACAGTCCTTTTGCTGTACTTCACACCCTGTATAATAACAGTTCTCAGTCACTACAGCTGTTCCACTTTGAATGGTCACCAGTTATAGAGAAGAAGAAAAAAATCAAACCATCATTCTTCTATTTTATGAAGATATTACCATCCAACTAAATAATTGTCCAAGAAACTATTACAGGAAACTCACGCTATCTGAAATATTAAGGTAAAAAGAGAACTACGCATAATTAGTATATAGAGATAAATATTTAAAGGATTGATTTGCTTGGGGAGAAATGAATGTAAGGTTCTAGGGCAGCCTGAAGAAAACACAGAAAAATGACTTAAAAACATGCATTTGATAAACTGAATTGACATTTCTGGGATCCAGCTTACACTGTGTATCTACAGCTCTTATTGGAGTAACTCTGGGCAAATCATGTCCTCGTTGGCCCAATTCACACACGTTATCCGGACTGGGGACAAGCAGAGCAGGCCAGAGAGCAGCATTTTGCTGGATCAGAACTGAAAATCTGACTGTTCTCACAGGAATACTTCTCAATCCCATTTATTCAACACAGATAATGTATTCTCTAATTTTTGACAGTCACATCATAATTCTTCTGTTGGGGAGGAGCTAAACCTGTCCCGTTATAGCTGGGTACCTAACCTTGAGTGAAAACCTGCACTGTGACAAAATATAATCCACTTTTCCTACATACCTTGTAAACAGCTTGATTCTCATCATAAAATATTAAAGCCTAATATTGCAGTTGGTTCCTTCTGAGTATCAAGACTTGGAGTAGCCCCAAGCATGTCAAACACGCATTGGAAACGCTACATTTTTAAAGCAAGGCAACGTGTTAACTGATATACTGCAATATTTAGTCTAAAAAACCTCTGAACAGTTTTTAAAATTCTTTAAACCATTAACTATTTGATGACCTAACAGTGCTAAAATGACCATTAAAATTTAAAGCGGGCTTTTTAAAAAGTCGGCAGTAAATAAAATAATATGAAAATACTGCTCTGCTGCTATATTTAATCCTATAACAGGAAAATTGCTTCTCCTACTTAAACTAACTGCAATATTCCCACTGGTTTCAAAGCAATTCCACGTATTAGCTTGTAACTTGGACAAGTGCCATACTACAGTGGTTCTTTGAGCTGACAAATTAACAAACCAGGTAAGACGAGCAAACAGCCCTGACCCTGTGTCTTCCTTCACCTTCCAGGTACACCAAGGGCAAGGCTGGATCTCCTGCTGCCATGCACTCACTGCTCCAGAGCAAAGCCTCAATACAAACCACTGGATAAAACATTTATCTTGATTCCTTTCTCAAACTGTTACATGCTGCTTACTTCTATTCCTCTTGAAATGATGCTCATAGCCATAGGTATCAAAATTAATTATGCAGACTATTATTGTACATGGCATACCTGTTTCTTACATTTAACCATCAGAGCGAGCTGTTTAGCTATGACAAATAGGAAGACATGTTATCAGTGCTCTACTTCTTATTAAGGATAGAATCACAAAAAACAGGCTATTTTTGTCAGCCAGAATCTTATAGGAATATTTTCTATCCACCAACTCAGAGGTTCCTGCCAATATTTCCTGTTTCACACAATTTCCCAATATCAATTTATGAACATTTCTTTATCTCTGGAGATATAATACAAAACCTGAGGCAGCCAGAGGGTGAACATCCATTTAAACATCTTTCAGCAGCTCTACATGATATTCACCAACACGTTCCTCACCTAAACCGCTTGCCCTGATTCCACAGGATCAAGTGATGAAACGCCACAGTTCAGAGCTAAGGGGGACAATTCAAAGCAAGTGGGGTTTGGGAAAGAGGCTGTGTGAGGAATTACTGCAGCCAGAAGGGTGAAGGTAGGTTGAATCCCTCGAGAGGAACAGCAGCCCTGTTAGTGGCAAGTTGATGATCCACTGGTAGCACTGTGAGGAGGCAAAAATGGGGATCTCTTTGTTTAAAGGTGGCATTAGAGCAAAAAGCTCTGAGGACCTTTTGCACCTGACACATCCTGCTGAGATCAGTACAGTATTTCTGTCTCAATGCACCTGTTTTATGTTCCCCAACACAGAGACTGGGCAGGGTGATGTCAGCCTGGAGCTCCCCAGAACAGTTCCGTCTGCGAAGGCTTCATCGTCCAACAGGGAGAAATGGGCAGACAACCTATTGACTACACAAATCAATTCCTTTTGTTGTCCTGGCCCATGAAACTCTGGTAAATTTTGGCGCCAGTAAAATCATCTGAAATTCCCTTTTAACTTGAGGATGAGGTTTTCCGGCTCTTTAAAGCAGCCTGCTCGGATAGCAGGCAGTGCAAAGGCACTGCTGAAAGAAACACTGCAGGGAAAGGCCGAGAAAAGTTCTGTTTGCAGGAAAGGGGAGTTAAAAGGCTTGCCTCAGGAACTGTAATCAAACAGCCAGATTAAAGGCAGTGCTGGATCTCCTGAAGTCCACAGGAATTCTCAGGAAGGCCCCGCTCACGCCCTGAGAAGACAATGAGTCAGTGGCTGCCCTCTCTGTTTGAAAAGCTTCCCTATTTCTCCCTCCATTTCATTTGTATCACACCAAAGATGAAAGACCTGGTGACTGTCACATGCCTGGTACCTCCTGCAGCACGGGGTGCGTCAGAGGGCAGAGAAGAGAGATCCATAAAAAGGAGGGGAATAAAGCTGGGGGGACTGGTGAGGGACTGCTGATGTAACAGCAACAGTGCAGCCCCATCTCCAGTAAGTCATGGGACTAACCCTGTGTGGGGATGGATCTTTGGATGCATTTATGATGCTTTGCAGTGATGGAAAGAGGAGGATAAGGCAGCATTACTTGAACGAGGAACATATCTACAGATATACAGACATAAACATATATACATCAAAATATTTACAGCCCCACGCATTTGTAAATCACTGCGCTGCCTTCAGTCTGCAAAACATTGCTGGTGATTTCTAAAACTAATTACCTGGTATTTTCCCCCCTCATTCTCCTAGTTCTTTATTCACTATAAAAATGACAGTTGTAACTTCTATAAAATGTTGATTCAATTCAAGACACTTGGTAAATTTACCATCACCAGTTCCAAAGCGAGCTTAAGGAACGCCCTACCAACCTGTTCCTGGTTTATAAATAAACTGTACTTCCTGATGCAGAAATTAAATGTGTTGCTTGGGTAAGGTGGTGAACTGCAGCCAGAATTATATTTTATGGAAATCTGTGACAAACAGGCTAATAAGCATTCTTTATTTTTCATCATGTTTTTGATACCTCACCAATCGCACCTTTGCAGTTGCTAATTCACAACATTTACCAAGTTCCATTTTTCTGTATGAACAATATTCCCTGCAGAAGATGACTTTGAGCCTTCCTCCGCAGATAAATCTGATATACACTCCCTTATTTACTATTGATTGGTCAAAAGAAAATCAGCCCATTCTTACTTGAACCCTAAACAATCTTTCTCTTTCACTTTTCACATCAAAGCTTTTTACTTCCTTGAGACATCAAACTGACAACTACAGTCCCATTTTGGTTGAAATGGTAAATACTGTTTCAGTGCTTGCTGCTGCCCAGTCATGGTAATTGTGGGTGTAAACACTTGTTCTTGTTTCAGAACTGGGAGTTGGAGGCTGCATCCTGCCCATCATATTTAATTATCACCATGAGCTCACCTCCTCCTCGTGCCTATTCCAGTGATGGATCATAGCTCATGCTACACTGGTAAATTTTTCATGTAGGCACCATTTCCTTATTATGGTTTGCATTGTGCTGAGCACAGTAGGACTCTGTCCCTATGTGGCATCATAAAACAGTAAGACTAAAATAATAGTTGTAATTATCAGTAGAAAATAATTAGATGAAAAAGACTGTGACCTCCCAGTGACAAATCACAATAAAACCCCAGTACATAAAGCATTCAGGATTCTTAAAAGCACCGGCACCAGCGGAAGTTGTGCTGGTGATAGAGACAAAGCAAAAAAATCACTGATAGAAATACTGTAATGCCCTCTGGGAGCACTTCCATCCGCTGTAGACATGTCTGTGCTCCTCTGTAATGGGGAAAGACAGGCTCACCTGGAAGTTGGTGAGTCACCCACAGAAGGAGCATCTCTGTCTGCACTGACTACACAGAGAACAGCAGGGAAAGAACAGGGTTCTGATTTTGTCACCTCATTTGGAGACTAATACTAAGAAATTTAAGCCCTCCCCTCTGATAAATGGACAAGGACTGTGTGACAGGAGCTTCATAAGAAAGGTGGGTTTTATGCCATTAAGCCTGCAACGTTTTGCTCTGAACTTACTTCTGTTCAACGATAAGATAACTCAGTATCATTAGAGAGGTTTCTCAGTGATTCAGAAGATGACACATCAGGAAGCAGTGTGCATCTTGCAGAGCACTTAATGCTCAAAATCAGAGACCTTCAGAAACAGAAGCTTTTTAGAGAGTTAATGATAAGCCCCAGCAGCCACCCAGAGTCCTGCCCACATTCACTGGTGTCAGTCAACACAGCTCCACTGATTACAATCACAGTTAAAAACTAGACTTGAGCTGAGGATCCATCTCATGGTTGCTTTTGTTCAGAGGTCTCTATATACTTCTTTCTCATTTTTCAGTCAGGTAACATGAAAACACTAATAGAAAAGGAGCATCCCCACGAAGGCGATAATGAGATGGTAAATCTAGAGATTCTCCTGGAGTTCCTGTAAGCAACAAAAAGGGAGCTGTTTGAAGTAGAGGTTTCCATCGGAAACACAGAGGGTAATCTTTTAAATACTGCATTTATTCAATAAAAATATTTTAGTGAAGCTGCACAGGCTACATTCTTGCAAGAGATCCTCTCCAATCCTCTGGGTAATGAGTCCACAGTCCCAGTTACAGCCAGGAGCTCCAGGATCACTCTGCATCTGTTCTACAGCCAGAAGGTGCAGGAGGTTTGACTCCAGCAGTTCCCATCCCTAGGGCAGGGGGCATATGTGGCTGTGCCACTGCAGAACAGCTTCCTCCATCTCCAAGACCTGGCTGTATATTAGCACTTTCTCTTTTCCCTGTAGTACCTAGAAATGACCTATTTATTTGATGCACAGCTCAGTGCCTTAATAACTTTGCTATTATTGATGGAATTTGCATCCTTACTGACGTTTGGACTGTGGAATTATCAAAAATACCATTAAAAATATTAATGATTCTGTCAGCAAATGGCACATTTTTAATGGTACCTACTGTATTAAACCAAGTATGCAGTGAGCAAAATGGATATTTATTGAAAGGTATGTTTAGTTTGCAAAGCTTGGGTGCTGTCCAGCCTGACTGGCTGTACACATTAAGCAAATCCCTGTCCAGAGATTACAACACAATTTCCTCTCATTAGTGTAAAGTGAATGACATTTTGAACTTTTGTGGGAAGACACATTTCAAGAAATCAGAGAAGCTGGTGTCTGGAAGCTAAACCACCAGGTCATTACTGCCACAGCACTGTGTGATAACTCAATAGCAGCCACAAAAACTGACCTGCAAAAGCATCCATGGAAATGGTTCCTTCTCAGCAGTTACAGCACGCCCTGAAAAATGTACTACATAACTTGGTAGAGATAGGCTGTTAACCAGCTCCTCTGTCTCATGGCCATACCTTTCTATCCCCTTGTAAACTGAGAAGGTGGTTATGAACCCCTCTCCACAGGTACAAAAAAATACCAAGTCCCTTTACTAACTCCCCTCCTGATGACAAGAAAGAGATGGGTTTGTACAAGCCTGAGACTGCCCAAGTCTGTGGGTTCTGCTTTCAGAAGCAGCAGCTGGCTCACTCACTTCCAGTGCCTCGGAGGCATAATTCCCTTCATCATCTGGAAAGGGGAAAAAGCTTCCTCTCCTCACTCCCTTCTTTGAAAAAACTCCTACACAGAGTGCTATGTGGGGAGGACTGCTGGTACTCCACTGCTTCCCCAGAGCCTCTGAGCTGCTGTAACTCAGCTGAGCACCATCTACTGAAACAATCGTTTGTTTATATTAAATCTTACTTCAAACATTATAATGGTATCATTTTATATTTATACAGAGCTATTCATCCCGGAGGATCCCAAAATGTTTCAGCTACTTATGGGCAGCAGCTGTTTAATAGCGGATGGTATGACTGCACAGCAGTGCAGGGCAGAAGCAGGCAAGAGCTCTGCATCCAAGAGAAACTACAGGGGGAATTCAGGCAGGTGAAACAGAATTACCCAAACTGCAATTTAGCCAAGACGCCTGGGGCTAACATCTCTGTGCTCACAAAATGTTGCCCTTAACAATTCAGAGGGCATTCATCTGTTGACAAATAGAGAGAAATGTCTTTGGGTATTCGTGCAGCTTGCTCCACTCAAAAGCAAATTGAAAATTATAATAAAGCCTGTTCCACATTCTTCATTCATTAAAGCTGTGTTTGTGCCATGTTATTCCTGGGCACATTAGCATCTGCTGGGAAGAGCTCATTAAATGACCATTAGCCTGGTCTCCTCTCCTTCCAAGACAGTGCAGGAGCTGAAAAGTCTGTCCTTCCTTCATGGCACCACACATGGAAATGGCAACAGGACAGAATTAATTTGGGCAGGAAAGATAACATAGAAAGCTTTTTGTTGGAAGCAACTGTGAAGTAGAAGGAAGAAAGTGCAGGAAAAAAAGCTTCTGAATAGCAAGTTTAAGAAGAGGTACTGCCACAGTTATTGAGGAACAACTGCCATCACCCACAAAAAAGCCCCAGACGACCTTGGCCACTGATCTACAGGGACTTGCCTCACACTCATAGAGACCTGGTCCATCAATAAGTCAACAGGTAACTTAGGGTGTTGGAATGACCCTTAAAATAATGGTGCCAAAGAAACATTTCATGGCCCCAGAGCCTTCCCAGACCCTTCTGTAACCAGAACCTCGTCTGCAGCAACTGGGGGTGTCACCAGAACCGATGGGCAAAGCCTGCACTCCACTACAGGAGGAGAAGAACTTGTGGGAACAGCTGAGTTGAGGAGAGAATGAGAAAGAATCAGATTTGACATGGGAAGCACCAAACCCAAAGCAATTCTCAAGTTCTCATGGTCTCCCTGCTACAGATCAGCTCTGAGACAAGGCAGAGATGACACATTAACATTGCTTTTCTTTTCTTTTTAAAACAAAGTATTTCTCAGTCCTACCAGCCCATCACAAAACATGAGAGCTGGAGTTAACAGACGCAAAAGTAATATTGAAACTGCGGAAATGAAAAGACGGGAAGAATCTTGCATTTCAAAAGTAAATAAAAGAAGCTGAGGGCTAAAAATTATATTTGGGGATTTTTATTTTATGGAATGTTTTTCTGCTGGAGAGAGTGCAACGGGGCACTGGTTTTATAGACTGTATAGACATCATTGCCTTATATCTTCCCCCTCTTACTCTCTTCCATATTATACTTTTTGATTTACTAGGAATACTTGATTTTGAATTACAAAAATATTGATTTACAAGGATTTACAAGGAATAATAAGGAGTAACAGAAACTGTCATACAGGATCAAGGCACTACAGTCATCTCCCTTCTTATCAAGTCTGTGACACTCTTTCAAAATATCTAATTTGGAGTTCAAAATAGCCAGTTGTTGGCAGTCATGGAACAGTCTAGCAACCATCCTTGTAACCACTAAATAAAACTTGCAGATTTACCAGCCCATATTTATAGCCTCACCTTTCCCTGAAGGTGAGGCTATTTGGTGCTTTAGCCTCATTTATCAAAGAACCAATATGGAAGAATCTCTACATCTCTGTGCTCCCCTCACTCATTCCTCTCCAGAAGCTTTGAAACCACTTCAGCTGATCTTGCCAGAAAGACAGAGATCTGAAGAACCTATTTTTCCAACAAGTTCCAGAAAAAACAGGCAGCTGTGGAGAAACTCTATCAGTAACTCCACTGAGCAAAGCTGCAGTGCAAGCTCAGCTCCTGCCATCTTCCCACGAATCCCCCCAGAACAAAGTTCCCAGAAATGCTCAGCCATGGACAGCATTGCTGCCACAGCACGGGCTCTGGAGAAGGCAGCTCCAAGAGATGCCCCAGCAGGAATTCAGCAATTCACCTCCTTGTAACTGTTTGCTAATCTTTCCTGTCGCAACTGCTCCGGCCAAATAGGTTTTGGAAATTTCCCAGCGATATTGTGTGTCAGTGAGCTCCACAGACTAATTAGACACCACACAAAAGCTTTTCCTTCGGGGTGCCTTCGGTTCCACTGTCTATCCCCCCCTTCCTTGCAACCCAGAAGGAATTAGATAGTCTGCATCGCAGACAGTAATTACTATCACCTTGTCCTCTTAATTGATCTGGCTCCAGTGAGCAATAAGAAATTAAAATAATTAGCAGATATGCCTAGTGTTCCTCAAGTCCCACCTACACTTAGTACTCTATTTACTTTGGAATCAGCTGGGTCCATCCCTGCGCTGTGCTGCTGAGTGCTCTGGCTCACCACGCCGTCTGACTCACCAAGTCTGGAGAAGTTTCCCAACTCATCCACAAAACCCAGCTGTAGCTGCTGCAATTGGCAAACACTCCATCACCAGCACTGCAGCCCTGGTGGAACAGCTCTTTCTGAAGCCTCGTTTGGAAAGCAACGGAGGCTCAGTGTTCTCCTGTCCCCTGGAGAGACAGAGGATTACGGAGAGGTCTTCATGCTGTCAACATTTATGCATTTGCTCCACTTTCGCAGAGAAACACACACACATACAAGTTGGGAAGAGAAGCTAAAGTCTTGGAATAAAAATAGCATATTTAAGGGATTAATTTCAGTTTTGTTCCTAGCGATTTCGACGTTGCATTAATTAATGTTCCATCTTGACTGCTGAGCACGGACAGATTTATTTTATTTTAATAGGAGGAGAGAGCTTTGAGCACCATGTGGTTTTTCCCAAGCATTGCTCCTCCAGTAGCTAAATGTGGAGCTATCACTTCAAGTAAATTGTGCCCTCTCTCTGCCCTTAGCAAATAGTCAGTGATTTTGTTTTTTAATTTTTCCTTCTACGCACAAATAATCTGCATCTATTGCCCTCCTTTCAAGAAACAAGAGAAAATCCAGACCCCAGCAAAGTTCGAGCTTCCCCTGCCTGCACTCTATAAATTTAGTCAACAATATTAATCCACATCGAACAATTCTGCAGAGTACAACAACAAGCTGGTTACACAGACAGGGATGCATTCGGAATTTAAATGAGTTCCTGTTATTCTCATTCTCTTCAAGCCTGCACAGTGCTGAAGAAGCCTGTCTAATGTCTCTTAAACAGTGGAAAAAAAAATCAATTTAAAATATTTTTAACTATTCTGCTAGTACTATTGTCTGTACTCCTGATGGAGAGAGTTTCTTGATTTGCTCTCCCTCCCCAATTAACAGCACTCATCAAAGACACACATTGCCCTGGTCGTCTTGACAATGTGTTATGATTAAAAGACTCAAATACTTTCACCTTATCGTGCATTTAAAAACATAATGAAAAAAAAAGAGTATTTAACATCCTGCAAGTTTGTTGTTTCTTCATTCCTTCTACTTTTAAATTCTTTCACTGTTATGCTTTTTAATTTCTATTGCAATACGGCTGATGAGGCCAACTCACTGTGCTAGGAGCTGTACAAACAAAAATAATGATATAATATACTACTTATTTAACTAGGTTTCATACAATATATTCTCCCACCCTCAACATATTGTCTAATGGTCAGGCTAATGCTTATTAGGGAAATGGTGAATATTTGTGCCTATTTAAATCAAATCAGGTCATTGCCTGTTCTTCCTGCACAACATTCACTGAATTAAAACACATTATATTCCCTTGTCTCCTCTTCTCCAGCACATCAAGGGATTACTCAAAAAAAGAAAAGATCTTGGCTACCTTTCAAAGTAGGCTCATCCGTCTGTTTGTGTCCTCTCGAACAGCACCAGGTTGCATAAGTTAATGTGGACTGTACTCCTCCACTTCTGGCTTCAAAGGATCCCTTCCACCAAAGAGCTCATTAGGGAACTCTTCGACCCATCACCAATAATCTCTATTCCTTGCTCTTTTCTATCACTCACTATAACCTAAAGTTCCATCCTGCTGTCTTTAACATTCAGGGAGGCCTTTCTTCAGATCCACGTGAACTGGACACATGAACAAGCATGTCTCTGACAGGCAGAAGTGGTCAGTGCCTGCAGGATCCCTTTCACTGGGTCAGTAACGGAAACGAAGACTAACACTGAAAGAAATGTTGGAATACTGTGTGAAAAGCAACCAGCACTCAGGCTGAAAGATAAATTTCATCATTAGAGTCCCATCTCAGACAATACTCCAATCACACTCTGGCCCTACAACACTGTACCCTGAAATAACCCCCCTAACATAACTCAGAGTGGACATTTTCACAGGAGAAGCTGACTGCTATTTGTACGTGGAATTGACTGTGATAAAGGAATGCATTTGATTTCCAAGGTTTAAATATTGCATAGTATTTTCTCTGAAATCTTTGCTTGAGAAAAAAAATTCCTTGCTCTCATTTGAGCTAAAAAATTTCTTGGTGTTTTCTCCTGGGCTCTTAGAGCTCCTTTACGCATTTTATTGTAAAGAAAGAAGGAAGAATTATGGTAATTTAATGTTTATTCTTCTTTGTGAAGCACTCTCAGCTCTTCTGTATAAATAACTAAATGCTCTTATTAGTCCTAACATACTGAGAAATACATTCTATTTGAGTCTGCTCAGTGTGAAATCTATGGCAAACCAACTTCTGTCTCTTGCCCTTATTTTTTCAACAAGAGTTTGATATTTCCCTCTAGTTTTTTCTCACCTGCTGTTCCGACAGCAGCATCCCCCCAGGCATTAAGGATGGGGAAGGATGGGGAAGGACTGTGCTCTTACTGGGACAGCAATTTTGTATTCTGTGATCAGACAATCTGGCCCTTACATTTATTTCTGCAGCGTGTGTCTGTCAGCAGACAGAATCTGCTCTACAGGCTCCACTGGGCTGGGCAGACACCAAGGGAACAACCAGCAGGATCAGGAGCACTGATGCCACTATTCCCAGGGACTACTACTAGAGAGGTTCCCAGGATCAGCCATCAGGAATTGCAAAGCCCTGGGATGCTCTCATCACATGGCCACACCTGTGCCGGTGGGGCAGCCACGGTGGGAACTGCACTAACACGGCACATTCCTCTTGTTTTAATTGAAATGAAAGGTTCAGGAAAGATTGTAATTTCTGGAGAAAACTTCACATCTCCAAATATTTCTGATAGCACGTCAAACTGCAGCTTTTTTCCCCCTCAAGTCTGAAATTTCCATGCACTTTAGGCTAAAACACTTTCAAACGAGCAGAAGGACACAGAGGTTGCTTGTGAAGTCAAGGAAGAGAAAAACGGCAGTTCAAATTTTCAACGGACTGAACTGCCCGGTGGACATATCTCTCACTTCTCACTAACGAGGTAGAAAGCTGAGAAGGAACTGTGCTCCTCACTGAAGTGAGAGAGAACATGAAAATTAAGTACAGCATCTGCTTCAGCATCGGCTCTGGAGACCTCAGCAGAGAGGAGCAGAGATCAAGCCAACCTGAGTTTCAGCATCGTCTCTCTATGTACCTTTTTGCCATGGGGAAACTACAGTTCTTCTACTGCCATTTTATTTCCATCCATAAAATGATGATGATAATATTAATTACTTATCTGAGGCAGTTAAGATTGGGTATAGATTTTATTTCTACATTATGGCACATTTCTGTAGAACTATAATAGCAGAAATGTTTGAGCTTTTCTAATCTTTCCCACATTACAGCTGCATTTGTAAGCACCCAGAGCTCAAATTGGCAAGTATTTGTTCTCTCTTCTCATATTGATTTCAATAGGACTTCTGAGCACTGAGTATTTTCAGGAGCAGTTTACATGCACAGGTCTCAGAGTACCACATCGTCAGTGAATGGAAATAAATGCATGGTAAAGAATAACAGCTGCAAAACACAGGGGGATATCCTACGTCAGATGCAAAAATCCACAGCCTCAAAAGAAGAAAACAGTTCAGAAAATCATGTTATTTTTCTATGAAGTATGGAGATTAGCAGACATTAAACGCAAATGTATAATATTATACATGTATCTCTATAAACACATGATTTTCTGTCTTTCTGAAACTGTTCAAAATGGTAAGGAAAACTACACAAATGACTTGTTGATTGCACTGTGAATCTAAGAATTCTCTAATTATCACTGCCATCTCCTCATAATTTCAGAAGCTAAGTTGTTTAAGAAAAGAAAATCAAATCCTGACACTAATAACTGTATCTTTCAAGTTATTTTTCCTCTCTCAGTTATTGTGTGTGCTAATGTTCCTTCTTCATTTTTTTTCTAATACTTTTACAAACAAATGCAAATATTGATGATTCAAACTAAGAACAGAAATCATTTTTCAGCAAGTATATAAACCTCTGGAAAAGAAAAGAGAAATGCTGGGCTTGGGTAGCACATGCTGGGGCCTCTCTGCATTTTAAGAAACTTCCTGTGCATTTGAGGTGGGGAGGTTGGTTGTTGAGGACAGCCAAGCTCCACGCTGATGCCTGGGCCAGTTGAATTTGGGAGCTGCTCAGCTATAAACTGTCCTGCCAGCACACCTATTTATGAAATCCCTCCTGGCTCAATAGCCTGAGCCAACAGAACACGTAACACCAACTATAACCCACAGTCTTTGCAAGGCCAGTGGGCAGCATGGAGATGTCTCCTTCAGCCCATTTGGCAATTTTGGAGGTCAGGGCACTACACAGCATTAGTAGGAATGCAGGGATAATGATGAATGCTCATTGTTTGTCAGGCAAAGAGGTATTTAATATATGCCAGAACACAGCAGTGAGGAACACACACCTTATTTCCTCTGTCAATGGAAGACACCTTTTCTTTCTTGCAAATCAGTTCTTAGTAAGAAACTTGCACAAAGAAAGGTGGCAGCATTCTTCCTTCTCATGTTAAGTAGACTAAGCTCTGAATTCTCCTTTTGTGTAGTATGTTCCTTTAGAGACACGAAGGCAGTAAAATTTTTTAAAGGGATATCATCCTGCACAGCAGAGAGGTGAATTTATATTAATGGTGCTACAGAAAAACTCCCCCAACTGGGCTTCTGCCCAACAGAGTTAAACGCTCCATCTTTCTGAAGAAGGCAGCTTCTCAAGAACATCATTGAGGCTGGATCACAGAAAGGGGGAATGACATGAACTTCCAGTCTTCAGGCTGATCAAAATGCAACTTGTGCAGAAGGGGTTGGATGAACCTCAAGTGCACAGCTGCTTGTTTTACAGTTTCATTTTTTACATTCTGAAAGTTTATGTGATCTAATTAGCCATTTTATTTCACAAAAATATATTTTGGCACTGTTGGACTTGGAACAAATCAAATGGAAGGGGTTTGCTTACAAGGGGAGGCAGACAAGCTCATGGAAAATAAGCATTATGCTTCCTTTTCAGAGACATTAGCATGGAGAAGTAGAGCTGAGCTACACTTGCATGGAGATTACTTCACCAATTTGAAGCTCTTAGGTGCTATAAATTTGTTTAAATCTATGTAAGAAAAAACAGTCACAATGCCTTGCTGGAGTGCCTAAGTATTATTCCATCGAAATGAAAAGGCTAAGAAAGCAAGAGGTGGGAAAAACACCATGTGCCCCTGGGTTATCTGCACTGCTGACCCCCAGCCCCACCACGACGAGCACCAGGGGATTTATCACAGGGCCATCTTGCTTCCAAAAGCCCTCTGGTTTCTCATCACACTGCCTGCCCTTTCCTGTAGCAGCTCTCCTGCCTCTGATTTTATCTGGTTACCCGAGAAGGTGGATTATGATACTTCTCATTTCCAAGCACCAGCACTGTTAAAGGGTTATCCAAGGTGTGGGTTTTGCCAGAGAAAACACAGCAATTAGGTTCCTGTATCTGTAGCTGTTCTGCAGCACAAACACCCTAGGGAAGACATCCTGACCATGAATATATCCAAGACATCTGGATAAACAAAAACATATCATCTCCGGAGCCAAATGTCAACCAGCCACTTCTAAAAAGCACAGAGATAAAATATCCACCGGTGCTTAGAGAGCTGATACAGACCTGCTCACTACTTGACCCAAAACAGCTCTTAAGCAGAGCTAAGATTCATCCTGCTCCCACATAACTCTCTTCTGAGAAAAACTTTTTTCCCAGCCAGAGGACAAAAATATGCCCTTCCTCCTCTGCCTTAGCTTTGTAACGTGAAGGAAAACCACCCAAATTAAAACGCCTCAACTGAGACATTACCAGGAGATTTGGAAAACAAGACAGAGTCTCGTGTTAACATCTTACTCACTGTTTTCACGCCACCACTTGTGATAAAAGCAAAGTATTAAGGCATAAATTAGTCATAGAACAGCTGCATACTTAATACATACAGTCTACTTGAATTTAACTCCCAGGCTCTATCCGGAAAATCTGAAGTCCTAGATTCATCACTATGGGATAAAAAGTAAGGGGGAAGGGCTGAATCTCCACAGTTGTCTTCATCCGAAACCAAATACCCTGACAACAAACAGGGCAGGTATCCTCTGGCTGTGAACCCCCACCAGGGATACAGGATAACCAGCACTTACTGCCATCACTTCTTGCATTACAAGAGCAATTTGAGTAACCTGAGGTGAATCGTTACACTGCACAACATCCTCAAAATGCTCGAGCAAGAAGCACTTTGTTTAAAGGATCTCTGAATGCAAACATGTCTAATCTACAGAAAACCTCAACCTCTTTCTGCTTGTCCTTCCTTTAGTCCAACTCACAGGAAATGACATTTAGCTCCAACCGACAGGACCGATAACAAGGATAAAATACCTTTTTACTTCAAATGCCCATCTATCACTATTGAAAATCTGAATGTCCCTTGATGATGCAAGAAGGTGCATTTGTTTCTCTTAAAAAGTCGATGGATTCATTTCTTTTCATTAAAGGAATAAATCTTATAGTGTCTCTTACTGCTAGCAGCAACATGATTGGCTCCCAATCTGGATCAGGCCTCCCGTGTTTGACAGTGAACACGTGTTTGATGAAAGACAGCCCTTACAGAACAACTGGCTGATCATGGGGAAATAGCAATACTTCACAGTCAAAAAACATGGCACAGATGATAAATGATGGAGTTGTCAGAAAAATAACAACTTATGCACTTGAACATGCAGATGTGGAAAGGGATAGAACTTTTCCTATTATTTCTCTAGCTTTTACAAGGTGCTTGGTCCGAAGTCACAACAGCGTGCTGGCCCCTAAATCTCAACTTTCTTGGGAAACATATAAAATGCACATTCATTAAGCACCTTCTATGACCAAACATTAAATACACTTCTCATTGCTAATTTACCTATTAACCAGTTATGCAGAAGTAACTCAAGCAGAGTGGCACAGGAATGCTGGTGTGTAGTGGGGCACATGCAATATCCATGGGCCCTGGGCATTTGTTAGGACATGTGGTGATGTGCTGAAATGGTTTTCACACTATTATTTGCTCTGCTCTAAAACTTCTGACCAAGGAGGTTCTAATTTTCCTGTTCCATCAAGTCCCACAGGTTTTTCCTACTTTACAAACTTAATCATCAATTCGCTTTTCCTTGCTCCCTTTTTTAGCTAATTTTTTGGAAAAAATTTTCAGGAAGATGATGCAAACAAGCATTTTTTAAGGCATCAAAGATACTTAAAGTATTGAATAAACAAAGTCATTCTGACTGAAGACCAAAAGGGTTATGCAGGACAGAAAAATTTTTGCTGAAGTCATGATGTTCTTCAGCTGTGCTGTGAGGAGTGATGGGTTACCTTGTGTTCCTTGCATGCCTGGCTGCTGGAAAAGAGCTGCAAAATGAGGCCAACCTACCAGCAGAGACAGGATATCAAACATACAATTTATTGCATGGGATGGTGTGCCAGGAGATGGACAGTCAGTTCTGGCCCACACCAATCCCAAACATTAGCCCCATGTTTGGTTGGACAGTTTTCAGCAGTGAGTCCCACACACTCTTACACAGCCACATGTATTTCAACTGAAGGAGGTAGCAATGAATACTCAATCCCATAAACATGTTACTGCATGAAGACCTTCTCTGCTACAATTTAGGATAGATGCTTAATCAATTGCCTTGATTTACTAAGCTTTACTGCTTTCTAAATGAGTAGCAATCCATAACACAGTTTTCAGCACGGTTTTAGAACCCTTGATCATTTACCCCATTAAATCACAGGGAGAAACACAGGCTGCTAGTGGGAGCATGTGCTGATTTGATATGCAATTCTGTGACAGCAAAACACACTGCAAAAATGCATTTGCTGTTCCAGTTGACATAGAACACAATATTCTGAAAGAAAATATTAGCCTTGCCACTGCTCCAGCGAGTGATATGTCCCCTCCAATTTAGTACATGCAATAGGCTACAGGATGAAAACATCCCGAAGATACCAGAAGAATTTATAAGTCAATGATCTGCTTATGAGGAATGGAGAGTGCTGATGCAAGCTGCAGTCTCACTGATAAAAAAAATGGATTTCCCATAGCATTGCCGATAGCACTGGGAACTAATTGGCCTGGGTTTCCTCCTGCTGACTATCCTGTGTTCATTTGGGCTTGCTCTGGAGGACCCAATCAATCACAAGCCCAAGCTGCAGCTGACCCGTAGGCAACCACAATTAAAACTCAGTTCCTACTTACTTAAAGGTAGAAAGTGAATTTAACCTGATCTAAGTAAGGGAGAGGGAGCTTGAAACCACTTGCAGTCCCTAAGATGTTCTATCACTTCAGACAACCCTTTTCCTTTTCAGAGGTGTTTTCATTGCCCACAGCCTTTAAGAGAGCTCACACACCATTTTTGCAGCTGGTTCCTCTGCCAGATGCAGGGTGGATACAGCAGGATGCTACAGCAGCTCAGGATCCTGAGGATCGGGCACATGGTTCTTAAGGAACTCACTGACTTTCTTTAATGAATGCTCTGCCTAAAACTAATGATGTGGTTGTGCTCACAGCACTTTCCTGGGCATTTGGCAATTTATTTGCCTATGTGCTACAGAAAAGCAATGCACAAGAAAAAAACCCTCTTGGAATACGCCATGAGTTGCAATGCATTTAGAAGCAGGCTGTGCACATCCTTGGAGATGCAGACACAAGCACCTTGGATTGTGAATCTGTGTCTGCCCAGGTGCTTCCTGGAGAGACAAGTCCTACAGAGCTTTATAAAGATGGGGAAAAGGAGGTGGCAGAGGAAGAAGCAGCAATCCCAGCAACATGGATAGCACTTCATCCAGGACACAACAGGGGATATAAATGGATATATTACAGAGCTTTCATATCTCTGCTTCCAAGTGCTTCTTCTGGGATACAATGTCCATGGCTGCCTGTCCCAGCCTGGCATCTCATTCTTTTCCTGGCAAGAAACCAGCATTTGCTCATCTCACTGAGTCTCAATCTTAACCTCACTCTTCTCATATGGTGCAATTTAACTTTTAGGAATTTATGGCAGGATCAAATCTAGCTCAGTGGTTTCTAAATGTAGAGCCCATACAGAGACAGAAAGTGAACCTCTTTCGTAGACAAAAGCTGTACTGAACACGGCAGGTCATAGGCAAGTCAACAACAGTTACACAAAAACCCCACCATTAATAAATAAAACCATCTCACAACAGCTTGTATATACGAGCTCTGTATTTTCAGAGGCCTCATTTAAAAAAAATTATAAATAAGAAATTACTTTCAATGGATGCTGAATTTTAAAAGTTTGTCCCCTTTACACTCAGCCAGGTACCCCCAAAATCTCTTCTCCTCTGATGTATTTTTCAGACTGCAGTTTTATCATTCAGAAAGTAGCACTGGTTTTCTCAAAAGGAATGAGATAAGGGCAAAGCAAGTCATATTTCAAGCTGCTCACATTTTTGGTCAGCTTCAGATCTCTGTACATTCTTGTCTGAGCCCTCTTCCCCACATACAGAAACACATGACTGGTCAGGTTAGAGAAAACAACTGACCAGTCAGGAGTAAAGGGAAAAGTTCCACTCTGAAACAGTTTTGGATTTTGGAATTTGCTTTGGATGACTATCAGTAACACATTTCTTTGACTTAAACAATTACTTATGGAAAGCATTAGAATTTAGAAATACAGAAATTGGTATTTCACAGTCAAACTAAAAAGATGCTAAACCACAGGATATACTGATGTCTTTGCTGGATGGTAATATTCATGTGCACTCTCAGCACTGAAGTTCCTTCTCCTTTTTAACTGTCTACAAAAAGACTGCTTCCTGTAAACTGTAATAGGGTTTTCTAGCATCAGGTGCTTGTCCACTTTTTAGCTCTACTTTAGAAACACACAGCATTTCCTGCTCACAAAGTTACCTAATTTCCATTTAGATACAACAGGACAGTATGACAGCAATTCAATTTTTGCCCAAATCATAAGTTTTTCAATTCAATCAAGCATTCATTCTCTGGTTTTGGTGACAGCTACTGTTGGGCAGAATGCCCAACAAGGTTAATTGGGCAAGTTCTACAAACCAAACACTTATTATAAGCAGAATTCTTTTAAGGTCAAGTTTCTGAGCCCTGTTACTTTCTCTGCAGAGTGAACATCTACAGAGTGCAAACACTGGGAAAAATGCAAAAGACCAAACACTGAAAAAGTCAAATCACTTCAATGTTTCAAAACTGTATTTCAATTGTGACCTGGAATGAAGGGAATAAATATCATTCAGGTTCTAGTTCCTTTAGAAGTAAAAGGTACACTAATTCCCGTTTCTCTGCTATTTTGTACTTCCAGCAGACACCTGGTAAGTTGAGGTCCCCCACGAGAAAAAGGGCTGGGGATTATGAGACTTCTCACAGCTACTTATAGATTGTTTTATCTACCTCTTCATCCTGGTTGGGTGATCTGTAGCAGACTCCCACAAGGATATCTGCCTTGTTGGCCTTCCCTGACTCTCACCCACAAACACTCAGCCTTATTGTCACCATCATTAAACTCTGCTCAGCACCTCATTGAAAAGGAAGAAAATTCAAAAAAATTATGGGAAAAAAATTGTCATCAGGACCTGCATTTTACAAGATTCCAGCAGAGCAGTGGCAGAAACATGAGAGCTGAATTTCTGAGGACAATCCTCCTGTCTTTGGACCAGGACCTGGCACTGCAGTCACAGCAGTGACAGCATATTCACTATTCCACTGCTGCCCAAGAGCAGACGTCTCGTTCTCATTTCTTGCTGCTTCTCCCTGCTTGGTGCAGACAGGTCTGGCTTTGTAATTGCCAGTCCCTTCAGGTCAGAGTCACCACTCTGCTGTCAGGAGATGCAGGTGAGACAGAGCACACCCCTAACAGCTTATCAAAAACAGCACTCTGTTCTTCCAGCCCTGCTGCTCAGTCTATTAAAGGGATTCTGCTTATTCCACTGTTCCTCGTGCTTAAATCCATAGGGTTCCCCAGGCACTGAAATTAAAAATGGTTTTGAGGAGGTCTGCTTAGATGTATCATCTTGTTACACCATAGCTTTCTATAGATATGATATTGGAAACTCCAACGCCTGAGGGTGCCACTCTCCTGGTCCCTGTCCCATGGTTCTTTCAGACCATTGGATTTTAAGCAGTACATGCCAGAAAGAAAAGAAAGGTTTTTTTCTTCCTCCTCTTCTTCTTCTTAAGTTTCTTAATACTGTCACATCAAATCTCAATGCAAAGCAATGTGAAATGTCGTACACTAAAAATAATGTGTTGGAAATGGGTCACTACTGAAATATTTGCAGTGTCTACAAACTGGTCTATTATTTCCTCCAGTCTGAAGCTCTTTCAACCCAATTCTCAAGTATACCAACACAACAGGGAGTTAAATTCTGATGAATTTTAAGAGAAATACAGACAGAACCGAGTATTTAGGTCACGGTTAGTGAAGTTATTTTGAGGGGATTTCATCATTTTTGTGTAAAATAATTAAAATACTTGCCTTTGACTTCACCCCTCCAGCGCTCACGGCTGCAGAAAGCTGCTAAGGTGCCCACTAGGTACTCACAGTGAGAAGAGAGGCAGAGCAGGAGTAGAAGAGCACTACTGGACCTGTGATGTTGGAAGGGACCTCAGGAGGTCCAATTTCCACTCATACCAGGGGAAAAAGGAGTAGAGAAAAGGCGCAAGACAGCCTGTAAGTTTTAACAAACTGAGAAGGGAAACTGAAATGGCAAAGATGGCTTGGGAGACAGAGAGGAGAACTGTAAAAGCTTTACCAGGTAAGTAACCAGCTGGCAGAAAGGACACAAAGACAAGGAGGGATGTAGTTCTCTCTACCTTTATGTGGAGAACAGACACACCAGCTTGGGGGGGTTATCAAACAAGCAAATACGTGGCGGGAAGTTTCCGCAGTTAATGATATCATGTACTTCTGCCACGTGCTGAGGTGCAGTAATGGGAAAGCACCTCTGCTGCAGTTCAGTGAACTGAACACAACCACAGCCAACAGTATCCAAAGAGCTGTCATCTCCTCAGTAAATAATTAACTTCAAGCTGGAGTATTACTCTGGGAAGTAGCTGGCTTGGGCTTTGTTGGGTATTGAACAATGACACCCTCACAGCAAGGACAAATGCCCATTCCAAGTTATTTACTCCTTCACACTGAACACACACATCCTTCGAGGAATGGCTCCAATCCACCTGGCACCCAGAAACGTAGGAAACAGTGTCATAACATTTTAGAGTTTAAAGTGCAGGCACAATGTGCCAAATTGAGGTAACAGATGGAGATCCAAACACTGCTAAGTGCTACCTAGCAATGCAGCATATGCAGGGCCTGGAAATTGTGACATCACCTAATGAATGAAAAAGTCTTGCACCAGTATTACAATTGTATACTTAATCCAGAGAAAAAACAGAGACAAGCAAGGAAGAATGGTACCAAAGGTAAGAAAGATAAAAGTGCCAGGAACAGAAAAGATAACCACCCTGGTACCAGTGAGTGACAGAAGTGTGGATACTTTGCAGTCTTCATCTTTCCCTCTTTTCTGCTTCAACAGCTTTTGGCACTTGGATAGAGACAACCTGTGAGATAGTTTTGTGTTGAGAGGTTTGGAAGAGTAGGCTTGTATCCAAAAATTTAAGATAAAAAGCTATGCAGACTTGCAGAATATATCCACCTCCTGGGAGCACAACATGTACTGTACAACTGGAGGGTCATCAGTTGGATTATTTTTTTTAATTGTTAAGCATGTATCAGTTTTACCTGATCTTTAATTTATATTATTTGGGAGGATTACAATGAAGAGAAAAATTGGTACAGAATGCTGAACACCCAGCTTGAAAATTCTGGCCTTCAGTAAGAAGATGAAAACACTTTTTACTGATTCAACTTTCATTCTAAACTCATGTAATTTAATCAGATATGTTCGCAGCTAGAATTGCTGCATGCTGAAAATCCGTCCTGGCAATAGAGAAGCTACTACTTTACCACTCCACAGATAATTTTCTCATTACATTATATACTACAGTCAGAAAAAGCTCAGTTATATTTACAAGCACACAGTTCAACCAGTGATTGTAAAAATATGCATAATGGATAGCTAGCTTGCCCAAGTAATTAATGTGATTATGCATGCAAAGCAGGTAAGTGCAATAATTGGGTTGCTGTGCAAGCTGTGCAAGTGCACGCACAATTCTGCACACCTAATGTTTTGGGAGGTTTGCCCACTTGGGGAGATTCTGAAGTTCTGTTTTGCAATCACAGCCTAGAAAATAAAAATAAGATTATTTCCTGTGCCATAAACTGACCTAAGCACCAATGCTACTTTCCCAATATAATTAAATGTTAAGAGCCTTTAATTAAAGAATATAAATCAGAATGAATAATTTCAGACCAGAGCAGGCTCACCATACAGGCTGCATTCGTAACTGAAAGTGCACGAGAACAAAGTCATAAAAATGCCATTCACACCTTTTAATTGGTACATTTGAGTATTCCTTTTATTGCTCTGCCAAACCAGCAATGGTACCACTTTACTTCTGAAAACACTTTTACTCTCCAAACTTCAATCCAAGTGTTGATGCTGACAAATGGTGGCCTCTGCTTCCCTCAAGTCCCACCCAGAACAAAACAATTCTTTGTCCTGAAGTGCCTGAAGCATACCTGGGCTTGGAATTTAATTCTCTTTCCTATTGTATTTCCTTCCATCTCAAGCTCTTAGATAGGGATTTTTATTTGTTTATGTATTTATTTTGAGGACAGAAAGTATTATTGGTTCCCTTGACACGGCTGTGTTATTGCACACTGAGACAATGTGGGGAAGAAGCTGCTATGGATTTGAAGTGGGAAACAGGGCTGCACTTGTGCCTGCTGAGGGGCACAATCATCCCTCTCTCACCTTCTCCTTCCCCCTCTGCGCTCTGAAATGCTGTTGTGCTCCCTGGCAAAGTGATGGGTATCTATATATTGCCAGCATAAGAATATATTTATGATTGTGGATACAGCAAACTACAGCAGGGTAAATGCAATCAGGTTCACAGATAAACCTGAGACCTCTGTAAATCTTGACTACAATGGAAATTAGAGTGAGATAGAGAGTGGGGGAAAGGTTTCTTGAATTTGAAAGCCAACATTCAGATTCAGCTCGACAGTATTTACAAAGCTTTTGTTCCCACTTTCTACAAACAGTCAAGCATTCAGGCTTTGCAGCAAACATTGAGGAATACAGCAACAGATTTTGAGCTTGTAAATAATTTCCAACTGTGTATTCAATTCTAAATTTCAGTTTATACTGTGCTGGGTTATTGTGTAGCAGTCAAATACAGAAATGGAAACTTAAGCACGGGATAATACAGAAATGCAGGACTAAAAAATTCAGCAATAATTGAGATGCAAAAAGAAAACAAACCCCAGAATGATGCATCAAAGACTTTTACAAATATATTCAAATATGGAACCCCTGTAAGGATTTCGTGGTCAAATCTTTAATACAGAAATCCTCAAAGGAAAATATTTGAATTATTTACTCAGCCCTGAGCAAGCGAATAGAGAATGAAGTAGATGAAAATAAGTGATCAGAAATACTTCTATTAAAGTTGTGTTCTAATAGCAGAATATTGCTAAATAATGGGAATTAATATCTTTGTAACTGTAAACTGTGGATAAACAAGCGTGCCAGATCTCCCTCCAGCCCTGCAAGCACAATATGGGTTTACATCTGGTCTCAAGAAGCACCGAGCAGATCTCAGACAGTCTGGCTGTTCGGTTCAGAGGAGCACCCAGGAACTTAGGTTCTCATCCAAAGCTCACTCAACCTACCTGAACCTTCTGGGCCGGCAAAACGACACTGGCACTCTCAGCACAGGCATTTGCCTAACATTTCTGGCACTTACTGCTTCTAGTCAGGCTAGAGATACTGCAGGAATAATCCTTCTCTTTTGACATTCCCTATTGTCGTAGTGGCAGGAAGCTGGAAGTGTGGAGATGCACAACATGCAGAATCAAAGAGGAAAGAAAGCATTTAAACAACCTGAAGCAGAGTTTGCAGGGAAAGCCTGGGAGCTCTCTGTCATCCTCCCATGGTGTTACAATCACAGAACCAAATATTTTTTTTTATTTTTTTTTTTTTAGCGCTTTTAATCCTTAGCAGATTATCACACAAACAAGTTGCTTCCCAACAGGAAGTCTGAGGGCCAAATGGTGCCTCTCTCTCCAGCGTTTGAGGGGTCCATCCCACCGTGCTCAAAGAGCACTGCTCGAGGCATTAGCACAAGTGTGGGGCAGACCCTGATCTAGCTGAGAGTTACAGGAGCTCGCCAAGAACTTGCAGAAAACACGGCTGGAGCAGCTTTGCAGAGGCTGCACCTTGACTGTCCTCTGCAGCTCGTACACGGGTCCTGGCCCCCTGTTCACCCACATCAACAGGGGTGGATGGTGGCTGTGGGGAACCACCAGGATCTCCACGTCAAGCAGAGGATGGAAAGGATCTGCTACACTCGGGGGTCTCCCCCAGAATGCCAGTGGAGGAACACATCTCCGAGTGAGTTTGGAATTTAACTGGGGAAAAATGCAACTGTCTGTAACAGGAGGAGGCAGCCTTTTGAGCACAAAGTATCTCTGAAAAATCGCAGCTTCTTGTGTAAGACCAGAATTTGTGTCAGTGTCTCCTATGATGATACAGATGCACCACCCACCATTTGCAAAGCACCTGTTTACTGACCATAAGGTGTATAAAAAGAACTGCTCCCCAGCCAGCCTGTGATTTCACACTAATGGCATGATGCAGAGAAGGCTTTCAGACAGTATGTAAACAAAGAGAGCTATTCCACACCTGTGGGCTTTCCTGGTAGTGCACAAATGATAAAGTATCCTTTATGATCAGTTAGGTAATTCTGGGAGGACTGGGGGGACCATCCAAAAAGCTGAGGTTAACAGTTAAAACTAAATCAATAAATGACAAAACCCCAAAACAATGATTTGGTTGTGGTGAGAGGACAAGAGGTTTTCCTCTGGAGTTGGGAGACAAGATTTTCTGGCTGGGAAAGCTCTGATGCAAGGAGCATGCATGAGCACACTGCTGGGCTGGGCAGCACTGTCCAGCCACCGCGGGAGCCACTGCGAGCCAAGGACTCGCCAGCTCTAATCCGAGAGCTGTCACCACTCACTGCACAGCCTTGGGCAAGTTACTTAACCTCCTTGTGTCTCACTTCTACCATCTGTAGGACTGGGCTAACACTAACTTGGCCAGCAGATAGGGGCATTCAAAGGCTTAATCAAGGATAGCTGGAGTGATTAAATTCCAGCTGCTTGGTTTGTGGCTGAGAACTCGCTGCCCAGCGTCAGGTCCTGGCACTGTGGCACACAAGCCAGGCACAGTGCCCCAAGAGGAGGGCAGGGAAGGAAGGCTCTGCCACAGCACAATATGTGGGTCAGCATCTTCCAACTCCAGCAGCCAGTGTGCTGACTTGGCATCACCCTCCTCTGAGCCCTTGGCTGAGGCACACCAGAGAAATCCCATCACTCCCAGCCTGCTGGAGAAGGGAACAGAGCCAGGTCGTTTCTCCAGACGGAGCCCCAGTGAGAAATGAGTGGACTGCCCGTCCACACAAGGGAAACTGGAGCCAGGTACACCGTGCTCTGACTGTGAGCTACAAACAGTGATGGAAACACAAAGGCACGAGAGTTGTGCTCCATCTGCCCTGCTGAAGCACTGCTGACCAGCATCCCAGCACCCCTGGCCACAAGCCCAGGCAGGAGCTGAGCACAGCCCCAGCTCAAGCTGCCTGAGACTCCCTAAGGGAGCTGGCTGGTCAATCCCACCCAGAAGTGAATCATGGACTGGGGCCACCAGGCAGCACCAGAACTGGAAAACAGAGGACTCCTGTATAAAATCCCTTGCCAGCTCCAGATTAGTTCTTGCTTATCCCCACCACATACCCCCGCTAGTCTTGAGCTCAGTGCCTGAATCCCCTCACAGACATCTCCCCACTTCAGCTCACTGTATCTCTCATCACTTTGATTCTGTCAAACACACCTCCCTCCTCCGTGCATTCCCTCACTTTCCAGGCAGTTTACAGCAGATTTTTCGTGGCCATCAAACATCTATAAAAGCAGAGTCCACCTTTCAGTTTTTCTCCCGAGATGGTCCATTTCAAAGAAGTGTTCATGCCCTTTTCAGCATTTATAGGACTACTCAGGATAAGAGGACCCATATATAAATAAATGGGTATTAAGTACATCTTGGAATAAACATCAAGGTACAAGTGATTGCACAAGTTGCAAGGAGACTCTTTACCAGGAAAGAGAAACTATTTCACATGCAATCAGTAATCATGGCATCAACAAAGAATGCAAATAAGACACAGTAAAATAAGTCAACCCTGTAAATCCACAAACCAACTTAATTTCCAAGATCCATGCCTAAAATTAGATGCCAGAAAAGTAAATGAAACGTAGATAAAGGAATTTCTTTTTAAACTTTCTTTCCAGTACTCCAGTTCCTTCCTGGAACTTTTTCAGCATGAAAAATCCATTTGCATGGATTCCAAAAATTGAACATGGTCAGAAATGCACTCCTATCTAGAAAATGGAGTGATTCCTACCTGTAGGAAATGGAGTGCTTTGATTTAGGAAAGACTGGAGAGCCCTTGCCCACTACCTGCAACACATGTGGTGTAGGAATATGTATGGGCATTTCAATCTTTCACATCACCAATATTAAAGTCAGTTCCTGCACAGGCTTTGCCCACTGGGAAGAAAAATTCCCAGACCCGGCACACTGACCAAAGAAACTCCTGTATGGAAATCTTTGTCACCTTGTTTCTTTTTTATTTAAACCCTTCACCATCCTATTAACCTGTCACATATGCTACCTGACTTCTGCACACAGTGCAGAGCAGTGTCAGACCAACCCACGCAGGGCAGCAGAGTGAGGGTGAGGAAGAGCAGTCCCGTAGGTACAGAGAACCATGATGTGTTGGTACACAACTGTTCTTGTGTTGGTTGGTACCACTATGATACTGTGTTAGGGCTGTCACCAACCCTTTCACATGAGATCAAACACTGTTGCTGGCTCTGAATCCCAGCAGGAGCCAGCTAGAGTTTTGCCAGAGCAAACACCAAGAGAGGACTGCAGTATTTGGCTCTGGGTTTACACAAAAAACTTTATTTCTCCCTGAGTCCTCTGACCAAGGTAATAAAATAACATTTAAAACTCAACTAGGGCACCTCAAATACAGATCTCTGTTTTAACATGCAGTCACTTGTGGTACCACAGATTTAATATGCTAATGACTGAACAGATGTTTAGGAAATTGTGTGCACTGGTAGATGCTGACTGACAAAGGACCCCTATTTCAGGTGTTTGGCTTCCATGGGTTTATACATGTCACAGCCAAAAAGTCTGCTTCCTGCTTGAAGAAGAGTAACTACAGAAGCCCTTGTGCTTTGCCTCCACGGCAAATTAAAGAGCTGGATAAGTCAAAACTCAATCTCTCTTCCATATACAATGGCTTTCCATGCCCCAGCTTCTTTTCACTGTGGTGCACAACTGCAACTACCACACCTTTCACTCTGAAGAAGTAACTCTGGACTTGCAGAATAATTCAGGTCAGAGCCTAGTCCAGGTAAGGCACAAAAACACACAAACTGTTTTTAAAACACTACAGCCTGTAACTTCACTTTCTTATCGAGTGATGCATGCCACTGGATTACAGGAGACTATTCCCATTAGGAAACATAATTCAATACAACAAAGGTGGCAAAATTGAGCCCAGACTGATCAAGAAGATTTAACTTCAAATTGACAATATTGCTGAGCAGTGAGGCAGGGAGCACAGGCATAATTTGGTTTCCTGCAGCACCACTCCAAATGATGGCTATCAGTATTCCAATCAGTGGCTGATGGTTTTATTTCCCCCATGAGTTTCTCCAGGTCATCCCTGACAGTTAGAAAAGTGCTTAGTCGTTTGGGTTGCATTGAGCAGATGGTTCCTGATCAGAGATTAGTACCGGGGCTGGGGGTCAGCGGGCTGCCAAACAAACTCATCCACGGGCTGTCTGCTGCAGTCACCCCGGGGACAGCAGTTTGCTGACCACTACAGACAGGTGACACGCTCAGCAATGTTACTGTACATGCCCAGGTCTCTCTACAGTAGAGCCAGAGCTTGCCTGATATATAATTTATATCCCTGCAACTTCACTGCCTGGTGTTACAATCTCACTTTCGGCTTCGGGTCACTCAGTATGGACTTCTGAAGGAAATGGAGGGCACACAGAGGTGGTGGGAGAGAATGATTAAAACCCAGTCCACCCCAGCTCTGCAAGAGCCCAGTCCCCACAACTGCATTTCAGCCAACTCACATTTTTCAGACTTCAGATCTGCATGACAACAGTCACCTCTTTTAATAGGTTTATTATTGTTCTAAAAAAAAAAAAAAAAAGAAAAAGAAAAAGAAAAGAGAGTGGAAAGATGAAAACCAACAAAAAGCTGGAGGGATTGCAGAAAACTGGTGTTTTGGGGCCAGGGCACTGGGGCTATTGCTATGCATGGTGCATACCATCTATTTTCTTTCTCCTGATGTGGTTCAAGGGTGAGGTTTTGCACTGACCTGACTATCACGGAATTTAGGTGCATATAAATCAGAAACGAGCCCCAGCTTTACAGCTGTGGACTCTCTGAGGGGTGCTTATTTTTACTAAAACATGAAGACCAATTCTTTCTGAGCAATGTGTCTGTATGGTTTTTGATTTGAGGTTTTCCCAATTCCAGTAGGGTTTTGCTGCCACAGGAGGAAGACAATGAGAACGTTATGCCTTAAGATCCTTGGGCAAAATCACCTTTCGCTAGTAAAGGTGATGAAGGAACAAAGCCGAGCTTTGCTCTCCTACTATAGTAATTTTAAACAGTATTTCTTATTTTACTACAGTACAGCAAGAACTATTTAAGGACAAGAGACAAGCATACAGTACATACCACACAAACCAACCACAGGGAGCCATGCCCTCCACACCTGTGTCTGTACAGAGCAGAGGAAAAGAGGAGGAGGGAAAAAAAGTAGATGGAAGTCAGTTGCTGAAGGTAACTTGGAAAGTCACTAACAGTGAGAACTACAGTCTCTCTCCCTGTTTTAGTGTCTTCAAAACCATCTGCACCATAACAGCAAGTGGCTGTTAGCAGTCACCTTGTTTCAGGGAGTCAAAAAATGAAGGAAAATATATCAACCATTTTACACTTCTGAAGAAGACAATCTTATTTCCTCCGATTACAGTATCCTATAAAGAATGGGTGCATGTTGCTTAGATACAGTACTACACATACAAAAATAGGTTCCTAACTGCTCTCAATTACACAACAGTGTTTGTTTGGGGACACTTTTAAGTCTTGCTTCCTTGATTCCATTTTAATCTATTTTCTCATCTGTGCTTTAATTTTTATATGCATTTAATTCTGCACTTCTGTGACAGAATTAAGTCAGATCTCAACCCTGCAAGCATTTACATGCATGGTTAACTTAACACACACACAGTCTCACTGCGAATTTATGGATGTCAAATTGGAATGATCGGGGTTTCATTGTTTCCCATTTACAGTGATGTTTGCCTCATTCATTCCTATTATTCTTCTATTTCATTGATTTGTTTTGACATTCATGCATTTATTTCCAAGCCAATACATCATTTGAATGTAAAAGATAAAACTCTTCAGGAATTTAATGCAATGAAAATGAGATATCTGGACTTCTAAAAGAGGAAAATTGGGAAGTTAGCCTCATATCAGAGAAGGACATTTAAAATCAAAAAATAATAAAAATTACATCTAACCTGCCTTGAGAACTATTTTATGGTTACAGCTTGAAATCTGTTTGGAATTACCATAATGGCAGCACAGCTCCTCTCTTTGCAGTGCTGTTTCTGTGTGCCTGATGGATCTCTGGGGGTTGGGTTCTGAACCACACCCTCCTAGTAACCTAAGCAGGGATACCCTCCAGCACCACTAGTAAGCAAAAATATTCAGGTATATTCAGAAAATCAGGGGGGAAAAAGGAATGTTATATATCATAGACAAGCTGTATTTTAATATTATAACCTACTCTATTACCACAGCAGCAACTGGTTTGGATTCTGAGTCCATGATAACACTTGCTGCTTCTGAGTCCTGAACCAGCAAAAGAGCATCTCCTGACCAACACCCTCCCTGACGTGGAGCAACCTGGGTACAAAATCCTTATCTGCTGCAAACAAACACATCCAGCTACATTTAGGACTCCAACTGTTTTCAAGTGTTGGGCACTGTGTCTTCAAGCAATTGCACAGAGCAATCTGCAGCAATTCTCAATCAACAGGATTTCTTTGGAAAAATACCAACCAACTTTATTAGACAACATGCTGCACTAGCAGGGAAAGCACACACGTGGTTTGAAGACTTGAGAACGAGCTCAATTCCCAAGCACATTCTCAATTTAGGCTTTGTACAAATGACTTGTTCCCTGCAATCCTGGCGACACGGGAAACCTTCCACATTTACTTTGGACTCTCACTTCTTTTTGCGTCAGTTATTAAATAATCCTCATCCTCCTCAACACATGGGCAATGCCTCCTGCACACCAGCTCTGCTTCCACCCACTGTTGGTACAGGTGACCCAGACCAGCTGTCACATTACATGGCAATAGCTAATGTCATGTTCTGTCCCAATAATTACCCAAAAACCTGCATTATTTCAGCAGCAACAACAAATAATCGAAACCTCAGCTCCAGCCAGAGGATTGTTATGCTTTAAAGCTACCATATTTCTTTGTAGTTTTGCCCCAAAATGAGTAAGTACACAAGCACTGCACAGGAAGCAACAGCCCTACTATGTGTGTTCAGATAAACTATTGAACACCCAAGCCCATAAGGATGAGTTTTCCTGTAATAAACTGATCCATTAGAGAGTAGATTGGAGAAGGCTGGATGGATTTTGGACAGGAGGTCTGCTCACAGCTACTGCACAGGAGCTCCCACCAAGTGCCAGACATATGGAAAATTTCAAACTGACTGGAAAAAGAAAATAAAGGAGACATCAAAAAACTTCTTGGACAAATCCACTGAGGCAGTAAAAGAAGGTGTGTGCACTCAAAGGGTGAGAAATGAAAGCCCAGTTGTGGTGTGCTAATTGCAGTAGGGCCGGGCTGCTTTCTCAGAGTCAGGAGAACATTAAAGGAATTATTTCTTTTTGTTTCATCAGATGGCCCTAAGAAATGACTCTGGTTTGCAGGAGAAGCCCCAAATGGTGCCTTTTTATACATCCAGAAAAATTCTTGAAATAACCAGCACCACTAAGTACAAAGTGGGTGGACAAAAGCTCCTCTCTTTCCAAATTCTACTTTTTGTAACATCACTGTGCTGCCTTTCCTTGCTCTGGTTACTTGCTCTGATGGTTCAGTTCATCATCAGACTCCTGAATGAGAACTGCCCCCCCCCCCCAAACCAGCAAGGAACAAAGTTCCCCTTTCCCAGAACTTTCACCTCTAGTTGGCTGCAGAAATGAAAAAATAAATCGTTGCACATTTCTTTTTCCCAGTCTGAAGGTAAGTTTTTCAAGCCAAACCACATCATTATTTGTGTGTCAGGGGAAGGTTTTTATTGCAGTTAATAAAAATGTAGGTTCTAAAGCACAAGCTACAGCAAATAGAAAAAAGTATTTGTCCATGCACTGCCATATACCAGCCAAAGCTGCCAATACATATTACTTGCCACAATTACTACTTTGACTTTCCATCATTTATACCTTGAACTGTGTGTTGGTAACCTTTCAAAATAGGATTTGTTTTTGTTCCCTAATCTCCAAAAGAGATTTCAAAGCAATCAAATTCCACTGATGCAAACACTTGAGCATACAGGGAATTTTCCTTGAGTATTTACAAATGTTTTTCTTATTCATGAACCACCTTGTAAGCAAGAACTTGTTTGAACAAGTATTCCTGGAAAATGAAAAAATAAGTTACAAATATGATTGTTCATTAATCCCATATGCAATATTCAAAGAGTTCTTCTTTCAAAGGTGTTTTGAGAATGAATTCATTCATTGTGTAGTGCTGAAAAGGTATAAACTGCAATCTAAGTTTTAGGTATTATTACAGTGCCAGGGTCTAAACATGCTTGTGGCCCCTCTTGCTTGTACATCTGAAAGGAGAAAGCAAAAAGCAGCTGGGGAAAAGATAGCTGAAAATCTGCCTAGCATAATTTTTCACCTAAATATTACTTTTAATGTATAATCAATCTTTATGGTCTGTTGCTGCAGGGAAGGTGTAATAGAATCAGGTTTTCATAAAATTGCAAGTTGTATGAATCTTTCAGAAACGAGATCCCAGCATTCTTCATTCCAAATCAATATCGATTACTCCTTAAGTTACATATAAATTGCTTTTAGTTGCAGACATTTCATGTCACACAAACATAGTTAATAATGGGAAATATCCCTTCTACCACACTAACAATGCCATCCTACTTGCTGGGCTCACCTAATGAGAAAGATTATTCCCTTACTTTTCTCATATATTATTTGAAATATACTTTAGCCAACCTGTGTATCCTATTTTCCCCTTGTTAGAGCTGATATGTGCAGAACTTGCAAGAATCAACAACACAACTTGCAAGTCCTGATCAAAAGGCCATTTCTTTTAAAGCTGGTATTTCCCTGCTGAAGGACTGAGCCCATCTGAAGAAACTTTACTCAAATTCCCTCAGCAAGAAGCACAATTCAAATTATTTACACCAAGGAAAGAGTCATGAATCACACAGGAAACAAGTCAGAAGAGGAGGCCCAACACTGGAAGTGCTGCATGGGTGGATTCCTATGAACGGCCCTGGAAAATTTTCACACATGGGTTGGAAACATAAAAGTGAAATTCCTGTTCTGTTCCATCTTTCTGCTGTTTTCTCTCTATTTGCAAAATATACTTAAAATATAAACATATTAAAAAAACCCCACCAGAACAGCGAAATTGATCTTCTCAACAAACTGGAGATAAGATATAAGGCAAAGAGCTGGAAAAGTAGGAAGTCACTTGGATGAAAATTAAGGATCAGCAGATTCCTCAGCCCAAATGGTGCCATGCACTGCATCTCAACTGGTGTTCTGCCACTGCATTTTATACAGGGCCAACAGAAGAGTCTTAGCCTTTATTAGGGTGTATTTCTACAAAAGGAAAGGCAAAGTTCTCTCCGCAATAAAATGTTTTGCAATATCTTTCATGGCCTTAAACCACAAAATGCTCCTAACATTTTATCTCAGCATTTAATGCTTTTTAAGTTTACATTTGAGCTGTGATGATTAACTTTAAGAAACAAAGTAAACTGCATGTGCTTTTTTAGCCCCTAAGGACAGTTATTGCTTCAGAATATAACTGTGAAGATATTTTTACATTGTAGGAAACCAACTATAATGTACATTACAGCTCATTTTCCAACACTGCATTGCATCATAAATATATTTTAAGCTGCCAGTGTTAAAATTATAGAGGAAAATTAAAACAAGCGTAACCCATATTATTTAAGATGAATTTTACAGCCAAGTAAGAACCAAAATGAAATAAAAACACACTATTTGCACCCAAGAAAATTTGGTAGAAATAATATAAAAAAACTGTTACGGCTAAAACCTACTTAGCGAAAAAAGTAGATGAAAACATTTGCCATCTGTTGAGAACATGGAACTGGTTTCCCCTATTACAAGCTGCAATCTTAAAGCCAGGGATTAATATCCAAAGCAGTGTCACCTCCTGGAGTCCAAGTGGAGAGGTTGGAGCTCTGTTGATCCCCAGGAGCCTCCAGCCCCTTGCAGAGCCAGGCACTGGCACTGCACCAGGACAAGCCTTTCCCCAGGAATCTGCCCTGGCCACAGATGGCTTTTCCTGCTCTCACTGGCTGGGACCAGAGCCTGCTAATCAGGAGGTGGAGATTCAAATGTCAACAAGTCTCTCCAACTCACCCAGCACTGAGGAAAGACAGAAATTGGCTGGAAACGGCCAGATTTGGGAATTTGTTCTGGTTTGCTTGGTTGGTTTTTTGTCCCTTAAAAGAAGCAAATATTAATTCACCCCAAGCCCAAATTAATTGTTGTGGCTGACAGTCCTAACAGGCAATATGGTGAACTAAGAAGGCTGAGGAATATTTCCTTTAAAACATGGATGCACATTTGATCAACATTATATTCTCCTTTTCAATTATACGCAGATAACAGATTTATAAAAATCCTGATACTAATTACTGCCTACAATTAGAGCTCCTGCTCAGGGCTAACAGTGCATGAGCACATAACACAATGTGATTTTGTGCTTTGTGCCACATTTGACCACAGGAGAGCAGAGAACACTATCATGATGAGGGATACATAATTAAAATACATTGGCCTTGTCTTATACACTGATGTTGGTACCAAAGACCACAACGAGGTAACGAGGACTTTGAGTCTCTAGACACAGAGTTTTAAGAACACTGAGGACTAACTCTGGCCAGGAGCTTGATTTTAAGTCGATAAATCTGCTTGCTGCAGCAGCAAAACAGAAAAGCCACAGTTAGTTCAAGACTTTAGGCAGAAAGATGGATTTCTGTCCTGACATCAAACTAAATATTTGTTACTTAATGACATATTATCAGGGTATTTTTTTCATTTTTCATCTATGTGTCCTTAGCAGTCAAATGATGGGGTTAATAGCGGGTCTATAGCTCCCAGGATGGAGATATCGACTGGGAAAAGTTGAGTGTATCCTTGCTGATAAGGAAGTCAGTACGCAGCCCTGATGGAGAAAACAAAGGCAGGCTGTAAAGCTGGTAGGTCCAGGATGTGGGAACTGCAATAAGCCCTTGAGCTTTGCCAAATGTATCGCCCATAGATCCTAGCCAATGAAAATGCTGTTGTTTGCTTACCTAAAATAAGGATACTGCTTGCTGCTAGCAAGGGGTATAAAAAAGTAGATGAGAAAATAAAAGGGGAAGACATCTTTCCGGCACATAACTGACTCCTTGTATCATTATCGGCCGTCACGACTCTACACTGACAGTCAAATATATATTTCACTTTTTTCTATTCACTACCTCCAAAATGTCTTTGAAAAACTACCAGAATTTGCAGTGTCAGGTATAAATGGAATCAGATACTGAGATTTTACAATGGTGTAAACTATTACAAAAAAACCACTGGCAATATAAAATACTTGAACAAAGCACACATCTGCAATAAACCTCAAAAATCATGTCTGATATATAACAGAAATTTCTTGTCCCCATCCTTATGCACTGTCTATAATACACTGGGCATGATCTTCAGATGCTGTAACTCAGGGTGGGTCCATCACGCCACACCAACTTCTAGAAGATTTTTCTGGCCATTTTGCTCTCCTCCCCTTACCATTCCTTGAAAACGTGAATAAACCAGTTCTATGAACAGCAAACTTAACTAAGGGCACTACACTGCACACAACCAAGATGTCAACACCCTTGCTCATCACACCAACAGTTCAGATGCACTGAGGAAAGCAGAGAGAATCTTTGTGGCCTCACTGCCTTTGAAAAGTCCATCAGCACAAGCAAGCACCCGCTGGGATGCTCACCAGGGTCGAAGGACCACGGGTTGTGGGTAACCTTTTCTTTCCTAAAAGACAGTGTTAAACTCAATTCCAGTGAACCCTTAACTAACAGTTGCTACAATCCCAGTGAAAGTGAACGCCGAAGTGGCACAGAACACCAGCTTCCTGCCAGAGATGCAAATGAGCCAAGCAGAGGCATTAAAATAGGCACCAAGACATTAATAATTAATTTAGAATTCACCGTAACAATACTAATTACGGTGTGTCATGTGGTATTACTGCGAACATAATATGTGCTTCTGCAGGAAATTAATTGTAATTCGCCAATTAATGTGGTCTTGGGAAATGTGTTTTTACCAGTGCTGCCGGAATTTAAAAGCCGGATTTAAATCTTCACCTCGGTGACATGTTTTCTGAAAGCAGAAAGAGTTCAGAAGGATTTGACAGCAATTTTATCTACACAAGATACAGGGCTGAGCTTCTCAGCTAAGTAGCCTACAGGGAGAGGGACCGGAGTTTTGTTGGGTATTTCAGAGACCATGTGCAATTCCTCTGTAAGGCTTATCTCTCATCTCCTGGCTATACCATGGATCTAAGAAATCCCTCTCATTCAAATCAAATATCAGTCCAACTGCTATTGTTCCTGTCCTTATTGGAGATGCAATCCCCTTGATAAAGAAGGATGCGTGGTGCTTCTTTAAGCGCTTATCAATACTGCACCCGCAGCAGAGAGCAGGCTTGTCCGGGCTCTCCATCTCTGAGCAGCACACTCTGACAGGGGCTGGAGAGCCTGCACTTATGAAAAACAAAATATTACTGCAGGGCTGAGGGTGGTTTTTAGCTACACTTTCAGTCCACAAAGTCAAATTCAGAGGCTTATCTGAGCAGGGAGTCTCATATCCCTGTCACACGGACATGCAGGAGCAGCGAATATCCCGTAGCAGGGCAGGAGATTTGATCAACATTTCCATACTCATTTACAACTCTCAGTACTGCTAATGTTCACCAGGGTGTTTTGAGCCCCTGATTCTCTGCTGTCTACTCTGGACAGCATCTTCAAGACACCTCAGCTCTGAGCAGTCTCCATGTGGGTAAGGTAGGCAGGAGTCCTGTCCTCCAGAAAACTGCACGGGAATATTGCCTTAAAAGGTGCAGAAACACAGGTTCATTATTCAATTATCAGGGGAGCATTAATACAAAATCAACTGTGTGGGGAGGCCTTTGCAGACACCAGGTAAAAGGAAAGGTCTCCAAGAAGGGGAGTGGTGATGTCTCTGACAGTGTCTTCTCCCTCTGGCAGAAGAGGTGAAGGATTCAAGGGCACACATGAATTGCCTGGCACATGAAGAGAGACTGCCCTGTGTCATGGTGCAGCAGAAGCACCTAACTCACACATACCATCCTTTTAAAAATGACTGATGGGAGACCTTAATAAATTTGTGGCTTTATTAAGCCCGACCCTTCCTTCTAAAATCCCATCTCTAATTCTCTTTTCAACTGCTCACATGTCTGGATCAAAGAAAAGATGGATGTTAGTGAATTTTAAAAACTGCTGAGCTTGGAAACTGCTCTTAAAAATTACTAATTGTGCCTAGCTAAAAAGCTGAATCACACTTTTATTTAAGTGGGGAAACAAGTCTCTTTCCCACCCCTAGAAACAGCAGGGAGGAGGAAACATGGAAACATCTCCAAACTTCAACCAGAGCAAAGCCTGCACAGCAAACAGAGGATGTTTTGTTAATTACCTCTTCATGCCCACAGACGGGTTTGTCAGGATAAAATCCCAGCATTTTACCCCAGACTGCAGAGGCCTGTTGACCTCTGCCTGGCTCCCCCTCCTTCCCTTCAGCACGTGCTCCAGCATCAAGAGATTCCAGGTCCCCACAGCTGGGGCAGCTCCAACCACTCCATCTCCATCTCATGGAAAACGAGATGGAGATGACAAAGTCAGCTGCTTCCTAAAATAGCCTGTAGGTAAAAAAATCTGCCCTCATGCCAACCAAACTCAACGTTCATTTCAATTACCAGATTTTCTCAACACTCTCTGCTAACAAAAAAGTTGCCTCACCAGGTTTTTTTTGGAGAATTTTCCTTCTCAGTTCCATCTTTCAGACAGGCACACTTATCATATTCAAGGCTAGACCTGCAAGCAGGATGTAAATCACTTTACCAGCTCAGCTGCCATGTATTTAATAACTTATTCACAGTTGCAGGAGGGAAAAAAGGTGAGATTATATGCGAGGGAGACAAAGAATGAATATAATTTCCAGGAGTTACACAAGACTTTTCATAAATACCTAAAGTACGATGGTGGAGAGAAGCCCCTTTACATTGCAGGGGCTAAACCTGGAGTCTTGAGTTAAATCACGTTGGAGATGTTTGATGCCCCTTGGGCACGGGAGGGAATCGCTGCTTGTAAGCAAGAGGCAAGAAAAGGGAGAGTCAGTTTGCTGGGGAAAAAAAAAGAAAACAGGAAAAAAAAAAGGTTTTGTTTGTCAGACAGGGCTGTACAACTGTCTGCAAATGCCAAGGAGGGCAGAACTCTCCGAAGACATGTCAAGCCCCTGATCCAGCTGTCAATTGTTCTCATAGGCAGAAAATGAAGGATGACATGTGAGATGAATTCGTACAGTGGAGCCCTTCCTCTCCCTCCATCCACCCTCTCCACAGCCAGGGCTGGGAGGAGAGGGAATGTGTTATGCAGATTTCACTATTAGCATGATTGACCTAATATTGGATGACTCTGTACCCAAGTGCTTATGCGAAATAATAAGCCTGGCTACTGAGCAATTATTAAATACAAGGAATTGTTAAATCCTTGTATTGTACATATTCTAAAGGAAATTAATCATTTTGAACTCTGGAGAATACAGTTTTATAAGAAGAGAAGAAATAGCAAATACACAATAGGGTATTTAAATGCTAATACAGTCAAACAGTTTAAAGCATAGCACACATTTTAATATTGGTTTACTGAATACTAATTATGCTCTCCTAAGTAGCAGTAAGTAGCATTTATTATGATTTGTTGAAAGTATTGATCCAGAGGGTGACAAGTGCAATTTCCCTTTCTTGCAAATATCCTTAAAAATACATATTATCAGATTATCAAGTCTTTTTAAAACCTGGTTTTCCTTGAATATTCAGCTCCAACCATCAGTGGCAGCTCGATACATTATAGCCCAGAATTATTTCAGCTCAATGGCGTGAGGCAAAAAGATATTGTTATCCATGAGCCAAAATTTACTCTCCTTTACTGCTCAAGGCTGACGACTTTGCATGTTTTTTGCATCTGGTCACACACTAGGCTACACGGGATGGAGAAAAGTCTTCAATAGCCGTTCCCTGTGTTTTGTCAGCAGAACAAACACTATTAAAACAAATGGCCCGTCCTTTGGGATGTGTTTGAAGTGGTGCTGAGCTCCCCAGCAATCTGCTCTGCTCAGGTCAGAGTGGTTGGGCAGGAGGGGCTCAGCCTGAGCTGTGCCCAACTCAGTGCACCAAAATCCCCTGTGCAGTGACTACACACACACACAAGCACTTCCACAGCCTAAACAAGCCCCTTGTGCCCATGCTCATGTTGAGAGGTACCAGCCTGTGAGTCATCCACTGATTTAATTAAAAGAAACTCTGCTAAACTATGTCAAATGAGCAAATTCAACCACACTGCTACTAAATCAAAGAAAGTTGGTTGGGACAGAAAGTAGCACAGAATTTGTCCCCTGGTCTGTACTATAAGGCTCTTCCAAATACATCAAGCAACAGCTCTCACGAACACAAAGCAATTAATTCTTATATTTTAATTGTAATCTTCAATTTGATTAACACACAATACCTGCTGCATTAAATGCAAATTAAATGTGCACTTAGTAAATGCAATTTAAAGCTTTTCTGTTTTCTTTTATCTGTTACATCAAAGATAGCAAAAAAGTAGTGGCTTTATTTTTTTCATGCGCTTCAAAAATATAATGGGAATAGAACTGACTTAACGGAAACATGAATGCAAAAGTAATTCAACTCTATTAACTTTTACAATTTTGCTGCAGAAATTGTTTCTCTTGATATTTTAATTTCAACTTTGCTGATTGCAGAAAGAAGCAAGGTCAGGACCTCTGCTGCTGTTCCTCAGACTGCACAGGACCACTTTGCATAATTCAAGCAGTTGTAAAAAATTAGCACTGCGTGGTATGATAAATGGGTTTGTGTTTGTCTCTCTAATGTAACAGGATTAGGGTAAAAGAAAGTACCATTTTTATAGTTCGGCTGAAATAAACATTACAAAAGGCCAATTTACACTTCCAAGATTACTTGTAATGACACAACGTTTAAGAAATTATTTCAGTCTAGCATTGTTCTGCCATATAGCTGTAAGTAGGCCATTCACTAAAATATCTCAGCCGTTTTTCTTAGCAGCAACAAATCACAGATTTTTTACAATTTATTTTTATCACTAAAATTAAAGAGAATAGTGCTGTGTTTACACTGTCACAAGGGTAATGTATCACAGCTGTAACAAAGTAACAAAAGAACCTGAAACCAATGAAATTAGCATCATCTTCCCTATTTAAACTTACTGCCAGAAACTTTACAATCCAAAACATTCACTTTTATATCAGTCAACTAGATACTGAAAAAAACCACAAACCAAACACATTATAAATAGTTCTCTCATAATTTACTGATTCTGAAAATTCATACACACACCCTTTTTTATTCAGGTATACACAACTAACAAGTTACTTTGTGCAAGCAAAAATGGTCAAATCCCCTTCTCCTCCACTCCCACTCCCAGTAACTCCTTTTGGAAGAGAACTTTAGTCGTGGCAGGTGATGCACAGAGACAAAATGGTTTTCAAGAGATTGGCAAAGAGCTTTAAGCTGAATATCCTGTTTGATTACGACTGTGTGCAAGTGCAAGTCGTTCAAGTGCTGCTGGAACACTGCCAAAGCAATTAAGGTTGCTGGCTTGGCCATGGAGCTGAGAATATATACAACAATTTTACACCCCATCATGCTGTGGTAATGGGTACTTGCACCCAGAGATGAGGGAGGAACAGTATGGACTAAATCAGTGGATAGTGTATTTACCAAGAGCAAATAGCTTTCAAATGAAATGTAAAGCCCCTGACACCAGTCCAGCCCCAAAGCTGGGAAGGGCTCTGGGTCTTGCTGGGTCCAGGATAGGTGAATGCTGGCTGGGTTTCCCAGTTTTCCTTTCATGTGGAGGGTCCCCAGAAGGAGCAGGCACTAAGCTGCAACGCTGAGGCACAGCCTCCCAAATCTGGGGATGCTGATGTAGGAATGTGCAGTCAGCTTACACATCTCCCAGCCCACTCATGGAATGACACAGAAGAGAAACAAGCAGGTCCTGTGGCAGCCTTTGGGAAGGGCTACAGGAACACAACCACACACACACAATTATTGTACAGCTCATGATTGCTTTGGGCTACGTGACCATCCTGAGGAGGGGATGGCACAGACGTCTGCAAACATGTGAAGGGATGGATTTTCAGACTGAAGGGTACAGAATTTACTGCAGCTCCAGGATGGCAGCAGAGCTCTGCATCAGCCAGCAGCCTTTATATACTGCTTAGTATAATTATCAATATATGGAGAACAGAAAAAAAAAAAAAAAAGTAAATGAGAAGTTGCCATAGCAACTGTTACCTCCTAGGAATATGAAATATATGGGACCACCCTCACCAAGGGAATGTATTTATTTATTGTTTCCTATTTTGAAAGTTCAGCAAAGTTATGTTGCTGGACACTGCTGTGCACACTGGTGACCTTTGCTGGGTAACACTTGCATTTTGTTGGTGTGTTCTGCCTCGAGAGAGGGCCCTAATTTCAAGCCCTGAGAAGCAAGACCAAAGGGAAACTCTCCGATCAGCACGGCAACATCTGCTCCTAATTCAAGAGCCTGCTGATGGTGAGCACTTCTCCTGCTAAATTACAACATGCTTCTAGTTTATAAACCATCCAAATAACTCTTACAAGTAGAAAGAGAAATTCAGTCCAATCTTGGCAGTGATAAGCATGTTAGACCCATGGGTTTTCCCATTTGTTTGTGGATTTTTAACCAGGCACTGTTTTTGCCCTGAATCACTATTTCACTTAGAGTGAACTTCCATGCAAAGTATTTTGTGGCCTAAAACCCATTGGCATTAACAGGACAAAAAGCACATGTCAAAACACTGAGCTGCACCAGAAATGGTGCCAAGTACATGATACAAGTATAAGCTTAACCTTTGAGGAATTCCAGCCTCTACACAGTCAAATTTAGGCACATGTGTATGTAAGTGTTACTGCGGTAGAGCTGAAAAATTTGGCTGTGGAGCAAGGGGCACAATATCACTAGTTCGAGATCCCGATCCGTTTACAGGACACAAAGGCAAACCAAAAAGAAACGCACACATGGCAGCCTCATCAATATAATAAAATCCTGGAGATCATCTTCAGAGAACATGGCATTTTGTAGAGACCCCATTTTTATGAACAGACCCCACAAGAGAAGGAAGCGAAGATGAAAATGCAAGATTTAATAGTAGTGGGAGCAGCAACAATAAAATAAAATAAACCCAACCTAAATTCCACATAGCTGCCTCTATAAACCTAGATTATTTTCATGAACTCAGAAAATTATTTAATTTCTCACCTTGGCTGAGGCTAAGCTTTGTCTCTGACATCAGCAGACTGGTCCCTTTCTTCTCCATTTTTGACTGTATTTATTTTCTTTTCAGCTCATGCATTTCCCTTTCTATTCCTGTTCTTTGGAGATGCACTGCTAATTCTGCCAGCAGAGACAAGAGGTAGTTCATTCCCGCTACTTATAATTTCCTTGAATAACAATCTAAATAATATTTCTAATCCACAGAGTAATATTACATTAGCACAGTGCAAACACACTTCCATGTAAACATGAAATATAAACTTCTAAAAAAAAAAAAAATCAATACTATCAGCTGGAAGTAGAAACAGTATGACAGTGCTGAAACACAAAATAAAATAATAATTTAAAAAATAAAAAATAACAGCCTCCACTCTCCTGTGCATTTCATTAAATGAAGCAGACTGGCTTCAAATCAATCTAAGTCTATGCTAGCTTTAAGAAAAGAAAGCAAAAATTCAACCTTACTCTGTCTTTTGGAAGCAGAGACACAGAATTCAAATTATCCTTCCAAAAAAATTCTCATTTTAGAAGTGTCATGTATTGAGCAGCGCTATCCGAACAGCTGACAGGGGCAGTGCAACATTCACTTGGTTGGGTTATACCATACGAAAGAAAGAAATTCACCCTTATTTTTCTACCTTGAAAAACGGAGAGGTTTTTTTTTTTTCCTGCCCCGCAAGATGCCAACTCAGTAACGTAATGGAACGAGACAGGAATTCCACGTGTGTGGAAGGGCAGTAACAACACAGCCCAGACGGCAGCGGCTCTGCCACCAACTCTGTTCTTCTTGAAGGAAGAGGGAGAGACAAGAAGCAGAAGTGTGAGGTAGGAGGGTGGGAGGGAGGAGGATGCCTTACAGGACAGTCACTCAACACACTCTTCCCTCCAGGCACAAGACGGCCAGCGAGGAGCAATAACAGCTTTCGCTGCGACAGCAGCTGTGGCAGTAGGAGCTGCAGCCTTAAAAAAGACACATCCCCGTTTCCTCTTTTCCTTGTATTTTCTTTCCTAGCTTTCTAGCTTGCTTTGCTGCCAAGGCTAAAATAGCATCACTCTGTGCCTCACATCATCTCAGAGAGAGCTGTGAACTCCTGCGCTCGCCCGCCAGACGGGAGATGGGAGCCTGAGTGTGGTGCTGGGAAAACTCTTGGAAAAGGACTGAGAAATTACCCCTTAAACACGGCTGAACTCCTGCCTCAGTCTCCAGTGCAGAATGGAACGGCTCCAAGAAGAGGTGCTCAACCCACTGAGATGTGCCCAAATATAACACACCCCGACTCCAGAGCTTCTGCAGCAAGTATTTGATTATTTTATCTGAGCAGAACAGTGGCAGCAGGAGAAACCACCAGCACCCTCTGCTCTTCCCCCATCCTCAGGGATGTGGAAATCAGGATGATCTCCTCACACATGAGATAGTTGAGCCCAGGATTCAAGGACTTACAGGAGGAGAAGAAAAGGCAAGTTGGCAACTTTCACATTTTGAGCTCTGGGCTCGTAGGTGACACAGAGGACAAAAGATCCTTCAAGCACAACATCCTTTCACAGCTCTTCTCCTCCCGTTTAGCACTTCACTGCTTCTCCCACAAGTGTCTGGAATGACTACCCTGTATGAGGAATGATGGAAGCACTTGTCTGACATAACTTTTTTTCTCCCACCTCAACGGGGTTTTTTTTGGCAAGTTGTGTTGATTTTGGCCTCTCCTCCCATTTCAAATGAGGAGAAAGAGAGAAGAAACTTTAAAAGCACATCAATCCAAAGAAATATATATTTCTGCTTTGGTTGGCAACTTGGAAAATCAATTATTCAGGTTATTCATGCAGCCAAACTTGTAGGCAGAAAGGGACTGTCAGCCGAATTTCCTGATGGGACACCACAAATGCCACACCATCCCACAAACCCTTTAGCAAAGCCTACTGAACCCAGCTCTAGGCTCCATCAAGAGTGGCTTCTAGCCATGGCCATGTCTGACATCTCCACAGATGGGCACGAGAAACTCTGCCCTGACAAGATTCACACCTTTGAAGCACTGCCATATGACACAAACAGCCAAAAAATTACTCAGGAAGGGAAGGAGGGCACATCCACGTCACCCCACCTTTATTTCAGCGTGGGGCAGAGCTCCAAGTGACTGCAAGGCACAGCAACAACAGCAACAGTGAGAATTCTCAGTGCTCACACAGCCACGAGGTCTTTTTGATGTCAAGCACACTCAGTGACTGGTGATGGCAAAAGTGGGTGTGGGGAGAAGTTGTCAGGATTTGATGGTTTAAGTGAAAGACACTTCAAGGGAGAAGAAAATGTTCAAATTATAAAAAGCCCTATTTCACTCATGCACTTTAAAATGGCAGTAATCCATTTGATGCCAAAAAGAAGAAAGAAAGAAAAGAATCAAAGAACAATAAGAAAAGATGCTCTGGCCTGTAATTGCACTCTCTTCTCTACAAAGTCTGCAGACCTTTTTCTTCCTATTCTATCCTGAATCTTCCACAGCTGCAAAAGCCCTCAAGCTACAGACAGGTTTCAGTCCAGTAAGACTGTCTGTGGCTTATTACAGCTGAACATCCATGATGAAGGACTGAAATATCCTCAAGTTTGCACACTTGAACAACACCAGAGATAAGAACAAACTTTAAAATCCTGGATAATCCTCACTTTACTAATAAGCAATTTTATCTAAATCCTCCTTTAAAAAATCGTGCTTCCCTGAGTGATACTAGGGGAAGGAAGTTACCACGTCCAATTTCCAGCTCTATTCAGCAAGTATTAACCTGAGCCACTGCCAAGTCATGAGGGCTCTTTGGTCCTCCTCATCCCAGCTGCCAGGAGTTTCATCCTCATCCCTTCTCCTGACAATCTGAGGTTTAGCTCTCTCCAGGCTCCCTCCTGCACGGTGCCAGTTACGCTGCTCCCACTGGTCACCCTAATGCAGGCTCCCATCTCACAGCACCCACCTGCAGCATCACAAAATACTTATTCCCTCAACACCCTGGGGAGGCAAAGAAGTGGAATTATGCTTTTATGGCTCTGAAACTGCAGCAGAGGAAGGGGAAGACATGGATTTGCAAAGACACTTACATTTTGAGGCCCTCAGCATTGAGTAAACAAGTTCCTTTTTTGGGTACCCAGAGCAGAATCCGCAATATCCAGTGAAACCCCAAGTCTCCCTTGTCTCCATTCACAAAGAAAGGCATTTTGGGACTAACACATTTGCACCAGGTGAGAACTGATCAGAATTCTTGGAGGAAGCAAATTTTCATCCAAAATATGACAGTTAATTAATCAGCGTGTTCTGAACCTTTCACTGAATGCAAAACACTTCCCAAAGGACCCTCCAGCAAGCATCGCCTCACAGCAGGACAAGCACACACAAAAGAAAGGCACTTTTTTCTTTATCTACACCCAAAGAAGTCTTCTGAGAGGCTTGTTCCATGATTAGATCCCCAGGATACTACAGTGACTTGCAAACATCCAAACAAAACCTGTCACTGCCCGTAATCAAACTCTGAGTCCAAGTGATGCATTTCTTCTAACAGGAGGAGCTAGAGCAGGTCTTGGAGCCTAAGCCCAGAGCACCAATTCAAATAACATAATGCAAAATTAGTAATCAAGAAATGAGCCCAAGAAGAAGCTGATTAGACGTGTCTGACTGCTCCAGATTTCTACAGGCGGACGCAGTGACAGGGCAGCACAGCCACACTTACACATCTAACTTATTAAATCCCAACAGCACCATAGGGATCTACCCTTTGGAAAGTGAGGGAAAAACGGGCACCACACAGGTTGTCCTTTACAGGAAGCAAACGGGGGCCTTTTCCAAGATGAGTCATTATTAAATTGACTTGCGCTGTCGAGGTATGTATTGACCTGCAGGAGCTTCATTGTGTCGCTGCAGTTGGAACACAGTTGTTCAAATGTTAGTTGGAGCATAACCACAGCTTGAAAACATTTTCATTGTGGAAACTCTGCCTGGCTTCAGTTTTAATTTCGTGCCCTTTTTAGAAGATGAACTGCGAACCACAGTACCGTATTCCAGCTGGCTCTGCCCTGACAAAGCCAATCCAGTGGCAGTGGAGGATTCCTGATCAAACCAGGATCTCCTAACGGCACGGAACGCTGCGTCCCCCCGTGGCTCACAGAGATGTGTCCCTAATTAGTGCAGCCACGTCAAAGGCAGGTTGCACACGTGGCTGGCAGGTGTGCTGGGGGGAGAACAGCACCTCAGCAACGCCACGCACGCAAACCTCTGCCTGGTTATCTCTGCTGCCAGGTTTGGGCAGCACAAAACCAGTAGGCTGTAACTGTAATACATGGGATGAAAGACAATAATTAGCGCTGAAAATAAATTGAGTACAGTTAAACAATCTCCTTGCTGCAATCTTCAATTAAAAAAATGAAAGGAAATGAGTGAATAATTCCTTTCCTCCTTAGGGAATAAGAGAAACCAGATCTTCAGAAATAGGAAGTATAAACAGCAAGGCAAGATCTATTCCCAAACAAATTCATCTACAAGGCAAATACATTAGAAGTTTTTTTTCCATTAAAACATATTTGTTTCTCAGCTTATGAACCAAACAGAGCAAATTGCACATACATTTGAAATTCTACATTAAAAATGTGTGCAAACATTTCCAATAATCAAGATGACTGTGAAATGTTTGTGCCAAGTATTTCAATAGCTCTTCTTCATTTGAAGATGGTTCATATCCATCACATGGTATTGGTTCCAGGCCCAGTGTTTCAGCCTGAAGTACTCAAACATCATGAGTCAGTTCCCCTCAAAATCATTTCAGTGACTTAAAATGAGACAACACACACATAACTCTTGGGTTTGTTTGAAACTGTCTTTTATCTCACATGAATCTATATCACTCATTTTCAGGCTGCTTTTTTCTAACAGTAAGAAGGTATGGGATTTACTACAAAAATTAATACATTAAATGTGAAAAGGGCCATTTTCTCACACTCATGTTATTCAAGGAACTGGAGGGTTAAAAGACCATTTATGATGAGGGAATCCTGAAGGTCAGTTTGCTGCTCCTTGATTATGAAGGTGATTTGAAACCTCCCCAATTCCCACCCAACTTATTGATTGAAGGGGGTGAAACATAGCAGGCAGAGGACCAGTGTCCCCCACAAGGACAGTGGCACTACATGGGACACTCTCCACCTTAAGTTACTGAGCTGTCAAGTAAATAATGCTCAGGGTAAGGGGAACAGATCCCTGGAATGTGGCGTGTCAGAGTGCAAACACACCTGGGAGAGCTCCTATTTCTGCCTAATCTGGGTTATGCCTTTGCACCAATTCCTCTTTTTAAGATTCTAACTTGTTACTTTAATGGCATTTTCTCAGCAGCCATCACCACTCCATCACCACACCATGTCCAGCCTCACCATGCTGTGGCAACTCCAGACTGCCAGAGACGGCCACGCTGCCTGAACGTGTCAAACAGCAAAATGGGGAAATTTCAGCCCAAAAGGAGGTTTCACAAGCCTAAAACCCCACATCCAAAACCCAGCACAGAACCCATCAACCCTCCAAGCAAAATGAAAAGGAAAGTGCCAAGTGCTCATCATGCATAGGGAGTAAGTGGATGCAGAGTTCTGCAGGGATTTTGTTTAGTTTTAAAGTCAAATGCTCTCTATCTCCTTGATAGACAGAACCTGTGGCTCTATCCTTCTAAATATCAGCATAAACAACATGAAAAGCTGCCCAGATATTTTTCCTTAATCTGAGCCTTAAGATAGCCTATTGTCACTTTGGTTTAAAGCCAGAGAAGCTCAGGATCAAAATATTCCAGCAAAGTAATGATTCTGCAGCCTGTTGGTCAGCAGTATTATAAAAAAGAAAATAAAAAAATCCCACCCTTACCCTCTCCAGGGTTCGTGGGGAGCGCTGCATAGAATTGTCACAATAAGTTAATATGACAGTATAAAAGCCAATACTCACCCTGGGATTACACAATAAATAGACTCCATTAAACTACTCTGTAAACTCTCCTGTGAGAAATTTCTCTTTGATCCAGAACTTAATAGGAATTATTTAATCATAATGAGATGGTAATAAAACAGCATCACCTGAATAAGCTATTTTATTACCTGTTTTATAATTAGCTCTTCTTCATTATAATTCTTTCAGATACTGGAAACTGTGCTAAGGCACACGGAAAATACGGAGGTGATTGATGACAGCCAACGTGGCCTCATGAAGGGAAAATTGTGCCTGACAAATCTGGTGGCCTTAATACAACAGTGTTATTGTGACGGCGGATGAGGGAAGAGCGACTGACACTGTCTACCTGGACGTGTGTAAAGCATCTGACACTGCCCTGCTCAACGTCCTTGTCTGTAAGTGGCCAGAGATGGGTTTGACAGGTGAGTTTGGGGCTTTTTGCTGGGCTAATTTCCATTCCACAGCTACACAAGAACCCGTGTTGGCACCGAGGAAGCGACAGCAAAACCCAAGAAAAGCAACACCGATCCTGCCTGGTGTTTACAACCAAATCCACAGTTTAACCCATCTATACTGATAATGTTAACACACTTTTTTTTTTCCTCAAAGACTAGGCAAACTTGGTTGCAACTTCTGTAAGAAAAAGCTGGTTCTTTGCTTTCTCCAACCTTGTGCCAAATGTCAAGTTCCTGCACCGAAGCAGTGCCATGCAAGACCCTAAAAACTGCAAAGACATGACACAAGCTTGGAAAAACAGGATGTTTTTTCACCAAAGCACATTGTTGAGTATGACTGGGCAACTGTTACAGAAGCTTTCCAAAAACTACCTGGCGCACACAGGCACACACACCACGCAAAATACTCACGTGAATGATTTATTTGCCAAAGTTACCGGCAACCAAAAAAAAAGGTCTAAAAAAGGGAAAGCTTTGAGACTCCATAACTGAAAATAAGGGTAGAGCATGTGCATACACCGAGCTATTTAAAAAGTAACGTGACATAATTAGATTCTTCGTTTCTGGAGAGGGTTTTTCAACACACAGACGTACAACCAGAAGCCCTCACAGAGTGTCCCACAAGTTTTAGTGATCGTACACCCTGTTCAGCTGCACATCTCTTAAATAAGGCTGCAGTGTTTCACCCTTATTTTTCCTCTACTCTAAAGCTTTAAATAAAAGATATGAAATCTTGCCACTACTATGAATTTTTCTCCCTGTCCACACCTCCCTCATGAGTATTTTCACGGAGATGCCGCAAAATTTAAGAGTATTAGAATAATTCTGTAACTCTTTGGTACTGCTAATAATTTCCTTTAGTGTAATATGAAATCCATCAGACTTTTTTTTTTTTATTTTAGGGCTGTCTTTGAGACCTCAGAAAAAGCATTAACAGATAACTTGACAAGCCTTTAAATGCTGTTGAGCTCATAACACAGAACTCATGCCAGAAACCCAAGCCCTGGCTGTACATGGGAAGAGTTAGGCAAGTTTCACTCCAGTAAGAATGTAATTGGATTAAAACACATCATTTGATAATTTTGCAGTTAGTCACCGAAATAAGCATGTAAGTAATTTCAATTTTGCAGAAAACTTGTCATCTTAGCGGAGTTGTACAATTTGGTAAGGAATTATTTTTAGGAAATTTTGAAAGACCATTAAAATCCCATCAAAGATGCAAGTGAAAGAAACAAAAAAAAATAAGTTGTACAAAATTCTGTCAATATCTCAATTTGTGAATTACCCAGCTCTTGATATTCAACTCTACCACAGTGATTATGGGCTGGGGCCACGAAGGGGCATGTGTGATAAATCTCTCTCTTTTCATGCCTGCATAAAATGCTCTTCTGCCATGAATAAAAAAAGTAGACAATCTGTGATGACAAACTAGCATTTAAAATTTCTAGGCTATCTAACCTCCTCTGCACGTACTCTGAACAAACACTAATAAAGTGTTCAGCACTACAATGTAGCTGTTTGGGTAGCTAAATAGTAACAGAGCAGATGCTTAATATCAGCCTTTAAGCCTCCAAATGTACAAATACGATTAATTGACAGCCCAATTTTGGAAGCTGAGTTGTTAGAAAAAGAAGTGTCTTTGAAATTCTGACTGTAGGCAAAATCTTTTTTTTTGGAGTGGGGAGAGTGGTGTGTTATTTTAGCAAAATTAAAACCTTCTTTTTAGTGCAAGTATCACCTTTACTGGTGCTCTTCCCTCCCCATCCACCGGTATTGAATTCTACTTATATAGATTCTTGTTGTTACATGGAGAAAGTCAAAGTCTGAGCAACCTGGACTGTCTTTTTTAAAAGGACAATTGCACTGTTCAGCTCTTCCCAGTGTAAGCAATTTGAGGTTATCAGTCTGTTTGCATGTGTTTTCACTGTGCTCAGCACAATGAAACCCTGACCTTAATTACTGGCTATCATCATAAAACCACCACGGTTAATACCTCCAGCACTGAGTCAGAAGCTTTGTTTTATACATGATTACTAGACAGTGAACCTTCCCTGATCAAACTGAGCAAAGCGGTGCTGAAAATAAAATAACCATTTAAAATAAAATCAGTTTTCATAGTCTAAAGTGCTGCTGGAAATAGGACAATATAAGCTATTCGTTCCCGACGCTGTTGCTGCGAGTACAATCTATGGTTTATAATTAACAGATATACAATACTTTTCCCCTGCTACTCCTTTTTTAAGCTCTCCTACATTTATGACTGTGCTAATTCCCAGTGGAAGTGCCTACACTGCAATGCTGCTGAAACTCCCCTCGTAGCACAGTCCTGCTAATACATGGCATTGATCCAGCAGCAATTACTGGCTGGGTGGTAGAAAAGTTACACTCATTCCATCTTTATTTTCCCCCTCTGCTGCGGGGTATCCATTGCTGGGGCTGTGGGATGTGTGCAGCACCTGCTGCCAAGGATGATGTGCTCCCATCACTGTGGGATGGCACCACCAGGAGCAGGAGAGTCTGGGGATCTGCTCCCAGCTCTGCCTGATTTTCCTCCCTGTGACCCAGACTGGGGCAGTTGTGGCCACGCCTGCACAGAATCCAATGCAGGGCAGCATTTCAAATGCACTGCTGAGGCACTTGGATCCTGACCAGTCTTGTGCCCTCAAGAAGCCCATTGGAGAGGGCAGGTATGAGAAAGAGGTTCTTCCTCCGGAGGGTTTTTGGGCACTGAACAGGCTCCCCAGGGCAGTGGGCACAGCACCAAGGTTGCCAGAGCTAAGAAGTGTTTGGACAATGCTCTCGGGCATAGGCTGTGACTTTTGGGGATGGGTCTGTGCAGGGCCAGGAGTTGGACTGGATGATCCTTGTGGGTCCCTTCCAACTCATCATATTCTGTGATTCTGTGAGGTGATGCCACTCAAGCGAAAAAAAAAACCCTAACACAAAAAAAACCATCAGATTTTAGGGAGATCTCTTTGCTATCCCTGCCCAGTCACACCTCTGAAGCAAGGAGAAGAAAAGAAAACACAAGAAAGCCAGGCAGGGTTGAATTACACTGTCACATCCATCACTCTGAACTCTATCAATTCCTTTATTTCTTCTTTACCATGAAGAGCAAAGTACACACCTTAATTTTGCTGACACTACCCCTGCTCAGTAAATAAGCATTCTGTATCAATATTTACTTCCCTCTGCACAAGGCAATAAACCACTGCTGGAATTCAAATCTTCATTGCTCCCTTTCAGAAGTCTCGGCTACCCTGAAAAAAATCAATCAGCTGGAGCAGTCACTCCTGAAGGGTTTATAATAGCTCAGCTCAGGCACTGGGCAAACTGAAGATTATCAACCAAAAGCTACTTCCCTATGAATGCTGCCCTACTACTACAAATTCTTCTTAAATTTGTCACCAGCTACTTGGAACAGCATCAGTTGCTGCTCAGTGTATTTAAGCAAGGCTCAAGCAAACACCCAGACACAACAGGCTCAAAGGCACCTCTGTCCACACCACACAGAGCTCAGATGGCCACAGTCTGAGGGGAATGGCCAGAGCATCCTTCCAGCTGGTGATTCTTCAAGAGTCATCTCAAAACATGCTTGAAGCCCAGCACAGAGCAGGTTGGGGGTGACCTGGGGAGAAAGGGAGTGCTGGAGCACAGGAGCAGCAGTCACCCAGAACCCACTAAAGCAGCTGCTGCAGGCAGCAGCAGCAAGGACAACAGTGGAAGACACAGAAAACTCATGGCTTTCACTTATAGCAGTGTTTTGGGGTTTTTGTTTGTTTGATTTTTTTCCCCTCAAACACCATTTTCAAGGGAAGCTCTGTCCCTGCCAGAAGCAGGAGGGAGAGCGATTCAATTAATAAAAACAGATTACCTTTTACCAAGTTAAATAAAAGCCAATAAAAATGAAATACCAATGCACATGGTAGATTTATGCTAACCACTTCATTGCAAGAGAGAGACACCTGGGTATGATATTAAAAAAGATCAAATTAAACCTTAGTGACTGCAACAGCAGGTGACAGAGCAGCCCTTTTCCTTACAACATCTTGTGACTATAAAGTACATCCTTTCCTTCTCCTGAACCCACTTTTCAGGCAGCCCTTCTTGGGAAAAGTAAATGCTATTTTCTGCACTTCCCTGTGTCTTTGCATGGAGAAGGGGAAGAGGGCTGACACCAAAACCAGTTCCCAGATTCAGGAACTGTTTTTCAGGAGTACTTCTGACCGGATTACAGGGCTAAATAATGCAAAAAACTTGTTTTTGCAAAGTACCACTCTGCTGCAGCTGAAGTTGTGCTGTAATAACATGTCTATAATGAAAACACAAAGCCACGTAAGGAGCCTTTTGTTTAGACACTATGAACAGTTTGACATCTTCCATCATAGCCAGCACAACGTCAGAATTCTTTTATTAGCAGAAGTCACAAAGATGCAGAAAACAGTAAGACCCCATATTATGTAAATGCTAACTGGGGACAAACAGCTTAATGCCTAACAACAACAGCAGGCACTATAAATCTAACTGCTTGGGGTGAAGGGAGTTTTGCTTATTATTTCTGAAAAGTCATTATTACTTCAACCTTATTTACACACACAACATACAGAGCCAAATGCATCGTATCCTTGGTCGTGCCATGCAGAAAAAAATCCCTGGAAATGAGGATTTCCACTCTGTACCACAACACAGGCACAGTCCTCAAGGCTAAGATGAAGACAACCAACCAAAGGCTGCATATCTGGGACTCAGGAAAATCTATGGAGTGAAGACAACCAGCTCCTGAGCATGGAAGTTGCTGGATTTTTAGCAACCCACCATCAAAACGTACTGTGATACCACAGCGTGCGCCTGCACGGGCGCCCACTGATCCCCTGGGTGTTTACTACAAGAGTGGGGCCTCAGCATCAGTGAAAGAACCACTTCCCACCCCCGCCTCGATTTTGAGAAACGTCTAAAATTCAATTAGTTATGCTTTCTCTCTTCTTCCACAGCCTATGTAGTTGATTTCACACTGTGACAAATGCAGCTTGGCTTTGAATTTCAGCACTGAAAGTTGACTGCCCAAATGCGTGCAGAAAGCAAAAAGCAAAGTGATGCAATCATGGCCAAGGTGAATTAATTTAAATTTTAAATCAACACATGTAAAGCAGTATTTTTAACACTGCTCACCTTGGCTTTCCTCCCTCCAGAAAGAAGCACCATTTTAAACTATCAGCAAATCCTCAATTTCATGTTTCCTGTTATGTACACAACATTCTCTATTTTATATCATCACATCGCGGAGAATGTCAGAGATTAAGTGTCTGTTTACCTTTTAGCACAGAGGTAGGACTGTTTAATTCCATGGCAGGATGTCCTAGATGACAAGCTGAGGATGAACAGCCCTTTGGCACATCGGGTACTTTAACAGGCAAAAGTTCAAATGACTTCATGAGCAGTACGTGGAAAATTGGCATGAGGAGGATGATGCACATGGAGCATTTCTGAGAATCCCAACCAAACACGTTTTTGTCCTATAGTATTCTCCCCTTTCATGATATATTTGCACTTACAATCAACTCAGCACTGTCTGGACACCAACCACATAAGCCCTGAGCGGCTGCAGGGGAAAGCAGGTCTCCCGAACACCTGGTCAAGTGGGGGCAAGGAGAAATCACAAAGTTTGGGGCCAAACTGTGAGCAAAGCCGAGAATGAAGATCCCAGTGGTGCCCTGACCTCCTGCAATTGTCCTCCTGTTCACGTGAGCAACTACAAACAAGCAATTTTAGGCCCCACTTACAAGCTTTGCAATATATTTCTCCATTTGCCCTTTTATCTGAGACTTAGTATTAAAAAGGCTCTTTGAAAATTACTTTTGTCTATTTAATTAATCTTTTGCCCATATAAAAATCTTAAAATGATTATGAACACATTCAATTTTACTTCCATTGATTTATCTCCATCTGATGACCTATTTTATCTTTTATAAGGCTCACAATAGCAGAACTGGGTCACAATGTAAGTAATACAGTAGTAATGTACATTTTAGTGAACCCTGTTATTAAACCTCTCATTCCTCTCTGCTCTGTTCCAAATGAAGCCTATTACAGCAATTGGATACTGTACTGCTTGGATAAAGCTCTGTCAATTGGACTGACTCAACCTAATTTTTACAGTCTTAATCCTGACACTTAGTGCAAACCCAATCCCACCAAGGGAATGCTACAGTGCTTCTGCATGAAGGTGGATGCAACCACAGTGGCCACAGCAGACCGATGGGAGACTTTAGAAGAGACGTGGAAAAAACAGGAGGAAAAAAGGTCACCTGCAGCCACACTGGGGAATGGTCAGAATTCACCCCCTCTGAAATAATTTCAGAGCAGAACCTGCAGTGAGGCAGAAGCACTAAAGCTGGACTTCGTTTTCAGCTGAAGTCCAAGGAACCGATTCAGCTACATAACAGTGACAAGCACCCTTGCAAAGCTCCAGAGCATGGAAACAGCATGGGATCACCTGACTTTGGACTGGAGATGAAGCCCAGGAAAGTCAGTGCCTGTGAAGGGCGTTGTTTGGTTTGCTGCTAAGTTTCCAAGTCCCAGAAGTCAAGCGCTGCAGCCTGAAATCAAGATAAAACGAGCTGTATCTACTTTGCTGCAGGCTGCTTATCAGCAGCGTGGAGACATCCCAGAGACTCATTATATACAATATACATGAGCGATGTGGAAATAGTTCCTTCCAATTTATTGTAGTATCAATGTCCTTAGGTGATAGATTCTGTCTTTGTGAATACTATTAAGAGCACTGGCACATGAGTCTTCTGAAGACTTCTTTTTTCCAGGTGAGACCCACCTCAATTAACCCAGTGAGTACAGGGGAGATGAAGTATATAGGCTGCTATTCAGAAGTTGCTTGAATTTCATTTCAAATGGAAATTCATCACCATGGGTGAATTCACCCACTTCAGAGGGCTAATAAGAAAGCATTCAGAGCCCTTCAGCATCCTTGCACAATAAGACCTTTAAGGGAAGTTAAAGTTTTGCATCCAACTTGATGCTTCGCTGGGAGACCACTATTTGTCGGCATCTTTCACTGTGTATTTTTTGTATTTTCAAAATATCTTAAGATATTAAAAGATAAATGCATCTGTTATTAAGAATTTAAAGGGCAATACTTGGAAGTTAACTCTAGAATTAATACACTCTCTCAGTTTACATGAATTGAATGCCCAGTTGCTGCTGCCATACCAGTGCATTTGGTATTCAAGTTTATGCAATGACAATAATGGATAATTGTGGCATTGAAAATAGGATTCTTTTCTGCTTCTGACCTTCTAGTTAGAGCTCACTTTATGAGAAGGAAATATAGTATTTTTCAGTAACCACCAGTCTGTCTCCTTTTGCTTTACAAATCAGAAACCCAACAAAGTCTTTCTGCCACTGCTTCTCAGGTCCATCGTATCACAGACAGAAAGGGAAAAGTACTTATCCCTACTTGATTAAAATTAATGTTCCTTCTGCACACCACACAGAGGTATTATTACCTAACCTAGTCTTCAAGGAAGGAGAAAATCCCTTCAGCTTTATTTTGTCAATCTTTGCAAAAGTCTGTAATTCTTTTTAATACCTTCTGCCCATTGTACTTCTGGAAACTGTTAAAACTGGAACAGGTCCCCAAGTAGCATGGAATAGCCACAGTCACAGATGATATTCCGAGAACATGGAAATACTGCATGTCCTCATTTTATCTCCCATTTATGAAACAACTTCAGAAGCCCCCCTCTAGAACTGAGTGAAGAGGGGAAAAAACTCTCATATTCACTATGCAGAGAGATGAGTCTTGAGACATAAAGCACCACAGAGACTCAGTGAGAGGGCCTTTGGTTGTTTTTCTTATTTAAAATATAGTTTTGATATTTATACCACTACATATACATTTCTATTAGTATACAAGATGCATATATTTGTGTGTATATATATACACATATATACAAATATATATATATATATATTTAGTAGGTAGTCAGAAAGCATTCTAGCCCAGAACTTGAACAATCTATTCTATCTGTTTCAACCCATTCTCAGGATCCAAATGTACAGCTTTTCTGTGGCAAAACAAAGAGAACCATTCTCACCACAGCAATCACCGATTAACAAAATTACCTTTTTCCAATGGCTTGCTGCCTCGTTTACCTTTCCCATTCTTAGCAGTGTTGCACTGTCAGACAGAGAAGAAAAATGAAGGCTACAGGTGTTCTTTAAGAACCAGTAATAATGCATCATACAGCGTGTGGAAGTTCATGAAATAATGATGCCACGAGGGTTCACAGCGGAGCACGAATCGCTTATGATCAATTCTAATCTACTACAGGTGTGACTGTCTCTCTTACTTAATAAAAGCAAGGCAGGATTGAGAAAGCAAGAATGTTTTCCATTAGGAAGGGGAATAGAAACAGGCATTTTATGCCGGGCTGTGTTTTGAGGTAGAGACACAACTCTTCATCAGCCAGAACCCTCATGAAACCCAACCAATATTGTGATTCTGACAGCAAACACCACAGCCTTTTTCACAGACACAACAAAGAAAAGGCAATGATTATATTTAATTTTCATGCAGACTAATGCGTACTGAGTATCTGCACTGATTGTTAACTCACCTCAGGTTATTAGAGTGCTTTTTTATGCAATATAAGTCATTAAAAGAAATGCTCCTATGATCTAAAGCTCTACTTCATGTCTCATGCATGTGGCACCTTTCAGATGTGTTACAGTCTGACTAGTATTAAATATGTTTCTTTTGTAAAATCCTATTTCTGGGTTGTTTTCAACTAAAGCACAAGCTGGTTGGCCGACGTGCATCTTTCCAAGTGCCTGCCCCAGGTTGAAAGCTCCAGCTGAAACAGGTCAGCTGGGTTCAAGATCAGCGTGAATAAAATATTTGTACGCATTAAAACAACCTGGCAACCTTGTATTTGAAAAGATGTAGCATCTGCATAGTTTTAAGCAATGGCTGGGAATTTAACAGAGGGGGCTTTGAACCCGAGTGATGCCCTTCCTCTAGTCCTCTGAAAACTGGAATGTCAGTTCCCACACCATCAGCAAAAAGCTGATCCGTATTTACCTGTTCAATATTTCATACATAACAGGTCAGGGCTCCAGGGGAAAACACAGGTGACTGACGTGAAAGGCAAAGTGTGTCAGGGCAAGGCAAGAAGCCAGGTAAAAAAAACTAAAGGTGTGTCAGAGGTGAGGAGGACAAGGCTGTGATGAAGGACAGAGGCTGGACAAGGGAAAGGATGTTCACAGGTACAGAGGGAAACGTGGAAAAGATGCAACTGGCAGGGCTTTGATGGTTAGAGATCTGAGAGTCCAATCAAATGGTCTCCAGGACATCCCTAATTAAGAACAGAGTCCTTCCTCACCTTCACCAGTGCCAGCCTGGACAGAGGAAGGGCAATCTTTCCACTGCTGTCTGTGATTTCATTATCTTAAGTGCAGGGGCTAAATATTCACAGTTGCAAATGGACTCAGTGGGAGCTGCAATCTGGTTGTGTAAAGTGCTGTACATTGCTAAGTAAGTTGAAAAAAACAGGTCCAACTCATGGCAGATTGGACACCTGAAATTAATGGGTAGTTTTGGGCTTAATCTCTTGTTGCTCAATTCAATACTACAACGTGGGGAAAAACTGGAACCCCCTTACCTCACAAGGAGTTTTAATTCAAGAAAAGAAACTCCCAAGTGCTTATGATCCAGTCAGATACTAAAATGATGAGCACTACAGAGGAGCCCGAAAGGAAATTAATAATTCTGTCTCCAGAACACAGTTTGAATTACAAGCAGAAATAAGGCATAGGGGACACATTGATTAATGAAAGGAAAACAAAATATTGAATAGCCTCTCATTAACTGAGCATCCTACTTTGTGTGCACTGACTGAGGCCAGGGTCCTGTGCAGAAACAGTATGAGACCATATAAAGGCTTCATTGTAATGCAGATGCACACAAGATGCAAAGAAAGGTTGCACAGACAACCTTAATTTGAGGATTTCTTAAGGTTTGTGTGCTCTGCTTTGCAGCCTAACATCCTTTAATGCAGGTATTTTTGTGTGCAACAACTTTCTGAGAAACGTATTTGGTGAACGCTGAAAGGGCTGAATATTTCCACTGGATAAATCAATTGCCCAACCTCACACATAGCAGTGGAAAGTGTATTTGACACATGATTTATATAGATGTAGGGCTTTAAACATCCAAGCACACTCCTAGTGCTTTCTGATCAGCTAATTCAAATAACTACCCACATAAAAGCTCCTTTGAATTGACATAAGTGTAAGGGCAATATTTTTACATGATATGGAAAACAACAGTGACTACTCAATTAGGGAGAGACGCATGTTTAAAGCACATTTTGCATGGTGTGCCATTAAAGTTACTCAGCAGCAATGACTTCTGAACTTGGTAATTTTCCTCTTAGTATGGTCATAGTAGTATACTTTTAAAATGGAAATACATTTCAAAGAAATAGCCCAGAGGTTATGGAATATATCACTAAGCTAATCACAGTAAAGTAATATCCTAGGCAACATTAAAACCCCAGTGATAACTGCCCCAGGTATTTAAAGTAACAGCAGCATTTTCTGCACTGCAACTCAGACAAAGCTCTGAAATCGGAATAAGACCAGGCATTTTCCCCCTGATTTAAGGGCTTTACACCGAAACATGCTGACCTCTCTTCATCTAACTTGGTGTCATAACTGAATACACACGTATCCTTTACTTTCCAACCGCTTTCACTTTCTTAGTGGTATTTCCCAGAGCTTGTGCATTAAAAGAACAAACCCAGAACAACTGCAGGATAAAGAGCAAGGCAAGGTGGTGCCTGTAAAGTCTTTGAGGACAAAAGCACTGTGTTACTCATGCACAGTAGCCTGTCCACCCCAACCCCTGTGCCCCAAACAAACTCATCAACACGCACTCAGCCCACCCAGACATGGTTTTTCCTTTCTCTCAAAGTGAGGAACCAGATGAATTTCACTGCACTTACTGTCTCGTCTGAGGTTCGGCCAGGACTGAAGAGCATTTAGTTGTGGCTGATTTATGCTACACTTAAACCAGAAATGTAGTTGCAAGACCTTCTGTACCACACCAGCTGCCAGCTGCCCTCAGGCTCCCACATGACACTTGAACGGGGCATCTCAGGAGCCACAAAAATGGGCCACTTCAGTCTGATAAGACTCAGCTCTATTTTGGGGGGTTGTGCCACACTGTATGTAGATCAGTCCAGGGAGAAACCTGCAGCAGTCACATGAAGTGGTTTCAGAATTGATGCAGCTGGAGCACACCAAGCCAAGCCCTGGCAGTGCCTCCAACCACAGGCACCATCACCAGCAGGAGGGACCAACACAAACACAAGTGGAGACAAGGCACTCACATGGGTAACATTCCCAAATGTCCAAGGAAGGAGCAATCACAGCTCTTCAAGTACAGTCAGAAATCCTAAAGTGCTCCTCAACCACTTACAAAATCACAGACACAGTGAGCAGAGCAGGATGTGTGTCCTGGATGAACAGCAGTGAAATACTTCAGAGAGTGTCTGTGCCTGGAGAGCACAAGGTGCTGCTCTGGAATAATGCCCAGGAAGACAAAAAACTAGTAAACTCTAGCCCAATGTACAACCCAGCTTGCCAAAATCAACGAGGTCCATCTGTCCAGAAGTGCTCCCTGTCTTCCCAGGCTCCCATTTCCCTGACTCTATCCCTTACCAACACCATCTGCCCCAAAACTCTCTGACACTTCCTAAGAGCAGCAGAGATGGGGTGGAATTCCTTTATTATGGTCAAAAGCATAAGCTACTTTTATTTGGCTTCTGTTAGGAACTGGAAATAAAGCAAATCTACTTAGAAAACCAGTGTAAAGTGCTAATGTTTTGCTGCATTATCTGAAAAGATGGTTATTATAATCAAGACAGCTCTGCTTTACTCTGCAATCTCCTAATGAGAGACACTGGCAAATGTTATTCCAGATTTTTTTTTCTTAAAAAAAAACAAACAAAAAAAACAAAGAACACCTTTCATTATTTTTTACTTCTTTATGTATGAACTGCATTACACACAAACCTGACACAGCTTTATTGGCTCTGCTTCTTGAGTAGAACAGGCATCTCTTACAAAGGGGGAGATGTTAAAAATGTTTTAATATGATGCCATTACTGCTATTTTTCTTGTTGAGATTGAAAACTGCTTGACTTACTGCTTCAGGAGCGATGCACAAAACTGTTCTATGTTTAAGCAGTCAGAAGCATTTGTCTCCTTAAACAAGACATTATAATCATTCCTTTTGTAGCTTACTAAAATAACATCCCAGAAAGACTCCTCTAAATAAGGATAAACAACATGGTGGCTTGATCACAGCATACTGCCAGAACAATCACACTTATAATCTTAGCACTGACAGCATATTTAGCAATCTCAGTTACAATTACTTGGTCTCATTTCACAATGTCCTCGGGATGATGATTCTGAGGATGTTAAGAAAGAATTCAGGAACTGTTTCCCGAGATACAAGCACAACTTGGCAGCACAGAATAAGAAAAGTCAAAAGAAGTCACTTTAAAAGAACAGTAGTTTTGACTGAAATCTCCATTTTTTAAAATGCTTATCTGTGAGCATTTTTTCTCGATATCTACTTGGAAGAGCATAAGGGAGAAGCTGGAGGGTTCTCTTTGGAATTTGTGAAATGAAGGCATGAGGCCACATTACAAGCAGTAATACCAACCCATTTTCCTAATGTTTAGATCTTATTTTTATGGCATATATATTTGCCACTAGTAAAAACTGCAGTGTCTGAGGTTCCCATGTCTCATTTCTGTCCTTTCAAATAAGAGCTCTCTCCAGTCTGGTAACCTGATGGGAAGTTTGGAGCATGATTTGTTAAACCAGATCAGAGCAATAACTCCTACTTCAGTAGTAGTCACTTCTGAGACCAATGAAGGCAGATGCATGTTTTAAAATAATTTAAAAAGTGAAAATAGCCTGGCATCGTATTTTTCTTAAGCAAAATATTCAAATATAAGCAATGAAGTCTGAGGAGCGTAATCAAAAAGAAACACCTTCTTCTATGTTAGAAATGCTCCAAACTGCTGTCTGTGTTGTTTCATCATTTTTTCCATTAAATCAGACACTTCTTCTAAATCAAGCCCTTGGGGAGTAGGAGACAAAAGTGATGAGAATGCAATGTGTGAATATAAAAGTGGAGCATGTGTTTTATAACTAACTCTGTTCAGAGATCAAGGGAAATGTCACTGTTTATAGCCATCAGTAAAGAATCAATGTAATTATATTTGTAGTATCAATTCAGGTCAATATTCTAATACATACACCGTAAAGCCACAATTACAATTTACATCTGCATTGAACCGTGCATTTACCTCTTAACCTTAAGTAAAAAAATAAAACAAAACAAAAAGCTCTTGTTTTCCTTTCTCACACACATATCATTATTTCAATCTTGAAACAAGGTGTAGTTGAGCCACTTGGATTAAGTCAGAAAATAACACAGTGCAACTGGATTTGCTCTGAAACCTCAGAGATCTGGGTTCAGGAGTGAGACCAGAGCACCAGCTCTTTAAGGTTTTGAGACCTGGATGCAGTAAAAACCTTCACTGAATTCCCAGACTTGGAGCAATTCCCACTTCAAAAAAAAAAAAATCTAAGAGCACTGGACCAGGATACTTTTCTCCACTTGCTCACCCAGGCACTGCCTGCTTGATGCTTTTTGGGAGGGTTGAATTTCAGGGGAACCAATCTCTGCCACTACCAACAGCAAGCTGCTAACTTGCAAACCAAGTTGTGTCCAAGAAGAATGGTATGACAACCCATAATCCCCCTCCACGGTTTTTACTATGAAGGTTAAAATTATATATATTTACCAAATAATATTTCTGTAGGACCATCAAGGATTGGTTGAGATGAACGAGCACAAGACTGTTTCGACCTATCCACACACTCACATACAATTTAACAGTTAATGTGACTTTGTAGTCAACAACAGTAGAAAAAAACCCCTACAAAACCCACATTGAAAAGGTGATGCTTGGTTTTACTCCATTCAGTCTTTACCTTAAGTCAGCCTCAGACTTGGATCTAAATTTTGCACAAGTCTACCTCCTCCTTCAGGAGCCCACCAACACCCATTTAGCATTCTCAAAATTTAGAGATAAAAATGTTCTTACAAACTCACAAAGAGCAGCAAATCTGTGACCGATTTTACCAAAAACTGAAGCTCAGGAGCTTTACTTGTTCCACAGGCATCCAACTTTTCAGCATTCAGAGAACTTTTCTGCAGTTTCAGAATGGAGACACTTACCTAGAGAAAAACAAAAGTAATAGAGGACACATTAGGCAGAGCTAATACTTCTGGGAAAGTTCTGCTTTTTAAATTATGAGAGTGTATTGGACAAACTTTCATTATAGATTAAAATTACATCTCATAAATACTTTATTATAGCAAGGTTTCATTGATAAACAGATATCAAGTATTAATACACCATTAATGCGTATTTTTCAGAATGGCTAACCAATTTTAAAAAGTTCAACAAAGCTGGAAATTGCTGATGCTTATCACAACTTTCAGCAGGGATTTGTTAACACTCTCAATTTAGGTTTAATCAACCCCTTGCTCACCAGCTGGTAAAGCAAGCCCCAAGCCCAGAGTTTTACAAACACATATACACCAAGCAAGCTGATATCAAAGCAAAACTTAAATATTAAGGTTCAAATTCAGGGTGCAACCCAATCCAATCATTTTCAAACAGCAGCTCCACCTCTGGAAGCCTCATCCCATCAACGAAGATCAGCACAATCAGAAGCAACACCTGGAGCAAAGGCTGAGGTAGAGCAGAGAACACGACAGAAAATTCACTGGAAAGAAGAGTGGGGGAAAATCCAGCAGGAAGAAAATGTATAAAGGTGTTTTAATTATCTGTCAAACCTGCTCATTTTCACCCTTGCCTGAAAAGAACTTCCCTCTAACACCACTTAGAGTGGATGTTTCATTCACCCAAAGTGTCCTTGTGATTAGAGCTGGCAGAAATCTGGGAGAGAAGCTGAGCCTGTGTGGCTCCCAGTCCTTAATCCTCCCATTCCAGACAGGATTTTAGCACAGACTAAAGACCCAGTGACTCAACTGGACCTATGCAGATACATAAAGCTGAACATCAGCTTAAGGGCTACCTGGAAGGAAAGTCTAATGGCTTACATCACTCTCACCCATTTCTCCACCAAACAAGGTAGCAATTCTAAGTTTAAGAAAAAAAGAAAAGAAATTGAAAGAAAAAAAGAAAAAATAGAAAGTCTGCAATGCTATTTTGATCCTTCTAAGCCTTCAGGACAAATGCTTTACAGACCTTCTAGTCTTACAGAGTGCAATTTATAAAGATTAAAGATTAACATTTATAGAAAAATGCCTTTCCTTAATACTGTAGGGATGCCATAAAAAGTAATACTTTTCATTATAATACCACTTTATGGCACATGAGAGCTTTAGTACCCCACAGGTCTTTTCCTCCTCAGTATCTGGAGGGGAAAGAACACAGATTGCAAAAAGTAGATGCTTCTTTCTTTCTTTTTCTAGCTCAGCAAATATATATCATTATTTCAGTCCCTTCAAGGTGAGCTTTGTTGTTAAGAGAGATAAGGCCCAAAGCAGAGGCAAGGCTGGAACAAAATTAGTCATTGTATATGCATTTTTATCCGTTTTGACAATGTAGAATTTTAATGAAGGAATGCTACAAGGATTCTGCTCTGAAACAAGCAGTTTAATTCTCTCTGTAATTCAGAAAGCAAGTTTTAAGTAATGACTTTATAATTCTTAATTATCATGGAAGAATCCTTTTTACATTCTCTTTTTCTTCATTACTCCAGTATATCCTACCAGAAATTTAATTTTCATTTTCAGCTTCGGCAATAATATTTTTCATTATTTGGCAAATAAAAAGCATTACAACGAACGAATTAGAGAGGGGCACACACGTGAAATGGCATCCTCTAGATTATATTTGTCTCAGTTTTGCATCCAAGCAACTTTTAACATTTTTCAGTGGTTGTAACAACAAGTGCTTTTCCAGCCTTTTTTTTCTCTCAACATGACAGCTCCGCACTCGGCAGCAGCCACAGCAGCCCCTGCAGCCACCTCTGCTCCACCAGCACACTCACTGGTTTTCCTGCTGCACTACAAGGGATTCCCGACTGTTTTATCCCCTCTGACCCTCCCTGAAAACAAAACAGGGGTAGAAGCGACAGGATGCGTTTACAGCCAGGTCAGTGGGATGAGGATTTGTAAGGTCTGTTCTCATTCTGGCTACAAGGGCTGTTGGGTGCCCAACACAACCCACCCTGGTGCTGAAGACAGTTGGAGTTGGGGAGATTTGCCTTGAAAAGCTGGCTCAACTTTTCCCAGTTCTACCTCTGCTGCCCTGCTAAACCCTGTGAACTCTGACACTCAGGTTGTACCCATTTGGCTGAAACTCCAGGAGACAATATACTGCAAACAGCTCTTCATCTCTGCCCATGCAGAAGTCAGAGTTTAGCACAATAAAATAAAATAAACCCAAACCCTCAGAACTAATTATCTGCAATACGTATTCTTATTTTTATATGATTTCGGCGCTTGCCATCAAAATATCATGCTCATAAAAAATAGATTTGCCTCCTATACAGATGATCTATTACCACCACAGCTCGTGTTATTTCCTCAGAAGAAAATGAAAAGCTCCATTTGAAACTCACTTAGCAGCTGGTTATTCTGCATTTCATACAGAAAGCAACACCCGTAAAGGTGAAAATGAATAATGATCCGTTTGCGAAGAAGTCACAAAAATTCAAATGCAGGACTTATCCAGAGCTTTGATACTCCAATCCTCTTAGAGAGTTTATAAAATAATGCTCTGCACGCTAAAAAAAAAAATAAAATAAAATCATTCCACCCACTGCACTAAACCAAAGGAAATTCATTCTATAAAAGAAAACCAAATTAAACAAATTCAGAGGCCTGGTAAGCCTGTAATTCATTAGGAGCAGCCCTGGGGTCCCTCGAGAACAGCCTCACACACTCTGCAGAGCTGGGAAATGTGTAGTTAAGAGACTGGAATCAGCTGAAAACTTGCAAATCCAAAGAATGGCTCCCTCTGTTTAATTCCTTTTAACGCTTCAGTTGGCTTTGGCAGTTCTCTCCCCTTGTGTTCTGCACCCATAAGTTTGCTCTACTCCTGTCTCTTCATCAGACCAAGCCACTTCTCACTGCACAGCCTGTTTTGACCTCCAAGGTGGCCACCAGCCCAGGCCACCCCCGTCCAGCCTCAGTCTCCTCCTCCCACACATCCCATCCACCCACTCCGGCCCTGTCCACTTGGCATTTCTGTGGGGATCCGTGATCCTACCAGACTGCAGAGCGTGAGCTCCAACATCTGTGCCTCCCGATCACAGAGCCAAAACACACCACTCTGCAGCGCAAGGGGAAAAAAAAAAAGGCAGAATGGACTTGGTTGCCTCTCTGAACAGCAGGGGGTTGGAACTAGATGTTCTTTAAGGCCCCTTCCAACCCAAACTAAGGATTCTATAACTGAAACCCATCCCTCAAGGATGGCCAACCTGGCCAGCACAGACTCAGCTCCCTCCTAAGGTAACCAAGCCTGTTAGAAGTGAGACAAGATACCAAAGTAACAATGAAAAGTGCGACAGTGCCAAAAGCTGTGCATTTTGTGGAAAAATTCTCTCCTTGATAAATATTTTGCCACATCTTTACAGTTTTATAAAAAAGACTCAGGTCTACATTCAGAGTTTTTCTTCTTCAACAGAGCTTGACCACAGACTCAGAAGCAAAGAAACAAACACATCCTCGTCCAGCAGAGAAGCTGCTGTGCGTGAAGTTTTATTGAGACAAACTCCATCAGGGAAAGAGGTTGTGTGGAACAACAGCGGACTTGGGCTGGAAACACAGTGATAAACATCTGAGCTGAGTTTACAGTCCAGTGGCAGTACAAATGGTGCTGAACACCTCTCACAGATCTGCCTGGCCTAGCTCAAGCTTGTCAGACTGAGAACTTGCATAAGGATTTGTGTGCAGCATCCCAGATTACCCATGAGATGCCGGAGCTATCCCAGTGTGGGGTGGATTGCTGAAGTGGTGCAGCCAAGTTTAACAGGCAGGGACAGGAAAGCTTTCAGAGTGCAGACACGCATGTGTATGAAAGATACAACACACCAGAAAAGGCTCACATTACCCCTTTATTTACATACAATATGGAAAACACTAGTTGCATTTTAAATTTTTAATGCACCCCAATGTTCACAGAATTTTTTATTTTTGCTAAAAGGAAGCTTCTAGGCAATGTTGCTGCTGGTGCACCTTGAAACACACCACCTCTTTTTTAACAGCTGCAATGAATTGGGTGATGCACGTCAAGAAAGACTGCTTCTAGCTGCCTTGGTAAAATAGGTCAGGAGAGTAGGATACAAGGAGACTAACCCCCACTGACTGGAGTAACATCTAAAATTCTGGGTTGTACCCCACATTTTTCAACCTGTTCTTCCATTAAAGCACCCAGTGCAGAAAAGAAGTACAGAACAGCATGTGGTGCAGCTATAATGGTGTTCTGGCATCTGAAAAAGGTGATAAAAGCACTGGGGGAAGAAGGCAAAGCTTCGAGGCACCTCATTCTCAGCCAAAAGGGAATCATCCTCTGAAATTAAATTAATTAATGGGGACAAATATGGTCAGAGTCAAGAGGAACAATCCATATTAACTGCTCTCATGTCTGAAATATTGTGGAGCACAATCCAAACAATGAGAACATGCAGAGATGTGTGGATTATATTGAAAACATGCTCCTGCCAGGAAACAAAGCACAAACTAACCCATTCTCTGAATCTGCAGTGACTTGAGGGAAAACAAATAGATCTTTAACCAAACTGGTTCTAACTCCTTAAATTCCTCTTCAGTAATGGTAAAAGCTTAGCAATCATTAAAAAAAAAAATACTTAGGATTTGTGTCTGCCCTGAAAGATCTCCAGTCCCCAAAGGACAACCTGTACCAAGACAGGGTAAAGCCTAAAAGAGGGGCCCCATTCCAGCAGCAATGCACTTTAGTCTCCTGTGCAAGACAATAAATGAGCTCAGGAGCATTTCACTACTGTATAAGAACTGACATTTTACATGTAATGCCTGATTAATTTGTCCCTGAATCAGATAAAGACTTCTGGTCAGAAATGGGTCAGGTTGACCAGGATTAGCAGGTAGGAAGAGAAACGTGGATAGGAGGGATAAGTGAAAAATTGCAGCATCACAGGGAATCAGAGCCATGTGCTGCGTACTCCTCCAGAGAACAATAAACTACTCCACAGTTACAAGATCACAATGTTCTACCTAACCTACAAAAATCTTTCCTTTTTGCTTAAAAAATTATTAATTTTTCAATGTCCCATTTAAAAAAAAATATATATAAAAAGGGGAATAAAACCCTGTCAGTCAGAAACCCCACAGCATCTTCACCAGTACACCTTGGCAGACAACCTCCCAAGGAACACACACATGTAACAGACCCCTTTGTAACACCACACTGACACTCTGCAATAGCTACTCCAGCTGAAGCCCCAGAGATAAATGCTACAAAACCAAGCCAAATTACAATGGGACTCTGTATAGCAGGGCAACAGAACATACAACTACTGTAACCTTGCCCTGAGGCATTTCACAGAGAGATTAAAAAAAAAACTAGCCTGCATTTAAGTATTTAACAGTTTTTTCTTAAGAGGAGAAAAAGAAGAGGGTCATTTTCCTGCTCCTTCCAAAGCAGGCAGGATTGGGATGGATTGATCAGACAGAGGGAAACAGAATGATGTTTCTCCTTCCTGAAGGACAGGTTTGTTGGGCAGACAGATATTGCACATAGTGTTTCCCTCTTATATGGGAGGGAAGGACAGTGCAGAATTGCAGCAGCTCGTTAGTAAATGAGAGAGGCAGATAATGAGTGGAGAGAAAGCAGTCACTCCCTTAGTCCAGACATTCACCACACTCCAGGTTGGAGAATCTTTTAGGGTCTGCAGAAATTGGTTCCCTGAAGACTGTAGTAAAGACCTTGAATTATCCCTGACAGCATCCCTGTGGTGTCTGCCTCTCAATCACAGCCATGATCTGCAGCATGTCCCAAAACGCCTGTGCCTGAGGCATGACAAATGGATGGCACTTGGCTATTTATGTCAACTGGTGAAGACTCCACAGCCCATTTCCCAACACCAAGGGAAACTACAAGGAGGCTGGAAAGACTAGGCAGAGCCTCCACAACTGGGTCTGCTAAGAACTAGTCTCTGCTGCAACAGAAAATCCTGCAGGACATAAGGAGTGATATGGGTTAATCTCTTAATAAAAATCTAATTTAGTTGTTTCTCCTAAAAAAAGCATGGAATCCTGTTCCCACCCAAATATAAAATGCTCAGTTATTAAGCTGAACTGGCTAATTCTTCGTTGGTACTTCAGTCTTGTTCAATAATATCCTCAACATCACCTAAACAGTTGAGCAACCAACCGAGAGAATGGCTTTACTCTCAGGTACTGCTTAAGCAAAATAAATCTTTTATTTTTTTACTTCTTTTCTAATTGGTAAAAAAGAACTTATCTCTACGGATCCTGTCTAGACAACCATCATAAAAAGTCTCTGCTATCCACCACTTCTCTTCATTACACGCACAGACGCACAAAAGCCTGTTTTTAAGAATATCAGACACAGAGGATACTACAATACTTCGTGCACATCCATAGGAGGTTAATGCCAAGTGAGGCTCTGGAGCATATGGCCAAAGCTGTGCAGCTTTGTGTTTGAAGCAGTAAGTGTTGATTCACAAGTGATTCACAAGTGTTGAAGCACAACAGCTTCATCCAGTTTTACTGGTGCCTCACTGGCACTTCAGCTCCTGGACCAAACACCCCTTAAATACAAGGCATATTACACAGGAATGTGTTCAGGGTTCCTCCCAGCCAGTATCATACAGAAACAGGGCATCAAGTAGAGCAAGGCAAGCAATTAAATGCTTGCATTGACAACCAAAGCCACAGGGATCCCAAGGACTGGAGCAGGTAGGAAGTCAGCTTGGGACCCAACAAAATGCAGATTAGGTTTTGCACCTGAAACTTCGAACCAACATCAGCTGTCAAGTAAAGATGCTTGTGAAGGATGACAGTTCATGTGGAAACCACAGAGAACTCTGAACTGTATTTGGTGACCATGGCCCATGGACTCACCTGCAGCTATTTGGGATTGCTAACGATGCTGCAACTGAAAAGTGGACCCAAGAACCACACCCTTGTGCATGTCAGCCAAACCAAACAGCAAGAGGGGGGAAAAAGAAAATGAAAAGCACCAAAATAAAACCCCTCCGATCCTTCGAATTAAACTGACTCCCCTGTTTTTCAAGGAGGAGAGGAAGAACCAAATTTTGAAACTGCATTGCTGAGACATGTACCCCTCGAACTCATAGGTGTTCACTGCTCCAGAGTAAATCTCTTGCCAAAGTTATCACACTAAAGATGAATCTGCCCAGTTTCCCCTCTATAACTGAGCTGCTCTTGGGGAGACGGCTCCAACCGCAAAGAACCACTCTGTGAAACAACATTTACAAACAGCGTAGCATTAGCATAGATATCTGGTTATTATTTCTTAGAAATGGGACTTTCTATTGCCCCACAGAGAAGCTCAAAGAAAAATAAATCTTTCCTCCTTAAAGATCTGAAGATGAAGAACCCAAAACTCTGTGATACCTCATAATGCAGCCCAATCCTCATCAAGAGCTATTTTATGCAGACATAGGCTTTGATGCAAGAGGAATTAAAAGGACAATATTAACGAGAAAAATTGGATACTATTTCATCTCATTGTCTCCAATAGTGCCATTAGAGGCACTTAAAATAATGATAATTCAGGATTATTTTAATTATGTTTCACGCTATTTCAGGGCACACTAATGAAGGGCAGGGATAAAGGAGTAGTTCACTGTGGTGGGCGCTGTCAGTACTTCCCAGCACCCCACATCTGGGACACAGAACTCAACTCCTCACCCTCGCTATTAATTCCCTGTTGACACCTCTAACTCAAGGGCTGTCAAATCCTAGATTCCTGGCCAAATTCCAACTGGATAATTAGATTGTGTCTAAAGTGCTTATTTATTCCCTGAGTTTTAATTGGATAAACACATACATTTTCTTTTCTGGATAGTCACGAATGTTGCTGAACACTTCTCAGTACTTTCAGAGTTTACTCCCCAGTTGACTGATGCTGCTCCAGGTCAAACCAACTCTATCATGCTCTAATTCTACGCTGGCTAATTGTCCACAGATTTCTATCAACAGAAACAGTACAACTAAAAAGAATAAAGGATTTCATCCTTCTTCAAAATTAGATCACAAAGCACTTACAAATCAAATTTCCCCCCCCATGTTTATTAATAATTTCAAAGCTTTTCTATCCTCAAACCTAGCAGCAAATTAATTCTTAGTGTACCACTTGCAAATTTCATGCAAAATCCCATTATAACGTAGCCTTCAGTTTAGTAAAACAGACTTTCATACGCCAATTTTTTTTTTTTTTCAGATTTCACTTTCACGCAACAGAACAATGTTTGTTTTATTCTCCACCATCAGCAAAACACTGTTATTAATAATTTATATTCCCATATGGACGCAAAGCTTGAAGACACGCAGGACAGCATTCGCACATCTTTATGGGGTGTGAAGTTGAGAGGCGTAGATAGGAACCCAAACTTCCACTTCACTACTGCAGTCTCTGAACGATGAGTCAGAGTCCTCAGAAAACTTCCCGGGCTATCTAAAGAACTTCAGTCCCCAACAGACTCCTGAATTAGATGCCTGTTTTGAGATGGTGTCTGTGTCTCATGTTTTCTATTGGATTAATTGGGAAAAGTGTCTAAAGCTGCTGGATTTCTTAGGGCGAAAAAACCTTCATTGTCTACTATTAATTTTTACAGGTTCACAATTTTTTTTGCAATCAGACAACCAAAACACTAGTTTCTGCATAGTTTTATAACTTTGACAGTTACTTTAAAACAGGAATAAAATGCTCAACTTGAATTTTCCTATTCGTAACACATTAAGTATCTTAGGAAATCAAAAACTGCTCCTTTGCGCAGCCAGTTTCATACTCATAATTAAAAAGCAGATTTTGATGTACAGTAAGCACATCAGACAGATAATTAATTGCCTTTATAGCACAGGGTACTCTGTTACAAATGTCTGTACCAAGAAAACTGAAGATACCATTTCTACTGAGCATTACTAAACCCATTAGAAATACAACAGAGCAGAGCATTTTTGCTGTCCCTCCCTACTCCCAAGTATCCTGCTGAGAATATATTTAGCCTGAGATGGCTAAAAACCATAAGTGTTGAATCATCATCACATTCTGGATGATCTTCTTTTCACCTAAATCAGCCTAAACTAGGGACTGAAAAGTGTGTGTTACTGTAGTAGAGGCATCATCATGCACATCAGGTCCAGCAGATAAAAGGGTTCTGAGGCACACCATTCTACAGGAAATGAAGCGTCAGTGATGAACATCGGTTTCTCATTTTAAATATTAAAACAGGCCACGGGACTTTGCCCTTTCTACCTGGGACTGAAGAGACAATTTGAAAGGTTAATTAAATGACTGACACATAAGGGCGACACGGTGCAGGATCTGCAGAGTAAGGTCTGTCCATGGAAATACGTGGCTGTGAGTCTGCAGGCAGCATCCAGAGTAGGACCAAAAGTCACATCAACATAAGGACGTGTGGGAAAGTTGAGGCAAATCCACTAATGGGGTGCACTCACCGTGCAGGAGTCGCAGCACATTAAATCCCAGTAGGAACATTCCCACGGGAGAGCACAGACACCCTCCTGGGTTTTAGCTTTCGAGCTGTTTTTCTCCTCAACATCAACATCCACACACCATTTAATGTGCTTTAACTTGTGCTGCACAGCCACCACGGGAAAACTTTGTGGCACTTCTCAAAGCGAACAAGGGTGGTGGTTTTACACCACACATCTCACAACTGGAGTTTTTGTTTTCTCCACATCCACATTTCTCCTTACAGATTATTTTTTTGTAGAGGTATTGCTGAGCATGCAGCAGATGTGATGGAAAGCACTTTGGCCCCACCCATTCTGTCCTGAGAATCTGCAGCCCTTTCTGTCCCTCTGCAGTCCAGTCTCCACAGGCTTCATGAAATTAAATAAAACATAGCAGAGCTTTTGTGTTTTACCTGACTCTGATATACGAGTGGTGAACAGCAGCAGAGCTGCAGACACAAACTCTGACTGGGCTTTTTTATATCTGCACCTTTGTCCCCATAAAATTCAACTTCTCCCTTATTGTACCTCCACATATATTAGTGATTGATGTATAAACACCTGGAAGAACTGTTAGTGCCTCACACAGTTTTACATCGCTTACACAAGTGACACCTATTTTAATAAGACTCAAGCCATCATCTCCAAGAAACTTTTTTCCTCTTCTCTTTTCTCTAAATTTTTCTTATTTTTTTAAAGCAAGCTGACCAAGGAACTGAAATCCACACAAAGAAGACTGAGATTTTTTTTTTTTCATCCTAGTTATTCAGTAGGGAAAAAGAAATCCATACATTTATTGCAGGCTTGGATTCGTACTACAACGCCTTGAAGTGTTCAACAATTCCATAAAAGCTTTGTAGCAAGAAATATAATCTGCCATACCACTACTAAGACTTTCCTCTGTTGTAACACAGGCCACAGGAGCAGTTCTTTGAAGCAGTAAACAAAAAATGCTCAAGGCATTAAAAATAATATTTTGAAAAAGAAAAAAGAATTAAATGTTGGAAACAATCATAATTATGTTTTAAAGAGAGGGTTTGATTGCGTAATTTCAGTTACCTAGGGCATACTAAATACCAAATTCATAACTCTGCCCCATAAGAGAGAAAATGGAAAGGTCTTAATAATCTAAAAAATATTACAGTATCATTCTCTATTTGGAGTGAATCAATGATATTTATAGCCCCAGAGGTACTGAATTTCTTTTGTATCAAAGAACAGCAATAATAATGTACAAGTCCATTACAGAAGTGCATCTCAAAAAAGTGAGCACTGACTACGATTTCAAAAAAGGAAAAAATGTAAACTCAGTATCTATGATCCCAAAAAAACATGTCAATCTTCTCCCACCAGATGCAACAATCAAATAATCCCAGGTGTTCATAGCTCACCATAAAAAAATGGGATGAAAAATGGAGACTAGTAACTATCAAGACATTTTACACAGTTTGACAGGAAAACTTCACAGCTTAACTTCACCAAAAAAATATTCTAAGCCAATTAGAGTTGCTTAAAAAATTGTGCATATATATAAAAGAAAGAAACAGGAGACAAGAGAGTTTGCATTGACTCTGGAATCTGAAGTGATTCAGAGACACAAGCATTCTGTAGAAGCAGGATGAGAAGGTATGACCAGGAACGAGGAAAGCATCTGGTCTGGGAACTCCACAGACCTTCAGCTGATTTTCTGCCTGCAAACAGAGTAGTTCACTCTCTGGTTGCTCCCTGACACCTATGAAGAGTGTCCTCAGGCATCATCCAGCAGTTACAGAGGGGACCGATGGGAGTCCTTAAAGTAATCAGAACTGCTGGAACGTCAGCAGCAGATGATGCCATGGAGGACAACACATCCCTGCCCTACTGTTAAACAGGAGATGCTAATTTTGTGAAGTCTTTTCTTCTGTGTTCTGCTTTCTACATTAACTATATAAAGCAGAGCCCAAGAGAAAAGACCCACAAAGAACTCGGCAAGCAGGGCATCAGAACAGGATCAGCACATGGGCCTGACACCATCCCAGGGCAGCACGTGCTGTGGAACCCACCATGGTTACTCAGCAGGGAGACAACCAAGACAAGAGTTCTCTCAAGAGTCTTAATAAAGAATACATTTCCTATTTAGAGGCACAACATATACTGGGCACAGCTAAGCAAAAAAGTGCTGTTTATATTACGAATAAGAATTAAAACCTTGTGCCCAGTGCACTCCAGATAGCCAAGGAGACAGTGTTCTTGCCCCCAAAATTTTCTGGGTCAAAGCATAAAGCAAGCACATGGAATGGAAATGAACATAACAAATCAGTACTTTATAAGCTATAAGCAGCATTGCTGGCCTTCTGGAATAATAACTGATTATTGCAAAATTGCAAGAAGTCATTACACTGTAAAGGAAAAAAGATCCTGGATATCAGAAAGGGCTCACACTTAAATCTATATGCAATATGAATTCATTTTGTTTCTCTTTATACTTTGCTATTCTTAGACAGATAACAGCTTCATGAGACCTGATTTATTGTCCATATGTATCAAAATAGGAATGTGCTCTTAGGTTTCAAAGCATTAAATGAGATTTACTCCACAGTAACTTCATTCTGACTTACCGAAGCAGGATTTTCCATGCCCGGCACTTCTGCCACAATAGAAAATCTTCTCCAAGAAATGCAGAGCTTAGTGAAAAAGTTACTATTACCAGTGTCTTGATACTTAATATTGACAGCCCAGGCCAGCCAACGTAACTGTCTGTGACTAGAACTGTCTGGAGGAAATAATGGATTATAAGAGTGGAAACAGCAAAACGCAGCTGAAAAGAGGTGAGTGCTGTCCTCAGTGCACCCAAGGACTCTCAGCATCCCAGGCTGCTCCCCCATGGTCCCCATGGCCAAGGCTGCTCCTTGCCCAGAGCCAGGGTAGGAGGTGATGGGCACAGGGCTGGTTTTGGCTGGGAGAGTTAATTTTCTTCATGACATGGGCCATGGTCTGCATTTGTGCTGAAAATTATTTGATCACTGCTGGGCAGGGCTTACACAGCATTAGGGCCTTTTCTGCTCCTCACCCCACCTGTGGGGGTGCACAAGGAGTTTGGGGGATATTTCAGACCATATGGTGTCATGCTCAGCATACAGGGCTGGGGCAAGGAGGAGGAATTGGGGACACTCAGAATTAGGGTATCTGTGTTCCCCAGTCACCATCACATGTGATGGAGCCCTGATTTCTTGAGGCTGGCTGAACACCTGCCAATGGTTAATGAACTCCTTACTTTGCTTGTGTGCACAACTTTTGCTTTCCCTGTTGAACTGTCTTTATCCAGGAGTTTCCTCACTTTTACCTTTCCCACTCTCTTCCCCATCCCATTGCAGGGGAGTGGGTGAGCAGCTGTGTGGGGCTGAGCCATGGCTTGGGTTAAATCATCACAGGCACAAACTGAAATGCAGGGAACTCCACTGAAACATAAAAAGAAACCCCATGATCTCCACAGGTGACTCCCAGTCTCAACTACTTCCCGGTTCTGTGATCTCCAACACGTTTGCTGTTCATGTACATGAGTATTACCAGCACAGTATTTAATAACTATATCCTTAGCTTCATATGGATTTTGAATCCAATTTAAGAGAATGATAAAACATCCTGGATTTTAATAGGACGTCACAGTGACAGTCAGGTCAATACAATCCCCGATTCATTCCTCACATTGCTTTCTTCTGTTCTCACAAAATAAATCATGCCAAAAGAAGATGCAAGTGTTTTATACCATTTTAACTGCTGTATATAAAGTTATTTCACAACATTTCTGTGAAATAAAAAATATCTTCTCCATATTAGAAAAATCAGAGAAACTCAGGGGCAGCTTACAACATGATTTTCCAAGGGCTACATATAGCTAGGTAATAACTGAAACATATTCATGAAAAAAACTAAAATAGCAACAATAGGAAATCTTCCACACAGCACACACTCATGAAGTACTTAACTAGCTTTGGCCATTCTTCCAACAATTTACTCATAACCAAAGGGAAAATTCAGATTCTTATTCTGAATGCATGTACAATCCAGACCCTTTGTCTGCATTTTGTGCCAGGTGCTGCTCAGTACCTACATGCTATTTGTTTCACTGCTCCATAAAGCTTTGCAATACTAAATTCTATGCAAATAGCTATAAAATTATGCAGTTGGAAGAAGAAACAAGCTGTGTCCATCACTTCAAAGATATGCAGTCGTGAAGAGATATTGCTCTGTGCAAGCAGCTGTTCTGTTCTGATTCCATCCTTTTCAGATACTTAGGGATGGACCAGTACCTATTACAAGATACTCAAAACAACAGCTGAACATCATCTTGCACTGCTTTTTTTACTGCTCAAAGCTGCTTTTTCTCCAAGTCCCAGTTCTGAGAGGTGAATATTTTGCCTGTTACAACAGGACCCAGCAACGTTTGTCTTTATCCAACTGTTTTCTTCCTAATATTATTTTAAAGAGTTCACATAATAACAAATGGACTATTCAATATGTGCTTAATAATGGCTCAGGCAGCCTCTGACAAGGGGGTTATCACATCCATTTGATAAGTTTCATGGGAATCCATAACATTCCCCTGAACTGTCACCAAAGAACAGGTTGCAAGGGAATGAGGTCTTCCCGAGGAGCATATTATAAAGGCAGTTTTTATGATACACATTAATGGAGGTCAGAGGCAAGGCTACTGTTCTCATTTATGAAGGGAAAACACTAGATCATAATGATGGCATGAGGATGGGGAGAATAATAAAGTCATTTCCCTGGTTCGGGAAAGATTAGCACATTTTGCCCAGTTAAGTCCTTTTCACTATAAAAGTACTGCCTAAAGGTGCCTTTAAGTATAGATTTGCAGGCAGTTAGAACTAGGTGTGTGTGTCACATCAATTGCAGGAGGCGAGTTTTTGCCCAAAAGTTATTAGGAATAAAGACCCCATTCAGAGCAGAAAATCGATTCAATGCTCATGGCACTTCTTGATTGAGAAGACATGGCTCTTCAGATCAGAGTAAACAAACAGCTCCAAAAGTAGACCAAAACCTAAACAACAGTAAGTTTTAATTCCTGGCTTATATTACGAAATTTTATATGGCATTAAAATGCACAGTGACAGTTCAAGTTTCTTTTTGTGCTTGTGGACATGAGCAGTGACCCGTGCTCTTGAGGTTATGTTAACCACTGCTAAGTGCATACTTGTTACTCATATAATTCTTCTCTAAATTAAGATAAAAGAAGCAAAAAAATAGCCAGGTAGAATCAACCATGATTGCTACCTATTAAACTCTGACAGTTCCACCACATCTCACCAACGCTGGATCAAAGGCAGTCACACTTGGACACTTTTCCTTTAATAGCAGCATTCATGCCTGGGCAGTGCTGGGAGCCTTTAGCTGTGTTCTGATGATATCTCAGCACCTGAATGAGTGCTGCTCATTGTACTGAGTGTCTGTGTCTTTGTGCCTTCATTCAGTTCCGAGTGAATACTGAATAGTTGGTAGAGGACTACAAGTATCTCAGAGAACACCTACTCCTTTACAGCAACCCCAAGCTTGTTGCCATTTAACTTTGGAAAGACAGAATGCAGGCAGGTACAGTACTTAAAGACTTCTATAAAACTTCAGCATTCTCAATGAACTGCCTACAGTCCTATTCCCAATGCCACCCCAGCTCAGAAACCCCATTTGAGACTGGCCAGAAGAGCCATTAGAAGAATCAGCAATTCAGAGCAGCAGATTAAAGCTGTGTTAAAGTGTAAGGTTTAAGCATTATGGTAAAAGTAAACAGGTCACAACCGTGACCTAGAGCAGTGCAGTTTTTACTAATGAACAGGTGAAAACTCTTCTCTAGTAAAAAGGAAAATTTTTGCCCTAATTTAGAAAGGTTCTCAACCCAGCAGAGGTACCTGCCAGCACTCTGATCTCAGCTCTATCAGATAAGTGGATAGGAGAGCACCCCAGTGCATTCCAGACATATACATTATTAACTTTTATCTAAGGTTATTAAAATTTGGAGGCCAGTATGTTGGGTTTTCCCATTTAAACAAAAAAACCTGTCCCCTGAATATTCTTCCTGGGCATTCGTTTCCGTGCTCCACGAGAGAACGCCCACTCTGCTCCCTCAGCAAACACCCCTGCCAACGTTCCAAGTCTATGATCAAAGTTTCTCTGGGTTTTCAGTGGGGATTTGGAAGCACAACCTTCAGATGTAAAGGAGTGTTAAAGAAAAAAAAAAAACAAACCAACGCTGGAACCAAACCCCTTGTGTTTCGAAGACCTTACAGTTACTCCAAAGACTTGCCTAATACATGCACCAAATCCTACATCTCCAGGCTTTAGCTTATTAAATGGGGATAAAAACGTAAAAATGCATGACCTGGATGAAAGTATCGTTCTTTTCTGCAGTGTTCCCAAGTTTTTGAAGTTGGGGACTTTGTTCTGAACAAAACTACTTTGGTAGCAACTCTGTCTCCACTGGATGAAAATCTGTGTCACGGAACTACCCGACCTAGTTTGGATCCACTGTCCAGTTCTGCTCTAGAGAGAATCCTGATTAAACTCAGAGTTATTCTGCACTTCTTTTGAGGGTTGAGACATTCAAATTAGCTATTAGATCCTTAGCAAAGTGGGTATGAATATCTTGCAGCTCTTGTGCTAACTCAGACTAGTAGATGTATCAAGGACTATAATTTCTAGCATTACACAAACCAATTAACCTTTGCCAGCAGTTCACACTATAGAGAACTAAATATAATAAAACATTTTAAAAGTATAGTTTAATTCATACTCAGAGTGGTTTCTCAGAGGTGGTTATGAACTGATATGCACTGAATCACAGCATGTTACTACGTTGCTCTGTGTTGCTCTATAAGGTTTAAATTAGACTCTCAGCTCCAAAAACCTGTATCCAAACCCTGGCCCTTGTTTCTCCTAGGTTAGCTAATTCTTCTGCAAACAAAGCCAACAAATAAGCCCAGAGGACACGTGGAGTTTCACAAAAAAGACTGACATCTTACAGAATTGTTCACTTCTACCCTGAGCACATGTATATATTTATAAGTATTCAAAACATTATGCAGTTTTGGGTTAACAAAGTTTGTGTATCTTTAATGTTTGAGAAACTGTAAAGAAAGCTGGGTAGATGGATAGAAAAGATGTGTGTTTAACAAATACTATTCTCAATTTCTGAGTTTGTAGACAAAGGCGAAGATGCCCACACAAAACACTCATGGGATCCTCTATGAAAGAAAAAGACACTTGGCAATACCAGATAAAATGCCTTATTTGTATAAGAACACTATTAATAAAAAGTGGGCAACCTACTTAATAACCAAAAGATGAAAACCATCAACCTTTAAAGCTCTCTTTCTGCAAACATATCTTTGGAAGACACAGAAATACACGAGGCTAACAACTCCCCAGGGCCAGGAGGTGCACATTTGATACAACTGATGGCACACTTCCCCTAGAAGTTACACATCCCTGCAGAAGGCAGAGACTGGAGCCCAAAGAACCAAGTGGGTATTTGAGCCAAGAGTTCATTAAAACAACCTGAAGTGTGTCTGCTCACAGATCTCACCAGCAATGTCAGCACTCAACCTAGAACAGATTTGACAACAGATTACCCACTTCCCTCCCTTTAACAAGTAAATTGGCTCAATCGCAGTGATATTTTAGTGTCTTACTGAAGGTCTATTTAGGATGTCACCGTTCTTTAACAAAAAAAAAAAGGTTTCCACCACGTTTCATCTCTGAGTGGAGAAACAAGTGCACTGTGTATGGATTGGTACTGAACTGCAGAAAGCCGATTTGAATTTTAAGATCTGATACAAATTATCTCCTGCATGCACAGACCTGCACAGAGCATTATCATCAATTATATGGGCACAGAATGTCATGTGGAGAAATACCCAGTGCGTAAATGGCACTTTTGGGTGTGTATATTTTTCCAAATTAGCCTTGTTTTAATTGTCAGAGGGATTATCTTGCTTTAACAGTCTGTTCTGTTGGTTTCCTTGGTGCTTATCAGCTATGAACTCAAATTCCAATCATCAAGTCTATTCAGCTTCCCAGGCCCTCCTCAAACTCTTCTCTCCCTTCAGAAAAGAACTGAGGGGAAAAATCAAAAGCTTCCAGCTGACCATCCAGGAGTATCTAATCTAACAGGAAAAGGTGAATCCTATATGACATGCATTTTGTGGTCGGGTTGATGGGAAGCCTGAGGGTGTGAAAAAGGCAGACCGAAATCCTTAACAAACCTATAAAGTGAAAAAAGCAACATCTGCCCATGGAAAAATAGGAAAAGCAAGGTCTAATACAGACTGACACATCATAACTAGTGTTTATGTACATTGCCAAAACCATTGCCCTCTGAAATTTCTAAATAAATTTCAGATTTCGTCTCTTAATCAGTTCAGTATTCTGCTCTTGTCCAAATGCCTTGTCAAAAGGCATTATCATGACTTAAAAACTTTAAGTTCAGAGGAATGCTAGAGGAACTTAAGCAACATCTATGAAACATGGCACTTCTCATTTTAATTTTAAAACAGTTTTCACTTTCATGATATGAGGCACTATGTTCTGTGCCCTCAAAATTTACACCACCTCCCAGGGTTGAAATAAGAAAGCATGTTGAATAATTCCTCTCTTATCACTTACTACTGAAGTGTAAAGTAAATCTGCTGCTGTTCAATAAAATTCCTCCTTGAAATCACAAGTCTCTCAGTTACTCTTTCTGTCTCAGTGGCATTGAGTATTCCAGGTCAGTGCACAGGTTAAGTGAACAACCTCACAAATGCAGAAATAACACAAACTGAGATTGTTCCAATTTCCCCACAGTAGCACTTTGAAAAAAGAAAATAATCAGATCTACCATCTCCTTCCAGATCCGCACCCCGCGCCTTTTATTTATTTAAGATTTTCCTACTTATGGCCTCCTTAATGTGACTGGCTCTCCCTCAAGCATTCATTTTGTTCTCATCCACAGCATCCCCGCTCGCTCTGAGCATTCCTGTCAGGAAGTGCCTTCTCCCAGGGCCAGCCTGATCTCATCAGTGGTTGGTTAAAACTCTCTCTGATAATGGATTTGCTGAGTTCTGACACTCAGTATTCTGACACATGGGGTTGTTCCCCACACACACACACTTTTTTCCCCCCTCTGTACTCTTAAGTAGTTCATTAGCCCCACATAACTGCCAATTAAGAGATTTTTCTCCTCGAGAAGGAACATTCTCTCTATGAAACCCATTTAATTACAGAAAAATGCATAGCTTAAATATAACAACCTCCTCTCCTGTTAATTCAGCTGTGGTGAATTTTGCATGCTCTATTTTTTCCTCTGGTTATGACATAAAGGAATGTTGAAAAATACTTCTTTTTCTTTCCCTTTTTTTTCCATTTTTAAAAGAAATTATTTAAAAGTTCCTGCAAGTTGGGTAAATCCTGACGGTTTCACTCCTTTGGGGATTATTCCCACAGAGATGAGAAAGCACAACTTTGGGAACTGCTAGAAGTGTTTATTCTAAGAACATCTGTGGGTCCCACGACTCTACTGGCAGAATGCTCATAAATACTTCGTGTTTTTCTCCTTGACACATTCCTGTAGGAAGAAAAGTAATTTTCCATTTCCAGGATGACTGTGAGCTTAGGCTTTTTGTCCAGGCTGACTCAGGACAGATGTGAACAGGTACAGGACTTAAATCTGGCTCATTCCTTGCAGGAGGCAAATGCTTTGGCACCCTGTTCCCAAATTCCTGAAGAGACAACCCCACAGTCCCAAAAGAGACTGTCCCTGTTGATCAGCAGATCTTCAAGGGACCAAGCAGGAAAGAGGCAGAAAAAAAGATTCAAAAAGGGTGCAAAGTATTATTATGTTTTAGACATCATCACCTATTTGGCATAGTTTGACCAGATGCAATGGCAGAAAGGTGGGAGGGGGAGTTCAATAAAGTAAAGCTAGTTTGGTCGTGAGAGCATTTTTACAATACTAAAAAGCCACTGCCTTCTCAAGTTTGCCTTCCAAGTCTGATTCTCAGCTGGTATAAATTGATAATGTTGCTCTGATGTAGCTCTTTTCATGTGTGCTCTGCTCTCTGCAGCGTTCTTGGCACGAGGCACGGCGATCGTGGGCTCTGCTGCACGATGAGAGAACACCCCACTGATGATATAAGATAAGCAGAGTAATTAAAACTCATATTTTAAGTTATGAACTCTGGAAAGAAATGTATGCAGATCAACAGTTCTCAAAACACAGCCTCTAATAAAAAAAAAAAAAAAAAAGGTGATATCATTTGAATGCATTTATTCCCAGGCAGCAGTGTTCACTCCTGTACCTTCCCCTTGAGTGTAGAAACACAAGGGACAGCCAACAGAAAGCATAAATGGGATTAGGTGTAAACTGATACTTAACTTCCTGTTAGGTACTACATGGAAAATACATGTCCAGGTATTGCACTGGCTGTTCATTTCCACAAAGCTTTCAGTATCCATCTCCTGTGCACAGTTCCTTGTGGAATGACTCCTCCTCACCGCTGCCAGCAGGTAAGGAAAATTCAAAGCCCTGCTTGGTCAGCATGACCTCACTCAGGAGACGAAGCAAATGAGCTGAACACACCTGCCCAGCGTGTTCCCTGTCAGCCAGAGCCCAAAGTAGCTCCCGAACTCCAGTTCCTACCGAGCAATGCAGCACACAAATCACCAGGTGGCCCTATTATGTAGCAGTCATTACCGGAGACAGCCCAGCCCTGCGCAAGCCCCGGCTTTCATGCAGTGCAACGCTGCGTGATTATTTGAATAAAAATGTTTCCCATGGAGACAGCTCCCCGTGGCTTACACCTTGTTGGGGACAAAAGAAACGATCTGGAGATGCTGTTAACCTCTGGAAAGATGTGAGAAAAGGCTCGGCTGAAGGCGGAAAAGGGAATGGTGGCAATGACTGATTGTTTAGAGCAGGATTCGTCGTGGTTACCTGCACATAAACTCTGCCTTTGGGAAATCCAGTTAGGGCATTTTCCCCTTCAGAGCCTGCAGTGGGATAATCAAGATGGGAACTGACCCTGTATGGAATTTGAAGGATGGCATCCTGCATTAAAACATCAAAATTATTCATACAATGTCTTCCCATTCGTTTTACTGGCAACTGAAGCAATTTATTTCATATTTTTGGAAATCAGATTTTAGCTCAAATACATGTGCATGTAAGCAACAATTCTCACTGTATATCACAAGTTTAACTACCCAAAGCTTGAAGTTTCTACAAAATTATAGATGCACATTAAAAAGTTCCTATTCTTACACCTTAATTAAAAAGAAACATATTTTCAATTACGTTATCTCTCTCCTGCGGGCCCAGTCACTAAAATGTGCAGCAAAAGCAACTGGATTTACAGCCCTGGACTACTTGGGGACAAGTAGGGATGTACAAGTGCAAGCATCAAATTACTTCAAAAGTGGCACCAGTACTGAGTTTTCATACTGTTAATTTACCTGCTCAGGTTAATGTGATCAGTCAGTGCATAAAGCTGAACATCTGTGTAAATCCTTGCTTGGTCAGGACTTGGTCAACAGTTGCAAAAGTAGCTGCCATAATTAATGTCAATCTTGAACAGACAGAATTAGTCACAGCTAAGTACCTTCTTCAGGCTGTAACACACCAACTTCATAAAGAAAAACCCATCCCTGGGGTATTTGCAGATGTGCTACATCCAAGTGACTTGGCACACATTACTAAAGTGAGCCAACTTCCCCATCAGTAGGCACTGATGGAACACAAGCCACTCTAACTCAAAAGGAAATCTCTGAGGGCCAGACATTAAGCTCTATTTGCCTTAGGTCAAGAGATCTCCCCTGGTCCCCAGTGACCACTTGTGTACATCACACAGCTCAGCAAAACCGGCAGCCAGAGAAGACTTCAATGCTGGAAGTCCACAGGGACTGCAATTCAGAAGTGAGATGCTTTAGCTCTGTTAGATTGAGGAACCTTCTCCCTCATTTGCCTGCAGCCTGACTGTGTGAACCTGAAGCGTTACATGGGCATCCAGGAACTGCACCAACAGGTAACAAGAAAATACCAAAACATGAATCTATCATTCCACCTTCTTTGATGTCACGGGGTCCTTATCAGAGCAAAGCATGAGATGTGTTTCAGTGCAAGGTTATAGGTCTCCAAGTGAGCTTCTTGGATTATCAGCCAAGTCAGAATCCTGCTCTAAACCTACAAAAATCACTAATATTCTCTCATGTTACAGTGACATTTTAATTGCATTGCATATTTTAACATATTCAACTCAGGTCTTAGCTAAGTTGACTGTATTTCTTGATTTCTTTGCAGAATTTAGTCATTTATTATAAATTGTCATGGTTATTTCTCAAAGTTTCATTTGCATATCTTCATTTCCTTGCTTAATGTAGACCCAGAATTTGATGGACATTTGCAGATATACAGACATTTCCACAAACAGAAGACAGAACCATACGATCCAATGCAGATCTCAGTGTACTAACACAAGAGCCAGCAGCAAAACAAAACCACAACTACTGTCAGAAGAAAGTCACCACATTAAAATTTGTATCAGCACTGCCCAGGGAAGATTCACCTCTTGCAGGGATATTGGTACAAGACCATTCAGAATATGCATTATGTCAGAAATCTTCCCTTTTGTATGCAAGTGTTTCAACCAAAAAAAAAAAAAAGCATCTGTATGCAAGAAGTGGATGTCAATTCTGATGCATATGCTTTGTAAGAACATAAAATGAAAATGCACTGTGCTTGCTCTGCCCTGCAACACCTGTTAACACTCCCATCTCAGCAGTTATGAAAATCAAGCCCAGAGAAATAACCAATGATTTCTAAACCTTCACTTGAATAGAAAATAGAATTTCCTTACTTTTACACTGTAGTTTCTTGGATGTTTTTCTTGAACAACATGAAAAGAATAATGATTCTAGCAATGAAGAGCCCTTGTAATAACTGATTTCTACAGTTCAGAAAGCACTGCAAATTCAAGTTGGCATTTAAACATCAGCAGAAGCTGCTCACAGCCATACACGTTATCCCTCTATGAGCACTATTCTTTAAATATCTTCCATTTGCATGTAAAGACCTGAAAAGAAACCAGACTCTACTTGAAGCCATAATGATGATCAGCACCAACACCCACAATGCATCAATCTACAGTACCCACTTGGTCATTTATTAATTGTTGCTCCATCATTTCAGGCACTGCTCAAATCAAGTTACCCCCTCTCCCCCTTGTTTTCCACGTTGAATAAGGGCTGAAGTCCCCAGTAGGGATTAACAAACACAACTCACACTGCCTAGGTCTGGGAAAACAAAGCTTAGGCCAAGCAATTTAAAAGCAAACAATATGGGACAGGACAGTTGTTACATAAAGAGCTGCTCGTGTTCTGACACTCAGTTGATGTAATGGGGGAAGAGAAAGGAAGCGGAAAATGGTCCCTGTCAGAGTGCAGCTTGTCCTGTATAATGAGGGTAAAGTGGAAACTTGTGTACTAGGATATTAAAAGCTGTAATTAGTTCCTTCTCCTCCAGTCCACTGGAATCTACATGTAGCCATCAAACACGACCTGTGGTAAATCCATCCTTCCCTCTTCCTGGCACAACACCTGCTCCTGTGCTGAAGCTTCCCAAGGAGCTCCAGCACTGCCAACATTAAGGCCCTTCACTCTCAGAGTCTGTGAGCCAGGAACACTACACTGTAATAAAGCAATCCATCAGTACCCACAGCTCCCACCCCAGCTCTTCCAGTCCTCTTAATAATCCCTTAGTGACAACCACTCCATGTGTCACATTCACAGCAAATTACCAGGGATCAGAACATTTCTATTTGAACTCAGTGATTCCTAGGAAAAGTCATCATCTCCTCTCCCCTGCACTTAACTTTAAGTAAACCAAAAGGAGTCTGAAGGTTTGTGCTTCCTGATGATTTCATCATATGAATCATGGGTCAGGAAGCTGTTTAGATGCTCCAGTTTCTTACACAAACTATTCCTATACAACATCTTCCTCCTATGGCTTGTTTGTTGTTGGGCTTATTATTTTCATTTGGTAGTTCATTCTCAGGACATGCATATTCTCTTTGAATAACAACTTCAAAAATGGAAGTCTTCTGTTCGCAGCAGCAATCACAGCACATTCCATTAAAATAGAGCTTTTAACAATATCTGTGATTAAATCAATTTGGTTTGCCCTTTTTAAAATACTCTGGAACTCTCAGAAAACATACTGCATTCATTTATTTCCAAACCAATGTAGCAAGTACAATGAAAATAAAATGACATTATATATTTGGAGAGATTAGACATGAAAAAAGCATACGTAATTAACTGTACCTAGCTGGACAGTAAATGGCAAATAACTCCAGCCTGCCTTTGCAAATAGAACTCTTGATTTTCTATTTTGTGGAATGTCTCATATGAAATAACAGAATATTCACGAAAAACAAACAACATTGCTGCTGCACCAGAACCCAGGACTGCCTACTGAAATAGCTCCTAGGGAAACAATGAAAAAAAGCAAGTATTTAATTCACCCAGGAAAAGACAAAATATTTTGAATCATGGTTAACTGTAGCAACAGGTAGGTTTTTATGTCTTAAAAGTAAACTCTGCAGCTCAGAAACCATGAATTAGTTCTTGTTTAATGCTGAATTTGATAATCAATGGCAGACAACGAAGATGAGAAGGTGAAGAGAGTGAGAAACATCTCAGATTTTTTGACTGCTTGGGATTGTTACATATAATAGAGCAGTGATATATTTATCTGCTTACAAAAGTGATTTACAAAGGAGGAACGACTAAGACATGACCGGCTGCTCTGAACAGTGCTCCTCAACCTGATGGAGCAGGATCAGACAGACAGGAATGGCATCTCCATAAGACAGCCAAAAAAAATCCCATCACCTCAACTGCCAAGAGCCAATACAACAGATCTTTGCTATAAATCAAATGAATTTGAGTCTTCAGATACTTTTATTTTAATAACTTCATCAGCAATGTCTTCTTTTGAAATTAATATATCTGCCTTAGTGGTTTTCCGTTTTCCTTGTAAAACAATGACAGCTAATAGGAAAGCACTGTCATGTATCCTGACTAAAGGTAATGTATATGTGACAGCTGTGTGATCATAAGTAGGAAAGTGCTTCCAAAAGACAAAAAGAATAATTAAAATGAGCCTGCAGTCCTGGCTTTGGATTTAAATGTTTAAATGTTTTAATTTGAAAGAACAATGGCTCCTTGAAGCTCCTTCACAACCAGCTCTGACAGCCTGTCATCTCCTAACCAGCCCTAAGTAACAGTTGTGCAAGTCTGAGCAGCAAACAGCAGATTATGCCTGATGATCCTTAAAAAAACAGCAGCGATGCTTCCAAGAGAGCACCGGAGATGAACGAGGCTTTGCAACCTCTCGAAGCACTGATTCCAACAACGAAGCCTCTTAGGAAATAAAGCTAATGAGAACAACACAGAGAGCCTGGGTTTTGTTGAACTCTCTCTCCACATGCAGTTTGTGGCACTGCACAGCAAAGCCCTGAGTGTGCTGCATCCTGCCCACTGTGTTTATGAGTGGACTAACTGCCCTCCCCACAGCTGATGGGCTCCCTTTTCCATCAGACAGCTCATCCCAGGACACGAACAGACTCCCAGCATAGGGATATACCTGTATTCACCACTGAGTCAGGTGCCCATTAATGGCAAAAGATTTGCAGCTACAGCCAGACAAGAGTTTGTCATTGAAACACAAGGCTTCACTCAAGAAGCATCAAAAGCACCTAAAAGTTTCATTTTTTTTTTCCATAAAAACCTGACTTCTCCTTCCTGTGGAAGATTCTGCCTGAAAATAATATGATTTATCTAGGTTAACAAAATATTTTAAAACAAAGAACTTCCTTTTTTCCCTAAACAGCTCCAGGACAAAAGAAAAAGGGTCCCTTTGTTAGTGAGCTGCTTCAAACATTTTGCAGCGTTCCTCCGCCGCCTCCTCTTCTCTCTCTGAAGAGGATCATCCTCCCACTGAAGCTGGTGGCTTCACACAGGCAGGAATATGCTTCAGATTAAGGGATTCCACATTTCCCCTCTCTCTTTTGAGACAGACATATAATGAAACAGTAGTAGGATGGTAATTATTTGCATTAAAGGAGAAACTCCAAGTCTCCATCACAAAATAAAAGTGTGAGCACTTCCAAAGTGTCTTCCACTTAAATATAAGGCAGAAAACACTCACAGGATCAGATCCATTCTCACACAGACCAGAGTGGCCCATGAGAAAGCCTGGATAAATAGCATAGAAGATGGATGGGTTGATTGCATTTTAGTGACATCAGTGTCACAGGAAGAGTTGTTTCAGATCCTGCTTCTCCATTGCATCCTTTCACAATAAAGCAAAAGGAAACAGAACAACATAGGGGTTTAAAACAGCAGGTTTATTAGAGAAAGGCCAAGCATTCAAAGATTGAACCTTGTCAGCCAGCAAGGCAATGCATCACCTGGTTGAAATGAAATAAAATCTTCTACCCTTGCTGAACTGTCTTTAACCACACAGCTAAAAGGGATTATTTTTTTTTTTAATTTTAGATTATATGATTCCTAAAAGAAAACACTGCTGTAAATATTTCCTTTAAATAAATACTTTTGGATTTGATGGACTTACTAGTGGCTAAAAAAGAAATCCATCACAGCAAAGTAAGTAGGCGAAATACCAAAGTATTTTGCTGGGATTTGGGATTTTGGCTTTCTTTAGTTGTTTTAATTTTTCTAGTGTCTGAATTATTTATTTCTTCTCCCCTTCAGGGCATGCACATCATGCTTCAAAAACAGTAAGAACTGCAAGATCTTTTTTGTTTGTTTGTTATTCAACTCAACGAGAAGCAGAGTCAGACCTTGGACAGCCCCGGAGGCAGCAGACGGAGCTGTCAGACGTGGGACAGGAGGTGCATCCACTGTAGTTTGCTGCATCCTCAAGGTTTCTTTCCAAAGATCTGGGCTGGCACAATCCTGGAAGGGTCCTCAGGGTAACACAGTGGCCCTGGATGAGCATGTGAGCACTTGGCTGTGCCCATCAACAGAGACACCACCAGCTCATTTTGGAATCCCCCGCTCACTTCAGTGGGTTAAGATTTCACCCTGAAGAGTTTTGCAGAAACCAATTTCTCTGCTTTTCCATATATATTGATCAATTCACAGGCCAGTATTTGCCTTCTGTTACTGCAGAGGGTGGTTCAGTCCAATAAACATTCTCCAGATGTTATTGAAACACAGATACCCAGATCTGCAATAAATTCTGCGCTGAGGGTGATAAACCATAATCACAAGCCAGCATTAATGGAAAGCCAAGTTACTCTTACTCCAGACGTGCCACTTTGCAACTTTTCAAGTGTTCAATAAAATCTAAAAGTCTCCCAAAGAGTGCTCTACACACGGAATGTTTTCCTTGTGCTGTAAAATGCATCTTATTGATTTATAATGTATTTTCAAGGAGAAAAAAAGCTAGTCTATAAAACTAAAATTTAGGAGAAAGCATGATTGTTGTAAAGGAAACTCCATACAATTAGTGAGGGGGATACATATTCTCATAATTTCTCTTGGACAGATTGTGTTATACTGTCGTTTGCTTCCCATAAATGAGAAATAAAAGACAAAAATGTAATTACAAGTAAAAAACAATCAGTACTTCTCTTGTAATGCAAAAATTTAAAGCTTTCTATTTAATACATTGAAAGCTGCTAAACTGCATTTATCAAAAGTGCTAAAGAATAGGATCTGACCCTGAAACAAGTATTAGAGGAAATCAACTTGTTTGCTCTTCTTGAAACTGAATTATTTTAATAATTTACCAAGTTTTCACAGGACTGTAATCAAGACTTGACAATGTTTAGAGCAGTATTACTCCTTCTATCTCAATAAATTTTTGTTTACAGTGTGTTTTATCGAGCTAAAGTGCAAGGAGCCACTCACAGATGGATATGGGGAAAATGTTTTTGATTCTTGTTATTCCATTAAAGCAATATTTATGTTTGTGCAGAGGAACAAAAATCATCTCTACCTTGAGAAGAGATCTCTGTTGATGTTGTTCAAGCCTACAACATAACTGCATTTGTTCTCATGATAACAGGAAAAAGTCTGTTACCATGTCTAGCAAATCACTACACCAGAAAGGGCTTTTATTGTAAAACATCCCAGAGAAATGCTGAAGAGAGTCTGGAGATAAAATAGTTCTGTTATTCATTTGCTTAGGGAAGTTTACAGCTGGGACGTAAAGGACTAGCAAAACAATTACAAGTGAGAGACAGTCACTTGAAACATCACCCATGTGAGTCTTGCCCTGTCAAATACATCAGATATAAATCTCCCATTGAAGACTTCTTGTAGGAAGTTTTTTAGCTGGAATATTACAAGATGTGAAAGCTGTAACTACTGAACTTGCAGAGACCTCAGTATATACAGCCCTGACTGGGAATACTTTTAATTACTATTATGTTATACACCCCAGAAGATGCATGAGAATTCTGGAAAAGCTGTTGTTCCACTCACCCCTGCCATCCTTCACAGGCTGTACAGCCCCTGCTTTGCATGGTGATCCCATGCAAAATTCCATAGGAATTTTTTAGTTTTAAAAAGTTCAAAAGCACATCAATCCACAGCACCACCCAACAAGTCAGATTAAGAATGCAAAGAACATTACCTTGTACTTGCTGAAGCAATAGTTTTGCTAAATAAATATCATTGGAAAACACTACCAAAATTGGAAGCCTTTGAGCCTGAAGCACAGGGAAAGTTGGTTCATCTGCATCCTCTAACAGGAGACAGAAATGGAATGCCCCAGTGAAAACAGGATTCCTCCACCAAATGAATTCCATGCAGTGCTTTCAGAGGTGGGTTTTCTTTTAGTTTTTTTTTTTTTTCATTTAAAACATACATTTGCACAGTTAAATTCCCCTCAAACAGCATAAATTTCATAGTTGATAACATCTGTAATTAGACTTTGAAATTCACACTGCTATTAGCTGTCCTACATGGCACAAGTTTTGCCTGAAAACAGCATTTAAGCTGTTTTGCTCTTCTCAAACTATCGAATTTGAAAGCCTATTAGATAGGATGAATTTTTCTTGAAGACTAAAACTAAATTAAGTTTATTTGAAAGATCAAACCCTAAGCACAAGATTGAAATAAATGTTTGGCTGCAACAAACTACCTGCTCTATAAATCAAGCTCAGAGAGGATATAAACAAAGAACGTGCACCAAAAAAAAGGCAGACATTGATTCCACAGAGTCAACCTAAGAAAATGAAAACCATAAGAAGGAACCTGCATGATTAAAAGCAAAGGGGCTGCAAGACAGCTGAGAAAGCATCAGCTGAAATGCAGGTTTCCTTAGTCAAAATTCAGAACACAGAGGATGGCAAGTGAGGGATATCCCCACTGCCAGCTTCAGGTGTACAACACCACAGCACCAATATTGCTGTATTTATCATGGAGCAATTTAAACCTGACCTAAAGACATGCCAAGAGAACGGGTGCATCTTTGTCTCAGATGTTCTCCAAAAGCTGCATAAATCAGCATAAACAGCATCACTCCCCAGCACGAGCTGGAAATCTAAACCCTCCATCCAAAGGATGTGGTGATGTTGGTACTTTGGGGTGGAGAGGAGTGCAAAAGAGCTGCAGGGCTATTTGGTTTTCATCCAGGACTTGTCTTTGTGCCAGCTACAAGAAGTTTTGCTACCTCCCTAGCACAGTTTGCTGTCCACTGCTCTCTTCTAATGACTCCTGCTGCCTTTTGGTCAGCTCTGCCACAGATCCTGATACTCAGTTAACATTCTGCTCGCTGAGTAAACTTCCCAGGATCTTTTACAGCCTGTTGCATTGTGCTTTAAGAGGGAAGAGAAACAAATGTAGACCCTAAATCTTAGTTGCAAATATTTGTTTTACCATCCAAATGAATTTTCCCTACCAGTTTTTCCATATACAAGTAGCTTGTTGATACAGGGGTGTTGCATTAGAAGCATTATCTACTTTAGTGTGCATGGGTGGACAAGGTGTGCTGGTCCAAGAGCCGATTCCAACAGCTGGAACTACACACACAACAGTACAAGCAGTAAATTATTCACAGGGGTTTTTTTTTCCATGTGGTGAAGTGCTCAATGGAACAAGTACTAATTTGAATAATTAAAAAACCTTTTTCCTCTCTGCCCTGCAAGGTTGGATCCCAAGTTCTTAGCTTGGACCCCCATTTCTCCTCCATATGGTATGTTCAATTACCATTAAGTTTTCGAGTGCTAATAGTGGCCCATAACTTCAAGTACTGCTATTCAGAGCCAGTGCCTTTTCCCTGATTAATTACTATGGAGGGATGATACCTCTGGGAATCAAATACATCGTGTGCTTAACTCCAGAATAGACAGTTCTTGTCAATAATGTATCCAAGCAGCTTAAAACTTCAATAGCCTGGTTTCTTATATACTGTAAGTGGTGCTGAATATTCAGTTTTATTTCTGTTTCCCTGCCAGTAGGAAATAAAGAACACACTTTTAGCTAAATGAGAACTGAAGTGCATTGGAAGAGTGCTATAAATTATATTCAGGCCACCAAATAAAATTCAATTTTCAGGTAATGTGAAGGTGTAATGCGTCTGGAGAAGCTGTTTTGCATATCACACAAGACAGCAGGCAATAAGGAGCAGGGAATGACTAAAACCTGATCTGTCACATGCAACTCTTTGATTGTTCCCCCTACTTTACCTACTCTAATCGCACTGTTGCAGTGTTGATTCAGAACACGGCGGCCCATGAAAAATGTCACCGTTCTGTCGATGTTGCGGATCCGCTGGCAATTTCAGCAAGCACTGGATGCACATAAAGGGTGATAAGGCACTATATCCTGCCATGCTCAGCAGGTTTTCCATTTCCTCCTGCAATTACACATCAAACTGTTTTAGCTTCACAAGCTTCGGCACTATAAATGGCCTCAAGGCAGGAGTCTGCTCCGCACACTGATGAGTCTATCTTCAAAGCAGAGTGCAAACTCAGGTTTTGGGGAGAGATTTTTTTTTTTTTAAATACCCTTTTTCCAGAGCTTTTAAGAGTTTACTTAGAGATTATACCTACCATTATCTCCATGTACTCCAATTAACAGGCAGTTTTATATCAACATTAACGGGAGCTGCCTGTAAGAGGAGATGAAAGCCTTGCATACACAAGAGCAAGTCACTGTGCAAGAAGCCTGTTCGTGGAATTACATCTTTACATACTGTGCTTTTGCTTTTGCCCCCCTCCCCCCCCCCTTTTTCTTTTTTCCTACAAGGCTACCTGGAATTCCAGACTGATAACAGGCAGAAGAATCTGTTTTTCAGATGCTCAAAACCTTGTCTCACACTACAGCAATGCTGCCAGAACCGTATCTTTCTCCTGTTGCTCCATTTAAAGCAATTCATACATTCTGGTATAGATACTTCAAACAGTTTAATTTCACAGGTGTAACACCCTTTCCCAACCTCCTGCATGCCTGTGCTTCATTTGTAAACTAGGGGAGGCAGCTCCTTACCTACTCTGTGAAAAGCTAGAGCGTCCTTAGGGACAGGATGTTGCAGACTTTTTTCTGCCCTCATCAGTTTTGTCTCAGGAGATTCCAACACAGATTGTACCAACAAGATTACTCTGACACTGCCAAAAAGCAAGCCATCCTCTGATGGCATACTTTCTCCTCAAGTGTGCTAACACTTTGAGACTATATATGAACCTCCTGCCTTCCTGATAGATTCCCTGAGATCTTTACAACATGATTGGCAGTATCTGAATTTTCAACATGCAAGCTGAAGGCTGAGACTGATGCTGAGAGGAAGACAAGACAGTGTTAAAGCTCCTGCTCTCGAGTATAATGGCACTGTGATTGGCTCAAATGCAGATATCTAACCACATAAAAACAAGGAATCCTGGGGTAAGCCAAACAAATGTAGTGGCATCTATGGACCACCCAGAAATCACAGCTTTGACCTCCTCACACTTCTCGCATTGACCATGAAAAGTGAGATGCAATTACAGAAGTCATAATCCATTGGCCATGACCAAAATTTCCACCCATTTTTGAGCTTCAGAGGCCTCAGAGGACCCTGCCAAGCTTAAAGCCACAACAGCTGTTACAACACCTACAACTCCTGCCACACATATTGTCCCTCACACAGGTTCTCAACAGAAACTGGAAAGGCACAGAACTCCTACAGGTGTTGCCAGCTGCAGGACGTGCTTGTGGCTTCTCCCACAGCCCATCCCTGAGATACCACTAATGAGATGTTGGGACTGAGAGAAGAAACCACTATTCCCACAGCTCACACAGTCCTCCAGCCCTACCCATCTCCTCTGAGAGTTGCACAGCAGGGATCTGAGCTGCCTGAATTACACGCTTTGCTCAATGACAGCAGCAGCAATGAGACACAAGCCTTGGGACTGGCCTGAAATAATAGATGGTTTGTGTGCCCTCCACCTCTGTGAGACAGCATGACAAAAGGACTGTCAGGGAAAACGTGAAGCAGCAGCATTTCGCCACTGAAAATGAATAGGAACAAACGGTTCCTTGCATGTCGTAACTGACAGCTTGTTCCTGTGCCTCTCCAATGACCCTATCCATGAAGAACATGGACCTTTCATAATATGCCTCAGGGTGTGTTATCATTCATTCCCAACCTCGGAAAAGCTCAGCTGTATCTGCTGGCCTAAAACGGGCTTTAAGTTCTTTTAAATAATAATAAAAAAAAGGACAAAATATTCTAAACTAATGATGTTTAACATACACCTGATTTTCTTATTAAATCAATTATCAAAGCATATGCAAGTGTGTCAGCCCTCCCAGCCAGGATGCACTGTGTCCTCTGTGTAACATGTTTTAACTTCCTGAACAACAAAGACTCTCCAGGAGGGAGTCAACAGCTTCAGGGAGCACATTCAAAGGAGCAGAATCATTGCTCAGATGATCCGATTTCCAACTCCAAGCTGTCCACTTTTATGCACAGAGAGCACATCGAACACAGGGCTCCAGAATCATTGGCACTGCCAACCAAACCGATCCCACCAACAGGACATGGAGAGATGACAGCAAGGAGGGCAGAAGAGGGTGTTCAAAGCTTTGAATATTTGTGTGCTGGTAAGTAAAACACAAGACCAGTGAACCATGTCAGTAACGTGCCCAAATGGGAGAGCAACTGCTGGCATAGCAGGAACTTCCAAGTGAACACAGGGATGATTTATCTACCTATTTGATGGTGATCTACGTCTTGGCAAGAGCTGCATCTGTCCTGGACATTTATCATCGTTGCTACCTGCATCTTTGACTCTACCTCTGACAAGATATTTCCCAACCCTTGTACTACTGCAAACTCAGACATGTTTGGCATTGTTTGCTTCACTAACTTAACCACTTGCTGTTCATAATAAAATTACTATTTCCTTATTTCTTGGCTTCTTCTCTTAGGTGGCATTGCTACAACACTTGCTGTAATTCCCAAATGCTGCTCCAGATTGAAATCTCATCAGGGATAGGAAACACCTCTTCAAAATTCCAAAAATAAGCAACTATTTAAGTATGGCTGAGCAGGTTCTTTTGGTGATATTTTTTTGTTTCTAAATATGAAGATGTTTGCTGTTCCTTCCATTCTGAACTACATAGAAGAGAATGAGAAAAATGGGCGAAATGACGTGATGAGGCAGGTGCAGACAGAGAACACCAATGTGAAATTAAGACAACTACAGATACAAGGACTAAGTCTAACAAACTTCCTATATATAATAACAGCTGCTTCTGCGTAAAATCCATTTGGAAGGAAACAAATCAAGACTCACTGATTAAATACTTGTTTAAAAAAGCCTCATGAAATGTTGCTTAATATTGGCTTCTCTAACAAGTGCCAAAGCCAAACCCAATCCAATCACAACCACACCACCCCTAAGGTGTCTTTTGAATGTGAAGCAGGTCCAACCTTGCGAAGGAGATCTCAGTGCTGTTTACAGCACGTCCTCTCACCGTGAGCTTTGCTGATTAAGGACAAAGATTAAGCCCTGAAAGTCTCCTCGTGAACAGGAGCCCAAACAAGCTGTGGTCAGAATTTAAGTGGCCTGTACTACACTTAGATTATATCATCGGTGAACAACCCCGCTCCACCACACTTAATAGTGTGGTTGAGAGAAGCACATCTCAGGTGCTGCTGCAAGTTCTTTTAGCTGGGGATGCTGGTCAGGTTGGTATCAGTCAGCACAAAAGCGGATGTCCATCTCCAGTTTTTCAGAAAAGCCATATTTCAAAGAGACTTTAATGGACTATTAAATACAGAGGAAAACTGAACCATGATCACTCACTTAACCAAGAAACGATGAGCATTTTCAAGCAAATCACTTCCACATCCGCATCAGTAAGTGATTCCAGGGAGTATCTTTGTTCCCATTATTCTAATGTGAGCTTTCCACAATCCATCTGCAGTATATCTTGCCTGAACAATTATGTCAAGCATAGGGAAAACAAAGCTGGAAGGAGGGAGGGAGGAAGAGACAGCACGACACAGCAGCCAGACGGGATGCAGAGTTATGGAAACAGCCCCATATGAAACTGCAGAGACTAACTACTAAATGTTCTGCAAAAGAGAATTATGTTTCTCAGATATATTAGAATTATTTGAAATTCAAGTACATTTACGGGATAGTTCAGCTCCTTCAAAGCATAAATTGCAAGAGATGACGTTCAAGTCATTTCTATTACCTTGACACTGTTGACAAACGCACCACTGAGTGATTTTATCACTGTACAAACTCATCATGACCATCAGCACACCACTGCTGGTAACGAGAAGCACTTTATAAAATGCCCTGTGTGAAATCTGAAATTTGATCTGCCTCCTATCTGACAGTTATCATGTATTAAACTCACCTTTTAACTATGGTTAAAGCCAAGTGAGTGCCCAAGTAGCCTTGGATACTGCACTGAGAATAGCTGAGTGGATGGAGTTCAGAGAAGCTAAATAACACCAACATTTAGAGCATCTAAGTTCATCCAGTATATTTCCTCCAAGTACAACTTGCTATCTTCAGATGCATCATCAGCCATTTATATGAATCCTGACAGGCAGTGAGGATTCATGTGCAGTGACACCTGAAAACAGAAATTAATGCAGGTGGTTTTCCTGTCTGAATGTATGTTTTGCAGGAAAGACACACAGCTCTTAATCCTGCTAAGTGCAGTACACAGTAACACCAAGAAATTATGGGTACACAGACATCTTTATGTTTTGCCTACTTGGCAATCTATGTTTTCTGTACACAGATTTATTTGTAAGTGATCCATATGCATACCATTCCCAGAGTTTGTGTAAAGTCATACTTCAACAGCAAACAAAATAAAATAAAATCACTGTGGGTGTGGTGAAGGGCAAAGAAGGGAAGGTTGGCACACGGTGGAATTCAGACAAAGAGCTCCAATTGAATCTAAACTGCAAGAAATAATAAAATTGGCTCTGACATCACACACCAGTGATACTCAAAAATTGGGAGTTTTTTTAATTAGGATTTTTTTTTCATTGTCATGATTTGGTTGTTTCAAAAAAACCCCAAAAACCAAACAACACAAACAAACAAACACACTTTGGGTACTTTGTGCTGCTGAGCAGCCAACAAAATGGGCAAAGTTTGGATGTCTACAGACCTGGCACTATTGGATACCTCCAGCTGCTCAGTTTGTGTTTCTGCCCTTCAGGACTCAATCACCTCTGTGTGAAGCAAGTTCTTTGTCTATAACAACATCTAATCTATCTAAAGGTTATAAATGATAAAAGAAGGAATCAAAATTCAGGTATTGCTGGATAAGTCAGGCAGTGGATCCAATTTGCATCCTGCAAGCAAACAAAACTTCTGCAAACTGGAGCCTGGAGAAACAACACTACCTTCAGTGTGCACATTTCTTGCTGTTTAATCAGAACTGTTTTCTTTTATATTTTTGTGTATATTTGATGCAATTACTGGAAAAGTTTTTAGCTTGTTATGCAGGTTGTCAGAACAGATGATCTAACAGTGCCTCCTGGCCTTAAAACCTACAAATCTTTGATATATTTCTCAGGAGCTGGAAAAATATTACCATTACTTTTAAAATGCCTAGGCATACACTTCTCTGGCAATCTGCAAGGTATTACTCACATTTCATTTACTTAATGCTCTACCTTCCCAATAATTTGAAATAAACTTTCCATGGGGGAGGCATGTCAGGGTATGCTCTCTAGTATTTCTTTGGAATTAAATTCTAATTGCAGGGTGTTATCTGTATTGAACTGAATCTTTTAAACTGGAATGTTTAAAAGTCTTGCTGAGATGAATCCACCTGAAGTGTGACTAGTCCCTGCTTCAATCCCTTCCCAGCCTGGCTACACCAAGGGAATTTGCTGTGGCTGACTGGATGGACCTGGGAGATGATGAAGCTCCTGATCCCACTCTCACAGCCCGGGCAAACACCAGAGGCTGCAGCACACACGGCTTCACACCAACATGTTTTCCTTCTGCCCACATACAGCACAGACGCAGAGACAGGTTGGGACTGGAAGTTAAATAAAAACTGGGAAAAGGTAAAAAAACCCCAAAACCCCAAAAACAACTCCAACCCACAACATGTTTTGAAGCTGGTCTGAAGCGCCCATCTATTGAAAAAAAGCTGGTTTATAAAGCAGGGTCCAGTTCTTCTCAGCTTGTAACACCACCACACCAGGAAATCTGCATGTTAAAATACATTTCTAGTGCACTGAATACATATGCAAAGCCACATTTTTAAGCCATTTCCTCTCCTATTTCTTCTGTGTGCCAGCTCAGGGCTGTACTGCTACTACTTCATGGGCTTATTAATATTGCAGCTGCACTACAAGAATTACTATAACCAGCACCCAAACTAAAGCTACACGTAAGGGGTCAGTTTGTCAAACTCCCAAAGAACAACATTTATAATGGCTGAATTAGAGCTGCCCTGAATACTTTCCTGCCAGCAGCAAGTCTCTGCCTTATTAACTATTGACTTTGTTCCTGAGCTGCCCAGTAAAACTGCCTTTTTAAACTTGATCTGCATCAACTGGGGGTATCCACAAGCAGAATAATTTTCTGACTACAGTACTGGAAGTAATGGAAATATTTCCTCCATGAGCACAATTAGACTTTTCTCTTGAAGTTAGGCTGTTTTCTGTGATCAGCAGCCACTTTGTGTAACTAAACATGATCTTCTTTTATACTATAAAAACCCAAAACATGCTGCTTCTCTCTATCTTATTCTAATAGCAATATGCTATAAAGATCCATTGCTGATAACATTTAGGTCTGAGATTCATTTCAAATGTACCCAATGGTTTGTGAGACACTTCCAGGGTACCCTCAGGATTTATGCTTGTAAATCCATTGTTGGCATCTTTCCCACCTTTAGCCACTATTCATATCCCATAAAAAGCAGCAGGCAAAAGCAGAAACAGGATGACATCACTATAAAATATCTCCTGAAAGCCCTACTCTGTCCCTACCAGAGTGAATCAAACTGCAGAATCTTCCTCCTTACTTAGAAGACCATAATTTTGTGAAGAGGTAATTTCTCATCTCTTAACCAGTCTTTCTTCCACTTGGAGGTTACAGATTGGGTAAACTGCTTAGTTTTAACCTCTTTTATTATGGCTATATTTTGCTTGGAATAGTTCCTGAACAGATTCTTATCCTTTATTTTCTGTGGGGGGAGATACTTTCAAGTTGAGTGATGGTGGTCAGAAGACATCGCAAAGCTTGGAAAAATCTTCCCAAGAAGAAAATGAGAAAGAAAATAAGAATAGAGAGAAGTAACAGATGGAAAGGAGATGGCCTCAAAATGGCCTGAGGAGGGGGGGAAAAAAAAAAAAAAAAAAAAAGATCTGCCATAGCTGCAGGCCCAAAATGAGGTTCTCCTCTATCAGAAGGAACACCCACATAACAAGTGCTGGTTTTAATGCAAAGGCCCAGAAAAAGTGTGGTGTAAACCCAACACTCCCTATTACAGTTCCTTCCCCATGAAAGAATATCCTTCCTAAAAGAGATGATCCAGATTGTGGGCAAAGCTACACATATTTTCAATAGATCTTTCTCTTTTCATCATAAAAGCCAGCTCCAGCAGCTCTCCCATGGAATTCACTGTGAAATAAAATTTGCAACCTGGCAGCAGCGTCTGATGAGCAATATACAATCCTTCCTGAAAGGCCCAGGAGGATTCTATTGTTTTGAAGCTTAATTTTCAATTTGCATCTTTAAAAAGGTATGATTTCATCCAAATTCACTGGTCTGCTCATTTATATTTATCTGTAAGAGACCACATTTTAGTTCCTTTGAGAAGAAACACAGTAAAAAAATTTTATGTTCAAAATTATTCTAAGAGCACTACTCATATTTCTTGTTTTATTGCAATCTGCTTGGACAGAGATGTGACTAATTTATTTTGAAGGGCCTGATTCTGCAGGCACTCCACAGTCAGTAATCCCTTTGTGTTCTGTATGTAAAGCAGCAAAAAGAGGAGGTCAAGTAGCATCAACTGGCAGAGTTTCATTGCAGTCAGTGGCTTTGGGCTGATTTACACCAAAAGAGGATAAAGCCCTACACGTCAGAATGAAAAATACAGAGGTATTTTGCCCCATGCTAAACAAGCCTCTCCTTAACAATGACAAACTGAAAACTAACGGCAACTGGAATCAATTAAAATTCAGCGCAAAGCGCTGGTACCTTGCTTCAAACCAAACAAAAAGTTGTGCCTCGCAGCCTACAATATCTTGGGAATGTTCACGCCAGCTCCCTTCAGAAAAGGCTCTTGACTCTGTTTCTATAATGAACATCTTAAGAACTGTAAATGCAACATTAACTGGTGGTAAAACCTCCAGGATACACAATGATTTTGCAAGAGAGCAATTAAACGGCGAGTTATTTTGAACCCGTGTCCCCACATAAACTATTTTCCTTGTAGCCCGTCTGCCAGACAGCCTTTAAGGCAGACAAGAAGATGCACTACCCATCCCAGAAAGCTGCTGTTACACTAACATTTCCAAAAGCCCCACGATGCTGACTATCATGAGTCTCATTAAGAAAATGCAAGTTGCTCCACTATCCTTAAATATATGAGTTCCATGGGCATTGTGCACAGAAATGAGATGGAGCTCTTACAACAAACACAGCCAAGAGCAGCACCACGCTCTCCACGCCTGCTTGTGAGTCTGGAGAAGAAGCAAAGGTCCTGCTGATGAAAACCCGGTCCCAACTTGGCCATTTGTGAATTTTTTTTTTGCATGGAAACTGTTGGATTTTCAACCAAACAGAGAAGGAAGGATGAGGGAGGGAGGCCTTCACAGCTCTCTCAACAGAAATGAAAAGTTTCTCCCTCATTCACGACTACCAGATGGCAAAACAAATTCCACGAGGAAGATGAATTTTAGGGTTGATATTTTTACTACACACGTTCGATAAAGTAAATAAAGAACACGAAATTTATGTAACTCGGAGGAGATTTTTCTCGGCACACAAAAATTCGGGAATGAATTTAATTGCTGTACCTGAAGAAAGAGGAGCTATAACTAAGGAAAATTCTTTATCCTACACAACGTTCAGTTTATTCACCTCATTGGGAATACTGGACAGTATCAGCTATTCTCATCATAGCTCAAAATAATCTGGGATGAAATCCTCACCTACTGGAAGCAATGGTAGTGTGATAACTTTTATCTAAGCAGGATTACAACATATGGATTTGATGTGCTTACAAAGACTGATTCCAGACTGATTTCTATTTGGAAACCTTCCCTCCTTACCTTTTGTATTTCCTCTACAACGCTCTTTCCAACACGTTCATTGGCAATTTCTCTTCGTAGGCAAAGAAAATCAAAAGGTCAGAGCCTTAGTTTGTACAAATCATAGTGTGCATGAGTAAAAATGTACTGCTAACCCTGACATTTCAATAACTGATTACCCAACCTCACCTGGAAAGCAGTAAAAACAAGCAAACAAAATCAAGGAAAATTCACTTCATAGTTAAGAGAATCACTGTTACCAGTGACATCAAAAGGCCTGCAACATTTATTTTTTTCTTCTAAAACCTGGAAATCAGGTTAACTGGAAAAGTCTTCCTGTAAAACAAATACACAGAATACGAAAAGTGCAATACAGAAGTCGGAAAACAGGAAATTACTGTATATCTGAGGTCCCTGAAACCAAGGAACAAACAACTTGAAAACACATCTCTATCAGTCAATCTCACAAACATCTGGAGACTGACTCATGAGTTCTGGTTTGTTGGTTTAGTTTTGTTTTTTTTTTTATTTTGAGGTTGGCACAACTCTGATGTAGTATGTTATGATTTGGCCAAATTAAACCTTTGGAGTAAAACATACCAAAGAGAATAAAACAGATTAGATAAATACTATTTTTATGTATTTCAATGACTTTCCCAGTCAACGTTGTATTTGCGAGACATTCCACACTGCAATGTTCAAGCAGATATCTAATGGAATGGCATTAAGTAAGTGAGAATTGAACTAACAGAGCTGAAGTGTTCAGCAAAACCTATCACTGAGGCTGCTCCATCTGCTTTTACTTATTTAGGAAACAGCAGGTTTCACATATTTGAGATGAAACGAATGAGAAAACATTACAGCAACATAACTTCCTTCAACTGAAAATATCCACCTAACAGATTTTAAAACAGATTTCTAATACATGTAGGAAGGGTTCCCTGATTTTTTTTTTTTTAATTGGCTCAGTAAAGTACAAAGATGTTTCATTTCTCACAGGTTTACTTCTGTAACACTTATTTGTTTAACAGTTTTGCAGTGAAAACGGTGCTGCCAGCTCATGCTGCTTCTTCCCACATAATACTGCTAGAATCCATCCTCTAAGAAAATAATAAATGGAGCGTGGGCCCCGCTGGTGTAAAATGTTTATACGGGTGCTCAATCTTGCCCACGAGCGATGCCAAGGAGCAATTCCTCAGGCCCATTTTCCTTCCTGCCTTCTGCAGCCCTCTCACGCCTCTGATCTCCTTTGCATCCAGCCATGTGTTGTTTCCCACCTCTCTGGCTACACGTGAGCTTCACGCCCAGCAAATTTTGGATACTCCAACCCTGCATTCCCAGTGCTGCAGCCCTTGTCCTGCCCCCAGCACCCTCGGCACTTTTACTCCAGTAAGGTGATTTGATGGTAAAAGCCATGATATCATCAGTCCTGTGCTTCCCTAAGATAACCATTCCCTTAGTACCACATATACACACATTTTTATATATATATATATAAAAATATAAATACAGAGAGCTATGCACTCTGTATTTATTGAGCTGAACTGGGTCCTTTGACTTCAACTCAGCACAAACCGACTACAAAACTTCCCCACTCAAATCTCGCACATCCACAATATATTGCACACCATGGACTTCTTGAAACACCATAATCTCTGACTACATCTGTAGCTTTCTCTCTTAAGTGTACTATATACACAAAAGGCACTTGAGAGATGATTAATGAAACAGTGAAACTACAAAACTGGAGGAAAAACATAAAGGAGCAAATCCTCCTTCAAGTCATCCCGCACCTGACAGCATTTCCATTTCCCTGCGCAATCATCATCAAGAATCATCATGCAGCTTTCTTGCAACCATCATAATTGCAATTAAGTTTCAAAGAATTTCCTCCAAGCCAGGTGCTCTACACAGTTTAAATGTCACTGGTCATTTCTGAAATGCTAAGAAGCGTAAAATTTTTCTGATGTTTAATGTGACAGCAACGCACCATTGTGACAGAGTGTGCTAACTGAAAATTAAATAAATTAGCACAATCTTCCAAAGATGGTATTGTCAAGGATACATGGGGGGCAAAAAACAGGAAACCTCACTTTTGAAAGTAAAATGGAATTCTCTTATTCTTACTGCTACAGAGAAAATTGAGTCAAATGAATGGAATCAGGCAAAAGAATAAACCAGAAAATATCTTCTCATTGTCAGGCTGCCAGTTTAAACCAGCTTGGTATTTGTCACAACTCCATAAGCTTTATGGTCAATAATAAATGAAAGCAGTACATATCCCTATCATTTTAATTTTCCATGGTTGCCAGTCATTTGTATACTTCAAGAAAATAATTAAAACAATACATGAAGATCTCCATATTTTCTAAAGGTTGCCTACTGTAACATTCAGATTTTAGTTTAAAGAGCAAAACCAATAGTTGAGACAGTGGAAGCTTAAGTGAAGAGAACCACTCTATGATGGACGGAAAATCATCTGAAAAGTTTATTCGTCCACCACAACCCCTTAATGAAAGGGTTGACATGAGCTAAACTAATTAAAAAAGCAAGGAGAAATAATTTTCTTATTTAACAAACCAAAACCAATTGAAAAGTTGAATATTTAACCTGTAAGTAGACTGGCATGTCAGAACTTATTCTACGTTCTGAGAAGTTATTTGTGAAAATAAATTCTCACCTGATGAGTTATGCAGTAGAGTTTTAATTTTATATTATAAATCTCAGAATAACAAGCATAAACCAGAGGTTTGTTCCAACAAGGTTCCAATCTTGTGTTTTGATCAGGCTGAAACAAACACCTCTGTATTTTGTCAAGAGCATGCCAACAAATCATAACTCCTGTTCCACACTGATCTTGCCACAGCAAAATTTACTACTCAGTTTTACTCATCTTTTGACCATTTCTACAGAGTTATCTGGTTCTAATACAAGTCCATAATAAAAAAAAGCCAGTAGTGAAACCAAACAACTCTCCTACCTTGATAAAAGCATCAGTTCCCCCACCCTTCACATCATGAATTCTCTCTCTGCCATTTCCAAGGAAAACCACTGTGACTACGTAAAACTGCACTGCACACCAGGAGGGATCAGCAAACAGGACTGACCTCCATTCTGGTACAGCTCTCAAAGGTTGACCAACACTCAAGTCCACATAGTCAAAAACTGAAAAAACCCCAGCAATTAATTATCCAGAGTTTACAAAATACAGTGCTAATTACTGGCAGCACATCCATGGGCTGCAAGATGCTCAGTCATGGCCAACATCTGATGCTCCTGTTGGTGTTGATGCTCCTTCAGCACCGACAGTCCCACAGAATTACAGATGGGAGAATAAGAGAGGATGACAAGGAAGTCGGATCAGCCTCCAAATAGGCCTGTGCTGGGGTTAAAGCTTCAGCACAGCATCAAGCAGCTGTGAAATGCTCCATTTTCAACAAATTATCATCCACTTGCACATCTCCCCGAGTCTCCATGAGCCATCTGAGGCCTGCGAGGTGCACAGGAGTTGAAAAATCAAATGGCCAGACATCAGCTTTTATTAGCTGCACATTGAAGAGCTACATCTCTCATGCCCCCTGCATACATAAAGGCAATACAACATCATCCAATTTTGTTTTGTCATTTTTCTGCATAACTTAGTGAGTTAAACATGTTATTATCTCCCTTTTCAAGTATCTCGCTAAAGGCTAAAGCTCGTGTTTATTTGTACAGACAGAAGATACATCTCACAACTGAAAAACATGTTGGAGGTTCAAACAAATGCACTGGTGACAAGAAAAGGGCAATTGGTTGATAAATGGAATATTCTGTGTAACCCCTTTAATTGCTAAATACATTTTGCTCAGAAGAGGTGACATTAAAGGGATACAATGGCAAAAGATGAACTGTACATTATTTTTTCTGCCCTGCAACTCCAGTAAAGTGTCTATCTCCTGTATAAGGCAACTCATTCAGGATTTATTCTGGTGCAGTCAGGTTGTCCCAAGACACATAATATTATTAGACAGATCAGTAATAGGTTAAATTTCATAATAAAGCCCAGAGTAAATTGTGCAACAGATCTGAGACTACAAATTTAACAGCAGCAGCTGCTACTGATGCTAATGTAAAACTTTATTTCATTTGGTAACAAAAGGGGAAAATATGGGCAAAGAAAAGCCACTGTCAAATAGTCCAAAGGCAACCATTTTTGCAAGACAAGTGATAGTTTAATTTACTGGCCATGGTGAGTCTTGCAGTGAAACAAACTGCAATCTAATTACTTGCTGCAAAACAAGAGCTTGATTTGATTTTAGGAGAGGTTCTCTCTAATTCCCTGTTATTGTTTTGTCACTGTAAACTTAGATATTGCTACAGGGCCAGCAAGTTTAATTTTCAAATCAATCCTTGATTTACACACATTCTGCCTGGTGTGCATGTGAAATGTGTACGTCCCCAGGCAGGACTGATACACAACTATATATAACTGGAAAGATACCTACCTCGCTTCTACACACATGGATCTGGGGGGTTAAAAATAGTGATTAAAGAAAGCCCTCAACCACCTGCATAGGGAGGAAGTAGTACTGAAAACTCAGGGGCCCAGAGAATACAAAGCACATCAGCAAATAAGGAAATCTTAGATGTAAGCTACATTTCTAGAGTATCTCTAAAGCCACAGGTAGGTGGTAAAAATTAGAGTCATTTTACATAAGCTACAGAAAGTATAAACAAGAGTTTTGCTAAGAACAACCTCTTGAAAGTAATGTGAAATTGTTTAGAAGTTATTCAGTGTAGGATTCCTCAAATTCCTTATTTCAAAGTCCTCAAAGAGAAGCACCTCAACTCCCACTCGATTGCGCCATAAGAGATCCCACGCAATACCAGCTGTATTATTTAAAACCATTCTAACACAGCTGCCCCACAAGTTTTCACTTTGAGAATCTGAAACATGATGCCACTTGAGGGTCTCAAAGTCGTGTTCTTGGAGAAAACTGTAAAGGCAGGAGCAGAGCCTTTGGCAGTGTGTCAGGAATGCTCGAGGAGAGCCGGGTGAACCCTGTGCTTGTGCAGGGCTGTCCTGGCTGAGCTGCAGCTCCACCAGCGTTCCCAGAACAGGGCTGGCATTCCCCAGGTCAGCACAGTCCTCCTCCAGGAACGTGGGAGGATCAGCATCCCACCCCACTGATGGGATCTCACCATGAGCCCAGGGAGCTCCAGGGACGGGACCTGGCGCAGAGCTCCCCTCCCAACTCTTCCTTGGACAGACCAACAGCACAGGACAACCACATCCAAGATTCATTGGAAACGTCACATTTAACAGCATGAAGAAAGGTCTTTTGAGTCAGAAGATGAGAACTCAGGGGAGTTAAATTAACAACATAGCACAACATTTTACCAAGTAATAGCACTATATTTTTTCTTTTATGGAGCACTGCTCAGGGCAATATTTAATCTCTTGAGTTTAATGAACTTTTAAAACTACTCAATAAATACTCAAGGCCATGACAAGTACAATCATAAGATAAATTTAGTCTTACTGCAGCGGACTACATCACTTTTTGTTATTAAAAAATGTTAATTTTAATATACTAGGGGACTTCATTTCTATAAAATAAGGTGTCAGGGTTTCTAAATTCCTATCACATTGGTTAGTTTCCATTAAAGATGTTAAGTACGTTGTCATTTTTAATAAAAATACATGGTGAGCCCTTCTTTCTGGACTAATAATAGAACCTTGGATAAATAGTGCTATCTATAAAATGTTCCAGCTCTCAGCAAGGCTTCCTTTAGTCACTATAGAGGTTAAGATTTTGTGAAATTACTTGATGAATTGAATTCATGTAGCTAAAGAATTTGTGATGGACCTCAAAGTGAAGACCTAGCTAATTATTGCATATTAATGTATTATTAATTCATACTATAATATTACATACATAATATTAATGTATTGCGTTAAGCATTTAATACATTAATATGCATGCTAGAACAAACAAAAAGACACTACATCTGTGGAACACTAAAATAAAATTACATTCAAAAGTACATAGAATTCACATTTCAAATGTGATGAAAAAAAAAAAAACAAACAACTGAACTGGACCAGCAATGTCTGCAAGATCCTGGCATATGTAGACTGAACACACTAAATTGTTTCATGGATTTGGAGGGATTGAAGACTGCAGTAGATGGGCAAAATCACTGTCACACTGAAGTCAACAGGAATTTGCCACTGTCTTTAGTGAGACCACACCCCTTTTCTATCACCATTTATGCAAACAGAGCCACTCTCACAATAATATCACTCACAAATAATGCCTCTAAGTTCTGCTATTCCTGTCAGCATGCATCCTGAAGAAAGGCATTAAAAGAATGTAGACAAAAGGTAGGAGGCACTAAACTGAGGTAATGAATGTAGCCTGCCAGTCATCTCTAATTTCAAAGCATTTTTATTTAGCTCTACAAACGGTATCTGCCTGCAGGTGTTCAAAAGCAGCTCACAATTCTCTGTCTGCACCATCTCCTTGTATCAAGATGGCACATCAGAAAGCAAAATCAGAGGGTTTGTTCGTGGCACAACAATATCAAAGAACAGAATTCAACATACACAGGTCACCACACTGTCACATCCCCACACACTGTTCAAGAAAGAACAGGCAAGGACACCATCCATGTTGCCTTCATACCTAAATACATCACTCCTCTAATGCCTTTAAAATTGACTACAGCTTTGTATATATGCTCTCTGAGTTATCTGACATGAAGGACTAAGTAGTCTTCCCATTTATTTTTCATTACCTCCCTGAAAAATGGAGAAAATCAACTGCTACAATTCTTTTTGAAATACATTTCAGAAAAATCTGTATATTGATTTAACCTCTTTCATGCCACATTTCTTTCAATTCCCAGAAGTATGCCTTAGTAAAACATCCCTATTAGCTTGAAAGAGCAGCCAGGATGTTCTCTGAGTTATGCAAGGATTCTTCTTGTGAGATCTACCTCCAAAGACACAAAATAACGCTGTCCTTAATTTAGCTTTGCATGCATAAGAAACCATTATACTTCATTTTTCCCTAAGATAAAACTTAATAGGTTCCCTGCAAAAAAAAATTTAAAGCCAGCACGCATTTTTCTTCTGTAGAATATCTGTATGAGATCTCACTACACACACACACTGCCTTGCCTTCATGAAGTTCTGAGTGGTGTCTCTCAAGCCATCCAGGTAATTTGTACTGAAGGCATCCACAAAAAGCATTTCAGGTTATAGAGAACTCATTTCACTGCTTCCTAAATTTTTTTCTCAGTCTGATGAAGAGGTTTAACTGCTTTTATGGGACACAGGAGGTTGTCAATCAGGTCCAGCACAGGGAGTGACAGGAGTGCTGTGCCCCATCAGCCACCACCGAGAGCTGCTCTGCCAACAAGCCAGAGGGGCCACTCACCCACACCCGGGCTGTCCTCATCACCTGCTATTGTCACAGCTGATGTGTTCTGCAGGTACCAAAGCAAAGCACTTACACTTCCCATTTTCCCTTTAATAAACCCTCTCTGCACCTTCTCCCCCACTCCAAATGATGTTGGTTCTTGTCTGTTTGTAGGAGCTGCTCTGCCAGAAACACTTCCCCTGCAATTTGCTGAGATAGGCCAAGGTACAGCTCCCATCTCTGCAGGTCTTTGGGGTTGTTTACCTCTCTGATAGATAACACACAGCTGGAACTAGTTTTTAAGATATAAAGCCACCTAGATTTAAAATGATAGTTTATTGACATGAACCTTGCTGAATATTCAACCCATCTCCTGGATGACCTGATAAATCAGGAGAGATCATTCACTCTGTGATCCATACCTGCCTTGGCAAGAGGAGGGACATCAAACTCAGCCATGACAGAACTTCAGCAGGAGAGCTCCTCAAGGGCTTTAAAACAGGTTTTTACCAAGAGCTTCCTAAATAATGCTGACTAAAGCTGCATGTGATGGTGAGGGAGCTCGAGGTGCCTTCACCTCCCATGTCTGTCAATCTGTAGGTGTCCTACCAACAGCTCTTCCAGAAACCCAAGTGCTGATGGGCTTCCCAACTTCTACCCACTCCAGGAGGGACCAGGGATGTCCTCACACCCATCAGCTCTCCCCATTCACCACACCATTTTTCAGGGGTGGATGAATGAGGAGGAATTCCAACTGGAGCCAGCGTGGCTGCAAAGGCTGGGCTCGTCCTCCTCAGGGAAAGGAGGCACAAATTAAATCATTTAATGAATTAAGCACAATCACAACAATAGCTTAGACTTGTCTTTCTTCTACACTCTTCCCTGTCATCACTGGTGTGAAGGAAATCAGGATCAGTTCTTGGGATTTAACAGCTGGACAAAAAAGGAGAGCAAAGAGCTCTCAAAGGTTGGGATCTCATGCAGTTCACAAAAAGTTCTTGGGGAGGGAAAAATTACAAAAAGTCAGGACTTTTTCACCTATCCACACATCCTGGGTCTCAGAATTAATCACAAGACTCACTTTTCCAATGAACCTTTCTGTTCTTTGTTATTTCCAGTGTTTATATAGGGTCTTTCAAGAACAACGTGCTGTGTATTTAATAACGTCCTTTTTAATGAATTGTTCTCTTACAAGCAACCCTATAGTATGAGTTTGCCTTCAGCTCAGTTAATGCAGACAGTCACCACACACATTATTACCACCAGACAAGCCTCATCTTATAAGGGTTCTACCACCCTTGCCACTCAGAGCATCAGGGAATATGAACAAATGAGGGTATAAAAAATGGCTCTGACACGTAACTAGTTAATTCAGATGGCTGAAACTGCCTTCCCAGTTTTAAGAAGATTTTTTAGAACTGCAGAAAAAAACCTGGGTGCTTCTGTTCCCTCTTCTCTAATCCCATTACTCACTGGACAGAGCTGTCGATAGGAAAGCTTCAATGCTGAATATATTTACTTCATTAGCCTTACTGTACTAGACATTTCATGTACTGCTGAAAAGATGCACTTTCAAATTTGCCAACTGTCTTTGCTGAACAAGTCACCCAAAATAATTGTGGACATTCAGTGAGGTTTTCCTGAGGATTTCCTTCTCTCTAATTACATTAGAAGGCTGTTGCTTGTAGCTGATGATAGAGTCTTGTCAAAACGAGAGCCAATGCCACCAAAAGCAGAGCACAAAAGGCAAGATGACCTTTCTGCTGTATACACAGCAATCAAAGGGAAACAAATTAGATGGAAAACAAAAAGGACCCTGTTATTACTAAAACCATACAACTAGGTAGAAACTTTACATGGGAAAACTGCACCTGATTTGCCTTCAAATACGGGCCCAACCAAACAGGCACCTGAGGATCTTGTATTTCCTGAGTTGAGCTACACAAAACCCTTTGTTTGGGGGCTGCAAGGATGACGACTCAGCAGATTCATCACTGGGGAAAAAACCAGCCCATCCTATGTTTGCACTCATGCTGCTTCTATTCCACATGCTAATTCAGATTTCATCCACCAGCCCCTGCCCACACTCTGCCTGCCTTACACCTGAGCTACCTTCAGGACAGGTTGTGAACAAAAAAAAAAAAAACCAAAAAAAAACCCCCTATGTCTTTACCAAGTAAAATCCATTTTTTCCAATTTCAGATGGAGGTTTGCAGCCTTGTAGGAGTAACAGGCCACAACCACTGACATTATAATTCAATAAAGGGAAAAGAAATCATATCTGTCAGTCCATCTTTAGATCACAGGGCCTCTTCCTTGTTCCTCCTAGCTGACCTCTGCAACAAAGCTGTCAGCTTGGAAGAGCTTAATATCTTGAGAAGATAACCCCCTTAAAATTTCTTCCCTGGCTCACTGACATTCTGTCAACTAGGAGAAAACCTGGCCCAAATTTGGGATGGCTGGGATTTCTTTCAGCTTGCTGAGTAGCATGCCAATGCTGTGTGCATCTGCCCAGGGTAAACTAAAGAGCCTGATGCTGCAAACTGTCAGGAGTCCAAGAACTTCACTAATGCCTCTTAGTAGCACGCTGTTTATAAATTAGGATAAATTTTTGGGCAGAGAAGCTTTAATTCTATTTGGTCTTTTAAATCCATAAGTAACATCATACTAGAAAACACCAGTGTCAGCCCTCCTGCAACTCTCTGTCTCCAAACTTTACTGGTGTATTGGTAAGAACAGGAATTTCGCCGTCCTTTCCCAACTGCAGGGGCCTGGAGTTCTCCTGGACCAATACGGGCAACTCCACCACAGATATGGATCTGATTTCAACCTGACACACTCACACACAGGGGGAAGTGAGATAAACAAAGGAGCATGTGAATCTCAAAGGTTTTTCACTGTACTCTTAAAGGTACAGAATCCCTACTGGCCACCCTATTATTGGCACTATATTTTTAAAATGCTTCTAATGGGCAAATGCAATCAGATTTATTGTAAGAGTAGAAAAATTTTAATTTAAACTGCCTGCTGTTGGTTCAATGAGGTATTACTGCTTGTCTTTGATTTGGAGGGGAAATTATCAGAGGCTGTTGGGTGTGCCCTTTTTATTACCTTAAAATTCAATGTATTTCTGACAAGGTGCATGGGAATACCAAACCTTTTGTGGATCTAAGGACACCTGAGTAACATGATTACCAGTCTCTGACATTAGGCTTTGCACACAGAGACAGAGATGGGTAGATCATTACATCTCTATCACAGAATATGGCATTATAAACTTAAGCAAAGGAGTGGGATGAAGCAGAGACAACAATGATTAATGTATGAACAGTGTCCACCCAACCATTGAGGCAGTAATAAAGGTATTAATTTGACTGCAAACATTAAAATATGTACAGTAAGATGGATTTTTGAACAGTGCAGTGTGGCATAACCTCAAAATCATTCATTACAATGAATAAATAGCTTAATGAGATTTGAAACTTCCAGCACTCTCTGTGCAAGCAAGTGATGAAGTGAAGCCTGATATCAGCACCACTGAACATAAATTATGCAAAAGTAATACTTTTAATGTCATCTATTCACTGGCATTGTTGCTTTTGTTAAATATTCAAGTGTACATCTTTCTGGGATAATATCAAATTAGTCTGTACTGGAATTTACAACAAATTCCCCCACCAGAGCCTGATTTGCATAAAAGTAAGTAAAATAAAAATATGCGCATGTAGTGTGATTTCCTTCCACTGATTTATTTTTGTGAAGAAGAGAAATACATCTTATCAGGGGCGGAATGTCTCTTTTTGGTTTGGTTGTGGTGTATTACTCCCAAAAAATCAGTTGCCACACTAAACATGGTATTCCAGGTTAAACAGCAGGATATGGAACACACCACGTTAAACTGTAGGGGTATAAGAAGAACTGCTGGAGCACTTTTTCCCCCCTATTAATTTAAACAACTTATTAACAAATCAAGCCATTTAAATTACGCGCCTAACCATGTAATTAGTTAAGTAAAACCACTTAGAGCACATTTTTCTTCCCATTTTCAACTGTGATGTTGGAGCTGTTATATGCTAAAGCAGAAAGAAAAGCAATTACTCTAACAATGATTTTTTTAAGAGGCTGGTACACAGGTTCTGTGCAGCATAGACAGGGCTGTGGGTTTTGTTTAATGATCACTTATTTCTTTGCTGTGTACAGACACAGCTCTGAGTTTTGGATTAATTTCAATAAATATAAAAATCTTTATTCTAACTGTTCCAAAGCACTTGTTATTTACATTTGGAAGTGCAGGATTACTCGTGCATGGCTGCCTGTCAATTAATCCAATATCACCCTGTGGATTTTCCCATTTGTAATTGGAAAATAGAGCTTTTCTGGTTCTCTGCAGAAACAACAGCTATTTGACTACAGGTGGTGCTCGCAGTGGCAATGCACAGATTTTTCAATGTTTATATAGAAAATAAAAACCCTATTTCCTCCAGAAATAGCAAAAGCATTTTTGGGGGTTACTGTCCTGTCTCTAATGTTAAAACTGAGTTTTTCTAAGTGACAGAACAGAAGGAAGAGTAGAAGCAACGGGTGAAAGAGATTAACAACCTTCACAGCGTGCCCTGGTTCAACCCCGGCCGCTCTCTCACTCCCCCCAGGTGGGATGGGGGAGAAAAATCAGAGGAATAACAGTGAGAAAACCTGTGGGGTGAGATAAAGATGATTCTCAGTGGTGCATGAGAGCCACTGATCCCTCCTGCCCGCTCCCCACAGGTTCCAGAAGCAGAGGGAAAGTGACCCAGCAGAGCGTTGGGCCAGGTCACCCCACGAGAGGTGGTGGCAGGGGATGGGCTGACAGTCACACAGCCAGGCTGCATGAAATCAAATGGAAAAGCTGATGGATTACTGGGAACACTGGCTCCCAGAACTCCTACATATTCAATGCAAAAAAAGAAGGAATAAAGATTAACCCAGTGGGTATTCCCTACGGTGTCCCAGAGAACTTGGGTTTTTACCAAGTTCAAAATCCAGTAAGTTTTACCACATGGCACCTATTCATCAGCTTCAAAGTGGCCTGGAAAAAGTTATCAGCGTGGCTTTCCAGTCTCCCAAGTCTCTTGGATTTGTAAGGTATTTATAGCCAATTATTTACATCCCTTCTTAAGCGATTTCCTAGAAAGGATTCACACAAGCGTTTTAATCACAGGATATTTCTCCAGGGACTTTCAGTTGATGCCATTACACCAGTCACAGTGTTACAATGGCCTTGGTAGGAGCAATCATCCAAATCCAAGGGGGTTGTATTCAGGAGGAAAATACAACAGCTCCAATTGTCTGACTCGATTGGAGAGCAGTCCTTGACCAACAGCAGGTGGGGGATTTACTCTTAAGGCACACACAGCAGTGCATGCTGCATGCTCCAAAAAGCCAAATACAATTTAATGTACTAATTCATACGAAGTTTAAAAAGAAATGACTCAGCACAAGAAATTTAATTCCCAAAAAGTAATTCTGGGGGAGATAAAACCACAGAGTTCAACTCTGCTGCAGGATAAATAGGTGTTTACCTTCATTCAAAGGCAGACCTGATAGTGGAAGAGTAATCTCAAGTACCACAACAGCATTAGCATCACCTAATTACCCATCAAACACAGGAGCAAAGCTTGCTGACCCAGCCAACATCTTTCTTTTCTTCCTCAAGGCTCACTCTGCCCATATCTCTGCAACACACGGCAACACACAAAGGTGGCTCAGCAGCTGCCACAACAGGGGCTGTGGGCTCATGTTTGCACAACACATCCCAACCTGATTACATGCTCCAGCAGCCATCACTTCTCAAAACTCAATAGAAATTAATTTCTCAACAATGAGGGCAATTAAAAGGTCTGCATACTATAGAGTAAGAATACCTGCCAACACACCGGCCAAATAAAGCAGTAAACAAACCTGAAACCCAATGATATTAAAAGAAAGACATCAAAATTCCATGCTCTGATTATGGGATTGTTAATATGGTTAATGAAACAGTTACTAGTTTAATACAGTGTTAACTCCAGCACAGCTTGTGGTACAGTAAGTTACATGCAGTAACTAAATTTTGTCCTCTAATTAAAGGACTTAATGGGAAGTGAAAAAGAAAGCCTGCATTATATTTGTGGTAAAACATCATTGTTAAAAGGTTCTAAACAGTCAATGCAATCAGCAGTTCTGGAGCTTATTTGAGGTCTTGTTTTCACCACTCAATACGAGTTGCTTCAGTGCCCAACCATCCTTGAAATCTGAGCAAAAAATAATGGTCATAAAAAAATATACCTACGACCACATAAGCAACGGTAGTGTCAGTGAAGTAGCAATTTTATGACAGTAAAGTCAGGTAAATAGGGGTTGTTAGAAATAATTCAGGAATGCTGTGGTGATGTCCGAACAAAAATGGCATAGAAAGCCTTCCCTTTAACTAACTTTGATCAAAATTCAACAGTTACCTTTTTAGACCTCAGCAGCCAAATTATGGAGCAGAAGAAAGAGCAGTTTTGCTGGAAGGGGGCTGGAGTACCCAGGCACTGGGCACAGCTCCTGGTGACCATCAGAAGTACTTCTTGTAAAACACTCTGGTCAATATATATTCCAACAACGTGGCTTCTTTTTGGTGACAGAAGTTCCTTGTGCCCCAAGCACACGTGTAAGTGAAATTCCTACTCCAAATCAGCAATGCCTGCGCTGTTGTAACTATTCTAGCAGGTATAACAAACATGAGTACCTGTATTTAAATACAGAGCACACCATCTCCACAAAGGCAACATATCCTCCTTTCTTGAAAAACTCCTCAAACTCCTGAGTGCCCACACTGAACATCTTTTGGCATTGACGTACTTTCTCAGTAGCTGCCTGAGAGCCCCAAAGAAAGCTCCCACCATAACGTGACAGAAATAAGAGAAGGATGACAAAGTGCCTTCCCTCGGCCCAACAGCTGGTTTTAACTAATTTTCAGTTATTGAACAAGCCAGCACAGGTGTGGAACGTTTGTGGGAAACGGTGGCACGCGGATAAATAGGAACACCAGCTTCCTGCAGCTCACAATCATGCAGAATAGAGCCTGTGCCGGCTGCCACCGCCACCGTCACAACAGACACCGCAGGGTGTCATCAGAATTCAGGTGGAGTACGCATTTCCTTCCCATAATCACTTCATTAAGCAGTTTGCAAGATATCTAAGCTGCTGCTGTAACAGCCCACAGTCTGTATTGTCTTTGGCCGCACATTCGAGCACTAAATCAAAGGAAACTGGATGTCAGATGCGAGTTCTGATTTGGGAGGGCATAATCATAGTTAGGTTTCTTCTATTTTTGAAGAATAGAGTATGCAAATTGCACCGGTCTCAGTGAGCTCAGACATGTTACTGGCTTGGTCTGTCACATGTGACCCCCAGTCTTGATGCCACCACAGCTCAACTCTGTATTTGTTGGTGGAGCCAAGCCACAAACCCATAATGGTATTACAGCAGAGGAAGGGAACTCTGGTGGCCGCAAGGGAGAAATTCTCAGAGCCAAAGATCACTCTGGGAAGCTTCATGAAATAAGTGCATTAAAATTCATACACATGTTTTCGCAAGAAGTTCTTCGAGTTACGTAAGAAATCGGATCTCTGGCATTTAACCTTCTTATTGCAAAAGGTCCTAAACTCTGAATACCTGAATTGCAGTCTAACTCAGGAAAAACCACCAGTCACCCAGTGCAAAACAGGATCCAGCAGTTTCAGTGTCTAATCCAGAAAACACAATACAACTGTCCACAGAACTGTCTGGGATGTAACTCCATTTTCACTTATGAAAGCAAAAGGATCTCTCTGAAACTGGGCTAAACAGCCAAATGCAGATTTTACTTGCTAAAAATGAGTATAATTAAAGAGGCAATCTTTTCCCAGAAACCAACTGTAAGTTTACACTCTCTTTAATTTGGTTAAGTTCAAAATTGAAGCAGATTTTTTCACTCTCTAGTACCTACATGTCCTTCAAAATGTTCAACCAGGAGAAGTTCTGCATCAGAGACAGACACTCAACAAACCAACTGGCCTGGCTTTGGTGGCTCTGATAAATCCTCCTCACATCACCATCACAAAGGTACTCCCTGCTTTATTCACTGAGTCTTACTCTGCAAACTCACACTTTAGAAATAATTAGGCTTGCAGGTCCTCATGCTTAAACTTAAAATGGCTTTTTTTTTTTTAGTCTGAGTAAAACCACTCTCAAAACTCCTCTTGGGACTAACTCCAGTATCTCAGGGAATGCTCAGGACTTTCTCCTCATAATTTGTAAGAATCCAGAAAAAAATGAAGAAATAAGCCTGACAGGAATGGCAGAGTCCTCAAAAAATGAAGCGTCAGCTGACAGCAATCATCATTCCATTCCAGAAAAATTCCTTTACAGTTTAAACACCATGACATCTCTCTGCCCACAAAGGACATTCCACACCTGCGTTTTCCATTCACTTCATTCATCAGCTTTTTAATTTCTTTACTGAAATAGACACAGCTAATTAATTGCTAATAATCACAGTAAAGGATTGGGCAAGACCAAAGATCTACCTCAATATTCCCTGAGAGAAAAAGATCTCTTCAGGTCATCAAATTGTGTGAAAACTTCATATAACTCCATATAAATTAAAAAGCATGTTGCCATTCCAGGATCAGAGGGAAGCCCTGGGAGAAGATTCAGCTGCTGGTAAAACCACAGCATTGCTGTGACAAGACACTGAACTCAATTGTTTCCACATATTGCATTGCAGAATTGATGGAATACAAAAATATTATTTTTAATGTGTGTTAAAACAAAAAAACCCAATGTTTCCTCTGGTCAGAGAAGGGTGTTTTGATGAGGTTTTGCCTGCTGCCTCAATGTTCCACTGTCAAACAAGGTATAAAATAGATTAGAGATTTTCCCCTTTGGTAGAAGAATTTTCCTCTTATTCCCATCTATAATCCTTGCAGGAACTTTATTATTTTTGGCAATTCTACTTCTTGCCAGCTGGAATGGGGTAGTGGATCCAGCCAGCTGGTTAAAAAGCTACTAGAAAGTCAATAAGGGAGAGAGACAAGGGGCACTTGAGCTCCGTCTCCTTGGAACAGGCTGAAAAGCTCTTGATGCAACCCTGCCTACTCAGAACTGCCAGAACACAAAGAAAATGAAACTCCAATTATTTATTTTGCAGAGCTTTTCTAGACTAGACAATTAATATGAGCTTTAAAATATTTTCTTTTTATGTTGAGCATTTAATGACCCCACTTGCCTGTGCATTTAAAAAAAGTTCCCTCCCCAAGACCCATCTTGACCTAAGAAACTCTAGCCTAGGCAGTAGGAGAGCTGAATCCATTTGTCTTTTACTTTTAATTAATTTTCCCAGATTTCTACCATTCTTTCTTCTCAATGGGATATAGACAAATCCATTTTTTAATGCTTGTTACTTTCCTAAGTCTGAATGGATGCCTCATAAAAACCATGCAAAGCTGGTTTGGTTCTTGGGGCAGGGGTGAGACAGCAGCAAGTTCATTTCTAACACCAAAAAAAAAGCCCAGTATAAAAACAACCTGAAGAAGAGCAGCACCCACTTCATTTGCAAGCACAAATCCTTAAATTGCCCACACAGCCCAGCCACGCACACCTGGACATTTCTCACAAACTCAATTAAATGCTCCAGTGCTTTTCAATATTTTTCTACTTGTCAATATAAGGAGATGTGTGCACACAGAAACCTCTGCCTTTCAAGCAGCCTTTTTATCTACTCCCATTACTTTAGGGACAGTGCTGTGTTTTGTGACACACCAGCACAATGCTACATAAATGGCCATGATGAGCCACACTGTTCATTTCCACATTCTAAGGTATTATGATTGGGTTTAAACTGGAATCTCACAGGTTTCCCCCCCAAGTCCCTTACAGGGGAAGTCCCTCTCTAGACTTTTCATCTTTGAGATTATACCAAAAGGCTCCTAACATATGAAAACTACAAAATACCAAATCCAAAACTCAGTTTAGAGTTAGCAAGATGACGCTATTTTTCCTTCCTTAACAAAACTAGTTCAGTAATACCAAGTGAAATCTGACTTGAGGTCTCTGACATTTCCCCCCCTCTTCCTCTGTTTTTATTAAAAGAAAGATCATCTGTGACAGGACTGCTTTGGTTTTGTTTCTCTTTTTCTGAATTATTAAGCAAAATTTCTGCTGTGGACCCCACTGTGCACTTCATTCAAATAAAACTACTGGCACGTTGCACCAAAGCTCCTCTTTCACAAATGGGAAACTAAAAAGGAACTAGGGCTACACAATGAGATTATTAAGGAAACATTTGTTTTTAAACCACCTCAGTTCTCAGTTAGCTGCTGTACTGTAGCACCAGGCTCATTGCTTTCCCTCTGCCTACCACGCAATAGGTTGTGTGAGTACCACAGGGACTAAAGTAAATTTTTTGTTATGTCTGCACAAAGTAGTAAATGAAGCATGCAGCTCAAACCTCTCCTGCAGTGGCCAGATCCTCAGTGCTTTTCCTTTTGGAGTGGGAGAATTAATGCTGTTTTCTTTTCCATATGCTTCATCTTTCAGCTTTAGTACAAAAAGGAAAGGAAAAATCTGAAGGCTTCGTTTCACACTAACTGCTCCCTTCAGATTCTGAGACGTGTCTTGATGAAAGCTCAGTTGTGAGGGAGCAAAATCAAAAGAGGAAGAAATTTCACCCCACGAGATGATACTTAAAAAAGGGGGGAAAAAGACCTTAGAAAAAAGTTTTTTATTGAGTAATTAGCCATAATCTTAGATAAGACAACAGATCAAACAAGTTCTCTTAAAAGAGCTGCTGTGGGAAAGAGCGAGAGGCTTTCAGTGAAGGTTCACAAATAATGCTAAAAAATTAAAAAGCAGAAACACTGGCAAACTTTTCCATCAAAATTAAAACAAACCAGGCAGTTGGGTCTGCTCCATTTCAGAAGGCAAAATGGATCTAGGAAAACTCCAGAGGAAAATCAGCTCTTCCCCTTCCTCCCCAAACACCGAGCTCAAGGAGGTCTCTGCTTTGCCAGGATTTCCTGCTACTTATTGTAAGGCTGTTTGTCCGAGCTGGATCTGAGAAGCTGGAGCAGGGGACACAACCCAGAGGTCCAGAGCAGGTCTCCATGTGCTGCTCCTCAGCTTTAGGTTCACAAGACATCTCTTTGCCTTTTCCCTCTGCTGATTCTTGCCACCCAGTTAAAACAAGCAAGACTTCAAATCTTAAATCAATTAAGAATTCTACATTTTCTCCACCATCACAGCCCTGCAGGGCCAGTAATTTAGAAGGAACCTTTGTGTACTGTGATCTCCACTGTCCTAAGACCTGAGTCCACCTTAAGAGTCTAATTTCCACAAATGCCATATAGGAATTACCGAGATGGAGGGTTCCCATGGACACCTGTGCCTATCAGTTCTAAACAAACTGTGGAAAAGCAGCAAGATGAGCTGTGTATAAACCTGTTGGCCTGAATCAAGCCTTAAATAAAAAAAAAAAAAAAATCACACCCTAAACTTTTAATCCTCTTTTTAGCCACATCCCTCCTTGGATCCATCCATACTACATGTGAGTAACTCCCCAGTCCCAGAACAGTCACGCTCAATTCATGAGCTAACACTTACAGACCTGCCAGATGCTCTACCTCAGATGACTAATTTTGTTTTATACATGCAATGAAGACTTAAAATCGAAAACCCAACTATAAATATTTTGATGAGAGACTTTTTGTCACATTGTGAAAACCTAATTAAAGGGCTGGTTACATGTGAGAGTGACTGCTGTCTAAATAAAGCTGGTGTTGTCTCGCCATGGGCTTCTTATAAACCCAAACTAAGCATCCACCCCTATTCCCAACCCACATGTGGCTCACTATCCTTTCCAAAGGCTGGGCTGGAGTGTCCCTGATGCGTCTGTCATGGTTTTCCTTGACAAGGAGTTTGCAGACTCTGAGAGCAGTGCACTCTCCATGGCCAGTGGGGAACCAAACACAGTGGAAAGGCTGGTGATGCTGTGATGAACTGAGCAAAATCACAACTAGCTGGGCTTTTGAGCCACAGGAATGGCAGATTGTTCTAACTCTCCGCAGTCTTCTTGCTCTGTAATTTTGTGTTACTCTCAAACATCTGAAAACATTTCAGACAAAGAAATAAACATGCACTCACTGGGATGGCAGTGGGTTTTTCTTCCCCCCAAAAATGTTTGTAAAAAGGTGCTTTCCCAATCACGAAAACAAAACATTACAGCTGTAATTTGTTCCTTGCCTTTCTTTTTTTACTAATAGATTTTTAAATCCTAACTTCAAAAATACTATACTATAAGCAAAACTATTTAGTGCACACCTGACCTCCCTTATAAATGTTTTGCCCCTTTCATACAGGGCACTATTAAACTTTTCAGAGGTGATTTGGAGTTTAAGGGCAGCATTTGCTGCCTGACCTTCTGGGCATCTGTTCAGAGTCATTCACCAGCCGTGACATCCCGGGGTGCCCTTCTCTTGTACAAAAGCACTGTGATACTGAGCAAGCAGTGACCCAGGCCATGGATCAATCCATGGTCTCAAGCATCAAACCAGAAAAGATGAATTTTTGAAACATTTTTCCTCCAGATGGATCTTGACACACACATTTTATATTTTGTACATTTATTACATGACTGGTTTCAGCTGTTATTTAAATGCTTCTACCTCTAGAATATCATCATCAATACTGTTTGTCCTTCACAGCAAATTAATTACCTGAATGTTAAAGACAGGAAATACAATGCAAGTTATGAAACAAGAATTCTTCTATCTACATGATTAAATGGAATTAGGAATCCTAAGTCTGCTGTCTTAATCTAATTCCTCAAATACTCAAAAATGATGAGCTGCACCATGGATCAAGGGGACCAAAGCAGCCTTTAGGTCGTTCATTAACAACACAGCACATTGTGGGAGATGCAAGACAGGATTGTGCCACTGACTGAAGGTATAAGGTCTAAAAACAGAAATACACATCCACCTAGAACTTGTAATAAAACAGATTTTGCACCATGGGACTGTATTTTCACATTTTTGCAAGGTTTCATCTTACAGGCTTTACTTTACTGAAAGAGGCAACACATGTCAGGACCCAGGAGTTATCCCTTGACATGTCTTGTGTTTTTTTAATTGACTATACCCAAACCTGAAGCTTAGCTTTTCCAAGCTAAAAGGATTCACAGCAAAAAGGATTTGGCTAGTTGGAAGTGCAACTATTTTTTGGTGCATCAGGGGATGTTGTACACACATCAGGCAGAGAACACATTTCAGCTCCAAGTTCCATACCTGGGAGCATCAGTGTTTGTTTACAACAGTATTTTACACGACTTGCCATCAATACAAATTCATATAAATGCAAAGCTGGAGCACTCTGATATTTGGTACCTCTTCTCAGACAGGTTACAAATACTTTAAAGGTAGAATGCTCTTTAAGGGACTGACAATACCTGGATCTACCAAAAACATAAGGAAAACAACATGGGAATGAAAAGCAACTGATCCAGGTGATGCACTAATTACATTATTGCTCTTTAATGGCATTTTTTTAATTATATAATTATGCGAGAAGCCTCACAGACATGGAAAATATATGTTCACTGGCATTTAATTGCTTTATCATCATGACTATAATCACAAATGAGGACCTTCCAGAACTGAGAGCCAACTGAGGCTTTTACTCATTCAGTTCTACCTGTCACCATAATAAACACTCCCTGGAAACCTCCCATGTGCTGTATTTTAAAGTATTATGTATAGAAGAGTCTCATTTATGTATTTTGAGTAGGTGGTTGCTTTTGTACAAAACTGTTTCCCTTTCTCAGGGTGAAGTGCACTGTGCAGAGGGACGAACGAATGCAGCTGCAGGTACTCCCACACAACTACTCGTGGCACACACTTGGAGGGAAGCTGCACATCCCATATTCCAGGTGCCAGAGGAACTGTGTTACCTGTGCTACAGCATCTGCTCATGCACCTTCCCAGCACGGATGAGCTTCCCAAGCAATTCCCTGTGTGCTGGCTGCTCGTCCAGCTGCTCGTGCCCACCTTGGCAAGTGGTTCCCCATCTTCTCCTCAATGTTTGAACACTGTTCCCATCCCACTGTGAGCATGGGCAGGAAGAACAAGTCCATGCAAGCCAGTGACAATCAGGAGATATTCCTATCTCAGCAGAAATTTTGCATGCAGAGCATCCAAAAGACCAAATACAATATTAACAAAATAACTAGCCAAACAAGAACAAACAACACCACCACCACCAAAAAAAAAATAAATAGAAAACGCATTTTCACAGTAAAAATAAAGCCTCTGAAAAACTCTAAAACCCCTTCACAAGAGTGCCCTGAAAAAGATAGGATTACTTTCAAATTAAGTATGGCTTGCCTAAATAGTTGACAAAATTTCAGTTCAAACCCCATAATCTTGAAAAACTCAGTCCTTGGAGTTAGATCCCACTTGATGAAGCTGTAACTGAATATCAACTTTTCCTAGATAACTGGGAGAACTCTTTTCAAGGCTATTTGAAGGTAAAAATTATTTTGCATGAGAGCAACAATTAATTAGCACTCAGCAAGGTTCCCTCTACTCTATGCTGTGAAGTAAAAGCAGGTCACTTCTGCAGCCCCTCACACCTGTTACAGGTCACAGATCCCTACCTGAACACAGTATCTTATTTGCTGTTTCAGCACCTCAAGGTTAAAGCCTATTTTCCTTCCAAATACAATAGCAAGTCATTTTTTCTTTTGGAGTATGACTGCACCAAGGTAGGTATGGAATGGGATGGAATCAGAGATGCTTCTATTTGAGAGCTGAAAACATACAATCACTGCTGCGAAATTCGTACATTTTTAAAAACTAACCATTTGCACCAAGTTCCACAGCCATGCTCCAGATCTCAAGGCTGGTGCAAGCCAGCACAGTGTTCTGTAGGTTGCAGACAGTTTGGTCCTCTTCATATCCTCTTTCCTAGAGGGACACCTTTAACAGAAGGGCCACCACATCCACCCTTCTTTAAGCTCTTGCTTACAGGAGATGAATTCTTCCCTGTCTTAGTACTGACTGAGACAGGGGGCAATCTCCATTTGATTAGTTAAGACGGCTGGCTGGCAGATTTAAATTATTTGTATATCAGTATTGATGCTGCTCCACATTTAGTGTAAATGCAATTATCATTAGGGCACTCAGAGCCATCAACTGAGAGTACTTTGAGGAATGTCAATGCCTGAGCAGAAATAAATGCAGGCACACGCACACAGGTGGACTTGGAATAAATTCTTGGGCTCTTCCCCATCAAATTTCTCCTCTAGGTATCTCTGCTCTCATTTTCTCAGACTTCTTACAGCAAAAGCTACTTGGGAAAAGCAATCAAATCCATGTAAAAATTTCACCCACCGCCCTCCCTGGAGCTGTGATAGGTCTCATGAGGTTAATAGTGTGCTCTGCTGGAGTGTCAGGAAAGGCTCCAGCCCCATTCCCATTAAGAACCCAAGAACCTTGGCTTTGTTTCTGGAAAGGAGCTCAGTCTGGGTCATGTACAATGTTGTAACTACACTGAACAGCTCTTACAAGGCTGGGTCAAAAGGCTTGGAAGGGTCTTCATAAGAAACCTGGAGCACAAACTTCAAGGAAGAAAACAGAGAAGACCGGGGGGGGGGGGATTTGAACTCTTTTGATGTTGCTCCTCAGGGAAAATGCAGTGACAGGGGTTGTTCTGCAGCCACAGCCCTGCTCAGGCACCAGCAAAATGAAGAATCCACTGGCCAAGACATCAAACCACAATGTGCAAAACTAAAATGCAGGATGCTGATCTAATAGACCTAAGTGACTGATATTTTGACTCTGCATTCTAAGTTTAGGTTAAGAGAGACTTGCACAGTCACATCAACAAAGATGTTCAAACAAACAAAAAAACCCCAACAACCAGGCATTTATACCTCCCTACTAAGAGAGCACAAACAGCATTCAGGGCTGACTAAGGGGAGCTCACCAAACTAACACTGGCTACATGCCTGAAACTTCTCATGGCAATGCCAGAGGAGATCAATCCCTCAGCCAGGAAAACAGGGTCAAGAGCAGAGCCTGCTCCCAGTGGAGCTGGGAGGCCAAATGACACGGGATGGATGGGCTGCAGAGCTGAGAGAGCACTAAAAGAGGTTAGTGGGGCAGCTCTCCTTGGAGCACAAAGGCGCTGCCAAGCTGTCTTCTGAAGAGGAGATTTCTTCCAAAGAAACAAAACCAGCAAAGGCTGAAACCAGATCCCACAAGCCAGATTCCCCCTACTTGAATAACCCGGGTGAGAAGAACAAAACAAAACACCAAACCAAAACAAAGACTCCAAGCTTCCTCACTCTGCTCTAACACTTTAGTCAGGGAAGTGACAGCAAGCTGCAAACAGAAGATGATTTCCAGCTACAGAGAAAAAAAAATTACCCTGAAAAGCAAGAATTTAATAAAGCCACTAGAGCTTTTTTCATTGCACTATTAGTTAAGATTTTTGAATACATAAATGAGAATTATTTGACTGACGGCCTCTTTATCAATAGTATAATCAGCTTTCTACTGTTGGAATAAGTAATTTATTTCAACAGTAGAAACATTTATTTCAACTGTAGAAATATAACCCTATTTATTTCCAATCTGCAAAAGTAACCCTTGGTAGTATAAACTAATTTAAAGAGAAAGGCGATTTCTTATCTGCAGAAAGCAGCAACAACACTAGCAAAGGACAATGGTCTGCATTTTTATTAATGCAAACATTAACCTTCTATTTCCACACTTGGATTTCCAGCCTCAGAACAACATTATTATCTACAAGGGAACTAAATTTATGGCAATCTAATTTTATCATACATTATTTAAGTATCAGGGCATTTACCTATTAATCTATCCTTTTACCTCTTCAGTGTTCATATTCCCAGCCTGCTTACAACTTTCAAGGGCAAGTCTGCTTCATCACCAGCTGTCATGGTTAAAAGTTATTTCTCGTATTTATAAAGCAAATGTAAAGTAGGAAGCCATGTCACAAAAGCTAGACAGAGAACATACTTTTGCATACAGTCATGTGCTGATTCCTACTTGACTGAACACGATCATATTTTTAGGTTCTATAATTAATAGCTAACAGCTTTAAAAGTCTCACTAAATATTCATTATTAGAGAAAAAAAATTGAAAAGGTCTAATCCATTTTAAATGTCTCTGACAACTGCCATTAAAGCATTCTTGTGCAACCTGTCACAGATATTTATATTCAGGCAGCACTGAGATGGATCGTAGGAGTCCACATCCTGTGTTGTTCTTCCTCTGTTAAGTATGAGTGGAAGAAATGTCAAATGTTATAAAAACACCTTACACTCTTAACTCCTCTCCAAAAACACTGACATCTGTATTGGCATGGAGCGACAGGGAGCGCACAGAGTGACCTTCTGAGTTGGAAGGGACCTCTAAATGTCATCTAGTCCAACCCCTGCCATGGGCAGGGACACCTTCCACTATCCCAGGTTGCTCCAAGCCCCGTCCAACCTGGCCTTGAACATTTCCAGGGATGGGGCAGCCACAGCTTCTCTGGGCAACCTGTGCCAGGGCCCCCCCACTCTCTGTAAAGAATTTCTTCCTTACATGTAGTACATCAAGTCCACGAGTGCCAACCTTTGAGGCTGTAGCATATATCAGTTTTTTAATGCTGCCCACAGGGCCCTCAGGATGAGTGGAGAGAACACAGAGCCACCACTTCATTTATTGCTGCTTGACCAGGAGGGACCCTTCCCTGAGCTCAGGCAAAGCCGACTTCATCAGAGCCCAAAGCTGGCAAGGCTGATTCTCCCAAAGGTCTAAGATGCTGCAAATGTCAGTCCTGCCCCTTAACAACAAAGCCCATGCTTGCATTTTCATAACAATTAATACTTTTTCCCTGTTGCTTAATATAGCTTCAAAAGCCAAGGGTTTCAAAGTTCATTTTACCGTTGACTGAGATGCTGTTTGGATCCCATAATAAGCTTTGCTTGAAACCGGTCACCATTACACATAAGCAACCATACATGATTTTTTTAGTATATATTTTTCAAGGATTACAATTTAATTTTATTTCTTTTCTCATGAAATCACTTGGAAGTTATACTGCAAACGTGAAGCAATGCATACAGCTACTGTGACTCCAGGAGGCACAGGGTGCCTGGTATGAGCTGTTTAAGTGGCAGGGGCAGCTCCTAAAAATCAGCATGTTCTCAGAAAGCTAAACCACAATTTTTCAGACTGAAATGCACGACTGGCAGTAATCCATAATCCTGACACAGTGTCATGGGTGCCAAAGGGCCTCCAGTGAGTGCTGCCTTTGCATTTTTAAAAAGGTTTCCTAAGCTCAAGACCCCAGAATTAAGTATCTTCACTTTGCAAGCAACCTGCCATCTACTAATACTACAGCAAAACCAAGCCAAACAGAAAAAAAACAATCAAGCACAGAACAAAGGATCTCTACCCCATAAGTAAAGTCTCTTTATCCCCAAATCCTCCACTTCAAGGGCTTGAGTGCTAAAAGCTAAGAGCTTTCAGCTTCGTGCCATTACCATTTGCTCTTTTTTAGCTGCACCAAATTGCTTTTGTTGCAAATCAACACTGAAAAAAAAGAGTAAGACAAACAGATCAGCCAACCACGTGTACAGCTGATGCCTCACAAATGAGCAGGTTTCCTATTAAGGATATTGGAGAATTAAGCAATAAGGAGATATTTACAGGCCAGGCCAAAGATGGACTGTGTTATAGCGAATTAGGGCCCCAATCAATTTTCTAATTGCCAGACCGCAGTGTTTACCAACCTGACTCCAGAATTACTGCATTCCCTGCTCCAAATAAAAACCATAAGACAGCCTATTGGTTATGTAAATAAGCTGATGCAGCTCCATTTAGCACAAGGGCATGATTTTTTTGTTTATTTTCAAAGAATATGGAGCCATGGAGCTCTTTACACAGAACTATCATCCCCACTGCCCTTCAGTCAGTAAAGCAAAGGGGAAAGCAAAAGGGTAAGGCTGGAACAGCCTAATCAGGATTCTCCTTCCCCAAATGCTGCCATAAAAAAATCAAACATTAGTTTTTAAAGAGAGTTTTGCTGTGATCCTTAATGGAGGAATACAGACCTGGTCACAGCCAGTATTTCATTAACATTTCACAAGAACTGTGCTCTGGAACAATACCTCCAGGTAAAAATCTGTAGATGATTTTTCTTAAATAAGGTTATGGATACAAAAAAAAATAATAATGAAATAGTAGCACTGTATCAAGTTGTCTCCCAGGTGAAAAATTTTCAAAGTGATACACAGACACCTTACACATCTTTTTCCAAGCTTCGTAACCTTAGTATTTCTTTAAAAGAGATTACAATCTCATCACACCAACTGAGCGAGTGAGGCTGAATTAGATCAATAGTTCTCCCAACACCACCTCGAGTGCCTCTGCTGAAGGGAAAGCAATGTCACAGCTTTTACTGGAACTGCTGGGCCTGCAGCAAGTGCACGACACCTCAAAGTCCACACAACACCTGGAACACCACCAGCAGTGGGTCTTCCTAAAGCCCTTGGACACCTCAGCAGCAACAGAGAAGGAAGTGGAGGAATTTAGATGAACTTAGAGACAGGCACATCAGTGTGCTGGTAGCTGTAAGCAGGAAGGACATCTCTATAAACACAACTCAAAGCCATAGGACACACTGGAAGTCTGGTGACCCACTGTAACTCTGCCACCAGTGAACTCCCAGCATTACCCCATCCTAAGCATAATCTGACTCTCCTTCTCCCAGTCAGGTTTTACTCTCCCAGAGAGAGAAAGTGTCCAGTTCCCATAGTCATAGAAAACTTTAGGAGCTTTTCCCAAAAGCACAGATGTTCATCATCATAGTTGTCATTTTCAGAAACTGTGCATATAAAAGATGCACCCAATCTATATCTGCAATCCGTATTCTCACTGTTTGCATTAACCACGAACCTCAGCCTTGCAGACAACACAGAAGCACCACAGAAAGGGTGTGCAGAGGGGTGGGGGAGCTGACCCTTCTTGCTTTATCCAATTCAGAAGCCCTATAATGCAACTGTGCCCAACCTGTGAAGCAGCTTTAGTTCAGCCACTGTCTGTGTTGCTGAGCAGGGGTGCTATGAGGTGACCTCAAGGTCCTGTAGAACTTCAATCATTCTATGATCCCAGGTCTCAGCAGGATTGCATATCCTTGTAAAAGGAGTGCTGCTGCTCAGGGCTCCTCTGGGACAGTTTTTTCCTCCACCTCCACTTTATTTTTCCTGCCCTTCCAAAGCCAGACACAGCACGAAAGAAATCGGAACACTAAGAATGACAATTCCATTCTTTTAAGTGTTCTCTCACAACTCCAGGTATTGAAACCTCAAAGAAACCACGCTTGGTGATTCTGTAGCTTACCAGGTAACACCAAAAAGGACTGAATACTACTGGAAAGTGATTGTATCAATTAGCTATAAACATTTAAAAATGAAAACCTAACAACACAGAAATTCACTCATTCCAGTTTTATCTCCTTTTCTTATGCCTTCCATCTGTTGGTATCCACATGATGTCTCACAGTGGATTAGAGCTCCTTTAGTCCAGAGACTACATATCTTTCTGGAGTTTTTTTTCTCTACTCAGCAATGACACTCTAAGGTGCTATTTCAACACAATGCTTTATGAATTATTGTTACCTAATATCAACACACTAAACCTGGAGGAAAGTGATTAAAATTCTGTGTGTGCTACTGCCGTTAAACAATCACTACCATCCAGCCCTCCCCTTGAGGTTAAATGTCTGTCCTGCTCTACCTCAGGATCCCTCTAACATCCCAAAACGACTCAGACTGGAACATCACAAAGCATGTTAATTTGGAAAAGAAGTGAGAAACATTTAAAAACAAGAATAATGAAGAATGAACAGAAATCATGGATTAAATGCAAGAGGAGAGAAAAGTATTGGTCCCAGAGTAGAATTTATGAATAGTCTAGCAGCTGGCATGTGAAGTTCCTGCCCATTATGATTTTTAATGTCCTAGCTATGATAAAATTAGAGGCAGGCAAGATAAATTAGGCCAAATAATCCATTCCCCACCAATACAGGATGGATATAAACTGTTTAAGAACAAAGCATCCCAACAGACTATGGTAATACCCTTGACACTGACCTTTAAGTTCAGTTTTGTGAAAACTCTCAGCGTTGTAATTTACTTACAGAAAGATGTGAAGAATTTCAGCTGTTCTCTCTATTCAGGGATATATATTCAGTGAAATTTTAAATATGAAGGAAGCTCAAAATTTTCTGAAGTAACTGATAATTCCACCAGCAAGGAAAAGATGGAGTTACACACAGCCAAACTGCAGTTGAAATTAAATTTACATATGAACTGTCATGAACTTATTGATCATAAACTGAGATGGCTACTTGGAAATGCTGGTCTGCCCCGTCCTCCAACACAGTTCTAAAGAGCTATTACTGAAGATTGTGCTTGGACACATTCCTGTCTTTAAAGAAATGACAAATCTACTGCTGGAACTGAGGCTTCCTAACAAACTCCCACAAGTGACAACAAGTTGTGGATGTTTATCTTACACAATGCCTGTTCATCACTCCTCTCAAATATGTTTGATAACCTTCTCTCAATGCTTTCATCAAACCAGTGGGTTTGACCCCAAACCAGTTCACACATTTAAATTAACATGCAAATTATGTACTTAGATCACCTAGAATCTGCCTTTGAGGGGAGGAAATTGTCTGACAAGCTTTATGATGACATTTCAAGAATGATGCAGCTTCTTGCAACGGGGCACTCGAGATGAGAGAAAGCAGCACTCAGCTACACAGTCATCCTGCCTGTGTTGATGTCTGGCTAAAACCTCATTCTGAGGGGAAAAAAAAAGCCAATTTTTAATATCCAACTCCTAATCATTATCACCTGCTAGAACAAAAAGTTTCAGGTGAAAATTATATTGTTAAGTCCAACAGCTGGCTTTGAAGCTTTCAGTAGCACCTTCAGCTGCAGAGATAATGGAACACCCTCCTGGAAGACTCAGAAAGTAGGTTTTAACAATAGAAGCTCCAACACCTTTTCTTCCAGGTGCCTCTTGACAGTTTTCCCAATAATCCAGGCTAGGCAAAAGGCACTAGAATTCTGGACAAAAGTAATACAAACTGCCAGGAAAATTAGCCTCCCGAAAGAGCTGACAGACACAAGGGCTCTGGGCAGATATCTCTAGCAGGTATCTGAATTTATGACAATCCCTCTCTGAAACACTTCTGGAGTCAGCAGCATGCAGCGTGACATCAGGCTTTCCAAGTCAACAGGGAGCAGGATGCCTGGCTGAAAATAGTAATTTTTGTTTCCTTGTGCTCTGTCCCCACAGCAGGAGCCCGATATTCTGTGATTAGCACCGAGGGAAATGCTCCCTCCACATCAGCAACACCGTCCCCATGGCTGGAGCAGGCAGAGGATCCAGCTCAGGGCACTGAGCTCTGCACAGGCTCCCTGGAATTATTAAAACCTGTATTACTTCAGATCACTGGATATGCCAAAAGCGATCCGGATATTTTACCTTAACAGTAACAGACTAAAATACGATGACTGAGGTAAGATTTTAAGAATGATCTCACTTTTCTTTTAAAGCATAGATCATGCTTCTTGACTTCAGTGAATTTGCATGGACCAAAGCCCAAAGGAAAGCCACAGAGACTGCAGCCTCTCCATCACTGACACACAGCAGCAACAGGGCACAACTACCAGGTCAACAGAAATGCAGGAACAATTCTCAGGAGATTTGTGCTCTAGAAAAAAAAATACAGTTGCTCCATCCTCACTGAAGTTGTCCCCCTTTTTTTTAAGCTTACCTAATTAAATCAATAGAAATACCTACAAAGCTAGACTTATTTCAGTTAAAATGCAATTATATTTCTTTTAACTTAACTTGAAAAAAAAAACCCTGTTAAATTAATTAGATATATGTATTCCTCCAGTTACATTAAACTTCAGGTAAACTGATGGAATAATTCATCTCAAATGTCAAGAAAACAATAGGAAATGTGTCACATTTATATGCAAAAATAAGTCCTGTAGAGTCCTCAACTTAGAACTTCTGTTGAACATCTGGCTTAACACACAGTTAAATTTCACAGTTACCAAAAATTCTGAACTCAAAATTTTCAGAGAATTTATTGTTTTTCATAATTAAAAAAAGTATTACTTATAGCACCCTGGGGTAGACATGGGGATCCACAGACAATCAGACTTTTAGGAGATTATGGGTTGCAGCTGTCTGCCTTGCCTGGTAATCTCCCTAAGGTGCTGTTTCCTCATGATACCAGTAATCACTTTTCATGGGTTTACATAAAAGGTGCTGTATATCATCAAATCAAAAAGAAGGTTATTGCTCTCTTCTTATTATGCTGAATATGTGGCTTAGTGCTAAAAACAGAGAGCCAAAATAAAATGTGCATTTTTACATTACAACTGACCTACTGGTTTTTATTCAACATATAACAACAAGCATCGAAGTTGCCCATTAACAAATTGGCTTCAATATTTCATATCAAATCATGTAAATATATTCACATTCTTCAGTAGTTGTGCTTGTCCAGTACTGCTGACGTTTCAAATTATAGCCAAGCTGAACAATACAAATCCATGACTTGTCAACATCCTTCATCTTATTAGTTTCACTCAGCAACAATCTCAGTCATCATGTTTATTAAAATACAAATTGTTCTGGTATCCTGTTGAAAACTGTGGGAGCTTTGCCATGGCAAAAATGCCTTGTAAGGTCTTTTGAGGTTCTAGTGAAAGCTCAAGCATCTCCTATCTGTTTTTTCTTTTGAATCTGATAGAAATAAGCCCTACATCACTCTTCTGAGGCACAGAAATAATCTACAGTTAACATATAGGCATGAAAACAGCAGAAAACGGGAGGTTGTACTGGTTTTACTCTCCTCTGTTCTGCTGTCAGCAGCTTCTCTGGCTGGAGCATCTGAGCCGCTGCCAGTTCACAACAACTGTGTGACCTTCACAGGACTTGGAACTTGGGACTCTCAGAGCCTCCATAAGCCAAAATCAACCATTCTAAGCCATTTCCCACTTTTTCCATCTGGAAACATGAATTTCAATGAACTTCTGTTGACCTACAGTAGAAAGGAAACTGAGTATCAGGAAGCACCATAGAATGGTCTGTGTTGGAAGGGACCTTAAAGATTTACCCTTGGGCAATAAAAATTGTTCTGGACAGCAAAATCTAAATTAAAACCATCAGTGTCTTACTGACAGGTAAAAACTCTGCAAAAATGAATTCCCCAACAAACCACACCTCCCTCCTGCAGGAAAGCTGCAGGTACAATATCAGTGGATCAGGCTTGACTCAAGTGCCACTGCTGCTCCTTCCAGCCAAGTATTTTACACCTACTGCTCCATTAGTCTATGGCTTATGGGAAGTATTTATTGCTCCTACTCAGAACTCCAATATCATTCAGGACATGTTATAATTGCAGCTTTGCTTATTGCAATGTTTCCTTTCTAATTTTTTTATGGTAGGAACTCAAAGATCATTTTAAAGATCTAATACAATCTAATACAGAGACTGCCTAAAGGAGCAGGGAGGACAAAAAGAGAGTTTGGGTGTAAAATCCAGGAAATTCTGTGGTCTAAATAGACTTTCACTGACAAGATTAACACTAAATGCATGGTCAGACACTGTGAAGAACCTAAGATTCCAAAGAGCATAATAAAGAAAACATTGTTATTTACAAGGAAGATCTATTAGTATCTACAGTTAATAATTAAAACTGCATCTACTACTCTCCAATCAATGTTTAAAGCAATCCTTGTGAAAACACCCTATCAGCATGTCCACAGGTCTTTCCTACTACCTGCACAACCTTCTATTAAGCCTATGCCTGGGACAGGGATCATCATTAATGTCTCTAAACATTGATAACATCAATGAAGGCACTGGAAGCACTGATCATTTGGTCCCAGGGAGCTGAGTGTTGGAGAAAAGCTCCCCAGCAGCAGTTCCTCAGACAGGAGTTCCTGGGGACATCTTTATTAAGATGAAGCTACACAACTCATGGTGAAGGTGCCAGAGAAGCCAGTTATGATGAACTAGCAGCCCAAACACACGAGGCAGCATTCCTGACACAGGCAGGAAGAGTGGGAAGAGCATGAACTGTGGGGCTAAGGAAACGCGCTTGGTGTTCTGAACAACACAAAGAATCAAGTAACGTGGATTTTATGATTTTGTATCTTCTATCCATCTATTTTAGCATAAATAACAATCCAGCTACAATCAATAAGGAGTTCTGTTGCTGACTGCAGCAGAGCCAAGGTTTTGCTCATGATGCCTGAGCCCTACAAATTAAAATACACATTATAACTGTGGAAGGGTTTTCCCCCAGTCACAAGGATTTATCAAGAATGAGCTTATACTCCTTGGTTTTGACAAAGACAGCACACAAATTCTGGACTAAGTTGAAAATTCATAAAATAAAGCTAGCTGTCTTACATTGACAGATTACAATAGTTTTGTCATATAAATGTCTTCTGTGACAGCCACACAGGCCACATCCATCAGCAGCTCCTGAGAGAGCAGCCCAAGCACAGGAAGCCCTAAGGACCTGCCAAAGGCCCGCAAGCAGGAGCTGCAGAGGATAAAAGCTGATGCTGAGAGCATCAGTCCTAAATACTTAACAACCCTGACTCTGAAAATCCCATCATCCCTCTCTTCACTGCCCAGCAAAAACAAGGGCAAGAAGTTTTGCAACCATCAGGCCTGTTACAATGTCTTTTTAAACATACTTTGAAAGCAGCAGGGGGGGAAAAAAAAAGCGAATAAACAAATAAAACCACTCACCATATTTGGTGTCAGTCTTTACTGTCAGTGCAACTAAAACTCTTCAAAATATCGAAAGCTCCACAAATGTTATTAGCAAAGATTTCACACTTTTTTAATGGATATTTACACTTGGAAGCAGTCTTTTAATTACTTTTGTTATTTGCATCTGATGGCTTCGGGGAATGTTGAATTCGGATATGAGACTATCGAGGACCGCTGGATGAAGTCCAATAAAAAACTGAGATCAGACTAGTTAAATTAGCCATCTGTCCTAAATAAACACAAATCAGAACTACTTTTTAATATTCTTCAACCCAATCTTAAGTGAAGCAAGAACTTCAGAGAAGGCAGCAGTTGTGACAAGGTAGACCCCAAGGAAGTTGGCATCCATCTGGTTTATAATGTATCTTAGAACTTCAACACTGGCAACAAAAAAAATAAATGTCCTATATATGGCATAAGGCCACGTGATAACAACCAGACTTCAGTCTTTAAATTGTCATAAAAATGAATTAATGAATTACGTTTGTAGCAGTTACTGTTCTAGTTAAATTATTACCAGGAGAGTGGATTTATAACGTGCTGGTTCCTGTTCTCATTACAATCCATTCTCACGAGAACTTATCGTCAGAATTTTAATGCTTCGCTCATTCTGTGAGAGATAGCTGTAAAAATATATTAATTTGACCTTTTCAAAATTTTGTTATTTGATTTGGTGCCTATTCTTATTTGCTCCTATCTACAGCTCTTACATTTGCTCATATCTATAAAAATTACTAGGAAATGGAAGTATGTCAGTAAGTCAGAAGACTTTTCTGTTCGGTTTTTTTCTACCCAGGGTGAGGAGTGCAATCTTATGACACTCCTTCAATATCACACATAGGCCAAAGTCACTGCCTGAAGCAATCATTACACTTGGAGCAATGTTTCATCAATGGTAAAGGAGCTGTGATACCCTAAAAGTACAGAGAAATACAATAAAACCCATTCCCAGGGGGCACAGCAAACGAGCCCTTCCAAGAGACATTCCCAGAGGATGACCCACATTGGGCACCCAGCTCATTCTCTGGAGACTCTGCCCTCTCTGTACTACAACAAGGGCCTTGAAGACTCAGATTACAACACAAAGGTGGTTTTAATCCTCCTAATTGTCTCTGCTTGTGAAAATACGCCAAGAAGCTGAGCTCCCAGGGACCTGGAATTACCCTGATCCACTCCTACACTGAGACGGCCCCACCAACCTGTGCCTGGTGGGAAGAAACATGCACAAAGACAACATCACAGCAGTAAAAGGAGCATTTCATCTCTCACCAGCAGCCCACAGGGACTACTCCCTCTTGTGATCTGTGTGCGGGCTTAGAGTCACTGTGTCAACCCTCTGCCCACCAAAATATTCCTTGATGACTTCATCTGAATTAATCTTAATTTCATAGCACACGGGGAGGTTAACAGAAAGCAGATTTATCAGACAGCAGAACTTGACCTTTATTTCACAGCAATTCTGTACAGTCAGACTCGATGTTCTCTCTCGAGGTCTGGCACTACCCTAACACAGCTCTGTGGTACCAGCAACAGGCCAAGGTGTTCAGGTGCCATCCTCCAGGCAAACTGATGAGCTGCATTTACAAGTTTTGGGTGTTTTACATGACACCAGACCCTAGAATTTTTTAACTTTTTTGTTAATTAGGGTCATAACACCAAACAGAATAGTGTGCCACCTTTCAATTACTGATTTTATTAATCACACCTTAGGGTTCTGCTTAGCCAGTGTACTATTAAAACGACATGTAGCTAGTTAAGTGTGTGCTGCCCAGCAAACTGGCTATAAAATTCAACTGCTGTTCCACAGCATCTGCTGTAAACTAACAAGAAACAATATTTATCAGCAGTACATCAGACAGGACCACCAGCCCACTCAGGACCCCAGAGCAAACCTAGCAGAAGATCAGTACCATCCACTCTGGGAGAAAAAAATGAAACACAACTTGAGGCAAACTCTTACTTCTCATCTGGTAGAGTTTTCAGATTCTACCCACCTGCTCAATTCAACCCTTCTGTTCTCACGGCATCTGCAGTTATGATTTTCCCTTTTTATGTGCCTTGTTAGCAAAGGTTTCTCTGTGATTAAAGATAAGCACACACAAAAGGTAGTCAGGCAAAAATAAATATATAGATATATTATATATGTACACACACTTCTCTAGGTGCTGGGTTCAGTTTCAGATGGAGCCAGGCACAAACCAAATCTGTGACAGAGTAACACTTTAGGCAGTCAGTGATGCAGGAACCTCAACTTCAGCGATTACACCACTGATGGATTTTTGTTCCTGAATTGCTTGGGTACTTCTGAAAATTCCACCCGTAACACCTACCTCACCATTACAGGAATAAAAGTTGTTTGAGCCAGACCTGACAGCACTTCCCATCGTATCCATCAGCAGCTGACAACAACAACAGCAACGTTCAGCCCCAAACAAGGACAGCAGGCGAGACAGATACCTCCCTGTCTCCAGTGATTTGTTGCTCAGAGGGTTTTGGAGCTCTAAGTCACATCTTGTACACAACACTGCTCAGCAACCAGCTCCTCTGGGTGGGAGTTTGAGTAACCATGTACACACACCAGCTAAGAGAGTTCGTGAACCTCCTTCTCTGTGGCAAAGCCATCTCTAAAAAGTTTTTTTCCCATGTTTCAGTCACTGATACCTACCCTTAGCTTTCATTTCAGATGAAATTCCTGTGTACTAATTCTAAGAACACATTGGCATAGTTTGGTGTCTTTTATGCAGTCAATGAAAAATCTCTGAGAGTTGAAGTTGTGCTGTGCAGAGATGTTTCTGCTACCACATTGCTGATCCAATGAAGGTAATAACAGACAGTGTTGTAACAGCAAAGCTGCTGCGACCTTGAAATGTTAATTCCCGGAGACACAAGGGATTGGAGATGTCAGCATGGCAATGTTTTTGGCTTCCACATGGGATGGAGTGTGTTTGCAGCTCTGCTCTTACAGCAACCCCTACAGTTTAGTGCACAGAGTGGAACTGATGCCTGTCTCCATAGAGACCTCCTGTCCTGCTTTCAAAAACGGAAAGAAAATGGAAACTATGACAACAGACAAACCTGTGGGATGAGAAGGCATAAACAAGTCAGCAGGAAGCCCACGGTAGTACACTGGGGCCAAGCCTCGTGTTTTCCTTGTTATCCAATATTAACATAAACAGATAAGTAAAGTACTGGGGAGCTGGGCCTGCACCACCAGCAGTACCAAACCCACACCATCACCAAAGCACAGTGGTTGGGCACAGGATTGGCTGCTGGTATTTGGAGAGAGGAGGAAGTACCTCAATTTCCCTGCCATAAAAACCACAGTCCCAGTCCCACAGTGCTATCACTGGCATCTTGCCATCACACAGAGGCCAAGACACAAGCATTTAAAGTATTACTAGACTTATCACAACATCTTTACCCAAGATCCTTCAGGTAGAGAAATTAAAGTGATGTAATTAGCTGAAGACGACAAAAAAATAATTAAAAAGCAAATCTTGGTTTACTACGCTTTTTTTAAGACAACTTAAACCAAACCACTCAGATGACACTGCTCTTGTAGACAGCTCTAGACAGAAAACAGCCCTGCCTTCTTCTCTGTATGACCTATTCCAACACTCCTCACCGGACTGAAAAAGCTTTTCCACTTAAGGGCAGAAAAATATTCAAGACTTTTTAATAGAAGACATCCCTATCTAAAGAGCACCCTTGGTATTTGTAAAGCATTTTGCAAAAGTAATTTGCTTTAAGGATGATAAAGTCAGCTCTTCATTGTTTTATTAGAGAGCCTCCAGAAGGTCATTACCTCCAGCACACCGAGGGATCCATCTCCTGGATAGCAAGAGAGATGCCAACGGGCAGCTGTTCGGCAAGTCCTGGAGAATTAGAGCCTATAATCAACTTGTGGTCAGTTTTTGCAGACACAGCCTGGATGCACGGGCCTCAAACATCGTGCTGGATCAGTTTGAACCTCATTTACCAAGTAGCAGTATAAAAAGATGTTTGGTTTTATAGATGCAGAATTCGTTCAGTGACTCCTGGTTAGACACCTGTGCCCTTTTTCTACAGAGGAAAAACCACAGCACCATCACCAAGGTATGGTACACCCATTTCAGGGTGAGGCAGCCACCCAAAATAAAGCTCTCTGTAAAAAAAAAAAAAAAACCACAACAAAACCCCCACTTCTTCAGTGGAAGCACAGGGCTTCTCCAAGTGAACAGTTTTTCTGTGCTATCTCTACATAAATATCAGTGCTTGATATTTGCTCTTTAGATGTTTAGCTATTTCACAGACTTTGCTCAATGAATTCATTAGCATTTGACCAGTTTTCCCATCACACACACGCACTCTCACTCATCCTCAGTTAAGGGGATTACCAGCCACTAACTCTTCCCAGCCTAACGTTGCAAAGCCCAAGTTGCCTGGGTTTGAAGCAGCGCATTGTCCAGAACTGTGCGTGCAGAAACATTTCAGACTCGTTCCATTGTCAGTAATTAAATTTGCTGTTCCCATCTGGGACACAACCTTCCCTGAGTTTGCAACAGAATCTCTTTGTCTCATTGCATTGATAGATTGAGATGATGTTCTCCTCATAATTATACACTTCAGATAACAACTGAGATGGAAAGGGACTACAGCCAATGAGGTCATATTTTCATACAACAAACAGTATATTGAATAAATATAGATTTATCAAATCATGACCTAGGATGCCCTTCTGTAGGTATATGCTACTGTGCAAGTACTATTTTACAGATTTAGGGATGGAAGGTTCATCAACTGGTAAAATAAATACTGTAATTAATCAATGTTTCTATATGACCAGTAAGAGGAACCAGGCTGGATAACCTGGTACAGAGATAAAATATAGTTCCTAATTTTAAAAGGAAGTCACGCAAATTTTTATTCCTTCTTTTTAACCACAGATGTTCAGGTTTGTACAGAACAAGATGTCTGTTCTGTAGATGTACAAGAAGTGCTTTGTGAATGCTTTCACCAATCAGATCTTCACCCAGAGAAACAGGGAACAGAGTTAAACCCACAGATGGACATTCCCAGCCTTGTTTAACAGCACCAGCAAGCAGATATTTGATGGTTGCCCCACAGAGCCATGTGTGAATCTATCCATGAAATGCCACAATGAGATAAGGAAGCTTCATCATCTCTGCTGCTTGTGGAATAACTGTACAAAGACCTCCTGAGGTCATACACATAATTTACAGACCCACAAAAAGGGGGTGCTCAGGGCAACCTCGAGATCCCCACACAGTAAGAGCCTGGGAGGGGGTAATAGTATGTAGCCAGGGAGAGATGCCATGAAAAAGGAGGAACCCATTATCAGATCTGAGCTACACTCCAGAATTCACATCAAAACACAAGTGGTAGATGGTCCATGACACAGACTCATTTTTCAGGGGTTCACAGATAAGGAGCTACTGAGGCAGACAAAGCACAGCAAGAATTTTTCTGATTTTGAAAGAAGTGCTCCTTGTCTTGCAAGCATTACCAAGAGAGGCCCGGGCATTTGAGACCAAGCAGCTCCCCCTTCCCCATCTTTTTGTTTGTTATTAAAGGTCATGTTTATAGGCATAATCATCAGTCAAACATCTGAAGGGCCTGAAAACCAGACAACCAGCTGTAAGCACACCTGACTGCAAATAAAGTCAACCAAAAGGCTGCAAACAGTTTTAATCCTCTTCCAAAGTCTGTCAGAATCAGAGGCTCCTATGGATTGCAACAGGCATTTGATCAATCCCTTTTGACAGTGTTGAACAAATCAAGGAAAATAATTCAGTTACTCAGTTCTGTGTTTAATTTCATTTGTTAACAGGTTTATTTACTATGGAATCCATCAACAACATAACTACCCTGCTAAATCATCATCGCCAAAGGCAGCCTGCTCTACTTTTAGCAAGCACAGTGATTTATTTTCTCAAAAGATGGAGCATTTCTCAATGAAAAAAAGAACTCAAGGGAAAAAAACCCACCCAAAATACAAAAACAACAAAAAAAAAACCAGCTGAGAAGGTGTTGAGTTTCTTTCCTCTTTCTACCCTTCCCCCTGCTATGCACCAGCCAAAGATTTATTCAGTCTCACTTAAAATAAAAACTGTGCTTTGGCACCACTGACTATTCAGGAGAACTGCCCAAAAGACATGAGTACAACTGAACTGATTTCCCTCAAAAATCATCTCAACTGTTGATGGGGGGGAAATAACTAAAAATCACAAGAGCAACAGTGATTCACAAGTTTGAAATAATCTGCATGAAGTTTTTGGTAAGATTCAGCTCCGGACACACCAAGGGTAAGATTCTATCACTACCAAAAAAAAAAAAAGAAAGTTAAGAGTCTCTCTCAATTTTTAAGGTTCTCATCTCACCACCTGTTAATATACTTATCTGCAGAACAGGTGTGTGCCTGAATAATTTGTGATATGAATTCTGACAGGAATTCTGGGACAAGTCAGCAGTGGAAAAATTTCAGACTACTTCTCTAACTCACGTGGACAAAGGAATTTTCACTCCAATGATACTGAAATGTATCACAGGCCCACGCCAGCACTGTGAGTATCTTAAGGGAAATGAGACTTGCATGTACCATGGAAGAGAGACCAGAACCATGCAGTTTCTTCTGTTAATGAATGGTCCATCTCTTACCAGCCAGGACTTGTCTTATGTGATTTATGCCTGTTGATCTGTGATTAACCACCACCACCACAGCAAGATTTACTGCAGTTCATACTATAATTGGAAGTAAATTGACTGCTTATAATAAAAAAACCCACTAAAAACTCTGCAGTAACGAGTATGGTATAGACTGCATTTCCTCAGAGCTTTTGGGAACAACACACATTTGTCTCATCAATCACAGAACAACATTTTCATGTCAATCAATCACCACATTAATGGGCTGCTCCATTTTCCACCCTAAACATGCATTTACTCTGTAGAGAATGCTCACAGAAGGTGGGAACGAGCACTCGCCCCTCACAGGGTGCTGCTTGAAGAACTGAGGAAGTCAATATTTATCTGATGAGAGGTAAAAAAGAAAGACCTGAGGTAAGTTTTCTCCTTAGTGGGGAGATGGCACAGCAAGCAGTTGGTTTGATGGCTTGGCTCCCACTGCCACCTCCCTCAGGCACAGCTTTCAGTCAGGAGCACCATTACACACGTTTGTATTTGCACAAGCTGGTGCACATCAGAAACACTCTCAATCTACCCAAGACTGAGAACAGAAAATTATCCTTTCTTTGCATCTAACTACAGGGTAAGCTTAGCTGCAGATTGTAGGTTCTTACCTTATGGCCTCTCAATAATTCTCCCCACTCTTCTACATTCAAAATACTTACAAACCAAAGAAGTATAAAACAGGCTTGTGTGAGCAAATGGTGGAAAGCCTGCTTGCCTTAAGGAGCCAAGAAGACTGTTTATAATTAGCAGTAAATACATATACACTGTGTAACTGACAACTCTCTATCGAGGGGAAATCAAAGTGTAGTGCCAACAGCATCGAGAAGAAATAAATACCCTTTACAGAGTTCATACAGAAGAACCCTAAGATGCACATTTTTATATAAACATACGTGTTGTTTTACCACCATTTAAATTCTTCGCAGTTCAGCCCTCTTTTATATAAGAGAAACAGTGCATACTAAGAGGGGTGAAATCCATCAAGATGACTAATGCACAAATGCAGCAAATTCCCAAATAAAATCAGAATAGCAGATAGGAAATCAACAACAATAGCTCGTGTGTGTGTGTGTGTGTGTGTGTGAAAGCAGCCCTAGGGCAGCTTTAGTTAACATCTCAGCAAGTTACACAGGGTTTACATGACTATTTACTTTCCAATTCAATAAAGCCTGAACAGTTACAGTACAGCAACAGCTCCTTCACCACATACTACCTACACCTTACCCCAAGACAAAGAGCCCTTTCCCAGAGCCAGGAAGGTTTTTACACTCTTCAGGATGGTGGAAGAAGCAGCAGCACATTCCCTAGGGTCTCACCTGGTTGGTATTGATGCTTTTGTGATCAGCATTGCTACAAGCAAAAATCCTCCCATCACTGCCCAGCATCTTCACCAAAAACCAGCAGTGTCCCTTGTACATCTCAAACCCTTTGTCTGCAGAGCTGTAATATTCCACACAGGTCACACACAACAGCCCAGGACATGTCTCAGCTCACTTAAAGCTGAGTTTTAGGCACCACTTGCTTGGGAAGGAAAGCAAAGCCACACTCAAGGCACACAAGCCCTTCCTCACAGAAAATGCACATATACCCATAAAATACAGATGAGGCAGCGTGGTGAGCACCTCACCTTTAAGAAATATCAAAAAAACCAAAAAAATCCCAGAATTCTGACAGCCTTATAGGTGTCCTTACCTGCTCCAGAGTCAGAGCCCCACCAAGCATGCAGACTGGGTCCTCAGCTTTCCACAGCACTGGTTCCCAGCATCCCCTGGCCTCCTTAAAAACAGGTCACGCACATGCAAGTCATCACTCTAATGGCACAGCTGCCCCAAATTTGGGGGATGATGGTAGTTCCAGGTGCATATCAGTACTCAGCCTTGGAGCAGAGGATCACTGCCTCTTGCCTGCTTAAAGTTTGGGGGTGGGGGGAGGTAAGAGGTTGTTACCTCAGCCCCTTTGCAGCTGAGGGGGGAGAAAATAAAGTTCCTCTAGAGATCCTTACACTCTGATGAGTAGAGGATGCTGGGAAGCATGAGAATCTGGGAATTTAAGGTATTATTTTAGGATTAACTAAAAATTTACTTGAGGAGGGAGAGGTGTCTCCTATAATTTTGAAATTACACTATTAAATTCTACCCCTGTAGTTTATTGAGCTACCTATTACATGCCAGAAGGTCACCATCACTTCAAACACTTAGAGAAAATGTGTATTTTAACCTTTTATTAGTGTGTTCTTTTGTTCTTATAGGATTGAAATATGACTTAATTTGGAGTAATAGAGAGCTCATTCACGTGGGAAGCATCAATATCTTGTTATAATGGGCTTTTAATTAAGCAGACATTGCACAGCACTTGGTATGATAAAGTAAATGCTGCTAATGTTTCCCCTACTATTGCCCCATCCTACAAAGCATAATGCAATCACAAAATCAACTGAGAAAATAACATCTTTATTGAATTTTCAAATTTATGAACAGTAACAGACCCAAAGCTTTTATATGCCAGTAGATGGCAATCTTCAGATATAGTAAAAATGTGACATTAGAAAATGCAAAATTTCAAATTAAAACTGTATGAGGAAAAAAAAAAATCGATTTAAGGGTTGAAATTTGTCAGAAGTTATTCAGAATCACTCAAGTTTCACTTTATAAAAGAGAAAAGGAGGACAGAGAATGTCTTTTACTGGTCTGGGTTTACTTTTCATCCTAAAAAATTTACTTTTTTTTTAACAATTTAAAAACAGAGCAGTGTGGAGACCTACATTAGCATGAAAACTGAATCTTTTATTCTGGACAAGTGCAGTATTCGAGGTGTTCACTAAAACTCATGTTTCTGGTTCCCTTTAGAGCCCCTCACGTGGCCACTTTTACTTGGGCAGATGTGGCCTAGAGCCCAGAGCTGGGTACCCACCTTGTTAGGGAAGAGGTGGGGAGAACTGAACTGATGGAAATGAGAGAAGTTTGAATATTTCTTTGCTATTAGGAAATAAAACTGTGTACTCAAACTTTGGTTTAAAATTCAACTGCATCTCCATCTCATAATATGTGGGCAATATATCACCAGGTGACCACTCTCACAGGAGTGCACTGGTCTCTATTTAATTCCTGCTCTTCAGAAAAGCTGCACTTGAAATTCTGCTTATTGTTGGTTCTTGATTTTTTTTAAGACCTCAGGACATCATGAAGTGTGATCATACTCATAACAGCAGAAGAAAGCCAATAAACAGTTTCAATATCCAGGCTGATCCCAACTCGGTGCGACCACGGGAGTTGCTGGTAACTCATATCCCACTCGATTGTGTCCACTGATGAAAGAACACACCACAGCACATGCAACAAGAACATTCTTCCTATTTGACATCGTATTTTTAAATGCAAAAATAATAGTAACATGCAAGTTAAAATGTAAATATCGTTTACTTTGCCGAATCTAAATATTTGCATGAGATTTATTCCAAGACAACTCCTCTCACACTCACACAAAAGAACTTCTACTCAGTCAAGCTTGATTTGTTTTCTTTTTTTTTTTCATTTTCATATTTCCTCTTCTACTTGAAGCAGCCACATATTACTCAGACATGGAATTCCACTCTTGTTGAGGAACTTTACTCCTCTTTTATATTCATAGAGGTGAGATCAAAATCAAGCCTAATCTAATGCCAGTGCAGCTCTCAGGGTCACCCTTACTGGCCACTGGCTCTGGTGGCCTCTTCAAAACTCTGGGTTTGATTTTGAGAAGTCCAGCTGCTGTCCCCACATCACCAGGAGAACATCAAGCACTAGGTCAGCTCTGAGCAACTCCTGCTCTGCCAAAGGGAATATCCAAATGAAAATGGGTTCCCACTATAGGATCCATACCGTGAGGTGGAATTACATCCAAAATTGTGTTTGTAATAGAAGTTGCAAATTCACCACCTGTGATCTTCAAAAATATAAAAATCATCCAGGCATAGCTCGGACACAGGAACCCTCCAACCTGCTACCAGAACTTTCCAAAGGAAACTCTTGGCCTCCAGAGAACACAAGTGGGGCAGTTTATCAGCTTTCAAGAGAATGATGGAAAAGGAAGCTAAAACAAAATCCATAACAGCTGGAGCAATTTTCTTGGAATTAAAATTAAAAAGCCTGACAGTGTCATAAAAATAAAAGATCTCAGAAAAAAAATGATGCAAAGGATGTTATTAAAGTAAGGTTTATGAAGTTCGAGAATAATTACAGATAATGTGTATTTATTACTCCTGTAGGATCAATCTGTGGCACAGATTTTCATATCTGAAGCCAAACGTACAGATACTCATCATGTCTGTAGTTATCTTTGCTCTCAACTCCCACTCATCTCCCTGGCGACACATTTACTGTTTCCATTTGTGATATATCAATACTTTTCATTTTATTTATTTCAGTTTTCTCTTTACAAGAGAAAAAAAAAAAAAAAGGAAGCTTATTTTAATCTTTGATAACAACCTCTCCATTTCCAAAAGGACCTAAATCCAAGGAGTAAAAGCCCATGTCCAGATTGTCAAACCAGACTACCTACATAATGGCTGATCCATTTTAAGATCAGATAATAAAACTCTTGAGTTATAGAAATACCTCTAAAGACTCAATGTATTCTACGGGCAAGAGGAAAGAGCAGATTTTCTGCTCTTTTGAGGACACCTATCCCAGCACATAGCAGGGCAAATAAAGATCTCTGAAAACGAAATACAATCTCTCTCACTGGGCTCAGCAGTCACACGTGGAAGGTTATAGGTAGATTACAATTTATTGAAGCCACAGGATCAGCTCCAGATCAAAAATAACCTCAGCCCTTCTCACACTGGCACCGGCACATCCCACACGAGCGCCGTGCCAGGGAAGCCCCAGTGGCACAGCCAGCCAAGAGAGTTTCCTCTGCGTGACCAAACCCTCCCAGACACACAGATAACACCTTCAGGCACCACTGCCTGCATCCTGCATTTCCCCCCAGCAATCCTGCCCGGGGAACTCAGCTGTGAGATCCCCTCAGCAGTACAAGCACACAGCCCCAGACAGTCGTAATTGATTTTTCAAGAGTACTTAACTCTTGCAATCTAGACACCTTGACTTCAGTTCTCAAATGAGAAAGCAAGAGGCCTATTTTTAATTCTGAGACTACACTTTACCTTATTAAATAATATGGAAGGCATCACTATTCAAAATACAACATCCAAACGTGCAGGGGAAAGAAAACCACCATATACATATTTCTGCAAATAGGTTTCCCTTCACATCAAATACATAAATTCACAATAATAACTTGCTTAAAAAAATAACTTATTTTCAGTGGATATCTGCATCCCTTTCCCTGACATATGAAGAAGTTTCCAGGCATTAGAAGTATAAAACAGGACAGCAGAATACATTAGCTACCCTCTTGGCCAAAGTATGTTGAAGTCAAAATTCACTTTCCTTTCCTGGATTCTCCACTTGTCTTGGGTGACCAAGTCATGCATTGCCACTTGAAAAGCATGACAGATGTAGACAGGGATAAAAAAATCTTTGGGTTTTCTATAAAGTTATATATGGAAGTAATCTTACACACTGGCTTTGCTTTGCAAGCATGATTTAAAAAAAAAAAAAAAAAAAGAGAAAAGAAAAAAGAAGATCAAGTAGCCAGGCAGACAAAACCTCACTGTTTTCGTTTGCTAAGAATAGCACTTTGATTCCCCATGACAAAAGTTAACACCAGCTCCTCAAATGGGTTAAGGAATTTTGCTACTGAATAATTTCTTTTTATCATTATATCACTTAAATGTTAACTTGATCAAAACACACCATTTAAATGCGTCCAGGCTGTCTCTAAGTCTTGTACCAATTATCCTGCAGCACTACACCTCTTCAACATTTCCAGGAGAAACATCACCACCTTAAATACCCTCATTCCTTCTCAAAATATTCTTACCTCCACGTCCTACCGTGGCACCTAAGATCATTAGAACTGAATAATTAAAGAGAAAGAAATCCATTCCAGTTTGAAACTGAAAATTTAAACCAGCTAAGAATCTGACCCACAGCTTTAACCAGCAGATCCCCCAGTGCTGCCCCTGGCCCCGTGAAACCCTGTCCGGTGGCACTTCCATCAGCACCCGGCTCTCCTTGGAAGTGCAGCAGCATGACACCTATTCCATTCTGCTGCAAAGAAAAAGTCAGTATTCTTGTACACCATCAAATAACCAAATCTTCAGCCTTTTCAATGGCTGCTTCAAAATACAGAGCTGCTCTGCTCGACGCTGACAAGTTTTATTTCGCTTCTTTAAATCAGCAGGTATGCCAACCATGGGCAAAATCTTTCGTGGAAAAGAGGAGAAAAGCAAGGAAGAAGGGAAAAGAAGACCAAAAAAAAGAAAAGTCTTTCTTTCTACTTCTGAAAAACTTTCGGAAGAATTATTCTTGAGGAATTAATGGAAAGAAACTATTTTTTATACACAGCATTAAGTGATTAAAAGCTTGTTCATCACTTTGCTTAGTTTAATTTTAGAAAGGCCTACTTGCAGATTCTTTGAAATGCATAATTAATTGATAGCAGTGTGGTTACATCAGTACAGAATGGAACGATAGATGTGAAGTGGTTTTTCCACAAAAAAAACACAAGCAGTGCAGGGTAAAATTACAAAATCCCATTCACTCCACCCTCCAATGAAGCCGTTTGATCTGCACATCTGATTGCACAATCAGCCATAAATATCCCTTGCATTAAAATTCTGACTGGTTTGCAACTCGTTTCGAACTCGTGCAAGATTCTTTTTTTGTCAATTGGATCTGACAGAAAAATTAAAATAATCCTCTTTTACCTCTGCATTATCCTTTAAGTACTTAAGTTTTAATTATATCTCAAGTCTACCTGAAGACATTTCGGGCAACTTCCAATAACGTGCATAAGCAGTTGAATACAGTGTAAAAGTGCATGTAATTTTCAAGTCCCCAGTTGTTAATGAAATCCCAAACATTCAGATTTTAATTGAACTAGATAAAGATTAAGAAGCTTAGCAGCAGCTGGCATTGCGAATTAGTTCTCAGCAGATTTTTATGTTGTACTCTAAATCATTGCTTTTGTAATCTTCCTAAATTGTCCTTTATCTTGCTAATGCAGATATGATTCTCAGAAAGCATTAGGCTTCCACTGTTCCCATTGCCTGTAAAATCTTGAACTGTAAAATCTTAATAGTCTTTTTTTAATAAGTATTATGATCTATATGTATAATGTGCATTCAATAAAACCTTACTGTAATTAGAAGAAAAGTTTTTAGGGTGGCTTTTTTTTTTTTTTTTACATGATCTGTTTTACAGATGAGATTTATTAAATAGTATAAACTGTTGGAGCTGCTTTAAGACCTATTTAGAGCTGTCTGGCATCAGATGAAGAAACACTGTCAGACCCAACGCTCGGGGCTCGGCTTTCCGGGAGCTTCATTAGGAAGTTTCCTTCTCCTCCTGGTTCAGGGAGCTCGGCACAAACACTTATGCTGCCTCAAGGTCTGACACTGTATTATCAGCACTGATCTAATGACCTTTTCCCTGCAAGGACTTTCCAAGACTCAGAGAGAGGATTAACACCAGTGTCCATCACCAGTTCCCCCTCTCGGTGTCCTCTCCCTCCACCCCAAGCCTGACGCTGGGAAGGGCCCAGCACACGCAGGGTCTTTCTGCAGACTCTAAACTCTGCAGAGAGGGTCTGCATTTGAAATAATCATGACAAATCCTCTCTCAGGACCTGTTTGTAACATTGTAACAGCTTTTAGGAGAGTTACAAGTGCAATTATTACTCACGTAGTAAAAGGGGTTATATTTATGCGTCTCAGTTGAGGATGCGCTGGTTTTCTTCACATTAATATAAATAAAATTGGGGTTCCTGTCTTTATGGGAGGAAAAAAAAAAAAAAAGAAAAAAAGATAAATACTACTGCTACCATCATCATTAAGAAGCAAATAACACTTTAGGTCATTTTTCTTCCTCATAAAAAATTCCAGCTATTTTTCCAGCTAAATGTATCGGCCTTTCAAGTCTGTTGGTAAATGACCAACTAATGCAGTTACGTATGCACTGAAGAAGAAAATTATAAAGAGATAATGCAGCCAACTGGCAATAAAGTTTTGAACAGAATGGAATTTTAACAGTTCCACTAAGGTCTTTTATTATTAAGAATCTTGGCTGCTCCAATTTGCTTCCTAATAAAGGAAACGTTTGGCAGAATAACAAACACAAATGTCAGAAGAGGGGAAATATCTTAACCTGCACTTGATTATTTATTTATTTATTCACTGCAAGCATGGCAGTGTCCAGACTTAACTGATGGCATTTCAGTGCACTCTGCTACCCCAGCCTCTTCCCAGCTGCACTTTTCCTATTCCTCATGAGCTGAATTCCACAGCAGCCCAGCAGCCAGGATGCCCCAGTGCAGACACAGCAGCATCACGATGATGAGTAAAGAGATCATCAGTCTATACCAGTCTTCAAAGAATTATGTTTGGTTCAGCAAGCTCTGAGATCTTGGAATGAAGGATGCTCTAAGTAGCACTAAGCAATTTTCTCTCCCTCAAACCAAAATGAAGCTGCTGGTTCCTCCTGTCTCTTTAGGCCCCTTATTACTTGCCATTTCCCCTTAGCAATCTTCTCATTCCAAACACTGACATTCTGGCAGCCCAGCTATTTTCAGAAACTATTATCTAAGTTCGAAATTGTGATTTTTCTGCAGGGTCTTTTTTCCAAGGAAGCATTTTGCTATCTAAACTTCGGCAAAACTTCCAAGTAGATTCCTGGAAACAACTCTACTTAACTGGGTTTTTTGCCCTAAAACAAGGAGTTAACTTCACATATTGACTTCTCATTTGAGTACTTTTCTGAAGTACAGCTTTAAAAGTGACTTCAGTACTTAAACCTCAATTTACTGAGCTTTTTATAAAATCTTGACAAATTTTTTCCTAACATTAAATAACACATTCTTTGGATGTTCTGAGTTCACACATGGTTTTTTGATGCCTGCTGATGATTCCAAGGTGCCCTAAACTGAGCATTTGTTGAAAAGCCTGTTAAGAATTTTGCACTTCAAATTACTCCCATAGGAGCAAAGGAACTCCGCTCCCAAATTGTTTCCAAGGCTGAAGGGTTTCTCTTGCTTCAAGATAATCCATAAATGAGAACTTCAATCCAGGTGTGGGGGTTTTTTTAACCAAAAAATAAATTATGCAAAAGAAACTGACACCAAGAGGAATTTTGTTATGGACTTTTTGAGAACACACTCAGTTCCAGCCCAGGGAGTCAATCATCCCTCCTGTGGCCTTATCCTCGAGTTTCTTCAAAATTTACCAACACACTTTCACAGCAAGAGAAGCGAAACCAGAAATATTTCATTTAGAACAAAAATGAAACATTTAACTTTCCTAAACATACAGAGAGGCATGCACAAGATTAATCATTCAACAAAATGTTTTTCTTATTGCATGAAAATACGCAGGGTGGGAATGCAAACAAATTATAATTATTTGGACTCCTGTTAAACAGACTAGTGAGCCTTATAATTAGCAACATAATCACTTTAAGACAAATACACTACATAAAATAATGGATACTCAGCACTGCTCCACATAACAATGCTAACAATTTCTGCTTTATTAATTAGCTTGTTGCTTCATCAAATTTTGGAATTCGGAACCTCAGAGTTGCCATCTCCGTTGACAACACTGTTGGTTGAACAGAGATACAAGAGCTGAAAGGAACCTCCATATAGTTCTAGAACAGCTTTAAGACCTGCTTGGGGGGCTGCTGATTATCCAGGACAATGGATCAATAGAATTCCTGTATTTCAATCCTTTCCTCTGAACATACACCCACCAGCCCTAATTGATTTCTCTGCTGGCTAATGACCAACCCAGATGCTCACTGACTTGAAAACCACGGACCAGTACTAAAAACAGTGTTGTGGCCACATCCAATGAATCAAAGTGATTGAAAAGAGCTAGATAAGCTATTTTTCTGATATATTACCACAGATGCAACTACCTCTATTCTTCAAATCACGAGAACGCTTCATCAACTGACTGCCGGAGTTATTGGAATCAGCCACTCGAGTGTCACTTGCAAGCATTAAAAATTCCTCAGAAAATTTCACATTTAGGTGTGTTAACGTGTTGTCTTACATGGGGAAAAAAAGGAAAGAGAGAAAAGAGTAAGGAGCTGACACCATGACGTAGACAAGGAATGCCTGCAGCAGCTATAAAGGGAAGTCAGAAGTGGGGCAGAGCTGTGCCAGCCCAAGCAGTGCAGGCAGGAGCTCGGGCAGCAGGAACAGGTTGAAGCAGAGAAGGTGCCACATCAGTCACCAATGTGCAAACCAGTAAGGATAGTCCAGGATCAAAACTCATCACGTGCCAGGGTCACTTCAGAGAACAGAGAAAAGGTTCAGTGATGATCTCACATTAGAAGTCCATAAGCCCATCAGAGGAATTTACTAATGAAAATTATTTTATCCAAAGAGCTCTCCTAAGGCCAAGTAGAAATTACAGGTTTCAGCAAGTCTCCACAGAGAAGCAGAAAATTACATTTTAAAATACCACAGGAAGTTGAAGGATTTATGAGCAATATGGGGGTCCTTAACGTGGGGTCTCTCATGCACAGGGGCCATATCAGAGCGGGGACTTGCAGAACTGGGCTCTGCAAAAGGCTCAGTATCATTCAGAAAAGAACTTCTCAAAGAAGAGCAGGTTATTACAGCCTTTGATTGAACTGAAAGTTCTTAGAAGTGTTTGTGCCTTTTCCAAAGCATCACAGAATAGCCAAGGTTGGAAGGGATGCCAAAAGATAAAATGAGCTGGTCTAACCTCAAAATTTTTATTTCTTGACTGCTCAGTAAATTGGTCTGTGACTTCAATTAAAAACAAGCTCTGACTTGCATCCAGAGTTACAGCTTTTCTTGATTTCAGAAATACACATCACAAACATAGCATTTATTTTCTTAAGTGTAGGAATTAAGATTTTGTTGACTGTCAGTATGACTTACTAAAATAACTTTCTTCAAAAGGTCTTCAGAGAAGGTGCATCACCAGCAGCTATTATAACCCAATTACAACTGGAGTCAAACACTCCACCCCAGCACCCACACTACAAGAACCAGGTCCTCTCTGGATGAACAACAAAGGCTTGGGGGGTTCTTTTTCAAATATTAAATGAAAAAAGAAAATCCTTTTCTACTCCTGTTTTGCTCTCCCTTCTATTATTTGAAAACAATTTACCTGCTTTCAGACTCTGGCTATGATTACTTTGTTTTCACTTCATCTGCATGCAATGAATAATCTCGGTCACGGCTACGGAGATAAAAGCCAAGAGAATTCATTTGTTGTTCCACGCAGCCACGAGATGTTGGTGACACCTGTACCATCAGGAATGGAACTGCACACCAAGAGTGCAATTTGCTTCATTCAGGGACCCAAACACACCAATCCCACTCTATTCATTTCCCTAATAACAGCAGCAGTTTTCTGGACAAATATATAATGTCGTAAGAACAGATCTATAGTGACAGCCAAGGCCAACTGTATAATGCTCGTCTAAGTGGCAATGAGATTCATTAATTAGGTTGCTGCTTTAGAGTGCTGTTCCCCTGCAGCTATACTCTGCTCAAGGGTATTTTCAATAGTATTGAATAGATGAAGCAATTACTAAGCAAAATCCACTAACTGATGGCCAGTGTCACATTCCTCAGGCCACCCTTTCAAAGGGGGTGTGTATATACATATATATATATATTTATTTTTTTTTTACTTGAATGAGCAATTGAATTTAAGGGAAAAAAGCAAAGCAAAGTCCCCAACGAGACAGCTCAGGTGTTCTTCACTTTTAGAGGTCTGATCTTTAGAACAAAGCAGCAAAGCTCCCCATTCTGCAGACACAATTAAGATGTAGAGGGGCTACAGGACACCCACCTGCCTGATTGCACATGCAAATCAGGCTGTTTGCTATATAAAGGCACACACTTGCTCTCACAATTAATGGCAGGCAAAGAGAGCTTTACCTACAGTTATTTGCCTTCTTTACTGACAGTAATATAAAGCAGCTTGTAAAAATAGTAAAAGCTGGATTCCAGCTCAGTGTTTCCTGTTCAGGTTTCTGACTTCCACAGTACTTACTGGTTTATTCCAGAAATACCATTTTTATAAGATGACATAGCCCTGAGCATTTAAATTAAATAAACACAGCACAAATATTTTGCCTTCACTGTAAACACGTGGAAAGATTTTCTTCTTGTGAATTGTCGGGTTGGCTTTTCTTCCCTTTCTGCTGCTTCAGTTCCTGTGATGACTGTGCCTCATTAAAGTTGGGAGCAAAAGTAAGAGAGTTTTCAGGCAGAAGAATTTTTTTCAAAGTTCAGGATATCTGTAATTCTAACTGATCTTCCACCTGGCATTAAATCTTCAAAGAATGTCAAAAAGTATCTTAGAAACTTGAGATGCCTGACTGTATACAGAGAAGGAACAGATGCACCTCTGTAATTTGCCCATAAATAAGTAAAAATGAACTCATCAACTTTTCAGGGACACTTGCATGCAAGCAGGCAAACACATCCTTTTTTTTTCTTTTCTTGTGTTTTTCAGGGGTTTTTTACAGTTTTTAAATATCTTCTGAACCAGACCTTACAGGGTGCTGGCAAAAAGCTTTAAACACCGATCTGTTTGTTTTTAGAAACTTACCATGCACAAGTGCCATCCAGTAACTCTCATCCCAAAATAAAACCTCCAGGCACTGCCTTTGGCCTCCAAATTCAGAGAGACCCATATACGGCAGTAAACTACACGAGCACAAAATACATAATTTCTCCCAGAAATAGTGAAAGCTCCGTCTGCAAGAGTTTCCTTTAAGGTCACAGCAAGTCAACTGCTGAAGAGAAGTTATCATCATAAATTAAACTGTTCCTGGAACCCAGCAGACACTTCACTGAACTCTCCTAGTTTCCCCCACTCCTTTTCATCTCCAGTTTTAGGCATGCCTAAAGTGCATACCCTTCTCTAAGCATTCATCTAGCTGAGCCAAGAAGGGAAAGAAGAGAAAATCCATAAATTTGAAAGACACTTAACTAAAGTTCTTAATGGAGACAAGTTTCAAAAGCCAGATCTAAAAATTAAGTTGTGGCCAGTCCAAAATCACTTAGAGCACCCAACACTGAAACTTCATCCTTGTTCTTTACAGACTAATAAATATATTCTGAAATACTTATTTGGGACAAGGCCCACTCCTTCTTCCAGCTGAATAGACCTACTTATCCAAAATGTAAACACGAATACTGATGCAGGAAAAGTGGACTAAAGGACATGAACTTAAAGAAATCCTTCAGAGCAACCTGTGCAGAAACGGCACACGGTTTGTGGCTTGCAAATTCAAAATAAGCCAGCTGCAGAAGCACAGGTGAGGAACTCCCACAGCAGGAAATCCTTCAGGCTGAAGGCATTCCCGAGCTAGACAAAAGCGTCTGGGTGGGTGATCAGATGGGCCATCACGCTGATGCTTTGTTCTTTTCTGGAGGCTGTGCTGGTGTCTGTAATGAGCCTGAACATCGATGTTTGAATAACACGTCTATGAAGTAATCTTTTCATTCTCTTATCTAGAAGGAGTAGAATGAAAAGAAACAAAGAAATCAGCTGGTTTCTGACTAAAAAGCTTCAGTGCCAATTATTAAGCTGCGAATGGAGTGAGATGTGCATCAGTGGCTGACGGCACATGAGGTACTGTACCATATTATTTCCCGGTTATCTCGTGTCATGATACTGGCAGATTTCTTTCTCTTTTCCTTGGCATTTTCTAGTCCTCCTTCAGGACTGCACAATGAAAACTGCCAGAGCTCTGGGACCAGCTGTGCTGATCTCAGCAATGTCACCCAGCCAGCTCAGGTTGTCTGGGCTGGTCTAAAGGCCACATGTGTGTGACCTCTGCCTCCCGTGTGCACCCAGAGAGGTGTAAGCTTCCATTTCGCTTTTATTCCTTTCTCCCATTCATAGATGTTCGAGCCTGAAGAACCTTCTTTCTCAATTATTCAAGTCGAGAAATTGCCTTTCTTCTGCCTCACAGCCCTTCCTAAAAAAACCCATGTCCTTAAAGACAACAACAATAAAACCAAACGCAAAAAATAACACACCAAAAACTTCTGGACAGATTTCCATGTCACCCTGCTCTAAAACAACATCTGAGCAGGAGATTGAACAGCTACCCAAAGGCATCTCCTAATTGTTTTATTAATTATTCACTTCAAGATAAAAGCTGAGAGACTCCACACACGGCCAGGATCCCACTGTGCCATTTGCTTTATAAACTCAGGTCAGGAAAAGGGTGTTCTCCACCTCAAGGATTATTTGCAATCGAAGAAAAGATAAAGAGGTAAATACAGAGGAAGACAAGGCCCAACTGAACCGGTATTAATCAATAAGTAAGAACATAAACAAAACACATTTAGTTTGTGGGTTTGTTTTAATTTGAAAACATTTATTTCTGTCACATCCCTAAAGAACTAACAGTAATCCATCATATGTACACCTGGAAGGGAGCAGGATGTCTGATACCTGAAAGACATCCATCACTTTGCCACCACTGACGTTACACAGAAGTCCTCCTGCTACAATAGAGAATATATCTCACATCTGAACTTGAGGAAATCGTTATGAGCAGCATTTCCCTCCTCTAAGCTTTGATCAAGGAGACTCAAGAAATATGTTCTACCGTGCTTTGATTTCACTTGAGGGCTTTTTGTTATTTAAATAGTGAATAAAGATGACAGGCAAATAGTCTAATTAGCCCAAATATCTTGTTTCCTGAAACTTCGGGCAATTTTTAAACATCTATTGCTCAGTGTTATTATGATACTCTCCATTATCCACCCTGACCTGCTGTGGATCTTTCCTCTGACACAGTTTTCTCTTTCATTTATAGAAGGAAACAAGGCATTCACACCTGCACCATCCCTGACCTCCCACATGAAAGGGCCCCAGTGCTCCCAAAGGACCCCTGGGTGCTCTCACCTGCCACACACATTCCAGAGGGTCAGTGGATTATATTTGGCTCGAGCACATCTGCTGGGAGTCACTCAATCCCCACTTGCAAAGTTCAAGGGTCAAAGCATATTTCATTTCATTTGGGAGCTCCCTCCAAAGGCAAGTCCCCCACCTGTTTAAAAAAATCCATCAGGACTCTTGCTCAAATTCAAGTGTTCTGGCCCTCCAAAAAACTCCTGCTATTCCCTTCTCCTGTAAGGAGACAACAATCATCAATATAGACCACAAAGAACCTCTGTGGATCAGCAGGACTTTATGACAGGAAGTTTCTTACACACATGTCAAAAGGAAGTTCCTGAGCACATGTCAAAAGGAATCATAGCAAACTTTATTAATGTATAAAAGCCATGACTGCTGGACTTGCCATCAGCCTGCAGCGTGAGGTGACAGAGTCCTCACAGCATCAAGTGCTTGCGATAATTGAAGTCTGAAAATATTTCACAGGCAGCTGAAATACTGATTTATATTTAGGGAATATACTGAATAACCACAGATCACACAAAAAGGGGGACTAGAACAACACTTATGTATTTTGCTGTTGAAATTTTAGCTTAGCATTTGATGAAAGGCCATCTAGTTTTAACCTAGATAAGCTGGAAAGATTATTCACCTAATGTCTTCTCTGGAAGACTGCAGTCCTGGTGCTAATAAGGGAATTCAATTAGATGGACAAGCCTTGACAGCAATCCATTTCCAATGTACTTAGTATTGAAATGGGCCTGGGTGTTCCAAGATTTGTAGAAGAAATCCACTACTCAAGTTAACGTGGAAAAATATCTGAAAGTTTTGACTAACCGAGATGTAAGCTCTTGTTTTTCTGACTGCATTTGTGTCGTACATCACATTACAAACGATTACACCGACAGACAAAACCCCCGTTCCAAATGCATATGCTATAAAATTTGAGCAGAATTGATTTTTGCCCTCTGCATTAGTAAATCTCACTAATTCCCTGGAAATCAGCCGAGGACAACAGCCCATTCAGTGCTTCCAAGCAGGACCCCAAGTGTTCCCCCTTCCTCCAGCAGCATCCAAAACCCCAGGCTGGAGGAGCGCTGCTGAGCACACGGGCACGGCACAAACTCTTCAGTGTGTATCAGACAAAGACACGCACACAAGGCGCACAGAATGAAAAAAACGAAAGTACAAAACCAGTACTTTCTAAAATTGTAGAGGGAACCAGCCTGCCAGCAGCTGATGGAACACTTGAGATAAAGTAGCATAATCAATAACAGTGCTGCACCTTTAAAAACAGCAAGTACAACGTGATCAGTTCATATCGCGGGGAAGTAGCGCAATAAAAATCTGCGACTACAATGAGCTAATTTAATGACACTTTTTCAAGCACTCACGTTTCCAACTACTGTTGTTCACAGCAGAGTGAAGCCTGTGTAAAAATATGTCATGAGTCAACATGGCATTCTAGTGAAGAGAAAAGACCCACATCATTAAAATCTTAAGTAAGCTCCCATTAAATAAAATACATGAAATTAGCTCCTGCAAAAGAATTTAATTAGGCAACGCATGCAGGTTAAACTCACAATCTGCCATTGTGGTCTTTTAAGCCACTCATTTTCTTAAAGCTCTGCCACAAGAAGGATATTTTTTTATTGTTATTATTTTTATAATATGGTTAGAAACCACGGTTCTTTCATGAAAAGGACAAAGTATCCCTTGCAAACAGCAAGACACATTTTCATTGCTGCTGTATATTGAGCACTGCCTTGTTAAGGCAATTTCAATCATTTTACACATCATCATTAAATCAGAGATACGGTTCAGCTTTTCACAGAGAAAAACCTCAACAGCTGCAGAGAAAAGGAGGGACAACAGATTCTTAAACAGAAAAGAGAAATTACCAGTTATCTCGCTTGAAATGAAACCTCTGGGAAGCCCCATCTGCGGTCTCAGTCATTACAAATCACAATAATTACGTGAGCTCTCAGCCCATATATAAAATTTCAATACCTATGACGAGCTGCAATACTGCAACGTCCACAGCACAGAAACACTGCCAGCTCATTTTGTGAAGCTTCAGGCTACTTGTAACACCGAGAGAAGATGAATCAATAAAATGTTATCAGTAAAACAGTTTGATTCCTGCACAGTTAAGCGCGCGGCCACTTCTATATTTCAATCCCCTCAGGTCAATATAATTTTACACAGTTACCCAATTCTCAGCAGTGAAATGATACCGTAGATGTTTCAGATATTCTAAAGCACTTCTTTCTATATGGAGGAAATAAGAAAAAAAAAACAAAAAAAAAAGAGGGGAAAACCCACACACACACTTGTTTCCTATCTGGTTCAAAGTTTCATCTTTAGGCCAGTCTTAAAGGCAACTCTTTACCCCAGATCCAGCAAAGTCCCTCTCAACAGTTCACTCAGCCAAATCCTGGGTGTCCCATTCACCCAGTGCTCAAACAGGCATTAGGAAAGAAAAACAAGTCAAATCTGGATTTAGCCTTTCACTTGAAGTAAATCTGAGATGTGAAATAAGATGTAATTTCTGCCTACTCAAGAAAATCAGCCTGTTTAAGCAAATTGAACTCTTCACCAATAAATTCTGTCGGGTTACTCACCACAAGGGCTGAAGAAACTGTAAACGCTGCTGACAAAGACTAACTGCACAGTTAATACAACATTTTGCCTCATATCCAGATAATTCTTCATGCATACTCCTAATTTCCAGCTTCCCACCTGGGTATGCAATAAAATAATGCCTCAGGTTAATCACAGACCTCCAGAGAGCTGCATTTTTTGCATAAATAGGAGCAACACATATGATTCCAAACCCAAGGAAGAAATAATCACCTCTAATAGACTACAGTGCTCCAGAGACAGGAAATATTCAGATGGAAGCTCTTTTTAGATACAAGTCCACCTTCCTTGACTTAACTTGACAACCCTAATGAAACAGTATAAACCTATTATTGGACCAGTCATGGGCACTGTGAAGTCAAAGGCATCTGATTTCAGCAAGACAGGACTGTAGTCCCAAAAAGCGAAAAATACCTCAATTTTATTTCATTTCACTTCCGATTGCATCTCATTCATTTGGTTCTTTAACTCCTGCACAGGCAACAGACAAAGAAATACCAGTGCACTCAAAGGGAAAAAGTACTTCTTAGGGTTTTTTTTACTGTACTACAAGTCTGTTTACTCCTGTATTCAGTTCTCAGGAAAAGTAACGAGCATTTTAATAGATAGGAAATCCATAAAGCACCATCTGCTCTCCTGCCATAGCTCTTTTAACAGGTTTAGTTATCTTCAATACCTAAAGGATATTGGAAATATCTGAAGGGCACAGTCTCTCGGTTTATATGGTTCAATCCCTTTGCCACATATGTCTTCTTGGGAAATTACATGAATTTCCCAATTTCTGGCACTAAATTTTTTACTAGTTTAAAAATTAGCAAAAAAGGCCCAGTTGCTAGGAAATAAAGCATATAAATTTATGGAAAGACAAAGCTGCACTAAACCATTAATTTTTATATTTTGTTATATCACCAAAACTGTTCTCATTACTTTCTTCTGAACATGCTTCATAATTGCAAATTCTCAGACAGTAAAACTGAAGTGATCTCCATACTCTGCTTTCCTCCTAAATAATCAACCAACCACCACACAGGAGGAAGAAGCCTGCCTATTTTACTGGAAGACTGAGTTCATGAAAATCCAACTGCATCAATCCTTCTTTTATTATTCTTTCAAACTTCCCAAATCAAATAACTTTCTTGAGCTTGGCTAGAGCCTTCTGAATAGAAATTCCACCGGGGAAAGAGGTTTTAGATTAACAGCACAATACATTCAGAAATCAATAGATAAACCCTCTGCACAGCAGCACTACTGGAGTCCATGAGACTGAACCAGGGCTCAGAAAATTGAACAAACCACTCACAAACACATTTCCTAATTTGCCCACTTTTGTTTTGGCATTGGAACCAGCAACGTGAATTTCTTCTCTGTATCACAACCTGGGAATTATTGCCTGATGTTCTGATTCAATAATACTTTTTAATTGTGAAAATATATTCATCTTTGTATTAAAACCAGAAGGTTTTGTTTGGTGGTGCTTTTCATTTTTATACTATAAAGCTGAAAGGCCACAACACAACTCAAAGATAACCACAAGTGTGGGGTGCCTGTCCTGTTATAATGCAAGCCCCTTAAAGTGAGAAAACAATGTCATTAGACAGTCAGGAGAGGGAGAAGGGTTGGAATGAAACTTCTAAACTTCCTGTGAAAATTCTTTAAGCCTGGTCTCAAATTCACTCCAACACCTGACTTGGACAGGATCAGCTTAGATTGTTCTCTACGCAGGAAGCAGGATGGCTTTTACTTTTTGATCTGTTTGACCTTTTCTCCCCTCATTAACAGTTGTTTTCTCCATTTGCCAGACTCTCTTTGGACGGATCAGGAGGATTGAAGGGGAAAGTGTAAATCTGAGCAACAGCAGCACTTGGCTGAAGAAAGCTGGACCAATTTTGCCAGGAGCTGCAGTCGTGAAGCCCAACTGCAGAGCACAGCAGAGCTGGCTATGCCTTTTAAATACACAAAGCCAGTAGTTGTCAGTGAACAGAAAACATGCTTTTGCCTCTACCCATGTGCCTATTATAGCAGTCACAGACATCCCACTTCTCAGCCCCGTAGGATGCAAACAAGACACAGCTCAACACAAAGTGCATCCCACCGCTGCACCCTTTGCTTCAATTCTAATCCTGCTCACCCCAGACAAGAAATGTACTTATCCTGAGACACAAAGGGAAATGGGAGTCCCAAAATTTTCATAAGCTCGAACAGCTCTACTGGCACAAGCCCCCAGGCTCAGGCAGGACACCTCACCGGTGCTCCTGTTGTGTTACATTCATTAACTCTTACATTCATTATTATTGTCCTGTGAATTCTATAAGGCAAATCTACAGTAATGTTGCCATGACAAACACACGCAGTGGAGTTTTCACACTAACCTGATCCCCCTGATGCCCCTTCCCTCCATTAACAGAACCCCACTTTATTATATCCCAACAAGACAATCAAAATATTTTCAGCCCCGCTGCCGTCAGCCCCACAAAGGGGCCGCCCGCCAAATCCAAAAATCCTTTGCAGCGAAGCAGGAGAGCTTTACACACAGCCAGACCTCTCAGATGCCATGGGCTAGGATACCATGCTATAAGGCTGTAAAACTATGGCCTGTGGCTCCAGCCCAGCCTGCAGAGTAATTTAATCTAACTCACAAAGAAATGAGGAAAATGGCCTCTGCTGTGCTGAATCAGCAGTGCTGGAAGCCGTGCCACCCTCTATCAGCTCGTAAGAGAGTGCTTTGTCCACGGTGCCAACTCTGTGTAGAGCAACTGTTGGGCAAAAGAAAGGACCAGCAGGAATATTATGTGCCAGATTTTCAGTAGATGTAAGTCAGGATAGTTCCAATGACTTAAGGAGTTGCACTGATTTACATCATTTCAGGATTATAAGGATTTACATCCACTGAAAGTTTCACTTCTCTTTTTTTGTCTTTTAATTAAAAGAATGGTGTAGACTTGGCAGCAATACGAGCCTTCAACAGACTAAGATTTGGGAAGGATCCTGAAAAAGTTTTGTTAGGCTCAGGGAATGGCAGTGAGCCATTTCTAGTTTAAAAAGATACAGTGGCTAAATTAAAATTCAGAAGATGTATATAAATTCTGATCTATACATGAGCAACACACATCAGAATATATTTTCACTCTTTACATTGGAGCTCTCTAAATATAACAATGGCAAAAGAACAGCAATAAATGAAAACTTTGTTCATTCAATCTGGTTATATATCATGAACAACTATCAGCACAGATGTTATCCCTATTTATGAGTTACAACTAACGCCAAAACAAATGCCATCTATCACTTAATTTTTTTCTCCTAACTGTGAGTGCCAAAAAAATGACTGCCACTGGGATTAGGGAAAAACACACAAGTGGAAAAAACAGGGGGTACTGCTCAGGAGGAAGCCAAACCAAGTGGGCAAATTTTGCTTTGCTCTGATTTCCAAATAAACTCAGAACTAGCACCTCATGTCTCGTGACCTCTGAGCAGTTTCTGTTGCTTTCCTGTTCACCTCTCAAAGAAAAATCCACAATAAAATTTAAAAAAATGTGCCTCATACCCCCTCAGAAACGTGCATGTATCTCATTTGTTTCCCACAGATGACCATGATGGGGAGAGGACAGAAGGAAAATGAGAATCTGGTGCTTGAGATCCTTAAAAGGGCAACAGATTGATGCTCTGAGACCGAGAGTGAGCAGAACCCGTAGGTATGGCCATGGGAAAAGCTACACCCAGTTTGCTCTTCACTCTGTTTCTGTGGCACAGTGACCCACTCCCAAACCAGCTGAGCCTTCAGAAACACTTAAAAATAGGCTTATAAATAAACAGGACACTGTTACCAGTGCAATTCAGCTCATGTGTTACACAAGAACTTAAAAAGAAACTGTTTCAAAAGCCAACTAAGCAAATTAAAACTCGAGCCAAAACGCCCCTATGCTGAAGAAATGCAGCCTCACTCCATCATATCTTTTTCACTCTTCACCTCTGAACAGGTCACTGTTAAACCTCCTTCTTCCAATGAGTCCAATTTAAATGTGTTCTTCAAAGGCTTCTGCAATTTTAGGAGTATTAAATTTTATACCTCCTAAGCTATTTATTAGCTGGGGAAGTACTTAATTGACATTCACCAGATATTAACATTTTTGAGGACATTACTGATTTTGATGTATAACCTTGAGGCTCTTTTTTTACTTTTTGTTGTTGGGTTTGTTGGTTGTTGTCATTTTTTTTTTCCCCTTTCAGGACAACTCTCCTAAGAACTGGAGGTTTCTCAGTGTGTGGATTCCCTACCGATGTCTCCTGGAGGTGCAGACAGAGATATTGCAATGAGAGACTGTTCACAGGGGACCCCAATGCAGATGAAAGGTCAAGAAATCACTCAGACTGTTAAACTGTTGCAGAAATATTGTCTTTGCTTTAAGGCTCCAGAATACTTCTGGCATTGTCCTGCCCCAACATGAACTATGGCCCAGCAGTTTTGGGGGGCACCCAGGGCTCCAGGCACTCATCAGTCCACATCTCTCCTTCCCACCCACCATTATTTTAATTTTCTATTATTTTTTTTTTCCAGAACAGCCCCACTCCACAGATGTTAAACTCTCCCTTTTACAACATTGCCAAAGGACACAACTGCTGCATTAACAGAACTTTGCTTTGTCATCATGTCTTCCCAGGCAATGAAACTTGTTATATTACTGTATAGGTAAAACTGGCTGTGCCACTATTGCTCAGTTTTGCTGCTGTTTAGCAGGATACAGCCAACATTATGTCTCAATTCACAGTAGAAAGGGAAAATAAAACTTTGTTTTATTGAAAATACTAGGAAAATTCATTCCAGTGAAATGCATCCTCTGCACTGAGCTCTGCCAAAACACCACAGTTAATTCACCACTCACAGAAACTCCCACAGTGTCACGCAGTGGGTACCCAGTGATCAGTGTGAGATTAAACCTTTATTAAAACAAACCCAAACATTTCTAAGTGCCCTCTGTCCCACACAACCTTCTGGGTGGGTTTCACACAATCATAGAATTGTTTAGGATGGAAAAGCCTTCCAAGATCAAGTCCAACCATTCCCCCAGCACTGCCAACCCACATCCCAAATGCCACATCTACACATCTTTTAAATCTCTCTGGGGATGGTGATTCCACCACTGCCTGGGCAGCCTGTGTCAATGTTTAACAATCCTTTTGTTGAAGAAATTTTTCTGCTACCCAACCTAAACCTCCTCTACTTTCTTCTAGTCAGGAGGTATCCAAACCATACTGTATAATTGGAGTAACCTGCTTGTTAGCAGATACAAGAGAAACTCCAAGTTAAAAGGCTGGTTGCTGTATCTCAGACTCCAAGCAAACAAACAAAAAAAAAAAAAATCTTTCAGTAAACTTTGCACAGAGATAATCAATCTGCTATTCAGCTATTTGAACAGGCATCTGGAGTTTAGCGTTCCAGAGCTCACTGAACTCCTCCTGATGAGGGTCTCTGCTTGTAGTTTGAACAGAGTACAGGGAAATCTTTGGGTGCAATCCAAACATTTTTGATAGTTGCAATCCTTGAATATTTCATCACTCCAAATCTTGCCTTGACCTATAGTTTCTCCTTCATCCTATCAACCGTACACATATTTTTCTTCATCCTCAACCTGTCCCTTCTCTCCACGGGCGAAGGAAAAATCCAAACAACATGAAAAATCCTTTTTTTATAATGCCATTTACCCACATTTCTTTATCCTCTACAGAGGGTCAAAAGGAAGCACTGAATCAAATGAAAAATGTTCTGAAGCCCATGAAAAGATAAATAAATGAAAGTGTAATTTCTCAAATAATTCAGGCACAAAAATAAAAATATTTAAAAGCTTCTGGAGATGAGCAAAACAGTTGCCTTTCATGTGTAATTGTGTAAACCTTCTGTTTTCAAGGGAGCTAAGCAACCAGCCAGCAACAATTAGGCTTCTAAAAGACAAGTAGCAAGGCACACAGGACCTGAAACCATGACTTTTTCTGATTCCCCAGGGAAGCACTTTCACTAGGAGCAAAATGCTGGAAATCCTCTAGCCCTACTCTTTCCCCCTCCTAAACTGAGGTGCTCCAGAATGAGATCTTATCAGCAGAGGGAGTCTCTTCCTCCAGCACAGGGAGCAGCAGGCATCTGGCTTTCTTCAGTTACCAAAAACACACAGGCAGGATGGGCAAAATCAAAGACACACTAAACAGTAAAATATTTAAGTGTGGGCTCGGCCTCCTAAAAAGCTCTATGAATAATACAGATATGATACAAACAGTGCAAAACCCAAATGGTTTGTGTAGGGCAAACATTTTGCTTTCCACACTTTACAAGATGAGATGGCTCCCAGGATGGGAACTGGGACAAGGCAAAAGCCAAAATCCTCAGCCATCAGTACAGTAAAAACAGGCTAAACCAGACAGTCCATACTCCACATACAGGTACAACTCTCCCACTTACTATTTTAGCTTTCATTTAATCCTATTCTTTCGCTCATGTTGGGATTAGTAACAGCTCTGTCAATAAAAATCTCTTCTACTGAACACACCTCCAGCACCTTGAGGGAGGCCAGCCTGCAAATCTTGTCCTGTAGCCTGGACAGACCTCTGGTCCTGGGCATTTAAACAATCCAACTGAACAGAGAATTCCAGAAGTCCTTCCCCTCCAACAGCAATTTCTTTAAATTGAATGAACCTATCCCAGGCTTTTAACCTGGATTGCTTCTAGATGGCAAAAATTCAAAGATCTCAATGTTTGTAATTTTCATAAAAGTCAGAAAAGTACTGACAAATGAAGACATTTGGAATTGTGTTCCTACAGATCCCAGATACACAACATCAAGACATAAAAAGCTCAGCTTACAAGCCCCCATTTAAATTTGGGTTACTGAAATAACTCTACCCAGAGCATGTCTGGATGGCTCACGGTCAGAGCAGAAGGCTCCATCACATGGGTTCTGTCACAGCCTGTTTTGAACTGGGTTTGTTCAATGTGTTTATTAACAGAGCAGATAAAGGAATGCAGCATATGCTTGTTACATCTGCAAGCCATCCGCAAGCAGGACGCAACTCCAACACTGTTGGAGGTCAAGAGTAGAAGTCAAAACCATCCTAACAAGTCAGATAAGTCTGCTTGGAAAAAAAAAAAAAAGTAATTCAATAGAAGAGGAGCAAGGTAACATCATTCAGCAGGATTAATCAACTATACATATAGAAAATGACTGGGTAGGTAGCAGTTCATCAAAAAACGATGTGGGAGGTTACACTGGATCACAAGCTGAACATGAGTCAACAGTATCATACTGTTAAGAAAAAAAGCAATCATCACATTAGATAAATCAACTGGAGTATTGCCTGCAAAACAGGCAAAGTAATGCTCAGTGTCTGCTCAGCACTGTGAGCCCTGGCTGGCACCATCATAGCAATGTGGAGCATCGAGTGAATAACAAAGGTAAGGGCTCAGAGGAGGGAGCCAAGCATGACACATGAAAGGGAACAAATGAGGGGTTCAGCCTAAAGAAGCTAAAAAAAAATATTTTCAAGAGTGCTGGAGGGAGAGGAAAAAGAAAAATAAAAAATTCAGCAATTGTTCTGTGTGTCTGTGACAAATAGCAACAGGTTTAAATTGCATCGAGAGAGCTTCAGCTTAACCACGGAGGGAGGGAAGGGAAGCAATATCATATATTGGCTTTGGTCCCCACGAATGGATCTTCAGGACAACATCAGGGACAAACCTATTACAAAGGAGCTGCTCATGCCCTGAGGAGGGAGAGTGCATCAGACACCCTCCTGAGCTCCTCCAGCCCTGTTCCTCCAGGAGGCTGTGACCAACACACAGGTCCAGGTAATATCACAAACAGCTCTTGGTGACATCAGGGAGACTCACGGGAAGGAACTGCGTGGCCAGAGGCACCTGCAGGGCAGGTATCAAACACTCAGGGTTGATTTATACAGTTTTCTATTCATCACCACAGACTATATCAGGAACAAACAGAGTATCAAATTTAATGCTTTAAACTAGTCCTGATTTGCACTTTATCAACTGTAGCAATTTCTTTATTTTCCAACATCTTTCCAAGCTTGTTTCTTGATGCTTTTTCTTCATATACCAATAATTCCAATCTGCTTTTCCTCCTACGTGGTGAAATAACAGAAATTTGTTTCACTGACCTGCCTTTTATGATTCTCTAGACATGAACTGACAGCACAAGCTGATCCATAGCTTTGTATGGAATAATTTTTGTAATCTTGACTATTTGTCTTTGGATAATTGCTACACGCATAATTATTTTAAAGACAATTTCATTTTGAAAGGATTGAAATTACTACTAGACAAACTCAGTGTAACAAAATTTTAGACTAAGAGTGATTTTTGTGACTAGCCTATGAACTGCTAGAAAACTGTGATTTATAATAGGAACAGTAATAGCCTTTAATGACTGCAGTGCTGCTGGGTATCAATGAAACAGCCTGGCTCGTTTCAAAGCAGAAAGGGCATCTATTTTGGTTTTTTTTCTCCTTCATGGGTGGCCCATACATATCTTCAGGGTCCTTGGAGGAGCTTCCAACATCCCCACAGTGTGTTCCACGCAGTGGCTGCTATTTCCATGCTAATGTTAATAGGCTGTAGCTTATGTGACCCCTCCAAGCAGCAGCTCCTGCACAGCACAACGAGCAGAGAGCTGAGCTACTGCCACTGGCTCTCTATCACAAAACCCTGGCAAGTGGTGAGAAACAGTGGCAGAAAAGTAAAAAATAATTACAATTTCGCATTGGAAAGGAGCAGAAAGTGGGAATCTGCAGAGGCTGGCAGAGAGAGATGCTGGAGCCCGGGGTCACCAGGCACGGGGCAGCAAGAGCGGCTGAACGTCGCTGCTTCCAATGACAGTGCAGCCCATATGCCAGAGCATTTGCCACTGCTCTCTCCCTCTGTGCAACTGCAATTCGAAATTAATATAGAAATTAAGGGTAATGAGTATAAGCAAGAAAAATCGTAGGCCTGTGGCAAAAAGAAATCTTGTTCAACCCAACTATTTTTCATACTGCAGAAAACTCGCTTGAAAAACGTTCTCCTGAAAGAAGCGAAGGAGCCAGTTCTAATGGCAAATATTTTGGGAAAACGGGAACTCTGTATGTTCTCCTTTATTCTACTAAAAATAAAGAGGAAACCAAGAGCTTTTTCAATTTAAGTGTAACATTTCCTTATGCCAGGAGACAAACTATGCCTAGGTTAAGTCTGGACATTAATGGAAGCAAACAGCAGAATGCTGGTCCCTGGTGTTTCAATTATTCTCTCTTTAGAGGTTACGCTTCCAAGAAATTAGAGAAACACAATTTCCCAGTAAGGATCATGTTTTGCAGGGTGTTGCAATGTTTTTATTTAAAGCTGTTTGATTTGTGCTTGCAGAGAAGCTCAGTTCATCACTCTGCCTTCTTTTCTATTCAGCTGCAAAGTTTTCCACAGGAACAGTGCACAGTGGAGGCTGGACAGGCTCCTCTCTAGAGCTGTCCAGCACAGGGTCAGCCAGAGCAGGCTCCAGGACCATGCCCAGTTGTGTTCCAAGTATATCCAAGGTCCATGGAGAATCCATGGAGACTCCATGACATCTCTGAGCTACTTCTTCCAGTGTCTGTCAACCCTCACACTGAGAATTTCTTCCCATGTTTAAGTGCAAAGTCCTGCATATCCATTTCTTTCTCTGTGCCCCACTGACAAGGACCTGGCTCTATCATCTCAACACACTCTCCCAAGGTATTTATATACAACAATAAAGTCTCCCCCTGAGACTTCTCCAGGCTAAACAATCCCAGGGCTCTCAGCCTGTCCTTTCAGAAATACTAATAAATAAATATTAAACCAAAATATAAGAAACAGTGTATCACAGCATACTGAGCAGCAAGAAAACCCTCAAATGGCAGGGCTGGCCAAGGACACTTTTGGGTTTTACCTGAAAAAGCAACACTGGGGGGTCATTTAGGCACTGAATGTGAAGCCAAACCCTCTCCAGAACCTTTGGCTAGCACATAAAAGGTTTACACACACAAAACCAGATATAGATTGAGTCCATCAAGCCAGCAGAGACTCCTACTGCAGTGCTCCACATCAGGATCCTGGAGAAATCTGTCTCTAATCACTGCCACAGGTTCATCTCAAACCCTCCGTCAAACCATACAGAGCTGGAGTTCCCAGAGGCAAATACTGGTCTTTGTTTTTCAAACATCACTTTCTGGCCTTAGTTCTTACTATTTCCATTCGCCTAAAAATAAAAAAATCAGTTTGATACAGCAGCAGCACCAATTCTGAATTTACCAGTAACTCAAACAGAAACTCCCTTCTTTCCCTGTGTTACTCAAATTCATTCCATGAAAAAATATTAAGAAGCAGATTTCTAATGAAATCCTATCCTCTGTAGTTTTAATCTCTTCTTGCCCTTCAAATAAGACTTTTAAGCATTATCTATATTGCTAAAATATTCTATGAGCTGTGCACATGGCCCACGCTGCTGTCGAACCAAGTACTTCACCAGCTTGAGTTTGCAATAAAATAAGCCACCTCTAAAAAAACATTACACTCATTTCCAGGGTAGAAATTAAGGCAGAAGGAGGCCTGCACATAAATATCAATGAAATTAGGCACTGAGAACTGGCATTAGGTCAATGAAAATTAAGCAAGAAAATATTTCACTGCTAGAATAAATAAGTTTCAATTGCCACATGCAAAAACCATAATTTCCAGAATGCTTTCAGCATCTGCTCTGTAAGATCAGAGCTCATGAGCTCTGTCAGCGACAGTCAGTTCCTGTACAAAGAACTGCCTTTAAAATTAACATTTTCTGACCTTAAAAGACCCAACATTATCAGTTTGGAGTTCAAAACAACCGGTATTTCACAATAAATAACAAATTGATACTCTTCCAGACATGGCTTATTTCCTAAAAGCCTAAGCATAAATAAAGAAATTAATAAATTATTCAACAGAAATTGTTGTTTCATTTTCTTCCTTAATACATATTTAGAGTGCCTAATTTGAAGCAGTGCAGTTCTTCAACAGACAAATCCCTGAAAGTAGAGAGAAGCTTCAAGCCTGTTGTTGGAGAAGCAGATTTATTCAGATAAAAATCAGTTAACTCCCCAGAATGCAGAAAAAAGTAATTTTACTTGGGTTTGAGGAATTTGGTTCAAAGCTCTGAACTAGAAAGCAATATATACAGTTATTAAACAGTGTAAGGGGATTAACTCTACAGAGTGTTATTGACTACTCCAGTCTCATTAAGTGCAATTTTATTTAGATAAAAACGTCATCTTAAGCATCATTTTTGTGTCAGAACTTAGATCTGAAGAACAACATTAAAAATAAATAGGCATCAGCAGTTCCCTGATCTGCAGCAGCTCTTTCTGGGGTCTCCCCTGGAACTCATGATTGAAATCATGGGTTTGATTTGCAACTTGCCCATCACGAGAAACTGCTTCTAAAAGAAGTTGTCCTGCAGAACACGGGAAACGTTTTTTGAGAGGCAGCTCCACTGGGGCATGTACAGGCTTAACACAGAAAGCTGATGTCTGTCTGCCTCTTTTCCCTCCAAGAAAGGAATGAAGAAAGGTTAGGGAAAGAGTTCTGCATTCCCGGTGGACTTTCTCCTACTTTCAGATTTTATTAGGGAACTGTGAAGCTAATTACGTGTACGATAACTTCAGTAACTGCTTTTCATGCAGAATCACAGAGCAGAAAATAATGAAAACATGAATGGAAAAGCCTCTCTGCTTTTTCAACTCAGAGCAGCTTGGAGAAGGCACTGGCTACTGCAGGCTGCAGCAGAGCTGCTGCGAGGAACAGAAACCCTCAAGAGGTGCTCAAAAACCCCACGAAACATCAGAACAAAGCCCAGCATTCCTCAAGATCTTCCCTTTCCAAAAACATCTGTACAACACACCAAGGGGCACTGAGAAGACACTGGCATGACCAGGGGCAGAAGAGGCCACAGGCAACCTCTCAAACACACTTCAGGGGCAGATCCTGACCTGCAGAACCCTGTGGGAACCAAGTTCCTACCAAAATCAACAGCAGATGGGTACCTGTGTATTTTTTGGACTCTAAACCAAGGAAAAGCAGGAAGCCTACACTATCTACTGTATCCCATGAAGACTGGGGATGCTGGGGTTCTTTGGTCTACCCATTTTATGCTTTCAAAACAGTATTCACAGCCTTCCTAAGCTTTAACATTGGATAGGATGAGGGCTCAGTAGGATGGAGGTTTTGAAACCTCATTGGGAGAACAAAAAGCTTTCAACCATGAAGAACATCCTACCTCTAAAAAACTTAAAAGAGACAGCCTCTATACTGAATTCTTATTAAAAACCAGGTATTTCAGTAAAGCTTTTATGCATTTTATTCACTTCTAACACAAAATAATGCTAGTAAAAATCCCAGTATGGAAGCAATTACATTTTTATACATTTGCATGAGCTTGGCTACCTTTGGTTGCGTACACTTGCTTAAAGCAGAACATGCTGGCAGAGTTTATTCATCTTCCCATATGAAAATAAACTGTGCTTCCACACACTTTTACCCAAACGTAGCTGCCTACACAAGTGAAGTTATCCTGCTACAGCACTACAGGAACTGCTCGGGGTGGGCAACAGAAACATGAATCACTGCAGAGGAAGAGATGCACAGAAGAACAAAAGAGGGGCTGTGCATCCCAACTGCTTGTGCTGTCTCCTGGTGGTAGGTAAAGCTGTGAGTTGTTTGGTTGAGGTGTATCTGAGAGGTGATGTGCTGTACTAGATAGCACTGCACTGGAGGAATAATGAATTTAACACCTTGATGTCATCCCACCTCCTCCCAGTTGCCACGGCCTCCCAGCACACCAATAAAACCTGAGCTTCTCATTTGGGAAAATGTATTTCTTATTAACTACAATCTTTAAAAACCCTACAAAAAATGGAAAAGGGCATAAACTATCAAGAGTATCAGTCCCCCCTGGATCACACTGCACATTGCTTTTAGCATCCTGCTCCTTATTCTCTCTTTCCCCAAGAGGTCACTAGTCATCATCACTCCCCTCCACCTCAGTTCACACTCAGGGATCAGATCCCCCGAGTCACTGCTGAACTGCCTTTGGTGCAGCACTGCATGTCGCTGCTCCCCACCCCTCAGGACCAATGTTCTCACCATGTTAAGTTAACATCAATAATTAAAAAAGAGAAAAAGATACCCGTGCTGCAATCGTCCTCTGCCATACTGCAGGCTTTGAGATTTTCCCCTTAGGCTAAAGAAGAAGATAGTTAACAAACCTATTTTAAACATTATCGTGCATCAGTGATCAAGGCTAAGTTTATTATCCTGCAAACAAACACAAAGACAACAGAAATATAACAAATTACACCCCAGTAACTTCCATTAAGAGATGTAGGGACGGCATTTCTAAGGCAGGCACTGGCTCCACAAATCACCTCAGCTAATATCCCATCCTCAGGCCACAGGGCTGGCAGTGATGTGCAATATGTGGTATTTGTGGCACTGCTGGGGAAAAACTATTTTAAGTCTAATTAACATGGAATTTTTAGAATGCAGATGCTTTTCATTTATACATAAAACAAAATGCCGTGACATTTCTCCCATCCATTTATCATAAACAAGTTAATTACTGTGTAACAAATAACTCCTGCTAGAATCTGTATGTTTTGAGCATGTGAGAGAGCTGACTCAGGCAAATAAGAGGAACCACAAAGTAGTAGCTAATAGCTTACGGCATACTTATAATAAAACAATGACTCTGTAAAAGCTCTTGTTGTCAAATTAAGGCTAAGCTATTTCCATTGGAATAAGCCAATTATAAGCAGTCATTATCTATTTAACTTGATTCAAACCTAGAATTCTATAAACACTTTCATTTTGATACATTCATAACACTGCACACATTTGAGAGCTGGATATTACAAAGCTTAAAAAGGAGATGTTGGGTTTATTGCCAACATCTTATCCTGATCAGCTTATCCTGATCCATGGGACATCCAAACTTCCCTGGCTGGTGGAAGTTCCCCACTACGCTGAGCTCTACACACTCCCTGGTTTCTGATGAACAAGCCTTCAGGCAGTATAAACTGTCCCACATCTCCTTCTTCAGGACAAAATGAGGATTCTGCACCTTAAAGACCTTATATTTGCTCACTGAAATCCCCTGAGAGCCACCAGCACTACATATACACTTCCCCCCCTTCCCCAAATTCCATGAAAGCACTGACAGGTGAATTCCTGCCTACTTTTTTTTTTTTTTTCCCCCCAAGCAAACAGTCCCATTTGGCCTGAAGATGAATTACTGAATGCTGATGAATAAGATGGTGGTAGCTGGCAGCAAAGCTTTGCGTGGTAAGATGGTGTGAAACAGTACATATGTCAATCTATCAAACACGATAATGTAAGCAATCTGAACCCATTTTTGGTCTGAACTATTGTACAATACTTCACCCAGATGGAAGAAAGAGATAAACATTTTATGCTTCAGACATATCAAGTGTTAGGAAGTAAAATTAAACCTAAACTGGAAAACTACCAATTTTACAGGCTAGAGTATATATAAAAAACAACACAAGCATGAAGAAGAATCTTCTCACCCATTATTGTATAAATTAATTAGATATATTTGCTTCCTATGATAAACAACAGCATGTATTTGACTATAGATTAAAAGGTGTAAAGATGATAGTTTATTTATTAGCAAACACAGCATTTGCACTTTTTTCTTCCTCCTTTGGTTGACAAAATGCTTACAAATCATGGAGCTTGTGACAATGTTATCAGGTCATGAATCTTACAAGTGGGGCATAGATATATACTGTCCCCAGGGTGAGTTCAGCCCTAAATCAGAGGCAGGTTTGCCATGACTAATGTGAAACTACAACTGGTCCCTAAAGGATAATATTAAATGGAAATAAATTTTCATTCAAATCAACTTGACAGCCTATGTAAATATAATTTCATATTTAAAAATTATTTAAAACTGAAATGAAATGACAGCACTGTGCTCTCTTCAAAGTCAATGCCAGCTAATGCCTCTAAAGAGACCTTCTGCTCCATCCCTGTTGTCCACCCCCATAAACACACAGCACAATTTATCAAGCACTAAACTGCAAAAAAATACTCTTCTGAGCAAATATATTTATGATATTGCTTTCTACAGTACTTGGAGAACATTTTTTATCAAATAATTTCCAAAGCTAAAAAAGCATGAAATCTACTCAGTTTCCAGACTGACCTGTAAAGCCAGTGTAAATCTTTGGGAAAAATTGCTATTATGTGTGTAAATGATTGGTATTTGGCCTCTTCAGTGTTGCTGTATTCCTGGGATTGTCTATGTCAGTTCCTTATTTGGTTACCCTTCAAACTAAAAACAAACTCCCCAATGTTTACTAATTGATGCCAGGCCAGGCAAGAGAATTCCTTAATGGCAACACTAAGACAACTGGGCCCAGAAACAAAACAGATTGCCAGCTCATGGAGAGCAAAAATGTCCAGTCCTGGATTCTGCTGAAGCCAGAGAGAACACTGACAACTCTCCCTCTCTTCTGAGAAAAATCAAAGTAACAGAGCAGGTGTTTGCTCTGGAGGAAGACAGAAATCCCAGCCTTCTGGCAGAGAGATGCATGTGAGTAACTGTGCTCAGGAGAAAGCAGCAAAAGGTTTATAAACCCTTGAGTAGAGCATCGTTCTGATGTGCTCCCCACCTTCCTGGGGGTGCTTGGGGGGGTGAGGTTTGATCTTCAAAAATTCTCTTGGAGTAAAACAGTATTTTCCTGTGCCATGCAAATCTAAAGTTTAATTATTTTTAACTTGAAAGGGAGACAAATCAATACACAGGATAATCTGTTGTTATTTGGATTACGAAGACATCTCAGAGTTTACAATCACAAAACTGGTTATAATCCCGCAATTACTATAAAGCTAATTGGTAGTTTCGTTTTGCCTATGTTTTCATGTTGTCAGTGGGGCAGTAATGAAAATGAATGCCACATTTGTGAACAGAATGTCTGTAGGCTTGTTTACCACATTTCCAACAACAACGTCTGCTTTATCATGCATTTCAAAGCAGGGATAATTTAGGGATCTTTGAATTTCATACATAAAAATACTTTCTAAAATATCAAATGTAGAGCTCCTTCAGACGGGGTGGGAGTGGGAGACTTAAGAGTGATGACCTTGCATACTACAGCAAACAATCCACCTGGAGCAGACAGCACACGGACTTCCAGTGATTCATCTGTATTCAAAACTGTGCTCAGGTAAACCACTTAGTGTTTCATCCTCCTACAAACATAATTCTGCAGACAATTTCACCATCAAAACCAGAATCTTTAAGCCTCCTTTCACCTCCTGAAAATACAGTTATTGTAGAAGCTATTAAGCTTTTTATTCCACTTACCTTTGAGTAACTTCTGCCCTTCCATGATGTTTTGGGAGACGAATGCTGTGTAGTCTTGCTCTGAGAAGCCAGGCTTGCATGTGGGTCTCACTGTAAGATCCCCATTGTGTGCCTGCAAAAAAACAAGGAAAAGGCACACCATGACTTTTGTCATTTGGGAAAACGTTTTGCACCCAATGATGAGGTGTTACAGGCATGGGCAAACCTGCACAGCAAGGCAGTGTGCAAGCAGAAGCTGCTGGTGTTAGAGTGTCTATCTGTTGGAGTGGATCCATACTGTAGCTGCAAAAATAAAATGGGCCAGCAAGTAGTTGCCTGACTACAAGAGAGCATTGTTTATAGGAAGACTGGGATACTGGGCACTGTCAGAAGAGGGGAGGAAACAAAGAGCAGCAATTCATCAGGGTGAGCTGTGCTCGCACTGGAGACACGGAAAGGCCTGATGTTGCAACATCCAAATCACTGAGGTTTGCTATTGAGAAACCGGGCAAAGCACAGGACAGAAGGGGGACAAACAGCCAGCTCACAGCAGCCTCAGGAGCCTGAGACCAGGTAGAGACACCCTTCCTTCCCCTTCACCCTGCGCCAGCCTCCAAGGCTCTGCCTGCTGCTGCCTCTGGGACCCTCCAGGCTCCGCAGTTGCCCCAGCAGTGGGAGAGGATGGAGGGGATCTCAATCAAAAATGTAACAATGCACAGTCTCATACACAGCGTGCCAGGAACCAGGGACAAGCATCCAGCTAAACACTCAGCTGCAACTTTGGACTGCACAGAGGGGATCCAGCCCCCGACACAGGGACAAAGTAGTCCAGTCACAGCAGTCCAGGCTCCTTGGGATTCCCTGGCAAGGAAGGTCCCAGACCCCAACTCCAAGGAACTCGCTGACAGCACACAAGCCAGTGATTTATGCCTAACGAGTGCCAGGTGATTTACGCACAAACAAGTGCTGGTAGCAGGGGATTTCTAACGCGCCCGGGCTGTCGGCAGAGCCAGCCAGAGCATCGCTTAGCGATGCCGGCTGCACCTCCGACGCCTGCAGTCCCAGCCGCTTGCCGAAGCCCGGGGACCGGGAGAGGCACTTCCCCGGGAAAGTGCAACTCCAGGCGTGCACCTGCCTCCCCGGGGGGAGCATCAGAGCTCCCCTGAGCCCCCCGAAACACTCCCGGACGCAGACGATGCTGCATTAGAGAGAGACAGAAGGGAAGCGGAGCGAAGGGTCCTTTCGGAGGAGCTTAGTAAGCAGAACGCAAGCCAACGTACTCAGCTAAGAATCACGCTCGGGAGACGGATGCCAGCTACTGCATGGGAAGCGCAAGGAAGCGGCGGCTCTGTGGACTCTGACCGTCACTGGCAAGATGTTGCCATTAGGAAACATTTCTAAGGGTCTCCCTGAACGTAACAGGCTTTGAATCTGAAATCGCCCCATTATTGTAGCGGTGCTCGCTAAACGAGAGCGCATGGGGGCTATTCCTGCGCACCCAGCAGCCTCCCCAGGGCTCGGGACATCCTCACACATTCAACTTGGCACCGGGGGATCTAGGCAGAAAAATAAACGGCTCTTGTTCCCGCAGCCAGTGCAGCCCGAAACCCAGCGGCAGCCCCGCTCGCTTTGTAACACTGCAGCCACGCGTCCAGGCGCTTGTTGATGTTCTACAGACACCCCTGCGTTTCAGACGGGGTGGGAATAAAACCCTAAAAATCCCAAACTTTTCAGACCATCACCACCCCCTCACAAACATGGTCCGCGCCCGCCCGGTGGGTTTAGGGGCTCGTAAAGATAAAAGTTCACGGCTGCTCCGCGGGGCGGGCGGCGGGGAGCGCGGCGCGGCGGCTCCGCGGGGCTGGGCGGGCGGAGCGGCTCCGCGCCGGGACGCGCCGCTGCCCGCGAAGTTTCTGTCCGGCGAGGCGCAAGCACAGGGAGGGCAAGTTGCGCCCGCACCGCGGAGGCGCAGCTTAAAAAAAAAAAATAAAATAAATAAAAATTTAACAATTAAACCCCGCAACGACGATTTCAAAAAGCGGGCGAAACGGCGGAGCGGCGGTGGCGGCAGCAGCACCCACCGCCTGAAAAGCTCCGCGCGCCGCGAAGTTGCGGCGGGGCGGCACCTCCGGGGGATGCGAATTGAACGGGTGATGCTCGCCCGCTGCGTCCCCCCCCCTCCGCGCCGCGGGGCGCCCCACTTACCGCCGCCGAGCCCCAGACGGGAAGGAGGAGCAGCAGCACCAGCGGCACCCTCGAGCCGGTCCTCATGGCCCCGCCGGGCGGGGGGCGGTGGCCGCGCAGAGCCGGGGCCGGGGGGTCGCCGCTGCCGCCCCGCTCCCGCCGCTCGCTGCCCGCTCCGGGCTGCAGGTGAAGCGCGCGCCGCCGCCGCCACGCCCCGCCCCGCCGCGCGCGGGCACGCGCCGCCTTAAAGCGGCAGGCGCCGCCCCGCTGAGGGGAGGGGGCCGAGGGGAGCGTGGGGAAGGGGAGGGTGAGGGAGAGCGCCAAGGAAAAGCGAGGCGGAGGGGGGCAATTCGGCGTCGCCGCGTCCCTGGGAGCCCTGCGGAGCTCCGCGGGGAGCCTCGGCTGCGCGGAGAACGAACTTAAATGACCGAAGGTAAAAAAATTGGCGTATTACCGGAAAAAAAAAAAAAACCAACAAACAAAACAGCGCATCCGGAGATGATGGAGACCCGGGGGGGAAAAAAAAACCAAAAAAACCCAAAAAAACCCAAAACAATAAACAACACGGAGATGATGGAGACGGATCGTGGAATCGTCAAGGCTGGAAGAGACCTTTGAGATCGGCAAGTCCAAGCGTTCAACCCTGCGCAGCCTAAACCACTAAAAGCGCATCACCCAGCGCGTCCTGAACGCCCCCGGGGGTGGTGACTCCGCCACCTCCCTGGGCAGCCCATTCCAGTCCCTGACCAGCCCATTCCAATCCCTGACCAGCCCATTCCAGTCCCTGACCGCCCCAACAGTGCCAACGTGTTTTCTGGTACCGAGTCTGAATTTCCCCCGTCTCACCTTAAGGTTATCACATTACCTTAAGCCATTTCCTCCAGTCCTCTCCACGTGTGTCCACGGAGGAACAAGTAGAACGTCCATTGAGGGGAAAAGTAGCATATCGAGGGGAAAAGTGATATATCCCTGGAAAGGTGTGCCCAGTGGGGAAAAAAACTAACGTGTCCAGGTGAAAAGCACGTGTATCCCGTGAGGAAAACGAGTGTGTCCAAAAGAAAGACATATATCCATAGGTTGGTGAGTGTATCCCGTGAGGAGAGCAGAACCCAGGCCGTGAGGAAAGGTGGTGTTAGAAGGGAGTAGCAACTCCACAGGAAAAATTATCTATTGGGGAGGAAAAACATAATATATCCAGAGATAAAAAAGTGGAATACCTGGAGAAGAACAACAACGGAAGAAACCACAGCCCTGCCATGGCAGGGACCCTCTGCTTCACCTGCAAAGGGCTTTGCTGGTATCAGCCCTCTGTGAGAGCAGGAGGTGCCTCCATGGCAGCAGGGTCTGGCTCTGTGGGATGAGGGTCAGGACGGGCTCTGGGCGGGCAGGGATGGGGGTGCAGGTCCCTGAGCCCCCACTTCAGGCTCTGCACTCACGCTGGGGAGGGTGCAGCAAGTGCCTCTCCAGCAGAGAATGATTTAGATGAGCTGAGGATCACACAGAGAAATTGGTAGTGCCAGGAACAGCTCCTCAGCCGTGTCTGCGAGCCTGGCTCTGCTTTTCTTAGAGGAAAATAGGCTTGTCAGGCCCAATCCACATCCACATCAGTAGCAGAGAAAGCTAACTCCACTGAACTAGTGGTTTTCTGGTGTAAAAATAAAGGAAGATCAACGCAGGGCCAGAAAGTGAAACTTCAGTCACACAGAAAACTGAGAGCAGAAAGCAGTGGTTTCAAGCTCCTGCTCTTTTCCTACAGCATGACCCTGACACCCAAACACCATCCTCTCCCTCTCCCAATGCAACTCAATACCACAAGTTCCCGGGCATGTATATTTTGTGCATATAAATCCCACCACGATTTGCATAAATAGATGCACACTATCTGATGTACGTGCAAAATCAGACACTGCAGCTGAAAAATCTGGTCATTAAACTGTTCTGTGAGATTTTCACGTTTCTGAAGGAATGAGACACATAAATCCACTGACTGCATCTTTGGCTATTGAGTAGATTTAATAGCATTGTGTTAACACCTAGAGACGTTAGTGGAGAACTGAGGCCTCATTGTATTAAGCTCTGTAGACACGAATAATGAAAAGATTGTTCCAACCCCACCAATTTACAGTCTTAGTGGATTATGGGGTTTATTTTGTTTTTAAACAAGCGTTTCTGAGTTTGTTATATAACATGAAATAAATCCCATCATTGTATTGAATTTAATGTAGACCCTTTTTTATGAAGCACTTTCACAGTGGGAGAAATAATCGAGTGACACTATCATAGCAAAAATAAATCCTTAAGTATATATATATATATAAGTATAAAATACATTTTCTTCTTTTATATTTATCCTCAAAAGTTTGGAGTAGATTGTTCCAAGTTGAAGGGCAGTTGCTATTTAAATAAAACTACAAGTGCTCTGGTGTCTACTGGGAATATTTTGGATTTGGGCAACTACAGTGTGGATATTTCTTTGTGAATACCTGTAGCTGGTTATTTTGACTCTTGCTGGACTACAGCTGTTGCTATGCATGTGCTCGTTCTGTTTGATAACTTTGTTAATATGACAAGTTCTACAAGTATTGTCAAAATAAGTCTGACACCACAACAGATTGTGAAGAAAAGGCAGAGCAGTAGTGGAAAAAAAAATAGAATTCTTCAACATGTTTACAGTTGATTTCTAATCTGATGGCAAATTGATTTTTTTTTTTCCCAAACTAGTTTGCCATCCCTCTTTTCTAAGCTGTGGTAACAAACTCTGTGCTCAGGAAATGAGTCTGCAAATGGAGTGAGTACGAGTCCCAGTTATGTTTCTAATAACACTGGGCTGTGTGAGACAGTGGGTGCCTTCCCAAACTGAGGTGTTTCCAGAAGGGTCAGAGCAGAATACAGGTTCAGCATGCAAACAATGGAAATCACTGGTTTACCTGTGTGGTTTCTTTCACTCTACCATTTTCCTTCAACTCTTTACACTCCAATTAATTTTGGAAGGAATTACAGTTTTTCTAACTGATTAGTTACCATTTCAACTACCTCCTTGTTTAGAAGCACTTCACATGAAGTGCTTACAAAATATCTTCCTTCAGATCTTTAAGGAAAATTAAAATATGCCATTTACATTTTTGTACCTACTGAATTTTTCACAAACTATTGCATTTAAGATTACAGGTCTGAGCTGGGCCTGAACATATGTTATTTGGGAGGGTTCGCTTCGGAGTCTCACTTCACTTGGAATCCGATGGGAGACTGGTTAGGAACTGGTGTTCTGGCACAAAATGGAAATAGGAAGCTCTACTGTCTAACACACAAATGCTACAAGATGTGGGTTTGGCTGGATGAAGACATTTAAGAGCGTGCACATGCACAGTAAATCAACTTGCTAAACACCTCAAGAACAAAACTGCTGATCCTAAGAGCCAACTTGCTGCACTGCACAACACTCAAGAGAATAAAAGGCTCATAGATGAGCCATCTACAGAGCTGACTGTGCCAGGATAATGAGGAGCGGAGAGAACACGAGGGATTTTTCCCTGCTTGATGCACACATGTAATTCCTATTGACAGCAGTGGGAGTTGCACGTACATATCAAGGGGACAATAGAACCCTTAGTGGTGGAGATGAGTATCGGATGTGAGCTGTGTGACCACCGAGGGAGAGGGAGGTGTGATTGCTGAGGGACGGTACAACACACAATAAAATTGTCAAGCAGCCATCAAATATGTGAAAGCATGGGAGTAACAAATTAAATGGACAGGAGGTGAGAAAACAGTGTCTCAAGAGACTTTTGCCTTCCTAGCTTAGGGCTGATATTTGAATTCCTTATTTGGGAAATATTCCCGCTGGCTTAACCCATTTAATTCTCTGATAAGTAAATGTTTTCCTGTACTTGAGTAAATAGTTGCAGCCTAGATGCCAAGGATAAAAATGGAGTTTATTAAAGAAGTGTGATAAACAAGAAGAAGTGAAATTAATACAGTGTGCAGACCACACTTTAGGTTTCTTTTCTATGATCTGAGGACTCTTGCTTCTCAAATAGAAGACAGCAATCGGACCGGTGATTTACAGAATCATTATTAGAATCAGAATTTTGGTTTGTGTTAGAAGTATTAACAAAGGACAAAACAGAGCAATGACAACGATTCTAGTTTGATAAATGGTGGTAAATTATATGTTTATGTCAGCAGTTCAGAAATTAGATGAATGAGAAGTGCCTTCATATTTAATCCACATTTGGGATCTTTTAAAGATGTGTAGGGAAGAGGGGACAAGATGAAACTGAGCAGTAAAGGGAAAGGTAAATCAAAGCTATGGAGAAATTAATGATCAGCAAAAGACATAAATATCTACCAGATCTCAATGGAAACCAACAGAAGAAACAAAGGATGCTCCTGACTAGGAGGGCTACAACCACAGAAGGAAAACTAAAAGTCAGAGTTTGGTACATTTATGTGATTTTTTTTAAGCAACAGCAACTGGAGCTACATGAATGGTTGGGCACAGCTCAACATTCTGGATTGCTTATGATCTGGCTCCAGTACAAGATCTAAAGACAAAACGATTAGTCACAGAGGAGAAAGCGACTTGAGGAAAGGAAAAAGCGGCACTGAACAGGAATGGAATATGCACTAGTCCAAGCTGATTCTGTACCAGCCTGCACGTGCTCCCTGTGTGCTGGATTGGTGAGAATGACACAACCATCCTCCTGGTTAAACAGCTCTTTTGAAGTCCCATTTTCAGTCCTGCCAGACGTGCTGCAATGCCAAGGAATTTGAACTTTCTCTCTTTTACACTATCTGCTCATCCGTACATTGTGGATCCAAGTGATTCTTCTGAGCTGGTCATGTGAATGGCAATGAGGAAAATACAACTTCAGAGGCCCTGTACAAACCCTTCCTGCTCAGCTAATTACACTGACCAAGGGAGGCCAACTTTGGTGTAGTCTGACCTCCAATTATGAGACACTCTGTGGTCTCCTCACTGAACTATGCAGGCATTAATGGCAGCATGCCAGCAATGGCTATATTAAAATCAATTTGAAGATCCCAATTCCATGTCTCTTTCACCTTAGGTGAGGTAACACACCTTATAATAATGTATCTCTTCGTAAAATGTTGTAAAACAAAATTGACCTATGCAAAACAACTAACAGTGCTATTTTTTTTCCCATTTATTGTATTCTTGCAAAAATAAAGGAAAAAGCGAAGGGCAGAATGGGAGGCTTAATAGGTCTGTCTCTTGGCAGTGGATGGCAGTTAAAAAAAAAAAAAAAGAAGCAAAAAAGCAGAATTAGGTTTGTTCTCAGAGTCACCAAGGAGAACAAACTGCAACAGATACCTAACACAGCAGGCAGGCAGCTCCCAGGCTGCTCCATGAGGTAATGCTTGATATTCATGGAAACAATGAAACCCCACCAGATTTAGTAAAAAAGAGATGAGTAGCCAGTCTGTGATTTTACAAGCAGGAGGAAGGCCACAGATTCCCACTTTCCCCAAAGCCTCCACAAAGTTACTGATTTTAAGACACTCCTCATATGAGTGGTGTTTCAGCATCATTGTGCCATCAGCCCAGAAACAGAGTTACCTGAAGTGTTTATCACCTGAAAGGGTCGCACTCAACTCAGGCTTTACCCTGGGACAGCAGTCTGAGAACTTTATCAAAATAATACAAACCAGGTGATTCCCTCCCCACACTCTCCATGCACCTCCTCAGAGGTTACAGTTCTATAATTTTCACTCATCACACACCAGAAAACTCCAAATTAATATCAACATAATTAATAATTTCCAATAGGGAGTGCTGAAAGAAAATGAGAATTTTTAAGACTTGCAGCTTGTGCTGTTATTATTGTTTACAGCAGCAAAGCTCATCACTACTGCCTTTCTTTCCTCTGTAGTGGACATGACTATATACATTGAAATGTGCACAGTAATGTAACTTATTCCAGTCTAGATCTCAAAATAAGTTACACTGCTACAAGCAGCAATATTAATAATTGAACTCTTTTATCTAGAAAAAACATGAGGTCCAGATCAGTCTTTCTTGTCTTACTGACAGTACGTGCTTTTCTTCTTTATCAGGAAAAAAGCAAGTATGTTTTCCTCTGTACAGATTGGTAAAGCATAAATAGAAGTGATATTCTGAGCTCTCTGCCTTTTGTAGCACCCAGCTTGTTTGTATTCCTCCCCAATACTTTTTCCTCCTGATATATCCAACAGTTTTAGCACCACTCTAAATTTTGTGTGTGTGCATGCTAAATGCTGAGGCAGAACTCCTCAGAGAAAGCCCCAGTTACCTATTTAATACGAAGTAATTTTCTGGAGCTGTCAGCATTTTTGGTCAAAAACCACCTGGAAGACAAAGCACTTTACAAGAGACAGCTTTGACAGCCTATGGATTTCAATAGCAGAACTGAAAAGATAAGGAAAGAAAACTTGGAGAGAGAGAGGGAGAGATGTACTCTTATAGGAGATTACTTCATGACAGAATATCACACACTCAAAGTAAGACAGCATATTTCCAATTGGGAAAAGTAGTGAGAAATTTACAGTGTTTGCCTCCTTACAACTTCCATCAAGTTAAAGATGCATATGGAATTTATTTGAATATCTGAATCACTGACTTAGCTACAAATGAGGATGATAATAATATTACATGGCTAAGTGAAGTAAAGCCTAGAAATAAGAGGGGACTATTTAGACACACTGTATGCGTGGTCAGAATAATATGGACTGACTGCAGGCCAAGAGTAATGAAACCCTAAATCCTCCACACATGCATAGACAGAAAGGAAGAGACAGTGTAGAGTCCCAAGGGTTAAATTTTGGTAAGTACCGTTGGTGGTTACCACCTGACAGCTGCTAAACTGACACACGCTGGTTTTTGATGTTGGTGGGGTTCATGCAGGAGCCCAGAGAGTTCTGTACACAAAGTAACTGCTGCTTTTGCCAGTGCCTAGAAATATCTGAACTGCAAAGATTAATTTTTCAAGTTCATGCATTCATCTAACGAGATTATCTGCGGTTATCCCATTAACTCTGACCAGCAGACCCTGGGCTCTCACATCACCTAATCAATGCCCAACTGCACACAGGCTTTCAAGTCAGACTGAAACTGTGTCCAGGACACTAAAAATATTGGTATGTCCAAGACTGGGTAACCTCCAGCTAAAAAGTGGGTTTGATCTCTTTGAGAGAGAAATACTATGGGAGATATTCCTGCACCATCTTCTGTGGGAGCTACAGGCAGACATGTATTTTAATAGAGCTTCTTGTAAGTGACATTAGTTCAGTGATTGTGATTGTGCTAATCCATCAGTAGGAAATGGCAGAATCATGTAGCAGGGTTTATTGTAACCTGGAAGCAGCACAGGATTTTAATGGGACATTTTTATTAGATATTAAAAACTAATACAAATTATGTCTGGCGCAAGTTATGGACTGAATGGGGTAACCTGGACTTCACCTATCCAGATATTTCAACGGAATGATCATTTACAGAGCTGATCCTGAAGTGCTTTATGAGAGATAAATCTAATAACCTTTCTGAGAAAACCTCAGCAGGATGCAGACACTGTAATAATCCATATGGAAGCTCCCACATTGTATTGTATGCTGTCAGACAACTCAATTATTTTCTTCCACATCTAACATAAGCTTCTGTTTAGTAAACATGATGGGAGTCAAACTTTTACATATATATATATAAAGTGCTTAATTTGCATGCAAAATTGCCGTAAGTGTGTATGCAAATAGGAAAACTCATGCACAGATGACTAATTAAGTGCATTTATGTGAGAAATTACCCAATGCACGCATGGAATCTCAGTAATTGTACACACAACTCAGAAGTGTGAGTGTGCTTGCAATTTGGACACAGAACTGATTGAAAAAATTGTTCCTCAGTACTGGGTTGGAATAACTGATGTGGAGCACACGGCCAGAACTGGAACAACTGAGGGGGCTTTGGAAAAGAACTGCAAAAGCTTGTGAGGAGCTTTATAGTAAGAACAGAATTTACCATCTCTCCCATTACCACTTCCCTATTCACTAATAGCCATCCTAATAGATCAGCTAGCCAGCTAATCTATGGCTTGAAAGGCCTAATTTCTGTAACTCCCATAAACAAACAGAAAAATAAAGTCTGTGGGATAACACAAGAAATGGTGTCATTAAAATTAAACCTGAAGTCTGTAACCTGCTGTTGTCTGTCCGGGATGTGTTTTGGATATAAAGAGCAAATTTTACTTTATATGTCTTGATCAAGCCCCCTTTTTTTCTCATGAAGATAGGCTTTGTAGTATGACAGCACAATATCCCTTTGGAAGGTTCAGTGAGTTTTGGTGAGAAAAGGGGTGTCTGTCTCTTTTAATTTTCCAGGCATTGATGTTATTATGTGTTCCTTTATCCCTAAACACTGATGAGTTCTCTTTATATCCCCAAAGTTAGAAAGTTCATGCTAACATTGTTAAAATTCAATGCAGTGAACAAGGTCTTTCAATATGATATGATAAACATCCCTGACATCAATGTCCTGCAGAGAAAAATACCTGTCCAAATTGTTTCGATATGCTCTGGCTCCTGAAAGCAGGGAACATCTCAGCCTGCTTTGTGATGCTTTCCTATTTTCTGTTCATTGTGTTGATGTTGAGACTAACAGCAGGTAGGGGAGCACCTTTTTATTTACCCATGACATATAATTTGAGGTCAAACATTTCAGTCAGCCACTAACACAGACAAAAGATGTGTCTGCCTTTGTGGGCACAGTCAAACCCGAGGAACACGCACAAGGGGGGCAGGAGGAAAGAAGCTGGAAAGGAATGTGCTGAGATCCTTTGGCTCAGAGCTGAAGGGGTGCTGTGCTGGAGGGACAGACTCCCAGCAGCCTTGGGAGGCTCTGAACGTGAAAACTCAGGGAGGAGGGAAAAGGGATGTACTGTTTCAGGTTGGTTTGACTCGGAACAAACTTCCTCAGATTAGATTTCAGAAGGGAGCATTTGAAGTAGACTTCTGCCACTAAGTGGTGCTCTATACAGTACAGCATCCTTAGGATACCACAATTCACGAGGAGGAGCAAACCAGAACACTGTCAGGCTGATCAGAGTGATGCAGACACTTAACAAGTGTCCATTATGCTGATTTAATCCTTCTGTGCCACTGGATAAATCAGGAGGAAGAACAGGCCAATCCAAAAGATTAAACAAATCCAAAGATTGAGCCCTGGCATACAGTATCTGAAGCAGAGGATTACAGAAAACAATTCTAAATTTTAAAAGCTTCGTTTGGCTTCTTTCTGTTCCTTTTTAATTATTAGTATTGTTTTCTTCAAGTTTATGGTTGTTAGAACCTGAAGTACTTACCAAATAAAACTGAAGAAAAAACCTTAATATTTGCAGTTGTTCCAGAACTTATTTTTTTAAACAGATGCCTTATTTTATATCAATGGAAAGAAAAGATAGAATGTGTTCTTTCTGGAGTACATATCTATATGTAGTTTTAATCCCTCCCACCCTCCAAAAAAGATGCAATTTAAAAATAGGGTGGAAATTCGGAAGGAGAATGCAAGCTTGCAACTTCTGCTCTGCTCAGTCCCAGGAGAAGTGTAAATACAGCAGGCAGAGGAGCTCTTTTGACATTTTGACACCCATGTTGTTGCCTACAGAGTTGGATTCGTTACCCAGTGTGCAACAAGCCAATAATTGCACACTTGGGAGAGACACTGATCATTTATTTCCAAGTTGCACAAGCCTGGGTGCTCAGTGGGATCCCACAAATCGAGTACGGCCACCAGAATTTTTGTGCTGTTGTTTATACACAGGAGATAAAAAACATACACAGAAATTCAAAGTTAGTATCTTTCCAAGTACAACCCCTCTATTATGATGGGTTACTAATTTTCATACAAGTCACCTAATTCCAGTTAACTTCTACACATGGGGAAGGCTCTTGACCTGGGCAGGGTCTTTTTGGCATGTAGGTGCTATTTTTAGTATTCTAATGAACATAATTCAGCTATAGGATACATAGACCCTGAGTATTTTGCCAAGTTAGCAATGCATGCATAGACATACATCAACATCTTGATTTAATACATCCTTAAGACTTGTTAGTCCCAGGATGTCCTTGAGTAAGGAATGCTAACTGCTATTTCTTCTACTGATATACAACAACATCTTGATTTACTACATCCTTAAGGCTTGGTAGTTCCCAGATATCCACGACTAAGGGATGCTGGCTGTGGCCTATTCCACTCTTTGGGTCTCCTTTCTTGCTAATTAGGCTTAAACAGCCTGACTTAAGATAATCTTGCCATATTCCACATTTTGCAGCAATGGGAGCCCTTGTCCCAAGCAACTCTACTCACGTGTTGCCTCTCAGTCGTGGATGCAGTGGTGGGTCCTGGGGAAGGATCAGTGGGCAAAGCTGTGCTATCCCAGGAATGAAGAGGCTGAATTGACAAAGCTTTCCTCCTATTTTAGGGAAGGAGGAGGAATTTGTTTAGCCACAGTCCAAGAAGCGGCTTACTCCTTTTCTCTGCCATGGGGCTGCCCTAGAAAACAAAGAAAGAGTGGTGAGAAAGGGTGGAGCAGTGAACACTCCCACATGTTCCAGGGTCCCACGTGGCCTGTTGGGACATTTCTGGGCTCGTGGTGGAGCACATTTGGTGCTCTGCATTTACACACCCCTGTAGGTGCTGTGTCTGCAGCCAGACCCAGACACGGTCGGGGGGTCAGCAGTTTTTAGCAGATTTAAGGACCCTAAAACATTGCCTCCCACTCAAACCCAGCGAATATCTGCCTCTGTGAGTTGTTCTGCTGAGAAAAATCCATTAAAAAAAGAGGTGGAACTTCTGGGGAGAGGATTAGTGCCTTTTGTGAACTGTATTTGTGTGCAGGGTGCTGTTTTATTCACAACATTCCCAGAGAAGTGCTTTAAATCAAGAATCAAAAGCCGAAAGGGTATCAAAGCTGTACAGGAACTGATTACTACTATAAATTTTGCTGAAACAAGCTGATGCTTTGCTGATTCTTTGGTCTTTTTCTGGTAAAAATATGTCAGTGTTAACTCACAGCATTGACTTCTCTGTATTTTTCATTTTTGTTCCATGAGATTATTTTTAGCTGCTGTGCATTAGCTCTGCTTCTGAAAAATATTGATAGGTAAAGGTTTGAGGTTCTTCCTGAAAAAAAACCCAAATGACTTATTGACAGAAACACAATGATACATGGATACCCATAAAATTAATGTCATGTGTCCCCCAACCTCCCTGGTTTTGAATGAAGTTAAGAGACAGATGCTAAAGACAGATGCGAATTTCTCAGGAGAGAAAGAAATATCACAGATAAATCAGCTTTATATCAGAAAATCTGATAGAAATAACAGCTGAAAAATAAGTAAACTCTTAACAGTATAAACCATTTTCAATTTTAAGGGAAATGGCCAAAGTACCTAAAGTAACTTTTTATAAGTTGTTTATATCATACAATAATTTCTGAGCCCCAAACAGTAGCTGGATGCAAACACAGAGAAGGGAACAGTAGCTCTGAAATGTCCTCTAGAGAGAGCAGCAAAAATGCAAAATTAAAATGCCATGAACAGGGTCAGCTGCAGGTCCAGAAACAGTGGGATCCTTCTGAAATTTACATTTTTTAGGCATGCATTTACATATTTAGAAATAAATTTATAGTGGTCTAAAATGTCTCTGGGAAGTTTTTGAGTTTATCAGTAGCTTCACCATCAGAAACATAGAGAAGATCCTTGGCCCCTCTGCAATCATCTTCAGGTTTCCCATGGTTTAATCAGTGTATATCATCATTAATGTCTTTCCTGTGATGCAGGAATTTTACAATGTGCTACATTTTCCAAGTGTTACAATCCATTTTCCCAAGGCCAGTTCTCTGTGTTGTGGTATCAGCCCAGCTCTGTGCCTTTCCCACTCTTCAGGCACTTCCTTCTTTTGCTTTAACAGACTTCTTGATCAGAATAAATCCAGCTGTAAGCAAACGTTCTGAACTGATGAAATCTTACTGTTCAGTAAGATCCTCCAAGAAAATACCACAAATTCAGTAGCAGTGACCTCAGTTCTTCATCTAAGTTTCAAATTGTTAACTGACCTTCTGATACTGATTTTCTTTATATTCTGTTGCCTGTAAATTTGGCCTTGGATTTTGGCCCATACAATTAACTCTGGTTTTCTGAATATGTGAGCTTCAGAGGTTGACAATGTTCAATTTATGGCTTCTGGAGCCTTGTCCTGGTTGTGCTCAGCCTGGGTCAGACACTGTTCCCACAATCCCAAGAGGAAACACAGAGATCTTCCAAAATGTCCCATTTTCCAAAATGATGGTCCCACCTATCCAGCTGCCTCCTACTAGGAAATTAATCTAATTTTTGTTTTTCCCACATGGCTGAGCCTCCTTATTCCTGGCTGGACCTGCAATGAGCTTCAAATATGAATGTCTTCATTTAGGAGACACGAGTGACACACACATTAGACTGTGGACACTGTCAAGGGCTGTTTTATCTTCTGCAATTACTTGGGAAAAACAAATACAAGTACTTATATTTAAAGAACAATCAAGAGAAAATTCTGGAAATGTGGCTTTGTGTTACTTAGAAACCAAGATTTCTCATTGTTACTCTGGTTCACTACAAACTTGTTTAAATATTAGATATAATTCTTACGGTGATAGAAAAGGATAAACTCCAGTTCAAACCTGCAAGAAATTTTTTGCTAAGAAAAATAGGGATAATATATTTGGAATATAAATGAAACACTGGGTAGGTTTTCCCCCTGTAGAACATGTACATCATGTATGTATATTAATCTGTGAACTGCAGACCAAATATTGATTACAATTTGAAATGAGATATAAAATGTCATTTATGCCAAGTATCATAAAGAATCGGATATCCTCTCATCTCTCAGAGTTTGTGAAGAATGGAGACAATAGCATTCCCTCACAGAAACTATAAAGAAGTTAAAGAGTAGAATCAATATCATAAGAGGAACCTCTAGATGCACACATCCACCTGAATTCCCAGCAATTTAAAAGGGAAATGTTTGTGTTGAACTCACTGCCTAGGGCTTAAAATTGCTGTATACTATCATGCATTATGGACTGTATTAATTATCTAATTGAGACATTTATATGGTCATCAGGCAAGTGGGGACCCGGAGACAAATCCCTAATTAAGACTTGGGAGTTTGATAAGAGGCTGTTACCATGCGGTGATAAAATACTATTTTTGTCTTATCTTATGAAAGTGTCAGGGCAGATTATGTTAAATGCTACCTACATGCATAATCAGATGACATATCTCTGGCAAGGCCCACAGATAACAGTCTGCAAATGCACATTTATTATTTTACAGTTCAGAGTGTAAAAAGGAGAACAAAACCTGTAGATCCCGAGCTGCAGCAAATCCACCTCGGCTGTGCCTGGTGTGTTTTTCCTTGGGACTTGGGGACACAGCGTTTGCTCTGGGCTGACAGTCAGAGCAGCTGGAAGCCTGTTCGTGTCCACAGCACCTGGAACCATTCTGTTGGCTCTGCGTTGCTGAACTCTCCAGGCGTTCCCTTTCTGTTCCCTGACATGCTTTTTATGCAATAAACCACTGGTAGGTGGATTAAAGACACTGGAAATTCGATTTTACCGAAGGAATTATCCCAAAGGTCTGATTGCCCAGGTTAACCTTCGTCAGCCCCACAGAGAGGGGAGCAGGGCAGGGAGCTGGCCCTTCAGCTTTCGTTGCTCCACGTCTCATTTCATTCAGACTACAATCCACATTTCTTGGCATTATGAGTTTGTTGTGAATGCTGAATATGTAGCGCAAAAATACCAGCTCTGAAGATTTTTTTTTTTCCTTGACAGGTTTTCTGGGAAAATTCAGAGCTGCTCTATTTTTTCCATGCATCTTCCCCATCCTTCTTCTCAGCTGCAGGGTTGACTCGAACTGTAGCTTCACTTAAGGATCTCTTTCCTCATCAGATGCTTTGACATCTTGAGGAGGATGGACAGTTCTACCACCAAAGAAAAAGAAAGTGAATTCAGAGATAAAAACATACATGAAAATTGTTTTTAATATTTTTCCTCTTGGTATGACCCAACACTGTTGATAACAATGGCAAAACTCCTGCCATATCTTCCAGTGTTGGGGCTTAGCTATTACTGAGGAAGGAAATGTTTACAATGTTTATATATGTATATATTCAAATAAATAAATAGATAATACATATATGTGTATATGTATTGTATCCATGCATATATACATTTATACCCGCAGACTAAATTTGACAGTGTAATTATAATGTGGAATTATTCAAAGCCCACATTGTAAAACTTCCATGACCTTCTACCTGGATAATACATTTTTTCACTTTCTGTTATTTACAAGTGTGCATAATACAAACTGACAAGTGCTATAGCTGCAGAAAAGAGGCGAGAAACAAGGACCAAAGGTCCTTGCTAAGTAGCAGGATGAAAGATGGCTTTGTGTAATTTTGTAGAAGGATTCAGTTTTGCAGATTTCTAAACAAGAAACGTGGATATTAATGGGGGTTTGCAAACAGCAAGCTCAATAACAAAGCAATCCATTAAAAGTATATAAAGTATTAATGTATTGTACCCCAGTTTGTGTTTAGGGGGCTGTAGAGGCCAATGTCTAAATCACAGGAAAAAAGCCCCCTCCTGTGCTCAAAATTTGTAGGTGTCATCCATTACCAACCAGCACGTCATTAACGTGCAAAACATTCCCACATAATTCCCAAAACACTGATTAGGTTTAAGCAAGAGATTTTGGAGACCAGAGTTTAACCAGCCCCTGTCTCTCCCAGAAGCCCAGAGAAATCTCAGCTCTGTCCTCTCGGCTCAGTGTCTCCTTCTCCCAGTGCCAACAGGGGCTGCAGGGCTCCCAGGTGGCGTCAGGGTAAATCCATCAGATCCTGAAGGACTGGATGCTGCCAAAACAAGGATTACTGAGGGCTGGAACTGCTGATGTGCACCAGGTACAAAGCTCTGTACCCCAAGAGCTTGGAAAACACGGGAGATTAACTGGAAGCACAACATAACTGTTCAAAAGCCACACAAAACAGGTTGAGGTGTAAGTCATGAGCTTTCCCAGTGTGATGGCCCAAGGATGGAAAAGACCTGGCCACAACAACTGATACATATCTAAGGTGCAGATTTGAAGGAAAAGAAGACAAACAACCACTTGTGAAAACTTCATGGCCCCTCTGCAAGCTTGTTTAACCTGATCACTGCTACTAAAAACGATGGAATGAACATGACCCAACAAAGCCTCTGTGGGTTTGATTAATGGAGTGTCCCAAAGTAAAATAGTCACGCCGAAAAGCTGAAGAGAAATGCAAACTTTTAATAACATTTTCAAATTATTTAATCATACAATCAGGCCTGACCTTGTTCAATATGAAACTTCATTACAGCCTGGAACGTTAATATGGAGTTCCAAATGCATCATAAATTACTGGTTTCTTCAATGATGCATGGGCCTGTCCTGCTGTGGCCAACTGCAATTTTAATATTTTCTTAAGAAATGAAGAAATGAAGGATTAGCAAATAATGGCATGATCCTGAAATTACTGTTCTAGGAATCACAGTTTATTAATCGGCTAAAAAGGATAAAGACATTACTCACTTCCCTTAGATAAATGATGTAGCCAGTGGTTTGTGGTTTGTTGTTTTTTTTTTTTGTGGAAATAAACTCTAAATGCTTATTTTTGAATAGATCCTTGAATAGATCCATTAATAACCAATTCAACTGACCTACCTTTCTGTAGCATGACGAGTCTGACAGCCAGTGAAGGAATTACTACGTGTAACTGGCAATTTTACCATCAGAAACATTATTTTGTATACAACTAGTACCTTGTAACAACTTAAAAATGGTATTCACTGCTTGAAAAGGGCAAAATGAAAGCACTTGCAATTCTGACTGACAGAGATCCTTATTTGGAGCTTATTATTTAACAACAGAAGAAGAGAAGTGAGGGGAGTATTTAAATGTCTTGAGAAATCAGGGGAACTGAGAGGCCACTGCACTTTTAGCTCAAAAATACATTTTGTAATTGATCTGCAGTAACTGCCCAAATTTTGGAATGAAGAACAGAGTATTTCTAGAAGCTTGTGGGTCTTCAGGAATGGTCCAGTACAGTCACCCAGTACAGTCCTCAGGTTTAATGGTTCCATTGATTTCAGTAGGACAGGATTGAAATATAATTCTCTCTCCTGAATCATTTATCAGGCATCATAACTGCACAGCAGCTCTGCTGTGGGTCAGACACTGGCCAGGGAAACATTTCCCTTCACATATTAACATGCCTGTCTTCACTGAGGTCTGAAGGTCCATGTTGTGCCAAAGATGAACTGTTTGCTGTCAGCACTGAATAACAACAGCACAGTCCTGGAAATAAAGCTAATCAAACATTCTGCAGCAATTAAAAAATAAAATTGCATTTTGTCATTTAATTTTCATATAATGGAAAGCATGAAAATGTGGAGATTCAAGCAGCTCGAATGCTCAATTAATAAATATTTCAGGATAAGTTCAATTATCATTATGACCATCACCATGAACCTTTCCAAGCTCCCTTTCTTTCCCCCTAAATCTCTGTTTGTAACTTCTCCTTTCTTTTATATCTGTACCAGATTCATTCTAAAGGCATTTAATGTAAATAAAATACACACAAAACAGTTGGGCTTTTTTCTAGGATACTCATCCAAAGCTTTGCTTGCCAAGAGGCAGCAATACTGAGCAATATTGTGCAGAAGTCTATAATTTGCTTTGTAATAATCTCCGTTTGCTTTGTTTTGTTTTATTTCTTCTGGCCACGAGACATGTCAGGAGTTTTCATGGGCAACCCGTTGCCCAGAACTAATTGGTTGGAGATCACAGTAAGGGAAGAGTTTCATTGTTTGCAACCATAACATTAAACAACTATTTAGCACGGGGAGAGAATAATGAAGAATAATTATTAACTGAAGAAAACATTGCAAACACATGGAACGTGGTAAAACAAACAATTAGGCCCAATTGTGCCATTCTGGGAGCGTTTTACTCTGCCTGTCATGGAGTCACATTTGAAAGCTCAGTTTTACACTGGGCAATGGTTCAAAACCCAGAGACACATCAGTCCCAGGCTCCCAGAGAAGTGCCAGACTGTAAGTGACTGACAGCACTTCCCACTGCAATCTGGGTTTCTCTTAGAGAACTTCTATTCAGCTCTGCTTCAGAGCAAACTTCATTTAACTAAGGAATTCCAGCAAGGTCACAATGCAGGATACTCTGCCTGCAGACACCAGCAATGCTTTGGTCTGCTGGGCAGTCACACGTGGGACATTTAAAGAACAACAATGCCAAATACCTTCTGGAGCAACAACTTTGTGACACAGAATTGCCACAACCCCCAAACTGTTGGATTTGTAGCTGCTCAGCCATGACACAGCCTGTTTGTAAAGACCATGACGCTGCAATGTGACTTTGCACTTGCATTTATCTTCGGGCAAAAATATAACTGGAAGAACAAACAGAAGGGAAAATGCAGCTGGACAGTGCACTGTGGCAATTACAGAGCTGAGAATTAAAGCCACAGAGAGGAAAAAAATGTGTTTTGGTGATGAAAGTCATCTCTAGAGTTACAATTAAGATGAAATTTATTGCCTCTGCTTAACATGGGTTTTATATTTATTCATTTGATAAAAAATTATATCCTGGATCCAAAGCTTCAGCTTCCAAAGTTGCAGAATAAACGTTAATTAAATATTTGATATAAAGTCTTTTAAAAACCCACAAAAATTACTCAGTTTACTTAAAATAGGACCCAGCAAAATACAAAGCGTGGCATCAGATCCCATAATGAAGCCTTTCAGTCCCCTTGAACTCTCTGCATTTAATGTGAAATATAAAGGACTAACTTTTATATTTGTTTCCCTCTGGTATAAACAGACTGAGTAATGAGCTGCTGTGTGATAGGAACTGAATGTCATTCAGAAGGCAACACATTCACAGCTCACTGGTGGCTTTGCCCCCCTTAATCTTCACCTCATATCTGAGATGTTCTTTCCCTTTTTCATGGATGCTCATTATGTATCTGTTACTCATTCATTTTGCTGGGTTTGAATAAGTAGGGACTTGTAGATATGACATAATCTACCAAAAACTACTAGAGAAGTGAATATTATTTGCTGAAAAGCCTCATGCTCCTGAACAGCTTGTCAGTCTGCTCGCTCCTCAGAGGTCTGTTTCCCCATTAGTGCACATTTCCCCAGTTGAAGATTTAAGGGTTTTTTTTCCCCACTGTCACAATAAAAAAAGAGGAAAAGGAAGCAGGTGGTGTCATTTGTAAAGTCCAAGTGTTTTTTTAATGATCATTCTCTATTTCTTCAAGTGCAGAAATTTCAATTCTGATTAAAATGAAAAAATGACAAGCCATTACAGACAGACCTCCATTCTCCAAATGTTCCCCTCTGAATACACAATATGTTTTCCTATACAATGCATGCACCATATTTCAATATTAATTACATGCAGGTCTCTTTTGGGTCACATGCTAATTATATCTATTTAGAATTTATCATGCTACTTCCAATATAATGTGCTGTCATTGAGTCCTGTTGTTTTTCCTTGCCTGAGGCAGGAGGAGGCTACAATAAACCTGAAAATACTGGCAAGAAATGATCATTTTAAAACATATGGGGGGAAAGGCTGCACTAAGGGCCCTGTCCAATGCTCATTGAAATCAGCAGGAATCATTATGTTAAACTCAAGGGAAAATGATTTGAACCTGTTAAATGTCTACAGTTCTATGTGAGGAGCTGTGTGCATCTCCCAGGGTAATGAAATGGTTGTGCCATAACTGCCTGTAAATAACCAAGGGAGCATCAGCCTCGTGCCAGGGAGGATGTGCACAGAGGGGTTTGAGCTGCCCTGATTCTGAGGGGCTTAGACTGCTACTAAATGGCCACAAGATAAAGAAGAATCAAACCCTCTGTTCCAAGTCCTCTCCAGTTTGGTATGTTCATCCATAGCCTTGTGAGATCAGTGGATCTGTGCATCAGGAAATAACACTGTGGTTTTGGTTAATTAACCACTGCTATTGGATTCAAATGGCACATTTTTAAAAACCTGCAGTATTACAAACACTAAAGATATCAGCACATTTGCCAAACTTACTGACTGTGTTTACAATTTCCTTTTACCATGACTGGTATAAGTCTTTCAGCATTTACCAACCCAAGGCATCTTCTCTGTGTGAGGAATCCTTACATTTTCCAGCACAAGTCACAGCTGAAGTTAAATGGTGGTTCCTCTATGCCACCAGCTTAGGAACACAGAGCCAAATTTTCAGCAGAGAGCCTCAGCACATATGTACAATTATTAATGCTGAAGGTTTGCATCTGCTTTCAAGAAATAGGTGCCGGTGGGATTAAACAGGGATAATGCAGAGAAAAAATGCAGGCACCAAAGATAAGCATCTTGGCCTGAATTATGCCTCTCATGTTTCCTAAATTGTTAGTGCCACTTTACTAGTCAGCAATGACACGAATCAGACAGTCAGTGACTCTAGTCCAACATGCAGGAGATTACCTTATCCAAATTTCCATGCATCCTTATAACCCAATTACTGCCACTGTCAGTCCTTTTACCTTCTGTGCCTTTCTGGCTCGTGGACACATCAGGACTGTTCTAAACACACATCTCAGTACTTTGGTGGTGTCTGTGGGTAGCCTGACTCCTAGAAATAAGATTCACAAGATACAAATATAAAATGGCGTTTACACGTCTGCATCTCACTGTTATTACCTTTTTTTTTCTTAACCTATAATGAGATGTTTTCAGAATAAGAAGAAAACCGTTAACATCTAGCCCACTAACTGCAATTTTTTTTGCTGATAGGTCTCAGCAGAGAGCAAACCGATATTCAGGAACAGAAAATGAATTATCTGGAGCCAAATGTAATTTTATTTTGGTGGGCCAACAATCAATAGAAGAAATGCACAGTCATTTCAGTAATTGCCACAGCTTCATGACAAATACTTACTAGAAACTCCTGGCTGGGTGATCTCAGCCTCCTGTGTTGCAAAGGTGCTCAGGACGAGCAGCACTGGGTATCTTTAATGCACGTGAGCTCAGATGTTCAGGGACACATGGGAATTAAGCAGGCAATGATGCAATTTTATTTTAATATCCAAGGTCATAAGTCAGATTGTGTAAAAACCTTATAATGGAAAAAGAAGCTCAAGTCTGAGAATTTCACTTTACTTACTTACATAAAAGGTGGCAAAGCCCATTAGGTTGGTAAAACCACATACGAGGACCTGAAGACACTAGTCCTGAGATCTAAAGGCACAAGTCCACCTTCTCACGTGGAGCTGATTGCCTCCATTCCTGTAAGGAATGTAGGATCCCTGCTGCAATTAGCTCTGCCTCGTGGAAGTGCCGCAGCAGCTCTAAATCCTGCTTTGATAAGTGCTGAGCAAAAGCGAGCTCCCCTCTGGGCTCTGCTGCTGCTCCCACACCTTCTGCTCTCTGCTTGAGCCCAGAGGACTCTGCTCAGCACAAAACGCTGGGAGAACAGATGCAGCATTCCCACCTGTAAATGAAGGAAGGGGTGTTGTTATCACGATAATGATCTGGAATCAGGCTCCCAAATACATCAGTCCCTAACTGAGCTCCCAAAGATTGGGTGGTCCTGGGCTGTATACTGGGGGAGCAGCTCAGGGTGTACGAAGGGGCTGGATAAAAATTTCTAGTGTCTGGTGAGGTGAGGAAGAATTCAGACTTGGAAATGACGTGGGAGAGATGAGATGAGATGGCAGCAAGCTGCTTCACAATTCCAAAACCTCAAAGCTGCGTCCATAATATGAACCACGTGGGTAGTTTAGTATGAAATGATCACTAGTTCTAACTATGGTTCATTCTGGACCCTTTTGGAAGACTGAACACTGCCCTACTTGGGGAGCTCATGGCCTTTTGAGGGACTTTTGAAGCTCGAGGAGATCTGATATAAGTCTATTTTTAAAATGCCTTTCAGGAAAAAAAGAATATTGCAATCACCGGTTGTGAGGAGGATTATAGAAGAAAAGAGTAAAAAGCACGTTTTTCAAATCCATGTAACTTATTAATCCACTTTCTCCTAATTTGCCACAAGAGGTGAAATCCTGTTTTACTTAGCTACTCTGGGAATTTTCCCCAGTGGCCATTTGTCTCAGAGTTTTCAGTTATGCATATCAGACACCCGGGACACAGAGAACATCTTCATTTCCCTTTTTGTCCTGAAACAAGAAATATTCTTTATAGTATCTGAGGGAACCTCCAAAGTATAAGAGAGACTTTAGATTATAATATTTCCTTCAAAGGAAAGCTATTCTTTTATATAAAGGAAAAAATAAAGGAAACAAAACAACAAAACATTTGAAGAGTGTTCAATCAAAACCAACTTAGCCTTGAGTGTTGTTGTGAGAATAGAAATTTCTTCCACCAGAAATCTTTCCTACAGGTAATGCCATCTTTAAGCATCCTTTTTAAAATGTAACAGAAAGAAAAGAGTAAGGTCCCTACTCGTAGTACAATTAGCAAATCTTGGAAGAAGAAAGGGAATAAAATATTCTACACGTGGTTTTGCAGGGTAGGAAGTGGAAAGGAGAAAATAATTCTGTCGAAAAAAATCCCCAGCCCAGTCATAATTGTACATTAAAGAAGCACTGGTGTGTTTCTGCCTGTACAGGAACAATGTGAGCCCCAAAGAAAGACACTCATTGATTTGAAATAAGAATGAGAATGCCTAAAGAGCAGCAAATACCTTTGGGTAGCCAGCGACTGAAATTGTTCTCAAACCTCCCGCTGTGAACATATAAATTCAGAGTTACAGACAATTCCCAACACCTCAACTTGGTTCAAAGGGACAATGGGGAAATGCAGCCAGGATGCTCAGGTTTGTTCCTTGTTCACATCTGCATCAATCTGTAGTGGTTATTTGAGTTGGCAGAGACTAAATACAAAATATTCCTGCGAAAACCTTCCTTTAGTCCAATCTGACAGCACAGTACCTTCCATAAACTAGCCTGTCTTCTGCAGCCAGGAGATGCTGCACTCAGCAGCAAGAGGGATCCTTTGGAATCTCTCCAGTTCGTGTCCTTGCCCAGCCACAAACTAACCCTGTGTTCTGGAATGAGCATCCTGGTGTCACCTCTGCCATCTTTTTCACACTTGCCTGATCTTCCTGCTCTTGGTGCTGATGGATCTTCAACACTACAGGCCATGGGAGGGAAAGCTGGCAAACTGGCTAGACTGGATGCATGTTTGTAAGGGTTTGCTCCCCATTTGGGACAATCTTGAAGGACCCAAGGGCAGTTTATACCTCTCCTACCTGACCCTTTAAGAGACAGAGTATTTATCCGCTCTGATAATGACTGAGTCCACAATAAAGTCTCAAGTCTCCTCTGCCCACAAGCAGTGCAAGACTGGACATGTCAGGCAGCCAGGTGCTCCTACTCCTAACTTCCACATTTCCTTATTCTGACTACACACACAAAATAAATAACAAAATACACCAAGTATCCAAGCAGACATGCCTGCAGCTCTGGGCTGCAATAACTGTGTATAAGCTGAAACACAGCTCTGTTCTGCAAAACTATAGCTTTATTTTGTTTTCTTCACCCATTCTCAACTGAGATTCTTCATTTTACACTGTGAGCACAGGCTACCTTTGTTCTCGTTAATTAAACAGCATGACTAAAATGTATATTGCAAATATAATAACCTGACTGTTCTTTCCTGAAATGGTTGTTCTGTGTACCAGGGGAATTTAAATTAAAATTAAAAAAAAATCCAATCTAGTTGTATTTGGCCGCATGTAGCCATGCTAATTTAAAAAAGAACAGTTAAAGACTGATTAGCACTTATGTTTCCAAATTTTTTGTGATCTTCCATTTCTCTGCTCCCAAGCTGCTGAGGCTGAATTGCTTCCCCACAAGCCAGCAAAGTATGAGTAAACATTTTCAGAATAGATCTCTCACCCCCAGGATCCACACTTGATTTTGATATAAAATGTTATTAACTTTAGCTCCTGGTACAAAAGGTCTTGATCAATAATTGTTTCTACCTGTCTATCTTATTTCTGTGTATCTTCTAAGACACTTTTGGGCTGCTGCCAATAAATTTTGGTTTGTAAGCACATAACAGTGTATCATACACCTCAAACCTGTGTGGGTTTATCTTATCTTTTCATTAGGTAGAAGATGGGGTTTTTTATCTACATAGATTAGATTAGTTTAAGGTCACCCTGAGAAAAGAAAAAGAGAAGAGGAGAAGAGAAGAGAAGAGAAGAGAAGAGAAGAGAAGAGAAGAGAAGAGAAGAGAAGAGAAGAGAAGAGAAGAGAAGAGAAGAGAGGAGAAGGATGAAGTAAGGGAAAAAGAAAAAGGGTAATACCAACTGTTAGAAAATGGAACCCATATATTCTAATGTAAGTCATCCTAACATCACAACTACCACCTTTTCAAGTCATTCTTACTAACTTTTAAAGTCTAGGAATATAAGAAATGAAAGCAGACAGCTTTAAAGGGGATCCTGTGAACGCCTGTCCATCTACCACCTCTTGACAGTTCTTCAAATATATGTTGTCACTGTTTGGCCATAATATTTAAAAGTTTGAATAGTGCAGCCAGATGGTCCTAAGTATCTCCTTCAGTGTTTAATTCCTGAAAAAGCAAAGTCACTGCATTTTGTTTCCTTTATTGACCATGGTGGTAATACCACCAGGTGTGATAACAACAGAGACACAGGAGCTGGTAGTTTCTGATTCTGTAAGGGGATACACAAGTACCATATTAACTAAAGGGGGGCAGAATTCACTTATTCTGTCAATAACTCAGTTAATATTAAGCCTGAAGGTAGGAAGTGCCAACTAAAGGGTGACAATAAGTGAGGCAATCCCTGTGAATTGCCCAGTGACACCTTGCTGTCAGTGGGGATATTTAGCACAACACTGCCAGCACAGCTTCCCAGTCAGGGGCTGGGAATCAGACTGGATTGAGAGAAAAGTGGTCACCAACATACTGAAGGCCAAAGGTGTAACTGGTAAGTCCCCAAAGACTGTAAAATCAGCAGAAAATAAGCATTCTGGCATATTCAGTGGCTCTGTATCTCAAACTTCCAAATAAAACGTTCTTACTGCATTCTTTACTTGTTAAAAATCCTGAACTCGGTATATTTTCATCACCCATGGTGAAGCCTCTATGTGACAACTCACCCCAGGGTGCACGTTTGCCCATAGCTGTGATAACAAAACCACAACTTTCTGCAGCACTGTTAGGAAAGTATTTTAAAAGAACTCTCCTTTGGTAGTGGAGAAAGAGCTGTGAGTGAGTGTCCACAGGTAAAGAAAGCAGGAGCCCCTCTGCCACCTGCATCACTTCAAACTTTCATCTTGAAAGGACTGAGCAGGAACCCCAAAACAGAATAAATCACACACCACAGATCAAACATTTCTAAACTCATAAAATCTGTTTCCCGGTACACGGTGCTTTTGCCACAGCTACATTTTTAGCTAATTTCTGGGTGAATTATATTCTCCCAGTGATCTGCGTTGGGAGCATTAGTAAAACATTAAAAATTCTTGAGGGTAAAATAAAAATCAAAGGAGGTTTTGAATGTTTGGAAAATAGTACAGAAAAGGAGGAAGTGGTAAAGAAGAAAGAGCAGCGTGCCTGGAGGTAGCAGGGGAGGTAACTCTTCTTTATTCTGTTGATAAGGGAACACTCTCAGCGTTCACTCTCCTCATTTAACATTCGAGGCAACTTTCTGAGACAAAACATAACATGAGTCTTTGAACTCTTCATTGCTGAGAGTCAGTCTCTGCCTCACCAGAAAGGGCAAAGAGCTTCCTCATAAAAATGTTGCTACCAAGACACAAATCTCATCAGCTGGCTAATTGGGTGGGAGGGGTGAAGGGAGCAGGCTCACACAGGAATCCTGCTCATGGCAAGAGCTGGCATTTTGTGTGTAGTGCCTTAACCACAGATTAGACCAAAGAGATGGAAACTCCTTCTGTAGCCAGAGTCATTCATGGCCTGTGTGACTCTTCAACCTGCAACCTCTAACTCAGGTTCAATGGATTTAACTGCAACACAGCCCTAAACAATCATCCAGCATTGATATGTTTTTATGACTGTATGTTCAAGACCCTTATGCTTAACACATCATATTTAAAAGAGGTTCTGGGAGGTGTGTGATTTCTGTTAGATTCTCCCTTCCTCATGATCTACATTGTTTCTCCAGATCTGCGCTAAAGATGGAATTTTGGAGGCAGAGAGAGTGGGAGGCTATGAATCGTTTATTCACAAAAAAAAAAAGTTAATTAGAACTGAAATTATTCATCATTTTGAGTCAATCTTGGCAAATAACTTGGGCTGATTAAAAAAAGTAGGGCATAGGTGACCATTCACAAAACTGGCAAGTCAGAGAAGTCTGGGTACCTACATGTCTCGGTGACATTCTTCTCATACAGGGACATGTGGGTTCAAGTCTTCTTTCTGCTTGGTTCAGAGCAGGATTTGGGGAAGGGCATCTCCTGTGTTCCAGGTGAATGCTTGACATCAGCAGCAACAAAGATTCATCTCTCTTATGAAAAGAAAGAAATAAATTGGTGATACTCTGAGTTTAAATATTTGACTGGTTGGTCAACATCAAATGAAAGATTCCAATTTTTTTTATATTTTTTTTTTTTTTTTTTCTTTTCAAGTGAAGCAATTTCACTCCCCCATCTCCCTTAAACTTGTACTTTATAAGCAGTTACCTTCCTTTCCAGGTTGAGTCTCTTCATTTCAACAAATGGACTTCTCATTGTGGTCTTATGGGAGATTCGTCTCACCTAACTTTAGATCCCTATAATGGACAAAATATCTTTGAATTTAATCCTCCTTAGATCACTTATTCATCTAAGCTTTCCCACATATCTGCTATCCAAAAAGATGAGTCCCATGTAGGTGGTTTAATTTCCCCAGCAGACCATCAGGGCTGATGAGCAGGGGGTGCATTTCCATGGTAGTTATCTGGATTTGGTGATGTGAATCCCATCCTTGAGGGACTCCTTTTTCCCCACCTAAAATCGCTATTAAAAGCAAACAGAAAACCCTTTCATAATCCTGTATCCTTGCTCTGATACTGAGATACTTCAGAAAACAGACAAATTGGTAACTAGTTATTCTAGCCCTCCTTTTCATTTCATAAATCCAAATTAAAAATACTTATCTGCTGTATAAAGACTTGGCATGTTTAAATAACTATTATCCTTTAAATATTTTCCAGTGATGTAGGAATCATTATTCTAACAGATAGAATAGGCATTAAATCCACAGGGGAGTCATTATAAGATGGCTATTTCTCTCTGTTTGACCGAAGCAGCAGTTGTAATGTATTTATTCAGGATTTAGCAAATGGAATTCAATTAGAACTGAAATGGTGTTAAATTGAGTAATTCCTATTGTATTTGTCTGACAGCAGGAGTGGCATGACCTGGAAAGTTAAAAGGAGCAGTGTTCAGCCAGAATCTCTGTGTACTGCAGCACTTGTTGACAGAATGTCACTAAACAGGGATATATCCTGCTTAACTTCTTAATCACCTGCTTAACACCTGCAGGAAAAAATAAGGACCAAACAACATCTATAGAAGTTGTGTGATAAAGTCACACCTTCATAGAAATAATCTTCTTTACTCACAGTGGCTGAAACAGAGCTTAATATTCATTGTATTACTCTCATGTTTGAATCAAGTGTTCTGCCATAATACCATTCTATGCAATGAGAAAAAATTAGGTATTACACAGTATCTTGTGTCTCTGGAAGTTTTTATTCAGAGACAATGTGATTTTTAGGAATGCAGCAAAATATTGTCATTTTAACACCTTCTGTCCAAGGGTGTGCAAATACACACATCAAATACAGAAAGCTCCAAGGACACACGCGACGAAGGTCAAACACTGAATATAAACGTATATAAAGCAAGACATTACAGATGATGGGGTATGAGTGTCATGAAACATGGCAGGTATGTGACTTCCCTATTTTTTAAAACCTTTTTCAGTATGAACAGATGGGGCTGGGGTAGCATTTCCTGTGATTATCCATGGGGAATGCAGCCTGATGCTGTGGAACACCAGACGCTGCTGCTCATCAGCGACGTTGCATCCGCTCCTGCCTTTGCTTGGCTGTCCCTCATGTTGAGCATCTCTCACACACACACACACACAAAAATCAGCCTGGAAGTGACATCTGGCACATGTTGAACGTAGAGGAAAACAGAGAAAAATTACGTGAGAAGGGCCTAGTAAATTTAAGAGCCTTGTTAAGGAAATTGTCCTGCTAACAATGCACTCAGGTGCTTTAGCTGCTGCCTCAGGTACCCCACAGCAAGACACTGCATTAGAGCAGGGACCACAGTGTGGATATAAGTAATATTTTTTAATAGTGGCAAGCAAACCAGTTCTCTTGTTTTGGTCCTGAAACACAGAATCTGACCTCAGCTGATGCAAATAATTAATTTTTCTATTATTTCTGTTCTTCAGATCTTTCTGGCCCTAAGCACCTCCGTGACTTCACTCACATTAGTATTCCTACCAGTTGTCAAATCTCTAACTCACCAAAATAATGCAGCTCATGCTTAAAATTGAGCATGTGCTTTCTTGCTGGTGGCTGAAAGGGGCTGGGATGTGAGTTAGACTTAAAGGAAAGAAAATGTCAGTAGAATCCTCACCCAAACCCCGCCGTGCTCCTGACAAAAGGGTTCTGCTGTAATTAGCATGCAAGGAACGGATTTTCACAGGAACAGAAGTTGCTCAATCAGGTCAATAGAATTCACAGTTGAATAAAGCTAGATTTTGTTTGTTCTTTTTAAAATGTGGATGTGATTGGTGATACTGAAAGGCATTTCTGAGAGCATTTTGGTGAGCAATTTTTAGGGGACCAAATCCAAAGCTCCTAATTCAGGAAATGGGTCCGTTGTTTGTCTAATTGAATGTATTTGCAGTGACTCTGAACCAAAAATTGCTTCTGATGAGTATACACTAAATAACTATTATTAAATATGGAAGTATAACATTTCTAAGAAGCATTTTACAACTTTAACCTCAATTTGCTGAAAATACATCCATGTGATTTTAATATATAAAGAATTATGCTGTTTAGGAGGAAGAATGATGCCTTTAGCTGCTCTCTAAAATATTCAGATGTTCAGAAAAGGAGGCAAACATATGATGAAAATCCCACTGGACACCACAGTCCCCTTTGGAGCACTGGAAAGCAGATGGTGTCTTTAAAAAACATGACAAGATCAGTCTTACAAAAAACCAGATGCTTCCATTTTTCCAGGAAAGATCAGTGGCAGCTAAGAAGTTCACACAATAAACTTGTGCTGACTCAAGAAACATATTAAAGAGTTTGGAATAAAGAAAATTATCTAGAATATTTCAAGGGAGAAATAACCTGAGGCTCAATAGAAATTTTTTTTCCACAATTATTATCATTCTCACATCAATTCAGACCTATTTCCAAGAGGAAAGATGAAACTATAAAAGCCCAAGGAGGTGAAAACATCACCTTGAAATTTCAGAAAAAACCCCAAACAATAACAGTCCGAAAATCCTTAAATTAAAGACAAATCTGGAAGTATAAAAGACAAAAAAGTGCAAAGCATTAAAAGATGCAAATTTGGATCTGTAGATAGAGTTTAGTTACCACTAGGGCTGTAAGTTTAGGACCAGCTTCCTGGAGAGCTGCTGGATCCGATGCATGGAAATCATTCCTGATTTCCAAACATTTACCTGTTTGTAAAATGCCGTGTGTGACTCCACAAGGAAAGCAACAGAACTGCTGTGATATTGTTTCTATAGATTCAACACGATATCCCTTTATTTCCCCCCCAATATGTACTGAAAAATAAAACCACATCTCTTTTTCATCACACTGTTTTTTTGTAGGAATGTATCAGTCTGTGTGGATTTCACTAAAGCACGAAAAAGCTCACGAACTCAAATTCTATGATTAGATTTTGTGAGGGAGAGTAAATTATGAGAGACTATGTAATGTAAATTTTAAAGACATTAAAGACATTTCTACTTACACATTCAGAAGGAGAGAAACCATAACTGTGAAAGTCATCTGATCCCAGCAGGAATGAATTTTCATTTGTTGTTTCCATATGCAGCCCTGGGTAATTGGCCACTTGTGTTATTGTAGGGGATGAATGTTCCTCAAAAAAGTGAGATATGGACATAATGCAGAAAATCCCCTGAGCAAAACACTCCACTGACCTGCAGTGGTGCAGTTCCATTAATTCTGATACAGTAATTACACGGTATATAATTTAAAAAGCACCCAAATTCTTACTTCTAGACACCAAAATGTGCTGACATGTCCCAAGTGGGTTGTCCTTGTCTTTGTATCTGTCATTGACACACAGCCAAAGGCTGAAAACAACACACCAAGTATTAAAAGGAGAAGCAACACCTTCAGGAAGCATTTAGGGGGAGGGAGTTCTGTGTACTACTGAATATTCCTGCTGCTCATGGAATGACCCTCAATCTAAGCACCATTTTTTTTTGAGTTTTGCGAGTAGATTTCTACAAATAGATCTCGAGTGTAAGCAAAAAGAGGAAAAGAATGTTCTATGACAAAAATCCAATTCCCAGTTCTTTTAATGTGACCTTGAGGAACTCATAACTGTTATGTGAGGATAATAATAACAACAATGTAATATTTACAGAGGGTTTATAAAAGAGAAACTCTTAATGTTGTGTGTGAAGTGCTCCAGGAACAGAAGAGTGGGGATGAACATTTAAGACAGGTATTTCTCAGGGCCATAGGCAATTCATACAAACACAAACCAATAAAGGTAAAAAAAACCAAAACAAAACAAAAAAACACACAGAAGAAAAAAGAATGGACTTTTCACAGAAGCTTCCTGACTGCCACATTCCAGTCCTGCAAAAGTAATTTAAACTGAACGTAATTTCCATTGTGAACCTTTCTCAGGCCTTTCACAGGGCTCGTTTTGGCTTCTTTCATAACAATTCTGCATTTGGCTCATCTTTCCCTCCCTTCTTTCTTTTAAATCACAGTCAAACTTAGATAATATAAGTTGAAAATAGAGAGATAAAGACTTTCTGCTACATTTTTTCTCACTGAGGTTAGAAGATAATTCTGTTTACTTGGTTCAGGTAATATTCCAGTTGTATTGCAAACTGCTGCCAAGGAATGAAAAATTGATTTCTCTTCTTGTAAAGTACAGCCTACATGAGCACCTATAATCTTTATACATTCACAGTGATTTTAAAAGAGGCCACATTGTACCTAAGCATGTTAAAATCATAAAATATTCTACAGGACATGCTGTCCTTGGGCTCCTTTAAGCTGGAACATCTGCAAGCTCACAAGGATGGATCATTGCTGCCGTGCTGCCAGCACCCATTGGAACTGCTGTCAGGGGTGGGATAGATGCAGAGTAACCACTGGTGTTCTTGGGTACTCACAGCTTCTCCAGGAGGCCCAGAACTCAGAGAAACTCATGGATTTTCACCCAACTATTCACATTTATGGTTGCTGTAGTCTGTGTTAGTGCTTTTCTCAAAAGCAGAGGACCTTCAGACACAAGTCTGCACATTGAATCAGCTCCACGTTGAGTCAGCTCAGACTCTTGGATGGGAGATGAATTTTTCCTTCCCCAGAGAGTAGTGGTTTTCAGATCTGTTAATTTACACTTTTTCACCTGTTACATCTGAATTTTCCTATTTAAAGAGTTACTCTGTGTTCATCAGAACGTGGTTTCAGAGATTCAGAGCCAAGTGTGTGGGGTGCTGGGAGAGAAGTGCTACATCTTTCCTTTTACCTCAATTGCTTCCCAGCCAACTGGGTTTCAAATTCAGCTTATTAAAACTTGAGTCATGAAAATTACTGACTCTTCGCAAACACAAAGCTCTGAGTTAACTTTTTATTCGCATGTCACGAAGACACTATTTATCAACTTAATTAAGGTGTAGAGAACATCAGACTCTCATTTTTCTTCCTAGCAAGCAGGTTAAAGAATGTTAAAAATTATATTAACACAATTGGAAAATATGCCACAGTAAAATATGGGAACGATGGGGTTGTTTTGTGTGTTATAAACCTGAGTGCATTTAAATGATATTTCCCACATGGGCCTGAAACTTTTCTGCACCAAGTGCTACAGCCTGAACAGCAGCAGGGTTCATCATCTGGCTCTGCATCTTGACTTCAGCCCTGCAGAGCAAAATGCCCCAGGCTGGGGCAGGGGGAGCTGAGCAGACCCATGGCAGGGGGTCATCAAACCCTTCGGGGCTTGTCTTCACAGGCAAACTGCCCCCTGGAACCACAGCAGTGTGACTGTGACACCCCCGTTAGAGCTGCAGAGCTCCTCGCGTGGAGAATCTTGTTCTGCAACCAGGGAGCCTTTTCTTTGTGTGGATTATGGTGCTTTGAAAGGTGCAATTATACCCATGGAGTTACAGTGATGAATTCCCCCATGCAGACAAGCCCTCACATAATGCCAGGCTCGTTTTGTTTCCCAAGCAAACATTACAGCTTTAAAGCTATCATTGTTTCATTTGCTTGTTTGGCATTTACCTTCCTTTTGATGTTGATATTGCTTGACATATTATTCAGTCAATTGTTAGATAGAACAATTATTCCTCTTAGCTGCTATTAGAAATGCCATCTATTTCCTTTTGTTAATCTCTCTGAGCTAAAGTTATTAACTATCCAATCAACTAATGTTGTAACTACTACACATTTTACTGCTGAATGATCTGTACTTGCACCAAACATAAAAAGCAAACCCTGACTCTCTTTCCAGAGGCCAATCCTCTTCCCACTGCTTAGGATTGTTTGCATCTTTGTCTTATTGCATACCCACAGCTGAATGAATTTAAATCATTTGCTAAAAGTATAGATACTGTATTATCAGAGAGCCTGTTATTTTTTTCATATACTGTCAAGCATGGACACAGTGCAGAAGAACCTTCAAACTATGTAGAAACAATTTTGAAGAATTTGCTTATAAACTAGCCATGAAGATGCACATTGCAACTGGTGACACAGATTGCCTGTGGCAGTGCCTTCCTTTAGTTCCCACTTGTTTCAGCAAATAAGTATGATAATATAAAAATCAGAGCTTGAATGTGAGCACTCCAAGCCTCTGTAAGCTATTTTATGTTTGGGTCACTACAGTATTTTAAATATTCTAAAAGGTGGGTTGTTGCAAAAGGTGTGAGAGGGGTTGAATAATCTAGTAGGACCAAGGTCTCTTATGTCTTCTATCTGCTTTTCTAATATTAAATATACAAAAAATATGGGCAGAAAGAGTAGGCAAGTGGGAAGAGAAGAGGAGAAGATGGCAAAGACAGAGAGAACTCCAAATGAAGGAAGAAGTCAGTAAAAAAAAGAAGGAAGGAAAGGATATAAAATAATTTCTTTAAAAATTCTTCAAGGACACCCTTTGAGCTGTTTATTGGTCAAACACAAATTAAGCAACAAAAGTAAAAATTGAACACCCTACCCAAGAACCCACCTCCTGACAAAAACCTGCCCATCAGTTCCTTTGCAGTGGGACAGTTTCTCCAACTACCACAAGCTTGTTTATCCCTAACATTTTGTTCCTCTCTCCTGTGTACACTTGATTGACCTTTCCACTTAAGCCCACTCTGGTTTTGCCAAATATAACAAATACAGTTTCCCTATTTACCAGTTCTCAGGACGTCGGGGAATGCTGAGTTTCCTGGGAGCAAAGCAGCTGATGGCACAGGCTGCTCTTTCCATGGCTGGAGCTGAAGAGGCCAAGCCACACCACGCTCAGCATCCCCCTTCCCCGACTCAAATGTGCTGGGCACTACTTAGAAGGAGCTGCTGCCCAAGATTTACCTGTCAAAGCTTACAGAAAAGGAAAAAATTTATCCTGCAGACCCTGCCATGTTCCCCAAGCGTAATTTGATGGGATTTCCCAGGGACTGCATAACCAGTTCTGCACTCGGGGCTGATCCACAGTCAGAGCAGTACAAACTCTGCATTAACAGGAGTGACAATGCAATCTCTTGTTTTTAAATCAGATGTCAAGAGGAAACTTCGTCACGACGATGCAAAGAGACAGTGATGGCCAGCCAGGTATTTATTGATTCTCACTACAAAAATTTTGTACTTTGTGTCTCAAAAGGTGGCTCAGTTACCCTGGAAAGGTAAATCTACCTTTTGGGAAGCTCAGCTCTGCATGACCTGACCTTCCCTGTCCCTAACTGGATCTTTCAATATAAAGAAATGTTATACCCATTTTACAACTTCAGCAAGGTGAGAAGTAACATGTTATGATTTACTGTCTCCTTTAGCAGTGAGGCATAACACAAGTGCCATCCATCTCTGGCACACAGACTGTAATATTTGCCCCAGCATGGATATGAATTCATGACCTTCTCTATACATTAAATATTAGGAGTTCTTGAGTGCTTCTGCACTTTGTCAAAATAAAATCATCTCCCCATAGGAAAGGGACATTGTAAATTAATGTGAAAATAAAATTGCTCAACAACTTTCACAAACTGGAACATGGTAACCAAAAAACTGTTTCTTATGAAGACAGAAAGACAAAATAATAGCCTCATTGCATTCACAGCACTAATGTAATCAAACAATAACTGCTGCTATTAAAGTGACTTGTTAGGTGTTCTTCCAAAGCTTATCAGAAAACCTGTGACAGGTTTTGTTGAGACTTTATTTAACACCTTAGTCACTCACTCTGTCATGATTTGCTTCTTACTTGTTACTGTAGGTGTTCCAACCTCTTGCACTTTGATGTTTCACAAACTTTGCCAGCAATATATTGGATTTGTCAACCAATTCGAAACTTGTCAAGTTTCTGACTCTTGACTTAAACCTGCTTTTCCTCCCTCCACAGCAAAAACTAAGGAAACAATAAAAAACCCAACAAGCCCAAACTCAAACCCATCTGTGAAATGCAGCCAGTGGATTCTGGGCAGCCTGGGGGGAACACTCAGCACTGCCTGCCAGCTCTCCCTTTGGAAATCCTGGACACAGGCTGGGGTGCTCACACTGGGCAACAGGCACCAAGTCAGAGTAGTGCATAGGTGTTGATCTCTCCCTCTCATTTCTCCTGCTTCAATTCAGTTAGAAATGAGTTTTGCCTTTTTTCCCAACCAGGTCTGATTGGGAAGTGCAAATGTCCCTCCTCAGTGCCTCTACCACCAGTCCAAGGAGGGAATAAAGGCCCTGCTGTTCTGCAGTGCCCAATCCTGGCTTCACCCACCATCAGCACACAGACACCTGCAGGAGGGTTGTGCTTCTGGAAGGACCTGCTCATCCAGATGTGGCACAGTTCTCATAAACTTAGCAGCTGTTCAGTCCTCCTAAAAATTCAAGCCCTTTTTTGATACCTGAGCAGAAATGTAAAATCCATCTTTGATAAATGCATCTTTGTCTTCCCTTACAATGTACTGGAGTATTTTAAACAAAGCATCTCCCATACCAGCTCCTACTCATCAGCAGTGTGCAGAAATAATCTTGTTTAATTTGAAAGGCAAAAAATGTCCTAGAATGCACTAAAACCATGTTACACTTGGCACTTTCTGATCCATATCTTGGGAACAACAAGGTGAACTGAAAATATTCCACAGACCACATCCTGCATTTCAAATGTAATGAAGAAAGAACAAAGTCGAAGAGTAATTTGTCATCTATTCTCACGTGGAGGGCACTTGGTCCAGGAGTGGGTAGGAATCCCCTGGCATGCAGATAACATGGCTTTTCTATTGGAATACTATTCCACAAATGCCTTTGCATTAAACAGAGTAATTAGTGCATTGGGAGCCCCAGCACAGGCACTTCCTGTACAGTGGGACAAGTGCCTCTATTAGTGTATCATATCTACTGAAATCCAATTGCATCTCAGGCTGGTGCCAGCAGCTCTAGTCAGAGACCTTTCTCCTGAGGACCCTTTTCCATTCCTTTCTTCTCGTCCAATGAAGATATTACTTCTTGGGTACTAATTATACATCACTGAGATCTAAATTATCTTCTTTTTCTGCAAATGGCAGAGAAGACTGAACTCTGCATCCCACAGTCCTGGTAGGTAATTTCCAGACAATATTGTACATTTTCTCTGCAGCTTTTTTGTGTTGTTTTTTTTTTTTTTTTTCAGGTGCTTCAGTACTGAAGTGGTGCAACACTGCATAAATTAGAGTTTGCAAATTAACAATGGGAATTTGCACAGTGATTTAGAAGACAAAGAGTGTCCTGTGGAGAGAAGAGAGATGGAACAGGCTGAAGGCCACATGAGGATGTGGTAAGTGGAGAGGGCAAATCGTAGGCTGCAGTTATCAATTTTGTGTTCTAAGTCACAAAAAGGTTAAATATCACTGATGTAAGATGGTGTGAAATCTGCCCAATAAATGGAGCTTGAGGCAAAATATATCTCTTGTTTTGTTCGTGTTCTTCAAACATAGTTTATAAATAAAAGGGAACATGCCAACAATTTATGCCCCTGTATGGAACCAGAAACTCAAAACAAATCCAAGACTCTGGTTTGTGCCACGCCTTTAAACAACAGCACATGCAAGGAAAGGCAATGACTCTTGTTTATGAAGATTTATGTGACAAGAGAACCAAAGAGAGAAGGCAGAAGGAAGCACCACATACACCTTAGGAGAACTGGCAGGATGAGAAAAACTTAATGAGCAATTTGGGGCCAATTAATGACTGGAAACAGCCAGGAGTGATAAGCAAAAGAACTTTCCAGTGGGGATCACAAATGCTGCGTGTTCTTTGTGGGGTAAAAAAGAAAAAGAAAAAAGACTGCATCAAGATAATCTGCATTCATCTGTTTCTCTTGCAAAATGAAATAATCTGCAGCATCTGAAACTAGATTAATCATTTAGGTAAAACAAAGACCAATGACTCAGCACACCTCCACTTTTATATATGACCTCTGTGCCAGACCAAAATAGGTATTTATGGCATGAATTATGTATAACTATACACACATGCATATGCATACATACATGTGTACAGGAACCATGATTTATTCATTATTCTGAGACATTCTGGATAAAACAAGTGCAAACCAGTACTGGAGGATGTGCATTTACACTGACAGAGTAAAAACTGATGCACATTATTTATGAAGCCTGTTCTGTCGAAGTGTGTTGATTTTGATGATCATTTTGGAGGCTGTGCCACCCTTATCTGTCAAGTAAGACACACACCTATCTATGACTTCTCTGAGGGAGAAAAAAGTGCTCCCCAAAAATGCACACCTTATTATAAATAAACACCAAGGTACGGTCAGATAAAAACACAAGCCTGGATATATGTGTGTTTTTAATTGGCACCAGACACAAAATGTACCCAGCATGTGTGTGCACAATCCCACAGCCACAGAGAATATTGGCAGTTTCTAAATCAAGGTTTGTATTTTCATTTTTGTTGGCAATGAAGAAGGCAGAGAAATAACTGTCAGAAAGCTGGAAGGCAGCAAAAGGAAAAGTAAAGATATTCTTCTTGTTTGTCAGAAAATAAGAAGTTCAGATGCATCTTGTCATCGAAACAGTTTTGTTCCTAATGCTTCATTTTTCCTCCTTGTAGTTGAAAACTATTATAGAAACTAATAGAGGTGGGCAGCAATCTGATTTTCTGTTGTATGTGTCATTCTGAGATTTTGACAGGCTTTAGGTTTTTATAATTAAACAAAACAAAACCAGAAAAGAAGTTTATTGAGAATGAGAATCTGATTTGTGGGTAGTTGAAATGTGTCATTTGGGTTCCAGAGATTTACATTTTCTAACAAGATAATCCACTTTCAGTTTTTCACAAAGAGACCGATCAGAGCTTGTTTTTCTGTGAAACGTGTTATTTTGATTAATGAGAAAAAATGGAAAAACATTTCACTGAAATATTTTTGTTGTGTAGAATTTAAATTTTATGTCATGCAGGGACTCTGGCTCAGAGCACTGATATATAGCACTACAAAAATGAAGGAAGCTCCATGACAGCATTAAGTTAATTCTGGATTTACTCCCAAACCCCTCAGAGCAATATTTACTTCTACATTTTTAATAAGAAAAAATGTGCACAAGGTACAAAATATCCTCAGAATCACTAATAAGAAAGAAGAACAAACAGAAAAGAGGACTGCAAAATATTGCAGAAAGGGAAGGACCTACATGTGAACCAACATTTTGCGTGGAGTTTAATGAAGCAAACATTGGAGGTTTTAAGAGATGACAGCAAACATCCATTTCCTTTATTTGTACTATTACAGTTTCTAAAGAATGTAACTGGAGATTTTCTCTGGACTGAGAAAATGTGTGGCTGTTACAGCAGGAAAGGTAGTTATTTTTTCCCTTCGAATTTGCAGGTATTGTTAAAAAAAAATTAAGTCCTCAAGTGTAATTCTTTTGTATCAATGACAATCTTTCCCACAGCCTCCCAGAGAGAGCATTCCTGGGGAGAGGGTTGTGTGTGAAAATCCAAATATTGTCTGTTTTCAGTTAAAATAGTTAATTTTATAGCAAAATTTTGCCTCCAAATTGCACTGGCTCAGATCAGAGCAATCCCAATGAACTGGGAAAGCCCCAAATCTCTTCTCCCTCTCAAATCCGTAACTACAGTTGATATCAAATTCTGTGCTTAACTCTACGAGTTAATCTTGAATCTCCATCGGCTTAAAACCATTCAGCATCAACTTTTACACCACTGGCTTTCTAGGCAAAAATTCAAAACTCTGAAACATCAGATCTGATCTGTTCCTCCAGGTTCACAAGGACAGAATTCCAAGCGCATGATGGAGACACACAGCGTGAGTCAGGACCACGAATGGATTAAAGGAGCCCAAGTCCTCAGTCCATTATTGCCACCAGCCAAAGATGGACAATAATTTGTAGGTCATCCAGACTCTCCATGGAAAACTGGGAGAGCTCTGGCAGGAGTCAGGGCACTGAAGTTCATTGGTGCTGAGATGACATCTTTGATCTGGGGTTGAAAATAAATGCTATGTGAGGGTTTGGAACTACATAAGAGATGAGGCCCTTAATCACCTATTGTATCAAAAGCCATTTGTGAACAAACACACACACACATAAATCACCTCTCTTTGGTTGGTAATGTGCTGGTTTAAGTCCATTCAGTCAGAGGGACAAGCCTTTGGTGTTGCAGGAGTGTTGTAAGTGAAGCCAGATCCTATCTTCCTTTTCTTCTTGCAGATTTTGAGCTCAGTAGGTCATTTTGTGCAACAGCTGATATTTGTTCTGCATAAATTGTATTCAATTTCATAAATATGATTCGATAAATGTAAAGAAAATGACGATTCATTTTTAAATAAACTGAAAATGAAGATTAGTGAGTGTGGAAGTATTCAGAATTGCTTTATATTTGAAAGCTAGGATTGTCCAGAAGTGCTAAAAAAACGTAATGTAAAGATCTCACCTAATTTTACAGCCAGAGATGTGCTCTCACCTCATGGCACACAGGTTCCTGCAGTGGGCAGATTCAGTGACTGGTGGGTCAGATCTCTTCTCCTCTCCCTTAAAATACCTCTTTTCACCAAAAGAAAATTTTATTAATGGGATTCAATTACAAAAAAACCTTAATATGCCTATTGGGAGCAAACATGGCCTTCATTTTAAAGGGACTAAAATCAGCTGAGACTGTATCTGATGAAACTGGAGGAGCTGAGCAAGTATATCAGTGGTTTACATGGCTAATGAAAAGAAAACTTATCATCTAGTGCCAGCTGTGAACAAAACCAAGCAATTATCACCTCTGATTTTAACAAAGAGAGAAAGAAAAGCAAAAAGTATAATTGTGGATCTGTCCTTCCTGCCATTTCAATAACAACAACCCCCTGCAGTAGTTACCACGTATTCAGGAAACACTTTTATCCTTCACCATAGTATTTGCAATAGTATTTTTAAGTTTAAGCATGAGCATAATGTTAAATCTCAGAAACAGCAAATAGCACTTTCCAATGGCATCCTCTCTATAGATTTTCCAGAGAATTTCCTTTCAGAGAGGAAGCCAGAAATATTTACAAAAATTTCACCACATGAGAAAAAATGTTGGGGAACAAGCGTAAAAGATGAAGAAGACGAATGTGAATGTCTTTATAAAATATACCAAAGCTGTTAATCTTCTCATGGCCGAAAGTACTTGTAATAACTAGAGGGAAAAACTTCCTAAAAAGTTAAGAGTTTGCTGGGAACAAGGGGTTGATTTGTGTTTGCTAACTCAGACTAATGAAAGCAACTGCCAGTCATGCTTGTTCCTAAGAAAATGGCTTGTAAAGGCTAAAAGAGAGCTAAAATGTTGAAAGGCAATTCAGTGCTCTGTGCTATGGGTATGAGAATATGCTGCATACATCAAGAAAAGCAGATCAAATGTGCCCAAACCATCCCAGTTATGGTTAACAAAATGTCATCAAGTCAATGCTGTCACCTCCCCCCCCATGAGCACAGGGAGGATCAGGATCTGCTCTCAAGCCCTCCCATCTCAGTCAATGATATCCCTGGGTGCAGCTCCCAGTGCCGGGTTTCCATCACAGGTGCTGCAGAGCAAACAGAGGCAGTGACATTATTGGCCATGAACTGTGGCCATCCATTCCTGTAACTGCTGCTGTCGTGTGACAGCGCTGCAAATGCTCTTCCAGGGAATGGCTGAGCAAATAAAAACAGCCAATAGGTGGAAAATTAGAATGGGACCACAGAGGATTTGCTGGAAATCTCTCATACAGCAGCAGGCAGTGAAGGCAACTCTTAACTCTAAGATAGGTTGCCTTGCCTCCTGCATTAGCTTTGGGACATTTAACAAGCATCTCATGCACTGAAGAGTTATATTTGTATTTTATTTGTTTAAACAAAGACTTTTTTGGGGTTTGTTGTTGTTTTTTTTTTTTGGTAAATGGACTACTTAGGCCAGTTATTATCATTATACTCTGGTATATATATATATATATATTATATCTGGTTTTACTGGAAGACCTTTGTAATTCAGCAAGATTGCTCGGGCTGTGCTGTGTGGCACTAAAGATATTTGTCTCATTCCAAAGTGAGACAAATTTTTGACCAAATGTCCCATTTCCCCCAACTGCCCCATTCCCACCCAGTCTGTCAGGAGCAGTCTAAGCACTCAGTTATTATTAAAAAAACCAATCTGCATTAAAACCAGGAACCCTTCATGCACTCTCAAAAAATCAGGTTGGATGTTTTTATAGATGTTTTTCGTGGAGTGTAGCAAACACCACAGCATTTTATTTATCTTCTTGCTTCTAGGTTGCATTTTCCTCCCAGAGTTGTCAATAAAAGACTCACTTGTCATTCTCTGAACCTTACCAAGCACCTAATTGACCTCACTGGGTTACCCAGTCCCACAGCATTGTGGACTCCCTTCATCCTTTACCAGGATATATAGATATTGTTCCCAATCTCGTTAGAATAAACAGAGGAAAAATCCTATAAAAAAGAAAAAGAAAAGGTCCATAATAGTTACCTTCAAGTGAGGGAAGCATCAGCTCAAAAAGGAATTGGTAGGAGGATGTGTGGAAAGAAGAAAAGAATTTGCTTATTTTTGGATTGTGCATGATGCAGAAAAAAAGCCCAAGGGCCTAAACTGTTGAATTGATTCTCTTCCTCCAAGTTGAGGAGCTGATAGAGCAGGGGAGGTTCCTGATGGCCCAGGACTGAGGCAGGAGTGACCCCACATACCTTGGAATGTACAACACAGCCCATGGCAGTGGCAGTCCAGGCTGCCACCAAATAGCATCAATTCTGTAGATTTCTTTGGAAAATAAGTGAGGAATAAAGATAGAAAAACCTGGGAAACTTTTAGAACACAGATTTCAAGTCAGGTGTAAGAAAAGCATGTTCAATAAGAGCAGCCTGTACCTGTGCACCTCAGGTCAGCCCATGCTGAGTTGGAGGCTGTTTGAGTAAAGGTCACACGAAATAAGTTCATATTTTAATGTACTGATACTCCTTCAACACTGGTTTTATACCAGATAAGCAAAACTGCCAGGTTCTAGTCATTGAAGAATTAGACCCTGTGGGTTCCAACTACAGACAGGACTGGGACAACCTCCTCATCTAAGCCCAAAAAACAAACCCTAGCAGGTAACAAAGTCAGAAGGAGAGTGCAATGTAAAGCTGAATTTCATTTCATAGCAACATATTTTCATGCTGCATAACATTTTATGGATTCCACTTGCTATTTCACTATTGAAAGGGCTTTTTCTCCCCTTTCTTTCTTTCCTGATGCCACTGATAACTGCGTTTGGCTTTTTTTTTATCCCGGCATGATAATTTCACAGTAATCTTTCATAAATCTCAGTGTGTTCTCAGAAAGTAAATGATGGCATAATTTATCACTATTGAAAATGCATTTTGTGCCATGACAGTATAATTAGACATTCTTTTCAGGAGACATATTAAGTATATACCAATGTATTAAAGCTCCTGTGCTGCAGATCCATTTAGTTGATTTATTCCTTGTCTCTGGCTACCTTGCCTTATCATGATACCCACACAATCGTCTGTTCTCATTCAAAGGGAAGAAAAAAAGAAGCTCAGGCGAGGAAGCAACACATTGTAAGAGACAGTATCCGTAGGTTAACTAATTCAAGTGGGAACAGGATGCAATTTGGCTGCACTTTTGTACCAATTCAGAACGCATTAATTATGCAGTGATCAAAATAATTTCACATGCATAATGCTGACCTCATTCACTAGAGGGCAACAAAACCCCAGTTTAAAAAGCCTCCACCTTCTACTTCCAATGACAGAGCACTTTTAATCAGATGCGGCGTGGATTTCATAATGAACACCCTATTAATTTTACATAAGTGCAAAGTTACTTCTGAAAAGCCAGTTAGGCTGCTGAATACACATGATGGAGCCTCCCAACAGGTGCCAGGAAGGTGTTCCTGGAGTCCCAGCCCCCAGCAGCAGATGGGGGGTGTGTTCATTTCTTTGAACATGGTTGTTTGACCCAGGTTACCCCACTGAGCTCCATCCCCAACCCCCCCCCCTTGAACGCTGTGGTGCTTTTGTAGATCAAAGTGTGTGGGTTTATCTGGAGATCATAAAGATACCGATGCTCAAGCTACTTAAACTGTGGTAATGAAAACCTCTCATCCATCTGACTGGGCTTTGCTTTTGATCAGTGTGGTTTGGGGACCGTTTCCTGCCCGGCTCTGCCCCTCAGCTGCCTCTTCTGACATCACCTTCTCATTCCACAGAGAATGCATATTTTCATGCTTAACTGGAATGCAATAGAAACCCTTTGGTTGTATTTTTTAAGGATGTTTGTAAGGAAGCCTGAAAGGGTTGATACCATCTCTGCCAACAGTCTAACAACTAATTAGTTTACTATGGGCCACCACGTTAGCTCTGCTAATTTAATTTTGAAAAGTTCACTCTGCATAATAAAATCTGGTTGCTGGATCTTCTCCTCGAGTTGTAAATAAGAAATAGCTATTACTGTTATGGTCTATTGAGAAAGGGCTTCATACACTGTGAAAAAATGATTACACAGACACAGACCCAACCAATTGAAAAATAATTATGTGAATTTGTCTTTTGTCCTTAGATGCAAATAATGGCTAATGCAAATAAACTGCCAGAGAAGTATTTCATGTGCCTTTTAGAGCAAGAATAAAAATACAGTTAACTCATTTCTGATGAATAGCTGTCCATTTTTTTTCCTAGTAGTTTTATTACAGAAGATGATTCTTTAGGACCAGATGCAAACACCCATCTCTTAAAGTACTTGCTCCCAGAAACACATCCTTACCCTCTCCTTTAAAGGGGCTCATCCCAAGAGGTGACCAGATATATAGAAATGAATTCCAATGTTTCAGAGGAAGTGCAAAGATTAGGAAGGAGGGGGTAGGCTCAGAAGGGGAGAGATGTACAAATACATTTTCCTATTACACACTTGACAGCCCCTTGGGAAAATAAGTCTCAGAAATGTGCAACCTTGAAATGTGTGCATGCTGCAAGGGATATTTTCAATGTGAACCCTGTGTTCTGATTTTCGAAGTCCTTAATCATTTGGCTCTGCTTTGGAAGAGGGATATGTTGAAGCTCCTAAAACAAACAGAAAGGTTTGATTTGGTTTCCTTCTCCTTGTAGGGAAGGCAGAGTGTGCTGTCCCTGCTGCACCATCTTGGTAGGGCACTGCAGCCTCCACACTTCATGCCTAGTTAGCAATATTCTCCTCTCCAAACAGTGCAGTCCCCCTTCCCACCAAAGTATTTAACAATTTCCTTTGAAATGCAACTCATTATACAAAAGCAGAACTAAATAAAAAATACTCCAGAGAGAGAACAGATTGCTAGATATAGATTAGATGTGCAGCCTAATCCTTCACAAGCATTAAATATTTAACATAATCACACCACAGGTGACAGGAAGATGTCTGCATTGTTTAATTAGACTTAATTAAACATAAGGAAAATCTAATACTAATTCAGGTGTCTAGCTTTTAAATTGACTACAAAACTCCTTTTTTAAAGTACTTTTGTACCCGGAAAAATGCAGTCTTTCGTTCATTAGCTGGGGAATCCTTGCCATGCAATGCTCAAAAGCCATGAAGAGACGATCTGTTGTGCTCAAAAGCCCATGGATGAGTCGAACTTTTCTCTACTGGGTTAAGGACAAAGCCAGAGGACTTGGCACTTCCAGCAGGCTGTAAAGCTGAGCTCTTTTGGCCATATTTTGTATAAGCCATTACACTCGGGACATCATTTTTTTCTATTACCTCTTTTATGGTCTTATTGTTTACAAGAAAATAGATAGAGCATTTAATTATGAGATGGACTTAATGTTCTATAACAACTCCTCTACACAATACATTGCCTCTGGAACTCTGCTCACAACTCACATTAATGCAACAAATGAAAAAAAACCAAAACACAACAGTGTAACAGAGAAGATGTGTTGCAAGAGGAGGGTGATAGCCAATGCTATGAATCATTCCCTGACAGTATTCCCACATCTCCCAGTTAAAGTCATGGTTCAGAACTTTATTTAAGCACAGACAAATACAACATGTATTGTCAAAGAACAGTTTATGGAGAAATTTGTGACTTGCTGTTTTATTGCCAATCATCGTATTTAGTGACATTAAGTGGAATAGCCTGATAAGGCCCCACCCTAAAAGGAGCACCCTCATGACTGGGTTAGAACTTCAAATATTACTTTCTCTACAAACTAAAAGTTAGAAAGGATTAAATAAATCAAGCCATAAACTTCCTAGAAATGAATTAATCCATTCAGTGAGCCCCAGCTCTGCTGGGCAGCCACGACCAAAGTCAGTTCCAGAGATTACCGGAATCATCACTGCATGTTGCTGTTGTGATATTATATATCATTGTGGTACCTAAGATGGAATAATTTATTGGTGCAATATTGCAACAAGAGTTCTCCAGCTCTAAGCTGTTATTAACAGTTCATTTGTTCACCTGATACCATGGCTCCTTTCCTCCTCCTCTCGTTTCTGAGCGACTGCAACTAATTTTTTTGTGAGGGAGCTGGAGCTGCTGTCGCCAGCCTCCCTGTGCATCTCACATGTAGGAACATGCAATAGGCTTTTGATCTGGATTTGTGGGACAGAACTTTTTTCAGTCTCTTTTTTCTTTAAAAAAATTAGATCCACATTGAGTTACTGCTGTAAGTTTGGAATAGACAGAACATCTCTCTCACGAATTAGCAGAACACCCATAAAAGTGCCACAACAATAAATACCACAATGCAGGTATTTAACACACGAACTCCTGATCACGCACAGACTATTTTTTGCTGTTCTCTGGCAGAAAGAGGTTGAGGTTCTTTGCTTTTTGCTCAGCTAACCTTTGTCATGTGGTACTGGTGAATCACACACTACTATCTTTCTGAGTCCTCAGTACATCCAGTTGTGTGACATGTTTCTCTCTGCCTTGTTTGATAACACAGCTGATGAAAGCAGTAACCATATTCACAGTGCAGTGTCTTATTCACTATTGTCCCAGTCAAATTAGGGTTTATCTACAGAGAATAATTGGGTAGGCTCTGGATATTGCCACACTTACAACAGATAATAGATAATAAGCTTTCAGGAAATACATTTTAAATGATGGGCAGAAATCAAGGACAATTTCTATTTCAGGCACTGTTGTTCCAGGAACAAGAAAAAAATAATGGAAACAGAATTCTACAAACAAAGAGAAAAATGAAGAATGTCAATCAAAGGAAAAAAAAAATCAGAGGGAAGTATTGTTACAGGAGGACACTAATGAAAAGATTGAAAATGAGTGAGTAGCACAATCTTACCTATATGAAGTATATGGGTATTTTAATTCTAGACAGAGGAAACAAAATGTTTTGAGTTGAGAACTTTTTACTCAATAACTAGGAGACAGTTGGGAGCATTAGCACCCAGCAGAGGGTATTCAGCACCTGAAGGGAGGGGATTAGACCCTGGGGGTGATTCATTCCCAGTTACACAAACTCAGCTCAAGGTTGATGTAGTATGTATATATTTTAGGGCTCTCCTCTATAGAAGGTACATTGATAAAGTAGAGACACTCCTGAAGAGAGCAATAAAAATGATGAAGTGGACACAGTGCTTGTCCTGGGTAGTCGGGTTGGATGAAATGGATCTGTGCCGTATGGAAAAGCAGTGACAAACAGGGCACAGGCAGGTTACTGGTGTATAAATAACTGAAGGTTAGTGACTGATACTCCAGTGAGAGATTACTGCATTTTCAGGAGTTAAATCCAAATTCCAGGAGCCTGTGATTCAGTAGTAGCAGTCTCTAAGGGTGCTAAGAACATCCCACAAAAATCCCCTGAGTAAGATAATCCATACGTATATCACTGGCATTGCTTCCCGTGTGTCCTCCCCTCTGGAGAGAGAAGAGAGACACAGATGCTCACCAGGAGGAATCTCTGGCTAAGCCTCTCCTCCCCACACCTCACCACAAGGGGAAATTTGTACAGGAGGCAGCAGGGGAGGGACCTGCCCATCCCTCCCAGCCCATGGAGGTGCATTCACAGCTCTGGCTCTACCATCACATGCTAAAATGCCAGGTGCTGTCCACAGGTGAATGCAGGCAGCAACGTTCCCTTCAGCAGGCCAGAAATCACTTGGGCTTGGTTTCAAGCCAGAAAAAGGAAAATGTACAGTAACAGGAAAACAACATCATGCAAATTCCCTGTGATGGGTCCAACCCCAGCAGAGAGTGAGGGGCAGAAAGGCCTGAGCAGCAGCACTGCTGTGAGCAGTGCTGACAATTGGGATGCCTGTCCTCATTCATGACTGAAGTCCCAAATATCTCTGACAATGTCCTGTTAGATAAGCTCTTGTTACAAAAGGTACATAATCAACACCTTAATACAACGATTCAGCTTTCTGTTTTTCAGAATGTGCCACAATGTCTGGGGGTTTTCGCCTGTTTTTTACCATGTTTCCAGCATGAAGACATCAGTGCAGAGCAAACTACAGGTAATAGTAACTTCTCTTACACATCCTCTCATAGGTTGGTTTCCACTGGTGTGTGGGTTTCAGCTCTACCACAGCCCTTCCCTGGAGGGCATCTGGAATCCTCAGCTTTGTACCAGAGTTTCAATACGGAAATATTAATGTTTAAACTATAATGGGTCTGATTTAATCTGATTGCATTAACATTTTATTAACAACTGTGTCTAGGCAGTCATTTTAATCATTTAACTGTATTTTAGGGGTGGGGTGAGAGGGTTGGAGCAATTCAGGGGAAATGACAATTAAAAGTCAATGCAGTTTTTGTCAAGCACAACTCACACACAACTGAAGGCAGTTGGCCCTCACCAGGACACGGCATAGGCTGTATAAACGTCTTCTGTACATTCCTGCCCATTGCAAACCCCATGAAAAAACGACTCATGCTGGGTCTGTGCTAAGCCCCACCAACATATAATCAACTATCACATTTCTCATAAAAACCCTATAGCGCTTCAGATTTCTGAGTTGTCAAAAAAGACGTTTTTGAAGTAAAAGTCTCAGTGCAGTAACATTTATCACAGAACCCTTATACACGTGAAAAGATACTTCAGCTGTCGATGAACTTCAAACTGCTGAACTTTGCGTTGGCAGCAAGACCAGATACAGATCCCTGTTCTTCTAATTACTAAATCACAGACATCCAAACACTTGAAAAAGCCCCCCTTAGGTTTTGGCTGTGCTTCGGAGACAGCTGTGATGCTCCGATGCCTCCCAGTAGAAGGCAGCGATGTGCAAACACACCAGACACTCCAGAGCACAGAAGCTGCTTCTTGCTGGCATCAGACACTGCCTTCAGCAGCTGCTTTTCAAACCACAGCTCTGTGATACACGGGCCTGAGTGGAAGAGGAGAAAGTGAGCAACGTTTCTCTTTGGGTGCAATCCAGCTCCTCTCTCGGTGTGCAATTTGCAATTGAGCGACAGAATTTCTCAACATCGTTGTTGCAAGTAAAATCCAGTATAAAATCCTCTAAGACACAACACACTTCTGAAGCTCCTAAGATTTCAGCATTGCACGGACCAATCATTTCTGGATCACAGAGGGAAAAAATTGTGTGTATTATACAGCACATATTATACATCTGATTTTGACATTTTAAAGACTAAAGGACTTGAGAAACAACTGTCCCCTCCTCCTTAAAGACAGAAACAAACAACCAGAACTCAAACATAAAATTAAATACAGTTTATCTCCTCCATGGTATCTCTGTTATATACACCAGATTGGAAGAAGTTTACAATAATAACTTTCCTTCTCTGATATGATACTTATTTCAAGCACTTGAAAGCAGAAAATAGCTCAGAACATTCTCGCTCTAAGCCTGAGTCCTCATTTCTCTTTGAATTCCAGCCTTAGTCATAATTCTTATCCTGGTTTATTCAAGAGTGAGCACTCCATCTCCCACATAAATTCTTCTGGATTTCCAAGAAGCATAGATGGCAGCTGAATGTGACTGTAATAAGTAAACCGTGGGTTCAGTGAGAGGGTTCTGATACCACAGTGACTTAGTTTAAGCCTGAAATTGAGGAGCAATATGGTAAACCTACAAAATACAGCCTTTTCTGAAGCCTTCAATTTAAGTGTTTGTTCAGGTAAACCTAATCAAATCGGTGCTTTGAGCTTTGTACTTTCGAGAACAAATTTTTCCAGTTGCCCCGTTGCTCATAAATCACAACAGAAATCCCAAAGAGCCAAGTGCTCCTTCCAGACCCTTCAGTGCTCAGATCTGCTCAGCAGATCACCTGATTATGATGTTCTCAGGTTTGCAAACATTCAGAGGACTCTGAGTCGAGGGATTCTGACCTGCACCCACCCAGTGAGTCAAGGGATGTTGTTACTGCTGCCTCATTCTTGAGTTTAATACGGCTTTGCTGCTCCACACACCTTTTAACAAGCACCACCACATATTAGTGGGATGTTGGCAACACTGTACACTGTCAAATTAACACTGTTAAACACAAGGTCTTTGTTTACACTGTGAAAATAAGCTGTTGTTGAACAAATGAGTAGATAAACATTTACAAAGCTGGAGAAAAGGCTGTGTAGTTAAAGCTGGGGTGAGGGCACTGCATTCCTTTCTCCTTTAAGAAAAACTGGCACAAAATTATTCCAATGCAGTCACTTGAAGCAGAGTGACTTTTCATGGTTAGTTTTCTTCATGGGACTAAGTGAACTTGAGCAAAGCGCCAGAAGGAGCATTGCTTTCTGAAAATATTGAACTTGAAAGCAAAGATGCTCTTTGTGCAGATAATGGGCTCATGGAACAGACATCCAGATAACACATTTACATGAAAACTGGGCTGAATATAGCACAGCAAAAGAAGAGACAGCACATCAACCTTAGAAGAAAGGTTTGGCTCCTTAACATCTGTACCCTCCTTCCCATGAAATCCTCAACAATGGTTCCCTGTGACACCTCCAAGGAAGGAAAGCCTCACCTTACATCCCTGACAGGTATTAAACCCTCCAAAGCAACGTGTCACAAAGGGACTGTGAGGCTCCACCGTGAGTGTGGTGACTCAGGGAGACATAAAAGTAAGCAGGGTGATGGGAAGCTTGGAGCAGACCCATTTTTCATCACATTTTTGTGAACACCCTGGGTCATTCTCAAAGCAGTGGTTTTGTCTGGACCTTATTCAAAGCAATTTTCTGTTGTGACCTCCTTTAGGTCAATGGGACATAAAGGAGCAAGGTAAAGCAAAAAATGTAGGAGCTGTATTTTTAGCAGGCTGAACTCGGACCTCCTTTAGCCAACACAATTTTGGAATTCAAGATCATCACCACAGACAGTCCATGGAGGATATTATTTTAAGAAATGAAAAGAATCCTGTACTGCTTGTCATGACCTGAGCTTACTGTGTTGATAAAATTTATCCTGTCACAAAATGCATCTGGAATTGGAAGTAATTACAAAACAGGTGAAACCTCAGAAATATATGTACTTTATACAAAGCTTCATGGATGAATTGCAAGACACACCATTCACCCCTTCCATACCACTAAGACTGAATTAAATTTAGTATAAGTCTTATTCCTGACCTGGAATTTCTTTTGCTGTTGGCTGGACTACTTGGACAAACATCCCATCAGCAGATGCTGACATTGCTGTGCTTACCATGAAGCACTTCAGCCTTGTGGATACTCTCATCCACCATTTCTCAAGAATGTGGCATTGAAAGTCCACATACATGAAGGTATTTTGCTCTGTACAGATCAAATACAGAAAAAAAGAACATCAACTGCTTACATTGACTAAATCAGTCACCTGGGCTCTACCAGAGCAGAGATTTTCTCGCTGCCAGCAGAGGAATAAATGTGGTCACTGGAGCTCCCTGGTCAGCAAAGACAAGCTACTGATACCCAGAAACACAAAGGTCATAGAATACATTGTTCCTCTTGCCCACCTTCAATACTAATCCTCTTTTACAATGGATTCCACTGGCAAGAAGGAAACATTGAGACGCTCCTGCAACTTCAGGCACCTGCCTGCTGAAGGACATTGTCCCAGCTGATGATGAGTTGGCCAATCCTTAAGGAAACGACTTCCTAGGCACAGGTGAATTTTGGGAATCCAAAGGTTTGGACTACGACATCCAATTTATTTATAGACAATAACTGACTGATATTTGTGTGTGCAGAATACCATTAATATAAATCAGCTCATAATATTTTGGTAGCGATATCAGTCTAATTTGAATTTTATATTGCACAGTAGTATTGAATGCTAGACTTGATTTTTTTTTTAAGTAATTAATGAGCTAAGCTACCTGAGAGAAAAACAAAATGATGATTATAATTAGAAGTGTTCCATGGCTGCTACCAACTGTTTAGATGTACTTACAGGTAGCATTTCTAATTAAAACCCTCTTGATGCTCAGACATCTCTCTGTTCATTTGTTATTAAAAGAGTGGGATTTTTTTTTTTTGCATTAAGGAATCCCTTAATAGAAAAATAATAGAAAAAGTTACATATAATTACATTTCTCTGTGCTATTTGTGGTGAGCAGTTCCTGTGAGAAAATGAGCTGCAGGTGTGTAAGAGTAAGAAGTGCCGGCACTGATTTCACTTGTTTGGAGTATTCCACCTGGAAAGAACTTGGAATTTAGGCTGGCATTTTCAGAGGAGCCCGAAGGGATTATGGGGGCTTCAGGGTGTCCAGCTCCCTGGGACTCTGGGAAAATTGTATTTTTTAGGGGAGAGAGGAGATACAAAGAACTTACCCCAAGTTACTCTGCCGAGAACTGTAAAATCACAGTGAGTTATAAGCGCAGTCCAGGGTTGCTGACTGTGAGCTGGGACGTGAACATCTGACACAGACAGGCTGGCAGTGAGGAAGGCTGATCAATGTTTTTCTAGTCAAAATGGATTTCAAGCCACTGATTGCCAACAAAAATTTCAGTCATTCATGACCATGCAATCTGTAATGCTGCAGCAGTGTTCAGCTTGTTACCAGCCAAGGCTCTGTGATTCACATGTCCAGTATCAGCTTGAATATCCTACACACAGGGGGCAAAAAGCAACCTCCAAACCCCATTTGCCAAATTTCAGGGCGGGCAGTGAAAGTTTTGGTTCTACCAAGGGGATTTCTTTCTGCTGCTACCCTAACAAGGCTGAGTGCCTTTTCTCCCCCCACACTGAGCTCTGCCTCTCTCAGCTGTGGGTGGCTGTCGCTGATCCTCACACGACTGGTGCACTTTTGTTTATGATTCTGAAACTCATTAACTTCCAGTCATGGAATGGGCTAATGGAGCAGCCCTTCTGCAGGTGCAAACTCTCACACCTTCACTGCCTTCACTGCACTGATGCTGGTTTATACCATGTGTCCCACCACAGAATTTGCATTGTTGTCCTTTCTGAGCAATAGCAGTCTTGTTAATAAGCTCCAGCAGCAGGAAATTCTGCCTCCTGCTTTACATCAGTGCCAAAAGGTGAAGAGGAGGCTGAAATAAGGTATAATTAAGTCCAGAACTGGATGTTTGAAAGATGAATAGTTGCTTCAGATGATCTGAGGAGCTGGAGATAATCCATTTCCCCACCAAAATCCCACTCCTGGCTCAGAATTTGGCTCTAAGTACAAAGGACACAAAACAGCCTTCTCTCCTTCTCCAGATTGTACTTTTATAAAACAGGGGATTTGTGCACATTTGCTGTGCTCAATGACTTCATGATCATTAGGTATGAAGTTTTTTTAAAAAAAGCATTTTGAGGAAACATCTTAAAAGGCTTTTTGAAACAACTGACGTGACTTTGAAGCTGAGCCACGGAGTGCAGGATGTGCTCACCTCTCTCCCAAACCACCAGAAACTTTGGAGCCAGAAAAAAAACATCATCATGGTGGGAAGTGAGGGGACCTGTTTACTTTGATAGCAGGTGCTGTCCACGGTTTGCACCTTGGGGAGTGCTGGGACAGGATCACATGTACTGAAGTGCCAGGAAAGTCAACGTGAGAGAGAAGGATTGAGGAAAAAAAGGAAAAGAAATGTGTAAAAAAACCCCAACAATATTGCTTGGTCTGGGGGGACAAGCTTCTGCAAAAAGAACAATGAGTGAACAAAGCCACCCTGCTAAGTTTAAAGTGCTCTTTTGATGCCAAGTAGGCCACTTTCTCCCTGGGAAGAATGAGGAAAGACACAGCTCTGTTGATTTCTTACTGATTTAGAGGGGTGGGGTTTGCAGCTTAATTATCTCGAGTTTTGGGTTTCTTCATAAATTACAGCATGGCAAAACTGTTCTCAGCCACAACCACAAATCTGGGAGTTTGACTGCCCTGATCCAGGTCAGCATAACCCAGAAGAAGAACTACCTACCCTAGAATTTTTATTACTTCATCTAAAATGCTTTGCTTGCTGCTGGAATAGATGTAGAATGCTCGGACAGGTGCTTAGATTTATGTTGGTATTGACCACTTTTGACCTGGATTTGACTAGTGAAATTGCAATATTCATAATGTGAAGCCCTTGGCCTGATTTCTGAGATTCTCCCTCTTTCCAGTCACATGCAATATGCTCCCTTATTACTCTGGATCACAGTGACACTCAGTTTGCAAACAGAGCAGGAAGTTTCTGGCCTTCTCAGAGCTGGTTTGCTCAGGCACACAGAGCAGGGTGCTCACCCTCTGCTGTGCACGTCCATCCAGGGATGTGTGGCTCCCTAGTGTGACAAGCAAAAGGCTGGAGTTAAATATCAGGACTAATAAGGAAATACATTTATGCTACATATCTGAAAGTTGAGCAAACCTGATGTGAAAAAACTTCAGGGTGCTTCATTTAAAATAAACTGGTGTGCCAAATGCTGTATGATCTCCCCATCATTTACATACTGTACAGTGCAAGCCCTTTAGAGTCATTAATTAGCCATGCATGACATTTATCTGCTGATGTGTTGTCATAACAGTGTGATGCAGGTAAGATAACTTTTCAATAAACAGAGCTAAAATCTCCTGTCCAGCTGGTGAGTCAATGGAACAAGTACCCACAATTTGAGCTGTTTGACACCCATCAGCTCCCTGCTCTGAATTAGCTCTGCAGCATCTTCCAGCAGTCTGTGCAGCCTTGTAAAGTGGTGCACTGTGTGTAACAACAGATCTCATCTTTAATCCATACATCCTTCTCCAACCATTCCTCTGTCTCAGGTAGATGGCTTAAAACACAGGAGTGATGCAGATAATTTAGTGTTAGAAAAAGGGAGAAAAAAACTTCAGACTGTAATGGTGGAATTAAATCTTTTACAAATCCCAAGATCATGTTATGCACCCACCATGAATAGACTACGGGTTCAGTATTAGGAGGGAGACTTATTAAAGGGAAATGCTTTTTTCTGGGTCTGATTAGGACAGAGACATAAACTTTCCTGTTTCAGTTGTGCCAATAAAAACTTCACTAACGTCTGCATGTGCCAGAGATAAATGTGGGGTAATCATCTTCTACAGCTTTTTATATTCAGTTCCTTCCCTGCTTACTGATGAAATAGAAAAATAAGAGGGAAGGAGATCTGAACCACAAAGTGAGAGTGCAGCTCCAAAGCTTTCCCAAGCAGAAGGATTCAACCTGGCTTATTACACGGGCTAAAAGTCCTACATTTTGAATGGGCTCTCTGAGGTTAAAAGATGTTAATTTTCAGGCCAATCTTTAGTAAAAAGGTTTCAAAGGCATCAAGAGAGGTTGTGGGACAGCAGGCAGTGGGTGAAGGAGAAGCTGTTGTTTTATACCCTATCCCTCTCTATTTCACTCTGCTTTTTCTCCCCAAGCTCCTCAATCCCCAGGGCTGGGTGGGAGCAGTGGCAAAGGGCACAGTGGCAGCTGCAGCTGCCAGTGCCAACCAACTACCAGAGTTTTACTCCTTGCTTCCCAGTGCACTGCACTGCTCAGGCACAGGAGTCTCTGTGAAATTCAATCTATTCTCAACTTCACTACATGAAAAGGAGATTTTTTTCCTCTGTCCTCCACATCACAGTCTTATCTATCTCCATTGTCCATGAAATCCAGGGAAGCACACTGCCTTATTCAGACCAAAATGACAGCAAGTCATGCTTATGTTATCATTGGGATATTCAACAAAAAGTAGTCCTCGTTTTAGAACTAGGGAGAGAAAACATTCTCTTTTTTTGCTAGAGGTCAGGTTTAAATTCGGGTCTGTAACACAAAAGCAACAGCAAATGTAAAATACCTTCTGCCTCCCATGGATGCTTCAACACACAGGTAACATAGGCACCTGGTCCTGAACTTCAGAACTGCCTTTGTGAACACCTTTGAGTTCAGACAACCACACCGCAAAAGAAGACATAAATCTAAAGTTATTAAATATATGCCATAGAAATACTATTCCACATGTCATTCAATTTAACAAGGAAAAAATTAAGTTCTGGAGAAATGATACAGTTGAAACTAGTAGAGCAAGCTCAGTATTCTGACAATCTGGGTGCAAGGCCAAGGTAAAAGCCAGTTCTTTTATTTTCTGCTCCTGAGCCAGCTGAAATTCAGAGCCCTGGTTTTCACAAGCAGACCTGAAGAAGTCAGCAAGAAGAACTTCCCTTTGAAATTATTTTTCATCTGAGGCAGCACTGAATTGTATCCTCCACACCACCACACAGCAGTGTTAAAACAGAATTCAGGGTGAGCTCCTACACTGCTCATTTCCTGGAGACCTGCTCTCAGTGACAGGCAAGGTCCAAGCAGCAACGAAGGAGCGTAAACTGATTTTGTACTGCAGCTAATGAAACCTAGAAACTATGCAGCATGATCTTAAGTGGATTTCTAAGACATATTGAAAAGTTCTTGGAGAGTAAATGAGGCATAACCAGTCAGCCATGGTGACAGTGCCCACCAGAGCAGACACCACAACCACACACTTAACCAGACAAAACTGGAAAGACAAAGCACTGTCATGTCAATTTTGTAAGGAAGGTGGAGTGGGATTTAAAACAGTTCTATATTCAGTAATGAAGGAAAGCATTTGCATGTCATCCATGACAGCTGCTGTCATGGGCATTAGTGAGCTGTGCCAGGAATTCCCAGAGTAAGGCAGTGAGGCACCACTCCTGCTGTGGGAAATGTCTGCAGTGGGAAAAGTTTTTCTTGGTTTGTCAATGTTTGCCTGATGTTGTCCACAAAATTAACTACAGGCAAAAACAAACTCACAGTGTGGATACATGTAACACTGAGATCTGTGCACTCAGTCAAGCAGTTCCAGGCCCCAGGGTTCTTCCTGTGCAGCAGTGAAAGTGTGAATGACTTCCCAGGAGAAGAACACCCCAGCTAGCACTGTGACCAGACAAGTCCTACTGCCAAAAGTAATGCTCCTTTATTAGAAGAAACTTGAGAAATGGGGAGTGAGAGGGGAGATGTTGCTGTGATATTCCTTCTTCAGGTCACATTCGTGGGCCTTGATATCTGGTTTGTTGGTTTTTTTTTTTGTTTGGTTCCTTTTTTTTTCTAATTACTGGTTGAACTAATACGAGACATTAGCACTCATTACAGGAACAGGAGTATACTTTTCAAATCTTCTCATATTCTGCCAAGTGTCATCCCCTAAAATCTCAGCTTCCACGTGACCAATAAAAACTCATTAGAGTTTGGCAACTAAAAATCTCAGATAATTCATCCTATGCTGGCTTTGCTCAATGCATGAAGATGCTGAGGGTTTTCACTCTTTCCTTGTCCTGGCTGCCAGGAACTACAGCAGTACAAAACACTACATCTGAGAGGAAAAATCCCTCTGGCAGAGCCCAAGTGGAACAGAGAGAAAAAGGAAAGAGCCACAGTGGAATTCTCAGGGACAGGGAGCTGAGAAAGATTAGGACCACAGGGGAAAAGGATGGGTTCTGATGTTGATCCCACTGAATCATCATTCAATAGATCTCTGTGAGCCATTTGGAAACAGGACCTAAACATAAAAGAATGCACAGTCTGGAGGTGAAGGGTATGGTTTCAAATAGCATCGGTAAGCACACTGGAATGCAGCATGGATTCTCTCTACATAGGTGCTCTGGGTGAGGTAAGTAATGTTTCCAGAGGATCCAGGAAGACTTTTCTGAATGCCATTTTATCTCCATCATCACCAGTATCAGCTCCCCAAAGCTTCAGCCACAGATCCCAATCCCAAAGTGCAAAGCCTTACACAAAGGGCCCATGACAGCCCCGTGTCTGTGCTCCCCCAGCTTACACCTGCAGATAAACACCTTCTCCCAGCTCTAATCTGGTTTGCAGACATTTGCACAGCACCGTGACAAAGAGGTACAAGGAACTTTGTGCCACAATAGCAGGAATTGCACTAGCAGGGCCCAGTGCCTCTGGAAAAGGTTCAGATTCTGGCCTGATTGCACCATACAGTGAATACAAAAATCACAGGAGCTGCAGAGGGGCAGGTTACACCCAGCAGCAGCAGAAGCCAGAACAAGCAGATTACCAGCAGCAGCAGCATATATTGTAACATATCTCCCTTTTTTTTTGTCACTAAGCCATATGAAGCATTTGCTGTAGAATTATTCTTACATCTCTTCTGTTGATAAGCTACTTAGCAAGGTAGAGTTGAAGCTAATCTGAGTGTGGAAAACGTGATGTGCCATTTCACTGTGCTGCTGGTTGATGTTTGGTCACCTCTTTGCAGGTACTTTTTGTGAATTGCAGCTGCTATCTCAAAGCTAAATCCTTTGGCCCATGCACAGGTCATAAAAGGACCCTGAAAGTAGAAACATCTGAGCAGAAAGGTAACACATTTTCTCTTAGTTTGCATCTGAGAGTAAGGGAAGGAATTGGGGATCTTCAAACAAATTCCTTCAGAACTGCACAAGGAAGCAATAAGATTCTGCTGTGCTCAAGTTTGATAAATGACTTATTAATACACAAAATCTGTTTCTGAAGAAGAAAGTTTGTGTAAATATATCAGGCACCGCTTCTGTGGCCACATGACTGATATTCCACAGTGCAGCCAGTATGTTGCAATTATTTTCTACTGTAAATCTTTTGACAGTCTAAAATAACTCAATCAGGGGTTTTCAACCACTAAGTTTATAATTTCAAGGTTTTCCCCTCCTCTAATCAGCAGTTTTATAACCTACTGCTCTTCCTTCAGAAAGAGCTGGTGATGATCAGTGTTTATTCCAAACCATTTAAGAAGGCAGCTGTTTATTAAAGTGCCAACAGCTATGATTGATTTCTGATGCTCATGAGTGCATCTGTTTTCTAGTTAATGACATCATTGCAAGCAAACAGATACTGCAAGCTGGGCCTCTAATGGAGAACTAAAGCAGCCATGCCTTCTCTATAAAAAATAAATTGATTTCACTCAGAAAAAAGAAATCTATTAATATGTCAAATGTTCAAGTTCCATTCCTGCCAATTGGCATTCTTATATGCAACTGGCATTTCCTCAAAAAGAATCTGTGGGTTAACGGTGTTTATATTAAAATCTTTAAAGAGGACATCTGTTAGTTGAAATTCCAAAAGTAGTGACTGATTTATGATCTAGTAAATCACATCTGTACAGGGGGAAAAAAAAAAGACTGAACTACAGCAAAAGTAACATCTGTCATCAGGCAAACAGACCTCGAGAGTGACTGAAAAATGGAAGTGCTGCAGGTTGGGAGAGTTCCCCCTTAATTCTCCCCTTTTTGTGGTGTTTGAGATAAGGAATAAAAATGAGTGTACTCCAAGCTCCACTGAAACTTGCAAAAGTAATAGCGTTTTAAACCTCATTTCTTAGGACTGAATTCCCATCTGGTATAAACTAGCTCACTTTTTACTGGCTTTGCCTTTTCCTGCCTCCTCAAGAATGCACTGTGGGCCCCAGTGTTGTCGAGAAAGCAATGATGTTATCTCCTTTTAAGAGCCTCCTTTTAATATAACTTGATTTTTCTTAAAGAAATATAAAGAGCATACACAATCATTTCCTTTGCAACTCCTTGTATCCATCAAACGGGTGTGGAGCTGAGAGCACTGCTGCCTACCTGCCTCCTCCTGGAAATCTCCAGGAAATGGTTTATATTTTATGACAAAGAGGATTTGATGCGCTCAGAGAACAAGGCCATGACTCAGGAACCCTCAATTTGAAGTGCCTGCCCTGACCAGAGCTTTAGCTGGGATTCTGAGGATGCACTGAGAGCCAGGGAATGGAGCTCATCCTCACCAGGGGCTCTGCCTGCTGCTGCCACGTGCCTTAGTGCTGGCCCAGCTCCATCTCCTGGCATTTCCCTCAGAATTCCCTTCCCTATCTGTCTCCTCACTTTGTGCCTCCTTTGGTGTGTGTGCATTTTGCCTGACTCTGCAATTTAAATTGAATGAGAGGCACTAGACCTTCAAAAACAGCCGTTTAAAAACCTGCACTCAGGAAAAAAAAGGTTTCTTAAAAAACATCAAAAATAGTGACATTGTACTTTGAGGCTTAAAATAAAGCCTTCAGATTTCTTGGCTTTTGAGTCCTTTTTTTCTTCTTCCCTGACTCTCGACCTGAGTATCAGCAGCTTCTGAAATCTGGAAACATTATTCAGTACCAAGGCCTGCTTTCTCCCTGTTATTTCATTGCCTCTGCTTTTCTTTCCACCTGCATCCTTCCACAGGAGCACCAGGGAACATCACTGTTCTCCTCACAGAGAGCAGGAGATGACTTGTCTAAAGCCTGATGAGTCTCCTCATTCAGGTTTAAATATTTAGTTTTGAGATTAAACTTAACCTTACCCAACCAGTTTTCATTCTTTGTTATTTTCTAACTTTTCTCTCATATAATAACTATATAATAACCTTTCCTAACTTCACTCATAAATTCAATCCACCTATGAATAGTGTCATTCCCTATTTCCTCTTATCTTCTTGCATTCTAAAATAATTAGCAAAGCATATTAGAAACAGCAGAAGGCACTGGCAAGTCACTTGGCTGCAATAAGCAATTCATGGCAAAGCCTGTCCATGTTTGATTTTTTGGTTGAGACTGTAAATCCCTTCATTTTACCCAAAAGAGGCTTCTTATAGCACAGTTTGACCCAAAATTGGCAGAAGCACTGGAGAGCCTTACATTGGGTCTCATTATTGTTCTGCAGAACAGTTTGAAGCCTGCAGATCTCTGAACTTGTCTCATCAGTGGCTCCACATGATCATCCCCCATCAATGGTGGGATAATAAAACTCCATTTCCTTCAGAGACAGACTTTGTGTAGTATTATTAATATTAAATGTGAGCATCCTCCTTAGAATGAAATGCTTCCACATCGTCCACAGGTCTGATGCCTGTAAGCCTGACTACGTATTTCAGTTTTCAAATAAGGAAATAAGCCTAGGGAATTGCATAGGAAAGCTCACCCTGTGCCTTCAGGGAGGTTTGAGACATGAAATAACCTTTTCTACAGTGAAAACATGGAGGGGAAATAATTATTTTGCAAAAGGTTTAGGTAATTCATACTATTAAATCAGTGGACTCATTTTGCAATGTTTGATACAATTTCATTAAATTAATTAGACAACATATTCAATAATGAAAACAAGTTTCTTACAGCTTTGGAACAAGCACCAAAAAAAAAAAAAAAGTCATGAGGAAACAACCCTAATTTTTTTTTTAGCTATTTTTAATCTGCTCTTCATGCAACTAAGGGGAGAAATTCCAAACCTTGACCTTTCCCGCAGCAGCTTCACGCATTACGCCGCCCTTACTCCACGGGTAAGTGCTTTTCTAAGCATCCCCGACGCTGAATTTGATATCCTAAACATTTTCATTAAGCTCATTTTTTTGGGCATGCATTGTCACCTCAGGCAGCCGAGCAGCGAGCGCGTGTCCCGCTGTGACTGCGCTCAGCCGGGCCGATGCGCTCGGGACGCGCGTGGTAATTATGCAAACGGAGCCCCGCTGAGGGAGCCCCCTCGGAAAGGTGGTTTGCAGGAACATATTGCACGAGTGAGGACTGAGGAATTACCCAGCAGCAGAGAGAGCAATAGCACTGAAGCTGATTAGGTCGTCTGAGGAATTACGCTGACGAGTTTTCGAGTCTTGGAATTCGGCCGCCGTCGTTTCCCGGCCACCCCAAGGTGTGGTTTGTGGGTGATGTGCACACAGAAGGGTTGCCACAGGGTGAGATCACAGAGTCACACACTCAAGTAAGTTGGAAAAGACCTCTGAGATCGTCGAGTTCAACCTATGACCCAACACCACCCTGTCAACTATGTGTCATGTCCAGTCTTTCCTTACACACCTCCAGCTGACTCCACAGCCTCCCTGGGCAGCCCCTTCCAATATCTAATCATCCTTTCTGTGAAAAAATTCTTCCTAATGTCCAACCTAAACCTCTCCTGCTGCAGCTTAAGATTATGTCCTCTTGTCCTGTTGCCTGGGAGAAGAGCCTGACCCCTGTCTACATGTGCAGGAAGATGCTCCTGCAGGTAAGTGCACCTGCCCAGGAAGGCTCTGCAGAGCAATGACAGGAGGTACTTTGGCACAGGGGTTTCCCCAGTGGTGATCAACAGACTTAAAAAGCAGAGGGACCAAAATGCCTTAAGGGGACTAAGCTATAGGAAATCACATCCCACTAATTCTGCTGCTCAGAGAACAGTTTAGGGGTTTTCATTCCTTTTTTGCCTCAGTCTCAGATGACATGTGGCCGTGGTTTCTGAATATAGCCTGCATTTAAACACTGACTGTATAAAGAGAAAACACTCCCATTATTTCAAAGCTTTAGGGAGGATAATTTAGCTGCCCTGTTTCCTCTGATTGTGAGATGGGGAATTGCCAACTGTCCTTAAGCAGCTGCCCAGGGTACCCGACAGATGCACTCAGCATTAGCACATTATATGCCTTCAATGCTGTTGCTTGAATAAGAGGGAATATGTTATTTGGAATGTATTATTTCTTCAGCCATCAAATTAGTAATATCTTATTGGTTTTGTGGTTTGTTTTTTTTTTTTTTAATTCCTAGTAAGGAGAACATAAAAGTTCAAGATGAGAAGCAAAATGTACAACAGGGTAAAGGTGTTAGTCTGATCCCTAAAGCACCCAGCACCATATGCACATGTTTGTCAGGGATTCTGCTTCGCTGAACAACTCAAACAACACATAATTTCTCTGATCCTGGTTGATCCCTGGAGAAACACTTGCAGGTTGTTGTTTAAATGAGGAGAAAATTGGTTATAAATCAACCTAATTTTCAAATGTATTAATCCAAAGAGAACCCAATTTTGTGTGAAATGGCAGCATTTAGAAAGGAGCATAAGTAAATCTCAGTGAGAAACTCCCTTGAGTTTAAGGTTAGCTTGCATCCAAATTTTAAACTAAAATGATACTGCCTGTTTCACTTTTCAGGTCTCCAAATTTCAGCAGTGATACAGAACACAAAAGTATAATTAATTGTAAACAAAATATTTACATTTCTGTACATGTAAGTATGATGGAATATTTGATATTCCCTTTCTTGTCTGGCTCTGGGCTAAAGTATGTTTTCAAGAATTGCTGTTACTTTCAGTTTCTGAGGCCTTGCAGTTTTTCTGAAAGGAAAAGGTTTTCAATCAGAGCAAGGTGACATGGTTGCATTAATACCATGGGTTTTAACTAGCAAGGATAAGGGTTTGAATTTAATGTCATGTTTCTCTCTGTTCTGCCACGTACCTACTGAATGAAAAACAAACTTGCAATTTTGTCCTGCACTGGCACAGAGAAAAACTCACTGCACTCCTCTCCCCAGGGAACTTGATAATAGTTATACCTGTAAAAGGCTTTTGCTTACATCACAAAACCACCACACAACTCATCACAACCGAGCTGTGCTCAAAAGAGAAAGAGCTGCTTTGATAGGGCTACAGAGCTGCTCCTTTCCACGGCTGGAGTGGAGAAGCAGAGAAAGTTTTCTAAGATCCTACATTTGCGCGTGCGGCTGTTGATAGAATTTTTCACGAGAAGAATTCACTGAGGGGGCTGATCCTGCAAAGCACTGGCTCTGCTGGAGTGGAGAGAGTTTGCCAGAGATGTTCAGCATCTCACAGCCCAGACTGCCACTGACAGGGCAGGAACAAAATGACTCCAAGGTCAGAGAAATGCAGGGAACGTAAATCTCTGCCCCCCCCCCCCCAGACAGGGGCTCTGCACAGTGCCCATGTTTGACATTAGAAGTTGCCACATCATTTTTATAACAATTTTTGGGAAACAGAGGAAAAAAAGCCCAGTGAAGGCACAAAGCAAATAAACTTCAAAGACAAGAAACTGAAGGTTTCAGAAAATATATATGTAGTGAATCATAGACAATTTGGGTTCTGTGGTTTTCTCATTAGCTGGAGGACAAATTCTCCTCTCTTATGCTGATGGAGCTGTTACAGAGTTAATGAGTAAGGTCTGATCCAACCAAGCCAGCACTTTTTTATATCAATATGTAGCATGCTGCCACTTAGTGATGTGCTTTTATCTCTAAACATGACAGAATCTTAAAACATCCATAAACCAACAAACCAACCCACCCCTATGGAAAATCCAGACCAGTCCTGTAGGGATGCAGGGCTGATCCCATCGGTAGTTGTGTCTTCCTGGGGGAAAAGGGTCCAGTGATTAAAGCTCACAAATAGGGCTGAATGTCTCATCTCATCTCACCACTGATTTATTGTGTGACCTTCTCCACCTCCTTTCAAGCAAATTATATAGTTCCTGTCACTTTTTCTTTTACCACATGGTCAGGAAAATACTATTCCCATGTTTCTCTAGCCCACATAAATTTTGAGAACCAATTACCATTTGTGAAATGCTTTGAATGTGCATTGTCTGAGCACAACTAAGGAAAAGAATGGTAATTACTCATAGTTTTCATTTTCCAGCACATTTAAAACAATTTTCTCTGCCTCAGCTAAAGCCATCACGCTCAAACCTGATGTCCCTCAAACCCCTGCTTTCAACAGGCAAACACTGCAGTGCAAATGTGTAAAACAGACCAGACAAGTCTGAGAGGCTTCAGTAAATATGCTGGCTGTTGGATAAAATTAATTACAAAGTTATTCTCTTAACATTTAAATTTACAACACTTTTATCTAGTTGAAGGTGTTCCCACACAGCTTGTGTAGTGTCCTTTGGATAAGGATGAACCAAAGTGTGCTGAATGCTTAAAAAGTAAAGATTTTCCTCCCTGAAGGAGAGGCAATTGTGTATATATATATATATATATACATTTAGACCCACTTATATATAAAACACAGACAGATATATGTGAGTTTATAAAAACACAAGTGTTCCAGAGGAATCAGGTATCTATAGTAACAAGATGCTGGTATTCTAATGTCACTGTGCTTCCTCATAATAGGGCCATTAATGAAATAGTTGTTTGATGTTCCATTGCATATAATGATAGTTTTTTGTGCTGTAAATAGACAGCGATACAGATGTGTGCAGATACATTGTTATTGCCAAAAAACTCCTCAGCAGGGCCATTAGAAACCCCCATCATTCCAGCCTCGCTTTCTTTGATTTATAGTTGAGATATTCCCAATCTACATTCAATAGCAAAACTACCTGCAATTTTGAGAATGCAATGGTTTCCTACGTGCTGCAATGTAAAAAAAAAAAAAAAAAGAAATAAAAATATAAAAATCGCTGAAGTGATGCCATGAGTTCATTTGCAATATGGAACAAGAATTGTCAGATGAGGAAGGCAACATCCTCTCACAACCATGCTGATCCTGGAGTTCTCTCTCATTCCCTGGAAAATCTGTACTGCACTGGTATAAATTTACATGATTTTTTAATCAGATAAGGAGATAGAGCATAGTTTGGGATAAGGATTCACTACAGTATTTTTGATTCTTTCTTTTTTTGTTTTAATCGCTTTTGCTAATTCTTCCTATTTTTTCTTCAGCAGATAAAGCAAAATCCACTCACATTTAGACAAATATCCTTGACTGATCAGACTGTCTAGTCTTTGACTGGCAGGAATTTACATGCTGCAACACAATTACCTTCCTCTCTTTCTTTTGGTTGTAATGTAGACAAAAAAAATCAGTCTTAAAACTTCAGATGTGAAGGTGGAATAAGGTTCTCTGTGGCTCATTTGTACCAACACACATTAACAGGTCTTTTAAGACTGGGCTCATTTTCACTTTTCTACACTCCAAGGCCCAGTGCTGTAATTTTTGGAAGAGAAGGAGCTTCCTGCTGTTCTCAAGGCCTTCTGCTGAGGAACAGATCAGCTCATTGGGTATTTACAACAGCTTTTTCTGACATGTACTGCATGGCAGCACCATATCCTCCTCTTCAGCTGGACCTAGAACTTCTGTGACAGGCAGTAACTTGTTTGAAAATATTATTATGCTGATTTTTAGTCTGTTTTGAAAAAATGGGAGTTTGGAAAGGATGTTTACTGCAGATGGTGAATGATAAGGGGTCATGCACATGATATAATACTGCTTTTAACAAACAAGTGATTTCTCTTCTATTTTCCTGAGAGCTTTATAAGGAAGGCTCCAATCTGGCCCTGAAATTTTACTCTGTTTTTAAAATACTACTTCTCAGCAAGACTAAAGCTTCCAGAAGAGATAACAGCACCTTGAAAACAAAAGCCAACATATTCAGACATCCATGCACAGATAAAAACAAACCCCTCTGAGGCAGAACCAAGTGAGTGTGTACAATTCCTACAAGTGTGTTCCAAGCAGAATGACAATTAAATGCAGCACAGTGTGCAGAGCCCCTTCAGTCTCTAGGGCTGTCTCAGAAATGCCACCCTGTTGTCCTTGGTGTTGATGGCTCTTCCTCATCCACACTGTAACTGCAAAAACACTTTTCAGTAAAATGGCTCTTAAATTTGGTGCCCTGAACAGACAGATCAGCTCTTCCAGTGAGGAGCAGCATTAAACCTCCCCCAGCCTGCACATGGTGATCTAAAACCAAAAGGGACCCCAGCAGATCCCAACAACCTGATCCCTTCCCCATGATGGAAGACCATGGAAGGGAAGCTTGTGTTTCCACACCAGGCTGGAGGGTACCAACCTCAGAGCCCCTCTCACTGACACACCTTGGGGATCAATGTCTGCAACACTTTCTGCTACAGCTCCCCATGACCTCACAAACCCTCCTTATTCTGTGTATTTTGCTCAGGAGTTGTTCTGCTGTGTTTTTATTTGCCGGAAAATGGATTATGGAAGAGTGTTATAAATACTGGAATTAATGCTTTTTAATTTTTTATAGGAGGACACGCATTTTATTCAATGTTCTGCTGTACATGTGCATATATTTCTGCAGTAAAAGGCAGTAACCACATTGGCAAAGCAACAGTGGATGGAGGGCTTTTATAACAAAACAAAGGATAGATGCCTTGCTATGTAAAATACATCCTTACTAAGGACATTTTCACCTTGAATCCCATCAGCCCTCACTTTCAGACAAATTCTGTTATTGTTTGTGAGCACTTAAACAGCACAGGATGCTTTTCACAGCTACAGTTTATAACTGCCTGCCCTTGGCTGAGGCCCATTGGAGTAAGCACAACGAGTAAACATCCTGCTCAAACACTGCACTTCTTTTGTTATCTGAGTTTAAGATGTAATGGGTCCATTTTTTTTTTCCCGAGTAATTACAAAGCATTCTCAGTTTTCCAACCTTTATGACACGCAGCAAAATATGACTTACGGCACAGAAATAATAATAAAAGCTCTCTAAAAACTTATGGCTTCCTGCACGTTGTAGAAATGCCTCTCACATTCGTTATATCTCCCACTAGAAAATTATTTCCACGGTATGTTTTAATGAATCTGGAGATGATTTTGACACCTAGGCTATTGAGAAGCAAAATTATTGTGTTTCCTGTTGATAGATTGAGGCAAGCTTTGAGCCATTCAGTAGCCGGGAGATTTTCAGACACAAAGCTGTCCTTTCCTTATAAAAAGGAAAAAATTAAAGACATTGCGCACTTGGTGCTAAATTTTGATTTTTCAAATACAGCTAACTAAAAAAAGGAAGGAGGGAGGTATGAAGAAAAGCCACAACCTGTCCAGAGCGCTGACTTACTGATTTTGGAGTGCAGAATTAATTTTAAAGAGAGAACCATCTTCATAATAAGCACATAATAACATTAAATAATATTTTGTCCATAAGCCCGAAAACCATCTAATCCATAACAGCTCAAATTCCCTTATGTGAAAACTTATTTAATACAGGCACAGCTATTTTCCCCATCTGTATGTCCAAGGAGAGGAGGTTCTGTGCAGAGCAGAGACTGTGAGTGCCCTTGCAGAGGAGCATTGGAGGGGCTGGAAAATCAGCTGCTGCTTTTTCTGAACTGAGGGGGAAGGAAAAGAGAGTCAGAGGGACTGAACTGACTTCTCAGGGCACAAATCTGTCTGACTCTGGTCACGGGTGACCAGCCCTCGTGGCTGGCTGTGTCTTTCCTGCTCTCCAGGTCGTCCCCACAATTCCATGCAGACCATCAGCACGGGGGTTACAGTCAGTGTCACACCTGAAGGACACAGCTCGTTCTAATGCCCAGGACAGGGTTAAAGGTAGATTAAAAAGTGACAAAACTACGTGGAAATAATTTGTTGCTTTTAGTTCCGTTTGAAAAAGTTTTCATTTATTCTTAAGACATCATAGAAGCAAATAAAATTCCCAAAGGGCAACTCACTGTTGTACATTTTTGCTGCATAATGAAGAATTCCAGATTAATAATTTTGCACCAGCTCTGAGTTCAGTTTGTTTGCTTCCATGTTTTCTTAAAAGCCTTAACAAAGCAAATAGGTATTATAAGTATCTCTGTGGAGATTGGTATTAAGACCTTACTCTGTTCCATCATGAAATGTAAATATTTTCTTTGAGTTAAACCAGAAGTAAATCACAAGCATAACATTTGATGTAGTTTCAATGAGGTTTTTGTGACGTCTCTGAATTGTGTGGGAAATATAAAACCAAAATGTTGTTTGAGAGGAGTCTACTGCTGTGAAGCTGCTCTTTGTATCTTTGTTTTCTGATTCCAAACTTTTTATTTTCTTTCAGAGAGCTAAATGATGTGATATGAAGAATCCTGCAGTCCAGCTTTTCCATGGGCTGCCTCTGGGCCCATGTACGTTCCTCTGGGTGTCTGGTCTAAACTGGGCAGTGCTTCTTGCCCTTTTCCCAATGTGCTTGCCTGAGGCAGATCCCACATCCATATGGAGACTGTTTGCAGATCCAAGCCAGATGTGTGCCCTGAAGAGCCACAGCTCACAGAAAGCAACAACAGAGCTCAGCTCCTGGCAAGGGAACTCGTAGTAGCCTGTGCTCCCAAGGCTATTATCTCAAACAAATGATATTTCTCCCCATCAACATTATTAAAGCCTTTGTGTCCTTTGATCTATTTATCACTGTCTGTCTTCCTTTTCTCATATCACACATCTTGGTCTAACCAAATTCTAAAGATTAAGCATCTCTCACGAAGCAGTGGTTACAGCCTTCCTGTCTTTTCTGGCTATGCACAGATAATTAATAATAATAATAATAAATAACTGTGTGCAGCTGGATGAATTATTCATAAATGAATACATCAAAATGCTTGACATTATCTTCATCTTCATATATATCCAAGAAAGATGACTAGGTATCTTTCACAGTCATTTTTCTATTAGATAGAAGGGTGAGGGTTTTGATGTGTGCTCAGTTAAGTACAGTCAAGTGAGTGCAATGCAAAGCAAAACTTCCCCAAACCCACACCCTTTCTGCCAGACCACAGGGCTGACTGTGCAAACAGGAGGCTTTGTATGTGTGCACAGTGCCCATTGCTAGAGCTGTGCAGATATGCCCACTCCCATTTCTGTGCCTGACAGTTCACCCAGGTTTTTAAATATAACTATTCACGTCCCACCTTTCTGCAGAACTGCAATTTTGCAAACTGCCTAAGTAAGTGAATTTTTTTTTTTCTGTTTCCATTATACTGGGATCATTTTAACAGAGCAGAAGAAAATGCCACATAATACATTCTTCCTTATTCTGTCTTACACTTTAAAGTACAATTATAGTCAGAACGTGAATCTAAAAATGGACTCATGGGACCAAAGTTTCAGACACTGTAAACTGGCACAGATTCATTCTCTTCTGCAGAACTGGAGTCTGCAGCTGAGAATATGACAGAATAGCTTTATATCAATGAGCTCACTTCAAGCTGCAACAGTTTCCAAGGAAAGAGTTTTCCTGCTCAGCAGCCTGATAAACAAACTTGTAAATTTAGTATCAGTGTCCTTGATATTGTGTAAGCAGCTCTAATGATTCTGTGGTCAAAAGAATTAACTATGCTGTTATTGATATAGGAGGTTGATTTAAAGCTGACCCCCCCAGGTAAATGTGCCTCCCATGTTTGCAGGACCTTGGTTTGTGCAGCAAACCCTGCAAAGGCAGCACTGAGCTCAGGCAGCAGTTTACTCTTGGGAACCCCGAAAATTTATCACTCATCTTATGGACTTGTCTCTGGACCAGAACTGTGCTCCATGAGTATTTATCCCTCATTTCTCTGGACTTAAAGAAGTATTTATTTATGCAGACCTTCCACAATATTTATGGTTGTCCTTCAGGAAAGATGGAAAGAAAAACTGAGCCCTTCCTGTGAGTGGCCTTGACAGCACAGAGCAGTACAGACACTGTATTGTGGGATGAGTCTTAAATATAAATTATGCCCTGTTTTAGATCTGCTGGGCTGGTGGATAAAGCAGTCTGGCCACCAAACTGAGCAACCTGATGGAGGATAAAGGGCAGCTCAAGTTGGTTGAAGGATATGGCTTTGACCCATCTCTGAGTAAATCTGGTGCATCTCTAGTTCCAGCTTTCCAGCAAGGTGTACCCCAAACCCAATAACTTACACAGAATGTCATCTGCTTTTTGTAAATGTTTTTGACTTTCACAGACACTTCAGTAGTAAGTTTCTATCTTCTCAGCAATAGGAATACAGAGAATAGTGTAAGTTAAATAAAGCAAATGGAAAAAAGTCAAATACATTTTTACATCTCTCTCATTTCCACAAAACAGGACATACCTAGAACTCTAACACCTCTAAACTTCCAATAATAGACCTTTAATATCAGTACACAATAAATTCAGGGGGAGATATCTAAGCCAAATAATTTTCCACTGTAAATCACACTAGTGATATCTTTGGTGATATAAACCAGTGTAGCTCCACTGATGACAATGGTTCTGTAGGAAGCTGAGGGCTGTTACACCTCTGCCCACTCACAGATCAGAGGATATGTTACCATTTAAAAACTCAGCTCAGAACTTGGAAAGCAACTGTACTCCTTTAGCACTGCTTTGTATTTCAGCTCTCCTAACTTGACTTATCAGAACAAAGTGTTCTGTTTATTAATATTTCCCCTAATTACTATAGAAACAAGCATAAACCCAGAAATACCTATACTTGCTATTGCTGAAGTTCAAATGCATGACTGTGCTACTGAAGTAAATCTCTATGAATATTTGAAATATTAGATAATTATCTCCAAAATGTGCTAATAGCCCTAAAGAAAATGGATTTTTATTTCATTTGTTACTTGCGACCTCTCAGCTCAATAATTTAGGAGAAGGTGACTGCAACCACTCCAATCTAATGGAGGGGGTAAATGCTGTTTGATTTGTGGATATTTCTGCAATCTCAAATAATCATTTCTCTAAAACAGAGAAAGTCATACGAGACACGAAGATGCACAAAGTGTTGTGCAGCCACAGGAAAACATGAGATTACTGCTCTGCTGCAAAGCAAAGAGACACAAGCCAAGAGTGACAGCTCAGTGTGGAAAAGAGCTTTGCGGGTTCTTCAGAAAGAAAAAACGCATGTCAGAGCAATACCTGATCTAATAATAACTGATAATCAATAAATAATTGATTTTTCTAACGGAAACAATTCAGAGAGGCCCAAGTTCCCTAATTCCCACCTTATTTGCACTAAGAAGAAGCGACACAGAAATGTGGCATCTGAAGGCTGGCCCAGCACACACAATATTCCCCCTGCTCATGTTGGACTCTCACCTTCCCCATGCCTTGCAATTCAAAACCTCCAGAGAAAATTAGTGTATCTTTCATTACAAAGACTGTTTTCCCTCTCCCTGCAAATTTCTGCCTCTATAAACTCCATCAAATAATATGGCTATTTTCAGCCTGTCTTTAAAAAAACCCAAAAGAACACAACAAGACTGTGGTAATGGAGACCCCAGCTGACACCTTCCTTTGTAATGTATTTCGTCTACCCTCAGATCTTTTCATTAAACAATTCACTGTCTGAAGGGGGGAAGACAGGACAGGGAAGAAATTGATTTTAGAATTCATCGTTAAACGCCCTTGGGTTTTTTTTTTCCTTTTTTTCCCCCCTCTTTGTTTTTCTAATAACAGTATGGCATTGTCTGTGGAGAGAATCAAAGAGAGAACATCAGAGAAGCCAAATCATCAGAGGGTTCGTGTCTGTATGTATGTTTTAATGCTTAAAACTCTATTATATCAGGTATTTTCTGGGAACTCTTCATGGAAACTGATTTTTTCAGTGCACAAAAATATCCACACGTTCGTGCACACACAAACTAAGGATTTTTTTGTTAAGTGCTCTTGAAGTGCATGGGCTGGGATGGCCTTTTCATCTCTCCTGGTTGACAGGTCAACTGCCTCACTGCAGCACTACCATGGGCTCCTAAAAGCTTTTTCAGCTTTATGAACAAACTGATAGAAAACTTGTTAAGTCTGACCCTGCAATTATGTTGCATTGAGCAGGATCAGCACAGTTATTGCCTCTTCCAATCTTCCCTTTGTCGGTTCAAATGCAAAGAGCACTGATACACGTTAATGGCAACCGAATAATAGTGAAGCCTCAACATTCATTTTTAACCCAACTATTTTGGTAATAAGTCCATTTGTAGATAATGAGGCAGCTGTCAATGGCAGGGATGTGTTATAATCACTCCAAACTACACAGAGGACAGAGGAATTGGCAGAAAGTCTAAGTTAATTCTATAAAGATCCCTGTGTCCTCCATTATGTTAAAAAAATCTTATGAGGAGCGCTCACACCTCTTTTCTGCCTGGTGTAGTGTAAATAAAGAAATAAAACATGTAACTCTGTCCCACAGCAGAGATTACCCCCTGTTTGTAATTTCAGAGAAACATTAGCAGGTGAATTAGTAAATTTGGATAGGAAATTAAGTTTTTTTCCATGGACAAAAGATCTGCCTGGAGAAATACGACGAGGTGCTCCATGAGAAGCAGCCTTTCAAAAAAGACTGATCTGGCACATTCTGGGTCAGCTGGAGGTAGTTGCAGCAGAGGGAACCAGGCAGGATCCCCTGAGCCAGCTCCCTGTGAGTGAGCAGCAATTTTGGAATGACACCTAGAAGGGCCCTTCCAAACAGAAGGAATACTGTGACTCCAGTGCCACCAAAGCTGGAATTCACTCAGCAAGGAACATGTAGCAATTACAGGGAGCCTGTCAAACTGTGCCTGGAGAATTATGTGCATTGTGAATTTTGGGTTGGTTTACTCCTGTTAACTAAGTCCTTAAGAACTAGTTCTGATCTCCCACGAAGACATTTTTAAATTGAAATGGTGTCACACAATTTCTGGTTTGTTTATGAGCCAATGATATTTACTCTGGATACCACCTAATACAAGGTTTTTAAACTGAAAGCATATGCTTTGGAAAATTGCTTCTCAAAGCACAACACCCTTCATCTCCCACATCCTGGGATTCAAAGGTACAACTTTACTCAGCGTCCGAGATTTGTAGCACATTCATGAAGCATTACCTGCCTTCACACCTATTGGGATCATTGTGTTGGCAAATTTAAAGTTGTAATTTAACTTATACTTAGGGTGGTTATTGCATAGTTTAAAGACTTCATTAGCAAGATTCAAAAAGGCCATTAAACACCATTTTTCAGCTGTGGTGAATGGAAAATCTAAGAAAAACCTCAAAGCTTGTTTTAAATTTAGAAAAATCTCCTGTGGTTGCTGATTCACGGTGATCATTCTTGTAAGTTTAAAATCAGTGATTATTGTGGGTTTGTCTATCAGGAAGTGGGATTTTTTGGCACTGTACACACAGTTACTGATATTAGTCCTGCTTTGCTTTCCTCAGCTTTTTACTTAAGGTAATTACCAGAGGAAACCCTCCCAGAAACAAAGATCCAGGACACGAGGCTCTCGTGCACAGAAGGTGACAGAAGCTGGATTGACTAAAACCTGCCCTTAGAAGAACCACCAGTCACTCAAATCCAAACCTATTCATCAGCTGCTCCCAGAATCTGATTTTTAATATTTCTTTTTCATATTTAAAACTGGCTCATGTGAGCTTGGAGGTGACAGGGATTCCTGCTGATACAACCCTGAGCCTCTCAGTGCTGTTCCCTTAGAGCTCAGCTCCTGGACTGTGGGGAGCCCACTCAATCCATGACACAGTGCTATCTGAAAGGAAGGACTAGTTGTATATTTGGGTTCTAAAAATGAAAGCTGGGCCCTCTCTTAACTGCTGTGGAGTTGCAGGTGAATGTCAGCCCTGAACGCCCCCTGCTCAGCTGGCTGAGAGCTGGAAGTGTTACAGCCAAGCCATCGCTCTCCAGGGAGGAGTAGGGGGAAAAGAAATGGTTTTGCCATCTAAACCAGTGCAACTCCAGCTCAAACAAGCCCCCTGCCTGGTGGGTACCTTGGTACATTGTCACTTATTGATCAGCTCCGTGACACAAAATCCCTTGGATCCCTTTCCCCATAACGGGCAGGGTCTGTGTCTCCGGGTACAGCTCACGGCTGGCACTGAACATCACTGAGCCCCAAGGGGTCACTGATCTCCTCTCTGCTGTCTTTGAGCCTGAACACAAAGGCTTTAAGATTTAGTTCACACAGACCCCAATCAGTCTGGGTTTTCTCAGAGAACTTTTCAAACCAAGGAATGTAAAGGAATTTAAATCCTGTCTATGGTGTAGCACGAGAGCTCCGAGTTATAATATTCCCTTACACTCTGTATATGTTTTGAACCATCTGTGGCACTGACACCAAACAGGGAGCCAACAACTTCAGCTATAATTGGTGAGAGCTGTAGGTACAAATAAACACCAGTTTTTCTCTTTAGTATATACAACACATGGAGCAGTGCTGTAGGTCGGGAGAATTATGTCTCAGTCTTCTGTGGGCAGGTTTCTGATAGAGGTTTTATTTTTTGATGTTGCAAGCTTTCAAGGAGTTATGACATTATTGTTTCTTTCCAGATTGCCTTGATTGAGATCAAAGTTCAGGAGTTGTATTATGTTACCCAAAGATTGCTTTGCTCCTGTTCTTTCCAAAGAATTGCATGGATCTGCAGTGAGCAGCTTCAGAAGCAGCAAGCCTTGGCTTCATTCTCACTTACACTAATGAAAATCAGGACTAGTGAAGCACAATCAAGCTCATGTAAAAGAGAGGAGACTCCTTTCCTTGGTTTTCTCTCTTGTTATTTACAGAGTGGCTAAAAAGGAGTTAGTGAAAGGATGCAACTGGTTTTAAACTGTTTTCATTGTTATATCTCCTTTCACACTCCTGCTTTTCAGGGTAATTCTGACTTCAATGCCCTTTATACTTATCATATAACTCCACAAGGGAATTGTTGTATGCAGTGGATAATTAAGCATCTTTGCTGATGGTAGTCTTTGACTATGGCAGGATTCTTACAGAACTAGTCTTATTTTCTGAACTGTTTTGTCATTTGCTAATTAGAGCCTGGCCTTAAGGTCTTTTAGAAACATTTTCCTGAACTCATCTTATTATCCAAAACTTTTCTCTTAGTTTTCCTAGGCAACATATAGCAGCTAATTGCTAATGTATATATTCATTTCCAACAGAACCTTTCTCCTCAGTGAGGAGTTCTTTCCTGCTGCTTCTTCTCCAGTGAAAAGTTGAAACTTGTTGCCCTGAGAAGGACAGAGAATGGATTTGTTGTAAAAAACAATAGTATTCTGTTGTTATTTTAGTGTCAGTCAATGTTATCCTGAGGATGCTGTATGGGAATATCCTGAAATCTCCTAGATAGGAGCTGAGATCTGAAATCAGGGGTTATGCACACAGAGAACATGTGTGCTGTGAAATACAAGATCACTCCAAGGTAGAGTCATGACTTGGAAGCCTTGGAGCAAAATTCAGGGAAATGGAGCAAAATTAAGAGCTTAATTGTGTGAAGACTCTATTCTGTTTTACTTTACACACATGAATTTCCCCTGTAAAGCTAAAGCACTACTTGAATATTTAAAATTAAGCACACAATTAAATGCTTTCCTGGATTCAAGCCAGGCTGCTCAGCAACTTGCTGTATTATCCCTCTGGAGAGCAGTTACTTTGTCTTTTGAAAGCCAATTTGTCCACCCTTAATGAATCACTTCTTGCCTCTGCCCTGTATTTTATTTCACTGGTTCTTACATACATTTTTATGAGCTGAAACGACCATCCTGCCACCCTTCAAACACTTCTGACAACCCAAATACTCAGCCCAGGGTAGTACTGAATCCACACTCGTGGCAGGATGAAGATCCATAATGTTACCACGGGAATACAAAGTGTGAAGTGCAAAATCACAGTGTCTTTGCCAAACCTGAGCAGAAAATGAAGCCACAAAAGACTGCAGCTCAGGAGGATGAGAAGGGAAGGGAGTCAGCCACCAGCCCAACGTTATCATGATACAGTGTTTCTGTTCTGCTCCACAGAAATACAAACCACAAGAGAATACTGAGAAAAACCCATCACTAACAGGTTTATGTACTTCATAACCACCCAGCTAAGAGAGCTGCAGCTCTGCAAACAATCTGCCTATGACTGACAAAGCATTTATTAAATCAAACAAGATGCTTTTGGCACTTCCAAAACAATTGAAATGGGAGGAGAAAGGATGAAGGGAGGCACCTGTGTGAAACTATCTCAGGCAAGGGTATCAAAAATACACAAGCCATAGGACCCTCTAGATGTTGTTTTTCCTTGTGGTCTAGCAATTCATTTTGCTTTAACAAAGACATAAGAATTGATGAGAGCAAAACTCTCTTACCCACTAATTATTTGTCATGGTAAAATACACACTGTACAGTTCTTAGTTCACTCCTTACTGCTCTAAAATGTCTGACAGCTGCAGGAAATATCTGTACACTTCCGAGAGGAAAAAGGAAAGTTTAGGCAAACTAAAAAGCCTTTGACAGGATCGGGAAAATGAAATGGGGGAAAACACGGACTGGATGAAAGCTGGAATTCGGAATGGAGGAAAACCAGGACTGGATCATGACTGGAATACGGAATGGGGGAAAACTAAACTGGATCAGGATCGAAATCTGAAATGGGGGAAAACCCTGATTGGATTAAACCCCGAATACGGAATGGGAGGAAAACCCGGACTGGATCATAGCCAGAACATGGAATGGAGGAAAACCCGGACTGGATCAAGACTGGAATAAGGAACGGGGGAAACCTGGACTGGATCAGAGCCAGAATATGGAATGGAGGAAAACCCAGACTGGATTAGGCCTGGGACCCAGAATGGAGGAAAACCTGGACTGGGTCATGGCTGGAATAAGGAATAGGGGAAGAGCTCAGTTAAGCCTCTCGAGTGCCAGAGAACTGAATAAAAGTGTTCAAAAGGTGTCCCACCATAGCAGCCAAACTGGAGCTGTTCCTTCCCATGTCAACACCTCCACCCTGCACTGCAGAGACACCCTGGAGATGTGTCAGTGCTTCCCATCCCATCGGAGCAGGGCCCCAGCAGCCCCAAAGCCTCTCACGGAAGTTACAGGAACAATAAAGAGGAATCAGGATGTAAGATATTCTAAGAGTTAACCCGATGCCTCTACCTGGTTTAAAATTAGACCTGTAATCCAGCTGTTCGGGTTTACACCTCCAGTTCCCCTCTCTGGTCATTCCCAGAGTGCTGAAGCTGATGAGGAGCATTCAGATGGGTTTTGCTCGTTCCAGGTAAACTGGTAAAAGAGAGATGACACAGTTCTGTATCTTTTAGCTTAAAAATTAGCTTAAAAACTGCTGCTTGGCTTTCTAGAAAGCGATGTCACCAGAAGATATGTCTTACAGGAGAGGTATGGGTTTGGACTGTGTTAAATCTGTGGGAGCAACAGAGATTCTGTCAAAACAAGGAAACCTTTTGCTTGTTTTACAGCAACGAAACAACTTCTGAAACACCATGTGAAACAGAAGGCTCCAGCTCATCAAATCTACATTATATGCATGACTACTCCCCAGAACAACAAAAATTAGCCTGTTCCTATGAAGAAAGTATAAGATGGCAAGGTGGATTTTATCCTTTTACTCACTACCTGACTTGTGGTGGGAAGACAAGGCAGCTGTTGTAAGGACCATACAGCATCCTGGGCCACACGTGCAGTCTGGGAGAATCCGTCCCAGGGGTGCAGAGACAGTACAGTGTCTGTCCTCATTTAATAAATGTGGCTCTCTCAGTTGGATGAATTTGGTTACCTGCAGGAGTTCTCACTCTGACAGTCTTTGGAATTAGCTGTGCTAGGAAAACTGCCGTAGGAAGTGTTAGGAGTGTATCCATAACTGAAATGGATAGTGTAATAGTGAATGACATCTGATATTTTTGGCACAAAACTGGTACTTAGTTATTTCAAGCTATCACATTGCACCATGCAATGGCAGAGGGAGCCAAGATGATAAAATACCAGCTACAAATTCAGAGGCCTATTCTCTCCATCTATTTTTAGGAATTCAGGTTGCTATCAGCTCCTATACCATTTCTAGAGGAAGGAACATGACAGACCAACAATTCAGTGGAGGGACTTGGAGCAGCCTGTCAAGCTCAGGTTGTCAGAAAGACCCAGTTTGTTGGTATTCAAATTCCTAGCAGGTTAGATGACCTGAATGTAGTTCTAAAGTAAAAAAAAAAAAAAAAGAAAAAAGAAAAAAGAAAAAAAGAAATCACCTACTTTAATAACCAAAGGAAAGTCACTGCAAGAGAGGTTTGTAGGAAAGTAAATACTCGTGAAATTATCTTCTCCCTCTCTATGGTTACCAAATAAAATCAAAGTGATACTCAGGATATTGAATTCCAACAAGATACTCATCTGTACAGACTTCCCTCAGGTGGAAACCAAATAGCTAAAAAGTGACTCTGGAATTCTGTTTCTGCAGTTTCCAAATCAGACCATTTCATAACTGGATCTGTGACACCTGTGATCAGCTATGGCACTTAGAGCAAATTCTGAAAACACACACATTTTTTAGGGAACAAGAAGAAAACCTTTTCAGAGGTGAGCAATAAAATAAAAGGAAGGAAATGGCTCTCAACCGACCTCAAAAATTGTATATATTAAAAAGTTCTGGCTGTACCTCAGCACAAGTACACATAACCTTTAATACCTTCATTGTTAAGATTTGCCAGTTAAGAAAGGGCTATTATCTGTCTTTTATAGGTAGGGAACAGCACCCAGAGAGCCTGACTAACTTGTTCAGTGTCGTAAAGGGATCACATAGTAGAGCTGAGAATTAAACTTTGTTCTCAGAGCTCTCAAATAAATGCCGTTGTTCGTGAGCTCTTTAAATAAAAAGCGTTTAACAGGAAAAAAGAGGAGGCAAGGGAAGAGGAGTATTTGATCACCAAAGAATTGTGAGTGTTAGGAGGAACAAAACTCAATGCAATTTAATGTAGGAAAATGCTATAAGGCGCTTTTAACAAATAAATCAACCTGACCACAAAAAACCCAAACCAACAAACAAAACCTAAGAGGAAGGACTATTTCTAATTCTGTATTTAAATGGAAAAGTGTAATATATTTTCAGTATGAAACAGAAAATCAAACATTATTAATTCCCTAATTATGCTGAAAATCATATTACACTGCACCATCATAGCATTTAAAGGGGAGTTCTTCTGATTCAAACTTATCCGATCTACAATGTTCAAAATGACCAGAAAATTCCACCCTACCTGCATTTATTATGTTATCATTATCTATAATGGAAAAAGCTAATCAGTTAGGAGGTGCTCTGTGAGAATTGAAGGTTAAAGAGGGAGTGTTTTTCAACCTGAAATAATCAATAATTCAGTTCTGATCAATTCTAATTTCTATGCAAATCAATGCCTTAACCCTGGCCCATCTATTAACTGAAGTCCACGTGGAATGAACTTAGATCACACAAGGAACCTCAATTAAATTCAGGCCTGGAACTTGATACCAAAGTGAAAAATTACCTGTGATGGTCAAAAGCTGATGGTTGGACTAAGTGACTGAGATAACAGGAGTGGGGCCCACTGGCAGCATTAGAAACTCTGAGATCCCATGTGTGCCCCCAAAATCCAAGGAGCAGCTGAACAGCAGAGGGGGTGATGTGCTCTGGATACTTGGAGCATTTTTTATAAAGATATTCTCTGCAATACGGTAATTTCCATAAGAATTCTCTTACCCAGTGTGCATTTATTTATGCACACCACATATTCATGCCTGTCAGGAGATGTCTGCATGAAGATTTACTTTAGTGGATATACTACAGTGTCCCTCCAAATGATGCCTCTTTTACTGGTGCTGAAACACAAACAGCAAAGCTCCTCATGCTTGAAAATCGTCCCCATTAGCACGACCTTCCTAAGCAGTTAATTCCTGCTCTGGAATATATTTGTAGCGTGGCTGGTGTATGGCTTAAGGTAAAAAAAATACTATAGAAATCTGCAATCTGGCCTGTCTTCAATTTTCCCTCCCAGCAAATATTTTCTGTTTGCCTCCTCATTATTCCTGAGTTGTACTCTCTGCTGGAACATCATTCACATAGAATGGTTTATGGCTGTTGTTGTCTTGGAAGACAACAATTAAAATCTCTCACCGCTACCAAATGTTGCCACACTGTTCACCAAACAAGCCTTGGAAGTGAACAGTGAGGAAGGAGCACACACAGACAGAAGAGAAAAGAACACAGAAAAACAGTCCTGTACACTTTCCTCCTTAAATCACAATAAAGATCATAAAACCTCCCCAAAAACAAGGGAATAATCCTGAATAGCTGGGAGCTTACACTGACAAACGGCATGAAATCTTCCTTATGGTGTTTCCTCTTCTTTAATTTAGTTGTAAACTAGCTTGGAATAAATTCTGGAGTCTCCAAATACGCATTAAAATGAGTATGGCACAGGGAAAAATCTGCTTAGAAATAATCTGCATGTAAGGCTGCATTGTTCAAAGAAGCATTTTTCCAAGCAATACTCTGACTACATGTCCCCATGAGAGAGACTCCGTTCATCATCTAAAAGGCTGTAATTAATTGGGAAAAAAATAACTGAAAGCCATTATTGGGAAACACATGGGAGGTGAGAGAGACTATTAAATTTATTTCCAAGAGGAGATGGGGAAAGTATTACATTTCCCTGCCCAAATAACCTTAGTTAATATACATTGATCAACTACTGCTTCAGATAGAAGCATGGCTTATCAGTTTATCAACATCTCAAGGTTTTATGCCAATTGTTCTGACATGTTCTCAATAAATATAATAATAGCAAAAGGCCAAAAAAAGGAAATGGGCAGATCCATCTTTCAGTGACTACTACCACCACCTCAGTAGATCAATACATGTCAGAACGTTCTTATCATTTGGAAAACAGAAATCCTTTTATGGCAATAAAACTTAAGTATTTTAGTTATTAATTTAGATCAATCATGACAGACCCAGGAAATTTCAGACTGGCACAGGAAAACCACAAAATTAATCCCAACTAATTGGGAAAAACGTGTGATCTCAAGTGAAACTTCCACCTGTTACGTGGGTTTGAGATTTATGTCCAGATTTTCAATGCCTATTTAAGGGGGCAGATTCTGATTTTGCCTCCTGATGGAATTCTGTAAAATAAGTAAAATAAAACTAATGTGCAGTTTCATATTACTGTCAATAAGAGAATAACCAAATTCTGTTTTCTGGAACTGGAACATGAGAATTGTCATACCAAATATTACAATACTGCCAAATACAGGTTATAATGTTGCTGCTCTAAGCACTGAGCAGAAACAGCTGTTACAGCAGAAAGGGTTGAAGTTTTTGTAGGCTTTTCTGTATTTGAGAATACCAAATTCTCCTTTCTCAAAGGAAAAGAGTTGTTTTAAGTGGGAGGGTTGATACTCCCAGAGATTTAAATAGATCTAGGAGAACTGGATGTCATTATTATCATGTCTATAGCTGTCTATGGCCACTGACAAATAAAATCCAGGTCATCCTGAAATTTAATATTGTAGCTCACTCAGCATTTTTGTAAAGTGATAAATGAAACATTTTTCCTTAAAAGACAAATTTAACTATTGGACTTGATGATCTTAAAGATCTTTTCCAACCTAAACAGTTCTATGATTCTATGAATCTATACAATTTAGCTGATTTTCCTGATTAGAGTAAACATTGATAGCTACTGTCTGGTTGTGCTAAATAGTGATTCAGGCATTCCTGTCATTATTTGTCAATTCACACAGAACACCAACCAGGTTTCAAAAGCTGCACACATGCAATTCATTTTGAGCCTACGAGCTGCTGCTTCATCTGAGAAGGCTGGAAGAAAGCTTAGATATAAAAATTATATATAGAAAGCTCAGATATAAAAATTATATAAAGGTTGTGTATGTTCATGAAAGAAAGATGGCACCACAGTCAACTTTACTCTCACCCAAGGCTTGGAATTTATATAGGGCATATTTCAGGGGAAGGCTGTGGTTGTATTTTATATTTGGCTGCACTACCACAATTCTAATCCTTGGCACAGGGGAAAACTGTCATGTCAGACAAACTCCAGCTGTCCACTGTGCCTGTCACTTCCTTCAGCTTCAAGTTTGCAGCAAAGGGATGGAGGGGTCTGTGAGCACGTTAGTGAGGCCTCGGCAGAGGGACCCGAGGGACAGCAGGAGCAGGAGGAGGAGGAGGAGGAGGAGGAGGACAGGAGCTGGCTGAGCAGGGAGGAGGGATGGGGAGAAAGGGACAAGCACATTAGAAGTGAGAAAAGTGCTAAGAGAGGGTAGGATGGGCAGAGAATAAAAGCCTGGGCAGGGAATGGAAAGCGAACAAGACGATAAAGAGTAAAAAGCCACAGGGTGTTCCTCAGGGATGTTTGCTTTCTGGAGAGAAGAGGGAGCTGATGGACACTTGTTTTTAAAAGTTCTCAGTGCACAGGTTCTTTTAAGGTAAACCTGGATGGCTCTTGGTTGGCTGCCATGTCACTGAAACGATTCCTCCCCCAGAGGAATGACATCAGGACATGCATGATGGACTCCACCTGATGTCACTGTCTGTGGCTTCCAGCCATGTGGCTCTCAGGAAGTGCAAAGCCAAAATTTGTGGAAGGTTATTCAAAGGGAAGAGCAAGAGACTTTTATCTCTTGAATGTGAGACATTATCTCCTTCCACCCCTAAGTACACACATCTCGAGGTGAATGAAACCTGAAAAATCAACACACAGGTGTTCTGGGTTCATTAACACAGAATAACAGTAACAAACAGGAGATTTAGAGTCAGGTTCACTTGCAAAGCCTTGGTACCAAATTGATGAAAAACCTGGTTTGTGGGTGTTTCTCCAGTCACCTGGAATAGCCATGAACTGCTGACAGAAAGAAAAGGGTCTGAGCACAGAGATGAAAGTGCAGCTAAATAATAAACCCTCTGCAGCACTTCATCGTGTCCTTGCTTTTGCTTGCAATGACCATTGGAAGGATACCAAGAGCAAGTCATTGATGCTGGAACATTGGAGATGGCAAGGGCTACCTGGAAGAGATTTTGGAGATGAGTGTTCCTACACTTCATTACAAGGGTAAACATCAGTCCCCCTCAAAGACAGTGCTTCTTTAGTAGGAAGAATTCCTTTGAAAATGCATGTTCACTCATTATTCAGTCTAAAATACTTCTGGAAAGTATTTTGCCTATGTTCAGATAGAGGTGGATAAAACATCCATCCCCAATCGAGGGCATCTTCATCCAGAGATGATGGAACAAGGAGCCCAGGGGCTGCCTTGCCCTGCACTTCTTATCAGTGGTCCTGCAGCTGGTCTTGAGAAAAAAAAAAAAAGGAAATAAAAAACTTAACTTGGCTTTGAGTATTAAACCACTGAACATTCTTTGCAGCTTTTATACTCAGTCTAGTATTTTCTATTTCTTTTATTTTGATAAAACTTTGGTCTATAATTAAGCGCCCCACAGGGTCACCCCTGTTTTCAGAGGTCTGGAATACATTGGCATGTGCCTTTTGGGGAATTTTTAAATTGCCTTCCAATCTTTTGTCGGAAGTTGTATGTCCTATACCTCTAAAAATAATTTCTTTTCAGTATAAAAGATAATTTCTTAGAAAATAATAGTATCGATAATGTTGTTTAATTTTCTTTCAAAAAGGGTCCTCCCCTCCAGTTTAGCTTTTGTTTAGCTTCTTAGAACTGTACTTTAAGCTTTTCAGAGTTGCAGATGTACAATTTTGAAAGGCTGGTTCATTAATTTTTTTTCTCTCAATCGTTTCATCAACTGATCATACAATGATTTATAATGAAACTCAGATTCCAAGGAACAAATGAAAACAACGTATAAAAATATGAAACTGCTAATCAAGAGCCGAATAAACCTACTTTCCAGTTCAAAAGAAAGCAGTGTGTTGTGCTTTTATAATATTTCTGTATTTCTGTTCTCTTTGCCAAGACAGGAGATTAATCTTGAAGGAGCAAATGCCTGACCCCACGGGCTGTTCTGTGAGGTGGCACAACAGGCTGAATAATACTGGAAAAAAAATCACAAACACAAAACAGAGATGAATCTGCCTCGTTCAAAATACTAATGCAGGCTACAGGAATGTGTTATAATCACACATTTTTGCTAAAATAATGACAAGCAACTCTCTCCATGTTTTTTCCATTCCTCTGAGAATTTGTGTCCACAGTTAATTTTCAGCAGTTCCACAAAATCCCAAACTAACCGACTCTCTTCAGTGGTATTTTAATTAAAATAGCAGGTTCACATACAGAATATTTTAGCTAATTTTAGGACATGTTCAGAGTGCTTTTATCGAATTTCATTAAGACTCACTGCAGGTGCATTAAAACTTTGCAATTTTAGTTTTGTCTGGTTTTTTTTCCCGTGAGTGATGTTTCAAGGGCATATCAGAAACATACCAAATCATGAAAGACTCTATTCAGCAAAATTAAGCTTTTCCAGTGCTGAGTAATTAAAGCTCTGCAGGCTTCCATGGCTCTGTACAGAGCTTAATCCTGACAGAAATTTAAAAGTAAAGAAAAAATAAAATCTGTTTACAACCACTGTAGAAAGCCTTCATTAGCTTTGTATTCTTGACCCTATTCCCAAGAAGTCATTAGGAATCTGCACATGCAATGAGGGAGGGGAGGGCTCGTGGTCAGAGTTCTGCCATGACATTCAGAAGATAATTCTCCAGATTCAAGGGACTGCCACATGTGTTAGGGTTGACCTTTCTCTATCCTAACTCTTAGTTGTCAAAATAAGAATGATAATACCTCGCTAAGGTTCAGGAGTTACAGAATGTCAAAAGGCCTGCAACCTATTGAAAAGAAAAAAACCCAACCATCATGGCTTTAATATATTTGTAGCATATCTAAAACCAGCTGCATATTTACTAAAAAGAGGCAATACCTCGAGGAACTGAGTTCTGGTCAGTCAAAATAAAGAAATACCAAAGGAATACAAACAGCTAATGATTATCCTGGGAAACTGGATGTGGTAAGATGACTGCATTTGTTATGAAGCATCTTTTTATGTCTTCCTGTAGCTTTCTCTAGCTTTGGTCTTGGCAATTCCACAAAAATGAAACTGCAGGCTGAGCAAAAGTCACTGCATAAAGTTAATATAGTTTAGAGTCTTGCAATATATGAAAAAGCCCACGAATTCTCTTTCACAGGTTTTCATTTCTCCGAGTCTAAATTAAACTCCCAACATCGTACGCTGCATAGAGCCTGGAGCTTCCACTAATAGACCTGTTTCTACAGGAAGAAGCAATTGTTTCTCAAGAAATGACTGTGAAGCCAACACAAGAAAGAGAGTGGGGATGAATCTGGTAAGGATGGCCTAAGTGGAACTCAGCCCTTTATGCTGTATCCTGCTTTTTGTTCTTGTGTCATGGAAAAGGTTAATAATCCAAATATGTTACCAAAATATACTACACTGTGACAAAAGGGAAAAAAACCTCACTCTTGCTTCTCACCCTTACAGTAGGTTTTAGCAGACCCCAAATCAAGTGATGAACAGAAGTAAACACAAATCTACCATTGGGTGTTTTGTCCCTTGCAGTCATTTCCACCCCAGCAGTCAAACACACCCGTTCTATGAACACTCACAAACCAAACTGCAGCTGCTTCCCTGGTGGTGTCCAATATTATCAGAAGCTGCCCCATTCCAAGAGAGGACACCCATTAACAGCAACCATCATTGCCTCTAATTGCCCACAGGATGTTCAGAAGCTGTTTTGGATTCATCTGCAAGGATTCTCTGCAGATTGATGTCAGCAAGTTCAGAAGCAGGACCACTGACAGCACGGTGGGGATGGTGTAGGAGTCTACAGCCTCCTCATGAGGGGAAGGGGGAGTGCAGACACTGATCTCTGCTCCGTGGGGACCAGAGACAGGACCCAAAGGAATGGTCTCAAGTTGTGTCAGGGAAGGTTTAGGTTGGATCTCAGGAAAAGATTCTTCCCCCAGAGGGTGGTCGGCCACTGACCAGGCTCCCCAGGGTGGTGGGTACAGCACCAAGGCTGCCAGAGCTCAGGGAGCATTTGGATGAGACTCTCAGGCACAGGGTGTGGCTCTTGGGGATGGTCCTGTGCAGGGCTAAGGGTGGGACTTGATGATTCTTGTGGGTCCCTTCCAGCATATTCTGTGTTGGTGTGATGGATGGTGCCCACGTGGGTTGGTAAAGCAGTGATGGAACAGGGATGGAAGAGACATCAGCTTCCAAACCACTTGCCTACACTCATACAAAGAGGGACAAGAACCATGGAAAACCAGTACCTCCCTTCTCCTTGAGTCTCCATCAGAACAACACCCAAAATGTGACCATAATTGCCAAAGGAGGCTCTGCAGGTGAGAGCAAATCTCCCCTGGCACAGGGACGGGAGCACGAGCCCAAACACAAACCAGTGTGTGACGGCACAAATAAACATCTGTGAACTTGCCCCATTTGTGCAAGTCACAGAAATCCTGCTAATTCAATGGTGAACACTGGTTGGGGAAAGGCTGGGTAAACAAAACATGAAAAGATATTTTCCTTTAATTTGGCCCAGCAGAGAAGGGAAGAGAGTGCCCAGACAATAAAGGAATCTATGGATTAGTCACACGCTTTGTTCAAGCGATGCCTCTGCTCAGTTAAACTTGCCCTCCCTGACCTGCCTTCGAGATGTGTTATCATATTTTCTCTGAGTATTATTCTGGAAAAAAAACAAGACAAGCAATTCTTTTTTATTGATTTCTTCTGCCAGGTTTCTTGATGCAGAAGTACATTTTATGATCAAACTTCAGTCTTTACTTTTACGATGGTAAACAATATACAGTGCATTTTTTACTATTTTTTTAAAAGAAGAGTGTGTGCACATTTGATGAAGGAGGTAGAAGAAATGGGTTGTTTCAAACCATTCAAAGTTCAATTCCCTATATATTTCCTGTTCTGTTCCTTCAACCTACTTAACAAAAACCATCACTGGAGGTTAACAGTCCAGTATTGCCCAGAAGGCAAGAAAAAGTGGAAATCAACTTCTTCAAAACTTTCCTTCCTAATTGCCAATTAAATATTAATTAAGTCTTACTTAATACATACATCTGCAATGCAGCTGAATGCCACCAGAGCATGAGTCACAGCTCTGCTCACTGGCTAATGAAGTCACCGCTATGTCAGCCTGCACACCCGGGCATACAAAAGTTTACAGCTCCCTGAAATTAATTCATAGTGCATTTGTCCCTTCTTGAAAAATTGCAAATAACCTTCCCATCCTGCCCTTTAGGATGTCTGCAGACATTACTGTGTCTCTCATGCTAAATGAGGGGTATGTTTCCCCGTGGAGGCTTTGCAGGAGAAGGTCACGTGGTTTCTCACCCAACTTTGAAAGAAAAGGACTGGCTAAACCCCCAAAAGGTGTAGCAGGTACCTACACTGGCACCTTTAACTAGAGACAGGTTTGATGTCTCCCAGAAGAATATTCAAGACTTATTTAAAGGAAAAAAAAAAGAGAAATCTGCTCTTCTTTTAAGTGTTGATCATATGTACTATAAAGGAGTGGAAAACGTTTAATATCTACAGACATGTTTATAAAATAAAGCTAAACCAGAGTGGTTCTACTTAAATTCCATCTTGTATTTTGTCAGAGAACAGGCAAATATGGAAGAAAGGATCATAAGCAGCACCTGACTGCTCCAGAATCTGGAATCACAGCACTCATCCATAATTTACAAGTTACTGCAACAGTTCATATACAGCTACTTCACATAGTTTTCACCCCATCAGCCAGACTAATGCTGACAGAAGGCTTTCTGTCCTTCACTAAATCATGATGGTCATGAGCCATTTTTCTGAAAATTCTGAAAATAAATGCAAAAATATAGAAATACAAACCCCTACAGATTTAGTAAGCAGCACTGACAGAATTACTTAAAGACCAGGGAATTCTTGTACTGCTGTGTGAGGTGGGGATGGAGAAAGAAAAGAACCTGTTCAGATTGAAAAAGAGAGAAAATATGAAGCAAGACAGAAACCCAGATGTTTTCCCTTACACAACCCCAATACAAATGCATTAAATCATCATTTTATCTATCTTGATCTGCTTTTTAAAGAGAATTCTGAGTATCATTTTGGAGGAAACATGAATTAAAGAGCTGTTTATTAAAATGCTGGATTCTTTACCTGAGTGCCAAGAAACAACAAACCTCACACTGCTCATCACCCTGTGCTGGTTGCCCACCTTGTCATTAGGGGGACACATAAACAGTGAGGAGTGTATTTAATGCCCTTCCTCATAAATGGAAACCCATAGATTTCCTCTAACAAATATCTTGGGAAAAGAAGCTTTGTGTTGTCAAATACTGAGCAACTTAATCAATATGCAACACTAAAGAAAGCTCAAGCACTCCAAAATACCACCACCTCAGCACGTATGAAAAGCAAGAGTTCAACCTTACAGGTTTTCAGGGAGGGAAAACGCAGCAGGTTTAATTTTTCTTTTCAGGAAAAGCACTGTCACAATAAGAACTGGCCTCAGCAGAAGCCTTTATGTGCAAACAGAGAAAAATCGTGTAAAACACTGACTTAAATATCTAAAATCTGGTTTGGAAACTCCTCCCTTTTCTAGTTCAAAGCAAAACCACCCCTCTATTTCTCTAGAGGAAAGAATACGCCCCAACACTTTCATGGTTTGGGAAGGTTTAGAAAAATTGTAAATATGCTACAAATACTGAGAAAAATTATTATTACTTGTTTATGATACTTTGCTGGCTTGAAATTTGCATTTAATGTCACTTAAACAATGCAGAAGGAAATGGGGATGTCAGTTTTCACGGTTTTCTAGTTTTAAATACACATAGAATAATAAAAACATTATGTTTTCTCTGGTTTCTATACCACTAATGCAGTATATTCCTATTTATTAGACCAAATCACAAGTATTTCCATGACAGGTATTTTGTTAAGTCTTCTGTTCAATTCTGATTTTAGAATGTTTTTATCTTGAAAAAATATATATATATATACACACATATACACTTTTTCTAGATCAAGGGTCTCTATCTCGGTAATGAGGCCTTGCCAAGAAGCAGTAATCCAGCAAATAGTAAGACAAAAATCTGTTCCTACTGCCAAAACTCCCAATTTCAGGACACATGGAGCACGTAAGGGAAGGGTAGAGAAAGCTGAGATCATTTACATCTTCCCACTTATCAGAGAGATGTATTCACCTAAGTGAAGTTAAGGAAAAACATTCGTAATTGTCATGAGATTTCCAATAAAATTCAGAGAGTTCCCAACAGCCTTTCCCTTGGCTGCCTCTCTCTCTGAGGCAGGACTGAACTCTTGGCTCTTCTGCTGTTCCAGCAGAGCATCTGGGGGTTGTTGAACACACTTATTTCCTGCTCTAGCATCAACTCTGGGTTCTGTTGTTAAATGGCATCACAGCCTGACTTTGGTTTGGATTTTGGTGCTTCTCCAAGCATTTTTGTGGTAAGAAGACTTCAAGGTCCCTGCTTTCCACGGTTCCTGCTGATCAACGAGGTCAAGCACAGGCTGTGCCTTGGGCCAGTGCTCAGGGGTAAGTGCTGCTGCATCCCCTGACCCTGGGCAAGCAAGCAGAGAACACCCAGCACACACCAGGTCATGGAACTTTTCCCACAGGACTCTGCCTTTAGACAGAATTAACAAAATCCTGGAGAACCAGCAGATTATTCACCAGCAGCAGTGACCCCAAAGACAAGGTGAAGGGACAGGGGTGTCTCTGACTCGCACAACGAGCAGCTTCCCAAACAACTGCCCTTGCACCTACTTGTGAAGTGCAACCTCTCTGCCAGCCAGTTCTGAAACCAGCACACCTCTCTAAAACAACAGTTTTACCCTCCACAAAGTCATGAAAAAGGACAAGACTCAATACAGGGTGCTACAGCTCCAGCAGACGGGTCAGTTCATTTGTCCCGGGCACCGCGGGTGCCATCCCGGGATCTGGAGAGCTCTGGGCCTGCCCGGAGCCCCCGAGGCTCTGCCAGGCACTGCCAGCCCTTCTGGCAGCACATGCCTATGGTGGATTTTCAAAACCAATTGTAAGTTAGCCTGGGGGCCACTTGACCTGCCCTCCAACCAAATTATTGGTTGGCGAAAATTAAGATCCAAATCACTGGAGACTGCCAAATGGAAGGTGCAGCTCCCCACACAGCAGTTTTTAAAGGTAGAAAACAAGCCTAATGCAAACTGAGGTTAATGCAATATATACAAGAAAGAGAAATAAGATTAGATGTGATGTATGTGCCAAGAGGCCTTCTGCAGGCAAGGGAAAAAAGAGAATAAGGTTAACATCTTTGATTTTTTTTTTCCCCTCCCCCTCTCCAAGAGATGAGAGGAGTCTTCATAGCAGCAAGGTCAATTCTAATCTTATTTCCTTATTTCTCACAGTTATTTCATTACCTTCCTTCCCATTTTTTAAACTTCATAGCAAAATGTATTTTTTTTCCAGAAATCTCTGCAATCCAAGATCAGTCAGAAATTACAGCAGCTCATTTTAAATAATTAACAAGCACAAAATGTACAAAGAAACCTCTTTAAACAATAGCCACCTGCAACAAATATTCTAAGAAAATGCGCCCTTTTCTTCTTGGAATGATTGCTGCCTCTCATGAAAACATTAACATTTTGCACATACAGAAAAAAAAATGATGTAATTAGCAAGAACTTTCTCTATTTCTGTTCTCATTATTGCTGATTACCAGAAATTATCAGGCAAATAATGGCTGCTTTCTCTTCTTATGATCAATTTATTCACCCTCCATCTGATTTCTCTGGCGAGGAACTGAAATGTGGGCTCTTGTGTCTATGGCACTTGGTGAGAGGAAGAAAATGGGGGGGGAGGGAGAGTGAGAGAAACCAAACAGCAACTCTGTGTAAAGTGTCAGAAAGTATTTAAATTATCTCTGCCAACTTAGAATTTCACTTCAAGCCCTGCAACTTTTTTTTACATTTTGTTAAAATTACAGCTCCTAGACTCATCTGATTAATCCAGACTTCACTTATTAATTGCAACAATATATAAAACCAGCTTCTCACAGAGCAAAAAGATTGAAAGCATGTTCTCAGTGTAAGTTTGAAATGACTAAGAGGTTTAAAAGCTCCAAATAAAGCCCCCTCTCTGCCAAGAATCTTAAAAGAGAGACCCCAAATCTCATAATTTCAAAGACACTCGTAATTTTGGGGTGATAACATTCATCTTTCAATAGTAGGGCAAGACTGTTACCATGGCAGCTGCCAAGAGATGGGGGTTGCTTCCACTTGAATACCAGAGCACAGCCAAGTTTTCAGCAGTTGCAGCAAAAGCTATCTGGGAACACTGTTGGAAAAAAACCCACCCAAAAACCTGTGCTGAGTTCTACATTGCCAGAGCTGCTGCTATTACTATCCAAGTATCTAATTTAAATCTCCTTGGCAAACACCTCAGCAAGCTGTACTCAATCCTTGCGCTGTTGCACAGACACCCCTGTATTTTTGATGAGGGATAGGAAAGATTTCTCTTGCTTGAACCATTTAATGCCCTGTTGTTGAGGGTACAGCTGAGCAGGCTCATCTCCTGCCTGGGAGGACACCCCCAGCCCCCCTCCAGGGAGCTCTTCCCTGAAGGCACAACTGCAGTTCCCATACTTCAGACCAGGCAAAATGATTTGCTTTTCAAAATGAAGGAAAAAAAAAATACTATTCTCAGCCTGAGACTTTGCATTTTAAGCTTTAGCCTGGAGCAAATTATTAAGGCAGAATTACTGTCTAAATCCCTGGAAATAGGGGGGTTATAGTGAAAATACAGACAGATCCATAACTATAGCCATGCAAATACAGCAGATAAAAAATATGTATAAATGATAATGTAATTTAATGGCTTAAAGATTTTTTGCTGGGGAGGAGGGGAATGTCTGCTTTATTTTGACAGTGTAAAATGTCAGAGCAGAATCCAAGGATGTAGCAGAGTCATACTCTATACTTCTTGGGGATTATTTGACAAGAACAATTTCAGTGTTCTATTTAACGCACTTACGACAAATTTAAGTGATGAATTGATGCCTGAGAGACAGTGTGGTGAGAATTAGGAGAACAAATTTCCTTGTTATGGGAGCAGCTACAGGCCAGTTCAGTGCTCAAAGGCACAGTGAGAGTTAGGAAAGGAAATGTGCAAAGAGTATTCTGTCAGTGGAAGTGAAAGTGGAAAGCTATATATTTATTAAACCGTAATGTCACCAGGTTATACTTTGAAGTACCTCAGAGGCACTGACTCCTCAAAGTCTGTGGATACAAGAACAGGATCAAAGTCTTTTTTGGAAAAGCTGGTTGGCTAAGAGAAGCAAACATTGCTGTACAACTCCAGATGTCACTTTTAGTCAAATATATTATTTCATTGATCTCCTCTAATACGGAGTAAAATTGAGCAAACTGCTCTGTAGAAATGAACCTTCACTTAATAACAGTGCAGTGAAGTCAGGCATCATTCTTGAGGTCTCATTTTTGTCTCATTTTTGCTGCTCAGTAAATAGTTACAGCCACTCTGAAGCCTACAGTTGCTGCAGGTCTAACTCCACCAGTGGACACAGGAGTTCAGGGGGAGAAACACATCCCTAAGAACATTGTACGGAATGTTTGCAAAGCAGAATGGCAAGGAAAAGCCACGTGCAAGAAACATTGTGTAGAAGAACTGAAAAACTAACCAAAGATTTTCTGGACAGAAATCTTCTCACTTGGGTTTCATCAACATTCCCAGAACGGTGAAGGCATCTCCCCCTGGTTTTCAGCACAGGTGAAGTGGTGACCTGCTTCTGGAGAATCAGGAGCTTTAGCTGAGAAACCACATTCATTTTGGAGGATATAAAGAGTCTCCAGTACCTCAGTAAACCAGCCAGCAGTGACAGATCTGATTTTGGGGCTACAGGTCTAGCAGAATGAGTAGAACTTGCATGACTGTGCATTTTGAATGAACTGGTTTCAATTATTATCCATGGCAAATAAAATATTTTTACTCAACACTGAAGCAGCCACGGAGAGCAAAATGTTCAGTGCTGCATCCCTGAGACTCACCAGAGAACTGACACCAGCAGGGATTTAAATTAGGATAGAACCCAATGTGGAGAGGGAACTGAGAGGCACGTTGCTTTCTTCCAGGTCTTTCAAAGAGGGAAGAAAGGAATAACACTTGCTATTGAAAGAGCAGCTTGGGTATTTACAAGAGAAGAGTACACAAAAAACTGCTACTCTTCTGTAGCAGATTTCATTATTAATAGCTTGGAATTCCACTATGGAACTCAGCTGAAAAATGAGGCTGCTTCACCAAATACAAATTTTCAGAGAACGACAGGAAAAGCTGGAGTGCTGGCTTCCCACCACAGTTCTTTATTAGGGCTGAAGACGTGGGTCTGAAACACGGGTGTAACTCTTCTCTCTTGAGATTAGATAAATGAGACCCATGAAATCTAGACAGAAACCCCTGTCCTGTTCACCTTGGCCTGATCCTCAACCAATGCAGAGGAAACACTTAGCACACACTGCTCACAGCCACTGCCTGTTGCCCTGGTACCTCCTGGTTTATAATTGGTGCAATTATGGCTCAGGCAGATGGTGCAGCACACCCTGGGAATGATGGTCCTGGGAGACACTTGGCTGATAAATAGGAAGTGCAGAGCAACCTGAAATGCAGGGGTTGGAAAGTGCTGCCTGGCATATTTGCTCAAAATAGTCACATTGGCAGAAAGTTCCTGGAAAGAAAGGGTGGGCACCTGGTGAAGGAACAGGGCTCAGGAGAGCTGGACCCAGTTCTTAAATCTGTCCATATGTGGCCTTAGCAACATAATATTTTACAGTTTTTTTGTCCATTTGTAAAACAAAAACTATCCCTTCCTCCCAGAGTTTGGAGAAATTTGAAGATGCAAGGGTGAGAGACCTCTCACTGTGCACAGACACACCTGAGCTGAGGATCCAGGCACAGACAGCTGGGTGCTGATGTCCTTAAAAGCATTGCTTGTGTAAAATAGGGATGGAAATTCAAGGTGAATCCAGCAGAACCTGCTGCTGTTATTCCTTCTTTCAAGCTTTCTGCATCAGTGATGGTAGGGGACAGGATGAGGCAGATTGTCTATGCTGGTAAACATTATAAATGCAGATGATGTGTATTTTTTTCTATATTTTTAGTATTTAGAGTCCGTTGTATTTGAAGAGTTATGCCAGCTATAAGGACTTATTAAATGCAAATAAAAAGACTAACTTCTCTTAATCCAGAAGAAAAGTGATCAATCAATAATCCAGGCAGCATCCCCATAAAATCCTGCTGTTGAGTCCATGGAGTCATCTGTATATGCTTGTGGACTCCATGTGCACTCATGGTCTGACCTGTTCTCTTCCATAGAGAAGTAAATTATGGCTCTACTTGATTTCAGGTCATTTTACCAACCAAACCCCAAGTTATAATTGTATATGCAAAATTTACTCGTTGATTTACTCTGTTTTCAACTATTGAATGTGCTGAACTATTATGTGATTACTCCTGTCCCCAAGTCTAACCCAAAAATTAAAGCTCTGAGGGTCAAGTTGGCTTCCAGTTAAAGAAAAGACTATTGCTCCATCACTAAAACCAAGCTACTTCCTATGAGCTTTGGATTAACTAGGAAGATACACCCATGGCAAATCTAGAGTAAAATGAAGTTATCCTGGACCAAATCTTCCTCCTTTTCTATTTTTTTCCCCTATTAACTTTATGGTCAGTTACCCAGCTTTGATGAATTTAAGAGAAAAAATGGAAATTATTTATTGATTTCTTCCCACCTCCCTCTCTCTCCTACTGGCTATTCCCACTAACATTTAACTCTACCCACTAACATTATAGTCAATATTTATACTGTTTGAAAAGAAAGGAGAACATGTTTGGCAATTTAAAATAAAAGTCAAACCAAGAATTCTCCCAAATCACATTAATACTTGTGGAGCTGAAGTCAGAAGCGAGAAAAAAAAAATACCTTTACTATTTTTTTAAAAAAATTTCCATATTACTCTATTTTATCAAAAGCCACACACTAAGTGATCAAAATAATCTGAGGCATTTGGAACAAGGACCATGTGGCAGTTTACAAAGCATTGGTTGTTCACAATAATTTGGCCATGGCACGTAGCCAAAGGACTGCTCACAAACATATGGTTATTTATTTCCCCTAAACAGGCACTAATACAGCCTGTTTGCTGCATTACTTTATAAATATAACAAGCTTCAAAAACAGAAAGGACCACAAGTGCACAAAGCAATTAATGCAAACAGCCCGTGGAACCACCAGCATCCTGAATCCCAGTGTGATTTGCTAAATTCTTTTTCACTATCACTCAACAAATCCCCGAAGACTGGCTCAAACTTAATGTACTGGAACATGTTTGACTCCTTTGTTTAATCACATCTGAAGTGGCATCTTCTGGAGTGACACATCAGCTGAAAGACTTTAACTGTTGTTCTCAAAGCAGCATTGATCCCTGTTTTATTTTAGAGGCTGTCAGAGGTGTCTGTCTATGTAAAGAAAAAGTCAGGGAGCAAAGCCCATGTAAGTGGTGAGAACAAGAGGGTAAATTTATTTTGGTAGGAAAGAAATTCACTTTGAAATGGATTTCATCCTTTCAACTCTTTCCATGAATTTAGATTCTTTATGCCTTGCCAAGCGCCACAAAACAAATCCTTAGTTGCCTGTGGAATGTTTGAAGCCAAACAAAATATTCAATTTTGAATGAAAATTATAGCAGAAAACACGAAAAAGAAATCTAATGGTTCTCTCCCATTGTCCAAATCACACCTTTGTTTACAGCTCCCAAAGCAATCCTGCAACTGCTGCTTCCCAGAGGCAGCCTGAGCTTTGAGGTGGACCCACCCAGTTATTCTCCTTATTGTTAGCAAAAGCTTGTTTGATTTTAGAGTGGAAACTGGGATGATTACACTTCTGCAACAGGGAAAACTGAAAAGCAAACCAGAAGAGATACAAAAGGTTCATAAGCAGCAATTTCCCCACCAGCTGTGCCCTTGTAGGGAAACTCCCTCCAAAACCTGGTGCTTGGTCCCATCTGCTCTCTGGGAAACTTCTCCCACTGCCCTGAACTGTGAGGCTGGAATTTCCCTCCCCTTCCTCCACTTCCATGGGCTGGAGCCCCCCAGCCCTGCCCATCATCCCAGATTATCTCCTGCTTCCCAAAGCCCTGCTGGACCAAGGCACAGCTTTTCCAATGAGGGTAACACATGTGCTGAGGGCAAACAGAAGAGATGCTTTTTGTCACACGGTCCAAAAGCTTTTAAAGGCAAAACCCAAGGAAGTCAACACATGTTATGGCCCAGTTTTCTGTGTAATCAAAGAAGGGAGGGCAGGAAGCCACCCACTCTGCTGGGAAGCATCTTTCTGGACCACCAGAGCACCCTGTCATGTTTCTGAGCATACAAATCTTAGGTGAGAGGAGCAAGTGTTGAGTTACAACCTTAAATAAGAGTAATTCCTTCTGATGGGATCTCACTGGGGATCATCAATAGCTCATCTGGAACCACTGCTGCACAAATTATGGCCATAAAACAGGCTCTGTTTTATGCTAATGAGCAACACTGACCTCACTGCTCAGTTAGTCAAGATTAAACAACATGATTTACAATCAGAAAATGCAGCTAAAAGGGTACAGATTCTGAGGCTGCAACAGCAACAGAGTAATGTTCGAGTCTGGCATTCAGGGAGGATAAATGTTTAAGGATAAACACAGGGAATAGGTTACAGAATATTTTTTCTGTGTGTAGAATAACTATATGACCTACAGTGTCACAAGCATTTACTTCTTCAGCCTTTTACAATATACTAGTAGCTGCTAAGAAATAATGGCCAAATGCTTTCTTTTTAATAGGAAAAGATATTCTACTGTTGCAGAAACAACAAAAAAAATAATCATGATAAATTGCTAAGCAAAATATTCTTTTACCCTCTTCTAATGGAAAAGAACTGAATGTCTTATAAATAGAATTTTATGAAGTATTCAATCCTTGCCTGAATGTATAAAGGTAGAGCTTCCTCATAAATTGATCTATTTCCTGGGGTTTAAGCTCCATCAAAAAAAGTTTACTGGATAAGAGAACTGGTAGTAGCATAAATAATACCAATTAATTATACCAGAGGATATGCTGTTATTTTAGAATTTGCATATACAGAAGGCTTATTAATAGTGATTACTAACTTTCATTTATCAGCATTCCCTTAACAAGTGTCTTTGGAAATGAGGAAATGAAGGCAAAAGAGAGAGGCAGGATATCACATTTCCAGCCCCATCAAGTAACTCTGGCAGTAACAGCTAAATCCTCAGAGTCCCTCAGGTTACCTCACTGAGGGATGTTATTGCCCAGCTGTGGGAATACATGGGCAACGTGGGAGGATTGGACAGTGGACATGTGCCAAACCTTCACAAAAGCAGGAGACATCCTGGAGAAGGAGAGGAAGGGGAAAAAAAAGATATTTGGGCCTCCAAAGTGCCAATAATGTTTGTAAACTAAAGGCAGTGTGGCAGCCAGCAGGAATGCAGAGGAAGTTCCAGGCACAGTCAGAACAGTCAGTGACCTTCCTAAATTATTCATCATGTGTCATTTGTTTGCACCCTGAACACTTATTTGAAACTCACAACCAAGGTTTGAATCCCTCTTCTGGTTTTGGATAAATAAAAACGATTTTTCCATGACCCATTGAGCCCAATTTGAATCTTGCTATGGAACTTTCCTAATTAACCCATGGGGTATTTTCTTACACTCTCTTTAAAGCACTATTGACATTTGTTTTAGTGCATCCTCACACGGGAGCACCAATCAGACTCTTCTTTTTTTGTGTAACATGCAGCAGTGAAACAACCAAATAAGTCTGATTTTCAGCAAAACATTTTTTCTTCCTGTAAAAGATGAGTCTCAAGTTGACCCCTGAAAATCCCAACGATTCAATTTACTGGGTTAAAGCTGTGGAAATGCAGATGCTAAAGATCAAAAGAAACCAGGACATGCAAAATAAAGATGTTCTGACCCGTGAAGATCTGGAGAACTCGTGAAAAGCAAGGTCAGTTCTAGGACATGTTCTTTTTGTCACACCCTGGTATCAAACAAGCACGGAAGCACTAATAATAATCATCATTTTTTGTCCTTAAATTCCTCATTCCTTAAATTCAGCTGGTTTTCAGTTACCTTAATGGTGCTTGGAAGGTGCTGTCCCTCGGGACTGTGGGTGGTGGAAAGCAGGTTCAGATTGATGGAATTCAGAAGACAACTTGTGCTGATGGTGACCTGCCACCTACTCTCCAAGAGCTCCCAAACATCAGGACCCCATCTTCCTGAAAAACAGAACAGTTGTGACAGGTCAATATGCATTAATACCCCTGAGTCTACTTAGGACTCTCAATAAACTGATTTTTTCAGGGTTTTTTAATCCAAAAAAACCCCTTGACTCCTCAGTGTTGCTCGTGGTGGTACTGAGTTACATCTTAATGTTTTCCACTTTAACCAAAGGCTCATCACTGGAAGACCCTGAAGTTCTTTTGTTCAGAACTTCTGGAGACAAGGAGATTTCACTGAAGAAAAACCTCAGTAGATGATTCTCATGACAAACTACCCTAAATTTGAAGGGTATTATTTTCAGTAACACAGCACATCAATTGGTATAATGCCTCCCATTTCCTTGGCAGGGATGGGCTCAGACTCTTTGCCCACAATAAAATGTCCCCAAAGCTTCAGCTATTCAAAGATCAGAATTCTACTTTCTCACCACCATGTATTTGCACCTGCTTTCAATTCAGTATTACTGGAATCTGTGGCTGGAAAATATTGCAAATAATTTAAAGACTTTTTTTCCCCTCTGAGGTTTGCCAATTTATACCTTTTTTTTACTAATTATCAGCTATTAGCAGGTTCATAAAAATAATTTACTGAGATACCCACCCAACTTTCAAAACACAAAGCCTGCATCAAACATGTACAACATTTTGTCACACATCAAGTTATAAGACAATTTGTTACCATTTCATTCTTTTATGCCAACTCCAAAATTCAATCCAAGGTTTCTCTGCCTTAAAAGGCACGATTAGTTTAAATTTCTGGAAGTGGGCTTTTTTCCATTATTCATATTTAAAGTAAGTTCCCTTGAGATGGGAGAAAAGCAAGGAATTTTTATCAGGAGACTAATAATATAACCAGTGAAAAATCTGAGCGTTTTTATATTGAATTTATAAATCATGCTAGCAGTAACCAAACTGTTTAAATAATATATAGAGTTTAACTATAACGTACTTATTGGCATAAGTAATTTTAGTGCTTCTTAATGTAACAAATCACTCAGAAAATATTCTCAGTTAATCATGAGCATACTCAAGCCTAGAGAGAGGTATATGTATTGTTGCCTTTATAATTTGGTAGGAATGGTTGAGCCATAAAACCTCACACTCTGTGCCACTTGATTTACAATTTCCTGAAGATGTTTGGGAACCCTGACAAAGTATCAATTTATCTCTGTGCTATAAGCCACTCTCTGCGGATAGAATAGCAGGTAATTAAACTCAGGAGCAGGAATTAATTAAAATATACATGTCTGAGAGTGCAAAGACACGTATTTGTGTTTACAGAAACAGTAAAAAACACCCTCTGGCGCAGATACGTGTGAAATGAGCCTCTTCCACAGCGTCAGGATTTGCTGCTGTTTTATCTCAAAGCCAGAAAAACTTCATGGTGGTGACTCTAAAAAATTACTGGGGGCAAAGGGGGTCTAATTTTGGGCTGTGAGTGAGTCAGGCAGCAATGCTGAGCTGATTTCATGGTCTCATCCTCTGCCCATCCATCCCGACCCCCCCAGCCCACGGGGCCTCCTGGGGCAGCAGCCCCGCGATGTTTAGAGGGTTTGGAGCTTGTCTTTGTAGTGTCCTTCCTCCAGAGGAGCCACCCAAGGGTTACAAAGTGTCTGGTTCAGAGAGATTTTCCGAACAATTAGGTGGAATCCACTCAGAGCCTTCAGTGTGAGGAGCCCCCGGAGCTCACGGAGTTCAAACCAGACACTCCATCGCGGTTACGTGACACGACATTTTAATTAGAAGGGGTCAAAGCTGAGAAATTTGTGTCAAGACCCAGATCTGAACTTTCCCAGATTACTACAGCAGGAAAAAGTTGAGTTTGGAGCTGTTTTTCAGCCCCATCTCTCATTTTCATATCGGAAATACGTCTCTATTAGCATTGCTGTCAATATTCACCCTTAAAATTTCAAGGACCCACTCTATTCTCCTTGCAGTTTCAGTGACAAACTCCTGTTCCACTGATTCAGTCACTGCATTAGAAAAGCACAGATCTTTGAGAAAACTATTATTAGAAGTGCAAGCATTTTGAGAAAATTGCATTTTAGTTTTTTTGCTGTTGTAATTTTGCTACTTTGTTGAGCACCAAGTGATTCACTTACAGCATCATAAGGCAAAAGAAATAAACTACAGTGGAAATATTGGAGACCTCAGGTTTATCAGGACCAAGATACCAGTTTTATTTACAAGTTTTCAGCAGTGGAAAATGCCCCAATTCAACATGTTGGGTAGTTTGATTCCACTGTAGAAAATTAATTGGCTTGCTCTGTTCGGGGTATTTTATGATTAAGAGATTTGAGATGAAATAGTGGGTACAAAAAAAGCTGAAAACTGTCCACTAGCTTTGGGGGTTTTTTTACAAGCAAACTATTTAGATTATTAATTAGCTTGAAAAGACTATTGCTTTTTCAGATGTTTAAATATTAAAAAGGGCAAAGTCCACCAAAAAAAAAAACCACCCAACAAACAGATTAAAGCTATGCCAATACAAATGTCTTCCATATAAAAATGAAAAAGATTAGCACAGCCACTACGAAAATCACATAATTCATGTGTCACCATTGCTGGAGACCATTTAACCTTGGAACAATTATCTTTGTACAACATCCACACGTTTGAGTTTGGAGGAAAGCAAGAGAGTTCCATCAAGGTGGTCTCCTTAGAGCACTGTTTCCCACTAAATAAAAATATCTCCAGAGGAGCAGGTTGGAATTACAACACATGCTTGGGAAGCAGAGTGGTTGCACCTCACACAGGAACATGCTGAGACAGAGACCCCAAGGCAGTTAAGTTGTTGCCAGATAAGTTCAAGAAGCAACAGTTCTCTGATATTTTAGTATTTTTACCGTACATGTTTTCAAATAAAGTGATGGGCCCTTAAAACACTCCTTTGTGATTTCCTGAAAGGCAAGTCTGGTGCTCTTTAGAAAGTGTCTAAAGGAGGAAACTCACTCAGATACATAGATATTTCATAGGAAATTTTATCTGATTGCTTTTGGGCTGATAATAACCCCAAATGAGGCTTTTTCTACACTCCTCTCTAACTTTTGGGCTCTCTAACCTCTCAGCATGTCTGCCTGCATATAAAATGACCATTTTTCTATACTGTGTTAACCTTTCCACTATGATTCCCTGCATCTGTTACTGAAAAATATCATTAATTTGCATTATAAGTTCCAGTGGACAGGAATACTTGTCTTGATTTTATTTTAAGGCATCAGGGACACATGTGATGACTTACCAATAAATAACATTATAACCTTAAGTTCACATGGTCATCAGCACTATGGTAACTGAAGGCAAAAGGGCAGTGGTTGAATGATTCCAACCCTTTCATCTCACCCAACTGAGCCACCAATATTTTTATTGAAAAGCTATGTCATGCTTAAAAGACAAATCTTTCAGTTATCTCTTTTCTCCTTGGCTAGAAAAAATTATTGATGTCAACTGTGAATTTCCCCATCCTTCAAGTCACATCTATGGCTCCAACAAGCCCAGTCACTTTATCCAAGTTGTTCAACTGTCCTGCATTAATTTCAGTGTGATTGGAGGATACACTCAAAATACCTCAGAGGACTCCCATGACCTTGTTATTTTAGCCCTTCAAATGGATATAAATTTTATTCCATGGTTCAGTAGACATGGGTTCTATTCTTGGTTCCAGGAAAAAAAAAAAGGAAAACGCTGAGGGCCATGATTTTCCAACATAGAAGCATTAAGGAAAGGTTTAAATCTCTTTGGGTGCTCCTGAAAAAGTGGCCAAAAACCAGTCCTTGTGTCTCCCTCCCATCAGTGAGAGCTGAAGGAGAGGACAAGGGGCACAGTCTCGAGGACCAGCTACACTGCTGAGTGGAATGGGCTCCAAAAAGCTTCCAGGCAACTGTGGCCACATCTGTTGATGGCTCTGAGTTGTGTGTGGAACAAGCCCTGCTGCACCCCAAAGTGTACAGTTTTGGATGTGAATGGCTCTGGCACTCTGGCAGCTTTTAGCTGTCTCCTCTTGTTTGGTGGGAATGACAGCTGACAGGGATGACAGGGAAAGCCGCTCATTTTTACAGACAAATACATCAAGGCTTGTAATAAATATTTCTTTGCTTGCCTTTGGAACAGAAGTCACTCGAAGCCTGTGATGAAGCACCCACAACATGGCTCTCTGCACTCAATACTCCAGCTAAATCCACATCATGAAATGAAATTCTAAGTCCCATTTTCGAAAGACTCTGTTCTCGTTTAACTCAATACCCGCTGAACTCAACAAGAAAACCCTTTCTCTTAGAGGGAGCAGTTTTAGGTCAACCCCATCCAATTTCTCTCTGCACACTTTTCAAAAACACCTACAAATACCTTCCCTCAAGCACATTTAGAGCTTTTGTCTCCTGGACTGCGTCCTAACATCAGGGGGAATTTCTGTTTAAAGGACAGAAGAGATATTCTAAAGTCTTTCCTCTTCTGCTGCCTTGTCTGCAAGTACACAAAACCTGGGGATAAAGGATTTATTACAAGCTAAAGAGGACCATTTTTGTTGGTGCTCTTTGCCAAAAGGTACCAGCACTACACTGCATAGGGACAAAATAATACAATTTAGTCTATTGTATTCTAGCAAAGAAAAAGGTTAAAGGGGAGATTGAGTTTTTGTGGCCGTGTCAGAGAAAGGATTAGCAAGGAAATGTTGATACCCACTGAACAAGATCTACAGTTGCCTTTTGAATTGTATTAATTTTGAGCAATAGAACAGCAGGCAGAAGGAATTTAAAAGCCCAGCTGGACCCCTAAATGGCTGATAGCTCTGGAAGGTCCGGGTGATTGCCCACTAGGGATCACAGACATGCACTAAACATGTTAATAGGAGATAAAATCCTTCCTGGAGCTGACCAGTTGGAGTCATTTTGCCTGGTCTAGTACCTGCAAACTGTCCCTGATAGGCAGATATATATCCTAGGAAGGAACTGCTTAAGAGCTCAACTCAAACTTCTGTGGGGCTTCTGTAGGTCTGGAAAGGCAGATATTCTTCAGGGACAGTCCTGTACTGAGGTCCTTGGTTCTCACAAAAGGTAGAAATCACTAATTTTTCATTAAAAGTGTTCCCACGGGCATGATCAGGCAATAAACTGCAGAGATCTGCAGGGAACATTGCAGGTTCTCTAGAAAGATAAAGTAGAAGGGAAAAGTAGCTGAGCACAAACCAAAAGATGCCACTCAAGGTGCAATCTTTTTTTTTTTAAATATAGTTTCTTGACATAGCTTGAAAACACAAGCAGTGGGCACAGCTCAAATTAGTCCTGATTCTCAAAAATCATAGCCCAAGAACACCAGAAGGGAAATGTAGTAAGATGCTTAATAAGCTTAAGCAGAACACTTGTTCATTCATTTGTCTTGTTACAAGAAATTAGATTTCTGAAATATCTGCTATTGGCCATACAGTATTTTGCCTCCTCTGTTTCAGAAATTTAATTTAGTCCCATTGTGAAATGTTTACCATGTATGATGGTTTATTTCCTAATCTACCATGAAAGAAACTCAGAAAAATATTTATATTTATCTGTTTCTTTGTGTGAGGAAGGGAAGTAATCACAGCATTGTCTCTAATGCAGTTTCATGCTTTCCTTATAGGCATTATTAGATTAACTCGATAAGTCTCAAACAAATTTTGCCACCAGTGATGATCCAAAGACATTTTCAATTATAACCCTCCAATATCATGCATATCATGATTGCTACTTAGCAGATGGAAGAACTGTGCAGTGAAAGCCTTTGCTGAGGAAGTTTTCTCGTATCAATGTTGAACACATTTTCAGCGAGATTGATTCAAAGCAGAAATTTCTGTGTCCTTGGTCTTTTGCTATTGTCATTAGATAAAAATGCCTCGTTCTGCTGTTGTATTCATTCCTGTCAAGAAAACAACATGTAATTCTTTTGAAGTACACGGTTAATACCAAGCAGATTATGCCACACTGACCTGCTTCTTTCCTAGCAAGGCCAGGATCCAACCTCAATGCCTTTGCCTCAGCAAGACAACGACTCCCAGAGTGTTCTGTGGCTGTTTCTCGTGCCACTCCGAGTTCTCTGCAGTGTTAAAGTAACTGAGTGGGGTTTGTGAACAAAATCAGCAGAACAAGTTGTATTTTTCCTACCAGCATGTTGGCCTTCGTACTCGTGGGGTTTAAGAAAGCTTGTGCTCAGGCTTTCTTCTTTTATCTCTCAGCAGGCACGGGCTGATTCCATGGTTGTTACTCAGCGTATTCCCACCTTTCTCCCTGAAAGGCTGGGGCTGGATGTTAGTAAGCAGCTCTGCTTGATGGATTCTCATTAAGCTGCAGCTTTTGTGAAGGTTTCACTGCAGCTGCCATTTATCTCACACCTGAAAGGATCCGCTTCCTGTAAGACGGGTGGATTTTAAGCCTCCTTTTTCTGTCTCCGGTGCTTTCACTCGCTTGCTAAAAACTTGGAGCAGATACTGTAAGTTGTTAGGAGCAGCCATCAAACACAGGGATATAGCAGGGTCTGCAGAGAGGCTTAAAAACCCAGGGCTGGCTACAGGAAGGTGCAGGGAGATGTAAACTCTCTTTGGTGTCAACAGAATTTGAGGACACTTGGTACATCACTGGCTCCTGAAGCAGGTCAGACTGAAAACGCGTTACTGCTCGTTCTGGGACAGGTGAAAACAAACCCCTTGCCTGCCTTGTATGGCTTCAACATTTATTTTAGGCTAAATCCACCAACTAATGATTTTCTTCACAACTGTAAAACTATAAAAAAAAAGGCAAAACAAGCCAGTGTTCCTTGTTTGGAGCCCAATGAAATTTGGTAAGAAATCAGAATTTATCTGCAAAGCCTTTTTTTTTTTTTTGCTTTTCTCTTTATAACTCCCACAAGCAAGGAAAAATAATGGGCCAAAATTCAAGCAATAAATAGACATTTGAATTTTAACTTATGAACAGAAAGCACAATGCCAACGTCATCTGCAGCTATTTGACTTCTTCTGCGATACACTCACAAAAGTGTAGCAGATCCTCTGACTTCAAATGTTAGAGAAACACAGGTTTTACCTGTTACTAATGGAATTATGATGGACCCAGGGAATTCAAACAACCTTTATGCACTTGTCAACTGTAGCTCTCACAGCATGTGGAGGGCAGGTTTGTTTTAAAGGTGGGCCTGATATCCTCAGTCTCCATGTTTTAAATCGAGGTAGACTCCCAGAAGATGGAAAAATCCCTCTCCCAGCAAAGCAAACATTAATTGCAGCCATTGCAGCATCAACCTCCACGATCCAGCTGAAGCTGGAAATTGTCTCAGGGCTCAAGGCCATGAACTTGCAGAGGTTTATGCATATGCCTTATTTTATGAACTGTTAGTATTTCCCGTTGGCTTCAGTGGAAATATTCACTGTATAAAATCACACAGATGCCTAAATCTGTGCTGGACACATTCCCAAAAGCTGAACAAAGGAGCCAAGAAGATGGACTCATTGTGTAGTCCAGAATACACAATTCCAAAAGCCAGGAAAAGACTGTTTTCTAAGAAAACGCTCTTTCATCTAGAATTTGAGACTGACCAGCACCTAACCAGGTAACACTCTGCAGACTTCTTACCTTGTTCCCCTAAACCTGTTTGCTGCAGGACTCAGAACTGATCTAAAAAATTTGCATTGCCTTTCCCTCTTTTTTCCTGCTTTTCCCAGAGTATCACCAGTGATGGATGGGATATGGTGCAGAATAATTGCTTGCATTTAGAATGCACAATTTCAAATGCTAGGCTTTATTTTTGGGGTACAAGTTATACCTCCATCTGCACATGAATTGCTGGTGCAAATATTACCATTTGAATGGAAAATGACCTGATTTATGAGTGTGTGCCAGGCTTCCAGCTATGCAAGTGCTAAATCCATATCCTCATTTCCCAGGGCAGGCAAATTTGCTGAAGCTGTAGCTCAGCCAGGAGAGAAACATGTTCTTTAAATATTTCTACCCATCAATGGTGAGGTGCAATTCCAAAAGGCCAGGGATGGCTTATTCTGAATAGAAATAATAGATGTTTGGTGCACAGGTGTGTTATAAGCAATGTTTTGGCACTGGTTTTATTTCTTTTTTTTTTAAATAAGGAGACAAAAAACCAGATTAAAAAGGCAGGTTCAGAAAGACAGGCCCTCTCCATTCCAGAAAAAGCATTTTAACTGCCCTCTTACTGCAGTGTGGTTCAAATGCAGTTGACTTGTCTTCATGTTTAATCTGCCATTTACAGCTCCATCTCCTACAGCTCACACACACACACTTTGGTTTTACACCAAGTCCTTCATCTCAAAAGTTCAGGGAACTTCACCAGCAAATAATCAGACTCTTTGGAGGAACAGTCACATTACATATAAGTGACAAACTAAGGCACAATGTGGATAAAAAAATTCTCTGTAGGCTTCAAAGGGTAGGATTCAGTATTTCTATTTCCATTTTCCAGTCTGCTCCTTTATTTTGGATTAATAACCTATAAGTGGGCAAAATATTTGCTACCACAATTGAAAAAAAATTTACTAGGAAGTACAAATATTATCCAGGGACCAAAGATTCTGAGGCAATGACATCTAAGTTCCATCATTTATGAAAGACAGAAAATTTTTGCTCTCTTTTGACTTGCCTGCAGTCCCTGGGATAAAAGGCTAAAAATCTACTGCAATGGAATAAAAAGGACAAAATGTAACATTAAACCTGAGGAAAAAACTAAACCAATTTCACAGCAGCAGCAGGACAGAAATTAGAAAGCACATTTGTGTATCAGAGGCTCAAGAAGTGTCTGAGACCTGCACAGGCACAGGAGTAAGGACAGATCGGGGATGATTTAGGGTTTGGGTCAAAATTGTCCTTGCAGTGAGTTCTGGATGCCCCCCTGGATTTATCAGCCACCTGTCACATTAACATGAATATCCTGCCAGCTGGAAAAACCAGAGACCACAACAACACTCACTCACAGAGATAATCCAAAGAAAGTCACTTCACAGCCTTGATCCAAGGGGGCATAGGGAAGAAAGCAACTTCCAGCAGTCTCCAGGGCAGAGAAGCCTCAGTACAGTGGGAACAGGGAAAGAAATGCTTTATCAGGACACCAGAGAATTGTCAGGAATATTCAAAATTTACCAAGGAAGGAACACAACCCGTATAGAAACTTTTACTATTACAGTAGATAGTAAAAACTCGTCTATAAACCCCTTTTTAATTAAACTTCCAAAGGAAAAAAAATAATTACTAAGCCCATTTATCCAAACTTATTAAGATTATTTATGTGTTTGTTTCAAATATTACATTAACAAATGTTGACAGTTTTCCAATTAATAAATTAGAAGCCTGCCAATAAAAACAAGCAAAAAGAAACAAAAGACAAGATTATGAGAAATCGTTTCCATAGCTCCTGAACACCTTTTAGGAGAGAATAAAGGCTATTATTGAGCAGTCAATCTGTACTGACTCAGAGCAAGAAGAAAGGGATGCACATCTCTTTTCTACTGGTTTGATATTCCCAGTGTATTTTGGGGCTTCTTTTCCTTTCTAACAAACTATTTAACCTTGGCAGAACACGCCAAGAACACAAAGGCTGAGACAGAGCATTATTTAACTGCACATAAATTCAGGAAGGAATGATGATCGTTGCCAGTTTTCATCAGTTCAGGTTTTTTGAGAGACATCTGATGCATATTATTAATAGTCCTGAGGAGGAATATGTGTCCACCCCAGCCAGAGTAACCCTAAAATGAACAGTCACCACCCTGCTCATCCACAGACAGCTCTAAAATGTAAAATTCCGTGGGTGAGGACACTTTGTGCTGAAACATTCTCACTGAATCCTCGAGGGAGGCAGAGGGGAAACTTCCCTCCTGCTGAAGCAGGAAAGCTTTCCTTAACCAGCCAAACACAGGATCTATGTCCTGTGCCCCCAGATAAATGGGGAAATATTTTTCTTCTGTTGGGCACGGACAAGTTCTCCCAAATATGTGAAGTCTGACTGGCCCCTTGATCACGTTCCAAACAGAGTCAGGAAGAATCTCTGCTGGGAAAGGCTTTGCCTGATGAATGAATCCCAATATGTTCAGGGATAGGGGGAGGAAGAATCCCCAAGGAGGTGTATGGCAACAGCTGGTACAGGGAGAGACACCTTTCAGATTTAATCTGGGTATTAACAGATGAAATGTGGTTTTCTCATCCTTTTCTCACCTGTACCTCTAATTGTATTGTCTTTTATTACTATTATATGCACATTATTTGCATTTTAGGCAGAGTTAAGAGCATTTTCAAAGGGACTTAGTATTTACCAGGCATTCCTCATCTGTGAATACCAAAAACCTGTAAAGTAGAGAGCTGAGGCATCTCAACTCATGATCCTGCTCCCCAGCATGTTGGGTTTGGGGTTTTTTTGACATCCCACAGGAGAAAAGAGTGTGCTCTTCATTCAGGTGCTGGCACCACAGAGATTAGAAAAGGAAGAAACGTCTGTCAGTGATCAGTAACAAGTTGGAAGTTCTCATGCACCAAGATACTGCTACAACTAGATCATATATTTAAGTAACCACACATTGAAAAATAATCCTTTTGCTCCATACAGTTCTCATAGTATTTCTTGTTAAATCAGAAATGGAGATACATGAAACTTAAGGATATTGGAAAGTTTACTTCCTTTAAATACACACTATGTGTTCTAAAAACACAGAGCTGAAGGAGGACTGAGGGATTTGCTAGAGACAGAAAAGAACCACCATTGCCAGAAGTGAACCCAAACTGCTGTGTGCAGGGGCTGTACTTCACCCTAAACTTCATATTTTCTGTGATGGCAAACAATTTAAAGCACCTGAGGTCTCATAAGATCTTTTCTTTGGTGTGAGTGAACGTTATAGGAAAAAAAAAAGTATTATTTGTGTTCACAAGATTCTAAATGCATCATTTTTCATGCCTGAGGAGATCTGACACTTGATTAGGCTGAATCAGGTGATGCTGTCAGACAGACTTCACCCACACAAGGACAGCAGTTCTGTGCTGTGACTGTGCCCCAGTTAAAAGTTTTATGGTCTCAGGGGTGTTGCATTCCTGAGGTGGGTTGTGGTGTTAATGAAAGGATCCCAGCAGACACTGCAGTTCAAACCTTGTGTCCTCCGTGGACCATTTTCACAACCAAAGACCAGGAGACCTGATCAGCTAAACACAAAGATTGTTTTGTCAAATACCATTTATCAGAACTGATATAATTTCAAAATTCTGACCTGAACAAATTTTGGAAATTACGCACTAATTATATCCCAGATATTTTGCAATACTTAATGTACAAACTGACTCATAAGAGGAAAGTGCCCATTCTTGGTTTAATCTTTTCTCTGAACAAGTCCATTGAGATACAGTAGACTGAAATATTAATAAGGTAAGTGCATGTATTTTCTCATATTTATAAGGAAACACGAAGATTTACACTGACAACTGACAGCTATAAAGTTAAAATGAACTACAGCATTAATGAAAATAACACAACCTGCAAAATTCCCTGGTCACACAAAACCTGCACAGCCCTGACATCCCCAGGTGAGCTTCCCTCCCCCAGAGTGCTGACGCAGTTCTCTGCTGACCCTGCAGAGCTCTGCCACAGACTGGCAGATTTTTTCATTGCCCTGAATTGACTACTGAAAACATCTTTTTTTTTTTTTTTTTTTTTTTTAATTTTCCTGTCAATTTGGTTCTTGGTTTCTCTGCTGAGGATTTCAACTCAGTGGGCAAATATTCCATGATTTTCCGGTCCGTGCGTTTACCACCTCCCAAATTCTAGCAAGCCTTTTCACTACAGGCCACCAAAAGCCATGAAGATGATCCAGTAGAAAAAAAAAGTAGGTGTTTCTTAACCCACCAAATGATTTAGGTGAATGTTTCAAACCAGCCTGAACACCCCCACAGCCAGTTCTGCTGCCATCCCGTTATCAACAACTTATTCCTGGAGACTTTGGCAGCCCCACCTGGTCACATCAACAAATCTCACCGAGTTCCACTTGATTTCTTATTGATTTCCTACAGGGTGTGCTTGAAACAGCAATTTTAGTGATCTTTGGAGTGGAAATGCACGGAAAAGAGAAAGCTTTGCTTACAGAGAGGGACTCAAGTGGTCACAACACCAATAAACTGAATCCAGGGGATTTTTCCAACTGAGGCAAGAAAATCTTTGCAGAAAACCCGCAGTTTTGGGAAAAAAATGCAAATAGTTTCAGACACATTATCTGCTTTACTAGAAATCTGAACTGCTTCAAATTCCAGCACCTGACTGCTAGCAGATCTGAAAATAGGTATCTTATCTGAAACCTGGCATATTTGTGACAGCTGTCATATTTGCTGACATACCAGAGATTGAAGTGGGGAGCTGTTGAAGCAAAAAAATGAAGCTGATACAGCCTGAGCTAATAATCCTTAGACTGAGCTGCAAGCAGGTTCTTTCTAGGTAAGCCATAAAGCAAGGTACATGCTCAGTGTTAATACCAGATCTGGATTTGTGACATCTCCAGGAGAGGCAAACTGTGAACGTTCCAGTTGAACGGAAAATTTCAATGTACTCACACTCCTGGAGTATCATCAGAGGTGGTTGCTGCATAAACTGTGCTTTAGGATTGAACACAGTCTTTTAATCTGACTTCAGAAGAGTAAAAGCCTGGAGAGTCACCAAAATTGGTTACAAGTTACAAAAAAGTCATGGCTACAGCAGAAACTGCCACTGGATGAGAACCAGATACAAGAAAAAGGATCCTTTAACTCACCAAAAGAAATATCTGCCCTTTGAAAGGCTTCACCCAGAGTCTTTTATATATATAAACCCATAATGTTTGTTATGACTGCAAACAAATTGTATTCTTATATGAATGAAAAATGCATTATCTCTCTAATGACCTGTAAGTACAGATTTATACTGTGACCCCTAAAAACCCACTGAAATCAAGTTTTTCCCTAAGAAATCCCTTCCAACCAGATTCTCACACCACAGTTTAACTCTTTGTTATTAGATTATACCTGCCACTATTTTTGCTCATTAAATCTGAAGTGAATGTGTAGCAGTATCAAATGTGCTGACTTCACATGTAAGTTTAGATGGCAACAAAGGTTGTGGGGCTGGGTTGGTTTTTTTAAGGAAAAGTTACATCTACTCTGGGAGCCTCTAAATCCATCCCACCACAAGAATTTTAGGTGGCAATTGTTCTAAGCTTTTGTAATCATTGCTCCCCACACATTTGATATGCACTAATGCCCATTTTAAATCATCTGCAGTCAGAAAGAGCAACCCAGAAGAGCTTTTGTAAACCAAGAAATGAGTCATTTTGCCCACTTTTCCTTTTCCTCCCTTCTCTCCATCCATTGACTCACAGCACCTCCAACAGTCACTGCCAAGAGAACGTGGAGACACAACACATTTGTCCTTGGAAGTTTTTGTCAGCCCATTTCTAACGTGATAACCTATTTTGTTTGATTAAAATGCATGAAAGTAGCTTTTAAAGCACATCATACTTTGAAGTTTTAACCTTCCTCAGCAGAATAGTGGAGATTGTTGCTGTTTACATTTGCCAACACTCAAAATAATCACAGTGCTTACATTTGGTTGGGATAAAAATTCCTTGTCTCCCATTACTTGGCAATACTTTGATATTTTTGCAGGTTTTGAAGTTTTATAGAAGTTTCAAAAGTAAGTCCTGCAAATCACATCGATTAATTTACTGAGCTCTGGAGAAAAGCTGCCATGACTGAGAGGAAATGCTTATCTCTATATATACAACACAAATTAGATAATGGGGAAAAAGTGGAAAATAAAGATTTCCTTGAATTTATTTTTTCAATCATCTGATAGGCCATGATTTCAGAGGCAACTTTTCCCAGTTATATCCGTGTGAAAAAGAAGGAAATAAAAAGTCAAGGCCATGCATCCTGTTCAGACACTCACCAAAGGTACAGAATATACATAACCAAAAATGAAAGTTTAAACAAATTGTTACAGAGCTTTACTTATTTCTTGTTACTTTAATGGAAGCTCTATTATGCTACAATGTCCTACTTATGATCTAGTTCTTTAGACAGATGAAAAGGTCTTAATTTTTTACCCCAGAAATTCCCCCACATACTATTTTGGGATTTTGTGTTGGTGAATCTTCTCAATTCTGGACAAACAAATATGTACTAAGTTGATACAAGGGTTGTAAATGAAAAAGTTTGTGGTAATTACACAGATTCTATGACTCGCTGAGCTAAAATTTTCAGTAATATTCATGATTTCTTTTTTTAGAACAGAGGACAACATTTAATTAGACAAGAAATTTCATTTTGCTACAGTATTTAAGAGAGGAGGAATTTAGCCATCCACTTTTTCTGATATGTAAAGACTTCTCCAAGCACAAAGAAAATCAGTGTCCACCTCCTTTCTCAGTGTTCTGCAAACAACTTCAGCTTCCATCTCCCTAAGCCAATACTTTGAGATTTAAAATTGAATTGCAGTAATTCTTAGTTGCAAAATGTGGATTTTACTGCTTCCTTCTAAGGATTTGAACCTCCTATCAGTTGTTCTGCTGTAGCAATTGTAAGCCATTTATTGCAGGGAATTTACTCTTGGTTTGCAGATGTGTGACTAAGGTGAAGTTGAGTGTCTCAAAAAAAGTTTCAGAGTAAGAAAACAGCTTTGTTTTCTCCCTTCTAAGGAATCCAATTCATTCAAAGCTGCTTCCTTCTTCCCAGAAAGCTCGAGTTTTAGGAATTTACAGCTTTGAGAAAAACAAATTAGCTCAGAATTATGGCTGAAAAATCACACTGTGGCATGTGATGTCAGGCTGCATCAGTCTGGCTTTATTCTGTGACACAATTCACCAGCAGTGACATGATCCAAAGTGACTTTGCACAATACAACATGTCAGCTAAAAACCTGAAACAAACTACTTTTATATCAACACTATAGCTTAGACAAGTCCACTTTTATGGATGACAATTCACTGCCTTTGAAAAGAAAGGAGGGGGAAAAAAGAGATAAAGGGATATGGCTAAAATGTTTATAAACCACACAAGAACAATATAAACACTGGAGACTCCAGGGATTTTATTACTTCTCCATGTCATCTACACATTCTAGGGCAAAACTCCCCCATTTGTGCCATCTGCCCCCTGCCTTTGTACACATGAAGCCAAGGAAAATCTAATTGAGTAGAAACACAAGCGATGGTTGCCAGCACACACGTGAATCCCCACTTTCCTAAGCTGATCAAAAGCTATTTCCCCACCCAGGACTGAGATCAAACCTCACCCCCAATCGTTCCCCTACTAATGGGATTCCTACATTCCTCATGCACAAAGGCTATTTGGAATTTCCACAATGGAGTTTGCTCTAATTTCTCTTGCTGTGCCAGGGCTTCTTGCTCAGTGATCTTTGAAAGAGGGAGCTTACTTTTCTCTTATCTCTTTGGGACACTGCCTGCACTTTCATTAAGGTACCAGGCACAATGCAGAGAGGAGAATAAAGTTCACAGGAAGACTGTTCGGTCAAAACAGCAAGTCAAGCTACCTAGTTAAAAAGTTAATTGATGTATTATAACACTGCCCAAATATTTCCATCCTTTTATTTCTCCTCATGCAAAGAGTTCCTTTGTGTCCTCCCTCCACCTAAACCCACGATTTCCCCAATTATAAAACTCAAGTGAAGCAAAATTCAAAGTTTGTGTATTAGCACAGGCTGTGATTCCGTGGCAGGGAGGTGCAGTGGGCACCGGGTCAAATGTTGAGATGAATTGAGCTTGACATCTTTCAGGGACATTCTTGCACATCTGAATTGCAGAATGTGCTCTGTGCCAGCTTAATTCAATTGATAATAGAGGCTTCATAGTGACCACGACACATTTCACACGTACAATCATTTAAACACAATGGGATTTTCTTCTTAGAACATTTCTGGAAACATAATGACTTAGAGATTATATTAAGAGCAAGATACAATGCAAGGCTAAAATCTAAGTGTTATCTTTAGCTTTCTTGGGAAAAGAGCAATTTTAATGCATTTTAGCAGGTCTTTCAGAATTGTTCTTAAACCAGCAAAGTTATCTCCACACTGCTGAGACACCAAATATATTCAGTAAGAGGCAGAATTTGTCAGATATTTAGATATGTACTCTATATGGTGAAACACAGGGAACAATTGAATCTTCCACAATCTATTTGGACTCAGTGGAGAATGTCCTACATATCATCAAGAAACACTTCTTGCTATTAGGACCTCAAATGCCAGCTATAATCTACACAACTGTAATCAGCCAATCAATACTTCCTTTTCATAGGAAAACAAGAAACCATTTTCTACAGATAATCTAAAAGTGAAAGCATTTAATTCTACAGAATCATGTGCCTTTTAAATTACTATCCCTAACTTTACTCCCACCTATAAATCAAAAACTAGGAAAGGTACCAATATTTTATGCGTCGCACCGTAAAAATTTCAAATCAGATTAGAAAACACGGTTGCCATGGCACCTGAGGACTACAGCTTCATGCAAAGCAATTTAACTGATGCAAAAGAATTGAACCTTACAGCAAGCATGGCTTCATTTTTAGATAAACCTCAGAAGAAGCTGTAAGGGTGTTTCCAGATGGCAGGATGGCTCCTTGTGCCGTATTTCCAGAAGCTGCATCTCTGGGTCTGTAACTGCTTCAAACCCCCTCTGAGGGCTGAAATGTTCCTACGGTGAAAACTTGATGTTTTTTGAGTCAATGGGGGTCTTGCCACTGACTTCAAACGAGACAAGGTTTGCCCTTGGCTCTTTGAAGATGGATGGCAAAAAGGAACATTTAGGGAGAACAGCGGGCTCGAGCCGAGGAGGTCAGACTAACCCACGGTGTGGCCTTGTACCTTCACTCACAGGAAACCTTCCTGCAGCCTGTTCTTACACAAACTACTTCCCTGGATCCCCTGAATTAAAATTAAGGGGAAAAGGTTCACAGATTAACGAGAATAATTTCTATTTCTATGATTGCAGGTGTTGTACACCTTATTTTCCTTGTCCAGGGGCACCATTAAGGAGAGAGAAGAACAAAGAAAGAAACATCAGGAACACTCGGGCAAATAGAAGTCAGAAATAATAGGGACTGAAAAAATATATAGTTTTCCATGCCATTTTGTGCAAAAAATTGTCACCTTTTTGTGTTGCTCTTACAGGAACATTGCACTGGAGAGCTCCTTCTCCTGACATCACTGAAATTTGATTCACTGAGACATCTAAGTTGCCCAAGAAAAATCTACTCCTTTGACTACTAAGAACCACCTCGACAGGCTATTAAATTACTCTTCAGGAGTCTGGGCTAGGCTTTCAAATTGTTTAACACATACTGTTTTCTGTTCTGGCAGTTGAATTAGTGGTCAGGAGAGCAAGCTGGTCATTTTGCCATATTTTTTTTTTTTTTGACCTGGTCAAAAGACCAAAAGTTCAATGCTTTTTAAAACTTAGTCATTTCAGCATGACTGAATATTAGAATGGTTTAAAAAAAAATCTGTTCCCAGCAGTTTGCTCTGTGCAATTTATACATCTTGGCCTGTGAGCTCATTAATAGCAAGAGCTAAATGTGGAGATGAAAAGCTGCCTCCTGTTTTGCTGTGCCACCAAGAGGCAGAGCTCTGCCTCCCACTGCACTTCTCCATTCCCTGATTTCTGGGCTCATCCAGGAGGAGCAGATGCGGCCAACATGCAGCAAGAAATAAAAAAAAATTGGCACCAGCTTCCTTCAATGCTTTAGTGAGATTATTTACTCTAAAAGACAGTCCTAAAACTGACTTCTGATCACGTCAAGTGCCAGAGAGGGCTTTGTACACTGAAAATTTCAGAGAAAAGCAAGCAACAAACAGGGAATGTGCCCCGGATAAGTGCCTTGATTGCTGTTATTCTGCAGCCCAACGGGATTGCTGAGCAAGAGAAAAGATAAAGGAGCCCTTTGTAGGCACTTGCAATGACACAGCACACGTGTATGCACATCATGTAACACCTTTCACTGCTTTATCTTTTGCTGCTGGGGTTTAGTTTTGAAGGAATTATCTGACTTTGTAACACAGAGGATTACCAGTGGTTTGAGTGAGGCTTTTAGGTAGCTATAACTCCCCTTAAAAATAGCATTTTAACAGATAGAAAAAAAAATATATATAAGATTCCAACTCTCTCAATGAACAATTTAATTGTGCCAAGAAAAATGAGGTGCTGTGTTGGGACAGCAGGACAACTGGGAACTGCTGAGACAATATCCTGACACCACACCTGAAGGGCCACACTCTTCACTGCTCAGATGCTCCCCTGCCTCTCCATAGAGCCAGATCCCACAGAGCCACCTTCTGCTCACCCCTTCCTTCCCAGCAGGAGACAGAAGGTGAGGAGCAGAGACAACCCCCTGAGCCCCTACCAGCTGCAGTTGGGTTCATCAGAACATGCTGCACTGAAATCGCCTCATGGAAATTCTGCTTGCTGAGGCTGGAATGTGCTTTCCTCAAGGAAGCTTCACTTTCAGAATGACAGGGCCTTGCACGCTGTGTCCAGTCCTGATCAACAGGACACGCAAAAACTTTGGATTTTTAATTGATTTCTGGGTTGCAAGGAAAGAATAGTGGCCATCCCACCCCCTGTCCATCCCTGCAAACTCAAAGGAGGGGATGTGGGAGGGGAATCCCTTGAGTGATGCTGGGAGAGCCCTTCTCTCTCTGGCTGTATTCCAGCGCTCCTTTCCTTCTATCCTCAACCTCTTTGCTGTGTCTGCACTTTAAAGGCCTCAGAATTTCTGAGGAACCAGGAGCCAAGAGCTTGGGCCAGTTCCTTCTTGGCAGCGCCTGGCTGAGGGGCTGCTCCTCTGCCTGTGCAGAGCCAGCCCTGGTGGGATGTGGAGGAGATGGGACTGTGATAAGTGCCTGCTGCACAGTCTCATTTGCAGCAAAGCACAAGGTTATCTCGGGGTTTTAAAGCACTTTAAGAGTCTTCCATCACCCACAAGAGGAAAAGAAAGGGATATAAAAGGCTGACTTATTTAGAAACTGATCTGGAGAAGGAACAAAGTTTCTTGACTGCACCAGAACAGTTGAGATGCCATGAGACTGCTTTTGAAGGGGTCGCCTATTTTGGTATTTATCTGTTATTTTGACAGTTCTTCGTAACTTCTTCTTCTGGAAAAGGAAACAATTTGGGAAAATGGAACTGCAGTAACGTAAAAGAATTTTCTTTGCTAACTTCTGGTGTGCTGATTTTGGCAGCACAAGACTTCCACTTGGAGCAGACGGGGAGAGTGAATGTGATGAGTCACAACAATGGAAGGATGTTGTCTGCAGCCCAAGCACTCCCCTTGTACTAAAACATCCATCTGTGCATTTCACTCCAGCCTCTGCTGTTTGTAAAGACAGAACAAGGCTCAGCCTTACATTTCTGGTCCTAATTAACAGGGCTAGAATAGCGAGACACTTGGTTTTTAGGGAAAGACTAAAAACATTTCAATTTCTACTCTTCATTTCGTTGCTACCACTCAGCCTGCTCAGAAAAGTTATATAAGGTTCAAGCTCTTTAATTCCATTTTGAAGAAAGCATTCAACAGCACTTTAAAAGTGATACCATTAGCTATTCATTTTATCCAATATGTTTCATATTAACAATAATCTATCATAGTACAGGACGATTATTAAAATCTAAGCAACAGGAGCTTTAGAATAAATGAACTGGCACACTTGACTAACCTTGAAACCTGCTTTATAGATAAAAAGTGCTTTTTGCCATGAACACTTCAGTCACTTCACTGTCTTTGTATTTTTCATATCTGAATTGTATTTCATTCTTTCCCCTCATGCACTTAATTCCATTCAAACAAGCCAAGTCATTTTGAAAGCACTGAATGTGCACCTGATCACGGAGTTTTCCTGCTTTTAGGTCACCAACAATGGGCTCATACTCACACCAAGTTCTCAGAGCTTCACCAGTGAAGGTGCAAAATCTGTGCTCGTGTAAACACTGAGAAATCTGCAATATATTTATGTGGGTAGTACACTTTAAAATTTTATCAAAAGATGTTTACTACTCTTCTATTTAACCCCAATTTAGTGCTGACCTCTAGGTTTAAAACGGAATAATTTAGAGTATTTATATGAAGTTAACATAATAAGATATAACTAAAAGCTTATAATTTACAGGGCCCAGGAGAGAGATATTAAAATGAAGATAAAATGGATGGGACAGAACAACAAATAACACAGTGATTAAAGAAAAGAAAGGGGTGAAGAAATGTTACAGAACTGAAAATAAACATTCAACTTTGCGGTTTGTGTACACAAACAACTGAAAGGTAAAAATGAAAATGACATGAAGAAACAACATAAAAGGGTACTTGAACCAGGATAACAAGCAAAATCAATGTAAAGCCTCTTCAAGTCCAAAAAAAAAGCTGAAAAGGAATAAACTAAAAGTCAATAGTATTTAAAAGGATTAAAAACAATAGGCCATGCATAAAGCACATTTCCCTTTTGCTTTTCAATTGACTTTAACATCTAGAGCAAACAGCACAGGTCCCAGTGCTGTAGAGGGCTGCCCTGCAATTTTTTCCTATAAGGAAAGCATTCCAATTTGTTAATTTATCTTATTAGAAAAACAAACAGCTTTATTTGAGATGAGCACAAAAGCCTTTGACATTCTGTACCTGCACTGGTGTTGGGTGGCCAGAGCACAGATCCACAGTTCTCAGGTAGGGTGGGTGTGATTGTTTGGAGATAAATGTTACAGTACAAGCAGGCAAAAAGGGACCAAAACCCTTCCTGCATGGAGCTGAAATAGTCATGTTTGCAGGGAAAGAAGCCTCGGGAATCTTATCCTAATACACTACTCATATCCATAAATGAGTGTATTCTTGCAAATGCACCTGGCTTTCCTTGCAAAGCAGGGAATGGTTAAAAGCCTTACATCCAGGTAGCCCTAAACCTGTCATTTCTTTCTCTTTGCTGCTCTTTCACCTTCCCTGGCTGCTACTTCCCAGCTTGGCTGTGTGCTGGTGTCTGAGACAAGCACAAGGTGCAGAGGACAACAGGTCTGCCCTCTCTCTGGAGCAGCAGCATTCTTGGGTCCAGCAGAAGTCAGAGCCTTTGGCCACTGGTGTAGGATGAGAATAGTTATTTTGACAAGAAAAAGCGAAAAGAAATCGCAGGAGGAAGGGTCAAGGCTCACAGTTAAAAGCTACAATTCTTTCTGGATTCTTATTTTAGAGCATAAAATTATTCCCTCATGTTCAGAGATCCACATTCTGCCCTGGAAATAAATTCCCCTTTTATTTTACGCTAAGCCCCAGCTTATTTGCAAGCCCATGTAGGCAGCTGATTCCTGGCACTATCTGGCCAAACAATGACTAATTGTTACTGACTTCCCAGATGGTCATTCTAATAACTGGAGAAGGGCAACCAACCCAGCAATCAGGTTTCATTTAGCTGAAGACAGCACAACAGCTGTCTTTTCCTTTCCTACACACTCAAGCAGAGCTTTCTGTTGTTCCAGTACTCTCTTGAGCATGCAGCAAATAGAGCTCCAATGAGCTGGAAAGTCCTGCTTTAGATGATGCTTTGCTGAGTTCTCACCCCCTCCTCCTTCCACACTGCTCTGCACTCCTGTCCACTGCAGCTGGACAGGAACTTTGGGTAGGGGAAGTGGCTGAGATTCAAGTGCTACCCCCAGCCTATTCAAGGCATTTGCATTCAAAGGCATCCTATGAGAGAGCATCCAAAAATCCTACAGAGTTCAGGGTCTTTGCAAATTGACAATTCAGTTCAGCCACTTCTCACCCAGCTCGGGATGAGCTGCTTAGCTCCTGCAGCTCTTGATCCCGTCCTGTAAGAAAGGTGTAGACAGCTCACATGGACAGACTTTTCCTGAAGAATATTACAGCAATGGAAAGCAAGAGAGGTGAAACCTTTGCCTGCTACAAACTCTTCTGGCTCAAAGGCTAAATGAGCCAGAGGGAGCTCTGAGGCAAAGACAGTCTGGCACATGCTCTGATATAAACACTGAAACCAGGATGAGATTCCCTGGTACTGCTTTGGCTGCAGCACAGTTAAAACTCTTTCAACTGTGTGTTTGCACTTCAGCAGAAAACCATTCCCATCCTAAATATACCTCTGAATGTGTTATGGTTCTCGACTTCCAGACTGGATACACTCCAGCCAAGTGCTAATCTCGCCACGTTATCAGCTACTGAGGCTAATATTATTTCAGGTGAGAAATCTCATCTCCTCCCCAGAGTTTTAATTTGTCACATTTCTTTCCTTGACTTTCCAGTGCAGCCTTTAGACAACGTATTTGGACCAATATTAGCCCAGGAGCAGCAGGTTTAACAGACCACATGTGTAGCAGGAGACCAAAGATGCAGACCTTGGAAAACTGAGGGAAGAGAAGCTTCTGAATCAAGGAGCCAATTCCCAGTGGTGCCAGTGGCAAAAGCCCATTCTGGCTGGATTCCTCCTGTGGCAGGATTTGGATCAGCCTGCAAGCCCTGGAAGAGCAGAGCTCCTCTGCTAATCACATTGTGCAGCTCTACACTAGAAACCATTCCTGTAACAAGTCTCATGTGACCTACCCTACATTAGCCATTTGCAGAACAATTACAGGAGTAAATGCTACAAATAGCTAATCCCAGCACAGCTTCCCCTTTGTTTCTTTTCCTCCTAAAAATATCAGACCAGTGAAGTCAAGGCTCATAACAACAGAATTCCACAGTACTTTGTTCCTCATAGCTTTTGACTGCTATCATGTTGGAAATATGTAAATGGCATTACCAATTGTTTCTGAAGCCCTTTCACTGGGAAATAATATTATCTAAATACCAAGAGATGAATTTATAAATAAGAAAATGGATTGTGCACCCTCAATTTTTAAGGTAAGCCACAATCAGGTTCTTTTTTTGGCTGGTAAATCACTTTTGAGCCAGACACAATTTCTGCAAATATGCCACATCAGATTTCTGAGTGATTAATTTTCAACTGATTTCTATAAGCTGTATGGCTTTTATACATATTGCTTTTTATGTACAGCATCTCCTTTGAAACCACATCAGTTCATAACACTTGTGTACCAGAACTGAGATATCCTAAAGTATCTGAAATTATGGGATTCAGAAAGTATTCCACATCTTTTCAGCGATTATCCAGAATTAAGAACACACTTAGTATCACTCAGTGACTCTCAGTTAATAAAATAAAATATTTGCTAATATAAAAATTAAAAAATATTCACTGATCAGTGCTTTTATTTCCATTTGGCACCTTTTTGTCACCAATATCATTGGTGGTAAAGTTTCTCAGTTTGAGTCTGAAGTGTGTTGCAGGCGTGTGGATCCCAGGTGGGCAGAAGAACATAACCTGAGGGTATATGGATTTTCATCATGACTGGAACTGAATGTGAAATCCTCAACTTAGAATATGAACTTCAGCTGACTGGACAAAGAGTTTAAACTCTGAGCATGAGAATGCAAAGCTTCAGCATTAGACTGGCACAGAAAGGGCACTTAACACACTGTAGCAAGTGGTTGTGTTTGGGGAGACTGTTAATGCCCAATAAATATTTATTTCTGCAAAACCATCTCCAAGAAGGAGCCTAACTCAAGCCAAACATCTCTGAATCCAAATATGAACATAACCTAATAAAATGTTTTCATTTTTAAATTATACATTGCATTCAGGATTTTAGAATACATCAAAAATTCTCTTTGTTAGCTTGGATTAATATTTTAAAGCTGGAAGTATGACAAGGAGACAAAAGGAGTATTGTAGCAGATTAAATAAAAAACACCCTTGCCACATTAAAGTAGCTTTTAGAAATAAAGGGACAGCTGTTCACAGGATGAAAAGAAGTTGGAATAAATGAAACAACTACATGATGTCTTGATAGCCTGATGTATACACTCCAATGCCACAGATCTCTCTTTGTACAATATTTATATTTGTTTCTCGGTAAGATTAACCATGTTCTTATTATTCATTTGCATTTGTGACTCAGTTTCAGAACAGCTCTGAGATTCCCTCCACATCTCAGTTTTGCCTCTAAGTATTACAGGAGAAGAAAAACAATACCTGTGCCCTGCAAAAGAGCAGTGTTCCTGCAGAACACACACTAATGAGAGGTCAGGTCGCTTTTGAGAAATAGTCTGAGCATATTTCCTAATTGTACTTCTGTAACAAAGGAAAAGCTAAGATTTTCTGCAAGCTCCTTTGGATAAGGAAAATAGCAAAAATTCTACCCTGGGACTGCATCTGATTGCCCAAGAGATTCCTGTAAAGGCTGGAATTCAAGGCAAGGATCGCTCCCAGCACAGAGGCCACAGCTCCAGTAAAAGCCAGCACACAGGGAGATGGAACTGCAAGGCAGAGAGGAAAATGAGGGTATTTTCTGAAATTAGATCAAACATGAACCATCTTTTTCCCAGCTGGCTTGATAACTGGTTTGATTTTAGGGCTGGCAGTTCACCCCTGCAGCCTCCTTCAAATGGGTGTCTCTGTTTGCTCCAACTCCCGGGCACGTCACATGTGGGTGAGGAAAAGGAAAGTTGTGTTGTCACTGTAGGAAAACCTGAGAAGAGCCTGTCTGCTCCCCCCAGCTCAACTGGAACAGTGTCCCATGGCTCACAGAAACCTGCAAATGGCCCTGATACCATCATGCAAAACCTCCAACAAACAGCCACAGCAGGTTCTCACCAGGCTCATCCTTATTTCTGCAATCACTGCATCTTATCCATGGAGCCATTCTGCACAGCAGGGCCCTAACACCACACTGCTGACAGAAACACTGCTAAACCTCCTCAGCACGTGGAATTCCTGCTTCTGGAGTGCAGCTCTCAGGGGATTTTCCCACAGGAGGAAGGGAATTGCCTGTCCTCTGTCAGGCTTGGAGGTTGCTCCTGTGTCAGCAGCAGGCTGACAGTGTGGAGATGACCTGCCCACCTCCTCACTCCTTGTCCTTGTAGGGGGAGCAGATCTTCAGCACAGCACTGGGGCATTTTGAAGACAAAAGTATGACAAGACATGAATTATTTCAACATTTGAAAATAGTTAAGGGCCTCAATTCCCCGTCCAGCTGTACGATAAGAGAAGCCATTGTTTAAAATACTTTAGGTTTCTACCTATTCACAGTGACCCGTGTTTCATTAGGGCAGTACAAGTCCATTGGCCCACCTCCTCTAATTCACAGGAAAAGGGATTCTACTTTGCCTCTGCTAACTAACATTTCATCAGTTTACCCTTCAGAAACATACCATTTTGTCTGCTTGCAAAATTACTCCTTGGAATATTGATCCATACAGGCAGCGTTTGGCTCTGAACTTATTCATTAGAGAAGGATTAAGGTGGGCAATAGGAAAAAAAACCAACATTCTTTGGAGTACATAAGCAGTGTGTTAGAAATTAAGCACCACAAAAGCGAGTCATAGGGTAGAACAGATCGATGGTAAAATTCAAATGAATGCACTCGCAGCTAACAAGTGATCCAGAAATGCTGATTCTCCCTGCAGGGCAAGTGCTGTGCTATAAAGGAAACAAAACACAAATGAATTTATCATACTGTTCTTCACTTGAAGCAAAGTGTGAATACTTGAGAAGAAAAATGTATGAAGTTGAAAAATAAGATTAATGTAAAACAATTTTGCTTTGCTTTTTGTCCTCTTGCTCACAGTGAGCGATGCTCTCTGCACATTCTTAGCCCACTATAAAACAAGTAAAGTTTCAAAGGAAATCTCTAGGGAAGTCTTGAAGGCAGAGTGGGGAAAAGAACCCCAGACAAACAACAAAGCTGATTTCCTGCCCTGCAGCCTGCTGGCCCAACACCGTGGGCATGAGTCGTACTCAGGCAGCAGGTTCATTAGTGCCTCCTCCAACAGGAGATGTGCCCATATGCCAGGGAGGGCATTAGCACCACCTGAAGCTCCCTGAACAAAGATGAGAACAGATTTCAGGCAGTTTTAGATTCCACCATGGGATAAACAGGCTACAAGCTGTCCCAAGGCTTGGGAGTCAGAAAGGCACTTTAGAGTCCTTGGGTTTTTAAATCTATTTTAATTCTGCCTCCACTAGAGGTGAGGACTGACTCCATCACTCAATACCCTGCAGAACAACTTGGATGCATCTTCTTGGGCATTGATTTTAATGTTTGGGACTGTTTTGCTCAAGGTCTCTCAGCAAGTGTGTGCCAAAACAAGAACAACTCAATAACTGGCAAAAGCCTCCTGTTTACCTGAGAAATCCCCCCGTGGCAGACACAGATCTAAGAGCTTGCCATTTTTGTGATTATATATGCAACAGTCACTCGGGATTTAAGGCAGAACTGTAGATATCAGCACAGCATGATGTGTGACTGGTCTCCCCCCACCATTTGAGTGTCACAGGAATTTGTCCCCAGTTACAGTCTAAGGTATGTGTGGCACCCACAGCACGCCTGGCACAGGAGTCTCACTGATTCCCCTGCGTGGGCAAGGGACACATGAGGAACATGGCAGGGTTCTGGCCATATTTTCTAAACAGGAATGGAAGAATTACTCTGTTATTTTCAGATTAAACTCTTTTTCTTCGACTCTGTTACAAACAAATAGCAAAGACAAAATGAATCTCAGGCTTTCCTGACTGTATTTGCTTTTTTTTCCACTGAATGATGAGAATGCAGTGCTTCTTTGGGGGTCTTATTCTGACTTGATGGTTTCCAGTAATACATTTTGTGCCACTTCTAGACTTGTCTGACAATTGTTTAAAAGAATTTTCATAAAACTGAAAACAAGCTGAACTATTTATAAGGGTACTTTGGTTAAAAAACAACAAAAAGAGAAATATGACTTGACTGTCTTGTGGGCAATTACACAAAGCAGCTCTAATATGTAAACAGTTACATAAATTATATGAAAATTCTTTACCATAGATATGAAGTAAAAATAAAAAGTTACAAAATACTAGATGTAGGGTTAATAAAAAGTTACAAAATACTAGATGTAGGATTATTGCTAAGAAGGATCATTTTGGCTGTCCAAAAAAAAGAAGGATTATTCCCTCTTCATGTCCCTATCTCCTTATTTAGTTTACACATGCTTCATGGCAAGATAATGAAGAACCTGGAGCATTTGCAGTACTTTGGAAGCTGCAAATCCAGATACCAGAATTTTTTTAGAGCCAATTGTCATTTGTTAGCTCATACTCTTCTATCACAACTGAAGAGCACTTCTATAATGAAAAAATTATTTTCCCAGGGTCTTTTTTTTCCTCCAGAAACAGATATTTTTCTATTTAATGCTCAATGAATGATGCAGATAATAGATCATTTGTAGAAGCATACATAGCATAATAAATAGCTTAAGAATGAATATTAGTATGAATTGAAATGTTACGTGCAAGCATCTCCTAAGCTAATGTAGTTCAAAAATCTGGGAGTGCCTTATAAACCCTCTGTGGGCTATTTTTCAACTCTATTCATTTCTTTTCAGGCAGAATACCTTAATTACAGTCATTGAGCAGGAGACACTTAGGAGAGAAGGAAGGTGAGACACTGAATGAGTGGGCTTGATTAGTACAGCTACTATGATATATAAGAAACAACAGTTTAGACAGAGATGAAGGGAAACCACAAAAATGCTGTTACACAATATTTGTGATCCCCGATTTTCTGCATTACTGGGATTGTCCTGGAACACTATACCCTGATTATCCCCAGTTTCTAATGATTGATTTACTTATGAAGGGGCACAAACGAACCCAGTGTAAACCAATAGACTTTAAAAAGGAGCATGGTTTGTCCAAATAAAAGAACCTATGTCATATACATTTTCAAAACTGAAAATAATACAGCAGATACATTAAAGAAAACGTAACTGTAGTTCAGTTCCCTCTGGGCATCGTGATGTAAACACGCTTGTTCTGCATCGCAAATACCACACCCGATCAATGTTCAGCCTTTGAAACATCTTGAACAAAGTTTCTCTCGGAATGATCAGAGGCAATCACACCGTGGGTTGCTGCTTAAAAGCTTTTACAAGTGTGTTCACACCAGATTTCACGTGGCTTGGATACCTCCTGTGGTTACCTAGAAGTGTGGTGATGGTGCCGGATACACCCCACGGATGTTTGGGTGACTCTGGAGCAGAGAACAGCTCAGCTTCCCAGCCTGGGGCTGGAATGCCCCTGAGCAAGACAGTTTTAGGAGCAATGAAACAGCAGCACCAGGCTAAGGAATTATGATGGAGAAGTCAACATCTACTAAAAGAAATCTAAATATCTGGATTACAGAAATCCAGATCCAAGGGTTAACCTGGCAGTGCAGTAAACTCTGCAAGTGATACCCCTGATTACAGCACTGTCACATGAACCACATCCACCTTACAGAGGCTTCCTGAGCCCCCAGGCAGGAAGAGCAGAGTTTTCTGACAAATGGGTTTCATTTCTTTTGACAAACACTGAATCTGATGCCTTGGTTCCTTGACATTGCATAGGGAGTTATATACACAAATACCAACATAGCACTTCTGCAGCTACCCTTAAATCTAACCCTAAAGTATCTGCTGGCTCAATACCCCTTCAGAGACCAGCAGTGCTGTGTTTTGAAGGATGCACAGTCTAAGCCTGCATTTATTAGGAAATCTGACCACTCATCCTGAGCCTTCTACTGAGATTTGCCAAACTAAGTTGACTTCAAATAAGCACGGTCAGCACTCACTCACTTTGTGCTGCTATAAAAGCAGAATTCAGCTCTGTGATATTGCTGCAGTTGGCTCCTACTGTAGTGCATAAAAATTATTGATCAATTTGCAGACCACTTGGAGAGGCAGCCTGAACAACTGAGCATGAGATACCTACAGAAATCATGACAATTCCACGGATATTTTAACAGTGCACAGAAAGATAAATAACCTGTGTCCAGTATTAGCCAATGATTTAAATAATATTTTCATTTAAATAACAAAGATAGAGCTCTAAGGTACATAGAAACTTCTTTATAAAGGAGGTGGTGTGCTCCTGGGAGAGACTTATCCTCAAAAATCTTCTTGGCGAATAGGGAAAAAAAATTAACAGAGATTGAGAAGGACTAAAACAGCCAACAGATAAACCCCTTGTCATTTGGGCACAGACCTGGCAATTCCATCAGCTTCATCAAACCAGATAATGCTTCTTTAAGGATTATTCCTTTCTTTTGGTTTTTTTCCTCCCTTTGGGTGTGTGTATGTTGGGGTGGGGATGTTTCTCAGCCTTCCCTGTTCTTTCCCACTCTCACTCCCCACACTGAGCACATCTTCCAGCTGTGTGACAAGAGCACAGATGCATCAGAAAATCATTTCACAGAGGGCAAGGCCAGAGAAAAAGAGACATTGCTGACAATATTTCACAGGTCAGAGCTCCTACATCAAGTCTTTAAATGCCCAAGTGAATCAGGTAAACACATCTGACTTCCATCCGGGCTGGAAAACCCCAAAGTTTTGATACCATAGCAAAGTAACTTCCTTAGCTGCAAATGCTTGGTACCAAACACAAAGACCTGCTCAAATAGCAGTGAAATGAGGATCAAACGCTCCCAGTTGCTTGTATGAGCAGAATGGAGAACACAGTGACACCAGAATTAGTGGCACTGATTAGGGATGAGCTTCTATAACCTACTGAACCTACATTTATGCCTTGTCATTTATGCATCACCATCCTGCTTCCCAAGAAAAGATAACTAAGAACTTAAAATGCTTGAATAGCTGTAGTTTTCTAGATAGAACCTATACCATTGTAAAAGAACTGATGTGTAATTGGAGTAGGTAAAAGGGAAAAAATAAAATAAATTGGTCTAGCAACATATAAATGATGGCAAATGTAAGTTTAATATAAAACCATATTAGAACAATTGAGAATCATGAGAGGTTGATTTATTATTTATATAGCACACTAAAAGTTATCTGTAAAGGAAATTGTGTAATATGCAGTAAATTAGACAAAGCTGCACTATAAATTGGGATTAAATCTTAAACTGGTTTTAATATTTAATATGCTATCATGACTCACATTTTCAATAACGGTTGTTCAAAGTTCAGGAAGAAGTGTCAAAGCAGGCAGAGGAGGAGTAGTTGCAAACCTTGTCCCCTCATGATGTAAATTAAATCAGATCATCTCTTAATTGCAAAAGCCAGACAAAACTAGCACATGTTCTCTTTTGAGGACCTGGTCCAAAACTCACCAGAGATACTGGAAAGACTCTCATTAAACCCAATAAAGTTGAAATCACAGTATCTGCAAGTTCCAGATGAGGGCCAGACAAAGGACATTACACAGGAACAAAGTAATTATAAAATTTTGGGTATGTTTTTAAAGATTGCTTGAGTGGAACACTGTCCAAAGTTCATCTTTGATATGAGCAAAAATGGTAAGTTAGAAAAAAATAATTATTCCAGAGGAGCATTCAGGATTCTGCTGTTTAACTTGAACAAAGTCAGAGCTGAAGTTCAAGAGCCCATTTGGATTCCAAACCTCACACCTAAGTGGGCACTATCTGGGCATTAAGTGACATGATTATATTTTTTTTTAAGTGTACAGGGTGCAAGAAGATGGTTCTTGTATTTACTAGTGTGTATTTCATAAGTTAAAACTAGTTTATTTAGGGAGTTCCACTCAAGGTCATACGGAGCACTGATTTGAAGGGTGTTAGCCTGCATGGCTCAATCCTGCCCCACACATTGAGTATTTGCACTACTCTGGAAAAGCTATTGTCTCACAGTCTGTGGCCTTAACTGACTGTGCAAAGAAAATAAATCAAAGTCCTTGACCGAAAAGGTTTATAACTGAAGATGTCAAACAACAGGCAAACAAAAGCAGGGACAGTTCAAGGAAACCATGACACAGCTTTGGTCAGCACTTTAGGCAGTGATCTCAGCACATTGGCAGCCTGACTCCTGTCAGGAGAGCCTGAAAGAAGAAAATGGCTTTGTTCTGTTGAGGGTTATAGAGAGTCTCAAGGGCAACATGGAAAAGACACCAAAATTCTACTCGTTGTCCATGGAGCAACTGTGAGTGTGGGGAGAGAAGTTAAGCTACTGCTTCTTCATACAGAAGACGTCAGAAAAAGTGGGATATGGCTTTACAGGAAGAAGATAATTAATAATTGATCCAGTGGAGGAGAAGACAATCACAGAATGTGAGGTGATATTTCAGCAGCAATAGTCTGAGTGGAAATGAGTTGGTCAATACTGAAGAAAAGGATGTTGCACTGCTAATCAAGACACAAAGGGATACTCTGTCTGCACGATCCTTGACTCGTGGATTGCTAAGAAAAATCCTGTCATAGGTATGCTTTATGAAATAACTTGCAAAATATAAATATATTTGTATCTGTGCATACAAGCAAAGAAAAGTCAGGGTAAAACCACTGCATCCTTAACTCTTCTCTAACATATCAAAATGTCAGATGTCTAAGTGTATCTGTGGATCAATAAACTGAATCACAATCTGGCCAGTCTGGCTGTCAGTGGCATAGTTGGACAGTTCCACATAAAACTAGTTCTGTACTTGTTGTCCTGACAAATCCTCAGGAGTTCTGTTTGAGTTTAGGGCCTTCAACAGGTTAACTCCTCTGCTTGGTGCCCACTACTCCCCTAAAAGCCACAAGAACTGTGTGTGGAGCACATTTAAAAAGAAATGTTGTCATTTGCAGCTTAGACTTCATTAATCTTTTTAAGGTTAATGCGTTCTGCACCAAAAAAAAATAATCATATTCAGTTGTCTGGAATGTTTTGAGCTGCTTAAAGTGCCTAATTGTCATTTTGATGAATGTAAAATAGGCATAAGGCAGATGAATGTGGTCCACAGTGAATTGGCATCACAAATAATAGTGCTTCCCAGCACTGCTGCTGCAAGAAATGTAGATTTTATTTATTATTTTACTTTAAAAGGTGTTGGTTTGCACAAGACTCACAAGAGAAGGTCTCTTTATCTGCATGAATTCAACCTTCTGAGCTAAGCAGTGTGACTGGAGGTTTTCCTTAAGGACAAAGGAGAGCCTCTGGTCACAACCCCTATGGGGACACTGAGCTTGTTCCTGGTCACCTGGTTCTAGGGAGCAGTTTCTCTACTAAAAGATGTTTCTGTCACACAGGGTAGCTGCCTCCTTGAGTCCCTTCAGCTCTGGTAGTTTATTTCTCCATTACCTCTAAAACTGATTCTTGTTCATGGCTAATTATGATTGCAGTCGAATGTGAAACTAATCCAGACACACAGTGTATTAATGGAATATACTTTTGCTTATGTCTTCTGTCAAGCTTGATGAAAACTGACTGAACACTATTAGTGCAATATCTGGGCCTAAACAAACAGTGAGGAAAATGACACTATCAAGAAGGACAAAGATATAGAAAAAAAGAACCAAACACCCTTGGATTCATGTATTTTGGAAACCAGCACTATTTTTTCCCCTGACACCAGTTTAGACATTCACCAAATATACTGGTCTCGTTTATGACAGCCACTCTCTTTATAATTCCACCATAGTACAGCATCTGGATTGCACTTGGATCTTTGAATATCCCCCCTCCCAGCTTTAATTTATTTCCATACCAGGTGCAAATACCTGAAAGCCAGCAGCAGGGTTTGGGAGTTGGCCTCCTGTAAGTGCCTGGCCTGATTAGGCTGCTTTTTATGATCCAGGAAAACCAGTAAAAGATATCAGGATATCTTTAATTCCCAAAACTATCCCATCACTTTGTCTGTTGTTAAAAGGAAAGTGACAAATTCTTGGTTCTTAAGGGAAAGGTAGATTAGGAAGTAAAGTTTTCCCTGGAAAGCACACAGCTCTCTGTCTGCACTATTAGAATCCATGTTTATCAGATGCTATTTATCTATATATTTTCCCAAAGAATAATGCAACTAAAGGTTTATTGATTTCTGGAAAGTACAGTATGTTGCAGGCTATGAAAGAAACGGCTGTATTTCTTTTTTTCTAAAGACACCTGATGTTCAGAAGGTAAAGGATTATAAATTAAAATTCCAGACATTTTCTGCACCTGCTACCTCTGGACTCAGTCCCAGGATAATAACTAACTGAAATCATCGACAGCAACGAGGATGGGACTCACTTGTCACTTATACAACATCTCCCTCCATAAGTAGCCATTTGAAAGGATAGTCCTGCAGACTGGGATTCCTATCCAGCACGTCACCAGGTGCACAGGGCAACTGGACCAGGCTCATCACAGCTCCACTGACTTCCACATTTGGCCAGAAAAATCACACAGGGTGGAAATTGGGATGCAGCTCCACCTCTACTGGGCTACATTTGATGCACAAGAACAACCACACAGCCTCTCCTGTGGGAGCAGAAACCCTGGGAATGCTTCTGTGTGTGCTTTTTCCCCAGCCCAACACCTGTAAATCCCTCCCACTACAGATCAAGGAGGACAGGATAGACAACAAGCCCATTCAAATATTTTTAAGTGTGTATCTCTCTATATTCTCACCACTTGACAAAATAGAGCTCAGATAAATGTAAGGCAGTTCTCCCAGAGAACACACTCTGAAATATATTTCTGGTGCTGACTATAAGCTAAGGATAATTTATTTGAAAAAAATTCTCAGCAAGAACATATCCAATCTTTATCATTATATGAAAAAACATTATGATATCCAGCTTGGTATTACTTTTATGAGTTCCATTCTTTCTTAATACAAACTTGAATAAAAACCAGTCTGGCCAAACCTCGCTATTTTATTTCTTTTATTGTAACCATTAAATCAGCTTTCATTTCATTACTCTAATTGTGCCTGGGAGCAGCAACTGCCACCTTAAGGCACCTAACCTAATTTAAAATGCTCACAGCTCATTCCACCTTAAAATATATTGCAGTACTTAGGATCAGCACAGCAGGTCAAGCTCTACAACAGCACTCTTGTGATCAGAGGACTTTTTGGCAGTTAAATCAGGAGAAAGACTGAGGCAATGTAAAAAAAAGTAACATTTCTCTTGCTTAAAAGATACACAGCAGTTGACATAACCATTTTTTACTTGTACCTTAAGTGTCTCCAGAGGATTCTTATTTAGGTAGAGATTTCTCACATAAGGAGCATTTCTCGGCACAGCACACAAACATCTAATTCACTTGGATGATTTTTACTGTGGGGATTATACATGTAAAGAGCCACCTTGCTGGGCTGTGAGGGGAAAATCCATAATGATGATATATATATCTGTTTGTGCTGCTTGTGTGGGCCCTTCTCCCATTGTTTCTGACTGTCTCTCAATCTTTATCTGTTCTTGGCCTCCCTGTAAATTGCATAATCCCTCCATTTTACTGATGGGGAGTTGAGACACAAAAATTAAGCAGCTACCTAACATTACATAGGGGTGCAAAGACAGAGCTGGCATCTAAATTTCAGCCTCCTGCTTCCCAGGTGAGTGCTCCATATAAAAGGTGCTGTTGTACCTACTCCTTCTTTCCTTTCTCATTATTTAGTGAACAGACTCATTCCCCTGCAGCTTTGTTTATAAAGACTTTCCTCTGGCTGAGAGATTCCAGCTCCTGCAAACAAGACCATAAGCTAAATACTCTGCTTGAGGAGATCTTCATTAGTAAGAAAAGCAATTACAAACCTAAGTCTTATTATAAGGTGTAATAAAGGGGCAAATTAATATTTAGAGTCTTTAACATCTACGAATATCCCAGGAGCACAGCCCACCCACCTCCAGTTGTGAACTGAAATCCCTGCCTCCAAAGTTTTGTAAACTAGTGCCTGGTCCCACTGGACCAAAAGCAGGAGGGATGCCAGGGAGGAGACAAACTCATGAGGGGAATCGGGATTTGTGTGGTGTGCAAGGTCTACAGGAACTCACTGCAATCAACTAATAAATCTCTGCAGCCTGGTGGTTTGCCTTGGAGGTAGGAGGGATATTTTCCTTTGTCTTGCAGTGAATCAGGTTGATAGGAAATAACTCACCACTCTCCTTGGAAGGTACCAGGAAGTAGCTGCTCATTTCATGAGCTGAACAGATAATTGCACCTCAAAAACAGTGATAAAGGACCAAGGAGTCATTGGACTGGATACACACAATGAATGGATCCATTCCACTTCTGAAGTTGTTTTGGATATGAGAGACCAGGAGATACATCAGTGGATCTTGACCAAAAAACCATAATAATCCCACTTTGACATGTCCTACGGTGTACCATCTGTACAAGTACTTGCATAAACCTGTATTTACACATTTCCAGATATGCCCCACCCACCTACAAAATAGATGCTCATGAAAAGAATTCAAACTTCTTTTCAGAAAAGGTAAAACATACATTTCAAAATTTCCTCAAACCTTGTTTTTGCAGATATTTTTAAACAAGTCTCTACCCTTCAAACAAATCAGCATATTTTTAAAATTCTTCAGTTGAAGTGTCATTGATGAAATACTCCAGGCTGGGGAGCTTCACTATGTGATAAGAATGACTTAGCTGGGAGCTTAGGCATCCCAAAATGACAGTTTTCAGCAAACCCTGATTCTGTTTTCATAATGTAAATCAGTTGATTGAGTGGCATATGGTTATCCTGTTGTTATGACATAGTGTGTGTATTTTCCCTGCATCAATGAAATTAGAACTTGAAAAAAGCTCTCATTTCAATTGGAATATGAAAAAAGCCCTAATTCAAACACATTATACATATGATGTGCAGGAATATGTGCAGATACATAAGCTTGATACATAAGCTGACAAAACATTAACCTGCTTCAGAGGTAAGGAGAAAATAGGGCACTGGAGACCCACAGTTGTTCCATCAGCCAAAGTGCTGCTCCAGTGGCAGGTCACCGACTTCCCATTCTACCCAGTGCAGGAAAAGGACATCCTTCACAGTATGGCATAAATTCATTTGAATTCCTGATTATTAGGGGCCTGATTCTCAATTGTTGTTTTTTACTCTTTGAATTGTTATTCACAGTACTGCCAAACTTAGTGAAAATACTTCCACTGGTTTCCCTCAAATATTATTGATCCCACCCTAACATCCTTTGATGAATGTTTAATTATTTTGACAAAATGCCAAAACTCAGGTGATAGAAACACAAACCAGCTGCCTGCATAGGTGCTACAGGGGCAGAAGTTCAAAACCCTGCTACAGCTCTTCCATATCCACTGTGATTTTGCTATCCAGCTGTGGGACACAGGGATCTCCTCCCTCCTATTTCCCCGTGTCCTCAGGGTGCTCAATACATGCAATTTTAACAGAGAGTCTGCAGCACTAAATCCAGTGGATCATTAATTTTGAGTATTTTCCCCAGATACTTTATCCAAGCAGCTCTAGAGCAGAACAAAACAACCTAATCCATGTAATTTTTACCACAGAGATTATATATGATAAAAATGTGTCCTGTAAAATCTTGGTGATGCCCTGGCAGGATCAGGGTGTTGGGGATAATGTTTGTTTGGAGAGTGTTGTTGGCATGTAAGTGAAAAATAAATCTACCTGATGAGCCTGTGAGCAGAGAGATTTTAGGCCACATTCAGGCAGACCTGGCAATCATCTCAATAACTGGCTGATGGTTTCTGTGATGCAGTAACTTTTTTGTGCATATTGGCAGATTGCTTCTAAACTAAACTTTGTAACCCAAGTCTCCAGCATGTTTAGAATTGCAGATGTGTGTTCTGAGAATTTGCAGTGTTTGCCAGAAAGACACTATATGATATTAGCACAGTTGGTTCTGAATTTTAAACCCAAATCTGATGTTCTATGACTCACAGCCTCAGGAAAGAATTAGATGAATAGCTCATAAGGGGAGAGACACTGCCTGAATATCTTTATAGAGGAGATATGCTGAATAATAAGCATTATCTCCATATGACAAGCTACCATTCTATTTAGGATATGGTGTGCTGCTATACAAGCAGAGAATGCCACACAGACACTCATATCTGAATTATCTTTAATATACCCAGAGCACCAGAAATCAATGAAACTGCAACAGTGCAGCCCTCAGTCTTTGCTTGTTCTTTCAGTTCATGCCCAGGATGCCTCACTGACACCTCTGCACAGTCCACTCTGAAATCCAGGCTGTCCCAGCACCTCCAGAGTTGCCAGCTAAGAGTTAGTCCACAGCACGGGCATAATCTCATGTTAGGTACCCATAATGAACCAGAATTTGTAATATAGAGGATATACTCAGCCTCAAGAGAGCTGGTTTTTAGCTTAGATAACAGGCACCTAATTTCCATGTACATCTTTCTTGTAACAAATGTCCCTCGTGGGATCTAAAAACAGGAGATCTGAGAGGAATATCAGTAAATTAAACTATTTAATACATATGGTTCTGAAAACTCCGGGTCACCTCATGGACTCTATTGTTACTGAACGTAGTTAACCTAAGGTCAGCAACCTAAGGTTACTAAAACCTTATTTTCAGGGTTTCCAGATTCCATCCTGTGCCAGGATTTCTAGGATTTGCATTGGGTATTCCTCCCTCTCCCAGGGCTCAGAAGCACAATAGTTGGTTTCAGGAACTTGAAGTGAACTGTCTCCAAAGAATTACAACACAGAAGTGAACAACAGCTTGTGGAATTGTAAGACTTGTGGTCCCATGTAAGTCAATCTGCTCCAAACATCCCCATTATAATTCTTTTTGAAAGGCCCAATAAATGTTGGTGTAAACTGATTATAAATCACAAACCTTTTAATGACTTCCAAGAGGACACTGCTTTGCATGGGGAGGAGATGCACTTTTGTTAGGCTGACTTTACTACCTAACTAGCCTCACATCTGGAGCACCAGGATTTATGGCACCCTCAGGCCGTAATTCTGTGCAAATAACATGGAAACAGTTCCTTTCATCGTGCTTTTCTAGGAGGTGTCCACACCAAACAGCTCAGGAGTAGCTGGATTTCTCCTCTCTGGCTTATCATGTGTTTTGTGTTCCTTTTTGCAAAGACCTCATGACATTACCATCACACATCCTGAAATTCAGCAGTAGGACATCACAGCAGATGTCAGTATTCAAATAACACAGTATTTACTATATTTAACACCATAGCACCTAAAATTCCTGACAGAATTTGAATCCTCGGGGCTATAAAAATATGTAGTTTAAGGCCTCTTGTTCTGGAGAGTTTTATGTTCAATACCCCAAAAGGACAGAGAGATTGGAAGAACATGAGTTAAGTTTTGGTTTGTGGTCTTTTAGGGCTGGTGTGGTGTTTCAGCATCTCTGTACCTCTTCCTCCCTCCTCACATTTCTTTATCCCACTGTCTTTTTGGATTCACAGTGAATCTCTGACAATCTTTGTGAACAGGAGAAGGACAATACCAGGATATTCACTCACTCACCTTCCCGATTCTGATCACAATTATTACAAGAAAAGGAGCTGCACTTAAAGTAGAGGTGTTTTAATAAACATCCTTCACTATTTCTGTCTCTGTACTTTTGCATCCTGGGTAACATTTCTAGATTATACCCAGGATGAGTTTGTCTGCTAATGCTTGCAGATTTGGTCTGTGAAAAATATCTCCATGAATCAAATTTATCCTTTAAACATCAGTCCCTCTCCTTCCCTGCTGTGCAGCATCTTTCATTTTTCACAAGGTGAAAAAAGGACCTACTGATGATAATGTCCTTTTGCTCCTCTAGAAAAGGAAACTCTTAAGCCCTCCAGCAAAATATGTCCCTGTTTAACAAGTAACTGAATAAATGCAAACTCCATGGGGCTTTGCTTAATGGGGCAAACAAGTGCTTCAGTTCACCAAAGTTGAAGAAACCATGGATGCTAACTCAGAAATACTCCTTTCTCCTGAGGCTCAATTCTACACAGAATCAAGAAAATAAAATCAGCTGAAGAAAAAAGACTCTGAAAAATTAAAAAAACTTTCCAAATTTCAGATTTTTTTTCTGCCTTATGTCCCTATGTTTGCTTTTTCAAAAATTACGTACATGCAAATTGAACAGTACCTAAATTTCTTTTTTCTCTTTTTTTTTTTTCCTCCAATTTTTCTGTTGTGATGCTGAAATTTTCAGCCATTCTTCAGCTCTTGCAGGGGTACAGTATGGAAAATGGAAACCCAAAGAACTGGAAGGAACAAAGCAGCAGGGAAGGGATCCCTGTATCTGGATAGTAGGAGGCAAATAACACATAAAGGTCTTTGTAACAAATTAGATATCCTAAAACTATTTTGGGATGTGTACATAGATAAAGTGATTTTTCACTAGAATGGCCAAAAAGACATGACTTTCCATCAAAAAATAGGGCAAGACTGGAGTGGCCCCTTAGCACAGCAGTGCTGATACATCACACCTTGCAGGCTTTGCCAGTCCCACAAAAACTGCAGCAAAGCCCTCAGGACTCAAACACCAAACCTTGAAAAGAGCTTTTGTTTCCTCCCGTGCTGCTCCCTAAACAGAAGGGTTGGTGAACATCTGCAAAGGCTCTGCTTGATTCCCTTTACAACCCTCCTTAATGGACCTTAATGGTCCTACAATGGTCCATTAAGGTGCCTTAATGGACCTACAAAACCAGTGACAGCCTGGATTGGACAGTTGAGCGTCGACACTCCTGGATTATATCCCAAGAAATGTCATCTTCTGGGTTATCCAAGCTCCTTCATATGCATCTGTGGTCTTTTTCTTCTTCAGAGAACTCAAGATTTAGGGAGAAATGACTAGATTTTTTTTGTTTTTTACCTACAGTTCTTCAGTACAAAGCACCTGCAACATGAAAACAACAGCAGCAACACCTCAAACCCTCTTATTTCTCACTGCACTGTCATATCTGAGAAGTTATAACTAGTTTCTCTCCTGCATATAGAGGACAACCCTCAAAGCACATCCAACATCTCTACTGTACAACAGGTGCCAAATGGCAGGGTTCAAAATCACCAGCTATCAGCACTAGTCATTGTTTAGGAGCTCAGATATTATTTTGAGGCTTGTGGCAGAAGTTTCAGGGCCCAGAGAATATCTAATGTGTGGCAATGCAATAGAGAGCTCTCCAGAGAAGCCTGGCTTCCAGAGTAAGGGGAAAGCATTAACCAAAACATTTCTAAGGGGCAAAATTAATGCTGATAAAGTGGTAACAAGATTTAGTTGGATAGAACTAATTACTCGTGTTAGGGGATGAGAGCAAAGGTTTGCTTTGGCAATAAGTGCACTTACTGAAAGCAAGGAAGAGTAATTAGCCTAAATATGTGCTTGATTAGGGGAAAGATTTTCAAAATTCAATGTATGAAAGTAATTAGAGAGAAAATTAGAATGGAAAAAATGGCATCAAGTCACTCGGAGTGATATTAGAAAAGAAAGTAGATTTTCCTTATCCATGACATTCAGTGTGGACTAAAGCTCCTGTTTTCTGATCCATCTTGCTTTATCACAAAAGCATTTATTTTCCAGTCATGAGTGACTGGATTCAATTAAAATATAAGCTCACTTGTCAATTAAATTAAAATGGAAACTCTCTTGACATTCAGAAATTAGCAGTAAAAATCACCAATTACTAGCAGAGGTTACTGCTCTTCATACACAGGAACAGAATGTGTTCTGTGACTGGATCACTGTAAAATGTGTAGTTTCTATTACCTCATGGGAGTTAGAGAGAAAAATGATAGTCCTCTCAAAAATCTAATGATTTAATTTAGGGTTTTTTTCCATTGCAATAACAAATATTACAATAACAGCACAATGTAGATATGTAAGGGTATCATAAATTATTGGGTGCCTTGATAAAGCAATAGGACTTTTCCTCTAAACTTAAAATTGCCAGGTCTTCAGTAAGTTTATTTTTCTTAAACCTGCTGTTTCACTCAGTGTAGTAAACTTTGTGACACCTCAACTTAGTTTAGGTTACTTAAATAGAACTTTTTTACTATTAAATATATGTGTTCTTAGTTTCAGGCTGTCTCCTGTCTTGTTCCACATTGCCAAAAATAAAGTAAGATATCTGTTGATACAGGTACTCTCAGTACAATATTTCCTTATGAATTCGGTCCTGAAGCTGTACTAAAACAACTTTTGAATCTCCTCTGGGGGAAATAAATATTAACATTTCATCTCTCATAATTCCTGGGATTCACAGCAAATGCACTCCCAGCAGTGGAGATTTTTCAATCAACACCAGCCTTTCAGTCACCTCTTGTGTCCTTCAGCTGCAAAGGACCCGAGTCCAGGGTATGCTGGTGCTTTTTTGGGGCATCATCTATTTTTCTGCTTCTGCAGAAGGAATTCTCTTGGCTCACTCTGCACCTGGGAGAGACTTCCCTTTAACAGCAGCAGGGATAGCCAGGACACACCAGTGAAAGTTGGCTTTTCACAGGAAACTTTACTCCTCAAAAAGCCTGAGGTTATTGGAACTTTACTGGGATTTCCCAACTAGCAGAAATCAGAGCTACAGTTCCCTTGTTATTAATAAGTGCTAACAAATATACAAATGGTCCTTGAAAGCAGAGTGATGTTAAACTCCCTGGAGTCTGTCAGTGCTGGGCTTTGGGGTTTGTGTTTTTTTTGGTTTGGGGAGTTTTCTTTTGGGCCCTTCTGAAAAGCAGGCGACCAAAAAGGTCGCTTCACACTTCCCTGTTTTTCTTACATTTTGCATTTAGCAGGATTGTTCTTTATTCCTTCCATTCTTCTATTGATCTGGGGGGAGAGGAGGCCCAGAGGGGAAATGACAAAGAGACTGCATTTGTCCCTTCCCTTCTGTCATTTGTTTCACAGGTTAGTGAGTGGAGATGAAGACAGCGTGTTCCACACCGAATACTGAGAGCAGAGGATGGCCTCCAGCTACAGCACACATAATTTCTATGCATGATGAATCCTTTCAATAGCAAGAGCCCCACTAATGTGGGATCAAATCACAGTCATTAGCTCTTGGCACTGTTCTTAAAAAGATGATATAGAAATCCAAACTGCATCCAGCCACGCTCCGGTATCACACACACTGGCCAGGAGTTCAGCTGGCAATTTATTTTTCTCATCAATGTACTGGTATAATTAGAAAAAAACCCCCAATCATCTGCTAGGATAAACTCCTCCAATAGCAATAGCCTGCTTAAGGAAATGATGGATCATTCTGGAATAAGGGGGTGTGGTGTGAAGCTGCAGATGGGGGAATTGATTCTGAGACGATTTCAAGAGCCGTGGCCCCGTGGGATGGGTGATGCTCAATGGCAGGTAACAGACTTTTGAAACAACCCCTGTTTTCCAGTGTTTCTGATTTTCAATTAATGGTGTCTTTTGAAACAGTCACAGAAGGAGTTACACTTACTTCAGCACAAGTGCTTTCAAACTGAGTTCAAGTTCTCTAACCATGATCCAGAAGCTTTACTGAGTCATTTGCAAAAACTTCTTGTTGCCTCAAGCCATTAATTTTCTTTTTTTTTTGGTGTTATAATTTTTTACATAATCAGTAGTTACTCTCCCATTCTAATTTATAGTTCTATTATTCAGTATTTGACCTATTGAAAAGTTTTGTTGTTAATATCCTGCGATGTGTGAATTCTATATTCAGTTAAAATCCCCAAACAATTACTTTCCTCAGTTTAAGCATGCATGGTATTTTATTTTTAAACAGCACGTTCTTGGGAGATTTTTTTTATTATTTGCACTTTCTTTCAATAACTGTGCATCCATAAAGATATTTTACATTTTATTCTTAATGGATTTTTCCATGAAAAGAAAGCTGGTAATTAGTAAGGAGTTCTACTTAGATGGATGCTCTTGTATTCCCTGTGTTACTGTTCTTTAGGGAACTGTGTATGGCAAAATAGATACTAATACTTTATAAATCAGGTTCACAGAAAATGAAACTTCAGCCTGTGTTTCACATTCTCTCAGTCCAGATAAGGGATTTCCCCCACCTCCCATATATATTTTTGCCAATAAATGCACCAGAATAATTACAGCTCCCATAAATTCTCACAGTGCTATTGGATTTGCTGGTTTGATACACCACTAAGATCCTGGGTCTGCTCAGTTTGTCAATTCGAAATGGGCTCCATTTATTACCCAATTAGGCTGTGGAAATGTGCTGGTTCATAAATCCCCTGCAAGTGGCAGCTGGACAGTCAGCACCTGGCCAGACCACCCACCCCATATGCAGGGACCCCCCAGGAGCCTTCACTGATGCCAAGGAACACGTAGTTCTCACTCTACTTAAATCAAGAACAGCCTGATAATAAAGACTGGCCTTCTAGATTGTGACCAAAAACCTGCTGACCAAATAATTCCAAAAATCCTTGATGCTTTGCTAACTCCAGAGGCTCTAATATGAAAAATCAAACACTTGAACAAATGAAAATCTACAAGGGATCCACTCAGCTGAATTCAGGTCAGAACACACCCCTTTGTAGATCTAGAGAACCACACTGGATTTGGCTATTCCAGACTAAGACACAGATTCCACCCTCCCAGGTCAAGATTCAATAACATAAGAGATAAGAAGGTGGGGAAAGCTTTGCTGATAAGTGCCCCTGTTGTTCTCTGAATTGCACAGAAACACAGTGCTGGAGCACACAGTCTGCATCCAACTGAGCCAAGAAACAGGATCAAGAGGGATAACATTTTAAACTTGAATCATTACACATTTTTTTCAAAACCAAGTTTTTGTGATGCTGCCATATGATCTTTTCTGGAAGTGGATATGAGTTCTGGTCCAAATCTATTATGCTGACTTTCTGTGCAGCCTTGATTAAAAAGAGAAGACTTTTTTTTGATGTAAATTCCAACTGATTTTTATATTTGAAAAGAGAACGTAATTATTTTTTAAACACCTTTGCCTTAATTTTTCCCTCACCCAAAAAAAAACCAAACCCAGAAAACAACCCACCCTTAAAGGTAAATAATTACCGACAGCAAAGTATTCAACTAAAGTAAAATAGAATATGATCAACAAAACAAACATCCACGACACAAAATTCATGTTTGAATCTCTTCATACAGAGGACAGAGACTGTTCAGGTCTTAAATCAGTTTGAGATCTTTTTTGACTGTGACACTAACTTCGATCTGTGTAACAAAGAGCTGCACCACTGTTTCCCATAAGCTAAGGCTCCTCTTTCCCAGTGGTTTTCCCCATCCTTCCCACTGTTTCCAGCTGCTGTTCCCTGCCCTGTACCCAGCCCCTCTGTGACACAGAGACAGGGGTAACCATCGGTACAGCTGGCAGGACTCAGCATTTTGCTCTCTGTTGGGTATTTCCACCTCATTCCAGGCTTGATACAAGGTCTGAAGAGAGACCCAAGTTCATGTTCCAGGTGTGTTAGCACAATAATTTAAATAAATCTATTCTATTTAATCTATTTGCTTTGTTGCTGAAGTCATAAACCAACAGGACATCATTGATGACAACCGCTGAATGCATCTGTACCCCTTTTTCTGGAATTCTACTACAAAAACTGCATTAGTACAAGAAGTTTCCAACCAACAGAAGGGAAATGCAATGCCTGTAGACAGCTGATTGCATTTGTCTCTAATGACAGAACATATAGAGAAATATCACCACTTCTTTATTTAGGAACATCAGATATTGTTCTGGAAAACACCTTAGTTATCACTATATGTAGCTCCCTTCTGTTGCAAGCTACCATATTTTACATGTTCCCTCTTATAAACTAGAGCTAATTTGCTATATTGCAATATGAAGATCAAAATTAGAACAATATTTTCATCTTCTACTCAATCAGTTTGTCTCATCTAAAAGAAAAATCACAGCTTGAGCTGTGTAATCTCAGCAAAAGATAAATCTCAGTTTATTATGTATCAAGACTTCCTAGTAAGCCATTTGGCTGAATTAAGCTCATCCTTCCTTTTTTGTGACAACTCATGTCATGACATTAAAGGTCATGTTCCTTCCTTCCTGTCACTTTAAATTATGCCATCAATATCATGAAGTGATTCAACAGAGGATTTAATAAATGCTGCAGAATTATTAAAATCATGCTAGGTGGCTGTTTTTCATACATTCCTGCAGTTCCTTTTATGATTTCAGCTACCACTTCACATCCTTAACAGGAAAAGCAGGTGCCTTGAATTTAATAGGAAATAAGTTGAGGATGCAAGCGTGGGGAGGAGGAGTAACTGGAATTCCAGTCACACCATGCCCATAATCACAGCAGCAGCACCATGCATGCATTCATTAAGGAAACATTCCTTTACCCTCTTTGCAATCAGGTTTAAAACGACTTAGCCCAACACTCTATCCCCAAAAGCACACATCTGGACTAAAATAAGAAATAAATAATTTAAAAGTATAAATGTTTATTGAAAACATTTGCATTTGACTCAGTCGAGTGCTTAGATGTTACTTTTCAGTATCACTGTTTTTCTTCCAGGTTGTTCTTTAGTTTTTAAACGAGAAATTTAGGTTTCATTTTTCGAACAAATCTCTTTTCTCTTTCCCCCATATTCTGGCAGAGAGTCCCAATCTACTTGCTGGAAGATGACTTGGAATTCCCCATTGGAAATGCAAATTGAAGGTATAATCCAACTGTAAACACACCATTTATGTTAATAATTGTGAAAAACCAACCTGGAGAATTAACTGCCACACAGTAACATAATGGGTGTATTCCCCTTGTCTGAGAAAGCACCAAGAACTCTGGGAGAAGGAAAGAAAGTAACATTTTTTTTATGTGTCTGCAGATTGAGATCCAGCTCTTTTCCACAGGCTGGATTAGCAAGGAGCCAGAGATTCCCATTTTGTAATTTCACTACTTTAATTGATTCATGTTTCTGTTTTTGAGTTAAAATTCTGCATCCAACTACAGATTCCAGGAAGCAGAAACAAAGTTATTCCGAGGAAAGCTGAACAGCTCACTGGAAGAGGGGTACAGCCCATATGTAGGATGGTACAATCCACATGGAGAGTTGGATAGATCTTCTCTTGAAATCCTAAAGTCAAAGGGTGGGAATAAATTCCATACAACACTGGAAATGTGCATGGAATTGCCTTCCCAAAGCAAACCTGACTCATCCAACAGGGCTGGTGCCTCCTATCACAGAGAACAGAAAGTCTCCACTGGATTAGAAGAGATTTCAGCAACATGTTTAGGACAAAGCAGGTCATTTGGAACAGAGCTCACACCATCCAATCTTTCTTCATATAAAGAGATTGGCACAAGCACTCCTTGTTTTTCTTGGTTTTGCTACTCAGCTCTCAATGTGTAACAGCTTCCTGAATATTTCTGAGGAGCAGAAAATGAGTTCCCACTACAAACTGCTTAGAAACCTTGTATTAAGGTTCTGAGTAAGCCTTGACTCCTCCAAGGTTCTAAAGAACTCCCACCCAAGGAACCACATAACTTGTTTCAAAGACAACAAGGCTGCTCCCAAACTCACCAGCACTATTTGGGAAGGGAATAACAAGAAATACAGTCAATATTTGGGCAAGTTTCCCATGGAGGGAGCAGACACAGAGGCAGCCACAGAATCAACAATCACCATCCCCACTGGGTTCAGGGGGTGCACTCCCAAGTCCATTTCTCCTTTGACCTTTTCCTAACCATTGAAGTGACAGATGGAGTGCACAATTCATATTTCCGTGGTGGATTAAATATTTGTCTATCATCTTGATCTTCCGGGGTTTTTTTCCCTGCAAGCTCAGACTCCACCTAAGGCCAAACAGTTAAATGCACTGGAGTTCCATCCTGGAGCGACTCACAGATACTGTAACATCCTCAGCATTCAGTTTTAATGCTTTAGCAAGTTCTACAAACATTTAACTTTTCCTTTCCTGCAGGTTTTCTTTCAGTGTATCATACACAGCTCTAATGATGCCAGGTGAGCAATCCAGTTACCAACTGCCACTGGTTTAGTTTCTATTTTTGTTATGAACGTGATATCTCACGGCCAGAATCCATTTAGCTTTACACTAAAGTGCATTTCATTTTTACTTGAACCATTACCCACTACCATGAACGTACACATTATTTCCATTCTAAATATTTATAGGAAAAAGAGAGAAATAGATAGCAAATGGGAAAACAGCACTACAATTAATTCTGCCTCATGAATATGGAGGCACAGAGAGATTAAATGTTTCATTCAAGGACACACACACAGAGTAAGTGGCAAGGCTGGGAACTGAACTTAATTTCCTGACTCCTACTCAGTACCTTAACTACAAAACCACCCCTTCTTTCAGCTTTCCTGCTTTCATTTACACTAATTTGTTAAATATCCAATCAAAGAAAAGCTTTAATAAATGTGTTTAAAGAAAGTTGTTGAGTGAGGAAAAGGGGGAGAAGTTACAGAGCCAACCATGTGTAAAATGTAACATTTTAAATCTTTTAGTTGTTTAAATAGCATGAAATATAAATACAAGGTTGTGGGGAGCGGGAATATCAAGGGAAAAGAACCTTTCAGAAGCACTGGAGTTAGAAAAGCAAGGGGAAATAAAGAACAGACTGTAGAGCAAGCAGTGACCAAAGGGATGAGAGAAGGGGAAAGGGGTGGCTGCAGCAGCAGGACAGTGAATAAAGGCTGCCCCAGTCACCTGCAGAAAATATAACTTCACACAGACAACTCCTGGAGTCCACCTTGGCCAAGAGACTCTGCTTATCCTTTTCAAGTAAGTGAGCTCTGATGGTCCTTCTTGCTTCTCCCACCTGGAATTACTTTTTTTTTTTGTCCCTGCAGCTTCCAACCAGATTTCTATCAGGTGCCGAAACCTTTCTTTTAACCATTGCTTTATTACACAGGAAGGATCTTTACACCTCACATCTCTCTTCCTAGAGTGGTGTTAGGGAGGGACACATTCAGTGCTGTGAACCACTCACTGCAGCATTTTCAGCTGAGTGCTAGAAGGAAAAAAAACAGCACAAGAAACCTTCTCACTGCATCTTAGTAAATTTTGACTATTTAACCCTAATGCTAATCCTAACTCTTTGCAGCTTAAATCCAGTATTTCTGGAGAAACAAGGTTTGCCTTAGACACTTTTATACCCAAGGCAGTTGAAGATGACTTGCTCAGACCATGAGATTTACAACTCTGAGCTGCCTGAAAGGTCTGTCAAACCAAATTTAATCTGCTGATGGAGAATTTACTGCTGCCAGGATTTGATTGTAGTCAGTGCAACTCCTGCTATGAAAGACATCAAGGATGCTTGGACACAGTCAGCTCCACAAAATAAAAGCATAGGTTCAGCACAAGACCAGCAGGAAAAATCATCTCGGCTACCCTTTGGGTTGAAGTACGAAGTCATCTTTTACCTAAGACATTAGTGATGGCCCTTGCAAAGGTTTTGCACAGTGTTTGCAATAATATTTATGTTATTATATAGGTTGGAAGGGACCTATAAGGATTAAAGTCCAGTGGCCGTGCACATCAGTCCTGTCTTCTGCATCACACACACTAAAGGCCTCACTAGTAGTTAAATTCATTAGATGATGAAAAAGTTCCGAGTTACTACAGGGGGAGAACTGTACATAAATCTGAGCTCACCTAAACCTTGTACATAAATCTGAGCACACCTAAACCTAACAGCTTGGCATTCAGATGCTTGATCCAAAATCCCACCAGAGGAATTCACAGCTATTGAAGAATATATTTTGTTGCATTCATTCTAAATTGTATTCTTGAACATCTCTGAACATCCAGTTCCAAATCTAATTGTCTGAAGGGCAAATTGGAGTAGCTGTATAGGATTGATGTTTCATAATGAAATAGGAATATTTTAAAGTATTGTTATAGAGAGAATGCTTTCTTTTTTTCTGGATGAAAGAGACAGAATATTTTTTTAATGTAACTTGAATTTTCATTGTTTTACATCCAGAATATTCCAGCAACTTTTATTATTATTTACCACTTTCTATATACTTTTTTGTCACACTGTGATCTTCTCAAACCACATAGTCAAATCATTGTGAACTAATGTGTTTAGTTTCCAGCAACACAGATATTTTCCTGCTGAGGAAGCAATGGCCATTAAACTGCCTGTTGTCTGTCTACCCAGTAATTACAGGCAACATCACTTTAGAAAATCAGAAGTAAACAAAGCACAGACAAACTACACCTCCAGAAAAACCAAGACAGATCCTGCAAACTCTTTGTGTATGAGTAACATTTATTCAGGCAAATCTTAATAGGGACAGTATTAATTATAAAGCCAGAAGCTACTCACAAGTAAAGTTTTACAATACCAACTAAACAATGACAGTGATGCAGAACCATCAAGCTCTATATATATTATAGGCTTGGGTCTCAAAATGTTTGGATTCATTATTCAGCAATGAGGCTTCCACTGACTGCTAATCATTCATTAAGGCACCTTTTCTGAGAGAAAGGACCGAGTCAAACATGTTCCTTTTCATCTGATTTTAAACGAACTTATATTATGTGAACTGCATACAGGTTTGGACCTCAAGAGACAATCAGGAGTAGCTCATTGGGCCATCATATTCTGCAGGGAATCTTACACAATGAAGAGAAAAGACTCTGAATAATTTACACTAAAATCTGCCTGATTTGCAACCTTCTGTTCTTTCTCTGTGGGAAACAATGTGTGGCAATGGTTCCTCACAGTAAATCTACTTTTGAGCAAAAGGAGTTACTAAGCTCCAAAGACCGGCCAGTCCAACTTAAATAACCCTGAAACCGAGATACCTAAATCCCAGAGACTCCAAGAAAGAACACAAAGGGCTGTTACTTTATCTGATTTGAGCCACAGCCTGACTGTTCCTGAGTCATCTCAACACTGGGATGGATCTGACCCCGTTGTGTCAGGCAAATGCAGAACAAAGACTCCCAAGGTCAAGGATCTTGCAATCAAAGCACAAAACAGGGGAAAAAAAAAAAAAGAAAAGGTGGATACAAAATGAACAGGAGTCAAGAAACAAAACCACAGCATTAGCAAGGATGGGAGACTTGGAGCTTGCAGCAAGTCCTTGCTTGTGTTAAATTTCTTATGGCAAGGAGAGTTTGGAGGAGCACAGAGGAGGAGAGGAGCACATCTTGCTGGATGCTTACAAGCACAGCAGCAGCACAGAGGACAGCACAGGGTCAGGCTGCCTCAACACCTCCCACTGAGCTGGGCACTGGTGGTATCATGGCCACTGGTTTGAAACGTCATATTTGAAAATTCCCACCGATTTTCTGGAGGCAAATACACAGGTAAAATTCACAGGCAAAATTCCCCTTAGATCAGCAAAAATGCCCTGAACAAGCAAAGTGTTTACCAAGAGATATGATGAGTAAAGGCTGAGCAAGACCCAGCCTACGTTTTTAGAAAGATTCCTTTTTAAGAAAAATGGGGACATTTTAATGCAGATTGGGCACTGTTGAGAAAACCAACACAGCTCAGGTTTTAAAATCCTACTGTTTTAACAGGAGAGGATTTTGTGAATATTCATTATCTTCCTGAATTGAAATGAGTGTTGGAAAATGAAAAATCAGGAGATGGCAGAAACAGGGAAGGAAACAGCCAGACTTCCTCTGTGTGAAACATATGTGTTAGTTTTGTTGAAAAATAAGGAGAAAAAATTTTTAGCTGCGGCCCACAGGTAAACATTTACACATACAACACTCCCACTGAGCTCCTCACCTTTCTGCAGCCTATTCTTGGAGATCAAACCCAGGCCATTAATTACATAAATGACCCTGCTGCTAAAAGCTGTGTGGGGAGCTCGGGTTGCAGAGATCACCCTCCAGCTGGGAGGGCAGGAATTTGGCCTTCAGGAGCTTCTGCTGCAGTGGGCTATTGATACTCATCACAAATGGATTGCACAGAGCAGTATTTACACTGGCGTAAGGGTTAGTGAAGATCCTGCTGATTATGGGGATGAACAATACAGACAACAGCCTTGAACAGGAAAAATTGTTTGTTATCCCTGAAGAGGGCAGTTTTGGAAGTTGTTCCTACAGGCCCTGGGAGACCAGAGAGGCGTGCCTTCCTTTAATGTAAGGCTTAAATCAATGCTGAGGTTCAATCCTACAAACCAGCTTCCTGATGGATCAACTGCAACGGATCAGCTTTGGAAAGGGAGGTTTATTCAAGCCCCTCTTCAAACGTAAAGGTATAACTGACAAAAATAAAGCAATTGTTGAAGGGAGGAGGCAGGATATGGTGCTGATGAGGATGCCAAGGAACAAGACAACCAAACTTTCCCATACAGTACCCTTGGCATGTGTGCAAGGTTTCAGTGGCCAGTCCTGGGCTTTAGGAAACTATTTTTCTCAAGGTCCACAACTTGATCAGAACTGTAGGTGCACGGGGGCCAGAAGCATTTGGATGAAACCTTCTTAAAAAAACAAAGAAAAACAAACCACTTGGAGGTATTTCATAGTTTTGTATTGCAACTTTAAGTTATTTGTGAGAGAGAAAGATTGGCATTCTGTGTTTCTTATGAAATTAATTGTTTTATGCATTATAATTATTCTGATTGGAGGATTGAGCTCTGGAATAGCCTCTCTCTCCTTGGGCATTCTGATTATCAGTAGGAAAAAAGACATGGATGTTTTAAAGGAGATATGTTTAGTTCTGCTCAAATACCATGACAACCTCACAAATTATTCACTTTCAAAGGTATTCCAGAATAATTTGTAAAGTAACATCAAACATTTCATACTATATAGCAGAAAATGAAAGTGTTCCATTTCATGCTTAATTTATTTTGTAATTATAAATCTGTTGGTAAACAGTACCATAATAGGCTTTACTTTGTGGCTGCTTATGCTGCTGAACTCTTAGATTTTTTAATATGTTGTTCAATACAAAAAACGTGATAATAACAGCTCCGGATGGGTTCACCCCTAAGTAAATTTTAGCATTCATCACATACACTGCTAGGAAGGACATTAAAAAAATAGAAAACCATCTGGCTATTTTTAAACACCAGAGCAGAGGTAATAATTTATAGCTAGAACAGCTTAATATTAACTCTACCCTAGCAATAGTCTTTTCAGAAAAAAACCCAGGAAGACAATTTTTAATTAAATCCACTTTTTGTATAAAACTACTGAACTATTCTATAGGTAACCTCTCCACGGAACCATGGTCTCATATTTTCTTTACTCCCTCTGCTGTGCTTCTGAAAATAAGAGTTTTAGATTTTCTCCTGACATATGATGAGTTCCTTTGGCTTTCGGTTGCTCTTTTAGAAGCTTCACAATAACTTCAGATAGTGGGGGTTGGCATTTTAAACACTATATTACCCAAATTACAGCGTGACTTCTTACCAGACAGCCTACACTGTATTATGTCAAGAACATCTCTCACTCTGCCTCACTGCAGCAGAGCATTCTCCTCCTTAAAGCAGGAATAAGCACTGTTTGCACAACTAAACACAGCCAATCATCAAAAGAGCCTTCCTATTCATATATGCAAAATATTTGTGTGATTAGAAATGCATTTGGAGAAATAGTCTCTTTGCTGTGAGACTTTATTGATCAGAGTATCCTCACGTCCCCTCCTATTAGTAGCATAAAATACTACTCTGAGGAATTTTATATTTGCCAAGTTAACTTCACCTCCAGCTCTCCCACAGAACACACAGATATTGGAAGTTCTACACCAGCAGAACTGTTTGCAAGGGATCTGGAATTCTCCATAGCCTGGGGACAGGCATTAGGAAATCCAGGGCTTTGCATCCAAGAGGAGCAGTTCAGTTTGCAAGGCCTTCCCCCCAAATTCAGCCAGGCTGCTGTTCCAGCCTTGGCTCAACAGCAAAGTTCAAGCAGTCAGCTCCTTCCTGCCTTTAAATGATTTATCAGCACAACTGTACAACAGATTCTGAGGCTCTTCCATCCCTACCCTGAGTGAAAAGGGAAGTGTACGGGCTGTGTTTAAGTGGAGAAGCTCTCCTTTCTGGGAGAGTGATTTTGTTGGGAATACAGACATAAAGCCCAGCCTGGGCAGATTTCTGAAGCAGAGTGAGCACTGTGGCAATTCCTCTCTGCAACCTGTCAAAAACCCCCAAGCTCTGCTTTAGGAAGGAGAGAGCAAGGCAGTGCTCTCCAATAAATCAAAATATCAGTTGCACAGAGCAATTCTTACTGTAGGTGGGAATTGAAGTACACAGGTACATAGATATAGAACCTGAAGTCAAATTTCAAGTGACAAGTTGAGGTACTTTTTACATAAACACTCTGCCCAAAAGTTAAAAAAAAAAAATCTTACAAATGCTGCCCTTGATTTTTTTAACAGGATATTTCATAGAAAATAATTTAACAAGTAATCTTTCCAGCTTTAAATCTTTCTGTATTTACTGTAGGGACAAATATATTTATTTATGTTGGTGCCTTTCAGTACATGAACATCTGGCTTGATTTGTCAAATTCCACATTTATATTCCCTACCTTTTATCAAGATTCAAACAGATTAAGAGAAAGCTTTAGTTCTCATTTTGTTTCTTGGAAGCATTTTAATACCTTTTAATGTCATATGACAGAGTTGAAAACTCTATTTCACTGTGTTTTAAACTAACTTCTGTTGCACAGATAATTAAGAAACTAATAACTATAAACCCCAGCTATTTATAAGGTCAAAATTCCATGTCAAACTTGTGCAATGTGGTAAAAGGCTGAAGTTTGGGAACTGAATTATTAATCTAGGATATGATTAAATTATTTTCGTTTACACAGTTTACTAACATACTGTAGTAATAAAAATATTATTCAATTTATAACAGCAGAAATGAAAAAAGAAGTTGTATAATTGCAAAAATTATTCACGAGCACATTGTTGTACAAAGTAATCCCAGTATTTTAACGGAGCTCAAGATGACACTGACTTTTCTCGTGAAGTTCAGACGTTTTCATCGTTACCTCCATAAACCTTCCTTACCAAATATTCATAATTTACTATTCACCTGAATAAAAAAAAACCCCAAACTCAAAACTTTAATTCAGGCAGTAGATTTAAGTAATTGAATACGAAAGCAAAAGTAGAATGCAAGAAGAGAAAGGTTTTGGAATCAGTGTTGAAAGTCAGTGACTGGAGCTGCTCTTTTCAATGTCATCCCTTCCCTGCACTGCAAACAGAGCAGGGCCAAAACCACTTGAGAGAATAATTTGTCTCCAGAAACAATAAACACATTTAGCAGTTGTGCCTGTATGTGTTTATCTGCATGTGTATGTACAAACAAAAGCAATTAAAGGAAAAAAGGGTTATTTTACGGGGTAATTTCTTGGCAACAAATTTTTCCACCGACTCCGTGAAAAGTTATTAAAGCAACTCTGAATTCTGTATTAATAAAATATGCAAAGAACACACACACTGTCTCTGTGTTTACTCAGTACACAGGGATCCTGAGAACTGCTTTTCCTTTTATCATTTCTTTCCTTTGCTCTCTTCATAAGAACAGATTTAATTCCAAAAATCTTCATGAAACTATTGCTCCACTATGGAAATAACATTAAAAAACTATTTCTTATATAGCTATAAGGAAAATTTATTGGTGTATTGTGTTTACCACAGTATTTTCAAAAAAGGAACCGAACCTTTGTTCAGTGAAAATGCTGGGAATTATTCCAAAGAAACAAAAAGTTACAAAATGTCTACGTAATGGCAGATTATACCAGTGGGACCACAGGGCTATGAGGGACAAATAATAAGTTGAAGATGATTATTGGATTAGGTACTGCAAACCTGAAAGGATTCTTCCCCTGGAAATGGGAAAATTATGCATTAATTAAGTTGGTTTTAATATCAGTATAACACACCTTAAAATCAATTGGTTCAGAAACCAATCAGTGATGGTTGTATGGGTCTACTTCAACTACAGAGTTAATATTTCAAAGTTTCCCGATTCCCTGGGCATCATTTGGACATCTAATTGCCAACCTGGGGCTCATGTGGACTCTGTAATATCTGGGATCTCTGTGGATGTCACAAGAGCAGGACAAAAATACGCTGCTGCTTCCAGCCCTGTGTGGTCAAAATGTATCCAGGATTTCGAGTGGATTGATTGAGAAAGGCTCCAGGTTTATTTTCCCTGTATCACCCAAGTACAAGGTCATTTCGAAATCCTTTAGGTTGCTAATTTTAAATGATTTTGTCATGAGAAATTAATTTACAGGCTTATGGACTTTGCAGAAATGATAGATTTCTAAAGACTTTCGGAGCAGTGAATAATGAACTTTGCCAGCCTCCTCAACACTGACTGATTTAGTTCCCTGGGTAAGTGAGGCAAGTGGTGGTCTTATCTCTGTACTGAGGTCAAATGATTTCTGATTGCAAGCAGCAAAAATAAAAGACAAAACCTTCCACCTTCTGCCACGTCAGAACTCAGCATAAAATCACATCACTCTAGTTCAGCAGCACAGTTCAGTCTGAACCTCCTCAACACTAATTCTTGGGAATTCGAAACAGAGACACCTTGGCTAAAATCTGAGATGCAAAGCAAGAGGTTTATTTCCCCTCCACACCAAAGAAAAATGATGTTTGACCTCTAAAAGTTCCTAATTTTCTTCGTATTTTGAAGCAACCCCAGAATCAAGTTTTCAGTGTTTCACATTCCACCTCTTGTCTTTAACATCGAAGGCTTTGTATCTAAATGCTGTAAAGACTCTCACTTGGGGATATTTTTTCATTTCATCCTAATATTTCCTTCATGAAATCCTCTACATCAATGCAAAGCAAATAAAAGATCATTTATATTTCTGACACAGAAGGCTGTTTAGGGAATTTGACAGTCATAACAAGAACTAAATCCATTGCTTAAACTTGATAATGGGCCAAAATCAGGGCAGCTTTGATTGTTCAGAGGTTTTATCCTAAATCCAAATGAGCAGCCAGCTGACCAAGGCTAACATCTGTATACATATATTGATACCTTTCTCAAAATTTTACTCTAATTCCCACTTTCCAGCTCTAAATGTCCCCTGCTCAGTGTGTCACACTCTTGCCACTTTACCCCCTCCTATTATACATTTTAAATTCCATGATTCTTTAGAATACATGAATTTATAGCCTCACTTTTGTCCCCAAACCAACTACATTTTGATGAATGAGATCTCAGACTAGATAGGTAAATAGAAATAGGGTGAGGGATGGGAGCTTGCCATGTATAATTTATTATAAGCACCACAAAATACCAGTGCTGAGAGAAAACAAATTATTGGCCTCTCATGCAATGACCATGAGAAGGTGATAAATATTTCATTATATAGTACTCATCAGACAGCTGAATAGCTCATCTGTCCTATTTATGCCAGCTAAAATGAATTTAACCTATCAGTGGCAAATGTATTTTTAATGTTTCCCTACCTTTTGTGGAAGGGGCAGCTAAAAAGTCCATCTCCTACAAGAATCACATTATTCATTTGATTACATACTGTAAACTGTTTATTTTTGAATAGGCTTTTCTTGACAAAATCAGGCCTTTACATGTCACAGAAATTTCATGTTTAATGCTCATTCCACTTGCTGGGAAGCAGAAGTTACCGCAGTTGTTTTTCTAAGCTGTGAAAATGTGGTATTTTGGTGGGAAAACACCCGTCTCATCCTAAACTCTAAAAATATTTGGAAATATCCATGGGGTCTCCTTCCTTTGGAAAAGAAGGGTCAAGCTGGATAACTCCAAGTGGCCTTTTGTAAGAAATATAAAGCTTGGAAAAGCAGCAGTAGCCTGAAGAAAAAAGGTTTGTTTCAGCTGAATTGGGACCCATTACCTCTTAAGACTGTGGACATTTGTTTTCCAACTGAGAACAGAACTTCCAGAAACACTGAGGAACTCCAGTAGGGATGTGAAGTTATAAGAACCTGCTGCAAAGCACTCATAAGAATAAGTAATGGGAAGTTGCTGTTAGCAAGCCTCAGTTAACCTCTTTGGAGTATGAAAAACACTGAAAACATTCCCTTTACGTTGCCCTTGCTATTCTTGACTCCAACACTATCAGTTATTATAAGCCCCAAAATAGGAGCAAGGAATTTGAAACTCCTGGTTCTGGGTCTCAATTCACTTTCCAGAATTTAGCTCTTCTTGCAGTCATTCAGGCTGTGAGCCAGACTACTCCTAATCCTAAATATAACCCCAGATTTAACATGGCCTTCAGATGCTCCTATAAATCAGAAATCGAGACTAAAGAATTCAGAAGACATTTACATCAACTCTCCATTTACACTCCTGGAACTTCTATATCATGAATCATTGAGGATGAAAAGCTATTAACTGCATCTAGTTAGAGCTGGCATCTAACCCTAAACTTTCCAGAAATACACGGACCAGCCAGAAGGAAGGATTAATTCAATTGTACTCAGCCAAACCTGTAGTTACATGGCTGGATTTTGTTGATTAACACACTTATTTGGACACACAGCTTCTACTTTTCCTGGCCCTGTCTTTATTCTGGCCTTTCAAAGTCACTTCCCTTGCTAAAATACATGGAGCATCCACAGCCAGCTCTTTTCCTGGCTTTATCCCTAGAGATGGAACGGGCAGGAAGAATTGAGAATCCTGAAAACATGACTCCCAACAGCTATTTAAGGGTTGGTTTTTGGGTTCAGAAACAGGGAATTCATTTCATTTCTGTCCATCTCTGGTATCCTTTGCCTTGCATTCCTTACAATCACCCCTCTGTTGCCATGGTGCATATCAAGCTCTCAGGGGGGAGCTCTCCCTGTTTGCACTGACAATAACACAGATGGCCACCACTATTAATTCCCACTCCCTTGGTATGTCCTTGTGCACTTGATGGAGCCTGGAAAATGCCTGTGTTGTCCCACCCATGTAATATTGACCACCACAAAAGCTGTTGGAGCAGCAACAACAAGATTGAGCACAAAGAGTTGGAAAAACTTCTGCCTCCCAATGGTAAAAACGTCAGGGCTCTTACATCAGGGACAGAAGGTCCTATCCAGGATATGGGAAGGGGAAAAAAAAACCAACAGGAAAAGTGTGCTTTGGTAACAAACACCCACTGAGATGAAGCAAATTCAGAGAATCAGCAGTAACCTGGGGCTGTTGGTAGGGGTTCAGCTCCCCAGCCCTCCCCTGAATAAAGCCAACGCTGAGATGATGAGTAACACACAAAAAAAACCCAAAAGATGGCAAAGTGCCAAAAATCATCATCTGCTAAATGAGCTGATTCATCAAAACAGAGCAGAGAATTCTTCTTTTCATGCTCACAATATCCCAGTGAAACATCCCATCTTTCTATTTTTCAAAGGCATTCTGTCTCGGCTGTCTCTGGGAAAAGGTTTGTCTGGTGAAGGCAGAGTATTTTGGTCACTAATAAGCAAAGTATGTCTATCAAGGCTGAAAGATAATGTTATAAAATAATTCCTGTCAACCAAGCAACTTTGAGGTGTCAAAATATTCTTGTAGGTGGCCAAATATTTACATCTCAGAACAGCTTAGTTCCAAAAACCCGTTTTAATATGAAAGTGAATTTCATTTAAAAAAATAATTCTATGAAACAATTTTTGCCTTAAGTACTTTGTGTTTGAACACTCTGGTTCTGCTCCTCTGCACGTTCCAATGGACCCCCAGGTCAGCCCTGTTTCCCTTTTTTGCATTCTCTAGTTTGGGGATGAAAGCACAGGAGTTACAGCTTCCAGTGAAGCTTGTGGGAACTGCAAACTCAGGAAAATCAATGCAAAGCTCAGTTGAGAAGTTCTCTTTAAACACTGCAGAACAAGTTTCTGTGTGACTTTTGTGTAAATACAACGCTTTCCAGAAGAGGATGAATTCCAAGGCTACTTTGAAACAGAATTGGACAGGGGCTTTCTAGTGGCATCTGTAATTATATAAGTGCTTGTGTCACTCCTGAAGGATTTTTAGGGATATGAAAACTCTCCCTTACTGAAGAGCTCTACTGGCTGGATTTATACAAAGTACTGACTCTGAGAGCCTTTGTTCCACCTTGTTTTTGGGCATTAGCTCTGTAAATGCTTCACTATTACATTATATTCCTTGATATTTAAGGACTATAATGCAGAATTTATTATTAAATTAAGTTACATCAAGATTGGACCAACAGTTTATCTCTGATATCTCCAAATCTGCTGATTCTTGTTTCTGATGGAAAGCAGAAGAAAGCAGAAGAGGCAAACAGACTGAGGTGTTCTTTAATATGTAAACCAGAGACATTATTTCCACTATTTGCAGTAGAATTATGGTGGACAAAACTGGTTTTGAAAGTTATTTTCCTTAAAGAAATGATTTTGCTTCTGATGCCACACTGTTTTGCATTTGTTAGCAAGTGATTTATGAAGGAAATCAGCTAAATATTAGAAATTCTGTATTCTTACAGTTCATTTTTTTGTTAACAATTCCATATATGCTTTTTCTCTATTATGAATCCTGAGCTCTGCATTCAGTCATCATCCTTTATAACACCCTAAATATGTACTGCCTTATTTGTGAATTTGAGAGCAATTTATTTAGGAATCTCAGAAAATCACTTATCTTCTTGGTGCTATTTTACAGTCTATCCATTTTGTCTTTTATCTGCGATTCCTTCCACATCACGTGAGCCTTAAGAAATATTTCCTGCAGATGTGAAATGCAGGATTTCAAAAAATAAAAATAAAAAAAAAATCTTCCAAGGAAGAGATCCAGCTTTGATTGGGCCAGAAGGAAATAGAAGCTCAATGGCTACTGGGCAAAGCTAAGGAACAGAACAGGACCCTGTACAGGGCCACTGTTAAGGATTATATAAATATATATCTATACTGAGGTGCCCACAGTCACTGCAGTCTGGACCTGATGATCAGTTCTGAGTTCCTGCCCCAGCACCCTCCTAAAACTCCTCTCAGAAATTTCCACACTGAAACGTGTGGAAATTTTTCCTGTGACTTAGAAGACTCCCCCTGACCCTAAAACATCCATCCCATTGGATTCTGTGAAATCTGCTCCTCACATATCAAAGTTAAGCATTAAAGGCTCACTTTGAGGATCACAATTCCACTGGAGGCACCTGGCACATAAGTTTAAATAAAATAGGGTTACAAAAAAGAAAATCTACATTATGCAATGGGAAACACTTGGCAAAGCTCATCTTACACACACAGCAGCTAAAGAGAAACATGTTTTTGCCACACGTTTAATGTGCTAATTTGCAGCAAAGTAAGTAATTAACACTTGGAGTTGAAGATATGATTTAGCACTTCTTTTTCACGTGTAACCCAGGTGCCAAAAAGGCCATTTGAGTTTCTGTTGCCTTCTCCTACCTCACCCCAGTGAACCCTGCATGCAGCAGGAAAGAAAACATTCTTTTGTCCCTCCTCATTAACAAAAAAAGGTGAATTTCAGCATTTCGAGAGTCTGGACTAAAACCTTGGGCAGGAAGGTTAACTGCACCTTTTGCCCCTGTGCCAAATCTGCAAATTTTATGAAAGAGTTTGTATAAAAACTACAGAAGTGCAACATATGCAGAAGACACCCCACTGGAAGGAGCAAAGACTTCAATCCAGCTGGCCTTGTGCTAAACTCATCTGAGAGCCAGGAGCCCTGCACTCCTCCTGGCTGCCAGCCACAGGAACACCTTCCCAAAACTGCTCTTCTCTCCTTTGCCACATCCCATCCACTGCTTGGAAGCTGGTTTTGCACAGCTCCTCAATCCCTTCATTTTACAGGAAAACTCCTCAGTCTGCCTCTTACATGAGCTCCCAGCCTCTCCTGAGCTCTTCTACAGAGATAGGACAAGGTCTTTTGTCTCTGCTCTGCCTCAACTGTCAGAAGTGCCAGGAGACAGGTTGATAACACTTGGAATTTTCTCCAGGTGAAGCTTCCTGTGACCGTGACACACACGCTGCCAAATGAGTGTGGATCTCATTTATTGACAGGGACTTATTTACAGTTCAACTGTAAGAAAGATCTGATTGCAGAGTTGGGATAACAACTTGGACTGAACTCAGCAGGGATATAAGTGACAGACAGAATTAAATGATGGCCCAAAGCATGAAAGCAGGTGCATCAAATGCACACCCAGCAGGAAAACAGGATGAAGGCACATTCCACACACACTGGGGAAGTGGACAGGCCAACCACCAGAAAAGTGCAAAAACCACCATGAGCTGAATTAGATTCCCTCTGGATTATGAGAATCTAGGCCATCAAACCCACATCATATCATCCTCATCTCAAACAAATCAGTAAGTTTCCTTCCCTAGAAGTACCTGTTCAGTAGGGAGAGTTTGCTACCATAAAGGTGCTACAAAGGCTTTCCACACCCTTAAAGGTTAGAGTGCATAAACTGCTCTAGAACCTGGTTTGGGAAACTTGTAAACAAGTTACAACCACGTTTCCCAAAGTGGCCTATGACTCCTGTCTGTGTTTTTGTAGTCAAACCCTTTTACAGGCTCCTCAGTGACATTTAATTAGAAGGCTGGGTGGCACATTCAGCCTCATGTCAGCAAAATACCTTGGGTAAACAGCAATAAGCAAACTTTAACGGGTTTATTTACCGCACAGTTAATAACTTGGGTGAACTATTTGTCTTGGGTCTAATATTTATTTTGGCAGAAAACTTGGTACACATCCTTTATTCTTTGTGATTCTCATATGTACGGAAATTTTAGAAATATCCACTGACAAATAGCACAGTTCAGAACCTTTCCCTGAAAATAAACACTGCTCTATTGCTTCTGTATCAAAATGTTACCAAGCATTGAATTCACTCAACAGAAAACAGAAGGTTCTCTTACTGTCTCATCCTCGCATCCTTCACTTCTTTTGAGCAAACAGTAACACTCCCAGGAGAACATGCACCATACTGAATTACTTTATTTTCAATAAAATCCAGCAGTGGTACTATAGTAACCATCTTCACCATGATTAATGGAGGAAACATTTGGAAAGCATGTTATTATTATTCTAAATTACATTTTGCTTGAATTAATTTTCATGCGTGGTTACTAAGATATAAAGAGTTCTGAAATGCTAATTGCAACATTCAGACTTCTGAGATGAGATTTGAAGAACGAGTACGTGAGGTTGAAAGATTTTTAGTTTGAGAATCTGCAAACTACAAAAAAGGGGTGCAACACACTGTAAAAGTCAGTGAACAGGCTATCAAACCTAAAGATAATAGTACCAATGACATCCTTAATTAGAGATTTCAGTTAAACTTCAAGACCATAATTCCAGTTTAATACTGTGACAGAAAACACTTTGATTCTGCACTTAGGTGCTTTTTCCTCCCTCTTATCACCATTGTTAAGTCTTAAATCCTCTCTTGTCCTACAACAGCATTATCAGTTTTCCAGGCAATGCACTTGTGAAGCTGTGATAGATTCAGATGCCCTGGGATTATCAATCACACGGCACAGAAGGACCCACAGCAGTTTTTACTGTAGATTTTGCAGATTGCTGTAATTACACCTCAGGAACCCTGATCTTCAGCCCATCCAGTCCCCAGTAAATGTATGTTTTGCATACAGAGAGCAGTGCACGGGTGTGATCGAGAAAGAATGGGGAAAAAACATTAAACTCCCTTCTCCTGTACCTTCCAAAGCAAATGATTGATCCTACAGAATACAGATGGGAGATGGGAGGAACAAAACCACAAGCAGGCCCTGATGGTTTCATAAGCAGAAAAGCTCATTTGCTCTAGTCTTTCCTAGTATAGCAGAAGAAATAACGTTCCTGTTTATAATCAGCTATAGCACAGTTACACTTCCTGTGCAAGGAATAAAGCCTCTAGAGAACTGAGAGATGCTCAATTCCAATAAAACAATGGATGTTGCACCCTGAATTTCGCATTTGCTGCACAAAATTTCCTTTCAATAGCAGTCAATTCATGTTCTCATGACTTGGCCATATAATCCTAGAAACCCTAAATATCAGCATAAAAACCTGAAGTGTAGAGTCAATCACCATGATTTTTGGTAACCAGCATTGGTACAGTTTTGAAATGTATATTCAATAATTCATTTTATACTCTGAAATGCTTAAATGGGATATTAATGGGTAAATCAGGAAAAAAAAAAAAGACATTTAACCCTCAAAGTGAATCAGTTGCTGCAAGTAGTCCCTCTCTACAGTTACACCCCTGCTTTTGCAACCTTGCACTCTAATTATTCCATGCTCCAATATCCCAAAGGCAACTATGCATTTTTCAGAAGTTATTGGATCGTAATCAGCGCTTTCAACCAGACTCCCAGACAAAGCCTACCTGACGCCTGATTTATTAATAATGGCACACACTTTGATTTATATTGTATGCATTCAGCACAGAAACAGGCTGTCTCTCGTGGAAAGCAAGCTTCTTAATTTGGAGGATAAAGATGTTTCACCTTCAGCCCACACAGAGTCACTGAAGTCAAATTTAAGCTGTGGTTGGAGCTCTATAGAGGAGGAACAGGCACAGCATGAAAAAGGTGAGTTGGGAATCAGGGGAATGTATGGATTGCATGGAAAAGTTGCTAACATTGAGGTGCAGGTGTCATGGGCATCATGGCAGCAGCAGCTCCATTTGCACCTCATTTCTCTGCCCCTTGTCCTCAGGCAGCACCGTTTCAAATTGTTCCCTTAAAGAAATTGTCCCTCTTCCTTCTTGGGGCTTTCCTGGGTGGTTGGAGAAACAAGATTTGTGATCCTCTCCTCAATCTGCTCTAACTTGGCCAGCAAAGTCCTTCCAGACTGTGCTTTCCACAGCCAAGAGTTTATTTGCCTTTCCTGCCCGGCTTTCATCTGCCCCCACAGAACATCCCCTCATCAACTGCACTGAGACTTTAGCTGGAGAAAAAGAGGATTTGAAGACCACAAGGAAACCGAAATCCATATTGTTCTTTATGAAAAATGGGTTGGTCATTTTGTCTGCTTTAGAAACCACTCGAATACAAGAAGTTGATTTGTGCAGCTTTAGGAGAAACCATAAAATTATTTCAAAGGAAAGTAAGAGTGTTATAAGGGGACAAAAAGAAGGGAAAAAATCCAAACAAATTTAAAAATGCATTACTGGTATCCACTTCATGGCACTTAACTTTTTGGAAACCTTTTAACACTTAATACTTACTACTGCTTTCTTTATAGGCTGAAACACTCTGTACCCTGGAAAAATTTGTCCTCAAATCTCAATTTACAGAGTATGGCAGCACAAAAGAATTTGAGAAAACCTAGAAGGTATCTCGCCTTGACTGTCCACTAAAAATCTTTAAAGAAAACCCCTCACAAACAAATGAATCCAAAAAAAAAAAAAAACACAAACAAAACACCCAAAAAACTTTTTGGCTTAGGGTGTTATATACTGTTTTACGCTGCTGGAGTACCTGAAGGGGTAGTTACCTGGAAAAATACCATTTATCCAGCTTGTGTCCTCAAAAAATAAGCAGCATTTACCCAGAGAACACAGTCAAAATAGGAAAAATCCAAGTTTCATAAAGCTTTTTAGACTTACCCATAGTGTTACTGGGCTGAATTTATGCATCACCATGAAGTGTGAGGTGTTGCCATGAGGTCAGAAAACAAGACTCAAGAGTATGATACATAAAGTTAATACCTAAGTCTTTTAAAGTTATCTGGAAGCCAACTGGCTGTCAGTGAGTGAGAAAACAAAAAAAAATAATACAGATGCAAAGTGGGACAGAGGGAATCCTTCCCTTACAAAAATCAAGGTTGGGATGGAACATAACTATTTTCTAAATGAAATGAAGGTATAGACACTGGAGAACAAGAAGATCTATTCAAGCTAGAGGTCAGTTCATGCTGAGATTTCAATTGCAAGGATATTAATCCTGGGAGATATTCAAAACTTGATGGTCAAGGCCCTGAGAAGCCTGACCTAGACTGACCCTGCTCCACATGGAGTCTGAACTCTGTGCCCTCCAGATGTCCCTTGCAGTCAACTATTCTAGGATTCTATTTTCAGGCTTATAGCTATTAAAGCCAATGGCTTTTAGAATAGGTCTGTAATCAGGATAAAAACTCCAGTGCACCAAACAGGATGGTATAAAACAGGAAAGAGGCTTTAGATGACAGTGCCATCAACAGTGAAGTGCACAACTCAGTGTCCAAGTCCCTGTAGTCCTAAAAAAATACTGAACAATTCCAGAGCAGCAGACATTAATATCCAATAGCCATTCACTGCACTGCCACCTGGCCTACATTTCTTCCTATTCCATTGCATTACTTGCATTAGCAACTGGCATTTCAAAGGGAGACTTTCCACACAAATGCCCTGTGTCCACTATGATTAGTTCAGCTTTGACACTTTAAAAAGTCTGGGTTTTGTCTGGAAAAAAGTGAATGCTAACTTATCAGCTAATACCTGTAAGGAGAGGAAAAGGGGTGTAAATGCTGAGATATTAGTGTCTGGACAGATGCTACTGAGGAGTTCATCTGAAATCACTGCAAGACCAATATATTTTATGCCTATAATTGCTGCTCAAAGTTCCACAGTGGCATTTTGCTGATGTGCCTAAAATAGTCTTCATGGTGCTGTTAGAGCTGATTTGACAGTAGTTAAGGTGTAAGGGGCAATGATCCAGCTCAATGCCTGTCTGAGCCATTTTGAGAAGTGTACAGCCTGTGCAGAAACTTCTTAATTGCTCCAATATTCTCCAGTTGTTCCTGTTCACAGAGTCTGGGATAAAGGTCATCAATCACGGACTAGGTGAAGTTTTTATGTTTTGCTTGCTTAACAAAATACATTTTAAGAAAGTAAAGCCAGCTACTAAGAACTTAAGGAGGTTATGATGTTCCCTTCTTAACAGCGAATTCAGAACATGAATCATTTAGTACCTGTATTACAGGGAGGCACAAGCTCAGAACTGAACCTGGCTCTTACCTCCTTCCGGCTTTGCAAGAGAAAACACTACCTGCCATATTAGGTGTGACAATAGTAATAGATAGATCCACTGTAGTGAAAAGCTTGGGATGAACTGAAAGGGGCAGATTAGGAAGCCCCATATTCTGGTCCTGGACTTGCCACTGAATTCATGGCCAGGTCATTTGGTAGTTTTACATTTTGCCAGCCATGGAAGAGCACAGCCTGTGTACAGGAGGGTGAAACATGTCTTGAGAGGTCTGACAGCACAGAATAAGTTCCCTGATCTGAGGATATTCTCATCACCATCACATGACCAAGACACCACTGGCTCTTCATCTGGGGGCACAAAGAAAGATGAGCTATGGTGCAGGACACTTCTTCCCTGGCAATGGGAGTAATGTAACAGTCCAAATGTAGCAGTGAAGGTGACAAAAAGCGAGTGAGTTGACTTTATTTCCCTGTTCAGTCCCTTTGCTTTGGAATTATCGTGATGCAAAAGGTGTTTTCATTGCAGAAGAGATACTGGGTCTGAATTCGACCCTTTGTATCTAATCCTGTATACATTTCAGATCCTATCAAGGTTACCATAGTAACAAAAAGATTTGTATTGAATGGCAGAAAATTCCAAAAATATGATATATGAATCCTGCATAATTTGTTGACACTAAATATCGTTGCCTGAGGCCAGTATCTCTTTAAAATTACACATTTCTGCTAAGAAAGAAATTGAAGCCTTGATAAAGCAATTAAATGGTACAGAATATCCATATTTTTTTCCACTTGCTACTTTTAGAAATATTTATTTTCTGTATATGTATGTATATATTATCTCCAGACAGGGAATTCTCCCTGGTTCTGCCAGTGGGGATTTTAAAGAGAAAGAAACCTGTCAATTATGTAACAACAAACCTACAGCGAAACCAACAAAACCCACATTAACTTCTACATTCCCACTGTCCCTTTTTATTTGCACTTCCAGTCCAGTCTCTCCTTTTAAGGACTTCTGCAATTTTATTTCCAAAGACTCTCAGTTTCGAGCATTTTTATACTGCCCAATGTTAAGTAGCCCACAATCTAAAAATTTTCCTTAGATTTTGTTGCAAATATTTTCATATCTGCAGCATTCCAACCTCAAAGCCCTTCCTCACAAATCTAAACCACACCAAAAAGTTCTCTCCCCCAGACTTTGATATAGTAACAGATGGATCCCAAACTGTAGAAAGACACCCACTGACTTCAAACCTGTAAAGTTTTAAAGTGCATCTGTAATGTGCCAATCCCCACTGATTTCCACATTCCTGTTGAAAACTAAAGGGGAAGATTTTAGGCCACCTTTCAGCTGAAATGAAGCAGAAGTACCACCTGCACATTGCTTGTTTTCCAGCTGCCCACTGCAGTTGTGAAAATAGAGACTGTGTGAGTAGGTGAAATCCTGACAACGTTCATCACTCCACTGCCATGGAAATCTGCCCCATGGAACATCCTTTATTCTCCTCTCCCCTTTGCTTCTTCTCCAGCATCTGGCACCCTGAGAAAACCCACAGCTCTACACATGGAAATCCCTGTAACTGCTCACAGGAGCACTTGCCTGGTTTGGGGAAAGGAATTCTTCATGTTTGACTCCGAAGGAATGAAAAGCATCAGCATCACAGTGGATTAAAGATGTGGTTTACATGTGGGAAATCAGAAAGTGTCCCTTAATTCCTGCATCCATTTACCAGCAGTTCTCTTTAGGTGTTTTTCAGATACTGACTCATCCAAACATCACACTGGAAGAGGATTAGCCACATTTTTGGAGTGCACTGCACTTCCACAGCTACAAGATCCAGTTTACTCTGTGATAAACACTGGAACAGTCCCAATCAGTTTTATGCCAGGAAGAACATGGAACTCTCCCTCGTTCCATGATCAGTCCTAATTAGTTAGTAATATTTCATCTCTCATGCAATGCAGATGTAACAGGATATGTTTTTCTGTTAAATTTTACAGGTATCTACAAAGTTTTCTCCGAAAGATACTATTGGATTTCTTTCATTCTCAGCACAGGAACTGCTTTTTGAACAAGCATCCTAGAAGTCTCTTTCAGAACTGCAGTTATTGTTTTTTGTACTTGAAATATCCTCAGAAACGTTGTCAGATAATCCAAGAGACATTTTCATACAAATAGAGAAACTGTATTGAAAAGGAAATTGGGTGTATATTTGGTCCTGTGACCAAACTAAGAGACAGAATTCTCTGTTTGAAACAGGCTCGGTGACGCTGTCATTATACAGACACCTGAGAAAAATATTGCATCTCTGGAAAGGGCTCGGGCCACAATTGTTTCAGCAATTTAGAGAGTGAGGAGTTTGCTGCAGTCTCATGACCAGTAGGAATGACAGACACACAACAGGCTTCCCCTTTACCCACAGTTGTTATTCCACAGCACTGAGTGGTAGCAGCTCCATTTCTTCCCATGAGCCAGGATTTTTATGTTGCACATAAAGCACAGTTTTTCTAGTTCTACTCTGTTACAGCTCTTTGAAGAGTTTTAAAAAAAAATTTATACTAATAACCTCCTGTAGGCCTATTCCTGTTTGGATTATATTAGTAAAATAAATGATATTGAGATGAACATTCAGACCTTGCCATGCCAAGCCTAAAAATTAATTATTAAAATAATGGAGGCCAAGATCACCTAAGGTACACTCTTGTCTCTTTAGGAGACAGTTTTAAGGGCTGGAAGTTGGAATTCTTGCTCGACCTGTCCTTCAGCTGACTGACATTCTCTGACATGAGTTATTTCCGCTCCATTCTAGACACCAACTAGTCCTCACAGCACTTCTCCCAGCAATATTAAAGAAAATATCTATATATGCACCACAATTAAGCTGATGGAAAAAGAACCACAGACACAGGGATAAACATCCTACTGCACCATAATATCTCCCAGTTGTCAAGTGAGGACACCTGTCCCTCCCAGCTGTGTAGGGACACAGAAGTGAGTTATTCTGAGCTTTTACTGGAGTTGAAGCATTCCCTTCACTGGCAAACACCTCTGCTTCAGAGCATCTGTATCTTGGCCTCTGTTATTCACAGGAGGTACTATTTATTTTTAACTTTACAAATAAGTAATTACATTTTCTAAAAGCCCTTTAAAATATTATAAGAGATATAAAGGGATTGAACTTTGCCCTCTTGGCTGATCAAGAAATGCCACCTAATTAAGGAGTTTTGTGTTGCTGCCATGGGCTTGGCAAGAAATTAAATAAACTAATAGCAAGCAATTGTATTTCCATAAATTGTGTGACGCTGCTGGGCTTCCCTGCATGGAGAGAAACAATTCCCTTGCTCAAAGCAGGGGTGGGAAAGATTTTCCTCTGAATGAATGAAATTTTGCATTCCACGGAAAGAATCATGTCAAGCACAGTTGGTAAAAGGTGTGTACGGAGGTGAGAGAAGCCACATTTGGAGAGAGATATAATAATTCCTGCCAATTATTTTAACTTTTCTATGTAGATGGCAGTTGAACTCAGGGATCAGTGCCAAAAATCTTCCATATGCTGTGGGGTAACATGGAGAGATGAAGAGTGGAGAACAGTATCAGAGAAAAATAGGAATGGTTCCCACTGTCTAGGGAAAAGCTAAAGTAGTTTAGAACAGAGAAAATCCATTTGTTGATGCTGTTTTTTATTCTGAATAACGAGTGGAGAGAAGAAAAAGAAAATTTTTTTTCTGCATCCATTTCTAGAAATGCTAAAAGGCTTATTTGGAGAGATATTAGAGAGGAGCTACCCAGTAAGTTTAGGAGCTATTTCAGCCACAGGTCTATGGATCTCTCCACAGAAGTTTGAGGCTCCAAATACCCACACCAGTTTTTTGCATCATCTACACCTATAGGGAGTTGCCCACAATCTCATTCAGTATTGAGAGAGCACCTCATGCTGCTCCTTTTTACATCACATCTACATATGCAACATATGGTGTTTCTAATCTAATTTTTGAATTTTCAAAACATCAGGGCTTACTCCCCTAAGAATGATCCAAACTAATCTTCATTTGTGCTCTTAATTCCTATGACAACAGGAAGGCATAACACAATACAAGCCTTTAATGCATGTTCTAACTGTGTCTAAAATAACAGTATTCAACTTTTTCCTTTTCAACAACGTTGTAAAACACAAATGTTTTGAAAACTTGAATAGTGTTGGTTCGTATCTTCTTACCACAGTGCTTAAACATTCAGGTTCCTGGTATGGTTAAGATGGTGTCTCATAATTAGAAGTTGTAATTGAGCAGAGACATTTGGTATAAAGAAACATTTCCTCCCTAAATAAAGTGTTATACACAATATTAACAAGAAAAACTACAGCGCTGTTTATCTGGCTCTTACCAACTCACTGTGAATAATTTCCTTACTTGTCAAAACCATAAGTACTTATTGTATTCCAGAAGCAACCTCAACAATTCTGATTCCAGGGAAGGAAATACTTCACAATCAATGCAACATGACCTGCATTTTCCCCTAACACTGAACATTTCACCGGCAGCAACCCACGTGAAGGCAGCACTGCCCAGCATTCCAGAGGCAAAGCCAAGGCAGGGAACCTGTGGGAACACCCCCTGGAGTTGTGGTTTGCAAACAAACACCGACAGATTGCTGTGGGCTGAGTGTTTTATCAAACAGTGCTCTGTCCAAAGGGGAGATGTGTGCAGCTGCAACGAGCCTGGAGATGAACTCAAACCATGAGTTAACCCTTTCAGCTCCACAGTCATTTCAGTGCTAAGAAAGTCTCTACCACTGCCCACCTACTTGACTCCTAAAAAATGACGATTTGTAGCAATAGCTTGAGAGGCTGAAGTGATCCAGACACCTCTAAGCAACCCTGGCAGCCAAGTGCCAGCAAGTTTCAAATGTCAGATACCCCCAGGTCTGCATGCCACCCAAATCCTTCCCTCCTGTTGTGGAGAACCCCTGCAGAGCTGCAGTCTCCAAGAAGAAGCTGCTGCTGCAAAACCCAGCTGGCCCTAGATCCCCTTTCTCAACCCACCCTTCCATCCTCCCCTCTGGGTATTCCCAAGGGAAGGGCTGGAATAACACACGGGAGCTCCACAGGGAAGAACACAGCAGTGACCAAAATTATTAGCAATCCAGTGTGTGGTGTTGTCTCAACACCAAGCATCTTAAATTCATTATCTCATATTTTAAACAATGCTATAATATATAATTATTGTTATTATTGCATAAGTTAATTCTCTAGTTAACTAATGCTTCAGTCAAGTTAAAATTTTACTTTATAATTAAAGTCTTCTGTTCTGCCTATCGACCTCAACATTTCTGCAAGTAGCTAAATGCAAAAAAAAAAAAAAAAAATCAAAACCTTTTCTTTCTTCATAATTAGGAAGAATTTTAGTTTCAAGCCCAATGTGGGCCAGCAGAGGGGCTCAAGAGACCACCAGGGGTTTGTTGGAAGCAAGTTGCAAGTTTCCATCTCACATTCAGAGGGGCAGAAATAACTTCACACAGAACAGATCACACCAGATCTTCTGCAAAAGCACCAGGAGGGGATCTCAGTTTTTACCCAAACACAAACAAAACCCAAGCCATGTTTTTCATGGGGAGGAGTCAGCACATTCTTTCACTCTCAGCTGTGGAGGTCACAGAAAGCTGCAGAGGTTCACAAGCAACACCACAGAGAGGTTTTGGACAAGGAACTGTTGCAGCAGCTGCAGAGAAGAGAAGGAATTCCACCCCAAAAAGCTTTGATCAGATACTTCACTGAGAAGTGCATCAAATCATAAAAGCATTCCTCTAAATTGCACTGGATAATTAAATGGAGAGAAGGAGCAATATTACACAATCAATCACTACCAACCAGCATTTGCAGCACTGACTTTCCAGCAAACCCACAGCCAACAGAACTCAGAGAAAAATGAACTGCAAACCTTGCTGAGCAAATTATAATACCAAATGAAATAATTCTGATCTTTTTGTGGGCATTCTAGAAATGGAAAATAATTTATTCCCTAACGTCCTTGAGTGATGAATATTCGGATTTATTTCAAAGGGAATCAGAAGAGTCAGAGTGTGTGAATGAAATGAATTTCGCTGCTGATACTGGGGAGCAGCACAAACGGATCTATCATCTTCTTCTTGCCCATTAATGCTAATGCATGTGCATTGAAAAGAGAATATAATCCATAATATATGCACAAAATCTGCATTATTGTTGGTAGGAGAGTTACACTTGTCCTTGGGCTTTAGCAATATTCTCTGCTGGTGCTCTTTTGTTTAATAAAAACATCATTATTTTTCCTTTTAATTGAATAGTTACACTTCATAGCAGCATTGGGAAGACCATTTTCAACTGACTTTTTACTGTAACTCCACCACACTCCTGTTGATATCTCCTGAGGGACAAGTGGATCTGCCTCCAAAACCTGCGAGGAGCCAAACTGAACTGCTTTGAAGATATAAAAAAAAGTGAAAAAACTTCTCTTACTAAATTATTTTCTAGTTTCTTCACTCCTTCAGTCATGTATAAAAGATACAAATATCCTGCTGAAGGAAGTGATTTCCAAGAATACCCCTTTCCATCTCAGCAAAATTCCCACTGACATCAGCTGGGCCAAGATCTTGCTCCTTAAGGTCTTCCTTAGGACAGATTAAAAATGGATAACTTAAACAAAACAAATAGAAACCTCCTAAAGCAGCAACAAAACCAAAAGCCACTTCCCAATCCTGTTTCAAGCCTGAGGGGATCAGGCAGACACTGCCCTGTGCATTCAGGTGTTTCCTTGGCTGTTTTTAGAGCACCTGTTCCATGTTCCATCCCAGTTTCCACTGGTGCAGCTGCCACAAGTGTTGCCAGTTTAATGTATTGGAGGATTCTTTTCCCTGTGGAATTAGACTGGATTTGCTCCAGTTGATCCTCCTGTGGGAGCTGTAACACTCACATCTGCCTAGAACTGCACGGTGCCCTTATTCTGGTTTAACTGGGAAACTGCATTTCTGGAAAAACTCAGCCTCTCATGGAAATGGAAATACCCTCAATAGCAGTTTAAAAATTGCAGCAATAAAGGCACAGCCCTGGTTATTACCTCACAGGTATAAAAATGAAGATACAAGCCTTCAACAAGCACATTTTAGTTTGTCCTACTCCTGAGTGCAGCTCCCAGAGCCCCACCTTCAACTGCAAACTAAAACAGGGTCTCAGCATCCAGAGAGGACTTGCATGAGAGTCCAGCTTGATATTCCAGGAATTCTTAGGCAGGATAAAAAAAAAAAAAACCAGTGGGGTTTGCTCAAAAAAACCAACCAACCAAACAAACCAACCCCAAAAAAGTTCCCCCATCAACAAAAAAACCAACCAAAACACCCACCCCCCCCCAAACAAAAAAACAACAAAAGAACAAAAAAACCCCAAACAAACAACAAGCCAGTTAAGTATTAGTTCCCTCTCAATCACAGTGCTGGAAAGGACTCTGAACATGATTGTGCCTTGTGACATGAATTCAATTTTCACTTCAGGTGCCATAATGGAAATGACCCTAATTCAGATTCTCTAGAGAAGATGTTTGCCCCTTGTCATCAGCTTCGATTTAATTTAAGAGAACATGAAAAAAAATAAAAAATTAAAAGGTATAAATCACATCCCTGCATTTGTTGCATTAACATGATTTGTGTGAGGGAATGCTGGAGAAATAAAGAGTGAGGAGGCAAAGAGCACTTGAAATGTTTTGACTGCAAATGCTTGCAAAAGAGTTTTTTCCCATCAAAATAAGATGCCAGAAATGGCCAACTTCCCTAAAAATGAGACTAAAGGCCACAATAACCAGTGTATAAATGAATGGGGCAGCTGGATCCTTGAAGTTTGGTGGGTAAGGACTCCAAGATGGTATAAAAGCAAACAGTAAAGAACTGACTTTTGTCCTTACTAAAACCATCCCAAGAAACTTGAATCAAAAGCCAAATAACTTATTTTAGTGGAAAGTCACATGTGACACTTTTGTTCTTCACCATAAACATCCTGTTCTCTCTATTTTCTTCCCTCCCATTCCCATGACAAGCCCCCAGCATGGATCTCCTTCCTTTAGGCCAAGTCACAGCTCAGGAGCTGCTGCAAGACTTTTGTACAGGTAGAAATGTCACAGTCAGAGAACAGTGACACTTTGTACCAGGCTGGTGCCTCACCAAGCACAGGAACACCAATAAATTGGGCTTGTTTTGTTATTTCAGCAGCTCAACAGATGAAAATGAGGCCCATTTTTGCACAGTTCTGAATTGCAAAGCTACAGAAGAGCCTGTGACCTTGTTGTGCTCCATGTGCACGAGGCTGAGGGGGCACAGACACGAATAAGTCAAATCTACTCTTTTCAATCAGGTTGGAGAATTGGGTTGTTCAGGGTCTACTCTCCTTTCTTGAAGATATTTTTCAGCAACTAAAGAGCCATCGGGTCACTGATGGATCCGCTGGTCAATTGGGAGGCAAAAGAAACTGGTTTGTTTTCATCTCTGCACTTTAACATCCTGTGCTTGGGAGCGTGGACCTGCATAAGCTGTAAGAGCAGCTGGGTTAGTGAGGGAAAACAGTAAAATCTACGTGAGCACAAACACCAGAAGGGCATTTAAATGTTTCAGGAGGAATTAATCTCACAAACAGCAGAACCAGTGTTGTGCTTTCACAGACCTCCAAGAATATGATTGTCAACAGTTCATCTATTGTGTCATAAATTGTGACATTATTAAACACAGGATGACATTCTTAAAATCTGAATTTCGATGAATAAATATGGGTTGAGTGGCTGCACTTGAGACAATCATTTTGGGGAGAACTCAGTCGTGGTTTTTTTCTCCACTGCAAGTTGCAGTTCTTACTCTCAAGTTTAACAAAAGTGCACTGAAAGGATGCCAACAAACACACAATTAAAGATCATCAGAGTAATCAAGCAACAAAAATTTTGATTCCCTACTGTGCTACCTTAAAGAAATACAAATGAAAAATTGTTCTGATATTCCACTTCCAAAATACATTAAAGAGAATAAAATCTCTTTCCACAAGCTTCCTGTTAGTAATAACCATTCTGTGGCCAGATACACAGCGCAGTAACACAATTTATTCTATTTAAATGTAAAAAAAATATGTACAAAATGCAGCTATTACCCAGCTGCTGAAAGGTATTTTCTCCCAATTCAAAACCCCTTAAAGACATTTTAGGGCAATTAGTTAACAAGCAACTTCTGATTTTCAGATTTCAATGAATGCAGGCAGCATTTCAGAGGCAAAATAGGAGCATTAAGCCCCTGAGCAGAGGTGTGATGTCAGGGAAGGTGCCTGGCTTTCCTCCACATTCCTGTTGAAGTCTCACCCCAGGGGAGGGATAGAGACATCGGGATAAAGCCATTTCTCTCCCCAGCATGGGCTCTGCCTGTGCTGCTTAAACCTGCTCCTGCTGGGCAATGTGCAGCTCCAGGGGAGCTTTAAGCCACGTTTGAGGTCTCCTGTCAGTCCCCTGTGTTCCCATTCTGTCAGGCAGCAGCCAAAGCCCCAGGGTGGCTTTGCAGGGGCTCTCCCATCCTGCCATGGATTCGTGGCACAGCAGCACCTCAATTCTTGCTAAAAGGTGGATCCTCCTGGAACAGAGCCTTTGCTGATGGGGAAAGTTGACTGGCCAATGCTGAAGTATCTGGTTGTGTTCAATAGACAGGGGACAGAACACACCCTTCCATGACATTGTGATTAGTCTCTTATTCTGCCAAATGACAGCATTGTTAAATACAGTCAAATAGGGATGGAGTGGAGTGACAGGGTGTTTACAAGAATTTTAAATGAATATATCCTTTTAGAAAGCCTTGGGTTACTTTAACCTCTCTTTTCCCACGATCACTCCTCTTGGCTTAAGTCAGCCCTCGTGCCTTTTTGATGGGTGACAGAAGCACAGGCAGTGCCTGCTCTGAAAACAAGGAACAGCAGTTCTGTTCAGAGATCTGTACAGACATCATTTACTGGGAGAGTTGATAAAACACTTTAGGATTTGTCTCCAAAGTATGAATTGAGATTGAGCCTTTCAACACATGCTCACGAGCCTGGCTACTGACATTGCCACTAAAAAAACCAAAAGAGAATTCAAAGATGCCACTCAGTTGTCAGAGTGTTGTTCCAATGCTAAAGGAAAACAAAATACAAATGAAAACAACATATTTGTATCTGAATAGTGCTGAATAAAACCATAAATTGCATCAGACAGTGTACAAGTCACTGTCCCTTTCTATTAGCAGTGGTTGGAGGCAGAGCCAGTGTTACAGGATGTTTCATTCTGCAGTTTCCCTTTAGGTGTCACATAAATTAACCAGAAAAAAATATTTAAGTTTCCTCAGGAACAAGTTGTCTTTGTCACTCTGTCTTGACTTCATCTGTGTGCATTAGACACTGCCTGAAGAGTTCTTGAAGACTCCTCAACATCAGAAACAGAAGCTCCTCACTTTAGATCATAGTAGCAGCAGTGCCCAACTGAGCTGGCAAAACACAAGGGAAACTGTCTCAACTGCAACATTCCCGAGGTCTACACAATGAAATCCCAGATGCATGAAAAATGGCAACATTTTTCCACCCTCCCACTCCAACTCAAGGCCAGGGAGAAGTGACTAAAGAACAGAAATTTTTTTCACTGACTTCTTTTTTTTCCTAATAATTTGTCAAAACTACAAATATTTACAGAAGTGTAACGATGGTTGTGAAATACATTTCCGAATGTAGTTTGTAACAACTCCAGAATCTTCTGTATGCCAGGTTCTTCTGTGTCTTTGTTACATTGTGAATATGAAACTGCATAAAGGCCTGGCTCAAAGTTTCACAATGAACATAAAAAGCACTGAGTTAGTGCTGTCTTACCACGATTCAGGACAATTCAAGTCACTGAAAATATCATCACAGGAGCGAATGATGAAGAGGGTCTAGATCTCTCCAATGAAGGGCATTTCTCATTGAATCATTTCGAGTACCTTTAAAATTACTCTTTATAAAATACTTGGTTTAAAAGAAAGAAATGTTAGCGCCCACAAAAGATAATAAAATAGATAATTCTGATGTGGCAAGACATCTTTGATTATGTTGGCTTTACAAGACTAAGCATCAGAGAGCTTTTGGGGCCTGGATTTGCAGAGCAGGGTGGGTGGGTGGGTGGAAGAATGCTCATGTTGATGTTACACCACCACAATGTGTTATTTATCATACAGTGTGTTATCATCACAATGTGTTATTTTAGTTCTAGTATAATGCTTCCTCTTACAAAAATGTTAAATACAAGATTTTTTTCTTGCAATTATGGTTTGTTTCAGTAGATAAAAGGGATTTGTCTTAACAAGAAAGGAACTTGTCTCCAAAGTATAATATACACACTTGCACATCTCTGTAGAGAAATATAAGCGGGGAAAACCCCTAAAATCTATCTGAACATTGCCTCCTTAAAATAATACTCTATCAACCCAAATTATTTAATTTTCTATGTGCCTCTGTGAGCTATGGAATGACAAAATGCAAAATGCATTCTTGTACATGAGCACACTTCAAAAGGGACTGTGCCCTGGAGCAGATCACCCAGAGAGGGTGTGGAGATACATCACTGGAGATGTTCCAGAGCTACCTGGGCGCAATCCTGTGCCATATGCTCTGGGATGACCCACTGTGGTCCCTCCCAACCCAAACCATCTTGTGAGTTTGAGGAAAAGACAAAAAAACCAAACGCAGCTTCTTCATTCTACTGAAACTTTCATTGAGTAGGGTCTGAAGGACTCCTCTCTTGACACACATCAGGTGTGTGAGACCCAGTTAAAAGCTCTGCTGTGCCTGTGCTGGAATTAACTGACAGGAGCTGCCCCTGACCCTGGTCAGTGCTCTGCACACGAGAACCTTTGCTCTGCTCTTCCCCCTCTCCTCACCCCACCCCACAGCAGAACAGAGTTCAAACCAGTACAAAAGCCTGGGTTTCTCTGCAGAGACACTCCTGTCACTCCACCTGCTTGGACAGATGCACCCTCATCCTGGCAGCTGGGGAACTGTGGCACCACAAGCAAAACCAGAGAGACACCAACATGAACTGTGTGACCTTCCACTGGTCCCTGAGCCAGAACACAGTGATGTGTCCTCCAAGTCACAACAAACTGCACCAGAAATTCAAACCTCTTAGGCTACACATTTTAGATGTTGAAACAGAACACATTTAGGAGACACCCTGTTATCAGCACACGCTCTTCAGGTTATCACACACAGACAAGTACCAAGTTTTACAGTTGCCCACATACTGGTTTAAGGGCACCTGTTGACATGTCAGCATTTTACTGGGTGCTGAATTGAGACAAAGAAACCAGGACCAAAATCTAGCATTGAGGGATCAATGGTATCAGGATATTTCCATTTCACTGATCTGGATCACACTACATGTCTAAGAGGTAAAGGAATTCAAAGAGAACTGTGCACACATGAGCAGCAGGGTTGGAAAGAACATTCCCAGCTGCTCACCCCACCCCACCTCACCGGGAGTAGTTTGCTCAGTGCAATTGCTCTGTTTCCATTCATTAACAGCCTAAAAAATTGCCTTCTCCACTGAGCTGCTCACATGAACATTGTTAGTTCCTTTAGTGGCTGGATTTTGGAGATACAAGATCCTTCCTTTAACAGAAGATCCCCTGCATTAAATGAAGGACTTTTGTATGTCTGATATACTGTTCAAAAAATTGCCTGTGATAATTGGGGGATACAGGAGGCTTATTTCACCTGAAGCTGTTTTACAAGAAAAAGGGTTTTTTTTCTGATTGTGCTCCACTTGGACAGTCCATACATAATTTAAAAACAATATGTTTTCAATTATTTTGAGCTCTCTAAACAAGAGAATTTTTAGGGATGTTAAATATAACCAGGTAATCATTAAAATGTTGCTTGTGTTGCAATTTTTTTTGCAGTTCAAAAGCAATGCTAAAATTTCTTAGTAGTAAATGAGACCTCGAGGGAGGAATGGTTAGAAAAAGGTTTAATCAGATTTTCCAGTAGAAAACAGAGGAGAAAAATCCAGCAAAATCACCTTCAATTTTCCTGCTCTTCTGGAATCAAAGTCAAGCCCCATAACCATTCATAGTAAAGTTATTCCAACAAAACTGTGTTCCTTATTTCATGCAGAAGTACTGTCCAGGTGAAGTTAACTGCATGACCAGAAATGTTCAAGCTGCATTACCCAAATTGCTCAGATTTGTAGAGTGACATGACTTCATTATTACTAAATTAAATCAAAGCCTTGTAGGATGTTTTGAAGTGCCTAATGACCTACTAAATTGTATCTCAGAGACACCTAAGTAAGAAGTCAAAAGAAATCAGCTTCATCTTCCTTGACTTACAGTGCAGTGTTCAAAACACTTGTTGTCTAAAAGTGTTGTTCATGCAAAAATATAAAATATATCCAAGACGGGCAGAAGTGTTGAGTCTTACAGTTTTCTTGGGGATATATCTTATTTTCTCATTACAATCCTATATCCACATTTAGCATTTCTTGGAGGTTGATTGTGTTTTGCTCCGTGAGCAGAATGCAGATCCCATCGTGATTTGGATCATTTGCTGCTCCACTTCCAAACCACCAAGTTTTCATGGTTTGCTTTTACTTTTCTTTGGGGGCTGTTTGCACAAGCACCCAAGGAGTGAAAATTCCTGTTTTAGTTGTTCTGAAAATGCCTCTTGTTGCATTCAAAGGGCTGATGCACTACAAAGAGCTGGAGAGACTCTCAGCTTCCACCACACATTTTGGAGCTGGTACATCTCCAACCTTACAAGAATCTTATTCACTCCCAGCAGCCCCCTGAGACTACAGAGCATTATATAAATAGCTACAACACATCCAATAATATTTTGTCTAGTTTTGGAGCCTGTGCAAGTTCTTATCTCTGCTTTATGCAAGGGGATATCAAAAGCCAGCTATGTTAAATATGTTGTCTTCAAAAGTCTGACTCAGAGAATCCCTTACCCCTGGCATTATCAGGCACACACAAAAAATGTGCAGCTCTTTTCTTATCCATGGGATGAGTGGTGAACTCCAGGCCTTTGTTGTCAAACAACTTGATATAGTCAACCAGCACTTGAAAGTAAAATACACTCTTAAAGAACTAAAAGAAGAAATGTTACATGAATACATGCCAGAACACCCCCTTGCTGTCTCAGCATATTTAAGGTGACAGCTTTTACCTGCTCCCCCAGAAATCCTTAGGGAGGAATTAGGAAAACATATCTCAAGGCACATAGTTACATGGTGCATAAATTACATTTTATGCAACCAGGGTTAAACTTAACACAGAGGGAACATAAAGTGGCTCCACACTGCCAGAAACGTTCCTGAAAATCCTGCAGTCTTTGTGCAAGGGCTGTGTTTCCACAGGGAAGGAGGTTTGTTTCATTTTCCTCCTCTGAAGTTTGGGAGTAAACAACCCAACAGCATCTTGACTTTGAAAAGTTGTTCAAACAGCAATTTTCTGTGCCAGCCGACACTATCAGACAACCACGGGGTTTTGCATCTATTTTATGCTTTCCTGATATTTAAGAGCAAGTGGATGGGAGCATTTGGGCAAATTTTACAGACTGTACTAAAATAAACCATTAAAGGCAAGACCAGCAAGACCAAATGAATGCAGATACATCAGGAATGTCCTTTTAACACTTCATTTCTGCAACCAGAAAGAAGAGGAAGGAAAAATGAGCTCTGTGAGACAGCTGACTGTCAGGTTGCTCAGAAGATAAGGATAAATGCAAAAATAAACTGTCTGGAGTTCCTATGAATTGGTTTCTTGTGCGTAGGAAGAATTACAACTGAGAGTTATCCAAAAGAGGAAACCTGATCAACAATATTAATTTTGGTATGTAAATAGCTTGAAGATAAATGGTGATAATCTCCAGAGTCAACAGGATGGTTTTCTTTATTTACTGAAGAAAACAGTACATAGTTGTATAAAACCTATTTACAGTTAATTAATTTACAGCCAATAAAACTCAAATGTCAGTGCTAAGGAGTTACACCCTTTGTACCCACATCACACCCCCTCACTTTTAGGGGAACAAACCAGAAGTGGTAGAATTTAAGCTACTGCTGGAAAACTCAGATCCTTGTGGAGTTTGCCATATTATAGGTGTGTTTCCAGGTAATTTGTGTAAGAGGACTCTGCGTGGTACCTTCATTTCAAAAATATTATTTCTATCCACAGTCTGACAAAACTGAGGGAAGCTGTAAAATTTGCTTTGGTGTAATCCAAAAATTGCACAGTCAGCTATTTTCAATGATTAAGCTCTATATTAGCACTAATTATCATCACAGAGCTTGACAGCCACAAACAGTGGCATTGGATCCCAGACTACATTCCTTCTGCTGCTGTTTAAGAAGGGATGATAAAAAACACAGAACCAAAAAACAGATCCAGACCTAAATATGTTCATCTTTTAGAGGGATGGCCAAACTTCTCCAAGCACATTACACACCCCAGAACAAAACTGGGAGTTAAAATTGGCCCCAATATTTTAGATCCCTCTTCAGTGCTTTTCCCTAATGAACAGGGGGACAATAGTAGATATTTAGCACATTATATGAGCTATTCCCTTCCTGTTTTAGCACTGCCCTGTTAACTTAGTGAGCCTGAGATGTTCTGGTAAAGATTCCCACCAGTGACACTTAGCATTGGGATTTGCTGGTGAATTCAGGTTTGTTACACACTCAGAGTTAAGCCTGGATCTTATATGAGCTGGAGCCCTGCTCTGCATTTTCATGTTGGCTGCTTTATGTATTCTTTAAAAATCTCAGCGTATTCTGATCAGTCTCAGCCAGCATGGTAACTTCTTGTGCAACAGATCTGTGTGTGCATTCAATCAGTCCTGCTGACTAACTTGCCAAAATCAAGTTTTGCCAGTCTAATGACCCAAGACTCAGGAACAGGCCTGGACTAAGCCAAGAGGCCAAGGCCAGACCCATTTCAAACCTCTGCTTAGTCAAAGGAGGAAAAAAAAGATGAAGAAACCAGGGAGGAAATGTGAGGAGTGAGCAGAGAGAACAAGTGAATCAGGACCTGGTTAAAACCCAGAGTGAAGACACCATAAAGAGAATAACAAAACTGGAAAGATGCATAATTTAAAGGAAAAAACAGACAGAGGAGTGAAACAAGGGAATGTTTTATTACATTCTTCAGTTGCAGTGATAAACCAAAGTGATCTACACCCAGCCAGCACAGGAGAAACAGAAGAACTCAGAAGAAAAACATGCAAAGAGTCCATAAATTATTTTGCAAGGTATGGTATTATCAAGTAGAAAATTTAGTGCTGGGGTGTTACCATAAATAATCCAATAAATATTAACATGCCTATATGGGGTAGAACAAGCTGGGATTGGAACATGTACTGAAGTTCACAGAGGGCAGGGAGTGCCTAAAGCAGGGCTGGTGCTGTGCAGCGTTTTGGGCAGAGATAGAGAGGGTCAGAAATCCATCTTCAGTGTGGTAAGTGATGTGAGTTGTTAAAATATGCATCAAATGAAATACCAGAGAGAAGAAAAAGGCCCCTCTTGAGCAGAAAACTCCAACCCTGCTGCTGAGACAGACTGGCAGGGAAACAGCTCCGTGTGGGGAGCCGGGAGCAGGGCTGGCTTCGCTCCCATGCCTGGGGATGGTCCCTATCCAGGAGCACCATTCCTTCTCCATCCAGCCCCAAGGAACAGAAAGTGCTATCCCAAACAGGCAGGATAATTTGTTCCACCAAGACACAGAAGATTTGCTCCACAAATGCTAAGGATTATACTCCTAAATTGCCTGACTAAAAAAAAATAATCAGGCTCTTCAGTGGAAATGAGGCAGCGAGTTTAAGTTCCCTGAATGTTTTGGGAGAAGTTTTTTCAGGCTGAGAGCACGACCTGGAAGGACTTATCCAGTTACAACTGGTGACACACTTCAATATATTTCTGTTATTATGAAACTCCTGTCATGTGTTTCCATCCTCATTTCTTAATATTAAAATAACTTAGATATATCTCATCTTAATAGAAAATAAGTGCTTCCTGTGCTTGCACAACATGATAACCTCAATTAACACTTTTCTAGGCTTTCTATTAGAAGACATTGTGTCCCTTGTTATTCACTGTCACACTGTGCTTGAGGTTTAATATGCAAATAAAACTGAAAGTCATGGGAAAAAGCAACATGCAAAGCAAGGAAGACTCAAATTACTTGGCCTTTAAAAAGCTCAAGTTCCAAAAGCAAACTGGCCAACAACACATTTTGTAAACAAATATTAATTCTACCCCACATGGCAAAGGCTGGTAATTGCAGAGTATACTCAAAAAACCCCAAATCATTAAGCGTCTGTATTAATGCATCATTTTGACTGGAACTAAACCCTACCCCAAAATAGTGGTTTTGCACTCAATAGCAATTAAAACACTGATTAAAAATAATACTACAAAACTCCTCAAACACTAAATCATCAGAAGACATACAAATTGTTATAGATGTGTACTTCTATAAAATTTCATTTGTGCTTTGTGGAACAAGATCCAAGCTGCCAATTATAAGGGTTTTTTTTAAACTTTGTGATTTGTTTTGTAAATTTTGTAATCCATTTTCTCTGAATTGAAGCAGGAAAAAAGGGCAGCTACGGATAAAGAACAAAGAACCTAAAACAATGCATATTTAATCTCAGCTTAAAGAAAACAATTTAAAACTCATTTTGAGAAACATGGAGGTGTTGCCCAAGTTTTCCCTTCTATGTCAAGCTGATTTGATATTTAACATTCAAAGTAAACCAAACAGTGCAAACAAGGCTCCTCTAGAACTAGAGATGAAAAGTGAATAGAAGCTTGTTGATTCAACAAAACCACCATTTTAGCACAAAGTTCAGCTTTAAACTTCCACCTGAATAACGGCAATAGGAAAAAAGCTTATTTATTTAAAACATACAGGAATACATTTTGGGGGTGATGGGGGATGATGATGAGTTGAGGTTACACACAAGTGGTGAATTTTATCTGATTTTATCAAACAGGGAAAAAAGTGAGAGAGGAAGACCCAAAACTTGACAAAGTGCCTTTTCCATAACAGTATTTTCCTCTGTTTACCTGACATATCTAGACCAAATTTGTTTGGATGTGTTCTGTGTAATAAACAAGCCCTCAAATGTTCAGTATTTCACCTTGAACTATTTCCCTCAAACTACTTGAAAGCAAAAGCTGTGAACTTCCTGAAATTTTAGGTTTCTAAGGGAAGAATGTGGGGGTAGGGGAAAGAGGTTAGTCTAGAACGCTGATTCTAGCAAGATTTTAAATTCCACTGCTACAGTTTTACATCCAATAGCCAGAAAACAAGTGAACCAAAGCACAGCTCCTGTTGAAGGTATCAGGGCCCACAGTTCCATCAGGAACTAAGTACAACCCAGACATTATTCTGCCCAACACAGGAATGACAAGGAATGTAGTGTGATGAATCAGGAAATATTTTCACACAGCAATTATTATTTTTTGGGACTACCTGAATAGGAGAGAGACACAAGCAGAGAGTTTTGTGTTCATTGCAGCACTTGGAAAGGTTTTTTCTGGGTGTGGATTACCCAGAAGCAGAAGTGCTCCCTCTCCCACAAGTGATTTCAGGTGAAACATTGCAGAATGCTTCTCAAAAACCCAGTCACCCACAGATTATTTCAGATTCAAGCTGCATCTTCCAAACATGAACTCATTCTATTTTTCAGTTTTAGAGCAATATAATGTTTATTTAAAAGGAAATTAAATGTGCATATATACACATATATACTTGCATTCTGTTTTAAAAGCCCTGCTCAGAGAAAGGAAACAAATTGAGACACTAAACCAAATGTAACAACTTAGGCACTACTAAATTTCTTGTCTTTTCTGCATAGAAGTGACATAAGTGGGAGACTCTGGATTCATGTGCACTTGAGTAACTTGGCAGATACTCGCTGTAGGCTTCGTATCTGACACAAAAATCTCACAGCCCTCCCTCTCAGATGTTCTCCAAGTGGAGACAAATGTCCATGATAGTAGAGTTCACCCAAACTCAAATAACAGGGCTGCAACAGTCCCTTCCTGACACAGGTCATTGTTTCACAGTCCATGGCCTGCACATTTTGAATTTCAAGAGTTCAATTCCTGCAGGATTTCTTACATAAAAAGAAAAAAAATAAACAAAACCCAAACAAGCAGCTTGGCATTCCAATCAAATCACATATAAACCTGAGGTAGGGCTTTCAAATCTATAAATCAAGGTTATATATTCAGCTCCTGGTATGAATAGCTAGGATAGAAACACAAAGACAAGTGAAGAAAGCTGAGATAAAAAAACCAGGGAATTTTTTTCCTGAGCTGCATTGCAGGGGAAAAAAAAATTCTTTTAAGGGAATTGCTGTATAGAAAGAGGATGTCTGGTCACGTGGTTGGTTTTCTTACTAAAACTTTGGGGTGATTGCAAAACTCAGGAATGGAGGTAACTAGAATCCATCACACAGGTTACTTCAGGTCACACCAGATGACCTTATCAAGCCATCAACTCCATGAAGCTGAGAGAAACAAGAACTCCTTTTCTTCTCCAGATGAGGAACCAGCTCCTTTGATGAGAAGTTCTTGGCTGTCAAGGAGTTCCAGGGGAGGACTGTCTGGAACTCCAGACTGTGCTTAACCTTGAAGCATTTGTACCTAGCCTTAAACCTTTTCAGTATTTCACCTGGGATTGATGCCAGACTAGTCCCCAGGTCCCTGGACTCCTACCATTTAAAGATATTAATACTTACCCTTTAAGGACTCGAAGGCTTCCCCAATCCCCTACCCCTACTCTCCCTTTCTGGGGTTCATTTGTTTTAAACAACAAATGATAGTGATTCCAAGAGCTTTCAGCTCACTCCAAGTAATCTGAGCCTGCTGATTTAAACATGTTTGATTTTACCAGGCTTTCACCTCACTTTCCGTTCCTTGAGGTGACGTGTTTATTCACAAAATAACAACAAATGCATAGAAAGGACTGAAATAGCCACTGATGCCTCTGCTGGACCTGCACTGCTGCTCCTTCCTTTATGGTTTTGTTGCTTCATTTTTGAATGAAAGGTGCTGGAAAACAAGTTTCCAGCAAAAACTTTATAGAATGTGATATAATTTTGGGTTAAACCTCAGACTAATTACAGAAACATTACAGACTAATTATAACCATTATTGTAAAAAGCTTTGTTTTTTCCAGGGATTAACTGTTCCAGCAAAGTAGGCTACGAACCAAGGGCAGCCAGAGCAAAAGGACACCTCAGGTAGATAAAACATATGAAAATAGACTGCAACCAGGATATATGAAAGTCTTAAACTACAGCTCATTAGGCATTTTTGCTTATGAAGTGAAAGGAATAAAAGCCCATCTGCTAAGGAATAACCTGTTGTTCATCAAATACACACATATTGTCTGATTAAAGTGGACTAATTTTTTGAGATAAAAGGAGAGAAACTCATGAATGAGCCCCAGAAGACATTTTGACCCACAAGAAATAAATCAGATGCAGCCAATAATGAGATTGTGCCATACCCAGATGCACAACACCATTGCTGAACTTTCCTAAGAGACCCCAGTGCTCACACTGCTTCCCCGTTAATAACAACACGAGAAAATCCCACGTTCAAAACCAGACAATTAAAAAGAGAAGTCACATGCAGGGAATAAAGCACATTCCTTCTCATTTTAGATGCTCAAGAAGCCTTTTTCTAGTGAGTACTCCTGAATTATCTCTGCAAATTTTCTGCTTAGTTAGAACACACACTCAGCCACACAATTCATCTTGCACTGCCCACAGGGTGCCAGACAGTTGGCAATGCCTGAGGACACAGACAATTGGTATTTTATACTTGCATTTTAAGTGAGAATCTCTACACCCTGGTAAGGACAGAGGGTTTTTTTTGCTCCAGAACAGTTCCTTCAAATCCTAGCAGCCCTTTTGAGGCTTTGGAAAAATGTATGTCCCTCAGATAATTTAGATTTTTATCACTTATGCTTGTTCTTGTTTGGGACCTATAAAGGTAAAACTGGAAAGATCTTAACCATCTCAGTCAGGCAAAAGAGAAGGACACAGCTGGTCACCTTAAATACACAAACTCTTGTTTCAAAAGGCAAAGAACCATGTTTTTTGTCTCTGGAAAACAGAATTGATTTGTATTAAGAAGGAAAAAAAAAAAAGGCATGAGGTGACTGGTACTTAATCTCCAAGGGCCTTGGTGTTGTATCTAACTTCCAACCTCCCCCAGTTCCACCAGAGCCACACATTTTAAAGCCTGGGAATATTTGGTTGTGCCTTTAGTGAACACAGGGGGGGAAAGCAGCTTAATTTGCAAGTGCCACAAGGTGCACATTGTCATTTTGCTTCCCTTTGTTAATATTCTCAATCTTTCATTTGTTCATTCCACTGCACTAATTCCATCCCCACCTCTCTAAACAGCTGTGCAGACAGAGCTGCCTGTGGGAGCAGAGCAAAGCAAAGCTGGCAGGATGTCAGCAAAAACATCTGAAATAAATAATGCAGGGCAGCCCCGTGTTCTCTCCCACTAACTGGACACCAATACTTTAATCTCTTTGCACAAAACCTCCACAAAGTCGGATTCTGCAGCTCTGCAAAATCACCCTCGTTTCCAAAAATCCTCTCTTGTCCCCCACTCCCCCAGAAGAGCAGTGGCCAATGAGCTGGATTACCATAACTTCAGCAATCAAATTTACACAGCTCTGGAGATGCAAGTAAAATGAGTATTGTATCTTCATTTCCTTTGTGGCATTTTATCAACCTCTTCCTCTGCTGATGGGAGAAGTCAATAAAATCCTATTAGCACTAAGATGTTGTATTAAGTTTGACAGTTTACAAATTGCAGGGGTTTTCATTTCAAATATGAGCAGCTTGAGATACTCTGGAGTTTCACTGTATAAAATTGTTAAAGTTGGATTGAAGTAGATAAAATAATTTGGGTGTATTTTTTCCCCCTCTCCTTTTAAAGAGGGCGGCAGAAGGAAAATCAAACATAAAAAACAACCTTATAAGCCTTCCAGGGAGATTCACATTAGTTTAACCAGGAAGACCAGAATATAGATCTATATTTCTAGCAAAGTCCTTCCTATGGACTCCATGGGCTCTGTATCAGGCTCTGCTGCTCTCCATAATCACGAGTAACTGCTCTTGCAAAATGAGTAACACACCCTAAGAGAAAAAGGCTTAAAGCAACTGAACCCTTAAATAGGTAAATAAATAGAGATACCAGCAGCAGGGATGGAGTTGGCACCTGCAGAAACAGCAATCAAGAGTATAGCTGACCAGGTGGTAAATGAATTAGGAATTGTGCCAGAACAAACCTGGGGACAAATCTCAAGCTATTCCTGCAACTGGGCAAATTGCCATCATTTCTGCATTTATCCACCTGGTGATTCAAATTCCTGTTCAACATTATTTGAAGAAAACAAACACCAGTCCCAGCTGATGCTGTTCCTCCAGCTCTTTCTTCACTGAAAAGTGTTCTCTGAGAGGAACATGCAGAAGGCATTTAAGCAAGGTCTAAAAACCTCTCCTAAACAAGAGGCGTACAAAGCAGGTGACTGGGAACATGAAAGAAGAGAGGAGAGGAGAGAAAAAAAGGGCCAAATTGGGCCCAGTTCCAGGGAATCATGCAAGAAAGCAAAGAAATAAGGGAAGCAGAGGCTTAGAGGGCAGTGTCCCTTTACTCTGCTCCTTCAGCCTTTTTAATAGTAAAAGTGCTTGGCCTCGTGGGCTGGGAGCAGTAGAAAAGTTGCTGTTGGAATGAACAACAAGCAGGGTTTAATGCAGCTCTAGCTTGAATTCTTCTCAAAACCTTCCCCAAACTCACACAATCATTTCTGAACAAGATCCTTTATTCCCTGTGCTGGACAGGGCAGAATCACTTAGTTTATTTGTTAAAATAAGGACTTCACAAATATTTACCCCCCTCCCACAGTTCAGCACCATCTCTGCTTTGATTAGACTTGGACAATTAGCAACAAACTTCACTCTAATTTGATTTCTGGTTGTCTCCTTCTTGCTCTTCTGCTTAATGAAGAACAGTGCAAAGCTTCACATTTTTTAAATGCACTTCCCTTTTAAGTATAACCCCAAAGCCTGTCAAAAATTTAGTATTTACTGGACTCCTCAAGGATATGGATTCTTCCAATTAATTTGCTAAATCAGGAAAGCACCACTTAGAAGCTCCAATCAGAAAATACAGGTTATGTACTCACAGCCTTTTCAATACCAACAACTCCAAGCATCCCAGAGTTTGTGGCTACACACAGATCCCTCAGATCACCACTCTCACTGCATGAAACAGTTTGGGACTGCTCACAAGACAGAGTGGGAGGTTTTATTTTGAAGCAAATGTTGCCTCCAGCAAGGATGTTTGCACACAGCAATAACTTGCCAGTGTTTAAGGCCAGAAGCTTTCTTAACACCCACTTAGAAACATTCAAATCTATCTTCTTTGCCTATAAACTGTATTTCATGACAGGAAAGAAAACTTTTCCTGCTTTAAGTAGTTTTGTCCAGTTCTGATAGCAGGTAGATCATATTTAGCCATCCATCCATCACCCTGACTGCACACACATTCTCATACAGCACATCATGGATCCATGGGCACTCCAAAGGAGCTTCCCTGCCATGTGATGCTGTCTGTTCTCCCTTCACTGCCCTTCAGCTCAGAGGAAAAAGGACAGAGTGGCAGAAATCTGTGAATTCAGCACCACAGTTAATTTATTGGCACCATGATTTTGCAGCTTTAAGTGGTTACAAGTACAGTCTTGCAAGCTCAAATTTCACCTCCAACAGCAGAATGAAAAGGTGTCTTTCCACAGTGCTTAGAGAAAATAATGTGTTTGGGGAGGTAGAATTTCAGGAGTGAAAACTGAACAATAGAGAAGTATTTCTGTTATTTGTTTATTGGTAATGGCTGACCTATTTAAATTGCCAATTAAAACTTAGAGCAGCCAAGTGAAACCTCTACACTGCCAACTTACACCATAACACCAACCATAGCTGAGGTCAGGATTTGGGAATAAAAATCATAAGCCTAGGAAAACAAAAGATCTGGAATCCTTTCTTCACAAAACATTGTCTGTGATTTGTGCTTTGTCACCTCATTAAACCTCAGCTTTCAAAGCTACACCTTCAACATGTCAGAGCTGGTGAGACACAGCTCTTTAGGGAAAGGGTGTTTTTGAGGGATTGGTACCTCCTGAGAGCAGATTGTGTTAAGTGCCCCAAAGTCAGAAGAAAGGAAGGGATCTTAATGCTGCTCCCCAAGCAAACTGAAATAATGGTGTGCTGTCATGTCAGTAGTGAAATATCAACACAGTGCACAGGACCAACCTTCCCTCTGCCTTCCTGTGATACTGTTATGACTGATGCATTTTTAGCTTTATATCAGGAGACAACATCTCAACATCCTTTGGTATTTTACTGCTGTGCTGACTAACAAAATAAAGCAAGTGACCCCTTTTATTTTCTGGTTCATCACTTATTTACTTGCTGTACATTTTAAATCTGATGATACCCAACACAGGCTGCTCTGAAAACACTATATTTAAGAGATATCAGCTGACTGAGTTTGATTTCATAAAAGCTTGTTTTAAAGAAGTTAGCTGTGTACATGTGTATTTATTTTAATGCATAGGGTAAGAGTCAAGGAAAAGGTACAGAAGATGGAAAACAATTACAGATTCTTCTCTAACCTGGGAAACACCCCATTGTAACCTTGAAAAAGTTGATTTCATCCACTCTGCTGGGCCAGGACCAGACCTGGTTTCCTTGCTGCAAAACCTGCCAATGCACTGGGCTCAGAGATGCTCAGACAGCACAAAGGGACGAACACCCATCGATCCTCCCACCTGTGTGTGCACCTATTCCCAAGTTCTGCCAAGGACAGGGAGCCTCCAGTATGTCCCACTGCTCCTCCAAGCTCAGCTTGTGCTCATGCTGTGATTTAGGAAGCCCTGATTGCACTATTGCTTTGCAGTAAGTGACAAACAAGAATCTTTTCACACTTGACCACTCTCATAACTGGACTGATTTTGCTTCACCTGCCACAGTAATTAATTTTGTATGATAATCAACCACTGTCACCACAAGCATTAGACTTCCCTGTTTAGCAGGGTCCTTCTGTGGGTAGCTGACAACCTGCTATTAAGCTACGAAAGAGGTGAGAGTCATGTTTCCAAATGGTGAAGAACAATACCTAAAAAGTGGGTTTTGTTCTCCTCACTGAACTAGGTAACATGTTGCAGATGCCCCAAAATAATGCCCCCAAGTCCAAACTTGTCACTTAGCATTTGGGCCTGGGAATAAGTACCACTCACAGATGGAAAGATCTTCACACCAGTCAAGCAATCAGCTACTTGCAAATGGCCACAACTTATAAAGTATAATTATAAAAAAAAACTAAATTAAAGCTATGACTTTCCTTCAAAACTGTCATTGTGTGTTTTTTTCTTAAATAAAGAGACTTTGTTCTTTCTTCACAGCAAAGATTTCTTTATCTATACAACAGATATTTTATTAGCATTTAAGAGAAATGTGTGTATTTAAACAACCTCCATCCTGTCTAGATTAGGTGATTTACAGAAAGTCTGTGTTCTACAAGAATCTATTACATTGGAATCCTTGACTTTATCTCCTCTATGTAAAAATAAAGTTTTACAAATAAAAGCCTTTAAAAGGGAAGTTCTCTGCAAGGTAACAACAAAGTATTTATGTCTGTCTGCCTTCATTTCTTGGTTGTTATTATTTCCACCAACACATCTCCCCTAAAGCAACAGAACTCATTTAAGTCTGACTTCCTTAGCCCCTCACGTTTCCACTGATTCAGCAGGAACACTGTCAAACACCTGGTGCTTTGCTGTTCCTGAGTAGCCCAATTATCACTTGGATTGCATCAAAATTAGGTTCTTTTTCAAATGGCTCAGCTGCCCTCTCTTGAGATTATTTTCATACTCAGACTGTGGCTCTCAAACAAGGATGTCTCCAAAGCAGATTTCCTCCCCCCCTCCTTCTCTTTTCATGCCTCCCAGGCTCCCAACTGCACAGGGTAACAGGCAAATAGGAGCAAAGATGGGAGAAGCCAAAACAGAAGAGACAGAAAGCCACTATTACAGAAAATAAGGGACAACAGGGCAGCTCTCACATGGCTGGGAAGATTGCAGTGGAGCTGCAGGACAGATCACCAGGCAAAGACCAGGGGCACTGAGTTCCACGGGCTCCTTCCACTGCCCCTTCCCTCCCTGTACACTGTCAGGGCAGCCCTCCCTGGCCCACAGCTCCACTCCTGCCCAGCTGCTTCCCAGCAGGAATCCTGGAAGTGCTCAGGGAAGGAGCTGACCCTTATTGTGCTCGTGCTGCCACAGGTAACACCTAAGGCAGATACAGAGCCTGTTCCATCATGCCTTACAGAAATTGGTTCTGGTTACTAGAAAAAACAGTGTAATCAGACAATGATAAAGTTTTCTATATTTTCTCCACTTAGAAGATCCACAATTGCTTTATCCAGAATCAGTTTTCAGAGGTGTCTGATGAGCTGAACACCATTCAAGCAAATTCTAACTCAAACCATGAACAGAATGTGCAGAAGACAAACACCCTCAAACACCTCAGCAGCCTTAGGTTACCTTAAGCACTTCTTTTAAACAAGTTTCATCAGACAAGCAAGAACAGTTTATGGAACTGGATGAAATACTAAGGCATCTAGTTTAATAAAGCATTTATGTTCTTGATCAAAATATTATATTAAAGCTGCAGTCAGGTTAAATTGAATTCTTTACAAGAATAATGAAATTTGCCACAGTACTGAGTAAAATGATTTCATAATAAACCCAAGAGCAGAGCTTGCATTTGAGGTAGCACTAGGAATCAGTAAATACCTGTGCTTCTCCCTTTAAGAAATACAGTTGCTATTACACTGATGCTTTTAGTTTTCCTTATGAATTAAATTGTCCCCTCTTTAGGAGCTCAAGTTCAGTAAAGCTCTTCTCTGAGCATTGAGCAGCCATAACATTTCCTCATAAAAAACGTTGTCTCTTCAATCTGAAGAGACTTCAGCCTAATTTGAGTAAAGCCTGAAGTAAGATAAGCACAGGAAGAGCTGCCCTGATTTTCTCCAAAGGAATCAAAACACAATTAGTAAAACTCTGCCCTCAGAAGCCTTGTGGCTTCCTTATAGTCTCAAACTATCACAAAAGAATTAGAGGCTGATATTATAGAATATTCTAACACTTATTTCTGGCTTTGTCTTGAAGATAATCAAACATTACATGATTCAAGTATAGAGTTTGTTCCACAGCCAATGATGCAATACAATAATCACTTCCTTTTTTTCAATTCATTTAACTCTCCCATTCACTCCTTCTGCCCTTCTTAAATAATTACTTTTGAGACAACATGAAGTCAATAGAAATGTTACATAAATAAACACTTTTTAAAGTATACTCAACATAGGAAATGATGCCACTGACAACAGTGAAAGCCAAGTAAATACCCAGAATTTAATTAGCTATCTGGAATAAAAGCAAACTACAAGCTTGATTTCTTACAAAGAGATACTTTTCTTAGTAACACTAGCAAGAAGGACCTTATATATAAACCTGCAATATAATAAAAATAAGACTCATAAGAAAAACTTATTTTGCATAAGTATTGGGTTATCATTTAACACTATGATAAAAACAGTATGAGTTTCATTTTTCTGAACTCAATGGAAGTTTTGCTGTTTCCAAACCCCTCTCAACTGGGAACAGGAAAAACAAACAAACAAAACCACACTCTGTACACAAGAACACTTCTATAGTCAACTTTACTAATGTAAAACAAAGTTCAAGAAAAAAAATTCAGGGTTTTTCCAATGTCCATTTATGAGTTCACACCTATTTAGGGGTGAACTTCAAAAGCATTTAACATAATAATACAGTGTAAAATGAGCAGAAAATCTGCTGGTTAATAAAGCCACTGCAAGTTTCTGCTTATCAACAGTGATTTTACAACACTGACCAGGATTAAAAAGGCAGCTCTTGTTATGAAAGAACCTCTCTGCTTTCCTCCCCTATTCCCAGATGTTTACACTGTCTGTTCAAAGACCTATTAGATCTGCACTCTTTGATACATGACCAGCTACTCCTGCACAGCTTTTTGTTAACTGAAATCTAAACCCAGCAGGGAAAAGGCCAGTTCAGTTTTTAATCCAGTTTTTTCAGGACTGATCTCCTATGAACAGGCCTGTTCTTCACTTGCTTTCTCAGTGCTCCGGCACATCAGGAGTTTAGAAGGAGGACAAGTGAAGAACAACAGAATTCAACTCTTTACTAATATTTTTTTAAATTTATTATTATTTCTGAGCAACAAATAGGAGATGCTTTATTTCTGAATAAGATTCCAGTGGAAAGTTCTGGACATACATGTTGGACATGGATACTGATTTCTCCTGACAGGCACCATCCTGAGCCAATGCCAGTCTGCTGGGACCTGCTCATGCAGGAGCAACTTCTGATCTTACACCAAAGACTTCATTTTAAGAACTGAGAAACAAGCTTTAGATTCAGTTCAGCCACCCACCAAGTATTTATACAAGGAATGGGAGACACGTTAAGTCAGGAATTAATAAATAAGAAATATTCAGCAAATCTTGATTGATTTCTTGAACGAAGGGAGAGAGTTCTCTACAAAACCCAGGAACTCAAACCAAATCACAAATAAAACAAACAAATAAACAAATCACGCACAGAGAAAGTAATCTTTCAACTCAGAGGCAAAAATAGATTCAGGAGCTGTGCAGAGCTGAAAAGTGGGTCTTAACTATACACACACGAAGTAATAACTACTAATCACTGACAGTGTTAAAACCAAAGTCAAATACTGACCAAAATAATTTTTCAGTATATTAAAACTAAAATTTCTTCAGTAATAAATCTGAATTTTTTTAAATGAGGTTCAGTTCTGAAAGCAGAGCACTTAATATTAATTGCTCATCTTGCCAATAGTGCTAAACCACATGCACAAAGCAGCATTTAAACCTGGATTATTTCCTCAGGAAAGGGCTTCTCACACAGATCTCTCCATCTCAGCTCTGCATTGTAATTGAACAGAGTTCTGCAAACTAAATGATGCATGAATGTGTATAGATTCAAAGTTCAATTTCTTCAATCAAAAAACCCAAAAAGCACTGCCAAAGCAGGCTTAGGGAGAAAAAAAAAATACCAAAAAGAAAAACAGCATCTGCTAATATTAAACTCCAAACAGAATTACAGAACCTCATCTAAGGACAGAATAATTAGGCTCACATAAAGCAATCATTGGCACATTGTCAGAAATAGAATCTCTGGAAAAAAAATGAAAAAAAAAATACAAATATCAGCAGTTTCCCCAGCACTCCCCAAGTCTGGGCCTTTTGCTTCCCCTGACTGACTGCAATCAATGAGTCAACTGCAGCAGGTCGAACATGACTGTGATAAAATGCCACCTTATGAAGTAACTGCCTTCATAGATCTCCCCAAATGAGTCATAAAACTATTCATCAATATCCCACCTTGTACAGCACAGGCAGGAGGGAAGCACAAGAGTTCCTGGATCCGAAAAGCTCCCTCTGATATTCCATTTGCAGGCTGTAAATCTGCATTTCTCACATTCGGTGCCACCATTAAGGAAGGAACAGGAACCTCCACTGTCATTAGCTGACAGCTAACAAGGCATTAACATTTTCATTAACGGTGTTGACAAATTCAAATCCATTTTAAAAGCTCATTTGCATCATATCCTAAAATTGGGAAGTAGAAGGGAGCAGTCTGACAACTTGTTTACCTACTATAGCTTAAATTTTTGTTTTTCTGCCTGTGTATAGGTGTGAAGTGTACATCTCATCTGGGTATGTTCCAGTGCCCTCAAATTTTTAGTTTGCAATTGCTGTATGAAACTTAGGGCCAGCAACTGTGCATTGTTCCAACTTCAAGTTGCTTAAAAACATATCACCAACCATAAAAGTTGGTGCATTTAAAAGAAATAGTAAAAGCTTTGTCTTTTTTTCTAATCTGAGGAATGGAGGAAAAAAAAAAGGGTAGATGGAAAAAGACCAGTGTAGTACTCTGATAAGACCATAGATATGTAACCCCCACAAACACAAAGCTATAGTTGCTTTAACATGTAGAAATCCCATTTCATTCCAGCTTTGAGTGGTCCTTAAAGTATAATTTAATTGGCTCTGGCTGCAATGACTGTTCTCTATCACTTATCAAATTTGAGATCACCAGAAATTATGCATCAAAAAGGGAATAAAGAGGAACACCACAAGTATGAGATAAATGCTCTTGTGCACAGAGAGATCTGACATACCCAGGGGTTGTAGTCTTGGAATATATTTAGGTTGTGAGAGACTCCAGTTTGAGTCCTCCTTTCACTTATACTGGACCAGGAAGAGGAATTGGTTCCTCCCACAGTTTTATCCCTGATTTTTGGAATGAGTAGACTATTTTCATGGAATTAGGAAGGGTCAATCCTAAAAGAGTCTCAACAGCATCCAAAATGAAAGCCTACAATATTCACTAGACCCTGGTGACTTTTTCTTGGAGTTCCAATACAATATTCCTTTCAAATTTCAGTCAAAACCCTTCACCCAAATTAAGCACTGCTAGAGAGAAATAAAAAATTCATTCTGTAATTAACAACCCCTAAACTGTACTAATGGAACCATGTTTCAACATTCCAAATTTCAACTGTATGGGTACCTTAACAGCAAAAGAGTCAACACCTATTGCGGTCATTAGGAAGAGGCATTTTTCTATTGAACAGTGTTTGTCTTTAGTGAGAGACATGCATTTAGCACTGTGATCTTGTAATTCTAAGTAACAGGAACCTGTCAGAGTCACAGAAGAAATTATAAAGTAAAAAACACAATCATTCTAGAACTGGCACCTGAAGGACTGTGGTGAGGCAGGTTCACTGCAAGCCCTAGTGCTGCAGAGATGATCCTGAGGAACCTGCACTGCCATTGCCTAAAAATTCCAGACACCCACATTCAGCACAAGCTGCTGTTGCTGAAGTTGTGCACAGCCTCCATCAGCTGCTTCCCTTTGCATCTCCAGGGGGACACACAAACAGGGACCAGCCTCTCATTTACCTGCTCCCATTTCCATCTCTAGTCACCAGGTTTAAAGATGAAAGCCAAACTGCTGCTAGTTAAGTGGGCTTTGAATTAGACCCTGCTGGTCCAGAACAACTGCTTCATAATTAATTCCCCATAAATTAATCTGTAACAGTCAAAGCTGACATGCTTTGCCACTTGGGCAGCTGGAAGCCAAACATCCAGTGAATGAGGTGGAAGTTGGTATTTTCCCCTCACTGAGGAAAAAAACCCTCTCAAAGTGACTTCTCTGGCTTATCTGTGCTGCTTGCAGAGCACATAAGAGAGATTGTACCCGTAATATCTGCATCCCTCAAGCTGGACAAGCTCTATGTAGGGCACAAGGCAGGAAAAAACAAATAAAACCCCCTCAAAACGCATAAAAACCCCAAAATGCCACCAAAAAAACCCAGGAGCAGCAGCTGTGAAAAGTGTGCTTAAAAATACCAGCAGCACAACATACTCTTTGAAGATATTTTAGAGGATTGATATCAAAACCAATGTCCTTGATAAATAATCAGTATTCATTTGAAGCTTCTGATATTTTAATATTCTTACACTAGGAAATCACTTTCAAGATCCAGACAGTTCTACCAGAAGTAGCCAAACTTGAAGTGTTTGCTATTTAATACTGGTTTCCTAATTGCTTCGATTTACAAGCTTTTTGCATAAGCAATCCTTCAAAAAATTACTCTTTTAAAAAAGAAACTTCAGAAACTTGAATTTATTTGCCAATTCTTGTGCACTGAGCAATCTTATATATGTTGATGTTTTAATAACTTACGTAAGTCAGCACGTGCCTTTCCTTACATCTCCATAATTAAATTATTAAGACAAATAACGAATTAGTAACTGAAGGCTTTGCAATCTGGGATGGTTTTGGTCCTGAGTGTTGCAGGCAAACTGCTGCTAACCCTTGTTCCATGGGCATTAAATTGCCCAAGGTACAGCCACATGCTCCAAGCTCGGGTTTCCTTGGGCTCTAATCAATAATTTCCCTGCCTCTCCTCTGTACTGGAGCTCTCCTCATTACCTGCTCAACTGATTCCCCAAGCAACAACAAGCTGGAAAAGGCTCCATGGCTAAAGCAGATGTTGTTCTGACCTCCACCCACTGGCTCACAGAGCCAGTTTTCTGTCTGCCTCCAGTAAAGGAAGACATCCCAACAAAACAAAGCATCCCAGTTTGCCCTTGAACAAGAGATGTCACACTCGTTATACAGAAGTTCTTGCTAATGTTGTCCCTGTTTCCTTCGGAAAATCCAAACACCCCCAGAAACACCCACCATGAAAATTACAGTACACTGCTTATCCCAGAGAATTTTAGAAAAATATCCTTGGCTTTGAAGAACTTGAACATTTTGAAAAAGCAAAGAGCAAATTCTAGAAGGCAAAACTAAAGCAAAACAAAGTGCATTTTCTGAAGTTACTGGGAGCTGTAGATTAACACAGAAATGGCACCGTAGCACCAACACCGTGGAGGGATATCAAGCCAGGAAAGCTTCTCTTACTTAATTGTTATCTTTAAAATTAAGGTAGCACAAAAAACAGCAATAAATCCATCAATTAATAAATGAAAACAGTATGAAAAATAGAAATAAATCCATCAGATAACAAATGAAAATTGAAAATAAAAAAAAAAAGTTCTTGGGAGAACAAGGGAGGTTGATAAAAAAGTAGAAAAAACACTCAAGCAGGAGATAAAAAAAAATCCTAAAGATGGCAGTGATAAAGGAAATGGATGTACAAAGGGAGAATTGTGCTCAGAAAGGATGGGATATTGCTTTTGAGACTATCTGATTAAGGAAGACCAAGTGGAGATATTGATATCTCAAATATTTGTTATATTGAGGAGATTATTTAATAGGTTACCCTGAATGCTGGGGAATCTGAGGGGTAGATATAAAACACTAAGATCTCCCAATATACACATAAAAAGCAGAGGAGCTTTTGAGCACACCACAGTGAAACAATAATGCCTATTTTTGCTGACATCTTCGAGTGACAGACAACACAAATCCGCGAGGAAAAAACATTTTTAAGACAAAAATACACGAGAGAGAAAAATCCATGTAATTTCTTGTCTCTATTAGCATATAGAATTTAGCAAAAACCCTACAAAACAGAACAGGTTCCTTACCTTAAAGGTTTTGTGCCTCTTTGCTCCCAGCCAGCCACTCTCTCCCAGCCTGACTGCTCCCAGCTAAATACTTGGTACCTACAGCACCCTCCCAAATCCACCTGTGGATTCAGCCAGAACAACCAATCCCAGAGATGCAAAACACTCATCATTTAACTGCAGGACACCTGTGAGCTTTAGGACTTCACAAGTCTCACCTGTTACAATTAGCAAAGTGCTTATCACAATTCTTTACCAGATCAGGGTTTAATTCCTGCCAGTTTTCTCTCACCCTGTTTGAGGAATTTAGAGTATCAGGTGATTATTGTGCCAGAACCAGACCAAGGCCTTTCTAGGTTGATGAACATGACCCAGACACTTTAATTCCATTTATTCAGAATTAAGGCTTAATATTGTTTTGAGTGAAGTCAATGGAAATGTATCTTTAAATGTGGATTTCAGGCTGGAACCTTGCTTCTCCTTAAACAAAAAAATTGATAGAGATAAAACCAGGAAAAAAACCACCTTCTCTCTTCATCCCTAACAGATCCTGACACTATGTTCCTTTCTCATGTATTTTGATCCATCTTCTATTGGATCCCACCATGTCTCACCCTTCCAGCTTCCAGAGTGGCTGATGGAAAGAACCAGAGCCCTTTCCTGGGTGTCTCTGGAAGGGTCTGACCCTGTCACCAGGGCCCTGGATTGGCAGCTACAGACTTGGTTCTATTTTAGAATATTTCTGACAGCAAAGAAACGAAGGAAAATCTCACAGACCATCTGATTGGCACAAAGCAAAATCCTGGGCTTTAAATTATCACCTGCCTAAGGTACCATCCACATACAAACTTATTTAGAAAGAGGCTGGGGAGGGAAGGAAGATGCTTCTGCTCTCCCTTCTCTGTATGTTTTGAATCAGAGTATCAACTTCCAAATCTTTTGTGCAAACCTCATTAGACCTTGAAGGCCACAAGGAGCTGGAGGTTAGGGGAGACCAGATGAATGAATTCAGAACCAATGTCCTATCTGGATTTTAGTACATACTGTGCTATTAGAATGCTATTTTAAAGTAAATTTTAAAACAAAGCTTCTATTTTTTTTGTGATTTAGGAAGGTTTTGATTTTGAATTAAGGCAGTTCTCAACGGCTGTGCAGAAGAAGTTCATTTGTAATCATTCTGCCAGGACCATTAACAAAAATGTGTGGATATTGGAGTATTCCCCTTTGTTTGGTAGTTTGAATTACACCTCTTTCCCCTCCACTTGTATAAGTCCAGCTCTACAAAGCCACTGAACATTATTTTAGGATCAAAATGTCTCAGCAGAAATGGAAAGAAAGTTACGATGTAACTGCCTAAGTTTTCCTCTACTAACCCCCAGCTTAGATTTTATTTTTCTTTCCTGGACAGCTACAGGAGTTTCATCCAGTCCTCAGCTACTGCATGATTAACAAAAGAAAATGAAATAAACTGCTACAATTACTTGTCACTCCTGTCATTCCTCGATGCCAGTAAGGAGTTGTGTGATTCATCCAAGTGGGCTGGAGACGGGAGCAGGATGTGAAAAATAGTCTTGTCTTGAGCTTAAGATACTTCTGGTGTTTATAGGTAACGAGATGCAGGTTCCATCTCTGGAACACACATGTTACTCCCTATTAAATTTGAAAAAGAGTGTCTCTAATTTAATTCTGTTCCCTCTTCAGGTGTAGGTGTAGAAGATCTTACTCACTTCAGTGGAGGGTTGAGGAGAGAAGTACAGAAGATAAATGCACACTGAAGGCATTGCAGAAGTGAGAGGCATTAATTATGCTGCCTGATGGGATGCTTGTCACTTTTCTTGCCTTGTTTAATGTTGCTACAAAGACATAAATGCATTTTTCCCCTCCACAAAACATTTGGAGAATTGATGTTTGCCGAAGACTGAACACATTTTGGTTTAATAAAACCAAGAGAGTGGAAAACTGAGTGAGAAATCTTCATTCTTAGTCTCTGGCACTTGCACTAAACAGGGAGAGAAAAAAACCTCCACCAAAACAAACAAAAAGCCCAAAACAAAACCAAAAAACCCACACAAAACCCAAAAACAACAAAACAAAACCATCAACTCAAAAAACAAACAAAACCCCCCACGAACAAACAAAAAAGCCTTCAGAGGAGAATGGGTTCAAGGGGATGTTAAAACTTCTCTTTCTGTACTTTGTGTAGTGTAAAAATCATGTCTTAATACTCTTTACACGTTCCCTGAGCTTTGCCAGAGTGGGCTCCAGAAAGAGCATGGGAATTGTTTGTAGTTTGGAAGCAAAGCAGATGGAACAATAAACCCAAGGAGGCACCAGGGCCTGGATTAGGAGAAAGGAGAGGTTGATTAGAAGATTAAATTCCTAAATACACAAGTGTCTGCTTTGGCTTTGCATTCTGACACACCCTCTGAGGTCAGGTTTGAAAGGTTATGATTTACACTCCAGCCTGGAGAAGAAAGGTTTCCCCTTTGTGGGATCTCACAAATACACGTGCGGGGGACAATTTGCCAGCGAGTCGGTGCAGTTATCAAGATCTCTTTAATCTCCTGTGCTTTCCCCTGAGCCTCTGTGTCCCTCAGTTCCCCTGCCCTGTTCATTACAGTTTAATCTCTTTGTGACAACCCCGCTCCTTAAAAGCCCAGACGGAGTTCAGAGGAATGAAGGGCTGACACCTGGCTGGAGTCTCCCCGTGCATTTTAAATAATTATGATAATAAGATGAGATATATCTGAAAGAAACTTGATAATGTTATATCGGTTTCTACCTTCTATTTCTGCTCACCTACAATTTTAAAGTAGATTTCCAGTGTTTAGTATATTTGATCTATTCTCTGGATTTCAAGTGGCATTAACTGAGGATTCTCCCTTGATATTTTTATTTTTTATTCAAAGGACAGATAGTTTTTTCCAGCTGGGGGTCACGAAGGGGAAATGTTTCTTTGTAGAGCAAAGAAGAAGGAACTCCCAGATAATTACTTATTATTTTCTTGTCAAGTGCTATCATTGTCCTGCCTACAAAGTGAAGAGAGAAGCAGCACTGTGCTGGCATTTTATGATCAAATAATAACTAAAATAATAATTGATACAGGGGAGGATGTATTCTTGAGCTTTGTTACAAAATCTGGAGATTCAGGGACTCTACTTCAAACCTCTAATGAACCTGAAAAGAAGTCAGTATATACTTAATTATCAGGGAATTAGTAATGAAAAACAGAGTTCTTCTCTATTTAAACTTTCTAATTTAAAGGATGCACTAAGCAAAAGAGAGATCATACATAATTTAATGTAATTGAGGAAGCGAATTAAAATATAATTTTCACTCCTCCATCTAATAACAAGCTCTTTCAAGCTCTGGGGATGTTGTTTAAGCCAAAGGTGGTGGTTTCCTTGACAATTCTAGGTAAGAATAGATACTCTTAAAAGAAATGAATAGAATAGAAGGGCATGAATAAGCAGGATTTACTAAATTGAGGGTTAAGGAAATGATAAGAGATCCCTGAAGAAGATTTAACATTGAAGATATAATATTAGAAAGAAGAATAAAATGAAGGTTAATCTTGATAATGAAGGACTTGAACCCAGGGAAAATGTCATTATCAACATGTTAACAAGTGCAGAGTTGGGGTGAGAATTGGGTGGCTCAGCCAGCCAATGCTATTTGGAGCTTTTCATCTGCTGCTCATTAGGGCTCCTGTAAAACTGCTCGGAGCCAGAGCACCTTGGTGGAGGTGTCAGTGGATTCCCAGCAAAGCGGGATGGGAGGGTTTAACAGAGCAACCAACAGCTCCCAAACAGAGCCCTGGGAGACAGGTTTGCTTCTGGGGAAAGTCCTTCTTGAAAGCCACAGCCCTGCTCTGATACAAACATCAGCCCATTGCCCTGCAATGCTGATCCAGCCTGAGAGGGTGAATGGGGACAATTTTAGGAACAGCAAAACACCCCAAGATGATTGTCTATGGAAGATGCCTGACTAAAAAGCCCTAAATAATAAAGTTGCAAAAGCAGCTCATTGTACTCTGTGTAATTGTGAGGCACCATGGAATATTGCATAATTCCTCTATTAAACATCAATAATGGTCCTAACTGTCAACTCTTACCTTTCAGATGGAGTTCAAGGCTTGGAACCTTTTGCCTATAACATCATGACTATTTTGTTTTTAAATCAAGCCCTTTGGTATGTCAGATATTCTGCCAGAGCAAGGAGGTTCAGGAGCTTAGTTTGCTGAATAAGCAAAAGCGTGATATTCAATAATCAAGAGATCACATTGAATAAGTAACAACTTCCCACAAAACTCCACTTCACTTCAGTCACATCAGATCTGAGGAAAAACACTCACTTCTGAAAGCTGAGAATTTTTGCTATAAGAATGCTTAATGCCCCGAGTACAAACACAGGGATTTTATGGAAGCAATGGACTGTCTCTGAACTAAAACTGGCTGAACGAAATTTCCCAAGCAGAATATTTTAGTAGCATGGCAGAAATAGCCATGTCACTACATTTCTGAATAGAGCAAACCTGATGCATAGAAAACACGACATAGAAATGCAAAGTCCATAATTTGACAGTATTCTGTCAAACTCCATTCAAAGGATGCTCCTTGGCACAGTGCAGGAGGTTTTCATACTCCCTTTCTGTGCTCTTACCAGTTCTTTAGAAATGTTTCAGATAAGCCTTCAGCTGTCCAAAGCCTTTGTGCACCGAACCTTTCTCCTACACAGTATTTAGAACATACAATGAAATTATCTAGTGAAAGACTTGTGATTTTCTTATCCTATTTTTATTGGACAGATGCTGAACCTCTAAAGCTTGGATCATACTGATCCCAAAAAGCTGTTTATATGTAAAGGCAGGACACTGATAATAATTCTTAGGAAATATGATTTGTACATGCAACAGTGTTACAAACAGGCCAAATTAAAATTATTGTTTTGAATTGCTATGCTAAATCTCTATGCAATTTTTCCTTATTATTTCAGCTGGAGAAATAACTATATTATCTTTCTTCCAGTCTATTTAAACTGTAACACATTTCAGACTAACAAAATCCATCGATTGTAACTTCATAGTTACATCCCCAATTATCAAAGCTTTAAGATACATATACACACACACATATATAGTGGTTATTTAAATGTGATTTCACTGTTATCACAGTCAAATGAAGAACATATTTCTACTGCAGGATGACATAATGTCTGCTTTCATTTCAGACACTGTAACCTTAAAGGTACTAACAAAAAGCCTGTCAAATTTTTCAGCAGTCTTTTGGCCTCCAACACTCCTGTTGTGACATCAATTATCTTTCGCAGCAATTTAGCTCTTGTATGTTCTAAATAATGCAAAACACTAACAGAAGGCTATCAGCAGGGAAATTGCTTTGGTAGCTTGGTTTTTTGCAGCATCTCTGTACCTCAGAAGTCTCTCTTTTCATTTCAGCTGGAAGTTATTCACCATTGTTTCAGTGACACCTGAACAACCCCCGTGATGCAAAAATCCTTTGTGGGAGCAGAGAAGAACAACCCCAGAGTCTAAAACCACTGCACACTTGTCACCCTCAAAGATTGAGGGTCTGGCATCTTTTCTGTGCCATCTTATTAAACAGACACATCCAGAGACAGTTTTCATATAAAACATTCAGCTTTTAGGATCTGAAGGCATTCCCCCATTTTGTACAAGTCACACTCGGATCCAGCATCTTGAAAAGTTCATAGAATACTTTTGCAGTATTGTAAACACTGTTCCTCCCCCAAAATCCTGTCAGAATTTTCCCTTTTAGTAACACAAAAGTAAGAGGAACAAGTAGCTCTTGGGAAGCTACTGAAAGAGAATTAAGGAAGAGGTGGAAAAGCTTTTGAGTTTTGAAAGTTTTCTAAATGGCAGAAATATCCCATAGCAGTTTGCTAAACTCCATAAAAGGTGGCACAGGTAAAGCAAACCAAGGAATATCCTCTTATGAGGCACTGTCCTGGACAAGGGGACAGGCACTGTGTGTTCCTCTGCTTCACACAATCACCTTTTCTGTCCATGTAGCAGATCTAACACGATCTAATTCCTGCTGACACTTGGAATTATTAATGAATCAAAAAAAACCGAACAAAAACTAATTTTAGGTGGTAAAACTACCAAAAAATATGTTCACAATTAAAATTAAAAAAAGTAAAAATAATTATCCCAGTGCAGTATTTCATTTAGCTCTAATTCTTCAATTAGTTAGTATTGCTTAATTGTGCAGGTAATGAACCTAAATAAATTTCATAGTGATTCCAACAACCGAACTGATTTACTTATTGAAATTGCTGGTTTAAGAAAATGCAAACAAATACACAAAACCTCCAATTCAATTCCCATTACTAAAATTACATTTGTTATCTGCATTTTGGGAATTTCTTAATTGTTGAACAATTACTGCTGCATTTAAAGATACTGCTGATGCTACTGGAAACTAATCTCCCTATTTAAGTGACAAGAGGGGGTTGGGGGAGAACTCTCCATTTTAGTCTTCCCTTTAAGCTTTTTCTTCTGTGGAAACAGTGCTTTCTCCATGTTTATCCCATTGGTTTGTACTCTGTTATTTCCAGAACATAAATCTGTCCAACATACTCCTCAGGGTTACGTGAATTCCCAGGCTACACCTTTGCCCAGTTTAGGGAGGTGATGATGAAAATGTGAAGGGAAGAACAGGAAAACTTGAAGGTGTGAAAATATCCCAGTCCTCGAGGAACAGGTAAGTCCCAGGCATTTTAAACACAAGACAAAAATACAGAATTAAAAGGTTTGAGGTTTAAGGGTATTTTTCGAGTACATAAGGAACAAGATGCTGACAGAGAGAACAACGTGCCCAAAGGACAAGAGATATTTACTGCTGAAAAAAATACATTTTTAAATTAAATTTAAGAAAGGAAGATGTGCAATACATACAGAACAACTGCATTTAGTCAAGTTTAGATGATATGAACACTAAGAGTTCCAAGCCCTTTAACTCTTTTCAATATTCCATATATAATGTCTCCAGTACAAGATCCCTTGCTGGTAGCGGGATCCAGATTCCCATAGGAATTCAGATGACTCATTTTCCAAGAGTTAAAAACTGCTGTGGTCACCAGCATACAAATACAAGAAGTGCTAAAAAAACAACTGCTCAGAAAACAAGTAGAACCTGGAAAAAATATGTTTTTAAACGGTGGAAATTTGCTTTCTTTGATCTTTTATCTTTCTGCTTCACCTGTTTTTTAAGGGTTTGTTTGGTTGGGGTTTTCACCTCAGGATATGCTTGAGTTCAGGCTTCGTGTTTTTCTCTGCAGCTCTGACAGCCAGATATTTACTTGGAAAGGAAGCTGTGATTCACAGCATTTAATGACTCCTGAAGGCAAACCTTTAGGAACATCACCAATTATTGCAAGACAAGAGCCAGGAGCCTCCAGCAGTGCCCTCCCAGCTCATGCAGCAGAGCTCTTACACCAAATTCCCTCACTTTCTTTTCCTCTGTTGGAGAAAAGCTCTTTGCTCTGTGTTACAGAAGTTGCTGCACAGGTAGATCAGAACAGATAATGTAAAATACCTGTGAAATTTTAAACATTCACTTCATTTGTGTTCCTGACTCCAGTTTTCATTTGCTAGAGAGAAACTTTAGTGCACAGGTATGGGAGGAATATTTTGGGATGTGTTAGAAAATATTCTAACTATTAATATGGAGTTGCTCTTCTGTGAAAACTTCATGCTGTTATCCTATTTTTAATTGGAATAAAAATACAAATAAAGCATTCAACAACCAATCTAGTCAAATATTCCCAATTCAGTTTCCAAAATGCATTATAAACCAATAATTATTGACACTGAAATGAATGAAAAATACAGCAAGCCACTTGTGTGCACAGAAATGGAATGCAGAAAGACACTTACTTGTCAGGAACTATTTTTCCACAGATACTGGCATGTATTTAAAAATCCCTTACCTGCTGTGCAGCACCTAGAGAGGGAAAGGAGAAAGAGGTTAAAGATGGCCTTGGAGCGTCTTTTGTAAGAGACCTGCCACTGATGGCTAAAAGAGCCTAAAGCAAAATACAGAGATATTTTCCTCAGGGTGTAAGAATTTAGCTGAGAAGGGGTTTCTGAGGTTGGAGCTGAGTCTTTGTGATCTTCAACAGGAACTCAGGATAAATTGGAAGTGAACTGTGGTAGAAGAGTGAAATGTTGTCATACAACCAACCCAGGGAAAAAAGGAGCTCAGACACAGCCAAATTTCGTGTTTGTGAAGAGAAGCACAGGAAGTTATTAAAGATTTAACCTTCTGGTTTAACCTTCTGAAGGGAGGAGATAAATTAAGTCCCTTAGTCAAATCTAAGCACAAAACCATAAACTTGAGAGCAAGATCTGGTCACATAAACAACTTCCCTTAAACAAGTACTTTGTTAAACTTGCCAAAATTTCCTGAATGGACAAAGTATTACCAAAGAAAACAACAGGAGTAAGAACTTGTAGATAAGACTGAGAAAAAGTACAAGTCAGGTAGTTTTAAACAGCATTTATCCCTAAATAATAATAGATTTTATATTGATTAAGAAAATATATGGTTTGATTGACTCCTTAACAGTACTCATAGTTAGCTCATTTAGGTTATTTGAGTTTATGCTCCTCTCACCATCTCTTTTTTCTCTTTAATGACAAAGAGGCAGGATCTCAAAAGGCCCAGTTCTTCTCCCACTGTACCCAAGAATCAAAAATTACGAGTTATTCCTCTTCTCCCAAATGGCACAATCCAAATCTGAGAGAGAGCCTCTGATCCTTTGGTGCTGGAGGATTAAACTAATTTAAAATCTTCAAGAGAAGTGTCTGGTGAAGAAGCTCTGAAATCTCAGAACTGCACATTCAGTCCATGACAGCACTAAAAGATTAAAATTTAAAACTGAGAAGACCTGGGGTACAAAGTGTGCACTGTGGGCATTATTTAAAAGCCTGTTTGAAGTCAACTGATGACTTTCCAGTTAATTTGATGAGTTTTAGAGTAGGACACACGAACATGATACAATAAACAATTCATACAGTTACTGTCACACCTGTCAGTAAAATGAGATTTTAACAATTCATTCCCATGGCTCAAAGCAAATCAGCCCTGTTATAAGAAGGAATCTTAAAACAATCCAAATATAGACAATCTTTTACAAATGAAGATGATGCTGTATATTAGAAAAATATTAATATTGATCTTTTGATGTAGGTGCTGTCCTGATTTTATGCTAATTGAACTGAACAATTTTTGCTGTAAAATTAAGTCAATTATATTTAATTGGACCCATTAAAACAACTATAATTTTATTAATAATTTGTAGACCTCAACTGTCAGATTTTTCTTCATCTCAAAGTTCCTTGGGTTTGTTTCATTGCCTCACATCCCATCCTGAAAATCAAAGACAGAAACTACTCTGCCAATATCTCTTTCAAATGTTCATCATTCAAATGTTCTGAAAATTCTATATATTTCTATTTTGGCATTCAAAACTTTAAATGTGCCTGAATCAATTCTCTTCCAAAGAGAATTTACAATTTTATGTTAAATACTTGTTGCAAGGGACAATAAATTAAAATTGCTCCTAAAAGTTCTACTGTATTTGATTCCTGATTGAAAGCTCACAAATATAACTTCCAAAAAATGTGGTATATATGAAGTACATGATTTAGTTTCAGAGTATGTTTATATTACATTTCTAGCTCATAATTAGATTTTTTTCTGCAGCTTCTCTCAAATTGATGTGACCTTACAGTGTACACAGCAGAAATGTTCTAATTTAAAATGCTCCAAGTTTCAACTGCTTTTTTTTCCTAATCATTCAACCATTAAAAATTAGAAGAAAAGTTGGTTTTCTTTGAGAAGATGCAAAAGTAGATCTTCATATAATATCTGAATGTTGATATTGATTCCTCCTATTGTTACTTTCCAAGAATGAAGCTTGTCCAGAACTATCTCCTGTAGTGGATAATGTACTTGGGAAAAGGTTTGCTCATAACTCTTTCAGATTTTCAAAGCAAAACCTTGAATGATTACATCTCTATTCCACAGATACACCAGATATTCAGAAACGAAATTTTTTTGCAAGGTTTTTTCACTTTTTCTCTTCTTTCACACCTTGTTAAGAAATAGCAGTTCCTTGAGAGTTTTGAATTCCACGCTTAAATTATCTAGAGCAGAGGGAGAGGAGGGTTGGGGGTTTTTTTTAGTTACAATTATGCCCTCATAGAATGATATGCAGCATTGATATTCCTTCTAGGCAGTTACCAATTTGACCTCTAATGAATAGAACAGATCTATGGAAAACTCATTTAGGAGTCAGGTTATGACTTGGGTGATTTGAACTGGCTGATAATTAACAGTATATGCTGAACCATTTATGAGAGCTTGAAAAATTGAACTTTTGCACTGTAAACTGTAGAGACTGGAGGGTTTGGGTTGTATTTGCTATTCACTGTTCACAGGAACAACAGGAGGAAACTGTGGTCAGCCTCATTCCCCAGAAATGTTTGTTTTGCCCAAGTGCTCCGTTCCACAGTCACTACAGGCATCATAAAATGGTTTGTGTTGGAAGGGAACTTAAAGATCATGTCTTTGCAAGCCCCCCTGCCATAAGCAGGGACACCTTCCACCAGATCAGGTTGCTCATGGCCCCATTGAACATTTCCAGGGATGGAGCATCCACAATTTCTCTGAGCAATCTGTGCCAGGACCTCACCTCCCTCACAGGGAAGAATTTCTTCCCAATATCCAATCTAAATCTGACCTCTTTCAGTTTAAAGCCATTCCCCCTTGTCTTATCACTGCATGCCCTTGTCCAAAGTCCCTCTCCAACTCTCTTGGAGCCCCTTTGGGCATAGGAAAGGGCTCTAAATTCTCCCTGGAGCCTTCTCTTCTCCTGCTGAACACCCCCAGCTCTCCCAGCCTGTCTCCACTGCAGAGGTGCTCCAGCCCTGGGAGTGTCTTTGTGCCTCCTCTGGACTCGCTCCAGCAGATCCATGTCCTGCTCATGGTGGGGGTCCCAGAGATGGGGGTCTCAGGAGGGTGGACTGGAGGGGCAGAAATGCCTCCCTTGACCTGTCTGATGAACAACCTCAGCATCAAACTTTGAAGGTTCAATATAACCACTCATTTTATTTATTAGTTGTTACATAATAAAGTTCTTTACTGCAATATTATTTCAAATACTGTAGACAAATAGAGATCCAGAATTCTAGTTAACTATTTGTGAAAACAAACAGCTCCTTTTCCTGTCCATATTGCAGATTGATGTGGGCACAGTGCTGCTGCTTTCTATACTCTGCTCTCCCTCAGCTTCCCTGGGACAGCAAACCAAACTGTCCCTTCAGTTTTCCTCATACATGTCATCATTTATATATATAAATAAGTATATACAAGCACAAGAGCTGCAAATATAAGGAAACACAGGTTACTACAGATTTGTGGTCTGTGTTCCTTAATTTTCCATATTAGCCTTGGTTACCTACCCAGCACATCCCCTAGATGTCACCCAGGAACTTATTTTTTCATTGCCTACCAACCTCCCTTGACAGAAGGGAGCTTTCACCTACCTTTCTGTATAGAAACATGCTGAGAAAAATGTAACAAGATATGACAAGCAAAAGGCTTCTGGTTGGATGCTGTTCCTCCTGCTAACAACTCCTGACCTTTCCTGAAAGGTCTGCAGCGACTGCTTCTTTACGACGGGAATGTTTCACTGTGTTTCAATATTTGAACTGGAATAAAAATCTTATATATGCTCAGGATGAAGAGGAAGTTGGAACTTTAGGTTTCAGTTCAGTCTTTGCCTCAGTTTCCCAAATGTCCTTAAGGTTTCTGCACTATCCAAGACATTTCTTGCAGAGCGAAGTCTGCCTGACAATCTGTATTTAATGGCGCTCAGCCCTCCTGATTTTTATGGACTGAAACCCAAAAATTCTGTAAGCTCAAGAGCCCTATTACACACTTCAGGAGACAACAGCAGATCCCAGAGAAAACAATGCCTTTCTACGACTCCCAGCACTGTTGGGGTGGGATGAACACGCAGCTGGTTGCAAGGAGGACTGAGCTGAGTTCCCTCCCTCAAGCCGGGCTCGGGAGAACCTGCCCTGCTCCTCAAGATGAGGTTTCTGCTTTCCCCAAGGAGCCCCCTCTGGCCTGAGACACCAGTTCCACAAGGGTGACACCAAAAGGTGGCCACTCCTCACTGAGGAGACACCAGGATTTTCAGCAAAGGCTTTGACTTTTCTCCCCTGCCTTTTTGCCTCGATTCTAGAAGAAAAAATAAATATATCTACTTTCAGCAAGGCAAATACAGCATTAATGGCATCCCATGTGGCGGCACTGCACATGTTACAAGACAAGCTGGAAGAGAAAACTTCAGTTTCCACTGAATTGATCAACTGAACGCTAAAAATTATAGAAGCACTGTCACCTTTTCCAGCACTCTGTGAAAATTAAAAACTTGCCTTTATTCGTGTGAAATCTCATTGATGTCTCACACAGAAAAAGCTAAAAGCATGATTGATTTTTTTTTCCAGGCAAGATTAGAACCAACACTAATTCGTTCTTTATTCCAGTTCCTGTTATAAGAAAAATATATTATCTTACATTTTTCCAATTATAAAGTACAGAAATAGCTCTTTATGACAACACTAAGAGCAGAAGAAAATAATTTTCAAAGTTTTCTCCCAATTGCTCAATAAAGTTATATTTGATCATCTTGCAGGAGCACTTTTTCTTCAGAAAAGAATAGCAAGATATACACACAAAAAAGTGTGCAACATATCAATAAAGACAAATTATTCCAAGTACTAATCAGGAGAAGGAAAGAGTGTCTTAGCACAGATTAGATAAACCTATCTTTCAATAGTTTCACTTGTTTTTACTTCAGAGTGAGACAGAGGAAAGACATTAAAAATTACTGACATTATTTGTCCTCCTTTTTTTCCACTTCAAACACAGACTGACTCCTGTATTTATGTTTTCTTAAGTCAAGCCACAGATCTAATGAGCTGCTCTATTTTTATTTTCTTTTTGTGAGAATGTTCTTTGAACAGCTTTTTTTTTTTTTTTTTTTTTAAGATAGAGGGATTTTTTAATTTTCATTGTTGGAAAATGTGACAATTACACTGTGTAGACAAATACAGCTGGATTCAGAGCGAAGTTACTTTGAATATTCTTTTATATCCTGAATTCCTTCCTTCGTTACATACTAAAACTGCAGTGGGAAGATAACCATAGTTGGATGTAAATTCCAATTCGAGACCAAACACAAAGCATGTTTTCAAGAATGCATAATTAAGCAGCATTTGTTAGAGTCGATTTGAGTGTATAAATTACTAATCATGGGTTAATTTTGGTTGGATTAAAAGCACCACCTGTTCGCTCCTATAAAAACGCGCCATAATTTCTGTTTCACTGAAGTATTTAATTCTTACACACTTGGTTTCATCCTTTCAGGATGCAGTTGGTTTATGAATACCCTCCAGTCCTGAGAGAGTCAACATATGCCCCATTGATTTGCTCTTCGTGTGCCTGAGAGCCAAGCACTACAGTTCCAAAGGTGTTCTCCAGGTAGGGAAAGCGGCACAGATCCGAGTGCCCAGGCACATGTCCAGTGTGTGGAAAGGGCTCAGTGGCTGTGAGGCAAAGTGCTGTTCAGCAGTGAACTTCAGAGCAATAGTGAGTGGCACTGCTTTGGTGGCAGCTTTTGAGATGCAAGACTCAGTGTCTGCCAGAGAGCAGCTCTTCAGCAAAGCAGCTCTTGCGTTCTGCTCCTCTCACTGGCTGGTTTATACCAGGCTGCTGTGGGAAATGCTCCTTTCACCTCCTCGTGTGCAGTTGTTTCTAAAAGCCAAGCTTGCAAACTTACGACTGGGAAGTTTAAAGTGCTCTTCAACAGACAGCAGTGAGCCACAAGCAATCACTGGAAATGCTTCAATGCAAATCTCTTCCCACTAAATCTTTGGGCTTTGATGGAGGGATGAACCCTTGGCTTGTTTAGCATCTGATGAGGAGACATGAAAATTCACAACTTTGAAGGAAAACCACCTAAAAATCCATGTGGATCCACGGGACATGGATCCTGTGGTTCTTTAAACCCGTTGAATTTTTAAGCAACGATTCACAGACATGCCCTAAAAAGTGGACCTGCCATTCTCTACTTGAACATTTCATCTTTAGTTAGTGCAGAGTGTCTACTCTACACAGTCCTGTGAGCCTGAAAGAGGCTGTTACATCAAGGTATGGGGTTAAAAGTTTATAAGGTAACAGTTGTTGAGATATACTCTTCAGGGAATATATTCATAAGATGCAATGTTGGAAAAAATAAAATAAAAAAAATACCAGTGCAAGAATTTATCCAAGTTCTCCTTTTAAAAGTATTCTACGGACACTGTCAGCCCTTAGAACAAGATAAAGTGAGTTGTAGACGCTACAAAAGCGTTACTGTTAGCAGCAAGACGTTCAGAGGAGAGATACATTTAAAGCCTTTCAGTGTAGGGGGCACTGTGGGAATTCTGTGGAAGCCGGGATCAGAGACACCCTCTCTCCTCTTCCAGCTGTCAAGTGTAAACCCCAAGTGTTCCATTTCATCAGCAGAGATGTTGAAAAAGGAAGCCAAGAAAACAAGCCCAGTGCAATGAAAGCAAGGCTGCAACACGTGAACACAGCAACAAGGCAGCAACAAGATTAAAATGTTGCTCAGAAAAGGGGAATGGTAATTTCCAATTCCCAACAGAAGAGAGTGAGAGCACAAGAGATGGTGCATGTGCAGGAACCCTTGGAGTAGCTGGTAGGGCACCCCATCTTCCTCCTGCTTCTGTTTATTCCTCAGTCTACATAACAAAGTTTAATTCTGCATCTTGAGTGTTTAACTGGCAGAGAAGTGAAGTGCAAGGACAGTAAAAGCTTTATGAAGTATGACAGCAGAAGCAACAGGGACACAAATGCAATGAGAGCTGAATTTTGAATCAAAGTAAGTTACTCAGTTTTCTTTACAGGAATCTGGGCCCTTGTGCCTAAATATATTACTGCAGGTACCTTTATTACCATAAGCTTAAACTTATTATTGCAGCTCTGGGACCTCAGTCTAAATTCAATAAACTGTTATGTAAAGTATTGGTCCCTGAAATCCCAGAAGCCTTGCCAGAATTACATATCCTTATTCACAAAAACTCTGTTATCCCATGGAATTCACTGCAAGTCATGAACTTCTAGCAACAGCCCCTTCTTATGGTACGTGGTAGAGACTGGCACCAAACACTGGAGCTTTGTGACTCTTGGTGATCTCATCCTGTAGCTGTTCATGCAAAAAATTGTTTTTCTCTTTCACTTCCCTCAGATCCAGACCTTTTGGTTTTGGTTTGATGTGCAGATTTGAAAACATAACTGTGAAATCAACTTGGTTTCACCTGACTTAAAGTCAAACCCAGTCAGTTTTATACAGTTCCCATAACACTTAAAAGCCTGTTCAGGCCCCCCAGTCTTTTCTTCGTGACCCTCATGCAAATTTCCAACTTGTTACTGGACTGAAAGCAAAATTCTGTGGTGTAGGAGGCCCCCACAGACTCCAGTTACCCCAAATCTAATTTACCTAATCAGCACTAGAGCTACAAGCTCCAGCATTTGTAAAGCATTTACCCCCTAGTTAAAAACATCACAGTGTGTTTGTTAAGAATATTTTTCTTTCTATATGGTACCAGGAGAATATTTTAGCATTTTTCTTTTGATGTCAAGTGCTATCTACCAAACAAATCCACACTTTTTTTTTATTTCCACAGAATGCAAAGTAGGTGGAGAGACTGCATTTGTAGGTTTGTGATTCTTATTTAAGCAGCTGCTTGCATAAATCCTCAGGTATGTATGATTAATTATTTGCTTTCTAATCCCTGTTCAAAAGAATGCATCTGCTTTTATGTTTAAATCAGGTTTTAGCATCCTTTTAAAGCATTTGACAAACTAAAAATGCAGACACCTGTACATTCCAAAGAGTTCTTGTAATGCTATTGATAATCATCTGTTCCTCAGCACACCTTTGCACAAGCTGTGATGAGCTGTAACACGTGATCTGTGTGCTGGGATATTCACCTTGGAGTTTAGTATATTTTCCACCAATATTTACAATCTTGAATTTCACAGAGGAGAATGGTAGTCCAAACACTAATGTGAATAATGGATATTAGGGGAAAATACAACAACTTTACCCATTATGTTTTGGGAGTCACCTAAACAGCCAAATCTATTTACATGGACAAGGCTCAGATGAACAGCCAAGACCTTCCTAAAAATACGTGTCTGTTAACCCACAAGCCTCATCCAAGGGGAAAAACTATTAACCTACAAACACATGGACATCCAGAGCTCCAACTCCTCCAAACCATCCTGCTGGTTTCTCTTAGCTGTCACCTGCCTGAGTCTGTTCAAATTCACCTGCATTTCTAATCACTGCAATCCAAAAACACGGGCTGCTCCAGCCTTAGAACTGCTTCTGGAAAAGCCAGAAAGCCTGATCTTTGGATGTTGGCTGCCCTGAGCAGGGAGATATTTTGGAGTAAAGGTCCAAGCTGTGGTTTGGACTTGCTCATGAAGAAACACACGTATGTAAAACAGTCTTGCAGCCACAAGGTTCTAAAACACTGGAGCTCAGAGAGCATCTGTGGACTTTTTCTGAAGGGTATCCCAGAAAGGTTTGTATCATGGAATCTAACTATTCCCTGACACCATTTATATTAGGGGAGTTTAACCAAACAAATTCAGGTCTTGAATTAAACCCTTTCCAAAAGTCTTCATGTTTAAGCTTTGAGACTGACTGTAAAACCTTAATGAATAAATAAGTGCCTGCTCCTTTGGAAGGGTAATTCCTGTGTCGTGTACTTGGACGAGACAAAGCTGAACTTCAGCTCTTCCTCAGCAGAAAGCTTGAACCAGAAAGGAATGGCCTGTTGTGAAGTGTTGCATCATGTCATGCAGAAGCAAAGACAAGGAAGGTGCTGTGATGCAGCTCCCTAAAGTAGAGCTGCACCTTTAGCAGCTGCTTCATCAGGTGAGTGATCTTTCACACTCTACTTCTTCCACCCAAACTCGTGCTGGATGCTGATGTGAATGTTGCAATTTAACAACCCCAGAAGTGTACAAAAGAAACTTGTAAGGACCTGAAAACATCATGTAACCCCCACCTCCTATCCCAGGTCAGAATCAACTATGTCGAAGTTGAAACATTGTACCAACCCTTCCCAGCTTGTCCCTAAATTGGGACCTTTCCCATTGGATTCGAGTCATGAAGTTTTCTTTGGTACTTAATTACTCCACATTTTATTGTGCTTCATTATCTGAAATAAATGTAAGCCTTGTCAAAGCATTCAGTCTATTCATGGCACATGGAACACAAAGGCTGCTTCCATGGAGCTCAGTGCTACTATAACTCCACTATTTTCCATTCAAATACAGAACACACTGATTTTCCTGCTGAGTCACCTCAAATTCAATTTCTCATTGAGAATTCAACTAAATTACTCGCCCATGAATTAACAATGCTGAATGCTAATAAAGACATTGAATTATATTACATTTCACTGACTAGAAGATGTAATTGCAGCTGACAAGGTCTGCTTCATTTTTTTCTCCTTTTCCAGTTTGGACTTAGTGATCCTGCTTTTTTGAATCCAATATTCTCTAGCAAAACCATCCCATACTCACTTTTTTTAGGATTTAGGGTGTATTCCATCAGGTCAAACAATGCTGCTCTTTCACCAGCTAAATATGGCTCACCCACATTCTGCAGGATGATCTTGTGGACTGGAGGCAGAACAGTATTAACTGGTCCTGGGTTTACTCACCAAGACCTGTTATCCTGAAACTACATTTCAGTGCTTGAAACATTCTTTGGTCAGCACAGTCACCTGCTGGCAAGTAAAGTAAGCAAACAGATGCAACCCATGTAAGAGCAGACAGAATTATCTTGCTGATCCCTCACAGAATAAACATTTTATCTACTACAGCCTTTTTCTTTAATCTCAAGCATTTTAACTCCTGTAGGAAAAATCAAAATCTACGTAAAATTTAAATTCTGATTCAAATTAGAGAGTAACTTCCAAATACCACCTCGTTAAGCTGAGATAATGACCCACAATCCTGGATATTCATAATATCTAACCAAACCTGATTAGCTATGGAAATGAAACTGTAATACATTAGAAGAGTGTTGCTGGTGACATGGAAATAACACAAAATTGTTATCTGCTATAAAATTGTTATCATAAAGATGAAGGCAATTATCACCCAGAAATTTCAAAACACCAAGATGTTTGGTTTTGGCATTTGATTTTGGTTTTATTTAATAAAAATTTCCCCCTTGAAGTAAATTCTGTGTTTAATTCTTCTGGAAGAGAAACCAAAGGTTTCATAAGTCTATGTAGATTTGAGATCAGTTGAACCTTGGCAATGATGTCAAATGCAGGTAGAAAGAGAGACTTTGCACTTATTTGAAAATTCCAACAAAATACTTCACAACTGCATTTGCTGTGTCACCACAATTCAAACATTTTTGCAGAGTAGCTGAGTTTCAAGCTGAACAAACCCTACCTGGTTTCCTGGCAGTCAGCCCAGTAACACAGTTCCAGCACAATGGCCTAGAAGGTGTGGACTCTGGAGTATCTGCAAAGAATTTAATGTTTTAATTGTTCCAAGAATCAAATGAAATTTCAGAGCACTGAAATCTGAGACAGAGATATATATTGTACACGAGATTAGCCACAGTGAATTATTAGACATGAATTTTCAGGCACAATTATGAGTAGGTTCATTCACACATATTTCTAACTGCATTTCCTTATAAAATATATGAACTTCTAAGTGGCAGAAGAAACTTGCCCACAATGTACTGAAGTTATTCTTCCACACAGATTACAAATCCAGGTAGTAACTACTGAAAGAAACTAGAAACATTGAAATAATGTGTACTTTTTAATGTTAATATTATTCTGGATTTTAGCATATTCAGCCTCTAAATAAGTTAGTGCTTCAATTACTTTATCTACTATATTCTTAAATTAACATGTTCCTGTAAATGGCTAAGCTGCTATTTTTAGTGACATTTAGCAATAGATGTCAAGACATGTAACTGCTGACTCCAATATTCTTTTTTTGTCCATTTTTTGGCTTTCTATTCCTCATGGCATAAAGTCACTTTTCCTGTTTTTACTTCCTAATATTAAAGGATAATTTACTAATCCGTGAGGAAATTTCAACTTATTTTTATTGGGTTTTCATTTTTTAATGGGGGGATCTGCAGTTTTAATACTTTGGGTACATTATTCCATCCCTAGCTCTGGTTCCATCAGCTTTGTTTCCACTGATACAATTCTCCAGATGAAGCTAAATGAGGGTTGAAAGCTGAGTTACAGCAGGAGACTTCAGGAGCTGTTAAAACATTACAAACTGGATCCTTTAAGGGGCTGCTGTTGATTCCAGAAGCCAACCTGCACATTGTCTGCTTGGGTAGCTGCTACTAATGGGCTGAACTGGCAACCAACCCTCTCTGCTCCTACTCTGCTGCAACAGCGCTGGCAGAGCTTCCCAAAGGATCCTGCAGATCTCTGGAAAACTGATAAAATAATGAACAAACACGTGAGCAAAACGCTGCTAATGCCACAGTCTGAAATGGATGAGCACCTATCAAAATGTCAGCTAAAATCTCCCAGGTCTTGAGCCACGAGGTAGGAAAGTAACTTTCCATCAAGCCCCGTGTTCTGGTGTTCTTTGTGTGTTCAAGCATCACAGGGATGTGAATTATTACAAATGCTGGCACTTGAGGACTGACTAAGCTTGTGGGAACGATGTACCTCTCTAGATGATTACCAACCATTCATCTGGCTAATGTGAGGCCAAATCTGGCCTGACTGCCTGGCTCTAGGGAATATAATTAACTCTGCAGTCAGGTTGCATTTGCCAAGTAGGATGAGCCCCGGGAGGTGAAGGCACAAGAGCAAGAGCTAATGCTGCCACCCAGAGCACAAAAATGGGCTTGCCAGGAAAATCAGGGCAGGCTTTTTTTCCACATCCAAAGTGTACATCGAGCACCCCTTTATGACAATCAATATTAAAAAAAATAGAAATGTACATTTTAATTTATTTTTTTTTTAATTTCCCTACATCTGTGACCAGTTAAAAACTGATTCCTTACATTCTTTCACTGAAACACCCACGGCAGTGAGGGGTGACCTTAGGAAACTGTGTTTGGAAACAGCTAAGTACATTGAAGTGTTATTGATTGCACAAGTAATAGCGCCAAAAGTGATTACACAGTGTGGTACTTACAAAAATAATTACTCTTCAGAAAATCAAAATTAATTTGTACACTTCTGCTACACTTTCGAAGCTGTTGACATTTCATTGTAGTGCTCCTAATGAAACGAAAATTATTAATAATTGTTTCTACTTGAGTGTGACAAATGTCATTTAGGTTAGGATGTGAGTTTGTCAGTGCCTCATCAGATCACTAAGTTGGCTTTTGGCTCATGTCAGTGTTTGAAAGGGGGGTTATTTGTGTGTATCAGATGTAAGTCTACACAACTTAGTACACCATATTAAGATCAATGTGTTTGCTGCTTCCTAACTGTGAAGCATCTCATGTGGTATAGTCCTCTTTTCTCAGAAATCACTCTGAAAAGGTGCAAAAGCAATGAAATATTAAGTAGCCTGCACAAAAGATCAAAAATTTTCTTCCTCAAGCCACTTATTAAGTCAAAATTGTATAAAATAAACTTGAGGAACTAGCATAAAACCAGGGCCACTGCCTGAAGTACCATTTCCTATTTATTCCCTGACTGAGCAAATTTAGTCTTTTTTTTAACATATAGAGAATCACATTGTTCAGGTATGGAAAATAATCACCTGAAAAACAAAAGCTGTGTAAAGCAAAAGTTAAATCATATTATGTCTCAGTGTTTGTCTCAGACAACATATCACTCCTATAAAGTTTCATAATTGGTAGAAATAAAATAATCCAGCTACCAAAATACTTTCAGTAAACATACTAAAGGCTCTTAGAGTACTTTAAAAGCATTAAGTGACTAAAATTCACACAAGCAGTAGCTGAAGATCCTTACTATTCCAATTTTATAGTCAGGTGAAGTGACAACTAGATGATTTGTCTGGGCAATTGTAGCAAACTAATAGCAAACCTGCAAACAGAGTTTTGGAAGACCTGTCTCCAGGCTGCTCAGGGACTTCTCATCTACTGCCCTCAATTCTGACAGGAGTCTTTGCCTCAAGACACCCCATCAAGATTCAAGTTACTTTCCAATAGCTGATCTAAAAGTGCAGAGAGTGAAATATCTGGGTTTTGACAGTTTTAAAAAAACCGTGATAAGAATATAGAAGCTTCATTATTTGCAAAGCCCCTTACATTTTTCACCACTACTGTTAATCCCTGGATGGACAAAACTGGAGAGTTCCTATGCAAAAATCAATACAATAGTTTTGTCTATGAACTGTGTGAGAAGTACTTTCAGTCATATAAAACCAGTTATATTAGCCTAAGATAACTGGCCTGGATATGCAGTGGTTCCCTCAGAAAGAAGTATTATCAAGAACCAGGTTTGTAAAATCAAAGCCTCATGCAGTGATGGCTGTATTAATATTTTAAAAGTTTTCTCATTTATTCAGAGCTTATTTCACTAACTCTGATTGATGACAAAATCCTGGTTGTAGAGGCCACACAGAATCCAGGATCTGCCAGAAATCTGTTCTCCCTGCACTTGGGGAATGGGGGCTCTTGCTTTTGTAGTTGTTACCACAAATCCAAATGGCATATTGACAGGTTTGAAAGAACAGCTTGCAGAAAGCCATCCACTCAGTAAACACATCTTTTTATGCAATCCCTCAACAAAATAAACCCAAAAAAAGTAACAGCATATGTGTTTTTAACAGCTTTCTCCTACATCCAGGTAGAATTTTTATTCCTTTGTTAACATCACAGGCACATCATCAACAAGATACACTTTGATTTGGTTTTTATTATACTTTGTTTGCAATTAGAGACTGCAAAGAAAGGGCTATTTAAGGAACACATTTTCTCAGAAACAAAAGTGGATACCCAACATGGTGACAAAAGCAGTTTAAAGTGGTCAAACTACAGTAGCAAATAAGCAGCCAGTGTGGCACAGTCAGCTATCTTTTGATTATAACTATGCCTCACTTCTCACCCACACTGGCAACAAGCTGTTTCACTGGCAGTAGATAAGCACAAACCTCCCCAAACAAAACTTCCCTCAGTTATCCCTTTACATTGTCATCAGCAACTTCCCACTTTTTACCTAATCAATATGTTAAGCAGAAAAATTAAATAGACTCGAAAGCTACATCTTTATTTTCATCTTGTGCTTTCCTCCTTTATCCTCTTCACCTATAAATCTCTGGTTTATGCCTGTTCAGTGTTATCACACTCATGATATTTAGATTGGTGATGTTTATTTCTCCTAGAGTCCCAGTTCTCAGGCTCTTTAAGATTATTTGAGAATCCCAACTTCAATTTAAAAATCCTTATATTGCTAGCTCTCAGATTCTGGAGAATGGCATGAAAGTATGACTCAAGTGTACTCTAAAAGCTCTATGGGAAAGGCAAAGAAAAGGTTTATTCTGAACAAAACAAAAAAACAGAGACTACATTCTTAATGCATTTTCAGAATTGCTTGTTGGAGATTTTTTTAATTGCTAGGACTTATGAAGTAATTATGTGTAAGTGCTGTATTCTGATCGTAAATAGGTATTTCGTATAAGTGTCACAAACCTGGTGCAGAGTATAAGAGGCCAAACATTTCCAAGGAGCACTGTCAGAGTAGCAGAGGATCAATATTAAATGCCCGGTAAAATCGTCTCCTTGTGCCACTTTCTCACAACATTGTTGTATAAAGGGGACAAACTAGGGCAGGTTTTGCTCTGGTGACATGACCCCTCTTGCTCACACACATTCTGCACCCTGGCAATGCCCCTCCCATGCAGTGTCCTCATGCAAAACCACCCTAAAATGTCCATTTTGCCCTTGAGGTGATCTGACATACCCCTGCCTCTCAGGCCAGCAAGCATCCCACAAGAAAGAACGTTCCAGAAAAATCTCTCTCGCAGATTTCCCGTCACAGGAAAAAAACGGCCGGGGCAATACCTGCTCTACCCTAGAAAACTTGTTTAACAGCACTGCCTTTACCACAGCACATCCCCACTGAAGAACACTCCCACGTGCTTTAACACAGTAAAACCGAGACTATCACCTGAACTTTTGCACAGTCAACGCTCACTCAGCAGAACACTGAAATCACCTCAGGGCAGCAGCCTCTGCTTCCCCTGAGGGGGAACCCACTTAAATTTACCTCTCACTTTCTGGGCAGGAATTGGTCTGGCTTCTCACTGTGGCATTTATAGCTGCAGAAACAGGACACACAAGGATAGAAAGCCAAACCCTAAATCACTGTGGGGACAGAGTAGGGGGTTTTTATAGCCCTCAGTGCTGTGGGGAAGAAGAGCCGGAAGAGCCGTGAGGGAGCACTACCTGCGTTCCCTCAGGTGCAGCTCCAGGTGCACTGAGCACCAGGTGCTTCTAATTTGAGGGAACGATGTTTTTCTCAGAGCAGCTGTAGCTGTTTACCCCATTACCTCAGAGATTCTGAGGAGGTATTAAAGCTAAGAAGGGGGCAGTGGCCACTTCTTTGGGCTGGCAGGGGTTTCTCCTGGTTGTAGGGCAGGGGTTTTGCCTGGTTCTAGCCAGCACGGCCACGGTGTTTTGCGAGTCCCTGGCAACAGAGTCTGAAGAAACTAAGGGATTTGGATTTTAACCTACAAACCCTGGTTTCCCAGACTACCATAGATATGCTATAAACGGTGGCAGCATGTTCAGTCCCGTGTGTGGCTTTGGTGTTTTCAGGTAAGTCTGACTCCCTGGTCCGTGTTTCAGTTTGTTCCTAAAGGAGCTGAGGTGTGAGGGAAGCTGCTTCTCTCTGTTGGAAAGGGTTGTGTACCTGGTTTATTCTACTGAGTGTGAAACATGAGGGTAAAAAAAACCCATATAAACATATGACAACTAGGATGTGTGAGAAACTTAAAGGGTAAAAATGCTTGTGTTTTATCCACTAAAAAGCCTGATAAACAAGGGGGATGAGGGGGAAAAAGTCTCAATTGTTCCAAAGGGGAGCCAGGTAGGCAGGTGCTGGATGGGATATTGCTGCTTCATTGGCTCAAAACTGCTGTACTTTCCTGGAATTGTTGTTCCAGAGCTTGCAAAGAAGCTTTGAACTCCACACAAATTCCTGTGTCTGGAGAACTTACGAGCTGGTTCACTAATTGCAGAACAGGGTGGAAAGGTTACACTGAGGAAGCTACAATATAGGCAGATCTGCAAACCTTAATTGTACTTTCATTTTATTCCTGTTCAGGCCACAGTTGGAACATAATTTAGAGGTTAGCGTATTGCTTAGAGGTATGAATAAAAATCCTTAATTAACACAATAGCAAAAAGCTTTGGTTTCTTATTTAATCTGAAATAGGAAAAAAAATGTTAACTGAGTAATGATATATTCCCCTGAAGTGAAAAATTAGCACCTTACTAGTATTTCTTTCAAAACCTCTTGATTTTAAATTAAAAATAGTAGTTTTGTGATTAAATCCCTGGGTAGAAGTTCAGTGGATTGGAGTTCCATTCTCAGGTCTGAGCCAGCCTCATTATGTGACCCTGGGTTATGTGTTAGTCACCAGGCCTGGCTTTCCAGCACCCCTCTGCTTTTAATTACAGGTGCAGTGTAGATGAGCAATTGCCATTGGGACTAGCAGGGCTTTTTGCATTAGCTGCAGCTGACTTTGGATCAGCCCCCTTTGCCTGTTTCCTAAATGTGTGGATGGAGAACCAGGCTCTAGTTAACTGGGATATTGGAAGTGTATATTAATTAGCATTGTGCACTTCTGAGATATTATAGAGAAGGGAATGGTGTAAGTACAGAAATAGATTTGGTCCAAAAGAATAGCACAACATTATTACTTTTGTTCTGTTTTCTTAATTCAATTTGTTAAGGTAACAATTTTCAAACTTTATAAGCTGTCTCTAAAGTATGATACACTATCCCTTAGTTTTAAAATGTCCAATTTCTGTCATTATAAGAAGACAATAGAATGCACCTAAATATTTTCACTCGTTGGAGTGAAGCATTTGGAGAGCTTAAGTATTTCAAAAGAAAAAATAAAGTTATTAAAAAATACAGGGAGATGATTCTAGAATGCATCTTCATGTTGTTTAGGATGGGATCTGGTTTCTGCTACACAAATAAACACTGTAGAGTTTCCATAGTTTACAACTTTTCTTTTCCAAATTAGGACATTTATATATGAAGAAACTGCTTGAATGACCACTGCAAGAGGAACAAATGCACACATCAAATTGTACCCACTCTCAAGTGATGGAGGTTTCAAGAAATTTCAGGAGTTAAATTTGCAGGACCTTCTGAAAGGTAAAATTCATTTAATTGTTATTTACAAGTGTTTTATGCTGCTAAGTGCATGTAATAGCTCTGGATCCTGAGATGAAGTGACTGGATGAAAAATAATCTGAAATGTAAACTGTAAGCTATTGTTGTTGTGGTTTAGCTTATTTTATGCTATTACATTTCTGTGAAAGTGTGGGGATTTTAGTTCTTCCTTCACGTTTGACCAGTATGGTGAGACCCATCTGAGCTACAATGGAGTTGGGTAGCAAAGGTGCTGCTGAGGATTGGTGACACATGTGTGGAGCAACGCTCTGTGGAAGGGCTGAACAGCTCTCTGCTCTGCTTACCATTGCTTTGAGAAAGACACTACAGCAAAAAGCTTTCCAAATTAAATGGCTCTGTTTTGGGCCAAAGATTGACCCTGGTGACCCACCTGTAGTTGCTGAAAAAGGCAATTTGTTTTGTATGCCAACATCAGCTCAGCTCCTTCTGGGCTGTCTGTGCCCTCCTGAACACTCAAGGGGAAAAACAACCAAACAAATCTGATGGTTCTGGACTGTGAATTTGACACTTGTTTTGAGCTGAGGTCAAAAACATTAGTCAATGAACAAAAGTGAAACGATTTAATGGGGTTTTAATTGTCTTATTTATTCTCTTAGAATTTAATCTGCTGTTGTTTCTTCCTGTGTGCTGTGCACTGTGTTTTTCTGTGGTGAGTGTCTCAGTGCAGCCTGATTAACTGGTACTGCCACATCCAGTGTGAATCTCGTTGTGTGAAGCACTGAGTATCTTGTAGGCTGGTGCATTCCAGTTCCTCCTGGGTGTAAAGTCCCATCAGTCTGATGGGTTGGATGAAGAGAGAGATAAAGTAGATTAGGAAGTAATGACTGGAGGAAAAAATGTATTAAATTATTTTCACATTTAGATCAGGACTTCAGGAGCCATTATTTTAAGTATTAGTATATAATACAGTACACTCCATTAAGTTTTATACACAGCTGTTGGAACCTTGGGATGGCTCCTGTAAACTTTCCATCACTGCTAGTTTGCACAATGGCCTTTTATCTTCATTAGGCAATACTCTGAAATTGCTCTAAGTGTACCAGTATGGAATCTTTGGTGGTGAAAATTAGAATATGTATTGATGTTAATGGGGCTGTTTTCCTTTATTAGTATAAATTAGTTTTAGTGTTCTCTCACATCATAATTCACAATGGACATCAGGAAAGTCATTTGGCAGCACTAATGTATAAACAGTGAAAATGAGAAAGCAATTGACTCCATTACTCAATGCTTAGTAAACAGAAATGTGTGTGATGTGTGTGTGTATTACCTACGTTCACCTTTACGTGAGGTGAAGCACTGAATGGACAAGAACAATGACCAAGAGTGATCCTCTTGACAGGAGGGTCACATTCACCACTGCCTGACCCTTCAGTCTTTCCGTTCTTAGTTTGTCCCATGTGTTAAAACAAGGCAGAACAGCACTAATCACCTCTGCATGCACATTTTGGTGCTGTCTGTGAAGTGTCCTCATAGCTCAGGTAATGTCTATATTGATAAAGAAATTAATGAACTGTGTTACAATGTCACTTCTGGCTGCTAGATCGTGACATTTGCTCCCTGGAGTATAATAAATATTACTTGTGTGGATTATTTGAGAGGGAAAGTTATATTTCTAATTTTAGTTCTATTTCTAATAGAGATAGTTGTTGGATGGGAAAGGACACCCCAAGTCCAAACCTCGATCCTCTATTTTTACTGACAACCAGACTAAAATAATTTGAATTTTTGGGATGTTGCAGTAAAACAAATACATAATACAAATAATAATTCATAGGTAGGTAAATGACAGCTAGTCAGGCAAGCCTGAACGTCCGTTTTATAGTAAATGAACATTGAACACTTCTGGTATCTAGTGCTCTATTTTTACCAAAAAAATCCATACAATATTTAAACCCTTTTCATGCTGCATTTTGATGACTCATTATTCCATATTGATATCATACAAAGCTATGATTTCCTTATGTATAAAAAAGACTTGCTGGGTTTATTTGTCGAGGGAATTTGTAAGGAAAACCAGTATAGAATATAGAAATTCTGAGATAGCAGAAAGTATTTAATCAAGGCAATGGCTTTTTCAAGTGATTTTTCTTTGTGACAAACCAAATATGTATTATATTATTTGTGGATCAGTATATCTAATGTCAGCACACATTGCTGTTTATTGACTCATTTTATCATGCTGAACTGCCACAAGGTTCTTATTAATCTGTCTCTGAAGGATCAAAATGCTTTAATAAATATGTTAGTTCCTTTAGATCTCAGGCTGAAATGAAACTGTTAGTTAAATGCACTGTGACTTTGAGTGAAGACACCTTTGGAGAAATTTAAAATGGGAGCATGTTATATAAATCTAAGGCTGACAACAGTGAATGCATCTTTCTCTTAATGGCCAATTAGGGCTCAAATAAAAAAAGTGAAAAGCTCTTTTTTTATACAAAATGTGAGGCTTCTTTGTTATGTGGCACGACTGATTTATCAAAGGGATAATTAATTTTGCAGTTTGATAATGAAAGCTCGTTTCTTGTGTGGGGGATTCATTTACAGGTACAGATTGATGTGCTTTAAAGTCTGAACAAATAATCTATGTGTGGCTGACACAAGGGCTCAGGGAGTGTTCACCTTTCATTGCTATAAAGAGATATATGTAGTTAAGATGTTGAGTCCTTACTTTATTCAGGATATAAAAATGCATACTATTTTATTCAGCTGGAAGGGACCTGAATGAAAAGCAGTTGCTAAAAGGACTGTAAGGCCATATTTACTTCTGCAGAGGGAAGGGAGAGGGTTCAGCTCGTGGCAGATTTTTGCATAGTCAGAGTTAAGTGTGCCCTGAGCAAACAGCAGTGAATGTTTGACTTCTACCAAGGGATTAAAATGTTGTTCAGGAAGCAGTGGTAGGTATGTGGCACCTCAAAGGGGAAGAGCATTTTAATAACAGCATCAGAATGAAGAAAGAGATTGAGATCACCCACGTGACATTGTCACTGGTCATTGTAATAAAACTTCAGATCCCTTGGTAGCTCCCACCAGGTGAACCCACAAACCTTTGAGTGTGGAGCCTCTGCAGGGTGAGCAGGGTTTGACTGTAGCTGTGTGCTGAGTGAACTGGTGTTCCTGGGTACACATCTCACCACTTAAAAGGATTAGACCTTAGATCTTGGTTTTCGTTTGTCAAGATTTTTAGTTTGCTGAGATCTTAACATCAAGAGTATGGGTTTTGATTTTGTGCATTGTTTTGGAAAGTAAACAGTAAACTTCACTTGGTAGGGCCCAAATCTTTCTGTATCTCTCTTTTTTTAAGAGTTTACATTCTTGAGTTTAACAGAGAAGCGTGTAATGTATGGATGTAACAGAAATTGTATGTAATGCTAGTTATTTCAACTTGCTTTTTGGCCTTTGATATTATGCTCCCATCGAAGTGTTCATAAAAATTAACAAATCAGTTAATTTGGGATGAACATCCAAATGTGGAAACAATTTTATTGGTGTGCACAGTAGTGAACATATTGCAGATGATCATGTGTGAATAGCCAGGCCTGTGAAACTTCCCAGAAAAGCAAATCCACAGGGCCTGAAATGAATTGGTTTTCAAATGCAAGTGTGTGTCTCTGGGCAGCCACAGTAGATTGGATCTCCTTTCCACTCGGGGTTAGTTTGCACAGACCATCCATCCATCAGTCTGCCTTCTTAGGAGTGTTAACAGTTTGGCACTACTTTATTTCCCTTAAATCTTAGCAACAATCCATGATATTGTTACAGTACATTACATGGCTTTTCCTCTGTGTCATTGTATATTGCCATTGGGAAATGAAGCATAAAAAGGCTACCATTAGAGCACATCATTAAATAAGACTGAATGAATTCCAACTGTTGAGCAATTCATCAGTTCCATTTTGAGCCAAAGAGATATTTTATCCCAGCTGGGTTCTTTTAATATATAAAAATAAAAATCCATGTTTTAGTGGTGCCTTTAATTTCCTTTAATTTTTCTTTTAGAAATTGTGCAGTATAATATCAGCCTCTATCTTGTAAAGGAAAAGATCAAAGCGTACCAGAACTTATGTGCATGTCCTAAATGTGTGAAAGTTAGAAATTAACTCCCAAGTGCTGAAAGTTTTCTGAACTGTCTGAAAATAATTCATGCTGAGGGGTTGTTTTAAAACACCTTATTTTCTAGGTGCAGAGCACAGCCACAACTGTTGCATTAACTGCAGCAAGAAAGACAGGATATTGCTTCAATATCACTTTTTTGTTTGTGCTGGAGTTATTCAGTTAATACATCCAGTTTGCTACTTCACTCTTTTGGAAGCCTTGGTGTTTTGCAGTGGTGTATTTTTGAAGCTCTTCGATTATTTGCCCGGTATCTTATTCCACAGAGTGTGAATTGTGCCTGTTGTAAGAGTAGAGAGTGTACCCAGGGCTGACACAGGTGTGCTTAAGCAATGACTTGGCTGGTTTTTCTTTCTCTCCCTGTTCAAACGTGACCTGAGCTATCCAAACCCTCTGACTTTCACTTCAGTGACCTCATGTCACTATTTACTCACAGTAATGCTCATTAATCACTTGTACCACACTGTGGCTGCAGTGGGAAAAAATATATGGCTTAATCATAATTGTATTTTAGCATAGCTACAACAGCCAGCTGAGTATGAGACAGGCCAGTGTAGTCTGGAGTTCTTGGATGGTGCAGGGGGAGAGTTCACACCAGTTGTGGTGTGACTAAAAAGACCTTTTCATGGTAAAACCACTCAGTTTTTGTTTGTTTGTTTGTTTGGGGTTTTTTTGTTTGTTTGTTTGGGGTTTTTTGTTTGTTTGTTTGGGGTTTTTTTGTTTGTTTTTTTGGGGGGTTTTTTGTTGTTGTTTTAAACTGGTCACCATTCAATTAGAGTCGAATTTGGACAGTTTTCTTTTCAAGGCTGCAATATCTGTCTCTACTGTATTGAATTCACACACACACAAAAAAATCTGAAGCTCTGCCTGTGGGAACTCCCTCTTGTCAAAGCAGGCTCTGCAGTTCCTACGATCAGCATTCCTGTAACTTGAAGGACAGAATGTCACAGAACTTTACAGCTTGAACACCAACAGAACCTGACAAAGAACTGAAAGTCAGAAGTCAGCAGTGCTTGAAAAATAGTCTTCAAAAACTCTTCTTGGTGCAATGCAAGACTTAGGAAGTCGAGCTGGTGCATCCAACGAGCCTGACTGAGCAAACAAAACAACCTTCTGAACACAGGGAAGAGCTTCAGGAAGAGCTTAGGGAGTCACAAAGGTTGGCACCATGGGGATGACAAAGCTGTGAGATGGATCTTGTGAAAGATGTTTGAAGTGGAAGCTGTGTATCTGTGACCTGATCAGAAAAAGCAGCTGCCTAGTCACCCTCAGGCTGATTCTCCAATAACTAAGCCAGGAGGCCAGTCAATCTAGATCATTGAATAGTTTGGGTTAGAGCACCTTTATCCTGGGTTATATCTAACTGAAGCTCTCACCAAAAAAAAACCTTGGAGGATGTGGGTCAGTGTTTGGTTGTATAAAATACATTAATTATTAAGGCCCAAATCTTGCCAGTTAGGTGTATGGCATGTTTAAATGTGTAAACACTCAGACACAGGAAATGTCTTGGTAGTTCAAACCTGTCTGTGCAGAAGTTGCACCCAAGATCATGCAACTGCTATGATGTGTACACTTAGTTCTGAGCACTTGCTGAAAGGAATGCTGCAACTGGTAAAAGTATTCCCATGTAAGTTAAAACAAACTGAAGTAGTTTAATTGACCAACATCACCCCCACAATTGTTCCATTAATTCCCAAATATCAAACAAGATCTTTTCCCTTTTCTTTGTTGCTTACAGTCTCTCTTGTGCTCTGTGCTCATGTCAGAAATTCCACACCTTTGCCTCCCAATCTAAAAAAACTGATATAAATTTCATACTTTTTCCAAAAGCTGTGCAATCTTGATGAGTTGTTTAAATGCCTGTGTATCTGTTTCTCCTTCATGAAGATCTGCTACGTGAATCCCTCTGTGACAAAACCTTGTTTTCTCAATGATGACACACAGATCAATGATCTCAAATCAGGGAAGAGATGCTGGAATCAGGTGCTCTGCTGTCTTTGTGTTCTGCAGCTTTATAGTGCTTGGGACACTATTTGTGCCTATAGAAGTCAGTAGGACCTGCCCATTTTGTCAGACTGTAGCAGGGAATAACAGACTCCTGCAGGGAGCAGGATATACCCATGATGGATCATGAGAGGCTTTTGGTCTGATCTTCCCTCTGACAGGAAGTTCTGGGAACACTCTGGAGCTGGGCTGTAACACTGCCTAAAGAATAACATTTTTCCTGTGAAATGCTGCATTTCTTACTACTCATCCCACAAACAGTAGAAACTGTTGAGGCCCATTCATGTGAAAATGCTCATTGCTCTGATATTGAGGCAAAAAGAATGTGTTCTGGATTCACAGTGATATAACACTTAGGACTCTTGCCTTTGTTAGAGCAAATATTAGCAGAGGTTAAGGGGAAAAGAGTGTAATTCAACCACATCTACCATGTATGTGAGCTATTTAAATTGAATCTTGATTTTCTCTGAACATTTTGATCTTTGTATTTTTGACTATGGAAAGTTCTCCTTTAGGATTTAGAACGAAGCTGCAGGAGGAAAAAAAAAAAAAGATGGGCCATTGTTAAGTCTTCAAAGAGAAAGATTCAGGGATAAAAGGGAAATTGAAATACAAAAGGTTTTTTAAGGCATTTAATGTTTCAAAATGTGGTTCTGGCCTCTGCCTACTGGCCAGTTTCAAATTTACTGGCTAAGAACTCAAATTTCAAAGATGATTTGGAAATGCCTTCCCTGCATTAACTAGTGTGAGGGCATGTGGTCCCTTAGTCTGAACACGTGGCACTAAAAATATACATGTGGGGAGTGCTTTGTTTCAGAGTCACTTTTTTCCTTTCATTTGTTTCTGAAATCAAAGTTTTTGTGTTCTTGAAAAGGCTGAGCCCGTGTAATGTCACACTTTGAAATACTGTTCTCTTGACATTATAAGACCATGAAAGGTAGAACTTTGACTAACTGTATTATTCCTTCACCTTAAAGAGACATTGTCAAGTTTACTGAGCTCTAAATATGACCCACCTAGTTGTGTTTCTTTTACCTCTTATTCTATTGCAAAGCTTATATGATTCCTTTCTACATACAGTGCTTCAAAGCTTACCTTTCTCCATAAAATTAAACAAATAAAAGCCAAGGAACTTATGTTTCAAGCGACTTTTGCATAATTCAGATCAATGTGGGCAGGTGATTGCAGTGTGCAAACTTTAGTTTAACTGACTAGTGCTTATCAAACAATGAGCAAAAATGATTTAGAATGAGTTATGTCTTTTGATGTGTGGATATAGTGCTGATCAAAGTCACTGATAGCCATTCATGTGAATCCCAGGACAGGCTTTGTCCCCATTAAGAACATATTCCATTACAATAATTGTCAGACAACCCCCTCCCGTCCTTTTCAAGTGAAAATAATTTTAATTTGACCCCTTTAAAATCACAAATGTAAATCAAAACCCCAAAATGGAAACACAAACTTTTGTTTTAAACCTGAGAGCCTCCATCTAACAAAACTAAATCCCTAATGTTTTAATTACCTTTAATGATCTCCTTCATGAACATTCTGTTTGTTATGGCCCAGAAAATGGTCTTATTGAAAACCAGACCCTACCTTTGTGCATCATAGTCAGTGTGAGATATATATAGATATATAGAAACACACAAGAGCATTGTTGCTCCATAGGTTCTGCAGCTGTAAAAGATACTTATTTTTAGTCCATCTCATTGTCACTTTTATCTGAAAATCTAACTGAAAGTGCATTTTAGATCTTGGAACTTACCAGAGTTCACTTAAATAAATAGCTGCATACAGCTGAAAAATTAGCTTTTATGATCAGAAAGTTTGAAAAGCTCAATTTTTTTCGTAATTGGTACATATGGAAATTTAATTTGGGAAACTTAATGTGATAAGAAAACTCCTGACCTCAGTAAAACCCATTTTCTGCCTAATAGAAACAGGAAACACCCAAGGCTTCACTTTGAAGTCCCTGAAAGCCAGAGGTCTGAATGAGTCTAAAGTACCCAGGGTTCTACATAACTGCAATTCTAAACCTGTGTCTGTGGCAGCTCGAGTTCCTGGTTGAATATTTATCAGATCAATGGTGAGGGAACACTGTGCATTTCAAAGAAAAAAACCTGCAGATTGGCAAATCCACTGGATACTGGTTTCCCATTGCCCTCTTGAATAGACAACCAGGAAAGAACTTGAGTGGAATTTGCCTCAGTGGTTTTGTAAGAGCACAGGAATACTGTGTTTGGTGGGGGAGCTCTGTGACTTGCTGGGTCTTTAAAAAATAATAAAATCCTCCCAGAAGGCAGTGGATTAGAGTTGTAACAGATAGGCAGACAACTGAGAAATTAATCTCATTTCATAAGTTACAGATTCAGTCCCAGATTGGAGTGAGCCTCACCACGAAGTTTGGTGATGAATGAGGAAAAAGTAGAAACAATCTTCTTTGGTTCTACTATCTAAAATAAAATTGAAGTGACATTTTTCAAATGAGAATACATTGTCTGCTGCTTTGTCTGCTTCTTTCATTTCAGCTTTGTTAGATCTTTTGTTTCTTTGATGCTCAGAATATTGCACCATTTGGCTCTAAAACCTACATTAGAAGAGCATTAATTAAAGGCAGACACAGTGCAATGGAGACACTGTAAAAATTATGCTTGAAGGTACAATGTAATTAATTTTGTACAAGTGAAACATAAAAGAGAGAATGAAACCGGAGGAAATAGCGGCACATCCTCACCAAATGATAATGAGAGATACAAGTGCAAATCAGACAAAATGTGAAAGGACATATGGAATAATTAGACTTCAAGAAAGAAATCAAAACAAAGGGTAACCTGCTAATTGCTCATGAAAATTAAGTGAAGAATGTCTAACTAAGGTTTGGGGTTCTTGGGGTTTGTTTTGGGGTGCTCTCCTGTGAAGTGTAAGATTTGTATTAAGTACCTGTCAGCAAAAGGAGGTTGTAAATTTTCCATCACAATCTCCTGACATTACACAAAGAACTGAGGATGCTCCTTCACTTCAGAGCAAGTTCTCTGTTTTAAGGTATCTAAGAAGATAATGGGTTGGGATCTGGGTTATGGTTCCCAGGTTGAAAATGAGGGCACAGAGCATAATTAATGTAATGTTGTCTATATAAGGGATGAAAAAGGCTTTGGGAATCTGCTTTATTTTAATTGGTCATTTTAAATAACAATTAAACTTCTCCAGGCCTTTTCAGAACCCCTGTGGTTCACCCTCAGTTGTGAGTGTTCTTGAGTAAAGCACTTTAAAAGATCAAAAATGTGGCTTGAACATTCATCCTGTACTGCAGAGCTTCAGTGAAGCCCAAGGTCTCCACAGGTCCCTGGGGGCATCTTTGAAGATGAAACACGAAACAAATTGAAAGTTTACAGTGTGTCAAAGATCTCTGTTGCACGTGAGGAACTCCTGTTGATGACTGGGATTGCAAAATTGTTGGTTTGGCTGCAGAGCTTTTGTTCCAGTTCTGTAGAAACTGCCTTGGGCTGACCATTGTGGGAGGAGGGTACCACTTGAGTTTTAGTGGGGCAAGATTGTAGGTTATTGTAAAGGCCTTTGTTTTCTCTTAGTTTAGGTTCATACAAAAAAAAAAGTCAACAAAAATGTCAGAGCTCTGTTCACACCCCACCTGGGTGTTGGTACAGAAAAGTGTCCCTGCAAGTCACTGAACATGCAGGATTTTGTCACCTGGGGGAAAACTGTGCTGGCAGAAATGCTCCTACCAAGAACTTTAGTGTTTTCATTGCTAAGGAACAAACACATAACATGTTTATGAAGATTGAGAGAAAAATCTTGAAGTTTCTTTTAAAACATTGTACGGTCAATATATAATATAATATATTGTCTTTCTGAAGACTCTATAGATTGTAACTCCTTGTCAGTTTTAAAACTTCCCTGAATGTGGTCACTACCTAACTAGATCCTGGTGAGTTTTTAAATTCTAAGTAGGAGTTCTCTTTCATTGTAGGGATAAGTCGGTTTATTACTGTCCTCCAGTTCATCAGAGCCAAAATGACCCATGGCCAGTGAGAAGGAATTTGGGGTGAGGATCAGCCCAAGCCTGGTGCAGTCCTCCAGTTGTGGGGTGGAAATGTGCAGGCTGTTTTCTCCAACATAGAAGTTGAATACCAGCATTCCCAGGTGATCTAGAAGGCTTCTTGCAAGAGCAAGATAATTAATTGCCCACAACTTGAAACTATGCACAGAAAATCAAAATTGATCCCTCAACATCCTGTGCAGTGTTATTGGCCTTTCTACATTTCTAAAGCTTTCTTAATTAGTCACAAACTCCTGAGCTTGAAAGCAGTGTAATTTATAGCATCATAACACCTTCTCTGTGCTGTGCACTTTGTCATCTCTTGGGACTTTGAAGAGTTTTATATAAATCAAATCTCTTTTCTAGTATTATATAACACAGTGCAATATACTTTAAAATCTGTTACTTACAAGGTGGTCTGTGTTCTGCAGTAATTCAAAGGACAAGATAGGATTCAAACCAGAATGTATTTTAAGATAAAACATGAAGAACTGTTTCTGGTGTATGGAATTATATTGATCAGTCCATTCTTTTTTTTCTCTGAAATATCAAACCACACCATTTCACAGTGAAACTAAAGGAAAGACATATCATGTCTTTTTTTTTTTTTTTCCTCCATGGTAAAACTCTTAAACATTAAAATACAAAAATATCTGATTAAGAAGAGGGCTTTATGAGGCATACACTAAAATCTGAAGGTCTTTGATCTAATAAGTTGTCTATTTTGTCATAACTTGCACAAAATAGTGGGAAGAAAGGAACTTCAGAAGGGCAGAGAATGCTCATCCCCTCGTTTTTATAGCAACTTGAGGGACAACTCATTTAACTGAAGTTTAATCTTTGTTTCAGTGTCAAGACTTTCTGACTTGACTGCTGTAGTAATTACCAACGTGTTACTGGGCAGTTCTTTTCATTAAAAAAACAAACAACAACTTTCAAAGTTGATTATCACACTCAGAAAAACTGTCCAGCTAAGAAGCATAACCCTCCAAGATAATATATTCTTTACAGTTAATTTCTACCAATGTGCTCCTGTTGTTTAGATAAAACACGTGCAGGAAATTGATTTCCTGATTCACTTCAGTTTACAGGGTTTTTTAAGAGCAATTTTTGTCTCTACCAATTAATCTTTGCAAATTCTTTCTCTGCTACACGAATGCTCACAGAATTTTGATAACAAGTAGCTCTAATTCATTGCTTCATGAAAGGGCCTTTTAATCTGTTATGTTTTACACTATTTCCCTGAAGAAACCTACTGAATTTCAAAGCAGGTATCTTTTAAAGAGATGCTGATAATATTTTGAAAGGTAAGTATGTTTTGGTACTATTGGTGAAGGGGGAATAGCTTTTCCTGATTAAGAAAAGCTGCTCTGAGTGTTGCAGGAAGGTTTTACAGGCAGGGGGTGGAAAGTTCTGTGGACCTGGATTGCAGGGGATTGTGCCTTCACCTCGACTCCAGCCACATTCCAGGGATGTATTTTGTATGGCCTGTTGGATTGCACAGTAAAGGTGATTAACTTAATTAGATCTGTAAAACTGCACCTCTCGCTGCCTCTGGCCACCTGAACGTGCTGGTGCTGCTCTGGTGGGACCTGAGATGCAGAGATGGGTTTTCTCCAGAGAATCCTGAAAGACCCCTCATAACTTCAGAGCCTCCCTTGCATAGCAGAGTGTTAAATTCTGCCCCTCTGCATATTGGAGTAATGTCTTTACTTCCTAATGGTTCCGTCTGTCTTTGTTGTGACTAATCTTAGAAGCACTGTATACTATTCCTGAACTGTGTAACTGTATGCAAAAAACCAGGTATTTCCTCACATAACAAATCCATAATATTTTGAAAGCCTCATCTACTGCGAAACTCAGAAGTAGATGAGCAATTTTTGTTGCACCTTGTAATTTTAGCTTCTAGCTCCTGTAATTAATATTTTCCTGTTTTGGCAATCTTACAGTTAAGGTAACAGATTTTGCTGAAGAAGAATTTCCAGAGCAGGCTGCTTGTAAAAAGTGCATTTTCATTAATTCTCCTGAAAGAGGATGCTTGTGGTTTTTCATAACAAGAGTCCCGTGACGAGGACAGGGCAGTGAAAGCCACACTACTGCAGGTGGTGGCATCACAGTTATCCTCATTCAGCTTCTCAAGAGTCCATGTCCAGTTGCCAATGCCAGCTGTGTGATGTCTTGTAGAATACTTACAGTGAGAGTTTTCATTCATCCTCTTGAATTAACCCAAAATGAGTGCTAAACCATCAGCAGTGTTACTGCTGATGAATAATATCCTCACTGCAGCAGCTTCCTGAGGCAGCATCAGTGGGGAAGGTATAACAAGCACAGTACTCAAATTTCCTGCAGTCTGGTCTCAATTGAATTTCTCACTTCATTCAAAGAAATATGCTCCACAGAACTCAGAGTTCTGTGTCTTCAACCACCCTTGCAGCTTGTTCCAAATTAGGTTGTGGTTCTGGCCACCTGTCATTACACTGCCAGCTACTATTAAACCATCAAAGCAGTATTTTAGTTGCTTTGATGTAGTCTGGAATTGTATCTACTGCTGAATGATGATTAGATTAAATGTTACAAATGTATCCAAAGGGAATAGAAGCACCAGTCTAATCTTGATCCGCTACAGTTTAATTTTAAGTGTTTCCTTATGTTTCTATTATTGCTGATGCATTCCTTTGTATTTACACATGCTAGGACAGCAGAAACAGCCTCTTGGAACAGCATTAAAAAGCTGCCATTAACACAGTCTGCCTTATTAATGTGGTGTTTCATACATCACAGCTTCAGAAAGCTCTAGAGAATGGATAGTGGAAGTGTCATTTCCTCTTTTTAAATGACAGTCTATTTTAACAGATATTGGAAAAGTACTGAGGGAAAATTAAGTTCTTTTGCTCAGGTTTGGTAGAGCAGTCTGGCTTCTCCTGGAGATTTGGTGGGCACATTGATGCCAGACCTCTTGCTCAGTTAACACTTGAGTGTGTCTTCAGTGTCTGGGTGTGTGTCCAGCCCCTGCCATGGTCTAATGGTTTATGTCTTCCTAGAAAACATAATTCCAAACTGGATGCTGACAGCTCCTTCTCTTGGGAATGCTACCTGTGTCCAGGGGAATGGAAGGAAGACACCCATTAGCAGCTACTGCTGGACTTGTTTAGCAGCCAGTCAGCCTGAGCTCAGAGCCTGCAAACATCTGGCTTTTTGTCTGAGGAGAAATTAATGTTGTATAATTACAGAAGGGCAAAGATCCAAAGAGAAAAAGAGAGAAGAAAAGTATTGCTCTAGTGAAATGTCTGATGCTGCACGATGTGTTTCCTTTCACATAAGCAAGAACATTTTTAAGTTCAATCTTATGTTTCAGTTTTTCTGATTTTCAGCGAATTGCAATAATACAAAAAGGTTAAGTATAGGCTTCAAAGGAAGGTTGGCTTTATGATTAGGAGCATGGAAAAGACAAATATGTTTTCCTCTGGTTTGTTCCTGGCTGATTGCAGTAAAATGTAGACAGGGAGTTATTTCTATTTAGATTTTCCTTTTATTCTACAGCAAGAGTCAAGTGTACTTCAAATCACCCTTCCAAGTAGACCATCTACATGATGTTTGGCAAGTGGCAACATTTTAATTGTGGTAGGTCAGGGAAATCTTTCAAAATGGTCCATGAACAGAGCTGTGCAATTTGTGCCATGATTTGAATTCCTCTCCATTGAAAACGGGCCAAGTTGTGAAAAATTAGGAATTGTCATTGACATCAGTTCAGATTCAAAGTGTTCCTGATCCAGTGCAGTCCAAAACAGTGTGGACACAATATTTAGGGCCAGATCTCAAAGATGCTGAAGTAAAGATATAATTTTACCCAGATTTTCATGTCAGCAGCAGTGGGGTGTGCCTTTCCTGAAGGTTTTCAGTGCCTAATTCATGTGTGAGAAGAGCTTTTGAGAAGCCCTATCATTATTTGTGTTTTAGAACTACGTGGGAACAGAAACTGTATAGTTACATTTGCTTTTGAAGGAGAAATAAACCTCACTTAAAATATGCATTCAATTGAAAAAAAAAAATTGTGGCAAAACCTCCTCACAATTACATATTTGAAACGGATAGGGTTTTTTAAAGTAGTCAAAACTTATAAGATGGGAGACTTTTAAAACAAATTATCTCACATTTTCTCAAACTCTACATAAAGCTGCCATCAAGTGCTTTCCTTTACAACAGGAAGAGATAACTAAATTCTAGCAAAAAACTTACCCCGTTCACATTATCCTGAGGTTACAAGAAATCTGAAATTATAGTGAGTAAGTTTTCCTGCAAAGGTTTCAAGATAAATGTTAACTGCTGCTCTCTTTTCTTGTAGTGAGAAGCTTTAGTCTCTTACTCATGCAAAGGATAATGATGGTCTGTAATTCCCCAGGGCAGGTTTTCATGGTGTGCTGGAGGATAACTGATTTTGTGTGAGAATATCAAAATCCCAGGTCTGAAGACATTGCCACTACTACAGTGAAAAGAATGAAAAATAAGCTGATTGTCCTTGAATTAAGGTGAAATGATGCCTTTCTACCCACTATGGCAGTTGTTGCATGGACATACAAAGCTAATGAGCAGTATTAGGGAAATAAAAAGGACCTACTAGTGATGAACTCTTTCCATACTGAACTATGGGAGGGAATGAAGGGCATATGAAGTATATTTTGGTGTAGAAATCAGGTTTTTGTCTGAAGAAAACAACTAGTTCAGCTAGTTGTAAATAGCCTATAGTAAAGATATTTTATATATATATATATATATATGTATGTATGTATATTACCAGTCACAGTGGGCTTAATCTTGGTGTCCAAACTTAGGAGTTACATCACTAAGTAGAAATATGCCCTGAACTCATCCAGTCTTTACTATGGCTCTGTTCTGGTAGGTGCTGCATTTTAACCAGGTGGATGTTTCACCTCTTTGCAGAACAAGTAAATATGTAAGAAAATGAACAGTCAGCAGCCCTAATCCAAGGGGAGTTTAGTATTTGTGTAATTTGCAGGAGGAAAAATAAAAATATGTTGTTATTTTAAACTTGGGGGAAGGGGTGGAAGTCTCCTTGATGAGAACTGGTTTTCTTTGTTACATTTACTTTCCTGCATCAGTGTGGTATCCACGGCTCAGCCACTGCTGAAATCACGCTGCCTGATACACACTTCTTAAAGGAATACAGTAATTCATCGCTGGCTCCTAATTTTCACTTCATGAGAAGAAGGCTTTTTGTCTTTCTTTTCACCATTTTAACACCATAACAATATCTAATTGCATAGTTCCAGTCCGTTACGTCCTTCACTTTACCAGGCAAACTCGGCCTTGAACGGTGTGTTCCCCTCAGCAAAGCCCAGACAAGTGCTGGACTGAAGTGGGCAGGTTTCTCTCTCACTGTAGAAATCTCTTGTCGTGTTCATCTGTGTTTTAAAAATGTAAACACACCTTGGTGGGCTGAGACCTTGCTTGGATGACCTTTCTGCAGTAAACAGTGAAGATGTGGTATTTGAAAATGTGGAGTATTTGAGGGCTGCAATATCAGCTGTGTGCAGGCAGGCACTGGGAGGAGGAAGCCCCAGGTAAATGAGGTGTTAGTGGAAGAAAGATGGCTCAGAGCCCTGGAAATATTGGGACATTCACACTGTTCTGCTCTCTTGCTGATGTAAAGCTTCCTCCTCACACATCAGCAGCACTAATTCCAATTGCCAAGAGCAAATGTGTTCCTTGGTAGCTGTGGAACAGTTCCTGAGTGATGCATGGGCTCAGGGCTGAGCTTTCTTACCCTTTTCTGGGATAATATGGCTTTCTTAATTGGATGTCATCTCTGCTATAAAATATATTTTATTTTCTCACTTTGGATGGGAAAGACATTTGTAAAGAAAAGGCCCAAGTAGCTGGACTTCAGTGGGTCTTTCATTGAGTTCATCAAACTTTAAGAAAGTCAAAAATAGCCTCCTAAAACTAGCAAGTCTCTAGTTATTAATCAATAATGAGAAGAAAATACTTATAATGTCAAAAACAATGGAAATGCTCATAGACTAGGGATAAAAAAAATTATGTTAGCTGAGAATAAAAAAAGCATTGGATTGTCTATTTTAAGCATAATAATGAACAGAAAAGTAACTATGGAAATGACAGCTCAGTGTCTTGTGCTCATTCCCCATCAGAGACCTCCACACTAGATCTACAGCACTTACAAGTTAAGACTTCTGTGACACTTTTACAACTGAAATACACATTTAGAAATCAGGATATTTCAATTTGGTTGGATGGGACAAAGTGAAAAGTGTGTTGTGTCAGTTTTCCCATTTGCTGTGACAGAAAAGGTTGATTTTTTTCTTTTTTTTTTATTGTAACCAAGAGGTTAGAAAGGGATATAAAACCTAGGTCTGCAAGTCAGAGTATGGAGTCTAACAGTCAGGTGGAAGGGACCAGAACATGTGTTTTAATTGCCCTCACAGGAGCAAAATATTACCCAAATGTGCAATTGATACAACCAGTTCTATTTACAACTGTGATTAAATCTGTTATGACTTTGGGTTTGGGGGGAGGGGGAGGAATGGGAGATAATCTATAAAATCCTTCAAAAAAAAGATTCAAATGTGAGGAGATTTGGAGACTCACTAAGGATTTGGATCTCTGCTTCTTCAGGGAGGTCCGAAGCCTGGAACTCTCCAGCTACATCATAGTCACTGTCAAATCAGTATTGATTTTTCCCCTCTGTCTCATTCTAGACATTTCTACCACCTTGCATATTATAAACTGTTCATTTTTGCTCGAACCTTAGATTATAAATAGCAATACTCAGCACTTTTGCTTCACAGTAAATTGTTGGGGGAGAAGGATTCGAAGCAATTTTAATCATATTGTCAAAGGCAGAATAAGCTAATGTATCAAGCTGAGGGTTTTCTCCAGTTTTATGACATAATTACTCGTGTATTAGACCCACAACAAAAATAATAGCTCTGCAAGTGCAATGTTTTTAAAACTTTATTAGTACTGTTTACCTTAAGATAAAATGAGTAATTACTAGCCCATTAAATACTGACAGGTAACCAGTTACAAGAAAGACGTTGTCAAGTTGTTCCAGCTCAGTAAAATCAATCTTTCACTGCTATGCTTAATTAAGGTAATTCCAGCTTGGCTCTTATGTAAAGCTCAGCTGGAATTCAGGAAAAATAAGCCTTGAAAAGAAGCAATACTGCTGTACTGTGTAGCATTTTGCAACTAAAGAGTTAATAGTTAATTGTTTCTGCCATTCATAATGAGATGGAAGGCATCAGATGACAAACACTGCTGGCATTATTCCCACTTTATTTAGGCCCTGCGTATGAGCTGGAGTTTTACATCTCCTTGCATGAGTAGTTTCATGTCTGGGGGCTGCCAAAACCTAACACTTTCAAAAATCTGCTGTTTGATTGTGGGTGAGGTTTTTTTTATTTCTGGAGGAGACTGAATGTGAGCTACCAACACACAGCACAGCATCCCTGACTCCGGTCCAAACGGGCTCAACTGGGCCCTGACAGCACTTGCAGCTTTCCTACTGTTGGATGTGCAGTTTTGTGATGAACATGACATGACTGCAGGATTCACTGAAAGCTTAATGCCTTGAAGTCCAATTTTCAGCACCTGCCACAACTGTAAACTACTTAAAAATAGAGCTAAATTAATTCATAGCTAAGTTTCTGTAAATACGAATATAAAGTCTCTGTCTCCTCCAGTGGAAGTTTCTGCTTTAATTCTTGCCCCGAGTTTGTTCCATCTTTGAGGTGTCTTATGGTGTCTAGAACAAAAACCAAGTAAATACTGTCTCATTTCTTAAATGCTGGGAAAAAATATTCTTATTATAAAATTACCTGTAAAACCTAGTCCAGTGGGGTTTTATGTAAATCAACTGTTGCCTGCACTTGTGTGGAAGTGCCAAGGAACTGCATGGAGGGATGATTTAATGCACTGATTGGGAAACTGGTTCTACCCTATCCAGCCTGGGGAGGGCAGGCAGCTGGAGAGGGGTCTGCCAGAGAATTGTGGCACAACAGTTGGGTCAGATTTGGAGCTTTCTTAGGGTTGTCCATGAATATTTGGTATTGTGGATAAAAAAAGGATTATCCACTGTGGTGTGCAGAGAACTCCCAACTTGCTGGAATGAGCAGAGGAGCTACATGTGCAAACTCAGAGGTGATTTTACCTGGAATAGAAGGTCCACACTTGGTGGACTTTGGATTGTGGTAGGAGGCTTGGGGAACAGGTAGATGTTGGTATAATCAGAAGCACTGTTTGAGGACAACAAAGTGATAATGGGCAAGTGAAAGGTTTCACAGAATCCCAGAATATGCTGAGTTGGAAGGGACTCACAAGGATCATCGAGTCCAGCTCTTAGCCCTGCACAGGAGCATCCCCAGGAGTCACACCCTGTGCCTGAGAGCAGGAGGGGATTGTCTTCCTTTTCTGGTAGAGGCTCAGTGATCTTCTTTCACAATGTATCAGGTGTATGAGCAAAAGCATTTCAGTATTTACAGTCAGTGTGCTCTACACTGTTCCAGTGCATGTTGGCTGATGGAATCAGCATCATGTACAGCCCATGACCTCCACAGCAGCTGATTAACCACTGGGGGGTGGTGTGGAAAATAATTTGGAACTTATTTTGTCTTTCCTTCACCCCCACCCTTGTGATGCTCCCGTGTTTTCCTGCTGCAGCACATTCTTCAGCACGTCCTTATTCTGTTATTTCCACAGTAGCACCTTCAGTGAATGCACTGGGTCTGCTGTGATGTAAAATACATCACTACTCGGAACCTTCCTCCTCAAAATAATTACATTCCTGGATAATTGTTTATTTTCAGAGACTGTTCCATATTGTATCTGCTCGCCCCCAATCTAATTTTATTTTGATGGGCTAAAATATCAGCTGTGCTGTTCTCAAGCCTGGAGTTAATGTATTCATTAGTTATAATTGCTTCCAATGTGTCCCCACCAATCTTAGTCCTCTGGTTACTTAATGATTCTGATTGGATGTTCAACACTTTTATCTGGGTTAATTTACTATTCATAGTACAATGATGGATTATTCATTTTGTTACCCAGATTACAACTGTAAATGGAGTTATACATCATCAATGAGAGCACCACAGAATCATTTAACTAAAAAATGCCTTCTAGTTATCTTGAAGCAGCAAAGATATTCACATAAAAACTTTGTGGCTGGCACTGCTTCCTGCCCGAAGATGGCTGAATTCATTAGCCTGCTATGAATTGCCATAAAATTCTGCAAATGCTACTTTTAAACAGTGTTTTATGTACCTAAGTGAGCACATATGTATATAAATTATGCTGGGGGAAACTTAATAAAATGTAAAACAAAGTGAGTGGTAGTAAAGAGTTTATAAAGGGCAGTGGATTGGAGCTCAGAACTCTCGAGCTCTGTTCAATACTTTGAATTTAAGGAGGTGAAAAAACACTATAAAACCTTTAAGTTGGAGCCACAGAAGGAAAAATGGCCAAGCCTAGTGTCTCTCTGGTCATTAATGTAACAAGCCCCAAAGCTACAGCAGTGCTGGCAACTGATCTATTAAAGATACATATTGGACTTAGTCTGGACTGGTCTAAAATTCCCAAGGGCTGTTTGGGTAAGATAAATGTTCATTGAGTCCAAATGAAATGAGTGCTGTGTGTTGACAGGATATTTAAATGTGCCAAAAGACAGGCTTTGAATACACAGGATACAGGGACTTTCACCAGGACTTGGAGATGCCTCTTGCATTCACTCATGGTCTCATGTTCTAAAAACATGGGGAAATCAGACCTGATATCCACAGATAACTTCACATTTCTGCTATTCTTTGAGCCATTTTGCATCTTAATTGTAAACTTAAAGAGTATTTAAAGGAAGGCAATAACTCTACTATATATTTGGGTGGTTCTTAGCTTGTTGGGGTGTTGATGCTTAAAATGATTTATTTATTCTGAGAAATATACTGAATAAAAATACTGAATAATCATGTTAATTAGGAAAGTATCTCAAAGGAGAAGAATATTCTACCATTAAAAACATTCTTGCCTCTCTGCTTGTGAAATACACTTCAGTCACTTTGGCTGAAAGCATATGGGGAGATTTGAGTAGGTAAAGATGGAGTTACAGAAGCAGAAACTTTGGGAACTTTTCAAAATCAGGAAATCAGCACAAATATGGAAAAGATCTCTCTGTAAACTCCATGCCAGTCAATATTTCCTGGCTTCAAACCCTGGAGCATGAAATATTGATTATAAGCATTTCCCCTAAAAACAAGGGATAGAAAATGGAAAAACTAAGCTTGTATCCAACTTCAGAAACTGTGGGACAATGGAACTCTGAGGGAAGCTATCTTTTCATTTATAATTCTGAATAAATGGTTATATTTTACATCTTGGAGGCTCATTGCATTACCATTTTATCATGAAAAACTGTATTGATTCCCCCAAAAAATTGTTGAATGTTAGCAGGAAAATACTATTCTGAAAATGAGTATTTTCATTTAATGAGTAGCAAAACCTTTCTCAGCTGTTTTACACATAGGCAGCAGATTTCTTGGATTCCCTCATTCCATAAATATCTGAGCAGTCCCCTTGTAGAACAGAGGCATTTCCTCTGCTGATTCAGAGGATCAGACCAGATGATCCCTGTGGCTCCTTTGCTCCTGAGCCCAAGGACAGGATGAACCAAGAACTGGGAAAGACATCGCTGAGGAATTGAGGATTTTTAAAAGCTTTCCCACAGATGCACAAATTCAGCATTGAAAAAATGTTCTAAGAATTCAAAAATACCTCATCAATCCCTACTTTTTAATATCCCTTTTCATTCCTGCAAGAGTTTCTGCCTGGAATCAATTTTCTTCAGAGATGTATTTCTTTAATTAAAATAGTTTTTATCCCTGTCACTGATGCAACATCATCTTTATGTTCCTCTTGAGTAACACCTACAGCCAAGCATTCCTTGGAAGCATTTGTCAGTTTGGTGTTTGAGCTCTTGTAACATTCTGGGATCATTTTATTGCCTTTGCAAGTGAGTCTAGAGGGGGGAAAAAAAAGGTATGAAGGAAACCTGTCAATGCTACACTTCCTATTAAGTGCTGTAGTTTTACCTGACAGTGAGGAGAAAAAACAACCTGATAAATGTGGAGGTATGGGAGAAATCACTGGAGGAAAGTAGCAGCAGAGCTGAGGAAGTCCCAGAATTTATAAGATATGACCTGAAAATAGGTCTTTGCTGTTTAGCAACAAAATAAACTGATGGGTTTTTTTCAGTTGAGTTTTGAGCTTGTGGGATCTGATTGTCTTCTTGTGGTGTAAATTCGGAATAAGTTGGGAATAACACCATGGTAGTCACAAATAAAGTAATAAATAAATAAAACAAAACAAATGAAGCAATAAATAAAACAAATAAATGGCTCTATTACTGTGCCATGCTGGAATTTTGTTCTCTTGGAATCCAGCAGTCAAATGAGTTTGTTACTGGATTGGGCCCTGAATGAGCATCATTCATAAAAATTCAGAGGACAGAAAAATGGAACCAGTCAGTGAGAGGAAGGAAAAGTAGTCTAAAATATCTTTTCCCACCTCTGGAGTCTGTTTTGAAAGAGGATGTGGAAAAATTCTCACGAAAATCTCTAGCAAGCTAGAATTTAATCGAAGTCAAGGAGGAATATCAAAGTGAGAAAAAGTCAGAAATAAAATGTAAAAGAAGAGTGGTAAATTCAGAAATGAAAACTAGAGGGGTTTAATGCCAGTAGACATTAGTCTGAAAGACAGAACATGTCAAAATAAAGGGAATGTTGTGCAAGAAAAATCAGTGCAGCAGGAGATTTTTTGACTTTTCAAACCTAAATGGACAAACTTATCTTTAATTTTATTTTTTTTTTTTAGTTCTCTAAATGCTATTTTAACCTGCCAGGTTATGAATTTCTGTATGGAGTGGTATTCCTCTGCATTTCCAGAGATCTGGTAAAAAAAGGAAAAGGATCAGAACTGTTGCTCTGCGTGGGCAGTGATGGAAGAGCTGCCTTTAATCCTGTGAGCTTCCCTTGCAGAGCTCCCAAGGAAAGCATTCCTGTGGCAGATGCATCCTGCTTGGAAAAACACTGCCTTGACAGAACATCACAGGAGAGGGATGGAGGAAACCCATATGCAGAACTTGCAGTAAATCCCTTCCTTGTGCTTTGCCTCCCCCTGCTGAGTTTGGCCCATCCCAGGGAGGGCTCTGAGCCCTTGGAGGGGGAGGCAGAGGCAGGACTGGGAATGTTTTCCTGGTGTTGGATCAGGGGCTGCAGCTTCTGGTGGGTTTTCCTCTCTAGCTTCTAATTTAGGAGTAGCAAGGTTTGATTCAGAAAGAAGCCACAAACACAGATATTTTAGTGATTTAGAGGGGTTATAATTTTATAAGAATGTGAAGGATGTCAAGTCTGCTGGGTTTGGGGACCTTGATCCTTTACAACAACATGCCTGTAAAGCATCAAAGACAAGTCTCACTTTTATCAATATCTATTTCTTTTCATTCTGAGCTGGACCCTTTGTTTTGAGAGCCACAGAGGCATTTAGGGATTGCCTCCCAGAAATCTGTGCAAGTTCTTGGTGCATTTGTTCCTAATAGTGGGGGTTTGAATATCTTGCATCAAGCACAATTTTACTCAAATATGTGAATTACAGATGTGCTTATGAGTTATCAGGAGGAGAGCCCAGATAAGTGGAATTCTGTAAACACCGGAGCTGCTTCTACTTTTTAGTAACATGTGCTCTGAAAAAGAAACACTCATAACCTGGTTTGGGCTAAGAACATTCCAAAAAAATTCAAATCTCAAACTCAATTACTGGGATTTGGCGACCTTACAAAAAGGAGCAGCAGCTGATTAACTGATGAGGGAATAAACAGCAGCACTGGAACGTGACCTTTAAAGAGCAGCTCGTGAAAATCTTTTGAAACATTTCTCCTCAAAGTGTACGTCAAGAATCTACTTTCTGTGGTTGTTCTCCTCTTTCTGTATTGCTGCTGATCTGACACTCTGGCATTGGGGGTTTGTGCTGTGGGTTCCCTGGAACTCTGGTGTTCCACAGGCTGTGTGTCCACACGTGGGAATAACCAAACCAGGACAAGGGAGGTTGTGCTACCCCTGTTGCTTTGAATGGGAACATTATTATGATTATTTACCTCATGGAATATACAATCTTCTATTCAGTTCTTAACTTGATCCATGAAATACTTTATTACAGTGTAAGTGATCACATTAATTAAGTCAAAAAAGTGCTAGAGCCAGACCCAGAATTGCTAATAAACTTTCATATCACTGTAATTGGATTATCTTCTTAATAACAAAAATAATATTAAGAAACTATAGTGTCATTCAGTCACAGTTCTTAAATATAGCCACGCAAAAGAAAGCTGGAGATCACTTTTAATTCTTGTATTCCAAAGGGTTGGAGTGTGGATACATGAATGTAATCAAAGTAGAAGTACTAGAAAATATTTAGGAATAGTTTTTTATTTACTCTTAGGCAAACTATCATATACTAAAGCTGACTTCTTTCATAGGGTACAAGGGAGATTGTTAAAATGGAACTTGTTGTCATATCAATGTGGTTTATCAGAATTAAAATGTGATATATAACAAGCTCTACTTCAAGCAAGAATTTTCTTATAACCTTTTTTGTTGACTTTCAGCTGTGGAGTAAAGGAAACTTTTTTCTGTGAACAGTAAATTAATTTCCACATTTTAATTAGATCATCTACAAGGTTTTGTCTATATTGAAAAAACAAGGGAAAATAGAAATCCCTCAGATGTTTGAACACACCATCCAAAACTTCTCTTGTAACTTTTATATTAAAAGTCAGTCGAATCCTGTAGAATCTGTTCTCCATAACACTGTCGTAGTTATGAATAAATGGGAACATTTATTTTTCATTTACATTCCTCCCACTTTTATTACCTTTTGCTCATCCATTGCTCTGCCTCTGGGTTGTTTCTCTGAAGGGATGCTGACAGTCAATACTTCCCTATCAGAACTCCAGAAGCACCCAAAACTTCAGGAATAATTCAAAGGCATCCAAAGGAACAGCCACCTGTGTTCATTTGCCTTCTCTTTGTTCCCACAGAAACAGTTGAGTCCAAAGAACGTGACCCAGACCTGAAATGCAGACGGGTCCTTCCCCTAATCTGCATAGAAAAATAAAATATTTGTATATGAAATTAAATTCAGTTTATTTCAGTTAAACCTGGAAAAGGTGGTTACTATCTCACAGATTCCCTTTCGCAAATCAATTTGTTTTTTCAGGCTGGAAAAGGATCCAAGAGCTCCTTATCTCCCTGGCTGTTGTGGGTTTTTTCCTCCCCCGTAAAAAAACCCTTATGTGGCCAGTACAAAGAGAATTTTTTATGCTTTTCTGAGTGAATGCCAAGAAAAAAAGAACCAGAAAACAAAGACTAAACCCTTCTTGAATTTGCTACTTTAATTTTCTGACAGTCTGTCACAGAGAAGCATAAAAATCCTAAATATTCCGTTTATATATTTCCTTTAAAACTATTTGGGAAGCTGAGTGTGCACCAGTCTTTGAAGACACTCTAATCTAGGTTGAAAGCATAAGAGGAGGCACATTAGAAACTTTTCTTCTTCCTTTTGTTTGCTCTTCAAAATTGAATGGGACAAATCATCCGAGCTCAGTTCTCTCCAAAGCCACTGAACACCTGCCACGAGATGAGCACTGTCAGGCTCTGCCACTCCTGCACAGCCTCAGCATGGGGATCAATCACTGCTTTTCCCCTCTTTGTCCACCTCCCATCATCCAGCCTTCCCAGCTTCTTTCCCACTGCTGTCTTTCATAAATCCTGGCTTTTTAAGACATTTTGTTTCCACCAGCTTGACAACAAAAATGTGGGGTTTTTTAATAAGTTTCTTCCAACGTTACCTTCGGTTTTTTGTCTTTTCCTTCTGCGCTCCCAAGGAAATTAGGTTTGTACTGTTAGTGTGACTGTCCAGTTACCCATCTCTGTCAGGTCCAAAATTTCTGAGACATTTATTAGTTACGACCAAAGGAGATGAACAGGTGTTGTAAAAATAAATGAGCTCCTGGTTTCGTTTTGGCCAAGTAAAATGTATTTATTCACCAGCCTGTGAATGCTTGTAGCTCCAGTTATATCTAATATCATATGTAAATATATGTGTGTTGGTCTATGTAGTGGTAGACCAACCTATACCACATCCTGCATCAAATATTATAAATAGATATTCAATTATAAATCTATTCTATTCAAATAAAAGTGTCCACTACAAATGTCATGTAAAGCAGATATTTTAAGTGCAGTGAGTGTTATTCAGCCAAGCAGCCATTGCTTGATCCCATTCTCAGGGACAGTGGTTAAAAACTTTGCAAAAAACCCCTGAAAGTTGGTGGTATCTGTCATTCCCCCAAAAATGACTCCTGGAAATGCTGCTTCCTGTAATAAAATTGCAATAAGGCAAATAATTTAGATGTCTTGAACAAGCCTGCTGCGGACACAAGGTACAAATATTAAAGTTCTCTGCTACTTCTGTGTTTAATCAAAACACGTTAATTTAAAATATGCATTTCAATCCCAGTCATTTCATATTGTATATATGTGTACTGGTAAAATAAATATAGGTCTAGTATTGTTTAATAAAAGAATAACAAAATGATTCCTGACATAATCACCTTAAAGCTTATCCCTGACCTCATATATTTTAATTATGTATAAGAGCTAGAAGATCTCCTGTGCAACAAGGAGCCCTTCATTACCTGTAATTCCTATTTTATAACTTTTTTGTTTGATCTGCTCCAGGATTCATTCTGAAGAAATTCAGCAGAATAAATTATCATTCTCCCCAACCATTTGACTGTAGCTTTGAATATATAATGTATCCACCCATGTATATTATTTATGAAAGATTGATTATTCTTTCATCTCAATATCCCTTTTATGTCAAGAGAATTTCAGATTTAACACTTCCCTTCCCAGACACAAAGAGCAGCTGCCCAAAAGCGTGTGTGCATCCCACGGGGGCATTTCAAACCAGCTGGAAGCTGCTCTGGGGATGTCAGTGGGAGCTGCCGTTATATTTTTGACTCAGGCTGCTGAAGAGAACTCAAGGGCTGGGAAGGGGAATAGGTGCATGGACTTGGGTATAATTTGTGCCCTGATGGACAAAACATGGTCTTTTAAAGCTGAATCAACATGGAATTTTAAATTAAACTTTTGGCTCCGATTTACTGCTTTGCTGCAGCAGTTTTTGACCAGAGTGCAGTCATAGTGAGTTGAAACCATCAAGTGGATTTCTTGTCCACCAGTAAGACTGAGTTAGATCTAACTTTGTATGGCTCTTGCAGCACAGACTTTTAAATCTTTTTATTTCTGATCTTTCGTGCCCCTTGGTTTCCTTGTTCCATCACTGTAGAGAGTTTTCTCCCACCTGTGTGTCCAGTTACCTAAATTTGCTTACTTGCTCAGTTTGGTTTGTGTTTTGGTTTTTTTGGGGGTAGGGGTGAGGGAGGGCAGAGATGAAGGAATAGTCTGGGGGGGCAGGGATTAAGGTTTCTGTCCCATTGAAATTCTTGCTGCTTTTTCCAAGAACAAGAAAATTCCTTTTTCTGTCTCCTCTGTGCAGTTCTGTGCTTATTCAAAGAAAGGTTTTTACAGAGGAAACCAGGGGAGGCACTGGAGTAAAGCCTCTGCATGACTGAACTGAGCCCCTGGAGCTGCACTGGGCTGCAGTGCTCTGTGCTGGAGGCTGCTTTTCTCCCCCCGGGGAGGTTCTGGCCGAGTTTGGTGGGGCTGGCTGGGGATGTGTCTTCACCAAACACACTCGATGCTCAGCCAAAGGCTGTGCCCTTCCCATCTGCTGCCATGGCATTGCTCCTGCTCAGGGTGATGTGCCAGCTCTAACAGGGCAGAAGTGCCAAGGAAAGATTGGTTTGGATAGGAGGACTTGTTTCTGCTGTAAGGGCAGGAATTCCCCCCTCTGGAATGTTCCTGGCATGTGTGTGCTCTGCTTTCTGCCTGCTGTTGTTTCTGTCTGCAGCACCTCCTCCTCCTGAAGCTGCTCTCCCAAACACTGTGAAGTCAAGGATGCCCTCAGGCTTCACTGTGCCTCCCTCAGCACTCTGCTGAACTGCAGACAGTGGCTAATCCGGCCTGAGGAAATGATTTCTAGTGTTTTAAGAGCTAACCAAGAATTCTGTGGTTGATTAGGGTACCTCATCCTGTTAGTTCTTTGAATATTACTTACTTCTCTTGCTATCTGATCACTGTCCTGTCTCTTAAATAAATATTACACTCCCATGCATTTAGTTACTCAAAGGGTACCTTTGTAAGTATCTCTGTAAGTGAAGGGCTTCCTTTTTGTATTTATAATTAAACTGATGTCATTGTTCTAAGCTCCTCAAGCCATTCTAACTGATCCTGAAGCTCTTAAGGTTAGAAGTTCCCTTCTTTCAAAGATACCCATTTTAATAATTTATCTGTTACTCTTCTAATATACATTTCTTTTTGAACTTATCTTTGAGAGGAAAAGGCAGTTAACAATGAGAAAGAATGTATTTGCAGTCCTAGGCTCCCTTGTCTCTTTTTTTTCCTGAAGTACTTTCTATTCTACCCACCCTTTTTGGCAAAACCTAAAGAATTTATCATTTTGGGTCCACTTTAATAGAAGCTTGTCAGTAGCGTATTAGATAGCCATGCTAAAGATGTGTAGCTCAAATTTGAAGGTGGATTTTCTATGGAAAATATATATTTAGACATATTCTGAAGCTGTCAGAAGGTCTTCTGCCTTCTGTGGTGTTCTGACTATGAACACGAGACTGAAAACAGTGAGTTTGGAGTCATTTTATAAAAGGATAGAAAATTTGGCTACAGAAATCATTATAAACAAACTGAATTGTTCGTAGAAGGAAAATGGACTTGCTGTGTGAAGATTAACTGTCTGTTATCTGTGGAGCAGGAGGAGAGAGCAGTCAGTGGCTCAGGATATATCACTTTGCAGTAGCTCAGTATCTCTGCCTCCCACTCACTTAATATCACTCTATCAGTTAATTTTATTCTTCTACAGAGATTTTTTTAATTACCTTTTCTTTATTCTCTCCTTTCCAACTTAATGACTGAAGAATTACTAATTGTAAATCAGAATGTCTGAAGACGAAGAGACCAGCGCTAGAACTCAGGACTGAAGGAAACCAAAAACTTTATAACTTTCTCACAAGATACCTGGAGATTTCCAGTTAAACTCCACAGTTTTCAGACAGGAGAAATGCAGAATATATCCTATAAAAACCCAACTCTGTTAGACCTGTGCACAGGGAGAAAAGGAACATTCTCCCAGGGTGCTTCAAGATTTAACAGGAATGAGACAAGCCCAGGAACAGATTCCAGAGTTCCTTTCCAGCTTCACCCTGCAAGTGAAGCTGGACCAGTGAATTGTTAGTCTCAAGAACATGTTAAACTTTAGATTTCCAAATGACTGTCAGGTTATTTAGAAGAGCTGTAGAGTATCAGCAAATCTGGAATATCATTTCCTTCTAATGACATTTGTGCTGTATATGTGAATCAAAAAGTCAAATAACATATTTCATTTTCATCACAACATGATTTTCCCATCTGACATTATTACAGGGTCAAATAAACATTGCAGGGGAAGGAAATAAATCCAAATTTGAAGTCTGAAAGGGCAGTCATATTTCTTGAATGTTCTGAATGTCAGCTTTTTGATAGGAAACTAATACAATAGCAAGGAGTGTGTACATTTGGAGTTGTCTTTTGTATTTATATCAGAGTTTAATTTCTTTGAATCCTTGGTATTCCCCATTCAGCAGCATCTTGTGGCATTTATAATGTTTCTCTTAAACTGCAGCAAATGAAAAGCCTTGAAAGGTCAGACATTCTTTACCATAGAAAATAAAATAAAGCCAAGTTAATAGATGTTATTTAATAAAGTAGAAAATGATGTCTCACAGAGATGTGTTGTTAAAGATGAACTTCCCTGAGAGTTTTGGTTTCATAGAGTGTCTCATAGATTTTAAGTTCTTCTGGCCAAATATTACATTGAGTGTCCTAATAATAAATAAGATTTGGGTTTTTTTTTAAATTCTGGGCTCTGTTGTGCCCTGTGACTATAATGGTAAGTTATCATTCAGAGAAAGACAGATTAATAGAGTCTCCTCTGACCTACCTGTCCTGGAAAAGGAAATCTGATGTCAAAAATAAGAACAGTAGATTAATATTTAATTCAATAGCTGAGAATAGGCAATGTTCTCCCACTTTGTAATGTTAGAGTTGGGTTTGATTTTTAGTCCTTGTGGTAAGAATAAGTAAAGATGAACTTCAGTGTAAGATAACCCCAAAAGATTTTGGTTTAGGGTTTTTTTGAGGATATCCACAGTTATTTCTGATAAAAAGCTGACTGGCATTCTCCCTTGCCAAAATGGGTCATAATATTCAGCAAATTTAGCTGCTGTTTCTCTATGGAGTTACCTTATAATGGTCTGAATTTTCTACACCCAGTGGTGAACTCTAGTGAGATTTTAAATAAAATTATTACTTTTTAACTTGTTCCCTTGGTCCTAAATAGCTTGGGGCATATTTATCTCTATACTAACAATTTTCTTCTAAAATAATCCTCCTAGAATGAACTAACCTGTTAATGCTTATAAGTATTTGCTCTGAACAAAGAGTTTAGAAGACACTGATGTCTCCAGTCCCCTCACTACTCACAGCTTTGGTGTTAGACAGGGCACTGCTGTTTTCAGATTTCAAACCTCACTCTAAATGAGCACAAGTTAATTGACTGAGCATTGGAACCCGAAAGGATCTAAGAGATTGTTTCCTAAATTTGGAGAAAATTTTAATTTAATAGGCAAGAGTTCAGTTCTGCATCTCAGACCTTCAACTGGTGTTACAACCAACGAGGCACCTGAAGGAACCAACACATCAAACACATTTCTGCAGGTTCCTGTAAAGCACAGACAGAAATGAGAGTTTTTATTGTGCCTGCTAAAGGAATGTATGGAAAAAAATAAAAGTACTCTCTGACACTGATACTCTAGTAGGCAAAAATATTCCCAACCCCGAAATAATGGTAACCCAGATTGTCTGATGAGTCAGACGAGCTCTGGGAGCACAAGGGAGTTACTGAAGCTGCCCCAGCCAAGAGCAACCTCACAGTGTTCTGGCCTGGGGCATAAACTGCTCCTTTTCAGGGAACAGTGCTGGGAATCCCGTTGGATTGGTTGGACCTTGTAGGAACAAAGAAGGGGGGAAGGTTAGAGGATGTTCACTGTAAGGTTTCTGCATAAAGCAATTATTCTTTAAAGCTGTTTCATATTCCTGAAAGGTAGAGGATCATATGTGGAGCCATCTATTTCTCACTTCAATTGTGGGTTTTTTTTTAAATAAACTAAAATTCCTATAGGAAGAAATTGCTTTTGAGATTTTTTTGCTAATTAGACATTCAATTCTTCTAATTGTTTTCATTGTTCTGAAAGTAGAGAAAAAACTAGGAGTGGAAAGAAAATCTCACAAACCCTAGTTATTTTTTTAAATCAAGCCTAGATAGGAGGAATTCAGCCTCATCCTCTTTCATTATTGCCTGTGAAATGAGGTGAGAATATATAATCCTCATACTTTTACCAGTGGCTCAGTCAGGACACTGTGCAAGAAGCAATTGTTATAGTAATTGAATTTCAGTAAAATTTATGAATCCTCTTCAATAATGTCAAGTTTATTGAAATCTAAAAATAAAGAAACAGAATACTAGTCTGAATTATGACTTAAGAAAGAATTGTAATATATACAACTTGGACCCCCATTATTAATAAACACGCCGTACTTCACAGGAAATTAATTTTCTAACTATTTGTGCTATTGTGAAATGTTACTGTGTGTAATCATTTGTAAGGAACAGTTTCCAAAATTTATCTTCAGTGCATTATCCAAAACTTTAAATGAAGATCAGTGGAGATTTCCATAGTGAACAAGGGAAGCTGAAGAGAGAACATTAAAACCTTTCTATCATAATCATCTTGTGCTGAGGGGCTGGACAGGTCATTGTGCTCATACACGTGAAGTTTGAGCATCCTGAAGAAACACAGTGTGGTTTACATGGTGATAATGATGATTATTGTTCTTGTTATTACCTGTTGTGAGTGATTTGCACTGTTGGAAGATTGAATCGTGGTGCTGAGCACGTTCATCTTTCTGTTCAACCAGAGAACTTTTCAGTGGTAGGTCCAGATCAGAAAGTCCAGCTGTACTGGGAGATGGTTGTTACTTTTCTTGAGTCATCCTCAAGTTCAAGTCCTCACCCAAAAACTCTGATTGATTCAAGTTGCAAACACAAAACCCTAAATGCTCTCCTGTGCACGTTGTGCCCAGAGACCAGAGCAAATCCTCAGTGTCACCCAGGATTGGGTTGCTGGAAATGATTGACAGGGGATTAGGAAATCTTCTTCTGTCTGACCAAAAAACAGCGTTCCACTGTCACATTTCAGTGGTTGATTCTATTGCTGGGCCTTTTCTCTTGAAAATTAACATGATTTTCAGAGGGAAAGTAATTACATGTCATTCATAATCCATTTACCAGATAAAAATAAAATGGGGTGTTTCTTTTCGGAGTATCTGCACTTCCCTCATGTGTTATGTGAGTGGAAAGGCTTCTAGAAAGCATATTAATCACATAAAATCTGGTACCTCACGTTCCTCCTTTTGGAATAGAATTATTTAGGAGAAGCAGAATTAGAGAAAAGGAGCTCTGTTTGAAGAGTGTTGCCAGTACTAATGCTGGTGAATTCTGAAGGAGTTTGGATACAGAGCTGCAAGAAAAGCAAATTGGAGCACATAAATGTGGACACTGGTCAAGGCTTTTTTTGCAACACAAGCAAATAAACACTAAAAACTCCAAGCAAAACCACTGATGTTTGCCCCTTACATGAAGGTGTTTATCAGCAAATCTCGAACAGAAAAAGTCCTATTTTACAGATCAGAAGCAGAAACATTAGAAAGGCAGATATTGCTGGGATTTCTTTCTTTATGCCTTTGTTTTCCAGCTCCCAAATGCTTTAGGACACAAGAGCTTTTTGACTATTTTTTTTTTTTTTTTAACTCTAAACTGGCTCAGAAACCTTAATGATTTTCCAAATGCATTTGTTGTTTTTAAGCAGCACTTGCCAAAGGACCATTAGAGTCATGATTAATTCCTTCTGTCACAGCAAAAAAAAAAAAAAAGAAAAAAGAAAATCAGCCATGAAAAAGCTGCAAGGCTTTTAAGGATGAATAATTTGCTGATGGTCTAGGAAGGGATTACAGTGCTGAATACACATCTCTATAAATATTAAAACAGATTTTTTGTAACAAAACTATACTTCAGGACATGCTTACAACAGCTAAAATAGCTGTAGAATTGTGTTTTATTCCCATCCCCTGTCAACTCTCAAGAAATTGATGTTTCTGAAGAGCCATCATGCCAAGATATTTAAATCAATCTAACCTACTTTAATGTCAATCTTCAGAAATCAGCCAGACTCCGTTCGCTTTCTGACTTGGTGTAGGAGGGTTTGTGGAATTCCGGGTTGTTATTCAGGGCTGGATTTCAGCTGAAATACTGAATCTGTTGGAGGTCTCACTGCTCCACATGTACCTCTTCCCCCAGGGATTGTAGGGGAGAACAGTCTTCTAGTTTGAGTGCACCACTGAATATTTTGGTTTTCCTCTGGGAAGGCCTGAAGTCAATGGGAGTGTTCTCCCTGAGAGCAGCAGGCTTTGATCCTTCCAGGCTTACCCCATGTGGTAGTGTTTACATCAGATTGTAAATGTATATATTGCATAGAAGCAATGGTAGGAATTCTGGGGAATTTTCTTGCAAAGAGGTGGAATCTGTGATAACAGGGATGGAAGACTTACAAAGTAGGGGAAGAACAGCCAGGAATGCTGGTGAGATGATCATGTGTGTCACAAAGCGGAACAAATACCTGGGTTTATAGTGTGGGTGGGTGTCAACTTCCACCACAAAATATCAATTTAAAGCCTGTGTTGTGGGGGAATTTTTCTCTAATACTGCAACACTTTGCTTCCATAGCATAAGGTGCCAATATTTACCTGTCTGTCCTTCAGAACTGTGAGTTATACCTGAAAAATAATGCAAATAATGCATGACTAGTCCCTACTTTGGAGTTGTGTGAGGGATCAAACAGAGGCAGGAGAGTTGCCTTGATTTCTGGACTGTGGTTTCCTGTGATGATTTCTGAACACTGAAATAGGTTATTGTCTCTTGCAGCTTTGGGGTCTGGTAGGTACATAACCAAATATTAACTACTGCTACGTGGCCCAAAGCTGGGTTTGTGAGAGCTGCTGTTTCTACACAATGTGACAAACACTTTTAGAATCATTTACCCATTTTCCTCACCTGTCTGCCTTGGAAATCAGTTTTCTTTTCGAGTGAAGTTATTGGTGAAAATAGGGTATTTCATCCCACTGCCTACAACTTTGCAGCACCATATGGATCATTAAGGGCTACAAATGCTTCAAGTAGGGCTCCTGAGGAGAGTAGAGTCAACATTCCCACTCACTGAATAGACATTACTCCTGGAATATTGTCAGACTGGGGATTAGGCTGTGAAGAACAGAACTATATAGTGAAAGAACTAATAAATGGCCAGCAATCAACTGCAAGCCAACACAGATGTGCTCATTTGATAAGAGCAGGTCTATTTAAGAGACAAATAATAATAGTTCGTTATGGAGAAGGAAAAAACTCGTTAACACGACAGTATCTGATGCAATTCCCCATTTCACTGCAATCCCAAACTGAATAAATCAACACGATTGCAAACTTCATCTTCTTGTGCCTTACAGACTGTGGCTTTCTGGGATCCATCCTACTGTAAGTGGAATTTGCTGGGAAATTTGTATTTCTAATGCAGCTCTTGGCAAGAGGTTGCTGCACAGTTTCCCAGGGTCCAGCATGCCTTCTCTTTCTTGGCCATTTTCACCTTTGTTACTGGCTCCCCAGCATCTCTGAGGATGCTGTTTCTTGGGTTTTTCTAATGCAGGCTACACATTTGTCCTCTAACCAGTATGGGGGGGATTTTGTGTTATTTCTTCTGTCTTAGTCCTTCAGGGCCTGGTGTTCTGTGTCCCAGCTACACCTAAACCCAGTACCAGTGTGATCCTGGCAAAATATTTCCTTTATCTGCACCTATATCCATCCCCTTTAACCAGTTAATCTCCAGGCATATGAATCAAGCTTTGTGATTCTGTAAGTGTGTATTTAGTGACTGGAAGTACATACACTCAGCATACCATAAAGTAAATAAAAGTGAAATGCCATTTTAGTATTCTGTAGGGTTTGGATATTGGATTTGTTAATTGTGTTGTTTACATGACATTCAAAAGAACTGAACCTTGGCTAGTTAAAGCAGAATATGCAGAATAATCTGTTAATTTGGACTACTTATTATAAACAATTCAGTATCTGTAAGAAAGAGAAAATGTAATTATTACTGTGTTGCCATAAGGAGCCATTGAGATAAAATCATGGGAAGCAGGTCAATATTTTAACTTTTAAAAGTATTAAAAAAATGCAAAACCATAGCTGTTAGTCCACAGTTTCGTTTGGGCTTTAAATACCCTGTCAGTCTGATCTCAAGTGCACTGAATTTAATAGGATGGTTCCATGAATTTTGATGGCACCTCAATGGAGTTCTACCTGTGCATTGTACAATCAGCAGTCAACAATTAGGGGGCACATTTTCCACAGGATGCTGAAAGCAGCTGCCTGAGTGCTTAATGACTACAAATGCACCTTTCCCCCACCCAGGGACTGTTCCTGGGTAATTCCTTCGAGTCAAAAGAAAAAACTTCATCAGAAGCTTTCTGGGGCTTTCAGCTAAAATTATAGGAGTGAAAGACTCTGAATAAATTACCCACATATATAATTCATGCTCAAAATACAGCTTGTTCAATCCATCTCCACCCCCTGTGTACAATCTCAGTACATGACAAATTGTGCCTTTTAAAAGTGGCAAACTGGCTGGATAAACAGGTGTGGCACAGGTGACTCTTCTGTGTCTTCAGTGTTGTGTGTCAAACACCTTCAGCACAGTTCATGGCACTTGATAACCTATAGTTAGTTATTATCATAATCAGATAGGACTTTATCAAAGATCTATGCACAAATTATGTGAAAAATCTTTTTGAAATCACACCTAATCACGAGAAACAGCATCCTGGAAAATATTTGCAACACAGTTCAAACATTGTGTCCTCACAAATCCCTTAGCTTTGCTTTCCAAGTTACTTATTGGACACTTCTTAAGATTCAACACCATTGTATGTCTGAAAACTTTATGGGAATAATGTAAATGTTGCTTGTGTTAACAAATAAGATCCCCCAGCTGGAGTGTATTAGGGAGCAATTTCATATGATTTACAAATGAATTCATAGTGCATACATAAATGAGATATTTTAGAGAGAAAAGCAGCCTGTTTGAAGGCTAAGTTAGATCTCTGATAAAAGATCTGTGCTGTCTGTAAATCAATAGTTCCTGCTGTAGTCCTATAGATCCTATAGATCTTTAGTTCTTGTTCTTACTAAGCCAAAGGGAATGTGAGCACAGGCACAGATTGTTAAGGTTTTCTCTTGGAATCCCTGGGAGATGAACAGACTTTGTTTTCTAATGCAAGTGTCTGAATTGCTTCTCTTCAAACAGCTCAGGAAGAAAAGATATATTAGTGTGTAAAGGTAAGGAAAATATAACAGTAGGAGAAAATTCCATGTACAATTTGGGTAGAAAAGTGAACCATTTGAAAATATTCATTATGTAGACTCCAAACTACACAACAGAGAACCCCCCAAAGAACCAGATATTAGAAAGTAGGCAAGAGTATTTTCACTGTAGCCTTACAGACAAACACAATAAAATTAAACAGTCTGATGTTTCTTGCTTTTCAGCTGGGAACACCTTTGTCAGTAAGGTCTAATTCCTTCTCCCACTATTTTAAGGGGAATTTTCCTTGAACAGGCTCCCCAGGGCAGTGATTCTGTGACACTGCCTGGACATCTTACTGCAGTAGGTTGATTTATTAAGTTTTTCTGCCAATCTGTAATTTTTTGTACATGGAAGCTACTCATTTGCACATCATTGAAATAAGCAACTACAGATAAGAGACAACTTGAGACCCCCTTTCATTTGCATTTAGCAAGTCAAGTTTCTCACATCGCTTATTAAATTTGTTTCCGAAAGACACACACATTTTGATACCCCAGGAAAATACTTGTGATTCATCTCCTCTGGCTCTTCTCTCAGGTTGCACAGAAAAATCCTACATGTTACCTTTATAAAAATCTGGCACTAAAGCCTGGAAGGAGAGCTGTGGAAAATATTTGCATTGCACCTTCTCTGCAGGCTAAATGATGGGAAACTGGCCTTCCTCGAGGCTTTAGTACATGCCTGAAATCAATTGCAAAATTCCAATCAGAAGGCTTCCTAAAGGATAAGAAAGTACATTGTGAACCAGGCATTTGATATTTTTGGGATTAAAGAAGCTGAAGGTTAAAAGATGATTTCACTGAGAACAAAGCTCGCCCCCAAACACACTCTCCAGCTGCCTTTTCCCTGGTTAGAGGGAAGGAGGTGGAACTTTGCTGTGGTTCTTCCCTCTGCAGAGCTGAGCCCCCTTTGCAGCTCTGGCCACAGGTCACGTCCCCAGATAGGAGGGTGTGTTTGAACACTCCTGGAAATATGTTCCAGGTATGTTCAAGGTGTGTTCCAGGCCTATTCCAGGAGTGTTCCAGGTCCAGGTGTGTTTGAATACACCTGGAAACATGTTCAGGTGTGTTCCTTGTATGTCCTGGGTGTGTTCTGGGCATGTTCCAGACGTGGTCCAGGTGCAAATACCTGGAAACCTGTTCCAGGTATGTTACAGGAGTTTCTGAACACTCCTGGAAACGTGTTCCAGGTGTGTTCTGGGTGTGTGCCAGGTATATTTGAACACCCCTGGAAACGTGTTCCAGGCATGTTCCAGATGTGTGCAAGGAAAGTTTCAGGTGCGTTCCAGGTGTGTTCCAGGAGTGTTCAAGGAGTGTTTCAGGTGTGTTCCAGGCATGTTCCAGGTCCAGATATCTTTGAACACTCCTGGAAATACATTCCAGGCATATTCAAGAAGTATTTCAGGTCTGTTCCAGGTGTGTTCCAGGTCCAAGTGTGTTCAAATACGCCCTGAAATATGTTCTGGACATGTTTCACGTGTGTTCCTTGTATGTTCCAGATGTGTTCTACTTGTGTTCCAGGAGTTTTCTAGGCCCAGGTATGTTTGAACATGCCTGGAAACATGTTCCTTATGTACTCCAAGAGTGTTTCAGGCATGTTTCGTGCATGGTGCTCATTTATTTGGGCCAATTTAGAGCTGGAAGTTGTCGTTGCCTCACAGTGAGCACCAGCTGGAGAGCAGGGTCTCGGTGTGGGAGCACTGCTGGGAATGTGGAGCAGAGCACCAGGAACTGTGCAGCTTCTTTGCAAGCTCCTGGGTAACAAAGCATGCAGGGAGCACACAAGGCTACAACGAGGGGGTTCTGCCTCTGACACCGAGCAGCAGCCCCAGGTAAACTGTTGGTGAGGATTAGGAAGATGCCACGGTTGACTTGCATCGATCCACAGAAGGAGAATTCCTGCAAATGAAAGATGCTTTTCCTGCACTTGTGCTACTGCACAGCATGGAGCAGATTTACACACAGTTCCTTGGAATCAGGGAGACAGTTTGAAAGCTGTGAATTGACATGCTCAGAGTATTTTTTACACTGTACTTAGAATAGCACAGATATTTAGAGAATAAGTAGCATAGGAAGGGTATTAATAGTAGTAGGAAAGAAGCAGTTTCCCCAGAATAGATACTGTGTGTAGAAGAGTGTTAGCAAAACCAAGGATATGGATAAATGCGGAATGTGAGGTAAAAATCCCAACACTTTGGGCGCTAATGGTTTGTGTTGCACCTTTTCAGAAGTGGTGTGTGAAAGAGCGAAGGGCAGGAAGGGTGATAAAGCTATTTTGGCAAATATGATTCCAAAGCAACCTCCAAATGTGAATAGGAATTTTCCAGGAAAAGTTCAGCTCCTGGTGATTCGGGAAGATGTGCTTCTGATTTGCTAGCAACCTCCTGGAAAATAAGACCAATTATTTGATGGCTTTTGTCTGTTCTTTGAAACAAAGACATTGGTAATGAAGCATTTAATTTTTGCTTTGTGGTGACACAGACGCCCAGAGAATTCAAAAAAATAGAAAGAAATTAATGGCACACCTACTGAGAAATGGAACTGTACAAAGCACTTCCAAAGCTTTATCCCTTTTAGCTTGAACAGTTAATTCACGTCCATCAAAAGCCTTTCATGAGATGGATTTCATCTCTGAACACCATTTCATGCTTCATTTTACTACATTGATGGGGATTTGGGGTACTCATTACTCACTTTTTTCTTTTTTTCCTTTTTTTTCTTTTTTTTTTTTAAGAAGTGGAAAAAAGTTAATAAATCCAGAGGGTGCTTTTTTTTCCTTCCTCACTCCAGAAACAGAATTCCAGGGAGCTTCACATGCCAAATATTTCAGCAGTGGACAACAGCTGGTTTGTGCTGTAGCTTATGGACATTGTTCTTGTCTGGCTTGTGGTACCTGCTGTGAAACACTGAATTTTGGAGAAGGCTTCAGGCTGGGTTCTCACAGTGTCTCATGTCCCAGCTGGCCTTTGGGAGCACCAGCACAGTTAGAGAGGGTGGCAGGAAAGTGGTTTCTGTGTGTGGGTGCCTCTGGCCTGCCCTGGAGGTGGAATTGTTCAGTTCTGTGCCCCCTTTTCAGCCAGAGGTTGTCTTTCTGGAGAAGGGCTTAAATGTTTGCTTTGATGATGCTGCAGGGCAGGATGGCAGAGCTGCTTCCTAAGTGGTTCCTGGTCCCTCTAATCCCACCAAAACATCCAAAACCCCCACACAAACAATTACTCTTAAAGTGTTTGTGTATTCAGACAACAGCAGGTTTTGATCATCCTTACTGTGAGTGTAGAGCAGAGATGACCTAGTGGTAATTAACTGGTTAGTGATCTCTTAATGAAGTTGTCTCTTTGTTACAAATAGGGTCGTGTAGGGAGACAGCTTATCCCTCCTGACAGACTGCTGGACAGGTGTCCTCAGCCTGCTCACCCTGAGACACCTTCCCATGCAGCCTTCCTGGAAAATTACTTCCAATCTTCATCTATTTTTCTAGAACTCTCCAAGAACACCCTGACCTCCCAAAACCCTTTTCACCTACGAACCACCCTGCAAAGTTTACATCTCTCCAAGTCAGCATATATCTGCCAAGATTGTTTAAATCACAAGTAGCCCAGTCCGTACACACAATTACCCAGAGTTCTGTATTTGTAAATCAAGGGGATGAAATCTGTGCACTGAGGCAGCAAGAAATGTATCCTCAGTGTAGACCATTCTTGTGCAGTGACTATCTTTGAGTCACTTGTTAATTCTCCTGGTTAACTGAAAATGACTTCTGTGACCTTTCTCCCTGCACAAGGAGTACTCACTGAGTACTAACTAGTGCCTGGAGTCTCCTGAAAAGATCATATCCAGGGATTAAAAAATTCCCTGTGCATAAGGTGAGAAAGAACTTGTTTTCCCTGTGAACAGCTGCACTGTTGGACACCAGAGTTTATGAGCAACATGGAGGTGGACACCAGAGATGTATCATAAGAGAAAAGGTGTTTTTTCTTTTGCCTGTTCTCATTAGAATCCAGAGGCAGAATAATATAACCCTGAAGGAAACACCTTCCCTTCACAGGCACTGCAACTGGGGCTGCTGGAGCATGTAATTACACGGAGGGGGAAAAGAGCTTGTGGTGAAAGGTTGTCAAAAGCCTCAGGACTCCTAATCTCTCTGTCTGGTGCTGGGAAGTAAAACCCTGTGTGGCAGAACATGTTTGGGTAATTGGAGATGGGACACCTACTGCTTTCATTAACCTGACTGTGCCTATGCTAAATAAATGTATTTTGGACGGATTTTCCTAATGCCCAGAAAGTTCTTACCTGCAGGGGAAGGGAAAACACAGACAACATTTTACAATTTGTGCAACCTTCTTAAAACTATTGATTTTAATTAGTGGCACAACTGAGAATGAAAACATTATCTGAGGATAAAGCTGGGCAATGCTGCTTTGAAGTTCCAGAGAGGATAAGTGATGGCAGGGGAAAGGGGAGAAAACCAGCAGTGCAGGAGTGTCAGTACATCCTGATCTCTTTGTCATGTGTCCAGAGAGGAAAACTTTGTATGGCATTGTGCTGGGCAAAGGGGAAAGTTTTGTAAAACCAAGAACAGAACAAGAATCTGTTTCTTCATTTCTTTGTCACTAAATTCCCCGACCTTCAAACCAACAGAGAAATGAAGAAACACATATTTTGCATATTTCCCACATAGGATGAGCAGTATTCCAGTTGTACCCAAGGTACAACTGAGATGTTTCTCTCTGTCCTGAGAAAGGAGATGGAACATAAAACCAAGAGAAATAGAGCTCTGTGTTGTCAGTGAGAAGATGGGTAACATTTTGGGGAAGAGAGCTACTAAAACTCCACAGTCTGCTCCCTCCCTTAAACATCATCCCACCATGCAAAATTAATTCCAGGGCAGGAAGAAAACTCTTTGCTAAAAAATACAGCCCTACAGGGGTTCAGGATCTGACTTTAAAGCAGCAAAGAGATGAAAACTAGACCTTCCTCTTCTCTCCCTCTTCAGTGCTGTAATTTGACAGCACTGCTTGTTCTTGACACATTCAGAAAGGGGGAAAAGAGTCATAGTTCGAGTATGCCAAACTCTTTCTCAAAAAGAAAACTGTAAGATGTTGTTAAGCCTATGTACTATGCAGGAGTATAAATGGAAGCAAAACATGTTTTACACACTCCTACAAATACCTTTATAGAAATACTAGATCAATGTTTTCTCAGATACTCAATCACAGCCTTCCCAAGTCTCTATAAGGGGTCATAAAATGTTACCCAGCAGAATCAGCAGCAGCTCTGCTCCTACAGGGCAGAGGAGTGTGAACAGGCTGTAATTACTGCCTTCAAGTGTTCTCAGTAGTCAGGCACCTATTAACTATCATTAATTGGTGGCAGCAGTTCAGGCAGTTGTACAAAGACAGATGAGCTGCAAGGACATTGCAGGGGCCGAAAGGTGAAGTCTCAGAGAATCAGAGCACTGGATCTACTCGGGTAAACTGCAAACCTACCCCAAATCCTTTACCTGTGCCAAATCCCACTGCAGAGAAGGCACTTGTCACTGCTGTTGGGGTGCAGTGGGCGCTTCCAGCTGCACAACTTCCATGTTGCCCTGGAGCAGTGCTAAGGAGACCCAGGAGAGTGGCCCAAAATCGACCAACTCCAAGTGGTGTCATTTGTGTGTGTTGCTCTCAATGAACAGTGACACAACTGAAATATGGACCTCCTTAAAGAAACAAGATAAACCACAGAATTCTTTGAGCCAAATCAGCCTTTTTTTTTAAGGAAAGAGGACAAGAAATGCCATGTTCTCAGTTCCTGTATTTCCTAGCTGACCCCAAACTAGGGAGGCTCTTTCCTGAGAAGTGCAGTCCCATATTCAGTGGCACAGAGATGCACTCAGGTAGAACAGGCTCAGTACCTGGATGCTGAGCTTCCCAAAACTGTCACCCATTGAACCACTGGCTTCTGAGAACAAGGGCACTTTCAGTCTCTGAAGAGTGAAGACCCTCCAAGCCCCTGCCTTGCAGTGTTACAAGGGCATTACCACAGCTAAATCGCTGTTCCTTGCACACCTTTTATACCTTTTCTTCCTCACTGGCTTTGCCAGCCCTTTCCTAAACAGACAGAATTCCCTGTTCTTCCATTAACTGCCTTAAATTGTGTGACAATGCCAGTTCTTAATGCAGAGTTAAGATTAATTGTAAAGTTACAGGTAATGCATGACCCAGGAATATAAACAATAGAAAACTCATCTGCACCTTTGCCTTGTTTCATTATAGCTTCTTAAATATGTTATTTATTGTTATTTTACTGTGGTTTTAAAAAGATTTTCCAGTTATTGGCAAGACTTTTCTAAAGGCACCTGCTGTACTCCATCCAGGATGAACAGAAGCTCCCATTAATGTCAGGGAGAGCTCTGGATCAATAGCAAAATACAGCCCCAGGGTCTCAGCTATGCTGGAATAATCACAGTGCCTCCTCCATGGGGGTTGGAGGGCTGAGGAACTGCTCTAAGGAGACAGTATTAATATAGTCAGATCCCGTATCACACTGCTCAACATGTGACCTCAGGTCTCATGGAGACAGAAAATAATTCTTACAGTACAAATGTGAGCCAAGACTTTAACACTGAATTTTAGAGGCATCACAGAGCTTGGATTTTCTAAATTGTATAACTTCCTAAACTGTGTCTCACATTATGCTTTGTATCTGTCCTTCTTGTCGACCTGTGTTTCAGAAACTCTTCTTCACGCTCTCTTTTCTTGGGTCGGGTACTTTTTGAAGTATTCTGGCTTCCGAGAACTCATCTCTTTCCCCCTCCCCCTTTTTTTTAAGACAGGATTTTTTCTCCTTCTAAAACACTGCATTGTGCTTTGGCTTTTGTGTCCCAAAGTGGGTATGAAGTCATGAGAGCTTTGCCATTTACTGCAGTTGGGAGAAGAACTGAGGTACTTGAACGATCTCTTTGGAGGAAGGACTCTATTAATCTGGGTCTTACATAGCTTTTTATATATTTATGAGGCTGTTTAATGGATTATTAATAAAGTCTATTCAGATCTTAATGTTGTCATCGTATTCTCCCTTCATTTCACCAACAACACCAGCTTGAAGGGATTTTTAGCAGAATTTCCCACAAGTATCTTGGTTCCTTGCATGCCTGGAATGTGATCCCTGTGGAAGTACAGGAAGTTTCTACAGAGCCCTGCCCTAACTCTTCCCTATAACTTGGATTTGCTATGATTCCATGTAAACAGTTTGACAATCCCATCATTCCTCTAACTTTTACTAAACCCATCACTCTTCTTTGTGCAAAGACCATCTTTTCATTCCATAAATGTACAGTACCTGAGAGACTGTGTGGTTTCATTCTGAAAGAGAACCAATAAACATTCCTAAAATTCTGATCAGTGCTGATTTTAGTCATCAAATTAATAGTATGTCATAGTTTATTAAATTAATCATCAATGTGCTATTCAGCATTTTTGAACAGTTTTAAAACAGTTATTAGTATACTGAGTTTATACACAGATAAATTTAGGAGACCCAAATGGGTTCTAACAGATCTATTTTTTCCATCAAAAACCTCATTGTTAATAATTTTTGAGTCAGCTCCTGAAACATCCAATGCAGCTGTGAACCTAAGAGCAACAGAAATGCTCCATTTCTAACACTCTCACTTGCACCTGCAACAAATATTTCCCTGAGTCATATGGAAAGAAGGAAATACAGCATAAGGAAATGGGTGTTCCACTTTCAAGTCAGGTCACACAAAAACATTATGGAGTCCTGTCATCTTTGGGAAAGAATCAAGTCATATCCTGACCCTCATTAATTTTGGGAAAGGTACAAGTGTTTAAATCAGCAAAATGAGCCAAGATTGTGAATCATGGGCTGTGTGCAGAGCACAGTTTGAGGGCAGCACTTGCTCAGGCTTGTTCAGTCACTGAAGGCTTAGCCCTAATAAAGGTGATTGTCCTTTATTGATCAACCCACAGGTCTTTGCTCAGCTCAAATTGTTGTAGAATGTCATTGTGAGCAGTTTGCTCCAAGCAGAGGCCGTGGTTTGTTTCAGCCTCCTGTCCCACCGAGAACAGAGGAAAATGCCACAAACACCTGTGAATTTCTGAAACTCTCATCTGATATTTATCTGACCTTTCCCTGAAACATTATCACACAAATATATTTTTCTAGCCAGGCCTTGGTTCTAAATGGATAAAAGGACCGGAGAGAAAATAGGATGTTTCATTTTAGAGCTTGTTTGGGATTTTATATATATACAAACCTCCACTACATAAATCTCTGAATGAAAAATTGATGCAGGTTTTCTTTCTTTACCTCTCTCCCCTTATCAGAAATGCCTTATCTGGCTGAATATATTCACTGATCTTGACTATTCATTAAAAGTAATAGAACAGCTAAATAACTTGGGTACACAGTAGCTCCAACATATTTTGTTTAGTTTCTTCAATAAATCATATTGTCAGGGGTTCCTTTATTTTACTATTGTGTCACTGTAAAAGGATGAACTATATTTTGAAAATTTCCATCCCTGTTGCTTAAGCTCTGCTCTACTAAGTTTAATACCCTGACAATTCCAGCCATAATTTACTCCTTGGAACAGGTCATTAAGTACACATTGCTGCTTTAGACTTCTTCTTTGATCCATTGCCTTTTATAAAATATAGAAACGGCCTAAATAGTCTCCACAGAGAGAATTTTCTTTTAGGTGGGTATTTAACTATGAATCACAATCCATAATTCACCCACCCGTCCAGAAACATTTCCTGCACCACACAGACACGTTGCTTCCATCCTCACAAAGCCATGTGGTGCCTCAGCATTTGCCACACTGGACTGATTCCTAAATAATGAGGTTAATCATATTGCCAGAGCTAAGGGAGCAGATATGCTGGGAAAGCAGGAGAATCTTCTGTGCTACCTGCAGGTGCTCCTTGGCAGCCTGACAGGGATTGTCAGAGGCACTCACAGGAGCTGATGGGATTTGGTGTGTAAAACCAGCAGGGTACTTGGGTGGGGGATGGATCACAGAGCTGGAAAGCTTCTCCCATGGGCAGATCCAAGGAGTTAATAACACAGTAGGGAATGGGCCCGGCTCGTCTCCAGGGAGGAACTTTCAACTTTTTCCTCTTGAGAATTGTACTCAATCACCATGAAAGGGGAACATTTATGAATGCAATGATCATGGTGCAATTCTGGGATCACTTCTGGCACTCCCCTAAACCTCAGCCTTCAGAGCATCCTCTCCAGAGCTATCAAATTATTGGAGTGTTTGCAGGACCCTGCTCAGAGAAAGCACCTGTTTCTGCAGTGATCAAACTGCATTGTCTGTATTACATCAATGAGCTCTCTGTCTGGAACAGGTCTGGTTCAAATAACTGCCCTTAAACTGTCTTCAGGGACAGTTTTTAAGTTAAGAGAGATTTTTTTGGAAAGACCAATGCTGTGTACAAATACATGTGATAACAGCACAGGTCATTTCAGTCTCCTAATGTACAGACAAATTTTGTTATCCATTATCTAAATGATCCATGAATCTTCACCCAACACTTCTGCTTTATCCATTTTTCGTGTTTATTTTTCATAGATATTAATCATTAAATCTATTTATAAAAGTAATGTATTTACATGTCTAGACATCTGAATATTCAAGCTCCATTTCTCATTCCATGCTGCAAAAATTGATTAGCTGTACCTAGAGAAAATTTGTCAGAGAGTAACTGCCAATATTAACATCTGCCAGCCAATCTTCTTTATAATCAGCAGCAAAAAGAAGTGATTTTGCCTCTTGGGAGAGCTTTCAAAGCTTCCTGTCTCAATTTGCAGTTTGTATCTCTCAGGGGTGTGAATCTGAATGATATTGCAATTCTCCACAGCTTCATCTATCAAACGTGTGAACTGATGACAGGTCCCAAGTAACAACACACAGGGACAGTGGCATCCCCAGGCTGCTCTATTAAGAGAAAAAACAGAGTCAGCTTAAAAGATTTGTGGTCTGAAATGAACTCTTGAGGTAGAATTGACCCAAGGTGTGCAGGGTGATAAAAAAGAGAAGATCAGTGCAAATACAGAAACAGTTCTCGTGTCTCAGTGCAAACAATGTCAGATCTTCGCAGCTCGGGGTACGAGCACTTCAAACAAGCCACCAAACAAGCAGAGTGTTAGAGCTGAGATATCAAAACCACAGAGACTTGGTGGATGCCAATTCCTATTAATTTTAATGGGCATCTAGCAGCCAGATTCCTTGGGATCCTTTGAAATTCAGCACAAAGCTTTAATAAATGCTTGTATTCCCCCCTGGCCTTATTCACGTCAGCAGCGACTCTTAATGTGGAAACCAAACCCGGAGTGCAGGCAAAGGGAAGGCAGGCAGGGGGTAGCAGAGATGTGGGGATGCCTTGTCAGGCCGTGGGCAATTTGGGTAGTTGAGTTTAGAGTCATTCCCTGTCATTGGAATAGGAACTGGGTAGAAGGTGATCCCTTTTCCTGGAGCACTGCAGCATCTACCATTCCTGAGACTCCTTGTCTGAGCCCACACCAGGCAGGAACCACCTCCAGGAAGGTCACAGTGCCCAGGGTGTCTGTTGTTATGCCATCCTTCCCTTCCATAAGCCTCAGCATTGTGAGTGCTGGACTATTCATCAGGGGAATTGGATCTGCAAACTAAAAGGTTATTACAGAATTCACATTGATGACTCAAATGGCGCCTTGCAAAACTCTTGGAATATGCTGGTGATGCCCTATTTAAAGACTGAATTTGCAGTGCTTAAAGCAACAAGCCTGAAAATCTTTTACAAAAGAATAGTAGAATAGTTTCATTTCTTGTATTAATTTTCTGCTGTATCATTCAAGAGTAGTAAAAATCTTGGGTAAACCAGTAGTTATTAATATTATTATTGTATTATTAATACATGGCATTTGTTAGTTATTATTAGTCATATACAGTATTATTAAGAAAATGGGAGTATTTATTAAAGAAAGGGAGATAAATTTGCATTCCTTAGTTATCTTGAGTCATCTGAAAAGAATTCTTCATCATACTTGAATTCAGATTATAAGAAGCACCCAGTGAATCACAAGAGAGTTTTCCTTGGCTGTAAAGCATGTTTGCTACCACTGTAATGCACAGGAATAAGAAAGGTAGAAAACAAGTAAAATGACAGAACCCTCTGTAAAAGAGAATTACTTGTAGAACAGCCAGGATCATCAGAAAAGAAGTGAGTAAACCCATCCTCACAAATAGCTGTGAATTAGCAGAGCCTCACTGACCACCCAAATTCCCAGCAGCATCTGTCTCCCCGTAGTTATGGACTAAGTAATTATTTTATTCCCAAGTGCTTTTTTCTCAGAGACAAGAGGCTCTTTCCACTTGCCCTCCCCATAGTTTTTTTCAGCAGGCTGTTGTTATATTATTCAAAAAGGCAACAACTGACTGAGCTGTTCTCAATATAATATCATCATTTATGCTTTAACTTGGAAACATGTGCACCAAGACTGAAATTATTTTACTCCCACGGGGGTAGCACTCTATTTAAAGTGCCCATTAACTAATCCTAAACAGTGGTGGAAAATCAGTGGAAATACGTGTGGCACCTACATGAATACCAAGTGAATTCATGAAGATTGGTGCTGCATATAAAATTATTCCACTATAGAGGGATACTTCAAAGAAAAAGTTGCTGCAATAAGGAGCTAGTCATAAAAAATATGTCATTCAGTAATAGCTTTTTTATATTCTATGGTTCAATTCCTGGCAGTTAGTGTGCAATTCTGTTACACATCCCAGCTTTCAGGGGCTTCAAACTTATCTGGGAAAACTTAGTGACTTCATAGTATCATGTGTGTGCCTGGAATCAACTTTTGCTTTAAGAAAAAAAACACAATGACCACCTATTAGAGCTGAGTGAAATGTTAAGAGATTCAAGTGCTGTTTATCATTGTTAATATCTTCATTTTAAAATAAAAAGGTATTGATGTTTTTATATATATTTGTTACTGATTGGTCCCAGTAAAATGGCTTTAAGGAGAATTTCTGTAATTGTCTGGCTCTGCTCACATGTCAATAACTGCTTGGATTTCCCTTGATGCCAATGGAAGAGAATGATCTGTAGAGTCCCTCTAGAGTCTATGGACAGGAAAGGTAAAATCCTATTTATTTATTCCTCAGCACCTGGGTGATTGTTACCAGGCTTCAATTTCTAATGGATTGGGGCTACTTTGTTACCAGTTTTAGGTCTGTGTGTAGGAAGCTTGACTTGGGTTTTAGAAGGGCTGAGTTCTCCCATCACTGGGGTTCAACTGGGCCAGAAAAACCCAGTGCACACCAGCAGTGATGCCTAATTTTGTGTTCCAAGGTTCCAATACATTGTCCCAGGTAATGGCACTGGTTGGTGCCTGGTCTTGCTCTATCTGATGTCTCTCAATATTCATCCCATCACCTCCTGTACAGAGGGCAGGGATTCAACCCACTGCTTTAGCAGTATCAGCAATAACCAGGAAGAGAGGAAAACAGATTTGCACACTAAATTCCGTGGACAGATTTCCCAGGACAATTAAATTCCGAATGCACAATCCAGAATACAATATGCAACATGGTAAACTGTGGGTTTATAATTATAGTGAAACCAGAATTGCTGTAATCTAGACATGTTCAGAATGATGAAACACATTCAAAATCTGCATTGTTATTATCTTCTAACCCAATTTACTACAAGAGTTGATTTTCCAGTCCATTTCTCTGAGTGAGAATCACTGGGATGGAGTACTTGAAATATTCACTTACATTTATTCCAATATTTGTGTTTGAATACAAACAGTTCCCATCTCTAAAATTCAAAGATCTCTCTCTTACACTCATTCTTTTGTATCCTCCAGCCCAGTACAGCTTCTCAATGCATTCTCCCAAAACATAAGGTGATATATTGGTGTCATTTCCCCGTTCTAGACACCTTGAGATGATGGTTCTTCAGAGAGCAAGTGGTGCTGAAGCTCATAAAATAACAGGAAAAGGGCTTTTACGGAAGGTTAATTTATGCTGCCATCATCTGGGGTAAAGACAAAGGGTTTTTTTGCAGTGTCTGCACACAGGGTAGCAAAGGGAGGTCCCAGTCCGAGATCAGGAAACAACATGCTACCACAATACAGTACAAATGACCTTGAAAATGATATTGAGAGCTAAACTGAGAACAGCTGATTGGTTTATTCAGTTATGGAATAGAAGTAATTTTACTGCTTTTGTTCCTTTGTTAACTGAGGGGAGAGAAACTGCAAATTTTACTCGAGTGAAACCTGAAGGAATCAAACCATGGCTGAAAAAAACTGTGCAAAATTGCTTTGATTTTTATGTAAGAATTAGACTAAAAGAAGTACAATTGCCAGATATTTTTAAATACAGTTCATCTGACAGCACAATGTAAAGATTCCCCCAGCCCAGAGTTACTGGAAGGCTGTATCTCCCTTTGTAACTCTAATCTCCATGGTTAGAAACAATGCAATTATCTACCCCAAGACATGATCAGTGAATCTACATTATTTTAAGCAGTTTCCAATCTTGAATCTTGCTGCTTAACACATGGGAAAGAGCATGTAATGCAATTTAGGGATCAAAGTCAACATTTGCTGCGTTGCCAATGTTATTTATTTTTAAACAGGAGAAAAAAAAAAAAGAAAGAAAAAAGAAAGGGATAGATTGAGAAAAATGATACGCACAAAAGGGATAAAAATGCCTTCTTGTAGAAAACTGAGTTACTGAAAGAGATCCAAAGACTTTGGTAATTTGGTTTGTGTTGTACTTGAAATAACCATAACCCATCCATCAAGATTAACCAAGCCTGGTGAAATGGCAAATCACATTAACTTGTTAGGCCACCAGGTCAGATTTGTCAAACTGAGGGAACAGAGGCAAGAGACCAAAGATAATTTGTTTGTGCATGTAGCCCTAAATTTTTCTAATAGGAACTGTAATGCCATGATATGGATATTGAGTAGCATCCTCTGAGTGCTTCACTGCTCTCTGGGTACATGGAATGAGCCTAAATAAATGTTTTATTAACACTGATGCTAAGAAATGCATAGAGGAAAGCAGTGGCCATGAACAGCAATTGCAGGTTTTAGTGACAGGACAAAATTGAAGTGTGGGACACCCTTCTGATGCCAGCTACTGGCATTGCCTTCAGGAAGTGCTACATGCATTCCTATCAGAGAAATCCACTGTTCCAGCAGCCCAGCCCATCATCTGCAGCATTAAATCTTTCAGCTCTCCCATCATTATTTTAATTGTGGCCTTATTTTCCCAGTATGTATCTTAAATTGTGCAGTTTTCAGCTCTTTATGGTTGCTTTTTATTTAGTTGATCACCCAGACAACAGGGGTCAAAGAAATACATACTGTGACTGAAAACTGAGAATGAATCTTCATCAGGGTTCTGGCATTACCTTGGAGTTTCAAAGTGGAGGAACATTGTACAGCACAAACTTGTAATTTGATTTTTAGTTCATCACTGTTCTGTGTTAATAAAAACCTGAACTAGTCCAGAATTGAGAGCCCATGGTTGGAAAAAGCAGTTTTTAGAGACAATTTCTGTTTGCAGAGGTGTAATAATTTGCTTGGCTCCCACTCAGCACTTCACATTTCTGTTCAGTATGTCACTGGGAAACATGTGGTAATACAGCTTTTCCTGGCAAGGTTGGATCCACTCCAGTATCACTTTTCCTGTAGTGATGAAATCTGCCTCAAAAATTCTGTCCTCAAAATGTGATTCCCATTGGAAGTGTGGAATGATGTGTAGGCAGGGGGTGATGAGTGCTCTGATGAAGGGATTAAAATAAGGAACTGGCTGCCTGGCCATGCATTGCTGTCATCCTTGTTTCCTCTGGAAAGCAGTGAAGGTATTGGAATATCTAACTTGCCATGTGCTGATGTGTATTCCACATCTTATTTTCAAACAACCAGGCTGGGATAGAGCTGCTGTGGTTTAAGGAAAGAAGGAAGGATTGAGCCTTGGTGTTCTCTAATACCGTATCAACCTTGAGAGTGGGTGTGCCTGTGACAATATTAACCAGAATTCATTGTATGTTTTTTCACTGCTATGTTTGAGATCCATGAGAAGGACTTACTTCCCAACTTTTTTGTAGCTCTTTGTAGTTTAATGCTCTTAGAAATATCTGTACCTAATGCAAAGAAAGGAATCTATAAATGATGAAAAAATAACAAAAAAATTCAAAATGTGTGGACAAAAGACCAGAGTCTGGTAGATTTCCTCACTGTGGTTAATATCTTATTCATAAAAAACTTCCATTTTCAAATTCCAGCGGGGTTTTTTTCCTGATATGCCTTGCCATGACATTTGCCAGGTCATGGCCCTGGTTATCCTGGTGGTTCATAGTCACTCTGGGATCAGGGAATAGAGCCAGGTCTTCCTCCACCTCTGTCATTTCCAAGCTAACGAGCTCCCTGCTTGTGCCAGAAATTCTTGTTACTCTTCCCTAAGTGAACAGTTGTGCATTTTGTGCTCTCACATTTCATCCTATTTCCATTAGTCCAGTTCTAAATGTCACCCAAAGTGTCCTGCAGGATATTCCACTCCTCCTTCACACTGAGGATGTCTCCCAATTACATTTCAGAACCAAATGTCATGAGCATTGTCCCAAGATTTTGTGTCAGCTTTGTAAGTAAAATGTTATATAAAATATAACACTAATCCATAAGAAAATTCCACCAGCAATCCTCCTCCTTGACTAGAGATTTAACCTGGTGGACTCTCTCTGGAGTCAGTGGGGTAAATTTTTCTTATTGGTAGTTTTTATTGTGTTGTAGGAGAAGTAAATGACTGGGGTTGTGAGAAGGGAGAGCTAAAATCAATGGTAAATACTTAGATGCTGAAAGTTAACTATGTGCTCAATTTTTTAGCTGTAAATATCAGAGGGAAAATCTCCTTCTTAAAACTTTTTGCCTTGAGTGGAATCTTGTTGCCTGTGCATCCTGTTGCCAGAGCAACCTGTACTGGCACTGGAACAGTGGCAAAGATCAGCTGCTGCTTTCAGAACAGACACAACAACATAAATGTGGGCATTAAGTTGGAATTTTTTATACCAACATTATCTAATTCTATTTTCCTTATTTCATAAAAATATGGATTTTTATCTTTTTTTCCACTGTAGAAATTAGTTGGGAACAGTGAACAGGATTCCTCAGAAAGTAACATCCAGTATAAGAGCTTTTGCTAATTGTTTAATAGTGAACACTGTTATGTGAAATATGCAGGGAGAGGCAATGTAATGGTATCAATCTGATGTCCACACCCAAAATTGTAACTGATCCAGCTTGTGAGGGAGGCAAGAAGACTTAAAGGAAAATTTGCAGAAATCTTTTCTGATTCAGCCTTTGATCCCCAGCTCTCCTCAGATCACAGGTCCTACATGCCTCAAACTTCCCAGGTTTAACTACCCCTGGAAACATAAAGGAAGCTCAAAGCACACAAATAAGTGATTCCCATCTGAACAGAAGTCAGGCACTACATTTCTATGTTCTGCAGCTGAACCTCCTCACACACACACACTCCAGTGCCGAGTCAACGAGATGTTTGGTTAGAATTTGACTTTTTGTAGTTTGCTCTGCTGCTGTGGAAAAAAAGCATATAGAATTAATAGAATTATACCTGACGATATCTGGCTCTGTTGGGTTTTGTTCAGTACTGTTATAATAGCAATAACAAGTACTAAAAATTGTCAGTCTTAAACAATTGCAGCACCGCAGAGAACAAATAAACCCACATATAAACAAATACTGAAGGATTATCTTCACTTAAAATACAATGCAGATTACAGTAGAACATATACAAGATTTTAATGTTCAATACAATTAAGTCTTCTGCTGTGCTGTAAACTTTACTGAATATGCTGTGGGAAAATATTACAAAAACTAGTCAACTATTCCCAGCAGACTTTGAATGCTTTTTTTGTCTGTAGCTGCATAAATTAGAATGAATTTTCTTTCATTACAGACAGTAAAAAGGAGGATTAATATGGAAATCTTTTCCAGTGAAAATTTCTATCAGGAATACAGAAAACACAGTGCAACATTAGGCAGATAATCTGAAGAACCTCTTGGCTTTTGACATTTTTGGAAGCACTGTGGGCTTTCTTTTCAGGACCTCTGACACAAATTTTGTACTTCTTACAGCATTTCTCAAACATCCTTCTATTTGATCCAGAGCAATCAATGCAGAGATAGCAGCTGTTATTTTTATCCTTTTTTGATGTAAATTGTGTAAGTCTCTGCTCGTGGACAGTTTCATCAGAATGGCTTTTCAGGCCGGAAATTGCTGTGTTTCCTTCCTTAGGGTTAATCCTATTTCACAGCATATGGGGAGGCAAAGGATCTGGAAAGCAGGAAAGGGCCCTTACATAAGCTGGGCAGGATTGATGTCCTTGAAGTTGGGGTTTTGTGTGACTGGCCTCATCCTGCAGGACTGGGGTCACACTGGAGCTCTTAAGGAGCACAAACCAGCTCAGCAAATCCCAGAGCACTTTGCCTGAGTGCACAGGGGTGTGAACCCCCCTCTGAGCCCGGCTGGGAGTGACAGCCACGTGCAAGGGTGTTCATTTGATCTCACAAACACAGAAGCATGGAGCATGCTGAGTTGGAAGGGACTCACAAGGATCATCCAGTCCAACCCTTGGCCTTGCACAGGAGCATCCCCAGAGTCACACCCTGTGCCCCAAAGGATCATCCAAACCCTCCTGGAGCTCTGGCAGCCTTGGGGCTGTGCCCACTGCCCTGGGGAGCTTGGGCAGTGCCCAACCACCCTCTGGGGGAAGAACCTTTTCCTGACATCCAACCTAAACCTGCCCTGACACAGCTCCAGACCATTCCCTGGGTCCTGTCCCTGGTCCCCCAGAGCAGAGCTCAGTCCCTGCCCCTCCTCTGCCCCTCCCCAGGCAGTTGTACCTGCACTGAGATCTCCCCTCAGTCTCCTCTTCTCCAGCTGAACACACCAGGTGCCCTCAGCTGCTCACAGGGCTTCAAATCAAGGCTCTTCCCCACCTTCATTGCCCTCCTTTGGACTTTTTCTAATGGCTCGATATCTTCCTTATATTGTGGTGCCCCAAACTGCCCCAATATTCCAGATGAGGCCACCCCAGGTCAGAGCAGAGAAGGACAATCCCCTCCCTCCCCCAGCAAGGCTGGGCCTGATGTGCCCCCCTGGACAGGGATGCATGAGCTTTTCTTATCTCCATCTAATGTCAGATACGTACAAACAAACCCAAGTGCTCATCAATAGTTCCATCCCTTTCTACTGACTCAAAACCATTTATCTCCTTGGCTCAATTTTCCACCTGCACATTTTCCCCTTAAATTCTTTCCCTGTTTTACTGGGAAATTTGCAAACACATGGTCTCTTACAGTTCACTTTGTTCAATATTTCATGTTTTTCAGCTGCTCAGGTCTGAGATACATGTTTTTCCCTCCAGCATGGTACCAGGCAGCACTAACCAGAGGCCACTCTTTATGCTGGGAAGCAAAAAATATGGATATTCTCCCAGGTTATCATTTCAGAGTGATCAATTGCAATGAAAACAGAAAATACAAGGAATGCTTTCCCACTCTACATGCTGCAATGCAAGAGAATTTAGGATTTATCCAAGCTAAAGACATTCACAAAATTTAATTCATATCTACCCGACCTAAATAAAATTAATTCTTTCCAGATTATTAATTTCCAATATTCTACAGCTCATTGCTTCTCCATTCATTCCTTAAACAGAGAAAAACAAGCCCAAAGATGTCATTTCACTCCAATCTTCTGACAGCTCGCAGTGTATTGCAGGGATTGCAGCTTTGGCCCACGATTTTAACTGAATTATTCACAATTCAGACCACGGCCTGAAGTGTAAAGTTCTAAATGTGTTTGCTAAGAACTGAAATTCATCCCAGCCTGGTTTCTGTCTTCTCAGCTTCTCACATCATGCCTTCCATGAATGTTTGGAGAATTAATTTAAGGGTCAGTTGAAAAAACAGGTGCAAATGTACCTGTAAGTCTGAATGGTTCTGTAAGAACCTGTCTAATATTATTCACCATTTTAAGCACAGTTGCTGAGGTTAATTAGATTTATGACCCCTAAAAATTTTAAGTGTCCCTGATGACTTTCTTTCCAACTGATAATTTGGTGTGAGAAACAGAAAAAGAATAACAAATAGACTATGAATAAATAAACTCTTGATATTCATTCATACAAGGACAGAGAATATGTTTCTGACATTTAATTAACTATCTAAACGTCCACAAGATCTATAATAAACCACTTTGCAAGACATCCAAATGTCAGAGAGAAACACATTTTACATGAAGTGTTTCTTTTACCACTGAAGCTGTGAAGATACAACATTCTTTTAAAAAGACACAGAAAAAACAAGCACATATTTTATTTTATCTTGAAAGTACTTTTTCAAAGGCTTCTGAACAGCCAGTTGCTTGCAGTATGACGAGTGGAATTATTCTAATTTATCACACAGGAGTTTGAAACATTAGTTTTACAGATATGCCATGTTGTTCTAGCAGAGTTCATGTCCTGAGACTTGGGCAAAACACTGGGAGCATTAAATTGATTCTCTTCCCTGAGTTCACCTGTAACTTTTCGCTGGGATCTGAAGATTTTGTAACCTGTATTTAAGTGCTGCAGAAAACCTGTTCTAACCTATTCACATGCACGTTACTTCTGCCTTCTCTTTTTTTGTCAAAATCTTGACAACATCCTCTGACCCCTCAAGGGATGTAAGAGGTACTTCACCCCCCTGAAGGCACTCCTTGGCTGGGATCTGGTTAATGGAATTGCAGTGAAATGTAGAGGGTCCTACAGGGGCCTTTCACATCCTGGGGCAGAAGGAAAAGCTGCAACTCTTTTCTTTCCTTCATGGATTCATCCGGATATTTGGAAAGTCGACTTGCCAAGATGACAAGTGTTGCCAGATTTGCTTTGACTTGCCTCTCTGCTTTTTAAAGATAAATAAACTGGAAGAGCAGTTTGTACAAAAGGTGCTGGAATTATGGTCAGAATGAGATCCATTTGTTGCTGGTTTTTTATGGCACCACATTGCTTGAAATGCTGGGAGGTTTTCCCCTCCTTGCCCCAGGAAGATCATGGTCCCATAGTCAAAGGTTAACTGAGGGATCTGCAAGAGGGGCTGAGCAGCAGCTAAAGAAGAAAAAAAGATGTGTCATCACTTCCAGAATGAACTGCAAGGGAAGACAGCACAAGGAAAATCCTCCAGGCATCACATGGGGGAAGGCTCAGCTGCCAGTTTGCCTCTCTGGGGTGTTGTTTCTGAGCAAGCACATCCTTTCCTCTCATGAGGCATTAAACCCAGAATTAAACTCATTAAAAATGATGCATGTTCCACTTGACTCCAATACACTCCACCAGTATTTCCATCACTTTAGAGGTGACATTCTGGCCACCTTCTGGAGGTGCTGACACCACAGTTGATGTATTGAGAAGTCCCTCCAGTGCAACTCCTGAGCACTCCCAGCATGACAGCTCTGTCTGGAGTGAGATCACCCCCAGTGGTGTCACCCCCTGCCCTGCCATGACATCACACACGTTGACACGATGTGACACCTCTGTCACAGGATGCTTGGCTGTTCCTTTGTCCAAGGGCAGCAATTGTCACTGTCCCTGCACTGGCACACCAGGCCAGAGCAAACACAGCTGTTCTCACATGCCAGTTCCACCCTGTGTCTGTTGTGTAAATGGACAGTTAATTAAATTGCCTTCATGGAGCGTTGTAAAAAAATCTATTAAACAAAGAATCCCTGGCATAAACAAACAAACCTGGATCACAGTTTCAGGTCTTTGACCTCTTCAGTGGATTTTCTGGTTTTATCAGGAGAGCTTCTTTACATTTTTCCTAATTTGCCACCAATATTTTAGAAGTTGTTTAAAAAAAAAAAAACTAAAAAGAAGGATGAGATTTGGCACTGATTGTTGTAAGTCTGTTCAGAATACAGGAGGAAGGTTAATTAGCTTTTCTGACCTGAAGAGTCTAGGAAGGTATCCCTGGTGACTCACTAATTGCTGCTCAATGCATAATAGTGTCTGTGAAGCAGAGTGCAGGGAGCTAGACACTGATAATAATGTTACTGTGATTTAAAATTCTATACCTGCAAGGACATAATGTTGTTTCAGTACAGCATGCACTCCACTGATAGATCTAAATATTCCCCAACTATTCATTTATTTTATTGGCAATTCTGGTCACTAATCTTAATTTGAATTTATACCAAGTACAACGGTGTTTCTCAGATTGAAAGTAAAATGCTATTTAGGGTATCATCAAAGCATATTCTGAAATTGTTTTCTCTTGTGTAATAAGCATTTCCATTAAGAGCAGTGCGAGTGCTAGAGTTGACTTATTAATTTATACAAAGAATATATCATTTTTATAAATATAAACAAAGAATTAGTCCATGTTGGGAAAAATATCCCTAAACCGTGAGAAACAGAGACATTGTGTTATCTTTAATAATGGTGTGAGACCAACAGAGCATAGGAGTTTTATGAAACACGTGGAATCAAGCTCACAGAGTATCAGATGGATGTTCAGTGTACATGTCCTCCCTTTTGATATTTACCAATTGATATGTAATGATGAGGATTTTAACAGGCAGAATAGATGTGCACTATTAGATCAGTTAATCAGTAGCTGTCAGGTCTGTTTTTTAAAAGTCCCCCAGAGAACAAAATACAAATTAGCTCTTCTTAGAAGCAGCAGTGTAGGTTTCTGGGTAGCCTTTTGTCTAGAACAAATTCTGAAAGTTTGCTTAGGAACTGTAAACATATTTTTCACGTAAGAGTTTTCTCTGGTGCTTGTGGTGCAACCTTCTTTAAATAGGTATTCTGCAGATGCTCTTGGATCAGCTCTAAAACACTTCTTCAGCAATCTGTCCTCCCATAACAGATTCCTACAGGAATATGATCATCCAAGCCTCGTTTGCATTAAGCCCATTACTCCCAATTTCCTGGTCAGTGTTGGAAGAGAAAATGTGCCATTCACAGCTTCAACTGCATAAATTTGGTACATCAACGAGCTCCATCACACCATGGACTTTACTGATAAACATCTAATATGTAACCAATATTTTCCTCTCAGCAGCTGATAGCACAGTTTAAGGGGGGGTTGTAGTTATCCTGGTCCATCTGTCAGTTTATTCCCCACAGTCCTTCCTTGCATCTCTTCTGCTCTGAGCCAGGTGATAAAATTGAGCCAGACCTACAAATTAGGAGGATGCTGACCCAACAGGAAAACCTCAGGTACCCTTGGCAACATCTCCCCATCCAGGCAGTTGGAGATGAAGAACTAGAAGGAAAAGAACATCAGTGCTCAGACATTTCTTCTGCTAAGGCTGGACATTCTATTCCTGTTCTGCTGCTGAGCTATAAATGTAATTAAACAGCAGGACTGACAGATCTGCCCTACCCACTGTGTTAGAACAGCTCACCAGGCTCTCAGGTGAGAAGAGACCATGGGGTTCAATTTCCTTGGAAGCTTCTGTTCCTCACAGAACAAAATACCCATTCTGGGAAGGTTTCTGCTCTCCCTGGGCAGGCTGTGGGCCTCCTGCTGCATGGACATACCTGAACAGCCCACACCTCATACTCCTGTTCTACAGGAAACACCAATCAGCATTCCCAACCCCTAAGCAGGATTGGGAGAAAACAGGAACAGCTGATCAGGTCTCCTTTTCTCTCTGTTCCCTGCGTGTCTACACCTTGATTCCAGACACAGCCCTGTCTGTCAGCTATTGACAGCAACAGGAGCAACACAGGTTTGCTTCTGTGCTTTGGCAGCCTTAACCTACACTCCTACTCACCGTGCCTGAGCAATCTGCAGGTTGGTATTTACTAAATCAGCATTATGGCACCCATATCTTTGGCCTGCCCTCCTCTTTTCCCTGTCATTTCTATCTCAGCTCATCAGATATCCAGCAGCTTGACAGATAAGACGTTGCCAAATCACAGAAGACCTTACCTGTATCTCGAATTTCCTGACTTACCTTATTAAGCTGCCATCTGTTGCACAGAATCACACAATGGATGTGTTACAATGCAACCTGACATAATAAGTTACTCCCATGATAAAAGACAAAAGACATGCAAAAAGTGACTGTTTTTCTTATCACTGAAGCAGCTCTCAAAGCAAACAGGAGATCAAGTCAGTTGAATCTACCCTGTATCTAATTTAACACAAATTAAAGCAGATGGCTACTAATGTAGGGGATATAATTTTTAGGCTTTTTCTCAAGAGTATTCTCTCTGTAATACAGCCCTTTGTTCACTACATTCTCTTACTGCTCATTGAATGTGAATTATTTTCATCACATAAAATGAAATCCTGAGTTCTTGTCCAGGACCAAGTTTTCTTTTTTTTATTCACCTCCTAAACATTGTGCATGAATTATCCACATGACTCTGCTGCCCCTCCTTGTAGGACTTTTATGTCCCATCATAAAGTCTCTGGTTTTAGTGTTTCAGATGAGAAAACTCGTAGCCCCTCTCACTGCTGGGTCTGTTACTGGGATAGTGAAGATTTGAGCACTTCCCAGGCCTCAGTGTTGCACAGTTATAAACTTCTGCCAGGTTCAGCAAGATTATTTATCAACACATTGGAGCTTTGCTCTATGCACAGATTTTGTAGATTCCTCTGCAAACACTGAGGGATTGCTCAATACAACATGACTGAAATGAGCTGATAATCCCAGCCAGATTTTCCCTAGATCCCCAGCTTCGCTTGAAATTAATATATATGTTCTCTTTTGTCTATATCCTGTTCATTTGCTTTCGATTATTCTGTTTGCATTATCCTGTTTTTAAGCTTTTCTTAGCAACAAGGAGAACTAGAAATGTCATTTAAGCAAAGCTTAGATTTCCAGTGCATCCATGGTTTGCCTTAAAACAAAATCAAATTACTTTCAGTGAAGTTATATGATTTAGTACCATTGTGAGATACCTCCTCTTTCAGCCTTTCACCACTAAAATTTTCCCCAAACCCTGAAATGCTCCCGTGTGTGTAGGAGTGCGTTGGGTTTGCCACTAGGTTCTAAATGTCCTCATGTGTGTGCCCTGTTCTTGGAGCTCCCTTGAGTGGGAAGATTAGGAGGGTGAAACACCTGAAAGAGCTGAAGCCTTTGCTGTGAGCCTTAATATAAAGGAATCAACCCCCAAACTCTCCAGCTGTGAGCAGGGAGAGGTCCAAGCTGCCTCCTCTTCCATGGGCAGCCTGTGCCTCAGAGGTGGGGTGTGGATTTATCTGTAATTTAGACCAGACTTACAGAGCTGGCCTGGACCCCCAGGAGCCCTGGTCCTACTCAGGCATCAGAGACTTCCACCAGTGCAGGTAAGTTCTAGCTCAGATTCGTTGTTCCTATTCCAAACATCTGATGAGTTCAGGCAATTCTGGAAGAGAAATGGCAGGAGGAGGATGGACAATCCACTCCAGATTGTGAGAAGGGAGTGGTTAAAATTGCTGGCAGGATACTCTAGGGAACCCAGGTCTTACCTGGGGAAAATTACTGATTTTTATCTGTAGTTTATGCGAAATTCCATTTGTTCTCAATACACATAATTTGTTTTAAACCAGCAAAGCAGAGCTTTCAGAAACATTCGTTGTTGAGGGTACCTGGGGGAGGTAATTTAGTTCTGTCAGGTTTACTGGGTGGGGGTTCTTGCCAAAATTGTTTAATTTTTCCAGCTGGAGCCTCCAGGTAGCTGAACCTGCCAACAGCTGGCAGAGGGGTTCCACCAGGTACCCCATTCCTTGAGTAGAGGCTTTTTATGTCACCTCTTATCACGATGTCTGAGTAATGAGGACACTATCTTCTTTGGGGTTTCCTTTTTGTCTCCTATCTTCCCAAAACACCACCATAATCCTGAGGTAACAACACAGCAGAGGCAAAAGATAGGCACTAAAATGAGGTTCTTATCTGCAGTTTTATTATCCCGTGCAATATTCTTGCAGAAAATTACTTTCTGAAATGTGCTACGCTGCTCTTTGGTTCTCCAGGGCTCTATTCACAATTTTCTGTAAGTGATTTTTGTTTAATTTGTAGCAATAGAGGGATAGATATCTTTCACCCTGACTTTTATCAGCTTAATTGTAGCTATAGGAAATGTTCAGGCCAGCTGACTTGTCATTACTGAGAGTAAAATAATGGGGCATTGTTTGCTTTCCTGTTTCTGTAAGGTATGGTGGCTAAACTGGTTCCTAAGTTCATGTAACTTTGTCTTAAATAAATGCTTAATTTTAGTATGAATTAATTTCTATCTAGAGGAAGGCAGTGTTGCCTGTAGTCATTGTTCCTAATTACTGAATAGAGAACTCCCATTTTTCTGTGGAGAAACACAGTTTTTGCCCTTGTCTACTTAAGCCTCTGCTTTCAGAGAGGAAAAAGTGTGTGTGTATGACCCCAAATGTGTTTTGAAGGAAAGCCCATCTGGTTTTAATATATTGATATAGCATTTTAATTGGGTTTACTTTAATAAAGCCTCACCTGAGGTAATACTCTGACTTGGCCACATCCCTTCAAAGTGCATCCCTTCAAAGAGGAGCAAGAAAGACCAGAATGTACAGGAGAAGTGAAGTCTTAAGCTTAACATTCTGCAAAAAGGATATAAATTGTTTTCCGTGGGCTTGCTGGAAATGGCAAGAAATAACAGGCTTAAATTAACAATAAGGACAGAGAGCAGTGGTCTCAGTGGGGAGGCTGGGAATTCTCTGGATATTTTGTCAAATACACACTGTACAAGTATCTCTCAGAAATGCTGCGTGTATCTGCTGTTGTCTGTGAGCAAGGACAGTGTTAATGTTTTGCAAATCCCATTTTCTTGCCATTTTTTCTTCACTCTGATAGATGGGGGAAGGGGGTATGAGGATGTTGCTGCTCTGACTGTCAGCTCAGTCCCCCTCCTTCAGAAACCTCCTGTTCTGAACAGAGCTCCTTCCCACACTTGGGCTGGGGCAAGGAATTCCCTAAAAAAAACCCTGCTCCTTGGTGAGATTATACACTGGTTCTTTTAGAGACTTCAGCAACATGTGCAGGATCTACCAGACCCATGGAAATGTGTCCCGTGAATTTTAATGCTCTGGGGTGGTTCTGCAGAGGGAAGGGGAGATGCCTCACCTTGGCCATCTGCTTTCTCTCTAGAGTATTTTTGGTAGCATCTTACCAAGGGTTTCATCTCAGGAAGTTGCTTTTCTTCTCTCCCTTTGTTGCATCTTCAAGGGTAGATTCCCTGTCACATATTAGAGAAGTACAATCTTCCTGGCTTCTGGAAATTCTGTGCAGTGTTTCAAATTAAAATGCCTTCACATAAAGATACTGGAATGTTGTTTTTTGCATCAAACAAAAAAAAAAAAAAGGACATAGTGATACTTCTTGGATTGATTTTTAAAACAAATCTTCCTTGTTGCTTTGAAAATGTTCCCCTACACCCAATGAAAAGCCAAAAATATCTATGAATAAGTTAACACCTGAAAATGTAGGTTTCTGCACATGGTTACATAAATTCTAAAAGGAAATTTTTTCACTATGTTTGAATTTCATGCATAAACCTCCTTGGGATAAAGTTCCATCCCAGTAACAGCAAGGTTTAGGTTCAAGTAAACATTTTTCTCTGCACATGGCACATAAAAACTCCAAACTACTAGACCAATATCCACAGCTTTTTTCTTTTTTACCCACAGTTAATCCCTTAATTCTCAAGTAGGCCATGGCCACAAGCTTTTCTGGTAAACAAATTATGATTTTGTTTGTTTACTTTCATTATAATTACTGACTCAATTGCTTTGAATAAAGCAGTCTAATAGTGGTTGACATAACAAGTGATATTTTTTTCCCCTCAGGTTTCTTAGTTAATCTCTGATTGATGACATCCAGGGCAAAAAATTAGCCAAATCATAGCTTTTTAAAAATTTATTACAATACACAAAGAAAAAAAAAAAGGGGGACAAAAAATCCAACCTCCAAAACATAGAATTTAGTCCACTGTAAGAAAATAGGTGATTTTAATAATGCTTGTGGAGTTATTTGACCAAAATCTAACAGAAACTAACCCATGCTTAGCTATTCTCTGCTTTTCCTCCATGGTAATTCATCATAATGTATTAATATATATCAGCTTTTCCTACTATTAAGGCTCCATACTGTGACTAATCTCATTCATTTTTACACTCCCTGAAGGAGCTGTTTCATTGTCCTCTGCAAAAGAGCCTTTTACAAACGTCTCCACGGGGCAGATTGACACAAAACCCCCTAATGGCTCCTTGGAATGTTCTGGAGGGTGTCCTGGGGGTGAACATTTAATGGTTTATTTATGTTGTGAACTGCACTCCCAAAACCAGCTGTGCCAGGAGTGTGGGAAGCAGCATTCCGAGGGTAGATCAGACCTGGCTGAGCCAGGATGGCCTTGGATGCAGTAAAACATCTCCTTGGAAATTTGAGAGAAGTGGCTTGTCCTGGGCATGGACAGGAACGTGCTTGGAAAACACAGAGCAGCTCATGCATTGGGAATAACAATGAGAGGGAAAAACCAGCACATGCTTCTCTGAACCCCCTGAGATTTGGTGTTTAACCCACCCCAGCAGATTTCACAGCTCAGCTTAGTGGAGAGTTTGCTGGAAGAGCCATTTGCTTGGAACATCTCCCCATGGACCTTCTGTGGCTTTCTACAACTGCACATGTTTTAGCACAGTTACGAGAGTGCTTTAATTTGTACCAACCTACATGTTGGCAGAAAAGTGCTGTGATGTTAATAGAAGCTATCAAGCACCAGCAAGTCATGAAAACGTTCCTTGTTTCCATATTTCTTGCAAATGACTCCGGCCAACTTAATTCCTTACAGTTTTCTTCTAAGTTCTAACCTCTGCTCAGAAAATCAGTAATATTAACACCTGTCAAAAATATTGCAGAGCTGGAGTTCTTGGTGATTTCTTGGAAGGCATGTGCATGGGCTTCTCAAGCCTGAATCATATAAAAAAATTATGTAGGGCTCAAATGGCAAAAGGAATTTCAAAAACCCAGACAGAGGTCAGAAGGATGATAACTGTATTTCCTCTGAATTGTTGCCATTAATTCCTCGAGTTGTTTTGATAGGTTTGTTAAAAACCCAGGGCTCATCTAAGGGAATTTGTCTTGGTGGCTAAGCCACTCCAAAATCACATTTTAATTCGGTTCTGTTGCTATAACATGTGACCTTGCTAAGGCAGAGCTCCTCACTCCCGGTGTGCTGAAAATGGAATTATTTGTCTGTTAACGTTATGTCTCTGCGAAGGAAAGGCAAAGTATCAGTGAAGTTTTAGAGACTGTAACAGGTGAATTTGGAAACTACCATACGATACCTACTATTTTTGGGGAATAAAACTTCAAAATCTTCAAGGCATAATCACATTTTCCTGAGTACCTGCATCTCATGGCACTCCTGGAGTCGTTAGCTGGAGTGAATGCTCTGTACATGCAGTGCACTGGTTGCAGAATGAATCTCTGAACAGCCATAGAAAGTTTGTGTGTGTGTTTACAGCTCTTCAGTGCAGCTCCTGGTTTTGTCTTCATTGGTTTCAGTTTTTAGAAGTGTTTCTACAGAGATTTGAGGTGGTGGTTTCAGGATGAATTGGGATTTTCAGCTCTCAGCAGGACTTTGTTCCAAGCCCTGATGAGACTCATAAATGGTTACATCCTGCATGTGTATTCATCTCATATGTACTCCTATATATGTGGAGTGAATCTAAACAAAAATAATAAATACAAAGAAGGAAATGTTATTGTTATCTACAGCAAAGATGTTTCCTGCAAAAAATTGTTACTTAACGTGTCCCAAGCCTGAAAACCAAACTCCACAAAATTTTAAGGTAAAAAGAACTGTTTAAAGTGCTCTTTATTCTGCCCCATCTGTCATGTGGTTTTTGTTGTTTTGTTTGATTCTATTCTTTGCACCAGACTTAACCTTGACACTTGGGTCACTTCTGGAAAGGCACTGGACCAAGTTCCAAAAATCCAATTCTTGGTCTTAGTTCTGTTTTCTTTTGAGGTTCCAAGTTTGGCTTTGGATCTTTCTATGACACAGTTCTCCATCAATTAGATTGGTTGGTTGGTTTTTCAGTTGTTTTGTTTTCTATAAAAAAACCCCAAACATCATTATATTTATCGTATTTTTTAGGAGGATTATTTGGCTTGAGTAAATGTTCTTGTTTTATTTCTGTTCTCTGAGTGTCTGATAGGAGTTTAACCTGAATGAGGAATAAAGAAATGATGGTTTAGAGAACAATTTTTAAAATGGTGCTTTTATTTCTGCCTCATTTGAAGTTCAATAAAGCTGTTGCAGTAATTTGATTCTCAGCTGAAGACAAGCAGAAGGCTCATACTTGGACAACCATAGATCATCCAGTAATTGTTACTTTATTGAAAATGCTGATTACGTGGAACTATCTTGCATACTAAAGTCAGAGAGGAAAAAGCAATCTCTTTACTTCATAACTATGTAACAGCTCATAAATAAACAAGTCTAATAGCTACAGCAAATGCCACATTTCAATTCTGATTTCTCTCTAGAAAGCATCTTGTTCAAGCCTCTGCTCAAAGCAGGGTCAAGGACTGTCCACCCAGAGGTTCAATATCAAGGATGGAAACTCCACAACCTCTCTGTGCAAAGAAGTTTTCCTGATATTTCAGTGGAATTTCCTGCATTTCAACTGGGCTCTTGTCCTTGGGGAGGTGAGAGTCACAGGCCAGTAGTTCCTCTGATCCTCCTCCTTGCACTTCTTGTTTTCTTCCCATCCTCAGAAGTCTCCCCTGCTCTCCAGAGCCCCCTGTGTTTTCTCTTCTGAATCAGCAGCCGCCTTCTGTTGGAGATAACTTCTCCTGATCAATAAAAGCCCTCTGGTACTCTGGGTATCCAGCCACTGTCATCACAAACACTCTTGACCTTCACTTTGAAATCACGCATTTGAATTTCAGGAAAATTCATTCTCTCCCTGCCTAGTGTTAGTTTAAACTTGGATTTCTCTCAGCAAAATCTTTGTTCTTCCCTCTTCCTTTTGGGTGACATTTTTCTGATCTAGAACTCAGGAAATCTTAGGTCTGGTTGCCTTCAGCCAAACATTGTCATTGTAAGTGTAATCATGATTCATCGTCCCCCAGAAACCTCTAATATGAACATCTGTCTGTTAATGAATTGTTTGGCTGAGTCACAAACTTACCAGACAAAGATGTGAAGCCTTTTGTGCTTAGTTGAGTGATGAAGTCCTTTGTTCACTGCCCAGCCCTCACTTAGTTTTCACATCTCACAAGCCTGAGCAATTCCTTCAAGGAAATGTCCTCTCAGAGAACGAATGATGAGAGTTTATACCAGAGCCTGGTGTGATGTGGCAGTGGGATGCAGTTGAACCCTACCTAATATTTACAGAAACAGATACTAAATAATTCCAGAGAACATTTCCACAAGCAGAAGGCAGAAAGGACATCCTTTGGATGAATGAGTTGATCAGTACATGTTTGGGGCAGAGAGTTTGGGGAAGAAGGGAATAACCTGTTCTTTTGTGGTGTTTAAGACACTGTGTGATACATATTATAGCAATTCAAAGTTATTTTATCATCTGTTTATAGACAGAGTGTTTAGGAGCCTTTCTTCAACCCCCTGTAAAAGCAGAGCTTTTGGGGTTTTCTTGGTAACACTGAGGGTGCAACACTTTGTGGTGCTTTTAACAGGATACCCAGGAATGGGTTTAAGGGGCTCAAAGACCACGATGCTGACAATGAAACCAGTGACCAAACAGCCCTGGAACTGAAGCACTGAGTGTGTGATCCCACACTCTGATGGCCAGAGGGGTGTAATTGGGGGTGTGGCTGTGTCAGGGTCTGACAGTGGAATCCCAGTGTAGGAACTGCTTGGAATGTTCTCCTGATTCTGTTGGGAGGGGAAGCTTTAAGCCCCAGTGACAGAAGCTCTGTTACAGTGACTGATGCTCGTATTGGTTCATTCCCAGGAGTGGCATGTTTGATTTTACATGTTATTTTATGCTTGTACCTCCAGCTGAGCTGTGGTACAGCCAGGTTTGGTGTTTACCTCTGCAGAGTTCTTAGGCTTCACCCTTTAGAAAATCTCTCTCTCTAAATACCAACACAGTGTGACATCCATAATTGGAATCTTATTCAAGCTGCTACGTTGATTTAGTTCTGTTGGATAAACTGATGTTAAACTGAATTTACTCAAATTTGTGAAATAACTTATTTCAATCAGATCCACATTACTTGCTTACTCACCCAAAGAATTTCATTGAAGAACAGAGTGGATCAAATTCTCTTCTTACAGAAGTAGCAGCAAATTAGAATAACTCCACCTAAATCTTTGGAATAAACAAATTTAACATAAATAAATCCCTAGGCCAGAAATACATCTCTGAAACCTGAGCTCACTCTTTCTTTCCCTCGTTCAAAGTAAAATTAAGCAAATGGTTGAATGCCTTCCTAAATCAGGGTAGAAGATTGAAGTCTGATCCACTTAAGCTACTTGCTTAAGCTAAGGTAGAAGTGAAATACCTGGGTTCTTTTTCAAAGTGATAAGTCTATTAGAAAAAGGAACAAAATCTTTCTTTTTCCTTAATTCACTGTAGAAATTTCCGTGTAATATATTCTTAGCATACGAGTATGCACAGAAGTGACTGTTTATATCTGGGTTATCCTGCTCAGTAAGAACAGGTTTTATTTCCAAATTTCGGTGAATTATTCTTGAGGGAATCTGACATCTTCCAGGAAACCTAACTGGTAAAAGTAATAAGTAGTAATAAAGCAGAAGGAATCTTCGTAATCTCAAGATTAATGGGTAAAATGTTTATGCTGAGGGGTCTCTTCATCAACAAACTGCTGTTTGCACCTATTTGCATTTTAATGGTTACCCTAGTTCTGAAGTTAAAATTACAGACTTTTCCCAGCTGCTCTTTAAATGCTACATTATAATTTTGAGGAAGCATCATACGTAATTATATTTAATAGACACAGAATTGATTGAAACACTTAACAAAAACAAAAAGCCCAGACCTAATTTTGTAAACATGTTATTGTACAGTAACCCCCAATGAGTTTGTTCTTAAATCTCCTAATTAATTTTTAATTAAAAAGCTCAAAGATGCTATTATACTTCTTGTTGTAAATGGCAGTCTTATGTAAGCATAAACGACTTAGCTGCTCAGAAAAATATCTCCCATTAAAATCCCTGTTAATGAGAACTCCTGAACACAGTATTCCAGAGATTTAAGCAGTGGCAGCACTAAAATAGTCTAAATATCACAGGGGGGGTTGTTATTTTTTATTCCTCCTTTCTTTTTTGTTTTGTACCAACTCCACAGTAGGTTTAAAGGTGATAAGGTGTCCGAATTTCCACTTAGGAGGGTCAATCCTCTCCCCATTCCCATTACCAGACTTCCCATGGCATTAACTAGGAAGTGATAGGGCTGGTCCAACTCATCCCTGTTTATGTGAGGGCAAATGGACACCAGATCAATAAGTTTTGATGCAGATTTGCTTCACTAAATAGATGAACACTCCTTAATGAAACACCCACCCAGTGAAGAAAAACTCACACCAGCCAAATTCCCACCACCACATAGAGAAGAGATGCAGCTTTCCATGATTTTAGTCCATCTCCTCATTAGATCCAGGCAGAGGATCCGAGGCAGGAGCTGGAACACAGCGTGTTGCTGGAGGGATGGGCTGATGGCACAAATGGAGGATTATTAATAGCAGAAAAACAGCAAGTGCTCCTTTCAGAGAAGCATCTTTAATAGCAGGGGGAAAACACTTGAGACAAAATCTCATTTGCTATGTTTTTCTTACATTTTTAGCCAAGAAGGGATGGGAGGTGGAACTGCAGTGATTTCTATGGTTTAATTATGTCTTCTCGATGGTTATTAACACAGCACAGAAAAGCAGCAGAATTTAGAAGGCTGGAAGTTGTGAGCTCAGTTTTGCAAAGCTGCAGTTTTTATTTTAAAACATGGAAAGTTTTGTTGTTAGGATGAGGGATTAAAAATAATGATGGTTCTCTGTAAAATCAATTCCCAGTAGCTTCCCTCTCATAACTTTATCAAGTTCTTGATATTTTGGAAATGGAAGCTGGTACCAAAATCACTCAGGTTCTTTAGAACTGTATTTTTTTGAGTGTTCTAGGAAAAAAAATGCCAATACATAGCCTCGAACCAGGAATACCCATCCATTCCATTTAATGGCAAATGCTGCCCTTGGTGTGCAACGCTATTTATTGTAATATATTTCCATATTTTTAAGAATTACTATTATTTCTGAAATTTTTATTATTTGTCTTGTGTGTTTTGGAGGTGTCCAGTTTGGTGTTCAGTGGGGTGGGTGGAACCTCAGACCTGCCTTCCAGAAGTGAAATATTCCACACAGTCAGTTTTCAGGCAGGATCTGTCACCACAGTTTTTGCAAACAGGCTGTTGGATCATCTCGTGGGAAGTGGCACAAGAAGGTGAAAACAAGGCAACAATAGGCCCTGGAAGATGCTGGGCAACAAAACTGTAGTTTATATGTGTACAGAATACACCCCCAACATTGATTTTTTTTTTATCTTTTTGCCTTATTTCTAAAGAGAGAGATTTGGAAAGATTATTTGCACCAATGCAATAATTAACCCAACTGCTCTGCTGGGTTACTTGGCTCGGAGATATTTGATCTACCTGATAAAATTTTTTTGCATTATCACTCCATGGCTGCCTTGGTTTTGCTGTCATTGCTTCAGCACAGGGAGTTGTGAGGCAACTGCTGCAATCAGTTTTTGTGCCCTATATATCATGGGCTTGACAAACACAGCTGAATTGGTGACTTGACTGTTTGGGAAAATCCTCTACAGAACATTTTTCTGCTGAATTAATACTTCTCTAGTGTTGAAGGCAACAGTTTCAAAACCTGAGTTCCTGGAATGCTCCAGCTCCTCTGGTATAGCTCAGTCTCTCTGTGATGCTACAAATGAGACGTGTCACAGTCAATATTTCCAGTTGCTAATGGCAGGATTCTACAGCCGTGAGTGCCTTTGTCATTTTGGTTTTTTGTTAAGATCTGTAAGAGTTACAGATCATAAGCCTGAGGTGTAAATGGTATTCAAATCACCTGCTCTTAAATTGCCCACAGGAGAGGTTTGCCTTGGAGGGAGCTGGATTATGAGAGTGTACAGTTCATAGCACTCCAAAGGGAAATTTGTCCTCTCTTTTTCAGAAGCTGCTGCAGCAAATGCAAGAAAACCAGCAAACTGTGTGCTGGAGCTTGACTGTGTTTTAGATATTTTTATCACTTACATTATCCTGAGCTTCCACAGGTCTGGGGATTTGAAATTCTCTTCCTTAGCAAACCTCAGACAAAATTTTTCTGTCGGCAGAGGTGGAACAAGTCTCACAGGTGCCATGGTTTGTACTTTCCAAACGTGAGGAAATCCCTGTTTCCCTTAATACCTCAGAACTTTCTCACATTGAGTTTCTCACAGTCCCACTCCCTCCAATCCATACACAGCTCTAAAGAAAACCAGGGGTAGCTGAATACTGTTTCTGTAGCTTCTCTCCTATTTCTCCCAAAAGCCAGACACTTGGCATCCTTAATCTATGCATTAACCCTTGTGTTTGGTACTTCAGGCTTTCAGAAACCCCTCAAATTCCATGGCAAACCAGCTACAAAGGCTTGTGCACCATTGTGTCTGAGATGGAGGCAGCTGTTCCTGGTCTGCAGAAGAGATGTTTAAGTGTCTGAGAGAAGCCTATTTTCCATTCCATTTAACTCTTAACAATGCCTTTTGCTAATCTGTGGGAGAAAGAAGTTCAGGTCCCATTGTTCCATCTGAGAGGCCCGAAGATGTGATGAAAATCAGCGTAGGAGCAGCCAAAATACTTGGAGGGCTGTGTATTCACTTGAGTATCTCTTCTTTACCAGTGCTCTGAGCCTCCTGTAAGAACACCAGCTGTGCAACTTGTCCACCCAGCTGATGGCACTTCAAACCTGCTTAGCTTCAGAAATTACTTGCCTGTGTAATCTAATTTTACCCAATGTTCTGTTTAGAAATAAGTCCATTTACCACTCCCAGATTGTTAGTTTCCTGATTTAATAGTGAACTGTTGAAGAAAAAGCAGTGTTTCTCCCTCATAACTCATGCTTTCATCCCACTTGTTCATACTTCAGTAATTGAAATTACAGTTTTATAATTGTGCAGACATTGATGATTTTGCAAATGGAGGATTATTAATAGCATAAAAACAAGAAGGACCTCTTCTCAAAATGTTATTCCAGCAAAAAAGAACTAGAAAAATATGCTTGATTATTTCTTCACTTTTTTTGTACATTCTTCACATTTTAATTAGGCAGAAAAAGTAGATAAGATTTTCTTTCATCAGCATGAATATTAGTGAATCATAGCAAAAAAGAAACTGATGGAACATATTACAAGTCATAAACTTAAGGGTTTTCAAGTTCTCTTGACTTTAAGGTTTAAAAAAACTTTTGCAAAAAGAAATACAAATGAAACTTCATTGGTGCTTCGATATAAATTGGCTGGGGGGGTTCTGTACATTTAAGTGAAAATTGTGTACTTGATTTAATTTTACAGAAAAGAGAAAATTTTCTCTCTATAGCGAGGAAAATTACTGTTACTTTCCCAAACCTGATATTCCCATAGACTTTGCAACAGGCAGGATCTTCTGGCAGGATCTTTTGGTCTTTTAGCAAATTACAGGTGGTGAATCTATTTAAACACCCAAAGTATTTGAATATCTACTTGGAAGTAAAGAGCTGGTCAGGGACTTTGCCTCTTGCTTTGCTGGGAGGTCTGGGGAGCAGAAGTTGGGAGCACCAGTACAGAGAAGGGGAACAAGGAACAATAAAGACAGTGAGATCACCAGGAGGCAGTTTGACAGAAACACTGGAAGCATTTGGTACACATTCCCTGACTACACTGTGAATTACTGGGGGATGCTTCCATGAGGATGCAGGAATGGCATGGCTGCACTCTGTGGATCAGCAAGTCCTGAACGTGTTGACAAAATTGAGAGAAATTACCACTTTTTGTACTTGCCACATTTCTTACAATCTCTCCCTGGGTATTTACTTGATTGGGTACCAGATACAGAGAAAAAGGGAATCTTTGATCTAAGTAATTCCATTTTTAGGAATGCAATTCGACTTCTCCATTGTACTTAAGGTTTTATCTTTGTTTTGTATGTGTATATTTAGCAAAACCTTTAAAAAATCAATCATGTTATGAGCATCCCATTGCTAAGCAACAATGTATTCTTCCCTCCCACAGACCTTCTTGCTGTTCTGTGAAAAATAAGTATAACAAATGTGTAAAAAAAAAAAAAAAAAAAGTGGGATGCTTTCCTCCTGATAGAATAATGCACTGAACAATTCTGGTCACTTATTTCTGAGGCAAACTATTGCTGCCATCTGCTTACAGACTAAAGTAGGAATGGTCTGCATTCTTCTGCATCCCTGAAAGCTGCTCCTGAGATCTCTGCTGGGGCAGAAATTCTGCCACATGGCATATTTTGGTAGTTTCCATGTCCTGGTGGCTGTGTACAGTTTGGATGCTTTGAGATGACCTAATGCCCCGAGATCTGCACTACAGGACCCCACTGCACTTGCAGAAGAGGCTTGAGGCAAATCATAAATCTCTAAATGCACTGGCACACAGTGCCTTGGTTTGGGCTCTCCTCTGGGAGTGTCACTGTAAGATCTGCTGTTTTCATGTTGATCAGAAGACAGGAAAATTGTGGTGGGTAGTGGAGGGGGAAGGAACGTGCTTTGCACTCCTGGAAAATGTTTGTCAAACCATCTGTTGTTCCAGTATCATTGTGGACTTAAAGCAATTTTCAGACTCTACAGTTCAACAGCCTTAAATGTGGGTTTTTGTTTGTTTTTTGTGGTACTGCATTATTGTTTCAGTGCTCTTGTGAGTGCCTTCAAAAGCTACCTGTGCATTCTATGAATTGTAATTTCTTTATAATATTAGTGTTGTCTGAACACCACTGAAACTGCTGCAGCAAGGTCACTTTGTAGAACCAAATGCTGGCTAAGTGTTAAATATGATCATGCAGTTGTAGGACAGATTGAACTAGAAATGCTCCCTGGCTTGCAGTTTGTACCTGAACTCATTCTGTACCTCAGGAAAGCTGTAGGAGTGACAGTCAGGGCTCCCACAGCAAACAACAAGAGAGCAAAACAGTTGCTGTTTGGTGAGTGCCCCTTTCAGAGTTCTTGGGGTGCAGGTTGGTCTTTCTAATACTTTGCCAAGAGGCTCCTATGCTAAGATACAACTAAGTATTTAAATTTTCAGTGGTGACCTCTTAAAGGTATTCTTAATTCCCTCTTTAGCACAAAGGTACATAAAGGCTCTTTAGTTCCATATGTCAGGATGAATTCTGCTTATCTGTGTGAGAAAGTTGTGAAATGAGCTTGGGTGTGAACTTGAACAAGACATTGCACACCAAGGTTTGATGTGACTGTCCTTATTCCTCCTTCAAGGAGGAGAGCCCTTAGGCTGTTGATTAGTGTGAGATTGCCATTCCAAACCTATGCTCCCTTTTTTGATTAGTTTTTATAAATGTAGAGTGCAGTGCAACGAACCATTTAACAGTCACTGTACTCCCAAAGATGGCAGCAGGTGGAGTTACATGTTCCAGTGGTTGTACTGGGCGTGTTGGAATGGTCATTTTCCAGGATGTAACACAGAAGTCAAGGGCAGAACAGAATTTTTCGTTCTCTGGTTTTCAGATCAGATTGATAAACTACCAAACCCTTGTGTGTGTGTGAAAATATTGCAACCCCCCCACTGCTCTCCTGTGTGCCCAGTTTCCATGGAGTGGTGAAAAGAAGGCAGGCAGTTGAGGAACAGAGTTGTACCTTCACTTGATGTGCCAGCTGACAACTGAGTTAGCACAGACTGGAAGTAGGTGGTTGCAGAACAAAAGACAGATAATTCCCTTTCCCCTGGAGGGAGGGAGAAGCAGCAGCCACAGTATTGATCTATTCAGAATTTATTCCTCTGTTGTTTCTTCAGTGCTACAACATGATGCACTCTAATCAGAGCAAACAGTTAATATTCTCTTTAACCTACAGCAAAATAAAAAAAAAAAGCCATGTGCCGATGAGGATACAGTCCATAAATCTTCTATCCACGCTCTTCTCATTCATTTTTAATGATCATTTTATGTTTTCACCTTATTTCTTCTTCCTGTATTATTATATACGCAAGGGGGAAGAATGAACAAAGTTAAATTGTTTCTTGGGTTTTGCTGAGCTGCCTGGTGGGGAGATAAAAATAGCAAGTGCCAGTGGCAAAGTCTCCTAAAAAGTGCCAGCACATTGTGGAAGTGCTAACACATTGTGCTATTGAATCAGCACTGAGAAATCAGATTTTCCTCCCAATGCTTTCTTTAAACTTAAGGTGACCTTTAGGAATGCATTTGCATCAATGTAGAGAACCTTATTACTCTGTTTTATCCAGGACTAAGTCAGCCTGAAAGGAGTTCAGCTCTGGGTCCTGGAAACTCCCTTCATTTTCTCCTGGGCTTGATAGGACATTATTGATTCTGGTACCACGGTAAAGAAGCCACAAATGCACAGTGTTGAGAGATATTGTCTTTGGGAAGATGTTATCATACAGTAATTTAGAGCTCAGAACTGCAGAGAGTTGTTATTTATGAAAGACTCCATCGCAGCACTTCTGAAAACCCCTTCTATATACTTGCTAATTCCATCTGTTTTCCTGGAATTCCACAGAGCCTGAGGTTATCTCCAGCCCAGACACCGAGACAATTTTTAAGCAGGGTTTAGGCAGCAGAGCTGTCTTGGATATGGCTCTTGTCTCGCATATTGATTATGCAGAAAAAGTTTTGCCTTGTGGGGTCAAATTCTTAAGCTCTTACTTGTGGATCAAATAAAGAGAGATTGAGAGCTGCTGTGCCACTTATTGATTTTGAAGGAAACAAGAATTGCTCAGAACTTCTTCCAGTCAGGCCTGAATTGATCAAAGTTCGCGTGGGTTGAAACTTAGGACTTGTTAAGTTACTTCAATTATTTTACACTTAAATAATTTTACTCATAACCCTAATCCAAAGCTTAGTGAACTCAAAATATTATCTCATGCTTCCATGGACTTGTAGGGAAGGTTTATTTAACAGGTTAGACTCAGGAAGGTCTTGACTAGTAGAATTGGACAAATACTTAGAAACTTGGTGCTAAAAATTAGAGTATTGAGTCAAAGACAATATCAAAGAATGAAACAGTCACAGCAAGATAGAGGAGGCTCTAGACAGCCAGGGACTTTAAAAACAGTGAGCTTTAAGTAGCTGCTTAAATGTGGAATTTAAAGAAGCCAGGAGCAAGCTGAAAAAGTGCATTTTCTAATGCATCATAACTGGCTTGTCTGTGATCTCTGCAGAGCCAGGGCAGAAGGGATGTGATTTGCAGAAGGCCAAGCTGTGTTTCCAGCACAGCAGGGGGGGTTCAGGCCCTGTTCCCCAGGTTCTCCATGGCAGTGTAGGGGGGCTTCCAGTGAGCAGCAAGAGGCACCAAGATCAGCACGGGAGCAGCTCCAGTGAGCTGCAATAACATCATCTCCAACTTTCGTGAGGCTGTCCGTGCAATATTCCTCTACTCAGACTTTTTATTGGTATATTTTGGTCTAATGCACACAGCAAAACTGTTCCTGAGGATTCACTGTGGGAGCTGTATATGTAACAGTTACTGATTTTATCTCAGACCAATGTATTAGTTTAAATAACCAAATAATAGCCATAGAAGTTTAAAGCAGATGGCATCAATATTTCATCTAATTCATGACTAAGAGACATTGTATTTTGTATCCTTACTTAGAATGCAATAATACCATTTCTGACTTAAATATTGATGTCAACACATCAGTATTTTTATTTGTCAAGGCACTACTTATACACTGGTCAGGGCCTCTGGTTGATTTTTGGTTGTAGTCTCTCTTTTCATTTTTGGTAGTTTAATTCAAACATGAAAAAATTAATTAAGAAAAAAATATTGCAAATATATTAGTAATTCTTATTTTTCAGTGCCTATAATCTATTCAGGAAATAGCAGAGATATTTAACAATTACTTAGCATTTAACAATTACAAAGTAAAAGGATGATTATAAATAAGAGGGAGGATGATTAGAAATAAGAGTGTAAAGGTTTATTGAAGGCAAAGGACAATCTGAGGATCAGAGTAGCTGTTGAATAATTCATTATCCCTCCCTTTCCTAAGCCAAACTCTGGAGCAGTGGCCGCTGTAATTGTGAACACCAGGTGTCCTGTTATTAAGCTGTTAATTTGCTCAGGCAGTTCAGGCCATATTTGGGCACTGTAGCTCCCTGTGTGGCCCAGTGTGAAGGGGGTTTGGAGTGTTGTAAGGGGGTACAAAGCCCTGTAGAGGATCAGCTGCTCTGCCAAGTGTGCTCAGGTTGGCACTGAGCACCCGCCCCTGCTGGGACCCTTAGACAGGAGTGGGGTGGGGAACTGTCTGCCCAGCACCTCCACTGAACTCAGGCACTTTGGCACATCCCTGATTAGAGATGTGAGCCTTGAGCTCCAAGTGACCAAGCACTGGATGCAGGCAACACTCTCCAGAGAGCTCGAAGGGATAACAGAGATGGGAGCCTCCCTAATTTCATGGGTGATTTCTAATTAGCTGACCCTTGAGAGGTTTAACTTGCAAGGCTGAGGGGAAAGCAGCCAAAGAATAATGGAGTCTCCAGCACGGCGAGGGTTGCTTGTCTGACCTTACATGGATTTTATGCTCCTGAAGAAGTGCAGCCTGCCAGGAAAAGAGGGATGTCTTTGCCTGCTCCCCTGGATTGATCAGGAGCTGCTGCTCCCAGCACAACAGCAGAGCAGGGCTGTTGTGCAACTACCTGGTGGTAAAGAACAGGGATAAGATAAAACAAAACCCTGGTTTGTTATTCAGTAGGGAAGGCAAAGAAGACCTCAGGATGTTATTTGGTTCTCTTCTCTCACAAAATGAAGCCATTGGCAATTAGCACAAATTTAGTCTGTGACAGGACTCCATAATAAGTACATGGAAGCAAAACATAGCTGAGAAGCTTTGAGCTTATACAAGAGTATATAATCAATAAGAACTGGAATGGCATTGCCACAGATGTAGTTGCCTCTAATCTAGTATTAGTATTCCAGTAATAGGCCAGTATCACATGGAAATCCTAGAACATAGTGTGCTGCAGGTGGGAATTTCACCCACAACTCATAGTGTAGATTTTTTTTTTAATTTCTCATGTACACTAAAGAAATAATGTAATTTATGTAGAAATCAGGTCTGAGTGAGAAAATAGTCTTGGAAAATTGCAAAAGTTGTGAGAAAACTTTATTCATGATAAGGTTATTGTCATGGGGGAAAGGAGACTTTATTAGAGATTTAAATTTAATAAAGTAATAACTCGAGGAAGAAATAAAAATCTTGATAAAGTTGATCCAAAAGAGCCTGACAATAAAAGGACTTAATCTGAAGGATTACAAAATCAGGAATGAAATACAAACCCAACAGAGCAGGTTCATGTAGCAAGTAATGAGCCTGCACCCCTGCGTGGCAATGTGAGGGAATATATTCAAGGAGCTGAAAGAATTAGATGAGATTTTTGACACCAGGGATTAAGGGTTGTGACACGAAAATAAGAAAAGGATCTGAATCAGTGAACACATGATGTATCTTGAGCCAATGGCTTTCTGTTCTTAAGATTTTAGTACTTTTTGCCTTGGAGGTACAACACAACTGTGGTTTGTGACCAGGTTTAGCCTTTTGCTGCCTGTCAGCCCATTTTGCTGATTGTCTGGGGCTGAATTCGTGATTCTACATCATGAGATTTCTTATTCTTTCAAAGTCACCACTTGGGGAACTATCTCTCAGCCTGAGCACACTGGGTGATATTTTCATTGTGTCCTGACCCTGCAGGAGTGAGGCATCAGAGTTTCCTCTGAAAGGAAGGTGCTGACAGCCAGAGAAATCTAGTTGGGGTTTTTTCACACTGCCAATAGTTATTGTGCTACATATTGACTGAGCACCTGAGATTGCCCAGACTGGCCATTTCCCTCCTTGCCTTTTTCAGGGCACTCTTTGCATTTGCCCTGGGGGAGCTGAAGTGGCTCTGGGACAGGGCTGAGTTGTCACCGTTTTCCCTGCGTGTGTCTGCAAAAGTTTACAGAAAATCCTTGACCTTGAAACAGAAAGATGTAAAGGGAGTGGGCAAACACGATTTCCTTTGATTTACATCACAGTCAAATTTTCAAAGCTTCCTGACCCTTCTGATTCCTTCTCGTGGCTCTCCCAGCTGGGAAAGGCTGGTCTGCAGGAGCCACCTGAGACAAGCTCTGCTAAATCAAACCACTTTGCAGGCACAGGGGAGCACATTCAGAGCAGCTCAAATCTTGAACCAGGCACGGGTTTGGCTGTGCTGAGTGAGGGTGAGAGTTAATTAAAGCCAGTCTTTCAATGGAAATTCTTTCAGTGCATTTCTATCTGTGGGGATGGTGATTGATGAGAACATAAATGGCTGATTTTACTGCAAGTTATTAACATTCCAGTCCTTGCTGCATCACCACTGATCCTGCTTAGCAAAGACCACTCTCCAGTGATGTCACTGTGTGTTTCTCTGCATAGTCAAGTGGTAAAGAGTATGATCATTGCAATTACTACTCTGATTAGCCCACTCTGCTACTTGAGGTAGTAAAAAAAATAGATGTTTCCTTTGCCTAGTGGCAAATCCTCATTGCCAGCCTGTCAGCAGCAAGGAAGTAATATTTATAGTTGTCTTTAGGGAGCTCTGTCCCATCGTGCAGTTAATTATGATAAAATGTTTTATTTGTAGGAGCTTAAAACTGCTTTGCACTGTGGCAATGCACAGACTATAAAGGATCTGCTTAATGGGGATGGTCAAACCAGCAAATATCTCCTGCAATATGACAGGAAAAACAGCGAGATGTGCCTGCTCTGAGAAATCAAGGTGTTATTGTAGCACAGTCTGATAATACAGCTGTGTAATGACAGCTGGAGATGAAGGCAGAGTTCTGAGTGTGTCAGCCCTGCTCCCCACACAGGGCAGGCTCAGCTCTCCTCAACACTGCACACAAAATGGGATGATGACTCTCCAGAGGAGAGCCTGTCACATGGGAGGTTGAAACACGGGCTCTCACCTGACAGGAGTAACGTGGAGAGCCCCAGGAAGCTGGTTTGTTTGCTTCTATGGCAATGGGGAGGTTTCTGCTTTTCTGCACCCTCCTGGTGATAGTGGTTGTCCCCACTATGGACTATGCCCAAAACCATTTGGGATTGCCTTGCTTCCCAGGGCCTTAACACATCCAGAATAGGGAGCCAGGAGCCCTGTTGCCTCCCAGCATGTGGCTCTTGCCCTAAGCCCAGGGCTGGCCCTGCAGCTGTGTGAGCCAGGCTGGGGGTGCACAGTCCACCCCTCCCTTTCCTCACAGACCCCTGGCACTGCTCAGGCTCTGCACAAGCTGGGAACTGTTGACCTGGAGCAGAGCCCACGTTCCTCAGTGCAGGGCCACTCACAACCCTGCTCTCGTGGCAGGATCCAGGCACTGAGGACAGCACCCTCTGGAATCACTGTGAGACTTCTGCAGATCCTAAAATGTTCTGAAACTCAGCACAAGCAAACAGATGGGTAATTTATGGGTGCTCTGATGGAGGGTTTAGCTGAGGAAGCTTTCTGGGGCCTTTTATTGGAGGAGATTCATTAGAATTTGTACAGGAAGGGCTGGAAAGCCCCAGCACTGCCTCTGCTGGCCCACATTGGAGTCTTTCATCGTGACACTGCACAAAGCAGGACTTGACAAGCCATCTAAATTAGGGCTGCGTGAGCAAAAATATTCTTTATCTTGGGAAAAGAAAGAAATTATATTAATATATAATGCCCTACATTTAACATTCCCTCAGTACCCTCCCACTTCTGAGTTACTGTACTTGGAGATGTGATCATATATTAAACACTGTGAATTCAGGATCTTTTTCGTTCTGGCAGTTTGTCTGGAGCTGTTCCATAGAATGTGTTCAGCTTTTGTATTCATCTCAAACCCAAAATTTATTGGAATGATGTATTGGTTAGAATGTCTGGGAAAATCTGACAATATTGTACTTTTACTCTTGTCTTTTGTGTTTCACATACCTGTCAGAGGAGCACATGCACTTTCCTTTGCAGTCAATTATGAACCAATTAGAGCATAATTAGAGCAACCATTGCTTTTTATGTATAAAATCATAACACCTCCATGTGAGTCACAGGATGTCTCGTGTGAGATGTGCAGGTAGGTTGGACTGTGGTTCCTGGGGGTTTTCCTGAAGCTTTAATTAGAGCTTCCTGCTGGCTCAGGGTTTCAGAATTGGGAAAGCAGAGTTGTGGACAAAAGAGATTGTTTTTCTGGGACAGGGCCACAAACAGGCCTATGAACTCAAGGAATTCATCCTATAGCCCAATTTCTTGGCCCTTCAGTTACAGGCAATCACAAAATTAAGAAATTGTATAATGCTGCAAAAGAAAGCATTTTTTACCCCAAATATTTTAGTTTATTTTCCAAATACTGTTTACATTATAATACTGATACAAGTCCTTATGATCCCAAAAACATTTTGTAAAATATAGGAATTATAGCTAAAGAGTTTGCTTTTTATGAAGGAAATGAGGTGGATAGACAACGAAAAGTTGGGGTTCTTCCCTAAAACTGTCCAAGTTTATGAGGCTGTCTGAGCTAGATGGGATTTGAGGGTATGTTACCTCTGTGTAGAATAGAATTTAAAAAAATCAACAGCAAGAACACATTTAGAGGACATGTCTCTTCAGGTTAAGTTGCCAGTCTAGCTCGTGGTACAAAAGAAGTCAGTGCAAATTCAGGTTGGACTAATGTAGGGCAATTTTTCACAGGGCTGCAGTGATAGAGAAAAAACTCACCATGCTGAGACAGTTCAATTAAAAATTGTCTTACATTTAGTGGAAAAAAAAAAAAGAAGGATAAATCCAAGACAAAAGAGAAAAGGTAAAGAGTAATTAATTTTTTTAGCTGCATGGTGCTTGAATGTGCTTTGAAGGGCTCTGTGTGCAGAGCAAGAAATTCATCTGACACAGCCATGAATATTTACAGTATTGGAAATTCCATGCAGGGAGTTTTTGTTTCCCGTGGAGGCTGAAGCGTAGCTTGCTGTAACAAAATAAACAGTTAAGTTTTCTAGAGATGTATTTGCTTTCAATTCCAATCAAAAATGTAGCAGCAGGAGCATAAAGGTGTGGTTTGGGATGAGTGGGAAACGCCCCAGTGCAGCAATCCAGGCCTGTGGACAACCTGCTATTCCAGGGACTCGGGGTCAGCAGCTTCCAGGGCTTTGCTCAGCAAAGATAGATGGAAGGAATTCCTTAAATACCCAGCTGAATACCTGGGGTTTAGTCACTTGGGATCATCCCTTCATGCAGAAAAGGTGATTTCTAAACACTTGGTTAATAATGCCTGGGGTGAGATCCCCATTTGTTCAGGACTCGTTCCATGTTGAATATTAACCTTTGGAAACGGGTTTAACGTTACGAAAGGTTAAAATAATTCCCATTTATGAAGCAGTGTACTAATGCATTTTTCCAGCAGATACGTGCAGGACTAAAGCTTAAGAGATATGTTTTTGAACAAAAATGATCATGGCACTGAATTATAAAAAATATACTTCATTTTAATTAAAGACTGGGCAAACTATATGTCATAACCAAACACAGACATTTCTCTGTCTTTTTATGCTTAATTTTGGGACAACGAGGATGCATTTATAAATCTGTATTTTAAATAAAAATACAAATTAGATGCACCAGTTAATAGCCAAGGTGAACGTGTTGCCTTGTTAAAAGAGGTATTTGTCATTCCTGTGTCATCTTTCTGGGAATGCTTAAATAACTTGATACCATTTCTATGAGTTGGATTTTATTACAGCTGATTTATGGAGGCTTGCACACAACTTGACATGCACAGGAAAATGACAGGCAAGGGAAAAGATCAAAATAAGTCTTTTTTTGCTACTAAGCACTAAGTGATATCACATTCTTCAAATGAAAAACTCTCTTCTCCTCTGCCCTTTCCCTTCAAAATACCCTCTCACAACAAATACATGTTTCCTAATTACAGGCCGAATCAGTTTAGCTGTTCATCAGCTGCTCTGAGACAGCTTATTGGACCTTTCCACTGGGAAAAAATTGTTTCTACTTCTGAACATCTCAAAACTCTTTTCGTTGGAGCTGAGAGATCCCTCTGTAAGGATTTATTTCCAAGACATCACTATCAGGAATGCAACTGCACTTCCATGTTAATATGTAGATCCTTAGAGATACCTGTGTGAGATAAATTCCAAGATCATTTAACTAACATTATTGTCACATAGCCACAATTAAGAGCAAAGGTTTTAATACACAAGAAGTTTTCAGCTGGAAGTTTCCTATTTGTGAAACTCTGAGCACACACAGCTCTGCAAATACCTTGTTTAAACTACAGCTATGGTTTCTTCTTTAATTGTATTCATATTTTACATGTTTAGCAGATCCTGCATCACCCAGAATATTTACCACCTCCTGGCAAATCTGGTTCTTTGTGTATTTTAGGATTTCTGCTGTTATCCTGTATATGAACAGCCATGCAGGTCGTGGAATCTTTAGGTTCTTTGTATGAGTTACAGAAAGTTCTGCTACAGCCCCATAAATTAATGTATTTTATGCTTCCTCCCCAACTTGCCATGATGAGCCTTCACAAAAAATTAGCATAATTGCAATCCTTTCAGACTATAGAGAATAAGAAATAATGCAAAGATCTCAACTGGCTGCATCATATGGGATTCTCCTTCTACTATTTTTAATTCATTTTCTCATATTTGTTGAAGATGCTTTTAAAGCAGCCTGAGTTAGACTCTGCTCAGCTTCCAGGGGGGAAGCAGCTGGAGCAAAGGGCAGGCCTTTGGAGATGTGTATCGTGCTGGAGCCTCCTCTGTAACCCCTAATTCCCTTTCCTCTTAGAGTGCTGAATCCAGCTGGAGATTAGGGTATTTAAATGTGGATGTCCTTTTTCTTTCTGTCTTCTTCCAGAGGGCTGGGATCACACAGTGGGTACCTTTATAAAAGAGAAGTAAGGATGGCTTTGGAATTAGTGATGCCAGGGTGGGCTCTGGGGGCACACTGCAGTCAGTGGTGCCTCGCTGGCTGCTCCCTGCAAACTCTGGGCCTGTCTCTCTCTCGGCTTGTTCTCTCCTAGCTTGTTGTGTATCACTTGTCAGATTCTTCTGGAAAGGCAGTTCAGAAATTTAAATGTTTAGAAACTGCAGTTGGCAGAGGCCAAAGTTAAATCCACATGAATCCAGTGCCCACTCTGTGGTGCAGTGCCAGGACTCGACTGATTTACGAGCGCAGCCGTGACCATCAGTGGTTACACTCAGAATGCAAATAAAAGCCCATTTGTGAAATTTTGGAATGCCAGTGCTCTAATTACATACATGAACATGAAATTAATTTGACAAACTAAATGGTGTGTGGGATGCACCTTGAGTGAAGTCCTAAGCCGGTGATGGGAACTGAAAGCATTCTCTATCATTTACAGAAGTAAAAGCTATAGATGTCCATATTCACCTTTATGAGTAGGTATTTTCCTTAGAAACATTTGCTTTTCTACCTATGAAATCCATGGAGAGCCAGGACATTTATATATATGTATAACAACTTCTTCTCCAAATGAAAAGACCCTTCCTTTTCTTTAAAATCAAGTAACCTTCACATCTTCCTCTCTTGAAATAACACTTCACTATTCGTGTTCAGTGTAATTCTGGAACTGTTTAGTCAGACAATGTCTGTGTGTCTGTGTATGCATAAACCTATATATACACATGTAAAAAATTCAGGTTTTGGTATGCAGTGCCTACTCCCACCTTCATAATCCTCAGTGTAAAGTGTAAGTAAGAGTTGTTCTATCTGTTGTGGCAAACCATAAGCACAAAAGGATCCAGAAAGTAATAAGAAAGATAAATAACTTTGCAATAAAATTTCAGCTCCAGTAATTTCCCATTTATATGTTCTCACTGAATCATGTAGTCCCAAGCAAGGCACTTTTTTACGTCTGGGCTGCATCATACAAAGTAATTTTATATCTAATATTTCCCAGTGTGTCCAAAATATAACATCACATGCACAATGCATGACAGTGGTCGATGAATTATACAGAGCCTTCAAATAATATCACTGTGAATGTGATTGCATAGGCTTTCTAAGGCAATCAATCTCACCATACTACGAGGAATGAATTGTCAGTCAGGTTTCTTTTCTATCCTGCCAGGAATGCTTCAGAAGCTGGTACTTAATGCTCCTTATTGTTGAAGATGTTTCTCTTGTGTGAAATTACTGATGTGTTCTGTGGGTCTTACAATTTAGGTCTTGGTTTAGCACAGCATTTTGCCAGAGTGCATTACCCGTGGCTGTAGGGAATCTTAGGAAGTGAAAAGAAGTGGAAACTTCAGGGTGGCCGAGGCTGAACTAGTAGGAGCAACAAAGGAATAGCTTTGGTACGTGAAGAGCTTGTCTTTGTCTTCTCTAAGTGTAAGTTCTCTTATCTTCCCTCCGTCTCACACGTACTCCCACACACCTATTGAAAATCTGATTTGAAATGACAGCTGCGCCACGTCTCCTGAGAGCAAACAGATGAACCTCCCTCTTTTTTTCAAGTAAGTGCCTGGGATGTTTCTCCATATTTTTCCTGAAGCATCTGCAGCAAACAGAAATCCCACACTGGCAGAGGAGGCAGGATTTAGTCATAGTTGGGTTTTTCACTGATGCTGCAGCGTGTCCAAGTGGGCTGAGTAACTGGTGTGAGATCCCTGAGCATTCCTTACAGTCAAGAAGCCTTTTGGGGTTACAGCTGCCTCATTTTCTTCCCTGGAAGTTTTCTGTAGGTATTTGGAGCAGTTGGAGCCGGGCTCCTCTCCTGATTCATTTCCAATAGACAGCTGAACAGATGGCTCTGCACTTCATTATTAATGTTGTCTGCAGACCCAATCACGGGGCATCAATGAGCCAAACGTGGTAAGATAAACATGTCAGTCTTCAAATTCAGCTCTCACTTCTGGGCATTGATCATTGAAGTCACTCCTCGTTCTGTAAGTTATTCACCTGGAAAGACTTGAGGGCTTTATTGACCACTGAAAACCTGACAGGTTCACAGAGAACCCAGAGAATCCGCTCACCACAGGCAGATTTCAAAACAAGAAGTAAAAGTGACAGGAAAAGAAATAAGGGGAAAGCACAAACAGTCAGAAAACTCTTTAATAAGGATTATTTTTCTCGGTAGGGTAAATATAATCTTTGGTTGGTTACAGAGAGCTTACAGATTGCTGAGACAGAGGAATCCTGCAAGTGTGAAATTCTGCTCAGTATTTACCTACGTGCTGTCATCTTACTCTTTCTCTGGAGACAAATGCAAATGTGTGCCACAGATTTTAAATACACCATTAATTACTGAACACTGCCTCCCTTGCACATAGTCAGTGAATCCCATAAGTTGCCTTCAGTGTAAGGGATATGGAGAAATTGTGCCAATGTTTTTCAGTTTGGAACTTACTGTCACTTCTGGAATCAGCTTGTGACAGCAGATGTTAATTCTCTGCTCAGTAGAAGCCTCAGCCCTGGTAAGCAGCAAAGTTAGCAAGAACAGCTGTCATAGTTCAGTGCAATCTTAACATTTCCAAGACTTTTATATTCCTGCTTTATTGCACAGAGGGAAGTTTAACCTTGGAAATGGAAAATCTGTTGCATCAGCACCAAAGAAACAAAGCTAATGTTTGTGTGGATGTGTGGGATGCTTATGGAACCCAACAAAGAGGGATTAATTTAAAAAAATAAAATTAAACAAAAAAGGAAAAAGCCATTCACAAATTTAACTTACTACATAAAAGCCAGGGCATGCTTCAGATTAATTTTATCCTCTAGTTTTATATGTATATATAAATATGCATCTTTCAGAAATGCTTTTTAAATTCTATTTAAAAGACTTCCCACTCATCTCCTTCCAAAGGTATGTCTCAAGGTCACAGCATAACCCTGTTCAGCCACCAAGTATCTCCTATTTCTTGCCAGAGGAATGAGCATTTTAACAGCAAGGAATTGCCTTCATCTTGCATATTCTTTGTTGTCACTTCCCAAAACTGGAATATGCCCCATGGTTTCAGTTCTTGCACCATATACATTCCTTCATTGAACTGGCAACTGCTGACAATATAACATGGAATTTCAATATATTCTGAATTCTCCCAGCCTCCCAAAAAACGATGTGTTTCACACTAATGGGCCACATCCATTAATTTGCATTAATTGATTAATGCAGCAGTGCAGTTCAGAAATGAATTCTCCTGTTTTCCCCACTTGCCACGTGTTGGTCCAGTTGCAGAATTGGTTTAGGAAGCTCAAAGTCGATTCTTTTCTGAGAAAAATAAATCAGAAGCTCTGCCACCAAAGTGTCCAACAGGAAATGGGGATGCTGAGTCCAGTCCAGCACCTGCAGCTTCAGTCTCTGTGTGATGGGAGGGATCCTGAAGGTCAGACTAAATTCAGACCAAAGTTAAACCCTAAATTACATAAAGCTTCAACAAGTTAACTTCATTCTGCTGGGGATTGCATTTTGCACCCAGTTATTTGTTGAACAGACAAAACCTTTGTAAGCAAATAATCTTTAGTGGTGGAGGCAGAGGGGAGGGGATTGGGAATGGCTGAAGGTAACTGGGATAAACAGCCTGGTCTGCACAGAGCTCAAAATATGTCACCCACCCAGCATGGAAAGCACCCTGAAAACTCAAGGGATCCCTCTGATTCCAGGGCAGCAAATGGGAGGCAAGAGAGTTTTCTTCCCTTTTCCACAGCTGAGATGCAAACATCACTCACTACAGTGCCTTTTGACATACATGTTGTCATATAAAAAGCTTTGTAATGATGTAAAATTGGACGGTATTTTTCCTTTCTTCATACATTTCCTTTAATCTGATTTATGCAGTTTACTGAGGAGTGTACATTTTCTCAGAAAAAATGACACAGAGTAGCTCAGCAGGCTCATGTTTAAGACCCCTTGTTAAATAACCAATATTTGTGAGTGATGTTCTGCCCCTGAAACAACTGTGTTATTTTCTAATACGTAAGAACAGCACATTTTGCCTTCAAAGTGCATTATGTACAAGAGGCTTCTGTTTGTGAAGTAAAGCAACAAAACTCCAGATTATTGTGTGTGGAATTAATTTCAGTGACTGGAAATCAGGACCTATATTTTCCCAAAAAGCAGAAATACCTGTTCATCTCCCACACAGTTACAGAATACACAAAAATAGCCACTAAAACACACTGTCTGTCATTTGAATTATTTTTCTGCCTCCTCTTGTTAAATAGTCTTGCAGATGTGCACACACTGAATTAATACTTGGCTCCTAGAACACAATGAGAAAATATTTTAGAGTATGATCTAGTTGGAATTACATATTCTCAAAGCTTTTAATCTTGTGCTATGAATTTATCTCAGGTTTATGGACTGCATTTTTAAATGCTTAATCTTCTGTGAGGATACATCTATTTCCAGGGTTTTTTTAAAAGTGATTCTGATGTTCGAATTTCCTTGATCTTTCATTAAACATTTTGGTTTGGTCTGACATATATTTAAATAATGTATAGTAATCCCAGGAACAAGTGCACAGTTATGATGTAAGAATAGTTGCATAAATATCCACTATATTCCAATAGCCTGAATATTTCATACTCTTATTATTAGTATAATATTTCCTTTATAGCAATGACCACGTGCAACTTTTATTATATAATGTATTTAAAGGCATTTTAATATACACTGGTTTCCTTTGTGTTAGGCCTTGGACTCAGACTTACAAAAAGATAGCTTTAAAAATTACTGATTTGAATATTTAATATTGGAATGGACTCTCGAGCTCAACGGAGATAATTTCAATTCATTCCTTAGAGTAAATATTTAAGTTTTATTTATTTATTGTATCATTAATGCAAGAGTATTGCCTTGCTGTGCAAAGGTCAAGGTATAATGAGGAGCACATCAATCTCACTGCACCAGAGATCTCCAGAGCCAAAAGGAACAGGGGGCAGCTGCCTTCCCTCTTGGGCCAAGGCCAGGAAGAGCTGAGCCCAAAGCAGATTTGAGCTCAGTCTAAGGCTGGAGCTTGTTTTAATAGTTCCTGCTGCCCCTCAATAATTTCTATTTTAATTTCTGCGCCGTCACTGAACTATAAATGAAAGCACAGAAGCCACAGTGCTGCTTTCCTTCCTCCCTGCCCAGCTGCAACCAAAACACTGGGAATGTCACAAGGAAACACAGTTTCCCTGGGATTGCTGCCCTGGGGGTGTGAGCAGAGCAGGTCTGACACCTCCAGTGGGCTCTGAAATGCAGCCCCACGTTCTGTAACTCCAGTGAACGGGGCAGCAGCTCCAACCCTGCAGAGATTCCCACATCGTGCCTGAAATATTAGGAACAGGAGCCAGGCAGCAAATGAAATGATCACCACATTGAGTCTAAAAAACATCTTTAATACTGTGTTTTAGCTATTCTTCATTGGGGTTTGGGATCTGTTTTAATATCACAAGAGAACTGTGCAGATTACTGGGGTAAACAGGAAGGTGAGATGTGATTGTACAGCATTTATGTTACACTGAGTTGGGCACTTCAGAGTGGATACATTCCCATACTGGATTGAAGTTCCTTTTCAGTTTGGCACATTTCATTGAAGAAACCAATCAATCAGTAGTGATTTTTTCGCTGGAAAAAGGCTGAAAGGACAATTCTCATACACATACAACTAACTGTATATATAATAGTGGTCAGTCTTTCTACAACAGAGGATATAGAAGAGTCAGAGATCATTTTTCACTTTAATAAATATTTTCAAATTCCCAATCCTGGAAGTGATTACAAATAAAACACTGGGTATCACTTTGTATAATTAAGTGGGAGTTTGTATCTCTAGACTAAATACAAATATAAATATTCTAAAATAGTGTCCAGGATATAGAAACACCAGGATTTACCAGATTTTTCTTAAACCTCACACCTCAGTATTGTCAGGGTTCACTGCTCACACCGTGACCGGGCCGTGAGGAATACACCGAATACTCGGGGGTGTTTTAAAACAGTCGTACCCAAGCACTGACTATCAGTTTTCCTACATTTCCACAAAAATTGTTCTTTCATTCTTTTCAGCCACAAAAGCCCTCAGATTCCCGAGCAGGCTGACACTCCATCAGATACAATCCATTCTGCTGGAGCTGTTTGCCTGTCAGATTTATTCGTGGCAGTATCTCACAGCAGACACCTCGTGCAACTGCAGTTCCTTGCAGGGACATTTCGGGAGAGGATGATGAGTCTTCATGACCATTTCTATGGATCCAGACGCTGAGGATTTGCACAGTATGAGAGGCAAAATAGTTTTTCACGGGAACACCTTTTAAGAGTGTAACCTGTGTATTGTTTCACTGGAGGATTTGAGGTGTTTTCTATTTGTCTGTTTGTATTGTGGTTTCTTATCATAAAGTTAGGGAATCCTGAACTTGTTCTCAGTCAGATCGGAATTCAGGTTTCTGGATTTGAAACATAATTTATTACCGGAGATTTCGTATGCTAAAACTGATAAAAATGTAAATTTTAGCAAAGCATAATTTGTATCACTGGATTTTTAAGACGATGAGCTCTGCTGGAAAGCTGGGGCAAAGTATTTTCTCCTGAAGCACTTGCAGGCTGCATTTGAAAAACAGCCCATTTATAAATTACTTCCAGTGTAACATCCAACATTTCATCCTTCACCTGAACTAATCAAGGATACTTCATACACCTCTGTCCACGTGGAGAATTTTATCTTTATCACCAGTTTTTAGACATGAAGAGATTTGAGTACATGAAGTACATGGATTTTTATTTGCATTCCACAGTTAGTTACCTCAAAAATTACAGCCTTTGCCTTTCCTAATCTCCCCTGTCTGTGCATTCCCTGAGAGATGGGCATGACTGCAGGGATGTTGTGTCTCAGGAGTGTTTGTCTCTGCACTACTAAGACTGCTGAACTAATTCATGATAGTGGTTAACAAGAAAACTGAAGCAAAAACCTGTGTTCCCTGCATTCCTCACTCTAAGATTCTGTGGAACTGTGTAGGATTTGACAATCCTGTGCAAAGCATTTCTGTCTTGCAGTTCTCCAAATTAACTCAAATACCAGACACGTGGGTCTTGATGGAGGCTTTGATAAGACAAATTAGCCGGCTCCTGACACCCTGCTGCCTTCACCCACTGCTTCTGTAGCTGCACCAGAAGGTTCTGCAGGGCCCAGGCGTGTTCATATCCCAGTAAAATCAGGTGTGCCAGGGTCTTGCACGAGATGGTGGCTCTGGGTGCACAAGTCAGGTTATAACAAACCATCATTAGCTCAGCAATGAACCTCCTTTCAGTTCAAATGGGCAGAACCTGCCCTGACCTCTGGCTCCGTATTCCAGGATCTCTGGGACTGAGTGACACCAGCGGTGCCCAGATCTCTGGGGGTCAGTCAGTTCTGCTGAGTGCTGCCCAGACAGTTTATCAACACTTCTTTGCCAGACTGGGACACTGTAGACACTTTTCTCCTGTTTTTTCCCTAACAAAAGCCATTTTAACTTGAATCCTGAATACAGAAAATGCTGAAAATTGTCCACATCCATTACATGCAATACCTTCCAAAATAGTCCCTAGGCAGACCCTTGTAATGTGATTTCAACTCTGCCCAGCAATTCTACTAAGATATGGTGCAAGAAGGAAACCAGATTAATTAAAACTATTTCTAAGTAAGATAGGAGTGGGAAGTAGATAAGGCATATTATGAATAATAGAATTGCTGTTTCCTACCCTACAAGGAGCACCAATACAGATCATTAACATGGACTGGCAGGACCTATGTGTTGCATTTTATAACTTTGCTTTTTTTTTCCTGGATACACAGGCTACCCCATGGCATTTTAATGACAGTTCTGCTCTTACCTCTTTCGACAATCTCTGAGATATTGAGAGAAAAAAATTACGTGGTCATTACATTCCATTAGATTTTACTCTAACTTCAGTCTTTCTAAGACTGTCAACAATTTTCATCTTCAAGGAGCAGCCAGTGGGTGGTTCAAAAAAATGCAGTTGGAGCACTTGAGAGGATTGCTGAAGTGCCCAAAGGTGTTGGATCCAACATTGAGAACCCAGGAGCAATTCTGACCTTTCTACCTGGAATTGGGTATTTCTTCAGTAATGGATTTTCCCCCTACTGTTCTGCTTGGGTTTTTATAATAAAGGGAATTCTTTGGTCACACTGGCAAACATTAGTTGCTATAGAAATGTGTAACTGTTTACAGGTGTGAGATTGGATTGTGCTCCCTTCCTGGGACTGCTGGGTGAGCTGTGTGTGTGTGTTATGGACAGAGTAGCCCAAAGCAGTGAGGGGAGCAGGGGCACAGGGGTTAGAGGGGGCAGGATGCCTTGGAGCCATTCCTGTGCCTTTGGCTTTGAAGATCAGACCTTTCCAGCTGCAGAGCCTTAGACAATTCCCTGTGAAACCTTGGCTATGAGCTCTCCTGCAATGCAAGCAATGCACTCATTGATCTGTAGGTGTGAAGGAAGGAACACAAAGCTTTCTAATACAGATGTTTGAAGGTGTTCCCCAAGAGTAAACAGGCACCATAGTTCATGGCACCTGAGATGTGTTCATATAGAACCACGTTCTTCCATGTGCTTCTGAGAGCACACCCTGTTCAGACAGATCTTGCCAACATATCAATTCAAACTTTGTTATAACAGCACTCAAAACATATTTAATAGCATGGTAGAGCTACATTTTAGTGCCCAACAATCTGTTTCAGAGATTTTAGGGATCCACATTTGATGCTGAAATGAAGTTGTTTTCCAACAAGGACACAAGATAAGGGGCACAGAAGAATCACCTGTTACTTCTGTCTGCCAGAAGACACAGATTTCTTTCCTATACCTGCCTACTCCATGATTCATTTCAGCTCTAATGACAGTAGCTTACAGTCAAATAAAAAATTACCTTTTTATACGATCATTCTTCCAAGTTCTTTGGGCAAAAAACATCATTGACTGACAAAGCCATCACTTTTAAAACACCATATCTGTTTAATGTCTTAGCTATATGTTACAAATTATGCAAACCGATCATGTATCATTCGAGCACAGTGATTTTATAACCAAATTTGTAATAATTTTATTATAACCAAATTTGCAATAACTTTAATTTCATAAAACTTTGAATTAATCTCTCTACTGCACAGGAGCTATTTCTTTAAAATAGTATGAGCTGAGGTTCTGGTCCTGCAGAGCAGTTAATCAGCTATTTAATTTTTGTACACTGAGTTGTAACAAAGAGCTGCTCTCAGTCTGTAAATGCTCCGTTAAATCATATTTAGGAAAAAATAAGAGTATGTGAGCAAGAAAAAGTGTGTCTTCCAAGGATTTCAATACTCCAACGGATTTCTATGCTTGACTTGGCTGTACAAGGTCACCTCATCCCTGAATTCCTTTTTAAATATAAGCCTACAATGGTACATTTCAGTTAAAGAAAGCTGTTGAAATAACTGTACCTGCTCAGGCAGCTTGGCTGAGTTGAGACAGTTGCACTGATCAATTCATGCCCACAATTCATCTCTTCGACTTGGCAAATGAACTCAGCTCTCCCAAGGTAACCACCAGACAAGCCTCAAGGTCAGATGTTGCCTTCCCCCCAAACAGAGAAAAGCAAAGATTTCTCCTGATCCGCTCGGGTTGTTTGCTCTGTCACTTTTATTCATGCAAGCCACGAGGCAGAGGTGTGAGCCTTGTGTGAGCCTTCCTCTTTCTGAGGGAGCAGTTTGGGTTTGGGAACACCCCCCACCATTGTTACCATCTCCTGGTTTCTGCCTCTGGCACTTTTTCTTGTTGTAGCCGAGCCCGTGAAGGACACCAGGGAATGAGGAGGGAACACTAGGGGAACATTTCCATTCCACCTGTCTTAGGGCGAGGCCTCTGCTTTGTAAACAGCAGAGTTTCCCACTTTGGAAAACTGGGCGGCTCCCACAGCAAGAATCTCAACTGTTAAGTTTGGGATCCAGGGATTTTAAGAGCCGAGATGTGAAGTTTTGATTCCTCATGGCTTTACATTTGTCAGTCAGACACTAAATGACACCCCCAAGGTGGGAATCTGCAGCTCCTGGTGTTCCTAGGAGACTCACACTTAGGGTGCTCGGTTGGTGTTGCTCCCAGAATGTAACACTTACATGTCCACTCCCACACAGGCATAAAAATAAAATGGAATGTCTAAAGCAGTAGAACAAATGTAACTGGAGTCTTGGTATTTAAATTTATCTTTCTAAGTTAGTTTTTTTCCTATAAAAACTAAGGTAGTTATTTGAAGAAGTTCAGTTTTCAAAGAGCAAACTGCCATAATTTATTACACAGACAAATGGAATCTTTTCCCCTTTTTCTTGGTTTAAGGAGACCAACAGAGTTATCTGAGTTTGACAGAAAAAAAGGTGAGGGAATTTTGATCTTTGGGAACAACTTAACATTAAAAATGCTGTAACATGACAGTTGATGCATAGATTGATTTCCTTTTTCCCCCAGTCAGGACTTTCCCATTGCCAAACTGCCAGTAATGACAGAAATGCAACAGTGCCATCTCTAGGACAGACAATCCGTTCCTTGTGGGATGTGTCAGGGAAGTTCAGGAACAGATGATACAGGATATAGGTGAATTCACCCACAGACTTGTACAGAAAACCAAGATGATTGCAAAACAAAAAGGCTCAGTGTGATTCTTTTTTCTCCGCTTGTTCTGAAGGCTGATGAAAGTGTTCAGAGTCTCCTCGGGGTTTATCTTCCCAGCCCCTCAGTCCGTGCGAGCCCCTCGCGTTCCCGGGGGCTTTGCAATCAGTCAGAACAGACCTGCAGCTTTCAGAGCAAATCCTTCCAAGTGTTTCACGATGCAGCCATGGATGACAGGGAAAGGAAAGCCCAGGCTTATTTTTCACATTCAGATACAGCTGAACCACCACAAATATTGTTGGACTGACATGATTATACAGCCTCCCCATCCCAACTCTGGTTTCATTAAGTTTTCCACACCATCATTTCTGATTGTTCGATAAGAAAAGCAAAATATCTGCCTTACAACACCAAAGTATTTGCTCAGTTCTGTAAGAAACTTTTCAGTTAATTTTCTTCTAATATTTTTTTAACATTCCTTGCTATTGGTAAATTGTGTCATCAAAAAAAAAAAATCTGTTTTCTAAAAAAAAAAGATTCAGAGTTATATGATGATAATTTTTATTCAGTATCTGTTTGCAAATAACTATAATTTGGGACTTAATATATGGAAAAAAAAATTATTACAGAAGAAATAACCCATAAACTCTACGTTCCTTTATCATCCAGTGGATGGAAAATTTCTCCTCACACGACTTCCCCTCAAGGCCCTTCTCCATCTTCTTTACTCTCCTTTGGACACTTTCTAATGGCTCAATATCTTCCTTATGTTGTGGTGCCCCAAACTGCCCCAATATTCCAGGTGGGGCTGCCCCAGGTCAGAGCAGAGTGGGACAATCCTCTCCCTCCCCTGGCAAGGCTGGGCCTGATGCCCCCCAGGACACACCAAAAAGGGAATTTGGATCTAGGAGGCGTTTTCCACAGAGAAGGGAGATGATACAAATAACCTCTCATTTAATATATTTGTGAAGAAATAAAGTTTGAGGAAGTTCTGTCTGAGGAAGAGAATTTCTTTCTTGCCTCTCTGGCTGAAGAAGTTGCTCCTGGCAGGTTTGCTGGCAGAATTGTGCACCCACTGAAATCCTGGAATTCCTCTTTCTTTACCTGCTCTAATTCAAGAGCAGGTAATTCTAATTCAAGAACAAAATGTATTCCTTACAATACCTAATATTGTTGTTTTTATTTCAAGAAAGGTCATGAGAGAAAGATTAATGAAAGTGTTGTCTCAGTGATCCTACAGAGAGAGTATAGAGTAAGGCAATAGAGTAAAAGGTGAGACCAAAGAACTATTTCATAGGTTTGTTAAGCTGCAAAATATCTTAAGAAACAGTGAACTGCAAATGTTCTATGAGATATCTTAATGTATAGAAAAAGATGCTTCTGGATCACTACCACTTTCCTTTCAAATATTGCCAAAGCAACATTTGCTGCCTGTCCTGTTTACAGAAAACTCTGCTAATTTGTTTGAGGAGTAAATATTTTTAAAAATTAAATACGTTTTTTATATAAGACTTGAAAAATTTGAGGGCCTAGAGCCTTCCTATTTAAAAGCAAATACTACCATAATCTATCTGCCTTCATTTTAAACACTTTTTATTTTTAAAAAGAAAAGATCTTGATCATTTCAGCTCATCAGTCCATAATAGTAATTCCCCAGTTAAACAGGGCACTCTGCAAGAACTGCAGAATATTCTTGTAGCCTTTCTTTCCTTGAAAATAAGAAAAGAAGGATTTGTTTGTGCATCACCCAACTTTTTCCAGCCTTTTCCTGCCCTTTTCTCCTACATTTTCCTTTAGAAACTACAGCATATCATTTTCTCCTCAAAAGTTTCTGTTTCTCTTTTCTTCTTTTATTAACACTCTCTTCAGACTTCTTATTTTCTCCCATCGGGTGGGTCAAGGACTACTTTCCTCTTCATTTAATATCTTTCACGCTGAGCCTTGGGGTCACAGTCTCTTCTCTTTTCTTTCTATCCTTTTTTTCCCCATACAATCCTAAGGGGATACAATTTGTTCCTGGTCGTTTCCAACAACAGGTTGTTGGATCAGAGTGTTAATTCATCTCTGACACCACATGTGTTCTGTCTGGTTCTGCCCTCATCTCACCACCAAGAGCTGCCCCTCGTTGACTCATCTCTTATTCAAAAACCTCTTAAGTGAAAGAAAAGACAGAAAAGAAATACAGTCTTTAATCTTGTATCTTCTGCCTGATCTTGAGGAGGTAGGGAAAGACAATTCAGTATTATTTTGTTGTATGGAGTCCTGGTTTCTGGTATGTTGACTTCTGACCACAACTACGTGGGACAGCTTGAGACACATCCAGTGTTGTGCCTTTAGCCAAACCTTGATACAGGTGCCATAGTTTATTGTGGAAATACAGAACTTGAAGGACTTCAGCCATTAGAAAAGGACAGTGCTGATATCCCCTGTCTGAAGGATTACATTAATATCCTCTGCCAGCAGCAGATTAAAGTGTTGGGGATACAGATGTGCTGTAACGAGCTCAATAAAACAGAACTATTCTGTGCTGCGTTAATATATTAGAACACTCCTAACTACCACCCTAATGGTGCTCAGGCTGTGTGCTGACAAGGCTTCTCCCCAGAATGGATGAGTTAATTGTTCCTTCTAATTGTTTTATTTCTGAACTGGAGTTCCTCTCAGACTCGATCATTCTTTCATGACTTTCTCCGTTTCCCCAGCCTTTCCCGCTGACCGCCGGGTGTCCGTGGGAGTCTCGTGGTTGATCTCTGTCTATAATCTCACATCTTTCCAAGCTGACAGTTCTGTTTCCACTGTGACACTTTGTCCGTTTATTTAAACTGTTTTTGCACAACATCTGTCCCCGTTTTCTCCTTCATCTTTTACTCCAGTCTGTCTAAGAGCTCGTTTGTCACTTGGTTACGTGCCATGTTTTCATATGCACTGCAGTGATTAGTGGTGCAGACAGAGGCAGGAGCAGTCAAGCTGTACCTGAGGAAAACATTTGTACTTGCTATTGACAGTGAAATGTTATTTGGACAGGTCTCCAAACACATGTGGGCTTAATTGCCACGTGAATTGTGGTTTTGGTGTCAGTTGACACCAGAGGAGCCGGTCAGGGTGATGAAGTCACCCCAGATTACAGGTTAGGAGCTGCTGAAATAAGGGGGTCCATGGCCATGCACCCGGGTTCAGGCTGTGAGCTCGACACATTCCACCCCTTCTCCTTGCCTGGAGCCCCACTGGAGTGTGAGATTTGCCCACATGGAAATCTGTAGTGCAGGTGCAGTGTGGGGCAGGCTCTTCCTGGAGCAGCTGCAGTGACTGGACCAACCAACAATGACTTTTAAATGCTTTTGGCATCCATAAAATCTTGAAGCCTCGGGAAAGAGACGGTGACTGTGACATGTCTCTATAGCCTCTGTGGGATGATCTTTTTAAAACGTATATTTTCATTACCTCCCTCCTCTCTGAGGCTTCCAGGAATTAGTTTGAAGGACAGTGCACCAATTTAAGCATCTAAATAGTGCTGTGTGACAGTTAACTAAAAGTTAGCTGTAAATGTTAAGCAGAACACAAAGGGAATTTGGTGAACTGTGTTCACCTCTCATTGAGGCACCTGTGTAATATTTTCAGTACAATATTTGCAAAGTCCATGTAGTGCTTATCACTCTGCTATGTCCCTTCAGTCTCCTCTAGACATGAATTTCTAGCTTTTTTTAGTGCTTAAAACATTTCTTCAGTATCAGGCTGTTCTGCTGATGTAACGTTACTACTTTGAGGTGAAATACTCATATTCTGTTAGTAATTTGAAAGTATAATAGAAATACACTTAGAATTGGTTTGGTTTTATCTTCACTTGATTGTGGTTTTGTTTGTTACAACAGTAGAGGGGCACTCAATCATCTGTAGACCCAAACTTCCTACACTGAAGATTTTAAATGATAGTTTTGGATGTCATTCTACAGATGAGGAGTGTAAAGAACACTTGATTGACAGGTAGATTGAAGTCAGAGTCAGAAATAGGTCCCAGGTCTCATGTACCTTTATCCAGGACGTCACCCACCAAACCACACTTTCAGACCTTAAAACTGAACTTGATCCTTACAGACATTAAAAATTTTACATAATGTAGAAAATGTTCCAGCTTTGTTGATGTTGGTAGAAGTTGCCTTTGCTGAGTAGTGGATGGAGCTGATCTTTAACTGGACATAACAGAGAAAGAAATATTAAAATTCTTCTAAAAATATGAATGTGCAAAAAAGTGATTTATGAAGGCCATGAATTTCATAATCAGTCTCAGCAAGGATCTGCAGGCTGACAAGACTTCTGCTGTTCCACAGAACATCCTCAATCCCAAGGTGTTTGCAGTTTGGAGAATCAGGCCCTTCAATGTGTATCTACGAGGCAGGAGCAGTTTCCCGGTACCAAACAATTTAATCTCCACTGCGTGGTGACACCTCCTTCAGGGCTAAAGCAAATTCATCCTATTCTGGTTTATCCAGCACTTTAATTACACAGGGTGGGTGTAAACCTCTCGTGCACCTCAATAGCACTGATTTACATCTGATTTGTAATAATGAACAAACACAACAGAGCAGCGAAGGGAGCAGCCCTCAGCTTTGAAATCATCAATCTGACATCGTGCACAGTGTCCACACTTTTGTCCTCCTTGTCAACCAACCTGCTGTTGAATGATGAGTCACCAAACTCCCAGAAAAGGCAACAAGCATCTCTAACCCATCCCTTTATTCTCAGTCCACCTAAGCCTGTGTAGCACACATAATTCACAACATTTCGTACAATCTGTGCGGATTAGGAAGAGGAATCTCCATAATTATATAGGCTTGCTGTTATTTAAATATTTACCAACATTAAACACCAAAGGGGCTGTGCAAATGATCCAGGGGATTCAGATTGTTCTAAGCTAATATCTGTTGTACGATATTATGCAAATTGCATAAACTTTATTTTGTTGCTTCTGCTCTGAGCTGTGTATCCCAAGGCAGCGATTCACTAACTTGAAACAGATAAAGTTTTAATAATAAATAGTGATGATGAATAAGTTAGAAAGTTTGTGCAATGCTAATGCACTTGTTGGCCCCAGGGTAGTTTATTAGATAAACAAGTAACATTTTATAAGTTCCATGCACAGAAGTGGCTTTTGTTTTCCAGGAAATGTGTACGTGATGAATTATTTTGAAACATTACGTGTTAATGAACAAATTGTGTTCACTTCCAATTTGCCACCACTTTCCTGAGATTTAAGATTCAAGCACCAAAATTCTACATTTGTTTCGCTTCATGCAAATGACACTGACATGAGAAATTCAGCTTCACTGTGGGATGAGGGACATGCAGTTTTCCTAAGCCAAGGGATAGAGCTGTAGATCTTTCCATGAGTAATCAGGGCATTTTCAGGACTTGGGATCTTAGAAACAGGAAAAATTGGATAAACCAGTCCAAAGAACACAGGAATCCCAGTATGCCCATGTTATACTTCTGGCTACTTGACAGTACTGAGCTGGGATAGATCAGCTGAAAGTATTTGTACAAGTGGGAAAGAATTCCTGCTAAACCAAAAGGGAATGAAGCATAAACAGACTTGTTTAACCAGCACACTGCAATGAAAAACCAGCCAAATCTCTTAATGATTCTTCCCTCTCCATGCAGTGCATTCCTGACCCATATAGTGCTCTCTTTTCCTAAAGTACATTTTGAGCATCTGCACTGGAGTTATGCTCAAAATCCCCCTGATGATACGTCAGCTCTTAATAAACTCAAATCACCATAATTTAGATCTTTGCTGATTTTTTTTTAATGTAAATAACAAAACAATTTCCCATCCTTTGCAGGGAAAGAGCAGATGGTGCACTGGTGAGGAGGGTCTCTCTTTCCATTTCCTTGGATTTTGCAGCACTGGGCTCTGCTCTGTGCAGTCATTGCTGGACTGGTGTGAATCAGCCATGGGAACATTTCTGACATGGCACATGGCTGCAAGATTTTGGGAAAAGCCTGTTTCTCTGTGTGTGTGTGCTGCCTTGGTTGACAGCATCCATCACAAATCCCTTTGTTTCTCCCAGGGCATGCCTCGATGGATCTGAATCCCTGCACAATTGTCAGGAATTGAAAGTCTACAAAATGAATCAGAAAAACAAACAGGTTTAACGGGTAGAATTTTGCACTACAGGAGACAAGTTTCCCATTTCTGCCTCTGGCAGTTTTTTAAAACTAGTAAAGTCACTTGAGTGCTGGTGGATTCAAATAATTGGGGGTATTTTTACAGAAATTTGTGGCAGAAATCACATTTTAATTTTAAAGGAAATAGTTTTAGACTCATAGGTGAGAAGTAACACAAAAAAATCCTTCTTTTGTCTGTATCTCAGCACACCTATGCTCAGATTTATTGCAGAATGTAACATAAAGATATGCAAAAAACCAAAGAAAAAACACAGATTAAGGTTTTAACACACAGGAACTTTCAGCTTCATAGAGTTTGGGCATAGTTTTGAGAACAGTGGAAAGGACAGAGGAGATTTTTACTTGCTATCTGCTCTCTATTCCCCCAAATTAATTTGATCATCGAGATATTTGGCTCATGGATGATGGATGGATCCCACATGCAGCCTGCTCTCCAACTATGGGAAACCTCTTCTCTCACACCCCTATTCCACACTGAGATCAAACTCCTGGTGTTCAGATTCTTGCTGTTCATAGAATGATGCTTGCCTTAAAACTTAGCCACGAGATCTCTGCAAAAGTAGGAGCAGAAACTGGCTTTTGAGCTGGTTGTTTTTAGAAAAGAACTTAAAACAGCTGAGGAACTTCCTATGAGGACTTCTCGAATATCACTCCAGTGCTTGTCAAGTGTCTTTCTGCTGTTTGAATTTTCCACATTAATGGTTGTTGCTATGATACATCAAACCCACTGGTAGCAGCACAAACACGATTCATTTCATGGGCAGGAGATCCCGTGGCAAAGACTTATCAGAGCGGGAAATGAGAAAGATGCTGTTCCTGCAAGCCACTAACATGAGAATGCACTTAAACACAATTTAAAATAGTTTACCCTTTGAAGAAAATAGAAACATTTCTGTGAGAGAAACCGTCTTTCACCACATTTGAGCATTAAAAAATTTCTTTTGAAAAGGTCACACACCCAAATTGTTTTAGTTCAGACCTTCCAGAAGCTCAGGATCTGCTCTGGTGAAAACCAACACTAACTATGCTCTTCCCCTCCATTCTTTCAGCTTTAGTCTTGTTGGTAACAGACATATCACTTGCATTCATTCATCTTCCCCACCCTCCCAAACACATTAAAATACTCAATTAAAGTCCTTTATTCCTAGAGTGAAAGGTCCATTAGTTTGCAAATTTCTGCAGAACAGCTGAGCACACTAACTTTTGTTTTGACAGCTGAGAAAAAGATGTTCTTCAGGAGATACTGAAGCAGATCCTCAACAGATATGTGTCAAAATAACAGTTTGGCATGAGAGCAAAAGAGATGGAGGGGATGGCTGTTAAAGTGGGGAAACAGCATTTGTAATGAAATTAAAATGCAATTTAAAAGGTTAATCAGAAACGGAATAATGAGCTTGTAGCAGAACTAGTGAAAGATTACTCAAGAGCTGGCCACCCCTAGCATCTGAATGGGTGCTGTCTGAGCTAAATCTTCACCTCAGAACTGCTACATTTTACAGAAGTTCTGGCAGATTTGGTCCCAATTGTTAATTTGTGGTTTGTGGTCTTGATCCTCTTGTTAGATCATAAATAACATCGTGTGGATTGAGTTCATCCAACACTGCAGTTCTAGAAAACACTTTATTTGGTAACATCTAGCAAGGAGTTGACTCATTCTTGAGTTAAACCATAATTCTTATGGTTTAGGAAGGTTATAATTTACCAAAAATAATACTATTATATAAAGTAAACATGTGCATGTTTATATAGGCTTACACAGCCATGACCAGTGTGCTGAGAGACACAGGAGGAGGATGACAAAAAACTGCAGAGTTCTTTTTGATAACATCCCTATTAATTCCACCTCCTTCCTGCAAACAATAAAGCCTTTTTTGTTTTTTTTTTTTTTAATGTAAAATATGCCAGTCTCTCCATGGCCTCAGTGGTAGGAGGTTATTTAGACACATTATCTGAGTGCTGGTTTGTACAAGCCTGCTGAACTCCACCAGGAGAAAAGGGACTTTACAACCCTCTTCAGAGGATTCACTCAGAACTCCAGATTTGGGATTAGAACTCACATTGTTCCCACTAGTGAGATGCACTCTCAGAATAGCTGATAACATGTGAGTTAATGCTGTGTGAGCTGTGGTGTATAAATTGAATAAATCCCTTACATAATTACTCCTTTCTTTCAAACCAAACGAAACATGTACAACCCCCCACACCCTGATGGGAGCCTTAAGGCTCTGCTTTAACAGCTTGCCTGCAATTTGCATTTAGCAGGAGTCAGCTATGACACTTCTTGCATTTGGAAATACCACAAGACAAGTGCACTGGATAAAAGATCCAAGAGAAGTCAGCACGTCTCGCCAGTGAGGCTGCAATAAAACCTGCAGTGGGGCACTGCCCGACGTGCAGCACCAGAATTTAAAGCTGTTTTGTCAGGTGTTCTCAAGATAGATTCTTGACTTACAGGCCAAATCCTTGTTTCCTAGAGTTTGTATGTGTAATGCAAAGGAACAGGTCAGACTGAGTCACTGCTCACCACATTTCAGGGCATGAAAGTGGTGTCAATCTGCTTTACAATCTCCATAAATTTAATTATCACAGCTCCTCTCATAGAGTCCCTGCTGCAGAAAAAGGTATTCTGCAATTTTTCACTGGAATATCTCATAAAATACACTGGCCTCTCCAAACATGCCTGTACACTCCTGGAAGGAGAAATTCAGAAGGCAATCTTTTGAAAGAGAACCTGCTGAACTTGTGCATGGAAAGATTGAAGAGCAAGAAATAGTTTATATTTTTTTAACGGTACATTGGTCTCAGCATATACTGGATAAAATATTGGTCATGTATCTTTTACGAGTGTTTCATTACAGTGCCTTATCTTCAAATTATTCTGTTTCTTTAAAAGAGTCCTTTTTTTCCCCCGTTGGAAGGTACATGTGAATTATTCCTCTTCCAGTATTCATCCCTCTGCCAGCGTGGTTTGCATGAAAACAACCTTCTGGGGCTCCTGAGTGCTCTTGTGATGGCTCTAGAAAAGCCCAGAAGGGCCTGGCAGTTGGATTTGCCACCAACAGACCATCCATGAGCAGGTTAAGATGAAAATCAGTTCATTACAAAATTCGTGGCGAAGACAACATCCTTTCCTGCTCAGTAAGTGTGAGCATATGTCTGCTGTGGAAACTGCAGCCCACGGCCCAGCCCTGCCCAAATCTGGGGCTGCATTTTAACCACCCCCCTGCCTCCTCCTGGGCTGCCTGTAAATAAATCATCACAGAACTGGCCTTCAAACAATCTGACTTGAGAGAAGGGAAAATAAAGGCGGCGTAATGCTGACACACAAACATTACAAAAGGCTCTTGGCTCAACTCAGATGCAGCTTTTTTGCTATTAAACCAAAATAACTCAAAAAAAAAGATTGTTAGTGGAGCACTGGTCCCTGGTGGCCACACGAGGCTCTTAGGGTTCACTGAATAATTGATTTTTTTTTTTTTTGGTTCAGCTACCAAACTGAGGGAAAAATAAATTCTGCTTGAATTGAGCCTAAATAAAACTTTTCTTGTGGTTGTTAGCATGGAATACTGAAGAAAAAAAAAAAAAGGTTTTATTTCCACCTGTGAATGTTTCTTCACAACTGCTTGGGTGCAGATTTTGAGGGCTTTAGTCTTTGCTCTGCCTCCAGAGCTGAGCATGGGGCAGGACACCGACAAGGGGACAAAAAGGGGGATAAATACCATGTGAAGAGGATGTTGGAATGGTGAGATATGTGAGTCTGAGGTGAATTGGGAGCAGGTGACCTGTGAGACTGCACGCGGGGTCAGACTGAGCTGCACAGAGGAGCAGCACTGCAGTTAATATTTTACTGTTATCTTCTGTGCTTTGTTATTATTTTTATCTTCTGGAGAGCGTGAGTTACCTCCAAAAGAGGCTGTTTTGTATTTGGATGTGGTAGCAGTCTGTTATCTGTATTAACTTACTAAAACTGCTGGATTGATCCTGGGCCTGAGCTGATCCCAGGCCTAACGCAACAGCCCCTATGCTCTTGTGGTGGCCAAAAGTGATGTGGTTTTGTGTGCTCAGAGCTGTAGACACTTATTACAACCTGAAAACATCAATGCAACACTGGTGTGGAAAAGAGGACAGCAATCAAGTCATTGAATAATTTTCAATACAATTTTGAAGCCAATTCTGAATAGACTTTACTCGGTTCATTATCTCAGGTAAAATTTATGACAAGAATATCGAATAGGTTTAGATGGGATTGATTTCTGAAAGCTCCTCTATAACCACACCAGGTGACCCAACACAATGGCAAATTGATTTGCCATTGTGTCTAAAGAGCAACAATGATGGCATTAGCAGGATATCTCCATCTACTGCAACTGCTTCATGATATAAAATTTGCTCCCAGACAGTTTCTTTTAAGCAGGCGATCAGAAATCTGCGGCCTTTGGTGTAGATTGTGAGAATGGCAATAGCCATAATCAGCTCTATCAGAGCACTGCAGGGCCACAAGGCCACATTGTCATTTTGATGGTACTGGAACAAAGCAGAAGTCAAGACAGAAAGGTCAGCGGAGGGAAGTTAAAGGAGCACTGGTTTGGGGCCAGCACAGGGAGGCTCTGATTGATCAGAACCACGTTGTAGCTTCTACCTGCAAGGCTCTTCTTCCCCAGAAGAGAGAAAACCTCTTTATCCTTCAAAGTGTTGCTCTTCTGAAAAAGTGACTCTGTAGGGGAAACTCTACCTTCTTGTTCGGGGAGTTCTGAACTTAGCTGAAAGGCAAAACATCGATGTCCTTCCTTTTTAATACCAGGTTTAAGAGAATATTAGATGGAAAAATGCACATTTTTGAGCCAGAAAACAGAGCAAGCCAGATTATCAAACTGGCCTGGTTTGATCTGAGTCATAAAAATGACAGTTGAGAATGACTTGCTGTTCACTGCCTGGCAGTGTTTACCTAATAATATTTGCATGGTTAGGGATTTATGAATTAATATCAAGCCTATTATGGGATTTTACAGTACGGTCCTCCCTTCCTCTCCCCCTCCCTACCTCCCACTGGTGCTCTTGCAGTCCTGATAACTTCCAAGACACTCCTCCTCCCTCCAGATCAAACGAAGGTCCCCAGTATTGTTCCCAAACTTCAGGAACATCCCATTGTGTACCCGGATGATCCATGTCACAGCTTTGTGTGCATGATCTGCCCGTTCCTCTGCTCTTGATAATCTGTGCATTTGCTGCCTGCTGGGAAACACTGCTGCTGTTTTTCCCCTTTTAGCAGCACCTCAGGAACGTGGCAGGGCAGAATGTTCCCACCACAACCCAAAGGCTCTTACCAGGCTGTGACAGTCCCTGTCACACCCTCCTGCACAGCGTCCTGTGGTCTGTCACCCCCTCAGCTCCAGGGCTTTGCAGGATATATCCCTCTCTGCTCTCCTGGCAGCACAGAGCTGAGGAGTTCCATGTGCAGAGCTGCATTCGTGGGTTTGACACAGAGAAGGTGACAAAGTCTTACTGGTATTGGCCGAGAGAGAAGAATTCTCAAGCTGTAAGAGCAAACCCAATGGGTCAGCACTCACCTCTTTACAGACACATCAATATCAGCACTATAAACTCCTTCCAGGGTCCTGTGCAAGTTGGTGTTTTACACACAGACAAGCCTTTCCCGAGGGCTGTGTTAAAGGGGGATCTTCATGTGGCCAAGCACCGTCACAGGCATCACCTACATGAATATTGCATGTTGTGGCTTTTAATTAACACTGTGCAACACTGAAAGATTCTCTGCTGTTTCCCAACATCATCTTCTTCCTTCCATCCCCACTTTCACCTCCCTCTTTTGTACAGAGGAACAAGTAAACAAGGAAAAACACAGCACTTAGTTTCGCTTAACACAAATCTTTGTGCTTTGTTGGTTTGTTCCAGACCTCTTACAAAAAAAAAAAAGGTCTTTTTAGAAGTTACATATAAACCCACCCCTTTTTCTTCTCTTACAGGATTTCACGTGAGCAAGTGAACTAGAACTTATTGTAACATTTAGTTGCATTTAGTTACAGAAAAGCAAAAAAAACTGGATTGAAAGATGTATCTGAGAACGAAAATAGAAGCTGAAAATTTAGACCAGAGTCTAAGTTTGTAAACTGTTGTCCTTTTTTTCCCTATGGGCTCAAAGGAAATGTTTCAGTATTCATGTGGCTGCCAAAGAAAAGCAAATTTCAGGAGAGAGTGGAGGGAAGAGAGAGGAAAACCCAGGCTATTTAGATTATAAACTCCTCGGACTCACACAACAGGCAGTGTGACAATGTTGGAGCTCACTGAAATGTCCCAGCACAGCAGATTGTTCAACAGTATTTGCATCAAAATTTTTACCCCACGTAGGAATCTCTTTCCATTTCCTTGAAACCCAAATTTTCCTTTGCACTTCTCAGGCTGTAACATCCACAGCAGGAACTGAACATCAGTCCTAATTTCTGAATTTACTCTTCAGTCAGCTGATACAAAGTTTTGCATGGTGGCCTTTCCATGTCATAAATATTAAATGTTAATGTGTAAGCTCCATCTGGAAGGCTCTTCATTCTCAAGTTCTCAGTTCTGTTTCCTCACATAACAACCAATACCAGAGATCATTAAATTAGAAGATTTTTATTTAGGAATAACCTAGAGTAGGAGCAATATGCAAAAAATTAAGGAGTAATGTTTTATTGACCAATTTTTCTCTATTGCCGCTTATCTATGAAGAAATGAGAAGGTGAAATCATAGTAAAACAATAACCATACCAAGTTTATTGCTGCAACAGAATTTACTTTATTTTTTTGTGCGTGTGGGCTTAAAGTATAATAAGGAAAACATGAATATAAAACATTTCCTACGAACTTCTCTGGTGTTACTCAGTGTAATATGGAATTTTCTGTTTCTTATGTTTGGCCCTGATTATTCCCCTTAGAATGTTCTGCTATGCTCAGTTTTCCTTGCAGGGACATGTGCTTGAAGTGTGAACGAGATGTAGGCTCTGTTGTTGTGCACTGTAAATTTTATTCCAATTCAGCAGCACCAATTTCTAATCACATTTGCAGGCCCCTTTTCACTCGGGATGAGCCAAATGTGCTTTTCAGGCTTCTACATCAAGAAATGTAGAATTCAGCCACCTCCACGTGGCCTCTTGTACTATTTGGTAGCATCCAGCAGGATCACACCTGTGTTTGCAGAGGGAAAAACCACTATTCATAAGCACAATAATCCAAATATCTCATTCCAAGCAATGCTTGTGCAGAATTCCACTACCAGAGTGGCTGGGGAGTGGCAGGATAAACAGAATACACGTGGTATTCTTATGGAAAAAAGGAATATTTATCATTTTTTTGGTTGTTTTTGTAACACAAAGACAGTTTTTTGAGGGAGGAAACTGCCACTCTGATGCAGATTTATCATTTATCTTTGTAAAAATCGAGACCTTCTGAAGCTATTATATAAAATTCATGATTTTAGTCATATTTAGCTGACAAGTTCTGCAAACTCTTCCTAATATAAGATTAGATATTCACATGAGCAGGCAGAGCTTTGGAAATGAGTGGAAATATAAATTAGACTAGTGGAAAAAAGGACATTTCTCAGGTCAAAAAGGCTGAGATCTGACCATATTCTGAATATCAACCAAATATATATATATGTATATGTATATATATATATATATGTATATGTGTATATATATATATATATATATATATATCAACCCAACAATATATTTTTTGTTGTTTTAGGAAGGGGCTTGAGAGATATTAAAAGCAATATTGTTTCCTCGTTGTTTCCTCATTTATATGTTTCCTCATATAATAGACTATTATATCTATAACTCTAGAGGGTTTCTCCAAGTTGTCTTTCAGAATGTTTGAATGTAAGTTATATACAAGCCTATAAACAATTCTTTTGAAGAAAATGGGGCTAAACACAGGCACATGTTGTTGTGGTAACTGTTCTGTTGTGGCATCTAATCCTACCGTCAGTTACCTTTTTAATCCATGTATTTCTCATTTTTATTTCATTTAAAAACAGAATCGATGCCTTTTTTTTCCCCCCCTATTGTTTTAAGTCCTTCTCTTTGCATGCACAGAAATAAAAGCAAACAGGAAGCACGTTCTGCTGATTTTCCAGAGGATAGATTAGGAATTGTTCCCGCTGATTTTCCCTGTAATTCCCTGGCCCCGCTGTCGCCTTTCACGCACATCCCAATTCCATTAAACATGACACAGAACTGTTGCAGAGCACAGTGCACCCGTCAGGCTGATGTTTACCTGAAGGCCTGGGAATAGATTTTGTCAAGATCAAAAGTAATTACTTTGTAAAGTTCATCTCCCACCCTGCTGAATAAATATTGCAGGAGGATGAAATATGGACGGGCTGTTTGTATCCATCGCTTTTAAATATTAGCTCTGGGCTCCTACAGCTCTTTGTTGTGTAAAAATCATTTGGATACATTATTCCAAGTTGAATAACAGAGCATTTCAGATTAAGAACTAAAGGAAGATTCTTTTTGTCATCTTGTATTGAATAAAGCAAAGGGAAGGGGCTATTAATTTTAGGGCTAATATATTTTCCCTCTAAATGGCTACACCTTGTAAACATTTTTTGCTAACAAATATTATTAAAGTGCATATCTGATTCAAGCACTATTATGCTTTATTAAAGTAAATATACTAAATTACCTGCAAGATAAATAATAACCCAGCATTTCATTCAAGTAATAGACATTTTAAAATTACGTTCATCTTACATTTAAAGGCTACTTGGCACAGCAGTTTTCCTCCAAATTTTGGGGGTGATTTCATTCTCAAAGGTGCACAAAGGCATCACTGAGCAGTCTCTGGTGGAGTTTTCTTTGTACCATGCCATAGAAAAGTAGAGAGGGAGGATTGGGGAAGTTTAACTCCAGCCAATTTTTAACCATCTTCTTGAAGATTAAGTCAAGTGGAAAAGTATCTCAAGAGGAGTCACAACATGATCAGCAACTACATGGTAGAAAGATTTTCTCCCAAAACTCTGAAAGGTGCTTCAACTTCATTGTGCTGTTGTTTTGTCTCCTCTAACTATTCTTGTTCTAATAAGTTTGAAGTTGTTTTACTCTCTTCATGGAGTAGTATTTCTATGTATTTGTGAAAGAAAGGTGACATATCTGCTTTATTTTTTTTTTCCATGCATAATTCCAGCAGAATGTTCCACTGTTTTTTTTCACCTTAACTGAGATCTAGATGAACCTACCACAGCAAAACTGATCCTACAGAGTTTGTAATGGCTTGTCCTTTTTTCCTTCCCTCTAAGTTAGACATTGGTGTTGAAGATACAAATTAAAATGCCACTGAGTGAGGGCCAGGAGGACATTTTATGTGTGAACTTGCTTCATAAACAGTTTCAGAGAGTCTTTCAAAAACCCCAAATCAGGGAGGATTTTGCTCATGTTCTGTCTCGTAACAAAAGGTTCATCCAGAACATTTGTTAACCTGGGTTGGTGTGACAAATTGCAAGTGTTTGAAAGTCTCTCAGGACAGTTCTTTAAAGTGTGTTTTGCTCTCGTTTTCATTAAAGAACAAGGCTGGTGTTTGAAGATGAATCCTCAGCTGGAAAGTTGATTTTAGTTTTAAATGGAGAATTGACAGATTTTCTTCAATTAGGTTTTGGCTGCAATCCATCCTTGTCTATCAACCTTTCCAGAACTCCAGTTGCCTCATCTCTGATCCCTTTCTTTTTGAAGACCAGGGTTTTAAATTAAATAAATAATATGTGACATTCAGGAAAGGCAGACTAATGTAAATTCTGCAGTAAAGGGGGAGAATTTTTTAATTGGAGAGTGAAGAGTGCTGAGGAATGGTCTGTCAGAGCACTTTGTGATTCCAGGATCTAAATGTCCTTAGGGAAGTTTGAAACCTTACCATGTTAGATATCCATATCCAGAAATACAATTTTGTTTGCACAAGCATTAATCAGCAATTTGGAGAATGCTTTCAACAAGGCCAAGGATAGACTGGAATGTTGAATTTATCCCTTCCCATCAAGTGCTCTGTCTGGGGAAAGAAAACACAATATGCACACTCTTTACTGAGTAGAACAGAAGCCCAAAATATTATAGTCTTTGGTGAACCTCCAATTGGATCTGGTGGGTTGTGGTGGAACTTTCCAAGAAAATAGATTGTGGGCAAGAAACTTCCAAGCTCCTGGGAATTCAGCTCTAAGTGCCTTATCAGCCACTTCTTGCAGCTGAAGGTGTGGACACAACAGTTATTAAATTGCCAGGAAAATCTGAGTCTTTGTTCAGCAAATTCTTTGTCCTTCACTGTCTGTGTCTCTCACGTGCAGTGAGCACTTCTACAGGGATTGGGAGAACACAGAGCTCAAACTGCCAACTCCCTGCAATTCCCTCCTTTGTCCTTAAACAATCCTGGAGCTTCTTGGATCTGCAGTTCTGGCTGAACCTCATCCAGAGAGTTCCTTGTCTCAGCTGCCTCCTCACTGTACATTCATCCATCACCTGTTTTGTTTTCTGCTGACGTATTCATCTGTCCAGCCTGAAGTGAAATGGTTTCTCTTTAGTCATTACAGGAATTCTTATGGCAATAACATTCAGAGGAGGCTTTTACTGGGAAATAAAATGCAGGCTAAAATGTCACAGAACTTTATTAGACAATCTAAACTTAATTGCAGATGAGTTGATGCACTCATAAAAGATGATGCAATGTTTCTATTAACTCCAACATATGGTAACTATTCATGGGAGGACAGCAATAGAGATATCACTAAATGTTACTCTAAAATGATCAAATTAGGAAGATGGTTATTTTTTTTTTTTAAATAGCAACTTCTAATGTGTTAATTACTTGTGAGAGTTTACCTAACATCAGAAGTATTCAGAGGACACTGCTTATATAAACCTATGTAGGAATTTGATTATTCCTGTGAAGGCATCCAGTCATTTAGCATATTTCCCCATGCTCTGGGATGGAAACAGGCAAAGAGCTCTGTTTCCCTGAAGAGCTGCAGGTCTTGAACACCTTTCTCTCCTTTCACTGAGGTTCATGTGAGGTTTATTTAGTTAATTAATTCTGCAGTAAATGACACTTGCTGGTAGAAGATATTGCAGATAGCATAGTTTAATTATTTGTGCCATTATCTTTAGAAATTCTAGTGATAAGCTCTAACAATGAAATGAACTGTATTAATTACAGTGCAAACTTTATTCCTTCCCTTTCTCATGCTGACAAGTTCTGTACCATCCCACTTTGCCTGGATGAACAGTTTAAATGTGCCCTGGTGATGGGTTCACTTAAAAGCTGCTCTGAGTTAATCCCATGCTGCTGAGACCACTGCACACAGACAAGTCCTGTGCTGGCAGTTCTAACCAAGCACACTTATATTTTGTGTTTGCCCCAGCTTTATTGACTGAATAAAGGGTGAGAACTAAAGCCAGCTCCAAAGGCTGCAATCACTGGATGGTTAAGTAATTTCAGGTTTTTTCCTCTCATTGCCAAAAATCAGATGGTTTCTGAAGACATTTGAAGTCTATAAAGACTTGGCTAAATTACAGTTGTTCTGCAGCAAGTGTCCTGTGTAAGGGAGGGCTGGAAGGGAGCCAGGGAGTTTGTCTTCACACCAAAGCTCCTCTAGAGGAGATGAAATCATCCTGGAAGGGCAGTGTGCCCTGGAGGATCAGACACCCTGGGGTGAGTTCATCCCTGACTCTGTGATCAGTTTGATGCTGTATAATATTTACAGGGCCACCTCTTTAGGAGTTCTGATTCAAGCTCCCAAATTATATCATGGATTTATTCAGCAGAGCTGAATATCCCCAGTCTGAACAGATTGTGACCATGACATACTTGCAGTTCTCTCTTTGCTTACCCAAGTAGCCAAAGGACACCTTTAAAAGGTTTAATAGAGCACACCAATAATGTCACTATGGAAACATAATGTTTTAGAAACTGCTGCTTTAGCAAAGCACCACCTTCCCTCACACAGAGTCAGGGTTTACAAGTTTTGGGTGGAAATTCCCTGTAGTGTCAGTGAAAAGTGGAGGATTCGGGGCTGTCACAACCTTACCGAGAAGGACAAGCTCCAGAAACAAGATATCAATGAAAAATAGTGCTAAAGAGTGTTGTTTCTACTGAATTACCAAATCAGTTAAAATTTTTAAAAAGAAAAAAAAGGTAGGTTGCTAATGGTGTGGGGGAATGATACAAACCAACCAGTTCAAAAGGGGGGAAAAAAACGAGTTAATGGATGTTGTAGGAGGAATATCTTGAGTACTTATGCTGAGAAAGAGGATTGGAATCCCTCAGGCAGATGGTCAGCACAGAGGACAAAGGGCCTGCAGCAGTTGCTCCCTGAAAGATTTATGCCTCTTGCTCCACAGGTTGTCACACTGTCTGCCAGGGGCCAAAAATCCAATATCCACTTCCAAAGCATGTTTGTGTTGTCCCGTGTTTGTTCTATTAATACTATTTGTCATGTTAGGTAGATCCATGTTTCTGCCATACTTCTCAATATTGTATTTGGAAAGGTTTTGTAGCTCTTGAGAAGTACTTTCTGGACTAATTTTTTTTTCTTTAATTAGTACAAATAAAACCCCTTGATAATCTATGTCTCTATGGAAGAGATTAGAATTTTGAAGCCACTTTTTTAAAGTATTATCTTTGGATATAAACCAATGTCTTCTGTGTAATGAGTGATCAAATCTTATGTGACCTGGAATATAAAACTTGGAGATTCTACTTCTAGTCACACATTCTACTTGTATCCAATCAGTGTAAGTCAAAAACACTCGGGCTTAGGCATGTTGTGTTAGTTGGGAACCAAATAAGGAGCTTTAGGTGTTATAATTCCAGTTAACTTAGCACTGGAAACAAACTGCAGGCAGGACCCCTCTATATAAAGCTCAGGAATAGCAAGAAAAGCCACTTGAGACTGATTTATATGAATAACAAGCAATTTTCCTTGTGGTGCAGCTGCATCTCTTCCAAGCAGTTGTTGTTTCTTATCTCATGTGCTCCTGGGACATGAAACTGTGCATCACCTTCCCTCAGAGCACATGAGGTTATGCTCTTGCCCCAAATTCTCAAACAAGTACCTGCAAAAATCTCACTTGAAACAGGGAGTTCAGCTGTTCAGAAAAAAACAGCGACACAAATACAACTTGGTGACAAGTGATTAAAATCAGTGAAGCAGAGGAAAGGAAAAAAAAAAAATCAAGCTGTTACTTATTAATTTAAAGTGACTTCAAAAATCATTTGCAAAACCTCTAGTGATTTTTTCTGATACCTGTGCAGGCTACAGGTGGTTGGTAAATGCTTAATAAAGCATCTGCTCAGCAATGCAGTTCTCATGATTTCAGCTAAAAAAAAAATTACTGCAATAATTTTAAAACAGCACCTTATTTTTTTAAATGTTGTCCTGGTTTCTACTGGGACAGAGTTAATTTTCTCCCCAGTAACTGGTACAGTGCTGTATTTTGGATTTGGGATGAGAATAATGTTGATAATGATGGTTTAGTTGTTGCTGAGCAGTGGTCAAGGACTTTTCAGCCTCTCGTGCTGCCCTGCCAGAGAGGAGGGTGGGGGACACAAGAAACTGGGAGGGGACATAAGAGGCTGGGAAGGGACACAACCAGGACAGCTGACCCCAACAGGCCAAAGGGATATTCCAGACCCAGGGCATCATGCTCAGCATATAAAAAGACATAAATCTGGCCAGAGGGTACTGGGAATTGGTCAGTGGGTGGTGAGCAATTGCAATGTGCATCACTTGTTTGTATATTATTATTATTATTATTATTATTATTATTATTATTATTACCCTTTTATTTTCTGTCCTGTTAAACTGTTTCCATCTCTGCCCATCAATTTTACCTTTTTTTCCCCAATTCTCTCCCCATCTCACTGGCACAGGAGGACAGTAAGTGTCTGTGTAAAGCTGCCTGTCAGGTTAAACCACTTTAAGTGTCCTGCCAGATATTTCTGTACCATGATGCCCAACAGCACAGAAGCTATAATGGGTAAATTTTTGTAGTTTTCAGCTGTATTAATAATTGATCCATCATTATAGACCTGGGTACTGTGAGTAAACAAATAGAATAATGGATCTGGATCTTCCACTGAGAGAGGCTGAGGTCCCATGTTGTCTCTGCTTAATATGCAAAATAATGCCAGCAAGATGAACACCTAGAGAAGAGTCTCATTAATATTAAAAAAATATATAATTAGAGTTGGTTCATTTATTTCAGGGGAAAAAAATGTTGCTTGTAACAAAAACATACATTGCAGAAACATTTTTTGTCAGATGTTGCATTAGCAAAGCTCCTCAGGCACTTCCCATGTTTGCCTCCTTTCCACTGAGAAAATGGGTAAACAAGCTTTTGGGATCAACAGTTTTCGTATCATTTTTTAAAACAACGTAAAGTCTCAAATGAAACAAAATTGTGATTGTTTGAAAGAAAACTGCAGAGGAATGAAATTCCAGAATTTTTTCTCATTATTAGTGCAAGTCTGCCTCTGAAATAAACCTTTTCTGATCCTGCTTTATATCCAAAGGGTGGAACACTCCAGGAGTCTCTGTTAGCTGGAGAACTTGGAGTTTACTTTTTCCCCAGGAGAAAAGAAAGTGGAACAAATGATGACACATTCACTGTATTCTCCTTTTCTTCTCAGTACAGCCATCTACTTGCTTCCCTATGCTTTAGACTTGTTCGTGTTTGTGCTACAGGAGCTTGGAATTCCTCCCTAGGGGAGGGGTCCCATCCTCAGCTCAAGTTTAAATGTCATTCATAAATGGAAAGGGGATTTCACTGGAATGGGAGTAGGATGTGAGGAGGAGGGACGTGCTGGTGAAAACAAGAGGAAACAGAGGTTAGGGAGTACCAACCATTACAGCTTTAATCCTATGTCAAGATAGGAAATTTTTGTCTACATCACTATTTAAAAACTCAGCAAGTAGAGATAAATTAAGATGCCAGAGCTAAAGGCAGCAGTGAGAGCCAAAATTATTACTATTATTGTCCTACTTCTCAGTCATGCCTGAGCCAAACTCACACTCAGTAGAGCAGCAGGAGGCATAAACTGGTGTGGATAAATAAACAGGCTTGGAATGAGCAGAGGTGCACCTGGGGAGAATCTTCCAGAACTGTTTGTAAATGTTGCTAAGCAGTTGTGTGTAGTTGCCAAGTGTGCCCAGTTTTGTTTAATCCTGTGTATTCTTAAGATACTTTTATATCATTAAATCAATATTTCTTTTCTTTGAATTACAGGTAGAACATAACTTGTATGTTACACTACAGCTGGGCAGATACTTTGTCACAGCTTCTGCCTAAACATCATTTCCTTCCCCCTTCTTCCAGAGTAAGCAGCAAGAGGGGATTATTTCCCCACATTACTGGTGTTGTTTAGGGAGTCAGTCCTAATGAAAGGCAGCTAATGCACCTACATGGGGGGGTGTATAAAATCAATTCATGACTCCCAGTAACTCTGAAGTCCATTGTCCCATTTCAGCAGAGTGTGACAGAGGAAAATGGTTGAGAATATCACCTGTTGGAAGTTCAGGTGAAACACTGGGGAAGCATCTCTGTCCTGGCTGTTTTCTTACCCTCATCCTCAGTGTCCTCTTATTGCTCCCTGTGGGCACCCAGAGCCAGCTGGGTTTGGGGCTGGACTGGAGAGTTTGTGCTGGAGAATCATTTGCAAATGCACTTGTCAGAGTGTGAGCAGAGGTTTGGAGTTTCAGCATCACCCATTTTTGCTGGTGTCTGATTGTGAATTGGGTATTTTCTAACTAGAGTTAAAATGCAACCTCACGTCCCAGTTAAACACGCAGCATGATGATCAAAGGGCAACAAAGTGTGTTTGAAGGTTTCAGGTAAGTGAACATTTAGGAGGAGAAGATGAGTTAGAGCCTTGAGGTCCTGGTGGTTTGTTACATAGTTCCACCAGCATCTTGTACCTTGGTTCCTTCTCCTGTAAAATAAAGTGTCTGCCTTGTCATCTTTTATTAAGGCTTTAGAGATCTACGCCATTTTTATTTGCTATTGCTCTTCTGCCCTTCACTTCTGTTATCTTTTCTTGTAGTTTAAAAGCAGGAACATTAGACCTGTGCTACTCAAATAACTGCAGCTCCTGAAGCATCCTTTACTCACTATTGATAGCAAGTGAAGCAGGGGATATTTTGATTCTGTTCTGTCTTGATAAGGTGGCTGTGATGGGTGAGTTAATAGAAAATAAGTAGAGCAGATGTAGTAATAAATTACTATCTTGACAGATCTGACATATCTCCACCCATGTACTGAAGCTGAGTTGAGAGATGTGTGTATGATTAACGTTGCTTAGATGGGTGGTGTCTGAATTAGCATATTGTGCTGTAGGCACTGGAAGCTTCTATATTTTGTGGCAATACCGAGCAATTAAATTGCACTTTACATCCTCAAAGTACTTGGAACATGAGAGATTATGTTCCATTAAAGATTGGGATAGATCTTCCATACCTGGGAGACAGAGAAATGCACAGTGCTGACCATGAGCCCGGGAGTGATCGTGGCAGTTGCCAGAAAGACACTGCAGTTCAATATTTTATAGCAAGATGTTTTTGATAACAAATGCTGTTACACAAGAGTTGCCTGGTGAGAACTTGAATGTGCTGTAGGAAGAGCTGCTTCTTCTCTCCAGTTTGAGAACTCGTTCCTGCAAACTTTGAGGTGTGTACTTGGCTCAGCTTTGAGCAGAGGACTGCTTCCATCTGATTCCCACAAATACGAGCATGGATCAGGGAGAGAGAGAAACGGGGGCTTTCTTTTTCCTTGATATGTGCACTAAATGTGACAGGTGCCAGTAGCCAGGGTGTCCTAACAGAGACAGAGAGTTTGTTAATACTTTTTCCCTTCCTATCAGGTTTTTTTGAGAGGTTGTTTGAATCTTCTGGGAGTTTTGGTTGTTGGTTGGTTTTTGTGATAAATGAACCAGTGGACAAACCTGGAGTGATTCTGAGTATTTCCTCAGCATCAGCAGCACTGCAGGAGCCCAGCTCTTCATTAGGTTTGAGATCAGCTGCCTTTAATCCAGACCTATTTCTGACACAGTTTTAACAGCAGCAGTTACTCTATTAGATGAATGTGTTGCATTCTTTTTTCTTAACCATTGTTTCCTATTTTTTTCTTCAAAGAAACCTTTTTTTTTTTTACATTTACAAGAGAGAAACTGAAGTCCTTTGATCTCTACAATGTATGTACTATTTATACCAGAGATGGGGAAACTGCTTTTGTCTAATTATTTTTGACATCTTGCAAATATTTGCAAAATTCTTCGTGGGGATTAAAAAGATCCACAGAGTTCAATCTCTCTGTGACAAAGAAACAGTGTTTTCAAAAGGCAAAACAATTGTTTGTTTGTTTTCTCTTAGAGAGATCCCAGATAATTATCTTCCAACATGGCACATTTTATCTGAGATAGCTCATGAGCACATCACATTTTTAGAATATCAGTAAGTTGCCATAAATAGAACTGTACCTTACAAGATCAAATAAAATAGTGATAAAATGGAGTACATTTGGAAAGCATCAATTCCAGCTTTTTAAAATGTTTGACTCCTCCTTTGTAGGAACTGTTCTCTGCAAAAGCTCCCCTTTTAATGTCCAGTAACTTTGTTTTTTGCTTCTAAGTTACTTTTTAGAACAAAGTTTGTAGGTTGTCAGTGCTGTGTTCCCTTCCACTGCCTTACAGAACATTTATTAATTTACATGGATTTACTTATTATGCAAAATAAGTACAGTGTGAGTAATTACTTCCATTTAAAAGAACAGCCAGGGTTAGCTGGCTAGGACTGAGACTCCTCATTTTGTTTCTGGGGGTTTTATAGTGTCGAGTGAGTCAAGTGAATATGAGTCAAGTTCTGTGTGAGTCAAGTGAATTTGGAGTTTATCAGTTTCCACCGAAAAAAATAAATCTATTCTAGTCTTCACAGCTTCAGAATCTTGAGAATATTGTTCATATGGTCACAAAATGAGAAGCTGAAGTTTGTTATTTAAAGCTCATTGTTTTTTTGCTTCCTCATGGAATATGTAACACTTGGGATGGGCAGACTGGGCAGGAGGTTTGGGGAGCATAGGGAAGGAATCAGATGTGTGCACCCAGTCAGGAAACATCACCAAAGCCAGGCAGAATTACCTTGGTTAACAGTAATTCAATATTTTGAACACTTCTGGGCACTTTCTTTAGTGAAAATGGATAATTTCCATTTTCAACTTTGCTTTTTGCTGAATTTTCTGAGTTTTTATCCACTTATACAAGTGTGCACTGACAGACCAGAATAAAATAATAATATGCAGCTTCCCATTGGTTACCAAAACTGTCCTTTTTAAGTTAATGTACAAAATGTGGAAAAATTGAGTCATAAGTGGTTTCATACTACAGAGTAGATATTTTTCTACCTTCTTTAAAATGTTTGCATTTTGTCCACAGAATTGAGAACAGCACTATAAAATTGAGATACGTAATGTCTTTAATAATACACATATAGACATTATTTCCTTAGTAAATCTTTCTGGTCTCTTAGAGAAGTTGTATTTCTTAGACTTGACATGAGTCAGACAGCACGAGCTGCAGCAAATCCCAGGCAATCCATTAAGAATGTCACACCGTGTTCCTCATTCCATGTCCTTTCCAAGGTGAACACAAGTGTCATCAGCAAGTGGTTTGTGAAGGTGTCTGTGAGTGTTGGCAGGTAAATAATTTTTTTAAACCAAAGTTAACAGTCCATGTAATCATGTGCATCAATCTGATTTCTGGAGAGGCAGCTGTGCTGCTTAGTCTGCTCTGGTGAGGAGCCCAAAATGTGCAAGACAAATGGGAGCACAAGGGTGGCAAAGGAGCACGGGGAGAGCGGCCAGTGGAGCAGCAAGGAGGGGTTATAAACCCCAAAACTGGGAGAGACAGGGGCAATGCCAGAGCTGTGTAGAAGGAATGGATGTTATCAGAGGCCTCACAGGTTTGTAGGTGGCTGTTCAGGTACTTCTGAGAATGTCAGAGGAGTGATAATGCTCCTTTCAGAGAGGGGAAAACAGCAAAATATCCAGGAGGCCGACGCTGCGTACAAGAAATCCGTGTGGCTGCAAATGTCTTTCACCCTTCTGATATCAGCTGGTTCATCGGAGCCTGGAGAGGTTTTTGCTGATGTTGTTGGGCAACTAGAGCCTGATCCTGCAGAACAATCTCAGCTCTTGTCTGTTCAGAGGGGTTCCTTTAGGCCTGACTGACTTTGATGAGTGTCAGTTGTTAAAGGAGAATCTTCCTTGATATTTGCAAAGGGCAGCACAACCCACCCAGCAGACCCTGGCACTTCTGTTGCAGTGAGATCTTGGGTCACATCTTTCTAACACAGACCAACTTGAAAACACTTCCAACACCAAGACAAGAGGTTCCTTCAGCACCAGGCAGTGCTCAGTGCTGTTTGCTGTGATCAGATAGGTCCTAATGGCAGCCCGTGGCTATGGATAAGTTCATTAGGTCTTCCAGTGTGTCTTTACAATAAATACTATTAAAAAAAATACTACTTCCTATCTCCTACTGAATCATATAATACATTGCACTAAGGACCTCTGTACTTGAGTTGACTTTTGACTGCTTTTTCTCCAGCTGAACTGCAGTGCTTCCATCTCTTCTCACAGCCCCTCAGAGCTGCAGCTTGTGTGGCTTTTCCAAGTGAGTGATGGCCCAGTGCTGTCACTCTGAGGATGTATTACTCACTCAGGGTATTTACATCTTGGGCTGGACTGACAAGAAGATGAAAAGGAGGCTTGGTTGCTTGGCCAGCTTTTGTTTTATAATTTAAAACAGTTTTTGTATTCATGCATTGCATCCCTGTTGCAGAGTGTCTCTATTTCATCCAGGAGCTGAAAAAAATTATAGTTCCCAGCTCTCACATTTCCTTGAAAATGTTGTGTAATAATCACAAACAGGGCACTGATAAAGAAGAATTAAAAATCTATTTCTTATTAACCATTTGTGGTTTAAAACTGTGTATTTCAAGAGCAGGATAAAGCAAGCATATAGAAAATATAAGATAAATTAGTTTTACCACTTTGACTGCAAGCCTTCTAGGTCAAATATTTCACAGGATGTCAGAAGTTAGTAGAAATTTTCACAAAGGTTTCCATTTCCTGCTTGGAAGACAGGTACCTAAAGCCAGTCTGGATTCATGTTTTGTGGAAACCCAGTGACTGCAGACAGTGTTTGTCATACTTCCCACTTGTGCACCATCAAGAGCCTGGAGATCATCGAGGCTGTTTTGCAAGGCATTAGTTTAGTTTTCAAGAATCAGTGAAGAAAACCCCACTGTCAGTCATTCCTTGTCCTGCAGGAGCACTCCAAGTGCCTTTGATCTTTTCCCCAAACAAAAGCATGTTGTGGTTTGGTTCTGTTTTATTTTTTTCCTTCTCTTACCATCCTATCCTCAGCCACAAATGAATTCTACAGAATTTTTGTCCTGCATGGTTTTCAGCAGCCGTGAGGTATTTGAAATCTGGCAAGGCTGAATATCTTCCTTCACTTATACACCAACTATTTACAGGAATTTTTCATTCTTCAGGTCGTATCTCATGGCTCTGAATATTAACACAAAACCTCAAACACCTCATCAACCTCCTGTAACTGAGTAGCAGAGCTAATTTCAATTTAATCCTTTGAAAATTAGGCAGATATTTGGAATGTAGAAATTTTGTTCTCATGAATTAATTTGGATGCTCTGCCAGATCATCAGCTGACCAACATTCATATACAGGTCTTGCTACCACAAATATACATTGCTGTGTACTGAAAACCTTCAAGTACTTACACAAAAACATATGTCTCGTGGTATGCTTTGGGTGTGCCATCTGTCCTGCTACCTTGTTAGCAAATACAAAGATGCAATATCTGCTGCAAAACATTCACCATCTGAAGTGAATAAAGAAATTATGGTGGTAATGTGGAAGGAAAGCTTGTCCACACAGAAGGGAAATCGTGTTGGGAGCACAGGGAATGACAATGTTTCTCCTACATCCCTCTCTTCCCACAGTGAGGGCAACCTGCCTGCCCGTGTCTCTGTAATGAACTCAGAGAGAATAACAGGGATTAAGCCCAGCATTGATGTTTGTGTTTAAAATGAGCTGGTTCAGAGGTTTTTAAAGCCTGGTGGTATTAACTCACTTTGTTTCTGTGCATTCGTATTTGTCATGGCAATGAAGAGACAATTCTTCAACTGAAACAACTGGATTTGAGAGGTACCTTTTTGGCTGCTTTTAAGCATCTACTGTAATTGCCAGAGAGATCTGAATAGTGCCTTCCCAAGAGGAAGGCAAAATGGAGCCCATGCTGGGATAAAGAAAGAAATAAGTGGTCCATCAGAAGGTTTCTAGTAAGAACTGAGGCATGGTATGAAAAATGTGACAGCACCCAGGATGGAAAGGAAGGTAACGTTCCAGATGACAGGGCACGCAAATAAGTCTCTCATGCTTGTAGACACCACAGTAATTCTCATTTTTTAATCCAAAAAGAATAGTCACTCACATCATTTGCTTCCACAGCAAAGAGCTGACTTGATAACACGACCTTGTGCTACCGCTCAGGGTCACAAATTCACACAGGCATGTCCTTGTGCTCTCGTTGAGCCCTCGTGCCTTGCCCTTTCCCCACAGCAGGGAGGGCAGGATGCTTTACAAGTCCCTTCCCTTTCCTGGAGCTGCCCAGGAGCCGTGGTCTGCTGCTCCTGTTCCACCCAATTAGTGCAGCATCTCCTGTCACTCACTGCCGTGCCAGTGGTGACGCTCCCAGCAATGCCAGTTCAACAAAGGGGAGACAAACACTTTAATGGTTGCCAGCAGCTGAAGTGAGGCTGAGGCAGAATAACCCTTTCAAGTATTTTAGGCACTGCTGAAATATTCAGATATACAAGAACAAATCACTGTACATGTACACGGATGGCAAAGCGACATCTGAGCTCCCTCTTTGGTACCAGCTGTAGTTCCTCCCTGTTGCCAGAGGCAGGGATGTTCTCTGATTGAATGGAAAGCTTCGGGGCTTGGCTGTCCATCCTCTCCTACTGGGAAACCAGGCAGCCAAGCACATTCCCATTGCTCTGCCTTCCACAGCTCCTCAGGTCAGCAGGAGGGTGTTATGGACCAGGAGGAAATGCTGCCAGTCCAGCCCACAGACACTGCAGTCCCTGATCTCTGCCATCGTGTCACTACAACACGGGAGCAGCAGCTTTTCACATTGAAGAGGCAGAAATTAATCGTTCTTGCGAGGGAAGAAAAATAAAAGTGTCTCTGAACGAGCCCACCTGCAGACATTAGTAAGTGCTTCACACCGGTTCTCATTCCAGCAGCCTCCCATCCTCTCTCTCCATCCCCACGTGCTGCAGCTCCACGGTGCTCTTTAATTTGTCAATTCACAGCTGCAGCAGAACTTTGGATTTCATTTTCTCACAAGTTTCAAATGAAAAAAAAAGTGTCTCCTACCTTACCAAGACTGACTTTGACTCCCTAACCTGATATTTAAGGGCTGACACGTTCATTTCTTCCTACGCTGTTTAGAGTTTCCTGCTCATAGACTCCTCTAACTAGAACATAAATTCTGGAGCTGGGGTGGTGGTGTCGTACATCACACACTGTTTAACACTGACATGAAATCCTTCATCTTCAGCCATGCAAATTTCCTGCAGATATATGATCCAGTTTATGTGTGTGCATACTAAAACCACAGGAAAGAGTTGAGTCATTGCTTCGAAAAAACATTCAAAAAGTTAAAAAAATTAATCCCCATTGCCAGTTTCTCATCCTAATAAAAGTTCTGATTCCTAACACTCATTTAACTATTACAATGTTATAGTACATTGTAATATATGTTAAACTGTGTTACAGTATATAATGTTATAGTTATAGCTGTATCAAGTCCTCTACCTATGAAAAAAATCTTTGCATTAAAGGACAGCAAAAGTCCTCTTTGCTCCAGGATTCCACATTCCTTTAAGCCACTTGTGGTGGCCTTGCAGGTTACAGGTGTGTGATTGTTATCTATTCCATTCTCCTCTCCTGATGTTCAGGTGCATTTTGACCATTCTTACAGGCAATTTGTTTCCACACTAACATTAGAAAACTGACCCTTTTCATTTTCCCTTAATGAAGGTGAAATGATGCACTTTTCTCTCCACGGACAGGGACAACAATTCAGTGCAACATATTTGAAAAATCTGGTTGTCCTCATCTCTCCCTCAGTGTTCTCTTTACTTCAGCAAAGCAGTCCAGGTTTTTTGGTCCCGTCTGCTGCCATTTTAGTCCCTCTCCTCTGACTTCTCTTCATTTTATCAACAGCTTTCCCAAAGTATGAGTTTCAGATCCAGAGACAATTTACTTCAGCTGAAGCAAATACTTACTACCTGTATTTTAATAAAATTGCATTTATTTTTTATTTTTCTGTAATAACATGGCCTTATTGACTGCTACAGAGTTTATGGTCCACTGTAACTCCCACAAACCTTTTGCATTACGATATGTTATATACTTTTCTGACTACAGTGCTTAGCAATTATTTGATTGGATTTCATCTTGTGTTTGTCTTGTACCTGGTTTGCCAATTATTCATGGAAAACCTGAGCCTCATGATGAAAAGATGCAGGATGTCTAATACTTCATATGATCAAGTTTTCTAAGGAGAGGAAATGGTTCTATAATGCTGCACCTGACATCAAAGGCTTTGGATTTGCTTTCCAGACCTATTAATAATTTCCTATTAATACAAAACTTTAAACAAAGAAAATAAGTGCTAAATGCCAATCGAAAGTGTTGCAAATTATTTGGTGTAATGTGGCTCGTAGACCAGGTTAGATTTATAGCAATGTCAATATAGGAGGGATTTTTAAGCATCATTATATACTGTGTTCCTGTTGATGCTTCTCCACTTATTGCTGTGGTAATACATTTGGCACAAGGGACGTATATAATGCTAACATTTCTATGATATACATATCCAATAAAAGCTTTTTCAATTTCATTATTTTGACAGGCAGATTCCATTAATACATCCACAACAATAATGTTCCTTTTCTTCAGGATCTAAGAGAAGAGGACTATTAAAAATTACAGACAAGACCCCCATGCACTTAATCTCTCCAAATTCACTTTATGGTTGCTGTCAACATCAATAATATCAGACAGTATAATCAGGTTTGTATAAAACATCAGAACAATATATTTTCCAAATGGGATTTGTTTCCCCACCTAACAGTGCAACTGTTTGGGTTTTTGGCTTTTTTGTGTGTGTCAGAAACTGGTGATTCCAAGTGCCTGTGGAGAACAGATGTGCTGTGTGACAGCCAGGCTGCAGCTCCTTCATCTCATCCCATTCTCCACATTGTCCCCTTGGTCCAGCTTTCCTCTGAATCCTTTGGAAATCCCAATTTTCACTAAGACATTCTGAAAAAAACCCTCCTATTATTTTCATATATACTACTACTAAATCAAACCAGGCCTGGTGATTTAATTTTTATTTTTATTGATATTATCTTTTCAATATCACTACCCACTCTCATTCTGACCAACCTTGTATGGAACACTTATAAAATCAGTTTCTGTCATGCCATTGAAAAAATAACTGTGTGCACCCCCTTTCATACCAGATTTATCAGTTAATCTATCAAACAAAATACAGTTTATTTCTTCCAAGAGGTTTCTGAGAAGTCAAGCTAGGTGTGAGAAACTGCAGTTTGGTACTGGACTCTGATATGCTTTTCCAACAGTTCTATGAGTCGTCAGGCAAAGATTACAAAGATACAGGGACATTTGTTTCTTAAATCTAGAGTGGTTCAAACTGGGAAGTGACTTAGGCACTGCTAAATGTTGTCTGTACAACAGGTTTGCAACAGTGTGTTGGTGAGTAGGGGTTGCTCATTGGCACTTTGGATTGAAGAAAGGGCTTTTATTCTTTTATATTCTGGGGTTGTGTACCTTTATTGCAAATATCTCTGACAGAGGAGACGTAACAGAGAATGGCTCAGGTGTTTGAGCAGTAACACGTCGATAGCCCACGTGTTTAATAAGTGTCACAGAACGACGATCCCTGATCCCAGCACAGCCAGGGCTGCAGTCACACATCCTGATTTCCCTTTTCCTGATGCCCAGTTTGTAAACCCTGAGATAGATCTGTCAGATATGTGTCTATGGATGCAGATCAGAGGGGTGAGTGCACAGGCTGACAGGACACTAATTAAATTGATCCACAGTTAGTGATCTCCTCCTCTGAGGGGGGAATTCTGCACGTGGGGACAGGGGCTGCCTTCTTTTCTCTGGTTAAACAGGCACCAAGCCTGTCTCTGCTCCAGACAGTGAGTGCCACCTGCTGTGCCTCCACTGCCTGGGAGCTACCAGGAATTCACAACTCAACCTGGATACACCTGAACAAAGAGAATCCTCTGCAGCAACACAAAAAAGTGCTGCTGCACCAGAACCAGTGTCTTAGTTCTGACCTAAAATCTGTAAAACTTCCCATAGGATAGATGGAAAATAGACCGAAATTTCTATGCAAATGTATGGAAATATGGTTAAGTAGTGGTTCTTCCATCAGCTACATGGTCATGCAAGTCTTTTAATAATTAGAGGTTCAGGGAACCTAAAAGGCCCTGGGTTTTTTTGCTGAAGGCTCCATAGGTAGGCTGTGGTCAAACCTTGATTAAGAACAGAAAATACAAATATTGAAGCAGTTGACAGCATTGATATTTACCAAATAAAACCTGTTTACATTTCTGATAGTCATCTCAGCAATCCAAAGCAAGAAAAAGGGTTTATTAAGGCACCTCTTGAAATTTTCTTACCAAGAGAAACTTCATGAGTAATTCTCAGAAAACGTGCTTTGTGTGGGTGCAACAAACCCTTAAGTGACTGTGAGAAGACAAATACTAGAAGAACACAGGAGAAGGTGGATTTATTAATGCATTTAATATTCTGTAATATGCCAGACAGAGCTATCATTTTGCATCCTTGGAAACAGCACTGTGCTCTCAGGGAGACAGAGAACAATACAGAAATAACAGTGAGAGGGTTCCTTGACAAACTCTTACCAAAGAGGTTATGCAAATGCACAGTGCTCTGCATGAAGTTCCCTTTTCCCAGCAAAAAGGCATTTCCGTGCCAAAAGAAGACAGGCACCTCTCTGATGGGTGGGACAGGACAAAGGGATTCCAATCAGAAGCCAGAAATGCTGGAGCTTGACTAAAATCAAAACCAGTTGAAGAAAGGAATTCTAGTCAGTCCATTGTCCTTTGAATTTCACTCCAGCGGGAGATTAGAGCCTGGAAATGCACTTCAAGTGACTGCACAGGAAACTTTGCAGCTGTTCTACAAGAAGGATTTGCCTGTAAGCAAAAAGATCCAGGTTTGCCTGCCTTGCTTAGAGTCTGAGCCAGTGACCATAGAATTAATAATATGATTTTTCTTACCTCAGAGAGCTTCCATCCAGACAGTTCCCAACGAAAAATGAAACACGTGAAATTAAAAGGAAAAACAGTTCAAGGTCAAAAGATTTTACAAGTGATGAGCTAACACACTGGGACTATGTATACTTAATACATATTGATCAGCACCTCATGAACGAAGGATTTAGGATGAATCCATACTTTATTGCAAACCTTTCTTCCAAACTATTAGATTTTTGTGTTTATAGACCAGATTTGTAATTTAAGGGAAGGATTTAGGAGCCTAAAGGATGTAAGCACTCAGCTGTTTATGAAGTTCAATGGCATTTGAGTGTCTGGGTCCCTCAGGCTCCAGTCTGAATTCCAACTGTAACTTATTGACAATAGTCTTTCAGTTCAGAAAGCACAAAATGGTTGCCCTTTACAATAACAGAATATTTGCTTCATAGGCATAACAATAATCTAGTCTGTCTTCCAGGGACTATTTTGTGGTCACAGTCAGGACATTTAACACAATTTAACTCAATGGAAAATTCAGCTCTGTGCATCTGAGAATGCTGAATCTACTGCAGGTTTCGAGTCACAAGTTCCTGCCTAAATGACAATATAATCTGCTCCTTCTTCTCATGCCCCAAAACCCTTTTCACTCTTGTCTGCTCCCTGACCACATCTATTCAGCAGACCTTCAACCCAGGCCAGCAATGCTTCCTCAGCATCTCTAACCTGGGCCTGATCCAAGGCTTTATTCCCAGCTCCCTTTCCCCAGGAATTGATCTGATTCCAGAAAACACCCCAGTCCATCATCTCAGTGCTGCTGTCCAGCTGTCAGAGTCTAAATTACATCTTAGGACATAAACCCACGAGTGAGGTGTGATGGAGATGGATCTGCAGTGGTGGGTAAAGATCCAGTTTGTCCTGTGGTCTTTACAGGTAGATTTTGCAGGAGTAAATTCCGATAAATATCTCCATGTGCACAACAATGTCTGCATGGAGCTCCCCCTGCAAGGGAGCTACACTTGGTGTGGGGTCTGGTGTCCTGAGAGCTGGGCTGCCCATGGGGAGGGAACAAATGCCTGCTTTGTGATTCTTCATGTCAGATAGAGGATATTAAAGTTCATAGCTGTCATTGCATAACATTCTTTGACTACCAAAATGTCTCTTAAAAAGTGCAAAGAGACAGCAGGGAAATAGGATGCCTTTGCAGTGGGGCCAAAATAAGGCTGGATGTAGCTCTGATAGGAATATTTAATGTCTCTGAGTTGCTCTGGCAGCTCAGCACATCCCTTTGACACAGTGCTACAAACAGTGATTACTGCTTGTCTGAGGGTGTAGGGAGGGAAATTCTGAGGCAAAGTTAATTTATATCTTAAAATAGTTTCCTTTTTAAAAGCACACCATGGTAACAAAATTTCAGGATTGTAATGATTAATGTCACCACACTGCACTGACTCCACTGCCTCGTAATTAAATAGAAGATAGTCAGTTGTATAGTGCTTGAATATGATAATGGTTTATGTATTAACTCATTCACCTTGCAATTTCTTGACCTATTTTTCATTTTTAGAGGCCATAATGATGGAATGTGTACAGTAGCAGAGACTCTAAGAGCAGTCCCTGAGTCATCCTGGGGGAAGGAGAGGCACTGTTGCTGCTGGCTTTGTTTCAGCCTTTCTGATGAACTGAAATTACAACCTGGAAGTACATTTTCTGAGGGCTTTCTAAGCACTCCAATCTAAGTAAGGGACTGGATACTTCATTCCCAAACTGTGGTTGTTACAATTTGCCATGAAGGAAAAGTGGGAGCTCTGCTATTCCTTTTGTTGTGAGTTGCCACTTGGTGATCATAGAGTTTGAAACAGAGAAAACACTTAAACTCCTGTTCAAACACACCTTCCACCCCTTCCCTGCTAATCCAGAAATGACAGAGAATATAGTCTGCCTTTTGAGCATTAAAACAGAATTCCCCATAATGATGTTCCTCTGCGGTGTTAAAAACCACCTACATTGAAAGGTCTTGGGATTTTGAATCAGTAAATGTGTGTGTTTGGGTTTTCCACCTGTTTCTGTGAACGTCTCACTCTGATGTTTGCCAAGTATCTTGCACAAACTATTTGTTAACCATGGAAGTTCAAGATGCTGAAATAAATCTCGATCTTTCAGAGGTGTTGAACTCCCCATTCAAGTCAAGCACAGGATTGTTTCACCCTCATTATGTTCTTGTTAGCAAATATCCAGCAACCTCATGGCAGGGTGTCACTTTTCCTCCTCATTTCTCATGTAACTGGCTTCTCTACATGAAAGCACAGACTATAAATAATATTGGATCTTTAGCTTAAAAAATGCATATCCTGATGAATACCCTGATGAATATTTATTCTGCACATTAGAAATATCATCCATGCCTGGCTTTCATTTGGCTCATAAACCTGAATATTGAAAAAAACTTAAAGACAATATTTATTCAGCACATCAGCAAAGCATCAGCTGAGGAAACTTCATATTTCTGTTTGGGATAAGTACACACATCCTATTGCTGTCCTCTGGAAACACGTCATAATCTTTGGAGGTATTTCTTTGGCACAGATAGGACTGCTCCCACTTCGCAGCTGGAGAGATGTAGTAGACAGATTTATGGCATTTAATTTTCACTAATTCCAATGGAGGTAGATGCTGAATAGTTTATTAAAATCTGACTGCACGTACCTTGCCCAGGGTCACAGAGGAATCCCCTGAAGTGGGATTTTCAGAGTTATGGATTAGCATTCCTGATTTTCCCCTCCTGCTGAGGATACTTTATTTTGAGTGCCATGACTGGATATATTACCTTGGGTAATACAGTATTACCTTGGGTTTTCAGTTCAGTCTTGAGCCAAACCTTCCCCATTATCCATCACACCGTGGTTGTATTTGCTCTCTGGCTCTGCTTTGGAGCCACCTGGATCTTCAAGCAAGAAAACTGAAATAATTTCTTAGTTATTGACCTTGGCAGTGCTTCCCAGCTGCTGTGATGGATGTGTGCTCCCCTCACCTTTTCCTGTTCGCTTGGACCACGATGTAAACTCAAACTGTCTCCTCCACCTGATGTCCTGATTTTCTTGGGAAGACACACTGCTCTGTCTGGAGAGGGATTTTGCAGTTTGAATCCTCTTCCATGCATGGGGTTGCTCTGGAGACGCAGCCCCTCCCTGGTGCAGGGATGTCTGTGTTTACCTCACTCTCTGCCCAGGACAGTTCTCTCCTAACAAACAACATTAGGCCTTTTTAGCTTTCGTGTTTAGCCCCTCCAGAATCCTTGATTCTTGTTTATTCCTGTTTGGATTTGAAGAGATAATCCTTTATACTGTGATTTCTAAGCATATCTGAATAAGTTGCCCATATTCTACAGTCCAGACTTTCTCATCTTCTGACATCATTGGGAAAGTTGAGCTTGATTTTTCCAAACTCCATGTGTTTGTCTCCTATAAATAAATACGTCTCAAAACGTGCTCTGCTCAACAAGACCTGTTCCTACTGTGTCCTGCTGGCATCTGAAAACAGAATGTCCTGGTCACAGTCATGGATGCTCTGAGCAAGAAATGTGTAAGGCCCCATCCCCTCCATCTGCTCCATTTGATCACACCGGCTTCGCCAGAATCATCCCTGATTTTCTCTAAAATAGCAAAAAGAAAAATCAGCCATTGGACTGGGAAATTCTTTTCACTGTAGATGGAAATAGGAATTCACTTGTCACTACTGCTTTCAAATGAATTTCTAAATGAAAAACCCTTTTATACTGTCAGTGCTCTGACATGGAGATGACAGGTTCTGTTGGTTTCCCATCAGTTACAGCCTGTGTCAGCAGCTTTTCAGGATCCAGGATACACTCCAGTTTTTACACTAAAAGCCATTTCTTTATGTTGTCTCTTTGCTAGGAGCAACTGTGAGTGCTGGTGCTTTGTGATATGTTTATAATATTTTACATATAAAATTCTGTATCATGTTCTTCAGAAGATTTGTTGGTGCAGCTTCCACAATCATCTTGTATTCTTTTCCACATCTCTTCTAAATGCAATTCAATTAAATAGGTTGATGGTGTTTGTATTAGTCTAAGTAGCATTTTTGGCAACATGACAAGCTGAACTGGACTGAGTTTTTGTGGGTTTATGATAGTACTGTCTATAGCTGATGTTTCTTAAACAAAATGTTTGAAAACAAAAAACTTGGATGTTTTTAAATGTGAGATTCCCTTCTCTGGCTATGTGGAAGCTATTCCAGGCAGGAGGCAAATATTACAGGATAAAAACTACCCTTCCACAGATATCCTGAAAAATAAGATGAAAAAAAATTCCAAAGCACAAGTAGCAGTTCTGTGTCTAACTGTTCATGCATTTCTTGTGGAAGCACCTTGAAGCCCTGATTAAGGACTAAAATTTCTTCTTTCAGGCTCTACCAAGGACTAAAAGATGCCCATACAATACATAGATAAGATTCATTGATGTTTGATGGACATCAGGAAGGATGGTGAAGTGATCGTCTCCAGTTCTGAAATAGGTACGTTTAATTTTTCTACTTTTATATTAATATGCTTATGTCCCCTAATCTCAGAAATTTTTCCTTTATCACTTCCTTGGAATTAATTCAGAACTTAGAAATGTGCTTGCCCTGCCAGCTGTTTACAAATCTCCCTCCACAACTGAACTCCTGCATCCCAGAACTGATTTGCAATAACTCTCCTAACTCAGCTCTTGGCCTTTCTGAAGGGGAGGCTTCAACTCTGACATTCTGTGGCACCTTGCAAATGCCTAGGTAAAAAAAAAAAGGGGAATGCAGAGTCTTTCAGCATCTGCATAATCAGGATTCGACCCAAGGGCCAAAGAAGTGTTTCTTGTTTAATTGCATTTCTCCACGGTTTCACTTCTGGACAATAACCTGAGTGTGACAGGCAGCAGATTTCAAGTTAGGAAATTTATACTAATCCCAAGTACTTTTATAGCATCAAAAACTACAGTTTAACACTATCAAATGTCTCCCTAAGCCTTGATTTGTGCATTTTGAGACGCTGAATGAAGAGAGGGTAACAGATCCCCCCAAATTTTTGTTTTGGGAGAGTCTGTTCTGCTTATGGGATTTATAGGTTTGAATAGAGAATTCTGTCTATGGGATTTGTAGGTTTGAAGAGTGAAAATATACATCAGAATATGTAAAATGCTCAAATAGAAACTTCCCTATTGAGATGCTCATGTTGAAGGCCAGTTGCAAACATAAATTCCTTTTCTGTGCTCAGAGGAGTTCACCTTACTGGTGTAAATGGGTTCTACCATATGCCCTATACTTCAAGGAATTCTCTGAATAAAACCCTTTGGAAAAGCAAACAGGCTGAAATGAGCTGACAAAATCCAATACAGATACAGACTTAAGAGATATATTTCTTATCAGTCCTTGCTGCTGTCTCTTCATTGGAAAAAAACAGTGGACAAAAAGAAAGATTTCTATATAGTGGACATAGATAAGGGGAAAAAAAATCAGAATATCTGCTTAAGATTTTTATCTTGGCCTTCTCACATCCCTTTTCCTCAGCAAGTGGTACTTTCCTTGCACGATGCTGATGAGGCAAGGGCTTTGTCTTGAGAAGGAAAACTCCTCTCCCCTGACTATATAAAAATACACACTTTTGTAGGTAGGTTTGTTTTCAAATAGGGTATTCGTAATCCTTCCTTAGTTTTACTTCTTGGTACTGGCAGGTCAATAACTGGTCTACTTATGCCATCTCCTGGGTAATTACAGAATTGTCTTCATACAGGAAAAGCCTCTATCAAGAAGCATTAACAATTATCAGTGCCTTGGAATAATTTGCTAATTGAATCCCTGAAGTAATTTTCTTTCTTATTTTATACAATTTAGAACAATTCAAAAACTACTGAATTATTAATAATGTACCATATTCAGCTATTATGAATAATCAGGAGATTGTAGGAAAAGGATCTTTGTAATTGTGGTCCCAACAACATTGATATATTTAGTGAAGTAGTGTTTTACAAAAAAATACTTTTTTATACTGATATTTTGCTAATGAGAGCCCTGTTTTCTCAAAAGAGTGAGTTTTAATCTCTGGGAGATGATCAGAAAGAAGGAACAGATGTTGGCTGTGTTGCATAATATGTTACTGGAGATAACTGTGCTGTGTGACACTTCATTTCTGATGTAAATGGTAGAAGAACCTACAAAGAGCAGATGATGTTATTTGATCTTCTGGTCATTTTAGCTTTGCTATTCCATTCATTTAATCACTCTTACCAAATCTCACATTGGGTAATTACACCTGTCTAGGGTACATGGAAAAGGCTGAAGGGCCTCCACTGGCTCCTGTAGCCTCATTTTGCTTTATTTTCCATGGTATAGAACAGTTTTCTTGCAAACTGGGGTTGGCTGCAGCATCCTCAGTGGGACAGGTGGCACAGACAAAGCAGAGGAAATCTAGAGGTTTTTCCTCAGGGCAAAAAATGTTTGGTGAATCTGAGTTTCAGTTCACACCTCATAGGGGTAACTGGAAATTGTAGATTCCTACCACAAGTGTTAAGTGAAACAAATTCTGTATCTGAAACACTAAATATTCATGTTTTTCAAGTGCCTTCTATTTACTGGTCCCTAAGAAATGTGCATTCAGGATAGAATTAAGTGATTACAGTAGACATTGTGAATCATGTTCTTCTGGGCATCCAGAAAGTGCCTGCTCAGTCCCAAGTCAAGGTGCTGTGTTTCACTAACAGGGTTAACACGGGATGTTTCCATTGTGAAGGCTTCTCATCACTTTTAAAAAGTAGGAAATAATGGGATTGTGAAGAGCAGGAACAGCACAAGGAAGATGCACAGCATCTCCTCACCTGTGCTTTGAGTGTGCCTTCCCTCGATTTTCCCTAATCACCAGTTTTCCATCCAAATGCTATTACAGGCTAAAATACAAAGCCACACTGGAATGGTATAAATCTCTGGTTTTTCTCAGTCTTCAGCATCAGCACACGTTAAGAAAGGAAAAGCCTATTTTCAGGTTTTTTGAAGGTGACTGTGGCCTTTGAACTCAGTTGGGAAAGTTTGCCACCACCACACGTGCTACAATGTCTGTTCCCTGCTTGCTCTCAGAAAACCTTCAGAAAAGCCCCCAGCTTGGCCCATGAGTTTTTTTAAAACACGAATCCAACACTCTGCTACTAAGTGTTTAATTATTAGGATTGTGAAATACAACACCACCTAAGGTATTAAGAGAAGGAACTAATTATAGCCCTCTCAGCATGCGGTTTCCCCTTCACTGATAGAATCTCTTGTCGTTTATTTGTCCTTTAAACGACTTCTTGTGATACTTTAATCAGGATAAATGGATCCTTCAGAGTGGAGAAAATGACCCCAAACTGGCACAGAAAGATTTGATTAAAACTTATACTCCTTCTGTGGCAGCCAAAATATCCCAGGGGATCCCATTGCTCAGCAGAGTAGAGGAAATAGCGGAGAGGGAAAAGCTTTCTGTCTGAGAAAAAAAGACTTTATCACTGATGTGCTGCCATCCCCTCTCCGTAGGACCAGCCTGTGATCAGTGCCTCTTGTTTCCTTTAAAACTCAGTGTCAGAAGTTTGGTTCCAGCGTGATTAATTTCCCCTTCACTGATTGTGTGTCATTTGCTTTTAAGTAAGATCTTTATAAATGAGGCAAAACAAAGACAGAGATGAAGACTGTGCGGAGATAAACATTTGTGCTGCTGGGACTCCCACTGACTCGGGCCCAGCAGGGGTCACAGGTAATGGGGATTCACAGGCCCCGTGATTAGACCTCTCACTGTGAACAGGTAATTGAAACACTAGAGCCCATCACCAGCAGTTAGGGAACAGCAAGCCATGGAGGTTCTTAGTTTAAAGCAGATCCTGAACAAACCAGAGGCTTCACACACTCCCTGTGCCACTGAGCGAACAAAGCCCGAGCCGAGGCCGTGGATAATCCAGGTTGTGTTTGCACAGAGGGCACAGGCCAGCCCTCAACAGGGGCTGCTGCTCAGCCATTCTGGGGGCACCAGGCACAAGCAGCAGAGCCTTGGGAACATTTGTGGCCAATTGCCTGGACTGAAGGTCATTTCCTCAGCCCAGGTTTGCTGCGAGGCACCAGTGGAAAAGGGGGTGTGTGCAGCAGGGACATCGCATCAAGCTCCGTGTGAACCTTTGGAAGCTCCTCAGTGGCTGGGAGTCTGATGGTTCCCTCTCCGCCCCAGTGGAGACAGGGCAAGAGCGGCTTTGAGGCCCAAACCTGCTTGGGGTGTCACCTCATGGGAGTCTACAACATCTTCGTGAGGGGAAGAAGAGGGGCAGGCCCTGATCTCTGCTCTCTGTGACCAGGGACAGGACCCAGGGAATGGCCTGAAGTTGTGTCAGGGCAGGTTGAGGTTGGATATTAGAAAAAGGTTCTTCACCCAGAGAGTGGTTGGGTGCTGGAACAGGCTCCCCAGGGCAGTGGGCACAGCACCAAGGCTGCCAGAGCTCAAGGAGCATTTGGATGATCCTCCGGGGCACCAGGTGTGACTTTTGGGGATGGGCCTGTGCAGGGCCAGGGGTCGGACTCGATGATATTCGTGGGTCCCTTCCAACTCAGCATATTCTGTGATTCTGGGATAATATTCAGTGTGATCTGTGGCACAAGTCAACCTGTTGCCTCCAACACTCACCTCTTGGTCTGTCTCCTGATGGAAACCTCAGCATCACACAGTTATGAGCCATTCACTGGCCAGGTCCCCTCAATAGTGTCTTTAAAGGTGTGATTGACACAAATGTGTGATACAGGGAAGAAATGTGCTGATTTATACCTCATTTTCACTTCCTAGTAATCATTGTATCTCTTGAAAGCCTCTGGCATTAGCAACTCTGGGTCTGATCACATGTAACCTTTGATGACTGCACACATGGCGTGTTTCAAACCCAACACAAGTTTACATGAACAATAAACACACAGAATATTTTCATTATTATTTTTAATCTTGTGTAATTTTCAGAATAAATAGCAAAACACAGCATCATTCTAATTTTAGCAATATGGTTATCATTTGCAATAAAAACATCACCTCAGTTATAAGCAGTGCTGCCAAATCATTGACCTGACTTGAAGTGTTCCACTTGGAATTATAGGTTAAGGCCAGTTTATCACAGGAGTGATTTATTGTGCAAATAAATCTTGCTGCTGGCATTTAGGAAAATGTAGCTGCCTGCCAGTCAGCCAGATTCTTTTATCACACTTGACTGAAGTTTCCAGCCCTGAATTATTAGTTAATAATATCCGAGCAAAAGTATAATGCATTGTTTAAGTAAACTTTGAAACAGAAAACCAGTGTCTTAGCTACTAGACTTAGTGCTTGCCTAAGGCAAAGCATTTTTCTTTCAGCACAGAATTACAGTAGAACAGAAGTAAGATTTGTGACTGATTCCACCACTTACTGCATGTATAACTCACCTAAAGGCAGAATACTCTGTCCTGAGCTATTCCCCCTCATCCCTGTAGTGTAACACAACAGCCCTGGTGCCATAACCAAGCATTGGTCAATCACACTCAGTGAGACATGTCTAAACCTCAAAATTTAAAAGTAACACATCTGTGGTTTCCTAATAGGGAAGTTTGATACTGTCCCTTATTTATCATTTCCCCTGTTTAATTAGTGGTGCTTGAGGAAACCCATGGATTTCCTCCTCACAGTCACCTGTGGCTCATTTGGAGCAGGTAGTTATTTCACTGAGAGGAATAACCATATCTTGTCTGCCAACATTTTCTTAGCATTTCGAGTGTTTACAGTAGTGCCATAATCCCAACAACCAGCAGATGCCAGCACAGCACACAAGGACCAAAAGTGCCTTTTCCTGCTCGAAGGCAGGATGTGCAGACCTCTCCTGTCCGTGTGTGGGTACAGTCACACGAGAGCAGAAGTTCCTTCTCCCCGATGTTTCAGTGTCATATAGATACATAAGTCAAGTCAGATCCTCATGGCACTGTGCAAAAGTTAATCTTTGATTTAAAAGAGAACATTTATTGGAGAAAGGACTATATTACTGCCCCAACAGGTAATTGCCTTCTCTGTTCATAACTGGCTTATTTCCATACGGGACTTTGGCTGGAATTTCAAACCTAGTAGATCTGGTTTTTTTCCTTTGCATACCAAATTGAGGATCCTTAATATCAGATCTTCTATTTGTGCAAGTCTGCACAAATATGACAAAATCCTTCCATCATCTCTGCAGAGTAGAGTGAACCCTTCAGACATGTCACATTCTTGGCTGCCCTTGTGCAGACAGTGCAGGCAGGAGGAATAAAAGGCCAGGTCCTCGTGGTGCAAACATGCTGCAAAGCTTTTCAAGGACAGATGGTTCTTTTTTCTGAAATTGTCAGTGCTCCTGCCAGAAGCCTTTGCAACACCATAAAGTAGTCACATTATTCTGAAATTAATTGAATTATGTAGATCTATTCTGACAGATTTCTTCCAGAGCAGAAAACCCTGGTCCCAGAGTGTTCAAAAAATCAACAGGCAGGTCTTCACTGTCAATGGAGAGAGAGCAGGGGGAGTCACTTTGCTCTAGTTCTCCTTCCTCAGAGTATCTGCAAGGTTCATCAATGTCCCTGGAATCTTCTAGTGTGGTTTGGTAATATAGTTTCTAAAGAAGGGAACAAACAAGGCACGTCATCACAGAAGCTCCCTTTTAAAAATTAAAGGAATTCATGGCATGCAAATCAGACAGGTAACCCAGGAAGTTACAGGGAAGAGTATGACCCTTCCTCTGACAAGGAAAAGTTTTACAAAACTCTCAGCTGAATAAACTCCAGAGCCTGAACTTCCCCCGGGGTACAAATGAGGCAGAAAAGGGCGTTGGATCTGCCCTGCACCAGAGAGCTGCCAAGAGAACCTGACTGCCATGGCATGGAGGCATGAAGGGCAGGTCTGTGGGCATGAAGGGCAGGTCTGTGAGCATGCAGGGCTCACACGGGACATGGCAAGAGGAATTAGAATTTCCCTGATGGCACAGAAGTGCAAGAGCAGGCAACCAAACTTTAACCCTGCCTGAGAAAGCATTTTAGACCCACTTCTCCATCCTAAAGAGCTTTCAAAGGTGACAGATCCCAGCCTTGCAGTAACTGCTGGTGACCAGCCAGAAGGAGCCAGAAGTCTGAAACACAAGATATTTTCAACAAGGAAGAGCCTTGAATGTTTTCCCAAATATATCCCTTGCTTTTGATGTTTCTGAGGTGTGGGCTGAGAGCAGCTGAAGCCATGGCAGCTGTCCAGGTTAGAAAGCCTTTTCTCCTGTGCTTAAAAACCAACCTGACACAGGAGGAGTTCAACATTCTTTTCTTACCCAACCCAGTGTTTTTTCCACTCTCTGTATGAGGTAACCCAGGTGTCTTGCTTGGAATATCTCGTAATCAGTGAAAAGGCAGTTCTGGAAGACAGACACAGGATCTGAGGTTTGATCTGCATAAAATCACCTCCTAATATTTTTTTCAGATGCAAATAAGTTCAATTATCTTTCTCTCTGCTGCACCTCTTGTGCAGTTCTTCAGTTAAATTGCAGCTTATTCTGTTCAGGAACTGTTTCTCCCTGTGAATACATTCTCCAGGCACATGGAGTCACCAACTGTCAGCATTCTTCATCATCTCCAGTAATTAAACCTCTTTCTTCCTCTAAATTTACCATTTCCTTTTCATTAATGGCACCAAACATGACCTCAAATCACATGGGGAATCCTAGCTCCTAACTATGATCTTAAGGATTAAGGAATTGGGTTCTCACATATATAAAAAAGACTATTTTACATTTTCTTTGCCTGCTGTAAGACACAGGTTGTTCTTAGAGTCTCTTTGTGATCCCTATGTACTTATAAACAAAACACATGGCAATCACATACTGATGTAGACCATAATTTTCTTTCTGGTATTCTTTACAATAAAAAGATAATATAATACAAAAATGCAGAGTAAAAAACTCAGAAGTCTTCAAACCCCACAAGTACATCTTACAGTCACAAAAATACTCATAAATCCTGCCCACACTTTTACAGTATGTTAGGTAGAAGTTGTTGACCAGCATGTTTTTGACAGAATAAGATTTTGTGCATATCAATTCAGGTACTGTGATAAGAATTTTGGAAGAAATTACACTTCCTTATTTTCTAATTGAATTATATTGTATTACTCTTCCTACTGTTAATAGTACCAGACCTCATTCTTGGGATACCAATGTCTGTGGTATAAAAAAGGACATTTACATCAGGAATCAGGCAGTTACCTCAGCAAACACTTCTTTTCCAGCCTCCACAGACACAGGTGTTGGAGCAGCACATTGCATAATATCCAGCTTAGCCTGCACACAGGGAAAGGGCTGGTGTTAATAAGGAACTGAACTAGGCTGGGAGGGATCACACTTTTGCAGACTATTCCATTTTTCACTTCCATTTAGTCCCTCACTGAACACACTGCTACGTGTGTGTGTGTTAGTGTGACAAGAGACAGTGTGCTTCCCATCTATTGGATTCACCAGCAGGAGGCACCTGGGAAGGTCCTGCTGATACTGAAAAATGGCAGGAGTGGTAATAGTCTGTCCCCAGAGTGGCGTTATCCAGTCCATGCAGAACACCACTCCCCAGATATGCTTAGTGGCAAAACCCCTTTATTTTGCTCAATTCCAAAACCAGAGGAAACATAATTTCAGAGATGATTAGTTGCAGGTTCAGCCACACAGCACTGGTGCGGTAATGTGAATATATGCTTTTGCACTTACCTCAGAAAAAGAACTTCTTCTCTCTTCATTATAGCTGATTAAAGTCTGTTCACCTTCCTGAGGTGGAACAATGGCTTTGCTTTTAGACCCTGACCCGAGACACCGGCAAAGCAGAATGTTGGAAACTGTGTAAACAAGGAAGGGAAAGGAAATGGGCATTGTGGGCAGATGGGTATGGCTCAACACATGGATTGGTGAGGGACACAGCCCAGTTCCGAAGGAGCTCCCTCAGGAATCTCCAGCAGTACAGAGGGAATGCTTGGCTGGAGCAGGGAGCCTGCTACAAACAGGCAAGCTGCTGTTTGCACAGAGCACTGCACTGAGCAGCAGAGAGAACAGGTCACCCAGGTAACCAGAGCAATAGTGCTCAGATAATCCATTCATTTTCCTTCATAGAGAATCCATAGTTCATCTCTCCAGCATTAACCAACATGATCTGATGCAGCTCTAGAACAAGTGTAACTCCATGAGAGGAATTCATTAATTCCAGTTTGGCAGTACACAGTTAATATCAAAAAAGTCAAGTATTGAATTTTATTCAATGCAAACAAGAGTATTTACTTTGTTGTACTATAGAGTTCAGCTTAATGACAATTTGCATTTTCCAGTCACCATCTAGACAATCTATAATCATAATTTTAGTAGATTTTAGTTCATGAGCTGTAATTGCATGAGACCAAATGGGCAGATGACAGATAATCTGCACACATAAGTTACTTACCCAGTATTAATAAGAAAGCCATCAGTATTATTGCAATGGCACCGCCTCCAAGCCCCACCACTGCTTGTGGAACTGGTGAATCTTTACATGTATGTCCATCTGGACAAAAGCAGAGCCTAATGTGCTGCTTCTGCCTTGTAGAAAATCCTTGCCTGTCCTGAATAATGATGGGCACCAAGTAGGTGCCTTGTGGGAGGCTTCTTAACATCAAAAGTTCAACTGACTGCCCTAAAAAGAAGACAAGCAAATTATTTCAAGACTTACAGAAAGAAGTCTGATATTCTGCAGTCCCTTCTGTCGATAATCAAAGGGAAACTCATTTGCACCCCAACTTAAGATACTTTATCACCTCACTGACCCTTCTGGGCAGAGAACTGTCCCAGCCTTGCTGCATTCTGGTGCAGCTGCCCTGATAACTTCAGAATTCATCAGGTAATTAATCAAGTAGTTCCTCAGCTTCCTACTCCCCTTTCTGCTCATTGCTTCTGGTCCTGTCCTCAGCAGAGAGGAAGACTAATGTAATTTTTTTTTCAAATTGCTGCAACTTCATATTTTCAAAGCTGCTCTTCCACATCCTTTCAGTCTCATTGAAACTCATCAGTGACAAACTATAAAGGTAAGAGGCAGTGAAGTAACAGAGGGTACACAACTGACAACAGACTTCTCATGAGGGACATAAAAGGAAGAACTCACCAAAGTTCCTTCCTAAAGTCCAGTTACGCTTCACATCTTCTGAGTCCTCACCCAGCTCAAATGTAAACGGCCTGGAATGTGCGTGGACCAGAGCAGGTTTAGCCTGTACAATGAGAGGTGTCCCTTTTTCTTTGTCACACACATCCAAAGAGGGAGCCAGCAATGATGGCATACGGTCATTAATGTCAGACAAGTAAAGCAGGATTGTGCCAGTGCCAGTCTGTGGTGGAAAGCCTGGACAGGAGCAAAGGAAACAGAAAAACCCTCACAACTGGGCACTGACAAACACCATTCATTGGCAAGATCTCTCTAGTTCATCTTGCTAGTCACACATAACACGAGTTTTAAACATCAGGGTGTTCTATTATCCAAATGCTGCTGGGCTGTTTTCTGACTGGCTGCTTACCCTGAGCAGTAGCTTGAACAATAATGGTGTACAGGCTGTTGTTCACAAAAGGGGATCCTTCATCAAAGTCTTTTGCCACAGTAAGAACTCCAGAATTCTCATCCACACTCAGCCAACCATCTGGGTCATGGGCTAGTTCATATCTGAACAGGAAAGAGGAAAATTACAAGTTTTGATTTTCAACGGATTTGGGGTATCAAACTAAACTTGAAAAACCTCTTTAAATTCCTAAACTTTTTCTTATTCTGAGAGTTAGAACATGTCCACTTACTTTATCTTACTTGACACATCATCTGGATATGTGGCAGGATACTTTCTAAATACCCTCCCAGGTTTCATTGAATCTTCTTTTTGGACAATAAGTAGAGGAGGATGGAACTTAGGAGCACGTTGTGACTGCATGACCTTGATGTTCACCGTTGTGTTGGTGGATTCCAGGTTTGAGGTCATCACAATGCTGTTTTTACACAAGAAGAAAGGTTCTTCATTTGCTACAGAAATGACAAGTGTCATCTCAGAGTCGCCTTCATAGTTGAGAGGCTGAAAACCACAGACAAAATTGTGATTAGCATTTATCACCTTTGGCTTGGCACTCACCGCAGGTTACCTGGAACTCAGAGGTGAGGCTCAGCTAAAACACTGAGTTACTGGTCTCATAATCAGATTGGCCACACTACATGTTGCCATGTCACTGCTCCTTACCTTGATAATACTCAAAATGCCCTCATTTGTGTCTGGATCTGTCTCAATGGCAAACTGTTCCTTCTCATTGCCCTTTGCTACTCTGTATTTTGCTCTCCAAGCTGGAGTGTTGGGAGAGTCTTTATCTTGCACTTGGAGCCGTAATACAGCTGGATGTTCTTGTCCTGCTGAAACCTGTAGCTGGTACTGGGAAGAAAACAAGAAAATATTATATTTATTTACTTATTTTAGGTAATCTCTTCACAATGGCTTAAGCTTTTGATGGTGCAATGTTGCCACCAGCTTGCCTAACTAGGACTCCAAAGATAGGCTGAGAAATGCCAATGAAATCACCTAAGGAGTGATGAGATAATAATAAAATGCAATTTGTTCATCTTTGTTTCTTAATATAAATTGGTCACCGGTTGAGAGCTGAAAGTTCAGACTCTTGCCTTATAATATATAAACAACACTGTCCTTGCATCAATCAGAACTTTTCAGAATGCAGTGAAGGATGATCCATGTGCTCAGACAGAGGGAACAAATCACAGCTGTGAGAAGGCTCAGAATTTTACTAGATTGGAGTTAATGCTGATGAAGCACAGACTTCTTGTTTTTGCAAGTTATTTAACATTGTTCCTTCAGGTCTTCCAAACACCACTCCGAGGGTAGGAGACCTACTATGGCAACACGCCGGTGAACAGGTTTGCTTTCGTAGGTGACTTTGTACACACTGTTGTAACCTGGTATCCATTCTTACCGTCTACAACTCCAAATATTTACACATTCCAGGGCTTGCCATGACTCAGCACTCTGCATGCAAGGGCTGGTTTTGGCTGGGATAGTTAATTTAGTGGATTGTAAAATAGAGTAGATTGTAATTGTAGAATGGTTTGAGTTGCAAAGGACTTCAAATGCCATCTAGTTCCCACCCCTGGCCATGGGCAGGGACACCTTCCACTAGACCAGGTTGTTCAAAGCCCCAACCTGGTCTTGAGCACTTCCAGAGATGGGAAATCCACCACTTCTCTGGACAACCAGCACCTAACCTTCCCAGATGTTAGGCTAAGCTAGTCTGTCACCTTATTTCTGCTACCAGTGAGACAAAACCTTCTGGTGCCACACACAGAAAACTAAAGAAGTTTGTCACTGCCCACATTTTAAGTGATATTTCTTCTGACATATAAATCTCATTTGCACATGTTTTGGCCTCATGCTGCAAGTGTCTGAGAGTTCCCATTTCCACTGCTGAGTGCATTTAGCAGTTTGAAGGACTGAAATGTATTTAGAAAGGCTCAATGAAGGAATGATGTTTTTCCTTACACTGTCACTAGTAAACACGGGGAGGTGGTTGTTTGCATCTTTAACAGCTACATTCACTGTTGCAGTAGATGACAGCTGGGGACTTCCCTGGTCACTGGCTTTAACCAAAAGTTTGAAAGAGTTGGCAGTCTAAAAAACAGAAACAAGGAAATTCCAAAATCAGTGCAGAAGCAGTTCCCACATTTTGCCAGTCACAGCTACAAAGCTGGATGTGAGACTCTCCTTCTCCTTATACCTGGTAACCTTGTAATGAACACATATCATGCATTAAATTATGAGAAACTGCCAAATATACATCACCTGATAATCCAGGCATCTTGACAGAAGTATTGATCCTGTGGTAGGATCAATACTAAATGTGAATCCATCTGGAGTGGGCATTTGCATACTTATAGAATAGGACACCCGGGAATTCGCAGTGCCGACTTCATCTTTGTCCGAGGCTGTGACTTGGAAAACTGGCTCATCTAGGAAGAAAAATTCGGATATTAATAGAAGTGCTTAATCTCAGCATGGAGTTTTTCAGGCCTGTCTGCAGGCTCTTAAACACACAAGTCCTAGGATAACCTGTAACTTCTCCTGTGGCTGTGGTTATCCCTGAAAAGACTCTGGCCCCTACTATTTCATTTGGGTGGCAAATCCACCTCAAACACTTAGTGCCACACTCCTGATTTTATTTTATAAAAAACATTTATTAGTTTCATTATGCCAGCTTCTGAGGAGTTGACACCATGCCCACTACGCACCCAGACTAAGTCTTTGTATTTCTTAACAGTGTCTGACCACCTTCTGTGAAGCAAAGGGCATGTGCAGGTTCCAGATCCACAGTTCAGATCAACCTGCCAACATCTTGGCTTGTAGATAAGAAGAAATACCTGGGGAGTTTTTCCAGAATGTCTCCAACATTATGCTAATGTACACTGAGGTTAATCAGACACGAGGGTAAAACACAGAGGTAGTCCCTAAACCCAGGAGTGTTTAAGTAAAAGTAGGGAGAAGAACAGATTTAGTAAGAAAGGGACAAAAACCATGAAGGAATTAAGAAGGGAGCAGTACCCCTTGTTTGGAAAGCACTTACCTTTCCTGTGGTCCTCTCCTATTGTAATGCTATATTCCTCCTTGGAAAACTCAGGTGCATTGTCATTAATATCTTTGATGTTTATCTTGAAAAATAAAGGGCTGTCCAATGGCTCCCCAGTTTCTCTGTCCTCAATATCGAAACGTATCTAAAGGTACAGCAACCCAGATATCAGAATGGGCTGAACAGCATCATTTAGATATCAAACAGAACAAAAAACTTGCAATTTTGAAGCTGCTTCAGTCAAATTTTGCTAACATTGGGCTTTCAGGCACATGCTTAAGTCATTATTTCACCTTACAAAGGTAGCAGATTCATAATGATCATCCTGGGCATCAAAGAATACCTTTTAAAGTAAAAGAAGATGATTTTTTTCAGGAGCAGAATCTGGATTATTGAAAATGGCTGCCTAATATAAAATACATAAATATCCTCAGGGCCAGACAGAAGAAGGTTTTCACCTTTCCTTCCCAGTTCTGCAGTATTTATTTAAGGAGTGCATTCAGTTTTCTTCAGCTGCATTTCTAGGATATTTTGGCTCCATATCCATGGATGTGCAGGGGATTCAGTTCTGAAGGCTGAATCCTCCTTTGCTAAACTTAGTTCTGCTTTAAAACCCAGTCCTGGAACACTCTTGTGCAGTGAGGGGGATTACAAAGCTCTCCAAAATTTAGCTTTTCATTATGAAAGGCAAGACCTTGCACTGAAAACCACGTGAAAAGCTATGATTTGGGTACAGTTAATCCACAGAGACACAAATAGGAATCACCACAGAATAAACATAAGGGGATCACAACTGAAAAATTTTTTTGCAAGAGGAAAACAAACCCACACTCACATATTTCATTCATCACATTACCACATTTCTTTCATTACAGTTACTGCTTATTAACACTTTTCTGCTTTTTAAGGAGAAACATATGCTTCCTCTTACATAAAGATACAGCAATACATCTTTGCAGCTCCTCCAGGATTATTTAGATTTTTTTTGTTTCCATCCTCCTGATCAGGTGGTTCTGTGTTTAAAACTCAGTGTTCTGGCCATATAGCTGTAACATACTTTGGATTTCAGGACAGCCTCCAAAGTTTTAGGTTATGATCAAGGGTCATACCAAAAAGAAAACAGAAAAGAAGTGTATGGATATTTACAGATGTTCAAACAGATTTAGAATCATGAGTGATGAGGAAGTTACTGATCTCTGTTGAGCCAATCAATTCAGCACTTATTTATAGGTTCAAGATAAAAAAAGGATGTTATAAAAACACACAATATTAACATAGGTGTGTCTTATTCTTGTGAAGGATTTAGTCATGAAAAATCAATTAACCTTTGCAAACAGTTTAAAGTGCATTACCAGAAAAGCTGGGGTCTTCTCCCTGTCGATGGTGTGATGTACATACATGTGTCCATTCACATCATCTTCTATGGAAAACAATCCAACCTCTGGAGGTTCATCTACCCCAGGTCCACTGATTAAATATTTTAGTGACGCATTAAATGATTTTTTATTGAACAGCTTTTGAAAAGAGAAGTAGAACAATGCAATGTGAGCAGGGAAGATGGAACAGAAATATAAAATACTTAGGCCCAGTCCTCTTTGTGCCCACCTTCTCTTTGCAGATGGGCCTTGCTTGCAGGCTTGGTCTCACCCAGCCCAACAGCTTTCTGGGCTGCAGCACCACCACTCTGCACAGCTCTGGGCCATGATCCTCTCACCTCTCCCTTTCCATAATGTTCCTTCCCCTGAGTGTCCCTGCAGCTTCCCACGGGAAGGAGCAGTACACCCCTGCCACCTCCCAGTTCTACCCAACTCGGTGCAAATAAGACAACTTTGAACAAGGCAGCTTTTTAAAAAGTTGCTGTTTAATGCACAGTTCCTGCCCTCTCCTCCCTGTGGTATTTTATTGTACAACCTGTGCTGAGTAAGTAATGATTATTCAAGAAGAATTTTTCTTAAAAGGTTGTACCTGTCCAGCATATTTGGGGAATGGTCCTTTGTCCTCCTCTTGAACATCAATGGTGGTGATAACCCAGGTCCTTTTTGTGCGCTGGAGAGGATGCAGACTGTCCAGCTCATAAGAACCCACCCACTGCTGGATAAAGAAGTGTGTTCAGTGTCCTAGTTCACCCATCAGCCATTGTGTGGCTGTTATTATATAATATTGACTGCAAACCTGAATGCTTTTCCCTTGGGTGACTTGTCTTAAACTGGAATTTTCAATTTCACGAGAAAAACTGTTGGCAGCAGTAACCTTGTGAGAAAAGAAAAGTGATTGTGAGAAACACTGATACGTTGTGTAGGAGGAGTTTGTCTTCACAGAAACATATTGATCCAGTTTTGACAGCATTGTATTGAATTGTATCTAACCCTGGAAGCTCCACAAATGTCATCTATCCCAAATGAATCACATGAGAGCTGGGATGTAATTCCTCTGGTCAGGTGAGGCCAGTGCCAGAAACATAAAATCACTTCATCCATGCAGACACCAGTCCACGGCATCATCTCTATGGCTTTTCTCAAACCAAGTATCTCTACTTTTTAATAACTCTGTCTCTGTGTCTTGGGCTCCTTTAGAAGTTGTCTGGTATTGACAGGACATAAACTTTCTTCTGGAAAACAGAGTTAAGTCTGGGCAGTATTCCAGGGTCTCAGATGTGACTCAAGGTGTTCCAACCAGCTGGTTTACCAGAAGGTGAACACTGCACAAAAGTCTCTGATCCAGATGAGTAAAATAAATTGGTGAGAATGGTGATTACACCCATATCAGCAGGATTTGCCCTTTCATAAGCACAAGCTTCCTGCACCAGCTTCAAACACCGCTTTATCCTGGAAATCTTTCACCTCAAAGGACTATGACCATGCTCAAATTACACTAATGCCCTTAGCTCACAGGTAACTCAGACACTTCTCCTTTTCTTCAGAAATCTTGGGGTTTACAACTTATCCCATCAATTGTTTGCAAAAACGGAACAGGTCTCTGCCTGCCCAGACTTGGGTGAAGATCAGGTCTTTACCCCATGACTTCTGAAGAAACAAAATGCTTCTAAACTTGCCATGGTTATGCACCTGCCAAGAAGCAGGGATCACCAGTAATGCCTTGGAGTTACTCAGAAGCTGTTGTATATCCAGGGAAAAGCTCTGTGATGTAAAAACAGCAGGCAAGGCTTCAACTCAGCACTTGCAAGTCATCTTTATTAGCTTAGCTCCCAGTTCAGCTCTGCTGGAACCCCCGAAGAAGCTGTTTTACCCTTTGGGTACATGCAGCACTTTTAAATACTTTGGAAGTTTTAAGTGTGTATTTTATGGCTTCTCCCCCTCCTCTGTGTGCTCCTGCACAGCAATGGCTCAGGGCAGTGCTTTATCCATTCCAGCCACAGGCACTGCTGGAAAGGAACAACCCAGGACAGGACCACAAAACCCACAGAAAGACTCATGGAAATGCCACTGAATTACTGGAGGGATGATTAACACAGCAGGGTCACCACTGGGCACCAGTGTGCTCGGCCAGCTGGGAGTGCTGTGGTATCCAAAGCAGGAGGAGCAGAGGGTCCCCACCCCTGGAAACCCCCTCCCTGGAGACCTGAACCCAGTTGCTGGGACAGAGCAGCCACCTGTCTTGGAGGCACCACACAAGGACAAAGAGAATCCCAATCACACAGAGTGGTTAAGGTTGGAAGGAACCACTGGAGGTCATCTAGTTCAGCCTTCTTGCTCAAGCAGGTCCCCTCAAGCACATTCACAGAATCACAGAACATGCTGAGTTGGAAGGGACCCACAAGGATCATCGAGTCCAACTCTTATCCCTGCAAAGGACCATCCCCACAAATCACAACATGTGCCTGAGAGCATTGTCCAAATGCTTCTGGAACTCTGTCAGGCTTGCTACTTACTCAGGATTGTGTCCAGAGTACCTCCAGGAAAGGAGACTCCATCATCTCTCTGGGCAGCCTGTTCCAATGCTCAGTCACCCACACAGTAAAGTCCTTCCTCATTATTAGGTGGAATGTTCAGTGTCCATTTTCTGCCCATCCTGTTGCACCCCAAGAAGATCCTGGCTCCATCCTCGCTCCATACCCCCTGTGCGACCAGATCCTTCCCCACACCCCCACCCACACCCACCTGCAGGAGCAGCAGGATGAGGAGCAGCTCCATGGGGAGCAGTGGGACCACGGGGAGCCTGGGAAGGTCGTGCTGTGGGAGGTGGAAGCACCCAGGTGCAGCAGAGCTGGGTCCGTGGAACGTTGTGTGACGGCTCCCACAGCCCAAAGCTTTTATACCAGCCCTGGGAGCTGCCCCAGAGGCCTGGGAGCGTTTCCGCCTCGGCCCACGAAGTGGAAGAAGATGAATTGTTGTTTCTGTAAAACTGGACCAAAAGAAAAGCTCAATCCTCCCGTGGTGTCGGTTCCCTTCAGTCAGTTTGCAGCTGCCACTTCCACACCCAATAAATGGGCCATGGCTGCAATAAAGGTAAACACGTGTCTTGTTTTGCCATTTCCTAAGAACTTCTCAGTTATCTGCAGAGGGTAAACAGGAGCTTTGTATTCAATGGAAGCTGGTTTTATCTGCCACGCCCAGGAGTTTCTGTGACCTCAGATTTTGAAACAAGAGCAGCTTATTTGAAAGCTGAGATAAACACCACTAGAGTGTCCTGTTGTGCTGAAAAGCCATCACACCAGGGTGAAGCTGTGTACCTGAGGCTGAACTTCCCACCCAGGGGGTGAAAAATACCTTTCATGTAAAACTACATAAAGAAGCAGGAAATTAAAAACTAAGTCTTGTAAAATCACGTAGAAAGAAGACAGAGAGTGGCAGAGAGTATGGGGAAGGTCCTGGCTTTGGAAATAGCTCTTACAGCATTTTCTCTTCTCCTGTGTTGCTTTTACTGGGCATAATGTGTATTCTCTTTTAAGATATAATATAATGTCCTGGAAGGTATGAAAGGAAGACTTAGAAAAGAACTGATCTGCTGTTCAGGCAAGAAAAAATACGTGTCAAATAAGCCCCAATGTTTTGAGCAGCAGTGAGTGTGGGGAGGAAGGCAGGCAGGGACCTTCTGAGACTCACAGACACCTGTAACAGGCTTAACCAGCAGTGCAGGACTGGATGGGTCAGACATCAGGAAAATCTCAAACAGCAAGAATGTTCTGCTTGTACAATTCTTGTGTGGTATGTCACAGAGGGGTTTTGTAAAGCTTAATATAAAGATGACAGGAACAGCAATGCAAAGGGATTTTTGAGCAACAGGTAATGCCATTTTCCCCCTTTCAATCTCTCTCCCTTCATTTTCCTCTTGATGAATCTCAACTGAACATATGAACAGTGTGTGAAATTAAGTTATACATATCCGTGGATATTAGAAATATCAGAATGTGATTCTCTGCATGAATCCACCCACGGCTTTGCTGCTCTTTGGATCATGTTCTGCATCCTGCAGATTGTAACAGAAAATGTTAAACTTACTCATTAGTGCATTTAAAAAAAGGTATGGATGTGATGAAGTAAGTTTTTCCTATTATTTGCACCTATTATGATGCCTTAATGCAGCCAAGACAGAAGTGACTGCCAGGTGGAGTAGAAATATTTGTATTTTTATGACCTCACTTGGTCATCAGAGCAAGAGCTGAGATGTGCTGAGCTCCAGCTCCATCCTGCAGGACAGGAATTCTCTCAAAGAATGATCCTGAGATGCCACCTCGAGGATGATGGAAAAAACACAACTCAGTACCAAACGGGCAGTATCTCACTTTTAATGTAGCAAATATACAGTAACTTTGAATTACAAGATCACCTCCCAATGAAATTGCTAGCAAAAATATTCACAAAAAGTTCAAATAAATAACAATACATGATTATCAACATCAAAAGCTGGGCTGCAAACACTCAGTTAATCGAGTTCAGTCCCTCCAGAGTGGTCTGTTTATTTTTCAGATGAAAAACAACCAATGCAATGGGAGCAACAAAGGCTCAACACCTTTAAAATAAGGCAAAAAATAGTACATTCTAGGCAATTCCATTCTGCAGAAATTTCAACTATAATATCAGCTCCAAGAAAGGGTGTCACAGACTGACTGAAAAAACTGCCAAAATTCTCTCAAACTTCTACCGAGATCTTTTAAATAGCAAATACAAGATAAAATTACCTCAAACAATAAATGAAACACAGAAAGGACATGAGCAGTAATGGGATTATGGTGCAGAGGAGGTAAAACTTTTAACTGACCACAGTATGAGATGCAAGTAATGCAGAAGAAAGAAATGTGTCAAGAGAAAAACAGTATTGCTTTACATTTTTTTGTGTGATACATTAAAAATACAGTTTAGCATTACTAAGGAAAGCAGATTATACACATTGGAGTAAAACTGTTCACATCTTTGTAACAGGGTAATTTTATTGAAAACATCTGAGCTGTTCAGAGTTTAGAGTTGTGTAACTGAAGGACAATCTGGCTGTTTATCTAAAATGCAACCTGAGCATATTTATTCTGTAGGTAACACTGCAGAACATTAAACCCTGACATCCTCTAGCAAAAAAAATAAATCTCTCTGTTTAAATATCTCACATCACAGCAACTTGTTCTTCAAGAAGCATCACCAATGCCAGGCTTAGACACACAGATAGTAAAAAAAATATAATAGCCACACACTATGCTATGGATGTATCTTAATTAAATAATTTTAAACTGCTATATTCAGAAGTGCTTCTAAAGACAATATACATCAATACAAAATGAAGGAAGCATAAACCATATTCCTCTTCACAAAAAGAGCTCTTCTTAGTTGTAGACCCAGAAAGAACACAGTCAAGTTAAAATGGAAACAGGATAAAGCCTAACCCTTGCAGGTCTGCTCAGGCCAAGAGCTGTTTGTTGAGGCAAACACAGAATTTCTATTTCTGTGTGTGAACAAAGACAACTATAGAAGTATCAAATCAGTGAACAGAAATTAGATGGATGTGATTATCATGTGAGACAAACTTACTTGGCCAGGTCACACCCAGCTGAATGATGAGCAAGTATTCAGACTTATTTGAAGAGGCCTCTCCATCTCCATCTGCTTCACTTTTTATCTCCAAAAACAGCCTGATGTCCACCAGATCACATTAAAACAAAACTTTCCTACCTCTGTCATAACAAACTTTTCTCAGTGCCAATCACCTTTGATCTGGTTTCTGATTGAAATGTTGCTTATTTATTCTTTAAGCAGTGATCATGCAAAATGTGCCTGTATCTACATGCCCTCCTTCGAACCCAGGAAAGCATCAATACACAGTAAGGTTTCATAGGAAAATTTAGCATACACTAATACTCAGTGCTGTAACAACATGCTGAATTAATGACTGCACCTAACAGAATTTGTTTAAAAACCTGCTATTCTGATTATTGCCTGGATCCTGCTCGTTTTTTGTGCTTAGAACAGTGGCCTAGAACAGTGCACTGAACTCATTGGCAAGAGCAGCTCGACCTTTCACTGCTGTGAATGTGAATCAGGAAAACTCGACTAAGGCAGGCTTGCAAAACTTGGCCAGAGCTTGAAATAGAAGCACTGGATGCAGGAACTTCCCATCTAAAAAAGCTGAAATAAGTGATGAGGCTGGGCCAAAACAAAGGGGTGAAACAGTGACAATGGGATGTGCTGGTCCTCTGTAGCTGCTGGTGTTCAGTTCCACCCTCTGAGTCCATCCCACCCTCTGAGACAGCCAATTTCTTTGATCTTTGAGCATGTCAGATTAAGTTTCACTTTAATTGCATAGAGCTCAATGTACATGCAACTACAATTCATTTTAACTGTAATTTCACAAATACTGAATCTGGAAACGTGATACCATTACATTTGTTTCCTTTATCAATTTAAAATTTCACATTTGGTCTCCAGCAGACTAGGAAAAAAACACTAAAAATATTTCTTAAGACTATTCCTGAGCAATGTTTTTATGTACTGTAAAATACTCTAGTTTATTACTACATTTATTAAGATTCTCACATTTTAAACTACCTATATATAAATCCATGCTTTGAAATTTAACAAAGCTGAAGATCTGGTAGGCACAATGAAGAATAGGAACAGCTAAGCATCTTAAAACCAAGATGAGCTCACCAAGAGAAGTGCAATTTAGCTATATACATGATGTACTCTTTAGTATTTGCTACTTTTTCCATTTTCTATCACAATGTGAAGGATCCACTTGTAGGATCTGGTCCATCAGACCTCAGCTCACTGCTCATGAACACTGTAACTGGGTGGCTGAGGGTGAATTTAGTGCTGACCAGGATTGCATTTTTAAATGAAAATACAAAACATCCTCTAGAATTTAATTTAAATAAGATCATGTCCCCAGCTGCTGTGACTGAGTTGGACTTGTAACAGATGGACGGACACATGAATATTGTCTGAACTGTCCTTTGTATTCTCTTGTATCTCACAGACACAATAGAACACAGAGGGTCCAAGGACAGGACCCAATCCTGGTTGTACAACTTTCTTCTGTAGGATATTTCCCCATGTCACCTCACTAAACCTTGAAATAAGAAGCCAAGCTAGACTGGACCATGGGATAAATAACAGTCATCTTGGGTGACTGAAAATAGGTATCTTCTGTATCAAAATGTATCTTTACTTGAACTTAAAATATCCTTTAAATTCTTCCCCTAAGAGTTTATTTTTTAGATGTTGAGAGGTCACCAGTCCTGCAAATTAGGCCACACAGTCTCTGGTAATACCCTCACTTTGCATTACTCAAATATATCCATGTGCAATTTGATATTTGGTCATTTCCTCTAAAGACAAAAAGCATCAAGACTTACAAAATGAACTTCCAGGACAGCCTCTGTAAACACAGTGAAGATTCCAGGTACAAAAATACACATTCCATTTTCTTAATCTGCAACTATTGAAGCTGTCTGCTCCCTAATATTTTGTCTTAAAAAGATCCTTTCTGCATTAAAATATTTCAAAACATTATCTCCACTCTTCGTCTTCTCAAAAAAATAACATCTATTTCATCAAAAAAATCCAATTCATCATCTTCTGTGAAGAATTAGAGTTGGCTTTGCATAGATAGCAGGCTCCTTTATTTTACATAAAACAGCTGAGCCCTTTCCATCAGAGAACACCACCATCAAACCTGCCCCATAAAACAGCAAGAAAAAAAGAGCATGGACCCTATTCCCTCAAAAATACCGTGGTAAGCACAAGGAACACCACAGCCTTCAACACACTGGTGCAAAGATGTATTTGTCTGAACTTCACCCTGTGCTGTTGTTACCTGCATTGAGCAATTGTAAATATTTTGGAGGAAAGACCAATGGAAGACACTTGCCTTCAGGGAAAAAATTTCCTGCTGGCCTTGCTGGCTTAAGATCAAATGTACAGAAATGAAGAGCGCTGACTCGGAATCCAGAACGTATTTCCTCTTCCTACGAAGAAAACCCTCCCGTGTCGGCTGAAAGCAGCAACGTTTCCTAATGGATTTTCCTTCACTTGAATTTGTGTGACGTTTGCTTCGTGCCATTTGTCTTGATTTTCCTGTCCCCCGCTGGTTTTTTAGGAGGGACACAAGTGCTGGCGCTGCCGTTTTTCTTTGGATTTGTGCACGTGTATGTTTTGAAGCCTTTGATGGGAGCAGCTGCGCCGTGGAACGCTGGGCTTTGCTTGGGGGGTCTGATATTGCCAACACTTTGGATTTTAGAGCCGTTCTCGGAGGGCTGCAGGTTGAGCAGCTGTTGCTTTGCAGCTGGTTTCTTTTTCAGTTCGCTCCTTGCGTCACCAGCCTGTCTCTGAGAAGGTGCTGCACGTCCCGTTCTCTCCGCCGGCCTCAAGTGACCTGGATGAGAATGTAACTGGCGACTTCCCTCACAGTGGGGATCCCCCCTGTGACCCAAACAGCTCCTGGGCAGCTTGGTAACACTATCCTGGGGCACCACTTGCCTGCTGGGCACAGGGCTGAGCAATGCCTTGCCTTTGCCAGGGCTCTTCAGGGCACGGGTGGAGCCGGGAGCAGTCTGGGGCCGTCCCTTGGCTGCCTTCCCCCTCTCGTTCTGCACCGTCTGCATCTGCAGCCACTCCAGCTGCACCAGGCGCTCCAGGTACTTCTCCAGAAGTCCCGTTGGCTTTGGTCGGAAATCAGTTTTCCCTTCCACGTGGACAAAGATGGCCAGCTGCTTCAAGTCCCAGGAGTTGAAAGGGGGTGGGAGGAAGTCCGGGTAGTAATATTCTGATTCTTTAAAACCCATTTCAGGGACATGTTCCAAACAATCCGGATCGATTTCTTCAGCTCGGAGAATGAGTTCCGGTGGAGTGCAGGGAGAGGGGGGAATGGGAATCCTTTCTGAATCAGAGAGGTCACTGGCACTGTCATCTTCAGCATCTTCTTTAATAATTTGTACTGATTCAAAATCAAGAAACATTTCACTTACAGATGCTTCTTGCCATTTAGAAGGGCCTGGACTGGCTCCAGCAACAGGTTCTTCGTGATTCTTTTCCAATTGTTCTTTTTTACTGCAGTAAAAATGTTGCACTGGGACATCTTTAACCCTACAGAAGTTTCCTTGTGTGCTGCCCTTTGTGCTTGGAGGGATCCTGTGCAGCAAAGATTCATTCTGCCTTCTTTCTGGGAGACTCCTCTTTGGTCCTTGCACACTGTGCAGTGATGGGCAAACACTCGGGATCCTGAATGAGAAGAATGATCACATCCTGTCACAATGGTTAATTCTTTGAACACTGGTTTGCAAAGGTCTTGCTACCCCCTTCAAGGACAGGGATTTACATGACTGAAGCTAAAACTGACACAGAAACTTGAGGCAAAATTAATATTTGCTGGTAGAGATAACACTGCCTACTACTGATTTATTTTATTTTATTCACTAAGGCAGGACAGTAAGTTTCCATATTGATAACTTATATTTATTGTCCTCATAAATGCTGAACTCTGGGGCCAGTGAAGTCAAAAGCACAACACAGCAGCCATGATTTCATCACAAGCATTTAATAAACCAGCCTGAAATGACCACAAATTAAAGAGACAATCTGAACATAAAATTACCTTTTGGACTGAGTGTTGCTGTCCAGCTGGTTTCTTCCCTTCTTAAGAACATTTGGTTGGTTACCATCTTGAGTGTCAGGGGAAATCTGAAGAGATATGAGAGTATGTGATGTTATTAAGAAGCTGACTTAAACTAGATACTCTTCTTATGTTAAAAAAAGGGATTCTTTACCTTTTCAATGGCACTTGATACATTTTTGCCCAATCTTCCAGGAGAAGATTTCACATAAGAAATTGGTTTATTTAGTCCTTTGGTGCTCGGATGGCTTTTTCCATTGCTGTAACTATGAAGGATTAAACAGAATATCACTTACAAATGGCAACATATATCACCATCAGAAAGGAAATACAATAAAAGCTTAGAATGCAATTGAGTTTAGAAAAGAAAACTGATTGCAACTATTCTTAAAGTTCACCAGAACTCTGCCAGTCACTTTTTACTTTTATACTACTAATGCCCTACTGTATTTTTAATACTACTAATGCAATAGTGAATAATTCTATCAGATGATATAATAATAGAATGTAGCCCTTATATAAAATCCTCTGCCAGAGTATCTCAAAATTACTTTTGGGATAATAAAAAACAGATATTAGAGATCAGATATTTAACTACTGATTTCTATAATACCTGAAACTGCAATTTAACAAAATTTATTATAAAGTACAATATAAAGGTCACTGCAAGTCAAATTTTGCTTGTCTTCCTCATTTGCATACTGGGAACAAAACTTAAAAGATTATTCCTTTGAAGTTAAGGACTGGAAGTAAGCAGGGAGCATAATGTCTATTCTCCTACCAATACAAACTATTTTACAAAAGGCACAAACAAAACTCACTATTTCATGTTATAATGGGGTTGTGACAATATCAGCAGGAGAAAAAACTCACATGTGAGCAAAGGGAATGGCGTTACTGATCTGGGCAGCTTAAAACTAAAACATGTATTTCCTCAATTAAACCAGATACATTCCTGTGTAAGCACACAGAATAAATTAATCAATGTATTCTGTAAGAATCAGAAAACAGTGTCTGTTCTACAAACAAGAAATAGTGCTGATTTTAAAAAGAAAAGCTTTAAAATACCATTTCAAAACAGGAATAAAAAAAAAGTGTGCCCTCCCAGTCTAATCTAGTATGACTGCAGTTCAGTTAATTTGCCAGGATGTACATCTTGTTTCCACAGTTTTTATGTCAGTATAGTTAAATTTTGTTTTTTAAAAAACCTGATTTCATAAATTCAAGAGCTTCCAAAAGAATTAAACTACGTCCTGTGCCTCCAGCATCGCTGCAGTCACCTCTGTGACTTTGTGTAGTGGTTTGGACTTTGTTTTCCCCCAGAGGATAAGAAAAGTGGTAGACCCCAAGGGGTGGAAACCCCTGGAAGTTTTGAATTTCTGTCCAATGAGCGCTCCTGCAAAAAAATGTAAACATATCACAACCAGACCGGAAGAGAAGAGTTGTAGTTTTTAGGGAAGAAGAAGTGGCCATGTTGTGAAAGGCCACGAGGAAGGGGCTCTGAGCCCCTTGGGGCCTCTGAGGCCTCCCAGCCCCCGGCTGGGGGGACTGCAGAGACTTGGAACAGTGTTAGACTGGACTAAGTGTCTGTAGTTATGCTGGGAGATGTTTTCTCCATCGTGGGCAGTGGCCGTGGCAGTGGCCGGAGAAAGCAGCAGCTGGCACTGACCAGAGAAACGGTGGCAGAGAGCCAGAAGAGATAAGATGGAGCAACAGAGACATGCAGCACCAGAGAAAGAACTCCTGGAAGGAGACCTGAGGGAAGGAGAGTCAGCAGCTGAGTTCTACAGAGTTCTTGGGGGTAAGAACTGATACCAGACCCCCCAAACCTCCTTTGAGACCTCCTGGAAGGAGGAAGTTGATAGACTCTTACTTGAAAGAGCCTTGAAGTGCAACATGCACTGCAGAGAGGAGCTGAGAGGCTCGGTCGTCCTGAGAACTCAGCCAGGACGGTGTGGGAGGTTGGCCTTGAGGGCCCTCCCTTGCTGCAAGCTACAAAGAAGCTCGCAGCCTGAGACAGGGCACAGAGGCCCTGCAAGGAGCTTGAATCTCCTGAAGATACCAGACCGTCACGAAGACCCCCCGTGCTTCGTGATATGACGTGGTGATACGACCTTGTCTGGGGTGACGAAGCCCACGGAAGACCACTCGTTTGGAGAGACGAGTGGCCGAGGGGGATACCCCCCCCCCTCGTGTGTGCTGGCAGAGATCCAGCTATCAGCTGCTACAAGAAACAGAAGAGACAGAGAGAGCCTGCTGCCTTAGAAGATGCTGCTGCTTAGTGACTGCTACTCTGAAGAAGCTGCTGCCCTAAGAGACTGGAAGGGATCTGTCCTTCTTTCCCTCCTGGACTTTTATTTGGAGGGGAGAAGAGATCTGATCCATTGTAAATACTTATGTCATGGTAGAGATAGTTGTAGTCGTGTGTATAATGTATTGTAGTATTTATTTGTATAGTCATTGTAATATATTCCCTTTCCCCTTTCTGAGTCTGGTTGTGTTTTGTCTGGAAAAAAAACCCATCTCACATTGGGTTGAGATGTGGGAGGGGGGATGGAGCTAGGGAATTGGAATTTGGGCTATCTCAAACCATGACATAAAATGGTAGCAGAGGATGGTTGCGAACCATCGAGATAAATTGAGATAAGAGCCATGATGCTTGTGGCAACAGAAAGAGTTTTCCAGACAAAACACAGACTGTACCATTGTAGTGAGAGTAAGACTATAGTAAGTTAAGTACTAAGAGTAAAGTTTGTGATAATGCTTTAATGATGTTTAGTAGAGAGATTTTAGTTATATTTTAGTTTATTGAAGATTGAATATTGATTAGAGTTTTTTTTTCAGTTGTTGTGATATGTTGACATTTTCGCAGGAGCGAGGGGTGGAGTGTTGTAGTGGTTTGGACTTTGTTTTCCCCCAGAGGATAAGAAAAGTGGTAGACCCCAAGGGGTGGAAACCCCTGGAAGTTTTGAATTTCTGTCCAATGAGCGCTCCTGCAAAAAAATGTAAACATATCACAACCAGACCGGAAGAGAAGAGTTGTAGTTTTTAGGGAAGAAGAAGTGGCCATGTTGTGAAAGGCCACGAGGAAGGGGCTCTGAGCCCCTTGGGGCCTCTGAGGCCTCCCAGCCCCCGGCTGGGGGGACTGCAGAGACTTGGAACAGTGTTAGACTGGACTAAGTGTCTGTAGTTATGCTGGGAGATGTTTTCTCCATCGTGGGCAGTGGCCGTGGCAGTGGCCGGAGAAAGCAGCAGCTGGCACTGACCAGAGAAACGGTGGCAGAGAGCCAGAAGAGATAAGATGGAGCAACAGAGACATGCAGCACCAGAGAAAGAACTCCTGGAAGGAGACCTGAGGGAAGGAGAGTCAGCAGCTGAGTTCTACAGAGTTCTTGGGGGTAAGAACTGATACCAGACCCCCCAAACCTCCTTTGAGACCTCCTGGAAGGAGGAAGTTGATAGACTCTTACTTGAAAGAGCCTTGAAGTGCAACATGCACTGCAGAGAGGAGCTGAGAGGCTCGGACGTCCTGAGAGCTCAGCCAGGACGGTGTGGGAGGTTGGCCTTGAGGGCCCTCCCTTGCTGCAAGCTACAAAGAAGCTCGCAGCCTGAGACAGGGCACAGAGGCCCTGCAAGGAGCTTGAATCTCCTGAAGATACCAGACCGTCACGAAGACCCCCCGTGCTTCGTGATATGACGTGGTGATACGACCTTGTCTGGGGTGACGAAGCCCACGGAAGACCACTCGTTTGGAGAGACGAGTGGCCGAGGGGGATACCCCCCCCCTCGTGTGTGCTGGCAGAGATCCAGCTATCAGCTGCTACAAGAAACAGAAGAGACAGAGAGAGCCTGCTGCCTTAGAAGATGCTGCTGCTTAGTGACTGCTACTCTGAAGAAGCTGCTGCCCTAAGAGACTGGAAGGGATCTGTCCTTCTTTCCCTCCTGGACTTTTATTTGGAGGGGAGAAGAGATCTGATCCATTGTAAATACTTATGTCATGGTAGAGATAGTTGTAGTCGTGTGTATAATGTATTGTAGTATTTATTTGTATAGTCATTGTAATATATTCCCTTTCCCCTTTCTGAGTCTGGTTGTGTTTTGTCTGGAAAAAAAACCCATCTCACATTGGGTTGAGATGTGGGAGGGGGGATGGAGCTAGGGAATTGGAATTTGGGCTATCTCAAACCATGACACTTTGTGACCTGCATGATCATCCTGCACAATCATTCCTGCTGCTGTGGATCAGGGCAGAGGATGACAATCTCAACAGTACAGCCAGGCACTTATTAACTCATCTACAGTATTTTGACAGTTCTGTAACTAGAAAGAGAGAAATTAATTTCCTTACTTTACCATTCCTTTGTGGTTTTCATTGGTGTGGCTGTTGCTTCCCTTCTGCTGTGTCTCTCTGTGCAGCAATAAGGGATATTCTTGAATGCCTGGTCCCATTATTCCTCTCTTTCAAGGGTGTCTGCACCTTTATTTTTACATAATCTTCAAACGGCTCCAGTCTTTTGGGTTTGCAAGACACAGCGTGTCAAACGCAGACATCTCCACGTCCTGGAGCTGCTGGAAACAAACCAAACCCTCCCAGTGTGATTCTATTTTTAAAGCAGGAACATAATCAGCTCCTGGTAAACACTGTCCCCTCCTCCAGCACGCGCTTAATGGGAACCAGTATCATTCATTACTATTCCCAATCCAGGGAATCACCTGGGAGTCGGCAGCGTGACCAGAGCTCCCGTGCGGTGTCATGTGCTCACCATCCTCACCATCCTCACCATCCTCAACATCCTCACCATCCTCACCATCCCACCATCCTCACCATCCTCACCATCCCACCATCCTCACCATCCCACCATCCTCACCATCCCACCAGCGCTCCGCCTGCGCACTTGGATTGACTTGGATCGCCCGGAGCCGGGCGTCACAGCCCACCTGGGCGGGTGTTCCTGCTCCCAATTTACCGGGAGCAGATGCTCATCCCCCTGCGTCCTGTGCGTGCCGAGCTGTCCTTTTCGTGTCACATAAAACGCGCTCTTGCAATATTCATGTATGCAAATTTTGAACCAGATACTTAATTTTTTTTTTCCTTTTTCCAAAACAAATGCCTCATCGATTCCTACTGAAAACACTCAGAGCGCGATCTGTGGCATTCTTTTATTTCCCAGGAGCTGCATCCCCGTTCCAGGGTACCGCACTGGGGTGCACAGACACGGCGTGCAAATGTGACAGGAGACCAACAGCTCTGCTGACCCACCTTTACAGTCACTGTGCTGCTGTTTATGCATTGCTTATGCACACTAATGCAAAATAAATGGAAAATAATTTACATTTGACCTCGTCCTCTGCCACACGCCTTCCCCCATCCTGTCCCCGGCCAAGGAGGAGCGCGGGGAGAGAACGGGGGCCCCGGAGCGCCGGGACGAGGCAGATCAGCGGCCGCGAAGAGGCAGCACCGGGACGGCAGTACCCGGGATGGATGGCAGTGCCCAGGATGGATGGCAGCAGTGCCCGGAATGGCAGTGCCCAGGATGGATGGCGGTAGTGCCCGGGATGGATGGCAGCAGTGCCCAGGATGGATGGCGGTAGTGCCCAGGATGGATGGCGGTAGTGCCCAGGATGGATGGCAGTAGTGCCCGGGATGGATGGCAGCAGTGCCCGGGATGGATGGCAGTGCCCGGCATGGATGGCAGTGCCCAGGATAGATGGCAGTGCCCAGGATAGATGGCAGTGCCCGGCATCGCTGACAGGCTGTGCCCGCAGCAGCCGCCGATGCGGGCCCCGCTCCGCTCCCTCCCGTGCTGCCCCAGCGGTGCCCGCCGCGGTGCCCGCGTTCCGCAAGGACAGCGCCCGCGGGGTTCCCGAACCCGCCGCCCCCTCCACCTCCCGCCGGTCTCGCCCCCATCCCCGCGCCACTGCCGGGCCTCTCCCGGTCCCTGCCTTGCCTTTGCCTTCGGCCCCGCGTCCTTCGCCGCCGAGGGCGGTCCCGGGGAGCGCAGAGCGAGGGGCGGGCCGGGGCGGGGACAGGGCCCGGCGCCTGCGCTGCGGGAGCGGAGCGGGGCCCGCCCGGGCCGGGCCGGGCTCAGCGGGGCTGTGCCGTCCATGGGCGCTGTGGCGGCCCCGGGCGCGGATCGTCCCCCCGGGTCCAGCGCCGCGGCCCCGCCCGACAGCCCCCGCCGGGACAGCCCCCGCGCCCCCTCCAGCCTCTGCAGCAGCCCCGGGCTCGGCTCCGGCTCGCTGCCGCCCGACAGCCTGCAAGCCTTCCCCGGGCTCGACTCGCCCAGCATCCAGTGTGACAGCCTGGAGTGTCCGCCCTGCTCGTCCTGCTGCTGCTGCCGCGGCAGTGCAGGGTCGGTGGGGGTCAGCGAGGACAGTCTGCAGGCCCCTCTCGCCCTGTGCTCCGGCCGGAGGTGCCTCGGGGCGCACCCGGCATCCAGCGACCTCTCCGACAGCCTGGAGTCACTTATCCAGCACGACAGCCTCCAGTCGCTCTCCAGCCTGTGCGTGAGCTCCTCCAGTATCAGCGGTGATAGCCTTGAATCCCTCTCCCGCCTGAGCCTCGAGGGCACCAGCCAGCACAGCGATCTCGAGTTTGTCGGCCCCTGAGACTGCTTTCATCTCGCCTTCATCTCTACACAGACCGCCCTCGCCGCTGGATCCTTCCAGCTGCTCTGAGAGCTTCCACGTTTGTGCCCTTCATTCACAAGGTGACACTCAAGTTGATCCTTCTTCCTGCACCCAGTGCAATAACCTCAGCCCTTATTGTCCTTGGCTGCCATTCCCAAATTAAGTGCTTCAGAAGGGCAGTGTTCCTTATTGCCTGGTTCTTTGCCATCAGTTAAGAATGGAAGTGCGTGTTCCTCGGAGAAATCCCAGCTATCTCTCTGATCTCTATGAGAACATGTTAAGGGCTGAAGGAGCAGCAGGACGAGGACAACGGCAGCCCTCAGCAGTCCATACAAGTAGCAGCCTGACTTTTCAGAGCAGCACTCCAGCCAAGAAGATCTCCCAGCCAAACCACCCTCAGAGCAGCACATCCTCCAGCTGTGACCCAGCACTGCGGCCCATCATACGCCGCCGAGCCAGGTCTTTGCCCACATCACTCGAAAGGAGGAGAAGAGCAGTGCACTGTCAGCTTCCTGAGTGCCAGAGTCGTATGAACCGGGTGAGGTTTGCCGATGCCTTGGGTTTGGAGCTCACCGAGGTGAAAGTCTTCCAGACTGGCGAGGATCCGTCCATCCCCTTGCATGTCCTTTCCAGGCTCTCCATCAACTCAGACCTCTGGTACAGCAACTCAGACTTGGAGTTTACTATGCAGTGCTTGGTCCCGGACTTCCAGCAGCCTGCAGACTGTATGGATTTCTCCTCCCGACTTCAGGAGCAGCAGGTGTGTCTCGAGCGGGTGACCAGCTCCGACTTGGGGCTCAGTGGCACCATCCAGGTTCGCAATGTGGCCTTTGAGAAGCGGGTGTCTGTGCGCTACACCTTCGACCAGTGGCAGAACCTCCACGAAGTGTGTGCTCGCTGGCACCACAGCATCCCCGAGAAAAACGGGCAGGATCAGGCCGATGTTTTCACTTTCTTTCTTCCTGTGCCTCCTTTCCTCCTCCAGCTGTGCTCTCTCGTCCAGTTTGCAGCAAGGTACCAAGTCAATGGCCAGGAGTACTGGGATAACAACAGAGGCCAAAACTACACTCTCACCTGTCGGACCCACCCCCTTAAGATGCCGAGGGAGTGTCAGGAGAGCTGGATCCACTTCATCTGAACAAAGGAAGTGGGTGCAGGGCAGCTTGTCAGTAGTCTTGGTGGCACTCTGTTCCTTGGCATGGCTCTCTGCTCCTATGGCAACGGCCTTCTTGGTAAAACCCACCAAACCTGGCAAAGTGTGCCAGGGCTGGGGAGCAGCCAATGACCCTGACAAACTGTTCCAAACTTCTCAGAAAGCTAAAAGGGCCAAAATCTTTACTGAGATACACTTGTGGAAAGCCCGTGTCATTTCTTGTAGTGTGTGAGCAGAATGGTTTCAAGGAACGCTGTCAGACTACCAGAGGGTAAAGCAGCACATTTCTTTTTCCTAGTAATACTCTGGGTTGCACAGAATGTTTTTAACTGATCTCATTTTGTACTATTTGTTTACTAAACCGCTTTACTAGTTTTGTTTCTAATTTTGTTTGTATTATCTCACCAAGTCTGGGCACTATTCCATTTATGCGTAATTTGGATGGCAGACACTGTAGGGAGTACTTGTATTTATATATATCGTATTAAGGCTGTAACCACGTTAAATATTCCCATTAATATTTGGGAATTAAATGTTACTACGAGCAGAACATACATGGAAATATGCTATCAGCCCCTCTCTTTCCCTTAAAAAATACCCAAAAAGGTGCCTTTTCTTATCTCCAGTGTTTGCAGCAGGAGTGATTGTTATTAAAATGTGTGTAAGGCAGACCTTCCTGGGGAAATTCTCGTCTTTTTCGGGTGGTGCCCAAATAGGTTTTTCTCTTATCCTTTCCTGGTGCACCTGTATTTACTAAGGGAAACTAGAGCAATTTTGGACTTGTGTTGCAGTTGAAGATCTCAAAACGCTAAATGAATGCTCATGATTTTACCAGTGTTTCTGGTAAAATTATAAATCAAGAAATGGATATGAGATAGATAGATAGATAGATATATAGATATGTATAAGGAAAAAAATAGCACAGGGAGCAGGTTACAGAGCCTTGGATCCTGAATCCTGGCTCCCTGTTCCCAGGTGTCCCAGTACTACTGCAGCAGGACCTTTGAATTCTTCATTTAACTACTTCTCGTTATGAAACTCCACGACTGCAGCCTTTGCAGCACAAGCAGGAACTTCAAAGCAAAATTATGATTTTACTAGTAAACTAATACTTACACAAAACCATAAACAGAATCCCTTCTGCTGCAGGGAGAGCACAGGAACACTGTTACACCCCGTCTTCCCATGATTCTTGCACTACTACTTTCATTCTGTGGTTTTAGTGTGGCTTAGGATTGGCAACAGGCTTGGATCTATTGAGCAAAAGATTGTCCATAATTGCTTTCATACATATGGACATTGTTTTCATAACTGCATGGAAAGTTTAACTTTATATGGTAGCATGAATTTTCAGAGCTGGCTGGCTGGAGGTATTAGAAAAGCTGCTTTTTAGGACTGTACTGTGACAATCAGGCCACTTATTTGGGCATCTTATTTTGGATTGGTGCCTATTTATTGAAATCACAAGTAGGTTTTAAAATCACAATTTTAAGGAACCCATGACCAATTCTGTATTAGCCCAAAATGTGTCCTGAGTAATTCTGGAAGTGCAGAAACCCCAAGAAAATTAATTTGTCTGGCAACTTAATGTTGCTCCTTTTTGTGGTACCCATTTAGGAAAGCTGGGATTTCAAGTGAGGAAGCTGCCTCATTCCAATTAGGCTTTGGCTTTCAGAGGAGCCAAAGTCATGAATGAAGATTCATGAGCTGCTGAGCACCTCCTGCAGAGTATTCAGAAAATTCAGTCCTGTTTGGAACTATTGAGTATTGACTGTGTTGGCTGCTTTGCTGGAGCACTGTGAGGCTGAACATTTAGGTGGAAATTGTTTTGAAGGAGGAGGTGAGGCTGAGGTGGGATTGTCGAAGGGGAAAGTGCTGCCTGCTTTAAAATCCACCTCTTGTTTTCTGTCCCTGGGTTAGAGCAGTGACCATTACCAATCTGGCAGCAACTTCTTGCCTGGAACTGTAAGTCTTGTCTTCCTCATATGGCACAAAAGATGAGAACTCTGTAAGAAGGGCCATTGTCTAATTGTGAGGAATTTTGCCTCCTATGCTGGCCCTCCTGTGACTAAGTGACAAGACAGTGTAGGACATACAATATCTGTACTAGTCAATCTATATTCTCCCTAGAAATGGAGATGTTCTCCCTGTAGTTGATTGCCTGTGGTGTGACAAACTGTATCACCTCTGCTGAGTGTGGAGAGAACACTGTGGGACTAGTGCTGCCATTCTGCAGCTCAGCATTAGTGCAGGTTGTGCCAAATTGTGCCAGAGTGAGTAGGTGTCGAGTGAGCTGAGCTGGAACACACCTTCCCTGACTGCAGAAGAATCTTTAGTGGCAGGAATTGAAATTGTGTACACTTACTTAGATGAAACTTGCTGACTTAGGGAATTCCATTAAAGTTTATCCACTATTGTTAAGTCCCTGGAGGCAAAGTTATGTAGTTGTCAGTAAAGTAAGAAGAAAGTGGACATGCACACACACAGGAGCAGCTGTGCTGAATAAAAGGCACTATTTTAAAGTATTGTTCCCCTGTCCTTTTCCCTCCCAAATTACTGTACTTCTTCCCTCAGCAAACCCAGCACACCCTAAAAGTCCCTCTGGTATTTGAGAGGAGCTCAGAGCAATCCTTGGCTTCCTGGCAGAAAGATGCTGTTGCGATCTTCTGGGGGAGACTGTCATGTGCCAGCAACTGTCAGATCTGAGTGTTATCTCAGACAAGGACAGATTATACAAAGCTGAGACTCTCAGTATAAAGGGTGATGCCAGATGTACCACAGTGCAGAGGGGCAGGAAATGAATGTCTCAGCAGTCTGAGTTGGGCTTGTATTGTCTTCCTTCCGCCACCTCTCCGGGTATTGGCACGTGCAAAATCTTGAATACTAAATACTAAAGCATTATTCCAGGTTCCCCTTTGCTCTCCTTGCTTGCCTTGCACTGCTGGAGAAGCACTGGCACTGGCAGTTCCTGGCAGTCCAGCTCTCTGGCACTGCTGGCTGTCAGTGGAGCAGCTGAGCTGAGAGCGATCTCCGGGTTAAGCTGTTAAACGTTCACACCAGTGCTGGCACCTGTCACATCAAAGAGGAAACAGGCACTTAGGTTTTCTTGTCACATTCAGCAATGAGCATCAAAAGGCTTCTGGTTAACAAAAATGGGATTAAGCCATTAAGTAGTGGTAATATGCACTTCATGAAGGTAAACTTATGACCACCTCTGTATCCTCTCAGGACAACTTGACTGCTTGCACTGTGTTCAAACCAAGCACTTCTCTTATCGTGAAGATTTTGTACAAGTGAATTCTTCACAAGGGTTATTGCCATATAATGCACTTTTTAAAAACGTATTTATTATTGTCATACAATAAATGAATGTCTGGTAGCCCACAGTTTCAAGGTTCTTCCGAGCATGTTTTTTTAAAGAATCATATGAAATCCTTGTAAATGAAAAGGGGGTTGTCTTCTGTGATTAAATGTCCAGAATAAAGTACATTACACAGGATATCAATAAAGCACATATGCTGGACAAAGGGTCTAGCAGTTGTAAAATTGCAAAGTTTTTAGTTAATTTTAAAAAGCAATAATAAAACTATGGCTATTGTAATACAAGAGATTGAAATAAAAGCTTTTCACAATTTTGTGTTGTTTCTGTCAGTGGTACTCCTTTTAAGAAAACTCATGAGTTGTCACAGAGCATCATACTCAGGGAGGTCGGGTGGGTTTGAGTTGCCAGACAATGAACAGCACCTGATACACACGGTGATAGTCTGTGCAGCTGCAAAGATGCTCAGGCTGCCACTTTGGACATGGAATTTGTTGTCCTTTCACTTCAGTTCTATGTATGCAGCACCTGCAGAATAAAGATCTAATGTTGGAAAAAGGCACACTGACAGCTGATTCTAATAGATCTTCATGGAAGAGAAAGGGGTTTTCCTCTAATTGCACTTTCCAAAACTGTGCTAGACTCAACATGTGCATTTCTGAGCCTCACAGTTGTTATTATTCTGTTCTTTCAGTTCTCAGTGCTGCAATCTGTCCTCTCAAATCAGGTTCTTCTCACTCACAGTTTCTTGAAAATATATCTATATGTGGTATATTAAGAGCATGTCCATCTCTGCAATAACTGATTTATCCTTGATGGGAAATGCATCTCCATCGGGGTCAAGCATTTACTTGATACAGTTCCAGGTTTGAATAATCTGTTGCCAGGTTTCTCCTAAAGCAAAATGGAGACATTTAACTAGAAGACATAATTAATAAGGACAGATATTGCCCATTACTTTTTAATCAGTGTTAATAACTTCAACACTGCATTGTCAGAGTTGCTTGGGGGAAAGATTATTATTGCAAATCTCTGTTTAAATACATAAGAATGTCTATACTAAGTTGTTTAAGAATGTTAATATCTCTTTTTATTACAAAGTATACAGATTGTTATAAATATATGTGTGTAGATGCATAAAGGAGCGTGATTTCAGGAGACATGATATTATAGTGTCTTGTCTTTATGACTCTTGTTTTCCATTATCCTATACTACTGATCTGAATCAGAACTAGCAATACCACCTTATTTTTAATAATCTTACCCACTAAAATAGAGTATTAAGCATCACCTGGAAATAAATATGATGGCCACAGTGTAGACTAGCCAGGAGGATAAAGATTTTATTGCTTGATTTTAATAAAACACCTGAAAACAATGTGAATTTGTGTTAGCTTCAAGGGTGGGGATTTGTGCAAGATTATTTAAGAGCAGGACTGTTTTTTTTCTGAAAACATCTGACCATCAGGTTTATCCTACAGGTTGTTACTGCTATTTTTAATATAAGTGTTATTTTTACATTTAGTTTCAAATTCATAGTTTCTTGTATTTGTTTTACAAAGAAAAAAATTAAATTCTAACCTGTAAAGATAGCTATATGCATACAGAGTCAGTTGTAACTACAGCACTTAATGCAGTGTATTATCAGTGCTCACTACAATGCTCTATGTACCTTGCAGCTGATAAAGACTCAGAACAGCAAGTCTAAGTGATTACATGAGTGTAATGTTAGTACTGACTTCTCTCCTGACTTGGCCTTCTCCTTATGATCTCAGATGTGCAAGAATCTCAGCTGACACTTGATATTAAAACTGTTGGCATCAACACTCCTGACCCTTGAGCTCTACGTAAACTGGCAGCTGTGCTAAAGATTGAATACCTTGGCCAGAACAATGTTTTCCGTTAACTCTAATAAGGATAAACATTTCTGGTGCTGTAGTAAAGAAAGGTCCCTGTACACAGTGCTACCCTCCCCTAAACAGTTTTGCTTCCATTTTCTCAGGAGTTTTTAAGTGCAGTTTCCATGTCTGTGGCCCAAATAATTTCACTGTTCTGGTCTGTTTGATGGATAACTTACTGAAACTTCTGCTCTCTGCTGACTTCCCTTCTGCTAAAGCAAACAAAATAGACTGATATTAGAGAACGAGAAATGAACTGAAGTAGTCTCAGTGTACCTACTGCAGGAGGGAAAGTGTAGGATCCACTTCTGGAAAGCATCGAATGCAAATTGGCTTTTATTTCTTTTGCTTCATATGATGGAAGCAAAATTCAGGATTCAGCTTTTACAGAAAACTAGTGATGTTCCAAGTTCCTCATGTAAAATTTTGTCCCTAGTGGGTTTCTCAGTAAAGCTGTATCACCGATCTGCTTCAGATCACCCACTGCCAGCAGTAAACATGAGGGCAGTTAATGCTGCAGTGCATTGCTTTAGCAGGACATTCCTCCTGCAAAATGCCCAGCGCTGCTCACTCCCAACTCCTCAGCGCAGATACTCCAAATCTCACACCACTTGTCATTTTCTTGAATTACAGTGACATCTGGTGGTATTTTAAATACCTCGTGTACAGCTTTTTTTTTTTACCTCTTATAGTATTGAGATTTTATTTTCCTTATTTTAGGAAGTCAGCGGTGCTATTTTATTTACAGTTGCTGCAGGTTTTCCTGCTGTGAAAAGTGTTTTTTCTCCTGGATGCTCCACTATTGCTGCTTGTTCTAGGTATGAGTGGAGACGATTCTTGCTATTCCACTGGAGTATGTGAGATTCGTGATAAATATTATCAGCCGCGTTTGGGCGATATATAGATACACTAGCCATAGATACACCAGTATCACGCCAGTACAGGTAAAGCCCCACCTCGGCACTGTTGGATTCCATTTAAGCACATTATGCAGTGCCCTGCTGGATTCCATTTAAGCACATTATGCAGTGCACTGCTGGATTCCATTAAAGCATATTATCCAGTTCCTTCTGAATAATAAAGACCACAAGCGTCAGTGAACGCCCTTTACCCACAGCAGGTAAACGCGCACCTGAGGGTGTGTTTGTACCTACTCGGGCACTTTATGGCAGCGAAAACGTTTTGAATTAAGCACATGAATGACATACTGGTTGAGCAAACTGACGCCCACTAACTCCCATCTGGGCGCCGAAATCAATGCTCTAAAAGCCAATTTGTAACGCAGAGGGAGCGGTCGGGGCTCTGAGGGCGCTCCCGTCACCCGCGCTGAGGGTGCGCAGAGCCCGCCCCCCGCCCCGCGCCATTGGCCCGCGCGCCGCGCTGCCGGGCGATGATTGGCTGGCGGCCGGCGGCGCCGGCAGCGATTGGCCGGCGGGAGGGGCGCTCGTGGCGCGCGGGCTGTGAGGGGGGGCCCGGGGTGAGGGGAGCGGGGCTCGGGGTGAGGATGGTTGGGCTGTGCGCTCGCAGTGCCGGTGCTCCTGAGGGACATTCCAGCCTCCTGAGGGATATTCCAGCGGATACGCGTCTTTGGGGGGTCGAGGTCTTCTCTGTGGAGAAGAGGGTTCTGTTTCATCCTCTGCCTTGTCTGACCCGCCCGAAGACCCGAGAGCTCTGAGGTGCCAGCACAGGCCTCAGCGGAGGCTCGTGTTTTATCTTTTGTTGGAAAAAGTAATTTAAAATCTCCCTGTATGTGTTGTTTCTGTGTTGCTTAGCAGTACATAAAAGGTTAGCCTGTGCTCGCAGCTGCTGCTCTACAGAAGTCATTCCCTGTCTTTAGTCACTGTTTCTCTTTGCTTTTTCTGTACAATTTCTGGGGTGGGGAGACTAAAACTGCCCATTGTTGACTGTCCACCTGTTGGTTGGTGTAGATTAATTCGTACAAAGCATGAACAAGTTTGTTGGTTTTTTTACATGTTACAGAAAATACTCTGCCTGCTGTTGAATACTTAGACACTTCTTTTCATAAAACTTACTGAGACCTTTTGCTGGTGACGGTCACCTTGGGGCCCAACACTGTGTGTGTAATTCAGAAGGCTTTTTTGCTGTGTCATTTACCATATTTTTGTTAAATTATTTAATCTGGCATTTTATAGCAAGGCCCTTATGGAGTTCTGCTGTTATATCCCAAATTAGTTTAAATTCTTAAATAGCATTTATACAGCATTTACCCTAGTGACAAATTTTGGAATTTGCAATGTATTTTGTAATGCATTACTGATGTGTTTGTGAAACCTGTTTGAAGCCTAAGTGATGATTGTTTTCATTGTTACACAGCTGAGCTGCTGAATTGCAAAAATGACAGCCAGGAGTGAGATGCAGGTATGTGCTGATGGACCAGAACATGAGTATTGATTGTTTTAATTACTGACTTAAAGCACTCCTTCAGGTACTCAATTGCAATGAAATCTGCAGCGTGGCAGTGCAATGGGGTAGGAAGAAGATTTCTTTTGCCATAGATTAGTGTGAAATAGGTGGGTGGAAAGCAAGAGGAACTGGAGATTGTTATTGATAAAAATAAATCATATGCATTTGACATAGATGAATCAATGAGGTGATACTTAAGATCAAATTGCTGACACCTGGGTATAATTGATTTAGAAAGAATAGGGGGGCAAAATAGTTGAAGTTACTTGGTAAAGTAAAATGTTAAATGCACTGAGGAAGGGCCATTAAGACAATGAAAACTTATGCAGGAATTTAGTTGTAATAGGAGGAAAGAAAAGCCAGTTGAGAAATAAAAAAAGTCAACTGGGAAATAATTAAAATCCCAGTGTACAAGTATTTGCATGATTAATGTATTAGATATGATGTTCTGTTCTTTAGGTTTCACGTCTAATTATTTTGTGATTCAGGATTTTTGCTTCGAATGGAGCAGGTGAATGCAGAAAACCTGCAGGAAATCCTGTTAAATCTGTATCAGTGCTCAGCACACAGTAACACAGCTGCTTTGTTTTATTGTTGGCAGTTGGAAAAGTTAATTGATGAAGCTACAAGAAAAAAAGATTCCCAGTTACTAGAGAAATTTCTGGCCACAGAAAACTCTGAAAATGTCTCTTACAAAGGCAGCAAACAGTTTGTGAACAAGTTAGACAAGCTTCTGTGTCGGGTAATGTAACCATTGCATCCCAATCATCTGCACTGGCATTGTAACAGTCTGAAATATTCAGTTTCCTTGGTTTATACCAGCAGTTGATTTGAAAGCCTGAAATAAAGTTTAAGAATGAAATCTCTCCTTCAAGCTGCAACTGAGGTGGCTTTCGAGAACAAAAAAGGCATCTGCTTAATTATCTAGTTCTTCTGGAACTGTGCATTAAAGCTTCTGTTGTAATTTCGATTTCAGGAACTTGACAAACAAGAAGTGAAAAGCGTTTCTACTTTACTAAATGTTATCCAGAAATGTGGGGAAAAAATCAGCATAGCAGGAGAGGATGGGCTGCCAGCACTGATGAAATACGGGCTTGTTGGAAGGATAAGTAAAACCAGAAAACATATATGAACTTCTCAAGAAATACATAAAAATTAACCAAGTGCATAAGTGATGCTCCAGTGCTGAACTGCTCAGTGTTTGATTTGGTCCTTGGTTGTTTAAGAATTAAGAATTTCCCATAACTTTGCAACAAACATCACATTTGAATGTGCTTTGTCAAGTGACCCCTTACAAAGATGCTGCTCTATCACACTGAGGGTTTTGCAAGTTATGCAATATAGAATTAATTTAGACATGCTTCCAGCAATTACAACAACATTACATATTTTTATATGAGTTTGCTGGACTGCTTTGGAGTTGGAAATTAGAATTTCCTGGTGCCATTTGAAGATTCTTTTTTTGGTGAATTCTCACAGCAGCGATTTCGGACCTGCTCTTTCGACAGATTTTAGTGCTATTGTGATTATTTTGTGTTATTCCAACCTGCAGGTTGGATGCATTAATCATTTGCAACTCAGTAACTATACAGAACAACAGATACCACCCACTTTCTTCTGCTTTCACCAGGGGTTTCCCTGAAGAGAATTCATGGCAGTGTCAGTGCTACTCGATTGCCTTCTCAGCTGCTTTAATAATAATAAACCAGGGTGGTGATAACTTTGTGCTTATATTCACACCTACAAACAACACTCAGCCATTTGCATTTTCATCTCTTCTGTCTGTGATGGCAGATGTCAAAGTAGATCTCCAGTTTTTGTGTTGCAAAGCCCTTGAAATCTCCATTTTGCTTTAGTCTGAGTGCAGAATTTCAGTCTGAGGCTGACATATGCTCAGCAGACTGGTAGTGCTGTTGTTGTTTTAATCTTGGCATAGTTTTCCTGAAGTATAACACAAACTATTGTCCTTTTCCAGGTTATTAAAATAGTTTCACTTTTATTTTTCCTTTACATGGTCAATTGGTTTGAAAAGTTAAAAGGAATTTTGGTCCTCAGAGGAAATGAAAGGAATGAAATGCTTACAAGTCTGGCTGAAGATTTCTTCAATGTGTTACTGGTAAAAATATATTGATAATAAAATTTGTCATGATAATTGTTACTAGTTTAGCAACAAAAGAACTTTCAAGTGTGTTTCAATTTAATATCTCTCTAAAGTTCATGTTATAGTGATTTTTGAAATAGATTATAAGCCTTTGGGGATAAACAGTGCTGTATTTATACTTGTTTTCTGTTCATGGTTGGCATCATGAAATGAAGTTTAAAAAATGCACAACATTAAGTGTTCAATGAACAAAAAAATTTCATCTTGATGAAATTTTGATTACATAAGTTATTGGTTTGCTAATCCAGGGCTCCAAGTTTATCAGATCTGTGAGTTGCTTCTTTTCATAAGAATTTTTGTCCTTGGTGAAACAGTTTCAGTAAATTTAACTGAAATACAATTTTGGGAAACCACACTTGGTAGCAGAAATCATTTCTTATATTCTTTGTTAAGGATGAAATAATTTCAAAGCCCTAAATTCTTTTTGATTACTTCCTTCAGGTACCTTTTGCCTGATTTTTCTGCTGTAATATTTGCTGTATCAAAATGATGTCTTGTTTTGTTTCTCACTACAGGCTGTGTGTGAGAGCAGACCTGAAGGTGAGCTTAAAAAACTACGTATGAGGGTTTAAAATGTCTCTTTCAGGACACTTTATCAGTGTCAAAGTCATTTGTACTCATGGAGGCAGCTTTGGGCAAGTGTTTATGAGGAGAACATGTGCAACGAGGGTGGTACCAGTTTCTTGATCTAATACAAATATACCACCAGATGGAAATGTTTCAACTGATAAACTGTGCCCAGAGGACCACATTTCACAGGGGAAATGTCAGCCCTAACCTGGATTGTTCAGTTTGAGGTTTCTCTGCTGACAGGTCCCCTTGTAACTTGCTGATGTCAGTAATAAAAAAGCAGGATGCTCTCAGACATGGCAACTGCACCGAGTTTTTCCTGAAAAAAGCTGTTTCTAAGCTGCTGTCACAGCTCAGCACAGCACAGTGATCCTTCTGTGCTGACCTTGGCATCAGGAATATCACACCCTTCCAGCGTGGAAAGTCACTCCAGGCCCTTATGGTGTCGTGATCAAAGTGAAAGATTTATTCCCTTGTCTCTGGGAAGACAAATTCCAGCACCTGAATTGTATCTCAGAGAGCTGAGTTAGAGGATTGCCCAAGAATATTTTAAAATTCATGTTCTCATGCTCAGGGAGGTTGTGCAGTGATGCACAGCAACAGAAACCTCACAAAGAACCATATTTACTATAAATTGAATATTCTATCTTACATTCAACCATGATGCTTGAGATACTCATCCTCAAATATCAGTAATCCTGTATGGAAAGAAAGACATACAGTATTTTATTTCCACATGAAAATGAATCTTGTCCCAAATGTTTATGAAGGGGCAACTTTCTAATTTATTCTTTTCAACTCTTTAATTTATTCTTTTCCTGTTTGTTAGGTAAAATGCAAATACTGGAAAACTTCGTTCTGAGAACATGTTCCCTCATCACTGATGTAAGAATCAGTATTTATGTTCAGCAGGAGGTAAACATTCTTCTTTCTAAGCACCAGTTTTCTGGTCACTGTGTTAACAGACTTTGTGAAGACAGTTATTTAACTGTACAGATGCTACAAAAACAGAACTGGGGGGGGTTTTTCCATCTAAAGAGAAAGTGACAAAAAAGTCTTCTGTCAAGGCTGCATCCCCAAAGGAAAGGCTTCTTAATGCTAATTCAAGGGACATTTTAGCTCAGCAATCAACTGCAGACAGAACTCCAGCTTAGAAAGATTTTTTTTTCTATATTTAAACCTGCAAATAAGAAACATAACCCTTTAAGAACTAATGTTCACATTAAAACTAATGTGATTTACTGAAATTGAGGTAGTTATATTAAGATAAATACCCTTTAATGTCAGATAGAACTCATGGTTATTTAAGCATTTTGCATTTTGCTTTCTTCAGTGTTCTCAAATATATTACAGTGGCCCAAAATAAGAATAACAAACTTACTTTATTTTTCCTTTTACTCCCTTTTTTCCACTCTTCTTAGGTAGTAAGAAAACTGAATTTAATGCTCGACAACATACCCCGAGAGGCCAAGAAAAAGTTATTTTCTACAAAGGAGATGTTACTTGTCATGTAAATAATCTTCAGTATAATTTTTATATCATTACATCATTTGCAGAGCTGGGAGGGCAGTTTTTACTAAGCCTGTTTATAGTTTGTGCAGATTGGTCCCTGTTTAATTTAAGTTGCATTTGCTATGGAGTTGTATTGTCATGGGTTATTCTCCATGAATTTTCCTCTTTTCCACTCTGAGTCAGGCTTTTTCTCATCCCAGTGTTCCTAAAACAATTAACCTCTTTCTTATAAGAATGTGTGTGTAAAGCCCAGTGAATCAGTGACTGGACAGACAGGCTGGTTCACACTGGGAAATTGGTTTGCAGCACTTCAGAAAACAAATAGAATAAAAATTGTACATATAAGGTGATTTTCCCCAGTAGTCCTCCCACATCCTTAGCACAGCAGACTTACCCCTTTTTAAGTCTTACAGGCTGATGGAATCAGAGTTTTGTCTCATACTTTGAAAATTTGTAATTAAAGCTTTCTGTGCTCTGTGTTGCTCTCATCTTCTGATGAAACGTTACTTTGTTTGGCAGGAGCGAAATGGGGAGGAGAATTTTGGATGCTGGAGGTGAGCATGGGACTTAATTTAGTATTAGGGTTCCTAAAAATCAGATGCAGAGCCATTAAAAAACCAGAGAAGACATTCAGAAGCTGCAGAATGTGGTGATTGAGCCATCTGAAAAGTACAAATACTGCCTGAAAACAATCTGCAGGCTGGAATGTTTCAGTGTGTTCAGGGCGTGGGTAACTCACTGAAGGTTTCAGTTCTTCTCTAGAAACTAAGTTTTAAAATAGCAAAAGATGATGAGGAAGTCAAGCTTTGAGTACTGGAACTTCTCTAAGGATCCTTTTGGTAGCCAACAGTTTCCCAGGTCAGACAGGGGAAAGCTGAAAACGTCTTGTACACCCCGTGTGGGGGCTCTGACAGTCCTGCAAGGTTTGGTTGAAATTTCCTCTGGAAAAATAAGTTGTTTGGCCATCATTATTCCTGTGCTTCTTTATCCAGTTATCCTTTGGGGGTTACACATTTGGATATAATATGATTTAGAATATGAAAGGTTCAGCGCTGCTTATACCACTTTCCTCATAATATTTTTTCACCTCAGGAGTGTCTTTAAATCTCCTTTTCCTGCAGACTATGACATGCAAGTGGCCATCACAGAAGCTTTGTGCAGAATGATCTCAGAGAAGCAAAGAGCAGAACTGGCCTCCCAGTGGTTTTCCATGGAGTTTGTGTCCAATGCCTTTAAAGGAATTAAAGATTCTGAATTTGAAACAGTAAGTCATATGAAAAATATTCCCAGGGGGGGTAAACATCCATTTTACAATTCTTTAAGAAATTTCTGTGTTTTATAGGATTGCAGGAAGTTTCTTAACCAGGTGAATGGCATGCTTGGAGACAAAAGAAGGTAAAACTGATTTTTTTTTTAGAGCTAATAAAGTTTCTTCCTTTGCTTTGGATGTTGTGATTAAATTTCATGTTACCTCCTTGGGGAAAAAGTGATTTTTGATTGCTGGGATCTCTTAGTCTCTAAAGTTTGTGAAAACACAGCCCATTTGCTATGTTCACATATGCAAAGTTTCTTTACAGCATTGTAGAATACTTGAAAAAAATATCCTTTTCTTACAGGGTTTTTACATATCCATGTTTAGCAGCAGCTCTTGATAAATATGAGGTAAGTTTCTCTGCCTTCTAGTTAATAAAAAATAGGGATAAGGTAAGAAAATTATTTTTTTTCAGAAGGATTCAGATAGGCATGTACTGAAAGCTTGTGAGACCAACACAAAGCTTGTAAGCTGGTGTAAATCAGTGCTCTCTGCTCTTATTATTTTATCTTTTTCTTTTAGCTCCAGTTCCCACTGGATGAAAATCTGGAGGAATTCTGGATTGATTTCAATGTTGGTAGCAAAAGTATCTCTTTCTATGTGGCAGCAGATGATGCAGTAAGTGATTTTTGTCTCTCAGACTGAGGCAGTAGATCCAGATTCTTTCAAGTGTATCAGATTTGTTTCCCCACATCAACATGTTGAACTTATTCCAGTGTGGAGGGGGGGAAAAATCCAGATTTGCTGTACATATTTAGATCAAAGAATTGCAAAGTAATGGTTTTTCTAATGCTGTTTGGAAATAGTTTAACATATGCAGTGGTGAAGCATTTGTTCTGTGTCACTCTTCCTAACAGAGATTTAAAAAGCTGAAAATTTGTCCTCACTGAATGACTTTCTGATCACTGCATTTTGTTTAGTTGTAATATCAGAATTTTCTATCTTGAAAAATGTGTTTTTCATATAAGGGTCAGCAGTGGGAAACAGTGATCATACCAGAAGAAGAGGTGAACATGTACAGCCTTGAAGGTATTTGCACTCAAAAATGGGACCTTTTGGTACATGCTAACTTGGATTTTCAAAGCAATTAATCCTGAATTACTGGCTCAATTCTCAGCAAAGCAAAAGTCTCACTTAAAATAATATAGGAACTGGTTTTATCTGGGATAAAATTGCATTGCAGTCACATTTGCATTTTGGAGATGCAGGTGTGATTTTATGAGAATAATGTAAAAATAATGTCTTCTAGTTATTTCAGTACAAAATAAAGCAAAAGACAATGACAGGAACTAATATTCCTTTTAAACTAATTAGAATAGTAAATACCTATAATTGGTCTGCAGCTATGGTAAATAACCCTCAAAGAAAATTCTATGGAATAATGTAAAGAATAATTATTCCTGAAAGATAGAATCTTGAGTTGTTTCACTAATAAAATTTATTGTAGAGTGAATTAAAATATACATCTTAGTAGCTGTACTGAAGAATAAGTGTCATGTGTTTACAAACATTATATGAGATGTTGTTAAATTGTAATAAAGGAACTTTTCAAATTTTGTTTTTGTCCAGAAAAAGACTCAAAGAAATTATTGACAATAGATCTCAAAAGCCCAATGAATGTGGGTAATCTGGAAGGAGAGAAATTTTCTTTGTATTTTAATTCCATCTTGGAAATCAAAGACGTAACCAGAAAGATTTATGGATTTAATAAATGTAAGGTAAGATTGAAACACCTTTTCAAATAGTTTTTAATTAATTCAAAATAAATGTGCTTAATGCACTTAAAAAAGTGTTAGCAAGCCACACTTTCCTCCTTCTAACAACTACTTTGTCCTGAGGTCTGACTGAGGAATTCCTGAGGAATGGAACTGCTTTGTAGCATCTCTTTGCCTCTGTAATCTGATTTTAGACACTTATGATCTTTCACTTGAATATTTTCTGTTCCCTGTTTAACCAAAGAGCAAAGTGTCTGTTTTGACGTGGGTGGTTCCTCCCTTTGTAGGAGGGGAGTAAGAAGCAAACTGCATCAGTTGCCAAAACAGCTGTACATGTCCTCTTTGATGAAAGTGGATCACAGGTATTTTATTTCATGGTTTTGTATATTTAGGCTGATTATTTGCTAATTTAGAATCTGTCATGGTAGAAACAAGGACTTTGAAAATATCTCGAAGTATAGATAAGTCTAAAGCCAGCAAGTGATGGCTGGTGTGTATATGTTGTATTTTTGGGGGGATATTATTATCCCAATCAAAGAATAAATCAGACAAATATATTCTTTTATGTGAATTGTGACTCAATAACCCATCCTTGTTAGAGAAAATAGCAATTAGGGTGGAGGCTTTTCAAACTAAAAGTCTGTAACCTCTGAAGTTTATCCAAATGAGGAGTGTGTTATTTAAGGTAAAGAAGTTGCTCTGTGTGTTTGTGTAAATATAAAACATAAAACCCCAAATATTGTATGCAATTAAATAAAATGAAAATATTATATAGGTTATGGTACCAGAAAGCCAGTTGTCACCAGGTTTGAAAGAAAAATCTGAACGGGAGGAGAAGGTCAGTAAGAAGAAAACTCAGCAACTTCCTGAAAGTTTGAGGACTCAGAATAAAAATAACAGTCAAGAAAAATGCAGAGGGGATTCCTCCAAGGTGAGTAGGGTTGTGAAAACAAAAACAGTACAGAAGAAATACAAGTCAATTTAAATATTTATAACATTTAATAACGTAAACCTCTTTTTATTTGACATTTGAAATGTAGTTAATTTAGGGTTTGACTGGGACTTGACATAACTGTAAAAATCCTTTTGCAAAAAACTTTCTCATTGCTACTTTGGAACTCTTAATAAATGTGACAAAAGTAAAAAGGAATTGTCAATGTTCTTTAGGCCATTGTGCTCTAAAGAGAAATGTTTTCAAGATGTGCTCAGATCTCCTGGTTTGCAGAAGTCAAGGATGGCCTCTGGAGAATACTGGGAAAGGGGGAATAATGGACCAGTGTCTTCCTGGTGTAACAGGGTGTACCTTGGCAGCAGGGCTTTAGCAAACCTGTTCCTGTTTGGTTTGTAGCTTTAGTGACACCTTTGCAGAGTCTCCAGGAGACCTCTTTGTGAACAAGGGACAGGATTTGCCCATAATTCATTGAATTAATTTAGAGAACACCAATCAGTGGCCTCAGTTTGCAAATGTTCAGTTTAAGCATTATACCATTCAGGTGTTTCGGGGAACCTTCTTCAAAAAGGGCACTGCCTAAAAATCCCACGACATTGATGTCTGCAGCAACAGCAGCTGCCATTCCAGGAATGGAAAGTGTCAAGAGGCTCTTGGAAAAAGCTTTTCTAAATTCTTGTGCTGCTCAAATCAGTGTCTCATGGTCAAGTTCTTTCTGTTCCTCCAGATCACTCCCTCTCGGACAAGGAAAATGTCTGAAGCCTCTGTGATTGTTCCTGGAACTACAAGAACTTCCACAAGGAGTCCGCTGACCTTTGTTAGCACATGTGAGTTTGCAAGTGCCTCCGGGGTAAAAATGTGCTATAAGTTGTCTTTGAAACTCAAGCATGGACTGTGCTCCCTGGCAGAGCTGGAAATGAAAAGGAGACTTTGTAAAATTTCCTGAGCAGATGCTTTAAACTTGCAATTTTTAAACTCGAAATTTTTGAACGAGACCACTTGGTCCTGGTCCAGAGACGTGCCATGGGACAGTGGCTGCACAGGGGTTCCCTCTAACTGGGAACCTGCCATTTGTCCTGCAGCTCTCAGGCAGCTGTTCAGCAAAAATATCTGACTGGGAAATCTTGAAAGAGTGACCAACTATTTTCTACTGGAGCCAGCCTGTAAAAGCTTTGCTTTTGCCTCCAGACACCCACAGTCTGTGGGCTCTTAATCTCCACGTAAAGGAGTTGAAATCAAGAGAAACATTAAAGGGCCATAATGGGTTGTTATCAATCCTAACCAACTTTTGTTATGATCATGGGCAAAAACTCTTCCTACTGATGTCCCAGACAGCCCAGTAATTGTAATGAAAGCAGTGGGGGAATTCCAACATGTCTCTGCTTTGTTCCAGCCACTCCTTTTAAAGGGAGATTTAAATTGCCTCTGGAAATGACGAGCTCCACTAAGAGGTCTGACAGCAGTGCAACAAATGAGACCAGAACAAAGATTTCCTATCAGGACTCTACTGGAGTATGCATGTCATCTGTAGCTAAGTCTTTTACTTACAATAACATTAATTTCTATTCTAATTTGTTCCTAATTCATATTTTAAAGAGCTAGAATCAGCAACTGTCTTGTAGAAAATACTGTGTTTTGCTTTACTGCATAATGTTTTCTTGTCCTCTGGGTTTCAGGTTTAATATGTCCAAAGTCAGAATGAACTCCTAATTAGCCAAAATTTGCATTCACTCATCAGTTTGAACTCCAGAATTAACTTGCTTTTACTAGACCCTCAGTTCTTCCTTTGTGTGTAACAGGAGAAAGGGGCATGCACAGAATCTCACATGGATTCTGCAGGATTGAAATACTCATAAAACATAGAATACATTCAGCTGCAGCTGTGAAATGTGAATGGCCTCAGGTTTTGGCATTTATAGCATTGGTTTTGGTGCATTTTTGATCAGGCATTCACTGCTATCGCAGAAAACTGTAGAGGTGTCACTGAACTGCAGTGTAAGTATGTTTTTATTTTTGGTTCTGTTCCAATCGAACAATGACTACAAAGTAACACTTCGATTTTATTTCTGGTTCTAAATGTCTGTCTTGGTCAGATTCAGGTCAAGCCCCAGCCTATGGGATTCTGAAGCATTTTTGGATACAGCCATGCTTTAGAGGAAGGCTTTAAGTTATAGAATGTTTTGTTTAGAGTATTTCAAGTGTCCATTTCTAGGAGAATTTTACTTCTTTGTCTTTTATGGACTGTAATTGTCAGTGTTACTGTGCTTTTTAGAGATGGCAAAGATTGACACTGGATGATGAATTCTTTGAAACAGAACAGATCAGGAGGTTAAATACCAGAAATGAGGCAAAAGCACATGAGAAGGTACTGGAGCAGCACTTCCATGAACTAAAACAAAAAGGAATTTCATGTTTTCTTAGGTAAACTACAGGTTTATGAGGTTATACTGCTTGTGGTCCTATGCTAATATTTCCTCTTGGGTGTTATTCCACTGTAGCAAAAATGTGCTGAAGAAGTTTTAAAATTTATACAAGAGGCCACAGAAGAGCAAACTTTAGGCAAGTAATTTTACAAGCATTGATAATCCTTACTTTTAATATCATTTGAATTTTGTCCATTCCTTTTGCCATAATAATTGACACCAAGTTAATGTCTCATACAGATGAAGTGTTTGATATCGTTCCTGATTCTCAGCCAGTTGGGAAAAGCAACAAACCTTTGTAAGTATTAGAAAAGAATTCAGTGTTGTCACTCACTTTGAAGGGAGTATTTTCAAGTATTACCAGAACTGAAATTATGTTGCCAACATAAAATACTGCCAATGTAAAATGCTTTGATATGTGTAAGATTCCATTATTTTCCCATTTTATGCCCCATGTTTATTATAGTTAAAAGTCACTTTCTGCAATTCACTGACAGTAAGGTGGTGTTGTCTTTAGGCTGCCTGGACTTATGGAGAGTTCTTTTGATAGAACTGAAACATGGAAAAAAAGAACATCCCCTCTTCCTGAGAAGAGTGGGACCACTGGGGACAAGCAGAAGCCAAATCCATCAGTGGCACGTCCATCCCATCCAGGTTATGTTCACACATGGTTAACTGTTACTCTTCCAAATAGATCAGATTAACTGTCACCTTGCAGCTGGGCTTTTCTGTCCTGTTTTCCTTTCTATTCTTAGTTGAAAGAGCTGTGAAACAAGAAGCATTTATTTATTCACTCTTTGAAGTACCTCTCCAGATAAACAAATTGAATAAAGATAAGAGAAGCGAGAAAATGAAATAGAGACCATACCAAGTGGGCAGTCAGAGTGTTAGTCATTTGGAACAGAAACTGTTAAGGACAGAAGGGAAAAATGTTGAAACTACTGCTGAAACATGGTTTAAAACCTTTCTTTCAGCCAGAGTGGCCGACACGTCTTTGCATTCTGAGCTTGCAAAAGAGGAACCCGAAATTCTCCTCAGAAAAGAACCTGCAAATTCAAAACCATCAAAGCCTGTGAGAATTTCTTACCTTCCTTTCTTTGACTTGCAATTAAGAGAATTGTCAAATTTTCAGTGTTCCAGAATTTGTGGTTTTACTGTCATTTAGTCACAAACTTACTTTTAATTGATTTCCCACAAATACCAAAGGAAGAAATAATATCACCTTCACTTTTTGCTTTTTTCAGTGACATGTTTAGGATTAGTTTACTCTGAATTTCTTTGTCAAAATTATTCTTAAATAACCACCGATTTGTGCTTCTCATGCGCTTCCTTGCTCACTTTTGAATGTTACAGTTCCCAAACCCACATTATTTAAAAGCTAACCTCATGTTTCCTTGCTCACTCTTTGGGCAATGCAAGGGGAAATGGTTTGCAAGGAAATGTGATTTACTGCATCTAGAAGACATTTAATGCAGTTTAGGGGGTTTTTTTAGGAACCTGAAGTTCTGTTTGCAGCTTTGTTCTTCTGTTGGATGGGTTCAAAGTTAAGTCTTCAACTGTTTTTATAGAAACCAAAGTCTAAAGAAATCTCAGAGGCAGCCAAATCACTGATCAGTAAAATCAGTGACAGGTACAAAGACAAGAGTGATGAGAAGAGCAAAGCAAGAGACTCCTTGGGTTTGAACAGGTAGGATGGGAACTGTCCCCTGCTGGGCTGATTCCCTGGGGCTTTGTCTGTGATGGATGATGGGTGACATGAGTGAAAGGGGCTGAGCTCTTTTAATCCTTTGAATCTTTTAATTGATGTATTTAAACACACAAATAGGTTTGCTGGGTTTGATAAGGCTTTTACTTACATAGGCAGTATTGTGATGCATGTATTCCAATTAGCATTTAACAAAATGTGTGCTTGTTTTTAGGACATATTTAAATAAATCCTGGAACTCCAAGGTAACATATTATTGCTTTTGTTAGAATTGCTTTTCATAGCAGCTGTGTGTACAAATATGGTGGGAATCAGTAGGTGTGAAGGGACATTTCACAAACACCAGTGAATGTTAAGTATCTGTAGATGTTAATTTTGTATTGACTGCATAAATTTAAAATACCCATGTGGAAGAGTAGTTTTCACTGGCAACTGTCATCTAGTGAAACCCAAATTAATTTCTGTTGGCATATTATATATTTAATCTCTGCCTTTTGTACATGTCAATGCTAAATATTTAGAATAAAAATAATATCATAATTGAGAATATGGAATCCTTAAAGTAGATAGAGCCAGGACACATAATGTTGGGGGGGCAAAAAAATTCTGAGGTTTTGTTGATATCCTTGAAAGATAAAGATGTAGGTCCTCCCCTTTGTTGCTAATCAACATGATTATCTTCATGATGAACTTGCTTTTTGAGATGACAGGGTTTCTGAATGCATAGTCCAAATTTGCCATGTGAGCCAACTTTTCATTTCTGTATAGGAAGAAGTTCAGGACAGAATCCTGAAAACCACTTCTTTTCTTAATATAACTGCTGGTCATATCATGTAAGTAGCTGGAACGTTTTCAAGCACAATTTCTGACTGCCCATACCTGACTCTGTGAAATGTTCATTAATTCAGCCACAAAATTGCTCTCTGTGTCTGTTTGCAGGGATGATGTCTACAACTTTAAACTCAGTGGGTTTGATGAGCCTACAATAAAGCTTGGAGTAAGAACATAACTGAATCCTGTATTTTATGATTAGAATATAAAGGAAATCAGTCAAATTTTCTTTGCTGAAAGGATAGTTAAGATCTGAACATTCAGATTATATCAGTGAACTAAGTGGGGAAAGAAGTTTGCCATGTAAATACCTCCAGCACTCTCAAATATATAATGTGTAAATGTATAACTGTCCTAAGGTTCTGGCCACTTCGAGCTGTTATGAAGTTTTTCCTGAATTAAGAATTAAACAGTTTGCATGGGGGTATCATTATTTTAAAATATTCTATATTCTATTATCCAAAAAATGTTATTGCCATTCTTCCAATCCCCATTTAAAAAACATCTTTGTCCAGATGTTTGAGTAAAAAGAGAATCTAATGATGATAAAAACAGAAGACAACAAAAGATAGTTTTGCTTCTTAAGCTCAGAGGAGCCTTCTGAATTGGGGAAGGTGGTGAAGCAAGTGGGGGGATTGGTTTGAGACACTGAAAGCTTCACTCAGTTCCAGCTGGTTTTAACTATCAGCTCTGTTAAATGAATTCTAAGATAGAAATTAATGACCATTAATTACTGAGTGTAATAACTGAGGAAAAGGAGCCTTTAGCTGTTGAATTTTTGTTCAGATTGTATAACAAATGAAAACCTTGGTTTGTTCCTTATTTATTTCTATTTTTAGGTCCAAGAATTGCATGTTACTGAACTGAGTGTTCATACAGAGACAACCAAAAAAGGGTAGGATGTTCTGTTGCATCCTGGTCTGCTGATTATCAATAGTACTGTCTGCACTCTCCAGCATCCTGTTACAGAATTCCAGGGAATGTGTTCCATGGGGAGAACAGTTCTCCTCAGGGATAGAAACTCCTGATTAGAGGGGGTGTTTTTTTGTTCATGTTCAGCCTGCCCAGGGCTCTGTTGTTACTCTGTGCTCTCACTGATCCTTGGGAAATAAGCCCATCCTTTAGGCTTTGAGGTGAACAGGTCTTTCCAAAATAATGTGAAAACAAAAGTAAGTGCATTTGTTTGAATCCTTAATCCACATATCACCTGAATAGCAGAAAGTTTTACAGCAAATATTTTTGAATGTGTTGTTAAAGGTGGTTTTTATTTTTCTGCTTAAGGAATGCAGTCGTCAGTAAATCCAGCACTGAACTGAAAGGAACAAAAAAAGTAAGGTTCAGATTTTTGTGGCTCAGTATAGCTTGTCTGCCTGCCTTTAAATACCAGTTAGGGAAGCAGAATGTACATAAAAATAAATCAATAACTTGAGAACTTTTTTGGGTTTTGTAGGCTAGAAACAATCAAGACAAGAAGCACCTCTTCAGTGACTCAGACACAGAGAACAGAGGGGATGACAGCAAGACAGAGATTAGTTGGCTACAGGAATCCAAGAGGAAACCTAAACCCCAGATAGTCAATTACAGTAGAAATAAAAAATTAGGGAAACCAATAAGCACAGACAAAAGTAAGAAACTTTTTTCATGTTTCTGAAGAGTGCTGCATGAAGTTTGTCCTTAGGTACTGCCTGCACAGCATGTCATGTGCTCTGTTGCAGATACCAGATGTTTCTGTTGTCTTGTTTCCAAGGAATTTTCAAATCAGTTCTAATCATTTATAAAGGTTGATTTACATAAAGTCTGTATTTTAATGTGGAAAAGGGTTGGAGGATGGGACAGGTGGAAGTTGTTGTCAATTAAAAAAAAAAAAGGCTTTTTAAAATAATGGGCTGAAAGCAGTTACTGAGTCAGTAAGTTTGTGGGCATGAAAGTGCTTCTGTTATTTACAGCTAAACCTAATGGCAAACATTTGAGCATTATGTTGATTTTTCAGGCTATGTTGTAACACCAGATGAATCCCCTGAAGCTGCTTTCCACATGGAGAAACCTAAAGGCAAAAATGCAAAGAAGAAAAAGGTAGATGTAAGTTTGCACCTGGAATTGTATTGTGTATTCAAAATCTCTTCACTACCCACAGAAACTTTTTTAAAGTAACTTTTCGTAAATATGTGACATTTCTTCATGCTTATTTCCAAATAATTTGTTAAATACTGTGTATGCTTTTCAGTTACTATTTTCTTTTTATGTAGTATTTAGTTGGTATTTCAGGCATAATACTGTGAGTTAGAATGACTATTATACATTGATGCTTTTGTTAGTAGACTAATGGTTAAACTCTCTGAGCTGTGGTAAAGTTAAACTTTTTTAGCTGTTTTGAAACAACTTGGTTTAATTACTTGAAATCCAGTATCTGCCTTTTTTTCTTGTATGTTGATTTATTGATCATTCTTAATAAAGTGAAGGTGGTTTTATTCCTCCAAAGGTAAACAAATGTAAAAAACAGAACTCAAGAACTGCTGAAATGACAGAACAAACCTCCAGAAAGAAACTGCCTCGAAGAGCAGCAGCAGCAAAAAATTACAAAGAGCCTTCCAGTTCTGAGTCAGAGAGTGAAGGGCAAATTCCACCATGCACCTCCAAGGAGGAGAAGTCAAAACTGCAGGTATACAGTTGCACTGCACTATTAAAAATCCACTTCTGCCATATTTTTCAAAATTAACTCCGCTCTGTTTGTGTGCTTGGTACTCCTGAATTTTAAGTGCAAGTTGAAATTAATAGAAATTTGTGTGTCCAGTTGAACAAATTCAATGTTTATTGATATTAGAACACCTGATATCCTTATGGATTTAAGTCCTGCTAATAATTTTCCTTCTGTTTGATCATAGAGATAACATGCTCTTTGTCTCCTTTTGTGTACACTTCCTCATGTTTGCAAAAATGTTTCTGTAACATTTGTATTGGAATAGAAACCTCTGAATGGGGCAATCAAGGATTATAAGCAGCAAAAAGCACCCCAGGTTTTATCTGTGGAGCCAAAGAGAGGAGAGAACTGTGTGCAGAAACCACCTGAGAAATCCAAGAATCCTGCAGAACAGAAGGAAATGGAGGTGCCTTCAGCTGAGAGTCCTGCATCTCTGGAGACAATGAGATGTAGGTATTTGGACTTGGAATTTCCAGCAATACAGAGTCAAAAGTTGGAGGTTAATTGAAGATTAGCACAGCAGTACAATTTTACATTTATTTCATGCTTTTAACATAAGAGAAATCCCCCAACTCAGGGTGTTCCACATAACTTAAGGAAGTGTATTAATGTGCCACTGACACTTTTATAGGTTGGTGCAGTTATTTGTCACCAGCATAACCTAGAAAAGCAATGTGTAAGTGTTGGAATGAATCTGGTAACTGCTGAAACAGTGGGAGAGTGCCAAGAGGGAAGTGTGGCAAGTCCTGTGCCAGCACTTGAAGTAAAATTGCACACATCTGAGACTTGGAGACACCTAGAGCTGGAACAGTGAGCAGTTTGGGCCTTTGGCTTGCCTTTTTTAACTTCCATTCCTCATGCTGACAGTAAAGGAATTGTTTTCTAGGTGCTGAAGGACTCTCAGAAGGAAATGTCACTCCAGAGCACACTTCCAGTGAAAGATCTCTTGGTCTTCGGGAGTCATCACCAGAAAACAGGGAGATGTTAAATTCCAAGAAAGGAATCACTCCCAATGATTTCTGTCCCCAAAATAAGAATATTCACAGTATGTGTGCCAATCAGTCCCCTGAGGCAATAGCTACAAAGTCAACATTTGGAAAGAAAAGTTTCTCCCCAGTGTTGACAGAAGCATCTTTGGTAAGAATGGTAACATCTCTCTCAGTCCTTTTAACTGAAGTTGTTCCATTCAGCTGCCAACTATTTTGTACTTCTCTACATCTCCCTTCAATAATGGTTTTGGTTTTTTTTTTTTCTTAATGTGTAGCTCAGCCTAACAACATATAAAACTGTCAGTGGGAAAAATTCCAAGGGAGCTGGATTGGAAACCTGTAACAGTAACGAAGGGTCAAGTTTCCAGCGTTGCTTTTCGGACACAATTCCTGTTAAAGGAAAACCAAAAGATACCACTAAAGCTGCCACCAAAAGCAAAGAAGAGGTATGGTACTAAATTCTTTGCTTTTTGTCTGTTTGATCTGCTTTCCAGCTGGTGATTTTTAAGGGACATCCCTCAATAATGATTGTTTTTGGTTCCTGTGTAGCTCAGCTTAACGACATATAAACCTGACAGTGGAAAACATGCAAAGGGAGCTGTGTCAGAGACAAGGAATAATAATGAAGATACAAGTTTCCAATTTTGCTTTTCAGACACACTTTCTGTTAAAGGAAAACTACAAGATGCCACTAAAGCTCTCACTAAAAGTAAAGAGGTAAGTTAATGCATTCTTTGCTCTGCAGAAATGAGCTCCAGCTTATCCATTTCACCTCCTTTACTGTGGAAGCTTTAAGGGCAATGCATCTCTCTCAATATTAAGCACTATATAATGTCTACTTGGGGCCTGCTTGGAAAATTCTGGTAGTTATTTTTTTAATATTTGAGATAAATATCATATTTGTATGATTTATCATATGGATACAATTTATTGTTTATCATATGAAAGAATTGTATCCCAACGAGATCAGTTATAATTCATATTTAAAAAAATGACAGGGAGTGACTTTCAAAGAAAATATATGATTTTTCACCACATAAATGTGCATTTTTGATGGAGACTTCTAAAAATAATATAATTTGGAAGCTAATAAATCAGTGGCTTTTCTTTAGGGTTGTGAACCACCATCTCCACTGTCTGCTTCCAGTGGGAGTAAAGCACAGTCTTCAACTGAAGAACCTTATGACCCTGTAAATGAGTCAGGTACAAACATTTAATTAAAGCAAAATACTTTCTGTATGTCTCAATAAAGGTTAAGAAAAATATTTTATTTGGCATAAAAATATGACCAAATTGTTATATTTTATATATTTTCAGTAATATTCTCTTTTTAGCCCTTTTCTAATTTTCTCTCATTTAATTATCCCCAAACAAAGCTGAAAATTAGGCTCCAAAATGCAGCTCCAGTGAAGAATTAGTTGTACTCCAAAGAAACAGTTAGAAGCATTCCCAGTCATACTGGGGAAAAAAACTGGGGATAATGGTATTGTCAGGAAATGATGCCAGACTTGCTGATTAGTCAGAGTTCTGTGTTCCATAGAAATCTTCTTGGTGTTTTATATCATTCTCATATCTTAAAGCCAAGACACATAATCCTAGAGTTTGGATCCGACAGGTGAATAAAATCCTCTTTATCCTCCCATCTCGTTGTTTTAAATAAACCTAAAATTAAGCCTTGTGCTCATGTTGATTAAAGGACCAACTGTGCAGCCATTCCTGAAACGAAGATACCACAGTGACACAGAGAGCAGCTCTGAGGAGGCACAGAGCAGCAAAGAGGAGGAAAACACAGGAAGGAGAAGAATCAGTTTAAAGCCCAAAAAGTTATTTAAAACAAATGATGCTGCTGCTTACAGAGGTTGGTCATGGAGTGACAGTTGAATACAGTTGTGCAAGAGTTTAGAATAAGGTGACAAAGCTTTAACAAGGAAATGTAATATCCCAGGAAAAGCATTGTACATATCAAAGAAAAGAAATAAAAATGCTGAGTATTTAGAGATTGTAGCCATATAAAAAGACAGAAAATTTATATGAAAATAGAAAGTGGTTTCAGCCATCTCACTGGTGAAATGAGTTGATATATAACAGAAGCTGCCCTAGGCCCTGTGCTCACTCTGGGTAGGTGCTTTTTCCTCCTGAATTTGACATTATCCTTTTGTACCTCTGCAGTGTCTGAGAGCATCTCCACTCGATCCCTCAATGAGCTCTCTGCTTTGGATGGGCAATTCTGGGAACCTGGGTGTTCAACTCTCAGCATATGTCAGAAGCTCCAAAAAGAATTTACCAAGAAAATTGAGGCAAGCCCCTTCCTGTGCAGTGTCAGCTGGGGGTACATGTGCATGTGGGGGATAGCTTGGCTTCCACCACAGTTAGGTTTTCATGTCCCTTTAAGCCAAGTGCACAGAATGTCAGGAGATGACAGAATTCACGTTTCCTTTTAAGCCTCTTTCAATTCCTTTATGTACTAAACTCTCCAATGACCTTCTCTGCCACGTCTGTTTTACTTTTATTCCATGTGTACTTTCTCTATTTTGAAGGGGTATATTTTCCAAATAACGCACCTTTACTTATATTAGGCAGAATTTCATCAAAATCATAATAACCCCAAGTGTATTTACATGTCACTAAGAGAAAGCTTTTCCCCAAAGGACAGGGGGACCATTTTAAAAAATGTAATATTAAGCAATTAGAGTACTAAACATATTACAGTTTTTTCCCTAAAGTGAAAATAATCTGAATGTAATGTTCAACCACCCTCACAGAACCGCTCCCGGAAAATGGATCATTTTAATAAACAAACATTAAAAGCTGCCCATCAGCATTTGACAACAATGAGTTACCAACTCCACGAGTGCAGGTCAGTAATGACAGATGGACTTCAAACCATCCTTCAAATGCAAGGAATACCTTCTAAAAGGAACCTGGTTTGTTTTGGTAGGATCAGGCAGCTGGACAAATTTCATTTTACTCTCGTCGAGGAGCTGGAGAATTTTGAAAAGGATTCTCAGTCCCTGAAAAACATGGAAAAAGAATTCACGGTTTGTATTTAAACGGCTGGATCGTGGGGAAAAGGGAATTGTTATGGGATCCATAGATTATTCATGTCATCTTTAACTTTAGATGATTAATTTTGATTTTAAAAGCCTTTGTCATTTTGCTTCAAGTTGGGTGAAGTGTCAAACAGTGAATTTGAGGTGTTGGGGTTGGCCAATGCTCTGAGAATTCCTTGGTCGCTACGTGTTTTTCCTATATATATTCACTCTATGAATTCCTGTATGTTTTTCCTCCTAGGATAAACTATTACTAATACTTTATTGGGCTGGTTTTCCAGCTTCTGTGGGGCCTGTGTAAATCCTGTGCAGCTCTGCTGAGTTGTGGGTTATTTTGTTCATATGAGATATTGGTCAGTTTTGGCTTGGAAAACCAGTTCCTATTGATCAGCATCTGTTAATATTTCTTCTTTCCAGACCTTTTGGAAAAAACAGACAAGTACTTTGAGTACTTACATGAAAAATGAGCAGCAGAGGTTAGTGGGCTCTGTCAGTTCTGGGATGAGGTTTGTGGGCTGTTCATCTGAGGTACAAGTCAGGCCAACTGATATTCCTTGTCCAGTTTCTTCCATTAAATAGAGATGGTAGATGAGATGAGAAAATTAAATTAAAATATTACATTACAGGAAAAATGTAATGATTCTCCATCTAAATTTCTCCACATACCTGAGGGACTGTTCCAGCAATGATGATGATATTTATCCACACTTTAAAGTACAAATAGATTACAAATAATGGGACCTATTTGTGGTCTGTGTGGGAAGTTTATACCTAGCAAAGCTGTTTGAACTGTGTTTTGTTCCTTTAGAATTCAGGTTCTTAAAACTTCATTTGAAAAGAATATCTACCATTCTGTTGACTATGAAGAACGTATTTTTACCTCAGAGGTAGGAGGAACTTCTGTTTTGTATGAGGAGCTTTTGTTTCACTCGTTTTAATAATTCTTCAATTGCACCAACAGGTACCAGTACTGACTTTTATTTCTGAAGAAAGACTTTATCCTTAGCATTGTATTGATGATACCTTATTTCAGGTTTTAGTTCTCATAAAATGCCCTTAATTTAACAATATTCACTGGTTTAGGCCAAGATTTCACCCATTAGGAGACATGTGCAGTTAACCAAGATTTATTCTGGATTCCATGGCTTTGTTTATTTTATTTATGAATATTTATGTTATTCATCCCAGAAAGAACAAATTTAAAACACACATCCCTTTCCACAGGCAAGTGGATGCATGTGCATCTCTGTCTCTTAGTTATAAAACATTTAGGGATGTAATTGTTTGCTTAAAAATGTGTCACCAGTTATGAGCAGAGGAGATGCATTCAGGATCTTTTTTGCAGATGCATCTGATGAAAGAAGACATAAAAGGAATCCAAGAGAAACTTCTAAAAGAAATGGTAAATGAAGTCATCTTGCACTCATTTTTATTTATTTTTTGCTGTTTGAACACTAAATTCCTAAGATTTTAAATCCAAGTATCACTGGCATGTTGCACTTCAGACCTTCCCCGGGTGATAAAAGCCACAGGTAGATGTGAATGTACTGGTTTGGTTCTGAGTCTTGATATGTGGAAAAGTATCCTGTTTGATCTGTTAAAAGCAGCATATTCTGTGCACCAGGAGTACAAAATGTTAAATTAAACCTTCCTTTTTTCAAAAGCATGTGACAAGTGTGATGTTTTTTGCACAGCAAGAAGAGGAGCTGTGCAGTGTTCGCAGAGGATTGCAGACCCTGTTTCGATCAAAGACTGAATTCTGAGGGGAGATTTTTCAGATTCCTTCCTGAACTTCAAGGTGAATATAAACACTCTTTTATAATGGAAAATTTGACTTTTTTTTTTTTTTTTTACACTCAAGGAAACTGTTGTAATGAAACCATATTTTCCTTAATAATATTAAAATCTTTGTGGATAAAACTTCTCCACTTATCTGTGAGATTTGGGATTATTTTACTGAACCTGCTAAAAGGTAATATGTCATTTTATTTTAGCACGTACTTTTAAATATGTCTTTAACAATCTGCAGAGGTTATTTAAATGACTGCCAGAGGAGTCACATTGAATTTCACTTTGAATCTTTGTTTTGGGTCTGTATGTACAGAAGACCCACTTTGTCTGATCCAGAATGGAGTCAGAAATTATTTAGGGATCGAGTCATTATTTAGGGATGGTTTGATCTCAGTCTTGTTTGTGGTATTAGACTTCAGCAGGAGTTTCTAAGAGAAAACAACACTCTAAACACTCGTGTTTGAACTATGTTGAAAATAGTTGTATTAAACAAGTCCAGAAAAATATATATTGTCTGTTTGGGTTTTTCCCACGATGATGTCACTGCTGTTTTTATACAAATCAATAATATACATTGGCACATCAGTCAGATAAAGCTGCTGCACAAATATTTTGTGTAAGAATTTTAAAAACATGAGGCTGTGTTGTGTCTGGAAATCATTATACTGAAATTACCAGTAAATAATTGGGTCCGCTCATGCCACCTATGTAAGTGTACTAATGCCTTGCTCCTCTTTCTGAGCCTCAGGTTTGTGTGGTTTGGGGGTTTTTTTGGCCTGTACTCAGTGTGTTCTCCACTAGATGGACCTCCTGAGCTGGTAAACTTGCCACTGGTCTAATTGAATTTCATCTGCATGAAACGGGAGTTTTCTCTGAATTGTACAAGGTTTTTAAAAGTGCACTGGAAGGTCCAAATTATCTCTTACAATGAGGGTACGTTGGAAAAATAATACAAGTGCCTTATTTTTAGTTAGGGACAGGAATTGGGCGCTGCAGGCCTGTTTGCCTCTTCCATTGGGAAGGAGCTGCACAAGGAGAGCCTCCCTGAGCCACACCTGCCTTCCATGGTGCCATCCTGGTTCCCAAGCCCAGTCCATGGCCCAGGGAGTGCAGGCAGCGTCCAAACATCCCCATAGACTTGCCAGCAGCAAGCAGAGTGTCATCAGGGGATCAGTGGCATCAAGTGTGGCTCTGGAATTCTGTCTCCACAGGAGCAGAGCAAAGGCTGGGCTGGTTGTGCTGGAAGGACGTGCTGGAAGGACAGCAGAGAGCAGGGGAAGGAGCAAAGCTGTCCCTGCACAGCTCCAACATGGTTGAGTTGCATCAGTGACAAAGCTCACAGGCAATGTTTGGCATTTAAACAGCTCTAAGTTACCCTTATAATATTTTTATCTTTATTTTACTTTCCAACATCATTTTAATGTGTTCTATACAGCATTTATTAGCAATGGAAGTATGGATTGTTACTTTCATGGACTATAAGCCAAGTTTAGTTTGTAGTTAACAGTGGCTCATCTGCTGTTCTCACACTAAAAATGCCTCTGCTGAAGAAACTTTTCTCTCCTTTCTGTTCAGCCTTTATGTATATTGCATCTGAACTCTCATTATATCGTTCTTAAGAATTAATACTATTGTATTAATAATCAGATTAAAATGATGGATAAATATAGTAGTAAGTTAAAAAGCTAGTTATAATGATGCATATTTCTGTGAAAATCCAGCAAGTTAAAAAATTGCACTAAAGAGGAAAAAATACATCTTTGGATCAGGTGGTTGGGTCATTCAGGTCCTCAAATGACAGTCAAACAGGTCAAACATGAAAATGTTAGACAAAGTGACAGCCAGCTCCAACAAAGCCAGCCAGTGTCACCCACCCTGGCCAGCACCTCTGCCAGGAGTCCTCAGTTCCCTCTCGTTGCCTTAGTGACACACAGTGAAGTGTTGCTGTGTTCTGAGCTGCCCTTCTCCAGGAGCAGGACTGTGTGTGAGTCCCTCCCCACCCTGAGCACAGACCTGGCTCTGTGTGCTGACTGTTCCCCACCTGCAGCAACTCAGTCGTAGTCTGTGGCATCCATTTGAAACACTGGATTTTATTGTTGGCACACTCCATGGAATCAGCTCAGTGAAGCTGCGAGACCAAGAATGCCTCTCTCAGGTTCTTAACATTGAATGGCTCCCTAAAGTTATAGCACTGAAGAGTCTTGCAGAGAAATGTTTGGGAGTGTATTCACCATTTTGTTCTTGTCTCAGGTGTGTTTTCCAGCTGTGTTTTATTTTTTAGTAGTAATTTGAGTAAATTCTCAGCTGCTCCTCCATGTCAGGCATTATTAGAATGTCTGGCTTTACATTTTTCTCAGCCAGTTCTATCTGCTTTGTTATTAGCACTTAGTAACTTTTTTCTTCTTACTGTCAAGAAAGCATTAAAATCATTTGTTTGCCAAACATCAAAGTACATTGTTACATTTCTACCTGTGCTTGTCCAATTTAGTCATTTTGAATGAGAATAACAGTGAACTTAATTGTCATTCTTTAGAGGGTCAGAGCCTCAGGTAGTGGAGGATGACAATCAGGTTCTGCTATTCCATGAGATGGAAAAACCTTAGTTGGGATCTTCTTTTTGCAGACTTCATGTTGATGAAGAAGTGCAGTGGTCTGGTGCAGAATAATTATAATCTCTTCCCTTCCCAACTGTCCCTGGGAAAAAAAGAGCTTTAGGAAACATGTTCATTTCCTGCAATAAGTAGTCATTTAATTAAAGAACAAAAGTAACAGGAATCAAAAATGCTTGCAGCTGTGATTCTGTTAGACATTATATAAAAAAGAATGAAATTATAATACATTAAATTAGTTTTTAGAACATGAACTGAAGTGTTTTACAAACTAATTGTGGCAAGTTCAAAATGTCTCGTCAACATAATACTGGATGACAGTGTGTCATGTCCATTTATGTCAGAGGCCTTGGAATGGTAAAGCCTGTACATGCACAACATCTCCTCTTCCAAGACAGGCTGCAAAACAGTTCCAAACAAGTGTGAAAGGAGAGTAGGAGGCTCTTCCAAGTAGCTTTGCTTCAGTCTTTGTCAGCAGCTCATCCCAATCCCAGGCCGTGGCTCTCCTGCCTCCAGAGCGAGGGGCAGCCCTGGGCTCTCTGTCCATAAGTGCTGCAGAGACCTCAGCTCAGAGTCCTTCCTTCACACAAACACCAAGGGATCCTGCTCTGAACTTGAGGGAAAGACTCAGATATTCCCTGATGCGTGTTCAGCAGCAATATCAAAAAGTAAAGACAGATTCTTCTCAGAAGAAAATTTCTATGGCCTGTGAAATCTGGGAGACATGAGAGACATTCATCAAACAAAAGGTAGTTCAATTCTCTGTTAGATTAACAAAAATTTAAAAACCCCATAAAACTATTTGTTCTGTTTAAAGGTACAGTAACAGTGTTGAAGAATATCAGCACCTCTAAGTCTTCATTTTCACCATGTACCAGGACTGTAGTGCAGGGACGATCCTCAGGGCCCAGTTTAACCAGTTACAGCAATTTGGGAGTGCAAATGCAAATACAGGTGTGGGGTTGATTTGAGGTTAGCAAATGAAGCCACAGGTTGTCATTGGTGGCAATATTCTTTATTGTGTGGTGATTTTGTTCTTTGTAAGAGCTAACAATGTTGATCTGATGTTTCATAAAGTCTGAGGACCTACTGTTGATGGAATGTGTGATTATGAGTCTGGAATAAATATCCTCTTGCTCTGTAGGCTTGTTCTTTAGGCTGAGATACACAATTAAAGTTCCAGTCATTTGAGCCTTAGCACTAACTATAAATTGTAAGCCTGTTTATTCCTAGTATCCTGAACAAATTTCCAAATCTATCATTATCATCTACCTAAACTCCCCAGGTAGCTTCAGTTGGAGAATGTAGGTGTCACTCTGACTGACACTGAGCCATCCCCTTTTCCCCTCCCATGTTTCATTCCATCAGTGCAGTGATGATTTTTGCCCTAAACACTGAGTTCTGTCATGTTAAAAGGGTCTTAAATTGCAGGAACAGTCTGGAATTATATAAATATCACATTGTACATTGCATTTACAGCTGAAGTGTGTTTGCCTGGACCATCTGCTCTTTGACCAGCCCGAGCTCAGTTAAACTGGAATTCATTGTGAGTTCAGAAATAAGCCTGGGAATGTGACAGAGGGTGACAAATACTCCAGACTCGTTCCCTCTCCTGACCTGCTCCAGTCCTCACCTGACTGCCAAGAAGTTCCCTGGGGGGTTGCAAGTGGCCTGACAGGGGATCCTGAAATCCCCAGGCTGAATCCATTAGAACAAATCCAATTAGCACAAGTGCATTACCCAGGGGCATTAGGTGTGTTTGTTACTGCAGGTAGAATCTTCTATTTCTTAGCAGGCAAGCTGCAGTGTTTGTGATAATGTTGCAGACTAAAGTACATTTAATTCAGAGACCTTTATACAATGTGTTAAGTTGTTCTGCTTCAAAAAACTCGTTTTGTACATTTTACCCTACATTTAATTTTTTGTCCTATCTTTTGGATCTTTGGTGCAAGGAATGCTGGCTGAGGGATGCTCTGGAGAAAGTCTGCTGGGTACATGCTATTAAAAGCCCCAACAAAATCAGAAAATCCAGATTCTGAACAGGAAGAGAAATACTTCCATTTTCTTTTAAAACATATTTGCATATTCTTTGCATATTCTTCTCCCACATCATGTAAGAATAAAATGTACAGATTCAAGACTCAAGAGACTGTTTTTAGCAGGCAATGGAAGTAAATAGGTGGAAAACTGACCTTGTCAAATGTTTGCTGGATGCATGTACCTCCATTTCATTGCTTTTGTACTCGTTCAGCTCTTTCCGAATTGCTGCCTGGGGGTCGAAAATAGAAAAACAAAGAATTATATATTAAAAGTAATTTTATATTTGTGAGCACTGCAAAATGCCAGACTTGCAGAACAGTTTTCTATAGTAGAAACAGCAGGTATTGGGTATAGCAGAGTCCTCTGTGCTGGCAGAGACACAGAATATTTAGGTTCTATGGATTGGTGACACAACCCTTCTCATTCATTATTGATTGCTGACAGGGCCACTGCTGTCTAGAAGCACTTCTGACAGAATAACACCCCAGGGCTTATTGTCTCACATTTAATAAGATTCCACTTAAAATTTATTAAAGACTAACAGGAGTTGCCAAGCAATTGATCCTTTTTCCAGTCCAGCTCCTGACCCTGACTCCCCGATGGGAGCCACCAGCACATGCAGTTGAACTGTCATTTTGGTTTTGCTTATGAACCTGCCTTGTTAGCAATAATTGAAACTAGGAAAAGCCTAATTTTAACAAAAGCTGAGTACCTACAAGGAAAATACAAAATCATTATTTATTGATTACTATAGAATATTCACCATTTTGCTCAGGAGAAGAGCTGCTGGAGGAGAAATGCTCTGTTCCTTTTCCATATGAGTGCTCTGAACCCATTTGTTTTTTTTACTGAGGATGGAGACTGAAGGGTTTGAGCTCCACATCTCAGAACAAAACCACGAGTAACAGTCCTGTGTTTGCCATTTTGCCAGTACATCTCAGCTCCCTGCTCCTCCTGCTTCCTGCAGCCCTGAAACCTCCCAGCTTATCCAGCAGCACTTCCAGCTGGAATCTAGAGCTGAACTGCTCTTACTGCTCAGGGACCTCAATGTGACAGTTTGACTGGGATGGAAATCAGTGAGTGGTAGGTATGTGACACAAACTGAGTGTTTGTTTGTGCTCCTGAGAATGTGGGTCAAGTGACTCCTTGAGCATTCATAGGGAAGAGGAGAGGAAATCTTTCAGTGTTTAGAAACATAGGAGAGAATATTTGCTTGTCTGGGACAAAACTTCCAGTCTGAGAAGAAATGTTAATGTTATATTGGCTGGAAATGGTTTTGAGTTGGAGCCCAATGATTGTATCCACCTTTTTGGGTGGGCTGGGCAGAAGTCCTTCCAGCACTAAATAGGCATTTTTATAAATAGCATTTTTCCTGACAGAATGCATTGGTCAGTGTGATCTCAGCATGGAAAATCATGGTGAACTGTACAGAGATTAAATGTCCCAGTGGTTAAATGTCGTTGCAGAATGTGATGTATCATTCCAGACAAAGCAAGGAGAAAGCAGTTGGGTGTGATTTTAGCTCTGGCAGTACCTTGTCTGCTGCTGAGAGTCGTGTCCATGGTTTGTCTGCTCTCCTGTCGTAGTCCTGTGCCTTTGCCACTTCCACATAATCACTGAATCGAATCAGGATTTTTCTGTCTCTCAGTTCATCGACTGTAGGTCTCTGGTTAAGCTGTATTCAGTCATTTTGAAAAATAAAACCAGGGTTAATAACAAAGGTTTCAGTAAAATATGCGATTTTTCTGCTTCTTACCCTAGTGTGCATTTATGTGGAGGGAAAACCACCCAACCCTTGGAAATTTCAGGGAATATTAATCATTTGGAGGACCATTAGCAGAGTAGTAATGGTTTAAATGGGCTGCAGCACAGTGCCTTTAGAATGGACAAAAGAAAATATTTTAACCAGGCTACCAGTCAAAGGCACTTGCAAAATGTAAAGGTATCCTGGTGGATTTGGTAAGTTCTCTGGATGACACTGGATGCTGTTGGGGTGTTCTGCAGGCAGAGGCAGATTGTCTGGATGAGATTCTCATGGCTGGATCCACTGTAAGAATTTCAGTTTGGCTTTAGTGAGTTATCGGCGTGTTTGGTTTACAATTCCCGTAGGGATTCCCAGGAACAGAACAACAACAACTAGTTCTGGGAATACTTCAAAAGCAAAGAGGAATGTTCTGCTGGAGCACACCTGGGGCTCAGCAGGGACTCAGCTCTGCCAGCTACTGCTCCAATGAATGAAAATGTCCTTTTCTAGCAATACATACCCATTTTCTGACTTAGAGTTTATATGTAAGTATCCTACTAAGTCTCACGGAGCTGAGAAAGGTAGAAATTTTTATAATTCCTATTACTAAACACTGTGAGACACTGCTGAGGAGGTTGTATATTAAGGGAGGTTCTGTGTAATAATGACTGGTTGATGTTACAGTAGCTGTGCTAATTTCTAGAATTTCTGTTAGGTAATTTCTACAAGCTAATAGCAGGTATTGCAAGTTTTTACCTTTCTTGTCAGTCTCTGTTTGATTTCCCTTCTTTCTTCCTGCTCCGTCTGATCATTTCGTTCTGCGGAGAATATAAAAAAAAAGATGACTTTCCTCATGAGGGAATTTGGTGTTTTCCCAAGTTCCAGGCAATAATGAGCACAGAAAAACAAGGAGCTGGTTCTTGGTTGTGTTAAGTCAGTTCATCTCTGTGTCATGTATCAGAACATGGAGCTACCTCTCTGGGAGGACGAGGCATTGCTTCCAAGGGCAGGTTCCCTGTGCTCTGAACTCCAGCTCCAAGCAGATTTAATGAAACAGCAGCCACACCAACTCTCCACTTGTGTAAACTTGAGAAGGAAAATCAAAATATCCCATAGCTGGTTAATGACCATGTTTTACTCTCCACATTGCTGGAGCCATTCATTGCTCTTGGATGCTGAGGAGCCTTATTGCAGCAACTCCAGGGAAAGTATGCTCTGTCCTCTCTCCTGGTTTTCTCAGGCTACATGGTGGCAGTGCTGCAGTGCTGGGCTGTGACCTGCACGTTTTGCTTTCCCTGCTCCTCCTGCCATGAGAAGCTCTTTGTCCTCCCGGGGGTTCCTTTGCAGTGCTCTGTCCTACCCCAGCCAGCCTGGCTTTGTGTGTTGTGCCTATTAACATTCAAGCCGTGAGAACTCCTCCACACTGGCTCTAAAAATAGCCTGGAGTGCTGTAACACTGCTGAAATCCATCCCCTGCCTTAGGAAACAAGTTAATGGCGTTTCTATTTCCAGTACTATCTGTTACTAAATCAGGAGTGAGCCCATGACCTGAACAAAGCTGCAGAGAAAGGTTTAACCATTGTGGGATTCTCCGGCTGCTCCTGTGGAGCTTATTACACCACTTGCATTAGGTATTTCCAGTGTTAAACACACATGTGATTTCTAACGTGCCTCAAAAAACCACCAACAGTGCAGCTGAGCTTCCAAAAAGCTATTTTTGATAATGAAGTGTTCTCCCTGATTTTTATGCTCGTTAGACTACACTGAACTGCAATCATAAGTATCTATTTAAAGTAACGTAGTAGTGCAGAGCTACAACTGGCTGTAGTAGAAATGTAAATCAGAGAATTTAAAATGCTGTAATGTGCTTTATTGTAGTTCAGTGGCAAGGCACGAAATGTAAAGAGAACAGGTCAGCTAAAATTACTGCTGTGTCAGGGATGAGCAGCTATTTCAGTGGGGAATGTTTAAAAAGAGAACAGGCTTTAAAAAGCAGAGGGTATTCTTAGATGTAGAGACACCTGCAAGAGGTTATTCATTCAGCTTTAATTCACCCCTTTTAGAGTAGATATTTCTATATGTATTTTTTATTTAAAAAAGAGAATTTTCCATGGCATGGTGCCTTTCTAAGATGTGGTGTGATATGCGGTGAGAGAATTGCCCAGAGGAGCTGTGGCTGCCCCTGGAAGTGTCCAAGGCCAGACTGGATGGGGCTTGGAGCAACCTGGGACAGTGGAAGGTGTCCCTGCCCATGGCAGGGCATGGAACAAGATGAACTTTAAGGTCCCTTCCAACCAATCCATTCCACGATTCAATGACTCTAATTCCTAAAGGAAAGCCAAAAATATACATTTCTGTTAAAAAAATGCTTTTCCAAGTATATTCAACGTGCAGTGACCCATTTCTATTTGACATTCACTCGGGTTCAGTGCTTATTCCCAGCTCTGAGAAATAAAAGAAATAGTCCTTTTACAAAAAATAATTAAAAAAAAAAAAATAAAAAAGAGGAAGATTTGATAGGAAATGCTGGCAAGGGCATTTTAGAACTCAGGCATTATTACTGAGACAATCCAGAGAGGCTTTTCCCACCCCCATCACTCTGCCCACACAGATCCATTCATTACTGAGGGCTGGGTTTATAAGTCTCAGCAGAGATGCTCCCAATCCTGAGGGGGCCTGGGCAGTGCTATCATTCATTCTGCTGCTCTGCCAGTTCTTCAGGGAACCCTCAGCTCTGCACGACACTAAAACAATTGCTTGAGCTAAGAATGAAATAAGAATTGTACACAGTGGTTCAAGAGATGCCTCCTTGAATGTGAAAATCAGCTCTTTGTTGAGGACAGTGGACACATCTGACACCTGGGTTGTGATTTTAGTTCATGCTTTTCATGCTTGGTGGGAAACCAGCAGTGTTTCTATAGATAAAGGACTTGGAAGATGAACAAAATTATAAGAAAGTGTTGGCTTTCAGTTTGCTTTTTATGTGTTAATCTCAGAAACATCTCCCTAAGGGAGATAAGAAATCACTTTTTGAGATCTTGCTGAGATTCGCTTTAAAATAACAGGAGTTGCACTTAGGCTTGTGCAATATGCTTCTCTTTTTGCCAGAGTTGTACTAATGTGACTTGTAGGTCCTTAAGAGAGCTTTGGGGGTAGCATTGCTTCTGTCAGCAGTATAAACTATGAACATCCAAGGGGTTGGGAAATTCAGAGTTTGAAGCCGTGCAACCCTTTGTACCTGGAGGAGGTTGTGGTGATTTCACTGAAGGGCATCTGTACTCTACAGCTTTGCATGTCACACCCAATCCATGGAGGGGTTTTATAAAATCCATAACAAGGCTATTGAAGTCTATTTTAAAAGCTATTTTAAAGTCCATAACAAAAATTTCTATTAATAAAAGGAGCCTTTACTAAGTTCTGAGTTCACTCAAAACCGAGAGCAGAGCTGTTGCACCTGTCCAGCAGTTGAGGTTTATACCTGGCACAGCTCTGTGGTGACTGTAGCTCTTCACAGGATACTCAGCTTTTTATATAATGGCAGAGGTAAATAAAATGGAAGTGGTTCTGATCTCAGCTGAACCTGTATAAAGCCTGAGCAACTCAACAGAAGTCAATAAATTTACTCCATGCTGGAAGCTCTTTAAATAAGATACAAATCCAGCCCAGTATGTTTAGCTGGAATTCAGGAACTATCTTTAATTCTGCTTTATCTTCTTTCTGCTTTATCTCCCTCTAAGCTCATTATATGAATGTATTCAAACTTTTTTATTATTGAAGCTGGTCAGTTTAACCCAGATTAAGGATGTAACCAGCACACTTTAAAAAGTAAACATAAAAGAACAGATTTTTCAGTAGAGATCAGCTCTTCCTTAGCCAGGAAAAAACCCAAAGAAACAGATTTTCAGAGATCTTGGTTATTGACTCTTGAAAATCTGACCCAACCTATTTCAGAATCTTGGGTTACTGCTTTTTCTTGCCTCTTGTGGTGGATGACAGGTGAAGTTGGCCAAGTTCATCCCTCACATTTCAAGGGGTGTATCCTTTTCTCATGGAGCTATGCACATGGTAAATACAGTTAATTTTACTGGGTGTGATCTGTGCATTGGAACAGTACAGAAAATACTGGTAAATATATGTTGACTATGGAATTTCTTTGTGTTAAAACTGAAATGAAATCCCGGTAACTTCCATGGCAAGAGCACAAGGGGTTTTTTTAGAAACCACTAAGAAAGTTCTGAGACATTAAATTTTAGGTAACACAATGTAGGTAACATTTTAGTAGCAAATTACAAGCCTGTGATTAAATATAAATTAAATTGCATAGGCAGCATTGCTTGTATGACAAATTTATGCTTGTTTAGTGAGAAATTATAGTTCACATTATTCTGGGTTCTGTCTTTCAACACTAACTAGATCACGAAAATAAAAGAAGCAATAAACTTTTCCTTTAAGCAGATAGATTCCCCCTCTCTTATATCTAAGACAATTTCAAATCCCCCTCTCACCTTCCCCTAGCTTAGAGGATTCCCAGTAAGGAAAGGGTTTATGTTCCTCACTTGTTTGATCCCCTGCTCAGAACACCAACCTTTAGGAAAAGAGTTGCAAGTTTTGCCTTGAGAATTTGAGAGATGTTGAGAACACTCCCCTGTGGCAGCATCTGTAACAGTCCTGGGACTGTCCCTCTGATAACTCTGACATCTCAGAATGATCTTTGACTTGTCTTTGGGAAGATCTCCAGTGGCATAACAAATGTATTTTAGGAGAACCACCCCTCTGTAAGGGATTCCCCCTTCCACTGCAGCCTCCATGTGTGGTTTGCCTTGACAATCCATGTCTTGAGAAATGTCACTCCCATTCTCATGGCACTGAGGGAATTGTATTCCCTTCTTGGAGAGCCATAACAGTGTAATCAGAATGAAAATTATTTTCGAAAGCCTGAATCTGAACAGTTCTTTTCTGTCCTAAATTGCATGTCTTTGGGAAAAATTAAAACTTTTAGGTTCAGAAAATAATCCCAGTGAATGAATTTGTCTATTTAAAAATAATAGGTTCTGGAAATGCAATCGCAGGTTTCAACAAATGCACATAAAATAGTTTAGGAAAAAAAATACTCACGTTTAAGGATATTCCTCCTTTCCAGCTCCTCAACAGCGGGTCTTTGGCTGAGTCGCCTGCGGAAAAACACCAAAATCACATTTTGTACCATGCCTGTTCTTTGGAAAGTCTGCAGGATTCTGAGTTCTGGTTGGTGTTTTCCTCAGGAGGGAACTACAAAATCTCTCTCTAGGACTAGTGAGGAAGAAACTAAAAAAAGGAATGCTGGCAGCAGAATTCTTTCTTGTATTATTTTTCCCAAATGCCAGCAATGCAGGTGAAAGTTCTCCTCTAGTTTGCTCTGCTGCCAGTGAAAGGCTTCCTCAGAACGTGCATCCTTTCCATCCCACTTTCCAGACAGTCAGTTGGAACCAGTTCTCTCCAAGGGTAGAATTCACTCCCGAGGGGGTGTTCAAGGTGGTTATCAAAGGAGTTTCACCGTGATTTTCTGTAGCTCTCACTGCCTTTCCCTTTAATCACGCGGAGCAGCGGATTTCCTTTGCTCCAGTAACACCAGTGGTGCACCCTGACAAAATGCAGACTGGCCAGAAATGAAGCTTTCCTGTGGTTTCCCGAGCACACGTTGCCCAGCCCAGTCCAGCAGCTCTGCTCTGCTCTGCCTGCTGGATGCAGCTCGTGTGCTGCTCGCAGCCTCACACTGTCTGAACAGAATGTCTTGGTTTCACCTCCCCTTTTCAGTAGTGCTGCCTCAGGATTGAGTCTTCAGATCATATGATCGGTGCCACAGTGATTTTATTCCGCATACTAAATGAGAGTTCCCCACGAGACACTGCTCATATCTGCAGAGGATCTCAGGTACAGGGACCCTCCCCTAGGCAGGCACACACACAGGCTGCATCTGCTGGCTTTCATGGAATAATCCAGCCAGCAGACAGGGAAGAGTTTCGGATGCTCTCTGGGCTGTGTTCTGGCAGCGTTAAGGATTCTCACTGCCTGCTCTCAGCAGATGTTGCCAAGCCAGAGATGAAGTTACAGAGACAAAGAAACACTCAGAGCAGGGACCACACTGCAAACTGCTGCGGCAGTTATTCCTCTACTGTGCATGGGAAATGAATGAATGATTATAAAGTCATGCTGTAACAAGATCTACATCTTATCAAACACACAAGAGATAGAAAAATGAAGTAACTGTTAATAGACCATAAAAGAACTGGTAAGAGTAACTGATTCCACTTTCTCCTTGTTTTGTAAGCCTTACCCAATATATCTGTAAAATCAACTCTGTAGTCCTGTGTTATCAGACCAACAAATCCTTACCCTTTTTTAATTAATTTCCCTGAGATCACTGGAAAAACTCTCATCTTTGGCAACAGGAAGGTACCACAACTACTACACCAGATTCCCACAGAAAACTTAGATTACATGAGCTTTTGTGCTTAGGAAACACCTACAGCCTGACTCTTATTTTTTCTATGTAACACTCTGTATCCCCTAAACTTCTTCTCTCAGCCTCTGGGTTCTGTTGAGTAATAAGCCAGATATTCCAGCAGCAGAAGCTGCAATAATCCAAACGGGAATTACGCTGAAATGCCCTAGTAAAGAATTAAACATGTATTTTTAGTTCCTGTTACCCTTGGACTCCTCCATCCTCACTCATTTGCCTGTATGTCTCAGAAATGACACAACTCTGAATAGGTTTTGTTTGAAACAGATTAAAGTGCATTTTATAATATAAATCAGGGAAGAATAACTTACTCTGAGAGCTTGTCTGCAAACGAAAGGTCTACCCAACCTGCTGCTCACACACCTCTCACTTAACCATTCTTAATTACAGCTCTGTCATGCAAGATTGATAGATTCTCCTGAATCTGTACATTAGATTCCAGAAGCCTCTTGTACACTGAGGGATTAAAAGCCTAACAGAAGTGATTAAAGCAGTATGAGAATGCAAATATATACAAATGCTCTGTATTTATATATATATATATATATATATATATAGTTATAATATGTACAATGGTTGATTATTTAAAACCCTGTGTCCACTTTTGGCTTTGATAAATAAAAACTAAGTGCCCGTATTTCTGTGCATACCCTCAGCTTTACACACAGCAGAAGGAAAAGGTGTAGACGTGTGTACATGGGGGCATGTGTACATGGGGGCATTACAGGTTTTTTCCTGAGTTTTTCAGAGCTATGGACCACACTTCCAAATTTTGTGTCACAGTCACAAAACTGGACGTGGACTTTGCTTCAAAATAAAATTCTAACAGGATTTCAGGAAACTGGGGATGGGGTGAAAACACCAAATAGAGCAAGAGTCATGATCAAATGAGAAGTGGCAAAAACCCACTGACACTGTTGCTACCAAAGCACAGGGACATTTTGTGTCTATGTGTTATTTTTTCTGTTCAGGAGAAGCCTCTCTCTGCCCAGACAAAACTTTCACTTCCGTTCTCAGCTGCTGTGGGGTGGCTGGGCTTGGGGTGAAGGGGAAATGAGGGAGTTGGTGAAGGTGAAGGGCTCCAGATGCTCCACCAAGGGCTGGAACAGGGGGCAGTGGCTGCGATCACAGCCCAAAGGGGGACACACATATCCTCACTGAGCTGTGCTGGAGGGAATCAGGGCACGAGAGACCCTTTCTGCAGGGGCTTTCCTGCACCCGGGAGGAGCGTGGCTGCTTGTAGAGTGAACTCACTGCCTTGACTGGTCATCCCTCAGAGCAAGAAACGCATGGCTGCTGTGGGTGTGAGCGGAGCCCGTCCTGCCTGAACTGCTCTGAGGGTCTGGGAGGATAGAGGAGGGGACTTCACCCCCCTAAGCCGCACTTTGTTTCCTCAGAAGGGGACTCAGACCCCCTGACACCGCTGACTTCCCTCAGAACCAGCCTGCAGCCAGGCTCAGAGCGAGAGAACAAACACATTCCTGAGGGCTCCTAGCAGGGCAGAAGCTCAGCAGAGCAGGGGGAATCCCTGTCAAAAATGCACATCCCTCCTGAAGGGAGCTTTCACATAAGAAACCGTTTCAGATGAGTTTGTGTTTCTGCTCAGGTGAGCTGTTGTCCGGGCGCTGTGGGGCTCCGAGCAACAAGTGCTCTACTTTGGATATTTATTCCGTATTTTCTCCAAAGCAGTTACAATGTGAAATCCTGCCTCTGGCAGAACCTGAAACACACCCTGCACACTGAGCTGGACGTGTTTCCCTGGAAGGGACTGTCCATCCCTGCGAACAGCCAGCACCGTGGCCTTGGAAACCTCAGGGACACCTGGCCAGGTAAAATGGCTGCCGGCTCCCCACACGCCATGGCCAGGGAGCGCAGGCCAGGAACCGGGCACTGAGAGGCTGAGGGGCTGGAGAGGGGATGCTCAAATCCTGCTCAGTGAAAAGAAACTCCAGCTGAATAACAGTTATCACCAGAGCAGGGGAGCCAGGGTGTGGAGCAGGCACCTGCCATGATGGAGCCTTTGTGAAGGCTAAAAACTGATCCCTCTGTGGCTCTGGATGGTCTCCAGAGGCTTTGCAAAGAGAGGGGTTTGTATCAGACAGGTGCAGGCCATTTTCAATCAGAGTCCTGGCTCATTTCCTGTGGGTCCAGTAAAGTCCCTGCACCTGAGTGTGGGTGGTTGCAGGGTTTATCCTGCTCTCAGACTGGCTGTGGTGCTGCTCGGCAACTCTGTAGGAGCCATCAGAAGGTCTGAGGTGGGCACAAGGCTCCAGCACTGCCGCAACACAGACGTGGCCATGGCTGGGTAAGTCCTGTGCTTTCCATTTCTGTTGTTTTTTTCACTCAGGGACTCACAGCCCCACACGGACTCACCTCGGTGAGGTGACTGTAAGCTCTGCAGGGAAGATTCACATAATCCTCTACTCCGGTTGTGTCACAGTAATGATTTCCTTTCAGTTGATTTAGATACCTATTTCTTGTTTCTGGGAAAAACATCAAATTAATGCTGTTGTGTTCCTGGATGTTATTAAAATCTGGGTTTGAGTATTTTAGTACTGCCTGCTGAGGCAGGAGTGTTCCTTCTGTGTATCTCTGCAGGGCCAGCCGTTGTTGGGGAGGTCTTGAAACTTTCTTGAAAGCTCTCAAGTAACACACAGGAAAGTCCTACCTCTGTCCAGATCTCCCACAGTGTCATTGGTATTGCCGTGGTCTCATGTTAAGAGTATCCAGTCCAGGAATTTGCTTCCTTGTTAGCTTAAAGTGAGGGATGCCAAGAGCAGCAGTAAGTGGAGCTGAACTGGCAGCTCCTCAGAGGCAACTGCAGCTGCCTTGGGGAAATTGGGCAGAACTGGAGGCACCAGTGTTGCTTTTCTGTAAATGGTGTTTGGACATAGTTCAGAGTTTGCTGTACATGTGTCAGTGATGCTCCAAGTCTGGATAGACACCACAATCTGAATACTTCCTCATAATGCTAAAGTAGCCACCATAAGAGTGTGGGGATGGAAGGGGATGGGCACACAGTGCTACGTGTGCAGCTATTTCTTAAGGTCAGAAAGGTTACAAAGGTTCTGCATTATTGTTGTTTTGTGCAAAGCAAGCAAAAACCTCCAAGCACCAAGTGTTCTTCAGCTGTTTAACCTTGGGGAGTGTTCTGGGTATATTTTCAGTCTACCTTTAGAATGTTTTCTCGAGAAATTTGAGGCCAGAAAGACAACTGGATACACGTATATATTGCTATCTCAGAAGCCAAAGGCTTTCCTTGCTCCCATATCCTCTCCACTGTTACTCCTGTGGGTGAGAGGAGCAGGTCAGTGCAGGTGTAGCTCAGTCACCTGCTTGGCCCCAAGAACACCCCACAGGTACAGCCATGTGCACTGTGGGTCTCAAACCACCTCTGGCGCTGAGAGTTTGCACATGGCCTCGAGGTGTTTGTTTTCTCTGTGCAATGTGCACATGGGAGCCCTGTGACGTCGGTGAGGGTTCCACACTGGCTCCCCAAGGGGCAGTAAATCCACCTTGTCTGGCTGTTCCCCTTGATGAACACATGTGGTGTATAATTGCAGCAAAACAGGCTGCCCAGGGGGAGAGCAGGAGAGTGCTGCCCTACCAGCCCCATGCGTAGGAGGTTTGGTGGAGTGGGCTGCAGCCCTTCACCATGAGAGTCCAGTGGGAGGTCCCACTAACAATCGTGTTTGACATGTGCTGGCATCAGAGTCAAGGGGAAAACCACAAACTGCTCGTCCCCTCTGGAGCAAGGTCACATGTCTGTGAGCCCAATGTGAGCACATGTGCCTGGGACTGCTGGTCAGTAGATCAATATTTACTTCACACAGCCAGATTGACTCCTTCACATTTAAGGGAATGGGACCAGCATTACACCAAGGTTGACAATATTGGACTGTTACAGGTGACTGAATCCTCAGCAGTCTGTGAATTTGTATGTATCAGGGTCTGCTGTCAGATGGGCAATGCATCAATATGTCCTATGAACAGGAGACACTGCCAAGTTCTCTGTCCTCAGTGACCCTCAGCAGTATCTGCCTTGTCCATGTTGGAATTGCATCCCAGCAAAGCCACAGCAAGCTGTGGGCTTGCAGTTATGGGCACAAATAGCTGATGAGGTACAGCCCACTTGTGTGCAAATGGGGCTATGCTGACTTGCCACACCTCAGACAGTCCTTTTCTAGTTCTTCTTACTGGTCTGCGCTCCCCTGCTTAGCAAACATTCAGTAGAATCCAGTGAAAAACAGCTCAGGTTCTTGGTTTGTGTGGTTTCTTGTCTGTCCCCAAAATATGTTCCTCTGTTGCCCAAAAATATTTTTGCACAATATCTGTTGCACAGTATCTGGATGTATGACTGTCACAAAACTGAATTTCTTTCGGATTTGTCGCTGAAGCCAAAAGACATAGTTTGGAATCCTGTTGCTGCTCCTAGTTAGATCCATGTGATTCCAATAATCTTCTCCAAAGGGAGCAGTGAACTGGGAGACTTGGACACGTGCATGTGCCTGTGGCCCCTGGACTGACAAGTGAGCAATCAATCCAGCCATCAGTAAATGAGCTGTAGCCAGAGGCAATTGCATTGATTGTCTTTGTGTCAGGTGGTTTTGCAGACGAGTTGGGAAGGGAGGTGGTGGGGAGGATCCCTCTCACGGGGGAGCTCCAGTCCAGCCAAAGGGAGGAGAAATGGGAGTGCCCTGTGCTTGCTTCTCATAAAGCTGCTTGTGTCTGCTGCCCATCAGGAGGCCAAGGCTCTGCCTCTTAAATTGGCATCTCTGTTACCAGAACATCATGTTCAATTCATCAAGCAGTTTATTTTCATCCTTCCTATAAGTAGCTGTGAAGAGGATGTGTGCCAGGGCTTTGAGTCACCCACGCGCTGCACTGTGGCAATGCAGAACTGCTGGCAATGTACAATTATGGGTAGTAGTAAATCCGTGGTGGGAGGGACTTCTCTTTTACTGTCTGTACAAAATTAGAAGGCAGACACTGAGACACAACTTGTTTTCACCCCAAGGTAATTCTGGCATGAGCTCAGTGATGTGCCAGCATTTGCCATAAGAGGAAAATCATACAATAGTTTGAGTTGGCAAGGAACTTTAAAGATTCATCTAGTTCAACCCCCCTACAATGAACAGGGACATCTTCAAATAGATCAGGTTACTCAGAGCCCTGTCCAGCCTGACTATGAATGTTTCCAGGGATGGGACATCCACCATCTCTCTGAGTAACTTGTTCCATTGTTTTACCGCCCTCACTGTAAAAATCCTCATTCTTATATCTAATCTAACCCAATCTTCCTTTGGTTTAAAACTGTTCCCCTTTGAACAATTACTCTCTGACAGTGTAAAAGGTCGTTCTCCTTCTTTTTTTATAAGCTCCCTTTAAGTACTGGTAGGTCACAATAATGTCTCCCCAGAGCCTTCTCTTCCCCAGGCTGAACATCCCCAACTTTCTCAGCCTGTCTCCATAGCAGAGGTGCTCCAGCCCTTGGAGCATCTAAGAGTATCATCCTAAGAGTAGTTGGTGCCATTCTGTGATGGAGCTCAGAGCAGTATGAAAAGGGTGAGTTGGTATGGTAGATACTGTGAGTTGCATGCTTTAAAATTGCCCAATATTTGTGTCTATGAACTATTTTTTGCATCCAAATAAGAAAACTGTGGATAAACACAGGGGCTGTATATGTTGCCTTAATTACATATGTTACTTATTTGTTTGGCCTTTAGTTCTGCCTGCATTTCCAAGGCTGCGAATCAGCACGAGTTCAGTTAATTATGTTGTCGCTCGTCTCCCAGGCAATTACAGTTGTCCATCATTATAATTTCTGTGATATAAGGCCTGCAATGAGGAGTTCAGATTCCAGTTGGAATCAAAACCACATACTTGCCCAGCATGACCCTTGTATCACAACCCACCGTCCCCGAGCGACCCACACCCTGTGACAGGTCTGCTCTTGCACAGTGCTACTTAGTGATAAGCACTGTGTGGGCTGAGATGCACCAACAGGGCCAGATCTAATTATGGCAGAGGATTCAGATGGAGAAGGCTTTACCTAATCACTGTTTTCACCCCCTGTGAAAGCCCTGCTGCATTTGACCTTTGGGTCCCTGGTTTTCCCAATGTGTGAGGAAGAAAGGCCAGGCACAGCAGGGGAGCAGAGCCAGCCTCGGTTCAGAGGCCTGCTGCAAGGCTCAGTGCAGATGCTGAGCATCCTTCCATCCCCTTCAGGAGCCTTTTGCTTTCATACCTCTCCCAACACACAGATAAGGACTCTTGGAGGATGTTGTGGCACATTGCAGGACCAACATCACAGAATGGTTTTAATTTACTACACAAGAACTAATGCTCTGACATTGGGGTGTGAATGTAAAAGAACAGGAGTTTTCTCCTCTCCCTTCCATCTGCTTCCCCACTCTGTGGTTTAACAGAGCTGTTACATACTGGATCTGTCCTGTTTGTAATAGAATTACAATATTTAGTCACTAGGGTGACAAAAGTACAACTGATTATTCAGCCAGAGACATGTTCCGAGTCTGTAGTTTGAGTGCTTTGTTCAGTAGCAATGTCAGTGTGAGCAGCACCACTGCTTGTTCTTACTTCTGCTTTGCCTTGCAGCTGGGCAAAGAGCTGGTTTGGGGAATACAGTCAAGCTAAAAATAGCTCAGCAAAAAAGAGTGCTCAAAGAACAAGCTCTTCAAATAACAGTGCTAGTGCTGCAGCTTCCCAGTGCCCCTCCTCTGCTGAAGGCTGATCAGGGCTTAGGGCTCTGTACTAAAATGCATATTGAAGAGTGTTCCAGTGGAAACCACATGGTGGTTGTGACCTGGGTCACACTGTGCAGGTCACTGAAAATGGTTAATAATATTTCATTGGAAGGCAATAGGTTTTCTTTCTGGTTTGTTGGGGTTTTTTTCCCTCTCTGAAACAAGAGTACAACTCTGGAGCCCTGTGTTCCCACAGAATGAAAGAGAAAAAAGCAATGCTATGTATCTCAAGTTTTGGCAAATTGAGAACATTGTGGGTTTGATGCTTCAGGACAGGCAAATAAAATGAATCATATAAATCCCAGGGTATTAGTTCTATCCCACTATGTATGTATTAACATTATATTACTTTAAATAAAGACATCTGCCACTGCTGAAGTGATACCAATATCAACTTTGATAGCAACTGCTTGAGCAGCAGTAGGGAGTCTGCAAATGAATCATCAGTCGACCAGAAACAAATCTCAGCTCAGTGGTGGGGACTGTCACTGTCCTGAAACTTTCCCATCTCCTACTGAAACAGTTCCATGCTGGGTGCTTGCTGGGTAATGATATGTACAAAAAAAAAAAAAAAAGAAAAAGGAAGTTAAGTTTTAACTTTATGTCAAAGAAATGATGCCTAATATAATGTTTGTGCTTCCAGAGAGGCTGAGACTGGTTTACCAGCCACTCTTGAGCCCATAAGAAATTAAGTGTCTGAGGGCTCGTGGCTCAACTTTCCAGGCAGCCAGGAATGCAATGCCAGCTACTGCAGGGCAAGGGAACAGGGGCAGGATGACAGAAAGACATGTCAGTTTGGACTGTAGCACTAGCTGTGTTCCAGAGTGCATGAAATACATACAGTATATGGATGGAAGTGCCCCAAAATGTCCTGGATTCAGCTGGATGCTCACTGCTGCGGAGCCAGCAGTAAGATCCTGCAACACTGTCCATTTAACCTATAAACAGTTGCCCCTACCAACAGATGCCACTGCAATGTGCAACTGTGGGATTTGGGTCACTGGAAGAAACCACAGCTGGATTTGCAGAGAGCGGACAAAGAAATCTTGGCATGTGTGACCTGTCAGCCTGTCTCTGCAGAGTGTGTGTCAGTCCTCTTCCTCCCCCTCATTTAATGCAGAATGGTTTGGGAATAGCCACTCTCACCATGGATACTGAGCTGCTGAGAATTCCCCATGCAGTGGGAGTTCTGTTCCCTGTAAGCTGCAGTAGTACATAAAGAACCCTTTGGCAATCTGCAAAGTCTGTGCAGTGACAAATAAACGTCTGACAGGTGTATTTGCCACTGCAAGGTGTTGCACAAAGCAGCAGCAAGGATTTCCCCTGGAGCTGGGGGTCTCAAGCTGTGTGAACCTACTGACCCAGGAGCTCTGAGCCCTGGCAGGGATGGACATCCTGGGGCACTTTCAAACCCCTTGTAATGTCAGTCTTCATGCCAAGGGATGGTGTTCTTAATTACTGAAGTAAATCAGGGAAGATGCAGTACCTTCCAAGCACTTTATGTAATCCCTAAAGAAAAAAACCTAAATGATAGGGATTCCTAAAGTTGCAAATGCTGCTGGGACAGAGAGCTGCACACCTGCTCCCAATGGCAGGAATCTCTCTGGGAACATCCCCCCTGGCAAGGCAAGTACTTTCTAGTTCTCGCCTGTCACTCACCCACACAGCATCTCCAAAAGGATGGGATATCCCTGCCTTCAGACAGCATTCCACCATCTGTTGCACTATTTTTTGTCTGTCTCGTGCACGCTATTATTGGCCCAGTGTTTTTCAGGACAGAGTTAGACCAACAGCCTGCCCTTACACTGTCATTAGCCTTGGCTGGCCAGAGCCACACACAGCCTTTGCCCACAGCAGGCTCTGAACCCTGCTTCTTTTTTTTTGTTTTATTTGATTTTAATATCTTGCTTTTTCTCAGAATTTCTCTTGAGAGTGTCTTGATTTTTTCAATGCGAAGTGTTCCCGTTATGAGAAATTCCACTGACAGCTCAAAGCAACCCAAACACGAGTCCCCTGGTCTCAGCAATCACCTGGTTGGTAATCCTTTCCCCAGCAGCTCTCCCAGTGCTCTGTAAGGCTGGTCTATGTGGTTATCTCTGTGGTACAGAATAGGAAAGTGTGGCAAAGTGTCTTGTCTGGAAAAACAGATTTGCAGACCCTCTGGGGACTTATTCACTTCCCTCTGCAATTTGTATTTCAGTAATTCTGCTTTCCTTTGTTTTTAAATTGGACTGGGTGAGTAGTATGACTTGTCACTTGATGCCATTGTGTGTGACACTGAGCATTGCAGACAGGCTAACTTACAGGGAAATGCAGAGAGGACTTGAGTTTTAAAATGTCATCCTCATTTTCTGTCTGCTCTTCCCCAAAGCTTTTTGGGACCCTCCTTAGCTTTGTTTAGGATCCTGTTTTTACTCATGGCCATATAAATCCAAACAGAATTTGCTGGCAAATTTCAGGCAGAACAGAATATTCTGAGCTTTTGAAACCTGGGTTCTTCAATTGAATAATATGTAAGAATTTAATTATGTAACATTCCCTATTGACCTGAGCATTTATTCTTGACAGTACAGCTATGATTTGTTATGGTACAACATGCACTGTCTCTTACTGTCAAAGCACAAGGCTGTGAGGAAAACATTTGTGAGTTCTCCGTGTTCCGGTTCTGTTTTCCCACCTCTGTGTCTCCTCAGAGCTGTTCCCTGCCTGTGGAGTGACTGCTGGGATGGGGTGAGCTCAGCAGAGTGGGGTGAGCTGGCAGCGTCCTCTCAGAGCTGGAAGAGGCCTTAACTGTGCAAACACTCTCCATCATACCCTGCTTTTCTAGGCTTTTGGAGCATGTTTTTCATTGCAGCTGATGCCCAGCGAGTCACAGCATTTGAGAGCTGCTCCACCCAAAGTCCTGCTGACCCTGAGCTTCCTGCTCTCATCACCCCTGTACACCTGAGCTTGCCATTCCCACATGCCTGGTATTCCCAGTTATCATTTTCTGCTAAAGGGATTTCCTTAAGCTTAATTGCATGATGCCTATAAGTATAACTTTTCTTACTCCATTAGCCCTGGTTTGTTTAACCTTTCCTTGAGAAGGAGGATTTTGCCCCAGTTGGGTGGTATTTGGAAGTGCTGTAGCCACTCCCAGTGATCATTATAACAGGGTGCAGTGCAGCCTGGCCAGAATATGGCTTTTGCAGACACCCTCAAATTAGCCTGAGCTCTTTGCACCAGGCCAGCTGCTCTCTGTAGACACTGCTGGGAGAGCCTGGCTTTTTTTTTATTATTATTTTAAACATGATTTCTGAGAAATTAATGACGTATTAATTCATTCAGAATTTAATTTGCTTAATGAATATGATCATCTCAAAAAAATTACACTGGTGGTTCATCTGTGTGCTGTGTAGTCTTGATTTTGAGAGCTCTTTTTCAACAGTGAGGCACTCATGGTTTTATTCTGCTGTTTGTCTCTTGGCCGAGTAGTATTTTGTATAATATTAGAAAACCAAATAACTGACACATCTTTGCACAGCAATGGACTAACTACATATAAGTTCCTGTTTCTAATGTGATTTAAGACTCAGATTTTGCCATCTTGCTGGTTCTTGTTTCCTAGTTGTCTTGATACAGTCCTCTGCATCAGTGGCTTTTCAACAGAAGCAGGTTCTCAACCTCCAAAGGTGTCACCTTTTCCTTATTAACTACACTGAATAAATACTTGAGCATGGAGTGATAAATCTGGGAGTTCTTTTCTTTTGTCTTTGGGTGTGTTACGTGTCACAGCTAAACAAAAAGATAAGAAAATAAGAGTGCTTCTCAGGGGAGAAAAATACTTCCCAGAACCTGAAAAGGTCAAGGAAGTGTGCAGGCCATTTGGATGAGTTAATTATCTTCAAAAACAGATACTGAAGGAAACTTGTAGTGCTCTGTTTGACACAAGTAGCTCCCAAACTACAGGAAAAACCCCACAAGACCGGATTGTAGAGCTGCAACTTGCCACAAGCAAGTGGAATCAAAAGATTTAGCTAGAGCTGTGTTTCAATAATTGATACGACTGTAAAATATCTATTGAGCAGTGGTTGATTGAAATCAATGGCCTTCTGTTCTGACCTGTTTTCTCTCCCTTCCCCCCTCCCTATTTTCTAAATATTTATTTCCTTCATTTTTCTTCCACCTTGCCTTCTCTGAAGTTCTCTCAGAAAGGTAAAAACTGTGCCAGACTGACCCAGTTTTCTATATGAAAGCAGCAAGCCTGATTCCTGGAGGAATTAAGATCCTGAATGAACCAGGCTACACAAGTTGTGCTCAGAGCCACAGGAGGAGGAAACCGTAGTAACTCTCACAGTATTTGGAGAGGCAGCAACTGCTCTGTATGAATTAATTTCCTTGCCTCACATGTGCTGAGACAGTTCTTGGAAGAGAATCCAAAAATACGCCCGAGTTGTTCATGCGAAGGTGCAGATGATTCATCTGCCAACGCTGCCCGTAAATCAGCACTAACTCTGCTGTGGTACAGCCATGTGCCCTCCAGGCATGGTGTGTGCAGACCTGACACCCCACAGCAAGGAAGTTTTGCCTTTTTTCCCTTCTCCAAACTAAAAGCCATGCTTCAAATTTAGTGGGAGAAGCTTCTCTCCACTTAGGTATTCTGGAGGCAATTCACAGCAACACTGATGGGGACACTCATTTATATCCAGTCTGCATTTAAATTTGGTTGGGTTTAAAGGGCAAGTGGCAGGAGAAGCAACACAACAGCAAGACTTCCCCTCTCTCTCTCTTTTGTTCTTACATGCTTTCAAGTGGCACATCTGAAATGGATATGTTAAAACTGAAAAAACATGCAGGTAAAACCCTTTCTAGCTGAGATTTTACTTGTGCCAGTTCATAGTCTCTCAGATACATGTTGTCCTTCCTATCTGGCTTCTGTTCCAACTACAGTGAAGAAAGTGCTTGACTTTAAGTGCATAAAACATTTTTCCTGAATTTCATTAATGGAAAACGAACAAAAAACTCCTAATCCTAAATAATCTCAGTAACACAGTGACCATCCCCACAAAGAGGCTGAATGAATGAATGAATGCCTGAATCCCTCCCTGCTCAACCCTTGGGTTATCAGGAGCTCACAAGTGTTTCAGTACCTTGTTCTGGTCAGGTTTGCACCATAAACCAGCACAAATCACTGTGACAACCAGAGTTAGCTCACTTTGGTCTCTATCGATTAAGCTCTGCAAATTAAATTAAAGTAATTTCTTTCTGTAATTACTTGTGCTGCAGACTCCAGCTAGCTCAAGGACCTGAATCATAATCCAGTGAAAGGTGAAGCACTACAGAGTGTTATTTGCTTTCTCTGCATTTCCATTTTGGTTTATGACTGCTTGTCACTTCACAGGGTTTAAGCCCAGATCTCCAGGCCCGTGTAGGTGCCCAGTTTCTGAGGGAGGATCTGAGCCTGAACACATGCTCCCATTTGTAGGCGGTTTGGCAAAGCAAGTGAACTCTTTTCTTCCCTAAAATGTTTTTCCTTATTTGCTTACACTTGCTTTAGCAGTTTTCCCGTAAGTTTATTTACGTAATTATGCTCCCTGTGATATTTTACAGCTTTCCGAACTCTGATTTTTATATTTCTAGTTTCACATGTGCCACTTATGCCAGAAGATCTATTTGAGGAATTGACTCTGTGTCCCAGAAAAGGCCCTGTATATTCCTATCTGTGTTTACACCTGCTGCTCCTCTCTTCCCTTGCCTGCTGTGCTTTGACCTGCTGCCCTTGCCTTCACTGTGCTGTGGAAAACATGTTTGATTAGGAATTCCCAGCACTACCAGAGAAGTAGAACAGAGCAGTGTGAGGAGACAGTGTCTTCCCAGAAGACAATCTTTCATCAACTGTGCCCTGGGAATTTGGGAGTTTATTTTGTCCCCTGGCAGAAGTTCCTGCCTCTGCAGTGACACTGCCCCATGTTTGCACAAACAGCCACCATTTTCAGCAGGAGATGTGTGCTGAATCCCTAGCACAACACACCCAGAGATCAGCTCTGGGTCCTGTGCATGTGTTCAAATCAAAAAAATAACACAGGATTAAGTCCTCCCTGTTTCAACCCTTTATAAATGAATTGGTGTGTTCAAAAATCCTTGCCAGACAAGCTGTGGGCTGGTCTGAGACAGCAAATTGCTCTTTGTGGTTCAGCTGCAGATCACGGCTCTTGCCCAGAGCTGCCAGGGTGCTCCATAATTAATTGTGCAAGCACTGCTTCATTGCTGAAGCAAGTAAGTGCCTCTGATTAAAGAGCCTCTATCCAGAGGGCCTGATATGATCCTGTACTTGGGGTCAGGTTTATTTGCTGACCAGGGATTCATGTTAGTGAAGATCATTCTATTTTTGTGGATGTAATACCTGAAAGGGAACAAACCTTTCTCAAGAGCTCTTCAACCCTAAAGACAAGGGGACAGTGTAGCCAAGGTACAGCGTGTACAGATGTACTTGAAGCTCCTCTAATGCTCCCTTGGACATGAAAAGCCCTGTAAACAGGAGGCTGAACTCACTCACTGCTTGGAGATGATAAAAACACTTGAGGCTTCTCCCTTTCCTCCTGATCTTTATCACTGAAGGCTGTCTCAGTACCTCTGGCAGCACACACTATAAACCTCAGCCCCCTGGCCCAGGCCAGTGCTATCTGTCACTGTGTTCATAGCAGGGATTTTAGGTGTGTGCCACTGCCTGACACCAAGGAAGGGCAGAGGGAATATTAGTCCCTGTGGGATCCAGACATCTAAATCCTGGAGGCAGCGCGAAAAAAATCTCAGCATCACTTGCACCTTCTCCCTTCCCCACAGTATTTTTCTTTTCTATAACCTGAAAAACAGAGGCCATAACTGAAAAGGGACAAAATGTTTAAAAAAACCCCAAATCCTCACACAGCACTCAGGCACTGTGGAAGCTCTTAATAAAATCCTGCAGCCACGTACTGACAGCAGCCCCCAGCTGGTCCCCCACCACCGTCACGTTCTTCTGTCTGCTGCAGAGGAGACAGGAGACTCCCTGGGCTTCCACACACGCCCCCAGAATTAAACTGGCTCTATAAATAGCTCATGTCTCACATGAGGAGCTGAGGCTGCACAGCCGCCCACGCTGTGCTTGGGGTTATTTTTAGCATCAGGGAGATGCTACCTGGCTCATTGCTGCCAAATGAGAAGGAAAAGCATTAAGCTGTACATAGCTAATTAGTGCTGACAGCTGAGCTGTTCTTCGTGCCTACCCTTGCCTTTCTGTCTCTGCAATGAGTCTGTGTCAAGTCTTCCCAGCCTTCTGAAATCAGGGCACTTCCCTGATTTTTAGTGCAGTGACTGGGAGTTGGAGTTTCATCAAAAAACATTGCTAAGCTCTAGGTGAGTTTAGGTGAGTCTCTAAACTGGGCTCAGTTCAGTGGCTACTTAACTTCTGCTTCAGGGTTACTAGTGGTTTGGGCACACCCCCCCCCCCTTTTTGGTCAAAGTAAAAAAAAATATTCCCCTAAATTCTGGGGATTCAGCCCAGTTTCCTGCTGAACCTCTCAGTCTGGAGGGCTGATGCCTTTTCAGTGAGCAAAGCTGCACTGAGACATTTCTGTGAGGAAGTGGCACTGGTCGTGCCATCCTTGGGAAACAGGACAGCTTTTGTGTCATCAGTAGGTAACATTTCCTTCGTGATGGCTCTGTGGTGAACTGTCAGGCTGTATTTTAGGCTGCAAATCTGAAGTGCTCTTAGCCTGGTATTGTTCTGTCTCAAGCAGTGCTGCAAACTTCACACTCTGTTACCTGAGGCTGAGGTACAAACCAGGCTCTAATCTGCATGTGCATTTAGCTACAGCTGCAGTTTCTGAGCAAGTCAACTTGAAAATGTCCCTCCAAGAACCTCAGGGCAGCGCTAGAACTACAGATCCCAGATGTGGTAAAGTACTGAATGAAGATACCTGCTTTTTACTTCACTCTGCCAAGAAGCCTTGCCCCAGCATGATCCACTTACCCAGGCCAAGATTTTCAGTGTGGTAAAGATCAGGTTTAGGTGCTCAAGTTTTGGTTCTGCTCTGTGTCCACAAACCCATCATTCCTCCTGCCTGGCTCTGATGCCCACGTTTCTGTATGTGAATTCCTGTTTCCATAATCTCTGAAGTGCCACTTAACACATCGTGTCTACTTATGTAAATACCCAAGGAGGTGAAAGAGAACATGGAGTATAATCTTTTCCAGGAATTCATGTATTCATTGAACATTAAGTAATACTGGAGCATCTTTAACTGTGGTTATATGAGGCATTCTTGAAAAGAACCAGCGACCCAGGCAGCTCAAGCATCAACTTTCTGAACAGAGATCAAACTTAATTAAGCAATCTTTTCCTGCATCACTCTTCAGTCTAGCAACTATTTTACTCCCCCAGGTTTCAGCTTAAACCCCCTCTAGAACAACATGAGCCTGTCAGACAGAAAGTAGATATTGCAAATAATTGTACTTGCAAATGTCTTTTCTGCCTCGTGACACAAAGAGCTCCAAATTCACTGAATTCCGTCGAGGGCTTATTATCTGTACTCCAAGCACATACTAACGGGAACCAAGACCTGCTGGGAGCCCTGTTGCCTAATGCACAGTAGAATATTGCAAGTGTGCACCATGGTTTGGGGCACTGGAGATGCATGAATTACTAAGAGAAGCACTACAGCATAGGGAAATCTGGGAAAAATGGAATCTTGCCATCTTGGATGGAGAAGCAGGGAGAAGTGCATGTTTCCACGGCAACAAGTGGTAGATTAAATTGGCTGGGAGCACGAAATACAGGAAATACACTTTTCAAAAGCAGCAATGCACATAAATGACTCCTGGAATCCTCATGCTGCTGTCAGTCAATAATAAGTCTGAAGTCAGTGCATTTGCCTTCTGTAAAAGTAGAATCTGCCTCAAAAGATAGAACTCCTCAGTCTCTCTTTTGAGGTGGGATAAGTGGGAAAGTGAAGAAAAAAAGGGATTTTAGCTTTGACTTCATAAACACTCATCAGAGTGATAGCAGAGAGTTGATTTTCTCAGCAGGCTCACAGCTACTGTTGAAATGTGTTACAACCAGAACCATTTAAAAATACAGTGGTTTTGAGAAGATGTTATTCTTTTGTCTCCCCATTTCTGAAGTTACATAAACACTATTATTTGATGTATTTTGCACATTAGGTATGTCAGCACAGCTTTTCCTCCAGAGTACAGAGCTAGGCTGAGTTAGCTGTGGGACTGAGGCAATTTGCTAGACAGCTACAGACTATCAAATCCTACAACTGAAAAATATTGATCCTGTAAACAACTGCCTGTTTTCTTGCTGTTCTTATGCCGACAGCTATCGAATAACTACTCGCTAATCTGCCCATACATTATTTTTTTGTGCTAAAGAACAGGTCTATAACCTGATGGGACATGTGGATTCACGATTTGCTGTTATCAAGTGTTACTACTGTGGCAGCAGCAACATGCTCTCACTTGCACAGGTAGTGGCAAAACCCTACAGAGAGCAGACATTCCTACTGGATCCCATTTCCTGCTCTGTACTTCCCACCTCAGCACTCAGTAGTAAGTTCCTTAGCTATAAACTTCCAAGTTGACACAAAGACATTATGCTGCACAAGTACCAGTGAAATGAATGAATGTAAAGACCTCAAAATCTCATCCAAGAATTTCACTCTTCCCAGCGTGGTTTCATTTCCATGCTGCTGCCAGGTTGTGCTGAGTGGGGGCTCTAGGGTGGTCTGGGTTTTGTGGAGTGAGTCCTAGTCAGAAATTCCAGAGGGATATCTCTGGGCTCTAACTCTCTGGCCTTTACCAATACCCATTTTTACTTGGTTGGTTGGTGGTTGGGTATTTTTGAACACCTACTTGCTTTTCCTGGTGTAAATATTTTCCTGTTGCATCCGCCACCTGAGCTCGTCCGCATGCTCATGTCTATTCTGGTGGATGAGTTAAGAGCTGAGCTCTGCCAGCCCACATATGTGCTGGAAGTTGTGTGGGAGAGGGCTTCCAATCTGTTTTGCCATTCCTGGCTATTCCAGCAATCTCTGTACCGTCTGTTCCCCGAAATGCGCTCAGTATTCCACATTCCTGGAAGAAGGAGCTAAATGAAGGCATGTTTTCCAGCACTTGGAACAAAGATGGCTTTTAGCCAACCTCTAGACATCACCAATGAGATCAATGGGCTGCACCCACAGATTGTTCCACAAAACCAGAGCAGACAGCGTGGGGGGTCCTTCACTGCATTCCCCTATAGACACCTCCTGGTCATGACCAGCCCTTGCCTTCACCTGTCCAGCAATTTCCTTTTGAATTCCTTGACATTTGACTTAGGCATGCACCCTTGAAAGAAATTCTTTAGGTTCATTATTAAGCAAGCTAAATGATAAATGAAAAGAAAGGGAATAAAGCCTGTAGTTACACCACCTGCAGCTGCAATTCCATTAGACCTTTCACACTAACAGAAGTCAGGCTGGACTGAAAGGAGATGGGACCTTCTAGGCATTTCAGCAGTGTGAGATGTGGCTGGATGTGACATAATCTTCTCATTCAGTGAATACTTTGTGACGGGTGAACTTGGTTTTAGGGATGCACTGGGGCAGAAACCATTTTTTTGTGTATTTCAGAGCAATCAAATTGGGCTCCTGACCTGTGAAGAGATTTTATGAGCAATTGACTGGCCATAATACTGGAATTAGCAATATTGCAGTGCAGCTTAAATAATCCCCCACAATGAATACACAAGGCTTGCAGGATCCAGATGGTCCAGGTCCATGACGCTTTCCTTCCGATGGTTATTAATGGGACACATCTATGATTTGCTCTGCCTGTAATTTTTGGAACTTAAAGCAAATTGTAATAGGATCTTTTCTACTTGTATGGGATGCACATGTTTTTTGTGACAGGGTCTGGCATCTGCACTGCCTTGTGCAGTCACTGGCACGAGGCACCATTTTCCTTTGGGAGCAAAGTGCTGTCACGCAATCACTGAGATTGGAGGAAGGCAATGACTCCATCAGGGGCAGGGGCATCATGAAGGGCACCCAAAATCTCATCTCTGTTCACTGAACAGCACGTTCCTCAGCTGAGGGCAAGCGTGGTGCTGGCAGGGATGTTTTCCTGCACAAACTCTGGCCCCTCAGGACTCGTGCTCTGATCCATGTGTGTGCTTCTCACTCCCTGTCCCCCGAGGTAAAGTTTAATCAAAAGCACACACGCATGAATGAGCTAGTCTAAATATCAATAAATGTTTCTTTCAGGAGAGGCCTGACATATTTAATATTTAATAAGCCTTGAAAATGAACTTCTATTCATGTTTCTCAATTTGATTCCAAGCATTTTGGCGGCGAGCAGCGCTCACTGTCCCAGTGTGGGCAGGCAGAGCACAGATTATTTAACAATCCACTTTGTCTCATCTAAAATATTCATGTTTGCAGATATCCAAATGGAACTCTCAAAAAAACCCAGACATACACAAACCAAATAGTGCAGTCTGAGCCTCACAGTCATCTTAAATCTTTGCTTTAGGCTACAAGCCACAGTGATGCTTTTTCTCTCACAGCACTACCCTGTTGCCCCGGTTACCAGGACCGTCCTGCTGTGCCTGCAGCTGGACTGACACAGGCACCTTCCCCAGGTGAGGGCAATGCTGCCTCTTCCTTAAAGCACCAATGCAACCACCAATACAGCAGCTTTCCCCTGGGCAAGTAGCTGTAATGATTGCCTTTATCCTCAAATTCAGCTAGTGCTGACAAAGCCAAACCAGGTTAATAAATAATTATATTACTTTTTGTTAAAGCAGGACCTCCAAATCTTGATTACATCAGTGGAGCTGCAGATAGATTTGGCAGAATTTTGTCTCCCATATTGACTTCTGTCTTGGTTTCTATTGGAATCAAGGCAATCCTGACTGAAGAGAGAGTTAAGTTGTTGTTTTTTTCCTGTGGCTGATTGACAGCTGAAAATGTGCTGTATTAGTTTGTGTATGGACTTGGGGGTGGGTCACAGTGTCTCATCCGACAGGACTCAGAGGACACTCCCTTGCAAAGGGAGGTTCCTCCCCGTTCTCATTCCCAACACTTACTTTGAGAGTTTCATTTCAATTTGCTGCCGGATTTCCTGTCTTTCCTCATCTGTCCTCCTCGGGAAAATATTCCTGTCTTCCAGCTCCTGCTTACTTGGTCTGTTCCGTAGTTTTACTGCCAGCAGTTCTTTCTTGCATTTTCTTGGCAAAGTACCTGGGACATGCATTGAAAAGAAAGTTATTAGAAAGACAGATCCTGGGAATAAACAGGAATGTTTGAAGAGCAGGAATATCACAGAGTGACAGTGATGTGTATGTCAGTGTGCAAGGAGCAGTTGTACACATTAATGTAAGTAAGGAGCACTACAGCTGAGCAGGGCTCAGGCACAACACCCTACAAATGCAGAAGGATCCTATTCCTCTGTTATCTTAGTTATCCATGATAACCAGGCAGAGCTCTGCAGTGAAAATTATTTGCAGCTGAGACATGATTCATGTCACTAGTTCAGAAGTCAAAGACTGTGCATCTTGCCACAGTCCTCTGAGCATCTCTGTAATCCTGAGCAATCCCTCTTTTCTGAACCACAGAGTTGTTCCCTTGCAAAAGGACTGGATTGCTCCGTGGCAGGAGTGGCTGGGACATGTACACTTTCCTCTTTGAGTCACCAGTATAGCCAGGGACAGATATTGGTGACTGAAACAGTGGAAGTTGTTGCTTGGAGTGTGTGTATGTGTAATGTATATAATATACACATATGTTAAATGTCATTCTGGTTTTCTGACATTAGAAATTAGAAAATATGAATTGTGATCAGACATTGTGTGTAACTGCAGCACTAAAAGTCAGCCACTATGTACATCTACCTCCTGTCCAGCGTGACAGTGTGTCATAACAGGATTTCATTTAGCAGTCAGTACTACCCTATTGGCATTAGGCCTTTTCCTCTGAAGACAGCAGGGGCAAATATTCCAAGGAATGAAAGAAAAGACCAGTTTTTATGATGATTTGCAGAATAGCAGCAACTTAATTGGACACTTGGGCAATAAGAGACACAAACACTTACTGTGATTCCATGACCTGCTGTGCTTATTGTAAAAATTCGAGACATTGTTTCCATCAAACCAGACAACCTAAACATTGCCATTACAAAGGAATTGTTGACAGCAGAACATACAGCAACTGTTTTGAGTAGAGTGTGCTGGGTGTTGAGTCCTCTGATGACATTAAAACACCCTTTCACTCTCCTTTCACTCTCATTAGAGGGAACTGTGTTTGAGTGTAGGTGTTTGTCTCTCTGGTGTAACTCTTTAGTCTTCAGAAGGCTTAAGAAATGAAAATTTCACTCCTGAGCTTATAAAGCCATTCTGCCATGTGTTTGGAAGGGTCTGTGAAGTAGAAAGCCAGCTGTATTTCCAAATGCACCCTGGAAGTGTGGGGTGATGCCCATGTTTGATGAGGGGGAGCTTGTTTGTGATGGGGACAAAAGAAGAGGGAGGTGCTATTAAAACCAGTGAGCTGCTGGGTTGTACTGGTAAGGCTGTAGTCCTTCAGCAATTGTGTCTCAGGTGGGTTGTAGGCAAGTAAATTTACAGCAGACACCTCCCCACCTCTGCTGCTGTGCTGTCCAGGGCTTCAACAGTGTGAACATTGTCCCAGCAGAGCAGCATCAGTCACACAGGGTTTGGTGCATTGTCAGGACCTACAGTTAAATCTTTGCCTTTGCTTCATCTTGGGAGCTCAGGGTGTAACAGGAGGTTAATTTGTTTTGGTCCCTTTTAACTTTAAAGGGCTTTTTTTTTTTTTTTAATTTAATGTTTCACCTTTTCTACAAAAGGTCACCTCCTTTTTAAAGAAAATGACATTTAATTGGTATTTTTGTTTGGCATTTGAGGTAGGATTAAAGTCTATTTTTAAAGGATGCTCTGGAGGTCGGGAAGATTCTAAATCCTAAACAGATCCTCCTTCCCAAATACTGGGGGTCTGTTTGCTAGGGATATTGTTATTATCACTACTGATCTCGAATTTCTTTATGCAGAGGGAAAGAGTTTATACAACCTCCTTCCCACACATACCTGTTGGGAAGGTAGGGCACAGTAGTTATGGTCTCCCTGTGTGGGCAGCAACAAGTCTCTTGATAGTTGCATTGATTTAAAACTAAACTTCTTAGAAACCATAATGAGCTCAAACCCCCTTTTAGAGTGTAAAAGCTGTACGCTTGTTTAGCACCTTCCTTTGAATGCTTTCAAAGTCTGTTGGAAACATTAATTAAATTAAACCACACAGCCCTCTCTGAAGTGGTACTTATACATTTAACAGATGGGTAAAGAAGTTAAATGATTGGGCTGATGCCATGCAGAGCCTTCTGCTGACTGAAGTCTGACTCCATCAGAAACATTTGGCTCACAAAGCCACAGACTTGAAACTCTGTCAAGGTTTTCAAGCCTCAGCCTCCCTGGGAGTGGGTGCAGAGTGGGTGTTTGCAGTGCACAGGGACCACCAGAACTCCTTCTGAAACAATCTGAAAACTCCTGGGTATCCCTGAACATGTTTTCAGGTTTGACTGTTCCCAGGCTGCTCTGTTGCACACTAAGAGAGAGCCAACTACTTTGGGAAATTAAAAACACAAATCATATCTGAAAAATCTCAAGTTTAACCCAAATCCTGCTGTACTATTTGAATGGTAGAGAGCATACAGCCCTCTCATGATAAGCTGTGCTCCCTCCATCCAGATGTCAGCAGCTCTAAAAGGCTTATGCCATGGCCACTCCCATGGTCCAAATGCACTGGGCACTGATTAATCTGGAGGGTGTTTCACCAAATAAAAATGCAAGAGATCTGGATCAGGCTGATCTGCCAGTCTAAGGAGCCATTCCCACTGCCTGACCAATTGGGTTAATTCCTGAAAAATAATGCCTGCCCAAGAAAGTGGAAAGAGAGAGATGATGTTCCCCTCTTCAGGAACACATGCTCTGAAACTGTGCCATTCATGTGCTTTCATCCTGATCAGCCCACTTGACCAGGCCGGGTCTGTTATCCCACCCACTGCAGAAACCCAGAGCTGATGTTTCATAATAAACAAATAAATAAAACTAAACCAGAGAATAAAAAGAAAATAAAGCCCCAAACTAGTTTTCCCCACATCCATTTTTAGCATCCTGAGGCAAACTCCTTCCTGATCCCTATCTCAGTAGAAAGTGAACCTGCAAATACCCTCATTTAAGTATTTTTTCCTAAGGGTTATTTTTCCTGGGCAGTCATGCAGGTTCAATGCCAGTCTATCTCAGGCAGGATCTTGGCTGTGGCTTGTTTCCTGATTTATGGCAGCTCAGCCAGGTCAACAAGGAATGTCTGGGCAATTCACACCCTTTTCATGTTTAGGCTGCAGGTTCCTGAAAAAAGTTCCTGTTTTAATTCAGTTGAATCATGACATTCAATTTCCTGTATCTTTACTGTCCTTTCTATCATATTTGCTGTTCTTTCTATCAAGTGAAAAACAAATCCTAACGCTGCATGATGCTACAAGGACCTTGATTACACCAGTTATCAGTTGTGGGCTAAATTCTAGTTATGTTGATATTTAAGCTCGTGCACTAGACTGTCTTACTTTATGTTTTTAAATGTTTCAAATAATGATTTATTGAGTAGGATGGTGATGGAAAGCCAAGCTAAGATTCCTCACCTGTCTGTACCAATCTCCTGTAGGCAGGGGGCTGTGGCACTGCTGCTCTGCCTCATGGTGGCAGTGGCAGAGAGTGGGTGACATGCTAAGGCAGTGCCCTGTCTGCAAACAGCTCTGGATTAATGGATAGTTTTACTCCCGGACTTGGAAACCAACCCAGATTTTTTCAAACTAGAAGGGATCTGGAGATTGTTAGGCAGTTGTTCTGGCGCTGTCCCTGTCAGTGCTGCACCTCTCCCTCCTCTCAGAACCGCACAGGCTGCGTTTGAGTGAATGCTGGCGCCAGCAGTGCCGCCCAGTGTCCAGACCGGGAATGCCTTGGGAATGGCCCAGCTTGCACCGAGGAACTGAGAGTAAAGCACATTGTGTCCACGCTGGGAATGCCTTGGGAATGGCCCAGCTTGCACCGAGCAAAGCACACTGATGACTTACCAGCACAACCCTAAACATCAGCTTAGTGTGCAGTACCTGGCAAGACAAACACGATCACAATCATTATGACTCAAATTTAGCTTTTCACCAAGATTCCTTGAAACAGCTGCTGTGACAATAGAGGAATTGATACTTCTCTGTACTTTCTGTTCCTTGCTGCCTTGTTTAGAGCACTCTGTTAGGCTCCAGTAGTGTACCTTTAGAATAGAAGTGACTTTCCTTACCAGAAATAATGGAGTCATTCAAAACTTCCTCATCCTGATAAAAAACAGAGTCTTCCTTGAGCTCTGAGTTCATGATCATGTTTTCTTTGTTCTCATCTGACTCTTTAACTGAGTTCCTCTTGTTTTCTGAGTCGCTGCTGTAACTCAGGGAGTTCTCCTTCTCCTTGTTGCGCTCCATGCTGGATGTTCTGGATGGACGCACATCCACTCTTTTTTTTGGAGAGCCTTTGCTTTCTCTTCCATGGAAGCTGTGGGTGGAAGATGCACAGCCCAGTTTTCACAAAGACTGTTTTACTGCCACAGTAGAAACTTATTGTTATATGTGAATGAGCAGAATGTCCTATAGCTCGTAAAGGGCAGGGCAGAGAGTTCAGCACAGGCCAGCACAGGCTGGCATTCTCAAGACTGTGCTGAGAATGGCTAATGTGGATCTACTTTGCTGCCTCTATCATTAAAATAAGATATGGAAGGGTGGTGACTGTTTTTCTTTTGTATATAGTCACAAGATATACTGTGACTAAAAAATCCACAACAGCACGTCCTTCTAATGTAAAACATACCTGGCATGAAATATTACCACTCTGACATTTTATGATTGTGACAAAGGTTCAACAGGACCTGGAAATAATGTTGTATGCGTCTGTTCCCCATGGCAACAGCCGCTATGGAAATAAGAAATTATACCAACTTAATTCTGAAGCTCGAGGAGGAAAAGGTTATCTCTTTCCTCCTCTAATATACAGGAGAGCTTATAATGAAAGCCAGATAAAGTACCCAGTGTACTCCTACAAGAGCATTTGTGTTACAAATGGATATTGTATATGCTGCCACATAGGCCAAGAGACACAGCCTGGAATAGCAACATTCCTCATGTGGGGGGTACTGGCACTTAGAGCAGGATGTGCCTTCACTACTCTGACTTGGTGTCTCATGGGGAGATTTTCCTTTGCAATAGGTCAAGGATTATCACATGATTCTATCTGTTTGAAAACCTACTTCCATGCCACAGTAGCCTCCTTATAAAGCAAGAGCACACTGTGAAGTAACTGCCAAATCAAGCACTTAAACCAGGGATGGATGTTCCAAGCAGGGCCATGGGAGGGAAGGCAAACCCAAGCTGCAGGAGTACTGAAAACACTAATAGCAGGCTAGGATCATGTCCCAGGCAAAATGATGTCGTGCAATGAGTGTCCTCATGCCCCCCTGTGGCCACGAGGCTGTAGGTACCTGTCCTGGCGGTGTTTGGTGGCCAGAGCCCTGTGCAGCTCCTCGATGACTCTGCTGGGAGGCAGAGGCAGGTGAACGGCAGCCAGGTGGGGGGAACCCGTTGGTGTCGTCACCTGTCCCCTGCCAAGGGGGTCTGAGCTTTTCTGGCCAGAGGGATGGAAGAGGGCAGCTTGTCCTGAGATTTGGGAGGAACCAACGATGACATAATTCTTCAGGATGGTGGAAGGAGGAGATTTCATGGCTGGGTCATCACCTTCACTTCCTGCTGTCAAAACACGAGAGGGCAAGAGGCTGAGAAATGCTTTTGGTTTTTTGCACACAGACTCTGCACTGAAATGAATTTGTCATGTTGAACAGAGGAAAACGGTGATGTTTTGCTCTTGCTATGAGGGAACTGCTCAGGCTGAGGAACTATTTGAGTTCAGAAGGCTCTTACTACACGAATCCCTATCTTTGAACTAGCAAAATAAATACTTCCCCATTTCCCCTGTTTCTCACAGGATCAGATTCTCCTTTTTCCCAGCCTACCAAGGCATTCTCGATTCCCCCTTGATCCCAACCACCAATGGCTTGGACTGTGGTGGCTTTCCAATCCAGCACTTTCTCTGCTGGACTCTGGCAGACTGTATTAAAATTTATGCACTGTGGTTCTCAGTCTGGACAGAATGTCCCAGTGTCTATTATCTGCTCCTCTGTGATTGCTGCACAGCTCAGACCTCTGCCTTTCATACGCCAGTGGAGAAAATGCCAAAGTCATCATAATATGAGCATAATGTTTGCATAACAAAATAACATCCAAATGAAAGATGTGCTATTGAGCATTAACAACAAAAAAGAAGGGTGGGAAAATCTGATCTCTTTTCACCCCCAGATTCAGTTGTTTTCTATGCAATGCAAGCATTTTGTTGAAATTTAGACTCTGATCTAAACACTTCTCCATCCCAGTGGACATTTCACTGGTTGCAAATTTGGTAGTTTCACACCCTTAGGACAACTGAACATCTGGCCTGAAAAAGATGCTGATTGGTTTTTCTGGTCTGCAGTTCTCTTTCCCTTTCCCCTTTCCCTTAGATATCTGTGTCCCAAGCCTGTGGTACATGGCGTTGTTTATACCAGCAGCTCAGCTGGGTGTAAAAAGGCAGTGTGAGAGCCTCATCCGAGAGTATATCCTGTCTCTTGTTGCCACCTAGTGCCTTAAACAGGAATTTACACTGACACAGCTTGTACAGCTTTTGTACTAACTTGTTCTCACAAATAACTTACTTTTTTGCACTTCATTTTGAGATAAATCCTTCAATTCCTATCTGGGAAAAACCTCTGCTCAGGCCAGGATTATTCTGAAATAGCCATGTAAAATAGGACTTGGTTCCTATTAGCAGGGAACCTACTAGAAAACTATAGAGGGAGAAGTTAGGTTTGAATATTAACTTCAGTTATTAAATGTTTCCTTATAAACAGCACAAGGAGGAAGAAGAACTCTTGTAGTCAAACATTGAAAATTTGAGAGTGACAAGACTAAGGTTGGTCTCTTTTTCACCTCTATGGGGTGAGGAGGAGAGCATCCCTCAGTGAGAATAGTTGCATCCACAGTAAAATCTCTCTTGCTCTAAGAAAGCTCTAACATTTTTTTCATTTCTGGAGGGTGTTTTTGCACATTTCTGCCCCTCCAGGGCAGAACCCCAACCAACATCCAGAGCTTCATTTGTCTCTGTGCATACAGGAGACAGGGTTCAAGGCAGGCCAAAAGTTACCTGTTACCAAAAAGTCTGAAAGCACAGGGGCATTTCTGTAACTGTCTGTGTGCCTGATGTGCAATGTCTTGGCAATGAGGCACTTTCCACCCTGAGCTCCTCCTGCACTGATCAGGGTGGTTGTCATTGCCAGGAGACAGCCAAGCTCTGCTGAGGAAAGATGGGTTTGGGTACTCAGGGGCATTTTGATGATGTGCTACTGTGGAGATGCACAGAGGACATTTATGATCAATCAAGGCCTGAGGAGGTGACCAAAGCCACCTCCTGGGTCACTTTATCCTGCTGCACAGTGAAAGGGGGTGTCCATGTTTCCTCAGAGCAAGGGGCTCAGTTCAACCCTAGAGCAGGAAGGGAGGAGACCTTGTTTTGTCTTTATACCAGTCTGTTCCTGGAACAGGTCAAGGACCTATCTCATCCTCATGGCAGCTTAGGACAATATTGAGAGTTTCCTTACATCACACCTTATTTGTCCTAATGACAGCTGTTCAGAGAATAATCTTGCAAAGTGATGTCTTGGCACCTTGCCCTGTCCCTCCTCTCTCTGATTAATTGGTGCTTGACTTACTCCTCTGCTAACAGCAACCCTAACATTGTTAAGGGGGAAAAACCTAAACACAAAAGAGCTTTTCAACCTCTTCATCTTCCTTTTCTTTCATAATTATAACCTTTCTTGCTACACTTTTGTCTTCCCTTTCACTCACTGATGGTATTTGTTTAATTTTAACTTAGCACTGCCTCCACATCCCCACAAAAATAAACATGTATAATCACTACTGAAAAAGGGTCTACAGTTATTGGAGTCATTGAGAAAATTAAAAGTTGTTCCTTGTGGAAAACATAGATGAGAATGAAACACCAAAACTCAGAATATTTTGGATGCTACAAGAAATATTTTGCAGCAAAATATCTCAACTCAAAATGCTGTCAAGTGCCTGGTGGAGGTGTAATCTCAGTACCCTCCAGGACAGGTTCCCAAATCCATCTGATGCCAAGCATGGCCTTCTCCTCAGCTGAGCAAAGTCACAGGAGGGCCTGGGTCTGCCTGTTCATCTTGCAGGGTGGAAGGGACAGGCTCCAGCCCGACCAAAAACACAGAAATGTGAAGCAACCTGAACAGCAGCACCCAAGGAGCACTAAGATACCATTTTGAATCCAGCTCCCATTTAAATTCTTACAGCTTTTAAGCATGGACAAAGTATGGATAATTTCCATGGAAAACAAACACTTGTAATTCTCTTCAAAGAGACTGAAGAGCTCAATATTTTCTGTGAGCCCCAGTGGTCAGGTCACAGTGCCCCTCTGGTGTTTGGTTTCCTGGTGACACTGAAAACCCTATTCATTGTGCCAGCAGATGAGTGTGGATGCAAATCAGAGCCGAGATAATGGCTGTCATTTCAAAGTCTAAATATCCAACAGGTCTGACATTTAGATGACAGGACTTGAGTTTAATTTGCAATAAGGCCCTTTTAACTGCTTTTACCATATGTAGGGGTCCTAAAATTGGAACCAACTAAAATCATATTCATTTTAACACCCTTTCTGCAGCGCCAGAATGTTGGAAAACGTAACAACATTGGCAATACATTAGAAAATCGGGCCCAGAGGAATTGCTTTTGGAATGTTCAATGGAGTCTGGCACAGAGGATTGATCTGTGGGAGCCAGGTGTATCACTCATGTGTGCTCTGTTAACTAGACCAGAATTCATAGCTCTAGTTTAGGCCCACCCTAGAGAGCAAACCCTTCAGACAGAAACCTCTGCAGAACCTTTCACTTGAGCTCGATCTTGGCTGTTGTTCTGCTGTCCAGTGGGACTGTAGGTAATGAAAACATTTAAATCTTCCCTGTGTTCTGTGGCATATCAATATGAGCATGTGATTCAGCAGATGATTGCAGTTCCTCTGGTTTGGTTTGTTTTACATGTGTTTAGTGCAATGGACACACAACAGATAATGCCCTGAGAGATTCAGATAAATATATGATACAAAGATCAGGGAGTTGTTATCAGGCAACTGGACATGGAATCATTGGTGTTCTGTTCACTCAGTGTAACTGGCCTGATTTATAGCACTTTAGGGCAAAATGACCCTGAGAAAAGAATTAGATACTGTGCTGTGCAGGTGAACAGCACACAAGGGATGGGAAAGTGTTTCCTGAGCAGCAATGACTGACCTGTGATGCTCTTTGTGATTTTGGAGATTGCCTTAGGTGGTGGAGCTGGGAGCAATGGAGGGCTGGGAAGCTGTGCTGGGTTTCTTTCCATCTGTTTCTGGGGGGAATCTGTGGATTCAGATACAAGTAAGGCTTGTGGACTGTCTTCAGATGCTGGCAGACTGGCATCTTCTGATTCTTCCGTGGGTGCTGAAGGTTTCTTGGCTAGGAGGAAGATGAGTAAAATTAATGGAACATGAAGTTAATAATGATAGGCCAGGGGACAATGCCAGGAACATTCAGAAAAACAGAACACATGGCACACAACTGAAGGAGTTCTTTTCCTTAGTGAAAGTAATTATTGTGTTAAATAGCCAACCAGACAAGGCAGGAGAAGAATAAAATGTATGAGGATATTGAAGAAGTGTTAGTTTTGATGTTCCTGAAAAAAACTGCTGAGCTTCTCTTACTTCCCTAAAGCCTTTTCCCCTCTACTTTTTTATTTTAATAATGAAGATAGCAAGGCAAAGCAGCTTTTGAGAACTGCAAGGAATTTTCTTACAGCACAGCTGTGGTGGCAGTTCCTGAGTGAGTACCTTCTGTGCTAGGAACACACAGCCAAAGGGCAAAGAGTATCAAAAAAATAATAGTCCCTAAAAGGTGAATTTCCAATAGTTTGATGGACGTGTTTATTTTCACAATTTAATTTTTATCTTATTTAATACATGACTTCAACTTGCTTCCCAAGTCTTCTTTTACTGTGCCTGACTCCAGAACTGTTGAGTGTTTCCCGAGGTTAATGTTGATAACCAAAAAGAACCTGCCATAAAAGAGATTTGCCCTTGGATCTCAGCAGCAAGTGGAACAGGGAATTGGTGAAGTACTTGAGAAAAAAATTGAATCTGCAAAGCCTTAATTTGAGATGGTGAAGCAGTGCTCATTTCAGGATTGTCTCCATAAAGATGGCAAAAGCACTTAAAGTTAGTGCAGGCTGAATCACTGAGCAATTCATCAAATTGACCAGGCTGTGATGAGGGCACAGGGGAATACATCCAGAAAGGCATGAAGCTGAAGCCGGACATAGGTGGAATTTCAGTCCAAAATTAGCATCCTTGAATTCTGCTCAGATACCAACTGGCTCTGGCAATGCTTAAACTCCCACAGCGCCTCACTGCTGGATTTCACACCCTGTTACACGTCCTGAGCTCTGCCTTGGCATATGTGGGGACCCCCACAGAGGCTCAAGGCTGAGTCTGAGCCAGGCCCCAGCCATGGCCAGGCTCTCTCCAAACTGTGTTTCCAGCCATGACGTGCTCAGTAGTAACATGAGGGTTATTGTTCCTACCCCGGCAGGTGAAGCACTGGGGGAGATCAGTGCAAGACTCTGCTTAGCACAGAATCACAGAACAGTCTGAGTTGGAAGGGGAATAGAAAGGACTCCAACCTTCCCCTGCAGTGAGAAGTGACATCTTCAACAAGATCAAGTTGCTCAGAGCCCTGTCCAATCTGACCTTGAGTGTTTCCAGGGATGAGGCATCTCCCACCTCTCTGGGCATTCTGTTCCAGCATTTTATCACCCTCATTGGAAAAAAAATTTCTTCCTTCTGTCTAGTCTGAATCTACCTTCTTTTAGTTTAAAAACATTACCCCTTTTCCTTGTTAACAGGTCCTGTTAAAAAGTTTGCCCCCATCTTTCTTATAAGCCCCCTTTAAGTACTGAAGGATCTCCCTGGAGCCTTCTCTTCTCCATGCTGGATGACTCCAGCTCTCTCATTGTCTTTACAGGAGAGGTGTTCCATCCCTCTGATCTGTTTTGTGGCCCTGCTCCAACAGGTCCATGCCTTGCCTGTGCTGAGGACTCCAGAGCTGGATGCAGTACTCCAAGTGGGCTCTCACAAAAGCAGAGCATGAGAGAGATCCAAACTACTTGGCAAATCCCACTCCTTTTAGCATTCTGGCTTGTCTAAACAGAGCACCTTTCCCTCCAAACCCTTCCAGGGCATCTCCTAACATCTTGCTTCAGTGGGCACCCACAGCACCCACAGCTGCAGCATCACAAATCTCTTCTTGGCTCAGTTTTGTGTCTCATTGGGAACACAAACTCTCTGTATTAATGAACATTCAGCAGCCTCGTGCTCAGAGTGCGTGGGGAGGCACCAAAGCACTTAGGCACTTGGAAACAATAGCACTGGCAAGATAATAGCATTTAATTTGTTGATAAACAGATTAATGAGTGTGCCTAGAGGAGGAGGAATGAGTATTTATCGCTCAAAAGAGACAGGAAAGTAGAATAAATACGCATCATTAACAGGAATTCTTGTGAAATTTGGCTTGATAGGAAAGCTGCCATATGTGGTAATTGTGTGAACTATAGAAGGAAATCATTTTCTTTTAAATGTACTTCTAGGGAAATGCCTTGTTCCTGGCTGACATCACTCTGTGTGTTCGTGCCACTGCATAGAAGACAAAATGTGGAATAGAGGAAGAGAAGAAAAAAAAGTCACTAATGGGTTACATTACAGAAAGATCAAGAGCCCCCGTAGATGTTGGGAGCTTGATGGGAAAATTAGCGAGATTGGAGTGCATTCCCCTGAGTGGAGCAATGCTGTCTCTGGTATTAACTTCTCTGAAATCAGTGGGTCTCCCTGGGACATGAGGTGCTGCCTGGCACAGGTGATGAGGAGCAGCCACAGTGGGACCTTTGCTGTAGAGAAGGTGGATCTGACACACACTCAGCCTCAGTCAGACAGACTTCTTTGGTTCTGAACTCCATCCTGTTCTGAGAATCCTGAAGCAAACTGCCACTGTGTGCTGATGGCTAAAGAATGTCCACTCTACATTCCCTGCAAAGAACTCTTCACTTCCAGGTTAATTCGTGGTTGTTTCTGGTATCAACAGCACATTTGGGTAGGTCTGAAGGCACGGACATTCTTGAAAGCAGCCAGGGGCTGGACCCCAGGGAAAGCAGGGCACGAGGGGTGGGACAGAGAACAAAGGGCAGCCAGGGCAGATGGAGAAGGGTAAAGATTGTCCAGAGGCCAGGAAGATCCATAATCACTCCATGGCAGAAGTGGCACAAACCAGGATAAAGCATTATCTCTGCAGCTTTGCAATTCTTGGTTCTCAGGAAGTGAATGGAAACCCTCCAGCTGCTGGGTTGTGCCAGGCTGCTCTAGTCCCAAGGAACTGCTGTCATGGATAAGCTCTGGCAGAGTAGAATTGCATGAAAGGAGCTTGGTTTAGCTTATCTGTGCTCCTGGTATTGAACTTCACTTGGATTTGCAGCATGTTGTGCCAGGGTGATGATATGGGCTCTGTGGGCTGTGTATTGACATTGTTCTCCCAAGCCAGGACAAATAATTTCAGCCTTGGCACGGAAGTTTAAGAAATGTTTTTAAGGGAAGCTTGTTTCATCTTCCCAGCAGCCACTGCTAATACCAACGGGGCACCATGCCAGGACTGCATCGTCTCATAATCCAACTAATCCCATCACACCAAGCTTTGTGTTGTCCCTTAGTTTGGTAGAAGTCTCAAAAATCACTGTTTTTAAGTACCAATTGCTAACCTAGAATGGGCTGAGCTGAACAAGGTGCTCTGGCCCTTTAAAGCACTGACATATTTGACTCCTCACAAAACAGTTTGGCAGAAGCACTTTTATAAAATTTTACAGTTGTTTTAAAAACATTCTATGTCCAATACCTGCATCTTCTTTCGGCTCCTCCAAGTGCAGCTCCTCACCAAAGGAGGTCACATCAGTTGTGGCTGCTGTTGGACTCTCTTGCTGGTCCTCTTCTGGAGCCAGTGCCTGGCACACAGGGGCTGGAGGGTCACCCTGTGTCACTCTCGTGGCATCCTCACCAGTGCAGGCTTTGCCTTCGGTATCTAAAACAACAAATCATTTCATCTTAACTAAACCATGAGCAGAGAAAGCTGACACTCCCTGCTACCCTCTTGAGAGGAGTGGGTCCCAAAGCTGCTGTGCTCAGGGGACTGAGGCTTCTCTTAGAACAGCACCTGATCTCTGGCAGCGTTCACCGTCTGCAGTGCAAACCCTGTGGACACCAGCCCATCTGGATACTAAAACCCTCTCAGTTTTCTCAATGGGCACCTATTTCTGTGGGCACCCAGCAGCCCCAGCAAGTGACCACCAGCCTCTGGAAGCACGTGGGAGATGAGCACAATCAAGGGCAACCAGAAGTCTCTGGGAGAAGGCAATTCCTTGCATGAGCAGAGCTCCTGGTGCAGCACGTTCCCAGGTTGGTCTGACATGTATGAGCTGTGTCAGGCTCACAACGTGCTGCCATCCAGCTGCCCCAGCAGCAATGCCAGAGCCTTGCCCAAGGAATATTCCCTACCAAGCTGTAGGTTTTGAGCACACTTTTAGTTACTCAGATTTGAAAAGCATGTCCTGTGTGATTGAGCTGATCAGAAATTCAAATCCCTCTTCATGCAGACCTAGAAACTGTTCCCTTTGCTTACTCTGAGAGATTTTTGTGCCAGTGATCCCTGCAGCTGTACAAGGCTTGATGACTGAAGCTTTTCTACTCTTCTCCTATTCAGGCAAGAGTCCTTGGAATACAAACTATCTTTTTACTCTCTCAGAATCTACAAGATGTACATCACTGTTGCAAACCACAGAAAGCAATTAGTTCCCACCCTGGGCAGTGTTCCATGCTGATGGACATGCCTGCTGTCCACCCCTCACCTCCCAGCTTGTATTTCTCAGCCCTGGACACTCCTTTCTGGAAGCTCCTGACAGGACTATGTTTTCTTGCAATGATATCATGACAAGTTTCTTGAACATTGATTTTAAATAGCAAGCATCTACAGCTACACCTTTTTAATGCTGTCTGGACAATCTGCAGAGTAATTTCTTGTGCTTTTGGGTGAGGGTATCAGCTTTTGGCCCAAAGCTGCTGTGGAAGGGATGCAGTATTTTCGCACACTGAGCTCACTCAATCTGCCTCATAATCACGTTTGGTGAAAAGTTACTGTTCTTAAAATAGCCCTTGCAGTAGCACAGTTGCTATGATACAGGGAAGGGGAGGGGGAAAAAGTTCATTGCCTATATTTCATCTCATTGTGAAGGCAGCCTATACATAATCACCGGTGTATTAACAGCTGCCCCCATTGCTTGAAAGCAGCCCTCACCCCTGGGGCCGTAAGCACAGATAAACCTGATCTCCTTTGTGCTCACAGAAGGGAGAAATATCAGGGGAAGCTCCCTAAACGTTTTTGAGGTAACTCTGCTTTGCACATTCCTCACATCCCAGGGAAAGGCAGGCTGCTGACAGCTGTGCCTCAGTGAAACTGCAGGCAGACACAAGTTCCTTCACATCCTGGACCATGGAAAGTGCAATGACTAATGAAGAAATGACAAACAGAAGACAGCCCTGCTGGAGAATTTCAGTTGAGGAGCATCTGAGATTCACAACCATGATGTTCTTGGGCAGGAATGATCAGCTAGTGCTTAGATGAAACTGGGTATGCTGTGAGTAGCAGTGGGTCCCAAAACCATATTAGAGAGATCAGCTGGGGACAGGAGAAAGCACAGACCTTACATCCAGGGGTAAGGACAAAACCAGTCTTGAGTAGTCCAAAGAATCAGAAGTAGGGCTGTGATTTTGTTGGGAATTAATCCCACTGTATGCCAGACCCTGCACCACGTAACCTCTCCCAGAGTGCAGGTGGGTTGCTGGGAGTGCAGCTGTGTCCCAGGAGTTTTCAGGGGGCAGGTTGGCATTGCCCCGTGGGAGCAGAGCTGGAGAGCACAGAGGGACAGAAGGGGCCCAGGCAATGGTGCAGCGTGTCTGGGCAGCTGCTTTGGGGTTGTGTGAGGAGACAGGGTGACATAACCTGGCAGGATGACTCATCACCAAAGCAAGGAAGGGGCAGTTTCCCCCTGGGCTGCTCCCAGCCCGCTGCAGATCCTGTGCCAGCCTCGTGGTGTGCCCTGAGCCAGGCAGAGCCTGCGCTCCAGCCCTCAGTGACACACGGCTACTGGAAAGGCACGAGGCTTCTCAGGCTGCAGCATCAGCCCAGTTTGGCTATTTATGAAAGTGAGCAGGAATTAGGTCCCTGGAAGTGGAGTGAAGTCTGATGAAATAGAGGGATTTTAGGATTTACTGCAGTCTTTTAGCACAGTATTGCTGCTTTGACAATTGCAACTTACGGCATAAACGAGGACTTAGCCTTGAAACTGCTGCCGCTTCAGCTCAGTCCAAGTAGGGCACTAATCACTTACTGAGAATTATTTGGGTCAATTTTTTATTCCAGTTAATAAGCTGCTTCTCCTAATAATACAATACAATAACCCTGGAGATTCACAACACTCCGTAAAGAAAAATAACTTGCGGGGAGCTGCAGTGTCCTTCAGCTGCCTGTCAGCCATTGTCCCCTTGCTGGGCTCAGGGAGGTACTGGGAATTTGTTTGATGTTTGCAGGAGCTCTAGGCAACTTTCTTGCAGACAGGTAAGCAGTCTGCTTGCAGCTGCCTAGTTAAAAGCACAGCTTGTCATCACTCCTCACTGGACTATATGTATTTATTTCAGCCTGTCGTCACTCCTCACTGGACTATATGTATTTATTGAAACTGTTTTAATTTTGTTAAAAGGATCTTGTAACTTGGCATCATCTGTTTTCCTCCCAACCAGTTCATCATGTGTGCAAGAGGTTTATTGATTCATCATTATTACCTTTTAATGTGCTCTACAGAAGGTTTATTTTACTGTTCTTTTGCAAAGCTCTAGATAAGCAAGTATTGAAAGTCATGGATTAAAGGGAACATTCTACTCCTAGCAGGAATAGGTTGTATTTTTCTATCCAGTAGTGCTAATAGGGCAACTAATTATCTAGAATTATGAGAGACAGAACAAGCTCAATGGACAAGAACTAAAAATAAGCTTTCTAAGAACTTCCATTTTAGAATAAGCTGATGGTTTGATAGATTATTTTTTTGACTTGAACATAAACTCATCTTAAAATATATCAAATAAAATAACATGAAAATTGCTTTACTGCAATGGAAAAAAAAAAAAAAGCCCTTTTTAAAATTCTTTTTTCCTGACTCTTCATTTGCTCGGTTACACTCCAGCATGGCATCACTGAGTATTGTCCCACAGGCTGTTTATAGACGTGGCACTTGTTTTACACAAGGAAACTCAATTACTGCTTTCAAAGAACAGAACTTCTACCTCTGAGATTGGTCAAACTCAAAAGGCCAGTCTTTCTTCGTGACTTTCTGCTATAAAGTTTTCAAAGTAAAGAGGGATTTATGGTTTTCATCTCGGTTTAGGTGGAAATGGCAAGTGGGATGTTGTAACACTGGGAGCTCACTTGATCTCACAGAACAGTCACCCAGATCTCTCTCTCCCTTGAGCATCTGTCAGGGCTTTGGAGCAGGGCTGTACAAGAGCCATGGTCCTTTGTGCATGTTTCTCACACTTTATCATCTTTCCTTCCATGAATTCTGCTGGTTTGGACTCAGGGAAGCTTTAAAATGACACTCCCAAAAGCTTCACTTTTCCATATGAATGAAAAGCAGGAGCAAGAGCGACATGTTTTGTCACAAACTTGGTTTACTGGGAAGACAGCTGAAAACATCAGATTAGTATCATTAGATGGGATTTGGACCCCTGGGTTGTACATGTTAGCTGACTGCATCTGTATGTTGAAGTTTGTATTTATCCAGCTTTAGCTGGCTTTCTTGGCAGTAGGATTTAACTGGCTTTAGAGCAATTACATAAAATATACGTACCAGCTCAGACTGCACCACGTATAAATCAAGTGAAGATGGAGCTGCACTCAAGATGGTAAAGCATCAAAACTTAAACTACACGGATTGATTGCAGCAGGGAGGAGTTTGAAGAAAGAGAAGTCTTAATTCAGACATAGAGTTTTCCTCTCTGTTTGGATTGAAGGTTTTCCTTTTTATTCACTTGCTTGTTAGGTTTCTGCGTTTGCAATTATGTGTTTCCCATTGTTCTGAAAGAGCCTCTGACAAAAAAGGTTAAGAATTTTTCCTTACCTTGTTCCATCATCTCCAGAAGGCCTTTCTTAATGAGCTCATCCCGGCCTTGCCGTGCTGTCATCTTCTTCTCCAGCACTGCACAAAGTAGTAGCACAACACAGCTCCAGTTAAGAACAGAGTATTCATATAATGGAGTGAAAAAGATGCAATATGGGAATTCCCTCTAGTCTCAGCTACTGCGTGCTTGGAAAGAACTGCCAGGATTTTGTTTTGGGGAGCATGGACTTCTCAGCCTGTTTGTGCCTTTTCCTTTGTTCAACCAGCTGTAAAATGACCCCCGAGTAGAGCTGAGGTTTATGATGTGACCTGCTGTTGGATCACACTGAGTGCAGAGTGACAGGGATATCAGAGCCTTCATGCTGTTTAACACAGCACCTTAGAGCTGTCTCAGGAATATCCCATAGGATATCAGAGCAAGTGGAGGGAACTGCACCATCCTGTTTTAGGAAAAGGCAAATGAGTTTGTCTCCTTACTGATCTCCTGGGACATCCCTGGAGACCAGTGGGCACATGCTGTGCTGTGTGCTGGGCTCCTTCCCCCCAGGGACAGCTGCTGGAGGGAAGGTTTTTCACATGCTGTAGCTCCCTTCTGTCACTTCTCATAATGTTACTGCGACCTATATAATCTTCACCCCAAATAAAAGGGGTGATGATGCTTAGGGCCATAAATGTGTAGCCTATTTGGAGAAGGCAGAGCCCATGGAAAGCAGTCTGTGGCAAGGCTTGTGCTTCACTCTCCTGTTTCGACCTGTTCTTCTAAATGTAATCTATTGTATTATATAGGAAGTCAGCACATATGGGCTCTTTGTAGCCCTACATGTTATTAACCTGTTGAATGCTGAAATCTCTGAGTTGGGTTTAGATCAATCACCTTTAGCATGTCCAATGTAAGCAAGTTTCACCAAGCTAAGCTTTGCTCTGTGCACATCCCTCTCTTGTTCCCAGCCTACCTGCAGACGTCTGCTTTAGCTTCTCATTTTTCTTTTTCCTCCACTTCCATGGTTTGAAGATCCTGCCCAGTGTTGCCAGTTTGCTGTTCCTCCTCACTGGTGGAGTTCGAATCCCTGAGACCAAGTAGTCCGAGCGCACTGCCGGGGATTGCTCCATCTCATCTGGGAGGGAAGAGGTGAGATGGCTGTGGGACACTGAGTTACCAAGGGCAGGCAGGTGGAGCCTCACCAGATAACAAGCAGAGTCTGGTCACCCAGATAAGCAGTGCAAGGAACTCTCTGCACCACTGGAGCCAGTGGCCAGGCTGAAGGACACCAGCCAGAGGTGTCCAACCTCTCTGTGCCAGCCCAGGGCTTCCTACCAGCTGCTCTCTTCACCCTTGCACAGAATCTGTCTGGATGCCAAATATCTCAGTATCTCCATTCCTGCCATCCCTCATAGATTCATCAGGGCTACCAGGCCCAGAGAGAGGGGGATGTGCTGAATTTGTACACCTCATGCTTTTCCCATCCCCTCCCTACCTTTGCCTGTGCCTGGTACCCACCAAGGCAATGGTGTCACTCTCCCCCCCACCCAGGAGCTGCATCACAGCCTCTGGAAACATGGAGAGCTGAGAGCTCCCCATGGCTTTAGTGGGAGCAGGAGGAATTTAACACATCTGTAAATCAGGCCCATGTGGCCTCCAGTTAATCACAGAAGTGGAATGTTCATTTAGAAAAATGCAGACCTGTATGAAAAGCTGAGAGGAAGTGTGAGAAAGCTCAGGTCCCTTTGGAATTCCCAGCTTCCAGTTCTGTTCTCAGGCCACAGGATATTGCTGCCTTTTAAATGAACTCTTCACATAAACTAACACAGAACACACTGACTTTTGTGAGCTAATGCAAATCTTTTATATAAGAATAGTTTGATATGTGCTACATAAGTAAAATCTTAGAACTTTGGTGAAAATTTATTCCTTGAGGAAGCTAAGGGAAAAATTCTTTCCCTTTGTCCAGCCAAGCCACAGTAATTCAGAGATAATGCTTCAGCTGGAAAATCAATTTAGGTATTTTTAATATTTTGTCTTGAAAATACACTGTAAGTTTTGCTTATAGACAAGCCTTGCATGAAACAATGCACACAGACTATTCAGAGTTGTGTGCTAACCAGTACCATGGAGGAAACCAGCACAGCCCCATAAATGAGGTTATTGATGTCTATACTGAGCACCAATACAGTAATTGTTAAGAGAGAAGCTCCCATCAGATAAATTACATGAGTAAAAACTAGCAACAGTTTGTATTTTCTTTTCAACAATCAGTTATGATTTAAATGAGCAATGTGAAGCTGTGAACTTATGTACATTTCCAAGTAATTTTCCCCTGGAACATCAACACTTATCACAAATTGCTTTATGACTGCAAGAGAAAAACTCTGCAGCATCTTCTAGGCTTTGCTTTTGAGTTAACAGGGTGAAAATGTCTAAATCACAGCATGGAGGTGGGGATTTCCAAGTAAACAGGAAACAATTTTTGGAAGATTATTAAACACAGCAGGGGAATGAACACATTCCTCCTCTTCCATTTAATTTTGAAAATACTGGTAATAGAGATGAATCATTCAGCAGAGACAAACTAAAATCTTGGCCACGTGAACTATGAGAGCAGAGAAAAGCTGTAACAATTCCCCCCACACACATCGTGTGTGCCCAGTGAAATTCTCTTTTTTGTACTGAATTTAGAGCACCTTTTCTCTCATCCCACCGAGTTCATCTTGGGGTTTAATTTACGAAATATTGAAAACGTACATAAAAATACATTTTTGCCTTTGAAAACATGGTGTCTACCCAAGGTGAGATTTATCATTTACAGTTGGGAGGTCACTATTAAGTTGAGAGCAGAAAACAGCCCAGAAGAAAGGCAGTAGCCTACAGAACACAGCTGGAGTGCCAAGATATCCTTCTCCTTTCCTAACAGCACATTCAAACATGAGAAGTATCACAGAAATAAGCTTTGAAGCAGTAGAGCTACTCTTGATTACAGCAATGGCAATGAGAATGGAAAATGGCTGAGTAGATCTCCTATTAATATGCTATTATGATCTCTTTAAAGCTGTGATAGAAGCCTCAGAAAATAGCATTTGGCCATTTCTTGTGACATCTCTTGAGTGGGAATAGAAATGTTCACAGAATTAACTCATCTCAAAAGAGCTGTAGATCAGACTGGAAATCAGAGCCTTGTCCCTGGAAGCTGCAGAGGAGCAGGACAGGCTCAGCTCAGCTCTCCCTGGTCCTTGCCTGTGAGACTGCCCTGCTGCTCCTCCATTCCAGGGGTTTCTCAAGCATGGAAGTGAAGATTAAATAAGAAGCTGATTTAAAGGAGTACCTTGGCAAGTTACAGCACTCAGTTCAGGATGTAGGTGTCTGCAAAGTGCTTTAGACATCATCCACATGTTTTGTTTAACACTGGGAGCATGAGATCATTTCACCTTTTTGCCAGATAAGGGATGTACAAAGACAAAGAAGTCCTTGAAACCCAAACCTGTGTGTCTCTAGCAATGCTTATAATTTCAGATATTCCCACAAAAATTAGAGAATGGGGAGAGGTTGCAAAGACACCAAACATTTAAATATAAACTTCAACATATATGCCCTGTAGTGATCAGTCTTTTTTTCCAGCCCTGCCAATTGGGTTTCTTCCACCCCCTTCTGCCCTCTTGGTTGTGGAAATGTAAGGATTTTGTGCCTTAGACTTGGATAACAGAGGAAACACAGATAGAAATCAAATGTCTAAGAAGGAATAGAAGCTAAACCAAATGTTCCAATGGAGGTTTTTGTGGGCTTTTTAACTTTATTAATGCTTCTCTTATGGTACAAACAGTTCTTAAGCAAATGGATTTATCACCTGGTACATTCTCACCATATGCAGTTCCTATACTGTGCATTTGGAAAGATGGACACAAATATAAATAGATAGAGACACAGCAAGACAGATGTCCTGAAATCAGAAATAACAAGGAAATGGTCTCACTGGCAATAAGAATCACAAGAAAGCCTTGGAGCACCTCATTTCCAGTCAGTTCATCTTTTCCTGGTTGTGGGTTGGCTGCTTGGGAGATAAGAAGTTGACAGCACAAAAAGCAGTTCCCACGTACAGCAGTGAATGCTGAAGGAGAAGGAGTGCCTAAATATCAGCCAGCTCCTGCAGCCAACAAGCTGCCAAGGCTTGCCAACCCTCCAACCACTCTGTGAAATATTCAGCACATTTTTTTAATCTGCAGTCAATATTTTAATTATGCTAACTGTTCTGTGGAATAATGTGGTTATTCCTCCCAGAGCCTGAGAGCCTGGGGCCAGGCCATGCAATTAGAGAGGATGTCTGCAAAATATAAACAGCCAAGAGCCAAACCCTGACTCTCCAAACCAGCAGGGGAAAGGAGCAACAGCTTAACTCGTGCGTAATGGGGAAGGATGAGGGGCAGTTGTTGTCAGGGGCCAGTGAGCACAAGATTAACCCCCAGCCCAGGGACCTGACTGTCCCCACTGCCCTCAGTGTCCTCACTGCCAAGACAGACCAGTTGGTCCCACACACCATGGTCAGCCCTGTGGGGAGCTGAGTGCTCTGACTGAAGCTTATTGGCTGTTTACATCAAAATTACTTTAAATTCCCTGCTGTGCCCCACTGAGGGCAAAGGCTGCTGTGCTGGAGCTCCAGCTCCAAAACAAAGCCCTCGGATATCACACACTTGGCCTCTGCTCTGTGTGTGTCAAAGGGGTGCAAGTGAGTGTGGCTGTGCCCCTCTGAGGATGCTGGGCAAGTGCTTCTCCCAGCTGGGGTACTTCTAGAGCTCCTAACAGTGGCCAAGTGTGAATGATTTAATGACTGAGACTCCCAAATCAGATGAGGGGAAAGGCTCCAAACTGACGGGTCCTGCTCTGCAGAGCAGCCCTGGGCTGCAGGATCAACCAGGCAACAGAGAAGAAGCAAACAAACCATAATATTCATTACATTTGGCTGCAGGGTCTGACCCCTCAGAAAGTCTGAGCAGCTTCTGTTCACATCAGCAGCAATTGTGGCAATTGGAGTTTCTGAAAAACACCCCCTTGCTTTCTTCTTTAAAATACTGTGGTGCCATAAATAGACCACTCTTCCTGTTAGTCCCTTCCCTGTGGGAATTGTGTGATGGTTGTGAAGGTTTTCTGCACATAGAAACTCTCCCATTTACACGTGTCAAATCCTGACTCTTATTCCAGGAGTGGGGCAGGTTTGCTGTGAGTTCTGTGAGTTGTGTCCTGGGTGTGTGATGGAAAAGTGCCCTATTCCTGCCCACAGCCCTCGTTTGTACAGCAGCTGGGGCTGAGATGACATGGCAGTGCTGTTAAATTGAGCACTGGGTTCAGTGAGTTGGGTCCATCTTCTTGGGGTTTTCATGATGAGCCAAAGAGTCTGTAGCTTGATCCCTGGGTTGCTGATGACAGCAACTGCAGGGTGATGGATGGCAGTTGGGAACATCAGGGATGCAGAGCTGAGTTACACTGACCTTGGCCACAGAGGGAGGCTGTAAGAGGCATGGGATGTCCTCTTGTGACTACACAAATGCAGCAAGAACTTTGTGGGAAGACAAAGCATGCTGAATTTTAATGTGTTGGGAATTTTGGTAACTTAAATTCGTGGTAATGAAACTTGTGCCTTGCTAAATCCTGTGTGTACACTGATAGGAGAAGGACCACTGAAAAATCTGCAACCTGCAGGCAGTTTAAAAATAACAGAGCAGACAGGAGCTGCAGGCAAATTTGTAAGGCAGGCGTGCTCTGTTTGCTGATGAATTGGTTTGTGATGCAGCTCTGCATGTTTTCCCCTTTACTGTCATTGCATCTGCCTTTGCAACTCAGACACAGAGTGAAAACAGGTTCCCCTTGCTCCATTGCAGAGGGTGGAGACAGGGAGTGGAATCAGAATGACCTTTTTGGGACTTTCAGTGCTGCCTAGAACTCATATCTGCCTCTAAAAAGGGTGTGAGGGACCCAGACACTTGTGAGGGGTGATCCTTACAGAGAGTATTTGTTATCTAGTGAGAGAAACCTGCAAGGCAAAGAAGGCAGAAGGGTGGTCTTGGTTTCAGACTAAGGACTATCCTGAGTTTTTTGAAGGAGAATTACCAGCAGGAACAATCCTCCTTTTCCTTAGTTTAGCATCCTAAAAGATAAAGAACCGATCTCAGTGATTGAATATGCAGGATAGGGGTAAATCACTTGTGTCTGGGAGCCTTTGAACACTTCTGTTATGTTCCAGAGCAGCAGAATTCAAACTGAGGAGCTTTTTTATTGCACTAGTTAGATGTTTCCTGTGATGGAGCTCTTCCTTGTTCTAAAAATGTTTTCTGTCACCTGCATTTCTGCAGACACTCTCTCTTTCTTGACTCTCTTTGAAAGAAAACTGCAGCAGAATGTTCCAGTTTGAAGTTTCCATTTCAGTTTTTTGAACATAAGAGTATTTTCGTTTTCCCAATTCTGAATGACTGTTAGAAATTAGAAATTAAGATCAGACAGGAGAAAAAAAGCTTTTTATGAACCTGAAATTTATTTAATTTTTGAAGGGATTTTGTATTTGAAGCCATGAATGTTTCAATATTGTTTTGGGTTGGTTTGAAAAAATTTACACAGAATACTTTGTAAAACAGAAAACCTATTCTCTAGCTGTTTAGTTATTTAGAAAAGGCAAGGTACCTGTAGTAGATTATTGAATGTAATTGTAAGTTGATTTTGGATGCACAGCTGTTTACATGACTCAGATTGTTACTCTGACACATCATATTTGTTACACCAGAAAAATACTGAAACAAAGTAGGGAAAATTACGGGATTGATGTGGAAACTCAGGCATTTATCTATCCAAATTTTTGGAGTTTGTCTGGTCAGTGGTGTAGGTAAAAATGGCTTGAATTCTTATCTCTCATTGTAAGCTATGTTCTTGATTTCCCACCTTGGATTTCATCTCACCCAGTAGTTTCACCTCCTAAGGAAGCAGATGGACAGTGGGCCAGATTCATCCACATGGTAACTACAACATTCCTTGAGTTACCTGGGGGGGAAATTTGGCACAGGAAATTTGTGCAGACTTCAGATTCATAGAGGTACTTGAAGGCAGGGGGGAAATGCAAAGATAAATGGCAGAAAGGGGAAAACAGAAACAGCTCTGGGTTCAGCTTCCACTGAGTAAAGGCTGTTCTTGGGCTCAATCACTTTTCTTTTAGCTGGTGGGATGAATCCTGATTAGGTTGTTGTACTTCCCTGCATGAAAATGCAGGTTTACTGTGTGGTCTCCAGAGTCTGAGCTTCCATTTTCACTTCATACTCAAATGTTTGCCATTTGTCCTTGTTCTATAATTTCCACTGCTCTTTAGTGTGTTAAATTATGATTTAACATTTTTCTTTAATTGAAGGGGAAAAAAAACCCAAAACACAATTTGTGGGTGGTGGGAGGGGGCTGTGCTTCCAGGGAAGTTTATTTCCATTCTGTCATGCTGAGCCTCCCTTCAAAGTATTTGGATTTTAAAACCAGCTTTCACTGAAAGGAACGGGGAAACAGATTATGCTTATCAAAGGGAAGAGAGCAGGGAAGTGGCAACTCCAGCTAAATCTCTTAGATAAAAATACTCCTGGTATGCTTGAAATCTGTGATTTCTTTCAGAAAACGTTCCTTTGGGAAGTTACCATATCACCTAACAGCATTGCCACCAAGTGAGCCAAGGTGCAGGGACGTTAATCAGAAACCTTTCAGGCTTTCGGATCATTGTGTCAGTCCCAGCGCCACTTGCCGTGATTTACAATGCACGGTGTGACATTAGCAGTTCATTAACAGAATCAGTTTGTCAGTGTTTGCACAAAGGAACCCCCAACATGCTTTACCTCGGTAAGAAAGAGCTAAGTAACAATAAGAAAATGAGACTAATGAAGGATTGCCGTGTAATCACCGTTAATTCAGTTACCTGAGCCTGTACAATATCTGCTTTTGAGGGGGGACCCTTCCATTTGCATGCCCGTCACCCAGGGAGAGCTGGCTCAGGCAGCAGAGCAGCGTCTCCTGAGAGTCACAAAAAATCCATTCAAATCAAATAAAAATCCATTGAAATGGGCACTGCCTCTGCAGAGGACCAGGAGCTGTGCCAAGCGTGTCCCTCCTGCAGCTGCAAGGGGGTTTGGAGCACAGACATGTAAGAAATTCCCAGTGCTGGGCAGTTTCCCCAAGCCTCTTGGAGAGATGCTGCTCTGCAGGACACAGGGAGCCAGAGCCGGGAAGCACAGGAAGGGCTTGGGTTAGGCTTGCCATGTCCTCATAGCGGTAAAGCTGTTGTCTGCACTGCAGGAGCAGCGTTTCATCACCTGCAGTTGTTTAATTAGCTGTAGCTTTGCTGCAAACCTGTTGCAAGGATGTTTTTTATAGCTTCCTCAGGGAGTCTGCAGACTGGAACACACCCTGTGCTGTCTCCAGGAGGCACCTTCAAATCCATGCACTGCAGCTCATCCCTGACAGAAGCTGCCTTTGGAGAGACACACAACACCCAGGGAAGCTTTTGGTGTAAGAGCATCACCTTTGCTAACAGGGACCCATGCATTGCTTTTTAGGGTTCATGGCCCCATGCATTGCTTTTTTTCTGGGATTCATGGCCCCATGCATTGCTTTTTTTCTGGGATTCATGGCCCCATGCACTGCTTTTTTTCTGGGATTCATGGCCCCATGCACTGCTTTTTTTCTGGGATTCATGGCCCCATGCACTGCTTTTTTTCTGGGATTCATGGCCCAGGACTGATCTGTTTTGAGTTTCTTCAGTTTATAGGAGTCTATGTCTCTCAGACATACAATCAGCTCTCACTTTATATCCATCCCAAACTTGTCTATTCGAGAAATAATCAAATTCTCATGTCTTGTACACTTTTATGGCTTTGTAATTTAATGCATAATTTCCTTCTTCCCTCAAACACACCACAGCTCTGCTGGTGCTCTGTCACTGTTCAGTGCCACTGCTGCAGATGGAAAACACTCCTTCTGCTCTGTGAAATGCAAGAGCATCTGCCTTTTGTTTTGTTTTCTCCTTTATCACTCCTGCTGCTTTGCACTTTCACTTTCCTTGCACCCACTGGCAACAAATACACATTATTCAACAGTCCCTGTGCATACTCCAGAATAGGACAGAGATTTGGAAGAAATCCTTAGACAACAAAAATGTGACATAAACCAGAACAGCTACAGGGAAAGGCAGATAGAAAACAGGCACGGTGACTGAATTCAACTTTTGTCTAAGGTTATGCATCCAGTTTGGCTCCTTGTAAAACTTGTTTTAAAGCTACCAATGATTTACACACTTGATTGGTAGGTAAACTGTAATGAACCCCTTCTTGGGAGGTCATGTCACTAAGAATGAATGGTTAAATATTTTCTAGGGATGGTTTGCTCTGCTGCATGCAGCAGTCTGTAAATAAGAGACACATGTAGGAAATACTTTGAAGGGAGCTTTGTTTTTAAAAGATTCACTTATCCCATTGTCTACTGGTATTTTTCGGAAGCAATAATACCAACAGTTCTCAAAAGACAGCAAAGGCCACAACGCTCTGGTGCCCTCAGCACCTTGAAAAGGCACATTTGTGCACACACAGAGTGCAGAGTCACAGCTACAAGTCCCCAAGGGCAATGGCACTTCCCACCTGTTCAATCATGCACTGAAGTCAACATGAGCCTTAGCATGGGACCATCTCATGGCTCAGTGAGGGCTTTACAACACTGATCTGACCAAACTGCACCATGCCTTCTAAAATGAAATTTCACACTGGTCAAGGGCCAAGAGAAATAATTGCTTATCAGATTTACTGTAGTGATTATCACTGTTTGTCTGAACCAAGACCACAATCCATTCCTAATGGGAATGGCAGGCTCTCCAGGGCAAGAAAAAACAGGGAAATTACTCAAAGTACATGAAGCTGTCTCCTCTGCAGCTCTTGGAATGGCTCCATTCCAGGTTGTTTCCTTCTTCTATTACAAGACTAGGAAAAACAAACTAGTGAGTTGCAATCCTTGCCCTGTGTAGAAGAATAGAGAGACAATATCCCAAATGGCAACAACAAAATGAGAATTTGGCAGGAGAATAGCAGTGTCTGTCCATTAACTCTCCTTGTCACCCAGCAGCCAAGCAGGGGGAACAACCATGGAAGTAACTGCAATTCCTTTTGCTAATGTGATTTATTGGTGTGTCTGCATTAGCAAGAAAGGCAGGGGTAGAAGTGGGTCTGTGAGCAGCTGGTGCTGAGGACTCAACACCTTCTGGTGCATTTGTTAAGTGGTGTGATCTTGTGACTCCAACTCAACAGAGAACGAGCTCTCTCCTTACAAAGTGCAAAGGAAACAAGATTCTTCACTGTAACAAAAATACCAATCAAACTAAACAGTCATCCTTCCAAAACCAAACGAAGAATTCCCGTATTTTCTTTCCAAAGGAAGGATAAAGATCATTATTTCTCTTACTAATTTACAACATTCAAAAGCCCCTAATCCCACATGCAAATTCCTGTGAGTTGTTGGTACCCAAAGTCACTAACTTGCAGCAAGACCTTGTCTTTTAAATTTCTGGTAAAGTCAAAGTTCCCTTGTATTGTGTTTTAGCCCATCCTAAAGCTTATTTGAAATGTCCTTATGCCTGTTATATATCCCTATGTCCAGAATGGCAGATACCTTCCTAGAGCCTTTCAGCCACACATTTTAGCATCAATGAAATTGCTATGCATAAATTAACATATAATGGCAATTTCAGACTTGCTAGAATGATGCTGTGGTTGTGACAGAACAGCCAATTTACTCTAACACACAGATGGATGAATTTCTTTCAGCTTCTTTCCCATGGTTTATAGCACACTGAATTTAGTGGAGAAAGGGCTCTGCATTTAACCAGAGGTGTACTGGTTTCTTGGTTGGAGTGAGTTTTTATTTAGTTCAGTGCAAGAACTGAGTTTTGTATTCATTCTTTCGACACAAACTAGACAATTGTTGCTAAAAACAAGTCCAAAAATGCCCCATGATCAATTATTGAAATGGTTACATTTGAAAGAACAAGAGAGATATGTCTTAAAGCCCATTTAAATATTGATGGGCTAGTTAGGTTGTACTGCTTACAACAACTGCAAAGGTCAGAGAACAAACCTCAGCAATGTGTCTGCAGATGGTTCCTGTCTCTAGGAATATTAGGCAACAGTATGAATAAGCAGGATGTTTAATGGCTGCGGTGCTTCCACCTTAATGGAAACACAGGGAGGAGGAGGAGGTAGCACACAAACCCATTCAAAGCAGGTACAAAGAATGCCATGAGCTGAGCTAAAATGTAAATCATAACTGCTGAGAAATGGTTTTTTTTTGATATTTTAAAAGCAGCATTTGCATTTAAAAGTCTACAGCAGCATTGGTGGAAGTTCCCCACGTCTCCCACTCAGTGCTGGGACATTTCCCCAAGAAGCAGATGCATCAGGAGTTGTCCTGCCCCACCCTGGGCCAGCCTCTGGATCAAGCAGGAGGGGCTGGAGCAACTCTGAGTTGCAGAAGATTTTCCTACCAATAGTTTTTCCCATGGCTTTGTCAAGAAAACTCAGTGGTTGGGGCCAGCACGGATGTGGAGCAACTTAGATTTGCCTTGGGACAACAAACCCTCTCTGCACTGTGTTTCACCTACATCCAGAAACTGCTGCTCAAAATCCTGAACAGGAAAGATCACTCTGGTTCTACATTCACAGGCTTCAGTTTATAACCTAATGGTGTAAAAAAAAAAAAAACAAACCAAATAACTGATGAGATTCTACAATATTGAGTGTTCAGGGAGCACATGATTACACTTCTATTCTTCTGGCCAGGGCTCATGCAAAAGAACAAAAAATAGCTCCCCATTCCAAAGCTAAAGCGTGGCAGAGGGCTCTCTCTTTGCACAGACAAGTTTTGTTAATTTTACTGGCCACAAGTTTTAAATTTTTTTAAGCTAACAACTCCTGGCAGTTCTTTGGTCTCCAGCTCTTGATTTTCATTCGGGACATGTTTTTGAGATGGAAACCTCTAATGAGTGTTTTTCTAACATTTGCCTTTCATCAGCAAGAATATTTGACTTTCTCCTCTTGTTTTCTTATGGTTTTAATTTTTAATTTATTATTTTTTATGCAAAGGGGATAACCAGATCTGTGACAAAACCATCGTTTTAAAACCACCATAGAATATGAACTGAATTTCTATTTCAGTGTATGAGGTTTTTATTAAACAAGTAAATCATAGTCTTGTTCACTTCAACCATATCCTGGGCCTGTTTTTCTAAGTCTCACAAAGCCCAAATAGCATGGAAGGAAAACCAGCATGGAATATTTTTACCCTGTCTGACCTAAATTTATGTATTTTTTAGCTCTTCCAAGAGAAAGAGAAGTGGAATAACTACTCCCTCTTCTCAGTTTCTTTTCAGCTCTCATATTTTAAACTGTGTTCTCAGCTGCTTGCATGAGTCATGGAGAGCTGGAAACAAGAACCCCCCACAATATTATAATAACTGCTTCCCTAGGAGGGAGCCTATGTGTGTTTTGGGGTAGACCACTAAAAAGCCACAAAAATCTTCTGAAAGCTTCTTTGTGCCAGAAACCTCCATGGGAACTAATAGAGGAAGGGCCAATATCTCAGCTGCAAAAAGAGATTACTTATGAGAGTAATAAAAATGAAGATATTTTAGGATTTCCATATCACTGTCTTGAAATTCATGTAATTGTTCGTCAGTGTTTGCCGAGATTTCAGGCTGCTGTTGACTTTGGGGATTGTTGTGTGTAATGATGGTGTTGAATTTCACTGGTCTAGGCAGAATTTGGATTTGGTCCTGTGATGTTCCAAGAAACTTTAAAATCCACAGGCTTTTGTAAGAACTGTCTGTTCAGTGCTTACCATGCTGATCCACACTATTCCATTTTAATATGTTCATCCATTGCCTGTTCCTTCCTATACATCCAAACTGAATCTCTGCTTGAAGCTACCTATGAAATATTTAGAAACAACGGGGGAAGCTCCTGCAGAAGCCCATCCTTCATTCTGAAATGCTGTGAGTTTGCTGAGAACAAGCCAGATCCCTCATACTTTGGCACATGTCTAGACTGAGCAGAGCAAACCAGGTCAAGGATCTTGTGCAGTAAGAGAGGAAAGAGAAAGAAAGGTCGACTTCTTTATCAACCAAACTCGCTGGCAGGTCAAACGGATTCAGACAGCAAACACAAGAGGAAAAGAATGTTGTGGAACATATTGAGAGAGGGTGTTGGTATCAGATGTGCCTGTGAGCTCCATGGCATTTATAGGCAGGTATCATTCTGCCTTCCACTGCCCTGTTTCAGTCACGTCAGCTCAGGCTTATCTGTCTCTAACACGGAGCTTCAGTCCTGAATTCCTGCACAGCAGGTCAGACACTGAAATCACATCTCTCTATCAGAGACTATGCTCTTCCTCACTATCCCTTCTCTTCTCAAGGCACAATCTGCTCACACAGCCCTGTTTTTGCTGTCATTTCATCATTTGTACAGGTCTGACTCCTCATCCTTCCCTCCCTGCTTGGTGCAGTTTACTGAGCCTCTGCACAGGAACAGCCTGACTTTAATCAAGACTATGCAGGAAAAGCCTTTCTTCTCTGAGAGAGCTTTTAGACATTACAAGTCTTCAGGATTCATTTACAACATTGGGTAATGAAGCAGAGCTAAAAATACCATATGTTCCTTTGACATTGCCCATTCATTGCTATAAATGACTGGAATTTCTGTGACTGCAGAACAAAACATGTTTTATGTTTTTGCTTTTAAGTGAAGCTGTGTATAAAGCTCTTTGCCACTTGGAATATCTTAGTGTTTTACATAAGAGGATAACAAAGTTTATTTGGAAAAGGCGGTGAAGCCTACACAGCTTGTTTTCCTCTCATTTCCTTAAATGAATGAGGAGAGATGTTAGAATGTGAGATCACAGGAGTGGAACTGGCCAAATTTTCTCAGTTATGAAAAAATATAGTGAGGAGATTTGCTGAGACTGCCCTCCAGAACATCACCTCTTATTGGCAATTCTCTGCCCTGGATAAGCAGAAGGCTTTTCAATCAGCTCCAGGCCTCCTGTGCAATCTGTGTAAGGCTGTTTCAACAACGGAGATGAGATTATCAAAGCATGAGAAAGAACTGACACACAGGGCCAGATTGTTTGAAGATGTTTATTTTAAGTCATTCCACATATTCTTATTCACTATTTTTATTTTTTGAACTCGGAGAATTTTTTTTCTCCCTAGTAATTAAAACTCTGAAGGCGGATGCTCTTGCCTGCACAATAAAAGAACTTATAATATTTTAAAAAGTATTTAAAAAAAACCCCTATAAAAATCTCAACTAATTTCTTCCTTTCAAGTGCTGAAATGATCTAATGCTATTAATAGAAGATTCTTTCTCTGTGGAAAATTTATTCTTCTATTTAAAGCTACTGGGGAAAAGCTTGAAAGAACAGAAAAATATGATTCTGACATCTGGCTATCAGTGTAGCCTTTGGATGATGAGTTCAGATAGTGGCTCTAAAATGCATACATTTGTTTGGAGATAAGGCAGGATGATAGACAAGGCATCATCTGCCCACACAGTTGCATGTTGTCCCCACATCTTTGCTAGAAGCCCACCCAGCTTGTGCTGAGGGAAGCAAATTTGAGAATACCGGGTTGACAGCCCCAAAAACCACAGGTCTGTCTTCCTGCTCAGGAACAAGCCCAGCTAAAGCAGCAGCAGAACCTCCCCAGCTGCTGAGCAGCAAAGCCTGACCCTGACCCAAATCCCCCATGATCAGCAGAGCAGGTGTCACTCTGTCCCCAGGATCTTCCTGACGAGGGAGGACACTGATAGTGGCTGGGGTGACATTTTGTGTGAGCACAGGACTGAGAATTCCTGTCACAACAAATCAGTAAACTGAACATCTCCCCAGGAGTTTACAGGGACATTTTATACTGAATAGCTCATATCCTGCTTCCAGGCACCTGATCCATGAGGCTTCACTTCCTTGATATGTGCTGGCACTTGGTGATTTCCTTCACATGTTGACCACGCACCCGGGTGCTGTTCTAGGAATTCACTCCAGAGTTATGGGAGTTATGTGCATTCCTGGTGGGATCACCCAGAGATCATATTTGCAAAAACATATGGGTGTGTTGCTCAAAACATGTGCTCCACAATAAACCTTCTAAAATCCAAATAGAATGCTTAAAACTGAAAATCAAATGCATCTTATGATTTTGTTCTTTCTTTAATAAGGAAATGGAGACAAGATATTTGTAAAGTGAACAGGGACACTGTGCTAGAGATCTTTGAGTAACCCAAACCCAATTCTGCAGCATTTGCATGGCTGTGAGCTCTAAAATGGAGAGCTGAGCAGCATACTCCATCAGCAGGGTGCTGGATGAGAGGAGGTGTGTATTTCCATGATGCTTGCATGGCATGGAATTAGACACAGCAGCTCAATTCCCTGACACAACTTTTCTTCTACAAGGTAGATAAACCCTTAGAAGATACAGACACAAGTAGGCCTTGGTTTACAAAGTCTTGGGCTGGTATCCAATAAATCAAGTTTTAGGGCATTTAGTATCAGATCAAAAAGGTCATGGTCCCAATGGTACAAAATGCAGATCCAGTAGAAATTCCCTCTGCCTTCTCAAACGTGTTTAAAATACGCTGATCAGTCAACCCTGGTTCCTGCAAGCTTTTTGTGGATCAGGTATCATTTTCCTGCACCAATTGCACATATCAAGCTTTGTCTGTCATCTCACAGTTGGCATCGATCTGGCACAAAAGCACAGAGCTGGCACCAAGTGTGTCACAGCTCTGGCTGATTTGACAGGAATATGGTCATTTGCCCATGGGGGATGTGCAGGAAACCTGCACTGCTGGTACAGGCACTCGTGCACAGACCTGGTGTGAACAGCAGAGCCTGGCAGGGCCAGAAGGTGATGTGACACCAACACAACTCTGCCTGAGCCCCAGCTCACAGGTCTGAGTAGAAAGAACCAAAATGAGACATCCCGTGGTGGCTCCAGCCTCTGAACACATCTCTTCTGCTCAGTGACCTCAGCTCTCAACAGCAGCTACTGCTACAAGAGCAGCAAGGAGAGGATTTGCACAGGGCAGGAGCCTGTGCTGTGCAGCCACAGCCAGCGAGGCTGGTGCAGAACAAACCCATTTTCAGAGCAAAACAGACCACCCTCTCCCCATGTTTGCTTTTCTTTAGGCTTTTGCCTTATGCACTAGAGCATTCATGCTCCACCCTCCCCAAATTCAGCAGATATTCTATAGTCTGTATCTATGTATTATATCTCTACTGTGTCTGTGCAGTATTACACGCTGTATTACGTAACTACGTGCTGGAAATCTAAAAAAAAAAAGTGAAGGAGCCTGCTGGTGATATGGATTTGCATTATAAAATAGCTACTTCTCATGTAGGTCAAAGTGAGAGAGGGTTTGGGAGCTTGATTTTAGGGTAGCACCGTCGGCATCAGAGATCTTGTAAAGCCAACAGAGCTCCCCAGCAGCCACAGCCCAGCAGAACCCAGTGCCTGGCTCAGCCAGGCTGTTGCTAACCCCTTCTCAGTAATGCATCTAACTCATGCTGGGAGCATGTAAGTTGACTTTCCAAGAAAACAAGAGAAGGCACAAGTTAGAAGTTAAATTTTGGCATTTCTTACAGTGCTGTCTTGAACAATCATATTTCTAACGCTCGAGTGCCCAAATGCACAGTGATAGGATTGTAAACAAGAGTTAACTTGTTCCCACTAAGGGTTCTTTAGCTCTCCTCACCTCTCCTGGTATTTTTTTCCCTCTGACTTTTTTTGTTTGCTCTCTTTTTTTTCTTCGTTTTTGTCCCCCGCCTTGCCCCCCCCCATTAGGCAGAAGGGCAAGGTGAGAAGGGCAGAGCTACTTTGTATTTAGGCGACATTAAAAGTGAAAAGCTTTGACAGTTAAGCATCTCCCAAGCCAAAACTGGCAAAGCCAGCTGAAAAAAACACCCCTCATGTTCCTGCTTAAATTGCAAACCTCTTTTATTTGTTGAAAACGTTCCAGGGTGGCCTCAGGACACACTGAGCCTGCCTAAAGGCAGGTTTAACTTATGTTTTGACCATTTAAGAAGGAAAACAACTCTCTTCTTCCATGATGCTCTCTGGCACTCAGCAAACAAATTTTACCATGGCAACTGAAAAGCCACTTTAGACACACAAACTCTTCAGTCAAGTGGTCCTCACCATCTTGTCCTACACATCAATCTGGATGCTCTATGGTCATTAAGGGTTATTTTAAAAACCCACATGAAATAGCTCAGTATCATGCATTTGTATCATGTTTGCCAGTTATTAATTTAACTTACCAGCCGAGTCTTACATAATACTGTTTTGTAATGATATAACCAAGTGCTTTACAGGGGAGGGAAGCTAAAGCAGAATGTGCAGTGTGACCTGTCTCAGGTTCATCCAGTGCTGGAAGGAGAACCTTCACCTCTGAATATTGATCCAGCACTCTGCCTTTAGGTTCTTTAGCTAAATCCTGGACCCAGCAAATTCTGACTGTGGTCACAGGCTGAGGGAGTTCCCCAGAGCTGCCCAGTGACACAACACCTTATCTTGTTCTGAACATGATGGAGGTTGTGAGGTCTGGAGTGTGAGAGAGCTGAAGGGGCACAAACAGGGAACTGGGGTGTTTAACAAAGTGAATGGGGTGCAGAATGTCTGCACTGACTGTCAGAAAAACATCTTCAATGATTGTAGTGTGCAGCTGTACAGCAGCACGTGCATATTTAGCCCAAATTTGAGCTACAGTTGCCACAGCTGTAGGTATGAATCACAAAATAGCTGCTCTTGGGCAGCTCTCACTACGTGTAACCGCTCAGCCACACCAGCAACACCAGCACTGCCAGTCCATGCCTTTGTGCAGGCTCAGTTAATCATCCCCCTTTGACACTGTGGCCTTAAATTAGTGCAAACAGAAGGACAGTTCCACACTTCTCACAGTTTGCAGAATGAGACCTCGCTAAACAAGCATCATTTCTTACCATGATTCTTCTCAAAATAGATTAATCTTTGCAGAAAAGGAGAGCAGAGGCTAATGAGGGTTGAGGCACAGATGGGATGGCACCAGCAGCTACTTCATACAAACACAGCAAAGTAATAGTTTCTAGCATGACATTTAATAAAATCAAGCCCTACTAAGATGCACAGCTACAGGGGAATTTAGTTTGAAGTCAAACATGCTGCTGCCTGGCTATCTTCAGTGCAAATACACGACACATGGTCAACCTTATCTTGCTTCTCAATTTAATCACACTTTTAATGAGCAGAAACATAAAAAGCAATCAGCTCCTTTCTCTTCTTACAATACTAATTTTCTTTCTATGCCGTTTACTTTGAATAACCAAAGTTCATTTTCAGACCTCTGTTCAACATTTCATTCAAAGAATTTCACAAGCATCTTTCAAATGCTGTTTTGAATCTCCAGTAATGTCCAGTGCAAATTTCCTGGGATTTTCTGCCCTCTCAAACTGGGCTCTGTCTTTCAGGGTAGGGGGAGGGCTGTTTCTTCAGAAATTCTGAAGGTTTCTGATGCTTGAATATATTTGTTCATCTTTCCAAAGTGCTGCCAGGTAGTGGTGCCTGGTGATCATGTCTGGATAATCTTGCCATAGACTGAGATCTAATTTTGGCAAAAAAAATATAGTGCTGCAAAAATAACATTAGGGTCTGATAGCTCAGTTTTCTGTGAGTGACAGAGCTCATTTCTTCTGGAAGAACATTAATAGATTTTGCAAATAGACAATAGAAATTAATTAAATTTTCTGGCCCACATGGTTATTCAGCAGAGCTTGGTAAAGTGAGTCATAAAGGTTCAATAACCCCTGGTTTAATTTAAGTTATATGACTTCTAAGAAAATCTCAAGATTTTCTGGGCAGGGAGATGAACTTTCTGTAGAAAGAATTAAAGAACAGAGAAGGAGTAAATCTGAAGGACTCTGGTGCACAAATCTGGAGAAAGTTGGCACAAGCACCTCAAGGGAACACAGGATGGAGAGACCCATCCTTCCTATGAATTAACCCTGTCCTTTATTTTAGATTTAAAGCAATAGCTGGTAGCAAAGTTATACATAAATAGATTAAGCAGAAGCAGAAGGTGGAGAGGGGGCTGGCTGCATTAAATATTACAAGAACTGTCAGCTTACTCACACTTTCCTCTTCAACCACTGTGCAAGGGGTGAAGTTGAGCATTGGTTGTATATTTAACAAATCATGGGATATTCAAACAAATTAGTACTTTCATCAGGTCAAGCTTCCACCATTTCATCACATTACTTTTGAAATTGATTTTATACTGTAGGTCTATATATTCCCTGAAATACATCCCTCTGCACATGTGGAGCATGACAAATTAATCCATTAACAGGTATTCTTTAACTGGGTCTCCAGAGTGCTGTGAGCCTGAATCATGCTGCATTTTCCAGTATCTTTTTAATTTTGCATGTTCTAGATAAAAAACAGTTTCCTCTAAAAATCATTGCCTTCTTCTCTGTAATGGTGGCAAGAGGGGAAGAGGATATTGAAAAGTTCCTCATCAGCATAAATAAATTAAAATCCCCACTTCATAGAAGCCAAGAGGAATGAGGCTCTATTAAATGTTTTAAGAGGAAGCTGGAGGCAGAGATGACCAAAATGAAGCTCCCCAGTCTAAATATATTAGCAACTCTCTCCACATTTTTATTTTTAAATGTCACATAATCTATTAAAACTGGAACATCTTTGAAGGCAGGATGGCTGGAGAAAGGATTGTGGTATTTAAATAATGGGAGATCACGTTTGCAGTTTTCAAACCTGTATTTGCAGGCTAAAATTCATCTTTGTGTTAATAAGGCCAGTCTCATATTTCTGTCTCTATCCAGGCTTCTCCTCTCTTTGTCATCTCTTTCTGTGCTGCCTGATGGTGCCTCATTTTGCAGGATTTCAAAGAGTTGCAAAAATTTCCCAGCAGTAATCCTGTGTCATCCAGCAGGGGAGATCCATGGACACTATTTATAAACTGATACAGTTCTACTCGCTGCATAACAGCAAACTGATGTTTAATTAGGTATTTTTGGTTTTTGGTTACCCACTTTGCATCATGGTCCTAACTGTGCCCATGGGGCAGATTCACAGCTCAGACATGCACTGGACTGAGGTGTCTGCTTGCACAGCTTCTCTGGAACTTGGGAGCTGAGATGGAAAAGCAGGTACTTCCAGACAGCCCTGACAGGGATAACAAAGCTTCACGTGCACCTTCCCTGCAGAATGAGAGCAAGAATCCCTCTGCTCTGGCCCTGTTGGGAGCTGAGTGACACTGAGGAGGATGTCACTGAGAGTCCAGGGCAAAGAGGGGCTTCCAGGAGCTGCTGTGGCACGAGGCACACGGTTCCCTTCCTCAGGCCTTCCTGGTTTTCCATTGCACCACAGGCAGAAAGGATGTGGTGGAACTGCCCTCAGTGACTTCTCATGGATTTATCAGGGAATTAACAGGTTTTCCTTTGCTGGACATTGTTATACTATTAGCTTTGTGTTGTTTGGCTTTTGATAAGCAAAAGCCCTCTGACAAAGTTAATTCCCAGTGCACTCCAGGCTGGAAGCAGCTCCATTTGAGCCGACAGCTTGTGCACCCTCACCCAGGCTGGGTCACCTGCCGACCTGGGGAAATGATTCCAACAACTCCTCATTCTCAGTTCCCAAACCTGACACTTCAAAGATGCATTATTTATTTGTAATGACATGTGGTAACACAGGTTGTTGGTGTGGCTGAGAGAGCTCCATGGCAGAGTGACTTTGGTGGATGGAGCAGGGAAGGTGTTGCTGAGGGGCAGCTCACTTATTTTTCAGTAAATCCTTAGCAGGAAAAAATTATTAATCTTCTAACACACACAGTGTTGCCAGCTCAGGATTCAATCACAAGTTTTATGAGATTTATGCTTCAGAGTGGGGTTTTTTCAGACAATAATCCATAAATTGGACATTATTTACGTTTCTTGTGTCACTATTCATAACGACTGTCTTGTGCATGGGCCAAGAGATCCCAAACCTGGGAGAACTGTTGATTTTTAATTTGTGCAGTCCTGCCACTGACTTGTCTGGTGGCCTTGAGCAACCTTTCTCTTCCCCCTGGGCTTCATTTATCCTCTTGGAGTAAAAGGGATACAAGAAATTTAATTTACTTTGAAAGGTATGACTATCATCTGCAGTGTCCATTGGAGTCTTAAGACAATGGATGGATGAGTGTTTAATAGAGAGGACATTCCTGGCAGTTGCTTTGGCAGGAGGCTCCTTCCCTGCCACAGGAGCTATTCAGCACCATTTCAGTGCTAGGGAAGGGGAAATGGGAAAGATGCACAGAGTTTCTACCTTCACTTTGGCAAACTTTAATTTTTGAATACCAACTTTTTCCCTCCAGTATCTCCTTAACTTTGCCATTGCCATTCCTTGTGTTTTATGACAGCTCTATCCTGAGTTATGGGCATATATTTCACCTGGGTTTCAAATACACTCTATTTTTATCAACTTAAAGGCATCTTGTAGGCTTCTCACTTTTTGGACTGTCTATTTTAGGGTTTCCTTTTTTACCTAAAAACCTCATTTTAACATAGTTCCTTTTCTAGAAATTAAGCACAGGGATGCACTGGGCCTCCTATCCCCTTAAAATACAATTGTGTTTTGGCTGTTACCCCCTTACACCCTTTTGAACTGAGCCTTGGGCACCACTCCAGATGAAATTCAGGATTGTACCTTTTTTTGTAGGTTCTAAGGTTGCTGTTTGATAAAGCAGTCATTTACTGAGTCCAAAATTATTTATCCCTATGCCTTGTCCTGAAGAGACAGTGATCCAGGCTATATGAGGGGAAATGTAATCTTCTATTACTGACAGCATCTGCAATTTACAGCTTTTCCTTAAAATGTTTTCTTTCATTGAAAACTGAAATTTCCAGAGTTACATTTAAGTCTGTTTTATTCACTTGACACATTTTTTCACCGAGATGATTATGCAAATATTAACAACCTCTGTAAACAAGACCAAACCACACAGGGGAAACTCCTCCTTAACCTGGTCCCTGAAGAGCCATTTGGAACAAATGGCTTTGCATAATACAGCTTTTTCCAATTAGCATCTCTGGCAATAAGCCACCGGGGTATATTTGATATGCTTTTATCTTAAGATTAAATTTACACTCGCTGCTAGGTAGCTCTGACATCTTCATTCTTGTTTTACATCTCTGTCATAACATGATTATTGTGTGATCACTACTCCCAGCAAACCAGCCCCTGTCTGGATGTGGCTCAGCTTTATCTACACTGATGGGCTTTACAGTCGTGCCAAGTAAGAAGGTTGGAGGTTTTTTTGCAATTTGCCACTTAGAATTCAAAAAATATCGTAAAAGCTGCAGGGCAAGTTTGGGGTATTTTTAGAGCCATATATTAACTCCAAGAAACAAGCTGGAAAAACAACCAAGATAATTAATAAATAAGAATATTTTTTTTCTGAAGAGATTGCAATTTAAATATTTTAAAAGAGGTTTGCAGTTTAAATATTTTAAAAGAGGTTAGTCAAACTTTACAAAACAGACTGAGGCTCAGATTTTAATGATTTTTCCAAAGTTTTGAAGAACTGGATACAGAACAGACCCTTTCCTTAGACCAGTATTTTAACCACAAAACTTTTTCCTACCACAAACAACTAAGCACTTTCAAAAAGAATTTTCCAAGGGCAGATTCACTATCAGTGTTATAAATTGTTCCAGCTCTTATGAAATCAGTGGATCTATTACTGATTATATCTACTAAGGATCTGCCACAGGACTTTCTAGTACAAAGTAAGTTAAAAAAATATACATCATATGAAAGTGCTTTCATAAACACAAATATAAGAAATACTAACAGTATTTCTTGTGCCATGAAAAATGCAAACCATTTTCAAAAATTTTATGCTAAAATACAATCTTTTTCTTCCAATTCTTGGAAACAATGAGAAAGATTTCCCAGGGGGGAGAAAGGGATGGAAAATATCCCACCATTGCGAAGTCACCTCTCCTAGACATCACTTTTAGAGACTGGAAATAGCAAAAGCAAAGTGCAATGCTGAGGTAAAATGGCTGCTCCAAACCAAACTGCAAACCTAATTCAGTTCACCACACAGGCCTTTGGGATTCCCATCCTTCATGTGCTTAATCAGATTTCAGATGATGCCCATCCATTAAGAAAAACATTTCTATTTCCCCAGGAAAAGAGATTTCTCCCTCCAAACAGCTTTGTACTCCACTCTCTGCTTCACCACAACAGCCTGTCAAGTGTTTAGGTCAAAACCACAGGGCAGGAAAATACACAAAACTGGAAATCTTTTACTTGTTCACCTCCAACAGCACCAGGAGAGTGAGGAAAAGCCTTCCAGTCACACAAGGCTGATGTTGTACTGGGCAATTTTAACTGTGACAAGGCCATGCTGAAATAAATACTACAATGGTATTTATTTAAATGAACCCCGTGAGGTTTACCATAAATCAGCTCCTTTTCAACCTTCCCAAATTGATGTAAATCACATTCTGTTTGCTCAGGGTTGCTTTGTAATTGCAAAATAGTGTCAAATTTCCAGCAGAAACAAGGGGTTGGTGGTGGACAAGATATTTCCACACATTTGAGATCCATAAATTAATCAAGTATAATTTATCAACTCATAATATCAATAATAATAAGCATTCATAGCATGCTCTTATGTATAACACTTAATGCTTTCAGCATAGCTACTATAGATTATCAAGGTATAAAGACTGGCACTATTAGGAGTTACATGTTATAGATTCAACCTATTGACCAACACTATAAATCCAAAGGCAAAAAAATATATTGTTCATTTAAAGGGAGATTAACATACTTTTTCCAGGCTTACTTTAAAAAGATGTTAACCCTTTAATGTGTATAATTCAACTTTTTTTTCCAAGGGTCCTCTTAACCTGGGTTATTTCAATGCTACACTTCCCAACATTGCCTCAGAAACCATTCAGTGGGCAAAAATTGAGGACAAGCAGCTGAGTGCAGGATGATGAACTACAAGTGGGAATAGAAACAAACAGCTAAAGGCAGAACAACCTCTTAATTGGCTTTGCCTTCAAAGCACGTGTCCTAAAAGTCTGTCCCACACTTAAACTGAAGGGAAGAAAACTTGTGCCTTGGAATGGTGAAGTGTAGGATTAGAAATACAAGAGAGAGAGAGAAAGATCTGGAGCCAAAATTTCAAGAGAGACAAAACTCAGCTGGAGAGATTTAAAGAGAATGAAAAAAATTGAACTCAAAACAGTGTCCTCCAGAACCCCAAATGGAATCCAAGATTTCAGACACTATTCTTCTACTGGAAAATGTCTAGTGGGTGCTGGGAAAGGTTTCCCCTTCATTCCCACCTGCTGGTTCAGTTGGTTACCCCGTTATTCTCTGCAGTAGATCTGACAAAACAGATGTTGGTCTTTGTGGCAGAGGGTCTGGGGCTGCTTTAATTTATATTCTGAAGTCTTTACTAGAACTCTTACATGCCTCTTGTGAGCTACATAATTTCAGTGCAGTGTTCTATAGGCATTCCCTGAGAAACTGTATAATGGCTTTGCTGCAGAAGTTGGGAATGGGGCAGGGAAGTGTGGAAAAAGGAAGATGGAGAAGGTCTTGGAGAACTGGGTTCTCCCTCCTTCCTCTGCCAGACTACTTGGTGGGGGGAAAGAGCAAGTCACTTGAACAAGGTGCTCATCTTCAACCTACAGTTGAGATGTAAATCTTCAGGTAGTTAAGAACCCACAAGAGAATTCAGTAAGACTTTATTCTCCAAGCACATAAAGTACTGCATTATCTAATGGGTCTGGAAAATCACAGTAAACACGTCTCAAGTGAGGCAGCCAAAATCAGCATTTTTAAATCCCTCTCTGATGCTCTGCACACTCCTCAGATCTGTGGAGTGGACACCCCAGTCTCACACTACCCAGAGCTTTAGTGGAGCAGGTACTGCAGTGATGGGCACCACAGAAAAGCTTCAGAATGTATGAATAACTTCTGCCTTCACAGACTACTGGAGACAAGAGTGCGTGATGTGCACTTTAAGGCTGCCTCACAATGCACAAGGAACCAAGGGAAGATTTCACAGACTACCATAATTCTGGCGTTTTTTAAGTGTTTAGTGCTTGCCTTTTAAAATCTGAATAATGTGCTCTTAACATAGTGGCTTTCTGGTATATATCTGAAAGCACCTATATATTTTAAAAATATATGGAGAACATTTTGTTTTGTGCTTTAAAAGGATCCTGAAAATAATCGTTATTTAACTAAAACATCCTTGGCTTTCTTTTCACTTTGCTTTTGTGTGGAAGCCACAGAACAGCTTTTCACATACCAGATGAATAATGTGTAGGAAGAGGGAGAGAGGAAGGGAATTGATGGCTTCTTTTAAAGTATGTGAATTTAATTTCACCAGGCACTTTATTTTAATCATAATGCAGATCCAAATGTATAGAAAAAAAAGAACCTCCTGAAAGCTTCAATATGTTGGTTTATGCGTTACTGAAAAAGATTGTATTTTATAAAATAATACATTTCTTTTTTGATTTTTTAAACTGTAGGTTGAAAATTAATATACATCAATATCTAAGTACTAGGTAGCATAAAAACATCTGCATCTTCAAACTATACAGAAAAATGCAGTCACAGGCATGCTGGACAACTGTTAGATTATCTGGCCAGATTTAAAGGTTTCATAGCAATAAACTTTCTTGCACTGCTGGATTTTCTTAGGAAAACTCTTTTTCTCAGCAGTGCCAGAAGGAAAAAGTCCAGCTATTCCACACACCCCTAAACTAAAATGTATTACGGCACTTGCAGTGGGAAAATTCTTTTTATTGCCCCCCAGCTTCTCTGCAACAGAACTGTAGAATAAATCTCTCTCCCTATTGGAAAAGTGTCTCTGTCAACACTGAAATGAAGCACATGTAAGTGAATTGTGCAATTAATCTGCCAGCACCATCACTGATTCCCAGTTTGGGAGGAACATATTCATGGTTACAAAATGTATGATTTGCAGAGCACAGAGTACAAAAGAACAATCTACTTTCTCAGGTGAAACAGAGCCAATGGATTTTTTTTTTCTATATTCCAAATGATCACAGAATAACACATTCTTGCATATGGTATCACATGCAAAACATCCTAAGAGTCCTAATTCCTTCATGTTAAAAGCAGCGTTCCCTCAATACAGAATCACAGACATATTTTTAAAATGCCCTAATGTTCACTCACCTCAGTTAAAACTCCAAGTAGATATGATGGATCAGTTTAACAAAATAAAGCATCCATGGCAGGAAGGAAGTATTTCTCCATGTTTCTATTCCTTTCTTCTATTCCCTCTACTCACCTCCGAGTGCTGCTGCTGCTCGGAGCACACGAAATGCAGCAGCTCAATCCCAGAAGAAAATGGTTATTTCCTTTCCCCTGTTCCTGCTCTCCTTTGAAACTCCCTCACTTCTCCAAGTTGCACAGGAATAGCAGGATGGACCCTTTGGGCTCTCTCCAGGGCTGTGTATCTTATGTAAATCAGATGAAGGCATTGCCTATTTTAACCACGACAATCATGTCTCTCTGACAGCGCCGGGCTCGTTAACTGTGCTCTGTGTGAACCCACGGAACGCTCAGACTTGGGCTCAGCTTTCTAAATGAAGAACCAGAGGAAAATCTGCAAATCAACTTCTCTTTGCTGCAAAAGTTTCTCTTTTTCCTGTCCTGTAAAAGAAGCTGGGAGTCACTGTTTAATCAATATCTCTCACTGGAAATGCTGGAGGAGAGCTCTAGACTTGGTCTAACACCCGACACAAACCAACCGGAGATGTTTTGGCCATTAAAATGCCTCGAACCCCGCTGTAACTTTTGGTCAGCTACCACATCAAACCTCTGATTCCTTCCTCCCAAGGCAATTTTGTCTTATAGCACTGTCAGCAAACTGCTTGAAAAGATTCCAGCCTAAATTACAGTACTGAAAGCCTGTCCTGGCCTTTTCCCTTACTGTTTGTTGTTTTTATAGAATATTTAAATTTCATATTACTCCTCACCCAGTCTTAGCCATACTTCTCAGAATGCAGGAAAACAGTCTTTCCTTCCTGCAATCCTAAATGCCTTCATTAAGGAGACTTAACATTGAAGTGTTTTGGAAAGGCAGATGCTCCAGATTTAAAAGAAACCAGAGAGGACTCTCAGTGAACAGCTGCATTGCTCTCAGCTCCGAGTGAGCCATATTTCAGAATGGTTTGGTACATTATTTTGTCACTGGGAACATATTATTACCATCTAAATTTAAAAACACTGGCTTTCTTGCACAAAGGCAAAAGCAGGCTTAAAACCACAATGACTGTTCTGTGCAAGTATTCCATGCCAATGATGCAGAAAACGAGATCAAAGTGAAAAACAGTTCTTCTTTTCCAAGGTCTTTGCTTCCAAGGTGTCTGTACAGAACTGGCCAGGAACCACAGGTACAGGAATTCTTGTGCACTTCCAAATTAATCATTATTCACAGTTCTGTGTTGAAATTTCATTCCAAGGATGCTTCAGCTCAGAAATACCTTGTCCCTGCTAATGAGCACTATTGTATTCCAGCTGTAGTAGACTGAAATGCTGGATATCAAACCCATGTTCCAAAGTTATCGTTTTTCAGTTCTAAAGGAAAATATTTTTAAAATAAACTGAACACTGTTTGCTTCTGTAGATATTAAGTCATGCAATTCCTGAAACAGCGTTCTGGCAAACAATTCCACTTCAGAGCACTGGGCACAGCTCCTGCTGGTGAACTGGCAAAATCCAGGGAGAAATTCTAAGTATATTTTCAATAAAATCTTACAAATTTAAAGTAAATCACAATCTCTTTTTTTGCCCCAGGAAATACATATTAACAGGTTTTTCTCTTATTGAGTCTTCTTATGCATCATCTACAACCACCCACGTGTATTTTCCAGAATAGTTTAGTGGGTGACTAAAGGATCCATTGCAACTCAGGTAAACTGCTGCTTCTGGAAAAATGCATTAATCATATGGATAATAGAAAACTGATACTAGAAAAGTGTTTTAATTCAATGAACATAAGTAAAACAGAGGCATGGACTTTCAGTCATAAACAGGACTTCAGTGGACGGCCCATTGTTTATTCCCTGAGGGGTATTATAAGGAAAAAATTTAATGAAGTACTGGTTTAGTGGCTATTGTCATTGGGAGTCTTTTAATTAACATCAATGGCATAACCTGGGTCAATTTTGTATACACATATACTATATATATGTATGTTTGTGAGTGTGTGTGTGTGTGTGTATATTCTAGGTGAGGACTTCCTTATATTTCCTGAGTTTGACTTTAGCATTTCAGAAGAATCAGATTCTCTCTAGAGGGAAATCCAGCCCAGAAAGTTGGGAAGTTTTTGATAAATCTGAGTTTCCTGGTTGTTTTTATGTAAATCCATCTATATTGTCACGAGAGATGAATATCCCACAGAATTAAATGCAGTGACAAGCTGAAAAAAACCACTTTTTTAGTAGAAATTTGCTAGTGAGCCTTATCCTGACCCATCAATCAGCATCTGGTCATTAATCTAATTGTTATTCATTAAGTTCTTCCATTAGAATCTCTCAGGCATGTGCTGCAAAGTCTAATGATCTTTGTGTTGTATCATAAGACAAAGGAGGATGTTCAATCATCTTGTCTCTTCACCTTGTTGTTGGCAACACTAACCTTTCCCTGAATTATTCCTGAATGGAGGAATCCTAAAATTGGACAGATAAATAATACAGAGTAGGGAAAAGTGGAAGATAAAGTCAAACAGAGAAAAGGACAAACACCCTCTTATCTAAAAGTGCTTCTTGGTTGTGTTGAAGTCATTAGTTAATTAAAAAAAAAAAAGATTACAATCTCACCATTCAGAATTCATCCCTTCTACTTACTGAAGTTCTGGAAAACACTATGGCAAACAAAGGCCCAACTTTCAAGTGTAAATAAAAAGTATTAGGCGAAATCTTTATTAAAAATTAAAGACTCTGACCCAGCAGAGTTCCCAAACATGTGTTTGAATTTAAGTGCTTAGTCTTAACAAGGTTAATAGGATTCATCTGTCGGGGAGATGCCTTATGTGCAAACAGGCTTTGGGTTCTAAAACCATGTTTGCTAAGCTCCTGAACACTTGGAATTTAGGCACTCAAGTTTGAAAATCTGGCAAAAGCTTCTTAAATGTAAGAGAAAAATAAACAGATCTTTTCTGGTGCCGAAGTTCATCTGAATCATTGGTTGTTAACCAATGGAGGAGTTGTGTCACAGCCCCCCAGAAAATGCTGGAGGGTTTCTGAGGCTGCAGCAAGCACTGCAAGTTTTTGATATAGGACTGAGCTACGAAATGAATAAACACACTGAGATAGTTGATGTCTTGTACTCTTGCTGATGGGCAAAATTCCCCAAAAGCTTAGAATGGCTTAACTTCAGATTTGGATTTTTCAATGCCATAAATAAAATAGAACTTCTCCTCCCTAACAGGACCCAGACTTTAATCTTCCCTTTTTGTCTGAGACTCAGAACTCTCGTTTTTATACTTCCATATATGAAGCACCTCTGGCTACTTACACTGCAGGAATAAATAATCTCTGCAGTGAATACAAGCCTGTTTAAAATATCTGTTTAAGAATCTGAACTCCACTCAGGGTGTATTTGTCTGGAGAACAAAGCTTTTGTTAAGCTTTTCTGAGCAAACATGTTTCAGGTATGTGAACTAAAGCATCCTGAATATCTCATGTTGAATTCTGTGCATGTGGCAATAGTTTTGGATATAACAGTCTACATTTCAGATGCCAGTGTATTTCTGGTTTAGAAGATATTAATTTATCTGTGAGATCATAGAACTTTGGATTATAGCTAAAATATAAGTCTTTGCTGGTAATAAATGATGACTCCTTTCAGTGAAGCTGGGCAACTTTCCATCTTCCAGTGTTTTATTGTTTAAAAGTCTTCCAGTAAAAAGAGATTAAATTGTCAAAGTTACCAGGTAATGACTTGAGCGGTTGACATAGGATGAACTTGGCATCCAAAACATAGGTGGATGCTGAAAAGATTGTTTCCTCACTGGAGAAGGGGTTGGTGGGTGTAAATTGGCTCTTATCTCTTGAAAATCCAAGGTGTTTTGCTTCTGATTCCCATTTTTCAGGGAAAAAAATGATCTTGAGAAAATTTATCTGTGTATCAGAATGCTGAGTGCTAATTTAGAACTCTTCAAATAGAATCAGAAGGCTCTTAAAAACATACTGAAGAAAAATTGGCAATTGAGGAATCTTTCCTAACAGGTTTTAAATTAGGTGAAATTATGACTATAACATTCAGTGTTTCTTAAATAGCCATAAATTGTGCTTGGACTCAATTTTGAGATTTTTTTCCTAACGGATTTAATGAATACCTATACAAGAGGCACACTCATGAAATTGCAAACAACTACTCTTTAAACCAGAAACTTTAAGGTTAGATTTAGAAATACTGCAGAATGAAGCATTTGTTCTCTTGTTGTCATGAAGCTGAGGAATCTCTCTTATTTTAAAGTATTTTTCATTTGAATACATTTAACATGCTTGGAGTACTTTGTTACTACTTCAGTAAATAACATTTATAACCTTTGCTGATTTGGAATTAATGTTATATTTAGTAGGAAAAGAGAGAGCAGATATTCCAATATATTCCTGGAAGTATTTTTAAGACATCCTATGAATAATTTTCAAAAGCTAGAAAAATTCATATACCATTATCCCTGTGTGTCTTGATCAGTCTTAATTAGGATATTTTAGGGTTTTAAATGTGGCAATAAGTTCCTTTTATTTTCTCAAGAAGGCCTTTTTCAATTTTTATTTTTATCATCTGTCACAGAAATCTGTTGTATGTGTAAGCAATTTAATGGTTCACTGGAAGGTTGTTATGCAACTGAGTTGTATAAAATCCTGTCCAAACCCAGAAATTACTGTAAGGGGGAAACAGCGCAATGGCGAAAGGCTGAGAATTTAAATACGTTTCCTGTTGGTTTTAAATCTTTCCTCTGTGGTTTTGTAAAGCTCTCCTTGATACACTGGGAGTGTAAGAGGGATGAGACTCCACACCTGACGTTGGGATGTCAGGAACAGAAAGCTCCGACGCCCGGCACAGGCAGGACTCCAGAGCCACAACGGAGCCAAAGGGTCTGAAGTGATTATTCCAACACGACACCACTGCTTGCTCCATTTCATGGAGGGCTTTCCAAACAGAAGCCACTCAGTGTAAAGCTGAGCTATGATTAAAATCATTAAGCCTGGTTTGACAGTGGAGGTGAAGAATGAGAAATGCAGTTCTACTGCACAAATGTGAGAACCCGAGGGCTTTCCATCAATACACATCATAGTCCTGTAAGTGGATACAGGGCATGGGGAATGTTATCCATTGGCAGAGTTTATTGCCCCTGGGACAGCACACACAGCTATTCCCAGTGGGATCAGGGTGCAGTTAATGCCAAGGGCAGTTCTGTCAGCACTGCTCACTCATGGCATCACATCCCACCGATTCCTGTTGACCATTGCTGTGATTATCACACAGCCAAGCACTGCTCTGGGAAGGAGGGCTGGGGAATTTGACTCTGGAGTAGTACTTATGTATAATCAGTTCAAAGGCAGTGAAAGACACAACACTGTTGTTTTTATTTCCCTGGCACTGATTTCCACAGGAATAAGAGCTCCTCTTAAGGTATGTGAGAGAATAGAGAATTATAATCATGTTGTGCACTTGTTTCTACAAGACATAACTTCATAATTCAGGTTTTTTTCCAACCATAGCATCCTCTGAGAAACTAGAAACTCTTCCTTGCAAAGACCCTTTGTATTGAACCAGATGATCTTCTGTGATCTCTGCCAATCTGAATCACTCTGTGATCCTATGAGCAGTTTATGTAACCCTTACAAACAAAATCCATGTCCACATCCATCAATTATTTACCTATATTTCTACAGATGTCCCAAATATATGTTTTTGACCTTCAGGCAGAAACACTGAAGTACAATAGAAAATTCCACTTGGCCAAAGGTAGAAAAGCTTAGAAGTCTATAAATTATCCACTCTTCTGGACTGCAAGAGTAACTTTGGTAAAACAAGAAATGGTAAATCCTGTTCATTTTAGCTCAGTACAAAAAATACAACCAGGAAAAAGGGACCAGTTGTTGACAACAAACACTTGGTATTGTCTAACTTCTTTCTGTATTTGCAATTGAAATTATTAGTTTGAGCTCTAGAGAAATTTTTGAAGGAAGCTTTTCAGACATTACTTAATATCACACACAATTTCCCTTCTCACTTGTTAAAATAAGATCCTTGTGACTTCTAACAGTCATCACTTGAAGTGTATCAGTTGAAAGAGGGATGACCATTTTTTCACCAGCCAACATCAGAGAAAGTGAAAAGAGTGATGTCAAAAAGCAGGAACACTGAGCTGTAATTCCCTTTAGGATTTTCTCTTATCTCTTCTCACATTATATCAGCCTTACTTTACAACTTCCCTTGTCTTTTCACTTGAAATTGTGATGGTCTTTCAAGAGAATAATCAATGAGAAGGCAATTTCTGCACTGTGTAAAAGTAGGAATTTTGATTGTAGTCAGTTCTGAAAACATGAGTTTCTGTCATCCCCATATAGGATAAATCATTTTACATGTTAAAATATAAGCATAGGGTCCGTGGTACAGGCCTTGAAACCATATTTCCATTGCCCTGAGGACTAAACTGGCTAGTCTTTTCTTCCTTAAAACTAGATCCAAATCAGCATGTCATGAACTGTTGACTTTACTGCCTAGTAATGCTTTTATGGACTGCTGTTCTGGGCCTCTCTTCATCAGCCTCCCCTCAAAAACTGCCACAAGAATTTGAGGCTGGCTCTACATTAATCAGCTAATAAGAGTAAGGCACCCCAACATGATCTATATCCTCATAAACACACGTCTCTCCCTCACACTGGGAGTACCAGCGATGCTGGAATGCAGACCAGGGAGCACCACAGCACTGTTCAGCACCAAGGTCAGCTCAGGACTGTGCACAGCCCAGGAAAAAAAAAGGACCTTGATTCACTAAAAAGTCAAAACTCCCATCAAATACATAGAGAAATCTTGAATTCATAAAACACTTGTTGAAATAGAGAAGGTTTTAAAAACGCTAAACCTTATATTTTATTCATTAACTGCGTTCTTTACAGACCATTCTATGTGGAATATAATGCAAACAGTGAGATGTGAGACGGAGTCTGTAACATTATTTACTTTCAGTAATGCACAATGCAGCTGCAGTGGAAGAACAGGCAGATGAATTGTGCAGCACTCACATGTACTCTCCTTTGAACTCTCTATGTACAATATATGGGCTAAATCGTGCCTTTAGGCACAGTCTTGAACAAAGATCATAAATTGCACAATCTCCAAAGACATGATATTGTAGCACAACTCCCTCTTTGCTCCATGATAGGCCAGCCACAAATTGCCTTTTTCTGAAGCAGTTTACAGTGTGTGTGCAATGCCTCAGACCCACCCACCAACCAGGGCAGTGCAGAGGCACAGAAAAGCCTATTTCTCTTTCCATTTCTTATCAGCTCCTCAAATACATCCCCCAGGGCATAGGAACCAGATTTCCTGTGTGCCCCCTTGTATGAGACTGAGACAGACACCCATTTTCAGTCCCTTACACAGATGTGTGGATGTACCCAGAGATTCTTTTTGTGTAGGTTTAGCTGAGTCATATTCCCTCTGAGTGTGGACTTGAAACATGGAGGTGCATTGGGTAGATTGAGATTAATCTATTCCTGACCTTAAACTGATCTAGAGGCATGTGAGATGCTCACTCAGAAGGCCTCTTCATATATTTTATACATGTAAAAAGGCAGATGAGGTCCTGCTGGATTTATTATGTATCAAGCCAATGAGTGCTTTAAGATTTAGAGAAGGAATTGTCACAGGTTCTGAATAAGTTCTTTGGCCATCTACTAGTGACAACAAAGCCATGCTGACACCTGGAAATTCCCAAAACTTCTAAGTGTTGTGGGTGCAGTAAGGTCAAAAAATCTTCCCAAATAAATAGCCTGTGGTGTAGCAGCACTAGAGAGAACATGGCAATAATATGGGAAATCCCAAAACAAAGAGAGAAGTCAGTCACTGCACATTTACTGAAGTGACCAGACTGATACTGCACACAAAGACATTTCAGCCTACAAGTTGTCCTTTACATAAATCCCAAGAGCTTTTTGACATGGAAATGCTTACAAAATCTAATCCAAATTACCTAAGTGCGTGAGCTTGAAGTAGCTTAATTAAACCACACTAAATTTGCATGAACACTCTATCCTAGAATTAAAGTAATCTTAATTCAATTTAGGTTCATTTACTTTGGAACAGAATAAAGTTAAATTAAATCAAGCTCACTTTAATTCTCAACACAAGTGTCCACACAGATTTTAATAGTTAATTAATCCATTGTACTTTCATAAGTGAAACTCCACAGAATTTCATAGCCCATGTTTATGTAAACAAGCTCTAAACACACTCTACTGTTATTTCAGGACTGTTCTATTTTCTATTACACTCCATATGGGCTAATTTAACAGTCACTAGGAGGAGCCAAGTATTAGCAGATTGTTCTTAACCAGGACTGTATTTTTCAGCACTGTATATAAAAGACAATTTTTTATATATTCTCTTAATTGCAGTCCTTAATGTAGCCTTTTGGACCCTAAAATCTACTGATGATGAACAAAAGAAGCTAGGTATGATTTGATAGAAAAAAGAGTCTTGAAATTCCAAGTCTAAAAATTATGTGCCTAAAGATGTTCCTTTGCAAAATAGATTATAGCATAAGAATTGGATTTTCTAGATAACAGATGCACTAAAACCACAACTTGAAACAATTTTTGGACTCTGTCCCAGCACAAATCAATCTTATAGATTCTGAAAATGCTAAGACAGATCTTGAAATGGTAATTAATTTGATAGGATTCTGATGTCAGAGAAGAAACTCTGATTTATAGCTGTTAAGGCTCTAACTCAACAATTATAAACAAATTTTTTTTAAGTTTCACTGTTTCCAAAGTTGTTGGGTCTCCTCATTAGTTTCAATTTTCAAAATGTTCTCCTGTTCCTGGGGTGAGAAACTATCTTTGGCTGCAGCTCCATTCAAATCACAGCTTGCTGGGCACGGCTCGTGTTAGCTGTGATTTCAGTTGGCAGGGCACTGGATTAGCTGTTGACATCAAGCCAACATTTAATTTTGTTTTCTTGAGTCATCTGTTGCCAGTTCCCATGACAACTGATCTTCTAGCCTTCAGATTTACTAGAGAAAGCCATTAAAATGGCCAGGAGTTCAGATAGAGACTCTTTGATGTAGATGGAAGTTCAACTGTTTTCCTCAATGGAAACGGAAAGATCTTTTCAGCTATTACTTCAGGAACACGGAACTTCTGCTCACGAAAACACAGATGTTCTTGTATTAGAAAAACAGACTGAAGAGTAGTTTTTAACAGGAAACCTGTCTTAGCATCTTTCTACTACAGAATGAAGGTCTTTGTGCCTAAAAATCACATGGTGCAGAGGAGAGGCAAAAATAAATTTCTATTCTTGCACAGCAGTAACAAAAGATGAAATTTAAGATATGGATTCTTCTGATCTTCACTGAAGTCCCTGTACATTTCCACTTCTTGTTTCATGAATGTGTGACTAAGGCAAAGGAAGTACCTCAGGAAGACATCATTAGTGTGCCAAGTCAGCCCAGAGGTTGTGACAGATCAGAGGAAAAGGCCACTCACAATGTTATGAGACCTCAAATCAAAAATACTTTTGGCTGAAAAGAGGAGTCAGCATATATAAAATATGAAAGAATAAGAAAAAAACAGCAGAATGCATCACAAGCACTCCTTCTAATAGAATGTTAATACTTAGTGGTTATTTCTAAGACCCAACTCCTGTTGACTTGCACTGGACCTTGCAAAGCCTGAATTCCACATTCCTCTTATACACTGGCTGTTCAAAACCTTGCAAAGCACTAAGTACCCTCAAATCCCTTTGAAATAAAAGGAAGCACAAATATAATAGACAAAGGTGCACAACTGGTTCAATCAGAGTTAGAGACTTCAGAGAAAAGCCTGCATTTCTTCATTAGGTAAACACCTGCCTCCAGTACCTGGGCAGAAAACAAGCAGCTGCACAACTCTGTCATTTGATGTGGGTGTTCCCCACTGCCCAGGAGCCTGTTCTAACAAGCACTATTTGCAGGAAGATGTCCAATGACCACAGACTTCCCCAGAAAGTGCAGGCAATGTTTGCAAGCTCAGACATGGATCCAGCACTTGTGTCTGTGTTCTAAGAATTAATGGCCCTCTGCTAAGGCAATGCACTACAGGGTTTGCTGCACCTCATTTAGTTTATGTTTCACCAGACATATCTGGATGACTTTTTCAGGCTGGTTCTTCAACAGCAATTCAGGATTGCTTTCCTAAATGTTAGGATACATAGGTCTATCATCTCAATTAAAACTGAGAGAACAAGGTAATTACTCTGACAAAAAGCTACCTTCTCTTCTCCTCCTCTGCCTGGCTGAAGCAGTTAAAACATTTTAAAGATGATGGGGGTGGATGTGGGAGAGAGTGAAAGAGAAGGAAAGAGAACACACCAGTTCCCCAGCCTGAGTTAACTCTCCTGATCCCACTGGAGACAGACATTTCCCACCAGCTGAAAATCCATCCCATCAGAGATCAGGGAGGTCAAGTATGTTTGGTACCAGTCACACTGCATGGACTGAGTGGCTTCCCCTTCCAGCTGTCCCCCAATTTGAGTATAAAAGCACCAACACTAGATTATTGTGACTGGCAAAAACTGGTGTGAATTAATGACAAAACAAAGCACATGTGATTGTCCCAGTGTGACAACGGGGATTAAACAACCCCCACACTAAATCTGACAGGTTTTGCTGCACAGGTTCAGGCTGTGGATCCAGGCCCTGTGGGATTGTTTTAGATGCAGTTGGCTCGTGGATGCCATTGATGCATTGATTCCAAATGCTGTGTTTCATGTTTTGCTTTTATCTTCAAATATATTTGAGTAGGTTTTTCTCTCTTCTAAAACAGCTCACATAATAGGTAGAACTAAAAACGATCTAATAGCTCCAGTGCCTCAGAGCTACTGCCATGCATGAAATTCAAACTGTGACTATAAAAAGAAGCAGGGAGGACTTTCTCTCCGACTCGCATTTTTAGCTGTTTCTGTATTTTCTGAGAAGGATAGAACTTGTTCACGTTTCAAGTCAGCATCAGTTAAATAAAATGCAATCAGAAAGTTATTACAGGTCATCTGGGGAACTGAAGGCAAAAGTCTGGGGGTTTTTTGCCTGGTTGAGAAGGTAGAAAGTTTAGCAAGATTAGGAGTTACTAATTAATGTGATAGCATGACCCAAATTTCACTTTACAGCCCATCCTGTTTTAGTCAGATGCAATGCAATCCATCATAGCTGAGCAAGTAGTTCCTCATGGGTAATACTTCTGCACCTTCATATTTTCTATCTGCATGTTGCCTTTGATTGTGTGTTTGAAATGTGCATTGTCTGAGTTCAGCAGCCAAATACAAGTGGCATTGCTCAGTCCTAGTCCAGTCCCTCATGTCAGTTCACTCTATGACTGAGTGCAACTCTTAATTAAGTTTATTTCAATGTGTGCAAAACATATGCTTGCCTATTCAAACCTTGCTTTGCACAGATGTTGCCTAATTTTGTTAAATGGGAGAGACCACTATAATTTTTAGGAGAAATTACCCAAATTAGAATAGATTGAACCACTTGAGTGTGTTCCCAGACTAACGTGACCATTTGGTACCTTGTTTGTGAGAATTTAAATGCTTTATCTATTTTCAAACGCTGTGAAACGAGATTTTGTGATTTTCATAAACACAGATTTTTTTATTGGGGTTTACCACGTGCTTCATCCCAGCACAGGCTGACTCGGGGAGTTCTGAGACATCAGCACACTGAGATGTCCTGGAGGGTGTACATTGAGACACTCCTGGAGACTGATTTGAGGTGGAATCATAACCCTCATGACTTTGGACGAGCCCACTGAGGCTGCACACTGTGGGTAGCTGGTCTGTCCACTGGAGCATGCTTTAATTATGTCATCAGAGCCTTGGGTCATACTGGGAAGAGGTAGACAATGTCATATCCCCTAAACGTGTTCTGACCATTCAGGCATTTAATCAGAGACTGACATATTTATTACAGATAAAAGGAACAGGAGGATGCTATGAATTGCTTTAAAGCGGCTTAATTGACAGTGCATTGGGTAATGAATAACTAATTAATAAAATGAAAGCAGAATATAATGGATTTGTACGTTGTTTGTACACAAAACGCATCATTAGGACTCTTCAACCATCATTAGCTCTGTCTCCTCTGCAGTGAGTCATTGTGCTCCCTGAAAGAAGTCTGGGGTGCATTACAGAACTGCCAAACCATACACTGATGCAGCTAAAGCCTTCTGGAATGTCCTCCTGTGCAAGCTGCTTCTCTGAATTTAGGGGATTCCTTCCCATTTCTTTTTTCCCATTTCACGGTGAAATGGGTTCTGCACATTCCTCAAGGCTGATCTCATCAGAATTGTCCAAAAGTGAAGATGTACAGAGAAAAACCCTCACTCTACCAAAGAAACAGTCACAGCAGCTGCAGGCTCGTGGGGGACTCTGCTTGGCTCACTCTGGAAAGGAACTGGCACAACTTAGGTGTGGAGAAACCAGGAGTAAGGGAAAGTGGATAAGCTTAATGACATATAGTAGCATGACTTATTCAGTCTTCCAAAAATAAAAACAAAAAAGGAACACTGAACTAATGAAACAAAACCAAAGGAAGAAAAGCACTCTGGCAAATTCTGGCCTCTGTGCTATCAGCTCCAGTAAGTTCATTCTCAAGAAAGGTACATTCTCAAGAAAGGCCCCAAAGACATATAAAGGGATTTTCTCAAAGTTCAGTTAAAATTTGTGTATTTCTAGTAAATGAGACAGCCCTTGATCTACCAGACAACTAGACAAAAGAATCAGCCTTTGATGAAAAAAAAAAAAAAGGCATTATTCATCCAATCTGGCTCAGCAATTAGTCAGTCATAACATAGATATCAGTGGGAACTGTGGGCTTGAATTCTTTGACTGTTTAGTATAAAATGCTGTGCAAAATGAAATAGGCAACAACATATAAGGGAGTTCCTTTACATACAATGAAGAAAATTTGTACAAGATATACAAATGATTTGTATGCACAAAAATCCCATGAGTGCCTATGCAAAGCACTTCATTATGCCAGTTAGTTACTGTAATTGCCATTAACGTGCAATTACTTGCTCTGCATCACAATTCCAGGTGAACGGTTAAATCAGCTGCAAAATTATGAGAGCTGAAAAATCCTGTTTCAAACCCCAGACCATTTCATTAATCTCTTATTGTAGAGTAAACAAAGTGCATTTCATGAACTAACAGATTGCAAGCTGTATTATTTCCTGAAGTGACTGCAGTATTCCCAGAAGAACTGAGGTGGTTGTTTATGGAACAAGAATTCCCCATGCAATAGCACTGAACTTGTCCTTCCAGTCCTTTCCATCAGGACTCAGTCACATCATCAGGAGGGGTTACTGGGCCTTGTCAAACCTGGGGTGTTCTAGGGCTGGTTTTTTATGCTGCCTGTGATCTGAGTGTTTAAACACTTTCTGCATAAACCCATTAGTAATAACTTAGTTACTTACATACATAATTGCCTGGCTTTTCTCTTTTTTGGGAGACCAAACTTGGGTTGGGGCTGGGTTTTCTGGAGTATTTTTCAGGGAGAGGAGGACTAGAATATTACAACTGTTAAAGTAATTTTTGGTGGGAAAAACTGGAAAATGAGGATGGTTATGTAGTATTTCTTAAGGACTATCAGACTAGATTTGTCCAAGCACTTCTACAAGATTGTTCCACAGTTAAATCCTCTTGAATCTAAAACCTTTGTTCTCATCTCTTATGATGACCAAATGGCTTCATTCTTGGCTCTTCTAAATTGAGAGGAACAGCTCTTGCAGTAGTACTTGATCAGCTGAAATTCAGTCCTAAATATAGCTGAAGTTTGAGCAACCTCTTCTATATGGATATTAGGGGCGAAATTGGTGCTCTAGGTTGCCCTCACAGAGGCTCACTCCGAGCTACTTTGAGGATGTGACTGCAGGGATGACAGATTTATAGTGACAAGAGCCATGAAGGAAGAAAATGTCAGAAATCCAGGCTGGGTTGTGCTTTTCACTTAATAAGTTGACAGGAAAACACACCAAATATAAAGGTAAACACTGATAGCTGCCAACCCCTCCTTACCTCTCGTTTTCCCATCTCCCTCCGCCAACAAAGGCTGCAATTATTATTTTTCCCAGCAACAATGGGGAAAAATGAAAAATTAATAAAACCTGATGGCGACTCTCTCTTATCCCATAGATTGCCCTAGAGCTTGCCCAGAGCTGCAGTGCAGAAAAATCCAGCCAAATGCTTTTAAAATTTAGATTAAAGCAACAACATCAACAACAGCAAAGTCCCAAACCCCACCCCCTTGCTCTCCCAGGACCTGGAGCACATGTAGACTTTAATTACCAGAGTTACTGCTGGGGAGAGAACATCCAGAATGCAATTATGCTATTAGGACAGGGTAATCAGAATAACTTGCTTATTAGAGAAAACCATATAGTTGTTCTACACCATTATCTTCACTTCTGTAAAACAGCCTTCTTAGGAGATACTATAATTAAACAGTGATTATGGACGTCAAATCAATTTTCAATGGATATGGATTATATGATAGCACAAGACCTGAAAGGGAATCACAGTTTCATGTCCAGACACTTAAATTGTGCAAAGAGTTTTACAGTGATGCACTGGTTTACATGTGCAACAGGGAGTTCCCATTAACCTCAAACAAAGTGATGGTCAGTGCTACCAATACAGATGTGAAATGCCCATTAAAAATGCATAGTTAGAACTGTTAAATTCCAGACAAAACTCTAAAAAATATATAATTACTATTCAAACATCATGGATTTTGGAGCCACTTTGAATTCACTGATTTGCAGATAAATGGATAAGACTAAAGAAATCCACATGATGCTCCCAAAGCTGCCCACAATTTATGAAAATACCGCTATGTACATCCTTGGGATACAATTGCTGTAAATAACCCATCTGTCATGAGAAATAACCCTAAATAACAAGGCTGTCACCTCAAGCACACTTAGATGGCAGTGAGATAGATGGAGTTTTCTTTGCATCTCAGAAGGCAGAGTGTGTTTTGGGCAGAACAACAAGGAGATAAACCAGCTGCTTAAAACCACTCCAGACATACTATTTTGGAAGAGTTGCTTTGAAGTCCTACCTCCTGAAAGCTCTGCTAATGACAAGATGAGAGCAGGAGCACTGGGTCAGTCCTGCTTGTTGCAATGGTAAAATGCCTACAAAGGAATCTCAATGCTTTATCTGGAGGTTACAAAACATCCAAGTTATCAATGCTTCTGGTTTTGCACAGATCTATGTTACACAGGAAATGAGGGAACAAAAAATTGGGCTTTAGAAGGTATAATTAAAAATTTCACAGGAACACTCATGAATTTAAAGTTTGGAACATGACTTGGATGTTTAGTGGCCCCTCTGAGATGGGATTATTGATTTCTGACATCGAGGGACTGTAATATTTGACCTGGAAGCTTTAAGGCAGGAAATACAGCACTGCCATCAGCAGCAAATACGTGGCAAATTTTGCAGATTTCAGCATGTAATATTTGTTATTCTCAGGGGAATCTCCTAGTACCAGTTTTTGACCTCTTCTACAAAACTTCCTTTAGCTGCAAGACCCGAGCATGCCTGAACTCTGGCTCTGTAGCTTATCAGTGTCCCAGTGTCGTCAGCTCTGACTCTGCAGGAGACATGAGCCCGTGGAGCAGTTACCCAACATTTTCATGGCTCAGTACCAACACCTGTAGAGTCGTTAGAGGCTCCTTGGAAAAATTTTTGAGAGCTGGATAATGGCAGAGCAGGATTTCTGTGCTAAAAGAGCTCCCAAAAAGCTGCCGACCACAGCAATGTGAAGCAAAAAGGCAGCCACTTACTCCAGCTACACAGACCTTGCCTGTAGCCTCTTTCAACAACTCATAGATGCAATTACACATCTATTCACCACCACTGCAGGTGCAAGATGAGCAACAGCACGTGTAGAAATGTGTGTGGGTGTGCAAATGCCTCATTATGTGATTTGTTAGCACAGCGAGTGAGGCTTTGTGTCCAATGAATGTGTAAATGAGGTGCTCAGCCTACTTGAGGGAAAAAACACTTAACTTTGCCTCCTTAGCCCATCCCTCTCAACACACATTGGAAAAGTAGTTTCATTCCTTGTCAAAGTAGCAGCTTCCATCTCAAACCTAATCCTGCTTCCTTGTGCTGTCCTTGGGTTTCTAACAATGAAGAGAAGTGAATCTTGAGGAATTAGTCGTGTTGAATCATATCTTAATCATATGCATGATATGCTCTTATGGAGCATTAGAGTACGAGATGTCACATCTTGTGTTGTCATTTCTGGGACAGAGAACTGGGCCTGTTCCCTGGGTTTAAATCACTTCTGGCATTAACGAGATTCTGACCAGAGGCTTTATTTCATGTTCAGGAAATGTGCTGCATTATTTCCTATTATATCACAATACGTTGCAAAGGAACTGCTAAGTTACCAAGACTAATCCTTTAAGTCTTTCTTTCTTTACAATGTCAGACAAAATAAGACTATGCCATATTTCTGTAATCTCTGTTGTATTATGAGAATATTATGATCTATAACAACGACAAAAATCTCTAAACTGCAGGATTCCCATTGGCTCTGATAGGCTTAGTTTCATCTCTTTCTGTCAGAAAAGATATTTCTAAGTCTGCATGATTTCGTTTTAACAGACACTATCCGGCTAAAAATCAGATTATTCATGTAAAAAGTTTTCTTCTGCTTAAAAATCAGTATTTCTGAAAAAACATGATGTAATACCCGAAGTTCTCTTTCTTCAAGAACTACTTAAAATGAAAGTTAGTTCTGAAGAATCAGGGTATCTACTGCCACTTTTTTTCTTCTTGGATATGTACATTTAGATTAATCTGTTCAAAAGTAGTTTTTGTTCTCAGACAATTTTACTTCAGCTACCGAGATCTAAAAAAGATTCTTTCAATGCTCTCCTGGCAAATTGCAGGGGGATTTCTTGAGGGAGAATGGGAATTTGAATTAAAAACTAATTAATTAAACCCACCAGAAGTAGACTTTCATTTCTTTTAATAGGATGAGAAAATAAATTTAAAAATACCTATAAAGGTGTATCCTCCTTCTGAGAAATCTGCTCTTTTGGACAGAGTGAAACCTTCATTCCACACATACCTATTCAGAAAGTTTGGGTGTATTTCTCTGTTGATATTTTATGATGTCTAAGCCACTAAAAACATATTCAGCAGTTTATCTCTTTTATAATTCCTTCATTAAAGCAGCCAAACAAACCATGCTCTCAAAATGCAAAGCTCTTGGCAGCATGGGTTTTGTTTGGATTGGGGTGGTTGGGGGCCTGGTTGAGGTTTTTCTTGTTGACTTTTTAATAAGTTACCGCAAAATATGTTTAAAATCCTGAAAAAAATAGATGAATAGACAAATATTAAATCCCAGGATGGGGAGCAGAATAGATTTTCTGCAGGTGCAGGACACAAACTAGCTGATTATATAAAATTTCCTCTCCCAAATAAGATAGATGAGTAATGCTTCAGGTCACAATGCAGCTTTTTTAGAAGAGGTTGGTAGAACTAGAGACCTTTGATGTATTGGAATAAAGCCTAAACACATCCTAGAAGTTGTGTGAGGAGAACAAGAGTGAGAAAAATATAAATGGAACAGCAAATTACTGAAAACGGCTTCTTCTGGTTTTTGCTCTCAGCTTCTTTCAGAAACAAGGTTTATTTAACCACTTTTCATCTCATGTCACCCACAATAACTCTGGAGCTTATTGGCAACTTCCAACAAAGGATTTAGTTCATGAAAAATGACACTAGTGACCCTCATAAGTCTCACCTGTAGGAAAAGCCTCAGTGTGAGGTGAGGTTTGCTTATACACCAAAGCATCCCCTCAGGAGAGACGCTGTGAGTGCCCTCAAGGGAAGAGAGTTCAGTCAGTCTGACACTTCATTAGACAAGAGAGGAGCCAATCTCAAGTCATAAGTCTCATAAATCTGATAAATGAGATTTTTAACAGTTTCAGATCTCATTGAGCACTGAAATGCTGTTACTGCAGGAAGGCAGGCTTTGTGGGCTTCTCTGTTGTTACAGTAGCAACACCCATCCTACTTCCAGAAGAATCATTTGGGACAAAGGCCTCTGGAGCAGGGAGCTCCTGCATTTGCCAAGGCAGGAGAAAAGTGCAAGCTAATAGAATGGACTCAGACTAGATGATAGGGAAGTGAAAAAACCGTAGAGAAAACAGACAGAAAAGTAAAAAGAAGTAGCAACAAGTTCTATTGTCTCACGAGACAAGAGAATGTAGGGAGGCACCAGCTCAGTGAGGTGGGAGGAATGCCAGTTTTCCAGATCAACTTGTGTTGTCTTCAATGACACTTCCTTGGACTAAAGAGGAGAGATACAGGATAAATTTCTGTTACAAGTTAGGGCCCCTTCTTAAAACATTTTCATTCACACACAATATTCTGGATTTCTGAAGGACATTTCTTTGTACTTTTACATGTTACTTGGCTTCCTTTCAGTTTATTCTTCTGCTTGAATTACAGCAGAAAATGTACACCACAACACTACGAGATCCCTCTGCTATCCATCTTGACAGCTGTTGTTCACATTCCCTGTGTTTGCCTTAAGAAAATGCGGCTCTGATCGTGTCATCTGTTAAGTTAACCACTGCTGGGAGGGTCCAAGGCAACCAGCCTCAGGCCATGGCTGATATTTGCTCCTGTGATTGAGGAGAATCACGGGTTTAGTCAGGATATACATTTTTTTGTATATTTTGGTTCATTTTCTTGAGTTAAACAAGAAATGAGGCTTTTAAAACTTATAGTGCACGAGTAGAGAATTTGTATGAGCGAAAGACCAGGCTCCATTTTCTGTTTTCTAGAGCTTTCTCTGCATAGTTAGGAGTCTAATATGAGTACTTATTCTCTGCTTCTAGGCATTGGAACATAGAGCAAAGTCAACTGTCAGGGAAGGAAACATTTAAGCTGAAGTTAAGCTGAACTGTTGTATCTGAAAATAGGATGCTTTTCTCCTTGAAACCCCTGCAATCCCAGAAAGCTGCTCCCAGTCTACATAGCTCCCAGAATTTAAAAAAAAAAAAAAATAAATTACATTTTTTCTTTTATCATAAATGCAGAGCTTACAAAATTACCAACTCCCATCTGCAAAGCATAAACTTCAGAGAAACCCAATTAAGTCAGTGTTGCATACACTATCATGTTTGCTCTAGTTAAATATTCCACACAGATTCATCTCATTCATGATGAAACAATTAAAAAGTACTCCCAGGAGCCAAGAAACTCTCTTGGAGACTGATTTCTACTCATGTTTTGTCTGAGCTCCCCTAAGAGGGCAGGACTGGTTCTAGATGCTGAGCAAACTTGCCCAAAGCGTCACCACTTGTGTGTGTTACTTGAAGGCAGACACAGAAGACTCACCCTGACCATTCCATTTGGAGTTCACACGTGTTTATTCATCCACCTTTCATTTGCTTCCAGCCTGGCTCAGCTTCCAGGCTGGGCAAGTACCCGCTCCCTAAATAGCATCTCCTCCTGCCCTGTCAAGAACAGTCCTAGACTAGACCACAGCCCTGACCCAGCAGAGCATTTCTCATGTTCTTGTAAGGATAAAAACCTAAGTTTGGTGCAGGCTGGTTGAGAGATAAGATGCAGATTTCTGTGAGCAGCTGAATGAGATGTGACAGCCGTTCCAAACAGATCAATATGGGCAAGGTAGAGGGAAGAGTGCATGGCCTGAGGGACGGAGCAGCCCTCAGAAAACGTTGAAGGCTTCACTGGTTTGATGTGATGCAGTGATCTATGTCCAGTTGCTGGTTATGCAGCAGCAGAACAATCTGAGGATGTTCAAAAAAAAAAAATTAGATTAAGAAAGTTAACACATGAGCTGCTTCTTGATTATATGAACAGTCATGAAGTGCTTCGTGCCTTTCTTCAGTTCTAACCACAGGTCCACATTCCTGACCCACATGTGATTACACAATTAGTGCACTACAGAAAGCAGGATAAGATCCCCTTTGATTCAGCTCATCTTACTGAACTATTTATGCAGACTCAAGCGTGGAGCTATTGACCTGCATCAAGTAGGTATATGATGTTCTCTCTAGGGCATGTATAAATTGTGTATATGTTAGACCATAAATCAACTTGAATTTCAAACAAAAGTATGGGATTTAATGGGCACAAAGAATCCATTGTATTATATATGAAGTCCACCTCCATTTTGCAGCTAAATTAAGGTATCACATTTAGCTTTACTTACCCTTGGTATTTATAGATCTGACTGCTTAGAGAAGCCAGAGTAATTAATTCTACGTATTAAGTTTTAAAAACAAAAAGCCACAAATTTGGTTAAAAACCCACCATGTTATAAATAAAGAAATGGTGGAGCCTGTTCATTACAGCACGAATTGGGCAGTCTTGAAACAGAGTTCCCAAACTAAAGACTGTGAAAGATTAACACTGTTATTTAACTGTTCACTAAAATATACAGTTACATTTCCAGACAAATACCACTCCCAGCATTATGTAACTAATTCCATTTTCAAAGTGTAGTGCAAACATTAATTGAATGAATAATCTTAAACCATCTTCATTCATTGCTAAAGGGTGGAGTTTTTTTATTATTTGGCACACATGAGTTTATCTTATTTGCACAGAGAAGCAACAACTTGTGTGCACAAGTTCTTATGTGTGTAAATTAAGTCTGAGTAATTTGTACTTAAGGTATGCAGTCAAATTTGGGGGTTACTTTTGTTTTGAAATAAAGCCTGTATTAAAGAGACAAAGATAAACATAAAACAACACAAGGCATTTCTGATATGCTGACCTCACTGCCATAAATCCAGTCTAGGTTACGATGATGCATAATCAGTATTTCCACTTCTTGGATAAAGGGGTTTTAATGGTTTAAGTGTCTTTTCATCAATATTCAAACTACCTGCCAACTTGGGATTTAGGAGAAAAGACAACTGTAAAACTCTTTTTTCCCAATTAAAGGTCTGTATTTCCTTTACACAACTCTAAGATTTGTCTAAATACAAATCTCCAAACACTGGGAACAGTCAAACCTTGGAAAAGCCTAAAACCAAGCCTCAACATGAGTAGCATACTTATTAACTGACCTCATTTAATTTCTGCAAAGTAGCATTAAAATATAACTTCCTCAAGCTCTTTCTTGAATCCCAAAAAATAAACTAAGGAGAGTTTCAGCAAGTGAAACGCTCAGGCAAGCAGCATAAAGCAGTTTGTGTGAAGTGTGCACAGTGTAATGATACCCCAGCACTGTCACCAATCCAAGGGTGGGCAGGACCAAAATTATGCATTTGGAGTAACATAATCCACATCTCCCAAGTGCCACCTATGTAGGTTGTCCGAGTACACTGTGCCCATTCTCCTCTCCAGGAGTTGAGAGATTCCTCTCTCCCCTCCTGGAAAATGCTGGAGAAGAGCTGCCAAGTGTATGAGATGAGGGATGGAGCTGGGAGGGGGGTGCTGGGGTAACAGGAGATTCTCCACTGCAGGACAGAGGAAAAAAGGGAGTTCTGTGCTTCCAGTGAACTTTCTCTGCATTACTTGGGGTCCAATTAGATCAGACCAGCAAGGGGCTGGGAATTTGATGAGAAAGGATGAGACCTTCTCAAGAGCACAGTGGACCATTTCCTAAAATGTAACTCTCATTGTACTACTTGGTAATAAGATGATGATTTTTCAGGTGCTATATTATAAAAAACTCTACATTCACACAAATAACAAATGTCTTGGGAAGCCTTACAGGACTTAAATTTTGATTTCAATGTAAAAGGAAATGGGTTATTAACTAATATCCTGCATGTTTCTTGTCTCTACCGAGTATTCCTGAGTATTCCTAAGTTTCTACAGGGAACCTTTGGGTTGAATTTGAACAGGAACATTCTGACTTTGGGTGAGAGAACATCACAAAGTTTCATATACATTAAACACAAGGTTCAGTTATAAACTGGAGCAAAAGCACTGGCTAGCTTATTTAATTTTCTTTATAGGGGAAAGGATGTAGAAGACCTGGGTACCCTTCTTGTTTCAGAAGAAATATGATGCAGGCAAAACAAACTCTGTTAACAGAACAGACTTGTTGATACAGGAAAATGAAATGGAAACCAAATCTTTCTGGTGGGAAAAAAAAACCCTAACAACTTTTTATAGGTGGCCTGGTTCAAGTGTTGGGATCAACTTTGAAAATTTATGCAACAACTAAAGACATCACAGATAAGCCTTTAAGTCCCTGATTAAGCTGCAGTGATCCAAATGACTGCAAAAGGATGAGAGCACCAGCCAGCTGACAGGCAGGGCACCAACAGCATCTTTCTCTGTCCCTCTGCTATCAATTCCCTTGTCTTAAGCACATATTTGAAGTTCAACACACACATTTAAAAGATTTTCTGAATTATGGGCCTGGAAGGAACAGATTTGCAGCAAAAAGGACTTGATCAGATTCAGGAAGCTGGCACCGATCTATCTGCACTCCAGTTGTACCCCTCTTCCTCTTTGCCTTCCCTTTGCTCCCTACAAGCATCTGCAGCCCAAACCTCCTATACTTCACTTTTAATAAGCTTTTGAGTTTCCAAACCTTCCCTGCCAGTAGCTTCCAACATCTCTGAGTTTTCCAGTACCCTGATGGTTAAGGGGGGAAAGCACAGCTTCCCAGTTGCTCCCAAGCCCCCTAACACTGCACAAGACTCAAACTGAGCAAACTTGTTGAAGGAACAAATATGTCAGTAACAAGAGTCAATCAAAATCTTTAGCAGCGTCAGTCAACTCCAAAAAGTTAAGAGAAAACAATGATAGGCATATGGAGTGGCACAGTCCATCCAGGGCAGGTTACAGCTTTAAAACAGAAGAAAGAAAAAGCTGTAGTAAAGAGTATTCCTATACCTGCTGTTTATTGACTCAGGATTTTCCATGGGCATTACTTAGAGGGCTGAGTCTTTACACTGCCTGTGAGGCTCTGCTGGGGTCAGGTCAGCCTTCAGCCCAGAGAGAAATGATGTAAAAGGAACAAAACACTTCAATTCTCTTCTTAGCATGCTAGAAGAATACTTACAAGAATGTTTCCTGCTACAGAACTTTTGAATTATGATAACTAGAAACAGTGAGGAAGGAGCTTTAAGTCTTATGCAGTTGTTCTCTTCTTGAGTTAATTCAGAGCACAGTGCTGCTGATCACACATGGTATCAATAGAAATAAAAGGGGAATTAGTGTCTGGCACAGACATAGTTGTACATCACTAGAACAACTATTCTGAAATAGCTTTAAGTTATCTGAACTTGAAGCACATCACAGCAAATAGTGCAGAGGCTGAGGAGTCCCCTCCATCAGCCTTCTCCAAGGAGAACAATAAGAAATGATGATGACAGAGCTGTTAACAACATCTAACACTGCTAATTTCATAACAACAGCTCCTTGCCTTGGTACAGATCCTGCGCTGGAGGAGAAGGAACTCACAGCAGACCACTGGCAAGGTCTGCTGGAGAACTCAGAAATGCCCATCCTGAAGCAGCATTCATTGCTTGCATGGTGCCAGGAGGGAGAAGTAACATCACAGAGAGCAAAACATGATGGCACCAATGTACACTTAGACAAATCCAAATGGATTACCCCCAAATTAAGGAGGGGAGGGGTTGACGTTTTCACACGTTGTCATGGTTGTCTGTATCTCCTCAAGTAATACAGAGTTTTGACATGGTGTTCTTCTCCAGTCTGTGCAGCCCTCTCTTTTATGACTACAAATCAAATGAGATTGTCAATCTTTCCTATGGCCTGTGACTGCTGGAAGGATGTAATGAGAGCAATATTTTGGCTTTGTGCAACTGCCTCTCAATTAGATGGCGATACTGAAATCTGTTCTCTTCAGACTCTCCTTTCTCTCTTGATCCTTATCTGGAAAGATGGGGGAGGGGAAAGACATATGAGATTTAAGATATATATAAGGAAATTCTTGACATCCCTGGAAGTGTTTGAGGCCAGGTTGGATGGGGCTTAAATCAAGCTGGTCTAGTGGAAGGTGGGCCTGCCATGGGCAGGGGGGAACAAGACGATCTGCAAGGTTTCTTCCAACCCAAACTATTCCATGATTCTCTGAATAAGAAAGATGAAATTCTCTTTTTTAACAACAGATTGGTCTAGAGACAGCCTGTAGCTAAGCAAGACATGAGTATTTCGATGTGTGCTTCTCAAACTGAGGACATATTCCTTTTTCAAGGCTTGCACTCAGTGTGACAGTGAGCTTAAACAGACTCAAACACGAAGTCCAGTCTTTGTTGTACTCTACTAATTCTCATAAAATACTGCTCAGTGGCCATAAAATAGTTCACTTAAATCCCAGGCTGAAATGCATGATTTTATCTTAAAAGGAGAAAATAACTGCTCCAATTAAAACAAAGAAACTTTTATTCCTTCTTATCTTTCTTATACTATTTCCAGTTCTCTCCACACCACCAGTAGGAACCCTAGGCACCATTTATTACCACATTTTCTACCTCCACGTACTTTCCTCAGTAGACACAGTCAAATGAATTGGTGCAGAATAATCCTTGACCACATCATGCACTCAAAAAAACGTTGCAAAACAAGAGTGCATCTCCAGCAGGAATTTGGCATCGTTCAAATGCCACGTAAAAGTAGGAATGGTTGTTGCAATGATCCATATTTTGGTATCGGTTTATTTGTCTGTACGATTTAAATGCATGGCTTAAATGTTGATAAAAATGAATTTAGTTTTTAAATTAAGAAAGAATCCTACATGTTCACAGCTACTTCTCTACATGGTTTGTCTGCCAGCAGGGTTGGGATGTAAACACAAACTTTGTCCATATCATTTCACACTCCTAAGTCTGTCTTTGGACTTGGAGTCCACGGATGGTTACGTTGGTATTATAATGATAATGAAAACATTATTTTCCAGGCTAATAAAATAAGTAAAAATTACAATTATGTCATCTAGCATACATAATTCTTACAGTAGTATGAATTTTATTCCATGTTATGAAATTGCTCATAATGATTACTCACAACACTGTAAATTTTATTTAAATTAAGTAATTTATGTTCACTTTTTATTATCATTTTGAGTCATACAGATGTTCAATACTATTTGACAAACAAATTTATAACATGAAAAGCTCACCAAACATTCTAATTCTGCTACTGACTATTTATACCTACCTGGACAAAAATCATATGTATTTATCACCCTTTGTTTCTCTCCACATATTGTCTGTATAACACAATACTATAAAAGACATCCTTTCTTGTATTTTAGTTTGGCTTCTGCAATGGGACACTGGCTTATCTCATGAAGTCTGTATTGGGGGGGGAAAATGCTACTTAGTCTTGATAGTTCTTTCTCCTAACAAAAAGCATAATAATGTTTATATCTTTGTCTATTTGTCGGACATGTTGTGTAGTTTCTTTGTTGCCTTTCACGAAGGCCAAAATAATTAATTAGCAGAAAATAATATAGAGGAATTAAAGCTGAGATTGCATATGCCTGCCTTTCATTAGTCACTTCTGCTTCCAGAAATCAAATGGCAGAAACATACATTCCTCTTTCAGTCAAGATTGCCCCTTTGGGAGTGAGTCGAGCAGTTCATGTAAGAAGAGTCCTTTGTTCCCTTCACTTGTGGTATTGGAACAGTTGGTAATCAGAGATAAATCATCTACTGTTTGCCTTAATTTAATTTGTCTTTCACTCCAGAGCAAGGTGCTCAGAATTGCTTGATAAGACAAATAAATAGAAGAACGTAAAATAGATACAAATATTAATAACCTCATAGGCTCGGGAGGAAGCAATAGAGCAGGTGTGTGAATAGAGCCTGGAATATTTTATTTACTCAGTAACCCGAGAAAGGTCGGAATAAAGTTCAACCCGAAATTGCATTCAGGGACTGTCTCTTGCAGGCTCATAGTGCCTGACCCAAACCCCAAGACTCCAGGCTTAGAATTCAGTGTAGTGGGCAGTGATGATCAACGTTCATTGTCTTTATGCTGCTTTGGTTACTCCTTTTCTCATAAAGAAGCCTGGAGGTCTTGTGTGACCGTCATCTATTCTGAGAAACTGAGAGCAAACTGGCTCTTACCCTTTGCTTCCAGCTTGTTGTTGTGCCTTCCCGTGCAATCACATCTCATCAAAGTGATGTGGCTGTTTGTTGGGGTTTTTTTTCCTAAAGGTCTCATCATTGCTTAGATTCTGACAATCTGAAATTACTGAGTCACCACCAACAGACATTTAGAATAACTCCTCAAAGTGAAGTTAAACTGAAAACACCATTAGCCATTGTTAAAGAAGAAAAAAATCTCATCACAATATTCTATTTATATCCTAACGATTGGGCTGGGTCCCCTCAGCACCACCCTCTGTGTCTCCATAAGAAGATTACGCTTCTCCCTATGAAGTGAAAATTACCTTCTTGTGGGCAGAAAGCGTTTAATTATGACTCTGCTTCCCTTGTCTCCATGGCGATCCCATGCAAACAGCCTGCTTTATTAGCCCTCATTTCCCCCACCCCCCCCCGAAGTAATAAATCATCCCTGCGGGGGCTCGAGCGTTCCCGGAGACCCCCGGCCGGGACCCGGCTCCGGCCGCGCCCCCCGCGCTCACTCGGCGAGCGGACACTGCGATCGCCGCGGGACGCGCTCCGCTCTAATCCCGTTTGGAGCTAAGCGGCTGCATCATTTCAGCACTTACCGCAGAAAATATGTTCCCAATCCCTGCCCGGCGCGCTACAAATTGGCGGATGATCCCGGCGCTCCCCCGCCCGCCCCCCCGAGCGCCGCCGGGGCCGTTACCTGTGCGCTCCCCGGGGTCGGTGAGGATGCTGGGGTCACTCTGCGACCTGCCTCGCGGGAGAAAGCAGCCGGTCCCTTCTTCCGATGCAGCCATGAGGTGGAGGGCGGGAAGCTCAGAGGAGGGGGGAGGAGGAGGCGCTCATGGAGCCGGAGGCGGCCGGGGGACAATGGGGACGGGGGTGCGGCGGCGGCGAAGGGGCGTCAGCCGGGCAGGACCAGCCGCGGCAGCATCTTCCCCGGCGCCGTCGGCAGGGCTGCGGCGGGCGCTCCGCCGGCACGGGGAGCTCAGGAGGCAGCTCCGGGCTCCTCACGGGGGTGGGCCATGCTGCCAGCCGGGGTGGGGAAGAGCAGGGGCGCGGGCCGCCGGCCCGGCCCCCCGCCGCCGCCGCCGCCGCCCCCTCCCGGGACGCCCCTTCCCGGGACGCCCCCTCCCCCGAGCGTCGCTCCCGGAGTCGCCTCAAGCAGCCGCGCCGCTGAGCGCATCCGTTGGAAAACATTGGGATTCTCCCATGGTGCCCCGCGAGCGGCCGTGTGACGTCACGGCGGGGGGGTGGGCGCCGCACCTGCACTGCACAAAGGCGGGGGCTCCGCAGGTGCGCGGGGTCCGCCCCGCCCGCCCCTCGGCCGGGGGGGGGGCGTGGGGAGGGGCCGCCCCGCCCTCGGCGTGCGGGGGGAGCCCCCCGGGACCCCCCGAGCCCTCCCCGGCCCGACCCTCGGGGCGCTTCGCGGCGCGACCCTCCGGCACCGCGGGGCTCAGGGTCCGCTGCCGCCTCCACTCGCGGCTGGAGAAAGAGGAAGAGGAGGAGGAGGAGGGTATCTTGGGGAGGGTCAGAAAGCCCCGGTTCCCCGCGACAGGACGCGCGGGGGTCGCACTGCCCGTGTCCGCCCCGCCGGGACCCCGTGCAGCCCGGCGGGACCTTGTGCGGAGCCGGCGGGGCCGCGCGGGGGCTGGCGGGGGGCTCGTGGCAAAGGAGGTGTCGCGCGGAAACCCCGGGAAAACGAGGTATTCCACCTCGACTGAGTAGCTCCGTTTGGGAATTTGTTTAAAGAGAGTATCTGGTTTCACGGGTTTTTATTTTAAACGCAAGGTCACTTCTCCTCGTCCTGCGCAACTCGGGGCTGCTTTGCTGTTCCCGGTGACGTGGGTCGTGTTTCTTTGGAGTTCTGACCTGTAGAAGCCAGGGATACTTTTTAATCGCTATCCCAGTCCTGTAGAATGCTCAGACGGCACTTGGGATCGTGTGGGTTCTCCCCTCGTTTCTTACAGCGAGGCAGCGCCTTAAACGCTGCTTTGTCTTTGCCCGGAACTGATGCTAAGGAATGCACTCACCTACAAGCACATTTCCTAGGCTGACTTGAGCAGTGGTTGTATGTGAAGCTGAGCAAGCTCCTGGGGTTAGACAGATGTAAGTTTGCAAAATTTTAGGGATGAAACTTTGTGTCAGAAAATTTTCCATTAATGCAGTTCCTCGTTCACGTACAGAGTCACCGAATGAGTGACGTTGGAAGGGACCACAGTGAGTCATCTGGTCCAACCTCCCTGCTCAGACAGGTCATCCCAGAGCACATGGCACAGGATTGTGTCCAGATGGTTCTGGAATATCTCCAGTGAGGGGAAACTCCACAACCTCACCTGCACAGTAAAGAAGTTCTTCCTCATATTCAAGTGGAATTTCCTGAGCACCAGTTTCTGCCCATCACCTCTTATTCTATTACTTGGCACCACCGAGAAGAGCCTTGCTCTGCTTCTCCAGAAATACATGGAAAACATTTTGCTTATCTTATATAAAGAAAATATGTTTTAGCCATTTCTGAAAGCAGGTGCAAACAAAGCAGTTCTGTGGGGTCTCTGGGTGGATTTTACCCCAGGTACATCCCATCTGTGACACTGAGAAGTGTATTTGCCTTTTTTCTTTATCCACCTGCACACATCTTGTTTGTGAGTCACCTTTGGGCTGTGTGTCTCCTGAGGTTTGGTCAACTTAGTGGCCTTTTGGGGAAAGAAAAAAATCTGTGAGCCTACATTTAATGGGGGAGCTTGGTAAGAAAATTCTTCCAAGACTCCCTTTGAACAAGTGTGGCTGTTGGGGTAACCCCAGCCATGGCTGGGGTGAGGTGCTGCATCTAATGAGTGAGAATATTGCCATGAGAACAGAAACTGAACAAAAGATTTAAAGTAAAATATCAAAGAGTTTCTCTTTCAATGAGAACTGTCCCTTCTTGCTGTGTATAAGGTAGACCCTGAGGAAGAACAAGCATGTGGTTGTGTAATCTAAGCTGTGCCATCATGCAATGGAATACATTAAGGTGCCAAGTGAGATAATGAGCCAAATCTATTTTTAGTCCCAAAAAGAGAGGAAGTAGCAAGTTTTAAATGGTTTTTCTCCATATAGCTTTTAGGTCATGCTAGAAAATGTTGATGGTTTCCAGTGAATTCTGTGAAAGTCTGTTTACACTAATCAATAGAGCTGCCTTCTAAGATGAAGAACAACACTGATTTCTTATTTAAAATGTAAGGTTGAAAAGCTCCATATCAGATTTAAAGATTTGTACAAGATTGAATGTACTAAAATATTTTTCAACCCAAGAAAATATCTCCAAGACAGCTTTAGTAGCTATAGAAGCACAGAGGATGACATGGATGTATTTTTAACCAGCTGACACACTGGTTGCCTCTATAAAGGACACTTTATAGGGTTCCTTTGGATCAAAAATATTGTCTGGTAGAAAACAGTCAAACAAGACTGGAATCTGCCTTGCTGTTTTCACTTTGATAAAGTGTTTCATTTTCTCTCCCTCCTGCCAAACCAGGCACCAAGAGACTCATTCTGGGAATAAATCCCAGGTGGGTTCCTGCCAGCTGAGGGAGCTGCTCCTGGGCCACCTTGCTCTTCCCAAGTGAGCCATCATCATGTTTGGAAGAGAGGGTACCAGAAATAGAAAGTGTTAAATTATTTAAACCTTTGGTGCTAACTAATCTTGTGTAAAAAGTATGATTATCTGCATGTCTTTTACTTTCAAGTTGCATAGATGATGATGATGATGATGATGAATCTATTTGCACTTTTCACTACCTTACCTTAAAGCAGGCTCTGCATTCCTCCTGGGACAGAGCTTTGGAGAGGAAAAATCTGTGGGAGGCAAACTCTGGTCTTCATGTTGAAAAACCAAAATGAAAGGAGCATTTTCACAGACATAAATCAAAGCTGATGAAGGCAGGCACCAACCAATATATTCCAAGTATATTGATTTGTAAATCCCTCTGAAATTGGAATGAAACTAAGCCTCGTTCTTCCTGTGGGTACAAAGCACCTGACAAATTGTCCTCCTCAAGTTTCCATTTACTACTTGATATGATTCTGTAAGTGTCACAAACAAAAATATTTGCAGGATCAGAACCCTATTAGTAGAAACATGACCCTCCTTTGATTTGGTTTATTTTCTCACTCTAGCAGTCTTCTGGTAAACAAGTTTGCAGCATTTTCCCAGAAAGTGCAATGGTCTGATATGTTTAGTTCTCTCTCAGAGGATTTCTAGGCTTTGATATTTATGATGAAAAGTTATGATGAAATTTTTCTAGCTTAGTAGCAGATATTTCTGCAACTGTCATCCATGCAGTTAGAGGAAAATACTTCTTAAAATGAAATATCCACACAAGGAACACGAGGGAAAATAAAATTTATGTAATTGTATTTATTTTGATGCATAGTCCGCAAGCAAACCAATGCAGGTCCATTTGATACGACTTCCCTTGATAAAAACTTTTAAAATGCAACTATATAAATGGTGTGCATGGTTTGATTAATTTGTTTTCTTTCAGACGCTGAATGCCTGTTTTATGAGCTGGTTATATAAAGAGAAAACCAAACTTGTGTTAGAAAGGAATGATCCCCTGAGGAGAAAGGAAAGAGGTGAGTCATGTCAGTGCTGTTTTTCTCGAATCAGCAGAATATTAAACAACCTCATTTTCGTTAGTCTGAAGCTGCACGTGATCTCTGAGCAGAACTGATGTTTCTTTTCCTGTTGTTGTATAGAAAAAAGAATTCAGGGTACATTTGGATTGACAGTATCAGCTTTCATGTTCAAATTATTCTGATGGCCAAGGCACAAATAGCCCTGCTAGGAGCAGTTTCTTAGATGCAGCAGCAGAAAGCATTTATTCTCTTGCTTGTGAGTCTTACCCTAGTTTTTGAGATTTTCCTGCCAGCCCGTTGTAGTTCAGCGTGTTCCCCATGACAATGAAGAGGAGCATTCCCATGTTCAAAAGGCTCTTGTCTCTATTTAATTTGTGGGGTTTTTTTCCCCTCAGATATCTTCTTTGTAAAGAGGACACGGGGCCTATTTTGAGCCTGCGTTTGTCGAGACGATCCGTGCGTGTCACTGAGAAGAGACAAAATGTCATCCAGCACTCACAACTTCGGCACTACAAAGACTTGAAACGTCTCCTCCACAGCACGGTGATGTTCTACTATGGCAAGCAAATAAAAAACGAATAAGCAGCAGGGACTTGTTTATTGGTGGCCTCGTGTGCACGCTCGCACTGAACATCTCTGATACTCCAGAGCCGTTCTAGGAGTCGCTGGGTTCCACGTTGGCTTTGTTTCACAGCTCCAGTGCTCGTGCTGGCATTTTACAAGGGAAGGAACAGGAGAGGAAGAGGTGAGGAAAAATGGAAAGGAAGACCATCAGAATCACAGAATATGCTGACTTGGAAGGGACTTACAATGATCATCAAGTTCAACCCTCAACCCTGCACAGGCTCATCCCCAAGAATCACACCCTGTGCCTGAGAGGATCATCCAAACGCTTCCTGAGCTCAGCCTTGGTGCTGTGCCCACTGCCCTGGGGAGCCTGTTCAGTGCCCAATCACCCTCTGGGGGAAGAACCTTTTTCTAATATCCAACCTAAGTTTGGATAACTTGTACCCTTATCAGAGATGTCATTTCTCTTTATTATGTATTGCATGCAAACAGTACATTCTGATTCAGATCTCATCTTGCTGCCAAATCTGGAATAATTGTGACATGTAATTTTTTCAAATTAATTCAAATAGTGAAGATCATTCAGTTGTCAGCAGAAGTGGAAAGGGAAAAGTGGTGTTCTGTGCTAATTGGATGAGAGCTGAGGAATCTTTGATGCGGAGCTGCAGGGCAAAATTCTGATTCAATTCATGTTGGTGTTTCAACATTTACTTCAATGGCATTTTGTTATCACCATCGGTTTCATTTCTTAGGTAACACAGGACTTCAGGTGGTGTTTCACACACTGACCATGATCCACCAGAAATTCGGCTGTTGGGGAGTTAAAATACTTTAGGGGCCAGTGAAACATGGAATGAGTGACCGAGGTTCCTTCAGTAGGTCACAGTTTGCAGTTCCTGAGGACCTGAAATTTAGTGAAGATCCTAATATTCAGGATTTATGAGCATCTCACAGAAGGTACAACCTCATATAATTGGGAGCTAACTTGGGTTTCAGTTTGTGGAAGGAAATATAGGAAGTCTAGAGTTGATCAGCAGCTGAAGACAAGAAGATGAAAGACCACATTGATTAGAACTCAAAATAAACAAGGTCCAGCTTAGCAGAGCAATATCTGTTTTGAGACTGAAGTCGTGTATCATGACTCCCCAAAAGTCATGGTTCCAGTTCCCATATTATTATTATTATCCCTAATAAAACTATTATTTCGTTTTATATCCATCTGGGATAGAGTAATCTTTGGGATGGTTCCATCTATTCAACTTTCTGCTCACCAACTCCTGAAGCAAGACTTGAGAAGGGAAGCAGAATAGCTCCAAATTCAGGAATTTTTAGTTTCATCTTAAGGAAAACTAGGACTTAATAACATTCCTACACAGTAAAGTTACTGCTTTCTAAGAGATGAAGTCAGGATTTATGTAGTGCTTTACATCCTCATTTAGGCAAAATATGTATGTACAGTAAGATCACTGCTGTGGGGGTTGTGCTTCTGCTCTTTGCAGATGCAGAGAGTCTTTTTGAGAAATTATTCTTCAGCAAAGACTGAGCTAACTTGTTTTTCTGTTGAAGTATAATTTCTTGGACAATTGTGTCGTGACAGCTCCTCACCTGCTGTATTGCAGCTCAGTGTGCTGTTTCTTAATGGTGCCAATGCCATCTTGCTGCAGGCTTTGGAAGGTCAGGCTGCTCAGCAATTTAATCCCAATTCACCTGATGGACAGAGGCAGTGGTGGTTTCTCTGAGGTCAGTCCTACTGGTGAACTTTTAGCCTGAAAATTAGCTCAAGGCAGAACTGGATGGATCTCCTGTTCCCTGACTCAAGGCTGGAGACTGACACTATCATAAGCAAAGTCAGAACAGTTTCATCATGGAAATTTCTGTAAAATACACTTTGCTTCCAAACAGCAGTGAACTGTAATCAGGAGAACACCTTCAGACTATGTAGCTGTGATCTCATGTATTTTGGAATCAAACCCTTGAACATCTTTATCCAACAAGTAAAATGCAGATCTTGCCTGGCACACTCTTCCAGTGAGGTCAAAAGTCAGATGGTTTCTACAAAGAATCCCAGTGTTTTCACTTGTCCCTTATATGTGCTTCTCATTTTTATATAATTGTGTCTTTCTAGGGCTGGACACAAAAAAATGCATTGAAAAGGAATTCCCAAGGTGAGTTTAACACCATCTGTGAACCACCCAGATATTTTAAGCCTCTCTCCTACAAATAACTTCTGCAGGGCCAAGTCCTTCAAGTTTCAAGGTCCAGTTGCACAGACTACATTTAGACTACATTTACATGTTGTCTAAAAATGTTTTATTCTAACCTAATGGGAAATACAGAGACTTGGAACACAAACCTTTGCTAAATATGCCATTAATTATTTACAAGAATGAATCCTCAGTAATCTTGCTTGTCCTTTGTAAGCAGGTGTGTTGGAGATGGATGTCCACGCAGCTAAGGATTGTATGACCATGGTATTTAGGTATTTAGAATTAGGTAAACATACTCTTGTTTAATAAATTGGCAAACGGGGGTTTTTTTGCTGATGTTGCCTTTTTCCCCCTCCTAGAAAGAATAAACTGGAAATAAGTCCAATTAGATCAGTCAGGGAAGATGCCAGTAGGTTTGCTGCTTCAAAATCATTCAGAAATCATGAATTATTTTAACATTTTGTCTTCTTTCTCCCTTGGCTTCATGGCTGTTACAAAAATTCTGTTTATTAATGCACCATGAACTGAAGCTGTCAAAATCAATCTCTTTCTCCATTTGTAAAGATGTTATATATGTGCATCTGAATGGTACAGTATGTACTTGTTAAATTTTCATGTGAGCTCTGACTGGATTTCCTGAAAAGGAGACCAGAGACACTGTAAAAATGCCACAGCTTGTGCATTCTGCCCAGTGCCAATGTCACCTACACATTGTTTACAGAGATACAGCCAATTCTGTAAAACACAGTGCCTGGACCAGCTTTGGGTCCATTTTATATTACTCTTGGGTTTTAACCTGCATTTTCCTATCCAGGGCAATGAGGAGCTCTGCTTAAGACCATAGGGAGCTCAAATTAATTATAATTGGCAGCCTGCAATCCTTTGTGCTGTCAAGGAAATCCTGGAGCTAATGGATGATGCTGCAGCCCTTTAGTAGTGGTTTTACACTCAGCAATTTGTTCTTTATTTGGCTGAATAAATATCTGATGGAGCTGAGAGAATCCACTGAGGAAACACTGAGGAAATTCTTGCTGTGCCTACGAGAGAGCCACAGGAATTACTGAATTATTCTGAAGGGTAATTTTACCATCCAGCCTTTATTTATGCATCTGAAGGAACAAATACCAATGTATAACTTCTCATTAATAAGACATTTTACAAGAGACTAAATCTTTAGGCCTTGATCCCACAGAAATACCATGTTTATAGAATGTGAATAGTTCTTCTCCCTGCAGCTTGTGTTCTAGACTGCAATTTCTGTTTGGTTTTCCTTCAGGACTGAATCCTTTAGTGCTATTCCAGCCAAGGGTGCAGTTCTTTTCAACGTTTTACACACAGCTCTGGGGTTTGCAGTTTCACTTAAAAGGTAGGTTTTGATGGATTATTTTTTCCCTCTGCTTTGAAACATTTGTGTAGCTCTCCACACCACTCTTGGAAATCATACTGATGTGGTTCTTGATTTTATTATCTTCTTGGTCACAAGGTTAAGTTCAACACTACTGGTAGCAGAAATCCTGTGTTTTTAGGTTTTAGTGTTGTGCTACTCTAAAAATAAGGGTACTTTTTTTCAGAGTACATCTCCCTGTACTCCCACTCTGCCTTGGCACTGTCATGGAATGTGGGTCAGTTGTTGTCTGGGCTGCTTCATATTTCAGCACTATGGTTGGCTTGGATGCTCCGAGAATCTGCCTTTCCCTCAGAGCATTCTGACCTGTTGTGATTTTTCTACTCAATACAAATACCATGGAATTCTTAGAGATAAATATTTGCCCAATGAGTTTTAAAAATGTACTTCTTTTTTCTTTTTTTTTTTTTTTTTTTAAAGAATCCTCACATAAGATAAAAATTCAAGTAAGAAATTTAACAGTCCCTTTTTGTCCTGCTTTCGGCTGGGGTGTGGAATGTGCAGGTTCCACACAGCTGCATTTGCTGGCTCTGTCCTGCTGGACTTGATAATTTCTTAATAGATAGTTTTACATACTCTGATACTAAATCTCTTCATATCCACTGACCAGCTCATGTACCTGGAAAAGGTGATAAAGTTTGGTTTTGAAGCAGCTTCACAACAATTTTTTAAATATGCAGGAATGTGATCACATTTACCAAGGGAAAAGAAGGAATGTAACTTACCTTTTCCTCTGCATCTGACTGTGCCTTAAGTCACTGTGTGCTCCTCAGTGAGCTGCTAAAGACGTCAGGTCAACGGGTCTACAGACAAAATAGAATCTGAATTTGTTCTCATTTAAACAGATTATTATGTTTATCACTTTCTATTCACATTCAAACCCTCAGCTCTGATTAATTGTAACTAAAGGTGTTTCAAGCCTGTTTTTACAAGCTGTTGCAGAGGGGCTCCCTGTGCCCTGGATTTGATCCTCTTTGTCAGAAGCATGTTTTTTTCAGGGAGTCATGGTTGACTACAGGGGCAACTGAATATTTTTGGTTATTTTGTGTATTTTTAAACTTGAGAGCACAGCCTACAGAGGTTTTTTGACTGGCAGCCACTAGAGAGCACTCCGGGACTGTATCTTTTCCAAAGCAGGGTGTGGTGAACTACAGTGTGAAGTTAAACATGAAAGGCTTTTTTCCCCCATTTCTAAAGAATCCTACTGTGTTTTGTACAAAATAGAGTATATTAAACCAAGATTTTAGCACTTCTGGCATTTCATTTTACACAATTATTGTTATTCTTGGTGATTTCTTTCATCAACATTTAATTCTTGCTCAGTTGAGTTTCACTGGGATCTGTAATGTAGCCAGGAAAAGTCCCCTATAGTAATTAATGTATGAGCTGTTTTTACTGTAAGACTGAATGCTGATGCTTTTCTGCATTCTGTACAGATAACCTGGGGGGAATCTAGTTCTGGTTTAGCTTAGTCCTTAGAAAAACTTTTACCTCAGCAAATGATGAATGGAGCGGATCTATGTAAAATACATAAGCAAACTGAGAAATTGTAATTTAAAGGGAAAATGCTGCATGAATGAATGTGTTACTTTCCTTAGATGATGTTTCCTTATGTGATTGACACTGTATTTTTCTAGATCTCATATGGTCCATCTTCCATATGCCCCCAGAAAAGAAAATTGCATTATTTTCTTTTGGAGTACCTGTACCTTGAGGTGGGTTTTTTTCCTCTTTTCCTACATCCTTTTGAAATCAGCTGTCAGAGACCTTGGTATGTTTGTGCTTAGTCCTTTTAAAGCTCCTGTGTGCTTTTGGGGAGGACTTTCTCAGCAACATCATTGGTATCTTCCAGCTTATTGTATGAGCAGAAGATGGAAAGGCTGTAGCTTAAAATGTGGCAGTGATTGGAGAAAAAAAATATATCCTCAGAAGATAATGAGCAACCCAAAAGTCCAAAGTTTTCCTCATCTGCTGTTCTATTTACAGAGAGTGATTAGTGCAGCTGTGGTCAGCAAAGGGATTGTCTCAGAATGATGTTTCCTTACTTAATAAATTGGTGCTGAGAGGCAGAGCCACTTGTTGTACTGCAGTGAAATGTTACTGTCAGCCTTGAGTCAGAGCAGCTGGAGGGGAGTGAACTGGATTTTGAGGAGATTAAATGTTGGGGCCAGCTGTGTAAATGGGATATGTGGGGATGTGACAGACCCTACTCATGACAATGGTATTCACCACATTAGAGCCTAAATAGACCAGGCTAAAAAAAACCCTACCCCGTGCTGCAGATCCCAAAATTAGTTCACCAGTCTGTTTATGTGAGTGTTAAACTTGAAATCTTAACCAGGATTGGTTTGAAGTACTTGGTGATAAAACCCACGTTGCTTCTATGACAAAAAATAACTCACAGGTGTCCCTCTACAATTGTTTGGGGTTTTCTGTAGCTCTTCTTCATGAGTAATGAAGAAACTTCATAAGAGAGACTCCATTTCCATTTACCTTTCCAGTACAGGAATGCTCAGCTGGGAAGTGATTTGGCCACATGGAAACTGTTACTGGCTTTAAGTCAAGGGATGAAATGTAAAAATTACTCAATTTGTTTAAGCAACTTGGAATAAACAACATTCAAGCTACAGTCTTTTTTGAAATTCTGACACCTATCAACTTTTCTGGAATAGCTAGAGTTTTCCAGGAGTTTTTCTGGACTTCCTGGATCAAGAGCCTTCCCAGGAAGATCTAGATTGAGACCTATGCTATGATTTACTTTATTGAGAAATTCTCAAAGAATTTCCTAGCACTTTCTTGGAATCACTTGATCTAGATCTTTTCTAGGAATTTCCCTGGCCTTTGCAGGTATTCCTGAATGTATAATCTTTCCAGGAATTCCTGGACTGAGATCCTTTCTAGATTTTACTGGACCTATACCCTTTCTTGAGATTTTCTCACTGTCATGGCAATTCCTGCATCTAGATCTTGAGGTACTTCCTGTGCTGTTCTATTAATTTCCCTTCCTAGGAATTTTCCCAGGTTTTCTGGGAAATCTTGGATCTAGACTCTTTCCAGGAATTGCCTTCAAAAGTCCTTACAGGAACTGCATAGTTCCCATATGCCCTGATTTTGCTTCCAGGTCTAGAAATAGTTGTTACCATTTTTTTCTGTCAGGATAAGCTGCTGTCATATGCAGAGTTAAGTAGCTGTAGGCATTCTGTAAAAAAAAAAGTGCTTGAATTCTTGTTTTAAAATTAAGTACCACAAAAGGGATTTTTTTCTCTCTCCTAAAATTCACCACAGTATCCATTCCTTCTAGGAGTGATGATAAAACAGCTTGTGAGGGCTGCATTCCTCCCTTTCTCTAACTCCTGTGCTCCTCTCACAAAGCTGCTTCCCCACAACTTCTTCAGAGTAGCATTTTTACCAGAATTTTGAAAGAATTGTAATTTAAACCTGCATCCTGTCAGAAATAGTCCCCCTTCCTGCAGTGCAGTCCCATCAGTCAGACCCTGGGCAGTGACTTGAGGATCTTGGGAGTCTGTCCCTCTTCTGCCAGCGAGAGAAATTTGTGCCTCTGAGCAAAGCACATATTTCAAGTTACCTGACAATAAGAAGAGTGAGGTGTTAACAGTGAGGTGTTAAAGCATAATAACACAGTATGTAATACATCCCGTGAGGACAAGTCTCAGCAGTAGGAAAGTATCAGCATGCCAAATTTACACACTAGAAAAATGACTCACATTGACCTTATTAGTTAATAAATGAACTCCTAATAGGTAATCCATGCAAAGGCAAGTTATAAAACGTTTACTCTTCTCCTTCTGCCAAACACTTGGAGCCAAAAATGTTAATTGGACTTGAAAAATATGTTGATATTTATCCCTTTAGGGCACTAGAGTTTTAAAGTGGTGTCTGGCTATTGTCCTCAATCCCCAGTTAACTTTTGTGGCCTAAGTGAGAGTCAGTCCAGTCTGTCCAGAATGGGCTGTTGCAGAGGGGATTATATTTTTCTGAGCAGGAGAACAATGCTCAGGACACAGGGACAGTGTGGGGGTGTCTGATCAATGCCATGTGTCAGAGCTACCTGAAAATTTTTCATCTTAATGGCTTTCTTTCAGCACAAAAAAGGTGAAAACCTGTGCATAGTTTTGCACAGGTCTCTTACCAAGCAAGGTGTGATCTACAGATACATGTGTTCTGCACCAGGAGGTGCTGGTCCCTTATGATCCCAGCAAGAAAGGCACTAAGTTTCTCTAAAGTATCCTTAAAATGGTATTTATTACAGTTAACACTATAAGGAAAGAGTAGTATAGATAATCTTATGGCCCAAATGAGACATGAACTGGGGTTTGAACCTATGTGGACCATAATGATAAAGGCTCCCACATCCACAGTGTTGGTGTTTGAGAAATGTCACAGCACTTAAATGTTTCATGTACCTCATGGAATGAGTCTGTTGGCTTTTAGCTTAACATTCACTAAATGTACTTTGTACCTACTGACAGCAAAATTTTCAGTGGATGATCATCAGCTGAGCTAAGGTACCTTTTCTCTGCCCAGAACAGACCAAAGCCTGACTTATGCCACCTTCCAGGAAAAAAATGGCACACTTGGGACAGCTAATAACAGCTTGCTCAACTTTAACACCAGCTGGTGTTCAACACACCTGATACTCCCAAAGCCACTGTTCAACTCAATTTCAGGAAGAAATTTCCTGACATCAAGGTGTGTCACGCTGTAGAAATGCAAGTAAAATAACTTGTTTTAATCACTACAGAGAGTTAGAATGGAACTGCAAGACAGAATTCTATAAAAATACTCAGCAGAGGAAGAATTAGATAATTGAGTGGGCTGCAGCTTGAGCATATAGGATTCAGGAACAAAGTTAGAAGGTTGTAGTTTCTCCATTCCCTTCCTTCCTTCCTTTTCATGTCACTTTGTTTTACATCAGTTTAGGAAAACCAGCCAAAGCACCCATTGCTGTACCATCACTGAAACGAAGCAGGTGTGGAACCACTTGTTATTTTGTCACTCTTGGAACAGAACTGTATTTTTGGAAATGATAGCGAAGAGAACAGTCTACATGAGCCAGTTGTTAAAGCTTCACACTGCTGTGAGTTCAGTTTATGACTCGAGCATGTTTCATAGTGTTGTGTTGAACTTACCTTCCTTCCCACTAAGCATGAGTCATTCTTCTTGGTTAATTCTGATAATAAAAGTACATATTGGAAGCCCTGTAGGATGAGAAATAACCATTGAGGCGCCGTAGGAATGAGGGAGTCTGGTGCCTGTGTAAAATACCCTTTGGAAACTACAAAATGCCTCTTTCATAATCATTGCACAACATTAGTAGCCAAAAAGCAGCATTTGAGAAGAGCTTGAATGGCAAAACTGGCACGACAAGTTAGAGAAGCCACTTTTTGTGCCTGTCAGTGTAACGTTGCATTGAATGGGTGTTGTGTCAAGAGATTTACTACCATCAGAAACATGAAACACTTAAAATTAAGAACTAAATGACACTGGCTTTGTAATGCTTGTAAATGATGTTACTCAAGCTGGCTGGCTTTCATCAAAACTGGAGATCATTTGGTCAAATTGCCAACACGTTTCTTTTCACAGCTTCTTTCAAGCCAGCTCTAATTATAACTTTAAAATAGCATCTTTACTGGCAAAAAAAACCCCTAAATCTTCAGACAAGACATGTGAAAGCAATCTATTTCCCTTAGCTCAGATATCTTATTTAATTTTTTTTATATTTCTTTTTCCCCAAGAAAAGCACATGTTTGCTAAGTAAATGTTTCAAACAGGTGCTTCATCTGACTGAATTTTTTTGTAACTTCTTTGGCTAGATTAAGATTTAAAAGTTACATACATAAAAAAATAGTTCTTTTCTTTCCCCCCCTGTTTTATCATCTAGTGTTTTCTCTTTTACTTGCTGCAAGCAGGCAACATCTAGCAGCAAACTGGAAATTAAGATTCTAGAACTCTCATTCTTGCTTTACATGAGCTGTTTGGACATGTCGTGAACTACACAAATAAAACTAAAAGGCCAAGCAAAACCTATATTTTGCCCATATGTTAAAAAGGTGAGAAATATTAAAATTGGATAGGTCCCTACTCTTTTTGATGTGGATTTTTTAACCAAACACTAATGGTGCTGGGAATTTCATATTGCAATTAAGTGCTGCTGATCAGTCCAGCTGTTTTACTCAGCTCTGTAGTATCTGCTATAACATCACTTTGCCTTGCAAGTGTTGAACTTTTCATCTTCAAAGCTAACACAGATGATTTCCATAATTTTCCATTTGTGAAAATACTCTTTAGGATGGAGCTTTTCACTTCTGAGTGACTAATGGCTCCATTTACATCTGCCCAGTACCTGGAACAGGGGGGTTTGCTGGGAGTTGCCCTTCTGTTCACTCTTGGGCATGAGGTGGTTGTGAACACCAAAACTGTGCTCAGAATGTCGTGGCTCAGTAGTTTCATATCTGAAACTGTATCAGTTACCTGCAAACCACCTATTAGTGTCTTCTGGCTGTAATTGAAGAGAGAATTTTTGATCTATTCTCATCATATGCGTGCATTTTACTGCTTCATGTTCTTTCAAAATGCACCTGAAAGCTGCAGAATGTCATTCTTGTAGGCCTGGGGTTGTTGGACTGAAGGCCTGTGGTGGCCTGGAGCCAGTGATTAAAGAGTATTCCTCAGTCTTTGAATTCATGACACCGAGCACAGTGTTTAGTCAGAAATGAGAAGAGGTTACACAAAGTTAAGAATTGAATGTGGTTACTGCTCCAGATTTGGGTTGGTCACAGTTTTTAGCATGTGGAGTGTGTGGACTGTGAGATGTTTGTACCTGGCAAGATTTTACACTGGGTTTACTCAATGGGGAAAGAATCAAAGAGCGTTGTCCAGGAAGGGTTAAAAGCTCTTGTGCTTAGTGGATTGACCTGAAGCTCTCAGAGGATGTGACGGTGTCTGCAGGAACACAAGGGACACGTAAAAAAGAAGGGTTATAATGACAATGAGAAAGCAAGTTTAAATAAAAACCTGGGCAGACACTTTATTTCTCTTTTAATACCAGTATATGATGTGTTTGCTGCAGTGAAAGGTGAAAACTTTATGACTAGGTCTTTTCTGGTCCTTTCTGGAGTAAGATGTAAACGTGGAGGTTTAAACAGCTTGTGGAAAAAAATTCCAAAGAAACAGGTAGCTGTGACCTCAGGATTGAGTTTTGTTCCCAGTGTGGTAGCCAGGGCCTAATTTCTGCAGCAGAAGTTTTTGCCTTGTGAGGCAAAGGATACTGAAGTTCACACTTTTCTCATGACCTAAGACAACTTATCATGACTTTGGGCCAAAACCTCTGTAGTGCTCAGCTGTGTGGTAAGTGCTAGTTTAGACACTTGGTCTTTTAAGAGTTGAGGATGAAGCAATATCATTTCAACCTACTTTTCACAAAGCTAAATTGTTTACTTTAGTACTCTTCATCCTCCTTTTCCATATTTCCCATTCTTTTCTCCATCCAGCTGTTGAAGCTACTGGAAAAAAGATCAAATACCTCAAGAGCAGAATTTTTTTATATCATTTATGTTGTTTCCTTTTTGTAAGATCCTTATTTAAAAACCTTTTTTTGGCAGTAACAAAATAACAGAGATGGGAATCATCTGATGGCGACTGAACTAAAGACCTGCAAAATTTTCTATCCATCACAAATGTACGGTAATGCAGTTGCTACATTAACTACACATCTGTGCTGGTCTGTCACATAAAGTATCTTTGGCATTTCAGTTTGTAGGTTTATATGTAAAATATAATTTTTTTAATTATGCATTAATTAGGAATTTCAATTAAGGCTAATCAGGCAACTTCTAAAAATAATTATTTCTGATTGCATTAAGATTTATATCACAAAAATTTTCGGTCGTATGAGTACGAACTACATTGACTAAAGCTAAAGTGATGGAAATTTTACAGCCTCTTGGCAACCTTTCATTGTGCATAAAATAAGAGATAAATCTGTAAACAAAGTTTTAAAAACACCCCCAGATAATGCCATAGGAAATGGTCTCCAGTGTGATGATGAGAATTCTTGAAATGTCCTGAACAGAGTGCTAAAATTTCTTAAAGGTAAATGAAAACTAACTGGTGATGAAAACTAACTGGTGTTAGTTCCATTATTTTCTGGGAAAGCTGTTAAAAAAGAAATTGTCAGGTAATACTGATGAACTCTGTATAATGCTTTTGAAATTAATATTTGGCCCAGTGTTGTGAGAAACATTCAACGGGGCACAGGACAAAGGGCACATATCATAGAATCACAGAATGGTTTGGGTTGGAAGTGCCCATCCAGTTCCACCCTCCTGCCGTGGGCAGGGAAACCTTCCACTGGACCAGATTGCTCCAAGCCCCATCCAACATGGCCTTGGACACTGCCAGGGATGGGGCAGCCACAGCTTCTCTGGGCAACCTGTGCCAACCTGTACCTCCCTCACAGGGAACAATTCCTTCCCAATATCCCATCTAACCCTGCCCTCTGGCAGGGGAAAGCCATTCCCCTTTGTCCTGTCACTCTAGGCCTTTGTCCAAAGTCCCTTTCCAGCTTTCTTGGAGCTCCTTTAGGCACTGGAAAGCTCCTTTAAGGTCTCCCCAGAGCCCTTTTTTCTCCAGACTGACCAGCCCCAGGTCCCTCAGCCTGTCTCCACAGCGGCTGCCCCGTCCTGTCCCGGCTCTGTCACTGAGCTGGGACAAGTCTCTCTGAAAAGGGACACATGAACAAGTCACTTCAGGGCAAACCGTTGTGTGAACTTGAAAAGCATCAGCTTCCTGGCAGCACTGCCAAACAGACATTCTTACCCCAGGACAAGGAGATAATCCACCTCACATTCACCTCCTGAGGTAAGACAAGGATTTCCCCCTTTTTGAAATAGCTACTTGTTAGGCTAAGGATGTGCATGTATCTATTTGTCGTGGAATAGCTGGAGCTCTTCAAGATAATACCCTTGCTTGCCCTGCAGTAACTTCTTTGTGTGTTCCAATCCTCTGAATCATTTTTGTGGGCATAGAGAAGAAATAATGGTTTTAATAGTTCTGTTGAGTAGTGGTAGCAAATCTCCAGATAAAAGTGGAAGAGCTGTAATAATCCCTTTTTACATATAAGAAATTAAAGATTTGTCAAACGATTAGGAATCAGAACAGCACGCTAGGCTGGCTTGTTTCTAGTTTTGATTTGTTACAACTAAAGCTGTGGGAATAACTTTTTTTTCTGGTTCCTCAGTTGAATGGGAAGATCAGAAATCAAAAGTACATTGTTTCCAGTTCACTTAAATTAAAGGCCCTTATATTTTTTCCATAAATTACTGTGCAAATGAACTTCTGAAGGTAATTTTTCTAGAAAAATAGTTTCAATATCACTCTAAAAAATATGTTTTCCTTTACATAATTTCCTCAAATGAATGCAGATTCTTCAATAATTCAGTGAACCTAACTTTATTTATTTCATTCTATTCTATTTCAGAAGGTGAAGATTAGTCCTTTTGGCTGAAAGTTGGTGTTCAATAGATGTAGCAGCATCATGGAACTGCACCTTCAGTTTCTCCATTTAAGAGAAAAAAATGCATTATTTAAAATCTGAGATTCCTTTTATGAATCTTATTTGTAGACTGAATGGTTTTTGCTCAATCTAACCCAAGAACAGACTCTATTTAAAGGTAAGAAATTACAGATGTAAACTATGACCTGAGCAGTTGGGGTTCACCTCTTTATGTGCCTTCATTGATATTTGCTGTAGTCGTGTTCTCAGAGAGCCCTTGTTGGTTTGGTGCTGCCATTTGGGTGAATTCCTAGAGAAAATGAAGATCCTAGAAGTCACAGCTTTTATATCAAGGGGAAAGGATGGCTGGAATCCACTGCCCCTCAGTGCCCCTGGCCTTGAGCCTGACAGGTCTGAGGGTAAGAGCAGGACCATTCCCATGTCTTCTCCATGGAAAGGAGTTGGTCTTTTGAGCACAAATTCCATGCCTGGCACTTTCAAAATTTGCTGCTACATTAAAATAACCCTCTGCACTGAGTACACATTGTGCACTTATGTAAATGAAGATAAAATGGAAAGTAAAATAACTTGGTAATGTTTGGATACCACAGAAATTTATGGGCTGCACAGCCTCACCAGAAGCATGTTATCTTTTCCTCTGGGCAAAATAATGTGCTTAAGCTTCTAGTTAATAATTTTTAATCCCTTCAGTCTACTCAGCAAGGGAGGAGAACATGTTTTTAGCAGAATAGAGCTGTTAACCAGCTCAGATTGCATGTTACACCTGACCACCAATTGCTTGGCAAAAGGAGCATATGTAACATGTCTTAGCCTGCTGGGTCTATACAACTTTCTCCCTCTTCCCTGCATTTTCCAGGGAAAAGAACGTTATGTTGGTGAGGAGACCACTGGAAGAGCCTGTTCTGTTTTCTGAACTGATCTTAATTGGGTTTTTTTTCACAAAAGGGAGAAGTCACTGAGCAGAAAATCAGTCAGTGGAAACTTCTGAGACATTTCTGAAAGTGTAAATCTTCCTTGACTGCCTGGCTTGGTTTTAAAGACATGTAAATTTTCAGCTTATCCAGGCGTCTTACAGAAAACCTAGTTCCTGAAGTTTCTTTTTTCTCCCAATGTTTCCATCCACATCCTATTTACAAAGTAGATTTAGTACTAACCTTCAAGAGCATTGTGGACAAACAGTAGTATTGTTGTTTGTGCTCATTCTAACAGAGTAACAAAGAAACCAATTTCACCTGTGCAGGCAGAAGTGAATTTTGCAATCCAAAGCCTGAGGGCACCTCTGATTAACCCTGGAGGGTGGGGCTGGCTGGGGAAGCAGGACTAAATTGGGCTGGTGAAAGAAAAGGGGGTGGAAAAGGGGCTCTTTCTCTTTTTTTCTCCCTCCCATTCCCAGTCACTGCCCCCTGTACACTCAGACCCCTTCTTCAGTGCCAAAAGCTGCCCTCCAGGTTCTGCAGGAATCTGGTGCAATGAAGTGGGGCACAGTCCCTTCCCAGAGCTGTTTTGGTGTCAGCAGTCTGCTGTTTTAGCAGATACCACTGACAGCCATTCCTGGCAGGAGCCTGGTACCTACACTGTACATGATGAGGAGCTGGCAAACCTAGGGCAGAAAAACAAGTTGGCAGGGAGAGGTTTTGCTGGAGCCTGCCATGGCAAGGCTGCTTCTAATTCTCAAGGCAAGGAGGGGGAGAACAAGCAGTTCCTTAATAACACAGTTTTACAGCAGTGATTCCACACCAAGCTGGCAATGTTTTCACAGTATAAAGGGTTTGGGATGATCCTTGTGAAAACAGAAATATGAGTGCCATCATTTCATCTAAATGCCTCATCAAAAGCTAAAAGATTTTAAAATCTTAAATAGAAGGCAGAGTTGGGTTTATTTGTCACTGGGATTTTAAATGAGGATTCATCCCACTGCTTTTTAACTCCACCGTGAGTGTGACCAGCTGCATTTCATCCCGTGATTAGGTTCAAGTGGCACCTGGATCCAGCAATTAACTCTTCATTCCATGCCCCTGGGCACATGATACACGTGTAAGGAAAACAGAGGAGGCGGAAATGAAAAGAGTGTCCTGCAAAGAGAGCTTGAAAATGTGGTGAAAAGGAGCTCTGGAAAGATCTAATGAAAAGCCTAAGACAAATATCTACCTGATAAAGAGCATGGTGGCTCTGCTGACAGCAGGGCCTGGGTGGAGCAGGGCTTTTCCCGGGATGGTCTGTGCCTGCCATCAAATATTCCCTTCCAGCTCAGCTTCAGGGGGAGTTGATGTGAGGGCCAACTAAACTGCACCCAGAGCTTGGAAAAGACTTTGAGGTATAGTCATTTTTTTTTTTTTTTAATACACTTTCACTTCGCTGTGGTTGGTGTTTTTGCTCTTGTCTTTTGATTATGTGCATGATTAAGCATCTAAATGCTTGTTGTCTTTGTGGGGTTTTTTTGTTCCGTTTGAAGTTTATTTTGTTTGTTTGGTCTGATTTCCATTTGTGCCAAGTGAAAATTAATACTTATATGCTTGTAAATAACTCAGTTAAGATTTAAAACCAAAAAATGGAAGGGTTTTGTATCCATGTCCATCCAGCTCCTTGAGGAAACCTTGTTTTTATATTATAAATTCCCAGTGTTTTCTTGTAATTTGGAAGTTCAATACAGTAAAGTTGACTGCCCAGAAATCATGAAGCATAGTTTGGCAGAATCAGTCACTTCCAGTTACTGTTAAAAGGTGTATCTTTGCAGAAGAAACTGGTAATTGCTGTTAAATTTAAAAGAAAAAATAGGATGAACTATGTAGTTTGTTTTTTTGTTTTAATCCAGCCTTATTATATTTGTTCCTGTCTATGTTTTCAAGTCTTCATTGCTGCGACTGAAAGAGTAACAGGAGCAGAAATTATGCCTAAATTGGATTGTCTTTCTAGGACAACTAATAATTAAATCTCCTGCAGCCTGTGCTGTTTACAGGCATTGGAAGTAATTGTTAGGTTTGAAAGAAATACACTAATTTTGAAAATGTTTGCAAATGTCTCAGACATAATGGAGATAAAAGCCAGAAAGAGGTTATTGCTCTAGACAACATAACCCTGGCATTTCATTTAGCTCCACAAACTGTTTGGATTGTTGTCTGAGGAAGGCTTCTGTTCATCACTTTTAATTTGATTTCACTGTAAGAGAACACTGGCATTTTAGATGGTTTTGTGGATTGCTGTTGGCAAGGTTATGAACTTGGTTACCACCCTTATCTTAAATGAGAATTTTTTAGAAGAAATGTTTCTCAAAGTTCTTCCTTCCCTTGGCGTCCAGAACTATTTGATATAAGTGGAATTTTTCCTTCTTTGTATTTTTTCCTTAAGTTATATCTTCTGGCTTGTTCCATGAGCTTTCCTTACTCAACTGGTGGTCTGGCTATTCACAGTTCTTGTCTGTCTGTATCTGTTCTTCTGAAAACAATGAAATTCTCACTGTGAAAAAGTTTCTATTTGAAGTGGGATGGCAGCATTCCTCTTCAGTGTCTGTTCTCTGTGTTCCAGCATGGCTTGTCTCTGGCTGGAGTTCTGCATGTCTCCAAGGATATTACTGATCCACTTTGGAAAAGAATGGAAAATCTGTTTTACAACCGTTTTAAGTCTTTTAAACTGATTTTGTCCAAAATGAGTCCAGTCCTTCCAAATTTAAATTCTTGTCTTGAAAGAAAATATTTTTGTTTTCCACTCTGATAGGAAAAAACTACAAATAAAAATCCCTATAAGGATTAACAGTGATGTTCTTAATTAGTTTTGAATGAAATAAGATTTTGTTTTTCTTGCATAGTACTGGAATTAGTAGCAGGATTATTTTTTTCCCCACTTGGAAAAGAGAGATATGTCGGTAACATTTTGTCTAGTACTTTAAATTTAGCAAAATTACAGTAAGTACTAAAGAATCTGTCCAAGTGGGTTATTTAACCTTGGTCTGGTTACCCAACCCTTTTGTCATTTATTATCCAGTTATATACTTTCAGTGTTATTCTACTTCCTTCCAGCCCAGTCTAAGCCAACTTCATTGCATCTCTTTTCAAAGCACAACATTTTTTGTATGTGTTCTAGTGTGACTAAAATTTTTAGCTTTTTTTTCTGTTTGGTTGAGGAACATTCTTCTTTTTTTCTTCTTCTTTTTCTTTTTTTTTTTTTTTTTCTGGCTATGAAAGCCTTGTAGATTGGATCTTAACCCTGAAGGAAAATATTCCAGATCCATCGTCCCAAGTATACCTGTCACTGGTTTTGCTTTATCTTAGAAATAAATGCCTTGGAGGATGAAAAGGCATCAAAATAATTCTTGAATTGTGAAAGTACAGTGATCTGTATTGGCTAATGATCCATCCCCCAGTGTGTGGTAGGAATCTGCTCTTTCCCTTTCAGTCTTGGAACATGGAACTCACTTTACTTTGGGGCAATTGCTGCATAGTCTTTTATTTAAATGCACATATATAGGAGTGCCTTGACAAGTATTTCTGTTTCCTAATATCAGTACTTAATTTTTTCAAAATAATGTTCCCTCTTCACCTTTAGGTAGAGATAGAGATCTCTTTATTTACAATAACTTCTACTGATTGGTCTTAATTACTTTTTGAAATTATTCCCACGAATCACTGAGGTCTAGATTTTTGGAAAGTGTAGTCCAGCAGACTCTGTGCGTTCTGATTCCTTCTTTACATGCACAAGTTCTTAGATGTTCTTCCCTCTAGTCTATATAGGGAATAAAATAGATAAAGATTCACATGAGTTGATAGGAGGCTGGATTTCTTCTGCATGAATGAGGAAGTAGAGACTGAGCTACTGGAATGCTGGCCCTGCTGCAGTCCCTGGAGTTCACCCTGATTTCACCATGGCAAGGGTTTCTCTGTGTCCTAAGGGAACTTTGCATGTTACATCCTGGGACATGTTCTGCAATGTTCAGTCTTTGTAGCTGAGTCTGGACACGTTGGCTGTCCCTAATTAGAGTAATCTAGGAAATTTAAGCAGCTGAGCTTAAAAGTTAGCCTTGAATGTGGATGTTGTATACAGATAATAAATCTCTTGTTATTTAGATACTTGCCAAGAGTGATGCTGGCTGAAATTGTTTGAAGAATATATTCTCTTAAGACCATAGAATTTCTTTTCTTTCTTTCTTTTCTTTTTTTTTTTTTTAATATTTTTCCCAAAATGGAAATTATTGCACATACTCTTCTGTAAAGCAAACCTCCATCTCTTGTCATTTCTGTCTCTCTCTTCAGGAAAAAGACATAAGATGGCAATCATTCTGTAGAATGGTCAGCATGTGGAGTAAAGAAAAATAACTCTTGCCTATATAAGAGAGAAAAATTACTTTTCTCTTTGTGAGGCAATAGTAATAGTTCTGTCCTTTTGCCCTGAGTGGCAGAAGGTGACAGTGAAAGTAGAGTATTGTTCTAGTAATAATGGAACTTTTTTTTAGCCCAAGAAGTAAAGAGGGCTAAGTGTCACATGTATTTTTTTTTTCCAGGAGAGACAATCTTTTAAACAAACCTTTGTTTTTTCTTATTTTTATTACCATACATATTTCAGGGAAAAACTAGGAAAAATTCTGATGTATAGCTGTAGTTCAAGTTGTATTTGATTTCTGGATTAAATATCTAATTTACCATATAAAAAATATTAAGAATTTGAGTTTCACGGGAAAGAAAAAGAAATGCCATGGTTTTCAGATCAGAGCATTCACTAGGTGACATAAAGGCACCTGAAGAACACAATGGAAATTTCATATTTAGAAAGTGCCTTGCCATGTTGGTGATGAACCCTGTGGTTTCAGTCCCTTGGTCCTTCAGTTACCATCCAAGAAGAATTGCTTGATGCCTGTTGACAAGTTGTACTCGTGTAGCCTTCATATTTTATGTTGAGCTGCTCACAAACTATTTTAATGTTATTTAACTCATCCTAATTATTCTCTTTGGGTGGTGGCAGTAACCTGTAGTCTCTTCTCTGTAATACCAACTTAACTGAGACAAGTACACATCCAGCAGTAACAGAGCTACCACACTTCCTTAATATTCCTCTGTGAATATTCCGCTTTAAATGGTGAGAGTTCAGGAAATTCTTATCCCTCCCCAAGGTGAATGTGTACTGTGTAATGCTTGGTTCATACTCTGGAGATTTGGGTCCTATCCTGCCCTGTGTCACTGCAGTTGTGTAAATGTGGATAAGCCCTTTGCCTCCCTCAGTTTTTGCACTGTTTGGCTGGACAGCCTGAGCCAGGGGTTACTGTTTAACGTGTGGCTTTGCAGTGTGTGTGTATAGACTTCCTTCAGTCTTGAAGGAGCAGATTAAGTCCCATCTATTTAGAAAAAAAGTTCAAGAATGTATTTTATGCCGTTAGTTGGAGCAGCTGGGGTGTGTGTAGGGTGTTAACTGAGGTGATGTGTTCACTTCAGCTTGGAAGGCCAAGACTTCAGCCAGTCCTTCCAACTGAATCAAGAACTTTCCATGGGAGATCAAGCTCTGCACACCAGCTATTTGCTGGCTATAGGGATGGCTGAGGATTGTGTTTGCAAATTGCAGCCCAAGACAGGGTAGAAAATGTGGCAAAGAACTGATGTTATTTATTGTTTATCTTGCTTGGTGATAATGGAGAAAATAATCTAAAATCTGTGGTTAAAAAAAAGAGCAGTAACAGCATTATTTTTTCACTCTTGAATATGCTACATTCTACAGTACAGAAAGCAATTAATATTTCATAACAGTGTGGAATTGGATCATGCAGGTGTCATCAAATGCAATAATTAAACCTCAGCAAAGTAGTTCAAACATGCTGTTACTGGTGTGACCAGTTAGTGCTGAGACAGATGGAGGAGAGAGGCTGACTGGGGAGCCCGTAGGCAACTGGGGTTAAAAGACCAATGTCAGCAGCATCTTAACTAGCTGGGGAAAGGCTTTGTGCCCAACATGCTGCTTCTTGTGCTTTAATAACTACTCATCACCTGAGACTTCTCCTTTTGACAACCAAGTGTGTGTAAAGGTGATAAAAATGTTATTCGGAGCTCATACTTCAGCAACAATTTGGGAGGCTTCTCCTCATGTTTTAAGAGACTGTTTATACAGTAATAGCCAGATCACGTGAGTTCCAGAGGAACAGTATGGACCCCTTGTGCAAGAACTTTGGGTTTATAAGAAATAGTTTGACTTTCATTCCCCTCTGATTGGGAATATCCAAGAACAGTTATTCTAGAAAGCCAGACAACGAATTCAAAAGATTAAAAACCCAAATAAGACAAAATTCAGCTTTATTAGAGTCTGTCTTATCTTAAAATCAGTGGCAACATTTGTGTCTGAAGAGAGTATGTGTGATTGCTGAGCTGTGATTCTGGACTTTGGATATAGGAGACAGGCAAAGATAATATTGGAACACTTAAGATTCAAATGATACTGAATATCGGGGACTCCCTTTAAGAATTGCTCAACCATCAGCTCTAGACATGAAGGACTTACCTCTACTCTCTAAAGACTTATTTAATTTTAATTTTATTGTATACAGTCTTCTAGGATGACCCTTTAAATGAATTCTTATTAACTTGGCTAGAAAGTGGGAAAATAAAAGCAAAGAAACACCCTCAAAACAAAAAAAAAATCTCAAAATTAAGTGGCTGCTGGGTAGGGGATGGTAAACCAAAAAGATTGCTTCTAAATTGGCAAGGGAATTTATATGTTATGCCAGATATTTGTATCTGCTCTGGTGAGATGAGTTATGATTAGGAGAGTGGAAGATGAGAGCCTTAGGACAGACTGGAATATGGAGAGCAAGGCAGCTGGGAATTTTGGAGGATTTCTGTTCCAGGTATAAGGTGTTGTCTCTAAAAGGCAAGTGAAGACTCCCAGGTGAGGGAGGTAGCAAACATCTGGGAGAGCCTTGCACTCCAAATGGGCAGAATTAGAGACCTGGTTCAAGGTGGCCACTGGGAAGTTCCTCTGAGCCTCTGCAGAATTGCTGTTCCCTTATGTGACAAAATGCCATCACCTGTTTTGTGACACCAGGAGAAAATCCTTCCTGCATGTAAGTAACAACTGGATTTAGATCTGTAATGTGTGAGTGCATCAGTGTGGTTTCTTTGGAAAATACCTGGGCCAGTTGAGCTCTCACTGGAGATGCAGTTCAGGGAGAGCTGATGTGAAACTGCAAAAATGTTGCTATGGAAGAGCTGGAATCAAAGATACTTGTGATACAGCACAATTTGGATTATGATATTTTAAGTAGCTTGGAAATGTTTAAATCAAATACTTGGATTTTTTTATTTATTTGTTTTTTAAAAAATACTGGCTTGGTAAAGCAAAAATTGTACCAATTCCAGTACACTTTCGCTAATGATCAGTTGTGTATCTGTCAGAAATTTGATTGTTTTATAGGGTGCTAAAAATCATAGATTTTTTCAGTTTTTGTGACTTCTTGACCAGAATACTGTAAATATTCCATAATCCTGTTTCTGAAATGGAAATGAAAGAGCCAATAACCCCTGTGAAGTGAAGGGCCACGGGACCTGCTGGTTCCCTGCCGTGCAGTTCAAGGGCTGATAAAGGTGCTAGGCCTGGCACCTCTAGGATGAAGTGGGGATGCTGGCATTTTGTGCTCCCTGATAACACTTGCCCTGCCTTTAAGAGGATTTTATGGAATGTCCTTATCTTTACTGGAGCAGCTGAGGCTGTTGTCAGAATTGGGACCAGCACATGCAGTTCCTTTGAGTCAGACCAATTGTCTGTCTAGTTTTGTTTTGGAAATAAAGGTGCTATTTAAAATACTTGCATTTTTTTTAAGCTGTATTTCTCAGCTGGATTTTTTCACTTGAATGTGTGTTGATGATGCTGCTGGTGTAGATTTTTTTTCATAATGAAATTTACTCAGCATTCCTGGCTACTAAGATAGTATTTTGCTTCTAAAGCTAATGGGATTTCCTCAAGGCACCAACCAACCAATGCCACCTTCTTATTCTCAAGACAAAATAAAAGAGACAAAGTATAGATATTCTGGCATAAGTGCAAAAATATTGCTAAATAGATCCCAGTAGACCTTGCTTTGTGTTATGGCAGCAACCTGGTGCATGACTTGCTGTGATTACTGAAGCTTCACAAGAACAGTGTGTGCTCTTACCTGTTTTATTAATTATGATGTTTTCCAGCTGCTGCTTTTGACCTGTTTAAAGTACCTCTTTAATCATCTGCAACACTGCTCCTTTTTATAAAGTAACAAAACCCTATGAGCTGTTCTTTGGATGAAATTTAGCCATGTTACATGTGTAGCTGACAGGCCAAGACCTCAGCCTGGAATACATCAATAAACATCTTTTCCTTGCATCACTTTCTCATAAACCCTATCCTTGTGTAAGTACATGTTTCAGTTGGGACAGTTATCTCCATAAGTAACATTGGTTTCACGTGACACTCACGGGACCTAAAGAAGCAAACAGACAGTTTTTTTGGGTTCAGGTCCCTTAGAACTGAAATACAGGGGGGTCAACTTTAAACCATGAGATTAAACAACTGTTTTCCATTTGTGGTGGTGTATACAACTGAGTCATGGGTAGTTAATTCAATGACTTCTGGAAAAATCACAGTACAACAGTATTTTGGCTGTGCAAATGTAATTACGTAGGTGTAATATGTTGTGGGGTTTTTTTCCCGGTTCTTGCCATGAACGTTAGTCTGTGTTATACTTTGGGCTAGGCTGCTGGCTTTATATGTGGTTGGTTCATGCTTTCTTTACTGTACATAATATGTAATCCAGTATTTATTAAAGTTTTATGTGCTATGGCATCTTTCCACACTCCAAGCTTCACTTGTGGTAGTTGTTAAGGATAAAATATAATTGTACAGTAAAATAATTGTGATTTGAGACAGAAATGGGATGGTCTGGTGGCTTTTCCCCCCCACACCTTTCAACCACTCAAGCTGCTGGGACCATTTGTCCATTCCTTGCAAATCCAACTTTTCTGTGTATTTTCTGCTGTTATCACTCATGGCAAAGGAATTCTTCTTGTTTCTACCTTAATATTGCTTTGCCTTTTAGAGCTTTTACACTTGTCCCTTAGCAATAAGTGAAGATGGCAACTATCCTGTTTTCTCACATCTCCTTTGCGAGGTGATTTTTTTTTTTCCATATGCACAGAGAAATAAAGCAACAAACCAGCTTCAAAAAGGAAGTTTATCTATGTTGAGTCTTATCCAAGTACTCTCGTTGCCATCAATGTAAGAATTTCCAAGCTCATTTTCTTCACTGGTAAAATGCCATTCACTTTCCTCTGGAAAGACAAAGGTGAATGATAGAAGTGAATCAGAGGAGGTAGAGATGAGAAATAGGATTAAAAACAACAAAGCAAGGGGCAGTATGTGGCTAGAATTATCTTGGGCTTAATGTTGTGACTCAGTGATAAAATGTGAGTTGACTATTGCCCTCCCTCTAGAACTGAGGACAAAGATCAAAGAAGACCCCCTACATGTACACGGAAAAGCCCAGAGGGCTTACAGGGTATTGCCAAGGTGGATCCTCCAGGGAGTAATGAAGTTGGAATTGCTTTAGCCACAGTTGAAAGGTTAATGTTTTTGTGATTAATGATACGACAGCAGATAAACTACTCTGCTCATTTCTCAGTGTTGGGTGTTTTATTGTCTGAATTGGCCAACCAGTACAATTTCTTTTTGTTTACTGACAAATGCAGAACTGTCTGGATCCCTGTTGACAGTGCTTAGGCCTGGCCTTGGTGTATGTTTAAAAAAACAAACAAACAAACAAAAACAACAAAACACCAAATACACAAAAAACCCAAACAAACAAAACCAACCTGCAAATTGCAGAACTGTGTAATGAAAAGCAGAAAAATACTAATGTCCTACCTAATTTTGAAAGGGTAAAAATTTACTGGGATATGCACAGGGTAATCTGTGTTAAAGGAAGAACAGTTAAAGGCAATAAACTTACTTTGTAAAACTCAGAATTTATTTGCTAAAGTTGCATTCTAAGATCTGGAACCTCTTATCAGTCAGTGACCCATTTCTCTAGCAGATCACCAATTCTGTGTGTTAGACCTCCTGCCTGTAGAACTGATTTTCTTTGTTCTGGTGGCACTTACCCAGTTTGCAGCCCCAATCCCAACAGGGTGAACACCGCAACCAATTGCTCCCAAACCAGCAGGATTAGCACAGGCCAGTGTCTTGTTGAGTTTTACTCCCACCATTTCCACACCGGCTGCATTATTGGCATTACCTGGATCTCTGGCCTCTCATTATCAAATGCTTTTCACTTCACTGACCAAAACCCCTCCTGTTTTCTTTGCTCACCCACAGATTTTCCCCACTGTATCCACAAATCCCTCTGAGTTCCCAAACCAGCAGGTGGGCAAGAAGCACTAGCTGCTCTGCTCCATTCCCCTCTGACCTGCACATACTGAAGTGTTCTCCTTCATGCAAAGACCACACCCATTTCTGGCACCTATGCTCATAAATTGGTTTCTGCAAACCTTTAGAAACAAATTTTTAAAAAAATCTTTACCACTATCTTTAAGTTGGCCAAAAAATCCAAGGTTGTTTGCGGGTGGTACATATGGACAGCAGGACTGGGTATACATTTTGAAGAGCAGCCTCAAGTTTCTTTCATTCTTTTATATACAAACTTTACAACAGTGGCTGGGAATGAGTTGCCTTTAACAAAGAATGTTATCAGTGTTGTGGTTGTTTTGAGTTCACAATGTGGTGTTTCACCATTTGCCTTCCCTGTGTTCCATCTTCAGCTCTGAGATTCCCTGCTATGTTCTCTACCATTATCTGTTTATTCCCTTCTTTACTCACATAAAGGAATATCCCCAATTTCTTTGGCCTGCCAGGAGGGTTGTGCAAACTGATGAGGCATCTGAGAGGTGGCAGTGGCTTTGTGAAGTGCATTTCACTGTGGCTTTGTGTGCTGTTCATTGTTTCCATCTGGGAAGTAAGAAAGGAGTCCCGGGAATAAACTGATAGTAAAGTTTAGCGTAAGTGACTCTCTCAAAGCATGGGACACTTAACTTTTCTCCATGATATATAAACACAGCTATCTGGAGTAGTTTATCTGCCAAGCTAAGCTAAAAGATTTTTTTAATAGAAGTTTTTGTTTTGCTTTAGTGTTTTGGTGCTGATGAGTGATACAGAAAGTTTCCATTAACAGGTATGTGCAACACCATAGTGCTAAATTACCCTGGTACTGTCATGTCCCCGAATGAAGAAACATTTGTATTAGCAGTGCTTTTAGCAGTGTTTTTTGGCACAGTAACCATCCAAATCTTACTAATTTCCTGTGTTACATACCAGCACTAACCCTTTAAGTTCTGATTACCTAACCACAGCTACTCACTTCATGCAGAGCAAACACTGTTAGTTTAGGAACCGAAGTGTAATAAAAACAAACCTGTTAAACTAATGACTTTTCTGTAGATTGGTCTCAGCAAGTCACTGACCTGATGAATATAAACATTTTAAATGGACTGATGAGTAAAGAGTTTGGCTTCTAGACGAGTTAAGAATTTGGAAACAGCAACACATTAACATGTTAGTAAAGAAATCCTCTAAATTTGTTATCAGAAAGTGAACTTGAGTAATTTTTATTTATGAAGTAATCTAACACACCTATGGTTTCTGCTTTCATGTAGCACCTTTCTCTACTTATGCACTGTGCCCTTTTGCCCTGGAAACTCAGATAAAAAGGTCAAGAAAAGAAAAAAATGCTTTAGAGGTTTTCTGTGTGTGATTGCAATTAAATTTTTCCATTGTTAGTGCAAAAGAAAAGAGGGAGAGTGAATCCACAATACAATTTTCATCCCTGGTGTGTGCCATAACCCTGTCCTCATTATAAAAAATGGAATATACCGTTCTCTCTATGCCCAGATTATAAATCACTACTTGCATGTGGCCCAGAACATCTGTGTTTGTCCATCCTGGCAGACCCTTGTGCTGAAACAATATTCTTACCTGTACATGGAACAGCAGGAACATCCTCCCTCTCTAAAAGGACAATAAGCCACTGCTTTTAAAAAAATAGCATCTGTTATGTAAAGGAAAGGTTAAGAGGTGATCAGTCATTTCTTATTCTTAAAATAGTTGAATACCCTGTGTTTTGAAAGAATTTGGTGATTATTTACCTATAAAGAACTATGCTTGGGCAGTCTAAGGTCTCATGCAGTGGAGGGCTCCCTGTTTTAATTGGCTCTCATTGGTTCTCTGAAATGCAAAAGCAGCAATGGTATGATTGCATTTCAAGGATCTCTTGTATATATTTTTTTTATTTAAATCTAATCCCTCTTTAGAAATCACAGAACCCTAAAAACATTTAGGCTGGAAGGGATTTGTGGAGGTTATCCAGGCCTTGATCTTCCTGCTCAAAGCAGGGCCATCTTGTAAGTTAAATCAGGTTACTTGGGACCATGTCCAGTTGTATTTCAAAAATCCGAGGGTGGAGATTCCAGTCCCTCCGAGCAACTTTAATCGGTTTAATTCTGATTTTTTTTTTTTCCGTTTAGCCAATCAAAATTTCCCTTACTGCAACCTTTATCATGTCCTTTCACCGTGGGCCTCTAAAGAAGAGTTCAGCTCCAGCTTCTCTGTATCCACCCACCTTAGGCACTGAAGGCTGGTGGTTTCTCCTCAGCCTTGTTTCCCAGGCTGACCAAAGCCATTTCTTGGTCTTTTTACTCCGTGTGCTCCAATCCTCTCACTGTGTTAGTGGCCTCTGCTACACTGGTTTGTTCATCTTTGTCTTGTAATGAGTGTTCCAAGACTGGACACGCTATTCCAGGACCAGATGCAGCCTCACTTGTGCCAGGCAGAGGGGAGCAGTTGTTTCCCAAGAGTTCCTACTCTGCGTGTCCTGCTGCAGTTATCCTTTGCCACTGTGCCAGGGTTCCCTGCTGCCTCCTGCTCCTCTGGGATCCAAAAATCCTCCTCAGAGCTGCTACTCAGTTCGGTTCCCAGCCTCTCTTTAAGTTCATGTAGTTGAGGCCTTGTTCCAAAATCCCCTCTCAGTGCTGAAAATTCCTTTTCAGCACTGTTGCATCTTACTGAAATCAGTTTTGTAGTAGTGCAGGTCAGCTTTTTGGGAAAGGCTGCTTGAAAGAGATATTGCCTGTGTGTTAATCAGGGCCAAATACTCAATAAGCACGTGGTGTCATTGGTGGCAAAGTAGCCAAATCAACAGATGTCATGTGGAGATTTAATCTGTACATTCCCTGCTCAGCTTGTGGATTTGGGTTTATGTTCTGGTCTGTCTTGGTGCTTGGATGTTTTCTTGGCACAATTGTTTTACTTTCAAGTCTCTGATTAATCTAAGTCATCTTTACACTTATGCCTTTTTCTCAAACGTGGGCAAAGAGGCTTTTTCTAGTTGAGGTGGGGTTTGCGGGGGGTTTAGTGCAAAGGACACATAGATTAGCATGAGTTTAGTTTTTCTTAATTTTATTATGCTGTATTATGAGTATAAAAGCACCAGTAATAATAGTAAAATAGAAGCAAATGTTATTAATACCTTATTACATTTTACAAATGAAAATATGTTTTTATTAACAGAGTCCAGACTCTGTGCATTAAGTATTTCCAAAGCAGTTTGACACTTAAACAGCAAGCAGATCACTGCAAAAAATGCACACAAGAAATGAGGGCTTCAAGAATGACTCTTTTTTATGTGATAAATAGCTTTTCAGCCTGATACACACCTAGTGTATCTTCAATCCATCCTTAGCTAATTAACAAATAAAAGTACCCACCAATTAGGAGTTATACCCTACATAGGTTTTGTCATTTGTCATATCAGCATTCCCATTTTGGCTGGAATAACTCTGGTCCAGCAGTGTGAAATAACCTTCCCAAGGTTTTCCAGAAGCCCAGTGGTAGAAGTTTGTTGCCACAGGACTGGACAATGTAGAGTCTGAGCTTCTGCTGTACAATTAAATAATGGTTATGCAATGTGCAGTCCTGAGTGTTGTGATATAGTTGATGTTAAAGGCATAAAAGTGTTGATTGCATTCACTGTTCATCTCTTTAGAAGAGATGAAGCAATTAGTATCCTAATGTAAGAACTTCAAAATATCGTGAAAAAAATACTGATTTTTAAATATAAGCCAGCAGAATATTTGAAGAAGCTGAAGAGTGGGTGAAATCCTCTGACCATATTTTTCATTATTTAAAACCAAATAAAACCCAAGCACCAAATACAAAACCCTACAAAGCAAAGCCCCTCTGATTTTTTCCATTTACTCCCAAAATGCAGTTCTCTGTCTAGCAAGAAGTTCAGTTTTCAGCAAAAATCCTTTGCTGGTTTTGGACTGAGTTTATTTATATTTGTCTTATACATGTTTATCCTTGGGGTGGGCCCATCAGGGATGAGAATTCCGGACTTTGTGGAACAAAATGCATTTCATAACTGGACAAAGCAAAGCCAGGGAGAGAAGGCGCTGCTCACATGCGATTTTAAGCTCCCCAGTACACGTTTGTCCAAAGCCCTCGTGATCTTTAATGCATTTATCATCTTTAATGTTAAACCCTCCATTCTGAGGCCATAAAGATGTGTATAAGTGAAATGAGTACGTTGAATTATTCAGGGGATTTGATCACTGTGGGCTTCCTGCCTAAAAGGGGAGTTGAGTTTGTGTATTCGTTAGCCAACATGAAATTCTTTCAGCAGAATAATTTTGGTAAACTACGGGTGCATTTTATGCAATTTTCATGGTGAAATCCTTTAGAATCAATGAGAGATAGTGAATAGTCATTGTTTTTATATGGGAATTACTATATACAGGTGCCAAGAATGTTGTATTGCACAATTTCTACACGGCTCATCACATAAGCCATTCAGTCACTACACTCAGGGAAGTAGAAATCCATTAAGAAAAAGGGGGTAGTGGTGTTATATTTTGGCTCAGCTTTTAAGGAGATTAAACACTTGAAATCCTACACATTAATTTGTAATTGTTCCACATCCATCCTGCACATTATGTCTGCATTTTGAAGCATTCTGAAAGGTCTATAGCCAGTTTTTTGGTTTAAATTGTGAGCAGCAGCTCTGCTGTTCCAACTTGTAGGTGTACAGAGTGTGAACTGTTCAGTTCTGTTTTCAGGCTTCATTATGGACAAACTGTTTGATGACTGACTGTTTCACACAGGATGATTTAGACCTGGGATGTTGTTTTTTCAGTGCAGTGTGTCAGTCATGAGCAACTTCAGAATTTATGTCAACAACTCTCCTGCCTTACAGTGGTAAAATGGTGGAACGGTGAGGAATTAGGGAGGACAGGACAGTTATGCAAGTCTAGTAGGTTCCCTATTAAACAGGTATCTAGGAGTGATTTAAAAAGTCTACATATAGAGAATGAAGGGTTGCATTCAGAAAAGCGGAGAAAAAAAGTCTAAGAATTGTTTGATTAGATATTTTAAGTACCTTTTGGTCTTGAAGACTGTGAAAAAAAGGAAATTCATTAGCAAGCATTCTTGTCTGGAACATTCAACTTCTCCTCAAGCTTGCAGAAGTCTTTAGTGTGTTAATACACAGTTCCAGGAATGCTGAAAAATAAGGATCAGTGGTGGCCTTAATGGTGAAGAGGTCAGCAATTACAGTCTGTAAAGCAGACAGAGAAGAAAGTCTAAGCCAAAGGAGGTCTGTCAGCTGTTATTATTGGCATGAAATTGTTGAAGGCTTAACTGAGAGTGCTCAAAATACTTCTTGGTTCAGTATGTTTCCAAATTAATCCAAACCTTGGTAATCAAGGTAATGGCTAGGGGAGGGATTTATTACAGGTGTTCCCCCCCCCCTTTTTTTCCCCTCCTTCGTCTTTTTACGATCAGAATAATATTTCATATGGAATTTACTTACAGAGCTGAAAAACAGTATCAAGCAAGGTGTTCTGCTGCTTTTTGAGGTTTGGGTTGAAAATGGAGTGTTGAGGGAGAGCTGAGAATTCAGGAAAGGGGTTTAGAGCTCCAAAATATAAATATATACATTACACTGCTGTCAGATTTTATAATTTTCTTTTTCCATTCGTTCTATATCACCTTCATTTCAGGAGGCCCAGAAAACTCCCTTGTCTCTGTCCACTCTGACTGGCTGAAGGGATGAAATACTACCCAGGGGCCAGATGATACAATTTAAAATCTCTTCCTGCATTCAGTAGAGAACACAACAGGAATGGACGTGTCCTTGGTGCTAAAGCAATGCAATGTGTCTCAAGAGCCCTCAGTTTGGTTTCCAGTTTGGGCTCCAAGCAAGTAGATCACTTCTTCTCTGTGCCACAGTTTTGTATGTGTATAAGGAGTAATTACAGTCTAGAGGAAGGCAATGGCAACAAAGGCAAGACAGGTCTTTTATGAATTTATAATACTCCTTGGAATGCAGCTTCAGTCCCCTCTGTGATAGCTGAGCAATGATGGCATAAGGTAATAACCATGTAAATGGTTGGTTTTGCTGGCTCACATATCATGGATTTGCAGGGCAAAAATTATGAGCTTTCAGCATCTGATGCAGAATTTAATATTTCTTCTTGTCTATGTCCCCACAGAGGGGTTCAGTGTGGGCCTGGAGCATAGAGGTGTGTTAGGACTGGAATTCCCTGACCTTCCTGTGACTTCCCAGGGAGAGAAACAGCTGCCTTTCCCTTCCTTACTGCTATGCTTGGCCAGCTGCTAATGCTGCCTAATTGGAACAACTGCTTGCTAGATTTAATTAACCTAGGGAAACAAGGATAGGCAGGCCAGTGAAAGAAAAGTTGAGAAATGGCATTTACTTCTTTTCTCTCTCTTAACCAGCCATGGACGCTACAGATATCATTGCATCCTTCTGAAAGGGAATTTGGAGTTGTGAAATAGTACAAGTCTAACTCAAATGTCAAACCTGTGTGGCATTAGTGCAGCACAGTGGCTCAGAAAGTAAAGGGATGTGTGAATAAGGTGCAGGAACCAAATCATTGCAAATAAGTTACTGGGTGTAGTGGTCTCTATTGTTACTGTCGGCTTGCTGACTTTCCCCACAGTATCATGATAAAAATGTGACTCAAAGTAGTTGTTTTGTTTTTTTTTTCTCGGGGAAGGAAAGAGTAAGTGACCTTGCACTGTTGCAGACCTGCTGATATGCAATGCTGTGCTTTTTGTGTTAGATTACATGATAAATTTGTCAATTTGTATTGGAATTTTACTATGCCAAAAATACAGCCTAGGCAGAAAACTGCGTGTTTCAAATCTGGCTTTGTGATCTTATTTACATTAACTTGTGCTCATGAGTAATCTCTCTGAAGTCAATGTTATGAATCCAGTCATAATGAAATTATTTGTTGTTTATTTTTTCTCATCTGGTAATTATGCTTTGCTATCTGATTCTGTTATGACCCTCCAAGCAAAAGACTCAAGAACAGAAATAAATTCTTTTTAGCTTCTGCACTGGAGCCAGTTCTGAAGAAATTAAAAGTTCTTGTATCCTATCCTTAAAAGCAACACACAGCGTGGCAAGGAGCGTTCATGTGGTGTTATGAAGGTTGCACAATGAGGAGGGAACGATTCCTGATCTCCTGGTTTCAATCAGTAGAGTTTTTCTGCTCAGCAGCAGATATGGACTTGTCCATACAGCTCCAAACGGCTTCTGTGGGAATTGCACGCTCGTATCTGAACGGCAAACGAGGTTTTCTCTCTTCAGTGCACTCACCCCCTGGGAGTGGCCGCTGTCCCTTTCCTGACCCCTCTGGAATTGTCCCCTCGGGGGGTTGCGGGTGCCGTTCGGGGGAGGCCGCGAGGTGGCGCTGCGGGGTCGCGTTATCCCTGGATTAGGCGCGGGAATGGGTCGGGATCAGACAGTGGGGATGGATTAAACCACAGATTGTTGTCTTGCTTACATACAGGTTCTCTTTCATAAGTAGATTTCTTTTCTGCCGTTCCGGTACTGACAGTTGCACCCCGTCTTGGGGGATATCTTTCTTTTATCAGATCTGCTGATTTACCGCAGGAGTTCTGATCGCTCGGGTCCAGCAGAGCTGCCTCTTTGTTTGAGGTCAGGTCACCTTAGACGGCAAGGTCACCCTACATGTTGAAAAGGGTGGAACCTCTGTGAAAGCTAAACCCAGACTATAAAAAGCTGTACTGAGCTGACATGTAAATCCTGGTCTAAACTCTTGTGAAGTCACCCGTTGGTTTAACTGAGTTTGGGTAGTTCCTTGATCATGTGGCAGCTGTTGGGATGTGTGCTCACAAAAGGCAAAAAAACTCCAAAACCTTGGCTTTGTATCACTTTACCAGCCCTGAATATTTCCAGGGCTTGCCTCCCATAAATTTTTGCCTGGTAAAATACAGAGTTGTCACAGTGTGTTCTCCCAGAAAGCTCTAGTTCTGTTTTGCATTAAGTTTTGTTTTTCTTTTCTTTTGAGTTTGTCAACTTTGATCAATATTGATGGTGATGTTAAAACTGAGGGAACTGTTGCTGCAGGTGCACTTCTATTTTTAATCACACTTGACTTCTGCCTCAGTGCACCTTCCTGGCAGGCAGGGGGTCATTTTCAGGAGACACTGATGGTTTACCTGGGAGTCCTTCCCACGGCCATGGAGCGGCAGCTGAAGGCTGCTCTGTTCCAGAGCACTGGAGGGAATTGCTCGGTGACAGGCAGAGTTTAACATGTTCAAACTGCCTGAAGGGATGAGCTGACTCTAAAGAACTGCAAAAGTCCCAAAACTCAATAAGCAAACAGGGCCTGGCCCCAAGCCTACATTGCAGAGAGGCTGCGTGACCTGTCGAGGACGGGTGTGCAAGGATGCAGCCTGGGAATTCCTGTTTTGTACAAAAGGACAAAATCAGGAAGGCACACATCCAATGGGAATAGCCAGAGGGCACACACATATTGCAAAAACTCTAGGTAACATCGTGAAAATATGGGAAAAAACCAACTGGCTGCTTTCCTGGACACCTGGCAGCCAGCTATTCTGAAAGGTGGGAACTCCTTTAACGAATATTGGGGTTTGTGTGTGTTAAAAGGTCTGCATTTGAGGAGGATTTGTCAGTGGCCACTTGCAAGTTTTATTTGCCACAGAGGCTGCTCAGTGCTCTGCACATCCAGACCCTGTGACATGGCCACGTTCATTCGCTGTAGAAATCCATCAGAGAGAGAAGAATATTCCAGGGAAGGACTAGGCCTGAAAAAAGTAAGCAAGAGGGTTTGTTATGAAAATGAAGGGAGGGGGATTTAAAAATAATATCAGAATGCTCTGGAAACACATTTCCCAGAGCAACAACTTCCTCAAGGCCCTGCCCCCAGCTGGGGGGGGGCAGTTTCTGGGATGCACAGCAAGGCTTCTCTAGGTACTTCTTACAGGTATGGATTGCCAAAGGGAAAACAGTAGAAATATTCCCAGCACTGGCATCATTTAGAGCATTTACCTTCAAAGAAAATATTTATTCAGTTGTCAGAAATCTCACGATCTGAGCAGAATGAAAAAAAAAAAAAAAGGGCGGGAAAAAAAATTTCAGGCAAATATACTGTGACTATTTCATTAGTGAAGAATTTCTCTTGAAAGAGAACTTTTTAAAGAAAAAAGTGAGGAAAAATCAGAATATAAACATGAGAAAAGATAATGCAGTTAACAGGCTTGGACAAAAGAAGGCTGAATTAAAGATAATAAGCTTGTAGAAAATTCCTATTCCAGACCTGCCCCACCACAAAAAAAGATAATCTTTTCTAAAAGCCAGATATGAGACCCAAGAATGGAGAAGCAACTGTTAGGACTTGGTTGGAATTATAGCTGATTTTTTTTTTTTATGTTTATAATTGCTATCCTTACAAAAGGTTGAGGCACAGATTAAAAAAAAAAATTATTTAAGCTAAACACAATTAAAGCCAACTAATTTTCCGCTTCCTCTCTACCACTAAATTCTACTGAAGAATCTATAGAAGCACAATCTGATTTCATATTCTCAAAATACTTTTGTGGCTTCTCCAGTTCTTGGATGACGGTCCAGAAGGTAGAGAAAATTCTGATGGATGCTGTATAGACAATACTACATTTTTGGTTGAGGTGAGGCGAGTCTGTTCAGGGCTTCTCAGAGACATTGAACTGCTTGAATTACCTAGCACCAATTCTGACTTTTTACAGTTTTAATCAAATTTCCCTGCTGTTTCTCCTTGAATCTGTATGTCATTGTGTCCATAATTCATAAATATTTGCACAACATAAACCTATTTTCTCTAAATGCAAAGAAGGCCCTGGATTTCATTATGTAACAAATGTTGCCTTAGGTTATGTGTAGTCCTTGAAAGTGACTGTAACGTATTCCAAGCTTTTAATATTCCTGTGTAATGTTTCTTTTTATTATACTCTTTTTTGTTTGTCTGAAGTGGGAGAGATTATCTGTACTCTAACATAAGCCTCCGGAATATCCAAGTCTACAAAGGTTATGGGACTGAGCCCTGTTTTTTCCACAGAATAAATAACTTTTGAACAAAAGGCTTCACTATGTTGTTAGGCAGATTCCCTTCCTTTCCTTTCACTGCCATTAAGCTGAAATGGATAATGTTACCTTCAGTAGTCAGAGAGAGGCAGCAGCTCGAGGTGTAGCCAAAAGTATCAGAATTAAGAAAATAGGAATTCTTCAGTTAGCCAAGGAAATTATTTTCCCATAGCAGTGGGAATAGCAGCTCTCACAGAGAAACTGCTCCCAAACCTTTGGCAAAATGAGGATTCTGAAAGCAGTTACAGAGCACTTTCCAACAGCAACATGACTCAGGGTTTCTGTAAGGATGGAAGGGCTGTTTAAATGTGGCAGCCTGATAAAAGGGCTTTTGGGGTTTGATCTCCCAATAAATTTAGTTGTGAAGTCCTTGAGAGTTTGTTGAGGTCCATTGGTAAAAATAATTGGGATGGAGCCTACAGGACAGTGTTCTTTTTATTGTTCTATAATAATTTTCTGACCCTAATTTCCTGCTTGCTCATTTGGTTTGAAATGGACCAGTTCATGAGAAAAGCCTTCCCCATAAGGCATAAATTCTGTGTAGGGGAGAATTCTTTGTAGATATTTGTTCTGTGAATTGGAATAATAAGGCTCCTATGGATTTTAAAGCTACTTTGTCCAGTGGCTGCAAGTTTGAAACTTTTCTTTTGTTACTGTCCATTTTTCAGTTAATCCCACTGTGCAATTTCAGCTCATCTATCTGCTCTTTTTCCTTTGGCAAAAGTGCACACACCCACCATGGACTCATGTTACTGGCATGTGTGGACTTTAATTGGAGCTCTAAATGAATGGTTTTACAGCACGCCATGAATGTTTTTGACATGTTTCATAAATGTATTTAGAGATCACAGCACAGATGATTCTTGGTCTTGAATCAATGAGCTGTAGAACATGCTGTTCTTCACAGATGTCCTCACTTCTTGACACTCCCAGTTACATAAACTGTGTTTTTCGAATGATTGGATATTGTATATATTAAAAAAAAAAAAAAACAGTTCTACCTGCAGCTGCTTTTGGGACACAGCAGGTTTTTAAGGCTCCCTTTAGAGGCTCTGTTGGGGAACCTCAATGCACTGCCTTATTTATGATGTTAATGTTGTAGTAACGTTGGCTTCATGGTAGGGACTTTTCACAACTTCCAGCTGCTTAACAGCACAAGGAATTTGTGCTCCCAGGTTCTTTAGCTGCTTTTGAATATCCCATCACATGTGTGAAGCATAGATACTTGCTTGGACCATCATTTGGATTAAATGGACATCTTAGTGCAGAAGAAGACAAAAAATGCAGACAATTTCTGGAATTGAATTACATTAAAAACATTCACAAAGATCTGCTAATATAGATGGATATCTCAAATGGAAAAGATTTTTGGACCTGAGTAAAGATTGCTCAGTAAAAATTGTTATTGAACTATGAATTTTCTCGAAGAGAATTTAGTTTTCAGATTCTGATCTGAAGCCCATTGAAACAAAAGGAATTTGGACTCAGCAGGGTCTAATGCTCGGGGTAGTTTCTGAGAACCTTCCTTTCACTGAGTAACACAGGTAGTCTCAATGAGGTCTGTAAAATTAGTCATTTAATGCCTCTAGGGCTACAGTAATGAAAAACATCCTGACAAAGTAAACTAAATGTTCTTCTCCGTGGTGCCAAATAATAAGACAAGAAGCAACGGGCAGATATTGATGCCCAGGAAGTTCCACCTGGATATGAGGAACAACTTCTTTACTGTGCCCTGGAAGAGATTGCCCAGAGAGGGTGTGGAGCCTCCATCACTGGGGATATTCCAGAGCTGTCTGGACACAATCCTGTGCCATGTGCTCTGGGATTGACCCTGCTTGAGCAGGGAGATGGGACCAACCTCACCCATTCTGTAAATAAAATAATAATTGTATCTTTGTGATTAATGAAGCCTATGCTTGGATATAATCTTCTGGAGGGAATTTTCTAAAACATCTGTTTCTGCAAAATTAGTCACAGCCAGTCAAAACACTTCAGAACCAAATACTGGAAAATAAGTTTTATTTTGCATTCATCCACACATGAGTGCTTTTCTCAGTGCATGTGTTTGTCAGTGATTCTCAGTAGACTAATTTGAAGTCAGATGCCAAGTATGAAAGAACAAGACCTTGCATTTTGCATATTCTGCAACATCAGGCATTGGAAAAGTAACAAAACTCTTTTCAAGAAACTTGTAAAATTGTTATATGACTTGGTACTTTTCCATCATTACACTGTATTGCATCTAGTCTATTGTAAGTGTTCTTGCTACTTGCTTTTTTAATGAATGCACTTTGCAGTTCGAGCTAGGGTTAATCTTTGGATTTTAGCAGGGGCAGGGATTGTTACAAACACAGGTCATTTTGGTTCATAAGTGTTGGCAGCTGCATCTACCATTTTATGTATATTTAAATACATTTTCTGGTAAGAGTTGTTTGTGTAGATATAAGGGTGGGAAGTGCATCTATACCTTGTAACCTTATCAGCCTTCCAGAGTTCAGTGGAAATCAAGTCCTGGAATTCTCATTCCACATTCTGATGAGGACAAAGCTGTTGAGGGGTTCTCCTGTGTCCTGTTAGAATGATGGCTTGGAATTGATACAGTGCCAATACCTGTGACCATTCTGTAAATTCTTATGGATTTGGTTATAATGCTTTGTAGGTTTTCCATAAAACTGCTCCTCATGGCCATGCAGGGCAGTCCTGGTGCCGTGGCAGAGGAGTGTTTACAAGTGTTATACTTGAGAGACTTTGAATTGCCAAACTGATGGGGAGTCTGCTCTACCCCCTGACAAACATTGATCAATAGTGTGACAATTCCTAAACGAATTGGCTCACTGACCCTGCTCATGGTCATCCTCAGGGTGCCCCATTTCAGCCTCCAGCCATCCCCTTTCCTGGTGTAGCGTTCCACAGCACACTCATTCCTGCCCGAGGCCTTAGGCACTGACCCTCTGCTCATTGCCGTCTCCTTCACCGGGTCAGGTCAACACCTGCAGCATTAGAGTACACATGTCTTATTTAAAATGAAACACTTCAGAGACAGCAATATTGAAAAGAGCCCTCTCTCTGACATGTCTCCACATCCACCTTTCTCGAGTCACTCTTCTCCCTGGGTAAATTTAAAGTCCTGTGCAGTGTCAGGTGTTCTGAACAAAGTTAAATCCCTCCTTCAGCTCTCCTGATTGGGAGTGAAATACTGAAATACTCATCTCCTCTTTTGTTGGTATCACCATGCTTTACATATCTCATATGTCTTGGTTTCCTGAAGAAGTCTGTCTTTAACTGTTTGGGAAACAAATACAAATACAATACATGTTCCTGTAACGTTCTTAGAAACTTCTTGTCCCTGAGGGGAGGGATGTGGCTCTAAGGTCTTCCTGTGCTCTCCAATTTCATTTATTTTTTGCAGATATCAAGAAGATACTTCTTTATTCAAGATGCTAATCCGTTCATATGTTTAAAAAAATTTAAAAGAGAGAGAAAATGTAATAGCAAAAAATCAATAGACTCCGTATCACTAATTTTTTTTGGAGTTTTATGAGGTTTATCCCTCTCTAGTATAAATTTTGAATGAATGTCTTCCAACATGTAGGAATTGACAGACAATATGACCTGTTGATTGGTTCTGAAAGTGTCTTGACAAATTGCAGTCTCATAAATATTTTCTGTTTAACTGAAAGCTTATTCTGACCACTGTTCCTTCTGTTACCCCTTTTCAAAATCTTGCACTTATTTTTTAAGTGGTTAAGTGGTTTGTTCTTTTGCAACAAGACACGTTACAGGGCTGTGCTTGACTGTCCTTTGTTATGCCTTTAAAAATTGATATGAACACTGATGTGAGTTAATATATTTGACAATTTCTCCAGATTTAAAAAAAGATTACATGGTATAAGAACAAAATACCATAGCTGTAACCTGAGGTTTTCTTTAAACAACTTTTTAAGTGCTTGTCACTTTATGATCTTTATGGTACCCCTTCTTTTTTCCTGAAAAAGTACATGATGATGCTTCTGAAAATAAGCAACCTTCCAGTGGGTTTAGAGGGGGGAAGAAAAATTAAGAATATCTTCTTTAGCAGATTGCATTTATCAGTTTTCAATCTCTTTTCAAGATGAAAGGTGAAACAGTCTGACTTGACACAAAGAAATAAACCCCATCTTGCCTTTGAACTGTTTGCCAAGGAAGTAATGGGCTTATGGGTTTTACCTGTGCAATACTGAATTTTGCTGAGAACAGCAGCTTTTCACGAAGCTTACAAAAATCTGTGAAATTCAGTTTTATCTTGGCGTAGGGGGGGGAGAGAGAAAGGATTTCTGTTTGAACAAACTGCAGTTCTGAAATGTGTTCTGCAAACACATCATTGTGGTGCACAGCAAACACTGCCCCGTTATTCCAAGTGTTCCTTCAGGCACTCGGTGTCTCCGTGTCTGTCCCCCACAGGTAGACTGAGCACTGTCTGGCTCGTTCCTAAACCATCTTACTTTCTTGTTATGGAAGGCTACTGAGATGTCTTAGAAAGCTTAATATTTTAAATGCTCCTAGACTGGGGTGCTCCATGATTAGCAAACCTGCTGTGATTAGCCCAAGTCTGAAATCTTTGTTCCTTTTCCATTTATGAACTGAAAGGCTTCATACCAGAGGAAAGCACAACAGTATGGATTTATTCAGTTTCCCCAATACATTTCAGAAATCCTGTGAATAAAAAAACTGTCTGTAAACTCTTGGGGTGTGAGAAGCATTCTAACATGTGGTGGCCACATTAGTTTTTCAGACTCAGAAGCAGCACAGTGCAGATTGAAGCTGTACCAAAAGAACATTTATTAAAGCTTCCTTATGATTCTCTTGTCTTCATCGTCCCAGGACTCGTCTTTCTTGCTCACTTGTTATTGGCATTGAGGTTTATGAGAAGAAAGAAGCCTTGAAACAATATTTGACATGAATAATATTTGTTGTAATTTAAGACAGAAAAAACAATTACTGCCTTTCTTTTAGATATAGCTGAAAACTTGTTCTCTGCACTAACCCAGCTTTTCTCTCCCTGCAGACAGTTTGTGAAACAATTGTGCAGACAATAGTTTTTTAAACTGCATATGCACATATTCATGCAAGCAAAGCAGAGAGGAACAAGCAGTATTAATTAAACTTAAATTAATTAAAGGATAGTCTAATGTTTATTTGATTGAAAGTGGAGACTAGTATGGGAACATTGCACAATAAGTCCAAGAAACTCTGCATAAGGACTGGAAAATGTGGAAAAGCATGGGCAGAACACCTTCAAATTTTAATGTTTGACCATCTTCATTGTTCTTCTGGACTCTTTTTTTTATTTGCTGAGCATTCTTTTTAGACACAGTACTGCAGAAAAGGAAGGATTACTTCATGCATCTTTCAAGCAATACTGTTATCCAAACTATCCATGCTATGGCTCCTGTTGTGGTGCAAGTGTTGTGGTGTCTGTGCCAGGTTCACTTTGTGACCAGGTCCAGTCCCAGACTCTACATTGTAACGTGCCAACTTGCCCACTTATTTCCCACCTTGTGAGGTTGCAGTAACATAAAGAACTGCAGAAATCCATTCTATCCCTTCTCTAGTGCCTTTGTATCCCTAGGGAAAAACCCACCCCCTTCTGGGGAAGTAGGATTTGTGGTAAAGCGAAGACTGATGGTTCATTTTGACACATTTTAATCAAAGCAGTTAAGAAGTACTTCTTTTGCTTTGATGCATCTTGTTCTGAGTTAAAGGCATTTGTGCAGATAAGCCCCAGGGTGTGCAGGACCTGGACCTAGAGAGGGTCCAAGTGAACACTGGGCAAAGGCAGGAAAGATTCTGTTCTTTTTCAGTAAGTTTTGAATTAAGTCTCAGTGGAAACTTATATATCCTAGGCATCCCTACACTGGATTTCACTGCTCCTTTATTTCTGTCAAGGGAGCTGAAGGCTGGCAGCATGGAGAGAGCTGCCAGGGGGCCAAGGAAGTGGTTGTAGCCTGTATTCACTTGTGAGATCATGTTTTGGGGCTTGGGGGGGAGCCAAGCTCCAGAAAGATACCAATGAACTCCTACAGAGTGTCAAATACTGCTTGGAGCCCTGAGATCCTGAACATTCCCAAGCCAGAGCCTGGGAGCCCTGGGTTTGTCCAGTGCTGTGTCACTGTCCCAGTGATCTCAGGGGGGGTGTGCAGGCAGTGGTGGCTCTTGGGGGCACCAGCAACAGACACAGGTTACAGCAGGGAGAATTCTGAGTAGGTAGGAGAAAATTCTTCTAGGTGAGAGTGGTCAGTCGCTGGATTAGAGCCTGAGAGAAGCTGTGGACATTTTAGATTTTCATTTGAATTTTCAAAATTTAGCTGGACAAGGTCCTGAACAACCTGATCTTAACTTGAAACTTTCTCTATCTTTTAAGTTAGCTGTGAAATTGGACCAGATGATTTTCAGAGGCGTCCTCTAAAATATTTCTTATTTTATCATTCTACAATGAGCAATTAATGATAAAGCATCTTTAGAAAAGCTTTTTCCTTCTGCTGATCCAGTTCACCATTTGGTCCCACAAATAGCTGTATAAGCACAGACATAAAAAACACTAGTCAGGATGAAAAGAGGGAAAAGTAGTGATCAAAGGAAGCCTCCCAGATAGGCTGTGATGCTGGACACATCCAAAGTGGGAGTGTGTTACCAGGCACTGCTGGCATTTGTTCTTGACTTTTGCTTTGTGCCAAGAGCACCACTACACCACTAACAGTTTGGGGATCACTTTTAATAGACACCATGTGGGAATGGGAGGTCAAACTAAGATCATCCCATGCAGTACTAATTGCTTAAATCTGCTTAATCAGCCAGGGACTGAGAGCTCTGTATGGGAAGTCAAGAATTGTATAACAGATCAGTGCCATGTACAGAGATCAGGGTGATCAGCATCAGAACTCTGAGCTTTGGTCCAAAAAAATCAAAATCTTAATCCTGATTTCTAATAAATGTTTCCTTGTCACAATTCTATCATTCACACCAGTACTTGAATCTTAATTAAAGCACAGCAGCGTGTAATCCTATAGCTCTGTATTTGAAAGACAGACAGAAAAAGTATTGCAGTAATCACATTTGGGAAGGGAAGAAAGCACATATGGAATGCACATGTAGGTAACTATTTGGGGAGGCATCTTGAGATTCGTGCAGAAATAAGGAAATAACTGAAAAAACTGTTGTAAATACTAAAAGCTATCAATTCCCAATATGAATCTTAATTATTTTTTTAAAAGGTAATAAATCAAGGGTGTGTGTTCAATCTTCAGGCCATTCTTGAACTTTAATAAGGTGCAATGCAGGACATGTGGAGTCTTCTTGTAAGTAATAATAAGACTCATTAAAAAGCCTCCACAGTGACTGAAAATCATAGTTTCTGAACTATTCTATTCCAGATATCTTTACTGGTATGCCCATGAGCATAGCAGTGCTGGGATTTTTATCTGCCTGTGCTTTTGTCTGTTATGGGAACAAATGTTTGCATCTGGACAAAGCCTGCTCCACTGGTGTATCTCAGAGAGAAGAGCAGGATTGCTCCTAGCCTTGCTATAAAAAAAAAAAAAAATTTTCCCTTAATTGAAACAGTTTATAGTAATTTTTAAGTGTATGATGGACACTTTTTTTCTTCCTTTTCCCCATTTTTCTCATCCCTCCCATCTTCACAGTTAAAGAAAGGCCAAAAAGAGGGTGGTTTAGAAGAGCAGATGAAGTAGCTGTTTCCTGGGGGTTTTTTTTGAATACTGGCAGTGTCAGGCCTGGGAGCATTACACTTTGGGGTGGAGCAGCTACATTATTGCACTGGGACAGAACTGCTGTGGATTGATAGCTCTTCCTATCATCTGTGCTTTTGGGGTTTGACGTTGCCCCTAAAATTAGCAGTACCAAGGAGGATGCTTAGGAGAATTACAGCTGAAAAATGCAACTAAATGATTATTTATATCCACGTGCTGTCAAAAGTCGATAATTTCTTCTTCCTCCCCCAAACCAGACGGGGAAAAAAATGAGTTGGTAGAAACAGGAGTGACAGAAAGGCAGAGGATGAGAAAGTGTATATTCTCCTCTGTTCCCACTTACAGTCTGTCACCCCTGCACAGCACAGCCACTGAAGCCCCTGGTGCTTTAAGAGGGCAGAGATGGGCTTGGGTGGCTGAAGGAGGAGGTGATGTCCGTAGTAAGTCCCGGGCTCCAAACACAGTTTGCTCTTGGCCGTGGTGGTTTAGTTTCCAGTAATTCAGGCCATGCTCTCGTGGTCAGGCCCAGCCCTCCCGTGTGCGTCCGCGAGTCTTTCCTGCTCACATCTTGTTTATCAGATAGTAAACACCAAAGATTTTCTCAGAGTACGTGTGTGTGTGTGAGTTGGGAGCAACCTGGATGCTCTTGTAAGTCTCATTCCATGTGGGATGATGTGCTTTCTTCCCCTTTCCCAGTTCTGTGTTAGTAGCTAAGCCATGGCTCTCTTTTTTTTTGATATAAAACTGGAATAGAAATGCTGACTTCCTTTGCCGTTCCTTAAAAAGTAAAACTTGTGGATAACTATACTATATAAAAACTGATTTTGTATTCTCCCACCACTGTCTTAGATAAAGAAAGAGGAGAAAACTGAAGGATTTGGGCTTTGGTGATGTACTTTTTGGGAAATGCATGATTTACAGATCTTGCCAGGTTATGGATTTTTTTTTTTTCCTCCTTTATCCTCATCTATTTTGCTTGGTAATTTCCAAGTCTGCACTGAACCTGAACACAGATTTTGGTACTTAATGTGTAAAGGCTGTAAGCAATTTCAGCTACTTCATTTCAGAGGAATTCTTTCAGAAGGGTCATCTCACTCCCCCTGAATGACAGATGTGTATTTGTTTTATCAAGAGTGCTTATAAACACAGGCCCTCCCTTCCAGTTAGGGTTACTCAGGAAATTAGTTAATTAGTGATGTCTAGATCTTACTACATTCAGTGAAAACACTGGAAGGGTCTGTGCCTGGCCTTAGAAATTGTTATTTAAGATTTAGGGAACTACTTATGGTAGATACAGGCTGGTATTTCCTGTAGTGGGAAAGATTATTTCATGGAAATCGCCAATAATTGCCTAAACAGCAGGAATAGAAGTTATTGATAGCACTAACACTGACAAGACAAATTACTGTTATGCTCAAGTTCTCTCTTTCTGCTGAGCTCCTCTGTGTAATCCCAGTCCCTGAGGAAGTGCTGCCAGTACAGTGCCACACTTGCTGCGTTCCTGAGGAACCTTTGCAGGCAGAAGGTTCTGCTCTGGAAGCTAAAGAAGCTGTTCAGAACAGCTACTTCCCTTTGTCTTTGTGCACTGCTTTTGCAGATGAGTAATTACACGCTCTTGTTTATCCTTCTGAACATGCCCTTCTCGAGAGCAGCGTTTTTCCCAGGCCGTGTAGTATTTGTGGAGTGTGGCCTTTCCTAACTCCATCCAAGAGAGGCTCTATAAACACACGAGTACTGCAAGCTGAACTTGAATTCTGCAAGATATTACCAAATAAAAATCTGGTAGCAAGATGGGTCCAATCCCGAGAAGGTAGCAAGAGCCTCACAGATAGAGGTGAACAGTGTGTGGGGAAAGAGTTTGGTTTCCAGTTGAACTTGGGGGAGGCATTGCTTGTTTACAGCCTTGGTTTGTTGTTGGTGAAGCAGACATGATGATTATTGACTGCTGTGAATTGCTTTGAGAGCTGTGGATAAACTGTGGGATGTAGGAGTGAGATAATACTGTTCTCCCAGCCTGTGCAGTAGACTCTCTGCAGTTCCCAAGGGAGCTGACCAGGTTCACTCCTGGCAGCATTTCAAAAGTAAACAGCCGTTTCTGCTTCCCTCTGTATATCCTTGTCTGCTAGAAAAGATATTTAACATCAGGTACTGGAGTAGTGCCATTGTTTCCAACAGATGTTGTGATTAGCTTGGAGTACTTTGAGGGGAAGATGTGCTACAAAAACTACTGAGTGAAGACTAAAAGGTTGGCTACGACCGTAACTGAAGATAATTGCCCTTTGATAGAAAAATTAAATACAGTCATCATTTTTGTCCTGTTCTATAGACCAATCTCAAATGGATGAAAAACTCTAAGTTGACAAAAACATTTTAATTAAATACCGATGATAAGGGTGATTTTGGTATTTAACATCCCCTTCCAGCTTTCCAAATTTGTGCTTCAAGAATTACTGCAAAAGCTGGATTTAAAAAAAAAAAAAAAGTCACACATTTTATATTCGTTTCCTTAGGTGAAAAAGATATAGTTGTGGAAGGCAACGCAGCCAGGAATTTGAGCATACCAAAACTTTTTGATATAAGATCAAGATGCAAAATTCCTGAGAAGCTGTTATTACTAGACAGCTACAGACCGTGACCTGCCTAGCAGGTATTATAGCTTAAATCTAACTCATTTTTTATGGTCTTCAGTGCTCTTTGAGGTTTCTTTACATGCAAAAAATGTAACAGAAGGTGTGAAGTGGTATGTAACGATTTGTGAAAGGAAGTTGCACAAGCATTTGGATAGCTGTGCTTCGGACCAATCTCTAAATCAATTAAAGTCCAGATCAGATCATTCATGAATCACGAATCATTTCCATATGAGAACTTTTCCGTGAGTCCGATAAATAAATCTCCGTAATCAAAACTGGGACTGGCACTTGCCTGCAGTGGTGGTGACAGAAGGAAGGGACAATGGAGGAGAGAAATTCAATTATATTCACATGAAACGTTCTTTCAGATGAAACACTTTGGAACAGCAAAGACACCCTGCAGTATTTCTGCTGTTGCTGCCACATAGAGGGATTTTTGTTGTCACACAGAAACTTCATTTAACCCTGTGAGGGGACTTTGTCTTGCAATAATGAAAATACCCCAGTGTAGGTGCTTTACCTGTAGGAAGGTACAGAGCAAAAATGCCGAGACACTGCTGGTCAAACAGTGACAGTGGCATGTTGTATTTATAGGCAATTAAAAGAGTGAAGTCTGGAAAACTGCTGCTTCAACAGAGTTACAGAAAAAAACCTGGCTTGGCTATTTTTTACTGTGTGTCTCAACCATAAATTCCTCCTTTATGTCAACGGAGCTGCTATTTTCCATGAAATCCTAACTGGAATAGATGTGTTTGATTACAGTTTTGAGATGGACTTACTATTTTTAGGAGGCAAGGACTGCATAAAGAGCTGTTTAATTAGGTAATATGTTATACTTTTAGTTTGGCACATTTCTGAAATTCCAAGGATTTTTGGCTTCCCGTAGAAAGCAAACTTCTGCCTTTTAGGCAAATGCTGTGAGCGTTTGAACCTTTCACGCTTTCTTCTGTTTATGACCACTTTTGACAGATTGCTGGATGAGTTAATAATCTTAGATATCCTTAAATGCCTCGTTCAGTGTAAGCAGGTCATCAGGCAACAGAAAGTTCATTTACAAGTTTGTCCTAATGACCCATCCACCAATGTTTGTAATCATTCAAGCAGCTCGCCTCTTTCTGCCAAAATCCTCTGAAAGACCGGGGTTTTCTAGGGTAGGAAAGGAAAGAATTGTATAAATATGAGAGGAATTAACAGGAAAAAAATGGGTACAGTTTGATTTAAAAGTTTCTTTAAAAGAATTAAAACATATAGTCAGACTTCTTTTGATCTGTTTTCATAGAATTAATGTTTTAGTGTTCCTATTGCTGTAATACATAAACTTTGAGAGATGTCACATAGTATTTCCTCTCCTTGATCATATATAAGGCACTTTTTTAGTGATGTTTATTTGAGCAAGGTCTCTCTTTGTCTCTATAGAAGAGATACAGCAGTGGGCAGCAGAATTGGGTTTGTCTGTACAGTTCCAAAACCAAGGTTTTGTATTTGAGAAACTGGAACAAAGACTGGACAATTGCAATACCATTCATATGATGCTGGTAACAGAAAACATGAATAAATAATAGGAATAATGTCTTTCTAATGGGTTTACATCTACAACAGCTGATGATTTAAAAGCACACTTCAAGTGCAAACAACACTTCAAGTAAGGTTGGTAGTTGTTTGATGATGAGGGATTGGGTTAATATGCACATTTGACAGAGAAATTGAAAATTTCCAGAGAAATTTTTCAAGAAAGTTATGTTTTGTACAACATGAAATGTCCCTGTGGCTCTTAGGTGAAAACTATGCTTGATAAACATCTGAAGGCTGCTTTCCAGAGATGAAATCTGCAAACAAAGGAATCTGCAGTAGGAGAGACAGATGAAGCACAAAAAGTGGTGTGCAAACTCTTTACTATTTACAAACAGAAGAACACTTGAAAATAAAAGCTGACTAACTTAGGAACTTTCTGGATGGCTGATGTCCCAATTCATACTGTTAGACAACCCCTTTATGAAAGTGACATTAAAGACTTTAAAAAAAGAAAAAAAAGCCATACCTTTTTCAGGCCAGCTGAGGAGAGACACTCCTATAAAGAATGCTGGCAGCTGTGCAAAAAAAGAGTTGTTGCAAGATTGTAGTGCAGTTCCTCTTGCTGCAGCAGAGTTGACAGATGCTGGAGGCCTCTCAGTTCAGACACTGTAGCTGTGCCATGTCCTTTCTTCACCAGCATTTCTTGAATATCAGGAACAGGGAGTGTGAAGCTCATATTTCTTCCAACAGGCAGTGTTTGTTTTGAAATTGGTGTTTTTCACACAGTGAGACAGGCACAGTAGAAGGAGTTTGGCAACAGACACTACCTTTTGAAATAAATGATAGTGCAGCATGTGTGGAAATAAGGGCTTTGACACCTGTTTATGAAGACAGTGCACGTGACTGGTAAAACGCGTGTACTGGGTTTGCTCTGTGGTGTTTGGGAGAAGACATTTGGAACATCAGGGAAATAAATGAGCCTCGCAGTCAAATGCCCTTCTCAGGAACCCTTTGCTCCTGGTATTCCATGTCCTGGGACAGAGGGCCCAGTGCCCACACTGTCTTCTCTGGAAGGCACATGGTGGAACAGCTTGGCTGGGGCTTCAGAGTGTGCTGCCCTTAAGGACACGTACAAGATCCTTCACAAATTTGTACCTCAGGGATTGGACACAAGCAACTGGGATGTGCATGTCACTATTACTGGTACTGGCAGCGGGTGCAATATTGAGGCATTTCTGAGCAGCTCAGCACAGTGAACTCTGTACAGTAGTTTGCTTTCTGGGATTCTTGCAGGGAAGGTACATTGCCAGTGAGTTGCTTCATGCCCCTTGCTTAGTTTTCTTCGGATTTTCCCCTAAGACTGCAGTTCCTCAGTTTAGACTAATGGTAATAACATGTCAGTGTTCTTCTAACCCTTCTGGTGGAAAGCATTTGAGGGGACTGGGATCAACCAGCCAAAGCAACACATATTGTTTCAGGACAACCAATGTGTGCCTGAATGCACAGGCAGCCATAACGAAAGAAAACAGCTTTTCAGACCTTTTATATGCCCCAGTTCTGTCCTGAATCATCACCAGAACCACTCAGTTCCATGTGTGCCTGCTCCTCTATGTAGTGTTGTGTAGACTTCTTGTTTCACTTAGGCAATAGCTGACCAATTCTTTGCAAATGTTCAAAGAGGTACAGTGGCAGTTTTACCACAAGGCATCGATCCTTCACAAGTTCTCTAGGATGACCAGGAGCCCTTATAACTAAAAATGTTACTTAGAGAGAAAACTTACTTAGACCTGGGTCCATAGGGATCTTAACATGGACATTGGCTTTGGTCTTGCCCTTGTGTTAGTGTTTGCAATAAGAGCAATTTGCCCAAGATCCCATAATGAGGTAGCAGAATCAGAATTCTGATTCAGGGGTTACTGAACTCTAATGCAGGGTTTCCTCCCCTTAAGTCTTCTTTTTTTTCTTCTGTGCTTCTCCAAATACAGAGTGTTCAATCTTTTTGGAACTTTGCTTAAAGAAAGAATGTTAATCAAAGACAAACCTCGGGATCTGGCACAGGTGTTTTGAATGTATTAATTTACGATCAGATTTGTGTAAAGAAAGGTTTTACACTGAAGAATTCAAATGCTTAGGTTCAGTCTGGATCTTAGTTGCAGTGTCTTAAATAAAACACTGAAAATGTGACCCTGAGCTGACCCCTGACTATCCAAATTGACACCAGAAGGGGATGTAAACTGACATCATTGTGAAACCAATGGATTCTTCTTCTGTGATAGATACAGGGAAACAAGGTACAGACTTAAAAAAACATCCCTTTGGGAACTGCATCTTAATGGTATCACAGTTGCATAAGCATATGCATAGTTCCAGGAATCTAATGGAGCCTCTGGGCTTTGATTTTGCATTTGCTTTTCTCTGATTATGTGGTTCACCTCACGCACTAGCCATTCAATATATCTTTTATATTGCTACAATAGTTTGCACATTTATTTTTTAATGACAAAAGGCTCCAACCCTCTTCACATCTGCATGGAAAGTATTTGCATAGCCAAGGACTCACCCCAAAGGCAGCTCATCTCCAGAGCCATATAGATTGCCAGGCCTGGAACACCAAAGGGGAGCACTTGGGACACTGAAGCATTTCCACATTTAGTCAATTCTTTGGGAGGGGGAGAGGAATAATTATAAAAACAAGACAGCTAAATCAAAATGAACTATAAAAATAAAAATTACCAATATTTAACTGATTGCAGTAGGACAAATAATTCCTGGACAGGTATGGCAAAAGTACAATTAATGGAACACATAAATAGTCACTAACTCAAGGGAGAGCTGGTTCACACTCTGTGAAACAGCTTTAGCAGAAATGATCCGTTAATAAATGGGACTTGTTGTCTAATGGAATTTCCATTATAAGCAGTAAAAAGGAAACTCTCACATTCTGTAAGAGTATTTCATTGTTTAACATACTGGCCCTGTAGTGTCTAAATTACCTTGTCCATATAGGACATTTAAAGGAAAAATGGAATCTGAATGTCAAATACTTGTAATCAAGTTGTTGTTAGGGGACTTGAACTTCAACCAATTCCATTTATGTTGCTGGAGACATTTGCAGGAAGTGTGAGCCAAGGTATCCATTTACCAGTGCCTGATGATAGCTCATGGTAAAGGTGTTTAGATACCTAAAATAACACAGAAGTGCAGCAGGAGTTTGCAGACCTACACATCTCCCTGACTTCTGAAAGTGGCCCATTCAGGAAATGACCAGCAACCTGGTCTGTTCTAAAATGGACAAGGATCCTACTGAAATAAAACAAGGGAACTAATCTAGATCTGAGGAGGGATGTTCCATGTGGACACTGGGGCCATACTGGGCTAAGACCCACTAAGAGCCCAAGGCTTCAGGGAGGTGTTACCTGTGGCAGAACAGGAGCTGAGACTTGAACCTCAGCCCAAACCCCTGTTGAAGCCCAGTTGTGCTATCACCATGGATCTGCAGAGATACCTTTGAAGTGCACATCAAGGCACATCTGCCTTCTAAAGCAGTGCTGAAAATCTTGGAAGTCAAACTACTCTTTAAAATGTGCTTTTAAGCAAAGTTTGGAAAGGTACTACTGCAAGGCAAACAGAGAGTGCAATATGCTCTGTTTAACTCGCTCAGCATTTGAAATCTCTCAATCCTGACATTTCTTTGTAGCATAAAGCTCTCCAGGTCAAGTTATATCTTATGCATTGTAAAACTCCAGTAGTGAAAACAAACATTGTTTGCAGAGTCATCTGTTTGCAATTTTGCCTGATTACTCTTCCAATAGATTTCAAGCTGAGGATTGAAAGGTTTAATGTTCATATGGACAGAATTTGTTCCTTTTCTAATTATTAGTTTTAGCTGCATTATTCAGCCTTAGTTATGTTAGCCTGCATTTTGCTTTTATCAAGACACACGATTTTGTCTTCTTAAATCACCTTACATCAAATTGCCATGATTGTCCTCGCCAGTCTGTCACAGCAGAGTTATTTTTGTCCAGCTCTTCTGAAAGCCAGCTCCTAAAAACAGCATCTGAGTATGTGTGAGATGCCAGATGCTGCCAATGGGGGATCAATATAGGGATGACATAACAGGATAAGGATGTACAGAAGAACTCAGCTCCCAGGTTTTGCAAGCATTTTCTGTGTGGGGAGCAGCAGAAGCAACAGAGTGGTGTCCCCAAAAGCAGGCACAGGAACAAGGAGCTAGTTATTTTAATGCCCAGGAAACCAGATGAGCTCTGGAGGAGGACACAGCCCCTTCCACGCTCGTGTCAAAGCCTGAGGCTTTCACGAGGCACAGCCAAGGAGTAAGAGGTGGAGGTGGTGGTGGAGACCTTTGTCTTCATGGCACTCACCCACTCGTGCTGATAAGTTTGCCTGAAGGGCTTTGCTGTAACATAAATCCTGTACTTCCTTCTGGGAACACAGGGAAAAAACCAGGGCACTCTTGCACTCTTTTCTCTCTCTCATACAACACTTACTGGTTGTATATGAAATTAATTCTGTGGATAATTTTTACAGAACTGTATTTCAAATTATCTTAACACCTTCTAGTTACAAATTAAAAACAGGTAAACTGAGTCACTGAGAGCTGAGGAATATTAATGCTGACATTTTCTATAAACGTATGAAATTAGGTAAAAAAGTATCTCATGGTTGTTAACTGTTCCCAGATGGAATAATGGTAGTTCAATGTCAGAATCCAGCACATAGAACTTTCAGGTATATGCTGTGGCTTATGGATTTATTTGGAAATATCTACAGTAAACTTTGTTTTCCCTCTTTTGAGTCTGACTTTTACATTAACTGTTAGTTGTACATTGACACGATATTTTCAGCTGCTGTGCAGAGTCCCCAAACGAAACCACTTGAAAGTGGATTCCCTGTAGAAAAAGATTGGATTTTTCTTTCTTGAGGAAAAAGCAACAGTAGCACCTGTAGCCCCCTGCTCGAGGGCTAAATCTACCTGCATGTCAAAGGAAGAGCCCAGTTTGTTTGTGGGGTTTATCCCAGGATTAGGCGAGTTGATGGTTACATTTATAGCAAAAGGGACACAAAATTGTAGTGTCACTTTTTATACACGGTTATTATCTTGGAATGTTATTATATTTTCATAATTCTCAGACTGCTATAGGAGAACTCTCAGTGTCTTGAAGAAGGCAAGTTGTTGTGTGACCTGGATGTATGAATTCTGAGGGGAAAAAGTTTCCAGTTTGTGGTCATAAAGCAACACCAGGAGCATGATGTATTCTTCATAACAGAGGTTGATTATTTTTTTAAAAAATTCCCAAAACTATACAGTGTCTTTAAAAAAAATACGGGAAAATAGTATGTGAAGTGGTTTTATAAAATAAATAATCTATTTTCTATAAACGTACAAAATCAGTTATACAGCAAGTAAGAAACTGATACAAATGCAATAACTGAAAGATATATTTAATTTTATAACTGTAATAATTTATTTATGAAATATATCCACATATATATAAAATATATCATATGTTTTGGCAAAGAGCTCCCTTTCTTGTTTCAAAGAAAATCTATTACCACTGGTTTAAGCCCTATATAAACATTTGTACTGTTGATTTCTTTTCACTTTTCTTTTGGTCTCCATCTTTCTTCTTATAAAATATAATTTATTGTCATGGGGTTATAGTTTAACCTATGTGCCCTGGGGAAAGTCTGCATGAAGGTCAGTCAACCCAAAAAAAATTTGTCACAAGTAAGGGATTTCCTCTCTTCTTAAATAATATAGAACAAGATTTGCAAAAGTTACTCTTTTTTCCTTGCTTACTCTTGCATCCTCATAGCAAAAAGAAGTCCATAATTTCTGAAGACATCATTTACATTGAAAAATGTCCAGGGTTGGATTTAATCCTTATTGCCAAGTTTTCAGGTTATTCACTGATGATGTTTCAATGAAGATAAACATGTGATTTGTAGTACTAACAGAGACAAATGTATGTGCTGTGGATGGTAACGTGGGCAGGGGCTTAGAACAGCAAATATGAGTTACTCTGATTGTATGAAGCTTCATTTGAAGTTCCACAGTCCTACCTTTGCAGCTTTAGGAAAATTCTTGGGGCTGAGTAATTAAAGTTCTGTTCACCAACTACAGTGCATCCTTAAATAATCACTGTGGTTTTGAATGGAACTTTGAAGTGCAGGAATAATTTGTGGCTAAATTAGGTAATCTATTGAATACTCAATGTATACTCTTAACTTGCTATAGTTTATGATAATATTTATATTAGCCATTCATATTTATTCTGCATAGATACTGTCATTTAAACATCTGCCACGAAGTTACAATATGATGATTCAGGCTTGCATACATTAACAAGAGAAATATTTTGCATCTGTTTATTCTGAATGAGAACTCATGTAGAGGCAATCTCTCTCTAGCTCACCACATTCTCCAATTACATTTGCCTGCATAAAGCTGTGGATGGATTCCTCAGACACAAAGTGGAACAGTATGTTTCTATTGTACTCTTTGAAATCACAGAGGAAAAAAAATGCTCCCTGAAACTTTGCATTGCTGAAGTCTGGATCTGCCTTTGAAGTTTTCTTCGATAGTGATACATTCCCTGGCAGTTCCATGATAAAGATTGTCCTTTACTGAGACTCTCACGAGGGGAACACGGGACAAAGCTTCCTCATGCAGGTTCACGTGCCCTCAGAGTGGCACTGCTGAAATGGAAGTGGTGCATTGCTCAATTCTCCACTGGCATCACACTGAAGCATCAAGTTTGTCCATCTCAAGGGAGAGTTGTAGTTTAAGTTCTTGTTTCTGAGCTCCAGCAAATAAATGTTAAAGCTTTAAAAAAAAAAAACAAAAACACAACAACCAAACTGCTTAATATTCAGCACTAACTGCCTGTTACCTGATAGAAAAGGGTTTATCTCCTTGATTACGTGTACCCAGAGTGAACGCTGCACAGTTGTCTGATTAGCTCTGCTCAGATAATCATAGCAATAAATCCAGTTTGAGGACTCCTAATCCAAGTGCTTTCCTTCATAGCAAAAAATTTTGGGTCATAGTGTGACTTTTTTAGAAGTGGAAATATTTGAAACTGGCTGCTAGGTCCCAGTAATCTCTTTGTTATCGAAAGCAGGTTTATTTTTCCCTTCAGATGCTTTTTCCACAAGGTTCTTTTCTGTTTCTTTACCTTGACAGTTCTAGTTTTACTGAAGCACTGCACTGGGACATGTAGCTTAAGTTGCTGCAGTGCTAAATGAGCAAAAACATGACAGACAGGAACAGCCCTTGCCCTAAAAAAAAAAAAAAATAAAAAAGGCAAAAATATGTATTGGCTTATAGCCAAAGAATCCAACTTTTGAAGGAGTTAGTTAGCACAAGGGAGGTTGTAGTAGTTCTGTGCATAGTAAAGGTTATTTTAAAAATTACATATGAAAAAAAAAAAGAAACTACTCATGGGCCAAATTCTTCCCTTATTTATAACATTCAATTAAAAGAGTTAAGGGTGCTGCAAATACAAAGAACATTTATGGAAAATCACTATTTGTTTTCAATATTAAACATCTGCACCATACCTGATTGTTCAGAATCCTCCAGACTCTCTGTGCTACTGAATGAAGTTGTGTTCCTCTTCCCTGCATTGGTCTTTCTCCTCTGTCTTTTTCATTGATCCATGATTTCTGGAGAAGAGAGATTTTCCAAGTTTGTAAATGTGCTCTCATCGAGTCCCTTTATGGAGCCATTCATAAAAAGACAATGTGATGCTCTTTGTCAGACTAGATAAAACATTCTAGAATAGTGCATTATCCAGCATGCTCCTAACTGGGCAGGTCTGCTGTTTTCAAAAACACCACATCATAGAAAGGAACAGCAAAATGAAAATTCCAAGCAGTACTGGCTGCCTCTGGCCTCTTTCCTTCACCTACTAAACTCTGAGTTCTTTCACTTTTGTTCTTTCTGTTCACTCCCCCATCCCACTAGAGGGGAAGTGAACAAGCAGCTCTGTAAGTGCTTGGCTGCTGGCCAGGGCTAACCCACCACACTGGACAGGGGAATTTTAGTTAAAATCTATGTGGGTTTTATTCAGTTCCATTTGATAAGTGCAACTTGATTAATTTATCTCTGTGAAATAGTCAAATCGTGTAGACAGGTGGCAGCATTCAGGTACTCACCTTCTTCTGTCTTGCACTCTTCTGCAAAACTGCAAACACTGTTCATCCTGAGCATCCAAACAGGAACATCGAAATGAAGACTGGGAAGTACTTTGACTCTGGCCTGTAGACCTTTTGCCTCTAAAGCTGCCTCTGTAGTTAGACAGTCCATATGGCACAGTCCTCCTGTTGTGAGTCACACATATCGTGTATTTTAGAAGCCAATTAAAATGATATTCCATGTCTTTTCTGTTTTGGTAAAGAGATCTATTGATGCAAAGCAATAAATAGTGGCACAAAAATCAAAACATACTCATATAAATAAGCAGTTCTGCCTATAAAAGATCGTAACTTCTGCCCAATTAGCTCTGGCTTTTGGGAGGTTATAAAGTAGTAGACAATCAGCTCTACTGGGAGAATTAATTGGCAACTACACAATCTAAAAAAAAGATTGGAATACCTAACAGCTGATACAATTACAAGCAAGGTTATTGCTTCTTTTACTCCTAATTTCCTGTGTTGTGTTGCTCACCCTCCCCCGGTGTACAATATTTGTTATGTCCCGTGCCATGGCTGGTGTGAAGTGACCAATGAGCTGTGCTGATTTCACCAGACGAGTAGCATCATGTAGTTGTGTCATCTTCATGATTCTGAGCCTGATTTGCCATTAATTTAATCATTGAGAAATGGAGACAACTGTCAGCATGATTAGTTCACTACATCATGTTTGGAACATGATCCCTGGAGTTAGAGGTGAGAAACTGCTGGATAATCTTCCCTGTATGTATCTATTAATACCTTTCTACAAGAGATGGTATTCTGTACTCCAGCACACCAAGAAATAGGATGAGGCAGCTCTCTCTATTTCCCTGCAGTCTGGCATGCTTTGCTCTTTCATGGGTTGTAGTCAATCAATTCCTGCTGACATCCCCAAAAGGAGTTGGATGGTTTGGACTGATGTCATAAATTATTCTCCTTCAAGTTGTTAAAGAATCTCAAGTGACAGCAGCTGTCCACCACATGAAACTTCTGGAGACCCATAAAAGCTCCTGTGGACTTGAGGGATGGGCTAAGCAACCCACAACTCCACAAGCACTAAAAATATGAAGGGAATCTCATGTTCACAAGCAAGAAAGAGGAGTGAAGAGAGTGGAAAAAAAAAAAGGCAGGGAAGAGGAAGGGTAAATCTAGAAGGGTTACAGAAAGGTTACAGAACAAAGCCTGAATAATGAGTTTGCAACCACTACCTTCACATAGTTCTTCTTTCATTTGCTTTCATAAAAACATCATTAGGCTATTAGTGGGAAAGCTGCAAATTTTCCATTTTCCCACACACATGGTGGGCTGAAAGGTTCAGAAACATTTTGGTATAACATCAGTACAGTTGATGCAAATCATTTATTCAAGCCTCTGCACTTATAGTACCTATGAGCTTGTGCATCTTGTCTTTCACAGCCTGAGCCAGAGCACACCTGTCAGTTAGATTTATGATAAAATCATACTGAAAGATAGAAAATCACAAGCAATATTTCTGTGTTAAGAGCCCATGAAATGGTCTTTCTCCAGCAGATGCAGCTCTGCCTCACCTACATGCAGAAACTGTTGCATATTTTCCCTTTACTCCTATGCCCAGACATTGGGGGAGTCAAGAATATCCATATTTGTCTCAAAACACTTTAGGACTTGATTTTGGCCTCCCTTCTCTAACAGCCATTTAAAAAGCTTTTTGTTGTCTTTAGGATTAGGAGCGAGTCCCATTTTATAACTGAAGAGTATTAATGGTTCCATACTGCCATCTGCTTTAGAATGATGAATGTTGAATGGCTAATGTAGGTAACTTCTGGTATAAATAATTGCTGTATCGTTGTATTTTTTTATACAAATACTTTTTTTTTTCTTTTTAATTAAGTAATAGCTAGTATTTAGAGACAGGAACAGGAGGAAGTTACTTTATTTTTAACAAATCCTTTATGAAAACTGTCTGGTAAAATTCTATTATTCAACTTCCTGCTCAAATTGAGACTGAAATAGAAAGATTAATTTGGTGTGTGGTAGCCAAATGTGAAAGCCCTGTTTCATGACAGACAGTTTGCCAAGGGATAAAGAAGCTACTTGCAGCTTTTGCAGATGTCATCCCACATTATGCTAACAAGACATAAATACTGCAGTATGTTATTCTCATTATTTAAAGTGGTTCCTTGTTAAAAAGACCACTCTTCCAAAATACAATACTGGTTTTCTTCACTCTAATTCTCTAACCCAGAATTTCTGTGGGACTGAGCTGCAGTTTGCCCTGTGTCAGTGGTTCTGCCTGAATAGCTGGAGAGGAAGAAGGGAATGTGTTTTATTCTTAATTGCTGCAGTTTGCAAATTAATGGACCAACTAGAATTGCCATCAACTTTCAATTTCACTTTAACACATCAGTGTGTGAATTACAGTGACTGAGGAATGGGCCCATTACCAGTCTGCTGTCTTTTCTAAGAAACAGTAAATTCCAGCAAACAGGGAGGGGTAGAGAATATAAATTAATTACAAGTGATAAGAGCCATGAATTACAGCCCTAAGCAAAGGAGGAAATTGGTATTTTAGATGCTGCTTCTGATCTTTCTAATGAGGTACTTCGTGCTCTGTGAAACACAGAATACTTATAGGAGTGTGGTTCATAGCTTAGGAAATATATTCAAGACCCCTTCATTTTCAGTGGCCCAGAAATACCTGCCAGTGCTCTGACAAGTGTAAGAATCACCTGGAACATCCAAGTGAAGTTTATATGTAAGCTAATGTGCAGATTTGCCCATCAGAGATAGAAATGTAATAATGCTCCCAATATGCCTGGTTTTGATTTCTAACCCAAAAATTCAAACCCAAACCAGAGATACTTCTATAGCAACGCAGAGTCTTTGCAACAGCGTTCAAAAAGAACCAAAAAATAGAGATGTTTTCTTGCCTGTCAGTTACTCTGATACAACTCATAAATCACAACGTTTAAGCAAATGTTAGTGTGTGTATGGTTATCATTCCAGCAGCTGAAAATGTTCGTGTTTCAAGTTAGTTCATGCCTCTTTCTCAGCACTTCAGAGGTGAGAGGAGATGCTGAAGAGATTCAGTTGAACAGGTATCAGAAGCATTTGCCTGGCAGCTTCTTAGTCTTAGATTGTTACATGTGATTAACAGATGCTGCTCTTTTTTATTATCCTTGTGGTGTTGCAAGGCTCAGGTGCAAAATGAAGTAGAATCACAATTTCTACACATTGAATGGGAATTATTGTCAGCATGTGATTGTCACCAAGCACTTGTGTGGCAAAAAAAGTCTCTTTGCTTTCTGTTTGAGGCGAGGCATCTGTTTTCTTTAGTCAAAGCTTGAGGACTTTAGTATACCCAGAGCAGTTTGTGTCTTCTCAGTGAAGATGAGGATCAGTTGGAGTAGGACAGAGGCAGATTTGTTGGCTGGCTACCTGCTCTAGGCTTCTGGAGATCCTGAACAACCAGTTCCTTAAACTGTATTCCTCATGCTTATGACCCAGTCCCTGGTCAAAGCACTGGCTAAGAGCCATTTCCAAACTTTTTGGGAAAAAAAGATAAAATTTGAATTTCTGACCTTTAACTAAGTAGGCAACATTTCTTCCTTTAGGAGAACAAGCTTCTCCTGAAGCAGTGAAATGGGTTTGCACTATTTAAGGGCTGTGTGTCCTTTATCCCTTTCTTCTCTACAAAGTGGAGAACAAGCAAACCTGTGCAATTCTGGATCAGCCTTTCTGTAGTGCTTTGAACTGGTATCTGATTGGCAACACACAGATTTGTGATTTCTGTGGAATTGCTCTCTTTTGTGGAGTTAAGGATCATTACTGCAGCAAGTGAGGGGGTGCATAAAAGTCTGCACGCTCAGTTTTAAAGCACTTTCTAGATTAGAGAAGGTCTGAGTTCAAGGAAGTAATTTCTTCTTGAATATAAGCTATTTGTTCTTTATTCTGTAAAAAATGCTAACACAACTCTCCAGTACTTGTAATTATTCCATGAGATGTAATTATGATTGGTCAGTGCAACAGATCTGTTAACTGAAGATAATTCCATGTATAACAGAGCAACGCAAAACTAATCGAAGTACAGTGTGCTCTTGTCACCTGAAACACTTTGGATTTCTGCAGTGGAAGGAGTACACAGCAATCTTTAGGTCAGCAAATGTTCCTTCTAGAATTTTAAAAGAAAAAAAAAAGTATAGATCTGCAGATTGGATAACAGATGCTGAAATAACCTAGATTATTTCTGTGCTTTGTGCTCACAAAACACAATCATAAAAGCTGTCCTCTGAAAGCCAGCTAGCTCTTGAAGCAAGATTTGGCCATTAAATTAACAGAAGTAGGGATTTTTTTTTTGTTGTTGAAAAAGGCAAAATTACTGACTAATAGTGGAACAGCCATTCTGAACCAGGGATATCAGGGAAAATTTCCCGCAGAAGCCAACTGCCCATTGAATGATTACTGCCTTCAGGTCGAATTGGGAAGCATGATTTGCCTAAGTCCTGCTGTCCCTCACTTATACTGAATTCAGGCAGACAAGTGTAATTGGTTTATTTTAATTTTTATAACATGTGGCTGAGTTTCTCATGCTATGTTATAATTGACCTATGAGCTGCTATTATTTTCTACTTTCCCAGCCACTTAAACACAGTAGATACCTCCAGGGCACTGGAGAGTTTCAGCCAAAACAAAGGGATGAGGGGGTTGCAGCAATCATCTTAGATGCTGTGATTTCAGTATTCAGCAATATATTTTCTGGCCTGCATCCAGGCCAGCGAGGCTCCCAACAGTCTCCAGTGTTTCCAGACAATCCTAAAATGTATGAGATCCCTGTAAGGACCACTGAGAACAAAGAACACAGAAAGGAAGCAAAATTTACCATCCTCCAAGTGAAACAAAATGTCTACAGAATGAAAGATGCTTGGGGGAAATAACAGATATTTCTGTGTATGCTTTCATATAAAGCCACTGCAGTAATATTGTGTAGCTCTATAGATGAAGAGATCATTGGCTGCTCTGAAAGTTGGCTCCAGCTCTTTCTGTAACAGACATATTTCTTAAGAGTGTTCACAGTCAATGTACCTCCCCTATTAACCCTTCCTTAGCATCATTATTTAAGCAGTAAAACACCTTCTTCAAGGAAGTGCCTGCCTTGTTGGTTTTCTCATCCTAACCACATGCTCCATTCTCAGAAGCTGGACTTTTTCTGAGTAGCTTTTTGCACCTGAAGTCATTTTCAGAGGAAACAAACCTTTATCCTTTATAGCCACACCTTTCTTTTCCACATCCTCAATGTAGTAGTAGCCAGTTCCTAGATACCGAACAGGCTGCTGGATGCAAATTAGCTTTAGTTCATTAGTCACAGCTAACTTAGTTAATAAGCCAAGGATTACACACATCTGCTTCATTGTCCAGTTTCACTGACCCCGTGAATTCTTTGATTTCCCTCCCACTGGGGATTTCATGGTACCCAAGTCAAGTACTGTGAGAATCTGGAGGCTTTTTATCAGTATCCATCCTCCTCCTGTAGCTGTCAAAATGATGTTACACGTTTTCTTTTCGAAACATGATCAGAACAATATCTGAGTTGCTGAGCTAAAAGCTGGGGTACATTTCTTGAGGGAAGCAATATGAAGCAAAGATTGGGGTGAGGGGTGTCCATTAACACCCCAAACCCAAAGAGGGGCTGGGTAGAGCTCAATAAACTGAGCCACTGTTTCACAGAAATACCTCTCAAAACAATTAGCATATCCTTCAGTACTTCATACCAGTCCTAATCTGATCCCAGTTCTGTGGCAGGATATATGATTTTTGGTTTAAGTAATTAAATAAACTTTGGTGCCTAATTTTCTGTCTGTCAGGCCCAAACTCTCTTTATTCCTTTTCTCCCTCTGACTGGCAGGGAGTGTCATTAGTAAGTGGTTCTAACACAAAACTATTGAGGTAAATGCCAAAAGGCAGAACTGCTGGGAAATAGGGATTAAAGGAATCAAATGAAATGTCAAATGGTAGCTTTTCAACCTAAAATTCAGAGTACTTACTGCTGAAGCCACTCCAGCAGTGCACACAAACACACACTAATTTATGTTTCTACTACTCTCTACAGCCTGTTTAGTTCAAAATCCACCACAGGTTTAAAAACAAATAAAACAAAAACCTGGGGAAAAATAAACACATGGTGTTAAAATGTAAGGCTGATGAAAGTGAGTGTGGTTTGACAGCCCTTGAGACTGTTTATCCTTAGAATTAGACCAACACCAGCAGCAGTGGGGAAATCTCAAGGCAGTGGCCATCAGTGTCTCATCCCTGACCCTGTGTTCTGCAGGGCCAGCTCCTGCAGGGATGTGGGATTTTTAACTGCAGAGTCAAATCGTTTCAAGTCTTTCTGGATACTGCTGTAAAACCTGTAAAACTGTGTAAATAAGCTTTATAGGAAGACTAAGAGGATAGATTCTTCTTCTAGACCGAGGAGGGCATGCAAGCTGTGCACATTTCAGACAGTAAGACACTGAAAGTGGGAAGTCAGTACACAGTCTAAACAAGAATAACTCTTTGAATAAACTGGCCTAAAAGTCAGATCAGTTTGTCCTTGATAAAATATAGCCATTACAGCAGAAGCCTGTTACTATGTTCAGCATATCTATTTGAAGTTTATTTTGTGCAAGACAAATAGGTTTCAGTGAATATGTGGGCAGTAAAGATTGCAAAATCAGGACAAATTTCATTCAGAAAAATAAAATCAACTCAACAGAAGATAAATCACTTTGGGCACTTGGTTCTGATGGTTAACCATGTGCACTGTTTAGCTTCCTTGTTTGAGCTGCCTGGCTTGCAGCCACTGTTTTATCATCATGCCTTTGGCTACCAGGTACTTCCAATCTGATCTAAAGTTTATAACCACCTGCTTAATTGTTTTGCTGAACAAGAAATCTTTAGCCGTGTACTTTTATTTCCAGTAGAATACAGGACATCATCTATACATATTTAACGATGATTATCCAGAATTGGGGTAATTATAATTCTCTGGAATATCACTTAATGCCCATGAGGATGAAATGCAGTCACCAGTGAGGTGCAGGTAACAAAAAGATGTTGTGAAGGAAAAGTCAGCCAGCAGAGCAGCAGTTAGAGCAGGAGCAACCAAGGGGTTGCCTGGAGCCTTTTTTGTAACAACATCCCAAGAAATCACTTCATCTCTACATGTGAGTAAAACTCTGAGTGAAGCCATGATAGGGCACAAATTGTTCCCGTTCTAAGGTGACTTTCTGATGGCAACCTAAGTCAGTAATGAGCAGAGATCGTTGACTTTTAGCTGTTGCAGAGCTGACTGCCTGTGCAATCAGCTGCTGTCTGTTCAGCTTCTGACAATTCGCTAACAAACCCATCTATCATCACCTCCAGGAGAGACCAAAACAATTCAAGTGTATGAAAAGCCTTTCTCACCCCAACCAATGGTCTCCTTAGGCCAGGAAAACACATTTCTATTGGGAGCTGTCTGGAGCCAACCTAGTGCTAAAGGGTATCTGACCTTCATATGTTACAGAAACAAATTTATTAAGTGAGGAAACGTCAGGTCCTTTCAGTGTCACCATGTGCTCACACAGCATGGAACACTCACCAGATCCTCTCCAATTTATCCCACAAAGAACAGCAACAGATACAAGTCAGCCCCTGCCCTTGTCCTTCCACAGGAAATAGAACATGTCTTTAAGTACAGAGGATCAGAGCAGCAAACAGTGTTAGATCAAACTCTTCCTTTCACTTTGTCCATCCATCCAATTTTCCTGATGTAGAAATTCGTGTAATTGGCAGACAGAACTCTTAGATCAGCATGTAAGCTGGTCTTTACAACGTGGTCACAGCATTTCATTCAGTTACTCCTCTCTTGAACATAATAGCAAATACAGAAAGAAGACACCTAGAAAAAAACTCACTTTTGCTTTGATTTAAACCCTTCGAAAGAACTGTTCCTATTTTTGGTGCTTAGTTTGAGTGAGGAATTGTCCTTTGAAAATTGTCTGCATTATTGCCATAAATTCTCATTGTAGTTTTATTTTAGAATTGAAGACCACTTGAGCATCTGATACTGTGCCCTCATGATAGCACCGCTTTCTTAGGAGTTGTCACCTTTTAATCTTTTACTAATCACTGTGAGCATCCCTGATGCTTCACACAGCAACATTAATGTTTAATTGAACCACATGTTGCTGTCACATACACAAGTTCACTTCATACTGAAATATAGAACCCCTTTGAAGAAGTGCAGATCTAAATGAAGTCTTGTCTACATTTTCTTCTTTAACTTACAGAATTAAGCATCAAGTTGTGTCTCTATGACATCAGTGGGTACTGTTTAAAAACCAATTCTTTAGAACGTGTCTGTAGCTATAGATCAAGATAAGCACTTGACAAAAAAAAATACATTGCAAACTAATTCCTGACTAATCAATCTTATCAGTGAGAACAGTATACCAGCTTTTAATTATTTAATTATCTTTGTTATGCAAGCTTTGTCTACACCACGTAATTGCATTATTCTGTTCTGACTTACCTGCCTTTCTTTAGGATGTCTTCTTTTCCACTTAAGGCTCCCACTGTTCCCAGCATAAAAGACTCACTATGTCAAAATAACACCCTGATGCTCTTAGTGGTCTGGCCTAACAGCAGTGGTTCATGCACAAGTATAAAGCAATACTACAACATGTGCAGAGATAATTTCTCTCTTAATTGGCACAAGCTGCAGGGAGTCAGAGGCTCCAAACTGCAGTTTTGTGCTTTTCTACAACTGTGCCCCTGCTTGATCTAAGTGGTTTCTCAGCAGGGACAGAATAGACCATCACTTTGCCTCCAGCAGTTTCACTAAAAACTTTAACTGCTTTTCCAGAAAAGGAGTGGCCATGACTGAGATTTGTTTTGAATGTATTACAACAATGCTTAAGAGCATCTCCTGTCGGGAAAAGCAGAAGAAACCAGAGGAGGAAGTAAAGTTTGTCCTTGAAGTATGGAGGCAAGAGTAATGTTGAGAAAATATTAAGGAATTTTTGCAGGGAATAAGAAATGATAAAGTGAAAGAAATAAATCGGCAGGGGAAAAAAAGGAAAACATAATAAGCAATTATAGTACTTGACGTAGGAAATAAAACAAAACAAAAAGGTAAGTATATAAGCAAGAAAAATAGCAGAATCAACAGATGTCAGGAAAACTTCTCCAAACTTTAACACCGTCTTTCTGATGTCTCACTGTGTGTTTGATCCTCAAAGTTGCATTGGAGCCAAGCTTTTAGTAAATATAAGAACTTCCAACAATGTGTGTACACGAACAACACAAAAGCTCCATTTACAAACATGTTACCAGTCTGTTCAGATCCAGGGGTTACTTCCAGTTAAAGGCAGTGGTGTAACCTGCTTGGGATATTAAATTGCACCAGCAGGCCTGGTTTCACTCATTCACATCCAGAAGTACCTTTTGACTTGCTCAGACATTACTCCAGGTAGGACACCAGGGCAGAATTAGTGCCTGTTCATTCAGACATGTGATATGAAATCTTAATGCTGCTTCTGTTGCACTGAAATGGTCCAAAATGTCTAACACACTTCTTTCAGTGACCTCCTCTGCTCTCATACATAAAAGCATTCCTGTTTCAGCCTAAAGGGGGATTTGGACAAGTACATGGCCTGCACACAGAGCTACTCCTTTCACTGCTCACCTTCCTGGCTCAGGGCAGAAACAGCACAGGGAGCAGGACAGCAAAGCTGCCCACTTCAGACACTGACACACTCCAGGAAACTCAGTCCCTACTGGCCTAATTCCCTACTTTCCACTGTCATCCACCCACTCTTTACCAACCCCAGAGGGCTCCCAGCGTCCCGATTCACCCAGTTCCAACAGTGTTATTAGGTTATACAAGTTCATGTCTTTGGAGCACAGTAGTTAACATGTATATTCTATGTGACTATTTAGTATTGACATTGAATGTATTCATTCCATAGTTTGCACAGAAATGTCCAGTCACATAAAAGTTATAAAAAGAGAATTTCCTAGTACTCACATCAAAATATTACAGGCTACTCTATACCCAGTGGGGGTGGACTTAACAGAGCTGAGATTTGCTGCTATTTATGTACAACTGACTTCAGTTAAGCAAGCAGAGGCTTAGAGCTCCAAGTGTTTAATATTTGGATTATTATCCATGCTTCATTGTTAATGCTATAGGTATCACTAAAACATTAGATACCTCTCTGTTCTTTTTTTTGTTGTTCTTTGTTTTGTGATGTTTGCACAAAACTTTTAGGTAGGAAAAAATTCTCCACATCACTGAATTAATACTTTTCCCACTGGAATGAAAATTGTAATTTCTGTAGAGTTAAAACAGGATATCCTAAAGAAAAAAAAAAAAAAAAGAAAGAAAGGAAAGAAAAAGAGGAGTGTATGTTTAAAATTAGCAGTGGTCTATTTATTCAGTGCGTAGGGGAAAAGGAATGTCATTCCCCCGTTCTTACTGGTGAGCTCTGACTTAAATTTACTGAGTCATAAATATTTGGCTAAAATAACTTTATGTAATCCTGGGGTGGATTAGTGCAGGTATGGAACTCAAAGAACTGAATGACTTGTGTGAATACATGATACTTACAGGTTGGTAGAAGTTCAAAAGACATCATCAGACATGGCCTCTGGCCAGGACACACATGTGAATTTACAAATTAAGTGCCCTAAACCCCATTTGACTTAACCTATTTTACTGCTATTTTCTGGTGTTTTTTTTACTCCTTTTGTTATTTTAATCTGATTAAAAGCTTTGCAATTGATTCAAAGGCAGATTTGAATTAGTACAACTGTTCCCACACTTCAGTCACTGAGGTGCTTGATGGTGTGTGTAGAAGTTCACAGTCGTACAGCCTGAAGAACTTGAATTCCTAAAGTAATTTGGTTTGGGGTTCATCTGATCTGATTATTTTTTTACTGAACTGATCACTGTGGTTGCTACAGGACTGAAACCTGTGAGAATCTACAAATCCTTAAGTCTTAGTTACTCAACAAGACAGGATAGAGAAAGGAAGCCTCAAACCTTTGGGATATAGGCAAAGTGTCACCCTTCCTGATGATTTCTTTCCATTAAACACTGTCAGTACCAGACCCTGCTTTTCTGCACGTGTGCTCCACCCCCACTGCCCCGTGTGGGGCTCCCAACTTCCAAACCATGAGAAATGTCTTCAAAAACTCTTCTTATTATGACTTGAAGCATAATGATGACTTATGTTTGCCATTCCACAAAGCATAATTGCAAAAGGCTTTCTTTTGTAACGTCTTAAAATCTAGTACATTGAATTTTTAAAAAAAAAAAAAAAATCATTATTTTATCCTACCGGTATTTTTCCATTTTAATTTTTATCCAAACCAGTACAGTTGCACAGACAATCACACAGTGTTCTTCCCTTCCCAATGAGCGGGTTATTAGGAACAGATTTCTCCTGGAAAATACCCGCTGTTCCCTTGTTTCACTCAGGCTGTGCCCAGCACACGGATGGTGCCTGGACCGCGGGAGCGGGAGGTCACCGCGCCGGGCGCTGGCGGCACCCCCTGTGCCCCCTCCCGGGGGCTCGGGGGGGCTGCCGGGGCTCCCGGGGCAGCGCTGGGGCTCCCTCGTCCCGCCCTGACCCCGCCGGGGGCGGCTCCGCCTCCGGCTCCCCCCGCCCGGGCCGTCCCCGCGGGGTCCCCCGGGGGCCGGGCAGGGATCCCCCGCCCGCTCCCTCCCGCTGCCCCCGCCCGCCATTCCCGCCGCACTCACTCGGGGGTGTTGATCCAGATGATGTCGAGGTGGCAGTAGTACACGCACTCCTTGTCCTTGTAGGTGTAGCAAGTGCAGCGCCGGGCCCGCGGCCGCAGCCCCCCGCCGTCCGCCCTGGCTCGCCCGCCGCCCGCCGCCGCCGCCCCGCTCGCGTCCCGCTCCCGGTGCGCCGGGTCCCCGCCCGCGGGGAGCGCCGAGCGGGGCCGGGGCAGCGCGGACCCTGCGGGGAGGCAACAGCAGCGCTCAGCTCCCGGAGACCCCCTTTGTAACAGCACCCGACCCACCCCGGCTCCCCCAGGAGTTTCGGGGCGCTTAAAGCACCGTTATGTTTTCGCTGCCCCACGGGGATGCATCGCTAGGGCAGCGCTTTTGTTTCAAACCTACGTGCGGCCAAATGATGTCTTTTTGGAGTCTGGTTCTTTACCACGCACCCCCGGAATGGGCTGTTGCTTCACAGCCTTTTGGAAGGAGGAAAAAGAAAAAAAAAAAAAAACCACCAACAAAAAAAAACACAAACCCACCCAGCCTTTCTTTGTGTGCATGCGTGGAAGTGGCAAAGAAAGAAAGAAATTCGAGTTACCTGCAGTCGACGTAATCGTAAGTCCAAAGAGGAACAATAAACCCAGCTCCATTAAACCCAAATTGCACGCTGGTTAACTGCAGGCAAAGGTGAACTGCAGGGGCGACTGAACCGTTCCAGGAGGAATCACTTCAGGTTGGAGGCAGGGAATATCCTGGGGCTGGCGGCACACGCTGCTCCCCGGAGTTAGTTCCCACACGGAGGTGTGATTAGCAGTTCTCCCTTGCAGTTATTTTCCTCCAGCGCAGGCTTAGTCCTGAAGGGGGGAGAACGTTGTCAAAAGAAGGGAAGATCCATCGCTTGGCTTTTCCCACACACACCTCCCACCCCACCCCCAAATCCGATCAGAAAGCGGAGCTGCTGTTTTCCAGCTGCAGACGCCTCCCACCCGGACAGCTGCCGGCCTCCCCCGGGGCCGGGGGGCGGGCACGGCCCCCGCTCCCGCCCCCGCCCCCGCCGCCCCCCGCTCCCCACCCGCCAGGTACAAGCAGGGATAGAGCAGCACATCCTCCCGGAACAGCCCGGCCGAGTTGCTAATGCTGCTCCTGGTTCCTCGCTTGTCAATGATCTGATCCTCTTGCTCCATGTCTAATTCCAGGAGGAATCGCTTGTGCGATGAAAACGCAGCGTTTTGACTCAAAGCTGGGCTACGGCTTTTGGAATTGTTTGGGGCTTGTTTTCTTCCCAAGACTCTGCCAGTGATTCCCCGGGCGAAATTAAGTCAGCAATTAATTAATACTTTCATTTCTGCAGTTACTTATGAGCACCTGTTTGTGGACAAACCTACCTAGAGTGTAACACTAAAGGCAAAAGGGGATTTCATATGGTGTGAAATACCTGATAGTTGGGCCTAGAAAAACACTCCTGCATGTGGCCCCATTTTCTATTGTAATATCAGCTCTTAGGTGATAATAGGTAATGGTCTAAGGGAATTGGCTCTGTCTTTTCTTACAGTAGTATGTGTAGTATATCCTGTTATAGGAAACATATGTTATAGACAGCACATGGAAAAATGTTGCAAATTTAATTGTGGATGTTTTAAATCAAAGCACAATGTTTCATTTAAGAATATTTCAGTACTAAGAGAAAGAAGTCAGCCAAAATTTCTTTCATGTATCACACCAATTTGACATATTCACTAAAATGTGGTTTGTGTGTAGAAAAGTAGTTGCAGGATCACCCAGGTTACGTTATCCCTGTTCTCTACTGCCTCACATTCTTCTCCAGCCCTGCCCCCAATTCCAGCTTCTGGTGTGGACTATCCAGTAACACTTAAAAAAAAAAAAAACTCATTAAGATGCCATGTTTTGTCAGTTTGTCAAACCTTGCCTTCTGTCAGTCTCTGAGAGTTTTGTGTGAGAGCTGTAGTTACCCAGCTAAGAACAAGAGCATGACGATCATCAGACAGGATAATAGCTAGAAAGTTCCATTTTCTCAAGTGTTGCTGAGACCACAGTTCTCTGTGGAAACTTAAATTGCTTTTGTTTCACACAACTTGTGCAAATTACAAGATTTTGGAATATAAAATTGAAATGCCAGAAGCATTAATTGTGCCCTATCTCTAAAACCCAGGCAGAAAACACAAGGTTTAAGGTTTGTACCCTCTGCAGTGAGTGCAGCTCATGAGGACACACGAGTTTGCTCAGGTACTGGCAGCATTGAAGCACTGAAATGGAACTGTGAAAGCACCTTAGGAGATTTTAGTTCTGCTAATTTTAAATAGTTTCACTGCAGTTGCTAATTTGAGGGAAAATAGAGCCCATGTAAATTACTGAAGTCAGCATTAGAGTGAAGTTCATGCTGGAGCTCGGAAAGTAAGTGCTTACTTACCTTTGAGGAAGAGTAGCTGCAGTGACCTGAATGTTTGTACCGTTTGCTTTGCTGGATTGTGGGTTTGTGTAAGTTCAAGTCATGCTCTCCAAGCATCAGCAGAGTTACAGTTTGGCTTCACAGTTGTATAGGTGCTCTACTTTAAAAATATTGTGACAAAAGATCCCTGAGAAAAAAAAATTGATTTGAAGTTATTTGCCTTTCTTATACGACTAGAAAAATTAATTTCTCCAGATCAGGAAGTTCTAGATATCGTACTCTTGTGCTGTTGGATTGATTTTGACAAATGATTGCATTTTAACTTATCTGGAAAAAAAAAAGAGATTTATTGTGCTGTTACTGTGTAACAGAACTCTCTGCAGTGAGTAGGAAGTACTGATTACATGTTGTGGGTGTGACAAGTAATAATGACATGAGTAAATTCTGATTCATGGATTTGATTTTCTTCATTGCAACAGGGTGGTTTTTTTAACACTGATGCAAAATTATCATGGAAGTTAGTCATATATAACTGTATCATACATATAGGTGCATTATAGCAAAAAACCAGTCTTGTTGTGTGTGAATTGATTTAACCACATTTTCCTAAAAATTACTGTTCTATTTTTTAAACAAGATTGTGAAGACCTCTTCTACATTGCTCTGCTTTTTCTTCCATATGCTGTTTAATCTCTGAAGAGCCAGGGGAGACCATATCAGCACTGATACCGAGTGCTGTGCAAACAAAAGAAGTAATAAAATATATTCTGAAATTATCTATCAGGGGTCAGAAATTAAGAAGGGCAAGGGTTTGGTCAAATGACCTTATATAAGCTTTAGATGAAGATAAGACACAGATTCTACAGAAAGAAAGACTGTGATCAAAGGAATTAATTCTCCTGGATACTGTAGGTCTGATTCACATTTGCATTGATTAGCAAGTTATTTGTGTCACACATTACCTAATGACTTGAGAACTTTTTGTTTCATAAATGCAGCAGTCTTGCTTAACAAGAACGCTGGTTAAGCAAATAGCAACAAATAAATTTTAAAATTTATTTGTTTGGGTAGTAATAAAATATGTCTGGGTATCAGTGTCAGTGATACTCATATATGATGCAAAATGGTTTTGTAAATCTATTTAAGGATTATGTTTTCATTTAGTTAAAGAGTAGCAGCCATTGAAGTAGCAGGCAGAGATTGGAAGCCAAGAGACCTAATTCATAGTATTTTTCAGCTTTTCCTTTACAATTGTTTTAACTTCACAGGTTCCTTTTTCTATTTCAGTTTCAAGGTCTTTACCCTTTCAAGGATGGGTACTTTGCATAAATCTTGAGAGCCCTGGACAACTGGGTGGAGTTAATCCTTCTCCTTTTGCCTTCTAATCTTCCCAACTCTGACCTACTCCTTGTCCTTGTGCAGGAGCAGCCTGGCAGTGCTGTGAGATCCAGCTCTACTCTCCACAGACAATGGGAATTCCCCACTCCTGGGACACTTCCTCATTCTTAGGGCCACCCAGGCAGCTGAAGGAAGACAATCAGCAGATCTGCCCTGTTGCTGGGTGTAAATATTGTATATTTGAGAACTTCTAATTGACTGAAGGGAAAATATATCTTAGGGATGAGGTCAAGGCTGAAGGAGTCCTGGAATGTGGAGCAGCTGAAAGAGATGATGTTAAGGAAAGTAAGCTCAGATTCCGGATTTTATATGCAAAAACTCCAGACTGCCATTTCAATTAGGAACATAATCTTGGTTTTGTTTAGTGCTTCTCTGCCCCTTGTATCCCTACTTTATACATACCCTCATGTGACTGTGGAGTAATCAGAGACCCCAGCAGTAATTCCACAGCATTTAACCTTCATGGTACAGGTGACTACACAAAGCAGTCGGGAGTTATAAAGAAGTTCCAGATGCGTTTAAATAAGGTTGGTTACTGAGAGAAACCACTTTAAAAGCCAACCTTCTAGGATGTATTTACACTAGTAATAAAGCCTGTATTTAAAAGGTAGTGTAGGGTTTCAGCAGCAGTGGAGAATTTTTTGGCACTGATATCTATTCTTACAGCCTCAAGCAGGCCAAGAGGAAAGCCTGAGCAATACAGATGGGGTAGTAAATAAAGAACACCAATCTATTGGTTTATAAACTATTCCTATCTCTTTTCTCACCGTCTTACTTCCTTCTTAATCACAATGTTCTTTAGTGTTATTGAAAGAAAAGATCATCTTAAGCTGCAAACACTCTGTTTAGTAACACACTGCATCACTCTCACAAAGCAACTTCGTAGTGGTGGCTGATGTTTGAAAAATGTGCTGAGATCAGGAGGTTCTCCAGAAAACCTTATCTTCTGATTATTATTTGTTACTTTTTGCTAGAGTTCTATAGCCAGAAAGCTGAAGTTAATCTTGTCTACCCTCCTGTTACAGACAGCCCTTTTCAGAGCCCTTTGATGTCAGTGCAAAGAATCCCATTTTTAGTGGCCTTTGAACCAGATGTAGTAAAAGGGCAACTGAGCATTTGTAGGGGTTGCAATTGGGTAACTTGCTTGAAGGAGGAGAATTCTGATACCCATTTCTGTTTTCTCATTCTTTTTATTTCCCTTGATATTTGTATACTGTTAAGAGTAGATAGATACTTGGTAAACAGTGAAGAGAACAAATGCCTCTGTTCTGACCATATTCCACTTTATTTAGATAAAAGCAAAATAAAGAAGGAGCTCTGTGGCTGTTTTTCAGCCACGGTAATTTAATGATTCCTGCTTGTTACAGCTATTGTGAAATTTAGGAAGGAGTTTGCATAAGATAACATATCCTGCTGTTGTAATATACTGGAGACAGAGCTCAGATCTCTGGATAAGGAATGCTGCAAAAATCCTAAGTGTTATTATCACTACACACCACTCTCCCCAGGATCTGAACCTGACCTCCCTTCCTTGATCCAAACAGTCTCTGTCTTTGTAAAAATAACAGAATTTTACAGGAAGAGAATTTTCTATAACTATTACTTGAAACAGCTCTTTTCCTTGACATTTATTCAGGTTTGGGCACGCTACTGAGCAGAGAGAATTCCATATCAAAATATGATCAATCTGAACACTTCTTGTGTTTGTAAAGAATGGACAGAGGTCTGCCAGCAAATAAGCTGGAGGCAAAAAACTCAGGTGGCTGTGTTGCCAGAACTTTAAACATTTAAAAATGAGCAAGGCAGAGAGGCAGAGCCCTTGGAGGGACAGCTGGTTTCTGGAGGTGCACTGGCAGGAGGAGGAAGACACGAATACCAAAACAAATCAATTTGGGCAGAAGCCAGTCTGGAGGGTGATGTGAAGAAGGAGGGAGTGGTGTGCATGTGTAAGGATTTGGGTGCTGGTCTAGTTTTCCTCCCTCAGCAGACTGGTAGGAAACTTGTGGTCACTTGGGCAAAGTGTGACTGGCTGGGGAAGTCTGTAGTGCTGGGAGGAAAGGGAGGTGTAAAGATAAGCTGGAGGAAGGAGGCTGGAGACTAGGTATGGCCTGAAGACTAAGGCTGACCCTCAAGCTATTATATAAAAGGTGGAATTCAAGTGCTTCTCTGACAGCACTTCCTTGGCAGCTCCCCTTCTTGGAGAGCACTGAGCTCAAGCCTGCCTGGATGTCTTTGAAGAGACATTTTTTTTGCATTTGTTGGGAAACCAGAAGACTAGAAACCCTGAATGGACTGTCCTGTCTGGAGCAGAACCTGCAGGGAGGGGCACACTGGGCTGCTAGAGAGGTGAGTGTCTGCCAGTGCCACTGCTGTGCTCCAGGAGCTGGATGGAGCAGCAGCCTGAAGTGTCCTGGGGCACTGACACGGTGCCGCTTTTCACGGCTCCCTTTGTGCAGAGGTGCAGCAGCTTGTGTGGAATAAAAGCCTGAAGCTTGTGCTGCAAATCATGTGGTTCATAGCCCTGCTGGCTGTGAAGGGAGCTCTACAACATCTGCTGGGTTTTAATTAAGAGCATGGATGTTGCAGTGACAGTTCCTGTTTGCCTGGTTAAGCAGTTTTAGGGATTTTTTTCTCCTTGTGGTTTTGTGATGTGACATGCAGGTGACTGCAGAAGTTTAAAATACCTTGTGTTGGACCACTGATAGACAGGAACATCTGTTTACAAATCCATAGGTGAGATAGGTGTCTTCCAACAGCCAGTCTTGTTACACAGCAAGGGCAGCGTGGAACAAAGCTTAATAAAATGTGCAGTAGCAAAAATGTGCACGTTGATAACAAAACCCTAATTTATTGTATGTGATATACCCAGGTGGACAACACTGTTAATGGACATGCAGCAGTGAGAATACTGTGTGATAATAATTTATTCAACTATATAACAACCAAAGAGGCTGGTCATAACTACCTGAATTCTGTGACAAATCTCCTGTTCAAATTTGTACTTAACATTAGTTAAGGGATTAACGTTTCTGCTGCTGCCTTGTAGGATAGTATAAAGAAAAGTTCTGCTGAAGTTACCAGCTACTAATGAAGTTCATGTCTCCCTATTGCAACTTCTTGGTAAATCCAATTTTGAAGACAAATACAGGTGGTACCATTTCTTTTTTTTGGGGGGGGGAGGATCTACAGCTGAGACTCATCAGTCCAGCAACAACCTTGACACCATGTTTGAATATATAACCTTTCCTCTCCCCACGTAACTTATCTCTCTCTAAGAAAAGACTTTCAGAGAGAAATAAACAAGTGTCTGCCTGTATGAACTAGTAAAGGGAAAATAAAATGAAAAATGAACTTGTATTATTTAAACAGTGTGACATGACAAACTGCGAGTGCTGCTCACACCCAGCCCTCTGAGAGCAGCCTGCTTTGTTCCTGAGCTTTGGTTGAACCTGAACCTTTATTAACTGAACCTAGTTTTGTGAACGTATTACATTTTGCGATGGCATGAGATTATAATCCTTCAGATTTTCTTCAGGCCCCTTGTTGGGATGAAGTCACACAAATGCCTGAACACAAAGACAAGGCCAAGTTGGGCATCAGAGTTGTGAGTGATCTGTGAGTCCCCCGGGAGTGTTCAGGTGTGGTGCAGAGGCTGAGTAGGTTAAATCATTCTAGTCCCTAGGAAGACTCTGTCTGTGGGGATCAGGGGACTGCAGCACAAAATCTGGGGTGACAGCTGCACAAAATCTGTGCAGGTTGCATGGCCTGGGGTTTAACTAGTGCAGGTTTAACTAAAAGAGGTTAAGGGAGGTCATGCATTGCTGAGGTGTAAGTGCTGTGTCTGAGCCCTTTCTGCAGTGCATAGATGGTGGACAGCTACTTTTGTGCATTCTAAATATCCAGTTAGGTGTGCATGCCAGGCCTAGCTTGTCTTATGGCAAGGACATAAATGCCATTCAGATCCAGGCTACCAAGTTGCTTCCAGCTTGAGATGCTATTGGTCAGTAACAGATGGCACAGATATCCAAAGCAGTCGTAGTCATGAAATTCATGTCTGTGGCAATGTTGTGTTTAGTCTGTTTTGGTGGAAGCAGAAGAGTTGACAGCATCCTCCTCGATGGCTCAAAAGGAACAGCTCTTTCCAGAAGAGGCAGAGGTCTGCAAAGTAAACAGAGGGAGTTGCAAGATGAACACAAACCTAATCTGACGTGGGAATTCTGGATCTATTTATCTGTTCTCATTGACATGGCTGCACTTATTCTGGAGGGTCTTGACCTCCCATTCAGTTTAATAGCATAAGCCTGGGAATAATATCAGTGCAGTACTTTAGACATGGCAGGAGTTCTGTACATTTAGTACATTTAAGTACATACATGTACATTCTGTGTGGCTGAATAGGAATAGGAATCAGGATAGGAAGAGAGGTAGGGGCAGAGTAAGTCGCCATACAACCTACATGGAAGTTCTGAATGCAGCTGATGGAGCTTTTCCTTTCTCACATTTTCCACAACTGCATCTCACCCTTCCTTATCAGGGTTGGTAAAGCAAGTTAGTAAATCAGATTATAAGGAAAAAGTGGGTGCCAAAAGAATGTTCTCCCCTGGCTGCTAGGGGGGAATACTGGAGCATTAGCCAAAATAGGACAGGGAAGGTAACAGTGCTTTGTGGGCAAATAGGAAAGGTAATGAGGAAAAACAATAGGTGAAGGGGAAAAGAGAAAGTCAATTAGCTCACTTTTCACAAAAATATCTTTTCTGTTATAAAGATAATAAAAGGAAAAAGGAAGAGGAATAAAAAAAAAAAAGTAAAAAAATAGATACAATAGGAGACTTACTGGGGGAAGTAGAGAAAAGGAATAAAGAAACAGGGTAAAGGAAGAAAATGAGATGTTAATCTCTTGCCAAGGGTCAAGTATATCCCTCTAACAGCATGGCTGGGATTTGGCTTCTGTTTCTTTGCCTCGTGAGTGCTTCTTTAAAGGCACCAGGCTGCTTGGTGGAGTTGACTGTCATTTGAGCTTCCCAGGTATTGTGCTTCTGCTGCAAACATTTTCAGTCCATGATTGTGCTGTTCCGGGCATGGATAAAGAGACAATCGGGGATAACTTCTTACTACAGTGTTACTTTTCATATGTTTTGGAAGATACATTGTGGCAAGCATTGAAAAGAAAATTTAGGCAAACTAATAAAAAAAGGCAAGTTCAAAGAGCTATTTCATTGCTTGAAGGAGTGGAATTTGTACAGCTCTGACAGTCTGGCTGCATTCCTTTGTCAGTGTTTTTATTGACTTTCACTTCCAAAGAAACAATGGTGCTCCAAGCTGCTCTCTGAAGCCTTGGATATACCTTGCTGACCTAAGGAGACAGACAGAAGGCACCACAGCTGTTAGCAAGGGTCATGTGTGTGTGTTCATGTTTGTACTGGAACAAAAGAGTTGTGGTCATCCTTCTCTCACTCTGGAGTGCAATTGTTTCCATGCCTTTCCAGTTTTGAGTAACAGCATTTCACACATAGAAGGGCCCTCATGTAATTTATTATCCCTGGCTCTGAAGTAATTTAATGTTGTTTTGACATTTTTTCCTTTTACTGTTTTATCTTTTCTCGGTCTAGGAATGGAGAACAAGGGGTCAGACTTTCTGCTTTTGATATTTGCAATTTTGCCAGCAAAGTTTAGACTAATCTGTAAACTAGTTAAAGTCAGACTGGTAGTGACTATCTGTCACAGTGATATGTATGAAGAGGACTCGTGTTCATTTTGTGATGGGTCAGAATCTAAGGGCAAGGATTTTATATGTCCAGCATTGCCATAACAGTGATGGTCAGAAAATCAGTCTTACTAGAGGGTAGCTGCAAAAATGATGATAAGAATTATTATAGGCTCATTAATATGAATCAAGTAATGATTATCCATTTTGACTGAACAGTTTTTCACTAAATCCAAGAGGTGTTTGACCAGCTGGAGTGCCATTCAGATACCTTTATTTGCTTGGTGAAAAGTTGCATGAATTTTTAATAACTGTAACTAACTGTTACTTTAATGTATTTGCTTCAAATGATTTATATGTCAGGTTCTGAAAATGCACTGGGGCCTAAAATTTGCAGAATATAATAAAAAATGCTAAAAAGGGTGGCATTGAGAACAAGGAGATATGAGCAAGTAAAGATCGTTCTACTGCTGGAAACCGGCCACCCAAGAAGATCTGGCAGAGAAAGTAAAGTATTAATAGCATTATTAATCTGAGTTTTACTGCCAGTAAAATAAGTAGGGAAAGGAAGATCAAGGAGAAGTTATGAGGCAGCAACACAAATAATACAGCAAATTTACAGTTCTCAGGGGTATTATGTTTGTGGTTCCTGTTACCAAACTGTGAGTGTACACAAGGACAGCAGCTGTGCCAAGTGTCCAGATAGTGCAGTTCACAGTGGGATAAAGGGCATAACATTGTTTAAGCTCAGTGTGCTTCTCATATGGAGAAAATCCTCCATAATTATTTACTACCAAAGCCATTTTTCATGGGTTTGGGGGGAGGGGTTTGAATGCTGAGTTAATTAATACATGTCTCCTACTCTGGCTCTACACAGTTCTGGCACCATAGCACTGTGGGCCACTGTTGCTTCTTGTCTGGTTTTCCAAAAATTAAGTTGTTTTCCTGATATTCTGGCAAGGGTTTTTTTTTCTTTTCAGGCAAACAGTTCTTGTAATTTCAGACTGTCTCAACCCATTAAGACTGTCATTCATGAAAAGTTTGGGTCACAGGTCAAACTGTTTCTAAAGAACTGCTTCTTTCCAGTCCAGCCCCACTCAAGGCAATGCCACAACAGGCACTGGGAGCCTCCACTGTGCTTTTTGCTTGTGTTCACAGCAATGCCTTGGCAGGAACATATTAAGATTTAATTAAAATGGCATGTTTTATTTCTATGAAGAAAAGTCTGCTCTAAGTTGGAGGTTTTCTATATAAGGTTCAGACTTAGTTGCCAGTTTTCAGTGAAAACTTTTATTCACTGTTTTATTTTGTTGCTCTTGCCATCCTGGCAGTCACCATGACTTCACATCATGATTCTATGATAACTTTTTCAGTATATGCTCTTTGGAATTAAAGGACAGACTGTAAGAACATGTGGATACATAGGCCTTCCTGAAAAAATGAGATGAACCTATTTTTTTTTTAAATTTTATTTTAATGTTAGGTTTGTAGCATAAACTTAAAGGGCCAAAACAGAAGGATGTGATTGTTTGATCCATGTGCATAAGAAGCAGTTCCTACTCCCTCCATTCTAGCTGTTCCTGGTCAAGACAGTTTTACACAGTTGGAAAGCTGAAGTTAGTGGTAGGTCAGACAATTAGAAAAGATTGGCTAAACCAGGAAAGTGAAACACCTTTGCCTGACATCAGATAAAATAAATACCTGACAGTAGCTTCTTTTTATACAGAACATGTTCAATATGAGCAGTCTCTAGCAGCCCCTCTTTATTACACAAAACATGCTGAAACCAAGTGCAATGGAATCCAGAAACTAATCTATCCTCTAAAAAACACAGCCCATCCAGGATATGGCCCAGGCTCTTCCATGTTATGTGGCCTAGGAGAGGAGGGAGAAAAAAACCCAACACATTGGTGGTTTCAGATCCTACTAAAGATACATTAGGGCTCCCAGGGATGGATTAAGAATGGATGCAGATTTCTGGCTAAAGGCCCAAGTAAATACAATATCTGGGACAATAACTTCAACACATAAGACTAATTAAAAAAATCATATCTGGAGGGAAAAAACCACATGAGACCTATCAGCAAAGTCTCATGTAGCTATAATTTCCTAGAAATATGAAAGGCAGAATAGGAAAAATTATTTGGAAAAAGAGAATAAAACAGATCATCAGGAAAAAAGAAACTTAGTACAATAGCTGTGGGAGAACCATCATTCACTTGTAGACTCCTCAGAAGCAGAGGAGGACACAGAGCTTTCCTCTGTTGCTTCAACTTCTTTCCTCTTAGGAAAAATCTGTTGTTTAGTTTGAAAATTCACATCTGTTGTATACAAACTACATGAGTATTTTAAACTTCAGCTATAAATGCTGCTCAGAGATCGTTTGCTGCTCACGGGATGGTTTATGATCGGGATCACGTACTCCCTTCTCGAATCAGGAAATTAAGCCAGAATTCCCTATCTTGATAATTATCTCCAATATCAGTGACAAACTGAGTCTCATCATCTGTGAGCTGGGCTCTGCCAAGGCTTCCAGGCTGGTGGTCATTCCCAGCCACTACATTAGCTCAGGAAGAATAGGAATTTACTGGGAATCCAAAGGTACCAGCCTCTAGACACAGGGAGAGCTTTGGGATTACAGGTTTATTTTTTTAGCTTGTCTGTTTGTAAGTAATTTGTTTGTTTTCAAAATCTTCCTGCTTCCCTTTCCCCAAACTAACTTAAACCCAAGCAAGCATCCTGTTTAAAAGTAAATAAATAAACAAAAGATCTCGCTATGTAATCAAATCTCAAGTATGTTGCTTATGTAAGTGATCTGAACTAAGTCAGCATGAAAAATCCAGAGTTCGGGGATTTTATCCCCAGAAGTTCTGGGTCTTGGTTTTAAAAAGGGCTTTTTTTTTGGTTGGTTGGTTCAGACACCTCTGCAAAACAGTTGCTGTACAGCTATAGTACCTTTTGAGGTATTTTCTGATCTTCCTCCAATCCTGCAGGCCCCTGTCTTTGGGGATGTATCCAGGCATTTGCTTTCTTCTCTTTCTTTCTCTTGGGGTTCTTCTTAATCTCTTGGGTCTATAAAGCATGTCCAGGTTGCTTTACCATTAAAAACTGCAGATACAGCAATATAGGAAGCTGAACCAAACCCTTTAGGTTTGATCCTGATATTTTTCATGGTGATGTAGGAAGTCTCCATCTCTTTCCAGCTCTGATTCATAACTGCCACTGAAGAGATGCTGATAATTAAAGTCTTGAGTAACTTAAGTAATCCAAAAAAGTTGGAAAAAGCTGCATCTTGCATAAGCTTAGTGCTCTGCTTCAGTGATACTTTGAAAAATGAATGTTTTGTTTGAGATGGATGTTTGGAGTTAAAACTCAGTGGTCTTACAGAATGAAAGCTCTGTATTTGGGGCATTTGAAATGTGTGGTTGGTTTTATTTTCCTCTTAATTTTTGTATGCTGGCTGTATTTACATTTTATGCCCAGATGGTTTTCTTTAACGTCTTAGTATAACTTACATGTAACATCTTGCAAAAGCTTTGTTTTCTTGATTTATGCCTTTGTGTTTGAATAGTTTGAAAAGTTTGTTAGGGCACCTAATGGGGAAACTGCTTTTTTAGCACTGTGGATGGCTGTTCCCTGTCAACAGAAAACTGGAAACTCGTGGTTTGTGTGTGTCTTGTTGGACAGTATTATAGTCATGTCATGCTGGGGTTTTATATTTTATGCTCCAAAGAAGCTTAAAACCTTTGCCTCCAATTGAAGGAACATTCCCTCTTAGCATATTGATAGCTTTGAAATTAAGTATTAAGTAATCAATTTATATTCTTCAGAAGGGAGCATATTCTTCCCATGTTATAAAAAGCCAGGGAAGATGCCAAGGCCTGTATGACGAAGATAAAGATCAAATTTTTGAGCTGATATGTGTGGCATGAACTATTCATGAAAGGAAAATCCTGCATTACAAGATTACTAGAAATTCTCATTGAGTAGATAAAAAGCTTGTAAATACTACTGGCTATATTCTGGACACAGCATTATCTGAAAGAAAATAGTATGCAGTAAAGAAATATTTATATTAAATTTTAAAATTTCTCTGCAATCTGCTGTGCAAGTCAGACATTCTGCATTGTAACAGCTAGTTTTGTTCTATGAGTAAAAGTACTTGCTTTGCAAGGGCAGCCTAAAAAATTAGGATGGATAGAAATCCACCATGTGTTAAATTGAACCAGCAGTTGAGGGTATTCTCAGAATAGCACAGACTTCCTTCTTTCTGCATCTGGGGAGGGCCTGAGGGCTTTTGAGATTATTCAAAAGATGAAGTGTAACTGTGAATGAAATTATGCAGCTGGCACAAGGAATTGATTTCTTATCAGTTTTGACTAGGCCAGTTATAAAGTGGTTTAGGTGCAGTGACTAATGAGTATTTCTGTTCCAATGGTAAACAAAATGAACTACTAATATTCACCAACGGTGGAGTTCACACTTTCTCTCAAAATGTGCTGTTGCCAGAGTTCCATTTCATCCCCTTTTAGGGGAAAGAAGGGTAGAAAAGCATCTCATTTTTGTATAATGTGAATGTAATAGAAATTAGCCAGAGGATAAAAAAGTTAGTGTAAATGTGCCCCCTAAACTGGTGAAGTCTGAGTTACATTGGTGGGGTGAAGATATTTCACTGATTTTAAGACTTCATTATATTTCTGCTTTTTTGCAGAATAGCTGGTGTTCTCCCACAGAAAAAGAAAAAAGAAAAAAAAAACACCAACAAATCAATTCCTAGGCTTAGGATCCCTTGGAGCCATTTGGTGCTTTCTGTATTATTTTTTATTTCAGAGCTGAGGGTGCTTAATCCAGACTTGTGGTCTGTTTTAAGTTGTGCTGTACTGTGAAGCCTTTTTCTCCCAAATGATGTTAACTTTCCCTGCCTTGCATAATTGGGATTTCTCACTTGCTGGAGGAAGGGAGAGTACCTGCAAACACATTCCAGTTCTGTCAGGCTCCTCTTAGGAACGCTGCTGGAACCCTCGCCCTGAGCCTTCCCAGAAGAATGTAGGATGAATTTAACTTTTCAGGGGGCAAAGATATTTAAAGCAATACAAGCTATGTGAAGAGCTTAGGGATAGTCAACTAAATAGTTTTCTGTTGACTCAAGCACTCTTTTCTTATTGTCACGCAGCATGGGACCAAGGGGGGGAACTCTGCGTGTGAGGACGCGTGAAGAAATGGCTCTCCCTCTTTGTATATCTTAGTGGCTTTTTTAGGCTTGGCCTTACTGCAACATAGTAACTGTTGCTACAGTCCAATGTGGAATCTTTCCATCAGAAATGCTATTTTGATCACTGACTTCTAAATGGTTCACAGCTCATTGTTCTGAAATTTGTCACATCTAGAGCTTGGGAGGTGAAGTAAATCCCATTTAAATTTAGATTGATCCTTTGCTGTGCTCAAGACCAGATTTGGTTTTGGTTTGGCTCGGGATTTCTATTGATTTCTGAAGCCAGAAGCATCGTGGAATTGCAGGGGTGGGTAGCACAGGCATCTGAATGGCTCAGGTAACCTGGCATGGGATGTGTGCCTTGGTGGAGACCAGGATCATCCCCTGGTGACTCTTTGTGTCTCCAGGTCCTTACTGGCAGTGGGTGCCATGCAGCAGTGGTGCTCTGTACAAGTGTCTGCCAGGTGTTTTCTGGGTGTTGGACTTTGCCTGGATCCGAGGGTACTTGTGCCTTGTTCAGGTCACAGTAAAACATCTCTAGCAGGACTAATTCCCTCAGGTGCTGGATACCTCTCTCCATGGTGGCCCACTTGCCGCCCAGCATCTTCCTGGAAGGAATATCTTTCCTTCACACCTAACAGGAATCACCTCCAGAGACTGAGGGCTTGTGACCCTTTTCCAAATGCCTTGTCAATGCCTCCTGCCCTAGGGAATGATCCCAGCTGGCTTCCTTACCGTCTAATTCCAGGCTACTAGGCCCATTATCTCTCTGGAATTGCCAGTGACAACTTACTTTTTCCAAACATTTCATTACTTTTCCATGCTTTTTCAGAGGTGAAGTTCCAAAACATTGGAGGTTCCCCCTGTCCTGGGTACTTGCCCATACTGCCCCACACACCCACAACTCAGAGCTATCCAGCCTCAGGGCAGGTCTCTGGGTAGTGTTCCTAAACAGTTTAACCTTAAACACATTCAGCAATGTTCTGGTTCCCAGCCATAGGACTGTGCTGGTTTCAGCATCCCAAGGATATTCAAAATTTTCAAAATTCTCAGGCGCCGCTGTAATTAGCCTGGTGGGGGAGGGAAGGTGTGGGAAGACATCCCCTCCATAGGGAAGGTGTGGGGAGGTGTCCCCTCCATAGGTGGCTCTGCAAGGGCAGGTTAAAGGTGTAATTGTGGATGTTTCCCATAGATGGCTCCCACTGATCACGGCTGGGTGCAGACACCAGGTCAGTCTCAGGACTGGCACTTCTATCGTGTCATATCATGTCATGTCATATGTCATATCAGATCATATATCATACCACATCATATATCATACCAGATCATATATCATATCATATCCCAGCATTACAAAGTACATCAGCATGATACCGTAGCCCAGTTCCCACGGGATAAACAGCACAAGAGGGAACACACACTGCAAGTAAAGTGTGGCATGATGCAACTTAAAGGACACAGTGTGACCAGCAACTATTTCACTAATCTAATAAATGCTTATAACATATTTGTTCTAATGTGTTCTAGTCAGATCTGTCGTTATCCCAACCTGTCATGCCTCAAGTTGGGCACCAGAAACTACTGTCCTGGTTTGACATTGAGGTGCTGGAGAGTGTCCAGAGAAGGGAACGGAGCTGGAGCACAAGGCTGATGAGGAGCAGCTGAGGGAGCTGGGAGGGCTGAGCCTGGAGAAAAGGAGGCTCAGGGGGACCTTCTCGCTCTCTACAACTCCCTGACAGGATGATGTAGTGAGATGGGGGTCAGTCTTTTCTCCCAGGTAACAAATGACAAGACAAAAGCAAATTGCACCAGGGGAAGTTTAGATTGGAAAGCAGGAAAAATTTCTTCACTGAAAGGGTTGTCAAGCGTTGGAACAGACTACTCAGGGAAATGGTGGAGTCACCATCCCTGGAAAAGCTCAAAAGATGTGTGGATATGGCACTTGAGGACATGGATTGGTGGTGAACAAGGTGGTGGTGCTGTTGATGGTTGGACACAATCCTAGAAGTCTTTTCTAACCTTAACAGCTCTGTGATTCTATGATTCTATATGTGTATTTTCAGATCTGTCTTAGAAACTCTCTGATCATATTGTCCAGGAGACAAGGATAAGATTGCTCTTCTGGCCGTATTTTCTTTTTTTGCAGTGTCATTATAATTAAACCAAGAATGGTGATTTTTTTTGTTGTTTGAGGAACTCTTCTTACACAACGTGTTCTTGATGAATACAAAATGGAACATCTGGTAGACAGCACACAAAGGCAGTGCAATTATATTTTGGTAACTGATCCAGCCTGGATAAATTTTCATAGTGCATTAGTCACTACTGTGTGAATTAAGGTGGAGAGAAATAATGGATGTAGGCATAGAAACAATGACCGTAGACAGTGGGTTTGATTCCATGAATGACAGGGATATCCAGGAGCAGAACTCCCTGATTGCATTCTCTACCCACCTCCTGTGTATAATTATTTTGTATAGTGAGTGGATCTGTTTTAGCTCCATGTTAAATATCCCAGAGGAGGTATTTGGAAGATGCAATTGCAGTGGAACATTATCTGTATTTTCCTTCTTCTCAGTTTAAATCCTACAGGACCTATTGTTTCCCTCACATATTTTACCAGTTCCTTTCCTTCCTAAAGGGAATTCTTCCTCTGAGCATTTCTAAGCAAATTCTTCATATCATATATTTCAGTCAAGCTTTTCTCCTTGTTCTGTTGGTACATTGTCACTGAATTTAACTGGGCCACATTGGTGTAATTGAGAGCAGAAGATTGGGTCCTTTCATCTTCCTGCACCAGTAATCTGTTTCCCCAATCAGGTTGTTTTTTTTTTTTTTTTTTCACTGCTTGGAATTTCTTCAAATTTGTCAACATCTTCAGGGTAAGGAGGTTCTTCCAGTTCTAATACCACCTGAATTCTTTTTGAAGCACAGAACATGTTTCCACAGGCATGTTATTAATTATGGATATTTCCCTAATTCCACTTCTCTGAATATTATCCAACAGTTCACATCTGCCTATCCGCATCTGGTACAAATAAAAAAAGGTTTGGTGTTTTTCATATCAAATATGTAATAATGATCATTTTGCTTTTGTTCTTATTTTTAAATCAAAGTTGGTAAATCCTTTTTATATAATCCCTTAAACCTTATAATATTGTGCAGGATGAGGCAGTTTTTTTGTGCTTTACTTTGCTATATTTACTTTCTTGCTTCTGGACAAGTAGTGATTTGAGGTCTGAGACCTTTGTATCATTTCCCTTTTGAATATTTGCTCCATTTGGAGCTAACATAACCCATAAGTAGAATCAACAAAGTTATACAAAACTTCTTCATAAGAGGGATGAGCTGGAATACAAACCACTCGTGGGCTGCAGAGGCTGTGATGGTGCTTTGTGCCTTCCATTCGAGGAGCTCAATGCAAATGATTCCTTGTGAGCAATGGGAACATTACAGGCATTGTAGGGGCTGATGGTCAAATTACTTTTTAAGGAGTGTAATTTTCCCTGATCCTCCTTGCAGCCAACACACAGAAACGTGTATGTGCACAGAGCTCTCTGAAGTGCTGGTTGTGCCAATCTCGTAATTGCATTTGTACATACAAGTTGGGAGATTTGAGGTAACTATTATAGTCCTGGCTCAGCTTCCCAGCAAAGTATTCCTCTTCTCAGACTGTGGTTTCCTAACACAGGTGGGAACAACCCTGGCTCCCTTTCCCCCACTTAGTTGCTCACCTCAGTTGCTGCCAAAGCATGTCACGGAAATCAATTTTGTTCTTTTTTTTTTTTTTGTGCATTAACCATTTGCTGGAGAGGGGAAAATTTCTGTAATGGCTTCTTTCTGTAGAGGAGAAAGGACAACAGCAGCTCATCTGAATGATCTTGCCATACTCCCATCTGTGTGTTTGAGACAAAATGGTTTATTTGGGCACGTGCAATGAAATGAGAAGGATGTTTTCAAGAAAAATCTGAATATGATCTGTATAATACAGAATGATAAATCATAGAAACATTTTTAGATATCAACCCTGATTTTGGTTCTATCAGTGTAAAAAGAGCGAGGAGGGCTGTTGATGTGACCTAAATTTTGCCCTGTGAATACCTCTGCAATGTGTAAGAGGCTTTGCTTTGGACAGGGCAAGTGTAACTCAGTGTAATTGAAGCCTGACTCTTTCAAGGCTTAACAGCCTGTGCTGGTCCAGGACTGAGCTCAGCAGCAGCAATGCTGGACCTGAGGGGCCGTCAAAGGCAGCTGAAAACAAGCCCACAGCAGGTTATGAAAGAGCTCCCACGGCTCCCATCCAATTGCTCCTTTGGTTAATGGCGTAGGAGTCTGAAAAGAATCAGTTTAATACATTTGAACTAGCTCACTCTGAAACACTTCCAATCCTTGCTGGATTAATAACATGCTCCTGATGTTACACCCAGTGTTGTACCAGCAGTGCTTGTTTTGTCATCCAGTGAACCAAAAACATGCTACAAATGCACGTGCACATAAGTTGTGATGCTTAAAGAAATGGATTGTGGATTAATTAATTCACTGTATTAGAATCACCTTGGTTTGTTTTAGTTTTTAAACCCTAACAATAATTTAGGGACTGATAATGAGACTTATATAATGGGGGGTTTAAAGCTAAAACAGTTTAGACGCCCATGGCACAAGAATCCGTTTTGACTACTTTGGAAAGCACTCACAAATTTGTCAAGTGAGTTCATCTCTTGTTTAACTGGCTCTTGTAGCTCCTCTAAACTCATGCATGACATAAATACAGGACATATTTAGGCAGTTGTCGTGACTAGCCAGTTGACTGTGAGAAAGAAAACCACTTTTTTATATTTAAGTATTTAAGAGGATGGCTTATAACCAAACTGTGGTAGCATTACAGCTCCCTGGAAGACACAGTTATGTACTTCTACGTGACATTCATCCAGTTCCACCAGGCCACACTAAATGGGCTGTTAAAACCTCACAGTATTGTAAAGTCAAAAAAAAAAAAATACTATTGACCTTTTCATCCATGTGACTCCCATGGAATGCTGATGGTAAATGAGAAATGCAGGCCAGAAGTCAATCTGTGGCCATAATTCCACACAAATCCTTAAGGTAAAATCAATGGTTTAACAAAGCTACTTAACTACATGAAAATTATTATAATATAAACACTGGTGAATCGGAACAAATTTGGTTGTGCAAATAAAACCTAGGTAGCACACAAACCCAGATATCCCTGTGTTTAGGTACCACCCCCTGTGTGTGTCAGGAGTGCTTCTACAGAAGCACTAAATATTTTAGGCACTGTGTTTTGGGGAAGCTATGGACAAACAAGATTTCATGAATAAAAAATAGGGCTGGAAAGAAAGTCTGTTCCATCCCAAAATGAAATGATACTGTATGGGGTTTGCATGGTAAGGTTTTGGTAATGGGGTGAGGCTGCAGGGGTGGCTTCTGTGAGAAGCTGCTGGAAGCTTCCCCTAAGGAGCAAATTCCAGTGGCTCCAAGACAGACTTGTATTCAAGGTATATCTTCATGTTTGTTGGTGATCTCTGGGCTTCCTCTGGTTGGTTTGCACCCCTGAGTTGGGGTTTGCCAGGCAGATCAGTGAAGTATCAGTAATTAATAAGATCTAATATAAAAGTCTGAAACAATGAGAATTAATGGGTTCACAACTCAAATGGCAAAATTTTGAAACATCCACTTATTTGCAGCCTGTGATCAACATTCCTTATTAATTTTCTTCCTTCTCTAGAAGGAGGAAAAAGATGAGATGCATTCATGTGCAAAGGAATTTTAGATCTGCTTATAGCAAAGCAAGGATCCTTCAGAACTGCTGCTGACTTGGCAGGATAAAGCAGCACAGCTTTTTCCCTCTGTGCCTGGTGCCCTCATGTGGTTTAGATGTTCAGCTACTTGCGAGTGAATTCAACACATCACTGCGTGGCTGAGACTTCTGCTGTGTAAAATGTAGGGAACAGTTTGTGCTGGTGTGTTCTGGGAATACAGAGCCTTCTGGAAAGCTGGAATACGCTGTGGTCAGTTGAATTTGGATGTGCAAACTCCCTGAATTCCCTAATTTAAACCGTTTCTCACAGTGCACATGACTCAGACCTGACTCCTCCAGGGGTTGTTGTGGCTCAGAAGATTTGTACTGCAGTCACTGCCTTCTTCAGTGATCCTGTTAAAATGCCCCCATAGATCTACTGGTTCTTCTAAAAAGCTAAGGTCAAATTTTCATACAGTATAGTGAGCTAAAATTTCAAGGATTACTTCTGTCAGGAAATGGAGTTTAAAATTTGCTTTGTCAGCTAACTTGTCCCATTTTTCTTCCAGCTACAGCTTCAGTATGACAAAGAAATGTCTATATTTCATGCTGTAAAATGTATGCAGTATAAATGTTTCTTTGCACAGCACTTGTGAGTCTAAATTTCTAATTGCTATATTTCTAAATTTGCCCCAAATCTTCGTTCGCGAAGCCCAGCCATGATATTTCTAAATTGCTGCTCTAGAAATTCCACTTTAAAACACAGCATTTAGCCACAAACATTATGGAAAAAAACCTTTATACAGCAGATTCATTATATGTCCATATAATATTTAGCTCTTGCACAAGCAAGAGGTGAATATAGTTGCTGTGGAGGCTGCTGGTGAAAACCAAACACTTTCTTGCCATCCATAGTACTATTAACAATGATACACAAGGAGTTTGAAGATGAAGGTGGAATATATCTGAAGCAGCTGAATGTTTTGGCATCTTTTTGCACATATACATTCATTTTTCTCAGCCAGTACATTCTAGATTTCTTTGTGATGATGATTTGTATAAGGTTTTACCTGTGCATGACTAAAGTAAAGTAAAAGCAACTCAGTACAAGAACAGTAGAAGTTTAAGTGTAGAATTTGGCTTAATGTAGAAGTGGAATGGTTTTAGTGTTTGTCAGTTTAATGAAGCAAGTGAATACACCTGGTCAAGTTGAAATATCTAATTATTTATTCACATGGAAACCAGTAAATTTTAGGGTTTGTAGCACAAAACTTTTTGTTAAAAAAAGAAAACCAGCTATGCCATATAGCTTCTTTACCCTCAATAAAAGAGCATCATTGCAGTTAAAGTTACAATAAAAACAAAACATTCCAGATGACATCGGTTGGAGCACAATGTGACAAATATAATGAGAAAATCCTTGTCAGAAATTTTACCACAAGGAAATATCAACAGCTAACACCCATATTCTCCACCTAGAAATCAAGAATATTTGAGTAGATCTTGGCATAAAAGGCACGAAACACAAAGCAAAGCATGCTTGTGTCATTTCTCACACAGAAGCATTGACATTTGTGCAACATGGAAAAGGGTCAGCATTTTTCCACACTCTTCCAATATCACAGATACTTAGGGAGCAGATCTTCCCCTTAATGCCAGTGTGTCACTCCCAGTGCAGATGGCAGTGACTGCAAGAAAAGAGGAGTGTATGGAAGAGAACACATCCATACCCTTCCAGGAAATCCCAGCTCGTACACGGGGGAAGCTGCTGCCGTTGTATTGTTAGAAGTAACCAAATCCACTGCAGGCTTTGAGTAACACACCCACAGGCACCCAGCACTTGTGGGAAATCTGTGAGGGTGACAAGAACATAACAATGCTGGAAACCCGTCAGAAACACAGGTTTACCTCTTGCTTTTAAATGTGTGATGCCTCAAATAAGCTTCTTTAAAAAAAGTACTAGTCCTTGAAAGAAAGGGCTTTTCCAAAGAGAATTCTGCCTCTTGCACAGAGGAATGGCTTTGCTGATGTTTAGGTGTTTCAGACCTATGGATCAGACATCCCTGGCATTTCCTCCTGTCCCTGTGTGAGCAGCCTCTCTGCTATATCTCTATAACCAGCCTGTCCTCGTCATCACTGCTCGTGTCATCGTACTCCACTCGCGTTTGCTTCCTCATCATCTCTAAACCTCTCTTTTTGTATGTCTTGGAAAGTGCTGCAGAGTAACTCTTGAACTCAGGGGATCTGAGAGAAATTGGGGGCTTTTTAAAGGTAGTAGTAGCTGTTCCGTGTGGCCTTCCATAGGGACTGGGCTGCAGGTGGGATCCGTTCCTGTCTCTGCTTCCGTGGAGGTCCAGGAGATTTTGAGACACGTTTACCCTCTCTGTGTATTCTCTGCTGGGTAACTGAGCCCTTGTGACTGACTCAGGAAGAGACTCTGCTTTTGATCCAAATAAACGTGAACATCCAGGCTGGGAACTGGGAGCTGGGTGTTCTTTGTGAGGTGAATTTATGTCTTCATAAGCTGGAGTTTTCTCCCTTCCCGAGGCCTGGATCACCGGGTCTAACGTACCAGATATTTGCCTCTCTGACTCTGCACTCAGTGTGTTTTCCTGGCTTGTCTCCAGGTGTAAGGAAAGAGGACCAGGAGCCTGTGGGTCTGTGCTGCTGGGTTGGTCACCTGTGCCTGTGTTTGTAAAATCAGAAGGGCGAGACCCAAAGGAAGCTGCCGTTGAGTCACTCCGGAGGCTTGGCCGGGAATGCCCTGGCCCGGATGGCTGGAGCACGAGGGGCTGTGTGACCCAGCAGCAAATGGCCACGTCCCTGCTGACCTGCTGCATGGATGTGGGAGCTGGGGAGGGAAAGGAATGAGCTGTCACAGCTATTCCCAGGGGAGCCGTGATGTTCTGGACACAGACGTTTGTTCCCGTGTGTTCCCTGATTTGCCCAGAAATGTCCTGTAGAAATTAGGAGGGGGGGAAAAATTGAGGTTTAAAATTTTCAATCCAGAGCAACTGATGCAAGTTTAGTTGTTCTTTTTAAAAAGCTAACATCAGTAAGTTTTCATAGTATTTTAACCCCCCAGTAATACCTTTAACATATTTTTAAACATTTTAAACAAAATCTGTGCTACAAAGTAGTCTCAACTTGAACTTTAAACCAGCTGAATATAATTCACGTTTAAATAATCGATTTTTTTTTATTTTAATAAATATTAATACAGGAATTAAGGTACAATACCTACTTTTTTATCCGTTTTGTCTCTTTGTTTAACATGGTTTAGGTTTTCAGTATGGGAAGATATTCCTGAGTTATTCTTTCCTTCTTTTTTCCTCCTGCAAAGTGCTTTATCTGAGGTGGAATTTTGCTGGTGTAGGTAACTCTCTATTGAAAAGAGGTTGAAGAAACTTTTACTTTGATTTTTATTGCCCCACATGCTAGAACTTACTACATTTCTCATCGTAGCACTGAACTAACATCAGTTTTTTTAAAAAAATATTCAAAATACTTACCTTGCACCTTCGATTGAGGAGAATGGCACTTCTTATGCTTATTGAATTTGGGGGGCTGTGATGAATAGCCCTTTCTCAAAGCATCCAGTGCTCTGTTGGGGAAACAGGGCCTCTTGCTCAGCCGGTTCACTTTCAACTGGGAATATCCATGGATGTGCCTCCCTCTGTACCTGCAGTGCCAGAGGCATTGAAAGGGTAAACAAATATGGGAGATGTAAAACCTGCCAGAGTAATAACACCACCTCATCACAGACACTAAAGTCTAACAGCAGTTTACTACTGTGAAAGAGATGTTTATGTCAACTCAAAAAAAAAAAAAAAATCAGGATTTTAGGGAAGAGACCCACAATTATTTTATTACTTTTTTTTCCTCTGTTGGTTTCAGTAAATCCATGATTTTCTAAGAGAAAAGGATTAAGAAATAACAGATCCTTTTTCCTATATCTGGAATTTTAAAACTATATACTTCATAAAGGCTTGAATCAGACAGGAATCACCTGATGCTGTGTGGTTGTTGGCTTTTTTACTTTTCACTTCTTATGTGCCACCTATTCATCATCACTAAAGAACAGCATAAGTATTCCAGTTATTTAGAAAACTCACACTGAATATTCCAGCTCTGCCTTGTTTTCTGCTCTGGATAGATCTTTCAGTAACTGAGTGACTAAATCAGTAGAATGTCACCACACACAGAGCAAGATGTAAACCTAAAAGGATGTGGTAATTCTGGTATTTGGTGTATTAGAAAATTACACTGAATTTCTTGGTTACCAGTTGGGCCAGTTAGCTACTAGTATGCATGATCTGAGCTTTCAGGATGCTGTACTTACCTCAATCCCTGTAATTATTTGATAGAGCCAAATAAATAAATTCTGAGGTCAGCAGAAAAAAAAGAAAACAAAACAAAACAAAACAAAACAAACACCACCCAAAAAACCAAAGCAGAAAAAAAGTCCTAGAGGAGTATGACTAGGCTGGATGACGTAGCCCTGAGTCTTCTATTTTTGTTCTCATGCTCCTCAGTGCTGTTTGCTGAACTAGACACGGTGATTAAGTTACTGACACTGATTTGTCCTCAAGGGAGTCACTCTGTCTGATTTTGGTCGTGAAATGGAATCAGGGGGATGTATGCACACAATATGTGTTTCTTATTGAAGCAATTCATCAGACATTCTGCTGCCCCACGCTCCTGAAAGATTAGAGGCTAAATCCACTGGGCTGAGCTCCCATTAGATACAGGGGAGCTTTGCTGATTGAGACAATGTGCCTTTGATAGTTTTATGCTCAAATTCTTCCTGCTTTTCATTTAAACCGAATGATCCTTTGAACTACAGATGGTTTTGTTAGTTTGTGTTAAACTTGATATTTATTCTTCTGCATTCTCCTGTGAATAGCAGTTCAGGATATGGATCTTCCGAGCTCTGCTCTGAGCTGTAACCGGATTAAAAACGAAAGGATTTTGGTTCCCTTCGAGCAAAAGTAAATGCTGGCAAGTTTGACAGATAAGAATAATTTCTAAAGCATAGTGAGACTCAACTGACCAATCATCCTCTTTCTTTGGGATATGTCTGTTTGACTTAGAAAAGTCTGTTCCTGGTAATAAACAACATATTGGTGTTTTTCATGGTTTACCTTTGGGGAACTGCTGTGGTGTGAGAATAGCTCTTTTTGAGAGATTTATTTTTTCCCCCCAATTTTAACGTGGTTGAATTTTGGGGATGACTTTTTATTTTCTGTGGACTTTTTACACCCTTTTCATCAAAATCATGTCTATGTCTAGCGAAGCTGCAAACCATATTTCTTACCATTTGGGGGTGACTTTAATCTTTTTCTGTTTGTGGCTCCTCTTGAGTTTATTTGTTGAGGGTTTTTCCTTTCTGCAAACTACAGTTTTCTTCTTTTGTTCTGAAATATTTTTGAAAGCACCACCAGGAGCTACTGAGCTTAACTGTTGAGAATATTGGGAAAAAATTAAGTAAATGAAAACCGTGAGTTACATTGATCAAGAGACTGGAAATCTGTGCTCTTTTTAAATAGCACTGAACAACATAGTAGTTTAGTAGCACAACTCTGAATTTTTCCTATTTTTTTTCTGATCATTATATAAAATATACCCAAAAGGGAAAACAGCAGTTCACTCTCCTCACTAGCCAGCATTCTTACCAAAATGGTCAAGTGAAAGAAACTTAACTATTCACACAAAAGTATACCTTTCTCATGCATCAAATGAATATAAGATTTATCTTCTAAAAATGTAAATTGTAAATTCTGTATCAACAAAATCCTATAAATGACCATAAATATACTTCTGATAATTATTTCGTTTTTCTAGTAAGAGGGTGAGGATGGGCTGTCAGCCAATAACACCCTCTTGAGAAGGCAAATAGGATTATTAATATTACCTCCTGCATCTGTTGTCCTTTAGAAAAAGATGAAACCAGCGTTTTTAAACTTGTGTTTGTTAAGCCATATGCCACAGTCTTGTTACTGTTTTTCATTTTGAAGATAGAGATGTCGTATTTGGACAGGCTGCATTCCCTGCTGGATCCTCTGTCACAGGAGTGCAGGGAGGAGTAGGCAGAGTCTGCATTCCCCTTCTGCTCCGTGGGCAGGGGGAGGCTCCTGCTTAAACAGCACCAGGTTAGTCGGGGCTCAGCACTGAGGGAGGGGAAGGTGCCCTTTGTGCCTGACACTGTTAAACTGCCAGAGGAGCAGGTCCTGTTATTGTGGGGGAGCACTGGGAATTCTTTACAGTGAGTGGTGAGAGTGTGGCAATAAAAAGTGCCAAAAGAATGGCAAAGGTAAGTGGGGCTGTCTGTTGAGCTCTGAGGATGCTGCAGCATGTCCTGCAGTGTTGGTGAAGCATCCTTGAGGGTGGACAGACTTCCCCTTCTGTCCCATCCCACGACTGTTGGCTCTGCTCCCTTGCTAGAAACTGATGTCTTTATCAAAGAGTCACTTCCTGAGCAAAGATGCTGTAAAACCTTTCTCTCATCTTTGATGTCAGCTGGTATGAAAAAGCCACTTGTATACACAGAAGTAAAGCATATTTTCTTCTTTGGAGTCTGTGTAGAGCAAGTAGTTATGCTCATCCACTTCTCTTCTGTTTGCCTTTGATAATTCAATTTTTTTTTCTTCTGCTTGTTTTTCCAATCATCTCTCGCCATATCCTGCGGCCTGAAGTTTGGGTTAGAAAAGGTGTTATCTGCTGTGGTTAAGATATTTGTTGTTTCTGAGTTGACTGGTGAACAAAATCCTGGAGTTTTCCAGTTTGTGTGTACATTCCATCGAAGCTCTCCTGTGCCAGCCTTTTGTCTCACTTCAAATTGTAAAGGGGACCAAACCACATCACTGGGATGAGAATGGAGGGATCCACTGCTGGAAGAGCAGGAAGGGGTGGTTAGGGTGTCTGTCTCAGATGTGCAAGGTGTAACTTGTTCAGATCTAGGCAAAAGTGACAAATTTGAGGCTCTCTTGGCCTGTGGCAATTTAAGGATATATTTTGGAGAAAAGGCATTTTGTTGTGGGGCTGGAGTTGAATGACCAGATTGCAGATGATGAATTTTGGAAGATACATCCCCAACATTGTCATTGAAAAGTGGTACTTTTGCTTCTATTTTCACAAGACATGTTTTGTCATCTTTATGTGTTGCATTGTGCAAGGCAAAAGAGTTGCAATCACTTCCCCTTAATTCAGGCCCTAAAAATCCCACCAGTGAAGCTTTTGAGATACCAGTTGAATTTGAAAGGAGGTCAACATCACCGTAATTGAGAGCTTTTGTGGGGAGTTTCATTGTTTTCATATATTCCACATTCTCGGTACCTCCAGTGGATTCATTAATTCCTGTGCCCAATTTTTGCTCTTGTGCTTTACTGGAGAATGTCACTGGAGCTGTGGAAAGACAGGGAGTGCCAGAGCAGTGGGCTCTCTCTGCTTCACTTACTGCACTGCTTTCGCTACCAGGACTAGGGCAGGACATTGAAATCATATTTGGTGTCGTCTTCTCCACTTCAAATTTCAGCTTTTTTCTTTCTGATGGTAAATTCTGGGATTTCCCTGCAGTCTCTCTGCTGCTGCAATGGACCCACAGGCCTTGCTGGCCAGTCTCCTTAGTCCTGCGATGGCCTCCATAACTGTGTGTGGTGCTTTTAGAATCTAATTCAAACGCACTGGATTCTTTCCCAGGGCTTGGTATTTCCCAGTTGCTACTCTGTACTGGCAAGGAGTCATCATTCCTTCTGTGACAGCTGGGCTGACACTCAAGATTTTGAAGCCTGAGCTCACAACTGCTTGGAGCTCGCCCTGTGCTGCTGAGAGCTGTGCGCTTCTCTCTGTCCCTGCCACTGGGGTCTTGGAAAGTTTTGCTCCTTATGGTCCGTGCACAGGCATTTGTGGTATGTGATGTCTCCATTAGGTAGGACACACTGTCTGCAGTTTCCTCAGAGGACACATTCTGCAGAACACGATTACCATCAGTACAGGTTCCTGATTTACCCGTGTTTGAAGCTGCTGTCAAAAGGGAGGAATGACTGTCACTTACAGAGCTCCTGGCATCTCTTTCCTCAACAATTTCAGTGCTGCTGGCTGATTCCTTTGAGTCAGGAGTGAAGCTTGTAATATCTGTAATCTTATCCCCCCTTTGTTTCATTTTCTTGGCGTTTTGACTGCTTTTCATTTTTTGGTAGATTTTCTTAAATGTTTCATCTCCATACATTTGCCATTTTTCTTGGGAGAACATCTTTAATTTCCTTTGATTGTGTTTCTTATTTTTAGCACTGATTACTTCTCCAGCCCCAAGCTTTTTACTGCCTTGCATCTCCTCTGAAGGAGGAGGATGATCAACCACATTACTTAGTGGCAAATCATCCACGGCTGTTTGTCTGACTAGAGCTCGGGGATGGCTATTAGGGAAATCCACTGAATTTGCAGCAAGATTGTTGCTAGGCAGCAAACCAGCAGTGCCTGTGTTTACAGACTGCTTAGTAAGAGAAAGTGGTTTTGAGCAACCTGGTTTGTCCTGTGCCATCCTTGCTCCCTCCACGAACGGCAAGGAGTTGCTCCGAGTAACAGGCACAGTGTCAATGGTCGTGGAGAACTGGGTGGGAACTGAATGGAAAAATATTGGCTTGCATTTCTCAGGGGGTGCAAAGGTAGACTTTGCTGAACAAAGGGCAAGATTCTTTTTCCTATTTACATCACAAGTTCTGATATCAAAATGGAAAGAGTCTTTGTATGTGTAAGGCATTGGCAGGTCGATGCTTCCCTGTTTGGAAAGGACAGTTTTCCTGGGCCTGACATTGTCTAACTGGGTATCATCCACCACACTTTTGTTATGAGAAATAAGTTTTGAAATGTGCTCTTCCAGCCTCTTTTTCTCTAGCATGGAGGCTGCAGCTTTCTCGGCTGCCTCTGGCTTTGCACTGCTTCCGGAGGCACACCTGGGGCTGCTGAAGGCAGTTTCGCTTTCCAGCTCCGTGCTGTGCTCACACAGGCTGTGCAAGGGGCTGGGCGATGCCATCTGTTGTTCTGTGCTGTCAGAGCGGGACAGATACCCCGAGTCAGTGCTCTCACACTTCTTCAGCTTGCAGTCCAATGGCTTGTAATCCCACTGCTTCTCCGAAGAGGTTGCTTGCTGCCTTTGCAGCTGAATGTGCTTGTTGGCAGTTGGAGTTCTTTGTTCCTGCATCTTCTTCCTCTGACACGGACCATTTGGCAAAGCTCCTGGAGATGATAAACTGCGAGGTTCTCTTTCAGGAACCCCTTGATTAGCCTTTGAACTGAAGGATTGATTCGTCGTTTCTTGATTTTCTGAAAAAACTGGTGAAGTGCTTGTTGCTGGCAGTGAAAGCTCGTGAAGTTTCTTAGTGTCTGGTCCAGCACTGGTCTCTGAACTTGGTTGTTTCATCTGTATCCCCTTATCCTCACTGGTGCTGCTCAGTGGTTTGCAGCCTTGGCCTGAGGTGGTGCTCTCTGCTGATCTCCCGTTTTGCTCTGATGCCCCACTGGTGTCAGAGTCTGAGGGCAGCCTGGTGTTGTTGACGTGTGTTTGAGTTCTCCTGTGTTTGTACAAGTTGCTCTGAGTTTTAAATGCGATGCCACAGGTGGTGCACGGAAAGGGCCTCTCTCCTGTGTGAGAGCGAATGTGCTTCTCAAGGACACTTGGCTTCAGACAATCTCGTCCACAGTGTTTGCAGATATATTTCCCAGCTTTTTTGGATTTTCCTGGGCTTCCAATAGGTGCATTTACACAAGAACTCGGTGATGATAAAACTGGTAAAGTGCTGACTATGCTCAATGTTAGACTTTGCCCAAGTTGTTTCTGAAAAACTGACTGAGGCCGATCTGGGCTTTCTGGAGGGACGAGTGGGTTGAGGATGAGGGGAATGTTGGTGCTGTCGAGATGGACACAGCTCCTGGCAGTCACTAACTGCCCATGTGGCTGGAAGCATCCTGCCTGGACAGGCTGGTACAGCGGGATGGTGAGGGCTTTGAGGTACACGGGCTGGGACAGCGCCGGTTCCCGGGGAAGCACAGTGCCCTGGCCGGGATCTGAGGAGCCCTGCGAGGGCTGCAGAGAGGAGGCTGCAACGGGGCGATCTGGGGGTGCAGCTGTGAAACCAGGTGCCTTCTGTGCCTTCTGTGCCTCCATGCCAAGGGCTCTCTGCCACGTGCTTAGGTACCTGTGGGGAGGGGAAATAGAGCAAATAAAATACAAAAGTTCAACTGCTGGACTAGGAAAGTCAGTGGTTAAGAATATCACAAATCTTACATACAGTCATTATACAGACAATTACTTCATTTTCCAATTAAATTGATTCATTTTTCATTTCTTATCTAGGAATTAAAGGGTAAAGAACATTTAACACTGCATTTAAAACCACTCTTACGATCTACGATAAATACCCAAAGCATTAGAAATAAAGCTGAGTTTCAGATTTGCAAATCAAGGCTCTCAGCACACCAGAAATAATACAATTTTAATTTTCTGGAACCATATTCTCATTATATATGTGTATCATGGTTTTATATTTAATTAACATTAATAATTGTTAATATAGAAACACGGGACAATGGAGGTTAGAGGGGACCTCAGGAGGTCTCTAGTCCAAAGACCTGCTCAGAGCAGAGTCAGCACTGAGGTCAGATGAGGTTGTCAGGATGTTACCCTGTCTGGTTTTGAGATCCTCTGAGGATAAAAACTGCACACGTTCTTTGGGCAACTCTTCCAAACACAGGACAGTAAACATGGGTTCATATTAATCTGCGTTTACCCAAATTTAAGGGGGCTAAAGCCAAACGTACTGCAGCAAGTGGTGTAAAATGGAAATATGTGAACAAAAGTAAACTGATGTCCCGTTTTACAAGTGGGATTTACATAAATATGTGCAAAGTAGAAAAGATGGTATCATAGGAAAATAGTGGGAGAAATTAAAGCTGGCTTTAATTCATTTTATCTAATAAATGGAGATATTATGGTATGCTGCTTATTTTTAGATGCTTTTAATGCCAGATGAAAACATCTTCTAGACACAGTTTTTGAAAAAAAGTGAGCCTATTCTTATGAAATCTGTCCAAATATGTGCAGGGTTGGTGCTGGTCCACAGTGGTTCTTATTTCAACAAAAATTTGTATTGTCCTTTTTCTTTCATTAGCAACAAAGGAGTAAACTATCAAAATAATCAAGTTGAAAATTATCTTTGGAGGAGCTGATGGGGCACGAGCATAACCCCTTGTAATTACAGGCAGGGTGAAAATCAGGTGATCTGTGAATGTTTATTTCTTACTCAGCTTTACTCACGGCTCTGTATCAATTTACTGCTATGAATAATGGGCTGTTCTTGTGCAAATAGTCATAAAAAACCCCATTTGGAATAACATAATCAGTGGCTAAATTTGAAATCTGCAGTTTGTTGCTTTACTGCACAAGCTGTAGTGGCTTTTCTGTAACTTCCTAGGATCATTTTAATAGGTAATCATTGCTGAGAAACAGTAAAAGGATTACTTAAAAACACTTTGAAATTTGTACTGGTTCCATACCAGAAAGCAACCTGTAAAATGAACTGATGTGTGCACAGCATTGTGAGATTTTTCCCTTTCTCCTTTCTCATGAATGTTATAAATCAAGTTCACTTATCACACATGCACTTTTCTTGTCCACTTCAGAGATTTCTATGTGCAATAATCACTTAAGTGGCTTTTTGCTATAGGTAATGATTATATTGATGGAAGAATGTTAAAAGAATATGGCTTGTTAAAGAAATTAAGTTATTATCCATATTGTGTAGTGTGGTGAACACTACAGGAAAAAAGTGGATTTCTCTGATTTGCAAAGTGATGTTATCAACATTTCAAGTCCATTTAAGGTTGTTCTGAAGTTATACAGGCACTTTTAAATTTTAACACAGCAAACAATGAAAACAGGAGCAAATGATAAGACACGAGCCCATGGTACTCACAAACTAAGCATGCAGTAGTTTTTCCAAAGATGTGGGGGAAAAAAGAAGTTGAGGGAAAAAAATACACTGCAGAGTCCAGACTCCAAGAAGTGAAGCCTAAATACCCTGCAGCCAGAACATCCAACAAGTACCACACCAGATGAAACAAGTCACAGTGGTTGTGGTCCCCTCCTTCCCCTGGAGAGAAGTGTGGAAATACATTTCCACATATTTTACATTTCCTCCCAGTCAGCTCCAGTGTCACAAACTACTTCTCTCCCTGAATATCCCCATGGGCACACAGAGCTGATGGGCCCTTCAAGGCCAGCCTGAGTCAGCAGGACTCACCATGGCCAGATGTTTTTCATATGAATCCTGTGGTTCCCAAATACCAGAGACTCTCTGTAATTTCACTTATTAAGTTTCTGGGGCCCAAAATTCAGTGTAATTCTGAGAATCATTTCAGTGCTCTGCAACGGTCCACAAAGAAAATACCCAAGTGGTGGCAGAAAATTTGAAGAAAAGTTTTAAACAATGCTAAACAAGTAAAGTAATGGTGACACACAAGGTCATTATTGTTAAGAATGTAATAACACATTTCTACCAGCTGTGGTAGTTTCCTGCTTTTCACAGCAAACAAACAGACTTTCTTCCTAAGTGAAACTGCCCTGACTTGTATTCTACTGGGGCAAATACGATCAGACTTTTCACATCTGTTGTTTATATACCGAAAAAAAGCCACTGTATTTCTCTGTACATTGACAAAAATAGCTCATCTCAAGCTAATTCTGCCTCAAGGCTCATTCTGGGTAGTCCTTGCCTAAAGTAGGAAAACTTCCTTTGTTGATTATCCCCTGAGCTCTGTTACTGAGCATCCACCTCATGTTCCCAGCTGTTTGCAGCTTGTGGCATTGAACTACCAGCATAAGAACTTGATCCTAATTAGATAAGGAAAAATAAACAGAACTAAATGCAGGATTTGGCCAGTCCAAAATTATCTAAACTGATTTCCTAAGCTATCAAAACTGGTCACTAAAATTCCATTTAAATACAATTATTTTGTTTCTAGTTTGAATTCTAGCTTCAGGTACACAGCATAGATAGTCCTGTGGAACACTGAAAAGTCAAGAAGTGGAAGAGTTTCAGATAAAAAATCATTGTAGCAGAAAATGTCTTACTCACTTTATAAGTATAAAGTATTTTAATAGGAAAGGGTGATATAAAAAACTCATTTTAAATCCAGTTGTTCCTTTTTTATAGAATCTTTCTTGAGTTTCAAATACATTTTATAAAACTTGTTTAATTTTGTCAGCACTGTTATAATAATCTTGGACTACACAAGTGAAAGATTTTTGTCTTCTGCATGTCACATGTAAGTGCTCTGTCAGCTGTCCTTCATTATTAATTAAATCAATAAATAAACATTAGCTACTTATTTCCAGCACTTCCATATAATTTTTTGACACAATATTGAGAAGAGCATCAGTCCCTAAGCAGATGCAAAGCTCAGTTGCTCAGTCCCCACCTTGGTCCACAGGTATAACCTGGAGACATGACAGGTTATTTTTGTAACCCCACAGAAGCAGGTTTTCAACATTCTGAACATACACAATATACTCAGTTATACTACAAGTCTTTGCCTTTCTAAAAAGCTTTAGGTGATCCTTACCTTAAATAAACCAGAGAGCAAACAGAGTGGAATCCTCTTTAGTCTGGAAATAATTTTAGCTCACGTACCTTTGACTGAGCCAGGCATCTCAGCAAAAAAGCCTCATTTCTGTCAATACTTGATGCAAGCAGAGAGAAACGAGGACAAAGACTTGAAACAGATTAGAAGTAGGAAGTTGGGTGGTTTTCTTTTTTTTTTTTTCTACATTGGTGTCACAGTGACAACCTTCAGAAAACAGGAAGAGCTGAAACAGGAGAAAATGAAGTGACATTTCAATCTCTCCGTATCCTTTATCACTCTCTGTATAGGAACACAGAATCTTCACAAAATGGGGATTTTGTGCACTGCATTCAGTTGTACCATTCCATGAAATACACTGACACAATGGTAGGCTTTTTTCTTTATACCCCTAAAGGTAGTTTGCTTGTAACGAGGTGGGAAAGTGCCCCAGGAATGTTAGAAGTGTTTAGGTCATGCTCGACAAACCTCCCTAAAATTTGTGGAAACTGCAGGGAAAACAGGATAGGGGACAGTCAACAGCAGTGAAAAGATCATTTTAAAAGATTAGATTTTGTTTGTGGGTTGACGTCATGAAGAGTCCTCAGGTAACACAGTTCAGCAGCACTGAGGGGTCCTGGGAAGGGGCAGCTCTTCTTCACCCAAACACTTGTTTAAATTATGGACTGGGATGGCTACGCCCTCCACTGCTGTGAGACTGAGTGAATCCCAAAGTGGAATATAAATTCGCAATAATGTTACAAAATTGGTATATCCAGCCTGAAAAATTTCCTTAAGAACATCATATTTTGGAAGATGTAGCTTTTAATCTTCCTGCAATGAGCAGTTCAGACACTGCAGCCTGTCCCTTGTAAACTGGATAGTGGTGAAACTGTGAAGTTCTGATTGTCCAGTATCCACTTCAGTGCAAGCTCTTTCTTTTATTAATTCTGGTGAGAGACTGATGCTGGAGGCCCCAGTGGATCTTCATTCCACACAGCTTTATTGATCCTGGAGACTTTTTCCTGTTGTTTGGATTGCTTTCCATTTGTTTCTGGAGCCCTGATTTAGTAGGCCTCTAGTTTTGGAGGTGGAGAAATATTTCTGTCTTGTTCTTCCTATCTTTCTTGCCTATCATCTATTCAGGGGGCAGAAAAGCTCTTAACAAGGCCTGGTGTTGTTGCTCAAAATCCTTCTTGTTTCTACCATAGCCTGAAATGCTCCCAGTAATTGGTAATGGCACTGCAAATGCTTAAAATCAGGGAATCTAGAAAATACTTGACATTCTGAACTGTTTTACAATGACTCATGCTTCTGCTCTACAGACTGTCTGTCCAGATGGAGAGAACTACATGCAGCAACTAGTTTCAGCTCTGCTGGGAGATACTTTCCTAAAGGAATGTGTTCTCACCTCTGAGTGAGATCTTCTGGAGGATTACTGCATGCTACAGACAACAAACCAACGGGGAAAAAGATGCACATCTTATAATAGAACACTGGCATGAATCAAATCAGACAAACAGATGATTCTGGGCATTTTACATAACCAGTCAAAATTAGTTTCTCTTCAGTTTGATCGTATATCTGCAGCCCATTATATTTTAATCCACTTTGAGACTGACTATTATTTAGTTAAGATGAATTTACTTAAAAGGGAGACTTGTTTTAAACAGTACTAATTATTCCAGAAGTATGCTGGAACTAGGAACAAATTGAAAACATGTGTAAGCTTTCAAAATTCATTACTTAGACCACTCAGTAACATTCTGCATGCTAAAGCTACAAACTTCTTATCCTGAGATGCTTGAAGAGGTAATAATTAATTCAAGCAAGTTACAACTGAAGCAAGTGCCTGTGTGGATATTTGCCACTATCACACAGGTTTCAGGGCTTAGCAGAACCTTTTGAAGCTTGATCTAAAAATCTCTAAATCTTGAGTAAGTGACTCTGGAATCAGGCTGGCTCCACAGCATCCTGTGATTCTTCCCATTTATATGGATGAACAGTTGCTCTAATGGCTAGAAGGAATTTGACCTGTGCACATAACACAGAGGACCAGTATTACACTGCATTAACTCTGTTTGGAATGAAGTTAAATTTTTAATCAATCTATTTTTGTGTGTCACTTCCTAAGATGGAATCTCTGTGCAAGATTACTTATACTCATTTAAGTTCAAAACACTGTCCTGCTCAGAGAAACTTCTCAGTTGTCTCAGTGTACAGCAAAACATCTATTTTAACTGTGTATAAAGATCAGCCACGGCCAGGTACTGCCCAGGAGGGAGTATGTGGGGCTACACTTTGCTCTCATTTCATGTCCTAAGCAGGACTCAGGGAGATAAACCCACAGCCCATTGTTATGCATTTCTGGGTCCCAGGTATCTGGGAAAAAGGCACCATCCCAGGTGTTCAAATCCCTGCAAAGGTACAGAGCTCTGTCAGAGGGATGATCAAGTGAAAGCAGCAATAAGCAGCTTCCTGTGCTAATGAGAGAATAAGATTTCGAAGATCCTACGTGTTTTAAAGAACTTTTCAAACTGAAACTAAAGCATCTTTTAGGATTGTTAATTACTCATTTTTCTTCTGAGGACAGTGATGCTGAGACCAGCACACAGTATCTTTCTGTCAGCAGAAGACATAGACACTGGGATTTGCATTCCCCCCACTGCTGGCACAACGTGCCAGTGTTTGTGAACTCCCCTGGCTGACTAGACAAAACTTCCACTTAAATATTAGTATCATAAAGTAATAGTGAACCACAGGGTCTGAAATAAATGTTGTGCAGGTACTTTAAGCACCCCTTCTCTGATGGAAACAGAGTGTTTGTGAGTGTATCCCAATTCTGGCACTTTCTAGTTCTCCGTTCCAACAAGCCAAATGGAACCGATACCTCTCCTGATTAGCCCAGAAATCACCGTTCATCTTGTTTTATTTAAAACCTGTTTCTGCCCTCGCTCTTTTCTCAGTTTGACTTCGTATCTTGAAATGTCTCATAACAGAAGTACTGACTTCACCTTTTCACTTGTTCTTATGGGATGTGTCTGATCTCACAGCACTGCCAGTTCCACCTGCAGCCTGCTGGGACCTTTGAACAAAGTTGGGAGCCTCAGTTCCCTGCAGAATTGGGCTGGAAATGTCTCATTCCCTCATCTTCTCAAACCTTTATAGTCTTTCAGTGGTGGCATTTTAAATTCTGACTTTGGGAAATCTTACTGGTTAGTAAGAAGTTCGCTGTTCTGAAGTTTTGCCTCGTGTGTTATAAAAGTATAAAGCAACTATAAAACCTGCTGCCTGAACTTTGAAATTCTTGTACCATAACCTGAGGACAAATATTTTTGACACCGAACTTCCACAATTGTGTAATATCAGCAAAACCGACTGGGCTTTTTTTAACTATTATTTTTCTAAACACTGTACCATAATACAATATTAAAACCTTCTCTTCATCCTAGAACAACAACTGATTTCAACATTATTATACAGTTTTCTATACTTTTTTATTCTCCTTTTCTTGAATGTCCATAAATGAAAACATTCAAAAGGCTTAAATCAGTAAGAACATCATAACCTAAAATATATTTTAGTGTGGAAGTAAATATTTCATTGGCTTTTTTGATCTCTTCATGCAATTTATATCAGCGAATATTTCCTATTCTACTTCTTATACTACTACTTTTCTCAGCTCCAGTCATAAGAAAAGCTTTCTAGTTTATTATATGTCTTTATTTTACATTTACACCACTTATTTCTAAAAAGAAACATATCTAAAACATCTGTTGGTTTTGTAACACTGTTGGTGGCTTCACAATGAGGAAAAAAAGTAGGATTTTTAGTGCTTAAAAACCTCCAAGGATTTTGATTGTTTCATCCTTTCATCAAATTTGCTCCTGTGCATTTCCCACGTTAGGAAAGAGTTAACAACCTCCAGCCAGCAGACTGCAATCAACAGGTTGTTCTAACAGAAAAATAATAACCCTAATACATCTTTTAAAGTTTAGGAGGTTGGACTAAATGATGAAAAAATACCGATTAAAGCCCTCTTAAAAGCTGAAGTGGGGCCAGAACTGAAATGCTTTGTGTTTTAGGAAAAAATCTTTCTCGTTGCTAAGTGAAAGAACCATCACATTAAAAAAAATTAGAACTTTAAAATTTCTGCCTTACCATCTCGAATTTAATTATCTGCCCACATAGAACGAGAACGAAACACTTGCTAACCTTTAGGTGGCCAATTCACAGGCAGGTGGAGAGGTTCAGGTCCCTGGAATAGCGTTGAAACAAAAGAAGCATCCTGTTTTTCTTTTTTCAGTGTCTCTCTCTTCTCTCTTTTTTTTTTTTTTTTTTTTTTTTTTGGAGCGTTTGAAAACTGAAGGGTGGGTGGTGGGGTGTGTGCAAAGAGAGGAGGGGGTGAAGTCAGCCCACGCTGGTGTAGGAAGAGTTTTAATGGCCGATGCTGGTAATATGGTTTGCCTGCTACAGTGTCTGCACTACTGCAGCTCTGTGTGTGGGCGTAAAGAAATGACACGACTGGGTTTCAAACCATTACACTGAAGATTTGCAAACAGTTAAAAAAAAAAAAAAAACACACACACACAACCCCATCAGGCACAAATGAAAAATTATCACTTTTTGCCTTTTATTTTTTTTCTAAGGTTTGTTTGTTGCTTTTTTTTTTTTTTAACTTAGGCAAGTTTCTTCTTCATCCTCTAAATTAAAAAAAAAAAAAAAAAAGGTAAATTAAGTATTTAGGAAGGTTTTTAGATTTTACTTAGTGTGAACATTTTGTTGTGGGTTTTCCTGCTGTTTTTTAATTAACCTACAAGGGCTTGTATTCCAGAAGGCTGTCCAGATTTCCACGGTAAAAGTCTTCAGAGCACACCTGTATTTCTGCCTTTGGACGTGCGAAAGAGGTACCCAGATCTTGGTAGCACCAAGTAGCACTACAGGATAGACAGAGCAGCCACTCCACAACTGGCCAGGTAGGAAAAATGAGGCCAGGACTATTTCCTTAAATATTCCACAAAACACAGAAAAGAAAACATGCTGGCACCCACTTTTGTTCAGTAGTCCAGCAATGCCTCAGGTTTACTCACCCAAACTGGGCAGAAAACAGACTTGAATGTTTGTTGTAAGTACTGGAGACCAACAGGAGTGAGACAAAAGGGGATGTTCTCTGTAATATCACGGGAAAGGAGAGGAAAGTGCTGTTTAAGCTGATGAGAAATTGCTGACACAAGACTGCATATAAACAGTTACAGGCACACTGTTGTTGGGAGGGACAGGTGGAAGGTTTTTGTCAGACAAACAAGAACACTTCTCAAGCAGATTTTTTACCACAAAGAGTGAAAGAGAGAAAAAACAGTTTTAGAAAGGAGCTTGAAAACTCCAAGGAGCCTTTATGCCTTGGCTGCTCCATGATAGTCAGGGACTAACACTTGTTAAATATATATCTTCATGTACTTTGAGAGAAGACAGCCAGCTTGAAAATCATGTGCTTGGACAGAAGGCTTGTGCATTCTGGAGTGGAAAGGTTTAGGTGTCTATTTTCTATTTTTTCAAATATTCAAACGATCCCCAAATCACTCAGGATTTCCATTGCCTTTGATGTTGTGCTGACAATCAAAAGCAGGGAAACACAGGCAAAGAGGGTGGGAAAGAGGAGACACTTTGTGATGCCCACATTGCTGTTTAGTGCAGGGTATCCCTGGCAGTTCTCAGCCCATCTCCTGCCCACAGGGTGAAGCAGGGAGAGCTCCCAAGGCTGAGGACCCAAAAGTGGATGCCAAATCAGCACAATTTAGTGTGTGAGTGAAAACAGCAAGACTGGACTTGAGGACTTCAGACTACTAATGCTGAACTTTAACTAAGACTCTGATAAAGGGACTTGAGCAGTGAATAACGCAACAGTGAATGAAAAACGACCTTCAGTTCTGTACCTGGTAAAGCTCTCAGAGATATTGCCACCAAGACACAGCACTAAGCCTTGGTACCAAAGGGGGTCTGGCTACTGGCCACAGTAGAAGCTTGAATTCTTCTTTCATGTACACACTAACAGCTGAGGGCAGCTCCAGGAAAATTTTACTGGAGAAATGTTTGTGGCCTCAGCTGATACAGAAAAGTGAATGTTTGAAGAGAGAAGAAATCTGGCTCCCAGCAGGGCTCCATTCATGCAGACCGAGTGCCATTGTGCAGCCTGAGGAGGATTGCAAACTGGAATTGCTTAAATCAATTCAGTGAAGTTTAGTAACAAAATACACACCCTGAAGGAGTAACTCTGAAAGGTTTATGTGGCATGGACAACTATGTATCCTGACCCTGTAGATGTCGTATTTCCAAGTCACCATTTCTGCCTTGGTTTTGGCCATTTTGCTGCAGGTGAAGTAACACCTAGAATGTCTAAATGCACCTAATCCTCCACTGAGGACTGCTCTCCATGAAGAACCATTATGAAATATTGCTATTGGTTATCATAAATGGCAATATTTCCCTTATAGACATGAACTCTGAATGTACAGAAATCATGGTTGCCTTCACAACTTTCACTTGACCAAAGGCACATTTCCACCATTAGCATGACTTTTTTTCACAAAGATCACAGCTTTGTAAATTCACAGAATCTCTTAAAGCAACTATTAAAAGTCTGGAAAAAAAAGTAAGTATAAAAAAATTCAAAGCATTCCAGTAAACAGGACAGCCAACTACTACTCTCATATCAATAATGCAGAACACCTACTAGGATTCATCTGGCACTTCTGTCTTGTTGAGCCAGCAAAAACCACCACCCAAAGAGGACAGTAACTCTCACAAACTGGTCAGGCCATACAGGAAAAAGAAGTCCAAGAGAAAAAAACTTAAAGACAAAAATGTGCTTGAACAGCAAAAGGGAGAGATGTGGCTGCTTTAGAAGCAAACACGAGTCTCCTTGCCAAAGAAAAGCCAGTTCAAGGAAAACTAAAACAGAAGGCAAAGTAATGGATCCCATAGGGAAAAGACCCAAGGGCTGCTGAGAAAATGCAAAGGCAGTCACAGCACTGAAAAGGTTCAGCTGGGTGCACACACAGCTCAGTGTTTCACTGAGAATGGAATGTCTCCTTTAAAGTGCTTGGGTTCCTTTCACAGCCCAGCAACAGAGCTGGACTCACACCCAGGGGAGAAAGGAAAAAAAGAAAACAAAAAATCCAGCCTCAAACCACCTTCCATTAAAAACCCACAGATCTTTTTCTCCAAGTTTAGATTTAATGTGTTGTAGGTGAGGCTCTAAATGTTGAATCCTCATATGGTTTGATTTGGGGGTTATTTGGTTTAGATTTTTAGTATTAATTCACCATAAACAGGTATGGTGAAGGACTGTTTTATAAATTAATTTACGAGGACAGTCTACAATCCAAGAAAAAACTTGGACATCAGAGAGAAAAGGCAGATGTGTGAGTCCAGCTTTGCTTCTAAAGCATCAGATGATTGGGTGGGAAAGAAGATCTCCAATTACTCCTCCTTGCTCAAATCATCCTTTTCCTGACAGTTAGAAGGTTAAAAAGTGGAGGATGTTACGGTGCCTCTTCTACAAAACAGATGTTTTGCAGGAGAAATACAAAGGGTCTTTCCAGGTCTTATAGATTGCTGGATTAATGAGCGGTAATTTCTCTTGGATTAATGATTAATTTTCAGGCATATATCACATCATAAATATGAGTAATTACAATTATGACACACTTAGAAGCAATGTAGCTGTCAGAGAAACAGTTGCTTCAACTCAAAAAGGCAGGAAGGTTTGCTGGTTTGTACGTGCACAAACTATAGACATATTAATTTTTCCATCTGTTTCTGACTTGTCATAGAAAAACAGGTAACCAGAACTACTGACAGTAATTAGAAATGTTCTGAAAACCCCCAACTACACTAACTTAAATGTGTTTTACAGAAAAGAGAATGGAATTTGACAGAGTCATTGATCATTTGAACCAACTTTCAGATCAGTGTCAAAACCAGTAAAAGGAAGCATCAGTAACCATAAATATAGAAACAGAGCATTCCCCTCACCGTGACCCAGACCAACAGCCACAGGTAGACTGTCCCAGTCCACAGTCCACACCATTCAGCCAACTCAGCTATTTTGATTTTTAATTTTCCCTGTAAGTTTTTTATGTAGTTGTGTCTTTTCTCAACATGTTGTCAAGGAAACCCTACATTCCTGTAGCTCAGTATCCAGCTCTTTATTGCTGTAGACACAAAATAATTTAGGGTTTTGAACCAATTGATACACCTGCCTTCCCACTATGAAGGGATCTTCACTTGTACCATAAGCTGGATAGAGTTAAAGGGAGACCTTTTTTTAAAGTTCAGTTCTTCCAAAATGCCTGTGGGAAATTTGCCAATTAATTCTTCTATTTATTAATTTTATTAATGATTTTACATGTCAATATTCTGTTAGGCTATATGCTATCCACTGGAAAGCAACTCTATAATCTGACTGGTGTCTTCTCGTTTACCTACAATTCCTCTCTCGTTTTATTATCTTTGAACAGTGTTTAGTTCCTCTGACAAACCGTATTTTGGGATTTTGTGAGAGCTGCCAGCTAAATTTCAGGTACTACTAATTAAGTTGCAGTTGCACACTCCTTGGATCTGTGTCATAATTTTACCTAACCTTTAGACGGGTTTTCACTGGGAGAAGGGGTACTATGTATAAATCTATATACACGTACACAGAATTTATGATGCACTCCAGAATTTATGATGCTGCCCTTCAACCTCTGGGTGTGCAGTGGTGGTGTCTGCCCTGCCCACGCTGAGCTTTCTGTGCAGCACATGAGTCAAACTCGCACTGCAAAGCACCGGGCCGGTCCCAGATTTGGCACCAATCATTTACCTCTTGCCTGATGTCTGAGAAGCATTTTCAGCACGTTCTGCACAACACTCACCTGCTCCAGGCACGGCCCAGAAGGGTTCTGCTTCTTATAACAGGCTTTAAAATGCCATTTCAATTGTTACCCTCACAGTGGGGGACACAGAATGCCTCGTGCATGGATAAAGGTGGGAAATGGGAAGGAGCACTTGTAGCTTCCTGGCAGAGTGAAGGCTGTCATTGCACTGGACTTGTATTTCAGTTGTGTGTGTCATGGGAAGAGGTATTTCTGTCCCTCTCCCCTTCGGGTTTCATGGAGCTTTGCTTTTATCTGTCGTCAAGGAAACACCAGGGTTTTTTCCCCCTTGCTCATTAATGTCTGCATTTTTGTTTCCATAGCTACAAAGGAACCTTAGTGTTTTAAAATAGCAGTAATTGGATTACCATGAGTTTTTGTAATTTATTGACACCATTAATGGCTCCGATTTTCAAAAGCAGACACCGAAATTATATCAGCAGTTTTTCAGCTATTAACATGTGTTATCTCCTTGTCCTGAAATTCTGGGTACATGCTAAGAAAAGTCTCCAGCATCCAGACACTCACTGCACCCAGACTCAGGCTCCAGACGTGGTGCTCTGAAATTACTGAAAATACTCTGCTTTTTAGCTGTATTGTGTTTAATTTCTGATGGTCCCCTGCAAAGAAGTGCAGAAGTTCTGTTGTGAATCTGCTCGGTGTCAAGCCCAATATCTAACATATTACAGATCCTTTGTAAATTTGACCCCAGTAGGATAATCTGGGAGAATTTTTACAGCCAAATATCTGGCCAACTCAGGATACAGGAATATGGAAAAGCACAAAGAATTGAGAGCACCAGTCTTGCTAAAACTGGTATTACTTAACAGGGACAATTCATGTTTTCTTAAGACAAAAAGTGACTGATCTCCATGTCCGTCTGTGGCTGACACTCCTACCACACTGAAATTGTTCCTATGCCATCTTCTAACACTCCTGATTTACTTGTTACCATTTACTTGCTTATTTGAAGTGCTTACAAAGCACCATAAGTGCATGTTCTATACCCTCACCCTTTCTTTCCATCATCTCCAGTCCCTCCTGCCCTCAGCCTCAGTAGAGGACAGAGCTGAACTCACTGTATGAACATCCCACCAGTGCCACCACTCTGAGCCCCAGCCAGGAGACACACTCCAGTCCCACAGTATAACTTGATTAAAATTAACCAACAGTTTAAGAAGTTGTAAGAGGAGGACAGACAGAATGACTGGATACCACCTATTTTTTTCTAGAAAAAAAAAAGCTAAAGAGAGTCACCAACCTAAAACGTTTACAGTGTAGGTATAAGAAAAGGGTGACAAGTGGCTAAACACAAATAAGTGTGAAAAGGAAGCCTCTTAAATCTAAAATATTAGTTCTTATTTTTCCTACTGGATTTCTGTGCATCCTTGAGGCTCAGACATTCCATTGCCATAGAAACAGTATCCTGTGTCTCTGAGGACCATCCTGTAGATGCTGTTATGGAAACAGTCATCTCAACAGCTCTCCTCATGGTATAGATTTCAGTGATTGTGTTTGTAAAGATCCATTGCTAAACTATCCTTTCAGGTTTCATTTTAATAAAAACTAGGTCTCTGAAGAATTGAGCAATTTAATAAACTCCTCAAGGCTGCTCCAAATTAAAAATACAGCAATGGAACAAAATGTATAATAAAATTACAGGGCCCTTTCAATAATTACCAACCTTTCCAAATCTCTGTTATTAGCAAAGATTTGAGGGAAAAGATGGTCTGTCCTCCCCAACAGTCATTAGTAAAACTACTTCAGGAAAGCAAATTTTCAAGTTGTGTTCTGTGCAAGATCCCTTCACACACCCATCCTTATGTGCTTGCATGGGAATGAAATTCAAAACATAAGAAGGTGCAGTGAGAAAATGTGGTTCTGTGGACTGAACTGGGAACTGTGAATTCTTAAATCAAGGTGAACCATTCCCTTGTCTCAGAAAAGCCATCTAAGTCAGATTTTGAAAAAGATAACATGTGAGTTGGAAGCTCAACTCCCACTAATTTTTTCCTGGGAATTGAGTCCTTAGCTGATCCTAGAGCTTTGAGAAAATCTCCTCAACATTTTCATGTTTGTAACGTCTGAGATACTACTACTTACGTATTTCATACTTCCTTATTTCACCAGACTACTGTGGGCATGAGGAATTTTTATTTCCTTGAACAAAGCCATCAAGGAATCTGAGACACAATTATAAGGAGTTATTTGAGTTAGTGGTCATTCATCACTTAATGTGTCACATGTAAATAGCTTCCTGCCTAATTATATAGATTCTACTGTTTAGTTACTGCATCTTTAGATGGTAAATTCACATTTTTTATCTTTATCTTGGCTTTTTTAAAATCAAAGTCATCCACACCAAGAAGGTCCTTTCCAACCCAAACCATTCTAAGAAGGTAATATCCTATTCTTTATTCCTACACAAAATACTAGTTATTATGGCTTATGAAGGAAACATTTCCTAGCAGTGAATATCTGAATATCTCTGACTAGAGATAACATTTTTCCTAACATTTCCTTTAATAGTTTAGAGTCTGTGAGCTTTGTTGTTTGAGACGTGTCATGATTGCCAAGGAGTTTGTTCTCCAGATTGTTACATGTAAAGATTCCATCTTCCCAGGGCTGGTATTCCCTTAAGTCTCTGTGAACTGTCACAGCTCTCAGTGCTTTCTCATATTATTTCTGAAAAGACAGATTAAATTGAAGTGCTCATTTTAACTAACAAAGCTGACAGGTATAATCCCATTTTGTTCATCTTCCAAAAATTCCAAGTGTTTTAGCAAGGTTAGCAGTTGTTCTCCTTCTCTTCATTTATAGCCATGATTTTCAGAAAACAGAATATCTTTTTTTTTTCTTTTGGTTTAGTATCTCAGTTCTTGGAATGCATGCCTGTGCTGAATAGATTCTCTAAGAGGCAACAAAAAAATACACTAATTAAAAAACAGATGACAAACCATACTCTTAATATAGGCATTTAAAAAAAGCCTACAAGCAGATGAGGTAGGAATTACTTTTTGGAAGAAAATCTTTTCTAAGTTAGCACAGAAGAGATTTAACACCTGAGGTTGGCCTAAGCCCTAATTCTGCAGACTTTTTTTCATGGTTTTGATCCTTGCTATCAGATGGATAATTATTGAACCAAAAAGAATATTCATCATCACTTTTCTAAATAAGGGTCTTTCTTACAGGTAGTTGTAGTTAACTTTTGTTTAAATCTGTCCAGATTCCTTGTAGGAGTGTTCAGATGGTTTTGAGAGTACTCCTAATTTTAGGAGGGATTAAGATATATATATAGACAGATAGATAGATAGATATACATATATATATATGACACTCTGAAACACACATTTATAAAAGGAACAAACATTAATTGTGGGGTAACCAAATTAAATAAGTTTTAGTTGCTTCTGATACTGGGCTGTCTCCAAGTTCTGTGTTTGGTGAAGCTTTGTGGAGGCTTTTTATTAATATCATAGTTTCACTCAGAGCTTGCCTTGCTGCTGCTCTCCTTGCTCATGCTCTGGCAGCAGCAGTGGCCCTGTGAGTCCATCTGCTCAGGGAGTGCTCAGCTGGTCACACACTATTTGTTTTTTTGGTTCCTATGCTACTCATACCACTGGACATTTGGGAGCCCTGGACTTAGAATGCGTATCTTGATTAAAAAGAAGAGCTGCTGTAGATGCTGTGCTCTCCATCTTACCTTTTTATAGACCTTGGGTTTTAATAATTACTGCTTCACAGTATTTTATGTATCTCAGAGAGTTTTTGAATGCTCAGAATTTGTCACCAGTAGAAAGTGTGTATGAAAACTCCTCATTTCTGAGCAGGAAAACCGTACATTGACACTAAGAAGCTCAAACTCCAATTTTACCATCTTATTAATCATGAACCGATGGATATCCTGTTGATTCAGTGCAGTGGAACTGACAGAAATATTATTTGCTAGTGCAGAAACTTGGAAGTGGTTCTTAAATGACTCAATTTAGAGAAAAAATAAATTGAGGCATCTGGTAAGAAAGTGCTTCAATGTACAAGGTGCAAGACCTAGGTATGGCAAATTACATTTTAAATGGTTGCTTTGTGAGAAGACTACTCATTGTTAAAACTACATTTGCAAATATTTATTCCTTTATGAAATATTTTTAACTTAAGTTTGTGGCTGTTAACATTTTGGACTCCACAAGCATGTAACAGAGAGCATATGTACATCCTCAGGAGATGGATGGCATTAATCCAAGTTGGCTTAATCATACTGTGATGAGTGTGAGGCTTTCTCAGTGCTTGGAATTTATTTCTTTTTTTTTCATTTAGACATGTTGTTTATTCCTTTAATTATTGCTGAAACACTAAGATGCATACAGCTTTGTTTCAGCATCACATAAGTATAGGCAGTAGGATGATGGCAAAGCTTTTTTCTCCCAAAGGGCTCTCTAATTAATCATCGCTAATGAAGCTGCACAAATTAACAATAATGAGGTGGGTGAAGGCCTAGAAGTGTCTCAATTCCATATCAAATCCATATCAGTGCACCTGTTGTGTGCACTGAACACTCTCCATCCCTGGTACAGTGAGATGTGAGAGTGTGGAGAAAGACAAGTGTCTGAGTCTGCAAGTGCCCAACCTCCACAGCAGGATTAAGGTTGTGATGATGTTAACTTGATGTTTTCCACAAGTTCCATAAATGGATTTTTACAGCTCATATGTTCTTGTAATATTTACCAAATTCTTAAAACCTCTTTAAGTTGTTGCATTCATTTTACTCCAATTTTCTTTCTCTTTGTGTACAGGCCTGATAAATGTGTTTGGCTTCGGATCAGGACAGTTTTAGAGGATGCAGTGGAGTTCTTTTGCAAGACTTCCAAGACTGTAAGTATTCCCACATATTCCTCTCACTTTCTTTAAGTGCTATGAGATTTCACCATTAAGTTTATAAAAAAACACCTGTAGTGAGTGTCAGACAGAGGTTACAGGACAGTGCAGACTCAGGCAGTTATCAAGCTGGACTCTGACAGATTTGATCACACCACCTCATTGCCTTTAATTTTGACTTTTCTTAAATGGAAATCTATTATTTTAAATTAATGAAGATTTTTATGGAGTCTATTTGTTAGTTTTAAATGTTTATTAGAGAACACCATGAAAAAAAGTATTTTTGTTCCAACTGTACCTGAAGAGTATTCTGTTACTTCATTTGCATAGAAAATTCTTGCATTCTGTTTCTATCTTAAACTCTCCTCTTTGATTAATATTTTTATTTGTTTTTCTTTTACAGTTTATTCCTTTGGTGGGATGAAATAAACTCATGAAAAACTCCTAGGAGGTACTTGGAAAATAGATGTATTTTTGGAACAGGAAACTATCACTGGCCAGATAAAATATCAAAACTATTAAACTCTTGGAGTGCCTCATCCCCAGAAGGACGAGGATCACTTTCAGGTGCAGTTTTTGACTCTCTGAAGGAGACTGTCAGTCCTATCCAAACACCAGCATTTCTTCTCAGCTTGGAGTTGGGAATTCCTGCTGTCAAGCCCCGCTGAGGAGGTTGGGACTGAGCCTTAAGTTGCTGTTACTGTTAAAGATCTGAGGACTGTGGTCCCAGAGACAAGGCCTTGTGCTCTCAGTTGCTGAGACTGGATCCTCCCCCTCCCAAAGAGGTGGCAAATACAATCCCAGCACTAAGGACAGCAGAAAGAGTCTTAAATCCAGGACCTACCTGTTCTGTAGCCCCCAAAACTTGGAGCAAAAATGATTTAATGGCTTGCCTTCACCATAGCTCTGTGGTCAGCCACTGACAGATGTAAGTCAGAGGTGTTTAAAGACTGTTTGGTTTATAACTGATCTGATAATTGTCTTGGTGACAATTGTCTGGGTAAGTCAGCGCCGGTGACTAAGTGGCCACTTCCATGCAGTAGTTTGTGTATGAGGAATTCTCAACTTTTATTTCCACGTTGTGGTTTCTTTAAACCATGTCCAAAGATAGCTGATCAAGCACAAGATTTCTGAAACAAAGAGCTTGATACAAATTTTGGACACTGGAGCAAAGTTTGAAGACCATGAGTTGTGTTTGTGATTTAACACGGAATTCTGACCACGACCTGTCGTCGCTGGTTCTTCAAGGCTTTGCACTGAAAGTTGCATTCAACAAATGTTTGAGAGCACAGTGTGCTTTTATAAGAACTGTTGTCTTTAGAATTACACAAGGATCAGATAAGGGGAGAAACATGATTATTTCCAAACAACGTAAAATCATCAGCATTTTCAAAGTACTTTAAAATTTGTGGTTTTGTCTTTAATTGTGCTGTTACTGTGCTTGCTCATGAGTTGTGGGTGATAACATGTGATTATCATCTGCCTACTTGATCACATGCACATTTGTGATGCTTGCAAGAGAAAACATTATCTGGCTGGTAACTGTCATATTCTGCAGAATTTAAGAGACTGTTTCCCAGACAACAGAATAGTCAGATTGCATCCGTGAGCTGTGCACCGCCGGGTACCTGCACTCCAGTCAAACACCTGGTGGCAGCTGCTGCTCCCACTAATGACACAGACAAGATGGAACTGTTTGTACAACCAAAATCAACCTGCCTGAACTATGGAAGTCAAGGAAACTGCACAATCTAAACAATAAAAAAAAAAAAAAAAAACGAAGTCAAAAATTTTAGGTCTAACAAGTCAAACAGCACAAATCCTGAGTCAGTTTTTAAATTGAAACCAGATCATTCACTAGCCAAAAGGCATTTAAGGGCCATGGTTAAGACCTCTGCTGCCAGGCATTAATCCAAGGGCAGCTGTATAATGTGGTAAATCATTTCCCTGTGGCAATTTGAGCACCTTAAAACAGCCCAGGGAGCAGGTGGAAGGGCCAACACTGGAAGCAGCCAGTGCCCTCGGGGTGAGGAGGTGAGTTGGGCAGCTGGGTGGGATCCTGTGTGCACTGGGTTTGCATTTTGTGTGCTGTCAGGTGGGAGGGAAAGCTGGTAAGAAAAATAATTATTTGCATTCAAATTATATAAACAGCACCAGAGCCTGGTTAGTGTAGGCAGTGTTAGACAGTGTGGTTCCCAACTGCAGTACTCGTATCACATGCTCCATAAGGGAGGTATATGAGGCAACAGCCCTCTGAAGGTGTGCAGCTCTAAGACTCTTAGCACATTTATGGCAGATGAATAAAATAAAAGGCATCTGACAACCAAATGTTTGTCCCAGGGCTAGTGCCAGATCATTGTATTAAAAATGCACATTTTTAATATGCCCTAACTTAAACTCTATGTTCTGAAGCAAAGATAATGTCTGGGTTTGAATTTATTGAGGGGGAGGGGCATGATATTGATGGGATTTGGGGTTTTTTTCAAGGTGGAGGGTGTTATTCGGGGAAGGGAGAGATATTAAATTCTAGGTAACAAAATCTCAGTCTCCCCTTGATGTTCTTAGCTCTAATTAGCTAAAACCGACTGAGCTGTAGCAGTGTGGCCAATTAGCAGTTCATATCCCATGCTGTCCTTTCACATCAGGTGGCCACAGGTTTCTGAAGATCTTATCCCAAGTTTTTCATTTTTTACTTGTTAAGAATGACTTCAAGTGTGAGTGGAATAGTAAATTCATTTGCTTATAGATCTTGTGCCATTTGGTCAGAATATCCTGTAACCTTACAGCTGGGGTGTGTCATTCCCTCTGTGGGTATTATGAGAGATCCAGGGTAGAATCTGATGGAAGATTTATCATCTTCTATACACCTCTTTCATATCTAGTTTCTGACTGCAACTCTGCCTTTCAGAGCTTCTCCAAGAAAAAGCAATTCCATGGTCAAGATGAAGAGGCCATTCTCTCTTCAGCCAAAAACTACTTTAAATCCTTTTGGAATATGCATCAGCTCCTGTTAAGAGCTTCCTAATTACATCCTGTGAATGCTATCCTAGGCTTTCCTCACTGCTTCCATAATTAAAGTACCAAACACTCTTCTCTCATATTGAGTGCACAGGTTTACAACAGGACACTTGCACTCTGAATTGTTCTCAGGTTTTCCTGTCTGGAAATCTCAGTTTGCCATTACCTGAGACATTGGATCTGCTTTATTTAAGTCACATCCCTGAGAGTTATGTGGTGTAATTGTGCCTGTGGTGACAAGTATCTGCAAAGGAAGGAAGAGCTACTTCATCACAGATGAGGACTTGTGGAAATTGAAGTCTAAAAGACTGTTCTTGAGCATGTGAAGCCCCATGGACAGGGAGTGGAATACACAGATAACACATGTGATCCAGCCCCCTCTCGTGGTTTTTTCCACACAGAAGGCAGGAATCGATCCAGCCTTATTTCTTAATAAAAATATAAACACCTGTATCTTTTTCCTGAAAGCTGATATGTTACTGCTATTTCATCTCTTCTTTGGGGATGGTAGGCATTAGTCTCAGGATAGAAGATGATAATCTGTAAAAATGTTTATTTGCATTTCATATGCAACTGGACAGCCAGAACACGGGGGGTTGGGGAAAGGGATTTGTTGGCCATTTCTATAATCTGATTTTTCTTCAAATTGAGGGAGGAAGAGCACTAAATACTAAAGGATAGAAAACTCCTTTGGTAGATTGATAAAGTACAGAAACAAATACAGGCATTTGGTTGTCTTACACTGATCTGTGAGGGGTTTGGGGTTAAACCAAATTGCATGATACTAACAAATAGCAAGTCAGTGTTTGTTAGTGGATGAAGTGGATGAATGCACTGAATTTAGAGAAGTGTTAAATGTCTTGCTAAAGCCAAGCTGGCTCCAGTGGTTGTTCTGGGGCATGCAGAGCATTGGCTAAATCAGCCCTGGCTCTGCAGCACTAGCAGGGCCTTTCTGTGATTTTTCCATTTAATTTCATTTATGGTTCACTGTGCAGAAAACAGGAATTCAGCTGCCCTGTTCCCTCACAGTGCTCATCCTGGCCATAGGAAGAGCTGTCCCAGAGCAACAGGAGCAGCAGCTGGAGATCAGGAGTAACTGCCCTCAGGTGGCACCTGTTCCAACCAGCTCACACAGCGTGGGCAGAGCTGAGGATGTGCTGCACAGCTGTGGGTTGGCAGTGCAGCTCCCTTCACTGAGGCTGTGAGATGGTGTAGAGCTCAGGGGTCTTAAATGCTGTTTGCTGCATTCCCATCCTTCCCCTCTGCCCGGGGTCAAATGATGAGTACAGGCCTCAGGGACAGGAATTTGGGATGACATCAATTATGAAGAAGGGAGGTGAAAGGCTCTGGAGTGGGAGGCCAGCTTGCTGGAGCAGTGGGAAGCAGCTGGTAGGACCCAACATCAGCAGTGGAACTGTTAATGCCACACAGACGACATAAAACTGGTAAAGAATCGGGTTATTTTGATAAAAACACATTTTCAGTATCGAAGAGGAAATCTTTTTCTCCCACCTACATTTCTTTGAATACTCAAAGGGATGCACCAAAGCATATGAATGCTAATCCATGGTACAGTGTTCTGATAGTACTCTGTTCTGACACAGTAAATGTATCCTCATGTAAACTCATTTGCATCTAACACCATTTTTCCAGAATGTTATATGTTGTGTAATGGTGGCATTTCCTCACTGGTGTCTCCTTTGGATCCTAATCAGAGATCTGGAAGGATTACAATTACTTCAACACTCCTATTAAAGTATGAGGAAACCTAGAGAAGTTGGTACCATCCTACACTGGAGCATTGCTGTGCTTTCTTTCTGAAGAGTATTTGCTTATTAAAAGTACCATTTGCTGTGACCTTTTCGTAATGAGATGTACTTTAACTTGCAAGGCATTAAAGAGCTGATTCTGGAAGCAGAGAAAAGGAGCTTTGCTATCCAACAAAGTTCTTATAAGAAGTACATTAAGGAACATAAAGCCAAGCATGAACAGCCTCAGATACTGAATTTACAGCTAATGAAAGAGTGTTTATAGATGGGACCTGTAAGAGTTGTATAATGGAAGTCATTGAATAGGTTTGTCTGGAAAACATTGACAACGTCAATTCTCTGCCAGTTCCACCGTCAGACTGACAAAGGAGTGGGAACTTGTTTTTCCAGCTCAAGAGCTTTGAATGGTTTTCATTAATACTGCCTGTGAATACCAATATTTCCAACAGATGAAACTTGGATTTCAGACCAAAGAACTGGTGCAGTGTTGCTGCAGTGTGGCTGTATGTCAGAAAATGACAGGGGAAAAATATACGACAAAATTCAATTTTATTAAGTGTAAGAAACAGTGAAGACCTCAGCTGTGATGTGAAGTGTTGTGATACCTGAAGCAGGGGAAGCAACCAGAGCCCACATGCTGCCTATGGCAAGGGAGTGCAGCAGGGAGGTACAGAACTTTCCCCACTTACTCTTCTGTGTCTCAGTCACCTCTGCACAGTTTGGTTCTGGTGATCCATTGTGAATGGCACTTCTGACTTGCATTCATTTCACTGAGAAGTGCAGCTTGAATCACTGCCATTGCCACCAAACCCTTTTCAGGTTAGAATTCAGTGACTTTTTGTACTGCAGAGTGCTCTAGTTGATCTCTGGAACAGGGCTTTGAACCAGGGTGATGTTTGCTCTCCTGAGACACAGTATCTGTATTTTTCTTCCAGAAAGCCAAACCCACAATCGTGAGGGCCTGATTGGGTTTGACAGTCTGGACTTTTGGTACCCATTTCGGAGTGCAGGAATGATCTGGACCTAATGCTGGAGATAAAGCACCTTTTGGGTTGTGAGTTATTTGCGCTTTTCAGTCAAAATTATGGCTCTTTTATGAGGCCGCTTCAGGAGGACAAGTCATGTCTCTCTGCTGGCAAACACGGGTCTGGAAGAAACATAAAAACATAAGCCCTTGTTCTGCAAATAAGTTCTTTGGGACCTCAGAGCACATTCAGACACAATTCCTAGAGCCATTTCAAGTATTTCTTAGTCACGCCAAGGAGATTGCTCTGCCAAAATCCATATGAAACATCTGATCACAAGGCCCATTTTGTGCATTAGTTGCCTTCAGAAGTTGTAAGCAAACAGCTCCTGAAAGCCATATATGGACTAAGGAACCTCACCATGGGTTTCCACAGGGTTTTATATTCTTTTGTAGATGTCCATCATGGTCCTCAGTGTTCATCTTGGTAGTGCCTGGGACTGGACAGAATTAATTGAAAGAATATTTTCTTTGATTTCAATTATTAGACATATAATGTCAACATATAGGGGGCAAGATATTGAATGTCACAGTATTAAATTCTTGGTCATAAAGATGTACAAAATATTCTCAAGATGCAACATCACCAATGTAAAGAATTGTAATGTTTAGGATGAGGATGTGCCACTTTTTCCTCTGCAGTTACAAATTTTCCTAAAATCTGGCTTTATTATTTATGATTTTGCTATTCCTCTTACGAGTCAAGTTTATAAGTCATTCTGCCCTTGATATCACTCAAATACAGAAACTTAACAAAACTCCTGTTTAAATAACCTGAAGTTTCTGTGAGCAAGAACTGCTGAAATCTAGCTCCTAATCTGCACCATATGTTGGCATGCTTCTTTCTTGGAGATGACATTTTGCTTTGCTTCCAGTAGATAACATTTCTTTTACAGAAAAATACTCTGATGAGAGGCTAGAGGCAGACTGATGGATCAGGGAAGGGGCTATTTAAGGGTCACCATCTTCCCCAACTGCTTGTCACACTGAGACTTCTCAAAAGGCTTTGCATTTTTAACATCCTTTGCAAAATTCTCCAGTTGCAAAAACAGCTGAGTGACTATTAAAACTACAGTGGATTTAGAACTGATCCTCCAGAAATAACTCTGTACATTATGGTAGATCACCAGCATGTTAATGTCTAGGATGGTTCCTGTGAGGTGAGAGAGTTGGGAAAAGTAACATCAGTTGGTATCTCCAACAATAATTTATTCTCTTTGCAGCTCTCATTTAACCATTTGCTACTGACTGAATCCGGTATCATTAAATAGTAGTTTCTCTGTAACACAGCTGATGGATTTGATGTTCAGTGTGAACAAGAAGATGCACAGGGGACAGTCCCTGAATGTGAGGCCGGGATTTCTGGCACTGGGTGCAGTAACCGGTCTCTGGGAAGTTTCTCTCTCCCCCTTTTCCCTCGAGGCAATTTCTGATGCACTCATGAGCGCACAGCGGTCGCTCCCCCTGTGCTGCGTCCGTGAAATGCTCTCCGGCAGCTTGAAGAAAAGCAAAAATTGCGGGACGTTCAATAGTGCCGAGAATTTTAGAAGAAAACGCGTGATGCCGCGCCAGCGGACACGTGGGTTTGTTTGCTGCTGCAGCTGCCAGAGCGTTATTAACATCGTAAATCAGTGGGGTTTGAAACGGTCCGGGACAGTTGGTGGAAACCCTTCCACGCTGGGACAGCGCGGCCGCCGGTTATGAAAGGCCTTACAAAACCCGTTACAAAAGCACTTACAAAACCACTCACAAACCCCGCGGGCCCGCCCGGGCGGTGTCACCCTCACACCGCCCGCGGTGATGTCACACCGCCGCCGGTTACGTCACCGGGCCCCCCCCTGCGCCCCCTGCTGGCCGGCCGCGGGAACTGCGGCGTGACGTCATCAGTCACCTGCGGCCGCGCTGACGTCATCGGTCAGCTGAGGCCCCGCCGCACCCGGCGGGACGGCCCGGGCGGGCTGGGCCGTGTGAGCCGCGTGTGAGCGCCGGCCCGAACCGAGCCCGGCCCACGGACACTCACACGGACACTCGTGTTTCCGACACGGCGGCCGCTCCCGCCCCGCCTTGCCCGGACCGGGACGGCCCGGCCCCGTGACGTCACGGCGGCGCGGCGCGGCGATTGGCGGGCGCGGCCGGCGTGCCCCGCGCAGGCGCGCGGTGGCGGCGGCAGAACCGGGGCGGCAGTGCCGGCAGTGCCGGCCCGCGGTGCCCAGCGGCGGCTGCGGGGGAGCGGCCACGGCCCGGCCCCGCCGCCGACATGAAGATCTGGACCTCGGAGCATGTGTTCGAGTGAGCGGGGCCGGGCAGGGCAGGGCAGGGCTGGGCCGGGCGGGGGGGGGGGCGGCGGGGCCGAACCCAGGCACGGCGGGGCTCCTCCGGGCCGGGGGCTGCGGTGGATGCGCCTCCCCGGGGCCAGCCCCCCGCCCCGCGGGTGCTCCGCGACCCCGCCCCGCTCTGGCGGCCGCGGCCTCCCGTGACCTTCCTTGCGCGTCCTTGCGGGCCCGGGGTCACGGCCCGCGGGGAAGGCTCTGGGACCGCGGCAGGGGCTGTACCTGTGCGGGGCTGTACCTGTGCGGGGCTGTACCTGTGTGCTGTGGACGTGTGCACGGACCCACCCGCTGTGTCGGCGCTGCTCAGGGCTGTAGTGCTGCCCTCGCCTTCAAGGGGCAGCGCTGAGCGAAGCACGCTGAGGCCCTTCATGGTGTCGGGGCTCAAGTGCTCCAAAAGACCTGTGTGTTAAAAATAATCCGAGGGAAATAATCGTTAGAGGAGAGTAACAATTTAATAAATAAATGCAGTATTACTGAAATCGGGATGAAGCGCAGTCTTTAACATTATGTCACAAGGAAACGTTCTTATCAAGTTATAATATAATAGGACACCGGATTAACGAGGTGTGTTGTATGCCTGATTTGCATGTGACACTGTCCAGTCCATGAAACAGAGGTGTTTCTCTAGGAAGGATATGTGTAGGGTTGAGAAGCGGAAATGGAACTGCTTTAAAAACATAAATCAAGTGATATGTGTCATTCAGTTGTAATAGAAACCCTGTTAAAACTGAAGGTGTACAAGTTTGTGTCCTGCTTCTGTTTTGTCAGCCACCCCTGGGAAACTGTGACCACAGCTGCCATGAGGAAATATCCAAATCCCATGAACCCCAGCGTGGTTGGAGTCGATGTCCTGGACAGACACGTGGATCCCAGTGGGAAGCTGCACAGCCACAGGCTCCTGAGCACAGAGTGGGGAATTCCCTCCATTGTGAAATCGGTGAGTATTTCGTCACAGAGCCAGAAAGGGATCCCTGCAGGGAAGGGAAGCTCGTGAGCCAGGTGCTGTAATAGACGTGTATCATTTCATAACTTTAATGGTTTAAAAATACAAGCATTAATGTATCAGGAAGGCTCAACAGCAGTACACGTAGTGACTTCCCAATAGCCAGAGATTGCCTGGATCTAAGATTGCTTCCACTGGGAGGATTAATCTACCTCAACTCAAGAGTTTTCTTTTAAGTTAAACCCTAATTCTGTTGTCTTGGTGTCTGTTCAATGCAATTATCACTACTTACACATTTAAAGGCAGGAAAAATCTCATAATTAATCCCATCTATGTTTGCCTGTCCTCCAGCTCATTGGCACCTGCAGAACAAGGACATATGTTCAGGAGCACTCAGTTGTTGACCCTGTGAAAAAAACAATGGAGCTTAAATCCTGTAATGTAAGTAGCTGTGTTTGTGCAACTGCAATGGATTACAGGGTATAACAGCACCTTGTGCATTTGAAAAGGAAAGTCATCTTAAAAATAACTTGAAAATTGCATTAGAATAATACAAGTGAAAGGTTTCAGTAATGTGGTTATAGGTGACCAGTTCTGTTTTTCAGGAAGGAGCTTCTAGGCTTTTGGAGTTTGTCAGGACTGAAGCATCTGAACATACTGATGAGCAGGACAGGAGGAGTTGTGGGGGTGGTATTAAAAAGAACTTTTTTAAAGCCACTTGGTGTGGGTACACTGTGACTGTTTCCTAATTGTGTAACACTTTGCCCTCTGTACTACTCCATCTGTCTGATCCCACTGTGGAAATGTTGTTATAAATGTGGTAGCTAGTAAACGATCCAAAAAAATTAAGAGAAATAGATCAGCAAATGCTGAACTTGGAGATTTCTCTGTCTTGTTCTACAACCCTATACTTGGAGGAAAAGTGTAATGTTTAAATGCAATAAAAGCATTAGTTTTGAAACTGCAGTTTTATTTGCTTAATCCCTTTAATATTTGTATCAAGGGGTAATCTTGTCCATTGCTCTACAGATTTCATTTACAAACCTGGTGTCAGTAGATGAGAGGCTTGTTTACAAACCACACCCTCATGAGCCACACAAGTAAGTACCTCTCTGCTCTAAGATTGCTCTGAAGTAGTACAGACTTTGCTTTAAAAAATTTCCATGGTTTCCCTTGAACAGAAGTTGAGGTTTACATGGCCTCTGTTCTGGTAACTTTAAAAAAGGATTAAATGGACTGTCATTTCCTCCAGTGACACTGCTTCTGCAGAGCACCACTGGGACACTTCGGGTCATGCTGTAAAGGAGCCCAGTTCAGCTGTTCAGGGGGTGTCCTGTCTGTAACTGAGTTTGTACATCTGCAGTTTCCAGCCCCTGTTTCTGATCTCTCCGTCAGCCTGAGCAGAGACTCTGCACTAGAATGCACATTTATCTGCCTTTAGTCATTAATTTTGGAGGTTTGTGTTTTGGTGGTTGGTCGGGTTTTTTTAAGGCAAATTTAGAGTTTACTGAGTCTGTACTGCTGGAAGCAGTGATAACTCTGAAGGATCATTCTAGGGATTCTGACATAGGAGTTTTTTTCTCTCATGACTGTCAGAAATGTTAAATCCCTGTTGTCAAAGGGAATGTTTTTTAATACTGTTTTCCTAGTATTCCATATCTTGTGTTTCCACTCTTAATGTCCTGCTGCTAAAGATGGAAATGGCTGAGTGCCACTTGGACTTGGTGGGCACTCTTGGCTTTTATTTTATGAGTAGAAGCATAAACCAGTTCTGTGTTACACAACCAGGCTGGTGAGGAAATGCATTTTTTAGGGAGGAGTGAATTGCTTTCAGCAGTGCATTCTTCTTGAAACTACTCAGAATAATTCAGTTTCCTGCTCTCTGTTTCAGAACCATTCTGACACAAGAAGCAATAATATCTGTCAAAGGTGTCAGTCTCAGCAGTTACCTAGAAGGGCTAATGGCAAACACAATTTCTTCTAATGCTAAAAAAGTAAGTATGATTTTTGTGTAAAATGTGTTAACACTAGCTGAATGTCAAAGGGAATAAAAGCCTCTGTTTTACTTTTTGGCTTTGTCAGCAGTCTTAGGAAAGGGCCACATAGTTCTACTGCCTTTACTGCAGAGTAAATGCTGACTGAATGCTCAGTGTGGTGAACTTCTTCCTCTTTTTCCTCTTGTGAAAGAAGATAATAAATTATTTTTGTCAAAGGTCTCTGAATCCTCACCAGAGAAAACATCTGCACTCACTTGACAGTCTGGCACTGTCATTCTTATGCTGCCCTCTTGATGCCATCTATTAGTTTTTGCTGTTGAAAAAGGATGTACATCCAGACAGATCTGAAGTAGTTCTGTGGGAGTAATGACATGTTGTTTTAATTGAGAGTCTGTCCTCTAGGAATCCAAAGGTGTCTTTGAGTTCAGCCTCAAGAACAATAAAACAGCCTGGATAAAAGGGCTTTTGTGGATCATAATGTGAGCACTGCTGACCTAAGAGATTGTTTTCATGAAATGTAAGGCAGAACGTGTCCCTGCAGTACTCCAGTTATTGAAATAAAAAATACCAGAGGCATGTATTTCTGTACCTTTTCTTTTGTCATTTCCAGTAAGACAGGACCTAACCAATTTACTTCTTTACTAAGATTTAGACACTGCTAAACTTTTCTTTAACTGCAGGGCCGGGAAGCATTGGAATGGGTAATTAAAAGACTGAATGCTGAAATTGAAGAGTTTGCAGCTTCAGCAAGAGGAACCATGAGGAACTCGATGGCAGCAGCAGCGTTTGTAGAGAAATGATAGTACTTATACCTGCATCACTAACGAGGCTTAACGATCTGCAGCTTCTCTCCAAGCCTAAATACATGTATCCTTTGTTATTTAAAGGCATACCTGTGTACTAGGCACGTTGCAAATTTAATTTGGAGAACAGCTGAATTCTTACTAAGGCTGAGGTTCAAAGGCTATTTAATATATTGGGTCAGCTGGACCGAATTTCGGTTACAGATGAAGAGATAATTTTCAAGTTTAGTTCCTGTATGTACATGAACACTAACTTAGAATGTCTGCAGATACGAAATAGCCTCACTTAGTGATGAGGCTGCACATGGTGGAGGACACTGGCATGTAAGGCTAATTTCTGTGGAACTTTTATTTTGTATGTGACTTCTGGACTACCTCTTTTGGGACCAAGCCCAAAATTAAGCAGAATGGTTGTTCCAGCATTGTTCTGTTTGTTGATTTTTGACAGTTGTGTGACACAACTCGGTTTAACAGAAAGCTTATTACTTGATGCTTGAAATATAAAAGAATGTACAAAATATTTTTGATAAGCTTTTTAACTTGTTTAATGGGGTGAACTAATATGGTACTCAAATTATTTTTCAGTCAGAGTAGGTAAAACATCAAATTGTCTCTTACCTACCAAGACCTACCTTCTGTTCCTAAATGCAACATTAATGAGCTGGGCATGCAGTACCTTAAAATAAAATTTTATCTTTAACTTCTATAAGTATCTCCATTTCTAAAAGCTTATTAAATAAAGGGGTACAATAAGCATAGAGCCTTAAAATCTTGCAAGCTGCTACAATAGTAGGTGTTCACTTCAAAGAACCAATTAAAGACAAAAAACCCCTTGTGAATTTAGCTAAAGAGTACCTAAACATAAAAGGAAGTAATATTTAACAGTATACATATTAATCTGATCACACTCCAAAGATAACGTGCTACATCAACTGAATATTTTGTCCTTTAATTTCAACAGTGTTCTGAGTTCCAGATTAACTTGCTCACAGCACAAGGCTCTTTGTGTTCTCAAGGGTTTCATTTAGTCTTCTACAGTTCTTGGTACTCGCTGTATGTTCTCGGTACTGTCACCAGTCATTTGCTGCAGGAACTTAAAGGTCAGACCTTGCCATCCTTCCTTACATCGTGTGCCAGTGTGCTGGTAGTGTGGTGACCTCAGCAGGGGCTCTGTCCCGTGAGGCTCCTTCAGTGCGACAGAAAAATGCAAAGGCACAGCCCTGAATTAGCTGATGGTGGTATTTTGGTGCCAGAGGCTTTTCCTGGAAATTTGATTCTAATCTTACAAGTGATTTCAAGACTCCCTCTTAGCCTTTAAGAAGTGTAATGTCACCTGTCCCAGCATATTTTATTTTGCATGCCATTTCTGTTATATCAGATTGCCTATTGAGTAGTGTCTGCTGTGTAGAGAACCAGGTTATTTTCAGTGGTAATCACACGAGAACACATTCTTCTGTAAGATTTGTGTTGGGGGAAGAAAACAGGTATATAGATATATAACTTTTAAAAATTTAACTATTCTAAATATTTTTCTAAAATGAAATTATTTGCGACTACCTTACTAAATTAAAGTCATTGAGGTTTGCCATGCTTTTACAGATTATTACAACTGAAATAGCATTTCAATTTTTAAAGTATATGTGAAACTTCTGCAAAACTGTACCATCATTTCTGATAAAAATGCTTTGCTTGAAACTCATTTTACATGTTTGGTTAGCCATTACCATCAGCTGATATTTTAAAAGTTTTTTCTTTTCCGAATTTTTCTGCACTAAGGGCTGCATAGTATGAACTCACTTTGGCCCTGCACTGAAAATAAACTTAAATGTTTCATTTTTTGCAGGCATTCAACTTCTTGAAAGATAATAATTTTCTTTCTTCTATTTTATTTATGTGCCTGCATTCTCATTCTGTCAGAGTATGGCTTTCTGTATGTGGCGCTTTTTAAATAAAATTTTATTTGAATTCTGACTAGTTCCTGAAACTTTCTGGTCTATTTGGGTTTTATAATTACGAGGTGAGTAATCTGAAATAAGTGGGGTGAAGGTGAAGAAATACTCTGGAGTGAGTGGCTTCTTTTATTGAAATGCATATCTTGAAATGCACATTCACAGCTGCACATTTTTTACTTCTTAATAACTCTGCTTTTCTGCAAATCTGACACATTAACTGGTGACCACATTTCACAGTTTGCTGTGGAAAATCTTTCCATCCTGTGGAAAGATTTTCAGTCTACTTGGACTGAGATCTGTGTTCAAATTCCCTGTGAGGAATGAGGGGTGCTATGGATGAGTGCACCAGTGGGAGTGACCTAAGGCAGTGCAGAGAACCTGTGGGTTCTGGGGTTGGAAGGAATGGAGGCGGTGGGGGGTAAGAAAGGATCTACAGCTGGAGGGACAAAACTGAAGGATCAGGAGGAAAGAAGTGGAGGGGGGGAAAGGGGAAGGAACACGAGGAGCAGAAAGGGCAGAGGTGGAGGAATATGGGGTAAATAAATCAGTAAATAAATCCCTCCTAACCAATGGGTGTCAGCACCTGTTTAGTCACACAGCAGTTAACTGTAAATGTAAAGTTGTTTGCTTTGGAAAAAAGCAGAAAAAACTTGAACCACCATTTCCTACAACGTTGCTGATGTGTCTGTTGTGGTCTCTACTTGCACTTAAACTGTGCAGTCTAGCACGTTTCCAATAAATGTCAATAAATGCTAAGTAAACCTAAGCACCCATTTTCTGGTAACTGCAGCCTTTTCAAGCTGCTGACCCTGACAGATGGTGGGTTCAAAGGGAAGGTCAGCAGTCTGTGGAGGTTCACGTTTATGGAAGGATTGAAGAGTGCTGATAAAGAGCCCTTGTGTGGAAGCACTGAGTCACTTCAGAATCCTTCCCTTTGTGAAGGTGAAGGTTTTTCTTTTACTTGCACAGGACCTGTTATTTTCTTTCTTCAATAATTTGACAGCTTTGCTTTATTTGTTGCTCTAGAACTAAATTATTCTAAAGGTAAGTTTACGTGTTACAACCGAGCTGAGCTAATTGCTTACCTTCATAAAAGGAGACAATGCTCTGTTTGCCATCCCTCTTGCCTGGCTGTGCTGTCCTGCTTCTTCCCTTGGTCTTCACAGCCTTTGTTGACCCAAGTCAACTTGTTGAGCCAAAAAAACATGACCATGAGAAGTGATACAGTCTTTGTGCAGCCACCAGCAAGCACAGTGAGATGCTGAAAGAGGAGAAATGTAGGAAGCTATTGGGTGGGCTGAAATTATGTTGCCTCTGCAATGTGTATTGCAATAATTTCATATTGCATCTACTAGAGAGAGTATTTGATGTTTGAACAGTAAAAATTATAGCTCTGTAACAGTACCATTGTTAAGTTAAAGTCTTCCTTCTCAGACATGTATATTACAAAAAGTTCAGCACACAATGGCTTTTACACATTTGCTCCAGAACAGTCTGACAGTCCTTTAATCAAAAAGTTTAAAAACAATGAACGAAAAAAATAGTATCAGCTAGATAATATACATATAGTCCAGCTGAATATATCAGCTAGAATACAATGAAATTACCAACATATGTGGTATTTTCCTAATCATATACCCCTTCCTTTTAACACCAAATTAAATGAAACAATTGCCCTTGCAGTGAACTTTGATGTGCCTAGAGCCTGTTCAACTTTGTAGATGCCTTGCTAAGAAGTTTGTTTTCTAATATGGCAAGTAGCAATATTTGAGTGAGTTCTTGTCAACAGTTTGTTGGGGGACCATTAGTGTCACCTGGGTGTTTTTTAAACTTTTATTCAATGGTAGCATCAGCTGTGGACAAAATGTCTTACGTTATCATGCTATTCTGTCATAACCACATTTAAAAAGTAGCATAGCCAACACAAGTCAATAAACACATTAAAAGAGGAGGTAATGGACAAGATTCTTAAAACTTGTGTACCTGAATTCTGCTCTGCAGATCCTGGGTCCCTCCACAGGCTATTTATGCCAGATTTTGTAGAATGGACAGCTGAGAACTTGGATGACAGTGCAAAATTACTTTTGCTTTGAATCCAGGTGTCCAAAAGTTAAAAAATAATATCTTCATCTGCTTCATCAACTAACCTCCAAAATATTGTCCTGTAGTAGGAAACAGCACAGAACTGCAACTTTACCTTAAGATTAGAGCTGATTTTAGGGTGTGTTTTCTGCTGATGCTCTGTGCAGAGTGCTGTGCTTGGCCAGGAGATTTACCAGGAGATGACCCGCATTGTCATCAGCATGGCATGAATTCCAGTGGCTGTGGAACAGATTAGGGTCAGCAGCAGAGAGAACAGCAGAGCTTTACCAGCACAGCCCAGTATGGCTTACCCAGGCAGAGAAAGGAGATAAACCTACAGCTACCCAAGGTAGGAAACGTTATTACTGACCTGTACATTTTATACAATGGTGACCATGATTCCATGTTTCTTCACAGTGTTGTTTCACAGGAAAAAGTGCAATAACTGCATCATTTTCAATGAAGACAGAGGGAACACAGTGAAGAGATTATGGAATTTATAGCCTGTTGGACACCGGCTTTTGGTTGTGTTGTAATTTGCCTTTTGTTTAAATATTTGTTCTCCCCTATAAAATGCACTTGAGAAACTTCTGAGATTAAAGATAGTCACAAAATTGTAGTGGTTTTATATAGCAAGGGATTTTTAAGGGCTTAATTATTTTTATGTTTTATTGAGAATACAGGGCAGCAAGCAAACTTGTAATTTCATCATAAACTATGCATGTTTATTAAAATTCTTTTGGTTTGCCTTTTGATCTATAAACATCGTACTCTTGAAAGAATTGCAACGTTTTTGCAGGAGCTGTAAAATTACAGAAGCATTATCAATAAATATTAAATGCACTCAAGAACTTTTTGGGGTCTCATCTTTGGTACCTAAGCCGCGTTTGTTTTGTTTTTTTTTAAGTTTGGTAATTTTAATGTTTGCATAGTAAGACAGGGTTCAACTTCAGCCCCTGTTCAGCAGACACCTGCTCCAGTTAAGAGGTGACCTCAGTGGGAGCGCAGCCGTGGTGATTATGTTAAATCCATTACCCACGCATCTGGACACTGCTTGTGTAATAACAGGGGCAGGGCTGGGCTGTGTTCACCTGAGGAGCTGCAGCTTTCTGAGGGATCACTTTGTTGGGCCATAAAATATGTCTGTGATGACTGAGAAACTTCCTGTGCTCTCCTGTGCCCACAGAGACACAGAGACACCAGCGGGTTTCAGCTCCGCTTTGCAGCAGAGTCTGGAGACGAGAGAAAGCAGCTGTGGATCAGCCTCTTGACCTACTCAAACTATAATTAGATGCACCTTTATGAACTGAAATATAAGCTGTTCCCTTTTTAATCGTATGTCTGTCTTCCATCACAGTTTCTCTTCAGGATATTTTTATTAAACAAATCAAAAATTACTGTTATCGCACCGGTTTTATGTCCAGATTTATTTTCATAGAATCAAAGTAACAAAATAAGACCTCTTTTTATCTGAAAAATAAGTAGACCTAGAAATGTGTGTCTCTTGGACACAGAATCAGTTTAGCATACTGCTGGCTTCCAAAAACAATCCTGCACATGCTGTGCAGAAAAATACCGTTTTCTTTGCCAGTTTCGTTACAATCATCAGGAATATCCATATTTTTTAGTTGATGTTATGAATCAAAAGGAAATAATCCCTCATATCTTTATAGTCAGAGGCCCAGCTTGACTTGCTGCCCTTTATAACTGTGTATTTGTTTAAAATCTCTCTCCACAGCCAGTAAGCAGCCTCAGATCTGAGTATCCCGTGGTATTCGGAAAAGAAAAGCTAAAGTGTTTTAATTTCCATTCTGTTACATAACTATTATTTTATTCCAGACCTTCAGGACAGGGAGATGGCATTTGACAGGAGGGTATTCTTTGTCAGGCTGTCAAAGATGCTAAAATCTGGTTGAAGAAGAACATTTGCTCCTGCCCTGGTTCCCTGGGAAGGAGCAATGCTCTCAGTAAGACTGTGAGCTCTTATTACTGGAGCTTTTCTGCACCAAAGGAGAAACCACTAAGAGACCTAACTAAGCACACAGTTTAAATCTTTATTTTCAAATTAAAATCATTTGGGGTCATGCTGTCTCTTTGTTTTGTTTTGGTGTGTTAATAGAGACCTTTAGTTTAAAATACTCCTGATTTAACAGCAGTCATGTTCCTTGGCTTTTCAGTATCATCTCTTCAACATACCTGGACCTACTTGGTCTCACTTTTTTGGCCTCCCTGGACCCCTTCAGTGTCAAGACTTCAGCCTCCTGGGAACTCTTTAAAATCCCCTTTTCGGATTCTTTGGATTTATCCAGTCTGAGCTCTTCATCCTCTGTTGAGTTCTCCAGTCTCACTTCATCGTCTCTGGACCTTTCAAGTCTCCCATCTTCAGCCTCCTCAGATTTTTCCAGTATCTCCTCTTCAATCTCCTTAGAGCTCTCCAGTCTCACCTCTTCAGATTCCTGGGAGCGCTCCAGTTTCTCCTCTTCCATTTCACTGGACCTATCAAGTCTCACTTCATCAGGCTCTCTGGATCAATCTGGTGACAGTTCTTCCATCTCCTTAGATCTCTCAAGTGTCACCTCTATATCCTCCACAGATTTCTCCAGTCCTACTACTTCACTCTCTCTAGATCTCTCCACTCATACGTCTTCGTCCTCCACAGATGTTTCCAGTCACACCTCCTCAGCTTCCTTGAACTTTTCCTGTACAATCCCTCCATCCTCACCAGGCATCTCAGAGAACAGCTCCTCAACCTCCTCAGAGTCACTAGACCTCACCGATTTTAACTATTTCCTGTTTCAGCGCTCCTCTGAATTGTCTTCATCGACCTCTCAGGATGTTTCCAATCTCATCTCGACACCCTTTCTGGATGTCTCCAATCTCACCTTTCAGGATGCTTCTTCCCTCACTTCCCCAGTTTCTATGGACATGTCTAATCTCACACCCTTAGTTCCCCCAGACCTATCCACGCTCACATTCCTGGATGTTGCTAATCGCAACGCTTCAGCTTCCCTTGATCTCTGCATCTAACCCCCCTAACACATCCCCTCTGCCTGCAACCTCTCTCTGTCCTTCTGAACTCTCCTCCTTTATGTGCTCTCTCCTAAGTTCTCTCTCTGAAAATTCCTATCTGAGGAAATTTAAGGGCTTTCCAAACATCTCCTGGCATCTGAACAGAACTGGGCATGGAAACAGGTCGTACAGATCTATATAACGGTGCCTTGTAACAGCTGCATAAACACCAACATATATTCTGGATTTTTTTGTAGAGCACAGTTTCTGTCCCTGATCTGATTTCCAGTCTGCCTCAGCATGGCTGATACCTCTCTCAAATGTTAAACTTTTTCAATTCATGCCGAATTTTTATCTGTCGGGACCAACAAACGGTAAATAGAGCTGAATGTGCAAATAATTGCATATCTCCATTATGGATTTAAATCTGAGTTAATTTCACAGAATTGCAGGTTGAAGCATTTCACAGGGAGGCACAGAGAGAAAAGATAATTGTGGAGAAAAAAGCAGGTGAGAGACAGGAGGTAGGGAGAGGACTCAGAGAAGGTGTGGGGCAGGAATAGAGGGACACGGAGCTGGAAGAAAAATGTCCCATACTGCTATTTTGGCCTGGGGTGCCCATGAGGCTTAAAATAATCTTACTGCTAATTATTTTACCTATCAAATCATCGGATGTTGCCATTAAAGCAGCATTTGTATGTAACATCCCCTTTATCAATATATGTAAGTACTACAGTTACCTGTCTTGCATCCAGTGTGCTGCTTAAGTAGCAGAGAGCGGCTTCCCTTTGGTGCTGTCTTGTATCTTTTTGTTGTCACTGCTGTAGCTGGGGTTTAGAAACCAAAATATGTTCCCTTTCGATATCATAACACTGGCACCTTTCTGTGCTAAAAGGGCAGAAACATATTTGTCATAGCAAGTATTTTCTCACTGATTTAATTTTTGCAAGTTGGAAAACTTTGTTCCAATATGCCATGTCTGTCTCAAAATTAGGACAATTATGACTCATACAAAAATAAAAAAGGAAATAAGTGCACGAAATAAAAATTATTTTCTGCCTCCTGTATGCTAGTTGTTTCTTTAAAATTAAGTACGAATACTTGTAAGACGTGAATTTAAGAAATTAACCCCAAATTCAGTAGGAGCAGATATGTTTAGCAGTTTAAAAAAAACCCAAAAATCACAGGTTATTGGTCCAGATTGTACTGTCATATGCTGTCCTGCAGAAAGACTGGAAGATATTTGGTGAAGAGTTGTTCTTTTTGTTCTGGTAACTCTGTCCTGACCATGTGTGGTTTGTTTATTGCAATGGTTCTGGACTAAATGAGATCTCCAATAAAGCTGAAAGTTACCCTGTGCTTTAAAAATGGTTTGTCTCTGGATCAAAGGAAGCAAGAGAAGAGGTATGCGAAAGTGCAAGGATTTATTAAAAACCCAATATATAGTCTTCATAAGTCCTTAATTATTTAAATGAACATTAGGTTAGGACCAAACTGATCCTTATCAAATGTCATTAGAGTCTTGTAATAACTTTTTGCTTATTATACATGGAAAATTGTCTATTTTTCCCTTGTGTCAACACCTGACAATAGCTTCTAGTTTGCTATGTCATCTTTTACGGATTTGTTTAGAGTAAATAACTGGATACGATTTCAGCTGTTTGCAGAGTCTTACATCCAGAGGAATCCCATGGCAAGGCACCATGTCCAAAGGGGTAAAAACTTGAAGCCAGTCTGCCTAAAAAAAAAAAAAAAAAAATCTACATTGGCTCCACATGCCTGTATATCGTTTTCTTTCAGCGTTTCATCTAGAAATGGCACAGAGGGACAATGACAACCGATTTAAGCTGCATGAAACATCCATTTAACCACTTGCTTGGATTTGTAGATTTCAACGGGACTGCTGAGGAACGAGTTAATGTGTAACTAACATAAGCGCTGGATAACTAGCCATTTGCCTCACAGAAGACTTGGCCTTTAATTTCTGTCCTTTAGTTGATCGACGTGTGCTGTGTTTCTGGCGAATTACCGTCCCTGAACCACGGAACCCCACATATTCAGTCCCGTGATTTTGGACAGCGAGGCCACACCTGGAGGCGAAGCCAAGACCTTCCGAAACACGCCTTTCCCAGGCAGCTTTACCGGGCTGAGCTGTAAGACTAGAAGGCGACACCGCCACGACCCCACCCACATCCCCCTCAGGGCTGCGGGGCCGCCCGGCCCGAGGGGAAGGGGCGGGGCGCCCCGGGCGGAAAGGACGGGAGTCGAGACCCGCGGACGGGCCCTCTGATTGGCCAATGAGGGGCGCGGGGGCGGTCCCCTCGCGCTGATTGGTTGGCGGGCCCGTCCCGGCGGCACGCGCTGACCTTGCCCAGTGGAGCCGCAGCCATGGTGGCGTATTGGCGACAGGCCGGGCTCAGGTATCGCTGTCGCGACTACGCCGCGGCTGTGGGGGCGAGGGGCTGCCGGGGAGAGCTGTCAGCGCCGGGCAGGGAGGGCTGGCGCGGTCACAGCAGTGCCGCTGCACGGGGAAAAGGGGGTTTGGGGACAGGGGAAAGGCGGCTTTGGGGCCGTGGGGATGCGGGTTTGGGGCCGGGGGAAAGCCGGGCTCGGGTCTGACCCCGCTCTGTTCCCCCCCCCCAGTTACATCCGGTACTCGCAGATCTGCGCCCAGGCCGTGCGGGCCGCCATGAAGCCGCAGTACAAAGCGGAGGCGGAGAGGGCGGCGGTGGCCACGGTGAAAACGGTGAAGCCCAAAAAGGAGTGAAATGTGAGTGGGTGGGACGGGCCGGGTGCGTGGTTGGAGCTTTGTAGTGCGAGAGAGTGATGGTCTGTCACTGCTGAGTGCATTAGTCCCCGCTGTTTGGGGAGAATCCGCTCCGACCTTCAGGCACGGAACTGAGGGGGTTGGGGCTGTCAGTGTCCTGATTACGTGTGGAGTGCCTTAATCGCATTAGTGCAGTGGAGTGAGGTGCCCTGTCTAGCAAGCCCTGCTTTTGGGGGTTTGGTCAGGCTTTTTATGGGCTCACACAGAGCAGCTGGGGCTCTGGTTTCCATAGTGATGTGCACTGGTCTGTAGTGATGTTCAACTTTCATATTTCCTCAACTCTCTGAACTGCTGTTTCCCCTGATGAGCTGGCTTGTAAGAGTTATCTGCTGTTGGTGAAAGACAGATGCTATTTGTATCTTTATTCATGGCATTGCGTAAATCACAAGCAGCTGAAGTGTCTTCTGTTCTGAATAGAATAGCTTCTGTTCCTGATCTTAAATTAAATATTATTACCTTTTGTTTCAAATGTACCTTATGCATATTCTTGATTCAAATAACTCGAATAACTTTATATATACTCTCGTAGGAACTGATCTGTGGTGAATAACAGCAAACTGCAAAGCTATAGGAAAGCTCAAGACTCTGCAACCTGATGTCATCACATCAACTGTAAAACTTGCCTCTGTATGTAAATCAGTATGCTAATAAATGTAATGGCTGAATGTGTGCAAAGTGTCGTTCCTCTTGAAACAAAGTTCTCCATTTTGCAGAGACATTTACTTTTCACTTATGTTAAAAGACTGTTTTTATCACAGTCTGGCATTCAGTAGCAACATCTTTTTATTCTTAAGGCAAATCTCTTGTTGGGTTTCATGCTGATATTTCAGGTACGTAAATGACTGAGACATTTAATTGTTTAAAACTTTTCTACCTGCTACATTTTAATTATTGGTTTGGAAAAAAGTTTTCTTCCCTAAAATCTCTGTCAACAGAGAATATAGGGATATAATTTCAGTGATTAAAAGGACCTCTGATGGCTCTATCTGATGGAAGAGGCACACAATCCCAGTAGGGATGGAGTGTGACACTCCACCTGCTCTTGGCTGTGGGGCAAAGTTATCCTTTCATCTGGTTTGGGGGAAGTGTTGGCATGTTCCTGCTGTGTGTCTTCACATTGTCCCACTGCAGAGGAGGAACTGCAGCTTAGAATGGAATTCAGGGTCATTCCCTTACACTGAGCTCGAACATGAAGCATTACTGTTCAGAGTACAATAAACTTTCACTTCCAAGAGTATAATAAAACAAGCTCCCATTTTTTCCTGTAATTCGAAGTTAGTCCTTGCAAGAATATTTTTTTTTTAATATCAAATGTTTCAAGTATAAAAAGTATCTTACAGAATGGTATATATTTTTTATTAAAAGAATATTCTAAATACAATGTTAAGTAGAAGGCTGTGGCAAGAAACTTTTTTTCCTGAAGTCAAAATATGGTTTTGATTTAGTGATTGCCCTGGAACTTACATCTAACAAGCTACAAACCATTCTATCCTTTTTGTTGTTCTCAATGTTAGGGAAAAATTTACAGTAGTTAGTACACAGGATTAAAAAAATACCACACCAAAACTTTTACACAGTGTCACAACTTTGTGTGCTAATGTAACTCAACCTATAGTTTAAAACAGAAATAAACCACACCATGATAATGAATACAAGCTCTGCAATAATATAAGCCAGCAATGTGAAAGAACTATTAAAAGGACTTTAAAAAAAAAAAGAAAGAATGTACATATTCAGTCTTTTGCCCCATCTTGTTTCTTCTGCCCTCCCCCTGCAACTCAAGTTGCTGAACTTGTCTGCAGGTCTACATCAGTCTGTGGAGTGACAATAAAACAGACACTGCCTTTCCAGACCTTACAGATATGCACGTGTTCCTAAAACAGTTACAAGTTCACAATCAAAACAGACACTGTGTTTACCTGAGAATAAATAAATGTGATGAGTTGACAGCGTGTTTTGCTGTTGCTTATAATCCTGATATATATGTACACAGGCACAGTGGCTGTATAGTACATTCAGTATCTGGTGATTATGTACTAAAAGTGAATACATTTACAAGACAGGCTGTTATGAGACAACTTGTCTCTTTTTGGGAGCAATTCAGTGTCAACAGTTGTTTAGGAGAGTAAAGCAGAGCTGCCATCAATTTCAAAAGCACTGTGTTGTAAAATTGGAGCTGTTTGGCAGATGCAGAGAAAAGTTCTGAAGAAATGTCTAATTTTTGGCTACTGCTTTGTCTTTAGTGAATGTCAACAGGCTTATTCAGAGTGTTTTGATATTGTTTTTACGCTGCTTCCTTTTCTGGGCTCGCTTCCACTTCCACCTCTTCGAATTCCTCCACATCTGCAGTGGCATCCTGGTACTGCTGGTACTCAGACACGAGGTCATTGGTGTTGCCTTCTGCTTCAGAAAACTCCATTTCATCCATACCTTCCCCAGTGTACCAATGGAGAAAAGCTTTCCTTCTGAACATGGCTGAGAACTGTTCGGAGACGCGGATGAAGAGCTCCTGGATGGCCGTGTTGTTGCCGATGAAGGTCGCTGCCATCTTCAGGCCTCGCGGGGGGATGTCACACACGGCCACCTTGACATTATTGGGGATCCACTCCACGAAGGAGGAGCTGTTCTTGGTCTGCACAGACAGCAGCTGCTCATCCACCTCCCTGGTGGACATCCTGCCCCTGAAGATGCAGGCCACGGTCAGGTAGCGCCCGCGGCGAGGGTCGCACGCTGCCATCATGTTGCGTGCGTCGAACATCTGCTGCGTCAGCTCTGGCACGGTGAGGGCTCTGTACATCTGGCTGCCCCGAGCTGTCAGTGGGGCAAAGCCTGGCATGAAGAAGTGCAGGCGAGGGAAGGGCACCATGTTAACAGCCAGCTTCCGCAGGTCCGCGTTCAGCTGGCCGGGGAAGCGGAGCGAGGTGGTGACGCCGCTCATCGTTAGGGACACCAAGTGGTTGAGGTCACCGTAGGTGGGATTGGTGAGCTTTAAAGTTCTGAAGCATATGTCATATAGAGCTTCATTGTCAATGCAAAAGGTTTCATCTGTGTTCTCTATGAGCTGGTGGATGGAGAGGATGGCGTTGTACGGCTCCACGACCGTGTCGGATACTTTGGGTGAAGGCACAACACTGAAGGTGTTCATAATCCTGTCGGGGTATTCCTCCCTGATTTTGTTGATGAGAAGCGTGCCCATACCTGAGCCTGTACCACCACCAAGAGAATGGATGAGCTGGAACCCCTGAAGGCAGTCACAGCTCTCACACTCGTTCCTGACCACATCCATGACATTCTCAATCAGTTCAGCACCTTCTGTGTAATGGCCTTTGGCCCAGTTGTTTCCAGCACCTGAATTACCTGTAAACAGAATTACAGAAAGAACAGCCACAAAGTTAACAAGAGACTTTTCAAAGGCTACAACAAAAGGAGATCAAAGCCCATTTTGGGCCAGTTGACTCCAGTTAGTTTGCTGGCAGCATGATGTACATACCATGAATAAAGTTGTCGGGTCGGAAGAGGGGGCCTATTTTGCTGGACCGTACACTGTCCATCGTCCCAGGCTCCAGGTCCACCAGGATGGAACGGGGCACGTATTTATGGGCTGGAACAAAACAAAGTGAATGCAAATGATTGCTGTTAGAGGTCAAAGAGACAGCCTTATGATCTGCTCTGAAAAGTTCAATCCACCTATAGTGGTTTAGGTTTTTTTGAGGGGTTTTTAATTACAAATTGCTCTGCCAACACCTGACAGTGCTGAGCACTCACAGAAAGCCTCATTGAAGTACACGTTGATCCGCTCGAGCTGCAGGGGTGAATCCCCACGGTAGTTTCCAGCGATGTCAATCCCATGTTCATCACCAAGCACCTCCCAGAACTGGAAAAGGAATGATGTACAACACACTTAACAAAGATTTATTTATTTTCAGCACACTCTCCTGCTGCTCTCGTGCTGCTCTCATCCCTGATTGGAACTGTGCCTGAAGCAGGGGATGTTTTGCCATTTGTTTATTATATCAGAGCAGGGATCCTCCTCTCCTCCTCCCCAGATAAGTTCAAGAGAAAAGTTTAGTAGGCTATGTATACTGCTTAGCTATCACCTGTGCACTAATAGGTGGAGGCCCTCAATTTATTCCCTTTATAGTAAAAAAACCCCATAAAATAGTGTAAATAACAGAGATAGTAGTTGGTATGAGCTTAATAAAGAAAGTCATGGAGGAGATGGATTGTGGAGGGTTGCTTTGAGTCCTGTCATGCACAAGTGTGACTGTGGCATGGCAAAGCTGCACAGGCAAATTTTTACGTGAGCAAGGCTTTCCACGAACAGCTGCTGGTCCTAAATGTCCTATCTTGACGCTCATATGTCTTGTGCTGGGGCTCTTATCTGGAGAGCAGCCACAGCAGTGTTCATGTAGACACACCCACCCACTGTAATGACCAGGCTACTTTAATATGAAAGGTCTGCTGGGTCAGCATCCAGTCTCATTTTGAGTGTCCACATACATAATTTCCAATATGTGCGTGGGGGGTGTGTTCTTTTCCACAGGTCTTAATAGACATAAGGGGTTTGCAGGTCAAAGCCAACAAAAAAACCACCTTTCACCTCTGACGCTGGCTGCATTCAAACTAGCTGGGTCTAACATGACATTCCCTGGCCATCCACAGCTTCATGTTCCATTAAAAGAAATCAAGGTGAGATTTGTGGGAGCAAGAAATGGAGGAAGAACACAACAGAGCAATCCCTGATAATTTTTTTTACTACTTCCTACTCATAAATAAATAAAAGGATGAACATCACAGAGCAGAAGCAATGGTGATTTTTTTTTTCTCCTAGCATAGAAAGTCAGTGGTAGTGACTTCTCTCTAAGTAACAGCATTGGAGTGTTTGAACTACACAAAAATGCTCTAAAAAACTTCTGCCTGTCACAGGAGGCCACTTTGTGTCACTCTCAGAAAAAACTAACTGGTCACTGATAGCACAGGTCATCCTGTTGATTAATAAGATCCCATATGATCCGTAAGGACCCTTCCAACCCAAAGCATTCTATGATATTAATGAATATAATGTGGCAGTTGCTGCTGCATGGCTGAGCTAAAGTACTGGAATCACAACTTTGCAGCCCTTGAATTACTGGCTCCACCACTTGTCCCAGTATTTTGCAGACTAGATTAGTTCTCCTGGGTATATGAGTCCCAGAAGGAATGCTCTGGAGCACCTGTAATCACTGTGCCATGGTTATTGCAGATGAACATTAAGCTTTGCACGAGGAGCAAGCCAGTCTTTTGCCTTTCATACCAAAATACTCATCTTCCCTGCTAGCATGACATTGAATTCTCAAAAGCCCCCATGGTTGGGGATGATGTTTGATGATGTTTGACCCATTACCACTGACTGAGGAGCAATATTGAAAAGAGACCTTACCTTGGCTCCAATTTGGTTCCCGCATTGCCCAATCTGAAGATGCACAATTTCACGCATTTTGTGGAGCTCGGACCTGCTGGTGGCCACAACCTCTCACAGGTTCTCCAGTTGCAGTCCCCAGAACAAGCCCTGTTTCTGCTGCACTATCAGCTACACCCAGCACAGCCCATCCCAAGGGGCCTTTTTATATCAGAGGGACCGTCACTCAGCCAGAAGGGGAGTAGCCAACTCCTCAGGCTGCTCAGCATTTCACAAGGAGGCAAAATGCCTGTTTACTGCCTGGGGACAAAAAGCACAGGTGCTTTTCTGAGTGCCTTGGAAAGGAATATTGTCACATGCACCCCCTCACAATTAATTCCAGATCTCTGCAGCAGTGTGATGCATGCATTTATGTGCACATTCTATTTGTGTTTCATTATTTGATGTTATACACAATATATATACAAATATATGTGCATATATAGAGATTGCAGCCAAAAATGAGTGATTTTAATTTATTAAACACATGCGCTTCTGCCACATAATTTAAATTTTAGCATCATATGAGTCATACAGGACACCACCCATATTTAAACCAGTGTGAGCAGTAGCTTCCTATAACTACAACATTCAGCACATTGCCAGGCAAAATTGAGTTCACTAATAGTCATCATTCCCAGTGTCTGACTGCATGAAGGAAGGGGACAGGATCAGGACCAAAAAATACTTTGTAACACATAAATGTAAGACTGCGCTCTCAGTGATGCTTGTTCCTTAAACAATTATGAGTATCCCCCAATTTCAGCCAAAATCTGAATTAACTTGTGACTAACTTGCATAGATGCTCTCTCTCTTCATTTTCTGTCATTAAGAAATACAGCATTTCTAATATTTCTTATTTTCTTATGTCTGAGATGTGCTTCAGAACTTGCCAGGAAAATGCTAGAGGTGAACCCCCAGTTCCACTGAAGTCCACTGAACTATAATGTTCAAAAGGAAACAATATGAGGGGGAGCAGAACACGACCCAGTCATGTTGCCTGCTGATAACCAGGACCAGTATCACTGAGCAGCAGAAACCCCAGAATGGACTGTCTGCTGGAACTTGGAGCAGTTTCATTACATGTCAAATGACTGTCACTGCTTTGCAAGTGTTCCTTTTAAGGATGGCAAAAGGAACTATAATTAGGAAAGCACCTCAAATTATTTTATATAAAATGGTGACAGTGGAAGGACTTGACTCATTGAAAGTTACTACTTTACCACTCTGTGGGTTGCTACAGATAAGGAACCTCTGCGCTTCCATATTGTTTCAAAAGAAAAATCAGCTTATTCCAGACTTCCCCCCCACCCTATGTGACTTCCACTTCTCCCACCAGCCAATGAAGGAACAGACAAGTGCTCCTAAGACAGAGTTTAGCACCTAAAGTGCATTACAAAAGAGTAGTGAGCAAACATTTGTCGTCCTCTGCCAAGCTATGAGTATCCACAGTAGGAAGCAACAAAAGCAGGACTCAGTTCAGGTAGATTAGTTTTGTTTCCTTAGAACACAATTATTTTATCATATTCCAGAAGATAAATATTCTCTAAGCCATTTAGTTTACTCAGCAAGATAACCAAACCATTCTGTTCTATCGCCACATTGTCAATATATCCCACAATGGCAGTGGGTATCTTCTAAAATTTCCTAAGAAAATTCTCAAAAGGTTATTTGGACATTTACTTTGAAAGCAGATCTCATTTTATTCATGCACATATTTGTTTTCTCCAATGATCTTTAGCTAAAAGTAGTTGTGTAACTCTGAGCTGTGTATTTAATTGCTGCATTCTGGATGGGAGCTGCCTCGACACCATGTGTCAGAGAGCTGCTGACACTAAATAAATACTATGGAATGTATTCATCTACAATAGACACAGCTTATGGAGAGGCTGAAGATGCTAATTCACTGTCCAAAAAGTTTGGCAAAATAATTTCTGCAATAAATACACTGGCTGAATGCATCTACAAGGAAAGGGAAAAAAGGGAAGTGGAAGAAATATGCAATCACTTGATATGGTTTTTTCTCTTGCTAGAAATAGCTCCCTGAAATCATGTGCCTCCTCTGAAGCACTTTCATATAGAGTCTAAAAAATTATGGCACACGACACCAAGTACCTGGGATGGTTTGTGAAGTGGATGTGGGTTTGGGGCTCTTTTGCCCCTTCTCCCCAGCTGCTTTTCTGTGAACCTCCAAGCCTGGCTTTACCCAGATGTGGTCTGTGAGGAGCCTGTTTCTCTATAGATCTTGTTGCAGGCCTGTCACTCCTCAGCCCTGGGTAACCCCAAGCCTGTTAACTCCCAATGCACTTCCCAGGCCCAGCCACCACACATGTGCCGCTGCAGATTAGCGGGGGAGTGTCCTCAGGGCCGGAGGGAACATGGATGGGCTGGCTCCAGGGACTTTTGGCACTGTGGAGATTAGGAGCAGCCTGGCACTGGGCACAGCCTGGCCCACAGTGTCTATTATCAGGCTGCCAACTGCTTCCATTGCCTTGGGAGCGGGCCCCAGATACCACAGCCCTGGCCGTGGCCTTAAGCTGAGACCACAAACAAGCCAGGTTTTTGTGGTTGCTGGGCTTTTTTGTTGTTGTTTCTGATTTTTTTGATTGTTTTGTTGTTTTGTGTTTTGTTTTTTTTTTTTGTAATGCTGCCTACTAGCAACAAAAATGCCTGTGCAGGGAGGCATTCTGGGATACCTTTTGTGTTTTAAATATGGTTTGCTTGGGAGGAACTGGCTTTTCAGAGTAACCAAGAAGATTGTTGAGAAGAAAGCCTATTCAATTTGAGATAGGCCTGGCCACAGGACACCAGATAATTTTAAAGAGATCTGTGACTGGCTACCAGATGAGCTGATGCAAGTCTCAACTAACCTGGGCTGGCTGCATCAACCTTAGGAATGATACCAAAAAAACATGGCATTCAACAGGAATAAAAAGCACTTCACATTTGCATTTCAGTTAGTAAGTAAAACTATTTAACTATTTAACCTGCCTTGCTCTGGCAGGTGGTCCAAGGAAATAAGGCAGGACTGCCCACTGTAAGCCATCATCAGTGTAATGAGCTCGTGTGATTAAACAAATAGCTTTTGGTACAACCACAGTGGAAGACTGAGCAGTTCATTACCTTCCTCACACTGCAGATCTATGACCTGACAAAAACGTGGTGCTTCAGCATGTGAATTCACCTGCTGCACAGTGCCCTTACCTGGGCACTACTGCCACAACCACTCTGTCACTGTTGAGTTTGGAGCACTTGGTGAGTTGCCAAATAAATTAACTGCCCAGCAGTCAGGCTCCATTCCTGCTCTGCTCCAGGCCTTTTACAAAAAGTGCTGACAACTATGGAAGAAAAGCTACGAGGGGAGAACTGTCTGTGGTTTACTAAACCTGTTCACCAAACACGAAAGCTCCAGCTAATATACGGAAAAGAGACTGACAACCAAACAAAAAAACCCCAGCCTGCTCTCTGCAGTGTCACAGTTCCTGGTCACAGTCTGGCACAGTGCTGAGGTGTTAGGCCAAAGGTAAAGGAACCTATAGGCCTGTCCCAGATAGGAGTCCTCTTGTCACAACTCCAAATTACTTCACTTTTGAGCCCGTGAGCTGGAGACTTCCCTGGGGGGGGCTGGGAACGCGGGGTCTCGGGTTTGTTCCTCATCCCGACAGATCAATCAGCCGCCCCTGGGAAGGGCTCAGGAAGGCTGCCCTGGACATCCTGGAGCGCAGCTTCTCCCTGGGAGGGGGCCATACCCGCGGACCGAGGACCCCGGGGGAGGGTCCACGGCCCTCGCCCGCCGCAGGTGAGCGCGCCCGGCCCCGCCCCGGCCCCGCCCCGGCCCCGCCCTGTCCTCCGGCCCCTCCCCTGAATCCCGGTGCCAGCGCGTGTCCCAGGAAGCTGCCGCTGACCCAGCATGGCCACGCGGGTCCAGCCGCTCCTGCCCGTCCTCCTGCTGCTCTGGGGGGGCTGCCTGTGCCCGCCCGCCCGCGCCGGGCTCTACTTCAGGGAGGGGCAGCACTGCTACAAACCAGCCCCGCGCAAGGCTCCCGGGCTCAGGTGAGCTTTGTTCCCCTGTTCCCCCGGGGCTGGGGAAGCCCCCGTCCCCGCTGGAGCTGCCCCCCGGCCACCCCCTGGAGCTGGGACTGTCCCCCGGCCACCCCCTGGAGTTGGGACTGTCCCCCGTCCCCTCTGGAGCCGCCCCCATCCAGCCTCTCCTCGGAGAGCAGCCCGGGGGAAGGGCTGGCCGGGCGCAGCCGCAGCTCGTGGAACCCCAGCACCACCCGGATCGAGGGGTCCCCGGCGGTGCGAGGGGTCCCCGGGGCCGCTCTGTCCCCGCCGGGGTTGGCGGGGAGGGGGGGACACACGGGGACAGTGTCGGTCACGAGACCGCGGGGCAGGGCCCGGTCACGCGCCGCCCGCCGGGCACTCGTTACGAAACTCCGCGGATTCCGCGATTTTTAAAAAAAAAACACCAACCCCCCTCACCTGGCTGGGGATGCCGGCGCTGTAGTTCCTCTTCCCTCCCCGCCGCAGGACGTACCCCCGCCCGCACGAGTACCTGGACCTGTCGGCGCTGCCGCGGAGCTGGGACTGGAGGAACGTGGATGGAGTGAACTACGCGAGCACCACTCGGAACCAGCACATCCCGCAGTACTGCGGGTCCTGCTGGGCCCACGGCAGCACCAGCGCCCTGGCAGGTACGCCCTGCACCCCCTGCCCACCCGCCGGGCTACCCGCGCCCCGGAATCCGTGGTTTTCGGGAGGCCGGGGCAGCTTATCCTCACCCTACTGGCAGCTGGTGTAAGGACGAGGTGCTAAGTCACTGCAGCAAAAACCGGGGCCGAGATGTCTGTGAATACACCGGGAACAGTGGGAATGCCCAGGCTGAAGGGAAGGAGGTTTGGTTTCTGTAGGGAAAGCAAGTGGAGCGAGGCTGTCGAGGGGAGCACTGGCATGCTTAGAAACCTGTTTGCAGAAGGAATGTGTTCACAGCTCCTGCGGGTAAGAACTGGGGGTTCTGCCCTCTCCTCCATGGCAGCAGAAGATGCACAAGCAGTTCTTGTGTCTCCCTCCCTTTTGTGGTACCTCAGCCTGTGCTGCAGCTGCAGAACAAGTGCTCCAGCCCTGCCTGGGAACGAGGAAACGAAAGAAGTTGCCTCTTGTGGGGAGGGCCCGAGGGGTATTTGTTTCAGGAGCCTGGTTATTCAAACAAACTATCACAGCACACAGACAATCTGGTTTCAGCAGCAATCTTCGTATCAAACTTCTGCTTAGGAAAAGGGAAGTAGTGGTTTGCTACAGATGAAGAAAATTCTCTAGAGAGAACACATGATTTACATGCTGCAGAAGTACTGTTTGCATAGGGAGGCTGTAAGAAGATGGACTGTGAAGGACAAATAGAGGAAACTGTGCAGAAAGGGGAAGACAATGCAAGTGCGAGCAGACAGCAGGAATCATGAGGGATACATTCTTAAGAGGTACAAGAATTCAGATGTGTGATACCTGTCAGAATGTAGTGAAGTGCTAGGATAGGTAAAATACAGCAACTTGTTAATTATATAACTTTGGTTAAAACTTAATATGTAGATATGCCAACGTGTAGTTTTAAAAATCAGGGTATTTTTTTTCTTAATTGTTGTGAGTAGTTTAAAGCATTCATTCCTTTTTTTTTTTTTTTCTTCATTAAGACTAGTCTGGCATAATAGTTCCCAGTTCTGTCCAAGTATATTTGAATGTTGTTAGTACTAATAGGATTACAAGTACCAGGGTGGCACAGTTAAGACTGTTAATGCGGGGTGAGAAGCAGTTTATAAATACCCATCAGGAAGCTTTTCTGCCAAGTAAGCTGATTTCTGACAAAATAAGGCAGCAGGGTGGCAATGCCTGTCTGAGATGACAGGATGACAGTGAGATGTTGGTGTAACAGCAAGGAGTTAATTCTGAAAGCTTTTCCTTGCTTTAAGACTGTCTCAGAGCCAGTGACTTGTGTGGGCTTATGCATAAATCTCTACTCTGTGAGAGATGCTGGTGAGAGCTGGTTTTATGATGTGTATTTGAAAACTCTTTGCTGTCAAAGCCAGGAAACAGATCTGAAGTTTTCAGAAGCTTGAAGTAAAAGAGGTCTAGGGCTCTTCAAGGCTTTAGACAGATCTTACTCATCTGCATATTTTTGCTGAGTTTTTAGTGGAAAAAAACCCCTTCTATTGGAAACCCCTACTAATAACTCAGCCTGTGGTTTGAATTAGGTCATGCTGTGCCTCAGTGCTGATAGTGGAGGGTTTTGCAACCACAAGTGCTGTTGTCTGCAAACAGCTACAGGTTCAAAGAAAAGGAGACAGTTTGAACACTACTCGCAAAGTGTAGCCACCCACATATTCCACTCACAAACCCCAATTTCTTCTCTTTACAGACAGAATCAACATAAAGAGGAAAGGAGCATGGCCCTCTGCCTACCTCTCTGTTCAGAACGTCATCGACTGTGCTGACGCCGGGTCCTGTGAAGGGGGAGACCACTCCGGGGTCTGGATGTACGCCCACGACCACGGCATTCCCGACGAGACCTGCAACAACTACCAGGCCAAGGACCAAAGTATGGTGCCTTTGCTTTGCTGTAGGACTCCTCTCCAGGTTTAACAGATCTTAGTATATTAAAAAAAAAAAAGAATTTATTGGGTTTTCAGAATACTGGTTGCTGCTGTTTGACTGACAGAACAGGTTTTCTTTACAGCCCTGTGTGTGTCTCTCCTTACTCCAGACAGACAGTTGTAGCACTAAAACATGCCCAGGCAAGTTTGGACAGCTAAATTGTTTTAATTTAATCTCTTAAATCTGTGACACACAATCTCTAATGTACTGAAATATTTACAAGTGTCACCTCAAGCTAAACAAAGGAGAAATTTAACCTTTGTCTGGTCATGTATGACTGGAATGATTTCTCTGTCTATGGAGAAGCATGTCCTCATCAAAGCACTTGTGTGTATGGACTAAAAAATAGTAACTAGAGATAGTAGGGACTTAAATTGTGGTTTTCAGAAAGGTATTTAGTTCACCAGAGAGAAGACATATTATTAATATCTGCCTCACATAAGTTAAAAAAAAACTTAGTGTCCTATCTTTAATTCACTTGAAGAAAAGCACCCTCCTGCAGTGATAATCTCAATTCTGTTTTACAGAGTGTAAGAAGTTCAACCAGTGTGGGACTTGTGTCACTTTTGGAGAATGTCACGTGATAAAGAACTACACTCTCTGGAAAGTTGCTGACTATGGGTCTGTCAGTGGACGAGAAAAAATGATGGCAGAAATCTACACTAATGGGCCAATTAGGTAAAAAAGAAAATGTTTATCTACAAGTAATATTGGGGCAGAAATACCTGAAGCTCAGTCTAGTGACTGCAGTGTAGTTTTCCACTCTAGCATATGAGAGCAGCTCTGCACTGCTATGCAGACTTCAGCTTGTTTGTACATCAACTGAGCTCAGAATTCAAAACTGTTTTGTAGCCAGGCCCCTGCCCTGATCCCCTGGTATAAAAACTCCTTTCTCTGCTTTATTACAGCTGTGGTATCATGGCTACTGAGAAGCTGGATGCCTACACAGGAGGCCTCTACACAGAGTACAACCCCTCTCCCACAGTGAATCACATCGTGTCCGTGGCCGGCTGGGGCGTGGAAAATGGGACAGAGTATTGGATTGTCCGGAACTCGTGGGGGGAACCCTGGGTAAGGAAGCAGGGGAACAAACACAGCTCTAGGATCACTCTGGAGGGAAGGTGGGGCTTTTCACTTCCAGAGCAGAAGCTGCAGAGCTGGCCTGTGGATACAAAACCTAAAATTTTTGAACTAGACTAACAGTTTAAAAATGAAACTGAACTAAGCTGGAGACAAGGATATTCATCCAAAGCTACTTGATGTCAACTCAGCTCCAAATTCTGCCCTTCTGTGCAGCTCCTGTTGTGGGCAAATGTAAAATTACTTTAGTTGTAGGCAAGAATCAAGTCACACACCTGGAATGGATGAGTGGGATGTAAATCCACCAAAGCAGGTTGCCCCATGAACGCAGTGTTATACTTCCTCTTGAGTGAATGCCTACATTCACTTATAAATAATTCATATTTGGAAGACAGAACAGACTCAACAATCTCCATTTTCTGTAGTTGTGTTTTCTAATTTACAATGCAAATTCAATCCTTTACAGGGCGAAAGAGGGTGGCTGAGAATTGTGACAAGTGCCTACAAAGGTGGGAGAGGAGCAGACTACAATCTTGCTATTGAAGAGGACTGTACATATGGAGATCCTATACTTCCTTGATTCTACGTTGTACATATTTGTTTAGGAATTACTTTGTTTGGAAGCTCCCCTGCACAACCTTTTTTTGTCTAAGACTCTCTCACAGTTCCACAGGCAGTTCTGCAAAATTAGCCCAGATAGCACCACACAAGTGCTTCAAAAAATACAGAGCTGCCTTGAGATAGTTATTTACAATTAATTTGCCCATGAAAGAGTTGTCTGTCTTGATGCACAGTATTGAAATCATACTGACTTAATCACAGAACCTGAATGTGTAAATATCTATTTTTTTAAATACAAATTATGTAGGTGTACTGGAAAGGAAAAAGTATACTCAATATTTGGGTCTAGAGCTTATTTTAAATTCTCTGACAGTACTGAGAAGATGCAAAAAACAAAACTAATTCTGGACATGATAAATTAAAAAACTAAATCCCCTCTTTCCTTGGCCTTCTGGTGAAGCAGAGGTGGTGGAAAGGCATGTAGTTGCTTTTATCCATCAAAATGATATAATGGGAATTATTTTGATCAAAAGATGGTCTAAACATTTCTTAATTAGTCTTTGCTCAAACTCCTTGCTTTAATCTGTGATTGACTGTGCCATTTTTCTCCTAGAGGCAAAGGATAAATTGCCATAACTCAGAACTCCTCACTGATTTGAAGAAATGAGGCAAATTCCCTTCCTTAGTCTTTTAAGTGACAAATCAGTGCCATAGCAAATGTTACTAACTGGCATTGTTAATTGCATTTAATAAACACTTTTTTCTCATAACTGACTGGATATTTATTATAAAAGCTTATTAATTCCTGTGTTTGGTTGTCTCCCCCTGTTGTACTTAAGCTGTCTTAGGTCTAGGCCAGCTGCCCAAAGCTTATCCAGGATGGTGCTGCTTTTACTGGATTTTAACTTGTGAAAGGCCTGATTGACAACAGTCTGTACAGCAGGAGAGTTCAGAATCTAAACCACTGGCTGCTGTCTCAAGAATTGTCATGGTAGCTCAGAATTCCATAAATTAATAATAAAACTTTGAAAGATATCTCTGGAAAAGAAAAAAACACCTTTATTTAAAGGTAATTCATATTCTTGGGTGTATCCTCCACTGTTTGGCATCAACCAGGACAGAGCAGAGATAATTACAAAAACAAAGCCACAAGAAGCAGTAATGAAACTTCTGCACACATTCATCTTCTTGGACAGCAGTGGAATTCTGACATGGTAATTAAACTTACCAGTAACATCTGATGCATCTATTTACCAGAAAATAGATTCTGAAAGGTAACACACACATAGAATTCATCTCCCACTACAAAACTATCCTTGATTGTTACAACTCCACTTGTGTTGCACAAAATGGGTTTTTTCATAGCAGTAAATATGTAGGATATTTAGAATTCTAATAGAATGCAAAGGGGAGAAAGAGGCATTGGGGTTTCTCTGCTGCACAGAGCTAATCACACAAATCCCTTTTTTTACAACTTGCAATATCAAAGCCTAGAGCATTCAAGATGTATTCAGAGAATTATCTACAAAGTGTTTTTAGTAGGAACTACCTTCCCCACTCTTCAGGTTCTGGGCATCACACAAAGAATGAGTGCCAAATTCACTAAGTAACAAAAATAACGTTCTTTTAAACAAATCTGTTTCTCTCTTGCTCTCCCCTTCAGAACATTCAGATTTATACTGATTTGTGGAACAACAGAAAATCCTTCAGTATTATTCCATTTGCTAAATTACATTAACAGTCCTCTGATAGGAAATACAAACAGTCCTCTGACAGGAACTTCAAGGTCACCACACAAGTCAATCAAATGCCCTTCAGCCCTTTCCTCCTTATTTTGTTAGTTTTGTTGGTTTTGTTGTTGTTTTCTTTTTGCTGCTGCACTGCCCAGTTACAAAACCTTACTGGTGGAGAGTGTGGCAAAGTAGTGATCATGTGCTCTGCAGTCTTGATACTTTCCACTGCTTAGTTCATCATAATGAAGTTAGATTTGCAATGAGCTTAAAAAGAAAAAAAAAAAAAGAGACAGTGTTCAGTACATTACTCTGAGTCAGTGATTTATCTGCTTGCATGTGGATTTCTGCATTATGTAAATAATTCGGATTTTAGGGTCTGGAAAATGTTTTTGTTTTAGGATAGGAGAGTATTATGACAGAATACAGTGTATTATGACAGACTACTTCCCTTCCTCTCCTTTCTTTACTGCAATGCTAGTTCTCAAAAAGCAGTATTTATCTCCAGTTCCTCACTACTACCCCCAGATTCTTGATTACAGGAAAATTGCTAAACACAGGCCCCTAAAAGGGAAGTTGTCTGTCAAAACATCTGGCAGTAATTTTTAGCAATCCTCCTCCTAAACATTATTTGCAGTTGTAACTTACACAAATGGAAGCAGGTGTGCAAGGAATAAATGGACTTACCTATGAACTCAGTGACAGGATCATGTTCACCTTCTGTTTTTATAGTACCTGCAATACTTTCGTTCTCCAAGATTGGAAGAAAAAGCTGTACAAAGTCTGAGGTATATGGAGGAGCAATCACATCGAGCACCTGAAACAGCAGAAAAAACCAGATTACTCTTCCACTTACAGGGGTAGTAGGGACAATATTTAATTCACATACTAGTCTTGAAAGTATACAAGTACTTGCACTTAGGACCTCTTGTTCTCCATACAAATAATTAGCTATGTATTCTTGAGGTGCTCTGCCCAGCACCTTATTAATTCCAGAAGTCAGGAATTAGTAGGACTAAGTCACATCCTTGTGAATACTGATACACATACATTGCTCAGAATCTGATCTCAGAACTCGAAATGTTTCTGAATCCAAGGCAAGCTGATTTAATATCCAAACACATACAACTAATATTAAACTTTAGATGTCAGTAAATGCAGTTCTTGCCGCTGACCTCTGTCACAAAGTATCTGATGAGCGAGATATCCGTGTCCAGCTTCTCCAGGCACTTGCGGATGTAGCTGACAACGGGCAGGACGTACCCTCGGCTGAGCAAGTGAACCATCCTGTCCAAGAGAGTCTTCTTCAATTCCAGCTGGTGGTGCAGGGAGGGAAGAACCAACAGATCAGAACTTCCTCTCAGAAGCCTGTGATTTTTATCGCTTCAATATCTGATATGTTACATTTTAACCATGACCACAGTCCTAAACTAAGCTCTCCAAACTGCTCTGACAGCAAAAGCCATTAACTTCAATAAGTGTAACTAATATGAAGGAACACAAATACTGCATCCTTTGAGAGTCACCTGCTCCATCACATCCAGCTGGGAATGTTCTGTTTCAAAGAGCTTGACAAGAAGTTGTAGGACTTGGGGATGAAGCAGCTGATGGCATGTACTGATCTGCAAACAAGGCAGCAAAGTCAGATGCTCAGAACTGCAATTTAAAAACCAATGCAGCAGTCTTTATCAGACAAGTTTACATTGATGTTCAGTGCCAAACGGAAATTCATTTAGAGAACTATTCTACCATTTCTTTCTTTGATGCCCAAGTTTTCCTAGTGTAAATAATGCTGGGCTGAAAAAACCAAATAATTAACTCTGAATAGATTCATCTCTATATTTAGTGACTCACTGCAAACAACAGGCATTCAATGGACTGGTTGTTACAAGCATCAAAATTGTTCTTGCTCTCCAGCAAAGCTTTAGATACACTCTTACCTCATCTAATAGTGCCAGGTGAACTGGAGTGTGATCAGTCTGCAGTTGGAAGTATCGTGGTTCTGACACTGTCCAATCCACCCACTTCAGCACACCCATAGCCACCACTGGGAACCTACAGAAAGAGAGATCACTTCAGCACAGGAGCATGAAAAATAAAGGAAAGTTTTACTAGGAAGACAAAGCAATCTGTCACCTTTTCCCAGTGGCACAGAAAAGCATGTTCTGTGACCCAAAGATGACAAGTTGCGTGTGAAAGGCAGGATTTATGTGTTCATGAGAGATTCCAGAGAGTCAGATGGACAATTCTGAAAGCTGCTTTCAGACCACATCTTCACATATTCTAGAGCGAGGATGCCCTCACAGAGTAGCCCATAAAGACATCTCCCTTTAGCAGCACTGCCTCTCCTAAATAATACTTTTCTTCCAACAACTGAAGCTTGGGACCAGCCTCTCTGCTCACCTGATGCACTGATAGAGGGTGCTCAGCTCTGCAACCAACTCTGATGCTCCTTTGTTCTCATTGCAACACAGATTGTGAACAGTTTCAATGGCTTTTGAAGTCGACTTGAGTTCGTCCTTGTTTATGCTGACTCTCTTGTTCTGAAAAATTATTGCAAAGTTTGAATACAAGAGTTGTGAATATACTTTTATGGTAGTATTTGATCATCAGGTTCTACATTCTTTAGTCATGGCAGCTGAAGCCAGAAACAGTTTATATTCAAATAAGTAACTTCATGACCACACATTTCCTGCAGCACAGTCAGGCTGCTGTAGGTAAAAATAATGTTATTCACAGAGCTGAGCATTACCTTTTTCCACATCTCTACCACACTGGCTGCATAAGCCAGTATGTGAATATATTTATGTTTGTGGTCCTGGTTGATCTTAGCACCTGGCTTAAACAAGGACTGCATGAAGAGGTCCAGAAAGGCAGGTACTCGAATCTGTGAAGAAAATGAATTGTCTGTCAGAGCTTGAGAATTAGGAGAGATGATTAAAAATACAGTTTTCACATCTGATATATCTAACATAGAAAGAGATAATACACACTTCCCCTTGAGAGTAGGTTAGACAGTTTTCTGAAGAGACCCAGAGTTTTACGGAAAAAAAATAAAAATTAAAAAAAAAGGAAAACAGAATTACAGACTATATTGCTAAAGTATCTAAATGCCATCATATTTGTTACCAGAATCTATGTTAGAATGAGGCAGTGAGAAATATGAAATGTGTCATTTAGGCCTGCTTATAAGAAACTGCAGAAGTGGGCAGGTTTTTGATCAAAAGATTTAATTCGTTGCCATCTTTATGTCCTCTTGCAAATTTCTTTAATTTAACTATATGTAAAAGGACAACTTGGAATAATTAAAAAAAACAACAAAAAATACCAAGAAGGTAATGCAAAACAGAATACAAGTAGCAGTTTCACATTTAGACATTACTTACAATTATAGAGGGACGAGTGCTAATATAATTTTTGTGTCCATACAACACTTAGCACAACAAGACATCACGTTTCTGAGTGCTACTGCAATAGAAATAAGTATCAGAGGTTATAAACAGGTAACTACTAACCAGTTCTACTGGAGGTGGGTCCATGCTTGTAAACATTTTGAACAGGACAGTGATATCTGCTGGATTCAGAGCTCCTTTGGACAGCATTGCACCAAGAGCCTGACATGCTCGGGGATAGGAGGCTGCAGTACCCAGTGCTAGAGTGATCTGACTGGCATCGTGGCCTCTGCATGAAGAGCAAACACACACAGTGCCTTATTTTCTTAATTCAGTGACTTATTTTCTTAATTCAGTGACTTATTCTCTTAATTCGGACATTTTAGTTTAAGCCTCACTGTGTCAACAGGCCACATCCTTTGGAATGCAATGCCTTAGGGCTGAACCCCTTGTTCTGGGTAAGTACAGTTTGTTTTTAAGATGTTCATAGGATAGTAAAAATACATATTTCTTAGTAGACAGAAACTTTACTTCTTTGCTTTTCCAATTTCAGGTTGCCCTGGTACAGGGCACTGAACTTTTCTGCTGTTCTACAGACGAAAGCCTGCTACAAGAGCTGCTGTGTTGCAGCTAAGGATTCTCCTTTTGCCTGTAAAAGGTAACTAAGATGAGTAAAAGACAGCAGTTTGCAGATTCTGGTGACTTATATTTTAACTGATAGTGTACTTCCCACTTACTTCTCATGGGCGTATCGCTGCACCTCCTGAGCGATCCTCCTGACAGCCGACCCTCCCTGCTCCTCCTGGGCCAGGATGGACATCATGGACTGGGCAAAAAGGTAAGTGTGTTCCCCATGGCACACCATCTTCTGTGAAAGCACACAGCACAAAGCTTACCAGTCAACAAGGAACCTCCCAGCCTTCTGCTGTGGTTACACTGTCGTGAGAGCGAAGGGCAAAAACAAACGGCAAAATTGCAAAGGAAAAAAAACCAAAACAACACACAAAAAAAACTAAGCAACAAAACCAAAAACCCCAACAGCCAAGAACTGATAGAATAAAGCATTGATACCAAGCATAAAGAAATGGCTAAATTGATAACTTCATTTCTTAAATGCCAAAACTGAGAGGGAAATCTCTTTTACTTACACTTGGTACTTTCTCTGCAGTATTTAAACAGTATGAGAAGTACAAAGTCACTCAAAAATCATCAGGTTATTTCACAACATATGAACATATGGTGGGTTGATTTAGATGGTAGCTTTCACATTGATGTGAATGATAAAATAATTATTGTAATTTGCCAAGGGTCTGACAAGACTGATCTTAGCATTTCACATTAAATGTGAAAGATGACATTTCTACCTTCACCTTTTTACAATCCATTTAATAAATATAAGAAGTGTCATAGAGTCAAGCCAAGGAATTCCTGGTCACAGAACAACCAAAAAGCATAGATTTCTGGGTTTTAACTCAGATACACCTTCTCAAGATTTTGCAGGAAATCAAGACTCTCTATGATCTCACACTGATCTGTATCTCCTAACCAGAAAGGAAAACACTTCTTTTTCCACATGAAAAGGAAAAAACCCAAAACCTCAAAAAAGAAACCCAACAAAAACAAACAAACAAACAAAACCCCAAAAAACAACTTACAGCAAACTCAGGGAGGTTTTTTTCAAGGTTTTCTTCCCCTCCATCCAAAATTGTTGCCAGAGATGTACGCAGGACTCTGGAAAATACTTCTAGCTGCTGACATGCTGTTGAAACACTGGTTATTTCCCCTTGATATCCAGCATCAGATATAAGCTACAAAAACATCATAAAAAACTTGATATTTATATTTCAGATATCCTAACAAGTCTAGAAGAACATACAAAATGCAAGATTCACTTTGCATACACTTATTGGAATTACGTTCATATCATAGTTTACAGAAAAGGAAACCAATAAAGATGTAGCAAAAATAAAGCAAACCATAATAACATAAACTATCTCAGAGCACAGCAAGATATAACATTTTTTGTCCCAGAAACATACAGAAGTGACTGAAACATTCCACTGCAGCAGAAACCCAAGATTTTCAAATACAGATCAAAGGGAAAACAAACCAACAAACCAAGCAAAAAATTTCCACAAATATAAAAAAAAAAAAAGGAAATAAAAGCCACACTCCAAAAAAACCTCAAAAAGCAGTACTTCAAACTGGGAAACTACATGTACTGTTTGTAACTTATAGCACAACTCCTCCCACCAATAAGTTCTATTAGTAGGAATACATAAAAGACACAAGCAAGACCACAGCTAATATTTGAAGCCAGAACAACCACCCCTTTATGAATATTCTTATTTATTAGACTTGAGTGTAGTACCTTCACAGTAAAATTAAGCATTAAACAGTCAGGATGAGCTTCTGCCAATTTGTAAAAGAGATCTCTCCACGTTGTATGTGCTATCATTTGCTCAAGCCAGGCTGGAGTCTGAAAAGATTAGAGCAACAGAGAGAAACTTAACAATATCTACTTGTCAAGATCATTAAAAGTAAGGCTTTTACCTCTCAGGGACTCCTGAGAGTTGTTCTACAAAAATTTATTACAAAGGATGCATTCCAAGTTTCCAAGTTCTCTAAACCTCTGAGGACTCCAGTGAGACAGAGTTGGTTTTCTGAAACCAGTTTTTTCTTAAAACAAAGAGTTTTGAAGATACAATTTCCCTTCCCCCACCATCTGCTACTCCATCGGATGAAGGCATTTAGGGAGGACCCACTCGAGCAGAGACAGCAACATGGATTCCATGCACACCTCTCCTTCCTCTGTAAAGATGGAATCTGCTTTCCGAGGGTCAAAATGCTTGATAAGTAAGCTCTTTAAATGGTTTTCTACAGTCTCCTGAACTTGCATTGGCTCAACACCTGTAGAGAAGGAACAGAAAGCTTGGCAGATGCAATCCAATCAAACATCGTAGCAACACCTTACATTTTCCAGCGAAAACAGAAACTACTCCCAAATTTACCAACACAGAGATGATCAGAGGAGAGGCATCAGTTCTACTATTGAGCCATACTGATACAGACAGATTTACAGATTCTCTACCTTTTTTCCTAAATGTTTAGGATGATAGGCAGGTCACACTAGTCCCTTTCTCTCACCCTCATCAGACACACAAACAGCAATGTCAGCCATCCCAAAGGACTGGTACTGGGCATGATACCAAAATGCAAGTGTACCCGAACCACAGAAGGGATCAGCAGGGCTGGGGAACAAACCCACCCTACTACAGACTGAAGTTCATCCTTTTAATATACTGGCCATCAGTAGCTTTGACAGTCTTCTATAAAACAATATACAAATAGTAGCAAGTAGTTCTACGTTTCTGAACTCAAGAGAATAGTAATTCTGGTGATTTGTAAACAAAAGTTTACACTAAATGAGGGACAGAGATACCACAAGATAATGCTGAATATGTCTTGCAAGGGGTTTAATATGTAATTCTTGTCTCAGAGAATACAGGTTCTCTATATGAGAATCCTTAGTGTAACCACTGATACACTGAGAAGGAATAGTAACTAGCAACAAGGTAATTGTTTTTTTCAATTTAAATTATTTATTCTATTACAAAATATCAAACATTTCTAACACTATCTGTGTAATAGCTCTCTTGCTCTTTGGGTGAAAACAAAAAGAAACTATCTTATGCAGTTGTTTCAACTATAAAAAGTCTTTATAACACAGCCTGTTGGCATTTCAAACTGTTCATCAACAGATTACTTCATTATTCTCTGAGCAGAATTATTACAAAGGGTTTAGCCACATAGTAGATGAAAACTTTATAACAATCTATTTCCTATATATGATCAAATTTGCTATTGATTCAGATATTTCTGACAAAAGAAAGACTACAGACCCAAACTATACTGTATCACTTATTGTACCTGTTTGAATGAGCCACTCTGCCAGCAAATTTACAGTCTGTGCCACTGCAGTGTAGTTTTCAGAGAGGAGCTGGATTACATTCTCGGGAGAACCTCCTGCTTGGAAATATCTGATGAAAGGATTACAAAAGAACTGTTTGAGTCAAATCGAAAAGTAAAAACCAACTGAACTCTAAATAAAGGGAAAACAATAGCACCATTTGCACATTTTCACATGCACTTCCATACAAAGTGACAACACCACACCTTTAACACACATAATGTGCTCCATAACACACTTCATGTCACACTCACCTCTTCAACGTGTTAAAGATAGACGGCTCCATTATATAGTCAGGGGTTGAAAATTTCTTCAGGCACTCTTGCTGGACTTCAGCATCATCTTCCCCCTCCCCATCCTCATCATCTTGCTGTTCACAAGCACAGTCCAGTCACACCCCTCTCCTGTCCTGTCTCCCCCCATACTATTTAGGACACTTTTTCCCACAGAAACACATCCACCTGCTCCCCGCACGAATAGAGCTTCTGAATGGAGAATCACAGAATCACTGAGGTTGGAGAAGACCTCTGAGACCATCGAGTCCACCCTGTGCCCGATGCCCACCTTGTCACCCAGCCCTGAGCACTGAGTGCCACGTCCTTGGACACCTGCGGGGATGGAGACTCCAAACCTCCCTGGGCATCCCACTCCAATGTCTAATCACCCCTTCCGCGAAGAAATTCTTCCTAATGTCCAACCCAACCCTCCCCTGGCACAGCTTAAGCCTGTGTCCTCTCGTCCTGTCGCTGGTTGCCTGGGAGCAGAGCCCGACCCCCACCCGGCTACAGCCTCCTTCCAGGTGGCTGCAGAGAGGGATAAGGTGACCAACTTTTAAGTTTTGCAGCTGGATCCCTCCCTGTAGCCCCCTCCAGCCCCAGGCCACACCGCCCGCACCGGCACTGGGCGCTCCTCGCCTCAGCTCGGAGCCGCAGGGCGGGCGGGCCCCGAGGCCGCTCTGGGACCCTCCCGGGGCTGCCCCTCGGCCCCGTCCCGGGGCTCCCCTGGGCCCTCACCGCGCCCCCGTCCGCCTCGCTGCCCCACTCGGCCGCGCTGCCCTCGAAGTAATCCGCGTCCTCCATGGCTCCTCCCGGCTCCTCCCGCAGCCGGAACGGGCGGGGCGGCGCCGAATGGCGGCAGGGCAGGGGCGGGGCGGCCGCCATGGGCGGGGAAGGGAGCCCGGGATGGGCGGGGAGGGGAGCCCGGGATGGGCGGGGAGGGGAGCCCGGACACCCTCGGGACAGGGCTCGTCCCGGGCACGGCCTGCGGGGAGACGGGCGGGACACGGCACAGTCGGGGGGGAGCAACGTCGGGGGGGAAAAGGAGCCCTGCCCTGGTCTGCCCTGCCAGACCTCCCAGAGCCTCCCAGCGCAGCGACAGTCGGACGGGAATTGCAAAGGAAGAGGGAAAAATGGGATGTGCAGCTCCATGGGATGTGTTCTCCATGGGATGTGCAGCTCCATAGGATGTGCAGTTCCATGGGATGTGCAGCTCCAGGGGATGTGTTCTCCATGGGATGTGCAGCTCCATAGGATATGTTCTCCATGGGATGTGCAGCTCCATGGGATGTGTTCTCCATGGGATGTGCTGTTCCATGGGATGTGCAGCTCCATAGGATATGTTCTCCATGGGATGTGCAGCTCCATAGGATATGTTCTCCATGGGATGTGCAGCTCCATAGGATATGTTCTCCATGGGATGTGCAGCTCCATAGGATATGTTCTCCATGGGATGTGCAGCTCCATGAGATGTGCTGTTCCATGGGATGAGTTCTCCATGGGATGTGCAGCTCCATGGGATGTGCTGTTCCATGGGATGTGTTCTCCATGGGGTGTGCAGCTCCATGGGATGTGCTGTCCTGGCTGCAGCTGGGTAATAGCAGTTCCCTCCCTCACACTTTGTGAAGTGTCAAAAGGATGGTAAACAACAGCAAGTTGATAGAAATAATGAAATTTATGGTAGAATTGGAATACTAAAAAGTAAGGGCGGGGGGAAAGGAAGGATAACTTTGAGGAACGAAAGTGGTAAGATCTTTAGGACCAGATTTTAATAATAAAGTTTGAGGCCCAGCATGGGTGTAGCTCTGATCATCCAAAACTTGCCAGAGAATAACATTAAGTAACATTTCTGCCTTTTCTCATTACATTTGAAGTGTTTGGGTGTTACTTTCAGTCTAAGACAAAATCCTGAAGTCTTTGATCTAAAAAAAAAAAAAAAAAAATAGTTAATAAACTAGGATTGGAATTACAGACAGATGAAGATGGGCTAAGTCTAAAATGAAAACTGATCACAGAACGTGGCCTCAGGCAGGAGATGGGCATTACTGAGACCATGTGAGAGAAACAGAGTCCCTTTGTCCCTCTTCAGATCCACTCCTGTTCTTCAGTTGTATAAGAGCTTAACTGTGAGAAAGGGGAGGGTGAGGGTGTGTTCTGGGATTTGGAGGGCAGCCAAGAGTATTGCTGATTAATCATTTAAATGGTCCTTTATTCTCATTCAGTTTCTAACTGAAAACTAGTAAAAAGGAATTACATTGTCTTCCATGCAGTCCACGAGATCGCTCGGTAGGAAAGGCCAAAAAAAACCTTGCTCAGAAATAAGTTGTTGTAGGATCTTCACCAGCCATGGTCCTTGTTCAAGTGTCTGTGCTGATCAAAGGATTTACTGCCCTTCAAATTTCAGTGTAGAAAATGTGCAGCAGCACCCGAACTGCAGCACAGAGCGAGTTGTGCTGTCGTGTGCTGCCCTACAGTGGTGAACCAGCCCTTCCCGAAACACTGCTTCAACACTGGTGTGAGCCCGGGATAATGTTCTTTTTGCTCTGCCAACACAAAGGAAAAGAGACTTTTCCAGAATAAAAAGCATGGATTGAAGCAGAGGCACAACAGACACATTCCCTACCTGTGCCAGACACTGCAGTCAGGGAGACAGTGAGGAGACATTTCAACGCCTGTGGAATCACTGGGCATTTTTTATGAGGAACAAACTGGGAGTGAGGTGACAGGCTGAGGCTGGAAGCCAGTGGAAATATCCTTGAGAAAAAGTTGTTGGCTCATCTCCATTTAGTTAGCGGGCAATTTCCATCCTGTAGACATGAGGAAATAACAGTGGACTCGGAACAGACAGTGTGATTAACCAGTCAGAGCTCCTAAGAAAAATCCGAGTTTAATCTATCCTAAAACAAGAAAGAAAAAGTATTTTCTGGGAGTCTCATAAGAAATATCTATACACCTCCTCAGCTTCATCAGCTTTTTTTTTTTTTTGCTTGTAATGATGTTATAAAATGTGTAATTAGGTGTAGGACGTTCTCTGAAGGTGATTTCAGAGTAATTGTTATAGTATCTTAACAGAAGGTTCAGAAAACTTAAAACTGGAGAAAAAGCAAGGCTAGAACTTAACTAACATTCCAATGAAAATGGATGGGAAAACCACAAGGCTGATACTTCCTGAGGCTTAGGAGGAGATGTTAATTCTTTACAGAAGGCTCAACTAAATACAGTTTCTATGACAGATGTTTTTCTACAGGTAGGAGAGGCTTCCTTCCCATGACTGGAATTTGCTGTGGATATTTGGATCTGCAGTCTGAGGAATTTCATTGTGCCCAGAGCTTATGGCCTAAAGCTGTATGTCTGAACCTCAGGAAAAAGCATTTTCAGAGCAGGTAAAATTTTTGTGTAGTGACAACAGTTGGACTTGTAAGACTTTGATGGTAAATATGCTACAAAACTTCCCACTTGGGAACCAATTGCCTGTAAGAGACACACTGGCATTAGGCATTATTGATACCAGTAATTTCAGTCCCTGAATCTTAAAACTGGAAGTTTTTTGTCTTTATATATTTATCTCTCTTTATTTTGATTGCAGTAACAGAAAAAGATATATTTTTTTTTTAATATATAAAGAACAAACAATACTCAAAGCATTTACTTTCAACTTTCCTCGAGGAGAAAACTAGGGATCTGTAACAGCCAGACATTTGCTGAATAGCCCTTTGCAGCATTGCAATATCCAAGCTTGCCCCACTTCAGGTCCATAAACAAGAGGTAAAATCAGATCAAACCCAACAGTTTCAAGATATCACTTACACTGTGATGAAACATTAAATGTACCAGAAGTTGATTTTGCAAACTGAACTTTTACAACTTTGAATGGAAACAAGGTTGTTCTCCCATATGGATTTGTGTTTTACGAAGTTTCAGTGAAATGTTCATAAATAAAAGCACTTACATTTACCTGAATGTCCCTGCAAGATTTTATTATTCCACAAATCAATGGAACAGATTTTTCCCTAAATGCATTATTTGAGTACATTTTGTGTGTAAAATATTCTTGAGTCCCAATTCCCATCCAATGAGATTTTGATGAGGCAGTGATGAGGCAGAGAGCAAATTCTGAGATAAATTTTGAGACAGAGATAAAATTTTGAGCCCAATAAATACCCCATGAAGGGCAGTCGTGGTGTCTCTGCATGCTCTGAGGAAGCAGTAAAGGCATTCTGGAAAGTGAATGTGTGTGAAGAGCCAGATCTAGAGGAATAAGGAAAACTACCTTCTTTTTTCTTTTTTTTTTTTCTCTTACCTTTAAAAATAAACCAACACAAAAAACCAACCAACCAACCAAACAAAACCCAACCCAAAATAAAAACAACCTCCCCAAACAAACAAACAAACCACCCCAAAACCCCCCAACAAAATCCAGAAGAACAAATCAAGTATCAAACGCTCAAGTTTCAATTCCACCCAACTATCAAAATTTGTTGCTCGATTTTTGAGCGGATTATTTAACAACAATACCTCAAGATTTGCTACCTAAAGGGCTGAATGTAATACAGCTGATCATCCAACTTCATTTGGTTCCTTCCTGGAATAAAAGAAAAATCCCAAACAGAAGAGCCGATTTCCAACAAAAACTGTTTGCCTTTTATTCATACTTTTTTTAAAAAATATCCACCCTGGCATTCTCTGTCATTCCCTCTGCTCCTTGCCCTCTACAAATTCTTTTAGCATAAATTTGTATTTTGTAATCATTAGCCCTTTACAAAGCAGCCAATACATTCCACTAGAGGTGAGGTTAGAACTTTCAAATGGGGTAGGAAATTACAGCAGCATCATTAGGCTAATGAGTTTTGGCTAAAGAGTTCTTCCTTCTCAAGCAGAACCTCAAGATGAAGCATTTTTGTTTGTACCTGGAGATTCACAGTTATAGAACAGTGTTGTTCCAGACATTGAACACGTGACACTTCGCCAGGTAACAGCAGCACTGGGAGACAAAACAAGATGGGTCTGAGGTTGCTGACGTGATGTCAATTCTGGTCTCCTTCAAACAGCAACTTAAAAGTTGGAATTATATTTATAGACTGAGAATTGCTTAAAAGCAGAGCCTCACAACACCCCAAGCACCTTCCAAGATGAGCCTATAGCGGAAACATTTTCTCGCCTCAAAGCAAGTTCCAGCTGATTTGAAAACTGATCATTAAACTCACCCTTCAGTGAACTGTCCCAGCTCTAGAGTGGATGCACCAAGTGCTTTTTTTGCAGTTCCTTAATTGGAGATATCCTGGCCTTTCGGAGAAACACATTCTCTGACCTGCAAAATTTGTGTAAGGATCCCAAACTGGATCACTCACCTGGGGAACGAAGGATTTCTCCCTTAAATCTATTTTTCAATGTCCAATGGGATGGATTTAGGAGGACTGTTTAGCCTTCCCCATCTCCTCTAAACTTTGGCTGAGGCTGTCTCAGAACTTTCTTTCATAACTGCTCTATTCTCAACTACATCATTGTAAGAGGAAGGGGGGTAAGGACAGGAGAAAGCAGCTGAATCCAAAGGCAGCAGGTTTTGGGCCATGCTGTAGGACAGAACAACTGGCTGTAAACTCCCCAGTTTTAAATCCCAAACAGGTTCCCAAGAGCTGTTGCTTGTGGCAGCTCTGGGCTTCCAGACTGTCTTACACAGATGAGCCTCTGTAGCCCAGCAGAGTTTTGCCCTGTGAGAAACAGAACTCAAGGTTAGCACCAAAACTGGCATGAAATACGCTACTTCATTTTGGATGTCGTGCCTTCAAATCATAAGAGAACAGAGATTAAAAATCCTGAGCTCCATCCATATCACCCATCACCCCTCAGGACAGACACTGCCCTGGGGGCTCTACCCTAAAGCAAGTTTGAAATACCTTCCATTAATACTTTGAGGTCTCACAGACATGTTGGTTCTATCACCCAACCCCTAATTTGTCTTCTTACGGAAGCTCTTCTGATCCTGCCAACAGAAAACTGATAATGTAGTGAAAAAGAACTGGAATGGGCCCCCCTCCAAAGCCTGATGTGGCAATTCCTACCCCTTACACAGCAGCTCCTTCCTCTGCCTGATCTCTGCCATTTAAGTTGCAAGAATGATACAATTCCAAAGTCATATCAAATACCAAGAAACTACAGATAGAAACACTACACTTCACTATTAATAATTCACATAAAATTCACAGCCTAAAAAACATTAGTTTGCAGAACAGAACAACAGAATTGAGAGAATTCCCAAATTTACTCTGTCCTAAGCTTGTCTTTCTCCAAACTTGAGCAGTACTATATTAAAAGAATAAATTAGCCAACTCATTTAATAAAACAACTGGGTAAATTGAAGAGATACATTCACATTTTAATTTTGAATTTGCTTACATTTGTCTACCAGTAGCCCAGCCTTAGAAAGCATGTTGTTACATAAAATCCCCTAATGTCATAATCTTCTCCCTCAAAAACTTATCATTCTCTCTGTTTGGGACAATATTTAAAGGTTTTATTTTGTCCTGTCAATAAAGATTTTTGAGGCAGACTTCCTAAGTGAAAAAAACAGGAAAATCTGTAAATTCTGGGTTTGTTTTGTTGTTTTTTTAAAAAATTATATATTACATATTTGGTCAGTTCTCCATGTTGCAGAGGTATCAACGAGCATTTGCCATTGTTACCCTATTTTTTCCACACAGCCAGGCTAAGGTTATAGGATACAGAAGTCAGAAAAAAACCCCACCTTATTACCTTTTTGTTTTATGCAGTGAGGGATTAGTTTGCCTCCCCACCTCCTCCCAGGTAACACTTGTGCTTTAAACTGCACCCACTTTGCTCAGCTCAGTACACTGAAAGCAGACAGGAAAAAAAGCAGTTTGAACTTTTAATAAGACGAGAATCAGGGTTGAAAACGATTAATTACAAAGCCAGTGCTCGTGGCTGAAATTTTAGCAATCTCTGCACTACAGTAAAATACTCTGAAGCAATTTACCCACAACTGACACCATCCACTCCCAGGATTGAAACCAACTAGTTATGACCAAGATTAAAACTGGTTCTCTCTTGGAATTTGTCTTCTGTCAGGAGAGAGATATTTCAGTGTAAGGTTTTCATCAGCAGAACTTCAGAAATCCCCTTTGTAGCTTATTTTGTTTACAAAGAAGCTTTGAAGTTTGTCAGAGAACAGCAAGGTTTTTTTCCCAATGGACGAGTTTTCAGAGATACCAAGCTGAGGAAGAAGGGTACACTTGGGTTTGGACTGCAAACAGATGTTTGCTTTTAAATATTTTTCCTGTTACAGAAACTCAACATGTATTTTAGGGTGAGGACCTGCTACTGTGTGAGATTTCCACTGATAGTAATCTATGGCCCTGATCCTTATCACAGTTAGTAGGAATTTTACCATCTAATTCCATAGAAGAGGTCTCATGAGTGCCAGCATTGTTAGGAACACACACAGCATACTACATACAGTTGGGGAAAGAAGAGAACTTACTCTCTTCCTGAGTAATTTATGGAATTTTATAACTTATAACAACTTTATCACTCTTTTAGACACTTGTATAGCACCAATAACCAACAGTATTGTCACTAAGGCACTGGACTGGCACTCAGTCACGGGCTCTGCCTCCAGATCTGGGGTCAATCTCCTGTGTTTGTTTTTACTGGTACATAATTTTTGACATTGGAAAATAGGATAAATAATACAAAACATCCTACACCACTGACAGGAATACCGTGCCACGACAGATGACAAGGTGCTCAGACTCTGAAGTGATGAACATTAATATTTCTGTGCATAGATTTACTGGTAAAACAAAACCATCCTGCAGATCTCAATTCCTTGCAGCACAGTGAAGCACAGTCAGCTTCCCTTCCTTTGGAGTTAAGGACATACCCTCAGTTCAATCCTATCCTCGATGCCACAATTCAAAATAGTTTTTAGATAAATGAAGATAAGCCCTCAGGGCTCCTGTCTGACAGCTGATCCAGGATGCCTTCCTCTGCTTTTGCATCAAAGTCTGCTCCTAACAACTTACACAGCTCCACTTTCAGCCTTTAAGAGAGTAGTTTTTGATGCCTTCAGAGGCAGCTGAATCCTTTTTTAGTCTGTAGTGGCTTTGCCTCTCTACAGTACTAAAAAAGAAAAAAACCTTCAGGAGTTATCACTACTCTCCTGCATCACATTGAACGTGTGTTCTGATGGAAAAAATTACTAAAAGTTCTTGGGTTGAAATAAGTTACTGCAAATGCACAGTAGCTGATTTTGAAACCACAACATCTCTACAATTTATTATTATTTTTACAAAATACCCAAAGTGATCAGACCATATTGTAGGTTACTGGCTTGCCGAAGGTTGTTTTAAAATCAAAACCATTTCTGAGTTACAGAAGTGCCAAAAACAATCTTGAACCAGGTTTGTTTGTTGGTTTTTTTTTGTTGTTGTTTTCTTTTTAAACCAACCCCCATCCAACAAAACAGTTGTATAACTTAAAACAGAAAACAAGAGTTTGTGTTGGAAACTGTTTAAAAACCAACCCACCAAATCATGCTTGAGCAGAAGCCTTGTATGGCAAAGATTCAGCTTAGGGCAATTTAGTGCCAAGGTAGAGACCCTCCATAGGTTTACAATGGAAATACTGACACAACCTCAACTATAGTGATGCAAATGTGCCCTAAAAACACTGTATTTGCTTTTATTAATAAAAGTGGTAGTGTTTACATTTGCAGGTATCTTACACTTCAGCATCACGATGAATACTGAGTAGAATGAGTTAAGTTTTGGCTGTAAGGTCAGAAGTTTCCAAACAGATGAATGAGACAGAAGTGACAGTCCTCAATCATGAAAACAAGAAGTTCAAATAAATAAATAAAACAAAACTAGGAAATATGGGTAAGCATTAGGTTGGAATGGTTCAATTAACTGCAAATTATGGCCACTAAACTAAAGACAGAAGAAAACACAGTTACTTATTAAATAGCAAGCATTAAAGCTTTATGGTTTTGTATTTAAAAAAAAAAAAAGAAAAAAAGAAGAAGAAAGCTGTTAAAAATAAGACTTGCATTTACCAGGCCACCAAACTGCATGGACTAATAAAGAGACTAACAAAGGCAATACTGAGACATTAAGACACACACACACTCTGTACTTGTGCAACTCAACCATATTCAAAACAATTGCCTTTTTCCTCACTTAAGAAAAAAAGAAAAGCATCCCCTAAACATTTCTGTTCATATAAAGCTTTAGGTTTCTTAAACTGTTGCTGTCTTATATAGCTCATTGTTATTACGTATCCTCATTATCAGAGGAAGAAGCTTATTTTATTTTTTTTAATGGAGGTGCTTTGTTTCTCTCAGACAAGAGATTACATTCCTCACACCACTACAGGTTTTCTCCATTTATGAATTTGGTGTTCACACCAACTCCTCCTAGGCTTAAAAAACATAAGGGTTGGCACTGAAATAAAGATTTTGGCTCCTGTAACTAAAATTAAGGCTCACAATGAGTTTCTTTTCCACTACGTGTGTCCCGTTTTTCCCTAGTGGAAACACCAGCCCTTAACCTACAGGCACTGGATACATTCTGAATTGGAAGGGCCTATTTTCAGTCATGTTCTCCTACAGTTCTACAAAGTTCAGGTGGCAACTGTCTAAACCTGTGAACAGGAAAGATCATTCTGAAAAGGCAAGTAACAACCGCAGCTCTAATTTTTAGACAATTCAGCGTCTTCTGGAAGATCACGAGTAATTCTGAGTTGAGATGGGACAGTAACTCCATCATGTCCCTGCTCCCTAACGAAGATGGACAAGGTGATTAATTTTAATTTAAGACTTTAGCCACAAAAGCAAATGAAAACTCACAATTCTGAACGGTTGCAGTTCTCAGTATTGAAAAGGCATCCGATACCTGAAGCAAATCTAGCTGCACATCACCGACCACACCCTCATTTTAATTTAAACTGGATCTCTTCCCAAAAAAAGAAAGCTAACACGGTCTCTTGGGTGGAGGGAAGCTAGTGTGAAAGGCAAAGAGGCAAGTATTTTGGTGTTTGGTTTTTGTTTCTTTTCTTTTCCTTTTAAAGTCACTGCAGTAAGATCCAGATCAGTTTAGGGGTGTAAATGAAAAGGGAAGAGGGGTGTTTGAGTAATATAGGCTAACACTGTTCTAGATGTGTTATTACAGCTGTAATTTCTGACTCTGTACAAATTGTACACGTAGGTTTAGACACATGAAAAAGTAACACACTCACAGAGACATAAAACACCTAGGTATAAAATATAAAGCAGTGTAGTAGTTACTAAAATTACATGCTCTCTTATTGCTACAGTGATTTTTGCTCTTTTTTCTTTTTACTGTACCACATGTTGTTCTAAGCATATAATTTGCATAAATTATTCAAGTTTAAGAAAAAATCCACACATCTTCACTTTAAGCTACTTATATAGTTAATATAAAACAAAAAAAAAAAAAAAAAGGTTCTAAAGTATCTCTTTATTAAAAGAGAAATAAAAATGTCGTTTGAAACTGGGATTCAGTGGCCAAATCCAAGGGCAGTGCACACCTTGTCATTCTGGGAGTCGTTGCCCACGCAGCGCAAGCCGAGGTTGGTGGGTATTTGGCCCAGTCTAGAGATGGTCACCAGACCTACATGATGCCCTACGTGTCTTGTTATTGTTCTGGGTTTTGTCTTTTAGCAAAAAAAAAAAAGGACTATGAATGACCAAAGACTAACATTTATAATTTGTAGCAAAATTTGGTTTATGTAGAAACAAGCCATGTTTTGCATTTGGATAGAGATTTAAATGAATTAAAGCTAAAAATTAAAAAGCACGATGCTGCAACATCTGGTCACTTGTTGAAGACCTCACTTTTAAAGTGGTTAAGTTTGCACAATTTGTACTTTTTTATTTTTTTTTTCTTTTTTTTCCTTTTTTTTTTTTTTTTTCTAAACAGTATTTTTCCTTCTTTTATAAACCAGAAAAACTAAACTACAGATAAATTTTCCCTACCTTGAGCTAATGCTGCAGATAGGGTTGACAAAGCTGTACAGCGCAATCAAACATACTTACATCTTAGCTCATTGTACAGGTACAGCCATAATCAAGGCACAAAGATCTTCTACAAGTTATTTTCAATAAAGTTGTACAAAATAATACATTTTACAGTCTGTACAAGAATAATAATCCAGCAGTAAAATAAAAAATGAGGGGAGGGAAGAAGAAAAAGAAGGGAAAGACTGTGAGGACTACAGTCCAGATAATGATTTTTAGAGCAGACGGGATCATCAGTGGACAAACTGAAAACAGTGTGTGGTTAAACTCTCTCTGCAATCACAGGCCATAACGCAGTTCGATTCATAAACGTCCATGGTTGTCTTTAGACCACCAAGACTGGTTTTAAAAATACCCTTCTGAAAGGTAGCAGTTGGTTTTTGCACTGTCTAGGTCTGTTGGAGAATTGTCAGTATTTCCGCCCAAAGCCACATTTACAGTCAGAGAACCAAACTCAAGGGTCTGTCTTCAAACTTGGTCTGTGACTTGGCACCTTCGTTACTCGGATGCAGTGAGTGATACAAAGTGGAGATCACGGGTTATAGGATTATGCCCACAACAGTGCTAAATTACCTAAGGTTTTTCTCTCCCCCAATTTTTGTTTTATCTTTTAATTTTTTTTTTTTCATTCCCAATTCTTTCAGGTGCTCCACATTCAGGGCTTTTAATTAATTAGTTTTTATTTCTTTTTTTTTTTTTTTCCTTTTTTTGTTAATAACAGTGTTAGGGAATCCTCAAGGAAATGGCCTTTTTTAAGTGTTAGGGGCCATCTCAAACTGTCCGAGGGGTACAGAAGCAAGCTTAGAAGTGCTGCTATTGTCCAGCAAGGAGAAAAAGTTGAGGGGTGCAAATCAATGGGAGATTCAAACAGTTCTCTTCCACCCTATGTGGGCAAGGGTGTTTTTTTTCTTTTTTTTTTTTGTTTTAATAAGGAATAAGGAGTCCAAAACACAGAAAAAAGTGCTCTCCATCACAACAACTCGTATTGGCGAAGGTGCATGCGCTGAATAATGTCCCGACAGTCATTGAAAACCCTCCGGATGTTCTCTGTGTCCACGGCACACGTGAAGTGAGGGTAGCAGTAGTGCCTTCCATCTCCACTTGCTGTGCTGATTCTCTGTGGAAAGTAAGAGAGAGATTTCAAATAAACGGGTTAAAATAAAACTGACTGGGCAACTCCCCCCCCCCACGTTCTCAAAACGCGGCCAAGCGGAGGCGAAGACGCCTCTGTGGGAGTTGTGTCTTCACAGGGTGGGACTAAGCGGTGAAACACCCACAACTTTTCACCCTCTCACCTAGACCATGAAATTGGGGAATTCCAGAGTGGAATGAGAACTCAAAAAAGTGCCATTATTTATACACAGCTCTGGTGAATTTGGCAACACAACTCCGAGTCCATTCAGCCATGAGGAAAGTAGGATTTTGCCTCCCTTGCATACAAGGCAATTTTATCCCAGCTTCCCACTTACAGAAAACCTCTCTCAATATTCTATTTTGCTCCATTTTAAAATGAGTCCACAATTTGATTGCCAGGCTCACCATTATAAGTGATTGTAACAATATCTAAAAAAACCTCCATAATGTCTATTATAGCTTCAGCTAGCCAGTAATGGGAAAGATAATATGAAAAGAACATTAATATTTGACAGATGATGCATCTTTTGATTAGTCTCTATCTTTGGAAATAATGCATGGAAGAAAAATCTGGCCCCATTAATAAGAGCAGGATTTCATTCTTGATTCTATTTGAGGTTTCTTAATTCTCACCCATTCTTTTGGTATTTAATTAGGTACTGTGTCAACAAGCAAATATCCAAACAGCAGCTGAGAAACAGCAGTGAAGCTCTTCAACATAACTGTTTTATGCAGTGTGGATGTTAAATATAAACAACACAAGAAGTGACAGCATTTTCCAATAGCAGAAGGTGCACAAGAGTTTAGGTTTGAGGAGAATCGGGTAAGAAATATCGAAAGAAAGGAAATACTTACAAGAAACTCGTCTCTAATAAAATACTTGGCCCTTGTAACTCTGGGATCCTCACCAGGCTCTGGTGTTGCTGATTAACAATAAAATAAGTATCTTATTAAAACAGATGTTTTCTGGTAATAGCACCAAAAAATCCTAAACTTGTTCTGTTTTCTGCTCATGTCTGATAGAAATATACTTGGCAAAATTGACTGTGAGATAAGACAAACCATAACATTGTTTAAAACAGTAAGATTTCAGGAGAACAAAGGAATATTACAGTGGCCACAGTATTAGTCATTTGGCAGGTAAGAGAAATGACCACAGGTAGAATTAGGGGGAATCCAGACACATCAGTGCCAAAATGTCAGACTGTGGTCAACAACAAAGACACAGGATCTGTCAGGATGAAATTATTAATATATTAAATGTGTAGAAGGCAGGATTCTCTCATTATTAGTACCTAAAATTTAACATTAAAGTTTGGCTGAAAGACAATGAAGTTTACATCTACTTAAGAGTTTTCAAGTCTTAGCTGAAGCTACCAAAAACATTACAAACGTGATTAACAAAGAAATGATAAATTGTAAATAAAACTTAAAAATCTTACCATCATCTGGTGTAGTGTAGCGAGCAAATTCTGGAAAGTAGTCTTCAATTTTAGATTTCCCTGCCAAAACTTTCTCTGCTAGCAAATCTTGTTTATTCAGGAAAAGGATTACTGAAATGGTCCGTAGCCACCTGTGGAAAATGGGAACACTTGAGAAGGCACAGCCTGGATCAGACAGAAACTGAACCCAGGGCTGGAGACAAGAAGGCAGCACGCTGAGATAATTTTGAAAGGTTACTTTTAAACCTGAATCCTGAGGGTGTAATTCCAGGGGTGCACCCCCTGAGGTTGGTTTGTGCTGCTGATCCAAACCCATCACCCAGGGGAGCACATCCACTGCTCAGGGCACTGCTCTGTCACTGCTTTACTTACTTCAGCCATAAGGAATGATTGTTTAACAAGTGAAAGGTAAGTGGAAGAGAGGAGAAAACAAAACAAAGGCAAATTGCAAAGGCAATCACTCCCCTCCTCCTGTGGGCAGACCAATCCCAGCAAGCTGACTAACCTCCCCAAATTCCCTCTTTTGCTGCTTACTAACGTGGTACGGACCATCCCTCCAGTCAGTTTGGATCTGCCCACTTGTGTCCCCTCCCAACCTATTGCACACCCCCAATGGATTCGCTGCAGGGACAGAGTGAGGAACAGGGAAAGCCTTGATGTTCTGCAAACACTGCTCAGCAACAGCTACGAGATCAGTATGTTATCAGCATTGTTTGGGTAAAACCTAAACCACGGCACCGTATGAACTGTTATGGAGAAAATGAACCCTGTCCCAGCCAGGCCCAGACACAAATTGTGACTGTAGTGCAGGGCAGGATCAGCAATTTAATTGATATGAGCAACAAAACTTCAATTCACAGACCTGTTGTTCCAGATACTCTTGAAGAGGTTTAGTGCTTCTTGGAGCCGATTGGTCTGATTGTCCTCTCGTATAACCATGTTGTAGCTACTGCTCGCCACCACAAATATGATAGCAGTCACATCTAAACCAAGAAATATCTTTTGGTTAATACCAAACTTCAGGAGAAACATCCAGGAATCCCGAAGTTCTATAAGAAGCTGCCAGACTTCCAGCTCCACGCGGAGGACAGGTTGGGATGCTGCTGCTGGCAGCTTTCTAAGTACCACAAATCAAAAAAGAAAGTGAAGAGACCATGAAAGGCAGGTAGGGCAGGCCCCAGAACAGAAGCTGAAAGAATGACAGAAAATGTAGAAAAGGAAGGAACTGAAGCAAGAGAGACAAACTGAAGAAATCCAAGAGGAGAATTTCAAAAAGATTTGAAATGCATAAAGAAAATCAGAAACAACTCGGAGCTATCAGGAAAGGACAGGGGGGCCCTTGGGGGAAGACCTCAGGACAAACAGCACTGGTGATCTGTGTGAACAGTAATAATGACAGTTGAATTCATGGTTAATTGCTCCAGTCCCCTGTAGTGTGCTATACTTGGAGGTTCCTCTCTTTCCTGGGAGGTATTCCCAGGATCACAGAATCCCATCTCTGTGATTCTGTGTGGCTGTGCTGCTCCAGACTCTTCACAATGACTGACTTCCAGGCTCATCTACCTCAGGCATCAGCAGCAGAAGAGATGAGTCAGACCATGAGGTAACAGGAAGAGGAAGGAGCAGAGGTAAAACCCAAACAAATCTGTTATTAATAGCACAGAAGAAAATAGTGCACAGTAGTTCCACACATACACACAGTGTTCAGGTGATACTCTGATAGTAACTGCAGCAATATACCATGAATTCCAAGTTGCATTCTACTTTATTTGTTCTGTAAGATCTCAATGTAACTTTTCTACAAAAAGATGGACTTTTGCATAATTTCATCAATATTTTGTCCAAACAATGAAGGAGAAAAAAAATCCACCACCTCTAGCTTCCAGGAAACACTTGGAGAAAGGTTTCACATCTAAACAGAGATACAGGGTGAAAAACAGCTGCAGTGAAGGTACCTGTCACACTTCAGGCCAGACACAAAACTACCTAATTTCAACTGTGTGGGAGTTCAAAACATCGTCACCTGAACTAAACTGATGGGGACACTGGTGTTGAGAGACTCCAGATCTTACCATATGTGACAGCAGGTCTAACCAGACTGATCTTCCCTACAGTCTCACTCTGCATTACTGGGTCAGTGCTGATTTGGAAAGAAGCACCATGACATAGCCATGTGGCTGCAATTATATGCCAAAATGTGATATTCTGATTTTATGCATATAATAATGATCCTGTAGTTCTGTATTTTGCACAGGTACATACATATGTAAACCTTCATATGGAAGAAGAATATAGTTGGAATTTATACTCACATAGCTGGCAAATAATGCACTAAGCCACCACCAAAAAAACCTAATTAAATGAAGAGAGGGAAGCCAAAGAAAATGGACAAGCTTAAGTTATCAAACTTTAACTCCTCTCCCTCTCCCTGAAGTGCACATGTCAAAAAAAATCCCAACCCATACAACTGTTGAGGTAACTCCTTATCAAGCTACATTGAAAAGATGGTGGCTTTCCCCGAGTGAGAAAATGCAGACTGGGCATTACAACCCTGCAGAGAACTGTTTTATAAAGCAAACAGAAATTCTGATCCTACCATTGAAACACTGGATCCATTTCCGGCGTTCATCTCGTTGCCCTCCAACATCAAACATACTGGGGAAAAAAAAACATAAATCCAGTCAGGATACACTTTGTATCGGTTTTTTTGTTTGTTTGTGTCTTTATTTTTGTTTTCTCTCCCTGAAGGCAAGTAGAAAAGGTAAGAAATTTCAGGACTTCTGTGTCATAGAAGCTAAAAGGAATCAAGGATGAGGAGAATCTGAACAGGTAAACAGTCCACATGTATGCACACAGAGGTAGTGGATTTAAACCCTTCCGTTCTTTGCAATTTAAAATAAAAGCAGAAAACTGCACACCAATCTGCCTTTCCTTTTCAAGCCAGACTCCCAAATCAAAAAATCAAAACATACTCGCTTTCTACTAAATATCAACTTGAGAAATACAGAAGTCTCAATGACTCTGTAGGCTCTCCTCCAATTTACCCTGGTATTTGTCTGCATTGTATTAACAAAATAAAAACACCAAAAATAGAAAGAAAAAATAAGGATACTTACTGAAAATTTACTTTATCCACCTGAAACTTGGTTTCAAAAATTCCTGATGTCAAAACTCTGCATCTGAGAAGATCCTACAGCATAAAGGGAAAGTCATTGATTCAACACAGATATTTTGTAATTTTTCAGTGGAAATAAACCCCTTTTATTCCATGCTGACAGGGACAGCATTTCAGTGTTAAGTGACACAGAATGTGATGTAAGTCTTGTAAGTCAAATTTCACAGGCATTTCTGTGTACAAACATAATCCAAACAACAAAGTAATTTTTACTGGAGCACTAAGTATATAGGGTGCATGGCAATACCTGTGTTAGTGCCACAAATGGAAATTATAAAATGAGACAGTTGTCCCTAAAGCCGGGGGGGGGGGGGGGGGGGCAGATAAATGGTGTCATTTCTTAACGTACCTGGTCAGACGGGGTGTACTCGTTCTGTTTGACTATGTCAATCTTGTCTAGAAAACTGGGGAGAGGAAAGAAAAGGAGAAACTGTCATTCTCAAACCAGACAAACTACCCAGTGCTTTAGTGACAGACAGTTGCCAGCTAAGTTTCGGTGTATTTTAATGCTCTCAGGCTCCCAAAATGCTGAAAAATCATACACTGAAATTGCTCAATTTGGGTCACTGGTCGTGCTTTCCCAGCACGAGCCAGCAGAGGGCCGAGCCCAGCTTAATTAATCCATCTGGGAATCTCACTCCAGCCCCTCCCGCCGGCTCCCTCCGCCACAAACATACCAGGAGTTTAATTTAGGTCATTTATTCATATAAATCCTACACTATAACCTGCTACTGTTAATGGTAAGGCAATGACTCAGGTAAATTGCCTACGTGTAGTTTTCCTGAAAGAAAAAACAACTATTTTTAAACAACTTATCCTCACTATAATTCTTTAAATACATGAAATCCTGAAACCAATTTCAGCCCAAGTTCAGTTAAGTGTGAAGAAATACTGATTTTTCTGTCAATTCTGTATCAGTGTTTCAGTTTATTTTCTGGAGCAGCAGCAGTAGTAGCTGCTAAATGGGTATTCAGACATATATTTCATTCAAATTCATTAGGTATTATGTGAAGAGGATACCCTGGAGTCTTTTAAATTTTTTTACCAATTAACTATAACCTCCTAATTATCTTTCACTTCAACTCAATAAGCAAAAATCTCAAGGAAGCAACTTGTTAACTCTGTTTTACTGTGGTGTTATTACAAGACTCGAGGATGTGGCAAAGCAGCAGCTTGGGACGCAGATTTTATGGTGTTTGCCCCCCAATCCAACACCAGGCACTCGGCAGGGATACAAAGTGCTCAGCCACCTTCCACCTCAGCAATGCCTTTACCCATCACATTAATGATTAATCAGTCTTTAAACCAATATACTTCAAGTTCCCTTTGAAATTCCTTTGCAGGAATCGTTTTCTCTCTGAAGCAGAAATCACAAAAGGAAAGGTGAATTTTCCCTTCTCTCAATGCACATTAACTACAGTTACAGGCAACAATTCCAAGGGGGAAAAGGGAGCCACGTCCCAGATTCATGAATCAAAAACCCAACCCCCAGTAACACCAGCACAGGTCTCAGCCCCCAGTCCCAGCCCCCTCTGCCCAACTGATTTCCTAAAACACCTAAGGAGGAGCAGGGGAAGGGGGGAAAATAATTGCATATTTTAACAACAGCTTCAGTGTAATGTCCTTTTCACCAGGAACTAGATGATCTTGCTTCAGAGACACATGAAAAGTAATTTTTCTTTACTGTGAATTACAGAATTTTAAACACATCAAAACATATCTTAATAAACACTCTACAAAAACCATGAGACGAAGTGCAAAGATCCATTTCCATCATGCAACGTGACACGGGGACAGACACACAAGGATAAAACGATGACAAACTGTGCTCTGCAATTTGCAAGCGGGATTTTTTTCCTCATCTATTCCAGGTTGTTAAGTAATTTAATTTTTTCTTTTTTTTTTTTTTAATCCAAAGGGAAGAAATAAAACTCTTTATTCAGTACACAGAGGATGTTAAATACAACAACCATGAGCTCCAACCAGCACGTGTTTCCACCCCATACTCTCCCCTAAGAGCACAGTTTCAGAATCACGTGGCAATTTCACAAGTTGGAGGATGCCTGAAAAATGTTCTGAACAGAACATGTTCATCAGGATATACAAAGGTGATTACTGCAATGAGCCAGCCTTTCTGTATGAATTTATCCAAGCATAACATTTTCTGCTGGGTTCTACAAGAGGTGAATTTTGGGGTTTGTTTTGGGTTTGGGGGTTTTTTTTTTTGTTGTTTTATTTTTAAACACTCTGCTAATCAGCTTAATGGATTTTGGAAACTGAAAATTAGAAAATAACAACAAGATATTGCTAAAACCTGGAACTGAAAGTACAAACCTCTTACTGTTGTTTATGCAGACTATTTTTAGGCCTATGATTTCCTTGAAAAACATCAGCCACATAGGAGCAGCAGTACTGTACTTGAGATGAATTCCAACAGCAATGTTCATGCCAGGTAAAACAAGTTCAGATGGAATAAACATTTCTTCTTCCCCCCAAAACAAGTTCCAACATTCAGTAACATCTGATACTCGTAACAATACTCGTTGGAGAAGGAAGTCTTTCACTGTGTGATAGTTACCAGAAAACCCACCCTGCTTCCAGTGGCATTTTAGGGAAAATGGAGCAAAGCGATATGTTAAATAAAGATTTCCTCCTCTCCGTGTGTGCTCATAAAAGTCCGTCCTTTAGAAAGGGCTAAAGACATTAGAAACCAGTTTGATTTTTTGCTCAGATGTAAAGAAAGGGGATTATTCTTTCAGCTGGTCAGTGGAAAAATAAATGTGTCTATAAGAAGAAAAGAGGAACAGAAATTTGATCCAGTTTGATACACCTAAAATAAGGAGCAACAGCAGGAGTTCAGAAAAGATCAATACACTGTGTTCAGAGACTTTCTCAGTCAATGTGAGTCAAGACCAAACAATTTGTCCAGTAAATTAAACTAATAATCCAGTCAGATGAGAACAAAGCCTAATTCAAAATAAACACAAATTCACCATCATTAATTTCTATTTTTAATTCTTGCTATGCTCTACCCAAAACACAAGTGAGGCCACTTGAGTACTACTTTGTGTGCAGAACTCACTGCTGTGAGAGATTGTTCTAAGCCTGCTGGAGATGTGCCCACCATCTACTGTGTCAGCAGTGAACTTACAGGGAGAAAGAGAAGTGACCTTGGTGAAATAATTCAAATAAAACTGTCAAACCACGAAACCAAATTTTATACTGCGAGCAAGTCTTGCACCGAGTTACAGAGTCAGTTTTTTGCCTCTGTAAAATTTTCCCAGAGATTATATGGAAAAGCTATTTTCCAGAAAGCAAATAATTCATTCAGCATCGCTGCCAATTCTCACTTAGGGCCAGATTCTGGACATGACTAAATAACAGGATCAGCTACTGCTCTGCAAAATACTGTCACGTAGTATGAGGCACTTTTGCCTGTGTTATAAAACATCAATCCTGCTATGACACATGCTAACAAAAAAAAAAATAAAAAGAAGACTTTAGGTTATTTGTAGTCAGCAACACTGAGAAGAAGCATCTCTAGGATAAGCAGTAAATGTGTGTCTGAGATAGTAAAATGAAAGGTATTAATAAAAAATTAAAACTATCTGAAATAAAAAACGTGCTTTATCTTTGAGTTGCTTTATTTTAGCTTAGGGAAGGAAAAACACACCTGAAAGTTTTTAAACAGATCTTTGGGACAAATAAAGTGTCTTTAATTTTAAGGGTGCACTGAGGAGACAGATTCATAGAGATACACAGAGGCTTTCCTTGGCTCCTGCAGGTCAAAATAATTAAGTCATACATGTATCCCCATTTTTTTCCAAATTTTTACAAAGCTTATTATGTCAAAACCGCATTCCAATTTCACATCAAGATATATGCTAGTACCTGATTTATTCTGGAGTTTTTTCATACAGAGAGAGTTGCTTTATCCCTGTGGGGGGGGGGAATTTCCTGAATGAACAGTGCTGCTGCCAGACAAAGAGCTGCAGCCTGTGCTTGTTTTCCCTCCTGGAAAGGTGTGTAACACACGGAACCTTCCACCTCAGAACCAGCACAACTCCACCGTTCGGGGAAGCCCAGGAGGGACAACTCACACTGCCTTTCCTCGAGCATTTCCTGACAGCCTTTTCAATAAACAGTAACTGAAATCTTACTCCCTGTGATCTGACGAAACGGTTGGCAGACAAGGATTATTATTTATTTTTTTTTTGCTTTGTGAAGAAGAGCTTTTGTTTTCAGTCTAGAACAACACTGGAAAGGTCTCTTCAAACTGACAACACACCTATATTTGAAGAGCTGTATTTCCATCGGGTTTTTTTTTTTTCTGGTCGAGTCATAACTTGAATTTGTATACAAGATGTCTCTGTTAAAAGACACACTAAGATCTCATCTTCTCTGTCAAGAAATCAAAATTTCAACCCCAACTAAAGACAGCATTTGTTCATAAACCTCAACAGCAGTACGAGATCTCTGAATTTGTGAAGTTTCTTGCCTCTGAAGGCCTCCAGGTATTTCACAGACAGTAAATCACACTCCCAACTCCTGCCTGCCTTCATTCAGGCTGCACTTCCTGCCTCCCCCATCGCACCCCAAACGCACACCTTGCAATACCCCTTGCAATACCCCCGCTTCAAAGGCAGGCACTCAGGGAGCAACTTAATTGCCCTGAGTCCCTTGAGTCAGTGGAAATTTTCATTTCCAGTGAGTCATGTGTTTCTACCAAGATATTACTAAGAAACCACCAGAATATTACTAAGAATTATCAAGATTTCACTAAGAATTACAGTTGCATTTACCCTGATTGCCTCTAAAAAACAGTCTTTCCAATTCAAGTTTCTATGTCCAGAAAGAAACTAATATTTGTTTACTGATCTCCCTAAAGACCAAACTGTGCCAACGCCCAGGAGATTTTTATTTATTTATCTATACCTTATCAGGACTACAAAACTAACACAACTCTCCCTAAAGTAGTTTTAAGCTGAAATTTAACCGAACATTATAAACGAGTGTACTTTTTATTTTTCAGAACAGATCACGCTTTACTTCTACTTTACTTCCTTTTTAGTCCTTGACATAATCCTTTATGTTATTCAACAACAGCTTTTAAAAAGCTCAGCAGTTAACTATTTGATAAATTCTGTCTTCAGCTATGCTGTTAGTATTTATGGTATCCTGCAAACATGGACTATGGGAAACCAAACTTGTCAGATTTTTCTTCAAAATTAAGTTAAAAATTAAAACTGGCACATCAGTAGTTTTTTGTTTGTTTCTTTTTTAAAGATATACTGATATTTTCTGTTATGTGACCGCTGAAGACGTGCCACAAACACGTTACTGGGCAATTAAAATTGTTCAGAAAGGCACAGCTCTTTTATTCTTTTCTAAACAAAACTAGATGGAGAAAATAAATGCCATCAAAACCTTTGCAATTACTGTAACTACTTCACAATTAGGAAAGAAAAAAAAAGCCTTTAGGGACGGGCACATAGGGACAGTACTGTAAAATTGGTAGAATTAGGAGAGAACTACATTGCATTTAAAAACATCTCATATACGATGTTCCTGTAAGGAAATTCTGCACGGCAGTCCTCAAACATAAGGATTCCATTCTAAAGCAGATTTATACTGGAAACGAACCTCGAAATGTAGTATAAGACGTGAAAAGAAGTAAACTAAAAGACAACTCTTCGGAAAACTGTCCCAAGAAGCTGCAAATGTATTTTTAGTTTCCAATTCCAAGTCAAGGGGTTATTATAATTTCTTTATCAAAGCAGCAAGTCACATAAAAAGATTTACAAACAGTTTAAAGCTCAGAATTTAATTATAGATGGTATTAATGCGTACATATTGCAGAAAAGTGATTCTGAGAGCGGCCCCAGCTGTAATTCCAGAAGAACCTCAAGCATTCCAGCCACTTGGAGGCGGAGGGGCACCATGGGTCTAATTTTGAAGCAAATAATGAGAAAGCTGAAAAGTATGACTCCATATATTTGGAATCATCTTGTGGTAATCAAGGTTACAGTTCCTTATATGGCGCGGAGAACACGAAGCACACACAAAAAATAGATTATTAAGGGAGGGGGGGTTATAAAAAACTGTGACTATCACAAAAAAAAGCCACGAACCGCTCAGCAAAGCCCCCATAACTTTTGTGCCTCCACGAAGCTCCAACCTTGCCCTAAAATCGAGGCTGGTTACGCACCCAGCTTCCCAAACTGCCTAATTAAAACAGCGTAATCCGCCGGGAGGCATGAATGAATCGGAGACAAACCCAGCAGAAGGCAAAGCAGCCCTCCTAAAACTGGGGGAAAAGGTAGGAGAAGGAGAAAAATCTATTTAAAGAGGTTGTAGTTGTCTCTTTCCCCCCACCCCCCCTCTCTGCCTGTCTAAAGTTAGTCTGGCTTAGAGGATGCACTAACTTTCCCAATCAGTTTTACATTACAGCACAAGTCCAGAAATAGCTCCCAGCCGCCTTGGCCTCTAGCACGGTTGCCATGACAATGGAACCACAGGGCTATAAATAGCTCATCAGCACCAAATCTTGTGAGACACATCTGGAATGGGGCCAGCCCAGCCCCGGCCTGACAAATAAAAATAGGCACAGGCAGTTTCAAAGGCTGGAAAGGTACAATGTGGCTGGGGCTGTGCGGAGCGGCGGGCAGGGAAACGGGTTTGATTGCTTGTTAGCACGAGATTTATTTGATAGGAGATTGGGAGAGGTATAAAAGTCACTTTATTGCATGCTAAACAGCCAGCCTTTCTCTAAGGTCTATTTTTCTTTCTTTCTCCCCCCCCCGTTCTGCAGCACAACCATCCCGCTTTTGAAACTCTAACAATGCGGCCTTTTGCCCAGGAGACCATTAAAATAAGGGAAAACAGAAGGAAAGAAAAGAGATCTTCAAAACTTCCCCCCCCCCCCAACTATTTCTGTACGTTTTTGGCTCAAGTGTACTGAAGTGCTCCTGTGGGTCTGACAGGCATCCCGGCCGGGATCCTGCACGGGCCGGAGCGCTCTGCTCCGGCTAAATCAGTCACGGGCTGCTCGGTGCCTCCAGGAGCCTGGAGCGGGACGTGGTTCCCAAACCCCTGTGCCAGACTGGAGCCATGGCTGCTCTGCCTCAGCATCATCCCCTGGACCCTCACCAGGGACTCTGTGGGCTGTGCCGAGGGTACAAACCAGCTGTGTTTGCAGCCCAGGGCAGCCCCGAGCTGAGCCTTCCGACTTGGGGGGCAGATCTGGAGTCACGGCACAACCCATCCCACTTCCAAATGGCTCCACTTGACAAAACCGCCTCTGGAGCGAGCATTTTCTTCCACTTAGTGGGTGAGAAAATGTTGTATTTTTAGCACAGACTCTTGATCAACCCATTCAATTACATCCAAATTATCTGTGTGGGAACAGAATGTTATGTCAAAAATGTTATTCAGTGTATTTGTCAATATTACCCAACAGAAGACATTTGTATAATCAGGAGATTCAATATTTTCTACAGCACAGGAAAGTAGCAGTGCAGGAATCAGACTGAAGTCGTGAGGCTTTGTTATTTCAGAGACATTGGAAGTAGTAGTCAGCGTGACACAACACAGAGAACACTACTCTCAAAATATAAAATCTTAGTTGCTCTATCAAAAACCAATAGAGACTACAGATGGTGATCAAAAAACTGCAACTATAATAAGCATTAAGCCCCAGTAAAATATCTTCCATCTGCCATAAAGGCACCGTGCACGCGCTCCACGCAAACTGCACCATCAGCCCACAGGATTCCTTTAGGTCCCTACATGGATATTTTCATTTCTAAAAATTGTAGAGTAACTTCCACCCGGGCTTAAAGCTGTATGTAAACTTCCCTCCCCTTCCCCCTGCCTTTTACCACATCCAGTTTGCTCCCCTGCCATCTGAACAATGAATGCTTCAGAAACAGCAGTTCTCACAGAAGTATTCTGGATAATGTTCTTTATAACATGCAATGCAGGATTTATTGTTTTTTATAAAGATACTCCAAGTTAGTTTAAGAGCCTATTCCCAACTGCAAGTTTCGAGTTAAATTATGTAAAGAAAGAACTACATATATTTTTTTCTTCCTTAAGAAAGCAATTCATACATTATACGAGATCACCCTTTCTGGTTCATAAAATGGACAAACTTTGTCTGGGAGGAAGATGAGAAGGAAAGGGCTGTAGAGCAGCAAACATGACATGAGGTAACCCAAACATGGCCAATATTTCAGTGCATTGCTGGAAGGGCCTCCATGGCACCCCAGTACCAGTTCCCCTCTGCCACTGACTCTTCATCTTGACTGGATGCTGCTTATGGATCCCTCCTCCTCCAGTGATGGCTTTGGAGGGGTATTCCCCCCTAAGGAGATCATCTGTGCTCCTTTACCCTGACCAAGGCCACAGCTCACCCCAAACTCTACATCCCAAGCCCCGTTCCCAGCTCCCACATAAAACTGTTCTGCACAGCTTCCCCCATGGAGAACCAACACAACCCCAAGCACCCGAGGCTGCTCCAGCTGCCTTCGCTCCTACTTTGCAAACCTGTAGGAAGGTGTTTTCACACTCTCACAACCACCAAACCAGACTGACTAAACCCAACTCTCCCCATGTGGCCCCGAGGCTCCCCCGCCACACAAGCCCATATATGTCAAATAACCTCAGAGCAGCCCCTCACCCCACCCCACCCCTCCCCAGGCCAAGGCTGGGAACAGAAATGAAAGGTAACGGTATGGATGAGATCACTACACCAGGATCTGATCCCAGGGCAAGCCTGGGGCGGGAACATGAGGTGAGGGAGTGGGAAGGATCATGGTGCAATCCCTATTAACTTTTTTTTTTCTTTTAAGAAGGCTGTGAAAGAAGACAAAAACCATGGGAAAAGGCAAAGCAATTAAATGCTTGCACAAAAAAACTTCCCACTTCGCTTTGCTTTCCGTCCCTCTTCTCCAACTTTTCTTCCTGAATTTTGGAGGGCTGAAAACACCAGACTCAGATCTAATTAAAGAGCCTGTTTTTTGCAAAACACTATCAAAGTTGCTTTAGATATGGGGTATTTTATCTTTTCTACACTTTAAAGCAATTTTGCTTGCCTGCTTTCATTTTTACCTATCCTTATTTCTGTTCCTCCTGATGCTGGAAATGGTTTTAACCTCCTGTGACTCTCAAAGACTCTACTAACTTCCAGATACTCCATCCAGTTTGGTATCTTTTCCAGCTATTTCAGCGAAAGCTTTACACACTAAAGACTACAATTTTTAATTTTATGCAAGGATTTAAAAGCTGTAGTACTTAACTGTAAGAAAATAATAAATTGTCTCCACGGTCTTTACTATCTATAAAACCATGAAGGTGGACTAGAGACAACTCCAGTGTGGCTGACTTGAACTCCTCTCCCAACTGCTCTCCATAAACATTCATATTTTTGATATATTTTTTGCCATGTCTGTTTTCTGAAAGGTGGGAAAAGGTCTGTATCTATGAACAAACTCAGGGATTTTTGGTTTTTTAAGCTTTTTTTAATTAAGTCCTAGACCTTATTCATAGCGAAGAAACCAATGCAACTGCATCACTCCTGTGCTCTGTGGGGACTGAACTTGGAGAGAAACTTTAAATTTAATAATTTTCCACAATCTAATCTAATTTAAATCCAGCATATGCAATAGGGATCTTCTCAGACAGGTTTAAAGAATATTTGTCACTAAGACTAAGAAGCCTGTTTAAGTGAAGTCATTTATGCAAAGTTCTATATGAGTAATTTTTAATGAAATTAAAGAGTGCCTCTACAGAATATAAAGTTGTTTGAAATCCCTCCATATTTGATTTCAAATCAGGAAATTAAAGCTTCCTTCAATTCCAGATGTAATTTTTAATATAAAACAACCTATGCATGTAGTAAGTATACGGCCCTTTTACTGTAGGTTGTTCTGAACAATTAAAACAGGTGAACCTAATGGGATATCCTTTCATTGTGTTTCAACAAAATATTTTCATGAACCTTATCCTCATGGTCTGTAGCTCCCTCCAGTGCCATCAAATCAGTAGAATTGGTTTCAGTTGATAAAGATCATCACATGTATTATTATCGCAGAATTGTCATCATTAACAATAATAAAAATTATGTTAATCATTTAAAATACTAATAAAAGGGCCTTCAAATGATAAGAGAATTAATAAACTAATGCTTCGTACTAGTTTCTGTAACTTGAAGGAACAAACTAATCTGTAAAAACAGATAAAATAAGGATTCAGACAGTTCCCACATTTTTCAGCTTGTGTGTGGCTCGTAAACCTAAACCTAAACATGGAGAACACAGAACCAGGCACTTCCCCAGCTGCTTTTGGAAAAATGGGCAACATCGTTTGTAACAGAAATTTTAGGGACAGAGGCAGGCGGAGCTGACACGATCCCACGTGACAGAAAAGGAATTTTGAACCCAAGACGGAGTTTCCGCAGGAACTAGGGAAGCAGTGACAGCTCAGGGAAGGAATCAGGCCTCAGATGAGCCCAAAACAATGGGAAGGCAAACTGCTGCAGGGTTCTGAGCAGGGCGGTGAGGGAGGACTGCACTGCCCTATTTAAATACACTTGTAGGAAGATCTCCAGCAAAACAGTTCCCATGTATTTAACGTGCGAGAACAGAAACCCAGCGCTGGAGTTTTGCCTATTCAGGCACCATCCTAGCTGAGATTTGTGTTTTAGGGAGGTAGGTTCTTTAGCAAAAAGGCAGTAATTTTGACTCTGATCCTGCTCACAGAAGGCTCAAATGTTTAATTTATTTCCTGTGACACTCGGGACTGGAACTGCAGTTGGTGTCTTCACAGAGCTACCTGTCAATACCTGCTCGGGGCTGACAGTTCCAACAACTCACAGCAGCTCATGTTTCAGCTTTTGCTTTTCCCAGAGGAATTCATCTTTCCCCCCTCCTTTTTTAAACATTGTTCTTTCAACTCAGCAAAAACAACTCCAGGCCTCTGTAGAGCAGACACACAACCTGGCATACAACCGAAAGCATCTGTAAAGAGCACACCTCTCTTTCAGAAGTGAGTTGTAAAGTTCTTCTTCTTTTTTTTTCTCAAAAGCATTTGATCATGCAATTTAATACCAGGCACACTCAAAAAAATCATTTTAAACCAAGCAAATGATACAGAGCTGCAATAGCAATTTCATACTGTGAATTTTGAGCAGTGCAGTGACACTGATCTCTGGCTACTATAAAAAGCATTGCCTGCAAATATCTGGTTCTGTGTTCTTTTGCCATACAACAAAATACAGAAGTCAAAATGAAGTGCTTGTCTCTCCCTGGTACACATTACATTCAGGCAGATAAAAGGAGCAAGAAATCAAGCTTGAAGCCAAAATCAAAGACAAACAATAAAGGTGACCACACTACTTCTGTGGGAAAGCCACTCACAGGAGTGACCACGGTTCTGGAATAGTGCAGCCCTCTTTTATTCTCCATGAAAAACCTGTCAGTCATCCAGTTTCATGGTTTTGCTCTTGGCTTAGAGTTTTGCTACTCTTAAAAGGAAAATCTAATACAGACCCTCCATCTTTGCTTACTCACATATTTGTGATAACACCGATACACAGCTCCTGACCATGGAATATCTCCCCAAATTGCATTTGAGTATTTAGTGCTTTTAAGCCTGCAATTAAAACAGACAACTCACAGAATAATGTGGCTTTACAAAGGCTCACAAACAGCCCCAAATTAACATGGGACATGACATGCCATTTTAGAATCTTTTAGATAAAATATTTTGGCCCTTCCCCCTCTCTTCCCCACTGACCTGCTAACTTGACTCAATTCATTCTGAAGCTGAATTCTAATCTTTATAAAAATATGAACTTTAAATCTCATCTCTCAAAATGCACACCTGGCTATTAAAACCCTTAAAAACAGTATCAAAAGCTCCAATCATTCAAATGTCTGTAAAACAGACAGTAGGATACACTTTGTATTTACAAAACGCATTTTAACATTTGCAAAATGTGTTTTCTAATGTGGGCTTTTCTGAGCTGTGTGCTTTTAAGACTGAAGTGACAGAGAATTTAGAATGAAGTGTGCACAGGAAAAGTAAAATCCCTGACAAGGCACAAGCTCTGCCTGTTTCCTCTCTCAGCCCAGTCACGCTGGCTGGTTTCGGCACAGGGAGGTTTTCCACGGCAGTCTCTGACTCACAGAGGAACAGTCAGGTGCTGCAAAACATGGAACTGAGACAGGACTGGAGTGATGTGTGTGGGTGAGGGTTGGGCATGGGGGAGAAAAAGTTGGAGGCAAGGGGAAATTTCGGGAGGACTTTTAAAATCCCTTATTCTCTAATTAGCTTGTATTGTAACGTTCTCATGTTAAAATGAGGAAGCTGTAAGTCAGCTGCTTCAGGTGGAATTAGTTCCTTTAAACTAGCTTTATTGACTATGTTTATTACCTATATAAAAGTGTTGTAATTACCTAAACAATTACTAAATGTATTATTCATAGAACATCATTATTTCAGCATTACAACTCTAAAAGCCCTCAGCAGCAGAAGGGACAGATCTCTCTTGAAATAGAACATTATACTCAGAAGAATATTAAGATTCAGGGGGTACTAGAGGTGACACATATGCAGTCTCAGCATCCTCCCTGGCTGCCTTGTTGGCAGACTTTCCAGAGGCCAAGGACCGGGAAAGACTTCTCCCACAGCCCCATCCCTCTTTCCTGACACAGGTTTCTGCTCCCAGGCACTGCCAGAGCCTTGACCACAAACCACCCTTCTACCTCTGCGCTGAGCTATGCTGTAAAAAACTGCCAAATTTAAATTACTGCCACGTTCTCTGGAAATCTTAACTCCAGTCTCACCTTTCCTTATGGAAGAGAACAAATAAAGAAAGATTCTACATATCATGACTGTGAAATACAAAATGGTGCAGCGAGTTCTAACTGTGCAGGTGCCATGAAACAAGCACTGAGAGGTGGGAGAAAATTTCATCTCAGTGGGCATTAATTCTGAAACTCCAGGGATACTGGTTTATGCTTCTTTGTTCTTGAAAAGAAAGTATCACAGAGCTATGAATAACAGCTCATTTTTTCACCACAAGTGGGTGGACTCCCCACCCCCTCAAACTCAGTCTCAACCAGGCAGCATGGAATCCAAGGGAAGGAAAAGCCAAACTGAAGAGCCCAAGGTGTGCATTCAAATTCCAGAAAATCTCCAAATTCCACTGGATGATTAAAAGCCATTGGATTCCAGTAGAGGACACGCACATCTTGCCCATCTCTTTGTCTGCAGAGGGCAGTGTCTCTTGTTTGCATCTTAAATGGCTGAAACCCTAAACCTGAATTATTCATTAACAGATTACAAATTTCCTCTTCTACATGAAAGAAACATTTAAACAGTCTCAGGAGAAGAACTGAACTAAAACAGACACTAAAAATCATGGATATAATTGCTGCAGTGGGAAAGATAAGAAGGGGTCTAAGATGATATTTCCTTTCCCCAAACGTAGTCCATATTCCCACAACAACACTCCTTCAGGGGTTATGAACCCAACTGGGGCTTTTGGTTGCCCAATATCCAAGTCTATTATTCTGCACAAAGACATAAACCCAGCAACCCTCTTATGACACCTGACTCTAAGGAAGCACTAAATGATGAACAGCACCCTTCAGAGTTGCAGTCTTGGTTCAAATATGTACCTGAAACTTTGTGGCCATCTGATATTCACAGCCCAGAGATCTGGAAATAAATGTGCAACTCTAAGCTGTGCTCGGAAGCAGAGGCAGCTCCAGGGGAACAGTCCTGGGCTGGCTCACCTATTGCTCTGATACCTGCAACTGGTAACTCTGCAATTTAAGAGTGCTGAGGACAATTCCAGGATTTCCATTTGTTCTGCATTACTATAATTAGAGCTTCCGGATCGTGGTTTACACTTAGAACAGCAGCAAAGGCTGTAAGGTGGGAGAGACTCAGATCAGATGGGTCACACGGGGAGAGAGTCTGGAGAGAAGACTCAATGGTTCTGGTGAAAGGGAGGCGTGTTCCTACATTACCTATACCATAGCAGGTGCTTATTTATACATACACAGTCTATAAACACCATAACCATATGTGAAACAGCTTTTATCACACGACAGTGTTTTAACTGCACTTCCTCTACTCAGTGGCAAATTATTAGACTCACCACAAAAAAGGGTGTCTGAGCACAGCAACCGATACATTACACAAAAGTTAATAATATGCGACTACTAAATATAGCCATTCCCGCTCTTCTTCTACATTTTGCTGCCTAAGAGATTTCTGCAGCATCTTGCACACACTGGCTGCCCTGTATGGACTGTGATGCTCAAAACTACTGACAGGTGCAGAGCTTTCAAAACAGCACTCTTCCCTCACGCCATCCCACCCACGTTCAGCTTCAGCTTGTAAAACTGCACTTATCTGCTTTGTAGAAATGCACACGCACAGGAAGTCCAAGGAACAGACTGCCAACAAGCAGAGGAGAAAATTAAAAAAGATCTGAGACGCTAATAAACCGTGCCAGAATTACACACTGCAGCTAAATACAGGTTTTAAGGGAACATCACTGGAGTACTTCTGCAGATAAGCATAGCTTTCGTTTTAATTAAAGGAGAAAATTCCCCTCCTTTGAATGAACTCACTTCCACAGGAGAGACCTATGTTTTACTAGCACATCTTATCATTTTCTGTTTCTTTGCCTAAAGACAATAGAATGGGGAACAAAAAAAACCCCTAAAGGTCTATATAATTTATATTAAGGTCACTGACTTTCTTGATTGTGGCTCCGAACACCAAGCATTTAAAAAAACCCCACAAGCCCCACGCTGCTCTGCATTCATTTTTATCAGTATGAACTGCAGATACTTAGTGGAGTTACAGTCAAAAGGTATCCCAAGCGAAAAAAAAAATCTTTGACTAACATCACAACTCAAAAATGCAACTTTTTAAAGAGCTGTCTGAACACAAACCTGAGTAAGGTGCTTGAGGGGACCCTGCTTGATCAAAGAGGTGGGACTGGATGGCCTCAGTGCTCCTGCCCAACCCTACCCATTCGGTGTGATCCCATAACTACTGATTTCTAAGGGAGACCCCCATACATTTACACAGTCTAACTCTGCAGAGAAAAATCTGTTTCAGTTTTCTGCATGTCCAGCATTAATCCATTATAATGCTTTGTGGTGTGGGTGTCAGAAATAAATGTGAAACGGTTCAGGGTTTAAGAGAGACACTATTTAAATCTGGATAGTACAACCTGATTCGCCCTGTAAACCTTGTATGCATAAAAGCAGCATATGCTTGTACAGATTCTGGTAATTACAGAGGTTTGTTTCAAAAAAACCCGTGTTTCATACAATATAAACACGGTAATTGTCACATTATCTCACAATCTACATTGTGATTTCAATTATGCACAACAAAGGGACTGCTCATGAGAACTGCGCTGAGAGGGTAAATCACACCCCTCATAATAATAGTAACAAACCTGTGTTCATTAGTGTCTGTTTGTTTTTAAAAGGTATTTGTTGAACTATTACAAACATCTCTTACAGACTGGTGAAAAAGAAAAATGTACTGGGTGTGGCATCAATCTTTCATTTGTAAGACTTGTCTTGAGGGAAATCGGTTTCATATTCTTCACAGCCACGTGACTTTATCAGAAAACCGCAGTACACAATTTTGGCATAATTAGCAGGACCTTCTTAAATTCAGCCCAGAAGAAAGCTCTGAGGGAAACAAACACATTTCACATCATTAGGGAAAGTCAGAGCTGAAATGGAGGTACCAGCCTCTGCACACAACAGCAGAAATCCTACCTATTTTTAGTTCACAATTCCAATAAGAAAACAGCTGGGAGTCTAATGAAATTATCTTGGTGACAAATTTAATGGACTGAACACTAAAGTTACTATTTTTAAATAAAGTTCCTAATTATCCTTCAAAACAAGAAGCAATTAAGCAGCAGTGGAGCTACAGCTTCCCAAGCGTCTGCTGAGGCTCGGCTCCAATCAGATTGAAACTGGGAAATGGCTCAACACCTTTCTGATCCTAAAAATTGGTGGAGGGCCAAGCTTGGGGTTTGGTTGGGGTTTTTTTTAGTTTAATGAGAGCAGTTCTGCTTTGACCTGTCCTGTCCAGTCCTGCCTTGCCCTGTTTTTCCCTGCCTGATCCCCAGTCACCCTCCTCATGCGCTGGGAATGTCTCTGTGCAGCTGCACAATCCACAACGTGCTCGGAGAGGAGACTGTGGAGGAAAATAGAAATGGAGCACAAAATGTCTGAAGAGAGCTGGTGAAAACCATAAAGGAGAACACACTGCTTGGATCCTAGAGTACGTTCAGCTCCGTAGAAGAGAGGTGGACAGGGAAGTACTCCAGAGGCAATGGAGAAGTGTCAAGGCTCGTACCTAGCCAAGAGCTCTAAAAGAGCACAGAGGAGTTCTGAGATTTGCCTCTTCCATGAAACAGCTACATAAATCACAATAAAGTGACTTTTAATCTGACATGTTCTTCTCCAAATAGCTCTTTAAAACTAGACATTTTAAATACTGGTTCCCTTGATAACATACTGTGACACCAATGAGTCCATTTTACACTCCTACGTACCATACACCTGATCTCTGAAAAAACTTTGAACAACAGGGGTAGAGAATTAGAGTTAGCATTGAAAATACACTAACATACTAACAACTACATTTTCATGTGACATGCCAAGATCCTAGAGTCTGGAATGCCCATTTGGGGAATATATCATCTATGCTGCTAAAACAGATCTCTAAATCCATCCTCTCACTCCTACCAAACCACTTCATCATGTCAAGATGCTTGATGACATTGCAATACTTCTTGGCATTAGTACCACGAAAGATTGATCACCCTTCACTCATCTGATTTCATTTAAAACCTCACACTATCCAAAATCATCCAGTGGTTTTTGCAGATGTGAGCTTTCATATTTTTTTTGAATAAGAAATATATCAAAACAATGGGGAAACTATGTTTCACCCAAGTCTGGCCTTTGATAACAAAATGTGTGTATCCTAAAGCAGCTCAGCTCTGTGGAACAGAGGGGAACAGTGAGTCCTTCAAAAGAAACAAGAAGCCACTCTGGGGCAAAAGAAAGGAGACTGCACACCTTAACTGCAAAATCTGTTTTTCATGGTACACGTACTGATAGGCAGAGCTAATGAAAAGACCAAAATAAAACAACAACCTGGAGACTCGAGCAACATTGGCTCACTCATGAGACTCAATTTGATGTAAGAATATCCAGAGAACAGCCACACTCTTCATGAAACCATGTAAGGAAATTGCCTTGCCAGATACGAAGCTTCAAGATGCTCACAGTCCCTGATATTTTATACTATAAATAATTAAAATCCCTCTGAGATGCCTTAGCAGCAGAAGTGGTGGACAGCGTGGTATTGAGCAACTTAGCAAGTATTACCAACATTAATAACAATAATTGAACAATCAAAACAATAAACAAACAATCAAAAAGGGAAATTAACACATCACGGGGATTTTGCACGTATATTGCTATTTTCGTTTATTTATATATATTACTTAGGCTTCAGAAAGATTTTACTTTTTATTTTTTGTAAAAACAAATCTCAGTCAAGATCCCACAGCAGGACTTGGCCACCTGACCTGGACTGGATGTGGGTCCTGCCAGCACCAAGCTCCTCCAGACCCTCCTCTAGGACCCAAGGCTCCTTCCCTCCCCCAGCTGCAGCAGCTTTCCTAAAAATAGCCCTTTTCTAGCTTTTCCTTGGGCTGCAGTTTACATGAACCCTCGGGGGGAAGGGAAAACTTGTGGAGTACCCAAGGCACTTCACAGGAAATTTTGCTGGGCAGCCAACATGTTTCAAGTGTAAATTATCACCCAGACACTGAACCCCCTCACTTGTGTAATGAACACACTAAAATTTAGCTTTGATGGTGCAAACCCTTCTCGGAGACTTAATTAGTGTACTACAATACAAACACAGTTAACACAGTTAAATATAATTCTAACACGTTTCAGCTACAAAATCAGTGCATAATATACTACAAAGTAATCAGTTAAAAACGGTGTTTCAAATCACAAAACTTATCAATCACATCCTGCTATAAAATTATTCTTAATCACATGTAAAATTTGCCAACAATTTCTTCCAGTTTATTTAGAACTGATCATATACTATAAAAAGTACTTAAAGATTACTTAAGCTCAGCATCAGTTTGAGAACTTCTTTACCTAATATGAGCTTAATCCATTTTTTAATTTTCAGCCTGCCCTTCCTATAGTCGGGATTTTATGACCATGTTCTCTGCATGCAAGCACATGGTCTCAATAAACTTTTGAGCCTGCTGGTAAATCTGTACCAAATGTACTGCAGACATCTTTGTCAGGGGTCTCTCAAAACCAGTAACTTCAGCAATACCTGTGAATGCAGGCAAGCATCAGACAAAAGAAATTTAAATTGAGGTGCCCAGTGTAGGAAAGGCTTTGGTGGATCACAGAACAGTGGAGTTCCCAGAGGAGGAAAATGAGGGAGAGAACGTGCAAGTCAGCACTGAGTGCTCCCTCTCCCTGGGACTGGCAGTGATGTATCTGCAGTGTTTCAGCCCAGGGAACAATTGGGAATCGAATCTGGCGCTTTCACACTGTACCAGCAAATGTACTGGCCTCATTTGATCCTTGTATCAGGAATTTTCTGTTGCCTTCTATCTTTCAGAACACTCTGGGTTTTAAATCCTTTTTTAAAAGCAAGTCTTTAATGAGGTTTTATAGTATCCCTTCAGGTCTTAATTTGATAAAAGTATTCCCCTAATTGTCACCCTCCAATCCTGAGATGTTCCTTTTCTGCAGCAGAACAGCCCGAGCGATAACAGCTCTCATAAAAAACAACAAACAACTGTGCTACAAAAGCTGTTGTGCTTTCTGATCCTTCTGTGAACACCAGAACCAGCAGCTCCCAAGGTCAGGCAAAAAGTTCCAGCAGCTACTCACCCACCAAGGTGAGTAAACCGCAAAATCCTAAAAACACCAGTCACACCTGCTCCACGTTGGGAGAGCGCGGGAAGCACATCGTTCCAGCAGCCCTTTACTGCTGCAGCAGCATTTTCTGTGGCTCCCACAGTAGCAGCCAGACAGACTCAAGGGGTCTTCCCTCTCAAGATCCCCTAGTGCACCAGCACTGCACCCCACATCAGCCATCCCGGCACTCCTACCACCAAATCCACCCAGGAACGTCACTCCGGCCTGACACAGGCAATGCAAAAACGATGCAATCAATGCCTCGCTCCTTCTTATTTCCTCAAGCATTTATTTATAGCTTGCTCTCTATTTTGTGCCTGTAGATCTTCCTCCTGCAGGAGGGATTCCTGGGCAAGGCTGCTCCAGCCTCTGTGGAAGTCTTTTATTCCGCTTGTTTCTGTCTCATATTGAATTGTTTGTTCGAACCACAGCTCAAAACAACCCTCGTTCAGGGCTTTCTCTGAACAAAGGGACATTACACCAGCATGGGAAGGAAGGGTGAGTGAAAATTAATTCTCAGGAACCAATAAGAGTTTTAACAGTTGCTTTGATTGATTCTCACCACTTGACAGCTATGGTTTTTCATTGCTACAGTAAAATCCAAGACTTTTTACACCATGAAGGCTCATACTCACAATTCAAGATGTCGCTTGCTCTGTTTTTTAATAAGGTTATGGGAATTTTATAGTAAGACTGAGTACATTTTTTATATTAATGGGTAAAACTTGAATAAATACAACTGTCTAGTACACCCTGGGTGAATGACAACCTCACAGCGTTTACATAGACACAATTCCTCCTCTTATTTAACTTCTCACCCTAAGTCACTCTGGCCGAATTCATTCATTCATTCCCAGTTCAGACTGACCACTACCTGTCTTCACAAAAACCAGAGGACTGAAGGATTACTGTGTACACAATAATCTACTATTTTACTCATTCTGATTTTCTTGAAATGTGTGTTTTGAGCAATGCCATTACAGAAGTCTCACCTGCAGTAAACGGAGTTATTTTTAGGGTGGATTTGTTGCATTTTCCCTACATTAAAAAGGTATATTCTGGGCCTAGAGAAAATAAAAATATAGGAAAAAAGAGCAATATCATTGCAAGATCCACACAAGGCAAAGGCAAACCTGACAATCCCAAGCTTTGCCACTTGTCTGACTTTCTGCACATGTCAAACCTCCTCCAGCACTGGGCCTGTCCTGCAGTAAATGCACCAATGGTCTGCCCATCAGCTTTGCAAGAGGAGCCCAAGCCAGTGTTTACTACAATGTGAGATCCCCTCGCTCCAGGAATGTGAGGCATCGCTGGAAGGATGAAAGGCTGCTCAGCAGAACCCCAAGGAATCCACACAATCAGCAACGCTTGTGAAACCTGTTGTTAATGAATTAACTCACAGGAGGAGAGTTCCTGTAAAAGTGAATCCAGGCTCTTGAATTTTCTTTTAATCTTTACAATCACGAAAGAAAAATAAAATTGTGTGGGAATACTATGGTAGTAGCTACATTTAATGTTTTTAATAAATTATTTTGTGTCAAGTCTGTAACAACTGTGATGAATTTCTCAAAATGGATTGCACACTGAGTCAGGGCTGTGACTGCACAAGACATCTTGTTTACTAATATATTAGTTGTTTGACAAATACTGGTCATTTTAATTAGATGGAAAATTATTTATGACGTTTCAAAACTTAACAAATCATCAAGCAAAATAATCAACAAAAGTCAACCCTACACAACTCCTTGATTAGAAGTTGGTAACACTACTTTTCAGGGTGGCAACTCTCTACCTGTTTTGCAACACAAACCCCAGTTAAGTTTAGCTTTAGGCATAAATCTGTATACAAATACCCAGTTATGTGCAGAGCCAGTGTTGTTCACTAATTCCCATTCTATTACAAACTCGTACCTATCAACAGAGCAAGAGACCAATATAATATTCACAGCATCTCCTCCAAACCCCTCAGTGGGTAAAAGATGTTTTTTCATACATTTCTTGCATATTCTCTCACACTATTACTTAATGCCACAACAAAAACTTTTGAGGGCGGGAAAAGAAAACAGTGGGAAGGAATGAGGAACCTGTTGCCATTAAAATGCAGAAATTAGTAAGAGTTTAATTAACAGAAGGTTTTGGCTTATATTCCATCTCCTTACATTTCAACTCTTTCCCTTCACCCACAGAAAAAATTCCACTGCATTTGCATTTCTAGGTTTGCAGAGAACAGAGCCACAAAAAACAAAGCAGAAGCCTGAACAGGTATCAGAAATATGTTGACTAAGAAATCCAGACACCACTGAACCAAACAGACTTGAAAGCAATTACAAAAATATGCGTCCGATATTTGCTTTAAAAAAAAGGCTCAAGATTATTTTATTTTCTCTTTTGAAACAGAAATCTCAGGGATTCTGCACATTTTTGCCTTTTATCTGTATGTTTAAAATCATTTGGTGATGCAGGCATCATATTCTTTTTCAAACAACATGTTGCCATTTTTACCAGTACTAACAAGGAATCTGTTCTTCTCTTCAGTGAATTATTTTTAACTCTCTTAATTAACATTATGAGTATAGGCCACCCATCAAGAAATTGGGCTGAAGAACTTTGTCTGCAGAATTCTGGACTGTAGCCAAATACTTTTAGTACAGAATTATCTTCTGAATATGCATCATTCTTAGGTTTAGACAGCAGTACTTACTTACACATTCACATTCTTTGGTAAACTTTGCTTTCAAAGTAGACTACTAAAAGAAAGTATCAGTGGAGATATATCCTGAGCAAACTACACATTAGACTCCACACAGTATTTTCCTCTACCTAAAATGTCAATATGTCTGTTATCAAACTCTTCCTTCCTGACACTCTCCTGATCTTCTTCTGACATTCAAAATGAAACTTCTCTGTTAGAGGAGCACAGCAGTCTACTGACCAAATCATGTGGGCGTCTGCTTATGATCTCAGGAAAAAAATACTACCTTATGGGTAAATTTTATTTAAATAAAATGCCAAACTTTGGAAAATACTCTTGATCCAGTGCATGCCTAACCTGAGCAAATGTTGTGCCTGTGAATGTTACTGTAACTAAGAAATAGCTGTTGTGTGAGCAAGTGCTCCATTTGCACATGAAACCAAATGTAACACTGAGAAATGAAGATCCCTTTTCACTGAATCAAGCACCAAATGAACACCAGGGTTTATCCTTAACTCTTGCAGGCACTAGCAAGAGATGTTTTTAAACTAAAAGGCAAAGTCTGAGTGTTTGGATGCAGAACTGGGTCAGGAAATTGGGGAACAAGTTCCAACGCAGCTATTTCACGCTCCTCAATCAGGTCAGCCCAGCCTCGAGCTGAAGGCAAATCTCCAGTATTTACAACTAGACAGGGAAAGGAAGCTCCATCTGCAGCCAAAGGCCAGAAAGGAACTGGCACATGAACAGATGTGTGGAACAAAGGAGAAATAAAAGCAGCAGATGAATAAAGGCAATGGGCCCGTGGGGCTACAAGTGTCAGAGTGAGCAAAGGTGGAGGCAGAATCGGGTTCTCGGAGCAAACAGCTAAACCCCTTCACAGTGATTCAGAGCAATGCAGTGGGCATCACCAAAAACCTGGAGTATGACTTCAGTTATTCACATTTTGGACTTGCAAAGGTCTTTTGGCCATTATGGCAATCACCTTTGTATTTTCCTTACCTAATTCATAACACTCAACCTGTTCCAGGACACCTTTCGTTTTGTCTTGCTTCATGCTAGGATGTAATTTACTTTGAAGACAGAGAAATTTATCTGGGGTTGAGCATAGCTTGAAATTATGAATTTATGATTAGCTGTGACAAGAGTGGGAACATGTGTTGGATTCATAATCCATTTACTGGCTAAATTTAGGTAATCTGGTTTTCAGAGCACTTGCCAGCAGGCACATCCCTGCTATTGACAGTCAGCAAGAAAGGGCACACACATGGAGAAGTTGGCTATAATTCAGCTACTATATATTTGGACTCATGTTGTTAGTAGTGACTTCACTGAAGTCACAAAAAGACAGGAGCTACTGTGCTTCCAATCATCTACAGCAACCTATTTCTGTACCTAATACCCCACTGGATTGCAAGAAAAGTATAACCTGGGTTGTATTCTTCTTATTTTAATTGAAATTTAACCTTGTTTAAAATATGAACTTCTATGTTCCCTCAGGCAGGGAGAAGACCCTAATTCAGTTATCTCTAAGCACTCTAGAATAAAGTAAGGTGGGTTTTACAATTGAGACCAAGAATTAGAAGTTAGATGATCTGGGTCTACTCCCTGGCTTGCCAAGGAATTCACACAGCAGTAGACAAGCTCATCAGCTTTAGATCAGCAAAAGGGGACATGACTATTATTCTTCCTCATGGGAATGTTTAACAGTATAACTGTTACTGTCCGTAAGAAGCTCATATATGCCAGGAATAAAGGCCAGGGAAATTCCTGTGCTGTTGAATGTGAGCATGCAGACATGGCTTAGAGAGCTACAGGAGACAAGAGAAACCACTCTGTCAAAATCATATCCAATGGAAAGAAAGTAAAGGGAAAAAAAAGTAATAAATAATATGAATAAGAAACTAGACTAACAGTAGTACCCCTGATAAATCAGCCACTATTTAAAAAGGTGAGACTTTGAGCAAACACACTTTACTACATGTTCCATGAAGGGAACTTTGTCATGAAGTGAAATCAACATGGAAGAAAATCATTAAGTGCTCAGATCGGGGCTCTTAATTGCTCTCTGCAAGTCTGAAAATCCAGAAATAAAACACACCATAAATCTTAATAAAAATATAAAGAATTTACAACTCATAACACGTTAGAAATTAAAAAACCAGTGTGTCCACGTGCGCTGATCCTTCAGCAGCCCCGCACAGCAGTCGGTTAATAGCTGCACTCCCCTCCTTTCTTTGATAAGTATTTTAAAAACAAACATCTTAAAAAATACTTCTCATAAAACCCTTCTGGAGCAGCCTGGCAGAGTTTCAAGGTATCAGAGAGAGGCTCTGCTGGTGCTGAAGTTGGAGAACCGCGACTCCGCACCTCGAGCAGCCGCCTCCCTGCGCCTTCTCCTTCCCGAAATGGCAGCGGCAGGAGAAGAGCTGGCGGCAGGAAATAGCGTGAGAATGGGCTCTCTCGTGCTACTTCCAGCCCTTCCTGATATCAGAGGGTGTGAAATGGGTTGCAAAGACTGTCTCTCACATTATTTCCTTTTCCACCCCAGCCAAAACCAGGAAGCGCCAGCGAGGAGATTCGTACGCAGAGAAAGCACAGCGTAAAATGAAGCACGAATTCAAATTAGTGGCCAAGGCTACTAAAGCAAAAATTTAAGGATCTGTGGGCACAGCCTAATATTAGCAACTCTAGGAAAAGCAGCAGAAGGCTCATGTACCCAGGCTTTGCTTTTGATTTGCTACTGACATCAAAGTAAGTTTCTCCAGACCATCCTCAGACTTTGGGTCAGACCTTCCAGCACGGTGTCAATCCTTCATGTCCTCATGCCACAAACAGCACATGCCTGTTTGAGGGAAAGATCCTTCTTACTCTGACTACTCTGCTGTGTATTTGTGAGTCTTTAAGACCAGAGCTCCTCAAATGAAACCTGAGCTAGAAGTATTAGCAACAACAGCACTTCAAAGAGATCACGTTTGTTCGTATTTGACAGAAGGCACAGATTTGTCAAACAGGTCCTGGCACGTCACAGCGGAAATGGCTCCTATATTTTTGATATTAATATTTTAAATAAAATGCAATCCTCTGCCTTTAGGGAAGAAATATGAACGATGGTAAATAATTTAACATCGTTTGGGATTTTCTGTATTCTAGACACTTCTGTGTTCTTCTGTTTATTATTAGCCAAGAGCAGGATCACATGGCAGCTTCAGCAGGAACACTCCTTCTCCTCTGTGTAAATCCCTGCAAGATGCAAGAGCAATGAAATTTGCCCTCCTCATAGATAATGCTCCCTCCTCTCAGAATACATTCCTCTCAGAGACAAACTGCAGACAACCTCACAGACCACATTGTTCTAAAAGCAGAAATGAAACTAATTACTTGGTAAGTCCAGTTTAGAAAAGGGAAACAAGCTGCCTTTCCTTTCCTTGCCTCTCGAGACTGTCAAATATGCCTCGACAGGAAGTACAGTAAAGCTCATGATGAGCAGAGGCAGCTACTCTTTCAAAATGAACAGGGCTACTCCAAAGTGACATTTTCATTTAGCCAGGGAGCTTGAGGATAAAGGGCAGGATACCAGAAGGGCTCTCCAACAGATGAGGTTACTGGCCGGGCCTTCCAGCTTCACACCTCCAAAGATCCCAACTGCAGGGAAATGGGAAGGTACCTGTGGCTTTTGGTCTTTCCTGAGCCAACACAACCAGGAACTCGGCAGAGCAACGAAAAGAGTGTGTATTAATGGTCACTTCTTATGGGGAGACATGGAGTTGTAGTGATTCAGCAGAAAGCACTGCAGTATTTAAAGTTACTGCTCAGCAACAGGTGACAAATACCATTTCCAGACTCTGAGCACCTACGTTTAAGTTAGGGAGATACAACACATTAGGCTGAGAATATTTGTTCCCACTTTCTTGGGAATGAACATGCAGCAAAAAGAGGCTTTGCCTTTGTGCTCTGTCCACCCAGGAGAGCTCCTGACCCACCAGAAAGTTCCCTTCTCTCCTCAGCACAAACTCTGCAGATGTTTAAGCCGCCATCTCCTGAACATCTTTCTTTTCCAGATGCCTCCTGCAGCTGTGCCATCGAGCCCTGAACTTTGAAAAGACCTTCTCCTGGACTACAGCTTAACTGTCCCCGTGGAGAATCAGCTTCTATCCATGAAAAGTACAATTGGGAAAGCAGCAATGACAGACAGAAGGGGACAAGGTAAGTCCTCACGGCCTTCCCTGTACCTTAGTGCCACCCTCATCCCACTGAGAAAGAAGGAAATAGGAGGGAAAGGACTCGTGCCAGTTCCCAAAGCACAGCAGGCAGGAGGCTGCCTGGAACAGTTGCCACACGAGCCCTGGGATGTGCCCCCTCCCCGAGGACAGACCTCTCCCTGAGCTCTCCAGGATCCCCCAAGCTCTGCACACATTTCATGCAGGTGGGGCAGAAGCAGAAACAAATTCTATTCTGATACTGACATTTCTGAAAGACAAACAAGGCCCTGTAAGATACACAGTACTCGTTATTCCCTGCTAAAAGACAGGCAAAATTGATTTTTAAACACTTGGCAGAATCTCCTTGCAAAGCCTCCTATATATAACTGTGTCACAACAGTGAAAAAAATGTTCATTTTTAAAAAATGCAGAATGTTAAATGAGCCCATACCAAGACAAACTTTACACTAAGCAATTCACACTTCAAAGAATGACAGTTGAAAAAAATTAAATTTTTTTGCAAACAACTCTGAGAAGTAACTTTTGTGAACAAGAAATGTTTAGAATTTTAAAGCCATTCACTGAACAAAGAATCCATTAATATTTAAGAATTTATTCAACTTTCAAGAGCAAGAAAGGATTTCTGGAACTGGATTGATCTTGAAAGAGAAAAGCCACTTTTCCATCTCCCATTTCCCGTATGCCTTTCTTGTTTTAAATGGGGACTTCAAAAAGGAATAGTGTTCAGAACCCAAAACTGCTCTCTGAAAAAGCTGACAAGCCCAACAGTTTGCTCAACTTTCTTTTTAAACTTCTATTAGCTCTAACAACAGCAGCTTGCACACTCAAATTTCAACAGTCCTTACTTGATGAATCTCAACTACATTTCATATTTTGCCTTTGCTACATTTTTGTTGGTGGGTGCTCACTAGGGTTATTTTGAGGTATCAATCAAGTCAGATTTTATAGGAAATAATTTTTGTCAAGTCTCTTTTTAAATTTAATTTGATAAGAACAAGTTCAGCACTTCAAAGTGATGTTATCCTCCAAGCCAACATTTTGCCAAAAAAAAGTCTCCTAGTATGCATTTTCTGCTATTAAAACCAATACCACTGCATGGTCAAAAATGCCAGAAAGGACAAGAACTACCAAAATTAACAATTAGAAAGCTCCTTCTGCAAGATTGTAATATCTTTTTTTTTTTTTCCTAGAAAAAAAAAATCTAATTTGTCAGCAATGTTCAAGGTTTATTTTTGGCTCAACAGCCCATGATGTAGAATTAAGTGTTCCACTAGATGGAGCAGGATGGTAAAGCCATCATGAAGGCCACTTCCCTTGCTGATCCATGAAAAAGTCAATGTCCAGGGATGATAAGAATTTTAGCTTTCTTCTGTGCTTTCAGGGCAGAACAAAATTTGTTCCTCTTTCAAGAAAGGGCAACACAAAACCCTCTTAGTGCTCAACAATATTTACTTCTTCCCAGCACAGAAGCTGACTATTAAACACTAACCAGAAAGAGATAACCAAGCACCACCAGAAACAAACCCAGCTTTTCCTCACTTCTATCAACTTTACGCTAGAAACACAAAATTTACTGGATAGTTGACTGAAAATGAAAATCTTGTAGTAATTTTTTATTTTGTAGCAACTGAACTTGCAAAAACCTCTGTGCCAAATGATCAAACATAAGTCACCTAATGCAAAAGACATCACTGCACATCAAACAAATTCACACTGGAAACAATGGCAAAACTTCAAAGGGGCTCCTACAGACCTAGAGCTGTGCAAGTCATAGTAAAATTATCTCTCTTGTCTCTTTTCAAACAGAGCTAATTGTTGATTTACCTTTCAGTCTACCTAAACAAGCAAACAAAAAAAGAACCATATAGATTTTATTTCATCAAGTGCTCTTTCAGAGATGCAGCACGAGACAAACTGCAGTTGCCCATCATCATGTGAAAAGAGAAACCTGCATGTCTGTGACCATTAAACCTTACTTCAGCTTCTCCAAAAGAAGTAGAGTATAAACTAAGAAATAATATTTTTAACTATTAAATATATTCCAAATATAAGTCCTGCAATTCTTGAGCGCAACACAACAAAAATACCAGGGAAGGTCACAGTTATCACGAGCACTTTGCCACAAAATTCTGAGCCACAGTATGTTGCTGTATGTGATAAGTAACTGCAAACATGCAGCAGTGTCTCAAGACAATACTAATTATCACAGTGGTGTAAATACCAGAGGAGAATGAATCTCTCAGATATGTGCAGGAAGGCACATCAGGAGAAGTCTTGGTGACTGATCACAGGCTGCCTTCCGTGATTGCTGCTGCCATCTCTTTGGTTTTGGATAAATAAACTGCACTAGAAACTAAAGTGACAAACATGGGCTTATTTCATACCAACGTACTTTGGAACTTCTGAAACTTGCTGCAGCACCTGAGGTGGGAGAGGTAGGAAATTCAGCCTTTGAGACAATATAACTGTCCCCTCATTAAAGGGTCAGCCTGTATTAAGACCATTTGAAAGCATCTGCAAGGTTCTCAGTGTAGACACTGTCTAACTGAACCACCTCTCTGAATAGCTGATTACCAAGAATTCTCTCTGTAGCAGACATTCCTTTTCCAAGGCATGGAAAAATAATCACCAGGACATGCAAATCACAGTCATTACCAGTCAGTGACAAAACCATCTCCAGTCCACTGGAAGCAATACTTACTACTGTGCACAATCAATCAGCTGATATTCGTTAGATCTCTCATAACAGGCTTTCACACCTTCGTCTTGCCAAAGTGTTTTTGTGTGTTCATAAAACTCCTGAAAGAGGAAAACACTATTAGCAAAATGGATTATAGATGAGGAGCATCAGCAAACAGTAACATATCATTAAATGATGCAATGAACGGGAAACAGCAGCATATTTAACAAAATCTTTAAACAGTGTTTAGAACCTGACTACAAGTTCAGTTGGCTTTCTTAGCTTAACGTTCTGTAACACTTAAAGAATTGCTTCTCCACCACTTTTATTGAATCCAAACATAAGAAGGGTTAACTTCTCATTAATGACAACTCTGTTTTTAACAATCAATGCTAATTGGTACATTTGTTCTCTAACTCATGATTCCACTGTATGTTACATTTATGTGGCTGACACAATTTTTTCTTCTTCAGTGAAACACTCCTTGGTAATTCTTACATAGAGGTAGCAAATGATGATTAGGTTTTACATGACTTTGCAATTTAGTGAGTACCTTCAGGGACCATGTAGACATCTGTACCTTAGTTAAGTCTGTATCACTTAAGTCAGAGTATCTGCAAAATTTGTTCTTTTACAGTGTAAAAAGACATTGAACTATGGAAGAAATACAATCATACAAGGCCAGATCTTGTTTTGTCTCAACCTTAAAAATTATAAGCCAAGATACGAAAGCAGACAGCCAAAAATGCAACGCTTCAGCTTTGCTGAACTTGTAACAACACAAGTATAAAACACAACCAGAAGCCCTTTTTTTTATATATATAAAAGATTCACTTTGGCTCCAACAAGGCGTGTGTAACATGTAATTGTATTTCTGGCTATCACTAAGAACTCTGAATACTTAGAAAGAACAGCAGCAGCCTGATGACTTAAATACACACACAGCACTGTGGGCATTCCTTTTATCAACGACCATGGGCTTTTCTTGGCTCTCTCTCAGGGTTTTAAAGTGTTTTGGACTAAATACTTTTATTTTAAGTGGCTCAGGTAGCTTATTCCAAATAATTTTTTTTAATCCAGAACAGCATAAGACCTTTAAAATAGTTGCTGTCTATATTCTATTTTTCCCCCTCCAGTCTTTTTTCAACAGTAGAATTATTTTAAAGAAAAAGAACGTATCTTGAATAGCCATTTTACTGCTTCAAGGTTCTTCCATCTCTTGGGATATCAGTCTCTCACATTCTTTTACTATCAGTGTAGTATAAAGAAAGAAAGGGCACATCCAAATATGACTTTAAAGGTTTCACTTGAAAATATCTTTAAAAAAATTCCCTTTCCTATCAGAATGTTAACTAACACCTGAACTGCACAGCACAGTAGATCCTTTAAAGATGCATAATGGCATCTTAAAGGAAATTTAGTGACGCTGATTTTCAAAGCATCCTCTTCTTGTATAAGATCATATGTGACTGTGTGATCTTACAACTGTGAATACCAATGATGGAAACAGCCTATCAGATGTAAATTTGGTCTTGCTTTTATTGCTATTAAATACTCACTAGCTGCACATAGACACCAGCCATAGTAAATGCAACATACACTTCTACATTTTGTCCTGGTTTCTTTTAATATAGAGATTTTGTTTATATACAGTATAAACATCTGATGCATCTTTTCATTTTGTTCCATGCTTTTAGGAACTGTTCATGAACAAAAAGACCAGTTAAATTTACTGCATAAGTAGGTAAGAAAATTTTACTTGATTTTTAGTACTTGCAGACTGTACAACCATTTGCTTTTGCTATTAAAGGACATAAGAGATTAATCAAAATCTTAATTCCAGTCCAGTTTTCTGTCTCCCGTTGCTGGAATTATGTTTGTTGGATGATTTAATTTTGAAGATTTCCAATTTCTTGGCAGCTGGGAGACTGTTAACTCCCTTCAATCTACAACTCTGTCACAGCACAGTGAGGAAAATAGCTTTCCAAAGCAAAAAGGAGAGGGAAGAGAAAGGAAAGGGGAGAAGGGGAATTATCTGCAATCTCACTATATTTGTACCAAGCCCATTTTGGGGTAGGTTTCTATATTTATTTTCAAAAGTAACAGTAGTACAATACAGAACATCATATGACTCACTCAACTTATTACTACAAAGCTGGGAAATTGAAAAATTGAATCAGCAATTGTACAAGATTTTTTTTTTTTGCTGAAACAGCAGCTGTTTCAAATGGACAGATACCACTTAAAATTCTCATCAAGATAACTTACACCAGACTTCAGATGGTTAATTAACTATTTGGCAGAAATATACTTCTAAAACAGACATCTGCTTCAAACTGGGGTCAGCATCTGCCAAGCCAATTATATCCAAATATGCCCCCAAATACTCACTTCATCCTGCTTTATAGTAAGTAAACAAATACTAGGCAAAGGTTAGTTTACAGAGAGCACAGTAAAACATTCTTCATCATCAAATGTAGATATAAAGTGAAAAACAGGCAGTGCCTTAATAAAAGAAGTCACAAACTCTGCCTCAAAAATCCTTCCTCATTACTGCTTCTCACTGTAACTATGACACTCTGGCAGAGAGCTGACACAAACCAATTATTTCAAAGAACTTCCAAACTCCATCATACCTCGTGGAGAAACAGTTGGGAGTAGTTTCCACAACCAGACTCTTTAAATGAGATGAAAAATAAACCCAGTTCCTGGCCTTAGCATAAACACATTGATAATCAAAAGCCCAGGATTTAGTTTACCAGAGCAGTTACATATTGTTTAGAAGAGTCCTCCCTGTGTTTTAAAGGTAGTTTTAACTTCTAAGAAAATATGTGAGTTACAAGAATGGGATAAAGATCAATGTTTGTGCCTTGTTAGGCCAAATTAGCAATAAAATATTTAAGACTGCCTTTATGCCTGTCCTGCTAATCTGAACTATAACCAGCAATGCTTAGGCAATCTCCTCAGTATGGTTATTAACTGTCCATGTGGGATGGAAAAAGAATTTAAGTCCACATTCTTTGAACTTTTTATTGGCATTTCAAAATCAGGATCTACAGCAAGTAATGAGTAATAGATTATTATACCAGGACACAGTGGGGGTTTTTGGGGGTGGCTTTTTGATGTTTCTTTTGGTCTTTTTTGTCATTTGTTTGTATTAATTTTGTTTTAAAAACCGAACTACATGACTTGTAATAATCAAATATGAAGGCCTCTTATTAACAAACCACTTTTTGTCTTTAGGCCACATCAAATACATCTTCACACATGTTGGGGCTAATGCTGACCCAGGTTACACAACTATAAACTAGGAAGGTGTTCACCAAAGCAAAGGCAGAACCAGGTTTGCAGAGTTCCCCCCTTGCTTTATTAGGAGCCTCCTTACAGTAGTGACTGATTCTGGAATTAAGACATAGTAACTGGTTGCAAGAAAAACAAATTCTCCCTCCTCCCCAATACACCTACACTAACCACAATTCTGAAATAATATTTAAGAGAAAGAATAACACAAGAAATCCTCAGCATCCCATCTGAATCATGGAACGTAGCCTGGGGCTACTCACAGGGAAGGCAAGTAAAACCACAAGATTTGTGAGGTATTTAGGTAAAACAGGGGCTTCAGAGGCCACTAGAAAAATCAAGTTAGCAACAGGGTTTGTTTTGATTTAAATAGGTCTAATTTGTACGAGAGCTCTAAAAATAATGCGTTAGGAAACAAATTAACCAAAAGTAGCAGGAAAATTTCCTGAAAAGAAATATCCAGAAAACTAGTCCTTACATGTCTGGTTCTTGTTTCCACAACACTGATTCATTTGCTGGCACATTCTAATATAACAGACTCTACAGCAGCATCAACACAGGTTTTCCTTGCCCTATAAAATGGAACTCTTCACAAAACAGCTAAAATAAACAAATAATACTAAATAACAATTTGGTTTGAGATGACATTCCACAACAAACAGGATCTAAATGTTAGGTTCCAAACGCTCCATAGCATTTGCAGTATATGCTCATACTATCCATTCTTGGCCTATGCATACTTAAAATTGAAAAAAAAGAAAATTCAAATTATGTCATTTTCCATTAAAAAAAAAAATAAAAAATGCTGCAGTTCCACAACACACACCCAAGATCCTGTTTAAACTACAGCTGAAGCTGTGTAAAGCAACAAGAGTCAACAGAAGTGGTGACAGGATGGCACCACCAAGGAAGGTGAGAAGCAAGTTCTTCCTAAGCACTGTGTCAGGATTGGAGCATTTATCCACCACCAGAACAGACTTTACACTTTTTGAAGCACCAACATAACCCTAAAGAGGGAGAAATCCTCAAGTAGGGAAAAGAATGCCAACGTAACAGAAATCTGAGCAGAACAAACAGGGCCTGACTTCGAATCTGCTCAGGCTGGGCTGGGCACAGTTTGATTTCTGGGCACAATCCTGAACAAAAAGGCTACAGAAACTATAAAAAACTCAGAGAAAATCATCTGCCCTGGTAAAACTTCTCTGGTCTCAGATAACTGAAGGATCAAGGATCACAACTTGCTGCTGATGAGGAAGCCTCATCCCTCATCATACCATATCATCACAATACTTAGAAAGTCATACTTATGTGAAATGTATCTCATGATTAATGTTTTATTTATTAGGTGAAGCTTTCTCCACCTGCTGAAAGCTTCCCAATCCAATGAGTCAATAGGCAACATTTGTAAATCACTTGTATTCACTTACAGATCTCCAGAGAAAAAAAACCCCCAGTGGAAATCATCATGTGAAAGGGATGCTTGGAAAAGAGTACTTTGTTCCAGAAAGATCTTGCTGCCACAATTCTCGATTAGAAAAGGGGCATTGCAGAGCCTAATCAAATTTAAAACTTACTTGTATTGGAAAATTTCAGCAAGTTTAATAAATGGCAGCAGGTAAACAGGGGGTCTGATAAAAGTCAAACCAGAGCAAGTGTTAAAGAACTTGGAGATTGAGCGTTTTGGTTATTAAAAAAAAAAATAATCCTCAAGAGACAAACTCCAGGCCTGGGAAAAAATAAAGGAGCCAAGGTCTGCTTTTGAGAGGCATTCTAAAAGCATAAAATACTAGCAGAAAATGAAAGAATAACTGGACATACTGTCTACAAGGTTTTGTTCCCTCCAGATATATAAATACTCAAGAGACTTTGAAAAAAATGTTTATGAAGCAATGTTTTATAGGCATTAGGATGTTGGCAGGGAAAAACACTGGCAGAGTTCTTGCCACTGTGACACCAAAGTCACAGGAAACTTAGCACGGACATGCAACATTACCTTTTCTTTGTAGAATATAATATAGGGTGGATCCTCCATTAGAACAGTTTATTTACTAATTCCAGCAAAAGTCAATGCCATAGAAAAAAAGCCTTACCTACTAAAAGGTGTGTACAACCATTACACAATGCTGTGGTTAAAACTGGGATTCAATTCCTGGGCAAAGTTCACTGTCCCATGGAGTTACACATTTCATAATAAGAGTTTTAAATAGGTCACTGACTTACAAACCTAATGATTAAAGGTCAAACCAAGCCAGCTTCTAACTGTAAAATTGTATCTCAGAGGACACTTGCTTCCCAGTGTGTTCAGCTTTTAAAAATAACACTGACCACTGGTTTCAAACCCCTTTACAGACCTACTCTGCAAGGTGGGGGCACAGGAACTTTCCTTTCCTGACAGCCAGGCAGTTCTGCTGCATTCCACTGACCGACCACATTGGAACAGGGCAAGGTCACAGGATGGCAGGGCAGCTCTCTGCATTCCAAGACAAACTGCACAAGCTGATTTTCTCCTTCCAGGAGAGATAAATAGACAACAAATTGATTTATTTTTCACTGCTCATATCTGAAATCAAGTGACTATTACTGACTGTAAGGCCACTGGGAGAAGGAAACTCATGGTGTCTTTTCATTCCCGCTGTGTTTGTGCAGGGATACCAGAATGTGTTAAATTTGTCAAATCAGACAGTTTAATAAGCCACTTACTTGAATAGGGAAACATCTGCATTCCTAATGGTGTGAACAAGTGTTAATTATTGCTTGCTATTTTAGGGAAAATATGCTGATGATATCACAAAGGAAACACATACCTACAAATAGTTGAAGATATTCTCCAGTTACTGGCATGTGTCCAGAGCTGAATACAAAACTCTTTGGGAGAGGCCAGAGTACTCAGCACTTCCCATAACTGAGTCAGAAATATTTTCAGCAAGGATTCAGTCTCATTATCAACAGTTTTTCACGCTTAGAAAAGAAGAATGATGCTGAAATATTTTGGGTTGCTGCTTATAGTAACCTCACATTTCTACCAGCACAAATTAAACTGGATGTTGCTGCAAGGAATGGCCAGTGGGAAGCAAATTTTTATTTAAGAAACTTCTGTCAAGTTTGAGCTTACATTATTCCCCTTTGTTAAGAGTTTCAAAACACCACAGCATTTGAGAAATGTGCCAACACACAAATCCTTACCCACAATCTACAAAGTGCCTTCGGTTAAAAGTCCTCGGGAACATAATATTACACTATTTCTCTTTTATTTCTACTTTCATTGCACAGAAGCTCAATCTGCTGGTACTAGAACAGCTCGGATGGAATCCCTTCACACAGCTCCTCATGCAATTTAGGGAGGAAGAACTCACTTCTAGTGAGAGCACCAAGGTGGGAGCTGGTAGATATGTGCTCCCTGCTCCCCGTTCCACCAAGATTCCTCTGCAATTTTAAACTGAACAGTGTTCCTCTGCTTCTTCAGAGTGGAATATATGGAAAGAAGGCAATTCATTAATGGATCAAACTTACTGGTAGCATAAAAGGCTCACAAAGAAATCTTCTCCCCCATTCCATCACTCTCCCGGGGCAGTGGAGAGCAGTAACAGAGGCAGTTCATCCACCAGCTATTTTTGTAGACCTCTGGCTAAGAAGGAAAGTTTAATAAAACTCTGAGAAATTTCCTTTGAGCCTTAAATTAGGGTTTGGAAAATATCTTTTGTACCACATCATTTAGTTGCTTTTTGTTCAATGAATATATAGTAAACTTGAACAGTCAAATCAGATGACCCGATTGCCTTACAAGGTGCTAAGAACAAACACCTGGGACCACACACTGCAATTTTGCTGCCTCCTTTCAGGCTGGAAACAAAAAGCCTGGTTTTGCCAGAAACTTCCACCAGCAGAACAGGGTGTAAGATAAAATACTTCTCCTCATTTTCAATTAACACAAATCCTAAGGACAGCTCACTAACCATCTTACAACCTTTCTGAAGAAGCAGACTCTGTGTTCGTAAAAGTATTCGTAGACTCATAATACAATTTACATAAAAGAAAAATCTAACTCACATATACTTCAGAGATTAACTGAAAGTTCTGTTTATTTGTTGGGGTTTCCTGGGAGGTTAAAAAAAAGTCTTAAATTTTACTGGAACACTGAAGAAATGTCATGTACTATCCAAAGACAAGCTGAAAACCCTGACCAGGGTCAGCTACAGGCCCAGCAGAGCTGTGGTAGGATCAGACCTTGGAGTCACACACAGAGCAAATACAGAAGCAAAGACCTGCCCATCCACACACCTTCAATCCCACACAAGCTCTCACCAGCTTCCCTCCCAGTCTGGAGCCTGTGCTCATGGATTTCCCTCAGGATTTGGGACCTGACATGTCCCTTAAATTCTGTCATAACTTCATAAACTAAGGAGGAGGCACATTCCCTGTTGCACTGTTCCATGTAAAAGTCTCCCTGTTGGGAAGTCACAGATGGCTACATGGGAAAAGGTAACTTTGCACAACACAGCCACACTATAACAGATTGTATTTGGTACTGGAAAACTGAAAAACAACTTTACATTTAGCACATGTAAAAAGAGCAAAGACTACTCCACAGAATCAAAATGTAAAACAGATCACAATAATTTTCACTTTTTTCTTTTTAGCTACTTCCATGCTCATCCAAGTTCAACCTTTACTCATTTAACATGACATAAATTAAATTAAAAAGCCAAAGTCATTACTCTTTTAGAAGCAGGTTTACCAACACATTTCCAAGTCTTTGTACAAAAAGACCAAGGGCAATTTTTGTTGTGTGCCCCAAACCCATGTTTACAAGGCAATTAGCACATTTACATGTTGCTCAGTCTTCATAAAGCCCCTACAGAAACTCTTCTCAAGGCATTGCAGTACCAGGGAGGCTCACAGGTATAATTTTATTTCATCTATGCATACACCAATATTTTGTGATAGTCTCTTACTGTGATTAAAACCAGAAAATGCTTAAGAATTTCTATATTAAATTAGGCCTATTTCCTGTTTAATTCAGCTGACAGCTCTTCTATTTCAACATAAATTGAATTAATCTGTTCTTGTTCTTGAAGACTGCTCTGAGGAAAACAAAGAAGATACATCAAGAGAAATCAAGTCACGATTTCTTCAAATGAATTTTTAAGCACGAACTTCTGAACCTATAAATATGGTATGGTATAGTGGGACTTTACTGGATAAAAGTACAAGTTCAGAATAAATCATTAGCATCTACTTCAAATGCTAATCAAATAAATTATTAATAAAGCAAAATATAGGGTGGGGTTTTAGTACTATAAAAGCAGCTGCACTACAGAAAAGATATGCAGATAATGCACATTGTCTAAAGTCCTGGACTGCACATTCTCCAATTTAAGGAAATTCTTTGTGGAATTTCAACAGAACTATGTGAAAACCTCAGTGAAAGCACTGCAGAATTCAAAGGGCAGAAATAATAAAAAAACAACAACAAAAAAATCACTGCCAATAAACAGGTTAGCAATGTACAAATTTGCTAGATATTGATAGTCATATATCAAGAATAAAACAGTCATATCAGGCATCTACCCATGTGGACAAAAATTAGAGATTTCATGAGATTAATTTGCAAATCATTAGTAGTTATACATGTTTTAATTATGAGAAACAGAAATGAAACCAAGTGGCTGCCTCACAGACTCTATACTAAAAGAAGGCTTCAAAAGAACTCTTTAATTAAACTGTATTCAAGAATTTATTTCTGCTATTAAAGCACAGGAGAACCAGCTTTACATAAGTCCTGTTAAACTCTGACCAGGTAAACTCAATTGGATTATCTGGAAGCCCATTAAGGAGGAGATGCTCTGTAGATGAGATAATAGAGATTTAAAAAAGAGTAAGCAAGGATTATTTCAGAGGATGTAGCACCACATCACTGATACTGTGTGTAAGACTTCCCATTCCTTTCTGTTAACACCATTAACATCCTCAAGGTAAAAATACTTTACGTATCTGTATTTTCTACCAATTTTGCACCTCAAGATGCAACTTGAAGATACATATTTATCACTCTTTTACAGGTAAAAAGATACAGAGGGCACTAAAACCAAAAAGTATAGAGGACATTGAAGTGTCTTGCTCAAAATCATAAAGAGAATTTGGACAAGAAAATGCTGGAGCCCCAGTATTTTCTCTCTGTGGTAACTATCCAAATTGCATACAATATTATCCAGACACCCAAGAAACCAAGCTCTGTCTCCCACCCTTCCCAGCTTCCCATGAGTGTATTCACTGAAGAAAATATTTTGCCTATTTCCACACCCTAAAATCTGTGACATTTGAGATATCCCCATGGGAAATGTCCTCCACTGCACTGAGTATGTTTGTCATTACATTATAAAGCCAGTGATGCTGTCAAACCAGAACAGCTCTCTTCTTCTTCCATGATGTATTTAGAGAGGAATAATAATATATCTATCATTATACACATCAGGGTGATTATCAGCAGGGACAGATAATTTTGTTCTGTTCCCCACATGATTAAGGAACATTTTTGGCAGCAAAGAGATCCCGGTTCACATCTTTTCTTACTGAGACTGTATTATCTTGTTACCTTCTTGAAGATTTTGGTGGCAAAATCATTTTAAGGACTCCAACCCCACTCTCTGACCCCGCTGCACGTTAATGCATCACACCCCGTGCACCGCCCCCTTTGTACCACACTGCCCATGGGCCAGGTTGTAAATCTGCCCTCAAAACTGATCCCTGTTAAAAATAATCTCCCCAAAATAGAAGAGTGAAGGAGTAAGGGTTACCAGGGTTATTTTTAACCTGCACTGGTTCAATGGTCTGATTTACACCGGCGACCCACCGGAGGTTTTTTTGGCCAAGCGCGGGTGGCACATCATGGTGTGGAGGAGAGGGAAGGGATGGTTGTGGGCACACGGGATGCTAAGCTGGGCTTTGAGGCTGAAGCCAGCATGTGGTAAAGCCTGGCCTCAAGGACACCACTCAGAAACCAGAATAAAACTATTCAGCAGCAGTGGCAGTGGGAGATTCAAAATAACTACAATGGAGCAGTGTAGTAAAAAATAGATGGGGACCAAGAGACCTGCAGACAATTTCATCAACACCCTAAAAATGATCACATCTCTTCTAAACAGCCTTGATATAGGCTGGAGTCATTGCCCTGTTATTCTGCCTTTCAACAGCTAATATTCTGATTCTACTACTTTTTGAATACCATCTTGCTGAATTTATAATGGTATTTTCAAGAGACATCTTCCTCGGCTGAGTCCAGACCAATTAAAAATAGGCAGTCGTAAATCCTGCCCTGCTATTTTTAATACTTCATTAAAACCTGAGAATTATAAAGGGACTATGACCCAAAATAAAGAGGTTTTATTTTGTAGCTTGGTTCAGTTTGGTTGATCACGGAGTGTGAAATGTTGACATAATGATAACATTTCCCTCCCTCTTCTAAAAGAAATTTCCCTCCCTCTTCCAAAAGTAAGAGCAAAAGAAAGTGATGAGAAAAAGGCTACTATTTTAGTTAGTACTGGGGATGAAGAAAATATCCTAACCACTGTCTGGTATGCAGAAGAGGAATAAAAATATCACCTTTATTACCCAGCTAACCCAACATCACCCGACATTTGAGACAGATATACAGCTAGCCTTAATTACTGAAACTACTTCTGAGGTTCTTTTTGACACTGAAAACACGCACATAAAATTGTGTTGAGCTAAATGCATCAAAGGACAACAGTGATGGAAATGCCATTTGGAAGCTTCAACTACACATTTACCTACAAAATATTGCAATATTTTAAAACACCGGCATGATTATGTGGACAGGATTCTTTTCAGTCAGTACTACCCTTTTCCTTTCCCCACATGCTACTACTTGTATTCAAGAAATCTAACTTCTTAATACCAAGTGTGCTGAATTAATAGATCTCCAACATACTCAATTTCCAACTTTGAAGGGAATTGTTTAACCTAGCATTGCACTGTACCATTATTTTAACTCAAGCTGTTGTTTTTCAGGTTTTTTTCATTCAGAACAATATGGTCTACACAAACGACACACATTTCCTCTAAGTCAAAAACTGCAAAAGCAAACAGATGGAGACACAGACTAAGAAAAGAATTAGAATATCAGAATACAAAAGTTGCTCTTTGAATCCTAGATTACACGTGGAGGCAGATCCCTGTATTGGCATCTCACTGTAAAGCTCCCACATTTTTCTTTACTTTCTGCTGCCTTTCACACCACACTGACCCTTGGTTGGATATCTGAATTCTACCTCCACCTGTGCAATAGGGAATTATAAACACAAATTCTGCGGTGTATTCTAAACTTCATTTTAACTACTCCAACATGTATAGAAGGAGGCCTCATGTTCTAAAGAAGACCTCCTGCAGCTGGAAAAGAAACTCCATGATCCTGGTGCTGATCCCTGTACGTCTGTGCACTGCCTTCTGGAGAGCTTGGCAAATTCATGTTTAGGAAAAGGGCATTTAAAGGGAAGCAAAGCAGCCTTATATTTAGAAGAGTACAGTGCTAAGGACTTGCAGTCCCCAAAGAATACCCCCTTGGTAATAAATGTTCTTTCTCCCTACCTTCCTGTTCTTCCCACAGCAGAGAGGAGCAGCATCAAACACGATACTGAGGAAAGCATGTCCTCAAAACAGCTGAAATAGGATTCCCCATGAAGAAAATGGAGGAGGCAGAAAGCAAGTTCTACAACTCAAAACAGTCAGCATCACACAGGACTAACATTGCTAAAAATTGCCCTCCCTCCTCCTACAGCCATACTCTAGACAGGAAAAGTTCACCTGCCAGTTTATGAAATTCTTCTCCCGCTGTACTCGAGGAGGAAGTAGATAATCAAGATTTCCTTAGATGTGAAGAATAACTATCCACAAGGCTATTCTTTCCACTTACAGAAACTTATTTTTCTTCAAAATACTTTTAATTAATCTGTAACGAAGTCAAAATTATTTCTATAGAGGTACCCAAGGACTGTGATTTCTGACACTACACACTGAGAGCTGGCATCCAGGGACACTCCAGACCTTAACTTGAATTTAAATCATGCAATTAAAATGCAGGTTCAGTTTTTTCATGTACCAAAGGACTATAACCTACATTCAAGCTCAGAAATCAGAGACATATTCACTTATGTAATCACCCAGGGCAGAGAGAGCCAACAGTAGTCCTTCAACATTTGTGGCTAATGCACATCCAGTTTAAAACCTCAACCCTACAAACATTTACATATGAAATAGTTAATCATGCCCAAGAAGGAAGCCACTAGTCAAAGTTATGCACACGCCTAAAGCTCTGTAGACTCAGGGCTTAAAAATTTAAGACAATGCCTTTGCTCAGAGAAGAAAAACTAGTTTTATGGGAGCACTCTTATTCCTGAAGTTGTGTGTCATTCAACACAAAGACTCTTCATTGAACTTGAAATTACTTATGCACCTTTTAAGTATGTTTCTACTGCTTTAGACAGCAAGGGTTTCCTGTCATGTATCCTACCAGATGTAATACATAGTGAACAATAACTTTTATATAAAAACCAGTAAAAGTAACACATACATATTTGGCTTGTTCACTTACCCCTACGCAGTTACCCCTTGCTTTCAGAGAAAAGAAAAATTTAAGAAACCCCACTGCACTCCAACTGAATGGAAGAAAAAAAAAACCCAAGACAGAAGAGACAAGGAAAACCAAGTATTTCAGTACGAGGCAGGTCACGGGAACTTGTTACAGCATTGTTACAGCTCACAACCTGAACTATCACAAACAATGGCAGCAGGAGAGCTGTGGGCACCCAGCCAGTTCAGGAGCACATGAGTTGTTGTAAGGAACCACTGTCTTCTCTCTCCAGTATTCTCCTGAAACTATATTCAAAGCATGAGGGTTTTTGGTGCCCTTAGTAGTGGAGGTCATCCATGAAGGGACCAAGTATTCCCATGGATAACACTGACAAATGTGTAAATTAAAGAGGTGTCACACTAAAAATCTCAAAATATCCAATTTATCTAAGATGCTTTAAGACAAAATGACAATTACTACATTTTATGTGCTAGAGAAGAATTATACACCCCTCCCTCCATCAACCTGTCTGTACTTGTTGAACTTTGAAAATTACTGGATTTGAAGATTACAGTATTTCCAATTAGTTGCTAATACCACATGACTTCTGCCTTGTATACAAAGTATGTTTCTGATTGTTTGGGTTTTCCCTTTTAAGAAAGGCTGATCAAAGCAGTGAAACCCCTAGAAGCGGCAACAGATGGAAAAGGTAACTGTCACTGGTTTGACAGAGTAGTTTGTTCAATAATGTTTACAAATCAAGAGTTACAAAACCTTGCTGTGGTGCAAACTATCCCACATCTTACTGCTATTTGCACTTGCACTTTCATTTCAAGCATCTGGTCAGTCCTAGATGGACAAAAAATTCTGGTGTAAATGAATCATGATTTTGATACATCACCATAAATCCTCCCCTCAGCCCCCTGGAACACTGCAGAGAGAGAGAAATACCAGCTTTGAAACACTGCTGTACTGCTGCAAGTATAAGGTACTTCATGGTAATTAATAAAAGTATCTTCTCGGTGTTGAAGAGTTCAGTGTTTGCAAACTGTATTTTCATGGGCTTCTGCTACTTAGCCTGCTTGAGATACAGGAGAAATTAATCACAGTGAGTGGGCACAAAGTTATATCATCAACTAAATAATTATCCTTTGTGCATTTACTCTGGGTCTGCTGGCACCTTGAATGATTAACTAGACTGGGAGGGCTGAGGCAAGGACGTGTGCGTGGAGCCTCTGTAGAAAGTCTGGCTGACACAGAGTCTGAATCAGCAAGAAAACTCCACTGTTCTTCCAAAAGGGAGAGATTCAGTATCACTGAACACCAGCTAATCATCAACAGAGTGCTGAGTGCATCTTCACTCCTTCTGGGCAGGGCAATTCCCAACAATACCCAAACTCTAACAGCACTGTCCATCCGTGTGCACCTGTAGCTGATAATTTCACAGAGCACAAAAAGCAGAAAAGCAGACAAAGGTTTCTGCATTCCTAAAGGATCAGTTGAACATTCTGGCCCTGTCGTCAGACACTTACTTGATTAGCACTGACCAAAGGCACGTCCTTCAGTAATTCTCAAAGAGCAGCCCACTGTTTTGGGGAAATATTTACTCCAGTGCAGTGAAATACAACCCTGTGCAGAAAGGCCTGGCTGCAGCCAGGGGTTACTCACCGGTGGGAAATCAAAGTCTATCTGGTTGGCTAAATTTAAGATGTAGTCGATTCGAAACTGGTTCTCTGGGTTGGCTAGTTCCACTGGAGGGGCCAAATTGCCCATTGCTGTCACTATTGTCTGCAAAGACAAAAAAGTAAAGTACTGCAGAGAGTGTCTAAACAGCCATTTTGAATAAGTAAAAACAATGGCTCCTAAGCTTACCTCTATAGCTTCTTTAATATTGTTTTTAATATCCTGGATTTTCATTTTCTTCTCCCTGTAATAAAAAGATACATTATTAAATTCAGAAGCCACAAAAGCAGAATATCTTTTTAAAACCGAACATGAACTTGAAAAATACTCTATCAAAACTTTATTGTCCCTATTGACTGAAGTGCTTTCAGTCACTGAAGGCTTTTACAGAGACCTGATTAAATATCTCAAAACTTCTCTACTTAAACAGTAACATCTATTTGCACCCAAAAATCAGCAGCTAATTATGCTTAAATAAAAATTTATTACAGCTTTAGACCGGGACTAAGACATTCTGTAAAATCAAACAGATTTTGATTCACTTGAATGCAAACACTAGACAGGAATGGAAGTTCTTTAGAAATGTATAAACTGGAAACAAACAGAAAGAAAAAAAGGGGTAAGTTATTAAAATTAGAAACAAACGAAAGGAGACCAAACAACCTCAAAGTACAAAAAAAGCATTAAAGCACAAAACGATGCCACAGCAGAACAGGATAAAGCAGAGAGCTCAACATGACAGAGACATTGAAACCAACAGTTTGGATACAAAACATAAAATAAATAGTAAAGGGTTAATCCAAGTATCTACAATTATCTCTTGACTACAAGGAGAGGAGTAGGCTAGAACCCCATTTGGAACAAGCACTATCATTTGGGATTCACTGCAGTCAAATTAACAAGCCTAACAGGCTGAAGTAAGAGTGCAAATCATTGTTATGCTGCATTTTTACTGGATTTAGTGTCAAATCTGACAACAGTTACTTTCAATGCTGTATAGTGCAGTCCATGCAATGCATGATTCAACATTTCCTGGTATATTCCTGGTATAACCAGGAATAAGCACCCTCAAAGCATTACTAGTATTGAGTCTGTAAACTGTAACTTAATTGCAAGGTACTATGACAAAAATTTTACATTATTAATTTCTTGCTGTAAACAGCATAAAATTATTAGTTTGAGGTATACAAAGTTAGCCATGTCATTAATAAAATAATCCAGCTGAATTGTCTCAGTGACCTTTTAATCTTCATTAAACTGCTTTTCTAGAACACTTTGATTATCTGAATATTTACACCAACTTTTAATTTTTTTTTTTATCCTTTTGAAAACTAAGATTTTCCAGTTCAGTATCCCAGAAACTTTGAACTACCAACAGCACTTTTCCTTTTTTCACCCTTTTAAAGGTAGTAACTCACAGTTTCGGCTTAAAGACCACAGCTTGAATATCTCACTTTACTGAGTTAATTCAGCAAACACATTGCAAATGCTTTTTGTCACTTTTTCCTTCCTATAATTATTCACAACCAACAACCAAAACGAAACTGAAAGCACATTCACCGACCAGGAATGCAGAAGAACAGCAGAAAAAAAAAAATAAAAAGAAGTACTGCTTAAATAACAAGGCAGACGCAGACATCCAAGAGTGGTGGGAATTCTGGTTATCAAATGAAAAATTAATGCAACTTCTTTAAAAAGAAGACAGGGTCGAGGAAACCCCCCCCGTGGCAGCCGCACGTTCCGCTGCCTTTCAGGCACAGGCGTGGAGGATCTGATTCTACATTCCCCAGTTGTGACAGAATGATTGCAATGCCAGTGCTGCTCTTACACATGGAAAGCAAACAGCAGCATCAAATCATCGTGTTCGGGATGACTTGGCTGTGGAGAGAACGGGTCTGAATCAGCAGCAGAACTCTACCAACAGAAACAGGATTATCCCCAAACATCAGCTGCTCACCGCTGGCCACGGACCCTCCGCGGTTTGGGGCAGGGTGAGGAAGGTCAGGGGAGCTGGATGCAGCGAGAAAATGAAATTATCGATAGTCAGATGAAAATTCTTGGGTTTCCTTCGACTTTTTCACCTACCTACAGACCACCTTATTCCTGAAGACCACCAGTTTTTTGCTCTATGCATTTGGCACCACTGATGAGAACAAGGCAGTGACCCAAGAAAGGCCAAAAGCGCCAAATTAAGGAAAATAAATAACACAGGAAAAGAAAGGAAAAACGGAGGGCTTTTCACCCTCTTCCTTCCTATCTTCCACGCTTTCCAGGCCTTAAGAAACTCTCTATTCCACAACCAAGACTCAGGGTAGGTGCAGAAATCCTGTATTTTTCAGTTGGTACACGTACAGTTGCAAACCCATCATCCGCTTTCTGTTTTTAAAAACCATTTTCATTAATAAAAATATGTAAATAATGGCATGAAAGCAGGAAATGTTTATCAATGAGAGTGTAAGCAATTCATCTGGCTTTATTTTGCCTCCAATTTTCAGATGCATCTTCAACTTAATGAACATGTATCTGGATTGTGCCCCGTTGAGATCAAAAGGGCAACTGATATGCTGAAAGCCAAGCAAGATATCAGTATTTTTAAGGAATTATCAGTCATTTTGCTTCAGTTTGGAACACCATCAGAAAGACAGAAGTTTAGGAAGTTGTGTTGTTTTTGTTATGAAACAAATTGTAGTTATTCTCTCTCCCCTGGAACACTTGGGATTAACTGTCTCAAAGCATCAGAGAGGTGCCCATTTACCTGACTCTACAACAAATCACATTATTTTTATCACAGGTTTCAGTCAAACTTCCACATTTACACCTCATGGCTGATCCTCATGCTACTAAACAGCACTGCGAGGTGATAATGAATATGGAGAAACATTAAACTCCAGCAATTAACAAACTGTTCGATAACCATCATCATCTTTACAACAAGGATACTCAGAGTTCCTATTTCTGGTGTTGTTGCCATGGCCCTATAGCCTGCCCAGTAAACAAGGACTCTTATTACACAGCAGTGAATGTATCACTGCGTTTTGTGTTTTGTAATGTTTACTAGGCATAAACTTTCCATGACAATGAGACACTTTATTCTTCTGGAACTCAACATGTTCATCAATCACCCATCCAAGAGTAGCTTAAATACAACTGTAACTTCTCACCAAGAAAAAAAACAAAAATAAGGTGACTTTCCTTCTACTCAGGGACTGATGAGATGCAGCACACAAAAGCTACGACCCTTTGCCTTCCCAGAATTGGGTTTTTTTCCTTCAGAAATCCCAGACCTCAAATTTCTAGAAGTACTTTTATTTTGCCCAGAAAAGACACAATATTCAGCTTAGAAACATACTCTCGCTTTTTAAATTTCTTATTTCCAGGTGCTGGCACAAAACCACAAAAGAAAAAAAGGTGGGCTCCCAAAAAGTTTTCCTCTGGAAGATCCCAAGTAGGCCAGGAATGGCACTGTGGTATCCTGGCTAACTAAAGACTGATGTCTCTGCAGGCCTGTTCTGTATCTTTAGATGCCATGGGTTAATAAGGTCATACTTTTAATCTTGTTTAAAACTTTTGCTTAGGCTGTGTAGGGTAGGCCAAACAAAGCATTAAACTCTATTAGTTGAGGATTAGAAGAAAAATCTCAAATCCCGCTGTTTTCAATATTTAAATGGGCCAAAGCAAAGCTGCACATAGCTTTCAGGAAAACTAATAAAGTCTATTTTAGGTACTACAAAAAAAAAGATGACATTTTAATTCAAGTAACATTAAATTAGAATGACATAAAAGGTCAGGAAAATCAAATATTCCTTGAAAACCAACCTAATCAGTATTTAGTGAAGAACTTCTCCACCTGTGGCTGAGTTTTACTTTTAAAAAGGCAACATTTTTACTCAGACTTTATCAAATCCAATGTAAAGAACACATTACCAAACAGATTATCAGAAAGCAAACTAATTTAATTTTAATGTTCATTTTTGGTTTACTTTCCAGATAATATGAATAACCATTAATTGGAAAAAAAAAATTTAAAGTTTAAAAAGAACATTCCAGAGGATGAGGATTCAGCTCACCCTGAATCCTTCCACATCTCACAGGTAGAAAAATATTTTTTAAAAAAGGTGCTGAAATGAATGGCCAAAACAAAACATGTTAAAGAATTTGGGGGGGGGGGGGGGGGGGACACAGATGGACAAATAGGGAGATGACAGGACACAACCCCTTTATGCCATTATCCTAAAAGCCAAGAAGTTTGAATTTCTTGGTCACTGCTGACAGGTTAAGAAACCAAACGCCTTGTTGGAAAGTTCTATAGCTGTGGAAAGTACATAGAGACTATTTTAATAAGGGATCTTAAAATGTAATCACATTGTTCTTTACAAGGTTGTGAACAGCCCAGCTTCCATCACCTCCAGTGATTGGCATCACATAGAAATTACCTTTATTCCTGAAGCACTGTCAAACTTCCCTCACTCCTGAAACCTGCTGACACAACAAATCCAGGCAGTGCAAAACTTCCCTTCCCCGTGCAAAGCACTGCAGTTCAGTGAGTCAATTCACAAGTGCCAGAGCCAGAATGAAAATCTTACAAAACAATTCATTTGCTTCTGGCTTTTTATAGGAGAAAACGTGTAGCACTCACGTGCATCTCCCTGTTTTCAGGTATTGCCAACAAATGGGAACACACAGGGAAGTAGCCACGGGCTGTCCCCTTTTGCTCACCTTCAAAAGCCCATCACAATTACACATGGAAGCCAACGACAAGTTAACAGATCAATTTTGTTTTAAAACACACTTTGGTTCTTTGACAGGCAGTCATGCACTTCACAGGCATGCGAGCTTTAAACATGTCTATTCATCTAAATACGGGGTCTTTGATGCAGTGAAACATCTGATGGATTTCATAAATATTCCATGAAATCTGCATTAAAATTTGTTTACTGCACCTTATGGAAGTTAACAGAAATGCAAACAGCACTACCTGCCAATCCACCTCAGAAAAACAAGAGCTGTGCAGTCAAAATCTTCAGACACAAGACCACGAGCAAGGAAATTCAATTAAGGTTTTGCTACCAATCTACACTACAAAAATCCCGCAGTACTTCACGATTCAACAAAGAGATCAATTTGGTTTAGCAGCCTGGGTTATTTCTAACAGAACATGCAATTACCTCAAAATATAACAGCTAGAACGGCAAACAGGGCAGAGGCCAAGTTAGAGGCACTTGAAAATGGGGAAAAATAGTTGCTTAAGAGTATTCAGGGTGAAGCTGAAATAATTCATGTTAGACCTATGACAGAGTTCCAATTTTACAGACAAAACTGCTAAAATGCAACAGCAAAACCCACTGAGTATCTTCTGCAAGTTGAATACCATTTCTATCACACCACTGAGATACCTCAGTAATTCTGACAACTTCAAATAGATTTTTCTATTTTGTCCTGTTCAAGACCCAAAAGGACAAACCCTTGCAGTACCACAGGGCAGGAGCTGCCACGCAGCAGCTCCACAGCAGTAACTCTGTACAGCTTTCGACAGGAAATATGATTTACTTGGGTCCTCACTTGCAGCAGAATTGGAAGAGATTTTCTAACCACATTAATACTTTGTTCCCTTCCTGCTGCTGGCTGCAGAGCCATAGTTTCCCCTCCCTACCCCTGTGTTCTTCCTCCTACACCACCTTTCTCCTCCCATCATCACTTTGCAAATTCTTGGGTTCATTTCTCTGACATTCTGGGTATCACCAGATTGTACCATCCAGCTACCAAAGATGATTTACTGTGAGAGGAAATGATAGCTACGAGGATAAACTATTTGCTTTCTCTCTAAATAAATAACACCTTTTGGAAAATGAAAAACCCAACAGGCTGAGTAATTTTGTCATGGTATACTTTGAATTAAACACACAGTTAAAAACTGATAATGTTGCACAGATCTAATTGTGACCTAAATTATTTGGGAGAACTTAGTTCAATTATCCCCTGTAGCATAATCACTTTCTCATAGAATATGTGATGCAATATATAGAATAGACAATACATAAAGGGCTTCCACAAGTTCCCTTTTAAATACTGGAAGAAGCACTCTAAATTGCTTTACCATTTCTTGTTTCAATATATTACCATCTTTACCTTCATGAGTTATATGTACATCTTACTATGTGGCCATAAACAGATGAACGTGATAAGAAATACAAGCACAAAGTGATACCTTCTATTAATGGAACAACAGAACCATTCTCTAAGTTAAAAGTCAAGAAATACAAATTACTGTAGCATCAACTAAAAAACACATCACATCTCTGTGAAAGCAGAAATTCTGTTATTTTCCATCATTACTTGCACTGCAGTGTTAGGGGTCAGGAGTGACTTGTTCAAAAACTCTACAAAAGGCATCCCTGAATATAAATCTAATTAACTCAATATTTAGTTTTATTTTATCTCTGCCCACTGTGATAGGCCAAGTGTAAAGGTTAAAGGGTAACTTTATTGAGCCTCTACAGACATTCTGATGCAGAGACTGGTTGTGGGCAGGCTTTGCTCCTGATGGAGTTCCAGGAGCCAGGAGGGTGGTTGGACACACACCTGAAGTCTGTCCCAGGGGCTGCTCCGGCAGCACATGGAACCCTGGTCACTTCACCTGCCCAGGTGCATGTGGCACAGAGATGCTACTCTGGCTCTAAGCCACCTTCAGGCTCCCCTTCAGCTTTACAAATTCCTACATAAAACCAGTTTAGCTGGTTTACAGTCCCTTTATACCTGTTAGTGGCACAAAGAGACCATCACAGACACAATATTAAGAAGCATAACTCTGCTTATCCTGCTCCACTTACCTCAACTAATTAACTAGCAATAGTTTAGGTAAGGGATGAAAACAGAACTGTTCACAAAGAGTTCTGTGATGTATGAGGCTGACAAAGGCTCTTTAATTCATACTGTACAGTTAAACACCTTTGTACATTGCAAGCCTGGTCTGTAGCTCCCCAGACATGCACACAGAGGGGAACACGCTGCTCTCATTTTCTTGTTTTAAGTACAGGTAATTAAGCATATTACAATAAAAGATGTTCTCAGAAGTTTAGTATTATCTCCAGATACTTGATATAATAATTAACAAGGCTACAGAGTCTTCAGAGGACAATCTGATTCCTTTCTAGGCTGGGAGGACACCTCTCAGAACCAGCAGGAACAGGAGGATTCCAGTCAAACTGCTGAATCATCTTGCCTGGTACAATTCACTACTTTGAGATAATCAAACTGTTGTCAGGAAGCACAGAGACTTTTTCATTTATTTATTTATTTAAGCATTGTGAATGTAGTCATTATTAACACAGACTAAAGGAAACATGCCCATCGGCCACCACCTTTTCGAAACACTTCTGTCCAGCTGTGCAACAGCACTGAAATACAGCACGTGACACCTCTCAGCATGGACCCTCCAGTGTTTCATGTTCTGCCTGTACATCCATCCCTCACAGCAGATCCAGGGGTCTCCTGAGCTACCTGCCTGGGTCCATCCATCTCTGCATGTTCAGAAGATATCCTGTTGTGTGAGTACACCCTGACCAGGCACTGCAGTACATGTGGATTAACAGCCCCTTCTGTTAAAATTGAGCCATTTGCTGCACTGTTCATCACTCCATCCTTGGCTCTGCAGAGCCTTTGCTTTAAAACACAGGCAGTCTTACAGGGAGCCTTGTTCTTACCTTGGTTTTCACTTTCAAAGCATTTTTGTCTAACCTTTGAAACACTGATTTCATGAGTGGCCTATGAGTTTCATTTGCTCTAACACTGTTTTGTAAGTGTCTGTATTCCAGTAACTCCTTCAGGCAGGATTGGGTAGGAAGCTTTTGAAAAGAAGGCAATCACATCCCAGAGCTCTTCAGGGGCTCGTGCACAAGAATGAGAGGAATAGCTCCTATAATGGCTGATGACCTCACTGCTACTTAAAACTGAAAAAGTACACAGCTGGCTAAGTGCCAATATTAAATGGAAAGAAGCCCTAAAATAAAAATGGCTGGAACACTGGACGCCAAGTAAGGACAAACACGGAGTGGCCAAAGCAGGATGCAACGCGGGAGGGAAAGCAGGGATGAGACAGACAGGTGGAACACGGCTGGTCCTGAAAATACCTTGATTTTTTTTAATGATTATGATCTCCATTATCATCTGAAACACTTCTGGCATATGATATTTTAGACAGGTGATCTGGAAAGTGCCTGTCTCTAATAGTGACAAACCCCAAGGTTTTTAATCCAAACCCCTACATGGTGGCAGGTAAGACACAGACGTCAGAAGGACACCAGCCCAACAGAAACAGAAAAAAGGGAAGGTTCAAATTCATACAAAATCTGTCCCACCAGGAACAAGGTGAATTCTACAAAACAAGCTACTTTTTGCTTACTGGGGATATATACCTTAGTTGTTCAAAAAATGTTACGTGCACTCTAAGTTTGCTAACATAAAATCTGGGAGAATTATTACAATATTCAAGTGCATGTGGTCATGGATTCCAATTTCAGTGCAATGTGATCACAGAAATTCTTACAGAACATCTCATCAGGGCGTAAAAATTTCCCCTGAAATACCCAGAAAAAATAAATCTTGTGAAATTTGTCAAGTATTGTTAGATTTCAAGAGTTGTTGGGTATTTATAGTTCCAGGCCGTGTATGAATTTACTTTGATTGTGTATGTAAACTGCATTTTTAGAACACAGAGTAACTAAATATTGGAATGAGCAAATCTGAGCAAAATCTGTCCCTTGGAGACCCAGGTTGGAGCACAGGGAGGCAGGTGTAACACAGCACACAACAAAGCAAGGTGCTGACAACGTTGGCTCTAATCCATCAAAGCACTTAAGCACATGTTTAATTTTAAGCACATGAGTAATTCTATCAACTTTAATAGGGCTACTCATGGTTTAAGTACTGTGATGGATGGGGGCCAGAATATGCAGAACCTTTAAGAATGCCGCATGGCCTATGTTTCATGAAGAAAATATGGCATTCTCCCACTGAACAATTAAGTTATAAATGCTCTGAAAGCAAAATTTACCATAAATTGAACCCAGCTCTGCTCATGTAAACACAGAGGTGCAAGTTATTCCACAGTCTGTGAAGATAAAACACGATGAGGCTTCTCATGTGCAAGATGTCCATGAATTTTTACACTTTGCTTCAAAACAGGGGGATCAGTTAAGCAGCCTTATGGAGAAAAGACCAAGAATTTAGCTACTAGTGACACTTCTTAAATAAGATGCTACTAGAAGCAGTTTGAAAACATGAGTACTACAGCCTTTCTTGCCTGTACAGACACCAGTATAATACAGGTTCAACTGTAATTGGCTTAACAGTGCAGTAACTCCTCTCTAACATCACTTATTTTGGAGACTCAAAGCTCTACACATGCCTCTTAAATTAATGTTTTTAAGAAAAAATATTATTTATTTGAAGTATTTTACACAACACTTCAATAAGTCAATACTGAGGATGTGAAAAAGAAAAACAAAACCCCACATCCACTCCAGGACAGCCTCTGTAAATCAGAGGTGACTAACTTGATCTCTAAATCACTCACAAGAGCATTTTTGGTCTTGTTTTATCTGAATATGGCTTCAAAGGATTGTTACCAAGTTTTAGAAAACGGTTTTCTAAGAAAGGAAAGAATTGAATCCTTTGAAAAATACTTAACAGACGTTGGTCAGGAGATCAAATGAGTCTCACTAAACAGTAACACACGAAGAATCATCTGGTTTTATCCCTGCACTCATAAGTCAGAAAAAAGCCACAGAAAAATTTTGGTTATGTAGCCATACTGTCCCAAATGTACAGTGAATTTTAACAGCTTCTAATATGCTATCAAGTAATATCTGCTCTAAAACAAACAGTGGAGAAGAACTCAAAGTCAATTAAATGATCCCTGTACCAGGGACAACCCCCCCACATCAAAGGTAATGTTACAGTGTCTGTCTGCTACCACTTGCAGGCTTGTCTTGATTCTAATGTTGCCTCAGACCTTCAACCAAAATGTATTCCTTCCCTAATTGCTATCACTCAAAATTTGGTACAGTATGCTTTTGCTCTGACTGTTCCCCACAGAATTTGACATTAACATAGTTATTTCACTCCTTGATTTGTCAACAAATACGATTGAGAACAAATGTGTGTTTACGTTTGGGGGTTGCCATTATTTTGTTTTCCTTTCTTCTTGTTCTTTTTAATTTGATTTTTTTTTAACTTGTTGGTGAACACGCAGCAAAGAGAACACAAAAAACAAACAGCTTCTGTGTGGACTGTGTTTTCTAAGATATCTTCACCAAGGGAATTATATACTACTACTTATTAGATGGAATTTATAGAAAATGAAGCACACTACTAGGGAACTTAAAATTCCCTCAAATACAATTTAAAAAGAAAATGCTTTGAAACTATGTCACTGCAGTCTCTACTTTTCACTAGAATTCTCAGCTTATTAAAACAGCGTGTCTACCAACACATTTTGTAGTGCTACTGCTGTTGACAGTTTTAATAATAATTTTGACAATTTCTAACTTGAAAAGCTTTTAAAGATATCTCAATAGAGCATTTTACAATTATTTTCATATAACAAATGAGTTTATCTTTGACTTCTAATACTTGTACTTCACTTGTGCACATCTATCACAGCAGAACTGTGTGAGAGCACAAGCTTATTATCCTTGTTGATAAGGGAATGGAGGCAAAGGGACCATGTCTCCAAAAGGCCATTCAGAATAACTATGACAGAAGTAAGCTTTTCTCCAAAAAACACTCAGGAGGTCAAAACATCGTATCAGGCAAGAACAAACCAAACCAAAGAAAATCCACCACAGACTCTGCTTCCAAAAAACCTACACGGCAGTGAGTGAATCCCCAGCACAACACACAACTCTCAACTCGTCTTTATTTCACATGTCCAATGCTTTTACCATTTTTAAAATAAGGAATGGGTTTTATGTTGTGAACTTCAGCGTGTCCTCACTGCTTCCATCAACATACTGGTTAATCAGGGTTGTTATTCCAGATTCAAGCACAGACACAGTTGCTTCTGTTCCAAACTGGAATTGAAAGCAGTTTCTGCTTTATTCAGGATGGGTTTGAAATACTTTTCCGAAGTCCCAATCGCTGTTAAATGATCTTCCCTTACTCTGCCATGAGTGTCAGTGAGCTGGCAATCCTCAACAGAGCAAGTCTACCAACATCCACCACAAATAAACCCCTGGGCTTCCATCACCCCTGATTACAGCTCACATGAAGCTTCACAGATCAGTACCCAGCCTCATCTTTATAAGGGTTGGTAATGCCACAGGCACACAACTTCTTACTCATTTCTATGCAGTAAGAAGCAATTATATCTTGACATGAGACAGCGAGAATTAACAGAAGCAAAATTCGATATGAGTTAATTCCATTAAAAGAACATTTTTATCAGAAAATCAAAACTCCTGCATACAGAGTCTCAAGTAACCTCACTGCATTGCTGATTATGTTGCATGTCACTGGTGTTACTACTACATTTTTACTGAGACAAGACTGTGCTGAATCTCCAGGCTGCACAAGACCAGGACTGCACTGCCCATGGTAGCTGGGGAATGCTCACACCAGCCACCACAAAGCAACGCTGCTGTGAGCACTGAACAAGACCCACCACAGGGAATCCGGCAGGGAAAGTCTTGCACAAGTCTCAGCATTGTTCTAAAAAAAGGTTTCAGCACTAAAAAGCTTGTTGGTCTAAACCAACATCTGCTTTTTCTTCCAGGAGGTCCCTCCCTTCCCTGGGTGAAGCCCTGGGCAGACAGGGACAGCAGCACCAAAGCTGCCCCAGCGTCTGAGGGAACACAAAACTTTCCCCTCTAGATTAACATGTTCCAGCCCTAAAGCCCTGAGGTACAGTAATGTTGGCTCAGTTACAGCCAAGGTCATTTGTATCAAGTTAAGGCTGCCCTCAACATAAAAGAAAAAGGTATAGTTTATATCTGTTAAGGGAGGAACAACCCGTGTATTCACATCTCCTGCACAGCTCACAGGAAAATTCTGTGATTATCAGCCTTAAACAAAGAAGTCAAGGAAGCACAGACTCTCCTGCTACAAAAGGATGCTGGTTTTAAAATCTGATTTCTGATATTTTCCAATCTCCTATTGTTACAAACAACACATCTCTTCAAACTGTAAAATTCCAGGAGGAAGAGTTTCCATTTCACCTTACTTGTGCAATTGCCAGTGGTTTTGGCCACATTCATGTTCTGAAAACATTTTCTCTGTTTTAGTCCTCCAAAGTAACAGGAGTAAAAAAATCACTTAAATAAATTATGATCTTAAGAAAGGTAGTCTCTAAGTACAGCCAAATTAAACTTTAAACTCATCAAAACTAAATTAAAATTTAGCTGTTAGCATACTTTCCTCATATGCTCAGTAAAGTTCCAATGTATTTACACACAGATGCCTTGACAGACTTATACAAGCAAAGTTACTCTCCTAACAGCCCAAGAACTAACACAGAAATTGTTTATAACCAACTTTCCATGCAAAAGACATGAACCATGCTGAATTTCAAAGCCAACACTGGAAAGATATGTAAGCATAAGGCAAAAGTGCAAATAAAAAAACATTGTGCATAAATAAATTCTCCAAAAGCAACTTGACACCAAAACCAGTGGGTCTCAAAGGCTACACCACACTGGTAACAAGTCCAAATTCAGATCTTTTCGTACTCTGGTGGCCCAGAGTTCAATGTGTATCAGCAATAGCTGCCTTTAAAGTATCAGCACTGACTTCTATAATTATATTTAATATGATACGAGATATTTTAATTTCTTTTCCAGTTATTAAAAGTTTTGCACTAGCAGAAGTGAAAATGATATAAGAAAAGTATTTGTAAGTAAACATCAAATATTACCAGGCAACAACAACAAAAATACCCTCACTTCCTTCCAAGCAGACAGTCATCATCACATTATACCCATTAGCAAAATTCTTCAACCACTGTCAGGGAATATTGTTTCAGGCAACAGGTTCCACCTACCTGATCTTCTTGCTGCTCTGATTTTAGATGTCACTAAAAGACATCAAAAATACCTATTTTATTTCTAGCTATCTAGGGCTCTATTTACAGAAAAGTTGGAGCAATTTATTGAAAGAAGCTCAAGTTTCTGCACTGCTACTTCTGAAATAATTTTGCTCTGGATTAAGCAGAGAAAAAAAAAAATCTTCCTTCAATACAGAGAAGATGTAGAAATGAATCTGAAAACATGATACACATTTCCCTTACCCAAATATTGTATTTCCCATTATGTCTGTGTAGTAAGTGAACAATATATTCACAATTCAATTTTACAGTTCCTTAATTGTGTCTCAACCAGCTATTTTTAGTCACTAAAGCTTAAGCGAACACAGCACACAACTGTGGTTTTTGGGCATACAGTCAGCACCGACTCCTGAACTCCTCCAAAGTCAGCCCTGAACAGATGGGGAGATGCAGAAACCTCTTCTCAGCTTCTTGTCTCATGTGCCTCACAAAACCTGCCTCTGTGCCAGCCAGCTGAACCCTACACCAATGGGCTTTCTAAGCAATTTTTTTGGAAGTTGGCGGAGTAGTTTTTCCACTCGAGTTTTCTCTTATGCAAATTACTTCCCAACGCACACCAAGAGGCTGAGTCTTCTCTTCTTGGGGAGTTTGGATTCAAGCTGAAGACAAGCAGATCCAGAGCATCTCTGACCCAATTCACTGCCCAGTTCCCACTCGTGCAAAGCTAAGCCTGAATGTAAAAGGTACAAAAGACTTGAGCAACTGTTCAGATTGTCGACAGCAAACACTACCAAAATGAAAGTCTTTCCCTTGATTAGTATTAAACCCCCAAATATTTCAAGTAAAACACACAAAAAATTGCTTGTTTGTTTTTAAATCTGCTTAGGAAATGCTGTTTCTGGAAGCAAAAGCGCAACCCCAAGGTCACAACCTACCATGACCCCGGACTTCCAGGGACCCCCACCTTTAGTACCAGGAGAGCTCATTTAACCAGGTAGGTACCATTTAGAACCAGGACAGTTCATTGATGTTTTGGACAAACACTCTGGATCCAAATTAGAACCTTCCCCAGTGCAACACAAGTTAACTGGAAAAATTCAAAAAAGCTCTTCTTGAGAAGTCTGGAAGTCACAATATAGGAAACTTTCACTTTACTGTATTTAACATCTCTATATATTTGAACTCAACCATAAGAAGAATGACCTTTTACTGAGCTCAAAATTGGAAATTAATTATACCTGAATAAGCACATTTATTATCATTTCCCCTGATAAAAGGGAAGTTATACTGTTGTAATTTAAGTCAAACTATGACAATGGCACAATTATCATGTCCTGGCCCTGACCTGACATTTCTAAATGATAACAGAAAAGTAAAAGATAGAGTTCATACCAACAGCATATAATAAATGAGAATGTTAGACCAAAAGTTACGTGAAAAATAATTTGCTTATACTCGACTCATCACTTAGAATATACAGCACCTCGTCATAATTATCCAATTACCTTCACAACATATGGTCCTTTAACTATTAACAATATTGTTTGAATGAGAAACTTAGACACAGCTGAAGAAAATAACCTCCAGAGAGCGTGTGTTGCTGTAACACTGCAAATTACTTAAACAGCATTGCTTGGGCACAATTATTGATCCAACCAGCTGCTACTTTGGCTGCAACAAAACCACAGCAAAAGCTTGGAGAAAGTGGAGACACCTTGGCTCTACCTGAATCTGACTGACCTCTCAGTGGTGCCCCAGCTAGTGCAGAGTTTATTAAAACAGGCAGCACAACTGAATTGCTGGATTTGAATTCTGTCTGAAACACAAGGAAAACTAGAAACTTCAAAAGCAAACGAGGACTTTTTAGATTATGCAAGTATTAGGCTTCTTAAAGGAAAACATACTGAACGTGACTGAACTTCAAAACTTGTTACGAGTCTCGCTTCCTGGAGCTCCTGAAGTGCCAGTGGCAGAACCTGAAGAGGAATCACTGAGAGTCTCTCACACTTTTTCCCTAATCCTCCCCAACTGCAGTTTCTGACACATAACACTGGACTACACAAACCACTGGTCTAACCTAGTGTTGCACAGGTTCTTAGAAATTCTCTTTCTAGAAATTTCAGCAGACCAGATGCCACCGTTACAGAAAATGTGTGCCCAGTACCACAGATTTGATTAAAAGAATTTGGTAAACCATCAGTATCTACAAAGTTCTAAAATATATTATTTATGAGATACATAAAACAAACTACATGAAATATTTCTTCATTTAAATAAGAGAAACTGCTTCTCAGCCATGGGGTGAAACAAGAGAGAAAGAGAGAGAAGAACGCCAAACTAAAGCATGTCTTCTCTCCCTCCACCTTCAAAAATAACAACAATAATAATAATTCTTAAAAAATTTAGAGCAACCTGCCTTAATAGAGAGCCAAAACACTTGTCTCTGGCTTGTGCTTTTGCATACCTGACCATTCAGAGCAGTCCAACAGCAATTTACTGAACATTGCCAACCTTGACATGAGTACTGCTAGAACACAGCTGTGCACAGCTCATGTACTCAGCACAGCTCTCTACTACAGCTCTTGTACTCAGCACAGCTCTCTGCTACAGCCCTTGTATCCAGCACAGCTCCCTGCTACAGCCCTTGTATCCAGCACAGCTCTCTACTACAGCCCTTGTACTCAGTCACCTGCAGTCGCAGTTCTCAGCTCTCTGCCAACTTTCTGAAACAGCAGTTCTCAAACTTTTCTGTTCCTCCCCATTTCTGTTACAAGAACACCCAGACTGTACCTGGGGAAGGTACACTGTTCAGAAAGGTGCTGAAATGCATCAGGGACACACAGCTTAGGAGAGCCCAGGCTGGTCTGGGAAAGCTGTGGGACAGAGGGAAGGCTGGATGAGCAAGAGCTGGATGAGCAGATGGGTGCTGTGGCTCCTGCTGCACCCCTGGCCCTGGCAGACTCTGCTTCTCTGGGATAAGTTCACAGTTATTGGGAAGAGAAAGGGAGAAATGGGTCCTGCTGCTGCAATCACTGACATACAGCAAGAGAGACAAGGCTTTCCTTTCAAACATTTAACATACAGAATTACAAAATCTCTTTCTCCATTAAAAGTTTCACGGCAAGATAAATCAAGTTTATTCCCACCAGCTACAAGAGCGTATTTTCAACACATGCAAATAATATGCAGAAATGCCCTATCAATCTAATACCTGGAAATCAGATAACACCAATGTACCTACAACATAATGGTGTTCACTTGCATCTCCCCACCTACTTTTGTGCAGGAATTAAGAGAGACTTTTCAAAAGTTTAGAGCTATAGAACACAACATAACCAACATGCACATGCTGTGTGTTCCAAACACATTTATGATATGTTTAAGTTACGTATTTTAGTAGGTTATTAGCAGTTGGTGTTGGCAGCAAAAAGCTATATTTCTCTAAAAACATAAATCATGTAAACCTAGTCATAAACATTTTTATGAGTAGGTTTTTTATAAAGCACTGTATTGACATGAGCTAGTCAATCCTTTCCTAAGGGGCAGATTAAGTATTAAAGTACATCCAAGGTGTGGCATCATATCAGTTTACCCTTAGTGGCAGTTACACTTACACAATTAGAGCAAATTCTCTATCAGCTTCATCATTTGAAACCAGAAGCTTATGACAATGTTAAATTCTACCAAATGATTCTGAGGGAAGAAAATCCAGTGGACAACTTACAGTCTGAGCTGTGTAACTACATATTAAGTCACTACAGGGAAAAAAATTAAAGTAACAATTTTCACACTACATAATTATGAAATCCACAAGGTACAAAGGTGGTGCAAGTGTTCTGTCTTGAGCACTGTGCCTCAGAGTATTTCAAATATTTGTCTGACCTAACTCTGTATTCATCCTTTTTGCATTAGCAATCAATAAAAAAAGAGAGGGGAGAGAAGAAGTATCTGGGTAATAATTTTATCTTGGGCAATCAACATTCATATCCAGCATTAATATTCAGGAAATGCCCCAAGTCTCAATCATTAATGATTAAGTATCACCACACCCTGGAATACTTTACTGCATATCTGTATTGACATCACGAGATCCAAACTTCAAACGTAATTGCTTGCCATTTTAAAGATCTTCTCGGAATTAAGGGACGCTCACTACAGCTCTATACAGAAACTCCACCTCTGTGCCAAGGCAACAGACAACAGAATTTAAAAAGCTGTAGCCTCAACTTCCAACACTTCAGCAATTTGAGGACATATCAGGATATTTTAAATATAAAGAATCACCTTCTCGAAGACTGAATTTAGCATATTTAAACCTTAGACCACAAGGGACTCCCTATACTTCATGAGAAACAATCCTTTATCATTTCACCTCACAGTACCATACATCTGCTACACGACTTTCCAAAATATTTACAGCTGCACTCCTGAGCTTACACAACGCAGCTCTTGGTGAACACTAAACACATGCAAATGGCTCTAGGGATCCAAAACACCCCTGGACACCCAGCATGGCAGAGGAATCCCACGTTCCAATTCCATGACAGCCGCCTCAGCAGGCGCCTGCACACAGAGCCCAGGGAGGTCCGACAGCAGAGGCTGCTGGCAGGTACCTGCAGCCCCTCCTGGCTCCTGCACCAGCTCAGACACAGCCCCCTGAGCAGAGGTGGGCCTGGACCCCTCCTCCCACTGTACTCACACCCCACAACACAGGAGTGGCTGCTGAGTCCTGGAACAGGTAGTTTCTAAAGAGGGATTTTTAACCCTTTCTCCCTGATGATGCTCTCCTGCCAAACCCCTTCACATGAACCAGCTACACAGGGTCCTGCAAGGTGCCTTCCACCAAATCTTAATCCATTAGATTCCAGAGAATTCAGGAGTTCAGTGACATTCAGATGCAATTCCACTGCAATCACCTCTATAACACCTTCAAATGAAACTTCTCAAAAAAGCTATCCTTGAAGTAGAGATTTTGATGTTTAAATGTTTGCCACCTTCTGGAGTATCAGTAAAGACATTGAAAAAAACCCCTGAAATAAGTCATGTATTTACTCTCACTTTGCAAAAAAATGGACATTTATTTTGTGACTAAGATGTTCTCCCCAAAGTAACTGTGTGTCCTGTTTTGTTGAAACAAAAGCTGCACAAAAAGAGAAAAGCAAAAAGCAGCGAGTACTATCAAATTAGAGGACACAGCTGCTTGAAAACCTAAAGTTTAAGGCACTGCAGCCATACTGAATATCACTGCATATACAACTACTATACAAAGGGTTAATGTACCATATGTAGCCGTTAATTGTCTAGATAACTATAGTTAGAGTTCAATAAATTGGTAGAAGGATTATAGTGCAGTTTTATTACTACCTCCAACACTTTTACTGATGTGCTTATTACTTTTTTTATAGCATATTGCTCTTGAGCAACCAGTTTATAATATTTACCCTTTTAAAACTAGGTATACAGAGAATACATATATATATAAAAGGGCAACTAAGTTTACATGGTAACACTGGTGCAGCAACTAACACCTCACATATATATACATATATATATATATATATATATATATATATATAGTAATTACACACTCCTTGCACAGACAAACCTACTTACAAGCCTAGAGGCAAGAGGCAGCTGCCAAAATCCATGTATTTTATGCATTACAAAAAAAGCATGAAGTAGGACTGGTCTTTTTCTCTTAGAAGACAAGGATAAAAATACCACCACTACAAACAGTTTTTGTATACACATCACACACACAGAGACTATTTTTCTATCTCTAAATTACCTCTATTAGCTGCAGTATGTCAAAAGAAATTTTAGCCCAACACAAATAAACCTTAGAAGTTGAACGTGGTAAAAATACTACATAACACTGGGATGCTTTTTCATTATGTTTTAACCATTTCCAAGTGTAGTTCTTTTGTCTGCCTTCCTTAATTCAATTTATTCTTAAACCTAGAACGATCCAGGTATTGTTTCTAGTCCTCACATTAAAAGCAACAAGTAACCTACCCACCAGCTGACTCAAATCCACTGCATTGAAGAATAATTCACCACTCCTCATACACAAAGCAAAAAACAACTCCTCAGGCATTCACTCCTTTGGGTCTGTGATGCAGATGAACATACAGACTGTAATTTAAAACGTGTATGTTCTCTGAGTAACAGCTCCAAGTATCACACTACCTTTAAAACACCTCACCCTCCTGGGGAGGCAGGAGGGCAGGAAGTCGCCTTGCAAGGATAAGCTGTGAATTTGCACACTGAGCCTTCATTTTTTTGTGTTTATCTGCATCACACGGAAAATGCCTCCTATATTCTCCTGCCTAGTTCTGTGTCCAAACAGAAGGCTCTTGCCCAAAGCACCTCTGTGGACATGCAGTGTGTACACACAGGCTGAGCACAAAGCACCAAAGCACCCTGCACGTAACAGCCTCGCTGGGTCTGGAGCGTGTCTGACACGTGTGTCTGCTTTCCATGGACACCGAGGGTGTAATTCAGAGCACATCCTACTCTGGGTAGGAGTTGACATATCTCCATTTCTCACAATTCACAGCACATCCATTTTTTACTACTCTCACCCAGAAGTGGAACAAGCATGTTCTTAAAACCACCCTCTTCAGGAAAAAACTGAGTGTGAAGGGAAAGGTTAAACTGGGACCAAAACTCCTCCAAATCAGAACTTGTGGGATAGCTTAAATCTCTGATAACTCCTAATGGTGCACAACTTGGTAATTCAAGGCAAGCTGTGACCAAGGGAAAGTGAGTGTTTACAGTGTCAGAACCTGCTTTAAAACAAAATGCTTAAAAATTAATTACTGCTTTTTAGGAGTTAGTTACAGAACTGTAAAACTACCTTTCCATATCAGTGGCAATGGTGTCCTAGACTAAAATGAACTCAAATTAAGGCAATCTTAATTCACATACTTTCTAACTTAAGTGTGTCCACAATAATGTTGCTTCAGTCAGTCTACACGTAATATAGAATTTTCTTTTTGAACAGAAGCAATCATAGAAATTTAACAATCCAAAACCAGAACAATTTTCCCAACTCAGCTTTCATTTGCATCATTATATCCTTTTCTGTGGTAGTTTGTTTGCTGCTCAGATCACATTTCCCACAGGAGACAGAATATAAAAAGAAGCTCTATCTATTGCTTTAGAAGCATTACAGCATTATCAAGTAATAAAGGACCTACACACAAACTATCAAACTCCTAATTTGGAAGGCCTTCCAGGTGATAAATATTTTAATAAAACTCAACACACTGCAGGTGCATCTGCATGAAATGAATAGATAGTGCTGGCTATGGATCAGCAAACACACAAAGAAAAACCTTCCCAAACCCTCCAGTTAATCTGCCATTCAACCAGAAACACGGGGAGTCAATACAGGTCAGAGAAAGAAATACATATACTAAACTAACTCCTGCACTCTTGGGACTGAATCCTACCCTCTCCTCTGAAGTATAAACATAATTGTGCTTCACTCACTGAAAGGAAAAAAATAGCCTTTATTAAATAATCTTACAGTTGCTTGATTAGTGCTGGGAAAATAAAAAGCGCTACTTGAGTGCTGAGTATTATTGGCTTTTTCAGAACATCGGCTCCAAACTCGCCACTCCCCATTTCCTTCTCTCGTAACTCTCTTCATTCATGTCATCAGAAGGCATCTTATTTTCAGCAACAACTACTCACTTTTTTTTTTTTTTTAAATGCTGCTGGATGTGCAGAACTACTGTTGAGGTTGCTTGGCAACTAGTGAGACATATCGGAAAGAGAGATAAGGTCCAGAATGAATGGAATTGAAGAGAACTATATTTGGTTTCATTAAGAGATACTGATGCACTCAAAACTATACCAATTTGAATTATCCACACTAAGGTGAAATTTTGCTATTTCTTTTCCAAGTACAGACATCCATAATCACAGAGTAGCACTAAATCCAGCCAGAACCTCCTCAGGCACATCCATGTCTGCCTCCACAGAACAGACTTCAGAGTCAGAGCTTTCACCTGGGTTAGCAGTTTGGTACAGCAAGGAACAGTCAGGTAACACAAATATTTAGTAAATAATTTTAAGACTCTTAGGCCAGAGAGTATAGCTGAATACTTCAGTCTGCCTTTCAGAGCACCGTAAGCCATCACGCTTGTCCATATACTTCAGTATCAAGATGAAATGTCAAATAAAACAATTATTCCTGAAGGTAACAATTTGAAACTAGATGAGATTGAGCACCCAAGATTCCTGCAATGGCAGAGAACTGCTTACAAGAAGTCTGTCCTAATAACTGGTGGTCAAGAAAGTCTCGTGCAGCAGAAGATGGAAACATGCCTAGCAGTTCCTAGTGAGAGTTTCTTTCTTATCTCAAGCTCTTCAACCAACTTTATCTATACCATGTGAGTAAGAATCAACCAGTCTGGCACAAAAGAGGATCTTCTAAGACCACCTCAGACCCTGCCCAATCTTTGATGCTTCAGAAGGAAGTGAAAACAGTGACAAAACACAAGTAGCAAATTATCTGAAGGGAAAAAGCCAAAACTGAAAGTCATACCACACGCTCCCCCCTCTTTGCGATGCCTGCAGACAGACACAGGACTGAAAGGTTTCAAGGCTTCACATACCAACACAGAATTGCACTGACCATAATAATCTTCAGGGCACTAAAAGCAGGAATAGAAGCCCACAGCTGCACCAGCCGTGGGTAATTCCAACACATGCACAGGCTTTGTGCTTCCCAAGGCCACGGTGGCCACCCCAAGCATCAGGGAAGTTGAATCTTCAGAAGGTGGATTGAAATGTATTTTTAAAAAACCCCGTATCTTCCCCAGACTGCTTAAATGAGGCTCCCTCATCCCCAACAAATTATTTCAATTCAAATATCTCTAATGCTAAGAAGTCAATCTCACACTTGCCCTCATTTTTAGGCACCTTTCTTGCACAGCACTACCTCTATGTGGCCATGAAACCATGTCTGGGCACCCCACTTCTGAACCTTGGGCAACTCCCATGACATTCCTTTTAAGTTCTTCCCAGTAATTCCACATCCTTCATGAAGTGGAGACACCAGCGTGGAATATACTATTTTAATAACACTCTTATCAGTGTTGGAAGTCCCCTTTATTACTTATGTTTCACTTTCCCTTTTTCTAGGCATCCAAGGCTGCATTTGCCTTTTTGCCACAAAAAAATCCCAAACCAGACTAGGGTAATTAACTAATTGGCTTTCAAGTCCTTTCCCAATTTTACAGATACAATCTACATTCTGACTCCTGTGGGGCTGCCTCACACTACAACAAATTTCTGAAGTACAACTTAAACACGTTTATCAGATCACTCCAAAAAAATAACCTGACCCTCCCAGCAATAACTACACAGCCAGTTTGAAGAGAGGGGTTTCAGGTGGGACTGGGCCAGCAATCCAAGGAATGATTTTGTATCTGTAACCACTGGATCCCTGGAGGCTTTCCAGAGGGGTCCCACTCCTTGCCTCTGTGAAGCCCTGCACCAAGAGATCTATCAGAAAGGAAGCTTCTACATTGCTGTAACACAGGCACTGTTATGTCACACAAGACAGTATTTAAAATCAAAATATACTGTGATATTACATCAAATACCAAAACTGATTTTACCAATCAGATCTCTAATATTTCCAAAAAGCACAGGCTCCTTCAGTGAGATCTCACTGCATGTGAAGCTAAGCTGAACTTTAAGGATCTTCTTCCTATAGACTCTTGTTGCAAGAAACCAGACTAAGGAATAATAATAAATTAAAATGCTCATATTTGATGTCAAGTATCTGGGCAATCTCTAACCTCAAGTAATAAAATTTCCCCCCCTTTTCTAAGAATTATAAATAAATTAACATTGGCGTTTTCCATAGTTTCTCACAGAAAATCCTTTGAGATTCTTGTCCATTATTTATTGAAAATATCCATGATCCCTTCTAACAAATACTAAGCCTCCTTTTCTCTTTGCAGCATTATACAGGATGGAAACATACTTTCTTTGGTAAGGAATAAAACATAAAGAAAGTTTCTGCTTTCTCTACATAACTATGTATAATTTCACCGTTTGCATCTGGTAAGAAAAAAATCTATGTCCAAACAATACTATTAAAAATTAAGTGAAAAAAAATTACTGTTTTTATATTGCATGAAATTATCAGAATGGAATCTACTAATTTCAATTAAGAAAACAGAGGTCTTGGCTGATTCCAGTTAGTCCCAGAGAAAAGTATATTTTAAAAATCTACTCATTACGAATAAACCTGCGAGGAAAAAAGCCAGACAGTGCTGCCTACATGACTCCAAAGTGTTTTTTCCGACTCTCTATGATTGCACAAAATGTGCAGAAATGTTTTACTAAACTCAGTCTTTTTTACTTATATCTTGTCCCTTATTTTCCAGTGGTGTAAAAAAGACAGTGAGGTAACAAAGCTATGAAGTTCTTCGATGATAAACATAAGGAAAGCAAACATAGGATTGCATAAGATGCAATTACATAAAGTGAAGACTGTCCAATTAAGTGAAAGCAAAACACAGAGACAGCACGGAGCATCCCAAGTTCCTAAGAGTTTGGGGAAATTTAAAGCCAGTGACACAGTTCCAACTCAAAAAACTAATAGGCAAAATAGTTACATTTCAGATTTTTAGGTGTTCTATGTATAAGTTATGGAACATGTTTTTATCCACAAAGTTCAGCATAAGCAGAATGTGTTTTCAGGAGTAACTATTTTGAAACGACCTTAATCATTCTGACATACCAAAAGTAAAAGGTTGCATCAAATTTCCAGGCATCTATTTTAGTGTGCCTCAAACCCCAGCACTGAAAATCCAGTAACTTCCCATACCACAGAAATTTAACAACTAAAAACCCTCAACAACCCCATAAAGCAAATCACCCAGAAAGTTGTGTAACGTGCTTGCTGCAAAATACATTGAAACAAAGTACTAGAAAACTTAAATTTTTTACTGACCCTGAGCTCTGCAACTGTTTTGTTAAATACCTGAAAGTGTAGAAAGTGCAGCACAGGAGAACCAAAAGCAGCTCTGCCTGAGCTGCACATTGACTTGGGGTTTGTGGAGTAGATCAGGTCTGAGTGTTTCCAGCTTTCCTGAGAATCCCGAGTACTTAACTGAGCCTTTCTCCTTCCAGTTTTCTCTCTCATTTAAAGAAAAAAATAATTTTCCTCAGCTTTGCATTGTACTTATAGGGTTTTTTTAATGAATAATGCAGTGCTGTCATTACAGTCTCATTTCAGAAATCCAAAAGAACTAATGATATCCAATAAGATCTTTTCAGCAAATGTTCTTATGATTACTATCTTTTGGTCTGTAAAAAGTTATTACAGCTGTAAGTTTTCATATTTTTCTCAAATGGTCTTAACCAGCAACACAAAATACGTGAAGCTATGCCAATCACTGTTACGCAATTAAATTAAAATTCATGAAACCAACTAGTTTAATTTTTCCACAGTAATGCCACATTAAACCAAATTCAGGTAGAATATTTATTTTGAGTTAAAGCAGGCATTACACATAGTTTTCTGAAGTTACCATGCTAAGTGTCCCACTACATATTTTTATCTGCATTTAAAAAAATAAAAATAAAAAAATCAAGCGAGATACGAGCAAGGCATCCTTTGTTATTACAGACTTAAGGAAGAAATTTACTTCAGGCACCCATTGCCTTGCAACACTTTTTAATTAATATGAGCATTAATATTATATTACACAGATAACTGTACTGTCAAAACAGAATAAAAATGTCTTAACTTGAAGGAAACAAAAACCTAAGTATGCACACAGACCTAGGGACAAGAAGAGAGTACTGAAATCACAGTGATTAAGGAGGTAGAGGTAAATTCCCCAGAAAGCTGGGAAGGTGCTGTTCAAGGCTAAATGTAAGGTCTCCTGGGACTACACCAAACCTCAGAAGGAAATCCTGCACACCTCTGCCTGCTCCATTAGCTCACCCACCACTCCCGGGAGGCCACGAGGGTGCAGCTGGGAGGGATAATTATTTTTCTGGTGCCTTAAATAAAAAGAGAAGCGAAGACAATGACTTATTAAATGGCCCTGTGGAGAATACAGTCGGCAACAGGTAGCTCAGAGAGAAGGTCACAGGCTTTTCTGCACTCTTGTAACAGCGAACACCTTAAAACAAAACATCTCATTAAGATATTCCACCACTACATTTCTCAAAAAGTGGGTAATTTTGCCTCTTAGCTGTCAAAAACACACCTCGATGTATTGCTGCTTCTGAGTAAGCAAGCTCAGCAGTAAACAAGTAATTTTAATTAACTGCATGTTTACATTGGAGTACAGTTGTAGAAATAACTATTAAAAATGCAGCTCGTTTGCACTGTATCATAAATACTTGCATTTACTAGTAACTCAAGGTTCAACTGTCCAAGTAAAATGCAGGGCATATTATTTTTGACATCAGGATTCAAGTTACATTAAAAAAAAAAAACCCATCAGTGGAATTTCCTTCATTTCAACTCGAGAGCTTTGAATGACCAGGATCAAGCCGAACGATTTCTGCACCTCAGCCCTTCATCAGAGATGGGACCTGGGCAACCCTAATATACAACCCTAATATACAAACCCTAATATACAAACACCAAAAAGGTAACTTCCATGAGCTTAAGATGATAAGCAGCATCCTGTTCACGTATAAAGTAATTCAAAAGTCTATCTGGATAAATTAGTAAAAACATTTTTAACTGGGAAAAATCAAGAGGACTGCCCTGTTTGCCCCTCCAAAATATATGGGAAATAAGAAATACAGGAAGTTACTACAGAGGAAAATTCTTCACATAGTGCTGATTCTGTAACGCTGGCTAGAGAAAAGATAACCACTCTGTACATTTAATTATTGAGAAGACTTGGTGAAGACCTGAAAAAACACACTGTATTTTTTTCAGAAAGGACACTGAAGTGTAGAATATAGATATATATTTAATATTCTCCATAGAGAGCTATATATTTTTAAGTATCTAAAGTTTTTTTGTAGTATTTAATACATTTTGTTATTTAGTAAATAAGTTAAATAGAATATGATACATTGGCTTATACTAGTAGATGTTTGCTTAAGATAAGAAAATGGAGAAAAACACACCACTTCCACTTTAACTCATGAATGGGCAGGGTAAAAGTTTCTGGAAAATGTTTATGCAAGTTATATATAACTTCCATCAACTCGAAAGAAATGGGAGCTGAGAAAAAAATATTTTAAAAAATATTAGGAGTGAATTGAGGAAGAGCAAGACTTTTTTTAGCTCTTTTCTGTGTCTCACTCTGTCTCAGATACTGTTGTCCAACCAAAATTGAAGGAGGGTTGGGTTTTTTTGTTGCAGAAATTAATTTCCAGAAATGAAAATCAGAGACTGAGTAGAAGAGAGACCAAAATTAGTGCTCCAGGGAGGAAAAGCAGGAAGAGTTCATGTAGATCTACACCAGCTGACTTTGGTGTAGCAGGAAAAGCAGAAAAAGGAAGATAAAGGGCAGGACAATGTAGGAATATTCAGGAGTCAGTGTTGCAGGGAACATCAGGGCCATAGACTGGAACAAGGACTGGAGGAAACAGGAGGTCCTGGAAGGCTGCAGGTCCCACAGAGGAGCTGCAGATGCTGCAGGGGACTGGGAGGGACTTGCAGAAAAGATCTTGTGAGACAGAACAAGTCACAGAAACCAGACTCCATCAGCTCAGCTACCCACTAAACAGTTTATTTTCTGGTTTGGGAAAGTAAGAGGAAATGTGGAAATTTTGGAAAACGGCATTCATTTTCATTTGTTTGATTTTACCGAAACTAATGGGTAAAATCCCACATCTACCATCAAAAGTCAAAATCCTCCCAGACCCATTCACAATGTTTTCCACAGAGTTAAGTCTTAAGCTCTCTTCTGTCTCTCTCCTTTGCTTCTCAGATTACATCACTCATGCTTATTCTGCTATTCATAGTTATTGCTCTCCAAGCTCTCTACAACTGTAACTATAAAGCTTCCTACGAGGTTGATAGCTGCATACTTAAAAAGCTTTTGTGAAATTTAAACCTCAAAACAAATAAAACTACTGCCATATTTTTGGCCAGTCCCTTTACATGCCAAGTCATGTCTGCAACATATGCAAATTTAGCTGAAGGGATGAGTTTACTACTGGGTTTTTTGTTGGTGGCTTTTTTTTTTTTCTCCCCTAAATCAGAAAACTGAAATATTTAGCTGAAACACAAATGTCAAGTTGCAAGGCCAGGAGCAGTAATTCAGAGGACAGAGAGCTCTCAACAAGTAACAACATAAAACTGGAAGTTTAAATACTGCTTTTCTAGGAGAATTCAACATTTCCCAACCAGTAAATGCATGTTTTGCTACGAGCAACATGAAATTATCAAAATTAAGAAATTTTTATGTTCAATCCCCCCTTCCCTTCTTTTACCTAAGTAACAGCTTCTTGCAAAAGCAAACACACAAAACAGGCATTTGAAAATAAAGCATAATGTAAAAGTGGAAGTCAAAGCTTTCTTTCAATCCTGTGCTGTCATCCCTCCACTGATGGTCTGTCTGAGCCTACCACGAGCATCTAAAACCAAATAAAACCAACCAGCTTTTTAAACTTTAAGATTCCTTCATACATTGTTTTTCTGTAATACTTTCAGGAACCTAAATAACACCATTTTTCACCCTGAAAAAAAATTCACTTCACTTACATGTGGAAATATTTCAATGGCCTGACTTCAGAGAGCCTCTGAGCAAGGTAAAGGAGTTGCTCTACGGACTATTAGAATATTCAACACCACGGTATGCTAACAGTCTTTGCCAAATAAGGCCCAGTGTAGGCATTATAAACATCAGAATTTTCTGAAAACTCACCTTAAAATATTAAAAAAAAAAAAGAATCACACCTGAGTAGGAGATCTAAACACAAACCATTTGCACATGATCCTAATGGACAATGTCTTATCTCTTAGGGTAAGACCCCACAATGAACTTGAAAAAAACCCTAAAACTTGAAAGTTTCTTTCCTTTATTTTTTTAATGTCAACAAAACATTAATGCTGCTTCACTGAATTCAGATTTACTCTTTCACGGAACAGAATCTTCCCCTTTGTAGAAATAAAAGTATTTCCCAAAAAAAGATAATTTCAAGCACATAAACACCACATTAAACATCCTAACAATTAAGGGATTTCTTTCTTGCTTAAGTGGTTTAACATCACCAGATATTACCTCCTATTTTTTCCAGGTTGATGGAAGTTTTATTTAACATGCATAAACATTTTGCATAAACTTTTACAAGCTGTATGGAGCAGTCAGTTCTTATTCATAGTATTTATTTGCTGTTGGCATATTTTTGTCTTTTGACAAAACTCAATTACACAACTGTGTCAGTTCTTAAGACAAGACCTAAAATTGACTGAAATACAAATCCTGCTCCCCTCTTCACCCACACTTTATGCTCTATGGCACAAATTTTGATCAAAACCTGCAACCAGTTGTTCAGATGGAATGGAAGTTTTCATAGTCCTGAACAGACATGTACACACAAATTTTCCAGCACAGTGACACCTCATCTGTGCCCCGGAACAGGAGCTGAGAACAAAAAATGCTCTCTGCCTCAAATGTGCAGAAACCTCTATCAGACACTGTGATGCAAAGAAAGAAAGAAGTGAGGGGAGGGAAATCACACCCCTCAAACCTCCCCCCCACTCCAATTTTCAATGTTAGTCAAACACCAGGAAAAAATTACTTTTGTTGCCAGTCAAGTAAAACACAATAAGGTCTGTTTGTTTCTTGGCAAGGAACTGATGGGACCATTCTAGAAATAGGGGATTGGTCCACAAATGTAAAGAAACTGTAAAAATGGAGCCATAACGCTTGTGTACATGAACTAATGTGACCCATTAGGAGGGAATTCATTATTTTAGAAGACTTAGTTATAAATATTATACTTTTTCCTCACTCGTAACATTAACTTCCCTTCCATAAAATCACATGCATAGAAAGACCAAAGAGAGACAAAAACCTATATTAGACAACAGAAGAGTAAAGTTACCAAGCCCGAAGTCTTTTCAGTCACGAGAGAGACTAACACTGCCCAAGTGTCCAAATAATATCGTTTACTGGTTTGTGTGAAATAACGATGGCAGTTCAATATGTACGAGGAAAAGATTAGAAACCATCAATGACTACTTTTCCTTCCTCACAAACTACTAAATCTAGGTGAGAAAAGAGAAAATGTTCGAAGCCTGTAAGAGAGTGACTTGGCTTTATAACTTTCCCACCAAGAGAAAGTAATTTTTAAAAGCACAAGAGAAATGCAAATACACTTATCATCTAAGTCCTGAAAATAAAGCTATTCATCTCTGCTTCTGCCTTCATCAATCATGCCTTCAGATTTGATAAATATACAAACTCCTATTCAACATTTCAACATACTTGTTTAAGAAAGTGTCAACATTATACAGTGTTGTTTAGGAAATTGAGGCTGAGAAGCATTACCTGAAATTCCCTATAACCTCGAGACTTCCTGAATTCTAAATATTATCCAAACTTACTAATCACAAAGGCACATTCCCCATATTTGTCAATCTTTGTAGTGGATTTCGTAAGTCACATTTCAACCATTTATTTCTATTTAAGTACTTCTGCTTGTCCCAGTTTTTCCCATGACACTTCAGAATTGTCTATCGGCCGTGCCAATTCCCGCTTTCTAAAGTCGTGCATGACAATGACCCTCTCCTTAGAGTCTGTCAGCCAAAGCCACAGTAATCACTGAGGGGAAAGATGACTTAAAAAAATTGAAAGTAAGTGAAAGGCCATCGTAGAAGCAGAGAAGCCCTTCCTCGAGATACCAACTCTTTTCTGTGTTTTTTCCTCTTCAGCCTGAGCAACGCATTTAATTCTTCCAACTATATTCCTTACTATTCCTGTCCTCCCTTTCCCGTTTTCAGTCCTTTCCTGTTCATAAAGATTGCCATCTGAACAGCCAAAAAGAGAGGGGTTTAGCTCCACTTTATCCATGGACACTCACAAAACACTGTATGCAATTGCAGAGACCTAATCCTCTGGAACAGCCTCATGAAAAGACAGCTGAAGTGTAGAGGAGGGAGGAAAGGAAAGGAAGGGAAGTCACAGGCTTCCTGCTATTAAAAGCCAAATTTAAACCCTTTCTACATGAGAAGGGCCTCTGTTGTTGGCTGTCGTGCAAAGAGTAGAAAATTTGGTTGATACGGCGTCGTCATTATGCTTAAAAGGCAGCTCTTCCACGTCAAAGATGAGGAACACTGGAAGAATATAGTGGGGAAGCCACGCTCCCATTGTTTCTGGAATTGCTGTAGGAAGAGGTCGGAGGATAGCACGGCCACCTGAAGCCACTCTGCAGGAGCTGGAAGGGGGCTAAGCCCTTCCAAAACACTCCATCCAGAGGAGCCCGTGCTGCAGAGCGAGCCTTGCCCCTCCAATATTCTTACTCTGCTTCCCACACACTACCTTCATAACAGGGACAGAAAAAAAAGAAATACATTTCTGTCTCTAACTCAACTACAGATCATGAAAGGAACACAGAAAAAAATTGAACAGTCTTTACTGTAGTTAACTTGCCTAGAACTTTAACCACCTTCACATTCAATTTAGCTTTAACTATTCAGCACATTAATTACCTGGAACACTTGATTCCATACAGTTCCTCAAATAATTAATTAGCTAAAGGGATTGAGGACTGGAGTCCCAGAGGAAATTCTTCTAGTTATGTAGACTACATAGATTTCACCTCGTTAAAGCTACAACAATTCACCTAAATGCACACAACAACTGTCCCTTCAACTATTTAGGGGCAGAATCCTAAAACCAAAATAAGTAAAATCCCCTCACACCCACTGAAGTAGGCCAGCATTTTTAGCACTGGGTATCCTGCCTAGTCACCTGAAAGAAGTAACACTTCTTTTGAGTAACACTAAATAAAAAAAACTTCTGATTCCTCTGTTAGTAGCACACTAGACATTTTTCCCAACGGACAACCAAACCAAAGGCAAACAAGTTTTAGACAGGACTTTAAAACTGGATTTCTCCCAGCACACCAATAAGCTTCTCCAACAGGAATAATTCAAAACTACAGTTATGTCCATTACATCAACATTAAAAAAAGTCTCCTTATCTCCAGCACAGCACAGTTTTCACCAGCACTCTGCTGTTATTCATGGCATCAGCTGTGGTGTTGTACGCAAACATATTTATGCTCCAGAAAGACTGATCAGGACATCAAGAGAAATAATGCTTTACTTTTCCTACCCTTCCAAAAAAACTCCACGCTATCTCTCTCATTAACTGAATCCCACATCATTTTTCCACAAGGTAAGCAGGATAAAAAGGGAATGAATCCAGTAAAACAGGTAACAGGGAAAGCAGACCAACATAGGGAGCAGTCAGTTACTTGGAAGAAAATACAAGTTACTTAAGGACATGTGTGTAACTTGCAAGAATTTCAAAAGACTGGAAAACAGCCTTCTCTCCCCTGTAAAGTGTATGCTATGATCTTCTGATTGTTTTTGGCAATAGAAACCTAAAATGATGCATTATAACTTATTTCTTGTACATCTTAGAACACTGGAAAAGAGCCTTTTCCCCCCTGTAAAGTGTATGTTATGATCTACTGATTGCTTTTGGCAATAGAAACCTAAAATGATGTATCATAACTTAATTCTTGTACATTTTAAATACACCACTTCTTTATTTGATTTTTTATGCACCTCGGCATTCCAATACGTAGGACCCACAAAAGGACAAGCACAAAGGACTCACTTGCAAGAGTGAGTCACTTTGCAAGACCAAATGCCTTGGGTGGGTGGACAATCCATGATTCCTGAGCTGCAGGGACCTTCCCTGCAATTCCTGCGTGGCTCCCGCACCCGGATCCGCTCTGTGATTGGCAGCAGGGCTGTGCTGGCACAGGGCTGCTCCGTAATCCAAATCCCTTGCTATGAGAAGGCAGAAGCCAGCAGAGCCTCCTGAGGCCAAATTTGCCATGTTGCCCTGGATTCCAGCTGCACACTCAGCTCTGCCCAAACCCACCACGCACGGCGAGACACTTGAGGAACGCACCAGTGCTGCGAATCCCAGCATGTCCCAGCCCCTCTCCAGCTCTTCAGGCTTTGTCTGAGGAGTCTCTGGGCTTCCAGATTCACAAAAATTTGGGCTTGCAGCTTGCAGGGTTCAGAAGGTTATCTACCCACGTAACACACCATTCATTACCCAGCATCATTATCTCTTGAAGAGCATCCGTGTGCTTCGAGAACTCAGAACTGTGTTGGTTTTTCAAACGCACCAGGGATCCTCCACTTGCACTTTCATTTACTTTTTACTTAATACCCAATGTTGAGAGCTGTTACATCCAAGTCAACTCATGCAAATCTTTTAAGTCACACAGGTCTTTCAAGAGGTCTTTAATAACAAGAGCAGCCAAAATGACGGAGATAACTCAGCAGTAACAGGATGCAGGACTAGGCACTTATGGAAAAGTTATTTGGGAAAAAGAAAATATTCCCTATAAAGAGGAGCTTAAAACATGTAGCACAGAATGTAATATATTATGAATCAGTCTGAACTTTCATTCAAAAGATCATGTACCTTATCCTGAACCAGCATTTGGTGATTAGGAAGAAGTACTGTCCAGGCTCCTCGGCTAAACTTTTAGCTCAGACATTCTTACTCAATTCTTACTGGAAGACTATCTTCCCAAAAAGGCAGGATTAACAAAATAGATGATACCACTAAAAGTTGGAGGATGACAATACAAAACTGCTATGCTTGACAACAAGCAAGACAAAGCTAGAAATATAATCTATAAAAAAAATTTAAAAAATTAAAATTAAACACAGAGAATAAGCTTTGAAATTTCAACACTTTCATTCAATTAGAATTAATTTAGCAGGTTTGGGGATACACACACAGATGCTTGCAGGCATAAAGTAATACGCAGAAGAATCTCTTCTTACTGTCTAGCAAGGTTAGACAAAAAGTTAGCAAACACAAATCCTTCTCAGATGAAAAAAACTGATAATCCATTTTTCCTATCTTAATGCCATTCTTCTCCTCACAACTATCAAATAACTGAACAGATACTAAGTGCAAAAAATAAAAGCTTTTAGAAACATAATTTAACATAAACATCTGGACAAGGAAATACAACAGAATCCCCAAAATTCATAGTACGGTTTCATTTTGTGAGGAGACCGAAACTAAAGCCTCGCTCATTCTAAATAAAGAAAATTGCACTTATTTTGTACACCGGCACAAGACATGTTTTCAGCAATATGAATCAATGTGCTATAGCTGAGGTAAATCAGTGTCAGCCATGTTGTGAAAGAAACTGCAGTTAACAAACACACAAAACTTAAGCTACGCCTTTGATATAAGTAATTTTATACTGCTGGATCTCGCTAATGATTGGTGCTTGACTTCTTCAACTGAATGCCTATTAATCTAATTTAAAAATGCACATCCAAATTCTAGAGACAGTGAAACAGTAGCAAGAAGAAAACACACCAAGTTATAAAGCAGCAGCACTGACTCTGTGCAGTGCACAGGCAGAAGGTACGTTGTGAAGTGAAAAAGCAAATGCACTTACTCAGCATTAAATCCATTCACGTGCAAGATCCTCATCTGTTTGACTATTGTGCTTTTACCGGATTCACCAGCACCTAGAAAATGAAAGTAAATCAATTTCAGAAGGAAGCATGAGTGATCAAGGGACACACTAAAATTTTTTTCTTCAGGGTAAAATCGAGAAAGTTGGTTTTCTCAGTGCAAGAGTGAAAAGTGAAAGAAATAATTGCCACTGGAAACTTCAGTTGTAGCTAAAAATAAATGCCCAGCTCAAGTCATGTGTCAGATCTGAATCTTGGATCATTTCACTGTCCATTTTTCCAGTGTCAATGTTAAAAGCAGACTGCAGTTTTTGGAAAGAAAAAGGACAACTTCAACATTTTATAGAGAAGAAAACAGGGTACGTCACAACCCGGTTGCCTTGTCACTACTATCCGACAGAGGGAAAGACTGACTGAACTCCCTATTAAACCAAAGTATTTTGTTAGATCCTTAAAGTATTTTAAGTTTGGCTGTGGTTTATCATCACCCAGTCGAAGACCATAACTTAAATCACAAGAAGTAAAATACGTGGATACTCACATCTGAAAAAGGAAGGCATCCCTTTAAGCCTCCACCCACAATGCTACAAAAACCTCCTTCTCCTACTTGTGTCTTGTAAGCAACCTCCCACCCTCTCTACACGTTCCAAAATCAACCCTATAGCACAACGAGACGCAAAGACCACCTTCTGTGGCTGCCTGCTCCAAAGAGCCCCCCCCTGCAGCTCTCCCCTGCCTCCCCCATGTACCTGCAGCACAGAAACCCCCACTCCACTTTACTCCAGTTTCCACAAGTGGATGGATGCTATTTCTGCTGAGCTGCTCGGATGCCAGTGCACAGGGCAGCCCATCTGCCTATAGTACCCGTTTTTCCAGGCACGCTGAACAACTCCAACAGCAGCATTTAACTGAGCTGCTCCACGCTGCCAGATCGGCAGCCTTCTATATAAAGCAAACACGTTTTTTGCAAGAGTAGTAGCACAACCTGGCAAAATTTAGAAAGATTTCCCCTTAGCATCTCCTGGCTACTCTTTTACTCCTCTCATTAGCCCGTGTCTCAACAACAGGAACCGTACATCTGTGGCAGAACGGGCAGGGAGGTACAGTTTGTATTTATAGGATGTCAGGCCTCTGCTAGCACACACTGACAGCACAAGCCTCCATTTTGAGCCTCATGTTCAAACCCATATTTTAGCAGTTATATTTCAAAGTTCATTTTCTGACAAACACGTTTCCCTCTCTGCTTTCTCCCTCCCTTTCCTTCTTCCCCGTGAATTCCCAACAGTCCTGCTCTGCTCTCCATAAAACCTGCTTGCATGTTTTGCCACTTTAATACCAGAGCCTTACTCCTTTTTCCTCTCCTTGCTCACTGATGTTTTCTAAGCATTTAGAGAGTTTTTATCTACAACTCTTTATGCAAGTGCCACTTCTCCCCTAAACTACTATTCTGTAACATACACCTTCTGCCTCTTCAGACAGACTGCACCAGGCAATAAACACAGGTGGCAAAACTGATCAAGAATTAGTATCTTGGGTTAAGATAGAGAGACTGGGTTCTCTTCACAACTAAGTATTATCCAGGAACAGCAGTATTTCCTATAGTCATATTTCCATTTAAAAAATAATTAACAACTAAATTTCAGCTGTAACTCTAAATCACATATTTATAAGCACTGGGAGCCAAAATCTTTACTTCACTTAGGCCAAGAACAGGGCTGGATAGTTGTTGCATTTGCTATAAACACATACGGTTTGGTATTGACACACCTGGGTTCTCTGGATCAGATACAACACCAGGGAACCAAAACGAAGTATTACATCTACATAAGTCTATTTCTATGTTTGGCTGCTCGTTAAGGCCATATTCTTACCAACAATTACACACACATTTAACTTCACCACCAAGGAGAGTTCCATTAATTTCAGTGAGACTGCTCGTGGCAGCGGGACAAGCACGTGTACGGCGGTGGGGCCTACAAGGAGCAGCATAAACCCGCTAGAATATTCAGCAGCTCTTCTTTGTTGCTACTTGAATATGATTTGAAAAGATTAAGAATACTTTCAAAGCGCTTGGCTTTCTATTTCATGTGTCTTATAAAGGAAACATAACATAATAATAGAGACGGGAACTGTTGTATTTATTTTTTTACTAGTGAGTCTGTGTTACAGACTATCCACAATTCATGACAGAAACTGTAACAGTTAAACTACCACTTTAAAACATACGCACACAGATGACCTTACTGCCATCACTAAATACACACAAATTTTTATTTAGAAGTATCTAAATTATTTTTCAGCCCCCAAACCCGAAAATAAATAAATAAAAAAAAATCCAAACAAAAAAATCCCTACAAACAAAAAAAAAAAAAAACAGGAAGAAAATCCAGGCAAGCCCATCATATTTCTGTTTGCTGAAATTTTGTCTCTATACGAAAGCAACCCATCTGATGACAAATGATTTCTACATATCTACGTAACGTTCAGCCTGAAATCTGGAAGTCCAAGACATTCCCCGAGAGCTGAAGTCCAAATTATCCTGTTAAAAGACTTCTGCTGGAGCCCTGGCAGGCTCCTCAGTGCTGCAGGTGCTGCTGTAGCCCCAGTCTCTCTCCATTTATGTTAAGTCTCTTTCTTCAAATGACTATTTAAAAGATGTTACTGGTGAAAGTACACTTCCAAATTCACAGCCCTCAAAAGAAAAAATAATCTTTTTTTTTTCCCCTTCAACGAAGGTTTTTTCACCCCAGAACTGAGTCAGCTCGGCGAGGCCTACCCTGTGCTCCACGCTACAGCCCTGCAGAACGTGCACAGGCGGTCCCTCGGCGTGACCAAAACAACCCACGGCTCGTAACTGCATCCGAGCTTAAAACACTACTCCAAAATACGCTGAAATAACGAGCCCGACAAAACATTTCCTTGCTCCCCCTTATAGCGATTTTTGGATCTTTCCTTTCCTTGGGAAGCCACAACCTGCGTTTCTAAATATATCTCGTGGAAAAAAAAAACCACGGGCAGGTAACGCAGAGGAGCGGCTGGAATCGCACCTGGAGCCGGGCTGTGCCGGCGCTCCAAGCGCGGTACCTCAATTCCTGGTGCGACAGCGCGGGGGGACGAGCCCTGCGGGGCCGGGGCTGTGCCCGCCCGGCCCTGCGCCGCTGCCCGGCCCCAGCGCGGCCGCGCTTCCCTCCGGGACAGACATCCTCCCTCCGTTTCCCCCAAACGATTCCCCGACTTCCTCCCTTCCTCTTCCTCCTCCTCTCCCCGGCCTGGCCGCACGTCCCTCGGCACCCCGAGCCGCGGCGAAAAGGGGAGCGGTGTCCGGCCCTGCCGCGCTCCGCTCGCCCGCGGCCGCTGTCACTGCCCTGCCCTGTTTATCTCCCGGGCTCCCCGCGGGCCCCTCGCCGCGGCATCCCCGGCCCCCTGCCCGCGCCCGCCCGAGGCCCCGCTGCCCGCCCCGCCGGGGCCGCCGCTCCCGTACCTGCCCCGGCCCCTCCCGCGGCGCCCCGGGTGGTGTCCGAGCCCTCCCCGCCGCTCCCCCGGCCCCGCCGCCCCGGGCGCTGTAGCGGATCCCCGCGGCCCCGGGTGGGCCCCACCTCTGCCCCGGCCTCCCCGTGCCCGGACTGGGGCCGGCGCCCCGGCGGGGAGGGCACGGCCCCCGGCCCCGCTGCCCGCGGCCCCTTACCCAGCAGGAGGAGCCGGTGCGTGGCCCTATAGACCTGCTTGTCCTTCTGCAGCTGCTTCTCGATCTTCTTGTTGGCCTCCCGCTGCGCCTTCTCCTCGTTGCGCTGATCCTCCGTCTTGCTGTTCCCTAAACAGCCCATCTTGGGGAGGGGAAGGCAGGGACGCGGGGCGAGGGGACGGGAGGCGGCCGGGGCTGCCGGGGGGAGGGAGGGAGGGAGGGAGGCACTCCCGGGCTCCCTTCTTCTTCCTCCTCCTCCTCCTCCTCCTCCTCCCCCCCTACTCGCTGCTGTGGCGGCCGCTGCCCAGAGCCAGAGACATGGAGAGCGCCGAGCCCGGAGCCAGCCGAGGGGGGGCCGATAGCGATGACTTTGCTGCCGCTCCGCCGGGCCTCCTCCCCGGCAGCTGCAGCTGCCTCTCCTCCCCCGCCCCCCGCCGATCCCCTCGGCGCACCTTTCCCGGGGGGTGCGGAGCGATCCGCGGGGATCTCCGCGCCCCGGCCGGGCCGCCGGCTCCTCTAGAGGCAGCACAAATGCCCCCCCCCGCGCCGCACGCACAGGAACAAATCCAGCTTCAGTGCCACCCCCAAAAAAATAATAATCCTCTTTAGATCCAAAGGCACGGGCTCCAGGCGCGGAAACCTCCCCAAATCCTCGGCGGGGAGGATCGGGAAACGTCTCTTCCTCGCCTCTCCCCCCGCGCCGTGGGGGTCACGCAGCCCCGGTCCCTTCCCTCGCCGGCCGCCGCAGCTCCTCGCCCTCCGGCCGCGGGTCCTTCCTCCCGCACCGGGGCGGGGGGGTCCAATCCAAACCCCCCCCCTTTTTTTTTTCTCCTCCTTTTTTTTTTTTCCTCTCTTCCTTGCTGCTGCTCTTTTTCACATGCGGTTTCCAGGCGGCTGAATCCTCTCGGCGACAAAAAAAAAAAAAGGAAAAAAAAAAAAAAGGAAAAAAAAAAAAAGCCCGTTTGGTCTGTGCGCCCCGAGCAGAACCTGTCCCTTACGGGCGGATTTTTCCTCGTCTTATTTTTCCTGCTCTCTCCCGCATTTCTGTCTTTTTTTTTTTTTTTTTTTTTTTTTTTTGCTCCTTTTTTTTTTTTTTTTTTTTTTCCCCCCTTCCCCTATTGAGCGGCTCCGCGGCGGCGGAGCGCGGGGTGGGGCGAGCGGGCCCACACTGCACGCCGGGAGCGAGCGGGGCCGCTCACATGATGCCCGCGTCACCCCGCGCCGCCGCCGGCGCCCTCTTCGAACCGGCCCCGCCGCCGCCCCGCAACCCCCGGCGGGACCCGCCGCCCCCCGCGGCCAGCGAGCACTTCGGGATCAAACAGCCCCGAAAACGCCGGGAGTTGGGCTTGGAGTTAGTCGAGTTGTGAATAAAGTGTTAAGGGAGTCGTGCCCCCGCGGCGCTGTGTGGTACACTTGAAAATAATTAATGTAGGAGTTGTGGGACTGAACGGTTTGGTTTGTGGTGGGTTTATGGATAAACGCGCTTCCCGGGCGCGGGGCAGCTCCCTCGCACCCCGCGATCCGCCGGGTTTGTGGAGCCCCTGCGGAGCCTGGTGAGGGGCTGCCCATCCCTGCCTGTCCCTGTGCATCCCCGTCCATCCCCACCCGTCCCAGCCTTGTCCATCCCTGCCTGTCCCTGTCCATCCCATCCCTGTCCCAGCCCCATCCATCCCATCCATGTCCATTCCTGCCTGTCCTAGCCTTATCCATCTCTGCCTGTCCCAGGCTTGTCCATCCCTGCCTGTCCCTGTCCATCCCTGCCCAGTCCATCCCATCCCTGTCTGTCCCAGCCCTATCCATCCCTGCCCATCCAGCCCAGCCCAGCCCAGCCCAGCCCAGCTGTGTCCATTCCTGCCTCTCCCAGCTTTATCCATCCCTGCCTGTCCCTGTCCATCTCTGTCCATCCCAGTTGGGACAGGGGCCTCATGGTACCAGGGGATGCTGTGTGCAGTGGTGGAGTACAACTGGATGCACACACTTGCTCCTCTGTATGGTTTTACCAGCTGTCTATTTCCATTTTCTTTTCTAAAATATGTTTTGGAAACCTTGTTACAAAAATTACACAACTTATCAGCTACACCTGGAAAACAAAGGTTGGCACTTTGCTCTTCCTATAAGTCAGTTCCCTAAAATACACAGGTATTTTTTTCTCTGTAACCCTCCCTCTGAGATTAGTGAAATGTCCTTAACTATACAAATATTATTTAACCTTTTTGCAAAATTCAATTATCTACAACACTGTTCCCACGAACACACCTTCTTACATCACCCAGTTACTATATTTAGAAATATCTACAGTAAAATAATTATGTGAATAGAGCAAACAACTAGGAGGTCACAGTTAATGTCATCAAATACACTTGTGGAGCTGCCCTTGATGAAAGAGGGGTGGACCTCAAGAAGCAAGGAACATCACAACCACATCGTGGTCTTTGAGGAGTTATTGGCACTTTCAGTCTATTTTTAAATGCCAGAACTTTGGGATACACAGAGTTTGAAAGTTCTGGAGTTACTGGAGAGACTCTTACCAATGTGTCCAGGTGTTGATTTAGGCTGAGGCAGTTTCAGAAAGTCGTAGAGAGACTTGGCTCAGCAATGCCCAGACTCATCTGAAGCAAAGATCATAATAATTCCTTGTATCTTTTATAGGTCTTTTATTTATTTGTATAGTTTCCCTGTAATACGCAATAATCAAATATATTTTAACTGTGGAGTTTACAAGGCATAAAGGAGTCAATAAAGCAGAATTCAGACTGAAAATTATAAAACCTCATAGTTTTTTTTATGGTTTCAGGTATGAACAGAATGCAGAAATGCCAGTATCTGCCACCTCACACAGCAGGGAATATCTGCCCCAACCTCCAGGCTTTGCCTCCCTCTGGGTCCCAGCTGGGGAGAATGGAGCCCAAACATGAATACACACAAACAAGACAAAAATCATTGCAGGAGATATACAAAAGGCTAAAATCTGGGTTAGTGACTTTAGAGTAGGGAAACGGAGTAGTAAATATGCCCAAGCATCCATGGACAAGGGAGTCATGGCTGTGTAAATGCTGTTGTCCAGCAGTGCATACCCACCCCTTCCCAAACCCAACCCGGACAGGCTCTGCAAGGTTAAACTCCAACAGGAATTGCTGCCCTCCTGCTGCACATACCCTGTCCTCTGTCCCTGGGCTGAACAAAGCATGAGGTAGCTGAAAAGGAAAAACACACTCAGCTAATTCACAAAGCTCCCAGTTACTTACAACAGAATTAAGAATTAGCTCCTTGTACTACAAGTGTTATTAAAGTGTGAAAGTGTCAAAAGCTGCAGAAAACAAAAAGAGAATTCCCAAATTGTGAAACCTATCAGCAATTACAGACTTTTTTGTCTTTCTGAAATATGACAGGACAAAAGACTTAAGGCACCGCCCGTACTTCACAAACCCACTGAACTGCCAGGAGTTTTTTCAGTGCTGTCCTGATTAGGAGCACATCGTTTGGAGAGTGAGCATACCAACACATTAGCTGTTCTCACTCTTTTTTATTTGTTTAAATAACATAATGCTGCTAATGTGTCTTTAGAGTAAATTGTGTTTCTTATTGAAACTAGTTCCATTAGCTTCCATCTTGTAAAAATGAACTTCAGTTTCCAAGAACTTCAGTTTCACAAGACTCCTTATATCAGAAGGGTAAGTCTAGGAAAAATCTGACCTTAATTCACCATAAAATTAAAACTTACTTCTGAAGAACCTACAGTCTTAGGAACAAATAATTCAAAGATAAAATAACTGTATGTATGGGCATAGTGCCCCTGTGATAAAAGTCTAACTAACTAAGACTTGAAAATAAGGTATTAAAGGACACTGCTTTATACACAGATCAGATGCCCATCTTACCCCCACAGCTTTCCTCCAAACCCTCCAGGTGACAAACACCCTTACTGCAAACAATTCACATTTGTTAGTGAGCTGAAGGCACTGAGCGCTTTGGACGCCTCCAGAAAAGAAGAAATGGTTAATTAGTTTTCAGTAGGACAGTTGTGCAGCTCCTAATGGGCTCTCGCTGTCCACAGTGAGCATGACCTCGTAAACTTTTGGCTGTAGATTGTGGGGGTGGAGTTGTGACCAAACCAATGTGCTCACTTGGAGGAGAAGACTCAGACGACATCTCACTCGAGCATCCCTTAGCAACTGGACTGAAATGGCACTGCAGCTTCCGAGGAGGTGTCAGACTTCCTTGCCACGGGAATAGCCTGTATTCCAGCTCCTACCACAGCTGAGAAGACATGGCAGAGAGGACAAAACCTGTGGCTCAAAAAGTAAAAGCGACAGCGGTGATCTAATTGTACAGTTTCCTTTGTTCCTGTTTGTAGGAAATAGCCTGTTTTCAGCAAGGACACCGAGCTCAATTAACCTGGAGGACACATGAAGCAAACGGTTCTTACAGCAACACCTTTATCTCTGATTTCCTTTAGACTCTTTCCACTTGAAAACCTAGACTGTAAACTTTGTAACATTCCTCTCTATGATTATCAGGATGAACAAAAAGAGAGCTGGAGGCTTGCGTGTGTGAAAAGAAAAGCAACAGAAAAATACTCTCTGATTTAAAGCTGTCAAGGAGTAGACCAGTGAACAATAAACTCTGGGTCACTTCACCACAAACCTGAAAATGCAGCTACACATCTCAGTTATCTCCTCTCCCTAGTCCTCACACCTGTGAGACTGTTCTACTCCCGGGAGTTTGGGTCAGAGCTGCTCATCATGTCAAGGTGAACTTGCAAGGGGAAGACAGTCTAATCTTTATTCACTGAGAAGCTGCAACCCTATAACTCCCCCACAGCTGAATATATACACCCTGCTTTCTTTAAAAAAATAATAAAGATGTATGCATTCTTCTCCACTCTGTGGTTCAACTGAAATTTATTATATTTAGGTATATTTAGTAAGAAATTAAGATTTTAGGGGTGAACTTTTTCTTTTCTTCCTGCTTTACTCAAGAGATTTAAAGTACCGGGAAAATATAAACAGTGAATAAATTCATATTAGAAAGGTGCAGAAGAAGTTCCCCCTGTGCATAGCACCTTTGAGGATTAAAATCTTATGCAGAAACAAGAAGTAGCTGTGAATTTTTGTTAAGGAGCCTACATTACCCCATGCTGCATTATGCTGTCCTACAAATTCACAGTACCATGGCTGAGCAGTTGGAAGTGACTTCTCTCTTTTAAAAGCAGGGATTAACTCCAGGACAGATTGACTCTTTCAGTTAAAGGGCAATTTTTAATAGCACACACTGTATATTTTTGTGTACGGATACCTCTCTGGTTTGAAGTTAGCAAATTTTTTTAACTTTAGAAATACAGAACTGAGCGTTTTCATCCTGGTATGGGAGCTGAATATCAAACCTATCAATCTCAGTGTATTTAATACCCACTAAACTTAGTCTTTTAGTTAGTTATAGATAAGGATTAATTAAGGTTCTGATTTAGACTTAGATCATTGGGGTTTTTTTCATCTAAAAAAGCCTCTTGCAGTGACTCAGGTCTGCTGCTCACATTTTCCTTAGATGGAGCCATCCTCCAGGAGCTATCATCCTGAAAATCCTTTGGACTCTTGGAAGAACAAAACTTGGTGATAAAAAGGGAGACGGTTTCAAAGTCTCCAAATTACCCTTTGACCTGCTGAACAAGGAACCCTTGAGTAATCTCAAACCCGTTTAAAGGAGAAACAAACACATTAAAGCCAAACAATAATCTAAAAAGGAAAACCAAAGCAAACAGATAGGAATTGGAGCAAGAATTCGCTGTGGGGTTTTTTCATCTGTTTCCTTTTTGGGGGCCAGAACAAAAATCACTTTAAAAAGCATTCAAAGGTAAACAAGGTAGGAAATGCAGCCATTACCAATCAAACCCTGGGAGGGCAAAGCAGGATCATCACGTGAAAGGACAAGTTTGTCTGTCCTACGGGAAGGAATGAGCCCATCCGAGTGCAATGAAACAGCTTTGTCAGGGAGGAATCAATGCACCACCAATGTATTCAATAAAGAACAAACACAAAACACTTAACTACAGATACTCCAAAACAAACAGAATGAAAAGGAGATACTTCCCTCTCTGGCAAAGAAGAGGAATTTTTCCGTACAGAAATTCTAAACTTGAGAGGGATTTTTGTTTTGTTTTTAAATAAAAACAAGCCCAAAGTCTACTAATAGAATTAACCAAGACTTTCCTTTAAACCAAAGGAAAAAAAAAACCTCGCCTCCCTCCTTTCACTTCGAGTCTTTTCCTCAGAAACATTACAAGAGATTTTAAGGAACCCATGGAATTATGGAAGTAACACACTGAGTAGGAGCTTTTCACCTAGTAGCTTTTCTTATTTTCTTGCAGTTTTTCTTCTTCATATTCCTTCTCACTCCTCATGCATTCTGCACTGCACTTTATATAAAAAAAAACCCCAAAACAAAAAACTCTTATGTAACAGAAGTAGCAGCACATCCTAACTCTCCACATAACACATATGGAATGCCGACTAAAAAAAAAGTTGGAACAAGTCTTTTCTCAGATTTAGTTTCCGTATTTGTCAACATTCGCTGCCGATCTACCCCTGACTGCAAACTTTTTTATAAAGCATTATTCTGCTTTAATCCCTGTTCCATCTGGGTCACAAAGCCCAGGGAGGCAGGAGTAGCAGAGGCTGTGTTTTCTAAATACTGGTTAGAGTTAGTTCCTGCAAAGAAGCACAAAACTCCCAAGCCTTTCTCCGGCCTCGGGGGTCAGCAGAGGAGAGGAGGCTCCTGGCTTCACCTCCCCAGCACACAGGGCAGCCCAGCATCAGCCACAGTTCCCACTGTGGGACCTAGGACTGAGCCTAGCTTAGGCTCAGCCTGACCCAGCCTGACTCCAGGAGCACGGTGAGCCATCCCTCCATGCCAATATTATTTATTACTGACACTGCATTCTCATTTTATGGTTCATAACAGGAAAGGGAATAAGAGGATTGTTAAAATAGTTCTTGCTAAGTTGCCACACAGGTTTTAATGTGCTGTAAACATTCCTCTCCTTCTTTTACATTTTTTTAAATAGAATGACGTTCAGGCTTTCGTGCTCAAAATAACTTTACATTTTAGTGCTAGCAAACCACAATACTCTCAATGCCAGGAGCTGTTATTAGAGACGATCTGCAAGGAAAAATAAGACTCTGATTTTGCTCCTCTGTCTCTGCACTGCAAAAGGCCCGAAAGTGTTCACTTTGAAAAAGGGTATTTTCTCCCAGCTTTTTCTTTAGATGAAAAAATGTTAAGCCTAGATCCTAAGATTACATGCTGACACAGTTATAGAATAGGGGTCTTTTCTACCCTGTTTTTCCTGGAAGAATCAGTCTGTCTGGCAAACTAACAGCACCACTGCTTCATAAGTGCCTTGATGCTAATTTAGAGTGCCCCACACGCCCCAGGGCAGCTGCAGAATTTAGACCCTTTTACAGTGAAATAAGTCTTTCTGGTGAGTTTTTTTTTCATGCCTCTTAGATTTTCGAAACGTATATAAACCAGTTGATTGTCTCCAAGTCTTTAGGTGCACAATGAAAGGTTTCCCTTGTTGCTCTATCTCAGACAAAGCCAGGAAAGACATCCATGGCCAGGGCTCTGGGAAGCAGGCAGGGGTCAGGGTCTGGACCCAGCTCCAGCCCTAGGCTGGGTCAGAACCTGTGATCCAACACCGGATTTCGCTTCTGCCACATTAAAACCAGCAGAGGTGAAGGATTATCCCCTCTGCTGACCCAGCTGGGAGATGCTCAGCCCTGTCTGAACACCCACAAACTGCCAACGGAGACGAGATGAGCGTGGGGATCAAACAGGGGAACAGGATCCAGGAGACCAGATCTACCACCGATGGTTCAATCCAGCACAGCCACCGATCTGTGTGTGACCTTGGACGAGCCACTTACCCTTTCTGTGCCTCTTTGTCCAACTATCCTTTATCTGCCTCTCTCATACAGGTTTGCTGTTTGCTTCCGACATGTCTGCACTGAGAACCAAGGGGCCCTGATCTCACTGCTGACCTTTAAGCCCTTCTGCTGCATATATCATCATAAAATAATTATTCAAAAAGGAAGAAGCCTTTTTTTTAATAGTCTGTCTTCCTTTTCTTAACACCTCTTTAACTCAGACATTTTCAGCAGCATTCGATGAAAAAATTAGTCTCTATTCAAAATCTTAACACCGGTTTTTCTTAAATGAAAACTCTGAGAAAACTGCTAGTATTCTGTCAAGTCCTTCTCCCACAGGCCTTCCAGCAAAACCAGGGAAAGCTAGAACCAACATGCTTGCTACATTCAAAGTACCAGACAAAGATACTTTTTATTTTGGAAATAGAAAAAAAAAAAAATGCCTGCACACTTCTCAGCCTTTCTTTGTCCACCACGAAGCACCCAACAGGACAGAAACCCTGTGCCGTGTTCTTTCGCAGGTCACCTCCCGGTTTGCTTTATGCTCTGTGGTGTTACAACAACGAATTTGTTTTTCCACTGCTCCCTTGTCTAACTCTGACCCGTCCGCTCCTGAAGCAATCGGCCTTTTACAGCTTCGAACGCGCTGTGTAAACACAGAGCGAGGGCGGCGCAGCCCCTGCTGCTCCGAGTGCCCTCCACCCAGACCTGAACCAGCCCTGGAGACTGGACCTGCTTCCAGGGTGTCCCCCCAGAGTCCCCAAAATCTCAGTGTGAACGACTGTATCACAGTGTGAACGACTGTACCCCCTCCCTTCTGCTCAGTGGGATCACAGCCATGTCAGCGAAGCCCTCGGAACATCCAAGAATCCAGGGATGCTGCAAGGGCCAGGGGATTCAATGGCTTTGAGCCACCACCTCTGCAGCTCCTCAGCCACTCATAAACAAGGAGAGCGACTGGTAACCTCAGCCACAGCCCTGGGGGGACAGCACAGGGATCCCTGTCCCCTCCTGCCTGTCCTGTGGGGTATCTGGAAGATGCCAGATCCCCCGTCTCCAGCAGCCCGGGGCTGAAGGCAGGGCCCTCCTGTGTGGCTGCACTTCACACCCTATATATAAAATACACAGCCCTACAGTCAGCCTGAAAAATTCCTTCTATGAATCGCTGTTACTGAGGGATATATATACTAACTCCATACATGTGAGAGTTAAGGAAGATTTATCCAAGGAACTACTTCCAGAGGAAGTGCTGGGCAGCCACATTATTTGTTTTATTTAAAATGATTTCAGGCTCGATAATGTCTCTTTATCAAAACTACACATGTGCTGAGCATGCACAGTGCCGTGTGTTGTGAGGCAGACAGGAAGGGGTGGATTTAATTTATTTCTTTATTATGAATATCGTGGTGCTGTAAGGAGAATCCTGGCCGACAGCGTGAAATAAAGCCAAACTTTCAGAGGATATTTTGGGGGCTGAAGTTCCTGCGCTGCCTTTTCAAACATAGTTTTAAATTCTTTATTCCTAATCCTCTCTTCTGCCTGGACCATCTCATGAATGGACATGTATATTATTACAAAGCTGAGCAAGTACCTCATAACATTTGCCATTAATATTCTTTTGAAAGAAAAATGGAGTTTCAGTTTCCTGGTTTTCCTTCCCTGGAGTGAGGAAACTAGTGAAGGAGTTTATAAATTCACAAATCTGGCAGGCAAAAGGGACCGAGGCAATTGTGACACACCAAAAATAGTTCTCCATCAAAATGCTAACCCTGTTTTATTTTGCATACATCGTCTTGGCTGTAAGGTTTGTTTACATTTATTCGGTATCATACCCTCCATGGTGGATCAAAGCACTCCTGTTGTTGGAGACACTCTGTACCCAGCTGAACAACAATGGCCCAAAGCAGAAACAGAACCACCATGACCAGCACAGACCATCTCCACACTTTCAACCTAGAAATAAGAAGAATTAATTCTTGTCTACCCTAAAAGCTGGTTTAGAGGGAAGAAAGGAGGGTAGAGAGAATGGACTTCAGATTCTCCATGGCCAGTGTGGGCTGTATCAGCCTAATCAGAGGGAAGGCATGAAGAGCTGATGAGTGTAGGGACAGTGACCAAATCTAAGACACACAAGCTACGAGATCAAACTGTGCAGTAACAACTTGAAAGAATGCTCTTTTTCAGTGACCTGTATATGCTTAGTAGCATCTAAGAGTAAAGTTAAAAAGGCTAAGAAATTCCTTGCCTAAGGATGAATAAAGGATTTCCTGTTACCGGAGAGTTGAAACTGAGATTATCTTACGAAATTAAGAACATGAAATGCTGAAGCAGTGCTTACACTAACCAAGAAAATGGACTGCAGGATCTCACTGCCCCAAAGAGTATCCTCGAGGAGGTGTCTTTATAGAAGCATCAATGTGAAACCTATAAACAGGAGAAAACAACCCACGTGAGAGGTGGCAGAAGGACATGGATTCACTGGCTGGACCCAAACACTCCAAACCAGTCTGCAAGCAGAGAAGGTGGGACAAGACATGACAGTAATAACCAAACATGGCTTGAGACCTCCTGCTCCAGTAACAATTAAATAATTGTTATAGTCTCTTAATATCTGAGTAAGAATTTATTGCATCAAGTTCTCAAGTCTAGACAGATACACTTCATGAATGAATCACTACTGACTACCTTGGAAGACCCAAGCTGAAGAGCACTCCATGGTATAAAGCCACTATCTGGACACATCAACACTTAGGGAACAATTTTCTGGAGACGGTTCTTTCGGTACATTTCTGTAGGGTAGGTTGGCTGTGAGAAACTCTGGTTTCCCAATAGTATCCTTACAGGACTAATCAAAAAGCAGTATAGGCTTAGCAAAGGAACCTCTTTAACACAGAGACCCACGTCTTCAAGAACACCCCAACTCCCCCTCAAAAAAAACCCCCAACAATAAAAAAGCTAACAAAAACATGTAAGCCAGGAAAAAATGCAAGCAAAAAACCAAACAGGAATGAATTCACCTCTTAGCCTGATTATGCTTTTTCTAGCAGCAATGAGTCTACCTCATCCCTCTTTAGAAAGTTTTGCTTCCTTGTGAGGCAGGGCCTCTTTCCTAAATAATTGGAACCCCTCTTCTGTCCCTTTACTTTGGCTTCAGAGGTTCTTATTTTTGTTCCTTTCCAGAACTGCTACTCAGTTTCTCTGCAAAATGGTCACTGTCTTACAGAATTCTTTTCCTCAGTTATTCTGAATTATTCCCAGCTTTCTAATTTGTCCTCTTGGAGGTGCTCCTCTCCTTGGCAAGGACATAGGGCATCTCCAACATGGGCCTGGATTTTAATTTAGCACAGATGTTACAGCACAGGGCGAAGGATTCAGTGAAGGTTAAGGTGTTCTCAAAAATTGTGTTCTCAAAACCACAGTTTGACTCACACATGCCCCCAAACAATCACACATTAGCAATTATAATGATCTTTAATTAAAAAAAGAAATATGTTGCTGTTCTTACAGATAAGGATCTATAGAAATACTTGTATAGGTGCCATGAAAGTTTACTTTTCAAACTACATTTCAGTGAGGGAATTTTTAACTACCTTACCTGCATTACTCGAATTCTACTCTAAAATGAACTTCTTTGAAGTTTTCTTATTAAAAAAGCTTTAAAAACTAAGCAGTCTGAATTCTTTTTCTATGACCCACCTAAGCTTCTTAAGTAGCAAAAAGTTAACTTCAGCTCAAGTCATTCCACTTAGAAAAAGGCAATGAAAAAAGCAGTAGATTCACACATCTCACCCTACATTTTCTCTAAATGTAACATCTCGTCCCTGATTGTTATAATTTTTCATAGTAAAGCTTTCTGAGTGTTTATAGCCAGCAGACTTTGGCTTTTATACTGGAAAGTTTGTTATATAAATGTCACTTTCATTTATATCCTCAGTTATAACAAAGTCATTAATGCAGCTGATTCCTAAGAAACCTTATATTTTAGCAACTTGTCCTAGCTCTGGTACTGCATAAACACATCTAATGCAGAGCATGAGAAAATTATACCTTGGAGATGCTACAGGCTTTAAACCAGGGGTAGAAGCTAAATTCACACTTCTTGATATGAACATCAGTTGACAGCGTGACATTTGATTTCCAGGGGGCCATGATCACCTAAATACATTTTGTAGCTGCTTACATTTTACTGTAGAGCATTGTGGCTTGGATCCTAAGGTCTCACAAGACGAGAATTTGGGGTTGGATGCCACAGCACTGAAATTGCTCTTCAGAGATTCCATCACTGTCGAAACCAGAGCCCAAAAAAACTCCCCTCCTGGTTTTTAATCCCGCTCAAAGCCAGATATTGGAAGCAGGTTAAGATCTACGAACTAACAGATCTGGCCTCTTGCCACGTGCCATATTAAGATGCCATATTTAGCTCCTCATTCCCTAATACTCAGACATTTAACCTGTTCCCTCCAGCCCTTTCATCCACTTCCAGTAAACTACTAACCAAGACAGTTTTCACCCTTCCCTTTCTTCCTTCCATTTCTCTTTGCTGCTTTACACACAGTTAGTGCTGCTATCCCATGGCACTGGAAAAGGGACTGTTAACTTGTGCTCCCTCTGCTGCCTGCTGGGCTCTGCAGCAACACGGCAAGAGATGGTGAGGAAACCGAGTCTCCTCCTTGGCAGAAGAAATTACTTACTACAACGTGAAAAGTCCCATGTATGAAACCCAAAACCACCAACCTCAGTATTCCTGATGGACATCTTGCGTGCCAAAGACCAAGGAGGTAAAGGCCTCCTGCCAGAGTCCCACAGGAGTGCAGGGAAGACCAACAGCAGGGAGCAAAGGACACAAATGGATGGGGCAGCTGAACAACACTCTCCAGCTTTGATTCCTGGCCATTCCTCATGGAAAGTGGGCCAGCCAGTTTCTCAAGGTTGGTTGCAATGTGCCTGTTACATGGTCCTTGACATGCTACCAAAGCTGCAGTCACTGGGAAGGAGCCTGTTGCTGAACTCCTTGTGCAACAAGGTTAATTTCCAGCTGATAAAAGACATTTAAGGATAAACTCTTCTTCACTTCTTTTGAGGAGGCTATTTTCAGAGCTAAGAGTATGGAGAAGGGCTGTGGACAGCCAATTATCTAAACAATTCTCTTGAATCCTTAACAACATGGAGTACTTTGTCCCTCTCAGTGCCTGTAGTCCGGGTGCTGTATCTGTCCTTCCCATGGGTGATTCAGCAGCAAAGAATATTTACTGTTATTTAACAATGCAGTGGTCTACAGACATAATTATGACTCAACAGAGAATACACTGGGTGCAGACCTTTAAAAAAAATTATCAACAGATTATGTCTTGCCTTTAAAAAAAAAAAGGAAATATTTATTTGAAGAGACGATCATACGAGAAAAAAAATGGATGAAGTGGAAGATATCTTCCTGCCATTTTTAGAAATCACAATCTGTGTTGATTCCTCTCAGAAATATTTAATTAATATTTAGGATATTATGGATGAAGTGGAAGGTTCACACTGGATTCTGTCTGAAACGTCTGAAAAATAAGCCTTCAAGTCTTTGTTTATGTTGGCAAGCAACCTAGCTGGGTATAAAAGCCAAAGGTATGATTGACTACCTCACATATTTTACAACTGTTACACTAAATAGTTATTTTAGAATTTACATCGTTACAGAAGGATCCTTAAATAGACTTTCTTAAGGCGCTTAAAACAAACATACTTTAGGGCATACTTCCCGTTTCATTACTGTATTTCACTATACTTAGAAAAAATAAATTTCACTTTTCTTTCAACAAAGATCCAAAAATGTTTAAGGGTACGGAGATCACAGAAATCTACCTTATTGTTTTTAACGTACTGAAATCGTTTAATGAATACCTACAAATCTTTGAAAAAAAAAAATCAAACCAGTGAACATTTTTAAACATTAGTATGTGCATGTTTAGCCCTTAAATACAAAAGGCACATCTGCATATTGCTCAGAACAGAAAACTTCTGCAACTAAAACTCAAACAATAATCAAACTGCAGATCACTGATTGGTTTTGCCTGCTAGAGATACCAAAAAAGAGGACAGTGACATTCATTTTTTGCTACCTCCTTTAGCAGTGTGTGGGACAAATTAATGTAAAAGGATGAGAACTGATTATTTTTTTTTTCAGTTTTAATATTCATCACCAACTTTCAGGGTTGATCAGCAGCTTTTGTACTACCTGTAGTTAGAATTGTGTACCAAATCTGGCACTGGGAAGAGCAGTGACAATGAGTGAGTCACCTTTACAAGACACACTCAGGATTTCCTGAGTTTTCAGGTGAGCAAACCAATGTCCCACCACCGCTCACCATTCCCATTTATTTTCAGCCTCACTGCTGGTTGACTGCACACACCAGTTACACACCTCCTAGATCCTCCCCAGGGGCTTTGCGACAGCTCTGTAATTTTCTTACTGTTTCTCAGTAAGAACATCAGTGTTGTTCCTCCTCCCCACGAACTGCTCAGCAGAACTTTTCATTTACAGCTGGGAAACAGAGCCTGCTTCTACAGCGAAGGAGAAACAAGGATACAGTCTTACAAACCCTCAGCAGTGAAAGGAATCTCCCCCAGCACTTATTTTGGGAGGAGAGGGTCTGGTATTGCAAAGCTGGTTGGAGCTGGAGAGGTTGGTGGCATCCTGCAGGAGCCCAGTTCTGCAACAACTGAAGAATTAATTGTGTTTTAATCAGAAGTCAGTCACGGCTTCTGCTTTAACTTGATACACTCCAAGGTACTCACAGTTCTGGGAACTAAATTCAGAAGCTTATTAAACAAACCCTTTTTCTGCACAATTTTTCTTCTGTGATGTGTGATACAACTTCTTCAGACACAGTTTTGAGAAGGAATCAGATAAAAGCTGATACTCAGGATGTCTGGGGAATAGTTTCTGGAGACCAGAATTTCCAAAAGTACTTTGTATCTAAAGATGCAGGTAGACCTCCAAAAGGGCTTCCAGCTGAATCTGTGGTGAATCTACTTGCCATACCTACAGCTGTAGGTTCGCATTAGGAACTCTGCTGTATTTTTAGGCAACTAAAGACCTCTAAATAAGTTAGAATCTACATTTCACTTTTAAAAGACAGCGCACACGACTCAGGAAAACAAGGCTACGGGTGCCCCAGTTGATGCAGGAATATGTGTCCCGCTCCCTGTGCTGCAGTGGCCACCACCTGAGCTGCAGAGGTGCTTTTTGGAGTTGTACTTCAGCCACTGCAGCTCTTTGCCTGGATTCAAAGAGGGGAGGCTGAGTGTTTATGACTGTTCCTCCTTCTGTTTGCACGTTTCAGACAAGCACCCGCAAACGGACACTTGGGAAGATATTTAATTGGGAAGCTCACACGCTGTGCATGCACAATATGAATGCCCAGCAAATGCTAATGCTGTATATTTATCTTATGTATATTATATCTAAACAGCAAAGCACCTGCCAGCAGGCAAAGACCTCATCGTTATCTCTAAGTACTGCTGCACATTCACTCATTGCTATTTATTCAGTTTTTTTGTACCTAGCACTAACATTTTAACTCAAATCCCTCTGAGCAGTAAGCTGTGCCTTCCTTCTCTCAAATGGTTGCCACAAATCTTCCAGCTAAAGTAGTGCAGAATAAACCTTGTGATGTGCGGATATTTCTGCATTTGTCAGGACATGATCTAATAAAAAAAAAAAAAATATATATATAAATATATATCTAAGCTTGGAAGAATGATTTACCCACAACTGTGAGCACACACAGTCTATCCAGAGGGATTTGTTCCCTCAACCATCCAGGGACTACACACCAACGTTCACACCCAGGCCAGACGTGTGCATGTAATTCTACAGAAATCTGCTTTATTCACAACTATTCTTCTGTTGTAGTTATCTCCTCACATCAAAACATTCTTTCTGGAGCCCTCTTAATTTTCAGAATAAAGAATCCAAAATTAATTGCAAAACCTGTGAGCACTCACTTTAAACAACAAACTATGTATAAATTTAGCCTATACAGTGTCCAGCCCAAATCCCACAAACTGCTCCAAACTTTTTTTCTTTCTTTTTGCCATCTATCTTTTGCAAAGCTCCCGTCTCCTGCTTTCTTGCAAATTCATGGTTTTCAGGGGGTTCTTGTTCCTGCTGCCTTCTCAGATTACAATTTCTTTTGTGTTAATTAAGCTGAAAAATTGAAAGAATGTCGCTGACTCTACAAAGAACACAAAACAGGCTTGCTTGAAAAGCTAAAAATAGATCGCTCTGTTCGGAAGACAGACGACTCAGTCTTCAAACTATTTGTACAATGTGAATTAATTGCAGATGGCCAATTCATTTATTTAGACCTCAGTGACAGAAATGAAAGTGCTACTGCGACAGCTATATATGTGCATAAAGCTCCTTTTCAGGTAGTTGGGACTGGTGAAAAACCAGGAGGCAGCGCTTTGTTATTTTCTGGAAGTCAGTTTGTCAAAAAGTTTTTTTGATGTGATTCTCCCCCTCCGGCGTCCCGGCCTCTCTCCCAGCAGCTCGGATTTAAGACGTGAGACTGATGTACACAAACTAAAGTTACAATGGCCTGCTCACATTTCCTTCCAGCATTCACAGTGTACTCTGTAAATCAGTTACATTCCTGCGATTAAAATCACATTTTATAATGATGTAAATGTTGTAACAAAACCCACCCGGATTATTTAACTTATCTGAAATTAATGCCATTTTTCTTTTTTTAGGCCTCAGTATTTGTTTGAAATAGAATTTTAATTTTTTCCTTTTCAGCCTTTCTCCCTAAAAGCAAATGAAAGCTTAATTTAAAAAAATAATGTTATTGATTTAATGGGAGAGAATTCAGGAAAATCTAAGTGGGAACTGATATTCCATCCTGGCTCTTATTGTTAGATAAACGGGAGGTTTCCAAAAATACCATCTATTAGACTAAGGTCTATAAACTGTAGCTGTGAAATAAAAATATCATTGAACTAGATAAATTGTTTGGGATACAGAATGATCTGTACTAGAACTTTACAGCAGATCCTGAACAGCATGAAGCCTCCTTTGTGCTAGAAAACTAGAAACGTTGTCATTTGGGAGCCTAAATAATGCCAAGAAAAAGAAACTAAATATCAGAGTCCCTTTTCTCCAACGCCACTGTCTCTCCTTTGCAATTTTACTACTTTGCAGTCTCTAAATCCTTGTTTGCAGTCTTGCTGACTTGAAAAAATGTGCAAAAGTTGATCCACACAGGATCTGAGCTAACAGGGCTGTAAGAAAACCTCCCAAGAAGTTTCAGGTGATATGATATCTGGCTCGCTGATAGTATCACAGAGATTACATTTTTCTGTTACTTTCCTTAAATAACATAACGTTGCTGCCTGCATTTCAAAGTATTTATATTACATCTTAAAGACTTTAAATCGAGACTGGTGTTTTTTAAAGGCATTAAGTCTCATAAGCCAAAAATAAAGCTTGATGCCGGAATGAATTAAATTTTCTGCCTAGACAAATGATCATAATCTATTGAAATTAAAATACCAGTCCTCTCCACTGATCAGGCCCCTTATGAAATACCTCTTAGGAAGTTACTTCAGCTTACTGGTTATCACAGATTTAGAAGGGGGCAGGCATAACCCTCTACCCTGTATTTTAAGCTGTATTCCTTTGCTGCAACTTCATCAAAACTCCCACCAAGGTCAAGGGAAACAATTTGTTCTCAAGCAATACAAAGCAGTTATGCTACAGCACCTTCCTCCTGCCTTTATGTACCACAAAAAAAAAAAAAAGAGTTACAAGCTTCTTAACAATAAAAAACAGGTAAGAAACTTTGTAAGATGTCTCTCGAAGATGACCTCCATCCTGCAGGCTTCAAAATGTTTTCATCTACTTCCTCGAAATACAGGTGAGACCCGAGGTGGAGCAGAGGACAATAAAGCTGCTAAATAACAAAGGTCGCCTGCCTTCAACTACATCAATAAAAACAGGCTGAGATATCCCATGGGTTCAGTCCAGGCAGAGATTTCCCAGGGCTGGGGTGATGGGCAGGGGGACACTCACCACACTGCTACACAACCTGCTCCTGTACTGAAGTTATATGTGCCCCACTTAATTTTTGGTGGAAAACTGCAATTCTTTGGCCACAACACATTTGGGGAGGAATCTGCTCTTGTCTCTCAAGACGTGTAGCAAGGAAAATGCTTTTGGGGAAGCACCGTGAGGCAGCAGTTGGGATACACCAACCAACAGCATCCTGATGATGAGACACTGGAAAAGCAAGAGCAAAAAAGCTCTTGATTTTCCTTTTTTTATTTTCCACTGTGGATTTTTTTTTTTTTAATTTATTTATACTCTGTGGTAGGGCAGACTCCATAGGGACCATGTCCTTACACAGACACATCTACCTCCTCTCAAAAGAGAAACATCTTTGTTTACTTAAGCTATTTTAGTTAGACCTAGTTTCTGCTGGTTCTAAAGAACCTTGCCTTGCTTGTAAACACCAACATCTCTGACAGAAACACCACCTTTGAGTGCCCACTCTTGGTAGACCTCGTAAAGGTGATATATATATATATATATGTGTGTGTGTATGTGTATGTTCACTGCTTGCTGAGATGAATCACGTCAGCCAAGGTCTTTCTAACAAATAAAATGCTTCCAAAGCATTATCTATTAAAGATAGAGAAGAGCAGGAGTGGAAAATTTTTGCAACAGCACCAGAGCAGGGTCTGGTGGTATAAAGCAATACCCACCTCAAACACCAGGGCTGCAAAAGAGGAGGGCTGGACCCAGTCAAGGGCTGGGTCTCCTCTCAGTGCTTTCCAGCCCTGGTAGGATTTGCAGAATCTCCAGCAGAGCTGGAAAAGCATTTTTTACAGACAGTGATAGAGCCTGACACAACACAAATAACCAGAGCACTGGCCCCTGGGATGAGTTCACTTGGGGTGCTTGTGCACCATCAAAGCTCAGAGGTTGAAGGTTCAAGACAAGGCATAAAATGCAGGAAAATGCATGTGGAAATACCCCCTCACCTCCACACAAACTGTCTGCCCTGCAACTAAACACCCCAGAGACAAACCACTCTGTCCCTACTGTGATAAGAGCAAAGCAGAGAGGAAAGTAAATTAACGGTTGGAATAATAATCTGTAATTTATTAATTTCTTGCCAGGATTCTACAAGAAGGTACAGCTTGTCTGTAAACTGACGGCTCAAAAGAAAGCACCCAACTCACTTTTCAGCGGTGACATCTTTGTTATAAAGCCAGAAAGTGATTTTTTTTTTTTTTTGTGAAGTAGCCATTAATGGGTAAAGATGAAAATTCAGTGTCTGTGTGCCCCGGGGGGGGGGGGGGAGGAAAAGAAGAGAGTGCAAGACACAGACTACGCAAGTAGTGTTTTAGCATTTTTTTCCCAAATTTGTAAGGAATTGTAGTACACCCTCCCTCTAACATGTTCTTAAATAATTTTTGAACCTGGAAGAGTGCTAGAATTTAGCATCTTCCCAGCTGACAGCACAAATAGAAGTGTAAGTCCAGCACTTCTGCTCTGACCAGGTTTGTCCCTTCTCTGGTGCCCCTCATTGGCTTCTTGGAAGCATCCCTGAAGGAGAATGAAGTCAGAGAGTTTACATTAGTTCTTGCATCTCTCCAGCCCCTGTCCCAGCAGAAACTTCTCTATCTGGATGTAATTAGAGCTCAAGGAATAGCCAGTCTTTTAAAACAAGATGACAGAAATCAGGTTTCACTGTTAAAAAATAAAAAAAAAAAGAAAAAAGAAGAACCTTCTTTGTACAGATTGCAAGATTTCCCAAGTATTGAAAATCAAAATATCCCACTGTTATTCAGGATGACCGAGAAGCTGCAACATTCATGTTTTCAAAGGTCGCTGTCTTGTTTTTATTTCACCATCAGGTTGCATGAAAGAAGCACTTTCTTTCACTTTGTTGAAAATCCAAACCATCACATATATATCAACCTGGTTAAACTAAAATAAATCCATCATCCTGCAAATTTTTAAATAACTCTATATGCTGTTATGTTTTGAAATGGTATAAGACAAATTTTCCCCCTTCTATAATTCAAAACCAGCCTCAACCAATTACTTCAAACTTTTCCCTAGACACATCTCCCTTGGCTCAACGCTTCACATGAGAATTTCCAAGCCAAAAAGAGTTTCTTCCACAGACAAAATTGGCAACGAGAGATTGAAATCACCCTAATGATAGGTACCGGGTTATGCCTTTCAACTATGGATCCGTGCCCGTATCTCCATAATTGTGACAATATTTTTCCAAGCAGAGTATCATGTTGTACGTAACACTGAAACTTCCTGGTCTCTCTCCTTCTCTGCTGCATGGTTACCATCTTATTTTTATAAGCATTCCATTCTGGGGCTGGCCCTTCAGCTTTGGCAGAGCGAGGCAGCTTCTGCTTTAAAGCGGCTATTTTGCAACTAGCTGCTGCTTGCTGCATCCCTCTCTTCCAGCCAGCGAGTACCTGCAATGTTTTCCTCTCCAGCTCCTGAGAAAACAGCACATTCTCGCAGGTGCTGCCCCTAAAACAGAGCACGTGGTGGGAATCACCAGCACGCAAAGAACGGCCAGGGTGGGTTCGTTTCGGGTTTCTGGGACCGCTGCAAAATGGCTGGTTTTAAACAAGTTCATACAAAAGTTTCCAGATTCACATCCTGCTCGTGCTGGTGCTTCTGGTGCTGCACTAGTCAGGCTGGCATCAAAGGAAAGTCTTCACTGCCACCCCAAATCAATGGATGAGCACCAGGGGAGCCACAAACAGCACCACCAGGCACTTCTGAACATTTGTCGGCTTAAAAATAGTGGTCAGAAGAGCAATGGCAGCAAACTTCACTCTGTATTTTAAGCAAAGTAACTACTGTGTGAATTAACTTTATTTGGGCTGTTTGGTGGTGAGAATCAAACCCTTTAGAAATCACAGTTAATATTCTATTTTTTCCTCAAAAGCAAATAAACAAAAAAAACCAAAATAGTGGATTTAGAGCACCCAAAATGCTAAGCAGTGCCTGGAGGGAAGCTCTGCCTGTCCTATCCTGGGCTGCCAGGGCAGGAGCCTTGCTCACACACAAAGCAGCTACCTTGTCCCAGAAGGAGACAGGTTTCCTTCCTATTTTCCTCAGTCTTTTAATTGCTGCACTTAAGAGTCTCACACACACAAACACAGGTGAACTACAACTAAGAGAAAAATTCAACCCTGGTCACAGTCCCAGAGGCACCTCAGCCTCCTGATACACCCAGGAGCCCTGAGGGCATTTTTTGGCTGATCCTTACTCCAGATCAGACATCTGCATCAAGGCAGTAAGTACATCATGGGGTTTTAGCAGAAGTTCCTTGCTGCTCTGGCAGGCAGTAATTAGATTACGAGAATTACAGAAATGACAGGCTGCTCGTCTACTCACTGTATGGGCAGCCAGCAACAGCTTGGAGAAGAGTAAAGCACTCAGATTAGTAAAGGGATGAGCTCAATGTAAATCCAAATAAAACCAAAATAATATGTATTAACAAATAATGCCTCTGAACCAGCACATTTACTGCTGCCATGCTCACCCTTATCCTCTCCTGCTATCTCACCAAACTACCCACGCAAAACATCCCTCTAAGAGGCCCTCTGGTCATTTGCTTCTCTGGAGCATCTCAGCATCACGCCCTGTGCTGCATCCCTGGTTCACACTGCTGTTAGAAAATCCTAAATAGGTGGGAAAACGCTGGGAACCTGCCTCCAGAAAGGCTGCAAGCACACGATGGCAACCGCAACGACAGCACGCCAGATGCTGGCATCCAAATGAACATAACAAGCATTCAGCTTTGCTTATAAAATTCCCATATTCAGCACTGCTACAACACACAGCTTTAAAAATTAGAGCAGGGTTTTCCCATATATGGGAAAGCTGACCTGCTGCTGCTGCACCAGCTCCCCGGGCACGAGCAGGAGCAGAGCTGGAGCCGTACAGACCCTGCCTTGGGCTGGGCTCAGCACGGAGTTCGGGTGCTCCCTGAGTGATCTGGGGTGATGGTGATTTGTAAGAAGCCTGCAGCCACATTACTTCTGTGCTGGGCTCACTTGCCAGCCTGACCAAACCTGTTAAAATAAAACTACTATGCTTTTCCAATCCTTTCACCTAAAGCTGTGTCTGTACATTCAACATTTCCATGCCCAAAGCAAGGCTGACAATGAGGTCTGAGCATCTGCGTCCTCCTTTGGGTTTGGGCTGTATTCCCTTTGGAGGCTCCCTGGAGCCTGTCAGGTTCAGGATCTCTGCTCAAACCCCCTGCATCAGGTCAGGGGACCCTGTTGGGCCAAGTTTTAACGCTCATGAGTGATCCATGAGACCCTAAGAGTGTTTGTAGGATGAGCAGACGTCTCCCTTGGACTGCGGGAGAGCAGGGGGTCCTGAACTGCTGGGGACAGCTGTCAGTGTTTTTTTTAGGAATATTCCACTGTTTTGAATGTACAGAAAGCACAGAGAAAGCAGTGCCAGTGACTGTGGTGGAGCGTCCATGGCCACACCAGCAGCTGGGAATGGTCTTTCCGTGGGTCTGGTAACGCACGTCGCTTTTAGTCCTTTGGACTCCATCAAACCTCCTCTCTGCTCACAGAATCCTGACCCTGGGTAACTGCATGAGCAGCAGTGTGTATTTATAAACTCCTCACAAAAAAAGCAGGATGAGCAGGGCTGGGACTATCCAGCTGCAGCTCTGGTTATGCCAGACAGCTGCTCTGTCAAAACTGTGGGAGAAGCCTCGTTTCCTTGCAGGGGATGCCCTTTGATACTCGGCAGGAGTCTGCTTTGGCAGCTCTGTGCTGCCTAAGGGAGAGACCTTGGAGAGGTGATTTTTTAAGAAACCAGCAGTATGTGATGAATACCTGCCTCTTCTGACTGCAAGGGATTTGCAGAGGGGAAATAAAAAATAAGAAATCCAGGGTAAGCACTATTAATCACTACATAACCATGACTACTTTTTTTTTTTTCCCCCAAGGTCGTTAAAATCAAGCAAATCAATCACATATGACTTTTTGAGCTTCCTGACACACATTTTATATTCTGCAGGTTTCAGACCTGCCCCAGGGGCGCCCACGTGAAGGAGACCCACCAGCAGGGGTTAAGCTGCAGAGCTAAGCAATAGTAAAGACTTCAACAATTAAAACTAAGCACCTCAGGACAGCAACAGAACCAGCACAGTGTGACAGAAGAAATCAAAATTATAGGTTGGTCATCTCCCTTGGTTTTGTTATTAGCATGGAAGCATCTACTTAGGTAACTGAAAGCGTTGCATCACTGAGAAATGTTAATTACATCAGTGGTTTTACTGTAAAAAGTTTCTTTTTCCCTTTCCAGTTTTCTAAAGCCTTAGAAATATTTCAAAGGGAATCCTTCCCAAATATGCAAACAGCAAGTCAATACTCTGAGGGTTTTTGCCAAACTTTCTTTTCCCTACATCTCTCACTCAAGAAAACAGGATTAAAAATACACTCAAATAAATAAAAAGCGACTAGAGCTCAGCAGGTCCATTACTGCCAAATAGTTATAGATAATCAAAATCATCACTAAACTAGTCACAGACTTCCCCATCCAGCGGGGCCTCCTGATGTTCCTGTGCTCCCCTGGAATAGGAAGCAATTTAAGTGTCGGACACAGGAAGGAGAAGTGCAGGAGTTGGGAAAGTGCAGATCTCCCGCGGGCTCTGGCAGAGGCTGCTCCTTCGAGCTGGGAATCCTCTGCTTTGAGACACTGTTTGGTGGGTTTTGCTGTTTGAATTGTGGGTTCCTGTTCTCTCAAAGACCCTCAGCATGTTCATCGTTTTAATTAACTAACTTTCCCTGGGGAAAAATAAAAAACAACAACTAAGGCTCAATAACAAATGTCCTAATTAGTATCTCACTAACTGCATTCCTGCTTTTATTTAGAAATGCTATGCTATAGCTTCTCTGAATATTAGTTTCCCTTGTGTTCATTTTTTAGTATCTAGAAAAAACGCTAAAAATTTATTTTTATCAGATTTAGGAATTTTACAGAGCTAAAACCCAAATTATTTGGTATTACTTTTTTCCCATCATTTAAGATATCTAAATTTCTAATCATGGTTGCTGCCATCAAATTCTCTGCTTTTCCTTTAAATTTAGATATTGCAATTGCATGTTTAACACTGTGGTTACAGTTCACATTTAGGACAAAACTTCTTAGCACTGACACAGTATAAAGGTACAGAATAATCTTCAAACATATGGAAAGCACTTTCATGTGTCTCCATGCATTTTAGCATGGAGTCTGTAGTAATGCTGATAAAATTTAGTATACTAGCCTGATAACAATGTAATGCTATTTACATGAAAAATCAGACCAACTCCAATTAAAAACACTACATAGAAATTCTCAAAAACACTAACTCTACCCATTTTATTCACCTGTATACAAACAAGGAAGAAACATATTATCCAATAATTTAAATTAAGAGATTTATGCCATCTCAAACTAAATGCATTCAGTATAAGGGGAGGGGAGGCAGGTTCCAAGGAAAAATGCAAGTATCAAAAAGGTTGATTCAACTCCCCTCCTTTATGCCCTTACTGTGATAACATGCAATAGGAAAAATCTACCAGGAAAAATGGTAAGCTTTTGGTAACCTCTTAGCTAACTGTTCTTTTTAGAGATTTCTGGCTTTGCAAATCCTGTCTTTGTTTTTTTCCCTAGCAAATGTAATTATTCTGTTAAGTTCTAGAGAACAGTATTGAATTCCCTACTATGCATCCAAAAAGTCTAGTTCTGTAAAAATCATTCTGAACAAACAAAGACTGCAAGACCTCAGCTATGACCTTCCAGAGATATTCTCTTTACACTGTCAAAAAATTACTAATTTTTCACTTGTTCTCAAACCTAATATATTCTCTATAAAACAAACACAGTTTATCTGACATTTTAATAACCTAAGTTATCCCTTTCAAATAAATGCACTCTACATTCTGATACTTATTTTTTTTAATTATTATTTTAGAGGGTAGTAAAAATACTCATAAGCATTTAACTATGAACAATATCCTCACCATCATACCATTGGCAAGAGGGGGTTAAATTTTATTAGTTACAAATAACAATCACAGGATTGATTTCTTTAAGGCTGAGGCAAATGAAAAAAATACAACTGTGGAATTCTGTTATCTAAACCAACATAATCCAGAAATTAATCTCAGCTAACTGTTATCAATTACCAACGTGAGGAGACACGTCACCTGTGTTGTCAAAGCTGGGAAAACATAACAAAATGTTAAAGCAGTGACAAACAGGAGCAAAACAGCTCAAAAGGCAATGCTGACAATTTAACAACTAACAAGTTAGCAGAGCCACACGTACAACGTCAGCAATCTCACATGCTGCAGGTTGGCACATTTATACCACAGCAGTGAGAAACATTTTCCACTTTCTTTACTTTTGCTCCTGTGTCACCACTGCAATTTGGAATTAGACATATATTATTCAACAGTCCACTGACACAATCAAAACCAATAAATGACAAATCAGTGCATCACTCTTTCTGATGATCAAAATCTTTTTTTACCTCCGCAAGCAGTAAAACAATCCATTCGTAAAATAACTCTGTCTTGTGTTCACTCGTCCTAAACTCCTTCACAAAATTTGCCATCTCAGTTTAATTTCTTTGCAGACTCCCAAGGGATTAATTTCAACTCCATCTGATCTTTTTTTCTCCTAGTTCTGACTTCATAAATTATGGAAGACAGCAATTATTAAGTATGTAAAAAGGTAAGAATTTAAAAACGACAATTCCTGGAAAAAACCACTCTTTAAGTGTTAAATTCCCTAAAGAATAGAAATGGGCAAGATGTATTTCAGACATCTGACTATTAGTCAACTATTGTTAAAAGTGATCCAATTATTAAATAGTCGAGAATTATTTATTTTACTTATATAAACTATCCCTCCTTGCTGGGTCTGGAATAAATTAACACATCCACATGTTTCTTTGTTTACTATGCCAAAAAGAATGAGTAATATTTTTGATAATAATATTTTGATAAGAAAATGAATGTTCAGTTCAGATTCATAACAGGAATTTCTGCATCATTTTTATGAGCTGAATCAAATTTGAAATGATCAAATTAGAAAGATTTGAACAACCTAATTTAAAACCAAAACAGCTTTGCTCAAATACAAAAAGGGTTTTTTTAGATAGTCTATCAAATGAAAGCACAGTTGTGCTTTCAAAAATATACTGGTTAAAGGATTTAGACAGGCTTCATAGGAAATATATTTAAACATCAAAACTAATCTAAAATGATCTCGAGAAACAAGCTGTGGAATGTCCAACCCTTAAAAAAAAAAAAAAAGTAATTAAATGCTCAGGGCTTAGCTTGCTAAATACAATTAAGGACATTCTCCTCCTTTCTCACTTTGTCAGATAAACGCCCTCCCCTTCACCTCCAGCGCTGGCACAGCCTTGGAGGCCAGGATCAGACCTGGAAAAACGGGGAGACATCAACCTGAGTTTGAGAACCAGTGACTTCCAGATGCACCAGTAATGTCTCGATACAGAAACTCGTGTAATCTCATTTATTACGTCTGGTTTCCCTGTTTATGAGCTGAGGAGCACAGAGACACAGAGTCCCACGGGCAGGGCAGGTTGTTGTGCACAGGGGCTGTACTGGTGCAGCCCTGCCAGGGCATCTCCTCCATCCTGCTACCAGAGAGGAGGTGTAACAAATGCACCCCTGGAACACCCAGCCCCTTCAGCCTGGGCAATAAAGAGCCAGGTGGAGAGTTTCAGCTACTTGGTTGGAATAGGAAAAAAAAAAAATCTGATTAAAAACATAATTGCTTCTGAACTGCAGGGCCTCCAGTTTGTCCCTGTCCTGTGGCGGGGCAGCTTCAGGAACCAGGTCTGCCTGTCTGTCACAACAATTGTTTCTGCCTCAGTTACCTGGTCCAGCCAAAAGAGCCACATTTCTGGCCAGAGCTGCAAAAAGACCTCTAAGGAGATTTCTACCAGCCCTCCTGAGCATCTCTCCTGCCCACCCCAGCAGCCTCTGCTCCTCCTTGACCCCCTCCCATCCTCAAGCCCTCAACACCTTCAGCCCCACCAGAGAAGGGACCAGCCAACCTTCTGCTCCACAGAACAAGCTCCCCAAGGTCTCTCCATCCTTTCCTGTCGCCCGTTTGCTGTTCCTTTCCTTTGCCACCCTGCTGGCCCCTGGAGAAAATCCACAAACCACTTTGTGATGTGTGGGGAGCTCCCTGAGACATCCCCCCACCCCGGCACCGGCTCTGCCCGGGTAGGGGGTTCTCCATCCGCCTGCCCCGGGGCTTTGCTGCTGCCAGGGCAGGGCGACAAGACTGAAGGCTGCACTCCTAGAAGCGACAAGAGGGTCTTAAAAACCAAAGCAAGAACACTACTAGAAAAAAAAAAATCAAACCAAACCAATCAACCAAACAAAAGAAAACAAACAAAAAGAAGGAAAAAAAGAGGAAAAACCCACCCACATGCCAAAAAGGTGAAAAGGACGGAAAAAAAGTGAGAAACAACCCCAAGGACCTTCCAACGTGTCTGTCCCAGGATCACACGAGAGACTCAGCAAAAGAGGAATTTGTTCCCCCCTTTCTCTGGCGCAAAGTTTCAGCAAACAAAATAACACACACAGACACACACACAAAAAAAATCCATAAAAACGTCAAAAAAAAGTCCCCAAAGCTCGTCCTCTGCAGAGTGCAGGGTCTGCTTTAATGTTTTCAATCTGCGGAGGGGGTTTGTTTTGGGGTTCCTGGCTGGAGCACAGCGGGGCGCGGGCGGGTCGGGGAGGGAGAAGTTCCCAGGAGGGTTTTCAGGAGTTGCTGCACGTTTATTTCACCAGATGCTATTTTTAACCCCGCTGTTACTATTTTTACCCGTGTCAGTGTTTTCCATTCGCTGAACTCTGTCCCCGATGCCGGCAGGGCTCCGCTCCCCCCGGGTCCCCCCGCCGCGGCCCCGCTCCCGCCGCTTCCCCCTCCGGCGCTCCCAGCGCATTCCAGGCTGTGCTTTTGGACCTCTTTAAACAGCACCGGTTACCCCCGCTCCACACAGAGATACAGATCTATATATCTCGGTCTATAGGAGCTGCACGCAGTGCAAAGTCCACGGGCGATCACCCAGCAAAGGCTCCTGCTCTTAACTTTATTCCTCTCCAAACACATTCCTGCCAACGGGGAGGGGAAGGGGGGGGGGGAGAAAAGGAAAAAAAAAAAGAAAAAAGAAAAAGCAAACAAACGCCACTGTTGCTAAGTTTTGCACTTTATACCCTTTTATATTTACAATCCTCTCCCGGCTAAAAATAGCAACACATGATCCATTTATAACTGGCCGGACATGCCCCGCAGCCGCCGGCGGGGCCCTGGCTGATGAAAGGAGCTCTCTGCGTTCCTTCTACCTGAGCTCATCTCCCGCTTAAAGGGCTCAGACAGCCCCTGCTTCCACAAAGCGCACATTGAAATGACTGCTGCTTCCAGGGGAGAGCGGGATGAGTGACGGGAAAAAAAACATGAAAAAGAAAAAAACCACAGTAAGCCATGCAGGCTGCCCCGTGCCCTCCGTGCCCTCCTGACAAATGTACCACGAGCAGGCAGCAGGGAAAGCAGAGGTGGTCGGGGCTGGCAGCAGCCCCAGCACAGGGCAGGACCTCACCAGGGGCTCCAGGTGCAGCTCCAGCTTGGCTCCATGTGGGATCAACACATTAACTCACACTAGAGGAGAGCTGGGAGCGACTGCAGACCCTGACCCAGGGGCAGGTCTGAGGGTTGCTCTGGAAATTACCTCAGAATTGGAAATTACTCTAGACATGGCTTTAGAGCTGGCTCCAGAAATTATGCTGGAAATAGATCCTAGATTGACTCCAGACAACTCTGGCTCTTGGGGTGGGTGTGGAGAGGGGCTGGAGGGCAATGCTGGAGTCAGCTCTCGAAGTTGGTCTAGAAGTGGCACCACAGCTTGCAAAGGCATCAAGACGCAGTGTGATCTGCAACAACTATCCATCCAGGAGATTGTAACAACGTGGGATTTATTCCTTCACTGTTGCTAGTACCTTCTGAATTTGGTGTCAGAGACTTGCACTGGCACATGTGCAGGACTCACAAACTGCACGTGCAGCAGAAGGAGCTGCGTGACTAAAGCGAGTCCCAAGGGCACGGCCCAGCACCCAGCTCAGTGGAAGCCACTCCTCCCCACTTAGAAGATCCAGGTGCCACATTAATGCCACCTCCCATCTCATATCGACATTCTCGTGTGTTTTGAAATTTCCTCTCTTGGAATCACAGGTTTCCTCATTTTCCTCTCGTTGCCGAAACAAAGAATCCCAGTTCAGAAGGAGGAGAACAACTCACACATCCCTGAGCGATGGCAACAAACACCTCCACACAACAGTATTTTAGTGCAATTTATCACAAATGTGCAAATCCCAGCCACTTAAAAATAAGGGGTCAAACCCTCCCAAAGTTATGAGACTTTAAAAGAAAATACACCTTCCAGTTATGAGTCTTTTCGGTACACTTGAAACGTTTCTCAGAACTCTTAAGAGCTAGAAAATGTGGTTTGTTTGGACTGACAGCAGAAGTTCAGTGCCAGTGCTCCATGGATTGTAGCTGAGGGAAGAAAAGCAATAACCATGGTGGGACCCAGAGAAAAAATTTACTTTAACAGTTGGCAACATCATTACCTACATTTATTCCTCCTAATAGCCCCATTTCAGTTGCTTTTCTGATACTTTTCTTGATTTTTGGCTTTTTAGTGGGAAGTCACGTCACCTCATGTCCTGCCTGTACAGGAGTTTTTAGGCTCTATTTTCCCTCCACAGCTCGACCACGTATGCACTCACATTGCTCTGTTTATACAGGAACAAAAAGTGTCTATGTGTACTGTTGCCTTTCCAAAATTTTACATATCACCAAACCAGACATGCAGCAGGCTGGTCAGACTTCTTGGAGATGTGCTCCTTGTATGCATTATAATTTTTTCATTATAATCCACAGATTTCTACCAATTTCCACTAGCTTTTAGATGCCTGCTACAGGCAGAGGTTCAGACTAACCACCTCCCATGATGTGACATTAGCAATCAAGTGCCATTTGCAGGCTGCTTCCAGAAGCAAAAAAGCACTGAAAATCATGATCCTGAAAGTCATTAATAGGAGAATGCAGCAGTGGTTCTGCAAATGCCTTTCTGGGAGCAGATGCTTTAAGCAGGGAAATGGAAACTTTGCTGCCACATTACTATCAGCCTCTATGTTTGCAAGAAATCCAGATTATCCTCCCTTTCAGCTGTCACCAAGTTGCTGCAGGGTGACAGCCAAGTATTCAGAGACACTAGAAGGTGTGAGCATCCCTGGCCAAACCTGCCATAAGAAACCTGTCGTGCTGCAGCTGCTCTGCAAAATATTTTTCTGACCGAGAGAGAGAGTTCAGCCCAAGGGCTGGGGGTACTTTCTAACCAGGCAGAGAGTGGAAATCTCTCCAAAAAACCTGCATTTGCCATGGAAGCACCACACCCTGGGTTTCAAAAGCAGATGCAAGACAGAGACAAAGTAGTACAACTTCACTAAACAATGAATAAATGCCTGTGCAGTAACATTACATAAATCAATATTATTATGATTATCATTAAGGCAAGTATAGCTCAACTAACTTTTTTCCCCCCAAACAGTAACCCATTGCAAATGTCAAAACTGTAGCCAGAGGGTAGTGGGAGCTGTACCCTGAGCTGGGCAGGCACAGTCCCAGCTCCCCTGGGTGGGCTGCCCAGTCACACCCTGCTTGGGAGAGGCTTCTCCTGTGCACCCAGAGTTCTTTACTCTGCTCCTTCACTTCCCTGACTTCTTCCCATTGTCACCTTCTTCCTTTCTTAACTTGAAACCCACCCTCAGTCCTTGCAGCTTTGGCCCCCTCTTCTGTTAGCAAAAACAAACTCCCTGGTCATGTTCCCCTTGAAGCTTTGCCAAGTAATGCCACTTCTTTTTTTTCCTTTTTTTCCCCTCCTATTCTGTTTTTAGGGGTTTTTTCCCCCCTCCTTTTTGGAGGGTGATGGTAGAGCAGATGTAAAGAGAACACAAAAACAATGCAAGTTGTCCCTGCAACACTGTAATACAGGGTGTGATGTCTTTTTGGTGTCCTCTGAAGATATCCAGCTCCAGCCTGGCAGAAGCCAAGGGAGCAGGAAAACTGAGCATGTGTCTCTTGTGAGAACACACTCCAGTTCCCAGTGACATGCATCCAACCTGGAAGATGTTCTTGGAGACCATTTCTGCCCTGAAACATTTCCACACTTCTGGCAAAGCTCCTGACTCGGGAGTGCCCCTTTCTGCTTCCAGATGTCACATTCCAGGATCCCCCGATAATGTGTGATTGGACATTTCACCTTCAGAAAAAGACTAGAAATCCAGCATCTCTAGCTGTGCCCATGTGGGATTACAGGGCAGGATTAAGGGATTCAAGTTATAAGAAACCAAGACCACAGTGGTGCATTTACTGCATCTCAGAATTGAGGTGGCAGGGGGACATCCAGGGAGAACAGTCCCAGAGCTGTGCAGGGTACAGAGACAAGCAGGACAGTCCCCGTGGAACAAACTGAGTGTGATAGCAGCAAAAACCTGGTTTTGTATGGGCTCTTATTTATTCTGGGATAACTCCTTCTGCAATGGAGTCATCTTGCTCCTTAAATGTATTAGAATGTAATAAAACAGAAATAAAATGGTGTATGTAGGTAAGTCCTCTACACTTAAAAAATAAATTATCCTGGTGAAAAACACAATTAAGAGACAGCAACTTCCCCAAGAGCTCACCCTCTTTTGTGCCTGCCTACAGACATCTAACACACAGTGTTTCACAGGTTGCCCTTGTGTTTTGGTCCAAAATACCTAAGGAACCTGCTGGATATCTCACCTGGAGATGCTCCTAATTACTAAAGCTCTCTTCCTCCAGCCTGTCCCAGGGAGCACTAAGGCAGCTGTAACTGGGATTGAATCCAGTAACCAACTGTTCACAGCACTGCTCCAGAGTGGTAAAACTTCCAGCAAAAGAAAAGCAATCCTTTTTCCTTTGTGCACACCAAAACCAGCTCGAGGTCACCTAAGGAAGGAGTTGTGTGAAACTCCACATGCACAGCACAGAGCAGCACTTGGGACAAAGGCTTTAGAACTCCTTTGTTTAAGTGGCCAAAAAAAGCCCTGGGCTACTGAATCTCCATAAGGCCACTGACCTTTATATTTGGTTTTTCAAATATGTGTCACTATTCTATTTTTCTCATAATTCAAGCAATGGAATCATTTCTAAATTCTCTTCCCTCTGACCTCTTACTTTCTTCCTGTTTTATTCTAGAAATACTCATTCAAGACTCAAATATAAAGAGTGGGTATGGCCCAAATGTTGCAATTCCTCATTCCACAGATTGCTATCACTATTGCAATTGCTATTCCCCCTGGATCCAGAGAAACCCACACAAAAGGACACTACAGAACACACATTTGAATAGCATATGCAAGGAGTATTAAATAAAGACTTTGAAGTATCTTTACAAAAATACTCAAGAATTAGGAGGAGAGAGCATTATTTTTACACAGGGAGTGTTGTAAGTGATGCATTCTGCTCTCAGCAATGCCTCAAATGTTCATTTTGTGGATACAGGTAATTATGAGGTGCTATGATTGCATTAACCCCATGGAATCATTCCCTTGGGCTGAATTTTTCCTCTCCAGACACAGCAGTATCACTCGGCAGCTCTGCTTTTGAACAAAGATGACTTGACCTACTTTGATTATACGTGCTGGGAGACAAGAGGTGGAGAGCACAACATAAGGGAATTCTGGAAAAGGGAGGAAATCACACAGACAGCTCTGTCAGACAGCGAAAAGAGATGCTGCAATTCTGGAAGCCACTGTGGCTTTATTGCTCAGAAGTTGAAGAGTGAGCACAAGCAGGGCTCCCTCCAGCAGCTGCCTCGAGGAGAGCTGGAATTCTGCTGGCAAAACCACAGTCCAGCGAGTCCAGGGACTGTGGGGTCCTTGCACAACCGTAATGACACCGGTGTGTTCAGGATGTGTAACACCTCTAGCAGAGCACAGTTATGTCCATACAGTTTATACCATTACAAACAGTGGGTGTCAGTTAAAGTCCACAGCCCACCAGACACAGCTATCTCAGCACCAAGTGAGAGTGGATACTATGCCTAAATCCAGACAAATTCTAAGTTAAGGTACTGAGTCACGGCACGGAAGATTCTGCTCTGTTATCTCCACAGCCTAAACTAAGAAAGGGCTGTGGGACCTGCAGAGCAGTTTATAAAGCCAGGCACTGGGCTCTGCTGGCACCAAGCATCCCAAAGTACAGATCAGCATCCTGCAGGACCTGGCCCATGGCTGACCTGTCTGAAGAAAAAGCTCCTCTGCTCAGGTCTCCTTCTACCATCACTTCCAACGAAACCAGTCCCAAGAACACCTTTCTTACCACAGAGCAATTAAAAAAGAAACTCCCAAACCAGCACACTTCCCCTCACACTGGTATTAATTTAAATAGTCTCACAGATTTGTGTGAGCACTCAAAATTACACCAGAATAACTTACAGGCTCTTACTGGGCTAAACATGCTAAAGAATCAAGCCCCAGCACATAAACCCCAGTGCCCCATGGGACGGACACCATCGGGCCAGTGAAGGGTCACAGCACTTGAGGGCGCTGCTGCAGTAAATTTAACTCACCCTAAAAACCTCTACTTCGCCTTATTATGAATTCAAGTCTTCTCTTAAAATATCAACGCCCCATGTTGACACTGACTTAAACTATTGCTGTTACACAGTGGCCTTGTTTTGGTAAACAATGAGCAGAAGTTAGTCCTAACATTAAACATCCAAGGTTAGCACCTAGTTATCTCTTCAAATATTTGCACAAAGTGATAAAGTGGAAGGACAGCAAGAAAACAGCTTCATCCAGAACTCATTTTTTTTTCAGTATAATTTCCTTGCTCTAGGTAAAATTAAAAACTGTGGGAAAAGTTCATGGAACTAAAAAAACCCCAGTAAATCAGAGATGAAGATGTAAGCACCTGTTTCTCTCAGAAGGGATACACAAGCTGCTGTGGTCCTTTATGGGCAGGTTGGTGAGGCTGTTTTGCACTGTTTACCCTGGTCTTTAATAGCATCCTCCCTGCAAAAGCTTCTGGGCCCTCACAAATAAGCCCACATTCCACCTGCTCCACTGCATCCTTCACACCTTCTTTCTTGCAGGAGCCAGATCCTGCAGGATGCAGATGTGCAGCTTGGGATGCTCAGTGCCAGGTCCAAGACCCACCCATGTTGGTCACTGTTTTCTTCAGATTCTACCCCAAGCACACATTACCTCCAGTGGTGGTCATGGACAGTATGCTCTCTGTGAGTTATGGTAATGTTTTAGCTTTTTCTGAACTCTTGTAACTAGCCCCTCAATTTTTTCCTGCTCCACTGTCAAATAGGCTGGAGGAAAAATAGTATTTTAAGTGAAATTACAACTTGTCAGCCTGAGAAAACTCTGTTCAGAAGTTCTGCCCATGCAACGTTGAATTTGAAAACAGCCTTTTTTTTATTATAGGGCTTCCGTATTTTGTTCTTTCTCAATTTTGAGTGGTATGCTCAATATTTTTCATTGCAGTAGTTATACAGTTTTCTCAAAAAAAAATTGGAGGTGAACTGAGAATTTTACATTTAACTTTGATTAATACTGGCAGTTTAACAGAGAAAGAGTAAAAGTAAACAGTGAAGGCTGAAAAGAACTTTCACATTTTTTAATATTTCTGCAGCACTGTATTTTCCCATCATTTAATTCAACAGTTGTCTATGTCCTTAAGAGTTTAATGTTTTGAAATGTCCTTGACGGTGTTTCAGAAAAAGCCTGACTTCAAATTTGAGAAAGCACAAATATGGTAAAGCAGGTGTGCTAGACAAAACATCCAAGAGTATATGGACTGTTCTGCCAAAGGCAAGGGAAAACTACAGTATCAGTCTTATAAAAATATATTCATGTAAGAAGTACTGCTTATATGTCAAAAACCAACTCCAAGTGTAAAAAGGCAGGGACAAAGTTAATAAAGGGAAAGCAATCAAAGAAAGATGCCCTAAAATTCACATTTGTAAAGAAAATATAAGAAAACGAAGAATAGAGCACAAAGTAGCTCAGTGCTTTATCTGCAAATGAATGAATCCTCTCTCCCGTTCTGTGATAATTATGCTTAAAAAACTAAGTAATAAAAGACAGTGCATACAGTCCAACTTTAATAGCTCTTCTAGCTGTGACATGACATTGATCTTTGTGTTTATAGCTGGAAAGCAGAGCAGCACATTTTGCCCTTCAGTTCTGGCTCGGTGAAGCCCTCGCGGTGGCTCAGCAGGACCTGAGAGGGCAGCAGACGGACAGCCAGGCTGCTCCCGGGATCAGTTACCCACCAAGGGCTCTCCCTTTGGCAGGGCTGGAAATCTTGCCTTCTCCTGTCTTTTCCTACTGAACCAGCAGAGCTGGAATCTCCTGTTAACAGCCAGCAGAGTAATTTGCTGAGCTTCAGCTTCAGCGTTTTACCGAGACGTACGAAAACCTCATACATCTACAAAGTTCAAACCTTCCAGGAACCATTCCAATAAGATGCTTCGTGTTTCCTGCTCCATGCAAAAATAGAAAAAAAATAACCTCATCTATAATTGACCTTGACAGATATTGAGAACATTTGGCATCTATTAAAACCCCTTTAAGATGAAACCCTCTGAGCTATAAAAAGAAACGTAAATCTGAACTTTACACCACATTTAGTTCACTGGAAACACTACCACGGTAGGTTCAGTCAGTTATTTTAAGATAACTTTTCGATGGAAAATACATCCAGAACTAAATTTTTAAATATTTATTGGACAAGTAGGACCCTTCTGTTTCATCCTACACATCTGCTTTTTGCAGGCAAGCTATTAAAATTAGCTTGCAGAGACCTGTATAGCATTGCCATTGCCATTGTTCATCTGTTTGGTCCAAAGATACACACAGGGGGGATGGAGAAATACAAAAATCCACTTAACCTCTCTACTGAGAATTATTCCTGCTTGTAACTTAGAAGATCATTAGAACCTCAATCTGACCACATCTAGGAAGCAGAGACAAAGCCAGGAACTACCAACAGTGAGCAGCTCTGTCTTGGTTGACACAAGTGCTTCTGTCACCAGAGCCACAACCCACTGAAGTGTCAACAAACAAATCCTTAATCAAAGGACAGGCGGAGAAAATACACTGGTGGTTTTAGAGGTCCAAGGACACCACTCCCACTTGAGAAATATAAAGGTCCAACTTGGAAATAGGGCCAGCCAGCACTGGCTCTCCCTTACTAATTAAAACCAGCGTTTGGCTGTCCCTTGAGTTAAGCCAAGGAAAAGCCCTCTTCCCCCAAACACTGTGATCAGCTCTGGAGTGTGAGAGTCCCTCCCAGAACTCACTGTGCCGAGACACTTTGTTTTCCATAAGCATCTGGGTCAGATGTGACATAATCCCTTCCTGGAGGGAATTTTGGGAAGCACTGGAAAACTGCTGCTCCCCAAGTGACAGAAGTAAGATTTTCCCTGTGCCCAGTAGGATGCAGGTGGAGAATAAATCTAAAATTTAAATAAAAGTCTCTTCTAAAAATGCAGCATGGACAAATTCCTAATGACCAAGGCACACATTCTTCTTGTGACATCTTCCCGGGAGAGCTCCACTGAACCAAACCCTCCCCACAGACGTAAGAAATTCATGCCCTCCCAGCCCTGTTCCCATGGGGAAGTTGGCAGGGATCTCTCCCACCCTGCAGGCACAGCTTTAGCTCTTCAGCTACACAAAAATCCCACTTTCTCTCCTCAAACACAATAGCTCCAACAGCATCTCGGTGGAAGGATGAGCCACTTCTGTGCTCCAACACAAAACGTGCTCGACCCCGACTGCACAAACACAAAGGGCTGTTCTTGCTCACAATCAGGGCTTGCCCAGTGCCTTTTTCTGTCCCACTCTTGAGCTGGAGCACGTTCCCCTGCACTGGTTATTCAGGGAATGGAGCGTGTGAACCACGACCGCTGCCCCTCCTTGAAAGCACAGACAGAGTGATGCTCCAGGGTAAGGCTTGGGGGTGGTTCAGGGCCTTTCACTTTGTACAGTTGGGGAAAAAAACAATTGGGGAAAAAAAACAATTGGGGAAAAAAAACAAGTGGGGAAAAAAAACAAGTGGGGAAAAAAAACAAGTGGGGAAAAAAAACAAGTGGGGAAAAAAAACAAGTGGGGAAAAAAAACAAGTGGGGAAAAAAACAAGTGGGGAAAAAAACAAGTGGGGAAAAAAACAAGTGGGGAAAAAAACAAGTGGGGAAAAAAACGGTGGGGAAAAAAACGGTGGGGAAAAAAACGGTGGGGAAAAAAACGGTGGGGAAAAAAACGGTGGGGAAAAAAACGGTGGGGAAAAAAACGGTGGGGAAAAAAACGGTGGGGAAAAAAAATGGTGGTGGAAAAAAAATGGTGGTGGAAAAAAAATGGTGGTGGAAAAAAAATGGTGGGGGAAAAAAATGGTGGTGGAAAAAAAATGGTGGTGGAAAAAAAATGGTGGTGGAAAAAAAATGGTGGTGGAAAAAAATGGTGGTGGAAAAAAATGGTGGTGGAAAAAAAATGGTGGTGGAAAAAAAATGGTGGGAAAAAAAATGGTGGGAAAAAAAATGGTGGGAAAAAAATGGTGGGAAAAAAAATGGTGGGAAAAAAAATGGTGGGAAAAAAATGGTGGGAAAAAAATGGTGGGAAAAAAATGGTGGGAAAAAAATGGTGGGAAAAAAAATGGTGGGAAAAAAATGGTGGGAAAAAAATGGTGGGAAAAAATGGTGGGAAAAAAATGGTGGGAAAAAAATGGTGGGAAAAAAATGGTGGGAAAAAAATGGTGGGAAAAAAATGGTGGGAAAAAAATGGTGGGAAAAAAATGGTGGGAAAAAATGGTGGGAAAAAAATGGTGGGAAAATAAAATTGTGGAAAAGAAAAACTGGAATGGTCCTTCTCGGTTTTGCATTAAAAAAAAAATCCTGCCTAGCAGAGGGAATGTTTGAGTGTGTTGATGGCTCAGGACAGATGTGCCAGGATGGACAATGAGCTACACAAAGAATATAGGTCTGAACTGCTAACTCTCCATCTCAAAAGCAATTACAGATCCCATAGTCTTAAAAGACTTGGTACAGTTTAAATTTAATAGTTAGCTATTGGCCATGCCAATGATACTAGGTGAGTAACCATCAAAAATCTTGGAATTTCTCTGGAATAAAGTCAATTCAACTATTTAGAAACTGATATTCTGAAAACTACCTGTGATCCTAAGGCTTGTGGCATATCCTGGTGGATTTTTCATGACTTCCTGAGTTTTCCACATTTGTCTGTGACAAAGAAGAACTCAAGCAAATGCTCCTGAGAGTCCACTCATGTCCTGCCAGAGCAGCCACCACCAAGGATTTTGTGTGCTAATACACATCACAGTTTGTTTGCTTAAGAATCCTCTACACCCCTTCAAGGAAGATTCAAGTGAGTAAAAGGAAGATTCAAGTGAGTAAAAGACTCTTTTTGGACTTGGAAGCAAGTTGGCCAAATTAAAATTGCCTTCTCAAATGATTATTTTAAAATGACAGAAAATTACCCAGTTGGAGGTGAAGCTTTATGAGTATCTCTGGAGGCAGAGAACTGGCTTTGTGCTGTTGATGCAAAGAAGTAGTCCAGTTGTTTCAAAATTCTGATTCTAAAGAACACAACTACAACATGCAAGCACAATACTCTAGCAAACTTGCTTTGACTGTGCAAATTACTTTAAAAAAAAAAAATTGTTTCTGGAAGCCCAGCAAAAGTTGTGCTCGAAATCTCTCAGTGGAATTACATTTTCGCTCAAGCAATACCACATAGTTTGGAAGCCACAGAAAATATCTATTAAGACAGTTGCTAATTTAGAGAAAAAATGACCCCATCTGGAACAGTGTCTGCAGTGCTGTTCATTGCACCACAAGAAAAATATTATTGTACTGCAGCGTGTGAAGCCTTGTAACAAAGATGACGACAGGTCAAAAGAATCTCACTTAGAAAGAAGAGTTGAGGTTAAGGTCTTGCTTTTACTGTAAAAGATTAAGTCCAAGAGGAAGTTTAACACGAAGGAAAGGGTGGAAAATAGATGAACTGAACTGACAGCTAACAATTTTTTTCGCCTATGAACAATAAAGCCTTCCAGCTCCAGGAGGATGTCTTCCAATAATGCAAATTGAGATAAGTAAATTAAGAGGAAGCATTATTTTGAACATAAAGAAATATAAGCATTGCAAGAGCATTATAGAGCAGATTCCTTAAGTAAGGCTTAAGTAAGAGATGCCAAGGAGAAACCAGGGGAATTACATCCCTGAGATGGAAACTTCAGTGCCTTAAACAACAGAGAGGATGAGTCAGGTGTTTATTGACAACAGCTCAAGGTCAGGGTGAGTAAGGGGGTACCAAAACTACCTGATGGGAAACGTGTAACAGGAGGGTTGGCATTAGGGGCTGCTTGTGCAGCAGCATCGAGTCTGAGCAAACTCCTCCTCAACTGCAGCATCATTAGCCATAGAAATCTCTCAACAACTCATCCTCTGAAGAAACCACAAACAAACACAGCCCGTGCTCAGGCAATAGCAGCAGGGCAGTGCCATGGTGCAGAGATGTCATGGGTTGCCCAGGGAGGTGCCCCCAGCTTCCCCCACTGCCCCCTGGCTGACAGTCTCTGATGCCATTTCCTGAATTTCCATTCTAATCTCACATAAAATTAGTCCAGCAGTATTCCTAAGAAAGATATTATCTGTACTGGGGGAGGTTAGTGGGAAATCAAGATAGTAAGCATTCCAATACCATGCCAGGCCCATTGTTGAGTAATCCAGATTTCAGGCGAATTAAATAGCACACAGTTATACAGGACTACAAACATCTGTTTTCAAGAGGTGTCCAGATCATTAGCAGCTAATTCTACATCTCTCTTACATTCCCTGCCATATGCTGGGGGATAATCTCAGCAAGCAACAGGGATTTTCATCTCAAATCCTAACAAATCTGCTCTATAAGGCTTCACGGTTTTTCTTATGTCACTTATTAGATTATACCTCAGCTGCTCCTCTCTGCTCTTTCCATTCCTTGTGTCTTCTTTCACAGCACCCAGCAGCTCCTGAAACCTGCCTGGTAACAACTGACCATTTCTCCATGCCATCCTAGAAAAAAAATCCCCTCCCTTGCCAAGGGTAAATTCAAAATTTACCTCTTGGATAAACTCACACTTGGGTTGTCCCCTCTCCAGCTCTCACTGCCACCTGCAAGAGGTCTAAGGCAGGACACACACACTGGACAAGGCTCTTAAAGCTTTTGTCCATCTTTGGTGGGATCAGCCTTCTGCTCTCATCCACCCTCCTGGCTAGAGAGACGTGTCTGTGCATGCAGCAAACAGCATGTAAAGGACAAAGGAGAAGACCTGGCTTTATGAGAAACTTCATTAACTGAACATCAGAGATATTTTGCTTTGCAAACTCAAAGTGCCTACACCGAAAGCTGGGATGGCACTTTTGTGGCCATAACAAACATATATATATATATATATATATATATATGTATATATATAAACAGAATTTGATCTTTGACATCGACCAACAACAACAACAGAATTAGAGGTGATGGCAGCACTGACAAAAGATAAGAGATGGGCTGCTCAGGAGCCTGATGTCCTCCCTTCTCCAGGACATCAGCAGAGACATCATGAATCTCTCCCATTTCCCAACTTGGTGGCATCCCTTCTCTGCAAAGGAGGATACAAAGTCTCACTCCAGCTTTATTCCCTAGTGAGGTGTTAGCTGTGCTGGGCTTCCTGACAGACCTAGCAGCTGCTTCATTCCCAGGGGCATGTCCTGAATGCCAGCTGGGAAGAAAAGCAGCTGTCAGCAAGAGCTTCCACCCTACACATCCCATCCCATCCTCCAGATGAATGATGGCAGTGGATTTGAAACAATCTTGAATGAACTGTAGCAGACCAACCTCAGGGTGATGAGGATTTGGTGGTCCTGCCTCCTGCCAGCCCTCAAAGCAGTGATGAGAAGTTCCTGCAATCCCATAGTTTCCCCCAAAGCTGTGAGCGCTGCTGCCGCTGGCGAGGAGGGACGTGCGGGCGGGATATTTTTATCTCCTCTTCATTCCCATCCCTGCCAATCCAAAACAAACTTGAACTAGTTAGAAGTGGGAAAGATGGTTCATGATGAGAAAAGGATTCCCTGGCTCCATTTGTGTGTCACCACTGGATACATGGATACGTGCCACTGCGGTGGCACAGCTGCATCGGTCCTGGCTTCCCAGCTTTCATTAACCTTCCCAGACTAAAATAGCAAACCTACTGCTTGATTTTTAGCAGCTGAAGAGCAGAAGTAAACCACATAAGTATTATGTAAAATGATCTTTTTCTAAGTATATGTTTATTGTGCACAGAAGAAGTGGATTTAATTACAAACAACTGGAAGTTTTTAACAGGCTGGATTGCCCCCTACTCCCTTTCTAAAAACTAAGGTTTGGCAGCAGCTTTTGGGTTTCATTGCAAGTCTTCTAAGTATTTCCTTGGAAAGACTTTACACTTGGTCCCAGGCAAGAAGTCAAAATCAACATTTAAAAAGCATGCCCTGCATAATTTCCAGGATTCAGCAGCATTAAGGTATACTTATGGAGGCCAGGAGGAGAACTGCTTTTTGTGCTTTTTGACTTCGTGCATAAAGCTGGTCTTGAGACAAGGAAGTTTATATTCCAAATAATATTTTTAACTACATGCGGTCAAGTACATAACTTATCAGGCCTTTCCTCATCCCCCTCCCAAAATAAGCCTGAATGGTAAATATCTTTGCAGTATTTAGACTCTTGCTTAGACCTCTACTAGTACCACCAGATTCTCAAATCTAATAGAGAATAATTCAATGGCAAAGTTTCAAATAACATTTTCTTAAACTCCTTTGTACTGTAAAACTCCAATTTGGGCCTGACAGGGGTACTCAGGCTGCACTGGCTGGTTCTGCACTGAAGTGGGTTACACACAACTTCATGGTGTGTCCTCACGCCTTGCCCAAGGGATGGAGTGCTGTCCCCTTGCTGGTGGGATGGCAGCACACAGGGGACTCAGTGGCTCTGAGGGGACAGTGGACACTGCCCTTGCTGCCATGAATAATCCCCATTGGAACTGCCAGGACTGCTGTGGAGGCAGTGAGACCAAAACTGGTTTAATCCAAAGGCCAAGAATGAAATTTCACCCAATAGCAGTGCACGTGGCACTTTTGGATACAAGGATATGTATATGTTTAAGGACTATCCACTCAAATTTTATGCTGATTTTTGCTTTGGTGAAAAACAGACAAGAAGGACTGTTTTCCTTGTGAATATTTGAGGTGCTGTTAAAAACAAATACACGTTCTTCTGAAATACGTGCAAGTGAAGCCCTGCATCACTCGCCACCTAAAACCACAAAATGCTACAGACAAGACTGAACTTCACAGAAGCCGAGAGAAATGAGAGCACAGGTAGTGCTAAGGAATCAGGCTTAGAGGAGAAAATACCTTTTATCTTTCACAGTCTAAAAGGAATTTGTTCCATGTTTTTCATCAGCAGAGAAAAATCGGCTCTATCAAATTGTGAATTTCCTGTGTGGAGGTAAGGCAGGGAAATCATCAAGAAACTGTTTCATGCGGTGTTTTTCTTCCAAGCAGACAGTTTTAACTGGTATTTACAAAAAACAAAATCTGAATGCAGATTTTCAGCTCACAATACCATGCCCTTCTCCTCAGTATCACCATTTTCTCCCCTTTTTAAGTCCCAGTCCCACAGATCCCTCCATGCTCCTCCCGGCTAACAAGTGATCCTGAGATTTCAGCATGAGAAACAACCAGGAAAAATGCAAACCCAAACAAATACAGCCCACAAAGTAAAAACTGTGTTGGGGAGGGGGTGGAGTAGGGAAGAGGAAGAGGTTGTGGTGTGAAGTGCCACGATGAGGGTGTCACAGAGAAAGAGAAGTGCCTTTTTTTCTCATTTCCGCAGCATCTCCCCATCAGAGCTGCTGACCAAGCACAGCCCCACACCCTGAGCACCCCGGGGAGCAGAGCTGCTCTCCAGGCACCCTCAGCCTGTGCCAGCTTGGGGACTGATGAGCTGCTGGTTTCCACCAGGGGCTCTCTGTGCTGTGGCCACGTGGACTCAGATGTGTTTGTCACCTCCACAGCTCATGAACCCTGATAAAGCAAGCAATGGTTTTGCACAGTTGTTCATGTCCCACTCAAACTGCCATAAGCAAAATTAAGGAGTCAGTGCTTTGATGCCTGAAACCTCTCTCCTACAGCACAAGGCAAGATGAGAAGCTCAGAGAACACTAAGAACATGTGGACATGTGGATTTGGATTCAGAAAATTGTGCTGAATGCACTGACAGCCCAGTACCAAGCTCAGCCTCCTGGGATGGACACATGCCTGCCAAACACGTTGGAGGCACCAGGTTTGGTTGGTTGGTGTGTTGTCTATGATTTCCATATGTAAATCCTCCCTTGCAAGAACATTTATTTGTGCTTAGGATGAGGAAAAGGAGGAGGAATAGTCCTTCAGTGGGAGTACACTCCCCACAACTCTTCCTCCAGCTTGTAATCAGAATTTAACTGGGTTTCCCAGGAATTTCAGCATTTCCTCCCTCTTCCAACACACTACAGCAGAGACAGGAGAAGAAGTGGCTAAACAGAGCAAGACTGTAGATTGTAAAACTACATCTCATTCTTTGTTGGGAACTGACCCATCCTCCTCAGCATCCCCTGACTTCACCTGGCAAAATAAATGGCAACTTTCTGACATCTGTCTAAAACCTACTGGCTCCCAATGCAGAGAATATTCATCAACTTTTTTGTCCTTGTAGTGACATACAGACCTTACAAAATGCTGCCCAGACACAGACACTGTGGGTTTTCTTCAGAGAGGGAACACAGCAGAGGAAGTAAAGAAAACTCTGGCTGAGCTATTTATAAAGCTTACATGGCTTGGTTCTCAAATGCTTCACTGACCAGGGGAACAATAAGAACAAGTCATGGAGTTCCACTTCTCAAGACACACTTTCAGGTCTGGATATCTAAACCATCATGGATTTTCATGCCTGGTAACTGGGCTTTTTCATGAGAAGTATCTGAGTTGTGCTCACATCAGGGAATTTCCAAACTTTTTTCTTGACATTTTAAAATTAGAGCAATTAGAAGGAAATTCAATGATATCATGCCTATTTGTGAATAAGGTCACTCCCAAATTTAAGGGAGCCAGGGAAGAACTGCATGTAATTAACTGTGCTCTTCAAGGCTTTTCCTCTAGGGAAGCCCTCGCCCGGGAGACAGTTCAATTTAAGATGTCCCAGTGGAGAATGGAACCAACAGTTGCACAGAAGCAATCAAGGCATTTTTGCCTGCTCTGGAAGCAGATGGTGCTGACCAAGCAACAGGATGACAAAGCTCCTGCCAGCCCTGCTGCACCTAAACCAGCAGGAGCTTGAGCCCGCCATGCCATCCACCAGTTAAATATGTAACAGCACAGGTGAGACCTAAGCACCACCATTTATTTGATATTATGCCCAGAAGGTAACATTTTGTCACTATAAATTAAGGCTATAAATAGAGATTTTCACAAGTTTCCATCTCCCTCTAAAGTCAGGCCAACCATTCACACCTGAAAACCCTCTTCCCATTCCCAAAGAAAAACTGCATAGGACCCAGCTGCCCTGATAACAAACTTCTGACTCCAGTCCCCTTGTGTACCAGGTAAGCCTTAGCTTCTTTCAGGGAAGAAACACTGTGGTTCCACTCACTGCCTGAGATGCCAGTAGGTGCCACAGCCATCTGTTCTACAGGTGGAAAAGTCAAGCTGACACCTTCCTCCAGAATAACAGAGCTGGAACAAACAGCTAAAAAGCAGTAAGTCAAAAAGAAAACGCCTTTGGGATGGAGTTTTAGTTTTAGAAATAAAAATTCTCTGATAATTCTGAAATTAGATCCATGGCTACACATGAATGCACCATCTCTAGAGCGAGTAATGATAATCTTTATCCCACCAGGCATTTAATCAGTGGAAATACAGATTACCACTAACACAGAGATTGCATTTGTGCTGGGGAGGGGGAGAGATTATGTATGTTTATGCTGCTGTGTGACTGCACAGGTGTGGTTGACCCTGGGGATCAGGAGATCCCCCAGACTCCTCACCCCCTTCCCACAAAAATCCATGCACAGAGCATCCCTCCAGCATTAGCTGTAACTGCAAAAGCAATTATTTTGCACTTCAGATCTCTGTACAGAGAACATCCAGCTCACATCACACAGCATTGCCACCCATTAGCAGCCCTCCATCACCACACACTTACAGCAGTGCCACTGCAGGTTTTCTGACACTTTCCACTGCCAGACCCTCTTTGAAGCAGCTCAAACTTTGCCAAACTTCAAATATGCCAGCTGAAGCTCTCCACACCATGTGTCTGCCTGGGGCTAATGATCTTTTGCTTTATGTGGAAGTGGTACAAGGCAAAAGTCACTTTCAGGAGCTCTCAAGGAAAAAAACAATCAAACAAAACCGACCAAACAAACAAACAAAACAGAAAAAGGAGGGGGGAGCAGGAAATGACAAGTATCTTGCCTGTCTCCTTTCTATGAAATTTTAAAACAGGAGCAGGAGAGAAACTACTTCACCAAGTAATCTAAAGCATAGAGGTGCCACTGCTGCAGACACTTGGTGGTTCTGAGATTTCCAGGTACTTTTGTTTGGGGTGAACATGTTGCAGACCCAGAAGATCTCTGTTTACCAACTGAAAGGCAGAACATTTTGGATACAGCAGTGGGAACCAAGTAGGACTCCTCTTGCAGAGGCTCTTCATTGCAAAGGAAGACCCATAATTAGCATTCCACCTCCCTGGTGTCCACAGCAGGGTTGTCATGTCTGCACTGGAAAGTACTGGGCAGATGGAAACCACGGAGATTCCCATGTCCAAGTGTTCGTGTAGTATCTGGTAATTACTGGGAACCCTATTGGAAAATATTGCAATTCCTTCACCACTAATGACAGTCCATTTGGAGAACTGCACACTGTGCCCCACAAGCTGCTATCACAGTGTGCAGGTTGCTCAGCAGAGCAGCCCTGTTACAAGATACACACACCACAAGCATCCCCTAGGATTGAAACCAGGACTTTTTTGTCTTATTCCTGCTTTTCTTAAAGGGGAGATTAAATATAGCTTGGTATAAGATGTTCAGTGTAAAAAATCGTGTTTTCAAGAATCAGGAAGCACCAGGATAAAGGTTCCCTCTACGTTTTTAGCCCATTCTGTCCTGTACATCTTTTAAATGATGTTCTGATAAGGACCACATGCTTTTTTGCAGGGTGTATGCCCTCTCTTCCTGCTCACAATACATGGGGCACAAGAAACAAATTGATTGTAAGTGAATGAAACTATTGTCAACAAGATGGAACTTTTTCAAGTGCTTCAACACACATCTGTCCTTATGACTGGGTGTCTCCCCCTCCTCACCCATCCAATCCCTGAGAGAAGCAGAGCCAGCAAAACAGGGAATCACAACAAGAGAAGGAATATTTTGTGGGATTTGCCACTAAATGCTGCCCTGGAGAACCAGACCAGCTTCAGTTTGCCACAGAGGTGCCATAGCCAGAGGAGCAGCACACAGCTTCCATCACGGACGCCCAGCTGTGCTTCTCACTCCTGGGTTGCTCTTCAGAGCATCTAAAGCTCACATTGCAAAAATGCTGAGTGTTCACAACAATGAGGTACATGCTCTAAACACATGAAATGTTACTGAAAAAAAAAAAAAAGTTGAGTACTATGGATTAAAATTAGCCTTTGGCAAAGACCGGGCATTTAAAATCAGTGGCGGCTTCGGACAATTTCAGCTTTAGTCTTTGGTGGCATTTCCCAGGCTGGCATCCACAAAAGAAGGATCCCACCTCATTTCACAGCAGTGCCATGCACTGACATTTATGAAGCATTCAGTCCCTGCAGTGATCAGCACTAGAGCAAAGCCCATGAGGAGTTCAACAGTTCTTTATTCAGCACAGGGTACGGATGGTGTGTCGTAAATAGGGCACAGGGTGACACATTGTATGAGGAGGATAAGAATATTGAATAGCTGCTCATTCACTGCACAACATCCATCTTGTGCCCTGAATGAAGTACCAGTACCAGTGGAAAAAAATACAATGTAAACCATACAAGACAGTCTTTAATTATATGGTCTGGAGGGGCTTACCATGCAGCACACACAGAGAGGGTGACTGTGTCTTCACACTGATATTTCCCAGCTTTCTAAAGTATGTTTTTCTTCTATATAACATATTCTACCATAAAAACTTCACATTTGCATGCCCTATATTCATATTTGTACCAGTGTAAATATTTCTGTTAAAAACATTTTTACTTAAGCACTGATATAGGTAAGATTCAAAATGGCCATTATTTAATATATTGTAGTTTAAGACATATGCCTAAGATGACAAGTGCATATATCTATATTGGTAAATTGATATCAGCATTTCCTTTTCAATATGGGGATAAACTACAAGAACTTTTTACAGGGGCAAGAGTTCAGCCTGAGAGAATGAAAAAGAAATAAGCACACAAAGATTGGCAAAGCACTGAGAAGGGACCAGCCCAAGTATACTCTCTTACAGAAAACCAGATTTATACTTTAAAGTCTTAAAAAAAAAGACAAAAAAAAAAAAGAGGAAGACCCACATTACTGTCACCAGTGAGAAAGCACACAAAGAATGGAATTGTTTTATGACAAAGCTTAGAATCCTTTCCCTTGTAAGCACATACTTTCACTTTTAGAGCCAGGATTGTTCTCAAACAAAAAAACAACCCCCATGCACTGAAAAATCACTCTCCAATTCCCAGTAGTAACCCTGAACTCACTATGCTGCCAACATAACAATGATTGTAATCTTGAAGTTGTGACTTGCACAGTTCACTAAACAAAATCCATTGAGATTACACCTGGTTGAGCATTTCACAGAAACTATAAAAGTAAAAGGTACTATGCTGCAAGTACAAAGTCAGATTATTGCTTCCAAAATAGAGCAGATGTAAAATCTTTGCTTTACTGAAATTAAAACAAGTTCCAGGACTTGGGAATTTACCTTATATAACTGTAGTGATGAAAAAAAGACTGAAAATTAAAGAGACCTGGGCCCTCTGATAAAATGATGAATTTCTCCTTCCAAAAAAAGGAACTACAAAGTGGGAACATAAGTATCAGTTGTGCTGAAGAGCACTAACCCAAGTAATACTCTTGAGTAACTTGAGACTAGGATGTTACACACACACTACGACATGAAACCACACACAAGCACAGGGACTTTGTGCTGAGCACACGATAGGAAGAAACACTTCACACTTCCAGCACAGCCCTTGGAAATACATGAGCTACTCCAGCCATATGTTACAAATAATTTAGCCTCGGGGACAGACCAGACCTGAATCATCAGTGCAGTTTGCATTTAAATTCAGTTACTCTCAAAGAGCTGGCACCCCTCGTGTCCTCCTCTGTCCACATCAGTGATGCTCCTGCAGGAGCTCATCAGCCTAAAAAGCTGGGAGCACAGGTAAGAAACCATGAGTAACTACTGCAGCTTTTGTCATTGAGCCTTCACTCCAAGCAAGGAGACATCCCTGGCTCTGCACTTCTTCAGTCTTTTTTCCCCCACCCCAAGTCCATTCCTTAAAAGACTCAGTTGTAGCTTTAAATCCCAGCTGGATGCTCCTGCCCCCCTCACTCAACATTACCGTCCTGCTCTATTTGTGTGTGCAATCTCTAAGCATCTAGGCAAAGTCACACTCAGCTGTGGCAGCAATACCTGCTGATGTACATGAAGTATAACCAAATATGCCCCAAACTTCATATTCCAGCTTAGAAACCGAAAATTCACAAAGCAGCAGTGAGAGTGGGATGCAGAGGAGAAGCAGCAGGGGAAGGAAGCTAAACTGACAGTCCCTGTGCAAGGAGCAGGGAAATGGTCTCTGAGGCATCCCAAGATTTACAAGAGGGCCAAAAAGTGACTTCCTGCTATTCAAGTCCAGGCTGAAATATAATAAACGACTGCCAGCATAACACTGACTCATATCCATCAGATTTATAAATCAGTACTTTGACAAAGAATGCTCTCTCTGTTGGCTTCACCATAGACAACTCTAAACCACTAAGATATGTTGTTTAACCCACTCAGTGTTCAATGTCATTGCTGCAAAAACCAGTTCTGTGGCACAATATGTTAGAAGCAATATGAAAAACCAGACAAGTGAAATACTGCCTGCTGAGAATACAGAAGCCTATCAGATAGCCTTTAGGACTTAAAGGCTTGCAGATTAACATCAAAATTAGCCCTACTGTTGGGAGTTTTTCCTTAGTTATTTAATCTACAAAGAAAAAAACCAGTTCTCACGGGTCCTTCTTCACACACTTGTTCCCTACAGAACAAACTTGAAATATGTTAAAACAAAACACCAAACCATAGCATACCTACAAGTAGCCTGTGCATGGGAATGCCAGGTTGGATAGAGGAGTGATTCCTCACCAACACAGCCACAGCACACAAGCTTTACTCTTTCCACAGGTGTTGCTCAACCCCTTTCTCGTGAGAAGGAGGTACAACTTCATGAACAGACTCACATCAGCAGAGCTGCAACCACACAAAAAGATGCTGTACTCCTGGAATAAAAGCTTTTACCACTAAGACACAGAAAACGAGGTCAAATATTGTTTTCTAAAGCTCCCTAAAGGTCAGCTCTTCTATTACAGGCTACAAACACACACCAAAAAGATGGGGGCCAAATCCTGCTGTTTATCACCCACGGAACCACGCACACTTTGGGAGCAAGAGGCACTTAAGTTATTTATGGACATTTGAAAATAGCCTCTATTATTCCAAGATGTTCAGGATAATCTATATTCCACCTGGGGGAAGAGAGATTAGAAAAAACTCCAACCCTCATTGACTTACCTGAAGGCCAACACATGACTTTCTATGACCGTTTTGGTTGGGGTCACGTATCATACAAGCTCAGACATCACACAAGTGGATAAAAAGGGTGCCTTTCCACAGGGCATCCCTCGGGAAGGCAGTGCCGGTGCTGCCACCGTGCAGGAGCATCCCCCGCCCGGGAGCCCTGCCCAGACCAGAGGCAGGGGCGAGGGGCCATGCAGGGAGCAGGGGCTGGTGCATCGCACAGAGATGGATGGCGCCTGCACCGCCTGGGAGGCTGCATCTCCGACAGCCGAAGTGGGCAAAGGCAGAGCACTAAGGCACGTAGGAAAACTCAGGCTTTCTCCTTACAGAGGAGCTCAATAACCGCTCCTGCAGTCCCGGCGCGTGGCTCTGTGTCAACAGCCGGCGCGGGGACAGCGTGAGGACAGGCGGACACGGTACTGAGCATCACCTTCACAGGGGTGCGCAAGGCTGCCCCTTTCCTCGGTCCAGCCACCGGCTCCTACCACAGTGGCACCCGCGGACATGGCGACCCCCTGGTCGAGCACGGCAACCCCCGCGCGGGCACGGCAACCCCCGGGCACAGCATCCCCCGGACCCCCGGGCACAGCATCCCCCGGGCACAGCATCCCCCGGGCACAGCATCCCCCGGACCCCCGCCCGGCGGTGCCGCCACGTGCGCGCCCCGCCCCGCAGCCCCTCCGCCCGCGGGCACCGGCGGCGGCCTCGGCCCCCGCACCTGCCGGGCCGGGCCGGGCTGTGCCGCCCCGCTCACCCAGCAGCAGCAGCCGGTGCGTCTGTTTGTACTCCCGCTTCTCCGCCTTCAGCGTCTTGTCGATGCTCTTGCTCCGCTTCTTGTCCGCCCGCTCCTTGGCCACCAGGTCCTGCCGCAGCCGGTGCCGCACCTGCGGGTCCCCGTGCTCCGCCGCCGCGCCGGGGGTGTCCGGCTCGCCGCGGCCGCCGTAGGGCGCGGAGGGGTGCGCGGCGGCCAGGCGGGAGCGCAGGCTGTAGCACAGCCCCATGGTGCCGGAGCCGCCCGCCCTACGGCGCCGCGGGCATCGCTCTCCGCCGGCCGGGGCGGGCAGGGCGAGGCGAGGCGGCGGCTCCCGGCGGCCTCTTAAAGCGGCCCCGCTCGGCGGGCGCGGGGCGCGGGTCCCGTCCCGTCCCTCCCGTCCCGCCCCCCGGCCGGTGCCGCGCCGGGCCCGCGGGAGCGGCCGCACGTGATGCGGACATGTTTTACCGTATTCTCTGGAAAGCGGCCCCCGCCGCACCCGTGAGGGGTGGGGGGGCCGCCGCTCTCCCCCCCCCCCCCCCCCCCCCGCCGCGTCCCTCCGGCCACCCCCCCGCCGTGTCCCTTCGTGTCACTTCTGCCCTCTCCGGGGTGCGGGGGTCGCGTCCCGCAGTGCCCGGGGACTGCCCTCCCCGCCCCTGCCCCGCGGGAGATGCCGGGCAGCCCACCACGGGCTGCGAGTGCCGGGAGAGCCGGGGGTGAGCGCTTCCCATTCTCAACATCCCAAACGGACGGAGCCAGCGTTGGTTTGACGTTTCAGCCCCGCTTGGGTAAGGCTTTTGCCCCAGCCACGGGTCAAGGTCGGGACATGAGGCGATATCCCGACCTCTGGCATGTCGTGAGGATGCTGTGGCGGCAGGGACAGCCCTGGTCCATGGGGAGGTAATGTCCAGTTTGGACACTGCACCAGAGCTCCAGCACAGCACCTCATCCCACTGGAAAGAAGGTCGTGACACCAAGACCTGCACCATTTTCATGCCCCATTTTTAATTCATTTCCTGCCACACACGTATTTCTCAGTGACTTCTTGTTATTTTCTACCAATGCCATCATCTAGTGCAGAAGTTACTGATGGAGCTTGCTCTGGAGGCACCACCTCTGCCTTCTAACAACAATCACCTCCTCGGTTCTATCACTGTACCTGGGCTGGGGTGATGATGCTGGTTGTGCTGTGCCCCCCTCCCTGGCAGCATGGGCCATACACAGCACTGCCAACTTTGTCATGCTGTATTTTGTACTCATCTCCGGCCAGCTCTGAGCATTCACTTAGGAGATGACTAATACTCTCTGGGGCCTGGCCACACATCCTGCACTCTGGAGTTGAAGCTTTCCAACCAGCTCTCTGTGCTGTAGCCTGTCCTCTGCAAATAGCCTATGTGGTTCTCACCAAAATCTCTGTTTCTCCTCTCAGGGCTTTCTCACAAGTTAGGCATCTTCTTGATACAAATTTCTCTTTCAAAATCTTCTGCAAGTCTGTGTCAGCAGAAAGACAGATCCTGCTACAGTGGCCCTCTCTTCCCTCTTTATTAGCACCACGCAAAAGGCTGAGCAGGTCATATCCTCTATGACACCTTTGAGGATTTCTGTTGCTGACGCATCAGAACAGCTTTGCCAGGGGAGGAGCTGCCCGTGGAGGTCACTGTTAACCAGGTGAGCTAACCAGCACTCTTTTGTGTTCCTTTCATTACTCCCAGTCTTGGGATCCAGCCTTAAATCAACTCTTTTGATTGCACTGGAGCAGAGGAGGAGCAGTGCCCCGGGTCCAGCAGAGAGCACGGTCCTGGCAGGCAGCAGTGAGGTTTTGGTGAGGCTCACCCTGTTCCCTGCCCTGCAGGAGGGAGTTCAGGCTTCTCTGCAAACTGGCTCCCTGGTGTCCTGTTCCCAGAGCGATTCCAGGAACAATCAGTGACAGCAAGAGAGGGTGCCAGAACAAAGTTCAGGAAATGTGTTTGAATGGTCTGTGAATTTGGGCTCAGGCAGACACGAGCACGTGCTTCACAGTGGGGACATGCCTGGAAACACTCGCTGTTCTGTAAGGAGGTGCTCTGTGTGTGTCCCACGGAGAAAGGATGCTTGTCATTTCAACAAGTTTATTTCTATTTGACTCACTTTCAGGCAGGTTTGGTAACTGATGGCCAGTTTCGTACCTCTTCTATCCTGTGGAAAGTCAGTGTGTCTCTTCCTGAAGAAGGACATCACCTGAGCAAAGGGAGACAACACCTCCTCCTTCCCTGTGCCTCCTCCTGCCTGTGTCCCGCTCAAGGCACCTAATCAATAACTCTCTGCCTGTCTGTTACAGCAATTAGTAAGTGTACAAATGAGATCATTACATGGCAGACAAGTTCACTTTACACATCACTGTTAGCCCAAGGTTCAGCAGCGGTTGCTGCCTGTAGCAGGAATTAATCCATCTCACATCAGGCTCAAAATGCCCACATGACTCATTCTGTCTCCACTGCTGTAATGCCTTTTCCTCTGGGACCGAGAGTTCGTTCTTCTGATGAACACACCCCTGAGAATGTAATATAACAAGAAAATGTAAAGGTCAGCCTAGAATATTATTAATAGTAGTTTTCTTTTTCTTCCTGTGCTTTTCAGAGAGACACCGAAACAAGAGGAGTCTTATAGACAGGACAGTTCTTTGAAGCACTGTGTGTTGTGGGGATCTGCAAAAGGAAAGGGAACTCTCAAGGGCTGTGAGGAAAACAAATCCAAACCAACCCAAAAGCTAAAATGGGATATTAGTTAGTAACATTCAGCTTATGAATTTGTTCTCCTGGCTCTGAGGGTAGACAAGCAGAGTTTTCCTGCTTGTGCAATTCACAGCAAAGAGAAGTTTAAGGTCAGTCTGTCTTGGTTTGGTTACTCTGAAAACTTTTCCAGTGCAGATGACAAGTTCTACAGAGCACACCAAGCCTGCCTTCACTGCAATGTCCATCCTCTCCCAGGTATCTCTGAAGCAGAAATCTGAAAATGAAGTAGGATTTCAAAGTGGAAGATAGGGTTTCCCTTGTCCTGTTATTTTAAACCCCTAGAAAAACTCAAAATCTTATCAATTACTTGTTTCAGGAAACCATAAATTTCACATCCTGGTATAGCCCTGCCTCTAGATGTAGTTACTTGAATTCCGACTCTTTACAGTATCAGAGGCACAATTCATCACTTCCTAGCTTACACCAGTTTTAGTTAATGGCAAGAAGTGACAGCAAGGATAAAGTCACATGTTTCACCTGGGTAAAGAGTGCTGACACAGACTGACAGCTTCTTGAAATCACACACAGCTTCAAAGGTAGAGGAGGAAATTACCTTCAAGGTCTGCCTCTTCCTGACTTCCAGCAGGGAGGGTAGGAATAGAGAGTTGTTCTTCCCCGAGCACTGGGATGAAGATCTCTCTGCATTTTTATTCTGTTATTTCTACCATCTGCAACGGGGGGAAATAAAAAGTGGAGGGGTTAAAAAGCAGAGTGGGCCATCTGTGAATGCAAAAAATACCACAGAATAAAAGAAGAGAGGCAACAACTGTGAGACTGCAGTGTTAAGGGACATGGGCACATAAGCAAAAAAACTTGGAGCAACACCAGGAATTATGGCAGCAAGAGAAATGTAAATGAGTAAAATTTGCATTTATTTGTACCTTGGGAGGGAAAAAAATGGATTGAACTCAAACTCCCACCCCTATTACTGTAAGGGATCTGTATGTGCAACCTTCATTTCTCGATGCAGAGCACCGCGTACATGTCAGACCGGCTGCTGGCACTGCCCTCCCACAGGCAGCCTCTCCAGGGCACTGCTTTGCACTCAACTTTTCCAGTGTAGGTGGCTGTAGCCTGGCACTGTGTTAAAGACATCCTGGGTAAAGGCATGAGCTTTTCAAACGGGCCCTGGGATTGCTGTGCACAGTGTGGCTGGAGCAACACAGGGTGCTGAGCACCCCTGAAAATAGATCATGCCACCCAGTTAGAAAACAGGGCTTTTAGGGCAGGAGAGGAATCTACATTTGTGGAACTTGCTCAGTGTTTATATGACTGAACACCCCATAAAGACCACGAGAATTTTCCTTTAACTTTAGCTGAAGCAGGTTCTATCTGGTCTTTGCTTTTGGTCCTTTGCTTCACTCAGTACTTGCTTTTCTATCATTCCTCTGTTTCCTACATGGAAGTTTACATTTAAAATAGTGACTAATTTCAATCTTGGATTCCTAAATCCTTGTTTAAGTATCAATCTAAACTGTTAATTTTTTTGTTTTCTTTCAGAAAGCCTGAAAACCAAGAGTTCCTGATACATAAAACCACAAAGTGGCCTCGTCACATCTCCTCACCTAAAAGCTGGTTCATCTGCAAAGTAAACACCGTGATACACAGATAAGGCACGATAAGTAGAATTAGCTCCATTTGAACTGTATTTCAGATATAAAGTGACAAAAGGTGTTGGTGCTTCTAGTCATGGGAAAGTGTTCTGAAGACATGGTCAACAAACACAGTACTGCTGTTCAGAGACGGCAGTGGGACTTGGATATCCATACCTGAGAGTATCGTTATGGATACTGGCATTAAATAATAAAATAATTAAAATTAAATAAAATAATTAAAATTAAAGTGTGACTGCTCCTGGGTCCATTCCTCTTGCCAAACTTCAGAAGGCACCCATGTAGGTGTCTTTGAGTAGTAGTGATAGCTGTGGTCAGGGGTGGTAACAACTCCCTACCAGGGAGGGTGCACTGGGCACAGAACCAGCCAGTGTCACCATCCAAGCTCCAAAGTACAAACTTTCCCCTCTCAAATACAATAAAACTTGCCACCTTTCCCCTTGGCTATCTTTATGGTTGGTTTTCCCTTGACTATTTTTGTTTGCAGCATCATGCCCCAGTTTTCCTTCAGGAATATCAAAATACTTTCCTTTTTCTTTTTTTACTTCCCACTGCAGACCATGTGTGACCTCTCCACGGTGAGGTTCTCTGCTCTGGGATGTCACCTGAAAACATATTTATGGCTGCAGGTGGAAAGAAAAGAAAATCCCCTTGTCAAACTCCTTCCATTCAGACATCAATCACTTAACCAGATGACCTACCCAATTCCACTGATTTTACTGGGCTTTATACACATATCTGGCATTAACCTGCCACAGAAGAGGTGCCCTGAGCTGGGCTAGAAAACCGCTGACATTGCACTTGCGAAAACAGCAAAGCAATATTTTGATAAAGCAGCTTATTTCCATTTCTTAACTGCTTTTCCTACAGCCTGCAGATACTTCCTGCTTCCCCTCTGTCCCTCTCCAGCAGATAAAGGGACACGTTTGTTGTTGAGATCATTGTGGCACCCTCAGCAAGCCGAGGTTGTCATGGGACTCCCTGCACAAACAGAGCAGGTTTTCAAGGATAATACACAGCATAAATGAGCGGTCTTGTTCTGTCAACAAAAGTCTGTGTGTTTATAAGGACCCTCGAATGTGTTTTTAAGAATACTCGGGCGGGTATTTTTAGCTGTGAGAGCCTCTCCAGCCGCCCCGAACACACCGATACTGTTCCCGGCGCCGCTCTCCCCCTCGCCCGGGTCTGTCGCGGCCGTCTGATGGTGGAACTCCCACCCAGGGGTGTTCCTGCAGGAGCAGAGCCCTGAGCAGAGCACGGCCCCGTGTTACTCAGGCTGCACTGACATCTGTTGGCTCTTATCAGCCGGGGTAGGAAAAAGCAGCCCCGTGTGGTTTCCCGCACTGAGACAGCGCCCGCGGGCAGAGGCGAGTGACGGGGCGAGCGGTCCCGCAAGGGCACTGCTGGCACCGGGGGTGACAGGGGCTCACGGACAGTCCTGGCCAGCAGGCAGCGGCGAGCCAGTTCAAAAGCTCAGCTGGCAACGCGATGTATTCCCAACGAAACATGCAATTCCCAGCGATCATCCTTCCAATCCTGTGGCTGTCCTCGTATCCTGAAACAGCTCAGGTTGCCTTTCTGCAGGAGGAGGCTGAAGCCAGCCTGGAGAAGCCGTGTGCTCCTCTGCCAGCGTGTTGTTCGCTCCATGTGACTTATTAAACCAGTAGGACATGAACACTCATTTCTGAATCAGTGTCTGAAAAGATCACATAACGTTTTGGAAAAAACGAGTAAGATCTGAGCAAAGCGTTTCACTTGAACTGGCAAACTCTTACTCAGATGTACAATTTGGACGATATAACTGTATGTTTGGTGCAATAAGCAAAGAGCAACTGTATGCCCTGGAGTTCAGCCAGCATCCTGCTTTGCTTAGAAGCTCCGTCCTGCAAATGCTGTATCATATGTCAGTGCTCTTATTCACGGAATTAACACAAGACTTAACTGAAGTGGGTAACAGTGCTACACGCTCCTCTGTCGGGCTTAGTGAGGGAGCAATTACAGCCCTCTGGTTTTAAGTGACTAATGCCCAAAGTGTGGCGAGTCCCAAGCCTGACTGTGCAGCCCAAAAGGGTTTTCTGAAAAACACTCTGCAAACACGGGCCCTGGCTGATTTGGGCACTGAGGGTCCTGCAGCGCTTTGCGAGTGAGAGAAAGAGCAAACAAGTAGCACAGAGGTGTTGTGGGCATGGGAGGAAGTCACAGGAAAGAGGACTTTTACAATAGCATAGACTGGAGGGGCAGTCTTGAGAGAGATGGAGACTGCCATCCATTTCCTGTTTGAGTGGAAACAGTTCCAGAAATCCTTCTCCCTGCTATTCCTCAAAAATAGTTGTTATTTGATTGGGTCAACAGTGTTTAATTTTGGCCATATGAAGTATAACCTCATTTTTAAATGTCACATTTGCCCTTTGATTTTAAAGACAGTTTGTGCTGTTCAGGTTTTGAAATAATCTAAAACAGAATTAGCTGATTTTACAGCTTTATAAATCTCTCCTGGTTGGCTCCAATGTTAAGTAGGTTGTTAAATTCTACCAGTAAAGATTTCATCATTTCTCTGAGCGCTGCAGTTTAATATTTGCTGTTGAAGCACTGGGTCAGGCTGACTTTGCCTGCTAGACTTCACTGTTCTCATGCAGCTTTAAAGGAGAAAATGTCAGAGAAACAAGGGATCTACTTTCTTGGTAAAAAAACACTGAACATGAAAGCATTGCTGGCTGTGCAGGACAGGGAAGGTGGGGAAGGATGGTATCCCCACTGCTGGCAAGCCCTGGAGCAGCCTGGCACCTCTGCCACTGAACTGTGCCAACACACTCCAGAGCCAAGGCAGAGCTGCAGCTGCCAGGACCAAGGAGGCTGAGCAAACCCAAGCTCTCAGGAAGGCACTGCAGTGACATGCCTCAAAGAGCTGGGAGGCAGCAGTCCTGCAGAGGAGTTTGAGCTCCCACTTACACCTTCTCTGTACATTTTTTCATGCTACCTGAACACCTGCCTCTTGCCTCTCATTAGGATTGCAGAAAATAGAGGCATCAATGCACCATAGCTGCAGTTGTAGTAATAATTCTGATTATTTGTGCACCACTTCCAGGGCAAAATACTGTCAGTGAAGGGAGGGGAACGGGGGATATGCTCCCAGAGCACAGCAGCTGCATCTGCTCTGTGTCACACACTGTCACTCAACCCCGGCTCTGGGAACAGTGTCAGAGCTTCCCCAGTCACAAGCTCCTGATAAGTCAGTCACAGCAGTGAAGTAGCAGATTTTGGTCTCTGTTCCTCCCTTCCAGCAGCACAGTTCACACCATAAGCTGATGAAAGCTGAAGCTACAGCGAGGGCTGCAGAGGGAGGAAAGCAGAGCGTTTCCTCAAGGGCAGTTACACGTGCGCAGGGGTTGGTTTTTAGTGTTCTCCTCTGCCCCATCAGCCTGAGATGAGCCCAGCTGGCGGCAGGAGATGGCCCACGGCTGGGAAGCCCGTCCTTCCACAGCACGGAGCTGTGGCTGACGCCGAGAGCTGGAGTCCTCTAGATGTCACCAGTGCCACGGGCTTGCTGGTGCCTGGTCCTGCGGTAGCACATCTCAAAGTGTCCACCAAGAACAAAGGCAGAGCTGCTGCCTTTGAGATGGCCAGCTTTAAAGCCGCCTGTAAGCTGCTAATGAGGCCCCGGTGTATTAACACCAGCCTCATTAGAAGTTTAAAAAAAGAACAAAACTGCTTCATTTCTTTTTCACCGTTTCAGCTGTTATTTCACTCTGTGCTTTCTCATATCTGGTGTCTGATCAATCCAGGTGTTCTCTTGTCCTTGCTAATGCCGCAGTGCTCAGGTGCAGGCACAAAAAAAAAAAAAAAATCGGTAATTTACCTTTTCTGGTGCAACAACAGCAAAAAAACCCTGAGAGGAAAATACAATGTTCCTTCTCATCCTCCTCACATGCTGGATTTTGCTGTTACTTCACTTTCACTAACTGTCATATCTTTCAACTTCCAATACTTCTGTAGAGTAAGGATTGGTTAACTCTTTGCCTGGACAGAGCCAAACCACATCTGGTTGAGGGTCCCAAGGAAAAGGCTCGTGTTTGTTAGGACAGACAGGCATCTGCCCTTTGCAGGGACAGACAGACAGCTGCCCTTCACCCAGGAGCTGAGCTGAAGACCTGAAGCCTCCACCAAATCAATGGAAAGGCCCAAATGAAAGAGAGAACAAAGATGTCAAAGGAAAAAAGCCCTCCTGGAAATGCAAAGCATTCACAATTCCCCTTGCTGTTATCACTACTGAAAAAAGAATGGAACACTGAAGACAATTAGGTCTTTTCATGTTAAGAAACGTGGTAAAAAAAGACACCAAAGGCTGTATTAACAATGGGTACAGAGGCTACAAGAGGAAAAAGGCAGAAGTCTATCATTTTATGGATGTGAAAGAATTCTTGCTTTCAGAGCCACAGACCAGAATTTTTAGTATTCTACACCAAGGAGATTTTTTTGCCAAACCTATATCTACATTTTGATTTCAGTCAGCTTGTGTACAGCTGGTAAGAAAACATGAAAACAAGACTTCTAAAACATTTCATTTTCTCCAAAGTTTCCTTTTCTGGGGGAAAAAAAAAAATCTCAAGGTTTTTTCCAGAGTAGATATTCATGTTTTCCTTAGATTTGTTCAATATTTTATTGCCACATCTTAGTGACACCAGAACATACCAGGATGCACAAGTTCACACCTTGCTGAGAACTTAGGCAACCTCCAAGATCACTGGGCTTGTGCCTTCCTTACAATGCCCTATTTCCCACTTCTCTCTGGCCATAAAAATCAATCAGTAAATCACTGCAGTGTTTTCCTTTAAACCACTTGTGTACCTTTAATCTGTTTCCACAAATTAAACAAAGCAATCTGCGCTTTACACGGGGAGAGCTCAGCTGGATTATAACATCACCTTATCACCTTAATCATTCCTTTGTTTATATGATACAAAAGACTTTGGTTTCTGTTCCATTTAAAAACGTGCTTTTCCACGTCAGTCGTATCTCAAGTGGTGTTTGTTGCTGGACTGCACAGGAAGTTTTGATGAGCTTTATTAATTTTTGCTGATGACATTTGCACTCCCGTTATGAAATATTTCTTTCTACATCCGGGGCAGGAGAAGGTGTCTGTGGTCTTTCCAACAAGATTTTAGGTGCAGAATGCAATGTCCTTCACATGGATTGAATTAAATTCCACTGAGAGTAGGAATAGCTTGGAAGTGAAACTGGTAAACAGATGTGAGCATGTACAGCCTGCAGAGTGTCGCTCCTTGAGAGACTCGCTCACGCTGAGGATTTCAGAAAGACTCATTCCTCTGCAGGACTGACACTCCACAGAGACAAACTCCCTTTGGACAGACTGTAATTAAGGCACAGATCCTGAACTAGTTCCTGCTCCAGTGTGGGAACAGCAGGCAGCTGCCCAGGGCTGGAGGAAGCCCTGGGAATTGGTGGGACACAGGGTACCTGCATCCTTTCAACCAAGCATTTGCACCCAGGTGCTGACCAGTACAAACATGTTCCAGCACTCTGACTGGACTCTGGATGGGAGCTCTGCTTCAGCCTGTGATTAGTTTCCTTTAAAACTCACAATAACATAAAAGGAGACTTCACGCAAATGCCAGCCTCAAAACAGCTTGTAATTGTTTTCTTGGCAAATAGTCATAAAGAGCTCTGTGTTCTCAGAGCTGCAAAGTTCATTCACAGATAAATTTGGCAACAGAAGTCACAGACCCACCATACACTCCTGTTGGGTTATCTACTACGAACTCCTTAGCCACAGAGTGAAAGGAAAATTCACAGAAGTATTTTGGCTTTCACAGTTTAAGTGGTAAATGGCTTCAGTAAATAATTAATATGACAGAAAGAGGATTTGCTGAGTGAGGCAACAGTACCAGTATCACTAGATTCATTGTGTTCTGCCTTGCTGGTTAATTCTGCCCTGCCTATTACTACAGGTATAGGATTACTGTTTAGAATGTTCTTTAAAGTCTCTCCACTTGGCCTATTAAGCATTTCAGAATACATTGCATACAGACTGTCTGCATTCACCTTAAACTCAAGAATTAGACTTTTAAGCATTAATTAAAAAAAAAAAAAAGAAAAACCAGGTATTTTTTGGTTTGTTTTCAATTTGAAGAACACTTCTGTTCCAACTAGTTATTTGTATCAGGTAAGAAATCAAGCAGAGAAACTCTGATTTAGAAAGAAGGATCCTACAGCCACATTTCAGAGTAATTGTTCAGCAATAAAGAGTCTGGATTAAAGTGAAACACAAGATCAATAGTTCTCATTTCAGAGAAAATGAGGATTATTGGACAGAAAGCAAATCCCAGCCTTTGGTTTGATGATTGGAAATGTATACAGTAAATATACCTGCAAAACAATCGATGGACGACACAGTTTGTGCTTTCCACTTGAGAGAACTGAGGGGGAAGGGAACAGGAACAGCTCCCTGTAAGGTTGTTCCCCTTTCTCAAAGCAATGTGAACAATTCCTGCCAGCTCACAATTTGGGAAAGCCTCACAGTTTGCTACACCAACCACAGGAGCAACACGACAATTGCAGAGAATAATTTAGCTTCTGGGTTTATTTATTAGAATCATTTTGCCATTGGCTTTGATAGCAAATAAAACCACTTATTCATGGCTAAAACAAAGCAGTAAAATGATGGGAAAATTCCTAAAGTCATCACACGAAGTTCAGCGTAGCTGGAGCAGGATTGAAATTGAACCAAGTTATCAGAACAGAGAAGACAAGTTATAAATTTAGAAACATGATTTTTAGGAGCTGTATTCACTTAACAAAAAAATCCAGAAGAAAGATAAGGCATTGCCTGGACTAAAGAACTGGGCACATATGTGGGGCAGCCTCGGAAAGCTCTCCAGTGCTCTCTGACATATTTATTTGTCAGAACCTTGGAAGGCTATTTTTTTCCCCAGAAGATTTTTCTTATAGATAACGTCAGAGAAAAAGAGTGAGAGAGAGAGAGGGAGAGAATAATGATGCTTGAAAAGGAAGAGCTGCTTTAAAAAAGTCTTGTTGTTGGCACAGGGACATTAGTTGCACCTCAGCTTCACCACCAGCATTTCTTTTTTCCATAAAGGATTTCTCCTTAAAACAGCCTTACTTATAAAATATGCATCGTTAAAATTTTAATCTATCATATATAACTTCATTTATCCTGCTGAAACTTTTGCATTCTTACAGTTCTTGTACCTGAGTGCAACTTAGCATGGAAAGCTCTCCTGGAAAAGAAAGATAACTTTTTCCGTTGTTCTATTACACAAAAAATTTACTTTACTTACTTTAAGTGCTATTAGCTGAGTTTTTAATTATCTGATATGAACTTGCTTTCCTGTGTTTATTATTTTTGGAAACTTGTTTTGAAGAATAGTCTGTGCAATATACCCTTGGTTATTCTTTACTCTTAAAGAAAATACTGACTGGGTAAACTTTGTACATGAAACAATTGGACAACATGAATATATGACCTAATTTATGAGTGTTGCTTTTTTTGGCACAGCTTACCCCTCATTGAAAGCAGCACCCTGTAACTGCGTTATTAGCTTGGCAATATCCACTGCACTGAAGAGGGAGCTGAAATCTGTGCTTCTCCATTTCATTAACAGTCCAAACTCTTTACAGACCCACACCTTGAGAGAAAAATGAGCAATAAAATATTGTTGACTTACAAAACATGCCAGTCCTTCTTTTATTTTATTTTAAACTGGCATTTTGTCAGTATTGTGTCTGAAGAAACAAAATTAGTATTTCAGGGTTTTCCATGTGCTATTGGTTAATTTAAAATACAGGTTTTGTTCATTAAAGGTTATTAGCTGGATTCTACTTTCATTGGTTAGGCAAGAACCACTCTGATTTCAATAAAAGATATTTTACATATGGGGCAGAAGAAAACTCAGGAAAAAGTGCTACTCTTTACCTTGAAAAAGAAACCATCTTGTCTCTTGTCATCTAAAAGTCAAAGTTTACCCAAAGCTTCTTGCCCCCACACCCAGATGGGATCACACTCACCCTGATGAGAAAGTGCATCAAAGATGTTTTGAGCCTTGTTTAGCAATAGCTTGGTTTTCCCATTATTCTTCACTCTGATGTTTCCCTCCTGCTTTTTACAGGATTGTTAATAGAAGAATTTAAGTGTGTTGGTAAAACTGTGGTAACAAGCTGGTATCAGTGGTAGTGGACAGTGTGTAGCTGTGTTACAGGAAAATGATATCCAGGGGTGATATTTAATGGAGGAGTACAGGCAAGAAGTCCTAATGTGCCCAGCTGAGAGCAAAGTCTGGAGCAGGACAATGTGCTACAGCTGACCAAGAATGAAAGGAATAAAGCAGACTGGCTTTACCTCTGACCAACACAAATGTGTTCAGAGAAACCCAGAGCTATTGCTTTTCCTTCCCTGCTTTTCCCCTCCATCCATTTGCATTCCTTAACAAACAAATCCAGTGTTCACAAAACCAACACCTTGACAGCCCAGCCAACAGGCAGGAACAGTGAGTCATTAGAGAGCAGTTCCAGCATCCTGTAACAGTGCACCAGAAAAAATCTGTGGGAAGGTGAGGTTGCACCTACGATATCCTTGTGTTTCATTTTTCAGGGAGCTCGTTTTGCAGGTGGGGGCTGGCAGGACTCTCCCTGTCGCTGTGTGTGCCCAGCATGTCCTGCACAGCTCCTGCCACAACCAGCCCTCCTTTATCAGGTACAGGACACCAAGAGGGTTCATTACGTGACCAAGCCTGACACAGACCAAAGCACAGTTGCCACCTAATCCTGTCTTAAAAAGGAGGTGGCTGTGTTGTGAATTCACAGCCTTGGGGAGCAGTTATCCACCATTCATGGCCCAGCAACGCTCAGACACTTACCTGCTGTAGGAGGGACTCATTTTTCTTACAACCAACACAAACACAAAAGATTCTCTCTGACATTTGGGAATTTTCTGGGGGGGAGGGTCCACAGGGAAAGAGAAACACAACTGTTTGGATGGGAGGTGCTACATCCTTTAGCTTTTTTACCATGGCTAGGCACTATATGATTGAATGAGGAAATTCCAGTGCCAGATGAGTCCAAAAATAAAATTTGGCTGCAAGAGCTTTATGATGATGAAGAGCATACACGCTCACTTGATCAGTTATGTCTATCTGAACTGACTTTGTGACACATTAACAGTAAGGTTTTGTAATATTTGAACATAATTTTAATGTACCTTCCAGTATCACATCTGCTTCCTACTGAAATGAGACAATAATGGCATTTGGAACAGCAAGTGAAAGGCACGGGGACTGTGTACACAAACTCTAAGTGTGACAGAGACCATGACCAGACCAAGAAACATGTCCAAAGGAACACTGACCCCTGATTCCCTTCCTCATTCCTTACAGACACACCAAATCAGACTTTGGGATGCCCAGTTGTTTGGTGCAGACACACGTTTTTACTCTGGAACAGATTAATCCTTGATTTTGCTTTGCACAAGGGAATCCAAAGGGATAACATAGAAAATCTATGCAACAATACATCTATTTTTTGAGGCATACCGGAATTTAAATGGCAGCATTTCTTCCCCTGAGTGTTTCTGTTGCCTTGCAGCCTCGGAGCATTGCACATTCCAGCTGCTCCACTTTTGTTCTGCTGGTTTGGTCCTGCATCACTGGGATGGCTCGTGACCAGAGGCATTATGCCTTGCGTAGTTCCCAATTCCTTCCTGCTTTTGGGAACATCCTGGTTCTCCTAAGTTTCTTTGCAGGGCTAAATATCTCCCCAAAGGAATTCTTCCCTGCAAGCCCGCAATCAGTTCTCATCAGCTTTGGCTTCAAACCACACTGACTGCCAAGCTTGCTTCTTGGCAGGGAGGTAGGAATTCCACATTTTCTCATTCCCTGGTCAGGTGAGCCAGCCTCTGAGAGAAAAGTAAAACTGTGTTTTCATTCTGGTGCTGTATTGTACTCTCTCTTAACCCAAAACACATTAGGAATGATGTGAGGGACAAACCAAAATTACTTGGCAAAGGCATTAATGAAATCCGTGCCGTTTGGTGTGTACATTTTCAGCGTCTGAGGGCAGGCCACATGCAAAGTCCAACACTCGTTCTTAAATCTTGGGAGCTTGTTCCAGGCCTACCAGTTTATCATAGCCCAAGAATTCGGCTTTGTAAGAGAGCCTGGAGTGGTGAGTGGCCAGTCCTGGAGTCTGCATGGGAGAACACTGCGGTGTTGGGAACACTTGTCATTTGGTTTGTCGGAGACACTTCAACACAGGACATGGAATTCAGAGGGGATCGTGCTCTGTAGCCAAGTGAAACCTTCTTCTTCCTGTGCTGACTTAATTAACTGTTGAGGAAAAGAGCCATTTGCTCATACTGAAGAAAAGTGCAGCCCTCATTTCTGATAATGCTCAGACCTCACAGTGTGCTGTGCAACACACACACAAAGCAAGTCCTGCCTCCGAAGCCTTTGCAACCTGAACTCCTTAATTTACACATATAAAAGCTATGGCCACTGGGACAGACATCCTCTCCAAGGTATGTTGCCTTTCTGACTTGTTTAGATAGTTGGTAAGGTTCTAGTTCTCTCTCAATTACCAAACCAGGAAAAGTTTTGCTTGTCTACCTCTGCGAATTCTGTGAAAAATTAGGGTGCAAATGTGGTTTAATTGCAGCTCCTCTATGCATTCACAGTCTGGCTGTTGCTAAGACAACATGTGATTGAAAGACATAAGAAGGATAAAAAGGCATCTCTCAAAAAAGTGATATGGAATGGAAACAGTAAAGAAACAACACAAGTTCATCCTAGGGCGGTTCTCTGACCTTCTCTTCAGCAATACAGTTAAGCATTGAGTTTTGCTAAACTAAGGGTAGAACCTGTTACCAAAATATTCTAAGGACAGTTTTAATAAATATCAGTTGTGCAAACACAAGCACTTGATTTGTGTACACAGGTACCTGCTTGTCTGGGAGGTTCCACGTGTGCTTTGCTTTGGTGCTGGAATGAGAACAGACTTTTGGTATCACATAACAGCACATGGGGTGGGAGATGTGTTCATGCTCACAGGAGGGATCTTCCAGCCATTCTGGGACCAACACAGAGTATCACAAGGACCATACCTGGCTCCTGAAACAAAGTTTCTGCAGTCAAGAACGTACCTTTGATTCCACCAGTTGTTCAGCTCCCACTGGTTGCTGTTTCAAGTAAGTGTGTTTGGGAAAGACAAGTGGATGCCATGTAAGGTAGAAGACAGCAAGTTACATGTATTCAGGAGCAGTAACCACTCTTTGGGACTGCCAGTCTCCTCTGCATTTTTGACCTCAGTTGCTAAGTGACAATGTTTAAGGCAAGATAAGTCACCTGCTATAGAGGCGTTTGCAGCCACAGGCAGGGATAATTATAAAAAAGGTGTCAAGTCAGAGCAGTGATAGCATCATGCCCAACAGATTTGTTTTCTTCTCATTACAGAAGGGGACAAACCACATAATCTTCTTTTGGAAATCCTTGGTTTTCTGCATAAGGGAACATTAGTTAAACACTGGAGCTATTTCTGTGCTGCCACGTTTTTAATTCTCAGCCTCGATGGCAGCGTGGTGGCACATGGAACAAGCTGTGCTCTTCTGGTTCTGTGTGGCCCAGTACCAGGTAAGCATGAAAATCAAATTAATAGTGCCTTTTAGCATGGATTTTCAGAGGGATTAAACTGTCACTTCTAAAGTTTTGTTGGAGAAAATGATAAAGAAAAATTTTGTCAACCCAAGCTTAATGGATGCTACAGTGCCAGGCTGAAGGAGCTGCTGCACAAACCTGCTCCGTGCTGTGCTCCTGTTGATCCACAGGCTGGTGCTGAGAGCTCTGGGGGAATAATGGCTCTTTGACCCTGCCTCGAGGTGGGAGCCCTATTTTAATAACTGAAAGGTTGCTGGAACAATGTCATAGGAGGGCCAGGCAGTCCCAAGCTCTGCTGCGTATCAGGCTGTGGTGTTTACCAGGAGGAGGGCCTGGCAGTATGAGCAGGATTTGCACTGACTGCTTGTTGGGTTGGGTTTTTTTTTTTTTTCCAAACACAGTTCCACTAATTTTCACCCTTCTATTTTGTTTGGCTTTCTCTTTTAAGAAGAGTTGGTAAGTACTTGCCAGTTGGCCAGAAATCATTTAAATGACTGGTTCAGTCAGTAGGCTAAATAATCCATTACCTGCATGGGATAAACGGGGTGTAAAAGGTTCTTTAAAATAAAAATCCTGTTTAGATATTTGTGACTGCCAATGGAGAGGAGATTTATGAAACAAATAATATTTTCTCAGCTATCTTGTTCTTGATTCACTCTGCTTTAGGCCCTCTCCCACTAGGATCTTTATTGCACAACTCCAGGAACATTATTCCTTGAAATTGCTGCTGGCCCAAATCCTTTAGTTATTCCTGTTACTGCAGAAGCATGAGGAGGATCTTCCCACATCATGACATTGCATGTGTTCCAGGCTGGAAATGGGCTATGGGTCATCCAGTTCTTACTGAGCTGCTGCTCCTAGAAACAGCCCCAGACAGTGGTATACACAGATTATCTTCCCAGTAGAGAAAGGCACAGAACATTTTAAATGCTACGATTTTCGAGTGGATTCACCTTTCCCAGTTCTTACTTAGTACCACATTTTGGATTTCTTTACAACTAAGACTATTTTGCACAGATTTTGAAGAACTACATAGTTATTTTTGAGCAATAGCAGTGGAGATGATGGTGCATCTCATTCAGCTTGTCAGCTGGGTTCAAAGCCAGCTGCCACCACCCATGAAGGGATTGGATTTGAGAGCATTACTCCGGAGCACTTGGAAGATTTGACTCAGCTGTGTCAAATATTTTCTCACCTACAATTTTTCCAAATTTGGATTGGAGGTGAGGAAATATAAGGAGACTAGAAGTATCCTAAGGAAGGGGGCATCAGTTTGCCAAGGCATTAAAACACCCATGGTAAACTCAGTTAAACAGAGGCCAAATTCTGTCGTGCCATAAGCCCACATACCAGCAGTGACATGCAGATGCCACCTCTTCCCTCGGGGCACCTGCTGTGTCTGATGCCACTCAGGGCTGCACAACACAGCAGGAGGAGGGGTTGTGGTATCAGGGGTTCTCATCAGCTCTCAGGGCTGTCACCCACTTGCACAGCAAACCAGAATATTGCTTTTAATGTTCCACTCTGTAAATAACAACATTGCTCCCTGGCTTCTGTAAGCAACGTCTCACTAATACAGCAATTTAAGTAATCTCTGAGTACAGACACTCTCACTCCAGTAGTCTCTTTTTTTCTTTCTTAAATGTTTGTTCAAACTGTTCTCAAGTTGCACAAGCCAAATCAGGGTAATTTTCTAAATGACAGCACACTGTAACCTGCAAACCCTGCCTGTTTCCTTGGCTCACTGCACCCCTGCAGATGCACCTCACTGCTGCCACCACGTTATCCCACACCATGCAGATTCCTACGTGCTGCTCGTGGATGTTGGGCAACCTGGAGAAAAGCTGTGGCTGAAATCTGGCCAAGGTGTTGCTGTTTGCTGGTCACTGTCGTGGCCTTCCAGCATTTGCTGAGGCTTGGCCCCTCTCCTGCTCTCTGCAAAGGTTTGCTTGGGGCAATTTTTAGGTTTGGAAAACTGAGAAGGCAGAAAAGACCCAAGAAGGAACTGAGAGAAGGGTGGCAGACTGCGGGGGTGCTGCCCTTCCAGCTCTGCAAGGGGAGAGCAAGAGCAGGATGAGGGATCACAGTCCACAGTGCCCCTGGCTGTCCTTTGAGCTCCCTCGGGATGCTCGTTCAGGAGCAGGGATTGACTGGTGAGAGGACCCCCAGCAAGGGGATGCAAACAGCTCTCCAAGCCTCACGTCACTGTTCCATTACTCCAACACGAGGCACTTTTTGATTCTACAGGGAAGCCTTCCCAGTGCCTTTCTAGTGACCAGGGACTGATCAAACACTTCACGTTATCTGGGGCAGAATCTCACAGATGTTTCCTTGCAGGAACCTTGAGCAGAATAGCAAATGTTTCAACATCACATACAAAGCTGGGCCAGAGCCAACCCTTTATGGTGTTGTTTTGTGTTTGCCTATAGTATTGCATGTGCCTGTCAAATCCGCTTCCTGTCTCGGATATTAGATCTGGGGATGGACAGCTTCCAAATCCTGGCCAGCTCCAAAGTAAGCTGTGCTCCACAAAAATAAAAACAATAGTATCAGAAGAAGTATAAATACTCAGATGAATAACTGTCTCTTTATTATTTCCTGGCTTGCCAGCTTACATGTGTTCCTAGGAGGGGGGCAATTTTAAAAGACATAAGCTAAATTCCTGCTGGCCAAAGAGATGAAAGTCTCTGTTGCTCTCACAGCCTTTGTATCTTACATGTCAAAGTGATATCCAACAAAATATGCATTTAAGAACAATCCTCATCCATTTTGATATTCATAGAACGGGCTTTGGATTAGGTTTGTGAGCTTGCCTGCTGTTGGGAATGTTATTTTGCTATCAGAGCATGATTTCAGACAGATAGGAAAAGTGGTGAAGTGTTACCAAATTGCTTGTGAAGGATGTGGGATATCCAGTCTTAGGAGAAAGAATGTGACAGCCAGATGGGGAAGAAAGTCATGTGTGAGATTGGGGATGCCCATAACAAGCAAGTGGCTGGTGTTTTAAACACCAGGCCTAGACCCAGTGTCTCCTTGGCTTTAGCTTTAACCTTAGTTCTTCAGGAAAAATATTTCCAGATTTGCAACCTAGATTTACTCATTAGGGCTGGTTTAAAAGGAAAAAAAATGTAAAATACAGCAGAATAAAAGTATTGACTAGTTGAACAAAAAGACTAAAAGAATTTAATGTTTCTCATTTCTTAAGTAATTTCTAAATCAAATCTGAATTTTCTGGTCATTTCTATAACACTGAAGTTACAGATTTACACCACTGAGTTGTCACAAGGACAGTGTTTGTAAGACATTGAATTCAGAAAAAGTGCACACCTAATTTAGAGCAGTTATTGCCTTAATTTTGTTTTCAACAACTGCCTTAAACTATATGAACACTACATTTAAGATATTAATAAAGAGAATAAAAACATTAACTGGTGTTCCTTTATGCTATGGTTAACTGGTACTACAATGTTAAACATGCACTGAGATGTCCAGCAGCACACACAGTATTTACAGGCACAATTCCTTTGGATTTTGAGGATTGTCCTTCTAAATCACCCACAAAACTCTGAACTCCACTGATTTTCAGACTGTTTTAGTGATTTGAGCTGGTGGTTACCACCTCTCAGGCTGAGCATGAAGGGGAGGAGGACTCAGAGCACACAGGAAAGCACAAGTGGGATAGTTGCCACTGGGCAAAAACCTCCTGTTACCTCTACCTAAAATTATCATAATCTATTAAAATTTTTTTTTCTGATATTTTCAGGCTGTTCAAAACACATTTGTGCCACAATGCTGAAGAATTAAGTGGAGCTGAAGCAGCAGAAAAGATGGGAGCTGAAGACAGCGTCAAAGGTGAGATGCCAGACATGGATCCCTCACCTGCTCAGTTTTCTAACCTGGAGAATTGTTCATTAGTGGCAGATCACGACCCTTCCCCATCAATTCACGTGCAGTTGTTAAAAGGTTCCATTCTCCCATCCCCTGGTCTGATTTATTTATTTCTCTGGGTTAAAAATGCTGTTTAACAATCTCACACCCCTCTTCCTAGAAAACAGAAACGATTCATTTGAACTGGTTTTTTTTTTTCCTCCCACCCCTGTGGTTCAGGCTCTTTCATGACCATGAACTGGAGGAGTCAGAGAGGTTTCATCTGTCTGCTTTGTGCTTTGCTTTGTGGTGTCCAAGTTAGAAAGATTTTCTATTTCCTGATCATTCTGAATTGCAGGATTTCTGCTTCAATTCCCTATTTGGCTCTGCCCATTATTCTTTTTTTTTTTTTTTTCTGTGTCATTTTATCTTTTCCAAGGCCAACAAAATCCTTCTGGATGACAGCTATTATTTATCCACAGGTATGTTTTTCTTACTACTGTGAAGTTTTTCTTAGTATTGAAGTGAGTAACTTTGCAAACAAGACATTTTTAAAGTACAATGAATGTCCTTCAGGACCAATGTTAGGGTGGATTAGCAAGGACATGATACTTCAAATGTTTTGTTCATGGACTGTAGACAATTCATTGACTTGAAAATGAGAACTAAATTGAGTAAAAAGAAAAAATATTTATTCATCCTAAAGTTTCACTGGCTTTCAGAGCAAGATTTGCTTCCAGAGCTTCAAACCATTAAGAATGTCTGTTGGAACCATCCCCTATACTTAAAAAGTCTGCAGATTCCTCTGAGAATAATTATAGCTCAAAATTCCAGCTAATTTGGTTTCTTTACCCACACCTCTAGATAACAGTAGCTGTCAAATATTATCACAGTTTGGATTTTTTCCCTGGACCACTAAATTACATTGTGCCATCAATGCAGAAGAACCATTTGTTCTGCCAAATACTATTGGGGTTGATGGTGGCTGGCTCTGTGCACTTTGATCTCATCCAGTTGCTGCTTTGTTACTGCACAGGTCAGTCCTGAAGGTAAAATTCCATTCACGCGGAGAGGGATTTTCCCCCCCCTAATTGTGATGCATGTTTGCAGTTAAATTCATGTTCAGTGTATTTTGTCTTACCTTTTTTTAGAAATCCAAAGTTTACTTTTTTGCTTTAGGAAATACAACCTCAGCATCCAAACTCTGTTTTGAAGGTGCAGCCTGGGATAGTGGAAGGTGTCCCTGCCTATGGCAGGAGGTTTGGAACTAGATGGTCTTTAAGGTCCCTTCCAACCCAAACCCTTCCATGATTCCCCCTTCCTTCATGGAGGACTGGTCCAATTCTAAATAATTCCTCCATGAGTATTTCAGACACATGGTCTCCTTTCTGGCAGCCTCCCCTACACTAAATTCTCTCTGGTGCCTGGAACAGCTGCTTATTCCTCCAGCTTGGGCCTTTGAGATGTAAATAGTGTAATCCGACTTCAAGAGGCAAGGAAATATTAGCAGAATTTAATGTAAATATTGTATAAATCATCCCAAAATAGCACGGCCACGGGATCAGCCAAAGACACTAACTGAAAGTTAAACAGACTAAGTAAATATAGACTAACTATATTCCCCTCCTGGAATTGCCTCTGGAATGGATCCAGACAGGAAATAGGTTAAAATGCAGTCTTGTGGCAGCGATATTAAAAAGCCATTGGCCAGTTTGGTGACATTTATAATGAATTTTATGTACTCCATACATTTTTAATACATGCCGAGTTAAATATTATCAAATCTATAAAAAGATTATGGAAAAAATGTCTGGTTTCATATGGGTGGACGCTGCCTGGAACTCTCTCTGTGGGTTTTGTGTAAGAGAAATGTTTGAGAGAGAACATGAAAGAGAAAAATAAAAATCCCTGCACTGCAGTTTTGGAAAACTGTTACTTGTCCATCCAGAGCCCAGAAATCATCACCTATCAAGGCAACAGAATTTCCAAGACACAAACTACAAAGGGGACTAAGGACTGACCTACTAATTCCATCCCTTACACATGCAAAGGGAGAAACATCAATTTCATTGTCTGGTGTGACTTTGTGCAGCTTCTGGGGTGGTGCAGTGGAAGTACAAAAGGACCCTTTTCCTGTATGGATGCTTTTCCAGCAGGTCCCTAATCCTGCTGTAGGAAACATGACAAATAGGAGCTTTGTGCATAGGTGTTAGAAGATAAAAGGTACTCTGACTCACCTAGTGAGAATCTAGGTGTTTGTCTTGATGTCCAAAAGACTATTTTCCAAGGAACTACTTTGTCCAAATTGTCCACATGACAAACAGGACAGGATTTCCTGCCTCCTGCTCTCACACTGTTCCCAGACACAGCAGGAGGTGTCTATGATCCCTCCACACCCAGCATAGCTCAGCTACCCTGCAGATTCAAACCAGAGGCTGCAGGTAAAGTCCAGCACACCCAGAGGGAACCCAAATGGGTCTGGACTAACACAACTGTAATGGCAGAAAAGGCCTTTCCTGCAGTGAAGAAAACATCACAGGCAGGTTTTTGCCTGACTGAGCACCAACTCCAACAAGCAAACCAGCAGATCACCCTTGTCCTCCCCCTCAAGTCTGCCACGAAGCTCACACAAACTGCTGCCCAGAGCATCAGCCCCCAGAGCTTGCCGGCCATGGCAGAGGCACTTCCTCACTCACCTGCTGCCTCTGTCAGCTTCCACAGGACCATCCTCAGGTAACAGCAGCTCCAAGGAGGAAATAAGATCTCCTGAAGGGGTGTATCCACTTGCGATTAATCATCAACCTCCTCTTATAAGTGCTGGGCCCACAGCTGCAGTGATTTAAGCTCTAAGACCTACAAAACAATCTAGAGAGGCACTCCCTAGCTCTTGTGTTGCTCTGTGACCCTGCTGTACCTCCTGTGGTTGCTCAGAAGGCACCTGAGGAGTGGGAGGCCATCTGGGAACCTGGAGTTTGGGAGTCCCCAAGTTTCAGTTCTTTATTTCAACACTAAGTTGACCTCTGGCAGCTCCCTGAGCCCTGTTCTGCTTTGGAAGGGTTGGTCCAGGGCTCTCTACAGAGTGGAGGATCCAAGGACCAGCAGTTTACAAACATCTGCAGGTGCACCCTGGCCAGAGTAGGAGTGTTTCTATTTTAAGTTGCTTAAGTGGTGCCAGAATACACTTCAAGTGCAGTCACCTAAATCCAGAGGTCAACCTCTGGTGTCTGGAACAGTTTCCTGTAAATAACTGCTGCTCTGTCACATGGAAGGGCCTGTGGAGCTGTTTGTGTCAGTGCTGGTGGAACACAGCTAGTAAAGACATGGATGTCTTCAGCACCCTGCTCACCTCTGGCCACGCAGGGATTAGCAGTGGGCGGCAGCTGCAGAGACCAAATTCCAGCTCTGCTGCTCGACATGGGCTTATTTCTTATTTGGGTAACTATCCCACATATCAATTTCTACATCTTTGCTACTTCTAAGGCAGTTTTGGGATCTCCCTTTTCGTAAATTGCTTCCAGGTCTCACACCAAGATGCTTCAGGGCAAAATTGTCCAGCACCTGGAACTAGGAAAGTAAATCCAGGTGGTGGAAGCGGGTCTTGAAGGAACTAAAATTCTACTCTTTAGGGGTCAAGAGACATTGTGAACTTAATGGGAATGATCCCAGTGCAAGCCCTGTGAAACACAGAAGAGAGAGAATCATTTAATTGGTAAAGACAGCTCACAAATCACTGTCTTGTGTAGGTCCAAAGCTTGTGCTCTAGAGAATAGACCTTTTATCAAAACAGGAGATAACAATGTACATCAGGAACAGCAGGAAATTTTATTACAGATCTGAAAAAAAAGATATTTGACTTTTATTTTGTATCTCTGAAACAGAGAAAGGATCAAACTGTTTTATTATTAGGCGTTGAATTATTTATTTTACTCTGCTTAAGCAAACTTAAGCTGGTTTTCAGTTTTTGATTTCCCAGAAAATTACCTCATTTGCTTTTCAGGTATTTCATAATAGATTTCCTCATTATGAGGTATTTCTTCTTAAAAATGGCTTCTATTAAGTGCCTTCCAAATTAAATCCAGTAGAATTATATGCCTTGAGACACACTAAAATGGAAGAATATGATTATCAGCCACCTAAATTGAACTTCTCTGCTATCATTCCATGAATAACATTAGAATTTAGCCTCATGCCACAAAGCCAAAGTTACTTTTTATGTAAAAATCTGGCAAAACACTACATTTCAAAATTAGAATTGATTTATTTGAAGAGTGTTCCTACAGGATGGGCATTGAAGACTTGATTTCAGAGCACAGAAATTAGAACATGTTGCCATTTGCTTCAGTGCTCAGTAATGAAAACAACTTCATCAACATATCTCCCACAGCAGTTTTTGGTGGGATATGCTTTATCCCAAGTGTCCAGAATAACCAAAGGCAGAACTCCTTTAGATACAAATCTCTTAAAACTATGCTCAAGCGGACCAGGGAATCAGAACAGCAAGGGAGAAATAAATACAGGAAGTAATGAAGTTCTGGTGGGTTTTTTTCATTTAGTTTTTAAAGTTACATTCTAAGAATCTAATAGGGCCAGAATAGAATGAAACCTGTTTCTTCTCCCTTCTGCATCAAGCTTTCCATGAAGTCTTTAATCAGGAAGACCAATTCCTAAGCCAGATGTGTATCCCACTGCAGGAACTCCAGTAAAACCAGCACCAGTTCTCCAGAGATCCCCTCTGACACAAGGAAAGATACAATCCATCCCAGCCCAGCTTGACTTCACCTGCAAAGCAGCCAACTGTGTGCTGGGGGGGATTTTTCCCCACTGACACTGGTGGGGAGCCAAGGAATGTTTCCAAAGGCTGATGCTGGAACCACGGGACAGGGACTCGGTCGCTCCATTCCCAGCGCTGCCGTGACACAAACTGGGACAAGTCACTTCCCGAGGTGTCCCAGCCAAAGCAGTGTCCCTGAGCAAACTGTGGCTGGCTTGCACAGACACTCACACTGTGCATCCCCAGCTGCTGCTGAATCCAACAAATGCAGTGAATCAGTCAGTTCTCCAGAGCTGCCCCCAGCTGCTCAGTGGAAGCTGTTCCTCTCTTAGGCCTGGTTTGGGATGTGAGTGCTGGGAAGAGGAATGTGGACGGAGGAATGACGGAGTGCACGAACTCTTGGAGCACTCAGTGTTCTCAGAAATGTAAATAACACCACGAAACACCACATGGGATATGTAAGCTTCTTTAATAATAATAAATTTATGAAGTGGCAGGAAGCCACCACTTTGTAAACCGATTTTACTCAATCACAGTCCCTCTATTGTTTTCCTCATTTAACGTGAATACATTCTGTAATTTGTATGTGAAACAACTACACAGAGATATGTTCTGAACCCCTCTTGCTGATTTCACTGGTCAGAAAAACATTAAACATGCGGAAACAGCACCTTATTAAAACTATAGGCCTTTTCTCATTACATCTCCTTTTCCTAAGCTAAAATGTCTCTGAATAAGCCAAGTCTACAGAGTTTTTTTTACTTTGTCCCGTGTTCTGAGATGTAGAGGGGCCTGCAGAGACGTCTGATAAAACCTCACATATAATAAGTAATTCAGAAGGCTTTGTAAGCAATAGCTGCAGTTGCTTCTTCAGACTAGAGAGAGCTTCTCATGCATTAATGCACTTAGTTAGGTTTTGTGAGGAGCTCAGAGGAGGACATGCCCTCTTCCTGATACAGTTAGTTGAGCCTGGACTCTGCACCACTGATATTGTTCAGCAACTGTGTGCACCAATAATTTAAAAAAAAAAACAATACATCAGGCTGTTCTTATCAGAAACAAATAATAAATCTTATCATGATAGTAAAAAAAAAAAAAATAAATGGCAATTTCTGATGTGTGACATTTTCATTGCTTGAGAATGAATCAGTGCAAAGTGAGGTAACCCACACCCCCAACCCTCGGGGCTGGGGCGCGTTAAACCAGGCGCCGTCTCTTGGAATCCCTCTCCATGTCTTCAGTGGGAGAGTCTCCATTGCACCCAAGAGGAGACACCAAGTTTAGCAAAGGGTCTTCAGATGCCCCTCCAAACAGGGACAGCAACAAAGCCACGCCGTAGCCAGTAGCTCGTTCACCCTAGAACAGAACCAGAACCACACCGTTCGCACCTCAGATTGTATGAACTGAATTTAGCTTTAATTTACCCCCTCACTCAGTCAGAGGAATGATGGTGAAGAGCCACAGCCAACACTGAGGGTCCCTGGCAGGCCTTGTGCTGCTGTATCCTCACTGCTACTGGAATCTGTCCTGGCTGGATTAACCCAACACATCGGCTGATTCACACGAGAACAGAGCTCACACTGACTTGAGCCTGGATTTACACCAGCATTGTTCAGGGCAGGGAATCTTCCACCCAGCCTGAGCAAGGATTTGGAGCTGAAGCTGAATAAACTGGGTTTAAAAAAAAAAGGAGGTAGGGGGAATAAATTGGCTTGGTTTTTAGAAAACAAAATAATATACACAAGTTCCATCAAAGGGAGGAGGGGAAACCCCCAAGAGGGACCATGTTTTCTCTGCTGCAGGTCAGCAGGCAGGATGATCAACTCTGGTCAATCATCTTAAAACAACATGGGTGAAAATGGAAGGCTGGGATTACTGCCATGAACAGAAAGCAGGCAAGTTGTCAAAGTCTGCAATGATAAAGATGTTGCTGATTAAAGTGTCTGTTAGAATATTTTTAGAACCAAAATGAAAAATACAAACAGATGAAACTACCAAACCAAAGAAATTCGCAACAGAGACGACGAGTCAGCTTTTCCCAAGAACTCTTCTCCTCCTGTTTCTGTCCCTCTGAACTGGATGGACACAACTCAGAGCCCCTGCACGTGTCTTTACCCACCACACGAACATACTCACTGCGTGCACGGGCGCAGCAATGTCTATATGGACCCAGACCCCAGGCCAGTCGAAGCCGATGTGGGAAGCAATGAAGAGCCCGGCACAGGAGCTTGGAGTATTGTCTCTGTCCTGCAGGAACAGTACACATACATGGTCTTGTAAGAAAAGAAAATGGCAATGGTTTATTCTGCCTACAGAAAAGGCAGTTATGCAAATCTTGTTCAAAGCTTAATCAAAGGCCCTAAATCAAACCATCTATGCTGTAAATCCTTTGACTCTGTCCCTGGTAGCAGTCCCTGCTCAATTCCTGCTCTGCCCACACTCCTTCCTGCAGTGTTTTTGGAACTTAACTGCACATTGTAACTCTCAAATGCAGCAAGAGCAGCTGCAGCAATTCCTGAGGTCTCTGTCCTCAATTTCCTGGTTTCTCCATTCCCAGTTACAGCCTCTGCTGGTTATGCATGACCTGAGGAATACATGTCTTAACTTCCTAAACAGTCTCCATCCAGGAATGGATTCATTTAGGGCCATATTTAACAGGCAAGCAGCACAAAGACACCTTTGCAGCAGACCACCCCATTTAAAACTGACACTGAATGTCACTGCAGCCACATACAAACTGCAAAGCCCCAGGGAAAAGGCCCTGAAGTCCAGAACAACATGGCCACTTCTGAAAGATTAGAACCCCCAGGAAGAGCTTCCAGCCAGCTACCAGCAGGCCAGCACACTGCCCAGCAAACACATATTTTTAGGTAATAAGGAAATTTAAAAGAAAAAAAATAATTCTTACTGCCACAGAGTTCTTCATATCAGCTACAGCAGAGGTAAATTCACTGAAGTGCAGCTCAGGGCAATACACCAGAGGATGGACCAAGTCTCCACAGTTCCTGCCAGCTTTAACACAAGCCTTTTCCCATTCTTCATTATTGGTAAGGACAGCAGCATGGTACTTTCCTGTAGCAATTCCCTAGTGAGACGAGACAAAATCAGGAAGAAGTCACCTTAACTGTGCCGGGCAGGATAATTCTGTACTATTCTCCCTCACCATCAAGAGCTGCTTTCCATCTAACAAAACCACCAAGAAAAAATGGCTCAGAACTACTCCACAATAAATTAATGCTACAAAGACATTGTAGCTCCTGCTGAATCTTTTAAATTTTCTGAAAATCCATTCTGTGGTGAAAGAGTCTTCATTTGTATGTCCTATTCAAATTGCTGTCCCAAAAACATATTTATTTGTAATTACTGAGTAAGCAAACTCTATCACTTTGCAATTATTCATCCCTAGAAATAAAATTAAATAAGAAACAAATTATAAATAAAAAATCTAAAATGCACACACAGAGGATACCCCAGCAATGTGTGTCCATCACAGTCTGAATGTAACATTGGATTCATTGGAAAGATTGCTTCCTTCCAAACACACAAAACCCAGAAGCCACCAACAAACCACTTTTCCAGTAGGACAACGATGGGAACGGATTCAGTTCAAAGGATTGATGTTTACACCAGTATATGCAACATTCTTGCTTCTAAAATTTGCCACCATTTCTCCTCCTGATATGAACACCAGCTCATTCTCTAGAAAATTACACCACGTGAATAACTGCTCCCTGCCCACCAGCCATTCCAGGTCAGCACCTGAGCTCCAGTAAGAGTGGCCATGTCCAGGATGATGTCAGCTCCAAGATCTTTGCATGCATAAGCTACTCCATCAGCCAGTATCAGTCTGCCTTCTGCATCAGTGTTATTGATTTCCACAGTTCTAGGAGCAAGAGAGAGGGCATTTAAGACAAAAGTGCTTCAGGCTGGGAGTTAAGACTCACCTGCCTGGACTAGAACACTGGAGGAGAGCAGAGTCAAACACAATGTGCTTTCTTATTTGACCCTGACAGTCTGTACAGCTGCTTATTCCCCAGCTCCAAGCATCCAGAGCACACATGGAAAAGGGATATGACAGTACTGTCCTCATGGCAGGGTCTACTTGTTGGGTCTGTGTGATGCTCAGCATGTTGAGCTGGGATTCTACAAATTACTGCCACAGAGGTCACATACTCTGCTTAAAAGAGATTCTGATCCAATGGTAACCTCTGTGACTGAGACAATATGGACTACAGACAGATACAGAACACTGGCTGTACTGCAAAAAAACACCTAAATTTGAGTGACCTAAGGAATCAGCTCATGATACATATTTTGCTATGTATTTACACACCCAACAGAAAACTCTAAGCACACTTAAAACTCACTGCTATGGCTGTCTGAAACACTATCATCAATATTTGGGAAGCTGATTAGGGGCAGGTTCACCATTTACATGGCTCTCAGGTAAACAGAGCCAAAAATCATGTTTGCTCTCAGTTTTCTGGGAAAAGGACAAACACAATCTTACTTTCCAGAGTAAAGAACATGAATGTCATCAGGTCTTGTTGCCCGTGGTCCGACTGCGTTCTCGGCCAGACAAAAAACAGCATGAAGATTGTCTTTAAAACCCTGTAAAAACCACAGGAGAGAAATGGCTTTTGAGTCACATCAAGCTAATTTATTTGGACTGAAATCAATGAGGGATTATGACTTCTTGACAATAATGCCACTAATTTCATGGGAAATCTGTGTTTCTTGGAGGGTGAAGTGGGTGCTGGGTTTTTTTCATGTATCATTCCTGCTGGGAGGCACACAGCATCTTCAACCTGGATTTTTTCCCCCTTAGCCTGCCTTCTTCTGGTGTATCTCATACTGGTTTGCTTTGGTTTAAAATCAATTATGGATGATATTTTAAAATGAATGATGATTTTGTTACTTATGCAGTAGTTGTATTGTGTGGAGGGATCCTGGAACAGACAGGGAGGCAGCAGCCTTTAACAAATAAAAACACAGTTCCTCCTCAACTGGGATAGTTAGTCCTAATAACATTAGATCCTGAGGGAAACCAGGGCCAGTTTTACTGATACTTCCAGTATCAGTTGCCCTTTCCTGAATCTCGTTCTGCCTGTAGCTCTCCAAAAGCAGGATTCACTGTGTTAACATGCAGAATTCAAAAATTTGAGTGTTTTTCTCTTCTCCATTGTGTTAGAAAGCTCACAATAGATGAAATGCATGTTTCTAGGAAAAAAAAAAAAAATCACTTGCTGAATTTTGCTATCCAAAGCCTTTTAAAACCACATTGTGAAACTGTTGAGCAGCATGCAGGCAGGTATTTTCAGAGGATGGATAATAACCTCTGCCCCTCTTCCCACTGAGCTTTCTATCCAACACCCATTCCCAATTCAGTCTCTGTAACAAAGCATAGCTCATTTAAACCTCTTCCAGCTTTTATCCTTAAAATCATTAAAAAACCCCAGTTTTGAAACAGTAACAAGAACAAATACTTCCCACTGCCTATCTGAACACGTTTTCTGCAGGGATGACATTAACATTCTTCTTACATGAAGCTGTAAAATTAAGCACTGAGCTAATTCTTTTGTTTTTACACATAAAGGCACAGATTCTCCAGGCTCAGTTGGCCCAAACATATCAGTGCCTGTTTATTCACTGTTACAGGAATTGTATATGAAATGACAGATCACCTGCATTCACATCTGCTGTGACTGTGAATGGGCTTCTGTCAGTGCAGATAATCACACCCAAAACTGCTCTGGAAACAAGGACTGAATCACTGAAAGAACAACATCCATGGCTTTCCCAGACTCTCCCAAAGCCCTGTGTAAGTTCCAGCTCATGTCCCTTGCAAACCTGTAATTTAACTTTCTGAAGGACTTAATTATGGCAAGGTAGTCGTTCTGCCTAAGATGCAGCTCACACATCTGGTTTCAATTTTAATTCTCTGCAGATAACTGCGAAGTTTACAATCTTTCCACATCAAACACGCTGCCAGGGCCAAGGCACAGAGCTAAACTATTGGGAAATGGGAATTTGGCACTGATCAGCCCCTGGATGAAGCTTCCATCAGATCTATGCATTAATCTGCAGCAGTAAATATTCTTTGAACTTTGGATACTCCTTGGAGGCAAGAGCTGCTCTGTCAGCAAGACTCAGTCATTGGATTTGTGGAGAGGGCAGAGTTTTATTGGCGGCAGCCACTTTTCCCCAGTTCATATTGTTAAAGTGCAATATGCATTTTTTAAATTCTTCATATTTCAATACCTGGCTTCTTCTCAGCTCCCCCACTACTTTCTGACCACAGAAGCAAACCAACAAGCAGCTCCTGGTGAGACTAGAGCTGCCATCTCCCCAGTAGGTTAATATTAGACCTGGCACAGGATTTGGAACATGGAAAGACTTCATATCCCAGAGTTGCTCATCCCCTTCTTTGCTAAGGTGACGACAGCTGCCCCAAATCCCACAGCTTAAACAAAATCAGCACTGGATAACTCAAGTAAAGATCTGATTCAAGGAACTAGAAACCACTCAATCCACAGAACCAACTCCGAAATTCAAGAGAGACTCTTGAAAAAAAAATAAATCAGCACTCAAGGAATTTCTCACAATTCTCAAGATCCCAGTAAAGATGTGAAATATTTTCCTGAAATAGCAGAGAGAATGGTGGCTCCAGCTCACTCACAGCAGTGTCAGGTCAGACCTTCAGGATTAGACCGGCCTCCATATCTGGGAATACATCCAAAAGCCAGACTGCTCCTTGGCAATGCTGGGATACATGATATCAATTAACACATTTTACTTACTTGCTTTACAGTGGCTTTGAAGGCACCCAAAATAGCAGCTGCTCCACCACAGTCTCGTTTCATTCCAGGCATAGTAGTCTGTTTAAACAGAACCATAGAATATTTTTTTCTCTTCAAAAGAGAATTTCACAGTAATGCCTGCTAGAACTAGTGTTTCTGATGCTTCTGTGACACTGGTTTTGACAGTGCTCAGCTGCAGCAGAAACAAGGGACATGTGCATCTATTTATTGGTGGATCTGGCCTTAGAACTGAAAAATACTAAACCTCTGCTGCTAATTTGTTAGAAAAGTAAAATCAAAAGGGTTGTTTACAAGTTTCACACTGAGGCTAACTCCAGTGGGTTTTGGTTTAATCTCTGAAATCAGAAATTAAACATCTTTGTTTCTAGCTTTCTCCTAGCAGTGGGCAACATTTAAAGGGCAAAATATCAGGTTGCTATTTAATTGCTCTGTAAAGTGTTCCTTGGTCTTCACCCCTAATAGTTTGTGTCCATATTCATGACAGTAGATCAAGCCTTTACTCAAAAAAATGTCCTTTGGTTTCCTACAGACATGAACTGAATTATTTTCATCAGAAAACAACACTGTAAGTAAAGGCAGCAGCAGAACAAGTATTTCTGTACCTTTCCCTTAATGCTGAGTCCTCCAGTGTCATACACAATACCTTTGCCCACCCAAGCAATGGTCTGTGTTGCACCATCTGGAGTGTGACTGAGAACTGCCAGGGCTGGAGGATGCAGAGCTGCCTTGCCAACTCCATAGATACCTGGAAAACAGAGAATTAAACCATTGGTGGGGAAGAAAGACTGTGGGGAGCACCTGTGGCTGTTTTCTGTAAAACATCCTGGAATATTATGGGTGATAAAGCTGTTTAAAAAAATGTGCAAATAAAATATTACAGCAGAGATGGCAAAACATTCCAATTAAATGCTAGGAAAAAAGTGGAATATTCAACAAGATATACCTCCAAAGCCTCTCTCTTTCAGCTCCTCATCTCGGATAATGGTAGGAGTAATCCCAAGATCCTTGCCAACTTTTTTGATTTCCTTAATCATTGAAAGAGAAAGGACATTGTCAGTCAGTCATCAGGACACATCTGTGCCTTTCCACAAGCATGGGTACCCAATTAAAGGGTTTGTGTGATTTTTGCATGCATACACATACAAACATTCACAATTTTGGGAGTGGTGTAGGTTTTCCAATGGCCTAATTCCACTGAGACATCCTTGCCTTACTATGGCATGAAATACAAATTTGACCTTTAAGCTCTGCCAGTAAAAGAAATCTTCAGAGGTAAAGGCCAACTGTTCACTCTGTTGGATCATGATGCAATAGGACAGGAATAATTTCATTCTCAACAGCTTTACGGATCCTTATGATAAAGCTCATTTGGGAATATGTCAACTGTCCCATAATTTCAGAACCTTATCACCATTAGTCTTAAGACAAGAAGCCAGTGTATAACCAAATCAAGAACTCCTGTCTTCTGCCTCCCAGTGTACTGTCCAAGCTGTACACTCTGCCTCCTTCCAGCTTTGCAAAGTTCTACAAAATGTTAAAGGCCAAAGAAACAGCCTCAGCATCTCTGGTTTGATGTGCTTCCCACTGCTGACATACAGGTTTTGCTAGGAGACAGCTACAGTAGGTTTAGATTACTGTAGTCTAGACTTACAATTAGTAACTCTTACTCATCAGGTGCATTACCCACCTCCAGGAAGTTATCTGTGTTCATCTCATTGCACGGGGTGTCCACGATCCGAGCAGCCAGCCTGACTCCCTCTGTAGCACTTGCCAGGCACTACAGAAAGAAGGGAGGACACCTGAGGAGGGGCCTTGGCTTGGCTGGGTTTTGGCACAGCTTTGCCTTCAGCCCTGTGCAGCCAACACCAGATGTGTGGTTCCTCTGAAGCATGTTAATGCTTAACTGCAAGCACCAAAGGCACTGCAGAGTATTAAATGATGTTAAGCAAGCTAACCATTACTTTTTGTATGAGTCAAACTTTTCCATGTGCTCTAATTTCTAAGCCACTGTGTTCCTTCCCCCAGTGAACTGATATCACAAAATTAGTAGACTTCTCCACTATCAGAGGAATACCAGGAAGGCAATGTGAGGTGGAGGAAAGAGAGATAAGAGGAAGCTAATTTAGGAAGTCACAGTGAGCTTATGGGCTGCTCAGGTTGGAAACCTGCAGAGATTGTGTAATCTACAACATGGGAAACTGCAGAGTTTGTACATGGCAGGCAGAGGGGCTGAGGGCAATAAAGATTACTAAAGCAACACATTTTATATGGCAGGCCCATGGGGAATGTGGAATATTTTATATTTGTGTTAAACATGTCTGTATCTGTTTCCTCATCCCTGTGGCAAAATGGTCTGACCTTCACCTGGACTGAGTAAAAACTTATCTGGGCAAGAGTGGGCAGAATCAAAATGGTGAGCATGCCAAAGCTGCCTCCTTCAAGAAGGTTCCTTCTGGAAAAAAAAGGACAATAGGGACACAAGACACTAAGCTTCAACTTTTAACCCCCGTGAATCAACAACTTGAAGCTGTAAGACTAGGGGGAAGGAAACTCTGTGCAAGCTCTGCAGGAGCCACACTACACTGAAGACCACACACAGCAGATGGGCAAGTCAAGATGGGTTTCACAGGAATCTGAGGTGTTGCACAGTCACTTGTGCTGAGGTACCTGAAGTTTGGCTTGGCCAGACCAGCCTAAGGACTCCACACATTTTCTATCTCAGCAGACTCATAAATCTTGGCTTGCTTTGGAATGCTGCCCGATTCCCTACAATTACTTTTGATTGCTTCACTTTCCCTAAAGGGATAAGGACCTCCTCAGGAGCCAAGTTTGGTCTGGAGTGATTCCCCCTTAAGGTCATGCAGGTAAATGGAGGTGATCTGACCCAAAGGCCAAGCCCCAGGGGAACAGCAGGACTTACAGAAATGAGCTGTGCCTGTGTTTGTGTTTCCAGAGTACTCCAGAGAACCTGGATAATGGCAGCCTTTAATAAGTGCCTTGTAAAACTATGACAATCCCTGCTAGTCCTCACCATAAAATCTCCTGGACAATGCAATAGGTGTAAAATGCAAGTGTCAAGGGAGAGGTTTAGATAAAAACACCCTACCGCATGCCTCTTCCGTGTTCTACCCTGGTGCTGGTTGAATTTAGGGGGTGCAAACTCAGTCTGGAGGAAGCCAGACATAGTTTTGGCATTGACATCAAGGGGAAGAACAGGAGGTAGAAATAACTGCAGCTTCAAGTTAAAAATAACCCAAGTGGTTTGGAATCTACCTATCTGAAGGAACTATTTTTGACACCAGTGAACTGCTTTTTCTGATTTGGGGCATGAAAAAATTGTGTGACCAACAGTTGTACTCATAGCACGCCTGTCTCTGCCACTTTCCTGAAAAATGGTCTGGCACCATTTGCTGGGGCCAAATCAGTTCACAGAGTAAGGATCAAGTACAGAGGAAAAGATACTGAAAAAAAAAGTACCCTAAAGCTGCAATTCCGTGAATTTCAGATGCAGCAACACCAAATCCGTTGTCAAATCCACTGCCTAAACTTTTATGGGATTTGTACAACCTCACTGATCAGCTAATGCAGCATCCCTCTGTACTGAAGCACAGAACCTGGAGCACTGAACAGGGAACTCCCTAAGAGCTTAACAGCAAACCTTGGAATAGCTTTTAAGTTTATGGATCTTGAAGAGGAACAAAGAAAGTGAGAAGCCCAGGCACAGAAGGCAACGTAATATTAAAGGCTAAAAACACACTATTTGCACCTATGATATACATACTTCCTTGTGCTATTTGTTTGGTGTTTTCCACCTCTGAAATCTAAATTCCAAATAATATCTTCAGCCTTTGCTGCACTAATATTTCAATATTGCTACAAGTAATAGTTCAATATTTGCCCTCACAGGTGCTGCAAATGGATCCATTTCCAGGAACTTTGACCTAGGATAATTTATGATTTTAGATACAACACCCACTCCATATGTAGCTCGAGGCAGATGTATTTGTGCACGCAACAAACGGAAGGAAAAAAACATTTCAGGGAATAATGGGAAAAAATGACAGAAAACCCCACAAAACTCTTACTTTAAGTGTTGCCACTTCTATTGGTCCGTTGTTCTGTCCAACCAGGAAGAACTCCACTGTGACAGTTTTCTTCTCCGTGCGTCTGGACGCGCTGGAGCGGTGTGTGAACAGCGGGAAAGCCCTGGCCAAGGCACAGGCAGAAGCGAAGACTTCAGACCTCTCACAGACCATCTGAAACACCAGCCAGCAGGGAAACACGTCAGACAACACCAGGGGATGTGGGAGACGGCCTTTAAAAGGATCTGTTACCTGGGGTATTATTGGTGAAGAGGGAAAAAACGGAGGTGGGTGGGAAATAACCTATCTCTGAGTCAAGACGTGCTCATTTGTCATGTTTTGCATGGATGAACAGACCCACACTGAACTGGTTCATTCCCATATGGAAATGAATTACACTGTTGGACTGTGTGGGAATTAGTACAGCCTTATAAGGGAGCTGGACTGTTTTAATTACACTACTGCAATTAACACAGGTTAGCTAAGAGATCAAGACCAAAAAAAAGGCATGGGAACCACCAATATGTGCTCAAAACAAATGAAACGAAGACAAATTTTATGAGAATGTGGCTAATATTAACCCAAAAGCTTTTTAACAGGGAGAATATTTTTCTGAAGTTCATTACAGAAATTACCAATGGAAAGCAGTTTTAACTAAACATTTTCAAATTAACACCAAGGGTAAAAATTAAGTAGAGTAATTACTCTTGCAAATAAGTTTTTCAAGTGAAGAGTATAATTAAATTTTTTTACTGGCACGGATTGCATGAGTCTGACAACCTACAGATCTGATATAATCTGGAGAAGCCATAGAAACAATCAATTCATCAGGCTCATACAGAAGATGACCAAAGCAGTCTAAGAGCTTGTCCTGCAAAGGACTCATACTGGAGCATCAGTTTGCATCAGGACTTTTAGAACTCACTGAATAACACAAACAAGGCACCTTTCACGGGTTATGTGATACACTCATTGCACCCTGCATGAACCCTACATCAATCTCCCAAAGCATTGTGCTAACATCATGAATTCCAGTTTGGAAAAAGCCACCAATGGTTCCCTTTGCATGGGTATTCCTAGTTGAAGATGTTCCATACATACCCAACCTTAATTTCCCCCAACTGCTTGAGCATGCCCAGGCTACTGCAGTCAGGTCTTGCTTACGTGTCAGTGCAAAACCACTTGTGTCAGTGTAATTACATGGGCAAAACGTGTCCACCTCCAGTCTCCTTGGAGACAGCTGAAATCCGGGGAAAGTCGAGAAAACACTCAACCAGACATTTCACCAGGGACATTTTCACAGCCACTTACAACGATGCATCTGTTGACACCTCCCGGCAGGCAGTTTCTGACCAGGCGGGTGATGAACTGCGCCGCAGACGGGCTGTTGTGCCGGCTCACCCTGGACGGCAGCGCGGCCACCGTGGCGTAGTTCAGGTAGAGAGGGCAGCTGTCCGTGGGGTTTGGGTTCAGGGTGCTCAGAGCAGACTGCCATATCTGGGGGGGGGGGGGGAAAGAAGAATTTAAAGACAAAGAACGGTGTCAGACTTTTCTCTCCATCTCGTTCCCACTATAGGCACTCTTTTAATGACAAGGATTTCAGGTGCTGGAAACAAAGAAGCTGTGTGTGCACTTTTAAGTGCAACACCCTCTGAAGTGAAAAGAAACAGGAAATTTGACAAACCTGTTTATTAACCAGAAAATACAAACGTACTTTCCATTACAAGCATCTCTTCTAAGCCATATGAACCACAATTTAAAACCACACTATTTAGTGCAAAGGCTGCTTCAGAGCTTCAAGTTGAGACAGTTTTCCTACTGATAAATAGGACTGATTTACCAGCCCTGAACTACTGTTTCACATAGCAATTTAATTAAAACCAAACTAACCCAATGAAGGTAAATATTGTCATAAGAGACTACGGAGAGCCCTGCAAAATAAAAAAAAACCCTTGCCAAACACCCAGCGACCTAAAAGCCGCAATGCCAAACGTTCATCATTTCACCGCAAGCCATCACCACCACCTCAACAAACAGATCCGCAGTGGCTGAGGAGGGAGGGGGCTCTTAACGCCAACTGCGTCCCCTCGCAGGGGGCAACGCGCCTTCCCCCGCCGCGGTGGGCACAGGGGATGCGGGACCGGCTGCCCCGGGCGCAGCAACAGGCTCGGGCCGGACCCGCCGAGGATTCCCGGGGCTCGAGGCCGGGTCCCCAGGAATGCGGCCACCGCAGCAGCCGCGGGCCGGGATCCGCCGCCGCCCCACGCGGCCGCCGGGGCCGGGCGGACACGCGGCGCGGGGCCCGCGGGCGGTGCCGGGGCTCTGAGGGCTCTGAGGGGACGCGGCCCCCGCGGCGCGGCCTCACCTCCTCGGTGACCCGCGGCTGCAGCTTCCCCCGCAGCTGCGCCCAGGGCAGGCGGTGCAGGTTGTGCAGCTGCCCCAGCACGAGCAGCGGGCGGCTCTGCGGGTCCGCCTCGCCCGCGCTGGCCTGGAACTGCAGCTGCACGTTCGCCATCTTCCTGCCCGGCCCGGCCGCTCCGCCCCGCCCGGGCCCGGCTCCGCGGGGCGGGGACGCGCCGGGTCACGGGAGCGCCGGGACACGGCCCCGGGACAGCGGGCACGGACCGTGCCTTGGAGTCAGCTGAAATGGTTGGGTTTAAACGTAACACGGGTTTTATTCTAATTTTTTTTTTTTTTTTTTATATTTGCCTGGCGCCTCCTGTTAATGTTTGGTCAGTAGGCAATTATCATAGGAGACCCATCAGGGTTCATCCTGTCCAGCTGCTGGCCCTGCACGGACACCCCAACAATCCCACCCTGTGCCTGAGAGCCTTGTCCAAGCGCTCCCTGAACTTCCGTGCAGTGGCCACTTCCCTGGGGAACCTGATACTCGTTGATCTGCATCCAGGAAAGCCGGGAAGGTCCGAGCAACAGAAAGGGAGGAAAAGTGAAACCTGATGCATGTAATAGAAATACATCTAAAAAGAGAAAAAAAAACCCAAAAAACCAACAAAACAGAAAACAAACCCCAACAAAACCTAGGCTGAATTCCAGGAAAAAAACTTCCATACAGTTAAGGTCTTACTCGGTCTCTAAAGTGACATTATGGAAACTATTGCCTGATGCATTTAGAATTGCTCTGAATAAAAGTTGTAGGAACATCTGTTGCAGAGGTGGGTCGTTCATCCTCACAGACGGGACGGTAACTCAATAAACAAGCTCCAACTTTAACGAGTCTTTACCGAGCCACAGAACACGCACTGTTCAGGGATTCACTGTTATCCCGAGACATTTGGACAGTGTGGGAGATAGGAATGACAGTACACACAGCAATTCAGGATTGAGGCATTCCAAGGATTCTGCCAGGCAGTAAACTCCCAGTCATTGAATGTTCCTGCTACTGTCAGAGTACAAATACAGCACATTCCCGGAATCCAGTGCCTGAAAGGCAAGCAAAATGGTAGGAAACACTCACCTAGCCCAGAATCCTTCTTTTGTCAGTTAAAGACAGCAGAGGAGCGTCCTCATGAAGGGAATAGACTGAGGAAATCAATCCTACCTACAGAAATTCCCTGTGAATGTCCCACCAGCAGCAGCTGTAAACATTTCTATTTGTACGGGCCATGGCAGAAGCTGCAGCCAGGACCTGTCTTCCAATGATTGATCCTCTACAAGTACTTGTGGAATCAAGCCACTAAAACATCATCTTGCATAATCCATCATAATTAATATGCAAAATTATAATGAATTCCCTGTTTTAATGGCTTTTATTCAAGAAGGCTGTTGGGTTTGGGGTTTATTTTATAGTAAACGTACTTTTTTTCCCAACAAAATTGGTTTCACTGCCACCTATCCACAAACTTACACTTAGGAATGCTGTACCAAAAGCAAACTTTCCAAAGATTTAAGCAAAGGAGTTAAGATTTTTAAGTGGTTCATAAAAGCAAACCTTAAATCAAATCAACACAATCCAGGCAATCTCAGTAAACACCTCACCAATTACAGTTATTCAAATTTTTAGCACATTCCAAAAATCACCAAGCAAAAAACCAATTCTTCTGTTTTACTTTTCAATTTCTAGAGAAAACCTGCAGTAGAAATAAATTTGCTATTACAGTGCTTTTAACGCTGTCCTTCCTGCATATGACTCCAACTGATTTCTGTAAACAAGTAGCAGCTCATTTTTTGCATGCTTACATGCATTTTAATGGAGAGATTCTGTACAAGCCAATGGCTTTATAGGCCATTCCCTCAGGTGAGGAGCCACAGATTCTTGGGAGATGCTCCAGCACTGGTGTTCTGTTCCTTTGTAAGGAATCAGAGCTTCCATACAAGATGAGAAGAATCCAACAACCACGAGGAGGCCACAACCTGCAGCAGAGAGGGCACCGGCTTTGTCTGGTCCAGAGGACTGGACACACACAGGGCTGGACAGAAGCACAGTTCAGGCAGCTCCTGCTCTTGGAACACCTGAGTAGGCAGTAGCTGCTGTGGATTTTTGGGCTCTCACTGCCCAAAGGCACACACCCCACCCCTTCTTTAGGAGGCCACATGGAGAGAGTCCCACAAAGCACAGCATCAGGGTTTGATTTAGCTGCTGATGGTTATTGAGACTGACTCAGAATAAGTTACACACCTGCAATGATTTAGAAGCCTGGTGTGGGTTTTCTTCCTCTGTATAATCAGCTTCAATAAATTCCAGCTCGAGTTACACAGGACAATTGACATCTGAGTTTAACCTCTTGTTTGATACATATTAAAAATGCATTTCCTTGTACAGAATTTGGATAGAAAATAGGTTGCCAGTTACTTCAGTGGAGTTAGGATATCATTGCCATAACTCATGGGAAATAACTCTTGACAATGCAAGTTTACATTGTGCTACAAAAGTTTTGTTTGTTTTTTTTTTTAGATATTTCATGTCACTGCCACTTCCATTTAATTATGAAGAACAGAAATGCATTAACATCACGAAAGTATGTTTCGGTTTATATTTTTTTTAAAAAATGAATAATTACCCACTTGGGTTGGAAGTGTTTTATTACTCCTTCAGATTCATTTGCCATGATAAAATGTCAAAAGCACCGGTCAAGACAGAAATAAATAACACGATCTCATGTTAGAGAAAAAGTTGCAAATACAGTATATTAAATTATAGCAAGATGCTGCTTCACACCAGCTGATGCAGACAGCACGAGGGAGACAGTAGTTTTACTCACGATCATTGAAAAGATCTATCACCAGAACAGGGGAGCTGCACACCCAACCACAAGCCTCAGTCCTCCTTTTACCTATTTACTTTACGAATTTAATGAAGAGTTTGAAGTGGCAGTTTTGGAAGTCCAACATCCCCTTTCTCTAGCGGTAACAGGAGTGGTACAAAGCTTTTCATAAGCCCCACAAAAAGCCAAGGCTTTCACGTCTTTGCAGTCTTTGATTTCAGGTCCGTTCCTGAAAATGGTCAGTTTAAAGCCACGTCTCAAGTCCTCCTTTAGTAAAGAAACTCCAGGCAGGCAACACATGCAACTTCAATAGTGTTATGGAACTGCATTCAGGGGTTGGAGCAGAGCATCTCTGCAACTGTACGGGGAGCACTTTTATCTGTCAGAAAATGAAGGAAGTTACAGTCCCTCTGGGAAAAAAATAAAAAATATAAAAAAGCCATATTAAAAATATTAAGGCAAGGCCACTACAATTGCACACCACTTCAGGCCTGAATTAAATCAGGAGTATTCTATTACTTACATGTTGCCCTAATTCCTGTTGTATGGCCTGCAGCAAAGTTTTCCACTGAAAAAAATAATGAAAAGAACCCCCAAATTCTCCACTGAAGGCCTTGGAACATGTCACTTGCATAACACCTCCCATGGTCAGTTAGAGACCATAAACACGTCCTCTTCCAGGCAGACATTTGAAAGAGAATCTTCTGCCAGGGAAAATGATGTAATATCTACTGTAGTGAAGTCACTTCCTGCACAAAAAACATAACCCATATGGACAAAATGCACTGTAAAATAAAGAGCTTTTACACCAACTGAAGTTTGAAACATCTGAGACCCACTACAGAGAGATTCTCTTTTTGGGTTTCTACTCCATTTTTTTCAGTTTAACTTCGCCACTGCTTTCATGTAATGCTTGTATTTTAAACTAAAAAAAAAAAATGATGCATGAAAAGATATATGATCATTCTGGTAAGGAAAATCATTCCCATGATTACTCAAGCTCAGAAAATTTTTTAATTAACTAAACATGTTAAATTATGCCAGTGATTACATCTTGTTATTTACAAGATCAAGTACCACTGATTCTTAGTAATGGGGCAGTATCTAAATTAAGATCACAGGGGTTGGATTACATTCTGGTTGCTAAAATCTTTCTGTTTTAGCTGTCTATCCAGTTCTTTGGAATTCCGAGTGTGGAAGAAAGGGGATCAAATCAAACAATTTTGTGCCTCGACATTTTCTACACCTGGATCAATTTTTGATATCTAGTCCCATTGACTCAGTAACATGGTTTAAATTTGAAACCTGTCACAATTATGACATAAGAATATAGAAGACAACACATTTTTGTTCACAGTAACACACTAATTACTGTACTCACTGGTAAACGTCAGTTTTTAATAATTTTTAAATACTGTATTTTCCAAATACCTCAGCATAGAATGCCAATTTTTTTGTGGGGGAGCATCAGATTTCCTGAATTTTTCCACATAATCCTTACAAACACCTCACAGATCACCAAACTTGGAAGAATTCTACAGAAACATTGCACAGACGTTGCACCACAAGGGCTCGTACATTCAAAGGCAGCTTTCTGGAGTGCAGGTCCATCCATTCACATTGGGAAAAAAGTTCACAGAAACTCCAAAAATGAGAAAATGAAGCGAAACCTAGTGTGACTTTACACCAATAAGAACAACAATGAGGACAATTACTATAACAAACAAAATTAAAATAACGAGCATCTTCCGGTTCTTCTTTTGATATTGCTCTGCCTGTAAAACAGAAAAGGAGGAGTTAATACTTAGATTTCTGCAGAGCTGAGGCACAGACTCTTACTTGGTATAAGTGAAATACATGTGCTCCAGATGGTTCTTTGGTAACCTGACATTCCATACAGTGTATACTGCAAGCAATTCCCACAAAATAACTCTGATCTGCACCACACACTCCAGTGAATAAAGCCTGCACTGAAGTCACATTTACCTGTGTTAAAGAGCAGACTCACTTTGAGATAAGATTCCTGTTTTATATTTGAAGGTCATTAAAATTCACAACAAAACTTCATTTTTTTAATAGGCATCTTCGTTGGACCTTACCCAGCTGTGCATTTTCATTTAACTTCAATTAGCACTGAAAGCTTTCTTTTTGATTTGGTTCTCAGTTTTCTGCTTCTTTCCTTCTTTCTTCTAACCATATTTTCTCATCCCTTGCCTCTTTTTCCCAGGGGAATTAAAAGGGCACAATGTGGAGAAAACTCTCCAAAAGCCAAATGAAAGTCTGCTAATAGAAGCTAAATGGAACAAAGCTTGCATTTAATTTTATTTAATTAATAAACCTTCAAAATTTAAAGGGAAAGCTATATTAATTCTTCTCTTTATAGTCTCTGGAAAGTAATTAATTACCAGATCTGCTAAAGAGGAATTTTTGACCTGAAACCATGTAACATGCAACCACTGTGACTACTGACTTCATTAGTAACTGATTCCAATTTTCATGTGAAGCAGGAATTGGTAACTAGTGATTCATATCACCAGACTTTTGCAGTGATTTAGTGCAATTCCTGTTGTCTTGGTAGTTTATAATAATTGTGCCAATTAAAACAGAAAAGAAATTTGACATTATAGATATTAAATCAGAATAAAGCTACCACCAGTATTGAAAACACCAGGGTACCTCTGATATTCCTCCTCAGACCTGTCTGTATGTCTTCCATGACAGGTGAAAAAATTCTTATGCTGTATTGAAAGGAGGTATATATTGGATCAAAAATCCATACTCCAGCCAGCAATCCAACCAGGGGCTTGCTGAGAATTCATTACCCACCACTAGACCAGAAATAACATCGATTCCAACTAATTAATTTATTTCCAGTTCAATCTGTACAAATTGCTTCCAATTACTTTAAGCTTTGCTCATCCACAGTCAACACCTTGTTTCAGTGATGTCCAATTTACTTTTGTGTATAACAAGAATAATCCTATAACCAATTTATTTTGCTGTTCCTCAAATGGCACATTTTTTGCTGTCCATATATTACAAGTCTACCAGTATGGGAAGTTGAGTGTGTAGAAATCAGATGTCCAGGTTTCCAAAACAGAATGTTTTACTTAAGAGGCTTTTGCATAGATCTCTTTTAGGATTTATTTCCAGCAATGGAAGGACTGAACTGAGCTGACAAGTCAGAACCTACCATGGAATCAAAATAGAACAAAAAAGCCAATAAAACAAAATAACCACCAAACTCTGCTCTGCTGCCAACTAAAACTTTTTAGGTGTTCATACTAAAAACTGTTTAAAGTGTCAGATGGTGAGAGAAAACATTAATAATTATTCTTGCTGATTAGATAATGTTTTCAAACTGAAATCTGTAGTGAGGTCCCCAATAACCAGTCCTGTTTCCTAAGTGCCTGGCTCTCCAAACAGACACGGAATTGCACATAGGTCCCAGCAAGTCAGCAGTATAAATATCAAAGCACATTGTTTGGATGCCCAGAAAGTCATTTAAGAAATTAACACTGGGCATCAAGCATGACATTAACAGAAGTTATATGGAAAGCTCCTACTGCAGCACAGTTGGACATTTTATACTGTACAGCAATCATTTCTAAAAGGGACTACGTCCAACTGAAAATTGACTGAATAACTTAACAGCTATCAAATTATAACATATTATTAGATATGCAAAACAGCTTAATGATTCCATCAGCTTACCTTATGTAGTTGTTTTAGACCCTCTTCAGTTTTCATACACGACTGTTCAATATTATAGTCAATTCTATCTAGAACTGTTCCCTAAATAAAAAGGAAAAAACAAGCAGCAAATTGAAGCAAAATGAACTTCATGAAGCAATTCTTATTATAAACAGCAGAGTAATTAACAACACTCACAGTAAACAGCTCATGAATTATGTAAACAATGAACTTTTACAGAAGAACTTCTTGGGACTTCACTAAACAACTTCCTTGCTGCCAATGGCAGCTCTGTCCACATCTCACATCACATCCCTAATTATCACCTTACTTCCAGAGCAGGTGCTTTTGGCTGACACACTGAACATGAAATGAATCTCTGGGAGAAATAACCATCAGAACTTCAGCTTTCTATGGCTTTTTTATTTTATTATTTTTTTTTTTTTCAGTCTAACACACATAACCACTTGAATTCTTATTTATTCATTTCCACTAATTCAACTTCTGGAAGGTTTCAACCTTATCCTGAAGATAAGGATTATCTTATCCTGCAGATAAGAGGTAAGTCAGCAAAAGTGAGCAGCACATGAAAACAGGAAGAGTCTGGAAGCCTCAACACTACATGGAATCTCCTCTTTCTTACTAACACTGTGATGTCCATGTACCTGTTCTACTATCATTGCTCCCAGGTCCCGAAATATTTCATTGAGATCAGAGATGGACTGTACAATCTGACGGATTTCTCGTTCCCGCTCTTCCACCATTAGTGTGTTCTGCTCCACCAATGCCAGCTGGTCATCTGTAAAACCCTGTGGAAATAAAAGATTTAGGTGTTGAACTGGCATTAACAGCATGAAAACACTAGGAATAATTGTATGCATTACAAGGTCTTATAACACAACAATCCTTTTGGAATTTCCTTAGTAGACAAGAATCTAAGAAAAAAATGCATTTTAAAAAGATTTTCAGGGTCTCTAAAATAACTTGGATAGCTATATATAGCTGGAGAAGAAAAAATGCACATCTTGTATCCTGCCCAAATACATAAACAACTGATTTTAAAATAAGAGCTGTCCTAAACCAGTGTTTTTGTTGTTGTACAAAATCAATACACACAAGTGTTCAGCAGTTACAGAATATCTACTGATTGATCAGCATGACAGAAACTCCCATAATGCCAATGTGTAAAGACAGCAGCAATTCTGCTATTTTTATTAACCATAGAGACCTTCCTGTTTTTGTCTCCCAAGGCCAATCACAGCTGAACGTTGTCCTTTCCCCATCACTCTTCCTTGAGGTAAGTAAAAAACCTCTTGTACACAGGATTAGCTGAAAAGGTGCCTTGACTTTTTCAGTAAGTTTTCAGCTAAATGTTAACTGAATGTTAACAGTTAAGAATATTCTGTGGCACTATTAGTGAGGACACAACAGAACAACTCCCACACTGATTAGAAATGCAGTGTCCCCAAACTCCACAAAGTAAAAACAAACTCTGACAGAGCTCTACAACATTTGTGCAGAAACAAATCACTGCACCATTTTTTCAGCAATCTGACATATTCCAAGTCTTCAGTTACTCCTTAAAGTTCACTTTAAAGAGTGCCACCTTCCATCCAAACTCAGAATCACAGTTTTCTACAATTGCTCTTGCATGTGGCCAGACAGGTGCTGTGACAAGGGACTTACTCTGTCATAAAGTGTATCATCCTCCCCATCATCCATCAGTGGGACTGAGGTGTCGAAGAAGTGTTTGGATCTTTCTTCTCTATTCTTCATGCCTGTAAAAGACAAGCCACGTTTGAGCACAATATTTAAGCACACTAAGATCAGAGTAAGAGTAAAGTCTGAAGCACCACACAGAAATGCACAAAAAGGAAAATCTGGCTAATAAATGACATAAATAATAGTATGCAAATTTTAATTGTCACACAGGCTTCCTATTTAACAAAGCACAACAAATTCAACCAGACTTGCAAGATTAATTAAATCAGTGATTTTGAAGTTATTTTGTTCTACGTAGTTAAGAAAATTAGGTAAGTTAAGAGCCTTAAAGCATGATCACTTTAGGCTATTTTATAACAAATTCTCTTAGGAACATCCCTTGTCTGAACTGTGATCTTCAGTTCCACCTGTGCCATTTATACCACAGGAGGAAGAAATATCAATGTTAAATTTGAAGATCAAGTTTTTGTGGGTTTCTTCCAAGATTAAAATAATCTTACTTAGCCAAAAAGAGAATTGCACACAATTTTAGAGTTTTAAACAGAAGCTATTCCACTTCCAATCTGTTTATGGATGCAGAATTTTAATTTATCACAGACTACCTCTTGAAGTTTTGTCTATCACAGCCTACCATCTACAGCAGGCATCATGGCTGAAGAGCAATGGCTGCTTCACCAGTGTCACAGAAGCAGCTTTTCAGACCACAATTAGAGAAGCAAAGATGCATTAAAAATATGGATGGGTGAAATACACTGATTTGGTTGATATACTTAACCATGACATTTCTCCTTCAGCAATATGAAAGAGAAGTAGAATAAAGCAGTTTGAACATGAGTGAACCAGAAACCCTCAAATTCTACCCTCTAGCTAGTCCTGTGTGCATCATTTAACCCTTCCATGCTTGAACTTTCCCAACCAAGAAAACAAGCACACCTCCATCAGTGATGTATGGGCACCACCACAGGAGGTGCCCCTGTATTACTGTATCTCTTATGCTTACGTTTGAGATAGTCAGACTGTGCATGCCTAAAGTTGGTGGACAGGTCCTGAAGGGACTGTGCTAAGGAAGACACTACATTCCTGAGAACACGTGCTTCTTGTTCTGTACAACTACGGGACCTGCTCTGCAAGACCTGGACTGCTCTCTGACATCTGTGGAATAACTGAGAAAACAAGTCCATTAGTAAAAACACAGACAGCAGCCCACACTTTAAATGTCACATTGCAAAAGTGCCAAACTGAACATTAATATTTTGATTTCTAGATTTTTAAAATTAATTTTTATTGCCTCGTGCAGTATTTAAAAATATATAGAAACAGAACAAACAAAGTTAACAAGGTAGTTGAGTAACACAACTAATTCTGACCAAAGGCATTTGCTTCATTATAATTGCTTGGCCTTGGAACTGATATCTGTATTTCTCTGAGACATCTGTAAACTTGATCTGATTAATCCTATTCCAAGTAGAAAAACCAACAAGTAAGTAACAGAACAGGGAGGTTAATGACTCGTTGGGAACCGAGACGGTGAGTGCAGTTCTGAGCACAGAGCCCAGGACTTCTCACTCTACCACTGATTACAAATGAAATGCTTTCCTCAAAGCAAACCATCCCTTGTCCTAATGCTTAAAGATATGTCAAACTGGAGAGTTAGAGCTGAAATGAGCCTGTACCTGTGTGATCTCCTGGGTTGTTATTTCTATTGCCCGTTCCTCTTCACTGCTGTCATCCAGTGTGGGTCTGTTTAGATGTTTATCGTGAAGACTGGCTAATTCTTTCATCTTCTGTTTAACCCTGGCAATATCATACTGAATCTAAAACAGAAAGCCCAACAGGAACAAAGGGAAGTAACTCGTGTTTCAGAGGAAAGGGTTCTGACAAATGTTAGACAAAAATCATTGACAGAAATCTGTAACATCAAAAGCAGACCAAAGATCATTATAAACCAGATAAAAAGCTGACTAAGAAGCAACTGTATACTCTTATAGACTTTGAGTTTGGTACCTTTTTAAACCTACTCTTGTTAATCTTAGGCAAGACTGCTGTTTTCAAATGTGCTTCATTAAGTTGGAATAATATTTATAGTATCATAGCAAGAAGATTTAGCCAACTCCCAAAAATATTAATGAAAATTCAGGCCACAGCTTCAACTCTGTCACACATTGAATAGCCTGAACTTAACAGGAGAAGTTAAATGACATGTTTGCAAACAAGTTATTAAAAATAAATATGTAAGAGTGATTATTATAGTAGTAAAAAGGAGACTGAGCACCTTTCTGCAAAATGGGTTGTGTACACACAGACTGATGAGGCAACATGTGTTCTGAGAGCACATTTCGAAACAGATTTTCTGAAAGTCAAGAATAGCTTCACATTGCAAATACAAAGAAGGGTTTTTAACTGGATGCCTCCAGAATCATTCCCTCACGTATGTCCAAATATTTCCATAACTTGCAAGGCATCCATAGAGCATAGGCAGGAAAGTTCTCCTGCTAGAAGACACTAACATTTCCTGTTTTCAAACAGTAAACCTGCTCATCTCCACCATTTTAGGGTCTACTCAACTAGATTCAATAGGTTCAAACAAAAATTCCACTGCAAGTATTAATTTTTTGGTACCTTCCCTTCTAAGTTTTAAAATGAGAAGAACTTTGCTTTGCTAAGAGCTTTAAGACCTTCCCGTGTCTCAAGTCTAAAAGCTCAGCTATAGCACATTTACCCTAATAGTCTCAGTGTACTTTTAATACTGGGCTCCCATTAATGATACACAGTCTTCCAGAACTCCTGGCCCTGGATAATCTCCATTTATTTCACTTGCAATATACCCTTCAAGATAATAAGTCACAGCTTGCCTCATATTTTCCTCTAAACAAGGCAGTCAACTTAGAAAACACTAATTTTAATCTTTCTTCTAATACTACTTTTGTCATAAAACTGACAGCATTGAGAAAGTAACTGACAACACCAATAAATCCCTACATGAGAAGCCAAACTGTTGGATTTGCCACAGAACTTACCTCATCAGCCCCATCGACCCATTTGGGAGGTAAACGTTTCGTGACCCCAATTGCTGCTTCGGGATCTAAACTGATTCCCGACACCAGTGCCATGCGATCATCAGCCAGCTGCAGGGGAGAAAAAACCACAGCAAATTAATTTAATTCAGGTCAGATCCAAATCCTTGAACATCAGGAAAAGTGCATGTGTGCCTTCTCATAAAAAGTAACCTCGAAGATGTGTTCACACGTGACGCAGCTACATCACACACCACATCTCTTGGTTTGTCCCTATGTGCCAGTGACCTGTGTCCTCCCCCTTCCCACAGGATCTGAAAGATGAGAGTCAGTCTTAAAATAAACTCTTAGGAGATTTTCAAGGAGAAAATATGGTATTGCAGTGAGAATTCAAGTAGCTCTCATGTTGGTACCTTTTTCCAGCACAGTTTATATCAGGCCAAGTTTGAAAACTGCATTTGGGAGAATCTCAGAAAAAATGTTTATTGTAACTGCAAGAAATAAAACAGTACCCCATGCTTGTTCTCAAACAACGTTATTTAGACAGACATTCAGCTAAGAGGCAGCTGAAGGACAAACACTCTTGCAAACTGACATGCAGCTAAAATGGTTAAATTACTTGTTTAGTGGACACGAAAATGTGCTAAACACAAATAGCCAAGGCAGTTCTAGAGATGATCATCAGTGATACCACTTGAAACATAACTAATCACTGCTTTTTCTCAGGGAAAGATTTAATACAAACACCTCCCTTCCTAGTTTCTCTCAAATTTCTAATTTTCCTTTATCAGGCCTGTAAAGCTTCATGGTTCTCTACTCCATCCCTCTTCCTTCCTGGGTAATGCTTTCTTGAAAGCTGTTTTTTATCCCTGACCTTATTCCCGATCAATAAAGTTTGTATAATTCATGCATAGCATGAAAAATAGTTACTGGCTTCATTGTGCAAAGTCATTCTATCCCACACATGTACAGTAAGTCAGACTAGTTTACACATTTATCTATTCACATTATCTAATACTCCATCACTAAATGCTTGACTTTATGCAGCCTCGTCCTTCTACTGTGCATGGAGACATTTCATCCTATATGAAGAAATTCAGTAAACCAGCAGAGTAAGGAAAGGAACATTTTAGGTCAATGATGTAGGCTTGATGCACCATGGCAGAATAAAATGTGAAAAACAATACCTCATCCAGCTCCTGAAGTGATTTGTGGATCCCATCAGCCCCATCCAGTTAGAGACAGCAAAAGATAAAAGGGAAAAAAAGAGACATAGGACAGATATAGGGCATGGTCAGTTGAGAAAATACTGATTGATGTTTAAAGCATGATGGTTTACCAAGAACAAACAAACAGCCCTTTAAAGACATGACTAATCAATAAATATATCATGATACTGTATTTTAAGTCAGCATTTTGCTTGATGCACCAACTTTTAAAAGAAATATTTCAGTTCCTTGGTAAACAGCAAGAACATAACAGATCAAGTCCAGAGCTTGGTTTGTTTTCCAAAGTAACTGCACAGTCAATATCTAGATACTAAACTGTCAGGTAGAGACACTGCAATAGAACACACTGAAGTAGGACAGCAAAGGCCACTGACTGCAGCATTCAGCATCCACAGGGGAGTTGGAGGGTTTGACTGTGATTGGAGGAGGCACAGACAAGCTCTTGAAAGACATTTATCAACAAGCACCCCAGTTACCACAGGATAACACAGACAGCAAAAGACAAAAAGCAAAAGCAAATGCAGCATATGCTCACTTCTGTACACACTGGAGTTGTGCTCTGCTTTCAGGGAACGTTAACCCTGCAAGGATCTGAAAAAATATAAAAAGCAGCCAATCTGCAGCTTCTCTGTTCATCAGTGTTTGCACTGTGTGTGTGAGCAAAAGGGCATTTCACTCACAGATGAACAAAGCAGATCTAAAATGAGGACAAACACTTGTGGTTTAACAAAGCAGCATCAACTGCTGGTCCTTATCCCAGCCCAAGCTCTTGAAACAGGACTATACTGTTAAAATGCTGCCAGGGCAGAAGGTGATTTTGGACAGAGAGTTCTCATAGCAAAGGATGTCTTGAGGAGAAGCCTGGGGAGTGAACTAAGGTGAGCTGAAGTACTGTGAGAGAGAACTTGCAGCCCTGCCCTGCTGGCACCAGCAGCTCTGCTCTGGGGGCACCACCCAAAGGAAAACCTGCAGTTGACAGGGACAGGCACCTGAAAACCTGACAGACAAATAACTCACACTAACAGTGTTACACTTCTTGCTAAAACAGTTCACTTGTGGTAACTACAGAAATCTGAATGTCCACCAGGATCCAGACTGAGCCACTGACTCACTTCACCCACTGCACAGAGGGAATTTCCAGTCACTGTTCACCTTTATGTGAATGAGCAGCCCAGCAAATACCTCCAATTCATGTTGAAAAACACTGTCAATAAATGTTTTATGCATGTTTTAAGTGATACTGCACTCACTGCTGAGCAAAGTGCATTTCACTGCTCAGTTGTCTGTATGGGAGTTTAAACCATCACTGCCTTTTCTGGGTGATATTTAAAAAAACTCCAAGTATCTAAAGAAGTGATATTGATATTGGCAAGGAAACCTTAACAAGGACTAAATGCAGAGCCAAGTTACACACGTGTAATACAAATTACCATTTCCTGTTCTACAAAAGCAATTTCATACACAGCTGGTTAGACACAAGTGTAATAAAGTTAACAAGGAACAAATACCATAACAGCAACATGAAGCACTGCTTTTCCTAACAAAAATGCATTAATATAAAGCAACTTAGAATGATGAGACTGCCAGCAGATAGTGCCTATGATAAATAAATGAAAAGCTTAAACAGAAAGTGTGAAAACCTAAGCAGAGCTGAGCTGCCAGGCAGCCCATCACGGTTCAAAACTTAGAAAAAGCTACAGAAACTGCTTCTGAATGCATAACTTTTATGAGGGAAATCTACTGACTTCCTCTCTCAAAGATGTCTCTGAGTACTATTTGTATTTAGGGAAAATTAAAAAAAAAAAGGGCAATGAACACCAGAGCAAGTTATGGAGAAATTTAAGCAATGGGAATAAACTATACCAAGTGTATTTAACAGTGCCCACACCGAGGTGAATAGAAGAGTTCTGCTCTATGAAATGATTTTGGGTTTTCTTTGAGGTAAAGAGGCATCAAAAACCAAAGAGGACCAAAAACCTCATGTCAACGCTAACACGAAGCTCTTAGAACAATAATTTACTATTCACGAAGGGAATAGAGATCAGCACACAGAGAGATCTCTTCTATTCGCTTTCCACGAGGGAGCAGGGAAAGGGATCAACAGGGCGGGGAAGGAGGGAGGCGAGAAGGCGGTGGGGGTTGAGGAGAGGGCTCGGAGGAGGGGAGAGGGTCGGGGCACAGCTCGGCTGCCCGGCGAGGTACAGAAGGATGAAGGGAGGAGACTCACCGCAGCAGCCATGCTACGTGACCCCCGAGGGCTGGAGGAGCCGAAACTACTCACTTGCTCGGCCAGCAGCTGCCGGCTCTGCACCGCGTTGTTCCGCAACAACAAGAACGCGTCCGTGAGACGCCGGGTGGCCATGGCCCCCCTGCCCGCCGGGCCCGCGGCCCGAGCACAGCCCGGCACGCGCGGCGGCCGCCCCTCAGAGGGCCGGGGCAGAGACCCCTAGGAGGGCCGGTAGCGGGAGCCCTCAGCGGGCCGTGCCCGGGCCGGCCCTGGCCCTGCCGGGTCCCGGTTCCCCCCTCTCCCTGTCCCCGTCCCGGCCCCCGCCGGGCGCCGCCATCGCCCCGGCCCGCGCCGACACTTCCGCGTTGTGCAGCGCCCAACGCCTTCCGGCCCGCGCGCCCCGCGCCGCTCCGCCCGCGCCCGCGGCCCCGCCACCAGCGTTCCGGCCCTCATAGGTCCGGGGCACGGACACTCCACATCCGTTCCCAGATCCAGCTCTAAGACCATCCCCACATCCAGCCCCAAATCCAGCCACACATCTGTCCCAATATCCAACTCCAAGCCCATCCCCACGTCTGTCCCCCCATCCATCCCTAAACGCAGCTCCCCATCCAGCTAAAAGTCCGTGCCCACGTGCAGCCCCTCGCCCACCCCACATCCCTCCACACATCCACAGCCCGCCCCAAAAGTGGCCCCACCTCCAGACCCAAATGCAGCCCCACACATGGCACCACACCCATTCCTCAATCTGTGCCCACAACCAATCATCCCACATCCATCTCAGCTGCCAACCCCGCATCCATCCGTCCATCCAACTCCATATCCACTTCCATCCATCCATCCACGTGGCCATCCCCGTGTCCATCCCTGGCTCCATCCCCGGGTCGATGTCCATGCCCACGTTCCCTGAAAATGGGCAAGCTATTTAAAATGACAGTATGGGGTTTGACTTTAAAAAAGAGGCTTTTTAATAAGGCGACTGAAATGATTTTCCCTGCTGCTCTGTCAGGCTGGATGGACTGCTCCCAGTGCAGGGCAAACGTGACATGAGGTGGTTTTGGGGTCCCTCTGGTGCATCTTGTGCCAGGTGCCTGCATCCAGCATAATCCCCAAGGAAACACCAGCAGCCACTGCCCAGCACAGCCAGGGAAGCTGCTCCCCACAGGTCATCAGGAGATTAAACCCTCAAAAAAACCCCAAACCAACTAGTATTTACACATATGGCAGGAACAGTGACTGTAATCACAACCACATTTGCTGGAAATGTTATCTCGTTTTATCCAACAGCCCAGGCAAACTTGTATGGTGAAAAATAGGAAAAAAAAAATATTCCTCTGCTATTATAAGATATTTGGGGGGTTTTCTTGAACAGCCCTTCTGCCTCAGCGGGAGAGACCTGAAACTTGGAATTTAGCAAGGAAATAAGCTCCAGTCATACGAGGCCTAACGCACGCATTTCATTTTTCGTGGTCTGGTGAAATCTGTTTTCATTTTGGCTGCCTGACAAAGGCTTTAAAAATGTATGTATGGGCTTCATTTCTTCATGCTAATTTTTAATCTACTGTAACAATTTTTTATACCATGAGAACAGTTTCAGCTAATGACCTTCCTGCCTTCTCTTGGCAGTGCTGCCATGGCTGTAGGTCAAGAGAAATTTCTCCTGCAGTCAACAGTCTTCCCATGATCTTTTAGATTTGGGTGCATGTGCAGGGAAAACCAGCTGGAATATCCCACACAGTGGGATGGAGAACCCAACAGGAAGCCTAATGTGCTGGAAGTTGGTACACACTAGCAATTAACATTTTGCTTCCTGATTTTTGACAGCTTAAAAAGGTTTGAATGTTGGGCAGGCTTGGAATTTAAGCAGGGGCTATAAAAAGGATTTGGGACTTGTACACAGAGGGATAAAACTCCATAAGGAAGGGGTCCAGACCTAACCCGGTGAAAAACCACTTCAAAGTGCGTATTAGAAATAAGCAAAGGGAGTAGAAGGAATGGAAAAAAAGGATTAAGCAAAGAAAACTCTGTCTTAGAAGTTAGGAAATGTAGGCATAAAGGGAAATGTGCCAGAAGTGAAGGCGAGGTAGACCTTGCAAAGGAAATTAAAACAAATAGCAAAATGTTTTTCAGGCATTCATACCAGGAGAGGAAGGAGAGAAGAGGTAGAGGTGATGAAAGGGGGAGAGGCAGGACACAAATGAATGCATAATATGTAGTGGAAATGTACACAGAGGAAATGAATGCATGGAGACAGAAATGACCTCATCCAAGTGGAACAAATCATAAAGATCATAACGCGACAATAATTTGGGCTAAATGATCGTTATAGATCCCTTTCAACTGAAATATTCTAATTTCTGACTCAGACATCTAACAGGACTTTGCATCTGGCTGTGTAACAGCATCGCTGCAGGAGCAACGCAACACAAGTTGAGAGCAGGAAAAATTGTTCCAGCTTTTAAAATGAGGAAAAATAATTGAAGTTTGATCCAAATAAAATATAAGACTTTTGGATAAGTTTAGCAGGAAAGAATGATAGCATACATGGTGGCAGATAGAAATGGGCTAACATACAATACATGCATTTACTGAAGGTGGACAGTGTTTGACTAACCTGAGGACTTTGTAAAATAGTTAGTTTTCATAACAGATAAGAGCTAGTATTTTTATTCTGTCTGGTAATTAATAAATGTTGGCTGGATATTAGAAGAATTTGTGTTACCATCAGAGGAATTAGGTCCTGGTATGTGTTTCCTACATGCATGGCAACCACATTATAAAGTAGCACTTGATCTGTTCATAAAAATCCCAGATCATATTTTCCATTCCTAAGACAGCACATATCCCTAAACATATCTTTCTAAGCATATACTGTTAATATTTAGGGCTGTTGCACGTTGGTGCCTAAGCCCCACTGCCATAGGTTTGGAGCCTGTGTCTTCCCTTTTATCTGCTTTTTAAATGTCTGTTCTTTTCTACTGCTCCTGGTGAGCAATGAGACGGCAATGCTGCCTGCACTGGCACATTCCAGCAGCCACCACCTCCCACAAGCAGAGCCTGGTCCAAAATGGTGGGAACTTTCCAGTTACTACTGTGGCATTTGGATCAAGGCTTCTGGTGGAAAAAACCCACTCCATATTCAGAAGAACATTCTCTTTTGAGGTGAATAGATAAGTTTTTTTTTTTTTTTCAATGGCAAGATAATCAGAGCCATATTTCAAACTCCAGCTTTTAAACTGTGCTTGCAAACTCCTTCATTGTGGTCCAGTCCCTGTATCACCACTGGTACCCAGGCCAAGTCAAGGGCAAACAGACCTCATGCTTCAGTGATCAGATGAAGGTCAATCCCCACGACATTTTATCTTGTGTAATTGAGTAGATACACGGAGGAGGTGAAATATTGCACTCTTTTGAAGCTTGAACAATCAGCTTGAGCCAAAGGTAGGATTAATGGACCATGAAGTGCATTTTGCCCTGGAAAATCCCACCATCCTTTTGCAGCTGGAACACTTGGCTGCCAGAAAAGTTCTTCCGCAGGAAAGTTTCTAAGGAAAAAAAATCAGCGAAGTGGCAGGGTTAGCTCTGTCATTGCAAGAGTTACCTTTTTTTGCATGGGAACTGAGGAGCTTTTGGGAAAATAGACCATGTTCTTGCCTTTCTCTTATTGCAGAAGGATTTCAGGTTTCAGGGCTGTCAAACTCAGCTTCAAGAGTGTGTTAATCACTGAACCAGGGTTTGTCTGGCCAGGGAACTGGAATTTCTCGAGATTTGCAGTGGATGTGATTCTGACAACCTCTCTGTAGATGGTGCTGCAAGGCAGGGAGATGGGAGCAAGCACAGCCTTTTAAAATTCAGACCCTTGGTTTCTTAGCCAGCTCTTGGTATTCCAGCTTCCTTAAAAGAAAATGAGACATAGTTGCCCATAGTGTCTTTATTTTGATGAGCTATAATCCAAATGCACCTTTTGGAAATATAAACAGAGGAGAACTGTTATTTTCTCTGGGTTCAAAGAGTTGGCATTCTGTACTCTGCCTGGGAAACTGCTGTTGAACAAACTGTCTTTTCGTATTGATCTGACTGTACCAGCATTTTAACAGCAGATTGTAGAATCTAGTGATTTCGAGAAAAGCATCTGAAAAAGAATATTAATTTGGTCATGCAGAGACACTAAGTAATGGATGTTTAAATTATAAAGAGAAAGAAATTCACATCTCTAAGCGGGCTCTGTCCTCTTTTGCTCAACGCTCAAATGTTGCCTTGAGTTCAACTGCTCTTCTGCACACTGGAAAATGGTATAATGGATCCTGCAAGTGTGCCTGTACTCCTCCCCTGCACTGAAATGCAATCAATCCAGGTGGAATCAAGTCTTACCTCAAGCTGGGTAGGCAGTGAAGACTAATGTGTCTGCTTGGAGGGCTGGGAGGAATTTTTTAATCAAAATTCAGCTGCATGAATTTGGTGTTCACAGGCAGACATACTTCACATACATAATTAGGCAGGCAACCTTGTTCAAAGGCAGATGTGAGAGTCACTGTCTGTGAGCTTGTACCCCAGTCTCATGACAGGCTAATAATGCCTGTGGTACTTAAACAATGGAACAACTTTGTCATCTAATATTGTGCAAAATTCCTTTCCTCAGCTGGGCACTATATTAAATCTTCTGTGTCACCATGGTTCTAGGTCACCTCTACAACAAAGATAAAAGATTGCTCATTTTAGACATTTATATCTCTGCTTATCCTAATTCTCTCTCCAGTAGTCACGTGGGGATATTCTGATTTTAAATTGAGCTATCAAATAGAAAAATTTATTTGTGGTCTCTTTCTTCTAAGGTAGTTATGTACATATATACAAAGATTTTAGATCCAGATGGGATACCCAGCTGTCATGGATGTCAGTTTTAGCTGAGCAAAAATTGTGGGGCTGGATGTGCAGCAGTAATTAGGTGGTCATGCACAGAGATAGCAGTGTGAATTCAAGATGTTTCTGTCCCCTGGCTGTTTGCTATTGACAGAGTGGTGACGTTACCCTGCAATTTATCTAGCACAGGACACTCTGTGAGTGCTTCTCATGTGCTTTAGAGCAAGGTGATCAGTTTAGTTACTGACAGAGCAGCTTTCTTGGAGAGGTCAAACCACCAGCTCAAAGCCACATTCAAGGGTCCAACAGCACCATCTCTGGAGTAAGAGAGGAGAGAAACGTGTTGTTTGCATACTGTGGCAGAGTCCCACAGTACTTCAAGTACACCCAAACATCAAAAAAAAGCAATCAAAATAAGTAGACAAGGGAAGTATTACTATTGCTCTTTTAGAGATGAGGAACCAAGCCACAAAGAGATTGAATGAGCAGTTCCCCCACAGAAACACGTAATGTAAGAGCTGGCAATAAAACACAGGATTCATCATTCCTGCCATTTTACAGACGGAAAAATCAAGTCACAGAACAACAGTGACTTGCTCAAGGTCGCACAGGGTATTTATAGCAAACCCAGGACCTGAATCTGGAGCTGCTGAGTCCTGGTCAGCATTTATCATGGATAAGGAGATTAATGTCAATAATTTCCTCCAAAGCAGCAGAATTTCAGTAAGAGAAGGAAGACTGTTCCAGAAAAATAATGCCTCTTCTTGTGTTAGAAAAAAGAAGCTTACACTCCAGTATCCCCAGCAACTCATATCTGTGTTCTTGTTATCCTAATTAGTGGCAATGTTCCACTTCCAGAAGGTTTTATCTCTTTAAATTAGGTGGTGGTTTTTTCAACTAATAAAATTAGAGAAGGCAATTCAAAAAGATGTATTACCGTAGATCATGGTCTGACATTCATTCCAGCAATAACAACTGTTATCAAAGAAAGATCTGTTTCATAAACGTAGGAAACAAGTCAGGCTAATAAAGACATGAATAGGCTTTTGCACATTACAGTGTAAAAATAATCAATGAAACAGTGAAAAAAAAATCTAGTCAGAAAGTCTGCCTAATGACTATTATCTTGCACAGAAGCAGTCTGACTCTGCTTTATAATGATTGCATTTAGCCATAAATCATTCTGAAACAAGAGGGAAGGAAGGAATGACCCTGCCAATTCCAATGCCAGTTGGGAGCAGCAGAGGGCACGTACGAGCGGGGTCCTACTTAACAAATCTTCAGGTTTTTTGGGCCTAGATCTTCCTGTAGAATCACAAATTGCAAATACTGATTTTCCGAATGAACTGGTACCCAGTGATTAGCAACTGGGCATCTTCTGGTGAAGAAGTCTTTGATTTCTGAGCTGGTTTTCTGTTGCTTAGGACTGCTGCCTGCAGCTGACATGTTATGCCAAGGTACTGCTGGATGTGGTGTTAATTGCTGTTCTCAGAGCAATAGGAAATGCTAGTACCTGAGATAAGTACAAAGATGATGTAAGAGCACAAGGAAGGAAACTGGACTAAGCAAAAAAAAAGTTTATTAGAGCAAGTGGAGCAAGGCAGGGAGGTGGGGTCAGAGCTGCAGCTGAGAATGGCCTTGGGGAGATGATGAAATCCCCTTTCTGCCCTAAATAGCATCACAGTAGAAAAAAAAAAAGCAAACCATAAATCTGAAATCAAAACAAAAGGATTGCAAGGAACATCAGAACAGCAGCTCCAAGAAATGAACTACTCCTGCATCTTTCTCTTTTCTACCTGTTGCTCAGATGAAAGAATTTCAATGCCTCCAAAAACACTTTTACTGCCATTTCTGAACTTCCACTCCCTGCAGCAAGGCCTCGCAGGAACACATCCTGTTGTCCCCAGTTTGAAGAAACTGAGGTGAGAGAGTGTGATGCTGATTTGACAGTGTCCTGGTTTCAGCTAGAATGAGGCTTATTTTCCGCCTAGTAGCTGGCACAGTGCTATGTTCTGGATTTGGGATGAGAATAATGTTGATAATGATGGTTTAGTTGTTGCTGAGCAGTAGCCAAGGACTTTTCAACCTCTCGTGCTGCCCTGCTGGTAATGAGGGTGGGGGACACAAGAAACTGGGAGGGGATACAAGAAGCTGAGAGGGGACACAGCCAGGACAGTTGACCCCACAGACCAAAGGGATATTCCAGACCACATGGCATCATGCTGAACAAAAAGCAGTGATAGGAGTCAGCCAGGCAGAGGTGGATGCTGTTCGGGTACTGGCTGGGTATCAGTCAGCGAGTGGTGAGCAACTGCATTGTGCATCACTCATTTTGTGTATCCTTTTTTCATTATTACTGCTATTTACCTTTCATTTTCTGTCCTATTAAACTGCCTTTATCTCAACCCACAAGTTTTACCTTTTTTACAATTCTCTTCCCCATCCCACTGTGGGGGATTGAGTGAAGGGTGATGTTTAGCTGCCTGCTGGGTAGAACCACAACGATCAGCTTTTCTCCAAGCTATCCTTACTTCATCCCTCTGGAGACACGAATTCACCTTGGATGACTTATGTAGCCCAGACTCTACTAGTTTACCTCCCACTGATGCCCCCATGGTTGGCTTTGGGCCAGGACCCCTCAGCTGTTGTCTGTGGGCTCCAGCTGGTCTGCAGTGATAGTGAATATCCCCTTCAATCAACTCCCCACTCACCCCCTTGAAACCCTAAGCTGAGTTGCAGGGGAAAAAAAAAGAGACTCATATCTGAATTGGTGTACTCGAGGGAGGGCTGGATCCAGCCTGTGCCAGTTACTCTGACACAGCCACCCCATTTTCCTTGCATGGGAATGTTCACCCTGGCTTCTCTCCACTGTGTCCCTCTAAAATCCATAGAAGAGCCTGCCAGAATCACTCAGCCAGCAGGAAACACTGGGCACAAGGACCATGGAATTGTGTTATTCTTGGTCTTTCAGTGTCTCAGCTGACAGCAGTGGCTTTTCCCACCATTGAGAAGGAGAGCACGTGAGAGATCAGGAGGTGGTTCCATAGCAGGGGCCAAGGTACAGGTCCAAGTGCTGACCTGCTTTCCCTGCAGCATAATTGTAGAAGATGATGGGCTGGGAGAAGTTAACGGGAAATTTGGCTCCACATGTTTTCTTGAGGTATTCTGTCTAAGTAGGCTCAGCAGCTTTACCTATCCCCATCTCAGTTTCCTGACCAAAGATGAGGTGTGAGGAACTGAACCACATTCCCTGGGAAGAGCTGATAGAGCCTCCCCCTCTTCTCCCCCTCCTCTGGTGCTTCAAACCAAAACAGCTGGAAACTTCTTGTGGCTGGAGATGTGCTGAGTGGCCTGGCTGGAGTTCAGGGAGAGGTAAAGGAATCCCACCCACCAGTAGCAAGGGCTCTGTGCCACCACCAGCCCTCACGTGCCCTAAATCCTGGCTTCCTGGTAATTGCTATCTCCATAAATACCAGCCATCCAGCAAGAGAAGGGACTCGCATCACTGGACTGTGTTTTATCGCGTGAAATATGAGGTGTGACACAATACACTGGCATTAGGTGAAGGACTTGTCTGCTGATGTGGTGACACGCTTGAGGCAAAACTGGAAAATTTGATCCCTTCCTGCCCCGGTCCCGCGGGCGCTGTGGTGAGGAACGCTGGGCTCGCTCTGCGTGGGGATGTCGAGGGAAAAGGAAACGCCCGGGCCAGCACCATCTGCAGTTCACGAACTCACACGTGTCGGGTTGGCAAGTGCCCGCAAGGGCGATCGCTTTGCTGAGCCTGGGTCCTGCCACAGCTGGGTTATCCAGGCTGAGCACAGCCCAGCCAGGTTTGTCCCCAGTGAAGCTCAAGGGAGGTGAGGAATGCTGAGCTAGTTTTGGCAGTGTTATATCAGAGATGACTTTGGCCAGTAGTTGGTCTGGCTCCAGATCCAGCTCAAAATGTCTCCCTGCTGCACTAGTTACCCCATTCTCCGCCCTGCAGGACCAGGATTCATTCCTATTGAATCTAAGAACAACAGAGCATTTGTTTGATTCTCCTGAACGTGCAGTCTGAGCATGACAGAGACCCGTGAACACCTTTCTGTGCTCTCTGCATTTGCTTCTTCACCTTTCTCTTCCTCATTTCTGTCTCTGCATAACTTTTCTCCTTTTCTAAGCATGATGGCAGCTGTGTTACAGAGATCAAACCCCTTTACAAGGAGAATTTGCCCTCTCCTGCAGTGTGGTTGTTAGTTTTTCTGTTTTCATGGCCCAGGGACAGAATGATGCTGTCCATGAGTGACCATGAAACTGTATCACTGTGGTCAGTGCTAATAGTTGTAGACCCAGAATTGCATATCTAATCCTTGCATAGTCTGACAGCAGAGCAAGCACAGGGGGGTGACAGCAGGGACAAACTGCTGGGGGCTGAGAAGAGGAATCTCCCTCCTATTATGGACTGCACCTCAGTGAAATGCCTCCTGTAGCTCTGAGCAGTCCTGCAGATACCCACCTCTTTCTAAGTGCCACTCCTGAGAGTGTCAAAGGCAATTATCTTGGGGTTCCCATGTGGATTTTGTAAAACCAATTTTGTAAGACAACCCAACAAAGCCATACAATGAATACTAATTTCTCTCTGTTCTAGCACAGCACTTGCACAGGGAAATGAGAATCTCCAACATGTCTGTGATGCTCCTTAGGGCGGAGCACGCACACATCCACAAGGATTTCTGGTTGTTTATGTAATACAAGTGTCTTGAAACAGATCTGTTTGCTCTGAAGACCAAAGGATTAATGAATAACATGCAATTAAAACCTGGACAGGAGGTAGCAAGTAAGAACAGCTCCAGCTCTGCTCCCTTCCCGGGATTTGTTTCATGTGCACATTAAAGGAGTGCTTGTTTAAAGTAATACCTCTCTTTCTATTCTTTGGGACAGATTTTTCAACAGGGCTTTAGAAAGGCAATGACAGAACAGTGCCCCTCATCCCACACGTGCCAGCTGGACAGGCGTGAGCCTGGGAGGGATCAGTGGTGGCAAGTGAAGGTCTCGGGGTCATTGCTTACAGCCAGCCCTGTTCAGTGGAAAAGGTTCATCTCGTGGAGGGGTGTTTGCCTGGGCCTCTGGAGATGCAAATCCAACACCCTGCATGACCATCAGTGCTGACACACATTTCCTGTGTGACCTCCAGCGAGCTGCTTTGGGCTCCAGCAGACACACTGTGCCAAACCTTCCCAGGGAGGTGAAGGAACAGGCCTCCGTTTTCATAAGGGAAGGGGAGAGAGGCACCAATGTCTGCCAGGTCCTGGGCCTGCTGTATTACCTTACACTGGTGATTTAATTTATGGCCCTGAATGTGAACTGCAGGGGCAGAGCTGTGATTTCTGCCACAGCCGCTGGGCTGTGACAGCAGCTTCCGGCGATCAGCCCAGTGATCAGACTGCCCCAGCTGAGCCCAACAGAGCTTTCCCACTCAGCAAAGCCTGTCTGCTCTTTACCCAGGCCCCCAGCAAGAAATGCTGTGTTCCCACACTGGTTTTGAGCTCTTTTGAAAGTGATTCCATCACCCTGGCTTTGGGTGTTCAGGCTCCAGCTATTGTGAAACGGAAGGAAGAAGCAGGGATAATCTTATGGGAGAAAATAAACTCTGTGCTGCTGTTGACTGCAGAGGGGAGCAAACCCCAGGAAGTTTGGAGCCTGGTTTCTGCAGCTCAGGTCACTGCCCAAATGGTGAATCCCTGGACATGGACTTTGTTTCTGTTTTGCAGGTGGGAAAACCCTGGTGGAGGATGACATGAGCAATGGAGAGGCAAGTCTGTGACTGAGAGTGACACAAATAGCACTTGAGTCTGAGCCTTCACCAGCAGATCAAGACCTCCATACCAGTAGAAAAATATACTGGAGTATTCACTGCACATATTCCCTCAAAGGACCAGAAGTGTGCACATCATTAAAAGGAAGTATTTTATGCTGATCATTCCCACATGCCTGCTCTGTATCTATCAGAGTTCTTAAGCAGCACCCATTTTGCACATAATGTCATGCATTTGCATCTCACAAAGAAGATCAGACCTCCTCAGGCTAAGGAATTGTGTTCTGGGTCCTGATAAAACCATCTTATGGAGATGAATAACTTGTGTGGTTTCATGCTTCCTTTCCCTGAAACACCGTTAGATGAACACCAAGTGCTTTTGTATTTATTTGAGGGAATTTCCTTTTAGACTCTGCAGGCAGAGAAAAAAAATGGGCATGGGAAGGGAGCTTGGGACTGAATTATGCTGCTGACTGGCAGTGCCTCAGCGAGAGCCGAGGAGCTCGGCTGGCTGCCTCATTCATATCCATCAGAGGTGCCACGAGCTGCAGACTGGGATAAGTTACCTTGTCTGAAGGACTGAAATACCACATCAAAGCACCACGTGGATCAAAGGTGAAAGCAACAGGCATTCCCGTCTGGTTCATCTTTCAGACCTTTCTCTCTCTTTAGTTTCCACTTTGAATCTGATAATGCAGCCTGAACGCAGCCTTTCATATGCCTTCATTCCTCAAGGCACAGGTGGTATGGAGCATGTATTTCCTTGTCAGCAGGCTTCATGGGGCATAAGATTTCCAGGGCTTAGCTCCCAGGCATCAGTGACAAAAAAGATCTATGATTTTGAGCAAGGCAGAGCAAGACTGGTGGAGTTGGTGCAGCAGAGCAGAGCTCTCCTGCCCCAGGTACAGAGTGGGGTGCAAATCTACAAAGTGAAGCACCAGTTTTCATCTGGAACACACGGTGCTCAGGGCCCTCCCAGAGAATCAAACCAGCCAAGACTTTATATGAAGAGACACTAAAGCATCTGTGAGCCTTGGAGAGGACACACTCAAACACACAGGGTAAAACTGAAAAGGCCACTTCCAATGACACACAGGTCCCACTGGGACTTGGAAGCACATTGAAAATTTTTATGCTAAACAAAGCAAATGCCAAAGTAAATGACTTCAGAGACTCAGAAAGTAGACTTTCACCCCACTGGTGTGTGATTTCTGTCCCACAGAAGACGGTGGGAGGCAAATGAAGCTGTGTTGCTCAGTGTCTATGAAAATCTGGATGTTAATCTTCCATATTGCAGGTTCATCCTGCGGTATTTCTTGTCAGAGAGGATCAGAGTCACCACAGCACGAAGGAAAGGCCTCATGACCTGAAAAAAATCTTGATTCTGACATTTTCCATCCTTGAGACCTTTTCATTCATGTCACCAAACTATTGAGTTCCTAGTGGCTCTCTGAGTGGAAATGTCTCCCTGATAGATGTTCTCAGCTGTGCATTCTTGCTGCAGTTTGGTGTCAGAATCAATATATGTGCTTCAGAATTGTGGAGTTGTTGTCTCCTGGATTCAGAGCTCAGTGATAGTTTGTAGGGCCTTAGCAAGTAGCTTTTGAATCCTTCTATATCTACGGGTTCACGTAATATGAAATATCACCTTATGATTAGGATGAACTGGATTCTGGTATGTCAGGGTTGGTCTCCAAGGTTTATAAAGCCTTTCAGACTGGCAGGGAGATGAACAAGGCATTGTATGGCTCTTTCCTCTGCTCCAATCTGCGAAAGAAAAACATTGTGACTCACCAGGCAGAGAAGTTGTGTTTTCTTCAGCAGGAAGCTTTGCAGATTCTCTGCTCCCAGATCTCGTTACACTCTTCCATCCCACCATCCTGGAAAACCTCCCACAGAAAGACAGGCAGATATTTTAATCAAGAAATGCCCCTTATTTCCATTAGCAACAGCTGTTTTGCTTTTAATTCAATTCTGCATTCTGCAGTCTGTTTATGAAAGCTGCCATTAATTATGTTTTTCATCAGTCAGTGTTCAGAGATGGCTAATGGCCCAGCACACCTAATTAGTCCTTCATGTATGATAATGTTTCATCAAGTCTATAGTTAGTGTGTCGGGTAGATATCCTCTGTGCAGTGGAGCTGAGTGGGGCTGCACAGGCTCTCCTGGTGTGTGACAGATCCTGTTACAGCCGCGTTCCCCGGCTGCTGCCAGCGTGGGGAGCTGGGGGCTGCAGTTACTGGGCTGTGATAACAGCGAGGGCCAGAAGTGGCTTCCAATGTCACTCTGAGCAACAGGGTGAAGAATTCAAGCTGCCTGTGCAAGCTCTTTGAAGACAGGGAGTGCAGAGACCGGAATTATGGCTACTTCTGTTTTTGTTTTAAATTATACTCTTGATAAGTGTTAGTGATGGCTAAATTCACTGTGCTACAGTGCTTTCCTTTAGCACCTTCTGTGCATCCTTACCTAGGTATTCCCAGCTGATCCATCTGTCTCAAAGGTGGCTGTCTGTGATGCAAAGAGTGTTGCCTACTTTAATGTCAGTGTGGAGACACTGGCATGACTTAACCTCACTTACCTAGTGATGCATCTGGCTTTAGGCAGGTCTTTGGCTAGGTGTAGCCCAAAGCTTGACACAACTGTCCAGAAACTAGGGGCATGGAAAACAACTCATCTTTGTTCAAAAAGATGCAGAGGTAGGTTGAATGAATTCCTCACATACCTTAAAGCCAGAGCTGGAGTTTGAATATCAGACTCACTTGGAACTTTGCCTTCGTTTTGAAGGTGTTTGCAGCTGCAAAGAATAGCAATAGTTATTGGCAGGTAGCCTCAGGTAAGAAACATTTCAAATCCTCCAATACAGAGATTGCTTTGAAAAATATCCCCATCTGTCACAATCAGGTATTGAAATGCCATCGGTGTGTGTGCAGAGAGCTGTCTCTGTTCCCTTGCCCAGGCTGTCACCTGCAGAGTTCAGGCCATTGTAGAAAACTGCAGGCACTGAGCAGGGGCATGTTTTGTTTATCTTGGTAGAAAAGTGGCAAACGACCAGCAGAGGATTTGCAGTCGTGTATCACACAAAGCAGTCAGTCACCTCCAGCCTGAGGCAGCCCGGGCCCACGGCCATTCTTCACTCACTTCATCTGCCTTTGCTGTGAGCCCCACGGGAGGCTGCAGGAAAGTCAAACTGATGTAGTGGCATTTGTTGTATGTAATAATAACAATGTACTGCAGTGAAAACACCTCACTGTGTGTGAGTAATGGGAGATGCTCTAATATTCTGCCTGATGCTGGAGATACTTCTCTGTCTGTAGAACTGTGTCAGGTTTATGAAGAGGTTCTCTGGTGAGTATTCAATTGGCCAATTTCCGACTGTGTGACCTCACTAAATTAAAGCCTTTTGACTGCCATGCTGCTAAACAGGCAGAAGCTTTTTCACAAGACATCTGCTTCCAAAGCAAATGAAATCTGCTTTGATTTTCATGGTCTGTCAAGGGATGAGAGCAGCACTGCAAGGAATCATACAGGATTGGCTCAGAAATAGTTTAAACGAGGGTACAAGAGCATCCAAGGTGCTGACATTTGAGAAGAGAAGGAGAAAATGCAAGTGACCTGTTAAAGAATATGTTCTGTTCCCAAAGCCTCCAGCTCTCAAGCTGCAAGGAGATATAAGTGCCGACAAAACAGATTTAGACACAATAACTCTGTGTTTAGTGTTACTCTAACCTAACACATTTTTTGGGCAGGGGATGGAAGGCGAGTGTCCTACTGTTATTCATTGTTTGGTCACCTCTATGTGACTGTTTGATCACCTCAGCTTTGAGCTCTCATCTGCAATGTCTCAGCTGGAAAGTGCTGGATTTATGGAGCTCTTGCAGTGGTGATATAAGAAATGTTCTAGCAGGGTGTTATGGTCCTGCTGTCAAGTCCTTCACTGGAAAGCCAGAGTAATTCCAGTGCAGCTGATGGGTTGCTGTCGTGTAAGTGAAGGCAGTGTTCATCTCTTGGACGTCACCTTTTGGCCTCTTCTGTTGGCAAATGAACCTGATGTAATATTGCAAAAACACATCCTTTGAGTGAAAGTGATAAGAAAGATAAATGTTTGACTTCAGCCAGGGAATTTAAAACTCAGAGTCCTTTGAAGATTGCCGAGTTCTGCGCTGTGTTAGTCGTCCATATCTATCTAAGAAAACACTCATTTCATCACAACCTATGACATAAATTCAGACTTGTGAGCAAATGGCTCGGTTGAGTTAAATCACCTCTCTATCTGCTAATGGCATTTTTGCTTTTGCTGGATGATGAAGGTTATCTTGCTGTTTGGAAATTATAACCTACAACTGTTAGACGGCATTATCTTCAGACTTGGGTGAGATAATTTGTATGAAAAATCCAGGGAATCTGGAGCTTATTGGCTTCCATTTGCATGAAGCTGAAACTCTTCAAGACTCCAGCCGCCTTCACATATGCCTCCTGCTCTATGGTGGGGAAGGAATAGCAGCTGGCAGATGATGGATAGCAATGCTGCAGCCCGCTCTAAGGTTAGCAGTGACATCACTGATAGAAAGGGGAGCAGCTTGAGCTGTTTATAAAACTCTGGTTGGGAAGTTTGCCCCAGACTGCATTAGCCTCTGTTCGCTGCCTACCCTGCTTTTCCCCGCTCAAATTCCAAGCTCCTTCAAGGGAAACAAACATCTGCAGAGACACAATGTTAATTGTTCTACTTAGCACTGCTGTTTACATTTTTGGTGCAGGCAAGTCAAAGCATGTCAAGGCTATCCTGATGGCTAAAACAAGGCAGAAATCCCGTTCCGGCTGAAATAACATGGGGCTGGATTCTGATCTCAAGTACCAAAGCATTTGGCATTAGCCCTGGAGAGTGGAAATCAGAATCTATGGAAATCAGAGGGTGCAAAAAAAGTAGCAGAGAGGCTTGTAAGAGGGTGAATGTGCTGGAGCCACCAGGGAAACATTACAAGGTTAATGCAGTTTTCCATTATCTGAGAACAACTGGGGATTATACTGCATTTGTAAGCTTAAAAAGGCTGGCTTCCCTGGGTTCTGCTCCCATCACAGTCCAGCCTAATGGCTCCTTATCAGGAATGATGAATCGCTCTTGTGCCTACACTTTGGTCCCTAATTTCCACTTTCCTTGCATCTGCTTAAAGTCCTTTTTAATTTTAGCATGTACAGCAGCCTCTGAGCCCAGCGTGGCCCTGGTGTTCACAGCCACCGTGGTAATTACCGTGCTTTAGGATGAGATTTCAATGGGGTGTGACTTTCACAATATTTTTTTTCTTGTTGTTGCTTGAGCCACTCCAGGAAGGAACTGTTAAACACGAGTCTCAGCAGGATCCATCATGACTGAGGACAGAACAAAATGTAATGAAACAGGGTGAATACGTGTCTCGCTGAGCAGGATATGTTCTCTTATTTATATGGTTGATAAAGCTTTGGCTGAGGTTCAAAAAGGTGTTCAGCTTTCATCTCTGTCTTCCTTCCTCCACTCCCCTAAATATTAATGCTGCACTCATACCTCCCATATTCGTAGCTACTTTAATTGTTTACAGATTTTTTTAATAAAGGATTTGACCTTTTGCCTTTGCAGTTATACAAGCCCTTCTCTGTCTTCACTCTGATGCCCCTTCATTGCAGTTTATCCTTGGCTTCCCTGCAACCCAACTGGATCTGAGGCAGGACAAGGGAACAGACACTAAATCACTGTAGTCAGGAATAGTGCAGTGCAGTTTGCTTGTTGAGGAAAAGGAGGAATAGTGCTACAGAGTGCTCTGCTCTGGCTGTGACCCCGATTGCACAGAGCCGTGTGTGGCACCAGTGTGTTGGTGTCCCCAGTGCCAGGTCATTTGGCACTCTAGGCTTGTTTGAAATCATGCTTGTTTGAAATCATTCTTGCTCTGGTACTCTCCTTTTGGCTTGGGAGAACATGACGAGGCTGTGTGGGAAGTTAAGGCTGTGTGGGAATAACCCGAGGTTGTGCGGGAAGTGTGTGGCAGTGTTGGGAACTGAAGTCACATCTCCCAAGTCCCACCTGGTCCATTAACCACAAACCCATTTTCCCTCACTAACTGAACACAAGAACAGTCTCCTTTACATTATTTACATGCTGGGAGTGCAGAGGCAGCTTTGTGGGAAAGTAATGTGGCAAAGAAAAGGTAGCAGGACTGTGAAGTGCCAGGTGACAGTGGGAGGAAGGTTTCGGGAGGGTCTGTTAAACCCTGAGCTTCTCTGTAAGAGCAGCTGAGCAGCTGGGTTGCCAGAATATGAGGAAATGGCAGGGCACCCAGGATTGCAATGACTGTCTATCCAGATAGATATCCATGACAGGAGGAGAGGAAGGATGTGTATCCCCATTAATGCTGATTGCTTCTTCCTGGCACCAATTGCTCCCTTCATGGGATCCCATTGTCTTGAGACATTTCACAAAAATTGCAGCAGCTGGGGGTAAATCAATCACACTGCTCTGCTTTGGTCATGTTGCTGTGCTATGTCTCTGTATGAGCCAACATAAAGATCATGAAATTCTCCTTTATCACCTTTTTGGCTATGTTTACTGTGCAAAATTATGATACTTGAATTAGGGTCTGTGTTTATAAAAAGAGACAGGAATGACTGATATTTATGTGAGCATGACTTAAAACAGTATTTTAATTCTACGGCAATGAATCAAATCAGGGCAGTGACAAATAAGAGCATAGATGCCCAATTTGACACTGCTGCACAGGCAACTGAAGAAAAAAGTATATCTGATGTGATGTGATTTGGATCAAGACCTTAAGAAGGAAGAGCCTTTCTGGTCCAAATAATTATTCATGTGATTGCTATCAGAACAGGAATTTACTACAGTGGCTCTGGCTAGCCTGTCCTCTCAATCTGAAGAGGCTTGGGTTCCTGTCCTCTCCAGAAAAGCCTGTGTATATATACAGTGCAGTTGCAAAAAGTGAGAAAATGAGTGAGAAAATGTTACTTAAGTACAACATCATTGGTAGCTGGTAGCTGGGAAGGAGTGTGTTAGTGATAAAATATAATGTTTATTTCCCTCTGAGTTAAGCTCATTTAGGGACATCCCAGATGTGCAGGGAGGTGAATTGATGAATTGGCTTCTGCAAAGGACCAGACAGCAGAATGAGTTTTGAGCAGCCTCAGCTCCTGTTCCCGTATCTCAGGTCAGAAGGGATGTGGATTATTTGCTTTCCTTTAAGCCCATCTCACACCATCCCTCTGCTGAGACATTCCAAAAGTAACCCCAGAGGCAGGAGGGCAGGGGTGCTGGTGGAGCTGGGACAGATGTGGAGCCAGAGCTGGACCACAGGCACTGGGAGTCACGGCTGGAGTGTGTTGGCAAGTGGGAGCGCAGGGGCCCCGTGGTGGGGCTGCCAGGGAGGTCGTTGGCAGAGCCACAGGTTTTGGGCAGCGTCCTCTGTCCTGCCTGGCAAGGCTCAGCCTGGCCCTGTGTGCCGAGATTAGTCCTTGAGCACTAACTGTACCCACAAAGTATTCAGGAAAATAAAAGGAAACCATGCTTACGTTTGGGTTTGAGTGGTTGGCTTTTTATGGCTGGCTTTTTGCATCTCTCTCTCTCTTTTTCTTGGTCATGAAAGCAGTCGGTCTGCCTAGAAATTCAGGTCGGAATTCTTCAACCTGGAAGGCATTTTGTGTAGTGTAATGTCTACCAGCCTAAGACCAAGTCAAGCATCATGCACCAGTGACCTTCATTTTCCAAGCTGGTAATTCTGGCTTTCCAGAATGAAGAACAAAGGCACTGAATAAGTAAACGAAATAAGGAGGGAAAAAAAATCCCTATGGAATGGACACGTTGGTTGAAACATCCCATTTCCTGAAAAATTGATTTTGAGGTATCTGTCAAAGCAATCCCTGTATTTCTTATGATTATTATATCACATGGCCTTGGCGTGGTTTTCTGGTATTTCGTGAGGACCACCCAGAAGTGGGCCAGGTTTGGTTATTGGATTTACTAAACAGAACAAGGAGCACAGAGCTCCTGCCTGCTGTTCAAAAATAATATCGCAAGGGAAGCAAACCACAGGGAGACCACAGGGAGGTGAAGCCCATTTTCCACTTGCTGAGGGAACTGCCCTCACTTGCTGCAGAATGCAGTCTCCATATGCTGGGAATGATTCCCAAAAGTACTCCATCCCTGCCGACTCTGCTTCCTTTCAGAAGTTGCATCCACTGGGATGGTGGGTAAGGAAGTGGCTCTGAACAGGATACTCCGGGGTGTTTTCTCTGTGCAGTGAGGTGGAGAGAACAGCCTGTTAGAGAAAACACCAAATGGTGTTGGTCTGAAACAGAGAAAGCCTGTTTCTCCCTGTCAGTGTTCCTCAAATTACGGATCCTGGACCATGTGATGGCTGACAGAGTTTTCTGGGGCATAACATCTCTGTGCTCACTTTGCTCTCGGTCCCCTGCTCCCTTCCTGCCTTGCCTGGTGGGATGAGGAAGAGGAAGACCGTGCACTGATGGAGAGAAGGGAGAGAATTTGCCCCTCCCTAAGAAGCCATTGAAGTGGCACACAGAAAATAGGGGAGGAAAAGGGTAGGTGACCTGCAGTGACTGGGAATTTAGGATAGCTATGAAAACCAGGCTTCTTCTTGTGATCTGCAGGAACAAACACTATCAGAAGGATCTGCAGTGGTGAAGTTAATGTAGCAAACTTTTTTCAGAAACAGACATAACTCCCCATTCCAAGACCCTGAGGGCATTTGTATCTGGAAGGAGGGGCATTCACTGTGTATGAAGCTTTGCCTTGTAACCCAAGCACAAAGGACAGTAGGATTCCCCAGCAATAGTGTCTGAGTGGTGGCTTTGCAGGTGGCACACAGGCGGATGAGCTATGTTGGTGGGACAAACCCAGGAGGGTCTGGAGGGACCAGCAGGACCTGGAAGCCAGGGCTGCTGGTGTGTGCTATGGACAAGGTTTCACCCTTTTCACACACTCATCTTTGTGGGTCACTTATTTGCTTAAGGCAGCAGCTGAATTAAACCAGGCATGCACTAACAGAGGTGCAGTGCTGCCACACCTCTGCTGTACTCTGTGGCTCAGGGGTAGGAGCTAAAGCTGTAAGCAACAGATCTTGACTACTGTGGGTACTGATCTCAGTCATTCCTGCCTGCACTAAGACATAACATGTTTTCCAATATCAGCATTGTTAGGTGCTGGTATAGATGGGAATGAAGAAGGCAACGGAGATCTTTAGCTCCCTGTACACTGGCTGACTACTCTTTTCAGCTTCTCGGTAGTTAAAGGGTTAATGAGGAAAGCTCTATCCCCTGACCTTTCTCTTCCCAATGTGCTTGTTGATTTCTTGCCCTCCTAGGCATGATTTTTGTTTGGGAATGAAATGTGCTTACTCACTTATATGCATTTATTACACAGACACGGTGTTTGGGTACATCATCCATCAGTGCAAATGTCACACTGTGTGAAAGCCCTGTATCCAGAGTGACAGCTGAGTTAGTGCCTGTGCTGTAGAGCAGCCCCCCCTTGCCAACATTCTGCAGCTGGATGGTTTTAAACAGAACTCAGTTATGAATAGATCCACCAGCAAAAGAATCTGGGGTGGTGTGTTGCTCCTGTGGAATCTACCAGCTCCTGTGGGGCCACTGACCTTCTCCCAGGGGACACTGAGGTGGCCTCCAGCTACGGAAGGGCCACAGGAGGAGCTGTGATCACAAATGTTCTCAGCTGATTGGTTTTTGACTTCTCCTGCAAAAAATCTGCTGAATAGATTTGAGAGGTGCTAGTTCTGCTACGGAGCTCAGGGCTCAGGATTAAATGGCACAAGTACTCATCACCACTGTCACTTGTCCTCTTGGCTGGAGCTCACTTTGGAGCAGCAGCCTTTGGTACACAGGAGTGATGGCCCAGATTCACTTCTCAGCATGTTATTTACAACTTTTGCCTTTATTCCACTGTACAGACATCTATTTTTTTTACAAAGATTTGGAGTTTTCATGGCAACAGCCGTGAAAGCCAATGGCAGTCATACAAGTCAAACTTCAAGCAACACTTTGCAAAATACACAGTGATCTATTTTAGTGCAGCACATCATTAATTAGAAGAGACAGACTGGGCAGGTTTGGAAAATATGATCTCTAGTGTTCAATTTTTAAATAGGATTCTGAAATGGCCATTGAGATTCTCTGCAGTTTCTACACAGAAGAAAATACAGCTAGAAAAATTAGGTCATGTATTGATTAATGTCAGGATTGAAATAAATTATTTATATTAGTTACCAGCGGACTCTGTGATGATTCTTCTGGTTATAGACTTATTAACTTAATGTGGTAATAACAGGAGAAGGAGAGAGAGGGATTGATGGCGTAGGAACACTGAAAACCTGAAAAGAGTTTCTAAATTTATCCCTGTAATTTTGCGCCTACAGTAATAAGGAATTTCAATTTTCATCCGTGTAATTTATAAAACCCAAGCATTGTGTGTGACAGCAATCATTTCCTTGACTCACGTGGTGAGACATTCACACTTCAGAACACCCGGGTGGCACCAGACACTGTTAGCAATGACTGTAGTCACAGTCATACAGGTGACAGTATGTTGGGCTCACACGTTTCAAGGGTAGGTTGATGTCTATTTAAAACCTGTGCTTTTATAAATAAAAGCTGAATTCTGCGTTTGTTAATTTAGAAGCTTAATTTTCTCCACTTACGCTTTTTTTTTTTAGGCTTCTTTTTCTTCTAAAAGCTTTAACTGAATATTTTCTGCTTACATTTTTTTGACTAGAAATGTTTGGTAGGAGATGTCTATTCCCAGTGAAAATTTAATTAATACAAAAATTAAAATAGTGCCTGCAAATTTCTAATATCTTTTTTAATATTAAAAAAATAACATTTTCCCAAAATTGCATTTGATCCAACTCCCATTTTTGGTTTGGAAATGCTTTCAGTGCAAAGATTCTAACCAGCCTGATTTATTTTTAAAACAGCAATGATCGTTGCAGTAGGGTGTAATTATCTTTAGTTCCAAGATCTTTGATCACAGTGTGTTCACATCTAAAACTGAGTTGGGATCTAGATCTCTTTTTTATGCCTTAGGCTATAATTTGTGGGGCTTCTTAGACAAAAGAACTTCTTTTATGAGATACGCACGCAGAGGAGCAGCACCATGTTTACCCTCGCTGTGTGGGAGGATACAACCTTATAAAAAATGAACTGTGATTCCCTTAGTGGGAAAGGAGAAGGGAGAAGCCACATATTCCAGTGCTGGGATTTTGTGTCAGAAGCAGCCTCAGGTGAACATCACATAGGTGAGGTCAATGACTGCCTTGTGAAAGCCTGTGTGCTATGGGAGTAACTTGTTTCTTTCCTAAAAGAATAATATGGATATAAAACTGGGAATTTGAAGAGAGGAGTGGTCTAAGAGCAGATCATGGGGCTGAGTGGTGCTTCGTTGCTGCACTGCTGGGATGGATGCAAACATGTATGTGTTTAACCCCACATCTCACTTGGGCTGCAAAATAACTGAGGCTGTACAAGGTATAAGTGGAAAATACGCAGAAATAATTGCAGAAATGGTCCAGTTGTTCAGCCACTCCTTGCAAGAAATTGCTGTATCTGTGGGAGTGTTCTCTCCCGTTTAGCTTTAACGTGAGTCCCTAAATTAGATGGCTCTTCTTGCCAGACTCCCACGGAGGGAGGCTGGGGCTCCTCCGGAGGGTGAGTCAGGAGGACGGAGCAGTCCCTGGCTGTCGGATCCACAGCAACAACAGCGTGTTATGAACAACCTCCATCCCTTCTGTACAGCCCCTCAAGAGTGGAAATAAACGTTTTCTCACATCAGTTCCACAGACAAACCGACAAGATTCCCAGTGAAAACTGTTTATTTGGGTGCAACTGGGGCTGGGGTTCCCTGGTCTGAATAAGGACCCCAGATTTCTGTGAACCAGCCACATGTCTGCTACAGACTGTAACATAAAAACCTTTATTTATGTGCTCCCAAATTTGATTATGGTACTCACATACTCAAACTTACTTTTCCAAGTAAATAATTTAAACATGGTTAATATGTCTTTTCATCATCACCATTATTGTGGTGATGGGTGATGAAAGCAACTGTGTTCCTGAATTGTCAAGTTTTGGAAGAAAGAAAGCAAGTTTTAGCTGTATGGTGGATTTTCACATTAAATCTCTATAATCAAGAATGCACGGCCTCAAAGCTTGCCATCATCTACCAGGCAAAATGATTTAATTTCTGCTGAAATCTTAAATCATTGTCTGTTTATAGAAAAATGCCAGATGACAGAAGCAGTGAGAGGTAAATGGGAGTATGCTGGATGCTATCAGTTTTGACTGAGAAGGCACAATAAATCTATATCTAGCAAGAAGAGATCTGTACTGTTGGTGAAATACTATTATCCTGCCTCTTCCAATATGTTTTCACCTGATGGATCAGAGAAGAAAATATCAGTATTAGCACACAACATATTTCCCCTCTGAGTGAAAGTGACTTTATATCAGAAACACATGCTAAAAATGTCTTTTGCATTCCTGGTAATTTCTCAGATCCAGCCCTGGGCATATGCTCCTTATCTAATCTCAATTGCTGCATTAAACCAATGTCTGCTATTCTACTTTATCCTTTGTGTCATTTCAGACATGGTTTCTATTTTCTTTGCACTTCACCAAGGTAACATGTAACTGCTTGGAAAATGTTAACATCTGTGAAGGAAAAAAAGAATCAAAGGAAAGGAATTAATCAAAGCCTTGAGATTTATGGGCTAAATCCTTGGACTTTGGTTGAGGCAGTAGTTTGGGTTCTCTGCTGAGGCTGCAGAAAGGAGCCAAGACACTGTCTGTGCAGGGTGATGGAGGATTCCACAGGAGCCCTGGGGCTGAGCAGAGCTCTCCTGGCTGGTGCTCTGCTGCCTGTCCCCATCCCTGCCTTCACACCTGGGTGACAGCAGGTAGTGTGGAGCCAGCTCCAGTGCTGGACCAACAGCTGGATGCAGCTGGAGTGTCCTGCAGCAGCCCCAAGGCCAGCCCAAAGCAGGCTGGAAACCTCTATACTGGAAACCGATATACTGGAAACCCTTTCAATCCAACCTTTCCTCACCCCAGGGAAACAGAAGCAGAGTTTACAGCATGAGCCTGGTGCAGCTGAGAGCTGAGCCAGGTTTTGTGAGGGTGGCTGCTCTTTACCTGCAAGTATTGATGAACTGAATATGCCTCCCCCCAGCATGGCAGGGATCACTTGGCTTGGCAGAAGCATCCTTTTCATGCAAAAGAAATGGGTAAGCACAGATAGCCAGGGCAGAATTATTGACCTGCTGAGGCCAACGTGACCTGTGACATCCCAGGGGTTAAGAGGCTGTGCCTGGAGAGGCTGGGATGTGGATCTCAGGTGCCTTCAGGAACCCTCACAGCTCTGAGGATTTACCCCTGATGGGATGCCAGGAGAGAGCTGTGAGCCTTGTCACCTGTCTTGGCTTATCTAAGAAGATAATTAAAACCTGCAATCACTGGTGCCTGACAGCAATGTGTATGTTCCTATCAACTGTCCCTAAAGGCTCGTGGTGCTCCCTGAGATAGCAGAGCTGTGGGAACCTCTTCACTTCTCATGGACAGCTGGGAGGATTTACCTCTGGTATAAACAATTAGTAAAGAAAGGATAAAACTTCCTAATGGAGAATGAGACCTTGGGAAAAGCCAGAGCTTGAACAAATTTAAACTTGGGGTAGAGGTGTATGGGGAGGAGGAGGGGATGGGGCCATCTCTGTTTGAACTTTTTTCTACATTTTAACAACCACATGTTCAACATCTACCCCTGATTTTCTTTTCTAAGTTTTCAGAGATTAGTACAGCTGCTGGCAGAACGGGAACAGCATATTTGCAGGTGCCTGAGCTATTTCTGGTGAGGTAAAAAGGAGACTGATAAGCCTGGTTTGAAACCCTGAAGGCATGGACTTCCACCATGGGTACCGTGGATGGGTCACTTGGTGGGAAGGCAGCAACCTGGTGGCACAAAAAGAAGTGGGAAACCCTCTGAGACCTAAAAGAGCTAAAACCAAAATTGCCTTCCAGTGACATCCATGGTTTAGTCATCAAATCTTGGGTGTTTCTAGGCAGATTTGGCAGGATGAGTTTCTGTGCCATGTACAGAAATGTAGCTGTGCAGTGCTGTATTACTGCAAGACATTTCACAGTTACTCTACCATTGCCCATTACTGTTATTATCATTATGATTATCGTTGTTGTTATTATTTATTTGGGGGGAATAGCAGGAAATTAAGATTTGGAATGGAAAAGTCCAAATTCTTGGAAATGTTTTACTATTTATGGATGACCTGCATATTTGTGGTTTCGCCAGTACCACGGGTACTTTGATGGCCGTGGTGTTATAATCTGCTAGAAACATACATTCAGATGGGATACCCATTACTGGGAATGATAGAGGGTGTCTGGAATGGAAATTGTATGTTCTTTTGAAAGTTTCAGTTGTCACTATACGTTACTTGCAACATTAATATTGCAAATTGTAATACAATGTGGAAACATAAAGGGATTTACTACTACAGAGCTGGATGTGTTATGTGATGTAGTGCTGTGATATTAGACAACGTGACATTTCATGAATAAAACAAAAGATCTTACAGCTCTCCTTATAAAGGGAAAAAAGGGCCTGAAGATGGGTCACATTTACAGGGCAACTCTCTGAGGACTATTTCAAATGCTAGAAATTTAATGATGGCTCTTAAAAATCTAATTATGTACTGATTGAAATTAATAAAATCCACAGGAGCAAAGATGGGTATTAATGAAATAAGATCAGTGAGGCTATAATGCTGAACAACAGGATTTATGTTAACACCTAAAAATCAAAATAAAACACCATCTAAAGGCACACAAAACCTTGTTAATGGAACTTGAAAGAAAAATGTTGCCACAAACTAATAAAGATACTTCTCCTCCTTAGATTAAACATATTCTATCTGTCCAAATGCTTGCCCAGTACACTGCAGAGAGGGGAGGGAGCAGGAAAGAGCTACTCCGAATTTTTCAGGATGACTGTTTGACCTACAATGAGACTGGGCACCCTTGGAGTGGTGGCCACTCAGCCAGAGGTGAAGCAAGGCCAGCAGAGCCTCTCTTGGCCATCCTTTTTCCTTCCACGAGTCCCAGCCAAGCTGTTTGCCCACGTGGTGTTTAGGAACACTGATGTGCAATCCCTTATGCCAGCTCTCCTTGCCTGGTGCTGCTGGAGGGCAGGACCTGGCCAGAGTGGACACCATGATCTATAAATCTAGACAGAGGTGGTCTCTGTGGCTGCCTCAAAGTTTACCTGGGATATCTCCTAAATCCCAGCATTTTCCATTTATTATTGGCTTTGCATGCAGGTTGGATTCAAGCTGAAATGCCCCAAAATCCCACCTGCTTCACAGGCAGTGAATGTTGTGGCTCTCCAGGAAGGATTCCCAGTGGTCTTGCCTGGCTGATGCTGATGCCACGGCAGCAGCACCCAGGCAGGGAGGGCACAGGGAAGCTTTGGAGCTGGCACAGAACTCTGGCCCCCTGGACACTGTGGGTGCTGTGCAGTGCAGGAAGCACCTCAAACTGTCCCCTCGGGAGCTACTAGATGGGTCACCCCAGAGCTGCCTCAGGGTGCTGCAGCAGAGATTGTGTAATGCAGTAATGCAGAAGACTAAAGAAGATTGACACTGACTGAGAATCTCCTGATGTGCAGAATGCACGGAGCAAAGCAGGAATCTTGCAGCAAAGCAAGATATACTGGTAAAAATACATCAGAATGCACATGCACAAAGGGGCTGAATTAAAAATACCGAAAAAAAAAAATCTGGAATCTTCACATTTCAGTTCTTCACTCTACAATAAAATGTTTTTTTAAAAATGCTTGTACTTGCTTTCAGATGTAGGTGAACAGCAGAGCTGGCTTGGAGCCCAGCCTGGGGTTTATTTTTCCATAGATGCAACCACTGTCCTCATTTGCCACTTCCCATGCAGCACTGTGCAAGTGCAAAGCATTATCCTCCCCATTATTTTATTACCTGAGAATCCTAGTTCTTCATGGAGGGAATGTTCTCTTGCCTGAGCTCAGACTCGAGAGGATTTTGGCCTCTAAAACTTGCAGTAGTGTTGACATGGAATGATTTTCCCCTTATTAATCTCTAGGCTTTGTGATTCTGCAGTTGCATATGGAAAACATTAAACAAGGCAGCCCACCTGTGTTTTCTATTATTTATTTTTTGTTTATAAAGGAAGTTACCCACTTTTCTCTGAAGGCACCTGTTCAGTCACGGACTCCGAATTTGCACATTAAAATTTGTATGGGCTGTCCTGTGACACAGAAGCCCAAGCACACATGTTTTTGCACAACTGATTGATATTTTATTGCAATTATTATTATTATTACTACCCAATGAGAAAATCCTTTCATTATTAGTAAACAATGTCCTAAATGTGACTAATTTTCAGCATCATCAGCACTGATCCCTAATATCACCACGATGCTATTCAGCTTATAGCTTTCCCTCTTGAGCCTTTCTTTACTAATTAACTGAGGGCTTTCTACACTAAGAAATTTGGCATTACCACAGAGATCATGTCCAGTGCAGGCTCCTACCTTCATACCTGCCATCCTCCGCCAAATCACGGGCTGTGCTGAGGAGGACACACATACCAGACCAACTCTTGTGCACACCAATTGCTTGTGCTCAGTTGGAAGTTGACGTAATTCCATTTTCAAAGACAAAACACCCTGTGTTTTAGCATCCCCGCTTTTATTATGGGCTCATCATCCAAGATACTTCAGTTCACTGCACCGTGGTGCTTTGAGAGCATTTGTTGGGACCTGCAAATACTTCTCATGCTCACACTACACACCTAAAAACCCCATAGCAAGGAGTGTTTTCCTTCCCAGCGGTGAGTGCTGCGAGCACTGGCGCTGGGAATATGATTAATGGGATCAGTGGCACATGTTTGCGAAACTGGGATTCCTCCAGTCTCCTCTGCTATTAGTGAGTTGTGGGGTTGGAATGTGTTGAGAGTGACTAAAGCAGCAAGAGCAGAGCTGGAGGAGCCCTCAGGTTTTGGCATCAGAAAAGCTCCGTATGGCCTCAGGTTCCACTTTGGAAGCTTACTACACATCGAAACATAATTAATGGGCATCTACTCAGTCTTGATCTTGAAGTTCATTTTAACCATGTTCAGCGCTTAAAAAAGTCGAGACGATGAACTTGGTGTTGCAGAGCGGTGCCAAAAATGTAGGTTCGGAGCATTCCTGCTCCTGATTTGTTTTGACAGACGTTTCATTTTCTAGAGCTGCAGTTAGGGCAATAAAAACAAAATTCACCACAGAAAAACAAACAGCAGCTCTCCTTCCAGCCAAACTGATAGATTTTTCAAATACTGGAAAACTGTACAGCCAGAGCCCATCGAGTTTCCACAGGAGGTAAAGCTCATTAGCAAACACATGAAAGACAATGAGCAGATTATTGTGAAAAAGATATTTGTGCAGTTACTTCAGTAAGACTTTATTTAGAGTTGCTGGTTGCTGGCATTTAGACAGTACGTGTGACCTCGGTTAGGGAATGCTTATTGCTGAAAAACAAACACTGCAGCCAGCAAGGGAGCTGGAGGGATGGAGATCAGTGACAAGCAGGTAAAACAGATATTTTCCGTTATATTCATAGGTATACGGAAGGGGAAAAGCATCCCTGGAGTGGGAAGAGACTGAATGGGGCATGCCCAGGATTGTGTGATGCTGATGGGAAGGATCTCTGATTTGCCCCCAATCAAAGGGGATTTGTGCTAAGCTGAGGGATGCCGGGTGCTGAGAGCCCCAGGAGCACAGAGGAGCTTTCTGTTGTAACTTCCTGTGCTTTGTTCAAGAAAATACATTAACGAGAGGAAGAGAGTTCTCGCTACAACCCTGATTACTATTTCCTTTAATTCCATCAAAATGACTTCTTCCCAGCCCAGCCTCCCCAGCCAGATGCTCTCCCTTCATCTGCACTGCCTGTAATGTTTTGCAGATTTCAGCAGGACTCCTGGGCTGTGTGTATGAAAGTAGAGTTTAAGCAGTGACAAATAGAAAGCACATGCTTGTTAAAGCTGCATTACACAACTCTCTGCCACTTTAATCTCAGCCATTCCTAAAACAACAAACCTGTGGGGACTTGTGCCTCTGTGTGTGTCTTGGAAAAGGAAGGTAGGGCTGAGGTTATGGTGAGTCATGAGGACAAGCTGGTGGAGAGATTTGGGTCCATACAGGATCAGCATAAGCTCGAGGACACATGGGAGCTCAACCATCACCTGATTAACAGACACATGTATAGTTCATGAATGTCAGGCAGGACAGCCCCTGAACACTCAACACCACCTTCACCATGAAAAATGAAGCAGAAATACAGAATCATAGAATCATTAAGGTTGGAAAACACCTCTAAGATCATTGAGCCCAACTGTTAATCCACCACCACTGTGTTCACCATAGTCCCAAGTGTCACAGCCTTTTGAACACCTCCAGAGATGGTTACTCCACCACTGCCCTGGGCAGCCTGTTCCAATGCTTGACCACCCTTTCAGTGAAGAAATTTTTCCTAATATCTAATCTAAACCTCCCCTGGCGCAGCTTGAGGCCATTTCCCCTCGTGCTGCCATACAGGACGCTGGGCTCTGTGATTTACTCACTAACACTGGATCAAACCCACGTGCTGGAGCTCGGGGTGGAGCTGGGGTCAGACGTGCAACCCAGGCTCTACAGTCAGGTTCACCCTTAATATTTCCTTTTATGGTGAGCTATGTCCTGCTGGCTGGAGGATCTTGCCAGGATCCACTTTCAGGACAGAGTGGGCAGTAAAGATTAACCCCGGGGTGGCAGATCCTCCTCTGCTTTCATCCCAGGCTTCGTCCTTCTTGCTCTCCTCCTTCCCCCAAGCTTTCCTGGTGGGTCCTGAGCAGTCCTTGAATCTTTTCAGCTGCCTAACTTTGTTTTACTCACAGTCTGATCCAGCCTTCACAAGCCAAACTTGTAATCTTTCAGCTTTGAGCCCCCGTGTGCTCAGCAGCCCCAGCACAGCACTGGAATGCAGCACTGGTAGCTTTTGACTGGGACCAGTGTTCTCTGTGTGAACTCAGAGTCTGTGTCTTATTTAATTTTGTCATTTTCAATTAAACTTTGCCTGTCCTTCCGTTACTGTTTTGAGTCCTGTTTAGTCCTAATATTTAATATACACATGCTTCTAAGTGTTTTATGTTTTTCAGCCACATATTTCACACATTCTTTTCAAAGATAAAAATAACATTTGGGTTTAGGCTCTTGGTTTCTTCTGTAGCTTTTGTCACTACAGAAATGTTGACGGTTCAGTTCAATTTGCATCATATCAATATTTTTATATATTTGGAATGGGAAGGGAGGAGGACAGAAAAACAGGCACTGAAGGCACTGAACACTGCTACATGTAAAACTAACAGAAGGAAAGTGAAATAACATGGGATATTATCACAACTTTTTTTCAAAAATGCTTTCTGAAGTTATCTGTATATTTTAAGTTTCCCACAGTGATACACTTCGAGTTTTTAAAACAACACAAACATTTGCCTTGGCTAACAGCCTAGTGTAAAGAATAAAAATTATCAACACAACTAAATGGCTTAAAAAGACAAGGTATTGTCCCTGAGGAGAAGCAGAGAATGTAAAAGTTATCTGCACAGGCACAATCCTATTCACGTGTGGCCAGCAAAAACAAACAGCTTGAGTCAATTGTCTCTTTTAAACGGAGATATTTCGTTCTTTACCTGTCCATCATCTCTCTGGGATGCACACATACCATCTAATTGGACTACTTTAAGTACAATTAATATTTGTTCTGTGTCTTCTAGGTGCTTTTTCAGTAATGACATGACATTTATTTATTGCTCTTCTTCAGGAATCATGAAAGCCAGAGGAGCTATGGACCTCATGATGCGCTGGCAGAAAGCTGTGAGCAGGTTATCTGAACTGTATAACCCCCAAAAGTCTTTTTATTTTGATGGTTTGGGCCTTACTGCATTCACACAGGTCATGGAAATACCATTTTTCCATCTTTGTTATTTGTTCTTCAGCCTCTTTTCGTGAAAAAACATCAGTGAAGTTCAAGCCTCTGCTGCACTGAATTCTTTGGCAGCTTTTTAAAGCTGCCCGGAAACCATTGTGAAAACCTCCATAATCAGATAGTGACTGATATACAGTGGGTGCTGATAGAAGTGTTTGAAAATAAAATGCAGGGTGCTACAAAATGGGTTTACTGGATAGTAAACAACATTTCAAACATGCAAGGAAATCCCATTCCAGTCCTGCTTTGTCTCTGTGTTCACACTAGGCCAAGCACAATACATCTGGGCTATAATTTAATTTATGTGTACCTCATTTTGCACTTTCCAGGTAAACTTAAACATAACAAGTCACATGAAGAGCATTTTACAGAGCTGGGGGTGGAGGGGGCACAGCAAAGCTCCTGGTCTTGGCACCAGAGTGCTGGGAGAAGCTGGTGCATGGATGCCGAGTCCATGTGATCCTGCAGTACTTCTTCAGCTGTTGGCTTGGTAAATATGAAGTGATCTGAGAGAGCTTAGTCCTAATGAAAGATGAGTGTGTGGACTTACTGTCAAAGGTCTTGGGAGGCTGTTTTGCTGCCAAAAAGGAAAAAACCCAAACTAATATACGCAATACAAAAGCAATTTCTGACCAAAATGAAATTGTGAGAGTGACCCTGATAATGAAAAGGAATTGTTTGCATGGAGTTATAGATGACTGAGTGACCAGTTAGAGGAAAATATTGTTTTCCTGGGAAAGCTTAACATTTGAATAAGTAAAAAAGACCTCTGCTTATCTGTGGCAGATTACTGTGCCCTATTGAAAACACTGCTCTGAATTTTTCTCTCCCTTTCTCTGAAGCTGTTCTTTTTCAGATCAGGCAAAAGGCAAACAAATGTGTAATTGTCTCACACATAATCTCTAATCTCAGTTTCAGCACAAATGTGTAGTAGCCCTTAACAGAGGAAGAGAAAAATGTGATTGTTTGCAATGAATGTTTGGTCGTCTTTGAGCACAGACTGTGACATACTGTTCACATCTTGGGCAAAGGATCCTTGTGACTTCTAACTTGTTCACAAAACTGACTTTAAATGGGTTTTAGCCAGTAACAAAAGTGTATGGGGTCATCTTAGAGGCTGGAGCACAAGAAAGGAACAAAATCTGTGGACTTTGTGTGAAGATGCAGGGAATGACTGTTCAGTGCTGGAGTAGGTATTAGTTTATCAAGGTACAGGCTCTCATTTCTGTCTATACCCCATGAAAAATCAACTGAAGTTAGTGACAACACACTGAGCTTTAAAAAACATGCTTAAATACCTTCCAGGGCCATTAAATGGCTGCTCCAGTGTTGCCTGTTTCAGGAGTGCCTAAGTCAGCCTATTTGATGAATTTTACCCTCTTAGTGTGAAATCACATGTGGTTTGCAGGAGAATTTTGTCAGTGCCTCTGAATGCAAAATCCAGCCTGTAGATGTGTGGATGAAAGGCTCTGTATAAATGTCAGCCTTTATTATTGTTACAAATTTCCGGCTTCTGTTATTAAGACATTTTATATGGATCTTTGTGTGTCTCTCCGTCTGTGAGTTTGGATTAAATGCCTGCCACAAATCTCCCTGGCATCCCATGGAGGGGATTGCTTTAACTTGGTGCTCTTCTAACCTTTCCTTCTGTTCGGGGAATAAACCTCCTTTAAAAAAAAATGACCTCATAAAAACGGAGTAAACTCTGAGTTCTTTGTTTTTCTCAGGTCTAACCTCCAGGAAGAGCATAAATTAATTTATTCTATGAAACACAGAGAAGTAAATCTTCAGCATAATGTGTGGGGAATTAGCCACTTAACTCCCATTAACATTAATGGGAACTGAATATTTATTTGCCCCACAGCACATAAATCTCCGCCTTGTAACTTCTACAGTTTCTAACTAAAATGTTTCCATTGTTCTAAGGATCATGGTTATCCTGCTGGAGTGTTTACTGGGTTGTCAGCCTATGGGAGATATATTGGATGTTTCAGTCCTTTCCCTTCAAGTACACTGTAAAATGCATTGGGGCTCTGTAATGTGAACTTTCTGAAACCTCTGTGTGATAAGCTCAGATGATTCAAACCTCCTCTGCTTGGTGCTGGTCCCGTTGTTCCTGCCGGGAGCTGGAATCATTTGACATGAATAAACTGTTGTGACCGATAGACTTTTGGTCTGTGCCTGGGGTGAAGGATGGATGGGGCTGAGGATCTTGGTGCTCTGCCACGAGTCTCCACCTCTTCCACAATCTGTATTTCTTCTAAGCCTGTGTTCTCATTCTAAGAGAATTACAACCTCAGCTCTTCTTTGTCTACTTAAAGATCAAGCAAATCAATCAAGCCCCAAATAATCCTGCTTTGAGGAGAGCTCTTGTCTCTCCCCTGAACAAAGGTTAAGGGGCCATAGCTCAGAAAGACCTACAGGAAGCTCCACAGTTGTCATGTGTGTTTACCTGTAAGACACCAAGACTCTCTCAGGATGGATGAGCCAATGGACCCTCACAAATATATGAATATGAAAACTACCAGTCTCTGGCTGAAATCCAGGCTCTGTTTTACTCCATGGCAAAACTTCCCATGACTTCAGCACACCGGGTTTAACTAGTGCATGAAACTACTTTTCCCTGAAGCACTCCACAGAAAGCTATTGCTCTTCTGTGTGGTTTATTTGAACCACTCTGAGGAAGTTAATAAATCCTCCAAATTTCTGGTTAAAAATAAATAACTTGTGATGGAAGCAGAAAGGCTCCATCTTACCTCCTATCGATTTATGAAGTATTTTAGAAATAAAGCCTTCCTCTGCACCCAAGTGCATTGGGCAGAAAGCAATAGGCTTAAACTAAAGCTGGAGAGTTTTAGGCAAGACATCAGAAAAGACTTCCCAGGGGCAAGGGTCGGGAAGCACAGCTGCAGACTGTGCAGGCTGCTGTCTCAAGGAGCAGGCTGGATAAATTGTGAGGAAGGACCTAGGTGGTCCAGTTGAAGAGGAAGAGAAGTATTATTACTTTAGACAATCCCTTCCAGTTCTGTCACTCTGCTGGAGCAAGAGGAGATTCACTGGTTTTCAAGGTTGTTGGATTAAGTCTGTTTAGTTCTGTAAGACTTTTCAATGCACCAAGAAAACTTTATCCCATGCCATCCTTCAAAAGGCAAAGAATCTGGATGTGCAGCAGAAAATACCATGGAATGTGGTGTTAAGAGAGAAGAAACCTTGGACTGTGACTGACAGCAGAACTCATACTGAAGAGTCCCAGTAAACTCTAAAACCATTGGGAAGAGGAACACACGTGGAAACCCAACCCCAGCCCCACAGTTCCTGTGTGAACAGTCCACCTCATCTTCTGATGTGACTTACCCCCATTCTGTGTCCCTCTGATCCTGGGGAGTCACACTTTGTGTCAGGTAGTGGGGAACTCACCTTCCTTCCCTGTTCTCCACCTTTTTGAGGGAGCTGAGCGCTGCACACCCCAGAAGCAGGACCTCTCCTCTCATGGCAGTGTTACAGGCAGTCCTCAGCTGAGCTAAATGTGCTGAGTGCCTTTTTTAATTGTCTGAACCTGTGGGTTTATTACCCAGCCCAGCTTTCTCACTGCACCTGTCGGGTTCCTCCCGAGACTGAAACAAGAGCAGCCTCCACGTCTGTTTTCACAGCTCCAAAGCAGAGACAGGGATTTGTCAGGAAACCATTAAGCAATACAACACCATTTGTTGTGGATCCATTTTCTTTCCTGAAGCCAAAGTATTTGTTTTCAAGGATTCTGGTGTGACTTATGCCGATATAAATGCACAGAACCCCTCCAGGCAAAAAGTAGAAACACTTCTGATTCACACACTTTGCTGCACACAAGGCACAGTCATGAGAACCATGTCTGGTCTGGAGCTTTCAGGACACAGAGACTGGCTGTGACACCTATGACATATTAAAACATCAAGTTGTTACTTTTATTAGGTATTTAAAGTACCATAATCATAAAGAACAGGCAACTCCACCTGAAATGTGCTGATGGCATGTTGAGGACATTCCTGGAGCCAGCTTTGATTTCAGATTTAGCTCCTGTGACACATATTTACTAAGGAAATCTTTATTCAGGCATAATTTTTGTTTTCTCAAATGTGACACTCGTCATCAAAGTCTTTAAAATATGAAACCCTGGCCACAAAGGCTCCATCCAGCACAGCCAATACAGTAAACTCTTCCAGCTGCATTGATCATGATCCTTTGACCCCATCCATGTCCTTGGAGGGAGGAATACTCCATCTGGAATGGCTTTTACAAGCTGGTGCCTTCCTGGTTGATGGTGGCATGGCCATACCAGTTCCATGGCACTGCAGGAGCAGGGGGTTGGTGTTGGGCAATGCCACAGACTAGTCAGAAGGATTTATGTTCAACCAGTGGAGAAACAAATGCACGTATTAGATAAAACCATATTTAGCTCTTTTTTATTCTAAAGTGCTGGAGGGGTTTCCAGCAATAGATAAAATCATTTTTACAAAACTGAAATGCAAAATTTGTTCCAGAGCTTGTTGGGTCCTGAAGTCTGTAGGTGGGGTTGGGAAAATGACATTCTCAGCTCTTCGCCAGCAACAAAGCTATTAGAGACTTTATAAATGTTATTCAGTGCTGCTGCTTGTGCCATATTCCCAACAGCAAATGCAAGCATCTTCAGGATCCAACAGGCTCCCAAGAATAAGCCCAGCAATTCAACTAAAAATAAATATAATTAACCCATAAAAAGAAATATGTCTGTAAGATTATCATCCTTGCAGCTAGTTGGAATGTACTTGGGAAATATTTTTGTAGCTAGTTGCAAATAAAATATGTTTTACATGGAGACGATGTTGCCAAAATAACACAAAATTGATTTATTGAATAAAAAATGAAAATGGAAAAAGATAAAATAAAACGTGGAAATAACATTTCCACATGTTTAGACAAGTTGCTCATAAATATTCTTTCCTTCTGTTAGAATCAACGAGTTGGTGTCTGGCCCAAGGTTGTGTTTTGTAACCTGTCAGACTGCGACGTGTAAGAGTGGATAGCAAACATCAGATGAGTGATCCAAGGGATTTACTCATTTTTAATGGCTAATCCTTCATGCTGATGATGTTTTAATCATTTCTGACCTTTATCATAATCCATCCTCTCCATTGCTGGGATACTCGTGAACTTGTTCAGTTTGACTACCAGATATATTGAATATAATGTCTAAATCATGTCCTTTTGTGTCTGTTATGTGTCTGGCTCAGTGTAGCTTTTCAATCAGGACAGTAATGAGCATCACCCAAAGAATATTGTATCACCTCCCCCAGTTTCTGAAACAACTGATCTTGGAGAATCAGTAGTAACGGGTTTACAACATTTCCGAAAAGTGAAAAAGTTTTTGTGAATAGATCATCCAACATTGTCTGAACGGTGATAAATTAATAATTTCATCTAACACTCACAAATAACTTCAAAAGAAAATGAGTCAGTGCTCAAATTCTGAAGGATAGAGCCTCGTGGCAGAACCTCTAATCTTCTTAAAGATTTCTTTCTCAGACTGTCATGGGATGCTGTCTGGACACACTCTGACTGACGTGCCCAACAGATCAATTCTTGTGCCTTCCTTCAGCAAGAACAAATTAATTCTCTTGACTTTCAGCAGAGTGAATGGTGGCACTGAGCCCCTCTTAGGAGCTCTCAAACCCCTCATGGGTCTGGGCTCATTAGCCAGACCTGTAATTAGTGCTCTATTACTGCTATTGGTGCGTTTGTTACACTATCACCTCAAAGGCTTCCGGTGTTTATTTGTCAGATAAATTTCCCAGTGCCCAATATACTGAATTCTTTGCTTGTTAGGAGTGTAGGGATGTGGGAAAGCGACTTCATTAGGCCAGGTCTGATTGCACAAAACTGCCAAAATAAAAACAAACTACTGTCAGGTTTGGTGGGCAACTGAATGGGAATCTGAGAGGGAATTCATTAAAAATCATGTCACATATGCCCAGTGTAGAGCCACAATTGGCAATTGGCTTTGCTGGAACTAAAAAGCTGAGTCCAAACTTTGCTGGAAAACTCCCTAAGGCCATTTCATTTACAAAAAGACCAAGCTTTTGAGAACATATAATTATCCTTCATCCCTACCATCTTATCCTGCATTAAATTTAATTGCTCACAAATCTTGGCAACATTCTCAAATCCATTTAAAGAAATTAAGTGGTTCTGTCATTTTTTAGTGCTCTTGATATGAAAGTGTTTCAATTTTCACTGTGTGACAAGAACCTCTGCCTCCTCCCCTTCCCCCAAAATATACATTCTTCCTGAGGGAACTGAGCTCAGAGGGAACAGATGGGCTAAAAATAGTTGATTTTGGCCAAGACTATCAAAAGTCATCAGTGATTTTCAGTGCCTCTATTTTTAGAGGCGAGTGCTGACCACTTACTGGAAGTCACATTCCTCCAAGGTTTCAGGGCTGGGCACCCCACATTTTTCTCTGTTATTTCCAAAGCAATAGGTCATGAGCAACAGTCACCGGAGGGCTGTGGTGGGACCATCCACATCACCATGTTCAGTTATCCCAGCTCAGCAGAAGCTCCCAAATGTTGCTGTGCAGAGTTGACCCACTGAGTCACTGACCCACCAGTGCTGTTCCATTGTAAGAGCACCTGATGCCACTTGAATCTTCTCTCCACCCTTCAATGACAGTTGCTCATGATGTTAGAGGGTCAAACCTCACCTGGAAAAGAGACTCCCAAGATAAGAACCCAAGAGTTTTCCCATGGTGTGTGCCATCCATGGCCAGCCTTTGTTGGTGGTACCTGTACCAGTTCATTAATGCTGTCTTATAATCTTACACAAAAACTTTTGAAATTTACCTGCCCAGTACATAAAGACTTGGTTTTTTTACGGGTCATGAAGAGGACAAGCAATTTAAATATGTTTCAAAGATAAAAGATGAACGTTTGCTACTCCTTTCCATAAATGTGGCACGTCAGTGCAATTAGAGATGGGGTGGAAATTTTGAGTTCACTAAGTGAATGTCTGTTAACGTTGGCTTTTTATCTAGGGACCTCTTTTCAACTGTGAAATGCTGTTAATCCATCATGAAGTCTTGTCATGTGCTTGGTAATTATATGTTTTGTTGTTCTTCAAATGAAAACAAATGAATTTGGGTTTTGGGATGGAAGGTGTGTAGGGGAAATTCCTGATGATCAAGTAAAAATATACTGTTGGCACATGTGACAGTTAAAAACCCTAAGTAGGTGTGTAAGAGCAGTATTTTCAAAGGTACTGAGCACCTACAGCTCCTGTTCTCTCCAGTGTTATGTACTGAACTCCACTGGACCCAGCAGAGCACTACATTAAATAAATGTCTTATTTTATGTACAGTGTGAAAGAGAATTATCTGTGAAGCAAAGGTCAGTGAAGTCAGATTTTCTGCTGTGTTTATTGGCAATAAACATCTCGAGAGAGAATGTGAGCATCTCCAAACCCAGGGTTATAATGTTAATTTAGTCCCTTATCGCCTTATAAACGATCTGTATCCTGACACGGGAAGTGAGCTCCAGCCCCAGATGAATTACGAATGAGTGACTCCCTAACATAAATAAAAGCAAGAGGATGGGCTCTGTCGAGCAGTCTGAGCACAAGAGCTGGAAATAGGAGCCAGGGACTTATCTCAGCTTTGGAAAGTGAGCTGCTTTGGAGTCTGGTCCAAAGCTCGGTTAATTAAGTGGGAGTCATTCCAGCAGCATCAGAGACTTTATCACTCTTTATTAGGGCTACCATATGTCCACTTTTATTTCTTATGCTTGTCTTCTTTTTCTGCCCCCGAGTTCTTTTCTGCTGGGTTTTTGATAGGTGCAGCCCATACCCCTGTTTTCCCAAACCCTGAAGTGCATGTGTGTGGGGGGGTGGATTTGGTTTGCCACAGTGGCAGATGCTGGATGTCAGTGGATGTAATTGGCTGGTGGATGTGGGGAGGTGGCTGAGGCAGTGATGGTTCATGTCCAGTCCCTTCTGCTCCTCAGGTTGGGATGTAACATGTCCATTCCAGACCCCTGTGCAGTGAGAGATGTCCAGGCGAGCTTTAGGTGGCTTCACCCTGGTTCTGGATTCACCCCAGGTGGCTCAGAGCCACTTCTCTCACTCTCTGCCATCGGTTGTGTCCCTTCTCTCCTACACTTTAGGTCTGGGGCAAGACATCCTATGACTTCATCCCCCCTCATGGATTTCCAGTGTCGCGGTTGAAGCTGACCTCCAAATGCACACACGTCTGGAGCTGGGGCTATTCTTTCCTCTGACAAATTTTTCAGACCTCACACCTCTACAGCTAAACAAATGTAATCCAAGCATCAGATCATAAAATTTTGGCAAAAAATTATTTGAACTGCTGGCATGGCTTCTAGTGGTACACTGGGGGCAGCTCTCCTTTCACATGTCCCCAGAGGCAAGTAAAGCATTTCACTCCTGGTAACTGAGCTATAAATGTAGGTCTCAAGCAGTCCATGCTCCACATTACAATGTGAGAAACCTGAGGGCTTTTGCTTTTTGTGCAGGAGATTATCAAAGCACCTTTAAAGGGAGCCAGATTTCCTGCCTCACCTTTCCTCTCCCATTGCTCCCATATCCACTCCTCAAGAAACTAAAAGGTGTCAAACTTTCTTCCACACGTATGAACAAGCCACACTGCCTGGGCAAGAGGTGAGGGAAGACTTTGGCCTCCTGAGGGCTCTTTGCTGGCAACTCATAGTCGGGTAGAAACTCTCTGTCAATGTGGCTCTGCACTCATGGTAGCAGTTGCAGTACCAGAGGGATGAGGACATGCTGACAATCACAGGCAGACAGGGCTGTTTCCCTAACCTGCTTACACTCCATCCCTCTCAAACCCAGCTTGCTGCAGCAAACAAGTCCCTTCATGTTCTAGGGGAAAGAATGTGATTTTGAAACTTTCCGCTCTGCTTTTCCCTCCGGTTACCTCTGGTCCACCCTTGGACTTGAAGGAGTAAAAGCTGAAGGAAGTCAGGATAACACCTATAGGGCTGTTCCTCACTCCTCACCCAGGTCTCCCAATTACCTGAATTGTTATTAATTAACTATGAGAAGCAGTTTACTAAATGCAAACTTTTGGCTTGTCCTTGCAAATGACCTTGGGAGCTTCAGATGTGCCAGGACTGGTGGAGAGGGAGTGTTGGTGTCAGACCACCAGAGAAGCTGGTGCTGTGAATGTGGGTCACCAAAGGGTCATCAGGCCAACCCAGTGCCAGGGGTAACTGAAACACCAACAGTTACCTGTTTTGAAATGTGCAGGTGTCAACATTTGCTTTGTTTTTCAAAGGAGTGAAATTGAAAAATTCTGGCATTGTTTGTTTTGTTTTGTTTTTTTGTTTGTTTGTTTGTTTGTTTGTTTTTTTAAATTTTTCTTTTTCCAGAAAAAATAAGGGAATTGTTTTATTCTGGATGAATGCCTGGGGCACCAGGTTACAGCATCCGTCTCTCACAGTGTAGAAACCAGTGATTTCTTTACTCCCTCACTCATTGGGGAGGATACCAGGTGAAAGATTTTGCACCATTTCAAAAAAAGGATTTGAAAATAACTTTCCACAGTGCAGATGAGGAGCCTGGAGACCAGATACCCTCCTGGATGACCAGGGCAGGAGAAAGGGGTACACTCCTGCTCTGCCTCCTTGCTCAGCAGTTTCACACCTTGTCTTGAGTTAAATTTAGCAAAACAAGTACATTTGCACAGGAAGCTGCAGTTCTAATTAACTGCCATTTTCCAACAACACAAAACTCCAATTCACTGAAAACTTGCTGGTGGCTTGGATATAACTGCTGCTGGTTTGATGGTGCTCGTGACATAAGGCAGGATCAGACTAAGCAGTGGAAGGATAAATAATCAATTTTCACATGCTGGAGGAGCAAACCTAAAAGCTTTTGATGTGAAAAGGCACCTGAACAATTAGAGGCCGACACTCACAGCACTGGAAAATTCAACTCTGAGAGTGGGCACTGAGCTTGAAGGGGCAAAGAGAGGTCACAGGCATTTCTTCTGTGGGAAGACAGTGGCTGCACCTGCCAGCCAGCTCATCCTAAGAACCCTGCTGAGGCGGGAGGATGGAGCTCGAGGATGTGCCAGTTCTTTCCTGAGAGGTGGCTTTGTGCCCACTGCAATTATGGGAGGAGGAAAAGAGCAGTTTTGTGAATAAAGCTGGCAGCTGCCCAGCACAGCCTGGAGAAATAACCGTACCTTGGAGAACCCTTCCTGTTCTTTCTGGGCTGGGCCAAGCCCTTTAGAGGGGTTTAGCACTCGTGTAAGCATCTTCATTTCAAGATGCCCATTACTTTTAAAACCTCTCCTGGTCCCTGTGCTGGTGTGAAATGCCTGGGGAGGTGAGGTTTGCCTGCTCTTGATGCTTCCTAATGTGTACCGAGTGAAGGTTGGTTTCAGCTCAGAGGCATTAGGTTTAAAAATACTTCTAGGATTTAACAGTAACCGTTATAACTCTGGACAAGTTTATTGTCCTACATGGTTGCTGAATAAGCTTAATTCTTGACCACAAAGGTTTCCTCTGGTACTAAATTCTGACTTTTAATCAGGTTTCACATGGGAAAAAGCCATCCTTGGATCAGTTTTTACCACACTGCCTTTTACTGTGGCTGGATGCACGATAACTTTGTTTCCCTGGTACGAGATATCACGCACGGAGCTCCTCAGCTCTGTGGATCATGTTGGTTTAAAAGCTGTATCTCAGTCCTTACAATCCTTCCCAAACCATCCTTGGGATTACAAACAAAGCCCATACGCTCTGAGCTCCTCTCCATCATGTATTTTAGCAAGTTATTCTGCAGAGTGATGAGGCCATTTCCCACATCCCACACATCCCCTGACACCAGGGAAGTGAAGGAAAACACTGCAAAGGAGAAATAATCCCCCACATGCTGAGGCTGGAGGGAGACAAAGAGCCCTGCAGTTATTATTGAGCACTGGCAGCCTCCTGGAAAGAGCAAAGCCTCCTGCAATGGATGTAGGAATAAATCAAATGTATGGACATTGACACCATGTGGTTCTTTAAAGTGGATCTTTGTACATATGGTGAGAAACTGTAGTACCAAAGTTTTACAAACAGAAAAGACACAAATTTAGTCTTCTGTAGCCTGAGTTTTGGCTCATATTGAGCAAAAGCCAATGTTCCTTTGCTGATTGGTCCTGGTGGTTTTATCTACTGAAAACTAACAGGACAAAAGATTCAAGAAGAGCAGAGGAATCATCAAAAAGAGAAGATGAAATGAGAAGGAACAAGAAAGAATGCGGAAAGTTAGAGTTTGTTGGAAACAGAAGTTGCATAAAGGTTACAGCAGAACTGCAGACAATGAAATCTGATTTCTTGCAAAGCCTTTTATGCAATTATGGCAGAAGGTCTAAAGTGCAGAAGAACATTATGTAAAGAAAATAAATAGTGTAGAGAAAAAACAAGGTGAATCCAGGTTAAGGCAGTGTAAATACCTTTCTGATATACACACACCCTCCATGCCCTTCATTCCTTCTGAAGAAAAGTATTATGTTTTAAAATCAATAGATGTGTTTATCCAAGTCACTCCTAGTTCGCTTCACAAGGAAGGCTTTGGAGTTTTTAATTTTTGGTTCCAGACAAAGCCGTTTTTCTTTTCCCTTTTTTTTTTCTTTTTCCTTTTAGAAAAATGCAATGCATTTTTCATATTAACAAAACGAGATTGAAAGATTTCTTTTGGCACTTCCCTTCCATGACCCCTTTGCTGCTCATGTGAGGAGTTAAAAAAAAGGCAGAAGGTGGTTCTTGCTGAGGCTGCAGCCCCTGAAATTCCCAGATGTGAGTGCAGAAAAGCACGAGGACTCCTTGGCCTGGCTAAATCCACCCTCACCCCTGTGATCTCACTGGGTCTGAAGGCACCTGCAAGAACACTGACCCTTGAAGCATCATCAGGGCCACATCCTGCAATCCCTGTTGCTTCCTGCTGAATTCTATCATCCCGAGCAGATGCTGCTGCTCCTGCACAGGTACAGCCATCCCTGCAGCACGTCTTTGTGACTTGTCTTTTTGCAACATTTTGACAACATATATTTGCCAAAATATATTTGCCAAACTCACCGTTTCCTTTGGCAAAAGCAGCAGCCCTGCCCAAGGAAAGCAGTGTACCCATCCCAAAACCAGAGCAGCTCTTTCCTCACCCATCCCTTCGGGGGGCTTTACCCTGCATTAGGAGGAGATTACCTTTTGCCTTGCTCAAAACCACTTGGCTGAGCTGGTCCTCTTAAAAGCAGCACCTCTCCTGTCACAAGGCCATTTTTTTCTTTATAAATTTGTAAAACAAATTGCATTACACTGATTGCAAAATTCCTGATGTGGCCAGACGAGGGGAGCAGTTATCTCCTTTCCTTTGTAACCCCCGCCCTCACCATCCCCAGCCCTGTCAGACTTCTCTGCAGCTACTGCTGCCAGCAGCTCTGTTTCCTCTTTAGTTTCCTCATGAACATTTCCATCCAAAGTATATTTTGCATTTTTATTGGTCGTCCCCAGACGTGTGGCCTTTCATTCACTGACATTGGATCCATATGTCGATCTCAGCAGAGCGTGCAGACTGCAGCAACTTCCCATGCCCCACCTTCCACACATCGCTGGCGATTTTCCAGGTCACAGCCCATCACCATCCCATGTTTCATGAGCATCCTTTCCCCTGCACCAGGCTCTGTCCTGCACACAATGCAGCTGTCCCAGACCCTCCCTTCATTGCTCCTTTTGCCACAGCACTGCCACAAGTCTCTCTGTGCTTTCCTTTCAAAGAATATCTCTCATTTACAGGGTGACTACTCCTAGCTTCTGCCCCATAACCCAAAATATATGTGGCTTCACTGGGAATGATGCACCTGAGGACCTTCAGTCCCTGGGATATGTCTCCAACCCAGAACAAAATCCATTTTGATTTTGTTAAACTGTGGGGTTGGTGCTCTCCATCAGCTTCTCCACTTGGTATCTGTACAAGGAGCTTCCTCCTGCCCCCACTGTACTTCCCTTTTCTGGGAGGGGATCACAGGGAGCTAGAGGCAATGCCTAAGAGCCTCAAGTTTTTCCATAGTGTGAATGAATTCTCCCAGGCTTTTTTATTAGCCCTAAAACAGCCCTGATGATCTGTTTTGGCCAGGCTGTTGGTTAAACAGTCAAAGGAAGTGAGGAGTGCTGGAGAGATGGCAGAGGTGTGGGAACAGCTCAGCCTTGACGTGGTGCCTCGGATGTACCTGAAGCATGACAAGGTTTGGAAACACATGGGCCTGGGCCTGTGGTAACATCTGCTGCTGCTCTGCCCCTCCACCCTGGCATGTGCAGCTCCAGCTGATGTTAACTGGAATTGCATGTGTGTCTGGGCAAAAGAACTACAGAGTCTGAAGAAGAACCTCAGCTCTCACCGTTTCAAGCCCATTTCTTCCTCGTGCACAACAAAGCAAAAAAAATCCCTCCTTCTTGCTTTGGTTTGATACTTTTCACAGATCCTGACGCAGCAGGCAGCCTCAGAGCTGCCCCCAGAATGGTTTCTGCTTGGTTTGGATCATGAACTAGTTGTCAGAGAAAATTATGCTGTAATCCTGGGAGATCCAATAAAGCTGTCCCACAGGTTAGGGCCTTGCCAGTTGGAGGCAATTCTTAATGCAGATTTCACTCTGCGTGTGTCACATTTGCTAATTTTCCATGAATGATTCCTGATTTTCAATCGACCTTGGTCTTTAGACTCATAAAACTTTGTTCTGCATTGAAGTCTTTTGGCAATGCGGAGTTTTGCCCGAAATAAAGCAGGAAAGAAACATCATGAATTATAAATTCAGTAGAGTTTTGCACAGGGAGCAGCATTACTGTCAAATGGTGCTGCTTCTACTGAATGAGAAGTTCCTGTAGAGAAGGTGATGGGTTTTAAGAAACACCGATTCAGCTTGGACTTCTGAAAGGCTTTAGGCTGAGTTTGTAAATGCTTTGGGAGTCAACTTTTCCCCTGTAAATACAGACTTTATTTTTCCTGTTGTGTCTACTCAGCCTGTGATTTTCAAAGGGACCCAGAGGAATTGCTGTATGAGTCCCATGGAACAATCTGTCTGTTCCAGTTTCATTAAATGCCTCACTGAAGCCCTTTCCTGGGAGAGTAGATCATTCACCCCCTTTTCCTACACACCAGCCCAGCCCTATTTACACGAGCTGACAGACTACCTGATGGAGCCATTATTCTCTTCTCACACATAGTCTAAACTATTTCCTCTTGCTGGGCACAGAGCAGTTTTAAATCAAGATGTCTTAGTTCATGGAGGTTAGGAATAGTCTTATAAAATGCCTTATTTCTTCCTTGCTTCTATGTAAATCTATTTTATTGGACAATTGGAAAACATAACACTTGTTTTGTGTGGATAACCCCCATGTGCTTCCAAATACAATATACAGCTTTTTTTTTTTCCTAAATAAGCTTTTTGTGAAAGCCTGTTGTTCCCTGCCTCCAGGTTGAGCTTTTAGAGGGCAACCTGCCCTCCTGCCTGAAATCACACCCAAAAAACAACCCTTGGCTGGGAACTCTGCACAAAAAGACGTTTCAGGGCTGAAATTCAGGTCACACCGAGGTGGTTTTGTGTGATTTTAAGCCTGAGAACAGAGGTTGGAGCAGTGCTGTAACCCATGGAAAAACCTCCGAGGGGTTTTAATAATTCCCTATCACCTGCTCTGCCCTGTGAAGGAGATGCCCGACCAGAAATTAACCCCTGAGCCCCCTTTGCCTGTTGCTCTGCCACGCAGCCTCTGGCTGCCCATCCCTGCCATCCCTCCCGACTGTGTTCCGGCACGCAGAGTTTGTTCTGGCCCGGGAATTGGGTTTCCAGAGATTAAAGAGACGCTGTGTGGTGGGCAGCGAGCCTCGGCAAGCCGGGAGATAAAGGCAGCATTGGAGGTGGAATGGGCACGGGGTGGATGGGGGCACTGGGGGAATGGGCCAGCTGGGGACACCGGGGGAGGGTTACACATCCATGATACACAGGAATTAATGATAAATGCACCGATCCCCACACTCTGAGCGAGATGTGTTGCCCTGCTCGAAGCCCCCCGTCCCTTCTATCTCGATGTCTGGCTCTCCCTGGGCTCTGGGGTGATACAGTGCAACCCTTATGCTCTGCAGAACTCCCTGTCAGCTGCCCAGCGCTGTACAAACACGGCAGGAAAACACCGCTTGAATATTTAAAATCATCAACGGGCTCCTTTAAACCACTGGCTAAAGCCTCTGGTCAACATTTAATGTTCTGCCTTGAGAAAGAAATAGTTAACTGAAACACCAACCTGTTTTTACAGTCAGGCAATATCTTGCACTTATTGTCACCGTCAAAAAATAGTTTCACTTAAACTTTGCTGCTGCTGCAGCACAGGGGACAAAAAAAAAGGAAAGGATTTACTGCTGAATGCTAAGTCACACTTCATTTTGCTATTTAAGGAGCTAATACAGTAATGGAATAGAGCACAGACCCAAATAAAAGTTCATATGTTACTGCCAACTCCAAGCAATTTAATTTTGTGACTCAGGCAGCATAATTGTGAAATTGGCTTAGAAGTCATCATGTTGTTTTATTTTTATCTGTTTGTAGGTTTAAATGCATGCTTGAGGTTCATTACATTTGCCTTAAGACCCAAAGGTTCATCTCAGATACAGACTGAAGATTTTCAGTGTAATTGTACGGGCTACAAGGTTGTTTTTATGGCTGAGAGGAGAGATCCTCTCACGATTGTCTGCAAGACTTGGACTGTAAGTAAAATGCTAAATGCACCAAAACACAATAAAACAAAGAGGACATGGGAAGCCTTAGCAAAAACATGCTGTGGCTCTACCCCATCTGGCCACCCACCTACCCTGCTCACCCATAGTGTGCAGGGATACAGGGAGAAAGGGATGTGCAGAATATCTTAAACACATTTCCTGAAAGGACACCGAGCGTGGAATTAACTCGGTTTGTCTCCAAGCCCAGAGGAAAAATGTGAAATTCTAAAGCCTTAATTACAGGGAGGAGGGTGGCAGCTTTGTTTCATGTTGGGGTGCTTTTCATAAGGCAGTCTGAGGCTGTGTGCGGGTGCTGAGTGTTTTCAAATGTAAATCTGATCGCAGGCTGCAGCCCGTGGGGTAGATAAACAAGCCGTATTTTTAAACGCAGTGTGAAATGTGGGGGCTGACGTGACCATTATCAGAGCCTCACACATGAGTTATGAGACATCATAAAATACTTTCATATTGCAACAATGAAAGCTGGAGCTGCTCTGTGGTAGGCTTGTTTGATCAGATAGCTCACCCCACTCCCCTCACTGGGGTCTAGAAGGAGGGGGAAATGTTTCCCAAGAGCTGCACTTCTGAATGCCAAGCTGTTTTCTCATAAATTTTTAGAAAGAAAATAAAAATTCTCATCAAATGACTGATGAGGAATTGAGTATTAAGACAATGCAGGTGACATTTGCTGGGATTTAGGGACACTCCAACCTGCTGATGAATCTGATGAACTAGTCACCTGAATCAGGCTGAAACAGAGTTGTGATATGAGCATAAAAATTAGATCACCTCTTTTTATTAAATAGTTAATTAATATATTTTATTCTGAAAATGACCATTCCTAATGGTTCTCCAGACTAGTGGTACATAGCGGGATGGATACAAAAAATCCAGTCACTTCATCTCCTTCAAATAACCAGCCGACTTTGAGACTGATCTTGTAAAGTCTTAATGCCAAAAGTTTCCTTTTCCTTTGATAGCCTTTTTCATCTTAATTTATTCTATTGAATTAAATATAGAGGTGATTATTCTTAGTCTTATTTGCATACCCAGATGACATTTTACAGAATACCTGCCAGCTGAGTTTCTGTATGTCAGTGTTGGAGTCTGGGTGTTATCAAGTGCCAGGTTTCATTCCTCCCAGGGATACTGATTTCCTGAGCGATCTTGAAGGAATCACCTGATTTTGCTGTGTTTCACTGCTGCTGCAGGTACCCTGCAAATGCAGGACACGCAGACATCTCTGAATTTTGTGAAAATCCTCCTGTGGAAATGCTAGGCTGGGTCATTCCTCCTAGCAGATGCTTCTTGTCATAAAGTGGCAAGTGGGGTAAGTGGGGAAGAAAAGCCCAGCGGTGCCACTGACGGGGCTGGAATGCCCTGACGGACACGGGAGAAGCTGGATCATGTCTGTGCAAGTGTCCCAGGGGCACTTCAGATTCCAGCCAGCACAGACCAGGCTTTGGCTTGTGGATTTGGCTTGGATCTGACCCGCCTGGAGCTGTAGCAGCGTGTGGCCAGTGGGGCAGCCAGACCCTCCCAAACTGCAAGTCCAGCTCTGCGGTTTCTGGCACGGCAGGAACAACTTCAATGGCACAAACCCACGGGAAGAGCTGGACCTTGGAGAGTATTGCCAAGAGTCTAATTTGTCTTCCTGTCATGGGCATGACGTTCAATTACCTTTTCCCCTCTCCTATTTCTTGAAGAATATGATGAAAATGTGTGTAAGCAGTTAAATATTCAGAACTGCTTCAGCTTGGCAGAATCCCCTTCTCTTCTTGTCTTCACACCATTTTACTTTGGGGACATGCAGGCACACTGAATTCATGTCCGTGGTGCCTTTGCATCGAGCTGATTCCAGTCAGCCTAATCACAAAGCTGGGCAAAGGAAAAACTGAATTTTCAAACTGATGACACATTTATACCAGAATTGTAACTTTATAATATGTATCGTTTAACTTACATGTATACTTTGGAATGTTTATAACTACTGTAAATCATAGGCGAGAGCAGCCAAGAGAGTGCCACACAGCATTCCTAGTGCAACTCATAAAATAAATACAACAATCACAGGAGAACAACATTCCCTGTTTCAGAAGGGGAAATGTAGCAGATGGGAAATGTGCTTGGTTAGATCTTCATAGAGCCCAGGAACATGCAGAGGCAGTGCCATGGCCTTTTCTCTTTTTCCACCACCTTTTGTGGTGGTATTTGGCGGGGATTTCAAAAGGATAAAATGCCACCAAGTGTTGTGTCTCTGGGAAAGGACACCAGGCATTTTCTGCTGGTGTCATTGTTCTCTTCAGTATGACAGCCCGGATTCTGTGACGTGTTCTTCCCCCCTCCCTGTACGGGGACTGCCAAGAGCCATCCCCACCCAAGGTGCAACTCTCTGACCCCCATCCACCTTGTCTTGCAGGGCACCTTGAAAAGAACAAAACCTGCTGTTCCCTGACCCGTAAAATTCAGTGGCTGATTTCTGACCTATTAAACTGCAGCTTTTCTTTTAAGTTTTAACAGTACTTTTATAACTTAACCGGCAGACTGTAAAATACACATTTAAATGCATTCAACTCAGATAAGAATCTCATCATTAAAACAGCCTAACATCTTTGTTTGAAGGTAATCATTCTCAAATTCTTCTGGATTCATCAGCACACTTACCAATACCTGTTTTTTTCTCCCTGAATTTGGCAACGCAACATGACACAGAGGTCTTCAGTTCTTAAAAGACGTGACAAATCTTACTGAAAATTCCCCTCACCTTTAGAGGCAAATCTACAGGAAACTCAATTCTCAGTTTAAAATCAGGACATCTCCAAATGTTAAAAATGAATCAGTTTCTGCAATTCAGGTGAAAGGATGACTGTTTTTCTAGCTTTGTTATGCTAAGAGCACAGTTGAGCAGCAAGCACAATGTGGTAACATTGCACAGGCAGCAAAATACCAAAATAACACCAAGGACAGGAGACTGTTTTAATGTACTTTCTGGTAAGTTATTTAACATGCTTTTGTTGGCAGGGCAGATGGTTTGGGGCTTTGGATCAGGCCTGGATTGCTTAGAGCAGGCAGTAGGCAGTGCCTCTCACGTAATGGTTGTTCCCAAATACAGCTGAAAGCCAGTGTAATGGGACACTCAGTTCTGTTTCTCTTCTCTAACACTGACACCACGAGTATCCCGGCATGTCTTTAAGTTTGGAAGGAAAAACCCTCAGCATTTCATTGCGTCTGCAGATGCTGAACTGGGGTCCTCATCTTACCAAGACGTCCCGACTGCCCCTTCCCGGCAGGAAGGACGGGACCAAGGGCTCCCTCCTGGGCTGCAGAAGCCAAGTGAGTTATGTGGAAAGCAGAGCTGCTGTCAGGAACAGGTTGGCAGAGCCCAGGGCAGGCAGGGTTTTGGCACTGCTGTCTGCCAAGGGCAGGTGGAGAAGAAGAGCCCTGTACAGCAGAACCAGCCCCTCCATCTGTTTGATATTGCTGCTCAGCATCTTCACCCTGGAAACCTTCCAACAGGTTAACGACCCAAAAAATGCGTTTCCTTTTCTCCCCAGTTGGATCATTTCTTGGTAGGGTCAACAATTAAAAGTTTTATTTTAACATATTGCCTAATTCATAATGGGTTCTGTCCATCACACACAGAAATGCCCAGGTTTTGAGTCAAATATAACCGTGCCTGTGCTCATACACTTTCTCCGTGCAATCCTTGGCCTGAGCATTTAAGAAACGTGACCCTGGGAGGTGTTTATAGAAGGCTAAATATAGGTTTATCTGTTCTAGTCTTTCCATGAAAGATCTTTTTCCTTCAACACATGGAGATTAAATACATGGAGCAATATTAGTTAACACTTAAGTTATGGCATGCTGCGAAAAACGCCAGGAAATTCCGTTTTGAAGTTGACGTTCCAGCCCGAACTTCTGTTGACTTTATATTTCTTTTCTCCCAGAGGCATGAACTGAGGATAGGGTGTTGCTTGAAGCTGAGTGACTCTGCTGCAGACAGGGGTTTGGAGAGACACCTCGCATTAATCTCTTTAGGAGCACTCTGAGGGTCTGTTAGGTGGGAAGCAAGAGCAAAAATCCCACTGTTCTCAGCAGCCCAGAACCCATTGAAAGGAATACCTGGAAGTCCAGTGTATTAACTCTGAGTTAAATAAAAGAAAATGAACCAAACCTGAGGGAATTTGCGTCAGAGCAGCTGTTTGCATGCATCTTCTGCTGCTCTTAACTCTCACACGTTGGGCTTTCCTGTTAGCGTTTACAATAACACCATTGCATCACAGGCCTAGTGTTTAATATTCCCTCTTTCAAAATATGAAGTTGCAGCTGACTCCCTGTATCCTTCTGGGACAAAGGCAGAAAAAGCTTTCCTTAACAGCTGCTATATATTATTATTATTACCTATTACATCATATCTTATTACAGCTCTATTACAAGTTTCCCCTAAAATCTAATCACATTCTGAAATTGTTTACAGCGAAACTAGAAATGGGCTCGAGACAGAAAGTTCACATCCCAGCATGGGCCTGAACTTTCTTGCAGTTCAGATTTATTCAGACATAGCATTTAACTCTCTCACTCCTGAAAGATGGGAGCAACTGCAGAATTTGGATGAGCATCGTGGAACCACAGCTGTGGATGTACATGGAGGCACCTGAGACGTGCCTGGAGTGGTGGCAGCAAGGACAGGGTTTACATTCTGTGGTGTCCTTGCTCTGAGACTGAGCAGAGAGACAAGGAGTGAAATTGTGGTCCCACACAGCAAAATTTCCATTGATTTCAGCAGAGCCAGAATTTCACTCAAGCTGAAGAGACAGATAACAGAAAGACAGATGCTAATTAATTAACTCATTTGAGCTAAGCTGGGCTTATTTCTCTGCCAGTGAATACTGACAGAAGTGTGTCATCATACCCATCCTGAGCTGCTTATGGCACGTGTCTGGGAGCCCAAGATAGGGAAGGACAGAGGATTTGTAGTGGTATGAGGCTCCTAGGATATAGAGAAAAGCTGTTCTGTGCTCAGGTCTCCCTTATGAAAAGGCTCCAGAGCCTGACTGAACCTCCAGGAACCTGGTCCAGCACCTCAGGAGCTTCACCGTGACACCTAAACCTCTCCTGCCTTCCCCTCCCACCCTCCAGCCTCACACAGAGCATGAAAGAGCCCCTTGGTGAGACAGCAATGGTGCTGCTGCAGGGAAGCACCCAGACAGCTTCTCTTACAGGAGCAACTGCTGCTACTGTGGGCAAATCTTCTCAGGATGGTCCCTCGGCAGAAATGCATGCTCATAACAGTGGAATAAAAACAATCCAGGTCACCAGTCTCATCCACACTGACACTTCTATAGGTCTTTGCTTTACAGCAGTGATATTAAGTGGTTTGGCCAACTTTGTAGAAATGTTACTATTTTCTCAACAAAATGTCAAGTAAGTTTTCAGGGGGGAATACTTCATAACTGAAGTATGTTTTCCTAAGGGCAATAAACCACTAAGAAATGTACTTTTTTCCCACCCAGCCTTTGAGCCAAAAGTTTCACATGTTTTTCAAAGAAATAAAATTATAGGTGTTTTTCTGTAGTAAGGTGAAGTACCACCTGGGTGGCAGTGGTAGAAAGCTGGGCAAACTTTATAAATCTAGAAGGGGGAGATTGTTTTGGCATGACTTAGGGTTACAGCCTGGGTTTCCTATGCATAATTTTAAAAGGAATTGCTCAAAGCATCAGGAAACTCTTGCCAGTACACTGTGCCCAGTGCACAACTCTTACCTATTCAGACTCGTGGAATATTGCCAAGGCTGGAGACCTCTCTCCACTCTTTCAGTGGAATGAGCAGTGGAGTCAAGAGGCAGATGTTTAATTCTTTCTTTATCTGACAAGCCCACACCCCTACACATGCTGGTTTAAGAGACCAGCAGAATGTGGAGTCAGTTGAAAATATTGAGTTGGTCAACTGGGTTTAATCTGGCTCCTGTTCTGGGGTCATGGTGGGTTCCCATTGTCTGCTGGCCATGAGGAGGGCAGCAGTGAACTGGTGCCTGGGACACCTCCAGTCTGATCTCAGCTCCACAAAACCAGTGGGAGAGTGTGTGGGATTTTATAGTTTTATAGGGGATATAGTATATAGGGGATTTATAGCTTGTATGTAAATAGCTGAGGGGCTGGAAATGCACTTTAGTTTTGGTCATTTTAATCTCTGGCATCACAGTGAATGCAGTGAATGTTCTGAGAATGCACTTTTTCTGGTTTAAATAATAGAGAAAGGGAATATCAGTTCATCCATGATCACTTTGCATAGGATAAGGAAGGTGAGGAAAGGTGAAGGACGAAGAAACTTTTGCTAAACTCTCTGATAGTGGTGCAAGAGCACTAAGGGTTAAGAAGAGCCTTGCAGGGCTGCTGGGCACCCCGACCCAGCCAGGCCCTGAGTAATTTTTTTAAATATTAAAAAACAGGCAACATATAATCCCTCTCCTGGAAATCAAACAGAAGGAAAACTAAAGTAAAGCTACAAAGGAACTCTAATTCTCTGGCCTGCTCTGCCTGCTGGCTTCCTACGTGCCGAGCAGAGGAAACTCTGAATCCTGTGGAAGAAATCCATGGAGAGGAAGCAACAGCCACCACACAGTATAAAAGATGGGGCTGGTTTTAATCAGGGCCGAGTCTTCACAAATAACAAATGGGAAGGAGAGGTTAAAGTGGGGCATGAGGCTAAGCCAATAAAGCCTTTTCTGAGACAAAATAAGACGGGCGTATTTCAAATATGCCACCCCAGAGAGAGTTGAACAAACTGACATGTCCAAGACGTACAAACAGTGTCTGACTCCAGGCTCACGGTGCTGCCCAGCTCGTGGCCAGCAGCAGGATCCTGATTTAGGAGCTCTGAGTAACCCCCATTGGAAGGCAAGTCTCTTTGGCTATGTAACCGGGCCAGACCTTAATTGAATTAGACATCTAAAATTAGACAGTGTGAACATCCACACTCCCCCATCCCCTTCCCAGCCCCTCAACATCCACATGAATCACTTGCCTGGGAGCGTCCTGGCATTTTTCAAACTTTATTGCAGGAAAAATACCATTTTTGGCATGTCAAATTAGTGAGAAACTTGTGAACAAGAGCAGCGTTTGGCTCTGCCTCCATCCGGGATGCAGAGAGCTTTCCTGCTGGGGTGAAAGACAGGATCTCCTGCCAGGGGGGAGTGGGTGAAGGGGGTTACTGCTGCTGCTGGTGAGAGCAGTTTCCAGTGGATTTAGGTGTGATATGAATCCATTGCACAGTTTTGAACAGTTCTCCTGCAACCAGTGTCTAACACCAGCCCTTAAATTGTCGTGCTCCTTTTCCTGAAATTCTGGTGTGTTCAGAGACTGGATAACCCAGCTGGAATCGAGGGAGTGCTGGCGGCAGAAAGCAACATCTCAGAAGGAGATCTCAATCTGGTAGCCACACAGAAGGTTGGCACTAAATCATTTAGTGCTGCAGCACCAAGGCTAAATAAGAATTCCAGCCTTGGGTACCAGCTGATGTGAGGGCCAAGGGAAAAAACAGCTTTCTGGATTTCTGTAACAGATATTGGCAACACCTGGAGCAGAATCTTCCAAGACCACAACAAAAATTTCAGCGCTTGCTGGATTTTTTTCACCACAAAGATGTGGTTTGTGTGGGTTGCTCCTTAGTGTCTTTCAAGTAACAAGCCTACTGCTATGCAAACATTTGGGGTATGCAGTGGCCTGTGTGGATGCTGCCTTGATTTATAGTAAACCCTGGGAAGAGCTCCTATAGCACCTGAAAGCAATCTTTCAGCAGTTCAAGGAAGCAGAGTTGACTTTTAATTCCCCAGTGTTCAGTAAGAAAGCAGGAAACTGTTTTTTAATATATATATATATATATATACACCCTATCTCATATATATATATATGAGATATAGTAGGACAGGGGAATTACAAAACCAGAGATATGTAAAATGCAAGCTATTAAAATGCACCTATTACTGACTACTAAATGGCAGGTGAGATCTTTTCTGGGTATTGCAGTATAGTATTGGAAATTTATTCCACATTTTGCAACACTGGCTGCTCCATTAACTGATCTCACTAGGAAAAAATCATCTCATAAAATAAATATGACCCCATGGCGTGTGCTAGCCTTTCAAGGACTGAAATCAGTTCCTAGAGATCAAATAGTTTTCATGAGCCTGGAATTTTAAGGTCCACAGAGGGCGAATCTCAATGTTAATGATCTTAAATCGGGGTCAAAATTAGCACAAAATTTAAAGGGAGGAATAAAATAAAAAAAAAATCCACATTTGCTTGATAAATTATCTGAAAGAAGTTGAATTCCCTAGGCACACAGAAATTTCAATAATGCGGATCACAGCATTTCCCTGGAAGGAATTACATGCCACACTAAGGCATAGGTGGTTAAACAACAGGAAATTCATAAAGCCAAACAGAACTTAGTGATCACACAAGTTTATGTGACTAGGTTAGGAACTTACATTTGTGTTGGACCAAACATACCAAAGAACGTCTTTTTCCCAGAGTGACTGTGAATGGAGGGATCAGTTTCTCATAATGCAATCGCTCTTTGCTGAAGTGATTTGGAACAGATCTTCCCAAGAATAAATCTTTTATTAAAAAAAGAAATCATTAAAAAGTGATCAAATGCAAACTATGCAGTGAGGTGGCATTGCCTGTGATTTCCAGAGAATCAGAGATCACGCTGGTCTCCTTCTCTCCAGTTTGCCAGAGCCCAAAGACTTGACTCAGAGAGCAACAAATGTGGGGTGCAAATAATTATTCATGCAGAAAACTCACTGGTCTAAGATTGTTTCCTTCAAAGAAAATAATTTTTCCAAGTCTGGGTTTCATGATCCTTCACTCCTGGAGCAAACAATTTTCATCAATAAGGGAAGGGAAAACCAAGCTGGTCTGGAATATAATTTTCATTCCTAGGAGTGAAAGCCAGAAGAAAAAAGACTAAATCTGTCCTGAAGGTGGGAGGGAAGTGTGCAAGTGACACAATCCAGTGCCTCACCTGCTCTCTGGCAGTGCCGTGCACGTGCTGTGGAGAGAAAAACTGCAGATACGCTGTGAGCCCCCCCTGCACATGGGGGGTTCCCAGAGCCCTGGAGGACACATCTGAGCCTGTGCTTCAGTGCAGCTGAACCAAGCCATGTCCTCAGTCTGACAAACTGCACTATATACATTCCTCTCATTAATCTTTCTCTACGTCTCATGTCTTAAGTGGTTTCTGAGGAGGTTTGAGTTGTTGTTTTTTTTTATCCCAAAGAATACAACTTTCCACACTACGAAGGAAAACATCCATCCAGCAACACCAGTAATTGCAACAGTGACTCCTACAACTCCAGTCCTTCCAGCCTCAACACGCTGCTGCACAAAGGGAAGTGATACTTCCTTGGAGGCAGTGGCTCTCCACAGAGTTACAGGTGCTCCTCTTCACCTGGCTGGGAAATCTGCAGCACAGTCGCTGAGATACGAGTATTAAACTAAGTCTTTGGTTTTCTGTGAGCTCAGGTGTCCAGCTCACATCTGAACACAGGTTCTCTTTGTGGAGAGCTGACTGGGGTCTGCAAGAGGGAGGGGAAGGAAATGGACTTGCAGGGGAGTGACCCCATGGTTTACATTGCCCATTTGCTCACCCAGGACCAAGCCATGATCCCCACAGCTCTGCGAACTCCCTGCAGGACAGCAGTGGTTCAGTTAAGGTGCTGTGGAAGAGGGAATGCTATTTGCTTTCATCCATTGGCTATTTATTAGAAACAACACAGAAATCAGCTGATCTCTACACCCTGAATAAGAAATCCTCACACTGCATCTGCCCTCTCTGAAACACGGCCTGTGACCCAGTCATTTGGTTTTCCATCCAAAACCAGTGATCTCAGGTTCTATTTTCTTAGGCAGGTTTACACTTAATTAAAAGGAAACTATCAGGTGTTAAAGTTCCTCTTAGATATGCTACATCCAGTCCTGGCTTAGGCCTGTTCATGGCTTCTCCATGTACAATTTCCTCCAGGTTTCCAACCTATCCCAAGACCCAGTGTGATGCAACAGCACTTTCAGCAGCAGATAGGGTAATGCTGGCCTGACAAGTGAAATTAATTATTGCATTCCATTAATTTTGAGTCATGGGCCCAGCCCATGGAAGCTGGGAGAACCTTGTGAAAAACAAACTCACTACATTGTGCTCTGATGTTATTCTTGGCTGGGGTTTGAGGAGCCTGCTGGGGTCCTCCGGAGTGGCCGAGCTCCGCCGCGGCTCCTCCACTCGCATCCGCAGAGCAGCTGCTCTCTTCTGAGAGAGAAATAGAGGCTCATTCTTCATCCAGGACCACAACAGGGACAGCAAGGGCCTCCCTGGGATCTTTAAATGCAGGCATGACTTGGGAGGGTGGTGATATTGGCTCCTGACACTTTGGAGAGTTGAGCTCCAATTACATATTTACTTGCAATTGCTAAGTGACTGCTTTGAGCGTTTCCTGTGCAAAAGAGAACCCCTGGAGCATGCTGTAGGAGTGGCTGTGGCAGGGAAAGGACTTGGATCCTCCTGAGAACAATGTGATCTCCATAAAGGCCCCGTGACAACTGCGTGAAATCCTCTGCACCACGGCGCTCAGCTGGGACCCCGCGGTAGCATCTTTCCAGTCGTAAAGAGGAATGGCTTAGTGTGACTCAGAGCAGAAACACTGCCCATCCCAAATGCTGGATTAAAATTGTGGGTGTGAATCAGCCCAGTTCCCTCTGGGGAATACAACTGCTGTCAGCAAATGTCTGCTAAGCAAGGCCCTGCTCAGGGCTCACATCCATGGCTTTCTCACATGGGAACCTGTGCTGCAGACACCCGGGTACGGTGCTGGCCTGGCACGGTGTCAGGGAGTCCATGACTCATGGCAGTGGCTGTCTTGCAATACTGACTTCAGCAAACCATGAGGTGCTGATGTGGATCTACCAGACTTCAGGAGAACAGGATCAAGCAGCTTTTCCCAGGCTAGTCCATAGCCTGACCTCATGTTATGATGAAAAGATTGTTTGACCCCTTCTCCTTCAGTAAAGGATAGTGGCTAAGCCCTGAGGAGACAAAACTGATGGATAAGCCTTCTGCACCATCACAGCAAAGAGAAGACACCATGTCCACATCCTGCAGCCCGGAGCAACAGTCCCTGTCCCAATCCCTGCTCTTTTCTCCTTGGTCTTTTTTCCTGGCAGACTGGGCTGGGTCTCTATTAAATGACTTCACTCACTTTGGTAAACAAAGTAAACCTTTTGCCCTGGCTGTACAATGGCTTGTGCTTATCAGTCCTCTGGGTCCCTTTCATACGTGCTGCTGAGTTGAGGAGACACAAGCCTTGCCCTCCTCAGAGAGCCTGGGCCTGCAACCCTGACTGCCCAAGGCCACCCACGAGCTTCCACACTCACCTCGTCACTACCAATGTCAACAGAGTGCTTCCCACCCCACCTCTTTTCCTTATCACCCACTTTCCATCTCTGTCTGACAGATAACGAAGCATATAAGTGCTGTCTTGTCTCAGGTATCTGTCTGGGGCATCAAAAGATCTACCCTGCAGTGAGCAGAGGTGTTTTGACCCAGTTCAGTTTGCACGCCACGGCCTCTGGCACAGACCACTGCTGGCTCTGCTCCTGATGGGCTGCTGCTGTCAGGCTGCTCCTTTCGTGTGGGAAGAGAAATGAGGAGACCGGAGATAGAGGCAAAATTAACTGTGCAGTCAATCTGAAAAGCCTTTTGCTGAGCACAAGGACAAAGAAAGGGTTTATCAGGTGGAAGGCAGCAAGTCATGAGAGACAGCAGAGTGACAGAGCAGCTCCGTGTGCCCCAGACAGTCTCCTCACACATGCCCCCACTCTGACCTTTTGGGATGTGCAGAGGGACAAGGAGGAGCTCCATCTCCTTGGAGCACAGCCTGGCCTTGCCATCACTGCACCTTTGCTCCACAGGTTCCTCAAGCCAGGAAAAAGGAGGCGTTGACCCAGGGATGTGGGAGGCTTGGAAGGGATCCTGTTGGCATTGGTCTTCAGTGGGCAAATTTTCAGTTAGTAGAGTTATTTTAAGGTGAAAAGTTCTCAAGAGAGTCCCACCTTTTTGCGGGCTGAAAAATCTTGAGTAGCATTTCTTCATTTTTTATGAAAATTCCCTGCAAGAATTTTGCATGGAAGTCACTGGTGTTTCTGTGACTTTGGCTGCTTTTATCTGCTTGTCCTTGAAGGAAGAAGAAACAGAAGGACAACTTCAAGAAAGACAGCTTCCCTTCAGGAAAGAACAGGAGGTGCTCTTTGATTTTGGTGTCCCAAAGCAGGCTCTGCATTTCTGACTGTAGAAGATGCTATGTTTGCCTGCTGGCTCTGATCCTGCTGCTCAGCTGAAGAACCACGGGAAAGGCAATTCAGTGCACCCAGGTGGCAATCACACACCAGCAGGATGCACAGCCAAATGGACTCTTTATCTTTTGCAGACAAACCTCTCATTGCACCGGGGCAAATCATACCAAAGTCATCCTGACTTCTTGATTTTTCATCTGAGCATCTCAAAGAAAATTTCTCTTGTGGATGAGTAAAACGGCACACACTGGCTCCTGCTTGGCAGCCAAGAATCTGAAGATGACAAACCCAAACCACACAGAAGACTAAATCCTGGCTCTTCCCATCGCTGTGCTAACCATGGAGCTGGCAACAGCCTGACAGCACAGCCCTGATAGGAAATTCAAAGTTATAGTAGCTCACTAACAGTAGGGAGCAACTTAGCCTTCCAGGTGTGAAAATACGGGTAATAAATATTAATAGAGCAAGGCTCTGAGAATAGCCAGGGAAAACAAGTCAGAAACACTTTGCAGAATCTCACTGATTAAAGAGAAATCTCATTTAAAATAGTCAATAGGAGTAGTTCTGCCTTTAGCATTTCATTTTTGTCACATCAAAATGTTTCAGTTCGGTAAGAAAAAGCAGCCTTGTTTAAACAGTCTCAGTTGGATTAGTTCTGATTTATGTTACACATCAATCTTAGAATAGGTGGTTTGTTGTTTTTTTAGGAAGAACTGCAGTTTTCAATATGCTGAGAGAAACGTCACTTTTTGACCCGGGACTTTGCAAGCTCCTGCTTTGTCCAGGGAGGAGCCAGGACCACATTTACAGTGGTAATTATAGCCCCACGACCCGGGGCTGGAGTGGGGTTTTGCAGAATGTGCTGATGGATTTGGTAGACATTTCCCCACATGCTGTGCAAACCACTGTGGAGAACAAATCCAGGGAACAACTGTGATGGAGTGACTGCCTGTTCTCTGAGGACTCCACATAAATCTCTGCAGCCCCTGTAACCACTGACCCAGACAGTGCCCAGCTCTAATTAATGCCTTGGAAGACTTTTTGGGGTGTACAGTGGGATGTCCCTTCATGGTTCCTGCAGCAAAACCCCACCTCTGTTTTGCCAATCTCCCACACACAAGTGACCACTAAAGTCAGTAGGAATTCAGCATCCAGAGGTCTTTTAAGGTCAAGCCTTGTATTTTGATTCATCCTAGTCCCAGTTTTCAGGATGGAGGAGTCCAGCATCCATGTGAAGTCACTAGTTCACTGTCTGGACTGTTGAACACATAGGTCTGAGGCACCACTTTACCTCAAAAGGTTCATAGAGGTGCCCACAGTGATTTGCTGCTGACTCTCTTATGGAATATAATCATATTACACTGCTGTTGTGCAGCAGTAACTGATGGCAATAAAACTTGATGTATTGGGAGGGCAAACAATTTTGCAACAGCCTGTGAGAAAGCAATTTTTACCAGAAGACTTGTTCTTGCTAAGTCTTGCAGAGCTACATGAATGGTTATAAAGGCTTGAAATGGAGGTACATCCTGTTTAATTTTAGAAAGGGAGATGATAATATGCTACATTTTAAAACTTATCAGTTCAACATCATCCTTGGTGCAAAATGCCATGTTCTACTCATTAGCAGGGAGTTTCTGGGGATCACTCATCCAGGGACCGGGCATTTGATGCAATTCTTTGACTCTAACAGATGTCTCTCTTAGACTTCTTCCTCATGTATATCAAGCTTGAAAACACAGCTAATGAAGGCCAGATGGCTGCAGGCTCCTTCTCACACCCATAATATTGATGGGAACATTCTGGAGGGAGTAGATTCTGCCTGGGTCTGCCTTGTGCCTGACATGATGATAACCATATTTCAGCCTCTGCACTGCTCGGTCTTGACTTGATTCAAATGTTTCCTGCATTTCTAGCAAATGAATGAAGTGCAACTCAAAATGAAATATATGCAGCCCTTATTAGAAAAGGTTGTACTCATCACGAATCATCTAAATATCTCATTTCTGACAGTGGGGAAATCCTTTTATTACTGAGTTTGTTTGGAAAGATTTTGAACAGCTCATTATAAAATTGCATTCATCTCTGCCAGGGTATATAGAAAGAGCCAAAGTACAAAATCTGGCCCCACTCAAGTCCATGGGATTTGGCATTAAACGGCAGAACTACCGGGCAGAATACCTTGTTCTGGATTAAAGTAGCACATCTTATCTGCTGATGTTACCCACTGAAGTGTGGTCTCCAACACTGCAAAGACCTTGCAATTAGGTTCTGTCTGACTACACTAATTAAGAGGAATAATTAATGCTGGAATATAATCCTCTGGAATGCTGCAGATATCACAGATATTTCACGATTGCACAGGATATTGCACAGGATTAGATACTGTCTCTGTTGGTAAATTCCTTGTGGTTAGTAATCTCGTCTTTTATATTTAGTTTTTAATAAGGAGCTGCCTTCATTCTGAAGCCAGTTCTGTTTAAAGCTGCAAGAAAAAGGTAATTAAATCTGACAGGACTTGCTTTCATGACATATATTGCAGGCTATCTCATGACACGCAGACCTGGTCATATTTTTGTTATAAGGAGCTGATTTATTTTCACCAAGTATCTCTCCTAGAATCAGAGTTTTCCCAAATTCTGTATTTCTTTGGCCAAACAAGCCCCACTGCCTGTCTCTGGCTCCGTGCTCTGCAGCAGTGCTGGCTGCACACCCTGGGTATGTTGACATGCAATGGTTTGAACATTTGACATTTATATGTAGCTGGCATTCGTTTTGTTGCCTTGCAACCATCTGGTTCCAGAAGAAGCTCATAAACTGATCCTGAATCATGCAACCACCAGACAACAAACAGATAGAGCTGTAGGACTCTGACAGCACATTTATCACCCTCCTGTGATAGCTGACACAAACCCTGCACTGCACTGTCTCCTCTGGTCTCCGTCACACAGAATGGCCAGGACTGCATTTTAAGAAGAGGATTTGATTCTCTACAGCAGTGGGAGTTTTTGTTTTGCCCTGACTGTGGCCCATCCCGTGTGCAGGCTCTCTGTTAGCTCCCAAAAGCTCTGCATGTGCAGCTGGATCCCTGCATCCAGCATATGGGAACAAATCACCCTGAGCTAAAGGGGACTCCAAAGCCCAGACTTTGAGGTGAATTTTTCCAAACTGTGGAAATACCAGGGGGCAGATTTCAAGTCAGAGCTTTTCATGCTTGTGCATGAAAAGAAAAGGACAAATTTATAGCCCATGCTGATCCTGGTGGTGTTGGCACAGCTCAGGAAAAGGGACTGGCAGTGCTGCCCTTCCCTGGCTCCATCACCCAGGCCAGAGGAAGGCAGAACAAACCAGCCTGTTCTATCAAGCAGATACAATTTTGTCCCAAATATTCCTGCCACAAAAGCTATATTCTTCTTCATCAAGTATTTTTCTCCGTAGATTAACCGATACATGAATGGAAAGTTTCTAGGAAAAAAGTGCATTCTTTAGAATAGAGCGGGGGGAGTGCAGTTGCATTTTTCTTGGCTATGACTAATTTAGGAGGAGGACAGCAGCTCCCCTGTCATTCCATTTGCTTGTCCTCTCCTTTTTATTCCCAGTTCCTAAATCTCTGACACTGGTCTTGTGTCCACGAAGCAGAGAGATCATTTTTCTCAATAAAGAGAAGAACTGAAAAATGCAGGAAGACCAGGTTATTAAATCTAAAGAACTTTTACTCACACATTATGTAATACCAATTTAACAAGAATCTTGCTCTGTAATCAAATACCTATAACTCATCCTATAACTGTAACCTTCTCTTTCCAAATTAAACATTGCTTTTTCTATAATTGGATAATATGAGAGTACTGCAGCAATTTGGGTTAAGACTTTGTTATTGGAATCCATTTTTATTTTCAGCTTCCATAGATGTGTACACAAACACATGTTATATACTAATGCAAAAGAATGACTTTTAAATTAAAAAAATCAGCAAATAATAATAGCAGACACTGGAGGGCACCTGCCTCAAATTCTCACCTGCCTAAGTAAGCCAGAAAGCAAAAGTAAGTACTTGAGGTGGCTGGAAATGCTTATTTTTCAATTCCTATTAAAATGTTTTACTAGGACCAAACTGGTTGTGTTAATCCTTAAGATGTGTGTGTGTGTGTGTGTGTGTGTGTGTGTGTGATGGAAGAGGAACCAGACAGGTTCCAACCATCTGAGTGTGCAGTTGAGTGCCCAGGCTGGGCAATCAGGTCAGCACCTACTTTAGTATTTGCTCTGTTCATTATCCTTATGTTACCAAAGAAAAATGTAAAAATATGGGCTCTCTATGCTAAGGATTCCACAAACATATAACAAGAGGCCTTTCCTGTGCCAGGGGTCCTTATATGTGTATGGACAAGACAGGCAAGGCAGGAGGGATGCACAGGCAGTTAAGGATGCAAAGCAGGAGCAGAGCTTTGTTATCAAGGCTGCTCTGAACTTGACAGAGGCAGTGATTCCCAGTGCCCTTTAATGGTATTGGCTCTTCAGGCAAGGCTTAAAATCTTATTCTTCAAAACTGTGTCTGTGTAAGGGGTAGATAAAAAGGGAGGCATTGCGAAGAGCCAGGGAGCTGCATCCAAGTCCTCTGCATTATTTTCTACAGCCCACAGGAATGTTCCTGCCTTCTGCACTCCTCCAGGGCATCTGCCTCCTGCTCAGGTCAGCAGATGGAACAGATTCTGTGCTTTTACTCTTTTACATTTTCTATTAAAACACTGCAGGTCACAGCATCACTTAATGATGGCCCGGATTGCAAAGGTGTGAAATGCTGATCTATGTAAATGTTCAGAGTCCTGGGCATGAGAACCCTCCCAAACCCGAGTCATGAAGAGTGACCTGTTCAGTTGTCTGATACACCCTGTCTCTCCACAAACCTGAGTTGATTGCATCAATAAATACACTTCAAAAAACAGATTAAAGGGGTCAAAAGGATTTTACAGGAAAAATTTTTTGGAGGAAAAGAAAGACTGCTTCAATGGAAAGACCTTCACAAGATGAGTTATTTGAATGTCAGCTTTATTTTAAACTGCTGATTGATCATTCAAATTCTTCTAGTGCAGCAAAACCTGTGCTTTATTCTGTAAACAGAAATTGCACCAGAAACCTTATTAAAAAACCAGTGGAGGATTCCAATCAGCAGGGTCATTTGGTAGACTAAGCTATCTTTAGGGAAAAATATGTTTACTGTGTTAAGATTAGAAGTTCTACGTTAGTGTCTGGGATATTGTCCAGCCCACCATGGTGATGTGCAGTAGGCCTTGCTCATGTTTCTGCACAGCATGAAGTGCTCTTTGCTCTCTGTGGAGTCAGGCAGAGCATTTCTGCCTCAACTGAGACCTGACTTCATACATGTTTAAGAAAAGCACTGAAAAATAAATTGGGCAAGTAAATTATTACAATATCTGAGTATCTGCTCCCATGTAACCTAAGTAACAGGAGATTTGAGCCTGGCTTTTCTAAGCCAAAGCCTGGATTACTCTCGTGCCACAGTTTGGTGCTCCAGCACCTACACTTCCCTCTTTTCTAGTTTTTCCTTCTTCAGGTGATGTTGCATAGCTTAGTTTAGTCTTTCCATGTAACAGAGCACACAACTGAACCACCTTCACTGGTGTTTTTTCCCCTCAGGCTGCATTGAGAATATTCTAACACCATGTGTATGGTATTTTTTTTTTCTGGTCCCTCGATTTACTGAAAAGCTTAGATGAGACTCTTCACAAAGAAATGCAATGAAGTTCTTTTGCATGGAGAAATTCTTCCTCTTTAAAAAACAAGCTGAAAGGAAGAAGCTTTGTGAAATGAAGCTCTGGGAGCTACTCCTATGGCTCCAGCTGTCCTAGGGCTGGCACGTAGAAATATCTGTGAGTAACATGACAGGTAAGAACAACCAGAATAGAGGAGAATTACCCTGGCCCATTTTCCTCTGAGTGCTGAAACTCAGTTCCTCACTAGGAGGAAACCACAGAAATGGGCAGGTTTTATAGTGTTATGTATTAGAATCCTACATAAATAGGCACGTTGTGTAAGCTTTGCTCTGAGAGCCATTATTGTCACTGTCAATATGTCTTAGAAGCTGGGACAGCCCTGGAATGGTGGCAGATGATGATTTAAGGCATGACAGTGAGGGGCTCAAGGAGCACCCTGCTCCTGAGGGCTGATGGCAGCAGCAACATCCCAAACACACCGTGGGCTGGAAAAACAACACCTCCCAGGGGCACTGCGAGCCAGGGAAAGGGAGGGTGGCTGCAAGCTCCTGCCCGGAGCAGTGCCATGGCACAGGGCTCTCACTCGTGCCATAGCAGCTCTGGCAGTGATGCCTATTGCTCAGTAACTCCTGGTTGTTGATGGATCTCAGTGATCCCCCTGCAAGGTGCTGAGGGGGTTTTCCAGGCTGGCACCAGGATCTCCCGGCGGGCAGTGCAGCTTGTCTGGCATTTAGAAGGACAAATGGTGCGAGGGGATTTCTTGCTGTTTGTCCCCGTGACATGGCAGACGTGCCAAGGGCCTTTTCCAAACAAGATGGAGTATTTCCAAGGCATTTAGATCTAGTGGAAAACCCCTCTACCCTTACTGTCCTCCTGCAAAAGCCTCTCTGAGGGCATGCAGGCAGCAAACCACAACTGGAGGGGAGCAGTGGGTATGAGGAAAGAAAAATGAGATGTTTTGCAAGCTGAAGTGCAGGGAGGCTCTGCCAGAACTGCCTGTCCCCTGCCCAGGACAGGGCAGCTCCTGCAGGACCAGGCTCCAGGGAAAAGCCTGGTGCATGGCAGCATGTGGGCCCTGGGAGGTGCTGGGAGAGGAGGGTGGCAGCTGGTGGGAATTTCTGAGCTCAGACTGTGAGGCCTCAATGCCCTGCTGGGGCAGGTCAGTATGGAAGTTCTAAAGTATGATGTGCCCATCAATCCACGTCTGTCACACGGCCCAGATCCCCCAGTCCCATGTTCTGTGGAGCACCCTGTCCCCAGAGGATGGATCTGGTGATGTCTGAGCAGCAGAACAAGGAACAGCCTGCCCCAGTTGTAGCCAGTTCAAAAGGAAAGCAGGATACCAGTTGCCAGCTGGGACACAACTCTTATGTATGCATCTCTAGACATTCTTCATCTCTTATCCTACCTGCAATAAGCTTTAAAAATAACATTGGCTAATTTGTGGTGACCCTCCCAACAAAGCTGTGTTACTGCAGAGGCCTTGCCATGGCCATGTGTCTTTGGTACCAGAAGCATTTTGCTTTATCATTATTCTGAGCAATTACTCTGTCTTAGAGGTTTCCTCCCCTGCATTATTGTTTATATTCCTATTTCTTTTCCAGCTTCATACCGAGGATAAAAAGCTGAATGCTTGTTCAATCTCCAGTAGCAGAATAAAACATCTATTGATGCAAACAAAGAAGTAAGTTCCAGATTTTTATTCATCATCCTTGCAAGAGGCAAGGCTGCAGTAATTTTTAGGAGGCATTTTTGGGGAGGGTTGGGGGATTTTTTTGTATTTCTTTTTTCATTTGAACCGGCCAACACAAAAGTCATTCTTAGGCAATATTTAAGGAGATCTTTCACTCAAGTTCTGAACGCTCTTGGAATGTTTTCAAAGGAGAAAATGAAGGAAAGTCCACTCTTAACAGGCAGAGAAATTTTCAGATTACTTTCAGTTTCTTACTTATCTTGGCAGTCTATTAAAATAATTAATCTACTGTAGTAACAGAGAGATTGATCAGACTGAAAACTTCATTGTTAGCCTGTTCAACATTGTATTTACCACACTTAGCAGCTTTTGATTCATAGTGAAGCACTAACAAAAAAAAGAGAAAAGTAATTTCTCTGAGGAAGCTTCCATTTTAGTAGCTTTAGTCTAATCACTGTAAACAGGAGCTCTGGTTTAATGTAGTTTTCTTGGGATTAGAAGACTTAATTACTGCTTGGAATCAAGCTTTCTAGCCTTGCATGAAGCAGCACATTAAAGCTGGGATTTTAAAAGAGCCTAAGGAATATGTCTATCATTAAAATTCAATGACAGTGACAACTTAGCTTTCTGCCTTCTTTGAACATCTCAGGGTTCCCTATTAATGAAATAATACCTGTGAAATTTAGAAAATAATATTCATTCTGACCCCCTCTGCATTTTAAATGGGCCTATTGACCCAATGCAAACCCATCCTTCACTCCCACAAGTCCTTCCCGTGTATTTCCCTGTCCTGTGAACGGTTTTTAGTCCCAGCATTTTTTTTTTATTGCAATCTGATGTTTTTTTCAAAGTAGGAAACCTTCAGAGCCACAGTGAGTGGGTTGTCTAACCATTTCCTGAGTCATAGGAATGAGCATCAGCTTTGGCCATGGACCAGTGGCTGCAGAGCATCCCTGAAATGTCTGGTCCAGAACATGAGGAGTGTGTGTGTGTGTGTTTGAGAGAGCCAGTGAGCCTGGAGGGCCTGATCTGTGTTTGTGATAAACTCTTATCAGATAATGATAATTTTACACACTTGCTAAGTCACCTGGTGCTCTGGCAGAGGCCCCCAAAAGCAAACCAGCACTCTCCCTAGGCAGTACTACTGCTGACCTCAGAGCAGCCCCTAAGACTGCTCTGCCAAACCCTATGTAATTTGCTTAGACAAAGCTTTTGCATTAAAAGTGGCATTTATCTTTAATTCTTTCTCCCCCCCACCCCCAAGTTTCCACTGGATTCCCATTACAGACAGAAAATTGGCAACTATTCAGATTAAACACCAGAGTGAATTTGCTTGGCTCCAAGGAAGACATTTCTGTGTCGAAAGCTAAATTGTGTTGCTGTTTTTCCACCTGTTAATGTGTAGATTATATAATAGAGACATTTTTCAATTTATTTTTTTTTTCTTCTTGTGATTACAATGACGTAGAAGATTTGATCTTCACTGCTTCTTCTTTGCTTCAGAGAATAACACCAATGCTTTTGTCAAAAAAGGTCCAAAGTAGTATTTGAAACCATGAGGGTTTTGCTCACTGCTTACAGAGACGTTTTTAGTGGTAAATCTTACAGAAATTTTAGTCCAAAGCCATTTTTTAGGTTTAAATCTTTGGCAATACAAGAGCTCAATCCTAAAATTTGGGTGGTTGTGGGTAGCGCTGTTGGAAACCCAGACGTGTGGGTCCCGATTTTGGGATGCCTTGATTCCAGGGCAGCCAGGCTGTAACTCCCAACTTCCTGGGCTGATGTAGTCAGAACATTGGAGGACCAGTCCCAAGATATAATGAAAAGGTGAGTAAAAGCAGTTGAGACCCCCAAATCAACAGCCTTGCCTTGGAAGCTGAACTCAGGCTGTGCTCTAACCAGTGCCGGATGATTTCCTGCAGAGGACTCCGGCTACACAGCAGCAGGGATGTCACACCCGAGTCCCCTGAAGCAGCTGGGCTTTATATTTTCAGGCTGCTATTAAATATTGCAATGGCAATTTCTGGTTACTTTTTAATCTCTCCTTAAACAAAGTCATAGTTCTTACACAGTCACCTCTGAGACAGGGAGAGAAATATTTTCCTAACAATTACTGCAGTCAGCTTAGCTGGGCATTTGAAAGTAACAGACACTTAAAAATATACAATAACAGTAATCTTTAAAAAATACTTCATTTAAAAAATATTAGTTGGGAAAAAAAGTCCTTGTTCCCTTTATTCAGCAGGAAATGCCACACAATTATCTTTATTTTCTTACTGTTTGTGGGATGAATTGCAAATCAGTGTTTTAGATTAATTTACCTAGCAGCAATTAACATTTAATTTCCTTTAAAAATATAGAAACAAGATTAAAATGCCCACTGGGGGTCATTTCTCCTTGATTACAGTTTAGAAGTGACCACGAAAAGTTGATTTTCAATGCACTAATCAAGAAATAAGAGAAGGAAAGCTTATGGTTGATATTCCAGAAGCGAACTCAGAAGTGGCTTGGGAACTGGCTTGGTTTATTTTTATTATCAGAGAAATAAGTGTCTTGCAGGCACACAGGGGTGAGCACAGCCCACTGAAGCACAGCAGCCTTTCCTCAGAGCCCAGAGAGCCTCGGACGGGGCACGGCCAGAGAGATGGGCCAATATTTGTACAGTCGGGACTTTCTATTTCCTCAGAAGTCAAAGGAAAGAAGGAATTCCCGAAGTGATAACCTGTGATAACTTACCATGATCCGTATTAATATATTATTTATTACTGTGATTATCTCACACAACCCCTGTTGTGACCCTGCAAGTCCTTGTCCTGGAGTTGCCTGGAAAAGGTAAATATTTCCGTGCGTGCCAGAGACCGTTTATCTCAAAGGCTCCGTGGGGAGATTTATGAAGGCCATTGTCTTCTGTTGTCCTTTATTTAGAAGCTTTACAAAGAGAAATAATAAGGAACAATCCTGTAAAAATTCCAGAAGGAAAGATATCACTGCAGAGTACAATGATGTATTAAGGAAGGTGGCACTGCCAAGGGTAAAGAACAGCATTTTTCAAGGGAATTTATGGCCACACACCCACAGCATTTATTTATTTAACAAGGAATAAGAATTTTACACCTTCCTAGTGACCTAGCTAAAAGGATTAAGCAGCATTTATATTCTCCAAGCTTAAAAAGATCTTTAAGGGTGGCTCTGTCCTTGCAGTCACACTGTGCAGGGCAGGAAGTGCTGATCTCTCACCAATAACCGTGTTTGGCTGACCAGGATATCTCGAGTCAATCCAGGTCAAGTCCACACACGAGCACTCATTGATGGCTGTTTGCTGGGGCTGGTCCTCCTGGTGTGTTGTGACAGGGACAAAAACAGAGCTCAGGCTCAGAGGCAACACAGAGAAGATTCCTCTCACCTAAGAAAGTTGGGATCAGCTCACAGCCACTCTGATGGGATGCCCCAGTCTCGACACTTTCAACAGAATGTGACCCTGGTTTACACCAAGGAGTAACATTCACTTTCAGGTTATGCCTTTACATTACACGCCATAAGTCACTGAGAATTTTACTAAATGAAGCAGAAAAAGAGCTTTTTCCATCACCTGTGTTCTCACATTTTCTTTCATAAGCAAAGGTGCTCGTATTTTTGTTGCTCATATTCTATCTGGTCCATACAGACAGAACAACAGGTTCTTCCATACTGGTAGCCCACTGGTAAACACATCCAGGCTGTTCTGATTTCTCTACTGAATCTATGTTGTAGACCTGCCCATCTCTGCAGAAATCTAGAGGTGTGCAACCACCCTCTGTTTCCCCTTTGTAGGGACCTTGTACAGCTCCCAGCATCTAGGACTGGGACCTCTGTATACACAGCAGTTATGGAGTGGACTTATAAAGATGGAGACAGAATCATGACATTTTTATTGCATTCTGACTCTTTGCAGAATGTCTGAATAATTTGGAATCTCGTCCATTAAAAATAATACTCCAGATTGTTCAAAATGCATATGCAGTTGAATAATCAGTTCATATGTCCAATTATTTGACTTGTGAGTAGATTGGGTAAAACTTGGCGTATTTTTTCCACCATATGGTTGTACTAACTTGTTTGAAAGAAAAAAAGGACTGAAAATTCACATAAATAACTGTCCCACAGTTTTTCCTGTCTGCCTAATTTTGTCTATTTTCCCCATTAGCAACTAGAGATCTAATAAACTATTGAAGGCTAAAGGCTGATGTAAGTCCTTTTTTAGGGCGGTGATTTCAACAACAGTGTATGAAGAGCTTTTCTTAAACTAGGGAAGAAGAGCAAACAGCCAGAAAAACAAAAATGTAAAGTGCTTATGCAAAAATCTGTCATGGACATCTGGACCACCCTTGTCCAGCTCAGGAAATGTAACACCAGTCATGCTTCTGAGTGAAGAGAATCAATCGAGCTTTCTGTTTTCAGAGGATCAAAGGTCCCCTGTCAGCTCTGCATCCAGGCTGGGTCTTGGTGCAGGTCCTGTCTCCCCTGTGTCCTGCAGCACATCCATGGTGTCACAAGGTGATTCCAGCCTTGGTGTAGCTGTGATTCCTCAAATCCATGAAATCAGGCAGCTGTGCACCGGGATGCTGCAGTGGTGATCCAGAAAAAGGGAAAACCTGGCGCAGACAGTCACAGAAGTCACCTCTTCTGTCAACTCTTGACTCCTGAGCCAACAATATCACTGTTGCTGTAGCACACATGCAACTCACTGAGATGCTGGGGTTTAAATCTTTCTTCTTTAAATGCAGAGTATCTCTGCTTTGTCCCTAGGATTTTGGGATGCAGGGGTACAGAGCACAGATTTATAATCATCTTATTTTTGGAACACCTAAACTGTCGCTGATGGGATAGACTGTATTGGCTCCAAAGGACTGGTATAACTAAACAGAGACACAGTTTGATTTAAGATTAGATATTTTTGTAAAAACAAAGCTTTACAAAATATAAGATGAGGGGAAATTTGCCATATTTATAGTTCAAATACCAAAGAAATCTCTCTCCCCACACTAATGGGTCTAGACATCTGTTTTTCATGCCTAAAATACAAATACTGTAACAGCAAACCAGTTCACAACTGAAGGAATTGAAGCTGTCTAGAAACAAGAATAAAAATTACTTGTCCTCTGCAGCAAGCAAAAAGGAGGAAATAAAAACCTCTTGCAATTAGTGGTGGAAAATAAAATTATATTTTCAAAATTATTACAGCCATAAGTAAGATGGTCTCCCTCACCACTGAAGCCACAAGCAAAGCACGGTTTGGAGCACTCTTCATACGCTGATCCCAAAATAGCTGGAGCAATTGGGACTTCTGGGGTCTAAACTATCCCGTACAACCACATCAGAAAATACCAGGAGAGATCTTCCCCCCCCCCCCTTCATTCCCTCAGCAGAAGGTTGTACATCAGTCAAAAAGCAATCCCAATCCATCATCACCTATCCAAGGTAACATCCATCTTCTCTCAGATCTTTTCTTTTTGTAGTGAACTCCGCTCTCTGCTGACTTAATCCTCATGAGAGTCATTGATTCACAGTTTCAAATGTAACATGGATAACATGAAAAGAATCATCCATAAAAAAATACATATGGCCAAATTCCCTGGCTAACCTGGACAACGTTCCTTTAAGTCTAAAGCCTCTATTGTGCTAAATACCCAGATGTTAACAATCTCTTCTAGAGGCTATTGAATGCAGGAAGGACATGTTTTTAGCAATTAGAAAAATAATAGTGCACTTACACATGGCAATATTTAGCAGAGTTTGTTTGGTTAATAGGTCAGCAGTTTGGGACAGTCGGTGGTTGTTATGGGGCAGCAAGGAGGGTTTGTGCAGTGAGACATCCTGCCAAGCACGCTGAACGCCAAGGTACCCATGGGGCACCCTCAGCTGAACGTGTGCCATGTAATCCAAGGCATTCAAAAGACATCCCTCCTCCTCCTCTAACTTCCTTCTGTATTTTAAAAAAAAAAAAGCTTTGGAAACATTTTGTGACAGGTTTGCACAGCGCCAGGGAAGACGCACGTGTACAAACCAGAAAAAACACACCCGGTGCAATAACGTTTTGGGCACGTAAGGGTATTCCTCGTGTAAGGCTTGAACTAAACTTCATATCCTCAAATACTTTCTAGGTAGAGCAAGAGCTAAAGAAGTGATTAAGTGCTTTCCTCGTGCTTTGCAGGAGTATGACATGCAAGGGGCTGGGCTGGGCCGGGAGCAGGTGCATGTTAACATTGCTGCTGGGGCAGACACGTGTCTGCTGCAACGATTTATGACGAGTTCCTCACGGTAGCACCAGTTTGGCTGGTGGCCTTTGTAATTTATCTTTGCTGATATCGTTATGTGCCGTGAGAACATTTGTCTTCCCGAACCTAAAGAGTAAATGATTGTTTTAACGAGGAGAAAACAAGCCTTATTGTAACAGCCCTGGACTAGGGACCGCAGAAAGGCTTGGATTTTTTAACACACTCCAATCTGTTTTAACAGCTGCTCATGGTTACTACAGTCCCTGAACAAAGATAGGGTTATTTTACCTTTCTTTGCTGATGGCCCAAGTTGCCTCTTATTTTCTCTGTCTCTGCAGAATGGCCAAGGCCATGCTTGGAGCCACAGACCTCTGGAGTCAGACAGATCTGTGCAGTTTGCTGCATGCAGTGGTGCCATTGGCACACGGAAACCTCACACTGAAAATTGGATTACAGAAAAGGATGTGAAAAAAGAGGCCGCATCCAATCTAAATAATCCACCCATTAGTCTTCATGGTGGTTTCCAGTCTTTTTGGATTCATGGACCCCCACGGAGTCCCTGACAATAGACCTGCTTTTCTCGCTTATATTTTTTTTGCAGAACCTTAGAATTAGTTCGCAGTCACCGCAAGGTCCATGGAAAACACGCATAAAATCACACGTCTGAGGTATTTATAAGACACTAGCACCTAAATTCCCACAATCCTAATGGGTGAACATTAAAGAACCTCAGGGAGGTTTTATTACTTGCCCAGCAATCAGACTAGATATATGATTAAGCTTCCTTGTTGTTTCTAAGCCACATGCTGCCTTCAAAAACCACTTTCAGTACAGACCACGCCTGTATCTATAGTAGCTTCTCCTCTAGGAAAAGTCAGAGCTAGTGGTGATTTTGCAATTCACCAGAATAAAAGCAATTTCTTTCCAGATGGTTATACTTCTCCCTTCCTGGGTATGGGCAGAAGCAGAAGAGAACGGGACCTCCCATTAATTTGAAAAAGCTAAATGCCATAGAGAAGTCAAATGAGACTTTCATTAGAAATCACAGCTTTGGAGGTGTCAAGTGTTGGAATATGACTGTCCCACCCCTCATGCCACGAGAAGGGAGAATGGAAATTAATGCTGGACTGCTGGGGTTGTGAAGGAAGCAGCATAACCACAGAATCAGCACCAATTTTTTTGAATACAGGCCCAGTTTTGGCTTTGGAACAAGAACTTGGACTCACATGAATTGTGTGAGGGCCTGGCCTTGGATAATCAATGGGTGCTCAGTATCTGGCAGGATCAAGTCCATGGTGAACAAGGAACTTGGCCCGGATTTGAAACACCACTCCTTGTGCTTTCCAACCCCATGGTGTAACCACCAGACCACAGATGTCTTTCCCACTTTCTGCTGTTAAGAAGCAAGCATCAGTTTTCAGGCTTGGAGAAATGTGGTGGACTGAGGGCAGGAAGGATCTGTCATTCATAAGAAAACGTGGGCTAGAATTTCAAGATTTATTTAAAGTCTAAATTTCCTTAATGCTGATAGAGTCGGGGGGCAGAAGAAGGTTCCGTCACCCGTGGCTCTCACTGCAGCAGAAAGCTCCCTTCTCGAGCTGCAAGAACTAACGACACACTTAATTCCTTCACACTTTGGGAAACAGTGGCACCTTGCACAAGATAGAAAGCTGGCTCATTTTTGATTCTTCCTTCTTCCCCAGGCCCCAAAAGCGACCTTGAATTAATGCGCATTCCTGATTAGCACGATGATATAAATCACAGCGAGCTGCTTTCATGTGGAGATGTGACGCCTGTGCTCCTCAGGGCCCTGCAGTGCACACACTCCCAGTGACGTGTAGTGCAATGACACAAAACAAAGCTGCTTCTGGTGTAAGGTGCTACACAAACTGTTGCAATTATCTCCGAGGATGTGAGAACTTTATCTGCCTCAACCCTTTGCTCTCAGACATTATGAAGTTAATTATACAATGTGCCAAGGGGGAGGGAAGGAGAAACCCTGTTAACCTTTTCTTTCTGTGGCTTTCCCCCCTCATTGCATTTACATTGGCCTTGAAGAACTGGGACATTTTGCAGATGGTTTAGGGTCTATAAATTCTTATTTAAATCATCATGAGCCAAGTATAACAGGTAGCAGTCCAGACTTCTCTAGAAAGGACAAACTCCAGCTAAGCATGTAAATAATACTCCAGTGCTTTTTAGTAGATAAATATATACACTGAGCCAGGTGTCCTGGAAGGTTTATTCACATTTTGCTATTGTTGCTCAGTAAAATGCCCTGGGTATGCATTGCATGACTTTGCAATATTTTTTTAAAATGCTACTTCTCAGTGAATAGAAAAAACTGCAGGCTAAAGGAAGGTGAGATTTCCTTCACTGCTCTGCTGTCAGAAGGTGCCCATCTCAGGTAAAGACAACCAAGACTCTGTCTTGATCCACCAAGCCTCAAATGGCCGAGTCCAATCAGGCTGTTGCCAATCATGGAAAAGCAAGAGGAAATTACCTGCTTGAGATCAGGTTGGTGTAAAAAAGGATGGGTGATCAAGGAGGGCAATGTTTTCTTTAATAATGGTGAAGAGAGTGGCAACAATACAGCAGAGAATTATCAGTTCTGTGCTGAGCTGAGAGAAAGAGGGTGCTCAGTACTGCCAATTATAGCCAGGAAATGCCCTGAGACAGGCACTGATGGCACCTTTTACTCGTCTGAGCAAGACATACCCCCCCATCCCAGTGTCCCTGTGGGGAAGGTGCTGCTATCTTCCTTTAAAGGGCCATGTTTTGAGACTTAATGAATAAAGGCTCTGTACATTGCATTTCTGATGAAGAATCCTCTGCACATTTTAACTGTTTTTACTTAAGTGAAAGGAGTAGCATCTGCACCTTATTTTTTTTTCCTGAGAAATCCAAGAATTTTTTACAGGTTTGTTTATTTCTATCGCTTTTTTACATCTCTTTTTCAGTCCCCACCTGCCAACTGTGCATTATGGACCATCTGTTGGTGAGCCTAAGAGTGTAAAATGTATATAGCTCCCTCCAGAGTTTCCCAGTGAATTCAATGCAGTTCAATGAGGGACACTTAGATCTTCTCCCACAAGTCCCCCAGAAGAGGGATACATTATTCAATTCCACCTATTCTTGGCTGAGACCTGACAAAAGAAGCCATAGATTGGAAGTCACTCACAAGCACAGAGAAAGGTGTTGGTTGTTCCTTTAAAGTCTATCCTGATGCAGAACAACATTTTACAGCTGACCATCCACAGCAGTTGAAATCACCTGAAAGCAGAGTCTGAACGTCAAGAAAGATCTTTTTTAACACTGTATTTTCACTAATACTTTGTAGTAGTCTTGTACCTAAACCTCTAGGCTGCCCTAGAAAGCTGCTAGGGCATACTAATTCCCATCACCCCATAAAACACACCCTTGAAACTGAAATAGAGTTCAAGTGGTTCTGCAGGGTAAATATTGGTTGCAAATGCACATACTCAGCACTTTCAGGTCACCCAGTATATCCCTTGGTATTACCCCTTAGAGACAGGACTTCAGAAGCAGCGTTGCTATGGCTCATGGACATGGCTTTTTGGGGACTAAAGTATCTACTCAGAGGATGCCTTTCTTCAGACAAACAGTATTTTCAGAGCTGTTGGCTGATCAATCTTTGGTTTCCTGGCCTGCTGCCTTCATGTGTGGTTGCCTATCCTTGCTAGTCTGGCAAAGGGAAGAGAAAATATTTGGCCTTTGGGAACTGGACAACTCGTTGCCCTGTATAGCTGACATGAGTGCATGATTCTGAGTTCAAATATTCTGTACCTGTTTTGCACAGGAATGAATATTACACAAGGTGCCAGGCAAGTGAAGCATAGCTAATGTAAAAACACCTTGGTCTGGTTCCCAGTTACCCTGCAGCTGTGTTAGTATTTACAGCACCGTGAGTAAAGTGCCCCTGAATCAGAATAGGAACAACTTTTATTCTCTTTGAATGCATAAATCAGGCCACATATTTCTGCTGGAATTACAGGCCATTTGCAGTCATTTGTCTCCCTCCACGTGCTTTGCCCAGCAGGTAGCCTGTAATTATTTGATAATAAAAATTATAGGCATTTTTTGATTGCTGGTCCTCCGCAGGAGACGAAGATTACCCAGCAATTTTGACACGAGCTGAGAATTTAAGCCTGATGTCCTGGCAGGCTTCCAGGTTGGAAGAGTCGATCGCCTGTCTAAATCCTCCCAGAATTTCTGACAGGCTCTGACACTCTTCTCATCCTCGGCAGAGGAACAGCTGTGTCCCTGCGCTCGGGCAGCTCTGCAGCACGGTGGTGGCAGGAGGAATTCTTCCTCCCTGAAAAAGTGCTCATGACTTGGTTGCTTTGAGAACTCCCTTGGGAGCTGCAGGGATGAAAGAGGCTGTAGGAATGAAATCTATCACTGTGCCCTGGGAGTCTGATGTGGGATAAAAGCTCCTGATAGTTTACACATGATTATTAAAATTTCCAAACACCTGTGTAAAAACTACTCTGGTTCCTCCCTTCGAACAGATATTCCAAAAGAAAGGAAGGAAGGCTGGAAGTGTCATATGAGAGGTGCATAGCCAAAAAAGAAGTTTGTTAGTGGTAGAAGATTATCTGTTCCATCATTTTTCTCATTTTAAGTTGGCTACACCTGAAAAGAGTAAGTCTTGCTTTGTAAAGGAAAATTCTTGGGAAATTACTTCTTTCTCTCTAGCTTCATTATAAAAGGACAACTTTTTTTGCCTGCGCATTTGATAATTTATGAATTCGTAAATATAATAAAACCGCAGTGGTTTGGACATTTACAGAAAATGACTGTTTTGGGGAATTTGAGAATCAAAAAAGAGATAAAAACATCAGCTAGAAAAAGGAGTGCCTGCATTACAAATGGACTTTGTTATTTTTTATCTTGGCAAGTATCGTTAAAATTTAATTCTTTATGCACCCATGACAGATAAGTTTGTCCCACTTCGCATTAAAGATGTTATGCATTCATTTTGACAAAATCATTAAACCCCCTGCACTGAGACCTCACTCCAGCTCTCTGAAGGCCCTGCTCAGCAAATATGGGACTATGGAATTGGGCCTTAACTTCTCCCCGCTGCAATCAGTGGGATTACTGCCATGAACTTGGAGACAAGCTTCTTTTTTTGCCTAAAGACTCCTTTAATTCAGTGATAGCCCCATTTTCACCAGGAAAAGTGAGTGTGCAGGGCTTGTGCTGGGGGCACACATGTGATTTGATTTCTTTGCCTCACTTGTAAAAAGTGAACCTAGTTTTTAAGTTTGGAAAAATGCATTAAACTCCATCCCTTAGTGCCAGCACTGGCATGGGGGTTGGCCTGGCAGGGCTGTGGCAGCTGGGCCTCTTCCCTCACTGCTTCCAGAGGCAGCTGAGCCCTCACACTGTGGGACACACAGTTGAAGGTGTTCAAGAGGAGTGAACAGGCTGGTTTGTTGCTAGTCACAACACAGAAGAGAAGAAGTGTTTTGTCCCAGACATGTCTGAGTTTAGGTTTGTGCTTCACTTTGTGCTGAGAGCCAGTTCTGAGCCTTTTATCGGCCACAGCTCTGCCCCATGGGCCTGGTTCGGGGAATGGAAAGGGAATGGGTGGCATGGGTGAGCACTGCCTGAGGTGGGCATTCAGAGTCGCCTCCAAAGGATCCCATATTTTTTCCGTGTGAAATGTGGAGAGGATTTCTTTTGACAACTCTGGTAGCCGAGGCTGGAGATGAAGGAGGATCTGAGGGAGCCCTGGCCACAGTGGGCAGAAGAGCCAGGCCATGGGGATGTGGAGATGATCCCCTCATGGTATGGGGATGTGAGAAATATCTCCTCATGGGGTGGAGATGGGGGGGGACGATCCCCTTATGGTGTGGGGATGTGGGAACGATCCCCTCATGGTGTCGCACAAGGAAGAGCTGGCCCAAGCCCCACAGCTGTCTCCAAGACCTCGGGGTGCCGGGGTAGCCCCTCAGCCGCGGGTGGGGTCCCTGAGGGAGAAGCGCCGGTCCCGCGGCGGGGGTACGGGCTCTGCTCGGTGGTGCGGGCTCTGCTCGGGGGTGAGGGCTCTGCTCCGGGGTGCCCGTCCGCGGTCTGCGGTGCCGGGCCGGGGCTGCCCTTCTCCTCCTCCTCCTCCTTTTCCTCTCCTCCTTCTCCTCCTCCCCCGCGTGTGCGGTGCGCGGCCGCATGTGGGGCGCAGGCGGCCGAGTCTCCACCTCTTCTGGCAGCGGGAACCTGTGGCTGCCAAGCTCCATTAAAGCCATCAGCAGCCGGGGGGACGCGCTGCGCGGCGGCGAAGGCGGGGTGGGCTGCGGGGTTTAGTTTTTTTTTTTTTAATTTATTTAAAAAATTTTTTTTTTTTCTTTTCCCCCTTTTTCCCTCCGCGAGGCTCGGGCTGAGCAGGACGCCTGCGGGCTGGAGACGCGGTGCCGCCGCCGCGGGCACCGGAGCGCCGGAGGCGGCCCATGGCTGCACCGCCGGGCCCCGCGCCCCGCTGAGCTCCGCGGGCACCTCTGGCCGGGGAACACAGCGAGCACCATGGTCCGGTGCTGGTGGCTCGCGGGGCTGCTCGTAGGTAGGTGCCACCGGCCGCCGGTGCCGTCCCGGGGCGGCAGGAGGGTGGCGGAGCCGGGGTTGTCCCCTCCGAGTGCTCCCCGGCACCTCCCTCGCCCACCCGGGCGCTGCGAAGGGGCAGGAGGGTGCTGGGGATGTGCAGGGAATTAGGGTGCAAGGGGACGGTGTGGGGAGCGCGGAGGAGCAGCGTGCAAGGGAGTGTGCGAGGAGGGTGCGAGGAGAGCGCGGCGGACCGGGAAGGAGGATGCAGGAAAACTGCAAGGGGAGTGCAAAGAGGATGCAAAGAAATGGCAAAAGGACGGTGCGAGAGGGCTGCAAGGAGCGTGCGAGGAGAGGGCGAGGAGGGGGCAAGTGGACTGCCCGGAGGGCGCAGGGAAGTCACACGGCGGGTCTCGGAGGGGCCGGCGCAGGGACGGGGCTCCCGGGGTGTTCTCGCCCGGGCAGGAGGCACCTGGTGCTGGGACAGGGCCCCGCTCGCTCGGTCCGTGCCCGGCTCGCCCCCGGTGCCCGCCCGGCCCGGGCGGGGTGTCCCCACCGTGTGCACCCGCGGAGGAGCCGGGAGTGGTCCGGAGCGAATCCCGCGCTGTCCCGCGGCTCCCACCGCCCGCTGCCGGAGGAGGGGACGGGCGGGGAGCGCCCCGGAGGGACCCCGGCGCCCCGGGATGCTGCCCCCGAGCTGTGGGATCGCGAGGGGGGACTGACCCTTCCCGTGCCCCCCTCTGAGTGAGCACCGGGCGGGGATGCCAGAAGGGCTGGCGGGACGGTGCTGAGCTGCCCAGGGCGGTGCTGGGCTGGGGCTCAGCCTCTGCCTCCCACCTGGGGCTTCCAAAGTGGTGGGGGTCGCTGCCCCCTCCCCAGAAACTCCGCCGAGCATCCCCTCTGCCGCCGCAGCTTGCTCCGGTCCGGAGCGCGGTGCGCGGTGAGCGGAGTTTAGCTGCAGGAAAGGCTTAGAGGTGATTCTCACTGAGAGTTCGGTATTATCCCCAGGAGGACCCAGCACCTGCCCCGGCAAGGGACAACCTCATAAGTAGTCTCCTGTTCCAGGGACATGACACTGAGCCCCAGCTGTGCAGACAGACCCTGGGAGCAGCACAGGCTGCATCTCTGTGGCTCCCTTTCAAAAAGGCATCTTTCAACCCCACAGTTCTTGGACCAGTTTCAGAAGAAAAGGTTCTGGCTTAAGAGACCATATGGGAGAACAGAGGCAACTGTGCTGTGAAAAAAACCACAAAATTATTTCTGTTTACAACAAGGAGCAGAGCCTGAGGGAGGCTCCTCCATCCTCAGACACTATTTTCCTAAGAAATGCAAAGCAGAACTCAGCACCCCTGAACAGAAGGGGCAGGTGAAAGGAAGGGTGGGAGGATGTCCCTGAGGGCCCTGTGCAGTCTGGACACTGGAAATCCAGGCACCCGGGTTCCTGCTAGCTTCCTTTCTACCACTTAGTTCACTCCTCTGAGGCTCTGGGCAGCAAAATATCACACTGACCTGCCTCTCCAACTCAGGGCTTAGTTTAATGGTCATTGCAAAATCATGTAGTGACAGCTGTTGGATGTTACTTGCATGAAGTGTAAAGGACCAGACCAGAGGAAGAAATCTCTTGAGCATGGCACTTCTGTAGGGTAACTTTTCTGTTCTCCTTTTGCAGGGTCTTGTCATGTGTTGTTCACAAAGATAAAGCTTAACAGGTTGAGAAATGTGTATTCTCTGTGTATTTTATTAGTTCAAGTTGCTCTGCTCTGTTATACTGCACTATGTAAGATTAGTCACTGAAATCTAATTAGAATACTTCCTTCAATTCTCATACAATTTCTTTTAGTTCAGTCTAACTGAAACCCTCTGCTTCTTGTGTCTGATATCAGTGAGAGAATTTCCAATGATTTTGGTAAGAACAGAAACTGGACCTTAAGGCAACTTTTTAAAGAGCTCAGTCAGACCCAGAACTCATTAAAATCAAAGCAAGGTTTGCCAGTGACTTCACTGTGAGCAAGACTGGCATTCTGCATTTTGCATAAAGCTGAAAATCAGCATCAGCATGACACCAGCGCATAATCAGTAGTAAAGGCACTTTAGTTAGGTAACTGGATCTGATTTTGGAGTCTCCTCCAGAAAAGAATCACTCATTCCTGGAAATGTCCCCAGAGACTTGCTGAGTTTTACCTAAGCTTTCATTAAAGTCTTTACATTCCAATAACACCACGCTGATATTTTTCATGTGTAGCTTCTCCAGCATGGTTTTAACATAAAAGATCTATTCTTGCTTCCAATGTTTATTTTTAAGTTTTGAAATGACAGTGTTGAGGTAAGATCACCAGTTGCATTCAGTTATGAGATTAGCAAGAGAACCCCATAAGTGATAGTACTACATTCAATATGGAGCTGTGTGTATTTACTCATGCATAAATCTGTAGTTACTATTAAACCAACATCATTGTCTTTGGTTCAAATGTTTATTTGGGTAATATTTACTTAGCTAATTTATTTTTACCAAGTTGGTGGTTTTTCTTCTTCATTTCTCAAGCTGGCCAAAAAAAATCAACAACTAACGTGTCATGCCAGATTGTGTGATATGACTCTATTTGTTCTTCCAATAATTATAGGTTAGCCACGTTTCAAAGTATATGGATATAGATAAAAACAGGGCTGAGAAGTAAAAAAAAAAAAAACACAAGTGAAAAAAATATCGTGCGGTTTCTATATTTTCCCCACAAGCACAAATTGTTGAGTAAGGAGATTTTCAAAAGCCAGAAATTGCTGTGAAGAAAACCAAAGCTGCAATCCAATGCTAGGGGAGGCTGCATCTGGCAGAACAAAGTTTGGAAAGAGATTTTGCTTTCAGTGGGATCCTGTGTTTCCCCACAACACAGCATATGTCATCCATAAAGACAATGCTTTCATGGATGAGATACAATCACTGCTAAAATCAACCTCACAATTAGGAAGCACCTATACAATGCTCTTACACAAGTGCTTTGGTTTTCTCACTCATTTGCTGAGGAAGATAAAGGTGTGAAAGAAGAGAAACTTCCTGATTTTTACGATGTTGTATCTCAGATATAATAATCCCAAGAAAGTGACGGTGAGAACGTGAGAATTTCAATGTGTAACCCTTCTTCTGTAGGCTAAGAGTGCTGCCAGAAACTGAAAATATGATTCATAGAACAGCTCCTTCTCTTCCCATCTTAAATTGTGTAAGATCTGAGGGGTTAGTAATCTGCAATCTGTGGGCTATTTTTCTTTAAGGAGTTAAAAGGTCTCATGCTCTAAAATGCAAAATTAGGCAAGTTCTTTTTCTCTCTCTGATGTCTATTTGAAATGCCAAAGCTCCAGTGTGAAGTGATAAGAGGGTTGAAATCCATCATTATTTTTGAGTTTTAGCAGGGTGATGGTGTGATAATCGTGTCTCTCATATTGATGTTTTCTAATTTTTACTGAATAGCTTATTAAATCATCACAGTTTGAATTCAATTGAAACTGAGAATGCAGCAGAGAAGCTCAGCTCCTGTGGCACTGTTAGATAGACAGTTGAATCAGTGCAACAACAGCTCTTGACTTACAGCTGGTGTGATGGGACATAAATCAGCAGGAGGAGTCTCACCACAGAGTGTTTGAAGAGATTTGCTACAGTTTAGATTTTAAAATAATGCTTTAAACTTGAGTGTACCCATTTAGTCAAGCACTGAAAAAGTCCCCCACGGTTTCTCCTGGGTTAATAAGAAACACTGACAAATGTGTGACATTTTGGCCTTGTCTAACTCAAAGACTGAGGTCTCTGGAAGCAGGTTTTCACCCCGCACTCTGGGATCAATGTATACACCAAGCTCCCCACTGAGACAATTGGATTCACCTTGTTCACACTCTTACTAAATCCACAAGTGCTGGACATGGCAGGTTATGGCTTGGATCTCTCCCGTTGATACAAAAGCACAATGATGTGTTATTTTTAAAGTTTTCCAGAGGGAAAAAAAAAAAAATCACTTTTCCCAGTTAGACTGCCTGGAAAAGAGAGATAAAACCAAAAGTGACAGGAAAGTTTTGCTGCAGAAAAGCTCCTAGGTTCTGTTAGCTTTGAGTAGCATGAGTGCCGTTATTAGATTATGCAGCGCGTAGGTTGAATGTCAACTTTGATTTCAGCATCTGTCGGCAGAGTTTAGGAGAACTGGAACACATCAAAACTTGGCTAATGCTGACAGGCAAAACAGTAGACTGAAATTTCAGGCTATCTAGAAACCACACCCAGACCCCAAAACACATGTTAGGAGTAACTTTAATTCTGTGCTTCAGCTGAACAAGTAACCTTTTTCTGTGGTCACTTGTGACTCTAAGTTAAACATGTGTGTGTGTTTCTGGTGTGGGCTCTGGATCAGTTTACCACCTTTCTGCAGAGCTTTTTGTTCCTGAGGGTATCTTCTGCTATGACTGCTTTGGAATGCCCTTCTCATCCTTGGCTTCTCAGGAGCCAAGTAGCCTCAGCCTATTAGATCCTATTAGATCCTGGTTTTATTACTGTAAACGGTATCCTTGCAGCAGTGCCAAGAGTCCTGTTGTGTTAGGTGTTAAATAAGGAGAGAACAAAAGGATCCTTCCTGCTTTAGTGGGTTTATAACCTCATTTCCTGGATTTAGATTTTCAGCGGTGAGTACTTGACATTGCAGGGACCTGCTGGGATTCCCAGCTGTGTCCAGCAGTTTAGTACCTATTGCAGTTGCTTATGTCTCTGCACACCTAAATGCCTCATTTCTAGTCCCAGAGGAGCCAGGCAGTGATTTCGATGAGCAGGACAGCGAACAATGTGCTCACACAGGAGAGCAGCTGTCTCCCGTGGGAGCGGGGAGCTGGGATGGCTCCATGGCAGTGGGAGACTGAAAGGCCACTCAGATTATCCCTCCAGCTCCCTGCCAAGAGCGGGTTCTTCCCCGCTGAACTCATGCTTTGCTCAGTCCCTCAAAATCCTGCCAAGCAAGTGGACTTGCCCTGCCTACGATACTGTGCCTCGAGAAGTTCACCCCACATACAAGCCACATGTTTTTCCTCTCTTCATTCACTCCCAACAGAATCTCTTTATTTGCTGCAAGAAATTCCTTCCCTTCCTTGGTGTTTGTGCTTTGTGAATATTTATAGGCTGTTATCATGTCCATCTAGCTCAGCCAGGCTACATGTGCTCTGCTCTTTTAATCTTGCTTGGTAACTCAATCCCTCCCACCCCCTCACCATTTTTTGTTGTTCTACTCTCAACTCCCTCCAGTTCCAGTTGCTTTGGGTAAATGCTGTATTTATGTTAATATTATGTGGTGGGTGGTCCTCTCTGCGCTCATGGTCCATGTGAGTGATTTAGACGTTTGAAATGAGGTTGACATTTTATAGCCAAGCCATGGCTGATTACTTGTTCCGTTCTTCAAAGCACTCCAGGAAGAAAAAAATGCTTAGCCATCACTATTACAAATGGCCACGATAGCCACTAATAAAGTGTCTGGGCAGGGGTGTGAGGGGGTTGCCAAAACCTGCATGGGTGCTCTATGCATTCGAAATGTCAGTGTGGCATTAATTCCACATCCGTGTGCTGTTTCTTCTGATGAGTTTCCAACTCATCTAAATTAAGGAAGATAGATGTAATATATCCATTTGGTCAGAATGTGAATTCCACAGTTCTAACAGTTTAACCGAGCTGTGATAATACCCCCCGGGTATTGTTCAGCCTTGGACTGAGTTTGCTTGCTTTTGGTTTTGCAAACAAATGCTTTCCTTCATGTGTTCTCACTGTTCAGGTACCCAGGGGTTTGAGGTCATCTCACTATGGTCTCACCTATCTCACCAGGTTGAAATTCAAACTTTCAGCAGTTTTCAAAGAAAAAAGCTCTAGCATCACCCTTCTTTCCTTCATTTTCTTTTGGGTTTTGGTTATATATTTGCCTGTGCCAAACTTATGTGGCAATACCAATCAAAGTTTAACACAAGCCAAGGTATGTTAGTGTAGGCTGAACCCATTTATTTTTCTCAGTAAGGCTGGATGGAATTGCTCAGCTGTTCTCCAGTCTTTTGGCACTGATCAATTTAGCTGTGGAAAAAACAGAGACCCCCCCGTCTTTCCAAGTCTGCAGAACATCTTCTGGGAGGAACATGAAGTGAAATGGCTCCTGCATCTGTCAGGACAGCAAGTGTGTTGTGAGTAGAGCTCTGTGTAGCTGAAGACGGTGGTGTTTTGGTTACTGTGAACTGTAGGAGATCTCTTGGGAAGACGGACTCGTGCTTTCATTTGTCATCACGTGTCCTCTATGCCAGCTCTTACATGTCTTGCTTAGTTCACCACATTTGGGAATATCATGATCTGTAAGGTATCTTCTAACTCAAATAATTCCATGATATTCCCTATCCCATTTCTCCTTGGTATCCCTTCTTTCTCCAGATGGAGTGTTTACTGTCAGTCTGTGGCGATGGGCAGCTTCTAAATAAGCTGCTGATGCTGTCTTGGTACAGTCATGGGATCTTTCCTGTTCACCCACTCCAGTGAAACTGGGATCAAGCTCTTGAATTTCATTCACAGAGCTAGACCTGGTTTTTTTTGGGTAAAGAGCCAGAGAGGGCAGTTTTAAGAAGCCATTTTATTCAAATGTAGTTTATACTGAAGAAGATCTTTGAGGTATTTCTCTTTCCTCCACTACCCTACCACAAATCCCATCTGTCTTGTCATCTATTGCTGGACATGACACTTACAAGAGAAACGATTCCATGTTTCCAAGAGCAAAATATTTACTTCTCTAGTGCCTTAAAACCCTCCAGGCAACTCACCACAAGTCCTTCACTATTTTAATTGTGGACATGAGACAAATCAGACAACAGTCAGAACCTCAGAACAAAGCTAGGCTGAAGCCATAGACTATGATGTCTGAGCCCATTTGCTATTGTGCTACAAGTATGTGGTGAAAGTATGTTTTGAAAACTTCTCTAAAATCCCGAGCTACTTGGGATTTTGAGTCGGCCGAGTTTCCTCTGAGGATCTGCAGAATTTCATACATGATTATGCTCTGCTGTGCACAGGAAACCCAAGGTGATGCTCTGCAATGATAGTTCCCATACAGCACAGTTACTGTGCCAGCCCTGAAAGCAGAACTGAGAAACATCCAGTGAATTTAAAGCATTTTATAAATAGCATGAACTGAGCACCAGACTGGTGAAACAGCTATATGTGAATATACCCTTTTTACAGACAAATGAGAGAAAGGATGAATAATAGAAATACTTTTCCAGAAGCCAAACAGTACTCCAGTGAAAGCACTGGCATCCTCCCTCAACCACTTGACCACATTCTGGCTCCAGTTCAGGGAGGCATTACTAATCAGGAAAAATGCTCATGTACTGGCTTAATTTCAAGCATATGCTTAAGTTTCACTGAAACCAATTAGACTTAAGCATATGCTTAAGTCCTGTCCTGAACTGGGTTTGGTTTGCAGATAGGCAAAATGCAAGGTTCTGCTGTGATACAGGTTTCCACCCTCAGTGGGTGTTATTTAAGTTTTATAACTTTATATCATAATATAAAATGTATCTCATTCCACGCAGCTGTTCTCTTGGGAATGCCTTATTCTGAGTGAATTAAAAGCACCACTAACTTGATCTGCACACAAATGCAAGAAAAATTGATTTGCTAAATACAACCATTTTGTTTGCTTTTAAAAGAATGCTTATTCCTTTAGTGGCTAACCCAAAATCCACTCTATGTGCTCTCAGGAGAGAAAAATGCTAAGGAAACACTGGTTTGCTCTGTTAGTGAAGTCTGTGTGGAAAAGTATAATTCGCTTATGCAGAACATATTGATATGTTCCTTATCGTCCGTTTCTTTCCAATCCGAACATTCCTCAGAAAATATCAAAGGTTTTATGTCATCTCTAAATGAAGAAATGTGTAATGCTCCATGACTTCAGGCCCTGATCTTATCCCTGTGAATGGGTGACTAACTGAAACATTAGAATTATAAATGGGAATAATAAATTCTGGCCATAGGAGGCAATAACATGCAACAGATTTAGCAATCTAACTCTGGAGAAGAGCTGATCTACAGTAACTAATTTGGTGCAAACTGTAATATATGCATTTTCTCCTCCGTTTATGAAGAAACAGATGTGTGACTCAACTTTGCTTTTTTCCAAAGTCAATCTGCTTGGAGGAACACAAACAAGATTTGTTTCCAACAAGGAATATTACAGTATTTCTCTCTTGGTTGATGTTTTTTTTCCTTTGAAAGTGAGAAGTGGGTCTGAATCTGGAGCACACAGCCCTTGTGTAGCACAACCCCCCTGGCAGCCTCTCATTCCCAGGCTCGGGATCTTTCATCTTAGCTTTACCAACATTTATTTTGCGGGGAATTTCCACTTCTGCCTTTCCATCAATTGATGCCGTGGGTCCTGTACAAATGAGCACTGGAGTAGCTGGTCAGTATTTGCCACGGCTGCTGTCCCAAGGCTTGACCCCGTTTGTGCCGATCGCGGGGATGAGCGGCCGTTCCAGGTCCTGCCATTCCTGGTTGCCGGAGTGTTTGTGCAGCCCCCTTGCTCAGAGACTTTGGGCCGGTCCTTGGGATGCAGCACGTACCAGAAAGCTGGAAAAAGACCCTGTTTTGTCTAGTTTCTGTGCTGAGGAGCTCTCTGGAAACGCTTGTGGTTAATCGATACAGACAGACGGGATAAGAGCGAGGGGAAGAGATCACAGCCGGGGAGTTTTTTAGATTTTCCTATGAATGAGTATTTTTGTCTCGAAGATGAATTGTGAATAATTCCTTCCTCCTGCCCAAGAACTCTATAGAGCAGTTAATTTGTGTCTCTCTTAAGACAGAGGAGCTGCTCTGATGTGCTTCACCAGGAGCTGAGTAACAGAGTGACATATGAGTGACAGCCACTTTATGCTGCTCTTGGAATAGAGATGTGCCCTAACTCCAGATTTTAGGGCTGGAACTGAAATTTTCCAGCTTGAAAGGATGTTTGGATCTGGCTGGGCTGGGCTGGAGTAATTGAGAGAAAAAAGCAGCCACAAGATTTGGACACAAGCCAATAGTTTTAGGTTTGAGGATGCATCCAGCTTGGAGTCTTGTGTACAATTAAGACAAAATCCCTAGGAATTCCCATCATGTCAAATATTTACATTCTGGAGGCTTTTTTTCCTTTTTTTTTTTTTTTTTTTTCTTTCCCTGTGGAGTTTGATCCAGATTATAAAAATTCCCTTTTCTATTGAATGTGTCAAAATGCAGTGACTGCACTGCCAAAGTGTCTGTGCTCCCAAACAATGCAGACTTTTAGTGCTTCTGCCAAAAGTAGCACTAAGGGTTCAGTCAGATATTGAAGCTTCTGCTGCAATAAACATACACAGAGCACAGTTAGAGAGTTGAAAAAGGGGTTATATTGTGTATATTCTATAGCTATACACTATGTACCTATATACTGCACTGACACCTCTGGGGTCATTCTGTGGTTATGGGCAAGAGCAAATCTGAGCCTTATGTCCATTGCCTCTAATACAAATATAGTTATTTCAGTTTATTGTATTCTCTAGGATAATAATTTCATGTTTGTTTGAAGTGTGGTTCAGCTTTGGACTGCCCTTGTTCTGATGGCTCTCCAAAAGCTTTGCCAGTAATTGGGCCTCTCAGGGCAGTCAGATGAACCTTGGCACATCCTGCACATGAGTAAAAAAAGAACCCTGGGAGTAGGGAGCACACAGGATCACAGAGCAAAGTCCTGGCAGAACTGGGATGAGGATGAAGATGCCCAGCTCCTAATGGCTCTACTAAATTGGCACTCATGGGGCAGCCTCACACACGCTGCAGCTGCCAAACTAAAGGTTTAACTAATAGCAATGGGTTTTGTCATCCAATATTTTCCTGTTTTCATATGAAGACTCACAAGAACTGTGTCTTAGGAAGCACTAGTGCAAGCAATTGTGAAGGAGTTGGATGTGCCTGCTCTCCACGTCCAGCCCTTAAAGACAAAAAGAACTATAGAATTGTGAGTCTGCTCCAAAAAGAGCCCTGAACACTAATAATGTGCCTTTCCCACTGGTTCACTCTAGTGCAGTGCATAGCGAGGTACCAGAAATCCAAGGCTGGTTTCCATGGCCTTTGGGCTGCTTCTGGTACTGCTCTGCTGCTTCTCTGGGGGCTTCACTTTCCATGTGTTTGCTCTTGTGGTAGTCTCATGGTTTGTGTGCTTCAGCCTACACAAATACATTTGAAGGATCCTGTTACTGTGACATGTAAAACCTCTGCCTATGGTGGTGCCACAGTGGAGTGACTGAATTTGTCCATCAGACAATTATGTATTACTAGATTCATAACAAAATACTGTTTGAGTGGGAATCCCTCTGCTTTGTCACACATTCTGACTTGAACAGCAGTTTAATTACCAAATTCCCACGTGACTTGGTCTGGGGCTTTGTTTGTGACAAACTTGCATGTGGGAGATCTGTAACAGGCATTTAACCCTGTGTGGAGGATATGTTGATGCCAGGGATGAGAGTCTCCTGTCTCAGAATAAATTGGCTGTGGAGATCTGGGGAACCTCCCTGGCAGATCCCAGCTGTGGTTCTCACCCTGAGTGTTTATATTTGTGTTCCATCCCGAGCTCATGAGCAAGGGAATTCTGCTGACATTGCTCAACAGCTCGTAGTTTGCCCATGGTTTGCAGCAGATCTGTCTGTGCCAGGTTAATCCACAAACACTTCTTGTTAGGAAGGTGATTGCACTCTCCAAGCCCTGCACGATCTCACCTGTCCCTTCTCTCACATGCAGTCAGATGGTTTAGGGTTTCTCTTCCCAGTGAAAGGTCTGGTTTAGGCAAATCTCCTTATAAAGATCACAGGATGGTTCAGGTTGTATATCAAGGTACATACATGGCACACAGGGACTAAGATGAGCAGTTGTTACTCTGTCTTGAGCTCCTGGACTGAGGTACAGGGTGTGCAAACATTTCACATCGTCATTCCGTGGGAAGGGAATATAGATGTTGGATCTTTTGTTCCAGCTGATAGGCAGGCTGGAGATCAACCTGTGTCCTAACACTGGTATGGAGTGAATAAAGGCTGGCTTGAAAATGTCCAGCACACTCCTGGGTAAATTGCAAAGTACAGCTGGAGCAAGCAAACTGTGTCTGGGCCCATAAACCCCCGGCTGGGCTGAGCACCACTGGGACCAGGGACTGGGCTCTGCCAAGCAGGGCAGTTATAGGACAGCAGAGAATTGGTGGGGTGTCAGGAGGAGCTTCCCTGGGAGCTCATTCCATGGTGTTATGAAGAGGCAAATCCCAAATTTCTTAGTGAAGCAAGCCCATGGTGAGTGCCAGAGAGGTTAGCTTAAGTAGAGTGAATAATATACAGTGAATATATGTACATGTGTGTGTGTGCATGCAAAGGTCTTCAGGATTTAGCTGAGTGTTCACACATTCCCTAAGCCAATAACATCCGTTGTTATGGGAAATGAGGTAAGTGACAGAATTACTGTCCTTATGGCGGGCGACAGGCGAGGCCAATGTTCCCATGCTGTAATTCCATGTTCCAGTCACTGCCTCAACAATAGCCCGGGAGGGAGAGAGGGAGAAAGAGAACATGAACAAAGAGCGCTCGGTTTTATTTGAAGATTTCATCTGAAAAACATTCGGATTCAGATGAAACTCAAGCGGGAAAACCTGAGCGAAATAGAAAAACCTGTGCCCTGAGCTAAGGGCTGAGAGTTCACCCGTCTGGGGGTGTGTTCTCGGGCCGCTGGGAGCCCTCGGCGGTCGGTGCCGGCCCCGCAGTGCTGACTCCCGCTTTCCCGCTTTCCCTCTCCCTGTCCCTCTCCTTGTCCCGCTCCCTCTCCATCGCAGCCTGCGCGGCCGCGGAGCCGCCCCTGCGCTGGGAGCCGCGGTGCCGGCAGCAGCTCCGCCACCTGCAGGACGGCGCCAGGATCGCAGCGCGGCTGCCGCCCCGCCTGGAGGGGCGATGGGTCTCCACCGGGTAAGGCACCCCCGGACCCCGGGCAGGCACCCCCCAGCCCTGGGAACGCGTCCCTAAAGCCCCGGGTAAAGCACCACCTCACCCCGAGAACGTGTCCCCAGACCTCAGCAAGGCATCCGCCTAACCCCCCTGGAAACGTGACCCTAAAACCCTGGTAAGGCACCCCGTTCTCCTGGGAAGGCACCCCCAGCCCCGGGAATGAGCCCCCAGCCCCTGCCAGGCCTCCCGCCCCAGCCCGAGACAGATCCTGTATCCAGCACTCTCACATTTTGGTAGCAGATGCTCATTAAAATCACCCAAGAGCGGCCACCAGGTGTGGGAGGCTCTTGCCCACGCTGCTGCTCCCGCCCCTGTGCTGTCCCCTGTCCCCCCACGCCCCGGGGAGGGATCTCACCCCGCACACCCCCGACGGCTCAGGACGGCCTTTCCCGCAGGTGTGAGGTGCGGCCGGGGCCCGAGTTCCTCACCCGCTCCTACCTGTTCTACGCCAACCGGCTCTTCAAGGCCTTCCAGTTCTACTACTGGGACCCCTCGTGCCGCGACCCCTCCTACACGCTGGTCATCAAGGGCAAGCTGCGGCTCCGCCAGGCCTCCTGGATCACCCGCGGCGCCACCGAGGCCGACTACCACCTGCACAAGGTCGGCATCGTGTTCCACAGCCAGAGGGCCATGCGGGAGGTGGCCTCCTGGATCAACCAGACCTCCGGGCAGGGCTGCGGGGGGTTCCTGCCCCCGGGGCGCGCCTGGGCCCCCGGAGCCCTCTACGAACTGCTGAGCGCCAAGACGGAGCGCGACTGCACGGCCGCCCTGGGCTTTGCCATGCACGAGCTGAGCCTGGTGCGGGTGGAGAAGCACTACCAGCCCTTGCTGCAGCCGGGGCAGAGCGGGAGCCAGCTGGTGGAGGAGCTGTACCTGGGAGACATCCACACGGACTGGGTGGAGAGGCTCCACTACCGCCCCACCGGTTACCAGCGACCCCTGCAGAGCGCTGTGGTAAGGATGAGGCCTTTACACAGTCCCCTCACCAGGTCACAGGCTTTGCCAGCATTTATTTCCTTGCTGTTTAAGTAGTGCCCGCAGCACTTGGCCCCCCTGTCCCAAGGACACGAGGGTGAGGCAGTGTGGGGCTGCTGGTGCGGGTTCCCGGGTGCTCTGCAGCACGTGGGGTTCACCCTCTCCCTTCCTGACAGAGTGGGACTGGGGTGCGTGAAAGCTCAGCAAAACCAACACGGGAAACGAGCCTGCACTGGTGTGGGCCTGGAGTTAACGGCCTTGCTTTGGCTCCATGTTTTCCTAGGAAATGCTGCTTCCTATTTTGCCGCACCGAAACCCATGGAGGCTTTGGGCTGCATGTCATTAGAGCTGCCTGCTCTGTCCTTCATCTTCCTGCCCTCTCCTTCCCTCCTTGGGGGGTGCTCAGGGGGAGAGGAGCGAGGCAGCACCATCTGCCAGTAACTCATCAGTCCTCGCTGTAACGCCATTAGCAGAGGCAGTTGCCCCCAATTCAATTATGTTATTACACAGAAATCAAACTTCCGTTTTGATGTACGTAAAACTGAGCAGGAGACTTGCTGGCCTTTTATTCTATTTTATTTTATAAAATAGTTTATTCCCAGGAAAGCACCTTTCCATCTGAATCACAACTGATCAATTCAGAAATGATTGAGCAGTGAGATGGGATGAAAAAACCCTCTCTGAACTTTACCAGATAGAATGGAAATAACTGGGGAAAAAAACTATTTTGGGGCAACATTTCCCCGACATTTCCCTGAACTGCACCAACTGAACTCTGAAAAACACAGAGCAACACCCCTCTCCCTCTCAAAAGCAACATTCTCAAATTGGTTAAACTTGTGTTATCTCGGGCCAAAACCATATATATGAGCAAAACCAGATGGTAAACATAAACACTTTTAAAAGTTAATTTAAAACCAAACCTAAAGATACTGAAATTCACTCTCTGAAAGTAGCCCTGTAATTAATCAGGCAACAGCTCTCCAATGGACCCACACATGATGTCACCACTTGGCGATAATTAGAAGCTGCCATATATTAGAAATAACTTCACACGACTGGTTTAAGCAAGTAAGATTTTTGGCTCCATGTCTGTAGTGATAATTTTATTGAGCACAGGATTTTTACCTCTTTTTATTTTCTCTGAACTGACATCCCTTGCTTGTGCTGGTGAGTTACACAGCTATGTTAGGAATTATTTTTTAACTCTCTTTACGAAAATACCGCTCTTTTTCCCTTAAATTTATATCTGTTTTAAAGAAACCCATTCTCCCCAAATTACCTTTCATTATCAAAGAATTTCCTGCCTAAGGAGAGCATATATATTTGCCAACTTCTGGGATTATTTAGCCATAATGTACTGTGTACTGTCAGCACTCATTAACGTGACAGTAGCAGTAAAGCAAGCTGAAAATGACTAAATTACAGTAGACTCCAATCAACTTGCATGTAAATTACCCACCCTACAGTTAACTACTGAGTTATTTAACCTTCTTGCCTATGACAGTTCAGTAAAGATTAGCTCGTGTTCTAGAAAATTATATAATGTTCGAACCCTGCTTATTTAAAAATAAATCAGTTGTGATATATGAAGTATAAGAAAAAATTCCAGGCTACAAAAAACTCCTGCTGGCAGCGGATCAGGGGCAGGGCTGGTTTGACTCAGAGCTCTGCAGGCAGCACAGGAGGGGGAGCGAAGGTCAGGGCCTCCTTCTGCAGTGGGTTCTTTTCTTCTCCCATTCTGGCTGCTGGGAAAGCCCTCTGTCCTTCTCCCTCCCCACCTGTCCCATCCTGGTCCTCACACGCAGCCCTGGATGTGGGAGCACGGGCAGGAATGGGGCGAAGGAGAAGCAGAACACGACAGGATTTTGGCTGTCCTGGAGAAGCTCCGTCACCGCGGTGCAGCACAGGCACAGGAGCCTCCCCACGGGAAGGTTTCACAGCCTTTCCCATTGCCAAAAACACTGTGTCATTGTTCTGAACCGGTGCAGAAACGCCGTGGTGGAGCTGACACCTCCCAGCACCTCCATCCTCACCCAGCTTGCCCTGGAAAAGTGGTGGGATGTCCCGGGGGAGCGTTCCCTGCCCTGGCAGCAGCTCTGCCCTGCCCTGCCCTCCTCCCTCGGCCTGTCCTCAGCGGCCCTGCACGGGGCAGCCGCAGGACACAGCCCTCTGTCCTTCAGCTACCAGAATAGCAAAGAGCCAGGGCAGCGCTTTATCTCACTTAATCTGCTCGGATGCCTCGTGCCGGGCTCCCTGCAGTGCAGCACCCTGGTGTGGACCGGGGGAGTTTGAGCTTTTGGAATATTCTGAAAGGGTTTTTGTTTTTTGGTTTTTTTTGCTTATCGGTTTACAGAGCCGTTGTTTTTTTTTCTCCTGCAGCACCACGTGCACCCTTGCCCAGTCTGTGGGATTATATACAGGGCTGATGAGCACCACCCACCCATCCTCCCCGCCGGAGCCCAGCTGCCCATGCAGCTCAGCGGCAGCTGGGTGAGCACCCACTGCGAGGTCCGACCCGCCGTGCTCTTCCTCACCAGGTACTTCATATTCCACGGCAACAACCACACCTGGGAAGGGTATTACTATCACTACTCAGACCCGCTCTGCAAGCAGCCCACCTTCACCATCTACGCCTCTGGGCACTACTCCCAAGGCATCCCCTCCTCCAAGGTGCGGGGCGGCACCGAGCTGGCTTTCAAAGTCACCCAGGCTCGGGTGACGCCGATGGACCAGGTGACGGTGATGATGCTCAACTCCTCAGAACCTGGAAGCTGTGGGCTGGCGAGCTCCTGGAGCGCTGGGGTGGAGCAGGATATAACAGCCACGAATGGCTGCTTGGCTTTGGGCATCAAGCTGCCCCACACCGAGTACGAACTCTTCAAAACGGAGCAGGACACGCGGGAGCGGAGCCTCCTGTACATCGGGGAGAGACCCACGGACGGGTCCAGCCCCGACAGCCCAGACAAGCGACCCACGTCCTACCAGGCCCCTCTGGTTCAGTGTGCTGGAGCCTCAGAGGAATTCTCCAGCTACGTTAGTCTAAAATACTTGGGAAGGAAGGATGCTAATGGGAAGGAAGCACTAAAACCTTTGCCTGTGGCCTTTTTATTGTTCATAGCACTTCTGTTTTTAAGATGGGACTAGTTATCCATTCAGGTACAGCACAGAATCCAGATAAATCTTGGTGCTAGCGTGATTTTTATATCCTTCAAATGAGCACATCTGGAATCAGTTTTTCTCAGATTTGGAAACACTTTTTTAAAAACACCCAGTAGTGAATGAAGCCAAGAAGATATGCCTGACTCCATACTGTTTGTCCCGTGGCTTTATTGCCTTATCTCCCCTCTTTGCGTGCAAATTTAATGTAGTGACACGGATGTGCTGCACATTGCAAGGGATAATTCAGCAACATGGGGGGGGGGGAAGTGACATCAATTAAAATTGCTGCTTTGAGCTTTTGACATTGCTAAGATTTAATCAAGAGCTTGATTCCGATGTAATTCAAACATCCGAAGTGTCGGCTGCTGAGTTTCTTTGAGGTTAAGTTCCCTCCCATCATACTCCTTTTTGCTGTTCATGCAAATTTAATCTGCAGAGTCAGTCAGCAATAAACAGTCAGCAAGTGTTCTTGAGAAGGGCATGGTTCACGTGCCTTTGGCAGTTCACAGATACTTTCTGCCCTTTTCCTGTGTGTGTCACACACACAGGGGTGCAACGTGCAGTCTCCCACTCAGGGCTGCCCAGAACAGCCCTCACGGAGCGTTACCTCTGCTGCTACGCCTGACCCTCGTCAGAGAAGACTGTGGTAAATGGAAAATGCTGCTGTGCACAACAGCTCCAGCCTCCAGCATTCCCTGGCTGCAGCACTGCATCCTTGCTGCGTTGTTCTGCCTCTCCAGTGCAGTCCTGACTGCTGCTCACCAGGCACCCTGTGAAGGAAAAGATCCCTCACAAGTCTTGCTTGTCAGTCCAGGTATTTCACTGCCTCCTTTTCAGTCAGTGTACTGGCACATCAATTGTTAATCCAGCTCTCCTCTCAAAGTGTCCCTTCCAGCCTCTTTCCTGTACAAATGTTTTATAAATCTGCCTCTGGTGAACAATGGGCTGGGGAGATGCTCAGATCAGACAGCACAGTCAGGTCAAACTGATTCCTACTGACAAGAAGGACAAACTAAAAATTTATATTCCCTGTCTGCTGCAGCTAAGAAGCATATAACTTCCTTGGAGAAGCCCTCCTCCAGCAGCTAAATCCTCTCCAAATAAGCCTATATATTTTACCCACAAAGGATATTTTGTTAAAGCAGCTATGCAATAGCCACTTTCTTAATGCTGTATTTACGAACTTGCAGCTTGTACTTAGATAAATTATGGGGTTTATAACACAAAAATACTTTGGGGGACCTGTACATTAATAATTCAAATGAGATGCTTATTAAATGCATACAGTTGTGACATAAATGTTGTCAGCATGTTCACGTGTTCCAGGCACGATCAAATATTAATCATGCACATAAACACTTATACTTCTAAGATGACACACAAAAGGGCCAGGCTTGGCTGCCTTGCCTTGGGTTCCTTCCCCAGCCTGAGGAGGAGCCTTCCCCAGGGATTAGTTCAGCAGGCAAATCCTCCCTGTGTCCAAGGGTGGTTGTGCTTTGTTGCACGGGGATCCACAGGCAAACGTGTGAGGGAGTGAGTGTTGGAGAAGGTGGTGTCTCCTTTGGGATGTTCCCGTCAGGGTGCTGTGAACTGGGGCAGCACAGCTGCAATCTCCTGTCAGCCACACACGTGGCACAACTTCTCCTTCAGCAGCTTCCCACCCCGGTGCTCCAGCAGCCGCTCCTGCAGCCCAGGGAAAGCTTCCTGGGACTCACAGCAGCAAAGGTACCTGTTTCTGCAGGACCCACTCCATGGCAGGAATAGGGAACAGCTCTGTGCTGCCTTTGGAGGGTGGGTGGAGGAGGGGGAAGGCAATTCCTGGCCAACACTTACCCCCGGGAATGAGATTTGTGTGCAGATGCTTCTTTTTTTTCATAGCACAGAAACAAATGAAGTGTTCAGGTGCCACATGGTATAAAAGCTCAAGTCCACACAGATCCTTTCCAGGTGGGGATGGGATTAACATGATATAAAACGTTACAAGACAACATCACACACTTATGCAACAGCAACAAGGCCTTGAGAAAGCTCTGCCCTGCCCTGCAGCAGCTCAGGCACCACTGGCTCCAGCAGCACCAGCTCCACAACTCTGACTGAACTTCCCTAGGGAAACCTCATCAGGAGCCTCTTTTGTCCTGTTTCCCCCCTCCTCCCCCCTTAAGGATACTTCTGAAAGGAAAAAAAGCCATGAAAGACCTATTTGCATAAATATCATAACTTTTATTGTTCTGTTCACAGTTCTTGAAGACACATTCCTAAATTACACAGTTATTCTCTCTTAAGAATTTGTGCCTTTTCCCAATTTGAATTTGCCTGGCTTCCACTGCCAGTCGGTGATTCTTGTGTTGCTCTTTTTATGCTCAGAGAGCTGCAGTGTTCAGTGTTTTCTCCCTGTGAAGGTATTTGTGCACTGTAATCAAGACAGCCTCAACTTTGGTAGAAAAGCTCAGCCAACTGAGTTTTCTCTCTCACCCTCTCTAAGGCATTTTCACACTCCACCAGTAATTTCTGCATCTCTTCTTTTTTGATTCCATTCCAATTACCCAGCTTCTCTTTTAAAATGTAAATATCCAAACTGCATTCAAAACTCCCAGCTCTCACAGCTGAGACATACAGAAGGATAATCACTTACAGCTAACAGTAATTAAAACAAGAACATATTCGTATTCATTTGTCTTTTACTCTGGGACTGCACTGGGAATATACATGGAGCTGTTATTCACTCTGGTCCTGGTAGGGATATTTTTGCCATGTTACCATTTTATCAGTAGTGGTTTTCTATGTTTTCATCAGTGAGCTGGAACCACTGAATCTGCCAGGTCCCCACAGAATCCCCCTGAGCATCCCCATTTCACTGTGGTTCCCTCTGAACTTCAGCAACGTGTGATTGTCAGGAAACACGGAGCTTTGCAGGGGCCCAGGCAGACTCTAACCCCAAAGAGAACTGAAAACCAAAGAGAATGAGAGGACTTGGATCACACTCCTTCAGGAACATCCATCTCCTTTTCCATCCCTTCCCAGGGCTGTCACACTGGCTGCCCTGTCCCGCTCACCACCCTCAGCAGCAGCCCCGAGACTGCCCCAGGCTCCTCCCTTCCCAACACTGAGCCAGGGCTTCAAGGCCTGCCTGTTATTTGAAGTACTGAGCATTGCTAAGGAAGGACATCACCTTTCCAGTCCTCTGACATCATCACCAGGTTTTACCACCTGCACCTATTAACAGTCCTTATCCTACAGCAAAGATTTCCCCTGAACTCCAGCTCTTCGTGGCCCTCTCTGAGCACTCCAACCCACACAGTTTGCTTTCCCTTTGGCTGGTGCTTTCCTTATTCAGTTTCTGCACTTTCTAACTCCCATTTTGAATGGATTGCTGTCTGCTCCCCTTTTTCTCATTTGTTTTATATTAGTTTCCATCTAATTTTTCCCTTCATTTCACCACTGAAGGAGGATGGGCAGTTAGCCAAAGCTGTCCCCCTTCTCAACTGCAAAATTGTTGGGTTTTTGGCCATTTAATACCTTTCACTTAGAAAACTGCCAATTCTAATTCAGTTTTCCATCTAATTTCTTCCCCACTACCAAATCTGATATGAAATTTGCTCAGCTATGCCCTTTTGAAGCAGCAATTACATTTATTAGAAGCTCACATGGTTCTGTGCTGAGCTCCACTGTAATCAGGATTCCAGCTTGAGTTCTGTGATTCATTTATCTTTATCTGACATACACAAGACAAAACCAAATAACTTCATCTTTCATGTCTAACACTGCATTAAAAAAACCAGGTCTAAGACATAGACCACGAGCATTAATCCTGATTACTGGCTTCCTTTCAACTACCAAACAAATAAATACCCTTTTATTGTTCCTGTGAAGAAAACCCAAGCTAACACGTGCTGGCAGGTTTGTACCAGCTGGAAGTTGATGGTAACAGGCACGTGTGTCTTAGAAAACTCTCCTCCATTCACTTCTCTTAGAATACATTCCAAAAGTTTAATCATTTTTTAACAACTCCAAAAAGCAAAGAAAAATAAAATAATTTCCAAACAGTCTCAATACATTTTCTGCCTTCCTGCACTGAGCCTGAGCCTTCAGTACCTTCTTTACCACCACAAGCTCCTCAGAAAAGCTGCCTTTCCAATTTTCTGCTTCTTTAGCAGGTGCAAAAGTTTAAAGCAGGAGCCAAGTTTGCCAGACAAACACAGTCCTGACAATCTCTTCACAGCTCAATTAACAGCAACTTATTTTTCCAATTAAGCACCCTCATGCCCCCCTGTTTAAAATACCTCAGAATGCATTTTTGCATCGCTGATTTCCCAAACAATTCTTAAACTGAAACAAAACGCACGAAAAAGTTTCAAAACATTTTTGGATACATTAACAGCATTGAGCTACTGCTTCATCTGATAAACAATCCAGATGGAATATAAAAGCCTGTTGCATACTATAAATAAAGATACTGCCCTGGAACAGCAGGAAGAAGCTGGAGACAGAAAGGAGATGGGTGACAAGACTCATTGCTCCAAACTCTACACAGAGTGAAGAGGAGGGAGGCACAAATTTGATCACAGAGGAAGCAGAAGGTGAGTGGTTATCCAGGATGGGAAAAGGCATCCAGGCCCAGTGAGACATCCACGGCTCTGCCAGGCAGCCCAGGTGCAGCCACAGTGCTCTGGGGGCCAGAAGTCTGGGACAGGCAGGCAGGGAAAAGCAACACTGGCAGGGTGATGGGAAGAAAGATCCAGATGGAAAACAAGCAGGCAGCAGGGAAGGAAAGCCAGTTAAAGATGCTCAGCTGAACGTGGGTTTCTCTGCCAAGGAGCAGGGAAGGAACAAGGATGAGCTGGCCTGAACCAAAGCGCTGAGGGAGGGAGTGGAGTGAGATTTGACAGCTCAGGCAGAACAGATTAGAAAGCAGGATGGGCAGCAGTCTCCAGCCTTCACAGAAATGCTCTTTTGGGCTCAAAACTGAAGCAAAGATTCCTGGCTCCAATCACACTTGTGTGTGGCCTCCCAGTGAAATGTGGAAATGAAAACTGCTGCATCAGCTCCAAGTTACACATTGGGAGCTCGGGTCAGGAACGAGTGTCCACACACAGAACACAAAGGATTCCCTCCTGACACGCACGTGGGTTACACCCAGTTCCACATTTTAAGTTCCACTTTAAAAAATCTAATTATACTTAAGAGAGCCTCTATATGGCCAGGCACACAAAGCTGAGAGTTTTAGACAACTTCTGAGCAGCCTCATCTCGCTTTCTGACCAGGTACTGATCAAATACTGCACTGTACTCACACAGAGTGGCCAAACTACCAGTGCACAAACCTGGTTCTGCCATTTCCTAATTCCTGAGTGCTTGACTTTGTAGAGCCTTAATAAAGGTCTTTTAGAAGTAGCTCTGTGTGGATAATTGTGTGTAGGAAATTTGCCAACTCAAACATGAGGGAGTTCAAGAGGCTTTTCTAATCTTGTGAGTTTATCCACTAAAGAAAAAGATTTGATTAAAAAAATGTACAGTTAAACTGGGAACAATACTTCACTACGGGCTGTTCCTCATAGGCACTTCGAAATCTTAAAAAAACTCCCCACAAAATTAGGAACTTATTAAATCAGAATGAAATGTACCGATGCAGAAACATAAACAGAAATGCCAGATGGATAATGTCAACTTGTAATAGGCAGCTTCAATTAATTCTTCTTAATTCATTTGTTTTCTTAACTTCTTTTGTTTTGCCATCTGGAAAAGGCCATTTTCTAATGACAGATCACAGGAGAAAAGATCCAAAGTTCAAGTCTGCTTCAAGGAAAAGCAGCTTTGTTTCTGTGCTCGCAGGCCCCACGTTCCTTTTGTACTTCCACTCACACAGAGGCTTCAGGACAAACTTAGGCCTGGGCTGGGAGGCAAAGAGATCTATGTGGAAGTTTAGGAAAGGTTTCAAAAAGTTTTACTCTTCAAGTACAAACATGAAAGTAGTTCTTTAGCAGGAAATGAAGCCACAGGGAGCAGCAGAGTGAATGACAGGCCCACAGTCACTTTGGAAGTGTGCAGGTCTGTGCTCATCAGAATAGGATGTGCAAGAGATTCCTGGCTGGCTCTTACTTGGGTTATTTTAAAAATAATCTTCAATTATCCAATAAAAAAAAATCAACCCATTAATAAAATAAACAAATTTTATAGCTGAGCAGTGGAAACACACAATTACTTTGTTCTCTGAAGCTTATCAAAATAAAAGTGAGGAGCAGCACAATGAGAAGTGTCACTGTTGCACTGACACACACTGGACAAAGTGATCAGAATACATGGAGCTGTCAGAGTAACATAAAAACTTAATTGGACATGGTTAGAGGATCAGCATTGCCCTGCTTGAACAATAAATCCCATGATTTATCTAACTGTAACAGATGATTTATACCAGCACTGGATCCCCCTGTCAGCTCTTCATGAAGCTGAGCCCGAGAACAAACAAGCAGCCTTGCTCAGTGTGTCCTTTTGTGTCTAAAATGCCTAAACACTGGTTTGTACAGATATTTTCTAATTAGTAAATTAAGTTTGCAGACATGTGTCTGATTCCAAAGAACAGTCACCTACACAGACAGTACTGAACTAGTCTCACTCCACACATGACCTTCCGTTTGTATTAGTGTTTCTGACTTAAAAACCAAAAGCTTAAATACATACACTGAAATCCACTCACCACCTGCCCCATCTCAACTTGCTCTGGGCAGTGGATGCTCAGCCATTCCCAAACCATGGAACAGCAGCTCTGCAGCCCCCCTCGCTGCTGTGCAGTTCTAGTGCAGCTGTGACCCAGCCACAACAAACAGGAGGTTCAGAGTGTTCTTTTACATGGGTTTTCATCTCAAACAGAGGGATTTTTGGCTGTGGTTTTTTCTCAGTTCCTTTATATGGAAAGCAGAACTCAGGACATGGCATTTCAGATCACCACACAGAGCAAGAGAAGCATTGTTTCTAAAGTTAAGAGTACTACAGTTAAGTCACTACTGTGCCTGGGAATTAAGGACATTCCAATTAAGAGAAAAAAGTGCCATTTTTTTGAAGAAAAGGGATGATAGTTTTCTTCCAGTGGGGAATTGCAGCCTCAAGTATCTTGAGAGGTTGAATGATCCACTCTGTGCACACCACGATGCCAACACGCTGACAAGAACTGCAAGTTCACATGTGCAGAGAATAGAAACCCTTCCGAGTTTATTGGTGACAAGAAACTCTATAGTGATTTGCAAAGTGAAGTTCCAACTTTATCCCACTAACAGCATTTCAGGAGGAAAAAGTCACATGGAATACCACCATCAAGCTATTACAGTCCTGTATTTTTAGAAAATGACATTATGGTACATCAATCCCCCTCAACATGACAGACATGGTATGATCTTGCTCTCCAACCCCAAGGGCTATTCCACAGTAACCTGAGTTGGGTTCTGGCTCCCACATGTTCCAGTTGTGCAGTCACAGCTGACAACTGCCAATGCACAGCAATACTTATGATCATTCATGCACAGAGTATTTGCCTTAAGATGTGGATAACTACATAAAAATAGTAGAAACCATTTTCCACTCGTTTCCCAGCACTAGGCTTCAAGATATTTTGTACACCTATTTATATCAAATTTGCCCGAGGAGTGCACCAAGCAGCCTCTACTGGCTCTTAAAAAAATTAACAATAAATGTATGTGCAAGTGGTCATCTTAAAATAACAGCAAGGACAATAAGTAGATTAGCAATAACTTGATTTCTACTATCATGTATCAATCACAGTTTTCTAACATCAGTTGTTGTGTGAGGACCCCAGACAATAATCTTATTTAGAAACTCTGTGTTACATGCATAACTTCCTAAGATGTACAATGTCCTCCAGAATATGAATACTTCATGAAAACATTTGCTCTGGTGTTGTCATGGAAGGAAAAACTTACAAAAGGTCCAGGTGATTTAAGAACATCTACCCAATATATTTTTGCACTGTATCTACAGACTGGCCTTTTATGAAGAAAAGAAGTACTTAACATTTCTTTCTACTGCCTATGACAGAAGGGTTTGGTCAGACAGACAGGCAGTGGGGATCCCACTGATCAGCTATTTTATTTTAAGCTCAGCAAAAGCAAAGCATCACCCAGACAATTCAGGGCTGTCAGAAATGGTGAAGGAAGACCTTAGAATTTCATTAAATTCCAAAAGATAAGCAGTTAAATTCAGAGTCTTGTTTAGGACTGATGCTGTGGGTCAGCCCCAACTGCAGGTTACAGTCTTTACCAACAGATCCTCTGCTGGTCTCCTTGATCACGTGTTTTTAGGGCATCTGGCAAAGCATGAGAGTGTTTTCTGGGACCTCTTTATAATCCTGGAGTGCAAAACACCAGGACAACTTTGCTCACGGATGATTTAAAGTTCCAGGCTGTCAGAGATCACTAAGAAGTGACCACTGAACACTGGAGGAGGACACACACGTGCTGCTGCCTTTACCCTGTGCCTCCTCACAGTGTGTGTACAATCCACCTGAACATTACTACACATTTACTCACAGCAGACCAGCTTAAAGCTTTGATCTGCAAAGACAGTGATTTTTTTTTTAACCAACCTTTTTTTCAGTCTGTTTTTTAGCAGAAAGGGCCCTCAAAAATTTATTTTTTTAAAGCAAATCAGGAATTCAGCTTTTCTTACAAGAGTGAGATCAAGATGCTTACAGCCTCTGAAAAAAACCTACTTCACAGCTCAGTAAAGGTTTTCTCAAATACATTCTTCAAAGTCATGGAAACTAATTTTGCAACATCACTTACAACCTTGTCTTTCTGAAAAGGCTCTTTTACAGTGTTTCATTTAAAAGTTTTCTTTAATCATCCTGCCCAAAAAGTATTTTTGTCTTGATAAGTTCTGCCCAATGTGTCCCACTGAACTCACTGCTTCCTTCTTCCCAGCTCACTCCCACCTTCCCTGCCCTTTGCAGGAAGGCTGCACTAGCTCTGTCCTTTCCCTCCTGAGCAGAGAAGCCACCAGCACTTTAAAATGCTAAAAATACACCTCTCCTTTTCTGCTGAATCTTCTACAAGTACTTCCAGAGTCGTGTTCACAGGCTGAACACACCGGTTATAGTTTTTTTCCACCTATTTTCTTATTAAGCCTCAAGTAAAATTTCACTTATTTGCACTTGCAAAGAAGGAAACCCTTGAGACACAAGTGGGACAAACATAAAGGTCAAGGAGTGCAGCAGACAGGCTGCAGCCCCAACAGCTTTCTCATGGAATCACAGCAATAAGGAAGGAATGACAAAAGTCACTTTTAAAAGGCTTATCCTAATCATGAAATACTCACAAAAAATTTTGTCACCACAGGTTTTTGGGTCTACCATTTAAGAAGATATGTGAATTTACCTCCTCCAAAACTACTTCACCTACTGAATCCATCATGTTAAAGCACACTGAGTTCATATACCTGGTGCTAACAGGAAGCTTAGAAACAAAATTACCTTCCCCTTAATCTGAATGTGCTGTCAAGTGTCTTTTAACTGCTGAACCCAACTAACCTGGAAAGTGGGATGTTACCTTGTACCTCAGCAGCCAACAGGGTCACTCTGAACAACACTTTTGTGTACCAGACTCGTGCTGGGGTGGTTTGGATTGATCTTAAAATTAGTCTGGAAAAAAAAAAAATAGTCGCCCTGAAACAAAGTTTCCTTATGCCATAAACAAAGCTGACAAGAGAACACTGTTTCCTCCCCACCTCTAAAACTGTGAGAACAGGACAAAAGTAACAAAGGAAACATTAATTTGGGGGTTTTATTTAATTTTTCTTTTCTTTTTTTTTCTTTTTTTTTTTTTTTAAGATGCTACATAGTCAAACAGGATTGGTCTTTTACGGCATAGGACTAGTTTACTACTAATATTTTTTTTTCCCCTAGATAGACTTATTTACATACAAAAACAAGTTTCCTGACCACTGTTTTCCCCAATGCTCAGATGATCAAAACTCCCAACAATTGTGTAGTGCCCAAAACACCAGGAGGCAGAAGAATCTTGCACCACTACAGCAGCAAATTTTTAGTTCTAGTCACTGGCTTCAAACAGGTGCCTTTTCACCCCACGTAGGATTAGTCGATTTTGTGACGAGAAGGAAACATGAGATGAAATACATTAAATAAGTCAAATATGCATTAAACATCTCTGAATAACATTTTTAATTCAACTAAATGAACCAACAGCAGTGTAGCTTGGTCCCTTGGTGAGAACAAGGCATCGCCCCTTTTCCCAAGCGCGTCCCACCGTCAGCACGAGCCCCTCGGTGCTGCCCAGCACACTCAGCGTGGCCACACACGACTCTTTGCAGCTTCTCACTACTCAGTAAGTGCCAAAGGAACTGGTAACTTGCACAGAGCTGAAGACACTGACAGAAACTGTTAAATTTATGAGCAGAATGGTGGATTAACGTATTTTACAGAAGTTATCAACACCTCCTGCCTAACCCAGCTCCAAACATCCCGAGGGCCAGCTCCAGCAGTGGAGGAAGAGGTTGTTTTTTTGGGTTTTTTTTTCTAGTTTTCCTTTTTTTTTTCTTTTTTTTTTTTAAAAAGAGGTAATCCAGCAACATGTACCAGGGTCTAAGAATGTTTAAAATGACATATACAATATTCCATTGTAGTGTTAAATCAGGATTTTCTCCCCCCCTTCATCACTGAAGCATATTCTCTTTCATTCATTTGCTCATCGTACATTTTAAACTTTCTAGATTATGTTACATAGTATTTGTGCAGGGGTAATTTAAAGGCAAGACCTGTGAGATGTCATACATTAATTTTTTTTTTTTTTAAACATTGTTATGAATAAATTTAATCCAATGATATGGCAGAACCATCAAACCAATTTACAATTTCCAGCATGCTGCCTCTACAAGGCTATTTTTCCTATAATTACACCAAAGACAAAGAACAAAACCACCAAAGCAAGTAGTCTGGAGCTGAGCCCTTCATCCTTGACAGCAGCTGCAGAAGGAGAGATTGGGTTGTTTGGTTGGGGTACCTTCCTCATCCGCAGTCCATCTTCTTCCTAAAGGGAGATATATTGATTAATTAATGAAAAAAAGCTTTAAACATTCACCCTTTACCATACTTATTTAGGTGGGTGTTACACAATAGGTGAAAGGTAATTTACAGCTAATTTAGAGTTCTAGTTCCTAAATAATCCCGAGAAGGGAAGGCTAGTGAGGTAGGAGAGGAATTCTGTATCTACTTGAGTGGTAGAGCAAAAGCCACAAGCTCTTGGAAGTTTCCTCCTGCTAAGGAAACAGGGGAAGAATGGGGAAGCCATTCCTGTCCAAAGTCTAGAGACAGCTTCAGAACTTCTACAGAAATGATGGAGGGGATGGCCTGAAGATGCTTTTCTTGCCCTGTAAGCACATAAAGTGCTCCTGGGGAAAACGTTTTTCAATATAACTAAGATAAAGTTGCATATTTTTCACAACCTAAGGCAATTACACTCATCATTCCCCCAGTCGGATGTCAGATATCACAAGCAAATTTTCCCAGCCTTTGAAGGGAAATCTATTTCCCCCATCACATTAATGCTGACATTTTGACATGTAACTAATGGCAATGATTAGGATATTTTCTTGGTACGAGCTTGACAGCTCACTTGATTGAAAGATGAATGAGACAAGAGATAAAACAATGTAACACCACCAAATATTATCATTTCAAGCAGAGATGACGCTCCCCAGCTTTACCTAAAGTGTTGTGCAGCACAGCTAAGTGTTAGCACACTCCAGTCCACACACACACACTCAGAGCACTTCAGGAGAGAGTAAAAGGAGCCTTTTGTGACCTAACTTGTGTCCAGCTGAAGCAAGTGTTAGACTTTTTAATGTGATACAGTATTACAGTGCAAAAGTATAAGATACTGAAGCAAAAGCCTCCAGACTATACACAAAAAAACCACTCAAAATTGGAATAGAAGTTACTGCAGCCTTAAAAACTGTAGATAAGTGAAATTCAAAAGGCTCAGGGTATGTTGGTGTTTCTCGCTTTTGAATTTAAAGGGACACCTGAACATTCTGGATAACTTATTTATTAATTAATTTATTTATTTACTCATTAAATCACAGGCCACCTGATACCCCCATTGCTGCTCTAAGTCTAGACGGGGACAACCGTCTTCTGTAAATAAATAAAATGTTGTTTACATATACAGTAATTTCACTGCTAGAAACAACAAGTTCCCATTTGAAATATTTTAACTTCCTCCTGACTGACTCTGGCCTGACACTGACAGCACCTGGGAGCTGGCAGTGATGTAGCATTGCTTTCTGATGTTTTACAGATGTTTCTGCACTCCACAAAGGGGACAAAGAGCTCACCAGTTCAGGATGCTACTGTAAGACATCAGTTCAATTCTAGATAGCTCCTGTAGAGTGTTTATTCAAGACTGATTTGCAAAAAAATTAACTAAAATCATACAGTACTTATAGCAATGAGTTGCTGGCAAAACAAGAACACAAGGAGAGGTTAAGGGCATGTTACTGTTGTATTATGTGTGTTATTTCTGTGCAAAACAAAACTGGTTTAAAGTATTTCTTCATGCATCAGCCAGAGCTGACAGAACAGAATTCCTTCAGCTGGGCTGCAATAGTCACAAAATCTAAATGTTCATCGGTGCTGATATCTATGGAACCAGACACTTAAAACTAATGAAACTGCTGCAAAAAGGTTTTCAGCACAGTGATAAAGGCTGCTCAACTGCTCAGCTTCCCAGAGATGTGCTGGATATGACAGGGAGCACATTTCCCATTAATCTGTCTTAATTTGGTCATTTCAATGGCTTATTACAGGTGTAATCACTAAAACACTCAGTATTTGCACAACACTGCCCTCAAGCTCCCATAGGTTTGGGAGAACAGGGCCAAATCCAACACTGAATTAATTCACACTGAGAAAATTAGGTGGGAAAAGAAAAAAAAGAGGAGGAATTCATTATTCCAGGTTGCCTTCAATCAGCTTCTCTGACTGCATCACTTGTACCTCCTTTCAAAGGAACCACTGATTTCAGCACCTTTCTACAGTTTATAGAGAGAAAACTTAAGTTATCTTTTACTTTACAGACAATATTCAGATATTGTGCTATGGTCAGGGAACCAAACCTTTAAGTTGAAAGCTTCTTTTTCAGGAAAGGGGTAAATCTGAAAAGAAAACAACACATATCTTTACCTTAAACTGTTTATTCTCCTCCCGTAACCTCTGAACTTCTACTTGAAGCCTCTTATAGTCTTCCATTACTTTCTTAACTTCAGTGTCATCCAAAGAAGAACTTATTGATTTAGACATTACAGAGGAATCTGTCTTTGTTGCAGTTGTGGATACAATTTTATTTATTTCTATGTCATGCTGTTAAAAAAGGACAGAGTGATTTTTGGTTAGTCATTAACACCACACCACACACCTGATATTTAGGAGGAGGATCAGGTAAAATTGTCTGTGCACACCTGAAACGTGCCTGTATCAAAAGAAATAAACATTTTTCTTTCTGTAACCTTTAGTGCTCTCACAGAAAACACCAATCAGCAATAAGTGCAGACAGAATGACCTCAACTTTCCAGTCCCTGCATACATAGAAAAGGAAATATCCTCAGTCCAGGTCCCACAATATGAATGGGAACTTGCTCACAGTCTGCCCATGGGATATCAGGGGTCTCCTCACCTTTCCCTCACCAACAGCTACTCCAGGAACCAGGATCCTGCTGAAGTTCCCTCTCTCCTCCCTCCTCACCCCTGGCTGTCACCTCTCCTTTCTGTGGCACTCTGGGGAGGGTGGAACTTGCAATTCAAGGTAGGGAACAAGCTGCAGAGCTCCAAACCCTCCTCCCCATCCTGCCTTTGGATCCTCTCCATGCTCTGCACTTTGGAAAGGGCCCTCATAAAACCAAACCAGTCTCTCCCCACCCAAACAATAAATAATCCCAATTACAAGCTGTCCAGTGCAAGGTAGAACAATTGTGCCTTTAGCACCTGCATATTAGGAAACATTTCTCAGTTTATTCAAACCATTATCAGTTCTACACTGGACACTACACGGTTCCTTTAGAAATTAATGTGTTCATTACCCTAACAAAAAAGGATCCTGCAATATTATAGCTGCTAATTGCAATATAATCCCTAACTGCATTTGTGTTTTCCTCACCAGCTTTCCACCAATTTACTTGCTAAAAATCAGCATTGTCCCACAGGAGCAAAGGGGAGCACTGGTCAGACAAATAATATTGCCGCTGTATTCAGCATAAACTCTGAGCTTTACAACCATCAATCAGCATTTCTATATTTATTTTAAATATTTTTTATCCTGTGATCTTTCACTAGCTGAAAACAGATTAACTCAGACTGCTCTGTGCTACTGTTGCACTTACACTGTTCAAATTAGCTGCCAGCTACGTTAAGGATTAACAAGACTTCAAACAGTTTATACTGTGTTTTTAAAGGTGATGCCATCCAGGCAGTGAAACAGAGGGTTCTGTCCTTTGCTTATAGAGCTGTCTGCATAAACATGCCATATTACAGGATTTACTGTGGTATTAAGTTAAATCACTCAATATGCATCTGAAAATACTCACAGGCTTATCATTTTCTGCTGGTAGCTCGAACACACACCTAAGTTTCGAATCCATGAGTTCTTCTGGTTTTGCTTCTTTCCACTGGAATAATTTAATATTAATTTAGTATTAAACATATCAGTATAATAAGGCAGATGGAAAATGCAGTGTATTATGTAAACAAATCACATCATTTTACTCAGGGAAAAAAACCCCCACAGGTGTTTATCATGTTCCATTAGCCACATACAGGATGAAAAATGAAATCAAATATGTGACTGATTGGCATCGTGAAAACAGACTAGACACTGTGAAGCAAATCATTCTAAATAGTCTGAAACCTCCACAGGTAATTTATGAGGACTAGGAGCTGTGTCAGAGTAATTAGCAGAGATAGGGGGAGCTGTGGGCCCGGTTAAAAAAACAAAAGGAAAAAGGAGGGGTGAATTCAAAGGAAGGGAAAGATAACAAAAACCCAAATCAATCACAGCGTTAGTTCTGAAATCTTTGCCCAGCTGAGTTCCTATTCAAACTTTTCAAATTTCACATGAGCTTTTTTTCCTAATTGTTATAAACTACAGGACTGTTCTTTCCCCTCCTTGTTTTCCACCTCCTTGTTTTTCAGCATCAGTGTCTGACCAATAACAGATGTGCTACACACAGAGACAGATAATTCTCCTCTCACCTTCTCTCCCCTTCAACTAGGGAGTGTACCATAAACAAGCTTCCTTGCAATATTTTTAATAGGGATTAACAGTAATAAATCTTTGGTCAGCATCAGCTGTAACCCTGAAGTGAAGAGATTTATTCCCAGCAGTGATATCCAGCAAGAAGTGTCCACACTCGTATCCTGGAGTTCTCACGTGCTTCTCTTCACTGTGACCACACTTCTGGTGGCTTGGTATTCCCAGCATATCTCAAGTAGGTGTCAAATTATGGCCAACCCTGTGCAACCTGAAGGAGTATTTAACTCATCCTAAATAGCTGAATCCTACTCCAGCTCTTCTGGGGCTGAAGTCAGAATTCTATTTCGAGCTCCTTGGCTGCCTGGGAAGTGTTGAAAGCTTTACAGTCCTCCCGTAACTGGGCTCACCTGTTCATCCAGAATGGGAAGAGCTTTGGAGAGTGGGAACAGAACTGAGAACTGAACAAAGTGTTACAGGAAAAGAAATTGTATCGGGTCTGGAGAGCTCTGGAAAACTGAAAGGCCCATCTAGGTACTAAAAACATTCTCTGCTGGCAGAATAACATTTGTCATGGTATAAAGTAACTCATAAAAATTAAAGAGTTCGAAAGAAAGGCAGACTGGCTTATCTTTCTAGTGATGCAGATTTTATTACTATAGCTGTTTCTCCCACTGGATCTTATTTTGAGACCATTAAACAAATATAGTTCCATAAATCTCTTTCAGAAGGGAAATTATTAACCCTGCAGAGTGCCCCAGCCTTAAAAAGCTATTCAGAAGAAGACTCATCTTGTAAAGACTACTGTAAAAAAGCCATGATATGTACCCTGAGCTTTTCTGGGGTTACTTCTTTAAGTAACACACATACACAAACACACACAAGTCCCACACTTAGGTGTAATGGCCATTTCCCTTTTTATATGGTGTCCTCAACAGCTACTCTGTGCTCTCCCAAAGCTTCCTTGTGCCTTCTTGTGGTAGCAGATGCTGCTGTTAAAGGAAAGCCAGCAGCTGACATAATGGTTTGTTCCTTTCCAGGTTGCCCTCCTGTAGCCTGATATCTTTTCTGTGTCTTTTGTCTTTCTTTGCTTCTGCTGCTCTCATTTTTAATCCATGGGACAAAATCTACAAGGACCTTTCATTTGCCAAAACCACAGCAGACATAGGCAGGGATAAAGAAAAATACACCACTTGTAAATCATCCTCTTGTTTCTTGCTGGGAAAAGAAGCTGCCCAAGGGAAGACTCAAGACTGAGAGTAGATGCATAAAATATAAAAGATGTCATAGACTTAGAACATATTCTACATATTCTTAGAATATATAGTTCAAGTTGGCCTTTCTAAAAAAGGATATATTGCAAAAAAACTACAACTAGTTGTTTTGTGGCTTGGCATCCCATTCCTGACAGCAGCTTCCCAAGGAAGCAACCACGACACCAGCTGTCTCTTTCAGTGCAAGATTCCTGGGGCTCAAAATAAACAGAAAACACCTTGAAATGCACGGAGATGGAAATCTGGGAAAGCTTTCAAGGATCATCCCAGTGTAGACTGACAACAGCCCTCAGGCAACGCAGTAAAAGGACTTACAGAATGATACAGTTAGAAAGAAATCTATTTAAATTAATATCAATACTTACTACTGCTTCCATATCTGAAGTATCAGCTGGAGCAAACATAGACTGAACCATAAACTTGTGTTTACTTTTCTCATTAGGGTCATAGTCAAAAGGCTGTAGCATCACTGCAAGAAAAAGCCCCAAAACACATCACATCAATATTGCTCTGATGCAGAGTCATGCACTGATGATACAGGTACCAGAGTTCAGAAATACAAACATTGAAATGGGTTCAAGTTGTACATCCTTGTGACCAAAGCAGCAGCTGAGATCAGGAACGTCACTTTAAACCAAAATTCTGAAAGAAGGTAAGAGAAACAGACTCCTCCAGCCTGTCTAGACTTCTGTCTGAGAATTCTGGAATTGCTGATCACTCTACAACATTCTGTACACGAGTGTGGCAGGATAACAATAGTAATTTATAGTAAATAGGATAATTTACATATCCTCTGGGACAGAGGGAAAAATTTTCAAAGGCAGCATCTTTTTGTCTTCCTCCACCCTCGGGGCAGAAGTAACAAGCCTTTGGATGAGCTGTGCACAGTGCTGCTGATGGTCCCTGAGCAAAGCTACAGAGGCAAAGGCAAACACTGTAAACCTCCAGGTTGCAGTCTCAGGATGGAAATTTCCTCTACAAAGTTTAAGAGCCTCACGGTATCTTTTGTATCAAGCACAAGTATTTCACTTCCAAAAATAAGTCACTGAACGTTTGTTACCAATTTATAGCTGGAAGTTAATGGTTAAATGTGACATAAACTTTGCCTCTGAAAGGTATACAAGGAATGTATTTCTCTCCATTTAAAAATCAAAGGCATTCCAGAATTTACTTATGCAGAAAACGACTGTTCAGGGGGCAAAGGAAGGAACAGCAGGTTTAGGGGTGTGGGGTTTTATTCCATTTTTTACATAGTATTTGGAGTTTCCATGTCTTTTCTTTTAGGGTAAAGAACTAACATGTTAAAGTAACTTGAAGGGGGACAGTGAAGTATTTAATTTACATGGAATATTCTTTAATCACAGTGGTCACATTTGCAAATGACACCTGGATATTCAGCTATTGTGACATTAACAAACATGGGTTTGGCTTCAACACGAGATAGAACGTGTGAAAATAAGCAACAGAGTTTACACAAACATGTCATTAGATATTGCAAAAAGCCACCAACTCCCTCAAATAAAATGAAGCTTATAAATACTGTCATTACTGCTAACATAAAAAATGATATAAAAATTCACATTTTATGACCAGTGAGCTCACTTCAGTCCCTCAATTCAATCACTGAGAAGAGAAGCAGTTCAAGAATTAGGATTACTTTCAAGTACTGGTGCTATTAACATTATGTGCCCAGATTCATATGCACTAATTGCAGGGGTTTGTTGTATAAAAGCAACATCCAAAGATCCCATCTATTGCAAATGCAGGCAAGTCAAAGCAATTTGCCTCCCTCAATGAGCAGAGGATGTTATGGCTGTGCCATCTTTATTATGCACACAATCTGTGGCCATCAACAACCACATGCCTTTTAAAGCCTGGAGAGAAGGAAGACAATAAATTCCCTCAGATGAGGTGCTTTAAAAATTATTATACATTTTTAACTCACCTTGCAGTAATTGAACGCTAGTCCAAAATAAGTGTTTGCAAATTAAACAGGCGACTTTTAAAACTATTTTCCCAACAGAAGTGAGTGCACTGTGAGAACACATATATTTCAACACACTGAAGAGCAGCAGCATTTTTTTCTTCACTGTAGTAGACACTTGAATTATTTCAAATCTACATAATGTGCACGATCCAACTGGAGAGTCAAAACTATCCACTGTTTATGGAACTTGTACAGATTGTGGTTTTATCAGCCTGCTTTGCTGAGTGCATCCATAAGCTCATTTGAAAATCAGGATTCCCCAAGTGACAGAGCTGAATCCGTCCTGGAACGCTGCTCTGAGCTCCATTCACTGAATCACAAGAGCGAGAGAGGGCTCGACAGTATAAACCTTGTTAGCACTTGTATTTTTAGATCAATACATGAAAGCCACATTGACACAAATTATTCAGCAAATGTCTTGTAAGCCAGATGGGAAGCTCAAAAATATGTACTTTGTTCCAGAGGAAACTGAATCATTTCAATATTTATTCGCGTGCTACTGGGGCTTTCTGTGAAAGAGCAGCTCCATGAAAGTGCCCTAATTGCTGGAGAATTTGCTACTGGGAATGTGGCTCCTTTGTTTTGAATGGAAACCACATACTTTGTGCAAAAATTACACAAAAAGTGTGTTCCTACAAAATGCCTCCTCACATCACTCATCTCATCTGGTCAGAAGCTTCAGTTTTCATCAGAATCCAGAGTTTTAAGAAACAAAATTATTCATATGATCTTCAAGTCTACTACCACCAGCATCCATCAGGTAGAGACACGTATTTCAAACACTTTCTCAACTGTTCCCCCCCAGCTGAAGCACCAGCAGTGTTCTACCCTGAGCAAAAACTGCACAGTCACTGACTGAGATCAATGGAATGAGGAGAAGTTGTATTTGTGAGGCCCACTTGTCTCTCTCAAAATTCAAACATGAAGGACTGACCTACTGTACCTCCTGAAGTGTTCCTAAAGCAATGGACACCAGCTTTCTCACCCACCCCTGCCATACCCCTCATCTATCTGTACATAGCCAGGAGAGGCACTGACCACCCACTATCCTCTTTTTTTCCCCCCTAGAACAGTTTACTGGCAAAGTTAGTGACAATGTCAGAAGCATTAAGCTCTTCTGGTTTTCCTAGGGTAAACCTGCCTTCTCAAGGAACAGAGGAAATCTGAAGCAAGGAACATGGAAGGAGGCAAAACTCTACCTCTAACACCTGCTGAGATCTACCTTTCCCTTCCAGGAGCAGAAGGAACAGAAAAGTCTCCCAGCTCAGATGGTCAGCAACCTTCCTCTAGTTTCCATCTAAATTTATTAATGGCCTGTTTACTCGGTCCTGGACCAATACTGCCCTTCTGCTTAAATATCAGAGAAGGGGAAGAGTCATTTACTTCTGGTGCACTCCAAGACATCAATCACAGCAACTCTTGGCCTTCTGGCACACTCAGCAAGCCAGACTCAGTGGGTCCTCCCTGGGCCAGGCTCCCCATTCATTCTCTGCACCTGTTCTGGCAGGAACTCCTCTATATGAGCTCCTCTAATTATACACCCAGGAAATTCTACTAGTGCCTTGCACAACAGCATTTCTACCCTCTCTCTGCCATTATCAGCCTGTTTGCTACATATTTGCCTACAAATATGTAGGTGTGATACTGCATTTGCCTTATTCACAGCCACATTATGTCAGCATCTTGCTCACCCCAGTCAGGCCCCTCCGTTTAACAAGCTTGCAATTCTAGCAGGAGTACTTTATTCTCCAAGTATGTGATTTTGCAGTTTTTTCTAATGAAACTCATCCTTTGTTTGTCTCACTTTAGCTTTCAAGGACACCTAGTTCTGCTGCATAACTTCCCAACTTTACATCATCATCAGGGTTTTTAGTGCTCTCTTTGTGCCAGAATTACTTGTAAAAGCATTAAACAAGATTAGTACCAAGAATCATTCTCAAGAAACGTCACTAGTAACTTCCTGTTATTACATTTCCATCCACCACATCACTGTTCACCCTCCTGCAGCTCATTCAACAGTCAGTGAATCTATTTTTCTTTTCCAGCTTTACTGATCATTTTCCCAACTGACACTGCATGGTCTGGACGGATCAAATCTACCACATTTATGTCACCTTTCCATAAAATACCCCAACCAGGGGCAAGTCTCAAGTTCATTGTGCAATTTGATCAGCTCTGCCAGAGGTGAGGAAGGACACTGCAACTACAGAAACGGGCAGAATCCACTGCACCCTCCATGTTTGTTCCACGTTTACATAAACAAACATAAAATTTCGGTAAATATTTCCATAATACTAAAAAATGTTGAATTTGTGAAGACCAAGACAGAATCTTTTAAAGCAAGGAGGCACAACCAACCCAAAACTTGGTAGTGGCTACAGGGTCCCGGGAGGTCCATGGGAAGAAGGCACAGCAGAGGTGCTGCCGAGGGAAAGTTTGGGAATGCAGCAGTGGATGAGGGAATGGGGCAGCCCCCCTGTGACTGCAGAGCACAGGGCTGAGCTCCATCCCTGCTGAAGGCAATGCCAGCTGCCTTTTCCAAGTCAGGCAAGCTCACAAAAGAGTAAAAATTCCTCCTGAGGATATTCAACAGCGACCCAAGGCCAACATCAGCTTCTGCCTGTGTTCAGGCAGCGTGTTCAGACTGCTCTCTTCAGCAGGACACTGTCACAGATGGTTCCTTCTGCACTTCCTCTCTCCCCCCTCACACACCTCACCAGCATCTGCTGAGGGTTTTTTTCCACTTTTCCTTTGTAATCCACTCATGATTTAGATTTCAACCTCCCAGAAAAAAAAAAATCAGGTATCTCTGCAGAAATCACACGTGTCTAACAAAAAGGGAATGTGTGCAAATGCTCCTCCTTGCCCAGCATTTCGGAGCACATGCAGAGCCATCAGCTGACAGCACACACACATACGCTCCCCGACAGTTACATAAACTGAGCTGTTAAAATTACATGCCATTATATAACAGGTGAAAACACGGGCTCCAAACCTGCCACCACAGCGAGCAGCACATGCTGACAGGGCCTGAAATGCTGGGATTTAGGAAAAGCTGTGATTTGGCATAAGAAGCCAGTATTTGAGACTCCACTAGAATAAAGTAAGCTTTATTCTTCTAGCATTCTGTGTGTTTTAAATGAGCCATTATATTAGTATCATATAAGGTGGAACAATGTTCTGCCTCTGTCTCAGGGCAGAATATCTTCTCATATGCTTACATCAAATTAGTACAGATTTAGTTTCACAGGAGTGTAACAAAGGCATCTGGTTACTACAGTGCAAGGAGATGAGGCTGCCCCAAATTCAGCTGCAGTCAGTAACATTTTGAGAAACTAATAAATCATTCCAGAGCTTCATGCCACCACAGGCACTGATTTTTTGGAGAGACAAACCAGTGCAATCAGTGACTCTGGTAAAGCCAGTCAGCAATTTCCAAGAGGACAGATTGCATATAGTAAATACAGCCCAATTAGTTTAAGTGTCCAGAAGTTACTACTGAATTTAACTACATTCTAATAATTTCTCATCAGTAGTATTTTCACTAGGTCTGGAGGAATTCAAGTCCTATTTATTCAAGTCCTATTTTTATGCCCTGTTCAAGACTTAAATTACATGACTGAAAAATAACTGATACAGAGGCAAAGAAACAAATTCTATTTATTTTTCACTTCATTAACTCCAAAATCACTCCTCTGTTCTCAAGCAACATTACTCCAAAGCAAAGGTTAAACACGTCTCTCCCCTCTCTGTGAACCTGAAAACAATTTTGTTCTCTAAGTTAATGGGAGTCCCCTCTTTGATCCCTATCCAAGGGATCCCATCTGCTGATTAGAACCAAAGACACTGCCAACTTCAAGTCCAAATTTAGGTCCCATGCATGGTTTAAAGGACCTACCAAAATTGCCATATATACAGCTCTATTAAACTCCAGTTTAAAATGTTGTAGGAAATAAAAATTTAACACTTGTAAACCCAAAACTCTGTAATATCTACCTATAAATTTACCTCAATATATTACCTGAAGAACAATGAATGTGTACTGTTTGCATTTTAAAATGTAACACTAATGTAAAGGACTGGCAATTTAGGACCATCATTTATTACTGAAATTATTAGCAGCATGAAAATATTAGAACACACATGTGAGCTTGTGATTAAATACACCACAGCCATTTTCAAAACTAACCAAATCATAAATCACTGTAAATAAAGTCACCAGAAAAGGGAAAATTGTAAAGCTATGTAAGCAAGAGGAAAGCACAGCTCAGGGTTAGCACAGCAGTCTCCTAATGGGATACTTTAAGTCTTGGACTAGATCCACACTATCTGGTGTGCCATTGGGAAGAGTGAGGCTGGAGAGGCAAGTTGCTGGTAGCATAACATGAGATGGTTCCTACAAACACCCTCCTGTACTGTATTTGCTCAAGGTGGAGCAAAGGGACACTGTGAGCAGAGGTTTAGGGAAACACTCAACACTGAGATCAAGGCGACATTAAAAAGCCTGGGAAGAGCCTGCAAAGGAAGCAGGCTTTTAATTCTGAAAGTTCATCTGCAAGATGAAAAGCAACCACATCTTTATAGCATGAAGATAATTTGTAGCTAGAAACCATGCTAATTTTCATTATCATTTCATTGATTTCAATGCATATGATATGCTTGCCTGCAGCTAGGAGAGATGACAGACAGCTTTACTTGGGAATTGTCCCGACTTTTAAAAATCTCTATTTCTCTCTAGAGAGCTTTTTCATTTACATATTAGTCATTTCAGAGCTCACTGGGTACGTGCTGGCCTTCTCCTGAAGTAGAAGTGCTTTGCCTGCCCCACCTGTAGCTCCCAGTGCAATTGAGGCACGATCCTGCAGCCCTTTGCACGCTCAATTTGACACAGAAATCCCAACGACAACAGATCAATGAGTGTGCAAATGTGGGCACGTCCAGGAAGACTGACAGGATTAGACTTGCTTAATGTTACAGTGCAAAGTATTTTTGGGAGCAATTTTTATTTTGTTGAAACAAGCTCCCCAAGGGCGAGGTGTTAAAATATTTTACATTTTATTAAGTAAAAAAACTGAAGTCTTGATTTGTACAAGTTGATTTTCTTCCAAGTAAAAAGCAGTGACTTTAGCCCCCCAAATCTTTTATTTCATCTAGGAAAGGTTGCTAAGACACTAATAGCAAACTCTATAACCTATCAATAATTTTTCTTATCATGCCAACATTAAATTCTTTTAAAAATAGTAAAGCAAATCTGCATATTTATAGAAATTATTTTCTTACCTAAAAAGTCAGACCTCATTCATGCAATATGCCACTACTATGTGCTTTGGAAGAATTCTTTGTTAAAAACATGGATGAGAGAAGTCATTGAGAAAATACTGTTTTCAGGCATGTATCATCAGTGAGTTAATAATATGCAGACATTCTGTTCATGGGAATACTCAGCTCTTTATGCTTTCAAAGTAAGCCACTCCTTTGTTTTTTCCATTACCAAACTTAGGCAAGTCAAGAGCTACTGACTCATTAGAGAAAATCATTAACTTTTCCTATGGAACAGCAAAGATTTAGTCATTTGACATTTTTAACACCAAAGGATACTGAATCTTCAGGGAACCCAAAACAAACATGGATTGAAAGTAAACGTTTTCATTGTTGGTTATATCAAAGACAGTTTGGCAACAGCCAACACCAGTCTAAACCAGTGGCTGCAGTCCACCCAGATTTATTCTTCCCTTGATGTGCTCACCCAAGCACTTGTTTGACCCCATGGTGAGCTGGTTCAGGAAGTTAAGCTGGCAAAAAACTAACTACAAAAATAATCCCACAGGGAGGGCAGGGCTGCAGCAGCACTGCTTTGGATAGGTTGGCTGAGACTCTTAATGAGCCATATAAATCATTTATGTATTTCTGCCCTTTTCCTCTCCAAAACATGATGTAAAACCAAGCCTACTGCTGCTAGACCAGGAATAAGGGAAGTAAGGCTATGTGAAATGGTTGCTTCTCCAGGAAAACACAACCTATTGGGTCAGGCTGCAAAGCATTCCCAGCAATTGATTAATAGAAGCTACTTTCGAATCACCAAAAAACTGCTTGAATGGCTTACCAGAAACATTAATTGATGTTCCTGCATCGATAATTCCACTGTTGGGCCTTACACAGTATCTACGTGGTGCTGTGGTCTTAACTTTGAAGCAAACATTTCTGTCTGTGGGGTTGCCGAGCTTCAGGTTTGTAGTGACAACATCTGTGAAAGGACCTGGGGAGGAGAGAGAGAAGCAAGGCTTGAAATCACACAGAAAGCACTTTTCAAGCAGAGGCTAAGCAGGCTCTAAATCTCTGTTCACAAATCTTATAAAGTAATTAGATGTCCAATTTCCATCTGCGGCACGTACAGATAATCGCGCACGCAAAGCCGGCGCCCCGGCCCTGCTGCAGCTCCAGCCCAACAGCTGAAATGATCATTAACTGCCAGACAAAAGGGGCAAATCATTCACACATTGTGCCAACACCACAACATGGCATTCAGAGGATGCCAAATTCCCTGCTGCATCACAGATCCTCCGTCCCAGCGAAGCCAGGCTAACAGAGTCACCACATATACCCACGTTGGAGGTGATAAATAGTGAGCAAATACAGTTTGTTAACTAGGCAGGGAATAATAACAAAGGGGCTACTACAGATCCATCTGCAGGTGAAGCTGTACCTCCAGAGAACCAGGAATCCACCAGGTATTCCAGAATGCCACACCAAAACCAGCAAAACAAGCATTTAGGACACATTTTCTTTTCCCTAGCAAGTTTGTTTTTTGGGGTTTTTTTTTGTAATAACTCTCTTGGCCACTAGAAATTATAAACCAGAAGAAATAAAATAGCCTACCTCACCCAGGGCAGGAAATAACCATGTGGAAATAGGGAAATTTTTAGACACTGAGAGCACTGGTAAAGATTTCCATATTAGCAAAGCCAGAATCAAACCATTGTCAAGTTCTGCAGCACCAAGTGCAGGCAAATCCATTTCTCCCAGGTTCACTACCTAATTGGAACTGCCCAAATCCCTCAGGTTAGAGGAAAGACTCGTTACTGATTTCCCACAAGACACTGATAAATCAGACAGGCAGCACACAACTATAGCGTTTTACAGATGGTAAAGAAGTAAAATTAAAAGAAATATAACCACACTTTGATCAAATGTCTTCTGCATAGAAGTGATTAATTTGATGCCTGAATAAAATATCTTCATTTGTCCTCAGGAGTAAAAGCAAATTGGTCAAAAAAAAGCATCGAAGTTTTCCTTACAGAAATGACAGTCTTAAAATTGAAAAGGGGGGAATGATGATGAAAATAAAAATACTGGAAGGCAACATTCCACCATCCTCCTCCCAAAGCATGGTTGACTTAAGGTAATTTAAGTGTGATACTTTTTCTACAAATTTATCACACAAATTTGTCTCCCAAGATGACATTTCATACAGCTGTAGCAGTACCTCAGTCCTGCAATCTTTATCCTCTGTTTAAAGGAATTAGAAAGGGAAAAACCCCAAACAATCACACACACAAAACACACCAGACAACAATGTAGGACCATTTCTGCCTGTGCTCTGAACAGACCAGCTTTGCACTTACAATGCAACCTGGGAGTTAAAAAAATTGAAGTAATAAAATTTTCAGATCCCGTGGCAAAGATTTCACTAAACCTGTGCCTGGTGAAACACTGTGATGTGAAAGGGAATGAAATACAGCTGTCAAATTTTCTCTGTGTTCTGCATGCAGAGAGAGACTTGAAGCTCATGGAAAATAACTGGGCAGAAGCAGCCACGAGTTGTTAAAGAAGTTAAACAAGCCAAACTATCAGAAAAATCCAGCAGACATTCAGGTGTGTAAAGACAGTGGCAGATCTTCAAAACAGCTCTATCTGGGAGAAGTCTCAACATCTCAGAAGAAATTACAGGATGCCTAAGCATTAAGGATGTGTCTTTACTAAAAACTTACAGCTTGAGCTATTCCAGCACAGAGGGAGGGTGGGCTGAGCAAAGCCCTGCATATGCAGCTGCATCCTCAGCAGTGCTTTCCTGCTCTGCGTGCTGGGATAGATTTCCTGGGGGAAATACCATGTTTTTATTTGGCTGATCCATGAAGGCCTGTGGGATTTGTGTGCCCCAGCGAAGAGCTGCTGTTTGAAACAGTAATACGACAACAATTCTGTGTGTAAAATAATTTCCAAATGGAGTTACTTATTGCTAACAGAGATCATACCAAAATATCTGGCAGCAAAACCTTCCGGCAGACGGAATTAATTTCTTCTTGTCTGCTTGATGTTTGCTCTTCTGTTCTGTCCACTAAGCTTTAAACAGCTTCTTTAGCTCCATTTTCCCCCAGTTACAGGTTTTGCAGATCAGCCAGCACAACTGGACTGGAAGGCTGACATCTGCTTCCAGCAAACCTGTGTGAGGCACAACTCCTCACGGCACTGCTGGTCAAACACTGCAGCAAAGCAAAACACAGCAGACAAACACAGGATTAACGTGCCATTGTAGGTGTTGTGAAGTGTGTAAAAAAATAAATAGGCAACAGAGTATTAACTCAGGGGTAATTGGGGCATGGCAGTGAAATATTATCAGCTTGGCTGGCCCTGCCTTTTGAGAGCAAGGCCCATGGACTGCCAAGTCGGGCTGAAACGAAACCTTGATAGCCTGTTGTTAGATTACTATAGCCAAGGCTACATGTTTTTTTGGGGGGTTGGGGTATGTGGGAGAACTATCTCAGGATAAACACAAGCTAATTCTTTACTGGAGATACACCCCTGCTTTCCAACATCTGGATGTGAGCACAGCAGATAAGGCTGGAGTGGGTATTACCAGTCCTACAAGACACACATCTACCCTGGAGCTTCATTTTCCAGTGCAAGACATTAGGAATTCTGCATTCATACACAGATACAGCAACATAAAATGCTCTACACTTCTTCCTGATCACTTTGTCCTCACTACAATTTATACAGGTATATGCAACCCCCGGACAATGCCTGTACCCCCAAGGTGGGCTGTGAAGGCAGTTCAGTCAGACTGGTGCATCTGGATGGTACCTGGGTAAAAGCAAGTGAGGACTGACTCTTACTCTGTTCCTAACCAGAAGCTGGGTTAAAACCACAACTCTCGCTTCATTATTTTGTTTTGAATGTTTTTTCTATTGCTCATAATATTCCTAAATAAGTGAAACCCATACTAAGGCAGAGTGCTTTCCAAATGACAATTTGCACTTTAAAATCAGCCCGACTGTTTTTCCTCACGTGTTTTTTTCAAGAGATCATGAGAAAAATGCCACTGGTGTCATCCCAAGGACAAAGTTATGGGAAACAGGGTCTGTACATGCATCATCTGACACAGGGTTGTCACGGGAGTGAGCTGTCTACAAGGAAGAATGTAGTAAACTGAATTTGGTGGTGAAAGTCTGAAATATTCCACAAGGGCTTGATGACTTTTTCCTGCCAAAATAAAGTCAACTTGTGTTAATGCAAACTGGGCATCTAGTGATATGCAAAGTAGCAGAATTACTGAAAGGAAACATCACCTCCTATACTCATGAAACAACCAACAGTAAGAGGTACCATGGTTTTTCACTTTTCAGAAGGGTTAGTGTCAAACTACAACTGTGGCTTTCCACCCAAGGAGCTACACATCCAATCCTTCCCATGTGAAGATCACAGCTTTACCTCAGAATCAGCCATGCTCCATTTCCTATTCAAACCCCAGTGCTGTATCAATCTTTCCTAGCAGTGCCATTCTGCAGTGCACTGCGTTATAATACCCCACATCAGTGCAGTAATGATACAAAAGTCTGGGAATTAGGTCAAAAGAACATGGTGTCAACTCTATTTAAATTTTAAATAACTCTCCTTGCAATAAAAATTGCTCATAATTGTACCAGCAAATCCAGGCTGATAACTTTTTGATCAGCACAGTACTCACTGTGAGACTCTTACTCCTCACAGAAACCATGTTCCCCAGTACATTTGTACTGAACCTTAATACAACCATTCTCACCTCAACCAAAATTCCTTGCTTTAACACAGCAAATAAACAGTCCCCATACTGTTTGGCATGTGAAAGAAGTTAGCACAAGTATCAGCAGGGGGAAAGCTTTGATGGCACAGGTTGGGCAGGAACATTCAGACCCGCCGGGGACAGTCCTTGGCAGATTTGTACCTGCAAATACTACAACATCTTTATAATTAACTACACACATCAGGTGGGCCACAGTCCCAGGGCTGCTTTATTCCTGCATGAGTCCATCTCACTGCTGCCAGGGAGGTGTTCTGACCTCTCCTCTCCCCACCTGCCTGTGCAGGCTGCACAGTGTGTGCCCAGAGCCGAGCCAGGGAGCTGCCGGGGCTGCAAATTAATCCACTTACCAGGCAGGGAGCGAGGGAGGGGGCAGTGGGGAAGAGAAATGGGAGAATCAGTTTTCAGCCAGATCAGGCAGCACTCAGACCTGGCATCAGGCAAACTGCATCCTCCTGCCCAGCATTCTGCCAAATTAAGGCAGCAAGGTCTCACAGTTAGCAGGTTAAAGCCAGCAAGCACATCCAGGCATAGGCACTGCAGTCACACTCGTGTTGGCATAGCTGTTGAAAGTAATTAAGGCACATGCATTATTTCTTTGTGCTTAAATCTAATGCAAATTCTCATCTGTTTAAAGCCAGGCATCCCCTAAAAAATTTAGTAAACTTTTCAGAGAAAAGCCTTGCAGGATTACTAGACAGAATTGTAGCCATGTTCAACTGGCACCCATTGACCCACAAGACTAAGGGTAAATCCTCATCCAGCTGCCTGTGCTCCTCCCAGAGTGTTTTAGAAGCACTTTCAGCATCTTTCCTTAAAGAACTTTCGCCACTCCAGCTCACCACAGACACGTACCCTAGAGCAAGGTAATTGGAAACAGCCAGAAATACAGGCAGAGTTTCTAGGGAGATAACCTCTCTTGTACTTCCTTTGTGGGGAGCAGTGGAATGCAATAATAGGAGGGGAAGGATGTATTTCACCATGGTTTAATCCCATTGCTGTGTCAGAGGAAAGTCATTAACCACCTGACACATTAATCACCCATGGAAAGGTAACCAAGGAATCTTTATTAAGGGAGATGGTGGAAAGCAGGAGAGGGGAAACCTAAACTCTTTTGTGACTATTCTCAAGAGCCCAAATCCCACACATGACTAGGAGATGTCCATCCACATGGAGCAATAACTCACCCAGTGAAAAGGGCCACACTGACCCTTCATGTGCAAGTGGAAAAGGTGGGGCTGAATGTGATATTTGAGGCTCCCTTCCCAAAACAGCCATCTCTCCATCTGACTATTTCTGTCTTTCTACTTGCCACTTTTCTCATCTTCACATCTGAGTTGCTCCTTTACTATCCCTCTGACAGTACCAAGTGATTTCATTTTATTTCCTCAATTTCTCCCATTTCATTTCTGTGGATGTCTATCAGCATTAGAGAGACAGGCAAAATAAAACCACTAGTGATGTGCAAGAGGGCTCAATAACAGGTGAAGAACTTGACTTACTGTTTGCTTCTTTTTAAAGTTATATATAAAGCTGATGACCTTTGACGATAAACACTAAGATGAAAAGAGCTGAAATGTCAAGCAAGACATCTTGAGCTATCAGCCAGGTGCCTGTGAATCAAGAACACCCAAGATCCAATCAAACCCTCCCACCATCTTACTTGTCTTTAGACAAATCACTTAAGGGCTTGATCTTCTGCTATTAAGAGCCTTAAGAGTTGACAGCAACTCCAAAACAGAAGCAGGTTTGGACCCTTATAGTTTCCCTCTCTGTAAAGTCAGGAGAATACTTACCTAATTACACAGAATCTTGTGAAGATTAGTGTTTTAAAAAGTGCTGTGTGCCAAGTTTTAATCATCATCATCATCTGGCTCTGGAGACATTCATAATTAAGGGAGCATCCGCAACTTTGGAAATCAAAGAAGTCAAAAAATGAGGAGAAGTGCCTGTGTTGCACAAACATCTGATTTCACAAGGAACTCACTGAGAGGGCCCCAACAACTCCAGATTTGGTAATTATTTTTAAGACAAATCCTTGTGTAAACCATTTGCCAACCTCTCAAGCTCAGCTGAGATTTTAGAAGGAATTAGGTAGAACCCCCCACCCCCGTGGAATCAGTGGCTTTACTCCCAGCACCCACCTCCTCACCCAAGAGAGCCCTTGAAGGGAAGTGGTCGCTTCCACTTCTGCTGTGTCAAGCAGTAGATACCTTGATGAAAAATACATTACAAAAATAGAAGCAACATCCAAATCACTCCCCATGCAATAGCTGATGCAGTGGAGAGATTTTTTTAAGAAGTATGTAATCAATAAAGTGACCTAAGAGGGAGAAAAAAACCAAGATGCAGAAATCCAACAAAATTGCATGATCCAGATGCCAAAGCTGGAGCAAGGCTGGCAGTAAGTTATTCCATTTGGATGGATTAATCAGTGTCCTTCTCTGGCCTTTTTTGGCATAAATTATTTTTCTGAGTGTGCCTCATGCTTAATGAGGAAAAAAACCCAAAACCCCAACAAACATGAGACTGAAGACTATTTTCAGGGTATCTATTAGTACATAATTTTTGTCACCTTTATCCCTCTGAGGATCATTAACAGTCTGACTTCACAGTTTTAAGAACTGAGAGGCCACACATAAGCTTGCCAAGAGAAACACAGGAATATGTCCTTCACGTAATTTTGGTACCAGTGTCGTTTGTTTTTTCCCAACTGATCCCTTCAGAGTTTTATTACACCCAAACATGACTTACAGTGAACTTAATCACACAACACGAAATGTTTTCTCCACATCCTAAACTGCAAACACATTTCTGCACACGGTTGCACAAACAAGAGCCTGAGAGCAGCCTTGGTGAGCTTTTAGAGGTGCATCTCTGTTTCAACTGTGCTTTCAGACCCTTTTAGCAGCGAACAGATCGTATTACTGTGCTCACAAATATCAGTGTACCAGCCCTCTCCAGGTATGAAAACAGCTCAGAACCTCTTTCAGTGACCATGAGGTACCAGAGCCACTCACAGTAAAACACCTTATTCCTGTGCATGGCCTGAAGCCCCATCCCCGGGATTTCAGGACACTGGAACAAAGCACAGGGAGAAGTGGGGATGCAGCACTGGAGAGCAGCAGGATGATGGATGGGCTTGATGTGCAAAACTCCCTGGTAAAAACACTGCTGAAGCCTGAAGTCAATGTAAAGTGTCTCTCTGGAAGAAGCGTCTCGACTTTAATCACCAACCCAAACTACACTTTTTCTTGCAAAGTAATTTTTCCTGGTCTAATTTTCATCACGAAACTCCATTTCAAATGCACATCAAAATGTAAGGGAAGGAGCAACTTAACTACTCTAATTTTATGCTCACATATACTCTTCAAATAGACAAATGTGATGTGCAACTTAAATAGCAAATGAGCAAATATTTTAAGTGCAAAACTATGCACAAATCGGAAATACCAGAAGAAATAAGCAAAATTAGAGATTTTTGGGATGCACAAAGAGCAGCTGCTTTTCTAATAAGTTTAAAAAAAACCCAAACCACATTAAATAGGCAGTGGGATACTATTTATAGCTACAAATAAGGAAGGAAACCTGAATTTAGCAAGATATATTTCAGGGGAGCCACTTGAAAACTATCCTATTAACTGTATTTTCAGGCTCAAAGGAAAAAACCCCAAACCAAATCAGATATTTAGTCAGAAGCAGTGAGCAAACTTTATCTGAAAAAACAATGCCTCACATCTTTTACAGTCTGGCATAGAACAAGATACAAATGTCAAGTTGTGTTCTTCAAGCCTAAACTTCTGTCTTTTCCAATCTAAACAATTCCGTGATTCAGCGATCATCTGCACCACTGTATGACACCAGTAAACACGGTGTAAAAACAGCTGTATAAAAACAAAGGAAAAAAAAATAAATCTTCCTGCCCTTACATCTTCGCTCCTACTCTGGTCAAAATGTAGGAAGGCCAGAAGAGGAGACGCTACAAACCAGAGGAAATGCAAATATTTTGAGAGGATTCAAAATAAATTGTTAATTCCCATATCACAAGAAGCAGCAGTTGCAAATATCAACATCCAACACACAGGAAACCGCACAAGGGAGAGGGTGAACTGCTGGGAGAAACATTGGAAGCACCAAGAAGGATAATAAGGATGAAGTAACTGGTTCCATGGAAAGGAGCAGTCTTGAGAAAAACAAAGAAGTGCCATTTTTTTTTTTCTTAAAGAATGACACAGTCATTTGACATGCCTTCTAGAAGCACAACCAATTTGAATTAGGCCTTTTAAATTGCTTTCAAAAACATAAGATTTGGCTCCATAGTGATCCCCACACCTACATGATTTTATAATCTGCATCCTAAGTAACTGGATCACCAGGCAAACCTCCCCCTTCTCTATTTTTCCACCAGTTGTGGAAACCAACCAAGAAAACAGGATTAAATTTAGAATGATAAAATCTTTAATCCATGCACCATGGTATGAGGGACTTCGTTTACAGCTCGGGGAACTAGACACGAAAGAAGTTTAGTAAAGAGATTATTTTCATGAAGTATTTATAATAACGTGGGATAAGTACTGCAGGCAGCAGCAGAACCCAAACTGTACAAATGTTTTTGAGGCCAGAAGAATTACAGATGAAGTAAGCAATTCTCAGAACTGCTCTAATACAGAAAGGACAGACTCTCCCAGCTCTGGGTCTGGACTGTCTTGCTGGTGTAAACACGGAATCACTTCGATCCATGTGCATTTTAACCCTGCACTGAATTCAATGTGGAAATGGTGATTTGCTCTGCACACATTTTCAATGACAGCAGGACTGTGACAGCTGTTCCAGACCGATGGCACAAACCCCTCTTTAGGAAAGGTTGCCCAGCAGGCCAAGTTTTAAACTCAACAACATCCCAGACATCTCAGAAAACATCCTATATGCCCCCACTGACACTCGGGCTACAAAGCAGGTCTGAAAGCATTTTTATGTCAAATAAATACTGGGTCAAACACCGGAGGAGGAGATTTAGTGTGAGTCTGGCCCCCAGCTTAGACAGACTGGTACTTAAATATTCATATCTGTATGTGAAATAGGCTTCCTTTCTGCCTCTGGTCATTACACAGGAAGACAATGAAAGGAGCCTTCAATGTTCCTCGTGGTAGGAACTGTCACAGCAGTGCCAGAGTCCCTCATCCAGAGAGTTCTAACTGGGAAGAGCTCCTGACCTAATCAGGAAGGATTTACTTGGAGAAAAAAAGCCAAACAAACAATTTGCAGCAGCAGGATGATAATGTTAAAGCTCACGTTCCTTACAGACACAAAGATGAAATTTAAGCCTGAAACGACAGCTGTGACCACAAACAGAACTGTTGCAAACACCATCAGTAAAGCTCTCAAAGCCAAGCAGCCACAGTGACAGGGAAAGTAAAAAAGGCTGTTATTGTACTGACTATGAAATGCATTCAGTAGTTATTAGCTGTTCCCAGCAGGCAGCAAACACAAGACCAATATGGTAACAAGATAGTAGAAAATGAGTGTGACTGCAAGATGAGGGCAGAATTAGCAAGGGTCATTTGATTCCTGCACCCTCAGCTGGGCAGAAAGCTGTGTTGAGGGGCCCTCAGAAACAAGACAAACCCTCACTCGCCCAGTTTTCTACAAAAATTGCATTATAACATATGCAGAAGTTGCTCATTTGATTCTAAACTCATTTGATGCAATCAATACCTTCCAGAGCTGGCTGCATACAACAAACTAAGCTGCTTTTAAAATTGGGTATTTGTTCATGGATGTAAGCTGACCTGAGCTCATGAAGTTGGATCATTTGCTATGGTGATGATGCTTTTTTTCCAGTTCAGTTTCAAAACAGATCTGACAATCTATTTAAAGGTTTGTACTTGACTTCTTACAGTCCTAATTCTGAATTAGAGAGCAATTAAACAAAATTCACTCCTGTATTCAGAGGCAGTGACCAATTTTAAAAGAAATAAAGCACTGCATGACTACATAAGCTTTTAATTTATAGAACCTGCGCAGCGAGGAAAAAAATAGGTAATAATTTATTTTCCAGTGAGAAGGACCTATCAGAAACTCCTGTGGCAAATTCCTACTCCAAATTCCTCTTTCACGGGTGATAGGACATTGCACATGCAGGGGAGCAGCTGGGAAATACAATTTACTGCTAAGCACCAGTGTGAACCTGCATCCACTCTGATACATTAACTGTGCCTCTATTTTGCCATGACAGCCACGTTCCCAGGGCTTGAGACAGCCACTTCTTAGATGTGTATTTTCAATATAATCTGTTATCAGACCTATCTTCTGAAGTGATGAATAGAGGTCACATCCCATCAACCACTGGCAACCCGCCACCCTGATGAGCTTTAAATAACAAACTCGACAAACTTTTTCATGTATCATTGCAATGGTTCCACAGCTCAAAGTGAGCTGAAAATCCATGCACAAACATGGATTCCCAAGGAACAGGAAGTTATGAATGCGTGTGTCCCTTCCCTTACAGTAAAGGCAAGCAGCTGGTCATATTTAAAACACAACAATCACATAAAACTAAGAGAAACAATGGCCAAATAATAAATTTTATCACTGCATTAGGTCTTTCCCTGAAACAGTAATACTTTGATGCCATTAATGCTCGTAACTTCATCTGGAATTCTCAAATTCTATGCAGTACAAAATTATTCAAAAGTCCTTAACCCATAAATCACATTGGCCAAAGCCTTCAAGCAGATTGTGGTATTTTTGGAAATAGTCTTGGGAGACCTAAATACATTAATTAAATTTAACAGAAGATGCAGTTAAACCTCCTTGACTGCTTCACACATCTCAGTTGTTATTTGGTGCTCCAACCATCCTACTCCAAGTTTCTGTTAGTCCCCACATGTACAATTCCTGTCCCCTTTCCCACTGGAGCTGTTAGTGCACAGGACAGCAGCAGATTAAGGAAGCTCAAAAAAAGCATAATCTTCAACTTATTCCACCTTTCAAAAAAAATGAGATGTGTCCTAAGACACTCCCAGTGCATCACTACTGTGCTTTTGCCTCCAGGTATTTTCCTTCAAATACCCCTCTTTTAAAGTGAAGGGTCTATGCAAAGCACTGAAGTAATTATAAAACTAATGGAGCATGTGAAATCAGAATAATTCAGTATACAAATAAACTAACACTTAATAGAACAAGTTTTTGATTTTAGCTAAGCTGCAAGAAAAGTGAGCATAACATGAACTGCACCAGAGAAGGACTGATTTTGTTTGGTAATTGGGCTACATTTTAGGGTTAGATTTGTTTAGATTTAGGAAGTTGCCTTTTATTTAAATACTCTTTTTAAGCCTACAACTTGATAATCAAATTCAAATATGTAGAGAGATGCAAAGGTTTAGTCGTATTTAATGCAGTAACAATGATTTTACTCAGAATCAGGCCAGACAGAGGGAAGCATGGGTTGGTACATTTTTCAGCAGAAAAGTAGAGAGCCAATGGCACAGCAGCCTTCAAAGAGTAAAGAAATCCTAGCACTGACTGCCATTCTGCTGTCAATAAATACCAGGAGGGCTCTAAGAGTTTAAAGAAAACAGCATGTAAATTTTCAGCTTAAAAGATGCATATTTATTACACTAAACAGGCAACTTCTTACAACACTGTCAGTATTTTACATTCTTAAACATGGCCTGTTCCTGTGGAAGTGACTAGAAATCCCTATTTATCCAGTACAGAACAGAATGAGAGTTAAATCCCTCCCAATACCTTCAGTACAGGAGTGGTTCAATCATCCCTGATGGATCAGGACAGGGGTGGAGGTAGAACTATATGGCCCAGCAGCAATGTGTGACCAAGTCCTCAAGCCCTGCTCTGAGACTTGGCAACTGCAGGCTCAGTAAAGACTGATCTTACATCCCAAACATTACTGGACTGCTGGATTGAAGAACCTTACCCTGGTATCTGGTAGGAATGGGACATTCATGTGGGATCCAGGAGGCTTTGCACACTTGCACTGCAATGTCCAGATCTCTCCTTTACACAGCCTGATCTGCAGGAGCTCAGATGTCTCGTCAGGGAGTGGCAGCCACCCAACCACGGTACTGCAGGTTACACAAACTGCATGGGACTGGGGCTAAATACTAAATACTGAACACTTACACTGTTGCAGATACGCTGTTGGACTGAGCATATTACACAGGCCAAGGCCACACCTTTGGGCTGCAGCTCTGATGTACCCAGGGGATGCACTTGAGCCAGTGACAGGTGACAGCTTGGAACCAACCCCAGGCTCCAGGCCAAGTCTGAATCCCTCCTATTAGGACTGCAGAGGATTGGCTGTTCTGGTGTATTACTGTGCCCTTTGTAGAAAGCAAAGTTACACAGTGACATTTTGCATAGGTGTGAAATCACAAACTGGGGACAGGAACCTGCATTTCCAACTGGCAGCGACTCGCAGAGTTTTGCGAGGCACTAATCCCTGTTTGGCAGTACTGCCGTGAGCCACTTGGGGAGCACGGACAGAGTGCTGAGTCATAAGTCCAGCCTAACCTGGAGCAAACCTCCAAAAACGCTCCTGAAACGTCCCTGAGCCTACAGCCCCTCTGTTCTGTGTGACCCCTCCTGAACAGCCCTGCCCAGACACCCTGTGTCTGCAAAGAGTCCAGCGGCACCTCAAACACCACAGACCCAGGCACGTTTTAAAATAGGCTATATTTTAACAGAATTTTACTTGCTGACATTAAACAGCTGATCTCTATTCCCGATGGGCTGAAAGGACAGGCTGGCTTGCCCTCCTGTGAGGTGCAGGAGGCAGTGCCTGCAGCACGAGCATGGCACTAACACTGTATCACACAGCACCAGGTAACAGGGGCCACAATTCCACATATCCCTGTCCAAGTTTAAATCTAGCAATTCCTAAAGTCAGAGCCTTGAATGTTGCAATAAATTCTCGGCAGATTGTTTGACTTTTTCTCTTAGGTTAAAAAAGAAAGAAAAAAAAAAGGGGAAACATAAACGTAAATGTCACGTATAACAACGGTGTTTGTCACCCTTTGTTACCAATAAAGTCTGACATGTAAACCTTTAGCTGGATGATTTCTCCCCTGGGCTGCAGATCTACAACAACCAAGAAGTGAAGGAAGCCACTGAAGCTCCTGTTTCACATGGCATCAAAGACCAGGGAAACGGGCACCTCCAGGCACCTAATGGTGTCCAGCCTCCCACGACTCGCAGCTGCATTTCAGCACAGCACATGCTGCTGCTATTTTGGAGCGTGTGTGCTATGGTGGAGGAGATGCAAGGCGGGAGGAAAGACAACCCCTGCTCATGTTCACATGCTGTGAAAAAAAAAAAAATTCCAGCATGAAAAACTCCTTTGATATTTTTTTTTCAAACAAGACACAAGCACGGTGTTTTGAAACAGACCTCCAGCCGAATTTAGAAGGTTCGCTGCAAAGCAAGGGGCTAAAAAAGCTGCTTTAAAAAGGTCTTCAACCCTTTACAAGCGAAAGTGGAGGCCAAGAGAGAGATGGTTGCAACCCCACAGTGACTGGGACGTGTTACAGAAGAAATCCTCATTCACTTATTCCCAACATCCTCCCTCTAGATTTTATATTGAAGAGCTACACGGAGCACTCAAACAGCACGAGCTGTAACAATTTACTGCCTTTTCTACCTGTCTGCATTTTGATTAAGCCATTTATCCATTTCCAGAGTTTGAGACACTTGGTTCACAGTCCTATCTCATTTTCCTACATTAAGCAGGAGACCTTTCAGTGCACACCCTGAGGAAGCACACCCAGACCAGTCAGCAGCTCCATGACCTCTGCCAGTCTGGATCTACTCGCAGGGGGCCAAGCGACACTGGAAATAAATGCAACTATTCACTAAGGTGACAAAACCATTTCAAGCCCTATCACCAGGCAGTGTGTCATCACAAAGTCAGTAGGACAAGAAATGCTTAGAGCAGAATTTACTTCATGAATACTTCAACTTGGGCTCTCCTGAACGAAGGACAGCGGTCAGCCCTGCTTGCTAGAAAGGACTGTAAGGCAGAGGGATTGCCAAAGCATATGAATGCTGCCCACAGCATTAAGGCTGTCTGAACATTAATATTTAAGGGTACTTTGAAACTAAGCCATTTAATAGGTGCAGTTAGTCAAGTAACATTTTATGCTATAAGGAGTATACGTTGCTGGCTAAATATCTGGCAACCAAAGTCACTATGGTTGGTTGATTTAACTTCAATGGCTACTGGTTATTTAGCCCAGAACCTCAACTGAAAGAAAGGCAGCCTGACAAACTATCTTTATTTCAAGAAAAAACAGAGTCTGACTGGATCTATACCTACCTGTGCTGAAGTGAAAGAAGAAAAACAAGCCCTGAACCACAATTATGTCTCATTAGCCAAGTCAGTGCTAATTAAGGCCCCACTTTTTGCCCACCTGAACTTGGATTTGCTTGTTTGCTGAAAGCAGCTTTATCCAGAACAAGAGCTGATTTTCATCTGCTCATACTTAACACAAAGAATGTCAAAACAACAATAGTTTCCTTCTTATAAGCATGTTTGATACTGCTGCCATAACAACTTCAGCTTACAACAAAGATATATTCATTCCACCCAGTGTTTATTAACATGCTGTTTGATAAACCCATTTCATAATATTAGTTCAAATGTATTTACTAATAAAAACTGGTACAGACCTCTCCTATTTTTGAAAATGTACATGAAAGCTTTTTCTTAAAGGAGTATTGTTTTTGCCGGAAGCCAACAAATGAATCCCTATTTTTAAAAAATAGCATGTTTGCCAGAAAATAAAGCGAAGCCATAAAACACCTCTGACTCTGGTCGCATAAATAAACTTGCTGAATACTTATTTGTAATCCCAGAATATTGTATTACAGCCCTGCTGTCACGCTGCAAGACAGGAATTTCAGCGCCAGCGAAAGCCCAAACCCATTCAAGACTTTTATTTAGAAAAAGGATGGATTTTCACACGGGCAGATTATTTGTCCAAATAGCTCGCTGAATTATAACAGCAATAACAATAATAATAAGCATAAAAAGGCAGGAAGTGCTGCCCAGCACCTGGCCAGAGGCTGGAGAGAGACAAGGTTGAAACAACCCCACAGTGACTGGGACATGTTAAAGAAGAAATCCTCATTCACCACCTTATTCCCAACATCCTCCCTCCCTCTGATTTTATACAGAACAGCTACACAGCGCACTTAAACAGCATCAGAGGCAGCAATTTCCTTTTTCCTTTTGGCTGAGCCCTTTACCCATTCCCAGGGTTTGTGACAGTGGGTTCCCAGTCCCACCGCTGTCCTACATGGAGCACCAGACCCCTCGGCCGGGGCCGCTCACACCCCCCGGGCAGGGCAGCGGGTGCCCGGGGAACCCCCCGCTCCGGGCGCTGCCCCGGGGGGTCCCCGCCCTGCCGGGCGCTGCCCCGGGGAAGGTCAGCGCGGGGGGAGCGGGTGTTCCCTGCGCAGGCGGCGGCCGGGACCCCCCCGCGCCGTGTCCCCGGGCCGCCCTGGGCGCTGCCGCAGCCGCCCGCGGAGCCGGGGGGGCGGCCCGGGGGGACCCCCGCGGGGCTGAGGGGGCCCGGAGGGGCGAGGGCGCGGCGCTGAAGGACATTTTATCTGCCGGCGGTGCCCGGCCCCCGGAAAATGGCTGCCGGGGAGCGGGGCCGGAGCGCGGCCGCGCCGCCCGCCCGGCGCGGGGAGCGGCGGCGAGCGGGGGATGGCGGCGGCCGCCTCCTACCTTTGAATTTGAGCTCGTGCTGCGGTTCGAGGCTGAGGACCTGCTCCGCTTTCGCCATGTTCCTCCTCCTCCTCGGCGGTGGCGGCACCAGGCGGAGAGAGGAAGGGACGGGGAGGGAGGGGAAGGAAGAGGGGAGGGAGGAAGGGAGGGAGGAGGGAAGGCGGGCGGGGGGCGCGCCCGGCTGGTTGTTCACCCCTCGGCCGGGCGCTGATTCACCCTCCGCGGGGGCTCTGGTTCACCCTGTCCCGGCTGCTCGTTCTCCCTGTGTCGGCGGCGGAGCGGGGACGGCGGGCGGCGCGGTGGGGCGGCGGCTCCGGCGCACACGCTGCCCGGGCAGGGCGGGCGGAGGGCGGGACGATGCAGCACCGAGGGGCCCGCGGAGAGGCTGCGGCGGCGGCTGACGTGGGGCCCGGCCCCGCCGTGAGGGGACGCGGGGGAGGCTCCGCGCCTCCGCTCCCGGGCGCTGCTCCGGCTGCGGGAGCCTTGCGGGAAGAAAGGGGTCTAATTGGTGTTTAGTCGCCGCTGGAAATCGTGATTTGTACTCGAACCCTCTTGTTGCCGAGAAGCAGCGTTACTGTAGGCCTGTGCGCCGTATGGCCTCGGGGCTGCAGGGACAGCCCTCGGGCACATCGCCGGCCCTGCCTGGCTTCCAGCGCCTTCGGCCAGGCACAGGCAAGGGAAGGGAAGCGCTCCCGGGAGAAGGAGGAGCTCCCGGAGCTCCAGAAGCTGCTCCGTGCGGGGACAGCCCGGGGCAGGTCCGGGTGAGGGACCAGGGCAGCCCTGGGAACGGGCATCAAGGCACAGGAAACGCTCGCTTTTTAATAAATAAAACCAGAATTTCACGTCGTCTCAGCGATTTTAAGACATCCTCCCTCCCTTTCCTTAACTGCATTTGGGTTTTTCCTTAGGGCTTTTGTTTGTTTGGTTTGAGGTGGGTTTTTTTGGTTGTTGTGTTTTGGGGATTGTTTCATTTGCTTTTAGTTTTGTTTGCATTTAGTTTTGTTTGGCTTTTACTCCAGCGGTTTACAATATTTTGTTTTAAATTTACAGCTTGGTTTATTGATAGCCTTAGGCCAGTGTAATTACAGTAACAGTTTGCTTTTTTTTTTCCTCCCTTCTCTTCTCAGGTTGTTTTAAACATTTGAAAAGTTCCTAAGAGTTTATGAAGCGTTGCTGTAACCTGTCAGAGGCAGGAGTTTGGGGTGCCCGTGGTACCAGCACAAACATGCTGGTTTAAAAACTGGTAATTTCTCTACACCAAGAAGTATTCATTAGGCAACTGACCTTTATGTATTATAAACAGGACTTCTGGAGGAGATGCCATTTGCAGAGATAAAAAGCTTCCAAAGAACAGCAACTCAAAGTACCCAGTTATGTTGGATCCTAATCAGGGCTGATGAGCAAACAGATGAGAGGTGAATAAAAATATGTTAAGATTAACACCCCTGAGCAGGACAGTGACATTCACTGAGCACATCTGCAGTGTTTACATCTCACCCTTCAGCTGCTCCTGTCCATGACAATCCCTGGTTTTCAGCTCATCTGCTTCACCACCTCCAATCCCATTTCATCATTTTTGTTCCAAGATGTCTTTCATTCTATGCCAAACCAAACCAAACCCATACATGTGTTTAGTATAAGTCTTGGTTTTTCATAATACAAGTGAAACCTGTGAACTCCTTCCAGCCAGGAGAGCAGGACCAATTTTTAGAAGCTTCAGCAATGCAGGGAATTACACTCAAATACTGCTCTTCTTCCCTAAATTCCTTCTCTGCTGGAGAAAGGATGGTCACACAACAGGATAGAGGAGTGCATTTTCTTTTCCAGGTCCTTGCTATTCTATTTTGCTTAGTTAATTAGATTTGGAGCCTTGGATGTTCTTGGCTTATTATTTTTGCTACTTGAAGGGGGTTAATTTTTAGCCTAAATTACAGGTTATGTCATAACATTTTAGTTCTCAAGTCAGGAGAGAACTGACTTCAGTTATATTTTGGAGTAGAGCTTTCTTGGCTCATACTGTGGAAAGGTTATCTTCTTTCACCTTATCTCTTAGGTTTTATGTCATAGACAGATTCTCTCTCTGAGCCAGGCATTCTTAGACCAGTAATTAGTAGAAAAGACAAGCTTTATACATATCTGCAAGTTAATTGCAAGCTAACGGTGAGGAATAAGAGAGAAAGCTTTACACAACATATAGTCATACATAATAAAAAAACCCCTAAATAAACAACTATTAAGTGTTGCTGCCCAGACCTTTCCGAGTTCTACTTTTCCTGAAAGAAGTACAAAGAACACCCTGAAGCGTTTGATGATCCACATCTTAAAGGGTTGGCCAGGATGTATCATCTTACCATAATTGGCACTTACCTGCTTGTGTTTGAAGGACTCGCCCACATTTTCATCCAGGGTGAAGTTTTTATAAAGCACAGCATTGTTTAAGCTGAAAATTTATGAAGCCCAATGAATGTCAGGTTTTTGTTACATGTAAATAATGTGTGTGCATTTAGTGTTGTGCAGATCAGGTTCACTGAAATAGGTGTGCATGGAGGTCACCTGCAACACTTGTTACCCAGCCAGCACTCACTGTAACAATGCAGCCACAAGAAGGCAACTTGTTGCCCTGGTGGGGTTTTTAAATAACAGGAGAAAATCTGGATGAACACTGCAGGGAAATGCTGGAGAGCATCGGAAAGCTTTGCACTGCAACAATCTGGAAGAACAGTTTTATCTGCTAAAAAACTTCTACCTTAAAAGCTATGAAACACTTGATCCAAGTAAAACATTCTCATTGTGTGTGTGCAAATCTGGTGGTTAGCATTTAGTTCCCTAGATTCCCTATGCAAACACATGCAAATGTGTCTTTCTCTCTATTTTAGTACATTCCTCGTGTCTACCTTTCTTATGCTCCCTTTGGCACATTCATGCCATTTTAACCAAACACATTTGACACTCTTCAAAAAGCAGTTTGCACACATCTAAGAGGGAACTTCAAACTAGCAGGTAACAGTAATTTTAAATTATTCCAGGTCTGTTGAAAAGATGACAGTGTGTGTTTCCTGCATAGGAAATGCAGCCACTTGCTCAGTAAAAACTTGTATCCAACACTTTCAGGTGAAACAGCAGTTCAGAAACAGGACTTTTTTGTTTACTTAGCTTTTGAAGGCTGTTATTAACTCAACATGTTCGACCTGCATCACAGATTGCAACAACAAAAGCACATCTTTTAAGCATCACATAAGACAAACGAGGTAACTGTAGCCAACTCCCTATTTTTGGGCTCCACACAACCACCAGAGCAGTGGTTTAAAAGAAAGCAAGCTCTCAACCAGCTGGCTGTATTAACAACTGAGAAGGATCCCTTCCCAGCCCCACGGGCCCCCACGACACTGTGCAGATATTAAAAGCACTTTACGGTTTTGATTGACAGAAACCTGGCCTAAGCAGCCGAGAATTTCACATTTCATGCAGCCTAAGGTAAAAAGCAATGTATTAAATAACTTGGCCCTGGCAGAATTTGTCAGGCCTTGCCCTGGCTGACAGGACTGTGTGTGGCCTGCAGTTTCTCAGACATGATGCTGCAAAGAAAGGAAGTGTTACACAAAAGCTGCATTCTCTCTGCTGTTTCCCCCCATCCCTTCTTTGCACAAGATCGTCTCCTGCCTTTGTCTGTGTATACATAAACCAGGGAAAAGCTCCAGTCTCTGAACGACCAGTAGTCAGTACTTTTGGAAAACAGCTATCTGAATAGTTTGTAAATGCTATTTTAAAAGCTATTACTGACATTCCTCTTCTATAACCCTATTGCTATAGAGACTATTTTTTAAGATGTTGAGAATTTTGGAAGCATTTATAAACAAAGCGAGCACATTTATAAACAAAGCTTTTTATTAATAAAATGTTTACACCTTTTCTTTTTTTCTTTTTTTTTTTTGCACAATACATCAGACTGGTAGTGATTTAGCATGTTATTACACTATAAAAGTTTATTATGAATGCTTAGGCTGAAAAGGCTGTTTACATTATGTCAAATCAACATTTCTTTATTTGCATTCTATGCACTATATGGGAGTGTAACAATTCAAACAAAAAGGAGAGAACAAAAGCCTGGTTTTCCTCATTAGCATCTACAAACCAACAATACAGACAAACCTGTACACGCTCTCAGGACCAGCCCAAGAGAAGACTAAAAAAAAAAGTCTCAAAACATTCATAAGCTTGGGAATTCATCACTACAATATTTCACCACTAGTAATCTGACTACACTTCATGCAGTGAAGCAATGGCTGGGAATTTGTGCAGTTTACAGTGCTGCAAACGCTCTGTAACTTTGAGCGGCTTGTTTGTTTCAGTAAGAGAGAATATAGTAAGAAGGCACAGACCTTTCAACCCTTGTGACAGGTTAACTCAATCCTAGACTGAAAAGGCAGAATGTTCTTACAAGGGACAAGAATTGCTGATACCAAGGTTAACCTTCACACCTAATTTTACAGGCAAACATTTATTACACTGCAAGAGCTATCTGCATATCAGGTGATTTTTGTGTCCTGAACACACAAATTAAAAGTTTCTCGTTGAGAAGAAACCTTCCTTTTTTTTTTTTTTAAATTCATTGTACTCAGTGTGGGGGGTAAAAGTGGGAAGATAGCCAGGAAGTCTTAAGTGTCTTGCAGCTCCAGAAATGTGATCCATTTCTGTGCCTTAAATCAATTAATTCACCGTCACAATGTCACTGCTGGACACACAATATTCAGGAAGAGGAAGTACAAAAAAGGAAGTTAAAATACAGAAGAGTTTACACTGTGTTACTAGAGCCTTACAATAATTTGCTCCTTCAGGTGAATGTGCTTTTAGCCTTCATTATGTGGTAAAATACAGTCGTGGTGCAGCTCTCAGCTGCTGTAACAGTTTCCTAAAGCTGTACTAATGAATTTCTACTTTGCTCACAAATATTTGCTGTTGTAGCAGATACTTCCAGAACCTTTGTGGTAAAAAAGACACTCGCCAAAACTATTCCTGTCTAAACCCCACAAGGAAACAAAGAACAAATTGCCAAGAAAACATAATGGATTTAATAGGAAATACATATTGTAACAAGAAGTGAGGCAAGACAGTAGCAGTGAATCTGCCAAGGTGTCAGAGTTACAGCATGTCCAAGTGCAACAACTGGATGGAGGATCACACCCACACCGGGAAGTGCGTGACAGGAGGAGTGGTCTGTGCCCTTCAACATTGGGAAAAGAAGTAGCAGTTGGTTTGTTCCATAATACTTCTGTGAAAACATCAATAGAAACAAAGCAAAGGAAACCCCAACCTTCTTAAAAGAACACCTTTACAAAGGTAATTAGCTCCTTGAATAAAATTTGTAGTAGTGTTTAAGCAAAAATTGAAGAACATCAACTCGCAGGATGACGTAACAGGAACAGCAAAATTGTTTCTTCTAAGAAGTCCTGACTCTAGCTGAGAAGAGTCATCCTACTGCCTTGATTTTCCATGTAAAATAGAAAGCACCAAATAACTCTGAGCCATTAGAACTCTTTATAGTATTTCTGAATAGCTGTTTATAGCATGTACACTATGTTAAAAATTCAGGGGTGAGGGGGAAGGAGGAAAAAGCTGACCCTAGGATCATTTTGACATGTCAGAGGCTAAGAGCATCAGTATTCTTGGATTTCAGGATAGTCTTGTATCCCTTAAAAGATTTGTTATCTGTAACACTTCAGGGACAAAGTCTGGTAATGTTTGTTTGATTTTTTCCAAGTCATGAACGTTTGACTGTAGCTGAGCAAAAAATGCTTTGCATTCAGACTTTTGAGACCTCCAGAATATCACAAGGGATGTTTCAGAAACACTGGTGTCAGAAGGCCTCAATAATGTTAGTGAATTATGTTTTGGCACCTGAATTTTGTAGGATATTCAAAGATGTAGTTTCAAGCACATTCCTTTTGACAAGCTGGAGCCATAAGACTCAAAGGAAAGCTATCATGACTTTTTTATTATTAGAACCTGTGTTTCCATCTGACATTAGTATTTCACACCAATATCTTATTTCTGTAAATCTTCTGTCACCTACCATTACCAGTGATCTATTACTAGGGATGGAATCTGAACATAAAACATTAACAGTTTTCTTCAGAGAATTTTGTGCAGATTTTTTTAGAACCTTAATTCCAAGTACACAATTCTCCTGCTTCAAGTAACTAAGTCATGGAGTATAAACAATCCCAGGTCTCTGTAAAACGACTTCCTGCCAAGAAAGTTAAGAAAGTTTGTCCTGCTCTCGTCCATGAACAGAAAAGCCTCTTTTTTTCTAGAGGTTGAAAGTGTTCACAAGAGATACATGAAGCCTTTTTAGAAACTGAAGAGGCAGTATAGAATTGAAGTCAGTGAATGATGCAGGCTCTCCTCGTGTTTGAGATGATTTTTCCCTGCTTGTCTGTAGCTATTGCTGCTGTGAGGGAGGTTCACTCAGTGAGGCTCCACTGTTCTGACAGCTTCTGTCCTGTCCATCAGCAATTCCCAAGAGAGTCTTTGCAGATTGCTGACACAGCACACCACAAATAGACTACAACACCCTTAATACACACTAAAGACTGTTCCACAAGCAAGTCATTCAAACATCACTGCTACAGCTTCCTTTTCCAACTAATACTACCTTATACTGGAACTTAACACTAATTTTGAGGAATAATTTAAGCTTAAAAGCATAACGAAAAAGTCTTGCTGAGGCCAACTTCTAAACCATCCAAGATATCCACCCTGAATTACTTCTTGATAATTAAATGAAGCTTTAACCATAAATGTAGCTCTCCCTCAATCAGGTTAAAGGATTAGACTTCCAAATCAGTAAGCAGGCACTGTCTCCTCTCCTCTTACTCTTTTCCCAAGCAAATAAATAATCTTTCTTGAGCAGGCCAGTGGCATTAAATGTAAAGCAACACATCAAAGACTCAAGTCTGCATAAAACATCCTTCTAAACCATTACCTGTCTGATCCTGCAGCACTTAAAGGAAGGGTCTCACTGATGTCAGCAGGGTTCTGAAGAGCAGTGATTTGTTTTGTTTCAACATGGACCTAAGAACAAAGTCTTTACCTTCTTGGCAACAGCAAAAGGTGTTAGAATTGTCTTAGAGCTTTTCAAAGCACCTGTAACAATTTTCAGTAGTAGGATTACTAGATGTTCATGTTATTAAATGTAAGTTTCCAGATTTTGCCTTCTTGGGCATTTAGTTGTGCCAGTTTTCAGGATGGATAAAAAATATCCTACAAAATTACCTACAGCACAGATCAGGAGCCTGGCAAGGCAGCCAAGTGGCTGTTGTAATTTAGGGGGTTGGATGAAGACACCTCCCGAAACTTGGGGAGCACATTCAAGTTGCTCCAAAGCTTAAGAACTAAGTATTTACCAAATTATATTTTTGTTCAAATCTGTAACTTTCATGTGAAAGAATGGTAGTGGTGTTGTTTAGAAGTTGAAACAGCTATATTCTGTCAGTTAAAAAATGCTCTGGGATCAATGCTATGACATGCACCTCGCTACATTTTTACATACACGATACTTTACCATTCCAGACTTGTTTTGCAGGAATTAATCTGTGCCATGTGCTCTGGGAAGATGCTGCTGGAGCAGGGAAGTTGAACCAGATGACCCACTGTGCTCCCCTCCAACCTGACCCATTCTGTGATTGTGGAATTCCCTTTGAGAGCATCTGGAAGTTTGGTCTCTCTGATGAGCTCCACTCGTTAAGCAGAAAGATATGGTGGAATAAAACTTTAATCCTGAGCTTTTTTAACAACTTCTTCACAGAAAAAAGTTATTAAAAAATTTAGCTGGAACAGTTGATAATCAGAGCTCCAAACACTCAAATACTTATGTATCACCAAATAGAGAAGCTATGTTAGGACAAAATAAAATCAATTCCAGCAAGCCTAGTGCAAGATGAAAGCAGATGACCTGACAAATTATTAATACAAAAGAAACCATTCTTCTCCAAGAAAAATGAAGCAATCAACATGTGCATCTCATCCAGGGAAGACTATTGCAGCTTCCAGCTGGGGCCAATGGATCAATAAACAGTTCTCCTGACTCAGAACTTACATCAACCGTCTGTCAGTTTAAACAGGCAAGTGTTAAAGAGCAGCCTCCCTCCAGGGTTTGTAGTTTGGACAATCTCAAACACTGGCTACTTCCATGTTTTCATTAACTGCAGTAATTCAGGATCAGAACTGCAAAAGGATAGGAAGTATGCAAGGAAGTTTTATTTTTTGGGCGTGTGGCAAAGAAGGCATCATTGGTAGTGCAGGCAAGGTAAGCAAAAGGCATGACAGAAATGTAGTCACCAAATTTCATCAGAACACACTGACCCTTTCAGAAACCTCACTGCAACAGTTTGCCTGTTTTGCTCCAGAACAGCTCTCCAGGAATTGTCACGAATACAAACTAATCTGAACTACGAGTCCTTTCATTTCTTACAAACTTTCTTACATTTCCTTCAGAGAAAATACTTGAGATGATAGAAAACCAGATTAAAAACAAAGAATAAGCATCATCAACATGACCTCATTTTGATACTAAAGCTAAACAGCATATTTTAGTATATACTCAAGTCTATTAAGCTCTTCTTCTTCAAAAGTATAAAAGTTTCTCACTAGTGCTGGTAAGAAACAAAAAGTAAAAATAAATAAAATAGCACAAACAGGTATGGTCAACCTATGGTTTAATTGAAAGCCTACTAAAACCAATACAGAATAAGCTAAACACTGAATTGCTAAACCCCCTCACAGATGAAAAACCCCAGGAACCAAGTGGGAACGATCTACGTTACCACGTGTCTTAAGGTTACTTCCTATTTGTATTTTTGTGCCCAAAATAGGAAAGACTGGGTGCACCCCAGATGAAAGCTTGTTCAACAGACAGTCCTCATGCTGCACTGACAGCATTCTCTATTGGCCCTTTCAGATGTGACTGAAAGAGAAAGAATTTCATCTGCCTCTGGATGAACTCACAGTGACAATACCTAAAATGCAGGAAAAAAACCTGATGGAGAGTCCCCAAGGGTTTATCCATAGGTGTGGAATGGAAGGAGTGTAGAAGATTGCATTATGTTTTACCATTTTTACATAATTTATAATACTTTAAACACTGGTCTCATAAATATACTATGAACACTTTACACATGCCAAGAAATTAAAAGCTTTCCCCAAAAACCTGTAGGTCTTATCAGAACCACTGGCAGCATCTGTTTACAGCATTTGTTTTTAGTCAGTAACCACTTAATTTAGTCAGAACTACAGGTAGGTTTTCTTCAACCAACATCTTAATATTAAAAAACTTTTGAGAACAAAAAGATGCCTATGAGCATATCAATTTGCCTTAAAGTGATTACAGTCAGCATGAAAGAAAGATTGTCTGTGGTTTAATATCTGTTGCTTGTGTCCCCACCCCCAGAGCATATCATCTTTAAATAAAAAGTGCAAATGGGATCTGGGGACTGGATGGACTGATTTGCCTACTATTTATCTTCAGTTGCTTATTCTGTAGCCATCTCACACCAACTGTCCCACCACACTTTGGATTAGCTACACTTAAATTTAAAATAAGGCTCACTGAAGAAAAGGAAGAAATGACATCTAACTTCCAGACTCCTCCCACCCTGATGTCCCACAAAAGTGCTCATTTCCCTTTTTACAAAAAAACAAAAAAAAAACAAAAAAAAAACAACCAACAAACAACCTCCTCAAACCTTGATTAGAAAACCATTAAACCTTTCAGTTCTACCACCCATACAGTCACCTTCCTGTCAGGCAAGGCCAAAAAAAAGTGATGACGGATTCCCTTTGAACGCGAGAGACACCCCACGGCATCCCGGCTGCAGTCCTGTCTGCCAGCGTGCGGCTGTCGGATGAGCTGGTCCCTTTTTTTTGGGGGGGGGACCCCGGGTGTATGAACACCGGCAGATAAAGATCTAAGACTGAGAATACAAACCCAACGTGAACTATGAACTTCCAAGACCACCTACTGTATGAACAAGTTTTGACTTTCTAAAGGGGGTCGGTCAACAGCAGCTGCGCTTCGTCACCGATGGCTGCCTCCGAAGTTTGAAGCCCTTCCCGCTGGACGGGGGGTTGGTGTCGGTCGATGGAATTCTGCGACCTACAAGGAGGCAGGAAAGGAAATTTATAGCAAATGTTATACTTGAGACGAATTCCAAGCGCTCAGGGTATATTTTGTGTATAAAAATGCACCTTCAATTAGCTGTATGACGTTAGGGGTGACAGTCCTGCCTAAGAGGATGGCAGCAGGAGTCTCCACCGTGTCTGTCAGAGGTACAGCTGCACAAAGGAGGAGCAGAGGCAGTTTGGAGCTAATTTAGCAGCATTTACTCTTCAGGCTCATCTAGACCTGGCCAGCTGAGCTGTAAAAGCACTCAGAGCACATACTCTGCAGGATGCAATGCCATCTGGAATATCTCCATTGAGAACTCCCATCCTGACCCATATTTCCATAGATCACCCACACTGGGCTTAGCACCGAGGTGCTTGTGGAGAGAGTAGCTTTAGTCATCTCATCAGTCTTCAAAATGGACTATTCCTGGTTGAGTATTCCTTTCTGAGAAGGATTTATGATTTTTCCCCCCCCCTGTGATTTATTCAAGATCAATTTTAGAGAGCAGCTATTAAGTCAGTAAATCAGGAAGCCAATCTACAGCACATACCTTTTACATCAGCTTCAATATATTCAGCTGTTTAGAAAAACCTATTTTTTTTCCTAAGTCTAATGTTTCTGTAGTTAGCCCTCTTTTCACAAGCAGGCTGATGTACCTGCACATTAGTGTTGCTACTTGCCACATATGCCCCAAATAATATTGCATGGAATTCACTTTGAAATACTGTCTGCTTTTTATTCCTAAGCATAAAAAGTATCATTGTTGTCCCCACCACAAATGAGACAGAAAAGATTTGCAATTTAATATAAAAAAACCCCAAGATACCACAAAAATACTCGTGGAAAATCTACATGCAATAGTTGCTATTTCTCATGCAATAATTTCGCATTTATGAATTCCTCTGTTTTTAAAAATGCACTTTTTCAGACCAAGTACAAACACTAAGAGTGAGAACTTAATTCCTTTTCTCAGATGTATAAAGTCTGGATCTTCCTCATGCCATTTCCTTTCCCCTCCGTGACCTTGGAAGTACTAATTGAAACATTCAGTAACAGACATAGTAAGATGAGACTGAATTCTGACATGAGTGCCCTGCTTGCTATTTATCCAACAGCATCACAGTAGGCTTAAAATCTCTAGAAGGAATATTTAGAGGTCATTAGATGACCAAAACTTCATGCAGCTCATTTTGCAGTTTGTATTCATGTCTGATTGTAAAAAAATTTAAGTCAGTATACTCTCACCTCAATAACACAAAATAAAGAAATCAAATTTCTACTTGAACTTGTTGCAGAAGAAAGTATATTAACTGTTTCAATACTTACTAATTTCTATAAAGAGTTCATTAATGTTTATTGCATTTTTCGCACTCGTCTCTACAAATATTGCATGAATGGAATCTGCATAGTCTTTAGCATCTTTTTCCATGACTTCTCTGGAAAAACAAAGCAAAGAAAAAAACATGAGTGCAAAACCCCCCTCATTATTCAAAACCTTAAGGGATAGATTAGGCTTTTAAGTGTCTCCTGTAAAGGTATTTTCTATTTTACCTGTTTGGCATCACAGTGCTCCCTCATGCTGAAGCTGATGCTCATTCTTTACTCTGTGCTGTCTCCCTGCCTTGAGGTTTGAGCACAATCCTAAACTAAGCAAGGCCTTAATCCATCTGACAACACTGCAGAGGTTTTGTCTTGAGTGCTCTCAGTGCAGGTCTGCAATCAATTGTTCTGGGGTGTGTTACTCACACACTCACCAGCTTTAGATGTGCTGACACGATCCTAAAGCACTAATTCCAAAGATCTGGAGTGTTTCCTACAACTGGTTACAAACCCAAGTATCTCCCAATACTGCACAAATCATTAGGACAGCATTTACTTTGCATGAAGATGCAGCTATAAAGAGGAACTTTATACTGAGCACACAACCACAGAGCCCAGCACTGGAATAGTTATTCTGCACCCCAAAGTAGGCAAGTTGATAATGAAGTAAGTTCCTTAAACAACTTGAAAAAACCAAACCCTAATAGGTGCAGAGAGGTCTGGACTGTATGTTGCATCACTTGACATACAATTTCTACAAAACACAGGTTACTTTCAGTAATGAGAAACTTTAGAATATCAAGAGCACACACTGATCAGTGACTCAAATATTGCCTCTGACTAAAGTACAAGGAGTCTTGCTCATTAGCTTGAATAGTAATGTTTACATAATTCATGATTGCCACCTAAGCACCAAGAAATGAGTGTGAATCTGAATACTGTTCCAAGTAGTTTTAAGCTGTATGTCCTTCGAGGGACATGCTACTTGTAACAGAAGTTACTGGAGCTCACTAGATGACTGCTACATATTAACAATTTGTAAAACTATTCTAAGAACCCCCCCTTGCAGTGGTTCTTTAAACACAGAACCATCTGTCTCCTTTGAGACACCAGCTGTGGTACCTTTTCCAATGAAATCTAAACCCAAGAAGTTTACAGACACCTTCTTTCTGAATTCTGGCTTATTAAGCCAAGACATCAATAAAAAAAGCCTTCTTTTGTTTTTAGTACATGCCTTCTTGAAAGTTTGGCTGTTCATAAAATTTCTCAAGAGCTTTTCCCGCTCCCTGCAACTATTTTGGCCACAGCCAATTCCACCCCAATATTTGAGCAGGGAAGGAAGGCACCTGAACAAGCAAGTCAGAAAAACCTACACAATGCTTTCCAGCAGGCTTGATATTTTTCCTAACAAAATGAGGTGCTACAGACTGACAGGGGCACTCCTTACAGAGTGAGGTAAACAGCTTCTATTACACTATAGTTTCACAGGCAGTTTAGGTTTGTGTAACTTGGCACTGCCACCAGAAAAGGTAATCCTGTCTCCCAGTAAACTGCTCATTCCTAACCCTGCTATCCCCACACTGTTATGCCAGCGAGTGTTCATGGTGTGAGAAAGATAAATACACTTGGATGGGTTCTCTTTTTATTTTTTTTAAGGGGTTAGTTTTGATCTGGATCCATTTTACAGCCCCATTTACTGCCAATCACACATCAACTCACAGCAGCACTGGGGAGGAAGTGGGCAAGACCATCCAAGGGCAGCCTAACCACATCTTCTGACAGTAGAAACAGCTCAAATCCCCTGTGAAACTACAGTGCTAGAGCAAAACAGCTTAAATTGTTCTGTAGCTTTCAGCTGCTCTGAAATCCTAAAACATTTAGCACTATGGGCTTAAGGGAAAACCTCCAACTTGACAACAGCTATTTACCTCACATCATTGAGATCACACTTATTTCCTGCAATAGCTACAACAATGTTGGGAGGTCCATGCTGGCGAAGCTCTTTAACCCAGTTCTTTAACGTTGAGAATGTTTCCTGATGTGGGGAAAACAAAAAAAAAAAGACAGAAGCAATTAAGAGTCAGAACCGGCCCATGACACAGAAAAAAACCCAAACAAACAAACAGAAATTGTAATGCTGGATAAGGATAAATTTCTTACCTCTTTTGTGATGTCATACACTATAATGGCAGCTGCTGAGCCTCTGTAATACATCGGGGCTAAAGCACGGAACTGAAAAGACAGACAGCAGACAGCATGAACACCCTCCCCTGACCTGCAGCATTTCATTACCATTACCACTACTGTTGAAAACTGGCTTTAAAGGTCACATGAGTGGAAAACCTTTCTTTACAATTCCAGTGACTCTGTGCAGCAGAGCACATCAACGCCCATTGTTCTCCAAAGGGCAACCAGGAGCTGGTTTGGGGAGCAGCAGCACACCTACTGCAAACAGCAGGAAGTCAAACCTGAGCTTGTTTTGACTAGATTAGAATCTCTCACCTGACAGTCAATTACACCAAACAAGGAGAAAAATAGAGCAAGAAGCAAGTTCAATTTCGACTGAGACAAAAATGTCAAGAAAATCAATATATATTAATGCTGATCTGAAATGGTCAGAAGTTGGTGTCAAGCTCTAGCCCCATGGATCAGTCTCAGAACTCTTAAATGCTAGAAATGCTGGTTTCTTCATAATCTAACTTAAGGTTTTAAGGATTTCACTTCAGTTTTTCTCTCAAAAGTTAGAAGCACGTTTAAAACTAAAAACTGCAAAAGGCCACAACTGTGTGACCTGTTGCAAGTAGAGCTTTAAGGAACAACACTAGGCAGTAAAAGGCTGCAGTAATTTTCTTGTGATTTTCAGAATTGAATCTACAGCAAGGTCTATTTGGATGGTAGGCCATTTGCAGGGTACAAACCAGGCCTGTATCCTTGCCCTGAGAGAGTGTTATGAATTCAGGACTGAAAAAAGTCATAAACCACATGATCAAGTTGCATCAAAAGTATCAATGAAGCATTCTTATAAACATTGTGATATTCTGCCAACTTAAAAAAAAACCCAAGACAACTAATCTAGCAACCAAACCCCTCCATCAGAGTACAGAGTGAACTGCATATATTGCTTCCATATAAGCACATTTAGAACTTTTGTGCATCTTGTTACTCAGGGTAAAAATAATGAATTGGATACAGTTTTTCATAAAGGCTTATTCAGTTCTAATAAAATATCAATTTCCTTTTGCTTAGTGCAGTTCAACTGAGAGCAATATTATAAATCATAAAAATCTTGCTATAAAGCAGAATTCCAGACCATTTACATTTGGCTCTCAAATTCTGTTTTGAAAATAGGATTTTGAACACAAAGTTCAGAATATAAAAATATTTAATAGTGAGAAAGGGAAACATGGGCAGGCATTCAGTTCACGTTGGGACATAATCCCTCTCTTCCTCCTAAGCACTAAAATGTAAAGGGAAACATATTTGGTAAACCACCACTTGGACTGGTTGCAACCTGGCTTTTTGATTATTTGACTATTTACATTGGGAATAAACCAACTTTCACTTGCTGATTTTGTATTACTCTCATTTCCTGTCTGCTAACACTTAGATACTTTTTTCCACCTTAAGAGCAGTCGGCAGATAAAATATATTAACAAAACAGATGTTACCAGAAACAGTGAATTTTCCTTTTGCAGTATTTCCAAAGACTTCAGCTTGCCCTCCAGCCTCCAATTCGTGCTCTGACAGAATTGTTAAGGCTACACAATGTAATTATCCAGAGAAACTCAAAACTGTTAAGAAGGCAAAAATCCTAATTGCTGTAAGTAACCTCCTGTCAGTTTGAGTCAGTGCAGAAGAAACAAGGGAAGAAATAAGGTGTGTGTTTAGGGCAATGAGCTGTGGGAAGTGAATTAGTGCCCATTCCCAGCTCTGATCAGCCACCTCTGAGAACAAGGGAGTGCCCAGGGCAGCGTAGCACTAGTTGCTGCTGGGCTTTTGAAAGGGGAAATAGCAAATGCTCCTCAAGAAGCCAGGACTGTGAATTCCATGCGTTCTGCATCACAGCTCAGCAGAGACATCCCAGTCCCAAGAATGGTGTGGACATTTCTGGTATTCCAGATCACCAGGGAGGAGATCCCTTCCATAATTCATTGTCAGATGTGTTGCATGACCAGAAAACTCTGGTACAGATTTCAGGGCAAGGTGGGTATGCAGCTCAGTTGTGACTGGCAGTGAGTGACAGTGCTGTCCTGCTCTGGACAAAGAAATGCCTGTGAAGATACTGCATCATGTCAAACTAAATATCCTTGCTCACATTTCCCTGGTTTTATTGGGGTTATATTCCTTGGTTATATTGGGGTCTCACAGTAAGTTCTCTCAGGTATGGAACACGAGCTTCACAGCTATCACAGCTCTTGGGTCAGAGCCCTGCAAGACCTTTCCTTTTTTTTGATTTTAATAAAGATATCGTTCAACTTGTACAGAAGAAAATTAAAGAGGTATCACTCAGTCTAAAAATAGACAGACAAGGAACATGCTGGTCATGTACAGAGATGCTTCCTCAGATTGCAGTGTGCTGAATCCAAACCACCGTGTCCTCCCGTTCCTTGCAAACACAGTAGACAGGATGGAATTGCTGATATGTAATGGATGTTTCCTGCCAAGCTGTGGCAGGCATGTTTATAAAGCTTTCCAGTTAAGAGCACCAACCTCTAAAAATTCAGACTCTACCTCTCAGAATATCACATTTCAGCCTCAACATTCCCAAATGGGCTAGGATGTTCACTTAAGACAAACTATTTACAGCCAGTGCTGACTGACTGCTAGTAATGGAAGGACTTGAGATATTTTTGATTACATGGATACTCTTGGACATATTCCTGGGAAACATCCCTGACAACATAAGTTTGCTTTATATGGTGCTGTTGGAAGGAAATGACTTGTCATTCAAAATCTACAGCACTGAAATGCAACACAAATATCCTTGGGTTACTTTCTAGCCACCAAGGCTGTTATCAAGCTAAAAAGCTGGCAAGGCAGTTCCACCAGGAACCCAAAAGTGACTCTGCACTGACTGAGCCTTTACAAAGTGTTTTGTTTGTTTGTTCCTATTGAGGGGTTGTTTGTTTGGGGGATGTTGTTTTGTTGGGGTTTTTTTGGGGGGCTCTGTTTCTCAAGCCAACTCTGAAAAATAGTAAAGCTGCATTTGCCAGCTGTTATCCTGAAATAATAACCCAACCTTTGCAACAGTTAACTCACATCCTAAATAAACTCATCAGGAGTAACTGGCACCTGCCAGTAGTTAACTTGCAGTCAACAAACTGCAAGAATAAGCACTGCTAATACAGCTGCTGTGATTTCTGCCACTGTTACTAGCAATCCATAAACAAGCAAGTTCACTAGCAAAGCTGCCCTTTAAAATTCCAAGTAAAAATCATGCAAATTAATTAACTGGGTTTTCATTTGACTGGTCATTTTCTTGAGAGCTGTTATTGCCTCCTCTCAGAACTGTGCATGCTGCAAAGATCAGAACCCCAAACCACCACACTGAAATTTAAATTACAAGCCAGATTCCTTTGACAAAGCTTCTAACACCATCAGATTTGATTAGTATTGTGATTGCAGGGGCAGAGTTGAAAAGCAACCCAAACTCTGGCCACACCTTTCACCACAGGTGTTGACTCTACGTACCCGCTCCTGTCCAGCTGTATCCCAAATCAGGAATTTATGCAGCTCATTCTGGTACTGTACAGTCTTGGTCATAAATGAGGCTCTGGAAAAAAAATACAGTTTATGTATACATCCTTAGAACATTCATAACCACCATGAGCATTCAGAGAGGTTCATGTTCCAATAAAAGTGCCTTCCCCACACATACCCACACAAACTGATGGAGAGTTTCAGATAAAAAATGCTGAAATTAATGAGGATGAAATTTCCCTTCTGAGCCTGAAATTCAACTAACAAAATGCAACATGAATGCCAATTATAAGCTTTAATTATTAACAAGCTTTTGATAAAACCACAGGATGTATCACCCAAAGAACCCAGAAAGGTCAGCCTTTTAACAATATTCTCCCTAAATGAAGGAATCATCACAGCAAATCACTTCAGTGTACACTGGAAACTTCCAGGGGGAAAGAGGTCAAATCCTTCCCTTTGTATCAGCTTTTTCTATCTCTGTACTAACATTCAGGCAAATGTTGGTATGTCCATACTTGGGAATAAAACATGGGAGATTTGTATCACTACTGGTATGGGAGATTTGTATCACTACTGGTAGGTGTTAAGAGGACAGAGAAATCAATAATAAGTAATCTGCTTGTTGTCTGCACTCAGTGCAGCTCCCAAACCCTGTCTGTCATTATATACTTTAGTTTGCAGAGGCTCTTGGACTTCCACAAGACAAAAAAAAAAATATCTCCTATTCTCCAGCTGCTTCTCCCCTCGACCAAATTCTAGATCCTTTACAGTAAAATATTGCAAAGTACTTTGTGGTTTACTTGATCTGCTTTAGATGAATCAGTGTATTTCCCACAAGAACACAAATTCAGAGAACTAATCTTTTACAAGAGGGACTTCTTTGCTATATCTATTACCTGTAGGCACATTTTTTACTAGAAAAGCCACACAGTGAATTCAAATCCCTGTAGAACTGGAACTATAGGTGACATAGTTATTTTAAGCACATGAGATCCTACATTGTGATCCTGAACACCTTTTATATGATTAATGCTTGTCACTTGAAAATACTGCAGACTTCCAAACTTGCTTTCCTGTCAGTTTTGGACAGGATTCTGAAGGTACTGGAGCCTCTTCCAGCATCCCAACTGTACTTGCTGTACAGTCAGACTCAGCAGGAGCCTTTCAGCATGATCAACAACATTAAATGCCCAAGACTCAAGTTTATCTTGGATCTGAAGTACCACCAGGGCACACATTTTAATGATGTTCCTGACACTTTTGTATTCAGTATAACTGGAGTCTTTGGACATGTTTCAATGCTATAGGAGGACAAATAACTATCTATGTTAAAAAAAAGGGAAAGGGAGCAGTTACACAATGCTTCCAACTCTTTGGAGGTAACTTTCTCCCCATTCCTTAAGCCCAGTTCATTTGCCAAATAGTACATCAGTCTCCAAAGTTGATTAGTTTTTTAAGAAGCCAAATATAAGGTTGCAGAACTCCTGCAAAGGAAGAGCCTAATTACAATGCATTTCAACACCATTAACTAGCTGATGCATTTCTGCATTGAGTAAAAGAAAAACAAAGTGATAGGAGTATCTCTTGTAAAGCACAGCAGAAACTTCCACTTCCTTAAGACTGCTGCAAAATAAGCACCAAATCCAAATTCTCTGGTCAACATGGAAACAGTTTCCTAAATCACTGATTCTCACTGAATTTATCTTACTTGGTTCCATAAACCAAAACATGCCTGTACAGTCAATATGAACTGAACAGCTGTGTTTCTGTAATTCACATCACAACTAAACATCTCAAGTGGTAGCTGACAACAGAGGTTAAATGTTGCTTGAAATTCTTTGCCAATTGGGTCAACAAAAGCCTCCAAATGAGTTATCCCTGATGACTTTTAGTAGGGATAATGTCTGGTTTGTTACTAGATTTCCTTGCTGCTTCTCCCAGCCAAGAAGGCTCTGTAACTACCTGAACAAGATGTACCTGAAAGCAGTTTGATACTCATAATTCTTTTTTGATGCTATAATGAAAGACTAGATATGCTGCAGTACCTAGAGACATATACTGGTTAAATGTGTCCTCAACACACAAAAGTTGCAGACTTCTGATAGGGCTTCTACAGCTGCTCATGTTTGAACCTTTGTGATGAACATTCACAACAACAAAGTGTGATTGCTCAGACAGTTGTAAGAGGAATGAAAACAGAAGAGGAAACAAGATTGTATCTCATGCCATGAACTCAAACATGTATCCCATGAAGTCAAAATATTTTCAGCTTTAGTTTTGTAAGGTGCTCAAAACTCCTCTCTAATCCTTAGTTTGTTCTTTCCACCTACTAGTCTCAAACAGGAAATAAAAGCAAGGTCTAAAATAAATTTCAAAGTTAATCTGCTTAAAATTTTGGGACTGTGTATCTTATTGGAGCTTCACACAACCCCTGCATTTGGGCAGGTTTTGATTCATTTATACTACTGTAGCAAATTACCAAGTCCTCAGACAAGGGAATGATTTTAAGACTGGTAGAAAATAGATTTTGAGTCTGTCACTTCAATCAAGTGTATTAATCTCAGTACTGTCATTAAACCAGTGAAGGAAAATTCCCTTGTACACACCAGCCTCCTTACCACAATGGCTAACACCTTCCAACAGCACCTGAACTCTCTACACAGTGACAGACATTCCCCTGGGCAGACACATGCAAAGGATTTCTTTGGATTCCTGCCTTCAAACACAGAGGTGCTACATTGGAGGGAGGAGAATAAAAGGAAAAAACAAAATCAACCCACACACCAGTCAGAAAATCACCAGATCAAAACAAACTGACTCCGGAGGAAAGACAACAAGATTTGATGTAGTTCATTCCAAAGGCAGTTGCTCTTAACAGGGAAATTTAAACAAAAGCACTCTTCCCACAGAACATCTTGCAATTCCATACCAGTATTGACACTCAGAAAGTGTGTGTGGGGGAGTGTAAGGGGAAAGAGAGATCAGGGGGAGCCCAATTTTTTAGAAGGACAGGATGAGACACAGCTGATCTTTATCAGCAGGATCTTTTCTGGTCAGAGCTGCAGTAGAGCCCGTGTGACACCTGAGACAGGAAGCTGCACTGACACCTGCACACACTCCTGGGCATCAAGCAAAGTGTGTCCTCCCCTAAGCCAAGGGCTGCTTCTGATCAAAGCAGCCCATAAGACACCTGAAAAGCAAAAAGAAAGACAGCAAAAGAGATAAAAAAGGTCCAGCTACTTCCTACTGCCCTTCCTTCTACCCATTCAAAGATTTGAGCTCAGTAATGTTGCTACTCTGAGGCTCAGATTTTAAACACCCTCCTTACCTGTGAGACCAACAGCACAAACAGTTTCACCAGTTACTTTTGTGGGTGCATTGCACACAGATGTGTAACACTAGAACTAATTCATGGAGAGACCTACAACCTAAATTACTATGTTAACCACCTTCAAAACCTAGGAGACTTGTAATTGTACTTGAGTATTTAAAAAAAAATAAATTAAAAACCGTGTAGTTGCATAATAATTAGAAGTTGCAATTTAAAGGTAGTGCATAAGAAAAGAGTGTTGTCCCTTTAGCAAAAGCATCTATAATGTAATTTATTCACTGTTAGCTTAGATAAACAATAAAAAACGGGTCCAGATCTTACAGATGAACATGTGAGCTTCACAAGTGCTGAGAACACTCCTACGTGTCCTAAAGCCGCTCAGGAGCTTCACTAAGGCTGCAGTCATGTTTATTGCCACATTTAGCTGCCACACACGAAGAATCCTCAAGTGATCTATTCAGATAATTTCATTTTATTCGTGAATAAATCACATCTGCTTTATTCAGTTTCTTACCCTATGGTTGGGTTGATGTTGGGATCAAAGCTATCTTCTACAAATCTCCACACGATACTTGATTTGCCCACACCAGTGTCCTAAAAAAAGAACAGAAACAGTTGAAAGTGACATTAGTTACTATAAACAGATATTTTGTCCTCAGATCTTGCAGTACATAGTGATAATACATTCCTGCCGAGAATCTCAGAGAAATTAGACGATGAAATACTTCAAGTATTATATTCATTTGGTAGAAAAAGGAAAGGCCTGCGACAAGTCACAGTTCTCTAAATGAAATTGCTGCGACTTTTCATGAAGGACTATAAAAATCTGCATTCACACTTATTATTCAAACTTTTCTTTTCCAAAGTTATGCACAACTTGCACTTGAACAGCAGCAGGGAAAGACCACTATTAGTAAAATACACAGCACCTGAGTATGGCTTGGCAGGATGGAGGACCAATGGAGCACATGGAATTATACAAGTGTGACGCATGCATTTAACCTCTGACTAATGCTGTCCCACCCTGCTTAATGAAAGACTTGAAATTTCTTCAGTGACACACCTGAAACATGTTACTGATGCAACTCTACAAATGGCAGGAGAGGAAACATAACATGAAAATTCTGGGTAGTGCATGTTTTTGCACCACTGATTCCACGGTTAAAAAGATAGATATATAGAAGTCATATCTAGAACTGAAATAACTCAGTAAACTCTTCTCAGTAGAAGATGGACATCTTAAATTGTAATGCAATTAATACATTCGAAGACCAACTTCTTGCTTTATATCTCCAGAGTCATCAAAATTTTAATGAAAAAAAACCCTGAGGAAGTGCTTCACTGAAACCGTATGGTTTTTTGAATCTTCTGAATACTGCAGTATATTTCGGTGCAGTATGTATGACTCTGTTTATCCTGTCAAGCTGTTTTCCTCTCGAGGAAAAGCATATTATCCCAGTTCTTCTAAAAAACAACATTTTATATTGTTTGCAGTCTTATTAAGCAGAGCAAACCTTAAACAGAGAAATACAGATGCGGCTCCTGGCTCTGGGAGTTCAAGGACCAGTTTTCCTGGGCGCTTATTCTCCTCTTCTTACGTGACAAAAGGCTTCTCAGGTCGGGTGGACACAAACAGCAGTTACCCCAAATACCTTCGTAACGCGAAGGGCACACAAACACGTAATTTTCCCCTCTGAAGGTCAATGTGGCCATTTAGAAGCAGAAAACTCTTGCCCGACTCTGTTCAACACAGGGTTTCGATGCAGGTGGTGGCACCTCCACCTGCCCAACGAGAGGCTCCCTGACTAAACCAAGACTAAATTCACAGCCTTGAATTCTTTAAATATCTGCTTCAGTTCGCACCACGACTCCTTCTTCCCCAACCTGCAAGGCTTCCAAGCTTCCGTATGTCCTTAAAATAAAAGTTCAGGCCCCTCCCTCTCTCCCACCACTTTGATTTCAGGTGCTTCTATTTACCTTGCGAGCTCCAAGCCCGGAACAGCTTGTGAGGAAGAGGGAAGCACACGCTGGATGTTCGTGCTTCCTCTCTCATTTTTAAAAGGAGAACATAGGGGAAAAAAGGACCGATATTGACGGCTGGCAAACGCCTCCCCTGAGGAGGGGAAGGCCCGCTCCCCTCAGAGGGACGGGGCGAGGGGCACCCTCCGCCCGGGGAACGGATCCCCGCGGCCGGAGCCTCTCTGGGCTCTGACAGAGGCTCCCCACCATCACCGCGGAGGCTCTCCGGGCTCTGACAGAGCCTCTCCCTCCCGCTCCCACCCTCCCTTCCGCCGCCCCACACTTACCCCCAGAAGGCAAACTTTGAGCTCCCTCAGCGCCATGGCCGGGTGGGCTGCGCCTTCAGCGAGCGCCTGAGACGCGGCCCAGCTCGATCATCGCGGCCGCCCCGCGCCCGCCCCGGTTACCCGCGCCCCGCGCTCCTCCTCAGGCTGCGCGGCCGCGCCGCCATCTTGGGCGGCCGCCGGAATCCCCGCCCGCGCCCCCCGCCCCACTCTTCTTCTCCTCAGGCGCTGAGGGGCCGCTCGACCCCCGGCAGCCGCGGCTCGTTCAACCCGGTGGCGTTTCGGGGCTGACCCGGCGGCAGGAAGCGCCGGCGGCTCCTCCCTGTGCCCTCCCGCTCCTCCTCCTCCTCGCCCATGTCCATTCCAAGATGGCCGGTAAGTGGGGCCGGCGGGCGGGCGGGCGGCTCAGCCGGGGCTGCCCCGTCCCTCCGAAACCAACCCCCCTGGTATCTCTCTTCTGTTTTTCGTTTGTAGGGATCCCTTTGTATTTTGTGGATTTGCAGGATGACTTAGATGATTGTGAGTAACTGTTTTTTTTATTTTTCCGCTCCCCGTTCAGGCCCCCGCTCCCGCCCCGGGGGTCCTCCTGCTGCCCCTCTTTCCCTCTCCGCATTTCCACCCAGGTGAGGGCGAGGGGAGGATGTTGAGGCAGTTCTGGCAGGTGAAGGTGTACAGGGCGTTGGGACCATCCCCGCTGGTTCCAGGGGCCGCTGGGCTCGGTGTAAAGAGCAGCTCCGGCAGCTCCGCGATGAGCCTGGAAGGGCGCACGGGTGGCTCGGGGGAGCAGCCCCGCTCCTGTGGTCGGTGGGAATTAGGGAATTGACTTTCCAAGGCTGTAGAGGCTGCTGAGGACGCGTGTTCCGCTGTTCTGCATCCCCGGGATGTGCTGCGAGTGCACCTCGGGATAAAGAGAACAGTCGCCGTGTGTGCTGCGGTTGGGTCGCACAAAGCCGTGGTTTTGGGCTCAGTACCCTGTCGAGGGTCCCAGGTCAGGGAACAGCTCCATCCCAAGCCAGTGTAGTCCAGGGCTGTGTTACAGAAGAGTCCGACACCTGTCAGACCTGAGCACGGCTTGGTAAGCGCTGTGATTTAAGGAGATAAAGCCTTGACTAACAACGATACGAACTTGTACGGCTTTAGAAAGCAGCTCTCTTTGTGGGGTGGTTTCATTGGCACTTCGGATGCTGGATTGACTTCTCTATTAAAAAGAAATGAAGAATGATAGCTGTGTGTGGTTCTTGTGAGAAACTGTATTTGTTTATCACAAGACCGTTATTGTTTAACAGTGCTTGAAAAGATGTAACAGATTTATTAAGAAGATGGTCTTCAGAACACCAGGGGAAATGCTGGGATACAAGTGGGATCCCAAGTCTTCCATTGGGAAGATGTGCAGGGACGTTGCCTCTGTGGGAGGAGGTGGCTCTGTGGGATTCTGTTAGTTGTTGCTCTCAGTCTTTGAGGTTTAAAGTGCAAACAGCAGAAATAAATTTGAACTTAGTAGTGGTTCTGTTATGGGTTTTGGCCTTGGACCAGGGGTGCCCATCCCTAGAAGTGTTTGTTCTTTATTAGTACTCAGTCTTTGGCTGTTTTGTTGAGACTGTGATACATTTGTCTGGTAAATTGATTAAAAAGTTTGATGCTTCTAAGGCAAAACTCCAGTTAATAAAAATGTCCAGATAAAGAAGTTTTTGCCATAAGTGGTAATTAATAAGAGAAGTTACCAGCTTCAGCATGAGCATATAAATAAATGTGCCTTTTAGAGCATTATTAAAGTCTTATTTTATGATTTAAAATACTCTTTGATTAAGTTCATTAACTTGGTAATGTAGTTAGAATTATGGAATCAAAAGCTGTTGTCTCTGTGTTGTAGCAGAGTTCAGGGGTCCCATCTGAGATATTGTTGTGCTAATCAGTGACTTAGATTAGCAAAGAGTTCATGATGTGTTTTAGGGAAACCTCAGTGAAATAAAGTCCAGTTCCAGTGATTTTACTTTCTTAACTGAATTGGTGAAAGTGTCATGCACACTGAAGATTGAGACAGAGTCTGGAGGATCACTCTGAATGTAGCAAAGGGCTGTAGTAAAATCTACCTAAATTCAAGTGCAGTTTGAAACTTGTTTTCTCTAAGATGAGATAATGGATCATCTGGAAAAATAATTAGCTTATTTATGCCCTTTGAACATTTAAAAAGAAAGTATTTAAAGAATTTGTTTTTCCTTCTACAAACACCAGGAGGGAAAATGACCTCCTTGAGCTCATTAAATCGTTGCACTCTGCACTGGTATTTACTGGTTTGTGTTGTGAAATGTGAATAGTGGCACTGGGAGATGACATTGAGTTGCACCCTTAGATCCTATGACCCTGAGTTTCTTACAGGCTCTAAGCAGCTTTTGAGTCTGGGGCAAACTGAGACACAGTGAACAGAGTTCAGCTCTGGATACTGGCACATTTATTCCTCCTCAGAGGTGGACAGATTTCAAGCTTACTTGTTCAATAAGTTAAATGGAAAAGAAACTGAACGTTAGATTTTCCCGTGAAAGAACATTAGACAAGAAATACTAGTTCATTATTTGTGATTTACTTCACAGTACTCTGGTGTATTCTGAAACCTGTAAGTACCTATGGCTTCTTTTTTTATGGAAAAGGAAAAAATTCCTGAGAGAAGACAAAATGGATTCTGCCATGATTATTCCTTACTTGTGTGTAGTGAGAGTGTGTGGAAAAAATTTCAGGTATTTAACTCTCCATCTTGAGCATAAGTAATAGTGCTCTGTTTTCTCTCTACCCTTGGAAGCACTGGTATGTGCTTAGGTAATTTAAATGAATAATGGAGCTACTTCACGTAGTAAAATTAAACATGTTCATCATGTTTACAAAACTAGTCCCAGGTGTGGTATAGTAGTCAAAGTTAGAATTGGGATTTATTTCATTGTCATTTGAATTGGTAGAAATTCTGAAATATTTGAAGTGAGCTAATAAAAGCCTTCATTTTTAAAGTGTTTCTAATTGGGGACAGGTGGGAGCCAGGTGGAGTTAATGACAAGTATATTGCTCCTAATTGTTTTCTTGAGCCCTAATAAATCTTTCTTTGTATAGCAGGTGACTAGGCTCAAAAATTAGCTAGTGAGTGTTCAGTCTGTGTGCATTTTAAAATACATTTGTTATAACTACAGCTATAAGGATGGTGAGAGTCGGGTGTGGATGTGAAGGGTTTGTTGCAACCTCAGAAAGGAGCTCTGCAATCCCACAGACACTGTGTAACTTCCCCTGAGCTGTCACAGAGGTTTCTTTTGAAGCAGCAAATCTGGATACTCAGGTGCTGTGATTGTGGAAGTCCTGGAGCAAATCGATCCCAGACGGATCCATACACTGGAAATTGTTCACACTGGTGCAGAGAAATGTTTTGAACCCGACAGGCCCTTCTTTAAGGAGCAGTGGGGTGGAAATAAGGATGTCAGTGCAATACATCATCACCATACAAAGCCATGAATAATTAGCAGCTGTTTCTGGTCATGTAGCTGTGGGTTCACTTGTAGTGCCTGTGTGTACATTTGGGATTTGAGCACTTATTCTAAGCCCACAGTTTTCTGCTGTTTGAACCCCACTGAGCTTGTTGAGCACGTTGTCTGCACGAGCAGCAGAATTTGGAATTGCTCTGGTCTTTAACTCACCTGGGTTCTGTGGAGACCTTAAACCAATCTGATTTTTATTTTTTTCCCCCTGAGGACCCAGGTATAACATTTTGCTCCAAGTATGTTCAGATAATTTCCTCTCTAAATGAGCCTGATTTCTGAGGATGTTTTGACTCAAATAGTTGGAGAGTTTTATATATGAAATAAGAATTTTTCTGTTGGAAAAATAGAGGGGTTTTTAACATTAAAAGTGATTTATAATGGGTATTTTACTGTAGTTTAGAGCCAAAGAATTTGGCTTCTTGTCTTCAGTGGTTGTCACTCTCAGCACATGTGCTGGTTTGCAATACTTCATGCATGTGAGAAGCTGTGTTGGCACAATTTGCATTTATTTAAGTATGATCACAGTTGCTCTGTTTGTGTGAAAGAAGTGTGCATAGTTCTAGGAGGGCTTGGTTGGGACAACTGTAAACCCAGAGCAGGAATACCTGCTACTCCAGTGCCACTCTTCCCATGGAGTTGGTTGCTGTACATGTTCCTGTATCCATGCCTGAAATGAGAGCACTGGTGTGATGCCAGCATGTTATTTCACTGTCTCTGTTTTAAGGATGAAGGATTAAAATAAGTCTGACAGCAAAGTTATCCCATTCCATTTCCTTCTCACAGTTTTACCTTCTGCCTGTAATCTGTATTTGTTACTGGATTAGGTGACTCTTGGACTTAGTGAGGCAAATTTAATACTTGGGTAAAAGTCTGAAGCTGCAAATACAAAAAAGGTTTAGAACAGAGTATGCTTATGTGGAAAACTCTGTGGTTGATGGATCTGCAGCAGGAAGCCCCCAGCATATTCCCAAGTATGGTGAAGGTGAAGTTTTTCCCAAAGCTACCAGTCTGATTTAAATATGTGCAACTCAGTAACTACAGTGAGAAAAATGTCCCCTGGGAAGTTGGAAAAAGACATAAGAATTTGCTGTTTTAAAGCAATACAGTTTGAGAGTTGCTACAACTGTCAAAATTTCAGTTCCTTTTAATGGGACTTATTTTCCCTTTGAATTTGTGGGTCAGTTTGTGGCAATTATGTGAGCTGAGCCCTCTTAACTTGAAATGGTTACTGCACTCAAAGGGCAAAGTCAAGTGTGTTTAAAGCCAAGGATTTTGACAGTTGAATTAAATATCAAAGCTTGAATTTACAGGGCTATGTGCAAATGTTGCACGCGACTTCATTAGATACAATTTAAGATTTTTTGATTTTGGAAAGCTGTTTCCAGTGATGTTCAAAGACTCTTGAGGAAATAGTTATTGCTATCATATATTCCATTGTAACACCTCTTGCTGACTCTTGGTTTGTGTTTTTTGTTTGTTTGTTACTTTTCTTGTCTTTCAAGTTGGATTTGAAGATTATGGGCCAGACTGTGATAGCATGAGGATAACAGCATTCCTGGATATCCCTGGACAGGATAACTTAACTCCACTGGCTCGTCTAGAAAAATATGCCTTCAGTGATAATGTCTTCAACAGGTAAGGGTGCAACAGCCACACCTGGTGATAACTGAATGCACTGAGGATGTTAAGGTGTCACTGTGCCTTTTTTATTAATCTCCCAAACACATGCATATTATTATTTCTATTTGAATAACTTTTGTATAACATTTCCATGAAAAGAGATTTTCATTCTTGATTATCTGAATAAGTTCTCTTGATTCCATCTTTCTTTGGTTGGGATGCAGAATGGTCAGAGGCCTTTTTAAGGTGCCCATTCACATTGGATAAGTTCCCCTTGTGTCCCATCTACGTGTTTTTGGCTGGATATTATGGCAATTAATGTTGTTCACTCCACAGGCAAATTATTGCCAGAGGTCTTCTGGATGTCTTTCGAGATTTCAGTAACAATGAAGAAGACTTCCTGACTGTAATGGAAATAGTGGTCAGGCTCTCTGAAGATGCAGGTTTGAAAGCTTTGTTTTGCTTGTTTTTTTTTAATTTTTGTAGTGTATTTTATATAAGCTGCAATATAGAAAGCACTGACATTCAGTTTTGAGAGGCAAAGAGTGAGCTAAGGAAACTAAATCATCCAACAGCAATGTCTGTCAGTGAAAACAAGATCAGTTTTTCTCTGCTTTTGAAGTATGTTGTGTGGTAGATAAGATGTTAAATGAAAGGTTCTTACTTAGAATAGGGCCTGAAGTCATATTTTTCAAGAAATTTATTACATCTGACTGTGTGGTGTAGGTGGCACAGAGCAACTGTGTGTTTTAGTACCTCATGTGCATGCATTTGTGGTGACTGGGTTTTCCAGCTAGTGCTCTCATTTTATCTGATTTCTTTGGGAACTAATGCCAAGTCTCTGAACTGTGATGATGTATGTAAGGCTATTCCATTTTATTTAGTTTTCCTTGAAGAACAGGCAATCTGTGATGCCCTTTCAATATTTTGATTATTTTCATTTTCCTCTATTGTGAAAACAAAAAGAAAAATGCTACTTTTTCCTTAAGGTACCTGATCATACTTACTAATTTCATACTTACTAATGTAGTTTTGCCTTTTATTTCTAGAGCCAACTGTACGTACAGAGCTGATGGAACAGATCCCTCCCATTGCCATTTTCCTGCAGGAAAGCAGACCAAATTTCCCAACAGCATTTTTTGAATACCTTATGCCCATAGTAGTGAGATACCTCACAGATGTTAACAATCAGGTAGGAAAAGCAGACAACACGAGTTGAGTTGTTGGAAAATTCTGTGTGGTTCAGTGCATTGGAGGCATGGGAAAGAGATAACAGGAAATTCCATGCTGATTGACACCTGGCTTTTATGCAGTGCTCTGTTTACTGGTGTCAGCACATTTTTCTGTGAGGTCTGATTTATTTTTTTTTTTTTAATACTTTCCTTGGCAGATAATGGGAAACTTATAGCATTGGCTCAGCAGCACAGGGATGGGGTCTGTTACAGGAGTCATAACTTGCAAATCCTGCTTTATGCTTCATCTTCTGGCTTCTCATCAGAATATGATGAAATGTCATCTAATGGTTATATTAAACTGTAGTCTTTATTACTAATTCCTCATAGTCATAAAACTGAGAAGTTTTTTCTGGGTCTGCTTTGTTGTTTTTTTAACTTGTACCTGTGTGTTCATGGAAAATATGGTTTTTTTGTGGTTCTTGTATCAGTAAATGTTGGTTTTACGGTGACAAACTGGTTCTGTGTGTTCCTGTGTACAGGTCAGAAAGGCAGGTCAGGAGGCACTGCTGATCCTGCTGGAACAGGACCTTGTGGCTCAGAGTGACATTGAAAACAAGGTGTGTCCCATCCTGCTGGACCTCTCTGCCCCTGACAGTGATGATGAGTACAAGGTGGAAGCTGTGAATGTAAGTTTATAACATTAAATTATAATGTTATATATTAATTATAATGTTATAATTAATTATAATGTTATAATTAATTATAATGTTATATATTAATTATAATATTATATATTAATTAAGATGAGGTCCAGGAATAATACTGCCATTAAATAAGCAATCAAGCTTTTTGTGTTTATTCTTTAAGATATTTGGATTTTTAGTTTAACACGACAAGTCTTTAATTTTTGTTCTGAATTCTTGAAAATACAGAGAGACCATTTTTATACGTCAGGATTCTAAATAATGTCAAAATGGTACCTGAATAACTTGAAAATACAATTGCTCCTTGGCAGCCTTGTTTTAATTCTTCTTAAGATTGTTTTATTCCCCAGCAGTTTCTTTGCATTTGCTCCACCAGGTTTCACAGTAACGCTGTAGATGTGTCAGTGATGACCTCTCTGAGTTCTGAAGTGTTATGAAAAAAACATTGCCTGGTGACTTTATGGAAATCAGTTGACTCCACAGAAAAGTGCTGGTGTGTAATTACATTTCAGCATGGATATCTGACACTTGACCTGTAAAATATTTTACCAGCTAGATTTTCCTCTTCCTTGTTTGGGAGTTGGGAATTGCTTAGGCAGTTTTCCAGGATGACATCTGAGCACCAGATGCCTTTTAGGAGTTGGAAAATTTGTAGAAAAGTCCTTGAATGGTGTTTTCCTTCGTTCTTATTTAGCATTCTGTTAAAAAGGCAAACATTTATTCCTAGAAAGGAATGAAGCTTATTTTTTGTGGAGGTAGAAAGCTCCAACATCTTTTGAAAAATAAAAATAGATGAGTACTGTTAATCTGATAACACTTGTGTAAGCATTAAACTGCTGTTGCTGTGGGCAGAGCAGTTGAGTAGGAAGGTGCATGGGAGCCCCTTGCTTTTTCCTGTTACAAATATAAGAATTACAGAAACTTATCCCAGAAATTGGGAACTGAAAGAAAACACAGAGTCCAAAGCACCTGATTTTTCACAGCAGAAACATGGTTTGTAATGGTAGTGAAAATGTTACTAACTTCCTTTAACTGTGCACTGTTAACTCCTGAAATTCCTGAGGATCAGTCCTGTACAGCGTGCATTAGCTCACATATATACCTAGTTTTTCTTGCACTCCCTTTTCTCTCCTGTTGTATGGCAAACTTGTGTTTTATTTTGGTGTCTGAGCCTATAAAGACCTGGGACTGTGCATGTTTTTAAGTATCTGAACAATCCTGCTAAAGCCCAATGTCTTCCTTGCATGCTGAAGTATGAGATATTTCTAATGTGCTTAAAAAGTGTGGGGTTTATAAGTGCAGTGGGATTTTTGTCTTCTCTGTACAAAATCCCAGTGTATGCCCCATTGTAAACACCTTGAAAACAAATACATTAATGAAAGTCTATTTAATGAGATAAAAGACAATGAATTACATGCAGAAATGTTGTGTTCAGGCACAGTGGCATAGAATGATTTAAAATAAAAACTATAATTGTCTTTCACATGAAACAGGTGTATGAAAACATGAATAATACGTAACAGTTAAATCTATCTGGCTTTTGCTGTCTTGCTCTCTGAGGTAATTTTTTTGAGGAATATTTGGCTGTGTGTACAAGCTTTATAATTTTCTTCTCCTTCCACACATCCCTTTCCTGGTTTTCAGATAATCTGTAAAATGGCCTCTATGTTGAGCAGAACAACAGTTGAGCACATGCTGCTTCCTCGTTTCTGTGAACTGTGCAGTGATGGCAAATTGTTTCAAGTCCGAAAGGTTGGTGTGTTTCCAACTCTTAAGCTACCTAAAAGTGAAACTTGCATGTTGCTGTTCAAATCCCTTCCTAAATAATTTAGTCATTACTTTAGCTGATGAACTCTGAAAGCATCTGGAAGAGCAGTTTTTATTTATTGGCACAGTTATAGCTTCTGTGGTGCAGTAAAGAAATGGATACCAGACCTTGGTGAATAGCTTTGGTCCAGCAGTTAAACTGGTCTTGCACATTTAATAGTTTTGCACAACTTTTTTTTTAAAGCTGCTGTGAGTGGTTATAGGATGCAAACAAATTACCTCATCTCTACCATCTCGTTTAAACCAGAAATTCAAAAATAACAGACATTTGAGACATCCTTCCTTTAATTTTTTTTTTTTTATCTGTTGCTGTTGAAAGGAGAAATCCCAGAAGTGTAATACTTTAATTCATGTTTGAGTACAAAAGGAAACTTGTAGCATAAGAAGTCTTAAAATATTTGAGTAGACTTAAGGGTCACGCAGAGCTGCAGCTTGGTCTGTAACATAAGCTGCATTTGTTGGAATTTGAGCTGCATTATAGCCTTGTAAATAAGCACATAAAGTGAATAGAATGAGTATTAACACAGTCCCATCTCAATTGATTTCAGATTTTAGCAACATCTTTTTCCAGCATGAGGGGATGTCCCTTTTGCCTTAATTATAGCTTCTCTAATGGCCTGGAAATGGCACTAACTTGAGCCCTTGATTAAACTTTGCCTCAGCAAAATACTTAAGCCACCTTGAGCCAGGATAGTTCTGTCAGTACACCTAAGTCCTGACCCCGGTATCATGTGTTACCCTGCTTTGGGTTTGACAGCTGCTGCTCAAAGTAATTTAAACTTTCAAGCAGGCTTATTGTCCCTTCTGTGGTTACTGAAGTAGATGATGCTCTTAGTGCAGAAACCTTTGTCACTATTGATTTCCAGGGCATGTGGTGTGTGGACACTGCATGGAACAAGTCTTTGTTTGGGATGAGTTAATGTTACACACTGTAGTTACAGGGCTGAAATTTGAATAGTCCGAACACGTGCAGTTGTTTTGTGGGATAAATAATCCATGGGGAAGTTGATGATAATAAAACTAATGCCCTTGAAAGAGACACAGTGTTATTAATGGCTTTTTTATTTCTTAGATTTGTGCAGCTAATTTTGGTGACATTTGTAATGCAGTTGGGCAAGAAGCCACAGAAAGACTGCTGGTATGTAAAACCAAATCAATTTACAAGACCTGTATTTCTCAGTTCAAAAAGTTTAATAATGTGCTCTTTTATTGTCTTGTCTATAAATTATTTAGCATGCATGCTTTTTTTTGATTGATTAGGTTAAGGCCTTGGTTGCAATTATATAGCAAAACTGGGAATGAAGAGAAATGCAAAGTTCTTGTTTTGCAAAACATGTTTAAAAATGTAATTGACAGCAAATGTATATATTTTTATATACATATACACACACTTTAGAATTACTGACTCACTCTTTTTTTCCCAGAACTAGATAATCAATCAAGTCCTGATTTCAGGAAAAACAGGCCATTAATAATTCTTTCTATTCTTCCTTATTAGATATAATTATACATAAAATCCTAGTGGATTAAATGGGAGAGAGCTAGTTTTTTTCCCAATTCCTTCAATTAGTATATGTATTTAACCTGTCCCTCTTTCTTCTGTTCTTCACTTTGTTCTCTCAAGTTGTGTTTGTGTCCAGTTTTCAGACAAATACCGTGATATTGCTGCAGACAGTGTTTAGCCTTTAATTAGTCTTGGTTTTGCTTATTTTTGGCAGATTCCCAAGTTCTTTGAGCTCTGTTCTGACAGTGTCTGGGGGATGAGGAAAGCCTGTGCTGAGTGCTTCATGGCAGTGTCCTACACCACGTCCCCAGAGGTTCGCAGGAGCAAACTGTCCCCCCTGTTCATCAGCCTCATCAGTGACACCTGCAGATGGGTGAGTAACTCACCCTGGAATTGGTGCATCTTCCCAGACACATCCTGGGAAATAATGGGCAAGTCAGAAGTGTGCTCTAGAACTCTAAATACACTTCTGAGAGAAGGTTGCTTGTGTTAAATAGATTGAAGTAGACAGGGATGTCCTTCAAATTTATAACTTTTAAAAGATTTCTGTACAGTGATTGTAGCTACATGATTGATATTCTAACACCCTTTGCTTAGGTGGCACTTATTTGGTACTTGGTTGTATTTTGTATTAAATGAAGCTGTTACAGTAAGAACCAATTGGTTCTTACTAAAAAATTGCACCAGATTTTCATTTTTCAACTCTGTGGGAGCTGATGAAGCCTGACTGTTCTTGCACCCCCCCAGGTTCGTCAGGCTGCTTTTCAGTCTCTTGGCCCATTTATTTCTACCTTTGCAAACCCTTCAAGTGCTGGGCTTTACATTCGAGAAGATGGGACACTGAGTATCCGACCACCAGCACAAGATGTGAATTCCAATTCCTGTCAGCCAAGCAACAATGTCACTTTAATGTCCTCCAGTGCAAATGCTACATTGTCCAGGTAAATCGTGGGAAAACGGGTGGTGTAGTGGCAGGGATTAAAAGAACTTAATTGGTTTTGTTGCTTGTCAAGGCTAAAGATCTCAGTTTGAGAATATAGTTCTAGAAAAGAAGTGAGATCACACATTTGAGTGTAGCCAGTTTATTGAAAAATTCACTTTGCCTTCACCGGAGGGTAAAGGGAAAACTGGTGCAGTAAAGCATAGTGGTAACATAAATTCTGTCTTTCTGTAGAGAAAAGCTTCTGTTGTTGCTGGTGTCTTTTATGAATTATTTCACTGAAAACCTGCTGTTACAGAGTATTTCAGTAAGTGTGTGTGTCTGTTACCAGCTCAGAACAACCAATGGAAATCAAACCAGAAGCACCGACTGAGGAGATTTCAGCAGAAGTGAACACAAAGCTTTCTGAGAACCTGAATAAAGACACGCGGGAAGAAGGTTCAGATTGTTGTGCCAGTCCTGGAGATGTGTCTTGCCTGTCTCAGGGTTCCAGAGCTGGTGCTGGTGTCCCTGAGGTGACCAAGGACAGCAGTATCCCTGGAATGCCCTCGAGGTCTGGCGAGGACGTGTTCAACACGTTCCTGTACTGGCGCCCTCCTCTGCCTGACATCACTCGGGAGCTGGAGCTGTTCCAGCTCAAGACTGAGAAGCACAACGAGAGCTGTTCTGGTCCATGCAATAACTGTGTTGCTAGTAGTGAAATAAAAAAGGTTCTAGAAAGCTTACAAGAGCACATAGATGATCCAGATGTTCAAGGTGAGACTCTGTAGTAGTAAAATCATGTTTTCTCTGAGCCGATTTTCTCCTGGCCTTTACAAAACCCCTGACTGCTTTTTAATTGACTTGGTGTTCACAGGGTGATGAGCCTTCCTTGAGCAGTAAATTGTAGTAGAAGGTTATGCAACAGCCTTTTTCATAAGACCTGAGTTATTTCTAGAACAGCTGGGGAAGTGTTCCTGGCTTCTATTTGCACAAGAAATAAATTGATCTCACTACAAAAGGGAAAAGAGCTTGTTAAAGACAGTTTTAACAGATTCCAAATACTGTAGGTACTGTGGTTTTAGTGACAGTGCTGCCTGTGATCAGCTGAATTCATCTAATACTTGGCTGAGAATGGCCCTAATTCCAAATTATCCCTCCATAGCCACCCAATATAGGCCCATTGTGGAACACATTGAAGTGATAATGGCCTGGTAGTGGGGTCTGAGGGTGTTTCCTGGACCAAATCCATCTTTGTCATCCATAGTCAACTCAGTTTCTTGTTTCACCAAGTCTCTTGAGTGCTCCAGAGTAAGAGGCCTTTTCCTTCCAAGAGCAAATGTTTGTGAGCACACCATTTCTGTGCAGCTCATACTGGGCTTCTTTTTTCAGATGAGTTAATTATAAGTTTAATGCTTTTAAATGCAGAAGGGAGACTAAATAGTCATTGTTTGTGTTATACAGCTCAGGTCCAAGTGTTGTCTGCTGCTCTCAGAGCTGCTCAGTTTGATTCTGTTGGTGACTATGAGACCAAAAAAATGGAAGAAAGCAGTGGCAATCTTCAGAACAAAACCATTTCAGATGAAGCAGCTGTTTCAGATGCTGCCTGCACCCAGGTGCAGGAGGACACTCCCTCATCCCCTGCCTGCCAGGAGAGCATCAGTGACCAGTCAGCCACCAGTCCGCTGGAAAGCACAGTAAGTAACTTTTGTGCTCCACGTGTGAAAGGAATTCCTGCCTGCACGAGTCCTGGGTGGGTTTGTGCAGTCCCTGCCATAACTGACCCACTTCTGATCCAAAGCCCTTGAACATTACTAGGCCACAGCTATCACCTTCTACTTACTCTGATTAAAGAAGAAAAGCCAGTGAGGGCTGTCATTTCTGTTTGCACCCAGATGACCCAGGAGTTAGTTTGGCAGGAGTCTTGCAGGATTTTTCCTGATCAAATGTAGCAAGTACAGTCTCACCTCTTCCTGTAATGGATCTAATTTTAGTCTTTTATCTCTAGACAGGAGGCTGAATCAGGTGGTGACACACACGCAGTTCCTGGTTACTATTTGTTGATTACAACATACAATTAGGAGTAAAAGGAATTGTTTGCACAGTATTTAATCATGCTGGAGCTAAGGGTGAAATAAAAAGACAAGCAGCTTGTCCATGAACAAAAATTGGACATAAAACTTGTATGAACAAAAATGTAAAATACCGTGTGAACTTTGGAGCTTTGTGTGGTTTTGTTCTTTCAAACTTTTAGTTCTTTTGAAGGTTTTTGTTGATATTTGGGGAGAAGAATTCCCAAATAACAGATTTGGGAATTTCCATCAGTTTGTCCTAAAATATCTTTTAAATAATATTTATTTTTAATTATGATCAGAATTAGATTAAATCTAACTCCTGCTGCCCTTGTTGCTGCCATGGTCTGTGGTGTTTGCCTCGGTGTACAGCTCTGTTGTCTCTTTGTATTTGCATAAACACACTGAACAAGGCTCTGCCTGTGCAAAGCTCTGCCTGCAAAAGGCTGTTCTGATCTGAGCTGCATTGTCCTGCTGTGTGATGCTTTGAAATATCCCAAACAGCACCAAGTCTCATTCATTTCACTACCTAGTATCTCCTTTTCCAGGACTCAGAGGAACAACACAGAGGAACCAGTGTATTTTTAAGGAAAGAGCAAGAAAACGATCCACCGTTTGAAGATGACAAGTCAAAATTCCAGGTGATTAAAATAGCATCTAATGGCTTTAGCGGAGTGCTGGCTACAGTTCATCTTACCCCTAATGCAGTGATGTGCAAGGGATCAGTTGCAGAATGTGAAGGAATGCTCTGGGATTTGAGGGGAACCCTGTTTTAAATGAGAAAATTAAAAACATTCTGTTGCCTTTTTGGTGCCTTTGAGGCAACCTGTGCAGCCAAGGCAGGCACTGACTGTGCTGTGTTGTCACTGATTTACTCTTTGTCTTCAGCAAAGAAGAAATTTTCAGCTTGGTTGATGCAGTGTGTTGATGAAGTAATAATGACTGTTCCTTGCTGACTGCTCTGTCCCAAAGAGAGGAGAAAGAAGGGTTGGGGTCGTGCCCTTGGGGAAGGTCCCCCATGCAGGGGTGCGTTGCTGCCGGTGGGTTGGGAGCAAGAGAACTGCAGCACAACAGGTGTATTTTCTTTCTGCCCTTGAATTCCCATGTGTGTCACTGATTCCCTGTCTCTCTCCAGGATATCATCCCTCAGCCCTTACTGGACCAGTACCTGTCCATGACTGACCCCGCTCGAGCCCAGACTGTGGACACGGAGATCGCCAAGCACTGCGCCTACAGCCTGCCCGGGGTGGCCCTGACACTGGGCAGGCAGAACTGGCACTGCCTCAAGGACACCTACGAGACACTGGCCTCAGATGTACAGGTAAAGAAAAAGAAGGTTGGTAGTGATAAATCAGAAGTTTGAGGAACTTTTTTGTTCGCTTTGCTGCACTGAAGTTATTATAAGATCATATAATTTCTTATAAGGGATTAAATATGCACTAAAAATACAAAATTTGAGACTTAAATCAGACTTTGTACTGCTGTGTAACCAGCCCTGTTTGTTCTGCTCCGTCGATCCCCACACAGGTGTAGTTCAAAAGCCTGTGTGTTTGTTTGGTGCCTGATGTAGTTCCCTTGTTGCCCTGTTTGCAGTGGAAGGTGCGTCGGACTCTGGCTTTCTCCATCCACGAGCTGGCAGTGATCCTGGGGGATCAGCTCACAGCTGCTGATCTGGTGCCAATTTTCAATGGATTCCTGAAAGACCTGGATGAAGTGCGGATCGGTGTCCTCAAACATCTGTATGACTTCCTGAAGGTAGGGAAGTACAATTAATTTCTTCATGAACATTTTTTCCTGACTCCATTATATCGAGAGTTTTCTAATGAGCTCTGCATGTATCAGGATCTAATTAATGTTTAGTTTTGTACAAAGCTGCCATTTTGTGTGTGTCTCTATTCCTTTTTTAATGTGCCTCACTTCTCTTTTGTCTCATAACCCAACAAAACATCAAAACTGAAAACCCTTTGTAAATGTGGTTGTAAATGCTGCTGGCTGTTGTAAAGGAATTAGTATTTTGGGCAGTCCAACTGGAAAGTTGGCCCAGTAGCAATTTATGTTTGGGGCTGGGAGAGAAGAGAGCAGATCCTGGTGGGTAATACACACAAATCCTTAGTTTTTGGTGCCCAGAGATGGTGCTTTGATGGGTGTCCTTGCCTTATTGTACTTTTTTGGGTGTCAGTCTTGTGTGTCCAGGCACTCAACTGATTGTGCACAGTTTTAGGAAGCATCTTGTCAATGGTCACTTGCTTTCAAGTAGGAAAATGCAAGAGAGAACCAGAGAACTGCAAGTATTGAGTTTTCCCAGTTTTACACTAGTCATGTTTCTCCTTTAGCTACTTCATGCAGACAAAAGGCGAGAGTATCTTTACCAGCTTCAAGAATTTGTGGTGACTGATAACAGCAGGAACTGGAGGTTTCGTTACGAGCTGGCAGAGTATGTAATCTTATTAACTTCTGGTTTTTAATCTGTATTACTAACTTGGAAATAGGCAGTTACATTCAGAGGTTAGCACCTCTGTTTGGGAGCTAAAATTTAAACTATTCTTTAGTAGTGAACTCAATTTAAAAGCCACTGGCTGTTAGGGTTGTTTTGGGGGAGCTGGGAGTGTTTGGGTTTTTTGATTTGTTTGTTTTTTGGTTTTTGTTTTTTGTTTGGTTTTTTTGTTGTTGTTGGGCGTTTTTTGTGTGTGTGGGGATTTGTGTTTTGTTTTGTTCAAGTTGTGTTGTAATCAAGTGTGATTGAAAGTTAAATGTGTGTGATTACACTAAAATGGAGATCTGGTTCACTGACAGCTAATGAAATATGACAATCTGATGAATACTATTTAGTGAGGTCTCAGAATTTATTTAGTTCGAGGCTCCCTTGCAAAGATCAGTGAAATGTATGGAAACAGTAATTTTTCTCGTGTGTGAGAAAGAAAAAACAGTTCTTAAAAAGTAAGTTTGTTAATTTGGTACTTCTAAATGGCTGTATAATGAAGGTAGAACAACATCCCACAGTTCTTTCTCTACAAGCCCTGTTGAATTTGCAGCACCTTGGTAGGCATAGTTTGGGACTCAAATCTGACCTTCACATTTGTAGTGTTGGTGTGTTTGGGCTGTTGAGGCCTCGCTGTCCCTCTGTAGTTTGTCACAACAAACAAGGACGTTCCACAGCAGTGCCCTGACCCCTAGTGGGGACCTGCTGCTGTTCTGTGCTGGCACTGCTGTGACTGCAGTGAGTCCTGTGAGCTTCTGAGGTACAAATTATTATCTGAAAGGCAGATTTCTACACTGAGGCAAATAGTCAGTGTTCACTTTGCAAGAATGTACAGGATATTGGTTTGAAGTTGCAAAAGAAACTTCTTGTTTTACTTACGGTTCTAGCTTTTGTTATTATTTGGGATAATTTTGATATATCGATACATGTAGTTTGGGTAACAGTTTCTCTTGGACTCCCCGATGGATTGAAGTGTGTGAAGAGAAGAACAAACTGCTCAGGGGCTCTGTAGTGACTGTGGTACCTCAGTGCTCCTTCCCCACGTGGAACAGATGCTGAATGGGAGCAGGCTGGTGCTGCAGCTGGGAGAGTTAATGATTTCCTTTGTGTTCCAGGCAGCTGATCCTGATCCTGGAGCTCTACAACCCCAACGATGTCTATGACTACCTGAGACACATTGCACTGACTCTCTGCTCCGATAAAGTCTCAGAAGTTCGGTGGATCTCCTTCAAACTGGTAGGGGATTGAGTTCACTTCCTGGCAGGAGAGCAGGAAATGATCCTGGAGAGGGGTATCTGCAATCACTGTTTTTTCAGACAAGTAGGGTGAATTGAGACATGTTTTGATAAATATGGTAAACAGTACAGAAAAGGGTGAAATTAAAAGTTTATAAAATATTTTGAGTTGTCCTCCTGCCACAGATATTAAAATCTTCCTCTGTGGTTGCATGTGAATGATAAATCTTTTCACCTGAATGAAAGCCAGCATGTATAAGATTTGGAAGAGCTTCCTCCAGTTCTGGGGGAAAAAGCCACAGCAAAACACAGAACAACCAACTACTGATCTTTCCTCAAAGTTGATTTAATTTATGAAATTCATGGCAATGCCATCATCCCATAGATGTCCTGAAGGAGTAGAAATATTCCTTCAGTCTCTTCCTTTTCTTCATAGCACCCTGTAAAGGGGCATTATTTTACTGCTGGTTTTAATTCTGGTGGTTTTTGGTTCAGGTGAACAAACAGCTTTTCTAAAGCTTGGGCTTTTTCCAGCATAAGCACAGGAATTTATTAAAACCTACAAGCACAGCTGACAGTGCTGTGTTTGGTGTCCCCTTGTAGAATTCAAATGAAATTATGGGGGGGTTTTTTAACTCTAAGGGCTGCAATTGAAGTCTCATCTCTTCTCTTTGTTCCTTTTTCCCTTGCTTTGCCCCACAGGTTGTAGCAATCCTCCAGAAGTTCTACACAAACAATGCAAATGCCCTGGGGTTAAATTTCATCAATGAACTTGTCGTGCGGTTCCGTCACAGCTCCAAGTGGGTTGGAAGACAAGCCTTTGCCTTCATTTGTCAGGTTGGAAAGTTCTCTCTCTGTTTCTGTGTGTACTGTGTCATTTGCAGCTGGTTTGGGCTTTAGCAGCAACGTGGGGAAAAACTAGAATTTGGACTCCCAATTTGTTTTGTCATTTTTGGGCTCTGCGATTCTGTGGGTTGACACGGCTGGTCCAGCTAAAGCTGTGTCTTTGTCTGGGGCTGTGCCTCCAGCTGCAGTAGCTGAGCCTTGGACTTCTGGTATCCCAGTGGCAAAGTCAAGAATTAAGTCCCAAACTGAGATGCATTTTTTTAAATATTTGGCCATGCAAGGATAAAGGGTGACAAGAGCTCTTCAAATTACCAATGGGTACTTGGTGTCAGGAACTATTTCCCTCTTTATTGCCACTTACCCACCCCCTCCAAACCAAAAATGCTTTATTCAGTAGCAATGAGGAGCAAGGGTTGAATGTTCAAAGGCAAAAGGGTGATGACAGCCAAGAGAGAAACATTTTCTAAAATATACTTGAAAGAAATTTGCTGTTGTTGGATCATCTTTGGCTGAACTTTGGAACAATAAGACATTATCAGAACAGGAGTTCAAAGGCTGTGCTTATTTCACCAACACGGGGTAGGGTGTAATTGTTCAGAGCTTTTTTTAATAGGCCAAATTAAGGTCAGGATGGAAAGAAATGGCACATAGTGTATTTTTAACACAAATCTTGCTTTCCTGTGCTGTGTCTGTCCCTAGGCCGTGGTGGAGGAGGAGTGTATGCCCGTGGACCAATTTGTGGAGCATTTACTGCCCAGTCTCCTGAGCCTTGCCTCAGATCCCGTGCCCAACGTCAGGGTCCTGCTTGCCAAGGCCCTCAGGCAGACACTACTGGAGAAAGGTGTGGTCATGAATTTCCTTGGAAAGGCCCAACATCCCGGGAATGCTGCTTTTCCTCTGCTCAGTTCATTGCAAGGCTCTTAAACAGGATCATGTGTTGTACTCTGGGATACTGCGTTTAACTTCGGACTGGAGAGTGTAGATTTAGGAATTTTAGGAGTGGCTTTACAGCCTTGGAATATGGGATGATTATCCCTAGAGGGCCTAGAAGTGGCTTTGTTAATCCAGCAGGACCCGCTTGGGGGCACTGTGGCCTCACCAACAGCGGCCGAGGCGGCTGCAGGGTTTGGGATCCATCGTGCTGCAGTTTCCTGAGTTACAATTCCTTAAAAACGACAAAAAAAAAAGGCAGCTGATCCCTGATTATTCAAAGGAAGATGCACAGAAATCTCCTCTCCTATCTTTTTTTCAAAATCAAGTATGGAGAAGGTTTTGGTTTGCATTGTACAGTGGCAGGTTCCTGAGCCTGCTTTTGCTCAGGGACATTTCTGTTTAGGGCTCAGCCAAAAGAATTTATCTTAGAAGTATTTAAGTACCTAATAAGATGAGTCAGAAGCAGCATATTTCTCCTTCTCTGTCAGCTTCCTTGGCTTCCTGTAGTTTCTTTAAGGAGACTATAAATTGAATAAGCTGCCCCAGATGTTTTTGGCATCCTCTGGATTTCTGCACTACCTATGCCTAGGGTTTGTTCTTTTGGATTTGATTAAAATTGTCTTTTTTCTTCCCTTATTCTAGCTTATTTTAAAAGTGTTGGCAATCCTCATCTAGAAGCTGCAGAAGAGACCATTCTGGCCCTGCAATCTGACAGAGATCAAGATGTGTCTTTCTTTGCCACCATAAAACTAAAACAGGGTAACATGGACAATATTACCATTGAAAAACAAAACTAACAAGTTGTTCTACAGCAGGACAGTTGTTCACTTTGTCGTGGTGTTGGTGTGAGTAATGTGGGCAGATAAGGTGGGTTCTGTCACCTGTTTGAGCAGGAAATGTTCCTGTCTTCATTTCATGACCTCGTTTCCTCTGCCCCGGTGTGTTTGATTCCCATGAGTAATCCCTTCTGGTTTTCCCTCTGTAAATGTGGGTGATAACTCTGATCTCACTTGCAGTTTAGTATTATCTGTAAAGTCTTACACCACACTCTGTGTTTCAGTGTTAATTGGAATTCACATTTCATTTTTTAACAAAACATTTCCAGTAGCACAAGGCTGCTACAAGCTTAAAATGGTTTCTGAATCTTAAAACCTGATTATAACAAACTCCCCTGAAGCTCTCCTTTCTTCACTTATACTGTGGTTTTTGTATTGTTTCAGCTATTGCATTTATTTGAAAAAAGTGTATATATGTGAATAGTTTTGAATTGTAACAAAAAATTAATGAACTGAATTCTGTATCAGTGGAAAAGCTCATAAAACATTTCATTTTTTAAAGTAGTTACACTGCTAGAATTAAGGCATGGGTCATTTTTACTTAATGTAATGTGATATTTTTCAAAGCACAGAGAGCTCAAGATTCTTTGTATATTGTGACATTTCCATTAATTTGTTACTTCTGAGCTACACTCTTACAGGTGTTAACAGTCATAACAACAGCCCTGTTATTTCTTGACCACCCTCACAGGTCAGTTGGTGTTACTGCTGACTCTCCTGGGGTAGGGAGACTGTAGATTTCCCAAGTGGAAAGTTCCTCATTCTGCCCCAGAAAAGGTCACTTGAGGGATTCAGTTCCTGCAACACATCCTGTGTCTGTACAGGGGTGTTACAGAAGGTTACAGGCTTCACTTTGTTTGTTTTACTCACCTCGTTTAACAAACACCTTTCAACCTGCCCGGTGTTTAAATCCCAAACAGCTTTTCCTGAGAAACAAAGGACCTCTAAATTCTGAAAACCCCCAGATCAGAAGTGTTCCAGGGAAAGGTGTGACACAGTTTGCTCTGTAACTTCTGTGGATTGTTTGGGAAGGTTTGGGGCAAACCCCAACTGAAGGTTACTGAAGGTAAGGTGAGGCAGGGTGTCTTCTGTGTCCTGAGACAGGGGCTCTGGAAGAAAGGGAAAATGCACAGGTGGAGCAGAGTTGTGTTGGGAAAATTGAGTAACTTCACACAGTTGGAAAAATGATAAAGCCAATACTTTTGCTGGGCCCTGTCTTCTCCTGGGTCCCAAATCTGCAATAATGTGTGGCCTGGGGGGAAAAAAAAAAAGCCATTTTTATAGTGGGGATTGAAACTATCCTGTTCCAAAACTAATGCTTGAATACTAAAGAAATGGCTCCACGTGGTGACAGTTACTGGCTGAGGAGGGTCCTTTCTCCTGCACAAACCTGTGTGAGTGTCTCCCCTCTCACCCACGTCAGCCAGAGTTCACGTGGGGAAGGTTGTTACAGCAGTGGCTGTTTTGGTTGGGTTTGAATGGGGCTTGTCTGCAATACAAGTAGGTTCCTCAGCTGGGTTCTGTGTTTTGGGAGGGCTCAGTTTTGGGTAAGTTAACTGCTCATGTATTATATGATCTGTACAGTATTTGTAACAAGTGATTTCCTTGTGAGATCACAAACTGCTCTTTGGGAGCTGCAGGCAGAACTATACCACTGCTACTGCAGCAAACAGTGTAAACTCTGTAAACTCTTTAATGTTCTACATTTAATTTTTTACAGATTTTTTTTTTATAATTTAAAACAAATACTTCTTCAGTACAGACTTTTTATGATTGCAATTTCTTAACAAAAAGACCCCTCAAGTTAATTTTTTCTAGTTCTAATATCTTTTTCTAATGCTGGCATTATACTGGTATTTTCTAACAGTTCAGATTTTCTAAGGCCTTTCTGACAAGGTTTGACTTCTGTTTTTTATTATCAGTTCATTAAATTTCTCAGCACTGAACAGATTTTTTTTTTTAAAGTGTGTGTATATGTAAGTATGTTTGAAATATACTGTATATAAATTAAATACCTTGAACATAACCCAACCCAGGTTTCTGTTTGTCAGATCACCTTAAATAGTTTCCTTGACTTGCAATAATCCACTGGAAAACACAAGCTTCCATATGTTTTAGCATGTTTGGTTAGTGTTCACTGGGAGTTTTTGACTAGAATGTGTGTAAAGGGTAAGCCACCAGCCATAAAAGTTCACTAAAAGGCTAAACAAAGCTCCTTGTTTTTAACAATATTCTGGTACCTCTCTGGCTCCCAAATTCCTGTCAGTTTTGAACGATATGATTTCAGTGGAGAGTTTTAAAACCTTCTTTTGCAACTTTACACTTGCATGTACTAACAGGGGCCATCACAGTTTTGGGGTGGGTTTTTTGCAGACTGTGCGGGTCTGTTAAACAGATTTACCCTCTACAAGTTTGTCTTTTTGGTTGAGTTTTAAACTAGAGGTGGTTTCAGCATGACTAAGGCTGCACTTTACATCTTGTACAGGACAAATGTGTGCAATGGGTACAGGGGGGTGTTCATGGAGTTCTCTGGGCTCTTCAGTTATGCAAAAGCCAGATGGAGCGAAGGTAGAATTTCACAACAGCAGTAAGAACAGAACTCTCCATTTCTAGCTAAGGAACGTGACAGTAGCAGTGGTGGGTGCAATATTGCTTGGATGCTGTAGGAAATGGTCAGGCCCTTGTGATCCAAAGGATTCCAGCCCCCTGGTGTCACTGGTCCCCGTGTGACGTCCCCGTGGCATCGCTCGGCTGTGTCTGTGCACGGTGGTGTTTAGAACCCGGTTAAGTGGGGACACTCTGGAAGTGTCTCTTGTTTGTCAGAGTAAAGAATACTATGTAACTTTCTATTTGTATTTATCTCAATAAATCTGTGACTGTTTTATAAACCAACCTGTGGTAAACGGCTTTTGTCATGGGTGAGATGGGAGTGTATTCTGTGGGTTAATGAAACATCTCTCAGGTGTCTGACCAAGGCTGAATGTGGAATTTTCATACTGAGAAGTAAAAAAAATCCATTAGATATCCAAAGATGTGAATTAGCTCTCCCTGCATTTTTTCCTTGAAGTGAGCGTGCTGAAAGTGCTTCAACTTATCCTGATGGCTGGAAAATAGTTGCATTATTTTAATTCAGCTGTCTGCCATTTTACATTTCACTTTCTCAACAAGAGGTGGTTTTGTATAGATAGGAGAAACAACACAAAGTATGCATAAAATCCTTTTTCTTGGTTATCTTAAAACACCATTAGAAGGTCGAGGTTGTCTGTTCTTGGGTGTTCCTGTGAGGCCAAGGGACTTGTCTGTGTTAAGAGAATCAGAGGCAGAAACTGTTTCATATCCCTGTGTATTAAATGTTCTCCCTACCCAGGTGTAAAGCAGGAAACGGAAGGATGTGCCCCAAGAACAAAGGGTTCTTTGAAATGAAAGGTGTGTTGGCATAAGAGCCCCACAGAAAGATTGGTGACACTGTTGTTTTTTTTTTCAAGTAACCTCCCCGTCTTTATTTTTAAGAAATAACCATTTAGCTTCCTCTTACAGCTGAGAAAACCACTGTGGAAGATGCAGCCCAACATGGAAATGGTTTTGCAGGAGGAACAGCAGCATGAGCACCTGACAATTGCTCCTAAGAGGCCTCTGCAGCAACACTGCAGAACTGATGTTTGGGTTTATTACCAATAAAAGCTCTTCCTGGGAAGGATGTGATACAGGACTGTTTCCTCAGGTAGCCTGGGTTTAGGAGCTGTCTCTGGAATTGAGGCCCAAAGTCTTGGCTGCCTCCTGTGGAGTCTGGGCTCACATGGCCAGTGCTGTGTGTCCTCTTACCCCAAAAGCTCAGGTCAGCTTCCAATAGATTTAAGAAAAGGTCAAGAACTGCAAAAAGGAACGATTTCTAGATGATTTTGTGGGACTTAATAGCTACAGATGAAAGGAAAAGCCAAAATAATGTCCACTCCAAGGGGTGGCTAAGAGTAAATATCATTAGAGAGTAGAGAATCAAGATGGGGCAGAGTAACAGGAGACAGGCAGGGATGATGTAGCTGATCCAGGGGGATTTATGTAGTGTGCAAACACCCCTTGGTTGATACCTAAAAAGAATGGCACTAACAGGTCTGTGTTTATTCTGCAGAGCCCACCTGGGAATTACTGAGGACTTCACGGGCACCACACAGAGTTCCTGGGAGCAGAGCAGAGCAAGGGATGGGTGGTGCTCAGAGCTGCCCTGGAACTGGCTGTGGCCAGCACAGAAGTCGTGTGGGAAGTGCCAAGTTTCTCCTGAGACATGGTAATGCTCTTGGAACAATCCTTCTCTGGCACAGCAAACCCCCTTCTTGCTTCCCAGGCCACAGAATTGCCCCCAAATGGCCTCGTGTATTCAGTGTTTGAGGTGGGGAGTGTGTTGAGCACAGCAGTGCTGAGGTGGGCTTGGAGACAGGAATAACAGGATCTTTTACAATGAGCCATTTATTGATGGGACTTCCCTGCCTGTGGGGTAATATAACTTCTTAGCTCAGGGAATTTTTGAACAGAAAGAAAGAGAAGCTTCTTGTTGTACCTGTTCCATATTTACCAATAGACACCAGTGGTGCAGAACACTGACAATCCTTACATTCACTTCTTAAAGTGACCCAAATGGACATAAGTTGTTAAATGCCAGAGCACTTACAGCTTGTAAAACCCAACAGACATCAGGAAACTGGTACTGATTGGGCTCTTACATGTTTTCCTCTTGCTTAGGAAAGAGAATTGTAGTCAGCTTGCAATCTCCCTGACATTGTTCATAAAGGAAGCAGACAAAAAGTACCAATGAAACAGAAGGGCTGCAATTTAGTTAATTTATGCAAAACACAATCAGCATTCAAACTGGGAGTTACCAAGCAGATATGTATTGATAGAAAAGCCAAAATATTCTCTGTGCATAACTTGTGAAATGTTAAAACAGAATTTCAGGAGACTCCTGGAACTCCCATAACTATAGGCCAGAGAAGATGCAGCAGTGAATTCTACCACTGCCAAATTCCCGAGGAGTGCAGGGGCACTGATTTAATCCCTGACACCTCAGGCTGGACCAGCTCTGCTGGGACACAGGAGCTGGTATCAGTAAGGAAAAACAAACAGCTTTTTCAGGAGAGGGATTAGAAGGGAGGGTGATTGCTTATAAAAGATGATTGCAAAGGATCCGTGCTGGGGAGAGGGAAGAGCAGTGAGGAGGGAGTAAAGGGCAGAGAAATGGGAGGAACTGCAGGTGGGGAACATCAGTCTGAGGGTGGTCTGTCTAGAGCACAATCACTGCAGCAGAACCCTCTGCCTTCATTTCTGGACTTTGCAGTGTTCCTGAGTTGTGACCACAGCGTTCAAAGGCAGCCAGAATCCGGCAGGGAGCTGTGCCTGAGGATCCTGCTGACCAGGAACGTTTAGAGAGGAAGGTGGTTTGCAGAGAGGAGCCAAAAGCTATTAATTTTCTCCTGTGCTTCCAGCAGCCCGTTTGGGTTGGTTTGATGCCTAAGCCAGGCTGCAATTGAGGTCAGTGCTTTGGTTTCCCTTTAAGCTCCAGTTCTCTATACACTGTTCTGTTTGCACCATTTGCTTGACATGACTGTCTGCTCTGGGTTGATGGTGTTTTTCTAGAATTCCTGTGTGTACAGAAGCTAATAAAGGAACTGTCAGCTCAGAAAGCCCCTCTTAAAATACAGTTCTACTGGCTTGGGGTAAGAAATGCACAGATCCCTTGGCCAAGCCTCCTCTGTGGAATCTGTGATGCCATTGCAATTCCTTTGGTTTCCAGTAGCCAAACAACCCCTGGGGTCAAGCAGAAGTCAAGGTATAAAAATGCATGGCTGTGAGCCTCCTTACCTGTTAGCTGCCATGTGTTAGAGGGATGATGTGGACTGCAGCAGTTCTGTTCCCTCTCCTGGTGAGTATTTGTGTGCATAATTCAAATGTGTGCGTGTGTGTTTGAATTCCAGCTCTCATTGATTGAATTGGTCTCTAATAATAAACAGTATAAATAAATCAGGTGGAGTTAAAGCACTGGGGAGGGGAAAATTAAATTCAGTGCAGTGACCTCGAGCAGAATGTAATTTCAAAAGTGCCTTAAATATGCTGATGGCATAAAATAAACCTGAGGAAGTTGGAGGGGCAGGAGAGTCGGGGAGAGAGGAATAAAACAGAATTATTTGGATTTATCAGGATTACAGGCAGATATGGTTTATGCAGTTTATTGTTGGGGAGTGTCATTCATGAGGCCAGGGACCAAAAGTGATCAGAGAGCAGTGGGAATGAAGGCGGTGTGGATACAGATCCGAGCATGTGCAGCACCAGGGGAAGGCTCTTCCTGGGAGCAAACCAAGCAAAGCAGGGAGGAGGATGGGGGGATACAGCCTTGCCAGCAGGAATTACAGGGACAGTCAGGCCTTGTCTGTTGGTGTAAAACATGCAGGAATCCTCTCGGGCTGGTTTGATGAAGCAAAAACCTTCTGGCTGTTGCAGATGAAGAGAGGAGAATCCAGCTTTTGATGTTACAGGAAACATGGTCTGTAACTGAGCTGCCTAATAGTTCATAGTTAGTTCATCACACTGTTTTCAGACTAGAAAAATAAAAAAATACTTTGTTTTGGACTAATGAGCACCCTGACAGCTACAGGAAAGCAAAGAAATGGATGAATCCTTCCAGTTGGCTCATGTAGAGGTAAATCCTGTGGGTTTGAAAGTACTTGTTTTCTTCTGGTTTTCTTTCCTTCTTTTTAGTTATTTTAATTTTGTAAATATTTGATTTGCCCCTTAAATTGTAACCTTTTTTTCAGTTGTGGCCAAGTAGCTTTTGAAACCCAGTCAAAGGCAGAAGCACTAAAAGGAGAGCTCTGTGCATTGAAGTCCATCCGTGTCCTTGCAGCTTCTGTTGTTCTGTCAGATACCATATTAACTGTCCTTGTTTAAAAGTGCTTTCTCTACCTTGACCCATATCTTTAAATGTCACTTTTATACATCTTTTCCTCAGAAGAAGTTAGATATTTGAAAATATGATCTTCCTGTCTTGCCTTTTAGCACCCCAATTTCATTTATGTCCAGAAAGATTCCCAATAGTTGATAATTTCCAGTATCTTAACACCCAGGGCACAGCAATAACACATGGACCTCTCTTTTCCTTTGAGTCCTCCCTGCTTGGTGCTGCATCACATGAAATCCATTATTCTTTGGAAGCCACAGCTTGAGTTTGCCATAGCTGAGTAAGACAGTGAGGACCTACAGGGAAAACTGAACTGGGAAGGGCAGAAGTGAAAGCAAGTCACAAACAACTTAATTTCCTATCTAATCCTCATATCATATCAGAATTAAATCATAGAGACTGGTGAAAGAATCCTTGGGGAAGCAAGAGATGCACTTGGAATTTTCCCTTTTCTGAGTCTCTTCAGGTTTTGTGGCCTCTCACTGATGTGCTCCCAGTTGAGTGTCCCTGCCCAGGATTCTGGGAGCAGGCTGGATGTGCTCTGAAGTGTTCTCTACCCCACCAGACACGGATCTTCCTGTGACTGCTTCTGTTGTTGCAGTAGTGGTGACAGAAGGCTGACCTCCACATTTCTGTTATCCCTCAGTTCTCCACAGCAAACAGTCAGCAGTAGCTGGAATCTGCATCCTTGGAGTTGTGTTGTCAGTTCGGGCTGTTGTCACACACTTAGCTAATACCCTCCAGTAATTTTATTTCTTATTCACATGCACACTTAATGTCCTTCGTCATTAGACTGAAAAATGTTAACCTTGTCATAGTTAGTGACTGGAAGCAGAAAAGTCCTTTTAATTCTCAGGGGAATGAATTCTAATTTTCTGCTTGTCAGAAAGTGACATTTTACATATTTTTCTCTTTTTCTCCCCCACCAGTTTAGTGCTAAATTTAAATGTGTGTGTCATAGGAACAGACCTTTAGTCTGTGCTAAACACCCCAAAAGCCTTGGCGGGTGTCCAGTGCATGAGAGCCTTGACCAAGAGCTGCTGCTAAAGCTCATTTCATGCACTGCAGAGAAGGGGAGGTGAGGATGGGATGTTGGAGATAAGGGGTTATCTCAGAGGGCACATTAACATTGCATGTCAGGATGCATTTTTTTTCCCCTAGAAAATATGGATGGATGAAAAGCAGCTCATCTGGAATAAAATGTCCAGTGAAGAAACAAATTATGTTAATCAAGCAGACTAGTATTAATATTTGTCATAAAGATGTGACACCTTCTATTTAATGTCACAAACTACTGGGAGCCTTTGAAAAATGTACTGGTGGGAAGGAAAGTTGCCTGCAGATACTGAGTTCACTGTTCTATGAAAGGGAATAACTTGTCTTGAAAATTAGATGGCATTTATGACAAAGAGAAATAATCCTCCCACAGATTACAGCTGTTCACTGCATTGTTGTGCTGGTGGTCTTATCTCATCAGTGGATATTTTATAAGGTTCCTTCCTTTTTCTCTTTTTTTTTTTTTTTTGATACATTTCCATAAGCCTGTTCTGAGGAGGACGTTGTGTGCTGGGAGCTGGGTATATTTTGAGAAAGGGACACCACTACAAAGAACTCTTGAGTCTAAATTGCAAAGATGGGTGAAGTAAAAATGAGGGATGGTTATTTTGCTTTTTACAGATGGGAGCTGAAGCAGGGGAGGTGACTGTTGTGGCCAAAGTCACCCTGGGAGTCCGTGGAATTGCATCCTGATCTTTGAAGTACAGTTCCAGCATTTTACCAGATATTGTCTCTCTGTTCCCTTGCTGATGAATGTGGACTTAATATGCACATGTGTGATGAGCCAGACATGTTCTGCATATGTTGAGCCAAATTCTGACCTAAGGGCCATGAGGGGAGCGCTCCCTGGGCTGGTCAGGAGTGTTTGCAGGGCTGGGCTCAGCCCAAGGACTGCACAGTGCTGGCATTTCTAAAGCCCCTCCTGGGCTGAACTTTGCTCCCCCTGCCTGTTTGGTGTTTGAGCCAGTTTGGGGTTCTCTGGAGTTCTGGAGAAGCGCTGGCAGGGCACTGGGTGAGGCACTGCCTGGCTCCTTGGCCGATCTCTTGCACTGCCTGCACACCAGATGCTGAGTAATGATTAGCATGTAACTAATTAATAAATCAATGCCACAAACAAATAAACCATCCATTACAGTGACTTCCCAAGTCTCTCCCTTCTGGGAGAGAAGGGAGACTTGCAGGCATTCCACCCTTCTCTGTATGAAGGTGCCTCTGGACTATGTGCCGTCTCTGCACCTGGCAGATCTGCTGTGTGGATGAGACTCATTGTATTCCACGGGTAATTCAATATGTGCTGGGGAAAAAATGGACGTTTTTGGTTTAGTTTTGTTCTATGCAGGGGAGAGTGAGTGGTCAGCACAGTCAGTGTGGGCTCAGGAGGAACAAGTCCAGTGTTGTGTGTTCCTGTAAGGCCCTGGCGTCTCACCCTGAAGGGCTTCATCCGCACTGACTAATTTCTGACAACAGCCTTTGAAGTGTGGAGATAAAATCTGATTGCCCAGGCTCCCTCTGTAGCTTTGTGGAGAAAGCAAGGATCCTGTGGGGTATCATTTAAAGGTCTGAATTTGGACTCCAGTCCTGAATCATGATCAGAGCTTAAAATTAATCCACATGGCACATCAGACATCACTGACCTGAGCCTGTCTGAGCCAAAATCAAGCACCAAATCGAGTTACTGTGTTGTCATCATCAGGCTGTCAGAAGCACAGAAACTTCTGTGCCTCTGGCCTTATTTTTGAAAAATAAAAACCATTTGAAGGTGTCATGATGTGTTATGTAATACAGCTAATTAATGCACTTGTAACAACTAACCAGAGCATTCAGACAGAATTTAGAGGTGGTTTCTGAATCTGTTCAAACACCTCCAAATCCAGAACGAGACAAGGGAGGAAATAAATTCCTGATGAGCATGAGTGATTTTTTTTCCCTTCTTCTTATACAGAAACTGTGTCTGTACTTCTGTGCAGTTCTTGGGGCATGATTTATATATTGCAATAAATAACAGGTGAATGTGTACATAATTTAAAGGGACAATAAAGAAAAGCAGATGATTTAATTGAATTGTGCATAATAAAGCTGTAATTTTTTCAGGGAAGGCTGAGGTCAGCCAGGTGACCAAACTGACCTGTTGGAACCTGAGGGATGGGACAAGCTCTGCAGCGTGGCTGTCACTGCCCTGATGGGGACTGGTCAGTAGGCAAAGGCTTGCATGGCAATGCTGTGTGTTTATCTTCTTCTCCTCTCCACATAAAAGTTGTGTAAATGATCATTATAGAGCCCTTCTCCAAAGCAGGAGATCCTTCCTCCCTGGTTTTGGAGATGCTTTTCCACATCCCTGACCATTATCTGCCTGTGCATTACTGGGCTCCAGGACAGCACCAGTGCCAAACACACACATGAAATGAATGAAGAACATATTCCAAATAATGGCAGTATTTATGTGATTTGGTGTCTTCTGTGTTGCACAAAGCCTCAGGAGCTGGTTCTCTCCAGCAGTACCAGGGAGCTGATGGGCACACAGCAGTGCAGGGTCTGGCTGCCCAGCAGAACCAGCCTGGTACTGCTGACAGGTAATGACAGAGCAGCAGTGACTCCAACAGTGCGAATGAAAGGAGAATTAAAAGCAGATTTAGGCAATCTTTTCTCCTCCTTGAGTCCTCTAAGTGCAAAATATACTTCCTATGTGCATGCAGGGCACTGTAATTGTGATTTATTGAGTATGAAGAAGATTGTTCTCTCTCAAGTTAAACAGTGCTGGCCCAAGGTGAAGGAGTTAGTCTCAAGCTGTCCATTGCTAGTGCCTATCCCAGTGAAATGCTGATTTTCTCAGCACTCCTACTGAAAAAAAACCACAAGGGCAAACAAACACAGTGAAAGACCTGTTTTGCACATAAATAACTCGAATTATTATGGACACAGCTTCTTGGAGAACAAAATAATAAACACTGTCCCTCCATGCTCCCTCACCAGCCTGTCAGTTGTATCTTGGCTTCTCCTGAGAGACTGTAAATATGTGGGGTTTGTTCGTTAGCACTATAATTTTAAGATGGAAGCTGTAATGCACGTGATGGGAGCACAAGAAATTACTTCAGTTTTCATTGAAACAAAGGACATGACTGTGCTCTGGCAATAGGAGCATAATGGCTGTTTAATTTTTCCAGACAGGGACTGGAGCTCACTGGGGTTTTTTTGGGCTCTTGCTTTGTTTTTGTTTTTGCTCCAGCTTTGAAGGATGAGAATGTTGTGTCTGACGCGTGTCAGCAAGCAAAGGAGATTCACTAGCAGAGCTGGGTCCGTCTTGCTCCCCGGTGAGGAATAAAAGCATGAACCGTCTCTCACTTCGGGAGGAGAAGGGGGGGCTGTTTCCAGGCTGCGGGAAGTGCGAAGGCATTGTCAGGTTTGGGTCAGGCGGAGCCGGGGCTGTGCTGAGCTCTCAGCAGGACCCATCAGCCGGGTGTCACTCGGCAGCCTGGAGGCATCTCCGGGAAAAGCCAAGACAGAAGCGTGGGGGGCGAAGCTGCCGTGTCTTGTGGTGGTGCAAGACTGTTCTCTGTAACAATGATCTTTGTGGAAAGCAGACACAAAAATGGATAAAAGAATAAAGAGCCTTTATCACGGAAGCAGAGAGAGAAAATGGCCACTTCTACACTCCCCACAGTTAGATGCTAAATAATGCTGTTATCAAAGCTGTTGAAAACTGCTGAACAGGAGTTGTGCCCACACTTAATCCCAGCCTGGTACCTGCAAGGCCTGATCTTGCCCTCAGCTGCATCCAGGGAATCTGGTGTCAGTGGGGCCACTGCACTGAAAAGGATGGGTAGAGAATGAAGAACTCTGTTCTGTTTATTTCTTCATGGTTGCATCTGGTTTTGTGCTTTGAAGTTCTCAGATTTATTTCAATCTTCAGGTTTATTTTCACTTCTTTAGGGAAGCAGATAAAGCAGGGAGGGGGAAATGTGAGGGATGGGGCCAAATTCAAAGTGGAGTCACTTGGGCAACATAAACAACCTGCAACCCCAACGTGTAATTTCCATTGGTAAAACCACCTTGAACCAACTAATTGCTTCAAAATTACAGCCAGATTTCAGCTTTGTAACTGCAGAGTGCAGTTCACCTAAACCAGGACAAGGGTATCACATGAAGGAGCTTGGAAGAGAACCTACTGAGCTGCCTCACAGGAAAAATGGTAAAACTGCATTTCCCTTATTGTCATGCATTTCCTGGACTCCAGGTTTATTGATTTAATCCCTTCTCTCCATTCCAAAACAATCGAATATATACAAATTTAAAAATCCCTTAAACAGTAGCTTGCCTCCATATTGCAAGGCACATTGAACAGCAATAGATTTAAGGTCCTTTGGCAACGTCAGCTGGGTGAACTCAGTTTTTGCCTATGTTTGATTGAAAATTTGGATAGTTGTTTTCCCAACGCTCCTGATTTTGTTTTACATTTAGTTCTCAGTAGTTTAGTCCTTGCTGTGTATGACAGAGCAGACTGAGGGTGATGTTTTGTTCACTGGCAACTCGACCAGTTTCAGAGCACAACAGTATCATTTTCCAGCACAGTTAAATTTATTGCAGTGTGGTCCAGTGAAATGCTCTGACATGCTTTCAACTATCCAAATAACAATTTGCTGGGATGTGGAAACCACAGGAGTCAGGAAGAAGGTAGTAGTCTGTGAGTGGGTCTTGTCTGTCTTGCTACAGGGACATGGTTACCTGGGGAAGAAAACACAGCATGTTTAGGACTCAGTGCAAGAAGTGCCCTGGGCTGGGATTCACTTGGGGCAGCATTTCTGGTCAGGTTGTCACTGATCCTGTTAGATTAATGTTTGTCACTTTGGTACTTTGTAGAATGTGGAAGAAACCACAATGAATCCTTCACTAAAGGGGGAAATAACGTGTGTGAATGGGGAGCCTCAGGTCTCTGAAAAGGGTTTTTAAAATCCTCTGTTTTGTAAGGCAAACAGCCTCAGAACTGGAGTTACTTCAGGCTGACAGAGCAGCCAATAGCAGGAACTGGAGACAGGAATTTGGGCTCGGAATTAGGAGTGCATTGGGGATCATTAGGACAATCACAGCATGTAACTGGAGAAATGTAGAAATGTCTCTTGCAGAACAGTGATTATTCTCCAAGCACTCACCTTGTACAGACACTGCATCACTTGCCTGTGCACATCCTGTGCTTGCTTTTCATTTGGGTTCTTTCAAAATGTACAGCAGCACTGGTATGGTGACTGCATTCTGAGTGCTACTTATTCCGAATCACCATTTCAACTGTCATCTAATCAAAAATCTTTATTCTCTGATGCAAAATGCATTTTAAACAAATAATGATCTTTCATCTCTGAGTTCCTGGTAAAATATCTTATATTAATGAATTTATAAATAGCAAGTGCCAGTTCTGTGCCAATTATAACAGCACAGAAAAGAACACACTGTGAAGGAAAACACACCAGGTTTTTGTTACCCAGTTTTGTTGTTTGTAACATAAATGCTTGTGAGAAAGATAATTCTGATTTCATAGTTCTTTAGCTTAAATATGTTGTCATTTAAGCCTCTACTCTTATTCCACCAGGAAGCCAGGAAAGCATCTGCAGGCACACAGCCACGGGGGCAGGAGCTGTGCCAGACCTGTTTCCATGCCTTGCTGTGGCGACTGGGTATCAAATCCCGTGGCATTTTTGTGTGTGCAGTTCTGAAAGCACCACCCAGAGTAAAAGGAGTCTGTTGCCAAAGAACCCGTTCATCTGAAAACAACACTCCAAAGCCGAGCTGGCTTCAGCTCCCTGACAAAGTTCAGTCAGCTGAGGAGGAGTTGCTGTGCAGCCCCTGTGCTCACCGAGAGCTGCCCAAGGGACGACACCAGATGAGAGCTGGGTTGAAGCACAGGAGACATGTAAATATACTGGCACCTTGTTTGCACACTTTGGTGCTGGGTCTATGATTTTTATACAGAATTAAAATTTTCTTGACTTTTGCTGCATTTCTGAAGTCGTTTCATTTTGTTTTGAAGCATTTGCTGGTGTGTGCACTGAGTTTACTGACCCTGGAGATGGTGTGATATTTCATGGTGTGCAGTGACATTTATGTGCCCAACTTGGCTCCCATAAATAGGTTAATTTCCACAAATTAAAGGCCAGGTTTGAAACATTACAAGGTGATGTAACCATTCTGTATTGGCCTTTAGGATTCTCAGTGGGGCTGATGACTGGGCAGTGCTTTGTCAGCTGCAAATCCACAACTTCTACACAATTTTTTCAGGTGTAATGGTAAAACTGAAAGTGCTGAGAAAAGAAATATTGAGGTTTATAGTTTCACATAACATCAAAACATTGAAAACATGGAGCACTTAACAACTGACATATTTATGCTAGAGGAATGAGTTCCAGTTTTAGACAATACTCCCTGCACATCCCAAATTAGGCTGTATCAAAGTATGTCCTGAAGTAAAGGTACCTTAAAATGGCAGAATGTATAATAAAAACCCCCTTATTGTTAGTACAGAGTTAATATTCAGAAATCTCCAACTGCAGATGCTGGACAAAGAATTTATTTTGGTTTTCAAAATCTAACCATGGTTCATTTGGATTTCTCTTCATACAAACATCCACTGGGTATCAGGTGCCAGCTTTGGTTATTTGATACAACTCTTGGAAAACCAGTGGTCTTGAAGTTCCCCTTTCATTTGGCCTGAATTAATGTAATTTTGTTGTTACTAAATTACATACCAATCATTATTATACCTGTTTATATAAATCAGACAATAAGAGGATCTTAGGACCTTAAAATAAACTGAAGAACCACATGATTAAAATAAGCAAGAGATACAAACCTGGCAATGACAAGAAAGCACACTGATCTAAAATACTGTTCTTACAATGATCTTGGCTGTTCAAAGAACAGTTTACACAGGTTATAGTTAGTAGCTAAACTGCAATTTAGCCTAAATTTCCAGTGTCTGATTCCAAGTTATTCTTCATTCTGGTTTTTAAGTAATGTGTCTGAAGTTGCTGCTATGTGTTCTCATTCTTGGGTAATCCTTCCAAAGGATATGAGTCACTTCTCCATTATTTGTAAAGAATATGGAAAAAGTAAAATATTATTATTTTGTGGGCATTTGGAACTGGATTAAAAAAAAAAAAAAAGGTGGGATGTTGATCATTGTGAGTCATTTCTTGGGAAGAAGGGAAGAACAAACACTGGCTGCTGACTTACTGCTATGAAAGCCAAGCACTTAGTGCTGACTCAAGAGGTAGCTGCTGATGGCTGGAGAACACAACAGAAACCCTGCAGCAGGATTAAAAAGCAAAGTCTTTCCTCTTTAAGTAATAAGGAGTTAGAAGGAGCTGCCTGTGTTGACTTCTTGAAGGCTCCTTTTTGTTTAAGCAACCTTCTAGTTTAAACATGTTGGCCAATTAGAATTACATCCTGCTGCAATGCAGTCTCCTTCAGGTTTCCAAAAATCCTGGCAAACCTGCAGGGAATGAAGTGCAAGACTGATCTCCACAGCACGGGGGAGCTACACCAGTAACTCCCAGTGCAATCCTCTGCTGTTCCTGGGTATTGATCTGTCCTGGTTGGGACAAAGATTGGTACACACAAAACTGAAGTGACATAAATGCCTCATAACCCATTTGCATTCTGATCAACTAATTGAAAAAAACCCCTGTTTTGATACCAAAACTGATTTTTCAAAGTGACTTCGTGTCACTGTGGCCCTTGCAAACTTTATTTGTGCACTGGGAACTACTCAATTACTTATGTGTGTAACTACACAGAATACCTGCAAAGAGCACACAATACAAACCCCAGTGTATTTTATGACTTAACTACACTTATGGTTTGTGTGCTTTTTTCAAGCTCCAGTGGACACACTGTGATGAAGCCTAGTAATTGGTTTTTTCTGCAGGTGTTTTTTGTTTGTTTGCTGTGTTTTGTTTTTTAATGAGGAAAGCTTCTTTCCAAATGCAAGGATGCAGTCCTGTGGCAGCTTGAGCCGACTGAAGTCATGCCTGACACCCTCCTCTGCATCTTCTCATCCTCTCTGTACAAAAGAGATGGTTTTGTGCCAGCACAGGCACCTGAGAACTCAACAGTGGCCAGGTCAGTGCTCATGGAAAATTAATTCTAAACACAGATTCCAGCAGTGGTAAGTGATGAATTGGGAATGAGCAGTACAGTTGGATTGTCAGGAACACAGCAGTCTGTATTTATATTTGAAGAATGCTGTGAAACTGAGTAGGAGTAGAGGTTCTTATGGAGAAACAATTATAAAAATTTGCTCTGTCATTCCAACTTCCAATAAGTATTTTTAAATTATTGTCTTATTAATGCAAATAAAAATAGTACCTGCTTTGTGATCTGTATCTGAGTGTATTCACTGTTATTTTGCAGTAAACCTGAAGCCGAGTTAACAGCTTGGATGCCACAGGTTTCAAATAATCACTAACAAGCAAAATGCTCCATGAAAATACATTTACCAAAATGATTGTGGATGTTTACATAAATCACGTGTAAAGCATAAATATTCAACAGTCCACCAGTCCACTGTGGGATGTGTAGCCAGGACTGCAAATGGATCTGTGTGCCTAATCTTTGTTTCCTGCCAGTGGGAGGCCCCGGGGTCAGTTCAGACTCCTGCAGAGGGCTCCTTTGCAGCTCCGGATCTGATGATCGATCTCCAGCTCCAGCCCTGGCACAGCTGATCTCCAGCCAATGAATCCCTGCGTAGTTTTAGGCACTGGAGGAGATGGAAGCACCTAAAATAAAAGGAACATGTAAAGCTGACTGATGAAAGGGTTTGTGATGGTAATGGCTGTCGTGCGACATCATCTTTTGTGCTGTCGTGCGGATGGAAATGAGAACGTATAAAAAATAGTGGTTCCAAATGTAGTTTGCTGAGTTAATATCCTGGAAACATTGACATTAATGAAAGGAAACAAGAATTTGGAAAGACAGCCCAGGTGCGTGCAAGTTTGATTTATAACACATGATAGTTTATAATTTAATTAGAATAATTTAGGTGCCATTCTACAGCAAGACACAGGGAAAGAGAGAAGTACAAGGGCCAAATTCCAACGAAGCAACTACCTTTCATTTACCACCCTTCTAAAACCAAAAAGCAAATTGTTGTTCAGTAGTGTATGTTAGCATTCTTTTTTTTTTAAAGTTTGGTTCAATCCTAAGGGCTTTAGTGGTTTTATATTCTTAGGAGAAGAATTTTATCTTTGTCTTTAGCTTTTTTCCCATACAGAATCATCATCATCATTATCATCATCATCTTTAAAACTAATTAACTTCTCTAAACAGGACAAATGGTGTTTTCTAGTTGCTGTAATATATTTGGTAGCAATGCAGCCACGGAATAATAACTTTATGTCCAAATGCTAAAGATGTTTCTGACCAAGCTGGCTTTTGCATCAAGAACTACTTACTCATTCCACCTTCTTTCTACTTGAAAAGATGGGTAAGCAGCAAGTTAATCTGCAACTAATCTAGCTAAGGAGGAAACCAAACAAAAGCCAGCAGTGTCTGTTCAGTGACTGCTGTGCTTACTTTGGCTGAATCATCTCTGTTGGGCACGTTCTATCATTTTAGCATCTGGGGACTCAGTAGAGCAATACACAGCAAGAGAACAATGTTTCAGTTCTCTTGCCAGAGTTGCTTCTCTTTGTTCTTTGGCCAAGATTAGAAAACGTTTATGATATTTAGGTGGAGCAGTTCCTCAAAAAAGATAATTTTTTATGGCCAAAAGTGCCACCCACCGAGCAGGATAATGAAGGGAATCATGTCCCACTTTCGATCTGGGGGAAGGGACTATGAAAAAGCTTTTACTAATCTGACCTAGAGAGGAGAAGAGGGATGACTATTGCTATGGAGGTAAATGTGCAGAAAGACACACAGTTCTGACAAAGGAGGTGAGAAACTTCACTCTGAACACGTAAAGAGTGACCTAAACCCAGCTAACCCTGATCTTCCTCCAAATGCCGAGGTGAATGAAGCTCTGATCCCTGTTTCAGTGTGCCCCAGGCTCTGCCCGCTGCTTGAGCAGCTCACAGCTGGGTGACTGTCAACACCCCAACCCCCTCACTGCTGAAACGGGACTCAAACTGTAACTTCACTCAAATTGGTCTTTGAGAGTCTCCAAATTGAACAACAAGTAGCACTGATGGCAGAAGTGATGCCATTTCATTGCTTTGCCACACTCAGCACTAGCACTTAATTTTTGTTTCAGTTTAATCTCAGTAAAAGCTTTTACAACTTCCTTGCCTTATCTTCCCACCCTTGGAATCCTTTGAAAGAAAGCTGGTTCAGCAAGTAAGAATTTCCAGTCTCCTTTGTTTCCTTAATCTTCTCCAAGTGGACTAACCTTTTTTGTTAACACCTCCTTACCCTTCAATGAATATATTCCTCTCCCAGTGTCACTGCTTTAGCTGCCTGTGTAGTTACCCTATTCATAGGTGATTCTCACACAGTGTATTTAGAAAGTAAACCTTCACATTCTACTGTCCTTTCCAGCTGTTTGATAACGTCAAGACATCAAACATATATACAAATCATATAATATAAAATAACTATTACTTTGCTCGTTAGAACTGGCTTCCTATTAATTTGTGCCACTAAAGAGGACAGTGGCATTGTCTGTGCCAGCAAGAAGACTCTCTTAAATAAAGGTAGAAAAATTACAACCATATCCAAAGGGCAATTCCTTGTCTTAAACAAATGCTTTTAAAGCATTGCTTGGGTTGCAAATGCAGTTTACTCTGACGTTTAGTTAGAGACCCACCTCTATAAGACAACTGGTTTTTAGAGCTTGTGTGATTTCTTACAAGAGATATTGCTGTATTACAATTTAAAATGTAATTTTCTAACCTTAATGTATTTTTCCACAGGTGTCACAGGGCGAATCCGCATGTGTTCTGGAAGCTCTATCTTGGGCTTTGCATCTTTTTTTTCATCTCCTATCAACTAAAACCAAAACATAATTAAAATTTGGACTCTATATATTCTGAAATTTACTGTTCTTTGTGTTATCTGCACCATTCCCCTCGTTGCAGCTGAACTTCCTGTTCTTTCCATCTCAAGCTGTTATTTCAGTGCTTTGGAAATTACTGGATTTTTTTTGTTTCAGAAGGTGATGTAATTCTGAATTTCAGGTGGAAGGCTAAATATTGCTGCTACATCATGGGTCCAAAAAGAGCTAGAAATACATCTTATATATGTATATACGTCTTATATGACTACAAAGGAAAGATTAATAGATGCTAAATACACATCTTCACCAATAGCAACTGTGCAAAGCTGGTACATGTCACAGACCACAGTCACCCAGGATGGATAACAAAACCATGAGGACCAGGTTTCAAAGGTGCTAATCTGGATGCCTCCAGGGATTTTCTAAAACTCCTAGAGCAGATTACTTCTACACTTATAACCATGCAGGGGCTGCATCAATCCTGTCCTTTAGCAATGAAGTACTGTGATTCCAAATGGAACATTATGTGCTACTATATTCTAATAACATCACTGAGAAGAGACATCGCTCCAAATATTTTCGTTTGTTGTAAATTCCCCCACTGACAATTTAATTAGCTGGAACCTTTTCCCCTAGATTTTTAAACTACCATATGGATAGACAAAGGGGAAATATTTTCCTGTCAGTGTGCATCTAGTACTTGTTAACACTACTAGGAGTCATGTTTCTCAAGAGAAATATATCAGAATATGCACGGCATATAAATTACCACTTGCTGTTATTTTATTCAGAGGAAAACTGAGTATTTGAACCCAGTGCAGTTGTTACCTCGGATCCCAGCTTAGCAAAGCACACTCAGTACGTTTCTAGTCTTCGGAGCTCTCCTAATTCAGTGTCCAGATAAATTTGTGTGCAGTTAGATTTCATGTGTTGCTTACATGCCATTCAATTTTACCTCCTCAAGAGGTGTTTTCAAGAACCCCCATTTGTCAGACCATCTTTTCGCAGCATCTCCTTCCTTTTCGACGCATTTTTTCCTGAAACCAACCAAGAAATATTAAAGATTACTTCGAAAACTCTCATTGAAAACCAAAAACCCAATGCACAAAGCCAACTACTAATGCTACAAAGCACAGCGGTTTAGCAGGAATATTTAGATATCTACCTTGAAAATAGCGTTTACCTTATTACCTTAACTTATAACACCAAGTTTATGTGTGAGTTACCATTGTCTGACTCAGAGGTAACAGGAAAACATTTTCCATAGGTTTGAAACAGCGCGTGTGAACGCCGTGTGTGAGGAAGAGGAGGAGGATGAAAAATAAGCTGCAATGTTCTTTCATTTAGTGTGGATTGATTCGATGCCCCACACGCGGCGGGGGATGGAAGCTCTAAAAACCTCGATTTTTTTACCAAGGCACGCTTGTGAAAGCGGACACAGTCTTTAAACACACGTGAACTAATGAGCAACCCCTTCAGCCCGCGCCTCAGCGGAGCCGCGGGGAGGGCAAGGCGGCGGCGGGAGGAGGAGGTGGAGGGGAGCAGCGGCGGCTGCCAGGGGCGCGCTGGGGCCGTTACCAGTAGTTGTCCCGCGCTATGAAGTTGCAGGGCTCCACCTGCCCCGGATCCCGGTGCGCCATTGCCCCGGCCGGGCCCAACTCGGGCCGCTCGCGGGCTGAGGGGCAGCGGCGGCGGGGGCGGTGCCCGTGTGGGCGGTCACAACATGGCGGGAGGGGCGGGCGCTGCCGGGGGCGGCCACAAAATGGCGGGGAGCGCGCGAGCGCTCCGTGAGGGGCGGGGTGCCTCGGGCGTTGCTCCTTTGTCCTTCGGCCGCTCCCCTGTGACAACACGGCCGTATCTCAGGGGAAAAAGCATCAGTTCCCCACGCCGTGTTTTGTTGAGGCACCTAAGGAAACCACGGGAAGCGCGCTTGGTGTTTTCGATAATTTTTTTTTTGGTGAGTCCTTTTTTGGAGAGGAGGCGTCTTTTTTTTGTGCGCTTTTTTTTTTTTTTTTTTTTAAACGTTAGTAGGAAAACACGTTTGGGTTAAGCTGGTGAAAAGCTGGTACCTCGGTTGAGGAACCAGCGGTGTGTCAAAGAAAGAGGTGTTGTCTGAGCTCTTAGTTTAGGGATTAGCCGGGCTCCCCTCCGCGGAGGAGAACTGAGCACTGAGCTGAGAGTCTCTTTTAAACCTGGACAAAGGGAGTTGTCCAACAGCCAAAAGCTTGAAGTTTTTTAATCCTTTGAAGTGGATATGAGAAATAGTTGAAAGACGCTGGTTTTTATTTTGTTAATCAGCTTGTCAACATGCCCAATGCTCAGAGTGTATGTGCTATGATGGATGTTTGCTCCTGCTCTTCAGTTTTTCATTCCTGATTCCACTTGATACACACCAACACTATGTTTTGGTAATTGCAGTGGGACACAACATCAGTCCTGTGACATACAGTGTCTTTCTGATCTCTTTTTCTGGTAAATGTTCTTTATGTGCTCTATGCCTACAATAGAAGTTCTGAGAAAGACCTCAACACACTTTATGGGTTCTATGTGACAATCCAAAAAATATTTACAGCTTGTAAAGAGTCCATTGTGTTCCAATACATTAATATTTTTGGCTCTCCATCAATTTTTTTGTAATTTTAATTTCTTGCAGTTCTTTTATAAACCATTTCAACAATGAGTGCAGCCAGCTGGCTCTTTGCCCTCGTGGGTTTAAATAGTTCCCTGACCTCTTTCTTTCTGTCTGGAGATTGACTTGTGCAAACACACTGTAAATAGTTAATGGGGCTCTCTAACACCATGAGCAGTTATTATCCTTATTACAAAATAAATTCAGAAAGGTTTGGACTTAAGCTGAGTGGTTTATAGGCAGTGTGTTTGAATGCTTAATTACTAGCCTTTTTTTTTTCATTGAGCAAAGGATCTAAAGGCCTTAAATACTTAAGTATGAGAAGACTATATACATTTATTAGTCATTACTCTATTTGAGTAAGGGGAGAATAAAAACTCCTTCAGTAGTCCTAAAATAGCAATTAATACTGCTCTTCTGGGTCTCTAAAATCATTAAAGTATCAACAAATGGAGTATTTCACTTATATGCCATTTCTTGATTCTCTAATTGATAATTAGACTAGCAATTAAATCATCTGAGTCTTGTATCACACCCATAAATGCTTACTCATTGTCCTACTTAATTAACTCCTGCTGCTTAGTCACATTTATCTCAGGAGCCCTCTTATTGCACTGATGCTTTCTGTGAAAAAAAAGTAATTTGTTAATGAAACAATCAAATTTGTAGCTTACTGTGTCAGGGCTTAAACTGCAGTAGCATTTGTCAAGAAAGATGAAACTTCCTGCTCAAACACTGTGAAAATAGAACTTTAGAATGTTCAAGCTTTTCTCTTTACTTAATTATTTCTCAGATGAGGGAATGTAGTAATTGAGTAGTTAGTTTTAGATTCTAAGTTCTTATGAACAGAGGGCAATATTAGAATTGCACTTGCACCATGAGAAGAAATCGAAATAGGATTTTAATGAGCTAATAACAATACTGAATGACAGGAATACGGGTCCCTTGAGATTCCAAAATCATTTGCTGGAAGTCGGGATCTTGTAGCTACAAACAGCAGCATTTGTCATCACCTGACAAATGTTGAAGAAGATATTCCATCACTTACTGTATCATGTTTAAATGGAATAAAGTCTCAATACTTGGTGCTTCAGATCAATGACCCCTTCCAACTCAGAATATTCTGTGATTCATGAATCCTAGATCTTCTAAGATGGGTAAATTCTAATCTGGATGTTGCCACAAATGCTGAAATTCTAATGCTTCCTGTCCTCTTCCAGTTAGGAATTAGCCAATTATTCAGCTGCTCAGTAGTGCTGCTCTTCTTTCAGAACTTACAACTGTTCTTCCAGAATTTACAACCTGTCTATAACTTGAGAACAGTGGCAAACAATGTCCATTAACCCAAATGCAGTCTTCTGTTTAGCTGCACAGGTTCTTCCAGCAGCACATAATGAGGCAGTGCACGAGGCTCCCACTTTTTCCAAAACTTCAGGATGTTGTGTTGACACAAATACAGGTGGTACTGCTCTGTGAAATAGGTCAGGGAACCAAACTGACTTAAACAGACTGTGCAGAAAAAGAAAGTCAGCTCAGTGTTTTAATGTCTTTCACAGAACAGCTCCACGAGCAGTTGTGCTTCTGCAATCAGGGCAGCAGACAGAACGGAGACAGGAAAAGGTGATGCCTGAGCTGAAGTGAACAACTCAGGGTAGGTGGATATCTTAAACCTCTCCTGCTGCAAAAGACTGTGATGCAATTGTGGCTTTGTAAATGTTCGGAGTCCTCAAGATCTGAGTTAATTTTTGGTTTCTGGAAATCTCACATGTCTGCTCTGATAGGAAAATGTTAAGGCTTTTTATATTGCTTGTTTATGGAGAAAAGTGTCCAGATAAGCAAACAAAAGCTTTCTATGGGATACTCTGGAATTATTTGTAGGAAACAAACCTGTTGTTTTTTGAGTTCTTTGTAAATATTTGTAAGAGTTGTTTGTTTGTGATTATCTCCCACTGAATATGCTGAGATTTACTTCTAGAGCAGTCCTTAGCCAGATAAGGACTGTCTCAGCTTTGGGTAGACCCAGGTGTGAAGCATCATGAAAGTGCTTGGGAGACTCTTCATCCAACTTTGTCCTCAGCCCGTGTTGTAACACTGTTACTTACCATGAATTGTATTAACTGCCATTGGGAAATGGGACAGCAACAGTACAAATGAGAAAGTGTGACCGTTTTTCTCCTCAGTGATGTAAAAGCTTTCAGGTTGATAAGAATTTGTCACGAAATGAGGCTTTGAATTGTGTACTTGTTATCTGAACGGTTGTGAAACAAACTAGCGACTGTAAAGGTCTGGTAGAACAGAAACACATTTTCTTATGGAGAGGTGGGTGTTATGGACAGTAATTCTTCGTGGGAGCAGCTCTAGCACAGGGGGCTGTGCAGCTTCTCTTGTGCTGGTTCCTGCTGGGAGAGATGTTTGAATGCTGGTTTCTGTGTGGGAAGTTCAAACAGGGCGGTGTCCCACGTGTGTGTGCCATGAATAGCACACACGTGCTTGTGATTTGGGGAATTATCCCAGAGCTGTGCCTCTAACGAGTGTGTGACCAGTAATTCCCAAACCTTCCTGCGGTGCTCCAGCTTTTGCTGGATGTCTGGCAGCTCTGCAGAGGCCACTGGCAGTGCTCTGACGAGGCTGCTGGCTGGGAAAGTAGAACAAATGCTCGGCGCTGATGGGCGATAACAGCAGGGAGGGCGGGGGGATGTTGATGTCCCCAGAGCACCAGTCCCTGCTCGCTGTTCGTGTTCCTGAAGGCCTGCACTTCACACTCTGAGCACTGCCATCCTCACAGATTTTCCTTCAGCTGCACTGAGCTCGTGTCTTCCCCTCCACCTCAGCAATGCTGGCACCTCTGAGAATGAAGCTGTTTGCTGAGGGGTTTATACTTCCATTTGTGTATCTCTGCTCAGGCTCTTGCATTGAAAATGTTGACCAAAAACATGAATTAGTATTGGCAGTTCTATGCTTGACGGTCTGTGATTTGCAGTATTGGGTGTGGAATCTAATAGAGGAGGTTGTGAGCATAACTTCAGTGTCTTTTGCTTTTAAATAGTATTTCAGACATAGGCAGCCTGAGACTGCCTTGTTAAGGATACTGTGATTTAAGCAACAAAATCCCATTGACACTATAAGCTCAGGCTTCATTCAAAAAACCTGCTAAAGTCTATCACATCAAGAATTTGTTAATATGTTAATTGGAGTTCCTGAATTTCCATTTATGGAAGGAACCCAATGGCTTGGTTAGAATCATATGTTGTGGCAAAATTTAGAACTGTCATCTTATTGTGGCTGTACTTATCCAGTGGCTTTTGAAACAGTGAGGGTATGTCTGTTTTCTCAACAGTAATGTGTTCCTTTTTTACTCCATAAAATGGCACTTGCAGCTACAGCTTTATGCACATTTCTCTGGACTTTGTTTGGGTTTGAGCTTTACACTAAACCTGATGGATACACTTACATTTCTATTGTACCTGGTGGAATAAATATACATACCCTCCAAAGAAATTATTTCTTTTACTGACATGGAGACCTTTGTCACCTTCAAACGGGAGCACATGTTTGTATTAAAATCCTTTAGTAAGTGGTGTTGTCTCTGAGCACAGCTCCCCAGCCCTGGTTGCAGAGAGCTGGCAGAATGCTGCCCTACTGCAGTTTCCAAGAATATGGCCCCACTTGTAGGCTGCTCAGGGTAAAAATATCTTGTAAATGCCAGTGTGCAACACTTAACAGAATTCTCCTGCTGCTCTGTGCTGAAGTACCTAGGCACAATATGAATTAAAGATGAAGGAAAAGGACAAAATTTTAAATTTTTGTTGCATTGTATACACTGAAATAAAACTCTTCGTGGTCTTTGAAAGTATTTTTTGTTTCAATACAGTGCATGTTTCAAATCAGAAAGTGTCTCCTTTTTTCCTTTTGCCTGAAAGGCAGGAGGTCTAGGACATTTTAATAGCTTTCATATCCTACTCTGCAAATATATTATTGCAGCACAATAGTTTCTTTGCATGAGAATTGCTTAAATGATTCAAAAAGGATTGAAAAATATATTTCAAGTTTTAATTTTATGCACAGAACATTAATGAGCAGTGCCCCTTAGAGACTTGCTGTCAGTTTAACATATTCACAATAATCTCAACACAGATGTTATTCCATCTAAATCCTTTTAGAGGGAAGAAACCAGTAATTTTTCCTTGAAGAGTGTCAGAAAATATGTTATTGTTGAAATTACATTTTGATCCCAGAATGCTATGTGAAAAATCATTGCTAGGAAGAATAAGTAGCACATTGTTTCTGAGGTAAAATGCATGTGAAAGTTTTTTGAACCTCCTGTAAATGTTAAACCAAGTCAATGTTCTGTTGGTCTCACGCAATTTTGCTTCCCTTGAGGGTGATTGCAGGTGATGATGGAATATCAGCATCTAATTGTATTCTAATTTGAGAGTATTTGCTATAAGTTCAGATTTCTCTATTTGTAGCTGCAATGTGATGAAATGATTCTCTTTTAGATACACTTCCCTGTGCATTCTCTGAGTGCATAAATCAGAATACTTGTTAGAAAGAAAGTCCATACTTGCAGTAACAGTTTTTGTTGAGAAATGCTTTCAGCTCTCTCCCTGTTGTGTGTTCTGTGATATACCTGTATTTGCTTTATTTGGTGCTCTCACATTGTGCTCTGCCTGTCTGAGCACAGCTCAGGCAGTGAAATGATGCTGATACAATAAAAGGGGTAAGGTTGTAAATATTATGTTGAGAAATACTGGAGGAACTCTTTCTGTTCCACTTAATCTCAGCCAAAGTCGATCTTCAGTGGAGAAGCTGTAATGGGTTACTGGGACAGAGCCTGGTCATGTGTAAGGGATGTGTAAGTAGTGTGGAAAAGCACATTTAGGAAAGTGTTGGATGACTCAAAGCAGTGGTTCTGCAGTTTTCCCAGGTTCTAAGAACTCTTCTGTGAGTCCATAAATAAAAGAATAACACTTACAGTTATTGACAGCAGAGTGCACAGTGCACCATCAGTTCTGTGCAAAGAGAGCTGGTTGGGGTGGGTCCCATCAGGTTTTTCTGAAGCTCTTTGGTGGAGAGGAAGGTGAAAGATGGGGTTGCATGACCAAAAAGCAGGAGAATTGCCAGTTCCAGTCAAAGAAGTGTTTCAGTCTCTTCTTGGGAAAGAAGTGCAGCTCCTACAGCCACTGTGGGTACTATTGACAGAACTGAAGGTTGCAGTTATGGAACACAGAGAGAGAGATCTTGGTTTCAGGGCTGAAGACACTGTTTTGTGAGCCCTGATGCACAGGATGGCAGGAGGCATGACTTGGGGAAACTTCAGGATAGTGCAGTGGAATATCCTTTATGACAACATATTTATTTTGTGGAAGCAGATGTCTTGATGCCAAATAGCTTTTCATTTCTCCACTTTGCTGTTAAGGGTGCTGCAGAGAGAACCACTGTTAATATGATGATATAAAATAGTTGCAGAACTGCAAGCAAACACAGAAAAGACAAAACTTCCAAACACAATTGCTGGGTTTAAATAGGATATATGTCACTTGAAGTAACAAGCCTGGAGAATGAAATTCCGTTCCTGTGCAGAATACCAAGAGAAAGAAATGCATTCAGCAGCAATCTGTTGCAATAGTAGCTGTAGGAGGTCTTGGGATTTAAATTATTCACATTGTCATACTTATGGCTGGGTTCATCCTATTTTATACTTAGGTGCATTCCAAATGCTCAATATTTAGATGTGTACACTATAGGTAATGTTACCATAGTGCAGAATGGCTGTACAGTGACTGTAGTAGAAGAAAGACCAAATAAATCTATTTTTCCAATATCAGTAGTTTTGATATTGAGAAAATATAGGATGCTGGTATTAAATTTAGGTTAGAGTTTTGTTGCCTTTGTTTATCCTGAAAGCAAAAAGTATTTTTTTCATTATAGATTTGGAAAAAGGTTTATTGTTATCAATTACTTTATTCAAGGTTTGGTAGCTTCTTTGATTTGCTGCTCCTTATTTAAACTGCACCTTTAAAATTATCCTGAGCAGGTTCATTCCTGTAAGGAAAATCAGTGTTTAAATAGGTGCTGTAACATGATATATGCAATAAGAAGGCAAGTGATTAAGCATCTTAATGTAGCTATAGACTTTGGTTTAATAGTTCTTTGACTAACCCAGATTATGATGTATAATTTGACACATACACATCCCAATTCAATGAAAGCCTCTTTCAGTAGCATGTTAAATAGTGCCCACTCATGCAGACTTTCACATTAAAGTAATTATGGGGGAGGGGGAAATTGTAAGAACAGAAAGAAAGTTTACTCTTCCTCTTTATAGTGAAAACAAATGTGTTTTTCTCCAGAATCTGCCAAGCCTGTGTTTTAATGATTTAACAGATGGAGTTGGCACATGTGAACCTGGAAGATGCATCTGTCTGATTTTTCCAGTCTGAGGATTTTTTAACTGCATTAATGGCACAGACAATGGTAAAATATCACCTCCCCAGGCTGCTTTGCTCTCCTAACACATAATGTCTCTTAAGGAAAAAAAAGTGCTAGGAGACTGGGGTGAGCAAAAGGCCATGAGAGAAATGAGGATTTGAAAAGTTTAATATTTTCTGTCTTCACTGCATTAGGCTTTTAAGGCTTTCACTTTGAATTTCATGCGTGTATGGTGTGGAAACAGAAATTCTACCCAGACAATGTTGTCTGTGATCTCGGGGTTCTGTTAATTAATTAATGGTTCTAAATAAACACCATTTAAATAAGGAGACCAATAGCCACTAGTGTTTTGCCTTTTATAATTGAAATGACTGTTGCATTTCCAATTTAATAATTTTACTTTTTTTTTTTAATTAGTTCTTGCAAAGGTCCTGCTCATGTATAACCTTAGATTTAGCAATCTCATTTAGCCACTTGTACTGTTCATTAAAGCAGGCAATGCAGATGCTTGACTGTTTTAGCTGCTTGGAATGAGGGCCTTAATTTGAATTCCTTTTAAAGTGGAATCCTTAGCACTCACCTGGATTTTCTGCTGAAACCAATGAACTGCCTTCCTGGGTACAATCTCTTAGTTAAATGCAGTGGTTATTTGCAGTGTCCTCTGGGATGACCCATTGTGGTCCCTCCCAACCTGACCCATCCTGTGAGTCTCTGAAATGTCTCAGCAGTGCACGGGAATGGACTCAATTCTGCAGGTATCTCTGTGAGAAGGTCCCTCTCCTGAGAGGACAATTTCCCTGTTTTCCAAGGGCCAGGTCAGTCCTCACATGAGCTGCCCAGCTGGTTGCACTGACACTACAGACAAGCACTTTCTTGCATGTGGAAAGGCCCCTCATCCTCCTTGTCCACAAAAATGTTGGGATAAAATGCAATTAATCTGCACTGGGCTGTGAACTGTCCAGTCCAGGCTTTAACAGCACCGTGCTTTTGGCTTTGCTTCAGCTTTACTGCTGCTGAGAAAGAAGATTTCAAGAGGAACATATTCCATTGTTAATGAAATTAGCACAGATATTGTGACATTGAAAATGTTTAAAATGGCAGTGAAAAGGGCAGGAAAACTATTGTACATGCTCTAGAGCTGCTTTTACTGGAGGGAAAAAGTGTAGCCATAGAGCTGGACATCAGAAGTAGCTTCACTTCTCTGTGTCTCTATCTCTGATTCCACACATAACACACTGGGATTTACTGATTGGTCTAATGAGAGATGGTACCTCTGCCTGTGAGCTTTGCCTTGCCAGTGGTATTACATGGTGTGTTTTCACTTCAGGAAGATCAGTTCAGAGTTGATGCAGATGCTCCATCTGCATTTCCTGCTAGGTAAATGTGGGAGGAGACAGAGCCCCATGGATCTACAGGTGTCTGGTCTGCTTTCTTCCATCTTCTTCCATTTCTGTAGTATTCCAGTCTTGATGTCACAGACCTGTGAAATTAGAGACACATTAAGTAAACTTGAGACTCATTGAGACAACTTCTCCATTTCCTGGTGTTTTGTAGAGCTTACATTGCCTCAATTTATGTGCCTAAAAATTAAGTGTGTAGATGAAGTGAGCTATCAGTAAATTCCACTTGCCCTGGGCTATCAGCCAGCACAGGATTCAGCACCCTTTGGAGGTGCCTGTTTCCTTTGACAGCAGCTTAGGCTGCCAGCTTCAAATAAATTCATAGCTTCTGGTTGTAGTTAGGTGGGTGTAACACTACTTTTACTATCTCTCATGTAAAGTAAGTATATAAATAGGAGGGTTTCAAAATGCCTTCACACAGTTTTAAAAAAAAGCTTTGAGCCAGTGCAGAATCAAACAAATTTATTTGAATAATCGGATCCCTGATTCATGTAGATAGAAACAGAATAAATCTCTTCATTTTTAGAGAATAGGAGAGGAACATTAAAAAACTGGCTTCAGAAGCACTCAAGTCCCAGAAAGAAGGTCCCAGTTTTCTGTAAGTCTGGGACACTGAAAATATCATTGTGTTGACCATAGCAAATATCACTAGGACTGTTTGTTTTCTTAATGCCCTTTCGTATTTTAACAAATGGCTGTGATAATTTTCTTCCTCATTTTAAGGTCTGATTAATCAGTTCATTGTGTTCTTTCTTCAGAAGGAAACGTGTTACTGATATCCCTTGGTATGAGTGACATATGGGTTCCACTGAAACCATAGAACGTCCTTTAATTTAGCAAAACAAAAAGCTGCCTGGCACTCTGTTCCTCTGTGCCACTATTCCAGCCAAATTTAATTTGCAAGAGTGATGTGGCTTCTTTGTCATTGGCTGTGGAGACAGAACTTCTTGTGGATGAGATCCTTCCTGCTTGTGAGGCGTGGTCTGTAGGGCAGAGGCAATAATCACAAAGGTGACATTTCTCTTGCACTTCTCTCTTAGGCCAAAGATTTTAATGTGGCAGCTCAGATCAGCCAACAAATACAAAGGAATGGAAATATCTGAAAACACCTTACATTGACAGAGTTCTTTCCTTCCTTTCTGTTTTCCTTTCAAGTTTTCTGCTGTTTTTTTTTTCTTTTGAAAATTCTGCTGTTTTTTTAATTATCATCTTCCAAAACACAGTAAGGTAAAATCCATGCTAATGGAAGTTGCCTCAAAATGCAGCAATGAAAATTACATACCCTCCAGGATTCAAGCCAGTTAATAATCTGGATAATTCCAAAGTTTTTCTACATGCTTTGCTATGTGTGAGAAAACAATCCACTAAGATCTTTTTCAAACCCAAAGCCTCCTCTCAATACATTGACCAGGAACATGATACTCATTGGTTTGTATCATGTTGAGTGTTTATTCTTTGTCACAGCACTATTAATTATGGACAAATATTTTAGGGATCCTTTGAATATCATGTAGGTTTTACCCCTCCAACAAATTCCAAATTGCAACTGTGTTGCCAGTTGAAGAATTTTTATTAGCTTTAAATTCCTTATTTATTTTTTTTTTCTGAGCAGTGATAGGTAGGGTATTTTATTCATTTACACTGGCAGTAGAAAGAGGAAGGTGATGCTCACTCAAAGCCTATTCCATACCCAGCAGGCTGGACCCCCTCACACTGTTTGCAGCAATGTCTGCAGTGCTGGTTGGTGACCAGGAGCTAAAAAGCAGGTGAATAGAATTGTCTTTGTGGGCAGGCTTATTGTCAAGACTCGATTTGAAAGTCTAGTTGTAGCAGAAATTCAGAATTTGAAGCAGAATGGACAGATACACATGTGAGAATTTTTTGATGAACAGCTTTCCAAATGAAAACATTACAGAACTTTGAATTTTCTAGTAATCAATTCCATTATCTGTGGAAGTCAGTGAGACTTGTGGATAAATCCATAAACATCATCTCTGTCTGACACAGTAGGTGAAATGCAGCTTTTAGGAACCTTCTGAGAGATAGTGGTTCTGTACCAGGCTGTGCCCAGATGTCCCTGGTAGTTGTTCAGAAACTGTTTGTACTCAAGCACAGATTTAGATTTTTTTTTTTTTTTTAGTAATCTGTTTATTAATTCTTTCATTGGAATAGAACAATTTGTGTGGAAAAAGAAAAGGTTATATAACCATCAGCTTCCACAATCTTACAAACCATTCCATTAGGATGATGTCAGCAAAACCAAGTTCAAAGTGATTAAATTTATGCCTCATATATAGACCACACTGGCAGGATTTTTTTTTTTTTAATAGCTTATATCAACCTTAAAGTAATCTGTGAGACAAGAACTAAAAAATAAAAAGTAATAAAAATTCAGGTATTCAGGACAGGAACTGTCTCGTGTTTTATAAAATCTAAGGCACAAGGAACCTGGTTTCAGAGGGGACAGTTGGGTGTTACTGTATAGGCTGATAATCAATAACAAGTAAATCAGGCACTCAGAGTCCCAGTCCTCAGTGTTAATAGTTCCTTGTTTTAGTACCAGGTAAGCACAGCAGCTCACTCTGCTTTTAGTCATAAACTGTCACTGCTGTAAGAGAAGTGAACAACTCTTTCATGATGACAATTTGGTTGCCATCTCTGTGGTGCTAAACACTCTGAGAAGACAAATACTCTCTGCAGCACCAAGTGTGACTGAGTGCCTTTAAGGAGTACAAAGTGCTAAATGACCTTTCAGCACTTTAATCACTTGACTGGGTAGAAAATTTTTTAATGAAGGTCATGACTGGAAAAATATCATAGATGAGAGTGTAAGTGGCATCTTCCTGACTCTTATGTGCTTTTCCTGATGTTGATCTAAAAACGTTCTCTGAAACCAGCTTCTTTTTCCTTGGAAGATAATACTTATAGTAACAGAATTTTAATGTACTGTGTGGTATCAGATGGTGAAGACTGGTGATTCTTTAAAGCAGTGGTTGGTGTAAAAAAAAAAAAAATCAGAATTTAAAAACTTTCTCTGTGCCAGTTGTTTTTGTAGTTTGGTTGAATGCCTTTAATCCTGTTCCCACTGTATAAAATAAATCATTGGTATAATTACTAGTTCTCCTGAAGGCTGGTTGTGGCCTTTAGAAACTGGGCCAGAGAACATAGTCAGTTTGACTGTACACTGCTTTTTGAAAATGTGGTGACTCTGTTGGGTTTTCTTGCAAAGTCAGGAACTGCAGTTACATCCCCACCTTCCACGTTGGTTGCTTATCCCTGTAATGACATTGTGAAGCCTCCTGGGTGACTTTTCTGTGGGCATGAATCAAGTGATTCTCTCCTCCTCATTGAAAACAGAAAAACTGTGAGTAGGGAAAAAAGGCAAGTTCCTCAGTGAAGAGATTAAGTTTTCATAAGAGGCTGGGAGGAAGCCATATAATAAATTTCAGGCTGATGACCTTTCAAAGAGAGGCTTGGAAGGAGAGTAGAGATTAGAGGTTTGGCTTCACATCCAAGTAGAGTTGCTTGGTGTAATCGTACAGGGAATAAGTGATTGCTCACAAGGGTATTGGGGACTGAAGAAACAACATGATATATTGAAATTATGTTAATATTTTTAGTTTGGAAGATTAGCTGGACTCGATGTTTGTCCTCTCCTCTGTAACTATAGAAGCTGAAAGTGAATTTATTCAACTGAATCATGGTTGTTTTTCAGTTCAGTTGTTTTTTAGAAGAGCAGGGAGTTGTCCACTGCTGTCAAGATGATGATAACCAAGAGTAAAAGATAAATCACAAGTTAAATATTCACGTGTAACAAATCTAAGGCAAGTTGACATTCAGTTTTCAGAGGTGGTTGAGATCTTTTTTTTTGTGCAACTCTGCAACTGGAAATACTGGAGACTGTAATGCTGAGACCACGCTGTTTGCACACCCCTCCAACTCTGCTTGCCCTGGCATTCCAGCATGGGACCATGCTGGTAATTGCTGTATTTCTCTCCAGTTCCATGGTACACGTGAGCCTGCACTCTCCTTTGGATCTGCTCTTCTCTGATAGTCCAGGACTCAGTTCACACGAGCTCATTTCACAGGACTACCCTCCCATGTACTTTGAGAGTCCTTAGACTGCAATTTGAGAGTTGCTTTGTTGTTCCTCTTCTAATTGGTGCAATGAAAGCAGTCTGCAGAGACATCAATATTAAACATCAGAAGGCAGTTTTCGAAGTAGAGCATCTGATGAGGCACGTGAGAGTGTTGCAGGGAAATAGGTCTATGCTGGCATTAATAAATGAAAACAGCCCACCCTGTTTGAACAGAGACAGAGGAAGCATCTGCATCCTGGGTGATTGGGATGCTGGCAAAGAAGCCTTGTTTGTCAGTCCTTTGACTTCAGACACTGTCTTATAATTTTCACTGAGAAGAGTATGTACCAAAGAAAGAGAAAGGCGAGGTCTGTTTTTTATTTCTTTGCATGTTCAGCGAGAGGACAGTGATTTGTATCCAGACACATTGTTACTGAGGCAGTGCAGGACCGTGAAGTGTGATAGGTCTTGAAAGATGAAACTGTCTCTGTGGGACACTCTGGGGGAATTCATTTATCAGTTTGTGTCCTGCCTTTCCAAGGCAAAGCAGAGCAGCAGAAATCCTAACATCTGTGGCGTGTGCTCTTACTTTCTAAAAGTCAAATATAAACATAAGCAGCAGGAGTCCTGTTCCTGAACTGAAATCTATGAGCTTTGTCACAGTGTCATTAATATTTTGTGTTTCTGGGCACGTGTTGACTGTTGCTCTGTGACGTTTGGGATTTGGGCTTCAGAGGAGCTCGTGCAAATGTTGCCTTCAGTTTCTGTGTTATGTAAATTCATTCCTTTTGCATTACTTTTTTTTTTTTCCCCCATAAAATTTTACTATCATTTGTAACTTCTAGTGGACCCAGGCTGAAAGTAAAATAAAGTGGAGAAGTAAAGTTTTCATCTGATTCTGCATGAAAGTCATGTGTACATGAATTTTTACAGACTCAGCTCAAAACTGTAAGGCCTTGAAATTTGCTTAAGTCACACACTTGCACAATGCTCTGTAGGATTTAGTGAAGTCTTTTTATTCAGAGTTTGTCACCTAATTTGGAAGTTTAATTACACTCCTGAAACTGCTGAGGTTATTATAATTCACCATGTTTCCTGCTGCAGGTGAGGCAAGGGAAGACTGCAGAAAGAGTTGTGGTGAGGCTTTCACTTAATATGCTGAGATCTTCCTGTGTTTTTCCCATGACAACTTGTCTGCCAGTTTACATTCCTGAGCTTCAAATATCACTCCAAGCTAGACATCTCTTGAAACCTGACCCATTTATTCCATTCCTACTCATCACATTTTGGTGAGGAGGCTAGGCTCTCATCTGATTTTAGTCTGCAGAAGGAAAACACAACTTTTATAAATCTTCACTGAAGGTGGATGGGAAAGCTGCTCTGCAAACTGGAAATTTTCTGATTGAGCACAATTTTTTCAAATCTCAGGGTGCTGCAAAAAATGAGCATGAGAAGAATGAGAAAGAAAACAGTAAGAACAAAATTCTCACCCTTATGAAATCTGCTCTCTGGTGCTGCAGTGAAGTACTTAATGCAAATTAAAATCAGGTCCTAAAACCATACTGAGCTTTCAAACTAATTTTTTGTCACCCCCAGTCTTGCTAGTACTGCTTTCTGTTTGATAGTTAAATCTGGACTGTTGTGTGTGTGCAGTCTTCATGAATAAATGTAAGCTCTTTTTCTATTAAAAAAAAGGGTATTGTCTGCACTCTTGACTTTTCCCAGGTTTTTAAAACTAACTCTTCCTTCTGTCATAGTGATGTCTGGAACCCTTAGCAGTGGGTCAGGATTGTGTTGTCCAAGATGCCTTGGGAGCACAAATGGCAGCTCTTGTTCTAAATAATTTCCTTTGGCCATAGGTACAATCAGCTGGTTGTGCTGGGCTCTGTGCTGGGGAAGCATTTCAGCACATGAAGTGTAACACAGAAAGCTGGTGGGCCAGTTTCTGATTTCAAACGTGTTTAGAAGTTGTGGAATTGATGTCTCAATTATGTATTGTCTACTTCAAGATCAAGAGGGTATCAGTGTACTCTGATGCCATTATATTTTGTATATTTGAGGTTTTGCTCAAATAACCTCTTGAATTCGTATGGTGGGTAGTTGTAGTCTGCCTTTTAAACTAAGTTTCTAACCTTTATAGCTACTGAGAAGTTGGAAATCCAGAGTAAAATAAACAAACATTGCTTCATTTAATAAAACCTGAGCATCCTAAGCATCATGACTTCTGAATACATGAAAGACCTTAAAATCTCACTGTTTTGTTTAAGAAGGTCTTCAGATTCAGAAAGAGCTTAAATGAAGTTCATCCTGGAGCAGACACTCCAGAATGTACCTGTGTCTGTGCACTTGAAGGAGTGTGTACCTGCAGTGGAGGGTCCCTTTATCCAGCTCACTCCACGTGGGTGGATTTTCCTGGGCTGTGTGTTATCCCAGCAACAGCTGATGGTGTTTTGTCCTAAAATGGAAAGTAACTTCAGAGACTCCAAGTCACTCTCCAGCTTCAAAGCCAGCTATGTCAGACAGGTGGGGGAATGGCAGATTGCTACAAATCTGTCTTTGATTAAAATCTCCTGGGCTGTTGAAACAAATTTGCAATTTTTACTAAACACAAACTCCCTGTGCTTCATTGATGAGAACAGCATGTATCTTATTTTCATGCCCACATCTCACTGAAAGCTAATGCCACCTGGCACCAAGGCTGCCTTGGAGCTTTTCTTCAGTTCATTCAACACTTGATTTTGCAGTTGCTGATGCTTTTTAAGTGCCTCCTCCCCCCTCCAATTGATTCTCTAAACTTTTCTTACGAACTGCAGAAAGCAATGCTCCCAAACAGAACAGGGTGGCCTTTCATGGGAGATGAGCCCTCAGCTGGATCTTGGAAAGCGCAGAACCTACAGGTTTCTCTTCACATCTTGTTCTGTAGCTTCAAATCGAGCACTGGTGAGGGAATGATTTTAAATGCCCCTCAGCCTTCCCAGGGAGGAGCTGGTGTAGTTCTGGGAAGAGCTGGGGTTTATCCCTGTGAGCCCTTTCACTGCGTGGCTGCTTCCTTGGCTGGGGGAGCACACTCAGCTGAGCCACCTCTTCCCATTATCCCATGTGACAGCTGTGCTGCTGGAATTACCTGATGGTGTTTTGATAACACTGTGCTCTACCACATCTCACCTGAAGGGTGGGCAAATAAAATGGCATCAGTAATGTTATCTGATGCAAAAATTATCAGTTTGTGCAGCTGTGGTGCAGCTACTATGAAAAATCCCTGAGGATTTTCTGTAGGCAGTGTGAACTAGGATGGGTCTTGAATTTTGCTTTAGGCATAGTCCACCTGCCACTAAGAAATAAAAGTAAATACAGAAACTGGAGTGAAATGTTAAGGCTAAATTAAGAAGAGGAAGGTCCACAGGTGAGAAACAACACTGTTCTGACCATCTGATGGAGACAGACATCAGCATGCCTGCATGCACACATTTGCTTTTCTGATCTGTGCAGTGTTTTTAAGTGGATCTTCAGTTCTCCTAGGAAACCATCATTAGGCTAATTGAAATGCTACTTGTACCTTTAAAATAACAAATGTCGTGATACATCTTTAAAGCCTTTCAAACAATAGCGTGACATTCATGCAGGATATCAGGTGCAGTTTATGCAAACATTTCAAACACTGTGAAATAAACTATTAATGTTTCCAAAGCAAATAGATTTTCCTTGTGTTTAAAACTGAATTTTTTAATGATTTTACAACATTTCCCAGCACAGTGAGGGTAGAAGTAGGACTCAGTCCCACAGAAGTGACATTTTTTCTAGGGAGTATTTAGCAATGGAAGTTCTTTTCTTCTCTTTAGAGAGGAAATAGTTCACAGGTAGTTACTACTGCTGCTAGTGTACTCCTGTCAATTGAGATAAAGTTTCATCTTCTCATTAAATAAGAGCATGGAACCAATAATCTGTTACATCTTTATGGAGCTCCTTTTCTTGTTGAATGTTGTACTCATTCACACTGGGCAGCTGAATTCTCTAGTACATATTTGTGCTTTAAGATAATGTCAGAATGAATTTTGGCCAAAAGTCAGAGGGGCTGAATAAGAAGGAGATGATTCTTTTGTCCTATCAATAACTAAAAAACAGTTCTAACAGCAGCCTGATATAACTTCACCTGCAGGATGGTACAGGATCTTAAAGGCTCAACTCACTGTTCCAGGGAACATTGGATCAATCTTAAATTGGTTCCTTTGTCTCCTTGCTTTTTACTCCCCATTTTTTTCAGCTGCATTCATATATCCCAAACTTCTTTTGCAACAGTTCTTACCCTTCAGTTCTTACCCTTCCACCCTCAGTTCATCGTTTCTCCTGTGGAACACTTAAAAAAAAATAACAGGATGTTTCAGACCATTGTACAAGTAATTGGTGCCCCTATACCCTGCTCTTTGTGGGACATGCTGGAAGTTCATAATTCCCTTGTATTTCCTTTGTGTGTCTCATACATACCCAGGCATGTGAGGTGCAGTTTGGTTTAGTTTTACATCTGTTCTATGTGGATGCATTGGTGGGTCAGGACCCACTTTGAGGTGTGTAAAGGCTCAGTTGCTGCTGCCAAGGGAGTGTTTGGGGTTTGTAGGCTGTGGGTGACTGTCCTTCTGAGCTGTGTTAAAGTCTTTGCTTTTTGTCTTCTTTCTTGTCATGGGATGGGAGTGGCATTGTCTCCCATGAGACCACCAAAAGTCCATTTGGCTTCCTCTGTGGGTAAAACATGAGCCCACTTTGAAAAGTAACATATTTCTTCTTAGAAAGGATGAAGTTTTGCTTAATGGCTTGAAAATTGAAACACATTTTTATTGAATTTGGTCCATTTTTTCCTACAGATGGTGCTATTTTCCCATGAAAAATCTTAAAAGTTTGAAAAGTCAAATGACTTCAGTGCAAATTCATTTTTAGCCCAAAGAAAAAAACCAGGATGTTGCAAGGACTGTTAGACAGACAGTGAGGCTGCATGGCTCTGGTAGTGGATGAAAAGCAACTGGAAGTTCCCCAGGAAGCTTCTCAAAGCTGTTCCTCCTGGTTTAGCCCAACCAACCCCTCAGTCTGAGCTACTGGAACAGACAGTAACATGCTGGGATAGATTCATACAGTGCTGGTATTTTAGTTTCGTTATTAAGGGTTCATGCATGCAAACAAATTGAAAATATGGCTTCCAGAACTCTCCAGGTCTGTGTATTTCTGGATTGATTTTATCCATCATTCTTTGTCATGACTCACTCTTTTATTGCTTTTGAAATATCCAACAGTCACAGCAGGGGAGGTACTGGAGGCTTGTTTGTTCACCAACCCAGGAACTAAACAAATAGGACTGTTGTCTTGAGGTACAACTTTGATGTATTGATTACAGTGGACAGGAGTCTTGTGCTGCTCAGTCCTTTCCTCTCTTCTAGCCCAGCCTTGCAGGACTGAGGTGATGTTCAGCCTGACAGTCTGTTCTGAATGGTGCATTCCTACCACCTTTTTCCTGCTGCCAGACCTTTGATTCAGTCTGTTCCCCTTAGAAACAGTTGTAGATATTTTTCTAGCACATAATGCAAAGTGAGTGATCCAGCTCATTTCATGAGCTGGTGGCTGCTGGGATCTCTGTTAGGTAGGTATAAAATTATACCTGAAGACACTCCTTTTAATAAGTCTGTTGCCCGCTTATGTTACTCAGTACTTCTTCATTTCTATCTTGTTTTGAGTCTAAGTGGAGTTTGCAGTCTCCTAGATTGCTACTCATACAGAGGGCCATTATATGGGGAAAAGAAGGGAATTTGATGCCTGTATTAAAAAGTCCCCCAAAAGGCATTTGTAGATGTAAAGTCAAAGTAAATTCTAAAAAGGCAGCAACAGCCCATATTGTGTTTTCTGTCACTTTCTGCAAATCTCATTCTGGGTGTGTGCTGTGAGCAGGTCTTGTTGCTGCTGATTCAGGCTCAGTCTGAAATTTGTCAGGAGAAATTTCCGATACAGAACCCGAAATGTCACCAAGGCAGCGCCCATCACCGATCCGGGGAGGAGCTGCCCTTCTCTGCAGTCCCACGGTGGGAATGCAGAAAGCAAATCTCATTTCTCCTCATTCCACACCAGTGAGGGTTTTGTTTGGGGTTTCTTTTTTAACTCAACGTGTGTCACGGGCTGGCGAAGGCTGAATGTGTCCCTGTGTGGAGACAGTCCCTGCTGGAAACAGGCTGTCACCAGCAGAGTGTGTGACCAAAACAATACAGTTTCCTTTCTTTCTCATTTTCCTCTTCTCAGAACAACTCCTAGATGTTCTGTATACTGGCAGGCAGGAGGAAAAGACAGATGGTGTGACAGTGGGAGAACAGTCTATTTTAGCACTAATAAAAATGGGTCTGGAGATTCATGTACAGCAGGAAAATTATAAACTGGGCATACCAGGGATAAAGCAAGACAAGCAGTGACCTTTCAGTGTTACAGAGCTGCACAGTGAGGTTTTGTCTTGTGCACTTGAATGTTGCAGTTTTAGTTTTCTTCTCTTGCAAAATATGAACCAAAGCAAGGGTAATCCTGATGTGCAGTTTAACTCCTTTTCAGATATTAGTGAGTTTGGTTATAATTTGGTTACAGAAAGTAAAATATTCTCATGTTCAAAAAGAAGGCTTTTTTTCGCCTGCATCATTCCTGCTACTAACTGCCTGTTTTGCACATTTTCTATTCTTAAGTATATAAAAAAAAAGGGAATAAAAATGGATATTGCCCCATCCTGTGAACTCCAGTGAGTTCCTGCCAATTCACATGTCCCAGCTGGAGCTGTCACTGGGCTTGTGCAGCTCTGAAGAATTAATAATGGCTGGGAAGGAGTGTCCATTGCAATTCCTTATGGGCATTCTCACTGTGGAGCCATGTGCTCCATTGGAGGTTTTTTCCCCTTTAGCATGTTTTGCTGGGAGGGGATGAGTAACTGTAGTGTGGGCTCTCGTGGAAGGAAAATAATGGGATTTCTTGTTCAGTCAGTCAGGAAGTCTCACCTCTTCCTTTGGGCTGAGGGTCCTGTAGCCCCAGGGATTTTGTGTCAGTCTGCAGAGTTGGTAGCCATAGCTACTGGGGGGAAAAAGGCTGCCAAAATGAAATTATGGCTCCTCTTAAGAGAGCTTTCACAGGTCAGTATAGCTAGGCCTGTCTTAACTGTTTTCTTTGAAGGAATTCACTTTAAACTTCCCTGAAATTAGCACATCTGGCAGGAGGGAAGGGGGTATACGAGCAAGACAAGATGAGCTGCTAAGAAGGTACCACTTCCATTGCCTGATGCCACCAGTGTGTCAATCTTGTCATTGGTAGAAAGGAAAATATTTCCCCTCTTTTGAAATACAAACACAGATCATTCCCTGGAGCTATCACTTGACATCTCACAGATTTGACATCTGCAAACTAATTTAATTAATATTTGGGCTACCTTTCACAAGTGTATAGCACTTGCAACTTACAGAAGTGGCAAGCCTTCAGTTGATAAAGGCACTTGTTTCCAGAGTTGCTAAAGCTAAAATGGTCCAACTAAATCACCTTTCCTGTTTGCTTCTGATTTAGTTCTCAGACTAACACCAAGAAATGTTTGAGAAAAAACCCACTGTCACCTTTCTACACTTTTCTCAAAAGTGTCATGGCTTGAAAAGAAATGTCTGACTTTTCTGGCCGGTCCCATCAGGGTCAGCCCAGTTTGAGCTGTTGACAGGAACAGTCTGGATGTTCCTGTGAGGATGCTCTGCCCTGCTGCTGCCAGGCTTTGCCTGCACGGCCCCTGCTGCTGCCAGGCTTTGCCTGCACAGCCTCTGCTGCTGCCAGGCTTTGCCTGCACAGCCCCTGCTGCTGCCAGGCTTTGCCTGCACGGGCCCTGCTGCTGCCAGGCTTTGCCTGCACGGGCCCTGCTGCTGCCAGGCTTTGCCTGCACGGCCCCTGCTGCTGCCAGGCTTTGCCTGCACGGGCCCTGCAGCCAACCTTTGCTGCACTTCCAGAAGTTTCCTGCACAGCTCTATTGACTGGGTTGTAAGAACAGCTGGGTGTTGTATACCACTGCTCCCAAAGTGTCCTCAAGGATGGAAGAAGGGATATAAAAGAAATAGTGTGGAAAGACGGAAGTAACAGAAGCCCAATTCAACTCTCATGAAAGTCTGCGGGAATTTTTTCCGACGACTTCATGGGAACTGAATTAAGGAGTTGGTGAGAAGCCATGTTCAAAAAAACCCTCCAGACCTCCTCTTCTATTCTACATCTGCACTGGATCTGTTGAATTTATTAGGAATAAAAACCTAGTTTACAGCATGTGGAAAATAGAGGGGGTGAAGGTTATGAGAAAACCCCAACTTACTGATGTGGGAGTGGAGACGTCTTGCAAAATAAACGGTTTCAAATGTATTAAAAACATGCTCCCCCCCAGCACCCTCAGCCTTCCTGCATTCATAGTCACTGACTTCACCAGTTTCACAGCATTACTTTTCAATCAGCAAACATCATAAGCACAGGAAGGCAGATTTATGGCTGTTTATTAGCCAGCACCATTACTGTATTTACTGTAGTGTGAAAAAGGAAATCGGGGAAAAGTGCTATAAATCTCAGTGGCTGCAACCCAGATGCATTTATTTACTTACTGGATACTTCACTAGTAGCTTAGCAGATGCCTGCTAGTTTACACTTATATTTTGAGCATATCAGCAGAATGCTCTAGAGGGATGGGTGTTAAAATCCTGCCGGGGTCTGCTGTGGGCACTGCTAAGAAGGAGCTACTGAAATGTGTTCAGTTGAAGCAGCTAAAATAGTTACTGAAGAAACAGCAAGGTGATAACCACTCACTGCTTATTTAAAGGGAGTATAATTATAAATAGAGAAGTATATAAATATGCAGTCTTGCAATAACAACAGGAAGACAAAGATCTGGCTATTAAAATAATAGGAATAAAAGCAAAACACGTCTCTCATTAACATGAGGATTTTCTCTGTTCAATCCTCAAATCTTATTTAAAGTCCTGGAGCTGCAATATTCCACTCGTGCTGTGTAGGGGGATGGTTTCAGGTGGGAGTTCTCTTTTGGAGCAGGCCAGGCCCAAAGGTTGGACTTTCCTATTGGAGATGTAATTGTCATTTATTCCAAGACAGTAAAGTCATCTGGCCCTGGGTGACCTACTTCAAAATGTTATTGTGTGTGGTTGAGTTCAAATGTGCATAAACACACAAGTGCTTCCTTCCACAACGCTCCTGCATTGTTCTCAGCAAACTCTTCTTTAAAATAAAGAGCATGACTTCAGCAAATGTTGCATTGTTTAGGCCTTTTCTTTACATGTTCATTATCTGCAAAAATCTAATTAATGAATGATAGTTAAACTGAATGTGTTTCTGAAAGTGTGTCGGAAAGATCTATTTAATTTGTCAACTTTTCAATGAAAGCACAGTTTAGTTTATTTTATCCAATTCAGATTTGTGGTCAAATGCAAAAGGCTGGATCAAGACTTGTGGTTAAAGTCCAAATGTATTTTTCTTAAGGGATCTCATGAATCCATTCAAGCCAATTGAAATATCTTCACCAATGTTCGGTGAACCAGGAAATAAGTTCCCCCCAAAACCTAAAGGGTTTTAATTGTTCCTTTACTATTTTTTTTTTTTTTTTACTTACTGTTGGCTCTTATTGTTAATGCTGTTTTTAAAATGAACAGTAAAATGCAGAGAGTATAAATTATAAATGAACAGTTTCAATGAGGCTGTTGATTGCAATGACTGAAATCTAATTAAGCAGTTTAAGATCTAAGTGATATTATTATTAAAGAATTATGTTAACAGAGCATTTGATCAGCCTCTTAATTTGTTTTATGTGAATTATACTTAGGAGATAATTTGATTCCAAGTGACAAAAAGATCAATTCTGTTTCTTTCCACTTTTTTAGAGAAAACTAATGTGCTGTATTTAAATTGAAATAAATTGATAGAGAGGTCTCAGGGAAACAAAAGCACTATTTTAGCATCTTAACTTACTTTGACTTCATGTAAGTACCAGTACTGACTGCTGGAATTTCACTGTACATCCATTCCTATAAACAACCTTTCCAGCACCTCAGTGCCTGCTCCTGTGAGGTTCAACCTTGTCTGTGTCCAGAGAATGTGACTCTTGTCCCACGTGCCACAGATGGTTTGGGGACATGTTGGTCAGTCCTCAGAGAATGAGCAACTGAAGGAACAGAAAAAGGCAAAAGGGATCATTTTAACTACAACTGGACACCAGGAACTGGCAAAATACTATATTTTTGTATTGGCTTCCTTTGATTTTTACTCTGTAACTCTTTAGGTTTGTTCCTTGGTTACCATGGAAGGAAATCAGGCAGGATTTCAGTCTTAAAATTTCAGTGTCGTTTAACTGTGGGTTTGTTTGAAACCAACTGTTACATTTCAGTGCACAGCCTGAGTGGTGCCCTGGGGAAATGGGCTCCATTCCAGGGAGACAGTCCTGTTTCCAGGTTATATGTGTTGTTCCATGGTTCCAGCATTCCCATTTCCCTGTCCGCCCCTCACCACCTCTGTCCCATGGACATACCCGGGATTCTTGAGTCAGCTCCTGGAATTCTCTTGGTAAACAGTTCTCTAGTTCTCCTGCTGCCTCTGCCCTCCCAGTTTGTGGATGTCCAGTGGTTTCAGTGTCATTGAAATATTGTTTCAAGGAGTTACTTTTAGCAGATGGTCCCTGGCATACCTTTTTTTTTTTTTTTTTTTAAACCCTCAAAACCAAACAGGACAGGGGGTGGGGGAGCAAATTATGGAGAAGTCTGAGATATTCTGCACTTGACACAGAAGACTGAGGGTGCCAAACACTGCGGAGGAAAAAGAGGAAGTCATGAAACAGAAAATGAGCCCAAGCAAGTGCCTGGTTGGTTGATTCTTTGCTGTGCTGTTACTCTGTGTGTGTCAGGACTCACAGCAACACCCAAACCCTGAGTCCTAAATCTCTGCCCCCTTAAATTTGTGGTGCCTATTCCCATATGGTTCATTCTCTATCATTCCTTGAAGACAATCTCTAATGAGCCAAAATGTAGAGCATTGTTTTGAATCCTTTCTTGGTTTTCTTTTCATGTCTGAGAGGATGGAAAATTAATTTTGCTCTTGATCTGGTTCAAAATCTTCCTCCCACACTGTGGAGCCTGGATGTGGTGTTGGAAGATAGTGTGTTCTGGCTGCAAGCATCAAAGGGAGATCCAAAGGGCAAGCAGCTTTAAATATTTAACTACTAATAATCTGGTTCAGAAAACTGACTGGGTGTTTATGGAAGAGAGCATTGCTACTTTATGCTATTGATCTAACAGATGCAGTTAATCCTGTATTTTTAGAATATAAAAATATGCAAAAGTGATTCTGGGTAGATAAAAAGAAGTAACTCAGCAAAGTGCTTTTAAATGTTGATGCCTCAGCAGCCTTGCTATCTGTCATTAGCATTTTTTTCTTTATATCTTAAATATAATCAATACTTTTCTGAGGTTATGATCAAGTAGCATAAAACATTTTACAAATTCTGTTTGCATGTGATATATTTTGTGTTCCCTGAGGGCTGTGATGTAATAGGTGATCCAGCAGCATTAGTAACTACTGACAGACTATGGCTTAAATTAAAGGTGAATGACCACTTTTGGTGCTTCAAATTTTAAGCAATAAACGTATTTTTAAAGAGATTTAATTTTCATCAGTCAGAACTGAGTTCTTCCCAGAAATCAGGTAACTCCTCATGTTCCAAATCAACTTTTTCACTGGAAATCACAAGGATCCCATAAGAATTTTCAGGCTTACTACCTCCAAAATCCTGAGATTCCAAAGTTCAGGTACAATAGAAGAATTGTTTTATTAGTGTGTGAGGTGACATGTTGATAGATAGGTACCTCCAGAATGGTGGTTTCATATTTTAAATGATGATTATCCAGAGCTCCAAGGCAGTGATTCTTTGAAAGGGCTTTCAATATTGTGGGAGTAGAATGACAGGGGCTGATTGCAGCTGAGCTGCTAATCTGCACATTCTTTGTTCTTGACAAATGGTATAAATGAAGTGCTGTGGGAGAAGGGACCATCCTGAAATTCGAGACCAATGCAGAGCCGGGCTGGGAGGAACCTACCCCACCACACTCTGGGCCTTTCCTGCCTGGAGCACCTCCTGGTTTCAGGGGCACAATCCACTGCTCCTCCAACAGCCTATGGGGGGAAACTCCTGTGAGTTCTCTGTGTGCAGATTGTAGGGGAAATCCATATCACAAAATCATAGGATGTAACTAAGCAAGGCGTGGGAATACCTTTATTGTTTATACAGACACACCCACTCTAGTTAACTGAGTGGAAGAATAACAAAATGTTTCTCCTTGGAGAGTCCTGGGGCAGCACTGTAACTCTTTCCAGCCCTTCTGTACCTCTTACTTCACCTCCTGTTATCTGGGAGATCACAGGCAGAGCAGTAATTTGTACAGGAAGAAGAACAAGCCCCAGTCTGACTGTAGTACAGCTTGAACTTTTAACTTTTGTTTTTACAGAAGTATCAGTCAGCTGCACAATCCCCCTCCATTTTTCTCCCCTCCAAAGGTCAGATACCACTTTTCTCTTCGTTATCTTCTTCAGCTTTTATTCAAGCAGCTTCTGCTTGAAAATTTTCATGTATCACTCATCCATCTGGAGGGTGAAACATCTCTCTGAGGCATCAATCACTCGCCTGCAGTGACACCTGGTCATAAAGGTGACCTATTTCATATTAACAATCCATTTCCTTTCCTTGTCACCACCAGGATAAGTTCTGCCTCTCCCTTTCCTTGTCAGAAATGTAGACTTAGGGGTTAGATTGTGGATTCTTTGAAGGTAAAGGGATGGTTGTTTGATTCTTTGCATCACTGTATTCTGTCAATTTTAGTTTAATGCTGAGGAAAAATCCCCCAACTTTCTGACAGAGGATACTGGAACACTGATGCTGAAGGATCACACTTTGTATGCAATTGTTTCCATAATGCAGAGAGTGTTACATGAATGTCATAAATTACAAGGCATAATAACGTGTTATTGGAGCTCTTTGTGGGATTTCAGTGCTTTGTGTCTTTTCAATTAGTTGGAATATCGTGCTGAATCGTGGAAAAATTAATTTAAAAATGAATTTTAAAAAGAGATGTCTCCTGCATGTTACAGAAGTCTGTGTTATGCAAGAGAAACCAGTATGAGCACAACCTACTCTGTTCCTGCCATCGGTTTGAATTGCTGAGCAGTCTGTGTTCACACTGTAGGAGACACAATAGTGCTCTGAAAGTTGCAGTCTGTCTGGGGGCAAATACAGTGTTCAAATACAAGCAGAATACCCACAATATTTTTGATGTGGAGATGCTTAGGGATGTGTAGCTCTTCTGATTGTTCTATTCACAGTATTTATTTATATTTGTATAATTCTAACTGGATTTCCATGTTCTAGTAGTTGTTTGTAATGAAAAGTGATTTGTACTATTCTGTGTCATGCCAGGGTAAGACTGGGATATCTCACTAAATAAGTGGTATTACATAAACTTGGTTGTACTTAGGATTTTGGGTGTTCAGCTGCTACGAACAGCTAAGATGGGAATTTTCAACATGTGTTCCTATTTAAAGTGAAGATCTATCTCAATACTTCATTATTAGCATTCACTCAAGTAATTTCATTCATTTTCTTTTTCTCTCTGCCTTTCCTTCTGTCTCATTCTTTCTTTTACCTTCAGGATAATCTCCACAGTGTTCAGATTGTGAATTTGCCATCTCAGCTGTCTTTGCCCTGTGCTCTGAATTGGGTCACATGCAATTTTGCAGTGGTACAATTGTCCTTTTACGTGAGAACCATTCCTCCTCAACTTGCTTCCTCTGCATCTTCAGGCTGAACACTATAAATAAAAGATGCTCTAAAAGTAAGGCAGAATTCCTTTCTTTAGCAGTTTCAGGATGCAACATCTATTGTACTTTTCCAGAATTTTGCTTCAAGTTCCCTGGTTCTGAGGAATTTGAGCAGAAACTCAATCTTCAAAAGCCAAGTGTGACTCACCCAACGTGTATTGTTTGCTGTGGCAGTGGAGAAACTGCAGTTAAATGCTGCCCAGCTTCAGTTACTCTACAAATACCTTTACTGATTCCTGAAAACAAACTTTTCCTGTGGCAGGTACAAGTTTTGGAGTTTATTATAGTGTGAGGCAATAGCATATCAGATGAAACTACCAATTAATTATGATGCTAAGACAGGAAATGTACCATTATACAGTGATGGCTGTGGCCATCTAGTCTGACACATCCCTCTGACAGAGGCCAGTCCCACATGAAGAAGTTGCCAGGAAACCCTAGAGCAGATAATCCTGGAGTTACATGTTTGAAAAGGGCCAGGCATGTAGAGTCTGCCTTACACCCTCAAGCAGGAAATTTTTATCTGTGATTTTTCCCTCTTCAGAGAGATTTAAGTACAAGACTTTCCACTCTCCTGGATCTCTCTCACTCAGCTGTTCTAAGGTACTGAGGAGGTGTGAACACCGAGTGTGATCTGAAGGGTGTCAGTGGGAAATGAGAAATTGTAACAACTGCTGAAACCAGCAGTGTGTGTGTCCAGTTTGAGTCCTGCCTCACCTATTGCAAGGAGCAGACTGAAGAACCAGATGATACACGTCAGAAAAATTAAGACCTTCATCCCTTTGCAACAAGAAATATTGCTGGTTTCCCTCAGAATGTTTAATCTTGAAAAATATGTCCAACATTGGCTGCTCCTCTAGAAGTCTGGGCACTGTCCAGGATCTCAGCAGTATCAGCATGGTAAGAGATAGGCTTGTCTCCAGGGGCTTCAGAAATGAGGAGCCCTAGAGATCCCTTGAGGTGAGCCAAGCTCTGAGAAACTCAGGTACACAGCAGAAATGAAGATGTTCAGTCAAGCTGTCTAAACTTTTAGCCAATTGCTAAATTACAATTATTCATTTCCAAACCTTTGGAGAGTCATTGCAAATCAACTTGTGCCTTTTGCTGAAAGTGTGACCAATGTCATATTTGTTAGACAAGAAAAAATGTGGGATATGACGTGAGGACAAAAAGGCACAAAGACAAAGGCAGTGCCTGAGCCCCGGCGATGATCACAGGGTGGGCTCGTCGGGGGCTTTCCCGACACGCACCAAGGGCTGGCTGAGCACTGCTCCCCTCCAGTGACTTTCCCCTTTCTCCTTGCACCTCGTGGGAACTGGGACAGCTGAGGATCCAGACAAGGGCCAGGCAGAAAAGCTGGGCAGCCTTTTAGCTTTGTCTGCTCGTTCTGCAGTTCAGAGGTGCCCAGTGATCCGGTGCTGATGGATGGGGTGAACACGGAACATGGAACGCGTGTGTTTGTGTGGCCTTTGGGTGCAAAGCATTCCACCCTCTTTGCTTCTGTCCTGTCTTTAAAAAAGTGCTTTTTAAGGCATCTTTTTGAGTAAAGGATGACTTGATTTCTCTCCTCCACCTTTGAAAATTAACTTTAAATGATGTTTCAGAAACAGGGAAGACACCCTACCTTCTTGCTTAGACACAGGGAATGTTTTCTTGAGGGATCAGATGTCTGGAAGCTTTCACAACATGCACGAAACAACTTCTGACAGAATAACAAGCTGCCCTGTGCCATCACGGCAGCTGGCACTGAGTCATTGCTCCTGGGCCTGTAATGCAGACCTTGCGTGTCTGGGAAATAATGCCCAGCCAAGTGTGATTGCAGGCTATTATTAAGGCTTTATTTGTGAAATTGGTGTAGCTGAGGTCAAACATCTTTCTCTCTGTTTCCACGTGGTGCTTTCGGACAGCTTTCGATAACGCTTCCATTATACCCTGACTATGAAGATATTTTATCTCTCATACAAATTGCTGGCTAATTACTGAGTTGTTGTTCACGTCTGATTCTGCTTTTGAATAAGTCAGTATGACATTTGAGCCAGAGGCAACACTGATACAGAAAAAATGGTGTTGGAGCTTTAAACTTCAAGTTAGTACAAGAATTTCTGTAACACATGAATGCAGCCCGAGAGTTATTGTGGATATTGAAAATGTATTGACTAGAAAGTATAATTATTTAGAAGCAGTGGTTTACCTGCAGGGCTCCAGGTGATGTGCTATGTTTTGTTTGCTTCCTTAAAATGTTTTAGGTCCATTTTATGTCATAAGGGGGTAGAGAATGATTTTACTTTTAATATCAACCAATTTGGAACTGTTCTCTGATTTATGGACTGTAAAATGTCTTAACAAACCCAATGGGGACCTGAGAGCTGATTGTGAACAGAGGAGGATGAGGTGCTGTCCTTAATCTCAGGGTGGTTTCTTCAGGTCAAGGACAGAGAGCTGGGAACAGGGATATTTTAAAGCATCCCTGGGATTACTGTCAGAGATACCTTATCTGGGATGACTTTCTTCAGAGGTTCTTATTTCTGTTCTTTGGCTGTAGAGGGGATCTGCCCAGTGGGCACTGATGTTTAGAGGGGACTAGTTAAGAGAAATACCCTTATTCCCTGTTTAAAGAGCTCAGTACCTTGTGTAGCTGGTCCTAAGAGATGTATTTCAGTCACAGAGGAAATCCAGTAAGCCAATAAGAATATTAATGTGAGTCGAATTTGTAGGATTTAGTCCTGAATTTCTGCTGAGTCTGAATTCTTACTGTTGCAAAAATGTTGATATGTCTTTTTCCTTACAAGAACTGGACAGAGTTGTAGCAAGGCACTGGCAAACATTTGAGAAAAGCATGTTGTAATAGTAACCTTGTGCAGAAATACTGACTGCCAGTACTTACCAATATCACCTGCCAGAGAAAACTTGGCAAGCCTTCTAATTTGGTCAGTGAATATTGCTAAGGAGAAAATGAATTTGAGAGACTCATAGCTCAGCAGAAAGCACTGCTGGTCCCTCAGCTGTGTACTCTGGAAGGGGAATATTCAAATAAATAAAATAAACTCAGCATTTCATATTTACAGCAAGAGGAAAGGGACTCAGAAGGTCTTTTACAGTGCTAGTAATTCTCTTATTTACTTTTTCACATATCATTGCTTAGGGTAATAGTTTTTGTAAAAGTACCATGATGACTTTTATATCTCTGAAACTGTTGACTTTATCTCTGCTTTACACTGTTGTGAATTAGGAAAGAATCCAGTTCTCAGCATTTGCCAGGGAAAGTTTGCAGCAGTGTCAATCCATGCAGCCCCTTGCTATCCACGAGGAAGGATTTGCCTCCTAATGAAGGAAGAAATCTAAATTCTTACCTCTGCATCCATCCATTCTCACTGAAATGGGTCACCCCAGCAGAATTGTCCCTAAAGGATTCTGAGGAGAATCCCTGAGGCCACCCAAGGCTGTGATGGGCTCAGAGCAGTTAAGGAAGGGGGTGATGGAGATGTGCCATTCCCAGCTGGCTTTGCCAGGCCTAAGGCTTCCAAAATCCTAATCTTTTGTTAATCCTTTATTACTTTAAATTCTTATAACCTGTTTGGGGGTTCTGGAGAGGTTCAAAATTGTCATGAAATCCTGTTTTCCTCCTCCATTAGTGTTCATTTTTTTTTTTTTGTTCAGTGGTAGCATTTCTTCCTGACTTTGGCTGAATACATATTTAGTTCTGAAAGCCTTTTGCTTGGCTCCTAATCATGTCTGATGTGCATGAGCTGCATTCTTTATCTCATTTTTATTTTCCCAGCAGTGGTTAATTTATTGCAAATAGTGTTTCACAGTGAAGAATCCATATTATTTTAAGGTAATTCCTTAGTGGATTCTCTTGGAGATAAACATATGCAGAGAGAAAGGGGCTCTGATTAAAGTCCATGGACTAAACTATTTTTCTGGAGTAACTCTACTGAACTCCTTTGAAATAAGATTAGATGAAAATTTGGCCTTCCATCAGGAGACACCCTAAGTTGTTTAAATGCTAAACTGTGCAAACAGCATGAAGAAGATTCTGTGGCATGAAGGTCTAGTTTAATAAAAAACCTAAGAGATTTGTCTCTTCCTTCAAACTAGAACAAAAAGGGCTGGGAAAATCACAATTTTGGCAGGATTGCAGTTAAGAACCTTAATGCTGAACTTGTTAAGTCCTTGAAAAGCCAGCAGACTCCTGTCTCACAGAGCACTAACAAAAAAAAAAAGAAAATTTGAATATTTAAGTCATACCAGTCTTGTGCAGAGAGGGGTGATTTGCCTTAAACAGTGACCTCGTGTGATGTCCTGAAACCCTTTGGCAATTGCAAGGAAATAAACCTCAAACAGAGAAAAAAACTCCCTAAAACCCAAACCCCAGAACAGATTGTTCAGGGAAGAGGTATTTCCATCCATACTGAATGTCTCAACCACCACTGTGCTCAAGGATTTTTGGAGTTTTCAATGTCTCTGTGCCCACAGAATTATCTTGCACTGGTGCAACAATATGGAAGTTGTTGTTCCAAAATCCCTGGGCCCAACTCCAGATTCATCATGTGAACTTGAAAAAGCCAACATGCTTTGGAGTTACAAAAATAGTGCTGGATTATTTATTTATGTAGCACCCATAAATTTACAGGTTGCTTTACACTCCAAAAATAAATCCTAGTCCATGGAAGGGTAGTGCCACAATGAATTCTGGTTGCTTGGCTTAAATAAAAAAAGAAAAAAACCCTGCAATAAATCATGAGAATTTAAAAAAAAAATAAAAAATCTTGTAACCAGTCTTTGCCATCCTCTGTATTATAAATATTTCTACAGTGAATTTAGTTTCTGGCCTGAATAAAATGCAGAGAAGAATTGCCTCAATATCTCCTTTAAAAAGAATTAAAACAGTGCCCTGGAAGGACAGAACTCAACCATCTGTTGCTGGGCTGGCTCAGCAGCATGTGAGAGTGATGGACAGAGCAGGGCAGAGGGTTTTGGTGACATCTGGGTGCTTTTCATCTGCTACACAAACGAGGATTTTGGGGACAACAAACTCTTAATCATCTGTGCTTGGAATGTGTATAAAACCAGAAACACCCCATGGTGTTTGCTCCTCAGGTTTTGTGTCTTTGTCTTCTGAGGAGGGAGATGATTCTAACAGGATATAGAATTTCTTTACTTCCTTGATTCTTATTTCTGCCCCTCATTTTCCTAAATGTTTGATAAGGTGGCCAACCCACACATTTTTTCCTTTGGTGACTCATTCACTTGTTCCTGACATCCATGATCAGCTCTCCTGCCTGACATGGAATGGGTTTACACTTCATGGTTAGAGCTCAAAAACAAGAAAAGAAAAAAAGCAATAAACCCACAGTTGAATGAAATGTGGAGACTTGTTATTAAAGCAAACAATGGTCATATTTAATCTTCTTACTGTTGACACCTGCTAAAAATTTACAGTTCTGAAGGGATCGGTGGTAGTTCTGCACTGACTTTACTGGTGTAGCAGTGACAAAATTCCAGGGATTTCATTGGGGAAATATTTAATGAAAGTTTTTCTTTGCTTTAAAATTGTACTTTGAGGTGTCTGAGGGTTGTGTGCTTTTGTTCTTCTTTCTTTTCACAGTGGCATAATTATTGGTCATAGTCCATGTGAGAAATCAATCCAAACACCTGCAGACAAAGGCTGTGGTTTCCATGTGCTGTCTGGGAGCTCTCAGAATAGCTCCTTCACTGTTATTCAGCTGTCACTTCAGTTAGGTTTGAATTTACAGAAAAGTGAGAGACATCTGGTTCTTACTTTGAATTCTCCATGGGAAACACAATAGCAATAATTTCACTGGAGGAGGCTGTCTACCAGTTAGTGATGATGGGACTATTTTGGGTTTGTTCAGCTGTACAGTGGATGCTTTTCTTCTGCAGGTAGTGGTGTCTCAGGTTTTGGTGGATGTTTCTGATCCTGTCCAGAGTCACTGTGTGAAAGAACTTGAATGAAGAATTCAGCCATAAAACTCAAAATACTGTATGTTTTTTGAACTTCAGTCAGGTCACTTATGGACCTCAGTTAGGGACAATGAAGGCAGAAATCAGATGGTTTTTCATTCATAATCGTGATTCTAGTTGCCATCTCGTGTGACTTGCTCTAAAGAAGGGCAAGTTTGTGAAGGAGTGAGTTGAAACCAGTTCTTCAGTCTCAGTCCAACATTTATGCCAGGGATAGTTTTTTTCCCCCTTTATAGGACTTTGGTTTTGCAGAATAAAAAATGAGTCAGGAACCTCTGGAATTGGTCCAGTGGAATGAATATCACTGGCATTTGACGGTCAGTGTGACCTTTACCAGTTCTTCATGTCACTGACATAAAATGGTTGCTCACAAGGCTCTGAACAGGGCCAGACTCAAACCCCCTCCACTCTGAATCATTCTTTATTCCCTTCTTGGAAGGATTCCTTCTTTGCTTCTTTTCCGATATCTGATGTTCTGTGCTCCTATGAAAATGATGATGATAAAAATGATATGATTCAGGGTTAAAACCTCATGTTCTGAATGGTTAATAGGAAGAGTTAGTACTCTGTGGTGGTGTCCTGGGCAATGTGAGGACTTGGAATGGCTGATCTGTGTTGTCTTATTCTCCATTCTCTGGACATCTGAAATCATAATAAAGAAATGAATCACTTTTCAAACCTCGTTTTCGATAGGCACTGAAATCAATAGTGATCCTGTTGCTGGTGTGTTAATCACTGTGCAGCTCCCATCTGGCCCCAGTGGTGTTGCCATGGGGTCCATGTCTGACTCTCCATGGATTCCTTTCTCCAGGAGGGATGAGAGGATGGAGGCTTTCCAGCCAACAGGAAAAGGATCCCAGTGAAGAGCTCTGCTGATCCTGTATCTGGTGCACAGGACCAGCTGAGTCCTCAGCAGTATCTTGGTGTAAATGCAAAGAAAGCATTTAAGAGAGAGCAGTGGGAGATATTTCAGAGTTTTATAGGGATTTCCTTTAGAACATGAACAGTGTTCTGAGCAAATTATTCTGAGCCATCCCTGCTCCCAGTTCTTCCTCCCTGCATTTCTTTTCTTAAACTCCTACTCTTTATTTTGTTGGAAAAGTAGAAGTTAACTGTTAGGCCATTGTGTTCTTCAAAATGAGTCAATTCTGCCATCTCCAGCAGAGTTCAGTTTGAGTTTAGCTTCTGACTAAGATGAAGTACAATTAAAATGGGGAAAGTGGCACAGTGCTTGAAACTCTGTCTGCTAATTGCTGCTGTACTTTCATTTCTTGTGACAGCTCTCCATGATGCATTATCACTCTGGTAGGTTCCCCCCACCTTTAGCAGCTTTTCCTTAGATTAATTTCGGAGTGTTGCTGCACATCGGCGTGCAGAGCACTTGGCACAATTTGCAACTATTAAGCCTGGTCCTGAGTTTGCTACTATTAAAGTTCCTATTTGATCTTCTGCCTCTTGTAATCATAGGAGGTGCTGTGGCTTTGTTCCTGCTTTTATCTTCCCTCTTTCCCCGTCTTCTGTCTCTTCTCGTGCCCTGCAAACAGATTGTTCCAACCTGAGGGAATTGCAGGGCTGATGAGGCAGGAGGGAGGTAAAACACAGGGAGAAGAGACCAACAAAACAAAGCTAAATAGTTCTTAATGCACTGTTCACAGAATAAAAGCATTGGCATTATTAAAGATATATGATTACAAAATGTGTGAAAACTATGAAGTCTCTTAGGACGTTGACTTTGCATTGTTACATGTCCCACCGTTTCCTGAGGAGTGCAGATTGTTTGTGTCGGGCTCAGGGGGAGCAGAGGTCATTTGGGACCGAAAGGAAACAGAAAATGAAGAGTGGAACAGGCAAACCCCTTTTCACTGCTGCCCTCAGGGAAAGAGGTTTGCATGGAAAGGAAGGGGGGGAACTGTTTGCAGCGCTGTTGGTACCCACTAATTGGGGTGTGTGACCCCATCAGAGCCTGGTCACCACAGGGGACACATCTGCCCTCTTTCCACAGAGCTTTAGGGTCACGTTTGGGTGCTCACAGAAGTGGATAAAGACCCCAACTGCTTCCCTGAGCCTTTGCACACACAGGTGGGCTCTGCAGCTCTGCCTTGCAGCCTTTTATCTCAGCAACAGAGCTTTGGAGTTCCTGATTTGGAGACTGAGGGTCACCATGACACTGAGATAAGCGATGTTATGCCTGGCCACATGTTTTCCTGTTAAATCTCAGTTCACAGAGGAAAACAACAAAATACTCTAAATGTTGGTAAGTCCTCCCCTACAATTTGGAGGTTGATTCCCATGAAAAAAAAGTACTGTTTCTTGTGAAAACCAACCACACATGCCACTTTAATAGGGTCAAAATTATCAGTTAAGATTCCTTGAGGACCCTGTATTTGTCTTTTTTTTTTCAGATCCATCCCTTGATTCTCTAAACTCTTTTCAGCTTCTGGGTTTATTTTACAAATTTGTTTCCATTCTTATTTTTATGTTCCACAATTTCCATCCTTTTTTTTTTTCCTTTAACAACTTTCCTGAACTCTTGTTTTTCTCCATTTTTCCCCGTTCTGTATCTTTCCATTGTGATTGGCAGAATTTGTTTCAGTCACTGTTGTATTTCTCATCTGCTCTTCTCAGCAAATGCAAAGTTGTTCCCAGACTTTCAGTGTTTAAAATCAGTGTTGGAATTCCAAAGTGTAAATCCAAAATTAAAACTTGCCAAAGTTTGGAATATTCAAACGTGGGAAGGGAGAAGAATCTATTTTTTTATCTTTATTATGACCTTTCTCTTATTTTGTTGGTATTAGAACAAGGAATTCCTACAGCTGTGCTGTGTACTTGTGCAGTAAAACCAGTTGTCCTCTTTGGGGTTTAATTCACTTTATAAATAAAGCAGAAATAGGTAAAATGGGGAGATGAGGGATTATGAAGGTAAAATTGATTTATTTCTTTAAATCTTCTAGGAAATCTGAAACTAGATCTTTTGAATCCCATTCTAGGATCTTAGTTACCTTCTTTTCCTTCTATTTAGGTCTGAGATTTTGTGTCCCCCTTCCGTTCTTTTCTGGATTTAAGAATCAGATAATCAGATAACACTCTTGAAAATGTATCCTTGAACTTTATGGCCAAACTTGCATTAGCTCCAGGAATTAACTCTGCACTTGTATGGGAAGAGCAGTGATCTCAGGATTTGGTTGGAAAAACAACGTTGTTCAGTGAAAGCAGGAGCTGCAAGATCTCCTCTTCTCGTGGGCAAGACCAGCTGAAGAGCCAAAGGGTCTGTCCCTCATTTTAGGAATAAATACCAGGCCAAATTCTGATGTGTCTCCACTGATTTTTGTGCTTCAAATTCACTCTCCATTAATGATTCATTGAAAGCCTCCTGCCCACATAAGTGCCTGAATCAACCAGTTATTCCTACACAGATTACAAATTTAAAATGAGAGAAGCAGGCATTCTGTCAATGGTTAAATGACTAATTTGACAGTAGGGCCATTCTTTGAGGAGTAAAATGCTCAGAGAGAAATGAGTGGGCTCAGAGGGAGGCTGGGGCTGTGCACGATGCCAAGAGCTACACATGGTGCTCACATAAATATGTCCTTAATCGTTACTCTTAATACTTCATTGATTGATAGGTCACAAACTTCCGACACTGCGAGTGCAGAGATAATGAAACAAAGGGAGTTTCAGAACTGGAACTAAAGCCAGGGAATGTTTCCAATTCATTTTTTGAATGTACAGATCTATATTTCTCTTTGTTTACGGTTCAAATTCTCGAGCTTGCCAGATTTGTGACTAAGAATCTTTTGTCCCTGGCCAGTGAATGTCTTGATAATGTTCATGTTCCCCATGTCCCTCTGTTGGTGACAGGAGAAGGGCTGGGCTGACACAAACACAACATATTAGGAGTTCTAGTGACATGATCCACTTCCAAAAGGAAATTCAAAAGAGGCATGGTAGGTCTGTTTGAACACATCTCTAAGATACCAATGGTGCACTGCTTGTAGGCAAGAATTAGAATGCAGATGTAATGAGTAGCTGTGCTGCTCCCACTGTATCTGAACCATGGAAATATGGGGCTTCCAGGGTCAAAATTCAGATTAAAAAATGTATTCCATTTAGGAACCCACATAAATGTCCAGATTTTGAAGAGTACATTTCAGTAAATGCTGGCTTTGACAGACAGCATGAAGCATTTTTGGAAATCTGGCTCTCCCACAGGTGTTTGAGAGGGAGATGAGCCCCTTTGAAAGATGTGCACAAAAACATTCCTTGGGAAAAACCTTTGTCATACATGACTGACCCAACCCATGTTTTTCAGGTAGTACCAAGGTTTGTTTTGTGCCAGGCTGAGACCACACTTGAACGTGTAAAGCCTTAAGAAGGCATCTCCAAACCACAGGATACCATTTTCCTGTGGAAGTTTTGTAGCTGCTGCATTTTGCTCCACTAGTTGTGTCTGCCTTGGGTTAAGAGCTTGACCTCTTTCTCTGCACCTCTTTCTGTCCCTCCTCCAAGGAGGGAGCTCTTCAAAGTGCTGATGGACAAATTAGCAATGACTGTATATTCACATTTCCTCCTGGATGCTCCCCCAGTGACACCCAGTCCTCCAATTGCAAGTCTGGAGTCAGAATTCCTTGCTTTGTAATTTAGTTTCTTTTCCTTCCTTGCACTCACAAAGCAGGAGCTTCAGACAGCTCTGCTCTTCCTGAGGTGGAACTCCTTCCAACACCTCTCTTTTTTTTTTTACTGATTTCCCCTCTCTTACCAGAGATAATGCACCAGTCATTTGCATAAACAGCTGAGCAGATGCTGGTGAGTTGAATTGTATGTAATTTTCTGTGCTTCATACCTGTTCTCTTGCATTAGGAATCTTCCTCTCCCTGTGGCAGTGACATAACCTGTATTAATATCACATCAGGGAAACCTTTTGTTCTCCCATGGGAAGGCAGCAGGACAGAGTGCTGCTGTCACCAGCTGAGTCTGGACCTCAGAACGTGGGTGCTTTGCCTGAGTAGAGAAATGAGCTCCCGTGGATTTCAGCACCTAACGTGGGTTATTTGTCCTCTCTGGAGAATGCACTGGCTGAGAAAGATGGGAGAGACATTCAACCTGGGCATTGGACGTAAAACCCCCCCGCTATTCTGCTGTGAAATGGCAGAGACAGAATTAAAATCCTGCTCATTAAAATGACGATTTGGGATGCTGCCCTGGAAGTGCAGGGGAGCGATGCCCTCGGTGCCCACGCGGGGGCGGCCGCGGGATCCCGAGCCCGCCCCGGACTTGGCTTTTCCCAAAATCCCGGGTTTAGGAAGGAGCTTGACAGCGTGCAAAGGTCCATCTGGAGCAGTGACATTTGCTCCTTATCACACGGAGCTGCTGCAGCTGCGTCAGGCTTTCGAGGGCTCTAACTCAGCTGCATTTTCTCTCTTCGTGAACTGGCAGTTTTAAAAATACTTCGTAAACCTCAAATCTTTCCCTATATAAATTAATCTTTGATATCCAAGCAACTTGAATTCTCATCTATTTTTTTCAACCCCGTCTCCCCTTATTATGCCCTCTCGTTAAGGCGTAATATTTGCTAATTGCAGGACAATTTTTTTCCCCTTTTTGCCTCTCCTTTATTTGTCTCACCATACATCTTTTGGCACAATCCCAGTATCTGTTCTCAGAAACTCCTATTCAGAAAGACTTTTCTCTCCCATGCTTCTTCCTATGTACTATTTCCATGTGGTACCATCCTCCCTGGTGAGAGTATCCCTTTAGCTGACTGCTGTCAATGGAAGTGCAGGTAGTGCCACAGAATTTATCCAAGTATTTCACTCAAAGTTCAAAATAAGAGGACAGGGACAGCTGATGGGGAGAAGCTGAATCTTACAAGGTTTGCAGGTGTATTGCTCAGGCAAACCCACAAATTATAAATACAGCAAAGCTTCCTAGAACTTTGCGTTGCTTAAAAAGAGCTCCAAATTCTTCGTGGTATGATGTAGGCTGTTGGGGTTTATTTTTTTTTTTTTCAGAGGCCTTTTCAGATCTTAATTGTTCCTTCATGAAAGCACAAGACTTGGCTCTAAGTTCTGTATGTCTTTATAAGCCCACACCCTGAACACAAAATAGTGTTGAAGATCCCTCCCTTGTCTTATCCTGCCAAACACAAACTTTAAAGAGGTTTGGGATATGGATGTTCTTTTGTCCTGCTCAACAGGCCCCTGACTGAGATAATATCCTTAGGGTTATGAAGTATTATTGAAAGGAAGCACAAGAACACTGTGCTCTAGTTCTGCATGTGGCTTTAATTATAGATTCTCCTGAATCCTTTTCATACCTGCTCTTAAATTTTTTTCTTGAAATCTCTTCCACTCTGTAATGATTCTGTTCAAATGAGTTACTAAAATGTGATATAGGAACTAACTATACAGAATTAAGGGATGCTGATACTACCTTTCATCTTCTTGTTTCTAATTCACCCTGACAAGTTGTGCAGAGTAGCCTGAAGAACAGGGGCCTCTTCCCCATGAAAGCACCTATAAATTAAAAGCAAAGAGTTTGAGCTGCTTTTTGTTATCCTACATCCAATGGCTGAATTAACACACCACACAAAACAGTATCATCATCTTACAAAATCATGTTTGGGGAAAACATATGTTGCAGAATGACTTTTTTGTGTGCACAGTAATAGCAGCACTTCATTTCTTTTAAATAAATATTTATACAACATGCACTGTAAACCAGGAGAGCCCGGGGTCTGAGGCCCTTCAGCAGAGAATCTCTCATTTTCTATGATGATTTTTTTTCCTGAGCTGTTTTACAAATATTAACCACTGAGGGAGTTAAGAACCTAAAAAATAATATCTTTGAATACTGCAAGGAGATCAGTTCCCTTTTTCTAGATGTGTACTCAGTGCAAGCTACAGCCTTAAGTAAAAACAAAGTGTGCATTGCCAAATATGCAAATCCTTGGAGGCAGAGGAACTTTTACCCCTGAACTCCCTGTGGGTGTGTCAGAAGTTCCTGGTACCTGGCACTATAAGGATACAGGAAAAATTCTGCTTAAAAATTGGATGGCAGGAAGGTCCTAGTTTTAGGAAAACACACCCTCCTCCAGCCCCTTCAGTTCTTAAGTACTTTTAAAATCAAGGAATGAATCTGAAGATGAGCTGGGAGCTCTACTGACCTGTGCCAGGTCGAACCACTGTGTCTGATTTGGTTTTACATCTTTGTGATGATGACACTCCATTAGGAGACTTGGCCTTGTCAATAAAAGACCAGTTCATTGCTCAGAACAGTGATTGCTGTCACATTCCAATCTACAGTTTTCCAAACAACTCCTGTGCCTTCAGTACCTGCTTTTACAGGCAGATATTTTAGGATGAAGAGTGGCAGTTTCAAAAGAGCCCTAAGAAGTTGTGCTTCCAGCTGAAACTGAAGTGCATCACACAGTAAACTGATGTTTTCAATATCAGTTTGGACAAGATAACTTGTCCAAAACTATATAGGAAACTGAGGCTAGAAACTGAGAAAAATTCAATGGAATTTTGACATTAATCCCAAAGCTGCTGCCCTGGTGGACTACCTGGACACCACAGACAAAGAAAGCATTTCTGCAGCACAGCCGAGGAAAAGTTGGGGAAGAATTGGCCACCTGGAATTCTGGGTGCTCCTGTGAGCCACATGCTCATATAATCAGAGGATTTACCATCCTCCTGCTCCAAGGCAATACTCTGGGATATGGATTTCTTTGTGGACAGGCTGTTGGGATTGTGAGAGTCCCAGATCCTGCACTTAGGACAGAACCAGCTTTAGGGCAGACCCTGAGCTCTGGAGCACCTTTGCTTCGGGCAGAGAGGCCCCACGTGAGGGAGTTTTAAATGTTGTGCAGCAGTTAAGTGCTGTTTATAATCTCATGTCTGTACAATCTACCTGTAGCTGTTAGTTATTGGAGAGAATGATATTGCCAACATGGCAAAACTAGGAATTATCCCGAAATTGGAACACAGCTCTGGAATGTAGAATGAATGAATGGGAGGACTTGTCAGCAGTAATCTCTGTGTGGTTCATTGGGAGCTGGCTGAGGAAATGTTGTATATATGAGAATTTAAATGATAGAATAACCTGTAATGTCAATAATTCACTTGCTGTCTTTTCTGCCTGATTTTATTTTAAAATTTTCCATTATTAGTTGGCAAAATGCCAAGTTTTGGTAAAATTTTGAAAGCTGGGGGTTACCTTCTGGCCCCATGCTGCTTTTTAATTAATTCTTTTCTGTTCTCTATCCTTTTTCATACTCTCCCATGACAACAACTGTGCTCCAGGAGAACACTAAGTAAAATAATTCACATCTTTGACTTGAGGAGTGTTCTCATCAATCCTTGAAAATTTTGACCACAGTTGATTATACAACTTTTGTTTCAGCTTCAATGCTATTGTACTGACTTTTATTAACCCCCCTAAGTCTGTACCACTACAGTTCCTCACTTGATATTTCCAACATTATTGAGGAGCTTACCCTTCAGCCTGTTCCTGGAACTGAACTTGTTTGCTGAGATAAAACAGCTTTCTAAATAAAGTAAATTCAAAGGTATTCCTATCCGCAACCAATTCAGATGTAGTGCAAGAAAAATGAAATGAAGATCTCCAAAGTTATTTCACACTCATTAAAGGAATTTTCCTTGCACAGTCCTGTGTGAAGCTGTTAACCAAGGCAGTTGTGCCAGATTTGGTTGTTGTAGTTGGCTGGCTCTATATGTACCTTTGCTTGGTTTTGATTTGAGTTTTGGGTTTGACTCCATTTAGAACTGGGCCAGAACCACAGCTGGGGACCCAAATACCCACAAATCCTGACCCAGATCTGAATTTTTCATGTTGGATTCATCTCTGATTCAAAAGAACCCCCAAATTCTCGGCAAAATTCTACCAAAACCACTAAGCTCCTCTGGTTGGAGTGCCAAGCCACAGCTCAGCCCAGGTTTGTTTGCAAGTGGCTTAAAACTGGTCACAGATTCTGCTGAACGTGATCCAGAGTTGAATCATAATATTTAGAAACTTCAGCAAATGAGCACAGAACTCAACAGTCGCAATAAAACCGAAATGGAGAGAATATTGTGAGGTCTTCATTTCTTTCTGTGGACATTTCAGGCAGTTCAGCAAACCCACCACGAGAACTGCTCTGATTCAGGGGAGCTGCCAGTTCAGGGAACTCGTGTGCTCCAGAGTAATTCTTAAAGAGCTGCAAGAAATGATGGAAATGTATCAGTTTCCTCTCATGCCTTTTCCATTTTTAGTGGAGTTGCTCTTGTTCAGTTCTGCCTTCTGCACAATTAAAATAAAAGCCTTTGAAGTGTCTGAATTTGCATATTTTATTTTTTTTCCCGAGACTTTGTCACAGCCTCTTATGGAAGTGATAGCATTAAATTGGAGCAGCACAATGAATTCCAGGAAGCGAGTAATCTTCATTAAGCTTGTTTATTTGCAGGAGCTCCATTAAATTAAGAATGCTTATCAGGATATGTCTGCACTGATGGAACTGGCTGGACTGTTTGCCTGAGGGATTGGTTCCCTACCTGACACCTCGGGGTCCTGGACTCCAGTCACAGCTTTGGCAAACCCAGCAGATCATTAGTTCAACACTGACATTTCACCTATAGTGCAAGAACAGTCTTCATAGTAATTTTGAGACAATCTCCATTTGACAGATTAAGAAATGGGAGTACAACACAAGGCATGACTTCAGGAAACCTGGGGCAGAGTGAACAGGAACATCCCTGTCCCCTGGCTCTGAGTGCTGGCTTGGTTTTAAGACACTTCTCTTGTGGTGAGGGCAGGAGTGGGTTTGGACCAGCCCAGTGGAAGGTGAGAGTGCTGGTGCACTCTCCTAAAATCAGAGGTAATAGAGAAAGATTAATCAATTCTTAATTAAACAAATGGCAGAACCCCAGTCTAATACATTGAAAAGGAGCTTATAAAACACGAACCCAAATTTAATTTCCCACTAAGTGCATTTAGTGACAACTGTAAATCACCCGTGAGGTTTCTTCTCCAAATTATTTAGGCTGAAATTTACACTGTTGTGAAATACCAATGCAAATGGTTTGAATGTGTTTAAATTCTGCTGCACCACCACACCAATATTTGGAAATATTCCCCCCTCAGGAAGGGTAATTGTTGTAGTGAGTTGAACACATTATCAGTCACGATAGGAAGCCTCCAAAAAGAGGCCTCCCCATAAAGAAATTTGTGCTCTCACTTAATTAACCCAATGGCATTTGGTTCCAGCAAAGCTGTTCTGCTACGTAATAACAAGAAAAATGAGATCTTAGTGAAGATCTGGGAAGAGATGAATACACATCTGCTTATATTTGCCCTCCTGGCATGACCATGGTTGCCCTTTAGGACTAGAATTACAACGTAGGGAATTGTACATTTTGATGAAAAAACCCTCGTGTCTTCTCCTAATTGTAAATGTAGAAAGACTTAATGGAGAGAGACTGAACTTGTAAATGCTTCGGGTTTGTGTTCCTATTGCAGGAGCTGTTGTGTGTATGTACCAATTATAAATATATATCTGCTTTTACAGTGACAGACTATTTTAAGGTGGCTCAGACAGTTATTGGTACCAAACTGCTTGATAATGAATGTCTGGAAAACTGTGATGACAGATCAAAGGATCAGCATTTTAGGTTTCCATTCCTGATGTATCTAGTTTAGATTGACTGTAAATAAAGTTCTAGTCAAGTTCCAAATGAGCAAGGCAGGGTCTTGCAGGGTAGGGTAGCATTATCTTGGGAATCCTGCTGAAACATCCTTCTGGAGGGGGCTGATCTGTGAGAATTGTGGAGAGATTTGTAAGCCTTGATTTGTAGTGAAAATTGCCTAAAGCAATATTAATTGAATATGCATCTCTCTGATAAACATACTGTACTTCTGAAACTGTTGTCGTCAACATGACAACAAATGAACACGGAGAAAGAGAATCCTCGAGCGAGAGGCAGATTGGCAGCTGAGGAATTCCACTGGGAAGTGTGGAGTTTGCCATCCCATCTGTGAACAGCTGCACCCATGGGGTGGGCCAGGGGGACACTGTTCGTGTGCACAGGGGTTGGGCTCTGCATTTGTGACACGGGAAAAGGTGGAAGAAGGTGAAAAGCGATGGTAACAAAATAAATGTGCGCAAAAGGAGGAATCTGATCCAAAGGAGAGCAGTAAATTAGGAGATGACCCCCAGCCTGGTGTGTGCTCTTGCACTTCTGGGCTCCTTGAGCCACTTACTGGCAGGTTCCCTGCAGGGCAGGGTGAGCAGAGGGGCTGCAAACACTGCAGACTTTGTCTCCTGCTTGCAAAGAAATCAATCTGCAGAGTGAAAGCAGAATATTCCTTCTCTGATCTCTCTGTTTTGCAAAGTATCCAACAGCTTCCATATGGAGAAACTCCCTGCTAGATTAAACCACTGCACAGACTGTGGCTGGGGATGGCCCAGAGCTACAAACTCGAGTGAATGTGACAAAAGGAGTAGGGCAATCCTACGTGTTCTCTCCTCTGGAGTGACAGCTCAAGACTTTCTACTTGGAGGGACAGGCACTTGTGGGTTAAACTGAAAAAACGTGCTGAAGGACAGTGATTTTCTGCAATTAAAGGGTCAAACGTTGCTCTTGACCATGTAAGGGTTCTTTGTGAAGGACTGGGTAAAAGGACAGGAGTTGTGGGTTGTGGTTTAATGTTATGGATTAGTCTGTTACAGTTTATTTCCTGTTTAGGTTGTTTTTTTCTGGTTGCTTTTCTCATGTGTGGTCTTCACTCAGCAGAGCTTATCTCATCTGCTGAGGGCTCCTTTTCAGCTGGTTGTAGAGAAGTTCTTTGGGTACATATTCCCTTGCTATGAGGATCTTGAATGATACTTGTATCTGAATTACATGAAATATGGAGCTGAGAAGAATGCAGTTATAAAATTTTAGGTTTCATGCTCCTTTAAATTTACAGGGGCTTGGTTGCACTGGTCTCCATGCAGTCTTTTATAAAATATATAATAATTTGGAAATAAGGACAGGGAAATCCAAGCCTATACACTGCACTTGAGTGACGACTGTACTTACTCTCCCTGTTCCTTCTGCCTTTGTACAGATGTGTGTGCTGTAAGAGTTATTTATAGGATTCATTTAAATTCCACATTTTTCCCAGCGCATTTTCCACCTTCTTTTTCACAGTACTTACTTGTAAAATCAATACTCTCAAACAGCTTTACTTTTTAAACTCCCCCTACCTTCCTTTAAAGCTGTCTTAGAGGGCTCCATGTGTTTCCATGGAGCCACTTTTTAAGCAGATACAAACAAACTCAAGCACAAAAGTTCATTTTGGAGGAAAGCTGTTGCATACTATGAAGAGCCTAATCATGCTTGGCTGCTGCAGGTGCAGAGTTTAAAATGGAATTGTCAATATTCAAAACCTCTGGTGTATGTTTTTATTGCAGATATGGGTTCTACACCACAGCTTGATAAAATATCCTGGGAAAAAGGTCTGTTTTTAATACCTCTTTTCTTTGATATGCTGTTCCACAGCATCTAAATAACAGAATTATTGTTACTATTGAAGCACCTAAGCACAGGTTCCTGTCTACAGGGACAGGTTTCTGTGTCCATCTTAAACTACTTGACAACCTTGAGGGTTTAGAATTGTTGAGCAGCCTGCAGCATTCACTAAGCAGATGTGAAAGGGAAGATACTGGTTAGACTGGGAGCTGAGGCCCCAGAGAAATGTTTTTAAGTATTTTAAATCTAAATGAGAAAAATTAAACAAATTGAGGCAGATCTTGCTCTGCTGAGATGGTTGCTGGGGCTCCCTGACCAGCCTGCATTTCACTCACTCCAGGCAGTGCTTTGGATCCTACGTTTCCAGGGAGTGCTGAGCAGGTTGACAGAAATCCCTTTCCTTTTGGAATTTCCCTGTGTGTGTGTGGCACTGTCACAGATACCCGGGGATGGCACTGCCACAGGTCCCTGGGGATGGCACTGCCACAGGTCTCTGGGGATGGCACTGCCACAGGTCCCTGGGGATGGCACTGCAGAGGTGTCGTTGTTCCTCCCTCAGACCTCCCCAGCTGTTGTGTGGAGTGAGTTTTAATCAAGTCCCTCATGGCTCTGTCGATGTTTCTGTTGTGATAATCCAGGCAGGTTGGGGACCATGAACAAGATAAGGAGTTAGTGATCAGAGCCAGGACACTTGGCTGGGCCTGCTGGGTTCTGTCTTTGCTCTCTTTTGGCTCAGCTTTCAAAAAGGAGCAGCATGACCAGCTTTGTGTTTGCACTCAGAACGAGATCTGTGTCCCTCCCTTTTAAAGCTTTCTATTTCTGTAACACCTTTTATCCCCAATCTCAAAATGCTTTGCAAAAACAGTGAATTAAACCTCACAGCAAACCTGTGCTGTAGAGAAATGGGAGATCTATTATTTGTGATCCCTTTTCACACTAGTTAGAAACCACCCCCCCACGTTAAAGTCAGATTTTCAGCTGAGTGTACTCCCTGTTCAGACTCCAAACACCTGACCACAACTGTCCCACAGAAATGGCTGGGGAGGGAAATTTATCTTGCATTTCAATCTGAGCCGAGCTCATTTTAAAATCCCCATAGGTCAAAGGCATGTGAGGAAAACGTACCTAAAGCTGGAAAAACAATGAGGTAACATCATTCATTAAAATCACATGAATATTAATGATGAAGGATAAACAGTATTTGGAGGTTGCTGTGCAAAGAGGTTTATTCTAAATATGGTGCAGGAGATCCTTAACTGCTGTTCCTCCTTAAGGTTTGGCCTCTTCTGTTCAGAAATTCCCACATAATTGAGGAACAGTCACCAAACTGAATTTGACTCGTAACAGAACCAAGATTTCTCTTTTGATTTCAGATTTACCAAAACAGTGGCTTGACACTTTTTTCACTTCACTATAGATATGTGAGCTATATTCACAGTTGTTCCTCAGTGTGGGTTTGATTTCAACAGTTCTGGAATTCAGAGCTTGTCAAGCTCCTTTGCGTTATGACTTAATCTTTTACAGGAGGATCTCATGGATTTATAGCTTGCCTTTGTCTTAAAGATATTTTCTATTTTTCACTTTTGCAGAATTTCCTTTACTAATGCCCTTACCAAGAAAAGAAAGCAAATAGTGGGATTCTTACAACTCCTTATAGCATAACACTGGGAAAACTTCAAAGCACACAGAAGTGATTATGCTTGGTCTTTTTTATCTTCTTTTTTTTCTCTCTTTTTTTTTCTCCCTCCCCACATTTAAAATTGTATTTATAATTGCCTCTGATTCTCATGTTACTTCTTCTTCAAGCTGCCAAAAGTCTTCAACTGTGGTGCCAGAGATTCAATGGCAAATTTCTGGCAAACATCACAGAGCTTTGTTTTCAATGAAGAATCAAATCTAGTCTCTGATTAACAGGAGAATCTCTTTACTTGCACCATCATTTATGCTCAAAAGTCTTGGATTTGCTGTCATTTGCACATGGAAACATAATATTTGCATATTCAAATAATGCATTTGAATGTCTTATGCTTTCAAAACAATGCACAGGGTACAACACCCACAGTGGTCTGAGGAACAAACACACAGAATCAGACTAGTACCTGGTGAAGATAAAAATAGGATAATTATGCCAAATACTCTGATAGAATCAAACCCATTATTTTAAATCTGTGTTGTCAGCAGGGTCAGCCATAAAACCCTTCTGTGCTGTTCCACTGGCCCCAGTCCATCCCTCACGTAGTTCTGTCTGGGAGGAGACAGAACTGACACTGAACTAAGAGCCTGGCTGGGCATCAAAGTGTTTCAGAACAGCCCTGCTGATTGTGCTGATTCAAAGAATTAATTATTTTGCATTTGCTAAAATCAAAGCAAGTTATGACAGTAATGAGAACAGGAAAGAGGAGAAGAGGAAAGCAGAGGGTAGTAGGAGCAGTGGACATCAGCACTGGTGTTGGTTACCCCACAGCACAGAAATTGCTCCCTCAGACTCCCTCAGAAGTGCACAGACTGTGCACAGAACATCTCTGCAAAGGGGGCTTTGATCTCCTCCATGATCTGACCTGTTTGCTGTGTTTTAAGCAGGCAGTGGAAACACAGGACGTGAGACATCAGAGGCAGATGATAGGAAATGGTCTCGGAGCAGCAACCTGGGGAGAACACAGATATGCCCAAACGTGCCAGAAGTCTGTCTGAGACAAAAGCTGAGCTCCACGTGTCCTTCCATTAAGATGTATTGAAATATTGCAGGTCTTCTACTTTTTGTAACACAGGGTGAGAACAAACTTCTCTGCTGGCTTCCTCCTCTCCCTGCCCTGATGACCTGGAGAGGAACTTTGTTGCAGAGAGCAGAATTCTGAAGGGAAATTCATGTAGAACATGGTAAAGGGCTCAGAGGGGATCTTGGGTACACTGGGCTCTAGGCAGCTTATCTTGAATTTCCGTGGGCAGATAAGATAGGGGAACAGTTTTAAACTAAAGAGGAGAGATTTAGATCAGATGTTAGGAAAAAATTCTTCACTGTGAGGAGGTTGAGTCACTAGAACAGGTTGCCCAGAGAAGCTGTGAGTGCCTTGTAAGGCCAGGTTGGATGGGGTTTGGAGCAACCTGGTCTAGTGGAAAGTGTCCCTGCCCATGGCAGGGGGTTGGAACCAGATGGTCTTTAAGATCCCTTCCAACCCAAAACATTTCCTGATTCTATAAATTATTCTGCAAGGAACAGGTCACATCTGATCAGAAAGAAGGGACCACAGTCACTGACTGATCCGTGCTCATGTTAAAGTGTTTTAGCAGCTTGTGGATCTACTCAGTAAATCCCCCAAAGTACAGCTGTGGTTACAGGGAGGCATCAGCCTGGATACATCCCTTTGGGTTCTCTCAGTCTCTGTGAGCCTGGCAAAGCCCTCAGCCTGCCTTTCCTGTGTGTACCACAGCACAGGCCACAAAACCCTTCCCAGCACTGCAGATCAATAGGGAAAGAGCAAAAGCCACAAAGCACGACGTGCCTCAGGAAGGGAGGAGAGGAGATCAAGGGCAGTGCCAACGTGAATGAAATGTCCATGAAAGAGCGGCGTCATCGCTCGGCTTCCACGGATTAAAGGAACAATCGAGCAGAAGAATGAAAAGGCGGTGCCAAGAGGAAGAGCAAATGTGGAGGAGGGAAGAGGGTTCCTCTGGTTAAACCATTCCAGTCACGTTCCTGGCGCCCAGGCAGGAAAGCACAGCTGCTTCACATCTGCTGCAGAGCACTGGAGCTGAACAGGCACTAACACAAGGATTCTCAGCCTGTTCAGATGAGGTTTTTTGTTTGCTCTGGTATGGATACAATACTTTTTGTAATTAGTAACATGGAAAACTATTTTCTGATGCCACTGCAATAGCTGATTTGGCTTATAAATGTTTTCTCTCAAAGGTCAGGCCCATAGGGACTTACAAAGGCTAATTTTGTCACTAGAGTGTCAGACCTGATGCCCACCCTGAGAGACACAATAACCACTGAATTACACAATTGAAGTGTTTTATGCTTGTATCCACAAAAAACTCTGACAATTTTCTTTCATGTAGCATCTTGATTATATTTCAAGCTGTAAATCTCCCCAAGCATTTTAGGGCTTTGTGCCTAAAATGAGGCCCATATCCCTGGATACCAATGCAGTACAGAGACAACAATAATAATACAAGATTTCTTTACCTGATTTATAGTCTGTGATGCATATTTTGAGTATGGCACTGAAACCTCCAGTTCAGCTAACAAGTACATGGACATGCAACACAAACAAATCCTAAATCCTAGCTCAGCATCTCTGGATCCAACACCCAGCAACAACCAGGAGGTAACAGGAACTAATAAACATATAAATTGATGTGACTGACTTAAATTAACCCATTCACTGACTCTAGTGTTAGAGGGATCATATGTTTCAAACTCAGTCTCACTCTTTGTGTGCAAGTGAAGCTTCAGCTGGCATTGCTAAGTATTTTGCCTGCATGAGTTACATGAATGAAGACTTCAAAAGATAAGGAAAATACCAAATCAAAGACATTGTGTTACACAAATTAAAGCCTGGGACAGACCCCAAGCCCAGCTCCCGGGAAGAGTTTGAATCTGGGATTTTAGACTCACTGCTATCAGCAGGAACAGCTTTGAGTCTTCTGTCCTCTGCTGCTCCTCTCGTTCAGGAAGGTTCGTTTAGTTTCGTATGAGCTGATAATACACCTGTGTGGGTGACAAGAACTGCAACTGTGATAATTAAGGCAGAGAACAGCAGTGTGTTCTTCAGTTTAGCTCCACACTGGGACTGTGAGTTTGGGATGTCACAGAGCTGTCTGCACCTCACACACAAGCACTGGTGGATGCCTGAGTCTTTCAGACAAGCACACGAAAGATTTGACATTTCCCAATGGCCTTATGAATATTTAAAGCTGGAAGACCATATTGTTAACATTACTTGGAGTAGCAGACTGCTGTTTACTTTGAAGGTTTGGGACATGTTTTGGGGCTCTGTGTGTGCAGGTAGAACTGTAAAACAGGGAGTTCTGATCAAGTGGAGCAACTTTCTGTGTTTGTTGTAGCTTTAACTGCGTCTCAGCCATATGCCTTGTGCAGCATGTTGAACAAACACCTTTTTTTATAGTTCTTATATCTCAGGGGAAACACTGACAGGGCCACAGCAAACTGCTCATTCAACTAAATGTCGGTGAGGAGGCTGCTATGGATCAGTCTTTTGGAAAAGATTCAATGCCACTGTCTAGACAGAGGCAAGAAACAAGGGCTCCCTTTCCCCTCATCCCCTTGGAGCCTCATCACAGAGCCGTGCAAGTCTGCTAATTAATCTGGAGTTTTGCACTTCACCCTTAGGAGCTGCTTGCTTTAAAAAAGTAGGTCATTTGATTGACATGTATTCTTCAGCATCCTAATCTCCAGTGAGAAATGATGAAAAATGAGCTGTGCTGCAGGCAGACAAAACTGAGGGCTGCACAGAAACTGAGTGTTGGATTACATAAAAGGTTTAATAAGCCATAAACCACCAATCCCACATTAGGAGGAATAGGAATAAGGAGGAATAGTGCAGAAAGCCACATTTCTGCTGTGGTTGACAGAGACTGCTGTTATTTGCTGGACAACTTCCACTCAGTCTGATGGAACACCAGGCTTCAAGTAGTGGGTGTGTTTCGTTGGTGGCCTGTGACACGGGCCAGGCAAGAAATGAAGAAAACAAGGATAATACCTGGACATAGAAAGGTTTTGGTTGGGGAATGGAGCTCAGAATTGGAAGTGGTTTCTTACTAAGACACAGACTGCCCAGTTATCCTGAGAAACCGAAGGAGGAAGGGCAGTGGATGTTTCCAAGAATTGGGCAATATCCCAGAACTAATTGGTTTTGTACATTTAGAGACAGGCCTGATAGAACTGTGCACTGATGTGCCACTGGTTTAGGGGGTGTTGATGGAGTCCTGTTTGTATCCTGACTGCTCAGACACTCCCAAAGTTATCCAGGGGAAGGACCATGAGAGAGTGACTCTGGAGCAGTGTCTTCTGTCAGAGATCTCCTCATATCAGAGATGCCCAGATGAGATTCTCCATCATCTCCAGTGTGACTGTATCCATCATTTCCACTGTACTATAGTTCAGGAAAGGGATGGTGAATGTGCTCTAAAAGCTGCAGGAAACTCCCATTAAAAAGGTGTATAGTTCCCATCCTCTCATGAGGGACAGCTGGAGATTCCAATTCAAAGTGAGTCACATTTGTCCCTCAGTGCTGATGGAAAGGACATTAATCCTTTCCTTACCTGCCAAATGTAGTCACACCTGCACTCATGGAGCAGAACGTAGCAGAGAGGTCAGGGAAACCAAGATGTGAATATAGACTTTTAACTGAATATTTCAGTGAGAACTTCCCCTGAGAGAGGATAAAATGATCAGCAGTAAAACAACAGACTAACATTCTTCTCTTTTCTGTCATGGGGATGTTGATCACCTGGTTGCTAAATAACCAAGACTGTGTTAAGCTAAGGACTCCAAAGACTATTTGAGCAACTTGAGATTTTTTCAAAGTGGTTTAGGGGAAGTATGTAGTGAAATTCTCAATGGATATTGGCAGGCATTTGGGAGAACTGTTGAGCCAAGAGTGTGGAAAGACAAAGGGAACAAAATGGCTTGCCCAGTGACTAATTTGCACACCAAGACTTTAGTCTGTGCATTCCTGGTGTGTGTTGCAAACACATCTGTGCAGTCCAGAACATCCTGGCCTGAAGAGCATGGGAGCAGCATTGGATCTTCCCTCTACTTTTGGTAGCTGTGTTCCAAAAGATCAGGTCCATTATTGTCTGGACTACTGAGTGGCCAACATGTTCAGAAACTCCTATTGCTTTGGGATGCTCCCATTTGTGAATGCTCTTTTTCCCACAGCCTGATTTTCAGAAAATAGGAGCTGGGCTTTTGTGGAAAGAAAGGACCCTCAAGTCACCCCAGATTGTATACTCAGAAATAAACTGTGAGTCACTTAAAAATTATTCAGTATTTTTATGAGGTGTTTTTTTTTTTTTAAATCTAACAATATTGATATTATTAAATTTATACCAAATGTGTATTTGGAAATATTTCTCACTGATTAGTATAGAGACATCTTGGGTGTCACAGTGAATTCATGAGCGTCTGGTTTTCATTGTAGTGAGAAAGGATCCAAGTGAGACTGTTCACCAGTAAGAACTGAGCATCTGGGGTGAGGGGGGATCCAGGGTTCTCTCAGTGTTTCCTCTTGAATGACTCCATGCCTGGAGGTTTAATATATAACAGAGCTTTTCCTCCTCCTAATGCCAAAACACGAAATTATTCACAAGGTAGATTTTGTTCTGGAAATCTGTTTCTGAGGTTGGTTTCTAAGGTGGCATTATAAGGTGCTGCTGTAGCTTGTGGCCTGTTTGGGGCTATTTTTAAAACTACTGAAGAGAGTTGAAAGAAGACAACAGGGCAGTAAGGAAAAAACCTCTTTCCTCTGTGTATTCTGCTGTTTCTTCACCTTTCCTTGGGTGATTTTGTCTGCATCTGTGTATTTACTGTAAATTCGTAATATTATGAGGAAGAGTTATAAAATTATTTGCATCAGCAAACGAACTGTATGTCCTTTGGGAACATAAAAATCCTGGCTCTCAGTCTGTACTAATGCAGGGTTTAAAGCAAATGCAACCTTGCTCCAAACAAACCTAAGGCCTGGGTGTGTCCACGGGCACTGATTCTCCATGACCTTCCTTTCTTTCCCTAAAATCTCCATGCCCTTCCCGTACTCTTCCGTAGACCTTGTCTGATATTTCTCTTCTCTTCAGAATAATACTTCCTTGGAAGGTTTAGTCAGATCATGTTTGAGAAGTGTTTGAGATCCTTGAGGAGAGGTCGTCACTGCAAGGAGCTGAGCTCTGGTGACACGACTGCAAAATTTAAAGGGGGAAAAAAAAAGGTATAACTATGGCACAGCTAAAAATAGAGCCTGAAATTCCTCCTCGTTCTCAAGCCATATAAGGATCTGTGCATAGCTGTGTAAGGCAGGATCTTCATGCAAAAAGAGATGGAGTTTTGGCTGATTTACCATGGGAAGCATCATGTTCCTGTGTTTCCTTTGTGGAGCTAAATCAGAATTTTAAAGCTGTCAGAAGGCTGCTCTTTAAATTAGAGTAATTTATTGGCGTGTGTGCCCAAGAACAGCTACAAATGTAAACACAGGCACTCCCTTGGCTCTACCCACTGCACTTTTCCAGATCACTTCCAAGTGCAAGAGAAGTCTAATGATGAATGAGGCAACATTTCTCTGCCACTGACAATCAGAGGATTAATTCCTCTGTTCTAGTACCTCTAAACTGTAGACCAGAGCCTGGTCTTTGTCAAGAATTTCCAGGGACATTGCTGGCACTTCCAGACAGGAAAAATACCTGAAGTTTCATGTGACAGAATGGTGAGTGAACTTGACCTGGCAAATCTTGCAGGATTGTTTGGTAGCAATCCCTGCCAGTGTAAAATGGCAAACACCCACTGCAAGGTTCCCTAGAGTGGTTCTAGGACTCCCATCTGGTGATCCAGGGTTCCCTATTTTTTGGTGATGTTGGATGGAAAAGGTGCTCCAAGATGTTAACGAAGAGAAAGAGAAGTTCAGTTAAAGAAATCTCCTCCTGCTGTTGGCAAAGAAACATCGTAGAATCTGTTTTGTAAATGTGCAGGTTTTGTTTACACCAATTTTGGGACTGATTTGTATTTGGACTGAGGTCCAAACCACAGTCACATAATCTCTTTTTGCCACCCAATTTGTTCTCAAATGGAAAACAAATAAACAAGACCCCCAAACAAAACCCAACTGCATCTCTAGTTTCTGTATCCCATTTTCTATTTCTCTACATTTGGAACAGTGAGTCCTCATCCCCACACAGACCAGGCTCCATGGGCTCCAAGTGCTCCGTGGGTTTTCCTGCACTGCTCCCTCTCCTGTCTGTCTCCTGTGTCCTCTCTTTTCATTGCTGTTTTGGATTAACCCCAGCACAGAGCCGGGGATGGTTGTCATATGTTGTGTATCAGCTTAATAGTTCATCCTGCCTTTCATCATCCCCTCCTCTGTCCCACACCACGGGTCACTGGCATTCTTTTGAGGCACCAGTTTGCCTTTGCTGCTCCTTCTCCTTACCCATCCATAGGATTCCACTTGGTTTCCACAGATCTCTGTCATTTTAATGCAACAAACCCAGAGCTATTTTGGAGGGGTGGTCTGCTGTGGGATATGGAGGTACCTGTATATTAGCATTTGATATCCAAGAGTGGAAGGCAGTGGTGGATCTGGAGCACTGTGGGAGGTTGTGCTGCAGCAGCCTGGGCTGGAACCCTGTACCTATGGATTATTGCCATCATTTCTGTTTGTGTCCCAGCTCTGGTTTGGGCAGTGGTGGTGCCTTGGCCGTCGGGGAATTTTTCTGCCCTCTCTCTCTTTTCTAATTAAGAACATTTTCCTGATTTGGCGTCTGAATTTCAAACTGTGCTGCTTTGTGCTGTGTGTTGTGTTCCGAGACTGGGAGTGATTCCCAAAGCTTTCAGGGCACACTTTGCTTCTCCATTAAAATCAATGGGAAGGTGCTAGAGAGACAGGGAGCTAAATTGCTTTTAGTAGGAATTTTTTTTCTAATATGTTTTAGAATATGGTGACATCTCTTTTGCTCTGAACTTTTCTCTCTTCTGTGCATAAATCCTTTGCAGTTCTTTAGTCCTTTAATCTGTCTACTATTTTTATTACAATTCAGAAATGTTTGCAGGAAAGACAGGAGGGAATTATAAAGATCACAACTTAGTCAAAATGAGATCGGGATGTCAGTGGAATCTGAACACCAGATTTTCCAGCATACCCAGCTGAAAATACAGAACAGGGACAGGAATGTTAAAATAAACTTGTTCAGCTAAATCTGGCAATTTGGACTTCTACCTGCAGCCCCTAAACCTCTCTTCCTCTGTAATCTCCGTTTGCCATACAAAGGAATGCTTTAAATTAAAGCAAGGGAGAAGGTAAATTTTCCAGGGCAATCTTGTTTGTCTCTCCTTGAAGACGCCAAACCGATGACAAGAACCTTATTATTTGTACATGTATATTTAAAGTTGGTTTAATTAATGAAACCCACGGAGTCAAACCCCTAATCAGATGCACAGAAACAAGAAGCCGTTTTATATTTGAAGGGTATAGAAATGAAAGGTTTGCTTTCAAATTTATTTTTAAGTTGGTAAGATACTTGTGTGCCCATAATATCCATTTAATTTTGGAGTTTGGTCCGTAAGGCATGTTGGGACAAGATGAAAAGTAAATGTAGTTAAAGAGGAGGTTTCTTTTTTTATTTATTTTTTGTATTATTTGTTTGTTTGCGTCTGGTTGGTGTTTTGCCTTCTCTGAGTCTCCTTGGGGCTGCCCATGAGTTGGCTCTTGATAGTTCACCTTCTCCAATAGCACTTTCATATTTGCAGACCCTGGTTTTCCCGGCATGCCAGGAAACTTGGCCTTTGTGAAACATTTGCAAATATCCAGTGATGTGAAGGAGACTATAGGGCTTTAAATATTTCATTAATTTGCCAAGGAAATCTGGAAAACAGCTGTCTCCACTGTTTGTTCTTCTGTTGCTTTGCTTTTAATTATCCCCACCTCTTTTTAATGGAACATAAACTACCATTTCACAACTTTATAGGATAGACCACTCCACAGACAACTGCCGTGACATTTGCAGTCCCCCCGACTGGACCCTCTTTTTCTTCCAGATGTCTCCTGTGCAAACATTTCCAAACTAAATACTGATTAAAAACAGTTTAAGGAGCAAACACAAACATGAAATATCATTGTGGAGGGCAAAACAAGACTGGTTTGATTTCTGTATGTTTTTTCTGTTCCACGGAAAGGGAAGGATCAAGGTCCACAGTGAGACTTGTGTTCACGTGTGGGCTCTGCTGCCTGTGCCTTTACAGTCAGCAAGTGATACCTGGGACTCTTTTCCCTTCCACAGCAAGACAAAAAAACAACTGGGTGTTTTTTTTCCATGAGTGGGAGCAAATGGATAATCCAAAAATGTAGCTGGGCAAGTGGGAGGATGTGGATCCCAAGTGTGGTGTGTTGGCACTGTGGAAGTCTTTCAGCATATTGGGATTTTCTGTGTCAGATGAGTGGAAGAACAAGCTGCAGGTAAGGAACACACAGGAATAATGATGCAGATTGTTCTTAGAACAAAGCCAATCCTCATCTAGGCCTTGTCCTGCTTGGAGGCTGGAATTTGTTCAGCAGCTCCTTCTGTAATGTCTTTGTGCACAAGTAATTCAGGAGCAGGGTTTGTCTAATTGCTGAGATTTGCAGGATGTTTTTTTCCAGTCCCTGCACACTTACATGTATCATTGCAAGGGTAGGAAAAAATAAATCCACCTGCTTTCTGAAGCTGATGCAGAGATAGGAGATTACTGGTGACATCTGTTGTTCTTTGAACAAAAGAGTGAGCACAATTGCCTTTTAGCAGTGCCAAGCCTGGCTGCAGAGAGCTGGAGACCAACATCTGCCACAGCACAGGCTGAGCAGGGCAGCTGAGAGAGTGTTGACCAGTGAGGAAGGTGCTGTATTTCAAATAACAATGACCAGGTCCTTTCTTCTTTTTCCCTCTCTCAGAAATCACTGCGACTGAATAATTTTTCCACTCATTTTCCAAATGCTGTCCCAGAGGTATCTTACACCACAGGCTCAGGGCACTCAGATGCTTTTCCTACAACACTGCAAACCCAGTCTTCTCATTATAGTCTCTTCTCATGGACTCAAAGGATCATTTAGGTTGGAAAAGACCTTTAGTCAGCAGGATCTGCCTTTCCTAAACCCACACAGGCTGGGCCTGGTCACCTGCTTCTCCTGCACATGCCATGGGATGGCACTCGGGATGATCCGTTCCTTTGGGATCAGCAAGAAATAAACCCAGACAAACAAGTAACCTGCAGTGAAATTTCCAAACTGAAGGTGAAAATCACATGGAACAGTGAGACAAGTTTCAATCCTGACATGTCTCAACATAGTTTATGGGCACATTTGCCCAAGCCCCCAAAAGAGAAAAAAAAAAGAAAGAAAATAGTGCAAGTGGAGGATGAAAATTCTGGGAGCAGAGGAGGATCATTAATTTGCATAAATAACTGTTTCCAGAGTCTGGTTCTTGTGAATCTCTATTTCCATTATAAATATACTTTTTATTAAGTAAACATGAGGAAATGTTACTAAATGTATGTGGAACAGAGACTAAAAGGACAGGTTAGGAAGGTGTGCATGCTTTAGAAGTGACCAGTATGTCCAGAGCTTTCAGAGTGTAAACATCTGAGTATATTTGACTGTGCTGTTGAAGTAACCAAATCAAAAGGGATGGGACATGTGTCAACTTGTACCTAACAAACCTGGCAGGAGCCTGACCAGGGCAGGATACAGTTGGCTGGAAAAATAGCTGAGGGTCTTATGACACCTTTATGGCCAGAATGAAGAAGAACATTTTCCAAAACTGATTAAAACTCAAGTCAAAATGGGAAGCTGAAGGGTGAAATGTGGAGATTAGACAAAAAGGGGGGAAAAGTGATCAGGAAGGAACCATTTGTGGGGAAAAAAATGAGAATTTCTCAAGGAACTGTTGCTACATTCCTGATTTCTGAGGAGCTGCTTGTGTAACTTCTTCTGAATAACACCTAGAACAGGCACGATCAGAACATGATTTCACTGCAGTTGGCTCTATTATAAGCACTGTAATTTGGGAAAAGAGCTACTTTCACCTGAGAGTCTCTGAAACTGTGCTCCTAATTCTGGAATAAGATAGCTCTGGATCATTGGCCCTGCCAGGAATCATTCTGCGTGTGCAGAGTTAAAATGATTTCCATTTGACTTGTTCCCACGATGCAAATACCCACCTGTGCGTTACTGTGAAGAAACTTCTTTTCCGAGGCATCTCTTCCTATGGGTCTAATATTGATTTAATTGTGGGTTTTGGCATTACTTGAAAGCCTGAAGTGTTTTTAATAGATAAAATATGTTGTGTCCTTTATTTGTGTCAGCACTCCCTGGGGAATCTCACTATTCAGAATGTTTTCTTAGAGGCATATACATACACAAACCCTTGCAGACGTCAGTTCAAGCCCTGCACCCAGGGAATAATGACTAACAGACTTCAGACAATGAAGAATCCAATTTAAAATCCAAAACTGGATTATAAAAACCCTTCGTGTTCTTTGTAGATTTCTGTAACAAATGAACTCTCTTTGCTATTCCTAAATATCTAATTATATTCATATTTATGTGGGTTAGTCCCCAGGACCACAAGCAAAGCAGATTGGAAAGGCAGTTGCAGAGCTCCCATCTCCAGTTCTCCTCTTAGTTTTGAAATGGTGATGTTTGTGTAGCATGAGAACAGACACTTTATCAATGATGCCTCAGCCAATTCAAGTAACTTATTTGAGAACTGTTTGATTTTCTCCTTTCAGGCTGACTGCTCTGGACAGGGGCACTTTACAGATTATTTTGGGCGATGATTCAGACCATTGGTTCATGGTGTACTATGGCGTTTTTTTTTTGTAATTTGCTCAATGAAAGTTTATAGGAAAGGAAAAGAGTATTGCAGTTGTCCCATTTCCCTGGTCTTAAATCCACTTCTCCCTGAAGGCAACATATAATTCTGATTAGATTTTCAGCTTTGATCCGTGTTTCTATTTCTGTCAGGTGCCACCCTACCCCTATGTATCAAATATGGGTAATATCTGGTTTAGGTCACTTAATGTAAAATAACAGTGATTTTCCTACAGGATTCTAATCCTGCAAAATAGAAGTGTGAGTGGAAGGACTCTGGATTAGCTCCTTTTGTTTGCCTGAGATGTTGGAGTTAATGAAGTTGAACCTGTGTTTTGGGGTGAGCTCAGTAACTTCATGTCAGGGATGTTCCATGTTCTGTGTTAGACTGTGTTTGTGCAGCATGGAGCAAAATTACTGCCTTTCATCCAGCTTAACCTTCTGGTTTTACTTAGGTATATTGCATTTTGGCCTTTTGCCTTTTTAATTTTAAAAAATGCATTTTTAAAGGCCTGGAGATTTCTCATAATCCTGATTATTTATTTATCCTCTATGTCTTTTCCTTCAAAGATTTTACTGTTTTGCAGCCTGCAAATAAACTATCAGGAAGCAACAATTTTGCCATAAAACCCTAGCTGAACTAAATTTCATGTTAGAGATACACAAACAATACTGATGTTAACATTAAAATGCAGTTCAGTGCCGTTACCAGCACGACCATGTCATGGTTATGGTCTGATAGGTTTAACTTTTAAACTCTGCAGATTTTCTTCTCTTTACTACAACACCCACACTCCTTTCTGGTTTGCAGTGGGGTGGGACTGTCCTGCTCCTGTCCCCTCAGTGCCCCTTCACCCACCCCACTCCCATCAGCTGCCCTGGCTGAGGAGTGTCATGAATTTGGGGAAAGAATCCATGTCAGGCATATGGAAGTTTTCAGGCCCTGATGTGGCAGCGTGTGTTAAACTGAGATCTGAGAAGTTCACATGCAGCTCTGACTGTCTTTCCCTGCTGGAACAGGATCACTGGAGTGTGGGATCTGACCTGGCCCTCCCCACCCCCTGAGGGATGGAAAACCAGCTGAGGGGTTTATTTACCGCAGCTGCCCATGAAAGCTGGTTTAAAATCAACATCCAGAGAACAAGCCATGGGGTTCCAATGCAGGACAGAACCTACCAGAGAGGAGAGTATTGCTCTTGGACTGGGAAAACAACCACTCTGTTTAGCAAAGGGGTTTGAGGGTTTGAAGTGTATTTATTTTCCGATAGGAAATGACAGCAAGGCCTTTTAAAACTCTCTGAGACAGGTCGGCAGATACAGACCCCAGAGCTGTGTATTTTATCAAGGATGGGGCAATGGGAGGTTTAGTCCCATGTGGTGTTATTTCAGCTTTGGAATTGCAGTTTCTCCAGTTGTCTCCATATTGTACACAAAGTAATATTTTTTGTTCAAACTGACGTATTTCTTCAAAATCTTCTGCTTTCTGTAAAAGTTTTCATGGGAAGCCAGCTCTGCCTTGCATTCAGTGACCCGGGGAAGTTGCTGTATATACACACCTTGTCAAACAAATATGGCAATGCAGATGGCTTGGGACATGTAGGAGACGAACAGAAACAGTGAGAAACAGAAATCCCCCAATGCTGGATTGGGATTTGTGAAAACTCTACAGCATCTTTGGTTTTTAGAATGCTTTGCCACCTCTCCTCCGAAGGAACCTTGGACCTCTGAGTGAATTTATGGCCATATTTGTTTTCTCTCTATTATTTCTGGGCAAGTATTTTTTCCTCTGTAGAGGCGTGTTACTGCTTTTTGCTGGAGCTGAGTTTTCTGTATGAACAATCTTGCTTTAGCCATGCTATCCTACATTACTTTTTTTCTTTTCTTTTTAGATTCCTCCTGTCCCTTTTGACTCATCTGGTTCATTTTCAAGGCATCCTGTTTATTTTTCCAGCTATTTGTTTGTAATACATGTTATCTGACCTTTTCTGTCTGCTCTTTTGGGGATGCATACAAAGCTCTTCCTTTATTTGCATTTGCTTTTCCTTCTGCCCTCCACTGTGCCTCGTGTTCACCAGTGGATCCCAAGGAAAATGGGAATAAAAATCCACAAGGCCACAGAAGTTGATAACAAGCAAAGTTCATTTTCACTGTGCAGGTGTGGGATTCTTTGAGTCACTGCTGTTCTGGGAGTGCAAATCTTATACCAGGCCCAAAGAAACCAAAGGGCAAAATGCTGTTTTCCAACAAGCTCCAGTCTGTTTCCAATGGACTTACACTTTCTACCTGCTGTTTCACACTTTGATCATGTACTGTTCAGTTATGGAACACAACCCTTTCCCTCACACTTTGGGCCAATCTAGGGCAGGGCCTGATGCTGAAGTCATCCAAGGGCACATGGAAATGGATTGAAGCTGCCTCAGGGGAAGTTCACACTGGACATTAGGAAAAGGCTCTGCACTGAGCACGTGGTTTTTCACTGGAACAGGCTCCCCAGGGAGGTGCTCACAGCCCCAGCCCTGTCAGAGTTCATGGAACATCTGGTTGACACCCTTAGTCCTGTGGTTTAGTTGTAGAGGGTTCTGTGAGGAGCAGGAGTTGGACATGATGATCTTTGTGGGCCCTTCCAGCTTGGGCTGCTCCATTTCTGGGCTGGTGTAACCATGGCAGTAAACAGGAGCTTGATTCCAGGGCAGTGAGGGGAGGGATCTTCACAAGAGCAGGTTGACAGAGTACTTGCCATGTGTGGGACAGTTCCCAAGGCAGGAGCCTCGGGAGAATCAGCTCTGTTGCTGCTGGCCCGAATCCACGTGCCAAAACATTTCCCTGAAGAGAGCACACCCTTTGTAAAACATGCATGTTCTGAACAATGTTTGCTTTGAAAAGGCAGAGCACCATGGGGGGCAGCCTGTCCTAGGGGTTGTGTTGTGCTCCAGGCCTGGTGGGAGGGGGGTTTGGAGCAGTGTCCGAGTGCAGGGGAACAGACTGTGTGATGTTACAGAGATCCCAACCTTGTGCTTCACTTCCACACCTCTCCCCTCCCAGTTTTGCTGTTCCTGTAGCAGAAAGTGGAGACAGAGCACAGCCAGGCCAGGACTCCTCTCCACAAGTTGAGGTCTGTTCATCTCAGCAAGAGGAAAACTCAAAGTATCCTGATGACCATGGCCTTGTTCTTCCCATATTGTTCCTTCTGCTGCTTTGCTTTGATTATGGGAAGGCTCCAGGAAAGGAGTAGTGAGAATAGCTCATGGCTGTTATTTCAGCTGGGGAAGAAAATACCTAAGAAAATGATTTGGAAAGAAAAGTTCTATAAATTCACATGGTAATCCTTTCAAGCATGTGAAATATTTTTACTAGAATGGTTTTGTTTGTATTCTCTGCTTCAGCTGTTTCGATAGGGAAGAGCACTGTTGAACCTACATCAGTTGTGACTGAGGTTTCAAGTATCACCTTCCTGATTTCCTGCTACTGGCCCTTCTTTTTGGCTTTTATGTGATTGCAGTTCCAGGTGGTTGTATCAGGACCTCTGATTTTTTACTTCTGATTTAATGTTTTTAAAAAATAGCTAATGCTCTGACTGGGGACCTTTCACTTCCAGGTTTAAGAATCAAACTCACTGTAGCTGGAAGTGAGTATTTCATCTTTACCTGTACTTACATACAAACTCAGATTAACATTGCAACACTTTTTCCTGTAGTTAATATTAATATTTTTCAGCCCTGAAACCAAAGCACTTGTGATTTTTCTGCCATATGTCTTTTAATGAAGCCTTATTGTTTTGGGGGAAAATAAGACTTTTTTAAAAAGAAAGTGTCACGTGGTTCAACAAGCCTTTTTTTTTACCTCTGAAGAACTGTGTTACTGGAAGCTCTGTGAGGAGCCAGGACCTTTCAGTCACTGCCATTGGCATCAGGCCTTCCATAAGGGAAACCAGGAACAAACTCTTTTGGAGGGGAGTCTGTTCGTCTCCTCTGGTTCAACTGCTCCAGAAGGTTGCAAGATGCAGTGCAGGAAGCAGAACTGCTCCTTAAGAGGAATTGCTGTCCTTGTCAAATCTCCTTAAGGAAGTTTTTGAGGCTGGGAAAAAATATCCCACATTGGTACCTGGACACAAATCTATAGGAATGATTTATTCCTGTTAAAATCAGATTCAGTATTTTAACCTTGAGGTTAAACTCTCATTGTTTTTATAAAAGCATTGCTTGCATAAAGAACGGAGAAATTTAACCTTTGCATACTAGGTTTCTTCCCCTCAGCTTATTGTGTGAATGCCTTCCCATCAACTTCATCTGCAGTACATAGAAAATGCTTTCTGTTTAATTAGTTACACTCTTGCCAAAATTAATTTCTGTTAGCTCTATACATCTTCCTATAAATGATAAAACATCTGGTGGATACAGCAAAATTTATCCCAGTCCTGTTCTTACTTTGCTGTAGACAGAGATTAAATCTTTGGCAGGCAGGTCATTGGGGATGTTTGCTGTAGTTACTGACTGGATTTTTAATCACTGGACAAATTCTTTGCCTGTACAAACTCCTCCCTTCCCCAACTTCCAGGGCTGGTCACTGGGATAAATGATGTTGCCATTAATATGGCACTGATTTCAGTCCTGAGCAGACATGTTTCTCTGGTCAACACTTCATGTCACTGGAATTTCAGACATTCCTAAGGAAATGTGTGGCACGTGTGAGAAATGGGTGCAGCTCACTGGGGGAAAACCCCACTCTAAACACTTCCTTTGGAGCTGCTTCCTTTCTCTGCCCAGTTTCTTCTCCAAATCTCTCCCTCTGGGCTCCTGCACAGCCCCTTGCACAGAGTAACACAGACTCTTCACTGATGTGAACTAAGTGAAACCATGTTCTGAGAGTTCTGCTCCCACCAGAGAGCTTGTGTTGGTTTTTTATGGAGTAGAATAGAATTGGTTAGGTTGGAAAAGACCTTTAATATCATCGAGTCCAACCATAAACCTGACGCTACCAAGTTCACCACTAAACCATTTTCTGTGTGCCACTTCTACACATCTTTTAAACACCTCCAGGGATGGTCACTTGATCCCTTCCAACCAACTGGGACCTCCCCAGTAAGCCAGGACTGCTGATCCATGATTGTGAGTGGCTCCAGGAGCATTCCCACCAGCATCCACAGATCCCTTGGGTGGATCCCTTGTGTGTGTCCAAGTGGTGGAGCAGGTCACTGACCTGTTGAGAACGGAAAAGTGCAACACAAGAGTGAAGGGAACAGGGGGGAATTCCTGAGTATTTGATCAATGTTTACTGTTGGGTTTCTCAAAAACACAGGGAAGAGATTCCAGTGCTGAGGATGAACTGGTGCTTAGGCACAGCAAAAATCAATTTCAGCAGAAGAAATCTTGCCATGCACTGCTTTTTCCTGTTGAAAAGATGGAGGTTTGTTGGGAGAATGTTTTAAGATACTTGTCAGGATTAATGTTCTACACTGGTTGAAGGTTCTTGACAAAACCTAGCTCATGCCTGTGTGAGTGTCTGAGTGGTGCTTTTGCTGGCTGGGGTTAAACCACGGCATCATCCAGAGCATTTTTTGACAGAATGTGTTTTATCCATAAAGGGACTTTAGCAGAACTGTGTGATGGCTCACGAAACATGGCAATATGGAGAGTTCTAAGAGCCTGACTATTAAAAAAAGGACCAGACAACTTAGTGCTGTGGCAATCCCTTGGGCTCTGAGTGGGTGGTGTGAGAGGGATGGGTGATCTTTTAATGGGAATTTAATGATATACCTTCTAGAAATAATGGGAATCCAGAGACGATTAAGGAAGAGATGAGAAAGAAGAAGCATTTTGGTGAAATTTCCTCACAGAGAGAATGATTCATTTTGGGCTGTGCTGTCAAAAGGCAGCTATGGAAACTGCAGCTGTGGATGTATTAAATAGGAGTCAGGCAGGTGCTTACTGGAAAAAATGTTATGGATGGAAACAAGCACCAGGAGGAGTGGGAGGAATCTGCAGAACCAGCTTCCGTTTTTTAGTTACAGCAGAATAAATGTGTTATTCTGCATTTGCATTGCAGATACACAACAGTTCTCGGCCTCAGCAGATGCTTGGCTGCCATGGGTCTTAATGAACACGTGTCCAAGGGGCCATTCTCACCTTCCACTAAGGTTTTTTGAAAGGAAGGAGCATATTAAATGCCAGGACGAAGGGAACAGTTTCAGAATGGAAAAGGTTGAGTAATGGTGGTGCAATAGAAAGCAAAATTTGGCCCAGTTAGTTTCCTCCAGGAGGACAGTTTTTTCCATCAGTCCTGCTGGCACTAAGGAGTATCTCTGACGTGGGACAGTATAGCAGAAGTTCAGCCCTGCAGAGAAAGACAGGGATGGAGATGTTTGTTAGATGTTGGGGAGAAAAGCAGGAAACAACGGGGATGGCTCTGAGTATTTTAGGAAGAGGAGTTCAGAGGGCTTAAAAAGTTGCAGGCTGTTATTGGTGACATTTACCTTCAAAAGGGGAATCCGATGTTCTGCATCAAGGGACTTGTTGGGATGTGAGTCTGTGGTGAAACCAAAGAAACTTCCAAGAATGCTCCTGACCCAAACCTGCAGGTTGCTCTTTGATTTCACATCTCCTTTTGCTTCTCTGTCCTGGCCTCTTGGATTCAGATTCCATGTAACTGCAGATGTTGCCATTGGTTTCTGTGAACTTGTTCCTATTTTTGCCAGAATTAGCAGAGAAGGCAAAGTCACTGATCACAAAGGGAGACAATTTAGGTGCAAACCTCTAGAGATACTCCCTGAGGCTGCCACTGCTCTCTTTCCTGCTTTGGAGGCGTCAGTCCATTGACTCAGGGATCAGTCTGGATGCCTCTGGGTCATAACTTGGAATTAGTTTCCAGATTATCTCAGTGCAGTTCCATTACACCCCATTTCTCTGTGTTGTCCCACTGCCCTGCCTGCACAACAACAGCACAAAGATAGCCTCAAAATACAGCTGTAATAACAAAAGCCTCAAGGTTATTCCAGAAGTCCAGGAGCCAGACCCTCAGCTGGCTCAGATCAGCACAGATCAGTGCTCTGGAGAGACCCCAGTTTTACCCTGGATGAAGATTTGTCCCCGAGATTTCTTCGTGCAAATGGCACAGGGAGAAAGCTGCTGGAGGGGACTGAGGAGAAAAACATCCTGTTTTCTTTTGGGAGAGTTTAAGACTTGCTGACTCAAATGCCAGCCATCAGTTCATTATCTCCTGAATCCTGGGGATACAATTTGCTAGGTAAAAACCACATCTGTTCTTCAGCTCAATTTCCCCTCTTTGAAGGCATGTCCAAACTACCTTCCTAAATGTCTCCATAAAATTAGGTTTGGTTACATATGTTTCAGTGTGTGTTGCATGTTTCCATGGCACACTGATCTGCCAGATAAAGCAATCTGCAGCCTATTTAGTCTATCTTAAAGCCTTTTAAATCTGTCTCCTCTAAGCTTGAAATTCTCTCATTCCGGCATCCAGTGCTGTTGAAACCCCTGTGCCAATAATTCCTAATGACGTGTGTGTCTAGCCAAAGTAATTCTCCTCATTCAATTTGCAATTTTCCAAGTCAATCCTTTCAGCATTGTGACTGGAGCCATTTATTTTGCATTCTGAGACGTGCAGCTCCTAAACAAAATGATCCTGACTTTATAGGCGAAATGGTGTCTTATAATGAAGGGCAACCAAACCCAAAGTTTGTTTTGGAAACCAGGGCCAGTGTGATCTTTGCTTGCTTGCTCTCCTGGGCTTGAAGCCCTCTGTGGACACAAACCTCTTCCCTTAGAAAGGACAAAAGCAGAACCATTTCTCACTTTGCAGTGTATTTCCTCCCTACTCTTGTTCCAAGAACCTGTTGTATCTTATGCCATTTCTCATGTTTAGAAGCATCTGCAGTGACCAGTAGAAACTCTGCTGTCAAAATCTGGACTCCTGGTTTATAGAAGCAGCATATTCAGGGCATCCTGGTGGAAAAAAGAGGCCTTTTAGTGGTTAGTGGCCAACCTGAGCCATCTCTGAGATCTGTGATGGACTCAGGAAGGAAATTCTGCTAATAAAGAGGATTGCAACAAGATGGGTCTTGGGAGGGAGCTGAGGTGAAGATGACCAGGTGGGAAATGGGGGTTCTCATCAGAACAGAATCGGCACGCACATGGTTTTTATATTCAGGAACCATTATGACTGACATGCTCATTTTGCCCTGGAAAAAAGAAGCTTTTGATCCCCACATGAAGACAATTTATGTGAGCTCAAGAGGTTTTCCTTTGGTCACTGTGAACAAAAAGAATTTATAAGCCTCCCTCATTTCATTCATTTATTTTTGCCTGTTTTTTAATACCTGTTGAAGGAACAGATACATTTAAGGATGTTTATTTTCAGTTGGTACTCTGGATTGAAAAGCTTTTCCATCTGTTTCTGCCCTGCATTGGATATAACATTTTGCAGATGGCAGCATTTATCAGAATCCCACTGCAGAACTACTTACTGGCTTTGTGCCTGTGGAAATGGGCCGTTCATCACCTCTGGAACTCCACTGAAACTGGTGGAATGACACCATGGATAAATCTGACCCACCAACTCAAGAGCTTCCTGAAGTACCATCGTGTGCTCTGGGTGCAATGGCTGTGTCTTGGTTGACTTGTTTAATGTAAATATATTGAATTATATGTAGTTTTCATGATTACTGGTTTGCTTTAAGAACCTCTTGGTTCTAATTTTTCCAGTCCATGAGTGATTTAGGAACAGCTTTGCCATCTCAAATTGCAGCCACTGATTTGGATGTACAAGCTACTTAAGCAGGCAGACATTGTCTTGACTGAATCAAAGGAATGGTCAGTTTGGACAGTTTTTCTTTCTTTCTTTCACATATTCCATAAAATAGAACACCTCTACCACGTTGTTACTGTCCACCCCTCCTTTCCTGACTTTGTCAACATTCTCCCAAATTATGTGTTGCATAAATCCCTTGGGATGCTGGTACCAAATGCTGCCCTTAATCATGAGGCACCTTCCCTCTCTAGATGGTCTTGGTGATTTTCCTTGGAACAACTTATGGAGTCTGGGCTTAAGAGTCACAGCTCCACGTTCAGGTCTCAGGATCAGTTCCCTTTGGAACAACTGGTTTTCATTTCACTGTCAGGTTATTTCTCTCTAATATTTTACACACAGAAAGGTGCAGAGTGGAGAGCTGGAAATGACACAGGTCATGAGGACAAATAGCAGGTTCACTTAGGGAAGGAACATTTCCATGCTTTTTTAGCTTTCTGGGAAAAAAAATATTTTGGGACCGAGCCTTTCATGCCACCTTCAGCCAAAATGTCACTGGCTTTGGAAAGTGTGAAGAAAATGGGTTAAGAACCCGCATTAGTTAAGGGAGGCTGGAAGAAAAACAAACTTTGACTTTTTAAAGTAATTTTCCACCCTGCCCTGTTATATGGAAGGAGTGGTCAGGAGGAAAGGAGAGTTCCCCGTTGGAAGTGTTTGCCACAGCAAAGCTCAGAGCTCTGTTTGTGCAGTGCTGCTGTGGGAAAGCCCAGTTCCCATCGTGCTGAACATTTACATGAGATGACAAAATGAAGATTTAACTGCCACTTTTCCGTGGCCCTGCTTTTTCTCTCCCTTCCTTCATTTTTCTTATGCTTTGACAGGATTTGGGAAAGCACTTGTTTCTTCTGCTGTGATTTGATGGTAAGGCCCTGAGTGCCTGACTGGGGTCCCTCACTATTATTTCAGTAAACACTGTCAATAGTTGGTCTGATCAGCATGTCCTGGATGGCATTTTGGGGGAGTTACAGGCCAGGCTCTAGGATTACAGCTGTGAACCACTGGAGTGAGAGGAGATTGTCTCCTAAACGGTGCCCATCCAGGAGCCAGTGCTGGAGAGCACCCAGGCTGTTCTCAGGCAGAGCTGTGGGCTGAGAAAGAACCAGAACTGAAGCGCTGTCGGTGTCACAGCAGTGCCTGAGAGCCTCCTCACTGCTTAAGCACATCTGAGGCATCAAGATGGAAAAATACTTGAGAGATTTTGTAAGCTGTAGGAAAAGTTCCAACTATTTAGTGGAGTTAATGCTGAGCTCTTCTGACTCACAGCACTACAAAGCTGCTCCAGCCTCACTGCTCAGTCAATTAGCTCAGCCAGCACCCTTCCCATCAAAGTAACACCTTCTCTTCTTGCTCAGTTTTAAGATCTAATTCAACAACTTTAATAACAAGAATGCACAAAGCTGTGTTCTCTTCTGTACCCAAAGGTTGCTTCCATGTTTCACCTTACCCTACTTGCACACTTCCGTGTTTAGGTTCCCTTCAACCCGGAGTTTGGAGCCTGTGCTAGAAATCCGAGTCCTTGCAATCAAACCAACTCAGTTAATATTTGCAGTCCTCCAGAGGAAATACAGTGCAGGGATGTTTGTTTGGGGTGGTTCTCAGGATCCGATGCTGCTGTGGAGGGGCTCAGTCTGTGTGACACAGCCAGGGCAGCTGCTCTGCTGACTGGAACTGCCCAGCTCTTCAGTCTCAAAGCTGCAGCTGCAGGGGCTGGACTAAAGTCCAGGGGGTCTGCAACCCTCAGCCAGCCCTGCATCCCCTTGGGATGTGTTTCACCTCTTATTCTTAAAGCACCATTGTGCCTGTAACCTTCACACCCACCCTGGCTCTTGGTTTGGTCACCAAAGTTGTCTGTGGGTCTTTTGAGTATATCCTTGATTCCAACAGAATTTTCTCTGTGTCAGTAGCTCTGTTAGCAATTTTTTGGCATTGTAATTGTTGCATCTATCTTATTTTTGTTTTTCTAATGATTAATTAGTCAATTATATGAAATTACCATTTGCAATTAAAGCATAATTTAGAAAAAAACATTGAGCACATAATGCTCGTTTGTCATTGAATTGCTTGTAACTCAGGCTGTTGTACAGCAAGGTGTTCTAGTCTGTACTTTTGCTGCTGGATGAACAACAGGGGTGAAAAACCCCACCCTAACATAGTGCTTGGAGTGACTCAGTCTTGTCCTTCAATACTCACAAGGAAAAGGACTTAGATTTGCAATTTATGTTGGAAATAAAGAGCATTTGGGCTTGGGGAGGTCGATGCCGCTCTGAGCTGAACTTTTGTTACGTGGAGTTGAAAGGGCAATGGATGTAACTGAGTGTTATTTAAACTGTCACATAAAATGGAATCTAAAATACGGTACCTTGAAAGTTGTTTCTGTTCTGGAAAGGGAAGGACGAATCAGTTATTGCCTGGGTAATTGTTTAGTTATCCATCAGATTGCTGCAAACTGCATGTGTGTACTTTTCAAAGTGCTTTGGTGTAGACAGACACAAACCTTTGCTCCTGAGGAATCCAATGATTTGCCCCCTGGGAATTGCTGGGCTTGCCGGAGTTCACTTAATGACACTGATGGGTCAATTCTCTGCCAGAGCCGACAACTCATCTTCATCATCTTCTCAACTTCACATCCACTAATGATCAGTCCTCATAATGAAGGCATTTTTCACCCTGCCAGGAGTCACAAGGAGAAAAATTGATTGACAGAGTTATCTGGATTGTAGTAATTAAATCAGGGCAGACAAATCCCTGCTCTCATTATATTTCAGACATGTCTGAACCATGAAAAACAGAGCTGAGGCTGATTTGCTTCCTGCAGTTCAAAATGTGGCATTAAATGCTGTGTATGATGTATAGGGTTACAATACATGAATGTGAACAAATTAGAAAAGGCACAAGTGGTCTAAATATGAGTGGTAGTTTTAACCATCTTGAGTAAAATGTGTATATCAAATGTCTGGAAAAAAGCCATTAACGTGTTTTGGGAAATGAACCTGAAAGGGTGCCGTGCTTCCAAGTGTATCCAGGCTTCCTGACACCCAGGAACAGCATTTGTGTGTTCCAGCAAGGTACCAGGGATGGCAGGTGGAGACAGAGACACCAACAAGTGACAAGTTGGACTGCAGAGAACAGGCACAGCCACAGGTTCAGAGCTTGCCCAGCCAAACACAGCTGGGGGGGCTCTGAGCTCTCTGCTTTGCAGAGAACACACATTTCCACTGCAGGAGCCAGAAGAGGATTTCAAATACTACTGGAATTCTTTTGTTGGTGAATTGCTTATCGTGCAGCACTTGCCTTGGAGGAGGATTTGTGTGCAGATGTTCTTTGGGTGAAGCTGCAATCTGGATTCAAGAGTTGTCCCTTGATTCTTTTCAAAGAGTTTTTCTTCCCTCAGTTTGTGAAGCTGAGCCATTTTTCAGATACTGTAAAATATTGTACCCACTTTAAACAGAGGAGGCTGCATGAACTTGAATTAACATTACCCAGCTAATTAAGCTGATTTGATCTAGTTAATATTGGCTATATAAGATGTGCTTTTAGAGAGAGGCAGATTAGGGTTTAAAGCAGGAAAACTGAGTAAGGAAATCTGGTTTCAGTGGGATAGATGCTCAGATAATATAAATTGGTGCAAATTCACTGAGCTCAGTTTAAAGCCCTGAGTTGTATTTAAGGGATATCTGGCCCACTTATGATGCATTTTAAAACAAGCCTTAATAATTCAGAAATGCAGATGACAAGTTGTGCTGGTTTTGGCCTGGAATTTAGGCAAGAGTGTGTCAAGCAGAAAATCCTTTCAGAAGGAGTGAAGATTTTGGGGATACAATGCCCATTCCCTTCACATGGCTGATTTTGTGGGTCCTTCCATGGGTCCTTCCAGTTTAGCCTCACGAGTGATACAATCCTCAGCTGGAGTCTGATATCCAAAGCAGCATGGAAATGCTTCGCCTTTGGTTGTTTGGGTCTGTAGGAGTGCTTATGACTTTCTGGATCTCAGCAGATACTGTCAGCACTGAAGAAAGGTTTTTAATTTATTTCTCTGCAGTGTAATGTTTTGCAAGACTTTAGTCATTCCTGACTTTCACATTTTTTCAACACAGGACTTTCACATTTGATATTACAGGATGTTATGTAGGACACTCAGATTTAAAAACAATCATGGTTGGGGTAAGATTCCACTGCTATTTCTCACAAACTGTTTTGCCTGTGAACTTTGATCCAAATTGACAGAAGTTCTTCTCTAAACCTTTCCAAGCAGGGTGTTAACTGGAGTAGGGCACTGGGCTGGGAATCAGGAGATGAGGCTTAACTCTCAGTCACTGAAATTGTGGAACAGCCAAGGTCCACAAGAGGCCAGGAGAACAGCAATTAAATTCCCTTCCCAGTGCCCTACAATGTGACTGAAAAAATAACTTTTAAACCACCCTTAGCAATTCTTTTCCCACTAAGAATGGTCACCTGTCAAAAAAACAAGCCCCATGTTGAGACAGTTCTGGTGTTTCATGGATATATAGAGAGAGGTATCCACAAGAAAGGTGTGGAGAGGAAAGTACCATGGGAATTTTGGTTAAATCCTGTTTGATGCTGGCAACCTTCAGCATTTCAAAGAACTTGTCAGTTTGATTTCTTTTTGTGTAAGACACATATAAACATTTAATATCTGCTTTTTAGTGTACGTGTTGTGTGAGTCTGAGATTGAGGGGGGATCACGTGAGGGTGACCTGCCCGAGCACCCGTGTTTGGTTACTGGGGTTCTTTCTTCTTATGCTCCCTGTCAAAATATTCCAACTTCAGAGCCAAGGGTAAATCTCTGGAAAAGCTAATGCTACTGTGGAAGCTCTAATTTCCATCTTGAGCAGGTTGAGCATCTTAGGAATGACAGCTGGCATGTCATGACAGTTTCTGTTGATGAGTCCGTCTTCTAAGAGCCTCATTAGAGTTTTCACTCACATCCAAAAGGATTCTGGGAAAGAATTGTTCTGATATAAGTCCAAGAGATGTACACATTGCAGTGCTACAATAGATTTGCCCTGTCAGTGTCTGTGGAAGGCAGATTCCCTGCTCTTGGCATGTTGACATCCTTCGTTACTGTCCGAGGGTTGTTGTTAAAACACTCCCTGCCCTTTGTATCAAAAAGGGGTTTAGGATTATCCTTTTTGGAGAAGTGCTGTAGTGTAGACTGCTAAACTGCCAGTGTTGAGACCAAATTTCACACTGAGGATGGGAAAGTTTGTTCATGTGGAAGTCACTGTGTGAACATCTGGGGCAAAACGTGGGAGGGGATCGGAGAGAAAAGATGGGCACTGTAATTCAGGACACAGGGGGTGGATGTGCACCTGGGCTGAACAGTCAAGACTTTCATTGGACTGACCTAAGGATGTCTTTAAAAAGGGATAATAACCTGGTGATAATGAGGGAGAAATCCAGGGTCATTTGGCTAGAGTTTGCAATCACACTCACCTGCAGGTACTAGGGACAGCTGGGCAGCAGAGGTGCTGTGTAAAACAGAAATCACATTTTACATTTACTTCAGTTATTCTTTCCTGTGTTTCCAAACAGACCCTTTGAAGGACTAGGATGTGCTGCCTCTTGTTTGGTTTCCATTCATCCCATGGGATATTTGACCTTCTCCTGTCAGTAGAATTCCATTAATTCTTTTTCCTCATTGGCTTTCTCTGCTTCTTCTCTGCCCACTCCAAAAGGTCAGCTACAGCTACTCCCTTTGGCACAACAGAACCTGTGAAAGTGAAGGATAAGAAGATTCTGGGAAGCAATAAAGTTATAAGATTTTTGTTGTAAACGTTGGCACTGACTTCCCATGTGCAGCAGTGATCAGAGATGGGGACAGCAGGAGTGGAGAGCGAGATTAGACTGCAAAGCACCTCCCATAAACCCTTCTGTAGAACCTTCCAAACATAGTGGAACAACAAACAGGTCAGGGGAAACAACTTCCACAACCTTAGCATGGAAAGGGAGCCAATGAAATCTGCATTTCTCCAGGTGCATCCCGGGAGTTCCTGCTCCTCTGTTCCCCATTCCTTGCCCGGATCCACCCGGCCTCGCTTTGTTACTGTGACACAAAGAGGAGGAGAAAGGGTGCACTGCTGGGAGATGGGAGACAGCATGTGGCTCCCTCCCAGCCTTCCACATTCCAGAAAGGGATCTCTCATTTGATGAAGATCCTTTTTTCTGTTTAGTCATAAACAGATGAATCCCATAATAGCCTCTGTTTCCTCTCCTACAGGAGGTCTGTATGATTAATAAGATCTCCCTGTAGTGAATGCCAAGCCAAACAGATGAATGCAAGGCGCATCTGCTGTAGATTAAACATTTGGAAAAAACATTTTATAAATATTTTTTTCCACAACAACATATCCATATGGCAGTTAACTGGGGTATATATTTAAACCCTTGCATGTACAGTATATCCCCATGCATATGTATTTAATATACTTATTAAATAAGTACTTATGTTGTCACTCAACAGATAGCTTTTTGATATGACTTTTAATCTCTTCGAGATGTCAAATCAGACTGTTTGAAAGGACCACATGTGCTTTATCGAGCAAAACATGACAGGACACTGCTTCTGAGTGGGTGGGTTAGTGGGAAGCAAATCTTTTATTTTATTATTTCTCAGAAACAAGGATGTGTAAGATAATTACCTGGTTAGGATGAGGTAAGTTAAAATAACTTACACTGAATATGGCTGGAGAGATAAGGTTGTCCTGGGTACCATGAAAACAGATCCCGAGGAGACAGGAAAGTTAAACTAATCTGATATTTCTTAGCTGAAAATCCTAGCATATAAATTTAGCTTTACTAACTTCGAACCACTGGAATTATATTTCATTATAATTAATATTTTAGATTTCCTTATCTAACCAGAATGGGTTAAGGGACTTTACAGAAATGAGAAAAAAGTAATTTTTTTTCTAATCCTTATTGATAATGGGGGATTTATTTTTTCTTTCTGAGTCTCTGTGTCTACCTTAGAGGACTGGACCGTAATTCTGGATTGATGAGAAATGAAATCTGACAATTTATCTCAAAATAAAACCAAACTCAGCAAGTGAACATTATCTATTTTAGCTATTGGCACTCTCACATAAGTCAATCTTGTCTTTTATTATGTTGTTCTTGTAAAACTCAGCAATATTGTTGTAGGCTGATTTTCTGGTAGACTGGGAATTTTGGATTTACTTGTCCTGAAACTGAAGATCCTGATATGTGATTCAAAGAACCCGATTCCTGAAATGTTTCCTAAGACTTTTCCTACCCGGTCTTGCAGCCAAAAAGAGGAAGAAGTCAGTCCTTGCAGATTCCAGATGTGCTCCTTTGCTGTCTGGTCGAGGCCTGAGACCCTCTTTGCGTGTGCACGCGGGAAACTGGGGCACTTCTGCGAGGAGAAGGGCTCTGGATGTGCCAGATCCTCCAGGAATGGCCAGTGCCTGTCAATCCCTGTCTGTCTGGGCTCCGAGGGTGCAGATTTCAGACCTTGCAGCACCAAACTTGCAACCAGACGTGACGTTTCTTTTACCCAGATTGCAGAACAGAGGAAAATAATTGCCTGCCTTTGTGTTTCTCACAGCCCATTAGGTGCTTTGCCGACTCAAACAGGAAAGACAAAAAGCGCCTCACGTTCAAGGAACTTGTAATATTTGTACTCATTCCAGTTTCAGACTTTGCTGCCTAAATGGTTTGTTTTCTGATGTTCTTGCCATAGTTTTCCAGACACTTTTCTGAGTGTCCTGAGGGCAGGTGGATTGAAGGTGGGCAGTTCCCTCACTTTTGAAATAGTGCCTTGGTGACTCATGGCTCATTCTGCTTTAGAGACTCATTTTTTGATGTCCTTGCTTTGCTCCTGAACTGAAAAATGCTGCTTTACTGTTTAAGAATTTTTAATATTTTAATCAAAATGTCTGTGAAGTCTTGGAGCAAATCACTGCACAAAATTTTCAGAAACCTCTTAGAAATGGTGGGGAACTGGTGGATTTGATCTGGAAAATCTTAGAGTGGTCGTTTCTGCCTCTGGGTTGAAAACAAAACACAGAATGTGAAGCTTTCCTGAACACATCTCATTTCCAGAAGTGTCTCTCCTCGGAGTCCTGGTGTGAACACTCAGTAGCTGTTTGTGGTGTTCACAGCAGGTTTTTTCCTCCATGTGTCAGAACCATACCTTACATTAGTTTGCAACTAGTTTTAGTTAAATGAGTTTAAAGAAAGCCACTCTTACTGTGCTTTAGCAAAGGATTATTTTAGACTGGTTTCGATTTGTTCCCACTGAATTAGATTTAAATTGATATAACCTAAGTTTATATTGATTTAATGGTGTCTCAGCCCTTCGTACTGGTTCAGTAGAACTGATTTGTAGTAAGTCCTCATGAATCCTGGATTCCAGAAATGGGTAACTCAGCTCTTCCAGAATTACCGTGAGGCTGCAGGACCTGGAAGGCTCCGAGCTGGAGAATTCCCTGTCCAAGCACCCTCTGCTCACCAGAGACAATAAATGCTGCCAACACCTCCAGTGTTCCAGTCTGAACCTCCCCTGCACGTGGGCACACAGTCCATCCGAGCAGGGAGCTGGGATCATTTCCCTGATGCTCCCACAGCATTCTGGAATAATATGGCAAGATCATTGTGCAGGGAGAAGGTGCCCAGACAGTCCCTGTGGAGGCATCAGTGACATCCATCAAGGATTTGCTGTTCTTAAAAGGCAGAGATGGGTGTGCATGGCCAGTTTGTGTGGGCAGCCTGGCATCCAGGGAGCTTGCAAAGAGCTTTCTGCTGGATTATTCCTCTTTGCTCTCCCCTACCAGTGCCTCCCACAGTCTGACACGATTGTAGGAGAAGACAGGGGGATCATCATGGCAAAGGAATATTTCCTTGGGGAGAAGAAATTTCTTGTTTGGTTTTTTTTTTTGCTGAAGAATGGCTTCTTTAAGTGATATAAGGAGGGTGAGATGGGTTGGCAGACTGAATCTTTATTTAAAATTTTATTTAAAACTTTTTAAAAACTGAATCTCCGTTTAAACCGTTATTTTCAGTTGGTCCACGTCAGGGGTGAAATGGAGTTGGGAAGTTGCTTCCTGAGGTGTGGATTTCCTGAGCAATGGGGCAGTGCCTGATCTCTCCTGTTGGCACTAACCTGTGTGAGATGTGGCTGCTTAATTGTTCAACACCCCCTTCTCTCCCAGCTAGAGTAAGACTGGGTTTGCCTCTTGCTCTGAGCCCTCAAGATCATCACAGGAATTCCTGGAGGTTTGAACAGCCTTCAGTCCTCCTCCTCTTTGCCAAAATGCCAAACCACAGTTACCAGCAGACATTATAGTAAAAAACACTTTTAACAAGAAACTCCCAACCATGAGAAGATATTTTCTAGGAAAATGTTTTCTGTTTCGCCATAAAAAGGGTTGTTGTTGGAAATACAAACCTTCCTCATTAGAGACAGCAGTTGGAGAAATATAAAGTGTTCTGCTTGTAGGACTTCTTGTAAAAATAAAAATACTTTTTATTGACAAAAACTAAGGAAAAAAAAGCACACCATGTGCTCTAATGATAAACAACTGCTTTCCTGTTCATGTGGAGTTCAAACAACAGGCAGGATGCAGTTTGGCTGCCTATGGCTGAGGACTTTTAACTTCTCTGCTTGGCTGGGGATCCAATGCAAACAGTTTGCTCTGTCTAAGGTGAGAAGTGCATCCAGTGAATAGAAACAATTTTGGGCTGGGAAAGGGAATGACGAACTTTAATCTGCAAATGTCACTTTAAACTCTCTATGTGAGATACCCGTGGTTCTCAGCCAGTATGTTTCTGTGATTTAGCTACATTTCCTGCCAGATTATTCAGCTATATACAGATCCCTTGCTCCTGCAGTGTACAAACCTGAATAATAATTTGAGCTGCAGAAAGCCCTGGTGACTCGCTGGCCTACTTTGCTGTCCCAGGGGGAAGAGCCACTTCTCTAATTCAGGAGCCATGGCTTTGGCAGATGGCTCTATTTACTCCATGAGCAGGTCAGGACAAGAGGAAAATGGAATGTAATCCAACAGTATTCAATTAAAGGTAGCTCTGTGCAACTGTACCTAAGTCACTGCTGTCAAATCCTCTAGGGAGTGTGTTCATTTGTTAGCCTTGTTTCCTAAGGAAATGAGGATGTCTGCCTGTCTGCCAGTCTGTCAGATCTGTCCTCTCCAATTAATTTATTAATCTCTTTGCCATTGTCAAGGAAAAATGGCCAAAGAGAAGGGTTTTCAAATGCACAAAATTCCAACAGAGTTGACAGAACTTGGCAACTGAGACAGAAGGAGATCCAGATGATCTCCATGGAGGGAAAAGCAGATGGAAGCACATCTACCCATTCCCAACCTGGGGAGCAGATCAGACCTGTTGGTCTCAGCAGGCACATTCTGCCTCACCAGGCTGAACCAGGATAGTCCTACCCACCCATCCACACAGCTGGGAAATGTGGGAGCACACTGGGGGAATTATCTGCAGAGGGCAAGATGTTAAAGACCTAAGAACAGATAGAGTAAGATAAGACAGAAAAGCTCTTAGAAAAAAACATTTGAAAAACCAACCAAGCAAACATTCCAAGTTCCCAAAAAGTTGAACCTTGTGTGTATTAAATTTCATCTCTGTTTTGACTAGAGCTTGAAACTGGTTTTGGAACCATATGTAAACATTAGTATTATTATGGCTTTTTTAAGAAAAATATAATTTGCTTCAGTTTTCTTGGAACTGAAAGCACAGGGAGAGATGGTAGAGCAGGTTCAAGTTCCAGCTGATTATTGGATTCATTAGAAATGGGCTGTGTGAAGCAAACAATGCAGGCAAACCCTGGAGGAAGCAGGGTGAGAGGGTTTGGGCTCTTGCCTTTGTATGCTGTCCACCCCCCCCCAGCAGATTAGATATTTGGAAGTATTTCCAGACATTTTTCATTTTGTTGGTAAATAGGCATGCACTTGTTCTGGGATTTCAGTCCCCAACTGTTCACTTTATCCAAAGGAGAAAGGCAAAAACATAAGTGAAGCTCAAACAATAAAACCTCAGTAATGGGTCAGGCCAGTTATTATTACATGATTTCAGGCTTGGAAAGGTCACTTATGTTTTCCAAGTTGGATTTATTTTTTACACTTATTTGTAATATTACCTCGCTGTGTTTCATAATGTCAGGGAAAATGTCTAGTTTCAGGCCTAAAATGTCAAAGCAGCATTTACAAAATCACTCAGCACTGAGCCAAATGTTTTTCTGCTGGAGTCAGTGGTAACAGTCCCATTTGCCTTTGCAGGCTCAGGGTAGTGCTGAATGCTACAGAAACCCACATTTATTACCATTTTTGCAGGCTGCACTTCTGCACGTTCCCCTTCCTTCTCCTCTTCCATGGGCCTGTTCCTCTGTGGAAAGATTCCTGGCATGAAAGATAAAAGCATGACAGCTCTGAGTCCCGGATTCACTTCCAGTCCTTCCTAATGACCACAGGTTGAACCATGGAACTGATTTGTGCCTCGGTTCACCCCTCAGTGACACCCAGAATCCCCAGCTCACAGTCCACTGATGCCTGGGAATGACAAAGCTGCTGCTTGAGCAAGTGCCAATTATCATGGAATATTATATTCTGGAATAAACTGTTCCTGTAGCATTGTGAGAAGTAATAGAGATGAAGTTGATGCAATGCAGACACGTCTCCATCTGTGCCTCCATGTGAGGGAGCTGTTCTGGATACACCGACTGCCACAACCCAGAATTCCCTTAGCAAGGAAAATCAGGCTTAAAAAAGCTTGATAAGAATCTATTGTTGATATACCCTTCCAAGTGGCTTTGCCATTGGCTTTGCTGTGATGCAAACAAAAAGGGGGCATAGAATAAATAAATTTGCTTTTCAAGTAACTCTGATTCAAAGTTAGGTGGGCTTTCTAATGACTCCATGAGCACACAGTGAAACTTCTCTGCTGCTGGAGTAGGTAGGACATGCCCAGTGCCATATTCTTAAGGATACCTTTGTTTTGCCTGCTCTAGAGATATCTTATGTCTTCAGCTGTGAGTACTGCCAGATAAAAAACCTCTTAGCACTGAGATTCTCTAATCCTCCAGACAGGATAAAAAGCCCCCATATTCCCCTGCCGTTGTCTGCCCTCTCCTGTGCCTTGCATTACTATCACATCAGCTTAGAATTAGCTGATAAGAGGAGTGTGCAGTAAGCTTGTGCTCTCCACTGCTTCTGTATGGCAGGAATATTTCCTTTGACTTGTATTCAATACCCTGGTTTATGAACATGATCGTTCTTCCTACTCAGCTGGTTTCCTGCAGAGAATAGCTGTGATTTAAGAGTAGGAGCCCTATATTATACCCTATAAGAGAGTATGGGCCCTATATTATACCCTATAAGAGTATGGGCCCTATATTATACCCTGTAAGAATATGAGCCCTATACTATACCCTATAAGAGTAGGAGCCCTATACTATACCCTATAAGAGTAGGAGCCCTATATTATACCCTATAAGAGTAGGAGCCCTGTATGGGGGTTTCTCTGATGAGTGTTTGGTAGCAGAACCATCAGGAGTGTTGTTCTTCCCCCTGGATTGATGTGTGGAACTGGCTGAAGCAACTCAGACACGTCATGGGCTCCCAGAGGACCTGAAAAATTAGAATTCCTTCTAGAAGAATATTCCTTCCTCCTGTGTGGTATTTGTAGAAATTCCTCTGCTGTGACATCTGGGAGCAGGAACAGAGAAAGGGTTTGGCCTCAGGATGATGAAGCAGCAGCAACAAATATAATTCTGGTCCCGGAGCACTGATTTTACTGAGGGCTTTTTTTCAGTCAGAGTATCCCAAATTGTGATATCCACTTATGGAGGAAGATGGGATTGGTTGTTCAAGATCTTGGATCTCACTTGAGTGATCAGGGAGATTTCTTTAAGTTATTACATGTTTCCTCTTGGTTTTTTTTTTTAAATAACTGTTTGAGTTGTAACTGTCCTTTTTTAAGGACATGATCTAGGAGAAGGCATGAATTAGAACTATGTACATGTAAGCTGAAGCATTAATTAATTACTTCTGAAAAAATAATATCAGTTGATATTAATACACATTTATTAACTGGAGAAGGTAGGGAGTCAGAGGAGAAAGGGAACTTTTTTCACTGGACAAGATTAAACCTAAAACTGAGTAGAGAAAAAAGAAGTATCTCTGGCTCCTCCTGTTCTGAGTTCTTAGCCACAAAAAGGTATCATAATATTGCAAAGCTATGGCCTACAAATAATTAATATTGATCCTGTTAAAACTTCTGTAAATGTTCCAGTTTACACTGAGAGTGTAGTGAGTACTGGCAGGACAGAGCTCTTGGACAATAAAGCTCAGCAATATTAACTTCATGATTTGGTTTTGCTGTCAGATGGTCATCATTTCACTGAATTTGGGACTGCAAAGATCTAAGGAAAGTGTGGGTTGCTCTGCTGTCCTTCACAGCCTCCGACATCCTGTTGCTCTTGGGGCAGTGGGAAGCTTGTGGGAAGCTGAGCTTTATTTAAACAATATTTATGACATTACTAGAAATAGTCAAATTATTTTTTTTAAAAAAAATCATATAGAACATGGCAAAATCAAATGAAATTAAAATGAAAAATACCCTTTAATTTCAGTCTGTACAATCAGACGCAATAGTCTGTGTGCAAATGGATTAATGTGCCAAAACCATAACTTGAGGCTAGAAGTGTAACATCCCTCAGTAAATTAACATCAATAATTATAAGCTGTAAACAGTTGCAGATATAATTAAGATTTGGGGCCCTGGGGTTGTACAAGCCCTGCTGCAGCTGATCATCAGACTCTGTGATCTTGATGTTGGAGTCCCCTCAGGAGACAGCAAAGTTACAAACATTGCCCTGCCTGGAAATAAAGTACCAACATTTTGGGAGCATTTGCAAAGTTCCTCTCTCCCTCTGTTTTAAAGGGGCTCTTCCTCAAAGAGGAAAATAAGAGTTTTCCATTTTCCCCTGTTTCCATTGTTGCTCCTGCTCTCCTTGCAGCTGAAGATGTGCCAGAACATCTTGTGAAAATGTTGGGGTTTAAAGGGTTAAAATAAACGAGTTGTTACAGTCCCCTGGAGACAGAAAACTGTCCCCAAAGGGTGGAGGATTTTGCTTTGTTAAATTTGTAGGGTGGAAATAAGGAGGAGAGAGAGGAAAAGCAAAGGAATAACTACTTCCAATGAGTTGCTGAGCTGTGTGGAAGGAAAATAGCAAAACAGGTGCTTGTGTTGGAAATATCCTTTCAGAGCTCTGGATCAATAGGAAGAAGAAAGAAGGGAAAAACCAGGCAGAGTAAGGGTTTCAAGTGAAACTATTGGAGCATCTTTCAAGATATGCAGATTATTGGCTCTTTAAATGGAATATTTAGAACTTTGCGGAAAAAGACATTAAAGAAAGCAATTAGTTACTCCTCATTCTGGGGAAACAAAGCCCAGTCTGTTGGTTAAGAGCTCGTGCTGCAGCAAAGGAGCACCAGCAGAGAACTGGTTTGTGTTTTGAGCTAAGGACTGGGCTGTGATGGTACATTCTGTGGGTATAATTTGCCTTCAGACTTATAACTTTCAATGAATTATTTGTGTCGCTGGAACTCCTTTTGTGGAAGCCCTTACACGAATTGCAAAGTGTCTTATGTTGTGTAGAATTTTCCCTTTCTCTAAGAACACCTGCTTGGGGTGTTTTTGCAGAGGATGGTGATGCAAAGGCCAGGCTGTTTGGTAGGGGTGGGAATCAGAAATGACTCCTATTCCAGATCTAGGATGGCCCTTTTTTCTGCACATAACCGAGGTATGAGACATGGGATGAAAAGAGGAGTTTAAGTGGTGCCAGAAGTTGGCCCTGGCTGGCTGGTTAGTTCTGTTCTTCCCCAGGAGATCATTAATGTCATGTGGTGGGAGCTGCCCTGTTTGTACCACTGCAAGATACCATTTGTGTGGGGAAACCCTCAGAGCAGAGCAGTAAAAGGTGGCTTAAGTGTCTGTGGGAAAAAGACAATAGGATGATCATTTTATCCTGAAGGTCCGGGGAAGTCAGTCTGAGCAGCTCTGGGATGCTCACGGTGTGCTGGGTCCTGCCTGATGTTCAGGTAATGTTCCAGTGGTTAAATGTTTGCAGCCTTTCAGCGTTTGTAGGATCTGCCTCTCAGGTGTCTTTGAATGGTCCCATCAGCAGAGCCTGCAAAATTCCCAAACTGGTGCAGGAACATGTTACAGACATATTTTTACTACAGAGGGAACCTGTGAGATGTAAAACTTCCTCTCACTGCAGCGAAACACGAGTGCAGTGGGGTGGCTGTGGGAGCCGGGGAGGCCACGTGGGCACTGAACCCCCTGTGTGTGTTGTGGGGCTGAGCCCAGAGACACATCCAGTCCCTGGGGTGGAGCTGATACCGGGCAGGGGAGCCACACAGACACAGAGCAGGGCCTTCCCTCTGTCCTGTGTCATATCCCACTGGCACTGTGGTACTCGCCCTCTGTGTGGCACACTGTGCCCTGTGCTGCACCAGCTGTCTCTGAGCCTTTCCAGAGCAGTCCAGTACTTGGTGTAAACCTGTTCTTGCTCACACAGAGAACAACTCTGATCATACACAGAAATTAATATAAATCCTCAAAGAAAACAGCTTTGAAGAGCGTTGAAGTTGTGTCGAGCAGAACAGAGGCAAAGCGTTCAGTTCTTGGCTTCACAAAAGAGTGAAAAACAACTGAAGCTCAGGAGAATTGCTTGTCTGTTTGTAGTGATCCTCGTGGTTTGTGGGAGGCCACATCTTAGGAAGTTATTGCTGGTAACGGGCACATACAAAGGGGAGATTGGAAAAAATGGTGCAACAAGTTTGTCTTGATCCTCCTGAAATATTGTTGTTTCCACTAAAAGATAAATGCTCATTTCACTGTAAGAAACTGCTTGGCCAGGAAATTATTATAGGAGGAATTTGGCTTCAGTGGTTGATTTTTTGAAGAAAGGCAACCTCAAACCAAGGCTGCAGGCTGGCTGCATTCCTCCTGCTCCTCCTCCTGCTTTACTCACAGTACCCTGCTTGGGAAGAGCAGAGGCTGAGGGAGCTGCTCAGCTCTTCCCCCCTGCTCTGCTCTGATGTTCCATCCTCATTCTGCCACCTGACACTATTTATTGCCTGCTTTACCCACATCACCCTCTAGCCCTGCTGAAGTGTTACTCTGACTTGCAGCACCTCGATCAATCTCTTAGAAAAGCACCAGGGTAGTTTTACAGGTGTAATGTCCTTTTATTTTATTCCCCAGCATGCAGTACCTGAAGCTGTTTCCCCCCAGTGTATAAATTTAGTGAGTTTTCCCCCTGTCTCTGCCTTTCTGATTTCTGAGATCAAGGAGCATTTGGAAATGCTTCCACTGCCTCAATTCTGACTGACTGGAAAATAGGTTAAAAGTGATACTTTGTACTGTAGCACTTTACAAAAGTGTGTTTTGTTTGACAGGACTTAATAAAAAAATCTTTTAATCTCTGTCACTGTGGGTAGGTGGGAAGGCCAAAAAGTCTAAATGTTTTAAAGAAAAATTTTAATTAGTATGCAAATTTGACTTTCTGCATTAAAATGTCATTTACTAAGTAAATGTTGTTGCACTGGAAGTTCAGATATTTGATCATTTTCTGTCAAGGTGCCTTTGCAAATTTCCTGAATGTAATAACAGCATTTCAAAAACAAAATGAAATTCTCCTTTTGTTGCCATGCACTGGGTCTGCTCCACCAAAGGCTGTGTGACTGGAATATCTTAAATCAGCCACTAGCTTATCGTGCTGCTTCTGTTTCCCCAGCAAAGTTGCAAATTTTGTTCTTCTCTCAGTGCCTGCAGAGGTTTCCTGAAGCAAGGGAGCCAAGAAATAAACCCCTACATGTCATAAATTTAAATCGTTGAAGTGTGACATCCAAATGACTACAGAAGCTATGGGAGTCATGGGAGTCAAAGGAAGTGGCTGTTGGGTTATTGTCAGCACTGAAGGTGCTGGGAAAAGGCTTGGGAAAAGCCTTGCACACATTTTGATAGTTAACTAATTTCATTGTCTCAGTAAAATGCACACATTCCTGTCTCCTGAAGAACAAGGCCAATGACTGAAGGCCCAGCCTTGCTTTTTACATAGGAAAAGAAACGTTGTTCTAATAGAAGAGGGATGGAAAAATAATTGCGAGGCAAAAAGAAAAAAAAAGAAAAGGGGAGAAAATTTAATAAAAGCAGGAAATTCCAAGTTTAGTTTCTTTCCTTCAGTGTCTGTGGGGTCAGTGGTTGCTTCTTGCCACCCGTGAATGAATGTTCTGTCTCAAACTGCACCTTATATGGAGCTGTGCAGGGATCAGAAACATGGCACATGGGAGCCATATGTTCAGCACTTGCCACCATCTATTGAGAGCCGAGGTTCAGGGCTGAAAACTGATTTAAACATCCATATTTAGAGCTCCTCGGTACAAAATAAGGCACAAATTCTCACAAAAGTTGAAGACAGAAGAGAAGAAGCTGTGACCCAACATAGAAGTGGTTTTGAAGAAGAGAAGGAAGGGCTGGGGGAATTTAGTTTCCCTGAACACTGAGAGCCTGCCCTGCTCTGAAACAGGTCCCTGGCTGAGGGTTTATCCTGAATAATCTATTCAGTCTGTATCCATCAAAGGTCAAGGGAGAAGGAACCTCTCCAGGGTGGAGAGTGAGGGGCTCCTCTCTCCACCCTCACCTCATCTTACGAAGGTGCAAACCTACCTGAGGTACCACAGCCATGGTAGAGAACACAACTAATGCAGCCCTGGGCAGACCTTTCAGGTTCTCTGTGTGTGTGCATAATTCCTTAACTGGGTGTCCCACACGAGCACAAAATGTGTGATCAAGTGTTCCTGATCTCGAGGCTTCTTGCAATAATGGTCTCTAACCCATTTCTAGTGGTGAGGTGTCCTCAGTGTCCCTCACAGCCTTGTGTCCTTTGCTCACACACCGACAGTTACTGTGACCTCACCTGGAGGTCCCTGAGGAGTCACTGATCTACTGATCTTGGAGGTGCCATTCCTGGCAGGGTTGAGTTGTGTCAGCAGGAGAACATGCCCTGTCAATGCCTGTGCCTTGCTTTGAATGAACACCCAGCATCAGTTCCTGCCATTGCTAATTTGGCCCTTTTGATGTGCATGAAATCTGTGAGAGGAAAGAATGTACAGTGGATTTTTTTCTTTTGCATAATAGACATTTTGCTGGTTAAAAAAACCAACCAAACAAACAAAAAACCAAACTCCATTGCATATGAATGTTTTCACTGTGTTAGCAATTTTTATATCTTACTGGCAATGTTCTAAAGCAATGAAGATTGAGTCTGCTCAGCTCCCCAGAGAGCCTCGTAATTACAGCAGTGACTGCTGGGGCATGAAAAGAAGTCATTTGGCAAAATGGTCATCTTGGCTTCCTCTGTCTCATCCTCCCCTCTCTCTGACTTCCAAGCCCTGTTTACTCAGTTTACTAGACAAGCACATTGTTTGCTCTTCTCCAGGGCAGATGTTTGTTTAATCCAGCACCTTCTGCTTCCTTCCCGAGGCTGAGGGAAGTCACTCTGTTCACTGTATTTTCTTTTCTGTTTGCTCTCCACTGTGAGCCAAGGTGGAGAGAAGAAGGACGATGGTTCAGCTCATGACAAGTGATTCCATGTGCTGGCATTTCTAGGAGCTTAACCACCATCTCCTGTGTTCTATAAATGGCACATGACAAAACACAGAGAACATCTCCCTGGATTGTCTCACTGTGCAAGGATCTACTCCAGAAGAGTGAATCAGAACCTTGCAAATGGCAACAAAATAATTCCCCTGGTTCCTTTTCTGTCTCGTTCTTATCACATCCTTCTTATTTCTTGAGTTTATAACTGCCATAGACTGGACAGACAGTTTCAAATATTTTCATATTATAGCCCTCTAAATCTCTCTCTCTTGACCATCATGTTGAATGGCTGATTAATTTAACAAACCCTTTCTGGTTTAGATCATTGCCCCAGGAAAGCAGCACTTTCAGTTTCCTATCTTATTCTCCTAAAAGACCAGAACATCCCTGATGCTGTGGCTCCTGTCTTCAAATCTGCAGTGCCAGTGCTGTCAGCAGAGACAAACATCTTCATTTCCTATTCTCATTTAACCTGTTCAGAAGGGGTATCTCTGCAACCCCTTCAGTAACCTTTGATAACAGATGAGGTTATTATCTCAGGATTTGTAGTGTTACTTTATGCAATCCGTGAGAATTAATGGAATGCAAAACTTTTCCTGATTTTACCTAGCTGGAAAGGTAAAAGATAGCTGTTGGAAGGGATCCAAAACTCAGTGACGTCAGTGGGAACCTTCCCACAGACTTCAAGAGCCTGTAAAGCCCCAGCACAGATGCTGTGGCTGAGGGTGGCTGGGACATACCCCTTCTGGCCATAAAGACTTTGTGCTGCAGCTAATTCCAGTTTCTTAGACAACACTTGTGTGTTGAAAGACTTAATTCCCTAAAGCATAATAATTCTCTTCAGCTCATGATTCTTTCCAATAAAGTGTAATACAAAATGCCTTCAAAAAGGCCACTGGCCAAATTCTTCTCTTGTTTATGTGTTCGTAACAGATCAGTGAACAAAGTTCTCCTTGCACTTCACTGGGATGAGAGAGGTAACTCCATGTCGCCTATGGAAGGATTACTGGGGGAAAAACCCCAAACATTTTACGGGATACAAAGAGTCTGCGGATTTCAGCTCAACTGCATAAATATCAGGGAAGGCAGAATTGAGCCCTTATTATTTCCTGTCTACTGCATTTCTCCCATTTTGTCATGGCAGCTGTGGAGATGGAAACTCCCAAGCTTTCTACAGCCAAGTCATCTTTCACCAATAAAGCCATCCTGACTCACATAATAGATTAGACTGTCACACTAAACCTGACAAACAGCATTTAATATGTCTCAAATTGCATCCGGGCAGATATCCCTGTAAACTACTGTCTCTACCGTGCAGATGTTTCCCATCTCTTCAGGAACAGCTTTGATGGCCAGGTCAGGCCTGAGGCTCTCCTGCTTTTACCCACTGGGAATTCCCAGAGCCGTGGTGGGATAACGGGTCACCTGGGCTTTCCTCCCAGAGGGGCTTTCTGTGCATCTCCCGACTGTGCTGCTGCCATTCCAGGGGAAATACATGAGCACTGTGGGTACAGCACTATGCTGTAAAGACAAGAACAAGGTGACCCTGCTCTGTCCTTGGAGGCCTCCTTAGGTCACTCTCTCTTAGGCTGACAGGGGTCTCCTGTGTTTCTGAGGGAATGTTTCACAGTTTTTCCTAATTTTCCTCCCTCTCCTTTTTATTTTGCACATAAACTATTCTCTCTTACCCTTAGCTTGCAAAAATAGAGCTTTTGCACAATACAGGCCTGTTATTTATCTGTTTTCTATCTGTTTTCCTCTTCTAACTGTTCTTTTAACTTGTTCTAGCCTTGGGTTGTGGTTTTTTTTTTAAGACAAGCTCTCCCTACTCTGCCTCTTTCCCAGACTGTTTATGTTTGAAAGACTTCTACGTTTTGCTGGTGCTAATCTTCACATCCTCACTTATTCCCATTGGCCTCTGTTGCCCTTTTTCCTGTGGGATGAGTTTCAGTTGTATCATCTCCAACTGCTCTTTAACTTTTTCCAGCTCTGTGCACTCAGCTTTCTGGTGCACCACAGGACTCCAAACTGAAATTCCTCTGGGCAGTTCATGTTTCCTTAAATTTCCATGAGGTGAAAAGCTCTCGGGATTCTTTCACTGAGTAGTATTTCAAATGTAAGGATAATGCTGTCCCAGATGTGCAGGGTCTGGATGAGGGGAGTGATCCATGAGGTGAATGCACCACGGACGTGCTTTCTTGGTTATTCACGTGACCCATGTGACAAATAAGGTTTTGTGCAAATGCAGGTGTTTCCCTACCTGGAAGGAATTCCAGGAGGCTGATGACAAGGCTGCTGTAGGGTTTGGTGATGGCCAGGACTTCCCACCAGCACAGCACCCTTGGCTACTGAGTGAAGGGGTCAGACCTTTAGCTGCTTGCTGGGGGCCAGCTGCTGGAAAAAACATTGGACAGCACATTACACTCATGTTTTCCTCAATTCATTTTCTCCAGCAGGTCTTAGGGATCATTTTTATTAATCCTTAAATAGTAAGACTAAACCAGTGCAGATTTTGATGCATGATGCTACTTCCAAGGAAGTCAGTGGTAAAAATCCAGCTGAAGTCAGGTAGGTGCAGGAAGAGCACCTGACACAAGCCAAGATATTCACAGGCAGAACTGGAGCTCTGGCCTTCTAGAGCTTGATGTTTGGAAGGAGAGAGCAAGCACAGTGTGAGCAGATGCTCTGCCCTTCTTAACCTCCCATTTCCTCTCTTTTGCTCCTACGTGCCAGAGACTCACAGAGATCACTTTGTTTCTCCCTCCACTTTCCGGGGTTGTGCTCTGCTTCTTTCTTGCAAAAAAAAGAGAAAAGTAAAACTTGTTCTGTGAGACTACAGGGAGAAAAAAAAAATTCTCTGGTGTCTCCTCAGCATCTTGGCCAGAAGCACAGCAAACACTGTCATTATGGTGAGCAACAAAGGGCACGGCTGTGCCTCCAGCAAAATCACCCCTTGCTTCAGTGTGGGCAAGATTAGGCCAGGGAAAAACCCAGCTGAGTTTAACAGAGGAGAGACTGGCTTTGCCTGAAACAATAATCTGAGCTCCAGACCTGCAGTGACAGCCTTAGATCCAAGTCTCAAGGAGGTACTGCCTGGGGATTCTGCTCATTACTCCAACAAGTGCAACAATCCCTCTTTCCCTCTCGAGCAAGATCCTTTGTCCATCCTCATTCAGATACCCCCTTAACTGCCGTGGTGGAGTGCAGGGCATTCAGATAAGCACAAACTGTAATTAGGTCACATTCTGAGTAAATAATATGTGGGTGGGAAAAGGAAGGAAGGAGGAGGGGGAGAGAGCAAATGAAAGAAAGAGGCAGGGGTTTGGCAGGGTTACAGAACTGCAGAATGCTTCTTGTGAGTCTCAAGCTAAAAATGGGAGATCTCAGGATTTGAAAGGCAGTGAATATCTTGGTATGTTCCATGTCCTTCTTCACTTTCCCCAGTCAGGAACAGACCCACATTTTCCCTGGTTATCCTTTCACAGCTGAATTATTTGCTACTTAACTGACGAGTTTAGCAACACCTGGGAAAAGGGTTTCCTTTACATGGAAAAATGAGACTTCTCTTGTAAGGTCAAAAACTGCCAAACCTTTTGAATTATTTTGGCTGAAACATTGCCAAAGAACACAAAATAATTCACTTTCTTTGGACCTTGTTTCTTTGCTTTGTGATGAAATAACAAAAATGTTTAAGGAAAGCAGACTCTTTCCTAGAAAATCGATGTTGTTCTCATTTGACAAAGGCTTAATGGAAAAAAAATGCAGGTTGCAGCAGGGATTTGTTTGGGAGCTGATCTGAGACAGAAGTGGTTAAGATCAGTCCTTGGTCAGAGAGGAGGAGTGGCACCTCCTCTGCAGGATGTCCTCTCTGCAGCCCTGCCTGGGGGGCAGGTGGCTCAAAGGAAATCCTGAAGTGCCTAAAGACTTTAGAGGAGACTGTGGGACAGACACACCCGGAGGAAAAAGCTGCCTCCAGAGCCTGGTGCTGGTTATGGTCAATCTGCACATGTTTCTTGTCAGTGGAACAGCTTTTGTTCTGCTTAAATTCCATACAGGAGATTCTGGCTTCCATTGGAAAGCTACAGGTTACCAAGAGTATTGAGTTCTCCGTTATCAGCTGTGGGCCCCAGATTCCAGTCTGAAGATATTAATGTCTAGTTTCCTCCTGCAGAATTGGCTGCACATGTCAGCTTCCTGTGCTCTGCCTTCCAAGCTCAACGCTTGCCGAGGTTTTACTTCTCTTGAAACGTTTTCCTTGGTGTAATGAGTGGAAAAAGTTTCCCAGCGTGCTCAGTCTGTAAATCTACACTATTCCCTCTGAAGGGATAGACAGTTTTCTTTACAGGAGACGTTTATTCTCGGGATGATTCTGTTCCAAGGGTATTACGTCACATTTACAGGCCGTGAGAAGGGAACAATCCCAGAAAAGATGTTGCAAAGACACATCCGATATATATCTATCCCTGTATCTGCACAATCCAAGGGAGATCACAGATCCTTCCCAGCAAGGCCATTCTTGGTTGGTGTGGCTACCTCATCTGCCCTATTCCTGAAACTTCTTCCATGAGTCAAAAAGAAAAGTCCTGAGTAAGGCAGCTGGATGTTGACAGTCACCTCGTGTCCCACTGACCCACCTGATTTCCGCGCTCCCTCTTTGCCCAGCAGTGTGGGAGCTGTTGGCTGCCCTCAGGCCAGGCCATGCTGGGGGTAACATTTCTCTGAAAGAGAAGTGATGCCAGCAGGTTGACTCCATTGGCTAATTCCTGTGGCCTTGGACAGTGGTGTCCTTTGGACATTAATTGCTGCTGGAACAGCCTTGAGCAGCAGAATTTGGGACTCTGCAGACTCACATGTTCCAAGTGTTCCGTGTTTGCCATAGGATGTATCTTGGAGGAGTTTTTTAATACATCAGTGGTTTTCTGCGGCTCATCTTGTTTTGAATCAAAACATTTGAGAGGGTATAAATTTGCCTCTTTACTTCAGTGTACCTTTGGAGGATATTTCTGCCTCCCCACAGTGTTAACTGGCTCTCAGTTACCATGTGTCAATATTGGACATTTTTATGTGACTAGAAGGTGGAGACTGAGCTCGCTGAACATACACAACCCATGGAAGGGTTAACAAAACCCAAAGTCTTCTTGCAGAATTTAGTGTGTATTTTTTGAGAAGGAGAGGGAACCAAGAATTAAATTTGATTTATTTTGCACAGGCCACCTCAAGACAATAGAATTTCCTTTGTTTTCATCTGCAAAACCAATAGACAGACCAAAACCGAATAGAGGTGAAGGGTTATGGAACTCATATTTTTTCTACCTTCTGTGACTGTCTTCAGTATTTCTTGTTATCTGCAGATATTGCTTTCAGCACAATGACCTTTGAATAAACAGGATTGTGGTGTCCTAAAAGAAGTGAAATAAAAAGCACAGGGAAATTTGAAAACACTGTGAGGTCTGTGACTACTTTTCAGCTAAACTGGATACTGAGTAAACTTCAAATATTAAAATAATAATCCATTAAGATCTAGAGAAGACCCCTCTGAGAATCTCTACTTTAAGTACTAATCTGCTTTTGCTTAATTCCATATGGGAAGAGCAGTTTAATTTGTGACCTTCTTGTGTGATTTAAAGAGTAAAAAATAAACCCACAGCATATTTAGCAAATCGAGCCATGCTGGGGGGGTGAGGTGGGGGGCAGGAGGGAAGGGGAACAGAAAAAATTTCAGAGTCTCTATAGTTGTTGGAAAGTTTTCACCCAACTTTTTCTTCTGTAAACACAAATATAGCCAACATTTTATGCTGAAACTAATAATTGAAGCAAGTTCTCATGAAAGCTTGAAGAATTGCCTTTCCCATTTATGGCACAGAGCCTGTGGCTCCTATTCTTCAAATTAGTCAGTCAAAAGAAGGGAAAATATCTCTGCCTCTGGATGCAGGAATGGCATCTGAGCAGTGAAAAGCTGTAAAAGCCATCGATGAAGACCTGTTGTGGCTCATTCTAAGCTCTACCTGCCCACCTTGCTATGGTTGGTCATTCTTTCCACCTGAGCAGCTTTGGGAAGGATCGTTCCCTACGGATCCCACCTCAGCAAACTGCCTTGTGTCCTGTTCCCAGCACTTTCCCATCACTCACAAACTTCCTGCCAGCCAAACTTTGTTATAGCCCATCTACTTCCCCTGCAATATGGCATTTGAGGCTGTTTTCAGGGCTGCTCTACATAATACTGTGAGGAGACACAGAAATGTTTCCTTATAACGTGAACTAAGCAAACACAAATTTAAAGCAAGTTATCCTGAACCCTGGGCCTCAAGCCAGTCTTTTTCTATTGTCTCATGGGAAGCTCTGATCTGAAAGTAATACTGGCAATAGGGAGAACTTCTCCTGAGATAGTAATTTGCTTTCTATCAACCCACAGTGGTATCAAAACCCTCTGGCAAACAGGCAGGGAGCATCTCCTTTGGAGCTCAGACAGCACAGCCCATGACCTCAGTATGGATTGTGAGCAGGGATTCTGTGCAGAGAGGCTTGGGAGGGAGGGTGAGCATTTTTCACTTCATATATCATTGCTCACAGCTCACTGCTGCGATTCCACCAAGTCAGACAGCGCTAAAATATTGTGGAAAATGAAATTTCCTGGGTTATTGTTTTTGGCAGTTCTAATCACACCGGACAATTGGGCACTGGAACCAACACAAAAGCTCCCCATGTTAATGAGAAAAAGACATATGTTTAGTAGTGTGCCCCGGTAACTAAAGGGAAAAAGCAGATTCTATCCTTCCAGAACTGAAGCAGATGCTGAATATTTTCAACATCCAGAGCAGTCTTTGCATCTGTGTGTAAAGCAACAAGAATCTGTGCAATACTGCAGCAACAATCAGGAAATGCATCACCTGCAGATTTCAAAGGAAGATCCTACCTTGTGTGTGTTTCTTTGCCTGCCCTTTCCAAGAGCCTAGTCAGGTGGAGTCTAACAGCAACCAAGGCAGAGAAATAATTAGGGGCTGGGAATGGAAAGAAAATCAGCCAGCAAAAATTAGTTACCCTCTCACCTTCAGTGCTCAGGAACAGCGAGGCCTCTGTGTTCAACGCTCGAGCTGAACTGCAGCTCCATCCCTCCCTGCAGCAGTTCAGAGCCACAGAGCTGAACAATGCTCAGCCCGGGCTGATGACACGGAGAGAAGGCAAAGCTGGGTTCAAAATCGGCATAAAGCAGTTTTAAAACACATCTGTTTCCCTGGCTGGGGGCTGCAGGGCAGAGCAGGACACTTAACCTGTGTGACTGAAGGGCTGCTCAGTCTTGTCCATGAGGAATCACGTATTCCCTGTTCCCCAGGGTGTCCAAACCCCTGTCAACATACGGCAGCCACTGGCTTGTGGCTCTGGAAACAGGATGCTCCTGGTGCTGGGGCAGTGCTGTGTGGGGCTGTGGGGATGGGGTAGGGCTGGGGTAAGGCTGGGGTAGCTGTGCCTGTTGCTCCTGTGCTGAGGAAATCCCCAAAGCAGCTGCAAACCCTGTGACTGAGCATTTTTCTTTTCAATCAGGCGGCAAAAAATACAGACTCTTAGTTTAAGTGGTGAGCTCCTATTCCCACTCTCCAGTCATCCCTGTAGACTGAGGATGACCCTGAAGCCTCTGTCCCCGGTTGGCCCACTCTCCAGTTATCCCTGTAGACTGAGGATGACCCTGAACTAGCCTCTCTCCCCGTGCAGGGAGCGGAGCTGTCGGGAGGCGGCAGTGCTCCCCAGCCCACGGCTCGGGGCATCCTCCGCCTCCCCGGGAGCGGGGTCAGGTGCCCTCGGCAGCTGGAAAAACCCCCGGCGATTTCTCATCAGGACCGCGCCGAATGAACTCGCTCCAATTTTATTTGCAACACTCGAGGGCCCTCAGCACTTTGCGAGATTGCAAGCGAGAATCTCCGTGTAGCATTTCTGCACGGTGACTCACGTTTGGACTTGTTTCAAATCAATAAATCCTTTCTGGAATAAGCCCCCCAACTCAAGCTGAAGACACATTCATCCTGTTACTCATTCCCTTTCCAGAGCACCCCTGACCAGTGTAGGCTTCCCAGCAGAATTAAAAACCCCAAGCTCTGATGGTTGGAAGTGGTGAAGGGAATGGGAGCAGTTGCCTCATGCCCACGAACAGATGAAGGTCCTCTCAGAGGAAGTGCTGAGATCATTTGGATCTGAGCTGAGATGAGCAGTGTCATTTCAGGTTTCCTAGTGAAAATAATAATAAAAAAAAGCCAAATCAAATCCTTCTGTTGGAAACTATTGACGTGGAGGCTGCATTTTCCATTAATAGAAAGTTGGAAAATTCCAGATATTTGCTTTGAAGCTCCAGCTCTGAGAGAAATGACCAGGTTATTCAATATTTTCATTGCCATCCCAACTCCTCCCATAATAGTGACTAAAGGAATGTTACCCTTTGCTACAGGAGCGCTGAGGACATACCAATATGGACAGTCTGCACAAACAACCTGTATTCCTTTCAAGGCTCAGTGCTGATTTCTTTGTACTCCTCCAGTCTCCTAACAGAGAGCTGGGAGGGGTTGGCCTCTGTTTCCACTGGTTTTAGTGTTTCTAAGCCTGAGCTTACAAATGCAGGTGACCAGGAGCAGAGCTGAGTTTTTCCCAGAGCAATAGCCAGCACATGGAGCTGCCTGTGCTTAAACCTAAAGGTCACAGACACCACAAGCAGGACTGGGATCTATAAATTCTGTCGTGCACATGTGGCATTTCTTGATTTGTGGTGGTGCATCAATATCCTATAGAGATCAGAGCACCCTGTGCTCCACACTGATGTCAGACAATCCCTGCCAAAGGGCACTGACAGTCTCAATAGATAATTTCAATTTTACTGAGTGAGATGTGCAGCCCAGAGAGGTTTCTTGCTTTCATGAGCTTCTGCTGGAAGTGTTTTTCTGACACAGAGCATGGAGAGTTGCCTTTCCCCAGTGCTCTGGGTTCCCGTGGTGGCTGGAGCAGTGCTGGCCCTGGCTCTGGGATCCTGACAGTCTGCAGGGCGGGGAGAACAGCCGGTGTGGAGGGGGAGAGGGGAGCATCACCTCGACACCTTATTGCCAGATGCTCTGTTTTCTTTCCAAACTTCACTCCCATGAAACAAATGGACCTGTGAAAAGATGGTGTAGGTGTTTTCTGAGTCATTCCCGTCTGGGCTTGATTGAAGGATCGCAGACTATGGTGTTCAGTGTGGGACAAACAGGCATCTCAGTGTCTCCTCCTGGGCCCAGCACTGACGTTTGACTGTGTCCTTTCCTCTGTGAGCTCAGGGTAAGTTTCTTCCATGCCCAGTACAGTACAGGGATCAGATACTATTCCATGGAGAAATAGAAAATGCCACCATTGTTGACTGAGCAATAAATGTTGAGCAGGAGCTGGGAGTGGATGGCCAGGAGATTTGAAAAAAGTTGTGCATAAAAAACATAACAGACTTTATTGAGTGGAGCACAGGAGTACTGACTGTACAGAATGTTACCTAGATTAATATTTCAAAATTGTTTTCTGAAACTTTTCTTTTTCTTTTCCCAAATAATTGCAACAATAATGCTAAAGAAAACCTCTTCAAACACAGAATCATTTCTGTTGTCGTAGAATTTTTTGAATGCCAAATACCTGCTGAGTTAATCTTTGGAAGAACAAGAAAAGTTTGTTCTTTGTATATGTAGATTGTTTCAGGGTATTGTTTGATTCTGCTTTTGATAGGGGTCATGTTTCTGGGCTTAGCTGGATAGTTTGTTTGTTCCTATTCATTAAAAGGGACCCTGCAGCTATTTGGGGAGGGAATGTGGTATTACATTATTATTGCTCCAAAAAGTATGGACAAAAATGTATTGTAAAAATTCCAAGGTTTCTGGTAGGAGTTCTCTCAGTAATAAATACTTTCGGTCTGCTGGAGTGTAGTTAATGTGCTGACATTGTGTTGGGCTAATTAGACAGATCCTTAAGGTACAGAGTTAAAATATACAGATAATTCTAGATGTAACCTATTAGTAAAGTAGTTTTGTGAAATGGTTTAGGGGAACAACAACTTCCAGAGTCAGCCTTTACCTTGCTCACCTTGTCCCATGGCCCCTGTCATACCAGTGCATATAACGGTGCTGGGGATGCTGCAGGGTCCTGTCTCCCCGCAGGATAAAATACATCAGTGAGTTATTGATGACAGTTATTCATACCCTGGGGCACAAAACAGAGCCCTTGGATGAGATCAGCCCTGCAGACACCAAAACTTCCTCCAAGATGTCCATTTAACTTGTTCTAGTTTGCATCAGGGGTGTAAAACACCTTCCTCTTCCACAATACAGTGCCTGTGCTCTTGACTCATTGTGCCCTCCTGGAGCAGAGCCCAAGGATTTCTTTTTCCTGGAAGAAACAGTCATCATCAGGGAATTATTCCAAAAAGAAAGTTTATGCTGGAGTTGCTAATCCATAGCAAATTCTTCTTGCCCACCTTCTGGTCAGGGCCTCACCTCTTGCACTGAGGCCAATGTTTCACTACTCTGAGAACTTCCAATCCATCAGTTCCCAGCTGGCCCTTCAGAACCTGTGGAGCATCGACAGTATTGTCACTGTCATGGTGCTTTTCCATGGTCAGCTTTGATCCCTAACCCAGAGGAGACCCTCTGTCCCTGCCACGTGCAGCCTCTCTCCGCTTGGCTTTGTGTTTTACTCTCTGTAGCTCTTTAGTCGTTCACAGGGTTATCCCACACTGCCAGAGACTTGTTTCCCCTGCCACAGATCAGCTTTTCCATGGAGAAAGTCATGAGAGATTTCAGCTTTGCTGTAGTGCAGAGTAGTGACAGCATAATAGTATCCAAGAGGGTGGTGGGATTGTGCAGTGCTGGGAGCTGCCTTCCACTGGGCTGATAAAAACAACAGCCCAAGAGCTCTGAATTGATCAGAATATTCGTGGTTAGTTAGAGAAATCTTTATAACACACTCCTTTTACTGTGTTCCACAGTCATTAGGATGAAAGTAATAAAAGACCACAGAACCTGTTCTTTTTGGGTACCTGTATTGTTATTTTTGCAATCTGTTGGAGTTGGTACAAAATGTAAATACAGCAGATACAGAGCAGTGTTCCATCACCGTCCTCATCACCTGGAATTTTGGGGTTGGGATAACAATATCCTGCCAGCACTACACCAGGGAGAAGTGATGAAGCAGGCCCAGCACAAGTGGATCAAATCAATCTTTTCTGCTGAGTAATGTCTGTGCTTCAGGTAGAGAAATCTTGGACTTAATGTCATTTGGAATTTTTAATTAAAACTCTGTGGCTTCCAAGTGTTCATTAATATCTTCCCTTCATAGTCCTGACCCATGTGAGTGATTCCCCACCCCTCTGAACTCAGTCTAACTGTGAGCCCTGCTCAGATGTGACACCTCCCTCCTGGAGTTCTGGCAGTTTGGAACCAAGGATGGTCCAGACTGAAAAGATGGAATAGGGTTAGGGTTACACATAGTGCTGGAAAAAGGGTCATATGTTCAAAACTCCAAAGTTTCCTCTAATTCTTTGATTTTTGAGGGTTTTATTCATATTCAGAAATCTCAAGGTTTTGGTATTTGTTCTGGTTTGAGTTTTGCTTCTGTTCTCTCACTGATTTTTGTCCCTAAAAACAAAGGAAGAGTGAGTATAAGGTACTTTGTAGTTCCTTTCTCTTTTCAGGGCCACTCGAACCTCTGTCACTTCATAAACTCTGAAGTTAAAGAGCAAAAAAGAGAAAAATGAAAGTGAGAGAATTTAAAACAAACCCAAAACTGTTCGAAAAGGAAAGAAAGAAAAAAAAAAAATCTCTATTTTTACTGTTTATTGTAGTAGATTCCTGTCTTGTCTTCCTTTTCCTCTTGTATCTACAGTAAAAACAGACCTCACCACAGACTAAAGGCAGTCTGACACCTTTTAATGCCTTCCAGTGCTTAGATAAGATTTTAATACTGGATATATAGTTAGCATATGAAGAATTATCATTACCACCCATTATCATAACTCATGTTTCATTGGTGAGCAATGCTCAGCATTCCTCTAGAAAGTCACTGACAGCACCACATTTGTAACTTCAAAGGACCATACTTGTAATTCCAAGGATTATATTTCCCTTTGACAGTGTGTATGAGCAAATTGCACCAAAGCCATCAGTCTGACCAGTGGGGAAAAACTGCTCAGTTTTCCACTGAGTCTGGATATTTTGACAAATATCTTCCACTTAAACTATTGAAAAAACAGCCTTTTAGTGGCTATGACCGACTATGAAAATCAGAATCTACTCATGTACTATGAAGGCAATTAACCACTGGCATAACCTCTGAGCTGCTCCTGCAAGACCAGATGCTCTTCTGAAAGCACAGCTGAAGCAGAAATGCTGCAGGAAGCTCTTGGTGAAATGCTGGGGCTGGTGCAAGGCACTGATTGTGCCACTTCTGCCCTGGAACATCAACCAAAGGAGGCCCCTGAGCCTTCGGGAGCTGGGCAGGGTGAGCTGAGCAGATGTGGAGAGTCACAAACCAGCAGAAAATAGAAATAAACCAAATTCTGGTAATGGGACAGACTTTAAACTGGAAGGCTAGTTATAAACAAGAAATTTACATATATATTTATATATACATGTATATTTTTATATGTATTAAAAGACACGAAAAATGCCCCTGCCCCTGCCATCGTCCACTCCGGTTCATTATGTACCTAAAATTTTATCTGCTCTCCAGAGTGTTCCATGTCCACTGCAGAACTGAAATCCTCCTTGCTATTCTAGTGGAAAGAATCAGAGCTGCAATGGATATAAATTTCGAGAAGAATCATTTCTTAGCTCACCCTGACCTCCCAAACCCCCTGGCTTTGACAGTTCTTACCTCCCTGGTTGTATCTTGTGTGGCTGTTGAGGGAGGGACAGACAGAGGAATCAGAAACACCCAAAGCTCTGCACTGCCAACTTTGGGCCCAGGAAGGACATGTAATTTTCTCTTCATTTTCTTTCCCTCCTATATTTTTATAAATGCTAGGGCTAAGCAATGAATAACATGGGAACTGCCTGCACATGTGGAAATCAGCAGCTTTGCCAGCTGCCCCCCACTGCTGTTTGTGTTTGTGTCCAGGGAAGGTGTGGGCTGCAGGAATCACCGGGCTGGAAATGACTGTAAAGGTTTGGAGTGAATAGAGAACTGTTTCTCTGCTCTTTGCACATTTTTTTGTTCTGTCCTGGCTTTTTCCTAGGTATGACTCTATGGCCTGGATCTCAGGCTCTTTCCCTTTTTGGTGTGTTTTTAATGCCTTTGTATCTCACTCTACCAGTTTTCTTCTGACCCTTGTTCACCTTTCAGAAGAGTCATCACTGACTCTTGTTGGGCACAGCCCCATATAAGTGAGACAGACCAAGTCCTGTGACAATATCCCAATCTGACATGCTGAAGGAGCAGAAGTGTCCCTATTGCACACTCAGGGAAAAAGTGACTCCATATTTATGTTTGAAATTGGCCCTGCTTTGAGGAGAAGGCCCTTCAGACCTAAATGAACTTGATTTATGGAGGGACTCCTGGGTGAAATATTCCTTCCGTGGATCAGTGAATCTCACTGTGCAATTGAGGTCTCTGTACATTGAATTCCTACCTTGTGATAAACATCCAGTTCAGTCACCGCTTGTAGGGAACACTCCAAAAATTCCTTCTCTCCCAAGTGTCCCAGTGAATGAAGGAGAATAAAATTGGACAGTTCGTTCTGTTCAGATGCTTGACTGAGGACCCATGGGCTTGATGTTGCAGAATTCCCATGTCATACTTCCTAACTGCTCAAATGTGTTAAAAGATGGGATTTCACAGAACAAGCAAGAAAGGCATAGTTGGGTCTGAGGGTAGAAAAACCTTTGGAAAAGTGGTGAGAAATAGACATTTTGTTGTGCATTCCATGTCTGCTTCTTGCAGTTCATGGCACTGACACCCAGTTCTCTTGCACAGACATCCAAATTAGGGGATATCAACATTCCCTCCATCTCCCCCTGAGCTGTGCTTTCCCCGTGGTGGAGTCCTGGGGCAGGATTCAGTGGGAGCGTGGTCTGAAGGGGATGTGGTGTGAGATCCATCTCTGTCCTGGCCATTTGCTGCTGGTTAATGTGCTGCCAAATCAGCCCCCTTAACACCATTGGGGGCCTTGTCTGAGACAGAACTGCAGGTTATTTTTTAGTGTGTTACATGCTCATATACTAAACTTTGAATCAATTTGCCTTATTGCTGGCAAATCCCCCTTCATTTTGTCTACAGCTCAAACATGTGAATCGGTACCTTTTGTCAATTCACAAATTTCCCAGATACCCAAATTCTCCCATCTACCTTGCTCTGCAATTCACCTCATGCTGTTCTCTGCATGGGATGCAAGGATTTTGATCCATGCCACATGCTGCACATCTTCCCAATGAAGCAAAACCCCTCCCGTGCTGGCTGGTACCCTGCTGACATCCCATTTCTGCTAATTAGGACCCTGAGTAGTTAGTACAAAATATAAATGTGGCAGGATTCCAAGATGCAAAAAGAAGGGAAAGTGGGGAAAAAAATAGTTGGACAGCTAAGGGAATATGTAAATGTATTTAAAATAGATGATTCTGACTGCAGTGAACAGATGATTTTTTTTTTTTTTTTTAATTCTGACTGGATGGCTTTAATCAAAAATGATAGTTCATACATCTGCTCTTTGAAGATAAGCCTGCAGTTACACAAAACACTTAAAGAAAGAAGCTGTGGTGTGCTGATGAGACCTCAAAAATTCTAACCCATGACTAGGAAGATTATAGTCTGGTTACTTCAGCAAGTTGCTAATTCTGAAATATTAGACTGAATTATTTGTCCTGTCTGAGGCATGAAAGGGATGCCTGTAGATTGTGCTGAAGCAATTAAGACGTTTTAGAAATCATTAGTGAACTTTCTTGATTGAACAGGCATTTCCCTTCCAGGCTCTCCCTGACTCTTCCACAATTATTTGACCTAGAAAAGCAGCTCTCCATCATCCTGGTGTTTATTTTATAGCACAGGGTACAGATCATAAATGAAAGCAAGGCTGCTTCTGGGAATGTGGGGCTCCCCTGAAAAAGCAAACTGAAATTTAAGTTGGAATCAGGGACTACACTTTCATCAACATCATAAAATTGCATGGATGAGTGTCTGATATGACCTCAGGAGAGAGAATTCAGAGCAGAAACAGGGGGAATGTTGAGTCAAAGAGAAGGAGTATTCGTGTACCTTATGCTACCTGTGAGTAAGTATAATATCTACTCACGGCAGTATTAGTAAGTAGTGTTAATAATTGCATGATTGTATTGTTAAAAGTTCAATATTGAGAAGTTTTTCCCAGTGGGAGTCTGTAGAAGTGTCACGACCTGCAAAGCTTCCCTTCCTTCTGCCCCTCAGCACAGCCCACACAGCTGAACTGGGTCATTTTTTGGGAGCTCAAGGCCAAGTTTGCTGCTGCTCGTGATCCCCCTCCAACAGCTCCCTTAGCCCAGGAGGCAGAGAAAGTCCCTGTTGTGCTGAATTCCTGTATTCCAGGGTTTTATGTTCGGGAGCAGGGAATGCAGTGACCATCCAGGATCCCTGTTCAGGACTCAAACCTGGAATTGAGCCAGCTGTCTGACTGCTGGGCAGAAGAAGATGTAGCTGAGGCAGGGAAGAGAAAGCAGAAGGCAAGAAACTATCAATAGCCATTAGAAAAATATATCAAAATTCTACAAAGTTTTTTTGTTTGGGAATTTTTCTATTCATTCTTGTACAGACTGCACAGCAAGTAGCATTTGTCCCAGCTGCTGGGACTAGAGCAGTCTTTGTGCTGCTGTAAATGACATTTTAACTCCATGCTTTTCTGTTTATTTTTATATATTGGCGGCCTGTGCTGATACAAAAAGTACGAATTTAATTCATTTCTGCAGGACAGCGTTGCTGCTGGTTTAAGGCCCATTGGCAGTGAAACCTCCTCATAAGTGACATTCATTCCCTTTGACAACCTCATTTCAAGTCATCAGGAACACTGAGTCAATTGTAGACTAAAAAGAAAACGAAAATCAAAATAAAAAAAAAATCTGCATTCAGGGGTCTTCTGAAGACTTGAACAGGCAGATGTCTTTGCTACATGTAAAATTTATCATTACATTTGTGCTGCTAACTTGTTTTTCTATTTGTGTCACACAGGGATTCTTAAATGACCTAATATTGAATCTGGTGAATTATAGGCTGGAAGACCACAGTGTTTATTATGCACTGACAGAGGATGGAATGATCTGCTGCTTGTGGGGTTTTTCTTCTTCCTTGCTTTGGAGTCTGTTTGCCTCTAGTACCACCTCATTAATAATTCCTGGAATTTACCTTTCCATAAATACTTAGAAAGGATTTTTAGTTATGTTTTTCTTTACCAGCTGTATTTTTACACTGTGATAAGGGCAAAACCAAAGCAAAGCCACGCAGCTGCTTGTTTGTTTAGACCGAGTGGAATCCTGGGTCCAAGATGAATCTCAAATTCAGTGTTGCACCCCTATTAGAACCATGGAGTTCAGTCTATCCCAAATTTTACATATTCTTCCATGCTTTTGGCTTCTCTAGACCTGCAGGGAAGGCATTTGCTAAACAGCTCAACTCGACAGAAATGTGCTTCAGCACAGGCTGAATCCGCTCGCTTGAATGGAGCCGGGCTGCTCGCAGCTAATAGAAAGCATTTTAATAATTTAAACTCCACTTTTAAGTTTAATACATTGCACTCACATTTAAAATTGATCTGCTCAGAAATAACAGTGTGTGAGTGTAAAAATGAAAGACCAGGAAATTGTAAGAGGGCAGTAGTGGATCCCCATCCCTGGAGGGATGTAAAAGCCGTGTGGATGTGGCACTTTTTGGGACATGGGGCAGTGGTGGCCTTGGCCATGCTGGGGAATGGTTGGACTTGGCCATTTTAAGGGTCTTTTCCAACCTAAACGATCCTGTGACTCTGATATCAGTGTTGACACAGCACTAATGCTCTTCTCAGGCTCACTTTCCTTCTCTGTAAAGACTTTGATCAGCCCAAACTCATTATTGCTTTCAACTGCTTGGAAGAGAATCCTTACACTGTTACTAATGTAATTAAACTTAGTGTAGCAATAAAAGAATATTTCCTACAAGAGAAATATTGATAAAAAAGGTGTGCATATCATACTTTTTCATTGAAACATTTGCTTTTGTGCTTCATTTTAAAGTACCTGGATTTCTTTCCCGAGCTGCCACTAAGACACTGTGCTGTCAGTGATTTTCCAGTTGCTTGGCCTCAGTTTGTTGTACAGAGTTTTACCAGCTGGTGTTTCCTGAAATCTACATTGTCAGGTCACCAGTTCATTAATTAAAATTGCACATGTAGCCATTTGTAATTTTCTGATAGATACTCCTGGCCTCGCTCGTGCTCAGGGTCTCCTTCATGACACAGAGTGGGAAGGAGCCTGTCAGGATATGGCTCTGTCTCCATGGATTTCAGAACATTTTACTAGCACAGGAGCTAGTCATGCTTTTTTTTTTTTTCAAGACAACTTACTTTCCCTCAGTGAAGCTGTAATATATATGTATATTTGCTGTAAAAATATAGCTTTTCCTTTTTAATGAAAGTGTGGAAAATAAAAACATTTGCCACTTTCATTTCCCTTTTTGTTTTTAAATGGGAATCCAATGGACAGGTTTTCCCAAAAAATAATGTGGAAAAGCAATTTTCCATCCAAAGATGGATGTTTTGTGGTGGGTAACAGCATCCACTTTACAAGTGACAGAGACAAGTAGAATTTGCTATTTTAAAATATGAATGCTGAAGTTTTAGAAAGTAGATTTAGCAGAGCAGATGCCCCATTTTAAACTTGTGACTATGGAGGTTCACCTGGATTTGCAGAGTTCTCCACTGCTGGATATTATAGAATTCAATAGCATGGTTGCCAGACTTTTATCCAGTGCAAATCTCACTGTGCTCAGTTCTGTCCTTCAGATTCCAATTCCAAGCTCATTGGGATGTCAGCTCTGAGGTTCATGGTCACTGCACGTGCTTGGATATTTACTAATCATTTAAGCATGTTTGTGCTGTTTGTGCCCCTGCCTGACCAGGGTATGTGTCCTGAGGATATCCCAGTGCTGCATTCCCAGCTTTCCTTTGGGAGGTTTGACCCTCTCTCCCAAGATGGCAGCTGCACAGGCTGCAGCACAGCAAATTAATTTGGGTTTGCTTCAGTTAGATGCTCCATTCTAGTGAGAGTCAAGGTAAAATCCTTGTGAGATCCTCAGTGCCCTGAACATCTGCCAAAAGCAGTAGATGTTGGAGTTCATTAGTGGTTCTCAGAAGGATTTAGCAGCTTCGAGGATTTGTGTAGAAAATAATGTCTGTAGAAGAGAAATTTCTGCCAAAGGATCTGTTTCATAAAGAACTCTGCAAGTTCTTTAAGAACAGACATTTTAGACTCTTTTTTTGCCCTTCAATGGAGAGATATAAGAGCTGCTACAATCCAAGCTGCTGTCCAAGGGCATCCACCACTCACACAACTCTTCTCTGGGTGTGTTTTCACCTCAGGGTTTGAAATCAGTGGGAATTTAAAGTGCAGGTGGGAACATATACCTGTGTAGTGTTGGAATGGCAAAACAATTCCTTCCTGAGCTTTTTTTGATGGCTCTTAATTCCATTGCAGCAAGGTGATTTATGAGTAATTCCCAAGAGAAGGAAATGGGCAGGCTTGGAAACTTGTAACAAAGCAGGGACCTTCTAAGCAGAGGTAGCCCAGAGCTGCGATGTCAGAAAATCATTTCTGGCCCAGAGAGGTCCCGTGCACTGAAGCCCTTTCTTCCAAGTGCAGTAGGTCTTCATTTCTCTTGAGTCAAAGCAGGGGGGAAGTGCCATAGTTGTAATTTACCCCATTATATTTTTAAACCATTCCTCAAGGAGGAGATTTGGAATGACACACGTCCAAACCAAAGTTTTGTGTAAATGAAAAAGCAGTATGGGTGTGTTATAAAGAGGAACCAAACTCCACTGGATTGTTCCACACCCTGACTTCTGTGAGCAGAATCTTCCTTCTCCATGGATATCTGTTCTGCTGTGCTATTCCAAAGGCTGCTATTAAGCTTTGTGCATACTCCAATATTCATTGCCATGGATTTCTAATTACATTGGGATGAGCTCTGGCAGATATGTCCATGTAATAATCAATAACTGTCTTTGCCACCCACCTACCACATGCATGTACACTTAATATTAGAATCACCCACGGAATTAATGACTCTCTATGAGGCAGAAAAAAAAAAGAAAAAGTAACTATCTCCTGTAAAATAATCCCTTTCTTGGCACACACTGACATTGATTCACCCCAAGAGGAATATTCCTGTTGCAACTTCTATAAAACACAGAAATTGTTCAGTAATTGCTAAGGCTGAAAATTAACATCAAGTGGCTCTAACTTAAACCAGAATGCCCTGGAAGAGGAATGGACATTTGGGTCCCAGTGTCCAACCACCACTGTGTAAAGGAAATGTGGAGGGATTACTTTACTGAAGTCCTATTTTTGAGAGTTAGTCTAGTGGGTGGCATGGAGGCAACAGCTCCGAGCACCCACAGTATCTTTCTTTCATGCACTTCTTTTCTGCACTGCATATTTGTGTTTGCAGAGTCCAAAGAACTGGCAACGGTGAGAAACCAAATTTTCTGTGGACTCGTGGGCTTTCCTTTGGGGTGCTGGCAGTGCCTTCCTCAGACACCCTCAGAGGACACACATCTGCCGTGTCCTGGGGGACTGGAGAGCCCATCTGCTCCTGGGGGTCTCGCTGGCAAACAGCCTCCATCACTGTCCAAAGAACTGCCATTTTTATGGCAATTTATCCAAAATGAAACGTGACGTGTTCTTCTGTCTGGTAGATAGAAACCACATCATATATTTAACTAAGGATTCTGTCTGGTGAACTTGCCACGAGACAGTGGCTGATTCTTTTACAAACGTTTGATACACTGATGTCTTTAGAACAAAGTCCATCTAAATCTGGATGAGACTGTTTCTCCTGCTTCAGAAAAATATGAGGTGGGAGAGAGGGGGCTGACTGCAGTTTCTCTCTCACTTGCACAGGGCTTTGGAGTATTTAAATCTCTGTGTACACTGTAGGCAGCCTCACTGGTACTGAACATCTCTTTGAAACACTTAACTTTACACAGATAGGACCTTTGTGGACAGGAGCCTCAGAAAGCCTTTAAAAGTACAATCTTCATTCAGGAAAATTTTCAGAAATGGGTGGGGCGTCACCAAATCTTTTTATAAAGCTTCAGTAAATGCTTGTTTCTCTTGTAAGTTATGGAAAAAATTTTTGCACACTTCAAATATTCCACATCAGTCACCAAGACCTGAAAATGTTTCAGCACCCAAAGCACTGGTGATCCAAGTCTGCGGAATGTAATTAAAACTCTGTTGATTCCTTTCTGTGTTGGTGTCCATGTTGGCAGTGTGAGGGTTCCACTATCAGTTCAAAAAATCAGTTTTCAGTGTCTGGTTAGGACTAAAATCTGATGAAACTTTCCCTTCAAATCTGTCATTTTGAACCCACTCATCAAAAGGATATCAGGCACTTTCTTAATTAATACAGTTTTATAAGCCAAGGAATATTTTGCTGGGCTTAATTTAGGCATCAAACAAGTTAAAATGCAGAGCTCTTTCAGCACTCAAGGAACACTGAAGTGTGTTTATTTCTTGCACCAAGTATTGGAATTAATGCTCCATTTTGTGCTGTTTCTCATTCTCTAGAAAGTTTAAAGTACCCAGGTACATTAAATTAAGAAGAGGGCTGAGGAGCAAATGCTAATTTTCCCATGTTTCTCTGGAACCTTTTTTTTTTGTTTTGTTTTGTTCAATTCAAAGCAAAATGTCATCAGGAATTTCCACTGATGGGTGCACAGAAGATTTAGGAATGCTGCATAGGAATTATAAAGGTTCCCAAAATCAACTGGTTTGAGTAACAGATGAACCCACCATCTCTACCTGTCCAGTGCTCCAAACAAAGGTGCTTTGTTAGCAAGGCAGTTGGGAGGACTTGTGGTTGTTTCTTAGACCCAGACCCAGGAGTTTTATGGAGAGTTGTTGCTGAACTAACCCTGGAGCTGCATTCAGCTCAGAGCTTTTCTGTCAGAGTAGATTCACTGCAGTGGGGCCGGGTCAGCGTTTGGGTTTGGTTTTGGAGGTGGGTCGAGTAAACTGTGCATATACAGCACATATATGTGATATATCTATGGCTGAGCAGGCCACTGGCAGCTGGAATTCTCAGCTGCCTTCAGTCTCACTGAACCTCAGAAGCTGCTCAAGGTCACACACAAAGTGTGGCAAAGTCAAGAATCAAACCAGACACGTGCTTTTAAGAGCTTTCCCTCGGTGCAGCCAAGAGCAGGATCCGCCGGTGACAACAACCCCACGCGAGGCAGTTTGTCCTTGGAGCCATCGCTCCTCCGAACGCCTCCCTCGGGAAGGGTGTTAAACTTCTGCAACACTCACAAAATCCTGATGGCTTTTGCCAAATGAATTAAGAGCCCTTGCAGCTTCCATGCTGTGTGCTGTGGATTTGGAAAACTCGTGTCGGTAGAGCAGTAAATCTCTTGGAAGCAAGAGGAGGCAGCGAGGAAAAGTGCGTGAAAGGTGAAAAGTGCTGTCACGTGTGCCCAAATTAAAATGGTAAGAAATCATTTTGGTGGGCAGTTGTGTAAATCAGGGATAAATAATTGAATGAGAATGAATGATTTGGGAATATTTTCAAACTGCTAGAGCCCCAAAGCAAGTCCAAGAGAGTTTTTTCCTTGTGTTTCTGGAGCCGTGTTACTCCAATGATTGTTCAGTGCAATGCTAAGTCTGATGCAGATTATTGTTATAACAAAATCAAATTGATTGTAACACAGGCTTGCCTGGCACTGCAGCAAGCTCTGTTTACCAGAGACAATTCTTAGCAAGTTCCATTTGCCTGACCAGTGTTCAATCAATAAACCTGCCTCTTGTCAAAATGTGCATCATGTCAAGGTCCTGCTGTATGCACCTCCAGCCCAAGAGTCTGAAATGTTATCCCAGTCCAGCAAAATGATTGTTTTATCTGCCCCAGTCAAGAATTGACATGTTTTTATTTTCCTCAGATGTTAAAATCAAGGAGCTTATCAGCTTCTATGCAGACTTGTAGTGAAGCTTTTCTGCCAGGGGAGAATCTTGAATCCTGTCCAGAACCTTTGACAAATGCTGAATTGCAGGGAAGCACCTTCCAGCTGGAAGAGAACTTCATTATCTTGGGTTATTTGCCTCATGCTGCCCGAGAGCTCTGTGTCAAATCTGCAGGGTTGAACTATCCACGTAGTGCTGCTAAACTGGGCTAAATGACCTAATCTATCACTTCCCTCTCCCTGACTTGTTACATACACCTACATTCATCAGGAAACTTCAGCTAATCATCCCCATCAGGATGGGAGTGGGAGCTGGACATGGGAATTCTTACTCAGAGTTACATTCCTCTGGAACTCACTTCTCCTGGAACTCTACCTGACCTTTAGCTCCAAAAATGTTTCAGGATAAGTTATTGCCTGAGCCCCACTTCCCCCCCTTCCTGCATAGCAGAAGGTGAAACAAAGAGTTAGAGGAAACCTGGGTTCATTTGGCTTCATATCCATTGCAGCAAAAGAACTTATGGGAATTCTGGTTCGCATTCTACTGCGATTAAGTTGGATAAAATTTTCGCTTGTGTTTTGCACTCTCTAGAGATCTCCAGGTCTGCAATTTCTATTAATCCAGATCTGCCTGCCTGCCCCTCTGCTTGTTGAATATTATCTACTTCTTCTGCCGTCTCTTCCTACTTAGTAGGCTGAATGAGAGCACTAATTAAGCTCTGGTGCCAATTTACTGATGCACCATCTTTTGTTCACCCCAAGAGAGCGGGATTAGCAAAACGCGACAGCTCCTCGTCTGAGTTCCTGGCATTGGATATTTGTTGTAATTCTGTCATGAATGATATCTGCATAACATGCAATTATAGCCTTCTTTCTGTATTGAAATCTACAGAGAATCATTTCCCTTGAAGAACAATCATACCCTGTGCTAGTGTCTTCATGGGTTTATGCCTACAGGAAGTTTCTACACACTTTTTTTTTAATGATGGGTGGGAGAGAAACATTGACTTTTAAAGCCCTGTATAGTTTTTCCTCCTCTACAGCTATGGCTGTAGAGAAATTTGTTATGGTGAGATAAGTTGCACATGCAGTTCACTGTAACAAAATTCAGAGTAATGAGGTAAGGGAGTATGTTTACAGTTTTAACAGGGGCCCACCACAGAATACAGAGCGACATGGGAACCTGAGTTGATTGTGAATATCCCATTTTATCTTTAAATCTGGATAACATTTATTAGCAGCACATAGAGAATGAGTTCTGAAGGCATGGATGCAGTTCTGATATAAAACAATTCAGCAAAGCTGAATTTTAAATATTGTGAAACTCTGTGCATGATCTGGTGGGGACAAGAGGAGAATGCTGTGACACAGAGCAGACACTCATTTCTTGTACTGCAGTAACCCTGAAGACACGGCCAAAGACACGGGTGTTGTAATTCTGGCTCTACTGGCAAACACCAAAAAGAGCATCTCAGGCCCAGCAGGATCTGCTGCAAGCCATGGCAGTGATAAAGGAGGTGTGACCAGACTGGCTATCACAGAGGTCTTGGCAATGACAAGTGATTCTCAAGGCCAACTGCAGTTCCCTGATTTCCATCAGGAGTAGCTCATTACATGCTAAATCGGCCGGTGGGTGTTTTATCCTTGGGTTATCTTTGGCTCTGTACACACCAGCCCAAGGCACATGAACCTGCCTTGTTTATCATTATGGAGCTCCAGTGGATGGGTTTTAAAAAACTCTTTGCTCTGCTGCCTTCTGAAGTTCACTCATATAAAACAAATCCTCTGCTCTTAGTGACTTCATGTTCGTGTAATTTGAGCCCTCACAGAAGTGAAGTTCAGCCATTCAGTGTTTTTCAGGAAGGCACCAAAGCAAATCCATCTTCCTGTTTAAGGGATATTGTTGTGAAGCTGCTTTTTGATACTCACTGACTCCCATCCAAACATTCAGCAAACTGCCCAGTGTGCCCAGGGTAGGGCACAGGCAAACAGGAAAATAAAGGACTGGGAGGTACAGCCAATAGGTAGATTTTGTGCTCCAAGGTGGGAAGCACATGGGTTGGGGTGATTTAACCCTGAGCAAAGTCAATTAGTCAAAATACACACCAAAAATAAGAATCCAAGGGCAGGAACAGCAGGGGTTACTACATTCTCCTAGCAGTTGAAGAGAGTCATAATAGAACCAGAGGTTTCTAGGATCTTGCTATGGAATTTCTGTCTTTGAATCCACAGCACTGGAAGGTTTGTGTTCCCCACACAGTGATAAATTCTCTTTTACAAACTGGACTGAGAAGGAGGAGGGAGGGAACAGGGTGGAATCAATTACAAACCATATCAGACATTAAGTTTAAACACAAGACCTTGCAAAGGCTTGCATGAATCTTACTAGCAATATAAACAGGACTGGTGCCAAACTAAGCACCAGAAGTATTCAATAATAAATACAGCTGTCTCCATTGGCACCTACCCATGAAAGTTTGTCATTTTTACTGTTAGAAATGCTGACAAAGAGAATCTAAAAAATGAAAACATTTTTTCAGAAGAGGGAGGTTTTCATGAACTGCAACCTAAATATTCATTAACACTGGAACATTCCATAAAAATAATTTATAACATAATTTCTTCTTAGAAACGCATTTTGACAGAGTTCTTTCAAAGACTTTGGTGGAGCTTGGCAGTGCTAGTAGCTCTGCTTTCAAACCCATAACTCTTAATTATTGAAAGACTCTCCATGCACTTCTCTGGGGTTCTGGTGAGGCACATCAAAGCAGGGGCCCCTCTTTGCTTTGGCTCCGTGCACTCGTGTCAGCTGAGGAGGAAAGGAGCCTGACCCCGGCTCTGTGGGCAGAGCTCTGTGAGCCTGAGACACAAAAGTAGTCCCAGGAAACTTTCAGGGTTGGGAGCTGCTGCTGGCAGGAAGGCTGTGGACCCTCCATGGAGGCTGCTGCGGCTCCTCGGACTCGCTCCGTGAGCTCTGAGCCCTGCTTCCCAAACAGCTGGGCTGTGAGATCTGGTCTGTCTGAGGCACAGAATCAGAGAATCACAGGATCATCAAGGTTGGAAGAGACCTTTGAGATCATCCAGTCCAACTGTCAACCCAGCACTGCCACTGTAACCCCTAAACCACATCACCCACCTCTTAAAAACCTCCCGGGATGGTGACTCCACCACCACCCTGGGCAGCCCCTTCCAACACCTGACCACCCTAACAGGGAAAACATTTTTTCTAATATCTAATAAAATCTCTAATATATCTGTATCCTACCTAATACATTTTTTCTAGATATGGCACTATAGGACCATGCTTTAGCACTTTTCAAGACACCTTTAGAGGTTTCTACCTGGTCTTTAATCACAGCAAAATAAAAGCATTATTTGCCAGTTAAAGAAAGATTTAGCCTTTGGATTATACAACCTTTTTTACAAGTATCTTATGATATAGGAGAGGACAGTCACTCTTTTCCTGCATCACTCCATGCACTTTTGGTCCTTCTGAATCCAAGTTTCTTCTTCCCAGTGGTGAAGCTGCACTTTCTGCTCTCCCAGATGTGTTCCCTAAGTTTGGTCAGGATTGATCTTGGACTCCTGCCACAACTTTCACTCATTGTGGTTGGCTGAAGTATGATCAGGCAGTAACTACATTACTAAAGATAAATTTAAAAAAACCATGGTAATTTTACTCAAATTTTCTCTTCTCCTTTCTCCCCTTTCTGCCCCTGCTACATCCTCTTGGTCCGCTGGAAGCTTCTCTTCCCCCAGATGTAGCTGATAAAACCCAGCTCTTCTGGTGGCTGAAAACCATCCTCCTTCAGGTGAACTCCTGCAAACTTATGAGTCAAAATGAACCAACCATGTTCACAAAGAATTTTCCCTCTTCCAGTGGGATGTCTTCCATTTATCCTGTAAAGTCTTCCACGAACCTTCTCCCCTGTTTGGGCTTCTAAGGAGTCAGAAGGAAATGCAATGGTCTCATCTCAGAATTCTGTAGACTTTCCTCTGACTTAAATCCTGTATTTTTAATGTGTAATAATAATAATAATAATAATAATAATAATAGGATTTCTGAACTTGCAGTGACAATGCAGTGATGTATTTGCTTGCTCTTCAGACAACCTACTCTGAACTGTAGTGTACATTAGTTTTCTTTTTACCAAGACTGAGGTCTTTAAACTAAGAGACTATTTAAGTGTGTAGAATGCCAGACTAGTGCATAGGGAAAAAAACCCAGTAAAATGCTCCTCTTGTTAAAATTACAGTGACTGTACTGTTCTGCTTAAAATACTGCAGTCATAAAATTCAGATTGAAAATTATATGATCAGTCTCAAAGCAACTGCCATCAACAGTTCTCCTCGTCAGTCCTGTACAGTTTAAGTACTGATTAAATTCTACAAAGATGGTCAAAAAATGACATTTCAACATTATAGAGCTGGCTGGGCTCTGGGAGTGCTTTGAGCTTGCAGGTTATGCACAGGCCAGCAATTATTAATGTTTAACTGAATGACATTGAAAGTAATGAGGAAGACACTGTAACTTTAAAGGAGTAATTTCTTTAAAGGCTGAGTGACTGTTATCATTTTTTTAAATTCTATATTTATTCCAGCTCGGTCCTTAACTGCAGCCGTGCCATGTAATAAGAATGGAAGTGCTCAGACAGCAATTTACCACTGTGCTTGAGGCCCTGTCAAGCACGTGGAGTGATGCCATAATCAAATTCATGATGTCTTATCTGTTTCAGATAAAGTAATCATCAAAGGAGTACTGGCATGAACAGAGAGAAAATCCAGGGCTCAGACATGCTCTAATGTAGTGAGCTGTGACACAAATTGGGCTGTCCCTGTTTTGCCTTTCTTCTCTCATCTGTGTTTCGTTGCTGTGCCAAAGAAATGCTCCTGGCTTTGTTCCTCCCATCTTCTGAGACAAAGGAGGTTTATAAAGGAAAAAAGCTGGAAAGGGTTTAAAATCTCAGAGTGAGACGTTGGTGTCTTGTCGTCCCCCCCCCCCCCCTTATTCTTTTAACACAGTTATTGGCTGGCAGTAAAGAGAGCAAATCCACAGACTTGAGATTTTCAGTTAAATCAATAAATATTGTTTAAAAAATGGAGTTAAGTGCATTATCTGTCCATTACTCCATTATGGTTTGCCCTCAATCATGGAAGTGAGACCAAGGTTCCCAAAAGGCAAATCACATTTGTAGTTAACCTAAACCAGCTTTCCCAGGTCGGGGAACTATTTAAAGTCTCTTTTCTCCTTGCTAATTAAGCACGTGCCTATCACTAGCACATTAGTAATACAGCTGAAGTCAATGCAGTGATACAGGGGCTGAAGGCAGCTGCTTATGTATATGATATCCATAAGGACACGAGAAAGGAAGCCACTGTTCAAGGGCAACAGAATTAAATATAAATATTTTTCACTTGCACACAGGGGAAAGAAGAGAAAAAAAAAAATCTGATTTTTTGTTTTAGGGGCATCAGATTCAGAAGGTAGTAAAGTCGTTGAAATGATATTTGCCTTTGTGGGAATTTTGCTTTTCAGATTTGTTTTCCCCATGTTTGGCCCAGGCCAACTCCAACATCCCTTTGTGCCTTTGCTTGGAGTTGTTTCTGGTTTAAATATTTGCTCAGGTCTTGATGCTGAACGTTCCAGTGATGTATTTGAGGCCCAGGCCCTGCACCAGCCTCTTCCCTCTTCTGTGGGGTTTAAGGACTGCCAGACAATTAAAGGCCACTTCTCCAGGGAGCAACCCCAGCTCCCCTGGAGTGCAGGAGAAGGGCAGGGGATGCAGTGCCAGGCTGTGTCCTTGTCAGTACAACCATTTTATGTAATTAGGAAATATCTATTTTCCTCTAATATACAAAAACAGTTAAACCATCCAGTGTTTATATTCCCAAGGACTTCTACACCTGTAAGAAGGAAGTACATATGAACCAAGTGTTTCCAGCCTTCCCTTCGAACACCGTTATGTTTGATTTTGGGTAGTCACTCACATTTTTATTACCTAAAATGAATAATCAGCCTTCAAAAGTTGCAAAAAAGTTGGATAATTAAGGGGCCCAAGTGCAGATTTTTAAAAAAATGTTATCTTCAATCTATTTTAAGATATGCAGAACCCACAAGTGTACTATTCTGATGGGGGAAAAACACACAAAAAATCAGTATGAAAATGTACTGCGACACTACAGAATACTAATCACTCCTACACAGAGAGAGCCTTCATTTTATCTGCTTCTGCAAGAGGTTTTTATAAAGTCAGATTTTAGAATAACTAAACCCAGTACAACTGAAGGAGACAAAGCTTTGCACCTTGAACAAAGAAATGTTTTCTCAAAAAATAACAATGGACAATCTGGTTGTGCTTTTTTAGCTGTGCATATTGGAGATGATGGATAGATGGTTACAAAGGAAGATATAGTGAGCTGATTATGTTCCTCCATTAAAAAAATCCCAGGCAACTAAGCCTCAGTGCAAATTCAGTATGTGAGTGCTGGCAGATTTGGCTGATGGTGGGTTTTAGCCTCACTCCTGCTCCAAATGGTGGCCAAAATCCTTATTCACCCAAGAGAGAATAATCCCTCCTGGATTCTGGCTGTAAAAGTTTAGGAAGTAGCTTCTCTCTTTCTTGGTCATACCAAGACTTGCAGATCCAGTTCCCATCACCAAAGGGGACTGGTTGCCACAGACTGTCCCCGTTCCTGTGCCAAAGATTTCCACCACTTTCCTTCCACCCCGTGTGCTCTTGGATGTCCTCAATGAGTCAGCTCCTGGCCTGACCCATAAACTGGAGAGCCAGGTAGGAGAAAGGGCAAACAGCTTCTCCTTCCTGGGAGATAGATCCTTAACCAGCTGTGATATCCTAGAGGAAAGGGCAGGACTGGAAGGGAGCCAGGAAAAGGGAGTCCAAACTCCATCCTGGTGCTTACACAGACTGCAGGTATTCTGTGCCACAAGGAGCCACAATCACAGAGGGCAGAAATCTTATTGCCTTGCTCAGGACTGGGAAGGAGTGACCCAGAATTGCTCTGTGGAGAGGAATTTATTTTCTCATGGCAACCAAGGTCCCACAGTGAACCAGAAATGGACTCATACATCCCAAAGAAACAGCCTCTGAAACCTGGATAATCCCTTCCCCTCAGTTGAATAGGAGTCCTTCAGCAGAGAGCCCTCCCAGAATGTAGTTTTTCCTGGAGCACTTTCTTCATTTTGCACTAGGACTTTACAGGGCACAAGCTCTGATCCACCCCTCAGATTCCTGGGCACAACCAAGTGCCAGAGTATTGAGTGCTGGTTGTTGGAGAACGTGCTTCTGGTTTCCTGCCGAGGGCAATTGTCATTTGCCACTGCCTGAGTTTAGGAGAGAAGCACTACAACCATGGGAAGAATGAGAGGTTTTAAAAAAAAATTAATTCATAAACTTTAAAACAAAAAAAAAGCCTGTTTGAATTATTGTGATGAATTTAATCATTTGCCCCTGTATCACACCAATACAATGAAGGTTTTTCTTGTCAATGGCTCCTTTGGTATCATGGGCGATAAAACCATCAAAAGGCTTTAGAGGGATTTTTTCACTTGTTGTTGTTCATGTTGGTGACAGAATTTGGGCGCCAGATAAATAAATCTTGATTGCAGTGGTGGATTGGTGGTTCCACAGGAGGAGCTGTGACCAACCTGTCTCTGCCTGAGCCAGCTCATGTCTGCAGGATAACCTCATTTTTGCTGTGTTTTGCTGTGAGGAACCCGTGTCCTGCTCCACTGCCACCCCCTGCCTTCCCCTGCTCCATCCCTCACTGTTCTTTTCTCTGCTGCATCCTCAGGGTGTATTTTTGTAGCACAGTTCACTACACCTTTTCCTTCCTTTTGCTTTAGCCAGTAACACCCATCAGATGGAAAGAAATAACTTATCTTCATTTAATTCTGTGTTCATACATCCTAAGTACTGACTTCCCATATTCCATGGTACCAGCTGCTGCATTTAAAGGATGGAGTCCAAACACACTCTGTAAAGTAAATGACACTGAGGTAGAAGAGTCCCTGTCACTTATGCCATCTATTAAGTGGAGATCCTGCTCCATATGCACCAGCTGATTTCTTCCAATTGTGATATTTGAGGAGTTTAAAGTGTTACAACAGTGAACTATGGTGGAACGACAAGTGACGTCACATATCTGTCTAAGTAGCAAGGATTATTTTCCTTGCACATGTTGCTTAAAAACATGGTCCACAGAGCACTGAGAGAGAAAGTAAGAGCTTCATGCTTGGTTTTGGAAAATTCTGTCTCAGCACAATGAGGGAGAGCTGACCTCAGTGTGTCATGTTTACCAGCAGAATTTAAACAACCAGGATAAATCATTGTCAGTGACAGCAACGGGAAATTAATCCAGCAACCTTGAGAACATCATTACAATCTTTCACACATTTTCTATCCTCTCAATGTCTAAGTGAAATCTTATTTCTGTGCCCAAGTCTTTGGGGCTACAAAAAGCAAAAGACACATCTTCTCCTCGAGCAACAAATAAAGTGCAGAGACAACAGAAGAGAAAGCAGATGGCCTTGCAAGTGGCCTGGAGAAGATCCTCCAGGTCACACTTGGTAGCTGGTGAAGAGAATCCATCCTGCAGTGTCTTTTGTAGACATTGTCTTCCTTGTGCTTGTCTTGACAGATACTGTGTGATACCTTTTGAGCCTGATTCCTACTGGTAAAACTGCTTCATTTATAGAAATGTGAATGCTTAGCGTGCGACATCAAGGCAGGAGTTCTCCATCTGATCTAGATCCCTTTATTGCCAGTGGAGATAAGCAGAATCTGACCTATTTTAGATGCCTACCATAAAATAATGTTGCATCACACTGGTGTTAGAGGAAGTTGTGATGACTCGCTCAGACAGGGATTGCAACACTGTCGATGTCCCAGACGAGGTGAGACAAGACCTGCCCACAGCTCTGTGGGTGCTGCCTTAATGAATCACACCACACAGAATTCTCCAGTATTTTTAGAGATGGTAGAAATCTGATGTTTTTGGTTTCCTGGCAATGCTTGAATGGGAAATGAATGAACTTAAATTCTGTGGTATTTTGAAAATTTTTTTTTTTTTCAAATTTTCAATGACATGATTTTTTTTGAGCTTTCATTTCTTTGGAGAGTGTCATTTTGATGTTCTGCTTTGAGCTTTGAAAAAAAGTGCATTTTAAACCAATATTTAAAAGCTTTGAAACAAAAGCTGACCTCAAACAGAGAAGGGATGGTTTCACATAAAGATTTGTAAAGATCCTTTTTAAACTCTTAAGCTTTATTGAAAATGAAATAGTCATTAAAATGAGTGTGTCATTGCTGCTGGATTCTTCCTCTTCACCAAAAAGAGACTGGACATGAAAAATTTCCCCACTTTGAGTATCTTGTTTCTGGATAGGATGGTGCGTGGGAGAAAGGTGCAAGTGATCTGTGTCGGGAACAGATGTTCCTTACAGATGTTGATCCTGACTAATGTTTGTGTTATCCTATAACTAGTTCTCTGTTACACTGCATAGGCTCTTAACCCCTTGACTTCTTGAGTCAGAGTATGCCACGAGTTAATTATATAATATGTCACAGTGTTAATGCAACTCCTGGATTTTGCTTTTTTTTTTTTTTCCTTTTTCTTTTTCCTGAGGTTCAGAACTACTGATGAAATCAGACTGAGACATAAGTAGGTTTCTGACATTGTGTCCCAAACTCCATTTCTGCCCAAAGATTTCTCACTTCTCTCTTTCACTTCTTGAAACATCTTTCAGAGGAGGCACCAAGCCAAATATTCATAACCAGTTTTTATTTAACTGGCATTCTTTGGAAAAATAAACCTTAACTCTGTTGAGATTGCCCATTAATTAAAATGACTATCTCTTAGCTGTAATCAATCACGTTGCAGTTTGAAATGCTCCCACTGCTCTACTGCTGCAGCAGAGCCCAAATCCTGAGCCACTTGTGCTGCTTCCCTTGGCCAAGATGCACCCAAACAACTCCATCAAATTACTGAAGAATTTTACAGCTGTCATGTCTCCTCTTCTCCTTCAGTAAAGAGACAGCCAAAGGGACATAACGTTACTGGTCCAACATTAAACATGTAGAACACTTTCCTTCATAGGGCTGGGCAAGTGGGACAACTTGTAAATTAAAGCAAGACAACATGGGCTGGCTGATGTCCAGAATTGGTCTCTGGGGAGGACTTTGGGAGTGGTAACTAACCAGCAGTACCCACAGCCTGGCAGTGTTTAATGGAATGTTGGCAGACGTGCTGTACAGTACTAATAAATTAGTAATGATAATTAATTAATAATAGTTCGCATTCATGTGAAACATTCCTTGCTGCAATTTACTTCTCATCCTGCTAAACATGGACATGAGAAACAGTGGATCTTCTAGGGATCTACCTTTGTGTAGGCTGCTTTTGGATCCTCCTCCCACCTCATCCTGTCTACATTCCATCAAGGTTTCCTCAAGCACCTGAACTGTGATTCCCTGATGGAACTCCCATGTTCTCTCCCAGCCTTCTGACAGTGCCACACTGACTGCAGGTGAGGCCTCCAGATGAGGTGGGGCCTTCCTGGTGGTTATTAAATCTGAGGGATTCCCTCCCATGTCCCAGAGGTTATTCCACCTTTCAAAAATTCCTGTGATGTTGGTGACTCTTGCTCAGTTTGTGCTCTCTGGGAATGATTGTTTGGTTCCCTGCTCGGCCTCCCCTCTGTGTAACCAGCTCTTCTTGCCTCCCCATAGAACCTTCTGCCTCTTCTCACTGAATTGGTTTGTTCATTCCATTTCACCAGTTTGTGAAAAACCTTTTATATTCTCATGTCTCTGCAGCATTTCTTGGTGTGTTCTCATCACCAAAATCAATGGTGAAAATATTGACTACTGCCAGATGAAGGTTTGCACCACACATATCATCCCAGTGATCATCACTACCTACAGAAGATTTTATGGCCAGTTTTTAATTAATTTTATAGACCTAGACTATGTTTTACCCATTTACTTTTGACATACCATATGAAACATTGAAGTTATTAATATCAATAAATATGAAATCTGCACCTTTTTTCTTTTTTCTTCATCAATAAGAGGTGGACCAACTGCGAAGTAGAGCAGTGGGAATGCAGCAAAGGGAGGAAAATAATAGGACCTCCTTCCTTGATGCTGACAAATCCCTGGATCGGGTTAAATTTCACCCTCATCTTCTTTTTTTCACTTAGATGCTTATAAAAATAGATTTGGTGGTTTATTGTAATACTTCTCTGGTGATTCAAGATGTTTGACCTCTTATTTTCTGACTGCCCTCACCCTGCCACCCCCCATTTACAGACTGGATGTTGGGATCGACCTTTTCCAAACATCTGCAACTTGATCTGCTCTCCATAGGGGGCAACATCTCCATGATCCCCACCAGCAGCTCTGGAGTTGCTTCAGCCAGTTCATAACACACCCTGATATAGAATAAATCACACACAATGCCTATGAAATATTTCACTGATCTCAAACTTGCTGTAGCTGCAGAATCTCAACCTGCAGCCATGGAACAGTGCACTGTCCCAGCTCATCTGCTGATTGATCTAATCCATCTCCAGATCTCCAGCTCCTCATTTTGTTTGGGTGATTTCAGGAAAAATATTTAGACTCCTTTCCTGAGTTTTAATAAAGCTTCATAAATAAGAAATCAGGCTGTTCCCCGGCCAAGAGCAAGTCCCAGATAAATGTGTGAATTGAACCCTCTGCTGGTGATGATCTTCAGCAAAAATTTTAGCCCGTTGCAAATTAAAATAAAACCCATTAGCCCAAAGATTAGCTGAAGAAGCTGAAGTTACATGTTTTATCTCATGCTTGTGATGGGCTAAAAGGTGCACCTGGATGTGTAAAATCATTCTGATTCACAATGATTTATTAAGGTGCAAGAATCCATTTGAGAGCCTGCCCATAAGATTTATGAAGACCAAAGAAATCTATTAAACATCAATATGATGTTTATAAACTTAGGCAAAACTTCTCTTTCTTTTATGAATAATAAACTAGAGAAAAAACTGGTGTGAGGTCAAACAAAAGCGATCTCTTCAGGGAAACACCAAAGTTCTATTTGATCAATGGGAAATATTTCATTTGACCTGAACTGAAATATTTCACTTTCTTTTTGAGCTATTTAGCTTGTCTTAAAGAAGGCTCATTTTTTAAACATTACCTGAACTTTTACATGAAAGATGCCAATTTAAAAAAAACCCACCAAACATTCAATTGGGAAAATGTCAAAATGAAACTTTTTGGCATTTCTGAAACAAACATTTTAGATAAAAAATGTCAACATGAAATGTTTTGACGTTTTGAAAAATGTCTCCCTTTTTTTTCAATCTGAAACTTTACCAAATTTAAATTGAATTTACTGTTTGTCTAGAAAACAAGAAATGCTTGCGTTGGTAGTTTTCCCTGGATAAGCAGCTGATCTTCCTGCCAGGTTAGCACTGAAATGACAGCCAAGAAACTGTAGGAACAGGTATTTTAAAGCAGTTTTTGCCTTTACTGCAGCTCAGATCTGGCCTTTTTAGTCATTATGTATGTATGTGTCTATCTATCTATCTATCTGTCTGTCTGTCTGTCTATCTATCATCATTTTTACTCTCTACAGTGTCCAGCTTCCAACTTTGCCAGCAGTTCTATGGCCCACAAAGAAGTGAGAGGGAGAGAAATTATTACTGTTTAACGAGTGAGCAATTCCCCATCACATTAAAATTATATTTTTATTTAAAAACCTGGCTAGTGGTGGATTTATGACAGTTCATTACAGAAAAAAGTGGTTTATCCATTAAACCATAATCCTGAATGAGCTTTAGAGTTTGTTACAGCTAAATTCTTAAATTAAACAACCCCTTCTAGCCCAAACTCAGGGCATTCCAAAATAAGATCTCAAGCTGCAGTGAAGTGGTGTCATGGAGCAGTCAGTGCTTGCACTGCATTTTTGGGAGGTTGTGGGTGCTCTGTGCCAACCATATTAATTACACATAATTATACAAAAATTAAAACTCGTGGTTTAGAGAAAAATGTTGTGCTGTAGCTGAGAAGCTTTGGCGGGGAAGCAGCTCCAGTTCCTTTGCAAGAACTGCTTTTTGTGACAGAAGGAATTTCGCATTCCCTGGGTTTCACAATTCCTGCAGCCAGAGCCCAGGGCAGTGCTGTTCCAACAGTAGCATGAGACAAGGAGCACTGCCAGGGAACGCTGAGCCCACCTCAGACAGGACCCAAAGTGCTGTGGGGGTGCCAAAACTCTGAGCTCCCAACACCTTCCCCCTCGGTGGGATCCACAGCCCTGAGCGAGGAGCCTGGGAATGGCTCATGGCACAGGCTGGGATGGAGCTGCTCAAAGCAGCCCCTGCTCAGGGCAGGGTCAGCCTGACCCTGCTGCAGCACTGGGGGCTCCATTCTCTTTCCACGGGGGATTGACTGTCTGGAACACTGTTTGAAAGGTCAGAATCCAGTCCCCTTTTCCCCCCTTGTGATAAAGCAGGACTTGTGCCATCCTGTTCAGGCAACGGGGATGTGGGAATGGTTCCTTCTCTGCAGCAGTCCAGTGATGATGATCCTCACCTCAAGGAGGGGGTGCTGTCTGGGAAAGTGGGTTTGAATCCCTCCAAGCACAGAAGGAAACTGGATCCAAATCCTGGTCAAACCAGCCACTAAACAATTGGATCAGGGGTACTCCTGCACTCTTGAACAGAGAGAGTATGGCAGGACTTAATGACAGAAACCTACTGCACTTTAGGGGAAGTGAGTAAAGGAATGGCTCAGTTTGCAATCCCAGATTGGCTGGATGTGGGATAGGAGCCCTGCCTCTCAGCCTTGCAGAGACTGATGCAGGAATTCAATGGGAAAAGTGTAGACACCTGGGAAGTTCTTGTCTTTTTGACCTTGAAGTCCTTTGGTTGGAAGGCAGTTAAGAGGGGGTTTGCTGAGCAGAGTCTGGGTGAGATGTTCTACTCCAAGGTCCCTTCTGTTGCCTCTTTTGCATTTGAGATGCAAAACACTGGAACGTGGTGAGGGGACATGTGGGAATACACATGGATTTGGCTGAGGGGCTGTTGGGACAGTGTTAATTCCCTGCTGGGGGCAGGGGAGGGTGCAGTGACACAGCTGCAAGGAATTATTGCCTTCCCACAGGAGCACTATAAAGTTTGAGAGGGGGAAGGAAGGGTTCTGCTCGTGTTGGTACCTGGCTGAGAGACTCTGGAGAGGCACTAAGGCAAGTGGAGTGGGCTGGGCAGCCTTCATTTCAATTCCTGTGTTCTTTAGTTCAGAGAAGCCTTTCAGTGTTCAGGAAGGGGCCAGGGAGGCTTAATATTGACACTTCCATTTCACAATGAGCATGATTTTACATCTCAGCTCTGGCTTCTTGCCCTCTTCTGAGTTAAGTATCTGTGGGCTCCTGCTTTGACTTTTAGGAGATTTCTTAATCCTCCTGGCTCTAGTTTAAGTAGTGCTGGGCTTTCATGTTTCTTATTAGCTAATGTGAGGAAATGGAGCAATATGAGGTTATTAAAAATTACCAAGCCTTTAGATGAATGGGAAAAAAGCACGTCCACTGCAATAACTCCTGTCAATCACCTGGACTGTGTTGATCCCTGCCAGCCAGGGTTCAGCCCACTGTGTTGCCATGTGTAAATTACCCACCTAAATGCAGCAAGACAGCAGAGCCGCTCCATGCTGAGTCCTAAATTGACACCAAAAAGGAAACTTCCATCCAGGCTGGAAATATAAGGAAATTGGGCAGACTAACCAGTAGCACAGAAAGTTCTGAAACCACAATGGCTATTAAATAAAGCCAATTTTTTTTTTTCCTGCAGACATTAAGTCAGTGTTTAAAAATACAAACATCCAGATAATTAGAGGAACTTCAAATCTGTCTTCATAGTGTTTCAGCAGGATGACATTGTCAGCTATTCTATTTTGTATTGATTTCCACAAAGCTCAGTTATTCCCAGCCTTCCATTTCAAATGCAGCACCTTGTTTTCCTGTATCTCGAAGCAAAGAAATTAGATAAAAACTATTGATTAGCAAGGCACAGAGGGGAGGGATGTCTGTAACCTTCCTTTGTCTTGCAGCTCTGCAGCTGAGGCAGCAGTAATAGGATTCTGTGCGAGTGCGACTGTGATGAGGTCACACTGCTGAGAAGGGAATGAAAACACTGCAGTCAGCGAGATCTCTTGCTTCCCTGATAGTTTTTGATTTTGTTTGTCAAATTGCGATTTGAAGGTTATTTCTCTGGAGGCTGAAGTTGCCTGGCTGCTCTGGTGCACTTGGCTGGGCTTTTAGAAGTCGCTCGTTCTGATAAACACCTTCCCTCTCCCAGTGTCTGGCTCTTATTGGGAGCCAAAATAAGGGGCGAGAAAAGTTCCTCCGGAAATTTTCCATCGTTGTGAGATTGGAGCAGTTGTTTGTTAGAAGAAGTTGGATTTGTTTGGCCTCCCTACCTCTTCTTCCTCCCTTCTTTTTTGTGAGTCCTCTGCAGCTCAAAACAGGTTCAGTAAACACTTCCAAGCCCCATGAGCCGTGAAGGGTTATGCTGATTTAGTGCACAGTGGTGTGCCATTTATTGGTGTCATTACTCAAGAAAGAAATGAGGAATTTCCTCATTTCATTTGCTTTGAGAAGGAGGTATTTTGTGACCTACCTTGGGCAACTGCAGAACTGCACAGAGAGTCCAGAAAAAAAGACTGATGCTTTCTCATCCTGGATGGGCTCTGGCACTGCTGTTCTTATATTGCTTCATAGCAGTGAAGCAGCTCATTGAGGTGACAGAGAAAACTGAGGGTTCTGGAGTCATGGAATGGTCTGGATTGGAAGGGACTTTAAAGATCCTGTAGTTGTGACTGCCCTGGGCAGGGTCAGTGATCTGCTTCTGGGAGAGGGAGTCAGGTCAAACACAGGATAAGCACAGATTACCTGGCCCTCAGGACTCTACTTTTGGTGCATAAGGCAGCTGCATTCCTCCCTTCCCACAGAGGAAGAAACCACATGGGGCATGTAATGTCTTCCACTAATCAGGCCTTAGGGGGTTTTCTCCCCTTGGAAAGCTCCCTTGCCCTAGTTCTCCTCCCGTAACAAGACACTGGAAGATTGGTATGGAGATAGCTGGCTAAGAAAACCCTCCAAATAAACTTCTGGAATTGCACAGCAGTAACAAGATGCCTTTAGCAGGCAGCTGCCTTGTCTGGCTGTGCAAAAACAAGTATGTCAGGTCAAGCTGCATATTTTGAGGTTTGATGTCCCACCCTCTCAAATAAGTGATGTGGGAAGAAGTCTTCTGGGAAAACTCCTTCCCCAGGCTTATTACTGTGGGGTTTTTTGTGGGAAGCACTGAGACTTTCCCATCCCCTCCTTTACCCCATGTGATGCTCTGTGATCATAACATGTGGAACTATCTCATGCTTCCAAGAACTCCTCCAGTGCTGAATAAGCACACTCTGGGTGTTTTTCTTTAGTCTTTGTTCTGTTCTGCATGACCCTGAGGACATCATTCTTTGCCCCCTTTGTTTCTTCATCCATGTGAAGAAGGTGATATTTCCTTTCTCCAGGGCTGTTGTGAAAACTTTCTGCTTTTTTTGAGTCCCCTCCCAGCTGTTTGGTGCTATGGGAGAGCAAAGCATCTTGCTGTACTTGATTTATTTATAAGGGGAAGCTGACGCTACTTTAGAGATCTTTTTTTGCCCCCCCCCGAGTAATCTGCTGGAAAGACTGTTCTCATTTGCTGTTGTACTGTTTGTATCCTCCTCACCCTATTTCTGGCCATGTTTAAGGTGCTGATGAAGCAGCTCCACAGGTTGAAGTAAGAGCTGTGGGAATAGTGCCTCTGGACTGCCCACTGACTGACTCACTGATGGCTGGACAACGGGAATCATCCGGTGCCTGATGGGGAACCTGTCAGCTGCCTGCTCCTGGATGATGGAATTGGGTCCTGCTGGTCCAGGGCTGCAGTGGTTACTGTCTCATTAGCATTCAGCATCACCTCTGTGCTCCCAGAAAGGCACTAAGAGTGGAGACTCAGGAAAAGAGATTAGAGGAAAGCAGGAGTGGGGAAAAGGTTCGAAATCACATTATTCTTTAGAAAACAGGCAATTGCAGTGTACTAAACACAAACAGCACATTCTTTAAATCTCTAGAGGGGCAAAGCTTGGCTGAGAGATTTTTTTTTTTTTTACCCTGTTTTGTTTCAATGGATAAGTATTTTTCTCTTAGTTCCCACTTATCTTTTCATTTGACAGATTTTCTTGTCCGCCCCCACCCAAAATATATTGCTAAGTGTGGCTTACTCAAATGGGATGTGACTTTGGAGTCAGAGCAGCATCTGGTGCTGTAAAGAGTAGTCCAGAGTAGTGAGTAAGGGCAGTGGCAGCTTTACAATATCCAGAGAGAATCTGGCAAAAAAAGAACCCCCCTTTACCCACAGGACTTGGGCAAATTTTATATTTAATCTCTTAAATATTCTTGGCCACTATTGGGCATATTTTCAGGGTTGGTCATCTATCTCTGAGCAAGATCTAAAGGACTCAGCCAGGTGCAAAGATAATTGTTTCCTTATTTCAGGCAGCATCTGCTCAGCCATCTGGGAGGCTCATTTGTAAAAGGTGACAGGCTCAGGGAGCAGCCTGCAGGTCCCACCTCTGGTGGCATTGAGTCCTCCTTAAGGGGTGTGTGTGTGACCACAGTGGAGAGAACCCTGCAAAGGGAAAGCAGCTCTGCTGAGGAGGAATTGGAGAGTGAGCTGAGTGTTTCCTGAGCAGAAAACGAGGAGCAGGAGAAGTTTGGTTATCACAGAGAAAGACTCCAGTCTTGATTTTCCGTGTTTTACTCCAACCCCAAATTACCCTTCCTTCATACTAAATGCTTCTGTGTCCCCGTATATTATATTAATCTTTTATTTTACAAGGCTTTTTACCAACAGAATTCCTACCAATTCTCCACATCTCCCATTAATGAAGAGCCATGACCACTGTTATTTTAGTGCTCTGTGCTCTGTAACTCCACAACATCTGGGGTTGGGGCCTGTTAATCTTCTGTCCTGACCTTCTGCCCTTTCAGCTGATGGTTTGTAGGAAACTGTTGTCTGAAAGACAGGGAGTAACAGGAATATCTGGCATTGGACAAGACAGGTGAATACAACCTGCAGTGTTCTCTGCACTGCTGGTCCTGAGCAATAGTCAGTGTTGTAATAAATGAGAAATAATAATGTGCTTCTGGCTGCAGCAGAAGAGATTTGTGTGCAGTGTAGCAGGAGGACCCAGGCCGTGTGTTGTTGAGTTCTGTTACAGGTTTGGAAATGTGCTACTTGTTCTTTGTAGCTCTGTTGCTAAACAGACATTTTCATTTCTAAGTACTTGCTTTCCTTTGTTACCCCAACTTGCCAGAATTAGAGGCATCTGCCACAGAAAGGAAGTCAGTTTTGTTTAATTTATCTCAGATTTATTTTGTGACATTTCCTGGATACATTTACCCATCACATCATTAAACAAGAGTTTATTTTCTGGAGGCTGCAGCTTCAGCTTTACCTATATTTCAGTAAGACAGGAATTTAAATACTGTCAACATGCTGAGAAAATAGAAAGTCTTTCAGGTGTGTTTTGCAGGAGAAACTTCAGAGCTCCACTATCTCTCCTAATAGTTGGCCTGGGGCTTTCTCAAATGTATAATCTGATTTTTCCACTCATTTGAAATGTAAACAGAGAATTTTCACAGAAGACAGAGAAATCCATCTGCAAATAATATTTGTTTCTGGCAATTTGTTTCTTTAATTATGATGATAAATTTTCACTATTTGGCAGCAGCACAAAGAAATATGCCCTTGAATGTCTTTGTTCCTTCAGGAGGAGTGGAAAAAATGATTGTTGCAAATCAACCCCAGCAAGTGATGAGAAACCCCTTTTTTTAGCTCTCCCATGGGAAGGATCTTTGGCTAGGACTCAGAAAACATTTTTATTTTTTTTATTTTGGGGGAAACTTTGACTGACTTGGGACAAAACTCAAGTGCTGGGGTTGTACAAAGTTCTCATCTGCCTTTATCTCTCAGAAATGCTGAGTTGTGCTGAGGAACAAACGCAGCTACACATGAATTGCCCAAATAAAGATACATCGTTCAGAGGTGCTGATAGGCCAGGGGAGCAGCTGACTTAAATTTGGGGGACCCTAAATCAGGCCCAAAGCTCTGAATGCCTCAGATGTGTTCTAGAGGTGACTCAAATGCCAGTTCTGCACCTTGAATCCATCTCTAAAGCATTGGATCATCCCAAAGCTGTTACCGGGTTATTCAGTTATTTTCCTGGGGGCTGGATTTAGAAAATTAATTAATTTAAATTTTTTGTAGTAGCACACACAAGCTTATTGTTACTTCTTCCTTTTCATTACAAATGAAAGATTATGCTATTTCTAAATCTATTTATTTAAATTATATACTCTGCATTCTGTTTGGGGCAGGTACTTCGTTCTTTAGAGAGAAGAAAAAACATTTGCAGGACACAACTTGAAATACAAAAATCTCTAGATTCTGCATGTTGACCATTTATATTTGTTGGACTGTGGTCTGATAGGGGAGAGACCTGGAGTTTTCTGTCTACTTTAATTTCATTTCTGCCTTCTCGATGCACTGACTCGTGTGTGCCAAAACATCACTGATAAAATGCTTCTTGATAATGTTTTTAGCAGGCAAAGGAGGAACTCTTTGTGATAGGTAAAATGTTTTATAGTCTTAGTCTTCTGCAGACTAATTGAAAATAACTGTGGAACGCGTTTCATATTCAGAAAATCTGAACGGGTCTTGGTTCTGGATAAGGAAGAGGGAACAGAACTGGCTGAACTGGGCATATTAAATTCTTTATTCAATAGCTTTGTCCCTTTTCTGCTGTTGGATTTCCCACAACTGGATTTTCTTAGTTTTTCCTCCACTTGATTGTTTGGTTTGTGCAAATACCCTGAAATCACTGCTCTGGTCAGGAGTCCTTCACAATTGCCTGGTTTGAGGCATTTAGTTTTCAATTTTAGCCGTATGGGGTTTTTTTGGTTTGGCTTCTTGCCTTTTTTATTATTCTGTGCCTGCTTAATTGTAGCTTTTATGAAGAAATGGAGAAAGAGTCATAAAGACAATAAGACAAATCATTCCCAAAGCAAATATAATGAGGGAAATGAGGAGAAGAGTTGGAGAAATATTTACATGATTTGAATTTTCTGTCAACATTCCTAAAAATAGAACAAAAAAATTAAATGAAATAGTCAGATGATTTGTTAGTGAAAGGAATAAAAAGAATTGCAAACACGAGAACAAATGTTCATTTTTATTCCAAGAAGTAGTTCTTGGCAGTATTTAGGACTTCTCTAATAGAGGAGACGAAATGTAGGTTTTATCCCACTTGAGCATAAATCAGTGCAATAGACTAAACAATATCTATTGTAGGATGCACTGAGTTCTTCTGTTTTCTACAGCCCTTCAATTAAGTCTGTAAAGTCAGTCTGTAAACTGTAAAGAGGTTTAATCACCTCCTGCTCAGCCAGGCCTCCTGCAGGTCACTGCCATGGTCCTGCAGCACAAGTGCTGCAGTGGGGAAGCCTTCCAGTAGCACTCAAAAATAGCAGCAATTACCTAATTACAGCATGGTCATGCTAAAGGTCACATTAATGGCCACCAATGCTGATGAATGGGAAGGCAGTGGTGTGGATGAAATCATAATTAGTGCAGCATGAGGTAGGTGTTATGTTAAACATTCAAAGGGGAAAAAATGAACAGCCTTGCACAGGTGGACTGAAATGTTCCCTGTAAAACCTCACCTGCAACAATCCCACTTTGAGAAGACAAGAATAAGCTTTACATAGTTTGCTCCTGTCAAGAAGTTAAGCCAGTTGTGAGTTTTATTCACCAACTAGGGAAGCAAGTGCTGGGTGTGACACACTCCAGACTCCACTCTGCTCGTTTTGAGGTGTCACAGGGTGGCTGTGTTTGACACCACAGACACTGTATTTTCTTTCCAATGAGTTCACCAGCTACTGAGAAAGAAGAAATTCAACTGGAGCAGCAGGACAGTTGAGATGCTCTAAGATGCAGGCAAACAATAACTCAGGTGTCCACTCCTCAGCGTGTCTGGGGAGGGTTTGATATTCTGTGCGTGTCACACACGCGTGAAAAATCTGCTGCTACCGAATTAGCAGAAAAACCAGCAACTTTTATACTGTTTAGGTTGCAAAGGTTTCCATCAACACTAAACAGGTGATTTTTCATTGTTACAGTATATGCAGTGCTAAGATGGCACCTCATGTCTGCTATTGATTTCCCTGATGCTGCCTTCAAACTTGGTGGTCACAGCTGTACCTTCCCTCTGTCAATGCCAGTGTCTCCAATGGAGCTCCAGAGCTTATGGGGTTGTTTCTGTCTTTGCATGAGCTTCTGTTTCTGTTCCAAAATTGCAAAAATCTGGCCCACGGGTGTATTTTCAGGACAGCAGAACGACTGAACTGTGTGGGTCAAAGACATGGCATTTAATCAGGGGTTTTAAATAGGAGGAGAAAAGAGATGAAACTGTTGCTGTTAAAACTCCCTACTCTAAAGAATTTCATTTAGTTGCCTGGATTATTCCAACTGTGATATAAAAGTACAGAATGTCATCCAGGTTGGCTTGCCAGGTATTTTTTTGCATACAAAACACCTTCCTGAGAGAGTACCTCCATCTCTGTGGAATGTGCCATTCTCTCTGGAGAAGGGAGAGACCCTGTGGCTGCCTTTTGCAGAGCTCAGTGGGTTTCATGGGAAGTGTTGCCTGGCTGTGGGAGATGTACCAGAGATATTTCCAGTACCAAACCTGCCCATTTCTTATGGTGAAGATGGAACTTGCTTTGCTTGAGCTTGTTGAGAAGGAAAAGAACTTGAACAACCCATTTGTTTTATAAAACCAACTACCACTTCTAATTTTCTTCAGTCCTTTAGTCTTTTGAGCTCCAGCCTTCCAGTCTTTTTTGTAAAGTAAGAAGAAAAGCAAATGATAGTTAAAAAAATGAAAAATGCCTATTTGCAATGAAATAAATTTTTTTTGTTGTTCATTTGGGTTTCTTTTAATTTGATTGTTAAGCACCAGGGCAGGAGAACTAACAGGAACTGTGTTCTGATACTGGGTAACTTCTGTTTAGTTACCCAGTAACTAAACAGTTCTGTTTAGTCTTCATTAAACTCCCATCTCTGGGGATACAAGTTATACAGTCAAACATTTTGCTCCTTTGGGGCACAGGTGGGGGATTCCTCTACTAGAACAGACCAGAATCTTGTTATCTCCCAGCATGTGCCTTTCTTCCACTTGTGTCCTTGAAAGACACAAGGTAATGGGAATTCAAGTTTGAGTTCCAGGCTGAGTATCTACTACTTTCTAAACATAAAGGACATTTTTAAGTGTCAGTTTTGGAAGACTGGATCCCCAGCAGCAGAGTTCCCAGGTTAGAGGAGGGGAGGCAGAAGCACCAAGGAATGTTGCTCAGTCTCCCTCCATCCTTGCCCCTTGTGTCAGTGACTGTTGAGCCTCGTTAGCAGTGACACATCCCAGAGCTGGACAGGTGGCCTGGGATCCAGGCCTGAGCCTCTTATCTCAAATATCTCTGGAAAGCTCCTTTGGCAAGAAGCCCAAATGGGAAGGAGCAATTCTTCTGTCTCAGACCAAACTTGTAAGGAATCTGGAAAGTAGCAGGCTCTGCTGGCTGTTATTTCTGTTCCCTCCTCTGCTGTCTCCTCTCCAGATTATTTTTTTAATCGGAATGTTTGACTGCTTCTCATCTTGCTGATGCAAAATCTCTCAGTATCCAGCAGGAGAAAGGTCCACATTGCTTTCAGTAATCTTTGGATCATGCCATTAGCTTCACTTAAGCTTTGGGTCTGGTTCTTCACAGTTCAAAGGATTTATAGTCTCTATTCCAAGTCCTTATCCAGTTTTTCTGAGTTCCTTAACTCTGTAGATATGAAAGGTCTCAGCTCTTCACCTGAGTATGAGTTGTATCTACTGCTAACCAATAACACAGACATTTAGGGTAGGAAGGAAGGAAAAAAGGACATTTATTATATGTTTAACTTGTGAAACAAGAGGAATGTCTTCAACCTGTGATCCATTTGGGTTGCATAAGCTATGAATGAGGCATTGTTAGATGAATATAAATATACATGTATATTAAATATTTAACTTGAACTTTGTTCAGCTTTCCTTTCTTGTAATTCCTTTTCGGTGTTCATAGAAAACAAACCTGATTTTATGTTGCTTGCCAGTAGTGACCTCAAATTTTCTGTTTGTGTTAATAATCAATTACCTGCACACATGAGTCACATTGAACTTTGTCACTGCACTGGGGGAGTGCTTTTTGGAATATGTCCACAATGCTTTTTTCTGTGAAAACATTCCCTATTGCTTGAAATAGTCTGTGAGTGCATTCACTGTTCCATGCATATAACTCTGGAAGTTGTTCGTTCTGAAATTTTTTCGGCACAAAGCTGAAGCCTGCAACTGTTCCAGTTGAGGTGATAGGAGAGATGATAAAAGAACTCCAGAGAAATGTCCTTGTCAAGCACAGGAATGAATGCAACCTGCAATGTCCCTGGAATCCCACAAGTGTATTTTGAACCCTGGGCTGGTGTGTACCTCCAGTGTGTCCCCTGCAGCTGTGAACTGCTACTCTTTGTGTAGGACTGGGCAAGGCTCCAGTGGCTCTGTTCTTACAAGGAATGCATTTTCCAGTGTTTTGAGTTAATGACTATTATTCAAGCTGAAGTCAGTTCCTTTCTCACACTATTTTAGGCTGTGTGTGGTAAACCTTTGTGCCACTCTTCTCCTCAAAACGTTCTGCTATTTTCCTTCTGTCCTAAAACCAATACAAATTATACCAAGGTCTTTATCTTCTGAAATAAGTGTTGGTTATCTCCATAATGACTAAATCCTGAAGTGCAGCAGGTTGGTATTTCTGCTGGCCTACTGACCCTCCTTTTATTGCTGCTGGTCAATGCAATGGTGTTGGGAAGTTCCTGTTGTGTTTGATGTGCAAATAGAGAACAAAAGGTCCCTGCCCTGACGGCTGAAAGTTTAGGTATTTGTATTGATTGGATAAATATTGGACATTTGTCTTTTTCCACCAGAAAGTGATACATTAAGGTAACTGTTTCCTGGACAGATAAAGAGTGAAATCTGAGGATATAAGGAAATTAAGCCTGGAGTGAGGCTTGTAATAGTGGGAAGGTAATGGGGGGAAGCAGGTACATGACCTTGCAATGTTCTTCCTCTCTTTCTCCCTTTATTTTGATTCTGATCTGATACTTTATTAATCAGACTTTGAACAGAACTACAGCCTGTGTGTTTTCCAGCATTCACTCCATCCTTGTGTGCCTCTGAGGTGGTTTCCTATTCTTGCCTTCAGGGGAAGGAATGCAGGACTCTTGGACCATCCTGTCTTCCTCACTTGCATTATTCAAAATCTGACTCAGGAGAAACCCTTCAGGAAAGTGCCTTAGATAATGGGCCATGTCCCCTCTGCATTGCTCAATACCCACATGCTGATCTCTCAGGCATTTCAGTCCTTATTTATTGTTCGGAGTGTGCTGAAATTTCCATTTAAATTAAAATTAATAAAATGGAACGTTGCATTTTTTGAATCTGTATGGGGAAAAGTTATTTTTTATTTCCATTGTAAAGTGAAAATATTGCTTACAGTTTTTATTTTTAGCTCTTTCTTTACACGTGCTTTTCTTTGCTGGGCTTAGTTACACAGAAGGGTAATTTTATTTTGAAATTTTAAAGCTTCTTGGAAGGAGAAAACATACCCAGGGAAAATAAGATGTTGGTCTCATCTGAAGGAAGAACAAAACTGGTTATGAAATCATCACAATTAAAAAATATCTTTGACCAGTTTTCCTCTCCATTCAGTGACAACAACTCTGATAAAATGTATCTAATTAACACCCAGCAGATAACAATTATCTTGTATAATTATGATGAGCTTGTTTGTTCTTTAATTGACAGCTTGGGCAATGTTTTATGATGTTTATGTGACCTTGCAGCCGATCTGGCCCCGTTCCCGTGCGCTGCCAAGTGCGTGGCTGTTTGGATTTCCAGCCCAGCCCTGGCTCTCACCCCTCGTTACCGTCCCTGTCACTCCAGGGTGACACATCCCGCTCCAGCTCTCCCTGACTGCCGCAGTGTCGCTCCCAGCCCCTGGAATTGCGCCGAGATCGCTCCCAGTTGTTGCCCCTCTGCTGCCTGTCCGTGCCTGTGCGTCAGCTCGGGGGAAGAGCTGGCTCTGGAGGAGCCCTGTGCCCTGTTAGGAACGAAATCCTTGGGTGTATCTCGTGGTTTCACATGTAGTTGGTGTAGGCTTTGCAAGAATCCCCCAGTCTAGTTTCTATTAAAAGGTACCTGATAGTTCAATAACCAAATGTCTGTGCTGATACAACAGATGCCTTTGGTTTGATGCATCCTGGGTGCTTTGGGAGGCTTTCAGTTTTCCCACTGAACAAAATTTCTTTGCTGTCCTGTGAATAATGAACCCTTGTGTGTTGGTACCTGGCTGCCATGATCATTTTTGCAGTAATGCTCTGGGATGCTTTGCCTACAGCCTGTCCTTTTTACTAAGGGATGTCTGGCATAAAATTGCAAATTAATTTTCGGAATAGATTTTGCTCTTTGCTAGAGAGAGGCAGATCTAAGTAGTTGGACATTGTGGGGAAAAAGTGGAAGAGTGGAAAGACGATCAGGGATGACTAAGAGGGGGTCATTGGTTTTAAGCCCAGTCTGTCCAGGTCACTTAATCTGTGATTTGATTTTTTTTTTCCCCACTGACAAAGTGGGGTCAGAATAACTATTTCCTGCTCCCTTTTCTATGTGTTTTTCTGGGGTTGAGCCACTGCTGCCTTGCTGTGGATATTTTACTGCCCTGCATCTTTAATTTTTAGGCTATTAGTGCCTTCCAAGGGAAGGACACTTTGCAAGCCTGTTTCTCCTACAAAGGAGTGGGGACAGAAGTCCTTGTAGGGCTGAACTTGTGTGAATATTCAAACTGGATTTACACAGTAGGGTTTTTAATGTTTGCAAACAGGGAATCTTTAAACAGCTGAGTAGCAGATCCCTCTTCCTGCCATGGTGGCTCTTAATTAAAATCTCTGTCCCAATTTCTTCATTTCATATGTAGGTGTGTTACTTAGAGCAGCTCTTTTCCATCTGTAAAGGAAGAAGGAGCTACTACCTCCTGATTTAAGTCTTTATCCAGAAGGCTTTGGGCCTTTATTGCTTTTTTTTTTCTTCAGTTTTGTCCCCCTCCTGTTGAGGAATCAACCATTTCCAGTAGTCAAAGCAAGTTGAGTCCACAGATTTTTGATTCCAATTTCTTCATCCTCACTTTCCATCCTGAGTGCTCTGCCTGCTGCCAGGCTCCTGCCATGGTCATATTGTCCCAGTAATCAGGTGCCATCTCAACAAAATCCCCCCCCTTGTGCTCAGACAGTGTGAGGGCTGTAATGCAATCATGGAATAGTTAATGAACAAGCCTGTGGTTCCCCCATGTTGCCTCACTATCCTTGTCCTTGAAGGTTTGGAATGAAGGGGAATCTCCACTGTGACGATCCTACTTGGCACAGGGTGTAATGTGTGAGTCAGATTTATGTGAGGGGTTACTTCCCTGAAACAATTTTAAAATTAATTTAGTGAGAAACAAAGAGGAAACCTCCCCAAACAAGGTTTTGTGTGGTATTTCTGGATTTTGGGGATTCCATTAGAGAGGGAAAAGCTTTTCTTATAACATCATCTTGTCCTTTTCACTCCAGGGCAGTATTAGAAAGTGCAGTGGCGCATAAGACTTAGTAATAACTATTATTATTTGTTAAGCATTGTCTTATACAGCACTGAGAACATTGGGTTTCTGTCCTACATGGATCATTACTTTGGGAATGCAAAATTTTTCAAACAGTAAGTGTCCTCGATGATTAGAGAGATTATCACCAAGTGCTGCATTTTTTTTGGATTTTTCTTGTGTGTTTTTTTTTCTAAATGAAGGGGCTGAGCATCAAATTAATCTAGTTATCTGTAGCAAAATTCTGGTTTGAGGATGAGATAAAGTACGTCAAACCACTTAACCTGGTCTTCTCTCAACACAAATTGATTGGAAGGAGATGTAGAAAAATCCTGTGCATGGACTCTGGTGATTTGAGGTCAGTATGGGCAAACCCAATCCAGATACCTGGGCTCTCAGGTTTTGGGATAAATCCTCTCCATCCTTTGGGAGAATTTCAGTATTTGACAGCCAAGGTAATGGACAGCTGAACTTCCAGCTTCATTAATTGAGATATTCCATCTAAGCCCAATGGGTGAGGGTTTCGGTTGGCAGGAGGTGAGAGTTCCACATATTACTTTTTCTTTGTCAGGAGGATTCTGTAGAAGAAAATCTGAACTTAAATCAAGGCAGATTTGTGTATCTATTATTGGTACATAAAATAATAAATGGAATAAAGTTTGGAGATGTACCCAGTAGATTCTCAGTAAGAAGCATTCTGAAGAGACCTTATAGTATTATCTGACCTTTAAAGTAAACTTGAATTTATTTAAATGCCATAGGTACAAATTATATGCTTTTTGCCTTAAAATTCATCGGGTAGCTATTGATAGAATTAATAAAGAATAATTTTTCAGAAAAAGTGAACATATGGCTTGTTATTACTGACTTCAAGCCACAATCAGAACATTATCCAAATAACTCCAGATACCAGCAGTATGTTCTCAAGCATCTCGTACATTAGAGCACGACTCCTGGAATTCTTTGAGGCTTTGTACGTTCTGTTGTGGATCTTTGAGCCATGTTGTCTGTGTTCTGACTTCTAATCCCATTAAAGGTCTTCATATTGAGGATTTTATAAAGGTGATGTGAAAACTTTATGTGGCCTTGAGGTGACATTACAAACCTGGAGCTTGGTAACATTTTTTCAGGAGCCGAAAACCTAATTAGAATCAGTCTCATCACACGAGTGTTTTTCTTTCTTTGTTGTTTCTTGTGGTGTTTGCTCTCCTGACACTCAGTTGCTCTGATTCTTTTTCAGTGTAATTTTCCAGTCCTTTACTCATGTTCCTTCAAATCTTTATGAGTTGAGTAAATAGATGTAGTGGGATGAGCTGAGAAAACGTAAGACTTGCAGAATTTTTCCCAGTCATAGGGGAAACATATTGCAGCTTTTCTCCCTAAGTTTTTTGCTGATTCTAGTGACCAGACAACTCCCAGCCAGCTGTGGCTAAAGACATTTAGAAATGTTTTCAGAGACAGGCAGAATGGTTTATACTGGGCTGCTTCTCCCACCAGGTTGCCACATACCTCTGCAGAGAGGGCTGGAACCACGTTCACTGGGCAGGGGACTCGGAGCACCAGGAACTTAAATATCTTGCTCATCTAAATTGGCTGTGAGCCATTTTATTGCTCTCTGTTTGACTGATGTATCTATTTAAATGCTTTAAGAACTGGGACTCCTCCTCAGCAGGGGCTTGCACAGTGCAGTGCAGGAGGGATCCTGACCTTGTTTGGGGCCTTCTGGGTTTCTGAGAATGAAGTAATAATAGAATAGAATCATTATATAGAGTCATGGAATGGTTTGGGTTGGAAGGGACGTTAAAGTTCCAACCCCCTTGCCATGGGCAGGGACACCTTCCCTAGCCCAGATTGCTCCAAGCCCCATCCAACCTGGCCTTGGACACTTGCAGGGATGGGGCAGCCACAGCTTCTCTGGGCAACCTGTACCAGGGCCTCCCCACCCTCACAGGGAACAATTTCTTCCTACTGTCTAATCTAAACCTACTCTCTGTCTCTGTCTGCTGCACAATCCCAACTCTCTCAGCCTTTCCTCCCAGCAGAGCTGCTCCATCCCTGATCATCTTGGGGCCTCCTCTGGACTGGCTCCAGCAGCTCCATGTCCTTCCTGTGCTGGAGGCAGCTCTGCAGGAGGGGTAGGGGGGCACAATCCCCCCCTCACCTGCTGAAGCAGCATTTTCAAAGCTTGTATCCAACCAATGCAGTGCCTCAAGAGTTGCTGTCACCCCCAGTTAACACACACGAAAGAGGGCTCTGAATGCAACTTCCCTTTCTTGGCCTGGGTGCTCAGAGGAAAGGGGAGAAAATTGGCAATTTGGGAACAAAAAAGAAGAGACTGTCTTTATTAAAGAACAGCCAAAAAAAGAAGCAAAGCCCCCTCAAAAGCCAAAACTAAATAACCCCTGGGCTCCACACTGTGGATCCCAGCATTATAGCTCTCTGCTGAACCCCACTCTGCAGAGATTTCTGGCTCCCTGCTGCAATTTGAAGCTCTCTTGCTATTTAAATTATCCTTGGGAGACAGCCTTGTGTCTTTACTTGGCTGCCTTTGCTTTTTTTCCTATTTCTTTTTTTCTTGATGAGTCATTCTACCAGCTTATACCCTCTCATCAGATAGACCAGACAATGAAGTCACCAGGGTTGCCTGAGAGCAAAATTGGCCCCATTATGCACAACCACTGTGCCTTGTCACTGATAATACACCGCTCAAGGGCTGGCCCTCAAAGCAGGATGGAAAATCACCAGGGACAAGAAACCTTCCACCCAAACAAAAATATTTGTTGAAATTTTTTGGGGTGTGTGTGTTTTTAAATTTGGTGAAATACTTCCAGCTGAAAACAGGAAATCACACACAAATAAAACTGGTGTTATATTTTGTCAATGTAGGAGGGAGAGTAAATTATCTGATAGTGTCCCTTTGCTTGTGTGCACCAGCCTCAACCTTCTGCAATTAGCTATGGCAGGAAACTTTTTATTAGTTTTCTATATAAACTAGAAGACTTTATATCAGAATGTATGAGGGAAGAAAGATGCTTGACAAAAATCATCCTTTATTAGCTCAGTACAGAAGCAAAGTTAAACAGTCCTTTCTAGAGGAACATGGGTGGAAAGACACTTACCCAGAGAACTTTATTCTGGAAACAAGACACCAAATATGAGAAGGAAAGCAAAACAAGGATGAGGGAAGTGACTTTTTCCACAATGGTGTGGCACATCAGTAGCTGGCTAGGAATAGTACTGAGGATTTCTGGTTCTCAAAGAACTGTTCTTGCTGCTGAGGCACAGAACCTTCAAAGCACTCGTGGTTCTGATAGTGCTGATGGCTTGGTCTGCTCAGCTGGAATAACAAAGGGCAGCTGGTCTTTTGGGATCTATAATAACTGTTATAATAACTGTTAATATTAAAGCTTTTACAAGCCTAACTATCTGCATCGAAGGACAGAAGAAAAGCAGTTTATTTCCTGTTCTAAGTCTTACAAAACCATAGTCTCCATAGAGACCTCTCTTCCTTCCTTTCAGTATTTTAACAAGAGGAAAATCTCTTTATTGCTTAGCTAGCCCATTCTCAGAGTTGTGCCCATCAGTGGGCTTGGAGAGACTAAAGTGGCTGAGTTTCATCACCTGCCAAAGCTGATCCTTCTTTTGATTCCAAACTGGTGCTCTGTCATTAATGATTTTTTCCATCTCTCCGTGCTGAACACAGATGAGCCCCAACACTTCTGGGCCCTCTATTAACTCGGTATCAAAGGCTGCTTTCTCTTCCCCCCTCTCTTAAGGCCCAGGAAACCTTAGTGCACTGCCAGAGGTGACTAAAATGTGCTGGGAGAGAGGAGAATCAGAGCTCGGGGGTACTGCTCAGGCTGCTCTTTATGTCGTGTCTGCAGAGACCACAGACAGCGTCCCCAGTGCTGAGCCAGCGCCACTTCCACCCTCCCTGGGAAGGGAGAACCTCGTGTTGTAAACTCACCCGGGAGCACAGTCCAGAAGGTGACTGCTCTCAGCTGGGGGTTAAAAGCATCTTGCACTATTTTTCCAGCCTGATTCTATCTCACCAACTGTCTGGCTTGACTGTTTTGCTGTGATTCTTGCTTACAGTTTGTCACACTGTGTGATTAGCTCTGTGTATGTGGGTTTTTTCCTTTTTTTTTTTCCTTTTTCTCTCTTCTCTCCCCCCCCCCCCTCATTTCCCAGTGTGGCATTTAGGATGGAGGCTGAAAATATTGAACAAACTGCTGATGTCCCCAAGATTCAAATGTGTGAAAAAGACTCGTAAATGAGTCTAGCACACTCAGAAACATTCTTAACATCTGTTCAAGCAGGAGTACCAGTTCCCTTGCTCAGAAAGCACAATTTGTCCTCCCTTTTATTTAAAACTTTGGATTTGAATATTATCGGTGGAGCTAAGGAAAATAAACTCTTTGATTGTGGATATAGGATTTATAATGGGATGTGTGGAGGGGATGGTGCAGAATTATAGAATTTTAACTGCAGAGTGTCCTCAGTTTCTCTTTTATGAAAGTCTTCCCCTTACAAAGCACTATGGAAAGGGCCACATAGTTGCAAGCCCTGTGGATTGTGTCCCCTGGACTGCTAGATATGGTTTACTGGAAAATAGCATGTGTTTTCCTCTGAAAACTTACTACTTATGTAGAATAAACCAAAAGCACCTTAAAAATCACTAAAAATAATTTTAAACTTTATTTTCATATATACTCCTGATGAAGCAAAAATCTCTCTCACTCAAGTTTTGTCTGGCAGTAAATATTTCAGGATTCTGTCTCCAAATGTAGTTGCAAAACTCTCAACACTTCTGCAATTTAGTGAGAAAAAGGCTATAAATAGGCAGCCAGACAGAGGCACAGCAGGGAGAGCCCAGGGGTCCGAGCTTCCAGCCTCTTTCTGCAACCACAGTAAAGAATTGCAGACATAAACATGACAATTGCAAAGAAAAAAGCAACTGGTAACTCTGAGAATGAAAAAAAAATAAGTAAAATAAGTGGCTGCATTTAATAAACAGGCTGAGTGGCCTCTGCAGTTTGCTGGGGATGCTGCAGTGACCTTCCCTCGCTCCAGCTGGGCTTGGGATGAAGTCCTGGCACTCCAGCCTGGATCCAGCTCTCCCAGGCTCTGGGGACAGATGGATTCTGCTGTCCCAATGTCCAGGGCTAAATCCCACTGCTGGTTGGGACTGCAGCACCCTGGGAGCTCTGGAGAGGGGGTTGAGCACAGTTTTAAAGCAGGTGGATGAGAAATCTGTGCAATATTGTGAGTGTTCTGAGGACTGGAACATCTTTAATCACAATTAATCCATTAGCATTCCCCATTTAAGTGATATTTATTACTACAAATGTCTGGTGATGGTAAAAACAGTGGCTCTGTTGCAATTATTCCACCTTCTAGAATCCATACCAGTGCTTTTAGTTCTTTTTGATAGAGAAATCATGTAAGTCACGAGTCTCATTGCTGGTGTGGTACAGCAAGATGAAATACTTTTCCTCTGCAAGGTTAATGTGCTGCAAGTCTCCCCATGATTAGGAACAAAATATACCAGCAGGTGGGTATAACCAGAACAGAGAGAGTTCTGTAAAATCCAACTTAAACCAGACAATAAAACGGGCAATGGCAGCTTAGAGGCCTCCTGCAGCAGCGATCTATAGTTCCAAGGAGAAGTCCCCTGGAATATACCTGTTGTTTTAAGAACAATGAGATTTTTGCAACTGTGATAACAGTTTTCCAGCTGCACATTGGTCCTAAAACCTGACAAGTGTCCTTTCCTGAGAAAGAGATTTTGAAAGTAACCTCTAACACCAGCACAAGGACAGCAGTTAAACCTGATTACCCTTGGTAGTGTTTAACCCTTCAGGGAAGCTTGGAATTTAACAAATCCAAGTAGAAGCCCAGAACGTTTAGTTGGGGTAAGTGAACTAGGCTTTCATGGCTTTGTTTCTTGTCTTCATTTTGGGCTGAGTAGTATTTAACTCTGTTAAATACTGTTCAAAACCAGCTTTGCAGTTGGCCAGGGTGTTACTGTGACCTGAACCTCCAGCTTCAAGCATCTGGTGCCTGTTTGTATTCCTGGAATATAAACTTAAGAATGCATCCTACTCTAAAACATTTCTTTAGAAAAAAAACTAATGAGAGCTTTGCTTCTCTGTTTGCTTTTTAGTGCAGTACATCCTTTGGGTTTTTTGAATTGATCTCTCATACTTGCGGGTCTGTCACCGTACAGTGCAAGTGGAGAAGTTCAGTGTTTTGGTGTAAGACAGGTTTGAAAATAACCTCAGTATTTCACAGTAAAGGGAAATCAATAAGGGCACAGCAGAGAGAAGAATAGGTGTATTAATAAACCAAGACTCTGAGTACAGTGGGGTCAGGAGCTAAATGTAGCTGTACCTAAAGCATCATTCCAGACACCAGTATGTGGTGAGAAGATTAGAAGCTTGGCCTACTTGTAGCTAGACACAAAAATGTGGGTTGCTGGGTTCTTTTTTTGGCTGAGGAGGGTGTTTCCCCATTAGGATACAAAAATAGTAACTCCAGAAACTAAACGTGACTTGCAGACAAACTTTGAGCTCACTCTACTGAATTCCTTTTTTCAATGTCACTGGAGTCTGTGAAAGCAGCCAAATGCATTCAAACTGGTCACAGGAGCTCTGCTATGGAATATCCTGATCTGGGAGGATAAAGAACTTTCAGGACTTGCTTTTCAATATTTTTCAATAACTCAGGCATCATTAATCTGGGGTATATTTAGTTCACTTTCTGACATAGTTCAAATGCTGATGTCGTTTATTTGGAGGTCAAACACCCACCCAGCCACCTCCTTTAAAAAGCTACACCTCCAAAGTGCACTAGATGTGCTGATATTGATAGTGACATTTCCCACCTCATTCCTGTGAATTTACGCCTGGATTTGTAATATATTTTATTCCTAATAATAAAATGCTTTGGCAATGTGAGCACTGTGAAAAACAAATTTTGGGGTATCCATACATGAAAAGAAAATGCAAAAGCTCTGTATAATTTAAGACTAACAAGATAACATCCACAATAAAGTTTTAGTATCAATAGTATCAATTTAATATCAATGACAAGTGAGGAAAAAAAAGTCCAAATAAGAAGGATTGGCTGGTTTTACAAAAACCAGTTCTTGTCTTGACTCAAGACCACTTATCCCTCTGGTAACTTCACATTTGTAACTAGTCTAGTTAGGTGAGTTTAGAAAGAGTTTTGAGAGACTGTATATAGCCTTATAATTTGGGACTAAACTGAATTTGCTGAGACTCCTCTAAGGTGATTCCACATATAAGAAAGCACTTGCAGGCTTAGAGACTGCAGGCTTTGATCAGTAATACTTTGCCATAATACTCCTTCCCAGAAATATTCTCAGCTGCTGTCTAATTCCTGAGGCTTATTGTAGTTCCTATTAGTCACTGGTGTTTGCCACGTTTCTGTGACATATTTCTGCCTCCTTTTGTTTACTGTTCTTGTACTGTCTTGTTACAACAGGTGACGGTGCATTATCGTACCAAATAAATGCAGTTTGTGAAATGCAATTAAGCTGCAGAGGCAGCAGAGAGGTAATTCCTGCCCGTGACCTGAATTTCATTCCTTGCAGTGCCACTGACTTACCAGGTGACCTTGGATGAATTTCCTCGTTAGGAAAATGGGGCTGATTATTTACCCCCAGGGCGTAGTACTACAGTGTAACAAATGACAAAAGCCAGGGAAGTACAAATTCCTTTGGAACTCTCCCAAATTCTGTCCATTGACCATATGCTAAAAGCCATTATGGCAGAGACTCTGACTTACCTACTCCAGGGGACAGCTGAGCGTTTCCTGTGCTAGGGCAGGAATGTTTAATGGCCACATTTGTTACTCTGGTGCTGGGATGGATTAGAGGAAACTGCAGCAGGGAAGGGCTGGGATCCAGTGGTGTCAGTGCAGCCCATGCAGCAGGTAAAGGACGCTGCTCCAGCCATAAATACTCCGTGCATTCCTTAGGCCAGTTCATCATTTAAACCCTCCCTGAGAGGGAACAGCAGAAAATATGTTCGTGTGCTTGGTCTCATTTTTATCTGCATTAGCTGCTCTGATAAAAACATTGTCCCTTCTTACAGACCTCACCTTCTCTCGTTGCCACCTTTAGTGCTGAATGAAGAGGCAGAGGCAAAGGGGATGTGTTGAAATACTGCACCACAGGGTTAATTTATCTGAGGAAATTTATGCTCGTTGTATCTTTCTTGTGCATCTATCTGTATGTTAAATATGAACATCACAACAATACCAACCTGGGTTTGCTGCTTGGAGGTGCCAACAGAGAGGTGAAAATCTAATGTGGGCTTAGTCTGAAATAGGGCAGGGAAAAAATTTCCATGTTGGACAGTTTTTGCAGTAAGTCCTTTATTTTATACACTTAGGGAGTTAATGAAAGAAGGAAAGGAAGGAAAGGAAAGGAAGGAAAGGAAAGGAAAGGAAAAGAAAGGAAAGGAAAGGAAAGGAAAAGGAAAGGAAAGGAAGGAAAGGAAAGGAAAGGAAAGGAAAGGAAAGGAAAGGAAAGGAAAGGAAAAGGAAAGGAAGGAAAAGAAAAAAAAGAAAAGGAGAAAAGAAAAAAGAAAGAAGTGATGGAGTTGTGCTCTTTGGAAACTGGTTTTTAAGTGCTTCCAAAACAGGCAGTTTTGGCATTTTGAGTTTCCCTTTCTGCAAGGTTCATGCTACAAAGAATGTGTTTCAGCAAACATTCCCCATAACTTGTTCACCACCTTGTTTCCATTGTCTCATGCTGGGTCTGTTCCAGCACCAGTGTTCTCCTGGCTGTTATCTAGTCCAAGTTTTACTCCAATTCAATACAAATTCCTTTTAGCTAAGCTATCAGAGCACTTTCCTGAGCAAACACGAATCAAATATCTTATCTGAACTAAGTCTGTGCTCCTGACTTCTGCACAAACTTGAGACATGAGAGGATGTTTGCTGTTACTGAAGGCACCTGACAACCCCTATTAGTGTCACCTAATGAAATGTGTTTGTGGTTCATGTCAGGGGTTTTTTTTCCCTTCCAAAACCAAACTCTTATTATTTTCTGCTGAGCCATCAGAGTGCCTTTTTTAAACAAAAGCACGTCTGCCTTTATGATTTTGATTTGCAAGATGCCCATTAAACTTGAAGCAAATATTTGTTCTGCACTACACAAAACAGGAATTTAATTACTTGTTTTATATCTTCTTGATATCTTTCTTTAACATCTCCAAAAATAAAAGATGATGGCAGCAATGAAACATACCTTCCCAAATGTCTGCATTCATTACTGGTACCAATAATCAAGGCCCTGATTCAGCAGAGTTCTCGAGTGCCTGCCCTAATTTTAAGTACAAATAGTCATATAAAGTCAATTAATCATTTTTCATATCTGTGTTTTACAGCATTTATTGCTGCCAGTGCTGATCCAGCCAGGCTGTCCCAGGTACCAGCAGTGTGGATTTCTTGGGAGTGTGGCTCTGAGTTTTGTTAAGTCAGGAGTTACTAAATTATGCAATGTTTAACCAATTGTTCTTCATGAGGCAAAAGCTGCTCCCATGGAAGTCTGCAGCAACATTTCCTGGTCTTAGTTATAACAGAAATAGGCTCCAGTGGAACAGATGATGGGAATTTTATTCATTTCAATTGGGATGTTGACTAGTTAGACACACAAGAGGGTAAAATACTTTTTCTTTCACCAATAAGCTAAACGCTTCTCTGGAAAAATAAGTGGTTGTTATGCTTTAAATGTTACCACTGTGCATCACGTCCCACTGGTGTAAATCCAAAGCCCCTCCACATCAGTCTGAAAATCCAAACTGTTGAACCAGAAGAGATGCTGAATGGCAGCGGGGTGGGGAGGGACGGGGAAGGATGTCTCTGCTTTAGCCACTTTTAGAATGCAACGAAGCGATAATGTCAGAACAAGATGTACTTTTTAGGAGCAATCATTCATTCACTACTGGCAGGATTGCTATAACCTATAGCAAATGCATCCACTCAGTGTTCTCGTGTGACCCGAGTGTGGAGAAGGGAACTTCAAACCAAACTGTCGTGTCTGTGCCGTGCGAGTTTGACAGCAAACCCACTCACCGAGCCTGACGGGAGTGTAAATATATACTGGGAAATAGAGCTGTTACTGACAGACTCACCAAAGCCAGACTCTCCTTTTGGAGCAGACCTTCTCCAGGATAAATGGTGTGTGATGCAGCCAACTGAATTAATTTGCGCAGGCTCATTTTAAAAGGCGAGGTGTGACCGTCGGCGAGCCCGTGTGTCCGTTGTGTGCTCGCCCAGTTTGCTTTTATGTGCTGGGATGGAAGGAAATGACCCAGATGTAGGTGATTGTTTCATCACATATGAACAATATATGAATATCCTTCTGAGTTTCAAGAAGGCCTTTACCATAGTTAGTGCCCATGGGTGGCATTTTGCTCCGAGTGGCAGAGAGGGAGCAGGATCCCTGCAGGATCACCACTGGGCTGCAGTTGGTGAAAGCAGGGCAGGCTGCAGTGCTCCCCCTTACATGTGGGGTTCTTGAAGTGGTGCCAGGGAACCCCTGGAGAATATTTCCTCTACATTCAGCAGGAACTTTTTCCTGCCTCAACAACTACTTCAGAAAGGGAAAGGGAGGGGGGTCACCAAGCAAATCCAGTGATCCTGCCCACACTGCCCTGGCAGGATCAAAGTGATCTCTAACCATTTACTGTGCTTAAAAAAATCTCTGACAGAGCCCATAGAGGACTGTTGCTGTGCACAACACCTTTATGAGAAGAAATAGTGTCACTGAAAAGCACCAGATTCTTGTTCCTAGCTGTGCATTAAGGCAAACAGCTCTCCAACATCTTGTGTTCATGTGCAAGGGCATGAGGATAAACAATTGTGTGTAGCAGTTCCGTGGCTCAATAAAAATCCACAGCTGCTGTGATTTGGAATGGGCACAAGTGACTGAAATTTCGTTTCTTTGTTATGTAAAGAACAAAAGTTACACCCGTAGTTCCTGGAGCTGTGATACCCATGGTGTGAGGGAAGCTTCAGTTCATCCCTGCCAAACAGCCTCGTGCATCCCATCAGGACACAGCTGTAGTTTTGCTGCTAGCCAAGGTAGGACAGAGTCTGCAAATGCCCTACCTAGAGATCTCCCACCCAGGATGTGTGCTGGGCACTACGTCTGCTTTGCTGGGTTTCCCTAAAGCCCTTCCTTGCTGATAACTCCTGACAGTGCCATGGGATGTGGTGAGGGGCCCTGAATAACTGAGAGCTGGTGGAGGAGCAGCAGCTCCTGACTGACATTCCTCCATTCAGCTTAAGAGTCAGTGCAGGAGGAAAAGCGCTTGTACATCCTTACAGTTGTTGGACATCATTGCCTTCTAGATTTAATTTTTGGTGATAAAGTACGATTTGTATAATGTGTGGAAAGGTCTGATACCGCTGTGCTGGAAGGAAAGTGCAGCTGGAAGCATGATCATGTTCCCTTTCGGGCTAATTGAGTAAGAAAAATGCAACAAGATAAAAAGAGGGGAGGGAGAACTGTTCTGTGATTCATGAGGGGAAAGGACAGTGTTCACCTGCACGGTGTCTCAGACACACTTGTGGTTGTGTGGATGCTGCTAAGCCTGGCTTTTCCAACAACAAGGCCTCTCTTATTCCCTCCTCCCCCTCCCCACTCCAGAGGGATGCTGGCTAAGACAAAAGAGCAAATGCCATTGTCTGGAGTAATCCCCGATTTACTCCCAAGTCGCCCTTGGAGCATGTGGAAGTTTTCAGAGCTGCCTGGGCCTGTCCTGCCGCTGACCTGACCCTGCCCGGCACAGGTCAGGGCCACTGAGTCCCAACAATGCCATGACACGGAGCCTCAGTGGGGCCTCTGCGGCCCCAGAGCTCCAGTCACACCCCATTTTGCTGAATAATGCTGGATATTCTGTGAAATGAGCCTCTGTCTCGCTCTGCCATCGCCCAACAGCCACGGGCTCGCCCTGCATAGCAACTGTGACAACGGGGAGGCCAAAATCCCAAAGGTTTGGGGCACCCAGCCCTGCCAGGGTTCAATAACCCATGACTGGAATTGCTGAAGGGACGATAAACATGCAAATTCCAGCTTTGAGCCGCCTCTGGGGCCGCAGGGATGGAGGTGGGTGTGCGGCAAACACAGGGCTGAGCTCCCGAGCGAAGAACTAAAGTGTGATTGATACCATTTTAAATCCAGGGGCTAAAATAGCCGCCTTGAAAATGTCAATACCTCTTTAAATGTGGGTGGCTTGTAAATCGCAGCCACATATGCAAAGAGCAGGCAGCTTTCGGGAGGGCTGGGGCGAGCCGGGTTTGCAGCCTTTGCATAAGGGGCTGAGCAACACCCGGCAAGGAATTATTTTAACCGCCGGGATGGTGACAGTCCTTAGATCCTGACTCTGAGGTGCAATTTTTTGTTGGTTTATTATTTTTTTTTTTTTGGTTGTTGTCGGTTTTTTGTGGTTTTTTTTTTTTTTTTTTTTGTTTTTTTTCCCGAGACCGTCTATTTCTGTGAAAATAATTTTAAAATAAGTTTGACGTTCTGCGCGAGGAGCTGCTGAGAAATTCCTTATATAACATCAGCTCAGTGAAATATTAAAAGCTTCGCTGGTGTGAATTTGTGTGAATTTGCGACTGTTTGTTCCACTTACCGGGGTCCCTCCTCTGCCCCCTCCCCCTGCTCCTCTTTCCATATTGAAAAACAAAATATAGGTACGGCCACTGTTCCAAATCTGAATTCCGCGGCCATAAATGCTATAGAAAAATAATCTTTTACACCCTCTCTTCCCCTTCCTCCCCTCTAAAATGTATTTGAAAACACAATTTACTGTGTTTAATGATTCAATTTGGAAGGACTTTGTCACTAGGACAATGAAAGTGGCTCAAGTGTGATAAAGCAAACATTACCAATAAACCTTGTTTTTATTGATTTGTAGGAAGCTCAATTGTCTGGGAGAAACAGAGAGAGCCGACATCACCCCCCTGGTCCCCTGGAATGCAGTGATAAGTGTCAGCCTATTTTTCTTACAGGCAATTTCTCTGGCTATGTGATGTCTGGCTGCAAATTTAAAGTAAATGACATTCCACAATCTGTTAGGGATGGGGGTGAAGTCTGCATTATTTGTTTCAGAATTTAAAATAATTTTGTGTCTGAAAATTTCTCCAGTGTCTAGACAAGATGTATTGCTTGCCTGCTGAAAATATTAAAATTTTTGTAATGTACAGCCGACACAGCTACTTTCTTAGTAAACATACAGATCCAATTTAAGATTTTTACCCTCCTTTTTACAGCATATTATATTACTATTACTGCTGGGGGAGCCAGGTTAGATCTAATTCAGGTAGTCAAACATGGTACTGCCCTGTGCAGGCCAAGTTGTCACAGCACTGTCTTTAAAGCCTCTTAAGCATTAATTTTTTTTTGCATTTTGTTGTATTTCAGCACAAATGCAGCAGCATATGTGATGGGGACACTGCTGCACACATGCAGTATGAGCAGAGTCCTCCTTTATTTTACACGTTCCTTTACTTCTCCTCGTGTGTTTGAAAATGCCAGGCAGGGAATTTTAGGAATCTTAGGATCTTTCCACTGCATGGAAAGATCTTGGGTAAAGGAATCACTTGATCTGTGGTCTGTGTTCTACATGATCATGAATGAGACCCTCTGTGATTTTAGGAAAGCTGAGTTCTGCACCTACAGTATACTGCAATTAATCACTGGATACTATGTCTCGTTCATGGAAAATTAATAAATCTCTTTAATTATGCTGCCTTTACTCAATGCAAGGTATCTTAAATCAAAATTGCCTGGGATGTTTTAAGGAAAAATATTTGCAACGACTTGTTTTCTCATTAATCTATTCAGCATATGCTCCCTAAAGTGTACAGCTTGTGTGGAGATAAGAGTGTGCATGTGGAGTTAGTTCCCTTCAGCTGGTGGATGGGCAAGAGGCAATAAAGGAATATTTTTTGTCCTAGTGGGAGAATTGAAGATATGCTGTGGATTTTCAGTTTCCAAGGAATGGAAAACACGTCTTGCTGAATTTCAGTTATATTGGGTTCTATATGTAGGCTTTTGTCTGGCAGTCTCAAGGCATCTATAATATTTTCTAGCATGTTCATCAACATGGATAGACAATATTATTATTTTTCTTGGGCTTAAATAGGATACAGATTTGGTATGTGGGTATTTACTTAACTTGAAAATATGCTATTTATTTGGACATATTTAAGTACATCAGCAGAAGCTTGATGATATGTTTTTGCTATTCAAGCTCATTAAAAACGAAAAACTTCTGTAAGAAAAGCTTGTTTAAAAAAACAAATTGATTCCATAATTGTTTTTATCATAAAAATAGACTTCCTAAAGTCAGGGGAAAATGCTTTACTGAGTTGTCATGTTCAAACCATCAGGCTGGTGTACAATTAAAGGTAACACACTGTAACAAAAAGAGGCAGAGTTAAGTCACCAGGGACTGTGTAGCTGATTGTTGAGTGAGAAAGCAGCAGAATTTTGGTGGCCTTTAACAAGTTTCCCTCTCCAATTCTTTAATGCTCACATTTTTACTGTAGTGAACAATCTTACATCTTCTTCTTTATGCTTCTTAGTAACTCCTCCTGTTCCTTATTAAGAGTTTTAGTCTCCAGCATTTCCAAATGCCAGTTCTCAAAATCATGAGCCAGCCTGGGGAAAAGAAATCATGAGTTTGCTTAAACCAGTGTAAACGTTGAATTCCTGTTTATTTGCCTTCTCTCTTGGAGCTGTTAAGGGTACTGGCACTTAATCTTTCAGGCTTCTTTCCACAGCTTTGAGAAGTGGAAATATAACTTTTAAAAATGAAAGATGAGGTTGCTTTGCAATGCATGAATCTGGCAGCTGGGGCTTTGAAAAAGCAGACCCAGGAACTACCGTGAGACTTGCAGCTGGGTGTAGGTTTTGAGTTGCTTTGCAGATTAATGCTGGTCCCACATTTTGAATATGTCAAACCGTGACTTTCTAGAAGATGGTGGTTATAGAATTTTTTTGTGCATCACACTAAGGTTTTATCCATCGGCTGTCCAAGACAGTCCACACTATTCCAGCACTGTCTGTCTACAAACCCCCCATTTACTGGTGGAAAGTTTTCCCTCACACCTGACCTGTTAAAGGAGCAGCCCAGTCTTCCCATCCTTCCCATCAGAGGACAGATTATTCCTTTTCCCTTTGCAGCAGCCATTTACATACTTGGAGGAACGCTGTATCATCCTTCAGTGTTCTCTTTGAACAGAGCCCTCAGGTCAAAGGTGTTGTGTTGTACTGCAGTTTAAAACCAGCTTACACGTATTTCCTGCTGGAGTTTTTTTACTCCCACTCCTTTGCCTTTGTCAGAATGAAGCCCCTGGGAGGGGCCCTGGAAGGAAGCTGTTGGATCCCTCATGGAATGGGCACAGAGGATGCCCTGTGGATACCCCTGGCTCTGGCAGGGCTGTTCCTGCCTCGCTGCCTTTATTTTCACGTGCATGCAGGTTTTGTTTGCGTTTCACATTCAGTGTATTTGAACAGACAAATGCCTTTGAAAAGGCAATACTGACAAAATTATAGGGGCTCACACGAGCTGGGTAAACACTGGAAGAAATACTTGTATCAGCAAAAAAATAACAGCAGATAAGCTTTGAACTTAGGAGATTCCATGTTGGATACATCAATGAGTAAACAAGAGGCTGCTGCTTTAAAAGGAGGCACAGACAATTGGGAATGTACATGAAAACATCTTAATTGAGACACATTTCCCTCCAAAGGTGATTATCTTCACCAAAACCATGCAGGAAGGTGAGCAGCTTTACTAGAAAGGTTCTCCTTCATGCTGCTGGAAGCAGGGGACAACTGTGGGTAGAAAAAGAGGAGCAGAATCAAGTTAACCATATTTTTTGATAATTTAGGAGCTAATCCTCGTTTCTTCACACAGTTTGGGAGTAAAATACCTGACAGGGCAAGTAGTGACTAATTAGAAAATGTGCCCTCCGTGGGACTGGAGCCATTTGAAATGTGACAAATAGGAAAAGGCTTGGTAGTGCTTGGATAATGGCAGGGAACCCTGGGATGGGCTGAGGTTAACGAGGCTGTTGTTCCTGACAGCTGTCATTTCAGTGAAAGTTGTTGATATCACCTTTGGAAAGATGCTCCAACTACCCTTTGGCACGTTTGAATTGAAGCAAGGCCTTCAATTACAGGGTGCACAAAAAGCTCATCCAACCTTTGCAGCTTGTGGCCTCTCTTAATTACTTTTTGTTGTAAACTCATGGTCACATTTAATGAGGAAATTAATTACCAAAGGGATGATAGAGAACTCCACTTAGGGAGTAATTTTTTAGAATTTTGCTGCAAGCTAACATAAGGCACATCCAGAAAATAAGCACTGTAGTTCTGCAATTCCTCTAATAGAGTGCTGCCAACAGAGGGGGAAAATTTGAATTATTTAAGAATCAGACTTTGCTGCAGGATACTTGAGGACTCTGTATTTGTGCAAAACTAGAAGAATAAATTCATAGGATGCTGCTAAATGCTTTGGAGAGGTTTTTCAGCTTTGCAGTTTTTACAGAAACAAGAACTTCTTCCCCCATCCACCGTCTTCGTGCTTCTCTGAAGAAGCAAAGTTTGTAGCTTATAGTCATACTTGTAAAACTGGAGACCAGTTACATCTGCAACCAACTTTATAAGCTTGGCATTAAGAGGATTAACTTTTTTTGTAGTATAATTAGGGTATTTTAAAATTATCTTCTTTATATTTACTGTAGATCATAAAACTGGTGATCGTTAATTTAGTTTTTCTGATGTAACTGGTGCATAACATTTGAACCTACAGAGGCTCTCATTTACCATTGTGTGTGTTGGATGAAATCTGGAATCTCAGGGCTGTTCCCTCCCATTTGCTGGCTGCAAGGCAGGCTGACAAAGGCAGCTTCCTTGCCAAAGTTCTAAGAATCTGCACCTCCCACTCCCAGTGCACCTGGAGTGCCTTTGCCTTCCATGCTGGAACACACCCCGTGAATCAAGGTCAACGACTGGAAAAAAGCCTCTCAGATTCCTTCTTTCCCAGTGCACAAGTTTTGTGTCGGGTCACAGAAGGGTGGGAAGGTGAGAGGGAAAGGTCAACAGACCTTGGAACTCTGGAGAGCCACCAGCAGGAGCAGCAGTTCCAGCCTGGGGACACCACCAGTCACCCTGGGAGGCAGCTCCCACCCAAAGCCTCTCCCTGCTGCTCTGTGACTCCCACGAGCTGTGGGATCAGCAGCTCGTGTCTGCACCTCGCAGAGGCCTTGGCACAGGGAGGGAGGTTGTTTTGTAACCACAGCTGCCACCAGGGCCAGTGCTGTGACTTTCCCTCTCCACTGTCAGTCTGAACATGTCCAGGGTCATGCCTTTGGGGCTGTGGATTTTCCCTGAGGCAGCTGATTTTGTTGCTTTGCCTGCTGTACATTTTTTCTTTCATTGCTGAGCATCTGCAGGTTGCTGAGAGGCTGCTTTTTTCCTGGCTAGATTTTCTGAGTAGGACCTTTTAGGATGCAACTATTTTGCTTCTAGCTCCTTAAATCTGTAGTAGATTATCAAGTGAAGGCCAAACTGAATAATTCTAGATCTTACTTGTCCTTTAATGAATGCTGTAGGTAATTAGTCCATGAAAGACAGTCCAAATTCCACTGACAGGCTTTTTGGGTTTCCAGAACATCTGCCTGATGTCCTTTGACCTTTCTAGAAAATCAGAAATAGGACTGCACAGGCAGTCCATACCCAGGAAACAGTGCATTTATAAAGCTGCAATGTAGATGGATGTGCCTGGTTGAAACATCAGTCTTCCTATAGGACTAATTGGCCTGGTGCCAGTCCTTGAAGAATGAAGCTGTTCCAACGTGTAATCAAGTAACTCCTGCGGGCCCCCAACTGCTGCCTTAATATAGCCATACCTGCCACCGTGCAGAGATGGCTTTCATTCCCAGCCAAGCAGAACAATCTCCCTTTGGAGAAGGCAGCTTTGGAGTATAAATGTGTTCAGAGCTTGCTCCAGCCTTGGGGGGAAGGGAATCCTCACGCTCTAAACAAATGGAGATTCTTATATCAATTGTTTGTGCCTTAATATTGCAAAGAATAATTAAGTAATCCACAGAGACTTGGAATGGGTTGTAAGGCACGCAGGACTTCATCTTTCACTCTGTGCTAGCAAGCTTAAGGTTTGCAATGAAGGGACAAGGTACTGCTCTCTGTTCTTTTAGGGGATTTAGCCTGGATTGCATTAGGCCTGTGATAACTGGGTGTCATAGAGCACTCCAGGTACTTCTGGAGCCTGTGCACATCCATATTTCATTGCAGATGTCTGGCATGTGCTTAGATCACAAATTAAAAGACACTGGTGCATAATCCAGGTTAGTTGAGCCCAAGCTCTGCTGGCCCTGGGCCCCAGTACTGTGCAGGTCCTGCTCTGGGACCATCCCCTGCCCCCCGTCCTTGCCCTCAGCTGCTACTGATGATCTCCTGAGGCCACAAGGACTGTGGGAGGGGTTGCCTGGTGATGTGTTTCCGAGTTCCTGTGGCTGCCCTATTCAAAATCAAGCTCTTCACCTTCCAACTTCCCACCTCTTGCTCTTGGGACCAAAGATTTTACCACTGTGCACAAACAGCATAAGAACAGGGGCTCAGGGAGCTGCCCAGTCCACCCTCTGCCCTATGGCAAATGAGCTTTACTTACATCACCCCTGGGAGATCTTTGCTTAAGTATTTCCAAAACCAAAAACTCAAAGACCACTCCAGATAATTTATCCAGTGTTTCCCTGCTTTTGCTGTTAGAAAACTTCTTGTTGTTCTTTAAGCCCAGGATTTTTAGTCCTCTTGACAGTGTGGTTTTCCCCCATGTTTCTGCAGCCTTTTGTAAACTTTAGTTCTTGTCTTTGCCTCTGAAGTGGAATTCCTTTGGTTCTGTCAGACTTCTATTTGAGACCTAGGGACCCTGCCTCAAGAACACTAATTGTGATTGCTTTCTCCTGGTATCTCCCTGGCTGCTCCAAGTTTTAGGATGTTCTAAAGCATGGAAAGAGTACTTCAGTGGGAGCCTTCCTTTCTGCCAGTGTTTGCCGTGGTGACTTCACTGCTTACCTGTCCCCCTGATATCAGCTGCCTTCCCTGGCACCCCCCAAATTGTTGGTGCTGTAATCACTGCTGTTATGTACCACTATTTCTGATTCTGGTTATTGAAGTTGTAGCAATACCTTTCACTTACTGCCAAGCTTTCTGTTTCTCTAATTTATCATGTACAGGTCCCTATTCCTTCTGTCTTCTGCCAATTTTCCTATTTCACACTCCAAGACACCAACAGAAATATGGAACTATACCTAGAACAGCCCTGCAGGGTATCCACTCAATACATGCGTCCAATTTGACAATGATTTCCTACTAAATATTCTGTTGCAGAGTTTTCAGCCTCTTGCATCCACTGCTGAGTTACTTGAAGATCAAATGTCTTAGCTTGCCTATAAGATGTCTTGGTGAGTCAGAGTCAAAAGACTTCTTAAAACACGCCATGACAACTGTTGTTTCTCCTCTATCCCTGAGCCTTAATCCTGTCATGGAAAGAATTGAGCTTGGGTTGACATCATCTGTTCCCAGTAGCTGATGTTTGTGCTTACTGATTTCCTGTTATCTTCTGTGGGTTTACAAGTGGTTTCATTCTTTTGTTTCTGATCCTTCCAGAAGCTGAAATTTCTTGCCAGACAGTAATTTCCCAGTTCTTCATCTCCCGCTTTCCGGTGGGTGCTGTGCTGGTCTCCTGCCAGAACTCTGCCCCTTCCCTGTCCCTCAGGAATTCTCAAAAACAACTGCTAACACCTTGAGATTGCTACAGCTTGTTCCCAAAGTACCTGAGGGTAAATGGTATCAAAGCCAGCTGAGTGGGAAAGCCTGTAAAAATTAAAAAATAAAATTTAAAAGGCACTTCCTAATCAAAACTTGTCCTCTGCTGTCACTTGTGGTGGCAGTGCTGGCTCCTGGGCTGGCTGCCCAACTGCAGTGAGCAGAGCAGGGAGGGTGTCACTCTGCTGGCTGTCCCTTTGTGTGCCTCCAACACTGAAGTTTGGTATGATTTCCTTTAAGAATATACCTGCAAACACCAGAATGCCCTTATTTTAGAAGTTATGAATACGTAAAGAGACAACATTTGCTCTAAAGTCTGTGCATCTATAAAGAGAAGAAGAGGAAAAATAATAAGCTTGCATGGGGGAGTGGGACTGTGCATGGACAGGGAGAGATGGACAAAGCTGGGTAAAGACTTGGTTTATCTGATTTTATTTTAATTTTTATAAAAGTGGAATTCTCACTACCTGTAGTGCTTAGATGAGTGAATTCCTGACTGTTACTTTTGACAGGAAGAATAAGTATAGTTTGTCAGCTGAGACAAAGCTCCTGTAGACGAGTCTGTGACAAAGATGCCCAACGTGTTTCTTAAGATGTATTTCAAAGCCACACATGGCCATCAGTCACCCAGCATGCCTTGCATAGGTTTGGGAATTCACCAACAGACACAAAATCTGATCAGAATGAAACAGTTTGTTCACAAAGTTTTGTGCCTTTTGTTTTTTTTTTGGGGGGGGGTGGTGTAAAATAAACCTGTTCTAGCTTGGAAATGTCTATCTTTACCCACATAGCTGCTTCTGTAAGCAGATTTATAGTACAAATTCACTCAGGTCTTCCTAAATCCGATGGCTAATCTCTCATTAACTCCACTGGGTGCTGGGATAAGCCCCCAAGGCTCAGGCAGCAATCTGAAGTGAGGTAAAAGCCCTGGTCTGTGAGCTTTGCACGCACTCTCCCATTCCTCTGAGTGCAGCTGCAGGAGTGTTTAATGCTGCATGGCAGAAAGTGCTTCCAAACTGCCTTGGAGTTTAGTAAAATCCATTAGGCACTGAGTTTCCTTCTTTCTTGGACATGAAATCAGTTTAACCTAGGTATGTACTGGAAGGTGAATGTTCTAATGTGTGAGCATGAGCTCACTGGTGAGAAGTAGCTCCAACTTTCTGTTGCTGCGGCTTGTAAGGATATGCAAAATTGTAAGGGAGAATATGTGCTCTGAACCTGGGCCAAAGCTGACTTAGAAACCTTAAAACTCTGCATTGCTCTGAAATAAAACCGTAGACGACGAGGATATTGGTCACATGGAGGAGGGGCTGCTCATTTCAGTGGATCAGCAGATGGACAGAGCCAACTATGCACATGACACAAACACCTCCATGGTTTCTGTCTCTGGTTTTTAGAAGATTAGGGTATTTAAACAATAAAAGAAGGCCAAACAGGTCTGAGATTTGGGGAGGGGAAAATATTTTTTCATATAGGAGATGGGAAGATGCCTAACTGGTTCACAGAGCCATTCTCTTGTTTTCAGTACCTGTGTTTCCCACAGAAGGGCCACTTTCTAGAGCCTCCCTCAGGCGGTTGGGTTCATGAAGGAAACAGCATGGCCAGAAGAATCCTCATGGTTGGACTGAGTAGGGAATTTGCAGATCTGTGTGGGTAAGGGCAAAACCTGCCTTTTCTGAGGTGCAAAGAAAAGCCAGATGACAAGAACAGGGAAAAAGCTGGAGACAGGAGATTTTGGGTGACTGTCCACTTCCATCTAAGTTCCCTGTGCAGACATGTGTCTCAGATGCTCATGGGCCAGACTGATTCTTGTGATCCCAACTGGTCTCTGAACCATGAAGACCTTTTTGGGCTGAGCCTCCAAACAGCTCTTCAAACTCCTGAGTGCTGTGAGCCCAGTGCTGAAGGCACCGAGTGGATCTTTGCTGTTGTGGCTGTCTGAGTGTGGCACAAATGTGGAATCACACACATGAAAGGGACTGAATCCAAATTTGATCAACACTTTTATTCTGTTCTCCAACTTGTGCTCATTGTTTTGTATCTGAGATGCTGAAGGGATTGAGGGGGTTGCTGCCATCACAGCTCGGTCTGCTCTTCCTGCTGAGCACTTTGTGTTTTCTCTGCCTAGAAAATTTCAAATAAAATGTCAGTCTGTGCATCTCATTAATCTGCTAACTATTACGTTAAAGGTCTAAGTGCTTTAAAAATATTACATAGGTTTTAAGTTCAAGGGGACAGGAGAGGTTAGAATCCTTTCCTCCTCTCCATCCATCCATCCTGTCTGCCAGCCCTCTCACTACCGTGCAGTCGAATCCAAATGAGCCTAATGGAGAAAGGCCATGGTGTTACACTGGTTACCTTCAAAGCAGAAAATCAATACTTTTGAAAGACTAGAGGGTTATAAAGCCTTTTCCCTTGAAGACATCTGTCCACCTGTCACAAGAAACCACCACCAACTTTGATGTTCATTTGGCAGCATTTGCAGCTGAGTCTTCAGCCCATGTAAGTCTAAGAGACACTGAACTCCCTCTTCTCCTCAAGGAGAGGGTCACTGGGTCAAACCAGGGAAAGGTTGGGGTGGCTTTGAAAAGCCACACTCAGCCTGGGCTGGGAGTGGCTCTGGGTCTCCTGGGAAGCTGTTTCATCTTGCACAGATGCCTTCTCCACACAACGTGTGTCGTTTCGGTTCCTCAAGCACTCAAAAGACCCGTGTATTTCCTTCTTCCTAATGTGGTGTTTATAGATCCGTGTGTGTGTGTTTGTGTACGCTCCCTGTTATTATTTACAGCTAACTCTATCCCTTGCTATTTCCTTCTCCCTCTTTTGTTACATTATATGCCATATTTCCATGCCATATGCCACTTAAGCTGCACCTTTATGTGTACAAATGTGTACCTTATTTGCATGCACAGTTACTACCATTGTAGACACAGGCACGGAGTGAGTGGGCATATTTGCATGCAATTATCTGCTTGTCCAATTGTGGTGATTTGCATATGCAGATTGTGTGCACAGTTGTACATTTACATTCCTTAAAAACTGGCCTCGATGGTTTATTAAAATAGCTTTAAGCTTCCTCTTATAAAATATTGAAGATCCTAGAACCCCCTCTGGCTTTGCAGTGTTATATCCCCTCAGTAAATGATCTCCACATTTTTATATTCTCTCTCGTCCAGTACTCAAGAGAGATTTAGTCTGCAGATTTATACATCCATTATTTCAAGGTATATTTGATCTTCTCCATATGCCTCTGTTAATCCACCTTAGCTGTAAGTAAAGAGGAAAAAAATACCCTTGCTTAACTTTCAGAGGATATTCCACCTATCTGAGCCTGTGTTTTCCATCTAAACTCAGATTTTTTTCAATGAATTAACTCTGATGGAGCTGAAAAGATTCTTTTCCTAATAGGGAATTCATCAGTTGCTGTGGGTAAATCCAAGGCTGTAATGTGTGCTCTGGCACTGCTTTAGCACGAAGGGACCAAACGTGTCTTTGAAAGCATCTACGAGTTTTTCTGCGAGAGGATCGAGTAAGAGGAACGTTGCCAATTTGGTTTCTGTGCCTTAAGTTCTTTCAGATGTGAAATTTAGTTTCCCATAATTTCTCAATCGTAATTCCAACACCCTGGGAGTAAACTTCTCCCACCTGTAGGAGCAGTAAAATTCTGGTAACTTCACTGACTGGAGCACAGCTCTGGCTTGGAATAAACAGTCCCTTAGTGCTTGGTGCTGCCCATCCTTCTGGTGTCTGTGAACCACATCCTGGTAAAGAATTCAGCTGAGCAACCTGCACTTTCATCAGGCCACACTGAGATAGTGCTTGTGCTCTAGACAATTCCATGGTAAACATGAGAGAAACCAAGGAAAAGCTGTTGTCTCAAAATATACCATGAAAGCAGGACGGGATTTTTTCCCAAGGTTTAGAGGGGAAGGGAATAGAATGAAAATTGCAGGGGTACTTTATAACTGATTGTAACAGATCTACCTAAAATTTAGCATGTGATTCCCAGTGATTTTACAATTATGGCTCAACCCTAACTTGTGTGAACACATGAAGCAATCACTGAAGTTACCAGGAGTTCCCAGAAACAAGCTTGTATTTTTCTCACAATGGCAAAGCTGCTCTCTGCTTCCTAAAAGTCGTCTGAGAAAAAACTGTCCCATGTATGGCCACAGTGAAAGGGGCAAAAAGTGTTCATACTCTCTCTAAGTATTCCACACTTCTGCTGAGGCCCAATTATGCCTTCTGGAAAAAGGTTTTCTGCAAAGGATGCCCAGCAGGGAAGGGAAGAGAAAACACAGCATAATGACTGGCTGGAGGGAACAAGTGTGGTCTTTGAGGTTACATATCCCACAGGAGCAACAGAAGTTCAAATTGAACTATGATGTTTTCTCTGCTCCCCTTCTCCCTGTCACATCTATCTGGAAGCTGCAGATGCACCACTGGCACCTGATCTTGTCCCTGTTCTGACTCTTAGTCAGTCGCTGGCACCTTTCTTCTGGTTGCCACCAGCCCTCTGCTTCAGATTATAGACTCTGAGCTTAGGTGTGATACTGCAGAGGTGTTTTACCCCTTCTGAATTGCATTAAACTTGCAAAGAATTTATGGGAATGCAAATAAAAAATCAAAGCGATATTTTATTCCTGCCATAACTAGCAATCTCCTCTCTCCCCTTTTCCCAGGGTGTCTGACACATGGTGAATCACAGATAATCAGGGCTAATACTGAGACCTGAAAGCTCAGTAGAAGCAGAGGAGAGAGAAAGAAAAGCCTGGAAATCATAACCAGCTCACTGCAGTTGGGATGCAGTTGCAGAAACAGGCTCATGGAGAGCATGGCCTGGGGAGTGTAACCTCACAGGCCCACGGGTGGGCTGGGTGGGCTGCCCTAGATTCCAACTCAGATTGTCCAGCCTGGTGCATTTAGTCCCTAGTTCTGCTCTATTTTAAGCCATGAGAAATCCCTCCTCAGGCACGGCTTTGAGTCTTGTACAGTTCACGAAACACTGTCAGAAAATTCAGAAATGCACCAGTGCCTTCGTCTAAAATTCTCTCAGGATTTAAACAATGCACCTACAGAGTTTTACATCTCTATACTTACATGCTTGCAAGTCTAGGTTGGTATTAAAGCCTCATACAAAAATATAAGTACTGCTTACAAGGCACGAAAACAGCCTTCAAGCGAGAGGATGAACTGTCTCTAATTTTGTGCGCTCAGGTCGTTCTGCAAATGTTCAGGAAATGCTCAAACAATGCCATTGTCTTGCTCAAGCGTCTAATGAAAGGCTTCTTTGGCTTAAACTGGATCTTCCAGAACATCTTGAAGAGAGAACTCTAATGCTAGGGATTGGAATGCTGTGCTGAGAGAGGTTTCCTTGCCCAGAACAGGAGCAGCCTCTCAGCCCCACTGTGCACATCCCCCGGACAGAGCGATTCCAGCAGAGGCTTGGAAAAAGTTCCTTGGTTTCAGTTGCTTCCTCCTCTTTGATTTGCTTTAAAAGCACATTCCTGCCCTGGCCTAAAATGCTAACCCAGGCACAGCCAGTGTAATTCCTTGCTGTTGTTTCCCCTCTGCAGGCTTTTAACAGGCTCTTCCTTCGCAGGGAATTTGGCGTCTGCTGTGTCCCAGCTGTTCCCAAGGATGGGAGCAGCGTCTGGCTCTGCATAAGTGGCATCTTTATTCTTGTGAAGCATCATGACACTGATACACTGCAGGTTCTGCTTACCAGGGCTCCTCACAGCCCACGTGAGCAGAAGCTGCATTGCTGAAGCGACAGACTGACATTCCTGCTTCCAGGTTCAGGCTGGGAGCAGCAACATTCCTCTGCATCCACGTGTTCTCCTCTGCTCTACCTGACAGGCTGCACTGAGTGGAACTTAGTTTGCCTTTACTGTGCTGTGTCACACGGTTTTAAAGTTCATTAAAATCAAATTTGAGGTTTTTTTAATGCCCAAAATACAGTTTTTAAAGGCTAGTCAGAAATTACCTGGAAATATCCCTCTCTGTGCAGGAAATTGTATATAATTATAGCATATAAGTGCCAGTCGGTGCCTGCCACTGTGTGTTACTCAGTCCCAGTTTATTTTGGGTTAGTAGACAGGTTTCTTTTTATTGTAACTCTGATTCTGAAACATCTAGCACCCCTAAATCTCTGCAGGCTACAAGTACAGCAGAATTTTGATCATATTTTACTTTTAGGCCTCTTTCCCAGTGTTCTGCACTTTGAACAATCGTCTTTAAGCAAGTGACTGCAATTCCCATGGATTTATCCTTAGGAAATGTACAAAGAATCCCCCCCTGGCATCAGAATTAATCATACTGAATACAGAAAAATGCATTTAAATCTGACTCCAGCAGGGAACCTACTTTGGGATAAACTATGAATTCTAGTTTACCCAGCATCCTGCTTTGCAATCACTGCTGCACCCCTAAAAATTAAACAGGCTATAGAAACAGCAGTGATTTTTATTGTCCAAGAGAGAAAAGCAAAAGTAAAACCCCAAAACCAAAACCTACATGGAAAACTTCTATCAGAAAAACACTTTATAATCAGCAAAGGAGGTTTTAGGACCATGTTATATATAAAGAAATGTGTGAGTTCATAGTGCTGTGTTTAAACTTGAGATTGGACACTTCCAACTTCAGGGAGATTTCAGTCATGATCTGAGCCTGTTCTGTAAAGAAATAATGATGCACAGCAACACAAAGCAGTTTTGCAGTGTCAGAAACTAGAGATCTTAAATGTGGTCTTTGTTCCCTTGAAAAGATAAAGCAATTCTTTACTCAGTATAGCAACAGCAATAGTATCTCAGGGATGAGATGTTAAGAAATAGTACTGAGCAAATTGATCTTCTACCTCAGTGGAAAGAGGGAGTGAGGCTACAATGACCTAAATAATGGAAAGGTTTGGAACTATGAGGGATTGGGTAAAAACCCATTCAGGTAAATTCCTCACATGTTCAAAGGCTGAGAGCCCAAAACCTATAATTTGAAGAATGTGTTTAAAACATGGAATGGGTGATTAAGAGGGCTGTTTGAACGCTGGAAGTGCCACTTTCTGACTGCAGCAGACCTTGAATTCATATTCCCCAGGGAAAACAGGGATTGTTATAGGACACAGGCATAAACTGGTACAAACAAGTGTACATTTGTCATGAATTCTTAAGGGCTTGAAATTAGAATGAAGTGATCAAATGTGTTTGACCACAAGACTATAAGAAGTGCTTTTCAGTGGGAACAGTAAGGGTTAAAACTAACTGGATGAGCTGGAAAAAGGGATTTTCTGGTATAGTTGTCTATTGTGGGTCTGTGTTGTTTGATCTTCATCAGCAACCTGGAGGATGGGGATGGCACATCCTTTGGGAATGGGGCAGCACCCAAAAAGGCTTCCCAGAGGGGCAGTGAAATCCACCCCTCACAGTTGTGGAGCTGAATAAACTCAGCTGAATAAAGCCCTGAGCTGGCCTGGAACCTGACTGGAGCAAATGACCTCCCGAGAGCCCCTCCCGGATCTTGTTCTGGGATTTGATGACTTTGTGGCCCTGCCTGTGGCCCCATGTGCTGTTTGTCTGAGTCTCCACCCCCACGTCCATGTGCCACTTGTGTCCTTTCCAGGACAGGGTGTCCCAGTGGCTCCTGGTTGCTGGGGGTGCCACTGCTGGGGAAGATGGGCTAAATCAGGAGCCCACTACATCTCTTTGAAATGGAGACTTTCTGTTCTGGACCAACATTTTAAAAAGCTTTTCTTTCCCCTTTCCTTTGGGAAACCCTTTCTCTCTCTTCCACAGCTTGTGGGTCAGATCACTTCATTGCTGTAACTCCAAGGCTGGTGTTTTTCCCTATCTCTCAGCCAAAGACCCAATTAAAAGACATCCTGACAAATCACAGAGCAAAGGGAGTTACTTCTTCACTAAAAGCTCTCCCTGGGCTAAATCCTTTATGTGAACTGCAGTCTTTTGCCAGCCCATGGGAAGCTGGTGGCAAACACGTCTGATGAGTCTTCTCAGTCAGAAGACCTTATTTCAGCAGGAAATATCTGGACCTACTTCTCCTTGCTACAGCTCCTAAATATCCCCTTGTGGGTATCTCAGCAGCCATTACATGGAGCCAGTCCTGAAAGCAGACGTTTTTTCCTTTTTTATAATGGGAGAGTTCATTTATGCTGAGAATACAGTTTTTACCAGACTGCCTGCAGGACAATACAATAAAAGATTTATCCTTAATAGCATTTCACTGAAGTTTCACCACAGGAGACAGGGGTTTTGTTGTGCCTTTTTTTTTTTTTATTATTTTCCCCTTCAGTTGCTATGAAAGTCTCTGCTCTTAGCTTTTTTTTTTTTTTTTTGCAGAGCATAATCCCTAGATGTCCTCTGCCACCTTCTCTCAGCTGAATTTTTCTCTTTTCTTCGATCCTTTCTCATCTCTGACACATTTCTCTCCTTTTTGTTTTGCTTTTCTTCTATTATGTAGTCAATGGAAATTAGAAAAGGAACTGGTTATGAGCACAGTAACTCTGAGGCTGGACAAGCCTTCTGTAGCAAAATTAACATGAAATGGGAACTAGGCTTTGCTTTTTTCTCTGTTTGTGTTTGACATATTCTGCTCATTTACAAGCTGCAACTCCATGAATCTTCTCTGCTCTTCCCTCCAGGTCTCTGCTGAGCCCAAAGTGCACACCCACATCCTGCTTTTTTGGAGGTCTCCCTGCTCCAAGACCTATCAAGGTAAGGTGCAGAACTTCCAGAGCTTGTCCTAAGAGAGACAGCCCCCTGCAGAGGACAGAGAGATGCCTCAGTGTGGAGTGGGATTCTCTTCCCATTAATCTTAGCAAGCTTATATGAGGCACAAAGTGCCAAGTGGATAAAAAAATGAACACAATGCTATATGAGTGATATCACTGGCAGATTGCCTGAATAAGGGTCTACTAACAGACTCCATAGTCTTTCCAGAGTCCCCTGGAGGTCCAGTGATGTCCAGCACATGCCTGCTGGGTTGGCTGGAGGGAGACTTGAGGGAATATTCCAGCTCACCCCAGTCACCCCTTGTCTGCCTCTTGTTTCCCTGCTACTAAATAAGCAGAATGGTACCTTCCCTCTTCCCAAAGTGCTGCAGAACTCAGGGTTGCAAAGAGCTGCTTGAGCAGTGTGTCTCATAATTAATTGTTATCCTAAGCTTCCTCAGGTGCCTGACTGCTTGAATATCTAAGAATTTATGGGCATTTGGTAGCATCTGAAAATGAAAAGTCTCTTTAATATGCTTATGATAAGTATTTGCACTATTTTAGAAAGCTATTTTCATTCCACTCAGACACTTGTTAAATAACTTTTTAGAACTTGAACATTTACTGCTCATTTTATATGTGAAATAAATCAATCAGATTTAACAAAGGAAAGAACCTGATTTGCCCACAGCCCTGTCTGAGCACAGAGGTGCCATTTTGCAATCTAATGAAGCTTTCAGTTAAAGAAATGAAAGGTGAGGGGAGACTTTGATGCTTAATAAAAATGATTCAGCATCCTCATAACTTTGACAAATAGTGTGACTTATAAACCTTCCAGTGGAGCAGCGTAACAAGAGTAAGAACTTCTAAGTCTAGACTACAGAAGGTACCTACCAACAGTAATACACCCTCCCAAATGCAAAAGAGCTTTGGGAAAGGGAAGGGACCCTGAGCAGCCTGATCTACTGGAAGGTGTTCCTGCCCATGGAGGTGATTTTTAAGGTCTCTTCCAACCCAGGCCATTCTAGGATTCCCTGATCTTCAGGGATACCCAGCACTGTGTGTGGCTCCAATGTGGCTGCAATCTCTTCTTACACATCGCTCAGTTCTCTGCTGTTCCTAAAACAATGCGTTATTTTCCCTTATATTTTCCTGGTGCGTCATAGTTAATCAGTTCAGAGTTTAAACAGGGATTTATATCTATATAAAAAGAAGGGTTCCTTAACCCCTCTGTAAATCATCCACACTTCACAGTCTGGGGTTATTACCAGATGGGGCTCTGTCGAGGCCCGTCTGAAGAGACTATCTGTGACTTTGATGTATTTTTCCTATGCTGGTAACAAATGGGTCAGAGCCCAGTTATGTGATTACACAACATGTTTACAGCTTCTGCCATGCTGAAGGTGCACAGAATATTGCTTGGCAGGAGCCAGGACATGCATCTTGTGTGATATAAGTTCTGCCTCCCTCTCTTCCATCCCTCTCCGTAGGCAAGGAGCCTCACACAGACAAAACTCCCTTGCTGTCATCTGTGGTGGGGCTGAGTCTCACAGGCAGAAAGTCTCACAATCTTTAATGTGCTTTCAAGCTCAGCAACAAAAAAGTACTAAAACTGTGCTGCGTGAAGGCTTCTGTGTTATGAAGTATCATCATCCAAACACTTTAAGTAGTATTCTATAACATAGTGTACCATAAGTTCAATTTTTACTCAATCACTTGAAATGCACTTAGGAAAATTGCTCTTTTGCTGTTTTCACAACAGCTCTGGAAGTCAGCCTCTGGTTTAATGATAACTGCTTTAATCACAGTTTGGCTTGTTTCATTTTGACAGCATTGATGTAACAAACTATTTATTTTCTGTATGTTAAATATACTATCATTGCAGCCACCAGCTTTTTTATCCTGGTGCACTAAATGCAGATGACAAGGTTTGCATCTCATTAAGGTAATTTGTGTGCGCATAATTTTCAGTAAACACAGCGAATGAAATCACAAATCTTCTCTACCCAAAGTGTCATCTGAAACTATTTGTGCTCGTTTTAGTAGCGGAAGTTATTTTTCCAGCCCCACTATATATAGCAAACCATGTGCTTTCTGCACCAGGAGGGCCGGGCTGTGGAGCAAACGCAGCATCCTCGACAAGGAATTGTGTTAACAAATATTATTACAGCTTTAGGCTGAACCAGCCCCTCTCATCTGCCATGAACTGCTGTGTTCTGCTCCAGGTTCAGGGTCTGCAGGGTGTGCAGGGAGGAAAGGACGTTTGTTCCTTCACCCTGAGCGAGGGGACGGGGGAATTCTGTCACTAATTTGTTCTGATCCTGCTGCCTCATTAGGGCAGTCAGTAAAAGATGGGAAATGTGTCCTATGGCAGTGGATGTGAACTTTCTGCATGGAGCTGTTAACACGGTAAATAGCTCAGGAGGAGGGAGGGAGACAGCTGGAGTACATTGTGTTTCATAAAGACTGTACCGGGACCTTGAATCTTCATTTAACCCATCACTGAGGTGACAAATATCCACCGCTCTGCTGCTGGGTGATGCTGCTGCTGCTTGCCTGTTAATTTATCTGTTTTCAGGCTGTCTAGACATTGTTTGGGTCAAAAAGTGCTGTCTCTCCCCTGCCGTGGGATTTGCCTGCTCAGCTCTTGCTGCAGGCTGCTGTGCCAAACGGGCTTTCCAGAAGAATGCTCCCTCTGTCTGGATGGCTTATTAACAGGACTCCAAATGGATGGAGAGGGTTTCAATCCTGCTTAGGCTTCCTACAGATAAAGTTTATTTTAACTTCTTCCTTCTAAAAATACACTGTCGGGGATAAATAATTCAAATACTTTGGGTTTTTTCCCCCCTTGTGATTAAAAATCTGCCTAAAAGTGTCCTTGAAATGTTCTCTCAAGAGGTTCAAGCAGGTTTTGGATGGTCCAACCCCAGACTAAACTAAATGCCAATGTGAGGCCCACGCTGTGCCCTTGCCAGGGTGGTACTGACACAGGTTCTTATCAGAACCTCTTGCTGTTGCTGCCAAATAAGTATTAACAAATATTTTTAAAAGGGTACTTCAAGTTGAGTAAAACTACAAAGGAATACCTCCGTGGCCATGTATTTCTTGAGAACACTTTTAGAGTTTTGCCCTTTGGGGGAATCAACTGCAGGGGTGTTTTTTTGTGTGTGAAAAAAAATCCTCCAGCTCTCTTACCCGAATTGTTGCCATGAGATTCTCTGTTTGATTCAGTAGGAGATAACCAGAAGCTTCATAAAGGGGAGATTCCCGTTCACTGCAAAATAGTGTTGTTTTTCATTTTGTCTTCAATATCAGCACTGATTTCCTAATGTAGGAATGATGTTCTATCTGGGGCTTAATGAAAAACCTCTTTTTTGGGAGAGAAAAATGGGGTTTGGTTTAACTGAAATATTTTGGAGGGACTGCAAGGACTACGAAAACCATTTGTTGGTCTTTGAAGAAGTCTCCCAAACCAAGGCATGATACATGAACTGTATGGTGGGGTCTTTAAGTCCTGTGTTTCCTGTTCCCATTTCATTGTATGAATCAGCCTGACTTTATCTTCCAATATTTGTAGTTTCCTCACATCATGTGTAACTCAGCACCTCTTATCCTCCAGTACAGAGCAGGTCTCCCAGCTAAGGGAGCTGTAGGGAAAAATGGGATAGGCATCTGTATTAGGGCCCATTCTTATGTGTACATGCTGCTGTGAGTTCAGCAGAAATACTTAGAATTTGTCTTTGTTGTCATAAATTCACATTTATTCATAAATATTTCTGATACATGAAAAACCTGAGGAGAAGAAATCTACCCTCACTGGAAAAAAATCTTCTCAGCCTCTCTCCTGGTTTACAGGTCAGCACCTGCTTTCCACAGATGGCCTGGAGATCTCTTTTGAGCAGACAAATTCTGCCACAGGTCCCTAATTCTGCCATAGGCCCCACAAAGGAAGAAGAACATTGTTGATGAAGATGAACCTCTCGGGATTTTCAGCTGATTTTGTGGAGGACAGGTCTCAGTTTTCTCACATCTGTGAACTACACCCAGTTATTTGCTGACTTGGCAGTATGAGCAATTCTCTGCTGGTCATTCTCTTACTGGAAAAGAGCTCATGACCCCGAAATAGGCACCCAGACGAGGTGGAACTCGCACAGACTCGAATGACTTCAGCAAGGTTCTGCTTGAACCCTGGCTCTTGGCCACCTGGAGTGCACCCAAAACCAGGCCCTCAGATGACCAGAGTTCAGGCAAGTGTGCCCAGACTGCAGGAATTAACTCTTCCAACCCAGCTCAGAGATTTCTGCTCTGGGTTTTCATCCTCTCCTGGGCTGGCAGGGATTGATGCCTTTCCAGGCCTTTGCTGGAGAGAGCATGGGAGCAGCATCCCTTTAGATGAACAGGAATTCCTGACAATGTCCACCCAGGCTGCCTTTAAGTCACTCTCACTGCAAAATTCTCAGGCTTCACATCTTTTCTCACAAAGCAAGGACTACAGAGAATCTTTGTTCCAAATTTCCTCCCTCCTCCCCACTGGAATTTACAACAAAATGTCATGGAAATATAAGTTCTGTTAAAGCTTACTACTACAAAGCTGAAATTTTAGGCCATTAGACCCAAAAGAGTTTCTTTTTTTTTTTTTTTCCTATGACTAATCTATATTTTTTCATAGAATTTGCATAGTTTTTCTGAAATGTAGTAATTTTAATAGGCATTCCAAAATATGAACAGAATAGAAAGGTACTTTCTCTGATTTACTTCTAGATCTTCACCCACAGGATTTTTTCTACTATCCTCTTTGCTGTGAGTGAGTATGTTCAAGAAGGTAAACTACCCATATCTCCAAGATGATGGTGTAAGACAATAAATAGTCTTACATTCACAGGACTTCAAAGCTTCTCATGCAACTCCTGAGCTGTGGGCTCTGCAGCTGAGTGGTGTTTCCCACTGAGGCAGGGAGTGAAGGGAAATTTAAGGAGAGGAAACTGTGGGAGGGATGCTCAGAAAAATGATGAGTCCCAGCATCTTTTCAACCCACCTCTAACCTTCTGCCATATCACCTATCTCCTCATAGAGGCTTCTTCCAGAATCCCACTCCTAACTGTATAACAGATCTCATCCTTCTCTTCCCCTTCACTGCCCAGGCCAAGATGCCTCTGGCACTGTGTGAAGCTGCAGAGGAGTCCCAGCTCAGCAGCACCAAAGGAGCCACCTGGGCAGGTTCTGCTGGCCTCGTTTCATGTCAGGTATCTCATGCTGTGCTCAGGGCTGATCTACTGCAGTCAGGATTTTAATGACCTTGCTCTCTCTAAATCAGATGCCAAGGGCAAAGGAGTGCATTTCACTTCTCCAGTTTGTAATTAGCCAGCAGCAAACCTGAGTCAGGCAGTTTTCCTGTTGCCTTGGCAGAGATGGGGAGGTTCAGCCCTGTTCACTTCTAGGGGCACCCAGCTGAACACTGGCCCCCTGAGCTCATCCCCAGGGGTCTGTGGTGGTTTTGGGACAGTCTCCCTGCCTGGGAAGCTGACCAGAAGTCAGACAGGAGGGCAGGAGGTGGAAGCAGTGGGTTCAGTTCCTTGGTCTGCCAGGGACTTCCCGCCTGACTCTCATCCAGATACTCCTCTTGTGTTTCAGTTCTCTGTCTCTAAGCCAGGGCAAACAGTGAGTTCATACTTTTCTGTGGTGTCATGAGGGCATGGTAGGAACTGTAATATCCCCTAAATTCCATGGGAGAGATGAGTGAGTTGGTTTATACACAGACCTAACAGCTGTGAGAGCAGATTCTCCTTCCAGTGCAGGCCTCTGAGATCCGAGACAGGCAACGTGGCCGTGACAACGCTGGCTCTGGAGATGGGACTGCTGGGGGTCTGTAGCTGTGGTTGGGTTACACACTACACAGCACAGGGTTGTGCTTCTAGAGCATAAAAGCAAATGCCTCCTCTTACTCTACTATGATGCCTTGGGCAGTTCAGCGGGTGGGCAGGCATTCCCAAATCCAGCCCCTCAAGGTGGATATTCCTTGGATGCTGATGTCAGTATTGGACAAAATTAGATGTGGACTAAATGCTTTACTTGCATTTAAACATATTACAGGACATTTCCAATATATCTGTGGGGCAGTTTTCAGTTTGATAGCTACATTACATTGCTTTTTAACAAATAAAATATCTATTGATGGCACCCAAGGAGTTATTTTTCCCTTATCTCAACACTCAGAGGTTTTAGAGCTGTAGAGACTGCAGATCCCAACCCAGCAGGTGATTTTGTTTGATTCATCTCGTGCTGTTTTGTCTGCTCAGGTTCCCGACAGTTCTCTGTCTCGCACACAGACAGCTTACTCACTGTGCTGGGGGAGGGAGGTGATGCCAAACCACCCCTGAGGAAGCATCTCTCCTCTCTGCTGGGCTCAGTTTGAGCTGGTAGCCTTCATCTGAGGAAACCTGGCCTGCCAGCCCTCTTGTTCCTTCTTGTAATAGTGCCATGGTGGGCTTAACACCTGAGAGGACACAGTGAGTTAACAATTCCATCAGAACTTGGAGAAAGTTTGGGAAAGTGGAAATACACGGGAGGACGTGTTTGATTTTCTATCCACCATTTGAAGGTGGTAGAACAAAAAAAGCCAGTGCAGACATGCCAATCTTTCAGGGTGCTGATAAAACCCTGCAGCCATAAGTTTACTCTGTTCCCTTCTGGAATTGTACTGGTTTTTCACAGATTGCAGCATGCCTCCCTTTTGTAAGTCTTAGTTCCTTTTTCACTTTTTGAGATGAGGTTTCCTCATTATGCCCAAACTCAAACTGAAGTGAAACACAAACCAAAGAGATTTTACCATCACAGTATTTTCCTAGATGTACTTCTACTGCAGGCCCTGTCTGCAGTCTCATATAAACACTTGTTTGGCTTGTAACCCTGTGATGGCCACACACCAAACTGGAGTCAACCTTGCTGTTGCTCTTCGCTGCTGATATTTTTGTTCCTTTGTTTATTCCTTCCAAAGTCGGTTTATAGTTCAGCCCACTTCTGTTCCTGTTGGAGTTTTTGCTCCATAAACTGTATGCCTCCTTGGATGAAAAGTCAACAGTTACTGCACTTTCATTTCCTCCTGTGAGGGTGAATCATAACCAAGCAAGAGCTACAAGAGCAAAAACAAAAGGAGGGAGAAGTAACGCCGTGGATCAGCTTCTCCAGGCAACGTGGGTTCCACGGGGTGCCCTTTACTAATGCAGTCCATGAACTCAACCTTAAATAGTTTCCTTTGCAATGGCTGAAATAAAGGGACCCTTGAAGGTTTGCTTGGTGATTCCAGGCGGGTGAACTCGAGGTTTCGGAGGCGAAGCAGCCTCTCAGCACTGCCTTTGCTGCTGCTTGAATGTCCCCTTTGGTACTCACCTACAGCAGCAGATGGACTTGATGACTTTGGAGGCCCTTCCAAGCCTCTCTCCATGGCCCCTGACCATTCAGCCCCGGGCTGGGACTGTGCTGGTTGAGTGTGGGTTTCCTGAATGTCCCCATTCAGAATCAGTTCTGTGCTGAAGGAATGTGGCCTTAGCAGCAGCTTTCCTAAAAACTATCTTTGCAGGACAAAACTGCCAAAGCAGGCGAGGTTATGTGACTTTATCATTTCCTCCTAACATGATTTGTAGCTGTTTACTGCTCTATTTTGATAAACTACTTCCCCATGCCACCAGGGTAGGACTGTTGTGGAATATGATGCCATAGGCTTATGGGGAAGAGAGAACACATGTTCAATCAACAAACATCTATATGTGTGCATGTGTTCAAAGACTAATATTTGAATGGAAAACATAAGAAAAAGTATTTTCATTTTCATTGATATTTTCTTGAGAAAAAGGAACATTTTCTGCTCAGCATCAGAGTTAGAAATAACCTAAAATTTATTTCACTGAGAAATATTTTTTTTTGCTTCCTTTTTCCCAGTGCAACTTAAAAAAAAAAAAGAAAAGAAAAATACAAAATTAGAGATCTAGTATGGTTTCTAAAACAAATGGATGTTCATCTGGGACTGTGACATCTCAAACAAAGGTAGCCCATGAAAGTATTAAATCATCAAATGACAAGGTGGTGCAGGGAATTGCTCAATTTGGATGAAAATGCCAAGCAAAATGCTCCATCCAAGGGCAGTGGGCATCACTCGTGTGTTTTCCCTTACAGTGGAACTGCACTGCAACTCAGTTTGATGTGTCAGTCCAGAAATAATTTATACTGAGGGACTTTCGGTCTCACACTTTGGATTTTCAGGAGATGCCACCTTACTTGAACTTGGAGTTTCTCTGCGTCTTCTACTGTAAGTCAGTCGTGGCTCACGTACTCACTGAGTGGAGGCATCAGAACTTTGGCAGATGTTTGGGAAAATATGTTCTGCAGTTTGTTGAGTTTTTGCTCTTATTTGAACCCTTTTCTGTCCTCTGTGGCTTGGTCCAATGCCCATCAGTGTTCATGGAAAACTCCAGCTGAACTGGATGAGTTTTGCAGATCTGGTTCTGTAAAATGACAAGTTTCTTCCGTTTGTGCTAGAAAGATTGGGAAGTGCTAAACAAACTGCAGGAGGTGGGTGATCCTTGTCTGTGCCAGACCCCTGAGTTCTGCCTTTGGATATGGAAAGACAAGATAGAAAAGCCATCTCACTGCACTGGCTGAGTTCTGACCTGAACCAGCTCTTAGGCTCTTGTAGATTTTTGTAAAACTGACATTTTACTCCATGAATCACACATGGAATTTGCATCTTATGTCACACACACACTGAATAGTGGAAAGAATATGACTCAGTTATCTTCTTGTTATGAATTGAACGCTAAGACAAGATGTTTTGCATTCTTTTGTCAAGAAGTCTCTGTTCCCCCCTCTTATATCTCCTCCAAAACCCACCCACTCCAAGACACTACCTCTTACCTACCACACACTCCCACCACTGCTTTGCTGGAACCCTTCTGCTGGAAGTTGTTTACTGCTGCCTATTCCCTTCAGTGACAAGTCACTGCTGTTATTACTGTATAGTTATTATTATTTTTGTGCCAGCCACTCATCTGGACAGGAAAGCTGTAAGAACCTTAATTACTTTGTGGCTAGACATGGAGCTATATTTCTAAAAGTAGCTTTTCTTTTTTGGATCAAGTTCATTTCCTACAGTGTCTGGTTTTATGAGTTTGCTAAAAGCTCTCAGGTTCTCAGGAACCCCCGTGCTTTCTTCTCAAACACACACACAAATATATATATATATATAAAGAGTTGATAATCTGGAACAATGAAATTGTTTTCACCTCCTGTCAATCACCTGCGTGGAGTCATTTGCAGTTCCACATACATACTCTGCTTTCACTTCTGGGCTAAACACCTCTCTAAAATTATCTGTGTGATTATTGTATGCTGTAGTTCAGGACCCTTCCTGAAATGTTCTATAGAAAATAAAACTGTTATTCTTGAAATGCAATTTCTGGCGCTTACCACCAACTATGTTAATTTTTATGTTTTTTAAGAGAAGTGCAACAGAACTGGCAGAGATAGTGAGTAATTCCCTTGAAGCTATGTCCCCACTGATTTGATTTTTCCTTGACAGCTTATCCATCATGCTATATGCTTATTTAGACAAATAAATAAGAGAGCTGTTATCTGCCAGCCTGGCCTGAGGGCTTTTAGCAACACCAGAAAGTCTGCCGGCTTTCCTTTCAACATTCAACATGACGATTAGGGAATCACATTATGGGAAACGTGGATACTGCAAGCTGGAGTGGGAAAAGCAGAGCTGGTCTAAAAATTGTGAATCCATGAGAAGTCCAGTGTTGGTTTGCACAGTAACGTCCCTCTGACCAAAGACCCTGAGCAGGGCTTGAGAAAAACTCAGGTCTAATTCCGTGTGGTGAACAGGAGAGTCCTGGGATTTATTGCAAGCACAGGGAGATATATTTTGATAAAACATCAGGCTCTGAAGAAAACAGATCTGGGTCAACTGAAGCATTTTGTGAATTCGTGTTTGACTTAACAAGTTGTTTCATTCTTAAAATTTAAGCAAGTCAAAATGTTCCCTTTCAACATTTTAACATGAAACAGTACACCTTTCAGAAATGTACCTGGGTTTAGTTTTTAAATGCTTACAAGTGAAATGACACCTTTTACTTGAAACTAAGTGACAGATTTTACTCATCATAAATGATTCATTTCATTTGGTTAAAATGGAGGGTGGGGAGCGGGGGATTTCTTTTTGAATCCACCCTAATGTGTTTTTTGCCCAATTTTTCAGTACAATTTAGCAAATAACTCCTTCCCCTTCATGAGAAATCCTTTAATGCATCCACACAAGCAGCCAGCCATTCCTCCACCTGATCTCCACCTGCTTTCCAGAGTAAATTCTCTCTTTCAGTGACAATAAACCAGCTCTTCCCCATTCCCAGCTTCTGGGCACGTGAGGGAGGCTGAGGGCTGGAATGGACCTGCTCCATCTCTGTGCTCTGTGTTCACTGAGGGACTCCCTGAACTGGGACAGGCTCAGAGCTGCTCAGGGGCAGATAAGCCAGGGGTGAAGTTACAAGCAGGAATTTGCTCTGTCCTGAAGCTGGGGCTGGATTTTTAGAAATTAGCTCTGTTTGCAAAGTAAAATTTCAGAAGATTTGACAGGAAATTATAATTAATATGAAAGTCTTGTAAATGTTTGGGTCTAGCTCTTTTGGTCCAGCTCTTTTGGTCCACACTGTGTGCACGCAATAACCTTGCATGTGCAAAGAAGGCAAACATCTACTGTTCTGATTCCCTGCAAACTCTACATTTTACTGCACAGTATGTCCTGGAGGTTTCCACAGTGTGGGATAACAGGATAACTGGCAATTAGGCAGAAAATCGGCTCTGAGGCACTGCCCTAATATCTGTATGAAACTGTGCATCTTCACTCAGGCAACCATAAAAGATTCCAAGTTGAAATATAAAGGATGGAGATGTGTCTATAGCCATATGGGTGTCTGGAGAAGACCTGATCTGGTGAATGTTGCCATCAACTTCAGAAGACTCTGATAAATAGTAACTTTCCAAGGATGACTTAATTTCTCCCTGAGATGGGTTGGAAAGCTGGAAAAACCTGCCTTATAAAAAATGGTCTCGTCAAAATGAATATCTCCCCAAGTTCAAAGACCTGAAGGAGTAACAAATTATATCTTCCCTTAGCTTTTTAAACAAATTCATTTCATTAGGGAAAGTTTAAAGTGACGGCTTTTAAAAATCACTTCTCGTTCTTTGCCTGTTCTCTCTTTCAGCGCCACAATCACACCCCAATTAAGTAACTGTACTGCTTACAATAAAGACTAATGATCCTCCCCTGGCCCCCACCTCCATTAGCAGCTTCAGCATCCCACCAGAATCCCAATTAACACATTGATTTGCTTAAAAGGAAAATAGTGATCTTTGGCCGTCCATTCCACCAGCTGTGTGTTCCATCACCCACTCTCCACCAAGTCCATTGATTTCCTTAAAATAAAACCAGCAAACGTCCATTAATTCCCCTCCCCTAACTGCAGGGTCCCACTCCAATTCTTTTTGCTGGAGTTCACTAGGACATTTCATCCAAGAAAGCTTTAGGACTAATATGCTGTGTTCCTCTCCTGCTGGCCCACTGGTTCATCAAACTGATTCCAACTGACTGCTGGTGTGGGACTGAAGGAGAATGCTCAGTGAGGATGTTTAACTGCACGCTGCCAGTTCGACTTGGTGAGGCATCCAGAGAAACTGGGCAAAGAAAAGGGTCAGGAAAGCCTGGATGTTGAGGTTGTGTCCTCTACAATCACTCTCTGATAATTAGACTTGGTAATGAGGGAGCCCTCATTATGGGAAGCTATACAAGGAGTCTGCAAGTGTTATTCTTGAGGCTGGTGGAGGTCAGGGGGGAGCACATCCACAATGCTGCCTTGCCCTGAGGCCCAGTGGAGGAGCAGCAGCTCCCGTGTGCCCAAGGGGATCTGCCCAGGGACTCCCTGTGAGACAAAACAGCACAAGTTTGATGTCCAAGGAGTTTCCTGTTTGAGAGCACTCATCATGCTGTGCAATACACTGCACAGAGAGGTTATAAATAATTAGGAATGAGTGACCCAATTCGGATAATAGAACTAACCTGCCTGGGAGCTCTTTCAAGCACTTGCCTTCTGCCTGGGCTGCGGAGTCACCAACTCCTTCAGGACCTGCATGAAACAATAACGCAGATGGCTTTGGGAGTAAACGACAGCAGGCATCTTTTGAGGTTTCATCACAACCTACAGACTTCCCAGATGGAAAACACCAACTTCCACTGGCCACCTCAGTCCCTGTTTATCACGGGCTGTAGCCACAGAATCCTGCTCTCCGCCTGCTGACGCCAATACCCTCAACACTCCTGTGGTAAAACGTGCCGTAAAAACCACTGTGAAATAATAACCAAGTGATAAAATTACAAGTAGGAACACATAAAAAAAATCATATGCACTGCAGGAACAATGATAAAAGCCTGCCTCTCAACCTGTCTAATCTCACACGCAAACCACACCCTTGGGTATTGCCAACCAGCTGAAAGCAGGAGTAGGAGCAGAGTAAATGAAACCACATGAATGTGTGATGTGTAGCCCCATTCTGAAGCCATATTATAGAGTTTCTCTTTTACTGCTTATATGAGATTTCTCGGGAAGGTTTCCTCCCTGGCTGGATTTGAGAATCAGAAGTCACATACAAACGTCTCTGGGTGTTTCAGCGAGCAGGCTGGACACGCTATAGAGTCATTAGCTAGAGCTGCATCGTGTCAGAGAACTTGTGCAAGAGACCAGGGTGCTTCTTTTAGAAGGAGTTAGGCTCTACTTTTTTGCATATCTTTTAGGAGACATCTCCTGTGAAGGGGAGAGAACAGAAAGCATAGGAAGGGCCCACTTAACAAGTACAAGAAATAAATGTATTAGTGATGGACATGAAGTGCATCTTATGGATTTCATTGTAAAATACATTTTCCTCTTGCTTTTCTTGCTGACTGCCCAGTCAGAAATTAAGATCTGTGTTAATTTTCAATCAGAGTTGAGTCAGGCTTAGCACCTTGCTTTACATCTCCTGTGTCAGTATAGCAAGTTAAGGCACAAACCATCCGGCAGTTATGTCTTAATGAAGTCAACAAAAGGTTTGCTAATGTCCTAGACAAAATCAAGATCTCACTGGCCTGATACTCCAGTCTGCCTGAATACAAATTTCTTTCCCTACAATGTGATTTGAATAATGTTCACCTTCAGTTTTTATGGAGAGGCCAAATCACATGCGGTTATTGAATTCGAAACCAATACTTGCATCAATACTATTTTGGTTTTGTGGTGTGGTTTGGTTTTTTTTTTTCCTTTCCCAGCATTTACTTGACTTCAAATGCAAACATCCATATAAAACCTGGCTGCAGTCATCATCTTTTCAATTAGAGAGATCGTTCTGCATACTGAAAGAGATTAACATGCTGCAACTTGAAAATCTGCAGCTTTTAGGTTCACTCCTGGATGCCAGCAAACTACTAGAGATTTGGAGATAACGACAGGGCATTAGACAGTCTCTAAATCACAGCAATTATTTTTGATGAGAATAAAATGAAGATAAAGCTGAAAATAGCATTACACTTTCCGAAGAGTGATTACAGGGCCTAAACCCTGGGCAGCCAGGTATATGGATTTTAGCAATATGCAAACTGAATGCAAAGCAAAGCCTTACATTTATCATCTTTGCATTGCCAAACCCCAGCACCCATGGCAAGCACATTTTGAAACTCACCATTTGAAGGATTAGTGGGAGGGATATGATCCCAACCACACCAAACCAAATGCTTTTTCTTGCTTGGAGGATGAAAGTGCAGCTTCTGCTTTCTGCACTGTGCTGTGCACCCTCGTCTAAAGCCTCCTTGTTCACCCAAGTGCCAACTCCAATTATGGAGGCCCAGCCTCCCTCCAACTTTGCCAACATACCTGGATCTCTGGCTGTTTCCTTCTCACTCTTTCCCCCCCACCCTTTAACAGCAGAAAAACATTGCCAAGTGATTAGCATTTGCCGTAAGAAAATGGTTGGGTTAAACAATTCAAGTTTGAATTCTGTTCCAAAACATGCGATCATTTGCAGAGCTTAAAGAGAATTACAAACACTAATTGAGTCTGACAGCGCGCCTGCGATGGCAGATAAAGAATATTAAAGCCATTTCACTGATAGGTAAACAAAGGTAGGTAAAAGGAATATAATTTCCCTGAGCTCATGCAGCAAATCTGTTTTGAGGGTGAGAGGAAAACTCAACATTTTTGGTTCTGCAGCATCGTGTCCTGTGTCAGAGAAAAGCCCTCCATGAAACTGCTGGTTATTAATTTCTGCACTGTGAGGACCTGGGATCGTGTTTTCAAAATAACATCTGCTAAAATACACAGGCTAATAGATACATCTGCATTCACAAGGAATATTGTAGTTCCCCATTCGGATTTCCACATGCAAATCTTGAATTAGTCTTCTAACAAGTTCATTATGTGAACGTTGTCTAATTTGCACATGCTGTTTTGGCAACTGTCTGTGCAATTTCCAACACACAGGACTGCATGCCTGCCCTTTGGAAACTGAAGCTCTTTAGCAACCCTTCATGTAAAATTTCCCATTTTTCTTTCATTGAATTAAGCTGATCTGAGAACTGTGATCTCTTTTTATTATTATTATTATTATTATTATTATTATTATTATTATTATTATTATTATTATTATTATTATTTAAAGGAAACCAAGAGAGAATATGACAAACGACATCCTTAAAAAGGAGTTAAGAGTATGATTGACTTTGAAATCACTTTAGTCTTCTAGTTTTAAAGAGGTTTATTCTGATTAACTGACCTGAATGTTAACAGAACTGGAATTTTAATTTATATTCAGACTGTAAGAATATCATCCACTCAGATGAGACAGTGTTGTTTAATTAGGTCTAGTAGTTAACTGAGAAGAAAGTAAATGTACTGCTAGAGGTTTGGAAGACTGCTACAGGCTCCAGGGATTTGCAGGAGTTTGGAGAAGCTTAAAAATAAGAAGTCAGTAATTTTAGGAATTAGAAATGAGTGCTTAGAAGGTATTGGAGAGGTTCTGCAAAGTCTATAGTCAGCATCTTTGAACCTTGTGCTTCCCATTAGCGTAATGATCTTGGAAAGATTTGAAATTTTGCAATCCAATTAAGTAAATCACATATATGTAAGGTTCAATTTCTGTGATTCCAAAGAAACCCCTCAGATATTATGATAAATATGATATCTACAGTATCTTCCACAGGATTCTCTGTGTTTCATTTATGATGCAAATGAGCTGTGAAAATTAGAAGTAATGTATATGCCACTGACAGCAGCCATCAACAGCAATAGGATATTATCTTCACAATTATAGTTTGAATCCTTGCAGTTTTCTCTAGAGTTGATAAAATAAATTATACATTTTTTTTTTCAAATTGCTATGCCTACATAGTTTAATACATTGTTGGGACTTTGCTTCTGGTTTGTTGTTTTTTCATTGTTGTTATTTTGGGGCATTTTGTTTTTAAGTGAAAGAAACATTGCAAATTACAGACTGACGTATTTTTGATGAAATGACAAGAGAGCACAAAGCCATACAGAGCTGACAAAATGAGATAGAAGAGGGAACTATTCTTTAAAGTTATAAATGTGAAAATTGATTCAAGAACACTAGCTGTTTTCAATTTTTTATTACGACATATTTTAAGGACACCCATGTTCTTATAAACTGGAGCTTATGTTCTGATAGGAAAATATAATTAACACTCAAATCAACACTTTATGTCCTGTGGAGTGGAATTTTTCTACTCTCAAATGGGAGCAATTTGTAAAGAAACATGGAGGCATTAGAACATCTCAAACTGGGGTGTCCTCCTGGAAGGGTCACGGGCACGAGTCGCTCTCCATGGGCCTGCCAGCACCTGGAATTGCAGGGGTGGATTATCCCATGGGGCTGCCTGGATCCAGGGGCTGCCACAGAAAGGGTTTGTGTGTCCCCCTGCAGCATCTGCAGCCACTCTTTAAGCACCTACATGAGGCTCTTTGGGGACAGGGCTGGCGAGGGTTGGGAGCAGGCTGACAGTTCTGCGTGCTTGGTTTGTGTGGCTTTCCAAACACACTGTCCAACAAAGACTTGGTAGGGCATTTTCAGTTCTCCTTCCCTGTCACATTAGAAGGGGATTTGGAAATAGTGATAGTTTCAAATTCCCAATTCACTGTTATTCCCTATGTTCGTGTAGGTTCCCTGTGGTTTGCTGGCTGGTTTATATGAAAGCCTGTGCTGCAGAAGATATTTCCTGGACCAAAGGCTCCCTCTCAAACTGGCTGAAGTAAATGGAAAGACTCCCTGTAGCAAAGCAGTACAAACCCCCTCCAAACACAGCTGTCACTGTTGTTTCAGTGATGTTGGGAAGCTCAACTTGCTGCAGTCCCACACACGAGATGCATTTCTGTAAACCCAGAGCAAACCCCCTGCACAGCCACACCTGAGCTCTCTGGGCAGGCAGGGCAGGGGCTGCAGCACAGCTCAGGCTTTGTGGCAATGGGAATTTTCCAAAGCCAACACAAAATGTGACTTTAAGAGCCAGAAAGGTCTGGAAGAGAAAAGGTATTGCTGTTGCCTGGAAAGATAACTGTGAATCACAGGACATAGATGTAATTGAACTTCATTGTCAAGGTCCGTAAGTACAGTGTTAAATCAAACCACACAGTGGGGCTTTTGGAGGGCATTTTTAGGTTCAAACTTGTGTGATTGTCAGTGGCTTCATTATAATGCCTGTGCCTAGGCAGCAGTGACATGATGCAGCTCTGTTGCCATCCAAGTAGCAAATAAAACCTCATTTTGCTCTGTAGAGCAAAGAGAGGAACCAGAAATCATTGCTCTCTGGTGGCAGCAAATCTCGACCAACTCGATACAGATGCAAACACAGGTTTCAGCTGAGAAGGATGGCCAAGATGAGCAAGGACAGACTGAATCCAGTGCATGCAGAGGAATGACATTACCTGCAACACTGCTCAGCTGTGGTCTCCATCCTTCATTCAGTAGTTGCTACTGAATCCCTCCCTTCTTTACCATGTAATGACAACAATCTGATCAACATCTTTTAAGAGACTTTCCACCATACTAGAAAGTCAGCACAAATGACTAGGGACAACAGGAACTATCTGAAGTTTAAATACCATGAGTAAGAAGAAAAAAAAATAAAAAAGTGGATTGGTTTTGTCTGGAACAAAAGATTAAGGTAATAGCCTAGTGCTGTGGAGAAGGTTGGTTTAAGGGGGGTGATGGTTAGTTCTCCACTGGAGGTAGGACATCAGCTTAAGAAGAAATCAGCTTAGTTTGCAACAACAAAAAAAAAATTTAGATTGGACATTAGGAAAAGCTTTCTGCTTATTAGGAGAGTTAGATAATGGAACAAGCTCTCTAGATTAGTTTTAGATCTCATTCTCTGGAAGGTTTCTAAACCTGTGTTACACAGACTCAGAAGACAGTGGCACACCAGGGATAATCCATGTGCACAAGTAACTGAGACTGCACAGCACAAGGAGGGGATGTGCAAAGTTTGCTTCAGTCCAGTCCTGTGCTCTTCTTGTCAGAAAAAGTGGAGGTATTTGGCCTAAGGCAGGTGTATATTCAAACATGCCATTAACTTGACCCAGTTTCATTGAAAATTTTATTTTATTTCAGACAAAAATGGGAGGTGATATGAGAAGTTCCATTTCTGGAATTAGTTATTTCACTTTTAATTTTCTTTAGAGTAAATGATGTATTTTTCTACGACTTTTCAAAAGTCTGTGTCAAAACATACATTTTGAGCTTATTGAAATAAATTTAAAAATGTGAGGAAAAATTTACGCATCGTTATGAGGGAATTTCAGAATTTTAGGTTCTTGTTCTTGTTTGGAAAAGAAGCAAACCTCAGAAGTGCTAAGTCGTTCGTATCTTGGAACGGCTCCACTCTCCACCATATTTGAGTGATCTTTGGCCTCTGGCAACTGGCAGGGCTCCTCAGGGTGCCCTTGGGAAGGATGGGAAGCTGCACTGCTCAGGAATTCCAGGGATCTGTGGGCTGGATTGGGCTTCCTGTGCTGCTGCCTTGACCTCAGCATCGCCAGTTCCTGCATCTGCAGCCTGGGAACATCTCCTGCAGCTCCTGCTTCCTCTTTCTGACAAAGGCTTCAATCGCCCCCGTAGGTTTTGTGAGAGTCTTTGTTTCATTTAGGGGAGGATGAGAAAAAGGGATGAGAATCCCAGAGGATTCTGTGATGGAGTCATGGCTGAAGCTCAAACAAACTGCTGCAGCTGCAGGTCCTGCAGCAGGAGCCCGACGTGTCCTGAGCTCACTGACACTGCAGTGGTTTGAGCAGATTCCTCCAGAGCAAGCCCAGACTGGAGAGGCTCGTTTAAAACATCATCAGCCATCTCCTCATGCAGTAATCAGCTAAAGAAATAAGACTGGGCAGATGAAAACCCGGGAAGGTAATAGAAGCTGGGGGAATGGAAGTTGGTGCCTGAAACAATTAAGAGTTCAGAGGTGAGTCAGAGAAAAAACAACTGCTTTTTATTAAAAATTCATTTCAATTTCATGGGCAGGCTGGAGAAGTAATTCCAGCACAGTCTGACTTCAGAGAAATGCCTCCCAGATAGCAGGATGGAGAACAGCTACACAGCACCAAGAGGACACAAGGCTGAAATATTGTTAGAGCAAACTTCTCCCAGCCTGGCACGTCCCGGCCAGAGAACTCTGGAGAATTGAAGTGAAATGTCCTTGGTGCAGGGAAATTTACAGGCTCTTCTGCAAAAACTCCTCTCACCAAACTCTCCAAAATCGTATCAAGTCTAATATCTGCAGAACCAATGATGCACCAGGTTTGGAGCATTACATCACCAGCACCCGGCTCCATTGGCTGCTCCTACCCTGAGGACAAGACATTCCTTCTTGCACCTTTTCAAAGCTGCTGCTTCTCAGGAATTAACTCTTTGAAGGGTGTCACCTCGGGACAAGTCTAAATTTTTGACTGATACATATATACAAGTATTTAATACAAGAAGTGTTGTTAGGCACAGCTTGGACCTCCAAAGGAACAGCCGTGTCTCTTCAGTTCAGATTATTTCTCAACCTTCACTGCAGAAAAATGAACTATGTATTTTCTGTCCTTCGGGGGGGGGGGGGGGAAATCAAATTGTCAGTGGTATTATAAAAAGGAGAATACAGTGAATCAAGAATACCATGCTGGTTAAATAAGGAATTTATGCAGGAAAGAGAAGGGCTGCTGCTCTGCAGCGTAACAACAAATTCCTCTAACTGGTTAATTAAATTAATCGGTGGCGCTGCAAAAAAAGATGCTGCAGATGCAGGTTGGCTCTGCCTTGCTTGAATTTGTATTGCTCTATTTCAGGTTGCATCCAAAAATAGCTGGAAGATCTAGACAGTGTTGCAGGAAAAAGAGTGGGGTACATCTGTGTGTGTATATATTTTGAGTATGTGTGTTCTTTCCCCTTTCCAAATTTCCAGTTTGCCTAGTAAGTGTGAGAAATCAGTTTCATAAGATTACTGCCCAAAAATCAGCTGATGAAACCCGTTGCATTCTAAGTAATTTGGTTATATAACTTTTCCAAAAAAAAAAAAAAAAAAAACAAAAAAAACACCACGGGGGGGGAAGAAAAAAACCCCACGCGCAGAAAGATGCAAGGAAGTTTCTGGAAGATCATTTCTTGCCTAACTTTTTTTTTTTTTTCCTTTTTTTTTTTCTTTTTTTTTTTCCTGAAGAAATGTTGTTCCAGGGAGTGTCTGACTAGTTCTGCAGCTTGGCAAAAAAGCCAGACGTTACCTCATAGCTGCGGCCAGACAGCCCATTTCTATGCCAGGCAACCACTGCAGAAGCACAGAGCACAGGGCCCTGCTTGATTAGCACTTCTGCTGTTTCGAGAGTCCTGGAGTGTTTTGTTCAAGGTGGGCTGCTGAGAGGGGACTCGGTGTGCTTTTGTGCAAATGAGCGTGAGGCAGGGGGGACGTGGGATGGGGGGGGAACGGGGGAAGGGAGGCTCAGGGACACAATAGGGGAAGGCTGCATTAATATTCCGCATTCATGTTATCTTTGGGAAACAGGATCTGCTTGATTTGACCTGGTCAAAAAAAAAAAAAAAAGAAAAAAAAGGAAAAAATAAAAACAACCCACCAAGTACCACATCCTAAAGGTCAGAGGAAAAGAAAGAGATGGGAAACAAAGAGCTGTAATGACAGAGCAGGTCAAACTGAATTAAATGTTTAATTGTCTCCCTCGTGCCTCATCAAATAGCTGTCTTTAAAGCAAGAGGGATCTTTTCTTCCAGCAAAAATATTACCAATTCATCAGTGAGTTGGAAGGTGACGAGTGTTTGTAAACATTACTGTCAATATCATTTTCTCATCCTCTCACTGTTGATTTTCCTTGTTTAACTGTGTCATTTACCTAGCAAAGCTGTCTCTGTATGCTCTGCACCATAAATGCTGGGGGTCCCTGCCCAACACTGCAGCTGCCCAGCCTGGCTGATGTGCTTTCCAGCAAACTGTGCCCCTTGCACGAGAGAAGGGCAAAGAGCAGGCACAGAGTGGGCAGAGATGCTCAGCCCTGTGCTCCCACACCTCCTCCTGGCAGTGTCCTGGGGCGACTTCTTGCAGCAGCTCAGATGAAGTTCAGTGCTCTGGACTGGAGACAGGCTGTGCAACGAGCTGGGAAAGGAGCTGGTGTGTCTGGGAGCAGCCCGAGTTCACCTCGCCCGTACCTGTGGGGACACCGTGGGGCACTGGGGCTCCCTGACCTGTCCTGATGTGTGGTCTCTGTTCTGCTAAATGATGATAGATTTCTGTTTCAGAGAGAAAACCCCCCACATTTGAATAATTTTATTTTATTGGGTGACAGGATAACTGCTAATAAACTCACCCTTCTACCTGAGAGTGCTGCATGATTGTCAGCAAATTCGATATCAGAAAAGGTGTGGGTTTGGATTATCTTTTAGTAGTCAATTTTCCAGATGAGAAAAGTTGTAGATAAAGAGGTAAAATTAATTGGGTTTGGTCACATATAAAATCAGAGTCAAGATCAAACCCTTAACAGCTCTTGACTCTGAGTCTTGTATTTGACCCCTAATGCAAGATATGCACCCGTGGGAGGCATGAATCAGTCCTTGTCCAAGACAACTTCTCCTGAAACTTCTTCCAAGCCCTTTTTTTGAAGGGGGGTTTACAAGGAAAAGCAGATTCCCAGAATTTTAGGCATGTCAACTGGAAGTTGGAAGAGGAGAGCGACTAAAATATTATGCTAATGGACTTAGTACAAAAGTGGGATCCATCTGACCCAGCTAAGGCCAAGTTCAGCTGCTGCATTATAAGGCCAAGCAAAATTTTGGGAAGGGATGGGGAAACCACAGTGGGGGTTTTTCCAAGATTTATAGGAAGAGATGTGCTCTGGATATTTGCAACTTCATACAAGTGGGCTAAGAGGCTGGTAATTCCAGTCCTCTCTCCAGACACAGCACTGGAGTACAGCTGCTCCAGCCAAGTCCTTCTGCTCAGGGTGTCACAGAGCTTTCCTGGAGATCCTGGAGTATCCTGGAGGCAATGCCTAGGCATCACCCAGGTTGTGTGCTCGCTAGAAACATCACAAACTCATTGGAGATATTGTGATGTTAGTGGTAATGGTGTTTGTGGCTGTGGGTGCCTGTATCAGCAACCATTGCGTTAACAGAGTTTTCCTGTGGTGCAGAATACAGCTGATTCCCTGGATTGCAGGGAGCCCCATGGGGCTATTTGGAGATTCCAGTCACAGGGCTGCAGAAGAGAAAAAGAAGGAAATTGCTTTTCTCTTCCTTTTTGGCAAATAAGAAGTTGAAGCAGCGAGCAGGGTGGATTGCTGGGTGCTGTGAACTGTGCTGGCTCTAACCCTCTGCATCTCTCCCAAGCTCTTCTCCAGATCATTTAAATACATTTAAACCCCATTTTATAGTCACCAAAGGACCAAACAATTTTGAGGCCAAATTTCCTTTTTAGCATCGTTAAGTTTAGTGTAGAGTAAATTTCCTCAAATTTTGGCTTGATGCTTAAAAACACCTTGGCACACGGGAGCAAATCCTAAGCCGCTCCTGGCTCCTCTGGCTTTTTCCCCAGTGTGAGGGGATTTGCTGTTTCTTACAGTTTCTCATATCAGTGATGACAAAAGCACATGGATGTCCCATCTTCCAGGGATGTTCTGAGCACCATTTGGGAAGCTCTGTACTTTGAGTTGTCCACGAACTCCTGATTTGGGGCACATGCCAGTGACCTGTGAGGTGGGTGGGGTATGGCCAGGGTGAGCCCCCAGCTGCCCCCCAGGCACCTGCAACAGCTGCAGAGACCTGGCTGGGCAGAAGAACTTCATGAGCCACTTGTCACTCTCCACTGCAGCAGAAACATGTGCTAAGGAAATGCAGTTGGAGGAATTTTGGGCATTGGAGGTCAAGGTACAGAGTGAAAACCTCAAGGACAGTTTCAACCCCCAGCATTGGGTTCATCTTCCCAGCCAGCAGCACAACACAGATGGAAGGGTGGTTTGTGCAATAGGAGTGGGGAAGGATAGTTAAATATATTTATGGGATACAGTGGAAGAGATGCATTAAAAAGTAAAAATCCTTGACTTTAAACAGATCATCTTTTCCAGACAAATTGGAAGCAGTTGGTGAAGGGGAGACTTGCAAGGTGATGGACAGAAATAAGAAACAGCCCTGCTCACCCAGCTCAGGAATGGGGAAGCTGTCAGTCCCAGATGTGGTCAGGAAAAGGTTATATTTGTGCAGGGAATGGGAGGAGGAGGAGGAGGATGCTTATTGTGGTGTCTTGGTGTGGATCCAGGAGTTTACTGTGTGCGTGGGCATTGCCCACTGGGAAATAGGTATGGATGGAGCTGCAGTTTCCTTAGAAGATAACAGAGGTATTAACATTAAAGAGTAGAGATTGTTTAGATTGTTTGGGGAGGAAGAGAAAGGAATGAGAGAAGAGAGAGCTATTTCAGAAGGAAAAGGATTTATTAACCTTTGAAAGTGGGGATCTGAGAGGCTGGAATGGGGCTGCTGTGTCATTATGGGCTGCAGTTGGAGATGTTTCAGAGAGTAAACTAGTAATAGAAATATTTTATAGGCCACCTGACCAGAAAGAACAACTGGACTGTGAAATGACTGTGCAAATAAAACAGGCATGTAAAAAGGAGAGAGTGGTAGAATTGAAGATTTTAACTACCCAGGCATAGACTGGAATACATTAAGGGAAGGGAAATAAGGCTGGAGGAGTGTTTGCAGATCAGACATGGACCTGCTTTCTAATTCAGCCTGAGCATCAACTGCACAGCTTGGGTATTACAAAGGGACTGCACGAGGACATGCACGATAGGGGAGAGCCCTGGGGAGGCAGCTTTGACAGACTCGAAGGGAAAAAGATTTTAAAGGTGGATTGTGTAGCAAAGGATAAAGGGAATAAAAGAAAATAAAAAAAAAATAATAATGATTTTGGTCTGAGCGTCCTTAGACCTTGAATTTCAAATATTTGGGTTTTATTTGTCTCATGGTTCCACAGAAGCAATCAGTGGTGTGTCTGCAAGTGTGGAATCATGACCCACTAATGAATTAAACCTGGAATCACCCAGCTTTATCTCAGGTGAAGCTATGTGTCATTAGTTAGGCCTGGGGAAACAGGGGCTGTAATGAAACCCTGGCCCCACTGACACCAGTGGTAAAAATCAGTTTGATTTAACGAGGCCAAGGCTTCTCGCCTGCTGCTCATCATCTCGTTGGCCATTAGGGGAGGTGGGAGTACAAAGGTGGTTTGAGGAACCAGGGAGGCTCCCTAGGGGGAAGAAGGTCTAGGGCTCCATTGCCTGCCACACACACCTCCTGAAGGGTCCCCAAAGGGTCAAACCCTGTTAGAGGTGAAGATTTCAGAGCACTGTGAGCAAAGCTGGAGCCCGTCAGTGTCTGTGTCTGTGACAGCTCAGCCGAGAGGGTTTGGCAAAGGTTCATCACCAGAACTGGCTCGTGTGGCCCCTTTCCTGGGCCAGGCACTGCTGGAGGTACAACCACCTCTCCCAAGGTGAGCACTGGGGCTGGATCAGCTGGTACCAGGGGCTGGGATGGCACTTCTGAGGGGGCTTTTGCTGTTTGGTTGGTGTTATTTTGTTAATAATTTTGGAGACTCCTGCCTTTCTAATTGTTTTTGCTGGCTGATTCAACAATGCTCTTACCATCTACATATGAACATGACTGGTTTATTTTATTATTTTTTTGAGTCGGGGGGAAAAATGAATCTCTTCTAGGCAGGGCATTGGATATGTACATGTAGAAAATGGACAAGGAATAGCTAATTTTTGACTAGCTGTCATGAGTCATATGCTGTTTTCTTGTAGCCCATATGCTTGATTTCACCTCATATAGCCTCTCTGATAAAAAAAAATAAAGGTAAAGAGCATGGTGGGTAAATTTGAGAGGTTTTAGGAATTTGCAGATGGGTCTGAAATAACTGTAGGTATGACACGTAGTAATATATAAATATTACTACAGTTGTAGAGTTACTGCCAAAAAGTAACTTTCTTGTTTTATTCCTTTGTATTTAAAAAAAAGGGGGGGGGGGGGAAGAAAATGTGTGTTTAGGGGAAGCAGAAGGAAGAGGTTGTAAAGAGTGAAAAGAAACCTCAAACCCAACAGGTGTCAATGAATCACAGCTCTTAGTCACCATTGCTGGCTGCATGAATCAATAGAAGACTCTGACTATTAAATAAAGATTCAGTCTTTGGATAAAATATTACCTGATACCCAAGCAGCCCATATCCAGTGAATGTCTTGTGAAAGACTCAGACTGAGGCCTCCAAAGTGAGACAGCTCAGTGCACAGTCATTTAGCAGGAGAAGCAAAAGCTGAATTTTAAGCGTCTTTATATATATATATATATACATATAAAAATCTGCTATTATTATAAACTTTATTTAAGTTTGTAGTTGAATGAGAATGAGCACGCTGGTAAAATTATTTGGAGTGCAAAGGCTACCAGAGAGAGAGTTAATTATAGTTGTGTTGCAAATGTTTACTTAGGAAAATGAAGTGTTGTGAGAGGGGCCTGAACTTCCAGGGAAGCTCTGGGTGGTGAGTGATCCAGGCTGTATCCCAGAGGGAGAAACTGGGGAGCAGCCACAAACCCCATCTCATGTGGGAGCCCCCAGGGCTGCCTTGAACCACGGCCACTGCCACTCCAAGAGCCACTTCCAAACTGTGTGGGTACATCTTTGTACACAGCAGGGGATGTGCTCTCTACAGAGCCAAGGACTCTTCTACTGGCATTATTACTGGCAAAACTGTTGAGATATGTCTGAATGCCCCTTTCCTGTCTCCCCCAAACTTTTCAATTTGACAGGCAGCAACCCCCTCTTTACCCCCAATGCGACTAAAAATAGTGATTATTCAAACAGATTTCTTTTAGTTGGTTATGTTTCTTGGGAGTAAGATGTGCGTTTGTTCATTAAAAATGAATTTATTTTTTTTTCAGAAAGAGCAAACGTGATCTGTGGCAATTTTCTTTGAATTGCTAATCTGCTTTTCTACCTCCTTTTCCTTTAGCATTTGGTGGAGAGTTTTCACCCATTCTCAGTAAAGACCACTCATCAAATGAGTCTTCCAGCAGCAGTGTCAGGGTGTATCTTTTAATCTCTCTTCCCTCCAAACAACCTAGGGGCAGCAAACACTTCCAGTTTGACTGACCTGCAGTTGTTGGGTGGCTCTTAAGAATCTGGTTGCACGTCTCAAATCTACTCTCAGAATTGAAAGCAGTACTTAAAAAAACCCAAACAAAGTGTAATTTTTTACAATGCTTTCGAGATGCTCAAACTCCCTGCCGGGCTCCTGGCTGTGGTTGGAGGGCAGGGCAGCCCTGATCCTGCTGGCACGGGGGACGTGGGGCGGCACAGGGCGGGCACGGGGCCGGCCGTGCTCCCGGAGACCTAAATCCTCTTTGGCCTCCGCTGCCTGCAGGGCTGATTCGCTGGGATGCTGCAGTCTGAGAGGGCTGGGATTTGTCTGCAAGAGCCAAATGATCTGTTCTGCTGATGCCTAGGATAATTAAACAATAGACGTGAAATGATTAATAAGGCTCTTTTCTAAGGCTGAAGGCCTGGAGAGGCGCCATTGAATTTGACTAAATAAACTTAGCAGAATAGGAAGATTTTCAGCAATTATTGGCTCATTTTTTCCTCAGGCTTTCTAACCCGTCGCTTTAACTTATTGGCTTAAGACACTCCTTACACCCACATCACATTTTGCCTTGGGCCATTCTGCTGCTCTTGACAGCTGTCTAGGGCAAAAGGAAATCACCCGACCACAAATGTTTTCTCATAACTTCATAACAAGGGAATCTGAAGTCAGAACCTCGGAGGTTCAGACTCCACTTTAAAAAGTGAGATAAAATTAGGACCTGAAACGCAGGCCCTCTTCCCCCCTGGCTGAGTATCCAGTTGTGCCGCTGCATCCACAGATTAGGAGCAATTAGCAGCAATCTGAAAATTGGTCACCGGAATTGCTGAAATCGTGGTGGTCTTTAGAAGCCAAATCACAGCCACTGGGTGCTGCTGTTTGGTACCTGGCTGGTGATGCAGATCAAGGGGGAAGCGCTGGGATGAGGTGGGAGCTCTGCAGGGATGAGCCCCAGATGCTGAGGGATGGAGGGCACATGGGCAGAGAGGTTTGCAGTGCCAGGTGGGCAGGACAGTGCCAGTAGGTGATTGTGTTCAAGCTAAAGCTGAATCATGCTCAGCAGGGATCTGGCTGCTGACCATTCCAGGGTAGGGAAAAGGGGAAGATGCCTTTGAGCCCACTCAGCCCTTGTGAACTGGGTCAGAGCAGCACAGCTGGTCACACCAGTGGCAGCCACTCTTGTGGCAGGTTTTGGATGCCTGGTGGAGATTTAGGTTGTTGAGGGTTTCAGTATCAGCTCTGTATTGCAGGTGTTTGGTGTTCGCTGTCCATCTGAAACAACAAGTGAAAGTTGTCTTTGAGGGACGTTAAAGGGACTGGGAACAGCCACACATCCTGCTACTGTCCTTATGGACATTACAGTTCAGGGCTGTTCAACTTGTACTCCATCGTCTGCCAATGGTTCCTACAACAGGGGCATCAAGAAACAACTAGAAAATAATAAAAACCTTCTCCTACTCAAGGGGGAGACAAGTGAGCAAACTTCAGAAAAAGAAATGTGAATCAATGAGCAATTGGTGTTCAGGGTCTTTTGTTTTCTCTGCAAATGGGTGCAAGGGAGTCTTGGGACTGCTGTGGGAAGGTCAGGGGTCCTTTAAATGCCAAAAGCTGGAAGGATCTTGCTGGATCTCACTCAGATGTCCTGTCTGAAGGCAAGACAGACAATGAGCTGTCTTGTAACTTCTTCCTTTGAATCTGTTTCAAAAAATGTGCACTGTCATTCTTCCACAGCCCTGTCCCCTTCTGCAGAGAGGGAGGATGTGGGTTGTTGTGCTTTCAATGTGAGTGTGACTGCCTGTCTGAACTAGGAAGAGATTAAGCATCTTCCCCAAGGACACAAATAATTCACTGACTTTCCCTGATGATTTTCAATACAACATGTGCTCCAGCACAAGTCCTCTTTGGAGAGTGTATTGCAGTTTTACTGTCTGTATATGATGACTTTCCCTTTTTTGTACAATTACCAGTGCACCTGAAAACCTGGTTTGGAAAAAAAGTTGGGATATTGTTCATGGGAACAAATCTATCTGCAAATTTGATACTGGTTGAGGATCCAGGCCTTTCAGTCTTCACTGTTCTCTCTTCAAGCTTGTGTTGGAAAAATCTTGAAGGGATGTTCTTGTGGCTCTGGAATGTACTGCCCAGTGTGATTTCAGTCTGCAGCTCTGACGTGGCTGTAGCTCAGCTCACACATCCTCACCCCCCTGAAGGCTGGATGGCAAATCTTGCTGGAAGAACAGTTGGAGGTTCATGGCGCCGCTCCATGGGCATCCAACAGGGACAGAAACAGCACTGCAAAGCAGTAGCTACTGGCTATTAAAAAGCATAATTAAAAATTTAATTACTTCTGAAAATAGTAGTGTCACTGGCTAGACATGCAAATCCCACTGCGAGCCAAGTAAGAAATTCGGGTTTCCAGGAGGACCCTCGTTGGGATGAGTGGAGTGAGTGGCTGGGATCCTGGCATGAGGAGCAGTGGGTGCCATACCTGTGCTGGTTAGATCACCCTGCCCACACTGCCTGCCTTCCCTGGCAGACTGTCTGTCCGTCTGTTTGCCTCCCGTTGCTGCACTTATCTGATGGTCGAAGTCACTTACTCTTATTTACATTGCCCACAGGGCATGTTGGATTGGAGCACATTTCCTCTCTTGTTACAGTTGATGAATGCAGGTCTATTAAAATATCATCTCATCCTCACACTAGATTGCAGTCTAAGATAATATGTGTTTTTTCTATATCGTTTATACAAGAAAGATTATGTTAAATGCCAGACCCAGTAAATATTTCAAGATCCACTGCATTGCTGAGAACAGTTTCTCCCTGGGCATATGTTTCAGAGCCAAAGAAAACACTTTAAAAATTTCCTTCCTGTTTAATTTTTTTAAAGGGCATTTTCCCTATATCTGTTACTGAAATGACAAGTTGTCATGTTCCTTGATCTTATTACAGTTGCAGATGTAACTCAGTAGGGAATCTGCCCAAGTTTACATTTAAAATCATAAGCCCCTGATTCTGATCTTTTTTTTTTTATCAGTTTAAATCTTTCTGTGGTGTAGGACTTCCAGCTTTACCTCATTGTAATCAAGACCAGAATTGCTCCTAATTATAACACTTAACTCCTGTGTAGAGCTTTACACTTTCCAGGCTCTCTACATTCATCAATTAATTAATCCCCAAAGCAGTATTACATTCCCACTGAAAAAAAAAAAAATTGGGGAAGCAAAGCATGAGGGTGAGAAGAACTTGCCAAAAGGCAGAGGTGATGGAGCTGATGCTGACACTGCCACACAGCCTGGGTCCATCCCTGCCTCCCCCAGCTGCCCTCTCCTGGCTGTGCATCACACAAAACATCACCCAGAAGGTCCTGGAAAGACTCCCCAGTGGGATCTGGGTTCCCCTGGATTTTGGGCCCAAGGTGATGATTTAGAAAAACAAAAAGCTTGGAAAAAATCACCTGTTGGTAGAAGAGCTTGTGAGGTGTCTCATGGGCACTGCTGGGCTTTCATCAGGAAGGGGCCAGAGGGGTGGCCAGGCACTAGAGATGAAACCTTCCCTTGGATAGATGGATAGAAAGAAAAGCACAGTTAGGAGTAGCTGTATGTCTTTAAAGCTCAGAGATGTGTACACCTAATGCAAAGGTGGTGGGCTGTAACCTGAGGGGAACCACATTTATCCCATATTTTGAGCATTTGCCCTGTGCTCTGAAGACCTCTCTGTCCTGGCCTGATGTTAAATAAAGGTAATGACAGTGATGAGCAAAACACCTTAGGAGGAACAGAACAGCTCCAGTTCTAATCCCAGTATCCAAGGAGGAAGAGAACACCCCAGTTCTAGTCCCAGTATGTCCTTACAGTTCATTCCCTCCCAAGCCCTCACTGGGTGGATTGTCCTTCCCAGAGTGTCTCTGCAGAGAAATGTCCTTGTGTGGTTGTGTCACAGTAACTGCTCTGTGCAAGCTGCACCTGGATAAATCCCTCCATGGATTCTGGAATAAAAGCCATGGCTGTGCAGAGACATGCTTTCAGTTTTATTCCAGAATAATATCCAGGCAGGATATTTTACTGGCCTATCTGTAGTGGATTAATTATTCATTCTAGTACAGCTGTTCTGGGAAGGTATTTCCCAGTAGACAAGCCCATGGAGGGTAAAGGGGAAATGTGAGCTTGTTGAGGGATTAGGCAGAAGGGTGGTATGTTTAAAGGTTCAGCTAAGCTTCAAATAAATGAATTGAAACCTTTGGAGGTTTTCCCCATCACATCTCATGGAGATCAGATCATTTTTATCAAAGAGATGATAAAAAGGACTGAGATGCAAATTTTTTCTTACTATGTTGGTTGGTTGGAGAGGGAAAAAGAGAGAAGTAACTTCAAGAGGAAAAGCAGGTTACATGGACTTTAGATTATGTGATTTTTGGAAGTGTGAGTCATTAGGAAAGAAGAGGGGGGAAAAATCATTTTCTCTGGTCGCTATGCAGTAATGCAGAACAGTTGTTCTTGTGTTTATTTCTGTGTTTTCCAGCATGGAAATTGTTGGCATGGACCATTGTGAGACAGGGATTGTGCAAACTCAAATAGAAAAGCAAATACTCACCAATACAATGGCAGCTGATGCCAACTGTAACACCTGACTCAACATGTTAAACCTATCAGAGACGGGGGATCACTAAATGAAACAAGTATTCTTTTAACTTTCATTTCCTGAAGGGATTTTGATTTGTTTGGGGTATTTTAAGAGTAACTGGAACAACTGCTCTGGACTGGAATTGCACACCAAGCAGGGCAGAGAGAAGAAATCTTTGATTTCTGCTTTTGTACTTCAGAGTCTGAAAACAGAAAAGTACTTCATTAAACATAGGGGCAGCAGGAGATTGAATGGTTTATTCCTCTTACAGTGGAATATAATATTTTGAATCAATATTTCATTAGTATAATTCACTCTTAGATGCCTACTTTTTCTTAAGAAAAATCGAAAATCAAACACAAACAAACCCAGCTGTTGTTTGTGTTCCTCCTGAAGGTCCTCTTGCCCGTGCACCCGGCTGTTTGTTCCTTTGTCTTGTTTTATTTTCTTTCTAAACCTTGAGGCTGATAAAAGTCAGATTATTTTCAAATTGTTTATACTGTTGCCTATACTAAAATCATCCCTTTTCAAGGAAATTAACTTAAAAGCAGCCAAGTCTGCTGACATGGTATTGTCTGTTGGAAATGCCTCTGGTCATGGCTGTGTTTCATAGATTGGTGCAGGTACAGGATTCATTGCAGCATTACTCTCTTGCTTCTTCTGACCTTGCTTTTTGTTTTGTTTGTCCTTTGGGTTTTTTAAGTGGAGCTGTAGAGCAGAGTCGTGGAGCAGCATAACCTGGGCTGCCAAGTTGCACACCCTGTACACAGAGGGTCCGGTGCCGTGGCTGCTCCAGGCCCTGTCACAGGTCACATCCCTGTTATTGTTGTTCCTCCTTGCACAGCAGTTCCGTGGCCTCTTCCCTGGGTGCCATGGGAGGCTGTGAGCTCTCTGGAGCTGGAGCAACCTCAGCACCAGGCTCTGCTCTGTGGTCACAGATGGTTTAACCTGAGCATCCTGACTAACAGTGCCAGGGCAAATCCCGGCTCAGGTTATTGCGTCTTTCTCTATTCTGTGCACGAGGGCACTCCCTGTGCAGAGCCATCTAAAGCTCACCAGACTGAGATGGTTTGCTCAAGGACCCGAATGCAGCAGTTCTCCTCCCACCTGGCCCACCTCTCCCTTGTGGCTTGTCTTCCCCATGGTTCCCTCCCCGGGGAAAGCAGCTGCTGTGCAGACTCAGAGCTTGTCCTGACCCTGGGTGAGGAGGGAGCTGAAAGCACAACTGAGAGCTCTCAAATGCTTCTGGTTCACCAGTGCAGACACAAAGTACACAGCAGGAGAACATCTGCCTACAGGGAGTACTAGGGAGGGCTTGTAATGCTTGAATGATTTTTGTCTGCTCCTGTGGTGGGAATGGACAGATCCCAGCCCGGCACACAGCAGAGTCAATGCTGGATTCTCTTCTGGCTGAATACATTGCCCCTGACTACAGCTCCTTCCCATCCTTTGCTCCAGGGATGGCAGGGCAGCAGCACAGGCAAACCCTGAGCTGTGGGACCTGCGTGGAGCTGTGTGCCCTGGCAGTGCCCCGCGTTTGGAGGCTTCACCCCCAGCGTGTTTATCTGTCCCTTGTCTCATGAGAGGGACAGGAAGGGAGCTCAGATCCAAGTGCAGACGTTTGTCTCCTGTTTAAAAAAAACAACTGGTGTTTGGGGAAGTTTCTCTTCTTGCATATCTAGTCGCAGCCTTGAACTGTCCCTCTCTATCCCACAGTTATCCTCTCCCAGAGCATGGAAGTATTTGTTTTTCTCTGCTCCTTTGATACTGACATTTCTTCTCTCCCAGAGTTTAACTCTTCTACAAGAGGCTCAGGAGTGTTTTCTGTATGTTCATGGTTAGGTTTGCAGAGCCATTCAGACCGGCTAAGAAAAGCCAGCCAAGCAGGTCAGAGAAAAGAGCCTTCCTTTGCTTTGTGGATTGCTCTCATGGTTGGTGAAACTGGCAGGACGGGGGAAAAAAAAATGTGTTTGTCTGTGTGTGTGTGTATGTGGAAATCTTTGCAGCTCCAGTCTAGACCTTCCCTGCTGTTCAGGGAATGAGGGAAACTGCAGCCGGAGCAGCAAGGCTGGGTGAAATCATAATAGTGCCATTGACATCAACCCGTGCTCGGTGGCCCTGCAGCCCCAGCGGCCTGTCAGGGGAAATGTCTCACCCCACAGCGACCCTGCCGGGACTGGGGGACCCTCACCAACACCAGTCGTGCCTCTTTCTCATGTAACAGCCCAAATACACATCAGGACACTCCCTCTGAGCCTTTAGCAGGTCCAGGGGAGCTGTAGGTCAGATGTCGCATAAGTAAACAGCACTTTGGCACCCCATTTATACGGGAGCACTTAGGAGGTAGGGAGAGAGGAGCTTTTCCTTGCACGGTGCCATCAGCACTCTCCTCTCTGGTGTGAGAAAATCACATTTGCCACCCTGGAGGCTGAAACACCCGAGGTTGGCCAAAGATGTTGTGTTGAGCCATATGTTGACCCAAATCATCCGGAGATTCTGTGGGTTTCGTGTCCCAGCTTTGTTGCATTCAGGCCCTCCCTTGTGTTTGTCAGGCTTCCAGGGACTGATGTCTGGCGTTCCCACCCTGTCTGCCACCCAGTCCCAGCGAGCTTTTTGCTGGAACAGGAGCCTTTGATTTTTCATTCTGAAATAACTTTGGGGGCTGAAATTTCTTTCCTGGTTTTTTTTTTTTTAAGATTTCACATGAAAAGAATAACAAGTCTATATCCCAAACAAAGCCTTTTATTTTGGGGGGGGGCAAATGAAATGTTTCCTTTTTTTTTTTTTTTCCCCTCCTCTCTTCCTTTTTCCTAATTTGATAATGGTTTAAAACACAAACTGGAGTCAACCAGAAATGATGTTACAGTGCTATTATCCTCTTTTTCCTTCCTTTTCTTGGCAGTGATGCATTGCACTGCCTGCATCCTGATTTCCCCCGAAGACACTTCCCGGGAGCCTCCTTTTTCCTCAGAACTCCAACCCCGGCTCCCCAGGTTGTTCCTGTACGTACCAGATCAATGACATCAACTCCACCAGTCTGTATTTGCGGCTGCAAAAATAGCAAGGTGGTGACTCAAAGCAAAAAGTGCTTTCCAAGTGGTTGTGTTGTATTTAGGATATTAACCACCACCCCTCAGAGGAGGTGGATGAGTGTGGAGGAGGAGGAAGAGGTTGTTTTGGAGATTTTGTGCGAAACTTCTTTTGAGTGACAGCATTCTGTGACAGTTCCCGAAAGCAGTGCTTTTAACTGGCTCCTGAATTCGCTTATCTTTTGGCAAATCTCCTCCCCAGCCTGCTGCCTCTCCTCCTTGGGATGCTGAGACATTGTGAAGGAACAATAACAGGAACACCTGGCATGCTCCCCCCGCCACAGGGACGTGGGACAAACGCGGCTCGAGTCAGTTCTCAGCAGATGGGCTTCTGCAGCCCTTGGAAAATCATTTTGGCCCTGGTGACCAGAATTTTGATCGTGTGTCCTTGATTATTTTCTGAGGTGCTGCTGACTTTTAAGACCCACTGCGTGGCTAACTGATGGAAAATCAAACCTTTATAAGCCCTGCCGGCAGCCACGGTGGGGAGGATCTGATTGCAAAAGGCATGTATGGCACTGGCCTGTGCTAGAACAGAGTATTTCAATTGTGCTCTGCAAACTTTGCCCCTGCAGACTGATGGAAAATGGCTAGATGGAGCATGGATTCATTTTCTAAAGGAAATGAGGATATAAATTCATTTAAGAAATGACATGCCAATTTTTCTTGCTCCATTTTCCTCTCATAATAAACAGTACAGCTGCCAGGAATTTTTGTGAAAATAACACTTGCTTTCTTCTTCTTTTCTTTTTTTTTTTTAAATCCTGCTCAAATGTTGTAAAAGACCCAGAACCAGATATATCATATTTAAGATCTCAGTAGAGGTAAACCTCACTAAACAAATGAAGATTCCCTGTCCCTGTTGACTGCTGACAATGGTAGTGACATGGGCTGCAACATTACTTCCTCAAAACTTGGAGAAAATATATAACCCATTTACTTAATGGACTGAGCTATAATGTCATCAGTTAAGTGAATCCCGTGAATAAAGAACAAGATGAAGTAATTGCTTCCAAAACATTTCTGGAATGAAGTAAATCTTCACTGTGACTGGTCTCCTGGGGTCCCGTTGATAACCTCTTTTGAGCAAAGTTTGTTCTTCTGTGACGCAGAGATCCTTTTCCAAGTGTTATTAAGGACTTAATTCACTAGACAGCATTTAAGGGGGCAGCTTTATCTACCCCCACTGTGGCTGGGTTTGTGGATTGCCATCTTGGTTTGGTTTCAAACACAGCAGCTGGAAGGGAAAACAGCTTGAAGTGCACAAAACTGGCCCACATCTCTATATCTGGAGATGCTGAGCACCTGTAGGTCCTACATACAGCAGTTTATAAACACAGCCAAGGAATGACCCAGGAAGCTGTGTCCCAGCTAAGGCAGTTTCAAAACAAGTGAAGAAACTCTACTGGTCTGGTGTTGCAATTGTCACTCCTTGGCTGCTGTGGGAGACCAGCAGCAGCAGGAAGGTCTGCAGCCTTGTCAGCTCATCTTTCACTTGGCTTGGGCTTTGCTCTTAAGAGGGGAAAGGCTGGTGTGCCATCCCACAGCAAGGGTGGAGAAGGAAAGGCTTAGCTGGCATTGAGGAGCTTGATGATGTGTCTGTAGAGACCTTGCTCCAGGATTTCAGGGTTGTTGAGCCCCTGAGAGCTAAGTCTAGGTCTTTTTCTGATAAAGGAAGGCAACAACTGTTGGAAACGCCATTTTTGCAGCTCAATGGGTAAAAGAGTTGCTGTCCTGAAGCTCTGCATCTTTTACTAGGTTGGAAGGGACACCTGGAGGTCATTTAGTTTGTCTGCTCAGGGAAGGGCTATTTTCAAAATCAGATCAGGTCATATAAAACAATCAGTTTAGCCCTTGATTATCATTTTTAGAGGTTTCTGCCTCCATAGCCACACAAAAAGCTAATCTGGTTTTTGGCACAATGAATTAGGCAGAATTTTCCAGCTCCAGAGCAAAAGCAAGATAGAGGCAAGAAACTCTTGAGGTAGGTCAGCCGTGGGCAGGAGAGCTCATTTCTTTGTGGCAGATCCCTTTGGCAAGGTTCCCACCCCTGATTCCCATCATCCCTCCTGTCCCACTGCCCGCTGGAGGTCGTGGGACCCTCAACGTTGTGCTGAGTGTGAAACAAAGTGTTTGTGTGGCTGCATTCCGGGGCTCAAAAACTTTGGGGAGCAGGGCAGGACTGGGAATGATAATTGTTCACCAACTGTGCTTACAAAGCAAAATGAGGAGCCTGCCCTTGTTCCTAACTCCCCTTCCTTATCCTTTGCACAATGCCCCTATCTGCCCTTATCATGTGATTTTTGTATTCCCCTCAGCAATTTTATTTGCACAATGTGTTGGGTTTTTTTCCCACATGCTTATTTTTCTGGCTACTTCACAGTGGCTGAAATGTTTAGTTCTTTCCATCTGACTTCAGAGGTTTCTGGTCTTACAGTTGCTCTGGAAAAATGTAAGTGCTTAATTAACATGCAACTACTGGAAGGGAAGAGAACAAGGAAATACAGAGTGACGTTCTTTTTGCTTGACAGAGTGAGAGCCCTTGGTGCAGAGCACACAAAAAGGGCTCCATGAAGAGATCTGGATTCTCTCCCCATCCCAGTGCCATGTGTGATTTCCAGGCAGTGCCTGATTTCTCCAAGCCTCCTTGCCTGCCTCCTGCTCTTGTCATGCTTTTCTTTCCCATTCACTTCTTTCCTCCCCTGTTGAGGTGCTGAACAGCTCAGGGCAGGCATCATCCAACCCCAAAAGTACCTGTGTCAGCTGGCAAAGCACCTGCCCTGTGAACCCTTTGCACTCAGTGGCGAAGAGGGACCTCTCAGAATGATTCAGATCTGAAGTGGGATGAATCACAGCTCTTAAAAAGCCTTTCTCTCTCCATTAGCTGCAGTAGGAACTCTAAAACTATGTTCCTAACCTGGACAAAGAAAATCTAGTGGGAACCTTTGCAGGCTGGAGCATATGCAGTGTTTATCACCAGCAGCTCAGCTGAAAACTTTAACACCTAACTCTAACAAATTATAATGCTAGGAAAAACTGCTTTTCTTGGGTTACTTTCACACAAAGAATCTCGTTGCTGAATATCACTATCAAAGTAGGCAGAGCAGAAATCACTTGAGCTCTCTTTTTATGATAGCAGTGAAGGACTGTAAGCAAAATGAAGCACTGTTCTTCTGGGAATAAGTAAAAGAGCAGGATCTGTGTTAGAGCAACACTTATGGAAACCCAGAGGAAACTTGAGGGCTGATATTTTGTGAAGCAAAAGGGAATGATGAAGATGCAGTGGTTGGAGTGGGGAGTTTGGCCTTTGGGGTCATTCTTTAGTGGAAGTCAATATTTGGTGCAGCTTGATGTGATGAGCAGCCAACTTTGTCACAGCCCATGGAGGTGGAAGGATTACTTTGCAGGGGAAGGAATTGTGTGGTGTTTGGCCACCTGGTTTCTAAAGACAGCAAAATGTTGAGCACCAGCATGTCTCACTTAAAAAAAAAATAAGGAACTCTACCACCAAACCCCTCAAAAGGCCAAATGGTCTATTGAAACGTGGTATTTTATTTAAGAACTGCAATCACACTGGAGCATGGAAGTCAGGAAGGGATTTCTGGAGGCAGCTGCCACTGCTTGGTGTGAGGATGGAAGAACAGGTGTCTCTTGGCAGATCTGGTGGAGCCACCTCCCTTTGTCCACCCTCACCATTTTCCATACATCCCTGCAGCCCTCTCCTGCCTGCCCTGTTCCCCCCTAATCTTTGCTCCTGTTACGTGTCTCTCCAGTTGGATCATTTTTGATAGATACGCCTTTCCCTCAAAAAGAAGAACATATTCATGAAAATAATCTGTCATCTGCCACTAGGACTTGTGTTTTCTTTCCCTTCCTACTGTGTGTTGGGGCCATCTTTAGCTTTAGCTCTGGAAGATGATGTTTGGGGTTTTTTTCCTTTTCCTGCTGCTTTTCCCACTTGTGCAGTGCTGAGCCCCTCAGAGCTCTATTCTGCTGCCCTAAACTCTGCAGTGAAACACTCCTGCACGTGTTGAGTTGTAGGACTCATCAGCCAGCAAGTGGGTGACAGCCTCTACAGTAGCTAACATAACCACTGGTAGATAAAACAGCAATAAAATTCTCATCATTAGTTTGCTAAAGCCTTTTCTCATGGACAGATTTCCTGCTACAAAATCATGACTCAGGCACCACCATTTCCAGTGGTCTGTTCTTGCAATGGTGAATGTTTTTCACCCAACATGGTACTGAATCATTCCCCAGGATGTGTAAGGTATTTGTGCTTGCACCACGTCGAGGTGTTGTTGTTATGGTAACTCCTCTGTATTAGTCTTGATCCTTCATGTAGTGCAATTATAAAGGCTGTTGTTTTAAAATAATCCAGGCTGTCTCCAGTCCAGGGAGCCAGCACTGCTCAGTGAGACCTGCACATCCCCACTGAGGCAGAGCTGCTTTAGCATATGTTGTTAAAATAAAAAAAGTTGGTAAGGAAAATACCACATCAGAAATATTTCTGTGGAAAATCAGTGGAGAAGTCTACATTTCCCTTGAACTTTTCTCCATAGCTTTAAGACAGACAACTACTTTTTTTTTCCTTTTAAATTAATTCAGCCTTGGTTCTCAGGTAATCACATGAGTCCAAATAAGCAAGACTGCACTGCACTAATTGAAATGATTATATAAGCTGTGATACTTAGGCAGAGATGCTTTAGAAAAGCCCACTTTTGCCCAAGTCTGTCAAGGTCCAGAAATTGTACACCCATGCCAGACCTTCCTCAGTGTATCCCAGAAAGGGGATGGGGTGGCCCACAGTGCAAGCACCTCCTTGTGCTCCCTTCCTTTCCATGTTTAATCCACTATTTCACTTTTCTGGATGTGAAGCAGCTCAGCTCTCAGTGCAATATTAAGGACACACAAAACCCACTAAAGACTGTGGCTCCAGCATCCACAATTTGCCTCAAGGCTCCAAAACATTCCCTGGATGATGCCCAGGAGATGATAAATCCTCTTCTATCTCTCCAGACTTTGAAGGACAGACATTTTTTCTTAAATAGACCTTCTCTGTTTTCATTCCCTTATTTATCTGGAGCTGACACTTTAACACAGTAGAAGCAGCCAGGCACTAAAAACAAAGAGAAACTCGAGTCCTTGACTTCTTCTGAGACTTGCAGCCTGTGTTTAAGAAAAAAAAAAATATCTAACAAACAGAGAAAACGCATTTACAGATTTGTCTCTTTGGCTTCTCTAAACATCAAATAGGCAGAGCAAAGATTAGGAGTTTCTTCTACTTCAGGAGATACTAAAAGAAAAAAAAGAATAAAAATATTTATAGAACAAAAAAAAATGAAAGAAACAAAAGATTCAGAGTACAAGGTGTTCCTTTGGTTTCTTGGGAAAATGTGCAGTGAGGCTCGAGACTGTTTGTCTGCATTGCAAACCTTCATATTGAGCTTTTGAAAAATGTTTCATTCAGCCGGATACTTGACCCTCTGTGTGGATCGTGTGTCTCCAAAATGAAGGGAGGAAAGGAGGAGGCAAGAGAGAAGAAAGGAACTGTCTTTGCTGCTATTATCTTCAAAAACTGCAGCATTTCTGCAGGGTTCCCAGATAAACGGTGAAGGAGAGCTCTTCCATCCTTCCCCTGCTCCGGGAGATCCATCCTCCGCCCCGTTGAGCTGGAGGCTGATTTCACTTTCTAACCATTTGCTGTGGTGTGTTTTACCAGGCCTTGGCTGCAAAGAAACCAGATTACCCAGCTGGGCTGGCCTTAGTGGGAGAATCACCAAAGGCTGTTTGCTTCACAGTCGAGTACTGAATAGGGCACAAACCAGTAACAGGGAGAAGGGTAAGGTGGCCAGACATCCAAAAAAGCCATGTGGGATAAATGATGCCTCTTCTGTGGCAACTTCCCCTTCCTGGGCAGGTCGGGGTGGAAGTGCCCGTTGGTTTTGCTGTCACAGGTGATGGCTCCTGTGGGTGTGTGCTCTGAAAGTCCTGAGGGGATGCAGAGGGCAGTCAGTGGCTCTCAGGTTGGACAGTGGGGTCAGAAAGGAGGAAAGGAGAGGGAAACAACTGCGAAGATGTAATTTGCCCCCAGAGCAGTTTGTGAAAGTGTGGAAAGCAGTTTGGGTGTTGGTTTGGCAAATGGTGCACTGATCTGGCCTTGTCACTCCTTCCTCCATCAGTGCGGGATCACAGACTCTGGAAAACCCAGCCATTTGTGTAGTCACTTGGATAAGGACTTGGAGCAGTTTATATTTCAGGTAGCTGAATTTGAAGCTCTTGGCCCTGGCCTTGAAGAGGAAAGTGAAGCTGGTCCTCAACACGGAGGGTGGTTCTCACGTGGGTTTTTCTGTGAGACTGGCGCGCGCACGCAACAGGCACCGAGCCACCACCACCAAACACATCCAGACTGCCAGCTGGACTTCAACCAGACATCCAAAGGTGAAAGCTTATCTCCATGCCTGAGAGAAAACAGGAGGAGATGCAGATGGTCCCAATAAACCATTGCAGGAAACAAAGTACACTTGATAAGGAGCAAGGGAAAAAGAGGACGAGAATTCCTAATGTCAGTGATTCTGTTAAAGACTTTGACCATGCCTTATGGGAAACTGCAAAGTTAAAATATAAATAAACTGACTTTAAAACCTCAATATTGCAACAGTAGTGGCTGAGTTGAATTTAAATTACCTCCTGTAATTCTTGGAATATCTAATGCTTTGAGAAAGTGTGATGTTTTTCTTACCTCTTACATAACTTTTTTTGGTCAAATTTCTGAAGCAGTGTATCGATTTTATTATTTTAAGGCAGATTTTATCAAGCCTGTTATCAGCTGCTTGCCAATAAGATGCGAGGGCTAGACATGTTGGGGGATTCTTCTCACAGCCTTGTCCACGGTTCTTAACACTCTCCCTCAAAGTCCTTTCGTACTGAAGAAAGATGTGGATGGAAACATCATATTAGTGACTGTTGTTGTATTTATGTGTCTGCTGAGTGCGGTGCAGAGAGAGAATCACTTTTCAGCTCTGAATTACTGCAGGTCTTGTCCATAAATAGGACCTAAGTGCTGTAGACTACGCTGTGCTTTTGCTCTTTGCATCCTGAAAGACTCTTTGGCTTGAGAAAAAGGCAGTGTCTGCTCACAAACAGTGAAAACCAGACAGCTGCACACGAGATCTAATTTGAAGGTGTAGTTCTGTCTTCATCCTCAGAATAGGAATGAGTATTACATCAGCATGAGCACAGGCTGGCCTCCTCAGGGCTCAGTATTTTGGGGTAAGCCCGTGCAGACCTGCAATATTCTGTCTTATTGCTTAGAATTCATTTAATAATACTATTATGCCTCTACTGAACAAAAAATGATTCTATAAGCCCTGTGGTGGGGGGAGTTTTTTCCCTCTAAAATGGTATATGAGACAAATAAATCTATGGGACACTGACTGCTGATTCATTTCTGATTCATAAAAATAAACAGATAGCAAGACATATGTCTGAGCCAAACAGCATTTACTCTGTGGGAACATGTAAATGTAATAACACTCTTTAACAGGGTTAAACAATATTAGCCCTCTGATTTGTCATTATTAGTGTCACTAATTCTAGTTTCATGAACATCACTGAAAATACATGGCACGCAAAAAACAACTACCATAATGTGAGCACATGCATCTGTCTTTCCAGAAGAAAAACAGGCTTGGCAGGGACTGCAGTTCTGCAAGGATTTGAAACAACAACTTTTTATTCATTAAAATGTGGTTATGGTCTGAAAATGGACTTGAGGGAGAGGAGGAGGGAGGGAAAAAATGATTTCTCATTACAGACAGCACTTAGCCATTCCAGTTTGTCTTCCATTGGCAATGTGCACTGACAGATACAATGGCTTATTACTGCCCCCGTTGATGCCAGCGGGAAAATTCCCTGTTGACTTCAGTGGGAGAAAGACCAGATCCCAAATCTGGACTGCTGTCAACAGTGAGAAGGCAATGTCAGTCTAAACAGAGCAAGTTTGGTTTCTTTTGTGTCCCATGTAGCTTCAGCAAATTGCCAGTTAAGTGTTGAATCCAGACTCTTTAGAGCTCATGGGAAGAGCGGCCGGTCGGGCTTTGCCAAGCCTGGGGAGTTTGAGGCTGTGTGAACCTCGTGAAAGATTTACAAGCTGTGCAGGATGTGATTGACTTCTGCAAGCCAGTTCTACTCTGACTTCAGGCCAGGGCTCACCTCTTTACCAGGACACTGTGGGTGGTCAGGTGTCCACGTGCAGTGGTGGAAATGTGGCGCCTGCTCAGGGTCACATCCCCAAACCACAACCAGGAGGAGTCTCCTCCCTGGCGTGGCCCTGCCTTGCTCTGCCTCCCTCCTCTCCCACTGTGTCGATGGCATGTGCTGTGCCCATGAGTGTCTCAGCACAAAGCTGGACGTGGTGGGGCTCCCCTCGGAGCTAATGCCAATAAATAACTGTATCCCGAGCGGAAGGAATGACCCCTCCACGATGAGGGGCTGGGCTGTCACGGGGCACTGAGCTGGAAGGGCACGGTGAGCCACCTCCTGCCCCACCACATGGTAACTGCACCACCAGGAACCTGGGGGTACCCAGGGACCTCCTGGGGTTGGAGGCACCTCCCAGTGGTCACCATACCCCAGCAGTCAGTGTTTCCCAGGGAACTGCTAGGCTGCTAGGGGTGGGGGGACAGTGGACACACACCATGGATGTCACCAGCAGCATCTGGCTGCAGGAGCTGAGCACAGAGTGATGGGAGAGGAGGCCAGAGGAGGCTGTCAGAGGTATGTGGTCTCTGCCCCAATAAAGCCCCCAGTGCAGAGGAGGCACCAGAACTGCCTCACACAGCCTGGTCCAGGATTTCCCTACTCCTTCATGTAGTTGGGAACATGTTTTCCTAATGCCTTAAGCTCAGTCATCTTTGCTGCAAAGGTGATTTCTGAAGGAACAAGAAGGGTATTGTTCTCTTTATAACAAACTTCTGCATATTGGATGACTTTTATCACATTTTTCCTCTTATCATATCTTTCCTCATTCTTTTCTTTTCTAGACTAAACAAACCCAATTCCTACAACCTTTCCTTACAGGTCATGTTTTCCAAATCTCTAATCATTCCTCTTTGCTCTTCCCTGGCCTCTTGCCAGTCAACCTATTCAAATGATGGTTCCCAAAGCTGGACATCCTGCTCCTATTTTGTTGTGTTGGATATAGGGCAGAGAGACAAGCAGAATTAGCAGGAGACGAGGAGCTGCTTTTTAATCCCCTCCATTATCCCTGAGCTGGATAGCACTGCTGCAGGGTTTTAAGAGAAAAAAGAGCCAAAGTGGGAGCTCGCTGAAGCGCTGAACATCAAATTACATCAATTCCTAGTTATGACCATCTCTTAAATTATGCCAAGTCCTCATTAACCCTGAGGTTATTACTTGGCTCAGATAAATCTCCACCTGTACGTTCACCTCCGATGGGGTTTCGGGGGCAGCATGAGAAGCTTTCCTGGCATCAGCTCGACTTCTGCCAGCTCCACTGTGCTCCCACAGTCCCAGCAAGGAGAGGATCACGACAGATATTGCTGTGCCGACTGTGGGAACGGGGGGGAGGACACTGTTGTCATGTCCATGTTCTATCTGTCATCTACTGGTAGCTATTTATACTGCGCTTATCGCCGTGGTGGGATGAGCACGGGGTAATGGCAACACGTTAGAGAGCCTTTGAGGCAGAGAGCTGAGAAAAGAAAGGCACTGTTGGGTTTTAATGTGCCAGACTGAGCCTGGGAGGGAGTCGCTACCTGTCACAGCACGGGGACTCTGCAGACCCACGGCCTTCCAGTGGCACTCAGAATCCCTGAAAAATCACAGTCTGCATCGGGAGAATGCAAATCCCTTCAGGACTGAGCTCCAGGGCTTTAATAGCAGCATGTTTTATTCAGCCTGTTTCCCCTGTGCTGTATGTTGTCCTTTACATCTTTTCAATATTTAAAGCCTGTTTTTCATTACATTGTTTCTTCTGATATTTCCACACAAAATTTCTCTTTTTTTCATGCCTCTTCATTCCAGAAAAGATGTGGTTTTGTGCACTGTCCTCCTACGGCTGTGAAACCTCTGAGTGTCCATTAAAATGAAAAGAGTGACAGAAAATTAAATTAGTTTTTATTATCTATGGTAGCAGTGCTAGGGAAAAGGAGGGAGCTGTCTCTGTTTGGATTGTGTAGCACAGGTAGAGCCAGAGAGCAGGACATGGCTGCACTTGGATTATTAATTTTTATTTTTTCTTAATTCTATTTTTCCCCTCAATTGATTTGTAAGGAACTATCATTGTCTTTTATTGCTATAAACTGAGCTGTGCAGGAGGTTTCAAGTGAACGCATTTAATTTTTTAATACTTCCTTCATGAAAAAACCATTCCCCAAATACTATGGATTTGGTGCCACTGGTGATGGGAAATCATGGACCATTTTAAAATGGATTCATTTCTCCAAACACTCCTGCTGTTGATAAATCCAGTTAATAACACTAAACAATTTTAGAGAACACACAGAAATGTTCTATCTATTCATTCACCTGCAGAGTAACTTAGCACTGCATGTCAGCATTTAAAGGGGATTGTCTGTAATTAGGCTGCTATAAAACATAAGTATAGTAGTCACAGACAATAAAACTCAAGGAAATATCTTTGCAGTGTGTCTGAGCACAGGCAGCTACACATGACCACAACAGTCTTTCACAGGAGATTCATCTGGAAAAAAAAGAACAACATGTGTGTGTGTGTGTGTAAATGTAAATACACACACACTGCAGAGTGGGTCTATCAGTCATACTAGTCATGAAGCACCACCAGGGAAAACAGAACTTGGTTTGGGGAAATTTAAAGGAATTATTTCCAAATGAAGATGATTACATCTACATCTGTGATCTCGCAAGACACTGGGGTTTCTCTGTCTTCCTCTGTGCTTTCCCTGGAGACTGTGTAGGAAAATGAACAAAGCAGAAATGCAGAGGTCTGTGGCTGCTCTGCAGACAGAGGCAGCCTCGTGTACAGTGGGATAGGAGAGCCCATGTTCTTCTTTCCATCTCCTTCATGAAGACAGATAGGTGTGGCTCTGCCAACACAGAGGACACCCTTTGAGGGCTCTGGGGGCTGTGGAGCCTCCCTGGGTGCTGTTGCTGGCAGGTTGCAGCCCCAGGGAGTTGTTCTGCCACAAGAACAGGGGCAGAACGTTCCCTCTGCTTATTCCCTCTGGGACAGATATTGAAAGGTGGGAAACCCAAATGACTGGGGTGCCAGGACTCTTGGGTTCCTGGGCAGCCACACAGCCCCACCCAAGTGCCCCAGTCCCTTGGTGCTCTCCTGCCACCTGTGTCCTGCTGGTTGTCTTGGTACTCCATGGTCTTGCCCAGGCCAGAAGGACCCTCAGCTTGCCCCCTGGACAAGCATTCCCAGAGTGCCCAACCTTGCTCCAGAGGGGTCTGGCTGCAGCTTATCCACAGCACTGGTGTCTGTCAGCCATAGGTTTAATGGTGCTGCTCTCTGGAAAGATGAAATATATGGTTGGGCAATAAAAAAGAAAGCTGGAAAGAAAGATTTATAATTTTCCCCTTAAGCCTGTCATTCATGTCATTAATATAGATGTCATTTAGGAGGGCAACAACTTTTTCTTCTTTTTTCTTCTTTCTTTTTTTTTGCTAAAAGCTTTGTGTATGTACCCACAGTCTGACAACCAAATGGGTCTGCCTTTCTTTTTTCCCCTCCAATATGTGGATTGCTTCTAATTCTGTCAGTCAAATGGAGCAGCAGTTTCGGGAGGGGAGTGATTAAGGCTCCCTCAGAATAAAGGGCTGCACGCTGTGCCTCTGCTATTCATCAGCGCTGGGGATGGAAGAGCAATTCCAGGCTCCTGAATAACGGGATTTTTTCAAACGTACAAAACACACCTTAGAAATACTGTACAAACAAAGCTCACAGCCTCCAAGTGCCGTGCTTATTTTCTGTTTATTTCTTCATGCTTTATTTTCACTTCTCATCATGTGCTCCAGGACCCCACTCAGCCCAGCTCGGTGCTTGACTCCCGACTCCCCCAGCAAAGCACTTGGCAGTTCCTTAATTGTGCTTAACTCACTAAAGCCATATGGATTTAAGCTTGTGCTTAAAGTAAAGCCTTTCATTATGTACTTTGTTAAAAGAAACTTCCCGATTAGATCTGGCTGTATGGTGTTGGTCATTTTTGGGAGGCAAAAAATGCAGAGTAGGGGATCCTGTAGTGTTTCCCAAAACAGCATCATTTTACCAAAATAGTGGTGTAAGAAACAAAAAAAAAAAAAAAAAAGAGGTGAAATATTTTTGAAGGTGCTTCTAAGCAAATTGTCATTTTGCAGTTTCTTCCAGAATCACTTAGAAGTGTTTAAAACCCACCTATAATACTACAAAAAACCCAAACAAACAAACAAAAACCCCACAAACCTTTTATTTTATAGTCAAACAATAACTTTTATTTGACTTCAGATATTTTCTCTTTCCTTTTTGACTCCTCTGATTCATTTCAAGTTCCTCTGAAATGAAAATACAGATGGGAAACCAAACAGCTGGGACTTACCAAGGGAGTCAGGGAGTCTGTTGCAGGTAATGGATTCACAGTCCCCCAAATATCAGTCCAGCACCACTGTAATAATACCATGTTCTCCATGCAGTTTAGATAAAAAATACAGATGATAAATTGTACTCCTACATACCAGTGGATGGTGGGAGTCCTCAGAGACCAGGCATTTGCTGAAATGCAAGATATTGCTTCTTGATTCCCCACTATGTTTTATGGTGTGGCAAATATATTATGGAGATAATATTCAATGCCCACACTTTCCTGAATTTAAATTGAGGAGAACTTATTCAGGTCAGGGTTTTTTTTTTCTCATCACTTTTAATGTCTGCAAACATCCTGCCTGTGTGAGTGACTGTACCAGCGTGGCCACTGTGTTTGCCAAGGTACAATGGAGTGAACACTTGGGTGCCACATGGTAAATGTTTCATGAAAAGAGTATCTAAAACCGTCAGAGACTGTCTGCTCTGCACTCAAATGCAGGACATTATTTCGTGATTCCCTGTGATCCCTTTGGCATTGTAATTCTAAACTGTGCAAAGAGAAGTGGATGAAGGTGGATTACAAATTCTAGTCCGTATAAAGAACCTGTAATTACTTGTTAAACTGTCGTGTTTAGTCTCCTGTTCTGCTCTCTCCAGGCTGGGCTGTGTTTTCCAGTTTAACTCCCTGACTGTATTTCTAGTTTATAAGGACAACATGTACCACCTCCTGTTTTCTCACAGGCCTGCAGATAAGATTTCTCCCTCCCTCATATCCCAGGTGATGGCCTGAGCATGTCTGCAGGATAACTGCCTGTGGGATACAAGCTCCACTCCCACGCTGGGCTGGTGGGACACTTTGTGACCTGCCAGCAGACAATTCTCCATGAGCATTTTATGTCTCCAGACATCTTCTTATGGTTTTTTTTTTTTCTTTTGTTCTTGTTTTCCCTTAGACATGGTAGAATTTTTTTTTGCTTCAAGATAGAATTTCCCCTAAAATGCAAGGAAATATCTGCTTCTCTGTCCATCCTTCCCTTCTCAGACAAGTCCCCTGCTTCATCTAGAGATGTGTGTGTATGTGTCTATACCTATATATATACGTATCTACCTACATGTATATTCTTTCTTACCCTGTTCCACTGTGATTTAAAATAGCAACCCTTTGCCAGTCTCTTCTCTCCCACCAGAGACAGGTAGGGTTATTTTGGAAGGTGCGAGGGTTGTTTGTTTTAATTTTTCTTTAAGTCACCAAAAATGGAGTTAAATATAATTTTCATGAAGTGCTCCAAACCCACTGCATTTGCCTGGGTGTATTGTTTTTCAGGCTCTCTCCCACCTCTAATCAGCTCTGATTCGGCACAGTTGGCAGTCTCTGCTCAGCAAGCAGACTGTCTGAATCACAGCTCAGCCCTAGAAAGGATGGTCTTTCTAGGTCAGGGCTAAATATACTGAGTATGGGGGTGAGGATGGAAAAGTTCCCATTCCAGCTGCTATCCTGCACTGAGTCTGCAGGAATAAAACTCTCCACCTTGACGGCACACTGGAAAGCTTAGTTCAGTGGGATCTGCAAGGGGAAGAGGGAAAGTGCTGCAGTGCCCCTGTCCTGGCAGCAGAGAGGACCTCTGGGAGCTTCAGGAGTGGCTCTGAGCTGGATGGAAAAAGGGATGGTCACCTCAGCATGAAATGGGCTCATGTCTAAACTTAACATTGCCCTTTCCTAGGACTCACAACCGTGGTGGTGGGATCAAGGTCTGGGTTCCCCCCTCCCCGTGCCCAGCCAGGCAGGGTGCCCTGGGAATGCGCTGGCCTGCAGGATGCTGCTTGTTTCCCAGTAGCTGCCCATCCTCAGGCAGTCAGGGATAGCTAACAGATCTTTTCCTGATCTTAGGGACACTTCCAGGATGGCTGGTTGGCAAGAAAAGCAAGCTCAGGCAGCCCTGCTGGGTTCTGGCTGTGCTGTGAAGGGCAGGGCACGGTGACATTCCTGTGTGTGGATGAGGATGCCCCTGAATTTCAGGAAGCACCAAGGCTGGCAGCGCAGGGAGAGCTGTGCTTTCCTCAGGGCTGACGTTGGTGTGATGCCTTCTGAGGCACGTCAGCTGTGGAAAGAGAGTGCTCACCACATCTCCCTCCAGCCTGGCCCAGCTATTCCTCCAGCCCAGGGCTGATACTTGGCAATCTGGCTGGAAAAATTAGAGCACAAATCCATGTGCTGTTTGAAGTCAGTAATGAAACAAACTCCCGTTTCCAGGAGTGGGACTGCATTTCCATTGGCCCCTTCCTATTAATTCTGTAATACCATCTTTCATTTTTATATAACACACCAGGCTCCTGCAAGAGTTTTCTTTCCCTTTGAAAGATGAAGCTTCAAGATTGTTACAGTTGCTAGAGGCAACTATTCTGCAAAATCTTTTTATAAAATGTATTTATCTAATTAAAAATCTTTGAACGGCACCATGCCTGTAGGATCAAAAATCTCATTTATACTGTGCAGGACTGGGGAAAATGTTTGCTGCTTCTGTAGAGCCACAGATAAACAAGGACTGGAGGGGCATAAAATGGCTGCTCCAACTCAGCTAATCCTAATGCACCTTTTCCAATAAAAAAGTGGGCTCTAAGATCTCTCTGGTTTATTATTGGAAGAAAAGTAATAGGGAGGGGGGAGGAGTAAGCTTATAATGGAGTCAATTCAATGTAGTTGGCAACAAGAGTAGAACAGCCTTACATCAGTGACATTTTCCAGTGAAACAAACCTGTTGTACAGAGAACAATTTTTAATTAACTCTATATCTCATGTGTCGAGGAACGTGAGCAAACTTCTTTATGACTTTACTTTTGGCTGCAAAGTATATCCCAGTTTTTATTCTCCAAGAATAGATTCATGAGGTGAGTGGCAGGGAAGAGAGGGTTTCTAAATATGCATGTGAAATGGTACAAAGCAACTTTGCAGGCACTTCATTGATTTTTTTTTTTATCTGCTTCTTTTACATGAGGGAGAGCATGGTGTATTAAACACTAAATGGTACTCAAAGGATCTTTAAGTCTGGAGAAACCTCATACTTGTTGCTCAGCCTCAACAAGAGGAGCCCAGGCTGCCCAAGTTGGTGGCCAGGGTGGCCCCATCGTTGTGGCAGCGCCGCTGACCTGCTTTGGTGGCTCCAGGAGTGGCCCAAGTGGTTGCTCCAGGAGTGACATCCCTCCTCTGCTCTCCTGTACCATGGCAAGGTTTCTGCTGCAGCACAGGAGCCACACTGAAGCCACACAGTGTAATGTCTGGAGATGTTCCTCCAGAAACCGAAGCTGGAATCACAAAATTAAACATTTTGTGCAATTTTTTTTAACTTTTACCCTAGCTCAGAATAACTTCTGCTCCTACTTAGCTTACCCAATCAACAGCAGTAAACCCAACCCCTGCTATCTGCTGCTGTGTCTGGTTTGGCTGCCTTTCTCCATGTTGGTGGAGATGTGCTCAGGGCTCTGCAAGCAAGAGCGGGGCACAGACCTGCACTGGCTCAATGTGAACTTGTGTGCAGACAAAAATCCACAGAGGATGAGTGTAAAAAAGCACAGGAGCATCTCTTTGGCTTTGCACATCCTCTGATTCCAGGAACTTTGTTCAGAACACAGACTGCTCTTACGGCCACCAAAGGAGGTTGATGATTTCCAGTCAAGCTGAAAAAATGAGTATTTCATGGGGAGTTGAGAGGGAATTAAAAAGAACTACCTATAAACCAATTGGTTTCACTTACAGTCCCAAGGCTCACCAGAGCTCAGGTGTTTGTCTCAGCAGGAGTCCCTGCTTGGCCTGTACCCCACCACTGCTCCTGCCACTGATGTGCAGAGATTAGAGCTGCTTGCAGACATAGCAGTGGTGTGTGGAGCAGCACAGATCATAGGGGAGCTGAATTTGTATGCTTTAGCACAAATTAGATTGCGTTTCTAAAATCCTAATAAGCATAGAGATGGATCCAGAGGGATTGTTACAAACCAAAGCAGAATAATAAGCTCGTCCAGAATTTACCTAATGGACAAAAGGAGAGACAGTTCTCAAATAATGGGCACATCAAATGAAGCAAAGAGCATCTCAGTAAGAAGAAATACGATCCTGTTCTGGGATGCTGAGGCCTGCAGTGGGACATGGAGGAACTTTGCAAACTGTAGCTGTGCTGGGGAGAGGTGCCAATGAGTGGGTACAAGATCTCACTCTTAAATATGAGAGTCAAGGAAGTACTTTATGTATTGATGAATAATTGCTTTACTGAGGCCAAGCCCTTCACTGAAACTAATGGAAAATTTGTCATTGACTGCAATGGCATCAGCACTAGACCTGTAACAAGAAAATAATAATGGTCTTGTCTGCAATATAAAGCCAAAAGAAAAAAAGAAAGGCAGCATTCCCAGCAGCCAAGAGCCTTCTGCGTGGCTCGAGGAACACTGTACTGGGTGAATCATTTCTCTGTTACACAGAGCAGTTGTTCGGTTCCTGATTTATCTCCAAGCAAATTTAGACTACTCAAAATCGATTTGCTCGTTATAATTTTTCAATGCCTATGGGCAAACTCTTGGCTTCTGCTGTTTTCTATTGTCATCCCTGCTGAGCATTGGTTGCCTTGGCTCACGTGGGTCTGTGCATCCTCCCTGCCTGTGTGACGCAACGTTAGAGACAGAGGCTGGTAAAAATCACAGCCCCCCGTGTTTCTCAGGGCTGGGTTTCATGCTCAGAAGTGCTCTGTTACACTGCCTGTTACGTGGTCAGCCCCAAAATTCAGAGATGCTTTTTTTAGAGCCAGTTCCAAGCACCTGTTCTTCACAAGAACTGGGTGCACGTGTTAACAGGCGATAAAGAACAGCAAAGCATGTGAGGCAGCAGCTAAGGAGGCCTTAGAAGGGTTCCCTGAGAGCCACTGAACCAGGAACCTGCAAATATCCATTAATGAAAATTATTTTGCTGATATGGGTTTCTCACAAGAATTTGATTGGCTTGGATTGTTGTTTGGGAGAAGGGGACCTAAAGAACACCCCTGGACATTATCCTGGGGAGCCTCCTAAGGCAACACCAGCCCAGTGTCAGCACATTTTATGGACACTGCTGCAGCTCCTCTATTTGCTGGATGGGATTCAAGCAGTAGCCTGGAGGGGATTTTACAGACCTCTGGCCTTTTCTGATGAAGCTGCTGCTGCTTATTCAGGATCCTGTCCAAATTTTATTTAGATATTCCTACTTGGCCTCCCTGTTTAGAATTTTAATTACATTTGGCTGCTCTGCATCCCGTCAATCCAGTTTGGTGCTTCAGTGTGTGCTCTTCAACACTCAGAGCTCATTACCTACAGGGGCAATGAAGGATCCTTCAGCCTTTATCACCTGCAGTTCCTCAGAAATTCTGGGGTTTGCAGCCCTGCCTGTCCCAGAAGACCCTTCACAGGAGATGTCCCATTGCAGGGGCTGCTGGTTTTAACCTGGGGCAGAAGCTCTGTTCAGCTGCATGACCTGCCAGAGCTTGTCTTAGCTCTGTCATGTACAAGAAAGCTGCTGTTTCTAACTCACACAGGTGACACACAGGGTTGTCTTACGTCAGACTAAGCAGCCCAGCTGATCTGGGTTTAGCACTGAGCCTTCATTGGGCTCCTTTGTTCTTGCAGTACCTCATACCAAAGACATTTTTTGGAAATGCTAAGAATTTGCATGATATTAAAATGCATGTTCCGTTGGGCTTTATAGTTAATTCTTTCTTTTTTTTTTTCTTTCTTTCTTTTTTTTCCCCCCACAAATAGGGCTCAGTTTTACCATTGTTCATTTTTTTTCCTTTTATTTAAGCAAAGTTTTCAGCCATTCAGTGCCTCTGTTGAGATTTTTTTCTTTCATTACTTTATGGCAGATGAAAGTTAAGAGGTCCAATTACTAACATTTTATGATAGCACAGAATATTATTAAAGCACTTAAGAGGTTATTAACACCTTTTATGTACCTCATTATTTAAAAGCCTGCCATATTTAATCATTTTAGCACCATTAAATTGGCATTAACAACAACCTTATGACTTACACTCAGAAATGTCACCATTTGACAACACTAATGCAATAAAATATCTCACAGAAACCTGGAGGCACCAGGTGAACTATAATGCTTCACAAAAACAGAGTTTTTTCATGGGTCTCAACCACAGAGAGCTGCAAGGAGACCCAGGGGGGTGCCCACCTCACCCTGAGAGCCAGGAGGGAGCCAGTGGAATGTGTGTGGCAGGAGGGCTGGGTTTGGTGTAGGACCATCTGCAGTGGGTGAGGAACACGAGGCACTGAGATCTCCACGTGCAGAGAAGCAGGAGCCACTCCCAGCCCAGCCCTCCCTGGATCTTCCGAGCTCAGCCGAAGGTCTCTGGTCTTGCCCGTGCCATGGCACTCCTGGGAACCCTTCTGTCTCCCAGTGGGGGCTGTGGCACCTTTGCTGTCCAGTGTCCATGCCAAGTTCTCAGGCTTTGAGGGCCCTGACTTCAGTGACTGTCACACCTGTGCTCGATGATGGATGAGCAGCTTTGACAGATAAACAAGGGAACAGCAAAGCTCTTCATTCCCTGTCCTGCCAGGGCCCCTTGTTTACAGGAGTTACATGTGTGCTACTCCCTCTTAAAGTTGTACAATTATTCCTCCTGTGACCCTCCCCCTGGATCCCTTTCTTTTTTCCTCTCTCCCTGTGCTGGGGGGCTGAGCCTGAAGCTCAGTCTGGTGGTTGGTGATTGCACACTCAGCATCTGCCTCTACCCATTGATTACCAGGGACAAAAAACAACAGCACAGTGAAATATTATTTTTACAGCCTTCTGATTATTTCTAACAACCTGCTAAAAGCCAGTGGGACTGGGTGGGTCGGAAGAGCTCTGGTGACATTGGGAGCATTCCAGCCCCTGGAGTTTTTCCAGCTCCTGGAGCAAGATTCAATTCATATAGGACTTTTCCCTAGCAAAATATGGGATGGATTGTGTTTTCTCTTTAAGGTTTACAAATAAATCCCTTTCCCATAATCATTATTTTCATAGATGAGCATTACTAATATATTTTGGTATTTTAAAGCATATCCTCGAATTTACTCTGGCAACTGCTGTACAGCTGAACACACAATCAGGGAAATCTATTCCATGGCTTATCTGCCCAGACTTCGGTAGCATTTGCGTTCTTTGTGATTGTCTAACAGGAAAATAAAATGGAAAAGGTCCCAAAAGCCTCAAATTTGGAGCCATAAAAGGCCCCCTGAGTTATTTTTCCGATGTTGGCACTCGGACAAGTGACTGTGTCAAAAACCCCAACAGGTCTATGTACAAAACATAGTCCCAGCTGCTGGAAGGATGCCACCACCACTATCAGGATATTAGTTCAGCCATTTGGGGAGAGTAAATGTCAGTGTTTGTAGCTCGGGAGGGTCAGAGCGTTCGGTGCTAACGAGGCTGCAAGTCCACAGCCAACCCCCCCTGTGTACGTGATCTGCAGGAGCTTCCCTCTCTCCATTGCCCTTGAAGGCATGGATGGATTAATATTCCAGCCCAGCCACGCTTGGGTTTGGTTTGCTGTTTGTATTACATCTCTGGCTGCAGTAGTTAAACGCTGGTAGGTCTTCAGGTCTGTTAAACAAATTATGGGAGCCTTTAAACATCATCGTGCTGGGCTTTATCCCCTCCCTTCTCCCCAGCCGGCCAACATGGAGATCGCTCAGGTGTGAGTGGAGAGGAGTGAATGAGGCTTCCTGCCAATCCCCCTCTCCAGCAGAGCCAACTCCCTCCTTATCTGGAAAGGCAGGGGGGTTAATTAGCATGTATTAGTGTGGGGTTTAACAGCAGAGCCCTGGCCCTGAGGACAGAGCTGTGTCTTGTTTTCTCCTCCAGGTCTGCTGCCTATCTCTCCAGGTGTCTCCAGTATCTCTGGAGTTCCCTGCCTGTCCTTCCTCCAGCTCCCCCACCCTTATTAAGGTTTTTTTGTTGTTGTTTGTCTGTTGTAGCACCCTTCACTGGAAGCTCTGCCACGGTAATGGAGCCAGGATGTATCCTTGGGACTGGGCCATGGGGTGCAAACCTGCAGGACCCTGGGGAGAGGGAAGGCTCTGGCAGCAAAGTGAGTGATCAAAGTGGGCAAGGACTGGGCACCAAGGGGAGGGAGCTCAAAGGTGAAAAGCTGCTATGTATTTGTATATTATGGTATATAATGCTGATCTTAAAATGGAAAACTCCAGATCCTGCCTATATGAGCAAGTTTTATGTGTTATATCAATACAGTTGCAACAACATGTAACTATTGCGTTTAATGCTGTAGAATAGATCCCATGGGGCTTCTCCTATAAGTCTTTGTTACCAAAAGAGGTGTGACTTTCATTTTTTTTTTTTTTTGGGCAGGCAGTTAATATATGGTAACTATTTTCCAGTAAAATCCAGGGGTGATGAGATTCCAAACACAAATGCAGTGTTGGTGGGTGAGAGTAGCCATGGGTCACTTGGCATTGTGCAAGTGAAACAATTCAGTCTCTGTGGTTATTTCAGACTTGCTATTGTTCTTTACCTGCTGAGTTAACTTAAAAACCTGTCTCAGCACTTGTTCTGCTTGTGCAAAGAAACTGCACTGGAACATTCATCCCAGCCTGTGTATCCAGGCCAGCAGAAGTTTCTAGTTCAGCCTGTCCTTCCTTGGTCGAGGGGACCATCTCCTCAGCAGGCAGAGCTGGGCAATTTGGCTGTGCTGTGCAGAGAATCAGCCCAGGCTGGTGCAAACTCAGGATCATTTATCATTGGGGTCTGTGATGGATGAGGTGATACGAATTGGTGGCTTTGGTCCATTAGTGTTGGAACCAACTGATCTCCTTATTGGCAGCCTCAGCTGGAAGTCTGGGGAAGACTCTTTGTGCCCTGTGGCACCTCTCCCTCCTCCTGGGAAGCTGCTGTCCTTCAGTGAGGACTGTGAGCCATCAGCACAGTGACCCTTGAGATTTTGCTGCCTCTGCTTTGCAGAGCTCTTGCTGCGAGGCCCAGAGTCAGCTCCCCAGTGACGCTGCCCAGGACCCCCAGGCAGGTGAGGCAGATCCCACAGCTACTTTCCAGCCTGGGATTTGCGTGTCTGCATAGTGGCTGCTTTGCAGCACTGAGTTATTTGCATTTGTGAGTGTGGTTTTTTCTGCCCCAGATCCCACAGCGAGCTCTGCTCGGAGCTGCTGCTTCTCGCACGCAGCACAGCCCAGGCTGGCTCCCTCCTGCAGCTCACCTGGTGCTTGCCACGGATTCAGCATTTCAAGTTCAAGTTAGCCCTGGCTTTTAAAGTCTATTCCAACCCGTTTAACTCCTGAGCTTCGTGTGAAAAACAAATGGGAAATATAAAAGCTTACATCAGCTCCTGTAACTCGCAAAGTAAATGGGAAAGCTGCAGTAAATTTACAGTCAGAAAAAGAACTGTGCTTTATATAAACGCTCACTTTGTTCAAAGACAGTTTATTAGCAAAGGATAATTTTAGGTGACAGTTGTTGTTGAGGTATTTTGTGCCTCTTTTTTTTGATTACTACTACTTTTCAGTTATACAGCATAATTCTTGAGCAGATACTCAAACAAGCGAGATTGGCTCATCATTCCTCTTTAATTCCACATCATGTCACTTTGGAAGGGAAATGGCTTGGTAAAAGCCAGAGAGTTCAGATATGATGCTGGCAGATCGTTATGAAATATTCACAAGACATTTAGTTTAACTTGGTGCTAATTGAACACTGACAGCACAAGTTACTCCTGCCTGCAGCAATAGTCTATCACGTTTAGGCGAGTGGCATTCCTTCCCCTTTGATGCTCTCCGAGATTGGAGGCTGTGAGGGAGCAGAGTTAACAACCAGTAAACAGTCAGGGAGCAGCACTGGAGACAGATCCTGCATGGAGAATCCTCCCAAAGTGGTGAGAGTTTATTTGCACGGGGGCTGTGATAAGGCTTCAACTCTGTCTATGAAAATACTCAGTGTTAGGTGAGGGGTGACTCAAAATCGATTGAGATTCTTTTTTTTTTAAAGTAAAATACCTTCCTGAGTGAAGACACTTGAAAGCAAGGTTATTTGTGGACTACCTAATGTCCTTTTCTGAAGCCATGGCCTAAAAGCCCTCCTTGCCCTGAGAGGTTTCCAGGGCAGTAAGAACTATACTGGTGTAACTCTGTTTTTCTACAGAGACATGGCCTTGTGTGCTTCTTTCATTTTTATTTCTATAGCTCAACATGCTGTTTACTGATATTTGTGAATTTGTTTCTTATTTGTCAGTTCAGCCTCCCTGTGGACATTTGGTAACAGGAATTTTCCTACCATTTTAATTGTCTCTTATTCCAGAGCCAAGCAGAGTATTAATGCCATCATTTTAGTCATCAGACATGATGTGTGGTCTAAATAGCTTGGACCAGAACTCGGTACCCAGCTCTGCCTGAAGCCCTCTGGCCATCTGTGGTTTAGATGCAGTCATCTGCCTTGGGTGCCTCAGTTTCCCAGCTATGGAGAAAGGCCAAGTTGTTAATCAAGGACTTTTCTCATCTTCCCATTTGGAGGAGTTTGCTCCAGGCTCCTCCTGTGTGGTCAGCACAGGGGGTGCCCAGCAGGAATGTGCAGGAACAGCTGCCTCAGCAGGGACTTGCTCCCCCTGCACTGCAGCCCGTGCCAGGCACATTGTGTCACTCCCAGTGCAGCTGAAGGACTGAGTGACTTCCACATGCAGCAACACATTAGAAAAGTGACCCAGAACATTTTTAATCTACCAGGGGAAATGTCCCCATCTGCCTAATTCACCTGTCCCAGGGAGTTGAACTGGAGATGGAGTCACATACGAGAAGGTGTTAATGAAACTGTCACTGAATACTGAGGGGACAGGGACTTAGATCACAGGAGTTCCTCTAGCAAATGGTGTGAGGACTGAGCTCTTGCTGGCTGCAGGAAGGCAGGCAGTAGTGCAACCACCATGACTGACCAAAGGAGTAGGAGGTAGTGGTAACCATCCAAGAGCACCAGCAGGTCAAAGGAGGGAAGACCTGCTGTTCGGTTTCCACAGGGAAAATGGGCATCCCCCTCCCCATATCCTGATGGGAAGCTACAGATGAGTGTAAACAGCCAAGGAAGATGAGTTAAAATGTGAGGAATAGTGCACAGGCAGCAGTCACAGCACAAACTGGTGTTGAGGCAGTGCTTTTCCCTTTGGAACAGAAATCCTTGGAAATGGGGAGTGCTAAGAAAGGATTTAAAGGAGGTAGCTGTGACTTCTTTGAAGCTTGGGGTAGGGTGGAGGGTGAAGGATGAAGGATGCTTTCTGATCTGGGCAGACTGGGAGGAGCAGGTGATGACTTACTTTTGGGGTGATCCCCACTTGCCTCCAGTGCCAGTTGTGGTACTGGAGGTGAGTGAAATTGGGGTCACCCCAAAGGAACTTCTGTCTGAGGTAGGGGACACCCAGCTGGAATTGCAGAGAGGGGAGACCAGGTAAATATAATAAGCAACCAAGAAAAATATCATTTCACTAGCAGAAGGTTTTTCAGCCCAAGCAGATTCTGGATATAAGGTCATGGCTGAGCTGAAAGCCATGGAAATGGAGCTTTCCTGTCCTGGAATTTTATGCAGGTTGGGTGATTGCTGTAGATAGTGACCAGCTGGGAAAACACACCTTGCTTTCAGCAAAGACATGGTCTTAAACATATTTTCAAAAGCCAAGGATGCAATACCGGACTAAAAGAGCTTCCAGGCTTCCTTTCCATAGAACCCCCACTCCTGGATTGCTGAATATCATTCCCCCAGTGATACAGTCCTTGAGAGGGCTGAATAAACTTACAGTCCCCCTCTGTAGAGAAGAAGAAGTGGATGGGGGGGGACGAGAAATGTCCCATCCTCCACAGAGTCCTGCTCCAATTGGCTTCCACAAGCATTGCTCTTCAGGAGAGAAAATAAATGAGGCTTTCAAAACTGTTTTACTTGATTCATTTCATTCTGGGCTGGAGCAAGGCAAATAGACAGTGGGAGGACTTCACTGATAAAGTAATTTATTTTTTTTTTTCAAAAGCTGAGAATACCAGAAGATAACACAACAGCAAATTACTGCATATTTTAAACCCTTGTAGCTAAACATTCCCTTTTGGGGCTGCGCCAGGTATCTCGTGGTGCCAGTGAAAATGGGATACAGATGTTCACTTGTTTGGATGGAGACGCTGCAATAATTCATGCCTGCTACAAATTATCAGATGCCTCGTGCTCACAAAAGAATACCGTGATCTTTTTGTCAGTAAGAGGAAAATATATTCCCTGTACCTATATTAAGGGAAAATAAGGCCTGTAAGAAGTATGAAATGTGTTTTCCAGTTTCCAAAATGTAATTGTGTTGTAGCCCTGCAGCTCGTGCTGGTAAAAGTGTGACAGCCATGATTCCAGTCCAAGTGTGTCCTCACTCTGAGTGTCTGGGACAGGTATATGGAGCGTTTAATACCTCCTGTGGAATGTGTATGAACAGAGGACATTCGGGGTTTTATGTGAGACTTTTTTTAATTTTTATTATAACAATTCCAGCTTTCGATACTTGAGTATTTTTGAATTAAGGTGTTTTTAAGGTGTTACCTCTGACTTTGTGGCGAAAATAATCTCACTGAAGTCCGTGGCACCAGCGCTCAGGAATGTGATGTGTCTGTTTTAATGGACATTATGGAAAAGGGAGCTGCACACCCCAGAAACACAGAGGGATGTGGCAGGGAGAAAGAGCTGAGCCCATCAGGCTGCAGCACAGCAGCAGGGCTGACACTCACCTTCTGCTTTGCCGTGTACAGCACAGAACTGCAAAACTGGCACCTGCCAGAAGGATTTGTTACATCCCTGAATACCTGCACCGCTGCTTTCCCCCCGTCGTGCTCCCGTCAGGAGAGGTACAAACAGGTTCACACCTGCTGAGTAGCTTCAGGTTGAAGGAATGCATGTGCAAATTTGGCAGGTGGAAATTGCACTCTTTAAATCAGACTGCACTTCTCGAAATAGGAGCTCTCTGCTTTCCCTGCCTGCTGTTCTATTTTTCCACTTTCTTCTTGCAATGCCCGTATTAAAATGAAGATTTTTATATATTTTTTTTTTCATCTTCTTAATTCATTTTCATGGTGGAGCTGTAACCAAATCCAACTCACATTTGTGGGAATCCAGCATCAATGTTGTATGAAGGTTTTAAAGGTGTGCACAGTTTTTTCTCTTCCTCTCCAAATTTTACTTTCTCAGTAATTTTTGTAAAGTGGATTTGAGCTTGACACAACTGGCACCATTTGGGATGTAATGACTTATTCTCCTGGGAGGTGTTTAACCTTTTGCTCACCTTTCTCGAGTTGTAGGTTGAAAAACCTCATTTTGAATCAAAACCCCCTGAAAAGTCTTTGGATTCAGTAGCACTTAAATGCAGTGCTTTATTTCCCTATTTTTGTTCAACTGTTTTTCTTGGCTTAAACCACTCACCAGATTTTTTTTTGTCCAATTTAATGAAAAGTTTTGGCATTCTGAAAGGGCATCTTTTGCAGGACTAACTGTTAACTGATTGTTTTTTCCTGTTACTGTTTACTACATTGAATTTTTCACATCAGTGCAGACCATGGACAACCTCAGCTGGCCCTGCCCTGTGTATATATTTATATATATTTATTTATATATATTTATACATAGCAGTATACATATATATGTATAAATATATGCAGACTATTCAGAACTTTCCAGGGGAATTGTGGATCCCTGGATAGCAAATTTTTGGCTCTAACAGCTGAACACCTTTTCTCATATCTCTGTGGACCCCTTGAAGTCCCCAGCCCCCAGAAGTTCACAGAGCACAGCTAAAAACTGCCTCAGGTTCACTTCCCCTTGCTCACAGAATGTAGTAGTTCAGCCAAGACGTGCTGCCCCACTGGTGTTGCTTCAGTGGAGCAAGTCACAGCCAGAAATAAAGGCAGGGTCTATTTTTTTCTTCTGCAAGAATGTTCAAAACATGAATTTCCATGAGTTTCCAACATAAGACCTATATCTGCATGGTAAGTAGAGTCACTTTCACTTGCAAATGAGATTGGATCTGCTAAAAAATCTGCTAATTTGCAATAAAAATAGCATCCATCTTTGCTCTGCAAATATAGCCTCTTTGAAAACTGTCCCATTTTCAGAACTGCAGCAGCTTGTAGGATGGGAGAAAGGAGAAGGAGGAAATACCTTGCATCTGAAGTCACTTCATATTTCTCCAGGACTATTTCACACACCTTTAGTCATTATGTTGCGTTTTGTGTTGTCACATTAATTTTCACAGTAACAGACTGATATAAACAGTGTGACTGCACTGCAGAAGCAGGGGAAGCTGGATTGATTGGGAGGGAGAAGGATTTGTTCAGACATAAATATCTCCTGCCATATTGAGGGGAGTTAAAAAAAAAATGGCCAGCCAAGAAATTGCTTTTTTGTAGGAACGTTCTGTTTCTCTCTTTTTCTACTTATTTTTTTTAATTTCTTTTTAATATGTGCTTTAATGTGAGAGACCAAGAACAAGGAGAAAGCAAGTGGCTATTTCATGAATCTGGGATGCTGAATGCAACTGCTCTTTCAGGTGAGTGGAACTGCAAGGAATGGGAGACAAGGAAGGTGAACATGTGTGCAGGAGATGGTATTAAATAAGGAGGCCTGGTCGTGTAAGGTCTTGTTGGGGAAACTGCTGACTTCCTTGCAGGTTAAATGCTTGAAGGAACTGCAGAGTCAGGCTCCTAGAAAATGAGGGCATACACCAAAAAATCAGCACCTCAGTACACAAACAGGTGAAAGCACCAGGTGCAGGGAGGAAAGGCAGTGCAATGCCTTCTATCCCCATCTTCCTGCACCCCATGGAGGATGCAGGGATTGCAGAGAAGAGCAGGTATTGCTGTCCCTATAGGGCAAAGCCTACCTGGCCATCACTTTTATGCCCTGTGATGGGGCTGCTCTGTGCTTGTCTCTAGAGGCTGCAGACTTTCACAAGGCAGGATGAGATGGATTTCTTGATACTCATTTCCAATATTGCCTGCTGGTGATGCTTCCTGTGTGGAACTCTGTGCTCTGGGAATGCTCTAGGAAATGTGTGGCATCAATCTAGGATTTCAGAGTAGTGTGTAAAGTGTCAGTAGTGTCTTCTAAGGTTCCATTTCTAGCACGCAGCCCCTTCCCTGTTCTAGCACTTACATCTGCCTGGCCTGGCAATGCTGCTTTTGCCCTGCTGTGGCTGGTGTGATGATATTCAGTGCAGGCTGGAAACATCCCCTATGCTCCTGTGGATTTTCCTTTAAGGGGGGAGCTGAGGATTTGAGTTCTCTGTTGGCACTTGTCACTCCTTGAGAATTTTGGGCTAGAGCTTGTGGACTGGTGTAAGAAAATAAATCCAGTAAGGATTTATTGAAGAGGAGGCTTGAAGAAGGCTTGTAAGGAGGCTTGAAGAAAAGCCACAGTATCTGATCAGAGGTTTTGCCAATAAGGATGGGATGGGTTTGTAGCTCTAGGAGTGCCTTATTCCCCACACTTCTCCTGTGCTAAAGCCAGCTGTGATGGGTCACAGTGTCCCTTGCACAGCATCTGAGCCTTGAACTGAGATTTCCCCTTTGAACATCCAAGTTTCTGACACCAAAAGGCTTGGGTGGAAACTTGCTTATGTCTGGCTGGTTTGCAGCAGGCAAAACTCTTAAAAGAAGAGCAGCTAATTGCATATTCATAATGGCACATACAGTACTTGAGAGAAGCCCTTGATTTCTGCTGTGGTGGATCTGGAAATTCACCTCTGTCCATGCTCAGCAACATCCATCCCCAGTCTCTGGAAGAGCATGGATCAACTGGAGTTTTTGGCCCACTTCCTCTGAGAAAGAACCACTAATTTCTTCATTTTGAGCACATTATTTTTTTAACAAAAGAGCATGATACAGCTCTATACACCAGTTGGGAGCAACATGATTTGTGTCATGAATACTAATATGCGTTTGACAGCACCCTATAAATTCAACACGTTTTGAAGAGCGTTAACAAGAGTTGTAGGGACCATACTTAAATTCTTCCCCTACTTTTTTGTCAATTAAAGGAAAAGGAAGCTAGTGAGAGTCTGTATTTGTATCCAAAACAAATATGGCTTGGGTCACGGCAAGACTTCTGCACGCCGTGCTAGACCTGGGTCTGCAGCGCATTCATTGATTTTTGTCTCCATGAATCACCCTAAAGCTATAGGCAACAAAAGCTGAAGCGATGTAGATGTGATTTCTAGTTCATTTGTTGTTCATTAGAAAGATTTTGTCTCTCTCATTTGCAGCACCCCTGCTGCTGCGTGTTCATTAGGAGAATGGAATGTATTCCAAATATTTCCTAGCTCTGGCAGGGCAGATGGTGGAAAGTAATTTTCCAAACTCTTCTGGAAAAGGGGGGAGTCGGAGGGGGGGAAACACACCCAAATAACCCCAAGTCACCCCCTGCACGCCAGAAGAATTTGGTATTTGTGAGTGCAGACGTGCCGTACACTTTCTGTCTCTCTGGTTGTACAGTGCTGCATGTCGGAGTGGTGGGAAGTGTGTATGAATGGGAATGTATCACATTACATGTGGGATGTTAGCAAGGCTGGGGTTTTTTTTCACAGGAAACAGCATTTGCAAAGAGCACACAGCAACACACAGTACCCTAAAAGATGTGTGTGAAGGCAGCGAGCAAGATTCATTTCCCTAAATCTTCTGGGCAACCCAATGCCTAAGGGAATCCCAGGGAGGGAGGACAGAGCCTGGGCCCCACTCCAGTTTCTCAGTCCAGCCCTGTGCAGAGGCGTGAGGCAAACTGGAAGCTTCCCAGACACCCCATCCCCATCCCCTGCCCTTGGCCGGCGCGGGCAGAAGGATGTCCCAGTGCTCAGACAATGGTGGAGGAAGCGGCTCTGGCTGCGTTTCCCTTCTGCTCCCTGGGGAGCCGGGGAGAGCACACAAGCCAGGGCCAGATTTAGCTCTTGGATCCACATGAAACATCCATGTGCCGACTGCTCCCTTCCTTCGTGCTCAGCCTCTTGTCACGGGAGTGGAAGTCGCACACAAGGGGAACAGAGGAGCCGGGTGAATGTGCAGCAGGGAGAGCTGGGAACACAATGAGGAGGAACAAAGAGTGGGGCTGTGTTTTCTGCCTTCCCAGTGGCATTCACTCCTCGTGCTTGGAGCCGGTTTCCTCTTTTCAGGAGCCTCTTGACCTGCAGATCCCTCTCCTCGGCAGACAGACACCAAAGCCCCGCGGCTGGATCCTAATACCTCTTCAGATCAAACCAGCAAAACACTTGGAGCACAGAGCCTGAACTGTGTGTTTGCATCGAGGCTTTAAGCTCCTTGGTGCTGGCACCCGGGGTTCCTGTTTGTTTTCCAACTCCTGAGGACAGCAGTGGTGCTCTCCAAGTCAGCAAAAACAAACCAAGAGAGGCTCAAGGAGCGTGGCAGCTTCTCTGAGCTCTGCCGTCCCTGGGACTGGGCCGTGCTCTTGCCAGTGGAAGGTGCCTCTGGCACTGAGTTGAGCTGTCAGCTCGGGCCCGCACCCCAAAAATCTTACACACTGAAACCTGGCAGAACAAGGAACTTCCTCCAAAGAAGGACATCAGTTGCCCTGTCTGTGCCGCCAAGACCCAGCTTTGGAGGGGGCTGCTTTGACAGCGGCTGTAAAGCCCCATCAGGTTTTCCCAGCCTGCTATCAGTGATGGATTTTCAAGCCCTCTCTTTCTTCAGGCACTCTCATTGCAGAGTGTGTGGGTGCAGAGTGTGGAGGTACCGGGGCCTCTCATTTGATTAAGTTTATAGAATCACAGAATTGTTTAGGTTGGAAAAGACCTCTAAGATCATTGAGTCCAACTGCTCCCCCAGCACTGCCAAGGCCATCATTAACTCTGTCCCTAAGTGCAACATCTACACATCTTTTACACTGAGCACAAGGCAGGAGACCCCTCTGAGCCTGCCTTCAGGCAACTCTATCCCATGGCATCCCACATCTCTGTAGTGAAGGGTCAGTGCAGCGGCGGCTCTGCGGAAGCAGGTTGGGAAATGGATGCATCCTGTAGCCACCGTGACCTTAAAACCCATCGCTCGGTCATCCAGCAGAAAAAAACGGGAGAATTCCTTCCGAACAGCCGACTGCTGGTGCCCTTGGGAGCTGCCTTTTCCTCTTTGGACAGCCGGAGCTTCCGCCAGCCAGGACTGTCTCAGTGTCAGCTGAGATCCAGGAATTTGTGTAATCCACACCTGACACCTAAACCTGGGTTTTTCACAGCCGGGCAGAGTTTTAAACTCCTCTCCATCAGCTGTGGCCTTCAGAGATGAGCAGTGGCTATAACTGATTCATCAAGACTCCTTTTAATTTGGCTTTGCTCAGTTGTTACAATATGTTTTGTTCCTGGTTATTACGCTCCAGAGTCAAGGTAATTTATGCTGTAGCCTACGTATGTGTAAAAAATTTCTTGCAATCATGTTTTTAATTAAAATGCACACGATAATACCAAAAGGAGACAGGGGGAGGAAGGGAGGGAACCCAGATTAAGTTTTTAATTGTTTTAATAGTGAGATTTGTTTCAGTGAGAACAGGGCATATTGGTTTCCTTGGAAACATTGGCGATGTATTAGCTGTATAAAATCTAGCATAAAAGATTTGTGAAAGTGAAGCCTTTAGGTTTTAACTGATATTATACCTCATTTCATTTGGAAAATCAGATTCACGTGCAGGCCCTGGAGTCCCAAAAAGGTGTCTTTCTTGTGTTTTCTCTTAAGCCTTGGAAATAATAATTTCACAGATTATTGGTATCATTAGAAATCTAAAACTGCAATAACAACAAGAAAAAAACCCTTTCAACAATTCAATATCCCTGATTCATATGATTTAATTAGATGTGCCTGTAAGTTCTCTTTGTGCCAAGCAGTGCCAGGCTCAGGCAAGACTCCATGTGATTTGAGAAAGAAGTGCAAAAATCTGGCTTTTTAAATGCTCCCGTTAAACTGGAGATTATTGGTAATGGACAGTGGGTGATGTTTTATGCACATCCCATGCTCAGTTATTTTATTGTATACCACACTGACACCTGGATGTACAATACACAATGTACTTTAGCCAGTCTCAAGCTCAGAGAATCGCTGAGGCTGATGATGATGATCTGGCCTCACACAAAGTCTTCAAGGCCTCTAATTTTACCTGGAATATGTTTTAGGAAACAGAGAACCCTTGGAGAGCCCCATCCCCAGAGACAACACCCCAAGGCACCACGGGGAGGTCAAATGTACGTTTTAAGGCTGTTAATCATCTGAAGCTAAAACATTTTCCTTTCATTCTCTTTGCAAGTCAGGCTCTCAAATTATCAATTTTGTCTCTTCTGTGTTAGAAAATAAAGCCTTGTGAGGGAGGATTCAGCTCTCTGCAGCCAAGTGGGACTGAAACAACCAATTTTAATGTCTGTGATTCACCCCTGAGCCCAAACTGTGATGATACAGTGCATCTGGGGATCAAACACTGCAGAAACGCTCTCTTTTAAACAAAAGGGGGGGAAATAGGCTGCAGATAAAGTACCAGATGTAGGATTTTGGACTATCAGAGAGGAGAATGGATGGCTTGGTTTTAGCATGTAAGACTAATCACTCGGCTGAAATAATTTCAGCAGCTGAGTAAACAGACTTACGGAAAAGACATTTATGGGAGCGTTTGTGTCCCAGGATCCTCCCTCTTTCCTAGCCCTCCTGTTTGTTTGCTTTCCTGTCTCTCTGGTGTCGAAGCTCCCCCGTCCCCAGGTTTATGGGGCGGCGATGGCCGTGTCAGATGTGCGGCGGGCCGTGCCCGGGGCCCCTCGGGGTGTGAGTTCTGTGTGTCCTGCCCAGGGACAATGGGCCCCTCTGCGCCGTGGGGCCGCTCAGCTGCGCTTGGCTCCCCGCCACCCACAGCCCAGGCCGAGCTCAGCCCCTGCCACACACACACACACTCCCAACATCCTGGGGGCTTCTCCCTCTGCTGCGGAGTCATTCCCACCGGCAGCACCCGGCGAGCGGGAGCAGCTCGGCCCGGCCCGGGCGATGCTCCTGACCGGGGGTTTCCGCGGTGTCACCGAGAGGCACTTCGAGGGTATAAAAGAACTAAAGCCTAAAGGGAAGCAGAGTTTAAGGTCACGGTCCTGGCAGCCTCGGAGGCCCTGCCGCCGTCTGTGCGCGGAGCGGGCTGTGGAGCCCTGCACAGGGAACGCGGGAGCTCATGGCCCAGCACTGCCTGTCCGTCTGTCCTGCCCAGCACTGCCTGTCCGTCTGTCCTTCCCAGCACTGTCTGTCCGTCTGTCCGGCCCAGCGGGTGCTCTCGAGCCCTGGCTGTCCGTCCATCTGCCCGGCCTGAGCCCTGGCTGTCCGTCTGTCCCAGGGCAGGGCACGGTCCCCGTTCGCCGTCCCGCAGAGGTGATGCCATGTGCCCCCGCCCGCCGCGCGATACACCGGGCGAGTTGGTCGTGGCCGGGGCAGGATGCGCTGGCAGCGCCGGGGGTTCCGTGACAGCCGCCCGCGCACACACATCCCCGCACCCACATCCCCGCACCCACACCCCCGCACCCACACCCCCCCACACCCCCCCACACCCCCCACGTCCCCCGCTGTCCCGCACCCCGCAGGGCCGGCGCGGCCCCTCCCGGCCCCGCACGGGCCCTTTAAGGCGGCGGCGCGGGCGGGCGCGCGCTGCGCCTCTGTGGCGGCCCCGGGTCACGGCGCGGTCACGGCCCCGCCCCACGTGGCGCCGCCGCTCCCCCCCCCGCCGCTCATTGGCTGCCTCGCTCCCCGCGGCCGCGGCCGCCACTTCTGATTGGCCGATCCGGCGCGTCCCTTACGGGCCGGGGGCGGGGCAGCGCCCGCCCGGTACGGCGGGGCCGCCCCCGCCGCGTGAGGGGCCTTTAAAGGGGTCGCGGCCGTCGCGCGGGGTGTGGGGTTTGTGCTACCGGGTTTGTCCTGCTGGGTGTCCGTGCGGGCCCGAGGGCACAGCGCTGGTGAACCCCTGTGGGACCCCGCAGTGATGGGGGGGGAGGGCAGAGCTCGCCCTGTGCTGGCACTGAATGGCGGCTCAGGACAGGGGCACCTTCGGAGCCTGCTCCTCGCAGAGCGCGGCCGCAGGGCTCCGCGGGTGACTCCCGGGCCGGTGGCCGCGCTGGGAGCACCGGCAGCGGGTGTGAGCGCTCAGGGGCACTGAGCGGTGCCTGTGAGAGCCCCAGCCCGCCCAGGGGTGTCCAGGCAGAAGAGGGCAGAGCAGGGCCTGGGTTTGGCTGATCTCACGTGTCTCGAGAGAAACAAAAGAAACGAAGCGCAGCAATGGTGGTTTTGGCAGACAGGAGCCTGTCCGTGTGTGTGTGTGTTTGTAACCAGGTGCAGGTGGGCATCGTGTAAGGACAGTTGAATCTATGAACTTGGCAGCTGCTCGGCTCCCACCCTGCTGCGGAAGCAGCAGCGCTGCTGGGAGCGGGTCAGAGGGTCAGAGCTGGCTTTTGGCATCGCCCAAGTGCTCCCTTGGATGAGCTTGGAGTCTTCACTTGGGTATGTCAGCTCTCAGTCGGGGAGCTCAGGGTCATCTTTGTCTGCTTTCCAAAACGCCATTCCTCTCTCCAAAATGCCTGTTGTTCCATCAAAAAAAAAAAAAAAAAAAAGTTAAGGATTATTTTATGTTCATGCAGTTAAAACTCTTCCCTCAGCGCTGTTCCATTTCACATGTGCCATCCTAGTTTTCCTAGCACAGGAAAATGAAATGTGTTCAGTCGGGGAGCTGTGAATTCGGAGGGTGATTATTTTTTGGTAGTGCAGTGATATATTTCCTACCAGTGCCTCAATAAAATGTAAAGGTGGAGTCTTTCCAGTGACGTCAGACGGAATAATATCAGACCCCAAATGGGACAGGATGGGTTGGAATAACATTCTGGTGGCTTCAGTAAAAATTTTCATTACAGACAAATACTCACTGACTTTTTATGCCTCCTGGTTGAGAACAAAACCTCCTAAATGGGACCCAACCCTGTGCAGGGATGGAAAAAAAGCACTTGAGAGGCAGCTGTGAACTGCAGCGTTGGTGACAGCAGGGTCATTGTCCCCTGTCAGCCCGATGCCACAGCAGGAGGGAAGGAGGGTCCTGGCCTCACCCAGGGAGAAAGGAGAGAGTGGGTGGGCTGAGAGGGGGCTCCCAGGGAGGGAAGGGAGGTCATTTTGGAGGTGGAATATTGTTTGAGGCAGATTATCGGCACTTCGCAACTGGGATGGAGCCTCAGAGGGAAAAGGTTTCTGATGTTCCAAGTAAGGAGAAGGGCTTGTCCATCAGAGGCTTAATTCACACCATCTTGTACACTTCAAATCATACCTGAGATGTAGCTGTGCTGACCTTCCCAGGCAAAGGAGCCCTCAGCTAAAGCTGCTGAGCATCCATGTTCCCACGGCGTTGTTCTCTGTTGTGGCAGAGAACACTTGTTCTAATTGCTGGGGAGAAAACTTGAGTTTCTGGTACCAAACAGTTAAGAAAAATAAACTTAAATTAAGAGGTTAGTCACCAGAAAGTGGAAACCATGTCTGGAATTGTTAGAAATAAGGCTTGCTTGAAAATAAATATAGAATTATTCACCATGGTAACTATTGCCCTATTGCGTTAGTGTGTATCGATTTAACATTAATCCAAAGACTAATGCTGGGAAATATTTGGACTCTTTAATGGACAACTGTTTAGTTAACAAAGCTTTGGGGAGATGTGGAGCTTTTTTGTTTTGTTTTTCCTTAGATTGACTCAACCACTTTTGGAAGAATACAATTTGACTCTTGGAGTTACTTATTTCTCACGTGGATCTTGCTTTCCCATCAAATTCTATGAATTTACCCTTAGTGCTGCTGATTTAACTAGTGATGAAGTGTTGCACTGAAGAATAAAAGGGAAGATTTAAATGTGACTGCACAGGCAAATGCCTGACTTCTGCTCTGGCAATGAGCAAAATTAAGTTACAGTCCCAAACTAGCCAGAACCAACTGATGTGTCCATGTCCTTCAGTTTGTCCAAGGACCTCAGATGACATTGGAGCTCCTGCGTGTCCCTTTCCACGGCTGAAGAGCCTGAGGCCCAGGGAGCAGTCTCGGCTCACCCTGAAGTTTTATGGCAAATCCAGGAAGCAAAGGGAGATCTCGCAGTGCCAGACTCATCCTGGAGCCATCAGAGGGGTCTCCAGGGAGGACATAAAAAGAAGTGGAAGAAAGCTGATCAGTGACAGAGTGCAGGAACCAAAATCAACAACACTGTACTCTGGAAGTGTCCCACTGACCAGTACTTGCTGCTGGTACAGAAGAGACTCTGACGAAGAGGGTGGGCTAGAGGGTGGATGGTGTCATTACAAAGAACAGGGTGAAGCGTTTAGCTTAGCTGATGTACTTTTAATTTTTACAAGCCCATCTGGGATGGCTTTAATTATTTGTTCTTAAATCATGGTGGAAAAATGCTGATTGTTCTTAAAGCCACATGAGTCGTTCAGATGAAATGGGGATGGTGGTAAACATAACATTTTTAAACCAGCATCGACTTGCAAACATTTATGTTTTTTTTCTTTATTTTTAAAGAAGGTTGGGAAGATGTGTGAACTTGCAGCAGCCTGCATCTGAAACTGGAGCCTTTATCCCTGGGCCTGTGGGTAATGCCATGCCCAGCTGGGAAAGGCAGAGCTGTGCTTGTTGCAGCAGAGATTGTGCAGAAGGGTTCTGTAACCCACCACTCGAGGACCTGACCTGCCACAGAGGAATAATACATTACTCAGAGCTGCATTTACTTGCTTGAGACCATTTTGTAGTGTTCACCTTGACTTTATGGCAGTGTTTTAAGTGCAAAGGGTGTTAGTTGCAAGCTGCTGGGCTCAGCTTAGCTTGTATCTGCCTCTCCTGGCCAGTCAAGCAAGGTCCATTGGAGAATGGTCTCTAATATTCAACTGTCGAGTGTTTTAAAAATAATATAAAAATATATTTCCAGTTAAATAATAACAAAAGTGGGTTGATTGATAAAGCATATCTGAACTGGCATTTATCTTCAGAGTTTTGACTCTGTGTTCCTGGCTTTGACATTCTTGATGGCCTTCCTGGGGCTGGTGGGCTCCCACCCGAGGGCCACGTCCCTGTAATAAGGGTGATGTTGCTTCACATTTTCATGAAGCATTTCCAAAAGTTTGACTGCCACGAAAGAAATGGAGCCTCCCTGGACCAACCTAAAGTAATCAGCCAAAAAGCAGGTAAAGGATTACCCCTCCTGTGTGTTACCAATGAGGAAACTAAGGCAGGGAACAAAATATAAAAATAGGATTGGAATCGCTTTATCTCTAGTTCTAGTGTAGATTTTTTTTCAGGTAATTGTCCTTCCTCTCCCTGCACACTAACCCCCTCCTCCAGGGTCACCCAGGTGCCTCCCACCGCCTTTGGGAATAGCACTCCTTGGATAATTCACTTCTGGGAAGCACAAACTTCTTAAAGCTTGTTTCTATCTGAGCTGCACGATCCTCTTCCGTGTTTCCTTTGGATTAGTAATTGTTGGGAGTTACCATCTGTCAAGTGGCAAGAAGTAAAAGATTAAACAACCTGGAAATTCCTTGTTCCTTCTCTCCAGGCATTTTCACAGGACTGGATGGGGCCGCAGGAGTAAAGCACAGGCAGGTATTTAACATTAGTTTGTAAGTAGTCATGTAGAAATAAATTCCATTTTTTGGGGTGAAAATAAAGGTTAAACCTCACCAGTGAGTGCCACCATGCCTGACCCGACTCTCAACACCATCCATCTTGTGGGATTGCCACAGCTTTGTAGGAATAGGATTTCTGCAGGTCAGTTGCTCATCCCTGTCCTGGCGAATCTTCCCAGCAGCATCTCTGGGGAGCTCAGACCCAGCTGGGGACTCTTCAGATACTCCCAAATCCTAAATCAGAGCTATCAACAATTATGGGAAAATATGCTTTCTTAGAAGATAACTGAAGCTGCCTTTATCTCCCAGTAACAGGATTCACCAAGTATTATAGCAGCTACTTCGCACTGCTGTAGTTAAGCTTGTTTCAGCATTTTCATTATAAACCTCTGTTTTCACAGGTTTATTTCCCAGGGAAAAAAAAAATAAAATCTCTCTTGACTAAAGCTTGGCACTCTGAGCCCTCAGGGAGAGATGATTTTTTTTCCTTTTACCTGTCTATGGAGTGAATGGGGTCACTCCATTTTAAAGCATATGGTTTGAAACAAAGTGGAAATGTCTCTGTCTGGAATAGTTTCCGAGTAGAAAGCAGCATCACTGGCATTAACATTGGAGCTAATGGCAGAATTTACACCAAGTTCAACCATGGCGCAGGTTTTTCCCCCACATTTCTTTTCCAGTCTTCCCCATTTTTTTGTCTGAGAAGCCACGCTGGGGACTGGCTGTGTAAGGTGAGGCCGAAGCCCTGTGGCTCGGTGCTGTGGGGCTGCAGCAGGGTGGGTGTTGTGGGTGAGCTCGGCTCTCAGGTGTTTTCCCTGCAGGATGCCCAAATCCAGGTGCTTTGGGGGCTGATCTGCAAAATCTCTGATGAGTCCTGGTGGAGGCCAGGAGTGGTGGGTGACACCAAACCCACCTGGGGTGGGCTCTGAGAAGGGTGGGCTCAGCAGTGTGAGTGGTGCATTAAAGATCCACAGTGGGTGTGGGAGGGCAAGTGCAACTGCAGCATCTCTCTTGCAAGGAAAGGCTGAGGGAGCTGGGCCTGTTCAGCCTTGAGAAGACTCACTGAGAAGGGGACCCCATCCATGTCTGTCAGGGCCTGCAGGGAGGGGTCAGAGGATAGACCAGGCTCTGCTTGTTGGGGGCCCAACAATGGGACAAGAGGAACGGGCAGGAACTGATGCCCAGGAAGTTCCACCTGGACATGAGGAAGAACTTCTTCCCTGTGCAGTGACCGAGCACTGAACAGAGACCAGAGAGGGTGTGGAGTCTCTTCACTGGAGTTATTCCAGAGCCGGCTGGACACAATCCTGTGCCGTGTGCTCTGAGATGACCCTGCGGGAGCAGGGAGGCTGGACCAGATGCCCCACTGCGGTCTCTTCCAGCCTGACCCGCTCTGTGATTCCGTAGTTCCATGAGCCCCGCGCCCTCCTGGAGCAGCCGCCGCCCCCCTCGGGCGCGTCCCGGGGGTCCCGCACCGGGCGCGGGGCAGAGCGGGGCGCGCTCCCGCCGCCCCCCCGCGCCCTCCCCCTACCGCTGGTCCCGGCGGCGGCGCCGGGAAGGCAAAGGAAGGAGAGAAGGGAAGCAGGGCAGGGAAGCAGGGAAGGAGGGAAGGGCAGTCCCCGTCTGGCGCTGACGTCACGGTCCCGCCCGCGGCGGCGGCGGCGCGGCCGCGTCCCCGTGGCCGTGAATGAGCGCGGGGGGCGGGAGCGGAGCGGGAGCGGGCGGGCCGCGCTCCCACCGCGCTCCCACCGCGCCGCGCCCCACAAAAGTGCGGGGCTGCCGCTCCGGGCCCAGCGCAGCCGCCTCCCGGGCCGGAGGGGCGCGGAGCAGCCGCGGGGCCGAGCGGAGCCGCTGCCGGGGCCGCTGCGCCGCGCCGGGTTTTTTATTTCCAATTTCTGATCGCAGCTGCATTTCCCTCCCTCCGCCCCCCCGCGCCGAGGAGGAGCCCCGGCTTTATGTGGTGCTGCCCGGGGAGCGCTCGGCGGCTGGGAAGTTCTTTGTGTCGCCGTCGCCTTCTTCCCCTTTTTTTTTTTTTTCCCCCCTTTTTTTTTTTTTTTTTTTTTTGTTTAAATGTATAACTTCATGGGGCTGAACAGCACGGCCGTAGCTATTCAGCCCAATGTGTCCTGCACATGCAACTGCAAAAGGTCTTTGTTCCAGAGCATGGAGATCAGTAAGTACTTGTCCTGCTGCTCCCCGGGGTGGGTGCGGGAGGTGCCCGTGGGTGCGGGATCGCCCAGCGGCCCCGCCGCGGGCGGGGAAGTTTCCGCGGGGGCTCCCGGCGGCGCCGGGACCCTTCGCTGCGATGCGCTTTCTCGGAGTGATTTTCCTTCCCCCTCCGTGCGAGCCCTGGTCTCTCATCTGTTGCTGCTGGGATGTTGGTGCGGGTGTGACACGGCGCGGGCCTGGCTGGCGGAGCTCCCCGGGATCGGCTTCCCCGGGATCAGCCTCCACCGGGCGCTCCCCGGCACCGGCTGTGTGAGATCCGCGCTCATCCCCATCGCGGCTCCATCACCGCCCGCATCTCGCCCTTTCCTCGCCGTGCCCCGGCGGGCGCAGCCGCCCCTGCCCCGCGCCTTTCCCTCCTGCGGGGTGATGCTGCGGGGCCCCCGAGCCTCCCCCGGGGGTCTGAGCTCCTCCGGGGTAAATCACCCTCCTCTCGGTACCGGGCGGGGGAGCATCGCGGTCCGGACACCCGGAGAGGGCTTGTATTTGGGAACCTGTTCCCCCCATCTCCAGCCCCTCGGGGCTTTTTGTTCCGAAGGGCGATTTGCCTTTTTTCGTTAATATTTTTCAGCCCTCGCAGAGTAGCAGTGAGGCCACTGCCTGACCTAAATATCCACTTCTGTGTGCTCTTTCCCTCTTGGAAATGAAGTGCACGGAGATGAGAGAGAAGGAATATTGCTGCTGAGGAAAGAGGAATGAGTGGGGCTCTCTGGCAGTTTCAAGCAAATGGTATTTTCTGTAAAGGGAAGATTTTCAAGGAACCCCGGCCCTGGAGGGTTGTCAGGATTGTACCCTGCTTAGCACCTCGTTCAGTGCCGTGAAATCCAAACCCTGCACAGACTAATGCAAAATGGCCCAAAAGGAAAACTTGGGAAAGAGTCTGGATTTTGCATATATTCCTGGCACTGCGACGGGGCAGGCTGGCGCTCGGTGTGTGCTGGGGGAGCCAGCTGAGCTGTGCCTGTCTCTGCTAGCACAGGATCTGCCCCGTTACCTCCAGCGGGGCTGCAGAGCATCTGTCCCTTGGTATTTTGGATGGCTTTTGTCCAGTGTCATCTGCCTTCTCCTTCTCCAGTTTCATCGTTGTTTAATTCAGGTGTCTGAGTCCCGGGGAAGGTCTGCAGGCATTTGTATACCGGGTACTCAAATGTGTTCATTCTGAATTTTAGCATAAACCATACCCTTTGTACTGTATGCACTTTTAATCTTGATTTAATCTCATTCGTGTTCAGACAAAACTAAGCTGGATTTGCCTGATTTTATTAACACTACCGGTACTGAATAGACCATTATTCTTTCCTGACTTTAACAGGCCGGGGTAGATGTGCATACCAATAGCAGTGTATAAATAATGAAGATACAGTTCTTTTTTGTGTCAGCCAGTTGCTGAACATAAACTATGTCCCACAGAATCCCAAGGATGAGAGACTTTACTTTGTGTCTGATCAAGGCTCATGGTTATGATAAAAGTTGTGAATTAAAATGTGTAATGTCTTTTGAAGAAAAAGCTTCTCTTCTAGTCTAACTCTTGGCATGAGGTTTTGTTGGAACAACTCAGGCTTTTAATTTCATTCCGTGACTTTTTAGAAGCAGCATAGTTTATAGTTTCCCATTTTTTTCAGTGTATGAAAGGCTTGGTAGGAGGCAGGTGCCAGTTATGGATGGGGGTGTGTGAGAGGCTGAGGACAGCGAAGTACAGCAGAGGAGACCTTGCCTGAATTGGGGTGGGTGTTGTAGGAGCCTCATGCCTGATGCCACACGTCTCCTGAGATCCTTCCCTGACTTGTCCCCTGCCCTCTGTCAGCTCTGGGGTCCTGCCACTCAAACACTGAGTTCCCATTAGTTCCTGGGAGCCTTGGACAGAGCTCCCTTGCTGCTGCCCACCCTTACTTCATGTTCGTGTAGGTTTCTTTATCGCCAATGTTATTATTTATTTCCTGCTGGTGACGGGCAGCGTTCACTCACCTCCGTGCTCCAGGAGAGCTTTGGTTGCACTGCAGGGGCTGTTACCTGATCGCTTCCTCCACCCGGCTTAGGTGGGAAGGACAGAGTTGAGCCTCCCTTGAGATAAATTCATCGCACAGCGTTTTTTCTTCCTCCCGTCTCTTTATTTTATGTATCTTTCTAATACAACTTCGAGTGATCCTCGGAGCAGCCACCACCAGATGCTCTTTAATTTCTCAGCCAAAAGTTACCAAGGCAGCAGCGCTCCCGGGAAAGCGGCATAACTGCAAACTCCTCTAACTTAGCCCTCTAAATAGGTTAACTGTCCGAGCGATCCCCCCGAACATTTCCTTGCAGGCTCCATTCCGTATGGCAGGCTGCGGCGCTGCGGTGGAGGAAGCAGCTGGTTTCTGTGTGTGGCGCTCCCAGATTAGGATTATAAAAGGGCTTTTTGGGGGCGGGGGCGCGGAGTCTCGCCCGGCTGGAGTGCCAGTGTGCCGGGCCGTGTTAAGCAGCCAGACGTCTGCGGCAGTGGGCTCTAATCGCTCCGGCTGCCGAAGGAGGTCAGGGGTGACCGTGGTGGCGGAAGAGTCTGTAAATAACTAATTATTTTGGCAGAGCGGAGCGCTGTGCCTGCCTCCCCGCTGCCTTCCCCGCTCCTCACCGGGACGGCTCCCGGAGGGTGTGGGTGCCAAGGCCGGGCATCCCGCGGGCACCTGGGCATCCCTGCGGGAGGATGACTGCAGGCACGGGGTGTGAGGACAGCTCTGTCTGGGCTGGGTGGCTCTGGGCAGAGGCTTTGCTGGTGCAGGAACGTTATCCAAAGCCTTTGGGAGTTTAAGAGGTACCGTTGCACCTCCGTCCCCTTGGCCGCAGTGCCCTGGGCTGGTGGCAGTGCTGTGTCCGGCCAGTGACACAAACTGTGAGAGCAGGTTTCTGTCCAAGCAAGGACTTCTAGGTTTTCACGTTCTTTGGGTTAATAGCAAACCAAATGCAGATGGCTCAAACCAGGGATCACATCTCCTTTCCCTTCAGACTGCTTTTTTGGCAAATGTGTTTCTTTCCTGACACTATGTCAATGGCAGTTACAGCTTCTTCCAGGGCAGAGTGGATAGTAACCACATACTTCTTTATCCCCCCCGCCAAGTTTTCCTCATAGAAGGAAGCCAGAGATGCTACCAGGGTTTCAGCAAGCCTGAAAGTGCTTGCACAGATGATGATCAGTTTGTGGCATCTCAGTTTGACCTCAGCCAAACCGGGGAGTTCCCTGTGTCTGGCTCTGGCCGTGTGTCCGTGACAAAGTGCTGCTTTTTGCTGAGATCAGCACCCCAAGGTACGATCCAGGAGGAGCAGAGCATGGATGGCTTTGCTTGCAGTGGCCTAAGAGCTGTCTGAGTGTGCCCTTGGCTGTCCCTGGGGACCCAGACGCTCTGAAGTCCCAGCCCTGCAGGTCACACCTCTCATACCCAGGGAAAGGCCTGGAGAGCACAGGGGTCTTTCTTAAAATTAGTTTTGTGCCCTCAGTTGGTGATTTTAATTTTAGTGTTTTATAATTGGTGTTGAATGGGAGAATGCAAAGACACAGAAGGGAAATGCAGGGAAAATACTCAAACTTTGCTTTTTTTTTTTTCCTGTGGGTGAACACCTGGGTTGTGTTGAGCTGCACAGTGGGACCAGCACACACGGCACCAGAGGTGATCCTGTATAATCAGAGGTGATCATCTATAATGCAAAGTGGAGACCAGACATGGCTAATTCTTCCTTTTCAGTCAGTATCAGGGTGTTTTCAGAGGAGGATGTTTGCTGCACTGAGTCCTGTTACCGTCTGCCATGGAGGCATCTTCCACCCCCTGAATGAGCCTTTGATTTGCCTTTGTTTTGTTTAGTAGTGTGTTTTCAGATCTGAGTTCTGAGTGGACCAGCACTGAAGGGTCTGTTGGGAACAGCAACCTTATTTTTAAAGCCAGAAAGTCCTGAGGTAGGGCCTGGGATCACGTCTGAATTTTCAAGATGTTGAATTAGTTGAACTACCACTGCTTCCCTTGCGGATGGAACCCACATGTGTATGTTCTTACTTTATTTGCTGTTGCTCACCAAATATACTAATATTTTTAGATTTCCCAGGCTGAAGTTGGTGGTTTGATAAATCCAGTTTTAGAATGAATTTGTAAACCTAAATTATAAACGGATAGACATGAGGAGACCTTTCCAAGGGAAGTACCAAAATACATGGTGTCACTAATAGACAGTAATTACAATCCAGCTTCTTTCCTGAGTAACCCACTGTTCAGTCATGTCTGTTGGTGTTGTTTCATTCAGGTAGTAGCAACTGTCAGAGTTTGCTAAGCCTAATTAGTGAAAAAAAGGTCATTTATTTGCGGTGGTGTTTCGTGTAAAAACTGCCTACGAGTTTCCTTCCTGGAGGGAGATCCCATGTGTGGTGTGTGTGGTTTATCTTATCAGATCCCTCCTGTTCTCCAATACACGGTGCATCTGCTGTTGGCACGTTTTGTCAAAGTAATAAAGCCTGGCTGGAGAGCTCACAAGGAGAGAGGTACAAGGGCCACTTTGCTGCAATTAAGTGGAAACTTGGTTCACACCGTGAGCACGCTCCCAGACGTCCATAAAGCAAAGGAATCATTGATGTCAACGGGGATGTTTTATGCAGTGTTCTTCCTGTCTGTGTGGCTGAATTGCTGGGTGATTATTTTATAACTATTTTGGGTGGCAGAAGGTAGGTCACTCGGGCAGATCCCAGGTGAGGAAGCACATCAGAGACCTGCTCCGTCTGTGAGCGGCGTGGCTGCATCCGGCACCAGAGAGGAACAGGGAGGATTTCGGCACAGGGCTCCCCTCTGTGACAGCAGGATGTGACCTCTCATCTCCATCTTTCAGAGCTGATTAGTGGGCTGCTGTGTTGCTGCTTCCTTGCTGCAGGGAATGTAGGAGTGGTCTGGGAGTTCCTCGAGGAGTAATGAGCGAGTGCAGGGTCAGGAATAGCCACCTGAGTTTCAGCACCTGAAACCCTGCACACACAGACACACACACAGACAGACACACTGCTGAGAGCTGGTGAGACCCTGCACACACACAGACACACTGCTGAGAGCTGGTGAGACCCTGCACACACACAGACACACTGCTGAGAATTGGTGAGACCCTGCACACACACAGACACACTGCTGAGAGCTGGTGAGACCCTGCACACACACAGACACACTGCTGAGAGCTGGTGAGACCCTGCACACACACACACACACACTGCTGAGAGCTGGTGAGACCCTGCACACACACAGACACACTGCTGAGAATTGGTGAGACCCTGCACACACACAGACACACTGCTGAGAGCTGGTGAGACCCTGCACACACACAGACACACTACTGAGAGCTGGTGAGACCCTGCACACACACAGACACACTGCTGAGAATTGGTGAGACCCTGCACACACACAGACACACTGCTGAGAGCTGGTGAGACCCTGCACACACACAGACACACTGCTGAGAATTGGTGAGACCCTGCACACACACAGACACACTGCTGAGAGCTGGTGAGACCCTGCACACACACAGACACACTACTGAGAGCTGGTGAGACCCTGCACACACACAGACACCACTGAGAGCTGGTGAGACCCTGCACACACACAGACACACTGCTGGGAGCTGGTGAGACCCTGCACACACACAGACACACTGCTGAGAATTGGTGAGACCCTGCACACACACAGACACACTGCTGGGAGCTGGTGAGACCCTGCACACACACACAGGCACCACTGAGAGCTGGTGAGACCCTGCACACACACAGACACACTGCTGGGAGCTGGTGAGACCCTGCACACACACAGACACACTGCTGAGAATTGGTGAGACCCTGCACACACACAGACACACTGCTGGGAGCTGGTGAGACCCTGCACACACACACACTGCTGAGAGCTGACAAGTCTCACTGTCTGTGTGTGCACACAGGCATAAACACATCTGTGAAAGTTAATTTAGTAGTACAAAAAGTGGTTCAATCAACTGGTTGATGAAGTAGTTTGTAACCGTAAAGAGGAGTTGTGGGGTTTGGGCTTTTTGTTTCGTTTGTTGTTTGTTGTTTTTTTTTAAAGGAGATAAATTTCAGCTGTAGGAATTTATCATCCAAATCAGAGGATTTGGGGAGCTATTGAGAGTAAAGAGAGCTTTGATGATTTGGCAAGGAATACAGCTTCTAAGGCAGCACTTTGATCTGCATTTTAAATGCTTCTTTGTAATGACAGTTTCACAATTTCTTTTCTCATTTTGAGTCAATTTTGCAGAGGTATGTTTTCAGAGAAAATAGTAACAGCACACATTATTCTTGTTGGCTTTGGAGCCAGCTAGAACTTGTAGTTCATCCCAGATCTTTTGGCTACCATGGTAAATTTATGATTGCACCAAAAAGGAAATTAGTAAAGATGTTAAATATTATCAAAGCTTTGCAAATCTTTTGAAATCTCTCTGGTGTGAAAACTAAACTTGCATTAGCATTTTTGCTGCGGTCTGTTGTACAGTGTTTATCCAGGCATCCACCTCATACTGCAGGTTCCTGATTTAGCTTTTTTTTTTTTTCCTTCTGAAGGACACGTTACTGTTTAGCACACTCATCTTTTTAGTCTTGTGCTGCACCTGGAGACCGTGGTTCTAGTGACTCAAGCTTTCTAAAGACAGCCCTACTGGGAATCTTTTTCCTTCCTTTCTATCTACAGCACATCCTCAGATAAACTCCTGTTGAAGGGAGAAGGTTGTTGTCGCCTACATATTCTTATACAAGAGAGCTTGTTGCATTAATTTATGTAGTAACGGAGAGGGGTAGGAATTGGTAATGTTTATTAAGGTTTTAATGTAAATCTTGTATAGCACCTTTCCTTCTTGTAGCCAGTTTGGGGTGGAGTCTATACTTTGCTTCAGAAATCAGAAGCCTCAAGCATGAGAACAAATAAACAAGTTTTCCCAAATTAGTTTTGAGCTGTGTGGTAGCTGTTCTGGTGCTGGTTTTGGCCTCTCCTGAGCTGTGGCTCTAAGCTGTACCAGGCTGGCAGCTCCTCTCTGCTTGTGGACCAAGTGGAGCAGGAGTGTAAAACAGGGCACACATATAATTTCCAAGGTAAATTCAGGAAGTTGGATCTTCAGTTACGTGTAAAGGGTGGTATCACTGGGAGGCATTAGACAAATAGCATTGTGTGTATGTTTAATTTACATCCTTTCCCAAACTGTCAGTGACTTTGATCACTTCAGAGATGCTACAACCAGCACACTTGTCCCTATCCAGGCTCAGGTTGGCATCAAGTCCACCTTCACTTTTAGATTTCTTTGATTTAATGCTACTTTTTCACTGCATACAGCGAAGAAGCATCACTGAGGTCGCGATCCATCAGTGTCCCTTTGTCTGTCCAACTAGTCAGACTTCCAGTCTCTCATTGCTACAGGACTAGGCTGATGCTCCCTTTAGCAGAGGGTGTATTTTTTGCTGTGTGTGGTGTATATTGGTGTGTCCTGGGCTGTGGTGTTACATAAGGATACCTTGCACAGCACTGGGAACTTGTCTCACAAGTTGTCAGTGTTGGTGGACGTCCACAGCGCTTTCAAGTGGTTCACACGTCGGTGTTTGGTTTCAGTCTCGCACATATCTTTAATAAAATGCCTCAGACTGGGTAATTTTTCACTTGCAGTGTACACATTCAAAAATGTGCAGCTAGAAAGGCGAGTGCTTTTGCACATGGCAGTTCTCTGAGCCATTTATGAGACCCTGCTGGTGGCTGTAGGGCTGAGGGATTGTGCCTGTGATGGTTTGCTGGCGTGAGGTTTGTGCACTTCAGCAGGTGCAACAGGATTTCCCACATTTGCAAACTTGGCCCAAGCAACCCAGCAAGGCAGAACTTAGCCTTGGCGAATGAAAGCTGATTAACCCCCAGGCTTGGAGCATACCAAGAATGAAAAGAGGTACTGGCACCAAAATCAATGCTACTTTTCAAAGAATATATGCAGGACATGGTTTGGGTTTTTTTTTTTTCCATCTCTTCATTCTGTCCAATATGTAAAGTAGCTGGTTTGTTACTCTAACCCCCTACAAATGATTGTCAGTAATAATTCTGTAAAACTGTGAATCAACTCTGCATGACTTTGTGCAAATAGACTGAGTAATTTCTTTGTTCTTTTCTTCTTACTTTGTAATTGGAGTCTGTAAAAGCCCAAAGGTTTGGTCTTGTGGAAAGCATGATTCATTTATTGGTGTCTGTGCCGACTAGTTATCTTTCAGTAATTCCAGAGTGCTGCTACAAGCCAAGAGTGATTCATACATGGCTAAGTGCACAAACAAATGGGGTCATGGCCATCTGCAGAAACTTTTCTAATCTATTTATGGTATCGGAGAAAGAAGTGGGTGTATTAAGGATGATGGAATAGGTGTCAATTACATTGGTGAATATAACCAGTTAAGTAACGCTAACCATTACTCAAAACCACATCTGCTCCCTGCTAAAGATCACAACAGCAGGCCCTGTTTAAATGTTAACGCAGATCTGATACAAGAGATGGATTGAGTGTCTAGCTTGCCTCCTGAGGAGCTCACCATCCTCACTGATGTGGAAGGCTCTTCTACCTTCCTTGAGATTTTTAGACTGGAACTTGCACTGTGAGTATTTGTAGTGGCAGACCTCAGTCATTTTATGCTTTACATGCAGAATTTGGCCTTTTACTTAGTTAGCTTGTATTGGTGATCAGGGGTAGCATTTGTCATTGGCACACAAGGTAGAATGGCTGTGTGATCTTAGTAGAGACAGGTGGAGGTGAGTCATTTTTCCTTCCAAATGCATCCTCTGTGGTGTAAAATCTCAGAGGGAAAACAACTAGCATCTGACAAGGTAGCCTTCCTCTGCTTCCGTCCCATTTGTAAGAATTCATTTTCTCTTTGTAACTGATAACAAATCATCCCCGGTTGCAGCTCTGTCAGAATTGCTCCGTTCAGGTTTTAGTCTTTTGCTCTGGGGGAGTCTGTTTGCTCCTGCCATGCTCAGGAGTGCAGGAGCCTCAAGGCTGGTGCTGGAGTTGACTGTGAGGAGGAGGGAGTTTGAGAACAGCAGTAGGAAATAGCAGGACAAGAAGCCTCCAGAGGCACAGGGTTAAGAACTGCTGGTGGGCTCGCTCTGGACCCCTTACTTGCCTGCTCTTCAGCCTTGCACACTGCAGCTGGGTTTGAACCTGAAATATGTGCATCCAGCAAGATTTTGAACTTGCAGAGCATGGAGCAGTCTCAGTGCTTTAGAAACATCCCACATCTGCAGGGTAGCTGTGTTACTCTGGAGACAAGCTGGAAGCACAGGTGGACCAGCACAGTGATGTTTGGAAGTGGCTGTGGCCCCATCTCCCCGAGCCCTGAGAGACCTGTACAGTCACCGCTCAGTTGTGTTTGATTTCAGAGGACTTGACTGGAACACAGAGCTCATGGACTCCAGTTTCTCTAAATTGAATTGAAGCGTCGTCGCTGGCCAAAAATATGGAAGAATTTGGCAACATGTTGTTGTTGTCCTTTTTGCTGATGTTTTGAGCACTGTGACCGGTTCTGCTGCACCCTCACTGCCCGTGCTCCCTCGGAGGGGGACGGGGCCCTGGCTGACACCCCGAGTATGCTGAGGAGGGGGAAGTGACCCAGACTTTTGCCCAAAGGACCGATGAGTCTTTCCTGATGTCTGAACAGCTTTCTTCTTCTGCCCTTGCTTTATTTAAGTCAACAGATTGTGTAAGCCACATGCTAGATTTACCTGCAGGGCAAGTGGGAAGGAAGCAGTGCCATTTGGATGAATTCCCAAAAGACATCTAACCGCTGAGCGTTAAGACTAACATTTCCAAGCCTGAGTCCTACAACAGTCCTGACTCTGGTTGTCGCCGCTTCCATCCGTGGCTTTGGCTGCCAAGGACGAGTCCCAGGGAAGCTGCCCTGCTGTGGCCGCTTGCTGGCTGTCCCCCTGTGGGTTGGGCTCTGGGCTCAGCAGGCTTGGAAATTCTCCCCCTCAGTGGTTTCTGTTTAATGTTATGATTAATGTTGTTATTTCTTACAAAAACAGAAGATCCCCCCCAAAGCAGAGCTGTGCCCTGCGCCTCCCACACCCTCCTGGGCTGTTTCCCACGGTCCTGAGGGTCCCAGCTGACTCTTGGGGCCACAGGGTGAAACACACAGCTGAGCAGCTGAGATGGCCCAAGGTTGGGCTTGTCCTTGGTGCCTGCTCCAGGCCTGAAACTGGGCTGAATTTCCTTGTGCTCTTCCCAAGTATTTGTGCAGTGAGACTTGGTTCCTCTAGAGTCAGTCAGAGGCTGCAAGGGCAGATGTCTCAGCTGCTTTTCTGGAGGAGCAAGTCCTGCTCTTTCTGTGTTGTTTTCATTATTCCCCCCATTATTCCACCTTACCAAGGGTGGTCTCTTGGCTTCAATAACTTGGAACAGCATATACAGATTAGGCTCTTTAGCACTGAGCTCTGAAAGTACCTTGGCCTGCTTAGTGATGTCTTTAGGATACTTAAGAAACAACGTGATCGATGGATACCTGCTTCATACAATTGAGAGGAAAATGATCTTAAATTGCAATTATTTCCCATATAATAAGCAGAAATTTCATTTTTATTGTTTCACTTCTATTACTGTCCTGGGACTTTGCTTTAATGGGAAGCTGTGTTTTCGAGTTCAGTGTCTCCCTCTCCAGCACGTTCAAACACACACACGAGGTGTGTAACTTAATGATACTGATCACTGGTGTGTAATGCAATCAGTGGTTTATATTTCTCTGGTGTGACTTATTGGTAGCAGTATATACACACTGCACCTTTCTCAGCTTTTGCTGGGAATGCAGGTGGTGGCTGATGTGCCAGAGATGGGCTCAGACACAAGGAGAGGCGGCAGAGGCCTCTGATGGAGGTCCCGTGTGCTCTGAGCAAGGTGCAGAACAACTACAGGGTTACAAACATGTCCTGTCCTGCTGACAGCTTTTAATCCTCATCGTTCTCATGGGTTTTCTTGATAAATACTTCTCAGCCTCCACTGATTTGCCATCCAGGCCTGAATCGTAAGGAACAATAAACGTAATGGACAGACTCGATTTAATAGATGCGCTATGAGCTTTTTATTAGTGCAGCTTTTTACAAAAAGAAAGAAAGAAAAAAAAAGATGACTGCATTTATTTAGTGGAAGTGCAGAAAGCAGCTCTCTCCAAACTGAGGGAAGCATGCCCGAGTGGGCTCAGCTCAGCTCCTGGTTGTGCAGCAAGGGAAGGATCCATCCTGCTGTGCAGCCCCTGGAGCGCTGGGTGGTCTCGAGGGAGTTAACAGTGCGTGCAGATGTTCAGGAATTTCTCTTTTGACTTGACCGTGGGGTTTTGCTGCTCTTCAGACCACAAGTGCACTCCAGTCACAGCAGGTTCATGGGTTTGGAGATGCCTTTCATCCCCTCCTGTTCTTGCTGGGTGCTCGGGAGGGGATCTCGCAGCCGTGTGTCTTCCTTGGTTGCGTTTCTTGAGATTTGCAGACCCACATTAAGCGTCTATTAAATTAAGCAAAATGGCCTTTAGAAAGCTACATTTCAAGTGGAAGAAATGCTTTATGTAACATAGGGGTATGTGAGGGGACCTAAATACAAGCTTAAATTGGCAGTTACGAAAATAGGTATAATTGGGTTTTTGCACAGTGATTTTACAGCTTCTGAGTTTAATGTCCTGATGAAATCCTGCATCCAGTCCAGGAGCAGTGCAGCCGAGGAGATGGGGGTTGAGGAGCCCAAGTAATGGGACTTGTTCTAGGAACAGCCTTGCCCTCGATTGCAAAACTGGACACACCTGTCATTTACTGAGGCTCTACTCTGTCTGAAAGGTGTCTGGAGCAGTGGTTCCCTCTTGCCTGTGTTTGCCCTTTGGTCTTTCCCCTCAGGGAGGGGCGTCAGGGCTGGGAAAGGGATGTCTCTTACTATGGTTGTAACTACTTGCAGGTGAAAAATGCAGCTGTACCCTCCTAACTGGGCACATGCCAAGAGCTGCAGCTTTGTTTTCCAGGCTGATCAATGCAGTTCATTTAAGTTGTTGGGTAATTTAGTAGCTGGAGGCACTTCTGTGGGCTTGGCGTGAGAGCGGCTGCTTCACTTCCCCCCTTGGGAAGGCTGGGAACGGTTTCCCTCTGAACCCAGGCTTCCCTGGCTGTGGCTGGGGCCAGGTGATGCTGTGGGGCTGTCACCCAGCCATTTTGGGATCAGGAGCCTGAGGAAATGGAGGAAATCTCATTTTGACCTTGCATCCTCATATTAATCCCGATAGTCTTTCCTGTTGTAATATTTAAAGCTTTTCCATTCTTCTGTCTGGAGAGACGGCGTGTTGGCTCTCTTGGGAAAGGACTGACCCATCCTCTTTAGGAAAGCTGGTCCCAAAGAAATCAAGGCACCTGCGAATCCCGTTGGCAGGAATTGGAAGAATAATTTTTTTATTTGGTATATCTTTAACCACTTAGGCCTTAGAGCTGGTTTTCTTTCTAGCTTACTTAAGGTCTTGCAAGGATGAAAAAATCTGTTGCTTTCCTAAGTGTCTTAGCCAACACATGGGAGGAAAGCCTGGCACTGAGAGACAGGGCGGAAGAAGCTGAGATAGGATTTGCTGCTTCTTTGAAACTGTCCCTTTTTAATTGTCCAAACAGCATTTCAAAGAAAATCTCTGCTCTTCTCTATCTTCTTCCAGCATTATAATTCTATATAATCATTTTTCTTTCTCTGAAAGAATAGAGCGTGATTTATTTTTTCTTGCAGAAGGAAGAAGGGATAAATTCCAGATGTTGCTGGGATACACTTTTTGCCTCTGTTTAATGTTTAGTGGCTTTCAGTAAACAGGCTGCAAGAGGTGGGGCTGATGTTTTTATTCCAGGACAAATCATCTACAACAAATCCCATCTGCCGATGGGATGGGGGGAGCATATCTTGGGTGTGACCTGGTGGGGTTGGAGATGATCCCGGCTTTCCTGCCGTGCAGAAAGGCAAGGAAGGCTGAGGCTGGTCCAAGTGTTCCTTTGGGGTCTTTGCTCTTGGTCTTTCAGGGTATTCACCCTCCCCTTCCCACCTCGGTGCCAAGCTCCAGCTTCATGGGTGAGACACTGTGCAGGGTTGGATCCCCTGCCCATGCCCTGGTGTGGGAACGGGCACTTCTGCTCTGAACTGGCACTGGGATTTTTGGGGAGCAGCTCTACTCTGAAGGGTGGGGAGGGCTGCCATGTCCTGCATGCCATCATCCCACATGGGGTGCTCAGTTTGGTGGGACTCTCCTGGCCAGCCAGGCTGTTTTGGTACCCAGAAAAGAGCATCTGTGTGCCCTGCACCAGCGTGGGGCTGGATTCAGGAGCAGCCCTTTTCCCTCCTCCCACAGCTAAGACCTGTCTTTTCAGTGCATGCCATGCTTTGCAGCCTCCTTGCAGGCTAAACCAGCAATGATTTTCCAGCATGTGTTGCACAGAGGCGTTGTGGGACCAACACGGCAGCTCCGTTCCCCGTTTCATGTTTTCACCTGTTTAGGCGAAGCACATCTCTGTTTTGTTGGCAGCCTGTTGGGTTGCACAAACAGTGTAAGACAAAACCACGAGCAGGTGTTGGTCCAGCCAGTGTAATTACTGGTTCCTTGCTGCTGCTGCTGGTAGGCAGACAGTGTGAGCCACCCTTCACATGGAGCCGTCTGGCAGGACTGCGGCTGCAGAAGGGCTCCGGGCACCGATCCACCGGGAATATGCGCCGACGGCTCAGCCACTCCCTGTATCTCTCCCCTGCTGCCGATTGCATAAAAAAAGTTATGCATATATGGAGGGAGGGAGGAGAGCCGAGAGTGGCTCTGGTCAGGTTTAAAGCACTGACTTTATGTGCCAGTTCTCATTTGCATTTAAAAAGTTGGCAAATGCAGTGGCTGAACCTAAAGGGCAGATGTGAGGATGGGAGAGGCAGGAGTGCTCTGAGAGAGGGGAGAAGCAGCATCCCAAAATCCTGCCTGGCTTCAGAGGGTTCAGCTTGTTTCTCCCACACATCCCAGACCATCACCAAACATTTTGGATGAGGCATGATGAGACAGGGTGATGTGCCTTTGTGTGCACAGAGTGTCACACCTGGGGTGTGCACAGTGCTGCGTGCTGAGCACCAGTGGGGCATTGCCTGGGCTGTGGAGTGGGGAGGGATGTTGCTTTCTACCCTTTTGAAAATTTAACCAGAGAAAAGCTGATCCTGATCCAACCAGCTGCAGACATGGGGGCTCTTTTTTTTCAACGTCTAAATTTGACTCCCACCCTTTTGGGCCTCCCAAGCCTTTTTTGGCGTCCACTTGTTCTCAGCCTTTACTTTTCCTTTTGGGACTCCCACCCCTTTTTGGCCTCCAGTCTTCCTATGGCCTTTCACTCCTTTCCAGCCTCCCACCCCTTTTCAGGCTCTGTGCAGCGAGCTGGCTGAGGAGGAGGAGGAGGTCCGAGCTTGTTGCCACACGTCGGTGTTCGGCTCGGCAGAATTCCTTTCTTCCCTTTCCCGTCAGGGTCGGTGTCGGTGCCCGTTCCAGCAGGGTGGTGGTGGTGGTGCACAAGGGCCTGGAGGCTCTCAGAGCCCATGTGCATTCAGGTGACACCACACTCTTGCACGGTCACTTTTGAACACCTGCATGTGAAGCATTGATTTGCAATGTCTGAACTCATCCCTTTGAATCAACCTGACTTCACCTCAGTGAGCCGACTCCGAGCCCACGATCCCTTGTTATTTAGCGGTAATTTGCAGCAACTCTCTGACCCTTAATCTTTTCCTGGGGTGCGAAAGTTGCTTATCTCTGTCCTCTCAGGTGCATGGAAGGTAGCTTTTTAAAGCTTTATTTGGGAGCAGTGATGTGTTGATATAACCCCTTGGACCTCCCAGCCTGCTCTGCTGCCACTGTGGGAGCGTGCGGTGTGTCTGCAGCCCTGGCGTGGTATGTCTGGCAGTGACACACTTGCTGTCTGTTGGGTTAAAGGCCACGTTTATAGGCCAGTAGGACTCCTTCAGATCAGACTGTACTAATTAGTACCAATTAACCATTATCAGTGACAGACAGTTCTTATGGGCTTCGTAAAAAAGTCCTGTTTCTTCAGTGAAGCCCCTGGGAGATGCAGAGCACTCACCCGGCCACAGTGTCACAGCTTGTCAGGCACTGGGGTTTTGCTGGGGGGGTCGGGAGGGTCCATATCCCATAACCCCTTCAGTTTTGCAGGTAGTCACACACTGCTCACTGATGGGTGAGAGAGAAGTCATGAGCTGTCTTTTATTGCAAACTTTTGGCTGCTTTGTTCTCCTCACTTGAAAATACATCTGCTGGGCATTGCGTCTGGGGTGTTGTGCAAGATTTTGCTGTGGGTCTTCCTCTTCAGCACCTCACAGCCCCCACTGGGGGATGAGGTGTCAGGAGACCCTGAGCTTTCACCCAGGCTCAGCAGCACATGAGGCTCAGCTGCCAGTGTTTGCAGAGGAGACAGAACCTGACAAATAGCCCACCAGTGCTTTGAAGTGCAGAGTGCTGCCCCGGGGCCATGGGCAGGCAGTCTGGCACTCTTGAATGTGGCAGAGGTCTCTGGGGTGGGCTGAGTGATCGCAGAAACTTCACAAACCTCTGTAAGGCTTCAGCATGCCACCAGGTGAGATGGCCATGGGTGGAGGAGAGTGGTCCTGGGGAGGTCCATGTGGGGGAGAGAGGAACAGGACCTTGTGCAGCAATGTCTGGTGTGGGAAAAGCATGTGGGGTCTAACCAGGAGTGGTGGCACCTGGCTCAGGGTGGCTTTGTTCCTCCTGGAGGTGGTAGGTTTGGGTGCAGGTGTCAGCCATGGCTGGTACGGGGGAGCTCTGCCAGGACGAGTCCCCAGGAGGGAGCTGGGGTGTGTTGCAGCCAGTCGGAGGTGGCTCCCATCACTGACGGATGCTTTCTGTTTTTCTCTCAAATGTCTCCAGGCACTGAATGTTTAGGTCGCACCTTTCCAGGTAAACTGGGTAAGTGAAGTATTTCAAGAGTTGCCAAGATCTAATTACGAAGGCTGATTGCATGATTGCAGCTGCTGTACCGTAAACACCCCGGTTACTCACTCCACGGAACGGGTGGGACGTTGCCTGGCCCCGAGAGCAGCAGGTACCTGCTGTTTGGGTGCAGAGGGGGATGCAGTGTTGTCTTCAGTGGCTGACTGTGCAAACCCGCTGTTTTTTGGCTATCTGTACCTGGCTGCACTTTGGTAATCCTGGATGGGATTTTTTTCCTTTTGCTGTTCAATGTAGAACCATCTTCAAAAGCTGAATGTCTTTTTAAGCACCAGTACTCTTCCATTTGCTGATACTCTGGCAAACTAATGAGCAGCACTACATCGAGAACAGAAACTTTCATAGTATTTTGTGAAAGTAGTGTGACAGTCTGAACCCTTTAACATCATGGGATGTGAGACTTCCCTTGAGTGTGGCTGGAGCTGCCTGTGTTCAGCAGACAAAATGAGGTGTTGGGAGCCCTGTTGAACCAGGCTGCTGGATTTGAGCTGAACCTGTTTGAAAAACAGCTTTTGCTGTTTTAAAAGACATTGTTATAACATCTGTGTATCTCTCTCTCAGTTTAGAATCGAGTTTATGACAGTACCCCAAAAGTAAAGTGTCTTTGCTCAAATGTGGAGTCCCAAGCCTGCTGGAAAAGGACCAGCAAAATAAAGTGTTAACAAGTGGTGAAGAAATGATTTTAATAAATGGCTAATCAATTGCTATAGAGCCTGGGAAGTCAATAGAGCTTATGACCTTGGCTTATAACCACGCTCAGATCTTTAACGGGCTTATAATGCCTACAGATCATTCATTAGGCTTTTATCAAGCATCAATTAGTAGAAGTCATAATCTAAAATAAGACAAAAAAAGAATTATTTCAGTTGCATTATTTCTAGCCTGATGGCAGAATTTGGTTCCACAGCAGAATAGTCCTTATTTGTGCAAAAAAGCTGTGAGACACCACCGGTCCCCCAGCAGCATTATCTTGGTGCAGACATCAGGCAGGGGAACTGCAGGAGCCAGAGGCTGGATCAGCCCCAGTGCTGGGACACTCACACCAGTCTGTAGAGAAACTGTCCTGCAGCAGGCAATGGTTTATTTGTATTTATTTTATATTAATGCCTTAAGATTGCAGCAGGTAAGCCAAACAGAGGGAGCCCCGGTGTCGCTCACGGTGCTCTGAGCAGCTGCTCGGGGCGTTTTTCACTCCAGCAAAAGGTGTTTGCTGTCACTTGACTGTTGTAAAACTCGCACCCGTTCTCTTGTCCTGTGATTTGGGAAGGCATGTGAGCGGGGTTGTGTTCTGGCTGTGCTGCTCTTCCTGCTTTCCCTGGTCTTCCCTGTCCCATTTTGTGTGTGTGTGTTTGTGCCTCGGGGAGGGAGGCAGAGATGCAAGTGAAAACATGCGGTTTTCTTAGAATATAAATAACAGAAAATTAAGCATAATTTTTGTTTGTTGTAGAGTCGTTCCCTGCAGTCTCCAGTTGTTTGCTCCTTTGCCGTGCTCATGTACTCTTTGGGTTTTTTCATCTTACCAGATGGATGCTATTTGGAGTGTGCTGTAGGACACTTTAGGGATCTTGCTGCGGGGTTAATTGTGCGCCCAGCGAAGAGCTGTGCTTGCAGACATCAGTGCATGCCCGGGCTTCTGAAAGACCCGGCTGCCAGACGGGGCTGCCTCTATCAGACGGCTTTTTGCCTCGCCTTTGTTGTCTGGGTCCTTGTCTGCAGCTCCAGCCTGGGCCAGCGTTCCCAGACATCGCCACCTCCACCATCCGCTTCCTCCCGGAGCGCCCTGGTGCTGCCTGCGGAGCCGGGACCCCCGGGCAGAGATGCCCGTGCCCATCCCTGGGGTAAAGCCCTGCACATGGCAGGGCAAAACACCAACCCTGGGCAGGGAGCACTGCCTCAGACCGACTCAAAAGGGAGGTTTAGCTTTCTTTGGGTTTTTTTCTTGGGTGTTTTAAATATTCCACCATCTCCCTGGTAACTCCGGGGTGTCTCTGGTGTGGATGTCAGACTCTTGGATTTCTGCAAATGACTTGTGCATCCTTCTCTTTCCTGCTGAGAGGGATCAGTGTGGCTGAGCATGGTGAGGCACTGCCATTCTCCCCTTGCACATGGAGCAAAAAGGGGTGCTGCAGTTTCTGCTGGGTTTTGTGTCGGCTGTCCTGCTTCTCACAAAGAGTGGCTGGGAATGGATGTGGAGAGGGAAGAGGGAATACTCTCAGCAAGGGCCGAAATGGCTATTCATCTGATTTAGGAGGAGATGCCGTCCTTGAACTCTGTAAAATCAAAGGGCAGGGTGGAGGGTTTGCACAAAACAAAATTCACATAGCTAAACATGTAACTACATGAAAGTACGTGATTTCTTAGAGGTTTGGGTGAATTCTGTCTGAGAGAAGCTGGGTCATGCTCTGCATTCACTGCAGTGCTCCCCTGTGAAAATGACATTACGCACCGTTCTTTATTTTATTGTTGTGGGTTTAGGCATTTTGTTATATTAGTCTTAAATGGGTTTGTTTCCATAGCTGCATACTGCTGATAAAATCCCAGTGTAGGATCTCTCAGTCTCCCTGTGCATGTGTACCAAAATAAATCAGAGGCAGTTGTCAGAAGAAGAGCTGCTGCCATGGCAGGTGCCAAGCTGTGAGGAGGTTGGGGCTGGACCCTGCCGAGACTGCAGGTGTGTGACATCCCATCCTGGTGCCACCACACAGTGTCCTGCCACAGCTTTCAGCTCCGTGGGCAGCACTGGTGCCTTGGTGGTCCCAGGGACCTGGAGCACCTGAGGAAGGAGCTGCTGCAGGAGAGGTGATGTTTTGGAAATGGGGTAGGAAGCGATGGAGGCGGGGGGAGCAGAAACTCCCTGGCCCTCACCTTTTTTTCAGGTAGAAAGGTATGGTCATAGTAGGGTATGCAGTTGAGGATTGGCATCAGGTGGCTGCCAGGATAACAAAACTCCTCTCCTGCTCTGAATTCACTGTATTCACCATCAGCTGTTAATATTTCACCTCTAATCAGAAGGGGGTGGGTTTTTCATGGCTATTAAAACTATCTCAGAGGCTGGGGCTGGTTTTGCTCAGCTTCACGCTGTAACTCCAAAGGTCTAGATTGGGCCAGTGAGCACTGCTGATGCCCAGGGTGGTACCACACCAGTGCCACCATGGGTCACAGTGTGTCCTGTGCAGACAGGACCTGTCTGTACAGCCAGGTTGGAGCACATCTTCTGGCAGGAAACCCAGTTTCTGAGAGGTACTTATCTTTCCTTCAGGAAGAGTGAAACTAATGGTTTTTGTTTTCCCCAGAGTTCTGACCTGCAGGTTGGCAGGTTTTGCTGCAGGTCCAGCCCCACTGTGTGCTAGGTGTGCTCAGGGCAAGGTGATGCTCCTGGTCCCTGCAGTGGCATGGTCAGGGCATGGCCAAGGGCATGGCCAGGGCGTGGGAGCACCTGAGTCCTTGCCCTGGGGGCAGCTGGCCGGGAGTGCTTCCCCTCACTGCTCTGCCAGGGGTGTCCTTAACCACCCCCCCGGATGCTCTCTCTCCTTTAATGCATCTTTTTAAGTACTGGGTAATAGTGTTTTCTCTCTGGCAGAGATGAACTGAGGGCTTTTAATAGGTCTTTTGTTTTCTCTCCGTGCAGTTCCCCGGCAGTAACCTGCCATTCGCTCCAGCATTTATTTAGGGTATTTATATTTTTATATGTGAGGACCTCAACGCTGGGGTTTGTCCAGGGTCACACAAGAAATATGTGGGAGAGCTGGGGCTCGACTTCAGCTTTTCTGAATGTTGAGCTGATCTCTGGGCTTGGCAGAGTGGGAATGTCTTGGTTTGTCCCGTTTTAACTAAGCCAGACAGGGAGGGAAGAAAATAAAGGCTCTGTGGAGGGAAGCATATTTTTTTTGCTCTCCCCTGTTGGCAGTCTGCACGGAGCTAGAATTGCACGATCAGTGTGTTCAGGAGCGTGAGGACTGTATGTGTGAAATACACGGAGGCAAAGGGAAACCCGGGGCTGGTCAGGCTGGAAATCGGACGGGCTCCTTCATTTCCACTGATTCCAGCTGCGCTGGGGACTGGGAGCTGCCCTGAAAACTCAGCCCTGCGCTGGGGAGGAGGGGTGGGCTGTGTGTGCCCCCCCTCCCCGGGCGGGCGGTGGGTTTTTGGGGCGATGCTGTCGGTGGCTGCAGCTGGGACCGCCTCGTGCTCCTGCCCCGCAGCGCTGTGTGCCTGCCTTGTCTGAGGCAGCCCCAGCACAATGCTCGCCTTCACTCCCCGTCAGACTGGAGGTCTAGACGGTCTCCCTGCCTTTTGTTATCAGGGTCACAGGTTAGGGAGCGTTCCCAGCTCCTTTTCCCTCCGCTGGCCAGGAATCCTTCCCAGAACCGAGTGCTCTGCAGAGGGGACCCCTCCGGAGGGAGTCACCCCACTACCCAAATGCACTTAGACTGAAAATTATTGTGGCAGCTCCCAAAAAGAAATGTGCTTCTGAAATGCAGTCGGGATCACCCCCACTCCAGTTCTTGCCGGCACAGATGCTCAGCTGACACCAGCTAAATAGAAACCTTTTAGCCCTTGCCAGTAAGTCTGGAGCAAACTGCCAAAAAGCATCGAGGACCAAGATAAAAAACGAAGTCAGGCCTGAGCAAAGTACTTGCAAAGGAAAGATGGAACTGATGTGCTCTGTCTCTTGATTTTTAGCACATGAGATGCTTCAGTCTCGGGGTTTTGTTAAAATACAATGGTGGCATTTTAAAGGTTTTCAGCAGATACAAAGCAAGTAAGTCCCCTAGCAACAAAGGGAAGTTTTTTTTGCTTAATGCAGACTGTTTTTAACATGTAGCATTTGGGATTTTTTTTCTCCCTCCTTAAATCAAGGATAGGTTTGGCTGAAGGAGAAGTTTTTAGTGGCTTTTAGACGTATTTAGAGATGATTCTTGAACGCTTCATGTGCATCTGCTTGTTGCCCTTGCCCCTGCCCCAGCCCACCCTGGCAGGCTGAGCTCTTCTGCAGCATCAGCCTTCCCCTGGCCAGGAGGTGCCTCTGTGCTGCAGCCCCTTGCTTGGGGTGGGAGGCAAAGAGGAGGGAACAGTTCGGTTAAAAGTTGGGAGCAACTTTTTTCTTCCTGGCAAGAAGACATAACCAAAAAAAATTGGCAGGTTCATGCTTTTTATTATTGAATTAAAATCTGTTAAATAATATCAGAGAGCCAAAACCTGGAATTGCTATTAGGCACTGCTCCTGGTGAAGTGAAACACTTCTGGATCTGGCTCACTTCTGCATTTCGTGTGTGTGTGCGCGTGTATCATGTGTGAAGAATGAGTCTATGAAGCTCAAATAGAGGGTTTTAAATAGAAATATCGCTGGCAGCTCTTTCTCCCTGAATCCAAGGCTATTATGTGTCTGGCTCTGGCCAACATGAATTGCAGAGGAAGTTCATGTGAACTCCATGGCTGATTTGGCAGCTGCACAGCCGTGCCGGGTGCGAAGCCCGGGCGCTGTTGAGCAGCAGCGATGACATTTTTTGGTGTCTGGTGATTTACCTCTTTGCAGAGGGTGAGGGGCGACCAAGGGAGCCTGTTTCCCACCCCAGTCCTGGCACTTGCAGTGCTGGTGCAGGAATGGGCATGTTGGGTGGTGGTGGCCCAACTTCTTCCCCAAAGCTTTATCCGTGATCCCAGGTGCTCCCGCTCTTGGGTGAATGTCACCGGCTTGCACTGCCTGGGGCACATGGGCCATCCTGGGGCACATGGGCCATCCTGCTCACAGTGGTGGAGACCCTGCAGCCCCCAAACCTGCCCCTCTTCTCCTGTGGAAATCCTCCTGCAGCACTGGGAGCATAGTGCACCTGTGTGCACCACGGCAGCGGGAACAATTTGGGGTTAATTCCTCTGTGAACCCGCAATGCACCAAATGATGCTGCTTGTATGGGGCGTGGGGGGAAATAATGTTAAATTAAACTCTCCATAAGGGAAGAAAAGCATCCAGCCCCATTCTTTACTGCTCATTTTAGTAATTTCTTCCAGATAACCTACACATCTGTGTCAGTGCAATTAAAGCAGAAATTCTGTCTAATGAACAGTTGTAGCCCTTGGGCTATTGCGGAATGAACAATGAAGTTGGAAACAGTCTTATTAAAATAATAATTAAGAAACAAGAGTTGGGAGACAGAGGGAGGTGCAGACGAGGTGGTAGTGGGATGCTATAGGGTGAGGAGCAGAGAAGAACTGAGTTCATCCCCGTTTTGAACTTCCAGGGGTGACTCCCACCATGGGCTCCCCCCAGTAGAAGGGACTGGATGGTGCAGTTGGACCCAGGGCTGGGCACAGCCTGGTCCCCTTCCCTTGCCAGGGGCACGTGGTCATGCCATGGTACAACAAAACAGTCTCTAAAGCCAGTCTTGCACTTGGGTAAAAGTGTTACCCCGGGGGTGCTGTTGGCCTGTGGGACTGGCTTTGTCGTGAGCAGCGTTAGCCATCCTGTTCAGCAGATCAGCTATTTTGTCTATATATTTTATTTTGAGTTTTTTGGTTCTTCAACAGCTGATAAAGCTCAGAGAGGGAGGAGAATGTTTTTTGTGTTAGACAGGATTATATCTTGTTTTGCCTTTTCCAGAAAATGGTCCTTTCTCAGTAAAAAAACAACTCTGTGCACACCCGCATAGTTTGCTTTAAGCTTCCTTTTTTTCTCTTGCTTTCCTGAGGACAGGGACTAACCAGGCTGAACTGTGTCAGTGATGGGGACTGGTCAGTTTTTCTCATGTGATGTAGATTGTTCTTTTGTTTTTAAATAACATTGAAAAGAAATTTTTTGTTTTTATTTAACCCTTGGGATTATGATAGTGTCTCTCCACGAGTTATCATTTTATGCCAGTAAAACAGTTAAAACTTGGAGCTGGCTTTTTCAAACTTAATACACTCCTATTTAGAAATGCATGTGCTGCAGAAAGCTACTGACATCTCAGATTAATAAAATAAATAAATAAATAAAGCAAATGCCATAAAAAAAGAAACCAGACAAATCCCACTGGAATGATACATTGGAATGATTTTAGTGGGATTTATATCTATGAGCTGTGGGGTTTTTGTGGTTTTTTTCTTTTGAAATGGTTGTGAACCAGAGTGATTACTTATCATTTTCATTTTAACTCCATCTGACAAATCGTTTTAGATGGAGAAAGCAATACTGCATCTTTAAATGGCTACTCTGTCAGCGCATCTTGCAGGGCTTTAAATGCCCTTTGTTATCGCAGTCTAGACAGGACGCAGGCGGAATATTTGATATGTTATAAGGCAAAGATGTGACAAGGTTGAATTAATTTACCGGCTTATTTAAAACTGAATTTCAAAACATTTTTCCTTACAAACTTGTCTTTTTTTTCTCCCTATCCTATATTTTTTTTTTTTTCGAAGTTAGTACAGTATGTTTCAACTGTTTAGACTGGGAGAGGAGACATTGGCTTACTGCAGCCTGCAGTACTTTAATTGCCCTTTTTATGACTGTCTAGACATCATGCAGATGCATGTTTGTGGTGAGAAGACATTTCCCCCTCTGGTTATACGATAGTCTGAAACCTTTACATTCCCTATCTCCTTACCCCCTCTGCCTCGGAATGCGCTTTGCTCCCTCCATCCCTGAAAATCACTTTTTCCCCTCTTGTTTTATTTTTTGAAGGACAGTTTAGCCCCCGTTTTCCTGCTCTTTCTGGCGTGCTGGTTTGCAGATGCTGGTGCTTTAGGGGGGATGAAGGTGTGAGGAGGGGGTTACTCCCGGGTCACACTGCAGCGGGCACAGCTGGGGGTGTCTCCGCACCCCCGTATCCCGGTGTGGGTGCGGGTCCCCGGCCGCGGGCGCTCCGCCGGTGTAAGAATGAACATTTCAGCGAGGTTTGAATGGGTGCGGGAGTTTTAGTTATGCAAATCGATGCATTAATTAACCCCGTTGCTATAGCTACTGCTTTATTGTTAAATTCAGTGAAAAGGGGACAGGCTGTGTCCATGGATAATCCTCCCCTCGGTGCTCTGCCCCCATCCCGCCCTCTCGAGCACCCCGCGCCCGGCGCGGGGCAGCTGCCGCCCGCATCCCGTATCCCGAATCCTGCATCCCCCGGGCAGGTGCCGGGGAGCGCCGGGCCGGGAGCGGCCGGGATGGGCCAACCGGGGCTCCGCCGCCTCCCCCCGAGCCCATTGTGGGGGCTGACCCGGGGTCGGCTCCCCGCAGCCCCCCCGTGTGTCTGGGGCTGCGCCGGGACGGGACGGGGGAGCGGGACAATGGGGCGGCAGGAGGGACACAGATGGGCCGGGATGGAGATGGGGAGGAGAGCCCGAAATGGAGATGGGGATGCTCGGGGAGGGCAGGGGAGCCCGGGATGGGGATACTCGGGGAGGGCAGGGGAGCCCAGCCGTGTTCTTGGCCCCACACCCTGCATGTTATGGGGCTTCTCTTTGTATGCGCCCTAAAACCTGGGCACGCAACCCCCCCACAACGAAACAGACTTCCCAGCAGATCTGCTGTGGGAGTTAAAACCTTTCTCAGGCTGTTGCTGCAGCTGAGGTGGAAGTAAATTTATTACCTTTAATTTTGTCAGATTTGGGGCGGTTGTACTCACCTCCCCCATTCACTCTGGTGTATGTGTATATATATATATAAATATAATTTTTTTTCACATCTCTGTGAGAGTGTGCACATGCATTCGCTCCCATCTGGTGGTGGAGACCAGTTCAGACCAGTTCAAGAGCTGAACTTGAATCCCGAGGTGACCAGATGCAGTGTGCGTGTCTGGGCATTTGCATGCATTTTGCATATTTTTTTCTTTTTCCTGCAATGCATAATTATGTCTGTAACTTAAGATTGTCCTTGTTCCATGGGAGTAACTTACCTTGCCAAAGGTCACTCCTTTGGTAAGCAAAAGCTGCAGAGTGATGCAGATGATAACGGCGCTTAGGAAGCGGCAGAGGAGGGAGCGTTTCCCGCTGCTCGGCCCTGGACCGCGCTGAGGAAATCCGGTCGCCGTTCCAGCCCTGTCATGACCTGTGTGGCTTTGGCCAACTTGCTCAATCTGGGTTTCGACACCCGTCTGCGAGCCGGGGCAGCCCCTGTGGCACTGCTGCCCGAGGGTGCGTGTCCTGGAGCCCCCAGGGGAGCTGCAGCCTCGGGGCGGGGGCACAACGGGGTCCCCGGCACTGCTCCCAAAGGCTGACGGGCTCCTCGCTCCAAGCGAGGTGATGAGGGGGAGCCATTCACACAGGAGAAATGCTGTAGGAGCAGAGGTTCCCTGGCTGCAGCTCGTGGTGCTTTGTGGCTTCTCTGTGCCTCCACCACGTCCCTGAGCCGGGTGTTGGTGAGAGTCGATGATGTCGTGTTTGTGGCACTGCTGCTGTCCCTGTGTCCCTCTTGGGGTGCCCCTGCTCGAGTTCTCACAGGACTTGCTGAGCACCGTGATGGGGGTTGGGTGCTGGCACTGGGGCACCTGACACACAGTGGGGTCCAACAGGGCCGTGGCTGAGTATGTTGGGAATTGACCAACAAGTGGTTTTCCCAAGAATAAGTGGAAATGGAAACTTTCTAGGGGACAGCCAGAGTGGAGGGAAGTGGAAAGAGAGGACATCAGGGAGAGAGACCTGGTAAAACCCAGTACATACAGCATTTGTTCAGCTGGGAGAGGCTGTGGTCCCTGCTGATGGCAGCCGTAAACCCCCATCTCCACAGGCTGTTGCACTGTGAGTGTCCCACGTGGAGCAGGACAGCCTGTGCCATCTCACTTCTTTGCAGGCGAGGGGGATGCTTTGCTTTGCCTTTCCGTGCAGTGCACCGGGTCCTCATGACCTCCTGAATTAAAGTTGCCTTGTTTTGGTGGGCCTGGTGAGAAGTGAATCCCATGTTCCCTGGTGTCTCTGCAGCAGCAGCAGGAGGAGGGAGCAGGCTCCAGCACTGTGGGATGTGGTGCAGGTGGCTGTGGCTGGCTGAGGCTGCAGGTGCCCTGTCGGTGCGAGGCAGCTCCGATGCAGTGGGAGACAGGGCTGAAAGGAAGCTGGAATCGGAAACCCCATCCCTAATTGCCGTTAGCTTTCTGGAGAGGTGGCAAAGCCCTCCCTGGATGGAACACTTGCTCTCCTTGCAGCGTCCGCGTCTGGCAATTTGTCTGTCGAAACAGATGTGGGCAGCGACAAACATCTATTTCTATAACTAGAAACAAATTTGGTAATTGCCTCTTTCAACAGGACTTGCTCAAGCAGGAAATGAAATTCCTAAATGGCAGTTAGCAAAAGTATTTATAGCTAAGTTCATAAATGAGATGTGCTTTCCTTTGTCATGAGTTTCTGCTGGGTGGAAGGAAAAAAAACCCCTACAGTAGCAAGCCACATATTGATCAGGAGTGTTTCCAGCGTATACGAAAATACTTATTTATTCATGTGTTTATTTTTACTGGCTGTTAGAAATACCCCTGACAAACAAAACCTGTCTGATCTTTTAGGGTCAGCTGGTAGGGTTTGATCCAGATATTGTTTATTTTCAGTCATTATTTGGTAGAATTTTTTTCCTGGTTCAGGCTGTTTATGGTTGCAAACGGTAAACTCTTGTTCCTGTGTCCCTCTCTGGGTGCTTATGTTCAAGGGGGGAAGGTGATGCTCTGTCCTCACCCCTGCCCAGACATCTTCCAGGCCTGATGCCATTGTGCTGCCCCTGGGGCATCAGGAGATACTCTGGATATTCTCAGCTTGGTGGGGGCCATGAGCCTTGCTTCACGTTTTCTAGTGAGCAAGCAGATTTACCTGTCTTTTAAGTGCAAAATCAAAATGACTTTATTCTTTTAATCCAGTTTAGCTGTTCTCACCCTTGTGAGTAACTTCAAAAGCAATGTACTCCTTCCAGCCATCTCGGCAGGCTGGGATCAGGCTCACTGTGCATGAAATACCTTGTCTCAAAACCCTGGACAAGGGGAGGGTGAGAGAAATAGGCACAAAAAGGGAGAGAAGAGGTTGGCGTATGCAAGATTTTAGAGTCTGGGTGTCCCAAAGAACCTTGTTAGTTCTCATTGCTCCGAGGGAGCTGTTTCATGTCTTCAGGAGTTTCTCTAAACACGTCTCCATTTGACAGGTCTCTGCTCGGAGCCGGGAAGTGTCCCAGCTGACAGAGCTGCTGACCCAGCTCTCTCATTTGCCATTTCCACGTAAAAGCTGAGTTCCACCGTGCTGATCCTGCCTTTCTGGCCCTTGAATGCATGTCCTGCTCCCTGCCCTGCCACTAAGCCATACAAGCTCAGGAAGGTCACCTTTTGAGAACAGGCCCAGACTGTTACTGTGTTTTAAGAACTAAAAAATTTTCTGAAGCTCGACCAGTCTGATGTTTCTGTGGCTATTAAGCATGAGATGGGGCCGTTTCCTCTAAAACAAACAAAATTGGGGGTGAGGGTGCAGGATGAGGCCATCATTTGTCACTGACTCAGAGGATGTGATGCTTGATTACCCAAGGTGACAGATGAAGAAAAAGAACTATATTAAACACACTTATAGCCCAAGAATTGGCACTATGAACAGGACTTCTTGGGGTCCCATCAGCTGTTTGCCAGCAATATTTTTTCTGAACTGGCTCCTTTTTTGAGACCCACTTGCTCCCTGCTCTCCTTCCCCACTCTCAGCCTGCCATCACTGGCTCACACTGTGTCATTTCTGCTCGTTACCTCAGAACTGGCCGTGCTGAATCTGGACATGCAGTTTAGCTGTTAACTGTACTGATGATGCATGGAGCAGGCCCAAATCCAACGGGCTCTTCCCAGCTGTCCTGCCTGTTGTCACGGGACTGATCCTGGTCTCTTTGATGCCTCAGTGTTGCTGCAGCTTCAGGGTGCTGCTGGTTGGAGCCAACCTCAATATCGAGATCATATTCTGTACTTACTCCAGTACTTCCCGTGCTCCCTTGTAAACAAATACAGTTGCTGACAGTCTGATGGGCCCTTCGTATCTGGTTTTATGGAGGTATTAGAAGATAAATGCAGCAGATGCTAATACAAAAATAGTGCAGTAATGACTTCTCCTGGTCTGATTGTTTCTAAGATGACCTAACAGACGAGTGGGGAGGGTGAGTAATCTGCCATCTGAAGTTCTTTGTTCTTTCATCTCTTCTTCCCTGTCCTAAGAGGGAGAACACTGGTCTCTTTAACGAGTGGAGCTCAGCATCTGGTGGATGAAATGGACTGTGAACCAGGAGCAGCATTTGGTGCTGCACCCTCTCTGTCAGCCTTTGGATTCCAGCTGTTGCCTGGAGCTGTTTTGGTTCTTGCTTAAATTAGAGCAGTTCAAATGTAATATTTAGCATAATGGGCATGTCCCTTTTCCAAGCAGGACTGGGAAGGATGTGCCAGGGCAGAGCTGCTTGCACTGGGCAGTGTGGCTGCTGTGCCAAGGTATTTTCCCCCATGCTGTATGAGCAGGGAAGAGTGAGGGGTCCCACACTGACCCTGCTGCCACTCCAGTGGGATGCTGCAGAGTCTGAGTCCCTGCAACCACTCACTGAGGAGCTGGGAGTTTATTCCCTACTGAAACCATAGCTCAGAAGGGTGACTAAATTCAGATGGCTCTTTTCAAATTCACATTCTTTAGCTTTGCATAGAAAAAATGAAATCCACTCTTTGACTACACTGCTTAAACCCACATCCTTTCACAGAGGCTTTGATGAGCATCTGGCATAACAACTGCACCTCTGCTGGACTCAGTTCTGCTGAGTTTAACCCTCAGGTCCTTCCAGGGAGCCACATGCTGCTCCAAAGTGTGCCCACATTTTGCTTTAACATCTATCCCCTGCTCTCCACAAGTATGCTTGCAGCTGGCAGGCAAAAAATCTTGGGGCAGGCAGGGCTCTAAACTGAGCACAAGGACTGGACAGACCTCAGGCCAGCTCTGTGGAGCTCACTTTGGTCCAGACCTGCTGCAGACTGGTTAAGTAACATCAGCACTGGCCTTTCTGGTTCTCTGCTTGCAAAAGTCAGCGTGTTGGTGTGTGTAAGGCAAAGTGGTACAGGGTGTCCTCAGCTTTCATTCTCCAGCAGTGATTAGGACTTGTTTTGTGCCCTAATTATTGGGGCGTGCAAGGTAGCGGGAGGCTCCCAGCTGTTCATGGCAAGGGCTGTCCTTGTGTGTCTCCTTGTTTTTGAGGGTGCCTCTGGGCACCACTGGAGCTGTGGTGCTCTGAAATGTCAGTGAAGACTGGGGAGGGGAGCGAGTCGGGCTGTCAAGGAGCTGACAGAATGGATAAGAGTGTCTCCTCCTCCTCTGCAGCCTGCTGGTGCCCAAGCCCCTGCCCTTGCTGCTGCCTTCAGCCGGAGATGTGGGTGCTGAGAACGGCTGAAAGTCAGACCCATCACTTCTAGTTTAGGGCAGTGTCTCTGCCTACCCACTGGCGATGAGTTTCGTGCGAAGGCGGCAGCCCAGGTCTGTTGGAGAAAATGCTGGGTCATGTCCTTCATCTGCCTGTCAAAGCCCCCTGGTGGGTAGGGGAGCAGGCAGGGACCTCTGGACCAGCAGCTGAGAAGGATGTTTGCTAAAGGATGCTAATGAAGCAGTTCAGGTTTTGGGTGCTGATAGACACTGATGCTGGGAGAAGGGGACCTTGGTCTGCCCCTATTCAAGACTTGTTTTCCTCTTTGAGGGACTGCACAAGCTGCAAAGCTGAGAAGCCTTTAAGGTTACTGATCTGAAACTGTTCTTGGCTGAAATCCTTGAGCATCCCTGCTGGGTGCCCCACAAACATTGTAAGTGCAGGATTTGGGGAGTCATGGGCAGGGAGGAAAAATGCATGGATGCTCTTCAGCTCCAAGCTTCAAATTAATGGAGGTACCAGTCTGATTTGGACTGATTTCTCCCTACTAGCTTCATATCTCTGTTGTGTGGCTTCATCTACACATGCCCAGTCAAAAACCAGCTGTACCCTTATTTGTGTTTTCTGTGTGCTTTTTTTGACATAACTAAAGCGCTGCCATCAAGGGCTACGAGGAACTTCTTTAAACAGAAGATGCCCAAGGGTGGGGGTGGATGAAAAGATGAGAAAATTGTGAGGAGAGGAACTGCAGTCAGGACTGTGCACATCTCTCCTGCATCTTGCTCTGAGTCGCTCAGCCAGGGCAGCTCTGTGGATATCAGAGGTGTTAATGGAAAATCGGGGATGAAAGTGCTCGCTGCAGGTTTGTCAACGCTTTTCATTAATTCATCCAGTTAATTTTGCCGTGTCTGGAAAGATTCCGTGTGTGGATAGAGACATTCTTGAATGAAGTGTGATGGGGGTGCATGGAGGACAGTGTTGAAGTCAGTTGAACTTACCCTAAATCCCCAAGGATTACGGAAGAAGCCGGGACATGCAGTGTGACATTACAGTGTCCCCATATTTAGGTGATAGGCAGCAATTCATTTACAGATTTCAGGAGCTTCAGGACAGGCCATGACCTGACTGTCTGCAGTCCCTGGGGGCTGTACCAGAGTCTGGTGCTGCTCACCAGGTGCTGCTGCTGGATGGTCCCCACTGAGATGCCCCACTCTGTGTCATTGCAGGCTCTCGGCTGGAATCTGTTGACTCACAGTGCTGAGTCACCTGGTGAACTAGGCTCTGTAAATAACCACGGGCACCAAGGAGTAGAAAGTGCTGCTTCACAGTTGGAGCAGAGGCTCTGGGGGCAGGCAGAGAGATGCTTTTCTTTCTCTAAGCCTCCCTGAGCTCTGTGCATGGTGCTGACAGGTATCCTGCTGACAGCCCACACACCCAAGGGCAGGTTGCTGGCAGAGGGCTTGGGTGCCCTGTGCTGTGGGTTCCCTGGTCACACCTATAGGTTTGTGCCCAGTAATTGTGTCCTGTTGCCGGTGATCTCTTTGTCTCCGTGCCTGCACTGAGGGCTGAGCTCCTTCTGCAGTCCCAGGAGGGACCAAGCTCCTCAGTGAGGCTGAGTCAGAGCTGGTCTTGTTCCTGGGCTGAGTGACCCAGAGAAAGACTTTGTCCCTCTGCAGCAGCTGGGCTGGGAGCCTGAGTTTAGCACTTGGCAGCAGCTGATCTCAGTGCCTGGGGTCAGGGTGAGCACTCCTCTGCCTTTCCATGGTGCATCTCCCATGCCAGGCTTTGCTCCAGCTGCTTGCCCTCTTTGGCTTCCCAGGAACCTGAATGACATCATTCCCCACCATGTATCCATGCATTGACTCCATCCATAGGCTATGGCCTTGTCATCCTGGAGGGAGGGAGGCTGTGATGTGCCACCACTGTGGGCAAAGCCTTGCTCTGAAACCCTGGTTGGGGTGGGCAGAAGGGCTGCAGGGCAGGATGGGGCCAGGGAGCTCATGTGACCTGCCATGAGAAGTCATCCATAGCCTGTGTCTTCTGGAGACTAAAGAGGTGCTGCCCAGGTTTGTACCAGACTTGATTACATCTCTTTGTCCTTCAACAGGGAAGTTAGAAAAGCCTCAGTCTGTTTGTGCCTGTTTTATTGAGGCTTGTCAGGCAGCAGCAGGAGGGATCTCTGTACAACACTGCCCCATTGAGCTGTGGTGTAAAAGTTGTTGGAAATGTGTTGGAGAAAGTGAAGATCAGAGGTGGAGGGAGGCTCAGTACATTCAGCTTTCCTTGGTTCCTTACATTAGGCACTTGCAGGATTTTTCTCTGGGTACATAAGTGACATTTAATTAAAAATAATCCTTATGTACAGTGGCAGTGATGGCACACAGTGATTCAGGGGGAAATGCTGTTTCCACAGTTCTCTGAAACTTCTAAAATGGCAAAATCCGTGTTGTTCTCAGTCCCTTTTTAGTCTCCCTGACTCTTACTCACTTCCTTTTGGATTTTTCTGCTGCTCAGATTCGTATCAGTTTCTAGATTAGGGGAAAGCTTTCATTTCAAACCCACATTCTCCCTTTGCTGTGACCTGTGCTATTGCAGGTGCTGGGGCACTGTTGGAAATTGCCCTGTGGTGGAGGGTCTGTTCCCAGTGCTCCCAAGGCCCAGAGGAGGCTCTTATCAGCTCTCCTCTCCATCAGGCACACAGAGCAAGCTCAAAACACAGGTTTAGATGTAATGTATTTTCCCAAAGAATGCTGAGGAAACAAGTGATGGTGGGGCTCTGATGCTGAGGGACTGTCCTGGGAACATCCAGAAGCTGAGATGCATATTCCATCCATCCTGGGTAAAAATTAATTGTTGGCTCATTAACTTTGAACAGCGAGGCTTGTTTGGGAGGTATCTCACCCTGCCTGGATTGCCTCACACAGGCTGATGTCCACCAGGAGATGAAATCAGCAGCAGGAGTTGTTTCTCCACACCCTTAAGAGCATGTTTTGGATAGTCTGTGTGAGCTTGTGATCAGACTTATCATACTTGAACTGTCCCAGCAATGTTTCGAGTCAGAACTAAGGGATTTTTAATGTCAAAGATACCCAGAGGAAGTGAAAGGAGAAGCAAAGTGTTCTGCAGGAGATTCTCTGCTGGCTTTAATTTTGTCGCAGCAAAACAGACCTGGGTTTTAGCATGGTGCACCACAGCATTTATGATGACTGGAATTGGGTTTTTTTTAAAGTTTTTTGGGTTTTTTTTCTTAGGAATCGTGGCTAGTGCAACTACATTTGTTCAGCTTAGCTGTTATCTCCTCAGTAACTTCACTTCTCATGATTACAGTATATACAGAAATTGTAATTGAATCTTATGGATAGCTGGTTTGACCTGCAGATATGTATTATACCTGGCTGACTACAAAGGTCAGCCTGGCTGAGGCCCTGTCTGAAAGCTGTTCTGTCCACTTGTAAGTAATAGCTGCAGAATGAGTGCAGCAAAATACAGGGTTTGGGGTTTTTTTTCCTCCTTTATGCTTGCCGGTGGTTTAGAGCGTTTGTCTTCCTCAGAGGTAGCCTATGTGGAAGGAAGAGCATTAATAAAGTTTATAGGAAGCATTTTATGAACTGTAGTGTAGCTGTAAAAGGTAAGGCAATGCATTTAAAGTGTGTCCCAGCCTCACCTCCCCTGCGGCCCTCGTGAGCCGCGAGGGTGTGAGGAGGCTCCGCGCTCCCAGAGTCACCTCCCAGAGTCACCGTTGACTCAAATCACCCTCCTTGTAAAAATACTAATGGATTTTCAACCTCTGGGTGCCAGGTATTTTGTTTATAGGCACTCGAGGAAGCTCAGAGATGCACCTTCCTGCAGCTGCTTCTGTCGAGCGGTGAGCGTGGTCCTCAGTGGGACGAGTGGGGTCGTGCCAGTGAGGTGCCCCCCACGTCGGCTCTACTCGCATAAATTCCGAGCACTTTAGGGCATTGTGGTCTTGGTGGCCAGGGGGTGGGCAGCAAGGACATGAGCTGCCTCCTAGATACACCTCCGAGCAGGAGAGCGGGCTTTGGGAAGCGGCGGAGTCTCCGATCACTCGTTAACGTGTCCCTGTCATCTTCCGTGAAACCCTCGCTCAGGGCCACGCGTGGTTTGAGGTGGCAAGCGAGCAGTGAACGTGAAGAATGGGACGTGACAGGAGGTTTGACTCGATCACGAACACCCGGCTTGGGGATGGTGAGAATCTGGGGGGAAAATTGCTTTAGTTGCAAAACGGTTGCACGCACAGTGACCGCTCCCGGAGCTGCCGCGTCTAGACAGGAAATACGGAAAAGCAGGTTGTGTCACTTAAATGTGATGTCTGAACCTGTTAGTTTGAAACGTATTCTGGAATAAAAATTATGCAAAATTAAATTAGTGTGACCTTGCTTTGCATTCGGAGGCGGAATATGCCCATCTTGTAAAGCCTAGTGCATTTATAACACTTCCCCTGGGGAAAATTAAAGAGAGAAATGGAATGAGGTCTCCTCTAATTGAAAAGTGACAATGATTAGGAAGCCAAATACAAAATGTGTTGAGTATTTTTTTTCTTGTTTTGTTGTGTGTGTGTTTTTAAGAATACCAGTAGAATTATAAATTATGTGCTTTGCAGTTTGGCTTGTTTTTCATTCCCCGAAGGCTTTTTATTAGCATAGCAGCTGAATTGCACTTGTATAATAATGTATTAACTCAAACTTTGGGTTTTTAATGATCTTTCTTCATTAGTTTGACTGAGCTGCTTGGATAAAATCTTACTGAGTATATCCAGCTTTTCAGTGTGTTGGGTTTGTTTTTCCCTTCTGCAAATGAAGCCCATGAAGACAAGTTAAAACAGAGGGAGAGTTGGCAGAAACTTTGGTGCCTCGAGTGGGAATGAGTCTCTTGAAACTTGAAAAGCACAAATTGAGTGTGTGGGCCTTTTTTTGGTTTGGTTTGACTTTTATTTTATTTTTTTCCAAAGACCAGATTGGGCAACATGAGTGTTCTTGGGATTAAAGCTCATCTCTGCATATGGGATGGGTTTGCTCCTGGGCATGGCGAGGCTGGGCTGCTCCTCACAGCCTGGGCTTGGGATAGAGATGGGGCAGGAGGAACATCCCTGCTGGAAAGCAGAGTCCCCTTTGTTCTGGTACTCATCCTGTGCCTTCCTATTGCACCTGTTGGCAAGTGTTTTGTAATACTTCAGTTACAGGAGTCCCAAAGCACTGAAGGCTCAATGGGGGTGGACGAGACGCAGGCGTGTTGTTCTAAACCCTGATGGAATTTCCACCCTTTCTTCTGCTTCAGGCTCTTCTGGTTCTATGTCTATATGTGTGTGTGGGGAGCCTGGTTTAGGTCATTTGTAAGTGACACATCTTGTGTATGTTCCCTCCTTGGAAGGAATTAGGGCAGCACTTCCTGATGGCCAAAACTTCACCTGGGTCACCAAAGTACCAGGACCAATTTAGCAAGGTTTGGTTCATTTAAGGGACCTCTCATCCTAGGAAAGGAACTTTCCTTTACAACTACTTTAGTCTTGTTTTTCTTCAGAAATACCTTTTTTAACAGAAAAGGAAGTTTTCCATCACTGGCTCCATTTATATTTTTTCTTGTGTTTTCTTACCGTGGCCAAAGCACATGGTGCATTTGAGGCTGAAGTGACTCATCTTCCTAAAAACTTCTGGGTTTCTTTTTTCTTTTTTTTGTTTAGTTTTTTCTTTTCCATAATGAATTCTGAAAAAAAAAAGGGCTCTGCACCCAGGCTGGGTGGCTGCTCTGCAGCATGTGAGTTGTGTTTAGAAGAAATGAGCTCTTGTTTGAGCCAGTTTCTCCAGCACAAGGCACCACTGGCAGCTCTTGGGTCCGGTTGCCTGTCATTCCCAAGGGTCAGCTGTGCTGCTTTGGGACTGGATCAAATGGTTGGGAATCTGGGGGTTTTTTATCCATGTTCTTCCTCTCACAGTGGCGTGGGGCACCTTGCTGGGGTTGCTGTGAAAGACCCAGAGCTTATCCTTTAAGATGAAAGGCATTTTCAAGGCAAAAATCCTTTTGCAGCGTTTGGCTTTTAATCCCTCTCTCCCCACCCCGTGTGCATCCTTCAGGTGTAGAGGAGCTGTGTTTTAGGGGTGCTCCAAGTCCCTCACTCGAAATGCCAGATAAGGCTCCTGCTTTCAAGGCATAATTCTGCTTTCTGCAGGCAGTGGGCAGTGGCAGAAATAGCTGCTGTTTAGCAGAAAGAGCTCCAAGGTAACTGGCAGTGCTCACCACCTGGACTGTTTTCTTGACATTTATTTGCTTTTACTGGCACTCAAATGCCACCTGTCAGGAGAAAACTTTCCACAAAAAAAATAAAAAATAGTAAATTTGCCTGACTCAGCAGAAGCCACCCCAGCTGGTGTGAGTGGTGTGATGCTGCCCTTGGAGGTCTGCTGGGCCTTGCCATGTATATACAAACATATACGTGTGTGTCTGTATAGATTAAATACAGATGGCAGCATCCACGATAGCTTAGGGCACAGCTTCCCTAAACTGGATTTTATAGCTGTCCCTACTGAGAAGCAAACAAAGTGTAAATCCCCAGAACTATTAAATGTTGCTGGTCTGACCCCTCCTTTATGTTGGGCAGTGGAGTTGCTGCTGCCCAGCCCTGGGCACTGTTGGCACGAGGGGGTTTGGGGGGAAGTGGCTGAGTGGTTTGAGGATGGCAGGTATTCCCTGGCTGCCAAATGCATGGAAATAACGACCCAGGGAGTGCTACGTTTGCCTCTAGTACTCAATTTTCCTAAGCCTCAGAGAGGTGTGAGGAATTATTTCCTTAGGAAATTTTAGGAGTGGCTTCTTACTGCCTCCTGCCAAGTGTCTGCAGAGTTAACCAGATAGTCTGTTGTTTGCTTGTTCTTGTTTGTTTGGAGGGGTTTTGGCAGCTTTCCTTTATGCCAGTTCAAGCCACTCAAGCTGCCACTGTCAGGTGGCCGAGCCCCGAGCCCAGGGAAATCTGGAGCTCCGGGATGTGGCCCCCATGGGCAGACACATCACACCCATCTGGCGTCTCACCGAAAAGCAGGAGGTCTGCCTGCCTGCTTCCTGTGGTGGATGGGCAGCGATGGAGAGAAGGGGGCTGCCAGTGCCTGCTGTGCTGTGCCATCCCCTGGGCTCCCACTGTGATGCCCCTGACAGAGGGGACGTGTGCCTGGTGCAGGAATGTGCCGAGGAGGACTCCAGTCCGGTTCTCCCTGGAGGAAGGAGTGGTGGCGATGGGAAGAGAATTGAAGAAATTTAGCTTGCATTCAGCTAAATGGTTTCATTAGGATGAATTATGCTGGTTCATGACTATGTGGCCCCGAGTGAGACACTGGGATGCTCCTGGTTTTGTACCTGGCAGTGGGGATATCTAGCACACTGCAGCCAGGAGAGCTTTGGGAAGTCTGGTCTGTGTTGTAGCCTGGAAACACTGCTTTGTAGATCTTAAAGATACCTCCTAGAGATCCTTCTGTGACAGTGAAAAAGTGAATTAATGAGGTTTTTATTAAGTAAGTAGCTGTGCTCAAAGCACACAGAGCCCACGTAGGCACGTGTGAGAGCTTTAAGGGGAAGGATGAGCAGAGTCATCGCGTCTCGGCCACATTAGTTATTCTTGTGCTCAATGAATTGTTGCTTTTCCTGATGGCTCAAAGTCTGTCTGTCTCTCTCTTGCAGCGGAGTTGGAGTTTGTACAGATAATCATAATCGTGGTGGTGATGATGGTGATGGTGGTGGTGATCACGTGTCTGCTGAACCACTACAAACTCTCTGCGCGATCCTTCATCAGCCGGCACAGCCAGGGCAGGCGGCGAGACGAGAACCTCTCATCAGTAAGTCACACCCTACTCTTCCAGCCACCAATGCCAGATCATGTTTGGCCTTGGCATTGTCTGTCTCTCAGTTATTGGGGGTGGGGGAGCCCTTCAGGGGTGCCTTTAGGGTTCTCTATGTGCTAAGTTACGGACAGCCATAGCATCTGCTTTTGCCCTGGGCTTTGCAATTTGGATTTTACATCAGTAAAGTAACTGCACAAGGCTGTTCTTGGCATGTCCTGTTCCTGAAACCACCACGTACCCTCAGCTGGTTGGGGTTCATATGCCTTGTTTCAGCAGCCCCAGGCTATTGAGTTCTTTGACTCCAGTCCGTCTCAAATGACTATATAAAAATTTATTGCCTACCTTGCAGAGAATAGGAAATCCTGACAGACTTGCTCCAGTTTTCACCGCTGTTGGTGGTAGAAGGGCCAGAAAACACTTGTCAGCCAGACAAGCAGAAATCTCTCCAAGGGGGTGCACGAGAGGTTCTCTGTAACCCAGGCTCCCTGCCTTATAAAAGCCTGAGGAGAAACATGTTAATTGTACCTCTGACAGGGATTAGAGGGGAAACCTCTCCAGCCTCGAGGCAGATATTGGTTCATGCAGTTTTCTCAAATGCAGTGGCTCAGAGAGACTTAGAAGGATGTACGAAGAAAAGACATCACATTTTCTTGGAGGACAGTGTTTAATTCACAGCTGCCTCCCTGGCTCTGTCTTCAGCGCAGGGGTATCTTGTACTGAGACTTATTTTATTTTTTAGCCTTCACCCTGAAGGGCTCTCTGAAGGTCACTGCTCCATGCCCCCTCCTTTGCAGGGTCCCAGGGCAGGCTGCTGTGGGGTGGTCTGCGTGGGGCAGTGCTCCTTGAATCAAATCTGTACTCGCTGCAGGAAAAACAATCAAATACTGGGATTGCCTGCTTTTTTGTTTTCTTCTATTTTTCCACTTTCTTTTTTTTTTTTTTTTTTTTCCTGAGGGAGATACCTAACATCTTTTACTGAACCAGCCTTCAGCACAGTGCAGTTGAAGGCTGCCCAGGGCTGTCCCTCATAGCTGCTCGTTTTGTCACACACCACACGTGGCAGACGAAGGTCCCTTATCAGTTGCTTTGTGCCGACTGAGGAAGATTCCCCTTGGGAAGGAGAGCTTTGCCAACCCCAAGCTCAGTTAACTCACCCTTTATCCCGTGGGCTGTGGAGCACATCTGCAGAGAGCACGAGTGTGAGCCCAGCTTGAGGATGTCTGTCCTGCTGCAGTGGGATTCAAAGTGCTGGGAATGCTTGATCCCACCTGATCCCACATTAAACCAGCTGGTGGGAGGCTGGAGATCGTTCAGACACCTCCCTGCTTTGGGGATCAGAGCTAAACTCCCTGCAGGCATCCTGGCTTCTCTGGGGGTCACTGAAATCTTATGTTCCTCTTACCATCCTGTGCACATCCAGCAGTGGCAAAGTGTGGGCACCTGAGCACGTGAGTTATTAAAAATAGCAGAAACATTGTTTTCCCGTTTTCAGATATTTTTTTTTTTTACTGTTTTATCGTGTCCAGAATGTTTTACTTGAACAATGCCAAGTGTTTCATTTTATGTTTTCAAGGCAAAATTCACATCAAGCCCTCTTTATTTTAATACGCTAACTTCTGTTTTCTTAAGTGGCCTGTTTTTATTTTCTTTAAAAAGATGAAAGAAGGCTAGCATGGAAAGAGAAGAGAAAATCACATGGAGATTGGCCAAAAATTTCAGGTTGAATGAAAAACGGACTGTTTAAAAAAATAATTCTTTTTGCCTTTTATTCTTTTTTTTCCTTTCTAATTTTTTGAATTTTACCAGGCTGACATTTTCAGCCATTTTTTGGCCCAGCTCTGTTATTTACTCAGCTTTCAGACACATCAGTGATTTAACGGCTTTTTGGCAGAGTTTTACCTCTGTGCCTCTGCTTGACCTCAGTGAGGATGTGGAGTCTTCAAAACCTTTTTTTAGATCTAAGGAGAGAAATAGGAATGTGGAATTTTAGTGGGGTTTTTCCCCTCTTTAGGACTATTCCCCATCTCCCTGCCCTGTCCATGCTGTGTGTGCAGCGTTGTTGGAGTGGCAGCAGAGGTTCCCTGTGGCCCAAGCAGCTTCCTGATGGGATGGAGAAGCACCTCATGTGCTAATGAGTGGGAATCTCATTACAGTGGGATCCAGTATAATAAAGATCTTAACGGCAGCACCTTTCAGGCTCAGCACAGTGTGCCTTTTAGCAGAAAACAGCTCCAGTCTGAAGGAGGGCTGGGTGTTGGCAGGCAGAGGCCACTCAGGGCTGGATACTGGTTTATGTAATCCATTAAACTTGCGCTGAACTGGTGTTGGGCTTTTTAAATCCCAAACTTCATTTTGGTGTCGTGACCGCAGACGGGCACTGGAGCTGCATTCACGCTTTTCATCTTCTGAAATATTAAAGCAGTTCATCCCGTGGTCAGGAGGATGCTCGGTCTGCCGGAGTTGTCCTTTTTTGTTGCTGTAGCTCAAAAATTACAGCTGAAGGAGAAATTAATTTCCCTAAAGGTTTTTTTTTTTTTTGTTAATGCGGTTCTCGCTGGCAAGCAGTTCTTGTATTACCTCATGTGTTTCTCCATCACTGTTCCCGCTGTACTCAAACTCTGTCTCCTTATAACAAGTAACTTTACTTTTCCAGAACTAAGAGTATTTAAGAAATGCTACTGAAAACTATTTTTTGCAGTCAGAATGACACTGTCCCTGCACCTTTGGAACAGTGGTATCCCACTCCCCCAGGAAAAAGTGGTTTAACTGCAGTTTCCAAGCATATCTTTGTCCCCCAAAATGGAAAATATGAGTCCCTCTGAAGGCTCAGAAGCTTAATTTGCACCATGCAGCTTTACAGAGAAAATTCTCTGACATTACTAAAACAAGCAGTTCTATAAAAGTGGAAGATTGATTTCTCTAAAAAGAAATTAAAAAGTAATTTTAGGTTCTGCAGCAAGTCCTGGAATACTTGCGGAGGCTTTTACAGCTCTATTGCTTACCAGACAGCAGGATCTCAGCTTTCATTTCAGAAAACCATGGCATTCTAGACTGTTCATTGTTGAGATGGATTCAAGTCCTAAATATTCTGAAAATCAGAGGTGAGTGAGGAGAGCCCCGAGGACAAGGGTTCCAGTGGTGACCCTCCCGCTGGGGCAGCACAGTTGTGCCTGGTTTGGTGGGGCTGTGGAGCCATCCCAGGGCCAAAGTGAAGGCTAAAAGTATGTATGTGTTCTGTCCCTGAGGCTTTCCCCTCCTCTGATTACTGATTTCCAGCAATTTTAATCCCACCGTGGAGTTTTTAGGAGAGCTGAGCCATTCCCCAGGTGGGCTCATGGCAGTGTGTCGGTGGAGGGGAGTGAGCGTGTCCGGGTCAGGCTCTGGAGTCCTGGCAGAGGTGGTTGGTAACAGCTGCAGAGATCCAGCTCCTATAGAAAACAGATCTCCTGTCTGCTCCTTATGTCTCTGAGGATCCCATTTTAGTGCTGTTTGTACTGGTTTGCTGCTCTTGCATCCATGTGTTGCCCAGAGCATCATTCCTGGACCTCATCTGTACAAACAGATGAGTTGGTGTGTGAGCCAGAGCTTTGCTTCCAAACACCTGGATGGGATATTGGTGCAGACTCTGGGTGCTTGGGGGTAGGGGATGTTGTGTACATACCCTCCCAATTGCCTGCCGGTGGGGTGTCCCAGCTGAGCACAGCAATGCTCCACACACCGCCGGGATGCAGCCACCCTCATGGGCACTGGCTGACATCACTCCCAGGAAAGGGGGAAGCAGATGGGATATTGCCATGGCACTGCCCACTGCCAAGTTAAATATAAAACATCTAGCAGAAGGCAGCGGGGTACTCACTGCTCAGGAAGTCTGCCACGGGGGCATGGCAAAGTAAACACAATTTTTGGAGTGCTTCCTGCTCCTGCCTGCTGCTTTGGCGTCCTTTGGGATGAGGTGAAAATCTGGCACTGCATGTGGTGGCACTGGCAGTCCTCCTCCCTGTGCCCTTTGGTGTCAGTGCCATGGCTGAGCAGGGAGTCAGAGGCAAGGATTTGGTCTGTGGTAGATGCAGTTCCCCATGGATCTTTTAGCTGCTGGGGGAGTTTGATTGGAGCCTGTCCCTGCAGGCAAGAAATCCATGTAAAGTGGACCAGACTAAACAGTCGATGCCTGTGTAAACAGTTGCATGTTGGAATCTCAAGGTCTGTAGGAAACACGGGGAAGGGCGGTCGCTCAGCCAGCACATTCCACAGCTGTGGCCAGGGAAGGTGCCGGTACTGGGTATTGTGGAACTTTACCTCTGCTCCGAGGAGGTGCTCCTAAAAAATACCAAGAAGGGGGAAGATTCCAGGCCATCTCATTTCCATATAAATCACTGTTTTCCTTGCACTGGCACCAGGACTGCCTTGAGGTTTATGTGCAGAGCTGAGCTTGAAAAACAGGAACCTGATAGATTCTGTCCATATCTGATACCATGTGCGATACCATAGGAGAAAATATATTCCAAAGTTGGGGAAGATAAGAAAAAGGGAGGGCAGGGGGATAAAACGGGTGGTTTCTCTGCAGATTTTAGCACAGTGCTGGTGCCGTGTTTTGGGCTGTCAGTGCATGTTGCAGGGGGGTGTTGAGGTTCCTGTCACGGCACTGGGGTCTGGCACTGCCCACGGGGACACCCTGGCTCTGTCAGGAGGGGGATTGGAGATGCTGCCATGGCTGCAAGGGAATACAGCAACCTGTTCCCTTGTGTGTTGCATCCTGGGATGAGGCCAGATGTGCTTCACAGCTGGATGAGGTCCAGGGAGGATCAGACAAGCAAAATCCCTTCTGACTTTATCAGGGAAGGGGTGCCCCTGGTGTTGTGGTACCACTACAGCTTTTCACAGGGTGTCGGGGGGCACGGGGCTGCCTGGACCCCCCCACCATTAGAGAAATATGTGTTCTCATAGCAGGAAGGTGTGTGGTTTGCTCACCAGGAGGGCCCTGCTGCATAGGCTTTGAGTGGGACACTTAAAGGGATAAAGGGGGTTTCTTTTTTCCCTTGGCATTTTTTTTCCACTGTTGGTAAATACTTCTGCCTGTGCCTGACTTGCTAGTGCCAGAACTGGAGATTCACCTGCAAGGAACTGAGAAGTGCCAGCTATTCTAGGTTATAATTACAAGCCTTCTGGCTGTTTTCCTCCAGCCCTGCCTGCCAGAGGGATGTTGCTATATGTGAATATTAGCAATATTTAAATATTTCGGTCCCTAAGGCAAAAGTGTCTGGGGTGAACTGTGTATACTCAAAGTATCACCAGCAGATGGGAAGAACCTTTGTTTGTTTGTTTTGATCATGAATTGTAAACTAATCTCAGGGTTTGGGGGAAACTGTGGCTTTATCATGCCTGGGGTTGTTGGCACCGGTGTTTGGGTTGCAGGATCAGGGTGATATTTGCAGTGTAAGGAAACCTCTACACCTCAATCCCTCAGTCTGTTTTAAGCCAAGGACCACTTATCATTTTGTGGAAAAAATACTCTGGAACCATCCGCTTGCTACAGATTTCTATTTTTTAAGCCAAATCAAAATTAGGCTTAACATTTGGGTCTTTGCTTATTATCTTTATTTTCCTATGATTTCCTTGATTGTGTGCATCAGAATGTGGGTGTGAGGGGGTTTTTTTTGGTTTGTTTTTTTTTTTCAATCTTGTCATTATTTCACGGAGCATTTTCTGATGTCTTGTGAATCACCCACGGCTCATGGATCACAAATTGAAAAATACTCCTCTGGCATGTTTGAACCAGGGAAAGAACCATGCTGGGTGTGTGGGGGCGGGAGGGGGGAAGTCTGCAAACGGGAGAGAGGGTTGTTTGCTGGTGTCGTTCTCATCATTCATTCTGCAAATGATCTATTAAATAGAAATGGAGGTGAAAATGGAGGGAAATTTTGGTCAGAAGGGGTGTTTTCAGTGGTAATACCTTAGCATGTACCTCTGTGATACCCAGCATATATGATCATAGTGAATTCATAAAATCATAGAATCAGCCGGGTTGGAAAAGACCTCTGAGATCATCAAACCCAACCCTTGATCCACTACCACCGTGGTTACCAGACCATGGCACTAAGTGCCACATCCAGTCTCATCTTAAAAACCTCCAGGGATGGAGAATCCACCACTTCCCTGGGCAGCCCATTCTGATGTCTGATTACCCTCTCTGTATCCTCTGGTCACGTGCTGTGTGTTGCTGCAGGAACTTGTTGGCGGCAGCAGCAGCATCTTACCTGGGCTCTGGGGTGAGACCTGGCACGAGCTGTTTGCAGAGGGAGCTTTAACCCACCCTGGCAGTCAGACTCACTGTGCCCTCTCTTCTCCTTTCCAATGCAGGAGGGAAGCCTGTGGCCTTCGGAAAGCACCGTGTCGGGGAACGGAATAACAGAGGTGAGGGCGATGCGGGCGCCGCTGCCTCTCCCGCCGTCCCGTGCCGCAGCGTCTCACACTCCTCGCCCTCTCTCTCTTTCTCCCTTCCAGCAGCAAATCTACACCCCGAGGCCCAGCGACCGCCTGGCAGTGCCATCCTTCCTGCAGAGGGACCGCTTCAACCGGTTCCAGCCCACCTACCCCTACATGCAGCACGAGATCGACCTGCCGCCCACCATCTCGCTGTCGGACGGCGAGGAGCCCCCCCCGTACCAGGGACCCTGCACGCTGCAGCTGCGCGACCCCGAGCAGCAAATGGAGCTCAACAGAGAGTCGGTGCGGGCCCCCCCCAACAGAACCATCTTCGACAGTGACTTGATAGATAACTCGGTGTACGGGGGGCCGTGCCCCCCCAGCAGTAACTCTGGCATCAGCGCGACCTGCTATGGGAGCAATGGCAGGATGGAGGGACCGCCCCCGACCTACAGCGAGGTCATCGGGCACTACCCGGGGTCCACGTTTTACCAGCACCAGCAGAACAACAACGGGATGCCCCCCATCTTGGAGGGCAGCAGACTCCATCACTCACAGATCAATGGCCTTGAGAGCACAACGGCGTGGAACAAAGAGAAAGAGAAACAAAAAGGGCACCCCTTTTAAAAAAAAAAAAAAAAGAAGAAGAAAAAAGGCAAAAAAAAAAAAAGGCAAGAAAGTAAATGAAACACTCTGCACTTCTCATTAAAAGAAAAAGGAGAGAGAGAGTTGAGGAAGATGAGCAAAGAAAAAAAAAAAAAGCCCTTCCCCATCTCTCAGTGTATAAATATTTACTTGTTATGTCTGGTCTGAATGCACAAGCCTACCAAGCTTGCAAAAACATTTCTTTATTGAGCTGTGTCTAGACGTTTAAAAAGGAAAAAAAAAAATCAACTGTAGTCCTTTTTTTTTTTTTTTGTTTTGTTTCTAGTTGGGCTGTGTGTGACTGCTTTTTTTTTTGTTTGATATTTCACTTATCTTTAAAAACAAAATATTTGCACAAAAACCATTTTGTTTAAAGATCTGCAATATAAATATATAAATATATATTAAAAATAAGAGAAAGTGTATGTGTAAGGAGCAGGAGTATTTTTGTATTAGAAGAGGCCTATTCAAAAAAAAAAAAAGTTGTTTTCTGAACTAGAAGAAAAATGGCAATTTTTTGAGTGCCAACTCAAAAAGCGTGTATTACATTGTAAAAAAACAAAAAACAAAAAAAAAATCAAAAGCAGGGGTTTAGAGTTATTTATATAAATGTTGAAATTTTGCACTATTTTTTAATATAAATATGTCAGTGCTTGTGTTGGTCAAAGCCTCTATCATGTCTACCATGAACCTGTTAAGGGATCTATGTCGAAGTGAAGAACAAAGTAGCTGGAAGGGGAGGAGGATCACTGGAGTGGAGCTGCCAGCCCTGGGAGGAGCGGTGAGCGAGATGCAGCTTATGGAAATCCTGAATTTCCAGAGTCCCTGCGTGTGGCCGCCGACAGCCACGGCTTTATACATTCCCTACAAAGCAAGAGGAGTTGGTGTGTGTCTGTATGTCATCTGGTAGGATTATTGGAGTAACAAGGTAAAATGAAAACTCCCTGCTTCCCAGAGTCAGGAATGACTGAAGCAGGCCAAAATTACTTGATTTTTTTCTTTTTTTTTTTTTTTTTTTTTTTTTTTTAATCTTTTTTTGACAACCTCTAACTTTTTGGAGGGGGGAGGGTGGTTGGGATGAGAATAAACTTCTGTGTCTGAAGGAACAAAGTGTTTTTTGGTTTATTTCTTTCAATGTTCAACTGAAGGGCCCTGTTGGAGCCCAAGTGGTGGTTGTGGAAGTTGGTGTGAGTCACTGGTAACGCACCCACCGGCTGCCTTTCAGCTGGATTTAAATGTCTCCTTGAAAGGACGAGCTGAAAAGTGTGGTGGTGGTGAACATCATTTTCATTTTGTATCAGCCTCCCAAACCTCTGTTTGGGATAAGCAGGCGCAGCCGTGTCTCGCAGCTCTGCCGTCCCTGGTCATCCTGATTTTTTTTTTTACATTATCATCCCATTATTATCCCAGCTAAAGAGGCACCGGGTACAGTAGATGGAAATGAATCTGCTCCTGTGATGATGTATTAATTAAAGGCTACAGAAATATGCTTAAGGCTTTAGAAGCAACCCCCCCTTCCCTCCTCTGAAATGTCCCTCACCCCACGGTCCCACCTGCCCTCCCGCCGCCGGGTGTTGTGCGTCGTTTAATTTATCTTGGTTTCGGAAGCATTTTTTTTTTGTCTTACGATGCTCTTGTTTACATTTTATATCGTGTAGGTGTCTGGTAGGTGTGTTGCCCTCGCGGTGAATTCGTACGTGACGGAGCGAGCGAGTGGGAAACCTGAGAGAGTGAGGGAGAGGAGGCAAAAAGGGAAAAATCCCACTGTGGGTCCCGTCTCTCCGAGCGCGAGGAAGGGTCGGTAGGGAAACCACAGAGAGCGAAGGTTTTACAAGGGGGTGTGATTTGATTTTTTTCTGCAGGATGCTATCTAGTAGAGTGACATAAATGAAAGATATAAAGGCAATAACTATTGTTTTTAAGCAACTTTTCTATTACTTGAAAACGAAAACGAACCTAACCATGAGAACGGTTTTGAAGTTCTGACCATTTGAACAATATTTATATATATTTTAAAGAAGATGATGAATAGCTGAACTTGAAGTTTGATCATTGTTTTTTTGCTTTTTTTTTTTATTTCTGCCTAGAAATAGTCCTGTACCTTCTCAATATTTCAAACTGCTTTTCCACAGCTCTTGAAATCTTCATAGCTTTACAGTCATGTAACCTAAATTTTGATGACCTAAAAAGAAAAAAAAAGCCACAAAAAAAAAAAAAAAAAGGAACGCAAAGGAAATAAATCTAGTTTGTCATGAAAGGTACAAAACTGATGAATTTGTACGAGTTTTTAAAATGTATCTTTCCTTTATGTAACATGTCTATTTAGTGCCTTATTAAAGAAACAGTAACCCTCCCTTTTTAGAGAGGGGAAAGCAAAATCATCCTTAGTGTCACGAGTAACCAGCGTCTGGTCTCTTGCTCCTTTGGACCTTGCATTCACTTTTCCAGTCCCTTTTTTTCCCGGAGCAGCTCCCTGTGCCTGGCCACGCCGGCTGCTCCCTCGGCCGCTGCTCTGCTCCGACTGTTCTTAGGGAACTTGAACACGTTTATGCACATTATCCTACCCAGGGAGGTAGGAATCTGTGGTGGATATTGTAAATGAGATACCAACCAAAAGAGAAACCGAAATATAATATCTACTGCCCTCTTGAGCCAAAATGCGTGAATAGTGTTGTTGGGGTTGGGTGTTTGTGTTTTGTTTTTGTTTTGGGTTTGTTTTTTTTTTGGGGGGGTGGTGTGGTTGTTCAGTGATCTGAACTAGTTTGTTTGCTATAAAAAAAAAAAATACGGTTACCTCAGCAGATTTTGGGTGGAATATGCATCACACGTTTAAAACTGAGCAGTGAGTAAGGAGGTGGCGTGGGGACCAGAGGTTGTTAGGTAACAGGATTGTCTTGTCACAGGGTGTCACCTGGACACCAAACCCCGTGGAAAAGTCAGGGAAGTGGGCAGGGGCTGGACAGGCACGGAGGGGTAGTGGAAGAGGGTCTGAAGATGCAGTGCAATTGAACCCAGCTTTCATGCTTGGAAGTCCTCAAAATTTCAACCAATTCTCTTTTTTTTATTTCTCCCTCCCCAATCCACTCCCAGCGTGAGCTTTTACTTCTCAAGCGTCACCCCGAGCTCTGCAGTTGAGTGATCAGTTTGTTGAGTTCCTGGGTCCAGTTTCATTTACCTCTTTCTCTGGTTTGGGGAACTTAATGAGTGTGAAACGGGGTGGCTCATCAACACCAAATTTGTGTTGCAAACGATGCCTTTCAGCCCATCCATGCACAAAACCCAAGCTGCCACCTTTCCCCAGGCCATTGCAGCCCTGGTGAGGGGGAGCCCCAGGTCCCAGGCAGCGGGTGAAGCTCCTTGATGGAGCCAAGTTGTCACCTTTTGTCTTTCTTCTGTCCATCCCTCTCTTTGCATTCCCAAGAACTGTGTATTTCAAGTGCAGATAACCAGGTCTTGGGCTCAGATCAACTCCAAGTTCTGAGTGGGTGTTGAGAAATAATGGTCTGTTCTTTTTTTTTATTATTATTGTTGTTATTGTTATTATTATTACTATTTAATGTTACTTTTTGCCTCGGGGTCCATTTCTTCCCAATTCCCACGTCCCATATTGCCACCAAGGCAGGGAATTTGCTTTGCACACCCTTGCTGATTGTCCCGTTCCCTCTGGCCTTGGTGCAGCTCAGCAGAGAGCGGTGCTAGAGCTGGGCTGTGGCCCTGCTCCACAGGTGTCTTGCAGCTTCCAGCAGAGAGATTCAGGCCCCTTAGGAGTGATTCATTTTTAAGTAAATACAGAAAAAAACAAGGCACTGCTAATGCTTAGCAACCTCGTGTCCTACCCTGCCTTTTTGTTTGGAGTTTTAAGTCACGTTAGCTTTAAAAGGGGTTGTTCATCTTGCAGAGTTTCTTAGCTTACAGTACGGCAAACAGCATCCTTAAAGTGCCCCCAAATCTTAATGGCCTGGAATGGGAACGTGGCTTTGTCAATCTGGATGGGGAGGAAGGATGGGTTTCATTTGGGGCTGACACTGGTAAAACACGTGTTCCCTTCACAACCCTTGATTTCACCAGTTTGAGGATTCAGCTTTACTAATCCAGTGTGTTGTTTCCATAAGTGTTACAAAATTCATTCTGTCTTAAGTGGGGGTCTAAGGATATCCCATTGCTTTCTGGAGAATCACCCTTTTGTGTGTGTATTGAACTATGAAATTGCACTAACTGCTATATTAAAAAATAAATAAAGAAAAGCCCAACGTTTTTACTAAGGATCGGGAAAAGACTGAATCAGATGTGTAGCATTAACAGTGCTAGGCCAGAACAGGATGAATTTTTAATCTCTTCTGTCTCTGTACCACTCAGAGATTTTCTGTGTACAACACAAAGTTACAAAAAAAAACAAAAAGAAGTTTTCCAGAAACCATGCTTCAAATTTTTGCTGTACTATAGAAGCTCATGAAGGACAACATTAAAGTCCTAATTTGCCTGCCTTATAGACACATTTCATTGTATTAATATTTTCTTAAACTTCCAGTTGCATTGCGTTGGCTTTGGAGTTTGTTATAGGCAGTCCTGTATCCTGAGTTCTGTTCAATTTAAACTTATGTAAACTATTGACAGCACATGCAATGCAGTACTTATCTATATTTTGCTGTTTTAGTATGAATATGTACTCTGATGCCAATTTACAAAAATCTGTTGTAAACGCTTCTTGTGTACCAGTAACTGATAGTGGCAATTATATGTCATTCTAAAAGCTGCAATACTTATACAATAAATTTTACAATACTTTGGAAAATTTGCCTTCACCTTTTGCTTTGTTACCCCCCACCCAAAAAAAAAAAAAAAAAAACCACCAAGAGTTTGTCAACACAATGTAATTTCAAAAGCTCTTCCTGTTTTCTTTTGGGATGTTGGAAAATGAACTTGCTCAGTTTTGGGTATTTGTATGGGTTTCCCACTTTCCTTGTTCTGAACAACCACCCAGCCTCTGTATTGCCCCCCCCGTGTTCCCCCTGAAGCTGTAGCTGGTTCCTGGTGTATTTGCATGCTCGGTCCGTGTGTGCCTGTGTGCGTGTACAGCTCTGTTTCCTTTTGAGTAGATCAGGTGGCGCAGCTTTAATTCCCAGAAGAAGCATTCCCGGTTTGCACCAATATGTCCAACACTCGCGGTCCTGCCTTTTCAGCCAAGAACGTCACTGATGGTCAGAAGGTCTTAACTTGAATAACGTCAATCAACAAGAACTGCGTAGATTGACTCAAATCCTAAGCACAGATAATTCGTGTGACTCTTTTCCTTTCTGAGACTGTGGTCAAATTGCAGTGATCACATTAAAGTGATTGAAAACTTGACTGTTTGCAGGGCGTTTTCTTTTGTGTGTCTGAAGGATGGATGTCCTGTAGATTCACCCGGACCTTGGGTTCCCTCTTGGGATTAAGGAATGTGTATTCATTAATCCCTGGACTTTGAGGGTCACCAGCTCTTCCCAAGCCCTTGGTCTCCCCAGCCCTTCTCTCTGGATGATCATAAATCTGTGTTTCGGGTGGCAGCACTGTTGGAAGTGGCCCCTGGCTTTGACAAGCAGCTCCTCCAGCTGCTTTGGATGGGCAAGGGGTGGACACTTGGCTTTAATGTGGGCACAAGGAGCTCCTGTGGGCTTCAGCAGGAGGCTGCAGTGCTCTGCCTGGACAGTTAACTTGCAACACAGCCCCGGGCTGGTGGCCAGTTGGGAAAATACCACTGGTTATGACTGAAAGCAGCTTAATTGCAGCCCAGGGAGGAGAACCCCAAATCCAACCCTCCGGCTCTGATTCCTGAACTGTGCTACTCGCCTCCCACTTGTGGTTTATTTTGTGGGATTCCTGGTGTCCATTGCTGCTGGAGAGATGACCCAGGGTGATGCAGTGCTGGAAAGCAGCTGGCCTTGGCTGGAACACTTTTCCCCATGGTAGGAAGTCAGATGTTTTTAGTGCTGTGCTGATGCCAAGGGGCCCCAACGTTGGCTTGAGGGGCTCCAAAGCATTTTTCCCATCTCATGTGCAAAAAAAACCCAAAACACTAAATGTCTGAGAGCAGGCAATGCCCCTACACCAACCTCAGGATCACAAATATCCAAGTGGGATACATCCACCTTGCTCCAGGCACAGCGAAGCAGGGAAAGAACAAGGTTTGGTTTGAATCACTGTTTCGAAACGACATTTTTCATTTTTGGATTCACAGCTGAAACCAACATCTTCCCACAGAAAATGGGAACTCAGCTGACACCACATTTTCCAAAAGGGAATTTTTTTTAAATGACAAGGAAAAAAAAAAAAAGGCAAGTTCAACCCGTGCAGTGCGTGGGAACGGGCAGAGAGATGCTGTTACTAAGCTACCTTTCCGCAGCTAATGAGGTGATCTGGGGACGCTGCAGCAGCAGCACTGATTGGCAAATGATTATTTTTAACTTTTTTTTTTTTTTTTTTTTGCAACTCAATGGAAGAAACAACTTTGTGACTTTTGGAAACCCCAGGTGGCAAAGCCTTTGATTTTAAACAGATTTCTCTGCTGCAAATTGAACAGGACTTAAGAAACGGGGTTCAGATTTTCCCTCTGCTTCCAGCCTCGGAGCCCTTTTTGCAGCTCTTGTGGCCTTACCTGGTGTGCTTGCTGGAAGGTGCAAATTCCAACTTCAAAGAATCTAAATTGCACAAAAGCACACCTTTTTTTGCTTTCTGTCTCCATATTTTGTCTGCTTGTCCTAACCCAAACTCTGCATTGCTCTCCTTGTCCATCCTTTGCCTGCATTTAATCTGGTTTGTGCCTGGAGGGCACAGAGCAAACCCCCTCCGTGCCGGGGCTTGTTCAGCTCCAGTCCTGGTGCTCAGGGTTCATCCCACCAACGATTCTTGGGATGGCTTGGGGTGCTTTGAGGTGGGAAACCTGGAGTCAACCTCTTGCTTTTTAATCTGCTCAGGCTGCATTTCCCACAGGTTGATTTGTTGGAGTTTTTTTCTCCATGCTGGCCCCAAAGGCTCTGTGCAGGCAGAGCCCTGTCTCAGCACCGAGGGAGGGGAAGCCTTGACCAGGGGCAGAAACTCTCAGTAAAGTGACTGGAAACAGATTCTCCCTCATGGCAAGTGCTCCAGTGAAGGGTTTCAGTGAGATTTATTAAGAAATCAACGTGCTCTCACAGGAATGCTGATGTTGACTCTTCCGTCTCTAAGGGGAATTTACTCCAAACGCTTGCTGCTATCCTTTTTTTTTTTTCTTTAAAAAAAGTCTAGAAAATCCCACTGCTTTGGCATAAAGCAGGACTGTGTAACAGTGTTAGGAGCAAAAGCAAAGGACCAGGCAGGAGAAAAGAGGAAATAATTCCTGCCTTGTGCTCCTAGACATGATCAGGCTGGAAAAGCACTGCCCAAGATATCCTTCATTTAAGGTATGATGGGGGCAAAATTGCTTCCCTCTTTCCCTTTCCCCTTGCTCAGGAGCCCTGCCGAAAGCTCACCCCTGTCCTTGGAACCCAGTGCAGGAAGATTCAGAATTTTTCTTGGTGAGTGGGCAGGTGGGGACAGGCAGGGACAGGCAGGCAGCTGGCCCAGATGGGTTTTTTGTCCCAGGTGGGAACAATCTTACCATGGCCCAGGAGGCAAATTTAAGCAGCTCCAGGGAGGGTGGTGGTTTCCTCTGGGGTTTTCTCTGCTCTGCTGCTGAGTAGGAGCTACAGGAGTTTTTGCAGAGGGTGTTTCCTGACCACCCTCTGTAGCTGCATGAGACAGGACTGGGTTTTGATTTAGTGATGTCCCAGGTTTCTGAAGCTGCCTGAGTGATGCGAAGGAAGGATAAACCTGAAACAGCAGCCACCTCTTTATGAGGTGAGATTGGGATTTATGGCATTTTTATGGCTACCCAAAACTGGCTTTCAGGCTGTCCTGGAGCCACACGCTGCCAGAGCTGTATGTGTGCTTTTTCTTCCTCTGTGGCTGGAAGTACATTGATTGTGGCAGCTCCAGGGCCTCCTCCCTGTCTGCCTTCTTCCTGGGGAACATGACCTGCTGCTCTCAGAGTGAGTGGGGCTTGCTGCTTGCTGGAGAGCATCCCTGTGTTGCCCAGCAGGTCAGGTTGGTGGCTGCACACCTTCTGAGCTTCCTCCCCCTGTCTGCACATGGAGAGCCTGTTGTCAGGTAAGACTGAAAAGTGCAGAAATGAAATTTAGAGCTCTGGCTGACCAGACTGATGGCTCTGGACTAGGCAGAGGAGAGATGACATGAGGCACTCAATGCAGTGCACTTGGGGTGGGGTTTGCAATGCAGAAACGTGGGGGAGCGTTGACTGCTGGTCAGGATCCATTAGTTGTCAGCTCCCGGTGGGTGTTCGTTCCCCCCTCGTGCAATCCTGACTCTTGGTTCAAATGCACATGGTTGCCTTAGGATTGATTGTTAGCAGCAGCAATAAATCACAATCCCAGCAGCCAGTGGTGAGTTTTGGATGCCAGTCAAAATGCAGCTCCTTGGAGTATTTATCTCTGCGAAGGCAGGGAACCTGGACATTGAACAATTAGATCAACGTGGCTCTGTGAAGCTGCATTTGATTAAGAGAGTAACTCTGCAGGACAAAGCTATTGCTTGGTGTTGCTGTGCATTGCTAATGAGCAGCCTGGCTTTAAAAACACAGAGGCTGGAAATGTGAGTAAAAAGCACCTCCATGCACCGCTCTCCAAGCAACACCCTGGACCAGGGCAGGTGGGGCTGCAGTAGGATCCCACTTTCTCCTTTCTGGGCCAGTTAGGATGGGTAAGAATTAGGCATCCAAAACACTTCAGCTCTAAAATAGTCATGCAAGCACGCAGTCCTGCAAGACCAACCCCTTCAGGGTGCTCTCAGGAGGGTCTGTGTGGGTCTGGGTAATCAGCAGAGCTGATGTGAGTGTGAGGAGGGAGCTGGGTTAGGTTTTAACTTGGGATCAGTGCACACCAGTGGCTTTGCCTGGGAAGAAGATGAGCTGTAAGCACATCATCACTTCAGACAACTTCTTAATGTGCACACACAGATCTATTTTTTGTTCCTTGAATCTCAACCTCAGGCTGTGCAAGGTTCAGATGAGCAGAACCAGGTTAAAAAACAAATGCTGAATGACCCTCATGGGCCTGACTGCCCATCTCATCTCTATTTTGCTCTCGAGAGCTGCTGTTTCCCTCTGCTCTGCTGAGCAGGTCTGTCAATTTTCCGTTCTGAGGAGGTTCTCAAGGAGCCTGGCCCTGATGCCCTGCCTCCCTGCTCCCAGGGCAGCTCTTCCATGGGCATGGAGAAGCCTGAGCTAAATATAAGCTGGGGAGAGGAAAAAAGGGGGAGTTGGAGGAGGTTGAGCGAAAGGATCTGTTTATTTTCCCTCTGATCTCTGAGCCCTGTTATGTTTTATTGCTTTGCAAACAGGAGGTCTGGAAAGCTTCCTTCCCTCCTGTGCCAGTGCAAGGTCAGCTGGGTGCATAATTCCTGAGCTTCAAGTAAAAAATACTATGACTAGATTTACAGTAATGTTGTAAGAGTGGCATGAAATTGGGACTCTATTTACACTCTCCAGGCCAGGTTTTACTGTAAATGCCCAAATAAACTATTTAAATAAACAATTTCTGTGTATTTTCTCAGTGCCTGGATGCACTTGCACCCTGCTGCTGAGAGTTTAGATCTGATGAGTAACCTGTGGCAGGAGAGCAACTTTGGTTGTAGAAAACCCCCCACTGGTGGGGGGTGATGCAGGCAGGTGCTTTATGTGCAGCAGATCTCAAGGAAGGTGAGGCACCTTCAGAAAACTTGTTCTTGACGTGTGCAGAAGGATGTGGTTGCATTTGCCCACAGCCTGGCAGTGCTTCAAAAGGAACCCCTGCGTTTTGGGGTGCGTGGTGTTTGAGTAGCTGCGTTGGGGAACAAAGGGACAGTACCAAGGAATGTAATTGAGATTCTTCACGGTGTAGAAAAGCCTGGTATGAAGTAAAGCTTTAAGGAAGTCAACTAACTTTAAAGAATTTTTACAGGTTTACTCAGCTCTTCCCATTCGTCAGAACATGCCCGGCTCCTCGGTGAGGTTTCGGCTCTGAATCGAGGTCTCAGACTGAGTCATGAGCAAATGTAGTTGGTGGTGAGTAATTGCTGGAACCAAATGTGAATTTGGAAAATGGGCTTTGTCTTTTCTCTTAAAGTTTTGGTTTATGGGAAAAGGCAATGGTTTTCCTCTCGTGCTCTGGCTCTCGGTTCCCTGTGTGGGTGAAAGCACAGCCACGAGTTGTTGCTTCTGCAAGTTCTGCCTGTGTGTGGGATTTTGACACCCCAGGAGACTGTGCTCATTGCTACTTTCTGTCTTGGTCCTCAGCTTCTGGACTGACTTTAGGCCTTGGGCAAACAGCATAAATGTCACCCAGCACAGGTACATGTTGCTTTAAAAAAATTGCTGCATTATCAGTCCTACACAGGAAAAAAAACCCCTAAACTTTCAGGGGCTGCATCATGTTGCTCTCCATCCCCACATGCCATCTCTGTGCTGTCCTCTCTGCTCCTGGGTTCCTGTTAACCCAGGACTTGTTTGTGTCTTGAGGACCAAGGTTCAGCTGCACAAACAGCCCAGTGCCCCAGCCCTGTCCTTTGATGTGTCTCAGTGTCCTCTCACCAAACCCAGGGGTGGCACTTCCCAGTGCTGCAACCCCTGTTCTGCCTTTCCCGGAGACTCTTATTTCTTCTCTTCTCTGGCTGAGATACAGGGTAACAGGAGAGGACTTGAGTGGAATCAAAATTGCATTTTAATTGTAAACATTTGTCCAGAAATTAATGTTTCTGAACTAATGTTTCTCTCCAACCAATGTGTTCAGAAACAAATGACTCTCACTAATTGATTTTTTTTTTTTCCCTGTATAACGGGAATTGTACATGTGGAAAATCAACCAAGCATAATTGAAAATCCCCCTCTTTCAGCAGGTATCCACACAATCACTCAACTGATGTGTTTGCTTGTCCTCTGGCAGTTATTACCTAAGAGTCACATGGCTGTCTGGAGGGGGTTAATTTCTCCAACTTTCGTTCCTTGTGCTGAATTAAACATTGAAAATCACTGTAAACAGGCTTCCATGCCTAATAGGTTCTCTTATAGTCCCAAATGTGTACCTGTGGGGGAATGTTATTGATGGCTTCCTCCACTGGTTGGAAAGGTATATTTGATATCTTTACACCTCTGAGATGGGTAATTCCACTATTTGTCACAATATAGAAAACAGTTTTGAGCAACTTCCAAGAGCCTTTTAGCAGCTGATCGACGGCTCCTCTGAAGTGAAGGTAGAAGGTACTTGGCTCCAAAGCCCTTGGCTCTGCTGTGCCAAATCAACTGCCTCAAAACCCCAGGAACCTCACAGAGAACTGACAGTCTGAGTGAGTGGGAGCAGAGAAAAGAAATAAGTGTAAAATAAGTTGTAAAAACTGAAAAGCTGTGATTCATTGCTTCTCGTACAAAGCAGGTGAGATCTTGCCCTGCTGCAAACCGGGTCTTGAAGGTGACAACAGATTTCAGTTGCTTTAGGAGGGTAGAAGTAAAGTCTTGCACACAGCTGGTGTGTAAATAGGTGTGTTAGAGAAGAGAGCTGTGATGGTACTAATCAACTTTGCTTCATACAACTTCCTCACCAAACTCCCCCAGAAACAGCCATGGTGGGTCCCAACAGCAGTTCAGTGTTTTACAGTAGCTTCCCTGTGGTGCTTTGACCTCTCTTGCCAGCAGCCTGAACAGGCAAAAGTAATCAAGGTTTGTTCAAAAGTAATTTCGCATCAGAGCTTCTCTTGAGGAGCAGATAATCGGGTTTTATTTATTTATTTGTTTGTTAATAAAGCTGCATAACAAAGGATTTCATCATTCCAGCAATACTGAATGTAATGTGCTTGCAATAATTAATGCCACTACTAATGGAGGATTGGAATTTTGCCCTAATTATATCATTAAGATACATTTCATGCATTTAATTGTTTTTGTAAAATGACAGCTAAGCTCTCCCACCTCACATTACCCGACTGAATTATTTCCCATGCAAGGGCAACCTGCTAGTAATGGCCTCTCACAGTTTTTGCTTTCCAGGGGAAATCAAGTGGGTTTTGGTTAGATATGCCAATACTTTTCAGGTTAGCAAAGCTCTTACGTGCTGTTTGTCAATGTTAGTGGTGAACAGATGCACTGAACTCTCTCTTCCTCCTTGCTGGCCTGGATTTCATGAAAAACAGGAGGGGGTTGGGGGGGGAGAGTGTCAAGACAGGTCTGAGAAGAACAGTAAGGTCAAAAATCAATCACAGGCCTTAACCTCCCACAGGTGCAACAGGGCATGTGATAAGTTTGGGTAGAACACCCCATGTCTGGCCCAAAGGCAGGAGTCTGAGGATCAGGGACTGCAGCCTCAGAGGGGGTGATGTTTTGATCTTTCTCATGGGACAGCACCAGCCAAGAAGATGTTCCTGCACAAAGTTTCCCGCTTACTCTTTGAAATTAAGTCACCTTGTGTCACGGCAAAGTCCGAGCCAGTCACCCACAGCAAGCCCTGTCTCCTGGTGAGGCATCCAGGAGGGGTGTGAATCAGTGTGATCCATTGTGTGAGAGCCCTTGGCAATGGTGACGTACGTGGATTTGTTTTGGATGAGTAAATACAGTTTTCACTGGACAGGAATTTATAGTTATGTCTGCAGTTCCCAGCTGCTCAGGGGGATGGGAGGGGTGCCTTCCCTCTACTTCATGCCTTTTCCAACTGCAGCTCCCTCCCAAATCTGTAATCGTTGCTGTATAACTACACAAAAGCAAAATTCAGGATGGGGGTGGTTTGAAACACAGAAAATATTAAGCTGCCTCAAGGAGCATCACCGCTGGATTTGGACCATCTCAGAGTAGCCAAAACAAAAGCCATCCAGGTTGGTACTGCTGTTTGCACTGCAAAGCCAGCAGCCCACAGTGTTGTGGGTGCAACAAAAAGCAGGTAAAGCAAGTGGAGGAATGCAAGGGGATTTGTGCAGATGACACACAGGGAACTTCCACGCTGGGCGACAGACACAGCAACTGGTAAATACTTTGAAAACCTTTCCAAGTTGTTACTGCAACACTGACTGTGGGAAGCACTTGGGAGCAGGCTTTTGTTCTGAGACTATAACCATGTGCTGACTTGACGAGTCCTTGACCTCAATTAGTTATGTTCGTTACTTGGAGTCCAGTGGGAATGAAGTCAACTGCCTCTTTCTTTCTCTTCTTTCTCCCCATCCTTTCTTGCTTGATGTATGACAGAGCTCAAACTTGGCCAAGGCACAGATCCCATTCAGCCCTTGCTGGATTTTGCCCCAACAGTGTCCTGGGGGATCTGCAGAAGAGGTGGAGGAGCCCTTTGGGCTCTGTAGAGCCACAGACAACAGAGAGGAGTCCTACGTGAGAAATGTCCTGCTGGATTGGCTGCACATCTGCTTTGCCACTGGGCTGCTGGAAGCCTTGAGCAAGAAGCTTCACGTGCCTCTTTCTCATATGTCTTAAAAGTGATGAGAGACATTCAGGCACCGTGTCCTGGCTGCATGGAGCCCATGGGGCATAATAACTCAGTTACCACTTCCAAAGTGTTGTCACCTGAGTGGTTCCGTGCCCCTGGAACACTGGTAGGCCATGGCCTGTCCCTGCTGCAACAGGGTCTGTGCTGTATTGTCAAGCCCTGGAAGTCAATAATCCTTACATTGTTTCCCAGGTGAAATAATTGCCTGTGTTTCTACATCAAAACAGACCTCAGAGGGCTGAAGGGTCTCTTGTTGGAAAGATGGTGCAGAAGGATGTCAATCCATGTTATACAAACTGCAGAGGAAGAGGCTCGAATTCTGATCAAACACAAAGCAGACAATTGCTGACCGTGCAGCAGATATTGTGCTGAGGTTTATTTTTTGTTATATCAGGTAAGGTTGCTTAAAGGAGCTTTGCCTTTTTGATTATTGCTGCTTCCAATTAGCCAACAAAAAATTCCTTCACATTTCTCTTTGGGTTACAGAGCACTGACTGCTCTTCAATTTTCTGATGTTTTTCTTGAGTTACTGATGCTAATGACTATTTCTGGATTGATCATTAACCTTTGTGGTCAGAGCAGCGAGGCTGTTTTTGAGCTGCCTGTGCTGTGACAAGGGAAAGGAGATGAAAAACCACTGAGCTGCCCCTCCTTTCCACCCTTTGTAAAACAGGGCTAAGCCTTCAGGCACTGTGTGGTTTTTGGCTGCATATAGGGATAAAACATAATGAAAATACAGATTCATCGCAGAAAAAAGAATCCAAAATTAACCAGAACTTCCTTCTGTCATCAGATAAGTTGCATTTTCTTTCAGCTCCTTCCTCCTGACAATTGGGCAAATGGCAGCCTGAGACATCAGAGAAATACTAGATACAAAGAGAGCTATGTAAGAGGTGTGAGAAGCACTGATTTCCACTACACAAAGCAGTGCAACATCAGCTCACATCTTTCTACTAGGAAACTGAATTTTAGTTCAGTTTTGCTTATAGATTCTGTGTCTGGGTTGTTTTGTTAATAAACACCTTCCTTCCCAACCCCCTCTTTGCTGTGATTGTTAGTAACAAGTTTATGTTACTAACATTTCATTTCAGGTTGTCCAACAAATTTTGGAACAAAACTGAGCACCATTAATTGTTGTTCTCAGAATAAACCAACAACATAACTTATCAATGTGGCAATAACAGTAATGTTGGTATTTCCCAGCCTTGAAATACTTGGATTGGAGATGACAACCTTCTAATTGAAAATAATGGTAATTATCTGCTTGCAAACATATTTTGTTGCTACACTCAATATCTTCTTTGAAACCAGCCATGACCAGAAATCACCATAAGCAACAATACACTGAAAATTCATTTTCCTAAAGATTGCTGCACTGCATCTGTTGTGTGGGAAATAACTCTGATTTTTTGTTCAGTTTGGGATTTCGAAACGGTTTGTGGATGGAGAATTTCAACTGATACCACCAAGAAAAATCAACTGCTTCTATTTATCTGAATTTGAAATGCTATATGATAATATGAGTGTTTTTAATACAGTGTGTGTGGATATATATGTATGTACACCTTGAGATCATTAATATGGAAACAAGACACTTGCTGTATTGAGATGAGAAGGAAACATCAACATAATCCTTCAGGCTTTCTTACTGAAAAATGCCAAATGTTGTGTGTTGAGCAATTGTGGGCAACATATTGAATTGGGTATGAGTTGAGAACTGCCTGAGCCCCAAGGAACAGTGTTTCCTCCTGGAACCAGGACCCTCAGCACCACTTGTACCTGCCCTGTGCTCAAGGGCTGTGGCCAGGGCTTTGGTGAGGCCTCTCGTCCAGCAAATTTGGGTGGGTTGGTTGGTTGGTTGGTCAGGAGCAGGTTTAAACTTCGACTACTAAAATGCATTCCTAGTCCTTCCCTGGAAAATAATGTACCATTGCAGGGCAGGAAAAGGATGTTTCAGATTGCATTTTGTACTTATTCTTCCCTTTTTTATTGCTGGTTTCAAGTAACACCCCCCTTTTTCATTGCTGCAGTGCCAGTAGGTGAGACACCTGCCCCAGCTCCCCCCTCCTGCAGGGACAGGAGCCTCCCAGCTGGAGAGGAGGAACCATGGAGCAGCATCTCTGGAGAGCATCACCAGCAGAAGCAAGAACTAAATGGGCATTTTGGACATTTCCAACCTGGATTTGGGGCAGAAGGAGGTGGCAAGAGCTTCAAAGGTGAGGTGACACCCCACAGCTGGACTCAGGGGGGGACATCTGGTGTTGAGGTGGGGTCCAGCACCAGCTCCATGCAGCCATTAACACCTTCTCCTTGGATCCTTATTTCACTGTAAGCTATTGAAATGATTCCCTTATGAACTAGTTTCTGTTGTCCTTATTAACCAAGGATTAATTAATTATTAATTAAGAAACCCAGGCTACTTATTAATTCAACTTGTTAATTAAGTATAGGATGCTAATGAGGCAGCTTGTTAATTGAGTTGTCAGGGGGTGGTGAGGATGGGGAGGAGGATTTTTCCCTGGTTCCTGGGGCAGAGCCAGGAATGTGGCTCCATGTGGGGCCATTGGTCGTGGGAGCTTCCTGAGCTTGGTCACACAGTCACAGCTTGAGAGAAGGTTTATTTGTGTTTATTCCTGGTGTCAGCACAAAGCAACTTGTCAAGAAGAGACTCCAGGCCTTGCAGGTCAATATTTCAGTGCTACATGCAGGGCTAAGCTGTGCAACTTGGGGACATGACCCATGGGATGGAGGTGTGAAGGATGACTTGGAGGTGTAGGGCAGCAGTGGCCTCCTGCTTTTGTCAGTCTTAATGAGATGCACAAATGGGAGTTTTGCTCCTTGAAATGCCTTTTGCCCAAGACAAAGACCTGCAATTTACAGACAACAACCAGGAGCCCCCTGCTTTGCCAGAGCCTTTGCAGTGAGTGAGAGCCACATCTCTCTGGTGTGTTAAAGCTACCTGTGGTCTGCCCCAGCTCTGCTCCTTCTGATTGCAGGGTCAGGCCAGGATCTGCTGAGGATGGAGCTGTGCTCCTGTGGCCCCCTGGAGCTGTGAGGACAAGATCCTCCTGCATTAAGGTTTTGTGAGATATCCCCATGCAAGCATCTTGCTGTGTATTAGGATCAGGTAGTCAGCGCTGGCACGGCAATTTCAGGATGTTTTCTCTGAAAAGTTTGCTGATGGGCCATTTCTTGTTGCCAGCAAGACTCCAGCATCAGTGGTTTGTTCCACTGCTAATGCCATTCCCCAGGCGAGCTGAAAATAAAACCATTTCTAATCACTTCTGAAAGTTTCTGAAAAGAACTGGGGGAGGGGGAGAGCTAATGAGGAAAACACACAGCTTTAGAAACAGGAGAGCATTCCCTGAAGTCAACAGAATAAAAAAAAAATTTTTTTTTGAATATTCATTTCTACTGAGATTTTCTATCGCTATAATTAATTTGTCACAAATACCCTGACAAAGCACTTCTTGTGGAGTGATGAAGGCTACAGGCAGAGGTTTACTTAGTCTCTTTTGAAGGAAAATAACTAGCTATCAAATAACTTTAAACTCTTAAAGCTTTTCTGGCTTGATCCTGCTTTCATTAAAGAATGCTACTTGGCTTTGAAGACAGCTAAAGCTTTTGAAAAATTGTTATATGGATTTATTTTTGGTTAATTCAGTCCCCTTCTGGTGTATCGGTATATTATCCACGGACACTTTGAGAGGCACTGGATTTTTGTCTTCTCTTCATGGAGAGGGAGAGAACAAAGCCTTTAAAGCACCCGTGGAGTCGTTCAGGCTCAGTTCTGCTGGTTTTCCCCTTCCTTTCTGCAGTAACATCGGGGTCCCTGGGATGTTCACCCAACGTAAAGGATTTCTGACAGCAGCCAAACAACAAATCGATGTCAAATGTCTCGAGTGACTGAGGCATAACGACATGTGCCTTGCTGGATCAGATCACAGCTCCCTGCTGGGCAGGCCTGGGCAGTTTGGGGAAGTCAAGTCTTCAAGGTTTCCTCCTTCATCTTTCTACCTCCAGAGTAACTGCTGGACAACGACAGGACATCTTTGCATGACCCAGCAACTGACTCAAAGCAGCAAGAATATTTGTTTGATGGGAGAAGGATCAGACCTGATTCTGTAACCATTGCTCACCCCAAGTAGCACCAGTTCAATAAGTCTATTCATGTAAAGAAGCCTTCACTGACATGAGTAATCGTGGCAGATTCTGGCCCTGAGTTATTACACGAAACCATCTCAAGCTCAGGAGAAAGCTGTATGACTCAGATCTAGCTTTAAAAATAAAAGTTTTAAATCCCAGGTTAGGATGTGCCATTTGGCTCTTGCTGAAGTTGGTCTAAAAAGGCTGCACTGAATAATAAAAAAGATCAAGCTTTTGATGTTAAATTGCATGTTCAAGCATAAAATCCAGCCTTGATGATGAAGCTTAGCCTGGCTTATTTCACTCGGGCAAAGACACTAAATGAGAACCTTACACTCTTTCTCACTTAGAGGAAATGTCTGTGCATTAAAAAAAAAGGCAAAAAAAAAAAGTTTTGACAGATAAGTAATTAAGAAACATCTGGCCAAACCGAAGGCAACAGAAGTGATTCCAATCAAAGGTGGTTCAGTGAAAGCTTTTCATCTCGACTCCAACAGAAACAGCAAACTTAGCACTTGAAAAAAAAAAAGTCCAGCTTCTGATGAAGTGTTAAAAAGTCAAAGAGGGAGAAGTGCAGAGACATCCACCTGGCACAGGGCTGAGTGGAGGAGGAGGGAAAGCACAGGCAGAGGTGTGTGCCAAGGGCCCCGCGGCAGGGCCGGTGTTTCGACACTGTCCCGGTGGTTTTGATTGAATTCCCAGCAGCCCTGTGGCTCCAGGATTGGTGTGTCCTTGCAAGGGCTGGTCCCTGAATGGTGCTGCAGCATCCCCTTCCAGTAGTACCTCCTGCACAGTCTTCTCCATGTGCTCCTACCTGTGGACACCACAGGACAGGAGAGGCTTGTGCTGGTGGCTCGTGGCTGATCCGCATGAGTGGGCTGGGAGGTCACTGCTGTCCTGACAGCCCTTGTCTCATTCCTCCTCCTCCAGAGCTTCCTTGGAGCCACGCACAGAGTAATGGAATATCCTTATTGGGGTTTTGGGGTGGGGGATGCTCCTTTTCAGTAGGCTCTGTTTTGCTTGGCATGGTGCTTTTTGAAGCTCCTTCCCCGCATTTAGTGAGTGCTGCTGGTTTGGAGGCTCCATTAAAGGAAATACCAGGATTGTGCTTCCTCAGCTGACTGGAAGGACTTCGATGGGCTCCTTCAGAGGAGATATGTTCTTGTGGTGTTGTCTGTTGAACACCTGCTGGAAACGGTCCTCCAGGCTATTTTAAATTCCAAACAAGTTCCATTTTTGGGCAAAGTCTTAGATTTTTCTTTAAACAGTCAGGTTTACACATGTCCAACCTCTTGAGCCCCCATGGCCCTTCCTATGGCATTCACATGTGATATCTCAGCAGTGGTGGAGGGGACAGCCACCTTCACTCTTTGCAGCACTCAGAATCAAACCCTGTTGTTGCTGCTTTAAACTGTGCATTTTTTCATTTTTAACACACCAGACTGAAAGCCCAGAGCAAAACTCACTGGATCTCAGTGCTCAGCATCCAACTGCAGACCTGAGCTCTGCCAAGCAGGGCAGGAGGGGCAGCAGGGCCCTGGAGAACGGACAGAAGAGGTGAGTTTTGACCGTGTGTCCCCTTGCCACCCTGCCCAGAAGGGGACGTGGGGAAGGAGAGGATCCGTGCTCCAGCACAGCAGCCATTTTAAGCTGCTTCTTGCACAGCTGGAAATCATTGCAATAGTATCAGCTGCCAAGGGGAGTTAGGAGATTTGGCAGGATTCAGAGGGAAAGAGGTAGCAGCTAAATCATTTGTGCAGAGCAAACCCTTCAAAGACATAGCAAGGGGCCCTGGCTCACTGGCAGTGCCAGCGTGGTCCTGCTGCCTGTCCTTTGTCAAGTCCCACGGTGGGACAGAGCAGGACCCAGCACCCAGGAGGGCACAAGGCTCTGAGAAGGGCACCCACAAGTCTTGAGTTGCTTCTGCATTTTGTTACCCCACCAGCATGTCCCCAGCACAGACAGCTGGAATACCTTCCAGCTGGGATTATTGAGTAAGGAAATATGTGCTCTGTAACCTCACTGCAAAAAAACCCTCCATAAAGCACGAACAGGAAGTGCACAATATATTCCTTTCCAAATTAATTGCTATTATTTTGATTAAAACACATTATCATATAAATATTTGATTAAGAATGTGATTAAATCTTTCTTGCTCATGAACTGTGACAACTTTAAAGTCTAACCTTTTATAGCTTGGCACCACATCATTATTTTGCTCATTAGCTACGTTTAATAATTCGATCTCATAATATGCTTTGCCATTTGGAACCTGCCTTTGTGTGCCAAGTTCAGATCAATGCTGTTAGTTATTTGTGCCACTGCAGATAATTAAACAAAAATTAAAAGCAATTTAACCTTGCAGTCTGGCTGTGGGTAGAGGAGTGTTCGAGAAGGGGAGTGGATCACTGAGCACAAGTCAACGGGGGTTCTGCTCCTGTCTGTGTTGGTGCAAAGCTGGCCCAGGCCAGTGTGGGAATGTGAAGGAGTCTCCTGGGGGCTCCAGTAATTCAGGAAGCGCCTTTCCACCAAGTAAAACCTCTGGGCATCATAAACAGAGTGAGCAAACTTGCTGTGGACTCCTATAAGTGATGTGACAGGGTAAAATGGTGAGTAGTTGGGTCTTGGGTGTGCAAGGAGGCGAAGCAGAGGAGCTCCAGCTGAGGTTGCTAAGGGTCACTCCCAGGGGAGTGGTCTCCCACCACTCCAGGACACATCTCCCCAGGATGAGGGTGCTGCCTTGGCTCCTTCCCCTGACTCCAGGCTGTTGCTTTTGGGTAGCTAGGTCTCCTGCAGCCTCCTCCCATCCCTCAGCAGGATCAGGCCCTCGCAGGCTGTCTGGAGGCAGAAGGATGCCTCTATCTCTCCCAGCTCACTCCAAACAGCCAGAGCCCACTTTCCTAATTTAAACCGCACACAAAAGCTTGCCTTACATGGTCACGGATGCTATTTTTAGGTCTGCCAATTAATCCAGCTCCGTTTGAGCTGGATTAGAAATCACATACCCCCTTAATTATAGGTGTATAAACTCCAGACTGGCAGCTGTTTTGACATTCTCAGCTGGGAAATTTGCCCTAAACAGCCGCCCCCCCCCCGGCTGCGGCAGGATCAGGGCTCGGGGCTGCCTCCGTGCCCATCTGCCGCGATGGCACCGCGCCTGCTCCCGGCGCGCTTGGACGCCTGCCCTGGGACACAGGTGCCAGGCAGCAGTGAGCTGCCACGGGCAGCCTCCCTCTCTGTCTTCCTTTTTTTTTTTTTTTTTGGTTTTTTGGTTTTTTGGGGTTTTTTTTTTCCCCTGCAGGAAAATCTCCCCTGTGTCCCCCAGGCCTGTGCTTTCCACTGAAGACATCTGTGCCAGGAATCAGAAGATGAGGAGGAGCCTGTGCCAATGCGCTTCCATGGCGGGGTCTCCGTCGGGGTCCGCAGGATGTGCCTTCCCCGTGGGGAATGGGGCCAGCTCCTGTCACCACCAGGCATCGAGCCCCTGTGCAGGGCTACTGGCCTGGCATGGCTTGAGCTCCCACATCCAACAGTGCCAGCCCGTGCAGGGCAGCCTGTGACACCCCTCTGTGCCCATGGCTAATGCAGGAGCCCATGCCATGGGGCTGCTGTGCACTCCAAACCATGCAGGGACACTCAGGCCGTGCTGGGGCCAGGGTGACCCCACAGCTGCTGCTCTGGGAGCTCCAAGGGTGGCACGTTGCCCCTCTTCCAGCCAGGGTTCCTCTCTGGGGACAGGGACACCAGGTAAGGAACTGCCTTACTTGTTTTAAGGTGTGTGGGTGAGATTCTAAAGCTGAACATCCATAGAATTGCCCATTTCTAACCCCGCAGTGCTGGTGAATGGGGGGTTTCTGGGGAGAGCCCACTGAGACCTAAAGCAAAGAGCAAAAAGGAAACTTCAGAGAAAGTTCCATGGCGACCCTCCCTGGGATGTGGCTGTATCCAACCCAGAGGCAGGAGCTGTGCTGTCACCAGGGACCACCCCGTGGCACTTCCCGAAGGCTCCGCCTGTGGGGCAGGGCAGGACTAGAGGGTCAGACCCTGCGTTGCTGAGTCCCGATCCCACCCAAGGACGCTCCCAGAGCAGCTGCCGGAGCATCGCTGCTAATTGTGGCTGCGGCAGCCGGGAAGGTCCGAGGCTGAGCCATACCTGAGCAGTGAGCTAATGCCCAGCACTGCTGAGCCAGTGCCACCCCCCAGGCAGGGTCCCCGCAGGTCCTGCTCCAGCTCTGCATGGGTTTAATGCCTGGTGGTCATCTTATTTCTTTTCTTCTTTCCTGGTAGCTGGAGGGTGAACAGTAGCTGGCACAAAATGCTGTTTGATCCTAACAAATGCTTTTTTGTTTCAGGGCAATATCAAATGCTTTTGAGCCTAGTGAACAAAGTGCCCTCTCGCTCGAGCTCCATGATGCTTCCCTCCCCTCGTTTTCTGGCAGTGCCACAGCTTTAGCACAGGACATTCCTCTGTCCTTTTCCTGAGAATCCCACTGTACCTCTTGGATCACGTTTAATTTCATGTTTATGTTAAAAGTCTGGCATGCTGCATCCCACGGGACAGCTCGCCAACCAGGCACAGGCACCCAAAGGAGTTTTCCATTGAAGCTGCAGCCATACACATTTATTCATCATATTTTCTGCTGCCCATCGGAAAAAAATAAAAAAATAAAAGGCAGTCAGTGCTACTCCTGCCAGTGCTGCCCTTGGAGAGGGAGATGTTTAATGCCATGTCGGTGCAACAGGTTGTTGCCTTCAAGCAAAGGTCTTTCCAGGCACAAGCAAAGTGGAGGGTGCTGTGGGGAACTCCCCCTGCCCCAGGGCTGCCCTGAGGGATGGTTTATGGAGCCGTGGGCCAGGGCCAGTGATGAGGACAGAATGAGCTCATTTCCCAGCTCAGCTCTGCAGCTGCCTAAGACAGACCAGCTCTCCCAGCTGACAGTGACATCCCAAGGGTGCCGGAGGAGCCCTGGGCCACTCTGGGGCCCATGCAAGAGGCACACACTGCTGCCAGCTCCTGCTTCTCAGCAGAGAGCTGGAAGGGAAAAACATGTGGATTTCCCAAGCTTTGCTCCTGCTGGTCTGACCATCAATGCCCTGGCAGAGCATCAGTCCCACCTGTGACTTTACAGAGCTGTTTGAAAAGAAATGTGTGTCTGGCAGGAGTCGAAAAGGGGAAAGTAGAGGCACCTGATTTTATGGGCTTTGGAAATTCATAAAAGCTTTGGTGAAGTTCTGGGAGAAGAGTTTTAGGTTATTCTGATCCAACCCACTGGCTCTGGGGTGCAGAGCTGCCTCCTTCCCCTGCCTTGCTCCAGCTTTTTTCAGTGAGCACAAGGCTTTCATTGCCCTTGTTCACCAGAGCAAAGGGGAGATGGCACCAGAGCCCATGATAGCCCTGCCCCTGCTCCCCACTGTCTGTCACATCACTGACACAAGACCCTGTTCTGCAGGGCAGCAGAGCAACAATGCAGGAAGGCTGAACCAAGAAAGCAGGAAGGTTTTGTGTGTGACAGAGGATTCCCAGAGTGACTCACAGGGCAGCAATTCTGCCCATCCTCATCCCGCTGCCTCCAGCGAGGACATACCTGTGGTGGATTCCTGCAGCATCGAAACCATGACCCAGAGGCAGCTGTCAGATATGACTGTGAATCACCCCAGGGTGTGGGGGGTTGTCTCAGTGCCCCATGTCCCCACGCTCAGGGCTGGACCACCTGTAGAACAGCTTTGCCAGCCACAGTGTGGAGAGAGCTGAGCAATGGGGGGACAACCCAGAGGCTCAAATCTTCCTGTCCTTGTGCTCCTTGTAGTTGCCCTGTGATATGCCACTGGTGTCACCTGCAGTGTGGTTATGGCACCAAAATCCCACCTGCTCTGAGCAATCACCACGATGCCCTGAAACCACAGCCATGGCAAGGCAGGTCTTGGTGAGCATCTTCAGGTGAGGCCAGTCCTGCAAAGGGATTCATGAAGTACAGAGGCAATTGCTCACTGAAGCGATGAATGTTCCCGGTCCCTGTTGAAGCCCCAGCAATACCATGAGCACTTTGGGACATATTGTTGCCATCCATCCTTTAGCACACAGCCCATGGCCACTCTCTGCTAACACTGATGAGAAAACCAAGCAGGGGGAGTGATTTACAAATCTCTGCAGTGGGAACTGTGCAAAGAAGTGCTAACTTCATCTCAGCATGGTGACCAGCGCCAGCCAGTCCTGATCTGGGACAGCAGGACTTGGGTGCTGGTCACAGCACCCAGAACCATCCAGACCCCTCTTAACTGCTGCCAGCACAGTGAAGAAACACCCTGTGAGATGAGGGAGGACCTGCCAGCCTGCCCTGATGCCTTCAAGTTCTCACAGTAGCCAGTAGGAACCACAATTAACGTCTGCTGCAATTTCTTCATTATCATAATGACAGTGCTCAGCAAAATATATGGGAGACATCGACGGTGACGCCCAGATGCTGGAACCATACGATGCCACATGGAAAATCATGGTGTGGTATAAAAACCCGGCTTTTATAGGGTACAGCTGCCTCTGCATAATGCCCTTGTAATTTATCAGTGTATGGCATCTGGTTCTTTCCTGTCATTCTTCGACTTTCAGACAACCATAATCTCAAGTGTCTTAATAATAACACAGACCTGCCAGACAGGGGAGGAGGGAGGATGGAAAGGGAGTGGGGAGCAAAATTGCTCCTTTTGTGCTGTTCATCCCAAATTAGAGGGGAAAACCAGAAAAAGGGTAAGTCTAGTGGGGGACTGGGAGTGCTGGAGGGGTGGGAAGGGTGAGGGATGCTGGAGGAGGGGCTGGGGTGGCACAGCAGGTCCTGGAGGACCCTGCCTGAGGGGGCACATTGTAGAATGTGTAAACCATGTAGAAACCATCACTTGGTGTCCAGAAAGAGATTTTCCAGGCATCTGCTCTTTCTGGGGCAAATTTCCCTTTGTAGGTTTAATGGAAACCATTTTGCTGAGGCTGGAATTTGAGTGTGTGCACAGGGGTGGTGCAGGGTGGCCCTGCAGCCATGCAGGGTGTCACCGTGGCAGAGCTCAGCTGCCAACCCGGGACTGCATGGGATGAAGGGACTGTGCTGGGTCCTGCATTGGCTCCACAGAAAAAAAACTGCTAAAAAAAAGGTTTGAGGCAGGATCTTTGTCTTTGGAGATTCACAGCCATGCTGCCAGGTCCTGCAAAGCTGTGCCAGTGCAAAGCTGCCCCACCTGCTGCCCTGGTGGTCCCATTTGGGGGGGTTCTCCTGGCACATCCTTCCCACTCCCCAGCGCTTGTAGGGGTGCCTGACCTGTAACACCTACAGAGGTTCTGGGGTGCCCCAGGGTGGGCAGCCCAGACCGGGTGTGAGGAGCCAAACTTTGACGATCTTTTATGAGACTGGGAACATGAAATCTCTGTATGGCCAACATATCATCATCCCTGTTGTGTTAATCCCCTGGTGCATCTCTTGTGGGAGTCGGGGGAAATTCCTGGGCTAGGACTGAACCCTGAGTGTGAGCGACTCTGCAGAGAAGACCTGCAGACACAGGGTTAAATCTGTGCCCGGGTTACACAGGTGTAAACCCACTGACACCAGTGGGGCCAAGTTGCACTTGCTTTGGGACAAGTCTGGGGGACCAGACCAGCGCCCAGTGCCGGTGGTGCTGCGGGTCCCCACACCGTGACACAGCTCCTGCCCCATCTCCAGAGCACTCTGGGCCCTTGCAGGGAATGGGGGGACGCGGGGAGATGGGAGGTGGGAATACGGGCAGGTGGGATGTGGGGATGCGGGATGCAGGACGTGGCAGGCTGCCTGCTGCCACCACGAGGTGGCGAGCGAAGGAGCCTCTTGGCAGCGCTGTCCGAGGGAAAGGGGCTCGGCTCTCGGCTGCACGGGATAGCTCAACCTGATTTCCCGTAGCCAGGGATAAGAGTAGGATGGGGAACAAGTATGGGAACATCCACGGCCAGGCTGGGTGAGAATAAGGATGGCTGAAGTTATCCAAGCAGGATTTGGGAGTGCATGGCAACGTGTCCTGTGGCTGTTCATACCCCTCAACTACCCTCCTCTTCTAACATGCTGAGCCTCTAAGTGAAGGGCAACCTCCCTGTTCCCTTCTCCATCCCCATTACTGTCAGGATATCCAACTGCTCCCTCACTTCCCCAGCAGCTGGGAGGAGTGGGGGCAGAGCCAGGCAGGTGGGGTCAATGGGAAATGAGGGGCACCTGGAGGGTGGGCAGGCCCCGGGATAAGGAGCAGGGCCAGGAGCTCTGGCTGGGGAAGTTGTGTAGGGGGCAGAAAGGAGGTGCCCTCTTTACTGCATAGAGGTAAGAGATGGGTGTTGGGGGCTGGCTCAAGATGGGGAGTCTTTGGGTGAGCCTGTTGTAGGGTGGTAGGAATGATGAGCAGCAGGGCTTAAGTCTCGCTTATCTGATTTTTTCCTGTGGTTCCTTCCTGCCCTCTGGATGCTCTGCTCCTGTGCATGCATGTGAGTCTCATCCTTTGGGATCTTCTGCTGTGCTTGCCTGGGGGATTTGACCTGGTAGAAGGGTTTGGACCATCCCCCAGCCAGCCAGGCCCCTGGGATGCAGAGTGAGAGTGGTTCCTCTCTGCCTCAGTTTGCAAAAGGGTCAGTGAAGATACTTCCCCCTGGATATTTCTGCTGGAAAAGCTTCCTGTGGAAAACAGCTCACAGCTTCACTGGGAAAGATGTCTGCAGGAACAAAAAAGGGCTTCTTGTTAAATATGTGCACACATCCAATTAATACATGAGCTGCAGAAATGCTTCCCCTGTGCTGCTGATGGGGTGGCACTGGCTGCTGTGACAGGGCCAGGAGTGTGTCTGGCTCAGTGACCTCCAGAGCCTGGTGCAGCCCTGAGTGGGCAGCAGAGACCCCTTATCCTTCAGTACCACAGCAATTACTTCACTGCTCTGTTAAGACAAATGAGGGTGGTTGTAAGAGTCATTTTGTAAAGGGAATTAGTACTCTAACACACACAGCATTCCTCCAGTGGCAAGCTGACCCGGAGACCTGTTTGTATAACTTGTGTCAGTCCAGAGTATCTTGATTGTTTTTTTCTTTTTCTTTTTTTTTTTTTTTTTTAATGCACAGAAACTTCTGGTTACTTTGTCCTTTTAAGATAGGAGTGGAATACAGAGATGTGTTATTTTGCCCTGCTTTTTTTGCTTGTACAGCAAAAGATAAGCACCATATTATATAAACAATCAGACAATATGTGCTGAACTGGATCTATTGGTGCTAGCTGAGACAGAAGCTTTATCTTGGGAGGGTGCCTGGGTGGGAGGAGATCCCTGGCTGGAATGAATGCAGATTGTGGCAGCTTCACCTTGGAGGTGAAGTTTGTTCAGGCTTGCATTAAACTCTTTGGCAGGGATCCAGATGTGAGGCACCTCTCTGCTGGATCATTTGAGGTTACTGGGCTTAAACATAGATTCTAGAAAGGGCTCCAATCCATGGGGAAGGCACTGCAGCTTAGTGATCACGTCAGCTGAGCCACAGAAACTGGCCTGTTGGCCCTCAGCATGTGTGCTGGGGGAGCTCAGCCTCCAGTGAGGGAGGTTTAGGCTAATGCAGTCTGTGCTGAATGCATGTTTGTGGCCTGGGACTGCAGTTCAGTTGAAGTCCCAGCAGCATGGTCCCTCCTGAACTGGTGCACATCTGTGTGTTCACTGGGGGACTTCTTGCACTGTGTTGAACTTCCCTTCAGTGGTTGCCTCAAACACCCCTTGAAACGAGATGTACCTTTAAAGCAAACCAACAAACCAGCTAATTACAGAACCCCCAAATCCTGCTTTCTTTCACGTAGAGCTGAGATCAAGTGACCTAAGGCAGCCTGCCCTCTGCTTCTGCAGCTGTCTGTCCCAGCTGGGTGGGCACCCAGCCTCCTGTGAAGGGACTTTGTGCTGCTCTATGTGGGACAAGGTCTGTGTCACACTCACCCATGGCTGGGGTTAAAGAGGCACTGTGGGAGGGAGCAGCCTGGATCTCAAGGGCTGATTTCCTTGGCACTGGAGAGCTGGCTTGGGCAGAGGATATGTCGTATGGGCAGTGCAGCCTGGGGTAACTGGGAGAAGGGAATCAGTGTGCAAGGGAGCTGGTGCCTTTACCTGGCTGTTCTGATCCCAGCCCTGCATTGCTGGCCTGGAGCAGAGGGTGTTTTGGTCTCTGCTAGAAACATGTATCTCTTTCTGGCCTTCCTGAAATCCTGCACGCTCTTGTGCATCACCAAACACATCCATGGCAGGGCGTGCAGGCATTTGGGTCAGGTCTCCTTTGGGGCTGCTCTCCCTGAGGTCTGTACCACCCCTCTGCCCATAGGCAACATCCCTGGGAAGGATGTGGTGGGCTAGGAAGTATTTCTCTATGTGTCTTCAGTGCACAGATTAACACATGCTTGCAGGCTTTGCAGGTTTGGTTCTTTTCAAGAACAAAACCAGGCTTTCAGCTGGGCTGCCTGTCCCTGCTAACGACAGCCTGAGCCAGCCCTGCCTCTTCCCTTCTTCCCAGCCCGCTCCAAACCCAGACCACCACTGAAATCAACTGACTTTTCTTTGGGGGGAGTGGGAGCCCACGACCCTGGTGTGCTGCTTTTTACCTCCAGCCTCCCCACAACTGCTCCACCAGCCCCCTCCTCACACAGCAAAGCCCCCCAGGCCAGCACAATCCTTTTGATTTCCGCAAAACTGACGCAGTCTGCCCTGCTAATTTGATAAAAAACCCTGAATACAAATAAAGTCGATGTGTCTGTCGGTTTACTTAACAAATGGGGGGGGTGTTGCCCTCTGAGATGAGTGTTTACCCTGGGGGTTGCAGCGCTGGGTCTGTGCAGGTGAAATGTTCCTGGACCAAAGTCCAGCCTGGACAGTCAGCTGCAGGCAGGAATCCAGCACATGGGACAACAAACATGTTATGCCAGCAGGTGAGCTGGAGCTGCATTCCTGAGTGTTTGTGCCTGCTGTGGGTGTCTCTGGGATGGAGGGGCCCATGGGGGAGCTGCCCAGTGGCCCCTTCTCTTAATTAAAACAAATGCACAGTTAGGCTTTATCAGGCTCAGTGTTAATTATCACACAGGGATAAATTCACTTATTTTAGAGCTGCCTCTTCTCTGTACTTGCTCAGCATATTTTGTAGTCAGTCTTGTACTTGGCTCCTTTTGCACTGATTCCCACCCTGTTCATGGAAGTGCTGGGTAAGAGGGACCTCAGGAGGGCTCTGGTCTGGTCTCTGAGCTGTTGCCAGGGTTGGTTTGGCTCAGCTATGTCTTGGTCTGGAAATCTCAAAGGACAGAGCCTCCTTGGCCTTTCAGGCAGCCTCACTGCCTTGCACCAACCCTCCAGGAGAACCTTTCCTGATGTTGACCCTGAACCTCTCCAGGGGCAGCCCATGGCCCCTTGGCACGTCCCTGGCACCGCAGGACGAGGGGCTCTGCTCTTCCAGCCTCGCCAGCCCACCCTGCCTGGGTTCCACCTCTGGAGTAGTTGGAGCGAGGCAGCCTGGTAGGTCTGGGGGTTGCTACTGAGATGTGCATTTTCCCAAAGAAATACATATTTTTCCGTAAAAACAAACAGTGCTGGCCCGGGTCAGTCCTGGGGTCTGCTCAGTCCCTTCCTCACGGGTAGGAGGCTGCAGATGTCCCACGGCTCGGAAATGAAACCTGCCCCGAGAGGAAATGCCTTCCTGGTGCCCAGCTGGGGAAGTCTGAACTTTTCTGTCCTTTTTTAAAACATTTGCTTTTTAAAATGTGACATATCCACCATTCCAGCTGAAGTCAGAGTGGTGACTGCTGCTGGGAAATGGGGTTTGGATCTGAACATTTCCTCTGTGAGCTTGGGAGGGGTGGTGGATCTTATCTCCCTTCAGTCTCCCTTGGCAACATCTATTTACATGGCTGTACAAGCTGCTGAAATAGTTACTTCACCCTAGTCTTTTGTTTTGTTTCATTGGAAACCAATATTTTGGCCATGTCAAGGCTTGAATTCTTTTGTGGCATGTTTAATCCAGGTTTGATGGCTTGCTCTGGTCCCAGAGGTAGAAAACTGAGTAGAAATAAATACAGGGAAAGAACTGATGGGTTGTAAGAGAAACTGGGGTGGGGAAAAAAACCGCTGAAGTATCACCAATTTGGCAGAAAGCCTATACATATATATATAAATTTTTTTTTTATATGGTTCATGAGACTTCATGAATCTCTATTTGAAAAGGAGGGAGATAGTTTCAAAGCCTGTGGTGGTATGGTGAGACCATTAAGGAAGTTCTCATTGACTGAAAGATTTGGGGTTTCTGTGCACAGCTGACAGGGATTAGTCCATCCTGCAGGCTGGGGATGTTCCTGTTTCTGAATTTTTCCTCCTGGCTGATGGCAGCAGCATGGGACGGTTTCGATGGGTGTTGTCTCCTTCAACCTGCAGTGATGGGGACCTCACTGGTGGTGCTGGCCTGTGGGCTGGCTTCTGGTGTCCACACCTCTCTCACATCTGTGTTTTGTATGCTAACTACACACTCACCCTTACACAGTCCCAGCCTGGAGGGAGGCTGCTTCCCTGGGGGTGATGGTCTTGGATTGTGTCTATGGATCTACCTCCTGCTGGGTCTCCCACCTGTCCCTGCACCTCCAAGCCCTGTTCTTTGAGTGCCTCTTTTCCTTCCCAGCTGCTCTGTCTTGTCTGTTTTGACCATAAGTTCTCTGGACAAGGAGCTTTTGATGGAAAAGGAAGGTTATGGTCCTATTTGTGCTTGAAGTTGCTGCTATTTTAACCAACCAAAGCAGAATTTCTGCTGTAGCTGAGCAGCCTTCACCTAAATATGGGAGCCTGAAGAAGAATTTCACTTACTGCCTTATCAGCCTTATCTGCTTCTCCCCTGAAGCCAAAGCAGTGACGAGTGTTTTCTTCTCATTTATCTGTGTACCTGCCTTAGCAATTGGCCAGAAGAGATGGGGGATACTGTAGATCTCTAAACAAATCACTTTCTTCTGATGTAAGTTACTAAGTTATATAAGGAATTGATTTTACCAGATTGCTTATCAGCCTGGATGGAGCACTGCTGCTCCCGTTGGAATGTTCACACGCAGATCTAAGCAGGATCTCTTGGAAAGCTGTTATCTGGGTTTGATTTCTAAAGAAGATAGGCATTATCCGCACAAAATAAATATTTTTTGCCCTGTAACCCCTGGTGACATTACACACGGGCCTCCCAAACTAAAGCCAGACAAAGGGCCAGTTTGCATTTGCCTCCCAGGCTGGGCTGTGCAGGCAGCAGTGCCTGGATCTGTGAGCACACAGGTCCTGCTGGGCTGCTCAAACCTGCCTTAGAAGGTGCCTCATTCCTTGATGCTGCTCTGCTGTCTCCCTTGAGCTCCCCATGTGCTCCCAGCCCTCATCCCATCCAGCAGGTGGTTATCTTCTCTGCCTTCCCTCCTCATCCCACTTGGCAAGTGGTTATCTTCCTTTCCTTCCCCCAGGCCCATATGGAGGCAGCCCCAGGACGTTATATACCACAGCACAGGAAAGTTTCTCCTCTTCCTCATATTCCTCTTCCCACTGGTGCTAAGGGGCTGGGGGAGAGAGTCTAACCCTCATCCCAGGGGGACTCACATCACACCTTCACGGTCACTGTCTTGTGTCTGGCAGCACATCATTGGCAGTGACACAGGATAACTTGGCTTAAATAATAGATTACAAGAGCTGATCTCACTGTGCAGATCATTTTGCTGGCTTTGTAAAGTTAATCAGTTTACATGTTGCCATTAGGTCAGGGAAGCTCCATTTACCTTAAATAATTAATCAAGATCAATTAAACACAGGGTAATTGTGAAGAAGAGCAAAAGACAGAATGACCCTCATTTTTTCCCATTCTTTATCATGTTTAGACAACCCAGAGAATTGCACATATTGCAGAGGTTGGGCAGTGGAAGAGTAACTTACATTTATGTTTGTGATGACAGCTCTATCCTGAAGGTTTGACCTAATTACTACGTCTTGTCTCGACTTCTGTCTGGGAGTTATTGTTGCTGTCACAGTGCAAACACAGCTAATGAAAACAGCCAGTGGTTCCATTAAAATATCAGTGTGGTGAGATGGCTCTGCTGGGCAAGTGCAAATGAATGTTTCTGTATTTCTGAATTTTTTTGCTGACTGTCTTATCAAATGCACCATCCAAACAAATACTTGTTAGAACTCCTGGGGGATAATTTCCAAAGAATAAACATCTTGAAAATAATTCTATAATGTATTTGATAATCATTAAAATGCCAGTAGAAACAACAGAGGACTGGGTGCCTGGCAAAGTTGGATGAAGGAGCAGCATGGCAGGCCAGAAAGCAAGTGTACAGCATCTCCCATAATAGGGAACTGAAATGCCTCTTATGTAGGAGAATTTTACAGGTGTTGAGAGCTTTGGCCATTTTAGCTGATCTTGGAGCTGCTTGGAGGTAACTTACAGTACTTTACACAGATGTTTCTTGGGCTCTTTATTGCATAAATAAGTTGGAAGAACATAGTAGCAGGCAATACAAAATTTAGCAGAAAGGGGCACAGTGTGTCCCAGTGGCACAACTTCAGACAGGCCCTTTGGGAGTGGGTCTAGAGGGACGATGCAGGATGTTCCTGGAAGGAGCCCGTTTCCTTCCCTTCCACTGAGTTACAAAACTTGTTTTTCCATTCTGAGAATCATCAGCACAAAAGGACCATAAAGAGTTTTAAGAGGACTTTCTTTGGCTCACTTGTTAGGAAGCTCTTTGCAGTGAACTGGTAAATACCTGCTGCTGTCTGGCTGGGCTCCTCCCAGAGCTGGGGTAGGATCAGGTGAGGTGTGTTTCCAATCCTCTTACCTGGTATAAGAATTACTTTAGTATGTTAATCTGTCTGTCCCTAACTTCCAGGAAGATCAGCAAGTCCCTCAGCCATGGGGACTTCATGATTTTAAAGGTCTTATCCGAGCTTGATGATTCTATGGCAGGCTTTGAGAGTAACACAGACTTGCAAGATAATGTAAAATGGGGTCTTTTTTTCCAAAATGGGAGACTCATATCCCAAAGAAGTGAAAGCAAATAGTTTCTTGCTCAGAGGGATAAACAGGCTAGACATGAATTACTGCTGTGCAACAATCTCTTCTGCTATACCCTTCATTCTCATGGAGCCTGTCTGCTTGTGATCTGTTGTGACAGCTTTGCTTACTCTTTGTCTTCAGAAATGGCACTTGTATCATCTATAGATGTATCCATAGAAATTATAAAAAGAATTCTGCAGTAATAGCTCACTCTTGTTTTTTGCTTCTGATGGGGAAATTGCAGATGGTGTTTCTGGCTGTAATTCCTAGAGATCAACATGTTAATGAAGTAGCCAATGAACTTTGGGTTGGGTGTTGCAATGTCCTTGAGATGCAGTACTTATCTGGATTACTTTTCAGAGGACCCATGTCCTGTCTGCTCCACAGGGAGGTTCATAGAACAGTCTGTAAATACTCAGCAATGCACACACTGGATTTTGTTTTAATTTATAACCTACCCCAAGTCACAGTACACTGCTAACTAGTTGTTGATCTGGTGCCTGCTGTACTGACATAACCCGTGGGCAATGTATGCTGAGTATTTCTCCAGGCAAATGTGGTTCCCCTTCAGTTTAAATCCCCCTTCCCAGCAGCAAAGCACAGTGGTCTAATACGCTCAAGATCTGGAAATATTTATGCTACAAGGACTCCTAGGCTAACGTTGAGGGGGATATTGTGTGTCCCTGTGTCGTGTTCACTGTGCCACAGCAGCAGGCCCCGAATTTCAGTGATGTCAGTATCAGGAGGGATCCAGTTCTGCACACAGGCAGGCTGCAAACCTTCTGTTAACAACACAACCTCCAGCCACCAAAATCATTGACCTACTTCGTGCAGAGGGGTTGCACTCCTGCTCTTAGGTGCTTTGGAGGTTTAGTGATAAGGGAGTACTTAGCACTGTGAGCAGAAGATTGGGGGAGGAGAACTGGCAGCAGTGGGAGCCCTGGGTGCCAGCAAAGAGTTAACTTGCACCACTGGTTGCATGACAGCCCCCAGCTGTCTGTGCCTTCCCCTCCAGCGCTTTTCTCCATTATTTCATCAAAGCAACAGACATGGTTTTAATTTTCCATGACTTGCTTATGAAATACGATCCTTGCTGTAATAAAGAAATGATTTGGTTTGTAATGGATACATAAGAAATCAATTTCCTATTTTTAAATTAGGTGGGATTAACAATGAAGCAAACAATAAGCAGAGCAACAGGGGGAGAAGAAGGATGGGAGAAAGACCTGGCAGCCCCCAGACAGGGCTGACTGCACTTGGACATGTTACACTGCATTTGTTAATGGCTTCACCAAGGCAGTCACAGTTGTAGTGTTTCTTCCAATGTATATTCAGTTTATGCTTTAAAAGCATGATGTTGGGAAGATTGCTGAAGATTCATGACTTTCCTTCTGCCTAGCGGTGACATTTAGGGTGCAACGTGGTTTCTGTTCAAATTCATAGTTCAAAAAACCCAGCACCATTACAAATGTCTTGGGAACTGATGCCCTCTCTGGCTTTCCTGCTGTGTCTGCAGCAGGGACAGCATCCAGCAAACACATTCACCTGGACCAGGAGGTTGGGAGCTGCTCTCCAGCAACTGGAACAGAAGCTTCCACCTTCTACTGTCTAAGGGTGTAGCTATATGTGAGAGCTGCTTGTTTGGAGATACAGCAGCAGTTTGACACAGCCTGCAGGGAGTTTTCTAGCTGTCATTGCTAGAAACCATCTGGTCCCCCTCCTTTACCTTCCTCCTACAGCACTGAGCAGTGCTGCTTGGGGACCCCCAGGCCAGACAGTTGTCAGCAGTCCCACAGCCCTGTACAAGACTAATCAGTGCAGTCACCTTCCTGGCAGCTCTGTGCACTGTATCGCTGAAATAAAAGCACTTTCCAGTCGTGGCTGTAGTAAATACTCCCAGTGCCTGGTAATCCTGTGCTGGTGTGCCATGTACTCCGCCTGTCCTGGTGGAGTAGTTCATCTGGTGAGGTCCACTGGAGGGACAGGGATTAGCCTTTAGACCCTGGAGATGCCCTGTGTGTGGGTGTTGGTTTTTTTCCCCTGCTTTCCCTGGGAGATTCTCCTCCTGTGTGGCACAGAGTGTTTGTGTCGGGGGCCCGGTGCGGGCTGCGTGCTGCCGAGGCACTGAATCCGCTCCAGGACACAATTCCTTGAAGCCACAGGCGTCTCAGAAGGCAGGTTGCCCTTTAGACCTTGGACTGCAGACGGCTGATCCAGGTTCCCCTGCCAAGCCGCAGTGAGCAGTGCCAGCGTGTTTTTGTGCCGCTAACAGATGTGCTGTGACTCGGCCTCCCCCTGCACGCACACGGCGCGTGCTCTGCAGTGCGGGAGCTCAGGGATCACTCTGCCTGTGGAACTGTCTCACTTGGAAGTTTCGGAGGTGGGGAGCGGTGTGTTTGTGGGACTGGGGGTACCAAGCCTGTCCCAGTCTGTCCCGCTCAGCAAATCAGTCTGGACTTGCTAAAGCTGCTCTTCTGGTGCCAGCGACTCCTCCTGGCCCAGCTCCACGCTTGTGCTAAGTGGCTTTGGAGCTGCCCCAGGGGTCTGTCACGGGTTGGAATTAGAGTTGCATTTGGCTGGCTGGTCTGTCTTCCCTTCCTGGATGCTATTGCTTTTTTTAGCTTATCTCTGTTCTGCATGGGTTTGTGAGTTCCTGCTGAAGTCTCTAACAAGATTTGTATGGTGGCTTCTTTTTCCTCCAAGCAATCATAATTTGGCCAGAAATAAATGTCTGCAAAAATCTTTTTAAAGTCTCTCCTTCGTGTAGGTTTCAGCAGCCTTCTTGAGAGACAAGCCATAAAAACTGATGGGACTTTTGGAAATGGTTGGTGGGACTTCTAGGACTGGGCAGAAGTCCAAACAATTTCTTGTAATCTTCTCCACATAGATCTGTTATTGCTGGGGCAGGTAGCAGATGCATTATCACTACTAATCTCTTTCAAGGGTGGAAGGGTGCTGGAGTGTAGATAACTATGATGAAACAGAGCCAGATTTCTGTCTTTATGGAATAAAGACCAAGAAAACTCCATGGAATCTGAGGCCTGTTTCTACTTACTAGTGTCAGAAGGCCATTGTTTTTGTATTCTAAGACCATGAGTCCACCTGCAGCTCTCAAACAGCCTCCCCCTCCCTTTCCCAACAACTCTCCTAGTTAAATTTATAGTTGGACGGGTCTGTTTTTTGTTCTACTGGCTACCTCTGGAGCCTCAAATAACTGTTGGTAGTGTCCCTTTGAAGGCAAAACCAGACCAAAAGTACAAAACTAAACCCCATCAAAAACCCCACAGATTCTTTTTGTCATCACTAAAGCCAGTGAGAGCTCTGCCACCCAGCTCCACTGTCACATTCACATGGCTCTTCATGGAGTTGCTATTTAGCATCAAGGCAATCCAGTGACTGAGGGGGAGCAAAAGTTCAGGCACTCTTGCCTTAGCCTGGGCATACTTGTGTGAGCTGCAGGAAGAGGAACAAGGGAGTCAAATTGCCCAGTGAAGGTCAGTGCAATACACTGCCACCTCCAGAAGCTTCACTTGGATCTTGCCACCCTTCTGGTTTCTGCCAGCAGGAATGACTCCGGGGGGAGTTGTACCACTCAGTGGTGCCAGATCATACAAACTCACCCCATTTCTGCAGCGTTACTAGATACTGGTGGTGATGTTCACCCCGTGGGTGGGAATTTATCTCCATGCCCCTTGCAAGCCAGGCTCTGTTGGCTTCCCAGCCAGCTGAACTGGCATCATCCTGTAGCTTTAGGTTTCACTCCCTTTCCAGCCTCAGTTAAATTTAAAGCCGCTATTCATAGCTGCTCTCAGGATCTGGAGCTCCAGAACACCACGGGAAGTTTCTCATCTGTTCAGGAAGACAAATATAGTGATGGTTTCCGGTGGGTAAGAGGAGGGTTTGTTGTGCTCCTCACATTCATAGCTGAGACGGCATTTGTGCGCACACGCCGGTGCTGTGCCAGCCTCCTCCGTGGTGCCAGCCCCTTGCTAGGATTTCACTGATGAGTTGAGAAGGAGGAAGAGTTCAGATTAGTTTAAAGCCCTCAAATCTATACAAAGCAGGGGTAGGATCTATTTACTGTGAGCCCAGAAGCTATTTTCCGTGGAGGATGAGCTTAGTTTGTTCTGGAGAACAGCTGTTTATCAGGATCAAATTTCTGGGAAGGACCATTCCTTGGCCATCTCAACCTGGGAAATGGTGTTGTGATGCTTTACAAGAAAAAGAGCAAAAACTAGTTGCTTGGTTCAAAAAAAAGAACAACAACCAAAAAAATGAAATGCAGCATGGGATTTTTTTTTAGCTGAATAAAAGCCCTTGAGGCTGCGTAAATAACAGTAAAAAAACTTTGATATGTTCCTTTGGGAGGATTAAAACAGATGTTTTTCTCTTTTTCAATGGCTAGTATCTGACATGTCCAAAGAAGACACAAAGAACATTTCTGGGATGTGTGTTAGAAATAGTTCTGCTAGAAGCTTATGGGCTTGAAGGAAAGCTGAAGGCAAATAATTTCAGAACCTATATCTGGCCAAGCTCAGGCTGGAGAAAAGCCACAGCAAGTCCAGTAATACCCATGTGAGGAGGAGCAAAATGAATTCCAAGGTGACCAATGTCACTGATGGCAATGAGGGCAGCATAAAGCCCTTCATGCTGGGTGGGGACAGCTCAGAGGTCTTTGCATGGCCTCTTACAGCAAAGGCACCATAACAACACTTGTGTTTGCAAGAATCAGACACAGCCTGAATTTTGAATAATAATATATGTGGATTTCTGCAATTTGCTCACAAAATCCTTCTCTGGTAAAGTTATATCCCTGGTGGCTGCAGAATGCAGTAAAGGCATACAACAGCAATTTTTTTTTTTCCTTTCTCACTTTTCCCACCTTGCTGTTTTGCATATGGACTCACAGATGGGGCAGGACATGGTTTGGAATCTCGGTGAGTGGGGTTTGCCAACACCCATTTGACCAACTTGCCCTTTTGTAGCACTGAGGTTAAACCACTGCCAGAAATGTCCTCCGTGATCACCACTAATGGTTACTAATTTGGAATTTGGAGCGCTTTGCTTTGCTATCCATAAGCAGCATTTCCATAGTCTTCCAGCCAGGTACATCTCTAGTTATGATAATTGTCTTTCAGTTAGGGAGCTGACTGACTATATTGCCGCAAGTATGAAATAAATCATGTTACTATGGTAGCCAAGGTTTTTGGAAAACAGCATTTCCCATAGCACAAATGCTATTTCTCTGAATTTTACTTCTTTTCCAGAAAATAGCCCTATCATGACAAAACTGTGAGAGGTTTGAGGTTGGGTCTCACTTTACTCCAACAAGAGTTCTGCAGCAAGCTGGATGTTGCTTTCCAGTTTTATTTATTTATTTGGCTTAACCTTCATCATGTTGACAGAATACAGGTGTGTGGATATCTTATATACTCAAGCTAATTACTGCTGAGACTGACATCTGAGAAAGGGATTTGAAGGAACAAGACAAAACACAGTCAAAACTTGACCTTGAAACATGAGAAATGAGTACAAAGGTTGGTATCAGGCTTGGAAGCTTCTCAACCTGTGCAAGGATAGGACCAAGGTCTAGATCTGAGCTCTGTGCTAATTTATCTGTGCTAATAGGAGTACTTGGCACTGAGGCCAGATTTTTTGCCTGAGGGAATGTGCTAAATCTAAGGGAGTTGAGCACAGCCTTCCTTGGATGTGGTGCATCCATCACAGTGTTGTCTTGTTCAGTGAATCATGGCATAAACAAGGTACCAGAGATTGTATCCTCAATATCATTAATGGTTAAACTGTGATTTTAATTTTGTCTCTCTTCTTTTCAGCCACTGGTACATCCACAAGTGTTTTAACAAAGTATTTTGTTTCTCGCTTCCCAGAATACCAAGTGCATTTCATAACACAGCTGTTGCAAATGTTATGGCTCCGTGCACTTCATGTGTTAGTCTTGCCTGTGCTTCCCTTCCCTGAATCACATTTAATAGGCCAAGTTTTATATTTCTCTACTAATTTGTTGAAATTTATTGCATTTGTTGCCTTCCCCTCTTTCTTTTGAAAATCAGGGGAACTTCCAAATTTCAATTTAAAAGCATTTTGTTTTTATGGAGCATAGTATTTGTTGGAGGGAGAGAGGTTGAGATCATAATCTGGCACAGTTGACTAAGTTTCTAAATTTTAAACCACTGCCTTCTCTCTTTTTAAACATTTTCTCTGCCAATACTAAACATTTTGATCATTTAAAATGTAAATTGTACTCCCCATAGATGCTGATGGGTTGAGGATATATTTACATACAAAGGAGCTGTTGAATGACTCACACAAAAAAAGTCATTTTCTCGTTCTCATTTTTAACAGTACAGCAGGTTTTTTCCCCCCATTTTCTGGTTTCCGGAATGATTTGCATCCCCGTCAGTCTCTGAGCAATGTTTGAAAAGGTGCATGTGGTTAAAATGTGCAGAGTGGGAGAACCACAAATGGTTTAAATATTTTTGCCAGAAGAGCTCGTGACAGGCACTGTCCACGAGTTGGAAAGAATACACAGAGGAAAACCCAGGGGCAGGGGTGCTCAAGAAAAGGAAAGTTCCCCAGTCTCTTGGGGTGAGGAGGAGACAGCAATGGTTTAGTACAAATATGAAATCCAGTGTTTTGGGCTGGGTCTGATGTTCTCAAGACAGTTGGCACCTTATGAAGTCTTGCTGGATGTGTGCTGTATGATCACCTTGATGGTTCCTTTCTCCTCATGGAGCAGCATTTTATGGGACAAGTGTCACTTGGTTTTCCCATGTCCATATGCCTGCTGGGCTTGGGCCTCTGGCACAGATTCCCCTGGCAGGAAGTACAAGTCGTTTCTTTGGAACAGTCGTCAGAGCCTGGGTGTGTTGGAGAAGGCAGAACAGCACCCTGGAGCTGCTTAGAGAGCTCTGGAAAGCCCTGAGCTTCTGTACATCCCCTGGGCAGCATTTCAAATTGTGCTTGGAACACGTTTGCACTGCTCAGGGATCCTTTCCTGAGGCCTATAGGAAACTCTGAGACTGTAACTGGCCAAAACTCTCTGATATTAGCATGATAATTTTCTTAGATCTCCTTGTTCTTCCTTAGACTTACCCAAATACCAGTCCAATACTGTCATACGAGTTGGGAACGGCCCAAGCTTTTCCTCAGTTTTTTATAGAATTACTTCATTAACAACTTTATTTTATACACTTGATAGTAGTCCTTGAATCTGAGGAGTGCGTGTTCCAGTCTCCCTTTGCTCATTTCTTCTGACTTATTTACTGTCTTCCATCTTAATTTTCTTTTAATTTGGCACCCTCTCAAGAGTATAAATGCTAAAGATGACCCTGTAGGAGACCCAGATCCATGCAGATGTGGTTTTTGAACACAACTGATGATCATCTCTACAGAGGCCGCTCCACTCTCCTCCACTTCTCTCAGAGTTTTCTCTTGTCTGCTCTTTGTGTGTCCTACTTATTGACTTGCACTGAATTATTCACTTCAGAATTGATAATATTTGTGTTCAGTCTTAAACACAGAGTCAGGAGGTAGTTACAGCCTTTTCAGACTATGTGACCTCTCCTAGCAAACCTTGAAGGGCATCTGTTGACCAGCCTTGGTACTGTTTGCTTTGCAAGGAAGTAGGGGCTGTAAAAAGGCTTATTACACAATGTAAGTGATTTTCTTTTTGCTAAGCAAATATTTGCCTTATGTTTTGGGAGATCAAGCATTCAAAGTGAAAAAGCAGGATACCTGCCAGGGATGTGGGAAGCACATAAATGACACCTTTAATTGGGAGAATATGGGATGGTTTTAGTGTCTTGGATCTACAAGGAAGCCAGCACAGGCTCCTACCCTGATTTTCATTGAGCTCTAAGGCTTTAGGCGTCTCAACAAATCCAGAAAACTCTTCCCAAACTGTCTTTACTTCAACAGCTGCACTAGTTACTCTTGCAAAAGCCAAGGTGCTGTGGAACAGAGACAAATCCCATGACTTTAACAAATGAGCAAGGTCCTATTATGGGGCTTTCCTAGAGGGTGGTTTATTTTATAAATGCCTGAACTAACTAACAATGCCCAGTTATGGAGAGTACGTCACCAGCTGGATGACTGCTCACAGCTGGTATCATAATTTCTGGATCATTCCTTTGGCTTAAATTAAAGTTGCAAAGACAGCATGTGGCTTAAACTAGTTGGCTTAGGAGCAGCAGATCAACTCTAGTCAACATCTAATTTCCACATGTGAACTTCTCCCTGTGCTGAGGTATTTACAGGAGGTTCAATTTATATGCATGTAGTTTATAAAGAACAAGAATACTGGAAATGAGATCATATTTTGTATAAACATTTATTTTATAGTTTAAGAACAAGCCATTCAAAACATCTGGAAATCACAGGAACATGAGTAATATATAATAGCAATATCTTAAATATGCATTAGTAATATAAAGTCATCTTTCACTCTGATAGAAGTTACAACTTCATTTTTCTAAAAAATATTTAAGCCATGAAATATGTTTAGGCAATACATATATACAGCATCTAATTTTTTCTTTCTTTCCTGTAGAGTCTGAGACTCCTGAGGATTCTATGATGGAAACAATGTGCTACAGCTTGAAGGCTGCATGGGTTTGGATTGTATCTGCAGAACCAGGCAAATAATTTACACACATCATGGCTCTATGTGCATGTAAGTGACAGATCAGGGGTTTGAAGACCCTGTGCACATCCATTCCCACAGCTGCTCACCTATTCACAACAACCGATGCAGTTATAAATCATTAGGTCTGGAGTTACTTCTAGAATGTCTGTACCTATATTCTAACTAAGCTATGACCTACTTTCATTATAACCCCCTGCCCATCAGTGTGCTGTTATGCTTCTTGGTGATTTGGTAAAATGTGTTCGCCCTGTCTTACTGTGTGCGAATTGATAAATAATTGTAGCTTTGATCAGCTTACAGCTGTTTTATCCTCATCTCTAAGGCAAGCAATTCCCTTTCTATTTCATAGGGAAGGTCAGCATTAACTTGCACTTCAAAGTATTGTTTGATTTCTTCTACCTCCTTTTCCCAGAACTCCTTTGAGATATCAAACAGTTCGGTCAAGTTGACATCTTTCAAACCCTTCAAGTTCAAAGCACTGTCAGTAGGGATGTAACCTATGGCAGTTGGTTTGGCAGAGGCCTTCCCTTCAATTCTGTTGAACATCCACTCCAGCACACGGGAATTCTCTCCGAAGCCAGGCCACAGGAATTTCCCTTGGCTGTCTTTCCGGAACCAGTTGACATGAAAGATCCTTGGTAGTTTTGCAGCTGGACGCTGTGCCATGCTCAGCCAGTGGGCCAAGTACTTGCCAAAGTTGTAGCCAAAGAAAGGCCTCATGGCAAATGGATCGTGCATAATGATTTTGCCTGTTCAACACACAAATGGAGAACGTAAGGGAATAAATAGCACATTCCTTCTAAAGCACAGAGTCAGATCATCCCAGGGTTTAATACCCACAGTCCCTTCACCACCCTCCTGCACTGAACCAGAGAGCTTTAAGAAACAATACAGGCATTATCCTTGATGTACAAAAAAGGGTACAAATTAAATTAATTTTTGTAATCAGTGGAAATTAAATTTCTCAAATCTCAGGTCAAGCAGCTTAAATGAAGATCCTCAAGAGCTGGCTTTCATCATTCGTGTATTTATGTTGAGCTCTAGCAGAAGAGAAAATTTAAGTTTATTTATCCCAGACTGTAACAAGAACTCTCTATCAAGGCTTCTGGCAACCCTGTGCCTGTATCCTGTCCTGTATGCTTGCCACCTAAAGGATTATTTTGCTTAATTTCACTTTTACAGAGAATTTGGCTTTTAATTCCAGCACAAATATTTTCTATTGTGAAAATGCACAGGCTGCAAAATTAGCTGCCAAGACTGAAATGTGAAAGAGAAAGGGGGGGAGAACAGAGCAGGCACTCCAGAGGGCACTGCTTTTAATACAGGTAGGCAGATTAAATTTTGATTTACCTTTGTGCTCAGCAGCTGCTGTTGCTTCAGATCTCATAGATGCTCCTACAAATACTCCATGCTTCCAGTTAAAGGCCTCATATACAAGAGGCACACCTGTAAAGAGCAAAATCACTTCAGTAATTAGAAGTCCAGAAACATTTTTACAACAGGTTTTGCTACCTGAGATACTGCTGAATGCACGTTACTGGATAATGTATTCTATTTTTTCCTGTTTTTTTAATCAGTTCATTTCCTGCTCTCCTACAGAAAAGTTTATATCAATGTTTTCAATGTTTAGTTGCTCAGTGTGCGATATCTGGGACATCAGAACCTCCAGCAGATTTTAGTGGAAATAGAATCTGGTCCTGTGGTCATGATATTAGACTCAGACCTAGCATTACTTCTATTTCTTTTCCAACTTCAGGTGATCTTTAACAGAACAAGTTATTTTACTTCCTTTTCTGTAAACCATCTAAAACTGGTTCATTTCTCTAACCATCTCCTATCTGAACTAGTTAAACCATAAGCAAACTGGGACCAGTATAGCAATTTGCTATGTGTCTATTACCCAGGTTGTGGGTCCTGATCTCTCTCCAGCCCTTTATTATTATTATTAACTATTTTGTGTTAACAACAAACAACTCAGACACTGAAATATCAGTGGCTGGAAGCATATGTGCCAAAGGCTAACATGGAGGAGTTGGACAAAAGCTGTGTCTATGTCCAGTTGCACCTCAACCCTTCTGTGGTCAGCACTTCAGCTTTGAAATGTGGCTGCTGCATCTCTTACCAGCAGGTCTGCGGCCTCCAAAGATGATGCCTTCGATGGGCACACCTTCAGGTGATTCCCATGCAGGGTCCATGATGGGGCACTGCTTGGCTGGAGAGCAGAACCTCGAGTTGGGATGAGCACAAGGTTCCCCTGCACAGAATACAATAAATACGAAGGTCATAATGGCAGAATTAACTTGAATTCAGCAGAGAAAGCCAAGAGAGACTGTGATGAGGGCCAGGTTACCGTTATCTGGGGTCCAATCCTTGTTTTTCCATGAAGTCACTGTTACTCCAGGTGGCAATGGCTCGTCAATGCCTTCCCAGTAGACACCTCCATCACTGGTTTCTGCTACATTGGTAAAGATGGTGTTCTTGAATATGGTTTTGATAGCGTTGGGGTTTGTTTTGACTGAGGTTCCAGGGGCGACACCAAAAAAGCCATTTTCTGGATTGATTGCCCTCAAGTTGCCTGGAAGTTAAATGACAAAATATAAGTAAATCATACTGATTTAATCTTATCCGGAGTTTTGTAGCATGTCTTACTGCACCCAAAAGCAACCTGTACTGGGCTGTAAAACATTCCAGATTTCCATACCTTGCTCATCAAATTTCATCCAGGCAATATCATCACCCACACACTCGATTTTCCACCCCGGCAGGCTTGGGTTCATCATGGCCAAGTTAGTTTTTCCACATGCACTAGGGAATGCTGCAGCAAAATACTTCTTTTTACCTTCTGGATTGGTAATTCCCAGGATCTGTTGAAAAATTAATGCAACTGTTAAACATGGTCTTTTTTCTTGCACTTTTCATTTTGAAAGTTGTCTCCCAGCAAGTGGTAATGATAAAATATTTAATTACACAAATTTGTTCCCACAGAAGAAGCACCACATAATATAGTTGATAAATAACTCAAGCTGCTTTTTTTAAATCAGTCTTCTTGCCGTTAGAGTATCTGTAAGGAGTTCTTATACTTTTTAAAAGATGTTAGGCACGTATATACCTCAAACATTTATCTTTATTTTGCTGATTAAAGATACACAGACCACAAATAGCTGTGTTTCTCTGCAGAGACAGATGAAAACCAGGCAGTATTCTTTTGGCTGCCCAAGTAGAGTGAAGTGTGCACTTTGTGCACAGATACTTCTGCTCTTCTCAGAGTCCACAGATATTTTTTCTGAGATTGTTCTTTTGTAAATTTGGAAATTCTTTTTTTCTGTGGCATTTTGCAGTAGTAGAATGTTTAAATGACAGCAGAAAGTAAAGGCAGGAAGGGTACATGGCAGAACTCATTTAGAAAATCTGATATTTGCAGGGTTTTGAGCACATAGACCATTTACAAAATGAAAGACAATTTTGAAAACTTGCATATATCTTTTGCTATTAGACTTGTGGATGCCCAGTGATAACGATTAGGCTCTGCTCAAGTACATGTGTCTACCCAAAAGTAGCCACTGTCAGAAGTTCCAAATCTTTCTTGGTTTATATTACAGGTACTGTTTTAAAATGTCTAGTACTTGGCCTGGCAAGCAGTTTTCTATTCCTCATCAGCCTGGCATGCGATAGACTCATATCTAACGTTACAGGACTATCCAGATGAGACTAATTTCACAGCGAGATGTGATGTGTTTGTGTGGAGCTAATTTTGGGCTTAAGGGCTGTTCAACCATACGTGATTTAGTGGCTCTTACCAGCATGTGCTCAGCGAGCCAGCCCTCCTCTTTGGCGAGCCTGCTGGCGATCCGGAGAGCAAAGCATTTCTTGCCCAGTAAGGAGTTTCCTCCGTAGCCGCTGCCAAACGAAACGATCTCCCTGCGATCCGGGAGATGAGCAATCAGCGTTAACTCCGGGTTGCACGGCCAGTTGTTGATTAATGGTTCTGCAGAACAGAATGTTTTACTCATGAATGCAGCAATTTCCATGCCTGATCATACTGTTGTTTCATCAGCATTGGGCCTCTGACAGCAACCCATACCAGATGCTTCAAAGGAAATCCCTGGTAACTACCATAGATAATAATCTCCTTTCCATGAAACTCTCAGTGAGCTTTGACTCCTTTAATTGAATTTTGAACCTAGTGCTGCTGTGCAAATCAGCCTGATCTTGTTTGATAGTGAGGGTCTCCCATGTGCCGAGGACATGCAGTCAGCTCTAAAACACACCTTGGGAATTTCCAGGAGTGACAGTTTTTAATGGCTCTTACCTTTCAGTGGTAGAGGACATCCAACCGAGTGAAGGCATTTCACAAACTCCCCATTGCCCAGGGCTTTCAAAACATCTGTTCCCATCCGTGTCATGATCCTCATGCTGGCCACCACATAGGGTGAATCTGTCAGCTCGATCCCAATCTTGGACAGAGGAGACCCAATAGGCCCCATGCTGAAGGGGATGACGTACATCGTACGTCCTGGAAAATGAGGAGTAGCAAGATGTGGCAAAGAGCAAAACAAGGAACTTCTGTAATAATCTTCATTAACATGGAGGTTGTCTCTCACTCCTTTAAAAGGTGTTTGTCTTGTGAGTACTTCTGACAATGTTTAAAGAGCTGTAGCTTTCTGTTTGTCTAATTGTGTAGCAAGACTTTTTATCTTACATGCTGAAAGCAGCAGTTCAGGCAGATTGTCTAGCCAGGAGTAAAGGTGGGTGGAGGCCAAGTTCTCTGCTGGTGTAAACTGCTGAACCTGAAATTATTGCTGGGGATGGGGGGTCCCTCATTCTCATCTCACTTCCTATCTGCTGCTTAATTGCTGTGTGACTTCTTGAATAAAGTCAGCCAAATTTTCATACCTTACTCTGCCCCTCTTTAGGGAAGAAAAGAATACTGGAAAGAGACAGAGGACTATCCTTGCCCAGGTATTTGGGTCTATGATAAAGATGTGCATGAAACCAACATGGTGATTACGGGGGGTATAAACCTAAATATAAATATTCAGCTAAAATAATTCTTTAAAGATTACAGTAACTAATAATAGTTGTGTCTCTGCAATCCTAGAAATTCAGAGTTATTCATCTTTTTCTTGCCCACCTTGCATGCAGCCTGGGAACCTGGTGTTGAAGGCTTTCTCAAAATCTTCCTCAGACATCCAGCGACCCAGCTGGCTGGTTCCAGTTTTAGGTATCGGAGTGGTATCTCTCTGTTCCTGAGTGATGATGACAGTTTTGCTCTCAATTCTTGCCACATCTCTTGGATCAGTGAGAGCCAACCAGCTGCAATTCACCAAAACCCAGGAAATTAGACTTTAATTGTTGATGTAACACTTTTTACCCTTCCACGGGACCAGTTTAGGACAAAAGGGTACAATGCTTTGTAAGGCAAAACCGAAAGTAACAGAGCCAGTATAACAGCCAATCTCAAAAATCAGTCAGATGCATCCTCTCATACATATTGTTTTAAGACTTTCCAGTAGGAATAACAAATTATATGGCCTAGGAAATTCTGGTTACATGTTAATCCTCCTTTGCCTCTCATCTCAGCCTTACTCTCCGTTGCTAACTTTCAGGGAAAAGTTAATCTCACTTAATTCTCATTCTCATCAGTGTGAAGTTATTTTGTATGGGGACCACAAAATGATGCCTCAACCTCAGTGGATGCCAAGCAAAGTACTTTAAGTGTTGGTGTAAGTGCCAGTGGGATCAGAATCCTGCTTAGTGGGTTGGCGTAGTCCTTTAAGTTAGAGGCATCACAAAGGAAATACTGAATATAAGCATGATGATTAAAAGTGAAGGAGTTTATTAAAGGAGATTCTTTTTCCCCTCTAAAGAATATTTGCCCTCTATTTACAATAGAGAGGATTGTCTTACATTTTCACCTTTGTGCATCGAAATTTTCCACGAGTATAAAAATGTTCTAGTTGGGCTGTCATAACCATCATCACTACAGCTAAGCATATAATTAACAATGAATAATTTATCTGGTGAATCTTGCCCTTTTCTCTCCCAAATAGTCTGCAAACAGATTGCCAAATTCCTGCACTTAGTTATTAAAAAGTCTTTGCAGATTTCTTCCACGAAGATCCCTTGATCGGCATGTAATTCCTGAGTACGTACTTGTTGTTAATATTCTCCTTTCATGTTCAGTTAGCTGGGAGAAATGATGAAATATTTGAAAAAAGTATTTGCTGAATACATTAGAGTCAAAGCTCATCGGCATGATATGAATAATGCCTGTACTGAATAATATTTGAACACCCACAGACCTATTTGAATGCCGCAAAAAAGTATGTGATGAATAAACTAATTGACTAAAGTAGTAGAATTCTTCAAAAGAAGATTCGCTAAATAATATTTAGCCATTGCTAATGATTAGTTACATAATTCTCATGACATTATTTCAGTTCCCTGATGTAACTAATCAATAGAGACAATGTACAGTTGATAGTCCAATTGAATAATATGCTTTATGTTAATTTTTGGAGGAAAAAATTTGCTTTTCCTAATTTTACACCAATGTAAGCTACAGTGCCAAAATGTTCATGGAAGGCAAATACTGAAGAGTTATAAGGAGTTTTTAAAGTAAACAGGATGGGAAATGCATTTTACAATTCTGAGATGAGGCTACTTACCAGTTCTCATACTTGCTCAACTTCTTGATCATGCCTTGTTTTACCATGATGTCCAGAATTTTTTTGTTTTCTTCCTCCGAGCCATCGCAGATATGGATGTTCTCAGGCTGGCACAGCTTGGCATTAGTTTCAATGAAATCCCTTGCTTCTGGAGACAGGCTCTCCAAATCCCCCTGGACAACCTTGGGCATGACGTTCATCTCAGCTTTCAGCTGTGGGGGCATTATTGAAGCTGTAGTGGATCTTGTTGACAGCTTTGATCACACTGATCACAATCTAAAATCAAATATATTGGGTGTGTTAGCACATGCTCTAACCAGTGTCACAAAACCTTCATAACCAGGTTTAACACAAAGGTAGAATTCGTAATGGAGTTGATTGTGCTTTAAAATCAAGATAGGGAATCTGACTAATTGGGAATTTCAAGCTGCAAAAAATAGAGGCCATTCTACTTACTGTCTATGCAGGGTACAGTTGGATGTCAGAGAGGATTTGCTGTCCCTTTCAGTTGAGCCGTGTTGCTTGCCTTGGAGAGCTCTTGCAACCGCTGCTTTCCAAGGGCGCATCCTCCTTCCTTAAATATTCTTTGTGGTAGTGTCCATCCCACTAGTTGAGGTGAGGGAGGCTTGTCCGTTACATCACCACTGGATGTGTCTTGGGACAGTGCCACTGACATTGTCACCATGCAGAGTTGTCAACAAAGCAGCCCTGACGAGGTAATCATTTAACAGACTTGATTAATGAATGCTGGAAGCGGAGGTTCTTAGCCCCTGGGTTTGCTGTTTTGAAGCAGTTACAAAATTTAGCAGTTTAACCAAACTTTGGCCCAGTTGGACTTTCAAATCAAAAACGTCATAACTCCTCGGCGTGTGGGAAAGGTTGGGTACAAAGAGTTTCTGGAACCAGGAACACAAAGGTCACGCACGGAGGCAAAGTGCAGTTGGCACATTTTGCAGGCAGATGCTCACTAGTTGGCTGTGAAGTGGAGGCTCGTCCAAGGAGTGTTTACTCACCTTGGCAACATTGCCTGATCCATGTATAAAGTTCAACAGTGTGCACTGACAGGTCTGAATAGCCACTACATACACAAGGCCCAGAGGTCTTATTTTTGTCCATGAAATTCTAAAAAAAAAAAAATCCCAATATAAATCTAAATGTTGGGTTTCCTTCAGTGTGAGAGAGGAAGTTTTTGCTTACGCCTTGCTTTAGGCTCTTGCAAACTAAACAATTATTTTCTATTGCTACAAGCTCAGAAGAGGAAGAGCAGTGACTTCCTCAATAATTAACCTCCTCTTTCAAATATTATGTGTTATTTTACTGGGAGTTCTGTGGGGGCGAGGTCATAAAATATTAACACATCCTTGAATTAGTACTCAAAGAAAAGGCATAAAACTGCTCAGAAATGGGGCATGGAACACACACTGTGTTCTGTGTGTGCAATGCACTGTATGCATGTGTACATACACAGACACAAGTCCATATCTATATCAGTTCTGGCAGTATATGATACCAACAGCCACTATACTCTTATAATTCTTAGGGTTAGTGTGGCCTGAGACACAGAGCTCTTACCTCTCTTTCTGCCTGCCTGTCTTTAGCTTCCTCTATCCCATTTTAGACCATCGTGCCCACAAAGAAAGGCTGATCTTCCTGTCTTTTTTTTGTATTGATGGGTCTTTGACCATGAAAGCAAAATATTGTCAGCAGTGGTTCGCAGAACAGGAAATCTGGGAACCCCAGGTAGGTTTCTGGGAGTTCTTTAAAGCAACACAATTGATGTGAGTATCCTACATACAGGGTGTTCACAATGCTGCTCAGGGCTGTCAGTCAGATGTTTCCAGCAAGGCTCTCGTTGAAGCAGCCAGCAGGGACTTGCCAGCCCTGAAATGCCAGGCTGGCAGAGCAGCAGGGATCACGATTGTAGCTCAGCCTCCTGCCCTGCAAGCCTAAAATACTGCCGAACTGAACCTTCCCCTGCAGGAACGCCCCTCCCGGGACCGCATCATCTATCTCTCTTGCAAAGCCTTTTATTATGTTTTGTGAACAAGGGAAGAAAACAGTGAGGTAAGAGGGGCTGTCCTTGATGCACTGCAAGGCCAAACATTCCAAAAGGAAAACAAAAATCCGGTGAGATAAGAGGTGCTAAAGACTCTTCCAGATAGGGCTCTGCTCTAAGCAAAGGTAAAACCCAAAAACAATTTAATAATAACAGTGCTGGTGTTTGTCTTCAGAGTCCACATATGTGTCGCTGATGGAGCTGATCAGAAATATTTCAGCCAAATATTGTCCTTTTAAAACATATCATTAAGTACTTAACTAAAAATAAAATGGGATATAATCTTCAGTAATACTAAGTAGAGACCTTTTTCAGTGAAGTACACAATTACTGAGTGCTTCCTGCTGGCCAGGTAAGTCAGTGTACATAGAAATAACAACTGAGAGTAAACCAGCAATGCTCAGTGGTCAGGAAGACAGTGGATCAGAAAATTATCATATTGCAGCACAAGTAAAGTCAGAATAAAAGCTTAAATACAACAGTGCAATACAGCAGGATCAGTCTCTTTGGTTCCGAAAGCAGGAAAAAATCCCCAAACCCAGAGCATTAATTTCTGCCAATTAAATTACAGTCAGGCAGGTGTTGTGCAAATTTTCTCACACTGCAATCCTAACCTCCCACAATCTTGCTATACAAACTGTGGGCTTCTCTTGAGGAGACACTAAATATGCCAAATTGGTGGCACCGTGTTATGAACATATGTCCATTAAAAATCACATTAAGGATTCCAAATGTTTTTCATTTGTGATGGCAGCAGGGCTCGAGTGCAGATGTCCACTGGGAATTCTAGACACTTCAGCATCAAATTGCTTGTATTTTAGGTAACACCTCCCATCAGAGGATCTCAAAGCACATCACAAACACACAGTAAGCCTCAGCCCCTATATAAAACACACACAGTATTTGGTGCAATGAAATAACTGGAGCATATGCAAATCAGGGCCAAGATTTTTTTCAAGAGTCTTCTCATTTAGAGATTCAGCTTTTAGACAGCCAACAGAAGGCATAAAGGTTTTAACAGAAGATAGTGAATTTTCATAACACACAGTGTCTCCCACAAAAAACCCCAAACCTAGAAGTAGCACCTCCAATGGCTCAGTTACAGTGGCTTTGAGGTGTTCACCCAGTACCAGTGTGTGTCTGCTGCCTGGATTCAGTTTCTGGAAGATCTCACTAGTAAAAAACATGGGAGGTGGTCTGGGGCAATGTAAAGCCTTTAAAAAAATTTTCTAGAATGTGAAGTTTATTTTCCATTTAAACGAGAAATCTTTTTTAGTAGTAACTGCATTATAATGCTCATCTAATAGCTGATACAATTTCTTCAGATTTAACTTTTTTTGGCACTTTTTCTCTGTGCTTCTTGACACTTGAATGTGATGCTCATCAGGTGCCTTCTTGGAAGCTGTCAAATCATTTAAATGCATGTGAATCTGACATTTCAAGATGATAGTGTTCAACAAGTGCCTTGAAAGGAGGGTTTTTAGAATGTTTGCTTTGATGGACACTATTCAGGCTGTTCAAAATAGAGGTTTTGAGCACTTAGATTTATAGACTTACTGGAAGTCAATGCAATAAATGTAAAAGTTCTTAGATGCTCAGAAAAAACATCATTAGAAAGCTTAACTCATCACTACAAACCAAGGTGCAACAAAGCACTCAATGAGCTCTGAAAGTTGTTAATGGCATATAATAATACTCAGAAATTCTACTCCCCTCCCATTGCTAATTATCCTACATGCTATCACCTCCAAAGCGTTTGTCACTCGGGTATTTTGTTATAAAATTGTAGCTTTTTTTTAAAGATTCTCTGAGCTGCTCTACCAAGGGCAGAGCGTTGCCTCTGGATTGTTATTTCCTGCTGTGAGCACACTGCAATTGCTGCTGGACTGAGTGCCACAGAGCCCAGATCCAAGGGCAGCCCTTGCAAGTAAACAGCTCACAGAGACCAGGGCAGGGACTGTTCTCTCAGCTTCCAGAGGAAAATGTGAACCAGGCAAATTGCCTGCACTTGCAAAAGAATCTGTGACCGAGCCAAGTGTTTATCCCAGGCTCCGTGCAGCCCCGTGCAATATTTCTGCCTCACAGCCCCTTTCCTTGCAGGCAGTTCTTCGGCACTGACCCATCTGCAGGAGGTCTGGGGGCTCTGGCCACACGTGCTGCACATTCCTCTCCTCGTGTGCTGTGTGAACCTTGAGACTGAGCCTCTGGGAGCAGGCACAACAGGTAGCAGCAAACCGGGAGCACAGCACTTTCCTTCTTACCTCCTCCTTTCCAACACCAAATGATACAGTATTTGTCTGGGGCAGACTGTGAGATATAATAATGTTTGTGGCTCACTACATAAGGTGGCGTAACTTTTTTGCCTGTGTTCAAAGTTAAGTGCCTTGTTCTGAGAGCAGAGGAATGGAAAACCAGAAAAGAATACCCAGATTTATCCTGATTAGACTGCTGCCTGTCCAGCATTTTCAGCTTGACCACAGTCATGCTAATATTTCTCAAACAAATGTAAGTAAATTTTGGCAGCCAGGAACATGCATTGGTGCATGTTTAAGGTCTCTGAAGAAAGTCACCAACCTTTGATGCTTAGTTTAGTATCAGCTCAAGTGCTCAATCCTGAGCTGTATTTTAGAGAAAGTCCTGGTAGTACATGACAATGCTGACATTATACCATGGACACACTGGTTTCTTGCTTGTTATTCTTCTTTTTTGGCAGATAAAATAGTTATTATTGTTGTTGTTATTATTATTATTACTTTATTTTTAAGCTCACTTTTACAGGCTCTGAGACACTGTTATAGTCACCAGAGGAGGTGGGGTTTCTCTTCCATTTTCTCCTGTAAGAAATAAAAACTGGAGTCTTGGTTAGAGAGGTACCTTGACACTTCCAAACATTGCCAGTAAGGAATACTGTCCTTTCTTTCATAAAACCCCTATCAGTGTGAATATGTGAGTAATGAGCTCTGTAGCCACTGGCACCTGACCAGTGGCCAGCTATGTGTAATCCTGTCAACTTGGGAGCTCTTCTCATCTACTGCAGAAAGTCTAACAGTCACACAGAGAATTTGGGCCCACCAAGACTTTGACTGACTTTACAGTAGCCAGAACATAATTATGATTTTTGCACAGTTCCTGCAATTTTTCGGCTGGATGAACAGCAGAACCACAGCTAGGAGAGAAAGGGACAAACCATACTGAACACTGTGGAAAACAGTCAGCATAAGGTTTGTGTTTCCCTTCACCTGTGCAGCATCTGCTGTGCTCAGTCACACAAAGCCCAGATGGCTCCGAGATGCAGTTTGCAAATAAAAACGGTGACCCTTGCTGAGGTGAAATCTGTTTACCACAGAGATGTGTGTTTGCAGCTGTCAGGGGCTCCCTCCTTCCCACCTGGGGAAGGGGTAACCAACAAATCCTTGCACCCAGGTTCAAGCACCTCTTCTTCAAGAGCTTCTGTCTTCCTGTGGATAACTAGAGTTCTGCTAACTCTGCCCTTACAGAGACTTCACCTCCTCAGGCCTAAGGAGCACCTTTTATAATCTAAGTTTGTTTATTTTTTTCTAGGATAAGACAACCTCTTGCTCCTTCCTCTTGCATGCTGTTCATTTTTTTCTGTGATCCTTTGCTTGCTAGCAGGACTCTGTTGGCAGTTGTCATTTCAGGGCTACCCAGCTCTACCTGTGCAATGAGCTTTTTTTCCTTTCTTTAAATGCCTTCATTTTCCTTTGTTCTCTCTCAATGTTTTTGTCCCTTGTTACATGCAGACTGTCCCCCTGGTCACAGTTCTGTATGTCCTTCATGAGCTGACTTCCTTAAAGAAGGATGGCTTTAACCAGTAAGCCCTGGTGCAGACTCTAAGGTTTAGGTTCTGTTTCTTCCTCTGCCATGGATTTCCTGTTTGACTTTAGACAGGTAACTATACATCCCTAAGCCTTTATCATCTCTATGGAAGGGGGCTGGGAGGTGATAATGCTGATTTCTCCCTGTTCTTATGCATTCTCCTAGTTTGGTTGGTAGTTCCTGGTTAGAGGAATTTAAAACCTAATTAGACATGATCATTATCTCTTCTTATTTTTATGTCTATCCCAGATAGTCCCTGCTGGGTCCTCTCTAGGTTACTGTAATACAAATAGTATAGTCTTATTTGAAATTAAAAACATATACTGTAACCTGTTTTCTCCTTTAACAGGAACACAAAAGCAGCAACTCAGGCTGAACTGTGTTTTCTGTTTCAAGTGACATTTTTCTAGACCTTATTCCCCAAGAAAATATCTTTGATTAATATTTCAAGCATCATATAACACTGGAAGCCAAACAGGATAGGAAAGCTGATTGTGCAGAAATGAAAGCCAAACTACATCAAAAGGTCAGAGGGCAAATGTGCCTATGTCAAGACCTACATACCTTTTGGTTCTTGAACCTGGCAGCTGGAGGAAAATCAACATTGCAAAAAAACTAATAATCCCTGCATCAGAGCCTGTGTTTACTGGAAAACTCTTATCTAAGTGTTAACAGGTCAGGTGCAGTCCTACACACTGTACACTTACACACAGTGTATTCCTATTCTAATAGGAATAAGGCAACACTGGTGGACAACAACGTGATTTTTTTCAAAAGCACTTTTGCTTGGTCACTGTAAATGGTTCCTATGAGACAAGTGCCACAATTATGATTATTGCTACAAACAACATTCAGTAAAGAAATCAAGGGTTCAGCTGGACCCTGGAGATCACACTTTTTTCTTATGCTTTTAGGAAGACAGAATTCTGACTGCTGTACATGTGTCTGTTGACTGACCAACTGTAACTGTCTCCAAATTTACTGACTCAGAATGATACATAAGCATATGAATGCTGTTTATGTAAAGAGCAGCTTCTTATACGTAAGCTTAAACTAGTATGTACAAATTAATAGCAACCAACTTGCATTCTTCAAATAAAATTTTAAAAAACACCCACTTGTTAACCTTGTAGAGTTCAGGTATTTGCTCTGCAACGGCACTAAGGCCTTGTTATTTTGGGTGAAGCACGAATGGGCTCTGACCAGGAGATCTTAAACAAAAGAAGGCTATGAATGACAGATCAAGAGACTTTGTTTGTAGAGGCAGCTCTGAACAGAACAATAACCATGATTCACAAAACTGTCACTTAGCTATTCTCGTTTGCTTTCTAGGCACCGCCTCATCCTGCTGTTTAAAAAGACTGCAAGGACTATAAGGATGACTTGGATTCTTACTACAGGAAAATATGTAAAACCTGCTATACCATGTTTCTGTTACCAGTTCCTGATGGAGAGGCATGGGGTCTTTAAGTGATGATTTGACATTATAGCAGTGCAGAAGACTAAGATTTAAGGTATCTCTGCTGATAAATATCAATGACTAAATCACCCACTGTTCAGTGAAGTGAGACTAATATACATCTTTAAATATGCCCTTACATTTTCTTGATTTCTTCAGATTTTTCAATTAAGAATCTTGATTTGGACTCCTTGAAAGTTCAGCACCCAAGACAATTTGTTATCTGAGCTGGGAAAAAAGTGCATGGGAACCCACTGTTCTGAACACACTGCTCTTCTGAACCCACTAACTGCCTCCTTACTGCTGATTCTGCAAGGTTTAATGTCTACTTGCTGCATTTCCACGTGGAAGCAGAATTTGAACTCCTTTGGGTTGTATATCTTACTCATAGATTCATTAGGGCAATGATTCAAGAGTCCCATTCTCCATGATCCAATTAACTTCCAATGTTTGGTGTCTGTTCAGCTGTGCACAGAGCTGTTCTCTGAACTGTTTTTCTGATTAAAGATTAACAATGCGATAAAAGAAGGAAACATGGGCATCCTTGGAGTTTGTTTCTTACATCAGCTGGGTTAAACCTTTACTATCGTTTCTCACTGTGTATTTTCTCTTTGTGTTTGGCAATCAAATTCTGCACAACTCTAGCACGTTTCCCCCAGTTTAGTCAAAACAAGAGGAAAACTTTCTGCCTTTTTAAGCTTTTGACTCTTCGACCCTTGCACAAACAGCAACAGAAACCTTTAATAACTGACCAAGAGGAGTTGTCTTTAAAACTTTCTTTGCTATATCTTAGATTAAAGAGTATTCTGTAAAAACAGTGGAAATCACTGAGGTGTACTTAACTGTATAACCACACTAATTTCTTTTGAAATGGAAGAAGTAATGTCCTTCCCAATAAACATCCTTCTTCCAAACAGACCCAGGCACGCAGCTCTGCTGTTTGCCACAAGCAGCAAACGGTGCATTACTGGATGGCATGATTGTTTCTAAATATATCATAATGTTAGATGAAACAGTTAATAGACAAATTACAATTATGGTTAATAATTTTTAGACCACTTCCCTGGCTTGTGTCTGAACAATCAATCATCCTTGGTACTTTCAGCTCCAGTAAGCTTATGTTAAATACTTCCCCTTTTATATATCCCACATCTGTACACTATTTTGTCTTGGTTTTTTTTTTTTTTTTTTGTCATGCTATATAATTATAATAATTTACAGTCTGGAGCAGGATTTTAAGCACATAGACAACACGTGAAAGCATTAAGACTTTTAACTTAACAGAAGTTGGTTTGGTTCTGCTACAAGAATCACTGCTGTTTAAAGAGATGATTTGTCTTCTCAAAGTCAAGGTGAGCATCAGAGGGAGAGCAAAGCCTGGCCTTCCCCATGCCTTGGGCACAGCCCATATTTAGCTGATTGTTCATGAACAGTCTCAGCACTGTGCCCTGGAGAGCTCTGTGCCCTCCTCACCCTCCTCTTTGCACTAAGTGGTAATTTATAGCCTGCCTAGACACCAGCCAATCAATACCCTTCACGATGATTTCCATCTGTCTTTGCTTTGCTATGCTCCCATCTTCCCTTTGCTTTGGGCAATAAGGAAACCAGTAGACTGCATGTTCTGATGTTCCTCGGTCTGAGGTCTGAGTAACTTTTATAGGATTGTAGAGATGGGGAGCAGAGAGTTGTGTTTTTTGGGGCAAACAAGAAATCCAAGTCAGATCTGAATCTTAAATGATGTCTTCTAGAATAAGCTGCAGCTCCCATCTCAGAATCAGAGGTATGGGAAGCAAAACAAAAAACCAGTCAAATAAACAAACAGAACAAAACAAACAAAAAAAAGGGGGGGGAAAAAATCTAAAATATTTTAATACTATCCCTCTTTTCAAGTGATCAGATTGTATATTTTCTCCTGAGAATCTCCCAGGCCAGCACTGAAGCACTGAGTTAATTCTGAATCTACAACTTTCAGTTGCTTAGAATAGCATCTTTCTTTTTTTAATCTCACTCATTAGTTGAAACGCTGTGTTGTTTTTTTTTAATTAGGATATTTGGTGGTCTCTGAAGAAATGCTTCATCTCTGTGAAAGTGGGACACTGAAGGCACAAGTTGACAACAGCACCAGAAAATATTTCAACCATTTCATGACTACAGCTTCGAGAACTGAACAGTGTTTAAAGGAGCCAGATGAATTAGAAGATGATAAAAGTAAACTCGCTTTCCCTGAAACAGGTGAGGGTGTGAAAGAGGTTATCTCCTGCTGTCATTATTAAGAGGGGCAATATCTCACTGCAAAACAGGTGATGAAGGTAGCGATTGTCCCTGGTGCAAGAGCAAAGCAAAGGCGTGTGTGTTTGCAGAGCGGTGTTAAGGCACAGCCACCACTCTGACAGGTGCGGTGCGAACGCGACACAGACTTGGAAACAAAAGTGAGACATTGGAGGAAAGTGAAAATGGAAAACTTTCCAGATGCCAGGTGGAAAATGATATTAAAGCTGTCAAAATAAGTCACAACAAAGACTGGGTTTTCTCATAGACTAACAGGAGTCATGTTCTGCAGAGGAATGGAGTTCTCAACCACAAGACAGAGTATCACAAATGAAACAATTATGAGCATTGGAGGTTAAACTGGGGCCTATTTGTTTCAGGGTTTTTTTTTGCTTTGGTCTCCCTCTTTTTTTTCCTTTTTATTTTTTTCCTTTTCTCTTCCAAATGCACTACAGCAGTCTTGATTTACTCTGCATTTTGTGGACAGGTCAAGAATGTGTAAATAAATCACACCGTCATTTCTTATCGTAGTTATCTATTCTGGGCCTAATTCCAAACCCAGTTAAATTGATGGCAATCCTTCCATTGGCATCAGAGCACTGCAATTTAGAACCTGTGATAGAGGTGCAAAGCATCACGGTAGAGGCTTATTAAACAGCCTCTGCAGTCATCCAAAGTGATTTTCTAAAATACAGCAAGGAAAGGGAACTTAGAACTACCTTCAAGGTCAAATATGCTTCACGTACATGCTAATGGAGCATTTAAAAAAGCTCCGCCTAACAAGCATTAAACATCCTAAACATTATAAAAGGGGTTATTCAGATTTAAGACTGACAATTTGAACAGATAACCCAATATTTTACTCTTTTCAAAAATCAGCTACACTGTTTATACTTGGGTAGAAAACCACAGATCAGAACAAAGTTCGCTGTGTTTCCTTAGTGCAGTCAAGGGTAGAATTTACTCTGCTGATTGAGGATTTCAGTTGTCCATGTATTCATTTTCATGCACTGGTAGATTCTTATCAGCAATTTATCTGCAATTTTGTGGCTGAATTTTGTTCCTTTATGTAACATTACTTTAGCACAAGAAAATGTGCCTACATTAAATTCCTTATATTCCTTATAAACTACTCCTAACAAACAATAATTCATACTGAATGTTTACCCCCCAAAGCATAATTATGACTTTAAAAATAAAATGGCTCTCTATTCTTTTCATGATAGATTTTTCAGGCAGACTGTTGATGTGTTAGAAAGAACCAGACTCCCAGAGGAGTGGGTAGAAGCTTGATTGCAGCTAGAGATAGACAATGCAGCAGCAGTGGTAACTGGAGACTGTACACACAACAGGCCATAATGGCCATTATGGAGCTGTTAACCTCTAGTGTGTCAAAACCTAATCAAAAACTGGTTGAATTTGCAGCTTGCTGATCCAAGTGATTCCTTTAAATTAAAAAAAAAAATGAACTGAAGGGCTATTCTGTGTTTGAGTTATAAACCCCTGAAAATATCAGTTAATAATGGAAATAATGACAGACCTTTAGTGTAGCTGCACGGATGGTGCTGGTATTAATAATGCAGAAGTGCAAGGCAGGACAGCTCTTGGAAGCTGATGACTGTTGAAGTGCAGAAAACCTCATTAAAATGACCTGAAGAGGGGTGTATTATTATAACAACTTTTTTCCTACAGTACCCTTCAACTATAATAATTGCACAATATATGTAGCAACTTGAAAAGATTCAGAAATGTGTAAGAAGTAAAGTCTCTGGCCACAGTTACTGGCGGCATAATTATGAGAATATATTATTTACTCTGCATCGTGTTCTTTAGTTCTGAGAGCCCAGAGATTTGTGGATGATGAATAATGTGGTGTCTAACTAAAATATCAGCCCTACATTGCTGCAACACATATTCAACCTCAAATAATTGCTTTGGAATTTTGTTGACTACAAGTAGCAGAATAGTTATGACTAACTTGCGGATGTTAAATGTAAAAAATTTGATATTATTTTTGCATTTAAGATTCTGCAGTGGATAGGAGTAGTAGTTGTCAAGGATATTTATGGGATTTTCAGTTGCTCTCTCTGAGGATAAGGTCTAATGATCTAAAATCATGCTTTTTCAAGATGTGAAGAGTTTAATTTTTCATTCTTACAACTAATTACAGTGGGCCCACTAAAGTACTTTTCACAGCTACATCCTTTGTGGGAATCAGACTCACCGGCTTTTCCAATGGTGCTATATAGCCCTGCTATCCCAGGCACCCACCACACAGAAATAGCAATAATAACCCTGAAAAATTCCATGGAAAAGGGAATGGGTGGTTCCTGGGTACCTAGTGGTGTTAACTGTGCTCAGAAACACAAAATATAATGGCTTTGGGCATGACCCCACCTCATCTGAGGGTACAGCTTGAAAGGCCAGTGGGGTATGTTGCTTTTGTTCTATGGATATTTCACAAATGCCAGTTTTACTGTGTTACTTCCACAGGCAAGAAATGCCATCAGTGGGCTTTGACTAGTGTTCAGTAATTCAGTTTAACAGGATCTGGACCACACTGGGCTGCAGTCCCTTTGTAATGTACTACAATGTGTGTACCTGCAACACACTGAGCTAATATTTAGAGGTAAAGCTCCAAATCTGTCCTTTGCACTGTAATAGAGTATTCATAGTAAGTGGGCCTTATAAAACACTTGATGGTTGGAAATCACTAGTCTAGAAGGGTACGCAAGATTCAATGTTAAGTCTCTCAAATCGCACAAGTTTACCTCAAAGACATTTTTACAACGCCTTTGGAGAACTCTTTTGAACTTGCTCTCATTGAATACCCAATCCTGGCCTAAAGTACAGTGTAATGATGCTTATATATCGCTCCACTGGCTCTGCAAGCCCACTTGAGTCAGTTTTGTACAACACTTCAGCTCCCGGGTGGGAGCTGCCGCCGCAGCAGCGTCAGGCAGCCCTTCAGCACCACTCAGCTCCACGGCACCCGGCTGAAGGGTTTCCGTCAGGGAAACATGGGAAGTACTCCAGAGATTTTGCAAGTGGGGAAACCAGCTGAGCTCAGCCCCGTGGTCTCCAGCCAAGTGGGAGCAGGAGGTTAAGGGCCTGCAATTAAGACGGAGAGATCTTCATTTAGAGCTCGAGGGTGGCAAAATGGCAGCTGCTCCTACAGGCCCTGCTGTGCTCTCACTATGAGGGGATGGGCTCTTTGCTGAGCACTGGGCACCTCATGCACAGACGGGCAAAGCTCTGCCGGTTCACCCACTTTAGGGCTTTGTGCCTCCTGAAGAATTAGAGGTGAGAACCAGCTGTCTCCAACAGGAGCAGCTGCCCACGGGTGGGCTTCCTCCTGCAGCGGAGGGAGCGGCGCAGGGAGGGCAGGGCCGCCACGCCGAGGTGCTCAACGGGCCGCTGAGCCCCTTCTCCGCTGTGGAGGGCGGAGGGTGGGAGGGGGGACCGCCCGCGGCCGTGAGGTGCCTTGTGGCAGGGGAGCTCCTCTCCTCCGGACGAGGAACGGCAGAGGCTGAGGGGCGAGAGCCGGCTGGAGGCTGCGAGAAGCGGGGAGCGGGGCGGGCAGCGTGCGGGGGCTGCTGTGCGGGGCAGGGCGGCGGCTTGTCCCGAACGCCCGCGGTTTGGCCTCGTGTTTAACGTCGCCTTTCGAACAGGTTCGCTCAGCACCGTGCGAGGCCTTAAGGGCTGCGGGGAAACCACGGACGGCAGCACAGAAGAGCGTGGTGGGGCCGGGCAAAGCCGAGCGAAGGAGCGCAGCGGTGGCAGTGACCCGAGTGCGGGCGGGGGCTCCGGTCCCCCAGAGCGGTGCCTGTCTCCTCAGGAGGGGGAGAGTGAAAAACACGGGCCCTGCTCACGGAGCGTGTGAGGGCAGAGGAGGAGGAGGAGGAGGGAGCCCGGCAGGCCCCTGCCCATGGCAGCGCTGGCCGGGGCAGTGGTGCTGCCGGGGCAGGCGCAGGGACAGGCCGTGGTGCACAGCGTGTCCCAGGGCATGGCTCTCACCCTGCGGGAAGGGATCTGCGTGTTCTATGACCTAGAGCTGGCACAGGTTCATGTTCTGCAAGAAGAAGGGCAAGAAAAGAGTTCAGAAAGCAAGGCAACTGAGAAACCAGTAGATATGCTCCGGATGGAGGTACAAGTGAAGATATGTTACCTATTAGCTCCTACTATCACGCCGATCCGGTTCTAAGTATCCAGTCCTTTGTACAGCTTTTTATAATCTCATCCCATTTTTTAAAAGACAAACTAAAACTTTAGACTAGATAACTAACTTGTTGAAATTCAGACAAGTTTTTAATTCAGTGCACCAGTTTGGTACTATTTGGTTTGACAGCCTCGATCTCTTAAGTAGCATTACACAGTTTCCCTTCTCTATAATTCAGTTAGTTCAATACTGCAGTGTAGTTGTTAAAGCTGGGTGTGTAATATGGTTTCGTTTGAAATTAATTTTATTAAAAGGACATGCAAACACTGCTATTTATTCTGTTCCAACTGTTGGTTTTATAATAAAATATTATTTTTATTCTTTTAAAATTCATGCAGCACTAGATAAGTTCTGAGGTAGGTCATATTTAATTTAGCTAATGCAAGACATATCACAACCCTGTAATTGCCTTATGACAAAGAAAGCATTACAATTAGGCTGCAGAAGTCAAAAAACTGAGAGCATACTTCTTGTTTTCTTTTAAAAGGTAAATGTACTGAAGTGAAATTTAAAATCTTTTTGAAAAATTAAGATACAGGGGTTTGTGTTCTCAGTAGTGTAATCTTTACATGACACTCTGAAATTTTACATAAAATTTTGAAGACGTAGGGCTCAATTTTAGTAATTTTTCACTTCCCAGTTAAGCTCTTGTATGCTAAATGCAAATTTTTTGTTGCAGTTTTGTCCATCACATTTAAGCCTGAAAATCAAGATGAATTAGTAGCTTGTCTTTTGTTGACTGCTCAGTTGATTTGCCACTAGTGACTGTCGTTGATTGAGAAAGTTGTAAAACATTTTCTTTTTTAAATTAGATTGACAGAGATAAGGATGCCATTGCCTTTGAAAATAACAGCCAGCAGCAGAGCCCATCTGAAGAGGGGGAAGGAAAGAAACCTTTTTCCACAGTTGGGGAAAAAAAGAACCAAAGCTGCAAAGCCAGTGAAAATTTGTCAGAGTTGTGTAATGAAAGTAAAGAGCAGGAATATGCAACTGCATCAGAACAATCGGTTGTAAAAGATTCCAAGAACCTAAAATTTCAGGCTTGTGCACCACATCAGAAAAAAGGTAAAACGTTAACAATGTTTGTAGTTCATTTTTAGATCATGTATGTTGGGTGAGATTTTGAAGCGAGGCTGAAATTTTATATTAAATACAGTGGTAATTGTTGAATTTAGGTTAGGTTTAGTCTTAACATTCTGTGGAAACTTGGAAGAAGAAAAAAAATACCTTTCAGCCTTAAGCGTTAGAAGATCTTGTTCAGGCTGATGTCAGGGGGACATTTTGGATGGCATTTAGAAATTAATGGTCTTTTGAACAGTATGTGGTATGTGAAACCTCCAGGGAGATTTCAAAGTTAATATTGTATAAATGCCTTTGAATAAACCTAGTAATTTATTTAGTCTCTTAATTCATTCAGCTTGAAAATGAGCTTTTTTGAGGGTTTATGGATGAGCTTAGAATTGTTCCACGTTGCTGGCAGAGGGTGGTCGGCAAGTATCAAACAATACCTGTCAGCAAAGCCTTTCCCAGGACCTAAATAAAAGTGACAGAAAATGGCTGATTTAAGATTTTAGAAATGTGAAAGTACATTGCAGAAGTTAAGGACTGACTTGGAAGGGAAAAGATAAGCATCTGTTTCCCTAGAAACTGTGTGTGTGTGCTGGAAAAGTTGGATGACATCAGTGATGTTGAGTCTGTAAACGTGTGTGTTGTAGCATCTGGATGTTAAGGTATCTTGGCTGAGGTTGTTTATGGAAATTGTACAAATTGTTAATGTCCCATGTTTTATTTACGGCCCTTATAGGAAGCACATTTGAGCAGCTTTAACAAAGCTAACAATGTTCTTTTGTGTGGGCATGAATCCACAGTGAATAAGTGACAATAAAGTGGTTTTGTTTGCTGTTACTGAAGTGTCATCTGCACATCTCTGTGTGGTATAAAGCATTGTCTAAAATGCATTTTGGTCTCAGCATGAAAAACATTACAGAGAGTGCACTTGGGAGCTGAGACAACTGTTCTGGAAAGACTCCTCAAATATGACGTATTTGCCATTTCACAGTTTCAGATCTTCTTCGTAACTGAAAGTGTTGCACATTTAATCTTAACTTGTTACTCTCAAAAGAAATTAATTTCTGTTGTGCCATGAACTTTATTCTATGACTTCTTCAAGCAATTGATTCTTCCCCCCCCCCCCCCTCAAATTCAACTAGTAATTCTAAAGAGGCTTTTACATCATGATTTTTTTATATACACTTTACAGATTCAGGACTACCAGAAAGCTGAGAATAGCTTAAGCTGCCATTTCCAAATCTTTGAATAAGCTTCCTTAGTACTAATTACACAGTTGTCCTCAAGAAGTGTGTTGCACAGGTTGTAAGTGCCTTGATGAACCATGTCTTAATGATGATATTGAGAGAAGAAGTCTCATCCTGTCTTGGAGGTGAGAGCTAGGTTAGGAGTTAGGTTTCCTGAGATTAGATTCTAAACTGTATCACTAACATATAGCACTATTTTTAGGGCAAATCACTCAAGTCTTAACAAAGTCCTTTGATATAGAAATACGAAGTATTTTTACCTAAAGTAGAGGGACTCTGAAATTGGTGCTGTTTTTTGAAAATGTAAAGTCATTATTTTATGGCTTGTACAGTCTAAATGTGTCTCTGTTCCAACAGGAGAAAAAGAAGGTTTCAGCTGTTGTTTCTGTTCCTTCACCTCAGCCAGACTGTCAAATCTGAAGCGTCACTTGAAAACCCATTCTGATGAGAAACGTTACTTGTGTCACCTCTGCCCGAAGGCTTTTCGTACAGCAACTCTCCTGCACAACCATGTGAACACACATACAGGTGTCTAATGCTTGAAAATACTTCATTTTACACTCTGTCTGCAAAACTGAATTAACAGGCAAATGACTTTGCCTTAGAGCTGTGATCGTTTTGTACTCAGAAGTTTCTCTGATTTTGTTTGGTGTTCCATGCTGAAAAGACATTGTCTGTTGTTAGTAACTCTCTGTGTACGTGTTTGTTTATTTTATTAAATACCATTCTAAAAATTTTTGGCAAGTGAGTATGACTTCAGTTGTGCCTGATTCCTATATGCATAGTAGAATGTTCTGTGATGTTTTCATTTTGCTGTATAAACATATGAAGCAAAGTGATAAATTGTGTTTATTATAAACTTATATTGTACATATATATTGAAGAAATTCTTTACTGTGAGAAGGGTGAGGCACTGGAGCACATTGTTCAGAGAACCTGTGGATGCCCCAACCCTGGAAATGTTCAAAGTCAGGTTGGGTGGGGCATTGAGCAACCTGATCTAGTGGAGGGGATTTGGTACAAGATGGTCTTTGAGGTTCCTTCCAACCCAAACTATTCTATGATTTATTGTATATAAAAAATCAGATCAGGAAAGGTTCTATTAAAAAATTGTGAATATTAGTGTTAAATAAAATTCTAATGGTGTGTTCTTGCAGGGACCAAACCCTATAAATGCAGTGACTGTGATACAGCATTTGTGACCAGGGGTGAGCTTTCACGACACAGGCGGTACAAACACACCTTAGAAAAACCTTTCAAGTGCACAATATGTGAATACTCCAGTGTAGAAGTAAGTACAATCACTTAGCTTTTTAGAACTAGTTTGAGAACATTTTTATTATGCTGAAACTGCTGCCAGACAATGTGTTTGTGTGAATTTGGTCCTCTTCCTTTACACTTCATTGTATAGACTGTGGGGCAATACTAGCTGATGTCTAGAATAAAGGTCATGTGTTATGTTTATATACTTGATGATGTTTGGTTTTCTTTTCAGAACTGAAATTTTCTTAATCAAGAAATAAAAAACAGAAAGTCTGCTTAGGGGTTCACTTGTTAAAAACAGGCTTTCAGAAATGCACCTGTGATTGAATCACAGTCACCTCTGATTGAATCACTGTCACAGTTTAGTGGATATTCACCATCTGAATTTTTTATGTGCTGTGTCCAGATCTGAAGGTGTAAGCAAGCCTTAACTTTATTCCATGCACCTTACCTTATTAAATAGATTTTGGATAGCTTGCATCTTTAAAAACCCTGACAGTTTATTTTAAATTATTCTATTCTTTCCCTTGTTTCAATAAGGAACTATTCAGCACTCATTGCTCTTCCAGAGCTCTCATTCCTGTGAGCTTTACCTGAATGAGGAAAGTGGAAGGAGCTCTTTAGTACTGCCATGCAAATTGTTTGACTTTTGTATAGCAAAGGTTGGCAGTCATTTAATTGTATTTGAATAGTGTTGTAGATTTGAATGGATCTGTCAGTGAATTCCTTAAATATGTTTATAAATGGAGGAATTGAACATTTGGTAACTCCCATTTGCATACCTACGATATTTATGTAGAACAGATCAGAACAGTAGAACAAAGTAGAATGAAATAAACTTTGCAGCACTGGGACTTGAAGGTGAATAGACTTTGGTTAATGAGTTTGGTCTTTCATTTATTTTCCTGAGTATTTTCAAAGAATTTCATGTTTGGTGTGTCCAAGTAGTGTGAGAGTAGTAGGTATCCTCTTTATAAAATGCTAGCTTTTCTGTTCTTACTATAAAATTTCTTCTAATGTGGACACTAAACATGGAAATAAGACCATCTGGGAAAAGAGTAAAGTGTTGCCTAAAACCACAGCAAGCTGATTGTGCAGGAAAAACGGGGAGGGGAGGAATATGGATGTGAGAGTGCTAATTTTGGGATTAATGCAATATTTTAAATTGCAATGGGTGTATTATGTAAAATTGCTTATATTTTAATCGATTATGTCTCTAATGTAGGTGTTGCTTTAGCAAATCTCTGATTTTTATGTTAGGCCAGCAAAATGAGACGACACATTCGTTCCCACACAGGAGAGCGTCCCTATCCCTGTGACCTTTGCAGTTATGCCAGCAAAGATGCCTACAAACTGAAAAGGCACATGTTAACTCATACAGGTAGGACTCTGCAATGATCAAGTCTATGGCCTTAGGCCCTTAGCATTCATAGGGTTAGAATGATCTAATTTCAGACTCTAAATTAGTCCTTTTTTAATTTGTGATTTTGAGTAAAAACTTGTGAAAAACATGTTCTCTTTAAATTTCTGGATTTGGCTATTGGAGATCTAGCTGTACAGTGCTATTAGTTAGTCTTGCTGCTCTTCCTGAACTGCTTTTATATTAGAAAAATATTTCCTTTATGTACTGTTGTTTTCTGTGGATCAAGTTGTCACTTTTATTTCTCAATTATTTGATTTTATATGGAGTGCATCTGATGGGAGATTTTTAAATGCCTGTTCAAAACATGGACATTTCTGTGGCCCCAGACTGGTAGCGACTAATTTGGTCAAAAGGATTCAATTGCTTAAACATTGAAAGCAGTGTGTTCCAGTCACAGCTCTGTAATGTGCAAGTCTTCTGAGAAGGCAGTTGGTACCTATCCTGTATTTCAGGGTTTAACTTAGCTCAGTTATGATATATAATGTGTGTTATAGTTGATGTTTTAGTTTGTTTCAGAGTGTGACAGTGTGGTTTGAATCAAATCTTCCCAATATCCCCACTTTTCCTTCATTGGTTCATATCTTGAGACAATTTTTGACTTGTAGATTCTGGAAGTCCAAATTTAATGTTGTAATTGGTTACCTAAACTTCTGGAAACTTATTTAGCCATTTGTGCATTGTCAACTAATAGTAACTTTTGGTTGGTCTGGAGACTGTTGCTATTAGAACATGTTGAGGTCTGTGGGAATTTGCACTTGTATCAAATGACTAGACCTTCTAAGCACATGTTATTTTGATATCTTTTTAATAGGAGAAAAACGCTATGAATGTTGTGTTTGCCGGGCCAGATTCACTCAGAGCGGTACCATGAAAATCCATATGTTACAGAAGCACGGAGAAAATGTCCCAAAACACCAGTGTCCACACTGCAGTACCCTTATTTCCCGAAAAAGTGATTTGGGTGAGTTTAAAGGGAAAAAACTGAAAATGAAACGTAGAGATAAGTAAAGGTAAAATTTCACCAAATATGTTGTATTTGACTTCACGCGATCACAAAATATTTCTGTGGAAAATGTATTTGTGTTTTACAGGTAAGTTCCTCCTGCGAGGAGATGTGGTGACACCTTGTGGTTGATGTTTTAATTTGTTTAAAATGCAAAGTAGCAAAGATTCAGCTTTTTCTTTTGCTCAATACCTGTGGCACTGTGACCTTCTGTCTTTCAGTAAGAAATGTTTGAGGCAGCAGAGCTGACCAGTAACTACAAAACCCATATAAAATTTTAAGTTTCCAGAAATATATGAAAAGGTTATATTAAAGAAATAGTTAGACATACAAAATGCCTTTAGAATCTATTTAAGTTTTCAAATAAAGATCCAACCGAAATATGGTAAATATTTGAAGGTAGAAGTGGAATTATTATTTACATATATACAGTTTCTTCATGTATTTTTGCAGTGTTCACTTTGATATTGTAAATACTACTTTGGGTAACATTTTTCAATGAATTGTTGAGTACAGACTAATGCAGGGGGTTACTGGAATTTTTAAAAGTGGTTTGTTAAGCAATTTTCATTGAAATCAGCAGGATTGATTTCTGTGGAAAGTTACACCACCTTGCTGCAACTTTAGTTGTCTTAAACTGATTTGGCTGTTTTAACTGGAGAGAGCACTGAAGGTTCTTTCGTGTTTGCGTTACTCAGGGATGTAAACAGTCCACCTTTCAGTCAAAATTGGGGAAATCAAAAGCCTGCTGTTAAACTGAGTTGTTTTGGATAACTGTTCAGGTGTCCACTTGCGAAATCTTCACTCCTACGTGGAGGAGGCCATGAAGTGCAGTGCCTGTGAGGCAGTTTTTCACGAACGCTACGCTTTTCTTCAGCACAAGAAGACTCACAGAGGAGGAAAAGGATTCAGATGTGCTCAGTGCAGCTACACGTGTAATCAGGTATTTAAATGCCCTGAGAAAATACTGCTTACTCACTTGGTGGTTTGGCAAGGTGGGGTTGGCTTTGGGGTTACATTCACCTGAAGAGAATAAAAGCTTTTGTGCCTGCGGTCTGACTAAAATAGTGTGGTTATATTTATTTCCAGGATAAATTGCTCACAAATAAACAGTGAAAATGAAATCTTCTTATCAAGAAAAGTATTCTTGATAAATCTTTTGTACGTGAACTGCTTAGAAGTATCAAGTAAGAGCAATCACTTTCAGTGATGTCCTGATAAGAACAAAATACAGTATTTGAGCCTGAAATGTGATTTTCAGCAGTGACACAGAATGAATTCAGTCTGAACTGAAAGTTGTATTTTAAAGAGTACATTTAGGATATTTAGGATAGCTTTGGCCTTGATATGTTGGAATGTATCATTACTCTGGTCTGGTTATTTTCTCAGCAATCCTTAATAAAGTTAGGAGGAAAACCTCTGACCTTCTCCACAGGGGAGCAGTATTCCCAGTGTGTTCTTCAGCATCTGCTCACAGTGGAGGATAAATAAGGAGTCTGTGCAACACTCTAACACTTTTCTGGTGCCTGTGAGAGTTGTTTGTACATGTGTCACAGAGCTGGGTAGTAATGTTACGGATATTTTTGTGCTGAATTGCACATAAACAAACCCATACTGGTGAGAAGCCCTTCACTTGCTCGTGCTGCAGCACAAGCTGTTGATGGAAGCAGCTTCTCACTCTTCCCTTTTGGAAGCATCAGGACTGTAGTGTTAAGCCTACAGTTTATGAATGCCCTAAATGTGGTAAGGGCAAAGATAGATAAGGGCAGGGTAAGATACTTCCTTTAAGGGATCTCAGTGGAGTTGTTACTTTAGAAAGTATTGCAGATTGTGTTGGCACAAGGGACTATTTACAAGAGCATGTAGTGACAGGACAAGGGGGAATGGCCTTAAACTGACAGGGAGTAGATTTAGATTGGATATTAGAAAATAAAATCTTTACTGTGAGGGTAGTGAGGCCCTGGCACAGGCTGCCCAGAGAAGCTGTGGCTGCCCCATCCCTGGAAGTGTTCAAGGCCAGGTTGGACAGGGCTTGGAGCAACCTGGGCTAGTGGAAGGTGTCCCTGCCCACTTCAAAACCATATGCAATGAGAACATAGTTCTCATTTTGAGTTAACTGTGCACACTTTAAAGTAAGTGTAACCTTTTTCCCACATACAGATTTTATATGTAAAACTTTATTGCTTATCCAGGAACCAGAAAATGATAAATTTTATTTTATACCCACCAAATGGCAACATTCCTTTAAAGTAGAATTTTAATACATGTTCTGGAAAATCTTCAGGAGTTTTATGAATGTTGTTAACTAAGTCAGTCTTCCACTTAGCATTCCAAAATTTGTCTGTCAGAGCCGTATTTGTTTTGTGTGTGTTAAGTTGCTTACATAGATTAATATCTGATTCATATATTTATTCTTCATTATGCTGACAGAAAAATATGCGTAAGCATGCTGAAAATTGTGGATTGGGGAGGGCAGAAACTGCTGCACCCAGAAAAAGAAGCAAGGAGAAAAATAAAATCCATGAGAACCCCAAGCGTGTTAAGTCAGAAGGTAATCAGCAAGTAAGTTAGAATTTAATCATGTAAATTAGATTCCAGACTAAAAGGCTAAGGCAGTGAGTCTTCCCTGCTGTTTAATTACTGTTTCATAGTGAAGTTAACAGTGGAAGAATACTTCAGAATAGGGTTTTTTGTGTGTCAGAAATTCTCGTCATCTGTATTGGATCATTGCTCAGGTGCCCATTCTGGGCTGTTCCCCTGCTTCAAACGAGTTCCTAAACTCCCTCCTTAGCAGTGCTTACATATATGGTTTTCTTTTCCCTTTTGCAATTTCCCTTTGCCTTTATAAAGGAGAATGAGACCCATCCTTGAGCTGAGCCCTAGTGAGATTTCTTGAGAGCTCATGATTTATAATGCACTGCTTTAATACAGACCGGATTAAAAACTTTTTACTTTCAGGGCTCAGATTGCCTGTTAACCACAAAAGGTCCAGTACATCTTAGTAAAGAAATTGTTCACCACCTTTTTGTCATACTTGGATGAGGTAGTGATCAAATAATAATAAAATGTTTCTGATTTAAATGGCCTCTCTTACACTACAAAAATGAGCAGGCCCATTTATGAAGCTCGTCTGTGCAGTCAGAAAATCACCCATAATTACTCAGTGCTGCTCTTTGTGGGTAGCTCTGGAGCACTGAGTGTTTATTCTGTCACTTCAGTCTCTGCACTGTTGCAGGGTGAGAGCTGGTTGTGTGTTTCCAAGGTCACCTTCAGGGCCACCATGGCCAAAAAGTAGCTTTGCCTGAGCAGAATATCCCGTCATTTGCCCCTGTGCTTCCCAGATGGTGTTTGAAAGCCATAATAGTCTCCTTGATAGGATTCCTCAGGTGATTTTTGTGGAGTAAGAGACAAGAATGCAGATACATCTTTAGCCTAGGTGTCCCAAAACCTTACCTTTTCATATATCAGGTTGTATCTGCACTGATTCGTGGCCAGTGACACTGAGAGAAAATCTGACATAGTGAGGAGAAGAAATGTTGGAGCTTTTCTGAATCTGATGAATATATATCAGCAGCTGAGTTTACATTAGCATTGACACTTCTGTTTTCACTGGTGAGGCTGTAATGGTATGGTTAGAGAAAAGTGTTACAGCTGCAGTGTTTATGTTTTTGCAGTAATTAGATTTTGCTGTTATTAATGTTTTCCTACATGGGAACAGCTTCTTTTTAGTATCTTGCAAATATCTTCATCTGAAAGCTTGATTTTTCTAGAGCTATGATAATGTATTTTTAGATGTTTTTCATGCAAATACTCAGTTCATAAATTGACTCACACAAATATTAGAAATTTCTGTGCTGTTTCAGAAGGTTTTTCCCCAAAGTTGATGTTTGCAAGTTTTTATATATCAGTGTCCACTTCCTGCACAACTTGAAGGGGCCTGTGGGATCCTATGTGTGGCTTTACAAAAGACAACTTGTGAGACTGGTGTTGTCAATGATTTGCTCTTAATAATAAAAAAGAAAAAGGATGCATATGATAATTAAATTTCCAGTTAAATAATGCTTAGTTTTCCTCTGATGAGACCATACTCAGTAATGTGGCTTGTAATGTAATATTTAACCTAAGATAGATTCATTCCCCAAATAAAGTGTAAAAGATGTTAGTATATATTGGCAGTATTTTCTCCACTAAATTAAACTGCATATTTGTTAAATTTATTGAAAGATTTACTTGTCTTTCAGGTTAATCATCACAATATTTAAATTTTTTTTTTCTCAAAGTTGCCCTGAAATCATTCCAAGATGTCTCTACTGTGAAAAATGAACATTGTGCCAGTGAGATTGTTCCTGTTTTAGATGGGATGGAAACAGCAGCTCTGAGAGAAGACAAAACAGAAGCAATTTGTGAAATGGATTCTCAACATGATGGACAAATAACTCACAAACAGACTGATCTTGCTTGTTCTCAGTGGTTGTAACTGACCATTTCAAAGTGTGGAACTACCTCCAGTTAGGAAGTTAGAAAAGGTGCTGGTTGAAAGCTGTTGAAGCCTCTCTGTGCTCATATTTCTTCTTGCTGCAATTTCTGCTGTGTAGCCTAAATACCACTGCCAAAGTGTGAAAATTATAGGGAACCTTTGCCTGGTTTATTACATAAATGTGATAACAGAATGAGAAAAAATATAGCTATTTTCAGAGTAATTTATTAAGAAATGGATAGGTTTGTTTCACCTTGCATTTCATTTTTCTCCAGCCTCACTCACAGAATTGCAGATTGATCTGAGGCAAAGTTCTGCCTCAGTAGCTCTATAGCACTGGGAGCTGCATGAACTTCAGATGGTTTGTGCTTTGCTGGGGTGAGCACATGAAAGGCAGTGATTTTTTAATGCAAGGAACATTTACTAAACCTCCTTTCTGCAGACACTTTAGTTTCTAATAGAATTCATGATGCTAAAACACAATTTTGTGAAAAAGCATTTCTGTGAAAAAATACATGGACAGGAATTACCATTTAGGTGACAGAAACCTCGTTCAGTTTTGTAGTGTTTTGGCAAACACTGAGAAGTCAGAGTGCTTGAATTCATCAAAATTTGTCACTGGCTTTGTTTTTCCATTACAGTTATTTGAGTTATAACGATACATATTTATTGATTTGTTTCTGTTTTCACAATGGTAAAGTTTTAGTAAGCTCATTTGTTCTTAACAGGACTTAAGAATACTTTTGTCCATGATAATTGATTAAATAATATTGTTCACTTTATTCTTGTTGTGCTGTTTCCATTGATGTTATAAAATCTAAGCAGCAGAGTTGTTTAAATTACTTGATGAATTTTATGAATATATATTATTCATTTAATAGTTGTTAATAACAAAGCTGGCACATTCTGTACCGACATATAAGAATCAGACTACATGAAGTGGAATATGAATGTAGTAATAAAAGATGTATTTATATCTGAACTTGCAAAATTATTTTTTCAGTTAGAAGCTGGAAATGCATCCTTTTGGGAATCAAGAAGGAATGGTTTGACCTCTTCAGGAGTTCATTCCTAGTGGTCTCATGCTTTATAACAGCAGTGATTGTTCTTCATGATTAAGTATTTGCATAACTATGCAAATACAAATATTTTTGTCATTATTCAGATTGGTGTCTTACAAAGATTTAATTATATATTTAGACCAGTATGCATGTATTAATATCTTTTAAAGTAATACATATTCTGAACAGATTCCAATTTTTTAAATATTTTAATTTAGTAATTTTGGAGGAGTTGCTAAATATACCGGAATTATTCATGTCATGAAACAGATAAGACTGAAGTATTCTATAGTATTCTCTAACAGCGTTCTCAGATAATTGAGTTATATGGGAAAGAAGAGGAAGCTTGCTTTCCAGGTTTCCCCTGCGAGGTGAAACTGTCCCCCGAGGAGGTGGGGAAGAGGAGCCGAGGCCGTGGATGTTCCTGCGGGCAGGATTTGGGGAGCGGCCCTTCCCGGCGGTGCCCGCAGGGGGCAGTGGGGGGTCACGGCCGGGCCGGGAATCGCTGCCTCGGTCACTCCGTCACGGTCCGGGGCCACTCCGTGCGTGGCAAGGCGATATAAAAAGAGCTCTTTGTTGCTAACGAGTCCTAGTGTCACTACAAAGTGTGGTCGTCCCTGCCGGGAAAGAGGGTGGGATGTACACACCTGGGTTCTGCTGGAGCTGTTAGAGAGCATCCAAAGGAGAGAAATGGAGATGGGGAAGCCGTGTGAGGAGCAGCTGAGGGCACTTGGTGTGTTCAGCTGGAGGAGACTGAGAGGAGACCTCACTGCAGTTACAACTTCTTCAAGAGGGGCAGAGGAAGGGCAAGACTGAGCTCTGCTCTGTAGGGACCAGGGACAGGACCCAGGGAATGGCCTGGACGTGTGTCAGGGGAGGTTTAGGTTGGATATCGGGAAAGGGTTCTTCCCCCAGAGGGTGGTCGGGCACTGACCAGGCTCCCCAGGGCAGTGGGCACAGCACCAAGGCTGACAGAGCTCAAGGAGGGTTTGGGTGACACTCTCAGGCACGGGGTGTGACTCTTGGGGATGGGCCTGTGCAGGGTTAAGGGTTGGACTCGATGATCCTTGTGGGTCCCTTCCAAGTCAGCATATTCTGTGAATCCTGGCTGGGGTGGGATGGGGCTGCCTTGTTGCTCCTGGCATGGGAATTTGTCCCCACTGGGGCTGGCACAGGCTCAGCTGGATGGCCAGTCCCTCCACGTCCATTGGCTGTGACACTCCTTCATCCCTGCACGTGCCTTTGCTGTGTTTGCCTTCAGCTTTCCTTTACTTGGCTGACTTGGCAGGTGTGTACCACCAGTGCAAGGCAGGTGCAGTTAACATGCAATTAATATACATTAGGGGCATGCTAATATATTTTCTGGTACTGATAAAAGATTTTAATGTATCAGTAAAGTTATTGTTTATTGATAATTTCAACTGCTTATCTAAGAAATCCTTACCTAAAGAGGTTTTATGGCCTTTAACAAGCAACAGATTTGTTAGACAAATTTTAGAAGTCCTTTAAGGTGAGGTGAAGTGTGCACGCAGGCCATGAGGAGTGATCTGGCCCTTTGATAAAAAGGGTGCACTTGTCAAACCCAGTAGAATTCTTTTATGTGTTCTCCAAGTGAAGTGTTGACACAACAGTGTGGGAACAGTGCACAGTCAGCATCACCACAACACTGGGTCCTTTCATGCTGTGATGTAAGATTTTACCATGAGATGGTCTTTACTCATCATCTAAGCATTATTCTGGTAGAGTAGATGAGGAAATGGTGGATTTCCAGCTGATTTCCATTTTTGTGAATGTTCCAAGAAATGTTCTTGAACTGTCATCGTAGCGTTCCTGCCATCCTCTCCTTTGTATCCAAAATAATCTTTTTCCTGTCTTTCAAATCTTTTTGCTGATTACCAAGTCTGGATTAGGCAAACATGTCTGCTGTCTGTCGGCACATCTACTGAAGATCTTTGCCATGATCACTTTTTTGTTAGCTACACAAATTTGGTTATTTAACAATCTCACAACTATACTGCAAAGATAACTGACAAAAAATTAACAGATGGGAATGTAATTGTTGTTGTGAGGAAGCCTCACTTTCTCTCAACTATAGCTGTGTTGTCCCCATTGTACAGATGAGAAAGATGATACACAGAACAAAATTAATCTCTGATTTAATCCTTTTGCCTTCAGGAGCAATGAAGCCTGCTGATGATACAGTATGCTGCTGCTTATTACTAGTTTAATTTCACTGAACTAGAAATAGAAACCTGGGGTGTTGCAGCGTGTAATGATTAAGTTACATTAGCAGAAGGTGGTGAGCAAATAGGCAAGGACCTGAAGACATAAAGCCAGTGCTGTTAATCACTTCCAGAGACACTAGAATCAGAATATTAAAGCTGAAATAACATTTATAATTTCTTAAAGGTCAGTGCTTAAGATGATATGAAGGCACTCTGGCAGGATGACTAACAGCCATGGGCATGAGTGTAGAGCACCCCATAAGGAGGAAATGCAGAGGGGTTTGTCTGATGGCAATTGGAAGGTTCATAGAGGAGACACAGGCTCCATAGTCTTAAGACCTTTCTGAAGTAGGAAGAGTAAAATGAATATCACTTTCCTTTTACAGAAAAAGAGGCCCTTTTTGCTGTCCTTCCCCCTGAATGCAAGCTCCCTCCATGTGGTCCCCAATGGATGACTGAATTATGGCTGACAGGGTTATATATGGCTCTAACAGTAACTTCCACTCGCACAGTTTTATATCTACTTTTTGTTTTGTTTAAGAAACTGAACGTGCATTTGAAAGCAATTTACATTAATACAGTATGTCTTCAGGCAAACATCTTTCCCTGTTGCTGAGCTTTTAAACAGCCCAGCTATTGTTTGATGTTAGTCACAGAAACAGCTGGGCTCTGTCTGGCATTGGGGGGTGTGAGTGTTTCAAAATGGTAAAGCATTTTTGGACAGTTTTGGTTCAATCTGTTTTCACTTTGAATTGACACTTGACAATGAAGAATTTAGTTTCTTTCTCCTTTGGTAATTGACTGAGTTACCTCTGTAAATGATTTTGTTTATTTTTCACTTTGGAGGTTTTTTCCCAGATTGTCTGTTGTTGGTTTTATCCCTGCCCTGTCCATATAACAACATTTGCAGCTGATGGGAGGAATGCAAAGGAGTGACATTGTTGATTGCTTTGATAAGAAAGAGCCTTGCTTTTATTATCAACTAATTAAATGGTAGGTAGCAGCTAATGGTCATTAAAATTAAGCCTTGGAACTGCCATCCTTTTTCTGGAAGAACTGTATGCTGAGAGAATTAAGCTCTTCTCCCTTTAAGGCAAAAGTGATATTTCGTTTTTCTGTTACAGTCAGTCATCAGTTGTTTCACTGCAAAGTGAAAGTTATAAAACTGTTTATAGTTGGTATTTTCCAATTCCATTTTAAATGTCTTACTGTTTGAACTGAGTCATTTATCCCTTCATCATTTAGCATTACTGATTGTGAATTTAAATAGTTTAATTTCACATGGGCTGTACCCTCCTGGCCATGCCCTCTGACAAAACTTATGCAGGAGTTTTACTTCAGTAAAAATTGTGTGATAATGAATGTCATAATAGTGTTAAGGTAAGACTTTGCTCCATCTTTGCATAGGTGTAATTTTATAGTCAATTCAGTTGGTTCAGTGACTTCATTCCAGCTGAATGCGAAGTGAGACAGAGGGTTTTGGGGCAAACTTCCAAAAGCTGACACAAAACCAACAAAGAAGAGAAGAGGAGAATACCCAGCACTTTGAATCCGAAAAAGATTTATTTCTGCTTCTCTTGCAGTGCCCCAGGAATGCAGGAGCGTGTGGAGGTGCTGCTGGCTCCATCCTGCCAGGAGAACAGCCCAGGAGGGACCTGCTGTTCCTGCCGGGCTCCCCTCGCCTGGCAGATGCAGCCTGGCTGCAGGAGGTCACTGTGGGCAGCCAGGCTGCCCTAATGTGGGGGTTTCTCCTTCTCAGGAGCAGCTGATTGAGTCGAAACAATACTCTGCTTTCCCCATTTGATGATGAAGACTGACAGTTTGTAGGAGATGAGTCAAAGGTCACTGATGAGAAGATCCATCCAGATAATTGCTGTAATTGCACCCTGAGGATGCAGCTCCCGTCACAAAGCATCAGGCAGTGACTCTGTTGGTAAATATATACTTGGAAGTGAACTTCATCCTGTGCTTTAAATCAGGAAAGTTCTTTCATGAGATATAAATGAAGAAAGTTCTCTTGATTTTTTTTTTTCTTAATCCAGCCATGTTTTCTCCTGTTGGCAGATGAATAGGAAATAGCCCCATTCTGAAACAGAGGAGTAATTGTGATTTAAACATAAAATTGCCATTTAGTGTTAAATCCTTTGATGAATACACAAGCTGTTGTTACTTCACAACAAATATCAATAAGCAGCATGAATGAATGAATATACATAATTCATAATATTTAACTTGAAAGTGAATCTTTTTCTTACAGTGATTGATTCATTTTTTTATGTTTGTCCAGTGACTTCTTTACAACTTAATACAAAAAGCTTTTCTGATGGAGAGTGAACAGTAACAGACACAAGCAGCAGGCCTGCCACAAAATTAGCTCTTTATTCCACCCCTTCACAAGGCCCAGAAATCAGCAATGCTAAAATATTAGGATGAGAATTCATAGTGGGGAATCAGAAGCAATGAAAGGATGTAAAATTTCTCGGATTATCAGTACTTGCTGTTAAATTAAAACTCGACTATTCTGATGTAAAACTCAAAATTAAGAGCCTTATAACAGCTAGGTAGCAATTTCAGATATTGGGGCCCTAATTTCTTAAACTTGTAGATGAGAGGAAGGTGAAACCATTTGGATTTCCTAAAAAACATAAGGAGTTTGAGGTTATTTATCCGTCTCAAAATGCGATAAAGTGTAAATATAACTTTCAGAAGCATCAGTGGCTCGGTCTGTGCAGGGTTGGGTGGTGCTGTGGTACCCAGTGGTGTTTCCAGGTGAACAAAACCTTGTGTGCTCCAGCCTGTGAGTGCACTGGCTGTGAAAGCAACTACCCGCTATTTAATGGGTGTAGGCAAAGCTGTTTCGTGTGATGTCCACTGAAATCATTGATCAATTTTTAATTTTCAGAACTCAGGCTGTTCTGTGGCTGTTTACAAAACCAGAAAAATTCCCTCTAAGATTTTGCGATAATGACATTCACGATCAAATCCTTATTTTTAGAAACTGATTTTTTTTGTTGTTTTTTAAGTGCTCCGACTTGAGGAAATATATCTTCCCTAAATACATGTGTACTCTTGCTTAATTAAGAAGTAATTTACGTAAGTCCTTGTGCTGCATGATATAGAGACCATTAGCAAGGAAGTGAGGAAGTGATGAAATTTGTTCCCTTCTAGCCCACGCTCCCTGGGACACTCATCTAGCCTGGGAATCAGCACAAACTGGGCACATAAGTATATTTATTTACATTTACCATGATGCTTAGCTGTTAAGAATGTCCTTTTCTTTTGAATATGACTCAATTTTTTATGACTGTGCGTTTAGAAAGAAATTGTAAACAGTATTGATCATTGAAAGCAGCCTGTTCTTTGCAGTGTAGATAAACTTTCTGTTCCAAGCTTATATTCATGCCTTACAAAAGGTACAAAAATAATGACATCATTTCATGTTTCTTTGTAATGTTACGAAACCAAGCCAACCTCATGCTTCTTACTGAGCAGAACTAAAATCCAAAAGCTTTGTGGTTGCATTGCTGATTGAAAACTGGGAAAATAAGTAACACCATTATCAATCAGACAGCCCTTGGCTCTTAGAGTTTAATTATATAAAGAATCAGAAACATCAAACAGAGGCTGTGCTCAGTAGGGAGTGGGAATGGCAGGAACTAACTCAAATATAAAGATTATGTTGTGGTTTTTTACCTCAAACAACTGTGTTTGAATGTTGTCTATACCACAGAACACTTCCTATTTTAACAGACTGTTTCTTTGCCCATAGGGGAATTTTTCTTCCTTTTTTTTTTTTTTTTTTTTTAGTAGAGGTCCAAGGGATTGGAAGCAAAATATTTGTTTTTGAAAGAAGTTACAGTGTTCGTTTTCTGTCAAAACTCCATAAAGGATTGTGATTCCCCAGCCATTAGTGAGGAGGTGAGTGAGCAGCCAGCATTACACATGATCCTGTTTGTTAACAGACATTTTCATTCACCATTCAGGCTCTGTGTGTCCTGTATCAGTTTTCTATGGTTACCAGAAGCTGACAGAATGAAGAAGTGCAGGGTAACCTGGTGTTGCTCTAAACAAAGGCTTGTTCCTCTCCGATACTCTCTGGGGCTGGTTTGCATGTTGGGGCATGTTCCTTTATACCAACATTTAGACAAAGGCAAGGGGAGAATAACATTTTCTGGAAACTACTTTGGTCTTTTTCAATCTGCTGTTATTTCCTCCTTCCTGGATTTTTCTGTACCAACTCCAAGCAAGTGTGATAGGGAAGACAAGTCCCCATCCCTAAAGTACACACCAGTGTAGATACTATAATAATAAAACTTTGCTCTCCTGTTACAGTTTATTCAGTCAAGTTTCTTTTATATTCAGTGAAATTGCTGAGACTTTCCACGCTGATAAAGGCTGTGGTATCAGACATAGTGATTTACATCACATAACTCTCATGCAAGTATTAATATAAACTTGTCTTTACTGCTAAGAAATAAGTAGGTAGTAACATAGTCATAAGAAAAATTGTGCCAACATAGATTAGTACATTTATAATTAGATGAGTACAAATTGTTTGTAGGTTTCAGACTCCATTTAGTACAGTAGAATATGCATGCAATCTGTAAAATGGAATGATTCCCTGATTACTTTGGTTGAAATTCCTTTGAAATAACAAACATCTAGTTCAGAATAGAATTGTACCTTTTTTGTATTTGTTCAATAACGGTCTGATATTATGGTTGTCTTATTTATGCCTTTTGTCACTTATTCGTGCCCACCATAGGTCTTGATATTTATTTATGATTAATTTAGTTTCTTTAATTCAAATATGCTCTTGAAAGTCTCTCCAAAAGCTCCTGCTCGTGGGAAACTAACAGGCTTACACCAAACATATCTGTCACTACTAAAAGCTATTTGATAAGAGACTTGGGAAAAGATCTGCTTAAAATACAGCATAAGAGAACTGCAAAAAACAGAGTTCTTGAGACAACTGCTGCACAGGAGCTCTGGCAGCTATTTTTGCTGGGAGTGCTTTGAGTGGAAGACAAACATGGTCAAATTAGCTAAAATGCTGGAAGTTCAGTCAAGGATACTGCCTTAAATAGTTCACCCAGAAAGGACGAAGCTTTCTTAGGGCAGCCTCTTCAGAATTCCAATTGCAGTTAGAATTTTTAATAAATAAATATCAGATATAGTAATTTTTCTGTGATTTTGTTTTGCAGCGGATCATTGGAATGTTCTGAGGTCAAATTCAGCCCTCCTAACTATGGAATACTCACTAGCAACAATATATATCTGAGAGTTGACCTTGATTAATATTGTTGTTTTCCTATGCTAGGTTATATTTTTTTGCTATTCATGGCATAGGTCACGTTGCTGGAGAAAAAAAGTACGATAACAAGATGTTAAAATTTAAAGGAAAATATGTTCATTATTGGCTTACTTTTACTGTGCAATGGTTTTTACTTCTTGCCAAATATCTGCTATTTGACCTTCTCTGGGCTATGATAATATTGACCTAAAGAGCACAGGAGATCATCTTTCAGTGTAGGAATAAATTCAATATTTTCTCATAAATATTTTTCATAGAGCCATAGAATACCGGGTTGGAAAGGTCCTCAAGGATCATCTGGTCCAACCTTCCTAGACAAAAGCACAGTCTTGACAAGATGGCCCAGCACCCTGTCCAGCTGAATTTTAAACATGTCCAACTTTGGGGAATCCATCCCTGGGAGATTGTTCCAACGGCTAATTGTCCTCATTGTGAAAAATTTCCCTCTTGTGTCCAAGCAGAATCTCCCCAGCAGTAATTTGTACCCATTACCACTTGTCTTTTCCATGTGACTCCTTGTAAAAAGGGAGTTTCCATCTTCTCTGTAGCTACCCCTTAAATAGTGGAACGTGGCGAGGAGGTCTCCCTACACCTTCTTTTCTCAAGGCTGAGCAAACCCAGTGCTTTCAGCCTTTCCTCACATGGCAACTTCCCAGTTCTTTGATCATCTTTGTGGCCCTTCTCTGGCCCCTCTTCAGCCTTTCCACATTTTTTTTGTATAGCAGGGACCAAAACTACTGAACAGTGTTCCAGGTGAGGTCTGACAAGTGCTGAATCGAGTGGGATAATAAGTTCTTTATCTCTGCTGGTGATGCTCCTCTTGATGCCGCCCAGCATCCTGTTGTCTCTCTGCCACAGCAGCTCACTGGTCACTCATATTGAGCTTGTTGGCCACCAGGACAGCCTGGTCCTTTCCCACAGAGCAGCTCCCTAGTGAAGTAGATTCAGACCCTAATGCATCACTTTCTTAGTATCAGTAAAGCTTCATTTTTTTGGGTCAAATTTGGGGGGAAAATCAGTGTGCCTAATGCTGGGCATCCTTATTCTTCTCTTCTGGTGCTCTCTCAGGTGAAATGATCACCTACCAGCACACTGTCTTTCTCAAATACTCCATGCTGGCTTATCCCTGGTTCTCATGCATGTGTTTCCTTCTGTGCTACCATTACAGCCCCCATATACATACCTGACACTGCAAATATTCAGCCTTATCCTTGATCATTCCCCTTCTCCCATCTCAAATCCCTTCAGCTGCCACAAAAGCTTTATGGGAGTTCCAGTCTTTCCCAAAATGCCATATGTGTGGGTGTGATCCCCCCCCCTCTGTTAATTAACATTGGCAGGCACAGACCAGTTTCTAATCATGTGGGTAGGTGGTGGCTATACTCAGCCCACTTGTATGAAAGATTAATTTCCAAGTGCAAAAAAAGTAGAATGAATTCAGCGGAACCTTCGTGGCGACCTCTTTGCCAACACAGCCCCTTGCTGTGGTTTTGTGTTGGTCTCAGCAAAGGGTTAACTGTGCACAACCAGTCCCCTCACTGCCTCTGCTAAAGGAACATTAATTATAGAGAGCCCGAAGGATCCAGAGCTAAAAAGCCTAAAAAGGCTGAGTAGTATTTAAAACCAAGACAGTCAAATAACCGGTTGGATTTGATCTCTAATAAATTACTATGTTCTGATGGTAAAATTCAGCAAGAGTGTGACAGTCAGATGGGGAGGTTGGCAGCAAAAGTTTTAAAAATAAATAGTCTTAAATTGCAGGAAATTACAGCAAGCAGCTCCTTGGAGTTATTTTTCTGCACGCATTGTGTGTCTGAGAAGGCAGGCAGCCTGCTGGCAAGCTTTTGACCTTTTGTGTGTGAAATAAAATATGCAGGTGCAATAGTGTGAATGCACAACGGGGGACAGTGACTTTCAGCTGTGGGTTTGAGTGCTGGGGGCCCTGCAGGGCTGCCGGGAGCACTCCAGATTAGCTCCATTAAACTTGAGAGCAACACAGGGAGAGGCTGTGGCTGTAAAGAATTGCAGAATATGTGTGTTTCCTACAAATATTCTTGTATTCCATATCTGTAAATCAGCCGATGGAAGACTTGTGTTAAATGATCTTGCTGAGAGCTGGTCTGATTCTCGTGTTACTCTATTTGTGTTTCAGTCTGGAGTGACTCTTCTCAGGGCAGTTGAGTTTAGTTCAGTGACACTGCTGCCACTGTGATCTCACTCCCAGTTCTTTTTCTGAAAGGAAATCCATACCTGCATGGCAAGGACTTCTTCCCACTGTAACTATATTCCAAATTCCTAAACCTGCTAAGTAAATATGAATGAGAATGACCAATGTAAAGAAGGTGCTATAGGTAGAAAGGTGACAGTAACATTGGGAATGTCAGCACTGCAGTGGCTGGAGAAATATGTGCTCTCAGTTCTCCCTCTGCAACAGAAGGAGCAAGAGTCCTGGATCTCCATGGACAAAAGGAGTTGCTCCACTGAGATATTCAGTGTTTATCAGATCAGTGTTCCCATAGACAAAACTGAAGAGTTCCAGTAATTCAGTTATCAGAGTTTAATGTTGTTGTTCCTGTTCCAGTGTTTGTCAGTTGCTCAGGCATGAAAAATCACCGGTTCCTACTGTGGGAAAACCCCCACGCTGTCCCAAACACTTCCCTGTCTTTATAAATCATGGAGGAACACATAAGAAACTTACACAGAGCATTAGGAATCCGAAATTTTATCTACCAATAATTCACATTTAGAACCAATTTTTAGCTTCATATTCTTATCAAAATATTGAAGTTAAAGGATTCATTCTTGGAAGCTTAAATAACCTATACAGAGATATTTGTACTCCTGTCTAGGTTTTACAACTAAAACCAGTTCTAACTATTATCTGCTGGTGGCACCATTACACCAGAAGAATTTATTATCCAAGTCTTAAATGAAAAACTTCTACAGATTACACCTTTTAATCTGATTTAATGGGAAATTTTATTTTTTTTAATTTCCTCATAGTTTGATGTTAGTAAACCAAGCTATTTTGATGCCATGGGGCCTTTGTGGGTGAATTTTAAAGACATGAGCTTAATAAGGAACCTAGTGGTGATGTAACAGGGAAGGAAATTGGCTGGCAGTGTCACCTAAAGTGGGTGATCCTTTATGCAGTCACACCCTGGGTTTTTTCCTGCATCAGGAGTAATTCTAGATTGAGTTTTATTTCCCACACCATCTTTTTTTTTTTTCTTTTTTTTTTTTTTTCAGAAATCTTGACAAAAAAAACAACTTAGAATGTGTTTCTTCTTTTGGATGAGGATTACTCTCTGATACTTGACTTTTCTAACTGTAAGCAGGTAGGAGCAAGACCCTTAATCTTGTTTCTCTGCTCTAAATTTTGACACTGGTTGGGTTTCTCATATGATCTGCTGATAAAAGCCTTCCCAGTAGCTCTTCATTTGCTACAGAATGGCTGAACACAGCCATTAGATTTTTATCTGTGGGGCGACCACACAGACAAAACCATTTGCTTTTGTTAGTGGATAAAATGCACCTGATGGTGTTTTCTTCCCCAGCTCGTACTTGAAAAACCTATGGATTAAAAACAAGACCCCATTTTTGAAACATATTGTGGTGTTTGCATGGTCAGAGAGGTGCAGGGGGGGGTTGTTTTGGTTTGTTTTTCATGTAATGAACACTGAACATTCACAGTCTCTGAATACACTTTCTGTGCACTCTATAGATGTAGTTACATATGTGTGTATGTAATGCCTGTACTGTACCTTCCTGCTGCCTGAAATTTAATTTTTAAGGATTACTGCCATTGCCCTGCTGTAAATGTTAGTAGTGGGCTCAGGAAGTGCCAGCAGTGCTGATCAGAGCACAGAGCAGGTGTTCCAGGTAGATTCATGTTGTGTTTACCTCACCTGAAATGCTCCTCTCTCCAGATTTGCTGTTGGTCACTGCTGGAAGAAGGTTGGTGTGTTTGGTGGCTTCTCCTCCCGCCCATGAATAGCACCAGTTGGTAGCTCAATATTTTCTGTGCACTTTTTCACAGAAATAGATTGCAGAAGGTGTTTTGGATGTGCATTTTGCACATGTTTAGTAGTTGCTAGGCTTCCTGAATCTCACTCTGCATTCCCTTTCCAACTTGGACAAAAATTTTGAGGTGTGAAAATGTCTGATTTTGTATTTTTCTATTTTATTTATTTCGCTGATCTTGTCCTAATCCTGCATGAAATTTCCTAGACTGTTTCATTTTTGATATATATTGATATATAACTATGTGGGCCGCTTATATACCACAGAATATTGTGCAGTCTGACTTCTCCTGTGGCTCAGAGGCAGTGACTTCAAACACAGAGTGCTATTTCTCCACACAGGTTTCTTCTAAATTTAATTTTTAGCTTAAAGTTATGAAGGTTGAAAATTTTTAGTAGTTACCTAAATTAATCTTTGTCCTCCCTGAAGACACAAACACTTCTTAATTAAATACATAGTGGATTCTATTAATTCTGTTTCTTACAAGGAAGTGATTGCTGCAGTCTTCTTCCTTTACTCAAAAATGGAAGAATCACACAACACCTCAGTCCATTATAAATGTTCTTATCCATGGCCCATGATCCTGTTTGTCAGGATTAAATAAGAGAGAAAATTATTCAGTTTATAAATCCTCTCATAAAACCTGGTACTTTTCTTTTTCTCCCAATTTTAGAAAACTCAGATTCACTCCATGTTACTCTCTCCTTCTCATGGTTACTGTTGCTTTATATCTGGGCAGAAGTAATTTGTGCAAGACGCATTGCTTATAGGACAGTGCCTAAAAATACTTCAAAAGGTCATTGCACATCAGACAGAAGGCAGCACTTGTTCCAGCCACTCGCACTGAGAACGACAGGTCTTTGTTAATATTAATTGTGCATATTTTAGACAGTGTAGGCTTTAAAAATACATTGCACAAACATGCAGCGATGAGCATTTTGTGAGCCCTGGGACTGGATAACCGGGGTCAGTTCTTCACTGGTGATTCGAGCAATAAATGTTTGCTGTTCTTATTAGCTTTGAGGTTTGTGAATTAGAGCCATATTGTGCATCTGCTTCCAGGGAAGTGGGCATGTTTTCATGCTCGCCATTTCCAAAAATACAAGCAAAATTAAAAATAGTAAGAGAGACGTATAAAGCACCGAGAAGATTCAGAGCTAATCATTTGCACAAACATTCACCATGATTGTGATTATAATAGCAATAATGTACACAGAACATGGGAAAAAATCTGCTGGGAGAGCAAGGCCAGATTGAGTAAAACTGAAAAGTAGCTCCCAACATGTAACATTCACACAGAGTCATCTTTTCTGCTATCCCTTCAAAATCAAAAGACATGATTCTCTCTTCAGGTGGACATCATCCAGGAATGATGCTTTTATGAAAAAACCCTCTGAGGCTTTATATGTCTCCAGAGGAAAGGCTGCAATATCTGAAAGGCTGTAGGGACATCAAACAAAGAAACCCTGACACCTGGACACCATTCCCATCAAGGCCACCTCACTCGAGCTCACTCGGTTTGTTCTGTAATTTATCTTTAAGAAGAAAATGTTGAAAAGATCTGAATCTGGCTGTGCATCAAAAGCACTGAAGCTGTACAGGTACATCATTGTTTATGTGACAGTGTTGCGTGGCAATTTACAACCCAAATTTATGTTGCTATTGACTGTGGCCTTTTTTTTTTTTTTTTGAAAACTGGTGCATAAATTTGTTTACAATGCTAATTATTAACACAGGTTTAGAAGCAAAAAAGAATGCTGGAAGAATGAAGTGTGGTGAAAGCAACAGCGTCACAAGTCTGGAAGGTGATGCTGTGTAGGTAAAGCCATTTCAGAACTTCTTTAAATGTAAAGTTTGTGAAGATGAGCATTAATTCTCTTTTGGAAGAAAGAATGAGGTAGAACAGATCGAGTAGTTGCCAAGAAAATGGTTTGAAAAAAAGTAATGTGCACATGTTGACATTTCCTGCTTTTACATAATTTTTTTTAAAAAAGAACTTACGAAATAGCCTTCAGTGGAATAATTGTGTTCATTAGTGGGGTAGGAAGACAAGCATTTCCAGCATCTCAGAAAGGCAGTCTTGCACTGTACCTCTCTTCTGTTGCATTTGACCACCCCAACACATGCCTTTATTTTGTTTTTGAGAAAGCAAGATGCCGTGACTGGAACAAAAACTGAGCAGCATCTTTTACCTGCCGTGTGTGCAAACTGTTCCACCTGAGGGGTTAAATGTGAGGAGAACTTTGTCCACCTTCCCATGGCTGCCCACTTGAGGTAGAAAATCATGGGCTCTGACTGCCCGGGGCACAGCTTTCGTTTCTCTTCCTCTGAGCACAGTTACAATTTATTGGCTCATCCTCCACTCTCCCTCCCTGAGAATCAACTCCACGAAGCAGGTTTTGGAGGGGAGGGTGTTGGTGGGTTGAAGGCTAAGGAATATCTTCCTCCCTGGTCCCTCCATGCAGTCCCTGCCCTGTGTGCTGGATGTCTTCTACCTGATTCCCTGGATTTTCCTTGTGAGAACCCAATTTTCCTCCCTGATCACACATACACCCCACCCCACCTCAAGCATCCTGTAGCTCTGCAAATAACGTTCTGCTGCCTTGTTTTCAAGTACCATTCGAACATATGTTGTGTGTGGAGATGCTGATGGACAGCAACATCTGCTGCTCCCAGCCAGCGCCTACACTCTTATTTGGACTGTAATTACCTCGTCGGCTGCGAGCTGTGCCCTGTGTTTGCCCACTATCTGTTCCTATCAGGTCTCTGTCTCCCACAAACTGCCCATTATGTAGCGATGATAATTAAATCTCCCCTCTGCCAGGCAGGTCTGAGCAGTGCACGAAGGGCCCTCCTTGTCCGTGCAGCTGCCAAAGAAGCTGCAGTTTGTAATTGTGCCGTGATCACCTGCCGGCTCCACAATGCCCGGCACCACCTATTTGTTTCCAACAAGCTTTTTTAGCAGCTGTCAGATGCTAATGGCTTTCAGCTGCTGACAACCTGTGCCCCGTGCAAAGCCGGGGACTTATCATGGAAGAGTGCATAAATATTCATGTGGGACTAACAAAACCAAAAGTGCAAGTGTGGTTATCGGAGCTCCTGTGTGAATATATTGTAGCTGGCCCTGTTGTGGTGGTTTTAGTGTGATCAACGCAGGGTAAATGTTTGAAAGTAATGTTGTCCTTTTTACACTTGTGAGAGAAAAAAAGTACTGAAGGTAGTGGGATTGCAGGGGCACGTGGGTAAGAGCAGGATTTGTGCCCTGCATGATGCAGTTCTAGATGGGGCATTGCTGTCTGTCGTGGGTGATGTGCTGAAAATTGTTATTGAAAGAAAGGAGTTGCTGTGTTTGCTCACATGTCTCTTCTGAACCTGCCTATGGAGAATTGGAAGTTTCTCACCGGGTCTGTTCTAGATACTTAAGGAACACAAAACCCCACAGACTGAGCTCAGTGCTTTAGTTTTAAAATAATTAAGTAATTCCGAGACTAAGAATGTATCTGATTTGGTCAAAACTTGATAATTTCCCACCTCTCAGCACCCTGAAGCCTCAAAGCTTTGACATCAGAATAGAAACACTGTGAGTCAGTTTTTTTAGACAGACTGTTTTACAAATTAATGCTGTCAACGTGTCTGCATGGGATTATTTTTAAAAATATTTTGTTGGTAACATCCTTTTACTTTTCTCTGCTGTTTCTCTTTAGCTCTCCTGAGACAGAGTTCAGATTAAAGTGCAAAATGGTCATGATGAAGATTCTGTGACAGCAGTCAGTGGACAAGGATGAGGGTCCTCTTGCAACTCTTCCTTTGGAGGTCCCTGTAAGTTATGTCAGAGGTCAGTGAGACCCATTTGCTCACGTTTCTCTGCCATATCAGTAACTTGCAGTAACATCCCAAATGTGAAAAGTGTTGTTAATTGGTCTTCTGTAAAAGAAATTGATCTTGGGGAGGCTAATAAGGTGTCTTTATATATCCCTTACTTCTTCTGCCCAGAATGAAGTTTACCATTAAAATTCCCTAAAAGGTTGCTGTTTTAGGATTGCATAAAAAGTGCAGAGCTGAGCAGGGATTGAAAGATCAATCCTACAAACTGTTGAAATGCAAGTGATTCTACTTATGAGAGCTTCATTGGGAAAAATTCCCATCGTGATTTGACTGTGGTCTGATTCTCATTTGCACTGACTCTCCTATATCCTGCTAGAAATGGGTAGGATTCAATCTTGAGGGAGGATGACCATATAAGAAATTGGTTTTGGGTATGTGGAAACAAGACAGACTCCATTAAGGCATTTTCTTACCTTCATCTAAATCTGAAAATAATCATAAATTGGTAATGGTACCTTAATTACCTTGAACAATTATTCATATATCTTGTGTGTGTCTGTATTTGTTTGGGGAAGAAGAGTTGTGAAAATGAAGTTAATTCAGTGTCTCAGATAAAGAAGGATATTTGTTAGAAATTGTTGTCATAATAGTTACACAAAAGGATTCAAATATTCTCTAGCTTAGTATGAATAAAATATTAAAAGATACAGGTGTTGTTCATGAACCATCAAAGAGTTTTCCACTGCCACTGTGTTTTATTAAAATGAAAAGAAGAAGAGAAAAGAAAAAAAGCCCTGTGCTAATCCTTTCTTTTGTTGCTTAAGGGACGTTTCAGTATAAAGTAGCAATTTCCATATCATTTGAATAGCAGTTGCAACCCATTGATGTTTAAAGTAAAATGTGCAACTACTGTAATCAGCAAAACAGATGCAAATGTGTTGTCTGCCTCCCAAGCGTAGCTCCCTGCTTGCTGTCTCCGTTAGATTTAGAGTGGAAAACATGATCAGATAATGGAAAACATGGAAGCTATTCTTTTATCTCTTTCATAGCAGTAGTTTGTTCAAAAGCAAGTTGGCTGGATGCAGCACTGAGTGAGAGTCCTGCAGCAGCACCCCCAGCCCCCTGCTCCGGAGCTGCAGGAGATGCCACGGTGCTTTGGAGGTGGGAAAAGGACCCACCACCCTCTTCATTAACCCTGCCCCTGGGGACAGGAATGGCCTTTTGGCTCTGTTTAAGCCCAGTGGCATCCCAGTGCAAGTCTCTGCACATTTTTGTAAGTAAGCAATAAGAAAAATAAATGACATTTAGCATTTAGATCCCAGACCAGTGGTTTTGGTTGTGCCGGGTACAGCGTAGCTCCCTGAGTCCTGCCATCCCAGGCTTTAGGTGGCTGGAACTGTTCCTCAGAGGGCTTTTAAACTCTAAAAATAACCTGTAATGGTATGAGGAAAGAGTTTACTTTATCCTTCACGTTTCCAAATTTAACAATGAACACATGTCGATGGTGCCTTTCTGTGCTTGGTGTATCTGAGCTGCTGGCACAAGGACTAGAGCCAGCAAGGGATTTCCATCAGAATGACTTCTGAGTGAAACTGCCCTTCTTGGTAAAGGGAAACCTTCTCAGCAAAAGGCTTGATGAAGCCTTCCAAACAGGTTGTTGATGTGATGAGAAACCTGTTTTGCTTCCTTGAGAACACTTTCCTGGAAAAAGACTCGTTTGTGGGGTTTTTTTTAAATTAGTATTTTTCCTAATCAGGAGGCATCTTATGGAAAAGGATTTCCATCTTGTGGTCAGCTGTGGTAATAAAACACTCCTGCTGGACTTTTTTTTTAATAGCAAACCAAAATGGTTTTGATAAAAGATAATGGAAATCTCTTGTAGTTCCTTGTGAGGGTAAATGCTGGAGACCTCACAAAGTCTATTTGCATTTGCACAGAAGGTAAAACTGTTTTAGGATTAGCCCCCTTCAGAAGGTCATCTTTGGAACTAAAAAGTATTAGAAAAGGTATAATACAAGCTATTCATGACAGAATATTCAGTTTTGACAGATTACACAGCATGTGGGCCTCAGGAGCCACACACAGGAGCCCAGACAGAATTACTTGTAACCTTAGTGGACGAGAGGCAATTACTCCTGAACTCCTGGGAAAACTTCTGTCCAGAGCCAAATATTGTTGCTTGGATTGTTTGCTATTCCAGGATGACTCTTAGGCTCAGTACAACGTCATCATAACTTCATGCAGATATTTGTTGTTCAGGACAAATTTTGAAACTCATGCTCTAATCTCGAAATAGTAAAATGCTGCTGGGTTAAGTGGTGGAGTTCACTGGAAAATCTGCCCACTTCAGTGGGAAAGATTTTTTTAATATATTAAAAACAAAACAGATTTGGAAAGGTCATTTTAAATATTAAGAACTGTGGCTGAAGGGCAGGGCTGTGTGCTGCAGAAGTTTTGGCATTCAGGATCTCGTGTAGGTGCTCTGTAAATGACCTCTCTTGTACAAGCCCACAAGGACAGGTGGGGCTGTTAAAAGGAATAATTAAATTCTTATATTTAATTATCTTTCTTGTCCAGTTGTGCACTGAGATGCCCCCACTGATTGCACTGATTCTGACTTCAGCAAGAGCTGGACCAGCCCTGAATATTTATAAGGAGTGTTAAATAAGATCTCAGATCAAATTCTTAGAGATACATGTAAGAACTTTGTGAGTCTTTTTTATTTTGAGGGCTTGTAACTAAAGGAGATGTTCAGTGTGTTCCTTAGTGGGTGCCAAAAAGCTTATTTTCAGAAGTGTCTGAATCTCAGGGTAAGTCAATGACTGCTATATTTAATCTGAAGTCTATGTAACTGCTGCTGCAATCAAGCTATGTGCTTTTTGTAATAATGATATGAAAAAATAGAGCATTTATATGAAAAGTTAGGAACCATGCATGTAACTTATATGCCAGGGTAATGTAGATTTCAAAAAAAACGTTCAACAACATGTCTGAAGTTGTGCTGCAAATATTACTGTAAGGAAAGTAGAAATTAAGAAAATATTTGTGAACTCTTTACAGTATTTGGTAAATAGTTTCCAGAAAAACTGACATCTGAAGTTTGTACACAGGCCTTGTTCTGTTGGTAGCTACAGCCAGTGGGAGTTTTTGCCAGGGTCTCTACTGAAACAGGATCCAATTCTTTTTTTTTTTTTTCTTATGTGGAGATATAAATCTTAGACCTTAATTACACTTAAGAAGGAAAATACTTTGTCTTTTTATGTAAAAAAAAAAAAGTCATCTAACTATTAAAAAGCATTAAAAAATATTTGAGGAAAGGCTTCCTTAAATCAAACAAATCTCTCATTTTGCTTTTAGGCCTTCCTGGAGGGTGCTGTGTTTATACTATTTACTTTAAGAGTGAGAACTTTGTGTCAGATCAAACCATTAGCAACTCTCCGGGCAGCAAATGGCAAAACACAGCTCGGGGCCCCTCTGGAGAAATGCAGTTTCCACACTTTCACATTTCACCACAGGATGCAAGTGGTGAGGAGAAGTCAGAGGGGAGAGAGGCAGATAACTCAGCACCGAGGGGAGGAGCAGCTGAGCCCTCCCAGGGTGGCTGTTGGGCAGCCCTGGCAATGCCGTGCTGGGCTCTTGGAGCATCCCTGGCCACCCCAGAAACGATGTGTGGTGGGGATTCTGCACCCAGCAGAATTCTGGCTCAGTCTCCAGGGTCTCTTTCCAAGTTTGGACTATTCTGTGAATTGCAATATGTACATGGATGGGCATTTCTTCTTGCAAAGTTTTGGGAGCTCTGGCATTGTCCCTTGCCTGTGATAAAGCCGGATTGAAGGGCTTTGAGCTTGCTGGCGAAAATGCTGGCTGAGAGATGAACAATTTTTCCTTAATTTTTCTTTTCTCTGCTTCAAACTACTGAGTAATTACATCCTTTGAAAAATGTTTCATTTATCTAGTTCTTTGGGCCCAGTGCACTGTGTGTCAGTGAAGAAGTGTTTTATTTGTATTACATTGCATTGACAAACGTCCCTTTTCTAGTGTGGAGGTGAGGTTTGTGCACATGCTTGTGTTTTCATTTCATATATAAGCGCTCCTGTCATCCTGACAACAGTGGGTGGGCACCCTCCTCTCTACTTCTGCTGTTTCTAGCCTTGGAATGGACTATTTTGTGCAAGTTTTGGTTCCCACATCCTCAGCTCTTCAAACTGTGAGGCGGAAAGTAAGTATGAGTGTTTTGGAGAGAGCTGGCTGACCAAATGGCCCGTTGTTTTTTTCCTTTTATTACCAGTTGCTAAGAAATGTGTGAAGGAAGCTGTCAAGCACACTTTTATGGGATTACTTTCCATATAAATGGCTGCCAGGATCACCGAAGTGTGGCCTCAGAGGAGAGAGGTAGCAGCTCCCAAGGTCAGGAACGGCAGGGAGGTGTCCTGAGCAGGGACTGGCAGTGACTTTCAAATAGACAGGGAGACACTCCTCATGTGGCTCCCCTGGGCGTGGTCTTTGCCAGAACACATCATGGAGAGTTTTTCTTGCCTAGGAAGGGGCTGTTCTGGCTGCTCTGTTTGGTTCTCCTTGGAAGTGGGAAGTCCCATGTTTTGCAATCCCAGCACACAGTGGAAATGAGTCTGGATAAGGGATGGAGTTCACGGTGCCTGAGAGCAGAGCTTTCATCCATCTGAAGCTTTGATAGTTTCTATGTCCAAAATATTGTGATTTTTTTTCCATTGATTTTCATTTTTCTGCAGTCCCTTATCCATGACCAAGCACTGTGGCACCAGGCTGCAGCTTTCAACAGCAGCATCACTAGTTTGTTAGCTTGTGGCCTTAGGCAAACCTGAAATCATTAACAGCCCATTTGTTGGGCTAATGACTCTTTTTTACTAGATGTATAATTTAATATATGGTTACTTTCATGCCTAATTATGCTCTTCAAAGCTTCTTTTGAAGGAATTTATTTTTCTGCATGCGTGTATTGAGAGGGTTGGGAGCTGGCTGGCTTTTCTTGCATGCTGCCCTGTGTTAAAATCTAGATAGTTTATGTAAGAAGATTTTGATTCAGATATGGGAGTTTCCCCCGTTGCTCATTCTTTCAATATTTTTATCTTTGAGTGCTTGAAAAATAAATAGTGGTGAATTACCAACAGGTTTTAAATGGCATCATTTCATGTCCTATTGTAGCTTGGTACATTGTTTTGGACAAGACGTAAACCCAAAGTCCTGATCAATAGGGCCATTGTGGCAGCAGCTTCCAAATGAATGTGAGCCTTGATCTCAGTGTCCTGGCCGTGTTCCAGCCTGGTTCACATTTTACTCAACGGCAAGCCCCACTTCTGTTCCCGTTAACCTCACTGGGAACAGAGGCAGACCACTGTAAAGTGCTGCTAATCCCACGTGCCATTTGCATGCAGTGCTTGTAAAGCATTCTGGGATCAGTTTGGGAAAAAAGGCTATGCATGTAAGATGTTTTTCATTGGCATCCCAAATCCGGTGCCATATCAGTGAAAGAAGGTTATGACTTTGTCCATCGGGATAATTTTTTTAATTTTTTTTATTTTTTTTTTGAGCTAGGCAGCTGATTGGGAAGGATAATAAAGATGAATTTGATTTTTCTTTCTGTGAGCTCTAGTGTCCCCTTCATGGAGATTAAAAATTTCCCGGTGCTGTTTTCAGCTCCACAGAGCAAGCAAAAGCTAATCTCCTGCTTGGATATCCTCACACCATTGCGATCCACTAATAGGATCGCCATACAGTTTTGACTTAACAGGCACTGGGAGAGGATAATCCTGTTTATTCGGTCATCCAAAACACTGATGATCTGAGATAATCAGTGGGCTGAGAGCAGGGGAGGAGGAGGGACCTAGGTTTGCTTTGCTGTGTGGTTTGTTTGGTCAGATGCTTCGTGCCAGGGAATGGCTCGGTCTCATTACTGCAGCCCAGATGGAGCATGGGAGGGTACCAAAAACCTCCTCCCAACACCAGCCCTGGAGAGGCAGCCTGATAAAACAACAGCCTTAGCAGTGTCTGGTCCAGATGTTTTGCTCAACAGTTTTAAATTGTTCTTTCTGTGACTGATTTAATATAGAAATACTCAGACGAGTGTCCGAGCGGCCATGTGAGGCACTTTGTACAAAACACTTTGGCTACCAGGTGGCAGAGGCTGGGTGTCAATGGATCAGCTCCCAGTACTCACTCACACAAAGACAGTCCTTGGATCCAAACTTGCTAAAAATAAAACCAGTTCCATATTTGCCAGACATGAGACACTGCTTTGAATATTTGTGAGTGGCCACCGGATCTCTGGGAGTGTAGGAGCGCGTGCTGCAAAGCCCTTTCCAAGAAGAAACTTTTCCCAGTGATTTAGAGATATGCCTTGAAACTGGGCTGTACAGAATCTGTTAGAGGGCATGTTAGTGAGCTTTCAAATTACTTTCCTTTTTTTGCTCTTGTAACCACTAAAGCTTTCACACTTCATATTATATCCCATTAGGTTATTGCCTCAGGTTTCTGTGAAAGGCCCCATCTTCAATTTGATCTCAGTCAATGTGCATTTTATAGATAGACTGACTTTGAAGCCTCATTTTATGATCTCTGAGCTGTCATAGTCCAGATGACAGGTTTATAGTTTGGGAAGCCAGTAGCAATAGCTGAGCTCACTAGTCTTTATAAGTAATGCACTGTCACTAGGTGCAGCTCCTCACCATGGTGACACTGCAAATATTGAACACAAAATGATTCATGGGACCCAATACAATGCTTACTTTAATTAATATTTTACAAGATAACTAGCTTTGTTTAACTTTCCAAATGGGAGTGGATTGGGGAGATCCAAAGGACGGAATGTTGCTATGTAAAATTTATGGGCACTCATATTTGTGTGCTTATTTTTAAAATTAAATTAAGAAAATGTTATTTGTTTTCTTCTCTCTCTGCTGGGTCCTGCAAGGGTCTGGGGGATTTTCTGTGTGTCAGTGTTAAATGATGAGGTCTGAAAAGCAATGTTCTTGTTCTCCCTCCCTTTGTATTCCCATGCAGTCAGTGTTGCAGGGCTGTGTCCTTCCTGCGAGTACTTTGGGATACTGGGTGCAGAGAGCACAGTGCTGTGGCCCAGCCCTGGCTGGAGGGGCACAGCATCACTGGCTCTGCTCCAGATGACCACTGGTGCATCCTGACCATCAGACCCCTCAGACTTGGGGTTTAGTCCTATTTCCCTGAAGAAATGACATGTTTTGGGTAAGTAACGCTGGATTCTTTACTAAGGTTGGCAGGAAGCAAAGGAGTATGGCAGTTGCAGGCCTTTGGGGCAATACAGGAAATTAATAATTAGGAAATTAGCCACAGTGGTGTGCTATGATGAACTTATTCCAAATTTCCATGCACCTTAACTGGAATTCATCGCATCTAAAGATCAATCTATAGACCAGGAAAAGAGTTTTACTTGACAGAGGATGATGGATGAGCCCATCTATTTAGGTGGTGGTCACACCATCCTTAGAAGTGGTCAAATCCAGGGTCTTTCCCTTTGGATATGTCCTGACAATCTGAGAGATCAGTTCACATTCACAGCCATGACCTCTCACAGCAATGTCACAATGATCAACATGGGGGAGGCTTGTGAGCACAAACCACTGAAGAAAAACTGTTTCTCAGTGCTGAGGTTTATCTGTAAATTTCACTACTACAACTAAGATTTCCTTTTGTAGTTTTTAGAACTGTAACTGTAAATAAGCAAACATTATTAGATCTTTTAAACTCATGAGCATTCTTCTACAAGCAGGAAAAAAAGTGGCCCATCATTACTCCCGTTTGTCACAGGGCTCCAAGAAATGCCCATTAGTGTGTGTCCAACCCCTTTATATAAAACTGAGAGCAATGAAGTCACTGACAGTGCTTTTATTTGTCTGTATTGGGTCCTGAATAGATGGCAGAGAAAAAAATCCTGCATGAATAAAAGAATAAATTCCTCTTCACGTTAACATAAAATACTTCTAGAATGATGAAAAGATTTGGGTTCACTCCAATGTGGTTTTCCCCGTGTGGTTGGTTTTTGCATTTCTTTCAACTTGCTCTTTGTAATCCATTTCCAGTTGGGCTTTTTTATTTTCCAAGTCTGACATATAGCGTGATGTTACAAATTCTGGCCTGTGGCAGCTTGAGGAATATTTATTTGTTTAGGCAAAATATCTTTCCTTCCAAGTCTATTTTAAATGCCATAGAAATGTTTTCTTACTCCTTTTGTTTGTCATTGTTGGTTATTAGAAGCCTCTGCTCAAGGTCACCAGTGACACAACCATGCTTTGCAGGAGGCGTTTCCAGGGATTTTGCGTGGATGGCTTCAGGAAATCAGGAGGGGATGATAGAGAGGAGAGGAAGATCAAGGGATAAGAACTTTTTCTAGAGTATTTGAAAGCTTTCTTTTTCTTTGCAATCTGCAGTAGAAGAAGTAATCATGAGGCAGGAGTTGAAAGCTGAAGCTGTGAAACACAAGCCTGGCCCAGCCTGATGTCAGGGGACAACCTCTGGTGAGCTTTGTTTCTTTCTCTGTCCTCACAGTTGGGAATGTGCCATGATTTAAAACTGCTGTAGCATTAACTGCCCCATTACACACAGCAGAAAGCTGAGGGACTGGCCTCATCTGCTAGAACAAGTGTTTTAATGCTGTCCAAAGTTCAAATCAATCAAAAGGTCAAGCTTGTTTAAGGCAGTGAGCGATAAGGGGGGGGGGATGTCTTGGGAAGCTCATTCCTAGTTGTTGGAATTAAGCCAGCCTGGCTGCAGGAAAATCTCCAAATAGCAAGAACCCTGGAGAACAGTGACAGCTGGGAAACTGTGGGCTGAGCCTCCCCTTGCTGGAGCCAGAGAATTCACATCAAATGCAACAGAAGAAGAATAGACCCTGGTGAATAGGGAGGGATGGGAGGGAAGAGGGAACTCATACCTTGCTCAGTTGAGACTGGACCTTTTTCCCACACCATCAAAGGCAGAGTTTTGCCCTCTCAGTGGCAAGGATAACATGGAAAACTTTCTGTGGAAAACTCTCCTTCTGGTTTTGTGAGGGGCTGCTCAGCACTTTGGAAGACTCCTTCCATAGTTTGTAATGGCTGCTTTTTCAAGGGTCTAATGACTTTATTTAAAACAAACCAAAATAAATTTAAAAAAAAGACAAGAGGGGCTGAGGACTTCTTAGAGTATGTTCCAGGCATTTGAGTTGTATGATGGGGGGCATTAGTGGGGAGCCCATTAGCCTCCGTGGCACATGGCCATGCTTTCATAAGCTTGCAAGACAGGATTTTTTCTATATACTTTTTTGTGTGTGCATGTCAAAGAAAGCATTCTCCAAGGGCCAACTACAGAAAAAAATCCCTGGTCTTTTTGGCAGAATTCCCTGGTACTTACACAGCCAGGATTTTCTGTCCTCCAGCTCTGGTGTGTGACCCATGCTCTCAACACATCCAGGACCAAATGAGGATCTTTTGACTCAGGGCTGAATCTGATCATTTTTCTTCTATGGAAAAGATGTAAATAATTCTAGGGATGGGTGAGGAAAGGTGATATTTGGGATAAGGAAAGGAGGAAGGATGGGTTGAGGACCAAGCCACAGACCTGCTGTATCACAGGACCACCATTGCTTATAGATCTGATGGGAAGCAGCAGAAAGACCCCTAGACCTGGAGGGAGGCTACACAGAAGCTTGGGGGCTGTGCTGGTGGATGAACAGCCACTCATTTGTGTTACCACATTGCTCATATCCAGCTGAAATTAAATGGTAACTGAAAGCACCGTGGTTCCCTCTGTACTCTGTTCTGCAGAACCACTAACACAGTGCAGGCAGAGAGGGTGTTTTGGATATCCTGGGCCTGTTGCTGTTGCTGTTGGTCTTCTCAGCAGTGAGCAATACAGTGGCTACAGGTTTACCAACCCAGTGGCCACTGCACACCCCAAAAGAATTGGCATGGAATTAAGAAATAGAGGGTGTCCCTTGGGAAGGCAGGAGGCATCATAAGCCTGGAATGCAGCTGAAGAACTGGCAAAAGTTCTCTCAGTCCAGCTCCAGATCGCTGAGCCCATGAGGGCACCTGCCTATCTGGTCCCTCCAGCCACCGGGTAAGGTCTGTGCTGCTTTCACTCACCTGCAACTTCACCAGAACCAGCAACATTGCAACAGAGAATGTGGATTTTTCTGAGCTCTGATTCATGACACCAGATGTGCCTGTGCTTTTTTTCAAGCTCATTTGAATGTATGCAATGGACATCTAGCTTTGAAAAATCATCCTTTGCCAGATGTCTTTTAAATTGTCTACCTTGCAAAATCGTCAGTTACCAGATGTCTTTTAAATTGTAAACCTCTGTAGTCAGAGGTTAAAACTGTGTCAAAACAGGCACTGATAAGAATTCATATTACATTTAAAATTCATATACATTTAAAATGATTTCCTCCAGCTCTTTCCCCTGAGAAGTTCTTGCATGGAAATTTTACGGCTCGCGAAAGATTTGCCACCCGCCCATCGCTATAGATTCAGTGATAAATGCTTTTAATAATTAACAGTGGCAGGGGGCCTATGTCTCATGGATATCTCACCTCTCAGACAGCAGAAATAAGGCCTGTTGAACAGCAAGAGTCATGAGGGCTGCACAGTGGTGGAGGGTTCCTGCAGCTGTACAGTTTGGGTGCCAGTGCAGATCTTCTACGACTGGAGTTATTTTTGAGCAGGATTTTGTCCTGTGCCAAGTTTGGAGCTCAAGGCAGCCAGAGGAGCAGGGATGCTTGAAGAGTTCCTAAGGTAAAAGAGGTCTGGGGGCAGTTTGGGGCTGGAAAGAGGCTGTGCCAGTCACAAGGACAAACAGGTTAGGCTGTGAGTTTCCTTCTTAATCCGACTCTCCAGGGTCTCATCCAGCCTCTGTGCTGGCTGCCAAAAGCTCATACTGAGCGGCTATTTTGGGATACAGCAACACCAAGTGTTACTTCAGAGATGTTTGGAGAGAGATTTAATAAAATCAACTAATAAGGTTTGATGTGCTGAAGATTAGAAAGAGCCATTCCGAGCATCTGTGCTGACCTTGGGGGTGGGAGGCTCAGGGGAGTCATGTGTGTCCTGGGCATGGATGCCCTCCTAGGATGGTTGGTGGGACAGGACTGCAAACTGCCTTGGGCTGTCAGCTTTTGTTTTGATGGTTTAGGTTGGGGGGGGGGGTTGCCTTTTTTGTCATAGAACCAGCCCAGAATAGAATCATGAGATTGATGTTTATTACTTTCCAAATAATCTATACTCTGGTTTTAGTGCTCACACCGTATGAAGGGCTGTGTCACCGCTGCACTCATGTTTCCATGTGACACCACAGATTACTGGTTTTTCCCATTTCATAACTAATAAGTGAAGTGAGTTTGACAGCCTTGGTTTCAGCTTCAGCCTGTTGGTTCCCATGTCATAGATAGGCTCGGTTAGCAGCAAATTCTTGTCAGGAGAAGAGAGTTACAGCTCAAGCTTAAAATGTGCTAGCGTCCAGTGCAAAGCTTTAAATTCTTGACCAAAGTTAGATAAGGCCAGCTGAAAGTGTGACATTTGAAATACACTATCTATTTATCTTTTCCTTCTGACCAAAAATACCTAGAGTGCAAGTATGTGTCTTTGCATCCAAGCAGAGAACAGTTGAGCTCCTCTAGAGAAAAGTATAAACACAGAACTTTAAATATTCTCTTTGTTAAAATCTGTGCAACTGTCCCTCTCCCTACATGGGTATATATTATCAATATTAAAAAAATGGTATGTATATACACATCATTAAAGAAAAAAGAATGATTAGTTTTCAAGGTATAGGAAGCTTATTTAAGTGGTAGTAAGAAAAAATTGTTAGCTCTCCCCCAGCAGTCATTAATAGCTCCGAGCCCCAGCCTGAGTACAGATGGAGCTTTGATATGATCATAGTTTTGCAGTGAGTATGTGCTGTATATCGTGCTGCTAATCCCGCGGTGGAAATCACCTCCTCCTAACACCTGGTGCTAGGACCTGACACAACTGATTTCAGCTACAGCTTATGCAGCCTCATGGGCTGGATTTGGGCAGCTCAGAGAGCACTGGGCACTCTGTGCCTGGTGCTGTGTGCTGATGTCCTCCCATAAAACCTCCCCTCTGGAGCTGCTGTCCCAGGCTGCCCTCCTGGGCCACTTTCAGCCCGAACATTCATTCAAGCCCCTTTTCTCTGTGCTGGATGGGGACTGCTCCTCCCCTCCCAGCAAAAGGGTTTGTGTTTATACAATGTTTTCAGTTATAGTTTCCAGCAGGATGAGCTGTCCCACCTCCCAGCTTGGGTGAGGGAGGAACAGTGTGTGAAATACAGCAGCTTCTGAGGTCAGATGAGGAGCAAGTGCCTGTGGAGTAGGGATCCCTGGGCCCTTTGGCTACAGCTCTGGGTGTCTTCAGGGAATGCTGTTTCCAGAGCCTCCCTGGCTGCCTGGGGCTGGGCAGGGAGCATGAGTGCCATAAAAACTGGAGCCAGATGTAGAGTCCGGATGGTTTTGGCCTCTTTGCTAATTTTCAACAATGAGATCTTGTTGTTTAAGAGTTTTCTAGAAGCTGAATGGAAGACTGGAGGGGGTTTTGGAGGGGCTTTTTTGGTAATAGTTTGCTAAATTCATGGTTGAGATCTGAAGGGACCCTTAGCCTGACCTCTGGTATATAACAGAGTATTGAATTTCCTGCACTTAACTCCCACAGTCTATCCAAGAACTGCCTAATCACAGTGCTTTCCTAGGAAAGCAAACACTCTTAAATGCACTCATTTTAGCATGGTAGAAATGCTTGTTATTCCTGATAGTTAGAATGAACAGGGATTTTCAAGAAGGCTCTTGGATGATCTCCTGACCAAGGCTTTCCCTGCCTTCCCCTTGATCCCATCCCTCTCCCCAAACTACACCCCTGTGCTGCTTATCTCCTGTCCTGGTTGTGCTGAAGGTTATAGAGACATTAAATAAGCTTGAGGGGCAGAGTTAAAGGAGGTATCCATTTTGGGAATCAGGAAGGGGCAGACGTAACCCAGCTCAGCAGCAATGGGGTTAATCTGACCGTGCCCCACATTTGGGTGGGAATTTGTGAACTCAAACCAGGTATTTATTATTCCACATAGATGTTTGCAATGACATATAAGCCATCACTGCTGTTCCTTTGCCTTGCAATAGCACTGTGACACAAACCCTGCTGGACCAGGCACGGCACCAGTGCAGAGCAAAAAGCTGTCCCTACCCGAAAGAAGTCTGAGACTCACAAGGTAATTACTTATCTTTGTCCATTAATTTTCCTTTTTTTTTTTTCTTAAGTACCCAGATAATATTGTTTCTCTCCCAGACTCAAAGTACAGTGACAAATAAATGATTTCAAGTATCCTCCTGAGATAGGGAGAACTGAGATAGATATTGCCAGCAGGCACTGATCCACCTGTGGTGATGGGAAGGTTGAGGGATTCATGGGGGAATGACAGATTTGGAAAGCTGCAGCATGGCTTTTCTAAAATGACACAGCCAAAGATATTCTAGAGATTATCCTCAAAAACTCGGTGGTCAAGGGCTTAATGACTTAAATAGCGGTCAAATGTCTGCTTGTTATCAATCACCTATTGCCAGTTGAACTGCATTAATGAGGGTTTCTTGATAAAAGCTGCCTTATCATCCGGAACTGAGATACCCAGCCTAATGTGCTCCAGCAAGGCTTGAGGAAATGCTCCTCTTAGCAGCAAAGCAGACGATGTGTCGCTTTCCTGAATTAGCCTGAGTCAAATGGATGGTCAGACCCTCCAGAAAGAAGCAATTTCTTTCACCTCTTGTATTAAAGGAGTGCTTTATCCATGTGTCAGAAAGCATTCTGGCTGTCTTGCAAGAGTTTAGAGTCCAACCAAACACACCTTGGTGGCCATTTGCAGTGGCCAGGGTTGAAGGTCACAGGGTAGGGTCACTGCACCCTGAGGGGATGGCACAGGGTTTCACTGTACATTGTACATCCCCCTGCCATAACCACTTACCTCCTTGGAGAAAATGGGTTGGAAATGGTATTTAACATTGTTGATGACAATTTTTCCAGATTTATTACCTGTTTTTTGTTCACTGTTTGGCTGCCTACTCCCCTTCCATCTGCCAGCCCTGTAATCCACCTCCTCTTATCTCAGCACAGTTCGCTCCACCTCTTGCTCATTTTTGTTTTATTGCCCAGCTAATCTCATTCTCCTGCTTTTCCTGACACTGCTCCCCTCTCCCCATCTGTGGAGATTAAATCACTTCTCCTTTTGTTTGATGCCACTCAACATTCCCCCATTTCACTCAGGCTTTGGGATACTTCCAGGCACTTTTGCTGTTGTTGCACACATCCATTTTCCTGGCACAAAAAGGCCCATCAGCATCTGATGGAAGCGTTACTGAGTCCTCATTTCAACCAGTTCTCAGAGATGTCCTGAATGTGAAATGGAGCTGAGCTCAGCCTGCACAGTGCAGCAGAGGCAGGTGTGTGTGTCAGGAATTTCAGGAGCATCCGCAGGGTGCTCAGGGCAGCTCTAGAGTGGTGACAGAGCCTGGCATCTGAATATTAGCCAAGAAAACTGGAGATCAAAGGCATGGGGTAAAAAATCTCCAAGCTACGAAAATGTGAAGTTTTGGAAGTGGTTTTCAATGTTGTTGGTAATGTATCAGTGTAGTCAACCATCATCCCTATTTACATCTAGTGGCTTGTCAGTGTTCATGGCCCCAACAGTGTCATTCTAGCTACTGCTGAGAGTTGCTGGGGGTTTTAGGCTCAAGGTTGAAGCCAGTCTCCTTGTTCAAGGGTGTTAAGTGCATCCTGGTTTGGGCACAACTGCAGCTATGGGGGGGGGACAGTGGATTTTCATGCCATGTGTTTCTGGCACCCTTCCACCTTCCTGCACAGAGAACAGTGCTGGACACTCCCCTACCAGTATTTCCTCCACCTGTGTGACTGTGGAAGTCCACTGACTGCACTGCTGCTCGTGTTGGCTCAGAACTGGAACCAGCAGAGCCTTTAACCCCCTGGCAAACCCTGGACAATTTCAAAATGCCTTGCAGGGACCACATGCACTAACAGGACTCCTCACAGCTGTCAGTCGCTGTTCCTCCTCACTGTGAGCACCCCAGCATGTTTGCTGCCAGAACAAACCCTAAAGTCTTCAAATAACCCCCCTTTGAGTACATGGGAGATGCTTCTCTTAGCAAGGACAGCTGCTGTTTGGCCCTAATCATTGAGTTTAAGATGTTTTTTTATTCTGTTTGGGTTGTATCTCTTGCCTTAATCTCCTCTTGCAATGCTAACCATGATGCATTTGCTATATGTCCCCTCACTACTTTTATCTACCAACATGTTTTAAATAGGTTTAAAGAGTACAGGAGCTAAAAAAAAAAATAAATCAGGCAGCTTCAGATGAAAGCCAGCAGCAGGCCTTTAAAAATAGAGTGGCAGCCCTGCACGAGGTGCCGAGTAAGTGGGTGCACGGGAGGGGAGCGGAGCGGCTGCAGAGGCTCTGTTTAAACAGGAGGTAAATAAGTGGCTGGGGGAGCTGCAGTTCATCTTGTTCCCTTACGTGTTGCCCAGATAATGCAACATATCTTCAGGCAGGCTGGTTCTAAAAATGGACACAGCTCTTGGGTTTCACTGGGTGACGCTCGGGCTGCGCTGTCCTACATCCATGGGAGCAGTGAAATGGCATTTAGTGTTTCAAAAGCAGCAGCAGTGCTCAGGTCTTGTCACTGGTACTTTATGAAGACTTCTATAATGAAGAATGTGTGACTTTATACCATGGTGCCTAATGCAGAAGCAGCTGCCTGTAAATCCCTGGGGTCAGGCAATGTTTTGTTAAAATTCCCCTTCCTGCTGTGGTTGACCTGTGAAAACAGCAATCATCTGACAGTGACAGCAGCACTTAATTAGTAATTCAGGATTAAAGTGTTCTGTCCAATGAGTAATTTCACAGAAGCAGAGTTTAGAATTGGAGCTGGTTTAATATAACAAAACTATTGTCATGAAAGCCTCCTTGGCATTTTAATGGTGTTTTTCTTTGGTCTAAATATACATGAGAAGTTGAGAGGATGTTTAAATCTGAGCGGGGGATAAAAGGGACCAAGAGAAAGACTTAAAGGTCTTGTCCAAACTCCGCACAATTGTGCGAGCCACTGGCTTCCCTAGGACAGGGCATCATCCCAGGGAGCTGCACTATTCACCATTCCTCTCACTGCTCCAGGGGTGTTAATGTCTTTATCTTCCTTCTCACCCTCCTCTCTCCTGCCTAGTTGAGCAAAGCTCAGCTGTGCAGAGGATGAGTATTTGTTAACCTCCAGTGGCTGCAGTAATGGTCAACTGGCTCCCAAAGAGACTGTGTTTGGGTTGGGCACATGCTGCTCACTGACAGGGAGAATTCTCCATTTCTTTCTAAATGAGTCTTCTCAGGCTGTCCCTGTTCAGCAAATTCAGGAGAGAAAGGGCAGCAGGGCCCCTTGACCAAACCTTGGCAAGCATGTTCTGTAGAAGGCAGCAGAGAGTGCAGCCTTCCCTGTGGGAATAAAGTGATCCTCTGTTGAGTGAAGTGTTGCCTACAAGGTTAATTAGCTGTAGAAAATGAGCTCGAATACTTAGGAGTAATGAATCATAATGAATCGTTATGTTTGAGGAGTGACAAATTAAATTTATGCATATTTTGGACTACTTGTTTTAGTCAGAATGGAAAATAGTGCTATGCTTTTTTCTGTTGTTCTGCCTTCATGTCGAGATGTCAGGAAGCAAATCAACATGGCCAGAGTTTGTAAAGTCTGGCAGTGCTTGATTGCACAATGTTTAATCTCTCTTCGAAGTCTTTGAGCTGGGCTAGGAGCAGGGGCTTCTCTGGAATCAATACATTTGCCTCCACCTTCAGTAGATGGGATTTTGACCTGAAAAAACACAAAACTTCTCCTAAGCTAAAAGAGAAAAAAAAAAAAGTTGTATTGTCCTAATCCTGTGAGTGGTAGTGTCCTATGGCAGCTCTGACTGAGGTGTAGCACCCTCATCTAGGAAAGCAGATTGAATTACAGCCCCACCTCCCAGACCAAGGTGAGTCAAGGGACCTATTTGTAGCAAGATTCATCAGATCCTTCGGCTCCTGCTGTTCCCAGAAGAATCTCTGGAGTTTTTCTGTGGAATTAGATCCAGCAACATAACAAGCTAAGGGGCAGACAGGCATTGTAACCCTTGAAATACCTGGAAAGTAAGGATAAGCAAGCTACTCCTACCTGGAAGATAACTTCTGGAATCTCAATGTAAGATGAAGGACACTGTGAAAAAGAGGATCTTGATAAGAAGAATTTGTTCTTAGCCCCCTTCAAGAATCGTAATGTATCCCTGGGTGAGCTGAAGCCTGACACAACCTGCTGTCCTTTGGGTTTTTTTTTTTGTTTGGTCCCAAGGTTCAGCTGGTTCAAGGGCTGGAGGAGCTGTGAGCAGGATTTGAATTCACAGCCTCTCTTTTAAATAGATCAGTGGTTCCAGGAGGGCAAGTGATACTGCTGCAGTGATTAAGTTCTTTGCTGGATTGATGCCTCTGGAAGTGTTTGGAGAGATTTGACAGATCTTCCAGTCTGTTGAAGGTTCCCATGGTGTTGGCCCAGCCATGACTATGTGAGGCAAACTGTTTGTGTCACCCCTGGGAGAAAGCATCTTTCTCACTCAGAGCAAAGAGCTCTTGGGCGTTCAAAGACAAAAGGTACCAACTGACATTTAGTTCTGCTACTAATTAAATGTCAAAAACTAATACAAGTTAAGACTAAATTAGTACACTTCTCCAGATGTTTTCACAGTTGTCCTGCCTGCAGCACTGTGGGTTATGTTCTGAGCTGTTAGGTACTCAAACTGGTCCTTCTCATCTCCGCTGATGTCGTTGCTCCTGGCATGATCAGGTGCAAACTCCCACTTATTAAGAGCTATGAAGGAATCATTCTGACACAAAGTGGAAAATTCTCCTTGGGGTTCAGAGCTCTTGCAAGAGGCAGCCAGTGAGGTGACTGCTTATAGAGCTGACCCCATGCTTCGAGTTGTGGATTCATATACAATATCTGTGAAAGCAGCTATTCTTGCTCTTGCCAAACTCCTCAGAAGACCCATAAAATGATGTTAGTTGTAAGCCACAAGCTGGCTCTTATCTTTGAATTGTTTTTCTCTGACAATTTTAAGAAGAGCTCAGCATGTTCTCAGTAGGAGCTGATGGATGCTGAGCACTTCTGAAATCCTGCCAACTTCATTTAGGTTCCTAAATGGGAACTGAGTGCTTTTGAACGTATGATCCTAAGGGTGCATTTCATAACACTATAGCTCTGTCCATATCATTTCTTTCCTCTCTCACTGTCCCCAGAATGCTCCCAGCAGCAGCAATAACACCAGGAGCACTGGGCTAGTCAAGGCTTGAGTGATGCCTCAGTTATGATGTCAGCTCAAGGCACACTGAACTGAATTAAATGACAGCAGTTAAAAGGTGCCTGTCTGCATCCAGTCTGCAGTAAGGTCACCATCATCACTACCAGCATTATGGATATATTTGAGATAGCTGTGGTAGATTTTATATGTATGTATATATATGAAAACAAAAATGTAGTGCAAATTCTACCTTGTTTTTCAGAGTATTTCATCCCATGTTTCAGGCCATGTGCACTCTACTCAACAATGCTCTGACTCTCAATTTCAGGATTCAAATTTTCTCCGAGGTAGGTTCGTGGGGCAGATATAATGAATATTTTTTAGTGTTGTGGAGCAGGGTAGGAGGGCAGACGAGCCTTTATCTGAAGCTTTTCCAACAGACTTAGTGCATGGACAGCATCTGTTTTGGTCCTGTGAGGCTGACATCCTCTCCCAGCAGACTTGGCAGTGAGCAGAAGAGCCACATGTCAGAAAATCTGGGGGGCCCATGGGCTGCGGACAAAAGTATGGCAAAGAATTTAAACATCAGTGAGTGGAGTGATGCTGGAGGGCTGGCTGAAAGCGATTAGCACAGTGCTCTGGAATGTGGCATTTCAATAGCCGCTCCAGAAGGATCTGCAGCCCCATTGACTTCTGCAGCGTCAGGAAAGAGCCCTCACACTCCAGCTTTTGCCAGTGTGAATGGGAACGTGCAGGGCTGTGTGTGCAGCAATCACAGAGCTCCCTGCTCTGGCTCTGCACACCCTGCCCTGTGTCCTGCTGATGGGGGGGTTTCCTTTGCTCCACGGGAATCTGATGCCCCAGTGACTCAGGTGGCTCTGGGTCCTCCTGCATTGCCAGAACCCCCCCTTGTCAAATCTGCATCAATATCAGCTGTAGCTTTGCTGTTTGCCTACCCTGGGCCAAAGCATCAAAGGCCACCTGTGGCCATGATCCAGCTGTTGTCAGCTGTGCAGTCGGGTGGTGGGTGGTGTGGGGTTTGGGTGTTTTGTTACCACGTGTGTCAGTGTGGGGCTTGGGTGTTTTGTTTCCACTGCTGCTGGGTTTTGGCCTCTTTGGGAATGCACCAAGTGGGACTAAGAATGTGTCTTTGGTCACATTTACTTGTTTAATTTTTTTCTTTACATTTTCCTTCCCCCCCCCCTTCTGACTTTTAGGTAGATAATCAAAGTGTGAAATAAATTAAAAATAAAGCTGGGTAGAAGGCCTGGCTGATGAGAGCACATAGATTTTTAGTTGAGGTGGGAGAAGAACGCGCTCATTCAAGCCCTCATGGAGGGCAGGGAATTCCCTGGCTTTTGTCTAAATATGGCATGAGAGAGCAGAGCACAGGCAGTGCAATGCTTCACTGAGTATTGTTTAAAAGGGAGCTTGGCAGTGGCCAGCAAGTAGGATTCTTGTGAAAACATGGCACAAGGAGTTGTTTGACAGATTCTGACATAGCAAAGTCTTTACAAGGGGCAAAAAAAAAAAAAAAAACGAAGAAGGAAAAGAGAGAAACTGCAGACTACATGAAGCCAAAAGCATAGTCTCTGCCTAGAAGATTGCAGAATAAAAGGCACTTAGCACTGAGTCACACCCTGCAAGCTCTGTGGGTCTGATCCTCTCAGTGATCGATTGCACTGAGTTAAAATCCCCTCCTAAATGATTGCCTGTTGTCAGTCATCCAGAAGAGGGGATGAAGAGGAGTGAGAGCTGGGGAGGAGACTGCCATGGCTTGCACCCACTCACCAGAGTCTCTATCTCAGACTTGCCTGGTTGGGTGGACCCATTCTCTGCCATCTCATGTTTCCCCCTGTGGGTAAATGACATTTCAGTAGCAGGTTTATGGATGCAGCACTCAGTCCCAAGCAATCCCGTGGTTTGTGTAGGTGTCTCCCTTTTGCAAAGCTTATGCTGATTTGTGGCTTTGAATATCTATTGCAGCAGTGAGCAATGATTCCTGCCTGGAAGAAAACCCCTCTCCCACTGCCTCTGCCACGTCTGGAGACACTGTGAGTCCCTCAGAGCAAAAAGGCCTTTACGCATCTCAGCAATGGAGAGTTTTGCCTCCAAAATTCCAATGCTCTTGAAATATGGCCATTATGTGAGTGTTTTGAAGGAGGGAAAACTTATCTGGGATTCAGTGCACTTCTGGAGGTCTCGGATGGAGACACCTCACTCGGTGACTCTGCTACTGATGCCAGCTACTGAACAGACTGTGTAGCTCATACAGAGGAGGTCTTGGCTCAGGCTTCCCCATTTAAAGTGGAGCCCTTACCTAAATTCACCTTGAATGCAACATCCATGCTCAATCACAGCTGGAGCTTCCTCACATCGAAGATAAGACAGTCTTCCTCTGGTTGGTGGTTTGGATGGTGTCCTGCAGTGTAAACTAGAATGATAGGAGTAGTCTGTAATTAGCACATAACCTCAGGCAGTTTTGTTCCTGAAATGCAAGGCCTAAGTTGTTCTGCTGCAATAGTGTTGGTTTAGTGAGTCCATTAACTGCTCTGCATCATGTTAGTGAAAGCTGTTCCCTAAGAGCTGCAAAGGTATGGAATAGGAAACAGGAGTCTCTGATCCAGTCCTGCAGGCATCTTCCAGTGAAACCAAAGGGAAGCCCATCATATGTGTTGCCCATGAGATGCACTCCATGGCAAAGCAATGAAGCCCAAGAGTTTCTGGATCATCTTAGCAAAGCTCAGGGGAGAGCAAAGGCACAGGAGCACTCCCCTACCCTTTTTGAACATTTCAGTTGATGTTGTTAATTGTAGTGGAGCTGCTGCAAATATTTTGGAAAGCAAATATTTGATGTCCCCATCCAGCAGAAAATAAGTCGAAGGACCAACCTGCTGCCACTCACTTGATCGTTGCAACAAAACCAGGGCTGAGAATCAATAGCAACGACGCTGAGCTTTTGTGGTCACCTCCTCTCCAAACAAGGGCTGTGATGTGAGAGCAAACAACACCTGCTTGGAGGAACTGGGCACGGGCTGAAAGGGAGCTGGTGGGCAGAGGCTGTTTGTGCAGCACTGGGCTCTGGGGTGGGGCTGCTGGCAGAGGCAGGAGGAAGATGATATCTCCATCAGCCCGTGCTAATGTGAGAGGCAGAAAGGGGTGAGCTCCTGCCTTCCCTGTGCCCCGGCTGGTGAGTGATGGACAGTGACTCCTCCGTGCCTGCCAGGAGGAAAGCCCTGGAGTGGGACTGCCCTCCAGCCAGTCCTGCTCTTGGCTGGGGTGTGGGTCACATCAGAGGACAAATTGAAGGGTTGTCACAAGGAGAAAATTGGGCAGCTCCTTGTGTGGCAGAGGCAGCAGATCAGTCACCACTCACATCTCTGCCCAAGTATGAATTCTCTAAGGAAGACCAATATCACTTTGCCCTAACTGGAAAGCAGGGGAGATGGCACATACTTCACATGCTCTGGCTGGGCCCAAATACCCAATGTGCAAGTGATCTGCTTTTGGGTGCTGCTTTTTTTCTTAATCTTATTTTTTTTGTTGTTGTTTTTAGCCTTCTAAAAACAGACTTCGGATTCATCAGCTGGAAGTGATCTCATCACATTACAGATTCGCTTTCCTGGGAAACTGAACTTCTGGTATAATCATGGGAAAGTCTCACCTTCCCTTTTTATTTTCTTTTAACTGAGTTTCTATTGAAATTAGCTTGGCAGACTAACACCTCAGAACGAAAGACACAAAAGAAAACTCTTTGTTACTACTATTTCTTTTTTAATCTCTTGATTTTCTTACCAATCTAGTGATTTTGGAGATAGCAAGTGATATTTGGATATTTAAAGACACATATTCAAATCTGTAGAGTAGGCAGGCCCCTTAATAATACATTTTACCAACGGTCTGTTTATCCCATTGCTGGCAAAAAAATAGAGGCAAACCCCAATAATTAATTACTGCTCTGTCTTTTGTACTGTTCTTTGAACTGCAACATTTTTGTTCACTCCTACCCTTTTTCTAGCTCTTACAAATGCTCTGCACAACTGGAAGGTGGCTCAGCAAAGCCAGTGCAGTATCTCTGTAGCCAAGCAAGGACAGACTTGGCTCCTCTTCAAAGGGAGCTTTTATCGGGTGTTTAGTGTGATGTGACAAAGCAGGGAAGTGTGCCATGGATGCAATGCTTCCAAATCCCCACCTTCTACCTTGATTGAACTTGAGAACAATTATCCCTTGCCAGGGTGATGATCCCTGCCAACGTGCATCTTGTTTACAGCTGTGCTCAGTTTTTAACATATTTTTCTGTTTTGGACTAGGACAGCACGATTCTGCTTTATGAACTGGACAAAATCCATTTAAAATATCAAGTTTCTCGTATTTTACCACAGGAACCAGAATGTGGTGTTTTGGGCTGGCAGCCCCAGTGCCCCAGGATGACACTGCTCACGTGTGCAAAGTGACGCCTGGGCCCCAGCAGACCTGCAAGGTCTCACTGTCAGTGTGGGAAAGCTTTGGATGGGGCCAGCAGAAACTAAAAAGATTTATTCTGGGATTATTTTATTGTGCTTGGAACAAGCATTTACTGTCTGGTGTGACTGAGCTTTAGACGCTGCTGTAAATTCCAGATGAAAATTGCACAGCATTTGCCATTCCGTTTTGCCCTATTTTGTTTTGTGGTTCCTTTTCGTTCCTAGATTCTGCTTTATTCTGAATTCTAATGAATTTAGATCATTGGATCAAAGTCTTATTAAAAAAAATAATAAAAAAAAACAACAAAAGAAAAACCAACAAACCCCCCCACACATTTTGGCCAAAAATATTTGACTAAACATTTTTATTTTACTAATTTCCCAATTGCCTATAGCAGTCACTTTAAAAATGTCTGCACCCAAACCTAGTTTTACTTGAAAATATCCTCTTCCTTTTCTCTCTCTGTTTTTTTTTCTTCACAAGAACCAGGCCAGTTTTGAGAGACACTTTAATATGAAAAATGCACATCAGCACCCTGAGAAATTTCCATGTTTGGCTTCGAATCTGTCAGGTTACATGGAGAAAAAAATATCTTGTAAATTTTCTTGTTCAGTCACTTTTTAATTTGATGGTTTTGCCTTGCCATTTAGGCAGAATATATTGAGAACAGGAGCTTTTCTCCCTGGTCATTCCTGCTCTGCCCTATTTTTACCCAGCTGATCCCAGCCCATCACTCTGTGCCCTGGCAACTTACTGGCTTCCTCCTCTTTTCTCTGGATTATCTTCCCTCTTTTTGTTGACTAAAAGGACAAGTCTATTTCAGTTGAAGGAAGAGCCAAGATTATGATGTGGCACTGAACTTTGCTGAGGATTCGCTGTTTGTCTCTGAAATCATCCTTGGACAGCGGTGAGACACCAGACCCATCTCCTGGTTGGACTTGGCTCTGTGCTGTGATTCCAGGACTGGCAGGGGGTCCCTCTCAGCACGTTCCAGGGTGCAGAGGCACCTCTGAGCAGTGAGGAGGGTTTTCCAGTGAGCCCGTGCTGAGGCAGCATCAGTCCAGCTCTTTGCTGCTTTGCCCACCTCGTGTGTGCAGGAAAAACCTTGGCTCAGCCTGGGCCAGACCCACCTGTGAGCGCGTGGATGGGGATGTGCCGCGCCGCAGGCTGGGATGTGCTGCTGGGAAACAGCGTTGGCTCTTGGCCAGCCTGGAGCAGGGAGGTGGCAGGGAGCTGCCAGCCTGGAGCAGGGAGGTGGCAGGGAGTGCCTTTGATGCCTCGGCTCTGGCTGAGCAGTGGCTCTGGGAGGGGTGGCCCCACGGGCAGTCACAGTGAGGCTCTCCAACAAGCTGTTCCCATTCCTGCTCATCATGGAAGCAGCAGCCCACCTGTTCTCCGCTGTGCTGGAATATCAGCCAGCACCCTGGCTCTGTTGTTTCAGGCTGCAGTGGGTAATTTTTAATCCCTCTATTCAGAGTGTTTCTAGGAACAGGAGGAGAAACATACGGCGTATGCTCACCTCGCCTCCCAGGAGGTGTGGGGGAGTGTGTCCCAGCAGCTGCTGGGGTAATCCTTGTCCTTCTGTCCCCAACCACATCTGAAAGGTGTGCCCAGCGTGTCTGGGCATCACCCCGCAAGCAGGTGGGCTCCAATGGCTGAGCAGGGCTGAGGGGGTCAAAGTCCCCAACAGGGGCATGGACAAGGGCATGTGCAGGGCACAGGGACTGGAGGAGTGACTCCATCCTCTCCTGGGTTTCCCTGAGGCAGACCAGCTCCACAGTGGTGCGGGGGGCACCTCAAAGGCACAGGTTATCCCTCCACAGTCACACTGGGGCTTTTAGGGTATGGATGCCATGAGTGTTTGAAAGTTGCTTGGATTAAGGACTCACAGTTGGCCAAAGAGGGTCTCTGGTGAGCTCTGGGCTGGACGCAGCTGTGATCTTAAAGCACACAAGGTATCTGCAGGAGTAGAGAGGGGGGAGCAGGCTGAGTGCTCAGCTACTGGGACCTACCTCCTGGATCCTGCAGCTCCCCCTGTCTTCCCTTGTCACCAAATCTCCAGCACATGAGGCTTTGATGCCCTGTCATTGCTCATTGTCCTGGCCCTCACCCTGACCCCACTGCAGCCGACGGGAATGGTGTCAGTGGGGCCGGTGGCATAACGAACATTTTGTCTTCTCCCTTCGCTTGTTCCCTCCTGTGTCCCCTCCTGCCCACCCTGCTCTCGCTCTCTCGCTGCATCGCCTGCTCTGGGCACCATCTGGTGAATTTTGGGCTGTCTCATCTCACCAACTGTCGTTTGTCCTGGCTGTGCTGTAAATGCGCTCACGTTTTGCTTCAAAGGACCCCTAAACCACTCTCTTTGTGGACCAGCCGGGCTGTCGGAGAGGAGCCAAGCCGTTGGCACTCAGCAAGCAACAAGCATTAATAAAAGCATTACAGTGAGGTTAGAGCCTCATTAAAGTAATGCTAACGAACCGGCTGCCTTCCAAAAGTATGAAATTTTTGCTAACACTTCCTCCTTCTAATTTTAAGTATATTTAAATCTTTCTAGGGAGGCAATATTCAGTCCTCCAGGCTACAGCATAAGCAAAGCCCATTTCAGAGGAGCTGCTCTGGAAGTGCACTGATGCCCTTGGGAGTGTTCTCCAGCCCCATCCTGCAGCCTCACTGCTGTGACCACACAATGGGGCTGCCCAGACGTTTTTCCCCCTGTGCAGTGTCCTGGAGCTCACTCTACAGAAGCCCCAGTGCCCCAGAGTGCCTGCCAGCACTGGGGTATGTGGACTGAAGGCAGGGGCTGCACCCACTACTGCCCCATGCTCCCAGCCTTGGCCACAGCCAGCAGACTTGTGTTAGAGCAGCCAAAGGAACCGCTAATTGACCCAGGCTGGCACGGGTCTGGCCCTGAGGTGCAGACAGTGCCCTTCATCACAGCTCTTCTCCACTATTGTTAACTCGCAGAGACACTGGGATGAAAGGCTTGGCAGCTCGTATCTGCTGCTGGCACCCTTTGCCAGGTGTGTCTGGAGGGGGGAGATCCCACCCTGTGGTCCACAAGCAGCATCTGAGCTTTGCTGGGTGGAGATCGCTGGGCTGGGACTGGCGTGCCGAAGGGGCTTTGCTCTGGGACCCCCTCCAGCCTCCTCGAGCACCCTCAGGGCTGGCTCCAGGTGGTTCTCCTGGCTCCCCACGCTCCCCCCGGGCTGTGCAGCGCTGTGCCCGCCGCGGCAGACACCCAACTGCCCGCCGAGCCCGCGGCTCCATTGTAAAGCAAATTAATTCGCCGCCGCGCCGAGGAATAGCCGTGCTCTCGGGGAGGCTTGGCAGCAGCATTGAGGAAAGCAGCTGCTCCAGGACTCAGAGCCCCTTTTTATTTCATTTGCCTGGTTTTAGCAGCATGTGATGGGCACATGAGCAGCAGCTCTGCCGGACATCTCTCTGACTGGGGGGCTGAAGCTGCTGTCTGCCCCACTCCTGTGGTAAGCACGGGGCTTCTCCCTTCTGGTCCTCCTCCTCTCAGCCCAGATAGGTTTTTATTCTCCTACTCACTTTGAAGCAAACCCTGCAGTTTCATTGTCAAAGGACAGTGTTTGATGGATGAATCCCTCTCTTTTACCTTGCCTGATAGGGAGGGTACAGGGCAAACATGGTGTTTTAAACAATAAATACCACTCTCTTGTGTGGAAACAACCAGTCCAAATGGTTTCTGCTATGTTTAGCAGCCCGTTTGAAGGGTCTGCCCGAGGGAGAGGGTGGCATCAGAATGAACTCAGTGTTACAGCACTGCCTTCTGTGCGACTTGTTGCAGAGACTCGCTGAGAGCTCGATGAAGTTGCAGGTTTGTACTAAGGGTGTTCCCCCACTGCCTCCCGAACCTTGTGGGTTAGGGGGGCTGCAGAGGCAATTGCTCAGCTCCTGGGTGTCCATGCCTGGGGCTGGCAGTGTCTGTGGGAGTTCATGTCTTGCTGCAAGATTTCCTCTTCATTTCAAGCATTACAACACAGATTTTCCTCTTGCAAAGGCCCCAGCTCTGCAGACAGGCACTGTCCTCACTGCAGGGAAATTAATAGGGTGTCTCGGAGCAAAGGTAAAACTAAAGTACATAAGTAAATGTTTGCAGGATCAGGACCTTATTCAGGCATAAATCAGGTAGCTCCAGCCAACAATAGAATTACCTTAGTATAAAATCCCATGTAAGCCAGTAAGATCAGCTCCAAACCTGCTATGAATTTGCTTTTTGTTTCCATGCCAAGAATATATCACTTCTAACTGCTGCAATCAGGGCTGGTCTTTTCAATTTATTTTTTTTTAAGTGCTTTTGGGCACATTTATTTCCCATCACCAGCAGATACGAGTGGAGCCTGACTCTCCTTCCCTCGGGCATGTCCCAGCCTGCTTTTGCCCACAATTAATTGTCGCTATCAGGGAATATTTTTTTTCTTTCCTTGCCTTTTTTTGTTACTGCATTCGGTAAACAAAGGGACAGCAGTGATGATCCAAAACCGTTCTTTTTATTTGCCTGGGAACAGAGTCAACTATTTGTGGGTCTTTTGTTGCTGATTTTTTTTCTCTTTTTAGCTGGTGACCGTTTAAACGGCTACTGGTACCTGTGGTGAGCCTGCACTGGTGCTGTGGGATTTGTCACCTGATGGCACTGAAAATCATGGATGGGGCACTGATGAGGACAAGGAGCTGCACATGGAATGTATCAGGTCAAACCAAAGGTCCTGGGCACAGTGGTCCCTTCTGTCCTTCCCAAAGAATATGAAAATAGCCTGCAGGGTTTTCCTGGTGGCTGCACTTGCCTCAGTTTTCCCAGTTCTCAGCTCTCTGTTTCGAGGTGATGCCCCAAGACAAGAAGCCTGGTGATGTTTGCACCCGGTTAAGCCAGGATGAGACCAGTTCTTGGAAATGAGCTTGTCAAAACACCTGGGAGAAGAAAGGCAGGGAGGGATGAGAGGTAGAGAGAAGGAAGCTGTAGGCTCTTTTAGCTTGAGGGCAGAGTTACACTGGCCTCTCCATCCCTGGGGCCCATGCAGCAGCAGAGCAGGCAGTGAAGGCAGCTTCTGGAATGGTCTCTTCCTAGCAGACACCAGTGTCATCCCCACCTGCCCCTCCAACTACAACCTACAGGGTGCTCCAAAAACCCAGGCAGAGCTTCTCTGCCCCATTGCACCAGGACACAGCAGGCCCTGGGGCAGCACTGTGAGGAACAGGAATGCATTTTCCAAGGGACATTTAGGGTCTTCAGTTATTTTTGAAAATGGCTCAGAGGGTCCTAATTCATGTGCTGTAGAAAAAGGCTGCCTGTGAACACCCTGTATAGTGAGGACTTTATGGGTGTTGCCTGTAAGTCACCACCAGATGACTGTAGCTGCTGTTACAGCGTTGGGCTTTGCTGGTGGCACACACAGAGCTTGGTATCCTGGGGATGTCTGAATGGGAGTCCTTCCCTAACACCACTGAGGGGACGGCTGGCTGGCAAGGGAGATCAATCACCCTGAGCTGGCATCCTTCAGGAGCCATTATTTCAATAGACCACAGAAGTGAGGTAGTGCTGGGGGAAGCCAGGTGTGGCTCCCAGAAGCTCTGCTGGAGCCCTTGCCCGGTGCCTGCCCTGGGGACAGGAGGATCCGAGTGCCAGGCTCATCTCCCAGGGGGGTCTGCAGAGCACCACCCTCCTCTCTGCCCTCCAGGCTGTTTCAAGGAACATTTTGCAGCCCTGAGGATTTCTGTTTGTGCCATCCAGCATGGGAACAGGCAGGGGGACAATTCGGTCCTGCTGCCCTTCTCAGTTTTTTTGGTGCTTGGTTTTACTTGGCTCCAGAGCAATTCCCAAGGCCTCCGAGTGACCGCTCATTGTCACAGCATCCTCTTGGGTATTTTCCTCCCACGTATCCCCACACTTTGGGCAGTGATGTGTGCTGGGGACACCCCGGTTGCCATCAGAGTTATTTTTGACCCCTGGACACTCAGGAACAGCACAGGGGGAGCTGCTCCCCTGCCTCTGCCAGCCATAACTCTGGTGCTGCAAACTAAACCCCTGGGACATCCCTGGGGGCCATATGGTGTCTCTGAGGCTTTGATCAAGTTGAATGAAACCCAAAGCAGCCAGGCAGGTTGGACTGTGAGCCACAGTGAGCCTGGGGGGGCCTGTCCTGCCCTTCTTGGAGCGTGCAGGCTGCCAGCCCGGGCATTAAGAAGCACTTTGGTGTCTCTTGCCAGTGCCCAGTGGAGGTGCTGCTGAGATTGAGGGGAGGGGTTGCATGTAAAGGAGGATGGTTTTGTGGTCAGGTGATACAAGTGGAGGGAACAGCATCTCAGGCTGATGTTTGAAAAAGCCATCAGGCAGCAGGTGGGTGAGGGGAGCCTGAGAACACAGGGTGTTTGCTGTAAATCTGGGCCAAAAAAGCTGTGATTCAAACCTGTTCTCGGGGCCAAGACTGGCGCTGCCAAGTCACCATGGATTGCAGGAGCCCCCTGCCTGGGGCTCTACTTCTTTTAGGTGAGGATAAACAGTCCTGGAACACATGGAGGAGAGGTACATGTGGGTCTAGCCTGCTGGGGTCCACCAAAAAAAGTCTCAGTTCCACAGAGGCAAGAAAAATTACTCAGGAGAATTTCTCCTGGATTTTACCCGGCACCTCCCTGTGGTACTTTGTGATACTTTGAGCTTGCTGTTGGGAAAATAAGCAGCTCAGGTTGGTTGAATCTCAAACCTTATATTAAGCATTTACTGGCTGGTCTCCAGGCAGAGCCATATTCCTGCTGCCAGCCAGACTCAGCCCTCAGCCCTGCCCTGGGGGACTGGGGGGTTGTGAGCAGTGTCTCCCCCACTGGGATGCACAGTCAGGAGGAGGGATTTGTACCTTCCCACCTGGACCTGTGGAGGCTGAAGGGACTCAGTGATATCAGGGCCTGCCAGAAGGGACAAGGACCTTGTGCAAAGGGTGGATGTTTAATGTTACAAAGGCTTCTGGAGTCTTGCTCTATAATTCCAATTATATAAAAAGCCAGATTTCAGACTTTACTCTAAAAGAAGTGCAGGGGTAGAGGGATGATGGTTTCTGACTGATTGTGGATTTATTTTTTAATTGTGTACCCACAAAGTGATGTCATGCAAAAAAAATCTAACCCATACAGAAACTCATTTCAAAATGAGTAACTGCAACATTTTTTCAGTCATTGTCTAAAAAGGCTATTGCAAGATTGCTGGGGCTCCCCTTCTCCCCAGTATGATATTCTGATATAATTGATGGGCTGTTTGGACTCTGATAGCATTTGCTTCCACTCAGTTTCTCATGAAAACCCTCCTGATGCCTTGTAGAGCCACAAGAAGGTACGTAAGCTTTACTCTCCCACTTTCTCCCTCCCAGAAGGAAAATGGGAACTGGAAAATTCCTCCAGTTTCTCAGCAGAGGGGCTGAGGGGCTGAGGCAATGTGGTTCTGTACAAAGCAGCTCTGGCCACGGGCTCTCTCAGCAGTTTTATCTGCTTGTTGGGCTGGAAATCATGACCTCAGCCACGACCACAGGTGCTCTCTGGAACACTCTGCAAGGAAATCTGTTTGAATAGCAACAGCAGAACTACTGGAATAATTTATGCATCTGAACTAGCAAGGTGTTAATCTGTCTCAGGGGCAAAACAAAAATGCTGCGAAACTTCCAGGGGCCTTGCTTGGTTTTTCTGCACCTCAGCAGGCTCTCAGGCTTGTGCTTGTGCATCGCTGTGTGGAGAACACCCAGCACAGAGAGGCCATTTCTGCTGATAACAGAAAAGTTGGTGTTTGGTCCTGCTGTCAATGGGCTTTAGCTTGGAGGGAAACCTCCACTAGTCAGCTGCTTTGTGGCATTTTTACAGCAAAATAAAAGATGCCTGGAATTATTTGTTGGTCACCAAGCAAATGTTTTACTGCTGAAATGTTCCAGAGGCTGTTTACAGAGTCTTGACTGACAAAAGTGCAAAAAACTTACAACTTATGCCCTGCCTTCCCAAGAGGCAAACCATGAAGATGAAGGTGGAGATGGAGCCACCTCCTGCAAGAGCAGCAGGGGTCACCCAGGGCTGAAACTGGGGAGAAGCTAATTTGTTATGCAAATGTCTACTTGAGCCTGGTTGTATACAGTGGAAAGCTCTTGAATTATTTTAAGCAGAGGACAAAAGTTCTCTCCCTCCCCCATCATCTTGGATCCTTGCAAAAACAAAACAAAACAGAAACCTCTGTGTGAACCATCTGACAATGATCAGTACTTGGCTTTCCTGGCAAGAGCAGGGTGTACACAGGCACATGGAAACAGAGCAATTAAGGAAAAAAACGGTATTGGAAGCAGCCGGGCTTTATTTCGTCTTGATGACAGCATGAACTGATCATCCTCCAGCCTTATCTCTGTGAGCTTGCCGAGCACAGGATGCTGCAGGGGCTGGGGGGCTCTCCCTGGGTGACCCACAGCTCCCCCCGCTGCCTACCTGAGGCTGAGGGCTGAGGCTCAACCCTGGCTCTCTGGGCAAGGAGGGGAGCAAGAGTGGCTATTTTGGAAGTAAGAAGCACTTTCAGGCCAAAAGTTCAGGCTGGCAGCCTGGTTCTTGCAGAGAAGGCACCCGTGCGAGGTTCCTGGGCTGTCTGGCACTGGGCTCCCCGGCCGCCCGCTCCCGACCACAGCACTGGCCACGGCTTTGCATGAGCAGATGTGCATTTCACACTGCTCAGAAAATCCTGTCAGCATTTATATAGAATTGAGGGGTGCAGAGGGGACAAAGCTGAGCCTTTCCCACATGGGTGGTGATGCCACACGCTGCCATTCCCGTGGGGAGTGTGGCTAAACCTGTGCCGTGTACTCCTGCAGCACAGGCTGTGCGAGGCAGCAGCACTGCCTGTGCTCTGCCCACAGGGAGCTGCAGCAAAAACTTGTTTTCCAGGCAGGTTGTGTCTCTCCAGAGTGGTTTTCCACTGAGCCAAGCTCTCCTCTGACCTCAGCATCCCTGTGCCCCCACACCATGAGAAAGCCCAGCGGGCAGCAGAGCTCTGGCATGCAGGGGGCTGGTTAAGCTGGGGTGAATCAGCTTTTAGAAAAGGTGTGGGGTTCAGACAAGCCATTGCCCTGTGCTGGAGAGATTCCTGCTGGTTCTGCAGCCCTGTGGTGAAATGGGGGTGCGGCACAAAGCCCCTTCCTACAGGGCTGCCTGGCTGCCTCGCTGGGCAGCTGCTGGTGCTGGCATGACCCAGCTGCTGACAGGGAAACCTGGATTTTTCCACACAGCAAAAGTCACGCAGGGTCAACTCCACTGATTCCTGCACGGAGCTTCCCCACAGTCCCATCCCAAACACGTCAGGGAGCTGCTGAGCTGCACTGCTCCTGCCCCAAAACATGTGGGTCCCTCGGGCTTTGCTGGTGCTGCTGAGGGAGGTCAGCGAGGCCACAGAGGCTGGGGAAAACCCTCCACAAGCCCAAACAACCCCCCAAAAGCCCCATTCAGCCCGCAGAGTTGAGTTCAAGTCAATGTGGGCTCTGCTGGCTCCTCAGCTCAGGCCAGCTTGCACCCCAGGGTCCCTGGGTGCAGGTGACATCCCTGAGAGCTCAGGACTCACCTGTCCTCAGCCTGGCTCTCTCCTGTGACACACAGGGGAACCAGAGGCACTTGGCCATTCCCTGAGGCCCTGGACTCACATGTGTACCTTTTGTGGCAGGGGATGAGCTGCTGTGCTGGCCAGTTCCTCGTCTCATGCCACCATCCTGCCTTGCTGACACTCATCCCGTGGGAGCCTGTGAGGCATGGCAGAGGAGGCAGCATGTGCCTTTGGCAGGCTGGACAAAGCCCCCACCATCATCTGTACCACAAGGTGGGAGCAAAAATACTTATTCAAGGGCCATGAGTTAATTGGAGTGAGCTGAGCTGCTTTTACTACTCATAAATGAAAAAAGATTAGTATCATGAATAAAAAAATGAGCCTGGTGTGCCATGACAGCCCATGCTTGGACCTGAACGGTGACCAACGAAGACTGAAGGTGACACTGAACTGGGGAGAGTCACGACCATCTCCCAAGTGCAGGTGGGAACTGTGTCTCTGTGGTGACTGCAGGGCAGAGCAAATGGCATGATTTTCCTTGGCATGGCCGGGTGATGCCAGCAGGACTTTCCCAGTAATCCCAACAGGGCCACCTGCCACCAGCCAGGTGTGAGCTGGGTGCAGGAAGGAGCTGGGGTTTATGGTGTGGCAGCACCTGGGCCATGTTTTCCTCTCTGTATAAAATGCTTCATTTCCTTAGTGCAGTGTCTGTGCTGCAAAGTCTCCACTGCAATTCTTCAACACTTAAAAGCAGTTGCTCTCATGGGCATTTTTGCATTTGTTGGAAAAAATTGTGTGGGCATTAGAACGTTTGTTTTTTCTGATGACTATTTTTAATCTTGTTTTTCATTAAAAAAAAAAAATCGAGATAGATATGAATTGAAACTGTGCCTTTAAATATGACGTGATATTGGCTGCCCAAAACTAAACACAAAATGAGGGAGAGTTGGAGCATGTGCCTAAGAACTGGGAAAGGCTAAAGCTTTGTGTGCCACTTGCTTGGCAGCACTGTGAGAGCCCAGGGACTATGGCCAGGGCATAGCACTGGCCAGTTGGCACCAGAGGGGTTAAAAAAGTGGGTTCACCCTGCAAGGAGCTGGAGCTGAAATAGGCCTTTCCAGGAGAAGGTGCTGGCACCAGCTCCCCCAGTCTTCCCCTGGGCAGCACTGGGAGCGGGGAATGGCAAAGGCAGTGAGGGGGTGGTTCATGTTTATTCCCCATTGGTTTCCAGTGTTGGAGAGGAGCTGTGCAGGGAGCTGTGCCCTCCCCCAGCTCCCTGGCCCGTCTCTGGGGCTCTCTGCTTTTGTTCCCTTGCTGGGGACTTGGCCAAGTGGTGTTTGGTTGGAGCCAAAGGCTCGGAGAGACTGAGCAGGCTTGGTGCTCCCTGCAGCGAGCCAACGATGGGGATGGGGGGCCCGGCAGAGGGGGCGTGTGGGACTGTGGGCACCCCAAAAGCAGAGGCAGAGTCTTCCCCACAGTGCTGGCAGTGCCATGTCATGCTCAGTGCCATGTCATGCGCAGTGCCATGTTGCCCAGGGACCTTGATGCTCCGGGACAGGAGCAGCTCTGCACGTGTCCTGCTTTGTATTTCAGGAACTCAGCCTTCCCCCAGGAATGTTCACGGCTGAAGCTGGGGAGGGAGGACAGAGGACGGCGGCATGTGGGAAATGCGGTGGCACAGACCCTGACGAATGTCATGGTGAGCTATTTTAAGATTTTTATCTTGCTACCCTCTGACAAAAATGTGCTTTGGAGCAGAGCTTATCATGTGCAGTTTGGCACATGGGGACCCGTGAGGGGACAGTGGGGCTGGTCCCTGTGAGCTGGGGCAGTGATGTGGGGCTGGTGGTGAAGCAGCACTGGGTGCTGCCAGCACAGCACCCATCTGTGCCATGGGAGATGGGCAGGAACAGCCACAGGCCTGACCCAGACAGCCCGTTCAGTGGCTCCCCAAGATAAAAACCAGGTGTCTGAGCCAAAATCCCAGCCCAGGTCTGAATCAAGGGAGTGCTAGACTTCACTGTGCTCCTGGCTTCCTGGTGTCACCCAGACCATGGGGCAGCTGAGAACCTTCCCTGCCTCCAATTTCTAAACTTTGGATCTTTCTAAACAGGGTGATTGATCAGATGATGATGCTGCTGCCTCCTGTAGTCTCTTTTCCCCATGGTTGTGTCCCAGGAACATGGGGGATCACGTGCACAGGCAAGCAAGTGGCCCTGGGTGTGTGCCCTGGGATTGCCACCACCACCAGCTCCCACTGGCTCCCAGGGGAGGGCGAGGGAGTGCTGGTCTGGGATGGAACACCGCAGACAAGCCCTCCTGAGGTGAGGAGGTGTAACTCTGCAAACACTCAAACCGACAGCAGCACCCCCACTGCTGCGAGCTGAGGGTTCGTGTGAGTTATCACCCTCGTCCTCTGGGCTGCTGGGGCTGGAGATTAGGGAGCTGCTCCTTATCAGCCCCCGGCCCCGCACCCATGGGGCTCCCCTTTCAGTCTTATTCACTGGAGAAATGAGTAAGCCTGTTGTAACCACCATGCTGGGACCTCTAAGCAGGCACAGGCTCGGGCTGTGCTTGGTGGGTTGGGGTGAGGGTTTTTTAAAGCATCTCAGCACACTGACCTACAGCATCCAGGACATGCTGCAGACACCCATGGGAGCTGGGGCTGTGCTGGAGCTCAGGGCCTTGCACATACAGAGCTCAGCATGTCTGATGAGGATGGAAAGAGTTAACTCTGTGTGTGTGCATGTGCACGTGTGTGCATAGGAGGAGAGGGGAAATCCAAGGCCCTCACTGTTCCCACAATCTGCAGTGCCTCAGTTGCACAGAGACCCCACAACTGTCCCCAAACCCACTGCCTGTGCACAGAGCTCTTGGCCCAATCTCTGAACATGGGCCCAACTCCTGTGTGTACCCATTCCTCCATCCCTCCATCCCTCCATCCCTCCATCCATCCATCCATCGGGCTGAGCAGGTCTCAGCCCCAGCCTCCTGCAGCACCACACTGGGATGTTCTGCACAGCAACCATTTCTAGCAGTGTATTCGACAGCTACAAGAAAATATTCCTGCACTCTTCAGCTTCACTAGGCACATGACCCAGACAGTGCCAATGGTATAAACATTTGGATTCAATTTATTCTCCTTCCTGCAGGCTCTGTCTCGGCTGGCAACTGCAGAGCAGTGCTGGGACTGGGGCTGCTCCCTGCCCACGGGACAGGGGCCGGGGCAGGTGCTGGCAGTGCCCTAGCAGCCTTTTACCCAACTCGATGGGATATTTTTAATATTTTTTTCCATTCAAGCCCATACAGAGCTGCTGGCAGGCCTGGTGCTTTCATCCAGATTGCAGATGCCCAAAATATCTGTGTTCTGGACTGAGCAGACTGAGGCTGAAGTGCCCATGGTTGGCTGATTGAAGAGAACATATGGGAATGCAGAAAGACAGACAGACAGACAGACAGACAGACACCCACAGGCAAAGTGCCTGAGCGTGTATGGCAGCAGTGGGCAAGAGGATGGGGGATGCCCTGGACTGTGAGTGCCCATCTCCAGCCATGGCTCTCACATCACTACAGGATCTTTTTACTGTTTTTCCCAGCCCTCTGAAACTGAGCTCAGTCCACGACGTGGTTTTGCCCCAGGCGAGCTCGTGCTACCAGCCATTAAATTTTGTTGCATTGCTGTTATGTTATGCTCCTCATTTTAAATTATCTGCCAATCTGCAATTCACCTGGCATCTTCAGCAGCCAGGATTTGTGAAATAAAAGTTAAAATATCAGTTGAAATAAGGCATTCATATGTATTCTTTCACACACACATATATATGAATGCACATGGCTATTGATAAAAAAAATCTGTTTGTTCATAGATACATGTTTCTAATCAGATTTATAATGTATGTAATATAAATGTTTTTGTACACATAAAATTCACTTGAAAAAGGAAACCAAATTGGTTTACCTTACTAAAGTGGCATGAAATATAGACTAGTGTACATTGTTGAAAATAAGGTAGGATGTGGGTTTTGGATGGTTTTTCTTCCCCTGAGGGCTTGTTCTACTGTGTTTTTGTCTAAAACCTGCTAATTTTAAAGCCAGCTGATGGAAAACTAATGGTACGATCTATTTATTTCATTTCACTTTCATTTTGCACGGCTCAAGCTTTGTTTAACGGGCTCACATGTCAGCAGCTCATGCAAACACAGCAGCTGATGCTACCAGAGACCGCAAACGGCTGTCGCTGACCTCCCCTGTGTTTATCCAGAGGTAGAGATTGAACAGGAGCCACTCAAGTGAGCTGAGTCTGATTTTAAAAGATCTTTTGAGTGTTAAACATGTAATAAGATGCTCAGTGCTATTTTCAAACCAAGACATATTCCTGGCTGATTTACAAAAGGCCACGGCCTCCAGCTTTATGTGGCTCCTGGGATTTTGGGGTCTCATTGATTCAATTCCTGACAACAATCTCTGACTTCTCCACCTCTGTGTCTCCATCTCTAACCTTTCCATCACTAACCTTTCCATCTCCAACAGCTTCATCACCACTATCAGCCTCCTGAGCACAGACACAGATAATAAATCTGAGTCTTTAATTGCCCTCGCACACCACGTGCCCTTATCTGAGCCATCGTCCCTGTTGCTGTGCCCTGTCACACCTCTGTGTTTCCAGGTTTGTGGTGCTGGTGTCAGCAAAGGGATAAAACAACAGTTATTTGGTTCTGGTTTTAGGTACAAATCCCCCCAGTAACACACTCCTGCTTGCGTGGTCCCACACAATGTGTCTGACAAGGCTGAGGGGGCTTTGCCGGGGGGAATTTACAAACCCTCTGCTTTTACCTCATGCGAGGTCCCACTTTTTGATTATTTGTGCAGCTAAAACTAAGCAAAAATTTGTGGAGGTAAGAAAACCCCCAACAACCCAGCATAAATTCCCTTGCTAAAGACATCAGTAAGAGTGGAGGGGGCTCTGCCCAGGAGTGTGGGTGCTGGGACAGCTGATGCTGGAGAAGCCTCAATCACCATTTACAGCTGTTTGTTATTCGGGTCACAAGAAGGCCCAATGCCTCTGGTACCCAAGGGGGATTTCTGTATTCCCCCAATTTATCCTCCCCCTTCAGGAAGTTTCCCGCAGCCCTCCAGGAGAGGGGCCGGCACGGGCACAGCTGTATCAGCAGCCGCAGGTCTATCGGGCTGAGCAGAAGCTTTTCCAGGAACTATCTAGTGAAACACATGACCCTGCCCGGGAGATACGTGACAGGCATTCACCGGGCTCCCGGCGAGTCAGTTGACTTTGTTATTCAAACTATTTTAGTGATGGTTTTTAATCCCAGGCTTAAGTTTTTCTTTTTCTATTTTTCTCCCCCCCCCCCCCCCCTTCTTTTTTTACTCTCTGAACAAGGGAATCTCTATGCTGGCAGGATTCAGAGAGGCACAAAGGAGGGAAAAACAAGTTTCAGCCAGAAGAGAGAGAAAAAAAAGAAAGGGATGCTGTTAGCATTCCCTGTATGTGAGGGGGTAAAAACATTTTGCTATGAACTCTATTTTAAAGGGCAAGTGCCAACAGCAGCCCAGTTACTATGCAAATAAATCCTGTGCTCAGCCTTTTCCTCTCAGCTGTAAAGGTTTGGTACTGGGGCTGTGGGAGTTCGGCCATGGGGGCTGGCAGTGCCCATTGTGCCCTGCAGTGCCCCCAGTGCTCCCTCTCGGGGATGGCCACTGGTTGGGGGTGCCACTTTGAAGCTCTAGAACTTGATGGGAGCCCTTGGGGCTCCCCAGGTGTCACCAGATAACATGGGGCAGCGGGGGTAGTGCTGGGTAACCCCTTGCTCCTTATCACGAGCAGGTTCAGGCAGCTGCTGGCAGCAGAGCCCTCGGCTGTGCCTCTGTGACAGGGGACACCCCAGGGAGAGGGAGTGCCTGGGAAGGGCAGAAATCTCACCCCAGCCATCCCCTTCCCACAGTGGGCAGATGGGGAGGGTCTGGCACCAGCCAAAGCTCCTCAGGCAGCCTGGGTATACAGGGCTGTCTCTCAGCTCGCTGCTGTGGGGTGGGAAGGGAGGGGATGCTGGGAGATGATGCTGGACTGTGGCTGGGCTGGTCCAGATGGTGACCAGGACCCCAGCCCCAGTATTTATGGTGATATTTCCTCATGACAGCAGAGGGGCTGCACATCCTTTAGCCCATGAAAGCCAAAGCTCACCCTGACAGCTCTGGTGTGATCGTTTCCTATACAAAATATTTGAATTTGTCATGCAAATGACTGGGCATGTGGGCACAGCTGGCAGGAGGTGGCCCAGGCTGTGTCAGCCACCAGCATGGCCATGGGGATGTGCCCAGGACAAGGTCTGGCCCCACAAGGCCAGTCCCACTCCCAGAACCTGTGCCAAGCAGATGGTGCTGCTGGGGGTGCCCTGCCGAAACCACCCAGCCCTCGCCACTCCTCCCCACATCCCCGTGGCTGCACATTGCTGCACCAAAGCTCTTAAAACAAGCACTGTGACTCCCCAGCTCGTGCCATCCCTTGGCTTCTGCCTGGCTGCAGCAGAGCTGAGGTGCCTGGGGTGAACTTCTTTCATGCCAGGACAACATAAGGCAGGCACATGGTGCAGGTGAAAGAGGATGCTCCATCAAGCAATGCACAAAAAAAAAAGAAAAAAATTACACCTTTAAGCATTTTCAAAGTGATTTAAGCACTCGCCTTGTGCTACCTTTACCAGTCAGGAGCCAGGCAGCCACCACCTCCCATCCACACCCCACTGCTCATACGCTGCATTTAACTCAGCTAACTGTCAGCACAGTGACCCTTTGAGCTCTTCCCACTTTCCCAGTCTAGCATCAGGACAAGGAAGTGCTTGGGCTCCTTTTTAGGGGCCACAGCCTTCCCTCACCACCTGCCACCACAGCCCCTCTCCCCCCCGGCGGAGCTCATTATTCTGCCCGGCCGCACTTTCGCAGTCGGGTTCTCGCACCCAGGAAGGCGGCAGGTTGGGCTGTTGTTTTGATGTGGCCGTTTCTCGAAATGAGCCCGGAGCAAAAAGTGAGCGGGATCCAGGAATGGCATTCGGCAGTGGCAGGCTGGGTGCTGGTAGCGCCGCCTGCGCCCTCGCTTCCTGGCAGTTTGGCCACCGTTCAGGAAATTAGACAGCTAAATGGAAAATCATCACTCTTTGCACTTCAGACTGCACTGCACATGGGTTTTTTCAATATGAAAAACATGGGTTTTTTCAACAGCAAATTGATTTTCAGCAGCTTTGGTGTGTCCCTATTGACTGGGGGAGATGTGGGTCCCCAGTGAAGGCAAAAGGTGATGTTCAGCAGTGCCAGGCACCACTGCCTGAGGACGGGCACCCCAACGCTGCTGAGCTGGGGCCAAGTGCTCGTCAGTGGCTCCCAGCACCTCCATCCAGCTCCAAAATCCTCCCATCCCTCTTCCTCAGAAAGATTTATGACAGGGAGGAAGAAGAATTGCTGAATAATCTCCAGCCCCAATAGCACTTCAAAGGCAGGTCTCGGGCCAGGCTGAGCTCCCCGCCAGCACCGCGCTGGATGCGGCGCTCGGCTCTTACTTCTTTGGCAGCCCCACAGCAAATCCAGAAAGTAATTACTTAAAAAGGAAATAAATGTCACCCACATGGTTGTAAGTAAAACCCCGGGCAGGATGGACAGAGCCCCATCAGGATCTGCATTCTCACGCAATACAAGCAAGGGAGGAAGGAGCTGTTTCCATTCATCCAGATGGGCTGTTTACTCTGAGGCCCACTGATGACATTAGACATGCCCACCGTGTGCCTTCCACTTCACCAGGGTGGTTGATCAAAAACAATGCTGAACTGCCTCTGCTTTCATCCTATGGCACCCTCTTCCCCTAGGATGGCTTTAGGCACCATTACCTTCAACAGCAGCATATGCTGGTGCCAAAGACATGACACTTCCTGGCACCAGTCCTGCCATGACCTTCACAGACAGGAACCAGATAACTGGCGCGATCAAATAGAATAATTTTATTTACTTCTAAAAACTGATTCTTGAGGTTTTGTAATTGTCAAAATCTGAAAACCAAGTTGGTTGGGGAAAGTCCAATGCAGCCACCTTACTAAGGCAAAGCAGGCTCAGGGATGTGAGCACCCTGCCAGTCTCACTGCTGCTGCACCTGCCTCAGCATCAGAGAGGCCTTCAGCAACCCATCCTTAACAAGGCTTTGGCAGACCACTCACTTTTGGATAAATTCAGCTTTGGAAAACAACTCTTAGACTGAACAATTAGGAAGGTGGTGTCCTGAGGATTATGGGGTGGGATCTGATCCCAGCTGTCCCTGCTTCCACTGGAGCTGCACCAGGACAGCAGCACTTCCCCCCCTCTGCTCTGCACAGAGTGAGAAAGTGCCCCATACCAGCACTGGGGACCCACAGCTCTGTGAGCTCAAAAACCCTGAGGTGACTTGGGACAGGCAGAGCAAGTAAGGGCACATGGCACACGCTGCAGGGACAGTGGCACCCAGGCAGTGCCTGTCAGGATGCCAGCAGGGGCTTCTGCCCCAGGACACACACTCCTGGCCTACGCCAGCACACTCATGGTGAAGGCCTAGTGTAGCCAGATCAGGTCCGTTGGGAAGTACTCCCTAATGCACTTCGGCCAAGCAAACATGGTACCATAGAGCACTGAGTAATTTTAAAAGTTAAAATAGTTTATTGCTGTCTTTGTAGAAATGCACTTAACTTACATCGCCTGTTCTCTTCCTTTATTTGGCTGTTGGATTACAGGCATAAAAAGGTTACATTTACCCATTTGTTCAGTGACATAACACCTTCTTCTCTTTTGCTCCACTCTTCTAAAACTCGCTGGCCAACAGCCCCAAATCTCTTTTACATAAATACTGTAAATGTCTCCATAGGTTGCAGCATTGTAACAAAAGATCTACCAAAGTAGACAAAATGTTCAGTATTCTTGGTTGGTTTTTTGCATTTAAAAATATACCTAAATTTGAGATAATCTTAACAGAGTAACAATTACGATAAGAAAATAGTACAGTGCGTTGACTAAAGGAATATTCTGCTCTCCTTCAAGCCAATATTCCCTTTTGCATGTTGAAGTGATTCAGCAATTACTTAAGAACTTTTACCTACATACAATAATTTAGTAAAATGAGAATTAAACAAGGCAGATACTTACTACTATTCTTCTGTCTGCAATTCACAGCTCATGCGAATAAAATCGCAATAAATATTAAAAAATAGTTTTTCTTTTGCTTTTTTTTTTCTGTAAGGCATCTCTGAGTATTACAAAGTTTTTGTACAACCAAAAAATAAGATTGCTTTTTTTTCCATGTTCTCCAAGTACCTCTGTACCTCACCAGTAAATAAGAGGATTGCAGGTTTGATGAGGAAGGAAGGGCTGACGGGGAAGAGGGGGGTGGAAAGAAGACCACAGGTGATGGAAGCAGACCGCGATGTGTGCAAGAATCTGTAGTTTTCCTGTGAAACATTTCAGTCACTTTTAGAACATCTTCGAGACAGTATCTGTCCAGATTGAAGGAAAAAAAAAAAAAAAAAAAGAAGAAAAAAAAACTTACCAGAAGTCCATTTTCATAAGCACAGTCAGACTGCAAAGGGTTTGGGTTCGCCCTCAACACTATAAATAGCTTAGGTATCGATATGCACCTACATAAGGGGGATAAAGGGACGGGGTGATTTTTTTTGTTGGTTTTGTTTCTTTTATTGTTTTTTTTTGTTGTTGTTGTTGTTGCTGCTTTTGTTGTCCTAGTCGTATCCTTCCACGGGGTACGATTGTCCTAGGAGGCGCAGGCAGGGCCCTCACTGCATGCGGTCAGGCTGCAGCTGCTGGGGCTGGTACTGCACGAAGGCCGTGGCGGGTGCTGCGGGGTTGCTGGCGGTGATGGGGGGCTGCACTGTGCCCGTGTAGCCATATCCCACAAACCCGGCAGCGGGGGAGGCAGCGTAGGGGTACTGGTCGTAGGCAGCTGTGGTGTACTGGGAATAGGCTTGGCTGGCGGCCGTGTAGTCGATGTAGGGAGACGTGATGGACTGCACAGGGGTAGGGATCACCACGCTGGGCTGGATGATAGCTTGGGGGTAAACATAGTGAGGCGTGAGTCTGTGGAGGCAAAGGGACAGAGTCAGAGAGGGGCTGGGCTCCCTTCAGCCTGCACGTCCCCTCCTCCCCCCCAAATTCACGTGTATCAGCCACAGAAACGGTGCTGCCCAGCAGTGCTGCCCTCGAGCGAGGGGTGCTGCTCGGGGTGGGGGATGAAAAGCAAAACACTCCTAGACCCCAAGGGTGGAAGTAGTGCAACGTGAAGCATGGACTGCAACAAATACACACACCCTGGTCCCCATGGCTTGTATCTCCTATTATCCAGGCTGCTGGTTCCCAAAATAACCTTCCTGGATGACCATGACACAGCCCCTGCTCAACTGGCTTGCTGCATCTACCTGGCCCTCACACACCCTTGCCTGTCCCTGCCAGCCTTGCTGCCTCCCATATTCTCCAAGTCCCACCACCCCAACCTGGGTGTAGGGTTGTGAGGACCCACAGCCCCTGTGGGACACCTCCCAGCATGAGGGACACCCCATTTCTCTCCACTTGTCCCACGAGGGATGACCACCGTCCCCTGGCACAGCCCCGGGCCCTCCAGCTTGGGAGCTGTTATCAGTTACGCCCATGTTTCCATAACACTGGATGTTTAGGGCAATGCTACAGGGTGTTTGTTGTAAAACATGAGATATTAATGCTGGTTTTCTTCCCCTCAGCAACACTCCCCAGCAGTGTCCGTTCCAGCAGCCCCTGGCCCAGCAGTGACACTCCTGTGCTCATGAGCTGACACATCTCTGCTGCCCTTTCCATGCAGGTCCTAAAGCACTGCTTCTCCCAGCCACTTTGCCCCTGCCCTGAGGCAGCCATGCTGCTGCTGAGAGGGACTTAAGAACACCACAGTCAATTAAAGTCCATAGGCGGAAAGATCCTGGAGATGATAAATGCAGGAGTGCCCACTAATGTACTAGAAACTGCTAATGAGGAGGAAAAGAAAAAAAAACCCAGCAAAATCAAAGGGTTGTTTTTTCCAAAGGGCTCACATCAAGTCAGGCCTCAAACAAGAGCAAAAACTGCACAAACCTGAAGGTTTAAGTCCATCCACACAAACTGCCATGGACCAGACAAAAATGGGGAATTGTACATGGACTACAGAGTGCGAGCAGTCCCTGCCCACATAGCCCACTGCAGCAGAGCTCTGCTGTGTGTAGAGTGACACATCTGGGGCTTGTTTAAGAAATGGGGGGTGAGGACTGTCACCAGCTATTGGCACAGGCCCACTGTGGGAGATCAGAGCCACAAGCACCAAAAAGGGCACCCTGCAGAGAAGGTCCCTTTGGCCACGTAAGGCCACAGCACAAACCAAAGCCATCCTCTGGAGAGCTCGTGCCACTCTGCCCCCAAACCCAACTCGTTTTGGTAAACAAAAAAAGAACCCCAAGCAAAACTCTGCAGAGAGCTTATGCAGATTCAGATATTTTGGGGATTTTTGTGTGGATGTGTATGACAGCACATTTTCAAACACAACCACTTTTAAAAGCCTCCCACGGGCTCTTCAGAAGGTACAGGGCTGTACATGACCACCTTCGTTCCACCCAAGCATCCTAAGTCTTGGCCACCACCTCCAACGTGCTGGGATCCACCTGGGGCTGGTCCCTCCTATCCAGCACTTGCAGGGCTGTTCCCATTTGCTTTACAACCAGCACCTGATGGTTTAACCTGCTCCTCAGGCAGGAGAAAGGCTTCTCACAAACAAGTGCTCATCTGAACCGAGTTTTCTCTCATTTTCCCACTGCCATAAGCAGTTTGTTTTTTCTTGAGTCCATTTGCATGACAAGAGAATGACTGTTCTCTCCCCACACAGCAACACTGCCCCTGAAATAAGGGTCCTTCGATTAGACAAGGGCACCAGGGAGGATGGAGAATGGCAAGAAGCACCTCAACCTTTGGCTCATTAAGTGCAAGACCATCTCCCAAGGCCAGAGCCATCCCTGGCACAGAGAGAGGGACCTCACAGCCCTTCAGTCCACGAAGGCACCATACCCAGTATCACCCTGTGGGTAACAAGAATGAGATGAGGCAGCAGAAATTCATTGAATCCGTTTTTGTTCAGCTCTGATCTAAACTGAGGCTGGCACAGCTGAGTCAGAGCTGGAGCTTATGCACCAGTTCAGCCCAAGGGCACTTAATGTCACACACTCACATGAGGCAGCAGCAGCCACCTCTTCTGAGGAGCAGGGTTAGTCCCACCCAGAGGTTCCTCCTGCCTCATCTCTGGGGAATTGTTCTCTTTCATTTTGTTTTAAATAAGGCAGAGGTGCAATGCTGTTCTCCTGCTCTATCCCCTTGCAGATCAGCAGCTCAGACAACAGCCTGCATCCCAGACTGGTGATGGATCCTCTGGCTGCCTGTTGCCTCTCCCTTCACATCATGTCCCACTACCAGGCTTCCTGGTACTCCAGGGCTTGATAAAGTTAAAACCACTTCACAAATGTAACAAAAAACCAATACACAACCCTCAGGACTCATTAAAACCCACCCACCAGCAGGAGCAGAGGAGGGGCCTGCACTTTTCCTGCTCAGAGGCATTCAGCCTGCCCCTGCCAAATAACCAGGAAGACAGTCTGAGAGACATGGAGCAATCCAGCCTGAGCATCGTCCTGTTTGAGCAGCTCCACAGGTAACCCCTTGATGTCCCTTGCTGCCACCCAACTGCTCTTCAGAGCTGGCACATCCCATGTGGGGGATGTGGGTGAGTGGACATTCCCAGCTTGTCCCTGAGAAACTCCACATGTTGGCTTTGCTTTCCTGCACGGAGCTCCACGATGGGCTCACAGACAGCAAATCCACAACATCCTGCACTGCTTTCTCCCCCCTCAGCAAGGAAAAATTCCAGCTCTCCAGTGCTACTTGGAATGAAAAGCACCATTAGTTTGGAAGACAGTAAGTACTCATATACCCTGTTTCCAGAAATACATCCCAGTCCAATGCATACACAAGTACACATCACACACAATAGCTTACTGCACTAGAAAATCACACTCAGCAGCTCCAGAATCTGCTTCTAAAGAGAATGTAAATGTAAAAGGGAAGGTTCTTTTGGTCTGTGGAATTTTAATAATTTAGCTAGGAACTTCAATCAAGATATTATGCAGTTTTGACTTCTGAATTAGGTGGACAGATGGCAACTCATCGATCAAAACAAAACACACAACCCAAGGTAAGGTCACTTTGATGACTTGCAGCTACAAACAAAACAAACCAGTGCAATACAGTGAAGTTCTCTGCTGGCTACATTTAGCATCCACAGAAAATCTTAAAATATTTCCCCCCCCTTTCATTATTTCTGAAGCTGATCTTTCAGGAATAAGAAGAAAAAAAAAAAAAGCAGCAAGCTGTTTTGGAGTTCTCTTTCTAGAAATCAGCAAACTTGTCTCTGAATTTCTACAGGATGAGTCACATCTGTGTTTTAAGATGCCTTTCCCTCCCTCCCTGCAGTTTTCCTCCATCCCCCACGATGGGCCCTGCCAGCCAGAAGAGAACTTCATCAAAAAACACACAGGGTGTGATTATAAAACATCAACCAAGTGATCAGCCATGGCCACCACACGTCAAAGTCATCCCGTGAACAGCAGAGGCACGAGATGCTTAAGGCATGACAATTAATCATGGGCAAAGGCCACCCAACACAACGAGCACGGTCAAACCTAAGCCTAGAGGCACAGGAAGGACTCAGGAGGGCCATCGTGGTCACCACACCAGCCCACGCTCCGAACTCGGTGGCACCACACCACGCCGCCCCGGCAGCCAGGGGTGAGACAGAACAAATGAGACGGTCCCAGAGCCATTGGCAGAGGGGACGCAGGCTCCATTCTGCTTTTGCTGTGCAAAATATGGAGGACAGAACAAAAGGAGCCTGTTTTGGTGCAGTCCTGCGTGGAGATGTCCCAACGCATCAGGTGAGGTTTGCGGTGCCAGCGCCCTTGGCTCTGGGGAGGCACCGCCTGCTGAAAAAAATCAGCTTTCTGAAACCTGCTGTCACCCAGTTCTCCTCCCCACACAGCTGCAGGGCTGCCAGGATGAGCTGCAGAGCAGGGGTGGCTCTGCAGGGGTGGGCAGCCAGGAAGAAGTGACAAGTCAGATGGCCATGTGCTCCACACCTCATCCCAAATGACAAGGAAGAGGAACGAGCCCTTGTCAGCCGCTCTCATCTCAGAGTCACTTCATATATTTGATTATTTTATATCACATTTACACCTAAAATGTGCTTCGGCTGCACTTTGTCAGCTCTCTCCCATCATGCAGGACTTCCTACGCATGAGCCATGAGCAGCTTCTGCAAGCTGCATGAGTTTGGGAGAGCAACAAGCAGGAGTTCCTGACCCCCTTGATCCCTGCCAGCCCTGTTGGGAGCTGGTTTTGTCACTTCTGGAGAGGTGGGAGACAGCTGCAGCCCTCTGTCAGGAGGGACACGGCATCACAAAAACACTTGGGAAACAAGGAGGGGCACGGGGCTCTTGGCAGCCTCACAGAGATCAGGACACAAATGCCACCGCCACGACCAGCCTTTTATTCCTTGAAGAATAAAAGAAACAGAGCCCTTTGTGTCTGCCAGTGAAGGCACAAATTCTGGCATTTGACCCCAGGAATTTGGCCTCCATTTCCATTAGAGTTGACCCATTAGCTGCTACAGGGACACCCACACTGCCACAGCACGTGATGGCAGGCGGTGCTGGTGGTACTGCACAGCCACAGCTGTCCACAACAGCAATGTGAAAGCTACCCTGGTGATGTTACACCTCCAACCACAGCCTGGATGACAGATCAGAAGATATGTTTTGAAGTGGTTCATGAGTTTAAAAGCTGCTCCAGGAAGCACACCCCACACATTAGCAGTGCCACGACACCACCTCGGAGCTGGTGATGCAGGCACACATCCTGAGGTAATTCACACTCCAAGAAATCCTTCCTCAAGGACACTCCCAAGCCAGCAAGCACTCACCTCAAGTAAACCTGTGTGGAGCCGAGGCAGGCTTGGCAATAGGTATCACGTGGGCTTCAGCCACAGTGACGGGCTGCAGAAATGTGAGAAATTCAGATCCTGTTCTCAATCCAGACATGATGAGGAAGGGCCTCAGGCTGGAGCATGGCCAGGGTGGGGGGCCCTGGCTGCCAACAAGGACTCTGGCTCCAGCAGGAGATCACAGAGTTTATCTACCAATACTTTGGTGCAAACCAGGTCATTTGTTGTGTCCTGACCACTTCACCTTCCCTCACCATTCACTGACAGAGGCTGGGCTTCAACCACTGACAAACCTCCAAATCCTGGAATGCCCATACTAAAGCTGATGCACTGAAATGTCAAGGGTTCTGCCTCATCAGCCAGCTAACCCAGCCAGCTCAAAGTCAGACAAGGATAAACTCTGAAGCTCCATGGTATTTATCCTCACCTGCTGCAATACGACACAAACACAGAATAGCAAACCAATCAACACAATTTCTGCTCATCTTGTAACTAATTTGCCTGTCTGTCTTCTACTCATCCTTCTCTGGCCCTCTGAGAAAACTTACACAGCAGCTTGTGCAAAGAGGTACATGACTGTATTTCCTACTTCCCTGCTGGGATTAGACATCACCACAACAGTGGCAATCACCAAGGAATAACATGTCACAACAGACCGTCCTAGACTACAATCAGTGGGGAAAAAAGAACAAAAGAAATAAAAAAGAGGCTGCAGACCAAAGATGGGAGTACACCTCACAAAGATCTAATCCTTTTTCTCAGCTCAACCAAGAGTCTGAGATCAACATGCTGAGCTCCACCACGAGTTATAGCTAGGCTCAACAATTTTCAGCTTTATCCTCTGCATCTTGCTTCCCCCACACCCAAAGGAAAAAGGAAAAAAAAAGAACCATAATCCCAAACAAAGGCATGCTGGGCCAGACCAAAAATAGTTTTGGAGAAGCAGGCTGAAAAACACTCAGGTAGCAGGAGATAACATCTGCCCGAAACAAGAGCCATCTGGCACCAAGGAAAAAGCCACAAGGAAGTTTATCCGCAACTAGTCAGCTATCCAGAGAAGGAAAAAGCCCTCCCCTTTGGAGTTATCAGCACAGCCAAACCAGAAATGAACCAACAGAAGAAACAGAGACTGTTTCACACCAGTGCACGACAGGAGCCTGAGTCCTTCAGCATTGGTGTGAGGAACCTGGTGGGATTCTAGGGAAAAACAGAGGCTCTGACAGATTAACCCAGGAAGCCCCAGCAATTCTGCCTTTAACTGATCTCTCTCCAGTTTTCTTCTGCAGTTTAGAGAAAATCAATGGCAGAAATATTTCTGCAGTCTTCTGAAGTACCTGACAAGTTTTGGCATAATACACACTACAGTGACTACTTTCAATTGCTTCCATTTTCAACAGACTTTCTTTCTTTACACACATGATCCCTTCCACTGACCTTTAATTAAAACCATCCGCACATTTGATTTATCAAAAACCCTTTCTTGAAGAGATGAAGTATTTTGAAGTAGAATGCTTCAGCTATGGAAGAAGCAATGAGATATCTATTTTTGATAAAAGAAGGCCTACACTGATAAAACAAGTAATTAAGTAATTTCTCAGTCAAGAAAGAAATTCCATTTTAAGAGTTTGTGACCTCTGCTGCCGTTTGTGCCTTTGCTGACCTAGGACGTGTAAGATGTCTCCCTCCACACCTTCCTGCAAGCTGGAATCACAGGGGGATGTGTGAGCCTGGATCCAGCATGGCTTTCCCAGCCTCTGCCACCTTGGCCAGAGCAGAGCCAGCAGCAGCTCAGCTCTGACACGGGAGAGCTGAAATGCTCAAAGCTGGTGACAGGGAAACTGCAGGGGACAGCACAATCCTGTTTACAGCACTTGGAAACTGAGAAACAGGAGACTCAGTTTTAACTCTGAGGTCCATGACTTTTCATCTTTTGTGATCATACAGTATATTTAGCTCTGGTATGTAGCTTGCTCCCATCTGTGGGGAACAAGTTCTTCACGTAAGTCATATTTAGAAGTGACCCGGTGTCCTTGCTACCAAATTATCAGCACAACAACTGTCTGGTTCCCTGGCTGGTGCCCTCAGCTCGGAGGCAGGATGCCCAGGGCTGCATTCATATTCGAATTACTGGGCATGTGCTTAATACTATGAGTTAGGGACCAGTATGCCAACAGCTGCACAGAGGAAAGACGAGCTCAAGTACAAACTGGACTGCTCTGAAAATTCAGATGCGTCCATCAATCTGCCATCTTGGGAATACTGGCACCAGCCAGCACAGCAGAGGAGAATTTTGGATCTGCCACTCCCCAGCTCCTGCACCAAGGGGAAAGGACTCGGGTCGCTGCTGCTAAGGAGGCTGCTCTTGTGCTGGGGAGGATGACAAGCAGATCCACTGAAGGCAGTGGAATCACACAGAGAAGATGGCACAACCTGAGCTGTGTGCCATAAAGACAAAATTAGAGCCAGCTCAGCCTCTCCATCACACACCTGCACTCTGACTGCACAGGAATGGCTCAGAGCCTTCACCCGGAGTCTGTCTCTTGCAACAGGTCTACTACTGTCCTGAGCCTGGCACACCATTTACACAGCCAAGTGTATCAGACCAAGCTTTCCTTTTGTATTGTTCTACAAGCAGGACATGAGCAAAGTGCACCTAAACCCAAAACAAACGGTACACCAAGCCCTTGGGTCTGACACCAGCACTTGCCACCTTGAAGCAGACATCCAAGCTAATTCACATAGCCATCTGATCTGCTTATAAATATGTGCCTATGCTTAAAACTCACTAAATAAATAAATAAATAAAGGATCTCTTTCTACCTGGCAAGCATTTGGTCTGAAAAGCAGCCACCATGCCCAAGCACTAGCAGCTGAAGCCGTTTGGAAACTGGATTTGAGCAGTTTTTTAGGAAATCCCCCCAAAACTTTCATGTTACTGGCACAGGATAACATCAGGTGCCAGGTGCTCCATCCCCAGGAGCCACCTGTGGCCGGCAGAGCGGGATGGGTTTGGGATGGGATCCTGCAGCCACCCAGCTCTGGATAAGTGAGCAGTAGGAAGTGGGAGCAGGGGGATGCCAGCTGACAGAGGCTGAGCAGAGCACAGCCAGTGTGTGCTGCTTCACAAGCATAACCACAGAAAAGATGAAAGTTTGCTTCCTTTTATTTTTAACCCAATAGAGAAATTTTAAGGATAAACAGCTGCAAAGGAGGGTGGGCTGACACAAAGAGGGACTTTCTTCACTTCCTAACTTCAGCAGCACCAATGCATGAAATTTTAAACTCAAAGCAATTTAACTCTTTGTGATGCTGCCTGAGACCAAATGTGGGCCAGAGGCAGGGGGTCACCACAACAAGCAATTACACAAGGATGGGGTCTCTGGAGTAATGACATCCCATGTGCCGATATGGAAAGAGCTGGATCCTGCTACAAGAGACAGCTTTATGTTTCCAAGAGCTCAGTCACTTACTCAGTCACTGGTAGATCTCCCACACAGATAGCTCCTTTGCTGAGGCACAGCCACAGGAATGCATCTACCATATGCTGCCTGTGTCCAGAGCAGCAAGCATGGCTGCAAAGCAGAGAACCAGGGAATCCCCATTCCCTGCACAGTCAAACCTGTCTCCAGCATCAGAGTCCCAGAGGAGGGGGACTAAGAGGTGAGCACAAAGCAGCTCTGCCACATCACCTGATCACGTTAAGCGTGGTAGCTGCAGGGACACACTGTGGCACTGCCAGGTGCCTCCAAGCAAAGAGCAGTCTGTAAGCCTCAGGCTGAGCCCCGGGCCTAATGCTGCTTCCCTAAACTCAGGAGCCAGATCTCCAAGTCACCCTGACACAGACGCATCCTTTGCCTTGCATTACTGTTAAGATCTCCGATTACAACAAGCCAAAAACTCCTTCTCAAAACAGGATTTACTACCGACTCCGTGCTGTCTGCCATGTGAGTGCCTCCCCTGCCAGGACAGCAGGAGGAATGAGAGAGGCTCCTCATGGTTTCTCTTTCTGTTCCGCATAGCCCAGGCAATATTTACAGCTGCATTTGGGTGCCTGGGGCTGGGGAGGGAAGCCTTCAGTTTATAAATAATCCTCACTGATGTTTGGGTAATTTTCATAGTTTCCATTCATTTCAGGTTTCACCAAAACCTGCATTCTGTGGTTTGATGGTTGAACGTGACTGGCTGCCTGGTTCTCAGTTAACTGCCCAGAAGTTAACGGTTGTTCATTCATTTCTGCCTTGCCAAGTCCAGCTCACACACCTAGTACCCTGTGCCCCATAACAATCATCCTTTGGAAACCATATGCCAACCCCTGGGCACAAACACTTTGCAGAGACAGGAAGTGCAGGAGGGAGAACCAGGCAACATCCCACACCACGGGCAAAGCAGATGAGCCACTTTGTTTGGGACAGGTCGGGAGAGCAAACAGACAGAGCAGAGCAAACAGACAACAGCAATTCCGTGAAGCTTCCAAAGACAGACCCCAATAAACTCCTCATCTATCCTCACATTCCACAGAGGGCCAAGGAAATTGTGGCTTCAAGGGAACGTTAGAGTGGAGGCTGGCAGGCTCTTAATTCTGTAGGTCTACTGATGAAACAAAGAGGGAACTGGCAGCCAATCTTTGTTGCTTGACTGAGCACCTGACAGAAGCCACAGAGCAGCCCCAGTTGTGGTGCTCAGGTAAATGGCTCCACATTTTGCCAAACCCACATTTCCAGTGATTCTGCTGCAGCAGTGACCGAATGCAACAAAATTCTTGTTTACTGATGCTTGCAAATAATGATATATAATCCCCTGCCTACAACCCTCCATTCTCCTGGTTCCTGTCTCTTGGCAACTGATAAATAATTTATAGTGCTGTATGTGCTAACTGCAGCTCTGCTGGTTTAATGATGAAGCCAATGCCTAAGAACCGGAACAGGAACTGTCTAGATCACCAAGAGCACGTAATCAGTCGATCCCACACTCCTCTGTATGTGAAACCAAAAGCAAATTATTCAGAAAAAACCTGTGTTTTCCAGAGCTGCGGCTGTGGGGTAGGAACAGCACCCACAGAACTGCAGATAATCTGCAAGGTGCTCCTGCCAACACCAGGAGCTTAATGGGCTTCACCATTTTGCTCTGCTCTATTTGCATGCATGGCAGAACTCACCACAGGCTGCTTTTATTGTCAACTTCTCTCCTGCACCCCTGTGCAATGTGGAAAACCTCCGAGTTCACATCCCCAAAGGTACCGCTGCTGCCTGCGCTGGGGGCTACGAAAGCTATTTTACCTCCCATGCAAGGAGAGCTGCTAAAAAGCAGCATCTTGTCTATGCAGATTACTGTGGTTCTTGCACCAAAAAAAAAAAAAAAAAAAAAGGAGACTCTTCATTTCGTGACAGATGTTCTTCGAGTCTTTCCAACAGAGCTGCAACCGCTTACGAAAACCGGCATGTTTGAACCACACACAACACACGTACACTGGGTGTGCACTATTGTGGCAACACGTCCTCTTATATCCATAAACTCATCGGAATGAGATGATCCAGGCAGTCGGCAACTTTAGCCATAAGGGCAGAGGAGTGGAAGTTTCTGTTTTATTGTTAGATTCTTTTTCTTGAAAACAAAAAACAAAACACCACCACCCCCCCCAAAAAAAATGAGCAGAGAGCAGGGAAGGGATGAAGTATCCCAGTTGACAGAGGCCAAAATCCCATCTATTTATATTAGAGGCACAAAAAACCCACAACAGAGCAGTGCTCAGAAGCTTTAAAAAATGCACCTACTTCCTTAATGCTCTTAGAAAATAATAATAAAAACCCCCCTATCAATATTCACTTTCTGAAATGGTGTAAAAAAAGAGCTGCATCAATCATTAAACAGTTAAATGAAGGCAGTATGACAGTCACTATTGTTCTCGTGAAGCACACTTGTCTTTTGCCGAGCAGCTGCCAGATCCTATTAGATGTATAAAAAGAGGACTTTTCTAACCGAGTAGGGATGGTATAAGCTATTGAAAACAGCAGACAAAAGCCCACTTTTGCAGACTATTCAAGCCTTGTATAACATCTGTCCAAAATCAATTTTTGACCTAATGTTACTTTCATTAAGTAACAGACTTTGTTTCCAATGCAATTTGTTTTCTAGGATAAAACTGTATCCTAAGCGTTATTACGTGGGAAACAGCACAGAGGAAGCAGAAAATCTTATTTGAGAAACATGAGAACAGAATTTGCTTAATTGTTTTGACACCTTAAGTACTATAATAGAGAAACTATTTTCCATTTATTTGAATTCTTGTGAATTCTTACAGTTGGCAAAGCAGAGAGCAGTGCACTGGGTTTATTATGACTACGATTTACTGAGGATAAAGAAGGATCTTTGGGAATTACATTAAAGCTGACAAATGCACAAAACTTCTGAAATCTCCACCAGAAATAAAGTACTCCGAACATTAACAACAGCTGTTGAAACTGTCCACTCTTGACGGCCAAGGCTTTTTTCACACATTTTAAACAATGAGGAAGTTGATTCGTGAATTTGATTTCAAACAGACTGTTAAGAAACATTTCCACTTACCCAAAGGGTCTCTGAATGAAGGCTGGATGTAGCTGCTGCACACCTATGGTAAAACCTAAAAAAAAAAAGGTTCAGAAGAAAAGAAATATTAATGAATGGCACCCATTGTACCATTCAATTCGTAACTTGCAGGCATAATTACACCACATGTATATGCATTTTATCTGCTATGCATGTGAGCAAATTCAGAGCCCCATTTAGAAGCAAGTTAAATTTAACATGCGTATGTCATATGCACGAGGAGCAGATGGGAATTCAGATGAAAGACCAGTGTGAACGCGCTGTTATGGAACAGACAATGGGGTAAAAAGCCTTATTTTACACACTGGGTACCGTGCTCATTAAACCAAAGGGTGGAATGATGAAATGGGTCTTAGAGTTAATTCCCATTTAACGAAGAGAATAACAGGCAAACAGATCAGCCATGGAAGAAAACAGCTTCAACTCGGTTCTATGAACTTCGGTGTGTAACACCAGTACAACAGGTACAAGTAAGAAGATACAGAAGGGAGGTAACTGGACTACGCTGTGTCCTCAGCCAACAATCGGAACTATGAGGGATAGATAAGCGTGCACCAGATCAGATGAATCCAGCCTGAGGAACTTGTTTCCTCGTCTTACAAGTTATTCTAATAGAGATGGTCCCTCCTGGATGCCTCACCAGTTTGAATACTCCTTGGTTTTGCTCCCAAATACGCCAGGTTCACATTTGCTTTCCTGCCGTCAATGATGGGGTTTGGGTCTTTGCATGCTCTTTCTGCAGCAGCTCTGTCTGCCATGGTCACCTGGAATCAAGCACAGCCTTGTTTGTAGCAACAGTGCTTTGTAAACACTCCAGCAACAGGCACTAAGTGGAGTTTATTTATTGTTCTATTTTGAATCAGGAGTTAAACTCCCTCCGAGCAGCCTCGCTTGCATGGCAAGATGGGAAGGGGCTGCTGGGACCCGATGGAAAAAGTGGGCTCCCCCCTCGCCCAGTTCCCCCGCTGGGCTGGTGCCAGCTGTTCTCCCCTGCCGTTCCACCTCCTCTCCGTGCCTTTTTTAAGGAGCTGGTGGAGCTCTCCCCAAACGCCCCGGAGAAGAGGAGTTCAGGGGAGCTGCGGGAGGGATGCGGGGACCGGGGGCATCCCAGCGCCGCGCTGAGCCCCGCACGGACATACGGCGGCGGGACGGGGGGAGGAGGTGCTGAAACGAACGGCACGGCCTCGGCCATCACGAGGGGCTCCCTCCCGAGCCCCCAGCCCGGCCTTCGTCCCGGCCGAGCCCCCCGTTCCCGTCCGCACCGGGCACAACCCGGGAGCAGCGGGCGCTCCGCAGCAGCGACGGGACGGGCGGCGGCTCCGCAGCGCCGGCACAGGGGGGTTCCCAGCGCGGGGCTCCGCTGCCAGCCCCCTTCCCCGGGCACGGGGCACAGCGGGGGCAGCCCCGCCCGGCCCGCCGGGGAGCGGCACTTACGAAGCCGTATCCTCGGGATTTGCCCGTCTGCCGGTCGGTGATCACCACCGCCTCCTCGATGTCCCCGAAGACCTCGAAGTACTTCCTGAGGGAGGAGTCGGTGGTGTGGTAGGGCAGCCCCCCGACGAAGATCTTGGTGAAGGTGGTGTCCTTCTGCACGGTGTGCATGGTGCCCGGGCGCGGCCGGCCCCGGCCGGCATCCACCCCCCCAGAGCAGGAGCCGCGCCCCGCCGAGCCCCCCGCGGCGGCCGAAGGCAGCGCAGCGGCGGCGGGTCCCGGGGGCCCTCCTACAGCCGCCTCATGGCCGCGCCTGCAGCCGGAGCGCGGCCCCGCGCCCGCCCCGCCGGTGCCGGTGAGTAGCGGCCGCCCCGCCGCCGCCGCCGCCTTTGTAGGGCCGCGCCGCCCCGCCCCGCCCCCGCCGCGCAGGGGCGCTCGGGGCGCGTAGTCCGGCCCCGCCGCGCAGGGAGCGCCCCGGCCCCTCACGGTCCCCGGCCCCTCACGGCCCCGCCGCTGCCCCCGGGCACTGCCCCGCGCCGCGCCCGCCGAGCCCCGCGCCGAGCGGCCGCAGCCCCCGCGGGCCCCGCTGTGCCCTGAGCACCCCCGGGCGCACCGAGGGGGGGGCCCCGGCGGCCGCCCCGCTGCCCGTGCCCGGCGCTGACTACAAGTCCCGGCGGCTCCCCCCGGGAGCAGACCCGGCCCCCTCCGGGCGAGGGGAGCGCTCCGGGGGGAGCCCGCCAAAGGAACCGCCCCGAGAGCGGGCGCTCGGCACCCCCGGCCCGCGCTTATTGCACAACGATCTCACCCCGGCAGGTTCGGGCGCGGGGACAAAGCCACCCGGCAGCTGGCAGCCTTGGTGGCACCGGCGTGCTCGAAGCCAAGGCAGGAGGAAGGGCTGGTGTTGAATCGAATCACCGGGGAGGTTCGGGCACCGAACAGGGCTCCAGAAGTATCTTTCTTAAGGTTCTTAAGCCTCCTGCTTCTCCTCTGGACACTTTAGCATCCACCTGTGCAACCTGCCTCTGCGGACAGGGATGCACCATTCCCGTTGGTGTTCAGCAGAGGGATTCTCCGCCACTGTCCCTGTTTTGCATTTTGGTCCCTCAAAGGACAGGCAGCTCCTACTGTGAAATATAAGACTGTGAAGTGCCACTACCTTTGACCTGACCTGTAGGTTTCAGCCCTGACCTGTGATTCAAACCTTGGGGTATGGTTACTGTAGCACAGCGCCATATTCACTCCCTGTACCGCTCTATCCATAACTGCAGGAAAACAAAACTTGAAAAGCTACTTTGTACCTCAGAATCCATCGCTGGAGAACACATTGATGGTGAAGTGCTTGCAATGCTTTATTTCCTCCAACATCAGTTGGAGTCTGGGGTGTGAGAGAGGGTCCCAGAAGTCCTTGTTCATTCATGGTTTCCATCTCCCAGAACCTCAAGAACTGCCCCTGTGCCTTAGGTTTATCATTTTACAGAGAAAGAGATTTTTTTGCCACATGATAAATGCAGAGGTAACATGTTAGCAAAAAAAGCCAGTGAAGTTCTAAATCACCATCTACTTTGGCTTCTATACAGCGGGTTCAAACTCTGCAGACGTTTTTCTTTTATGGACCCCACAGAGAAAAGCCAGTTATTTCAAGAGAAAGGAATGCATTAATGTCTGCACTCTGTAGTTATTCATTAATATTTTTCTTGCATTGCTTCCATAGTTCTAAGCACCCTATGCTTCATAAAAGAGAGGGGGAAAACAAAAAGCCAAGGAAAGCCATTAAGCTTTTCAGGACTAAAGCACCAGACTTCAAGACTAGGACACATTTCCACTGATTACTGTGGGAAAAAAGATGGAGCTGGGCCAGCAGCACCCAACATCACTGTGACATTAACAGCCTTCTGCAAACGGACAGTCCCATGGAAATCTGTGGAGCTTTTGTGTTTCATGCAGTGATGGATTATGCGCAGCTGTCCCTGATCCATCCCAACAGCAAACCTGGAATACACCTTTGGGGTCGGACTCCAGCCAGAGGCTGGGGCCTCTCCACCACTGAGTCATACCCCTTCTGTCTGCATGACTTCCACCGCAAACTGCACATCAGCTGCTTCCTGGGCCGCCCGAGCTAATGACAACCCAGTTGGCACTCAGTCACTGTCCTTTTACAGAGCTTCATTCTGCTCCAAATGATGGCAAAGATTCAAATCATCCAAACAGACTCCGGCTCCTCTGCAGGGCAAGGCTTGCAGAGTTCTCAAAAGCAACCAGCAGTATCTCAGTTCTTGATGCTTTCACTGGTCAGGGAGGAAAACATAAGCCCCACGTCTCTCAAAGGAGGGATCCCAGCTCCTCTTCTTCCCTAGAGGCAGGAAAAGGAGTTCTCTTACAGGCAGAACAGAACAAGAAAGAAGTTAGGGCTAAACCTGCACTCGGTGAGCACCACAACCCCCCTGGTCCCACTGGTGTGGCTGGGGGAGGCTGCCTTAGTTCTGCCACACCCTGGAAAGCAGGACAGGAAATGAAATCTCCTGTCTCATGGTACAGCTATTGCAAACACAGGGTCTGATGAGCTGTTACCACAAACACAGTGGGAAAGAGAAGAGAAAGTGAGTAGGGATAACTTTATGTGAGTAAATTAATTTTTTTATATTTCCCACACACACACATTCTTGTGACAAGCCATCATGCTCCCCGGAGCACCAACAGATTAAATCCAGCCATCAGATCAAATCTGCAGGAGCTTGGCTGAGCCAGTTTGATGACACCTTTCTCCTGCTTTTACTACAGTAATAGGAGTACCTGAGAAGAGAATGTTTCGAGTTTCTCTGGTCAAAGACAGTTCCTTCAGAGACAGGCATATCTCAAAGTGTGAATCTGCCTTGAGGAATACTGGACAAGGCTTAGCATAAATGCAAGAGCCAACTGCAAGCAAGAAGGGGAACATGTATCTGATATGTGCTATTGTGGGGGGACATTTAGTCCTTTGTATTTATTAAGAAGTAAAACTATACTGGTCAATCAATGAGGAGGCTGGGAGAAAAGTCATCTTTAGCAGCAGGTATACAACCATCCATATTCTTAAGGTATAGGATTTGTATTGCAAATCCAGAGCATCCTATTCTCATTCAGATTGGGAAGATTAATTTTATGATAATTTAACACAGTTAAGAGAACTCACTGGGGTTTTACTTGCATGTAAATATGTTCCTTGAGGCTTATGCAAAACTGATACACAAAGGCTCCTTCTGGTGGACTTCAGCAGCATTAACCAAGAGATTGGAATGGAGCAGCTACAGATCAACAAACCAAGTGTCCTGGATTCCACTGAAAGTGAGAAGGTGGCACTGCAAGACTATCCAGGCACAAAACCATGTAGAAATAGTCCCTGCCTGAAGGAAGGAAGTAAAAACAAATTGCATCAGGAAGTTATACCTTCAAAAGCACAAGAGCAGGACAGAGATGGGGAAAGAGTAGCAGGGGGAATGTTCCCTGTTTCTTGTCCTCTGCAAAGCCCCAAAGTCCTTTCTGTTCTTGTCCCTCCCTTGGTAGTGAAGCTCTGTGGTGCTCTCCTTGTATACTTGTCTGAGCATTTCCCTTTCTTTCCCTGATGTCTTTGGGAGAGTTGGGTTGAGACATCCCAGGTCTGATCAGAAAGCCATTGAAGAACTTCCCTCATTTCTTAGGAGACTGATGGGCTTTATTTTTAAAATGTAGCTACAGTGGAGCTCTGACCTTTTTCAGTCTCTGCAGTTGCTTAGCCAAGACTTCATTGCTGTAGGGCAGTACCCTTCAGTTTTGCCATGGATACCCACTTACTGCTTGTTGCAACAACAGCAGAAGAAACATCCCCCTTCGAAGCTCCACAGTTAAATAAGTTAGCTGGAGAGAGAGGGATCTACTGTGGGAACTGTTTGCTTTGTTAGTTTTACTAATGCTCACTCTGGATGCTGGCCACCAGCTAGGCTGTGAACAGGAGCAGTGCTGGGAGATCTTGAGGGAAGCTGCATTCAGTGGCATTTGGTTTAGGTTATAGCAGGAAGTTCTGCATCTGGGCCCGTGGTCTCAGATTTTCTGCTTTGGTGCCCTGAACACACCGTAACCATTGCTTAACCCAGAGCTGCTGCCACAACAGGAATTGAAAAATTATCCTTCTTTGGGCTACTTCTAACTAAACAGTTGAGTAGAGGATGTTCCCAATCAGGATTGCTTTTTGAATAGGCTTTTGCTTCTGTAGGAATTTTCTAATAGGACTATTTCCTCTTCTGAAATATTTCAGAACTGAGTGAACTCTGTTTCCTTTTGCTGGCTAAACTAGTTACACACAATCAGACCACCAGCTCTAGTGGGCACAGAATGATCTGGTTTAATGTGCAAGTAACCTGCATTAAAAGAACATAATAAGATGCCATATGGATATGGACATTGATAACTCTGGGACTGTGAGAACAACAAAAGGGACACCTGCCTCGACTCTGCTGGACCACAAGCATATTTTAAAAATTGTGGCAAAAGGAAATGCCATTAGAAGTCCAGTTATACTTCTCCAAACCTTCCTGCCCTCCCACTTGATATCCCTTGGCAAAATTAAAGTTGTGTGTCTGTGCCATGACAAAGCACAAACTGAATCATGGTAACAGCTACAAGATTCCTGAAAACTAAGAGGCTCAGGGAAGAAATTGCAGAGCTCATGACTGCTTGGAGGATCTTGCCACAGAAAGGCAGAGCTGCACTACAAGCCTTGGATATAAGTCTAGATTAAAGTAAAGACATAATATTGCCAAGGAAACTAAGAGGCTGTGCCATCACATTGCTCATACACCTGCAGCTGCCAACTAGAGCTTGTGCATTTTTCCTTGACACCATTACTATTTCCTATGAGTTCCTTGGAGAGGCTCAGCTGCAGCACAGTAGCTGAGCGCTTTTCCTTCCACATGTGCAGGTCGTGCATGTCAGAGGGGAAGAATGAACCACCTGTCTGGGACCAGGAAGACCAGATCAGCAAGGAAGGTGCTTCAGGGGCGCAGTGGTTGAACCCACGATGCCCCCACCTTGAGTGGTCAAACCTGCATTTATTGGTACTCGTTACTCTGCTCTTGGGGAATTTCTCCTCCATGATCTATGGTGTGCTGTTTATCCAGATATAAGTCCTGGGAGCTGTGTGTGTACAGACTCTACCCAGCCTTGGCAAAGCCCTCTGGGGAGCTGGAATGACACTGCACCGGGGACGCAGCCGAGCTGGCCGGGGCTGCCAGCTGGGGATTGTCACAGTCTGACAGCAGGGAGCTGGGCTGGCTTTCTGAGCAATGAAAATACTGCCCTTGATTAGGATGGTGGCTTGTTTTCTGGCATTGTTGGCATCTATGCCAAATAGTTTTGTCATCATCAGTATTGTAATGTCTTGGCCTAGAGCAGTGGTAACCCTTGCCTTTCCTGCAACCACAGGGACGACGCTCTTCGGCCTATTAATGAATAACTAATGAAAAGTGCAGATCTTCACATTGCAACTAAATTATGTAACAAATCCAGGAAACCCTTCACTAGCTGATCTCAGTTTCTTCTTTACCTAGTAGAAGGTAGGAAAGGGATGATAAAAGGTTAGAAACAGAAAAGTACCAGGACAAAGCAAACAACTCATGTTGGTTTCTGGGGCAGAAGTTTCTATCCAGATTTTCTACCACGACTCCTCCATTGACAGTAAGCAGTGGGCAACAGAAGCTGCAAGATAAAGAGAGATACAGCAAACATTTTCCTGCTATGACACATTAGGTGATAGAAGGACATTAAATATGGAGGCCAAAATACTTCCCATTTTTTCAAGTTTGCCTTTGGTGATGCCATGGAGGAAGAGTCTCTTCAGGAACAGGCTCAGGTATCCCCATATCTGAAAGACAGAGCATGGGGAGAAGGGAGAGAAAGATAAAGAGATAAAGCCATTTATTACCACCTGCTAAACACAACCCCCAATAAAGATACTGTTCCCTTCCTGAATTCCTGCACAGAAAATCTGTCTGTAATGGAAATATTGTCCCATCTCTCTTAGGCTGGGATTTAATTATCAAAAGGGTTTTCCTCCCTTAAAAAGGTTTTTTTTAGAAAAAAACATTCCATTTGAGTCAAACTGCAAAACTTACATCTCAAAATAGTTAAACAAATATTTTTGCTATTTCAATTTTATATTGTACATTGGGAAATATCAGTTGTAACTTCATACTTTAGTTAGCATTTTGAAAAACATAAAACTACATTTGAAAATGAGCAAGAAATCATTTAATGTTCTTTAAAGGAAGGAAGCTCAGTTCAGGCCTTTTGAAACAGCATTAATAATTACATTTTTTTTTGCCAAATATTTGTGGAGATGTTATGATAAAACTAAGTGGTATTTTCTGATTTAAAAAAAGAAAATGCCAGAAGGCTTCTAACAATCTGTGCCAGAGCTGCCAGGGCCACATCCCATGACCTTTTCATGGGAGTGCACGTGACACTGGTGGTACAAACTGAGCAAGAACTGTCCACACACTCCAGACAGGGAATAGGACACAGAAGAACATTAAACAAGATATCTCAGCTCTGGGATGTACAACACAGTTGTGTGGACATAACAGACATTCTCAACAGTGAAAGAAAAGTGACTCCAGAGCTGGAACACATCGATAGCATTGGGTCAGACCTCAGCCAGGCCCTTTTTATCCAGTTTCACACAGGTGACCACACCCAGGTCTCACCCATGGATCACTTCTTGACCTGATGGTCCTTTTCTCCAGGTTGCTGTATTTTAGACCTTACTAATACAGACTCTGATATCATCCCTCCAGTTGTGATACTTTTAGGAGGTATTTAATGCCCACAGTGAACCTGGGCAAGTGCAGAATACCATACACACACACACACACACAAATACTGGCATTGTATGTAATTTACCTTCTTTAAAGGTTTCGTTAGAAACTCTTAGAGCCCTCTAGTTACCATGTCTACTCTATTCAAACACAAGGCAGCAAAGATTCGTTGCTGAATCAGTGGCTCTGAACAGGATATGAACACAATTGAAATGTCAGGACAACAAACCAACATATCAGCACTGGATACAGAAGGTGTATCCATGCAGCCTGGAAAGGTATTCAAAAAGAAAACCACAGTTCCCTGGACTGAAATCTGAATGATTCCAGCTTCTGCATGATCTCAAAAAGCCCAAAATGGGCCTTTCACAAAAAGATGGTGCCACAGAAGTGCAGCACAATCACAGACTGCAAAGGTCAAAGCTTACTTGGGCAATGCCATCAAGTTCCCGACAGTCCAACACCCACATCCCATCGACTGGAGCATCACAGTCAGTGCTGATGAGGAAAAGCATCAACAGCTCAACAGGCAGTTGCCAGCAACACGATGTCCCCAACATTGCCACAGGACAATAACATCAGCTGAACATGACAAGTGAAACAAAGGCAGCCCATTTCCTGCAAATCACACGGACCAGTTCCTAACCACATCATGCTTTTAGTTAGAGAACAGGGTAAGACAATAAAGAAGGCATGTATTACATGCATTCTCAGAAGGACACAAAGGCTGACAGATCACTTGATCTGCATTTTTGAGGTCAAGTCAAGCTCGTGAATGAAGCGTATGGATCAGTACTAAACCAGGAATCCATTCTGCTTCTTAGAGCATGATTTTCCTTTTGCCAGCCTCAGGGTGCCAAGGTCAGTCCTACCTCAAAGGACATTTTCACCAGCCTACAAGAAGAAAAAACAATTCTTCTGTTTCCTTATCAGAAGGGTAATCATGACAGAACTACCCATGAAGGTAAGGAGGCCTACTAAGAGAAAGTAGGTTACTAGGGGTGAACATTTCCCTGGGCCAAGCCAGTTCAGAATCGTTTGGAGAGTTCAATCATCTCTCTCGTCTCCCTACTGCTGTTGGCAGGACCACCAAAGAAAAGTGCTCAGATGATGAACTGGATGACCTCAGCCATGGAGAAAGACACAGGTCAGCACTATAGAATGACTCCAATCCAACTGCATCACGCAGCCTATGGCTGAACAAAAGCTCTATAGGAGAAGAGTTCAATGAAAAAGGTTTTGCTAAGCTGTTCTCTTTAAATACACATCTCCCATCTTTCTGTGGTTTTGTGAAAAGCTGTTTCAGTCCAGTGAATGTGTTTCTGAAATGCAACATGCTCATGTTCGAAGTCTGACAACACTCAACAGATGTAAAATTTGTTCTTTATAATTATATAGATACTGTTCCATAATTAAACATTAATGCTTAAACAACCAGCTAGTGTCTGCAACAGACCAAGAATGAACATTACATAGGAAAGGGAGACCTCCAAGGAAAAGAGTCAGGTATCTGCAGAAGGCAATTACCTGTCAATAAGTGATACCTGAGTCCATATAAATCCCACCCTGTGTTACAGCAGGAGCATGGCAGACAGCTGTCCTTCCAAAGAAAAAAAGATTGTAAAGATTGTATTTGAATTCTAGTTTTAGTCGTTTGAGGACAGTTTGAGCTACTGAATTATCTGTGCACTTTACTGAGTACAGTAATCATGGCTTATTCTAAACAAAATATATCTCCTTTTATTGAAGGCTGCCAGAGGAAGGTGATTGAACCAGCTGACAGTGGGTCAGAAAAGGACATTTGAACCTTTCTGGCATAACTGTAAGTACCTCGGGAGGAGTTAAAGAAAATCACTGGAGTTTTGCTTCATAGCATTCAGAGGAACTGAACCTCGCTCCCCTTATCTGGTCCAGCAAATCAATAATCTGCATTTAAGAAACATTAATGACACAAAGCATTCTGTATCAAACTACAAAGCATTTGTTGATACACCATCAAGAATTAGAGACTTAGCTGACTGGGGTATTTAACATGCAGTTTCCAGCATTTTTCTGTTGCTACAACAAACCCATTGTTGCATCTCAGGATATCCACACCTCACACGTAGAAAGCAATTATTGCCTGCAAAAGATACACTGGGCAGTAAAGGGTAAACCTTCCCTATGCACAGTTGAGAGTATTACCTTAATCTTTTATCTAGGCCTGCTTTTCGGTGGCACTTGATACAGGAGCTATACCAAACACTTCCTTGAATACATAAAGCCAGAGATTGAGTTACACAGGGTTGAAGATCTATGCCACAAGTAAGACAAAAGCTCCTATATTACCCGGCACATGCCTGCTAAATTATTGAAGTGTCTCTTCAAACTGAATATATTCACTGGATAATTAGTCAACAGAAGAAAACGGTCTCTCTTTACAAAGCTAATGTTGACAGGTATTGTATCTTTTATGCGCTGCAACAAAAAGCATTTGCAGAGCTGATGCAACACAAACATTTGGAACTGCTCGTCAATGCCCAAGTGTTCCCAAGGCACTTGGTCCCCTTTGTGATGCTGCCTCAGTCTCATATTACCTTACAACCAAGTCCTAAACAGTGTGAATTACTTTTAGTGATGCATCCCCCCCCCCCATTTCAGGTAAATGGTACAAACACATGAAAGTTTGTTTTGCATTTGAGGAAGGAGTGAGATCAAACTGGCACAGGTACCAGCCTGACCTGTGCCCACCTCTGTCAAGTGGGACCTACCTGAGGTTGTGCAGACGAGTCACTGCCACTCTCAACTCGTAATTCTTGTAGTTGATAACCCAATGTGCCACTCCAGCAGCTGGATTCTCGTGGGCTTGTTTCTTGGGAACACAGGCTACTCCATGTGTACACAGAACACTCTGCACAACAGCAGTCCCAGCATCTACCTGCTGGAACCATCCCAGCCAGCCAGCTGATGCTGCTCCGTTTATTCTGACCTTGCAAGGGAAGAGCAGCAGCAGTTTCCACCCATGAAATGGCTGTGCTGTTGCTGAGAGCAGGAGGATGGGCCCTGCACTGCCTGGGTATAAACCTAAGCACACCTGGAATTACAAAAGCTGTTTGAACGTGAGCTACAGGATGAAATACACAATTCTACCAACTCCAATTCACAGCCTGAGGTTGCAAAGACAACATTCTGTCAACGCAATACTACTGGTGGTTTCTGTCTTTTAAGTTAAGCCTGTTATACCTGACAGTAAGGGGACAGACAGGATTTTAGGGATCTTCAGAGTGAAGACAGCACTAAATTGTAGTTACAGTTAAAGCTTTCTTAAAGACCATATTATGATTAGTATAGCATAGAACTTATGATTAGTATGTCACAGGATTTCCACAAGAAGAATCAATTTAGTACAATTTATAACACAAATTATAATTTCTTATCACCAGGACCCTCTGCAGGCTGGAGGATCTTAGTACATGGTTTGCTGTATCAATACAACAATCATAATACAGACTTGGAAATCATGTAATAGAATAAGTCACTCATTCAATCCCGAGGAAGCAGAGGATGGAGGAGGCAACTGTGGCCACAAGGTGGTCATGGGTCTCACTGTTCAGCACCAGTCCGAATTCTCCACTTAGGATTTCTAACTCCATGACTTTATAGCCAGTGCTCTGGGTGCTGTTACACCTCCCTGTTCAGTGGTGGGATCATTAACAGCCCTGGGCTGGCCGGGTGCCTGGGACCTTCAAGGCCAGCAAGGAAGAGAGTAATCGGCCTGGAGCCCAGGAATCTTGAGGCCAGCAGGGAGGGGAAGAAGAAATATGTTTGGTTGACTTGGTTCACAGGACCTTCAGGGCCTGATAGTGAGGAAAGGGGAACAAATAGATGACAAATAACTGTACTTTGTATTAGAGCACACGTGCAGCAGCACTGCCAGCTCCTCGCTGAACTCCAGTGGAGGCAAGCATTGCAACCGGGGCTGCAGGGAGAGCTTTCCTCGGGAGCCATCAGCACTGCCATCACCTGGCACGGCAGCAGATTTACAGCAACGGCTTTGAACTGGAGCATTTTGTGCATTCTGCAACTGCTGGTGTAGAGAATGTTAGCAGGGAATTGCTTCTGTTCCCAATTTGTTCCGTTCGTTATTGTGTGCTGCAGCACCAGATGGTGATTCTCACCTGGCTGGTAAAGGTGAACAACCCAAGGGAAATGTTTTACACAGTGAATCTCCATCAAAGACTTTTGAAAGAAGTTAGTCTCACCTCGCCCCAGACTGCAAATGACACTTACTTAGCCAATCTGGAGACATAAAAACATAACAGCATTTCACTTTGCCCTGGTTCATCTCTACAAACAAAGAAGAAAAAGCAAATGAGAAATAAGTGGTTTCTATCATTTCAAAAGCCAGACAGTGTGAACTTTGTGACAGTGGTTTGACACAATTTGTCCAAACACCACATCTGCAAACAGCACTTTTTCACAGTTAAATTAAACCAGGCCTAAGCAATAGTTTAATTGAAATGTCCCACATATGCCTAACCCCACCTCGATCTCAAATCCATACCTCTCTGGAAAACAACTCAAACAGACCTGTTTCCTGGCCTAGGTGCTAAGCTGGAGTACTCACCAATTCACTATTGCATTTCCTCTGACAGATGGTAAATTAAGACGCTCTGCCTGCCTGCCATTGTGCAAACATGTCTGGTTTCATTTGTGAAAGGCTTTAGCGGACAAACTTTGCAATTGCTTAGTTTTCTGAACTACACTTCATTAAACCACTGTGCAAAACCACTGACACGTGAGAGTAGCAGGTGGAAGCTCATCTAAAAATATTGTAAAATATTCCCATTTTGGGAGGCTTAACGGAATTGCTCTTTATACCAAAGATTATTTTTGTGCAATAAAACACCAACATTGACAGCAAACTTTCAAAAAACTGGTGAAAATAGGAATCTTACATTCTTCACTCAGGTTTTTTTGACAGGTAACTGCCACAGAATAGCAAGTTAATACATTTCCAGAAATGCTCTAACATTTATTAGTGTGTGAATAAGCCCTCACTTATGTTTGATGCTCGAAGGCACACAGCTGTGTGTACTTTACAACTCAGCCTCACAATAATTCCAGGGAGGAGTAAATTGCCAATGTGTTCTCTTAACTTTGGTAATGGAAAACAAATCAGTTCAAAGTTTGACTCTCTCCTCCCAGTTGAACATATCTAATATGCACGGCAACATAATGGAAAATATGCCCGTCTAAAATCAGTCTGAACAAGCAGCAGGTGATGACTAAATAATTCTGAAGCCTCACTGACAAAGAAATTGAGTCCAGCAGGAGAATAACTACTCAACATATCAACACATAACAAGTTACAAAACAAGACTGAGCAGTGCTGGCTTTAGTGTCCACTTACATAGGTTCGACTCCATGGGATTCCCACAGAAATGTACCTGCTAAACTAATCTATTTTCTCTCACTCAATTCACACTGTTGAGTATTTAAACTAAAAATACCAGGTTCTTTAAAACAAGAAACAACGATACATTCCATTCTCCCCTGTTTACACCAGTGGGAGTTCTGCACATCCACGATCACATCCACCTAATCTTGAGCCTGCAGTTGCTTGGTGGCATTCACTTGACTGGGAAGTCTGGAAAAATGTGCTGACGACCAAAAATTGCTTCATAACAATCGTAACCTTAGGGAAAAAAAAAAATCAACAGAAACAGAAAAAATGTTTGAGGAAATGACCAGCTACTGATACAAGTGCTGGGAACTCTTTCCTACCTTAAAGAAAACAAACAGTTCATGAATGTGAAATCTAAACCCATGTAATACGTAGAGATAGCAAGAAAAAAAAATTGTCTTCAGAAATAAAAACATAGAAGAGATCATCCCTGTTGAAATACCAAGGAACTTGATTCATTCTCACAAAACAAAAGACCTTTCACACCAGTTCTCCCAACTCCTTCACCCAAAACCACAGGAATCATATTTGTAGTGAAACAGCAATTGGAAAATGCATTCCCAGCTGGAGAAAAAGGAGTGGACTTTCAGAAAATGCCTCTGAATTACAGCAAAAGGACAAGAAGCTGCTTCTAGAAGTGAACACACCACACTGTCCATGGTATTATAAACAGAACTTTTGAATATAAAAAAGCATTTAGTAAAAATTTTATTTGAAATGCAGCATGAATCCATAACCATAAGCAATAAAACATAACAGTTTTACAGAGAATTTGTACAATATGACATGTATTTCTATACATGCGCCCCCCCTTTTTATTCAGTCATTATCAAATAAACAAGTTAGACAGGAATAATAAGCATTCAATTCTGAAAAGAAAACTTTGGCATGTATACAACTGACTAGTTAAAAGTAAACAGTGGTAGATTCAAGTCAGAAAGAGACCCACTTGCTTTGTTTCACAGCATTTTTGATCTGGATGAAGCTCCCCAGCACTACTTTCTAGTTACTACAAAAATGACTATTTTTTTCAGTCCTGAACACTCTGTTCCAGGACAAAATCATGTTAAGAGAGATGCAGAACAACCAACTATTAATGCTAAAAGGTGTCAGTTTCCAAGCAGTTTAGGTCACAAGGATTTTGCACACATTGGTTTGGTCATGAATAAAAACCTTTAATGGTTTGCTTGTGCTACTGAACATTTTAACACTTGGCACCACTGGCAACTTCTCCTCTGAACTAGAATAAGCATGAGTGGCTCAAAGTTTGTGACCATTGCTGAAGTGTTAGAAAAAACTAAAGTTTGCACTGGGCCCATCTTCTGTCTTGAGTTTCTGTCACTGCTGTTGGCCCCTTACATACCTTCCTACTCATCTGAAAAAAGGAGGGAAAACAATTTGCAAGGCATTTCTTCCTGGCATACAGCAGACAATGCTTCCATTTCAAAAACCAGAAAGCAATGAAAGAACCCCTGAATTATTAATAAGAAAAAACAAGCCTCCTTTGAGAAGAATTACTGGTGATTCTTCAAGTACTTACAAAAAATACAGTATTTATACAACTTCTCCAGAACTATTATAATTAACAAATTTTAATGTTGTACTAACAAAATAAATCCATAGATACAAAGGGTTGCACTTCAAAGCAGGAATATCTACCCCAGATGTTGATTTTGCTGCAATTTCATTATTGCTGTGGAACAGAGAGTGGTTAAGTCATGTCATTACGAGACTCTCTTTCTTAAACACATCAGAGTATCTAATTTGAAAAATGTTCTCCAGCAAGTCAGATTACATTTAATGTAATTTTTACAGTTCCTGCTAAATGTTTGTGATCCAAAGTCAACTGAACCATGGTGCAACAGAGCCCAGATGGCAAAAGAGCAGAGGCAGGAACAACACAACAAGTAGAGTATCACAAGTCAGACTCTACTTCTTATTCCTGGGCTTGAGCTCTTCTGCTGCATTTCGCAGAAAAATGTAGTTTTTCTTCTGTGGATTATAGAATTCATGACCCTAAAAAGAAAAGTAATCTGCATTTACTCTCTTCAAACAAGAAATAACAGCATAACCTTAAAATGTAAGAATATGGATATTCCATTAGTTTTGTTTATTAAGGTTTAATTTGAAAGCCTTTAAGACCAGATATTGGACCACACTGGTGGATTAGAAAGAGCTTACTATAACAAGCAATTATAAGAACTGTGCATATAAGTAATATTTAAGGGATGTTTATCCATTTTAAAAGTATAAAAAAATAACCACACATCTCTAAGTTCTACTTTACAGATGCAGCACAAAAACTCAGTATGATTTATTTAAACCTTGAAAGGTCACCCAGCTTCACTCTATATTTTCTCTCTTTTAAATGACACAAGGTCACACCTTTTCAAAGTGAAGCCCAAGTTCTACAGGCAACTGCAAAATTATCTCTTCCCCAACTGCAGATGCAAATATGTCATTTTGCATATTGACACTATTTGCATCCACATTACCAGCTCAAGACCCAAGTATCCAAATCAGGGAGAGCAAACGCTAATAAAGCCACTGAAGTCCAACATGTAAGTTGGAAATTACCAACGCTATGGACAGAAATGGTTCTGGGAAGGAAGTTCAGTACTTAACACCTACTGGTTTTACTACTTAATACTGATTTACAGATACCCTGGTGCATCTCTACCACTGCAGTCTACCCAAGCATTAGAAGTGAAGAATTCATCTGCCCTGGCACCGGTGAGTTATCTTACTTTGGGCAGAAGACTAGATACAATGCAGTCAATTAAAATGTTGCTTTTTGTGGCATGCAATTGAGTTAATCTGTGTGACTTCTGCATTCATTTCAGTCATAAATACAAGGAACATTACCCTCAAAGTACCATGGAAATCAGTTACATTTCAATCTTGCTACCCTCCCTTCTTAAACTATTAAGAAGTACTGATTTTCCACATATTTGTTGTGATTCTCTTCAATATATATTGTTAAGTTTGGAAGAGAAACACATAAACAAGCACCATCAAAAAGCTTAACTCAGTTGTATTGAAAATTCAGTATGTGGCATTCAAACACTGGGGTGTTTATAACCACAGTCAGAGCTTTTTCTCCCCTGCACAGGAAGCAGAGCTGTGCATTTCAAAGAGATCTGTGGGAACCTGTTTGGGTGCCACACTGCCCCAGGGCACTGCCCAGGGCAGAATGTGTGTGAGCAACCACAGCCACTTGTGAATCATGGAATTTACATTCTGCTCATCCACATTTGCAAGACAGCATCGTTTAGCAATCTTGTCCAGCTGAAGCTAAAACCCCCAGAATGCACAATTTCAGTGTTAAAACTTCATCAGGTGTCCAAAGTGACCATTGTAAATTCTCTTAAAAACTAGAAAAACCCAGCTTCTATTTATAACAAACAGTGGAAACCTCACATGACAAGGACAGACTCAGTTGTCAACTGCAAGCATGAATGAGAGTCCAAACCTTCTTACCTTTGACCAGTCATAACTGGAAGCATATGCAAATATGTTGCCATTATGGTTGAAACAACAAGCAGATATTGGCTGGTCAAGCTGTTCTGAGGTTTTTAGCTTCGTCCGTGCATCTTTATCCCAGAAGCTGAATCTACCATCAGATCCCACTGTTGCAAGAGTACCATGGACAGGGTGAAATGCAATCCCATTCACCTGCAGAACCACAAAAAATACTGTGTAAAACACCACACGTGTGAACAGGTGATGGGAACAGTCACAACAGATGTGCTAAAGCCTAAAAGAGTAAATATACAGGAAAAAACCCCATCAACTAGATAGAACTCTTATTTTATAAAATGTTTTCAGATATATTTTTGGAGAAAAAACCCCAAAACCAAAAAACCAACCAAACAAAAAACACCAAAGCAATAAGAAAAGCATCACCTTTTTTTTGTAGTACCTAAAAATTCTATGCATAATGGCATTATACAACTACATTAAGTTTTGTTTCAATGTCTGCAAAATTAACAAGTCTCAACTCCACTTGTTGATGATTTCATGAAAGGCTGATCTGGTGTTTGTTTTACGGGAAGTATAAAAATTTGTCTTTCCTCTTTCACTACGACAGGTCTTTAAATATATGTCTAAGACAACTTTTGACAAGACAAAAGGTCAAGGAGAACAAACAATTCAGATCCAGCTTTACATAATGAGTGTAAACTGCCCTGTATATGTGATAGAGTGGCACATGTTCAATACTTACAGCATAGATGTCCTGAGGTGCTGATGTGTTTGTTCCATTCGAGCGATGGCATTTAAAAGTGAAATTATCTTTTGCACTGGGAGGGAAATAGAAAATCAATTAAAAAAAAATCTTTTTAGATTCATTACTGTGAACTGATCAATACAGAAAGGATGTTTTAATAAATACTTACGGATTTGGGGGGTTGATATAATGAATAGCTACTCTTCCTTCAATACTTCCAAGGGCAAATCCAGTTGGTTTGTTCACTTTGTCTTTAAAAATAGCAACACAGCGATGCTAAATTTGAGAAAGACACAAAGGATTCTGAGAAACTTCTTTTCCATGGGGACACAAAACATCACAGACATCAAAGTAAAGCAAAACCACAAACAAGGTCAAGAGATGGGTCAAATTCTGTTGAGAATTTGGGCCATAGTATTTGAATTTCTAAATCCTTATGAAAATCAGCAATAAATCAATGGCAGACCAGGTCATGTGGCATACTAAGAAAACCTGGCTTTGAAATAGTGCTTGTTTTTATCAGGAAATGTCAAGCCCAGAATGTCAACAATCTGTAGAAACACACTCATAACAAATATTATAATTTACCTGGTGTTTAAGAGGAGATTCTATTCTTCTAAATTCAGAAGGCTGGTTCTCTAACTGATAAACTATCAAACCCCTTTCTGCAGTAGCCACAGCTGCCATAGGATGGACCTGGATAAGGTTGTAAAACAAGTTGGAAGAGAGACACTTTTGTTAACAGTATGGCAGAGAAGTCCATTACTTCACAGAAAACCCTGATGAACTTAAAGGAATTAGAGGGAAGGAAGAACAAAGTTCATTTGTAGACATATCTTTGAACATAACAAGTCAGTTTTTCACTGCCATTGAGAAATTAAGATCAGATTATGTTCTACTACTAAAATCACACAGAGATTAAATACTACCAGTATTCAGTACTGCCCTAGAGAAGCCCCAAAATCTGCCAGTTTATTCCTACTCCCAGTCATCCTGCTGACACCAGTTTCCTGTATATCCTGGCTTACCACATCTGCACAGTAACATCTTTCAGGGAGCTGCAGTGTCATCATAGGTGTTGGTGAACGGGTATCCCAGAACTGATGGGAAAAGAAAAAGGAACAAACTTACACTGGGAGCTGAGGATTCAAATTACTTCAGTAAAAACCTGTGCCACACAACTGGCACAAGTTGTTTCATTCTGTGAAGTGAGGCTATTCCACTATTTGCATTTAATAAAATATTTTCACTTCACATACATGCTTTCATACACAAACGACCAGCACACTTTGTGTCCATTTGTTCAGGTGAAAATCATACCTTCAAAGTTTTATCCCAGCTTCCTGTCATCACACAGCTATAATTGGGTGCTTTGATCCAATGGATAGTCTTCACAGGAGCATCGTGCTGAAGAAAAAAAACAGGACAAACAGACAATTACTAATCTAACAGGCCATACTTCTTGTTTATGCTTCTCATATTTTTGTATTTATTTACACTTTTCATCCATGCAAGAAAAGCAATTCATGATTTTAGTCATGGCAAGTAGGATAAAGGTTGATCATGACCTTATTGTGTTTAGTGCTGTAAAATCACTCACATAAATATAAAGGGTCCTGACACAAAGAATTACAACCAAGTCACCTCACACAGGAAAATGGTCACAGCAGAATTATAAATTAAGGACAGCAAGACTTTATAAATAAAGGATATTATTCATCATGCTAAAAACCAATATTTTTTAATAAAAGTCTATGTTAATTGCAAGATTTTAAATTCAAGGCTGAGAATCTGATACAAGAAGTGATCATTAAAGGGACTAACTCTCTTCTTAAATTACGTAACTGGTAATTCATTTTGGTCACCATAATTACACATTCTATGAACAGATATTAATTTCTATATTGAGAATGTAAATTATGATCCCTGTTATTGCTGCAGCAGAAAACTGGTATTTGTGAAAGTCAATACAATGATATCTGAATTTTTTTTCCCCTCTAATGCAGCAGGGTGACTTAATGAGATCACTGCAGCAATGGAAAAAGTTCTTTTAAGTGAAACAAGAGGAAACAGGTGCACAGGTTACTTAAATCACTTTGATCACCTACTCAGGTGCACTTCACTATCTCAAAAATATAAAAATGCTAAGAAAGGTACATTTTAATACAATCAGAAAAGTAAAAAGAACCACCTAATAGTTTGGGGCTTGCTTACTTGTGCAATCTGAATTGCTTGATTACTGTTGAGATCCCACATTTTGGCAGTTTTATCACAGGAAGCAGTAAATACTTTACTCCCATCCTAAAAAACAAGAGTAGGACCAAGAGATTAACTGGTTCTATTGTGAAGTATCTGTCAGAAAACTGCTGAGTCTTAGTCCCTTCTAATAATAGTGTAACATCTATATACACATACTGGGATTGCAAGATGAAGAAGCAGCACAAAAATGGACATTTATTTATGCCTGTATGTCATAAAAGAGCAAACAGTGCTAGGTTTTATCTAGCTTAAAATACACTCTTAGCTTTTAAATTCACTTTTAACCTTCTTAAGCCCATGTCAGTCTATCCCACAAGGACACACTTAGCACACATTTACAGCAATGTAAATCTATACAACAACCATGGGCTGTATCTACACGTGGCACTCATCTGCCTGCAAACCACGTGCCAATTTTTTTAGAGTTTTGGTAAAAACTGTGTATTTTAAACAGGAACATACATCACTCCAGCAGGCATCTAGTACAGGCCCTGTGTGCATCTGCTGAGCCTTTGGAATTGTCTGTCCATTATCCTGAACTTCCCAGCAGCGAACCTGTAACAGGAGAAGCAAATGCAGAGGTAACATAGTAACACGAACTTAAAAGATTGTCTTGAAGGTCCCAGCCTTAGTTTATCCAACATTAAGTGAGATTATAAACACCGAGGTTTGTAATTTTTTTGAGAACTAGTGAAACCTTATTTTCTCTGATTATGTTCCTTTTTGAGAACTAGTGAAACCTTATTTTCTCTGATTATGTTCCTTTCACCTCTACAGCCAAAACTTAACCCCACAACTTCAACTTCACCTCAAAGTACCTTAAGAACATGAAACAGCTCACCGTGCTCTCCTGCAGAACCTTTAACCCCCAGCTGGGCAGGAGCTGCTCCCTGCAGGCCACCAGCCAGTAGATCAAACACAACAGTTAAAAAACACGCCCATACTCCTCTTCCCTCCCTGCTTTTGCCAGCTGGGATCTCACCCTTCACTTCAAACAAACTTGAATAATGTTGCACGAACTTGAATCTTTTTGAGGCTGCACTGTCAAACTGGATGATTTACCAGCTTTGTCAAACTTAGTGCCTTGGTACCAGACACAAATTTTAGAGTTCCTCAACAAGTTATATAATCAGGTGCCCTGGTAGTAGTTTTTAGGATGCCATTTTGCCATTTAGGCACCAATGCTCCCACATTATTCACCTGCACGTCTGACTGTGAGTACTTACATCATTGGCCCATGATCCTGCAATGAGGAAATTACCCGGCAGCGTGGGTGGACTAAATGCTAAACAAGAGATGCTGTCATCAGGTGGAGATGTTACCTCGATGTCCTACAAAGAACAGGAGACAAAACAAAACTTGCCACGTTTGAAAGACTGTGAACTGAGATCTTGTTACTCCTATGGAGCAAATTTTAGGCTCTGTTGAGACACACTAACACATAAAGTGGAACAGTGGTGCCCACGGGGGCTGGCACTCGTACCTTCATGGGGTTGTGGTTATCTGCTGTGGTGCTGCCGAACATGCTGGTGCCGCCGGTGCCGAACCCCGACGTGGATCCGAACAAACTCATCTTGGCCCTGTGAAGGAGGGAAAGGCTCAGCGAGCCCTGCAAGGCCCTCAGCAAAGCCTCTGCAAGGCCCTCCAGCGTGCCCGGGGCGTCTGACCGCAGCCTCTACACCAGCGCGGCCCTGGAAAGCACTCAGGAATGTACAGATATACCAAATTCATTAGTTAATTAGTTAAATAAATAAAAGGACACTTCTCGTCGCAGCTGTACCCCTGACACCTCCCGCCTGGAGGGAGGAGGGATTCCCTGCCGAGGATTCCCTGCCGGGGATCCCTCTCGAGAGCCATCTCCGCCGTGCCTCCCGCTGGCCTCGAGCCCGCCCCGCGGTGCTGCCCCCCTGCCTCACGCCCCGCCCGGGGGGCACCAAGGCCGTGCCGCTCCGCAGGGGTTCTGTCCCCGGCCGGCGGAGGCCGGAGCTGCCCCCGGGAGTCCCGCGGGCGCTGCGGGCCCGGCCGGGCCTCCCCTGACCCAGCGGCGGAGCGGGGCTGCGCTGCCCCTCCCCTGACCCGGCGGCGCAGCGGGGCCGCTCTCCCCCTCCCCGTGACCCACCGGAGCGGGGCCCGCTCGGGCCGTGCCCTCAGCGACGGGACCCAGCGGCGCGCACGGGCCGGGCCGCTCCTCCCTGCGCAGGCGCCGCTGGGCGGGGCCGCGGCTGCGCCCTGGGCGCGCGGGGCGGGGCCGTTGCAACGGGTCCGTCCCGAGGGGAGCGTTGGGTCGGGTATCGGGAGAAGGGATCTCCCACGGAGGGCACTGACCGGGCTCCCCGGGGCAGTGGGCACAGCACCAAGGCTGACAGAGCTCAAGGAGTGTTTGGATGACACATGGTGTGGCTCTTGGGGATGGGCCTGTGCAGGGCCAGGAGTTGGACTCGAGGATCCTTGTGGGTCCCTTCCAAGTCAGCACGTTCTGTTCTGTGCTTGTGTCATGTCACCTGTTTCGTTTCAAACAGCATTAAACCTTTGGTTGAATGCTGCCCCAGCTATTCCAGAAACTCATTCTCATGCAGATAAATCCTTCCTCAAGGCCAAACACACAACAGCTCCTGACCTGACCTTCCTGCCGCTGGATTATCCCTGTGTTCCCTGGGTTCACACTGGACACCAGCCATCACTGTCAGTTGTAACACTGCTACTGTGCAGTAAATAAAAAGGAATTTAAATTCGAATTTAATACTGGTGGAAGAGCAGTAAAAAACCCCAACTAGGTAAATATACTGAAATACTGTCTGTAAGATCTGTGCTGGCAACTCTCTAGGACAGTTTTGGAACTATTTTCTGGACAGTCAATCTGCCTTCCTCACATAAAAGTTATCGTACACTTTAATCACCACAGTTTTCTGCTCCTTTTTACTGTATTAGAGCCAACTAAATAAATAAAATGAACAAGGGATTCTGTTATGATGTGCATCATTAACAGGACTGTTTATTAAATTCTTAATCAGTAACATCTGCTTTTTTACTTATTCATGGAAGACAGATAGAAATTTGATTGCTGGAACATTTATAGCTGCTTGAGACATGCAGTAATAAAGAATTCTCTCTCACTTTTTTGGTCTGAATTTACAGTGAACACAAACCCCCACCATGTTATACTTAAAACAATATCCAAAAGGAGTCACATACAATAAATTCTTAACCAAGTCTTTCACTCCCTTCAAAAATAAAAAGCTTAGTACAGCATCACCTTGTGCTTTAAGACAGAAGGCAAAGCAATTCTTGGATACATTTTTAAACTTAACATTTTTCTGTCAAGAAACAACATATTTCATTATCTTTTCTGTGTGTATCGTGGCATTTGGCACTTTTACACCGCAGAAACCATAGAATGGAAGCAGCAGTATTCTGCAAAAAGAGAAAATTGTAATCTAGATACAGTGATACAGAAACCTTACAAGAAGCTGACAGATACCCCTCTGTCTCTGCAGGGTTTTTCTCTAAGAGCAGTCAACAAAACAAATCAATATATAGAAAAGCATTTCATTTGCAAAACAGTGCTCATATCCATCCACCAAATTGCAGTTTGTTTGGTAAATAGACTCTGGAAAGGTAATCTTGTGAGAGAGAAGTTAGAACTTGAATTTCCGCCTTCAGTTTAGATGCTGCCATCATTTCCAGCTTAAAAAAAAAAAAGAAAAAAAAAGGAAAAAAATTAATGTGTGATGCTGTAACACCGTGATCCGGGGTTAAGTAAGAATTTAAGTAAGAATTACACTCACTGGATGTGCATGTAAAACTGTAAAGTCAGTATGACTGGAAATGGTGCTGCAAAGCCCCTGTCACTGAGCTGAGATTATTGATTATTTATTGTATGTTCTTGTGTGCAACTCACAGGAACACAACTTATGAGTATCAACAGGAAGGAGGAGGTACACAACCCCTTTTCTTCCATTCTAACCATTTCACACAATATGTGCCTGAATTGAGATATTTATATTTTAAAAGCTACAGCCAAGATTAGAGGTCTAGTACTGACTAAGGAACTGCTTTAAGCAGTTATGGCAGGAGAGCTTAAAATGCTTCTGAGAGCCATTGAGTCCCCCTGGTTCAGAGAGACATCCCAGGGCTTTCCCAATCTTGCCTTCTTTTAGGGCTGCAAAACCTTACTGGTTCTGCTTGTCAGACATAGGATTTGTCCTGTGGGGAGGAAGAAACAGGAAACAGTAGGTTTATACACACTTCTTTTTTCCACAGTGGCTGACAAGCAATGTAAGGTCTCTTCTGTATACTTGCCAACTTATTTTGATCTTGTTTTGTAAATGGAATCAGGGCATCTTTACTTATATTTAATCTGAAAAGAAAATAAAGTTCTTAGATTTCCTCACACACTTAAAAATATATTTTTTCCAGCTTATTTCTTTATATTAAGCCAAAATAATGTAGGAAAAGAATAATGGATTTAAATGGATATTTGTGCAGTAAGTCAGATTGCATTTGCTGTCTATGAACCAGACGAACACTTCTGTTTCTTTGGGGAATTACTGACCTCTTGAGATCAGATGGAAGGAGACCAAGCCACTTTATAGATGGAACAGCGAGATGATGGGCCTCAAAAGACATTGACTAAAACAAGAAAGGTTAGCTATAACACTCAGTGATTTTTAGTGTAAGTTATTTGAGATATATGCCTTACAAGGTCATGGTCAGGTTGTATTACAAAGACAAGTGGGAATTTTCATTCTCAGTATAGGAGAGCACAGTGCAACTGAAGTTTATCATGTCCCCTTGCCAGGAACCACCTCCTTTGATAAAATTGGCACCCTTTGGCCTAGGACAGGTTCTAGACTAGTGCAGTTTAGGCTGGTCTAGTCCGAACAGTTTGTTTTTTACAGTCAATATGTGACTGATTGCAAAAAAAAAAAAAAATTAGCCAAGAGGGCAATGACAATCAAAACTGGAAATTTCTTATATTTTCTGCTGTAAAGTACCACATCATATAAAAATAACCCAGACAAAGGTTCATCTGGCCCCATATCATGGCTACAGCAAACATCTTACGGAAAAGTGTAAAAACAAATAACAAGGTAATGATACTTCTCAGAATACTCTCCCTGCTCCCAGTGGTTTGTGACTCCAACTTTCTGAGCCAGAACTGGTAGTGGTGTACTACTTGATTTTGTCAGGTTGCTTTTAGAATCCATGAAAACTTTTGTCATCTACAGCACCCTACAGCCAAGCAAATTTCATGTTGTATAAAGGAATACTTCCATTGTTCGTAATGATCACAGCATATTCTAGTTTCATTTGATACACCTGTTGGCCTGTAACTGAACAAAACAAGCTTCCTAACAAAGGTTATAGCATTTCATACCTTCCAGCTTCCAGGCTGGGCTACAAAACAATGTACTTGAAGGGGAAAAAATATACTCACCACAGATCCGTATTTGTAGACGCACATTATTTCTACACCTGGGTTGCAGAATACCAAAAATCAAGTGTCTGTTAATCTGCACACTGGGCATTTTTAAGGAGACTGTCTAATTCAATTTTATGGCATAACAGTTGTGGCTTTGTGATTAGTGAGGTTCTTTATGGCTTACAAATATTTTTAGAGTATGTCAAAATAATCAGAATTTGAGCATAATAAGTCACCTTCACACAGTTAAATGCTTCACACTGTCTATGCATAGTCAATTCAAACCCAAGAATAAGCAGCTCTTTTAAACATTGTCCAACATTTATCATCAGAGGTGTCTTTCTTTATCCTGTCTAATCCATATCTCTTAATACTCTTGCTTTGAGCAGCTGCTTCTCATTTTGCATTAATTTTCCTAATTTCACGTGAGATCAATGTAAATACAGAACCTTCTGATTGTGTTGGATTTCTGGGCTCTCAGAACCTTCCCATAAGAGTGAGAAAAGACATTCTAAGCAAACTTTGCTTTCCTTTTATACCACTGAACCTCTACAGATTTACCATGTGGATCTGCATCCATAAGGCTGAAAACAGGAATTTGAAAAGAATCCCAGAGCTTCCTGACCAACAGTCGTGTATTAAGATCTGGTACACCTCTTCCCTAAAGAAATAAAATAAAAGCAAACAGTTTTAGACTAACAAAAACAACATCTGGCTACATATGTGTTTACATTTGTCATTTAAAAGCATGCAAGCAAACAAACAAAGAAAGTGCTGGCAGAAACATTTCTCCAGCAGCTGTTTTGCAGGGAGAGTTCTATGCTTCTATTTTGGCTCTGTGAGGAGGGAGGGATGGGCTGGGAGCAGCCTGGCAGGTGTTCTGGGTTGTGGGCACTGTAGAAGTATCAGACATTCCTCTGTTCAAGGAGTAAATTTGTAAGGTCTGGGAGCTGATGTATAGAGGTACCCTAATGTCTGTATAAGCTGGTGTAGGAAGGCCACTTTTTCATCTCAAAATAATATTTATGGCACTAATGGAACAATATAAAACAAGTTCTTGCTATGACTGACTAAAACAGAATGATATGCAGCATAGGAGAAGTGTTTCTCTCTTTCAGGTGTGGGGAAATGTGTTTTTCTCATTGTATGCATATTGAGTTTACACATTCCTATTAATTCTCCTGGCTCCATAGCTCCTTCAGTACAATCCAAAATCAACCAATTCTGTTTCATTTGGGTTTGCTAAACCTTGGATCCTGAAGGACAAAAGGTCACTCAGCAGTTGAGCCTTTCTGAGACTTTGCAGCAGCACAGGAAGCTGATAAGCTACCAAGCTCTAAGGAGATGTTTGGAGGAAACAAGTATTTAGAACATATATTTCATACTTCTATGAGGATAATAAAATTTTTAAAATTATTGTTATATATGCTTCACATTAATTTTATTTTGGCCTTTTGCCCAAGTTTGAGCACCTCTACAATACTGAAGTATTACTTAAATTAGGTCTAGCTGGAGGATATGAAATGTAAGATGCATACCGTAACCATGATACATGGGGACACTTTGTTGAAGAAGTCATCATCCAGGAGCCTCTGAAAAGTTGCATCTTTTTCTACAATTAACACAAATTTGGCATGTGAGATTAAATCTTTTCTGTTAAGGCTAGCTGCATGCAAAGTGATCCATCATACCAATCAATTAAAACTTAACTGCTCTGAAATACCTGCTCTGGAGCCAAAAGCAGTGATCATGACTCAATTTCCGAGCCAAAAAGCAAAGAAAAATTTACCAGAACATTGTTTAACTTGGAATAATCTTTGTTTTTACTTTATTTTTTCAGTCTATGATGAAAGTTCTTGCTCAAAGGATACTTTTAATTCCTTGAACATTAGATGACACAGAGACTGCCTAAAACAACACAAATGAGATTAATCATTTTAAATAGAGAAAAATGATATATTTTAAAATAACAGCATTAGGTAATGAAGGACACAATTACATCTCGAAACAACCATTCATCTTGCATATACAAGATCAATCTTGACATTTTCACCTTTTTATGAGCCTATTCAGCCATTCATATCCTGCTCTGTTGTGTCATTCTCTAGGAGTCCCCCTGTCATGACAAGATGCTTTTCAAAACTATGGCAGGAGATTGTTCATCATATGGGTGTGACAGATAATGACAATAACCTGACTAATTTTTATCTGTCTTAGCCAGAAAAAAAATGTCTGCTTGGTGTGAAGACAGATAATTTAATACAAATTTAAAATATTCAAGAATTAAATCCTTCCTTTTATTGACCTATAACCTGATTTTATACGTATTTTGGAGCCAGAGCTTGAAGACATAGTAGTGTTTACTTTGCATCTCCTATTAGGATTGGCTCAATCTGGCAAGCATATGGATGAGAAAACAGGAACTGGAGGAAGAACTTGGCAAAAGAATATGTATATATTGAAGTGTGTGGTCTGTTTTTACTTCTGACTGCTGAATCACCTCCGGTGCCAGGGTGGAAGAACTCAGCAAATAAAAGTATGAAGAGCTGCAGGAGAGCATTAATAACAAGGCACTGCTTACAAAGTGTAATGGGCAGCTAAGGTTATCTTTCAGTTTTTGGAATGAGCCACTTAGGCTTACAGAGAACACATTTTCTAGAAAATTGTGGCAGTGGTCAGCAAGTCTGAGTTCTACTGCTGCCTTCATACTCTGCATGGCTATAAGAAATCTTTCAGGACTAGGTCAGCTGAACCTCATCTTAAACCACTTTTGCCAGAAGCCAATCTATTGTGGCAGAATTGTGTAATAAATGTGTACAGTGACCTAAACTACAAGAACTATCTTGTAAAGGCAGATGCTATGAATTACTGTTTCTGTTTTATGATACATACTGTTGCACTGCAGGTACAATTCACTTTTGTACCATCTTCCTCAGTGTAACTTAAATTACCAGCAACAAAACCTTTAGTTGTAGACAGCTGGAAAAAATAGGAAGTTGTATACAGTAAATGGAAAGTTACAGGCTGTCACATTGCACAGGCAAAACAAGAAATTTCTGAAAAGAATCCTGACCAGGACTAAGCAGTGATCAACTGCCATCAGCCCCTTAAACACTAAGCAATGTTGTTGTTATCATGCACATCAAGGCATACTTACAATAAATAATTTTAGATGTGAAGGAACCCTTGTAAGGCACGAGATACAAGTGAATTTGATTGGTTGTTACGTTTCTGATATATTTTAATTTTCATTTAGCCCCCAAATTAGCAAATCATTTGAGTACAAACTGCTAAACAGGTGCCTTGCACTCTAAAGTTTAAGCACTGCCTTCCCTAGATAATAGCAAAAGCCTCTGTGATTTTAGCTGGCAGTTTGTCCACCAAATAAACTCTATGAATTTTCTGTGAAGAAAGAATCCCTTTGAGCGCCAGGACAAACCATAATTAGGTTTCGTTTTCATTAATGACACTTTTTATTTTGTAATTTGTAATGTAATTCCCACTGATAACTTTTCACGATACTTCCCCTTTTCAGTTTAATCTTTAAGATTCGGAAATAATGACAAAAACATTTATAAGAGGCCACTTACTATATGCAGACTTCTCCGGGGTATCTTAAGCATGCAGGAAATGTCATTGATTATACTGTCCACAGCACTTTGGCTACCAAACAGCAGAGTATCTGAATAATATATATCTCTATCAAGACAAAATTTTGTATTTGCAATGATAATCCTGAAGCAGCTGCAAGCTCATGAGAAATCTATAAAGAGCATCATCAATCAGATCAACCTAAAACATTCTTTGTGCAGGAATCCTACAGGTTTGCATCCTGGAGGCTGTTTTGCACAGAAGCATACTTAAAATACAGCTTTATTTGAAATGCCAGAAATTAAGTCTGTTACCTTTTAGTTGCATAAGTATTGCTCTGCACCATCTTATAGATCATAGATAATATTTTGAGCATAAGAGCTGGGGAAAAAAATTACAAAATATCAATTTTCTGAAGTGATTATATAATCATTTGTCTTTTTATTCACCCATAAATAAAAGTGAAATTTTAATGTGCTGTGAAAATACAGAGAGACTGTACTAATCAATAGACTCAGTAATTTCTAGCATAATGAGAAAAAATATGATGGAGTTAAGTGAGGGAATGTATGCCCTGATGTCCAGGCCAAGAAATTAAATGACTGAGTTAGAAAAAGAAATGACCTTATTGTCTGTATTCCAAGATTCCTTTCCTAGCCAGCTTTTTGAAGAAGGGTGATGTTTTTACATTAAGACCTTTTGAATATGCCTTCAGCTAATATTCATTCAGAGAGGGGAAAAACTCTAAGAATATTGTATTAATTTCACTGTCACTCACTATAATTTAATAGAGAAAAGCTGAAGGGCTGGTCATAGTATCAGGTTATATCAGCCACACAATTATAAACTGCAGTGCATTATATTTTAATTATTTTTTTTTTTTACAAAGTTTTGAACCACAATACAAAGAAAACCCCCAAACCAAAACCCCAAGAATTCTTCTTTTGGACTTTTTTTTAACTTACCAAATCTTGGTGCTGATTGAGGGCAGTCACTTCTTATCTGTTTTGTAGTACAACGTGGTATCATCTGTAGACCTACAGAATCTTTAAACCTGACACATTCCAAACAAATACAATGTAAACTCACTGAATACATGTAAATTGTTGCCTGCAAGGTAATTCAGCCTCAGACCCCTTTCCTATGATCAAATACTCCAGGGCTATTTTCAGACTCAGCATAGAAACCATCAGCTTGGGTGGAGTTAGAGTGGCCAAAGGAAAAAAGGCAGGAAAGAGTTTCCCGAGATGCTTCAAGACTGAATTTAAGCATAAAACATACAAGTTTCCAGACAAAAGTAGAGACAAGAAAAATATTTAAGTTATGTTTAGAACCACTAATATATCAGCATCAATAACTTTTTAACAGGAAAACAAAGGAATAAATGACAGGAAAAAATGTGAACCATTATTAGAACAGCAGAAATCAAGTCTGACACAGTGACTTTCTGACGCAGAATGTATGAAAAGCTGTTACTATTTCAGATGACAATAACATTATCTAGTTTATGCCCTTAAATTATTTTCAGAAGAACTCAATTATACTCTGTTATTAACTTTTGGAAACAGAAAGGTGGCCCATCCTGTCCTCTAAAGAGCTTTTTAATCTAAATGGGCTCCACCATTTCATGCTTCATTGTTTCATGTGTGAAGATGCACATTTCACCAAAAGAATCAGCTATTTTCTTAAGGACACTTCATTATTTTACAGAACATTGTTTTAGTGCCTTATAATATGGCAGTCCTAACTTTAAAGCACTCCTTTTCATTTCATAGTTTTGTGTGTACTATTAAAAATACTCGTGGTATAATGGCTGTAATTTCATCGAAAACCACATCATGTTTCTCAGTTTGTTTGTCGAAGGTTTTGCTTCGTGCGTCCTTTGGGTGGCAGAGCGCACACGCTGCACAAACCCGAAGGCACAACCCATTGTAGCCTCTGCCTGCCAGCTTTAAAGTAACTTTATTGCCTTTGTAGTGCAACATTTAAAAGGTATTTGTGCTTTACCATTGCCTGCTCTCTACATTGTAACAGAAGAAGAGGAAAACTGTAATCAAGACTTGGCTGAGCTGCTCCCAGGTTAAACCCGGACCACTCCAGTTCTTCCTAGGACTCTGCTTTCTCGAGCAGAGGAGTTTTCTATAAAATCTTTATTCCACTACTGGGAATTTTTTATGTATTTAGTTTTTTTTTTTAATTTCTGAAAAGATAAAACTGGAAAATGAAAAGCGATTGTACTACCTAAGGCTTGGCATTCTCACTGATTGACCTCATTCTCAGGTAAATACCTCTCTGGGCGTCTACAAATGTTTACAAGGAACATGTCAAACATGAAATCATTCTCTTGTTCTACTCATTCCTGCCCAGCACATTCCAGCTGGAATAGGGTTGGGTATGAGAAAGCTGCCTAAAAAAGAAAAATAATGCCCCACCGATTGTGTTTTCTGCCATTCATATTATATTTTGGCATCCTGATTTTATTTTTATTTGGTTATCTATTGTTATTTTAATCTTCCTGAACTGTATTAAAGTGGGATATAGGTCACTGCTCAATGGAAATACATATCTGAGATTATATTTCTCCACCAGAAATAATAGTTCCGCTTTTTTTTTTAATGTGATTGATGAGTCTTATTTTTAACATACTGTGATCTTGTTTTAATTTGAACATTTTTCCTCATATGTGTTCTGATGGCAACTAAAGGCTCACATTTGTTTTTCTAGCCTGGAATGCCATTTCCCTGAAGACTGCCAAAAATTGCATAACTTTGTTATAGTATTTTAATTTTACAGACATCTGAGTGAAACATTTTTGTCAAACTATCAAGACACAAACCATTAAATTCCCTGGAACACACAAGCCTTTCAGTTAACTGATTACCTTCAGGCCCCTCAGGTTTTTTGATTGGCAGAAGTTTATTGTTCTCATTAAATGAGTGTTCCACCAAAGTGTTACACCTGGGAAGTTTGCTGTGCTTCCTCCCCCTTAAATCTTTGTAATGTGTCCACTTACAAGCACCTCTGTAATCGCATCAATCTGAATATTATTTAACCCACTGATGTCCAGAGCTGTTACAAGGCCAGAGATAGATTTGTGTCTTCCTTTATTCTTTTGCTTCTGTATTATAGAGGGCAGTTAATCTCCCAGTATTGGGGATTCCCAGGTTGAATGAGCTCCTTGGAAAAATACTGTTGCATAAGCACTTTCCTACAAATCACAGAGTGTGCTGTAAAGGAGGACAGGTTGCTTTTATTCTAATCCTGTTTAGATAAGCTGGCATAAGACCTGAAATTTAGATAACATATTGGAAACTTGGTTTGCTTTATTTGGCTGGTGATTAACTTAGAACACACCACACAGGTAAGAAACACAGTGGGAAGAGGGAGATGCAGCTTCTCTGAAGAATAAAAAGCTCAGTTTATCACTACCATTTTAAGAAATAAGATACCATGAGGAAAAGCAGAGAAAAAGAAAAAAGAAAGCACAGAATGGGTTTGGAGGATGGAATTGCTAGTAATTTCTTCCAGCCCCAAACAGGTTTTTTCACTCAAACAAAACATATCATTTCTGGTTTCTACTGCTTCCAGAAAATGACTGTTTACAGTACCTCCCTTTCCTGTCCAACCCCTATTACAGTGGTTTTACATTCTCCCTTATGCTGTGGTCTGCTATTATTTAATACACGATGCCTGTTAGGAGTGGTTACTAAGCATTTATGTTTTATTTGTTCATTACTTCTTAAGAAGTCAAATTATTTATTGATTCTAATACTTACAGAACTGCGTATGATTAACCTTTCTGGAAGTTATATAATCAAATTTATATTCATGGCATTTATATTAATAGAAGGTAGAACTTTAAAATACATACTACTTACTCTATGTTCCTCCAGTCTGTTCTGTTTGCCACGGTGAGAACAGGTGCTTTTTTTTGGGCCAAGCTTTGAAGTACACCTTGAATAACATTTTCTATTGCTTCAAGAACTTCAGAACTGAAACCAAGACAATTAATGATACAGATCATATGATAACATCTCATTCTACTTTGAGTTTTGATCAAGTATCCCCACTCTTACAAAAATCATGGAAGCTAAATCTGCTTTCAGCATCCATTTGTTTCAGAAATGTGGAAGAACACTTTTGTTTTTTAATTTGTTTTGCTCAGTTTTCCTAAAACCTTTGCCTTTCCATTCCAGATGCATGACTGAGGACACAATTTAAAGTAGATTTCTATTCAATCCTGAAACCATCAAATTTTTTCACCAGCTGAACTTTTAGACCAAGCGGCTGGTTTGTGACTAATGATTAATGTTTTACTATAAATGATGTAATATTGGCTTTGGCTGTGATTTCAGCAAAGTTTTTTTTAAATGCTGTAAATTTAAAAAGTGTTCAAGAGCACAAACACTTCCTGTTGTACCATTGCACATTAACTTTTGATCTGCTGCCCTGAACAAAGTATTAAGGGTTCTAATTATAAGAAGGCTCAGTCTCGACAGACACACCATGAAGAGAATAAAATCTGGATCTTTCACCTAAAAAGACAAAGTAACCTTGCAGCAGATCCCTTACAGCAAAACCTTGGCCTGGTTTGAGTGTTATGACAGATGCTTTTTATTTTCATAAGCAATCTGACTCCAACACTTCAGCTGTCCTTAAAATTACAAGTGTACTATACACTGTCACAAGTCTAGGTAGGAATTAAGGGTTATACAGAACTTATTTTAGCTCAAAGTTTTATCAGCAAAGTCCGATTTTGTCATTAAGTAATACACTGAGAAAAGATGAGCCAATACCAGCACAGGCCACACAAAATGAATTATCCCATTACAACATCAGCAATGATTTTTAAAGCTGGGCTGAGTCTCCTTAAACAACAATGAATTGTCACTAAGGCTCCCCTCTATCAGCTGACCATATTTCTTCCATTTTGTAGCTCAGCTTCCACATATTCCCCATTCTGCTGAAACAGAATTATAATTATTTTTTAGAGCAATTTCTGGAGAGTATTAACCTTTTATTTTAAAATGTTAGTCATAATAGTATCTGTACTTAAAAAAGCCTGATGGTATTACTAACATTTTTGTCTGCTAATATTGAACTGTTCAAGAAACACGATGTAAGTTTTCTCCTGTTTTTCAGATGAATAAATTTGGAGACAGAGAGACTAATGACTTTCCAAAAGGTAAAACAGTGAAGCATTTGCAGTGTTGATGGTACAAGAAGGCCTGCTCATGCAGCCAATATATAAATTAATTTTCTACTGTATAATAGCTTTGGAATTAGTTCCAAGACTCCCTAAATTTCAGACTCCTAGTCTCTTCCCCCAAATTCAAAATCGTACATCTCCCTGTCATATCCAAAATAGAAATTCTTTTAAGCACAGAGGAAATGGTTGGCTGGTGAGCTCAATGTGCCATGCAACAAGAGGTAAAACAGGTAAGCAAAGCTGACTCTGGTGCAGAGCTCCAACACCACACAAATTAGTGTTGATGACAATAAAAATCTGTATGGGCAGACAGATGAAAGAACAGGTAGGAAATCTAAACCATGTTATTGCTTTCATACTCATAAATATTTTACTTATTCATTTGGTTCTGTCCACTGTAAGTGTCTTAATATTCCACATGTACTTCCAGGTTTGCTGCAGAATTTGAAAGTCCAGGTTTCTGTTCCAATCTCAGTTTCCTAATTTGTCAGCCAACAGAAGTTGTAAATGTCATATGCAATATGCAAAATGTAAAATAAGAGGAAGAGGACAGCAAGTCTTTGGGTACTCCCGGCTGATATTCTGTCCCCTTTTGCAGAGATTATCTGAATTTTAATAAGCAAACATGCAACACTGGCCAAGTATGCCTACTTAAAATTCATTGTGGTTTAGTCAACAGTGACATGTGAGCAGAGAAGGAGAAGGTGCTGCACAACTCACAGGGTTTGCCTGATCACTTCTAACAGGTTGCAGCACGAGTGGATACTTGTTTCTGTATAAAACAAGAACTGATCTTCAACACAAATAGTGTAAAAGATTAATACTGTAGCATCTTTAGCAAGCAAAAGCTATAAATGCCCAAAAGAAACAGTTACAAATAAAAATCTGCAAGGTAATAAAGCAACACTCTCCAAAACTTAGAACTGTGCATCTCTAAAGTCATGAGCTTTCCATACCCTGCCAGAGACCAAGAACTTTTATCATCATCATCATCATCTAGCCTTTTCTTTTTAAAATACCTTGATGATGCTCCTAGTCTGTTCTATCCTTTGAGGCTGATATACTGTGTGCAGAAAGACTCCTTAAAAATTGATGAGTGTTTTTTGTTGGTGTAATTCAGTATACTGATTTTGTCACGGTTTTCTCGATTTCTGGCTGTAGCCACAGACATTTTAGAGAGATCTGAGGGAATGGAGATTCCATTTGCAGCATGAGAGGCCCTTTGTTTTTGTAGGGGAGTATGTTTTTTGCATTAGCACCAGCCCATTCTGTGCAGTTGTGTGATACCTACTTAAGCATTATCACAGGAAGAGAGTACAGGTGCTATTTTCCACATATTTTACCTGGGGACGTGGCTGTCACGTCCAGACAGAGTTGTTTCCCTGAAGTTGGCCTCGTTCCCAGCTGGTACTTCAGTGGAGCACACACTGTGCTCCCCCATGACGGCTGGCACAGACCAATCCAGCTCCTCTGGAAGGGATGCAGCCATGCTAACAAGAGACAAAAGAGGTTACCACAGAAGTTAGAAGCTGCTCTTTCTGCATGCTGGACGTAAAACTCATGATCCGAGCTCAAACCAGGGGCAGAGAGAAAAGGCAGAAATTTTCTGTAGCAGCCAAGGTCAAGATTCTCCCGCCCTTCCTGACTGACCAACTGAGGGCTTCTCCTTCCATTTCTAACAAGCAGCAGCTGGCACTGCTTGTCCTGTCCATCTGAGGGCTTTTCCTACCCATCCTATCCAACTGAGAGCTTTTCTCACCCATCCTGTCCAACTAAGGGCTTTTCCTGCCCATCCTGACTGACCGAGGGCTCATTCAACCCTTCCTGACTGACCAAGGGCTTCTCCAACTCTTCCTGACCAGCTGAGGGTTTTCCCTGCCCTTCTTGACCAACTGAGGGCTTTTCCCACCCTTCCAGACCGACTGAGAGATTTTCCCGCCCTTTATGACCAACTGAGGGCTTTTACCACCTGTCCTGACCAACGGAGGGCTTTTACCACCCTTTATGACCAACCAACGGCTTTTCCCACCGTTTCTGACCAACGACCAGCTTTTTCCGGCCTTCCTGACTGACTGAGTGCTTTCCCCACCTGTCCTGACTGACCAAGGGCTCCTCCCGCTCTTTCCAACCCTCTGAGGGCTTTTCCCGCCCTTTCTGACCGGCCAATGGCGTTTCCCGCCCTTTCTGACCAACCAATGGCGTTTCCCGCTCTTGCTGACAGACAGGCGATGGCCCCGCCCCCCTGACAGGCCCCTCTCCCGCCATCCTGCCCAACCATGGCCTCCCCTCAGACCCGTCCCTGGAGCCGCCGTGTGTGAGGAGATGTCTCAGCACAACCTCCACAGCACCCAGACTGCTGGAACAAATCCGGCCTAGAAAGCGGCCAAATGGCCCATCAGTACTTTCCTCATTCTTTCTGCTCAACCGGCCATTTTCTTCTCCTTTTAATGTCAAACGCCTGTTCCTGACTGTTCTAAGTGGCTGGAGGAAAGCTGAGAGAGCCGAAAGCTCCAGCTCCACTTCCTTCCCCAAAATGGAATTCAACTTCTATTGAGTTTAAAGATTTAGCACTATTTTTGTCATTAGCTTTCAGCATTCCAAAGGTTTGCAACGGTCTCATGATACATATTCAAATCTTTCTCAATACGCTCTGAAAATCTTGTGTTCTAAGCAAATAATAAACCCCCAGTTCTAAGAGTCGTGAATCACTGGCTTCCAGGGAAGCTGAGATTTAAAAAAAAAAAAGCAAATCCTAGAAATTTAAACAGCTTTTACTTTTGCAGTTATGATATGCCAAGGCGTATTTTCAGCTCCTAACTTACATCATCATAATTGACTTCTGATAGTGCTCACTCTGAGCATGTTAGCAGTTACTTAGGATATAAATAACTTAAGCCTTGTCGTTTCTAGATGAAAATTTTCAAAGCCCACTGTTGATACCATCTTTTATGCACAGCAGTCAACAATACTGGAAGCTGTGCTCAATCCAGCTCACAGCCAACAGCACTCCAAACATCGTGGTGCTTAGACTTGTTGTTAGCAAGTTGGATGATGTAGTGTTTAAAATGTTGCAGGCAGCTGGTTTCTCCTGCTGCTCCATTAGCTGCTACCCATGAACCTTTCTTCTTTGGTACTTTTGAGAGTAAGCCCTCCAAATCCAGCTTGGGTAGGTAATTAAAAAAAATCATACATTGGTTTATTCAAGGAAAACCTCAGGCTATGATGATATGAGCACAAGGTGCTTCAATTAACAGAGGCAAGTGAAAGAAATGGGAGTAATAAATTGAAATTTTCAGATCTTTCATCTTAATTCTTTGGCCTTTAGGTATCTTGAGATCACTCCGGAAATATTTATGTAAAATCTCTGTAGCTGTTTCCAACAATTCAACATCAAAACAAAAAAAAAAATTTGTTTGATATGGAACTGACAAAATTATACCATGCCCCCAGCAACAGACTGCAAACAAAACTAAACACATCCACTTGTGAGAAGCCAATTTCTTCCTCATAGCAGCAAACAAGAACTGTAAAAAAAAGAACAACTAAAATACTCAGTGCTTCTATCTGAGTTTTAAAAAAACAGAGATTGAAAAACAAGTAACAACGACAAAAAATTTCCGTGTTTCTACCTTATACTACACATATATATACAAATATAGATATTTCTAACTAAATAAATTCATATCCAGAATATGAGTAAATGAACTGCAATCAATAAATTAACTAGAAAGTTAATTTCCTAAATTTCTCTTTCTTTATTTTCCCTTTTTAGCATCTGCTCATCAAAAAACCCACCAAAATTAAATTCCAAATATTGACTTAATATATGTATAAAAGAAGGGAAATTAATATGAAAATACAAAAGGAACTATTATGAAATATTAAGATGGAAAGAAAGATGTGAAAGCAGCAGTGGAGCGATGCAGTTCTCTCGTCCTGCCTCTACAAAGCTGTGCAGTAGATGGCACCACAGATGGTAGAGAAAATATTCCCACTTGGAGGCTGTCAAATTTAACCCCGTGATTTCACTAAACCTTGACAAAACAAGTATGATAGGTAATGAAGCACTTTCAGATTTGTTTGCTTTGAAAGATACCCTGCTATCAAAAAGTTCCTTTAAGATTTTCTCCTATTATAACCCATGCATGCTCTTATCAGGACTCTTCTAGAGGGAGCTGTGCTCTGGAATACTCTGCATGACCTGTCTGATGCCACTTCCAAAGACTGTCTGTAACTGCTGAAGAAAAGCCTGTCTGGATCAAAACCTGTTGCTATCAGTACATACTACATGCAAAAAGAGTGATACAGAACAAAAATGTGCATTTATCTTGGTGCCAAGATTTTTAATTGCTTGTTACTGATTTTGCATGTATAAATAGCTGCCTCAGTGGAATAAATAACACATAAACAGATATGTGTGTTTTGTAGTTTCCTTCACTGCATACCTTTTGAAAAGATTTTTCCCTCTTTTCATAGGTAGTTAATATCTTACATTAAGTTTTCATGATTGCTGGGATGAGTATTTCTCTCCAAATGATCTGTCCTTTATTCCTTTCACAGGCTGGTAGGAAAACCAGTGGGTCTGATCTGTCTATTTTCAATGAATGTCAAACTGCAGGTGAAATCAAGTCTAAAAGCCTAAAAAGGGAGACATCTGTGGAAGGTAGTGATCCAGTGCAAGCCAGAAGGATTTGGGCCAGACGGGAGTGTTAAGGAGATATTTGGAGGCTTAAAAACTGCAATAAGAACAGAACAAAAAAAGTCTCCACCAGCCATTTAAGAGCTTCTTAGGAGTATACCTAATGTATTCCAGAAAGCTTCAGCTTCTTTCCAACACCCTTAATTGTGATCTGGACAATCCTTGGAGGGGCAGACAATTTGTGAGCCAAAGGGTTTTACTGTGAAACAGTCAGGATGAAACAGGAGCCAGATCTATCACCTGCCACTTACACAAAAAGTTACTGATCTTTTTCTAATGAGCAAAGCCCAGAGAAACAGGAGATGAAAAGTCATTCACTGCTAACAGCTCACAACTTCAAATGGGATATCTCCTTCCAAATAACATGGGTGGTTAAAAAGAACAACCCAAAACTAATGCATGTTTTCAGTTTACCTGGCTCCAGAGCGAGGAACACCTGCAAAATATTTATTCTGCAGTGAGCCAAATCACTGTAAGAGGAAGTGAGGTTTTGTTACTATCCTTTCTCTTGGTGTTTTATCTTTCAGCCAAAAATAAACTCTACAGGCCATTCTTACAGGGAAAAGTAGCTTTCATCTAATCTCTGTCAATTTTCAGATCCGTATTTTCTAATGCTTTTAGAGGTGGCAATGTATTTTTGGTGGCAGGCAAGACAGGTAGTTGAAACAAAGAAACACAAAGTAAATGAAATAAAATAATTCCTTTTCCCAATTCAGCACAAATGCCAAGTGCACTCTGGTTCATTGACAGCGATTAAGTTAAAAACAGGCAGCACTGTACGACTGAACATTTTTACATATAATTTTTATGTGCTGAGAAGTCTGGGCTTGCCCACTAATATAGCCACTATTCTTCACTCCTAAACTGGTCTCACACTAAGATGGGATACTCCTCCAGCCTAATAAGAAAAATTCTTATTAAAAAAAATGTGTTAAAGGCAAAATATGTCGAAACAAACAAATGGAAGACATTTGTGCTGAAAGCAAGAATGTCTTTTATTCCATGTTCATGTGAGTGTTTGAACACAGCAGTCTTGGAAACAGCTGCACCATTTCTTCTGGCTTTCAAGAGGTAAAATGGCTTGTTTATTTTCTGTTTTCCTTTTGTTGGCAAAATCCTAGAAAGCATAAAAACACAGGTGTGATTTTGCTCTTTAAACCCCAGAATGCCACCTGCTCTATGTTAAAGATACTTGAGCCAAAAATCTGTTATTTCATTTATGTGACTCCTACACCAGTGGTGTCATGGCCCCAGATTTATGCCAATAGGTAAAACTCAGGATGGACTTTAGAGCTTTGTTATTAACTATTTAATAATGCCTGGGGAAAATGAAGTCAGAGGATGACGTAGGAGTCTGACACAGAATACTGTGGGCTGTAGAAATAACAAAAACAGGTGGGGCAGTTGCTTAACATTCTACTTAATTTTTGGAAGCCTAGATGAAAATCAACCTTATGTCATCCTTTAAAGTGCATTTGGTGATTTTAATTAAGCTACTAGTGTTAATTGGTCCACACCACAAAAATGCCAGGGGCACTGTGATGTAATTTTGGATAAACGGCAACCTTTGCTTTTGAGGGTCCTAAGGCTCAGCAAAAAGTATGTCAAATTAAAAAATAGCATAGATGTCTTATCTTGGTTTGTTCTTTTTTTTTTTTTTAATTTTTTCTTTCTTCTGGAGAAGAGAAAAAACATGATTTAAGTATAAATACGAATCCAGCCCAAAACATGTTTTACTGAGCTGTCATACAAGCAGCTCTGGATGCAGTGAGATTCCTAATTGACCTTCAGTGAAGACTCTGCGCTGCCTTTCCAGTATACATTTTTAGTCCATTCAAACATTTTTCAAAGTCTTTCTGCATATTTATTAACCACTCTGTACTCAGAGCAAACTCAAATGTGTCAGCTGGATGTCATTGCTGCAACCCATCCCCTGTACTTGGATATGGAGGAGGGGGTGGCATTTTGCTCCATTTTGCCTTTTTTTCACTACAGCTGGCGATGACAGCTACCAACTGCCTCGGCTTTGGCTTGATGGATCTTCTTCCAGGCAACTTTCTGGCTGCTGGTTTAGGGTTCCAGAAGGTACTGGAATAATCACAAGGATGGTGCCAGCTTTATATTATGGAGAACTTTATATTATGGAAGTTTGTATTCCTGTCCACAGCTCTCCCTGGCTGATCTCGTGCGTTGTTCCCAAAGGGAGTTCAGTGCTGAATTTGGGCCTTAAAGAATTGAATAGAACAAATTTATACTATTCTCTAAAGAGAAAATCTTCTGGCAGAAACGGCAGTTTGGAGCTGTGGACTTAGGGCTTCTCTACACTGGAAAGTGGACTGGAATTGCTATTGCAGAAAAAGCTATTCTGCAACAACTTATTTGACCCGTGACTTTTCCAGGCTAGAATATCCACACAGGGAGCTATTATGGATAGTTTATTCAGAAATAGCTATTGTGATCACTTTTCCCACACTGCCAAATGCACAGTGTTCATGCATAGCTGCAGCAAGCAAAAAGCTTGGTTTGTTTTTTAAGGAAGAACACTTTTTGTCTGACAAATGGCATATGACAAAATGGTAAAGTAGAAAGGGAACTCTCAATCAGATCATGATACAATTAATTAAGACCCTTTATTTAATTTACTAATATAAGATATATTATTATAATTTACTATGATTACTTACATACTAAGAACATCTCCACATCTGCAAGACTATGTCCATTACAGGATGTTGCATCAGCTTAACTAAATCTTTAAGAACCCCACCATATCTAATTAAGCCAGTGCAAAAATATTAATGAAATTACTTGTTGTAGTCTCTGATTGACAGCTCTCACATCTCAGTCATCAGCCTTTTCATAACATCATAGATGTTGTTAGAAAGAAATAGGCAACAGTTCTGTGCCTCTGCAAAAGCCAGGCTATTTTTCTCCTTGGCACAATAATTTAATAAACAATAAATGAACAATAAACAACCACTTGCTAATAGCAGTAGTACCTTTTCTAGGTTAAGAATTTTTCTTCTAAGTTAAGAATTCCTGTTTGTGTCTCAGGAACAGGTGGCTGACAAGCGGGTCTAGCACTTGTTAGCAGAAAGAGTTTCTTTCTAAATATCTGATGTAGTGCTAATTTATTATTTCAATATTTTTCTGCATGTTCTCTACCCTGGAATGTTAAAGGGTCTCCCATGCACTGCACTGGAATGCTTCCATGTTTGGATCTGCTTGTGAGGAGTTTTCAGTGCCAGGAATGCAAGATTGGGACCATAACAGGTCAAGGGGAAGAAATAAAAAATACAGAAATGGCATTGCTGAAGACACTATCATCCATCCATTAGTCCTAAGAAAAGAGTATCTAAAGCTTTCTTTATAAATTAAACTGAAGGTTATCTTTCAGCCCTTTAGTAAAGTTTGATACTTCATCAGAAGTAAAATGAACAAGCTCATCAACCAATCCAGATTCTTAGTTGATGTGGAGAGCTGGATGAGATCATATCCTCAGCAAAATTATGGAATGCTAAGGAGTAAATCAGGACAGCCAATTCCTAACTCTCATTTTAACGACTGGGTGCCTCATGTTAGTCATGTAATATAAGCAAAAAATAGGTGTTGCTGAACAGCTGCTCTTACACTATATTGGCTCTTCCCTCTTAAAGATTCAGGCAGGAGAGAACTGCTCCTTTAAGTTTTAAATTGATTGGTTTCCTAGATATTTCAGCCATATTGTGACAGCCAGTACATCAAAATCCTCATTTTGACTTAAACCTCTTTCAAAATCATTCCTTATATTAGTCAATTCCTATAGAACATGCTTATCCTACAAAGACTACATTTGCTGAAATGTTTATTGACTTCCAGAAACTTGGGTTTGCCAAACATTATATTGTAACATTTGAGGAGAGTTGTAAGAAAAACAAAATGTTGCCTCTTGGAAACTTCAAAAATATTTTTGATTTTTAATAGATCTTCAAGTACTCTTGATTATAAATCTAAAATAGATATCAATATATTTACAAATATGTATTTTATATGCTCTGACAGAGAATGGCAAAACTTTACATAAAGCCATTTTCTGCCAACAAACAAACAAAAAAGTTGCCAAAGGAAAATACATACTCAGCTTCATAGAAACATATTAGCAATGAAATAATTTGCATAATTAAAAGGAGGAAGACAATTACACAACATCAGTTGTCTGGAAGAATCCAAATCCCTACAGATTTGTGTATGTTTGGGATTATTGACACACTCTGAAACACAGGCAGTTCTGGACTGGCATTTGGAAGTAATTCTAATGGTTCCAAGTACTGTGCTGATGGTGTTTTCTGGGAATTGTGGCTCTACTCATAGGAACTGATGTGAATCAGATTGTCCACTCAATGAATGGCCACAAAAACAATTTTGTGTAATCTCCCTGGGGAGAACAAGGCTGTGGCAAAAGGATTCCCAGGGAGTCCTGGATAAAAAGAAACAAGGTTTCATTCTGGTGAAGCAATCAGATTATTACCTAAACCCTTTCATGTCACTGTTACACTGGAAGGACCAAAAGAGTGGACAGCAGGAAGATAATGATAATTAGAAGCTGGAAGGCCAAGTGACATCTCTCAGGCTAGAACTGAAAGGAACAGTACTAAGAAAGGCCAAAATAGGAGAATCAGTTATACAAACAGGCGTAATTAAAGAATAAAACATCATATTTTTTTTTCTCTTGGAATGTATTTTGGAAAAGCAGGGCATAGCCTTCGAATTCAGAGACTGGAGAAAGATGACTGACCAGAAGGTTTTCATAACACTCTGCTCCCATCTTTTCATTTCAGTGGTGTGCATGTCTCAGGAACTTATTTCACTTTTATATTGTACTTATTCTCCTTGTGCAGAGAGAAAAACAACACAACACAAACCAAGGAGGTCATTGTATTCCTGTCAGAGGGATTTAGTCACTGCTAATGTAGAATTAAAAGAAAAAAAAGTCATTTACAGGATGTAAAAGCCAATATTTATAGATATTTAAACTGATTTCCAGTCCTAGTGGAAAACTTCTCATTTCATAAATTCTATAGTGCCTGCTTTACAAGAGACATTCTTGCAGAATATACAGTCATCATCCTCATTTATACTAATTTTTTACTATTATGGGGTAACAATAAGAGAGTCTTTGATTTTTTTTTCAGTCTTCTGTTGGAAAATTAAACCAAAATCAAACTTTTACTCTGAAATTATAAGTTTCAGTGTTTTACAGGACACACTTGTAATAAACATTTTAAATTATATACTGAGGTCAGTGATGCTAAAACACTGTAATAAAAATACATGCTGCTGAGTGTTTGAGAAATTGTGAAACAACTGTTTTCAAGTTTTCATAATTGTAAAATCCCCCAACGGACTCAATATTTGAGAGGCATTTCTGTGCAGCACAAATGCATTTTTTAATCATTACTTTCAAAAGAAAAACCTGTAAGTTTTGCCAACTGACCTCCTAGGTAGAGCCTTGCCCATAAATGCAGTGAGGCAGATTGGTGCTAACGATATGTAAAGTTCATCTTCGTACTCCATTCATTCTCACTTCATTACTGGTAAGATTAGTAATAGCCAATTTGCATTGATTTATACCAGCTATTTACAGTCCCCAGGGCACAGAAGTTATTCATCCATGAAAAAAAACCCGTCATACTCTCCTTTTTTCTACTCAGGCCTCTATCTATGTGGTAATAGAGGGATGGAATTTCTGTCTCTGGTGCGTCCTGCACAGAAATCAATGTCTCTAAAGCCAAATGTAGCAGAAAAATATGGCTTTGCTAATGGGAGACCTAAAGATTATGATGAGGAAAAGGCTGAAGTTCCTAAACCCTTTCTTACACTGATTTACATCTCTGATTTACACAGATTTTACATCTTTGTGCATCAAGCACTATTTGGCAAGGAAAAGGAGCAATGCAGGGACTCTTTGGTGAAACTGGGCGTATTCCAAGAGATGGGGCTGGTTCTGCTGTGCCCAGTTCTGGCTCCCCCAAGGAGCTGCTCCACTCAGGAGCAGTGAGGGGAATCAACAGGAGGTTCAGCAGAGGAGTGCTGAGATGCTCCGGGTCAAGAGCACAGGACCCAAAGGGAGAGACTGAAGGTGCTGGGTTTGCTTAGTCTGGCAAAAAAGAGGCCAGAGACTGATCTCTGCCTGAAGAGCAGTCACAGAGATGACAGCCAAGTTCTTCTGGGTAGGTAGTGTCATAACACAGAACAAGGAGCAATGGCCATAAATCACAGCGTGGGAGGTTCAGTTGAAAGTTAGGAAAAAATGTTACTCATTTTTCAGGCATTCTTTGAAAAACAAAAACAAGAAACCCTCAACAACTATGAAAACAACACCCAAGTAGGAGTACAGCTAAAAATCTTAATAGAAAATAAAAAATTGCCCTCCTCTGGTTTCTTACTGTTTCAGATATTTCCCACCTTCAATATTACACTAGTTACACATTTTATCACACAAGTATGTTACATACATATGCTACCTATTTTTGTTTAAGATCCTTTGCACGCAATTAGTATTTGACAGAATGCCATTTTTTGGTGAGGAATGAATTCTTTTTGCACAAGCAAACCCCAGAAGCGCTCAATTTGCAATGAGTCAAAAATTAGCTCTTTATAATGAATTTATTGAATTGTTTGAGCACCATTGCATCACTGTGTCCAATGGGATAAAAAAAAAAGTTGGTAAGACAATCTATTGAAAGGAAACTGCAACAATCCTTTGGCCCAAATGCCACGAGCATGCTAATTAACTAGCAGGAGTTACTTGAATAATCAAGACAGGTTTTTTCTTGTATTTATTACATGCCCTTTCAGGTATTTGTTACATCAGCTGTGGTATTTATCTAAGCATTGGTTTTGAACACCACATAGTTACCTGTGGGCGAGAGGAAAGGGGTTAATTTTGATCACTTAAACCACAGATATTTAAGGCACTTTGTGACACCAACACGTTTTCACCTTTCCCTCAGGATTTTAAATCCACTAGCACTTCTCAGATGGCTTATACCAATTTTAGGGCTTCCCAAACACGCTTCCAACCATTCAGCTGCTCAGTACCCACTGAGAAAATTAGTTTCCTTTCCTTTGCAACTTTTCAGTTTCCCCAGACCAGTGGTTAATATTTTCAATACAGACTCTCTATTCAAGAAACAAAATGTTTACGGCATGGGTGACATAATTATCTCTACAATGTTAAAACCCAAGCAATGGACTTGCCTGCAGGCAAACTAAGGCTTTATGACTACTTGACTGCTGCCTCTACAGAAAATTTGCAATGATAAAGATAATGTCTGGAGGTATATAAATATTGATTTGTTCTTTATCAGATTTACTAGTGTTTGAAACCTTTTTTTCTGAAAGCCAGTCCTGAGAGTTCACTGCTGTTGTACTGAATCCATCAGTTTGGATCATATTTAATAATGTCTCTGTGCTTCAACATACTGCTGCAAGGACTCATGAATCCCCACATCCCCACATAAATTTTCTTGATGAGAAAAGCTTTTGTATGAATTTTTTAGAGCAGTTGGCAACAAAATATAAGAAACATCTACCATCCTTCCCTGGATTGGATTAAGAGATGGAAAAGTAGAAGGAGAGCAAACACCACAACACTTTGTAGTCCTGTTTGACAACTAAGGGATAAATTGCATCCTGCCTTCCATTCTTAATAAAAAGCATGAGATGAATTATACTTGTTAATCCAAAGTCCACCTAGACTAATATTCTGCTTCTGACAGTGAGCAATATTGGACATCATGAGAAGAGTATTAAAATGTGTCTTGTGATGCTATTCCAGCATCTTTATGGCTTAAAGACTTCTGGGATGAGTAGTGGGACTTTGTATTCAAGGATTCTGGTGGAGTCTTTGAATTCATCAAATTTTTCTTCAATGGACCTTCAGTGCACACTTTTAACATACAACATGTCCTGTAAAAGGGAGTTCCACAGATTAATTATTCGTTCTGAAAGACGCATCTCCTTGAATCTGCCATCTCCTAATTAGTTATGATGCTCATTACTGTGTTGAACAAGACTGTGAACAATCAGCCTTTTTCCACCTTTCTCATGTCACTTGGCTGAGATTCTGTTTTCAGGTTTTTTTCCAATTTTTAACATATCCCCACGCTGCTTTCCCTAACTCCTATTGTAAGGGAAAGAAGAAAAAGAAAAAAAAAAAAAGAAAAGGGGGGAAACAGGAAAAAAGACAAGCACTTAGGAGCCTGAACAAAGATGGGAACACAGTGCTTGGGACACTTGTAGGATGACACCTGGGGCAGAAAGTAAGAGCAGGAACATAGGCTGGGACCAAACAGAGAGGAAGGAAATCCCCAAATTACAGGAATAGTTGACAGTTCCAGGCAAGGCCTTCTGTCTGTTTTGGATGATACAGGTATTGAGATTCAGAAGGAATTTTGGCCACCAGAACTCGGCTGGAAGCTACACACTCACTCTGTTCCTTCCTTTCTCCCGTACATGTCAGGTCTGCAATCAAATGAAAAAATCCAGTTTTAAATTCCTTAACATCTGGGCGTACACAGGCAGGTTTTACCTCCCTTATACTCCCTGCAGTCCCACTGATATTTCAGCTCATGAGAATCTGAGATCATAGTTTGGCTTCAAGGAAATTGAATGTACTGAAGTACAGATATACCATCTTTTCTCACCACTGGAGGGAACATTTTTGCCCTAGCTTGAAAAAGAACTTGGGTGTCATTAAGATAAAATAGATTATGGAGAATTTGATATATGTGTAAATGTCTCCAGATATTTAATCAATGGGGAAGCAGTGGAACAGGTTTGGGCAGCCTACAGGTTGATGACCTGTTCTGATAAAACCTGGCTGGACTATTGAAGTCATTCAATATCCATCTGTGCTGCAGTTTCTCATGGCCAGCTACCTACATGAAGCACAGATTCCTCATTTTATTAGACTTTAACTTGCCACCCTCATACAGGTTTTTGCTTTAGGATGCAAGAAAGTAATCCGAAAGGAACATTGAAGTTTTGCCTATCAAAAAAAACAAAACAAAAACAACCCCCCCAAAAAACCTCTCAGGAACAAAACCAAACCATTATATACCCAGATTGGGATGGAGAGGAGGAAACTGTGGGAAATATTGGCTATGAGTCCTACTATATGCATAGACATGAATTCTTGGCTGCCCACTGTATGAGCTAAAAGGTTGGACAGTAACAGTGCTCTAGAAAAGATTGAACCCTGGGGCTTACTGCGAGGCAATGATGGATTTAATGAGCTGGGTGTGTCTAGAGGGAATGGAGGAGATTCTTCTCAGGACATGCCCGCACTTGAAACTGTGTGGGGTTTGTGCATCTCTGTTAAATGATTTGAAAAAACTATTGTATGATCAAAGACACACACCTCCTCACAACACTGCCCTGCACTTAAGATAAGTCTTATTTCTGTCATTGCAGTTCCTCGTGCAATAACAACATACTCCTTATGAGCTCAGTTTAACTTCTCATCCCCTTCAAACTCCTTTAGTGTTTTGTTCTATTTGCCACGTGGTCACTTGTGAACCATTTCACACCTTTTCAGTTACAAATAGAAACAAACCTGGTAGATTAGTGTGCGACTGAAATAAAAGTGCCCAGTGAAAATGCTAATGCTATGGTTTAGCCTCTGATCAGCAGGCTGCATTAAAAAGCACATTTCCATTTACGCAAGAGAAGGTTTTGTTAGTCAATAAATCCATGCAATCTCAGAGGAAAGAATTAATCTTACATAATTGGAGTTTTGTTTCAGGAAATGAATTTATACTAAGAGATTCAATCTCTTAATTAAAAAGATTTAGTGTGTTTGTGTTCCACTTAGCAGTTTTATTTGTTCTTTAATTTGCAGGAGTCCATACTGGGAAATAATTTAACAAAAACGCCAGGAGGAAAGGGATGTGCATACCAGGTTTGTGTGCAGACAAGAAACAGGCTCTCTTGAGCTATGCTACTAGTTTTGACTCCTAAAGACCTCTGAAAATCTCTGAACATGGTAGTTGCTGTGTCTGTAAAATGAAATTCAGCGGTGGGTTGTCTCACGTGGCTGTGAGTGCTGGAATCTATAGGAGCAGTTGGTAAGTGCACTCCTGGTATTATGAATGTAACAAAATCAAAGAAAGCAGGATAAGATTTCATGGATGGGAAACACTGCCTTAACAAGAGCCTTTTTCAAATGTCTTTCTCTGCTGACAAAAGATGAGGAAATTACTCGTAAATGCATTAAATTGTATTACAGAGGGGGAAAAAAAAGAAAGCTGCCATCTTTATATTCTGCCAAGAGGAGAAAACCAGCATTAAGCTGTAGGTACAAAAATGTTTGTATATTGAGAGTGATCCTATATCGAGCTTGTGTCCCAGTGTGGGAATTTTGTTTGCAAAAGAGTTGCCAGGATTGTTCTGCAAAGAGCATCCAACCCTCTGGACCCCCCTGCCTTTCCCAGGAACTCTTGCTGCTTGGCTTACTGCTTCTGACTGTGAAGTCTGAAAAGAGTTCACAGAGGAGCAACAGGATCAGAATTCCCTCTCACCTTTTGTTGCAGAAAAAGAAAAGGGTTTGATCCAGTCCTCTAAAAACTGAACTGGACCTCAAACAAACTCATGTTATGCTCACAAAACCATCACCTTCCGAACTCCTGGAATTAAAATTTTTAAACCTGCTGTTTTCAACCAAATATAGCCAAATATCTCTTAGACCCAATAAAAAATTATTCTGGAACCAGCATTTGCTATGACTTAGGCAAGTATTCCATAGGTCTGACTTTAGCTTCCATTGAAAACTGATGTAAGGAACCTGCACCCGTGGACACAGGCACATATTTCATCCAACCCACCACTACCAGTTCCAGGTCATGCTGATTAACACTTTTCACATAAACACACTTCTTATTTCGAAAGTTAATGCCTGCTTAGTGCAGGGTGAAAGTCTATCCAACGATAGAATCCCTTAAGAGTGTTAATTAAACAGGACAATAATAATCCACTGGTGATTTATAGTGAGGTGGATTACTAGAGCATAGTGGTTGGTCTGATAGGCATTTACTGCCTACTTAACCATTTAAGTATAACAAAAAAAAATCATTGTGGGACAAAAGGTGATGAATGTTTCTGCTAAAACAGTCCATTAAGATGATTCATTAACATTACAAAGAGGTCTGCAGCCTGTGTGCCACTTGGAGCCTTTAAAAGTCTGGGAAAGTGAGAGGCATTACCATAGGAAATGCTTCATGCTAAATGCTCGCTGATAGAATCTAAAGTCCACTTTCTGCAGATAACATCACTTTTTACATTTTGCACTACAAGGTCTAAGGATGCTTTGTACTTCTCGGTTCCTAGAGAATGTATCTTCCTAACAGCGCAGTGCAGGAGGAGAGGAGCAATAAAAGTCCCAATTCTCTGGAATACATTGGCGTTCCTCACACTTCCCTTTGAACTGATGGGCCTGGAATGCTGAATCGCTGGTTACACCACTGCGGAATGACATGGGAGTCATGAGTTATAGTCACAACAGCTACAGCTTTATTAAATGCACACCAAATAAAGCTCCCATAATGATCTTTTCAGGTCAAATAACAGCAGATTCCTGCTGTGTAACAGCAAGGCAGTGTACCAGCTACAACTGCTACAGGAATTGCGGGAGGGTTAAATCAGCGTGTAAATGTATCCAAAATAGTAAAATTAAGTTCTCAGTATTTTCCTAACAAATTATTCCCTGAAAAGCGAAATTAATGAAGCTTGATTCTTTATGGACTTACGCTGCAACTCTCACACTTCCCTCTTGGAATAACCCCCGTTGTCCTCCACCATATCCCACTGCAATGCCTCCAGCCCCCCTCATCCCTCCAGGCTCTCACCTCCCCCCTGCAAGAACAGGCAGTCTCCCTTATTCCCTGAGGAGTACCACAGCATGCCTTGGCATCTTTCTCCTAGCCATTCCTTGGCTTCTTTTGGTTTGGCAGCCGAAGGAAGCAGTGTTTTCACCAAGGAATATCAGAGCAATGTGCAAATCACTCGAGTGTCTTGCTGCTGTCAAACACAATGAACAATTGCTGAATTCTCCCTTCTTCCTCAATGGGAGCATTAATAAGGATTCCTTCCTCTACTTAGGAGCTAATTCTTGCAAACTGGTAAGGACAACTGGACAGAGTCTCTGAAACATCTACATAACCTGTGACAATGTGTCAGCATATTGGAAACTGGGTCAGACAAATAATAAGATTGTGTAGGTGGTTTCCCTAGGGAACCAGACTAAGAGGTGTGATAGGATCTCCACTGACCAGAAGTCAGTAGAATCTTGTTTATAGTGTGTACAGCACCTGTCCAGACTACCTGGTTTCAAAACAAGCTGGACCAGGTTCTAGGAGCACAGCAAGACACTTATACCAGAGCTAACACATTCTGCTTCTCAGTAGGTTATTACACTGGTTTATTTCTCAATTGGTGAATTAGCACAGCTACACCAAATCCTGGGCTGGAGATGACTTTCATGGCTTTCATTTTCACTTCTAGATACTTCAGTTGTTCAGAAATTAATTTTGGAAGTGAAACATTACAGATACTGAATCTGTAGAAGGGAATGGAGCTGAGGAACACGTGACATCAAACACAACTACCCCAAATGTAACTCCCCCAGTACTGTTCAATACTTCCCAACTACTCGAGGGATGGGGCAAGCAAGATTTAATGTGTGATGCAAAGTATATTTCCATTTTATTCTTCTAGGAAAACAAGGTACTGACTGCATACATGATCTGTGAGCTTTATTACAAGGCATGCTGGACTGGACTGACTCCATCTGCAGAAATGGCATAACTGTTTCCAAACAAGGCCATTAACCCAGTAATCATCTTTCCAATAACCAGTCTCAGACACGGTAAACATCTTTAAAATTCACTATGCTGATTAATGAATTGAGAGTGCTTAGGCGTGGTGGAGATGTGTGCTGTTGAAACACATGCTCTGCACCTCTACAAAACACCTTTAGATTCCCCTGGGGCACTTGCAAGTCTCAGTTCTTAGTCAATAATGCCCAAGGGTGCCCAGCACCAGGGAAGTGCCTTTGTGGCAGGATCAGGCCTGGTGTAAGGCAGACAGAGGAAGGAAGGAATACAAAATAGTGGGAGGTTGGCAGGAGCACAGGCTAAACCAGAAAGAGAAGCTGAACATGTGTATCCACTGGGATGTGATGAGATTCAGAGTGGGAACAAGGATGAAAGGACTGGATTGAAAGATCCATGTTTGCAAAGCAAAGGAGAAAGGTTGAAATTTCAACCCAAAAAATGTTCTCATTTTTTTCCCTCTACATACTGAATTTAACCTAATTTCAGTATTAGCTAAGAGACAGTCATAATATCTTTTTATATTTTACTCTAGATATTCCTTATGAACTTCCCACAAATCTACCCACCAGATTTCCTCATCCCAGACCACACTTCACTTGTGATCTCTTCTTAAACCTTCAAAAATACTGAAGGTAAATGCCTTACATTTGTACAATCCAGAGGTAGGTCTCAGCTCAGAAAAGCTGGTTGAGAATCTTTGGACAAAGTGCTTTTTTCCATCAGAAAATGCTAACTTGCCAAAAATAATTTTTCAAAAAGTAATACGCTGATTTCCATGGAAATACAGTTAGGCAGGTTCAGATATTTCCATGAGAAAAATCTGTTCTGAACGAGAATGGAGCACAAATGTGGATGGTACTTTATTGACTCCCAAAGTCAGAAAAATCCCCAGATGTATGCTAGCACCCTACCAAACACAACAGAGTAACGGTCTATTCTCCATACAGCTACTTAATTTTGTTCTAAAAAATAAAAATAAAATTCCCCAGGCCAAAGAGAGACTGAGTGATGAAACAGCTGGTGACTAAGTCTCACCTACAAAGCACAGGACTCCAAGCAAGCTCTTTTTCAACCCACTACAGAGCCCAAATTTCAGTCTGACAAAAATAATGTTGAAAACATTATGTCAAATGTCTGCTCCAAATCCCATAAAGCACTCCTTGGATAGGGCCCAAGTAAATACCCTAGCCACTGGATGTTGGCTATTCTGGGATGTCTCATTCTTTCTATTCATGTTTTGTTTTTTAAATCATTCTGTGACAAATCTAAAACAAATGTCAAAACCGTTAATTTTTTTACACACTAGATTTTTTCTGTTTCTGGACAACACTAATTCTCAGTGCACCACCCTTAACTCTTCAATTCATTTCTTCTCTTCTAAGTTGGTCCAAGTTGCTGGCCTTTAGAAGAGTGAGAGACATTTAGCTCTTACATAGGGAAAATTAATTTGATTTGTGCATTCTGTATTGTCCTACATCACTGATTTTTAAAATTGTTTCACAAGCATTTGGGGTCTATGAGGTACTTCTATAGGGATCCAAAAAGATAAATAAGACACATTGCTTTGGCATGACATAAAGAATTGGTGGCTGCCAAAGCCTGCAAATCAGAAAATGTTACAGATCACTGATTTATTACCAATATACTGTGTCCTACTGCTGTTAGTATAGGTTGAAAGCTTGCAATAAGCTGTTAGTTGCACTGGAATAAATAACTACCAATATTATTAAAAACTAAGAGAATCACAATATTGTTTGGAAGAGAGTAAGAAGAATACTCTGGCTCAGGAGATACATGTACAGCCAGATCCATCACTTCCAAGAGAAAGCAATTTTACACCAGTCAAAGTTAATATGAAGTTCATGTTGTTACTTTTTTCTCATCTTTATCCTAATGTAATCATATGAAAACCGGAGAAAAATATCATTTGACACACTCCTTTTTCATGATTAACTGTTATCACATTTCCAATATGACCTCTAAACATAAGAATTTCTAGTCAAAACATTAAATAAAATCTGCTTTACGTGGCATTAAACACAGAAATCCATTTATTATTTTTTTTCTGTTTAATTAATTCCCATAAAGTTATCTAGATAAATTCAGAAAACAGCCTATCCACCTGGACTTCTCAACCAGAAAGTCTCTGAGGCAGCCAATTTTAGTCAGATTAAGTTGATTTTTTTTCCCAGAAATTTTCAGTAAAAACAATCTTCAAATGTGTATTTTTGAGGAAAGATTTGAGAAAATGAACACTGTACCTTCAACACTGTACCACATCTAATTCTGAAAATTACAGCTACAGCACTCTGTATGATGCCTACATGCATATAAAGTAGAAAAATAGAATTACATTCATTGAAAACATGGGCACGTGCTCATGGAACTCGGCTACGCTGCTGTGAAAACATATTTTCACAAAAGGTTTGGTCAAGTCTCAGCTGCTCTTCCTCAGAATTGTCCTTTAACAGGAGCATTTTCTCTATCCCAAGCCCAACACAGTTTACAGTAGAGAGGAATTAGGCCCTGCAGTTTATTTCCCTTGATGTCCGAACTGCTCTTCCATACACACCAAATATAGTAAACAGTAAATGCTCAGCTTTTTGTTCTTGCCTCAAGGCTTAGAAGCAACTTGCAAATCCTCTCAATTCACTTTGCGTCCCCATTCCTTCCATTAGGCTTGCTAACAGTATCTTTCACAAAGATTCTTTTGTTTCCACTGGAAAGATTTCTTTGACGTTTCTCTCAGTATCCTGCCACAGGGCGCTGGACCTTCATCCTGGGACTTGCCCAAATCCTTCCTTTTTCCAAGACTGCACTGAAACCTTCCATCCTACTCTCCTACAAAAGAGGAGTGTGGACATTGTTCACAATCAAACCACAAAAGCTTAAAGCTGTGAACTGCTGAGCACTTCCCAGAAATATGAGACTGCCCTCAGACTCCATCACATCATGGAGACTTGAAGGTGTTCTGAATCTTGTTATTTTCTCTCCATGCTTTAGCCTTTTACTCAGAATTCTTGTCTTAATGGATGTTCTCTCTTCCCCTTCCACAATCTCTTCCTATCTGAGTCCAAATAAAGCAGCAGCCCATGCTTTAAGTTAGAAATACCCCTATAAATCCAATAATAGGACACAAACTCCAACTTCTTTCAAAAGAAACTGGCATTTCCATCTGCAAATGTAGCCAGTGTAATTCCCAAATCATCCAAATGATGGACTTTTGCTGCCCAACTTGTCATCACTTCCCAATTACAGACAGTGAGATGCTCCGTAAACAGGTTTCTGTTGAAGTGGAAGGTCTCCTGTGCTATTTTCCTGGTGTATTCAGGACATGGAAATAGCGACAGGAATAATCAGGAAGTGATTCAAAATCTCCATAGCCCACAACTGCGTGAAGAGTCAGTCTATGCTGCACGTATCCTGCAGTTACTCAGCTGGAAGAACAGGAGTTTGGTCCTTAATGGTTTCAGTTTGTCACTGTGCTTTCAATTTCTCTAAACGCTGAACAACTGAAACCTTTCCCCTGCTCATGTTAAACACATTATTCACAATGATGATATTTACCCCCAAACCAAATGTCAGGATCCTTCCGGAATGTAAAAACCTGAACTTCTCCGGACTTCATATTTTTGTTTTCATGAGCTTAACAGATAACAATATCAAGAAAAAAAATTTAAGCTCTTATGTGGAACTCGTGAGAGTCTGTTTTACAGCTCCTTGAATTCAAATAAACAAACAAACAAACATACAAACTGCTTCTTTCTGCTCTTTTCCCGACCATCCAAATATTTAGTACTCTTTATAGGATGCTAACTGTGGAATTCCATGCTTTTAAATTATGCTTTTTGGGTGCCTTGAACAACAAAAACAACAGATTCTCTCTTGCGGTCAGACCACCAAAGCGGAGTAAAGTGCAGTAACTCTGAGAGTTTCTGCCCCATGTTCTGCTCTGCTTGTCCTTTTGAAAGGGGGCTCAATGAAGAGCCTTGTTGAGACCTCCGCTGGTGCCACTGTTTATAGAGGGGGTCATTAGGAACAGTTTAGTCAGAACAAAAGGGGTTTTGTTTCTATTGTCCCGCTTGCAGTTTGACGATGTCTTAACTGAAAAATTATCTTAATAGTCTAACAGTATATATTCGCCTATGGGGCTCAGACAACTGCAGAAAAGGCTTTGGATGAATGCTGAAAAGATGCACTTTACAAAGCAAATTCAGTGCACGCTGAGCACGATTTAGGAAGCACGGTTTTTTCTGACTGAAAACTTAGAAGTCCCAGTCTCGGGAAGATAAACTCTTATAGCATTGCACTTACAACTAAAGCAGCCTCCACAAAAGGATCGGCAGTGACACCAACCACTCCACACATATCCCGGGCAGCCCGGGTTGGCTTCTGGGCAGGTGTAAATACACACACCTCCACCCGCTCACACGGTGCTCCACCAACCCAGGCCAGCACAGGAAAGAATCCCTCCAATATTATTTTAAAATCCTCCAGCATAAACGTCTGATTAATGATTTTCTGCTGCTAAAGCTCTGGGAGATTGCTTCATGCAGCCACTTGTAATGTGGCAAACCTCCTCCCTCGGTCGGACCCGGAGCTGGAACGTCCCTCAAACCGTGGAGAACTGGGGCCAAACTGTGCTACTCTGAGAGACTTGGGAAGGGATTTTTGTGGCCAGGGCTTTAGAGAATCAAAGGAATCTCCAACTTCCATCTTGTTTCAGACCGGTTCAGAAACACAGCTATAAATCATCTCAGATATAAAGTTATTTTAGAGGCAGAACCAGAGACCAAAAAATGCACATTGTGTCTCTGCAGCCCCATGCAGCTCGGAATTGGCAGCACAGAACTTCCAATTTGAGTGGCTCTAATACGTATTCAAAATAAACTGTGAAAATAATTGTTCCTATGGAAATGAAATATAAATAAAAATAGAAGCTGAGACCGTATAAGATAATGTTGGACCAAATTCTGTTTCCTGCTTATTTAAATGCACAAGATAAGCTTCAACAGGAGAGAGACTGCAGGGTGCAGCTGTTGTATATAATCCTGCTTCCTACAGACCTGTAAAACCAGCAGTCTCCAAAGATCTCTCTGCTCCAGCAACACAAGTTTTATGATTCAGGGGCATGGTACATATGGTTTAGCATACACACCCCAATTTTCCATGCAACCTCCCCTGTTAGGATTACTAATACTTGTGGCATGAGTAGTTTGTACAGCAGCTGTGCAAGGGTTATGCAAGCATTTATGTACACATTGGAATAAAGGCACAAAATAATGGTTCTTTTGAGGTATTACTCTGCACCTGCCTGGAGAGAAAAAGTAAAGCCATCCAAATTCATCCCATTGCACTTTACAGGTCAGAATCAGTTATCGTTGTTCCCCCTGACAAAAATGATCAGGTTTTATATGCTTTTTGTACAGCATAAAAATATCAAACTTCTCCACCTTTAGTGAATGCAAACAGCAGAAAACTAAAAAAGTCGTAAAGTATATGTTAACAAGAAGAATCCTGAATGTCTGATGGTGAACTGCAGAAGCAAAGAACACCATTTATTGTAAGCAAATGTAACAACTAAGCAGAATTTCAGAGGCACATTTCCAAGGTGCTGCAGCACGGCTTAAGTCCTCTCTGAGCAGTGACGTTCGAGCGCGTGCCCAGCATAGTTTTTGACAAATATAAGCCTGAGATTTCAGATGTTCAGATTACAGTGTTACCAATGAAGGAAATGCTTGGGTTTGTGCCAAAAAACGTCAACCAAATTGAGTGTGCACGCAATAATTTAATAGTACAAAATTAAATTCAGTTTTGTTTGGGCTGCTTTGGCAATATTCGATTCCACGTTAAACAATACTCATATGGCTGTATCTGTGCTGCAGGAATATATTAGTTACATAAAGTTTGAAGACATTACTGAAGTATACTGGTGTATGCACATTTACAAATGCTCATACCAACATACAAATAAAAATACAAAATACAGCATAGGTCTATATTCAAGCTGTAAACAGATGTATGGTAAATGTAATACTACAAATGTTTCAACGACACAAACTCATTTCTAATGTTCTCTGGAGTAAATAGTAATAAAAGAATCCCTATGGACATCCAGTTTTGTGAAGATCCAGTTTTATGAAGTCCTTTGAAATGCTGAACTGTGAAGGACTGAATTTTGTCCACCTTACTCAGTTGACAACCATTAAATCCAGTGCTACAGTCCCATTTCATAAATCCAAAGATCATTTTCTATTTTAGCTATCGTTACCATCTCCAGAGGAAATAACGCCTTTGTCAAACCCTAAATCACAGATTTAATTTCTGACTCTCCTTTGATCAACAGCAATGAGAATCAATACTTAATTTTTAAAACATAGTCAGTATTGTCCAACCCGGCACCGTTCAACCCAGATCTGTTCAGATTCCTGGATTAGAGCTAATATAATGGCTTACCCATAATGAGATTAATTTCTTGTTGGTGAATATGTTCTCAGTAATAATGCTGAAGGGATGAATAGAAACTTTTGATAAGAAGGATCCAATATAGCATAATTAAATATACAAGCTAATTATCCATTCTTATACAAATAATAATGGTATTATTTTTGCTATGTAAGTGTTTTTCATGCTCAGGGCACAGTGAAACAGTTCAAAATTCCCCAAACACATGCTATTCTAGTGGGACTATTTGGAAGGAGAAAAAAAGTTTGCTATAATTTAGGACTCTCACTTTGTTCAAGACAAATGAGAGAAGATGCAAAACAGAATGGAAAAGAAACATGGTTAAAGTTAAAAAGAGGACATCAAACAAAGTAGGAAGACAAGGAACTCGACACTGATTCCACAGAAAAGAGGAAAAAATGCTTTGTGTCTGATTTTTGAAAAGTCATTAAATGAGTCTGTGAGCAGAACCCATACTTTTTACCGCCCATTTGGTAAAACTGAATGCAAATGCCCAAATTCTGCCACTGGCACACGCCTTGTATGGGCACAGGATGATGACAGCAGCATATACAAATTCACCTGACACAGACCCACACAGTTTTGTCCATTTCATGGTTTTAAATCAGACCCTTTATTTATCTCCTAAATATGTGCCCGCAAATACACCGACTTCCACACAAATGGCAGTAGTTGGTACAAAAATCAGATAAGACCGTACACACAAAACTCAAAGAGATCAAAAAGTTACTCAATTGGTAATGTGGCTTGTGCAGAACCTCAGAAACATTGGGAGTTTGTTTTTATAGAAATTATCTGGAGCAGCAAGTGCCAACAAATAGGGATTACTTCATCACCAGCATTTAGTTTTCCTTCTCAAGAAAAGGAGGATAGACAAAAGACACAGAGAAGAGGAAGAGGAAAAACTGGTTTCTTAATTGATCCAGGAAGGAGGAGGAAAAAGACAGTGACATGAAGGTGCCAATATTTCAGCACCCTGTGTGGAACTGATCCTACAGGAAGCAGGATGGGGTTTACACAGCAGGCAAGAAAGGAGGGAAGAGAGAGACGTTGTCCATGAGAAAAGGTACAAACTGGATTGCCTTTCTGTTTGAAAGGTATTTGAAATTCAAGCTCAGATCTGAGGGCTGAACCTCTGCAGTTTGAGCTGCATCATCCTTTGTTGTATGCAGCAGAATAAATGCTGCCCTTTGTTGTATCCCAAATCAAGCTGAAGCCAAGAGCTGAGGACTTCACATCAAAAACTTATTCTTTAACAAATTCACTTTCTCATCACGCACTGCTAGAGTGATTTTGTTCTGCTATTTTAAGAATACATGCAAGCAGTATTCCCATTTCAAACTATCAAACTATCAAGGATTTATTTAATGCTGTACCAGTGCAATACAATCAGCGAAAATACTGTATAAAAGAGAAAACTTTCCCAGTTATTCCTATGAAAGCACAGTTGCAGCACTGCCCCTCTTTAAAGAGTACATCCTGCATTAAATCAGGATGTAGCTAAATGTGGCCAAACCCAGGCCACTTAGACGGAGTAAGAAAGAAACAGATTCAAACATCACTTTTTCAAGAAATTTGTCAAATCAAGAGGTTTCAAGGTTTACTTTTTATCCTCTGCTGTTTCTTTAATGACACCTACAGCTCCAACAGCAGCTACCTAAAGTGTTAGCGAGTCAGGAGCCAAAACTCCCATACTGTCTTTTTCTTTTCTTTGTCTTGAAGCATGTTGCCATTCCAAAGCATAACACTGACCTGAAGTTTAGCCAGTTTTTGAAAGGGAGCTACAAGTAATTCAGGTGCAAGTAATTTAGGCAGCAGAGACACCTGCTCTCCACTCCACTGTTCCAGCCTCACAGATCTTTTCATCTCAAGGTCCATGCCAAAGGCAAGGCTCCTTGTCCTACTGCTGCTTGATGAAAGGCCAACACTCACAGTTCTGGAAAAACAGTCTACAAGGAACAAAAAAGGAAGAGAAATCAAGTTGTCTGCAGCTGAAAGGGAGAGCAGAGTGACACCAAATCATCTGTCAGCCCTTCCTACTGCAGCCTGACCCACACACCCTCTCCTTGCCCCCAGCTGTGCATTCCTGTGGCCTCCTTAGTTCCACCACAATATGTAGTCAGTCAGAACAAGGAGCTGATCCAGCAGAAAATTAATTCAGCAAAAACAAATACATAAATGGTTAAAAAAATACTTTAAAAACAAAATAAGTTTCCTGACTTGTGTGTAAGTATTGGTACCAGCATTGGAGAGAGGTGGGGTTGCACAGCTGAAGGTCCAGGCTAGGGTGGGATGAGAAAAATAAGTTTTTCTCAGGGGGAGCCTGGCTTTAAATCAGCTTAAATTGATCTAGAAACCACACCCTCGGCAAGAAAGAAATTTAGGCAAATATTTGCCTGGTTAAGAGCAGGTTAGTGCTGCTTCTCAGGAAGTACAAAAGATGCTGGAGAGTTTGATCTTAACTGGGCAGCCAAAATGCAGCTGCTCAGGTACTGGTGTTTTCATTAGTGGAGAGCACTGGGACAGCAGCTACAGGGGTGATATTTTGAGCAGCCCCATTGGCACCAGTGAGTTGAGCAAGTGCTCCCATGTTACCTTAGGTGGATATGGCTTCACAACCTCTCTCCCCCCACCATTTTCCCAGAGCTTAAGCCATTCCTAAACATGTGTTAGGATTGAGCCAGGACTTCAATGCTGGTTCCACCACTACTTCAATAGTGCCATGAGTCATTTTGATGTGATGTCTCAGTTTCCCTGTTATTATGAGGTGCACATGCATGTATACAAACACATTAAATCATTCATCATGTTTCCCATGCAGCTTTTTGACTAGTTATCTGCTGTTCATGCAAGGATTTGAAACATAAAGAGCTAAAAGAAGTGCTGAACATTAGTTTCCAGAACAGTTGCAGGATCTGGTGCTGGATACTACTGAATACTGCTCTTCTGAAAATATCAGATTATTCACCTATTAAAAAAAAAAAAAGTCAAAAAACTGCTGAACTCTTTTATTCCCTGCCCCTCTTCTTCCTCCTTTGTCTTAGGAATGAATCTTAATGTCAGCATAAACTTAGTGTGCATTATATATATATATATATATATATATATATATACATATATATATATGGTTTCTGAAATTACCTCGGGGGGCGATTCAGTGACCCAAATAAACTATCCTGTCTTCCCCATGTTTTCCAAGTAAGATTTGGGAAGCAATAGTCTACATTTGTTATCTGATATTGTTGTTATTATTATTTACTGTTGTAGCAGATGTGTACCTGGACTAATCAGGACTGGGGCTCCATTACTGTAGATGTTGCATCCACTGAGTTAAAAAAGCCACTGTTTTAAGAAGGTGACAATCCACCTCAGGACGGTATCCCACAAAGGCGTGTACCAGGGAGCAGGAGGAAAAAGGGAAGGCAAGGGTAGAGGGTACTCTAGTGTCATAAACCACCCGCATGCACAGGTTGATGGTTCCAATTCATCTCACCCCTCGGATTTCTAACGCTTCTCCATTAACTCTCCCCGCTGCCAGCTGGAAAAAGTGACCCGGGGCTCTGTGCACACAGACATACATACGTGTCTACGTGCGTGAATGTATAATCACCACGTTTTAAATAATTTAGTGCTCTTGGTTTTGTCCCGGCCAGTCTCTCCTCATCTGTACTTCTCAAAAAAAAAAAAAAAAAAAAAAAAAAAAAAAGAGTGGAAGAGAAAAAAGAGTGTGTATGCGTGTTTGTGCAGACAGACGATGTACTTGCACCTATAAACTCTGTGGGAGTTTGGGCCCCTTCCTTATGCATAAACCGCCCTCCCTCCTGGGGTGTCTTCTCCCTAATGACGTTCACGCTAATTTAGACGCTCGGGACCGGCTCAGCCTCTCCCGGAGCCCGCAGCCTCCACAAACATCCTGAAAAGCAACCTGAGCAGACGTCCCTCCTCGAGGCAGATCCAGGGATTTTTCTCTCCCGGGCGGTTCAGGAGCTGGCGAGCGAGCGAGGGAGCGAGCGCTCGGGTTTTCCAGCGCCTGCTCCTCCCACCAGAGACACCCTCCCGCCGCTCCCCGCCGGGCCGCGCCGCTCACACGGCTCCGCCGCGCCGTGCGGGACGCGGGCACTGCGCGGCCGCTCCCGCCGCCAGAGAAGAGCTCCCGGGGAAGGGTCCATGGGCCGGGGCCGATAGGAGCCCCCCGCCGCCGCCTCGGGCCATGAGCGGGCAGCGGCGCCTCCGCGGGGGCTGAGCGGGGGCCGTGCCGTGCCGGGCCGTGCCGTGCATGCCGGCGGGGCGCGTCCCGCGGCGGGGCAGCCCCGCGCCCCCCGCGCCGCCCCGCAGCCCCCGCCGAGCCGCGATGCCGGCGGCGGGGCGCGGGCAGCCCAGCCCCTGGCTGCTGGTGCTGGGCGCCGCCGCCCCCGCGCTCTGGCTGCGCTGCGTCCTCGCCGACTTCACGGTGGACAACGAGGTGCACTCCAGCTTCATCCACCGGCGGCTGCGCGGCCCCGAGCGCCGCGAGATGCAGCGGGAGATCCTCTCCATCCTCGGCCTGCCGCACCGCCCGCGGCCCCACCTCCACGGCAAGCACAACTCGGCCCCCATGTTCATGCTGGACCTCTACAATGCCATGTCCGTGGAGGAGGGGGCGGCGGGGGCCGCCGCCGAGGACGGCGAGGGCTTCTCCTACCCCTACAAGCCCATCTTCAGCACCCAGGGGCCGCCCCTGGCCAGCCTGCAGGACAGCAACTTCCTCACCGAGGCTGACATGGTCATGAGCTTCGTCAACTTGGGTGAGTGCCGGGCTCGGCGGAGCCGGGTCCGGGGCAACCGGGCAGGGAACCGCGCCGGGGGGAGGCTGGAGCGGCGCCCTGGCCACCAGCGGGAGGACGAGGGCTGGTGGTGCAGGTGGCCGCGCTTGGGAGCTGTTTCCCAGCGGGTCAGGTGGGTGGCAGCCCACCTGGGCAAAGGACAGGTAGCGACCCTCGGAAAAGCGGCTCCTTTGCCAGGTAGTGGTTAAATGGCACCAGCGTGGAGAGGGCACTGACTCCGCATCACAGCATTTGGACAGCCACAAGCTTTCTCCACGCTCCACCCTGCGCGCCGACACACTAAGGTCTCCCTTTGATAGTTGCTGCACTTCAGAAATTGGGTTTGCAGGTAGGAGTTACACAGGACGATTAGCAGGTCTGTTCCACATCCCACACTGCCGAGGAATACACGAAACCCAGGCAGGACCACGGGTCCCGGCACAGCTCCCGGTGCCGGGCTGGCTCTCGTGCTGGATGCGGAGCCACCAGGGCTGCCTGGACGGATAGTTCCCTGCGGCATCCCAGCGCCGCGCTCCCGCGGCCGGAGGGGCTGAGCCGCTCGCACATGTTTTCCTAATGGCTTGGGAGGGATTCCACAGTAAATCCTTATTTACTCCTGCAGCTTTTCCTGTTGACCCCAGTTTATGCCGCTAACTCGCCTCTTTTCACAAGCACATGTGGATGGGTTTATGCAAACGATAGAGAGTTGGCACGCTTTGTATGCGCCTCGCTAGGCCTCTCTAATTGGATGCCACGGCCCAATCTGATTTCCATTTGCTCGCTGCAGATTGCACACCCGTGTGGACTGACTTGGCCGGATTTGAGTAAAACGTTGTCAGGGTGCGCGTTCTATTTTAAATATGTAATTATAGACCTGGTTCACTCTATCCCTTTTTAGACCTCATCATGTGCGGCTCTTAAACCACACATGTACAGACTGGGTGCCTGCAAGTTCAAGGCAGAACCTGAATTGTATTTCCAAAACAAGATCCACTCAGACTTTGTCCCAAACAAAGGGAGACACAAAACACAAGAGGAGACCACCTCTGGCACGTAACCTGCTAGGGATTACAGACCCCCATCTCCCATAAATCCATTAGCACCTTTATGGATGTCACTGTTCTGGACACTTCCACTGTCTGGAACTTCAGAGGGAACAAAGATTAAATCACCACCTAAATCACCACCTCTCTAATCCCAGCACTTTAACCAACTTGAAAAGATCAGCAGCTGTAAAGGCTCTGTGACACACGTTAATAATTATTAGACACGGTAGCCATCCCGGCACAATTCGTGCATGATAAGGAGACACAGGACGCTGTGGGAGATCTCTAGTTTGCATGAGCTGCACCTCCTTATTAACTGCCATAAGCTTCACAGTGGGAAGCTTGGAATTACATCTGGCCCGGGGGCTGTGCTCTATGAGAGCTGGTGCTTTCCATTTGGAATTACAATGTTTGTCTAATCAGTGCTGGATCCTTAAGCTGATGAGCAATGATACATTTAAAATCAAATATTTGAGCAGTCAAAAGTACCAATGACAGTCAAATATTTGACTTTAGAGATAAGAGAGATCTTGCTAACACTATTCTCTGTGATTCTTGGGTCCTACACCGTGTACAGCCGAGTGCAAGGACAGTCTCGAGCAGAAGACAAAGGATGTTGAAGTAACAATAGCAAAATTCACACTTCTCTTTCCATTTTGGTAGAGAGGAGAGAACATTTATGAAACATGTAAGTACCTAATGGGAGGGAGTTTAGCCCTGGGGAAGCAGCTCTGCTCCTCAGGTGTAGTTATCTACTGCATAACTTTCATCAGCGAAACTGCAGCGCTCCCATCCCATGCTTCCAATGTAAGGAAAATCTCCCTGTCAGCCCATGGAAGAGGTGCACTCTTAATGTTCAGGTCACTACTTATTTTGAATTCAAAGGAGTGGAATCGATCCATAAACTGTGAAATAAAACTTACATTTTGGATATGTCTTTGCCTACATGAGAACTCTTTACAGAGCAGGTTTCACCTGTATAAGCTGTAAGAAACCAAGAGTCGACGTGATGGGATGGCTGCAGTGGATATTTCATTCGTTTCGACCTACCAGGTTTTATGGTCAGCTTAGAAACCCCAGAGTGTTCTTGATGCAAAATACTAAAAGATCATTTTATTTAGATGCTGTCAGCGTCGTCAGTGAGCAGTAAGAGCGCTGGCAAAATCCAATAGTTTTAAGGACAGGTGGAATTACTACCAGCAAGGCACATTTCGGAGGTTTATCTGTGCTGTTTTGTTCCCTTGTCAACAGTGCATGCCAGGACGAGTTTAAAAAGGACATAGATCTATAATAGCTTTCTTCATCCCTGTGCACACCTTTCATCCCATTATAGTCATCGCTCTTTCATCTTTATAGGACAAAGACAGGCCTGTTTATGGACGTTTTAATGAATTAGAGCAGCCACTCGCTCCCGTATATAGTCAAACACAACACCTGCTTTGAGACGTACAGTTTTCTATGACATTCAGGGAAAATTAGAACATCTATTGTAGGACTGAATTTTTTTGGAGACTTTCTACAGTGACCCCTTTTAAAGCAGAGCTGAATTTCCTAAATGCAGACTGTAGTAAGCCGTGTCCTACTTTTGTAAGAGATACTCTGTGAGCATTGCATTTCACAGGTAGGCTTTTATTACTATACTAGAGCCATCACAATGAGGAAGTGTCACAGTGTAATAAAGTTTCATTTCAGAATGGAGGAAGTAAAAGCGATTAAAGAAATAGTACTTTTAAATTTCATTCAATAAAACATGTTAATTCCAGGCTTCCAAATGCTAATTTATAAAAGCACTTTTTTGCCTTATTCATATTTTTCATTTATCCACTTTCACAATTTCAGAAGGAAAAATATTAAAAAAAAATTACGTTGCAAGATTTACTGGGATATATAGTAAAAAAGCCAACGACAAACCCCACACACATTGATTTCTATGGAGATACTGTGTATATTTATTCTAGTGAATTTATACTGGGTATTGGTAGGGAGGAACCAAAATACAGGTGCTCCGTTTCAGGGAGCTTTTTACTAAGCATGTAATGTTACTGTAAAATCTTGACAATTAATTAGATTTAGATTTATAACCAGTTAATTCACAGGCTACATTTTGTCTTAGCTTACACCTGTGCTAAGATGGATGGGGAATGGATTTTTGTCAAGAATGAAGTTACATGTAAATTAAAAGAGAATTTAGCCACAGTGGTCTGACTAAGTTAGTTAATTACTGGCTAATTTTGTAAAATTTATTACTATAATTTCACTATTTAGAATTTCATTTCTGTCCAAGTACAGTTTACAAGCTGAACCATTTTAGGAACTGAAAAAATGCAAAGCATTTTTTGCACAAGTTTAATTTCAAGTTTATAAACAGCAACTAAGGAGTAAACATCCTCTAGATGACTTAGACCTTCTCTTCTAAAAATAATTGAGTTGTCCTTATGCCGGTAATCTTGCCTTGGTAAACAGAGTTGCTTAGAATATTTTTAAAAGAGTCAGCACAAGTGATATGCAATTTGTTAATTTGTCTCGTGGTTGATTATAAAATGAACAACATTGTTTAATCCTGGCAAAAAAGAAGTGGGGGGGGAATTAGTCATTCTTGGAAGGAGCACTTGAAAGTGGCTTTTGTTAATATAAATCAAGAAGCTGAAGAGCCCCCAAGTTTCCTTTTATTTCATACCATCTGGCTATCCTTTTTGTTGACAAGTGTTTGGCATAGAGAACCATCTCTTTGCCCTTTAATAACAGGCTTTAACACTGTAGGGTATTAGAAAAAGATTCTATAACAGTTAAAAAATTTCCTTCGGGGAATACTTTATAAAGTGAGCACGGGCTGCAGGCATTTGCAGCTGTAACCTGGCTTGTGTTAAAATTTGGAAGGGGCTGCCTTGCATTCCAGCTCACTACAGGCCTTCATTGGTGTACAGCCAAAGGTTAATATAGATGTCACACAGTTTTTCTTTGGAGAGCCTCAGATATAAGAGTATGCGTACAGCTGTGTTTTTAGTAACCCTTTCATAATCACTTCTTTTAAACCTCATTTTCCTGCTTATATAAATCAAAGATTTTCAAGGATATTTGACCTGGATTTGAACTTATTTGATCTTCACATATTTCCCACTTGAAACAAAGCAGATTAAAAGTTAGCCCTGGATGCCTGGTCCCGATCACATGGCTTGTCCATACATTAGTCCCAAGCCCTTGGTGTTTGTTTTTCTTCCTCCTCCACCTAACGCTGCTAGAAGCTCTGAAGCCTGAACAGGTACATCCCATAATTGTTTTGGGCAGTGTGGATATGTGCAACGCTTGGTGGTAGAACATTAGCTAAGGCAGAAAGCTTGCAGCAAAGTGAAGGTATGAAGGACACTGATGTGCAGCAGGTATTCTTTGAATGTACAGGCATGTTCTAGAGAGAATTCAACTAATTTCTAGTGGCAGAACAGAACAGGAACTATTTACCTCTGCCGTGCTGGTGCACTGGTAGCAGAGAAAGGAGCAGCTGAGGACAGATGTCCTTATGCAAGAAAAAAGGACGTGGAAGTTGTCACCGCCCCCCACGCCGCTCGCACACAGCGGATTTGTCCCAGAGCAGGATCTTTCCTCCTTTCCCACCCAGGCTGTCCCTGGGGTGGGGGGGGTGAAGCCCCCTCTGTGAGCTGTCGTTTAAAAGCCAAAACACAGTGGCTCCTAAAGTGCTTTTGAAGGAGACAAGCCTTGATGGCCAGGTCTTGAGATGCTGGTAACAGGAGCTGGGCACCAGTGGAGCGTGCTGGACCTGCTCCCACCCTGCTCCCACCCGCGCACTCATGCCCCCAGTTGTGGTGTGCGTGTTGTGTGTATGTTGTGTGTGTGTGTGTGTGTGTGTGGTGTGTGCTGTGTGGGTGTTGTGTGGGTGTTGTGTGTGGTGTGTATTGTGGGTGGTGTGTGCTGTGCATGTGTGTGTTGTGGGTGTGTGTGTTGCGTGTGTGTGTGCTGTGCATGTGTGTGCTGTGTGTGTTGTGTGTGGTGTGTATTGTGTGGGGGTGTGTGCTGTGCATGTGTGTGCTGTGTGTTGTGGGTGGTGTGTGTGTGCTGTGTGTGTGTATTATGTGTATGTGGGGGCATGTTTGGGGTGTGAGTGTGTGTGTGTGTTATGAGTGTATGTGTTGTGTGTGTGGTGTGTGTATGCATGTTGTGTGTGGGGAGTGTGTGTTATGTGTATGTGGAGGGGGTGTTTGGTGTGTGTGTGGTGTGTGTATGTGTGTTGTGTGTGTGTGTGGTGTGTGTATATGTGTTGTGTGTGAGGGGTGTGTGTGTGGTGTGTGTATGTGTGTTGTGTGTGAGATGGGTGTGTGTGTGGTGTGTGTATGTGTGTTGTGTGTGTGTGGGGTGTGTGTGTGTGAGAGGTGTGTGTGTATGGTGTGTGTATGTGTGTGGTGTGTGTGTGTGGTGTGTGTGTGAGAGGTGTGTGTGTATGTGTGTTGTGTGTGTGTATGGTGTGTGTATATGTGTTGTGTGTGAGGGGTGTGTGTATGGTGTGTGTACGTGTGTTGTGTGTGAGGGTTGTGCCTGTGTGGCGTGTGTATGTGTGTTGTGTGTGTGTGTCCCTGCAAAGGAGGTTTAATGGCCTCTGGGCAGGCAGCACAAAACCAGGCGCTACGTTCTCCTCTGGAAATAAGCCCGACACACATTTTCGGGTCGTGGGGGGAGAGATGTGTGAGAGAAGGTTACACAAGTGGTTGGAAACATTAATTAAAAAAAAGATTATAACTATTAAAGCCCGGTCAGAGCTGTTGACAGGCTCCTTTTAAATAGGACACTGCGATGTTTTAGTTTAATACATTCTGGCAGTGTCACCGGGGTTAAGGCTAATACTGGGATGTGTGGATTCTGTCATGTTATTGTCAGGAGGAATGCAGGGATTAGGTTTAAAAGTGGCGGTGGGTGAGTGGTGCAGCTGTGTACACTTATTATAAAAGATTTAAGTCCCACTGGTAAAATCAATATATTAAATTGCAAGAGCCCCTGTTTTTAATTAGTTTAAATCAAATATACTGTTAGTGCCATTATGGCTGCTATCCCTTGAATCAAGTGAGGAAATGCTAATATTTATATGGAAACTGTTAATTTGTGGTTAAAATGATAACACATTTAGTTTTATGCTTCTAAATTGTTCTAACTGGATGAATACCAGTGAGAAGTTGCAATGGTAGATGAAGTCATCTGAGCAAGAACACAAGTAAGCAAATTTTGATAATATGCCAGATAAACAGACTACCTGTTGATATATAGCATTAAGAGACTATGATTTTTTAAGCCCTTTCCAATTTTCCTCTCTGGGGCCTGCATCAAAGTACTTATGTGAATTAACCACCCATATATAAAAATGCATATATTATTGTATATAAATAAACTATGCTATTATATATATATCTTCTCTAAATGGAAGGAACTTCTAAAGAAATGAGAGAGCTGTTTAAATTAGTTTCAGGATGAATATTTTCCTTCTGCAACTGTTTGAAGTAAATGGGACTACTCACGAGGACTAATCATGGATAAAGTTCTGCACACGCTTATGTTTGGAAAAATGGAAACCCAAGAGAAAATTCTTGGCTAGGTCTTCATTGGTGTAAATTGTCAAATTTCTACTGGAGCTGGCCCTGTGGTCTCATTTATACAACTCTACGTCCAAAGTAATTCCCATAAACTCCCTCTTGATTTACACTAGCACCACTGAGAGCAGAGTTGGGCCAAAGAAATGCCCCTGTGTTGAAATAATGAGCATGCAGTAGTTTCTGCTAGAGCTTCACACAGTTTTCTCTCCTAATCTTGAAATTGTTTCTGAGGGAAGTTTCCTTTGCTGCAAATAATCAAAACATGAACTAGCTCCTATTAGTCACTGCTTATCATTATTAGCCCGATCCATGTTGTTGAACTACAGCTGAATTCCCATCTTTGCAACAAACAGAATTTAACAAATAATGTTTGACAAAAATGTGAAACTGATATTTCTTAATACAAGACATATTTCATATGGAGAAACTTCAGTGCTGAAAGATTCCTGGTATCAAAATATCTGAATCATAGTACAAATAAACAGCGCCTTGTAAAGACTGCAGGGCCGAATTCCGTGCTGGAGTAAGTCCACTGAAGTCAGTGGAATTGTGCCAGCAGATAAACTGCCATCTAGATTTTTTCAGTGTTGAAGATTTTGTCAGTAAAAATCTTTGCTACATAAAAGGTTGCAGGTAGCAAAGTTTGAACTGATTCTGATTCAAACAGTCCTTCTGGAAATCCTTATTTTGCTGATAAAAGCTACAAAGATTCCTGAGCCCCCCCTTTATTTGGGTATGTGTTCTACAATTCCATTATTTATACATAAATACACCTGATTTACAGCAGGTAAAATAAAAGCCATCTTGGGTGTAATCCCTACAACACTGTGCTTTACCCATTTTTTTTAAACATTTGTATCATCTACCTCTAAGAGTCAGTGAAAATCCTTTAGTGATCCAGACTGAGTGGATTGAATTAATGGCAACTTTGAGACTACAAGTTTTAGTGTAATTGCTTTATTGTCTTGGAACCAAGATGCTTACAATCCAGTTCCTGTGCAAACATGTTTAACGTGTGTTAATGTGTTTCAAAACCAGATCCTCTCCGCAAAATTCTGCTTTTCATTAATTGACATCAGTAGCATGGTACAGTATTTCAAAGCACTGGCCAAATATAAACTGTGTTTCTAATTTCCTTACTTTCCTGTGTTTGGAATGCCAATGTTAATTTGTTCCCATGGAAGAGTGAGATCTGCCAACCACAGTTTTATGTAAATGGCTTTACAGTGCAGGGCTGCCAACATTAAACGATACTTAGCAATTTTCATGACATTTTGTATTTAATGCTTGTGTGTGTGTGAGAGAGAGAGAAATAGAGCACAAGCACTGATGATCAAGACAAATGTTTGAAGAAGTGTATCCTTTGAGTAACTATTACTTAATGTTTCTTCTCATTTAACATTTTTTAATAAGCTATCAGATATTACACAGCATATTCCCTGTGCCTAGAAAAAAGCTGTTTTGCAGGGAACTTTGTTGCTAACTATCCAAACAATTCCCCCCACCTAATAATTTTAGTTATTTATTAATAGATGAGCAGATGGACTTTAGTTTGTGTTGTTCCTCTGATCATTCGGAACTAGACAGTAAGAATGTGATATTACTCAGCATGAGAAAATGTAAGAGCAAAAAAAGCTGCCACAACTAAGGAACAGGGGAATTAACAGATTTTGATTAAACTGCCAACAGATAATTTTTCTTCAGAAGAAAGGAGTAGCTAGATAAAATCATTTGCTTTCTTAAAGAAAATCAAGCATAATAGTTTCTTTAGTGGTATGTCTGCCTTTGTACATGAAACAAAAGTGAAGTTCCCTTTAAACAAGTTTATTTTAAACTGATGTTGGTAAAAACAAGGTCTGTTTATGTATTTCTCCTTTTATTCCTGGAAGATGTTCAAAATACAAATTGTTCATGTTTCAGTAGATTCCTCTTAATGAGTGCTATGGTTTATCTCTCCATTTCCCTGGTTTATTGGAACAGGTGCAGTGTCTGCCATCTGTGCCAGCCCTGTGCTATACCAACAAACAAAGTGTTGTTTTGGTTCACTGGATTTAAAAGTCTCCTGAGAGTAAAGAAATGAAAGAGAAAGAATTTAGAAAGTGCCTAGTGAGGGAAAGGCACTTCAAGTAATGTGTTTTGTCACTCAAATCTTCCCGTAAATTACCTTAAGCTATTTCTAAACTGTTTGAAAAATTTTATCCGTCAAGGATTAAGTTTCTGTTGCATCTTGGAGGTCCCACACTATTCTTTATCATCTTTATCCTACTGCAGTAGCTTCCAAGTTAAAGTCTTTTGTTATCAGGTTGAATTAAATTTTACAGGAGTAAAAACTCTTTTTTTTCCTTTTCTTAAAGTGGAAGAAGCACGAATTTTCATTTTTTCAGTGTTTCTGCTTCCACCTCATTTGAGGGATCCTGCAAATAGCCATCCAAGTTTAAACAAGATTATGTTGTAATTAGACAGACAAACTCATAATTATTTAAGGGCTAAACCAACAACAACAACCCTTTCAGGTTCATTTTGACAGTGTTTATCCAGTGTATCTGGAAAGGCTTACAATTAAAGTGCCTGAAGGGTGGGGATGAGATTTTTCAGCATGCAGTCAGTGCTATCGGGTCCACCTGGCCTGGGAAACTATGCAGGCTTTGTAGCAGAGAAAATCCTTCAACTTAGATCTTCATGGCACGCTCTTAAAAGCTGCCTTCTTTTAAAAATAAAAGAAAACAAGGAAAAGGAGGGGAGAGGGAAGGCGCTGCTTCCCTCTAAGCAATAATTAAAACGACCAAGTGCCCCTCAGGCTCTGTGTGATGAGGGAGCCCCATCGCTCCGATAATCTCCCGGCGCATCATTTTTTAAGGTTTTCCCTGTTGTACACAACTGCCTTTGGAATGAGCACAAAGTTTCCTCTCGTCAGGCTGCAGCCTCCCAGCGTGGTGCTGGGCTGAATCACACCTCCACGGACCCCACTGATGTCACCAGGCAATATCCTCAGCTGGAGCAGCCTGGCCCGGGGCCACCCCGGTGGTGAAGTCACCACCCCTGACACCGTCCAAGGAGCTGGCACAGTGTCCTGTGCCCAGTCTGGGGGGCTGTAAATCAGGGTGAGATCTGACTCTCTCACTGGAGCCACTGGGCCAAATCCTGCCTTCAGCCACCACGTTTCCCTGGCGTTGTCAGGGCCGTGTCGTTTTTACCAATTGTTCTTCCCACAGCACAGTGGCAGTATTTAAAAGAGATCAGAAAGAACTCTGGGAGAACTACTAAAAAATGCTCATAAAATAATACAGCGTCAGTAGCTGGGAGTTATAATTCCGATGGAGAGACAAGGCTCTTCCTGAGGATTGGGAATAGGGCTGGTCATATTTCCCTCCCTGTCTACCTGGAACACCCATTGACTTTAATGAGTCTTTTGGCACCCCAAGGGGAAGCAAGTTCAGGTCTATCATTGAAATGGGAGATTAAAAATTACTGTAATTTAGCAATTCCAAATTCTAGTGCTTGCAGTTGAGTAGTGTTCAAATTGTTGTGTATCAATATTTCAACAATTTATTTTCATCAGCCAAATATCTATAATGCCATCAGTGATAACCAGTCATCACTAACAGGAATCATTTCCCAATTGTATTTGTTCTGCTCACATGCTCGATGCTAGCTGCTCCTCCCCGGTTCTCAAGGTTAAAACTTATTGCTTCCATCTCTAAAAATATTCTGAACAATTTAATCTTGCTACTTTTATTTGTTTATTACTCTGCAGTCGTTATAATCCCACAGGGACTTTTTAGATGTTAATAAAGAATACTGCACATCACTTTTCCTGAAGCTTGTGTGGCACTATAAACATCATGCTGAGTTTAAGTTCCCCTTTCTGACCATATCCTTAAAAAATCCAGCATTTGTTAAGAGAAAGGAGGGGATTTTTTTCTTTTCTTTTTAACAAAAAGAAATAAAAGGGGGAAAAAAAAAGAAGTAACTTTAGCCTCACAATCTGCTAGCTACATAAAGCAGTAAATGTTCAGCTGAGGCAGGGAAAAACCAGAACTGCTAGAGACTGGTTGTTTCCTTTTGGAGGAAACAATAAACGTGCCCACTTGTATTTTAACAACATTACTACTGGGCCCCCTAATTACACAAATATACTTGTAATAAACTGCAGAAAAGAAGAACTGAAAAAGAATCATTCAGCACAGATCTTTGTCCTCAGGTCAAAGAGAAGCTCTTGGGTAACCACTCTAAAATCCTGGCTCAAATCAGAAGATGAAGATATTTCAGCACTATGTGATGAATCATTTGTCTCCTGAGACAGGTGAAAAGGAGAAGCAAATCAGACATGCGGTGTAAAACTTCTCTCACTGGTGTGGACACAACTTTGACCTCTGAATACAACAGTTCCTGCAATCCAGGGCATGCATTATAATCAAATTACCAGAATATTAGAGTCCATATCCACGGAAATCTCTGACTGTTACACTACATTAAAACCTTACACAGGGAATACAGAAATACTCAAAAGAATCCAGAAAGACGCAAAAACGCATTCAAGCAAATCCCAAATATTTTTTTAGAAAACAGTAACTGTCATTTTGCTCATTAGTCCACAACTGTGAGATGGGAGCTGTTTCACTGAAAATATACAGACAGAGTAGGGGGAAAATCTAAGTCAGTGTGTGTCTAATACACTGAAAGTCTTTCCTGCCTGTGTTGGCAGTTGTAGTCCAACAAACGAGTAGTGACTGGTAGGCGAGGGACCGAGCTGGAGAAGGATGATCTGTGCTCCTGCTCCTTCAGAGATGCTTTCATAAACCCCATACACTCATTTCTGTGCTATTTTTACCAGTTGCACGCAACAGGACGTGAACTGCGTTCCCTTCATTCATACCAAACCCATGCGAGGACACGAGGGCGTATTACAACAGCTGATCTTTTACCCCAGAACTGCAGTTGCAAAATTGCTTTTGAAGATACACAAAAACCCAAAACAAAACAGAAAATGCTGTTGTTAGGGGCTGACTCAGGAGGCTGGGATGGCCCAGCCCTAGTGAGAGGCTCAGTGTCAGGAATCCAGCCCTGATCCACAGTGTGGTATGCAGGGCTAGGTGCTGCTGATGTCACTGATGGGCTTATCTCGTACCAAAAAAAAAAAAAAATTCCTCTTGTATAATAGGGATCGTGGGTGGCAATTAAACCGAAAATAAATCTTTGCCTCACCATCAGATGCCGTTTTGCCTCAGGCATTGGCCACCAACGTTTACAGTGCAAAGGGGACAGACATGTGCACACGCTCTGTACATGTATATGTTTGCCTTCCTGAGGACATCTCTGAAATAATGGTTTAAACTTGCCATCACTGTAAGACACTGGTGTTTTACATCTGCCAACGGAAATATATGTCGATGTCATCAACTCCCAGATCTTTTATATTCATAGTTCTCAGGCCTGTATAGAGTTATTAGAAGAATATACAGCCTCCTGCCTGTTTCTCAGTAAAACTGTGTAGCACAGCAAACATTCCTAGAAAGCAAAAACATCTCACACATAAGCTAAGAGTCCCATCGCAGGCAAAAGGACAGTGGGAGATGTGCAGTGGCCAGCAGGGAGGATCATTCCAGGCAGTGACCTCCTCTCCTGTGTCCCAAACTCAGTGCCCCACCTGAGCTCAGCTCTCTTGGCAGCACAGAGGAAACATGATGATCTCAGAGAAAAATGTGAACTAGGTCATGAAGTCACACTTGCACAAGCGAGGGCACTCTGCAGTATCTTTTTAAGCAGTAACTGAAGTATCTAATGATTATTCTCCAAAATGTTTCCTCCCATCCCTCCAAATATTGTGTTTCTGTTGAATAATCCTGGTTTATAAACGGTGTTAATATCACTGGACCTCCCACACACAGAACACCTGAGAAACGTGCAATAGCTGTAACAGCCTGGGTGCAGGGCAAGCACTGCTCCAGCAGGGATTTCCCCTCCGGGGCAGCCAGACCTTTCCCCTGAATAGTTTGCTGCCCCCTAATCTCCCAGCACTTGCCTGGTCGAGTGCTGCAGATGTTTGTTAGTGCATAGGAAGCTCGAAAAGCCTGGCTGATCATGGTCTTAGGGCACAGCTCAGTGTATACATTCCAAGTTGAAATAGTGCTGATTACAATCAAAGGCTGAGATTCTTATCTGATGGCTTCGTGCCTGATATCGACTAGTTATTTTGTAATATCCCACAAGCTGCTTTCTCAACAAATCCAGAATCTGGGATTTCAGCTGAGAAATCCAGCAAGTCGTATGGGTTCAAACCTGAGAAACTGGTTCTTGAATTATTTTCCTTTTATCACAGTAAGCCACAAGAAAGGCTGGATTCCCTGCGACTCCTGCCGTGTTCCTCCCAGGGAGCCTGTGCAGGTGTAGACCCACACTCTGTAGTATTTGGGGGGGATGCTGGTATTGTTGTGGCAATACAATATTAAAGGAGGATTAATTAGATTTAGGCTATTTATTTGGGCAGCTGTTCAGTAGATGAAAGGAAGCCTGATGCAATTGAAATGAATAAACCTTAAGAGGCCAATGTCCAGTCACTTCTCACTCATGTCCCTTAGCACAGTCAGTGCAGAAATGGGCACATTCCTTTGGCAAAAATGAGGCATTTGAAGATTCCATCAGCTGAACTTTCTCTTTCAAGTGTTGCCAGTAGATGCACAATATATACATGTGCTTTTAAAAGACTTTTATTTTGAACTCAAGATGTGAATCTATGGTATTAAGGAAAGCAGAACAATCCTTTATTTAGCTGCACCTGCACCTTAATGCCTAATGAGTTTAGTCTGATGGAATCCAGACCTCAGGAAGGATTATAAATTCTCATTTGATTTCATTTACTTCTAAAATACCTTAAACCAGCTGTACCAGTCCAGAATCCAGTCCTACTTTCTCTATCAGTTTTGCAAGTGTTGTTGAATCTTTTGCTGTACTAAGTAACTTTATGCTATATAATGATACAGCATTAGTAATAAGAAACAGAGGGCAGCTTGAAAAAAATCATGTAGTGGAAGATAATTAGCATCTTATAAGCTTGGAAAGCATCAGATTATGAGCACAACTTTCATAAAGTTCTTTTTGCCCTGGAAACAAGATTTGGAAAAGCTGAAAGTAGGTTGGTAGGCAATATCCTCTGTGACTGGGCAGTGTGAGGCAGAGGAGCCCAGCCATGTGGGTGAACTCACTCTCCAGGCACCACTGGTACATTTACCCATTTCTGTCTGTTTTGTATAAACACATCAGAGACACTCGGGCAGTGACCTCCCCAAGATTACTGACTCAGGCTGTTTGTTATGAATAGTATCTAATTTATCAAATACATTTGAAGACTTCTTACTTTGCCCCAGTGCAGCTACAGGAATGCAAGAGAATAATTTGATGCTGTTGCATTTCTGCATGGAAGAGTTACTGTGTGATGATTTGTTTCTAATTTGCATGTCCTCTGCACATGCCTCTTGCAGATCAAGGTGCCTGTGCTGCAGGCTCCTAGCTTCCTCCAGAGATGTTTAGTCCTTCCCTTGTGCAGACACAGGGCAGGGAAGCCCTCCAGGGATGAGCTCCCTTCCAGACTGCCACTCACTGTGGGCTGTCTTCCTTTACCTGAGCTTAGGTTAGAGCTGGCTAAAAACACTTCGGGGAAACTTTCTTGCCTTCTCCCTGCTCTGAAATTTGGTCCAAGGTGAAGAACTGTTTCACACTTGGAAGCTTTCAAGAATGACCTGAATCTTCTTATTCAAAAATTTGCATTTCATGCCAAATAGCCCATTTTGGGTTTGCCTGTAGCAGTCTCTCACTCTGCCTCTTATCTCCCCTGGCTGAATACACTTTGTTTCTGACCAGATTTGTTCAGCCGCTTGTCTCTCCTTGCTTGGGCCTGGGAATGTGTTTCCATTTGCTGAACACTGTGTGTACAAGCAGACAGGCAGGCTGCTGGTTTTTGCATCAGTGATTTTTTGAGAGGCCTCCAGCCTCAGAGCAGGTTGCAGGAAGCACCTTGGGCCCCATTTGTCTGCTGGTTGGACTGGGGGATTATTTTTCTCAGTGAACCATATTGTCACTAACTTTTCTCCCTTTTTGTGCTCTCCAGCCTGCTCACCCTTGAGACACCTACCACGCTGCTTTCTCCTCTAGACCAGTACTGCCCTTCTCTGTGCAGTGGATGCCATCTCAGTCTCCACTGTCCTGATCCTCATCGTGATTCCTCCCCCTCCTCCCCAGGCTGCCACTATCTCCCTGACCCTTGGATGCACTGGCTAAATGTGTGACTTGGAGTTCACACCTAATGCTGGCACAGCTTCCCTGGGAAACTGGGCTCACCAGACACAACTCCCTGGTTTCATAGCACCAGGGAAGCAGCCTTGCTGCCCCCTGCATTACAAGAAGAGAGCAAGCAGTGTAATGTAGTTGTCTCTGTTCAAATGAGAAAAAGAAAAATGTATTCCTGCATCTTTACATGCCTCCCACAGCTGCACCCAGAGGATTCAGTGTTGAGGGGATGTATTAGACAGCAGCATGTCTCTGCTCTCAGGCTGTGTTATTCCATACTGTGCAATACAGTACAGACAGAGAAAAGAAAGCAGGAGCAATGATGAGCTTTTGCCTGTCATTTTGCTCACTGCACAGTTTGGCTACAGGGACATTACTAGAGGGGGTGTAGAGAAGAGCTGAGGTTGCCCTTGGTGGGCAGGAGACACACAACAGTCCTGATCTGTCCATGCAGTCTGTCAAGGGTAAATACCAGCACTCTCCCAGTGCCAGCACGAGAGCTTGAGACATTTGTGGTGGCCACAATGCTGGTCAGTTGGGAGGACACAGTAGGAGACACATTTTGCAGCATCACCACAGTCCCCAGCTTGCCTCTAGGTCCCTCTGGAAAAATGCCACCCCCAAGGTGCTGGGAATGGGAGAGCTGCTGGGGCAACTGTCCTTCCCCATGAAAGGAGGAAGGGAAACAAGATTTGAGATGCTGGTGTGGGAGGCCCTGCAGGAGATTTTCTTACAGTGGATTCCTGGAAGAGGAAGGTAGAGATACAGGGAGTCTGTCGAAAGGAACAACTTCATGAACTCCCATCTATTTCTTTCCCCTGTCACCCGCCCGTATTCTCCATCCCTTACACCTCCCAAATCCCACAGCAATCCTCAGTGCATTACAACAGCTGAAGATGGATTGCAGCTCCATATGCTGCTGTGTTTCAAGTGATGAGTCTGTGAATAAGGTATTCTGAAGAAACACAACTCTTCCCTGCTTATTTAACTTTGCTTTCCCCAGATACACATACAGACACAGCAAACAGCATCAGGATTCGCACCACGATCAGTCTGTTTACTATTAGGAGACTTTCGTGTTCACAGAGCAGTCCCACGTGTAAATTTTTCACAATACCTTTCATCTAGTCCGGCTCTGCTTTCAGCAGAGAAACCACAGAGTAAACTGGTACCAATCAGGGCACACTCAGAAAAGAAAATAGATTACCTACGCATAACCTGCCCAGATATTTTTTAAAGAACATCCATTCTTAAAGAATAAATAGTTTTACCGTCCAGCATTGCCCTAAAGTGTCTGCAGAGAAATCCCAGCAGGGAATGTCTCCAAATGCAGAAGGCAGCATGCATGCTTCTCTCTGTCCTTTTCCTCCCAGTGAGTATATTTCCCCTTTACTGTCGACCCTACTAAGGAATTTTTACTTAAAAGGCTCCTGGTTGACACATGGGGCGAGAGGATGTGGTGACTCACAGCATCCTTTCATCCCCACACCGTGTTCATGGCTCCCAGGGAAGCAGGTGGCTCCGCATCGCGCTCCAAAGCCCTGCCTGATGTGGGTACAACACTAACCCCAACACTGGGAGAACATCAGGAAGGGAGAAACACCAATTTCTGCCCTGAGCAGTCCTTGCTAGCTGAAGTTTGACTTAGTCAGGAAGAACTTGCTGCTGCTTCGGAGATAATTAAACCCATCTTCCCTCGCCCTGCTGTTTGTACACGCACAATGATACCATTGTTCAGAGTCATGCAACACATATGCTGACATTAAAGTGTTTAATCTTGTAGTACAGTATTCCATTATTTTTTGGACATCTGTACATGATAGAAAGGGTACGTATTAAGGGATTTGTTGACAAAGAAATGGCTAATGCTGATACATGTGTGGACTGAAAGGATCTTTCCAAGTTGTGTTCGGCAGCAGGGAGGTTGCTGCTTCCCAGGCCCGGCCTGGCACAGATGTGATATGCACTGTTGCTATTACCACTTTTCAATTTATAACAAGGAGTCAGTGTTTAGAAGAATTTTGGAAGCTCCCTGCTGGGTTTGCGGCTAGGTGGTCTTGCTGGCAACACCACCTTCATGCTGAAAGCTGAAAAAATGAAGTGATGGCTAAAGGAAGAATATTAACTCCAGAGGGTTTTTTTTTTCCCTTTTTGAGGCAAAAATGCTTACCCCAGATCACTTTGCAGAATGAGCACTAAAGAATTTCTAACCTCTGGGTTTGGGGATCAGGATTTATAGAGCCTGGTTTTCATCTCATTTGAAATTAGTGCGTTAGTCCTGCTTTCCACCCTTGGATGGGGCAGGACTTGCTCTACCACACACTGAATTTACCATGCAAGAAATAGTTTATCACCTTCACCTCCCTCTACCTGGCTATAAAATGGGTCCATGAGCACCTGGGTACAGGTTCTCTTCTGCTGAGCATTGCCTTGGCTCAGAGCAGTCCCTACTGCACAGGGCAGATGGGAACAAGCCCATCAGGACAGGGCTTTGGCAGATGAGCCCAGAGTCCCCAAGTGCCTGGGGGTGCTGGGCCTGTGTCTGAAGGAGGGACTGTGTTTTTAGAAGTGTCAGGATGGCAGCAATCCCTGGCGATGGGATGCATTAATGAGTTATAGAAAAACCACAGGCTATTTTTCTAGTAAGCTTATCTCACAGACCAAAATCAAGGCAGTATTTGTTTTGCCTTAGGTTTCTCCAGAAACCTGTGGTAGCTTTTAGATGACTTGGAGAGCTGCAACTATTCAATGTAAAAAGCCCTCCAAATACTGTTTTTATCACTCTTTAAAAAAAAAAAATAAATCTCATCACACAACCCAGGACATTTGTTCTACTCCATTTATAGAACTTCCAATTTATAATCTTCAACTATTTCTTCAAATATTTCTTTAACTGCTGCTTTAGCTGCCTAATGTCAGCATGTAAATCTTGTAGCCGAGAGAATGAAACAAATGAAAACCAATCACAGAACTTCACATTCCCAAATTCTTGCCATTATAAATTTCCTGCCACTGCCCCTGTAACTCTTGCTGTCAAGCACAATGAGGAGGGAAACATGTGCCTTCGCAGACTGTGGCCTGGCATGACATTATTGCAATCTTTTTTATAGTCCTCCTTTTACTCAGAAAAATATAAGGACTGACCTCGCACTTCTTGCTCAGTCAGGCATCCTGCTGAGCCCAGTAGGTTCTTTCAGCTGCAGAGACCACTGGATCCTTCCCTTAATTGGTTTCCTCCTTCTTCAACCTCAGTAACATAAGGAGAAAAGGCCTATATTTCATAAATACCATGGTTTTATCCACCAATTTAGAGACAAAGAAGTGCAATTTATAGAGGGAACATTTAATGCCTGTTAATTAGAATCCCATCAAGAGGTCTCGAATTTGGCATCCCGAAAATTTACAGCCCAGTTTCACAACCACCACAGGCCCAGATTCCACGGGATGGCCCTGGCCTCCCTCCCACCATGTTGGGAGGTCCCCAGTCCTCCTGCCACCACTCTTGGGCACTGTGGTGAGCTGGGAGAGGACAGGATCCACGCAAAATCTCATCTGGGGAAGGGAAAATTATTTTCCAGTTGAATACACTTCCCAAGGGAAACAGGAGGGTGAGGCAGCAGATAGGAGCAGACCTTCCCTCTGAAAGCAGAGGCTGAAAGGACTCGTGGACCCCAGGTGGAGCTGGTCCCAGGGCAGCTGGTTTCTGAGAATCTCCTGCTCTGCACTGAAACAATGCAACAGAGTTTCTGAAGTTTAAGCTTTAATCACAAGGGGTGGTGATGGACGGAAATAAAGGTAAATTTTCCCAGAAAATTCAAACAAGATTTTGCACTGGTGGATGGAAACAGTGTAATGCAGAGTGTAGTTTGCCCTTTCATGGAAATGCTAAGGGTAGGATCAATCCACTGGCTCTCAGGACAAGCCAGGCAGCCCCCAGCCCCCTCTGAAGAAACAATGTCCATTTTCTGTAGCTCTGCAGCTATCAGAGGGAAGGCAGATAAACACCTTCCTACCTGCTAAACTCGCCTACATGACTTCGTCCTTGGGGCAAGGCAGGTACAGGTAGACTTCAAAAACCTACTAGACCTTGATGCCAGCGTGTGGCAGATTTTTTTTGCCATCCAAATCTCTGAGGGGTTGCTTAGGCAACTGCTGATGGCTTAGCAGCCGCCTGGCTGAGAGGCTGAGGCAAGGGGGTGTTGTCTTTTGGAATCTATTTTCCTTTGACTTATCTTTTAGTCTCAGGAATTCAGGACCTTTAATCTATTCGAGATTAAAGTCCTTTACAAATCCCTTCTGGCCTTTTTTGGGAGTAAAGAAGTTACAGACACCCTACTGCACATTCCTCCCCGTGCTTTTTTTCATTGTAAATGAGAAACAAGTAGCTCAAATTGTAAGCACTACAATAAATGAGACAACTACTCTTAAAGGGCCTTATAAAAACAATTAACATATTATCAGGCAAAAGTGTTAACAAGAAAATGTATGTTTTTACTTGTTTGTATATTCAGAATATATTCCAAGTGCATCACCCAAATGTGCCAGGGAGGAGGAAGTATGGAATTACCAAAGCTTTCCCAGTTTGGCAGCCTGAGCACAGAATCTATTCATGTAGTGTTGACTTTCTTTGTGAAAAAGAAGTTTTGCATCTTCAGAAAACAAGAGTGTAAAAATACCTGGGTGGGTAATTGGCCTCCCACGTAATCCATTGAAATTAGTGGAAATAATTTTTTTGACTCCCCTGGAGTTTGGATTAGCTCTTAAATGCTTCCATAATAGTTGTTATTTAACACAGTTAATTCTTGGAAAAATATTGCTGTGATTCACTGGTTCTTTGCTGGACACATGGAGCTGGTGATTGACATGGTGCTACTGTGCTGGGTACAAGGGCTGAACCAGGGTGTGTCGAGAGAAATAATAATACTGCAAGCTATGTCTCAGCATAATCTCTGCTGTCACATGTCATGCCTTGCCTGCCATCAATCCATATTACAAACCCAGAGGTCCAACCAGTGTTTACAGAATTAGCTCAGGTCAGCTTTTCACTTACCAGCAGTGATTTACAAAGAAGCTGAAAACAGTTGGGGCGCTTATTTCTAGTCTCAGCGTATTCTGCTGTGAAAATAGCCAAATGTGGGATCAGCCCAAGTTTAAGTTTTATGCTGGTGTGTAATTTGCTTTAGAAGTTTGGGCACCCTGGGGTGTTCAATCAGGACCACAAGCTTTTCTGTCCAACATTACTTTTTTAGTACTTGTTTCAACTGTATTGCTCCGAGTTCTTGATGTCAACAGCTACACCTTTTCATCCCTGCATCTTGATGTTTCCAAGTTCTATATCTGAAGAGAACACTTCAGGCCACATCAAAACAAGTACCCAGTATTTGTTGGCATTTTATCTCCATCTTTCCCATATTTTCTGATCTGATACCCGACTACTTCACACCTGAGCACATGTATCCATCCTGTTTTCTTTTGACCATCCCTGTCGTTACACAACTATGCTAGTCCTGTCTCCTCTTGCATCACCATCAGGCCACAACAGAGTCAGTTTGGAGAGACAAAAGACTTCAGAGAGCTCAGAGCCCTATCTCTATCAGATAGTACAGCCTGTGCAGCATTCAGATCCTGCACAGATAGATAAGGCCAAACTTTCAAAGATGCTGATCTTACTTGCATATTTGAGACAGGTGTGGTGAAGTTGCTGATAACTACTAACTTGAGATATTGCTTGTTTTGGCTGGATCACCTTAATTGTCCTGTACATTTTGGTGTCTTGCTTATTTTCTCTTGAATCTGTTGTCCATCTCCATCCCACAGCTCACAACTCCATCCCAACCTTTCCTTTCCCAAAGGACTATGCCAGAGGAAGTGTCTGATGAGTCTCATCCACTGTAGCTCCAATTAACTGCCACACTCACCATGCCCAGAGTTATTCTGCAAATTTTGAGCCATGTGTTAAGTTAGGTCAGAATTTTTTAACAGTGTTTGTGCCTCCAAAATGTGATACTACTTCCAAGAATGAGGAGAGGCACACATTTACACATGCACCACCTGTGAGTGACTTTGGATTGTTTTTTAAGGAGAGGAAGTCTGCTGTTTTCCCACAGCTAAGGCACACAGTCTGTTTCACAGCAGAATTATTTTTCAAGGGTGTTCTTCCTTTTCCTATTTTACAACCTTTGATTGCACATCCAGAGCTTTGGCTTCCTCTCCAAGCAGCTGCCTTGCCAAGGCATTTGAATTGTGAGCTGGAATTTCCAATGTTTGCAATTAGGATCTGGGCTAAAACCATTCACCAAAGCCTTTGGGTAGTAGTGATTTGTAAGAACTGTGGACCTGGAACAAACATGAGTTCAGGTTCTGTGGGCAAAAGGGCTATGAATTGAATCCAGCAGATATATTGCTTGGTGACTTTTAAGGGAGCATATAACATGTAATGGCTGACAAAACAGCTGAGACTGAGTCCTTCAAGAATGATCAAAACATTCTTATGGTATGTTGTGTCAATGGGGATCATGGATTTTATAGATCTACTGGAGAAACTACAGTCACATTCAAAGAGCCGCTGCAATTCTCTCAACTGTTTCACTGAACACTTAAAATACCACTTCCCCCATCCCTTTTTTTTCCTTAACACTACCCTTCACTCTCCCCCTTCAAACTCCTCAGGTAATTAACTGGAAATGACCCAGTTGCAGTATTGTCAAAGGTCTAACACCCATCAAACCCAGGCTCCTTGAGCGCTCCCCTGCTTACCCCGTGCTGTTGTGCTGAAGGTATTACTGGGGTCTGCAAAAAGTGCTCGATCCTATATACTGTACCATATGTTCCCAAATACCAACACACAGCAGTATGACTTAGGGATAGGATTTCAGCCTTCATAATGAAGAATCTTGGTTTTATGAGTTCGAGTCAGACCCTTAACGTTATTTTAACATAGATTTTGGTGTTTAATTATGTAATAAGATTTACTGCAGTCATCTAACAGATGTTGATTCAGGGTCAGTGTTTCTCATAAATTAGTTCTGAAAGGATTTGTTACTTCTGGGTCAGCAGATAGGTCCAGAGTGCAAAGAAAAAGGGGAAAAACAATAAACACTGAGTTGAAGGGTTTCTTGGGATTCTTTCTTCAGTTACATATCCACATATTTTCATGATCTTAATGACTATAGCCACAGGAATGTTTGCTTTAACACTAAAGATGGCTCAGGCCAAAACCCTATATCCCAACATCTGCAAAGCATGGGAAAGTTCAAACTTTGGGGCTCTTTATTTTATGACCCTGGCTGTTAATTTTTCATTCTAATATGACACATTTTTTCTAGGGCTCTGCAGAGGAAATCACTGTGAACTCTAGCAGCACCCCAGAAAGTTTCATCTTCATGTGCTTGTTGTCAGACCTTGTGTAGAAAGTGCAGCTAAAGACCAGTGTTGGCTGATGTAGTTATCATCACACATATACACTGAAAAGGTGCACCCACCTGCCTTTGGAAATTTAGCCTTCCCATGTCTTTGGAAGCAAATCATATTGGTACATCCTACTGCTAACACCCTGCCTGTGGTGTTATCTGTAATACAACTAAAACCACACAGCATTATAGTCATTCTTCTGTAGTTGTAGTTAAAGGAGCTATTTTATATTAGAGTGCTTTTCCCTCCCCCCTATAATTTAGGTGCAGACAAATTCCTTTGAGATTGAAATCACATTCTTACTATCTTATTCTATTAGGAGTAGTTTGGAGGAAAGGGATTGAGGCACGTTTAACAGTTTTGCTAGCACTTCCAGGGCAGTTTTAGCCTGCCAAATGTTTTACAGACACTGGTGAATATTCACAATATTCTCCCATGTCAGGGTATGAGACGCTGAACAATCTCCGTGAGGCTTACAAGATGTTTTAGCTAGAGGTGTAACTGCCCAACCTATAAAACCATTTGCTGAACTTAATCACCTTTGTCTTGGAAAGTTTAGAGGTTTCATACCTAAAAAACTCTCTAAGATGAATCCCAGCTATGAGTAAGAGCTCTGAAGTATTTCCCTGAACAGCAATCACACAGTGGCAAACTGTGAGCCCTGGACTCCTCGCAGAAGGGATGTGAGAGAGGAGGAAGAGTCCATGGCCAGCAGCTGAATCTTGGCCAGCAAAGCAGTGCTGAACCTGCTCCATGCTTGGACACAGCCTGGTTCCCAGAGCCTCCCCACACCCTGTCCCTGACACAGGGGAGATCCCCACGAGGTGCTGATGTACATTTGTACCGTGCAGCGCTGTAAATTTAAATAACACTTTCCAGACTCTTGCTTGAAACTCCTTTTTTTCAGGAGTAATTCCCTTTAAGTCAATGGATTTACACAATGGATTTACTGCTGCCAGAAGAGAATCAGGCCTGTAGAAAGACAAGCATTCTTTGCCAAGGAAATCTCAGAGCTAACTACTTGAATTGTGCAGTCAAGCTGCAGAGAGGTCAAGTGGACAGACGACAGGACTGGGACATATAGGAAGTCTCTGGTTCAAACCTCAGCTCTTAAAATGTCATGCAGTGTGACCTTGGGCGAGTCAGTTCATTCCCTTATACCTCCGTTTCCCCCTCTTCCTTTGTCCGACTTGTCTATTTAATTTGGAATTTGTCCCAAGAAGGGTGATTTGCGTCATGTGTCGGGCTGGGGCACTGACACCTCGCCTCCCCCTTGCTGGAGGACTGTCTTGAAGTCTTTGTTTCCTCCCAACACTGACCCCCCGCTTCCGTATCCACAAGCACGAGACCATCAGCTGTCCGTCAGGAGACAGGCAGGCCTGTCACTCGGAGGGATAACGCACCATCCCCACACTGTCCTGGGAGGGTTCTGGCACTCCTTGTTATTTCACAGTCAGGGTTGGGAGGTGAAAGAAGGTCCTCACTTTGAACATTTGCCTCACTCAGCCCTAAGCACTAAAGATCCTTTAACATGAAAGCTTTGACCCTTCGGAGCGGAGCCGCGAGCTTGCGATGAATTCAGCTGGCACCAAATGTGGGTCGCTGGCATGAAAAGCCTCAAGGACTGGAATCTGTGTATATATGTGTGTGGGTATGTGTGTGTGCCTGTGTAATTTTCAGAAGCAGAGCCAGGCCAAGAACCTGCACTCCTGAAAAGCCCCATCTGTTTCTTTCAGCTCCTTCCCACAGCAGCTTGGTTGTTATTGGTGGCAAATGTCCAGAGTCACTTGTCAAGCACAAAGCTGCCAAAAATCATTAAAACACAACAGTCCCCCACACCCTGTACCAGCCAGCTGTAAAACTGTTTCAAAGGGATTCTGATAAACACATATATGCTTATAGTAGCCCAGATAAAGTCATGTATTTCCTACGTGCTTTAATGAACCCAGTGACAGCGTGAGATGCTGCAATCAGATATTCTTGCCCTTTTCTGTTGTGGCAACTCTCAAGCGTGTTTGATGGCGAGGGGAAAGGGAACAAAGCAGGTGGCTAATGGGCTGTTTTCTGTTTCAGTGGAGCATGACAGAGAGTTTCACCATCAGCGCTGCCACTACCGAGAGTTCAGGTTTGATCTCTCCAGAATCCCAGAGGGGGAAGCGGTGACGGCTGTCGAGTTCCGGATATACAAGGATTACATCCGCGAACGCTTCGACAATGAAACCTTCCAGATTAGCGTCTACCAGGTCCTCCAAGAGCACCCGGGAAGGTGAGTGACCCACAGGGAAAACCTGATGAGAGCACAAGCACAGTGTGTTCCTTCGGGGAGTTATGTCTAATATTGTTAGAAATACTGGTGCCATCAGCAAAAGCGCCTGGGTTTGGCATCAGGTGCGTACAATGAAATCTCAGCACGCAGCTGCCACGTGGGGTGACATGGGGAGAGGTCCCTGTGAGCCTCCACGTGCCCCAGGGAGCATCCCCAGCACTCTCACCCCTGTGAGCACTCAGTAGCTGAGGAGCCAACAAGCCTGACCATGTGCTAGTGCAGGAAAACATCATAAACTCAAAGTATTTCAAGATTCCTGGAAGTCCTCCCCGCTTCCTCCTGCTGCTTATGGATCCTGGAGTGACAAAACCAAATGCTTCCTCTGGAATTGTAGCTTAATTGCTGGCCTTTATTATCAAAGGCATTCGAGATCCCTAATTAACAAAGACAGATGACACCATGCTTTTTATACTGACTGATTGTTTTGCATGTGCAAAACTACAAGATGAGTTATTAAATCCATTCCAAGTAATTATTAATGTATGCCAAGCTCCCTGACAAATCCTCCGGGGAACTTGAATAAGAACATATGTTCAATATTCTCATCTGGTTTTAGTTCCAATTAATCAGCAATCCCAAACCATTTATCCAAGGCACTTAGTTTCATTTGCACAGATTTCTTTTACATACAAATCCTACCAAAAGTGAGATTGCATTTATTTACATGAAAAGTATTTACAGTCACATTCTAGTCAGAAGTTATTCTTTAGGACTACTAAATATGGGCTAATAATACTACAGTCCTAATTTAGGTTTATGAAAAGGGGAAAGCCCAAAAGGGTAAGAAAAAAGTGGAATCAGGACTCTGGCTTTATAGTTTTATAAGCACTAATAAAAATGCGGGGAAAAAATGAAATATGACAGGAAACTTTATCAATGTTTTTTTAAATGGTGAGGATTTCTACTGGCTTTGCTGTATGGTAAAAATATTTAACCACTGATGTGTTTTCTTCCACATCTGAAATTGTAGTTTTATAGCTTAAAACTCACAGTTCTCCTGGCATTTCTAACGACACAATTATTTGCAGGGTTTGGGGTCTGTGCTAAAATGAATCTGTTTTTATCAAACAGCCATAATTCGAACTATACATTTTAACCAGGTTTTCCTTAAAGGAGAAGGCAACAAGCCACAAGTATGCATAGGACCCATTAGATGTCCTGCTTACCATAAGCATTTCAGTTTATTCTCTTTTTCTTTTAAGCCCTTCCAGAAGTAGAAGCCTCCCTATGCTGTATTTCTTAAATAGGTTATTTAGGTACAAGCCTGCAGGAATAACTTTTCATTCTTGGGAAGAGCAGAAACAATACATATGTTGGCAGAAGAGAAGGCACTAACCAGTGTGTCAGGATATTAGGGAATGCCAGAAACCTGTTCTTGGAGTAAATGACCTTCCTCATCAGATGCCCGGGAAGTTCTTCCCCAGATCCTGATGAGTGATCCCCACTAGGAATCTTACTGACAGAGTCAGAATGATATTTAGTACCTTCATTTTACAATGGCACATCCACAGGTTGGTTACAACTCTGTTTAGAGAGAGTGGCAAGGTACCACTGAGGATAGTTGTGTGGAGCAGAAAGTGTTTCTGCAAACTGTCTCCTCCACAAATTCTTATTCCTAAAGGACAAAAAAAAATGTATGCAAAGTGCAGGCATGAACCACTGGCTGGAAGAGGTGAGGAATCTTGCTAATTATACAGATGTTCCAGCCACAAGATGAGATGCAATTTTACTGCATCATATTCACCACAGGAACACTATTTTTAATGAGCGTTCGTGCATATTCCCTTTTTGCATACATTTTGGCACAGGCTATGGCGAGTTTTGAACAGTATGTCCTGAAAAAATATTCCTGTTGGTTTGGATTGACCAAAGGTAAAAATATTGTCACTAACATTTGTAAAAATATTTGCTCTTTTTCTGCATTTTTCCACTGACATTTTCCACCCGGCTCTGTCACAGACCAGTCATCCAAGTCAGTGTGTCATTGGGCAAGTGGAGAAAGAAAACAAACTCTCTCCAATGTTGATCAAAAAACACCCATTCACTTTGATGCTTCCTTGGCTGTTTGTCTCATCCCGAGCCGGCTGGAAAGTCAGACCCATCTGACGTTGTTAGCAACAAGAGCAAAACAAAGCCAAACCCTCTCCCCCACGCAGGCAGGGAAACGTTTGCTCGCCTTTGGCTTTGTGGATCCCTCTCCCTGGAGCTCCACAGGTACAATGGCCAGCAGGAAACCAAACGGGTTCCCCTCTCTCTGTGCGCTTATGATGACATAAGAGCAGTGGGATTCCCCCAGGAGATTGCTGGAAATGCCCTTTGAGATTTGAAACATGTGGGATTCTCCAAGCCTGTGCTGCTCCTGTTGCAGTGGCCCAAGGCACAGCAGCTCCTGCCAGGCTGCCCAGGGGCAGCTCAACATCATGTCACACACAGCTGAGAGCAGGACACCTTCTAGAGCCACAGAACAGCACAGGGTGCAGCTGGAAAGCCCAGGCTGAGGCTGACTAGGGATAGTTTCCTTTGAGTGTGAAGAGACCTAGGGACATGCTGAAGGCTGGATTTTCAGTTAAACCACAGATGAGCCTCTAGTTTGAGGTGTGATGATGCCCTTGGTTCAAATAAACCATTGGTATGAGCAGTTCAATAGTTAATGACTTTACGAGTTCAGACAGGTTGGTATCTGACCATCAACATCTCTTGCCTGCACTTTGTTGTCAGGGTAAAATACAGGCATAGGTCTCTCCAGACTAACAGCTGCACTCCCAGCTGACTATTTCTGAAATCCTTTCCCTCAACACTACCAACATTTGGACAGAGGGTAGAAGCTCTCCCTCATCCACCTCGGTTGTGGGCAGACAGACACATAACAAGCCTGGCAGGAAAAATGAGAGCCCAGCCCTGCCCTTTGCAGCAGATGAGATACCACTCAGACTTAGACTAATAGAAATTATATCTCTGTCAGACTGAAGATATTATTCCAGGTGTTTGTAGGAAACCAGGCTAAATGATCAAATATTCTTTTTGGCCTTTCCAAATCTATGAATTCATTGCAAGGCAAGCTCTTCAAACTGGCAACATTTCCTTCATAAAAAGGCATGTACAGCATTCTTCAGGCACACAGCATCAGTTATTCACTTTAGGCAAACAAGTACATTCATGAACAAAAATGTTCACAATATCACAAACACTGTAAAAACAGTTGACGTTTTGACTAATATAACATGTCTCAAAGCTTTCGTGTGCATAGCTCAAAATCCAGTGACTCAGGTCCAACTTCTGTTTGGTATTTATGGCTCACTCACCCAAAAGCCTGGGAAAGTGCTTTGCAAAGCCAGGACTGGCTTTAGAAGGGTGCTGAGCAGCAGGACATCAGGTCCCTGTTGTGGTCACGAACCCTTTTAAGGGGAAGCTGAAGGTGACCATCGGGAGCCGGGTGCTGCTCAAGCCTCCGTCTCCTCCCTCCTGGAAAAGGAGGCCAAAGAAACAGATCCCAGTGCTAGGAAGCACACACCACAGGGCACAAGGTATTGAAGGTAATTTATCTTGAGCATCTATGCAGGGAACATGGCAAAATAAATCTTATGGATGTGAGCCTGAGAGAAATGAACTTTGGTACTTTTACACTGGAATCATGAAATAGTTTGTGAAGCACTTTGCAAAAGAGATATCCATTACTCTCAGAGCCTCCACCTCTGTAAGCAATGGCCAAAGCAAGAATTTCAAAGGGATTTAAGTGCAGAAGAGACACACAGATATGCAGTGGGATTTCTAACAGCAGCTAAGCAGCCTGGATATGTAACTCCTACTGTAGTTGGTAGGAACCCTCAATATTTTCCAAAAGTACCCATGTAGTTCTGGGGCAGATTGTTAATCAAGGCATCACCCTCAACTTATTAACCTGAAGCTGCAGAAAACATGCAGACTGTATAGCTGCCCTCAACATCAGAGCTCGATTCTGCCCTTCTGTCTGCACCTTCAGAAGCTGAAATACCTCATCCCAGAGTTGCATCTCCTATTTCATTGGACCCAGCACTCGAACTGCAGAGTGAATCCCAACCCCTTTGAAGTCGATGGGAGTTTTGTTACTGGAAAGAATAAAACCAGGTACTTGACCAGCCTTTAGTAATTGAAATGTAGTTGTTACACGTTCACTTTGTGGCTATTATGGATTTCACAGGCTTCAAAGGCAGTGAATGATTTGAATGCTCATGTTACCAGCCCTGCAGAAAAATCAGATCTCCCATGATGCATTCCTGGGTTTGACTTGCAGCTGGAATGCTTTAGCTTGTGCTTCAAACTACACCACTGCTGCACCCAGATCAAACCTAAGCCCCTCTCCAGACCCCTTTTCCCGTTCATTGGAGTCTGTTTGCATGTTGTGGGTTGAAATGTGTAATTCTAGTAACTAAGAAAGGCTTAGGCCCACCCAACCCGTGAAGCAGATGTGCCTCTTTTTTGGAGCTTTTACAAGTACCAGCGTGATTGTTCTAGGGATGGTGCAGTACAGAAGGGAAGAGTTTGTTTTAATGATGTGCCCCAGCAGCATGACAGTACCTGCAACAGCATCTAGGAAGGTACTGACAATAGCTTTGATTATTTTTTTTTGTAACTTATAGATAAGTCAGTTGATAACTGTATTCATTTATCAGCAAGTAGCAAGGGAACTTCAGCATGGAAACCCTGTAGCTCTCCAAGAGCAGAGCTGGATCTAGTTATCTCCTTCAGACCATTCCTAAAAGCCACTGCAGCCTGCAAAACTTCTGACAAATCTTGAACTTGCTAAGCAAGGCACAGCTCTTCACAGGCACTTGAGTAGCTGCAGGAGGCATTTTGCATACCCCAGTGGGTTCTTGCTCAGCTAAGTGATGCACTAATGAACAGTGACTCAATGCTGAACAGAAACAGCTTTATATGAAGCGTCAGAGATATGTGTGTAACCTCAGTTCTCTCAGCACTGTTTTAACAAGAGGCTTCATGTTTAGGATATGTGTTGCTTCTCAGTAACAAACTCCCATTGCCACTTTTAATCAGCCTTTGAGACGTAGATCCTACCCTTCTCAAACACTGCGTAGCAAAGGCAACATAGCTACCAGAAACACACAGAATTAAGAATCTGCTGAAATTTTAAAGTTAATTTATTTCTTCCCTAGATTCAACAGAATTTATACAGATCTGTTTCACTGCCAGTACAGTCAGCTTTCAGACCAGTCCTTGGAAACCACCTCCAGCAAACTGTATTCCTACTGTGGACATCCCTTCACCCCACAGAGCCCCCGTGGGCACAGAGAGGGCTTTTATCAGTGGGGAAGGAGCGGGAAGGATAAGCAGGGGATCCCAGGCACGGGGAAGGGAAGGTGTGGGAGGAGGGCTTGCATCAGGTCTGTGTACAGAGGGTGTTGCAAACGTGCCAGGGAGAGGCCCAGGGAGATCCTGGGGCCCTCTCAAAGTAGGAAAGTCTGAAAAATATTTTCCTAAGCTTGTCTTTGTACAGCTGCAGCTGACTTTAAGCAATGACACCAAGCAAACTGAAATCTGGACACTGCAGGTTTTTAATCCAAACAGATGTCTTCTAACCCTCCCAAGATGCCCTCTCTGCCTTCTCCTCCCTCCACCTGCTCAAACCTGGTCATGAATTGCCTAACTCCCCATGCCTAACTCTGTCCTTGGGCTGCCTGTTGGAAAACTTGCACCATGCCTGTGACCTAAACAGCCCCTCTAGGGTTAGAATACCCAGCAAGAGGACAGGATTATGCTCCTGGCTTAGAGGCTGTGGTTTGCATGCTGAATCAATAAGACATTCAACACATCCATGCCTCAAGTGTTTCCCACTTTAAAACAGAAGCAGGAGGGTTGACTGTCTATTTGTAAAGCTGTTCAAAATCTATTGCAAGGTGTCACTGTGGTTATTGTTTAAAAAACTGTTATATCTATAATTCCTCAAACTATCAGGTAGGGATTCAAGCAGCACAGCTACTGGACAGCCTCAGTGTGCTCTTTGGGCTGGTGGATTACCTGACACACGCACGGGACTGCAGGACCTGTTGGCAGTGGCCCTGGCCTGGCTGCTGCCAGGACATGGCCAGGTGAGCCAGGACTCCAAAGATGCTCCCAACCCAGAGTGCTGGCATGTCACAGAAATCACCTTGTCTTGCAGTGCAATGAAAATTGCTGAGTCGCCTTTGCTGCTGCTGCCTGTCCTCCTTCTCATTTATTTTTATCCCACTTGTAAGTGCTCATTAGTATTTACTACCACTTGTCAACTGGCAGCTTAAAATAACAGGGCTGATGAGGGGGATGGGGAAAGCGAGTGAAGAAAACAGACACTGAAGCAGGGACTATTTGGCAAGAGAACTGTCCTAAAGCAGTGTAGACTTCACAGCACTATAGCCTATAAATACAGTTTCATCTCCTGTTCTCTTGCTATTGCATAATTGCCAACTCTCATGTTTTCACTGAGTCTCTCTTCCTAGTCCGTGTTCTCCTCGTGCCTCAAATCATCAAGGCAGGTGATTAAGGGAGATGCTGCACTTCTCATCTCCGGATATGTTTCTAGTGTTTATGGCTTCAAACCAAAAAGCATCCTAGAGATTGAAAAAATACCCCAACAAAAAGACAAAGAGCCCATACATACTATTTTCATGAAGCTTCATGGTTGTTAATCTCTTATTTTACTGTGTTGCAACATGGTAACTCTTCCTTACTATTTCCTTCCAGGATACTCTACTTGTCTTTTCTGTATTTTGTCTTCCCTTATTTCTCCCCTCATCCTCACTTCTTCCAGTCCTTTTCCCTTTCACTAAACACCTGTGATCTCTTTTCTTAACTGCATTCCTGCCACCAGCCCTCTACAGCCCTTTGGCAGCTCCAGCCCTTCCACCTCTATAACTCCAGCTGCTTTCCAGACACGATCTCACATGCATCCTGCCCAGCCACCCTCACTTTGCAATGCTTGTTACTTACTCACCCTTGAGTCCAGAAAACAAGTTCACTAAGGAAGTTTCAGAGACCACACAGGAGTTATATGACCTGTAGACAAATTTTTGGGAGTGCTTTCTAATGGGAGATGACTCTCTTTTCTGGCATCCGCTGCCAGACACTACCAAAGCCATCAGTAGACAAGTGCCAACCTCCTGTCCTCATCTCAGACTCCACTGACAGCCTGATGCTTGAGAAAACTGAGCTGAAAGCCCCGTGTTTTATCATTGCTAAAAGCTCTGACACTCCCGCTGATGTCACTACTTTGAACGCTGGGCCATTTTGATGTGGTCTCAACAAAACATACTTGTGGTCTGGATCCAGACTTCATAATTTGTGTAACTCTAATCTAGGCATTAACATTTCCATGTCCCAGCTTAATTTGCTGTAAAAGGAGTATCATGTGCCTTTCCTATCCCTCGCTCCGGTAAAAGGCTCGGTACAGTTTCTTACGTGCACTGAAGTTCTTAAACGAAAGGACTGAACGCAGGGCCAAGGAATCAAAGGGCTTTTCTGCCTCCTTGTTGCAGAGCCATTATTCACATTGCTCCAAGAACACTCTATGAGTACAGTTGGTAGGTAGGGTACCAGAGTGAGATGTGTACTAGAAACTTTTTCCCTCTGTGCTTAGACCTTTATCTGAAAGCTAAAACCCAAACCAGCCACATGAGTTAGACTTAACTAGCACTATCTCCTATGACAAGTCATTAGATGTGAGCCCTCAGAGCACATATTGTTTAAGTCTAAGCATAATAACATTTCTTTGCTTTGTTTACCATGTCTTGTCCAACAATGATCTCTCAAGGGCTTGCTGTCTATGAGCTGGTGATTTAACGCTGTTTGCCCTGTCTTTGGAGAGCAGGGCTTTCCACTTAAAGGGAGGCTGTTCTTTTTAAAAGAACAAGAGGTTTCTTTTCATTGGAACAGGAGTCAGTCTCAGGAGCCTCTGCTTGCAACACCAGTCAGGTTTTGCATCCCATCCCTGGCCACTGCTGGTGGGCCAGAGTGGAAAGTGCTAATCCAGGAGTGCTTGAACTTCTCCAAAGAGCATCTGACCTGGGGCTTTTTTGGGGTCCAAATGTTCCAAGTGTGTGTGTGGGAAGGACATTTCCCTTTAGTGGGTCCCTTTGATCTCTCTCACTTCAGGCTTCCCCTCCAGGCCTATTGTTTGCACATTGCTGTAACTACAGGAAAACAAATGCATTATACAATTTCCCAGACTGACTCACCGTGGTACTTGATGCCTCATGTTGTCTGGTTACCCCGATTGCATCATGTCAGCATGGGAAGCTTAAAGGCTGGGTTTTCTGAGTAATAATACTGCAGTTGAGCAGTAGCTAAAACCAAAAAAACTATCATTATTGCTAGTATCATCAACCTGCAAACTACAAGGGGGAAAACCAAGCAAGCCAAGTCCCTATGAACCAAACCTTGTGTGAATCATGACTTCCAGTTGGGGGCCATGCTTAAATAGTGCAGTACGTGAATATAAAAACTCTTTACTTCTGGAAACTTGGCCTCAGCCATTGCAATGGGTCAGTCCATAGTACTCCCTCATCCCTGGCTCCTCTGGGATGTGTGTTGTTCAGTGTGTTGTAAACAGGGAAGGGTGGGAGATGTCCACACTGCTGTGTCATGTGCTGTGGGAACAGGGCCATTGCTCCTGGGTGGGGATGAAACCCCAGGAAATTTGTCCCCCTGTTGAAATTCAAGCATCTTGCACTCCTGTAACTAATGTGTCTATGGAGAGAGGGGGTTATCCGTATTATTTAACTTCAGTTTTCCTAAGGGCACCCAGCAAAGCTGACTGAGCTCTGAAGAGCAGCTCCCACCACCTGCACTGAGCTTCTCCATCGCTGCACCACAGCCCCTTCCTGAGCCATCCACCTGGGCTGCCCAAACACTCCCCACAGGATCCCCTTTTGGTAGCAAGGAAGTGTTTCAGCAAGTTCAAGACTTTGCTTAAAAGAAAGCACTGATTGCACCCTGAGCAGCACTGGCTGGATCTGCACATTCAGCCGTGTGGTATCCAAAGGGATCCTGCTTTAGGGAGGAAACTCAGAGTCCTCCTCTTACACACCCCGGGCCATATGCTCAGGTGCTCTGCAGGAACCAATTTCAGAAATTTAACTTCATTTAAGCCATCACGGAGTCAGAAGCAGTGACACCCATTAGCTCACAGAGGAAATGCATCATCTCTTATATTCTCTGGCTCACAAAGGTTGAAAGCAAAGCTAGACAGTAAAAGCATTGCAAAAACCCCTCCATTTCTGCTTTGTGTTGGACAAAAGCCTCTAATTTCTTGGTATCTCACAGGGAAAAGAATCACTAAAAGCTATGCCTCAAATACTTCTCAGATTCATTTCTGATCACTTGATATTCCATGTAAAGAAGAGGCACTGTATACTAAGCTAAATATATATATTTGCACTGACAAATCTGTAGTGACAAAATTCATAAGGCTTTCTTTAAGCTTTGAGGGCATGATTAAAGGGTTTTCCAAGGTTGGTTCTTCATTCAAAAGGATATAATTACGCTTTAACAAGTTACCATGTTTGTGCACTGTAGGTACAAAAGCAGCTCTTACAGGGCTTGTCTAGACACTTCCACCCTGTGCCTTTGTTCTTCTTGTAAACTCTTTTTATGAAGGAACTGCACCACTATCCATTTTTTTCATCCAAGTTTTATCTCTCTTGATTTCTGATAACACATTCCTTCCCTTACAGAACCTGTCTTTTTCTAGTTTTCATTTTTCGAAAATTTGCCAGGAAACATTTTGTAAATCCAAATTGATTTCACCCCTCAAATGCATGGAATCCTCTCTAATGCAGATCTTTCTTATTTTCTGGTATTAATTCTTTACCTGGAGTAACTGAACAGTGATCTTTAAAAAAAATAAGCCATGAATTGAAAGAAAGTTGTGACCCACAGCAGTGCAGCAGAGTCTCAATCAGTTATCTGTAACCTCAGACAAACAAATTTAAAAAACCATTACATATGTTAATATATGCACACCAGTGTTCCAGCTGGCTTGCACCGGTGCTACAATTATGCATAAAAGTCAGGAAATTATGTGTGGAAAGGCTAATGAGCAGCATTGTCTGCCCAATTACCAGGTTTACATATGCAAACAGTAATTTTGCAGATCTGTGCCTGGCAAGCCTTTTTTCTGAAGCTGCATCAGGAGCTCTAAGGTTAACTGTAACAGCAAAGTAACCCAAAACCACCTCAAATCTGCTTCAGGCCATCCTCCCTTTCCTGAAGAGAAGAGAAGCTTCATCTGAGGGGAAGATACACTGAAAGGCTGACCCAGGACACTGCCTAAAGAGACTCCAGTGGAAAGCCTGGCTAAATGGGAATTATGCTTCTTTTTTTTCAGGGATTCAGATTTGTTCCTGCTCGACTCTCGAACGATCTGGGCTGCAGAGGAAGGGTGGCTGGTGTTTGACATTACTGCAACCAGCAATCACTGGGTGGTGAATCCCCAACACAACCTTGGCCTGCAGCTCTCCGTGGAAGGCACTGATGGTGAGTGTCAGACATCAGACACCAACTGCAATCAGTGAGCCTCTGTCTCAGGTACCTGAGTCCCAGCCAGGGGAAGCCCTAAGCATTCATCACTCTTTCCTCTGAACAGGATTTCTTAAGCATGTTTTTCCTGAATTTGCCTAAGGTGGAAATAGTAGTAGTATTAAAAAAATAGCCCCTAGACATATTTGAGGTCAAGGATGTACTCAGATGCTGTAACAGATTGGTGACCTGCCTGCAGTAATTCCAGTATTAGCTGTGTACACATCCCCATCAAGGTAAGAATATGCTGCTGGCTAATTTGCAGGTAGTGCAATCCAGTCAAGGAGAGAGGAATAAACTTTGCTATGTGCAAGAAGACACAACTCAGTGATGTAGAAGGCTGCTGTCAGTTGGCACAGAAGGCCTCTCAAATTCAGAAGACAGCTAGGAACTGTTTTAATTTCCTTTGCGGCAGCAGAACTTACTGGTAAAGTCATGCATGGTCTGGATTCCAAGGTCTGCAGTACATGGTACAAATCTGTGAAGTTTGGGAATGAGTGGGAAGACCTGGTTCTGAAATATCTCCAGAAAGGATGTGTTTAGAGTCAGCTGTGGAGTTTTCCTAATCAGGTCTTAACTAAAAAGTCATGCTGCTTTGTCTTAACATTAAGATCCCTCATGCTCACTTGGAGGCTTGTGCAAGGAAACCAAAGTATCCTGAATCTTCCTGGGGGTTCCCAGGACCTGGGACCACCTGGAACTGCCTGGCTGCCCCACAGGAATGGTTAAGCAAAAACCAGCTCAAAATTATAAATACTCCAGATGTAGTTATCTAAGGACATAATTTCATTCTCCGCACACTGTGTCTATGATATCACTTGCTCTTGGCTTTTATGCAACACTCTGCATGTTTCCAGTAAGTAGCATTTTGCATAAAGACTGTGCAAAGTAGTTTTGAAACAGGCAACCTACAGAGAGTCATTTACATGGCAGGGTGATTTAACTCATGTGAGACCTGCACAGAGAAGTGCACAGGGTTTGTTTTAACCTGCCCTTTCTGAGTGATCAGTGAACGCAGAAACCCAAACACAAAGAAGGAGCCTCACCATGGAAGTTAGTGGTCCCCACCCTAAAGACATCTTTGTATAAAGAGTCAAATTCAACCTGATTTACAAGTTAATCTTAACTCTTAAAGTTAGAACAGTAAAGCAAAATGACAGCCAAGTTTAACCCCTTTTCAAACACTTTGCAAAGTAACTTGCTGCTTTCTCCAAACAGATTAACAAAATACTTTAATCAGCCTGTCATTAAAAATTAGAAAATCCAACTGCAGTGTTCAGTAAGTAAATACAGAGATACAGGACCCAATTGTCTGCTTGTCTTCTGTAACTAATTTCCTTGGCAGCACACCTTTGCACTCACATTTCTCTTCCATACACATGAATTTTTCTTTCTATTTTGAATGGCAAGGACATGTCCTTCCTTGCTCCCCAAGTTTCCTTTTGGATTTAGACCAATTGTGTGCACTAACAAAAAAGCTGCTTTTACACCTGGACTTCATATGAAAATCATATGCTGCAAACACAGCAGGATTTTGATGCAACACTATATGCTTGGGCAATCCCCAAGGCTTTAAATGAATTAGAAAAACAAAACACAACCAAACCCAACTTTTCTTCATATCTGTTTTTACAGATAGAGTTCTGTAATCATGAAGCAAATACAAAAATACAAAATACAAAAAAACCCCTGACATCACAAGCACTGTCCAGATGAACTGATACAAAATAAGCAAATTTAACTGATCTTTGTATTTCTTTATAACCTTGCCAAATAAGTCTACCAACGTGTATAATAAGGATAGAATCAAAGAAGTTTTGTTTATTCCTGAGACCAGGGAACAGCTACAGCAGAAGAAAAGCTTGAGTGACTCAGTAGCCTTCAGCCCAGCAACCAAAGGGCCCCTCTCAGCAGCAGCACATGGGTTGGGTTTACTTGGTTTGGTACTTAAGATCCCATTTTTGACACTAGTAAAAAATCACCTCCAGAAGAGCACAGCTATTGCTTTTGTGGGACAAGTTTTTCATTGTCTAATGGTGATTACACACATGTCCTTGTGTTTAACCTTGCTTTCTGAGTGGGTAGGAAAGGTAGAAAGAGCATTTTCCCCAACTCAATGAAAAAGAAATATACTACTTCACAAACAGAGCATTACCTTTTTTTCCCCTAAGGCAACACTGCCACCATACTGGCCTTGAACGTGATGTGTTGGTGTTACACTGGTATTTTACTGGTCAAGTGACACTGATTGCTGCTCTAGTGCAATTCCATTAAACATCAGGATGAAGCTGGGTCCCCTCATGCATACTGCTGCTCTATTCAGAGACATGGGAAAGGTAAAATAATTTACACTGGAAAAGCCACAGCTGTGGGCTAGTTTAAACAGCTTTGGGAAGCAGAAAGGCTCATTTGAAGGGGCAGCATTCAGTGAACTCTAATGCCTGCAGGTGAGCTTGTTTTCAGGAAATAAGGCTCAAATCTGGCAAAGCCTGAGCACAAGTGGAACTACTTATATATTTAACATTGGCTGCTTGCTTAAGCACTTTGTGGGCTCAGCCACAAATGTTTAAAATGAAAACTATTTGGACAAGTTTCCAGAAAGAAGCTTAAGCAGAAGGTGAAGGAGTTGTTGATGTGTCCACATATAATTCTACGGCCAGGAGTTTCTGTATTTTCTCTTTTCACCCAAGCTCTCAGATTAGTTTTCCCATATCTTGCTTGTGAGGCCTGGTCATGCCAGGCAGTTTTCCTGCTGCCAGGGTCCTATTAAACACCTCTTGATCCAGCCCTCTTCACAAATCCCATCTACTGATCTTGGTTTTAGAAAAACCTAAAATGGGCTGCAGTCAAGGCCGGTCCATTCTTGGCCTTGAGCTTTGACTAGAGCTCCCTTTTCTGGGTCTGTCATATTTACCAATCTTTTGGACAGATCCAAGAGCAAAAAACAAAAACAGTGCCATAAAGACAATAATTTATAAGCCTTGACATTTACTTTACTCATCTTAAAAAGAGCAGCTATAGAATATCACCGAGAAATATTTTAGGTTACCTGCTTCTTTTCACACATTAATCAGAAACTGGCAGAGTAAGGATATTTCTGTCAGTGGACTGAGAGCCTCTTTCCTGCTCTCCCCAGCCAGGCTGCCTTGCAGGGCTTCTCCAGGAAAGTGTCAGCTGTCCTTTGGCACATTTGATTTGTGGCTGACAAGGCCCAGCTCTGTCCTTAGCAGAGGATCACAAAAGCCATTAACATAACTTGGACTTAGCAGCAGCACTCAGTAGCTTGGAACAGAATAATCCTGGATATCGTCCCTGCATTTCACAGCAGCACCCAGACATCCTTTGGAGGCAACAGGGGGAAATATTAAATTTCCCACTGCCACCCTCTCCTTGCCTTTTTTGTAAATAATGAATTCTACAGAGAAACCACCTAATTGTCTTTTACCAAAAATCAAATTATTTTAAAGCCCAAGATGAAGGACACAGGGATGGTTACCAGCAGTTTTGCAACAAAGCAATCAGATATGGTAGTGCCAAGATGCAGCAATAAGCAAAATGTCTCTAAACATTTGATTTTTTTCAACTAAGGTATATCTGGAACTCTGTCAGCATTCCATACAAGGCATTTTTATTTTAAGTTAATAACCTTCCAGTGGGAATTTAGTGTTCCTATGGGCTGAGTTTTATGGCTCCTTTTATAGGATCACTTCAAATTATAGGTTGGTGAACTTAAAGAAACCTCTCTAAAGAATGCAGGAAAAGTTAATGCTAAGCGGATTTAGGGTAAAATAATTATATATAGGGCTATTTTATGTAACTTTTACACGCAGATATAAAATGAAGTTTAGCTGTGCTGAGCTGCTCTCGTCAGAAGCAGCTTTGCCGTTTAAGTCCAGGTCCTTGGTGGATCAATGCCCACAGGAATCACCCTTAGCAGCCAGCAGCTCTCCTCCTTGTTATCCTGACCGTGCTGGAAAAGCTGCTGCAGCCCCTCTTATCAGTCTGTTCTGCTTCAAGGGCAAAGCATCAACCCCAAGCTGGCGGGTCTCATCGGAAGGCACGGCCCTCAGAACAAGCAGCCCTTCACTGTTGCCTTCTTCAAAGCCACCGAGGTCCATCTCCGCAGCATTCGCTCCACGGGAGGGAAGCAGAGGAGCCAGAATCGATCCAAAACACCAAAGAACCAGGAAGCTTTCCGGGTGTCAAACATTGCAGGTATGCTGTGGGTTGCTGGGTCTGTGTTTCTGGGTGTGGGATAACGTGGGAACAGTTTCTCCCACGATGTCTGCTTGTTGTCTCTTTGGTCCACCACTGGTGTTCAGTTGTTGGTTTGAAACTACGTGGGATTAGGGATTATTTCAAAAAAGTTAGAAAAAGAATGTTTCGTTGGTGCAACGTTAAATTGAGGGATTTCTTAATCCAAATGAAAAAAACCCCACCTAACCAGAAGAACTCTGTTGCTCCCACATGAAATAAATTCTCATTTTGAAATAGAAGATAATTACATTAAAGAAATGAGTAAGTCATGAAAACAATATTTCAATGGGTCTGAATCCAAAGGCTGTCCATATTCAGAGTTTATGATTTTAAGTTTAGCCCCCAAAGAGTGTAGAAGTCCCAAAAGTCTTGCATAGAAGAGGAAAACCTATTCTTTCTTAGGATAACCACAGCTATTCTGGGGGGAGCTCTGCTTCCTAATATGGAAGAAAACTCCATCAGGCATTTGAAATAGAAACGTGGCTTAATTATGTGATACCTCAGAGTAACAGGCCCTTGGTGATGGTCCCAGCAGGAGCCACAGCACAGCCACTGCAGAGGCAGCAGCAAATTCCAGCTCTGTTTCTGTGAGAGCCTCACTGAATGGAAGGACAGCTTGTGGGAGGCAGGAAGAAAAGGAAAACACAGCTTCCAACAACAGGAATTGAAGTCATATTTTTATAGAATCACAGAATCATTAAGATTGGAAAAGACCTCCAAGATCATCGAGTCCAACCTTTGACCCATCACCACCTCACAACTAGACCATGGCACTAAGTGCCAAATTCCTCCAGGGATGGTGACTCCACCACATCCCCAGGCATCCTGTTCCAACGCCTGACAAGCCTTTCCATGAAAAAACTCTGCTCAAGCCATTCTTTGTGGTACTTCCACTTGGATCTCCAGCTCAGGCTACATGTCCAGGATGGGCACACGGTTTCAAAACTGCATGAGGAGTTATGGTTGTTCAGTTCCATGATTCAGATTTTATTCATTGGTTCATCATTATCAGCCATTACGAGGAGTCTGCAGTCTGGATCCAGCTGCACTGGTCAGAAAAGCAGATTCTACACTACTTTAATGTCCCATGTTGCTTTTTTAGACCTGAAGGTGCAACTATCAGCAGTGATTCAAAGACAGGAATTTAGAAAATAGGTAAAGGGTGCCTTTCCCTATCACTCTTTTCATTGATTGTCCTTCTGTGTCGTGGACTATAATCAGAGAGATCTGTGTGTTGCTACTAGGAGGTCAGGGGAAAAAAATAAAAAGGAAAAAGAAAATAGCTATTTTCCCTGACCTTTTCTGGCTTTGCACAAGAAGGGTATTTCATATGTGGTAAACGCTGCCATTATTTTATGACTAAAATTGAAATGGTTAAAAAGGCGCCCCATGTGCAAGAGCTGAGCAGCAATGCCTCACTCCCTGCTGGGGGCTGTGGGTGCTGGGGCAGCCCAAGCTCATGGCCACCCATTCTCCCCATGCAGAGAACAGCAGCAGTGACCAGAGACAGGCCTGCAAGAAGCACGAGCTCTACGTCAGCTTCAGGGACCTGGGGTGGCAGGTAAGGGCTGTGTGTCACTGAGGTGCCTTTGCACATCACTTATCCAGCTGAGTAGTGAGATCAAGCCAATAACTGGATTTTTTTTTATAATTCTCAGGGCGAAAAAATTGTATATTGCCTTTAGCACGCTCAAGTGCTTCTGCTAAGTTGGGTATACAAATATTTAGCATGAGGTTGGCTGGAAACTCAACACCCTTAGGTCTTTTTGACAAACTGTGGCCCTGGCATTGCTGAAGGCTGTCCTTTTTCAGTTACCTGTTCTTTTAGACCTGGTTAAAAACATTTTCCTTTCTGAAAGCTTGTATCTGTGTTGTGGTGCTGGGTGAAGTGACCCTTGTGGAAAGCCAGGAGGATACTGATGAATGGATAAACGACTAAACCCAGATGTTCAGCTACAATATGGGCACATTTGCAAAGTAGAATGTGTCCCTCCAGGAAAAGCAGCTGCTTTAGAGGGCTATAAGAGAGCACTAAAAAGGCCAGTGTGCCAGATATTTATTTTGCAGGCCACTGCAACTGTACATGGATGTCTGAATGGATAGGTTTATGTGCTGGTTGGCTTTTTGTTTCACTGCTCAATATTTCTGTCTTTCTCCACAATCTAATGGCTTCAATTTACTCAAGGACTGGATCATCGCTCCGGAGGGCTACGCTGCCTATTACTGTGAAGGAGAATGTGCTTTCCCGTTGAATTCATACATGAATGCTACAAACCATGCCATTGTACAGACACTGGTAGGTGCACTGTAGCTCCTGGTACAGGGGTATATCTGATAGGTGCTGTTCAGAAAGAAGTTTATACACAAAAGAGGCTCCAAGACCTAAGAAGGAAGGTCTGCATTAGGTCATACGGTGCCTGCAGAATCTGCTCAACATGTCTGGCCAAGTGGCCTGAATTAATAGTTGGCTGGAAATTACTCTGCCTTTGCTTGCAAGCATTGACATGCTCTCTCTAGTTTGAAAGAGCCCTATGATAGGCATCATGATGGGGGTTTAGTCCCACTGCATGGAAATGAAAGAGCAAGATGTGAGACCCACTATCAGCATGCCTTGAAAGAGCTCTGTAAGGATCCACTGAATGTGGATTTGGGGGCAGACTGAGGAAGGGGTCAGTGAATCCCAAAGTTACATGCACAGAGCAGCTGGGCTGTGTATTTACTTTATGAAGTTGTGCAAAGTTGTCCAGATGGGAGCCCTAAGCTCATGACACAGCACCTGTGTTTTGGGAAACTGTTGGCTGGGGCTACCCAGCCCAGCTGTGTCACCAAAGCCACTGCACCCCCAGCTGACTTGCCTGCCTGGACACCTTCCCTACCCAGCTGGGCTCCAGGACCTCTGCACACATCTGCAGGGCACAAGGAGGCTCACTGCACCTTCTCATCGATATCCCATGTCCTGTGCACATCTAAAGACAACATTGCAAAAAATGTTAGGGAAACTAGAAGCAACTGTTTCCAAGGGATGAAATATCTGCATGTTTTTCTCCTGGTAGATTGCCTGTATTTGCCTTTTCCCCCCTTCTCCTTGGAGGTCCCACAGCTTGGAGTACAGGGGACCTGGATCCCTTGGCCCCTGCTGAGTCTTGGTGCTGCTGGGCACAGGGACAGGGTCCCCTGTCCAGGGCTGAAAGGATTGTTAACAAAACCTCACCCACACGTCCCACAGAGTTTATCGTAACTAGTACCCGCTGCAGAACCCTGACTGCTCTGACAAATGGGAGTTTTCTAATGAAAACCTGCCTCACTGAAAGATTTCCAGCTAGATCAGCCTTGGGCGCGCGCGTCAGCCTCCACACAGGCAGGGGACATCTCGAGATGTTCGTATACAAAACCAGGTGTTCCAGACGTGTCCGAGTGAGGGGGTGGGACAGACAGAAGGTTTTCTGGGAAAGAAAAACCTGGGGGAGGAGAGGGGAGAAGTGAATCCTAACATGCCTCTACTTTCATTCCCCAGGTTCACTTTATAAACCCAGAGACTGTGCCGAAACCCTGCTGTGCTCCTACACAACTCAATGCCATCTCAGTGCTCTACTTTGATGACAGCTCCAATGTTATCTTAAAAAAATACAGGAACATGGTGGTACGAGCATGTGGCTGTCATTAGACTTGTAGGAAAGAAAAAGAGGAAAGAAAAAAGTTATTTGTAAAGAGTGGGTTTGTATGGCTATGTGGGGGAGGGGAAAATTTTAGCGCTCCAGCCATGGGTTTAAAAAAATCCCAAACAGTTTTTAGGACCAGGCCTCTGAAAGATCAGACAATGGAACAGTTTCTGGATCTAAAGTGGCATTTGAACACATTTTGTTTTAGTTTATTGCAGACAATGAGCTTGTAAACTGAAACAAGCCAGAGAAACTGTTTAAAACCTAATCTGCCTACAAAATTGGCTCCTACAATACATACTTTTGCAGATGAGTCTTTCTGAAGATTGCAAACTCACCAGTGTTGATTGTGAGTTAAACAGTAATAATCTGAGGTGAGACTGTGCTGTGACTAATAAGTGTGTGTAGTTCCTGTAACACAGTTTGCAATAAAATAACTGAACAAAATATACCTGGAGTGAACAGGTATTTTGTTAGAGAGTTATTACTTCCATCCCTCTGCTTCAATTTCATTAGCAAAACCAAAGATAATTACGTGCAACTTCCAGTTCTAAAATACAGTAGCAAAAGCTGGATGTGGATTTACACAAATTCAAAGCACAGACCAGGCTAAGAAAATAATAATTAATTGGCAAGCAAAAGAACTGAAGGAAATACTTCCAAAGAGCAAGACTTCTGGGGCATACTTTTATTATCAACAGGGAAGGAAATTTCCTCTTGCAACCAGAAAGTATTTGAATTTGCTATAAATTTGTAACACAAAGCAGCAAAATGCTGAGAAACAGAGATTAACCTAATTTTTAGCTGGGGTATCCTAAGCAGTTATGGAGCTGTGTACTCCAGCTAAAGATCCCACTGCTGTTTGGAAAATGTCCATTGACTTCACTGACGGAACAAGTTCCAACACTTTTGGGAGAACATGGAGGCTCAAGTGCAGAAGGTGCTGTAAGCTGGGACATACACCCAGTACCACACAGACTAGAATCAAGCTGGGAAACCTTCCTTCCCAGGGGCAGTGCTTCTGATAAACCCTCTGCTCTGTTGGCTTCTCCTCAAAAAAACCCCACAAAAAAAGTCCCTTTCAAGAGCCCCCAAAAAGCTGAAACCAGAAGCAAGAAAATGTCCCCTTAAGGCTTTTGTTTTTCCTTCTTTAAAAGTCACAGGTTACACAAACATCACACTTAAGTAATTAAAACTCTATTAAAGTTTTTGCAAAGAAGAATACAAAGTTGCAGCAACCAATCACAAACCAATTCCCCACTTTGGCATGTGCTGGTTACCAGAGGAGGACTGGCATAAATTTCACCATGGGGATAAAAAGAAAATTCTGCCCAATAAAACAACAGGTCCACAGCACACCCAGCTCTAAATCTCCAAACTTCAAAAACCTAAACCTCCAACAGATGGGCCCAGGACATAATAAATCCCTGGAGATGGGTCTCTGCTCAGCAATGTAGCTGCAGTGGGAACTTGGCTCCGTATTTTTTGCCTTAGAGGAGAGTTAGAGAAAGAAGATAAATGAACACAACCACCCCATTCGGGACATCACTCACTGCTCTTCTCCCTTTAAGTCACAGATCAAATCCAGACCAGATGCCTCACTTTAAAAAGAATAAGCAAAGGAAGTAAAAAAAACCTTACTGTCTATGAAATAAATTGGAAACTTGCTTATGATGGTCTAATTCTAATCTCATCTAAGTCAATTGGTGTTTTCCCAGCAGTTTTCTCAGTAGCAGGGTTAGGCTGATGGGAAAGTGGAAGTCCATCCACGACGTCGGTAGGTTTTGGAGCGGGGCCTTGGGGAGCAGTTGCTACATTGGCAGCTGTGCCTGGCATCCAACCCGGGCAACTCCAACCTCTGCAGGACCAGCCTGGCTGCAGCAGGCACGTTCCACCGGCAGGACTCCTGTAAACTACCCAAGGTGACACCTTGGCCAAAGAGTTACAGACAGCCCCACGGCAGGACAACAGCTGAAGCCAAAAGACCGTCTCTCCTGGAGCCTGCAGACGTGACCATGTCCTGATAAACAGCCAAAACTGCCCTCAGTGCATCACTTATTTAGGCTGAGGAATTGAAATCACAGCGATGGGAAGCGTCTTTTGACTTTGCATACGTATATACACCAGTGCTTCTGTAAACCTCCTAAAGGAAGTGAAGGTGCTGCCTGGAAAGTGAAAAGCTGATCATGCCTAAACTTCCACTATTTAGTAGTCAAGGATTAGTTGTTTCTTTTGGGTGTTTCAGTGTTGGTGGTCACTGTGTTGGTGTATTGCATTTTTAACTTGGACCACAGTATCTTGCTGTATAGGATTCATATATTAAATATTATGTGGGGATTGTTTCTGTTTTGGTTTTTTTGTTGTTGTTTTTAAACATAATAACAAGATTTCTGTTGCTAGGCTCAACATCAGCTTCACTGTTTGTACATTTTTATGTAAATAGTTGTCACAGGCAGAAGAAGAATTATTTATTTCCATCTCTAATTCCTTTTCAATCACATCCAGGAAAGATGATTCTCGGTTCCTAAACACATTTGTTTCCTTATTTAAGAAGATATTTATTAACAGTTGGCAAAAATGCATACACATTTCTGGTTCTTTTCATAGAGCAGTTGTCAGAAGCCTTTTTGTACAAACTAGTAAAATAAATCATTGCAACTTTACAAAAGATATCCCAACGACATTGTGTATCTGTGTGGTTATTCTCCTGATATTCAAAGAACCTTTTTGGCTGGACAATATTTCATCTTGAGCCTCTGTTTTTATGTAGCTCAATCTCTATGTACGGGCAAACCCAGCACATGTTGCTATTTGGTGCAACTCCTTTGGTCCAAATACAACAGGGAGGGAAGAATACAAAAAATATGAATGTGTTTTGCAGTCTGCACTGCAAAGATCCATGATTGAATTATAGTGCAGCTGTCAGCAGCTGTTTCAAAGAAGCAGGGGGTAAATTAGTTCTGTTTACTGCTAACATAGTTCAGAGATTTAGTCATCCCAATAAAATTATAGAGGCACAAGAAAGGAAGAAAGAAACTCCAAAGAAACATCAGCCAAGAAGCTGACATTTTCTAATTTAGACTGTTTTAGCATATTTCAGAGATGCTGCTGGCATGAGGTTTCCTACTGTGGATACCACACTGCATTGCTATGGAGGCAGCTGAAAAAAAATAATGGGCTAAATCTCTCATTAACTAAACTTTATATCTTCGGGGCATAACAGCAGTTTTGGGGTTCTTGTTTACTTTGAGCTGTGAGCCGAGTAGTGCCAGTTTATGTAGATGTATTTGCTGAGCCAGAGGATTAAATCATCAGCATTTTGGAGTTAATTTGCCATCTTCCACAAGCAATTACAAATTCATAAGTAAATTTGCTTTGTGCACTGCTCAGAAGTCTAGCAAAGCATCAGTGGAAAGACCTTTACTGAGCTAAACCAATACCTCCTCAGCTTCTGTAGGCCTGGACTAATTTTAGAAGAAGGATCCTCCGGTATTTCTCATTATGGTCCCAATTCTCTGCATTTAGATCCGGTGTAAGTCAAGGGGAGTGCCAGAAAGGGGAGGAAAAATAAAATAAATCAATCATGCTGCTTTGCAGGGCCAGTCTTGCAGCCAACAGCAGCTTTACCACTAACTTCAACACGTCCAGCCTTATATCATGAAATATCAGTTGGTTTCCAGCTCTGCCACAAATACACACAACTTGCTGGATGTGCTTTGGAGCAGCTTTCCCAGCCTGGGAGCCAAAACTCTGTTCCCAAGCCGGCTGCAGCCTCCTCTTGGTCTGCAGCACTCCCGTGGCTTTGTCTCCTCATCTACTGTTCTGGAAGAGGAATTCTTGACATCAATACGTGCGCTGCCATAAACTGGCAGGGCCATAAAACTCTAGTGAACGAGCTTCAAAACAGCTAAATTTATCTGAGTAATGACATTTTAAAGCACATTTAAAACATTTTATAGATCAGTTATTTTAACTTCCTTTCAGGCCAGACTTTGAGGATGTTATGTTTGCTTAATTGAGCTGTTTCAGATCTGTTCCAGTACTGACAATAGGACCCTTTTGTCCCCACGCAGGAAACTGCCTCCATTGCTGCCAATGTTCATATAATAAAAAATAATGATTTAAATAAGCCTTCGTGTAATTTTAAGATTTCTGATTGTTATGGAAGTGTCAGCTGTAAAGCCTAAAACCAGAGAGGGAGAGCAGAACTCGGGCAAGTGCAGCTCAGCAGCAAGGCCAAGGGCTGGGGGATTTCCTTTGCTGCTGGATTCAGTCCTTTCACCTCTGTCTGCAATGGTAACAGATAAAAAACCCCAAAATTCCTCTTTTGAGTTCAGAATTTGCATCTTCTCTATGCTTTCATCCAAATACCCTGCTTGCTCACTTCCATTGCTGCCACAAACACATTATTCTCTGTATTCAGCCTTTCCTTCAGAGAGAAATTTTGCCCAATTAAGTTAAAAGGAGCCTGTTTGAAGTTTTTATTTATCAGGTAATGATTGACAAGACCTCGAGGCAAAAACTAGGAGCACTTTATACTACAGTCATTCATTACCCAAGTACAAAAGCAACACAAATGGTTTATTATGGCCACTTTTAGTTACTCTGTTTTAAATAAAAATATCTATTCCTTTTTCCTGCTTAATGCTGTGGAATTTGTATTCCTTAACCAGCATCTAAGAAACACCAGGAGTTTTGGATAACATGTTTAATGCACTGATTTGTTTCCTAGTGTGCACATGGGTTTTCCAAGGGTTTGTTGCTCCTGTCCGGGTAACAGGAGCACACTTTTAAATATTAATATTTTGAAATTTATTTATTGTAAAGTTTGCCATTTTAGGAAAAATCTTCTGTTTTCTCCAATTAATAGAATCTTGATGTATGAATTATTTCTGTAAATGAAGACAGCACAATCTTAAACACAAAGCTTGAGTTTGGCTTTATATTTAAAAGGAAAACAGGACAAGCCATTGTCAGGTTCATCAACTTTACATTTTTTTCCACCATGGAAAAATACTGGAGAAACTAGGGGAGAAAAGGGGGCTCACAAACCCTTAGGAAGGCAGCTTTGCACTTGACTACTTTTTGCAGGCATGGTTAAGCATTTAACCATTTGCAGGATAAAGCTCTACATGGGGCTGCTTGAATTAACCTCACCCTCAAAGAATTGGCTTGCTTGTCTGCAATAAAACCCAATCCAGGGCAGTCAGCAGTAATTTGGGGAATGGAGCATTTGTGCCTGGAATTGGGAGGGGTCGAGTGCCTCTATCCACTGCAAGGTCCATGGGCTTGCCCGTAATTAAAAACATGCTCTTACCCTTCCCTGGGAGCTGAAGTGACTCCTGAGTTAGCAGCTCTGTGCTGCTGATAACTTTGGGCTAATGGGCTTATTTTAAGCAGCTCTTAAGAAAAAGGAGGAGATGCCAGGACTTCAGTGGATCTGTTGTGCTTTAGCATGTCAGCACCTGGGGCTCAAGCCCAGGGCTTCAGGGTTGTGCTAAATTTCCAAAGCAGCACATACAGGTTTAGAATATCACTGCGACTGCGGGGTGCAAAAAGCCCCACAGAGGCCCTGGGAGCCCTTCAGCCTGGCTCCCCACCTTCCCTTCCATTGCATGATCTCTTCCCTAAGATGCAGAGTGGGCAGTGGCCCTGGCAGTGGCCAGACACTGCTGGTGACACCAGCAAGGTGACCTTTGGCTTGGCTAATGAAGGCAAACTGTTGCAGGCAGCTGGATTTATTCCCATGTTATTTGTTGCTGCTGTGTCAGGTGCTTCATATAAAATATGTGGAAGCAGAGACATTCAGTGTCTGGATTCGGTTATGAGGGGTCAGAGCTCAAAGATATCATTTCTCAGGTCCCAACAATTTAAGCCATTTTGTTCAGCGTTTGTAACAAGCTGTAGACAAGAGCAGAGTGGTCGGTGGCTCTACATCTGCCTGCCTTGGGCAGAAGCACTACTCAGCCTCTTTAAAAAGAGATATTTGGGCAACTTCCTAATGAGAATAGATATAATAAATTCCTCATCTTAGCTCTATATTTGACTACATACTAAGCACACGAGAAAGGAGCACAAACCAACGTGATCAGCTGACCCAAAACCACATGTGAGTTTTGCTTCCCATTTCTTTATACATTTCCTGCAGTGACCTACTGCCACTACTGATCTATATTTGGCTCCTGAAGTTAGAATCTAGCTCTTAAATCCACTGAATTGAGTTGTTCTTCCTTAACAGGGAATGGCCTGGCTGGACTGCAGTTTTAGGACTTGGTTAATTACTCCGAAGACATTTAATGACACCTCAGGGCTAAGTTTTGGAGCAGATAGCAAGTAGAAGCAGGGCCAGGTATTAGTGAGAAGAGAGTGTGCAGAGACTCACTTTGGAATGGTACAACTAGGTTCTGAAATCCATCTTGCAGGGTTCTCTTGGAGACCCAGCCAGTGGTTTTGGGGAGCAGGACTACGACACTCAGAGAGGCTGGGCCACATTGGAGCAACTTTAATCAAGAGATCTTTTTCCTAACACCAAGGTAAGACTTTTTTTTTTTTTCTTTTTGAAATCAGAGAAATGCACAAGTGATTCCAAGTTCAGCTCAGCCCATAAGTTGTTTTGGTTTCACATGACTACTGAGAAATCAACTGTAAAAGCTGGTGCAGTTATATACACACATACCATGCACAGAACATGAACTGTAAATACTGGCAGGGAGTCTGGTTTAAGAAGCTGCAGTTAATGTTGTGTCAGAAAAGCCCTTGGAACCCCCATTCCCAGAGACTTATAGTGCAGGGGGTGGGAAGGGAATAAATCCAATTTTGCTGGAGTTTTGCCTACAACTCCTCAGCCATAAAGCCTTTATTTATGGCTGTTACACAGCATGAAGGATTCAATTTGTCCTTTGTTATGAATTTCAGTGGATCATGTAACTGTTTATTTCCAGATATTTAAAAAAGAAGTTGGTATTTTGGTTTGCAGGGAAAAAAACAAAAGCTCCTCATAGTCCAGACTAGTGGGGATGTGCTTAGACTACACTTAGTAGAGGCAGGGGGTCCCAGGGTCCTGCAATTTCTTCCACTGGGCCCGCAGAAAAGGATGAGACAAGGCAGGAAAGTGCTTTCATGAGGTTGGTGTGCTTGGGGAAGAAGTCTAGGCTGTAGGTTGAGGTGTCCTCCAGTCCAACCTCCACCACCTCCATTGCTCAGTGACAATCTTGCAACCGTTTCAGTCTTTATTCAGAAATGGTCCCCTACAAGAGCTGCTGGAGGCATTTCTTCACAGGAGTAGGTGGAAAAGCATAAATAATTCAAGACACAAACTGTATCAGCTCTTCACAGCTTTGAGAGATTTCCTGTTTCTAGTAGCAGCTGAGAACAAGATGCTCAATAAAAAAATATCACAGCCAGAGAGAGATGTGTGTCTTCAATGACTCACTGCACTTTGCAGCCTGACTCCTCTGCAGTGGCAATGTGGAGTCACAATGACAATCCTATTAATTAACACTTGCATCCCTCTTCAAAGTGTTTTTTATTGGTGTTAGTCAAAAAGGAAGAAGATTGTATTTTGCATTCATTTATTTCATGTTTCTAATCTGGTTCGAGAACAAGCCTTGGAAAACCTGTTATTTGGACAAGAGGTAACAGCCTCAAGTTAAAAGGGATGGAGGCTCCTTCCTGGGAGTTGTGGGAGACCAACAGCAAATTAAGCCCACAGGTCAAATATTATGTTCTCCAGATGGGAGTGACAGTCTTTGAGGAGGCAGATCTGGTTTTCTGCTGCAGCACCTCTCAGAAAATGAAAAGAAAAACGTCTCTGTGACACTGCAGGATACTGGAGTGGCTGTTGATTCATTTCCAGACCATGTGTCAAAGACACACTCTGGTGTCTCCTCAAGTGTCCTCCTTCCCTTTGTGAACAGAGGTAGAAAGACCAGGGACTCATCAAGTCAGGGGTGCTTGATGGTAAAGACCAGGGACACTTGCAAATGAGCTTGCTCCAACCCTTCTGATGGTTATTTTCCAGCACTAATTTCAAGCCATCTTCCTGAACTGCCCTATTTTCCCAGCTCTTAGCCTGCCTTGGCAAGTCCTCACCACTGCTATGCTTTGGACACCCTTGCAGCCACATATGTGTTTTTGTTTACATGTTTTAATATATCATGGGTGTACATGCAATAAAGAACAGGAAGGTAACTTGATTATTGCCCCAAGAACGGGGGAGTTGAACCCCCACCTAGGGCTTCAAAACCAACAGTAGCTTCATCTAAAAATTAGCAGAGAAGGGGTGAAGAGAAAAAAAAAAAAAGTAATAAGCACACTGTGCTCTTGCCAGACAACAGGTTTCTATGGATCACATTGATTATTTCTGCTGATTCAAGTTACACACTTATGGAGAAAGGTAGAACATGCACAACAACTCTTTAGTTATGTCTCCAAAACACCTTCCACAGCACTTCCTTGCCCATGCCTACAGGTACCAAACAGAGAAGAAATTTAGCCCTCACTGCTCCTGCTGCCACCTGGGCTTTGATGCATCTTTTGAGGGTACCCAGTTCTAGAGCCAGGTGACAACAATAATCAATTTGATTTAGCTTTAGCTTTCAGATCTCTGTGAAGTGGTAGAAAACCCCTATGCATAGGTTACCATGAAAAAAAATGTTGATCTCCAAATCTCTATTTACATAGAGATCCTGAATCCAGCCAGATTTCAATGAGGTTTTATTGCATTACAGGAAACAGACAGCTTCCCATATACACTATGGACACAAATACATCCTGGCTGGGACACGCTGCATGTTCACCAGCTCTTTCCTGAAATCTTCAAGGTTCTACATGGTCACAGAATATCAGAGAGAGTGCACTTACTGCTCCTACTTCTTAAAACTTAAAAAAAAAGTGATTTGGGGTGATTTACTGTCAGTAGGACAGTAGTGACCTCAAGAGCTTGTTGAGGCTCAAGATCCCCCAGTTTTGTCAGCCTCTAGCTGAAAATACACAGATTAATTGGACAGAGGCATGGCAAACCCTCCCACCTCTATTCCCTTCCTCCAATGACAGTGCAGGAATGAGTAACATGCCAAAGGTCTCACACATATTTGCAGAAGAGTTTACATTTAATCAACATCTGTGCCTCCCACCCTCCTCTACATATGAGGATCTTCTGGGAAAAATAACAGAATCAATACACAAAGACATTGAACTACAGCTCTTCCTGCTTGACTCAAATTAAGGAGAGACCTTTTCTGTGCAGCGACAACTGATAAACACCGTGCCCTATACTTAGGTCCTCATTGAATGTCTACCTTAATTGCTGCTTCCCATTTGCTTTGGCCTCTTCTCAAAGGAAGCAGCACATCTAATTGCACATGGGGGGAGATGTCTGCCTCTGATCTGCCTGACCAGTTTCTCCCAGAAGTAGTTTAGGAGTGTCTCTGTTGGTACTAGACTAAACCATCAAATGAGAGCAGCTTTGGGATTCAGCCATCTTCCCAAACTAAAGGATTTTCCCTGTTCAGTAGGATGTTGTCACATTTGGCTGCCAAAACTACTTATTGTGCTGTGAGTTGTCAGCCAAAATTAAGCTCCACTGCTTCCACTGCCTGAAGTTGTACTCGTTGAGGCCACTTCATCTTTGAGAGGAAACTGCCATATCCCCCTCCTCACTCCATTTTCTTCCACCACTTACTCAATTGCATTAACAACAGCAGCAACAGCACAAAGTTTGTGGCGGTGGGACTGGAATTCCTCAGCTGAGTTTATTTTAACACATCTAGAATACCAGATATCCACAGAGCTATATATAGAGATTGGGCTACATCTGTGAAGAAGAAGAAAAAAAAAAAGCCCCTATACTTCTGAAAGCCACAAGGCCACAAAGATAGATTATGTGAATTACTGTCATTACCCAAATTGCCAGTTAAAGAAGAAACTTCTAAGAGCCATGCATTGCTCTAGCAGTTCAACTATAGGAACCACTATAATTACAAAGTATTTTAAATCATGCCAATACAAACATGATCTGGAAATGGAAAATACCGTGCTAGTCATTGCATCTGGAAATTAATGGCTGGCATGGAAATGCCTGGAACTGGTTACTCATGCTGAGCAGTGGGCACGGTGAAGTCATGTCCACCACTGCTCCTGACTACCTTTGACTACAGGCAAAGGTTATTTCCAGTCTCACCCACACTTCTGGCAGCTTCCAAATCCAAGTGTTGCTCCTCACAGGGAGAGCCGGCGATGCTGTCAAGGGACTGAGCTGTCAGCTCACAACATCCCCAAGTGTCAAGGAAGGTGTGACACACAAAGGCCAAGGGGCTACATCAGACACGCCGCCCTCTCTTGCAAGATCAAAGCAACATTTAAGTCAAATTATGCACAAAGAGGCATTTTAGTGAGTCTATTTGGAATAACAAATTTTAAGATCTTTTTACTAAAAACTTTAAGAAGAGAGTTTGTAGGCAAGTAATTGCCATTAAAGAGGTGAAAACAAACAAACAAATCTATCTTTACAGCAACTTCCACATTCAGCGCACAAGCCCCTGGTTTTACAGGCAAGAACAGCATTTCTCCCCAGTCTCTGTGCAAGGAAACAGTTGTGGGTAAACAGCAGAGAGACAAAGCATAAACTCATCCATTTACATCACTCTTAGTGTGTTAGAGCCCTGGTACACAGCAGACAGGTCCCTTCCCCAACACCACTGTCCCAGCTGCAGGTGCTCACACCAACAGGGCAATCCCACTCCTTTGCTGGGCAACATCCTGAGGACTAATCTCCAAACCCCATCAGCCTGGAGAGTGGCTGTCCTTATCTACTGCAGAACAGCTGTTGTGGGCTTCTGTCTACAAGATCAAAGGTGAGCTTATTCCAAAACTCCAGCATTACTCAAAGCTGGAATCAGCTCACTCTGGGATAAAGCTCACCACGTCCCACACAGGGCTGGGGAGCAGAGCAGCAGTATCACTCCAGCCAGAACTGCAGGATGAGCTCTGCTGTCCCAAAGACAAGAGCAAATTCACTTTCAAAGACAGAACCTGTCTTCCTACTTCTGCATCCCCTGTTCCCAACAATGTTTTTGCTCCCCTACATGGATAAAGCACCATCCACTCTTCCCTAGAGGACAAGCTACATCAGCAAAATCAACAATTTCAGGATTATTTTGTCCGTAGGGTTGGAAGAACTTACAGGAACCTTCCCTCCTGCTCTGTTCTATATTCAACCCTGGCACTGAGTAGAACAAAGTGTGTAGCAGCAGAATAAGGCACAACAAACATAGCCAATAGACAGGTTTTGCCAGCCACAGCAAGTGAGGCCACTGCCTTACTTAGTTTTGTACACAACCAGACCCAATCCAGGTCAGGATCAAAAGCAAGTTGAAAACAAAGCAAATAAAACATTAGAATAATAATTAAAATAACATTGCTCTGAAAATCCTACACAGAATCTCCTCTCCCAGGATTCACACAGTATTTCAAGCTGCAGCCTATTCACAGATCATCACAACACCTCTGTGTCCAGATTCATAACCAGACTGGCTGAAAACCAAAAGACAAAAGTGGAAGTGGCTGTTCATCTACTGTATCCCACACAGGGCAGCAGCTCTGCCTATGACCAGGCTCCTCCAGAACCCACCTCTGGCCACTCCAGCTCTACCCCCACATCAGCCACAATGCCATGTTTCTCAGCCACTTCAAATCACTGTATCATTTTATTTAGGAATACAAAATGTACAGCTTACCTTTCTAGTACCAGAGATGACCTTTTTCATTTCCACCACGCAGTCATTTCAAGAGAAGCAGGATGCAACATCAAGATGGCACCAGAATTCTGTCCTTCCAGGGTAAGGAGAGCTCACACCTTTCTCAAGTCACCAAAGTGCAGGAGCCATAAGACTTTTCTCCTCCTCAGAACAAATCCTGGCCTTTCTAACCAGATCCCCAAGACCAAGCTCTCAGCTCAACTTCCCAAGGACTGGTTCAAAGCCCTGTAACTCAGTGCTTTCTGGGAACTTCTGATTTTCACCTTATTTGGTGATAGTTTTCCCATCAGGTTTTCTCAATCAGGAGGCACCATTCCTTCTCCCCCAGGTGATATGGCTTAAGGATGGAGAAGCCTCTCTCTTCTGTTCTTACAGGCTCCAGGCCCAAAGAGCTCACTAATTATGCAATTATCCATTGCTAAGTGCATGCTGGTGTTCACCTTCACCTAATTGATTGTGTTCTTACACAACCTTTCAGAGTCTTTTGCAGGCCACAAGCCGCCACACACATATCTGGCCCCACTGCAGGGGGACTTTCTGACCTACATCACTGTGGGGACCAGGAGGAATCTGCTTCTGTCCTGCTCCCTCTCTTGGGCTCTTGCAGCCAGGCTGGCCCAGAGGGGCAGGAGTGCCAGGCATTCATTCCTCTGAGCGTGGCTTGGGCTGCTTTACACGGCCAGATGGGCAGTTGGGGTGTTTCTAGTGAAATCACTGGTTCCCTGGAAAGTCTGGTGTAAAAAAAGGTAGATTTTTCACATTTCATGGCTCATTGTAACAAGGATTGCTCCCAAAATTGTCCTCTCCCAAGCTTGTCTAGAAGACTGGGGGGCCCACATCTGCAGAGGGGTTGGGAACCCAGCCCACGTGTGTAGGCGTACTCACATGGTCTTAGGTGCCCAAGGCTGCACACAAGGAGGCACAGAAACCTTTTTCCCCTCACATGTGACTTGAAAAAACAATTGCAGGCTGTGCTATCTGTCCCCAGCCCTGTATCAGCCTCCCAAGCACTTCCGTGTTTTCCTCACAGCCGCAGCCTGTACGATCAGCACCACTTTCATGTGGTCTCTGCTGTCTTTGCATCTGGGTTCCACATTTAGGAATCCAGCACTTTGGGATGCAGCAGGGGTAGAGTGACAGTGCCCGAACCACTTAACTGGTTGTTTGCCAATCCCCCTGTTTTCTGCAGAAGGATTTTCCTCCAGTTCAAATTGATGGGCAGCGCTTCCCACACTTGCACAAGGCTGTGTTTTAACACAGAGTCTGTGAGTCTAAAGACTGCATCAAACCACACCATGTCTTAACACAATCCTTACTATAACTTAAATGATTTACACATCAGAGAATTTCAGAGCCTACTAAGGCAAAAGTTCCTATATTGAATGTTGATAATTGCTACTCTCACATCTGAACTTTAACAAGACATAACTCAGGAAGACATGGAAGGAGCTGCATCTGATGGAGTCTCGACCTCTGTTTCATTTCATCCACTGCATAACTTTGGGCAGGAGGAACCACCCATCAGTGTCTCACTTTCCCTATTTGTACAATTTTAATTTTGCAGATGTGGCAGAATTTTTGAAGGAATGGGTATGATGATAGGCTGTAAATCACACGAAGCCTGGCACTTGCATGCAGGGGGCAGAGGTTATGCCAAGGAGCCTGGAGTGATCACACTCAGTGAGCAGATAGGCATGAGGGCAAGCACTGAGTGGCCAGAGGTCCTGCCCAGTCCATCTGCCCCAGACCAGTAACCAGACTGCCTGGGGTGGGTCACTTCCAGAGCAGTAACTGGGAAACCACACAGCAAGTCAAAAATTGAAAGTGCACGGCCACCATCCACCTGTCCTCATGTAGGCAATGCAAGGGCTTCTCTCCTACTTTGCTGAATGGAAAATTTACCCTCTCCAGATATTTGTGATGTGTCACATCTCACAGCCTGGTTTACAGGCAGATCTGCCAGCTGAGGGTTTTATAGTCCCAGAAGGGAGAAGAAAGGAGTGAGCTGATCCCATTGCTATGGAGAAATGATTAAGAGGTTTTGTTGAGTAAGATTTGGAAAACAAGAAAGCGGAAATGACTGAGGGTCTTGATATATATTTCAAATTTTCAGTTTTATCAATAACTTCCTTTTTCTGCACTGAAAAACACCTCTGAAATAAAAAAAACACCCCTCTATTAAAAAAGGTGTTGTATAAATAAAGTACAGATGTCAGACATGGGGAAGACATTTCAGGTTTAAACTTTCATTAAAATTTGAAGGAAAGCTCTGTGAAGAATTTTAAAGAACATACTAATTTTTATCAGACCTTTATATTAAAATGTAGTTGTCATTTTTCAGTCTGTTCCTCATAAAAAAAACAACTTTGAACTCCTCCAGACCTGCAGTTTCTATATACCTGGTTTAAGTGTAGACACAAGACAGTTCCTACAAGGCAATGGCAAGGGGACAGTCCAGGTGGGAGCTGGACCTGGGAAAGGCTCACACAGCACCTATAGGAAACTTGGGTCAATCTAAAAACAAATTGTGTATTTGTCTGGCTTGGGGGATGAAAGATTTTAGTTCACTCCTGAACTGTTTAAGGGATTCACTCATTCACAGAAGACAGTGGATCTGTGTGGCTCAGGAAGCTGGGAACTCGGGGGATCCCTGCTGGCTGTGGGCACAGCTCTGATGGGTGGAGCTGGAGCACCTGAAGCTGCACCCAGAAATGCATGAGTGTCAGGCAAAATTAAGGACAAATATGGCTGTATGGGGGTGCTGGGGACACCTGGGGATCCAGTGGGACTTTTCTGTCCTTCTTTTCCCTGTTTGAACACCAGTGATCTGGGACAGACCTAAACCATCCGCACGGGTAAGCAGCTGCCGTGTACACGGTCCTGAGTTCACGTTTCTCAAAGAAAGTTGAGCCTACTTTGAAAGCTTGTCTTGTTTTCTCTAATTCAATCCGGAAAACAGTCATATTAATACCAACAGATACCGCCCACACGCAAATCAGAAAAATTAAAGGGCATTGCAAAAGTGACTGTTTTCCAGTGGTCAGATTAGCTGCAGGCGGAAGCAATTCGGGCTGCATTAAAACTAACAGGCTGTAATTGTCCAGAGGCATTGTCTCGCAGTGCAACACTTCTCTTTGGCTCTTCAGAGAGATTTCTTGGAATTTTTTCAATCGTTTTTCTGCTTGAAATATATGCTACATTTCAGATCTTTCCATGTCACAAGAGAACGAGCTAAAAGTTCATCAACAGCCTATGGCAACATCTCAGCAGAGAAAGTTGAAGTCATTTCTTAATGCCATTTCTTATTAGCTATCATTATTGTGTAAATGTTGCGAGTACAAGAGCACAGGAGGTCTGCTGTTAATCATTATGAACCTTGGTTTCTCCCTGCCTAGCAGTTAAACCTTCAGAATCATTTCATTTCTTTAAAATATATGGAAAACTGGCTTCTCCCAGACCCTTGGGTGTTCCAGTGAATAATACCGTGGACTTAGTTCCCAACCAGCTTTCTGTAGTTAGTTAGTTAGATAGATCTTCTATTTAAAGATAAGTTCCATCCCACCCCTCTGCAATCTGGTTATGATTACTGGTTACTGCCACCCGCAGACTGATAAACTTATAACAGCTGCATTGCAGGAAATCACCTCCAATTCAACCCTGATGTTGTAGGGATGTCTTTAGTTAGCTTAAATAGGCTTTTAACATTCATTTTTTTGTGTGCAAAACACCTATCATTAATTTTGACTCGAGAGATCAAACAGTTAACAATGTGTTGATCCTAGCTTACTTTCAAGTGATGTATTGTATCATTTCTGAGAGTTATGAGGGGTTGATATTTTCTTTTACTAATGCATCAAAGTCGATAAGTGAATGGGGCAAACCCGCGTCCTGGGAAAGGAAGCTATTAACAGCTCTGCTCGGAAGGTTCTGAGGGCCACATTGCGTCATAGCCCTTGAGTTTATTGAATGTTAACTCTTTTTTTTTTTTTTTCCTTAACCAAAGGAAATGAGTTTCTATAATCCTCTGCTTTGAGCTGCATCCTCAGTGGGGTAATGAAAAATGACCTACGCCATCCGATAGCGCACTACTTTGCACACAATAGATCTTCACAAGAGCAAGCACAATGAGACTCCGGCTTTTGCTTTTTCTTCTCGTTGAAATGCACAATGAATTTATTTATTGCTGATCTAAAAGGCACTAGAACAGAACGGGCACAGCGGGGGAATCGCCCGAGTTTAACTTGGCATGGTAAGAAAGCAGCCCCAGAGCAAATGACCAATGTTCAGGCTTGGGAGAGCAGAACATTTTTATAAGGAGGATCTCAAAATGGTGGGTTCACGCACACGCAGAGAGCAAGGCAAATTGGTTCCAAGAACAAGGCATCTGCTTCCTTGAAAACTTTTTTTTTGGCAGAATTTGTATGCGAGTTGGGCATGTTGAGTGATTTATGGGGCCATTAAACATACACTAAATCAATCTCTATTAGGGAAAAAAAAAAGCGCCATGTACTTAAAAAAGGCCCTCGAGCTAGATTGCTGAACCCAGGGTCTGATGTTGTGAGGCAGAATGGTCACTGGTAATTTGGAGATGTAACATGAACTCAGTCAGTCAATTCCGATATGATAGTTTTTAATGTTCCATGAATCTAGCAAAATGTGCATCCAATTAACTACTACTAAAGGACCTTATTTATAAAATAATACTTTTGCGGTCAGGTTGCACTTTTTCCATTCGTTTCTGTACACAGTTCAGGTTGCAGACTGTGTGTGTATGATTAATGCAGACAAACATCCGTTTTGGGCTGGTTGTTATTGGCATGGCGGGTCAGGGCTGGGCAGCGGGGCTGTGGAAAGGTTTTGTCCCCACTGTCACAGTATTATGCTGGGAATTGAGGCAGGAGAAGGGAATTTCTGCTGGAATTTAACAGCAAGAATTAAAGGAAGAGGTTGTCCTTTAATGAGGGATCTCTCCAATGGGAAGATACAAGTGCTGGAAACACTGCGGTGGCAAAAAACCTCAACCGTTTACTTAGTGCTGTTTTGGAGCTGAAGAAATTCGTAGGTGGTACAAACATGTCCTTCAGTCCACAGGAAAAACATCCTCCTTTGAAAACATATCTGAGTTATTTAAAGGATATGTGCAAAACGTATGCATCCCAAAACAGTCCCTTTCCCAGTGTAATTTCATTTTAAGCCCATGCAGTGGGCAGACATTCACAAATTCAGGCAAAATGAGGTTTCATGAACTCCCCTATGAATTGCCTATGCAAACAAGCGTAACATTCAAATGGAAACAGGCCAAAAGTATTTTGTGAATAGAGCATTAAGACATTTTCTTCTTGACATGGTTAGGGATGGAAAATCTGTAGCAAAGCCCTACAGCTTGTCAGAGAAAATTCTCATATGTATATGTGCGCACACACACGTAAGGGCATGAGAGAGTGACATGTAAGGTTTCTGACATGCTACAAGATGAGATGGGGGAACTGAGGAATGCTCTGTGAATCCAAGAGCATTTCTCACCCAACTTCAGCTTTTTATGGACAGCTTTCCTCCAGTATTGTTTTCAGTTACTTTCTTTTTTTTTTTCCTGATTTCAAAACAAAAATATTCCAAGTCTGAAATGTTTGAGTTTCAAAAATGGGAAAACAACTTAAAAAAGGAAGCAAACTGAAGTGCTTGGGATAAACAGAGCAAAAAGAGGCAAAGGAGTGAGACTGTAACAGAAGCTGATATGGATATAAGAGAGGACATGGAAGTTATGGGGCTGTCTTTGACTTACACTAGAGCCTAGTCCCTCCACAAGAAAACCTTGAGCTCCACCACAGCCCAGCACCTCCTGCAGCACAGGGACCATCTGGAGAAGGTTTCCTGGAGCAGAGAATTAATTCTGTGTGGAATAGCAGCAGTGGGATTTAAGTTTTGGATAAGTCTCATGGTTATAGGATTCAAGGGTACTGACAGCTGAAGACACAATTAATATAAGAAATCCAAATCAGGTAATTACTTTGGCAATACAGTCCAAATACAAGGAAAACATGTCAGTGCTGGATTTCTCCTGAATACAGGCAGACAACATAGACTGTTTTCTAGTATTTTGGCAATCAAGTGCACTCTCCTGAGACTCACACCTCCAGAAAATACTTTCCAGGAGAAGTAGATCTTCTCTCTAAAAACCAGTAAAGCTGCAAAAGCATTAAGACTGGATAAAAGAGGCACATTAGTGGATTACAGGGATGTGCAAGATGGTGCTCAAAAATCTGCAGCTGACGAATTTGCAGCAGCAGACAAAGAGTGGTGGAAACAGAAATGGTGCAAACCACAGGAGAAAACCTGAGGCTGAGGGGGGGTCTTGAGGAAATCTAGAGAAAACACCAAATCACAACCCAGAGCTGAATTAGAAATCAGAGCAGACTGGGTCTTCTCAGAAATGCAAATGATGCTCTCAAGGTTTCCACTCTCACCTCCCAGCATTTCAGCTAATCTGCACCATTCCCTGCTCTCTAGCCAGTCTTGCTGGGACCAGAGGGGCCATCACTGGAGCAAGGACAGCTGTTGTCAAAACAGGGGTGCCAGGATTTACTTTGCCTTCCAAGCAGTCACACACAGACAACAGGAAAGACGGTGCCACATGCCCTTGGCTCTCCACCAGCAGGACCTACTGCACAAGCTAATGCTCATTAGGGTGAGCAGAGCATGCACACATTAACCCAGGAGCCTTTGCTATTTACAGGGAGTTGAAAATAATTGAAAAGAAGACACTTGTCTGGAAAGTGTTCCTTGTCAGCTTCCCATGTGAATGAGACTCCAGGGAATGTGTCATGCACATATGTCTCTGTCTTCCCAAGACCTCTTAACTTTTCCACCCACTGGGTATGTTTAACCACATTGATAGGAGGGATTTTCAAGCACTGATAGGGAGAGGTGTTGTAGGTGAAACATCCTGGGGTGCTCTTTGCCTGCTGGCCACCCACATTCCCTGTAGAAAAGCATCCTTAGGGACACTGCACACCAGGCAGGCCTTGCTAAAACTACATGTTTGCTGGGGTAAAAAAGCCATGGGGAGGGGAAGTGCCCTCAGCTCAGGGACTCACAGTACTTGCTGTACTTGGGACCAGCATTACATCTTCAAAGCCTCTTTGCACCCAAGTTTTGCTGCCACTGCAGTTCAGGCTATCTTGGGATTTTCACCAAGCCACACTTTCTTTCCTCTCCTGCTTGCATAGCTGGGGAAACATCCAAACCTGCCTCCTTGGCTTTTCTCCTCTTTTTCATTTGCATTAGGGGAAAAAAAAAATCAAAACAAAACAAAGCCCCTCAAACCCCAAAACAAAACCCTTTTCTGTTTTTCTTTCACTGCAAAAGAAAACCCAAAATAAACAAAGAAGCAACTGCCTTCCCTCCTCCCTCCTCAAACCCTCTGGGCAGGGTGGAGGTAGAATGCCCTTTCTAATTTCATTGACAGTGCTGTTGATATATAGGGTAATTTTATCTTAACAACCTGTAACAAAGGCTAAGACAGTAGTCGTCTTACATTCCAGACAGTAGGAGATGTTTACTCATTTTCCCAGCAGACTCTCTCATCATTTATCTAGACTTTACTAGGATACCAGGAAATGGGAAACCTATAATTTAAGAAGTGTATCACACAGAGAAACTTCTGTTTGGTAAATAAAAGGTACCTGAGGATCCGAGGTTAATTGGCTTTTTCAAAAATGCTCTCACCAGATTTCTTATCCCTTCCCAAATCTTTACCTTGAGTTAAACCTTTCACAGAGTGTGATACTGGAGGAAAGACATCACTGGACAACTCAAGAAGGACTGGGATGCGTCCTCCTAACCCCAGGGCTCTGGAATCCTACACTGGCCAGTGTGAGGCTGTGCTGGCAGCAGTGGCCACAGCAGACAGCAGCCTTCAGAGCATGAATGTGTGTCCGTGGGCAAGGGTGGGTTTGTCTTTATGTTAGAGCTATCATGTTGTCCAGGCTAGAAACACACTGTGAGCAGTGTCCTTCCTCGGGGCCAAGAGGAGGGGAAGGAAGGGAGAAGAAAGCACATTATTTTGTAGCAAACATTCTTATGGGTTTTTGCTTCTTAAGCAAGTTTCACACGAGTGTTTATTCCTGTTTACGCAGCTCGACATGAATGCCTGGCTTTGATTTGAGGACAAACTGCCCCATAAACTCATGAATGTCTGAATTTAACCTTCACCTTTCCCCCCTAACCTTCACTCTTGCTTTTCCCTTCATAATTGGTGACATTCTCACAGCCAAATTTAATAAAATACATGCTACTGAGAGTGAACTAGACTGTGAGCACAAGCCAAGGCAGGGAGGGATGATGTGTGATGCTGGTCAGTGCAGGGGAGAAAATTCCTTCTAACCCCAGGTGCTAGGACAGAATTCCTGCTGTTTAAGACCAAGCTTCTCAGTGGCAGAAAACCATTAGCAAATGAATAAACCTGGTCCTGCTCTACCCATCAACCACAGCTTGGCTTCTCCCTCTGACAACTTAAACAAACGCCCAAATTCATCAAAACCAAGTGCTCTAAGTGCCAGTGCCTATGGATCATAGTTCCTGTCACACCATCAATCCATGCTGATTGCAGTTGTCGTGAGAGATGATCGGCATCTCCCCAGGCACAGCATGCTCATCCTGAAAGGAAGCAGTCACCAATTTTGGATATCCATCAAAGGAACATTTTTCCTTTAAGTTCTGCTTCAGACTCTCTGCCCTGCAGTTGTCAGCCAGGAGCAGGGCTTTCTCTGGCATCCTTCTGACAGCTGCCACTGCAGTTGTGTGGGCTGCACAGACTCCATCTATGCTTAGATTTGGCCGTGTGGTTTTGAGGCTTCTCACCCTACGGCAGACTCCCAAAGAGTGTGGTCTTTGTCATCTTCCAAGTAGCCATTAAAACTAGAGTTGAAGTCAAGGTTATGTTGTACCACAAACCTTTGAAGAGCTTCTTTGCGTGCTGTGTAAAGCAAACCCAAAAGACCACTGATGTACTTACGAGGTCAAATCCATCTCTGCCATGAACTCCACCTAATCCAGTGGAGTCATTGGAGGGGCGAATGTGGTCAGCTCTGTGATTATTGAAGGATGGATAAAGACCTCTCACATCTGATCATAGCTGTTCGATTTCTTGGCACAGGAGGAGAGAGACTTTCTTTTTTTCCCCTCACTTTATATATAAGGTTCACTTAGATATGGACCTCACCAGCTGCAGCTTGCTGGAGGCAGTAATGGATGGAGGCAATTTATCCTGTGTATTTTTTTCCCTGAAAGGAAATATGGCTTTTAAATGCAGTCATCATGGGGTAGGAAGAGAAGGAGGAGGGAACTGAGAGGATAAGAGGCGTGACTTTAATGACAGGAAAAGAAAAATTTGTGAGCTCAAACTAATGCAACTTCCAAACTCAAATAGATGTCACCATGGTGACAAAGCCTCAGACTTCATAAATTTTTTCCTCTTCCCGTTTGTGGTGAGCTCTGGTACTCTGTTAAACATATCCAAAGCCTTTTAAAGAGTCATTGGAAGCATCTGACCAAGTAGAAGATTTCCTTGTAAAAATACTGATTAGATATGGGGAGAAACCACATCTCAAGCTGCCTTCCTGTCTCTGAACACCAAAGACACGATTTTTGGAGTTTAAATTCATTGTCTATATGAGACTCCCTTGGATAAATATGATTTCTAACACAGGAATTCCAGCAGGGAAGCCTGTGGTAAGCACGTTAGGTTAATAATCCCCAAGATTAATCCTCTTATTATTAGGTTAATAATCCTCTTCGTCTCAATGTCTGTGAATCGAAATTCAGTGAATTAGACATGTATCTGTAACTAGGAGTTGATTTAATACCATTCCAGTGATGAACTGGAACCAGAATAAGGCTGCTTGGATTTGCATAGCCCCAACCCATTTACCTCTTCAGACAGAGTTAACTGATGTACACACATGTAGTTACACCTAACTCGAAACACATCCCAGTATTCCATAGCTATCACCAGCTCAGGACTGTTTGGAGACCAGTGTAAAACCTCTCAGCAATCACTGCAAGCAGAGCAAATGGAAACAGCATTTCACTATCTGACCAGAAAGATCTCTTTAAATGTATATGATGCCACTCAAACCTGAGACTCACAGCAGGTTCTTCTGTGAAATCTAACCAGGTCTGGGCCTCAGTGCTGACCAGATATGCCTTGCTCAGCATTTCAAAGCTGCAAGTGTCATGGGCTTGAATATTTCAGGATTTACAGCTGCAGAAACTCTCCAGTGTCACCTTTCTCCCCTTTTATGGCTCAGCCATAATCTTAAATTCAGGTGAATACAAAGAGCTGCCTGTAGACAGCTAATCCTAGAGACAGAGCTTTGTGTGAAACTTGGAGTGGAAAAAAGGAAGGGAAAAGAAAGAAATCACTGAGAGGGACTTGCAGGAAACACAAATGTTTTTGGCTAATTTTTGCTATTATTCTTCTACCCTCATTAAGGGCTGAACTAAAAGAATCCTCCTTTGCCCTGGCCCATTCTCGCACATTGTGCTCATCAAAGCAGATAATTCAGCAAACAACAGATACTGCAAACACAAGCTGGGGTGGGAAGTCCTGTGCTCTGCCCACTGCAGGCACATGTGTAGGAGGTGGTTGGCTGAGGAGGAGCAGCAGCTTTTCCTTTCACACAGGTAAGGATTATCCACTGGATCAGCAGTGAAATCCTGGTTTGATAACGCTGCAGTAATGCTGATAATTACATGGCAAAGCCAGCCTGTAACCCAAGTCCTAATTGCATTGAAAGAGTTCTTGTTGTCCCCAGGGAGTTGCTGGGCTTGGATATGGCTTGGGAAGCTGGGCAGTCCTGACTCCTCGGGCACTGGGGACCTGCTCCTGCCGAGCCACGACTCGGAGCTGGAGCAATGTCAGCCCAAGCTGCTCAACATTTTGCAGAATTTCCAGCTGTGTTGATCTTAATTTATGCAGGCTCTGATCCAACACTTTCTCTTACTGGTGTAGCCTGAGGTACATCAGGTCTTTCCACCCTTTGACCCTGGTCTTTCCACCAGGGTCAGCAGAGTTATTCTGAGTACTGGACATCTTGAAAGACACCTGACATTTTCCCTGCTGCGCCTTTGCTAAACAGAAATGCTGCCCTCAGACACCAATATACTCCCACAGAAAACAGGAGGCAAATGGATAACTTTAACCTCAAAAAATAATCCTGTAACCACCTTTGAATTTCATGCAGTAACAGAAGCCATGCACTCCTTAAATGGAGACCATCTGCACATGTGAAGTCAGTGACCTTCATTTCAGTTTGGGAAACCCACCAAACAAGGAATATCTCCATAAAAGAGTGCACTGCATATTCCTCCTGGCTGTATGGCATTGCCTCCCAGCATTGCTACTCACCCACTTCAGGAAACTAAAATATGAAGGGCTCTGAAAATAAGTCAAACCAGTTGGAAGTTGAATAAATACATAAATAATAAATAACATTTTTCTCTCATTATATTACTACGTGTGTGTATATTACTATGTGTGTGTGTGCATAAACAAAAATGGAGTTCATAGTTCTTCCCTTCAGGTGTTAGTTAGTGATTGGTTTATTTTTATCATATCATTTAGTATTATTTAATGAATTAGTATTATTTAGGGAATTAGGAATGTCACCTATACTATGGAAGCTGAGAAGAAAGCAGAACTGCCCTTGTGATATCTGGTTTTCCCTCATAGTGTGTGTAGGAGCTCTAGGTATGAAGCAAAGAGAGACTTCCCAAGTGAGCAGGAATTCTGCATTTGCCAAGCACTCAGTACTCTCACCCTCCTGGATCCCAGGGAAACCTACAGACATGGTTTAGGATGACTCCAGTCTCCTTTTGATGCTTAGAGCTCAATTTTGCAATCACTATCCAGAACAGCTTGTGAAACCAAAGAAGAGGGATGATCAAGCTTTTATTGGGAGACTTTCTACTCACTGCCAACTGCAGGACGCTTTTTACAGTCTGTGCCTCTTTGATATATGACACATGCTGCTGTATGGGTCCTTACCTGCTAAAACTGGTTTGATTTGTCCTGTTTCTTTCTTGTCTGCACATGGCTTGTGTCTATGTGTACTTTGCTAATCTCTCATGGCATTTTTTTAAGTAGCCAAACTGTGCCTGTGCTATTTTTGGTATGCTGTGTCTAACTGACACCAGTGAAAAGAATCCAAATTACAAATGAAAAATATACTCCCTGCTTTTAGTTATGATCAACTATCTTAGCACAGAAGAATTAAAAATGTTAACACACAACACAGATTTCTCTACACTCATTTACAAAGCACTTCCAATTGACCTGGTGATTAGAGAATAAATGGGTGCTTTGTGATAATATTTATCTAAATGTATCAAAGTAATAGACAAACCTGAGATTAAAACATTTGAGGCAGAATCTGCAAATTGTATAATATCATATAATTAGATCATATTAAATCAATAATAACAATAGCACATTTCAACTTCCTTCAACAAAAAAAAGATTGCATCTCTGTGCTAAAGACAAGGACTGAAGACACAGTACCAGATTCCCAGGAAATAAATACCATACCCAGGAGGCTGCTGAGCTGAGCTCATTTATATCCCCTGAGAATCTGTATTGATTAAAACACTTTTTCAATGTTATATGACATAAAGGAAACAGGAAAAGATGCTCAACACTGCTTTTATGATTTATCCATCACACTGTGCTTCCTCAGTGTGACTTAGCCTGGAGATGGGCACTGCTCCCCAGTGTCCCATGGCCAGCAGAGATGCAGTAGCAGCACATGTGACTTGAGAAGAGAAAAATCATTGATTTTTAAGTGTGGCTTTAACTTCTCTAAGGGATCAACCTCACCTCCATACAAGTGACAACATGCACAGTCCCATGGACCTTGTACTCATCCTTGTCCAGGACCTGTGAGGACCAGAGATGATCTGTAACACCAGCTTTTCCTGGCTGAGCAGCTCATGGCACAGGCTGACTGATGAGGACCAGATCATAGAGAACTAAACCCTACTAAAGCCCTGCCCTGGAGTTGTGGAGACTATAGCTGCTGTGGGTTAATGCAGGAACAGGGAAGCAGGGAAGGAGTCTGATGAATGTGAGAGTCCCAGGTAGCAAATGCTGAAGCACCTTGATGGGAATTCAGGTACCCTCTGATTGCTGGTGGTCCACATGTAGGGTGGGAACCAAATCAGGGAGACTGTGAGGACAGAGGGGCTTAGTGACAATTGTGAGTGTCTCTGGAGAATTTCCTCCTTCCCAAATGAGTGGTCAGTGTCACATGTCTTTTCATGGGAGAAGAAGAGAGAAATGACTCTGGTGGAAAAACTGTTTTTGTGGTGGTTAGAAGTGAAACGGGAAAGGAGCTCACCAAGACCAGGACATCTGGAACATGCAGGTGACCAAACCAGGTGTGCTCTCTGTGGGAATGTCAGCCCCTGCTCTCCTGACCCTTTTGTGCACCAACACCAGGGTGCAGAGGCACTGGGAGTAGCTGGGAAAGCACTGTGGAAATGCCTCCAGGAATGCCACAAATCCCACAGAGCCCTGGCTGGAGGCCCCAGCAGCACCAGAGAGAGAAGGCAGGGGAAGCAGAATGCATTGTCTAGTCCTGCATTCACCTGAGCAGGCTGGTGCAAAGCCCTGGCACTGTGTGGTAGGGAAGGACACGAGTCCTGCACAGGGGTGCAGGCTGGGGACAGCTCACACCAGCACCACTGGAACAGCTCTGCTAAGCCCTGGCCTCAGGAAATCCTGATTTCCAGGAATAAAAGTCTCTTTCATCTTACAGGCCAATCCTTCCCAATGGTTTAAACTGAGAGGACCACATAATCCTGTTTTTCTGTTGGGATGTTTGTAACTCAGGGACAACACGTAATCCCACTGCAATCACTTCAAAATCCTTGGAGAAGAATCAAGCAATGCTGTTATTTGTTATTACCAACAGAGTAGCTGACGAGCAGTGTCCCAGAGGGCTGAATAAGAAGGGGAGGATCACACTGCTCACGCAGCTCCCACTCCTGATCCTCCTCACCCCTTTCATTTCAGAAATCAAGCAGGAATAAGCATTCAGATCTCCTGTTGTTGTGATCTAAATATCTTCCCATAGTACAAGTCTAGTTCTTCTGAGCTTTTCAAAACCAAAATTGCTTCTTTTGCTTGCCAGAACTAGACCTTAATTAGAGGTGGTATGTTTGGGGCATCAGGATGAACATTTCACTATTCACCAAGGAATCACTGTGGGTGAAAGAGGTAAAAAGCTGCCATTTCTGCACCATTTCACTACCAGTAATACCAATGGATATTGCTCTGCTTAGGTAAAATCATCTCACTCATTAGGCTTGAGAATGTTTTTACTGACTGCCTTAACAAACTGAACAGAGCCAAACAGTTCTTACCTCCTGGAGATGAGACTGAAATGGAATTATTTCACACTGCTCACGGAGTGAGGTTGCAGGAGCTTTGGTTATTTTACTTGCTGCCATTGGAAGTGAAGCTGCAACAGAAATGCTCCCATCAGGCTCTTTGAGCTCAGTGAGTCTTGTCCTGGGAATGCCACCTGGGGAATGCCACCTGCCAGTCCCTGTGCCACTCACACATTGTCCCTCTGGCCAGCATTTGTCACCAAGATCTCCAGGCACCTACAAGCAGACAGCAGGTAAATTAACTCCCTGTCAGAGTGAGGAACGTTCCCAACCCCGAAGGAAAATCCCAACACCCTCCTCCTTTCCTGAAAAACCCTCAGAAAAGCAGACACAGCATGTTCCAGACACACCAGTCCATTCACCAACCTTTCTTCTCAGACTTACTCTGAACAGCTTTTGATTGCCAAAACTGCCCCAGTGGCACAGGGTGAAAAAGAATCACCATTGCTCAATCAAGATGAACAGAAGGGCTTCCTCCAAAAACAGATAATTCATTTTTTGGGACTATGTCTACAACATGAAGCATTTGACAGGAGCCATTTTTGAGAACATTCATCTATGACCTGAAATGTCTGGATTCTGGGGAAAAAATAAGATTTCATTAAGTCTATAAGTTTTAAATGCATATTTATGACTAATTACATTTGCTTATGAACAACATAGATACAAAATTCATTAACCAGAGATTATTTTAACACATATCCACATTTTTGTTTGTTGTATTCAGTACACAAGGCACACGATCTTATTTACATTTTAAATAATCTTTTACATTATCTATATTTATTAATAAATGAAGCCTTGACAAGAAGAGTTTGTCAAACCTATACACCAGTAGAGCACCCTGGAATGGATGAGAATTTTGTATTGGGTAAAATCAATAACTTGAAAGTAGAGCAAGACGAAGACAGAATTCAATGTACTCTAGAAAGAACGATACCAGGGGGTCTGGGCGGTCCCGGGGGAGGGGGACCCGGGGGATCCTGGCGATACTTCGGGGGGGTTCCGGCGGTATCGGGGAGTACCAGACGAGTCCGGGGGGAGGATCCCAAAGGTATCGGGGGTACCGGGTGGGGTACAAGGAGGGGGTCCTGGCAGTATCGAGATGTACCGGGAGGTACCAAGGGGGTCCTGGGGTGGTCCCGGCGGTATCGAGGGGTCCCAAAGAGGGTCCCAGAGGGTCCCCGCGGCGATGGAGGGGGACTGCTGCGCTCTGGCGGCAGAGCTGGGGAACAGCGCTGCACCGCAGCATCCCCGGGATGGGAAATCCCGCCCCCGAGAGCCGCTGGCACGAGCAGTGGGAGATGGCTCCGAAACGGACCGGGATGGGGCTGGTGAGCTCCGTGTTCTTGCTCTGCGGGAACAAGTGGAAAGCCAAGAGCTCTTGGGGAAAAACAGGGACAACAAGAAAGGCGGCGGGATGGAGTGTTAGCAGGAGGCGTGAAAAACGGAGAGTGGCAGAGCTTAGAAACACCGACAAATCAAGGCACCCCTCCCATCCCTGCCACAGCGACCTCTCCTGAGGCACCGCCTGCCCCCGCTGTCCTCCAGCCCCTCCGGCCCAGCCCACACACGCTGTTCTCGGCAATGCTTTGTAGAAAACAAGCGCGGTCTGGATTCCTTTAAAAAGTGCTCACCAAGCCCCTCAGCTGGCATCAGGCTGGGTCTGTTTGCCCCAGCAGGTCTCCCTACAAGTTTAAAGTCACCCCAAGCCGTGTGCTGTCTGGTGTGGACAGAGGCCGCTGGAGGAGACAAGGGATGGGTGGGTGTGGATCGCAGCGCTGCGTGGCTGAGCATGAACCAGCTGTCCGGGGCCAGCACTACTCCTGGAAGGTGAAACTCTGTGAACACACTCTGTAGACACTGACAACGGCCTTTTGCATGCCCTCTGTACCAGCCTGAGCAGGGGATCACTGCTCTCTGGTTTGATGCACAAGGCCAAAACAATAACATGCCCAAACTGACAGGGAATGAACCTGCACAAGCACTGCCAGACTGCCAAGTGTGTTTGTTACTTTTCTTATAAGAACATTTTCCACCTACTCCACGTTGGCAGCCCAAGTAAACTTCTGTGATGTTTCTATACTACACACAACACTGGAGTGGAAACTCTGACTGTGCTCCCAAACTGGATGGGAGCTGCACATGCCAATTGTATTCCATAGAAATGCTACATCCTGCATTAACAGAGGATAGACAGAATCAATTATGGAACCAATAACTTAGTTAGCCACACCATAAATAGTCCTGCTTTAATTTAAAAATATATATTTTATCACATTTTACATAGATACAGTGTTCCTTTTTGTTTGCTGTCCAACTCACGCCATATCTCACATCACTCAGGTCACCAGTTTGGTCTGCAGGTCCTCTTACACTGCTTGCTCTCCAGCCACCTTATATTTTCATTTGCATAACTATATTTGTGTGATTTTTCTGTTGAAAATATGCTATCAGCCTTCTTCCCTCCTCCCAGCGAGAGCATCCCTGAGCCACTCCTGAGCTGTGGCTTTGGCATCATCCACCTTCCAACGGGAACCCACAAACCTTTCACCTCACTGAAATGCCATACTTAGGTAAATATTTTGCCGTGCTTATCGTGCAAGGTACTCTAGGTGCTGATCTTTCTGATGGTGAGGGAGCGAGCGGGAGAACTGGCACTGGGAGTCGCCGCTGTGCCACAGCATCCACCGTGCGGAGCCCAGGGCGGGCTGAGGCCGGGGTGGGCACGCTGCAAGGACTGCGCTCACCCACCTGTCCCCTCCTTTCAGCGATCTGTGTTCACGGGACGTAAAAAAAAGGCTTCGACACCGCGGTTTTCCCGGGGTGTGACAGGGCGGGCTGTGAGCGCAGTGCCCGCAGTGCCCGCGGCCGCCGGGAGGCGGCGCTCGCGCCGCGCCGCTCGCTCCCGGCGCCGGGAATGGGATCGGGAATGGGATCGGGAATGGGATCGGGAATGGGATCGGGAATGGGGAGCGCGGCCCCTCGTGTGCCGCTGCCCGCTGCTCGCACCTACTGCAAAAGCCTGAGCGAATGGGACAGGCAAACACAGCCTAGCCCGGGTCCGTGCCAGCCCGCCTCAAGCCCCTTTGCTTCGGTATTATTTTGGAAGAGTGACTGGGCTGGGTAGAGCCGAGGCCCCTTTGCTGTGCCTGCATTGCTGTGCCAAGGAGTGCCCGGTGGCAGGGACCCTGCAGAGTATTGGTAGCCTGACGCAAGCCCTCAGTAGCAGGAGTGCAAGTTCTCTTTGTTGTGATTTCCCTCTCACAGAGATCTGCAAGGGTTCCCTTCCACTTTGCTCTTAGCTTCAAGTTTTAGAATAAAGTGAAATTTTAGTCTCAAAGACAAGCATCCTGAACCTTTCCTGGAGCACAGAGGAGTATTTTCGCAGTGACAAGCCTCTGTGACATCTCTGCACCACTACCAGAGGATTCTTCACTGGATTTTCTCTTATCCTTTTTTAACAAGTGACTGGTTTGCGCCTTCTCTGGCAGAAACGTGGCCTTGTTCACACAGAAATCGTTCCTTGGGGTTGGCAGACAGATCAGATAAATACTTGAGAGCACTCTTAAAGCCACTCCTGAGTTAATAAAATAATAGCAACAAGGTTCAGTTATCTCTCCCAATACCTTCTCAAACACATCCTTTAGAGGAATAACTGCTATGGTACTGATTTAGCATTTTCAAATTATTAACACTTCTGTTTTAGCATCACAGAAGCTTAATTGCTGAGCATGTATAAACAAGGAGTTCCAGTTACAAAATTCTCTCATACGCACAGGTTTCTTCTTCATTTTTTTAATTACATTTTATTGCCTTCATTTTGCAAATGGCAAAAATACTATGGCTCCCATTATGAAGTTATGCACTGGAGTTCACTACATGGAACAGTTTGGGATAGCCTCTACAAGATCTCTAACAGATCTCTGATCTACTGTATGGCAACACTTTATAAAAGTTTGCTCTGTTTTGAGCATTTGCAGTATCTCATCACGACACAACAGGATAACCCATAGTCAGGTTTGCTGCACAAAAATCCCTTCACTAGCTCATTTCTTGAAATTATCTCCTTTTCCCAGCCTGAGCTGATCCAAACCCTGTCCACCCAGTCCTGTCACACACAAAGATTATTCCAAGCCTGGGGCAGAGGAAAGAGCAGAATACTCTCAGAGTGAGCTGTACTGACTGTGCTCCAGGACCACAGAACCAGCTTCATGGTGGGGACAAGTGCACAGGAATGGTTCCCTGTTCCCAGTTCTGCCCCACTGAAGCCATATCTCATCTTTGCCATCAGAAGATTTTGTTTTGCTGCTGTGCTGAATGGCAGGAGCTGAAAAAGGATCTTGTTTGCAGTTCTACTGGCCCACTAATTTACTACTCTCCAGAGGCGTGAGCAACAGGGAGTCTGGGCTGCATTAGGGTGCTGCTGTTAAATGTGACAACCCCAGACACCCCTGCCACTGCTCAGCACTGTGCCCTGGGCAAGGTGGGCTGTCCTGGCTGCTTTTCCCTGACAACATGTTTGTCAGGGGAAAGAAAGGTGGCAAATCAGCAGCAGCCATGGTGCAGCCTCCTGTACTGAGAAGGACAGTGCACTGTCCCCACTGCACTCACCTGTTCCTTCCATCCCCCACAAATACCTTCAACCTCAGCAAAAACACCACAAAGCCCTTTGCTCTCAAACATGCTGAGTTTTCCCTCCAATTCTTCCACTTATTTAGTTGAGCTTTCCCTCCTAATTTCCAAAGCTTTGCATAGCTTTGTCAGGCTTCCCCTCTCCCTCATATCCCAGTCTTATCTGTACCTGCTTCTGCTGCCTCGGCTGCCTGTGCTGTAATTCTCTCTGGTTTTACACTATTCCAGTTGCCTGGAATAACCTTCTTATCAAAATGCAACAAGCTGTCTCCAGCTCCTTTACAAACCATATGAACATCCACCTGTTCCCTTGACAGTAACCATATGTCTCTGTATTTGTTCTGGAGCGTGGGAGGTTGCTTTGCACGATTTGGGCAAGATCCAGCTCCTACTGAAACCAAGGAAAAACTTCCCATTAATTCCATTGCACTTGTACTAAAGCCTCAGATTGTAAATTTAATGGGATGCTTTCCATGTGTTTTAATTACTGCAGCACACCACGCACATTTAGGACTCTGCTGAATAGCCAGTAATGATTATCATTTAATTGTAGTGACATAACACCAGCCAAGGAGGTAATGCTGGGTTTGCCATCTCAGAAGGGCAGCATAAAATCACTGACTTTATAAAGCCCCTTTACATGGCAAAGTTTAAAACACAGCATGCAAGGCATTATAGGCACCTAAATATACAGGCTTCTGCTGGGGACAAATCCTCCCAAGTCTAACTCTCCTCAGTGAGCTGAGTGCACAAACTATCTCTGTATCAGAAGAAATCTGTCAACACTATTCATGCAGAATCATAAACATAATAAATCTTGCCAACTCCTCTGTGAACTGGCTATTTATTGCACTCGTCTCCGAGGCTTTTTGATACCAGAGCTGGAGGCTGCAAACATAAATACTGAAATGATGTGTTGCATATGCCGTAGCTTAATTTGCTGCATTTGATTTGAGGCTTAGTTTTGGAAGACCCTCAGCATTGAGCTTGCAGGCCTCCCTGCCCAGCCTGAGAGATAACACAGTGAGCCCAACGAACCACATGTCAGCCTCCCTTACGCCCACAGGAGTCAAAATGATGTGTGTGTGTGTGACTACAGCCAGACTACGAACCTCCCCAGCCAGCACTGGGCCAGTACGAAGGGCAAAGACAAAAAACCCAACCCAGAACCATGTCCTGACAGTTCAGCTGAAGTGCCTGAGCAGAGAAGGTGGGTGAAACACGTCCCTCCCTCATCATCTGTTATTGGTGGTGGTGGGAGACCTCACAACTGGAGGTCTGTCTGCAGTGCCAGAGCCACGGTCAGGACCTCGCTTCAACCCCAATAACAAACCCATCAGCTGATTTGATCTGCCAAGAACTAGATGCAGGCAAAACCCTTTGCCATTTCTGCAATTTCAAACAAAAGAAATATTTCCAAGACAGGTGTCCCACTCCCAGGGAGATGGTCCCCTTTCCCTGTAGGTCAGTGCTTAGAGCAGGTAGACGGGAATGGGGGAGATCCAGCTTCAGAGTGCTGGAGGGGATGTTGAAACCCATTTTTTATCAGCTCTCCCAGATTCAGTGATCATTTAAGAAAGTGATTTAGTGGAACAATTCCAGCAGGAGCTTTTGGGGCTCCTGGAAAAGGCACAAATAGTTTGATGATAAAGGTGATTTCTAAGGTCCAGAATTCTGTTTGCTCATTCATTTGTTTTCAAAACAGAACAACAAAGATGGAACCAAACACAGTTTTCCCACATCTTTCTTACCTTAAACTTTGGAGCAGACAAGAACACCTTGGCATCCTCATCTGCAAGTTAGTGTTTCCTGATGCTGGGCTTATATTTTTGTTATTTCTTTTCTTGTAGAAGACTCTGCGTGGCAAATCTTGTCCCAAGCAGCTAACAAATTTCAGCAGGAACAGAAATATTAAGTTTGTAGTTGCAGTGAGAAAATAAACATATTCACCCTAGTTTTATCTGAAAAGCCCTTCTTCTCCCTCCTTTCTGCACAGATTTTAATTGCTGCTTGTAACCTGAATAAAATGTTACAAAACCTAGATGAGGCAATATTTCCATGTATATTATAATGCCCACATGAACTCATAGGAAGGACTTTGTATACAAAGTCTCTTGCAAGGTTTTGTGTCTACTTACATGATGCATCCAACTGGAAGTTACATGTCAGCTAAGGAAATTGAGAAGGACGATGCAAATTGAACTTGTCCTTATATCCCTTGGGATCCGGAAACTGATGGTCTCTTTGATAAACCTGAAAGAAGAACACATGATTTCATGCAACATTTTGGGGGGAATTGGTCTGAATAACTTCTGGAAGTGGTATTTTCATAATGTGAAATGCTTCTCTGCTTTTTGCTGCTGTTGTCTGGCATCTCCCATGCTTGAAGTACAGGGAGGGATTTTAGGAGAGCAGAGGCAGACCACTTGAATGAGGCACAGGGTGTTTGTGCTGCCCAGTTTTTTTCAAAAGTCACTCATGAGTTTGGCTGCTCAATCTGACACATCTGAAAGAGGCTGTGTGTGCATAGGGTAAAGATGGGATGCACTGTTTTGGATAAGACAAGAAGTGACTTGAACTTTTATTGCAGCTGAAATCAAATCTGACAGCGCATTTAAACATTCCATTAATTTATAAGTTAAAAAAAAGGCAAAACAAAAGTCCTCATTAAGTCCTGTAATCTTTTCCCTAGGCATGAGAGAGAACTGAAATCTCCCACCAAAGCAGGCAGTGATGAGGTTTAGCTGTATGATGGTTAAACCTTCACCTCTCACAGTCAGGGATCTCTGCACTTGTATCCCTGAAAAGCACAGGGAAGGCAGGAGAAATGCCAGCTGGACGGTGCACGGTGCACAACTGGCTTGTGCATCTGGGCTGAACAAATCATTATCGACTTGGCTTCTGCAGAGCATTCAAGGGAAATTATTAACAGCACTAGAAACATCAGTGAGGCAGATTCATATGCAGGGCTGGGTTTCCCTCTGAATTGGTCCTGCTCCCCATCCCATTCAGCACATCAGTTGGCTCAGTGCATCAAAAATTGCCAAATTATTCATTTTATATACGTATATAAGTATTGACATACACACAGAAACCTCCCCTCCAGCTGCAATAAAGAGCTAAAGCAGAATGTAAACCGCCATTAATATAACATGAGATTCATTATAAAAATCTGGAAAACAATATCTAGTTTTTATTAGAATATGTTTTTATTGGACATTTTTTGAGTGAAATATGGTATTCCTGTTGTTTTGGAAACAGGACAAATTAAGATATTTATCTTAAATAATTGGTGCAATTCATAACTTAAAATACAGTCTATGCAGAATGATCTATTTGTTTTCACTGGCCATTTCCATTTTAGGAGAGCTTGGTCCCTATTTTATGTTTCCATAGAACTATTCATTACTTTCTGATCTACATTGGATCTTCCTGAAAGTTGAAAATACTAGATTTAAATAATGACCCTCTCAAAGATTATTTTGTAATCAGTTCAATTCCACCTCTGGATGCAGCAGAGAACTGTGAGCTAGAAATTCTTAAAGACTTAATCAGAGCTCTGCCAGTAATTTGCTGAGTTATAGTTAGTTTAAATCCTTCAAGTTTGAGTCTCAGTGGTACTGAGCAGCCTTATGGGAGACACTAGAGCTGAAATCAAGCCCTGTAGGAACAAGCACAGGTTTTGCCATTGACCTCACCTGGATCAGGATTTCCCCCACAGGACTAGCTTGGAGATGTGCTGCTTTGGGAACAAGAAGGATGCTCCTGCAATGACCTCAGCAGGACTGAGGTACTCCAGGATGCTCAGCTTCATCCTCCTATCTCAGAAATGAGCAGCTAGTCCCCTGCCCTTTGTAAAGCCTCTGAATTTATAGAACACTGGAGTCTGTTATTTTGTAAGATGCGAAAAGTGCACAAACTGCTGGTGTTCTCACAATTTTTAAAAACAAAAATTAAATAAGCCCAAAAGCAGATGATTTCACACACTAACTGTCCTTTTGGTCCAAGTTTTTCACTTTAAATGATGTCTCTGCTGTTCAGTTGCACAAGGCACATCTTGATTCCTCTCCTGTTTAAAACTCTCACTAACCTCCTTCCCATTCCTGTTGTCTTATTTATTTTTTTATTTTTTTTCTCTGCATAAACTCCTGACAGCCAAAGGGCTGTTCCTGGGCTCAGACCACATGAAGAAACATCAGCTCCAAGGAAGATTTTCAGACAGAGGAATTGTCTTCCTCCATCCAAAGACAGATCTGTGAGGACACGCTCACAATCAGAAGAGACGCATCCTCCCTCTCCTGGCCCAGAGAACACGCGGAGCATCTAAATCTCACACCCTGAACTCTGGTTTAGGATTCATTCAGTGCCTCCAAGTAAGATGTCAATGTCACTTTGTCAGCAAACCTAAATCTGAGGTCCCCTAGAGACCTGTGCACAGCAGACAAGCGCTGGAGACAGATTATACATGAACACACTGACAACTCCACAGCTTTGCATTGTACAGCTCTGCCTATTCCCAGTGTCTGAGGATGGGTGGCAAAGGGAATGTATTTAACAAGAAGAAGACGACATTAAACATCAAACATCCCTTTGCTTCTGACAATTAATTGAGAAGAAAACCTCATAATCAGTTGCAGATTTGTCTCTGTGTCGTTAGCGTGACTCCGCTCAATTATCACTCTGTAGTCCAGAGTGAGGAGTTTGGTTCTCATCTTTGTGTTACTTGAGGATGGGGAGGCAGCAGACAGAGCTGAAAGGTTAAAGGTGGCAGGAGGAGGTCACTGAGGGTGTCACTGTCGCTGAGTTAGCCATAAATAATAGAAACTGGTGTGGTCTTTGGTTTGTAGCCCGGCTTTAAACCCACACTGTGCTGGAGGCTGTCAGTGAGGTGCTGGGAATACACATACAGGGACCTGCCCTGCACCAAGGCAGGTCTGACCCACCCCAAACAGCACAGGGACTGTTGGTAGGAGGAGACATATCAAGAAAGAGTTGCCCTGGGAAGTTGTGGCTGTCCCATCCCTGGCAGTTTTCAAGGTCGGGTTGGATGGGACTTTGAGCAACCTGGTCTAGTGAGCCTGTCCCTCAGTCTATAGGTTAACATTTGCTATCACCTGAAAGTAAAAAAGCCTTCCAAGGAAGCATGCAGCGTGCTAATCTCTTAGGACAGCACATGCATAAAAGCAAGTGTTTATATAAATGATGCCACTCACTTCAGGCTGATTTTAATCATCAAAGGAGAAAAAGCACATTTTGTTTGGTCTTTTACTAGTCAAAAATGGCTGGTATTTAATAAGCCCTGGAGCCAGATCTCAGTAGGACAGGCTTTTTATGGGCCAGAGGCACCTACCATACAGTCCCTTTCCACACACAGCCACTGACCTATGTCCAGCTGATTTGAATTTACTTCCTAAATCTGATGCTTCACCCAGTTAGATCAAAAAAAAAGAGAGAAACATGGCATTTCTAGACCACAGTTCTTGGTGTCACTACACATTACTGATAATTTAGGAATGCTACAGAACATCTCAAGTTTAAAGTACTTTCATGGTTCCAACGGAGAGCTAAAACAGATGGGGTTTCAACATGACCTTTCAACCTACCAGACACTGCTGACCCAGATTATAGTTCAACAAAGCTGCTCCTGGATTCATATTACATTTTGGGAGAAACAACAGGGTTACAGTGAGAATGGATACGCTGCCCAGAGGCAGCTCTGATGGCAGCTCAGGGAGCCAAGGGATGGGAATGGCATGTCAGTCCCACTCCCTGTGCAGATGTCTTTATGCCAAAGTAGGTACTCAGTCCTTGCAGAGAGGCTCTGCTATCTGCCAAAAAATACTGGGAAAACAATTCAGGAATGGGAGAGATAATGGTGAGAGATTTCACTGGGAAATCAAGGAGAGGGTAAAATACCAGCAAAACGGGAGAAGCGCTCCAGTTGAAAACACTCTTTTTCCAAATTCAGGCTTCACACTGGAAGGCTGAAAACCTTCTGGTGCTGTATGTCAGCAGAGAGGAAGAGATTGCTATAGCCTGCCCAGCTCAGTGGCAGGGCTGGTCAGCCCAGACAATTTGCCCACCTAGGTTTCAACAGAGCGAGCTGGGCTTGTCTGTCTAAGCTCAACCAGTTGGGAACTGGAGGGGGACCATAAACCACCAAGCACTGTGGCATCCTATTGAAATTGGTGAAGTTCCTGTCAATGTGTTATTATTTTAGACATTACCATGCTAAAAATAGTGCTTGTATTTTTTTTTAGCAAGCTTGTTGTTTTCAGGAGCTCTGAAAACATAAAGGGTTCCATAAGTGCTCAGAACAAGCTTGTGAAATAGTCTCGCTGGAATACAAAACCACTTGAAAATACTGTTTGTTACATTTCCCTATGAACTCAACAATAGACTATGCAGATCATTTTGCTAAAACACTGGGCTTTTTACTTAAAATTCATTTTACTGTAAGAAAATCTAGGATAACACCCCCATGATACCTACCTAGTTTTTCTCCATTCCATATGGCAGCAAGAAATCTGAATTCTGACAAAATGTTTCCAAAATGCTATCACCATGCTAAAAGCTTCTACAGTCTCCTTATCCCCATGACAAAATGTTCATGATCCAGACCTTAATTATCTCTGCTTGTAACAACAAAACCAAAAAGCAACCCTTATGTCCTTCAAGTGGAGATCAGCTGCATGAGAAGGACCAGGCTCATCTTAATCCTCAAAAGACTGACATGTGTCCTAATTGTGAAATCTGTACAGCGTTTTCCAGAGCAGCTTTCTGACAGTTCTGCCCATGTCTCTGTTTGCTGGAGCACTGCTGGAGCCTTTACCCCACGACAGCAGTGGAGTCACTGGTGGGGGCAGAGCCTGAGCTCTCCAGTCCGGCATTACCTTAAGTAGCCAGTGGGGAATTTCCTAATTCATCATCCTGGGAGAACTCGATGCTGAACAAGTAGGAGCTTATCATGAGGTCACTGTTCTGTAACTGAAATGGGATGATGATGGTGTGCTGGTAACTCGCCAACATTTTGTGTTGCAACATTTTACAGATTATACCGTGCGATAAAGGCGCTGCACTTAATGAGTTTTGTCAACTCAGTTATCGCTTTCGCATCGAGCGAGGCAGGTTTTGGGCTAGACTTAGCAGCTATGCAGCCCCTTTCATCCAAAAATGTCAGAGTGATTTGTCCATATTAATCAAGTTTCAAAGCTGCCTTGTGAAATATCTGTTTAGGCTCCTTAAGAGAATTAGGAGTGGCTGAAGGGATCCTGACTGAAGGTCTGTAAAGCGGTTTCTGGCAGCGGGCAGTGAGGGCTCCTGGTGGGGAGCATGGGAATGCAGGTGGTTATGCTTCCAGCCACCTGTGATTTTAGTTTGCTGAATTTTGAACCCACCTAAATTTCCAGAGCGAATTTTATAGATTAAACACAGAATGTGTTAAGAAGAATTTCGTTTTCTTGCTCTGAATCTGCCACCTGCTCATTTCATTTTGATACCCCCTTCTTGTTTCCTTGGGAGAAACTTTCCCTGCTCGCCCTCTATGCCCCCCACACTCTGGAGACATCTATAATTTTCCCATTCATTCTTCTCGAAACAGAAAGATCACCCACTCAGTGGTGCTTAAATACCTGGTTGCTCTGCAAGTGCCAAACTATCGCTGAATCCGAAGTCAAGAATCTAAAAAACTTTGCAGAACTGACTCAAAAAGCTCTGACACTCAACATGCACCATGTCCCAGCTCCCCCTTCCTGCTTCAACCAACACATACCTGCACAGAAATCAGACATTACATGGCAAAACAATAAGCTATTCGGGTTGTGTGACATGACACTAACTGCTAGATGTGTTGCTTCTCCAAGTTTACACTGCCCTGTTGCCAAGGAACATGGAAGGATGAGGAAAGGCAGAGATCAGCTTCCAAAAATAGAAGAAGTTTGTATTTAGATACCTATGAATATACACAGATATTCTTTGCTCATTTTCTCTCACCATTTATATTCTTTCTTTAATTTCTTTTAAACCCCTAATTTTAAAAGACCATTATTTTTTAATCAATATTTTTCTTGCATCCCAAATGCAGGTTTAATGTTACAGCAACGACTGCAAGTCCAAAGGAGACAGATTTTCTGTCCCCACCCATAAAGAACAATTGATTCACTCAAAACTGTGCCAAGGCCATATGCAAATTGTCCTAATAGGAGCAGCTGCTGGCTGCACAGCCCAGGGCATAAACACAAGTTTTGTTCATGCTGCTGCCCCAACTCACATCCCCAGAATCACATTGGGGTGAATGAAAAGCACAGTTCCTACGAGCTCTCTGCAGCTGTGGCAGGTAACTGTGAAAGAGATGTGTGCTGTGGATGCAGCTCAGGCAGCAGGAGTGAAACCTGAGCAGGAAAATGTGTAGGAAAATGTGTCTGGGCTCTCTCAAAGCAAACTGGCACTGTCCTCGGGCAGCTGTGCCAGTCTGCAGCACATTAAGGTTTGGCCCACGTTTTCAGTTGAGGAAAAAAGCTTCCATCTGGATTTCATCCTCTTAAGCCCCATGAGAGTACGTTATTTGTATATATTCTGCAACTGACAGGATGTTTTATAGAGTTTTAGGATAAGCACAAAGATGATACCTGGTAAAACTGTTCTATATTAAACACAAACAACAGACTTTCTGCTTTGCTCTTTTACAGCTCGTCTGGCATAAATATGTGGATGGAGCTAAGGCAGGGAAAGACTAAGCCAAGGCTGGTGAAGAGTGGGAGAGCCTGGATGAGCTGAAGCTCCAGCTCTCTTTGCCCCTTCCAGGAGCCCAATCCCCTTGCTGCTGCCCCACAGCATGCCAGGGCATGAGTCCAGCTTCTCACTTTCAAACAGTGACCTGCTTTTAAGAAACCCCCTTAAAAATCCTGTACTGAGAAATTCTCTTAATACTCCTGAGTTTCTTTGGTGGGAATCAAATGTCCCTGCTTTGGTGACAGGATGTCAGGCAGCAAAGACTGAATCCACTTTGTTCTTTAGAAAGTATATTAAGAAGTGTAATTAGAAAGCATTAAGAGGGTCTTTATTATCCAAGGGATATCACTACACTGCCTTCTGCTCCTCTCCCATCCCAGTCTTGAACTAGTTATTCATGCTTTTCATTACTTAAATAAGTCTGGATTTTTGCCACACGTTTTGCCGTGGTCAGTTTCTCCTTTAGTTTATTTATTTACTTTTAGCAGAAACCAGAGGCAGATTGGCCTCCTGTGCCTTCTAATCTCTTGTTTGTTCAGAGACCCCACGAAGCAAGGACAGCCCTACAGAAGAACAGGTTTGAGAACATCATATGCACATTGCCAGAACTCAGCACACTGCTTCTCTGGGAATCCTACACCCTAAGGAGACAGGGTTACCCATTGCATCTGTGCTCTGCAACTTTACAGTTCAGGTCAAATTTGTAGGAATTTTACGACCCAGCCCACACTGGTCTAGGGGAGCTTTGGAATCAGTTTTCCTCTCTAGTAATGAAAAAAATCAAATGAGAGAGAGAGATTTCCATGTTATTTTTGAGAATTATTTCAAGGAAGAGCACTTCAAACCAATGACTGTGTGATGTGCAGTTAGAATAGGGGTAAGGTTGATTTTCTTGGAAAACAAACACACTCCTTTTCAGCTCTGGAGTCCACAAAATCAAAATAGAACCCATGCCCCCACTTTTCCTTTCTCCCTGGATCATGTAAATTTGGGGGAAGAATATTATCAAAGTGAGACACAGTGTGGAAAGTCATAAGTGTACAAAGGCTCAGAATGGACCGTTTATTTTGGGGTAACCTGTCCTGTTCATAACCCATCACTGCTGCCCTGTAGTTGTTTGTGACCATGTGTCCAGCAGGTCAAATATTTCCCTTTTGGAACGCATATTTCTCCCTGTCCTAAAGAGGTTAAGATGGCAGAAGGTTAACAACCCAAAAATCTCCATTAAGAAATCTGAATATGTCAGATGAAAATATGGTTTTCAATTATTGAATTAGTTCTTCCAGAAGTGCTCCTTATCTGAAATCAGTAAACATGTTGGAGAAGAGGAGCCTGGCTGTCCAAGGGCTATTTTTTCACAGAAAGATAATTGACAGAGTTAAGAAAACTTGTTTAGAAGCTGTTCTACACCCAATCACTGTTTCATCTGGAAAAATTGGTGATCAAGAGGAGGGAGCATGGAGAAACTACCTCTCACTCCCTGAATTTCCAAGCCAGCCCCAAGCAGGACAAGTGCAGCAGCGGAGTCGCTCCCGCCTGCCCCGGCGGGGGATCCACTGCCATGCTCCCTCCATCACTGAAATGCTACAAAGGGATTGCAAATTCTGGCCTGAAGTCTCCATATTTGAGGTTGAATTTAACATTCTACTTCGGGTGCAATTTTTAATGCCCTCAAATGCTTGAGAAGAGAACAAACATTCGACTTCTGTTTTTTTCTCTCTCCTTAAAATTCCTGCCTGTGGCTGTATTTTAGGACTCTTCTGACCACCACACGAAATTTCATTGGAGCCTCAGGGCTCCAAAGAGTTTTGCCCAATTTCAGGCTTTACAATAAATGTTTTGCCAAATTTACATTCAACTTCAGAAGATGCAAACCATTAATGAGCAATCATCAGTCAAAGAAATCCTCTTCCCACCTCAAGAACTTACATTGTTTAAGTGGAAGAAAACTGTTTTTAATTAATAATGGACTATGAAACATATATAATTTACAACAAGGACCCTGGGGAAAAACCCTGATGCTGTTGGATTGTTTCAGCAAAATGATCCATGGCATCAAAATTCCAGTCACAGCAACTTGAGTTGTTCTAGACTGTAATCAGTAAAAATAAAATGGCTCCACCTATTCACCAGTGAAAACAACATATCTCTTGTAAGAAATCCTTCAACTTTCAGTCCTTCTGGACCTTGTGCAATATTTTGTGGCTTTTCCTAGCACTGTTTTTATGATGTTGATGATCAGATCTCCAAGTGAATCAATACTGGTGGGACAAAAAAAGAAACAAAACGAAATGCTTAGAGCATAGACATTCTGGAAAATCAAAACAAATAATAAATAAAAAAATGCACTGGAAAAAACCATAGTGGATCTTAATTAAGAACCTGCCTTTATTTTAGCAAAGGTAAATCATCCACAGCTTGTGTTCAAACTTCTATCAACATTTCCTTTTCAAAAAGTCCAGGAATGTAGGTAACAAAATACAGCACGGCCACACACAAGAAAAACACCATCTGAATTGGTCAAAAGTTCCTCAACATCTTCTATCTCAATACCAACAAAGGTCCACCAAAAAATAGCCACATAATTCACCATCTAAAACGTCAGCTCTTCCCTTAGCGTGAATCAGAGAATCCTATAATTGCTCCCAAGTGGCAAAACCACAAGCATGGAAGTAAATGAACCATGATAAGAGACTCTCACATTAAAAGCATCATAAAAGCCTGAACACAAAGCCTAGCAAGAAATGCCCTTCTCCACATGGCACAGCTCCGAGCAGGCTGTGTTCACCCCCCGGGTACTGCCTGTGCTCTTCCACACACTGGAATTCAGCCGCTTCGTGACAATATTCCAGACATGGAATTAACACTTCTGAAAGCTTTTAGGGATCAAAGGTTGCCCCCTTTGCAAGACTTTTCATACCGAGGACATGATGAAGTAGTCTGGCTCTAGCTGGAAAAATAGTTCAGATGACACTCAAAGGGGCTGTGGTGAGAGGAGGCGACTGGGGAACTGGGACAAGGTTGGCATCAGCCTCATACTTCAGTCTCCTCTGTCCTCACACCCACTGCAGAATATGCCTCTGCTTTTTATCTTCAGGGTTTGATGCTAATGCTTCTTAGGGATTCTGTGGATGAAGTCTCAGATACAGGAAAAACTACTCTTTGCTCTGGAGTTCACTTTGACTGCAAAAATCACGAGGAGTAACAAGGAGCTTGTTTAACTAACACAGAGCTGCAGCAGCAGTGAGCCGGCTTGGAGGCAATCAGCCTTCCCTGGGTGAGGCGAAGGGCAGCATCCTCCCTGGGACTGACACAAAGTCAGCCTTTAAGCTGTGCAGACAGACAATGATGTTTTTATAGGTGACACATCCAGAGCTAGTGGTAGTTTCTCAGTTTCTGGGACAAGATGGGATCGTCACTGTTGTGTCTCTGCTGGCAGTGGTGAGGATAGCTGTGCTGCCACTGGCTCCGGCTGCTGGGAGTGTTGCATTCCCATCCTTTTTGCAGTGGGAATTAGGTACTCAGCACAGTATTTGCAAGACCCCAAATGACTTAGCCATCAAAGCTGTTTTCAGTGATTTTTCAGGGGTTTCAAAGACCATTTTGACAACATGTGTCTAATTCCTTTAGGCGCTATCAAAAATGTTGTCTCCCCTGGGGGTGGCTGACTAAACAGAAGTCTGAGCATTCATGTCATAAATATCTTGAGACAAGCCTGTTGATTCAGTGAAATGTGTGGTTGGCTCCTATTGTAAATGCATTCACAGAAAACCTCACAGTGTGCTGCCTCTTGGGATTACTTGTGAGCAAAATAAATGACAAACGTTTTGGGGGGTTTTTTAAATAACATTTTGATACATTACAAAGTGGCTTTTCTTTTAATTTTACACCACATCGTTTAAGATGACATGAAGCAACATAATTTGCCAAGACAAGATATATACAAATAAATAAATAAAAAGGGATTAAAAGGAAAGCCAGTTCTGAAAGTTTGTGAGTTGGAAAAGGCTGTAATTTAAAGCAGAAATGTCTGGATTAGATTATTCTGACAAGCTAAAAGGAGGCAAAATTTTGCTACGCATTTATGAAGCAGAAATGAAACGGAGGGAAAGCAATGGCTTCAAAGTGAGAGGGTAACTCACAAAACCATCTACTTCTGGATTTGAACCCAGATCTGATCATGTGTGGTAGCTCTGAGCAAGCCATGGACCTTCACAATTCAGACTCACTGGTGAGCCAGGCCATGAACCCGCGGGAGAAGCATATCCTTCTGTGAGAGACCCAAACCATCAACCATCAGAGGGCAGGGGGCAGAATGTTCGTATTTAAGATGATATTGCCATTGAATAATATCTTGGACATGGGGAGGCAAACCCAGCCATCGACTGCCTCCAGGAAATGCAGGGATCTTCAAACCCCACAAATGTCTCCCCCGTAACGTGCAAAGCCACATCAGTGATGGGGCAGATCCACTGCACGGAAAATACAAACCAGCAGCTCTGGAGCCAACCAGTCAACCAGAAATCAAACTAACTCAGGCAGAGCTTTTAATTCTAGCAGAGAACAAAGTCAAACATTTCCAATCAGAGCAGGGCAGATCCAGCTTATCTGATAGCTCAGGGGGCAAGTTATTTTACAGAGTGCCAAGTCCCAGAGCCTCAGCTGAAGGCTGTGGGCAGAGGTTGAACCAGAGATCTCCACCCACCCCTCAGCTCTACTGGCTGGGATCTGTTTGGCAGAGTTGTAGGTTGGTATTCCAATCTTTTTTTTCTGAAATTTTCCTAAATTTCACCATGATAGGTGTAAGTATCACTGGAACAGATATTTTACAGGAAAAATTACACATTTCTAAGGGTCAGTATTTCCCACTGAAAACATTTTTTTATAACAGAATTAACTATAATATGGATTTTGTGGAGTACTTTGAAGAAAAAGAGTATTATTAAAACAATACTCATACAAATAATGACTGTAATAAAACTTCAAGGATTAGATGATTATATTTACATTATTGTATATTTCATATCTCAAGGGGTTGTACACAACTTCTAAAAAGAAAGTATTAGAGAAGTACAGTAACTTCTGGATCACAGCAGCTCTGCTAACTCCTTTGGGCTAACTGTCAGATTAAAAACAAATCTTCAACTTTCCAGAGCCCTAAAAATTTAAAGACCCGATGTGTCACAATGACACCCTCCTTACATTTGTATAATCTGTGCTTATGGATAAATGGCAGCAGAATCCTGGCACTGGCACCTTAACTAGGTGAGCATAAATACAACCATGCCAAAAACCAACCCTGTGCTGGGAACAATCAGAAATCCAACATCCTGGGCAGCACTGCAGAAAATTCAGTCCTAAATATTCTCCCAGTCAGGAGACAGAGTCCCTGGCTGTCCATTCGTAGGCAAAAAGAAGAATACGTTTCATTTGCTCAGATTTTAATGTCACGTTCTTGGTAGTCTAGATGTTGAGCATGAAACTCAGCTTACTGCCCCATGCCCTTCAGCCCACGGAACGCCTCGCTTTACAGCTTGCTTACAGATATATTTCAACTGGTAATATTCAGAATTTCCAAATGGAAAATAGCTCCTGGTATGTGAATATGGCCAAATCGCAGGATGATTTTATTCCCACCAGTTGTTGCCACGCAGTGTGAAATTACAGCTCGTATTACTCCATACCACGGCTTGCAGAAATTTGGACCAAAACTTTTAAAATGTTAATGTGTATGCAAATGCGGTCTTGCACATAAATCAAGCACACACACTTAATAATCTGGTGCTTTGGCTTTATGAAATAATAGATCAAAGCGGAACAAATGAGAAGATGGAACCCAAATTAACACATTAACTGAAACAGAGCCCTCTCAGATCCTGGAAACCACTCTCTGTCTGGGTGTCACATATCCAATTACATTCCTCGTAACTCAAATGACAGAACAGACTGAGAGAAGTTAGGATGCTTATTCCTACTCATCACCAGCTACTCATAGTAATTTTTTTCAGAGTACTAGTAATTATCCTTAAAGGAGAACAATTAAAATTCAGTGTAATTGGAAGTCTGGTTATGATTATGGATGAGTCAAACTGCTTTGGAAAACGAACACAGAACTGTTTGGAGCTCCATTGGTATTTTATTAATCATGTCATTAAAATGGATACATAAAGTGGGTGCAGCTATACAGTGGGATTTTCAAAAGCTCTCAGCACTAGCCACACTCTGCTCCTAGTAAAGTTGGTAGGAATTTTATTTGTTGAGTTTAATGGGAGCAGAGTTACACCAGAACCAAGCATTTTTATAGCATCTAAACCTTATTGTTCGTGAGCAGCCAATTCTCCCGGCATTTCTTTAATTCTTTCTGGTGATCCTATAATCCTGACTTTATTTTCCTGCCCCAGTGGCAGCCCCAGGACTAGAGGTGTTGCAAAGCCTTGAGCCCAGAGGACAAGAGGCAGAAGAGCTCTTCCCACTCCTCCCCACAGGGGTGAGAGCGATGGGAGCTTTGCAGAGGGGGGAATTGGCCTGAGCCAGGATGCTGAGGTTGCTGCTGGGGGTAAAGTGCACAGAGTTGGCCTCACAGAGCTCAAGAGTAACACAGCAATTTGGAGCAGATGGCTGGCATCAGAGAGTGGTTTAAAGAAACAGCACTGAGAGTAGAGAGCTGAAAAATAACGTAACGGGAGATTTATTTGTGGTCTCTGGTTCAGGGCTGTCTAAGAAACATAAGCAGTGGTTGGTACTTTCCGCTCGTCACAACTACCACGGGACCTTGAACCAAAGGGATTTTTGTTTTGCAAAGCCAAAGTCTAATCTGGTAAAAATAGGTCTAAACAAAGCACAACCCCCTCAGCACCGTTTCTCTGATGTGGCTCCATCAGGCACCCAAACTCCAACACAGGTTCTTAAGAGAAAGGGGCAATGTACCTCAAAATGCGAAACTTCAGAGATAAACACTTTCCAGTATTTTACTTCTGAATCAGTTTGTTGACACTGGAAGCAGGGACTGAACCATGTTGGAAAGATGGGTAATCATTCATGTAAATCAAAGGTCAAGAACAGGCATAGCTGTCTACTCTGCCCACTGCTTTGGCCCGCTCTGGAGAAACCTCTCTGGAGGTTTCATGGATACTGTGCTGTAGCTAAGCCAGCCATGCCCACAGGCTAGGAAAGATACCTAACAACACAGATATCTTGAGAACTATGACTTTAAATTCCGACATTTATTTTTGTGCAATAAAATCTTTTGTCCTAAGAACCCTCCTACTCAGATATGAATTATGCCAGTCATACAAACAGTTCTAAAAAGGCATCAGAAGTTCTCAAACAAACTCCAAAGAATACGTTGAAATGCTGCGCTAACAATTGAGAGGATTCCCTGAAAAGGATGCTAAGATCAAATTTTCATTTTGCAATTAAAAGGAAAAAAAAATCTGCTTATAATCCTCCTGAAAAGTGATCCCCTTGGAATGAATTGTCTTAATGCTTTACATCTGAAGGAGGCAAGGTAAGACAGTACTATACTGGATTTTGTTCTATCGGAGGGAAGCTGGAAATAATCTGGAGAAAAGATTATTTCCAACTTTCCAGCTCTTTTTCTATAATTAACAGGATGTAAGACATAACAAACAGAGGCTGAAGAAAACCACAAACTCTCCATATGGGGTTCAGTTCCTGTTTACTAGTATCCTGTTTACAGCATAGGCTTTGATGGTCAGATAATCAGGCCTCTCATGTTCCCAGAATGACCACACTTATTCTGAACTTATTTAAGGCTGGGAAGACTTTTTAATAAAAAAATATGTCGAGGAAACAAAGCAGAGAGATCATAACAATATGCATCACTACGGAAATACCAAACTCATTGTTATAGAATAGAAAATTACTAAATACCCTTTTGTGTGAAAACAGAAGGGTGATGTGAATTACCAGTTCAAAGGGAGCGGAGGAACAAAGTCCTTTCCCTCTTGCTGCTGCCCTCATCCATGTCTGGGTCATGTAACTCCTCAGGTGGAAGGAGAAATATCCATTTCCTAGGACACCCCTGCTTGCTGCCTGCCATGTTTTTGTTGGCCAAGGGCTCCCTCAGGCAGCAGGCAGGTGTTGCTTTTCGCCCTGCCCTCCTCAGCTCCAGGCTGGGGAAGGGGAAGGAGGACAAGGGAGTTGGGCTGCAGGTTTGGCTGCTGCTTTGCTCATACCTCCCTCTGAACAGAGGGCCAGGTTAGATCACATCCTAGTCTAGCTCAGGCTCCAGATAAACATGAATGGCACCAGAATGAACAAAACCAAACCATCCTCACACTCAGCAGAACCAATTCCTGCCCTGTCGTGCCTGATTCTCTTTTGGCTGAAGACTGTCTGAGGTGCATACAGGACCATCCCATTCCTGCTATTCCTGCACATAGCACTGCTTCCCAGGCAGCAATGCTTCCTAAATGCCAAGATTTTGATAGCAGTTTGTGGTGACAGTGCCAAAAAGTCTGAACTGCACATTGCCAAGGACAAACCTGTGCTGTGGTGCAAAGGAGGACACTCAGTCCCGCCAGGATGGAGCAGAACCTGCAGCCCTGCTCTGGGAGGGGACTGCACCCTATGGCATGGGACATGTCACCTCAGCACTGTTTCCCTTCCCCATGAGGTCTGGGCCTGGCATGAGCCCCTACTTGGGTCCAAACGAGAATTATAAAGTGACTTCCCAGCTACCTTGGTACACCAGTCTGATGTAGCGACTCTACAACACGATTCACATCATCTTTTTACCCAAGCCTGGGAGACAAGAAAAGGATTCAAACCAGCAAGTCCAAGGCATAAGGAGCAATAGGAAAATTAATTTTTCAGGGAGTTGGAGAAATAAAAAATATTTTAATGACTAAAAAGTTGCTGTCCTTGTCTCTGAGACAGTGAGGACTTTCTACTTTGAGGTTGCATCAAAACGCCACAAGTGAAGTTTGCAGCAGGAATGGTAAAATCTTGTGATTTTGTAGGGGATTTTGTAGTCACAAGTAATAAAAAAATCTGCAATATCAGCTACTCTTTTGATATTCCTGTGCCTTTGGGCATAAAGTTTGGCTTTGTAGACAGTTGATTTTCAGATCTGACCTGAACTCGAGCCACAGTTATATAGACAAGTTCTGAACTTGGGAAAACCACAGAAATGTGGGGTAGGTATAGCAGTGTTGGTACTTCTTGCTATGATATCATCTTCTATCACCTTCTCCACAAAAGAGTATAAACCTCTTCCCTACATAGCTTTTCACCCTTTCTTTGTAACGAACAGCTTTTAGAAACTTCATTCTCCTTGGCACAGACTGATTTTATATCGGTGGGGTTTTGTCACGAATTTAACACCACTAATTTAATTGTTAACCTTTTTCAACATTGCTGGTCATGTACACAGTGTACAGAATGTAAAAAATTGGGAATTTATATTTTTTTTAGTTGAAAAGAGAGTTTAGGAGTGGAGAGACCTACTGTAGGAGAGCTTCCTATTTTCATTTCTTCTTAGAACTTGTGTTATGAGAACAGTAATTTCAAGAAATTACACTTGGCAATCAAGATTTTCTCATCACTTTGTGTGTGCTAAGAATAGCTGCAAGTGTTAAGTAAATAAAATTAAGAATGATTGCTAGATAGTCACTGAGAAAATATATTGTATAACAGCTTTTATCTCTAAGAGAACTAAGATTCTTTTATAAATAAAACTGCTGAAATTATGCATTGCAAATAAATAAAGTTTTGCTTATTTAGATTTTTCTTCTGATAATTTTTTCATAAATACCATTTCATTTTGCTTTTAAATCTGTTCAGTGTTTAAAATGGTTTACATCCTAAGCCACGTTGCTATACCAGATTTACTGATCTCATCTATTTGCTTCATACATTGAATGGATAAAAGGACAGCTCATCAGCAAGTCAGGGGAATTAAGGTATTGACATCACCTGACAGTCTAACCCTTATATGGTTCTGTCTGCATCAGCTAAAACCAGGTGAATTTATGGGCTATCATGCTTCCAGTCCATTAGTAACACTGTTTGGACTCATTTATTTATTTATTCTCCCCAAAGAGCATCACTCATATCTTATGAAAGAAGAGGAAAGTCCCCGTGACTCATGTAGAAACACCTTAATTAGTGTAGTTGGAAAGGGGTGCTGGTCAGGATATGCTTCCTTGAGGACATGGTCTCCTGGGAAAACAGCCAATGTTTAAAAATTTCTTAGAAAAGATGGAAAACAGATGGAAACTTTTTCAACACTACTGTTTTGGTATGTAAATTATTTTAGTGCTCCTAAAGAGGCTGAGATTAAAAACTTCAGAACACAGTTAATTAACAGTGATAATCTTAATATAGTTTGCACCATAAATATACCTGGCCTTTAACTGAAGAATAAAAGAGATATCTGGAAGGGTATCATGGGTGTGGAAGATTTCAATCTCGTTTAGCCTGAGGTTTATCTGAAGAACTCTCTTTGGCCAAGATCTCCTCTCACAGTCTCCTGGTTCATAGCACTATAAATGAGGAAAGGATCTGGCCCAAAAATTTTATCAGGTTTAATATCATCCTAATTACAAACAGCCCATTACACTCAGTAATTACACCATGGAGATGGAAATTTAACTCCATCCTTACTCTGACATGTTCCACTTCTATGTGATGCCTGTGGCACATCCGTATTCATTCTTGGTTCCTTATGGAGCACACAATATCCCTTGGAACAAAGATGACTTAAAATCATGTTATGGACGTTCCATTTGGATCAGAGCCCCTTCAGCAGCCACAAGGTATAACTCACAGAAGTAATTTTTCAGTAAGAATTAATAAAGCTGGATTTGAACCCATAACTGAGAGCCAGCAAGCTCCATAATCAAATAACATTCCCAAGAACCTTTCAGCCTGCAGGGATATCATTTAATTTCACGCAATTCCTTGCTAACCATGAGAAAGTCTTAATGATGTGTTGGTCAAACACTGTCATCAGGTCAGCACAAGGTTTGTTTGATAGGTATAATTTCATAAACTTCTTGGCTCAGGGGGACTTGTTACCTCGTAGAATGAGCTCGGTGCCATGTTCATTACTCAGGTGCTGCTCACAGCACCTCATCTACTCTCATTCATCAAGGTAGAATGACTCACTTGACACTTCTGCAAGACAACAAGAGATCTCACAATAGGGCCCAGTCCCAACTCCCTTGTAACTAGATAAAGATACCTTCTGCACCACAAACACACTGCAGTTGAGAAACCTGTTATCAGTCACTAGGACAATGCCATGAGCTGTTGCAAAAATGCAGTATTTTTTTCTGGAGGAGTGGAAGTACACTAAAGACCTCTCTCATTGTTTTTAAAGCACAAACATTGTGCTTTTCTTGAGCTGAAGTCTGTAGAATACATCTTACAAGTTCAGCCATCTGTCTGCCACAGGCCATGGGCTGCTGCCTTTCAGCAGAAAGTGAGTATTCATCATTGTTTTATTATTATTGAACATGCTTTATGTCGATAATAAATCAGTTTAACATCTTTGTCACTGGAAGGCTCCAACAATCATGCTATTGCACAAACATATACCACCCTCTTGGCAGCCTACTGCAATCCAAGGACTTTGGGGACATCACTGCCCCCCTTTCAGCTCACTGTGGTATCTACAGCCTTGAACAATACAATGCCCTTACCAGGACTTTCCAGGAAGTGCAAAAAAGTCCTCGATATTCATTTGCTGAGGGGCCAAAAGGCCGGGTCTTCAGCTGAGAAATTCATAATGGGGCCATGATTTTCTCAGTAAAACTGCTCTCCAAGAAATCCTTCTCATGGCGCCTTGCTGAGAAGATTTTCCTATTCTCTTCAGTTATCAAAGAGCAATAAATACTGAGTAGAATTGGTCAATACTTTTTAATGTGGTTTCTTTTCACTGGTGGAATATGCTGCTTTGCCCAAACAGATATAGTTAGGAGGGGTGGGATAACTTCAGTAGATTTTTTCATTTCAATTTTTCTCCTAAAAACAATGGCTTTGAAATGGTCAAAGAAGTTTTCTTTGACATTTTCAGAACTGAAAAAAAATGGGTTTTATTTGAATCAGCTTTTAATTTTCAAATGTAAGTTGACTTATCACCAAAAAAAATCTAAAGATGAATACAAAAATGAGTGGTTTTCTGCTGTGGTATGGGGAAAACATCTGAAGTCTTAGAAGTTCTCAAGGTACAATGAACCCATTTCTGGGTGAATTTTAAGACCGGCTGTATACTGTATCTACTTGTGGATTAGCTGACAGGACTATGTTTTCTAGAATATACCACTAGAATAAAATCTAATCTATGAGACATATTGAAAGTACTTGCATTGAAGTGAAACTCTCTTCATGGAAATTAGTGCCAAAACCTCCATTGAGCTGAAAAGAGTAAGTCTGGACATATCACACCCAGCATTTGCTCAGGAGCACATCTTGCAGAAAGATCCACTGTGATGAATCTCATTTGATTCTACTCTTACTGTCATTTATGGCTCTTCCACTACTGGTGAGACAATTTGTCTCTGATTTTGCCTCTGAAAAGCCCAAAGAGAAAAGCTCTAATTATGCTAGGATGATTTCCAGAGCACTGGGGTTAGAACTAGAAAATGGACCCTTTTTGATTGAGAATGTGACCAAGAAGAGAAATTAAGAGGAAAAAAGCCCACATCTCTCCAAAGTGAGTGGTGTTTAAATATAAAATACCAGCCTCTGCTCATCAATGGTGTATAAATGTCTCATTCAAGTAGTGCAAATATGCCTTTTAGTAAAGTATTAACCCAACTAGAAAGTGGTTTACAAAAGAGAAGTGGTCAGTCTTAAACTCTCTGGTCTAATAACAGGTCTCCAACACATGTGATCCTGCTCCGTTGGGAGAAGCTCTTAAACAACACATCACATCTCCTAGGTAACTGCAGCACTATATAAGAGCTGTTTTATTAGTTTCCTAATTAAATTTCACAAACTTCATAGGAGTGACAGATTCTTGGTTATCTCTGCTGCAGAAATTCAGATGGGATGCCAGAGGGAAAGGATGGGGCTGTTCGTCTTATTGCCTGCCAAGATTCTGTGCTACCGGTTACACTCGTCAATCTCTATCTGAAGCAGTTAAGAGCTATAAAGAATTCATTAAAAGAGCTGAGATTTATTAGAGGCTCCTCAAGCTCATTAAGGATGCTGATGAAATGTGAAGCCCTCGAATCCACACGCCATCTAAGAAACGCTCAAGTAGAGCCTATTTAGTTTTGGAAGAGAGGGGGAACAATTTAATTTTTTTTTTTTTTTCAGAAGTGTTATCAAAAAAAAGAAAAACAGTGCCATATTTTTAATTTCTCTTATTGTTAAAAATTCCAGCTGTGTGTCTCCTTTCCTCCCTCCTCCCCTTTCATGAACAGCAAAATGACAGCAAGATTCGGGTGTTTCAGAGACAGAAAGAGGGGAAGAAGATAAGAAATATTAGAATCTGGTTTAAACTGTTGGAAAAACAAGAAAAAGAAGGAATAAGAGGACTCAAAAGGCGACTGCTGTGGGAAAACCAACTTCAACAAACCCAACTTCCCCCTTGAGGTGGAATACTGGAATTACTAGAAATAGTGAAAACACATTTGTTGTTTCCTTCCATCCTCTGCAGAAATTTTGACCCTTCAAACATTTCAGTTACACTGAAAGCTCAGAGGCTTTTGGACTGAATATTATTTTTATTTTCAACTGAACTGTTTTAATTTTCACTTTTTCCACGAAAAGGAATTATTTTGGAAAAAAAAAGGCAGGTAGTTTCCGCAAAACTATTTTTGTTGCTAAAAAACATTAACGTCTTAAAATGCCAGCTATAATTATCTGTCTAAAGGGAAAAAAATTAGAGGAAGAGAGAGAAGAAAGGAAGGAAAGACAGAAAAAAAAAGAGGGGGAAAATGTGGAAAATTTTTACTCCCTTTGTAAAGAATGATGCAGAGGAGATGCCAGGTGTAGACTTGCCTTTAGTCCATCTCCAAACCTGAGCACACTCAGCTGGTCCCTCCTGCACATTACTCAGCTCAGTCAATAAAGGCAGATCAAGCCTCAAACAGCTTCTCAAAGGAGGGGGAAAAAAAGCAAACTGCTCTGTTCTAAACCAAGCATTGACAGAGTTTAGCTAAGTAATGACCTCCAATCCAGCTCGGTATGCAATATTTTCTCCTGGGTCTTATAAATTTCATTTATAAGCTTTGCCTCAGATGGCTTTCCCTCTGTGTCTGAAGACTTAAGATGCCGAAGGCACAGGGAGTTTCTGTGGCCAAATGAAATCAATTTTGTGCACAAGGCATCCCCCCCCCAGGGAGGAATTATAGCCCAGGTAATAAGAGAAATCCTCTAACGAGTATGCATGTGAGAAAAAGCAGGATGTTTGGTTTGGGAGCGCTGTCGCCCCAGCGAGGGGCAGCCCGGCCCATGCGCAGGGCGGTGACGGCACGTGCAGGCACCGGGGATGGGAATGCAAACGGCACAGGCTCCTCTGAACACCAGACAGTTTGTGTTCTCCCTGGTTTGGATATCTTGGGATGCAAACGCAGTTGAGAAAATTACGCCTCACATCTAGATGGAGATCGAAATCTCAAGTTCCCACAGATTTAGAGGCGCTCTCGTTCAGACCGTTCTAGAGATATACTGAAGTACAACACAAACTTATGCTGTAACAGGAGAAGTTTCAACAGAAACCTTACCAAACATGTCAAGAGAACATGAGTTTACATGGCCTTCTTTTCTCAGTCCTCCCCTGCCTTATATGTTGAAATAAATGCCTATTCCTCTAGTTTTATTTAAATTCTGCTTTTTTTTCCCTTATAAAGATTAGTGAATAACAAACACAACTAAAATATCCAAATCCATGTCAGCAGAACAAATTACCTCCTTGACCAACACCTATTTCAGGAGGTATTTCTTCAGACCATCAATAGCAACAACAGCAGAGTTGTTTGTGTGTTGCACGCACAGAGGCTTCATCATTGTTTGAAAGGAGAAGCCCCTTGCAGGTAAACCTACAGAGGAAAGTCAGGGCTGACTCAAGCAAATCAGCATCACAACAAACCCAGAAAACATTTGTAGACAACAATAAATTCACACTGTGGAGCAAAAAGTGTTCATGTCTGAGATCTCCCTCAGCAAGGCAAACACATGTCACTGCAATCCACACACAGAAACATGGGAAGAGACAGTGCCAAATAAAACCATAACAAGTTTTTGCAACACTAGTGAGTAAGACTTACCTGAGTTAGATAAGGCAGGAATGCCTTGTTTGAACTTAAAACCTACCTAAGGAAGGGATGGATTTGTACTGAGTGTTTTCATCATTGTTTTCAGGTGCAGAGATGTGTGTCCCTCTCTGTGCTTTCAGGAGAACTCAGGTGACTCGCCCTTTTTTTCCAGCAGCAGAGACTCCCCAGTGCCCATCAATGATGCTGTTTAAAGAGGAGAGTGAACAGAAGCCAGTCAATACTCAACACAGGAAATTGTGGGAATCACTCAAGAGCTGGAACACATAACCTGCTGTCCAGCTGGTATCAAAACCAGCACATGGCTCTACACATAACACACGGGTGCAGATGCAGAGACAAGTCAGCTGGAGCGTGGTACTGCTCTATCTTGGCCTGGCTTACAGGGTCCAGCAGTCTGTGAAGTGCAGATGCTAAAAATTTCTCAAACAAAACTGCTCCCGGAGCAAAGACTTACGTAACAATTCACTGCAAAATACAGCCTTTTCCAACCATCAGACTGAAAATTTCAGCCCAAAGAAGGCTCATTTTCTAATTCTGTGCTTAAACTGCAGAAGAACCTTGAGTCCTCATGCTGCAGGGTGGGTGGTTCAAATGTGCAGATGTTTATGCATTTCCTTCTGCCTTTTTAAGAGTGTGTGCCTTTCTTAGAAAGTGTGTGACAGAAAAAGCACTTCTTCATCTCCCCATGTCTCACTGCTGAAGAAAAACAGTGGCAGTACATTAAAGACTAAGCTGAGTTGCACTGGGGACCCAGAAGCCCTTAAGCAATCATGAAAACTGTTTGTGGTTTTGTGCCTTCAAGTAATATTAGCACCCAAGCTTTTATACACTTCTCTAAAAAGAAGTGGAACTAGGAACTTCTGTACTTCCTTCTCTACAAGATTCAAGATATTTATCCTCTAGGACCACCTGGAAAAAATTGCCTATGAGTTACAGCCGTACTTTACTCATGAAAATAGACATCAGCCTTTGTCCTGCATTTCTCTTTAGCAATCTTAGTAATCTAGGTGAAGACATTGTTATGCCAGCATGGATTAGTTACACAATCATCTCTTGTGGAGGGTGTGGGAAGCTCACTACATCCCTACAGGAGAGAGCAAAAAGATAGAGAGTATGTTTTTTAATCCAGAAGACACCCAAACAGCAATGAATACAGGCAACTATGGAGCCCACCAAGCAATCAGGTGAAAATACATTAACGTGAACATTTACTGTAACAAGTCTCTTTTTTCCCCCTCAAGACATTTCTACTCACTCAAAATGTGCAGCAATAAATCAAATTAGATCAAATACAACTGTCTGAAAGGAAGCCACACAATAATCAGTTTTGAATTTTCCCACCCTTCTCCCATAAAAAGCCAGTACAGTATTACAGAAAGTTAATATGTGCATCTTACCCATTATATCTGGCTTGAAACTGTATAAAATGACATCTGATAGCAGCTTGTATGGACAAGCTCTTATTAAACATAATTACTCAAGAAGGTCTATCCTAAATCAGTTAATGATTGGCAACAGACAGAAATTTACTGGTATTCCCTGACTTTGCATATTCTGGGAATAGTTTTTAATATTAAAACGTTCATATCATGCTTTGATTTAGTAGCGAACGTAAAATCTGATTACATTAATTGAGCATGTTGTCAGATTGTCACTTTTCTCCTTTTTAATTGCCTCCCATCTCCTTCATTATGCCTGACAAGCCACATTTTCAGCCCAACATCCCGCTTTGCATGCCTGGTTTTCCCATGTGCAGTGTTACTGAACTGGTTGCTCTCCGAGTTTCCACAGGCTGCATGATTCCCATTGGGGTAGCTGGGATGCCGAGTGGAGCCACGTGCTCCCCGGGAACATGTACAACTGTTTGTATTTCCTGCTACAGGGAGACTGACACGCAGAAGTAGGAAGTTTTTAGGAAACTTCATGTTTTCTGACATAAAGCAGCATTTCTGAGCCTGTACATGGTGATCTATGCTGTTACAGGCACTACAGATACCTCCTGTATTGACTAGTTCGAGGAATTAATAATTCCTCACATGTGTATTTCTCCTGTAATGCCTGAGCTGTTCTAATTCAAAACAGTATAAAAATCTGTCCCTAAACTCTGTGTGGCAATTCAACTGGTGGTTTTACACTCTCAGCAGGTATTTTGAACTCCTCTTTCCAAACTGAGGAGCTGAGCAGCCTTTCCCTACTCTGAGAAAAACTGTGTTATACTGTGAGCTTGCTCCTGCAATGTGTGAAATGTTGCTGAGCAGCAATAGGCAGAAAAACAAATGAAGCATTTCACCTCATGGTCTCTTCCTCCTCCTAACACCCCACACTGAATCCCTAAACCACACAGAAAGAATTCTCCCAGTACTTGAATTTCACTCTAACTTACCCAACACCATCTTAAGTTTCTTGAGTCCTCCTTGATTTCCACAAAACACTGCAATCTGCCTGCCAGTTAATGAAGGGGTTAATTAGTTAGGTAGTCCCCTTACACCCCCGCTGTATTAATTTGTTTTAGGTGAAGTTACACCTAGTTTTAAACTGCCACTGTAGGAGAGTCCCAACTTGTTTTGCTATCAGTTGGCTTTGATAATTTGCCAAGGAGCTAATCCTGCCTGACATGCAACGCACAAGATACATCTCACCTGTGCTTTATCAAAGCAGCTCCCCTCTGCTTTAAGAGTGGTGAGTGTAACCCTGCCCAGGGTTGTTACAGCCGCCTGGAAAACACATTTTGCAAACGATTCTGCATGTGCTTTTTTTTTTTTTTTTTTTTCCTTCAGGAGTTTTGTCTCACATTACAGCTCTTGCTGTGTTTATGGAGTCACCTTCTGTCCTAGAAATTTGCCATGTTGCGATGCAGGCTGCCGGCAGCTGTGGGGCTTGGAAGGGAATAGTTCATTGCTAACACAAACACATTTGCTGACAGTGTAATTACTCCCTTCTCCAGATTTTTTCCTTGTTTTCTTAAATGCAGGACACCTACAGTCACAATAGCAATATATCACTTGCCTGTAGCACAGCTTTCTTTCCCCTGTAAAGCGTTAATGAAGTTCCTGTCCTTGTTCCTCAGTAATTGTAAAAGCATGTTGGATAATATACTAGCCACACTTCATTAAAACACTGGCCACACTTTATTAAAACCTAACAGTCTGATCCTATGTTCCCTGCTAAGGAGACCTAACTCCAATTTCATTTGGAGTTCATTTCAGCATGCTCAGATCACACACTTGGTTTTAATTCTTCCAGGGTCTGATCTGAAGACAATGTGCCCAGTTGCAGCATATTCAGCTGGTTCATATTTGGCTGTGGCCACGTCTGCATGACTTTCTAAGTCAAGGCCTGATCCTGGAAGGTGCTGAGGGTGTGGAGGGCTTTCTGTGAGCCTCTCAGCTCCTGCTGATGTCTAAGGGGACAGCTCTGGGCCACTTGGGATGGGTGGCTCCAGGCTGGGTCAGGGACAGTGTGACTCAGCACAGGGGGACATGGGATTTGAAGGGGACAATCGAGAGGGTGGTGGCAGCTAATTATTTGACAATTATTTTTGTTGAATAATTCTTCCAAGGGACAAGGAGGGGGATGAGTCTCAAGTGTTTGCCTTTTTCTTTATTTTTTTAAATTATTTTTTATTATCTTAATCTTCTCATTATCTTGTGAGTCTTGCACAGACAGAGGTGGGATGAGGTAGTGAAATTCAAGAGCTAATTGGGTTTGATTTTGATCCCATTGTCACTGCCATGGTAGGAGCATTAGGAGCAGAGGGTCACTGCTCATCCAGCACTGTTCATCCAGAGGCCTGGAGTGAAGTTGGTTCAATCACCACCATTTTTCCCGCAGGGAAACTGAGGCACATCTCTTTGGTGTTACAGACCTGAGGGTGGAGGTTCCCCAAACAACCATTCTTAAGACTTTTAGTGTGTATCTCTACCCAGAATTACTACAAATACAGTGTTCCCAGGATTGTTATTAGCCATATAATTTCATGTCTGTGAAAAGCATAACTTCCTCATTCTCTCCTATGTCTTTCCACCCATAAACTCACCACAAACTGAGTGTGGAAGCACAGATGTGTCTGTGTACAGAGAACATCTTGCTATTTACAAGAAGGAAAGCACATTGCTGTATTATTTCTGAGATGAGATATCACTAGTGGTAACCAAATCATCAAACTTTTGGGTGTTATGGCACAAAAATAAAAAGGAGCCTCTTGTTAGAAATCTCAGAAGAAAAGAGCATTAGTGAAGGTTGAAGATGTAAAATGCAGAATGAAATGGTGTGAACTTGGACAGGAGAAGAAAAGTTGAGGCATTAACTCTACAAATAATGCACAACATTTTCTTATGTCTTCTCTGATGACAACACTTTGATTTTCTGAAGGAAACATCATTGAAGAATGTGTGGCTCATTCTGCGTGTGATTAAACCATTAAAAGAATGGCCACAGTGTACAGAATCACTCAGAAATGTCATGGCACACAAGCACCCAAATACTTCTTTGGCAGAAAGTGATTAGCTCAGCTGGATTTCCTGGTTAAATACAAGGTTAGATAAATACTTGAATAAACTTCTTTCAGCAAGGACAGGATTAAGGAGAATGTCTTATTCTTGTGCTGACAAAGTTTTCTGCTTGCAGACTGATTATATCTTTAATTTGATGATTATTTTCCATTTTTGGTGATTCACAAAGGGAGAGATTCCCTCAGTTTGTACTGCTTGAGTCATTCGGAAGAGCAATTCCAACTCACCCTGGAGACCATGGGGAAGTGGTGGATTAGGAGTGAAGGGGTTCAGGGGACATCTGGTGCTGTTTTAGGGGGATTCCCATCTGGAGAGCTGTGAGGATTGCTAGACCTTTCCTGGCATTACACTGCCTCCTCTTTTTTCATATCCCTTTTGTGGGGATGACCTGCTATTGAGCAGGGAACCAAACTTCCCACCAGTGGTTCTCCATATTGTCCAGGCCACAAACAAACTCACTATTAAAGCAACTTCCTTATTTTAGCTCCTCCTGAGGTAGCGTTGTGGTCCACAGGCAATGCAGCAGCCTCCTGCCTTCAGCTGACAGTGGACTTGAGCTGCATCATGTGTTAGTTATAAAATATAGTTAGCATCTAATTTTAAATTGGAAGCCCTGCCATGGCTAAGAAAAAGGGGAAGTTTTTTTGTTCTCACTTAGTGAAATGAGAAAGATTCATCAAACACTTTCATTTTCTTGCACACCTACTGCAAATACAAATGGAGGTACTTGTGTAAATACTCTTGTAGTGGCTGTTTGGAGTCAGAGATAACCCCAGCTTGAGAAGGAGGAAATGTCACTGTCAGGTAGGAATTAACTCTGGGTTTGTTTTGTGCTTAGATGTAACATGCTATATTTGTGGTGGGGAGAGCTCAGAGGAAGTGTTCCTTGGATTTGCATATAGTTCAGCTGTATAACCAGGTGTAAAGGAGGTCTAACATACCTTTTTGTTCATCTGGGAAAGTTTATGTGGTTAATGAGTGTTTGGACACTGCCAAAAAAGAATCACAGGTTCACAGAATCACTGAGGTTTGACCAAATCACTTTGACCAAACACCATCATGTCAACTAAATTAGAGCTCTGAGTGCCACGTCCAGTAGTTCCTCAAACACCTCCAGGGATGGTCACTCCACCACCTCCCTGGGCATCCCATTCCAATGCCTGACTACCCTTTCAGTGAAGAAATTCCTCCTGATGTCCAACCTGAAGTCCCCAAGAGCTCAGTGCTACTTATCACTGCTCTCTAATCCCAACAGTCCAACCATTTATGCTGTGTAACATGGACGGTCTGGGACATGAGACAGCACCATGGTTCTATTTCTGTTATTTTAATTAAAAAGTTAGGAACTTACAGACTGACCTTCAGATGAAAGGTGCCACGAACAAGAATGGTGGTAAGGCTGCAGGTCAGTTTAGATTTATTCATAGAAAATCCCAGACTGGTCAGATTTCCCTGGTTTATAGGATCTACAATTAGGAAGCAGTATACCTTCAGCATGTAAGGAGTTATTCAGTGTCCAAGGCAAGGAAATGGCACAGAATGGAGCCTAGAATCCGAGTGTGAAATAAAGCAAAACCACTGCCACAAAAATAGAAGGCGCAATAGCCTTCCACGTTGCATCTTTGGAAAAGATTAATTGCTTTGGCTGCTGTTGTGAAAGCCCTGATGCAGCACAGGGCTCCAGCGCCAACTTCTGAACTCAACGGAGCCACAGAAGGGCTGGGTGGTGAATAACTTTGAAGAGCACAACATCAAACCAGCCTCAACTTGAATTTGAGAAACATCCCAAACCAAACCCAAACAATGCTGCTGAGTGAGTGATTCAGGGGATTGGTACGACCCTCCACATTTTAAGTGGAGCAGCAGGCAGGCTGAAAATAAAGCCCAGTGGAACACCTCTTACCAGGCCAGAGCAGAATAACAAAAAGTAAACAAAGAAGACCTATTTGTCCCTGGTTAGGCAGAATTAAAATTCCATTCTTTGAGGCAGGTATGCATTGCTGTCCCTATTTCCTGAATGAAAGTCTTTACCAGGATATTTAAGTTTCTGGTATATACAGATTCTCTCCTGAATCACTCACAGCCTGACAGGATGGGGGACCTCATTGCACAAGCCTCTTCCTTACATAAAAAGATTCAGAAAGGCAAAGGATGTGGCAGTTTCGTCCTCTGCTTCACCATCACTCTATTCTCCAAAGTTTTTAACCCTTGGACAACCTTTCTTCCAACAGAGAAAGACTTTACAAAACTAAAAAATGAGATCCAGACCTGCTGAATTCTGGGCCCATGCAGTAGCCAGCAGCCTGCAGTTCCCGGGTAAAGGCTGGAAGAATATTTACTTACATCTGACACTACTGATATGGAACAACTTTTTTTCCAAAAATGCCTTGGGATATTTGATTAAATGAGAAGTGTTGCAATAAAGCCCAAACAGCGTTCATAACAGAGCTAATAATAGCAATACCTGGAGCCACTGCTCCCATAAATAGAGACCAGCAGGAGATAACTCCATGCATTTATATCAGATCACCAGAATATACTTTTGCCTTAAGCAAAAATGATATAATGAATATTTTATCATGATCAATGTTTGCAAGTATAGGCCATGTGTGAGGGCCTTGAGGAAGATGTGCAGCTCTTCCCAGCTGTCAGGTACAACACATTGGAATACTGTGTCATGTGGAGGAAGGCAGAGATAACACTTATCTCCTCCCTATTGTCTCAGCTGGAAAAGATCAAATCTAGTCCTTCTGATTACTATCATATTGTGAAGCTACCATAGGTAATGAAACAGTTCACTTAGGAAGTAACCTTGTACATTAGCCTTTTTTTTTTTAATATATTAATCCTAGATCAAAGAGCTAATTATGGGATTCAGACACAGAAGATCACTATTACACCTTGGTTATTCTTACCTTTCCCTCCAAATTCTTCTTCTGCTGAGGTCTCTAGTCTGTCATCTCCTTACTGGAGGGAGGTGATGATGGTGGCACCTTTACTGCTGTCACTTGCAATAGTGTAGGACACACTTTCTTGTGTGAACAGTATGTATTGTGCTCTGTGGCTCATTCAGAAGCCAAAATTACAAGCTACTGAATGAGGATAGAGCAGCAACCGGGATTTGATCTAAAGGATGGACCTAGAAAGAGCAAAGATGAGTGAGATGCAGACGGTTTTGAATGCACCTTTGCATCCCAAATTTTACAGACCCTAGAAAAGAAAAAGGGCTCAGCAAAAAAATAGTATGAAAGAGACTTGGAAGCTTTTGGGCATTGACAGAACAATTTGTTCTCTCAGAGTCCCTCATTTCCAGGTAAGTCATCCTGCTATCATGCCACAGCATTCCACTGGGGCTACCAACACGCCAGCTGAGGAGACATTCTCCTTATGGAAGTTCTAGCAGGGTTTTCCCACTAGTGCACTATATCTAGTGATGGTGCACTTGGCAGCCAAGTGATGGAAAGGGCTATTTTGGCTTTAAAACTTCCCCAAGTTCTGCACTACTTGATGACATTGATATCATCAGGTCTTGAACTCTTACTTTAGGGGTGACTCCTGTAGTGCAATGGACAAAGAAAGAAATAAGATTAATTTGACCTGAGGCTCAAGTTGTTTTGTATTAGCAAGTCCCAATCCGTGTAAATACCATGGGTTTTGTGACTTCTCCACTACTTTAGTTTTCCTCCTCATATGCAATTTTTCCTTTCCTCACTTCCATCTCTTCATCTTCCCATCCCTCTTTCCCCCTTTCTTTTTCTTTTTTATATTTCTCTTTGAGCTCTTCTTTTCATTGCTTCTCCCCGTTGCACTTCTGTCCTCCCACCTCACAGCAACCCAAACTCTCAGAGAAGTCCTTAATCCTCTCCTAATCTGAGGCATACAATCATTAGCTGAAAATAATATTTTTGCTGCTCTGTGTTGGCACAGTAACAGGGAAACCTCCAACTCTGTCCTGCTGGGGGAGCAGCCACTACAGCACAGTCACTTTGGAGAAGCGCCAGATTTATGGATTAGCTGCTGCAAAACACAGGGTGGATGAAAAACTCTGCTGGGAAGTGGGAAACAAGAAGAAATCTGCCTTCTCAGCTGGGTTCAAGGTTCTTCTTTGCTTTTGGAGATATCCCAGACTGTCAGGCCAGAATAGCTCAATATAACCCTTCGTCCAGCCACTGCCTCCCCACTCCGGGCAGGTAGATGAGACCAGTAAGGTCATTACTTGCCTCAGAGCACAGCCAAGAGAGGTTGCTTTGCTTATTTCTCATACTTTATCACTTGAAAGTTGTGTGGTGGTGGGGTTCAGAGATGGTTCAAGGGCTCTTGGCACGGAGAGAGTGTGTGGGGTGACCACTGCTCCCAGCCAGGCACAGGGATTACAGAAGCTCTGCATTCCTGCAGAATCTGCTTGAGGTGAAACCACACCATGTGAAAGGCTCAGTGACCCACTTCTTGGCCTTGTGGCTAAAATCAAGGGTGGAAAAAGTCCCATCACTGAGTTCAAAACCACTTCCTCAAGAGAGGATGGGGAACTTTCACAGGAAACAAAGCATTGACTTAAACAGTGCATTCTCATAAAAACAGAAATGCAGTATTTACATTTATATTCCCTCATGAGAGTCTTTTCCTTACTGCTACATACTGAGTCATTAACAAATTAACATGTTTTGATTCCACTGTGAAAGTCTTGAGATAATTGTTACAGCTATGGTCCTGGGGCTGAAGAACCGTGCTTCTAAAACACTTTTATAGACTACAAATTGGATGCTTTTCATACAGGTTATCTAATTTTAATTACAATTTCCCCTCTGGCAATTCTTTCTTTGCTTTGAAGTTGTTAGAGTTTTGTCATCCTTGGGGAGTGAGCAGTTTCAGATTATCATCATGTCAAATTTTATGTCCATAGAATCACTTTTTCAACAGTTCTTTTGCGTGAGGCAAGCTTTCATCTGTGGGAGTTTTATTGGTCTGAAAGGTATGACAAGCAGCTTAAGTGTAAGTGATGTCCTACTTGTAACGTGAAAAAAAAATCACTAAGCATATACATTAGCCACTAAAATAAACAGCAATTACTGTCCCTACAGAGACAATTGTAGAAAGAAAAAATAGGACATTATTTTCAATTCACTACCTTTTCTCAAATAAGCATTTGCCTTTTTCAACAAACATTTTATCTGCTTGAATCACGAATGACTGGAACAGGGGAAGGGAGTAGCAAAGGAGTACTGAAATAAGAAGATCATCTCTCAGAAAATGACACAGTCAAGATATGACATTTGCCCACCAATTTTATGCACAAGACACCCCAGCATTAGTTTTGATCATTAGGCTGCTGCTGGATGCATTTCACACGACTAATTGTGTAATACTGAGCATTCTGCTTTCATCAGGAGCAGATATGATCCCTCCCTCCGCTGCATTAGATGCTTGCCGCCCATATATAACATGTAATCTCCTGCACTTTATTGCCAAGATGTTTATTGATGTTTGTCAAAGCCAAGGAAAAGAAGGATTTAGCACATAAGCATCTCCTTATGAAGGGCTGATTTGTTTGTGTTTTGAGCCTCAGGCACTACGTCCAAGGGACAAGATGTTAAATTCTAAGTGTATCAACGACGTCTGTGCCAGTGATTTTTCTTGTCAGAAATGTTCTTGGTGAGGCTGTTTGGGTTTGCAGAGCCAATAGCAGTGCTGACACTACAAGGTACAGCCCCACAAGTCTGATGGGCTGCCAGCATGTTTGCTCCTGTCATGCTCTGAACAACTGAAGCTGCAGTAAAACAACCAGCAAATCGAGGATGCTTAAACCAATCTGAGTATTTAGACCTTTAGCCTACATAGTTTTAGGGCGCTAAGAGATACAAGAGCGAACAGCTAATAAAAACAAATGAACACAAAACTTGAGAAGTTTGCTGGCAAACATGAAAACAATGTGTATGGGGGAGTGTGAGATGGGTACAGGGTTCTTCTCTCATCTTTGACATTCCTGAGCCAACAAACAAGAATCAGCCTGAGCAGAATCAAGAAGTGACTATGAGAAAGAGGTACTGTAGGATCACTGCTCACATGCAAATGTCATTACTACTGGAATAATTGTCCTTATGGGGATTTCTAATGATATAAGGTTATATGAAAATTTCAGATTTTAATTCCCTTTCTTTCCTCCCAAGACCCTTTCTTCCTACAAGAGATCTTGGATCCTGTTCACAGGAATTAAACCAGGTACTTTCAATTGAAGAAGATTAGAGGAATTAGCCTGAGTTGATTGAAATCACTTTTAAAGTTGCATAGTCCTTTAAGAATCACATGAATTCAGGCTGCAGCTTCAATCACCGAGGTGTTTCAGGCAGAAAAATTGTGCTTTTTGCCTGCGTGAACAAGATCTATTTTTCCGAAATGTTGTTCCATCACACCTGTCGTTCCCAGCTCTGTCCACGATGGCCAAAAAGGAAACAGGGAACTCTCTGGGTCATCTACACTCTAGTTTTTATTACCCCAGCTATTAGGCAGCATTTAGCAATGTGAATTTCGATTTTGACACATCAGGTCAGCAGATTGGATTGGCCAAATCGATCTCAAAATAACAAGATTTCCTATAAACAACAACAACAAATGTTTAAATAAAAAAGAAATAAATAGATGTGGTCTTTTCTGGTCTTTCTCATTCTGACACAATTTTAGGTAGCTGATGACATTAAAAGAGCTATTCTAGATTTATTTTTGAATCTTGATTTACAATTGGCTTCTGATTTTTAACTGTAAAGGAGGTCATACAGAAGACATAATCTTCATGGTCACCAAGGATTCAAGAGATTCCCTAATTTTCAGAAAGGTAAATTGGAAGAATGGGTTTTGGAGTTGCAAGTGGAGTCACTAGGAAAACAGGTTCAGTTACTTTGGGCTAAATCAGTCTAAAAGAATGTCAAAGCTGTGAGAATTTGAGGTGGCCATTGCCATTCTGCCTCAATTTTTTCAAGTGAATGTTATTTGCCTTTCACCAACTGGTTCAGGTGTGGTAAGAGCTGGTTTCCCTCTAAAAAGTGTCTGGGAGAAGGTCTGACAGAGCCTGATGTTCACTTCTGAAGGGAGATTAGTGCTTTCAAACATCAGAATAGAGCTCACAGTTGAACTATGCAGGGACAAGGATTTAAACGACATTGGTTCTTTGCAGGTTTGATCACACTGCCCTCCTTTTAACCCTTTCCTCTGAGCAGGCTATTCCAACCAAGTAGAAATCCATCCAATTTTGAAATGTAGGCAGCTCAAAACCCAATTGCTTTTCTGTGTCCCTCCCAGGGTAGACTGGCAGCCCTCTGGAGACACTCCTGGTCCTGAGCCCTCCAAAGGAAGGGCTGAGACAGACCCTCCAGCCCTCCATTTGCAGCCTGCTGGAGCAATTCCCATCATCTTCCTTCTCCATGAAGCAGGGACATGATGGATTCCCAAGGAAAGTCCTCATCCCTCATCATCTGCTTGCTCACAGAGGTCCCTGTATATGCTGTACTAACACTCCTCATTGTGAGCCCCATGCTGTGACCCACAGCTGTGTCAAAAATCACACAGCAGTCAAAAAAAATACTCTGAGCATCCTTCATCATCCACACCGAGCCTCTCACTCTGCACTTCTGTCCCTTGCACACTCACCACCACTGAAGTAAAGGGTGGGTGGGGGGAAATCCTGTGAAGTCAATCTTCCCTGCATTTGTTCATTAAAATATGGTCAGCCTTCATGAGAGTTTTATTTGGAACAAAAGGACTGTTAGAGAATTAGTCACAGCCTGGGAGGCAGGAGAGGGCATTGTTTTATGGAGACAAGAAAGGCTTTGGGAAGCAGATGATTCTAATTTACCTTCTTGACTTTATTCAGCCACTTTCAAATAGATTTCTCTTCGTGTGGACCGTAATGTTTATGGCTGTAAGGAGGAGGAAGGCTCACTTTTAACCCCTGGAAAAGAACAAGGCTAAGAAATAAATCCTAAAGAATTCTGTTTCCTGCTCAATAAGCAGAGATTTCAGCTCAGGTGACCATCTCCAGGGAACACCAACTAACATCAAAAATTCTCTGTGAAACCATAAGCAGGATGCTCTTGCATTTAGAATATAATGAAAAGATCTTTGTTTTGAAACTAAATTATTCTCATTTAGGTATTTAATTCAACTATACTATTAAAATTACCTAATTTAAAACATTTAGGTATGAAAATATTTTAATTTACTTCCCTTCTATAGCTTTATGTTCTGTTCTAAGATACAAAATTTTGTGGGATAAAGTTTGAAATTTTCAGGTTATTTGGAGAGGGATTTCTCTTAACATATCTCAGAAAGGTTTCAGGGTAGGTAAACTGGGTTTTGAACAGTCCTAGTTAAAAAAGCCCTATTGAGAGATCTTCAGGATAGAATTTATGTCTTAAAATTCAATTCTGAAAGGAGCAATGGGAAAGAAAAAATCAGCTATTTTATTCTTTAATTTATTAACATTGTGATATAAAACATTTCTGTATTTACATGTGTATATATTTATGCCAGGTACATTTTTCTAAGTTTCTTTTATTAGATTTTTTGATCCTGTCTAGCTTGAAAGAAAATGGCAAAAGAGAAATTCGCTGAATGGTGACCTCTCATAACCTCACTTCTTAAAGAGAAAGCTGAGGAAGCAGAAGGAAAGGTGTTTTACTCTGGGTTTTCAAAGCTTTGTTTTGTCAACCTCCTCTAAAACTCAGATACCTGAAGAAATGTTTGAATAAGAGAGACCTTTCCTGACATGCAGCAGTTACAATTTGTTCTTTGCCTACCGAAACATTTTATGCAGATGTTTAAGACCTTCCCAGAGATAAATCCCACACCTTTCATTTTCATAAGTTTAAAAATAAATTCATTAAGTAAATCTTTCCACTTTAAAAATTCATAGAAGGAAGAAAAGGCAAAAAAACAATTTGTAAGGCTTGTTCCTCTTAATAGACATGTAAATAGATTTCTCTATCGCCAGGAAAAATACATCCCTCATGCAAACACATATTTGGGTTGGCTCTGTCCTTCATCCATTTCCAATCTCAAAAGCCACCACTCCTCCCAATAGCAATCAAAGCCATGAACTCAGCAACTATAACAATTGCTGCCATGGAGAAACAATTTAATGGAAACATGTGAATATATTTTTAGAGTCTCATGATACAACTCTTCAACTGGAAATGAGGGGAAAAAAGCACCTCGTGACCATGGGTTCGATCAAGCCCACCAAAAAACGCTCTGCAGAGCATAATTTGAGAACCATTGTGTCATACTTTAATCCACTAGAAACCAGCTAACCAAATGTAACAAATTAAGGCAAGGCAATTTAGAAGGGCAAAAATATCACTACTTGTTAGCGTACTACTGATAGATTACCCAGGGTTGAGCTAAATAAGCACATACACAATCACTTTAGTTTCCAGTAATGTCATTCAAATTAGATTGTTCAGGGGGTGTTCTAAACCAGTGTTGAAGTATTGGCTTGTGCTGCTGCTTCTGAACTGACTGAAGAAATACATAAATGTAGTTCACAACATTTCTTCTAAAAATTTAGGGGCAACTTCCTTTTTTTTTTTTTTTTTTGGTCATTTGGAAATGAAGTACAATTATGCATTTTGCTGAGTTTTTGCCATTATACCTGTGACCCACCTCAGTTATGTTTGAACCCTTCTTAATCAAATCTGACAGAAGGTCAGATAAATAGTAATTTAAATTCCTTCAGTTTTTGTGAAAACAGTTGGGTAGGTACAGGAGAGAGGTCCCTGCAAATGCCTGAATCCAACAACAGAAAAAGCTTCATTTGGAGCTTCCTTTTTCAGACACAAAAATTAAATAAATCATAAAATACGAACTCAGAAAAAAAATATCTTAGTTAGTTCTGGTGCTCATGCAACATCTTGCACTTTTCTTCCATTTTCTCTCTATTTTCTGCCTTGACTAGAGAGCTAATTCCCCTCCACAGCACCTTTGTTAGGTGTTTGCAAGAGACATGGACGTGGAAAGCCAGAACAGAGACCTGCTCTGCAGCTCTGGCTGCCCAGGAACAGTCCAGCTCCTGGAGATTATGATAAGAGTCCTCAAAAATGTGTCTTAAAATAGTAAAAAAAGCAGAAACTAAACTGGGAACTTGACACAGGAGTCAGCAGTGCCAGTAGTAGCTACATCAGGTTTGCTCCTGCTGAGAGCTTCCAAGGGGCCAAATCCTGTGGTTGTCCTCGGAATGAGCTCTCTGGGCTCTCACAGTTGTAAGCTCAGCACTAAGACTTGGTCTGGGAATTATTTGAAACCAGTGTAATTGCTAATCCCGAGCCCAAGAATTTCATAGGCACATTCCTCCCCAGAGAAAGCGCTGCTGGAATTTTTACACTACGTCCCTTCAGCCATTTAAAAATCTCGAAATCCTTTGTTTAAAGGGATGTAAAATACATGTGTGTATATCACTGCTTCTTGACCAATATTTAACACGTAGTGGCTTGCCCTTTCCATACTGTACAGGCTTGGTGACCTCTGATCTGCACATGCCAAGGAAGGCCCTTCTGACATCAAAACATTACTCAAGAAAATTCCTTTCAACAGCAGGTACTTTACTGACCTAGATTAAGTTGCTTGAGACGTCAAAGCCCTGGGAAAAAAAAAAAAAAAAGCTAAAATTGGCCTAAATGACTTCAGGCATAAAATCTGACCAAAGGAATTATGTCAGATGCTATAAACAGAGAGGAAAGCATGTAGGAAATATGAGGGATCAAAGGGAAAATCAAGTTAGTGTGATTTTTTTGTTTTCTCCCAACTAAAATAGATGCTCCTACTTGTTCTGATGTGGAAGGAAGCAACGGCTGTTGGCTGCCACACAGCTGACTGCAGAATGCTTTCAAGAATGTTTTAAAAAGGAAAACCAAAAATGTGTTGACTGGAACACTCCACGTGATTCTGGGCTTCATTTAAACTCCTGAGTCTCTCAGTAACAGGAATTACAAATTAACTCAGGCTTTACAGGGCTTTTTGGAAGCAAGGCTTTGCCCAGCAGAGTCTCTGTGGAAAAGCACGTGAGCAAGTCCCAGTGAGGTGCCAGGGAAGGGGCTGACCTGCCATGTGCTGCCACATTCTATGCTTCCAAAATTCCCTCTGGTGCACCTCTTGGCTTCATATCACGGGCAAGGAGGGCAGAAGGATCAGTAAAGGGCAAATACCCATCAAAAGAGAAAGTGGTCCAGTGTCTTGCACTTCCAGTTTTGAATTAAATCATATGTTCACAGTCTTACACTCTTCAAGGAAAACCTTCCTTACTGAAATCCATGCTGGTTTTTGACCTCAAAACCCTACATTTATTCAAGCACCAAAAGAAGTGGCCTGACTTTTATAGGCATTGAACAGCTGAAGCACATTAAGCCTCTTCAAAGCAAACTGGCCACGCTCTCTCCTGGCTCACAGCAGCCTGGACTTCAGCAGCAGGTGTCGAATCCAATCCCTTCACTGATATAGGGAGGGACTTTCCTGTCCTGCAGATTCACATCAAGGCATTTGAGAAAGGTCACAATTGCTCCATCCTCCTGTGGTCTGAGGGCTGAGGAACACGGACACATCTGGGGCCCCCAACTCCAGACGGCTTCATTTTGAGACAGGCAGGACAAACGTGAAATAGCATTGGCACTGGCACCTCTGCTAGGAAACTGGAGTCAAATCAAGCATAGAAACAAGTCCACCTAATAAATGATATAACTCTTAGAAAGTGTAAAATTATATGACCTTCTGAAGTGTATTGTAAAGTTCATTTTTTGGGTGTATTTCACCAGCAGATCCACTCCAGTGCCAGTGCCTGCAGCTTCCCCAAATGGGCATTTTAACAGAGCTTTGCAAAATGAGTTTTTTAATTGGCTATTCATGATGAAAATGTTACATTGAGCTAAGAGTGTCCCACAAGATGGATACTTAGAAACCCAGTTATTTTTGTAAAGGACATAAATAATCCCCTCGACAGTACCCTGGAAAACACTCCCAGCTTGGTTTGCTGGCTCTCCAAGTTTTGCCACCACAGGATACAGAGACTGAACAGGAAAACAATGAAACTGTGTATGTCTTAGAATCAAAGGAGCATCACTCATTCTAAAACACAAAACTCCAAAAATTTGTAGAGAGAAAAAGAGAAAAATCTAATATAATACAAACTATCATGTGAAAACAGGAGTCCTTGAATTAGTCCAAATTAAACCTGGAGGTTTGAAGACCCCTTTGTCAGTGGAGACGCCTTAGTTCATGAGGTTTAATTGTAAAGTTTCTAGATGTAAGCAAGCAGCTATTAGAGCTCTGGTTGGCACCAAACCTGTAAACATTGCCAGGAGAGATGAGGGACCCATGAACCAGTATGGTCTTGGTTGGCTGCAGGGGCAATGACAGGAGCAGAAAGCAAAACTGTGGTTCCTTCCAGCTCTCTTAGCACTTAAATCTCAGCTTACCTCTCCTTTAGAAAGTTTACAAAGCACACAGAATGGAAGCATCTCTACATTGCATTCTGACTAATAATATGTGTAGATCTTTATACGCCCCAAGAAATCTCAAACGTGAAGGAAGCAGCGTCATACCCTTCCCTTAGGGATGATGGATGGTGGATTTAAAGTGATCTGCACAGGTACAGTGACACCAAGGCAGGGCTAATCAGAGCCATCCCTTGTATCACTGAAATAACCATTACAACAGCGACTCTCAAACCCCAGCCCGAGGAGCAATAGGATTTCTCCTTTTGAGTTTCCAGTTGCTGAGCTCATTTCTAACTCTTGCAGAGTCACAGTGCTGTTCCCATTAAAAAGAAAACAAATGGATTCACTTAAATTGAAATATAAAATCCTTCCCTTGACATTGTTGCTTGTGCTGCCCTCTTTGACTGAATTATATCCCAGTCTCCTGACGGTCCTTAAGGAAGTGCTTAAAGCCTGAGTCTGCGTAACACCCACTGTGAGGAAGGGGTCACCCAAACTCCTATCTCCTACTGCTCAATTTAGTTAAGAAGAAAAAGCCTGTGCTCATATTCCAACACATGTTTCTGCTTTTAGATCTCTGGGAACTCTCTGTGCCATTTTTTTTAATCTGTTCTCAGAGCAAATGTCAGTGCAGTCAAAGTCCAAGCAAGGTCCTTATCACCAAAGAGAAACCCCAGACCTGTGCATTTGGGGACAGGACCCTGAGGTGCTGGGACTGGGTGGCTGTGAAGGGCAGCCCCAGGACCACTGTCCTGGCTCCTGCTCCTCCAGGGCCAGGGCTAATTCCAGATGAATTGTTGCTGGCTTTGTTCCTACCTGTACTGGCACAGTACAAGTTTTGGATAAAGGTAATAACTACCCAGCAATGATGGGAGGACTGTGCCAAGTAGTTGCCTCTGAGAGGACACAAATGGATGACCACAGGGATGACCTGCAGCCTTGGCACGTGCCAGCAAACCAGCAGCAAAATCTGCACCCCAACCTTCACTGCAGATATTCCCCACTCTGAAGCGCTGCTTGCAGTGCTCTCATCACACCTTCATTTGCCACATCAGCCCACTCAGCATCCAGACCAGACAAGAGCAGGTTTCCTCCTACATAGTTTCAATACTTAGATGTGTGAATGTGCATAAAATAGCAATTTGTTTAGTTCTACCCTTACAGAATTATGACTGAAGAGCAGAAATTTCTGCCTGTTGATGCTGTAGACTAATATGGTTTCAATTTTTCCTGCCATTTTTCTGACTTTATTCACCTGAAGTCTGGGACCTGCCTCTGGGGTAGGAATGTTGGTAGGGTTGGTTTTATGTGTTGTCCAGTCCTCTCAAAGTAGAGTTTCCAAGTGTCACAACAAGTAAATGATCCAAATTAATTAACTTGGAATCTAGAGCTTTTCCTGAGCCAGAGCATCCTTGAGATGGGCTGATTTTTCGTTGCTCATGAGTGATACTGATGGGCAAGTTGCTTCAGAGGCTTTTACAGTCTGCTGGCACTGAAGCAGCCTTGGTATAATTTAGGGCTGCCTGAAGCCTCTATACTGAGTTTCCATCTACTTCTGCCCTAAGCAGGGACACTTTTTAAAATGGACATGCAAACATCAGCAGCTGCTTCATCTGAAGCAATAGCCAGTCCTTTTTGTGTCATTGAAATGGCATAAACCCAATCTAAACAGGAATAGGAAAATACTTTCTAGTATTCTGCATTTTACAGATTCCATTAAAGTTAATGAAAATGAGATCTAAGAGTTCCAGAAGCAAATCAGCACTAGAGTGCTTAGAAATGACACCTTAAAAAATTAAAATACTCAAAGCGCATGAGAAAATAATTTTTTCAAAGGAGATTTAATGAACTCTGACAGCTATTTGTATAATGTTTGTTATGTGGCATCACTAAGATTTTTCTACTAGTGAAGGTTAGATGAAAGTGTTTTGACAGCTCTCACTAGAGGGATGATATTTAATATAGAACTGTTTGCAAAACAGTATCAGGACCTGGGAATACCTTTTTGGTTAGTCATGGTGACCTCCAGCCCTGTGAAGAAAAAAAAAATTCCTAAATTCTATAATTTCTAGTTTTAGCAACTCATGTCACAAAGGAAAATGACCTGGGATTTTTAAATACCTCTGTAAGGCAAAAATGGTGTCCAAACAGTAACTTTCATGGCTTACACAAACCGAGGTCTTGAAAATGTAAAAGAATGGAATCTGAGTAGGTTCGCTTTTCAGAGGAGAATAATTAACAAAATGAAAAAAATCTCTGAAGTTTGGGTAGGCTCAAGCCTAAAGTTTGCAGCCCACCCAGTCTCATCCCCAGCCCTGCACAGCAAAAGATGTGGAGCACAAGTGGTGTCACCCAAACTCTGGTTACTGAGATTGGGGCTCTCTGAGTTCATTTGTCCTCCTTTCCTGGAGAGCTTCACCCTCAATTTCCAAATAAAGAAACCCTAAGGGACATTCATGCTGCTTTCTACTGAGTGTGGGATTTTGCCTGCACACTCAGAGGCATCTTCTGTGGGTTTCTCAACAGCCTGAGTATTATTTTCCTGCTAGGAAGTCTGTCCCTATAGAGCAAAAGAAAGGCCCAGCAATACAGAAGCTTTAGGCATACAGCTCCTATTAATCCAAGTGGGAACTGTTTGTCCGTATTTGTCCCACAGGGAACACAAGGGTGTGTTTGTATTTGTGTGTTTTGAGGAATCCCAGGGAACATAGTGGCAGTTTCAAAACTGTTCTCCTTTGGATTTTTTTACCCCTAAACATCTACTTCATAAAATTGCTTTGTAACAAAGTCAACTTTATTTTTTTTCATCCAAGTATGCAGCTAAACCTTTAAAAGAATTTTAGACTTCCCCATGGGGAGGAAAAAAAAAATAAAATCATATTTCCTGAAGACAAATTGTGAAAGAAAATTCTTAGAAGAACAGATTTCTGCCAACAAGAAATTTCTATGATAACCTGTACGTGCGAGCCCCAGTCTTCCATATACCTAATTTTTGGAGCTTTCCAAAAGCCAGCTGACTTTCTGGCTTCACCTGGGATAGGCTGTCTGCCACAGAGTGCCCAGCCTTGATGTATCAAAGGTTTTCACTTCAGCTTGTCCTACTGTGACTGTGTGGGGACAGGGGCATAAGAGGGAGCTGAGTCCTCATCTGGTCCCAATTGCTGGCACCCAACACTGCTCCATAGCCTCCATGGGTCTTCCCAGATTTCATTTTTCATGCACTCCAATAACATTAAAGATGACAAGACATAAGAAAAACAAAGTAACAATAACAATGGCAATCAAACTTGTGAAAGATCAGGAGGCGACAGTTTAAAAATTATTAATAACTCCAGGCTTGTTTTGTTGTAATTAAGCTGTATCGTGCAGAATGTGGGAGAAGGGATTTGTTGAGAGAAGGACTAACAACATTTAGAAAAAATATATATTTGCTGTTAGGAGCTAGTCTTCAACTTCAAAGCATCTTTAGTCTCTTAAAAGGATTTACATTTGAGCTGAAGGGAATTTAGGTAATGGGCAGCTCTGAGAGACATCGCCTCTAGCACAGTTTTCACATATCACACAGCTAAAGAAACAATTCCTATTGAGTTTCACATGATGATTTATCATCTTACAGCATCCAAGTCTCTCACTGGCTCTTTAACATTCACTACACGCTTTGTGAAACTATCTAGAAAATTACAGAACTGACAAATGGTCCCCCTGGTCCCGCCTGGAACCCACACTACGCCTGCAGCCTCTTCCAAACCGAAACACACATTAAGTAATTCCCAGTTTCCCATGAAGTTACATCAATGCTTTTGGTGCCATTTTCCAAGCACCGGAGCACAGACATGGGGTTTATAGGAACTGGAGTAAATGACACAGAGATTTTAGGACAAAGGAACGTTCCAAGGAAGGAAACAAAGCACTGAAAATACTTTTTTTTTTTTTTTTAAATGGAAATCCAGACAGTTTGCTAAAAGTGATGCCTGAGTCAGAGCCCAGATTTCTACCAGCTAAACTACATTTCAACAACAGCTCAACTACTCAACTTGAGTAGTTCTCAGACCAAAATATGGAGTCAAACTTATCCATACACTGGAGAAAATCTACTATGACACAGCTCCCTAAACTCACATCCAAACTATTCATCTTAGCTTGCAGCACATAAGTGTTCAGCCAAGTCCTCCTAAGCGCTACAAAACCAAGTGCTACATAACAAACCCAAAAATCTGCTTTTAGAAACACCATTGTAAGGATATTTTACTTCTGCATGGACAATATTTATCCTTGAAGGGAAAGAGGACCCAAGTTTCATTTTAGGCTAGTGGCCAGATGCTGACGTGGTGTAAATTTGGGATGTCTTCACTACTTCAAAGACCTTACTCCAGGTTTACAGTCCTGCATATAAAATTAGGATCAATGTGATTTGTGGCTAATCATTTCACCTCCAAGTGTTTTTGTGGAATGATGTCGTTCTTCTGCCTCACAGAGTTTATGGATCAGATAAAAGGTGCTATAAAAATACATTTTAGAAGATTTACTGCTGTGGTACCTAATTTTCTGCCAACTCTTTCTTCACAGCTGACAGAACTTTCCTTTCGATCTAAGCAAAAGATCACCCTGAAAGAAGTCTCTTTCCTTGAAAAAGTTCACAATTTGAGTTAAAATCCGAAGATATGTGTGTAACTTTTTTTTATCCCAATCTTGGAGCCATTTTACCAGTCACTGGAATTTTCCAACTGGAGCACAAGGGGCTCTTTAAGCTGTAAGGCTTTTTAGGCACTTTAAGGCCTCTCTGCAGTAGTGCCTGTGTGGCTGCTCCTGCCCCATGGTAAAAGCCGGGCAATTTTGGGTAGTTTTATCTCCCACCTTTAACACAGGAAGATCATAACTTAGTTTGGGTTTCTTCTGTATCTCGTGTGCACAAAGGATTTAAATGCTTTACAAGCTGGAATGAAGGCTCATAACGTAAAGCAACGAGAGAATAAATTAAAAATAAATCCACATTTTCCCTACTTTTTTGACAACACTGATTCCTTGTCATGTAGATTTCCCATCCTGACTGACTTCAGAGCTTTTCAGTGGTTTTGGGATGAGCAGAAACATACTCACCAAGGAATTTAAAATTTGATGAACTATGAATAACTGAATCAAACTGCAGCAGAGGTTATCAGCCCCCTGATTACTCCCCAGGGAACACCAAAAAGGCAGCTTTTTCCCAGCTACTGTTTTCACTAGCACCCACAATTCTTTTTGTAGGAGGCACAAAAAAAAAAAGTGAGCTTTAATGTGACTTAAATGCTTAAGTGTTGGAATATTGTGGAATTAATTCTTGTGGCTTAATACCAGATTAAAAATAAATGTGCTCTTTGTGGTGTTCCTCCCGTGTGTGACAAAGACTGGTTTGAGTCTTTCTCGGCTCTTTTGTTTCTTGTTGCTTGTAGATAGCACTTAGGAAAACACATTCCCAGTGGCCCCATAGACTTGAATATCCTTTTGAGACGGAGGATTCCCTCCTCCTTTTTAGCCCGGGGCAAATCTAAGTGATAATGTGAAATACCTGCACAGAAACTGGCATCTTTGCTCTCACTAAACTGCCGTGTTGCACCTGAGGGCAAAACAGAGGTGTGTGTGCAATGCAGAGCACTTTGGCAAGGATTTGAGGTTTCAGACTCATCATGTGATGAGAGCTCTTGATTCATGCAGAGGGGAAATTAACTCTTTCAACTCCGGAATGACATTTCCTGAGCACCGGGACACTAAGTCTGGCTTTAGGACCAGAGGTTGGTCGAAGGGGTGGACCAGGAGCTTCCTGAGCTTCCCCTCCAGGCCACCAGCAGTCTGGAAAGTGGGAAAAGGGGCTCTTCTGCACACCCTTGGAGATAGTGCTTAGCTCTCATGTGGAAGAGAGCGTGAAACACCGTTGAATTTGCAACCAGACCCTGTCCTACATTTTGGTGGGTGTCAGGCTCAGGGCTCCTCCGCCAGCGGGACAGAGGAATGCATGGCCTTGGGAGGCTTTGCTGTGCTGGCAAAACCGATGGTGGGAACTGGCTGCTTGCAGGAAAAAAAACGTGTAGGGAAGATTCTCCCCAGGCCCGTGCCCTCAGCTGCACCAGGAGAAGGGGAAACAGCCTGTGCAGGCTGGGCACTGCTGCCGGCCCTCCTCCCCTGACTGCAGAGGTTTGTTTAGATCAGGAGAAAAAAAAAACAACAGAACAAACCAAAACAACTACATGGGTTGAAAATTGAAGAAGGATAATAATGAGAGTCGTGGACAAAACCTACACTCTAAAGCTGGGCTTCTACTCCAGTTCCCTTACTGCAACTCTGGAAGCACCTGATGGAGATAATCTTTGGGAGCTGTGTAAGACTCCTGCAGTACAAGTGAGATTTCTGCTGCCTTTTAGCCTCCAGTAAGGTTTGGAATGAGAAGATCTTTAAGGTCCCTTCCAACCCAAACCATTCCATTATTCTATTTCAACTGCCCCATTGGCTACGATGAAAATGGAACCAGCAGTGATTTTGGTGATGGGGTTACTGGTGTTACAGGGGGTGTTTCACGTGAAAGGAGAGTAAGCACTACCTTCAAGTGCGTGCAGAAGAGCCCTTTTTCTTTAGCCTCTCTTTTTTAGGGACGCTGATGGGCTTCCAGCAGCCATCTAAACGTGATCTGAATGAGAAAGGCTATTTGAAGTAAGAATTCAATGTCTGTGAAAGATAAGATCTCAATCCAAGGTTCAGTGAAGGTAGTTAAGGTCTGTTAACTCCGAAGAGCCTCATCGTCTTGTAGAACAAACTCTGAAGCCAGGGATCCCAAGAAAATACCAAATCAAACGGGAAGGGGGATTTCAGAGCAGTTGGCTTCCTTGGGACATTTCTCCACTTTCCCCAGTGGACTAATTCACAGAGAACATTAAGAACAGCAAGTGGAAGACAGGCTTAATCTCACACACCAGTGAAGGGATTCAGAGCAACAGGAGAGAAAAGCCTGCTAGAGTGCAAAGCCCAACAAGGCTGACCTGGCAGGAAAGCAGACCTTGAAGCCAAATTCAGCTTTAAGCTGTTCCCTCTCTTGCTTGCTTTCCCACCCTTCGTTTCCTGCAGAGGGCAATTTGGAGCAGAATTCCTCTTTCCCTTTATTTCACCCAGAGGACCCAAAAGTAGATGCCCTGGATGTCTGTGCTAAAACTGGGGAGTGTGAACGTTGCCCACAATGTCATGTTTTCTGTGAACAAAACTAAGACACATTTCCTTTTCTTTTGCAACATAAGACAGCTTCAAATGCTGCTTAGATCCCAGAGTCTTCATAACCCAAGTCAACTGGTCTCTTCTTTCTTCTCTTTATGAAGTGATAATTACGACAATATGCAGCATTGTGTCTCTGGGACTTTCATATCCAACTTCAGTGTTTCTAATGTAGCTTCAGATTCATTCTTTCCTCTATCCACCCAAGAAGCAAAGGCAGAGGTAATTTAGAAATCTTTAGAGCTGTTTACATTTGGAATGTTCATGGGAAAACGGCTTTGAAATGAAAATACATTTTAACAAGAATGTTATTGTTTAGTTCTGTTCTGCTAAACATGACTTAAATACAGTCAGAGTTTGTGTCTTTATTTATGGATTTGATTGGCAATTTAGGAAACCACCATTGGTTATTTGAAGAGGGTGTTTATTTAGTGTTACAGTTTTGGGTCAGCTCCCCTCAAAGGAAACTTCAAGCATATAGAATGGCAAACTTAACAAATCACGTCAACACTTGGAATTGGATGCTGCTTTCCATTAACTCTTGGGTAAACTAAATATATCTGCCAGGGACATTTTTTGTTAAGTGGTTATCAACATTGTGCTCTCCCAAGGAATCTTGACTGCCAGCCTTTCTGGCACTTTCAGTTCTAAAAAAAGCGTGAAATTGGGATAGAAAACCAATGGAATAAATGCATTAATTTGGGCAGAAGATGCAAGGCCAGGTTTGAAAAAGTATTTCAAATGTAAACGCAGTGAGAGAGAGGAGGGTAGGTTTGTCCTGGATTTGAGTTCAGAGGGATTAAAGGACAGTTTCACCTGGTTTGTTGCAATCAGCCAGAGTCTGGCATACACACCACTTACATACTTCTGCAAAATCTGCTGGCTGACTTGATTTAGCTTTCAAAATCTGTCCTTAACCCCTGTGCCTGCCCTCACCCTGCCATTGCATCACCGCTGACTCCTCTGCTTGTGCTGGAGTAGAAAATGATGGCTGAATTTTGTGGTCAGAGTGTATGTTGCGCTTTGAGAATGCTCCTGAAGGCCCCTCTGGGAACAGAGGCAAGGAAAATGCTTGATTTCTGAAACCTGAATGTGGGTTTCACACTGGTGGTGCAAAAAAAATGCTGAGCCGTGTGAAAGACATTCCATACATACACTTGACAGGACACCCAAGACACCCAGACAACACGGAGTACAAGACTACTGAGGGCTCCAGGACCTTTCAAAGCTAAGCAGTTGCTGAAATGGAAGTATAATTTTGGTTCATTGCAGATGTTTGTCTTAGGCAAGCTGAATGGCTCCCAACACTGCACTGAGAACACTTCTTGCCATCCTAGCAGGCCTTAAAGCCCATCTGCAATCACCAACAAAAAATGTGTTTTCTAGATGAGGTTCCCAGTTATTACACCAGCTGGAAAAGTCTGGCTAGCAAGGCTCTCAAAACTGAGAAGAAGTATCTAAGTTTACTAAGTCAAGGGAGTCACTCCTGAATATAAATGGGTTCTGGACCAAGTCTGAAGTGATTTGACAGAACACCACTGATCTTCAAAGAGAACATGCTTTGTTGAACTCAAAAGCTACAAACAAAGCATCCTATGACACAATTTATTTGATAATCACAATTCCTGTTCCCCCACACTTAACCTTGGGAGAACTTCTGAGAGCTTTGGACATTTTGTTGGAGACCTTACTAAACCAATTGTCCGACTCCTGGGTCACACCATCTCAAAGTTAATCCCAGTTTATCTAGGAATCTCAGCTAGAGGTTTCCCAAGAGACTCTCTGAGATATCTGTGGTTTTCAACCTCCATCAGATGCAGAAGATCTTTCAAACTGCTTTTTACAGCATTTAGGTACTTTCCACATCTGGTCCTGAAGCTGGAAGTGTGTAAGGCTCAGCCTCAGTAAAACATAAACTGAACTTTTATGAACCTCATAAACAAAGAATAAAATAAAACATAAAATCTCTGTTGGTTTGCAGATTGGCCCAGTGCTTTTATTTATTTATTCATTACCCTTGCATTAAAACAACAAAAATTATTTTAAGTTCAGTAACTTCCTGAGAAATGTGGAAAATCAAACCCACTGGTTTGGTTTTGAACCCGCTATTTATTTCGTAATATCCAAAGCACATCATTGCAGACATTTTCCATATTGCTTAGTTAAGCCATATTCCTATATTTTTCAGAAACCACTTTTATTCTCCCTTTGGCAGGGTTCCTGTAAAGGATTAGAATTATAATTCAGGCAAACTCTCTGTTGGAACTCAGGGGAAAACAAGGGATCTGTAGGTCCTCACAGTGGTCTCTAGACAACTGGAAATATCCATCCTGTTTGGAAGTGGTACACACATCCTATGACAAGCTGTACATAGGTTTCCACTTCCCTCACCCACCAGGAAATATATGTGAGCAATAGTCCATAGGCAAATATTTTAAGCCTTTCTAGAACTGAGTCTATGAAATTCAGCAGATCCTGTACTTTTTCCACCTAAAATCTATCTCTGCCAACACAGCTGTTGCCTCCAGATCCTGAGGTTTCATACAGCTCTGTCAGTGCTTCCAGAAGATACTCAGACCCAGATGTCCCAGCACTGCCAGCTGCTAAGAACCAACACCTGGAGGCAAAGCTTCTCAATTTCCAAATGTACAGTTTTGATATTTACTATTCAATGGGCTTTTGATCCCAAAAGATTTTGTCCTTTCTGTCTAAACTCTCCGTCTCTCCCCTTGCCATTATCCTTTTAAAGTGTGACCCTTACACAGGCAGTTCCTTCTGGTATAGAGTTTTCATTCATTCACGTTTGGTTTTGCACAGAAATCCACTCCACCCCTCTGCGAATGATTCATTTTTCCTTCTCTGTCACACGAAGTAGAACATCAACCGGCAAGTCAACAGCTCTGCACTTCCCAAATTTTCTTCCCACAGACAGGCCCAAAAGGGATCTCAACCCAAAGAGTGGTTTGTATCCACTCTCAGCACAAGGACATGCACATTCACAATGGACTTGCAGGAAGCTTGATGGCCTGGTGAACATCCCCAGCTACCTGTTGGAGTTCAGCTGGAAGCCTCAGCACTTTCTAAGGATGAAATGTAATTTAAAATATCCAGTGCTTTTCACAAGGATGTAAAGATACCTATCATGCAAATTTTTAAAAAGACCCAAAAGGAATTGCCTGAAGTAGTTAGGGAAGCTGATGAAGTGTAATAACTATGAAGATATTTCCTTGCTCCCCAGTGGCTGGCTGAGCTCCTTACAGTGCCAGGGATTTCAGCAGGATTGCACTAGAAATCACCTGCTCTATCGCTGGGAACAGAGACTTAGTGTGCCCAAAAGGAGAAAGCAGTCCCAAGAGTGCCACAACATGCCCGGGGAGCTGGGTATTGCTCAGTTTTGTAGCCAAGGCCTTAGGGATCCATCTGAAAATCTTCTTTGATATTTAAAGCAGCAGCAAATTAGCCCTGAAATGTTGGTACGACCAGCTCTAATATATCAGAACATTTCTCATAGACGGGTTATAAAGAGCAGGAACATTTTGCAAACAAACACATCTTAGCTCATGCAAAGATGCAAAGCGAGTTTCAGTATAAAAACCGAGGGGCACCACACTCTGTCACCATTAAATTCCATTTTGATACAAAATTACATCTCCTAATGAAAGATTGCAACTGACCATAACAAACACAAGACAGTAAAATAAATAATGCTATTTCTAGGAAGGAATTTATAGTCCTGAAGTCATTTAAGAACAGAAAGAAGGTCAGAAGAAGGATCACATTATAAAACGAAAGCTATTCTGACCTAATGAATGGCAAGGAGACGTTTTGGCCACCTCCTAGGGAGCACTGATTATGGCCACTCAGCAACCTCTCTAGGTGGTGGTTAAAACATCTTGTTTCTATTCATTAGTTCAGCGGTGTATTCATTCCACAACAGAGTTTAGGAATCCCTCCCTCCTCCCCTGCAGCACCCCTGGTTTGCAAGTATGTCATCCACAAGCAAAAAAACCCAGAATTGTAGGTCTACACACCTATATCTTCATTTTTGCTTTGTTTTTTTTTTCCCCTCCCTCCACTCTCCAGAAATTGCAATGAAGCCCCTGTGCCTGAGAGGAGTGAGGTGATGCTGGAAAAGGTGGGTTAGAGACTGGTCCCCCAAATGCAGGAGCAGAGAAGGAATGTGAGTGAGGAGCAGAGGCACTCGGAGTGTTTCTGACACGCCTGCTGTAACACACAGCTCAGGGCCTGCACACAGGGCACTGGGGAGGGTTATTGCTGACCCAGCCTGCTGTAGGGTCAGAGTGCACTCGGGGGCTGAGAGGCTCTGCAGCACTGAGTGGTGTGCTCTGTATCTCTTATAGCCGTTATATGTGCATAGTGAATGTATGATACACACCCCTGCTAAGATCGTCCCGTGATACAAAAGACATCCTGACCCACTGCTCTGACCCTTCCTGACTCAGTCTCCTAACACATCTCACAAGTTCATCCACTGCATCCTAACAGTGCCCTAGGGTTGGTGTTGCTCCTGTTCCCATCCCTTCCATTGGAAGAAAACCTCCCTGCCTTGATGGCTATAAATCTTCTCCTCATTTTCAGCCCAGAAGTGTCCTGGCTAGTTCCTGTTCAGTAGCTCTTGTACTGACATTTGTCATTTAGCCTAAAAATGTTCCCTCCCCTGTTATCTTACTCAGTCAAACTAAGAGGGAACAAACCCATCTCCCTTTCGCATTCATATTGCCAAGACAAACACACCAAGCTCCTTGTCTCACTCCTGCAAATAAAGATTCTTGCATCCTATGAGTAGCTCTGATCCAGTGTGAATTTACCTTCCCTAAATCCAGGACATCAGAGAGGTGCACAGCATTCACAGCTGACACAAACAGGTGACAATATCTCCATCACACACACCCCCCAGGACCCAGGGCTGAGCTCTGCTCCTCAGCTCTCCAGGACTGGCTCCAGGATTTCCCTGGGAAGAATGCAGACAGGCGCCAGGCAGTAGGGCACTCCTGAAAACTTCCCCAGCCTCTCAGCTGCATCTTTAGAGATGTTAAAGAAGGCCTTTGAAAGTCTGCCCTGCATGGAATTATCTCCAATTTCACAGAGATTCTGGGAACAGTATTGTTGCACCTTGTTCCAGTCAAGCTGGCATGTGGTGGCCAGTATAATGGGCAGTGTTGTAGATTTAGTGCAAACGCAGGCAGATGTAGGTTTTTTCATAAAAAGTATGCTTTAAACAGCATGTGTAACACCTCAAGTGGATGCAAAGAAGAAGCAAGTAATTTATAAAGTCCAATGCCTGAGACATATCACCATTTAAAAAAATATTTTTCCATGCCTGAAACCAAAAGATTTCCTTCAAGCCAAGAGGAAGAAAAAAATCAGCCTCTGTGAGACCACTGCAACCATATTTCCACAAGGTCAAGAGCCATTTCTGTCTGCAATACCACCTGCCTGTCATGATAAATAATTTTTGTTCTGATTTGTGAAGTTTGCTGCCATGGGAATGAGCCCATTTGCTCCTTAATGTATGTAAGATGTGCAGCATGACACAGAATTAGCAACACACAGTCATGGTCCAAGAGCTTCTACATCTGTCCTCAATATTTCACTCCTTAGGGATGTCAGCTTTTCAAGTGCAAGGTTACCAACAGTACTGATCCCTGACCAAGGTGTTACTTTAAGGTTCAGGCACTAAAGAAACCTTAGTACTCACAATGAGGACTTCTCTCCAGCAGTGAGATCTTGTCTGTCACCAAGAAAAATGCAATCAATGCTCTTGCTTTTAAAACAGATGTTCCAAACCCATCAAATATTGTAAAATCTTGGTATCTCACACATCTGTAGGGTCATGCCGAACCTTTGTATCAACACTGCTGGACTAAATGAGTAATATGTGCCAGAATACTTTTGTAAAGAAAATATTTCTAGGTATGAGGCTATGGAGTTGTGTGAGAGGAATGAGGCTTCACCATTATGGATTTCAGTGTGTGCACCCAGCTGGGAGCACCAGTGCAGCCCAAAGGATGGTGAGTCCATAGGACCAGCTCAGACCTCTCTCCTGATGTCAGTCAGTGCTAAAATTTCCCATAGAGAAATCACTAGACCAGGTCTGCATGTCTGCAAAAATGTCAATATTAATCTGCAAAATCACTGTGTGCAAAACTATTTAAAAAACCAAAAAAACAAACAAACAAAGAAAATGCCAAAAAACAAAAAAGCACCCCACAAAAAAGTTCCACGAAAAATACTGTGATTTTATACCATTAAATACAATTTATGTGAACAACATTAAGAAATACATATGTATAGGTGTTTGTGACTGGGTTTTAAGACATATTACCACACTGCTATAGAGAAGAAATAAGAAATACCACAGCTTTTCTCTGCCTTACATCATCTATTTTGCACATGGTGATCTGGCTGTTGTCTCGCTGGATGCCACAATGCTCAACAAGACCCCAGTATCAGAAATCCCTGAGACTCACTCAGGATTATGTACAAAGGTCCATCTTCTCCCACCTTAAGCAACATTACTTACCTTGAGGATGTTGGAAAAGGAAGGTTTGGAAAATCTAAGCAGCAATATTCCAAGTATTGCATCTGCTTGTGTAACCTGGCAAAATTTTCCAAATGCAAATCCTCTTAACAACGATCTCAAACCTTTTTTGATGTTTGGGAACTGTCTGTTTTTTCCACTGTTCCCTGAAGACCAGGAACACATTCACATGGGTGAAGCAATCCTAGCTGTCCTGAGCCACCAAAATACAGGGCCCAGCATGCTGTTAATTTTTCAAACTGTGGCTTTCCCTAGAGTGGGTTTACACAGAGAGGTGCAGCAGTGTCAGACTCGCCCCCAGTCCAACACTGTGCCCTGATGCCCAGCATGGGGGTCCTCTAGGATGGACAGAGGAGCACATGCTTGGGTAAGATGCTGCAGCAGATGCTGGAAAAAGCTTGTCAAACCTCTCCCTTTCACTGATACCCTGATTGTTGCCATCCCAAAGACTTTCCTTCCATTCTTACTGAAAACTGAGTTCTGAGAGTGTGATTGTCACTATCGTAGCATGCTCTAGGTTGTACATTAATAAGATTTGCGTGATTTTTCTCAAACCAATAATACTTTTGACAATTTCCTGTTTTTTCTTATTTTCACCAATGTTCTGTTTGTACCAACCTTTATCCCAGCCTGATCCCATTGTGCCTTGTGCCTCCCTGCAGACAAACAATCCCACGAGCCACTCCATTTGAACACACCACCACTCGCTCACATTCTCTTCCTTTCCCTCCCCCAGACATTCTTTGACATGATTAGTGGCTAAATCAGATTCTTTAATTGAAAGAAATATAACTGAACTTTCTTCTGTTGGGAATGTGCCAGAGGCCACATCATAAGCAATGTCAAAGAATATTGGAAATGATATAGACCTCTGACATTTGTGTTTAGCGATTTGCATGCCCCAGGTGGTTTGTTTGGGATTGGAATTTGTCACTGCTGTGAGGAGATAGTCTTTGGTGGTTGGGGCTTAAGGATTGCTGCAAAGAGATATAAGAAGATATGTTTAAACAAGTCACTGGAATGCTATACTTTAATCTCCTACAACGTTTTGCACAGCCATGTCCAGGAGGATTTCTTTATGAGAGACATCCAGCATTGTCTTATTCTCTCTGAGATGGCAGCAATTTTAAAAATACCCATTTTTAGAGCACCTTGCAGCTCAGATAGGAAATACTCAAATGTAACCATCTCAATTAATATTCATGCCATTCCTTTGTTTTTCCATCCCATCTTCCAAACCCCAGAACAACTGGCAGTCAGTCACTGAACCTTCCTACACAACTGTGCAAAACCTAAATTATATATGGGATCTCACAAGTGGGCCTCATGTTACACTTTTCATATAAGATTTGCATCTTCAAGTGTATTTGTCTTCTCAAAGAATCACTGGGCTGGAATGACTCTCCAGAGGTCACCTAATCCGTCCCCATGCCCTGAGGACTCTTGTGTACAGTACAGCCCTCTTGAACCATCCAAACTCTGCAGTGCATATTTCAAACTGAACTCTTTGAAGTGTAGACCAACCTTGTTTCATTTTCACTTCATTTACTTTTCTAATGTTTTCAAATTTCTCAGAAACATCCAATTCACACTCTCCAGAGCTGGCAAATGGTTCATCCATGACACATCCACCGTCCAGAATCCCTGAATGGGGTGAAACTGCCACATGCACCCAACATTGAGGATTTGTAGGTCACATTTGTAGAGTTAAACCATGGTCTTTGTATCAGGACTACTGTAAAGCCAAGCACTTAACAAATTTAAAAAACATTAAATTATTCCCATGTTACATGAAACTCGCTTCCCAAATCCACGCACATTTTGGACAGAAAATTTGTTTCCCAAGAGTCACAGTCTTGAGAGAACAGTTCACTATTGTGCTTGTGCTTCTGTCTTTTGGGGCCTCTACTGCCAACTTCAAAGGAATCATTGTTAAATGTTAAAATTGATTTCCAACTATGTTTGATTTATTGCTGTATGATTTATTGAGTTGCTGCTCTGCCTGTGCATCTCAGGTGCTTGCTGACAGGCAGGGAGCTGCCCTGTGCTTGCATTTGCCACTCCCCCAGAGAAAGGGAGATGCTCTGAGGATACAAAGAGGCTTTTTTAGCACAGCAGCTGGAGACCACCGACTGTCTGGCAGGGGAAACCCTCTGACACCTCCTTATTCCCTCCAACAGTTTAAAGATGGATCTTCTACAAACAAATCTTTGAAATGGAAATGCAAATACAATATGTAAGGTGGAAGACACACAGATGCACCCCCTCACCCAGAGCACACACACAGAGAACTCAAAAAAAATAGGGGTTAAATATTCTGAAAGATTTGCTAAAGTATTTGCAGCTGTAACTTTTGTAGCTGCATATTCAACTGTAAAACGGAGCAAGGGGTGAAAGCATGTCCTAAGCAGGAGGTTCTTACCTCCCCTTGCATCAGGCAGGTCTCGCTGCCAGCCAGGCAGCGCTGCCTGTTTGCACCATCCCTGAGTTTTCCATCTCTGTGTGAATTCCCAGCTGCACCAAGCACACACCTGCTCACAAATACCCTGTTTTTATCAGTTCTCAGGATTGCCACTGGATAAAGGTTTCACATTCGAATCGTTTGGTGGTGTAGCTTGTTACACCTGGGATTGTTCTGCCTTGTGAATGCCCTCTGGTCTGATCTGGCAGCAGCCACTTAAACTGCCCAAAAATCGTGATAAAAATAATTGAAAATATGTATTTTGAGGAGTTTTTTATGAACACTTTGATGACTTTGTATTTACATTATCAGTTCCTGTATAAATCTATATTTTTCTCCCTTTTTTTTTTTTGCCCCACAATCAAGCCACTTGTGACCAAAGTACAAAGCAAAGCTATGACCATTCTTCTTGCAGGCAACATCCCATAAAGTTTTAAAGACAGATTTAAACAGTTACAGATTTAAACACTGCAGATTACTCATGTAGTCGACACCCTTCACTTTCTACCAAATATTTATTAAAGTACAAACAGGGGCAAACAAGAACACATATTTTTTCTGTTCTAATCAGATGGAGAGAGGATGGACTAGAAATGAGCTGCTCTAGGAAAACATCTGCAGAGAGGAATTTCTTGCACGAGAACACAAAGAGATTGTGGGGAGAGGGTAGGAGACCAAGTTGCAAAGCCAACATAGAATGGAGAGCAAACCCCAGAAAAGGGGGTCTCCCTTTTTTGCATCCACTGCACTAATGGAACTATGGACAGAGATGGCTTTGATGCACAGCTGATGTGAGGAACAATGGCAAATCCAGCTGGGAGCCATCCTCATCAGGACCCTGGAATAACTAGGGAATTCATGATACTGGATAAGGCCATGGTTGAAATTAGGGGTGAGGAATGAAGTGTAACCTGCCTAGGTATGCTTAGAGGTCAAGCTTTCCAAAAGGGAATGCTGTGAAAGCCCAAGTCTGGAGCAGGGGCATTTGGGGGCTCCTCAGATGAAACCCTTGGTAAGGGCATGCTGTGAATGCCCCAGTCGGGAGCAGCGGCATTTAGAGGCTCCCAGATTGGGAAGCTGGTGTAGTCAGGAACTGGGCCCTGGAAACGGTTCGTGTCTTGCAGTGCCACACAGTATCCCAGCCTCTCTCTGTTAGCTTTAGACTCCTTTGTTGTCTTGTCTTATTACCCCTTAATCCTGGAAATATCTAAGGATGAATGTCTGCGATCGCAAGCAATAAATGCAAATAAAAGCACAGAGCGGCCCTGAGCCCTCGCTGTTCCTGGCTGTGCTCTCGCCCTCCCAAAGGAGACTACACACGCCGAGACGCCAGTCCCTTAAATCCACAATGTCCTCAGGACCCCAGACCTCGATCTCTGCCCTTGTCCACTGCGATACTCCTCACGCAGCAAACACGGCCTTATGGTGTGAGCCTCGCAGCGCCGAGCGCGGAGGACAGCCGGGTGACAAGGATAGCTGTGGACAGGGGCAGTGGCTGCGCCCAAGGGACGTCTCCATTTAAAAGATAAAAATGTACAGCTTATGCTTGAGATCACCACAGTGGCATCTGGTAGCACGCAGAGCCACGTTGCCGTTTGTTGGTTTGAGGTTGCTGTTGTATTTTTTTTTTTTAGCCCTCATACCTTGCTCCGGTGATTAACAAATGTGGGTCGGACACAAACGCGTCAGGGTGGGGACAGCTGGTGATGGCAGCACGTGACAGTTCACAAAATAACAGCTGGGCTGGAGCTTCTCCCAAAATTCAGATTATTTTTAAGAAAAGGGAAATGTTTTACAATTCCCCTTCAGTCCGAGTTGAAATACCTCTGACAACATATGGAGCTGTTAAAATGCTTGTCCTGACTCTTCAGTTTAAATGGCAAATTGACTGAGGAGTTAGAAACAGGAGTGACAGTGTGGCTGCCCCAGGGCAGGCCAGGGCTGGCCACAGTCAGAGAGGGGAAACATCCCATAGCACAGCCCCAACACCACCAGCAGCTCCATTCTGCAGTCCCAGTAAGGAGCTGGGCACCTGCAAGGACCTCCTGTAAACACTCAGGCCATGGCTTTTCTCCTCCAGTATAGCACCCATCCAAGTAGCCTTGGGCTGTGCTCAGACACTTTTAGATAAAACTTTACAGTGAGCACTCACAGTGATTCTCCTGTTTCATGCAAAATGTTGGCTCTATCATGGATAAAGAGTCTTTACAAGAGCCTACTACATGGGCAGTAAGTGGATTTTCTCACCCCTTAATGTGACCACAAAGCTGGAATTAGACTTGCAGCAAGCTCGTGAGAAACAAACTCAACAGTATTTATCTCAGCATTCCTGTCAGGCAGCATTTGATTAGGAACACCTCAAAAAGGTGGCAAATGCCTGTCACGTTACAGTCTCAGGTGGTGTTTAGGGAAGTAGCAGCCTGGACATCCCTTTCTGGCCATTCCAGCCTGGTTTCCCTTTTTTTTTTGGATCTTCTGTAGCAAGAACAGTATGGGTTGGGAGAATGTTCGTTTTGCAGGTGTTGACACTGTAACACACAGATCAGTAACACATGTTTAGGTGCAGGATAGAAGTGGTCAAAGTAAAGAAACTCTCTCATGGTGACTCTTCTGTAATTACTTAGTTATCAAATTATTTAGGAATAAACACTGCTGCAGATGCCTATAAAAGACTGGATGCCTAAAAAAAAACCCTGCTGGACTGAATGTATGTTGAAGAATAAAATGCTCTTCTGTGAAGAGTCAGACTTGGCCTTATCATAAGTAAATATGTGAAAGACATCAGTAATGCAGCTTTAATTGTGCCTCAGCACCAGAGGAAATGCAGCCTGTAAAATAACCAGATAAAAGTCAACCCTGAGCTTCACTCACAGACACCTCATCTGCAGTTCTGAGCCCTGGAAACACTATAAGTGTATCTCTGCAGCTCTAAAGAGACAGCAGGGAAGCACCCTAGCACTTGTCTTTGCTTCTGCCTTGGGAACAGGGGATTTTCTTTGCCACAAGGTTACATTTTGTTTCAAAATCACCCGACAAACAGGATAGCTGCTGTATGCTATCACAATGGGATGCAAAAGCAAGATCTTCAAAGCTCAACTTAAATAACTTCAGTCTTAAAAGATGAGTGGGGGGGGAAATAATATAAGCATTTTGGTATGCATGAAGTGTTTGGTTTCTGAAAGACAGTTCTTGCCATTAATATGGCCTATTAGACGCCATAGCTCTTAGCTCTCCACACTTCCAAGAAGGGCACACTCTTCTCAGATTGCTGGTAGTAACTTTTTGGAAAATGGCCTTTGTTGCTCTGAATGCTTTGTGCAGCTATTGTAGCTGGAGGGGCAAGAGGAATTTTTTCCTTTGTTTGTAATGCTTCCACAATCCTAAATAAGCATTGTCTATAGCAATGTCTGTATTGCCATGTCTTGTTCCCACCCACTTACATGGCAGAAGATCCTTCAGAGTTCAGAGTAGTATATCCAGCAGCCAAGAAACTTTAAACTTCATGTAAAATGAGAGCCACAAATCATAGCCCAAATTCAAACACATCCCAGCGAGTATATGCTCCCGACCTCCCTTCTTTCCATGCAGACAATAGATAGCCTTTTCTGAATTATGGCCATGGGGCCTGATCCTGCAAGGTGCTGAAAGCCACGAAAGGCCGAGGGGGCTGAGGACTCTCAGGGGTCTCGGTGTTTTGTGCTCCTCAGCAGAAAAAGAATAGTAATGGACAAATTTAACTTTGCCCTTAGGAGTTTTATCTTGCCTCCTCTACTCCCTGACCCCCTAAAAAGGCATCTCACCGAGCCGGCCATTTCTCCAGATCTTGTTTTAATTATTTAAGTTGAGCTAGAAGAGTTTTTGTCATTCCGTTTTGTGGAACACTCTGTACTTGGGGGGCCTCAGCTGGATATCCTGGGTTATGCAACCAATGGTTAAAGCTATTGTTTTCAGAAAGAAATTGCATGAATCTCATTAAATGCACTCTGATCAGGGGAGGCGGGACGGTCTTTAAAACTGCATTTGGATCCAATCCTATTGTCCTAGATAGGGCTGCCTGCCCTCATTTCTGATTTAGTCTTAAAGAAACTATTGTGTAGCCTTAATTAATTTCATATTGGCTCGTATTATCACACCGCAACTGGCATTTGCTTGGAGATGCCTTCAGATGGCCGAGAATCGCTTCAAACCAGGAGAGGGCAGCAATTTCCCTGACAAGACTGAAAATGCAATACAGTGGTTTATTTAAAACAGGTTTGACAAGGTATAAACAATCCAAAGGGCACTACGCTCGCTGCAGTGTGAGCTAGAAATGGAAAAAGAAAAACACGCATGCAAAAAAAGGTTTGTCATTCATTACCAGCTATTCAACCCACAGGTGGATAAATACTTCAAGCTTTATTGGCCTCTTGACTTAGATAGTGTTGAGCATTTGTTATCAGTCTTAAACACTTTATAGCCACTATGATGGACTACAGCCCACGTTCATAAATGAAGAGAACCAGTATGTCACTTCTCCTTCCAACCCCCATGATTTATGTACATAAGCAGAATTGGTACTGGAAGTTCTTGTTCTTCAACACATCAAAGTGGACCGAAAACTAGCCTTCAGTCAGGAGCCATCTTACAAGCCAAACTAATTCCTGATGCAATTTTATTTTATTTTTGCCTACTGTGAAACTGTTGCAGAAAGGCTGGATGATGACAAAAGATTCTGCCCTTGCTCCTAATCTCTCTGTCTCAGTAACTCACCCTTCTCAGGCACAAGCCATTAGCTGGCACTACTCTGAACAGATTGTTTAGTCATTTGATACAGAAAAGAAGCAGAATATTCCCCAAATGTCCTTGTAACCATACCAGTTTCCCATTGCTCAGTAAGAAAACCAAGTTTCCCCTAACTCTGTGTGACAGGTAATGCACAGCTGGCGACAGCAGGGCAGGGTGAACAATGTGACAATGTCTTTGGCTGTGCAGAGCCAGGACCAACAGCCTTCATGTCCCATCCAGGCTTCTCCATCCCCAGATCCCTCCCCAAAGGCACTGGAGGAAGGAGAAGATCCTTCAGCTCTTTCTAAGAACAGCTCATTTCTATGAGATGTCTGAAACGAAGGAAATCAGTGTGAAATGTGTGATGGCCACAACACACTGTAAGGCTGGAACAGCTCTGGTGAAAATGTTTTGGTTTTTCTCCTAAAGAATTGGTTTTCATGATTTTCTTCTGGTTTGTTTTCTTATGCCTAATTTTCCCCTCCAAGGAGCTGCTCATGGATTCCTTTTTCGGCAAAGAGCAGGCAGCAAGTCCTCCTTTATCCAAAAACAAATGAAACCAAGCCTGGGGATACTTGGACTAACACAGAAACATTCTGGAGTTGTCTTTGGAGACAAGAGGGATTTGGAGAATCCTGGCAACTGTTTCTCACCATTTTCCCTTCCAAAAAGCAAATGAAAGGCAACTGCCAGAGCTAAACAGGCCGAGTGCAGCTAATCCAACATTTCCAGAGGGGCCAAGAAGTCTTGAGTGTTTGTTGCTGAAATGTGAAGCAGTTACACAGGTAGCGAGGAGTTTATTCACTGCCCTGCCCACCTCTACTTAAAAAGAGGAGGCAGATCCTTCTCTGGTGTAAACTGCTGATAAAAATCAATCCCCTGATGTCAGTGACAATTTTAAATGCATTTTTCTTAAAATACTTTAAAGGTTTGGACACTGATTTTCCTTGTGCAAACACAGAAAACAAAAAGGGGGTGATAAATCCAAGTAGCTCCAGGAAAAAATTAAAAAGTCTTGATATTATAGAAAAAGATTAATATGTCATAAATAGGAATTCTCTATCCCTTTCAGAGAATGGCCCATCTGAGCCTTTTTAATACATTTATCTTCTTTCATGGGGTTTAGCAGATAGTTTGAGAAACTGCCTCGGTATATATTGCATCTCAATTCTAGCTATTTAATATTAGTCATTTGCAATGTACTCTGGACATGCTAATTTCTCATTAGAAACTGAACTTTCAAACAAGAATTTAAAAGAATTAAAATCTTGAAGAAAAATATTGAGCATAGAATCTGAAATGTATGTTTTTCCAATGTTTCTAAACAATCCAAAAAATAATTGAAAACCCTTATAACCTGTAAACTGTGGAATGACAAGCCCAGATAAACTGGCATTGTTATTTACAATACTATTCACCATTATTTTTATTTTTTAAATGCCACCTCTAATCATCTTTCTCCCATCATAACATTGCCCTGTCATCACTTTCCTTCCCTTCCTCCAGGCAAATGTTGATGTAGGAAACACAGGAAAAATTCTGTGCTGAAAAACAGCTGGACAGTTTTAAAGTTTTGTTTGTTGGTGGTTTGGTTTTTTTTGTTGTTTTTTTTTTTTTTTTTTTTAAACAGCATCTTTTTTCTCCTGATCATTTGTTCTACCTTTGACATTTGTGATATTCCTTCCCATACTTTTACTTCAGATAACTTCTTAAAAATTTGAAGTTAAAAGGAAAAAAATTTTAAGGATGTATATCATGACTTACGAATACAACTGAGGTTCTTTCCTTGCAAATTTTTAATGAAAATAGGTGACCAAATTTCCATGATTTTTTCCTGCGTTTCAATCCATTCTGAGAACAGCTGAAATGTTGAACATTGTAGCCTCACATTAAGGTTCATCATTTGACATTAGACAGGAAAAAAAACCCCATAATTACTTAATTCGCATTTTTTTATCATCTGCGAGAGTAAAAAGTAACTTTCGGATAGATGCCTAACAGGAACGCTGGCTTCCAGGATCCTGGAATACTGTAATTTGCTGAGTCTGATAACAAGCCCCTCTGAGAATCTTCAAAGAAAAGCAAGTTAACATTTCACCCGGAGAACAATAGAGAAAGAGCCAGCTCTAGGTGAGACCAGCCGATTAGTGACTCCTTTCCAAAGTTTGATTATTTAGAACTTTTACGATGTCAGTAACAACAACCCAAGCAGCACGAAAATGATGTTTATCAGCTGCAATCAGCTGCAAAGGTAGCAGGAAAGAAGAGAGAAAAAGCGATTTTGCTCGTTCTCATTTGGTGTGAGCCCCGGGGGGCTTCCCCAGAACGGGAGGTTGCTAAAACCGCTCCTAAAGTCGGGTCTGTGGGCAGAGCCACCCTACCGCCGCTCCCGGAATCACCGGGGTGGAAAAGAGAAAGCAGAAAGAGAGCAAAATAACCCCATAAAATCTTTTGGCCAGAAGCTCACGTAACGGCATTATAGATCGGGGATAATTTCATGTGTTTTAGCTGTTACTACAGGCGACCAAATTAGTGGTTAACACACACGAACACACCAAAAAAAAAAAAAAAAAAAAAAAAAAGAAAAGAAAAAAAAAAAAGGAGCCTGTCTCTGTTTTTCTGCTGAACTGGAAGCCAGGCGGCAGGTTTGTAAGAAGCGTGGTTAGATGACATTTTCCGGATGGTGCTGGGCTGGGTCTCCCCGCGGGGTGCGGGGTCCCGCCTGGCTCCCCCCCATCCCCGCCCGGGGCAGCGCAGCGACCGCGCTCCCTTCGAGCGCGTCAGCGCTACCTTGTCATCAACCGCAGCGCTCACCGCGGGTGTTCTTAAACAAACCAGGCAGCGCAGGAGGGACCGTGAGAGCTGTTTTCCCCCGGGGGGAAGAGGCGAGGAGCCTGCCAGGTAGCGGGGAGGGAGAGCCGGCTGCCCGGGGGGCTGTGGATCCGAGCGGGACCTGCCCCCCTCCCCGTGGCGCTCACTGACCCCGCCGGGGTTCAGGCCACCAGATTTTTCACCTCGTGAAAACCCTCGGGGCCGCTGAACCCCGCGGGACTGGGTCCGCGCTGGGGAGGAGGAATCAACCCTCCGGGGGTGAGATGCTCCGGGACTGCAGAAACAGTTGCACAGAGAGGCAAGGATCCTTGTCCCCGGAGCTACTGCCTGGGGCTCAGCCCGTGAGCCCCTTTCAGATCGTTTTTGCACCTATCAAATTTACAAGCACTTTTGGCTGCAAAATTTGTTTGCAGAGACTGGCCTCTTTCTGAAGCAATGCTCACTTCGACACCGCAGTCACAGGTTGCCAAATAATCCTTACAAATTTTGTAGGCATAAAAAAGAGCAGCAACAAAGCCCCCACTGCAACACAAAATTTTCGGGCTGTGCAGTTACTGCGGAGCTTTCCTCCTCCCCCTCTCCCTGCCCTGAAAAGAAGGGGAGAGAACATACATGGTGACATGAAACACTTCAGAGAAAAGCAAACAAATATTGGCTTCTCTGGAGAATCAGAAACGTAATGATACTATAATGCTAGCAGTTTATTTTTCACTGCCTCGGGCTGCTTGGCAGAACGTCACAGTAAAATCATCTAGGCATGAGAGATTAACTGATGTCTATTTTGCTATGAGGCTCCACGCTCTTGAGGGACTTTTACACCTGCTGAGGAATGCTGCTTCCCAATCGCCGTGGAGCCACTGCACCAGGAGGGAACCCCACAGCCTTTGATCAAGTTGGAGCAGGCGTGTTCCCCAGCCGGCTCCTGGGATGCAGGTTGGCTGCAGAAACCAGCCAAGCACCCAACTGAGCTCCAGCTGCAAAGATCTTCATCTAAACCATCAGATCAGCAAACCGAAACTCATGGCGGGGCGGCACGCGAAAGCTCGAATCATGTTACACACACAGGCTCATTGCATCCTTGGGCTCAGGAAAATTTTGTGGTACAAATCCCAGGCTTGGCTGAGGACAGTGAAAATTCCCCCTCTGAGCTGGGGTTTCATTTAGTATCCTTCAGAGGGATTAAACGCCTGGGTAGTGAATGCTCTATGGAACAGGTGGATTTGCTGTCAGCAAATCACGTGTCTTTGCACAGCCTTAAACAACTGCTTAAATACAGTACTTCTGTCCCCAGCTATGGCCAGGCAGCACTGGTATTCCCTAGAAACTGTTTTTTGTCCTTGATTGGTTTTCTTATCATGCAGGCAAATGTGAATTTAGTATTGGTGAAATGCATTAATACTGGGAGAACAAGGGAGACAAATAGTCTCAATGGACCTGTCAGTCAAAGTTCCTGTCCCATCCCCCAAAGCTTTTACTTAACTTTAAAAGCAGTAGGACAGCCTGCATCTGAGATTCCCTCTGTGTTTATTTCAAGGCCAAGTGTTGGAATTTTATTATCCTATACCAAGAACTGTTTCTGTAAACTTTTCCTCAAAAGAACATTGAAACCATTTGCATCAGTTTGCTTAGCTGGCTGCAGAATAGCTTTTTAAAATCTACACTAAATTAAAAATAAAAAAAAGAGGAAAACTCACTATAAAATTGACTCACTAAAACAAGTTTACTTTCCCCCAGGCAAACAAGCACTTGCACCCATTTTGGTGGCATCAGTTGCTTCTGCCATATCCTGAGATTTCAGATTCCAAGATAACTAATGCACCCTGGCATTGCAGCACAAAGCCCACAGCTGGCAGAGCCACACAGTGAAATGTTCACATGGAAATCTGGAAGAAATCACGCCCCACTTAAAGAAGAAATACTATTTATATCAGCCATTATTTAACAACAGAAAAAAAAGCACTTATATGAAGTAGTGAAAAAACACATTTTTAAAAGTGTCCAAGACTCATCAGGTCCCTGCTGCAAGTGGTGCCCAGGACCTGCAGGAATTGGTCCCATGACTGAGCCAAACATCGTCTGAAAAGCACACTCAGAGTAATATTTATGGACCAGATTTTTCACAGGTTTTAAAATAATTCTGTTCTTGATGGGAGCTTCCAGGTGCATTAAATATCTGTAACAAACACACTTCTCAACGATGCTAATTGGCACTAATCCCCACAATCCCATCCCACATAGCACGTGGTCTGTGTGGTGTGGGAGCTGCTGTGCCACCCCACAGCCCTCCTGCTGCAGCCACAGCTGCCCCTGGCCCCCAGCAGGCTGGAGACCATCCCAAGCACAGCTCAGGCACCTGGAATTAATATTGCAACACATCCTCACGTAAACTAGGCTTGCATGCAGAAATCAAGTGGAGAAGCTATGGTTTTGTTCAGAGATGAACTTGGAAGCAGAAATCAAGTGGAGAAGCTATGGCTTTGTTCAGAGATGAATCTGGAAGCACAGTTTTGTCTCAGCCCATCTGACTACCAGTGCTGCCTGCTCCTCTGCCTTTTCATGGATTACCTGCACTCCTTGTATCCTGCCTTCTTCTTGACTTCTGATGCCTCTGGGGCATGAACAGTGCTTTGCTCTTGCTTCACACAGCACCCAACACAGTGGTATAAATAACCAAAATGAATGAATCAGTGCCACAAACAGCCCTTGTCTGCAGGAATCTGCTGAATCAGCAATGCTTCCCAGGGGAGGTGTGTTTGGTAAAGGCTCCAAAAAATGCGGACAGTCTGAACACGAGGATGCCCTGATAGATAGTGCCACACAGATGTTTGGAGCTTTGTTAAGCAATATCTTCCTGCCCCAGTGGATTCTCAAGGCCATGGGCACTCTGCCCCCAGCCTACCTTCAGAGCAGGGTCTGTGCAGACCCTCAAAAGCCCACTGAGTTAACAGGGGCAGCTGCCCTCAGATCCACCCAGCAGAGATGTGGCTCCAGCCCAGCTGGTTTTGATGCACCAACCTGAGGCTGTACCTATTTGCAGCTGAGAAAGGCCTCAGCTGAGATGTGGAGTAAGGTTTGAATCTGCTCCTCTGCTCCCCCAGCAAAGAGCTCCGTGAGTCCCTACTGTCAGGGCACGTGCCAGAGGCAAAGCAAGTCCACAGACAAGACTGATGTGCACTGATACCACTAAAGGAAATGGGAATTGAGAGCCAGACTCTCCTTGGGAAATCTTCTGTGGGTCATGTCCTACCTTGGTTCCAGGTCAGTTGGAGAGAAAAAACAGTCAAAAGAAAATACAAGGAAATAAGCAATTCCACTGAAATTGGCTCAAGTTTTCCTTAAGTATCTCCTTTCCTCCCTGTTCTTTGTTTTACCTCAAGCCCATACAAACCTCTTCCCAAAGCCCAGCAGACAGTGCTGTGAAAGTTTATTCTGTGGGAATCCAGGGGCTGCCCTCCTGCAGCAGGTGCACAGAGGGCCAGGAGAAGCACTGCTGTGCTCCAGCCTGCTCTGGTGATCCAGGGAGATTGAGGATTGGGCCCTGGAGAGCCCAATTCTTTCTGCCAGAAGAGAATGTTTTAACACAGGTTGTCCTGGGAGACTAACAGTATTTCTAATGTATGCAACGAAAAAAAAAAAAAAGAGAAAAAAGCCTAGAGAGAGAACAGAGCTCAGCAACAAGCTGATTTGTCACTCTCTGAAATGCAGGAGTTCTTTAGGACGGGATTCTTAAGCCCTAGCTTGTAAAAAGCTGTTTGTTTTGTACTGACCTTCTCCTTTTATGTAACATGATAGGCATGCTTCAGCGAGCCCTGAATGCAGCTAAACATATGTCGTCAGCTGTGCATTGCTGCCCCTTCTATTAAAATGGATTTTGGTAGCATATGTGGGAATAGGCTTGCCACAGACACTCAGGGGAAATGAAGGAATACGGGGCAATTAGCAAGAGCAATCCCCAGACCTCTCCACTAAGCCTCCATAGGAAGTACAAAGACTTATCTCATGGGCATGGAAACAATTAAGGTCAACAAGTAATCGTGGAAAAGGAAACTTTAAAAACAAGAACATGGTAAATGACCTAGTAAACACCCCTTTTGCCCCCCTCACAGACCTAGGATGCATTTCATCTGGGGTTCATATGCACAATCTAGCTGGCTTTTGCCTCCCCAGCCCCCCTCACATAATGACTTCCCTTTGCAATTTCCTGGAGGAAGTTGCTGGAGTGATCTTCTAGTGATAAAAATAAGCCATAGTGATTCTTAATTTTCAGTCAAAGAATTCTCCTAATCTCCTAATTAAGGAGCGAATGGCAGCAGTGTCCCTTAGAAAGCATCAATGGCACAAGCAGCCTTTGCAGAAGAATGCAGTTATTCTGGAGGAGAGAAGTATCTTATGGATCATTTGGCCAGATGGATAACATCCTGCATCTGCTTCCTTCTCAGAGGTACATGCAGAAGGACTGTTTTTGACAAGAGAGTTTTTTTCACAATTATTTTCTCTTTTTTACAGGTCATTAGCGTTGGAGAGGAGACATTGTTGCATCCTTTCTCACAACTTCAGAAGCATTAATTGAATACTGAAGCGTCAGCCGTAATTGGTAACCCAAGCTCTGTCACTCATTTTCTCACTTCCCACTAGGGTGGGTGGAACAGAGTTTCTGAGGGCTGTGATGACACCAGTGAGTTCTCCGGGGTTTTGTGTATTTGTTTTTATCAGTCTTACTTAACATATGGTATTTACACATCCTCTTCACAAACACTTGATTGCTGACCTGGAACACAGCACTGAGTGACTGCTGCCAGCTTGGAACTCCTGACTTACATATGAAACAGGCACTATCATGTCAATTTAAAACATGGCTCTCCACCCACTCAGTAAGCTCCAATTTGATGAGGGAGCCCCTCAGCATGGACTGGGAAGGGAAAATTGAGGTTTCTGGTGTGTGAAGGCCATCAGTTGCCCCCAAAATGCAGCATGTCTAGTGACACACAAAACCTGTTTGAGTTCAAGTACACGTGGTAACACCAGAGCCTGTCTACATAGTACACCAAACTCAGATATTTCAGTTTCTTGTCTGTATTTATATACTGACCAGACCAACAGGGTGGTCTCTGTCTTTTTAGCTGAATACCAAATACAATTCATGACTGAGTTGGACTCTGGGTCCCTGTGTGACAGCAAGCCATGCCTATTTGCTCCTTTCTTCCTTTCATCATTACAATTTACTTAACAGTTAATACAGAAGTTTAAGCCATGAGGAAAATTTGTAATAATTTTGCAACATGAGGCAAAAAAACCCCTCTAACCCCAGATTTGTAGGACTTGACTGATATTAGTGCATCATCTGCATGAAAGGATATAGTTAAGGATAGGTAGGAAACTGGTTTTGTGCAAGTATCTTCTTCTCTTTGTTTGCCTGCTTACCACATCATAATCTCATCCTAAAAATGCATTCAATTCAATGTCACAAATATATCTGAAGTCCTTGTCACTTGTTTCTACTGCAGGGTACTCACAAGATGCTTTTAGAGAAAGTACTCAAGCAGCACATGACCCGAGGCTAAATCTGGCATACAGTGACTGTAACAAACTATGACATCTGTCACAGCTCTTCTTGGATAGACCTATAATGATTGCTCTGACCAGAGAAGAAGACATCTGAAGTCAGTAACTGAATAATGCTAATGATACTTCATAAACATCACAGTTCAAATATAACGATGCATTTCTCTGAAGAAAGATGCTGAGAGCTCAGAGGGGTCTGACTGGCAGATATTTACCCCCCCATCCATTTTTCTCTCCATAAACATCCTTGTGAACAGCTGCAGGCAGGGAGGTCTCATTTTATGCATCCCAAACTGCAGCAGCATCCAACAGAAGGAATACATGTGTCAAAGATGTCAATAGAGATGATATGATTTCATCTATGTATTTTTGGCATCAGTCTGTATCTATTAAACAACAGCACATGGGAATCATCTGGTTGCATATGCAGTACCACTTGAACCTCAGCAGCGACAATTCTTGTTATTTTAAGTTTGTAAGTTCTCTGGGGCAAGGAATGTGCCCTCCTCCCCACCAGTATTAGTAATTAGGTGTATTTTTGTGACGTTGCAGATCAGAGCAGGGGAAATCAGGTGTGCCAGGTGTGCAGCTCCCCAGATGGGTCAGGCGATGCACCAGTGAACTAACAGCCTAAACAGGCGAGACAGACAACAGAAATATCATCCCGTACTCAGAGCTGATGTGCAGAGAGGTGACACATCTTGCCCAGGGTCACAGAGAGGGCTGTGTCAGAATGCAAACCCTGACCTCCCTAGTCCCAGTCCAGTGTCTCTGTTAGAAATAATTTCTTAACCACTGTACTGAACATACTTGTAGTGTTTTATATGTGGCTTATCCTAATACTAATGTATCAGATGTGTCTGCAGCTGTTGAAGAAGGAAATGTTTGTAACCTAAATTATTATTTTTCAAGATGTGACTGTTAATAACAGTTCCTACTTTCCCATTAGCCACAGCCGAACCTCAAAACTGGTCGATGACTGACAATTGTTATACGGGGCAGTATCCCCATGTCAACATATTCACAACACCTGTCATCACTTCTTGTCAGTAATCTTGATCTAGTTATGATTTAATTTATGCCTTGTGTATCATAAGCCAGCACTTAATTTTTTTCAAAGCAATCAAGTGAACTCTTTCGTTGATCAGCCTCATTTCTTTGACAGATGCTGAAATTAGACTATTTTGTGAGCAGCTCATACCATTCTGGCAAATAAGTAAAGTACCAGCACCAGCTAACAGCTCCCAGTGCTGGGACTCTCGATATAATAGGAGCAATGATACAAAATTCCCTACAGTAAGGAAAGGGAGCCTGACAGCACACACAATTCACGCTCACATTACGCTAATGACAGAGAAATTGTGACAACACAAGACTGGATTTTGAACTGTTGCTGAGTGTGCCAAGCTTTGCTTTAATTTAAGCGGATTCCTAATGCGAACTTTGCTCATGTCTTTGGGCAAGATTCTCACCACGCATTGTGTTCCTGCAGTGACTGTCACTAATACACACCAACATGTGCCCTGGAACACAGGTATGGAGCCTGTCTCCTCACTGTCAGCACCACGACGAGGAAAGTGTGATCTGCTTCCCAAATGAAAAGGTCATTGAGAATTTAAAGGATGGGATAGAGTGATAAAAAAAGTCATTTTGTTGGAAGTAAATATCGGCTGCTCTTCCGTCTGCAAGGCGTCGCTGCCACAAGACATACCTCTCAAGGCCTAGAGCGCTTCCAAATTTAAAACATCTGACTGAAAAGGGTCACCTGGGGAGTGAAGGACTTTCACATAACTAAGTTTTACTTGTTGACATTAAAGGATGACAACAAGAGCCATATCTTAACAGTATTCTCCCACTATTATTGAGTACTGTATATAACAAAATCAGGAGCTTCTAACTAAGCAAGAAAACACACTGTCCAAGGTTTCCAACCACTGAAAATCCTCAATCAATGAAGCAAGACTGAGGAAAATATACATTTTAAAGAAAACAGAGCAAAGCCAGAGATTTTTAAGAAGTCACCTGAGCTGTCCATTATCATACAGGAAAATAGCAACATTTGCAGTACTGGAATCTTCCCTGAATTGTCATGAGCTTTCTGAGAGGGACCAATGACCTCCAGATGCTCCTTCAAAATTCATATGTTCTGTGATTCTGAGATCACTGAGAGTGATATCACAATGGCTCCCTCAGTTCTCTTTGGCCCATTCCATCAGGTCATATGGATCTGTGTATGCATAGTTTGTTAAAATATTCCCTAACCTGATCCCCCTCCATTAAGGAAAAGCCTTCCTTTGTTAGGATTTCCCCTCTGATCCCAGGACCCGTGATTTCTGAAGGCAGATCTTACCATTTAGTACTGAGCCAAAGAATTCATTGAATTGCTTGGTCTCTTTCATGTTCTTTGTCACCAGGTCCCCTTCCCATCTCTCTACAGATTCAACTCCAGAACAGCTTTGGCTTTTCTAACTCCATCACTGCATGCTGGGATGGTGTCTTGGTAATTCCCTTGGTCACCTGTTCCACCTCCCACCTCTTGGATGCTTCTGAAACTCATCAAAACATTGCCACACAATGAATGCAGAAATGATCTGTATTCACTCAGCTGAATAAACTGCTCTTGGCTTGGAATATACCTCTGTGGTTGTATCTATTCACAAACTGGATTTATTTTTCAAATACCTGACCCAGTGCCAAAAGAGACAACACATAAAAGCTGCCATTTAAGGACTGTACCAATTACAGCTGGGATTGCCATAAAGGCGTCACAGCAACAGCTGAGCAGATCCCAGATGAAATTCACAGTTACAAATCCCACAACAATTACCCTCCCTGAGTTTGTAGCACCACACGCTTCCAGTCAAACTGGGAGGGAACAAATATATCAACTGAGTCATCTTTCTGCCCGTAATTTCCCGTAACTTGTGTCATTTGAAAAGCAGCTCCAAATTAAATTTGAGCTGATATCTCAGCACTGATTCTTAGGATCCATGAACTACAGAAATCCAGCTCTGGATCTGACCCAGCTGAGCAGCCTCTCTGGAGCAGGACAAGTGCCCTGAGCTGTCATGTGTAGGTGCAGAAAACCTTCTGTACAAATGCTTACAAAGTCAAGAACCCACAACATGCTCTTTCCAAATCATCGTAGGCTCAACCAGCAGCACAAGGCAGCAATGCAGTTAATGAATTCTTTTCATATAACACAAATCAATGCGCACTTCCTCTCCACAAGACCTAAGACAGGCGAAAGAGTGGGCAGATGCCTGGGACAGAAAATGAAAGATCAGGTGAGAGAGATCTAAAAGCCATCTGCCCTCTCAGCTGCCATTCTCCCATGGTGTTAGCACCATGTATTTTATTTCAGCACCACACTATGCAAACTTGTATTTATTTTATAACCACAGGCAAAGATTTAGATTTCTGCAGTGACTGACCAGTAAACAGATGTATTTAAAATACAAGAATGAATTCAGAAGTAAAGACTGTTTTCTGTGTTTTAATTTATCCTATTAAGATTTATGAAAAAAACCCCCAAACTGGAACTTTTATTGCAATTTCACATTCATCAAACCCTTTTGAAAGGGGAAAAACAGTTTCAAACACTGATGGTAAGCTTTAGCACAGCTAAAAGTGTGCATAAATATTTGTAATCAGAACTTCTCCATGCTGACCATAAACCAATAAAGCCGATGATTACATACATAAGCACACACACACATATATATATTGTGACCACATTTCTCCCTTTTGCTAAACTACTTCCTTGTAGGGTGAGAGGTCAGACTAATCAGACAGAAATTAACTGCAGCTGGAAAAAAAAAAAACCCCAACTTTAGAAAGAAAATGCTTAAAATAATTGCAACGCTTTTTTTTTTAACCACATTATTGCTCCTCTCAAAGCCAAGCAGTTGGCATGTGTGCAAACGCATCAGAGCGAGCTGCTAACGAAAGGGAGAATTAGAGAGGGAGCACTGCCTCAATTAATCCAAATCCGTATCTGTACATGTGTGGAGACAGCAAAATAATCTGAGGTTGTTGGGTAAATCATCATGGATGGGCAGCCATGTTACCCCTCCACACACCTTGGACAGAAAGCAACAGGCTGCTTTTTGTGCCCAAATAAATGAGAAGCTTTAGGTAAAACAATTTCCAGCACCACCCACTTGAACAACAATATTGTCATGGTTTCGTTTCACCGCTCTGAATGGAGATGCAAGTTTTTGCCTGTTTGGAAATGTAATGTCGAAGCAACTTCTTGTTTTAATTTAAGCAAGCAGAAGCTGCCAACCGTTTTTGCTTTCCAGCCAAGAAGAATTTATCTTACACGTTTATTAAGTCATCATCTAGTTAATTACAATCATTTTATAAATACTGTAGCAGAATGAAGACAGCCATCCAGCACTGTTAACCTAAAACTGATAGGACCCACAAATGGGCCAGGCTTCAAAGCAGTGCAGAGCCACTGTCACTCCAATGGTATCAGTGGAAATACCTGAATTTACAGCCCATTTACATTTTCTCTGCCAGAGACTCTGTTATAAATATTAGGTGTGGTTTCTCCAGCCAGAATTGTCCCATCAAAACTCCTATCCATCCTCCTGGTATTTTCTCTTAAAGTAGCTGCTCTTGCTGGTGTTTTTCTGCCCATGGTTGTTTGGGTAGAGAAGGGGAAATAAATTACAGGCTAAATAAACACAAGGGATGGGACGGAACTTCATTCATGGAGCACAAGTGTAAAAAGAAAGGCTTGATAGACTAACAGTTTTATTGTGCTCAGGTGAAACCCTCCCTGCCCAAAGCTTTTAATCTTAAAATAGTTCATTTGATTGGGTTTGTTTTTTTTTTTTTTAAGCAGACTGATGAGGAAAAGCTAAGGCATTTTTCTTTGGAGAATGAGATCTGATTTTATTGACTAGATAATAACCCACTTCTCATTCTTCACATGGCAATGCAATACTACTAACTTGAGGAGTTAAAGAGTTATTCCCTCCTTGCTGTGATAGAAGAGGAGAAAGAGACCAAATTATGCTCTTAAATGTAACTGTAAAGAGAGCTTCTCCAAACTTTCAGCGAAGCAAAAACCCTGTGAGAGCAGATTTTGGCGCTCCATCAGTTTTCTGAAGGCTACTTTACATATAAAAAGTAACACTGGATTAACAAAATTATGCGGTTTTAAAATAGATAATTAAAGCAATACAGCTTTATGTGAAAATACCCTTGAAATAAACTTAACCTAGTTTATAGGAGTTTAGCTGCATTGGTTAATTTACAACGCAGCTGTAAATTGCAGTGAAAATGGTTGGCAGCAGCAGTCTACAACATACTTACTTATATCAGCACAATGGTTTACACGAGCTTAGTTCAAACAGAGTCTTAAACCACATCAATATCCATGCTGAGTCAAGCTCTTGCATCCTCCCCTTCTTGTTTCATTAGTTTTTCTAGCCCAATTTTAAAAACATAAAATATAACTCAAGAAAGAAAGGTATATCATAACAGAAATCAAAGTCAGGCCGCTTGGACCATGGCTGAAATTAATACATTTTTTTTCCTTATCTGCTCTGACATTCAAATACAAATCTCTGCAGCCCTGTATGAACTGAATGAGAAACTACAGCTTCAGTTTGCTCTGCTTCTTTCAGAAAAACCTCAGTGAATCAAAGGGGTTTGGGTTTGAGCAAGGGTCAGTCAGGGATGTGAATTTTATTTTCAGGCCAAACTAATACAAATGTGCTGTAGGTAGCTATAAAGTGGTATAGAAATGCCTCATTCCAGTGTATATTATTTCCTCTGCCCATGACAAAAGCCCCCTCATAGGAGTTTATTGTGCAAAAGTGAGTCTCCTCGGTTGGACAGAGGCACTGGAGCCATCCTCCCACAGCTCCTGCCCCACTGACTCCAGGGGCAGAGCAGCTGCATATCAACACAACACTTAAGCAGGTGCTTAACTTTAATTACCTGCTTACAATCTGCAGGCCTGAGAGGTTTATGAGCCCTTTATAACAGCCTCTGTTGTAAATCTCAATCTTTGACTTTTTCAAAATAAGAGAAAATGGAAGGGCAGAGACAAGCCTTGCTCTAAGATAGGAATCAGCAGCTTGTCATGGATGGGGAGCAGCTGCCCTGAGATTCAGAAGAGCCAAAGGATCGGTTTGGAGCTGTTGCTTGCCATAGTCAAAGCAGCTTTTGGCTGAGGTGAAGCTCATCCATCACCTGCAGCACTGCACAGCTCAAGTGATCCCTGCACATGTGGCAGCTCAGCTGAGGGGACTCAGTCCTTTATCATCTTGCCCTGCTCTCCCAAGATGAATATATGGATGTAAGATATCAGAAAGATCAGAATTCACAGACATGACATGTTATTTTAAACCTTTCCCCCTCACCCCTCTTCATTCAAGAAAGAGTACAGATGCCTAAGCTGCTGTTTACACTGATGTTAGAATGCTGCTGATAGTAAATTATAAATTAGGTTGCAAAGACATTTCAACAGCTAGTAAAACTACTCACAGTTCATCTGAAATTAAATTTTCAGGATTCAGAACAAGTTACCTCATCATCATAAATGACCCAATTGTCCAAAACACAATAAGGACATGTCTTAGAAAGAGACAAAGACGACATTATTTTCCATAGTCTCTATTAATAGAGATTCCCCCAAACAGAAGAATCATTTGAGTGGGGATATATTTGGAGGCAAATAATGAATAAGCCCTTCTAGTTATTCATAAGACTATACACTGTTGAGAATGTAACAGTTATTTAGGTTCCTTTTTTTTTTTCAATTGCACACTCTTGAGTGGTTGCACACGCAATTAACTGTTTTCTTTCAGAAAATAAACTGTTTTGTAGAAAGCATTTTTTAATGTGCCAAATCATTAGAGAAATGTCTAGATGTCTCTTATATGAGCAGGATCTCCTGTGAAATAAAGAAGAACTTTTATCCTCTAGCACCATCGAGTAATCTGAATATTTAGCTGGGTCTGATCTTCACCTCATCTGGAAGTAGCCTTCCTTTAGAGGGAATTTCTTCAGACAGACCCAGGTAACATAGAGCCAATATCATGTTTGCAGCCCTGAGACAGAAAGCAATTTAAAGCTACTCACACACTCAAGCAAGAAAGTTGGAGAGTGTTATTGTTGCTGCTGGCAGTGGCTACCTGGCTGCTGGGTACACGGCAGGGTAGAGTGGGCAGGCAAAACTAGAGGCAAAAGTGCTTTGAAAATACACATCAGGTCAACCAGAAGGGCCATGAGGAGACTGTACTGGAGAAGGAAAAAGTATTTTGTAGCAGAGAGGACACTGAACCCCCCTAGATTTGCTCTGGTTGTCCAAAAGGGATTAAGAAATTTTTCATTTTTTTTTCTTCTCAGAAAGCAAAGGGACTTAAAATACATGTGTTCTCTGTTTGCTCATACTCGGAAGATGCTGTACTGGCAAGAGATGGAGAAGTAATATCATCACAAAAGAGGAGTCAGAGCTTCCTTTGGTGCCCAGTGGTTATTAACAGTTATTAAGTTGGGCAGCTTTTAAGTGTGCTGAGGACAGGCCAGAATAAGTGGAAGCAATGCAGTCTCGTGGCTTAGAGCTGCATGTGGCCAAACTTTCTGTTTTTCCAAAAGGCAAATGAACCCACTAGGAGCGCCCTGATGCCATGTGATGAACACTTCAAACATCCAGTTTAACTTGTTTATGGCTGGCGTGGATATTCCCAAGCTGCCCAGCTGTGCTGCAGCTCCCAACCTGCTCCCTCCGGAGCGACTCTTGGCAGCCAGCAATCCTTGGGGGTCAGCAGCACAGCCCAGAGGTTTTTGGGTTCCAGGTGCAGATGCAATTTTTCCTGACCCATAATGAAATGTCTGTGCAAGTGTTTAAAAGCCCAAGATGTCACCAAGGCCACTATGTCCTGACTTTCAAGCCCTTCTGGAGCGTGGCTGTGACAGCCCAGCCCAACCCAGTTTGCTCAGCACAGACTCTTGTTTCTCTCAAAACAGAGAAGAAGAAAGTTGCCAAAGTTTCTGGGAGGACCAGTCAAGACCCATCTTAGTAGCTCGCAGCTAATGGATACTGTAAAGTACCTGTGCCAAACATGCTTCACCTTTACTATCTTCCCTTTTTACACAGCATTTTACTTTTTATAATGATGTTCCCATTATCTCAGCCCTATCTTCCCATCCCATAGCTATAGGCCATAGTGTTGTTTAAAAAAAAAAATTAATTAGAATTGAAAAGGTAGAATAATAAAGGAGAAAACTGTTTTCTTTGGCAGCCCTGCTTACCTTATTTATATTGGCATTTCAAACTCTATTGCAATATAAGATGCACCCTCAGCTAGCATAATATATCCTGCCCTCCCCAGCAGTCGCTCTGTGGTACAGCTTGTCTGTCGTGACCTGTAATCCTGCCATTTGCTGATTCTTCTGGGTCAGAGGGACATGCACTGTCCTGACTTTCCATTATCCCAGAAGAAACCCCACCAAAAACAAAAACAACCAGAAAAAAAAAAAACAAACCAACAAAAAAGCCCAAAACGTGTCAGCAGAACACAAGGACAACTTTGTGGATCAAAGTGCTCTCAAATACAAGAGCTGCAGGAAGGAGTGTATGAATTTCAGATTGATATAATTTCTGGGCAGCTTCAAGGGGAGTATGAGTTGGGTTTGCAAAGTAACTGCTGCCAGTCTCCAGTTTTGTTGTTTTGCCCCCTAAAAACTCACAGTCTGTCGAGTGGAAGTGCATCCACTACCTCTCCAACTTGCAGTGCTCTGGACTTCTCTTGGGAAAGAGAATGTTCATTCCAAAGCATTTACTACAAAGTATGGAGAGTAACCCCACTTTTCTTCTAGCAACTCCACAAGGTTTCTCCAATCTTATTCTTAAATTTATCTTTCAGAAGATTAAAAAATATATAAAAAAACCAGTCCTAGAGGTAAGAATAGGGAGAAATATTGTGAGAGAGGGAGTTTTATTACGCTGTTTCAAAACTCAAATAGTGTTTCCAGAAAATTATCTACAAAATCCATGGTACCACCTAGTTACCTGGGTCATCTTTGCAGAAAGGAAAAATCCCAATAACCATGAAATTATGAGATATAGAGAAGGAATTAATCACTGGAAAGGGTGCTGAGGCTGAAACTGCTGCTAACAATACAACATGAACATATGCTTGGTCACGTGCTGCCTGTATGTGGGTATGTTTATACCATTCCCACCTACAAACCCTGCCATCAAACAATGAATTAAATTAAAACCAGACATTAATGCCTGATGTGCTCAATTCGTATTGTGATTAAAAGTATCCATATACACAGACTGGCTTTTCAATTTGCTCATCAACTACTTGATAAACCACAGTACTGAAAGTAAGACAAATGAGATGGTTTACAAATAATTCTGTTGCCTATTAAGGTTCGATTAGCATTCCTACAGATGTAGTTAAAAAAAAAAATAAAATCCAGTTTTAAAAGCAAATAGGTCAAACAAATTACATATGGACTCTGACACTGTTAAAGAAGGACAAGTACATGCCAAAATTAATAAGTAATTACCCACTTCAATTCTGACCACTAGATTTCTGTTAGTAATTTAAATTAAATCTGTAAAATGTGGAGGGGTTAAAATTATGATGTGTGCTGGTATCCCAGTGCCAATTATTGGATGTATCTCAAGGCACACTTTCCTAGGCACACAGAATTGCATGAGTTGCACGCCGTGAACTGCAGATGTGTTTTGCAACTTGAATCTCAGGAATGAAATTTTTGAGACGGCTGCCACTGTTCTACACCTGAGACTTCACACGGCTATCACCACCCCCTGGTAACACTGGGAGCATTTTTTACCCTACAGTAATGAAGTAGAAAACAGTGATTCAACTTCTCAACATCAAGAGAAGACACTGAGCCTGGGTTTTTCCAAGTAGTGGGCCAAGCAAGCAGTCCAGTGAGCTAATCCATGGGATGGGTAGAGCTGGCAGCTTTATGGTATTTTATCAGATAACAGTCTTAGCACTCATCTCTCAGATTATGACCTCTGGTTAGCAATCCCAGCTGGTTTAACACTGCTTTATTTCAGGGTGTAGGTGATCCCTTGGGCTCAGAGAAAGAGGGATATGGCCTTGGCTAGTTCAGTCTCCCTCAGAGCCCAAGTTTTTGATAACTCCTGACTCACTTCCTCACTGACCCCACGTGCTAAATTGGGATTTTGTGCAACAAAATCGAGGCTCATCAAGGTAAACGTGCTAAAATTTAGCCACTGTGGCTTGATTTTTTGCAGATTAAGCCTCCATGGTTTCCCACTGTCCATGATACATTTATCCTAAGCTGTGTTAACCTCATGGAATAAGGTTCATATCAGAGACCCTGGGATTTTAAATGCCCAGTGTTGACACTTTGGCATAGATCTGTCAACTCTGGACACCCCATGTTCTGCTGCCTTCCTCTAAGGTATCTGTGACAGACACAGAAGCAGCAGAGCTCTCGTCTGTGAGCTTTAGCTCCCAGCACAGAGCCCATGTCAACTCTGGAAAATACAGAACGAAGGGGGGAAAAGACGTGCAAAATCCTCCTAGTACAGATTATTTTCCCCTATCCCACCTAAAGTCTGGCAAAAGGAGCACCTTCAAGCCTTCGAATCAGAGATGCAGTTACTTTCTAAAAGCACAATTAGCTTTTCCTGAAGCAGTTCTGGGCACTGTGGCTGCAGAGTCAGAACCTCCTCCAGGGCAGGGGAGAAGCCCCACAGTGGCAACACTTTCCGAGTGGAAAGTGTGTTTAAAAGTAGGGCTTCAGAAGTAAATAAAACTCTTTTGACAATAATGAAAGTAACAATGAACTTTCTTTTCGTGTCAGTTTTGCTCTGTTAGCTGCTCGATAATGCGATGCTCTATAAATGGCTTGAAAGAAGATTCCTTGTCAGTCTGCGGTGCCTGGGGGTAATGTGAGCGCTCAGCCCTCACAAGTAATTAAAGATAATCAGCGAAAAATGTGAGGGTCTGTTGTACTCCGCATTCCAAACCCCACCTACAACAGGAACAGCGCTCAAAATGATTATTTAAATTTAACCTTTTTCCAAAGGATCGGTGGGGGACAGGACTTGCATTTGTTTGTTTGCTGATGCTCGTTCCCAGAAAACAAGGAACAATCAAAAACCAGTTTCAGAAGGATCGATACTGACCAAAACATGCTTGAAACTCTGAACTAGCTTTTGTGTTTTCCTGCCTCTGACAGATTTCTATCAGTAATGTTTACCTTCAGGTATATTAAATGACAGAGCCAACCTGCTTCATCTCCTGAAGTGGGATTAATTTACCACAGAATATTTATAGGAACAAATAACAGCTCTAACAAATAAAAGAATAATAATTCTAATAACAGTATATATACCAGGGAAGGTTTCCCAGGTACTTAATGGACAACAACTCCCTCTGAAACTTTATTTATCATGAGGAGCAGTGAGAGTTACAGGCTGGCAAATAACCTTGAAAAAAATCAAGCCACTTATTCAGGTGCAGACTCAGCAAGGGAACTGCTGAGTGTTGAGCAACTTGAGAAATCTGGTTGAGACTGTCTTTCATTTCCAGTGCTCTTTGAACTCACTGGCACAAGTCCTGCTCGCTGTACTCAGGGAAACTTGGAGCTGCCAGCTCTGGCCACACGAAGGACTGCCTCAGATCGAGGTGTGTGATGCCTCGTGTTGTGCTGGCTGTAAGGCTGACAGCAATAAATGTGAGGCACCAGAGCAGGGGCTGAATTCGGATGGGCTTGGTGTGATGACTGCCTGTTTTATGGAAGCACTGGACCACGGAGCCACAGAAAGCAAAGCCAGACCAAGACAGCCTGAGTGACACAGCTGGATCCCATCAGTGGGAGGCTGCAGCCAGGCACACAGGCAAAGGAAGGGGCCTGTGCTCACCAGTCCCTTACAGTGGGCATTCTCTGTTCCCCTGGCACTTACTAGGTTGTCAGAAAACCCTATTTGACCTACTCAGGAGTCTGTTTCCCAAGGACAAAACCCCTGTTGACTCTGTGGGGCAGGAGATGCCAAAGGAAGATAAAAGTGTTGTGTGAAGAGGAAGTGAAATCCGGGGGATTTGGTGATTCCTGAGCCCTGAGAACGTGCAAGTGGAGAGTGAGAAATGCTGAGTCTCCTGCCACCTCCCTGACCAGAAAGCTCAGAACTGCTGGCTGTGTTTGCATCTGGAAAATGTGCTTGTGAAACCAAACAGTGTCAGACGCTTGGTACTGCTAAGAAAAGCACATAGTTACTGTCTTTTGGGGCAGTGACCAAGCTCTGGGCTGGTTTGGATGGCTGCTGCCAGGTTTATCAGATTTAGCCAAAAAAGCAAAAGAAAGGAACCATACAATTACGGCAAACAATCCATAACACATTGAAAGACACTTCATCAGGGCTTTCCAGACTTCTTCAATTTGTGAACCTCAAACAACTTTCTAAACTGTTAGAAAGACCTAGCACATAGACCTAGGTATAGAGAGTTTACAGTTCCTGACAATAGCTTTTGCTTTTAGTAGGTGCTTTTTTTGTGGATTCCTTTGAAGTAGCCAAGAAAACCACATCACTACATCCATGATTCCACAGGCAACAGAAGATCATCAACTTCCAATCTATTTTGTCTAGTAATTGTACATGTTTGTTTCTCCCACACTCCGTTGATGTGAAGTTTAACACTCAAATATTACCAGTTAAATACAAAACAAAACAAAACTGTTGATGCATTATTTCACAATAAGTAATATAAAACCATGAATAATGGGTTCCAAATGATGTAAACATGTGTTTAGAGTACTGCTTAGAGCACTGATGCTGACCTAGATTTGACCTTCCCAAGTATCCACAATCTATTCCTTCTTTAAAAATACAAAATGTTGCCTAAAGGAAAGATTGTGTTGTCTTCACAAATGATGAGTGAGGATTCCTTGTGACCGCAAACAACAAAAATACTGTACAGGTCGTAATTAAAATGACCTTATAAAATATCCCATGGAAAAATATTTTCCAAGAGACTGGATTCCACTGAATTTTGTGTAGACCACACACTTTAATCCTGGTCCTACTGAAGTCATTGAGAGTTTTTCCATTGACTTCTATGTGTCCATGGTTTGGCCTTCATTAGCCATGCATGGAGCATATCATAAAAACAAACATCAAAAATAATGGTCTGGTCTAAAGTTCCCTAAAAAGTATGCCCACAGGGAGTGGCTGGGGAAAAATGCATAAAACATTTCTGGAGTGAGTGAGTTTGTGAAGAATATTATCCTGCTTAAAAAAAAAAAAAATAATAAAGTCTGAGAAATTTAATTTAAGCCATATGGATGCACAAAGCATATAATTAATAAGGAAATGATGCTGACTTAATATAGACATCTGAAATCAGCCACAACGAAATCTCGTTATGTCAGGATTGTGGCAGCCTGGATTCAGACAAGGAACATAGAGCATTACACAATCGATATAATGTCATTAACAGCACATTCCTACCAAATTTTATGCAGAGACAATGTCACATCTTTTCGGCCTGAAAAATTAGTATGTCTAGGCAAGACGCAATTATTTAAATTCAGATTTTAATGATCTATATAAAGACAACAATGGGCTGTCTGTTGTCATCCGGGTCGGGGTTCCATCGGGACCTCGAGAGCCGCCACCACAGCGCTGTACGCAGGGAAGGTGTGCACAGACACGCAAAAGTGATGGAAAATCAAGCAGACACCTAAAATCCAGGCTGTTTGCTTCCTTAAAAGCGGGATATCTGCGCGCATTGTCCGTCGGGAGCGGGGCTCGGAGCACGCACGGCGCAATTAAACAGCCCGGCCCTGAAAGTCCCGCGAATAGATGTTGCATCTGTCTAACTCGGCGTCAGCACAGAGAGCGACTCAAGTCCTGCCAAATCGAGTGTGACCTTCAATCTGCCACTCTCGTGGTGAAAGGCAGGGAAGTAAATTACTTGGCCTCCTCTTTCTATTGAGGGTGAATACAAGCGGGTCGGCGGGACCTGCCGCCGTCCATCCCCAGTGGCACCCCACAGTTTACACAACCCGGGCTGAATGCCATAAAAGAGGGGCTCCATTCACCGGGGGCCCGCATGCAAAAGAGACGCCCATTAGATCATAGTAATTATTCCATTTACATCACACAGTGCCACAGTGGGACGTGAAGGACTCATCAAACACTTCTCTTCACCAGGGCCTGGGCTGCTAATGAGGCCCACTGGCGGCATTGTGCCTCCCATTTACTCATGGCCGTGCCTGCCTGCCAACAACAGCTCAGCCCTCCAGACAGGCTGCCCCTTTCAGAGCCATTTATTCCGCGCCCAACCTCTGACCTCAAGGGTTATGACATCAGCAGCCCTGATTTGTGATCATTTTTATTGGCGGACATTCAACTCTTGTTTCCTGTGTTTAACTCTGCCTCCCTTTTTTTAGCTAAACTTATTGGTTCTAATAGGCATCTGCCAAAAGACTATAAAGTAAGCCAGAGCTTGCACAAAGAGGCTTCTGATCTTGCTATAAAAAGCCCCACAGCTACTATTTATGCCAATAATAACGAGTAATTCATTATCTAGGTGCACAAAATCTGTTAACCACTAAAATGTTGAACAATTTGGAGCAGATGTCCAACAATTTTATGAGTTTTAATTAAGATGTTCTATGTATTTTCATCAATACACCTGGGTTTTTAAATTTACAAAGATGCTACATTGGGGCACGACAGTACTTTGTAAATTGCAGGTTTTTTCAGAGGGGGATTAGGAGGGGATGATTTGGGCTAATCAGATGCTGATTTGTGGCGAATTTTTTCCCCATTAAGGTGTTGGTGCGAAATCAAAGAGGCATTAGAGCTGAGATTTAAAAAGACAGCGCTTTCTTGGGACAAAGCAGCGATATTTCAGGAGTCAGTGAACTTCAGTTTGTCTACTTGAAACAGAGAAAGGGAATTTGCATTTTGAAGCAGAGTCATTAATTTTAAAGCTAGTGTTCTAAATGGAAATTAAATATCTTTAGAGAACAGGTTCTCAAAACACATGTTTTTCATAATGCAGTTTGTTTAAGCACAGCGATTTCCATATAGCAGAAACAGGTATAATAACAGACAGCGTTTACTTTATCAAGAATGCAAATAACAATTTTCCAAAAATTTGACATTACAAATCACTATGCAAGCACATAATCACAAGTTTGCATGATTTATGTTTTTAAACATTTGTTAAAAAAAAATTTAAATACTTAAGAAGCTGATAGTGAGTAAAATAGAAAATATTTTATCTGCGCTCTTTCATTTGGATAATGGGAAGGTTTTGGCCTGAAGTTAAAAGCTAACTAGTTTTTAAAAAGGATGGTTTTCCCTCAATTATAATCATAAGCAAATTAACAAAAAAGAGGATCCTGTTCAGCTAATTTCAAACTTACAGTCACAGATGATGATTGCAGGAAGTGGTTAAGTAATAGGAGATTTTTTATTGTAACAGTGAGGACTCAGTAAAACCAGCCCTACACAGATAATCTTTGTAATGCAGCTTTTCAGGGCTGATATGGGTATATAATGGATAGGATTGGGAGCTGTCACCAGCCTCTAATGTATCTCTAATGGAATCTGAGGATTTACATTTGTTTCCCAGATAAGATTCTCATCCAGTTTCTCTTTGTAGTCAAGTAAATAATTTTACTCATTACTTGCTAATCTTAATTTCATCATCTTTGCCAGTATTGCCTTTATTTACATACCTTATTTTTTGACAAAAGCTGAGCTGCTATACTTTGTGTAGTAATACTCTAAATTGTATGCAATTCACACAGTTTTGTACACAAAACATGGAAATGCATGAGCACTCCTAAATGACCACACATAGATATTCATGCAAGCAACAACCTGTTTTACATGCAGATGGCCAGAAGTTTCCCTCTTTAAAAATCAGGACACACCCCCCCCTTCCCCAACTTCTCTGGCAAAAAAAAAAAAAAGAAAAAAGAAAAAAAAAAGAGTGGAGAGGAAAAAGAAAGAGGAAAATGAAAACAAAGAGGACACACTGGATTGGATGCACAGGAGAGCTCCTGGGACACCAGCACTCTGTGCTGTTTTGTACAAGTCTGTGGATCTGGATCTGTTTAGATCTCAGAGTATGGAAGATTAAAAACTCCACATTGCAGGTCAGCTGGACCCTCTCCTCAGAACAGCTTCCTTAATAAATACCTTCATACAGGGCACTGTGTTTGTGACTGGTGGCCCCTAGGGGAGTGAGGGAAGCAGGTCCGTGGAGTAAGTGGTCTTTGGAAGTCAGCTAGAGAAAACAATCTGCCTGGCTGGCTTAGTTAGTCATGGTGTGCACTTCTGCTTAGGGTTTCCCCTCAAGCTGAAAAGGCTGTGATCACTTACCTCTAGAATATTGTTGAGATTAATTTGGGGGGGGGGGAGGATAAAAGAAATGACCCTCCACTACATCCTTTAGCAAGCGATTCCATTCTAATATATTTCACAGCCAAAACATTTTCCCTAGGTATTAAACCACACTTTTGGTTTTGAACATAGAGTATTTTTATCTAGACCAAGGAGTCACTTCCCATAGCCACTTTTTTTGTCCTTTCCATAGGATAAAAGTCTTGTCAATACAGCAAGTGATATCCAATTGATTATATATTTAAAGCAACAGTGTTATAAATCTTTCATCTTTCTTCCCAGGCATGCAGAAAAGCCCTCAGTGTGTCTGTGTGCAGGTGTATAGATGCCATCTCCAATCCCCACACTAACAACAGCATATTCCCTCACAGTATGTTGGGAGACACCAACACATTGCTTTGAGTAGACAGAAAAATTCCAACACAGTTTGAGTGCTCTTAGCTCTAAGCACACTAAAGACCAGAATTATGCAGGAGGAGTAACCCCCCCCCACCCACCATGAGATTCTACAGGGACATGGAACAGCTGAGTCTGGAAGGAGTCTCTGGATTTCATCTGATCCAACTTCCTGCTGAAAGCAGGACCAACCTCTGTGTCTTGCTGCTCAGGGCCTTTTCCAGTGGATCTCTGCACGTCTCCCACCTCCTCTCTTGTCCTTAGCTTAACCCCTCTCCACTGGAAAATTTTTTCCTTTATCCTAGCTGGAGTTTCCCCTGCTGCTTCATGCCCCCCCACTACCTCCCTTCCTTTCTCTCCCACTTCTAGGAAGGTATTTCCCCAGCTTCTCTCTAACCACCCACCAGGAACCTGAAGATGACAACTGTGCCCTTCTCCCTGCTTTTAGCCTTCTCTTGCCGAGGCTGAGCAGACCCAGTTTTCCTGGAGTCTCCCTGAACATCCTGTGCCCAACCACCCTGGGGCCGTCACCTTGCCTTGCTCTGATTTGCCAATGTCTTCCTTGCACTGGGGATCCCTGAGCTGGACACAGCACAGCACATGTGACCTCATCACTGCTGAATAGAGGGGAAAAATCACTTTCCTGTGCCTGCTGTATGCATCACTCCCATCACCCAGTTTTTCACTATTACTGTCCCATTATGTGTAACCCCTCCATCAGGTGACGAGTCAGTCACTGGCACAGCTCTCCTGAGAACAAGGAAGGGATAGGAGTTGGCAGCATAGTTTACCTTGCAGAACCTGATGCTGGAGTATACTTGGGAATGTATCCAGGTTGTCTTTTTTAGATCCCTCCAAGAGATCATAAAATGTTGGCTACAGAAACAGCTTTTACCTGGCTTAATCTACAGTAAAAAACAGTTTCAAACTAAATCTATACTTCGAAGCTTAACATTGAGCACAGCACATGGTCACAGTCTGCAAATAAGTTGTGCACTGCTCTGCTGAAGGATGTTAATGCTCATCACCATTTAGAGCACTCAGACTAGGGAAATCTTAATTAAAAACATCTGACAGGCCATGATTATGTTCATACATAATCACCAGGATGCCTGTACCTGTTATGCCAGATCTTCATACTGTAAATAATTAGCTATAGGAAACCTCAAGAGGTTTCTTCAGAACACATACTTCACCATATTTTTATAGGATTTGCAATTTTAAAATCAGAAATTGAAGTCTATTTTAAATAGGAAACACTAATAACAGGCCCGCTTGTTTTTTCCCTGTATTAAGAGCAGGATTAATTTTCAAGCACTGCTGCACATTTTCCAGAGCAGTCACTAATCTGCTAATCTGTCTTTTGTAGAAGTGTTTAAATCGTTATGATCGGCTTCCTCATGCAACTATTGGGTTGAGTATTGCAGTGGAATAATTAGGAAAACATGAGGCAGAATTCCAAGAGAAAACAATGCAACTGGGGAGAAAAGAAACTGGTTTTGTAGTTAGAGCATAGCCTGAGGACTCAAGGCCTTTGGGCCCTCTGTTGGGACCCGGGGTGAACATGATCAGGTCTGCTCAGCTCTGTTACTTCAGTGTTTGCCTCCAGCAGTGTGCCCTCTTCCCTCTGGCTGCCCCTGACACCTTTTAGCTTCTCAGTGTCTGTATTTGAAGTGATTAGTATGAGACTGTCAGTCCTGAACTACAAATCCCAGCTAATGGCTCAAGCCTAAGAAATTTGCCCAGCAGAAGGTGCGATTCTCCTGCAAGTTCATGGCACAACTGCCACCTCCAGATGGAAACCTGGTGACACTGAGCCTGTTCCTGGGCTGCAAGGTCCTGGATGCCCAGTCACTTACTCATAGAAGCACTGAGTAAAAGCCAGGATGCCACAGTCAAAGGGTGAAGCTTGCTCTGGTTACGAGGTGTGTCACACCCTGGGCTCACAAAAACTGCTGCAGAAGATCCCTGAAAAGTCCCATCTGCAAAAGCACTGGGAGTTTTAAAGCCAGCACCAAAAACCCCCCCATCATATCCACAGATTCCTCACACAAACCCAGTGGGTGCCCAAGAGTGCATGACACATACTCACTGCCTGCACAACTGCATGGCACAGGTGACTCCACCCAGTTTGGTTTCTTTTATTTTATTGGGCTTGTTAACCTAATAAAAAGCAGAATAGCTTGCACTCGTAACTCTCCCTTCCCAGCCTGGTCTTTTTGAAATAGGTACTTTCTCTCCACTGAAGAATAATACCTGCAACTAGACTTGACTTTTCATTTCTGTTTACTAGAACAAAGATTTGCTGATTACAAAACTGAAAACAAAATTTCACAATATCTCAGTGGGGTGAAAAAACAAATATTGATATTCATCCTAATGAATCAAGCTTTTGTTTTGTTATTTCTAGAGAGTGGAAAATTTGCAATACCCCATCTTTGTGAGGAACACCATGAAATAAATGCTATTTCCCCATATTACAACAACCAGTTTCTGTAGCATCTCCCTGTGATTAAGTTCACCCTGTCTCCAACTAGGCATTTATGTCAGAGATTTCTCTCACTGAAACATTCTCAGTATAAAAAGTAGCTTTTCAAGCGAGACTTCTATTTTCCCACAACAATCACAAAAGCTGCATTTTTATTCACAGTTGTGCGAAAACCTCAAACATTGAAGTTTTGAAAACCAAAAGCGTGGCGTGTGATTTGTTCTCCTCCATCCCTCTGCTGAAACACTCTTAGAGAAAGAGTTTTGCCTTGGAGTTACAAAACATGCAAACACAGTTTTTTTACTCTGTTCCATTAGGGAAAAAATATTCAAACGAAGCATTATTTTTTTTTCTTTCTTTGACATATTCAAACAGCTTTGTGGCAGGCAAATGTAATCTCAGAAGTGATATATGCAAAATGTGCATCTCTATCATACAGCAGCACTTGGGTGATGCTGTAAGTTTTGGAAGTTGTAGAGTGAAAGAAAACCAGTTATTTCCTGGAATCAACATTTTACAAAGGGTACTATCCCAGTTTTGTAACTCTCCACAAGCTGTGGTAGCAAGAATTAATGAAATACCTGGGCAGAGTAGTCAGAAGGGGAATTAATTCCCAACACATACCAGCAGTGACTATGGCCACACCCCATCTTGACAATGACCAACCTTCAAAAGCCAACCACAGAAAATTTGTCAGTCACATTCCTCAACACGCAACAAAACAAAGGCAACAATCGAGAGAGAAAAAAAGTGTCTTAGGATTCAGTCAATAAGTTGCATGTGTTCAGAGGGGAAAGCTACAATGGAGCAGTTGAACTCCACAGAAATATGGATGGATGGAATAACAGTTATTCCTCCTGGCAAGGTTTGATCTAGTCCGTGGATGGAAAGTGAATTTATCGAAAGGAAAAGCCAGGCAGGTTGGTGTTTGAGGTGCCATAACCTGTCCTTGGCTGAAATGGTGGTCTCCCCTCTTCTAACATAGTCACAGATTTTGTTAGCCAGCTTTTAAAATCTCTCTGTTGTAGATCATTTCCCCCAAAACATGTTCAAGCTAAAACACATTTAGGATGAAATGCTGGAAAAAAATAACGCTTGATCAATACCATCCATTACAGGTTAGTGTCACCCAATGCACTACTGTTTTCTTTTGTGAAAGTGCCATTTAGGCTGAAGAATAATAATCACTTTACACTGATCCTCCTGAAGGTGAAACTACAAGTCAGGTATGTTTCTTGGGGGAAATCACTGAGTAGATGTCCTGCACTGAAGGATGGCAAAATGAGAGAAACGACTGTGCATGAGCCTTGGAGGATAATTTTTATTGTTTTAGTAGGAGGGAGAACTTCTTAAACAGAGGGGAAAGATAAGGTCTGAGACAGGATTTGAAGGCCATACAGTACAAAGGAAAAGGTTAAACCTGGCATTATCTGCCATACAGGAGCTTGTCCACTAAATGCCTTCATGACCATTCATTCTCACTATCAGGGATGGAAAGGGGTGACCTGTACACTCTCTGCCAGACTATCCTGAAGGACAAGGCTGGGTGAGAGGCTCAGAACAATCACTTCCAGACCCCCTACATGAGTTTTTCTGTTCCTGGAGTGAGTTTCATATGGTAAAATCACCTCTCATTAAAGGAGGTAACAGTAAAGAATAGCAGAGCTTCCAGGTATAGGCACCTGAACTGGGCTCTGTAGTATTTAATATTTAACAATACTTCCAAGTTGGGGATCACAGAGTTTGGAAGTGCATTTGAAAAAACATCTCCAGGTGCCAAAAGCAAAGGTTTTCCCCACAAGAACCATCTTTAAATATTCAACATATTTTTTAACTCAAAACAACATTTCACAAGAATTTACCTTTGGTTTATCATTTTAAAAAAGTAATTCTATAAATCTAAACAAATACCTCATCAAGACCTATCATCATCTGTCAAAAAGGTACTTATAAATATGTATATGATCATTCTTTCTCTTTTCTTGTTACATGAAGAAAGTATCAATGCTACAACTAATTGAGCTAATTTGCATCAAAGACTATACATAATTAATTTGTTTGTTAAAAGCTTTCAGCATTTCTTACAGGAAGTGCAAGAGGTCGCTGCTGAAGTTTGAAGAAGTAATTAGCAATAACAGATGTCAATGCACATAATTGTAAAATAAGACCAGACAAGGAACTGACAGAGTCTAATTTCACAATTGTGTTTCTATCAAATCTTCTGCTTAATGGTATTTATAGACAACTATGAGCATTTATTCTTTCCTCATTCCAAGGAGAAAGCTCATTTTTACCATTAAGTAAGAGCCTGTACTTCTATTACTGTTTAAAATAATTATGAGAATAAATCAGTCTACACTCAAACACAACCTAGTCGTAGATGTCAGCCACTCATTCTTGGAAGAAAATGCAAAGCCACAGCAACTTATATGGTCACTAGATCTTGTGATGGACAGACAAGCAATACATACACCCAAAGAGTACAGAGGGGAACTGTAACTTTACTATGGGCTTTTCCAAAACAGAACAAACCACTTGAGTCTTGAGGATGGCTGAAGGCACAGGGATGATGGGGAGTGGGGTCGCCTCTGTCCCGCTTGTGATCACTTTGAGCTTTGCTGGCTGGGAGATGAGTCCTTCACTTCTCACTAGTTCACACACTTTCTAATGCTGCAAATGCTGGGCAGGAACAGCTCAGGATTGTGTTAAGGAAATAACAGAGAGTGTAGCTGTGCAAACTCAGTGCGCTCTTCAAGCTGGGGGCACACAGGTGCCATGCTGGATATTCACTCACAGAGTGCCCTCCTGCCTGTTCCACTTCCAGCTGCAGGATTTGCCCTGACTCAGTCTTTAAATAAAACTCACAAAACAACAGCAGATCTCTTAGTTTTTCTCAGCATTGTTGTGCTATTACTTGGCCCAAATTCACCATCCTAATTAAACCTTCCACTGAAACCACCCATAGCTTTCAATGAATCTCAGTCCAGTTATTTTAGTGTGGCTTTTGAGTGTTTCTATAAACAGTTTATGGCCCCAGAAGGAATGTGGTCCAGCTCTGGAGATACATGTCTCCGTACATACCTTTTACATTTGGGACTGAGGGTTCCCTACAGGGGACTCTTTTCAATGTGCTATCTCTGCCCAGCTTCTACTAATGTCTTCAAATTACACAATCTCCTCCGCTAACACATACAGACAAAATGCCAAGAGCATATCTTATTTTAGATATCATTCTATTGCTATCCACGAGTTTCCACAACATCTATTGATGCTCTAAAAATTATTTTTGAAAGGTAGAAACTGCTAACCGAATTTGCCTCAAAGGGATCTCTCCCCTTCAAGAAAAAATGGTAGCTACACAACATGCAAATGAAGTGACCAAGATGCCTATTCAGGAGCTGCTGGCTTGGAGGATAATTATGACCTGTGAAAAGCTCTTTTGGAATCCTATACATTAGGATTATCCTACATGAAAGAAGAGTTTTCCAGTATGAAAAAGGACAGGTGTGTCCACACCACAGCGGAGGTGCCACCTTCATTGTCTGAGCGACAGTTTCAGCACAACCCAGTTATTACCGTTTCCTCTTGTATCCAGTCTTAACAAGATTAAAGTTTTCTGTTCAAATAAGCACCTACTCTTCATTGGCCAGATTGTATTAGCGTGGTTGGCATTCCACCAAGGTTTAGCAACTCTTTCTAAACAGGTTTTAATAAAGGACTTTGCAAGGATCATATAACTAGACAGAAAGAGTGTAGATAATCAAATTACTGGCTTTCAGCACATACTTAGCCTTCCTTGCATCCAGCCAAACAAGATTTCACATCAAATGCAGGAAAAATCCATGCAAATAAGCTGCTAATGATTATTAGAAGATTCTCACTCTTATGAGAGGATGTCTTATGACAAGTACCCAACATTTGCTCAAATGATTTGTCACCTCATTTTACAACAAATTTGAGGTGACACTTTTCATGTTTAAAGTGTTCCTGGAGGTATTTCAGATTAATTACTCCTTGCAGCACCTCTGAGTTTATAGACTAGTGAGTACTCAGAGATCGAGGTAATGTGCTTGCCTGTGGTCACCCACCAGCCTACACAAGGGTGTGCACTGTAAGAGCAAGTCCATGTCTGTCCTCTAAGACCAACCTAATGCACATCCCCAGGTACCCACTGGGCTGAGTAACCCACTGTGCACCTTCATGAGGGCCTTCACTCTCACTCATTGTCTTTCTGGTAGACCAGACTCAGCCGGGGGTCCCCACATTCACTAGTGGACAACATCCAGCATCTCCAGCTTCATGTATGGCCAAGACCATTCTCTTTCCCCTCATTCCGTTGTAGGCCTAATGCAGAAAAGCCAGGACCAAAATGACATTAAAAATGTTTCCCAGTCCCACTCTTCTTTCTCGGCCCCTGGAATATGTTTCGCTTTTCTCATTGTTCATCCTTGACTGTACATGTTTGTGGGATCCTATTTGTGGCTGAGGCAGCTGGCAGGGCAGCTCCAGAGGAGGATATGCCAGGTCTGCCTGGGCTATGCATCAGTAAGCTTTTGTCTTATGCCTAGACCTGCCAAAAGCCCAACATCAGGGTTTCACTGTACTCTCCCAGCATAGCAATGGTTAGATTCCTTTTATCTCTGATGTTAATTTTCATGGGTCCCTGCCAGTTTCTTTATGTACTACAGAGTTCCCCACTTCATTCAAAGAGAATTGTACTATTCTCTTCCCTATTTCCTCAAATATATTTCCAAAAATTCAGCTCTAAAAAGAATAGGTTTTCTTGAACCTGGCTCCTGACAGCCCCTGAGCTGCATGGACATCACAAAGGTCTTTACAGTCAGAGGTTTTAATGAAGATAGACCTGGCCCAGAAGCTTAAATCTGACCATTGTTAACTCTTGGTATGTACCGACTCAGAATTAATGTATATATTTAATTAATGCATATAATTGGCTGTATAGCTGACTTCTGACTTGAATACACCCTGTTTTATCAGTAAAGAAACTGGCTGTTACGGTGTTGCCAAGGGGTTTATATGAAAGTGGATGTCACTGTTCACAAAGAGAATAGGAAAGACTAGAGAACGCAACCCACAGCAGGGTGACCAACAGCACTGACATAAAAACTAGAGCTGGATCTATGTCAGGCTGAGGCAGAACTTCAACAGAGGAGAAGCTTCCCCCCTAGAAGGGAACCCACCTTTTGGGGATAAGATTGACAGTCTCAATCTCAGGGAACTGTGCAGGGAAGGAGGGAAATGGGAGCTGCAGGATAGTACCAGATTTAGTTTTTTGTGAAAAAGGCAGAAGTCCTTTGTAAAACTTGTACCTGTATTACCCTTTGTGTAAAATCAAACCTGCTGGGCTGTGACACACCAAACCTGCCCATGATAACTCCAGCCCTGACCTTATACCCCAAGTAGTGGGTTGGATTTTGCATCTCAGTGCTTTTCTGGAGCTCCAGCCACAGCCAGGGACCGTGGTGTGAGGCACCACTCACCCAGCAGCACAGCATTTGCAACACTCAAAACTTACTTAAATACACCTAAGCAGCCTATTAAATGCTGGAATCCTACACATGCTCTGCTATTCAAATAAAACAACCAGAGCATTTTTCATATACAACTTGCCTCCTGGCAACTACACTTTTATGACAAAACCTTGGATATAAGCATAATAAAATGAAAGACAAGACAGCACGGTTCAGTGGATTTCAATAAAGAGTCTGAAAACAGAAATCCTTGAAGCCACACCTTATACTATAACCACCCTCTCCATTAAACCCAAAGGGAGCAAAAGGCTGCAGCTACCAGAGGCCCCACACTGCAGAGGGGAGATGCTTGTGCCAGCACTGCCAATTCCACCCACAGGCAGCACCTCCTGTGCCCAGCCCCTCTCTGGTGGGGTGTGTGCCCACCCACCCGAGGGGAAATGGTCATTGCCATCAGAGGGGAGATACTGTTAATGAGACGTGGAATTCCCTGAGAGATGAACACCACCACCTTAGAGAATCAGAAGCAAAAACTCATCTCCTTTTAATTTTCCCTCCTTTGCACTTTTAGGTCTCTTCTAGTCTAATAAGAAAAGCAGCTCTTTGCTTATATCAGAGTCCTTTTTCCTCCTTTCCAGGTCTCAAGCAGCAGCTGTGCTGATGCAGTTTCTGGGTACTACAGGTGAAGCTCTGCTTGAAATCACCATGGCTACTGGCAGTTCAATGCCTAGAAATCTTTTTAGAGATTTTTCACTTTGCTGAGGGAGGGAATAGTTTGAGCTCTTCAAATTGCTTCAGTGTAATCCTGTTCATTTGCCTTCACCATCAAAATCCAGCCCCCACTGTGCCTGGTTTGAGAAAATTAAGATTTAATCCAGACATCCTCTTACCTGCAGACACAATTCCTGGTAGACTGAGCAATGCTGAGGTGCCTTGGAGATTCAGTGACCATTTTACAGTGACTGGACTCCTCTGGTTTTCAGAGAAATCAGTGACAGTGGAGGGCACCAGCATCTTGCAGGAGCTAAATTTTAGATAAACTCAAGGCTGGCAGGGCTCAAAAAATTAGCAAGTAAAGAATGTGGGTGGGTTGGTGGGTCTGCAGCAGTGCTGGCAGTGCCTGGGGTACCTGCAGGGCTGCCACTGAAAAGCTGCTCTGCTTTTCCACCTTCTCTTCAGATGCCAGATCTGTCCTGCAGATTTGGTCTTAAAGAGGCAAAGGCAGAGAAGTTTTGGTCACTCCTTGTGGGAAAAGTCTTTAAAAATCCCTCTCCAGGGTCTCTGTGGCACAAACAGCCCCGTGTCCCGCAGCAGGGCAGTTCCTGGCACTATTGCACTGCTCACGATACTTTGTGTGGGGAATTCACTTTAATGCTCGAGCACTTGGTTCAAATTGACTGTAATTTAGCTAATAATCACTTTTGTTAATTGAAATTTGTTTCATCAAAGAGCATTCAGCAGGTTCCTAAAACTGGTTTACTGGTGTTCTGCCTACAATCAAAAAAACATTGCAGGGCCCTTAATTTACTGCAGATTAAGCCTCCACCTCTGACACAGTGTATCCTATCCTGTCGCTCCTTTAGTCTGATTTAACCTATTCTGCTTTCACAAATATATTTAAGGTAGAATTTAATGTTTACTCTTAGACCTAAACTACATTTTCTGATGGACAGCTTATACCCTGAAAAAATGCAGCTACTTGTTGTCAAGGAAAAATACATTTTCTATTAGCAAGAAACATTTCATTTAGAGTTTTGAAATGTTTTGACTTTTCCAAATGATGTTTCATTTTAAAATTAACCAAATTTATGGATTATAATTGAGATTGGAAACAATATTACAACAATGCTTTTCATTTAGTTTAAATATTTTTTTCATCCATTGCAACATACCATTTTTTTTTCTTTTCTATTTTTTCTTTCAGGCTATTTGGTTTTGTTGCAATGGGAAAAGCACTGCAACACTAAACACAACAAAGCACTAAAACATTTGGGAAGGAATCACAAAAAAAATAAAACGTGATTTCAGACCAACTATTTTCTTCCCAGTTTTCCCTCCAGTTCAGGAAAGTAATTATATACACAGCTGTAAGTGGAATTTGGGATTGTTTCACCTAAATATTGCAGATGTGTTTAAGCACAATCACATTCAGCAAGACTTTCCTTTTTGCAGCATAGAGAAAGTCTAAGAAATAATAAAGGCACCAAATGACCTTGAGCTGTAGCTTCACTGACAAGTATAAAAAGGTATGACATTGTTTTAAATTAGAAGATATGTAAACCACTAAGGAGAAACAGAATTTAGGCTCAGTGTTCTCATTCCTTGCTTTCAATCTCGACTGTTATCGTTTAAAATAATGAAATATCTTAATCTTGAGTCTTTTTACTTAATAGAATCCAATTAAAGATTTTTTTTAACTATACAGAACTTAAAGACTTTTCTTTCAGCTACTTTTTCCCCCCTCTTTTTGCCTGGACCCTTTCACAATTGCTTTGCAGACTCTCACTATTAAAAAAAAAATAAATGGAAAATTGCACAGTTCATCTAATTAGTCAAATCACCGTTGTATGAAAACTTGCACGGACCCATGGCTGAATTTCACAGACCATTTGGGAAGTATGGCAGTGTCATTGCTGATATTCTTCAATACCTCAGAAGCAATATTCTGTTATGAAAGGAAATATACTATTTTGGTTTTGATTACAGATATTTTGCTACTACATGAATTGAACTCTGTTTAACTGCCTATACACTACAGAGTAGAAGGCTTGATATTTAAACAGTAGTAGAAGGTTAATTTCTTTTAATGGCATTTGGAACACAAGTAAACATCAGACTGAAGATTAAATTTTGTTCCAGATGCTTCTTTGTCAGAGACAACCAGGAATTGTTACAACAGAGTGAATCAACTGCCTATCTCGTCTAGCACCCTAACCTCATCAGCACTTTGTCCTAAATGACTCTGAAGGACATGTGAGGTGAGGAAATTAGAAATTATTTTGCCTCCAGGAAATCTCCAGATTTCCAAGAGCCAAAAGATGACACGGGGATTTACACCTCTCTTGATTCTCCTCAGTTTTGCAGCATTTACTGCTATAACTTTCGGAGGGTTGTTCAGCATCCAAATGTCCGGGATTGATTTATGTTTTTTCTGTCTTTCCCTTTTCCTTTTTAATGTAGTTTGTCTTCTCCTTCCCACTGGAAAAAAAATCAGTTGATTTAAAAACTGAGTGTCCTTGCTCAGTTCTTACTAGAAAAATTAAAGGTCCTTAAAACTTGGTGGAGCTCTGACTTCGTTTTGGTTTCCTAACAGTGACAAAAGGTGTCTTGAATACATAATTTTCTGCTTCCCACAAATTGCAAATGCTTTCACGCTAATCCTAAGCACCAGGAGAATATCAGAATATTCCCTATCAAAGGTAGTTCTCTCCTTGTATCTTTTTTTCCAGCCAACAGCTGCCTACAAAAAGTCCTTGGATAGGGCAGGCACACCGTAATACTTGTCCCAGCACGTCCTCTCTATCCAAAGAAAATGTTCTAATTACACAAGGAAAAGAAGAATAAAACATCAGATATATTTATAAATCTTCAGTTTCACCAGTTTTACTGGTGTTTAGACCACACAGAGCTTGTGCACACAGGACACAAACAATTTTTGATATTCACTGAAATGCAAGTACGACTTCAGTATCCAAAACCACAGTATCCCATACAGGATATTTCTTGCCTTTCTTCCAAACATTGTGATTCTTTGGTAGTTCCCTGTGGACTTCTGCAGCTTTTTCACTTTGACTTTTTGGAAGTGAAGGAATGAGGTCTGTTAGATGTCAGCATGGATCAGGTTTGTTAGTGTAGATTCCCTAGTGCTGAGAGAACAGCATCTGAATGCCCGACTCCAAACATAAGAGAGCGACAGTTAATTTTTCTAATGATACACAAAAGTATCAGGAACATTTCTGACATTTTCCTTTTAATTCCCTTTCCCTTCCCCAAAAGTCTACAGATCAAAACAACAAAGAGCTGAAGCACTGACAAGCACTTGGTTCTCTCTTCGTTGGAAATGTTTTGAATTTGAACTAGGAAGAAGTTGTTTCTTATTGCAAATATTGCTACGTTAGATTCTTCATCTATCAAACCTAACTAACCCACTCCCTTGAAAGAAAGACTAAAAAGTACCCTTAAAAATAAATACTAAAGATTTTTTTCCCAGAAATTACTGTAAAGATTTTATAGGTCGCTGAAGAGACAAATATTTTTCTAATGGATGGTTGATTGAAATAAGCCTAGTTCTAAATAAATTTTGTCATGACTATTCATTTATAAATTGCTTCTGTTAAAATTGTTCACCCATCTTTTGTACAAACCAATATATACTTTATCCACAAACTTGGCAACATTTGTTACAGATGAAACACCCACAGACTGCACGAGTCTTGAAGGATTCTGTTGAGATCTAAATATTGCCAACCCAAAACCAATTTAAACGAACAGAAACCTTTCCATGATGTCAATACACGCTGGATCAGGTCCTACTGGAGTTATTCCTACACTCTTGCTCATTGCTTTTCTACTTTGAGTAAATTACCTGAAGACTTGGCCACATTGCAATGTTGTTGTTAGGCACAAGTTTCTCCTACAAACGCTAAAAAGAAAAAAAAGAAAGATCAAAGAAACTTTCAACAGTGAAATTAAGGCACAGTAAAGTTGAAATACGCATTTCTTACAACATTTAACTCTTTTGATTGCAAGCTTTCTCTCTCTAAAAGGAAGCGCCAGGGGAGATAAAAACACAGTCAGAAAATATGTGCCAATTTTTTTTAACGTATTCAGCACCCTCAAAGCGCAACCCCTTGCAGTTCCCAAGGTCCATTTTGCAGCATCTTTCTGAAGCAGGTAAGCTGCTGCTTTTTTTAGAGCATGGGAAGAGAAGTCAAGTCACAAATTTCACACCTAAACAGTGGATGTAAGAGCAAAACCTGGCTTAATGGGTGTTTCAGCAACAGCTAGTGCAGAAAGTACAGGCAGAAGGTGAACTCTGATCACTGCTCATTGTAGCAGAACTACCTTTCAGTTCCACGTCATCTATAGATGTACAGATTTATTCTATTTTCTAAATCCCTGAACACGCTGCTTTCTTTTCCTAGAAAAGTGTGGTCTCTGTGGTGCATCAAGAGCCCTGAATCAATCCCTGGGCTCAGGGCACAGATAACCCTCTCCTGAGCAATCCCCCAGCTGCCTCACAGAGCAACCGCCAGCCCGAGCCACGAAAAAAGTTGTGTTTTCTTCCCAGCTGCCCAGAGCAAAAGAACTTTCCCCTCTCTTCATACTTGTCTGGCATCATCACAGCACTGCACTAAATCCAACTGTCTGCCCCTCTCTGTGCCTAAAAGGCATGAAGGACATGGAGGAACTGTGGGCTCTATCACATGCAAAATTTCTTTTGCAGCACATCAGAATCAGACATGATCTCTTCTGACACGACATCAAGAAACAGTTTTGTTTCTTTCTTTACCCCAAGCTAAATGAAGGGTTTATATTCCACTTGTGGTTAATGCCTATGTTCATAACCATGTATCTTTCTAAGCATCTCTGCTGTATCATGCACCACTGCCTCTCCAGCACTGCAGCCCAGAACCCACCAACAAATTGGTTTTCAGAGGTGCTTGTCTTGTACCTGGTAGGATTCTCTTCCTTTCCATTAGTTTAATTATTATTCCCTTTGTCTGCCACTCGCTTTTGGCAGCTTCCTAGTGCATCTCTTCGGGCTGAAGGAGCAGAGCAGCAGCCTCAGCAGAGAGGGTGCCCCAGCCATGCACAGTATCGAGGTGTGGTGAGCCCACAGGTGTCAGATGGACACTTCCATGGCTCCACACACAATTCACCTCAGCAACACTCGTCATCTGAGCTGCACTGAACTCCCCTCAAAACAATTTGCTCTTTCCTTGTCTCCCTCATGTATCAGAGAGTCTCCTCGTGGGAGTAACAGCTTGGAAAAGATGAAAAAATAAATGGGAGCAGCAGGAAAAAAAATTGTTTCAGTTCTCAGTTATTTGCAGTGGGGTTTTTTTCCTTGCTGTTCTGGATTTTTTCACACCTCAACAGTTGTGCTGCTGGGCTTTTGTGTATTGGTGGGAAAGATTGTGCCATTTCCATCACAGCAGGAAATGTCCACCACACACATTTCCCATCAAAGATACAGGGTATGTAAATCTTAATTATTCTGTAAAAATAAACTTGCAGGTAGGTATTTATTGCCTTTTTTTTAATTGTGAGCTCATTTGTCAGCAGATAACTATGATTGACACAAATGAAAGCTAGTAGAACTTTTTTTTTTAAATATTTCTTGCATAAATGAATTCATCAGCACTCAAAAACATCTTTCAGAAAAGAGAAAATTTTACAGACAAATAGAGCTTTTCAGTCAAAAGGTCAATCCTTATGAATAGACATAGTCCCAGACATGAGTAAAATCTGGAGTGTCATCAGGACAGGGAGTAACCAGAGGAATCAAATGGAAGCTGCTTGGAAAAGTGGCCGAAAAGAGAACAAGCTTTTGAATAAAGGGCAAAGTTTCTTTTAGCACGTATGAAGAAATTTTACAAGAACATGTAAAATACAGTTACTTGAAGTTTATACTTATGGGTCTTTGTTCTCAGCAGCAGATGGGACCAAGCTCTTTCCACCCAAAACCTTGTGTGACTAATTGAGGTTTCCCACTTGGAAACTACAGCAGAACCCAGCAAACACACCCAAAGATAAAACCTTCCCAGCCAAGAACAGCATTAGTACTGTCCATATTAGTCCATCCCCCAAAACAAAGTTTTCCCACCCCCTGAAGGCAACTGACTGTTTTTATATTTCACTCCCATTCCTGATATCAGACCACTGCTGTTTGCAATACACCACCAAGTACAATTCACCTTTCCTGCTGTCTTTCTGCAAACCCCAAAAGACAGAAACATATGTACAGATGCTGCACAAACATTCTTCAGCCTCAGAATTATTATATTGCTATTTTATTCATATTATGTCATTTTTCTATCTTCTTAATATTGAAACCTTTTTTATTTTTTTTCCCTCATGAGCTAAGTGGATTTCTGTAACACATTCACGTGCAGAAAAATTCATACCAAGAGCTGTGTGTTTGTATTAATCAAAAACATGTGGCAACATGCTACAGGTGTAGATAAACAGCATGGCTAATTGAGAGAAATGTTCTGCTCAGCGTTTTGCTTGTTCTGGTGTGTCTGTTGAGTTGGTTTGCATCTATTAAGAAAAATTAAGCTGGAAGAACCCCCCCCAATGTTTCTTAAAATTCCCCATTGAAAAACTGCAAATTTAAAAACCCTTATTTTCTGATCCCTACCCTGAGCAGTAACTATAATACACAAAGTTATTTACTCTAGACAGACACCAGAATTTCTCTCATATGCCAGATTCTTTAAGCTATATTACTTGGAAATTGAAATTGATGGAGGACATCTGATCTAAAAGATTTTTTTCTTGAAGTTTAATATGCCATATCACATGATCTTGTCAGGTGGGATCATGTCAATGATATTTATGCTGTAGTGTGAATCAGCCATGTATAAGTTGACTGTACTAATACAGGAAAAGGACATAGATTTTTTTTGGCAGTATCTCAGCTGACCTTTCCCTTTTCTTCCCTTCTTTTTAAAGAGGAAAAAAAATCCGAGTTATAAAGAGAGGCTTAATTGCACAGAACCTTCTACCAAGCCCAAATTCCTGATCCATGTTTTGTATGTGTGGATCAGAGCACCAATAATAAGAAAGCCATTGGATGAAAACCAAAGTGAGCTTTCCTACCATTTTCTTTGGGCTCAGCTGTTGTTACAGCATTTTTCTCTTAACAAAATTCAGGCCTGTTTGTGGAGATCTCCTTTCTCTGACTAACTTTCTCTCTTCATTCTATCATTGAAACAAAACAAGAGCACGTGAGATCATCTTTCACCTGAAGACTAAGAAAAATAAATAAATAAATTGAAAGTACGTGGGCTCTTTCACAGACTCCCTGGCACATGATGAGGCTCCTGGAAGCCCAAACTACTACGATGGGTGGCAGAGGAAACCTGCTTGAAATGCTTTGTGTGCTCTGGGGAAGGGTATGGGGCCAGATTCTGCTTCCACTGACACCCTTCTCCCTCTGCTGAATGACTTGGTCATGGAATTTGGCCACATGCAGCCAATTCTATACCTGGGCTGTTGGGTGGGTATTTCTCTCTCAACTCAGAGACACAAGTGCACTGTGTGCACTGGCACTGTGACAGCCAAACACTGACATCCACGTGGATTTCTTTTGTTCTTCAGGAAAGGAAGTATCTCGTGATGCAGGTCTCTCCTGCTGGTAACTAGGAAATACAACTAGGCAGAGGTTTTTGCCAAGAACCTGTTCTAGCAGAACTTCAAATAACCTTTTCAAGGTCTCTTTCCTGTGCCCCCTCCAACACACTATGGTTTCACTTGTTCTGGTGAGACTGGCCCCCACTATCCCTTTGGTCCATGATGCTTTTCATAACACCCACTTTTCCACAATGAACTCAACAGCAAATAACTTGCAGAGAAAACCCAAATACATAGACAGGACTTCGAAAATCAGCTTGATCATATAAGCCCATAACTCAAAGACCAAGCTCACTTAACCAGGTACAAGGTTTGCAAAAGCCAGGTGCCTGCATCATTTGTGGTTCTAGATTAGCATAATGTATCCTTGACTGTGAAGCTTATTTAAAATACACAAAAGCAGCTTTGCCAGTTCTCATTTTATCCCACACAGAAAGCTGTCTTAATTTGCAGTCAGTGGGGAAGTCAGTTGTTCCACCTGTGCCACTACAGGCTGCATGTTACTTGTACTTCTACTATCCTGGAGTGTCTGCGGGAATGTTTCTGTGGGAATAAAGCTGGGTATTAAAAATAGAACAGGGTAAAAAATCAAGTTGCTTCTTAATTTTGCAACCAGTTTTCATGCATGCAAACTGAGAGCAGCTCAGAAATGTCATCTCAGAAGGCCATGCAGCACTAAAATTGTTCCTTACTGGCCCCAACACAGTGAAAGGCCTCCAACTCCAGCCCAGCAACTCCCAGATTCAGGAGGAGAAGAAACATAAAAGCTAAGTTTAAGTTGGACATGTTTCAACTGCCCTTTATCAGCTTCTAAATGGGTAATTTAATACTATCAGAAGTATTAACTCCTGGTTAATAATAATTAATGTATTGCCTCATTTTGGTTTTCAGCAGATACAGGAAAATGTCGATGTCTTTCAGAGGCTGGGAAGTATCTCCATCACGGAAAAAAACTACCTGCAGGTAACTAACATAACCCCAAGAGGAGAGTAAACCAGAAATAGATAATGTTTTGTGATGCATTTGGCTTTCAGAGTTGCATTAGAAATGCTGTAATAACTAGAACTCTGCTATTTTCTATTAATTTGCACCTTTACAGAATTGTTCAATAAAAACCTCATTTCCAGATCCTCAATGGCGCTACGTGGAGTAAAAATAAAATCTGTTGGTTCCAGGATAAGAAATAGGTATTACAAAGAAGACATACCATCTCTTTCCTACTCTAATTATTTAAGGAAGATGCTTTTACAGCTGCACAAGTGGACAAAGTCTGCAACAAACTTCTCCATGGATTCATGAAAACAAGGTGCCATGAATCACAAATAACATATTCCAACTGACAGAGAAAGATAAGTTACATTAGTTTATATTTCTGGAGATGATCTAAGCCCTTAGTTATCTGTTACATCAAATGTCTCAGTTTTCCTTCTGTAATCTAATATCCACCTTCAAGCTTGCCCTACATTTAAAATTTATACAAGTTTTTTCAGATGCTGCCATTTTGCCTCAGGCTTTGTAGGTGCTAAGCTCCAGTAATAATCTACACTGTTTCTTTAAGAAAGTTCATCCATTCACTTTAATTACATTTTCAGCCCTGGTTATTGTCCCTGCGCCTGCAAAGAATGTTTCCAGCCATAAAAAACCATTATCTGCCACAATTATGGATAACCAGAGCGTGGCCAGAGGGCAGAAATGCCATGGTGAAAGATTGTACCGCAATTCAGCACAGAATTTATAACTTTCCTCAGGGCTAACTGTCAGCCTGATCACAATGCCTGACAAAAGGATTCAGTAAAGCAAATGCAGATGCTTCTTCTTGTCTGCATGGTTGCTCTTTTTAATTTTTTTTTTTTTTTATTAAGGTGCAGGTTTTTATGATACATTAAGTTGCAGCCACCTCAGATGCAACACTACGGAAAAGACACCCCACCTGATTCGGTTTGCTGGAGCAGAGATTTAGATCATACAAGTCCAGCACCATGGTTTTAAACACACATTGTTCTCTCTGTACCCAGGGCACCTCAGAGGTGTAGAGAAAATACTGCTTTATGTTTGCTCTGATCACCAAAGCTGCAGCTCAGTTTCGGCTGCATTGCGTCCTCTCTGCTCGTTACTGATGCCAGATGGAGACAGAGATGATTTTCCACAGCTTCCCATATTACTGCTCTTGCAACACTACATCTTTCCATCACTAATTCTTGTGGTTATTAACATGCAGAGGAATGCCAAACTGGAAGAAAGATTAACTTCTTGACACAGCATTTGAGTATATTTAATTACTTGTCTCGTTCCATCTGGACATCTTTGTCCTAATGGGACAGAGATTCCTATTATGCTTCCTCATGCAGGATTTCAACAGAAGAGGGCAAGATGATCATAAGCCCCATCAAGATATTTCTTTGTGAGAAGAATAATATAAATCCTTTTATATTTTTTTGACCAAGCAGAAGTCTCAAAGCACAATACAAACATGACTCAGAATTATCCTTCTTGGTTTTGTGATGAGAGAAAACTGAGCAGATGAGAGGGGCTTGGGTGATGTTCCTGGCATCCTTGATGACAATGCAACACCCAGCACAGCAGCAGGAGCTGCTGTCCCCACCCCTGTGCACGGGAGACACATTTTTGGACCCTTGTGAAGGGATAAAGCAGGTTGAAGTTCCTCCTCTCCCTTTGATGTGCTCCAGCCCATGCCTGCTACTGGTCTGCAAAAGCTGGACTTTGTGCCTAATCTCAAACAGACCTACACAGAAAGATGATAACAGAAGCCAGGATCTGTCATCCTTTGCTTTCCACAGAGGATGCTGCCTTCCTCAGCACAGAGAAAGTAAGTGCAGAGTAAAGACCTTGAAAACAAATTCGATTTCTACACCAATCTCTCCCTGGGGTTTCAAAAAATGCTGTCCTTCTCGTGGTACAATGCCTGTGGGAATCTGCTGGCACTCTTGGGATCTCAAGGGCCTTTAAAAGTTTGGCCTTGAGCATCCACAGATTGGACTGAGAGAACTCATAGCAGTTTCAGTCCCAGTTTTCCTACTGCAAGAATTCGAAATATGGAAAAGATAAAGGTTAAAAATTCCAGTTAAGATGGCAAAGCTGCTTTTTGTTTGGTTCTAGGTAATGTGAGACAGCTTAGTAGGAAGGTTTGCTCAGCAAAAACCCTCTGAGGTCTGTTCTAAACTTTTGGGTTTCTTTCTCTGAGTATGACCAGTTCCAGCTCAGATGCAGCAAAGCTCTTACAGAGGAAGTATTTCTACACAAGTTTTGAGATGGCAAATCTTCCACAATTCCCACCACTCTAACCCCACTCTGGCATGAACGGGTCATAAGATCTGGCACCTCTGATTCTGCTTCAAACTCAGCTTCTATCCAAAACATAATCCAAGGCAAAACTCCACCTCTTGGCATATCTTCAATAAAACATCATTCTACCTGAACCTCAGAAAAGATAAACTATTAAAGTAATAAGAGGATAATTTAACCTCTTTAATCAGATAATCCTCCAGCACATTGGACATTTATTTGCACGGTATACTCCACTGTAATGAGTTTGCAGCTCAGATTTAAACAATTCCCCACCCTCAGAAAAAAGCTGAAGGAAGTGGTTGAGACATTCCATATCTCAGGTGCCATTATGTGAATGTGAAAACAAATGAGTTTAATTGGGGAGAAATTCATCCCAGACGGAGGGCTCGCCCAAGGCCCTTGTCTGAGAAACCCCACTTAACTCCACTCTAGCACAGAATAGCTACACAGGCACCAGATGCCAATTAAGCCCTACTTATCTTTTTAATGAAGGGCTGAATCTGAAAATGAATTATTGTTTTGATGTGTAAATGATGTTGGTTTGGTAAGGCAGTGAAAGTATTCTATCTGAGGGGACAGGCAAAAATAAAGTGATAAAGTGTTTGCATGAACATACATGAAAACGCTACCGAGCTTTCCATGGCTCTCCAGCAGCGTGGAAAACAGCACTCAGGCTAAAACTGCACATTCAGCAAACTTGAATCACTCTGTGTCTTTGTGCCAGTTTCAGCCAAGCTTTCCTTTCAGAGACCAAAACAAACAGAAATACTTCCCTGAAAACTAGAACACCTCATTGCAGCATTTGCTAAAGTAATTGATATCTTTTATACGCGGTTGTTCATTCTCAGATTTCCCTCAACATCATAAAAGTGTTTAATAATCAAAAATAAAGAAACTGTTTTACTTTAAGTCAAACCAAAGATTTCTTTTACCTTTTCCATAACTCCTCCATTGATGAAAATATTTTAGGGTTTGGGGTTTTTTTTTTTTATATTATTTACCAGGACCAATTGTTTTCGTAAAATTAAAATCATCCAGGAGAAATTAACCCAATTAATACATGTCAATGTATGGTCCAAGACCTTGCAATGAATTAAAAAAAAAAAAACCAAACAATTTTAGTCTCATTTAAAATTCAAGTTAGGGAAGAATTATCATGATTTCTTTAGTTTTTGCTGAGCTATAGCTTTACCTTAAATGGTGCACATCTTCCAGGTGGCTGCAGTCCTGAACAGGGCAATTTCCCTGATACTGATCTTTGGAAATGAAAACAGCTCTGCTATGAAACAAAAGTGAAACATGGTGCTTCCTCCTAACTCAAGTGCCAAAGACCTGTGAGCTACCTTGGATGCCACTAATAAAGGCCCTAAAGTTCATGAGCTTTTCAAACCCCTGGCACCCAAAACCGGTGAAAATACAGTGTCCAAGATTACAAAGCTCTGAGGATGAGCTGTCCCAGCCAGTGATCTTCAGCTTGTGTTCTCCAGACCTGAAGCTGTGCAGGGACCTGGATCAATAACTTTAAGAAAGCAAGCCCCTAATGAGAAAGCTTAAATATTTTATAAAGAAGTGAACCCAGCCCACCTGAAGAGGATGAAAATCACCAACCCAGAGGAAACCTAATTCAAAAGCGTGGGAGATTTTTTATGTTTTTTTCCAGCAGGGTTTTGATCTTCTCCTTAACAGTCATAAATAGTATGGCATTAGAAGTGAAACTGTGATTAATTAATTTTCAGGCACATGGATATCTCACTTGCAAGACTGTAAACTTCCTAGGACAGATTGTGTCACACAGAGTTAGACTTCAGGGAACAGTTAAAATTGTCCAAAGTGACCATTTTTAAGGGGCAGGGAAGTCATGGGCTATGAAAGGTGGAGGGACTCACTGGTCTTTCTCACCTATTAAATATGCTGGTTTTCTGAGAGATGAACAAGTGCCACAATCAAGGTGTGAAGAATATAAATTAGTCTATACCAATAGGCCTCTGTTTCTTAAAAAATCTCTGGGACATCATGGGAAATGCACACTCATGCAGTGCACCAGTCATATGTCCATTTACAGGTTTGGGGTCTATGGTTACATCTGTTAAATTCCAGTTTATAGTTTAAAAAAGGCAAAATGTCATCCTACTGCTAGCTTAAATCATCCTTGTTTCTGCTCCACTTCATTACACACACAAAATTCCCCTTGCATGACTGCAAGATCAAATCCCTCGTCCCAGGTTGTAATTACAGAGCAGTCAGGAACCATCATCCCTTAGCAGGGTCCTACAACTCATTAGTCAATCATATTATTAAGAAATTCTCAGTTTTAATAAATGAAAGTGATGTTCATCTCACGGCTGAGAATGGATGTTTTTATGGAAATAAAGACTCGATGCTTATCTTCACATCATCTCTTTAAGAAAACCATTATCACTTCAAAATAGTTCCTCTGAGCAAAAAGCACAGTTACGTAATTCTTGTGCAAGCCAAGCAGTGTTGAGATGCCAGGTTGTGTTTATGTTTTTGCCATGTTTTAGACCCAAAAAATCAGCCACGGAATAAGACAGTGAAACTTCACACAGTTTCAAACCCATAGAGAGGGACCTGGTCTTTCAGCCACCCACAGTACTGCAAATGTCTCTCACAGGCTCCACTCAAGCTGACTCACAAATTAAATCTATGTTTTGAGCTTGCAGTTAGTAAGAGCTTGTTCCTCAAGCAGGTCCACAGAACAATGGGATAACAGAATCCAATGCTTTGCCTAGATGCTTAATGGGAGCAATTATCACTGATCCTTCATGTTACTTTCTCAACATTTAATATCTTACTCCTTAAGATATGAAAATAAGTTACTTTAACCTGCTAAGTAGATTTGAAGAGACTCCTCTTCAAAAACTGTAAAAATTCTCAGGACCTGTCTCATTTAGTGGAATTATGTTCAGAAGCTACTTAGATGCTTTAAAAAAAAATCCTACTTGATATTTAAAATACATAGCCCTGAAGTAATTTTCCCTTCAGTACTTCTTGAAATCAAGCTTAAAAAATGGACTTTGGAGCCAAGACGCATCTTTGTATCTGCATTTTCTGCTGGCTGGTTTTCCTGCTGTGCTTCACTCCCAACCACATCCAAAATACCAACACAAGACCCAAATTGCTATTCTGGGGATGCCGAGTGCTTTGAAATGACCCTGTGTTGCAATGGACACACATCAATCACATCAAGATCAACTGTGCCTGAAAATATTGTCTTTGGTAAATGAAACAGTTCAAAAACTTGGATATTTGCAAAAGATTTTGAGAAGTATTTTTCTCTGGAAGGATCAAACTGTCCAAAATTGACTTTACCATATTCTGCAGAGATTAAGACTGATGGCAAAATGAACTCTACAAATACTCCTAATACTTTAGCTTCCTACTCCTAGTACTCTATCCTTGTTAACTTAGAAGCATAATGTTTGGAATGCATATTTCTTATTTAGTCCTTGCAGTGCACAGGAATGTGGATTTTACAGGTTTTTAATAGTGCAAACATTTAGAAAGCAAACAAAGACTAATGTATTATTACTGTTATAATCAGTAAATATTTATCCTATGGAAGTACACAAAATTCCCAGTCAGGGTAGTGACCCTGTAACATTTACTTTTAAATTATGCATATGTTGGTAGATTTCAATTTATGGTAAAGGTATCTCAAAAAATAAGGAAATTAAGTTGCATATAGAAAACTGTAGAGTGGCCTTTGCCCTCTTGGCACCACATTCACAGCCATGCAGATCCCTGAGAGAGCTGAAGTGCAAAAATTAAGCTATTGATGGGATGGAGGATCATCTGTCTGAAATGCAATGACCGTAAATAGAATTTTTAAATTATTTTAATATTTTATTACACTTGAGACTCTGGTATTCAGGTAAATGTTACTCAGCGATAAAAATAAAATTAAATAAGCTTTTCTTTTGTCACCTGCACCACCCTACAATAATCCAAAGCATGTCCTTTAATGGAACTGCTCCCAATTTGCACTCTCAGGAAGAGGAATGTAAGCCTGCAAGTTCCTGGGGTTATTTGACTCATCAATTAACAGGTAGTCTCAGGAACACATCCACTGGCCACACCAACTTTCACCAGCTCAGTACAAGGCTGCTAAACCCCTTAAGCACCCTCTGGTTTCCCTTTCTCTCCTGTGTAAATCCCTGCCCAACCAAACGGCACCGACACACTGACACTTCAGTCCTGTCGGTCCCAGTGAAAATGAAAAGAATTTGTGCTATGGAAAATTCTCCTAGAAGGCTTTGAAAATACTAAATCTGTAATTACTGAGCACATGAGCATCGTGATAATTTCACAAGGAACCCCCCGAGCCCCTCCAGTGCCCACGGACGTTGCACAGGAGGCTCAGCCCGACGCCTTCGCTGCCGCTCTGGTTGGTGGGTGCTGGGGAGGGAACACTGGCTTCTGCAAAACCCGTCTGCCAGCAGCTGGAGCTGGGGCTGCTCACACCCTGTTGTTGCAGACAGCGAGGAAACCATCCAGTGTCCCAAATAAATTAATGAATTACTCTCCTCCTCCCAACAGACTCGACGTTTGAGCCAGGAGCCGTAATCGCGCTCTTGCTGCCTCTGAGTCACTGTGAGACTGAGCCCAGCACAGTGTGCAGAGTCAGCAGAGGCGGATGCTGAGCTGCATTGTGTCTGTAAGTCAGTCAAACCAGTTTAAAAATAAACTCATCTTGCCCTGGCCCCTCCACAGGCCCCTCTCCGCACACACAGCGCTGCCGTTTCCCGCCATGCAGGCGGCTTTTTGGAAGAGAGCACCCAACTTGCATCAAAGAGCTTTTGCCCCTTGGGTTAAACCGTGTTAGCCTAGGCCCTAAAAGCAGGCAGATGAACCAAAGCTGAGGTTTTCAGAGGAGCCCGAAGGAGTCAAGCATTCAAAACCCATTAAAATTCAACAGGAGCAGAGCATTCGCGCTCTCAGGTGCCGCTGAAAATCCCGAACTCTGTCTTAGGGTTAAATCAAGGAGACGAGGACAGGAGCTTTCACCTTGTTGCTGTGTTTTCTAAAGGCAAAGAGGGTCCATAACTGCAAAAACAGGTATTATGAGACCCTTCTGCTCACCACCACAGCCACAGAAAACTTCTACAGTCCCCCAAAGCTCCCTCACTTGTTTTCCCCATATTGCAGAGCTGTTGTGCAGTGGAGTGGGTAAATGGTCCCTGTCAAAATAGGTTTTTCATTGCTTCTTCAAATTTTCACATCTAGCTACATGGAAATGGGAACGTTTCATAATGAACCATTTTACATCTTTCTCTGACCAAAAAAACCCAACTGGCTAAATATACGAAATTTCCTCTCCGACTGATGTGGTGTTTGAAATTAATTGCCAGATAAGTTCTGGGAGGTCTTAAAGGTCTGTAAGCAAATTTTTAATATTTTAATATTCAGAATTCAAACCATGTTGATTACACACAGTAGGCTGCATAGCTTGTTTCTGCAGTCTGGCTGTAGTGAAATGCTGTGAATAATTTCCTGGTAAGAAAATGAATGTATTCAATGTTTTTAGTGGTATTTACTGATATTTGCTTAAATTCGGTATTTTAGGTGAATGTTTCTCCCACAAGGTTCAGCTGTATGTTTGATCTAAAAAGTAAAAACCCAAAATAAAGCAAGTATCATGGTTAAAAATGCAGGGAGCATCTTGAGGAAACTTAAATTTATGTTAATTTTAACTCACATAAAACTGGTGCTAATCCATGTATTTCCCTTCATTCTTCTATTAAGCCAGTGTAAAGAAAATGATTTATTTTTTTAGCAATAAGAACAAAAGAGGTTATTCTCATTTAAGCTGGTAGAACATTTCAAAGCTTGATTTTCCCAAATAAACATGTCTAGGTTTTTTTTTTAACAGAAAGAACTAAATGGCAAAAATTATTTGCATTTAATCATTTTACTCTATGAATATTCTCCAAAATCAGTGACTTTTTAAATGTGTTTAACTTAAATAAACCCCCCCCCAAAAAAAAAATGTTTCATCAAGTCCTGCAGATATATGTTTGTATCACTTGCCTGGTTTCAATAGCATGAAATAAAGTTGTTGAAGAGAGAGACTGGCACTTTCATATGAGTTTCTATCCTAATAATCTTCACTGTCCATATAAAACAGCTCAAGATTCCGTGACCAACTAAGAATAAATCTGATCCTACACCTAATTCCCACCTTCCAAGCTGCAAACAGCAATAACCCTTGAAAGGTTTTAGAAGAGATCATCCCAAAAAGAGAGAAGATAAACACACTTCCCTCCAGTTTCCAAAAGGAACATTCCTAGAATAGGACGTCTTAAAGTAATTATTTGACCCCAGGATAACCCAACAGCACAGTGAACTGCTGGTCCTCAAGACTCTTGTTTTCACTGTAAATGCAAAGGACAAGCTTCAGACATTTTCCCTGGAAATAATTAACAGTCACTGAATAGAAGAATAGAAGTTGCAGATGCACAGTGCCTGCTCGTGTTTTGTGCCTGCTGCAGCTAAGGAGTATGACAGGGAAAAGAGGCCCTAATATCCATGTCCCCAGATGTATTACACTTATTCACACTCAGATTACCAGAAGTTATATGCCAAAATATCGCAGTTGATCTGACCCCAAGGCAACTGCCATTCCAACTGATCCCAGGGCAGGTACTGTAGCTTCTACAATTTTCAGTGGGTGCCACTTTCCAGTTAATCTTTCCATGCTGTGTGACAAACACCGGCACCACGGTGGTGATGGTTACAAATACAGATTGATCTTGGGTCTGCTGCAATAAACTTATGAGTCAGTGCTCTGAGGGATGGAGGAGAAAAACGATATCCTTACCAGGATAAGAGCCAGGCTTATCAGGAGCCCTGCAGGAAACCCTGTTCCGTAACCCACAGAGCATAAGGCATCAAAGACAAGAAAGACAGTCAGTATTAGGCTGGCAAGTGAGAACCCAGCTTCAGAAATGCTACAGGATATGAGTAGCATTGATAGGAGTGCCATGGCCAACCACCACAGCTTGGCCCACCAGAATCAACAGGATCTGAGGTGTTGAGGATCTAGTCTGCACTGCACACTTAAAATTCACTGGGAAGACAGACAAGAGCTAGTTTAGGACTCAAAAGTAGCCCTGCTACACCAGCATGGGGTCTGGGACTATTTTTCCAGTTGTGAATCCCAGTGTTTCGTACTAATACAAGCATTCCTGCTGTTCTACATTACAGCCATCTCTAGTTCCTCTTTGCACCGTGTCCCATTGGTATAAATGGTGATAAATGATCATTTCCTCGGGTTTATGATGGTTGTGAGTTTGGAAATCATTTTACACAGTGAGGAATATTTGAACACCTATGCTGAGCCAAAAGGCAGGGGAGGAGTGGAGGCAAGACCCCAGAGCAGACACCCTCTTTGCACCAGCGTTGCATCAGTCTGTCGATGGGTAACCCATGCACCTCGAGAGCATTTCAGGGAGATCCAGGAGGGACTGTGCCTACTTGCACAGGGAATTCAAACAGCTTATTACCAAAGCCATTTTCTTTTTTTATTATTACTTTCTTCAAACAAAGCTAATAAATCAAATCACCCAAGATGCACATTATGCAAAGCTTAATTAGATTTGGCACACATCTCGCTAGGAGTAGCACCCATCTGACTTCAGATCAGAGAACTCAGGTTTGATGGGTGGAACCAAATCGCCCACTTTGGAGTTGCTAAATCTACTTTTAAATGCAGTGTGTTTGCATTTTTTCACTCTGGGACCTGGAGGAGGTTAGCTTTGTTTGACTTTTGGGCAACGGGAGCAGTAGAAGGGAATTCAGAAATAGAAGGAGACAAGTTTATGAAGAACATAAATCTCTTATTCTGCAGGCATGGAAGAATCACAAAGAGTTGGCAGCAACCATTTCACGGGGCTACATTTCACACAGCTACTGCGAGCTCGTGGAGCTTCCTCCTTCACTACCTACTGTTCTAAGACATTCTGGGGTATTTTTAATAAACGTATAGAAAACTAATGCAAAAATACTATTTTAACAGCATGTTATTTTGCAGAGGAACGTTCAGTGTTGATACTTCTCTCTACTTTTATTGCCATCCTTTTGCTTTTCTTAAGCCCACAGGTCCTCTAGAAACAAGACCTGATGAAAAATTTCAGTTATGTATTTTTAAATACATTTCTAACCTTCACAGAGGAAAAAAAAAATTTAAAAAAAGTTTTCCTAACTCTAGTCAAGAAAAGTGAATAAAAATATTTTTAAAAAGCAAAAATACTGCCCCCATGCTTCATCCCTTTTCTGCTGAGAAGGAACAGCAAGGACTGGCAGGGCATAGAAACAACTTGCACAGAAGAGTAACATCTCTGTAGACTCCCAGAACTCCCACTGAACCCCAGAGCAACCTCCTGGTTCCCTGTTCCCCCTTTCATGGAATGACATGTGAGATGGATGCAGAGTGGAGAGGAAGAGGCTGGTCAGCTCTGGTGGTTTTAGACACACACACACACTTAAGCACAGCACTCAGAGCTGCACTGGGAGTCCTGTGCTCCAGATAACACAGCAAACCACAGCCTGGGTAAAAAAAAAAATCCAAAAAAACAGAGAACATGTTTTCTGGCTTGTGGCCAGGCTGTACCTCAGCTGTCCATGGTCTACTCAAACAGAGAAAACTGATGTCAGCCCATCTCTCTGCAACACACTGGAAAGGGCATCGCTCCCTGTTAAACAGCACAGCTGGTTGGACCAAGTGGGGTTTGGTTCACAGGGAGCCCCACAAGCTGCATGTGCTGCTTAAACGAGCACAGGCTGAAGCCACCCTGCCTGCCAGGTGACAGCTCCATTGCCAGACCCTCACCACCACCACCCTGCATTAGAGCTCAGGGCAGGAGTGCCAGCACAGGTCAACATCCTCCAAGCTTCACACTCACCCAGACCCAGGCACAGAATGGACCACAAGGCTCATGTGCCCAAAAAACATCAACCAACACACAGCAAATTTTAAATACCAAGTGCCTGCAATGGGCAGCTCACACGTAGTCTTCCAGTTACAACTTAATTAAGAAGACAATTAAGGTATTCAGTAAATTATTTAGTGAAACAATGAAACACACATTCAGGATCTGCCCTTAAAAAAGGTGCTGGACTCCACTGCTGAAGCCTCAGTTTTGTAGTCCAAATAACTGACATTTTTCTGTCTACTAGATGGAAGCCTCACATTTCCCTTATTCACAAATACAGAAAAGGGCAGAAATAATTAAATAAAGGGAGCCCAGTTCATGCTCCACTGCACCATGTATGAGAAGCTGCGGCTGACAATGACATTGAAAACCAGTTGTCAGTCTAATGTAATCAGAGAGACAATTGGCTCTGCTGGCAAGAACTGAATTAGTGTTTTCTGTCTGAATCAGTGTCATCTTCTAGGGAGCAGTGAAGCTTATGCAATGATAACAAAACTCCCCAGAAGCTGCATTTGTTACTGAAATATGGTGGTGCTTTGGTGCTGTGTAACCTCATTCTGTAACACAATATACCTCATGGTCATGCTGCTGTTCTCATGTTTCTTGCAATGATACAATTCAATGACCAGATACTAGATCAAACCAGACAACCATAATATTAAAACTTTAAAATCTCTCTTTGAGAGCTAATGCTGTTTATTCTCAGATGCATTCTCTGCTCTCTCGCACACTGTACACATATGCAGAGCATGAAATCGGGGCAGAGTCCAGGCCTAGATGCAGCTTCAAATCTTTGTGCTTTGGGGGAGACAGAAGGGTAAATGGTGCTGGGCTTCATTTTGCTAATGAGGACAGAGGGAAAATTCAAACCAAGGTCAGACTTGAACAAATGTCCCTTTACAAGTAGGGCCCGTTGCTGATGCACACTTGTATTTTATAATGAAAAACCAAGAGTCAGACTTAAAACAGATGTATGTCTTGTTGGTATCGTGACAGCACCTGATAGCTTCACCTTTATCTCTGTTTCAATTCATACCATGAGCTGTTGATGAGCACTGGAATATGATGAGTAAAAAAATACTAATTTTTTTCACTTTCACTGTGGTAGAAACATCCACCACATCTGCTGCCACTTACCTGCAGAACCACACACTGGCCCCTCATGGGAGGTGTGAGTTTGCAGGGGACTCCTTCCACATGATCCAAGAGGGTGGAAGGATGTACAGGTACAGAACAAAAAGGCTACCTGAGCAACACCACTTACTTCTAGAGAATTACCACTTCAGCCTAATGAACTTCAAGGATTTTTACATTTGCACATAGTAATATCATCTTAATAATTATATTACAGACAACAGGCGCTAATAAATTTCTGTTTTATACTCTATTTAATAACTACCTTTTCTTGTTAACAATACTGACCAATAGAAAACTCAAGTATTAACAAAAGCAATAAAGACAGATGATCCTCATCTATTTCAGTTTTAAAGATATTTCCTCTTTTTCATCTACAGCACCTGTTTCTTTAAAGAGAGATTGTTCTGATGGGAGGATACTATCACTGGACTGATATACATCTGTAATTAGCAAGCTGATGGTCCTCCTCAGGCCAGGGAGACACTGGATGATCTGACACAAAGGCAGGACATCAAAATATATACCCTCTTTTTTATAATTAACATTCCACATTAAATATTCATTAAGGCTTACATAAATTGTTTCCTTGTTCAAGGCTCAACTTCTCTGTCCTTGTTCAGACAAAGCTCTCATTGAATGTGTTTATCCAGCTAAGGCAAGACATGACCACACTCTAAATCTATTGTGCTGCCATTAGTCTTTGTAAGCCTTTGGTCTTGCTCAGACAGAACAAGGGACAAGATAAATCCCTTTATATGTGAGTCCCTCTTCATTTCTACCAAAGCCACCTCAAAAAAAATCTGAAACAACAACAAAAACCAACCGAACAAAACCCACAACATCCCCCCCCCCCAATCTCTCATGAAACGAACCCATTCAGATAAAAACAATAATTGCAAAAACAACTGAAGGGGACTCACGGTAGCAGGAGGAGTTTGTACATCACATCTGCCAGAGCAGGGCTTCAGACCAGGCCTCGATGGAGCTGCTCACTGAAAGACAGAGCAAATGAGATGAAGAGAGGGGAGGATGGTTCATGCCTTACATCTACTCTTTGTTGAGACAAAGCCCCAAACAGGAAACGTTTCACTGGAACAGTTTTGTAACAATGTGTGTTTTTCATGTGTACAGGGTGAAACTTTTAGGTCGCTTCAATAATTGTTTTGATTTACCGAAACAAGGAGAAGAAGGAAAAAGCCAAGGTAAGGGCAAGGCAGATGAGCACATCCCTTTGGCACACACCTTGGAGTCCAGCTCTGCCCTCTGAAGACATGTACACTCTCCAGTAGTGCTTATTTATATGTCACATTGCAGTGATGAATGTTACTGTTGCTCTCAAAAACATATGCTCAGAAGTTTATTATGGCACTAAATATGGGCTGGGTAAGAATCTGGATTGTTTAAGTGTCAAACAGTGACAACATGTGTACAATACAACACAGACATCAAGGGAGAACCAGCTCAGCTAATATGTGGTATTCATATAAGCTTTTAGGAACAAAGACCACCCATAAAGCAAAACCAAAGCTGCCACAAGAATAGGTGGTACTGCTTCTGTCACTGCATACTGTGTGCCAATTGGCTTCCTAATTAGATTTGCAAGCTAATAAAAGGCATAAAACACAATAAAAGAACAATATGTTACAAGTTTTCTTATGACAGACATTGCTGTAAATTCAGCAGATTTCTGATCATGGTAGGTACCCAGTGCATGTTTGTTTTTCTTATAGCTGGGTTTGTTTTCTTTCTATTTTGCATGGTTTGTACCTTTTTTTTAATGAGAATTGTACTTCCTTGACAAGGATGGTCCTGAGCATGACAGTTTTCAAGTAGTCACTAAGTAAAAATCAGCATAAATAACTCTCATATTTCTCAGCATCTTCCTTCAAATAGTGGTTTTTAGTTCCATTTCATATTGTATTTTATTAAAACATATAGTAAATTGGCTAGTACCAAAAAAAAAAAAAAAAAAGAACTGTTAAATAAATTAATTAAGCCTCAAGGAAAAAGTACATCTCCTTAAACACTTGAGTTGGAAGTCAGGAATCTTGGAGACAGCAGCACCACATGGAAACTGCTGGAGCTCTGTTCTCTCTGTAAGACCAAAGAGTTCAACCAAAACTGGAGTACTGCTTGAGAAGACTCCAAAAGGATTGAACAGAAAAGGAGAAAAAACAAAGAGCGACAAAAAACCCCACCCTAGGATAGGAGGGAAGAATAGATTGAAGAGCGAAAACAACAAAAAAGAAAAGATTGATGGGAAATTTAGACTGAAATCTAATGTGTCTTCATCATGGGCACACATCAGTGAGTGGTAAAAGAATTTCTTCCCTTGATATATCGAACCCTTTATACATAAGTTTCCTTTCCCAGTGACAGTTACTAAGAGAATGACCAAAGGAAAAAATGAGCCTAATAAAACAAAACTGCAGTGCCACGCTGACAACTCTTACTCATGTGAATTAACATTTAAACCTGAAAAAAACCCACTGTCCAGGCTCTGTGGTCATTAGTGGAAGGGTCTCAGAATATAAGAAAAATTCTTGAGAAGTCCTTAGACTCTCAAACTACATAGTGAAAGTCCCAAAAAATACCACCACATCTTATTTAGCAATCTGCAGTATGAAAGCTCCATTAAGAATGTGAGTGGTACCACCTACCCCACAAATCCAAGAGCAACAGTCCCAATCCCCACATTTTTCTACCAACTGAAGCTTCACAAGGTAAGACCCTGCTCATAAGCCAAGAGCTGGAACCTCTACTTGGATTAAAATTGCAAAGGTACCAATTAATATTCAGATGGTCCCTTTGTCCAACACAGCCCTATTCCTCAGCCTTTTGGAGTGTGGTATAAAGTCTTTTCCCCAGGCTTTCTCAGAGGAGGTGGGTTGAGTGAGGTGTGGGTGCTGGAAAGAAAGATATATTGGCTCCAAGTTAAATAGCTTTTTGTATGCACAACCTGAGGCATAAACAAGTCAGGATTTGCGCACTGGACCTTTGCATATACAATCCGTGTGCTTTGGAGAAATCGTTTATTAGTCCTTCTATTTCATGGGTGTGAAAACACTGGGTCAGCTTCTTTTTATTTTAAAGAGCATAGAAACGAGTGTGAAATAAGGAAATCCACAAGCATCTTCCTACAGTCCGTGGACTACCTGAACAGGCAGTTCTGGCCCTGAGTGAGGAATGGAGAAATGAAAATATATGGCCTGTGCCATGAAGTAAATTGAGCTGGATGACCAAAAAGCTCCATCCACCTTATGGATGACCGGGGTAGCAGACTTCAGTGACACTAAAGCTACAGCAAAGGTTTAGACAAAGAGCAATAATGGCAGAGGGACAACATGTCACATGGGTCTAGATGTGCTGTTTACATTTTTGTTGGTTTTCATCGTCAAGAAAGGGTTCTTCAATGGGAGGACCCCAGCTAGCAAACCTCTTGGAATAAAAGCATTTTCAGAAGTGACTTGAAAGAAAAGAGGGTGGGGGAAATCTGATTTAATAAATGATATATAGAAGTATAATTATATGGTTTTAAACAGAGTTCCAGTTCACTTGTCTCAGCAAGAAACGCTGGTGTGTGAGAGAAATCATTTATATTGCTTACTACGGTTTTTCAATCTTGGCAAGCGCTTTTTCCATCCTAAGATGTGGGAACACCCACATCAGTAATTATACACGTTAGCAAAAATATAAGATAACTTGTATTCTGGATAGGGGTGTTTCTCCCATTTCTCAGAGAACTCTTTGGGCAGTAAAAGGGAAGATTTCTATTCTACCAGCTTCACAACTGTAAAAAAATTATTACTGAAAACCTGAGCCTGTCTCTATGTATTGAAACACAGATCCATTATCCAAAACATTTATCATATGTAACACCCCTGTGACAAAAGTAACGATTTTTCAGTTCTGGACACCTTATTCAGTGTGAAGAGGATTAACAATCCCCATCGTTGGGTGCAAATCAGCAGAGCCAGTGGTGAGATTTTACACGTTGTGAGCGTGGGTTAATTGGCAGGGCACATTCGTGTATGCATTCCAACAAAACCCAGGGTTAAAATATGAAAGCTTGTGTTTCTGAGCATGAACCACTAGCTGAGATTTCCATAGGGTGGGAGTTACGGTGGAGAGCTGGAGGGAGATGGAGCTGAGGACTCCCACAGCTCCTGCCCAGGCTGCTCACGTGCTCCAGCCACAGCCTGAACCACCTGTGAACTACACGAGTCTCCCGAACCACAGCCTGGCCCTCCTCAAAATACAGCACTGAGAAACAAACTGGAAATCTCCTCCCGTTGGAAACGGGTCATGTCTACTGAAACTGCTCTGAAAAAAACAGCATGTTGTCCACATAAAACTCAGATCTGTTAATTTTCTTTTCTCATTCTCACAGGCGCTAAAGAAGACCAGGAATACCCAGACATTAATTTTGCGGGTATGTATGTCTAAACTACATGGCAGAGAAATCTTACTGTCCATAAGGGAACTATTTACTTTCTTAATCCTATCACATGCAATCCTATCTAATATTTGCAGGACAGACCTACGGGGACAGTCAGAATCTCTTACCTGACCCTTATATACAACATTTTCTTTCTATGCACAGGTTTTTCCCAATATGTGTCTAGATATAAAGACACAATCACTCCCAGTTTTTTGTTTTGCTTTGTTTTCTTTCGTGGTTGCACAACTCTCAAATCTCAATAAAGACTTAATTACACAGTGCATTAAAGGAGAATTGGGTTAGCTTTCTTTATGGTTTCTTAAATATTCTTTTTATTAAAGCAGATGCAGATCATTAAGAAGAGCAATGATAAATAATGGTCCACAGGCAAAATTATAATCTGTCCACCTTTTGTATATTTTGGGCTTAGAAAGCCACTAGACTTAGAGACATCACCCCAGTTGGGCAATGCAAGAAAGGAAAAATCATGGTTTTCTAAACTCTGGATTATCCCCAACTTGCTGCTTGCCACTAAGCATCCCAAACTAATTTGCATTTTATTTAAAAACTATATTTATATTTATACAGAAATAAATAATCTTCTTATGGTGTTTCTTACATGTCAATATAATCAGACACATGCTAGGAGCCACATTTTGAAATCCCAGCTGCCCAGAGTTCACTTCAAAGCTACAGGAGAGATTCCCACCATCTCCTGGGAGCACTGGGCTGGATTACACCTAAAGACAAAGTTGACCAGTAAGAGACTCTCCAAACTGAGTAACATGTGAGAAGGATGGAGGTAAACAAAACAACCTATAGGCCTAAAAAAAATTTAAAAGTAATAATCATGAGTTTCCATGGCCTTTATACCAAGTTATAGGCTTTTATAATTTGCAAAAGATAAAGTCATTCAAATCCTCTATTTTAGTATTCAAAGGTGAAAAAAAAAAAATTACCTCACATATTTGTCTGATTTTAAAATGTTCATGGCCTCACTCCCAATCCCCCATGTCACCCATATCTAACATTGGTGTGAGGCATCTTTGCAAGCTTTAAGTCATCATCTTTAACCAGAGCTGAATGATTATGTCAGATGGCTGAAAGAATCCCACGTTTCACAATAGTTTTGCTTTTTTTTAACTGGCATTAGGCACAACAAATACAGAAAAAAAACCCCACAACAGCTTTCTGGTTTGCCTGCCAGCTTTTTTAATATCTAAAATGACATCGCTAGATGGATAATTTAAAAAAAAAACCCCAGATCGTTATAATGCCATATTCTTAAGTAGCTCTTAAAACAAAACAAAACACACTCTCCCCTTGCTGCCCCCCCCCCGAAAACCCAGATGCACACAGAAAAAGCTGTCAAGCTCAGTCTTGTCCAAAGCAGATCTGCCAATGTTCTGACAATGTTTGCACTTGCTTGTCAAAATGGTCACTTCAGCTGAGCATCATTTACACTTTGGCTTACAAATTAGTTATGTAAATTACCTATAAATTTAACATGGAAAAAATCCACCTACTTTTTAAATATATAAATGTACACACTTTCTATATATATTATAAAATGTGGCATTGTAGGACCAACATTCCCTGGCTGAAGCAAAACGCTGCAGATGGACTATCTGGAGGAGACTGGAGGCTGGAGCACAAGGCTCCTGGTCTGTGCACCTGGGTTTCCCTTCCTCCTCTGCCACCAGTTCACTGGTGGAGCTTGAAGAAAGTCACCTTTTCTATGCCTCGCTTTCTCTATCTGAAAAGTGGACAGGGCTGGCCAAATTTTTGTCTGGCAAATGCAGATATTTTGTTCTCTTTGAAAGCCACTTCACAAGCTGTTTAGCAATGATCTGCTCTCTGAAGTTGCTCAGAAAGCCATTTTCAACAAGAAGTAGAATGTAGGAATTTTACCAACCGGTCTATTGATCCATGTCACACATTTTTTGGAGCAGTGTTTCTTAGGTAACGTGCTGCATGATGCTGCCAATGCACGGGGCTGGATGAATGCCTTGGCTGTTTATGGGAATGTCTTCAATTGTTCAGCAGATTTTAAAGATAACTAACCATATTGTTATTAAAAAAAAAAAAAAAGGTGCTGAGAGAGCTTTGTCATGGATTTCTTTCCTTTGTTTATAGGAAGAGTTCAGTGGAATATTTACACTAAGACAAGTAGGACCAGTTGTAAAAGGAACAGAAGAAAATCTTTGAAGGAGAGAGGATCCTGCACCTGGGATTACTCTGAAATTGAGACACTCACCATAACAGTGAGAACTTGTGCAGGAGGGAATTTTAAAACTTCCTGAACTCTCACACTGTGCATTTCTATATGGAATAAATAAATCTTATTATCAGGGTGCTGCAAGGACAGAGATTACTGGAGACATGCTCTAATCCTGTGTCTTTCAGAAACCAGGACCAAGGAACACATCTTAAAATTGTGATTGATAATGATATCTACACTTAAGATGTGAAAACTGTCTTAGTGGGTTTGTTCTCATCTCTTCCTTGCCTCTCCAACATTTTGAACACCAAGAAAAAAATAGCAATTATTATTCCAGCATGTAAAGGAAACCATCGTGAACACATTCTGAATTACCTTAACTTATTCTGTTCATCCTCTGATGATTTTTCTAATAAAAACTTGCTTGTTTTACACTTGTTAATGGAAGAATTTTGAATGTGAATGAAAATGGTCAGTGGCTGACCCCTCATAAAGTGCACACACAAAAGCTTTGCTATATTTAGTCATCACTATATCTGAGCATAGGGTTATTACCTTCCTCCCAGGATATGCTGACATTCCACTAATTACTAATGGGGTAGGAGATCCCAGAATTAATGTGAATGGGTAATGCCCAGAGCATTAATATTGTGCTTCACAGCATCATTGACTATCACAATCATCTTGAGAGCCTCAACCTGTTCTTCTCTGGTTAAGTTTCCTAAAGTATCATGACCCTGACAGGAGAGTGAGACACCAGAAGTATGAAATTGCTTCCTCAGTCAAATCACCACTGTTAGTACTTGGAGTTGGAAATACTCAAAGGAGCTGAGCAGCAGCAACAGCTTTTTTGTCCATCAGTGAAGGCTTTGTGGAAACCTACCAGCAACAATTAAACATGATGCAAATGGAAAGATACTATTCCAGCTGCAGATACTGCTGGTTTCATGGCTCTGAATACCAAAAACCTCAATCCAATTCAACAGCCAGTTACATATATGTGGCAGAAAAACATGACCAGCTTTTTCATTCTATCAAGGGTTCATCGTACTTCAATTTCTATGCAAGAATCAAAAAGAGATAAACAAAGTTTTATGCATCCTTCCCAAAACACCACTTAGATATTATTCCTGACCCAGAAATGAATTAAGGGCTTAGGGGAATACAGCAATTTACCCAGAAGTGTTTCAGATCACAAGGTCTTCTTCTACAGGCATGAATTTAGCAGCTGATCAGCCCATGAAGGACAGGAGTAGGAAAGTTAGGATGAGCTTGTGTCTCAGGATATATGTCCCCAAAGAGCCAAAGAGATCAACCTCCATTTCACTTTTGTAGGATATGTCCTATGCCCCAAAAATTCTACCTATTGATAAATCTGCAGGGTAAACAGAAGAGAAACCTGAGCTAAAAAGAATATCCTAGAAACACCCTGTCAGCCCACATAACCATCCTGCTCGAAGGGAGGCAGAATTCCGGAGGGTCAAATAACTGCTGTGTGGGTTGCAGGGAGTCTCTTGAGTCACAACTTAATTACGTGATAAGAGATCAGTGCTGTACACGTGCAAGGTGAATTTACCCTGAGACTGTCCTGCTTTCTAACATGCAGCCTTACAGAGAAAGAAATAAATCCGTGAGGAATTTGCAGAGAGCAGGAAGCAGAGTGAGACAGCTCAAGTGATCCACACTTGCACTTATTATTAGAAGTGAGAGAAAGCTGCAAATAAGCCTGTGAATATTCTGTTTCGCTGCATTCAGGTTGCTTTTCAACCTGATTCTTCAACTGAGCTTCTACACATCAATCTCTCTGCAAATACCAGAGCAAAAATCTGTGTGTCACTCAAGACTTCGGTATGTTGCTTGATCAGGACAAGGGAAGGGAACAGGTTTTGAGATTGTTGCACTGAGGCAAGTTCTACCTAGAAATAATGTGCTTAAAAAGCATTTTAAAAAGTGAATTTTTAAGTCAAGTACATTTTTAGTATTTGCATCAATCCATTTTTCCAATTAGGAAAAAGGAGAACATCACGTGATGTGGACACCCATTACAAAGAGCTTAAATTTTAAACATTGGAAACCCACAATGAAGTGCTGGCAACCAATCTACTGACAAAGAATGAGTCAGGAAATCAGTTCAAATAACGAATACATTGAGAACTTCATAATAAAGTCAATTATGATTCATGCACAGAAAACAGACACCATTCATTCTCTATCATCCGGTGAATAAATCACTGAATTCCCCCTTATCTGAATATGTTTCTCTAACAAAGCTGGATCTTATAACAGCTTCCTAATTCAGCATTTGCTGACAGTAAAGGAGAGGGAGAACCTACGTGGGACATGCAAAGTGTCAGTCTTTCTGAGGGCCAGATTTAGCAGTGCCTCCTGGCCATCCTATAGATGGAAATCAATCCACAGTATAATCTGGGCTATGGACACAACCCACCACACAAGCCCAGCCATTTCTGTGGGACACCCCTACAACCAATCAAGGAGTTGGACCTTTGACAAATATATATTTTCACCTGAGGTGAAACCCTGGCCACAGAGAGTGAAGTTTTAGGCTTGGCTTGAGCAGACCCAGGTTCTACTTTGTCTTGTTGGCAACCAAAGGACAGGGGGTAAAAGCACATTTTCCCTGTAGGTGCTCCTTTGTATTCCTCAACCACTTTCATCCACTCCCGTGTGCTCCAAAATCTTTAGCCAGACAGCTAGTTTGCATATGCTTTTGAGATACTAATTAAACACGTACAAACAAAGAAAAACCTTGAAGCAAAAGAGAAAACACAAAGAAATTAAGGAACTTACTTCAGAAGTCTCGGGTAAGCCAGTCAATTGGGTTTTCCCCGCAGATTCCCCTACTGCCTTGACTTCCCCAATCCACACACTCCGCTAATTCCAGCAGTGAATCCAGATATTCACAATCAAGTGAAAGAACTTATAGACATTAACCACAAAGCTACATGAGCATAACTGCACACAAGCACATGCTTGTTTTAAAGAGGGGATCTGAAACACCTTGGGAAATGTGTACAACACACTCCATTAATTTTCTGGTTCCCCGAATTATTCTGTCCACAGCAACGCAGTAGCTACAGCCCCCCTAATTCCCCCCCCAAATTAACAAAAAACCCACACTCAGCATTTAAAGTATTGCACCAGTAAAATAAAACTGGAAATTCTATATGAGTTCTAGCACAGAGGTGACAGTAAGGGAAAAGGGATAAGTCTGGAAAAACAAGATGTTTTCAGTCTAAATTTGAAATCACACCGGTGAAACTGGAATTTTGGATGATCAGTTCAGGTGTATTCCTTCTCTAGCTCCACACTTCAGCATGATAAATGCACCAAGCGTCCTCTAATTTCATCTTTTTCCACCAAGGAAGCTGTCCAGACAGAAAAATCTCAAACTGCACCCTCCAAATAATAATACAACTGAGATATCTTTTTTACAGTTTGCCATAAAAGTGCAAGGTTTCCTCAGGTCTACCCAGGGACCAGATTATCTGGGGTTCAGAAATACCTGACAGGTAATAATGGCTTATCTCATTAATTTTGCTCTTGGGAAAACAGCAAGAGGTGATCGACTTCTGCTCCCTTTTTGTATGTTTGTTTCCTATCACAGATTTTTTTTATTTCACAATGAAATGCAGATAAGAAGTTCACCTCAACAAGATAAAGAGTGAGATGGGTGCAATTAACTCTATGGGGTAATTTGTTTTCTACAAGACCCACGACTTCAATAACATAACATCTAAAATGCTGGAGGTATCAAAAAGCTGGAAACAAAACCAATAAGAGCAAGATGAAATGTCAGCAGATGGATTAACATCATCGAGGATGTGCCAGATTCTTAAGGCTATATTAAGCAACTATTTTTTTTCCAAAGCAAATTCTATGATAATTTTAATAACTTTACTGCGGAACTTGATTTCCTTTTTAACGTTAATTTCCCATTTTCCTGCTGCTCCTCATTACTACTCCTGCAGGGAAGGGGGGCTGTTCCCAAACATGCTCCAGTGTCTCAGCTGGGCTGTGGATTCCTCACCTCAAAGCCTTAAGAGCAAAGTTCTCCACTGTTGTTACAAGCACCCATAATGTCACATAACCATCGTTCCAACATGATGTCATCTTGAATTTTTTGTTTAATTTGCTCACTTTTCCCCCTCCCTACCCCCCCCCAAAAAAAGTGTGGTTTCCTTCTAGCTGATTTGCTGTGCTTGTCAGCCATCACCTATGTGCTGGCTGTCCAAGGGTCTGAACACAACACCCTCAGGGGATGACTATATATAAAATATGTGAGACTCAACAGACAGCTGATTTAATATGACCTTATCAGCTTATGGTACAGTGTCTCCTACCATTTTTCTCTGACAAAATTGAGGTGCTTTTGGCAGAAGGCAATAGATACACACCATATCATATTTAGCTCCATTCCCAGGAATTTAACAAGACTGATGCAGCCTTTCCTATCATTTTTTTTCCTCTTAAAATGAGGTTTTCAAGAACATTGAAAAAAATGGCACACCACTGCCTAGATGCTCAGCTTTGCTGTCAGCAAAACAAAAGCTCTAAGGGGCAGTTTAGCTTTTTACATAAGAACTCTTTTATTTGTGTTGGGGGGTTTTTATTTTCCAGTGACCTTTGATAAGACCAACACAAGCCAATACAGAGCAGAAATTCCTACACATGGGAGGACTCAGCCAACTGAACAGGGTGGAGACTGCAGCCATGAGTATTATAAAAGCATGAGAGAAACAACCTGCAAAGCTTAGTTTATGGGATATCTGGCCCAGCTGCTGTCACTTTGCAAACACTATCTCTAGACAAAGCAGCAGGGTAGATACACAACCTGTTACCTTTCCCATCTCTGCTTTAGCTCCTCCAAGACAAAAGAAAACTGGAAAACGTAACCCTGACACATCTGTTCTTGGTTCTGGCACCAGCCCAACCATCCAGGTCCACAGTCTTCCCCCCCTGTGGTTTCCCAGTGTGGACACAGTCACACCAACTCCACTTGCAAGGAGCACAGAACAGGTTGGTAAGTGAATCTAAACATGTGCCATTGCTCCCTGTGGCCTTCTGCACCACTGTGGGATGGATTTTCAATTAATTCCTATTAAAACAATCAGCTCCCTTTAAAAACCATTTTTGATTCTGTGTTTGCTCTAATTAGCACCGAATAAGGAAAGTATAACAGCAGCACCTGTCCTCCCAACATTTTTAACAAGCTGTCAGAGAAGGAACAGTGTGAATAACAGCTGAGTTTAATATGCTACTTTGCCATTTTTATCCCCCTGCACTGAGTTGCTTTTAATATTTCTGGGTGACCAAAGCAAGCAATTTTGAGGTCAAGTGAATGCACACAAATTCTTATAGTTCCTTGACACAAAGAGTTCAATCTCCATTAAAAAAAAATAAAATAAGCCCATGATGAAATCTCCTCAAATGACTTCTGGATGTGTCACCTGACACATATATTGCTTGGGGTCCCTGCCAAAGCCCTTCAATATATAATTATCTCAGCTGTGCAATGACTCTTATTTCTATGCATTTAAATTCTTCAGCTTTCTTTTCCTTCACAGAAGGTTAATGGATATCTTTTCCAACATCAAAATAATAGTATACTATTGAATGTCTGAGGTGTTTTTCCCTTATCAGAGATCTGATCTACAGATGATAAAAATGGCAACTTACTCTTAGCACTGATGAAATGTAACCATCTGAGAAGTTCAGGGATGTGTGACCTCATTCCACCATGTTCCTGCAAGACCTGAAAGCTCCTATAGACTCCAATAGGAGCAGAGAGCACTCCAAGGAGTTAAAGAGGCATTTGCAATCAATCTTCCATGTTATCCATTTAACTAAAGAGGAGATACAGTAGGAGATGGGGGGAAAAAAAAAAATCATTCATTGCTTCTTGATATAAATAATATTGATCCCAATTCAGGAAGTCCCTAATCCTCGAATCACTGGAGGTTGGGGAAGTATCACTAAGTGTTCGCCTCAAATAATCCTTCCTGCACATCCCTTTGCCCACATGGAATGAGAACAGTGAGTCATTCTTCAGCTCAAAAAGGTGCCTCACCCTGCTTCCACACACCAGTGCTCTTTTTTTCCATGAAAATCAACCAGAATGTGTCCAACCTTGTTTGAACATCTTCAGATGGCACTGCAGATGTTTCCTCAGATTGAGCCAAATGTTCAGATGTTAAGAACAGGAGTAATTCCCTTGAAGTCATCGGAGTTCTTCCAGTTCCTGCCACCTGAGAATGCTGCCTACTGTTCAAACCCAACCCACCATCCCACTGCAAACATTTACATAGAAAACAGGTTTAGGGAAGGAGAGATTGACAATTTCATTCCTGATATTCTAATTGTGGGCTGGACAGCAATTTATCTTGTCTCTGATCAAACCTACCAGCTATGAACAAAGTTTCACAACTGCAAGGAGGCTTTGTGTTGCAACTTGCAACAAAAAAATGTGGCATCATATATTATGGCTCAAGTGTTCAATGTACAGAGATCTGTTCTCGTAGGGTAACAGAACTTTTATGATAGGATTTTTGTTGTTGTTGTTGTTGAATTGAAGAGATGTAGCTCTAGTCTTTGAAGTTTAAGACTAGTTGTAAATTCCTTGAAGTCAGCCCTATTTCCTTTTATATTAGCATGTTAACAAGCTTTGGAAGACTGACAGACCTTACAGGAAGACACAGCTGGGTGCTCCTCTAGTCTGGGCTTAATGAAAACCAGAACATGAAGGCTGAACTCTGTGGCTTGTCTGCTGTTTACAGACTCGGCAGGAAGAATCCACTGCCCCAGTGATGAAGGCATAACGTCCTCATCAAATACTGATACTTTCTGTACTACCAAGGAAAACAGTTGGGATTAATTAAGAAAGGAAATGCCACGATATTTTAAATTACTTCTGTAGTTTAAACCTTTGTACCAGATGAATTCCACAAATAAATAAAAAAAAAAGAAAACCAAACCAAAAAAAAAACCCAACCCACCCTGTGGAATACTGTGAAAGATGGGATTTTGCAAACAGGGACTGATTAAAGGGTGAGGGCCTGACCATGAATGTGATCCAGATTTGGACCATGAAGAGATAGATTACTTTCCAACTCCTCCAGTGGGGAGAGCTCCATGTTGGGCCAAATGAAAATATGAAAGATCAGGAAGAATAAGATTACATATAGAGCAATCCCAAAAGTACAGTGGGAATCAGAGTTTATCAGGATGACTGTGATTTCAAAGGATGCTTCAAGGGATGTCCGTCCCACGGACAACATATAACACGAGCCCTCTGGAGGGCAGTTTTATGGCCACCTTTTGCAGTACTTGGATTGGAAGCACCCTCCCTTCTCTTCCAGGGAGTCCCTCATGCTGTTCCAACACTTTTACACTGCAAGAGCTGAAAAGTAAGTCTTTCCTCCCATTTCTGCTTTGCTTGTCCAGGCCCTGATGGTTGAAAAACAAATTCTAGAGAGCTGAAAGGGAGATCAAGTTGTGATGCTGCCTTCTGGAGCTCTAATATCCCTGGAAAATATCTAGGAATATTGTCTGTACTCTGAATTTTAACAGCAGATTTTACTATGGCATCTATTTACATACATTTTTTGATTTAGTGAAATATATGCTCCAACACGGTCATAGTATACGTCTAATTTCCATGGGCATAAAAGATAAATATACTTATAAATCAAATAACTGCAGGCACAACTGGTCAATTCTAGTCAATGACACCCAGTTTCTATGACAGCTGAATTTGTCCCACCTACCTCTAATGCTTATAAAAGTCTATAGTCAAGTGCTTGGAAAGAAAGAACATTCACAGGCTAAAAAACCCCCACATTTGAATTACTATTTTACATTCTTTTTAACAAAATCCTGATATCAAAGGCCAAGACAAAGCTTCTTTCTTGGAGTACAGTTTTCAAGTCAACCAGACAGAGCTTTGGTGTTATTACAGCAACATCCTTAAAAATCTTAAATGTTGACAGCAAAGATAACCTTTAAATACTGTTCAACCTCACCAACCATATGCTGCATTTTCACGCATGCTTAGAGCATTTTGCTGCGTGCCAGATTTCCATGTGCACCTGGTTATGCAACCAAAACATCCAGCCAGAAATGTAAATAGCACAAAGTCTGCAAAGTCTTAGGCTGCATCAGTGAGCATTAAAAGCGCAAGTTCAGAATCTGGATGAACACGTAAAATAAATCATTTCTCGTGCACTGAGGACAGTTCTTCTGACCCATGGCAGAAAGGAAGGGGCAGCAAGAACTTATTTTTGGAATGCTGTGGCTTGTGGACAGTAAGGTTGTAGAGGAGCTTGATGGAATCCAGAGTCAGATGTAAAATTGTTCCAGGTTATCTCACAGCGTAGTGGTATTTGAAGGTTGCCTTCTCCCCCCCCCCTTTCTCTTTTTGAAACCTGTTTAACTATAACTTTTCTAGAGGTTTTTAAGTTTCTGAACAGCCATGCTGGATAGCTGAGATTTTTGTTTCTCCTCAGCGTTCTTCCAGTGGTTGTTAACTGCCTATGCCAGCCTGAGCACACACAGTGCTCACATATTTATCACATAGTGATAAATAAAACCACAGACAGCAACATCAAAGGTATCCTACTTGCAAATTTCCATTTTTTTTTTTTTGCTTTAGAGTCAGATTCTTTGCTCCTGAAATGAAAATAGTACAAACATAGCACTGCTGCTCAGGGAAAGGTAAGCCAGCCTGGTAGGTTTTCCTCCCAGGCCCTACTGGGGGAAAACTGGCTACTGACTGGTAACATACTGAGTGTGGGTATGTTGCACACTTAACACCAATGAGTTGCACTCACTAATAGGGCAAAAGCCCCAAGAAACTCAGTGTAGGACAGAGATGGAAACACTCTATGGATCAAAACCATAAGCACCTACTTGAACCAGCAAGATCAGAGTTCTTGACTGAGGGCATGGAAAGTGGTGAATCCAGCAGAAACAACAATGCTTTCACTGCCAAGGGGGTTTAAACTGATGATTTCAAAGTGCAAATATAAGACATTCAGAAAATCTGCCTCCTGTTATAGACCATAAAGCCTTTGTGCAGCTGAGTTTGCCTCAACTTTGCTGTACTAACTCAGTGTGGTTTCTGAATAGGCTTTTTATAAGATGGGACATGTCAGTTAAATAATAAAAAAAAAAAAAAAAAAAAAAAAAAAAAAACCAACAAAACAAAACCCACAACCCAATAATCAAGGATCAGGATAGAAGCCAAAATGTTCAGGTTTATAAATTTTAAAAATACTTTTTATGTGTCTCACGCACTGTTTATTCTCATGGGTCAGTTGGTGATGATAACATCCACATTAAAAATCTTTCTCTGAATTTTATCATATATCCTGTGCCCTTCACTCAGCTGGTGTAGCCAGTCTCTGGAAGTTCATACAATGCTTCATTAGTGCTCATTCATTTGGGATAGCAGTGTTCTATCTAACCTGAAATATTACTATGGATCTTTGTTTCTTCCACAGTCTTACTTCCCAATTACTATTGTTAAGTCATCCTATTAAAAAATTTTGCAATTCCATCAAATAGGCTCAATTAAAGGAATCATCTTGCTGCTTTGGTTATTATCCTAACATTTCATCTTAAATCTGTGCTTCTGACTATGAGAAGTCATAAAATAGGAATTGGTCTATAAATAACATATACAAAGTTTTGACTAATATGGAATGAATGTGCTCCTCTCACAGTCTCCATGTAACCTCCATAATGTCAAGCCCCTGAGTGATTTTTGTTGATTATGTACAGCATCCTGACATGCAAACTCACAATTTGGCCTGAAGACATTTGCAATTAATTAATTAATCCCAACAGAAATTATCAAAACTCATTCACCGGGCACTGCACAGCCAGCAGCAAGCAAGAAGAGACTTTTTAACCATGGAGGAGAAGAACTCTTCAAGCAGAAACAAAGCCTGCTGCAGAAAACAAAATGTAAATCTTAGAACAAAGAAAGCTTCCTGTTAAAGCATGGATGCACAATGAGTTGCCCAGGGGTTGCATGAGGTCCTTCCAGACCCACTTTGATGCCCATCACACTTCCCTCAAGGCTCTGAGAGTTGTGTCTGGCCTCTGACAGGGATAAACCATAACATCTCAACTTACCACAATAACATTTACTAGAGAAACAAGAAGAGAAGCCTCAAAATCCTGGGGAGGTATCGATGTTTGGTGCTTTTTTCTCTTAAATGGGAAAAAAATTACGTGTTCCTTTTGCAGGACAAATGAATAGACACAGCAACGCATTTCAAGAGGACCTTGTTGTAAATCCTTAGTTTGAAGGTACTTTTCAAAATTATAGAATCCTTTATTGAATGCACAGAAGGTGATTGCATTACATGCACTTTCCAACCCAGTTATAGTGCAGCTCCAGCCACTTTGATATGAGCTGTGACTGATTACAGGTGATTGCAGAAGTCTGACATTTCTGCTGCACGTTACATGCTTGAGTAATCCTTTGCTTACAGTGGCTGAGGGACTAATATACCAACTAATGCTCACCTGGAGGAGGGGGAAGGAGGAAATTCCATGGGAAATGCAACTAAATACAGTTGCTTACAGCCAGTGGACAGGATTGTGTGTTAACTTTCAATCCTATGTTACACCACCTGGAGAAAGTGCAGCTATGATGCACAGTTCTACTTCAGTGTTAGAGACAGCACCCACTGCAGCCCTCAGGATCCTTCCCATGAAAATAGATTAAACTGATCTCTGTTGGGCTTTCAATCCCACTATGGTTGGTTTCAGAAATGCATGGTTGGAAGCTGCTGTGTAAGAGTGAGAAGGAAAGAGTAAATTCAAGAACAACCTTATATGCACATCGGTGCTGTGTACTCAGCTGGACCAATTCAAGGCAGTTTCTGAATAGAGCTTGTTGATAAATAGCCTTTTATAAAGCAAAACATATAAGTTAAATAATAATAATCTGGGATCAGGACAAAAAGACAAAATATCAACACCAACAGGATTTAAAATAGGGAATAATTCAGTCAATCAGTCAATTTAGTCAATCAGTTTCAGTGGAGTAAGACTGTTTTATTATTGACTGTTGAACCTTTCTTAATATAAATTTTATAAGGAAAAAAACTACCTTGAAAGTAAAAAATTTTCACTAATTTTTTCTTTTTAATAAAATTTCATCAAACCCCTCAACATTTTGTAAGGGGAGGAAAAAAAAGTCTGGACTATCCCAAGGTTTGGTTAAAGCCATGTTTTTCAGAAGAAAATTCTTGTGACAAAGGCTCGCCTTCATCCAGTTCTGTTTTCTTTGTTGTCTGCCAAACCCACAGCAGGATTTTTAAACTTTTATTTTTATTTTCTTTGTCTCTGATTTTTCCTACCCCATCCCACCACCCTGTTCCTTCAAGAAGCTCCTGGTTTTGCTCACTGGTGAGACTGGATGCAAAACTCCAGGCCACCTCAAAGACCATCTGCTTTGCTGGGCCAACCTGTCGTTTCTGGAGCACGTTCTTTCCTTCCTTAAGATGCTCTTGGGCAAATTATGCATCTTCCTGACCCAGTCCAATTGTAAAACTCAGCTACTGGAGTGGTTTGAATGTGGCAGGACTAAATCAGGGCCTTCCAAGCAGATTTCCTATGTGCAAAATTTTTGAGAGGCTTCTTTTATAAATTTTACATTAACTTTCTTCTCCAGGCCTTAGACACCTTCATTGAATTGACTAAAATAATGACTTCCTGGTTATGTGACTTGTATACTATACAGTTTAAAATTTTAAGTTAATTCCTGGTGGGTAAGACTCCCTCTGCATCTCACACAGCCCTTCCCCAGTTGCCTAAATTACTTTTCAAGTAGTATGTATATAATATGGAATAAAGGAGTATGCCATTGGACAGCTGAGCACAGCACAAGGAATAATTTGCTGAGTTTTGTTTACATTGGTTGTTGAGAACCCATTGTAAAAATTAAAGGGAGGAGATTTAACCCCTGAGCCTGCTGGGCATTTGCACATCTACACTTCCTGCTCTGTTCACTAACCAAACACAAACCAGCTCTTCATTTGCATTTTTATTTCTTCTAAATATGTTTGTGTTTAGGACAGAAGAATCTAAACATGTTTAAAAAAAAAATGAAAAAGTATTAATGGTATAAATCTGTCCAGAGCAGCTCCTTAGAAATACACAGAGATAATAAAATAATGCAGTCTACAAAATCCTGACCTTGGTTTGCAGGTGTCCATCACAAACAGGCATTAATTAGCATTAAAGGATGTTCACACTGAGCAGATGAGAAAGACACTGCAGTTTTCAATGCTTGTGTGAGGGTGACCTGAACAAGACACGTTCAGTTAAAAGAAAGCCTGAGAGGGTTTTACCCTTCCAGCCCAGTCCTGAAAAAGGGAAGATTTCCCCTTGTTTTTTCCTCTTTTAAAACAGTAGTAAGATCCATTTTCATCTTCTCCATGTTTGATGGATGCCTTGGAGATATCAGATGGGTACAAAACTTTGCAAAAGATAAAAGCAGATATCTAGAATTCTATGATGAGTATTCAGAGCCAAATGATCATACAGGTATCTCTGTCACTAAATAAAGCAAAAAGGGTCAATAACCCTTTAAAACCTGCACATGCCCCAAAGAAGCAACACCAATCCAACGAGTGCACATGTTGAAAACCGAGCAACTACCTTTTTTGTACTTAATGGTACAGAGAAGACATTGTTTCTCCTGTAGCCCCGAGAAAGGAAGTACTAAAAGATCATTTTTAAGTATCATAACAATTTTCACACAGCAGCTTCTGTGAAAAGGGGTTCCAGCTATTTAATCCCATGAATGCAAGCAATCCTGCAATGAATCAATTATGTGAGTTCCAAAAATTGAAACAAGAGGCACAATTCAGGACTAAGGAAGACTATAATTTACCTCCCCAATCCAGTAGCTGGAGGCTTCAAAGAGAAAGTACAGCTCAGAAGAAAGAAAAACACAGTGGAACAAATTATCCACCTAAATGATGTAAAGGGACTGGAATCTGGCCACAACTGCTAGATTTAGATTTCTTATAATATACAGGAAAGTGTAAAATCCAGTATGACATGTTTGGTAAACTAAAAGCACAGGACTCCCTTCCCACCCTCAAAATATAGATATCTTTACAGAGATTGTATGAGTCAGAGTGGGCAAAGGAAGACAGTCAGAGGTCTGCTATTCCAATTCGACATGTCTCTAATTTATTTAAGACCATAACCAATTTAGGAAAGCCATAGATAGCTACACTAGGCCATCAGGCCACCCCTGAATTTTGAGATATTCCCCTTATCTGTTGCAATCTGCTTTAAATCCAATCATCTGTGTTTGAATAAAACTCTTCTCTTAGAATGACATCTTGACCAAGATGAGAAACTATTATTTCATTTCATAATTTTTTTTTCCCCTCAAGGCTTAGTGCCCTGTTACTCGATGCTTTTCCTCCAAGGTGAACTTCAGCTGCTCCTCTTCCAGTCACTGGTTCTTCCTACGTCTTTCTTCACTAGATTAAAAACATATATTGCATGCCTTGCCCTGAAGGCACTTATACATGGTAACCAGGTCATCTTCCTTTTTGAAAAACTTAGAAAAGCCCTTTAGTTCTCACAAATACAATAAAACTTGGGAGCTTTTCACTCTTCTCCAAAAAATACCCCAAACCTCATCCTTCTTTGCTCTCTTCTCTTCATCCTGTGACACAACAAAGATCCCTTCTTTGCAGGCAAAGAATTTCACACAAAAAGGAGACACGGTTTTAACATGGGTTCAGCTGGTGGGAGGGAAACATTTCAGCTGATATTTTGCACATCACCAATGCAACCCTCTTCCAGTGATGCTCACATGGTGCTAACTCCTAATTTTAAAATTTTTAATCCCAATTTTGTAAAATGGAGCCAAAATGATGATGAGAGTTGATAAGTGTTTAGTGCAGGTCAAATGAGCAAGGATTGTACACCATGCTTTGCACAAATCCTCTGCAAGACACCATTGTCCCACCTTCCCATCAGCTCCCTTCCTATGCAGGTTTCCATATTTCCACTACAAAGTCCTAATTTCTATCTCCTGTTTCTCTCCTTTCACCTTTCCCAACAAACCTGTTGCCCTGTCTTGAACTCTATTTGCCTACATGTCAGTCACATTCCATTCAAAACCTACATTCAAATAGGAAGAAAGGAAAGACGAGTTAATAAATTATGATAATAATTGGGCAAAGAAAGATTCAAAGAATTGTTTGTTTGCCAAATAGCCATTTTCCTAAATTTACAAGGCAGTGGTCAGAGCCAAGGAGAACTGCTCCTCTTTATGGGACATATGCAAGCACTGAATGGTTCCTTCCTGTGCCTTTATTTTACTAAACTTGTCACACCAGATTTTACACTTCCTTCTAAATTATGAGTAAAAAGAACCCTTTGTTTGTCATTTTTCCGCTTTGATGGGTATGGATCGTGATCAAACAGCCCAGCCAAGTTCCCATCCCCTGCTCACAGCAGCCTCAGCTCCTGGAGACATGGAAATGCCCCTAACGGGCAGCTCAGGGCACCTGGATTTCCCAAGCCTCCTGGGCATCACACCCTGCCTGGCTCTGTGCTGCTCATCTTTCCCACTGCCATTGCTAAATCATTCATCGGTGCCTGGGGGAAGCTACAGTTTAGTGATAAATGCAGGTCACTCAGATCTCTGTATCTCTGCAAACAAGACACCTGGCTTAGCCACCATCCCCTCTCTGTGCTGTATTCCAGAGGCAGGGAGTTGTGCATGGATATGTGCTTTTTCTTTTCCACAAACCACCTGTTACCTGTCAGCGCTGTCTCTAACATCCATAGCCCTTATTTTTCTTACTTCACCCCTATGGCATGAGCCTTCCTCTTCACAAGCACTTTATATTGTCACCAGTAACTGCTTGTGATGGCAGCACAAGGAATATCGGTCACCAGCAACACACTCCTTTTCCTACCTCAAGGCATGGAAAGCTGGTGGGTGGTTCAGACAGCCAGAGAAGGAAATAATGCTGTGAGCGTTGCTTGGTCTAAGTTCCTGTCCTGAAGGCTTGTTCTATTATTCACAGAGCAGCAGCAAATAAATCAGGAAAACGGAGCAGTAACCTCCCACCTCCACCAGACAAATGGAGAGACTCGTTTTTTCCCTTTTGTATAATTACTATGCCCAATTTTATGACTGAAGGGGGACAGGTAAGGGTTGAATATCCCAAACAGAACTGAAACAAACTCAGCATCACAGTGAATCTTGTGTGATGTGAGAGAAGAACTGCAAGAGCAGGACAGTAAAACAACACAGCTTTAAAAGGGAGGTCCTTGATGCAGACCCAAGACCTGCACAAAGCTTTAAGCTATAAAAGACACAGAGCTCAGAAGTTATCCATGCCCTGCAGAGTGTGGCTGCCCTGGGAGCTTCTCCCAGGATGGTGCTTGCTCATGCAAACAGCCCTCATGTCTATGTATGACACACCTGCACACACACCTCACTTCTAGGTGTGGAGTGGCCCAGAGCAGGGGGTGACCTGCCTGGGCAAGGCTGTGGCAAAGCAGGCCATGGCTGGGCACTCCCAGCTCCTGTGCCAGCTGCTTGTCCCAGCACAACCCCTCCTGTGCCCAGGGAGAGCCCAGACAGGCCCCAGCACATCCCAGTGCTCTGCCTGGCTCTGGGTCACGGGTGCCTGGCTCTGAGTCACCCCCTCGCTGCTCCCCGGGGCCACGTGGGTCCCCTGGGTGCAGGACAGACATGGAGCTCCAGGGCCCTGGGCTTTAGAAACAGTGGCCCTAAACAGAGGGAAAGAGCAAAGGACCTGCACTGCACAGCGTTTTGAGGGGCTCTGGCAGTCCTCGTGGCCAGGATGGGACCAGTGACACTGCAGAGAAGGGAGATTGGGCAAGGGGTGGTACCAGGACCAAGAGGTCTCAGTCCCTCCTGCATCACACAGCTGAGCACGGGCACCTTGTGACAGGAATGGCTGTGAAACACACGGAGAGGCACAGACTCTCTGTCCCTGCTTCCATGGGTCGTCTGGCAGGGCTCAGAGTCACGCTGAGGAACAACACCTTCACAAGAAGAGTTTTTCAGTAATACTGCAGAGATCTTGCTGATCTCTTTCAGCTCAGATCTCTACACCCTACAAATAAAGCACTTTGGAAACCACCCTAGGTTATGCAGGGCAGAAATCCTTTTCTTTTCCCCTTCCTCTCCCTAAATTTGCTCTGATGGCTTTCATTTGTTGCAACGCAGTAAAAGTTTTGGTGATCTCTTGGACAGACACATGCTATACAAGTCCTTTACAAATGCAAAAGTATAAAATCTATTCACTGAAAACTACTGCATAATTACTGAATTGAATATTTAAAGAAACATGATTTTACTGTGACTTCTCTCTTCAGGAAACTACCGGAAGATTCCTCAAATAACTTTCATTTGTCATTGAAAATATATTGTTCAAATAATTTTCTGAAGCATTTCTCCTTTTTTTTCCCCTGTTTCAGAATAGTGGTGACTTTAACATGCTAATAAATCTTAATGCAAGACTGTTTCAAACATAATTGTACTAGCTGTAGGCTAGATTACAGGTGTCCTTTCAGACACTTTAACTCGTCGTATTTACATTTTGCTGCATCAATTGTATGCCTATTGTAAACTTTATATTATGCAAGGTGTGTAATTACACAGTGTTTCCAGCTCCCATCACAAGTGCACACCTGGTCTGGTCCTAACAAGCACATTCCTTCTCAAAATGACTACGTAATTAGAAAATTCCACTTCTTGGACACAGCACAGTGCTTAGCAGACGTATATTTTACTGTGAAATGCGTTACCATTTCTCTCACAGGGTCACTAGGCACGCTGTGAGCTGTTCATTGTTTTTAATCCTAACATGACCTTTATACTAAATACAAAAAACAACCTTGGGATTGAAAAGCGTGGCATGATGTCATGAGCACAGAGAATGATTTCAATGAACCCCGAGCTGTTTGATCAGGGACCAGTCCTCCCAAGGTGCTGAGTCCTCATTTCCTGCAGGTCCCAAACTGGAGTTCGTGGTGCCTGAAAACTGGTTGTCCCAATTAAAGTGGGAAAATGAGGCGTTTAAAATCCGCAGCTGCTTAGAGAACGCTCACTTTGAGTTTCCAACTCAAGATGTTTCGCCACACTTGTGAGGAAAAGCTTGTACAGGAAAAGCTTCAGAACTTTGTTACCCTGCACTCACACACACAAAAACACTGAATGCCAAAACTGCAGAGCAGTAGAAACACAGTAATAATTTTATCACTAATTCAGTCAACTGGAGTTGATTATAGATCTGTGTGAGCAGGATCTCTGCCCCCTCCCACCCTGTGCAAACAGGGGTAAATGATGTAAATATGTTAATAAACTTTTGCTGCAAACAACGGGGAGAGGACTAGGAAACACAGGGAAATTTGCAGGAAAGTTTCAGGACCAGGAACTGTTAGAAGTGGCAGCTCTTTTCACACATATTGTTGAGGATAGAAGGGAGAGAATGGTAAATCATTTCGGAAGAAAACGAGAGCACCAGATCCCAAGCCCACAGAAATCCTTTGAAAAAAAATAAAAACAAATGTGTAGATACTTTCCCACACTTCTCAAATCAGAATTTTAGATTCATCTATGTGATCTGTAAAACAGCAGTTATCAGATTAAACCCCAGCTTCTCAGCTAAGAAACAGGGCCCCATGAATTCACATGAATAAAGGGGCCAGATTTATACGCAGATATTTTAATTCTTAAACAGTTAACATAACAGTCAAAGAGACACTTGGTTACCTGTACAAAGGGAAGGCTATAATTGTAACATCTTTGCTCTAAGGTGAATAATTAAGTAGATTCCACTGACAAAAGGATGAGAAGACTGTGCCTCAGGACATTTAGTCAGTAGAACTGAGCAACAGGTTACAGGGAAGCAAACAAGGCTATATTTGAACACAGACCTATTGACTCGATTATTTTCAGTGCAGAAAAGAAAAACTGATTCCTAAAATGAGTAATCCTTGGGCAGTTTAACAGAATGAAGCAGAATGAACAAATTCAAGGTCACGGATATTATTGTCGTAACTTTTTATTTCAGGTTATCCTTTTACTGTTCTGTCCTCTTTTGCCCCTTGACTCTCAATTTCTTCAGAACAAACAAAGGTGGAAATATCAAAAAAAAAATTATTATATATTTATCATATTCTTTAGTTAATAAATTCCTTCAATTAAGCTTAGACATACTTATGAATAGGTTTTGCAGATTTGGTCCCTTTTGTTTGAAACAGTAAGAAGCCTGCAACATATTTTTATTCAAAATTATTTTTCTTCACTCTAACAGAGAATTTAAGTATTCATAAATATAATTGTAAAGTTCTCTTGCAAGAAAAAATACAGAACTGCTGTACAGTTACTCTGTGACCACCCAGAAGCCAGAATTAAAGGAACTGCCTGGTCTGTAGCATTCACCTAAGGCTGGAAATCATCTCTTTGTGGGGGCTTTTAGCACATGCTCCCTTCTGTAAGTGCAGACAGACAGGTCAGGAGAGCACAAGGGGCCCTTCCCCAATAGTCTCCACATATTCTTAGCATTTATCCCCCCACTAAGGCTGGAATCAACCCTTCTCCCAGCAGGAAAGGGTGAGATTCCCTCCTGCACATCCTCGCTCTGCTACCTGTGGGCTTGGGGGATGGCATCAACAAGGAGTCCATTTGAGGCCACAGTGCTGATCAGTAACTAAGCAGTGATACAGCACCGTGATGTAAAACTACTACCAAAAAATCAGCCCCAGGTCATTTGATGTCTTAACAAATCCAGGCAACGGCAAGACGGGGTTCCAGCTGCTGAAGACTATGCAGAGCTGCTGGAAGTGGTGCACACTCTGGAAACTCAGGCATTCTGCACTCAAAAATAATTTTAAGGCAACATGACGTCCTTCTTGTCTTGTCTTTCATCTGGAAGAGGGGGCAGGAGGTGGCTTTTTGTATCAGAGTCAGTTAACAGCTCTAATGAGGTCTGGATGGCAGATCGGGTCAGCACACACACAAAACACTCCAGAAAAGGATCAGTAAACACACTCACATCTAGACAGCACAGGATCCTGGGGACATATAAGGCAGTAAGTCAGGAGAAGGACTGGATTGGCTGGCCCAACTAGTTTTCCATCCAGCAGGACTATCATCTTTAAAGAATGATTTTTAAGCTTTACTATTCCGTCTCCTATTAATTTGTTTGACATGACCTTATCAGGACTCTGCTAGTTATGTTCTGCTTTCCTTATGTAGTTGTTTTCAACAAAGTGAAACTGCATATAGTTGTCTCCTTCTGTTATGCCTTCACTTCTGCAGTGCTGAAACATTAAAACAATTTGAAAGATATGACAACGAAGTTCCTCAGTACAGTGAGCATGTGGATTGATATGTTTTGATTTTTTTCTTTAGAGAACAAGACTTGTCAGTGCTCAACTAGAAAAGCTGCCAAATACATCATCATCTCTCATTCACTATGACCCAGGTGCTGTCAGCCCAAACTGACTGTTTTCAGTAAAAAGAAAAAAATCATGTTGGGTGAGTTCAAAACGGATCCCAAGAGGTGCCAATTAGGAAGCATTTAAAGTGCAAATTCTGATGTTAATTTTCTGCGTTCATTTGCTGTGTCCATTACTAAATCTCCAGCTTAAAATGCACTTTATAGCCTAATTTTGTACCACACAATCTGTTTCCTGCTCCACATACTCTTACACTTGCACGTAGGACTAAGAAATGCATTTAAATATTTGATTCACTGCCATTAGCAAGAGAGGGAGAAGAAAAACTTAATGATGGATGATATGATACGCTGTGCACAGAATGCCTTCATGCTATTCACAGCACATTATTATCAACATACCTCTTCCCATCATGTGCATTTTTTAGGGAACTAAAGCAAACAATGCCTCTGAACTCAGAGAAGATTCTCTAGTAAGAGGGATTAAAGTCTATGGATCATATAGATTTGTTGAGTGATCAGTTTTGTTCAAATCTTATCTGTTTATTTTGGTCCTAGTTTTTCTGCTGTAAATACCTTTACATTGAAATGTGGGGCTTTACTACCTTAAAGGGAGCAGTGAAATGTAATAAACATCTAAAACATGCTTTTATACATGTTTTCATCTCAAAACCAGTCACCTAGATCCCTAATCTAACCATTGCAATCAACAGAGTAGCAACCTAATGCACTTAATCCTGGGAGAAATCCAAATGGAAGAGTTGAAAAACATCTTTAAAACCATCTGTATTTTAAAATATACTGTTGCCAATGGAAGGCAAGGATTTGTTGGGAGGATGATGATATTCCTTTTTTCTGTTAGAAATAAAAGAAAGTCTTTCCAATTTTGGTGCTTATGTTTTGTACATTTTGAGTGCTTTTGTGCAGCTTCCACTCAGTGGAAGACAACCAAGCAAGGAGCTGAAAGCAGTGCTAATATTAGGAGTAAGCACATACCTTATCAGCAAGAATGCCACTGATTTAAAGGTGTTCCCCCTTTTACATGGCTTTTTAAGTCAGAGTTTCAAAAGATTTTAAGTCAGTTCACTTGGACTTCAATACATTTTCTGTTGTATGGCTTATTTTGGCCAAAATAATGCGAGAAAAAGTCAGGTTTTGATACCTGAGTTTTTCCAATTTCTAATGGATATCTAAATCCAGTCAAGCACTTCCAAAGGAATTTTATATTTGGTGGCAATGGGATGATTCACATGCTTAAAAATAAGCACATGCATAAATGACTGCAGCTTTGAAATTTTTTAACACTGAAAGTATTATGTTTGATTACTTGCATAGGGATCCAGAGGGTCCCTGCCCTCTACTCGTCAGTAATACAGAAACCAAGGAATATCTCCCTTAAAAATTCAGCTCAAAACACTCATAATCCAATTAAAGGAACCTCCCCTTCTCCACTACCATTTTATTGCACAATTATTCACCACATTCGTAATTTTTTAAGTTTATCAAACAATTTGTTTAACCTGCTTCGAGAGCCAACAGAGGGTTAAAGGGATGGGGTAGATCTTTGTCTCCAGTGGATTTTTTAGATTAAAATCTCTTCCTGATTCTTTAGATTAAAAGATGCCTAACCTGGTGACTGAACTTGTTGAGGGAATGCCGTGCTGAGTCCCTGGGAATTGGAGCTGGCAGCACCCGCTCGATGCCAGGGTGCAACATCGCCCCCGGCAGCTGAGCCAGCCCTGAGCCAGAACGGCCCTGGGAAACAGATGAGCTGCGACCGGGGCTCAGACAGGGAAGGAAACCGGCCAAAAGAATGAGAAATCTCTACAGCAAAATTTAAAGTACACAACTACTCTCATGGCATAGCTCGGACTAAGCTTGAGTTGTGTCTTTGGCTGTCTCTGCTCGCCTGTATTGCTCCACGTTAGCAGCTTATTATGCTCAAATGGCAGGTGAATTAATTTGTTTTCCAGCACTTGGTGAAGCCTGCATGAGCAGAATCTCCCAGCACACGTAAGACCATTTGGTCAAACAACATTTGCAATTTGCTTCTATATTTACGACACTTGCCTGCAAAAGCCCACATATATTTAACAAGGTCAGTGGAAAAATCTGGGCCAGTGGTGAGCAATTTCTGCTGTACTAAGGTACAAACACGATGAATGAAAGTTCATTTCTCTTATGTCTTCAAATGTAAAAACACATAATACTGAGAAATATCTTGTGAAACTAATTCCCACTGCAGTGGTTTTTTAGCTATTTATTAGCAATCAGTGTTTTTTTCCACCTTTTGAAAAAGGATATAGAAAGACCAAATTTGGTCGAGATTTTGAATTTATAAAAGCTAAAAAGTCCTGGAAGTTTCTTTCTACAAAAATATGTATTTTTAAATTCAGTTTCCTCTTTTTTTAGATCAGCAATATCCCACAAAGAGAATGAAAGATAATCAACAACTGAGACAAAGCAAAGCATTATTCAGATACTTGTTTTGGTCTAAGCCTACATGTAGACTGATGGAAGACTGAAGTCTCATTGCATGCCAGGGCCTAAGCAGTGGTTCCATTTTAACAGTCTAAACATCCCTAATTTTCACTTCCCTAAAATGAACTATTTATTGATACATATTGTTCCTGTAGCACTTTGCATAACCATATGCATATTTAAGCCACTGTACGAAACACTAGAGAGAATCAAAGATATGGTAGTATCAGGAAACAATTTTTTTAATCCTTTGAAACTTGAATGAGTTTAAAACGCCTTTTCCTTTTTTTTTTTTTTTATTTCCTTAAAGCGCTTTCCCTCCTAAAAGTTAAAACCAAAGTTTAGAGGGGTCAGATGTCTTTTTTTTTAAAGGCAGTAACTACTGACAGGAGCTCTGGTATTCAGGAGTCCTTTCAAAGGGTCTCCAGACATGGTGCCCGTTCTGCCTTGTCTCTGATGGAGGCTCAGAGATCGCCACAAGATTCCAGGCCCAAAACTTCATGGCTGCAGCACAGCTTTCTTCAGTGCTGCTCAGTGAAGTCAGTTTTGGAAGAAAACGCGTGTTGAGGAATTAATTCAGCACAGCCCCCTGCTGAGGGGCGGTAACGCCTCGGTGAGGGGAACATGTAGCGTTCCCAAGCACCCAGCAGTGGAAAAGTGTCCTGAATTCCAAGCGCTCTATCTCGGTGCTCTATCTCCACATGAGCTCTAGCCTGCAGAAACGGAATTCACTGTTCCATGGACAAGTTCCAGAAGCTGTTTCCGTATGCAGTGCATGCCAAAACTGGGCCTAGTCGGCTGTTATTAAAATGTTGCTGTCAAGCCATTAAATGCTTGAAAAGCCGAGAATTAAAAGAAGCTTTATGCATGTACTCCCCACGGTGTTTCTAATCACGCCATTGATGTCTGCAGATCCAGTTCCCTTCAAAATTTAGCTACAGTTTGTGTTTATAAATCATTTCTTTTAAAGACTGCCACCAAACAGCCAATCTCGGGCCTCCGTCTAATCTGCAGTTTGAACAGGAATGAGATTGTGCTCATAGATTGCAAAGCATTCTTCAAAGGCACTGGTGAATGCAGGTGCTTTAGGGGACTAGTCCTCCCAGAAACAGGGTGTTTTAAAAGCATCCCTTCCTCCCGTTGGACCAGTTTGCACTGGGAGCCTGCAAGAAACTCCTCCTTCACCTGCATTGCCCCTGTTCTGCATCATTCCCATAAATTCCCAGGATATGTTTGGCCAGCTTGCCACAGTTCAGCTATCCAGAGGTGCCTAAGCTACTGAAATGAATGACTAAAAGCAGAGAATTTATTATCTCTAAAAATCTGTCTATGATCTATCTTTTCATCTAAATGAAAGGATTTTTTACTAACTTTTCATAGGATACAAGATACTATCTTTTTAAAAGACTTCTAACTATCTTTTCATTTGCATGTTCAATACCAAACCTTTCAAAGACTAAAAAAAAGGAAGCAGAAGATTTATGCCATTATTCTTTTTTTCCTATAGCTTTTACAAATGTAATTTACGAAATCACTAAGGAGGCATTAAAGAACTAAAGTAACTTTGGTTTAGAGGAATCAACTAATATTTCCCACTCCTGTCTAGGACACTTCATAACAGATAAAATAGTCTTGATATCTAATTACACTTTGACTTTGTGTTGATAAATTTAATGTGTTATGGATGGTGAGGAAACCTTAATTTGTAAATCCAGAAGGAATTGGTTTCTCTACATTATTATTTGTAGTTCTTGATAGTATTTGGGACTACCAGTATATCTAGAATTCACTGGATTAGATGATAGATAAGGACCTTAAATTCCACCTCATTCCACCCCCCTGCCATAGGCAGGGACACCTTCCACCATCCCAGGTTGCTCCAAGCCCTGTCCAACCTGGCCTTGGACACTTGCAGGGATGGGGCAGCCACAGCTTCTCTGGGCAACGTGTGCCAGGGCCTCCCCACCCTCACAGGGAACAATTTCTTCCTAAAACCTAATCTAACCCTACTCTGGCAGTTGGAAGCCATTCCTCCTTATCCTGTCACTCCGTGCTCTTCTGAACAGTCTCTCTCCATAAGGGAGAGATTCCCTCAAATCTCTTACCTAAGGGGTCTGCAATAAAATGACCTCAGAGCCTGGAAAAGACACAGTGAGGTATGAAATGTCCTCTGAGAGATCTACCATGAATCAGACAATTTTGTCACAGTCTGTGATCCGGAGACATCTGAATAGAGACAAATGAACCCTTTACTACAGAGCAGGTGACTTTAAGAGATAACTACAGACACATCTACAAGAAAATAACATACAGGGTGAGCAATGCAACAGTGGGGAGAGTGAAGTCATGGAAAGCAAAAATACAAATATTTTAAAAAGAAGGAGCTGGTCATTAGTCTCCAGGAAGGGGTGTGAGCAGCAATGGGGTCATTCCCATGTGGGATCAGGGCTGGCTGCATCACCTGCCCTGCCTCGTGGACACAAGGAAAACATCATGGATGCAAAGAGCCAAACACACAAGGTGGAAGGGAAAAACAATCGTCCTGTAATTGACTGCTCACTAATGGAGTCTATTAATTTATGGCAACAGAAGACCAGCTAATTTATGGTTAGTGGTGTTTGAAAGATAAACAATCTAAACTGAATCAGACCTGTAACCCCTCCGTGCTGGTGCCATGCCTTCATCCCGAGGAGAATTCAGCACTTTCAGGGGAAAGGGAACAATCCCAAGCATGCACCACTTTCAGTGACACCACTTAGGCTGAGGTCTCTTTTGTCTTGTTTACTCTGGACCAAATGGCATAAAGCATATCAAAATTTGCAGAGTCTGAGAAACAGTGTGACATTCTTAACCATCTGGGTAGTAAGAGGTGGGAAGATTTAGGGAGACTGTTCAAAACACACAGCAAGAAGCACATTTTCATTACTGAGTTCTGGGAATATCCCAGATCAAGAGAACCCCATTCAAGCACAGACTCTTGCCGAAGGTGAGTTTTAAGCCCATCCTTGTCTAATCCTTACAGGGGGAAGGAGTTGTTGGTAGGATGTTAAATACTGTGTTCTTTTGTAGGATCTGTGGGAGCATCCTTGAGAGGAGATCTCACGATGCCAAGGCAGACTGTATTTAATACTCCTAATTCACAATTATTTTGTTCAAGTGTTTGATACAAGATATAAAGGTTTTGATATCTAGAGAACCTTGCATGTAATACCCTCTTGACAGATCATTACACTAGTCTAATTGAATTTAGATCTTGAGATATGCTGCTCAGAACTTGTTTGCATTTCACTAGAAATGAGATGATCATCAGTTACCTTTACATAGAAACTGTGACGCATATTTTCATGCACATGAAACACAAATACCAAAATATTCAGGTATTTGTGTGCTTTATTTGCATATAGTTGCTACCTCTGTGTAGGAATGAAGCAATTACTGTTACAGGTAATTATGTGCTCACATGTAATTTGCACAAGAGGGGGAAAAAAAAAATCCTACATTTCACTCATTCTGTAGATATTTGGGACTACAAAGCAAAAAAAAAAAAAAAAGAGGTATAATAAACCCTGCATGTTCACTCAAGATGTCTTTCTGCCAAAGGGACACAGAGAAGAAAAAAGAAAATCTCCATTGCTTTCTCATAATCAATTTCCCCCTTTTCCAGAAAAAAATATTTACTTGCCTGTTACTAGTTTATAAACATCAAGAATAAACATGTAAATAGATGAAACATCGGTACTTTTCTTTTAAAGACCTTCTGTTATATATGAATCACAGCCTCTTGAATAAGCTTTCTAATTATTGCAATTTTTTGCTTAATGAAAGAAAAATTTGTACACACACGCCTCTATAATTGATTCAAACAGAAACATTCTTTTTTACTCAAAAGGAAATATTTCTCTGAGTTATAGCAATTATTTAACAAAGAAAACCAAGAACCCTAATTTAAAAAAGAAAACACTTCAGTATGCACCAACTCCTTCTCTTCTTTTGGAGGATAAATTATCTGCCAAAACTATATTCATGCAAATTCTTAAAATTTCAGTATTTAGGCAATTTACTGAGGAAAAAAAAGTCTAGTTATGCATCTATTTCCTTTTCCAAAGCTTCATCTGTGGCTAAATAACTCCCAAAATGTCTTTCCCCTGTACTGATCTCTTGTAGGTCACTGCAGACCGCCTTCATTGTGAGAATTTATAATTAATGGGATATCTGAGACTTGGATCCAGTGTGTGGATGTTACAAAATACATCACAAGTCTTAGTTTTCATAAGCTTAATAGAGAGCTGCTTTGCTTGTCCTACAAGTCCTCCTTGAACTCCACCAAAATATAAATTAACTCCCAAGAAGTTAAGACAATTCAGGTTTCTGGTGTCTGACCATGGTGTGATTGAAATTGGCTCAACAACAACATGACAAACATAATTCCAGGTGTCCTTCACTTCCCCTGCCTCTCACCTTCCTTGATACCTGAAGTGAATTTCCCTTCCTCAATATCTTGTATATATTCTTCATATATTGTCGGGAAAAATTCTCTTGTAGCTCATTTTCCCACTAAATTCATTCTGTTCTGGAATTAACCTTTCATACTAAAAAAAAAAAAAGGAGTGTGTTAATTTTTCTTTTAATACAGTATAACCCTATCAAATTTACCTTTGTTGTGGAAGCACCCCCTAACAGTCCTCGGCAAAGGAGTGTCTACAGCAGCATTTAGGGAACAGTGCAGCTTCCTTGGATGACAAACAACTTCAATCAGTTCTCCTCACTATATAATAACATAGCAAAGATCCCACTCAACAGCATCCTGGTGGAAAACTGTGCTGAGACCTCAGCTGAACAACCAGCAGATAAACAACTACAGACAACTCATGTTTTGTGCTTTTATCTCTAGCATTTTAGGCAGTAACTTGGACTTTTTCAAGTGTCCCCTCCATCCCCTGCCATGGTTCCCAGTGCTGTTCCCAAGCTCTGCTCCTACAGTGCTTTCCCAAGGGGGTGGGACAGGGATTGCTCACCCCATTCCCTGCTCACAGCTAACAACAAACTGCACACCTACACCAGAGCATGGGAACCAGCCCTTCACTGCTTATGCTAAATCCCAGACATGCTTATTCCCTAATCCCAAGGTTGGATAACAGCAAACAGCTGAGTCTCCATTAGTTGCCTGACAGGATGGGACAATCATCACATGGTGCTTTTCACACCTGCTTCCCTCTCCTTTTATTTTTTGGAGGAATAATATCCAAGCTAAAAGAATAATATGCCCATGTCCTACCATCTTAGCTATTTCCTTATGCCTCAGACCACACTTGATCTTTTTCTCCTCACACATTTGACATTTTGTCTCTGTTCATTTCCATGTTAATCAGACGATAAACCCAAAATGTTTGTTGGAAATACTAAGGCTTCTGAACTGCTTCCCAGAGAAAAAAATCAGAAACACTAAATCCTTCCTCAGACTGATTTTTTTTTTGTGATACACCTTTGCATAGCACTGTTTAAAAAATTTTGGGGCTGTTCCCTCAGTGTTTCTTGTTTGTTTGTAAAGTTCTTCCTCAGTTTAAAGCATCACAGACAACAGTTCGTCACATGAAATGTACTGAGAAGCAAAACACCCACATGGGATTCTCAGCACTGCCAGACTTGCTTTGGGACCTTCAGCACATCTTTAGCCAAGCTGTGCCTCATTTTACTGAGCAGAGTGAAAGGTGTAATCACAGAGTCTGCAGTTGCTTCTGGGCTCAGCTGAAGAATTTGTCTGTGTTCAGTTTTAAGCTGCTTTTTTTGGCAGAGTTTAAAATACAGAAATGAGAATTCTGTGTGTTGACATAGTATGTATATATTTTTATTTTTTTTTTAATATACATACACACATATGTGTCCAGAGCTCCGGGCAGGAGAATTTTAAGCAAATGGAAATAAAGAGAAAACAACTACACACAGGTTTCACAAAGCAAGCCATGAAACTGATGTCTAGGTCTTAAAATAACACACTTCATTAGACAACAGATTTCTCTATTCCCAAATCCCTTTGTAGCCCCCTGTTATATGAGACAGGGCTGCTCCATGGTGGAGGTTCTCAGGCCATGGATGCTTGGACAAGTCGCTGGGAATTGCTCTGCTGAAGTACTTGGGAGCAAAAAGCCCCAGCACCTCACACTGTGGAGACCAGAGAGGGAACAGCCCCTGGAAGCACAGAGGACAAACCTAGAACTGTGTCCTGTCTGGGTTTGACTCGAACACACAAATTTAAAAGCCTTTTTCTTTTCCTCCCCTCGGTCTAGTTTGTTGCCACTCATTGCACTGACCTGTAAAGTCAAGGCCTGACCTTTTTTTTTGAGTCCAAGTGAGAAAGCAGATGAGATACTGGGACAGAGGCAGACTTTTAGCCTCAGAGGCTGGCAAGGGTGGCAGAAGTGCTGCGCCTGAAATCTGTGTTGGGCCATGACCAAGACATCACTTGTTCCACAGCCATCCACAGACTGTCACTTCATTTCAGTACTAGAAATGAAGGGTGGTCTGACACATAAGTCATTAAAAAAAATTAAATCAATATTCCTAAGCCTCACAAGAAAAGAATGCATTTGAGAGTCAGATTTTTTTTCAAGAAGAAAGTCAAGTCCAAACGCTAGTTAGGCCTGTCTGCAGCTGTGAATTGTGCATGTAAAAATATACACTGAGACTTCTTTAAACATGAAGCCAACGTTATAAAGAACTAGATGTAATTTTCCAAACAAAAATGCTATGGTCCCTACCTTAATTTAGCTGACTAGTTTGCATGCTCAGAAGATATTCACACTTAGGGGTAAAAAACTCAATTAATTCTATATATGTAAAATTCTACCATTTCACACTCAGAAAGGGAGGGCTGGAACTTCCAAGGAAGAGGGGAACATGCTGGAAATGATCACTCTATAATGACAACCAAAGCTTAATAGTGGTGTTAATGCTGTTAATTTACTCTCTTATTTGAAAGCTATCAACATCAGAAATTTTAGGTTCTTTTGGAGACCCAACCAGCTGATGGACTACAGACTTGTGTTGGATTGTGGGAAGAACAGAAGTTATCAATCTATCAAAGCATTTTCAAACTAACATGATATCTTTTCTGTCAAAAATGTTTTAACGTTTTCCCAGTGTGTAAGGAATTCAAGAGACAGACCCTTCCATAGTCAGTGCTTGTTCTAAATTCATCCAATACCTCAGAATTACAGATGAAACACATCATTAGCAGATGAAACACATCAGATTGGTTTTCTTCTATTTGTGTTTTTCCACATGTATGTTTAAAAATGGTCTCTTGTCGGTTCATCTGTGTCTGAATCAATCCAGAGATCTTAAAGTTCCTGTAAGTTTTCCTCACAAAATAAATCTTTCAAGACAGCTGAATATAGATTCTGGACAAAAAAAAGAAAAAAAAATCCTAATCCTTTAGAAATCCTAGATTTCTCCCATGTGATCACATGTGCTTACACTGAAGCCTTTATACAGAGGCAAAAAGAAAGAAATAAAACAACTGTTGGCATCTAAGGCTTTTGCTTTTTGCAGGGCTTTGGGTTCCTGTTTTCCTTCCAAAGCACAAAGATGATGTCCCAAAGTCTGCAAAAGGCTAACACAAGGACTATGACTGAACATTAGTGACCTGCACAATGACAAAAATCATTGAACCAGTCAAGGCAATTTGTGATGAAAAATTACAGGGCCGGAACAGAAGCACGCTCGGGGCGCTGAAGAACCCCAGAGTCATCCTGATCTCCTCAAACCACGACGGGCAAGTCTCCCCCCAACAGCCACATCAAATTCTCTGCAAACTCTGCTGAAGAATGAAATATTTAAGTGCCCTCACAAAACAAACAGATCTACATTTGAATCACCCTGCTTGGAAGATCGCAGTGTTTGGAGTTCTTAATGAAACCACATTTGGCAGAGTTACAGAATTACATTTTTAAAATCTACTTATTTTTCCACCGTCAGTGCTCTTTTATACGCACGATGACAAAACTGAATCCAGTTTAAAATGCACCTGTCAGAGCTGTCAGCCATCAGCAGCACTCTTTTGTTGTTTGGTTATGCTGCCAGGCTATTCCAGCATGTTTTCACTAAGAGGAGGAGGTGTCATCTGAATATGGCAAAACAAAACCGTGTGAGTCACTCAGCAAAATCAGACAGACGTTACAGTTTGGAGTAAGACACACAGGCTGTCTGAGACTGCAGACTCCTCGAGACTCAGACTATCTTTTTGCTTGTACAGCACCCAGTTCCCATCACTGAGCTGCTCCCACTGCAGCAAAATAACAGGGGAATGAGAGCAGCCCTCAGTGAGCAGCAGTTCAGGGCCCTGTGAATCAGCACTGGCTCCGTGCATTGCTACAACAACCACAATTAACACCCAGCTCGTACAGTAGAGGTGGCAAAACAGTATTGGAGTTAATATGGTGTGGCAAATAAAGGAATACATAATTTTTAGAGAGCAAATGAAGGAGTTTGTAATTCCTTTAGATGTGTACAAAAAAATTAAGGCCATCTAGTCATTCACTTATTTCATCTTTAACTGATTTTTTTCTTGCTTATAAATTCTTGCCACCAAATCCAGGCATTTTGTAGCCTGTGGCAACTCCTGGAAGTTAACAGTTGAACTAATGAGATCTGTGAAAGCACTCCCTCTTTGAGAGAGGAAATGATTTTTAGTCAAACAGCCGAATGTTTTCCCTACCATCTGCACAATCTTTTGTTAAAACACCTTCTATACTAAGACACCTGATTAAACAGATGGGGGAAGAAAAAAAACCTTTGTTAAAGTTTTGGCATCCCATTTCTTCAATTAGATTCTTCCAATAAGTTTTCAGCAAAAACAGACTTAGTGTTCCACATATTTTTAATCATAAAACTTTTGCCAAGAAGAGGTAAAAGAAAGCAATTCTTGATGCCCTGCAGTATCTTTATAGGCCTGAAAATACACTACCACAAGACATGGAATGGTTTGGGTTGGAAGGGACATTCAAGATCGTGTCATTCCACCCCCAGCCACGGGCAGGGACACCTTCCACTAGCCCAGGTTGCTCCAAGCCCTGTCCAACCTGGTCTTGGACACTTGCAGGGATGGGGCAGCCACAGCTTCTCTGGGCAACCTGTGCCAGGGCCTCACCACCCTCACAGGGAAGAATTTCTTCCCAATATCTAATCTAAACCTGCTCTTTTTCAATTTAGGCCATTCCCCTTTGTCCTGTCACTCCAGGCCCTTGTCCAAAAGGTCCTCCTCATCTCTCTTGTGCCTTTAGGTACTAGGAGGTGCTCTAAGGTCTCCCTTGAGTCTTGTCTTCTCCAGGCTGAACAATCCCATCTTTCTCAGCCTGTTTCCATAGGAGAGGTGCTCCAGCCCATCATTGTGCCCTCCTCTGGACTCACACCAAATTAAATATGGCAAAGATAGACAGAAGTACAAGGGAAGTGTCAGACAGGTACCATTTATGCATCAGTACTTATTCTTAAAGGCCTAGGCAATCATCTCCTATTTTAATTGTTCAGTGCAGATACCAATCCTAGACAAAGACAACATTGTGATACTGCTTTGCTGGGCCAACATAGAAATTGAAAAATAAAATACACAACCTTGACAGTTCACACTAAATGCTCAAAATTCAGGTAATTACTAATTCATGATATTGCAGAGGAGCATTTGTTCATAACCAAATGCATGTAATTGAATGCTGGCAATGCTGTAATTGGGATTAGGTGTGTGCAGATTAAGCTCACAGAGAAAAAAATAGTTCAGCTACACTCTTTCTCTTGCCCTGGAAACGATCAGCACCTCTAAAAAAAATACCTAAATGTCAGTTCTTTGCTAAGAAATAGATTGCCAAGTAGATTGGCACAGCTCACAGTTCCTGTACCAGGCTGGGCAGCCGTATCAGTCAGTATTGGCAATAAGGACTGGCTGCCCCAGATGGCTGGCAGCACTCAAACAACCTGGGACCCAGATGTCAGTGAAGCAAATCAAAATCATATCACTGAAACGCTTAATTTCTCCAAACAATTGTGTTTTTAAAAAAATCAAACCAAAAAGAGCGTAAAGCCAGGACCCCCTGAACTGTAGCAGGGTTGGAAGGGAAACCCCATGAGCAGGGGCAGCTTTGGCACATCCCACAGCCTCCTCCTCCTGGCTGCATGGAGCTCATTCCCGTGGCCCCTTCCCCTCAGCACACTCTCTTGTCTGGAGTGGCACACGGGGTCGTTTATGGGGGGAAAGCTTGGCAGATGCAAGACCCAAGTGCCAAAAGTCTGGATGCTTTTTCTCCTCAGCGTTGCCAGCAGTGGCATCTGGTTGCATGGCTGGCTCAGCACTCACGGCGGGGGGAGGTCCTGACTCGAGGTCTGGCCAGCCCTGCCGAGCTGCTGAGGGTCTGGTGGGTCAGCCTGTCTCTCTAAACAGCTACCAAAAATCCTTCCTCACTCCTAACCCTTTCATTCTCCAAGGGGAATAGGACAAAGGCGGGATTTTCTCCAGACATACATCCCATAATCTCTCTGTGCTCTGCCTACACCTCGCACAGCTCGAGCTCACTCTCAGCATGTGCTGAGGTGGGACAGTTTAGCATAAAGTTTTCCTAATTAAATTCTCCCTGGCTTCAGGTTGGACAGGAATGCAAAGATTGTTGCATGTCAGGATGGAGACACCTTGCCAGCAGCCAGGGCAGAGATAGGCACAGGGCTGTGTCACGTTTACCTCAGCCTACACATTGTACCCAAGCTGGGTCTACAGCTTGGTGTTTGCATGACTAACTATAAGCCTTCTGCACATTTACACATTCATTTATGCTTCCAGATTTTTGTATATTTACATGGTGCTACATGCCTTCTAAAAAAACCATAGTTCCTGACTGTAAGGTGTTTGGGATCTCACTGTGAAACCCAAAGAGACTCATTAACGTTTCAGAACAAGACACCTTATTGAAAACAGCACACAACTGAAAAGAAAAAAAAGGCTCGAAATCTGCTTTTTTTTCTTCCCTCCACCTCCACTGCAATATTTATCATGATATAAAGCCTGAACACTGCTCTTCTTCATGACAGGTTAGTAATTCCAACACGCAGACAGCAAAGCTGGCTATTCCCATTGGCTCCTCTGGCTTTGAAATGTGTTTGTGTTATGAAAGCAAGTTTTGACTTCTGTCGTGTGAAGAAATTTATCCATCGGAAATAAATGTTGTTCTTAACAAAATTCTGTACTAAATTTGCTTCTGCAAATTTTTAGATATTACAGTTTTTCATTGGCTTGATAGCTCAGTAATCTCAGAAGTGTCTCTGCTGGAGATCCCCAAGAGCAAATGTGAGGATAATGCTCGAACTGCAGCAAGCACAGAATGGCTGGTACTGTAGTGCACGTAGATCCATGTGTGGGAATGATTATCCTCAACTTTTCAGCTCTTTGATGCATTGTGTGAAAGATACCCACAAATCTTAACCAAAAGTTTCCTACATTAAAAGCACAGCCAAGCAGAGGAGCCTGGTCTTCTGGCTGTGGAGTTTTGCCTGAATATATCCCCATGTGAATGCCCTGCTTTGAATGATGTAACATGAAAGGATTGTCTGCATTGTGCAGAAATTTTCTGTTTCCCATTACTCATACTTGTAAATGTATCTGTTCTACAGCTCCCCAAGAAATGAGCAAGCCTTAGCATCAGAAATATTCCTAACACATTTTTAGGCAAAACAAAACCAGCTAGCTGTTCCACGACATGAAGTAATTCTTTCATGCTTCGCGAAGCCTCGCAGCCTTAAGATAACATTTGGATGCACTTATGCAATTTCTGAGATTCCCTACACAGGTACAATTAGGTCTTTTCCCATCCTGACAGGAGCTTTTCCTTGGAAGCCTGATAAACTCCCCTGCTGACAGCTGTGCAGTGGTGGAAAGAGACAGGCGAGCGCCTCAGATGTTGGAACAGGAAAGTATTCCAACATTTTTAGCACCTGGGACTCCTGCCTAGCAAACATCCCCACCCGAGCTGTGGTATGGAAAAACTGCAATATTTGTACATATTTTACAAAATACAAAAGAAGGACAAATTAACAAAAAAAAAAAAAATCAAAGCAAGAATAAAAGAATTTTACCAAGGTGTAACTTAATTCTTAGACTCAGATTGGGTGTCAGAACAGCACCACTGCTGCCTTCAGATTTTGATCTGATTGAGAGATGACTGTAGGACCCCTACCCTGATCACAGCTCAGAAGCTACTGCTTGGGTGAACAAACACTATGCATCAGACTTTGCCAAAATACATTAAAAAAACCAAAACCCACGGCAGGGTCCCGTGTCCAAGTTCACATCTACAACAGAAGCTTTTGCTACCTGAGACTGTCAAACAGAAGGTGGTGATTTTTACATGACATTTTGAGGCTCACCGAAGCACCACATGCAATTTTAATAGTAAGAAAGCAACAATAGTCACAGAAACTGCCTTTTCTTGGACCTGATCTATTTCAAATACAGCTTTTAAAGATGATTATAAGAAAGAAGTTATAGTGGCAAATCTGCAGATTACTACAGACTAAGCAATTCTTCCCAAATGGCTCCTTTGGGCCTTCCTGCTGAAAGCAACAAGACTCCAGAGAGCTTCAGCTATTCAGTGTCCTGCAGACCTCCCACCTCCTTTCTGCCTCTCAAAGCTGGCAGGAACTGGCACAGAGGAAAGATGATGACAAAGATATTCCCCAACAATGAGGTGGGGAATTAGACATTGCGAATGCAATGCAGCAATCTGGAAAAATCTAACCACGAGGCAGCAATTTCTACGCTTGACAAAAGATTTCAACACCAAGTTCACGTAAGTAAGGAAATCTTTGACCTCCTCTCCTCTGCGATGGATCTGTATTGAAATCTCTAAATGTGATGGCAGATTCCCTTTTATAAAACACAAGATTTCACTTGCACCCTGCAGTAACTCACATGCACAGGGTTGTATTTCTTTTTTAATCCACAGCAAAGTGTGATGGTTGAACCCCTATCATCCTGTACACTGTTCATCTCACCAAGATTTTTCCCCTCAGCAACCACGCAAAAGCTCCCTACTTTCTGCATCAGTAAAGCAGTACCTGCTCCTTCCTTCCTGTGAGATATTGCTGTTTTGGAGCAGTTTCTGATTTCTCCTGACTGCAACAACTCATCTTCTTGTTATCTGTTGGGGTTTAGACTTAAAACTATTCATAATGAATCCTGGAGAATGGCCCCCAGCAGCTTGTGATAACTCAGGACAGAATCACAGTTTCAGGATGACACCTGTATTTCTGCCCTACTCCATATGTCACATCCATCAAAGGAAATGTCACCTTCACTCCTGTGCTGGGTGAGCAGGGATAAGGTGCTTTTTTATATAACACAGCTTCCTAGGCTTCATCAACCAAACCAAGAGAAGAAAGGGAGTCTCTGCCTCAAGGGGTACCCCACCACAGCAGCCATCCCCTATGCACCTTGCTCCTCTCTGCAGACACTTCACAGGGCTGAAGGGGAACAGTGAATACCTGGTGAAAGGAGGCAGTGCTGGACTTGCACTCATCCCCACAAGCAGGACAGTCTGGGAGTGGTTCCTAGGGAATCACGGTGTGAATCCACCTCTCCCGACATGCATCGCGTGTGCAGATGGATCATTCATTCTCCACACGTGACTCACTGCAAGGCCTGGGCTGAGCATCCCCACCTCTGCCAGCAAATTGAGGAAGACAGAGGAAAAGTGTAACCAACCAAGAGACTTTACATGGGAAGAGTTGAACATATGGACTCTAGTAGCGACCAGGGTGATCTGCCCTTACTCCGGAAAGGAAAAGCTGCACATCTCACAGCACAATCTCATTTGTGCTGTAGCATAGCATGGCAACACGATTAGAATAAGCCTTGGTGATCTCTAATACTCATTATCACTGAATTTAATATTGGAATAGTGGAGCATAAAGGACCAAGAAGAGTAAAAGCATCTTGAGAAGCCAAGAACACCCCTATTCCGACTTTCAAAGATGATATGCAGCTTCTCCTGCTAAAGCAGCTGAAAAGGACACACTCTGCTGGTTTCTAGGCCCAAAGACAGTTACAGAGCCTCTAATACATTTAGGTCTGCATGGCATGAAAACTAATGAAAAATACTGGAATAAAACAAAAAGTCATATCATTTCTCCCATGTTGCCCGTGTTAATTTGCACACCATCTCCTAGGCTTGTCTGCTAAATTTGATCTTCTGTGTACTTTTCTAAAATTGTTGCTTGTAGCTACTTTTCAGTAGCAGTGATTTATAGTGAAACATTGCTCACAACAGGGGCTGGCAGCTGTTGGGAGCTTGGTTTGCTCTACATTTTCTATGGCAGTTGTGCCTTTATTTTAACTGGAAGCAGTGAGATGGTTATAACCGGAACATCCACAGTAAAAGGGGGTCACACTAAACATGCCAGACCTGTCTGGGCAGGTCTAATTTAAACACCAGCCTTTTAAGAATGGGACTGTCTTTGAATGAGATTTCTTTGTACTTCTGAAGACAGCACACACCCTTTTCCTGCTGCTTGATTAAACAGCACTTGCCCAATGAATAGATCTTGATCAGGAATAGAAAATGCATGGAGCTGTCCTGGGGAAAATGTGCTATATCCTTTCCCAGACTCACCTGTGGGAAGACACGTACAGCTATATTGAACACACAGGCCTTTCAAATCAGTCCTCTCACATATGGACCTCTGCTCTGTCAAGTGTCTGTGCCTTTAAAGTATTTCTCTTATGCATTTGAACATAACAAAGCATTAATGGTAGCGGAAGTGTCTCACAGGAAAGCTGTACTTTCAGATTTGGCTTTGCCTCCGGAGGGCAAGCACAAACCAAGACATGACTGTAGCCTAAGATCCACCATCACAGTCACAGGAGAAGGTCTGAAGTGCACATATCACTACTCTTGCAGAAGTGGATCCTCCCTTGCTAAAAATAACCCTGTCCTTGCTGTGTGAACAGTCATCCTTCGTCTTGTTCCCACTCACCCATAACTGCACACGCCAAAGAGAGCAGCCAGGGAAGTGCTAAGGAGGAGTTGGTTTTCACATGCAAGGTGAATATTAAAAATTCACAGTCCTGTGCTTTAAGGTTCTTTTTTGCTGTTTCAAGCACCTCAGAAATACTGGCTTCTACAAGTGCACTAAATTCACGTGCAGAAAGCATAAAATCCATGGTATAAGTATATTCTCATCAGATTTTTAGAATAACAAAGGGTAACAGGAAACTTAATTCCATCAAAAGTAAGAAACTTTGCTGTCTGCAACACACATCTGGGATTAACTCTGCTCTCTGCTCCAGTTTTCCTGAGTTATCTTGGGCAAATCATCTAACTCCCATGGAAATGAGCATGAGCTGGGATTCTGTCAGGAATCGCAGCTCCCACTAATTTCAAGACTTCGCTGCTTCAACACATTTCAAAATTTCACACCTCAGCTCCATCACTGTAAAATGGAAGAGCATTTCTTTACCTCACATAATACCATGAAGATAAATATATCTGAGGTTTTAAACCACTTGAGTGTTACATACTCTACACGGACAACAGCTAGGTCAGGCTGCCCCCATCTCCAGGGGTGACTCATTTCTAGGAGAAGGTGCTTGCATTCATTTGGAAGGACAACAAGGCATGACTCAATGGATCAAAGCAATTTATCAGCACTCAAATCAGCACCTAATGTTAAATTCTGAACTCCTTTCTGCCAGTTCATTTACATATTAGAGCTTTACATGGATAGTATTAGCTGAAACTAGACCCACTTGACAGGCAGAATGGTTAATTACGTGATTATGAAATTTCTGCAGTGGCGCTGGTAAACATTGTACAAAATGGAAATTATTTTTATAACTACCTTTTTTTTTGTAGTATATTCATTTGGAAGGCCTAAACAGATAATTTTGGGAGGATGGGATGCACTTTTCCACCATCCTCTTTCCATCCAGACACTCAGTTCTAGTGGGTAGAGGACAAAGCTTGACCATGTTAGCGAAAGGATTTTAACTAGTCCTCAAAAATTTATATTCTGCTATATAAACATCTGCCCGCCTCTTGGATGGCAAATAGCGATCATTCTGCAAAAAGAATTCTTTACAGCACTTCAGCTTAGCCCTTGTCTCCTGGTGCTTGGACAAACAGTTTTCAGTTTATGTAAATACATGGTGGATCAAATTTCCATGGCAGCCACACCCAACCAGCCTGAATCACCCAGGGAAACATAAAGAGAGTCACCTTTTATGCATTGCTTTTTTACCAAAGTACACAAGAGTTGCTACGTTACCCTTTGCCCACCAGCAAACAGATCTTTCACTCTGAAAGAATTTTCCTGTGTATCAACCCTCTGCAGAATGCTTAGTAAAGTTTGATCTGGTTCAGAGGAGGAGCAGTGGGGGTGAAACAATGCAAAATGAATGCTCAAAGTGAGCCTTCACTTCTGGACTCCGATGTTGTTGCTCCTCTAAAAAAGAGCCAAGCTCCTATCACCTGCTCTTCCTGCAGCCTCCTTAGTGCAGGACAGGAGGACTAAGCCATCAACCAACACGGGCAAATACAAAGGTCATTGAGAAAAACCTGTATGAACCCCAGGAGCTCGTCTACGTGCACTTGTCAGCTGACTTTAGTTGGGCTTGCTTCTCTGGAAAGATCAATACAAGGCAAGGCCAACTAGACCATCTGTAGTTACACCTCTACAGGGAAAAATTATGGAACAAAAAGCAGCCCTGTGGCCCCTCTCTCCCCATGTTGTGTCTGTCCTGCACTGCGAGGCTCCCAACACCACTTATGGGTACGGCACAGCCCAATACATCCCACGTTTGACCACAGTTCAGCACTATCTGCTTCCCTCCCCTCCAGGAGCCAAGACATCTCTCCTTCTCCCTGTTTTAAGCTGCAGGAAAACTCTTTCCTGAGGCTGATGGCACTGCTGCAGTTCTAGTGGTGCAAGGCTTGGGAGGAGATGCAGATCTGCTGATGCTCTTGAAAAGCCAGAAATCCTTTCTAAAAGCAAACGCTTGCTTTTAGGCTCAAAGCAGAAACAACAGGGAGAAATTACTATTAGATGTTTCTTTTAACATTGTGATGTCTTAAAAAGCCTCTCTTGCAGTTCAAATAATCACTAATTAGCCTCTGTGCACTAAGACTGTCACACTACTACTTGTAGCTACTAACAAGCAAACCCAGACTGAGACCAGTCAGGTGTTCCCCGAGATCACCACTCTCTGGTCGGGTTCATCTGGACCCCTGCCCAGCCATACCCTTAATCCCACCTCCAGCCCAACCTCTGCTTTGCAGCTGCTGCAGGAATTCAAAAGGACTCCGTAAAACAAAGCACCGAGGTCTGAGTTCTCTATGGAAACCCGAATGTAATCCCTGCTACGTCAGCAACTTACCTAAAACTTTCCAGCTATCACACACAAAAACACTTGAAAAGCCAAACCCAGCTATGGGTTTCATTGATGAAACAGAGGGAAATTGGACTCGGGAGAGTTATGCCTACTTAGTGGCCATTAGAAACATGAAATACTTTGTAAGGGTTTGATTTATTGCAGGAGAACAATTCCATTGTTGAGCCAGCTCACTTCATGGCATAGTCTATAGGCTGAAATCTTTTGTTTGTTTAAACTCTTTATAGAAATTCTTACATAGTTTTAAATAGTTGTGGTTAAACAGTTGTAAATACATAAGCATTTCCAACTATGTCACTATCATTTCCATTGCTCTTGTAATGCTTTGGGTGAACTTAACACATGAGTCTAGGTGTTTTATATGAAATAAAATTATGTTGATTTGTCTCAAGACCTCTCTGATTTTTTTTGTTTAATTTTCTTGTTATATTACTCAGATTGATTTTGACTCTGTCACAGTGCTCATGAGCAATGTGGAATATAAAGTGTATTGTGGGGATCATAAATCACTGCAAACTGTATTTTAGTCTTCGTTGAAGGCGCAAGTCCCAACTCTTTCTACATGATTTCTACGAGAGATCTTAGCACTATTATTCTTTGAAACACTGGGATAAGCAGAGAACAGAGTTTCTAAATCTCAATAAACTAAAAAGATCTCTGTGTAGATCTTAACTACAAAGCCATTGGTGATCCATGACTGGATTCACCTGGACTTTGGAGTATGATTTGCAGCTTTTTGGGTAGCAGAAAACTAACCTTCTCTGAGGATCTTTCCTTGCTGAGAAATTGTGAATTAATCAGAGGAAATGTCTAGAAAAGGGAAGGCTGCACCAGGGGGAGAGAAAAGCACAAAGAGAAGGTGGCATGTGCTGGGCAGAGACCTGGGCAAGCACACACTGCTGCTGGGCAGCTCAGGACAGAGGCTGCTGGTGTGGTGCACACTGTGGGAGTTGGCACAGACTGTGAATTAACTGATGTGATACATAAATCCCCAGCAAAACTGATTGCACACACCCAGCTGAAAAATGTAAGTAAACAATAATTCCTGTCCTCTTTATATCTCTTGCTTCAAGCTCAAGCATGCTTTAATCCTTCATTTTATTTGATATCACTTGGCTTATCCAACGTGTATAAAAGGATACGTTCTCCTTCTTAGATTGCCTTCAACTTTCTATGAAACCAGCATTAAGGAGTAGGCCAATATTTATATAACAGATAATACCTAAAAGGGGGCTCTCCCCTGTCTAAATAGGCAGAGAAAATTCCCATTTTAGGCCTTCAGTATAGAAAAAAAGTGATATGCTTAAAGACTGGCTTCAGCCACGTATTTGATATTCCTTGCATGTGTCCCTTGTGTCTGAAAACTGAGGACTATATGCCAAAAGTCATTCACTTTTCAGATGTGACACGTCTAGAAACGCCCCCATCTTTGAACAGAAACAATCAGGAGTATTTCACTCTTGTAGAGCTTTCAAACAGTTGTAAGAAATACAGGGTTATAAAGTCCCGTATATGTCAAACAAGAATAGAGGGACTGACAGGGAACAGAAAGTGGTGGAAAATAGGAAAAGCAGTTAAACAAATGAGCCTGGAGAACTGGGTTCTGTGCCTGACTCCACCTGAGGTGCTCTGTTTGGCCTGTGGCAAGCTACTTATCTTCTCTGTTTCCTTCATGTTTTTATGGAAACTCACAGCTAAAAATTAGGAGCCTGTAGAAATTAGAAACCAGCACTGAGGGTAGGAAAAGCATCTCTGAGTTACAGTTTAGAGTAAAAAGAAGTGGAGAATGGAATGACAGGATTGACATTTAATGAGGGAAGTCTCAGCTCTTGCTCCCAGTGTTTGACATTGCTCCTTTATCGCAAAGTCATCGACAGGAGCCTGTATTGCTTTGCCTCTAAGGGCCTTATTTTATCTTCTCACCTGCTCTTCTTCCGTGACTAGGACTTCTAGTCTCATGAGCTTGCATAATCGTGCTTAATCACAACCAAAGTGTGACACACTGCTGAACTGGCACCTTTGCCTCTCTATCCACTTATCACCGCGTTATCTCAACATGTCCCTAATTTTCTGCTTTTACTTCCTGCAGGCTGAGTGGGGAGAGTGGACTGCATGTGTTTTAAATTATTATCCCTCTAGTTACTCTCTGAATATTGTTATCCTAGGGAACACCGAGCTGCATCGCAAGGTTCATCTCTGATTGCAATCTTTGTTAGCAATAGTGTTATATACATTCAAATAAAACTTACATGTTCAGCTGTAAGAGGCACAGCAGCTGTTTTAAGTACTTTAAGACCTTTAATAAATTCATAGGTCATAAATATTTTCATACCCTAGAATGAATCCATAATATCTGGTTTCTTTCATCACAGCAATGTTATTCAAGTTGCTGAAATAGCCTCAGTTGCTGACTTTTTTCTCCCATCATATAAAACCACAAATACTTGTATACACCCAAAAAATGGTTGCCTATGGAATGGTAGAAGACTTTAGACTTCAACCAGTCTACTTTTAGATATCCCAATGCAAGTGACATTACAAAGATTTCCATTCTAACAGGAGAAGTTCTCTCTGAATTAGTGTGGCACACTCAGTTGGAAAGCTCTGCTGCCTCCTGAGCAGGTGAACAGCAGAAATAACTTTTAAGGTTAAATACTCCTACAAAGGATCCACTACTTAGCTTGACTAATTCCAGGAGGTATTACCCCAACTTCTCACCATCCATTTGGCCAATACTCCTAATCCTGTGATGAGGTAGAACATCTCATAACTTTGCAGTATTTCTGATGGGAGTATTGAAAGGAGGAATCAAGGAAAAAAAAAAGTCCTAACTCATTTTAAAATCACACTTTCTAGGGAAAATTCACATGGTGCAGAACTTTCAAGATCAGAGGACTGCACAAAATGATCCCTGATGCCCCTCATAACCAATCTACACATCTGACAAAACAGATACTGTCTTGTTCTTAAGTGCCTACACTTTAAACACAGCAAGTCCTGACACCACGGGAAAATACAGATGAGAGTTAAAGAACTGTATTATCAGGCATAAAAAGATGTAGCCAAATTGTCTTTCTTCACCCGAACTAAGCCTCCTACACCAAGCTCTGACTTCCCAGAAATGTCTAACTCCTTGTTCTCCTGTTCCCACTGAGTGGTGGAACGCTGATGGCACCAAGTACCAGACATGACAATTAATGAAAAGCCAGAAAGTGCCTTTTTACATGATGCCTAAAGCTGAAATGCTTATCAACACACTGCCTTTTAGATGATCAAAGCCCAGTGTGAGAGGACTCAAACGGGTACCACAATCCTGCATTTCTAGAACTGTATCCAGTGAAAGAAATATACTATTTTTTTTACAAGTGTTAACAGGGATTTGTAAAACCCTGGTGTGCAGGGAGGCATCACAAACCTTGTTTTATAAGTGGGGCCTTTTTTTCATGACTGAATTGCTTCAAGGCCCAGACCTCAAAGCCCCAGATCCCTGTTTGCTCTGAGCATAGTGCAGCTCACCCACCTTTAAGACCTTTCCCATACAGCTTCCTGCCCTTCCTACAGGTGAGATAAAGGTATTTTCTACACAAATTACTTTAAGTATTATATTGACATGGGTTGAAAAGTCTATTCAGTGGGAAGGTCTATGATCCAATATTTAAATTGGACAAGGTATAGGCACAGGCACTGGAAGCACCTTGTGTTCAGAGAGGTTCATCTCCTCAGCAGGGAGAGCAAACAATCTGCTACGAGAGCACTTTATGCTGTCTAACAACGTTTGTGTGTATCTGCATATATATAAAAAACCACTTCATACTGCTGCTGAATGACTTCTTTCTCCCTCCCTGTTTGGATTTGCTCCAAAGCGAGGATTATAACTGCTCTTTGCTAAGCAACAAATATTAACTATTGCTACTTCATCAAAATCCTGCACCAATGCATTTAACCAGTTTATCAGCCAGGAAGATGATATTTTCATATTTACTAGCCTGGAGCTTCACTAAAATTAAGATCAACTGAGTACAGCTATAACAATTATCAATTTTCATTCTTGAATAACAGCTTGAAATTGCCTTCAGGAAAAAGGAGGGTCCTTAACTTTGGATAAAAAAAAAATAAAAATTTAGATATAAAATTAACTACTCTTTCTTCCTCAGGCTAAAGATGTGGTTAAGCTCACTGAAGTTATTCAACAGCTTTACAGGTTGCATCCCTATTTGCTTTAGCTTTTAGGTTGATAAATGAGTAAGTGAAAAAAGGTTGTCAGGGATATTACACTGAGTTACCAGCCTGCACTTTTACCTGTCCTATACTAAATTACTTCCTGCAGCCAGATGAAACTGTACCAAGAGGGGGAAATTTGAAGTGCCTATGAAAAAAAAAAAATCCTTCAAAACTGCCAAGACCAGTGTCACCCACTGGATTTGAATCCAGAGTTCTGTACACTGTTGGTCACAGTGGAAGATCCTCTGTATCAAAGAGGTTTAATATCAATTGAGGAGACAATAGTTTTACCTAAATAATGTGATAAAGGTGTAAATATTATAATATCCATTGCTGAATGCTTTATGATCACAGAAAATTCAAAGGTTCGATCATATGAAATTACTGACAAACTTAGAAGTGGACAAACTGCCTCCTACAAGCTTCTGGGCTCTGTTTCTTTCCATGGGCCTGGCACAAATATCTGGGAGGTCTGGTGGCTCCATCTCTCAGCAAACTTTTAGCTCCACATCTTCCAGTTCCTCAAGCAAACAGATCAGAGCTTTTATGTATTCTTTTTAAGAGAGCTCCCAAAGGCAAAGAAAATTAGCTCTGTAAGCAGTGAAAACAGATTTTTGTGTCAAAACAGAAGAATAAACAAAATAATGGAATTTCCTCCCTCTTCTGTCTACCTATTTTTCTATTGAAAAAGTGCCAGGTGATTTAATTATTTATTTGAATGCAAAACAAGATTTCTTCTGTCATTGGAGAAAACAACACTATTTGTGGGACTTTTTTTTTTTAATTTATTTTGCCCTTTGAAGATTTTCCACTGAACATACTTTACATTGTTTTAATGGATCCTACCAACCACAGTGAAGCAAACACATGCAACCCAGTACTGAAGTAATGTCATTTCTGGATTGCTTAAAGCTGTACAAAGATTAAAGCAGCCCAGCTCTACCTTGCTCAATCTGAGAGATTGCAAACTCCTACTTTAAGGCACGTGTGGTACAGCATTGCATGGGACTGTGTATCCCAGGAAAAGGTCAAAGGGACTGATATCCTGTTGAGCAACATTTTCTATGACTGAGACAAATGCAGCATCAGATCAAAAGGGAGTAGGTTGAGTAAAGGATCAGCCTGCTATCAATTTGAAGACACAAGAAAGACAAAGCAATTCCATCAAGAAAAATTAACCCACATAGATAAGAGGTAGATGGTGAAACTGTTTTAAGATATGTTGATAAAACTACTGCATCAAAGCAGTAGATTGTCTATAAAATTAAATCTCTTAGTGAATTTGGACAGCTTTTTTTTTTCCCCAGTGAAAACATTTCCACAATAAAAAATGTGCCATTTGTAATGTCCAGACCTAAACTTTTTCTTTTTGTAACAGATTTTCTTTACGATTTTTTTTTAATTTGAGTTTTAAATAGTTGAAATTGAACAAATATCAATGTATTTTAATTATGTCAAAATAACTGCTTTCAGGAGTTTTGTTTTTAATTAAGAGCAATTCACATTTTCCACTTTACCCTAATTGGAAAAAAAAAAAGAAAAAAATTAAAAACCAGAAATACCACCTAATTTAATTGGCCTCCATAGCTTTCCACACTGCAGCAGTGCACAGACATTACAAGCAGACATGAGCTTTGCTGTGTCTCGTGGAAGAGAGCATCATTCACCTGTAAAGAACCTACAGGAAAGCAGAAAGCTTTCCCACAGGTTGGGGTGCTCCAAGTCACGAATCTGTGCCCTGAGTTTTCACCTTACTTAGCTGAAAATTGAGAGACACATTTTGGAGGTGGGAGGCGACTGAAAAGCAAAGATTCCATTTCTTTCTGGTGCTAAATTCTGGACACTGACAGCCACCCAAGGAGATGTCTTGACCTCCAAACCTGTTTGTTCATCTTGGCAGCTACACCCCAGCTGGTGCTCAATGGCAGAGAGCAGTTTTCCTCCCCAGAATATGCCAAATGCACTCCCTGCTGATTGAGCTGGGTGAGACTAATTCCACTGTATTGCAGTGGGAGAATGAGCAGCACCTTCAGAAAGGTTATTCTTAAGAGGAGCTGTTAAGCTGCAGCCCAGCAGGGCCTTCTCCCCCTAATCCACTTTATCAGTGGTCCAGGGCAGCAATTACAGCCACTGTCAACAGCTGCTCTGGCACTGTTGGGAGTCACTGGGATTGCAATGAACACACCCCCAACAGCTCTTAAAGAGCTTCTGACCCACTCAGGAATGTTATGGTACACCTGACCTAAGAACAAGAGGTTCAGATACTAAATAATCCATGATTCCTTCCTTTGCTGGGGCAAAATTGGCTTATTCTGCCTAGTGAGAGGTAACATGCACCTATTGATGAATGCCTCCCATCCTCAGTTTTAGTAGGAATCAGTCAACAGAATGTTTAGCTCCAGTGGACACCTTGACCATGGGAGACCAGGGCATAACAACTACAACACAGTCTACAAAGGAGAGCCTTTCCATAAGAGTAATTTTCCAGCAACTTTCAAACATTTATTGTGTCCTCAAGCCTTCTGTGTCTGGAAACACAGACACGCTCAAGCTTTTGTAGGTTAATGTAAACAGTGTATGGAACTGAGCACAGCATTAGGATTCAGGCCCCTCTAGCCAACCTGCAAATGTAGAGGAAGTTCAGGATTACCAGCACATGATTGTGGAGTTGGGGGAGCCAGCCCAGCATTTGACTTTTCCCTCGGTTCGGATTTCCCTGCATATAGAAAGAGTGGGTGGATATGGCAAGACATACAGTACTTATATATCAGCTGATGTCACATCTGAATGCAATTCTAGATTTACTATTACAACTCTTCCTTCATCTAGGCAATAACTACCTGCCTGCTAAAAGGCATCGGATTCTTTTATTGTTAAAATGAAACCGGACCTGGTACCCTGGGGCAACTGATTTCAATCTCCAAGTTCATATGGTTTTTCTTGCTGACAAGACTGGTTTGAAGGAGAGCCAAGACGCCAGAGGCACTTGTCCTTGCTAAGAAGAACCTTGAAAGACGTTATGAGGATTGTTAAGAGAGCACACACACACATGCACACAGTTTTTTCTACAATAAACTGTGGATTATAACTAGTTCCTCCAACAGTACAATGGGATTGGCGTGAGGAGGATCCAGTTCGTGTCCTGTTGTGGAGGAGACAAGAAATTTTGAGTTTGCAGGAAGTCAAAGTGTCTCCCACATTGCTCCTGCAACGTCCCTCAAGCACAAGAGGCACTGACTGATCATCTACTTGTACAAATACCAGACTTCATGTGGTGAAAGGGCTCTTGCACAAAAGCAGTAGCAATTTGGTGCATTTTGCTGGTGTATGGGCCATTGCCTGACCATTTCTTTGAATATCAGGCTTGATGCTTTAGGGACAGAAAGCAAACAGAGGAGTCACCAGTTCTAAAATGACTGAAAAGCTGGAACCTGTGTTATTCAAGAGCTTTAGGCCATTTCAGAGCAGTGGTATTGCACTGTTGGTGTTCCTAGAGCTGTTGACACACACCTGCTCCATTGCCATGTGACACACTATAATAACACAAACACCTAACTCTGCCATGGATTATGCATGATTATAAATTTTCCAGACACCATAATGATCCCGGAGGAGCATCCCACTCGACTCTGCTTTCCCTGCATTCAATGGAACTCTGATCTCTAGGACTCTGCAGTTTTCATACAGAAACTTCATACCATGCTCACCATAAATCAGGCTTTTATTTGAGCTCTGGTTTCTACACAAGTAGGATTACAGTTATTAAAAAAAACAAACATTTTTTTTTTTCTTACTACTCAACTCAGTTGCATTTGCAGCACTTCCTAGGCAGAGGTTTTACTGTGATAGGTTTGTCTGTGCTAAGCGGTTGCTCTGAATAATTGCACCAAACAGTTCCAGTTTTTCTGGACCTGCTGCATTTTTCTACATTTTGCAAACACTTTAGAAAAAAAAAAAAAAGAAGAAAAAGAAAAAGAAAAGCAACGACACTGCTGAAACCCTGAGGCTGCTGGGCAGCTCAAGGAGCCGAGAGCCCACAGCATCTGTGAGTGTGTGGTTGTCTCTGTCCACCCTAAAAGGCTTCACCCCTTCTGCTGAGGCCAAGGACCGTCAGAGATGTGACTTCCCTGGCCACCCAAAGCAGTTACTATGCTTAGCTGAAAGCAATTTCTGCCATGGAATCTGTGGCAGGCAAGAATATTCCTTGGAAGCTTCCATACACATTTGCAGAGCATATTTATTAGTAGTAGTTTTTCCTTTAAAAGAGACTAACATTTTTGATACTGAAGCTTGGATCTACAAGATCTCACTACTTGAAAAAATATTAAATTTGCTATTTAGGAGATATAAAAGAAGTGACCAGATCAAAAGGTAGATCACCCTTACCCCCAGACTTACACCTGGAGAAAAATATTTTACATGATCATTCCACAGATATGGCTTTTGGTTCTTGGTTTGAATTTGTAACTGAGTATATTGAATTTTCCCTGCATTATTAAACCACTGCAAAAAGACTGTTGTTAGCAGTGCACATAACAGACATGGACTGCAGATCAATTCTGACTTCATTTTATTCTCTTTTATTCTAACACTTCCTAGGCAGAAGAAAAAAATTAGGGGCCTTCTAGAAATTCTCTGTAAAAGGTGCAGAGCCCAGGTGTGAGACAACAGATCTATGAACAGCAGGCAACATAGAGACAGGCAAGGGTCACAAGCTTGTTCTACATATCAGGGGGTTTTTTGTGTTTCTGGATCAGGTTAAATATTTTGGTTATATAGCAGACTTAGTTTCTTCAGCAATAGCAAATAACAGCTCTTGTGCCTGATCTTACTAGAATTCATACATATTTGCATTCTATTGTTCATAAACAAGGCCAAAAAAAAAATCAATTTGTTAAATTCGGAGATTTTTCATCAGAGCAAATTCACTGGAAAGTGTCCTCTGATACCTCCAGTTCAAATTTCCATGTTATTTTGTAATTCAATACGGTAGGTACAGAGCCTTGGAATACAATATTCTAAGTTGGAAGGGACCCACGAGGCTCTACAGTCTGTTCAGCCCAGCACGTTGTTCTCTCTCTGGTAACCCCATTTTCATAACAAACTTCCTTAGAGCTCCCAACATCTGAAATATCTGACCACAAGTCAGTGCAAACCAGGGGTTTAGTCCTCCTAACTCACCACAGAGTCTCTTTTCACCTTTCGCTGTAAGAACCTGAGAGGTGGAAATTGCTGCTAAACAATGTGGGATTCCTAGGAAAAGACAATTCCTGTTACCAGAGCATTTTGGATCTGCATGTATGTAAATAGCCTGTTAATAGATAGCAACAGATGGCTCTTAACTTAGCAACAGAATAAATATAGCCTGTTTTATTTGATCTGATCTGAGGTGGTTGATGAAGCCATTTGTTTACAAGTGTATTTTTTAAATAAGATCATCTGCAGCGCCCAGAGCATTGTCTGGGTTCTCTTTTATTACAGTTTGTAAAACTCCAAATAAAAACAGGAGGCAAGCCCATCATTCTTTGGAGCTCTGCCTGTGCAACAGTAGGGTTCTGGGCACATCAGTGAGTATTCAAAATAAAGCAGAAAGAATCAAAATAGCAAATTTTCACAGCTATGAATTTGCACTTGTGCTCAGCCCCACACAAAGATGACACAGTTTGCACATGTTTTTACTGCTGCTATTGGCATAACCCAGGGTAAAGTAACAATAGGCAACTATGAGGATGCACTGGAGACATGCAGTTTGGAGTAGCCTCACACTGTTACACCTTCAAGTACATTAAGGTCATCATACCAAATAAAGTCACAGTATTATATGTGCTGGCAACTGTATTGGTCTTGTTTATTTCTCTCCCCAGAACAGGATTGTAAATTTGTAACAGATCATTTTAAAAGAGGTGGAAGAGCATCAGTAGAAGTCAAAGCTGCTTTTTCACAGTAATACAAAACCACGTGGAATTTATTTACAGTTCTGACCTGTGAATTCCTCCCTCATTTCTCTGATCACTTGCTCTGTTTGAGAGTCATGCAGAAGCAGAGCCTCCCATGTCATGCTGGCCCCACATGCACAGTCACACTTTCCACTAACAACTGTCACTACTACACACTCAAACACTGCCCCAGGGCACTGTATAAGTATTTCACTTCTACCAGGGGCAGCCAGAGCAGACACAGAACAACTTATGTACCCCCCCAATACAAATATGATAAAGACAACACCCACAGCAGTGGGTGGAGCAAGAGGATGGAGAACTCGTCTGGACTGCACCAGCATTTAGATATTGGTATAAATGCTCTCAGAAGATTAAAACAGAGATGAAATACAACCATAGCATAGGCAGACTTGCAAAAATAGTCTTCCTTGCCTACCATGTGCAGCCTTTTAATCAAAGCACTACTAAGAGCAGTACGTGCAGACAGCACAGGCACCCTGCTCACAAACTGCAGAGCTGCAGCTGCCCCGTGCAGTTCTTTGGGGACGGGACTTTGCATGCACTGAACACAGTTGTGCAAACAAATGAAGGATCGACTCACTGCAGCTGGAGGGGACACAGTCACAGCAGCCTCAGACTGAGCAGTTCAGCTCTTTAGGTTTTCTGGCGTCTGGGGCAGGTTTGGCAGCACTGCTCTCCTGAGCAGCCCAGCAAAGCTCCCTCCCAGGCTCTGTGCAGGTGCACTCCAAGCTCAACAAGACCCTTCCTTCCCTTGTCTGTGTGGGTGAGGGCAGGGCAGAAGGAGTGCATCAGCCAGCCCACCTCTGACTGGCATGTCTGGCTTGCTTTTAGTCTAATTTCACATAGAAGCCAGGCAGGGAAATACATGGGGTGTTATGTGTGAGCTCCTTTTACTGCCTCAATGTCATTTGAATCTGCTGCCCAAGTTAAACACTCAGAGAGAAAAACCAAAGCGAAATCTCTTGCTTTAAAATGCACCAAAAATCAACAGGCTGATAAATATTCAGCCACAAGAAAGCAACAGCTAGACCTTTCACTTTCTCCAACACCAAAGCTCATCAGCCACAGGACCCCTGTAAGAGCCAAGCTTTATTAGTGGCATGGAGATACCTGTTTTTAAAAAAGAAAATGAAGTTTCCATCTGGCTCCAGGATTGATTTACAGGAAAACACAAGAAGCAGGAGAATACTGAGCGTTCATGCCACACCTTCTACAGCTTAAAAAAAAAAAAACTAGTAAAAATATTTATGGTCTTCTTAAGACAGTGAAAATTTAATTAAAATTAAGAAGAGGAAATTCATACCCTTCAAGTTCAGCTAGAAGCAGTACAGAAGAGCCCAATCAGCAGCCATGCAACACTAATATGAACTCAAGCCATTCCAAATGTCCTGACCTCAGTGCTGCAAACTCACTCGTGCTCTTCACTGACTCTAAAGGAAGACCAAGCCACGGCTTCAGCCCCTCTCCCACCTACTGCTCTCCTCTTAGTCCAGTTTTGTCAAGTTTGTCCTTCAGAGTAGAGGTCACGGAGCCACCTGTGCCCCATTTCAGCCTCTCTCTTTCCACAGGTAGCACCAGACCCCCCGTGTGCAGCACCCCACGCTCCGCTCCCCGCCGTCCTTGGCGCGGTGACATTGGCAGCTGCATTTCGGGTGCCGGGGGGGACGGACGTCCTCTCCCAGCAAGACAAATTGGAAGTGGCACGCGGGGAATGATTGACACCACATGTAAGTTCTTATTCTGTCAAAGCTCTGCGGTGTTGTTAGTTGTCAAACCCAACCACCCTGCCATTGCTTTGCCACAATCCTACATGATGCCCAGTGTCTACGCCAGGCTTTTCATCTGCTCGCGACGCTCACAAATGCCTTTCTCAGGGTTGTACATGTAGCTCCTGCATAGCCTACGGCCATGCAGGCTTATGAAACTTCGTTTGCTTTGTGGAGGATGCTGCAAAAAAAATATTTTTGCTTGCTGGACTTATAAGGGAGGAAACTCTCTTAAATTAAAGAGGAGTTTTCAATAAATAAATAAAATCTAGGGTAAAACCTGCTCGTGCACTACCAAACTCTGCATTTAATGGGCAGGACTAGGGGGGGAATAAAAAACCACTATAAATCAGATTTTAAATTCTCAGTTCACAGCACTCAGCAAATGCACCTCAAAGTTTAGCCTATACAGGGTCTGCCAGACCAGTTCAGCTGATGATCAAAACAGTCCTGGCTCCTACACAACCCAACCTTGGCCACAGAAAGACAGCCTGCAGTACTGCTCAGTATCCAAATCACTGATGAACTTACTAAATTTTTGTATTCCAGACTATTATAAAATGATGCAAACCAAAAACTTAAAGAAATGACACACATGTATTGGAATATCTTGTCAATAAGCATTTTCCCACTTATCCATTTCTGTACCATGTTGGCAGGAAACTATATCAACAGTTTTAAGCCAGGGAGTTTTAAAATATTCAGAGATTTTTCTAACTCAATGGAAATATGGAGTGTGGCTCTTATTTCAGATGTAAGAATTTGTTCAGGCATTAACATGATGAAAAACTAAAAAAAAAAGACCTCTATCCTTAGCAGAAAATTCAATATATCAGCTACAGAAGGAAAAGAGCAAATAAAGTTCAATAGAGATACAGTTCATTCTTTGGTGTACCTGTATGTTTACAGTTCCCATCATGTCTGTTGTGCTGGGATGCCCCTCCCTGTCCTCACTGAGTGTTCACTTTCAAGGGATTGATAAGTATTGAATTTCTAAGCATTATTCCAGCCATCATTTCATACTGCAGAGCAGACCTTTCCCCAGAGAAGCAAGAAAAATCTTTTTCTACCAAAATAAATGAAAGAAGATAGGTCTTAAATGCTCTCCTCTTGAAAGCTCAGTGCTTCTTTTTTAATTTTTTTTTGTTGTTTCATATTAAAAAAAAGCTGCTCTACGCTTATTTGAGCCCATGGTAACTCAAGAATTTTATTGCAACTTTTCATATTTGTTTAGTTATGATTGATTTTATATAAAGGTAGATTGAGAGAAAGTAAATCCAAGAGCTCCAACTCCCCTTCTCTTTTTTGTAATTTTCTATTAGTTACTAAAAGATCCTGAATATTTCACTTCTAGAAAGACCAGCACCTTTAGACTTCTGTAACCACCTTATTTACTTCCAGACTTCATAGGAAGCTGCAAATCTTGAGCAGGAGAAGGAAAAATAAAAATCAAGGCAACATAAAAACAATTAGACCTGAAAGGGTCAATGGAAAGATTCTCAGTTCGGAAGAGTCGACTGAATCCTCAATTTGTTCTCAGATCTGCAAAGTTGAAAGAAACAGTTTCATAGTCCACCTGCCCTTTGCTTGTGTTTTTTCCTATGAAATTTAGTTTAGGTTGGGGTAGAAGATGGAGAACTGGGCTTTGGAAAGGCAACCTACAGAGATGCCTGTGTCAAGCTTTCCCTGCTGGAATCAAAATGCATATCCAGCAGGCTGCCACTCCAGGGTGACTCCTGTGTGACAGCATGAAGGGAACCAGGCCTGCTCTGTGCCTGCTGCACAGAAAATGTTGTGCAAACACCGAGGATGTCTCCATGCAGGGATTAGCAGGAGGATTGCACAAGTTTAAGGTGTTGTGTTGCTTAGTCTGGGAGAACTCATCAAGATGCAGGACAGGCGGCAGTGGTACTGCCTTGCCTGTATCTCCAAAGTGTGAGGGATGGAGTGATCCCACGGGGTTGTGGCATTTATCCACACCCCACCACAACTGCACCAGCTGCCCTCTGTGCAGCAAAGGAAAACAAACCAACCTGGGACACCACATTTTGTGTTTTGACTGATGGAGCAATTCCTGCAGAATCACACGCCATTTAGCTGATAATAATTCAAAGATCATATAATATGATATTTTAAACCTGAGTAGCATTTTCTGCCTTTTGAGAAGTCAATCACTTCAGATATCTTACTACACACTGACCAACCAGCTCAGGGACTACAAGCAGCTCAAATACAGTCCATGTTTTGCCTTGCAGAAAGGTTGGACTGCTCCTCTGGGCTCAGTTAAATCACCTGCATCTCTGCCTGGTATCACTCACAGGGTACAGCCAAAAATAGGGGTTTCCTTTCCCTCATTTGTTTCCACCAAAACGCTCTGTTGCAAAGGTTCACGTGTATTTTTTTCTTTTTTAAAATTGTAGTAATTCTATTAAGAGGGATCAGAAAAACAAAACAAGTGAATGTGAAAGTCTTATCATTAGCAAAGGATTTAATTAGAAAAACACCTACAAGTCAGGGCAGGAACTACACCTTGCTTTGTATTTGGAACGCAGCTTGTGCCTCCTCAGCCTTACCACAGTGCAAATATTCAGCTATTTGCTGAAAGAGGGAAAAAATATGTTCCCTCATTGCATAATCGGTACTCCTGAAGCTTGGAGATGCTTGAATTAACACATTCTTGAATTTTAAAAAGCTGGAGTGGAGAAATTTCAGCCCACCACCACTTAAGTACTGATATTTTGTCCCCGTGGAACCTCCCTGCTCAGAGCAGACAGGAATCCTCTCCATGCCTGGGAAAGTGGCAAATAAAACATTGGCAAAACAGACTTCAACAAATTTATCTTTACCACACCTTGACAAGATGAGCTGCTCTTTTAATCTTTTGGAGTTTGAGGGTTTTTTCCTCTTGTTGTTTTGGGGGTTTTTTTGGTGGTTTGGGTTTTTCCCTCTGGTAGGTGGAATACAAAGAAAAAGACTAAAATTGTCAAGGATTCTGGATGTGCTGCTGGAAACACCCAAACCCTATTCTACTCAAAAGAGCATTCAGTATTTTTATGGCATATAATTCATCCCCAGACTTCACTCAGAGCCATGGCTATGCAGTAATTCCCAAATGAGAAGTCAAGACCTCAAGCAAGGCAGCCAGAGACACATCTGGGTTAAACCAGAAGGGCAGATACATGGTATGGGAAATTCATCCTAATGGTTCAAACCTGCCAAAATTATGAGCCATGGAATATCTGACCAGAAATTCTTTCCTAGCATTCACAGTGTCATCAAAACCAGCAGATCAACTGGACCAAGAGATGTATGTCTTACAAACTTATCTCCCCAACAGACAAACCAGGTATCACAAATTTAGCTACTGATAAAAATGTGATTTATCATTTGCATTCATCTGACATCAAAAACTGTGGGGCATTACCAGTAACTTTCCAGGCTACGTCCATTGGCAAGTCCTGGTGGGTGATGAGAATTGGTTGGAAATGAAACTTAGAAGTTGAAGTTTTTCCTAACATTAAATGGTCTAAATTATTTGGTGCCACCACGCCCTCTAAAAGTTACAAAGGCATCAACAACTGTTTCACGAGCTCATCCCAGGACCTTTCTGTGCTTCAAGAGATGACTGAGTTTACCCATTTCAGGATCAAAGCAGGTTGTACAAGTCAAAGGCACAAAACTTTGCACCCCTTGCCCCCTCTGAGCACTATCCAGATGGTTTTTATGATACCCAGAACCATGCAAAAGGTAGAGTTTCCATGCAGCTGGTTCATCAGCAATGGCAGACACAATACAATTAAAACTTTATTTTCATGACCCGAGAATTTACTATTCCTAACACCTGCTGGTGCAGCCCCAGTCACTGATCCTCTGGGCTAACAGGCCCTGCATTGCTAAAGAGGGTAGATTCTCTGAAACAAACCTTTTTCCAACTGGGCACTGCCTGCCACTCCCACACACCCCTGTACATGGGGCATCTGGGTTTTAATGGATTATATCATCCCTCTTGGTGTTGTACAAAGTGATGTATTTAAACACCCCTGAGCATGAGTGAGGCTGAAGAAAAAGGGCAAGGGAAGAGCTATTCCCATCTACAGCTCCAGGCATCAAACTTCAGGGACATCAGAGCAACAGTGGCTCCCCAGAAATGCAATTTTAGCAGTTAACCTAGATCCCTGGGGGACAGGACGTGAACAGCCCCACCTGCAAGCAAAATGCTCCAGGTTACCCAGCCTGTGTGAGGCAGGGCAGGAAAACAAATCCCCATTTCCCCATGCTCCCAATTAGCATCTTCCCTGCTGGATGGGCCTTCCCTTACCAAGCTGTTTGCAGGCCATGTTTGCTGAGCAGGGATAGCTTTCAAAAATTACAGCTGGCTGCACTGTTTTAGTCCCTGCACCCCCACCCAGTGTCCTGAAGTAAAGCAAAAACTTGCAGCAGAATTTGTTTGAGCAGAAAAATAATTCTCTCCTTCAACAAGAGTCAGGAGAGATGTAAAAATTTTTTTTTTTTTTGCTTTCCACTGAAAGTATGTTTTTGGGACCAAAAAAAAAAAAAGCAGTATTTTTTTTACTGTAACTCTAAATATCCTTCCTTCAGTTGGGAGAAAATGGTGATGTTTCATAATTCTAAAAACAAAGCAATCCCAAGGAGAATGACAGAAGTTGTAGCTGCACTGTGATATATGGCATCAGTTAGAAACAGAATATACTGAGATCCTTTTTAGTAGTATTTTCAGAAAAATAAATCAGGGCACACACAAGTCTCCTCTGCAGTGCCTGCCTGAGGTTGAAATCAGCGCTCAATCCTTCCTTACCTCTCCAGGCAGCCAAAACCACAACGTGCTGAACACTTAGAGACTCCATCACTGCAGCACAGGTGGGATCAGGCTCCCCCTTCCCAAGAATTTAGCAGTTCCTGTGCTCTCACCAGCAAGTACCATTGAACATCTTTTCCTGCTATCTGTGCATTTATTTTCCCCAGATCCTGACAGGTGAACTACAGGAAGTAGCAACTGCAAGGAAGGAAAAAATAGCTCATTCTCATGTGCCAGGTCAGGATATCTCTCTTCTCTTGGTCTGTTGGATAGCTTCAGGTTAAATTTTTAGACAAACACAACAAACAAACCAATTTTTTTCACCATGCTCCCCTTCATTTGGGAGAATTTTAACAATTTGCTGGTAAATCCAACTCTTAAGAGTTGTAGTGATGACTAATCATCAACAGACATGTAGTCACAGCTGCTCAGATATTTATTTCTTGTCTAAACCCAACTCTGAATACTTAAGCACCTTAATAGAAGTAGAATAATAAATACAGTCCAAATATAGGCAGCAATCCAACAGAGCCATCACAGCTCTCTTAAATCCCCCATCTTTCAACAGTGCTCAGTGCAATAGCTCTCACTATTGTATAGCAGGAATGTAGCAGAAAAGCAGAGTAGGAAGGACTGGCATATTTGCCATATTTACTGCTTTCACCTAGTTCTTTATTTTTTTTTAAACTCAGCACATTCAGGTTTGTCACAGATTCTTTCCCCATGCACAGCAATAACCTCCCTCTGCTCCAACAGACTGGGGCAGAGATAAATCAAACCTGTCTGAGGCTGCTGGACAGGATGGGGAAAGGAAAACTTTACTGATGATTGAGCTTCAGTTTTCATCTAACCTTGAAGAGGAGGAGGATCCCATGGTTTGCATTACTCTGGTTAGGACAGACATTTCCCAGCTAAGACAGAGCTTAGTCAATGTGTTCCCTGTGAGCAAAAGGTCTTGGAACCAAATACTCACCCAGGGAACAGCCAGTAAGGGCATCTGGGCTTCCTATTTCCAAGGGAATTGCAGTAGAGTAAGAAAAAAGTATATATCTGCTGCTAAACAGCTTTGGTTTAATTGGCAGTGTGACTGCTTCATTAATGACCACCCCAAGCATCAAAACTAACTCTTGGCTGTACATTCTGAGATCCCATGAATTACTCCTAGGGAAATGAAAACAAAGATCTATTTTTAAGCCACATTTTGAGGTTTCTTATAGGTTTTTTCCATATACTTAGCTTGATTTTTTCCCTGCAACTACAACATTTATGAACTTAATTTTTTTTCAAAGTTCATGTGATTACAGCTTTACAGAGATTAAAGTCTTCAAAATATTGATCTCCCAGTTAAAAAAAAAAAAATCAAACTAGTTTATGGACTATTGATTTTATCTCATATGGCATCATGTTTTTTTTTCCTTAGGTCAAGCTTGCAAACAACGAGCTCGACAGGAACTAAATTGTAGTTTTTCCTCAATAACAACGTAAGTAGTTATTCAAGTGGCTATTGCTGCTTTGAGTTTTTCTTCACAAGGATAAAATTCATAAAATGCATAGCAGCACTTTAGGAATAATTGTAAACCTTAGGGGACAAAAAGACTTGTACCTGCCACTATACACACACAGAAGATATTTAGCTTTATTTATCGGTTCTGATTTCATTTACAAGTCAGGTATGAACTAAAAATCTGTCTTTTGTATTTTTTCCTCTTTTCAATTTACTTTAATAGACAAAACTCTTCATTCTTGACCTGGCCTTTGTCATAAAGGTTGCTCTTTTCACTCAGACATACAGTGAAGGTAAATCCTGCTCTTGCAGTCCATCAAATAAGTTTCTGTCTCCTCTAACCTGTAATTGAGGTTGTAGCAGATGGTTTTGCATTTTGCAAGACCAAAGGTTGTGCAACTGCAGCAGTTTTATTTAAAGGTAAAGATCTGTCAGTGCACAGAGTAAGGTGGGAGTTCATGGAAGATAAAAAAGAATTTCTCACTTTGAAGGAAGACTCAGAGGAACAGCATTTAAAAGCTCATCTGCCTGTGTCTTCTCCATTCTTACTAGTGCTTTTAGTGGAAATAACAAAACATCCACAGATCCCTGTGTGATTAAGAACTTCCACCTTCTACCATAATATTTGTCAACATCTCTGTTGCCAATGCCACAGGCTTTACTGCACTGAGGTCAGGCAGAAAGGCTGCACAGCCACTCAAGGTGAGGCTGCTCCAACAGTCTCAAAACTTAGCCAGGAGAAGTAACATTTCATGGGTGATGTTCCTGGCTCGTGATGCAGATTCTTTGTGCAGCACCACAGGAGCAGGAGCAGAACACTGGGAGCAAAGCAACAGGAGGGCTCAGCGAGAGACCCTCAAGGAAACACCACTAGTCTGGTACAAAACATGGTCTTTGGGTCACAGAGCTTCAAATCAATGACAACCCTGCTGCTTTCCAGAGGGATCTCAGCTGGCCAGTAGGCTCGAGCCCAGCTTTATTGGGATCGCACCCAACGATTTGTCTGGGGACAGCTTCCTGAACCGGTTACTTGCCAAGGTTCTGTTTGTTTGGTAACAGGGATGGGGAAGAGTCCCTGATGGTCCTGAGAGAGGTTATTTCGGTGCTGCACCTGGGCACATCTTGGAGCAGCTCCTCCATCGCTCACCCAGAGCGATTCTCCCTGGTTTACACAGCTCCCTCCCTCCTTTTAAGCCTGTTAAGTGAGTCCAGCCCCCCAGGCAGAAGGGTGGTACCTTCCAACTTTCTGGCTTGCCATGGTCTGTTTATCAGATCTAATGAAGACATTTATGGGTTGATGGTCTGACAGATGCTCAATTTTCTGACTGGATGAGGAAGTCAAACTGTTATATAAGAAGCCAATAAGTACCATTCATTCCTAAAGCAATAAAACACTGCTGCATTTCCAAGTTAATTGGCACAACAGAGCCAGTTTGCTGCAAGTGCGTTTAAGCAAATTTAATCTTTAGTTAGGGGCTTCTGTAGCACCCTGCACAGTATGAACAGTAATGATTGCTATTACAATGCACTGTTTTCTGTAGCTCTATCCAGGATCAAAACATATTGTTAACACAGCGAAACACTCTTGGAGACATTCACACCTTTCACCATTTGCATATGGGGTGGGGGTTAACACAGAGGTTTGCTGACAAGTTCTGAAGGTTGTTCCTCTCCTTTACCCAGAACACTTGGGTATTCCTAAAAATTCTGAAAGTGGCTGAAGATTTCCTTATTAAAAACCTTATTAGAAGACAGATTCTTTCTCAGCACTAGTTGCCCTAGATGTTTACTAGAGACACCACTTCACCCTCCACCATACATTAAATTCAGGAGTGTTTTGTGCTGAAGCACTAAGGCTTGATGGGGCACGTTTTATGTGTTCATTACAGTGCCTCTGGAGCATTGCAAGGCATGAGACCAAAGGCTATGTCCCATTGGCTGCCTGAGTCATTTATTAATGGCCCCATTAAACACTCCCTCAAGCTTTTGATTGCAGTTATCCAGTTTACTTTCAAAATATTTTTTTTTCCTTTTGACTTAGGATTCCACAGCTGAAGATTTTCCTCAGGGAGTCACAGCAAGGCACCCAGGTTTGGCATCTGAAAAGCCATAAGACCTTGGTGTGGAGGTGCCACAACTCCAGTTTGGGACTGGACCTCCTGCCTTCCATCCCCATAGGCACCAGGCACAAGAGAGGGACAGAAGCTCACCTTGCCTTATGCAATCACAGGATGTGGGTCAGGCAAGTGATAGCTAGGCCACCTTTCTCCTTCCAGGGCTCCAAAACCCCTCCCTACAAAGACCAAGGAATCTCCTTTTCTCATGCTTAGCATCAGCATTCACACACAGCAGAAATAAAGCATCATTATTATTTGCTTTAAGTGAGTGTATAGGAAATGCAGTTCAGAAGTATTTCACTTTTCTTGCTGCCATGAACCAGTTATGCTGGGAGATGCACAGAAACAAGCTCCATGTCGACCTTCAAGGGCCACTTTCCCCTCCAGAGGATTTCCATCCTCTCTGCCAGTGGGTTAATTGCATTCAGCAGACAAGAATTAATAGCAGTACTGAGCTCTGTGCTACCTCAGGAGATAAAACACAACTACTGGGAAGTGACAGAATAAAGGCAAAACTCATAGACCCCTAAATCACTCCCCCATCATTTACCCTGTTGCTGCTGCATTAGGAAATGTCAAACTGCATCTTTAAGAGTAGACCTGTCTCTGCAGCAAGAGCACAGAAAGCTGGCAGTTGAGAAAGCAGAACGGATGACAGTTTTTGGCAGCAGTTTCAGCTGTCTTGTTGGGTTTTTCAGATTAATCAGCCCCTTTGGAACACTGAACAGATCATCAGGACAATCCCTCAATCCAAGATGTTTTGCAGTGGAAAAAAAAAAAAAAAAGAAAAGGAAAGTCATAAACTGGGACAGCAGCACCACAGAGGCAGCTTTCTGAAAGAGGCTTGGTCTTGGTTGAGAAAGGTCCTTATCAAGACTGTCTAAAGCCAATGGCATGTCAGCACTGTCACCCTCTGCATCTGCTCACACATGGTGTGGTTTCTTTCAATGTGATGTTTCAGGAAGTCATGGACTGAAAAAAGCTTCTCTGCCTGCTCCCCAATCTCACCAATTTCAAGCTTTGTTAAATACATCTTGTTTCTGTCAGATGCCAAAAGTATTGACCATTTTCTCTAAAGGAAAATAAAAACAAAAATCTTCCTTCCACAACATCTAAGGCTGTGTGCATATGCTCAACACATTTTGTTTGAAACATTCAGTTTTACTTTATATAGGAGGCAAATAATCAGGAACCTTGTATTCTCTTAGGAATTTATCTGCATCAATAAGTCTCCAGAATCTTAGTTTTCCCTCCATGAATTCTGAATTCAAGACACTTACATGTCTAACTCCCCCCCTTAAAAAAAAAAGAAAATTATTGGTGTTAGATGCTACTTTCCCTGCTTTACATTTTTACTTCTTCAGGCTCTACTGTTGCTGTTTCAAATGATTTCAGCTCTGCTTTCTCCTCAAAAGGCATCTGCATGTCAAACACAGAGCATATATTGCCCTTGGTCTATTCCACACTTCTGCAAGCAGCCTTTTGCACCTGGACAAGTATCCACCAAAGTCATGGATGCACAACAAGGTCTACATCCTATGGATCAGAAAAAGTATATGCAATTCATAATCACATAAGCTATTTATTAGGTCATACAATCAATATTTTTTATTGCCCTGGCTGGCAGGAATGATTCTATAGTGTAAGAGCAGAGTTTATTATATCAGTTTAACCACTTGATAATCTGGTACAGCTCTCTATAGCACCTTGCAGTGCTGGCCCTCAGTATCCGAAATTTAGGGAGAAAGAAAAAAGCTATTTTACCAAGGAGTTTCACCCTTCTTCCATTACACAACAAGCTAACAATTAGTGTTATGCAAGTTTTTGCTCCCCATGAAGTGTGCACTCTTTCAGCTTGCTGAAGGTAGCAGGCACAGAGGAGCCAAAACTGAAATTAGATTAATATATTATGCTCTTGACCTAAAGGCAGAGCTCCCTGCCCTGATCACCACTGCTTTCAACAAGGATCTTGTATCACTGGGAAATTGCTGTAGGTCAGAAGGCAACACTTCACTTTATCCCTGCATCTTTCTGGGGCTTTCACTTCCACATCACACCAACCAAGTGCTTTGAGCGCTGACAGACAGGACTGAGCCAGGACACCTCCAGCAGGCTCTACCCATGCCCTGGCCCTGCTCACCTCTGTCACTGGGGTAAGGGCACTCAGGGCAAATCCCAGCAGCTCTCAAACCACACTGGCATGTGCCTACAGGGCAACTCATCCCCTAAAAACAGATCCCTAAGCACAACTGGATATTCAAGCTCTTACTGGAACAAAGGGTTTATTTCCAGTAGGAATGGGCACAACTGACTTAAGGGCCAGTGTGATGAAGCAGCGCTGCCAAACTGCCTTATGCTCTGTCAGACTTCTTTGGTGTGGCTGTAACTTCATTGCTCCCACCACTTCCATCCACAAGCCCCAGTCCAGGCCCCCATCTGTTCCTACACCAGCACAGCTCTACCATCTCCACCCAAATGATCAGTGTGAGCTTGGCCTGCACGTGGCCCCCCTGCCACAGGGGAGGCTCAGCTCCTGCTTTTGCCCCACGTTTTCTTCTCCATGTCCAGTCACCCACCTGTGGTCTGGCCGTTGCCAGGGAAGGAGGTGGTTCAAACAAGACATGCCAGGGTTGCAAAACACATTACGAGGGAGATGTTCTTATCACAAGCAGTTTTTACAGCCATAGCCCTGAGAAATCCCATCAGAGAAGAAGAGATGACTCAAGCCTCGTACAGACACTTTACACATCCAGACATTCTTGCATATGAGAATTTACTGCATATAAAAAATGACCTCTGACTTTTTGTGCCTCTCCTCTACACTGTCATAAACAAGAATATCATTTCAAGAGATGCTGTCAACTTATATTTAGCCTAGTTTTTTTGTTTTGTTTAAAAATAAAAGCCTTCTGTAAAGCGTAAGATGAACAGAATTAAAAAAACAATTCTTTGAAACAAAACAAAAAAATTGTGCTGTTGCCTTTCAAACCCTTACCCTGTAGCACTGAAAACTTGGAATTGTCCACAAATGAATACGAGACTGACATGATATTTATTATCCAAGCTTAAAATAGCACAGAACAAACAGAATACAAATCATGGCAAGTAAAAATTAATTTAAAAATTCAATTTAATAATCTAACAGTTCAGGGGCAATATGTGGTTTATATTGGCAGTAGCCTTTTAATCTTGCAAATCATATAATTAAGAAAACTTAATTAGCAAAAGCAGTCTTTGAATATTAGAGCTGTGAAAATATCTCCGAAAAAATGGCAAGTATTGGCTTGAACTTTTTGTAAGCCTCAGTTCTGTGTCTGCATGCACTTCTATGAATATAAATAAAAGGTAGGCATAAATAAATAGCAGAAGCATTGAGGAAATTGTGAAGTTAGAGTGTTCACAAAAACCAAAATTGCAAGTGCTTGCACAAGGGCCTGAGGCACAGCCCAGCAATGAGGAGCAGCATGTCCTACTTCTCCATGAAATCTCCCCATCACAGCCGGGCCAGCAAGGAGAACAGACCTCCCCTCTCCTCTCTTCCCACCAGCCCTCTCAAAAAGCATGCAAACAACTCAGCCATGAAGAGAAACTAAATAAAATAAAGACAGCTGCCTGATGCAGAGCTGCACGCGTGTCTGTTTGGAGAGAGCCCTGACTTGTTTCATACACCCAAAGGAGAACAATGAAGGAGGAAAAAAAAAAAGGCTTCTGGCAGTTTTCAGTCTTAGAAACCCAAGTTAACTTCAGACCTGTAGTTGAGTTAAAAGGCACCAACACACCACCGTGTCTCCCTCTCTGGAGGGATGTGCGAGATTCTCACAAGCTGCAAGTCCTCAGAGTTATAACATTTATCTCCAGCCCAGCCAGCTTTTAGAAGTACAAACCCCATTAGACTCACGTTTCCTTTCTCAGCCAGGTGGTCAAGAAGAATCTATGCAACATGAAAACTCCAAAGACTTCAGAGATGAAATGACTTTGCAAATGATACAGGCACCAAAATAACGACATCCACAGGCAATGTTCCCACTATCCTTCCAGCTTTAGGCAAAAGGGAAAAAAAGCCCACCCAAACCAAAACTGTAATTCTGTTGAGTGCCAAAATGTTTGCATCTGTAAAATCCCAGGGAGAAATTTCTCTGCATCAGAAAACCAGAGATCTGTTTCACTCACTACTGGACCACTAATATTGCAGAAAAGTTTGCAGCAAACCATTTCACATGGAGGGTTTGACTATATTTATATATTTTGCAATATTTACTCAAGAGAGGTTTTTATTGTTGCTGTTCTGCTTTGGGACATGTACTGCATTTTCTCTAAATGATTTATCATTGCCTTAATAAAGAATCTTACATTCTTAAATTGATCAGATTGCTTTGTTTCTGGGGGAGAACCCACTGATTTTTATTTGCTTTATGAACAATTTCCAGTACAGGAACAATGTTCAGAACTCAAAGCTGATCCAGATCTTCCCCACCAAGTCCCGGGATCTTCAGTGTTTTAAGTTTCCCTTCTGCACTTCAGGCTGTGTTTTACTTAATTTTCACAGAATAAGGGTCCTCAAAACCCACATGTAATCCAGGGTTTCACCCTGTATCCATTCTTCCCCATCCAAGCTCTTTTTATTCAACACCTTTGGAAGGAAACCAACAGCAACTACAATAAACTGGGGAGGATTTGAAAAAAAAAATAAAAAATAAAAATATTGTTCTTGTTGAATTTTGCTCTTGTAAAACAGAAGTCATTCCAAGTAAAGGTAACAGTGACAGACTTCTGCTGTAAGTCACGCCATTGAGTTATTAATTGCAGCAGAAATCAAGAGTGACTGGTGAGTAGAATTAGATAAATTTACTGCACAAGTCATGTGGAATTTTGTGGTCTCTAACAGTAGTGGGATGTTCCTGCACTGGGGGTTAAGACAGTGCAGAGAAAGCTCAGCTTTGCCACTCACTCAGCCCCCAGGTCCCTTCTCAGCATGGGCACGTGTCAGGGCTTTCCCATAGATCTTAAAACCCTCCTGCACGAGGAGTTATTCTGTTTGTCAAACCTGCCTTATCAACAGGCTCATTTTTTTTTTTAACTCGTTGTCTGAAGTGCTTGGTTGTTGACATCCAGCCTGAAATAGTGACACATTAAAAGGTTTTAATCTCCTATAATTGGGAAAGGCTTCCAAAGAAACAGAGGTGTACAAATAGCACCTCACCATCCTGAATGTGTATTACCCAAACAGATGTCACCAAGTTAATCCCGGTTCTGCAGTTGGAAAGAGGGACAAAGTTGTCTGATTCTCAGACAGACCCTGGTCTAACTCTGCAGACATCTGTGCTAAAAAAGCATCCTGGTATATTAACCTTTTATCCTCTCCAAGTGCACCACATTTTACAAAGCAAACAAACAAAAAAGATCCAGGTAGTTTTTAGCCTTTGCACATACACAAAATGCCCCTGTATTAGCTGAAATATTAATGCCAGATACATGCACCAATCTAGCAAAATTTCATCGTGAATTTATCCTCTCAGCGTGCCAGGGAACACCAAAAAAAAAAAAAAAAGGAGAAACAAAGATCTGGACCTTATTTATACCTATCCGAGGACTCGAGGAAGGAGGTTGACCAACCCAGAAAATTAACATTTGTTTCTGACAGGGATCTATGCAAAGCAACAGGGTTTTAATTTAGGGCTCTTTTCATCAGAATGATAACAGCTGTCATCTACTGTGTGAGTGCAGTAATTACTGAATCTCCTCTGTGCAAAATGAATACCCGATGTTTCATTTACACAACAACATCTCAATCTGCAGCACCAGAGACAGCCAGCGACATTCCCACGGAACGACTCGCCCATATCCCACCTCTAAATTCCTGCAAATTTACAGCCAGCTCCCCCCAAAACCTCAACAGTTATTAAGTTCTTTCCCAAAAAAGACCAGAAGAGTCTGCAACAGCATTTATGACCCTAAAGCTTCAAAATCCAGCCTGATTTATCCTATACTTTCACAAGTTAGCTGAAATAAATCAAGTTCTATTAATAGCATAAATATCTTGTCTCACCTGTAATTTTAACCTCTTGTTTCTAGACTCATCTGCCACACACACACACAGAGGAGATTTTTGTTCCATTTGCTGTTACCACACCAGCACGAGAAAACACAGAGAAAACCACACAAGATGCAGACAACTTGCTTTGTTTTAAACAGAAACATTTGAATATGTTTATCAATTAAATTGTAACTGACCTGAAAACAGAGCTTGGTTATAGATCTAATTTCTCCAAAGTTGAGGAATTTTCTTTTATCTTTTTAAAATATCCAGTTTCTTAATAGAAACGAATTTGGATTTTAAAAGCTAAACAGCCTGATGAGAGAATGCAATTCTTTTGCTTACTAGTGAAACACTCTAACTAGAGTCATTATGGGAATGAAACTAATTAAAAAAAAGTATTTCCATCAAAACATTTGTAATTGCACAGTAGAGATCAGTTTAAAAGTATATGTTTCCTGATCATTAAAACAAGCGAAGTAAAATTATATGTTTTGCAGAACTGCTTGTACCAGCCCGGGCTGTATTATGAGGCAGGGGGCCAAGAACTAAACACTTCCAATCACCAAAAAGTACCAGTAATTCCTGTATAACCTCACACCTTGGAGAGCAAAACGGTTCCAGTGCGTTTTGTTGTTTTTTCATCAATTGGAGAGGATGTGGAAAATAACTTTGGATTAGATAAACGACTTGGAAACCTATTTCAATCAATCATTTCCCCTTTTCTAGCCATGCCCTGAAGATGTTTTGCCAACAACTGGTTTGCATTCAAATGAGTTAAGCACGTATTTCTTTTGCATACCCTGCCATGCAGGAGCATGCTTGGGTCTCACAGAGGTGCCTGTCCCCTCCAAACTGCCTCACACAACCACCTCCCTGCTCAAAACTCCTGTAGCAGCCTCTAATTTTAGGGTTGGACTCATTGTCAGCACAAAAGCAGGGAGGTGGGAGCCTAAATGATCTTGTTTTGATAAAATGTAATGAGTTTCGTGTCAGGCAGCAAATAAATAGGAAGTAGCTAATTTATCTAAATATTTTAAGGCATGTGCTTAAATTCTATCAATTCCAAAGCCTTTTCAGGCAGCTCTTGATGGTCTTGGTTAAGGTACAGCTTGAGTTTCAGAGAAGCAAAAGAATCAGGGCATTCATATCCTTCAGAAATCAAATGAAGCTTTGGATGTACAGAATAAAAAGAGTTTCTATGAAGAACAGCCAAGAGTCAGCCTGAAGGAGATGTTTGAAACAGATGGCAAGAAGCAGGTCTTCTATTTGCAAAATAAAGTCAAGCTGAGTGAGAGCGAGTGAGTGTCAGACATTTTGATTCTTTTCTATATCAACAAAATTCAAGCCTTAATTTTTTCTCTCCTTCAGACAGTATGTTCTCTTAAGTGTTTTGGTTTTTTTCTTTAACCTACAGGTGTATTTCTGGACAAGTTGGCAGGAATATGCCAAAGAACTTCTTCACCATGTTTCATTTAAAGGAAGATGCTTCTGCAGAAGAAAATGCAATCCAGAACAGGGAAATTAAGCTGACATGTTTACTTGGAATAAAGAATGATTTTTCAGTAACTGAAGTTACAACCTTTTACAATGACTTATTCTAACTCATTGTACAAGAGTGCTTACAGCAGTTATTAAAAAAATAAATCATAAAATTAGAACAACAAGGCTGGAAGGGATCTCAAGCAATCTTCCAGCTATTCCCTTTCCCATTCCAAACTGATGTTTGTCTAATTTTTTCCTCAGCTGAAACTCACAATCTATTACAAATGTCCTCTTACTGCTAAAAATGGTTTTCTGATGTGTAGCTTTGTAGCCAAGAAATTGATTCTTATGGATGAATGGATACAGAGAACAAAATCTCTTCCTTCTTTTTGAAGGCTTGTAATGCCATCCTGGCCTTGTCTGCAAGAAAAGCAACCCCAAGTTCAAAGTTTTTTCATAAACTCATTTTCCCTTCCTCTCTAGATACTCTTCACCTGGTCTATCTCTTTCCCACAGTAAAATGCCTAATTCTGGATATAATCTTCCTAGCAGTACCAAGAAGAGTGGAAAATTATCTCTGATTTCTTCTGTATGGTTTAGTCCATTTATAATGTCTAAATTGTTTCTTTTTGTAACAGCATAATATGAGTTCAGGTTCAGCAGGTGCAGGTACAGCCACTGCATCCCTTTTCCAAAATGCAGACACAGACAGGTTTTCCCACTAGGATCCTCCAAAAATAAAATTTGTACTTCAGAGAGCATTGTCTTTAAAAAATGAGCTGAAAATCTGAACGGATGGTGAATATCCTTACTAATAAACATAAAACTCCACATCTGCACTTAGAAGGTGGTTTCCAAGCCCTCTGCAGAGATGCAATTAAGTGGATTTGTGTGTTTTAAATATAGCACATAACTATTAAGATTTTGTTCCTTATTACCTGGTAGTTGCTCACTTTAACTTGAGTAAAACACATGGTCAGAATGCTACTAAGTCATCATCACTGCTCTTCAATGTAAGTCTGCATTTGGGTCTCAAAATTAAAGAATAACACATGTGGGATATTATTTTCTATATTAATTTTACATGTTACAAACAATATCTTTGCTATTACAAAACAGCAATTTAAGCAACTAAACTAATTTTAGATCACCGTCTAGATGCAAACATGCTTCTGAAAGCACACCTTAAACACGAGTCATCCTTCAGTTTGGAGACTCAAAGAACTATTTCATCAGCAAATGGTTTTGTTAGGAGCACCACCGAGTAATTGCAGGGCCTTCACGATGCTGTGCTGTGATATTTGTATCTTGCCATGCAATTTATTGCCCCACCTGGGCAGCCTTTGAGATGGACATCTCAAAAGTAGAACTTTTGTCCTTTCTACACCTGTGTTCAACAGGATCAGTTCTTTCTCGTTCCCTCAAGATGTAAGATTAGGAAGACAGATGGTAAAGGGTGCAGAGTAAGCAAAACAAATCAGCTTGTTTGTCAGCTGGATGCCAGTTTGTCCACTGGCTGTTTTGAAACCCAAGACAAAGGGTGCCCCATGCACTACTGCATTGTCCATGCTCTGCATCTCCAAAGCCTGGAGTTAAGCTTAAACACGAAAGAATTTACTTAAGAGGTCACAAACATTAGCAACAAGTGTTCTGAACAGAGTTACTCCTTCAGTCCTCCAAAACAGGAATTTTCAGTGATGCAGATTCCTGAAGTTTAGCAAATGACACAGCCCTGCTTTGACACCTGTCCTCCCACACTTCCAGTCACAGCACACAAGGGACATTCCCATGTCCTGTTGCCAAATCCACCACTGCCAATGTATCTACAAGCAAAAAAAAATTTCAAAATAAAGCACAGTGTTTGACAGGTTGGCTCATTTGCTTAGGAAATGTCATTTTTCCCATTTGACACACAGCTGAGGAATGATCCCACTTGCAAAGGGAAGGCAATTGCTCAACCGAGCACACACTCCAGCAATTTTTGCATAATTAGCAGAATACATTTAGTCTTAACCTTCTTCTGATGAATTCAGTCACACCTGTTTATGTGAAATCAATTAAGAGACCTTAATCTTCTTAGACAGTTTCCAGCACTCCATCCACAGGTTCGGGCCTGTTTCTCCTATTGCGAAGTTTAAATTATATTAAAAAAGAAACAATTATCCTATAAACATGAAGACCTAAATTATAGCTTAATAATTAAAGCCAGTTACACTTTAAGTCTGCAGCCTTTTGGTGGCTAGGCACATATCAGGGCAGCCCACTTGGCCTCTGTGAGTGGAGGGGTGGCAGAATGACCCCAAAGCAAGGTCAGCAGGAACGTGTCTGTGTGCCTGCCCTGTGCAGGCTGTGCCAGAACACACATTCCTGTGCCTGGATCTGCTCAGGACTTGTGGAGTGATGTAAGGGTAAAGTCTGGCAACAGGGTCATCCAAGGAAAGGAAGCCCAGACTACCTCCCCAGAGCATCCAAAATCCCCCATCTTACAGAAGATTTTTTGGGGGAGGACTTAATTTCACCTCACTTCAGGCATGTCCCTAAAATAGACACTGACAGCAAGTCAGATGAATCATAGTTCAGATGTGCCTGTATTTCTTCACTACAAACAAAGCCTTCACAAGAAGCTCAGGTCAGACATCCAGAGTTTGATGAGACAAATCCCACCATTAGTGAGGATGTACCAACAGCACTGACATCCAGTGGAAGAACAAGGTGCACAAATGCCTGCTCACCTCTGGATTCAGAAGTTACCTGACTAGTTGAAGCTAAAAAAAGAAGAGTGTTACTAGTCTCCATTGGGCATAGTTTGTGGTTTATAGCATGAGGAGTCCTTTTATGCCAAAGGAGAATTTAAATCTCACATCTGTGTTTGTTTCTTGGATCTACTATGCTGGCAAGTGAGTCATCCTAAGAAACCTTAAATTACTTTTCATCATACATCTAACATTATAGAAAGCGTTGAATTAGTGTCCAGAAATAGTTCAAATTGCAGTAGAAGTAAGTAGAAGTCTCAGCACACTCACACGATTATCTAATGGGATATACATGAAAGGATCTTGAAGTACCTTGAAGATTAAACGGAGTCAAACCTCTGTTTAACCTACAGAGCTGCACAAAACTGCATTGAGGTGAAAAAACAATGAAAATCATGGCTTTAACTGAGGAAACCCTGCCATTTAGCATGTGTCACGTGTGAAAACTGACCCACTCCACTAGACCTTGGAAGCTGACATCCTGTTCACTGCAAAGCAGGAGTTTCTCCTGCAGCAGAGTACGTGCTATCTCTCCAGCCATGTTCACTACACTGTTTTTAGAAGGTAGATGAAAGAAAGGAGGAAAAAGAAGAAAAAAATAGAAAGCCCCCATTGCCCCCCCTCCCCTCCAATCCCTAGAAAGGGAAAATATCAAGTAGCAGCTAAAATCTGTTTGAGATCAGCTTTTGTTTTATAAACTTTGGGTTTCGTTCTAATTGTTAGGGAGACACATAATAACTGGCTTTAACATAATTTTCTTTGGACTATCTCCCCAAAGCCACAATTAATGTAAATACCAGTGCCTTGTTAGTAATTTCCTTTCATTGGTAAACGCTGAAATGCAATGATCCGACCACAGATCACAAAGCAAATAAGCTGCAGTGCTGTTCGGGCTACATTGTTATTATGCAGTTTGTACACGGAAGAGTTGATAAGGGAAATGTTTTGTGAACAGAATTTTTGGACTACTTGGAAGAGTTTCATTCCATGAGAAAGGAGTAACTCATGCCCTTCCAAGCAATGCAGATTGCAGCTTCTGGGGACGCTTAGACACAAACCAGCTCGAAAGGGTAAAAGCAGAGTCAGGTCTCAGGAAGTCAAGAGAATCCTGATGTAGGTGTGGGATCAGAGACCAGACTACAGACTTCCTTCTCTGTTCACAAACCTGGAGGGATTTACTCCTACTCATGCATTTTCTTCAGTTGCTTTTGAGGGGCCTCTAGTGATGGACAACACAAACCTGCAGCAGGAGATGACTACCAACCCCTCTGTCTCTCCTCTGTGTGCTAGGAAACCCACAGTGGAGGGAGAAGAGCATCCCCCATGCACAAATCTCAGTCTTTCTAAGTTTTGCTGTCACTGTGTATCTTGTGGTTTAGCATCACTTCCTGGCACACAAAAATCACCAGTATTTTAATGCCCTATTTTCACTTCATAACTGGATATATGTTTAGCAGCCAAAAATAACACATCTCCACTCAAACAAAATACTGAGCATCCAAATAACTGAAGTAGGTTCCAGTGTCCCATCAGCCAAAATCCCTCTTTGCCAAATCACCTCTTCTCTGCAGTCACAGGAAGAGACAGACACAGAGATGCTGCTACCATATGCAACAGTAGAAGATGCTCTCCAGAGAAAAAATTAAAATGTTTGCCTGAAATACAACTGGTGCTCACAGAGCAGAACAAAATCCATGACCAGAGTGCCCTGTTTGGTGCAGCAGGACCATTCACTGAACACACAGCAGGGACAGATTTCCAACATAGTCTTGCCTTCATACAAGTGCAGCCAATGTCACTCTGACCAAGTGAAAATCCTTGGGTTTAACTCAGCATTCTGCAAAGGGAATAGTTCAATCCCTATTCTTCCATGCTGCTCTATGAATTAGCCTCTCAAAAGTGACTACAGAGCTATCACTTACCAGCAGGACAGAGCTGTCATTCTCCCTACAGGGCCTCAGGAGTCTCTTTCCTGGCAGGAGAAGCCGTCAGTAAACAGCTGTAAGGAAGAAGATAGAGGGATAATGAGATTAATCCCTTTGCCTTTCTAAGCAACTTAAGTATCATCCTTCCATATCTGAGCACCTTGCAGTTTAGACTCTGCCTCTCTTCAGGGTGAACATGCAAAATAGGAATGATACCTTGTTTTCAACGAAAAGAAAGGGTATTTGCCAAGAGGAGAAACGATTTGCTTGTGGCAACCCAAGACATTTGGACATGAGGAAATGAGATGCACAGCTGTATTGTAGGCTACAGCTTTCTACCAACTTTCTGGCCTCTCTAGCACTGATCTCTGTATGACTTAACTTACTGTGCTTGTGGAAGGGAAATTTCCTTCCCATATCCCAAAGTGCAGAGCTTGGTGATCCTGCCAACTAATTCAGTCACAACCAGCTCAGGTATCTCTGCTGCATTTACACTCTGGAGTGTAGACATCCCTCACATCTTCTCAGGTCAGAGATTAGGACCTAATCCTTCTGCCACTTTTCCCTGTAGGAACTTCACAGTACTAAGGCTTTGCTCACCTCTACAAGGATGGTTTTGCAAGGCCCAAACTACTTTGCAAGGATTGCAAAACATGTTTGAACTTGTAGTTTCCCCAGTCACAAAGGGTTGGCCAGCCCCTCCCCTGGTCCCACAGCACATTGGCACGAGGGCTGGAAAATAAGTCAAAAAAATCCCCAAACCATCTTGGAAATCAATAGGGTCTCAAAAACGGATGAGATACATGTGGATGCAGATGCATAGATCATGATTTGTCATCTCGTGTATTCTTACACATCCCCTTTCCCCTGTTGTTTTTCCTCTAGGCTGTTTCTACATTCCAACTCCAGCTCCAATTTCTACTCTGGGTTTTCATTATGCTCCTGGTGTAAGAGCCACACATCCCTTTCCATTTCACTCTTGCCATGTAGTCAGAAGTGTCTATAGATGATTCACAAAAGGCTTCCGACCTCCTTGTGGTACATTTCTCAACATTAAGCTCCTCCAGTTCCCTGTTGATCCAAATCACTCTGAATTTTATTACCCTCCTTTGTATTGCCTGACTCCCTGACCCTGTAGTTTATGGTTAGTGCAATCTCTGTGTTTCCATCAGAAGACACGTCTCAGCTAACATCAGATTCGAGCCTATTAGAGCTGCTGATCCAAGAGGAACCCCTAAGAAATCCTAAAGGGTAGAACTGGGGATAGAAAGAGACCAGGAGCAATAAGCTTGTTCCCTAGAAAACACAATCAAAACGATGGATCTTGCCAAAAGTGTCAATTGCTCGATTTTTACTCTTACCAAGCTATAGGGTTTCCTTCTCAGCCTTTAATTACTCAAACCTTACTTAAGGAACGTGGCTCAAACAAACAAACATAAAAAAAAAAAGTTACAACAACGTAGCATGATCTTGACATACAAGATGTCAGAACCATTATAAACCCCTTTATTCCAGAATGATGTCTTTTGTGCTTAGAGGCATGCTTGCTATTCATAGATCTACTGCTCAGCTGTTCCAGTTTTTAGTTCTGCATAAATGCCCACTCATTATGTCCAGAGGGTTTTGCCTGTAGCTTTGTGTTTGTAGCCTTGAGGCAAATGTCTTGATGGCTTAGGGAACTCGTAGGGAATGACCAAATAACATCGGATTTTCCACAGCAACGAAGCCATTATGGGACAGCATTTCTATGTAACAGCACCCTTCAGTGTGCAATCATTATAACTAAGGATTTAACCAGGCTCTGGGGACATAACAAAATCACTTTGAAGCCAAAAATCCACAGTGAAATCTTAGGCATTAGATTTCTGAAATGCTTGAGTCAGGCAGCTTTGTCAGTTACAGTAAAAGCAAGTGAAGGGGAAGGAGTTTTATGCACATCTTAAGAATGAATCCAAGTGTTTGGACCTGTGCATGCAGAGCTGGGAGTGCATTCCTTGCACACAGAGTTTTCTGCAGTTGCATGCAGAGCCACCATAAGCACACACACAAGTCCTAGTTAATATTTTTAAGCACGGAATTTTAGCTATTGCTGAAATTCCCACATTTGAGGAAAATCTGGTTAGACTGTAGGAGACTATAATGAGCCTTTGTAACCCTCATAGCCCAGGGAGGCCAGAGCCTGAAGCCTGGCCCATTTCAGCTGTGATACTCCCCACTGACTGACTAAGAAATTTATCTGGAGGGTTCCTGCTGAATTACACATCTGTGCAGACCAGGTTTACAACAGAGACAGAAAGAAAGTTTGAGATAAAAAGAATTGAGGATTCAGAGCACAAGCTCTGGGTGAACACAGTGCTGCACAAGTGTGATGGGTTAACCTCAGACTACAGACACCCACGCACACCCACCATCTCCTCGACAGGAGAGAAAAGACAAAAAAAAAAAAAAAACTCATGGATCTGGATAAAAATCAAAGATCCCTGACCAGTTCCTGTCACAAGCAAGTCAGACTTCATTTCGGGAAAACTAATTTAATATATTGCCAATTCAAATAGATTTGGATGGTGAGAAACAGACAAAATGAAAACATCATCTCGCTCCCCCCTCTTGCAGCTCCTTTCCTTTTATGCTTTTCCCCTGTTCCAGTTCAAGTCCTGCACAGGCCACAGGAGATCCCTTCTCTAGCATCTTGAGAACCTCCACAGGGATGGCAGAGCTCTTTCTCACACTTTTCCCTTCACTCCCAGGCAGCATTTTACTCTCCTTCTCACATCTTTTTTCATGGGGAGGCCCCCCAGTTTCACTGACAGACCCCACACGGCCAGAAAACACAGTAGAGGAAGTCTGGGTCTCTCCAGTGAGGGATTCTCTCAAATTAGAAGGGAAATTATAGCTAAAAGCCACCAAAACTCCCTCCCTGCTCCCAGGGCTGTGTGTGTAGACCTGAATTAGGAGAGCCCCCTGTGCCATTCCAGCCGCCCTCAGTGCGGGGAGCTGGAAGAGGAGTTCGTGCGGAACGAGCGGCTGTTTTGGTGGGGAGTGTGTGGAAATAATAGAGGGGAGCAATCTGGGTGGAGGAGCCCACACCCCTCAAAGCTGACTCTGGACAGTGTCAACGAGCTCCCTGTTGTGGCACGTGAGAAACTCCACCGGTGCTTCCAGGAGAGGAGGCAGGACACCTGCCTGCTGCACAGATGGCCACTTTCTCCCACGAAGGCAGGGAATAAACCCAACCAAGGACATAGCATGGTTCAGAGAGCACAGTGCCCTGGTTCCACAACCACGGGGAGGGCAAGAACGAGGCAGGAGCTTCTGGGTGGTTCCTTCTAGCCCTTAACACAAAGCACCCAAGCAACCCAGCCTTTCACCCAGCACACATCTCCGAGGATGAGCTGTGCTTTGAGACATCCACAGAGATGCTGAGGGTTGAATAAGGGCTGCATTGATGAGACAGGAAGTTGAAGCATGGATCAGAAATGCATGACTGCATGGAAAAAAAATCAGAGGTGTACCAAGACAAGTGACCCTCTTGTATAATAAGGTGATGTGGTCCAGCCCTGGAATGCAATGGAAAGGGAGCTCCCAGTCACATCCCTCCCCAGTTTGTAACCCTTGCACACAATGGCTATCGTATCTTGACAGGACTCAGAACAACTAACTACAGAGCAGGGATTAATCTGACTGTGCATCTCACCCCAGATACAGCATGACTTTTGCATCTCCAGGAAGGCTGGATTAATAGCAGCAACCAGCAACATCACTGTCACAACAACTTAGCGCTGCCAAAAGAAGTAACAGGAAGAATAACCTCTATATTACAAAATGGTTCAACCCAGCACCATTGCTAGGCAGTGTTTTAGCCCAGCAGTGACTCACCAGAAATGCTCACATGCTCCCTGTGCTGGAAAACACTGTGGAAGTCTCCCCTTGGCAAGTCCTGCAGCAGCCCCACTGTGGCCAGCACAGCCTGGAACAGCAGTTGTGCATTTTACCCTCAGCTTCTTCCCTCCCCAGGGATGCAATTTCCCACCTGCCTGGTGGTTTTGGATTTTAACCCTGATGGAAGAAAGAGGCTGGGCCTCAGGGAGTTTTAGGTACATGTTTTTGAGAAGGTGTGCATTCTTTGACACCTTTCCCTTCTATTGTAAAGGTCAGCTAACACATGCCAGACAGAACATTCTCAGTGATTAAAAGCCCTCAAAAATAGGAGAGAAAAGTTTAATTCTTTGCATTATTTGCCTGTTTCAGGCTATGTAACTTTTCCTGTTTCTTCCTCAGACACAAGGACTTTCTTTCCTTTAAACTGCTAATTGGGATAAGCTGGGAACAACAACTTTTGTTGCCTGAGTACTTGGAACACGGACTTGAAGTTGCCTGCATATGATGGTGTTTCAAACCTCAGAAATAAGTACAGGACACAAGTGTCAACTAAAGAGATTTCCAGCAGCCAGACATCAAATCACCAGCTCCAGGAATGAGCTCTCACACCCAGCAGCAGCAACACAGACAGGTTCGCTTGACTCATTATTGTAATGAAACTCATTAAACTCCCAAGAGAGGATATTCCACAACATCCCAACTCCAGTGCATCATGTAATAACCATTTCCACCTTCCCCAGGGTCACACAGAGTGGCTAAATCAGAAGGGACCTCTGGAGGTCATCTAGCCCAACCTGGATATTCAACCGGTGTCCCCTCAAGCACATTTGTCAGGATTCTGCCCAGATAGCTTTTGAGTATCTCGAGGAAAGAGACTCCACAACCTCCCTGAGCAACCTGTCCCAGTGCTTAGTCACCCTCACAGGAAAGAAGTGCTTCCTTGTGTTCAGGCAGCATCAGTTTCTGCCCACTGTTTCTCACCCTGTTGTTTGGCACTACCAAGAAGGGCCTGGCTGTGAAAAAGACCTTTCAAAGGTGACTGAGAGTGCCCTAGAAAGGGGAGAAGAGATGGAAGGAGAAACCTTTCCTAATGGAAGGTGTGATGACATTCCTAAATACACAGTGATCCAGTCCATATTTAGAGTTCAAGCAACTGCACGTTGGAACCACAGGAAGAGTCAGCTCTTCTTGTGTCATCCTAATAAATGCAGTATAACCACACAGCCCATCCAGGATCTGTGCAGGGACACACTATAAAAGAAGCAGGGATATAAACCCAAGGGAAGAATGGGCAGAAAGAAGCAGAAAGCCATTCAGAGATACAGAATGTTCCAAGTGAGCCATAATAGCACAGACATGGAGCTGCTACTCCTCCATGCAATCCTCTCTTTCAACACATTTATTTCTTTTTTACCCTGTTTTTTAGGTTTGCACTTGGTACAAGGCAGGAGATTTCCCCCTCCCCAACTAGTAATTTCATGAGCCTTATTTCATAAGGGATGTGAAAGGGGAGGGAGGAGGAGAAGAGACATACCAACCAAAAAAAAAAAATAAAAAAAAAGTTAAAAATTTTCAATAGACAAGTCCAATTCCTTTTTATGGCCATGCTGACAAGGTAGATTTCCTGTCCACAGCACTTTTTACCCCCAGGACCACAATGCAGGCCCATTCACGTCCCTTAATCCTACAGCAAGCAGCTCTTTGCCTTTTTAGACATCATTTTGACCTGCGAAGCATTTGGGTATTTCACTGCTATTTATTTCAATAACAGATAGGGGCCCTAAACATGTACCTGATCTAACCATAAATGCTCACTGTGACCAGACTCAAGTTTCACCTCCTGTGTTCAGATCAAACAGTTGCCACTGCCTCTCCCCACACAAAGAGATGAATAAAGCTGTGTCCAGGGGCATAGCCATGGACACCACTGCCAAGTCCTGGGGAAAAGCTGAAGACCACAACTCTGAGAGTCCTGCAGGGAATGGTTGAAACGGGGATCAGTAAACCAAATCCTGCTAAAACAAAGCCTCTCAGGAAACCCAATGCTGCCCCTCATTCAAGTCTCTTCATCACCTACAAGCACAGGGCTGTGCTGAAAGCAGTTTGGTTGGGTCAGAGGGAGCTGGGCACCTGCCCTACACAGCCCAGGAGTCCCACATGCCCCCAAGTTTCATCCTTTCAGATGACTCAGTCTCCAAGGCCACACTTACATCCAGCCAGCAGGGACATTTTTTTGCCTTCTCTCGTCCCCAAAGTGGCATTTTTATTTTATTTCCTGATGCAACAGCTGTAGCTAATGAGTTCCATGGCCATAGCTACACTCTGGGATATTTATCAGACTTTCACAAGCACCAGCCAGCATTTCCTAATGCATCGCGGCAGAGAAAACATCCAAGCTTTGCACTTTCCTGGAATTTTTTTGCCTCACCTCCACATATTTTTCCACTAAAAAACTTGTGCAGGAGTAGCCCCTGTGGGAAACAGTCAGCCCAGCACAGGAAACACGTGCAGCTGAGCAACAAATCATCATCAGATTGATCAGTATGATGGCTCTTGTAACTATATCCAGTGGCTCCCAGAGAGCCAGCGCTGGCCAAGTGTGCACATAAGGTGCATTTCTGGAGATCACAGGCCACAGACTGACCTTTGCATTAGTCACCCACTGTAATTAAGCAAAGTGAGAACGCCTTAGTTTGGTGACTCCACAGGCTTTGGCAACAAAAGCTGGAGAAGGAGGGTTTTCTCCTATGTGCAGCATCCAACAGGTTTGGAGAAACAACTCCTTTAAAAGGGATGAGTTCCTCATCACTGGTCCAAAATTCTGTTTATGGTCCTACCTCTGGGATGTTGTTTTCCCCAAATCCTCTATAACAGATTCCCAAATTAGACAGTTACCCTTGAAATAATTTCTGACCAATTACTGATGCTGTCATTCTGAAAACCACAGGTTTCTGGCATCTTTTTTTTTTTTAAACTCTTTCACCTATTTTCTTCTCTTTTATGCAAAAAGTTTCTTCAGTTTTCATCTTGTACAACACATTATGCAAAGGTGTGGGGTTTATGTAAGAGGATGGCCCGAGGCCATATCACCCCTGGCCCCGGCTGTGATCTCGTTCCATCTCCCAGCCCGAGCAGGCTGGGACCTGCTGTGCTGGCTGGGAGACCTCTGGAGCGATCCAGGTGCTGCCGGAGCCGGGCGGTGCTTCAGTCACTGCCCCCGTCACTGTGAGTCGGCACCGAGCACGACCCACCCGAGGGACAGCCCAGGACCACAGGGAGAGCCCGAGATCCCCCGCACAGACACTTCGGAGCATCCCCGCATCCAGCCCTGCCTTCACGGAGGGCAGAGCCCTTCCAAGGTGGAAGCCTCGAGGTTTTCGACAAAGGGGCAAAGTCCTGACCGACACACAGCGCTGTTTGGCTTGCGCTTGTGATTGGCTTGGCTTGCTGATTGTGGTGGGGTTTTTTCCTATCTTTCTTTCCCCTCAGATCTTGAACTACCCGAAGCAAATGAATACAAAAGAAATCCCGTAATTGATTTAACACATTTTTCTCACCTTTTTAGCTCGCACCCAAAGACTCTCATCTTTACCTCTCTGATACAAGTCACTGTCCCCACCCTTGCCAAGGATTGATTTTAGCTACACTTACGTTGCTTTTTAACAGCACGATTACACAAATCCTGAAGAGGAGCAGACAGAAATAATTTTTACTTCCAATATTAACATAGATCACTGAATCCTTCCCCCAGCTTAACAGTTTTTCTGGAGAGAATCCCTAAAAACACTCTACGGGAAAATTAACAGTAGTGTCTCACAACAGCCTTACCAGGATCTAATCAACACTTATCTTCCACCAGACAAAGCCACTAAGTACAGGCATTTGTTTGCCAGACGGAATTCCGCGCTAGTACTTGAAACTCACTCCCAAGGGGAGATTCGGCTCATACAGAAACATGCATAGTTCTTCTCCTCCTGTAAGTCTTCACAACGACCTCATACACATGCAGATGTGCCCTGTCTACACTCTGTTATCGGACCTTACCTTTGCCGAAATGATGGTGCTGATAAATCCTAATGGAGGAGCAACAACCCAGCAAGCCTCAGAAAGGCGTGTTTCAGGCTTATATCTGCTGCTCTGCTGAAGTCAATCAGCCCAAATTCCAGCTGATCCCACTTGCTTGCTCAGGTGACGTCATACACTAATTCCTAAACGCTTTAACCTGGGCTTCCAGAAACTGGTGAGATCTGGAAAACGGGAGCCTCTGCAGAAAGGCCAAAATGGTAGCTCTAAGTGATGCCTCTGTCCACATTACACCTTTGTCTGAGTCACATTAACTGGTTACAGCCCAGTTAAAAGCTGTAAGTTTGTTCCTTAATATAATAAGACCTCGAGTGTGAAAGGGTTTTTTCCTCTTAGGAGGGCAGGACCAGAACCCACCTGCACTGATGTTTTCTATGCTGTCCCCACAGGTGTTTCTTGTTAAGGTTGTAAAGAACCAGAGCCTCATCCAATGTGCTTCTGGTTTAGAAAATACCCAGTATTTTGCTTGAATGCCAAGGGTTACTTGGCATTAGGTCTCCCCTTGATGAGAAGTTTGGTGGTCATTGGTTTCTTAGGAATTCAAGGATAGATGTCCAAGCACTGAGCAGTGGCTTTTGGCAGTTTAGGACCTGCCCCAGACGTCACTGACATGTTGGCCATCTGGCTTCCTCTGCACCTATGAAAACACAGTTTCCTGGCTTCTCCAGCTCTGAACATCCTCCAGCTTCTCTCATGTTTTCTCTGGATTTCACCACACCTTAACCTTAAATATAGAGCACCGTTTTGGGGTAATTAGAGATTCTTAATTAATTAGAGTTATGGATTTAAGGATTCAAAGCTTGACAAATGAGCTCAGGTAAATTTTCTGCAAGAGTTGGAGAAAATTACTGGTCCCAGGTACCTGCCCTACCTTTCTGCTGGAGGTTAATTACTGTTTCCCTTGCAGAGCCAAAAATACATGTGCCTCCATCCCAACAGCTTCAGCTCCCAGTCCAGGGTCGAGCTCCCAGTCCAGCATCCAGCTCAGCTCCAGCATCATCCAGCTGCCAGGTTCCAGCATCATCAGCACCAGCACATCCAGCACGGGCTGTGCTCTGTCTTGGTCCTCCAGCAGACATGGCAGAGGACAACCTCAGACCTGCAGTTTCTTTCCTTAGCCCCTCACGGCTTTTTCAGGTCTGTGGCCCTCCATAAGGCAACATAAAGGGTACCTTACAAAGGCAAATTAATGCATTTCACTCAGAACTTACACTATTCATGTAGTTTGGGGGTGTGGGGGGGATTCTTTCTGTATAGAGTTGATGTGATGCAAAGGGGGAATGACAGGATGAAGACCTGGCAGAAGTGTTTTCTGCTCCCAGGCTGGCACCATCCTACCAGAGGGCTGAAATGAAGCATTTTCCCTTTTCTCTGCTTTAACATCCATGTTTTTAGCAAGGGAGCTGGCAGAATTTTAGACTACTGAAGAACTCTTTCAATTAATTAGAAATAATTATTTTATTGCAATGATCAGCTAAAGAACACTACCTTTCCAACCCCTACTCTAAACTGCTGCTTTCCCCTTGATGCTACTTGACTTGAAAATATAAACTCTGAAGCTCATCAAAAAGATTCATTCTGTTATTTGGTTCGTTGTCCATCTCTGAACTTTCTGCTGCATTCATGAACAAGTGTCATGGCAGAGAGCAAGTGTCTGTGTTATCACATGGTTTTAATGTTAAATTATGGGTAACACTGTAGATCGCATGGAATATTTAGGGAATGTGTCATGGAATAGTAGTAGCCTGTGAGCAAGGCCTTCACAAGAACCAGTTAAAAAGGCCTGTTTAGCCAAAAGAGAGGGGAAAATGGAATATTTGTGGCCAGCCCTTACACAACAATGGTACATGGAAACCAGCTGGAACATCCTCGTAAGACATGAGAACAGCCAGTGAACGCAAAGGGGCATCTGAAACTGGAGAAAGCTCATTTATATAACCCTGTGAAAGTGAAAATGGGAGAGGGAGAAGGCAGCAAATGATACAGAACAGAACCTAACAATTTGCCAAAAATATGGTTCCAGTGTAGGCCCTGTGTCATTTTGGCAGAGGTGTCACCCATGCGGTCCCACGGATCATGGGATGTTAGGAAACAGGCAGCAGGAATAGCCTGGCACCATGGAAATGTCCTGACAGACTGTAACTGGTTTGGATAACACAGATTCCACGGTATCTCTGGCTGTGGCCAGGGTTTGGGAACAAATTCCCACGTGCATGGTCTGTATGCATTTCCTGTGTCTCACCACCAGACCTTGGGTCACAATCCCAAGGGGACTCCGGAGTGCTCAGCAAAACTGGCTCCAGGTTCCAGTCAAATATCCATGAACATGTTCTACTTCACAGATTTCTTTTAGTGAGAAGGAAGCATCTTTGTCCCTAACCTCATGTTGTTTTGGTGAGTAACAGTTTGGGGACAGAGTCTTAAAAGCACCCTATGTTTTTTTCTAAGTAAAATAAAATAACATGAAATAATCCAGCCGTTATTGCAAAACATGCCCCAGAAGGCAGGCCAGGCCATTGTCATGACCAAGGCTCTATACTATTAGGCCAAAATAGCTGTAAGGATGTACATAAAACATTGCATGCAGGAAAAAAAAACAGAGGAGAAAGGGCTGCAACAACTAAGCACAGCCAGCTATCACAGCAAGCCAAGCCCATTTCGAGATACATTCATTCATGTTGCACAAGTCCGAGGGAACAGGCAGGGCTGCAGCCAAGGGTTGGGGTGAAACAAATCATAACCACTGAAATAAGTGATGGACAAAGAAGAACTGGAGTCAAAAATTAATTTAGCTGGAATCATTTACTAGGGACAGAATTCTTTTTTTTTTTCTAGTTTTATTTTAGTAGTTTTGCATCATTATTTCTCTCTGAAGCTGTGAACACTACAAAAGAATTTCTTTTTAAACTGAGAGCAACAGTGCCATGAAGTCACATGGTTTCATGAGCTGGAGTGTTGAGTAGTCCTCAGGTTTGCAGTTAATAATCTGTGGGAGTCAGGCCATTTCTCAGGTGATGGGGTTGCAAAGGCCATGCCCTCACCTGCTGCAGGTGGAAGGAAGCAGCACCACTGCCTGCCATGGCTCCAGCACTGCCTGGAAGACCCTAAAATCCTGATACCCAACTGCTGCTGATGGCCAAGCAAGAGAGGGTTGAAATATTTTCTTATTCCACAAGCCATTTTTATACTGAGTAACATGAATTCAGCTATTTTGTGGGTATGTATCAAATTAACAGTTTTGCAGAAGGGCAATACATAAAAGGCTCAATTTCAGATTTTTTTACTTTTAAACTAATAGTTTGAAGTCATTTTTCTTTATACAGTGACCAAACCCATTCTTTTTCTGGGAGAATGGCAAGGCAAAAGATTGGACAGTCATTTGAATAGTCCATTTTCAAAGGAAATAAAAAAATGGAACTTCAGAAGAGTCTTACATTAGAACTTATTTTTCTTCTAGCCAGCTAAAAGGACTAGTCTCTATAAAAGCAGTAAAATCCATGAAATTCTGAGGACCAGGAAGAAGCAAACAAATGCCTTCCTGTGTTTCAGGTAACTCTGTTCCTTTTGGAATCCCCAAGAAGTTATTAACCTATTAACATATTCCTTAAGATTATTAATATCACGTGAGACAAGTTCAGATCAGTTTAACTGTTCTTTTCAGTGAATGGAGCAGAAGACATTGTTCTTGTTTCATGTTCCTGGCACAGCTTAGGAGGTAGTTGAGCCTCAAAATAATGTACCAGCTAAAATATACAGTAGGGAAAAGCATTAAGGTAATGGAAACTCAACATTTCTAATGTTCCAAACACATGAATAGAACCCGAGTCAGTACATTAGACAATTGACTGGCTTTGCTTGAATGCACGCAGGAATAAATGGAAACATCCTTATTTCCTATCCCAAGGGGCAATTATTTCACAGCCTGGGTTTGTGCATTAATAAAAAGCAAGATTCCATTGTCTGGTAGCTAAAATATCCTCCTATATATGCTGTATAAGCAGTCCAGCAGCAGAAACAGGAAAAAAGAACAGAAATCTAGCATTGCATTCTCTAAACAAGCTCTTCCCATACCCAACATTTTTCTGTGTATATATATATATACATATATATATAAAATCCATAAAAATACATGATCACAATGGTATAGTTTGTATATTTTAGAAGTTAATCATCTTGTGTCCTGGCTGCTCTTGAGCCTACAGATGGTCCAAAATGCTCATTTCTGAAATGCTACAATGAGTCTAACAAATGCAAAGGCTGGAATTTCACACCTCTAGGAGAAAAGGGGACTGGACTGCAACTCAGAAAAACAGCTTTCTGCCAGCTCACCACTGATACAGTCACTCATTTCTTTGAGCTTCCCTTTCCTTTCTTCTCCCTGCACACCGTCAGTGTTTTGTCTTTATCCTTTAAAGGAAAAAGGAGGACAGAAAAATAATTTATAAACGAAGCATTCAGATATTGTGCATATTTTCTTTTCTCCACATCTGTGGAAGAAACACTGCCATGATGTGAACCCAATTCTCACTCCCTGTTACAGCCCAGTGTCCCCATTCCTGTTTGCCCAAGCCACTGAACCTCAAGGGTGGATGAGGTGTGGAAGTGCCAAGGACACACTAAAGCCCAGATTGATGTTCCTTTTCCAGAAAGCACTGAAAGAAAAAGCTCAGTTTCTCTTCAGGGAGGTTTTATTTGGCAATTTTGCATCTGAGACACCAAAAGCCCCAGCTCCTGCCTCACCACTAAGGCACAAAGCACTTTGGGGACTTTCTGCAAAATGGAAACTTTCTCAAATCAGTAAAACTGGGCCAAAACCAGATGGGAGACCTATCAGATTTCACACCCCAGGTTTTTGCAAATATTTGTCATTAGAGACAGATTATTCTAATAAAGTCAGATTCACTGGGAGACAAAGCTGGTAGGATTGATTTTTATTAAGAAGCCTTGCAGTTTGCGTTTAAGCTGCCTATTTAAGCAGCCAGCAGGCAGGATAATGACATCTGAGGAAGGGAAAAAAAAAAAAAAAAAGATTCTTGGAGATACAGAATGTGTTTAATTGAAACCATTAGTTTTACTGGCAAACAGCTTCATATTTCTGTTCTGTTAATCCGAACAAAGTGCTGCGATTATGACTCCATACATAATGTCCTCTAGTGCTACTCGCCCCACATTCCCCAAGTATAGAAAGAAAACAGAACTGTTTTCAGTTAACAAAACATTCCATGCTTCTATCCAGAATACTTTTATTATATGGTTATCATATACATCAGAATTATATTGGGAACATTTACAAATATGTAAAGATAGTTCAGAACCTCCATTATTCACATACACACTAACTCACACACTCGTTTTCCATGTCTAGTCAGTTATCAGGTGAATGATGCACAAAATTATTGCTTTGTGAACATACACCTCAGATTAAATCTAATCTTCAGTGGCAAGAATTGAGATTAAAAAAAAAAAAAAAAAGTCTTAAATACCCTGTATGACATACCTGTGCATAAACCTAAAGATATGTTTATCTTACCCATTACCTTTGAAATACTTACCAAAATTAAAATTTGAAACCCATTTATAAAAAAAAAAGTATTAAAAAGTTCACCATTATTTACAAATCCGATTAAATTACACATAAATAAATATTTACATTCAACACACTGCTTCCCTTAATACACATAAAGCCTCCCTGGAAATATTTTTTGGCCTTAATAGGCAAAAAAATGTAAAAAAAAACCCAAAAAAGGTATGTGCCTATTCTTTCAAGTTTCCCCCCCAATTTAAAATACAAGACAATATAAATATGTGAATAAAGCTGCAATATCCTTAGACGCAGAAAGTGAATTTTCTAAAAGCATTTCATTTTGAACTATTCCTCGTTAAAAAAATACCAAGATAATATTAACTGCAGCCAACATGACGGCAGTTTTTAAAAGCCTGAATATTTCCATAAAAAATAAGCATGTCAAATGCCATCAGATAACTTCTAAGTCTAGCAGGATTTTAGTACTCTCTCATGGTAATCTGAAAACAATGAAAAAGAAAAAAAAATCCCCAACAAAATAAAACAGAATTAAAAAAAAAAAAAAAGCCCCCCACAGAATAATCTTACTATTTTCAGGTGTTTATAAAAAAAATTTTAATGTACATAAATCTATATACCATTGTTTAATACTGCTTTATTGTTACTGTTGCATTTAGAGAGAATAAAACCCTGAAATTGTATCAGATAACAAACAGGCTTTCACTCTAAAATCTGTATCTTAAAAACTGTACATGAAGCTGGTCACCACTAGATACTTAGATGTGGAGAAGAAATCTAAATATATCTCTCTGTGTATTTCCATCAACCCCCCCCCCCCCCCCCTTTATAGCACCACTTTTACAGCAAAGGATTCAATACATTGTACCAAGTACTTATCTTCAGGTAATTGCTTCCACAGAAAAGGGATACTGCAGCTTTTAGAAAGACTTGTCTCACGGATGGATCCAAGAGGAGTGAAGGTCCTGAATGATATTGATATTTTTCCCCTTTTTCCCCTCCTTTCTTTAAAAAAAAAAAAAAAAAAAAAATAAAAAGACAAAACCAAAAGAAAAAACAAAACCACCAAATCTCTATGTTCCCCCTGGCAAGAAGATCCCAGTCTGTGTTTAGGAGGAAGAGTAAAGTCTGGTTTTCCTTTCACTTCCTGTGCTTATCCATTTTATCCATGGTTTTGTTGGTTTCTGCAGGGCTCTGGTCGCCAGCGTTCATGTATGATTTGTCTGCTATTTTTAATGCTTCATTTAGGTAGTTCTGGACGGATGTCATGGCAGCACAGATGGCAGCACTCCCAAAGCCATGTGTGATCAGGCTAAAATGAGTCAAACAGCCCTGGATGCCAGGGTCCAAGATGGGACTGGGTCTTGTGTTTCCAAGAGGAGTTCTGTCCTGAGTGAGGAGGTCTGTGAATTCCTTACAGATCTGCCTGCAAGACACAAAGGGATCACACTTTTACACCACGGTGGGAATTTATGCAAAAGCAAATAAATAAATAAAAATAACAGAGGAGTCTATATCAAATATTTGGCAGCTATCTGGGAATTCGAGAAATTCAGTACTGCCTGAGCAGTGTCCAAAAGTAAAGCCTGTTTATTAGCACCACTTTCTGATGAACCTTCTGTTATATCTACATCATCAAAACAACTCTGCAAAATAATCTCCCCACCTCTGGTGCCTGGCTGGCTCTGCATCATTTGCTCCAGATTTTAAGGGGGGAGTGGGAATTCAGTGCTAGTTTCTATGAGAACCTTCACAGCTGCAGTTTAGTGATTTAGAGAGACTCAAGCAGCTGAACAGGAGATTCAATTTAGTTGTGTATATTCTATGTATATGCCCCCTTCCAGAGAGACTGAGGCCCTGCTCCTGCAAACACTAACACATATGCCTGGTAAAACATGAGTGGTTAATAATGCTCCAGCATATGTTGTTTGCTGCTTGCAAATCTGTCCCCTCGAAGGGATTTCACAGGAGCTGAGCAGTCTTAACAGAATCATCACTTTTATCAGAATTTCTCAATCACAAACATCCTCCAGAAGATTATTATTGGTGCCAATCACAGTACCAATAAAGAGCAGAAAGAGCAGCGCTCAGGAAAAATTATCATCATGTTCAAACTATAAGAAAGAGAGACTAGATTTCTAAATTTATAAGAGATAGAGATCTTTTACAGGAATATTTCTCAGGAAGGTTGGATAAATTCAGCAACAGGAATGTGTTTTGCATGCCTGATCTGAGCCTAAAGTTAGGGCTACACTGCTCTGCAATTTAAGCAAACTTTTCTCATATCCTCTGCAGAGCAAGGGTGCTGTCATACACAGGGAATTACATTGAGCCCAAACCAGAAAACATCTCAGATCAGAACAAATCATGAACTGAAGCTCTGTTAGACCTCAGCCTGGGAAAGGAAGCAGGGAGAAGGGGACAGCAAGCACACCAGCCACCAGTTTAAGATTAGCTTAACACAGATATTTCCTACCAGAGACCTGTTCAGGACGTGGTGTATTTACAGGTACAAAGTGTCTGCAGAACAGCCATAACTAAGCTGCTCTTGTTGACCCCGCCTTCCCTCTTTGTCAAGGTTTGTAATAGGAATTTCGTTTTAAGCACAGGGACTTTCCACACCTACCAAAGGATGGCTTCCAGTGAACTATAAAAATCCTCAGCCATATTAGGGAAAAAGGGACTATCCAGTTCTTGACTCCCAGTGTCCCAGGAGGAAAGCTGTGTGCTGCTACTGCCAAAGGCAGTCAGGAGGACACAGGGGCTGAGCTTCCCTGGCGCCCAGCACGCCCACCAGTAACTCTGCTTAGAGACACTGCACAAACAGAGATGGGGGAACCATCTCCTGCTCCCAGTCCCAACACTGGTTCACATTCCCAGGCCATACCTGCTTTCCAGATCCTCAACCCTGTCAGACCCAGGGACATCTCTCCTTAGAGGTATAGTTGTCTGGGTATAGGACATTTTCCTGATGTTTTTACTACAGCTTAAAGCAGTTTGGACCAGTTCTGTTCTTTTTCTTTTGAGTTATCCTACAGGATTGTTCCTATTATTATTGGTTCGGACTAAAATAACTGCTGCCATAATTGAATTCAAACCAAAACCAAATAAAAAGAATTGCTTCATCTTCTCAATTAAAATTATACATGAAAACGTACCAAGCTGTCCCGCAGTCACAGATACTCATGGGCAGACAAAAGCATGTTTAAAAGGGAGAGGAAAAAAAAAATAAAATCGAAGCTGAAAACTTACTTTGCAGCAAGAAGCATATTCTTTCTGTTTGCCATTTCATTGCGGCCCATGTGTGGTCTGGTCAAATATTCAGCCACTGCTTTGGAAGGAAACTCTGTCTCACAAACATAACCAAAGTCACGAGCAAGATGTACAGCTTCACCTGGTGTGGGTAAAAGAGTGCTTGTTAAATGGTGTAACATCCATTCATCAGAAGAAAATCAGAGAAATTAAGGGAAAAAAAATGCTGTGAATTTTTTAAGTGTATTCTTGTTTTAGAAAAGGACACTACGTTACTACTGTATCACTCATTACCATTTTCTAATGGATAGATCAGTGTTTCTTTCTTTAAGTTTGCATCAAGAAAAAGAAAAATACATGGTACCTGCTATAAAAGAAAATTATCTTACTTTTATATGTAAGAAAAACTCCTGTCTCCCTCCAGAATAACTGCACAGCAAAGAACAGAATTCAGTTGATATCAAACTATCCACTGATATTTAAGAGTATCTGGTAACTAAATTCTACTTGTCCAATAAAAATTTTCAGTTTGTTTTCTACTTTTTGTAAGCATATTCATATAGAAAATAAAATTGCAAGGTGTATAACTAGGCCACTTCTTTTTTTTCATTAAAGCAATTTGACCAGACTTACAAAAAGTGGATTGATGTGGTCAGTGTATTATCTGCAAGGTACCTGTGTGCATGTGCACACACATCAGCTCTCTGAAACCCAGCTTCCAAGGAAAAGGTCTTAAATGGAAGTTGCTGTTTCATTTGAGCTGATGTAGAAGTGAATTAGCAGTATTGTTAGATCATTCCTCACTTTTCATTTCAGTTGCTGCTTCTGTTCCTATTAAATTGTGCCGCTACCGGGAGCTGCTTCAAACAGAAACACCAAACAAAAACCACACACATACATACATATATATACACCCTTCAAGTCAGTTTAACTGACAGAGGGGCCACAGAACATGGTACAGATTAAAGGGGCTCCAGTTTCCTATCAGGAAGTAAAAAGCTATAAATCTCACTTTATATGCTTGTTTATTAGAAAAGCTTCTGAGGACACCGCTGAGGTAGGGCCAGGCTTTGGAGTCAGCTGCCCCAGACTTTTAAAGTTCCCCAATAGGGAACCAAACCCACTAATGTGATGAGTTTCACACCTTTTACCATCCCTACCTGTCCCTGCACACACCTTTATGAAACCCAAAACAACCTTTAAGAAACACAGACTGGACAAACATGCCTTTTGAATATCTTGGCACTTAGGAGAGTTGCTCCATCCCTTCCACGCTGCTTAGGGACCAGATTTGAAGGGAGAAGAAGAGGGACAGGAGTCCCTCAAAGGCAACATCCCCATCATGCTCATTTTAAAATAAATAAAAAGCTCTCCATCATTTTCACTGGCTTTCTAGCCTTTCCATGCTCTGCCCAGAGGATAAAAGCTGTACACAAAGGAAAAAAGTTCATTTTTAAGACACGTTCAAGACTGACCTTCCACCAGAGATGTCAATAGTGTCACGTTTGCAGCTTTCCTTCTACCAGCAGGGAGATTCAAGCCAATTTTATCCAGTTTTTCCCTTAATGATCTACCACCATTTTTAGATTTGGCTCTGTAATTAAAGAGAAAAAAAATGGCCTTATTTATCCTGGGGGGACAATTCTTTTTAAGATGAGAAATTCCAGTTACTGACATTCAATAGGGTTCTACTGAGGTGAGGATAAAAAACAGGCTCTTTTCAAGTGACCTACTTTTTAAATGCTATACTACAAACCAGCCAGGATGAAACACAGCAGGTCAAAATCAAAATGTTTCGAACTGCACCACTGAAACCAACAGCTGTAGAACAATCACAGGCTAAATTAGGCATATGCAAAAAAGGACATCTAAAGTGTCCTTGTAATGATTAATCGGGACCACAAGATTTAATCAAAAAGTGGTTCCATGGGGAAACAGTTTGTGTTGGCCATGAGCTGGTTTTGAGACAAAAATTGAACTTTAAACAGAGAATGAGAGTTGCTGTCAGAGCTGTTAATAGCACTTCTCGAGAGGTAGCAGAAGTGTAAAGAAGTTTTATTTCCAAAGCCTATTAGGATTCAGTGTCGTTGGGCTTCTTAAGAATCAGTAATTCGCTAAAAGGCGTTCTTAGCTCCTCGTTATGCTGATCTGGCTGCTCTCACACCCGGCACAAGGGAAATCACGAACAATAGGCACGGAGGGGATGGTGGGAAGGGGAGTGCAGCCTACCTTCTGAGGACTCCTCCTAGCAAAGAGGCATTGAGACACTCCGGGGGCGAGAGCCGCCTCTGCACCTCTGCTACTGTCACTTTGTATTTCGACGTGGAGCTCAGGAGGGAAAGTCTCCCCGGAACGGAACAAAACACTTCGTTGGGGTTTATGACCACCCCAATTAATCCATCCTTTTGGCAGGGGAGGCTCAGAGCACTGTTTTTCGTTAGGGAAATGGGACCTACAGGAGGAGGAGGGAAAGCAGGTATTTTGTAAAAGGGAAAAATAAATAGGAAGTGGCAACTGAATTTCCTTTCTATAAAAACAACCCAGAAGGCAGGATTTCGTTTGGCCTTAAATGCTCACACCGCTGACCCCCATCCCCAGTATCAATCTAGGGCACAGGGACCAAAAGGTCCGTACAACTATTCCTGACCAGCTGGACTTTGCCACCGGATTCCAAGGAGTTGCTGAACACAACTAAGAATGCTTTTCAAGGCGCACAAACCCCACATCCCTGAAGCAGCAGGCTGCAAGTTAGCAAATCCGTGCTTATGAAAAGCCCGACACAACTACAGACTCCAAATTAGCATCCCTCAGCTGCTGCCAAAAACTCTTTCCGAGCCGGGGCAAGGAGAAACCTCCCAGCTCCCGCTGGGGTTCATCTTCCACCTCACACACGCAGATTTAAGAAACCGCCTTTAGAATTTAATCCCCACAAATTCGTAACAGACAGTACAACAACAGAGAGGGATGCATGCAGCCCAGGGCAGAACCGAAAGTAAAGCGTTACTCCTTAATAGTTTCAGCTTTAAGGTGAAGAGGGACAACAAAGGCTTTGTTGGAAGGAGCAAACCACTGATCCAGCTTTTCCATGCCCTTGCAAATCCACCCAGTTCACCCGGTGATGTGCTGCTGGCTCAGGGCACCGAGCGAAAGGGTTAAAGAGCTGAGATCGGCCCCACTCCCGGAGGGGGAAGATTTGTCAGTGCTGCATCTGACAGCGAAATTATTCTCCCATGAGCTGAAGGCAGCAATCAGCGCTCTGACACACACTTCTGCTTTTCCTCAGTTAGGTATTTGTTTGAAGTCTTCAGAGGAAACTTCCACTGATTTTTTTTTTTTTTTAGCACAAATTTGTTTAAAAACAAAAGCAGGGGAAAAAACCTAAATGACTGTAAATTGAGTCAATACGTCTTCCTCCTTCCTCAAAATCTCAGCTACAAACCAATTTCGATTAAGATAAAGCCGAGCAGGCTTCTGTCAGCGATCTCATTCCCTTCTCAAGTCTTGCAAAGAAGTTAAAAAGAAAGTTGGGGGAAAAAAAGGGAAAACCCCCCTGTCTTCGAGTGCTAGCAGCAACAAAAACCCCCAAACAAACAAACGAAAAGCAAAGCCCAGCGTCACTTTACACACACATATTCCAGGGTAGATTAAATTCGGTTCAAGGTCCCGGTTTCGATTAAAGCCACAACACAAGAGCACACGAGTGGGACAGCCGGTGTCCCCCGGAGGGGTCTCACACCCCGGGGGAACCCTGGGGGTTTGTCCCCGCCGTCACCTTCCCTCAGACAGCGTTAGAAAAATCCAACGACTGAGAAAGTGGAATAAAAACTCCTCCGCCCTCCCGATCCCAAAGGATCCGTCTCTATAAAAATAATAGGGCGTCTCTTCACCGGTGCGTCATTAAACTTTTAACTATCGACAAGGGAAAGTTAAACAGCGGTGCCACCTTACTGACCTTTTCTAATGACTGTCTGGTCATGCATTAGTAAGTGTTGATCTTCCACATTCTGGAAAGAGAAAGGGGGAGAAAGTTTCGCACCTCGAAGAGCTAAGAGGGAACAAGCTGGGTGGCTTTTGGGAAACCCATTCCCTCTCCGCGCGTCCCCATTTTAAGGGTCGAAGGGGAGAAAAGGTGGACTTCTTTCCAAGGACGGGGATGGGGCAGGTAAAGCCGGGATGTGCAGGAGGGGACAGTGCCAGGGGAGTGCCTGTCCCGCCTCCCCCGATGCGCGGAGCGGCCCGGGGGGGACGCCTGGGGGGTCCTTACCTGCACCTCCTCCATCTGGTGAGCCATGTCGTGCAGGCCCAGGTTATCGGCCAGAGCCGAGGCGTCCAGCCCGTGCCCGTGGGGCAGGAGCAGCTCGGAGCGCCGGTAGGTCTCCCGGCGGCTGCCGGCGGAGCCGCTCTCCAGCGCCGAGAGGTGCGGGACGAGCCCGGGGCGGCCGTGCGGGGCGAGCCCGGCCGGGTCCTGGCTCTGCCGGTTCGGCCAAGCGCTCTGCTGCTGGCTGGGGGGCGGCGGCGGCGGCTGGTGCAGGGGGTTGATGGAGAAGGGGTCCCCGAGGTGCGAGTAGGGGTCGCTAGACTGGGAGTAAGGCAGCGGCTGGTATGGAGGGGGAAAGTAGGGGGGCTGGAAGTCGGAGGCGCCCGAGTGGGAGAGCGGCGGGGCCGGGCTGTACAGGTGCTGGCTGACGGCGGAGAGGTGCGGGAGCCGCGGGTTCCCGTTGCTGCTCCCATCGTGCCGGTCCTGGAAAGCACAGAGGGGTGGGAGAAAAGGGGGCAGCCGTCATTGGGGGCAGCCTGGACTCGGGGACATGGCGAAACGGGGCTGCGGGTGGTGTCACTTGCTGGTACTGGGGAAGCAGAGAGCAGAGCCGAGAGCCGCCCTGGTCCTGCCCAGAGAGCTTGCTCTTAGTAGGGCAATTCGCGGAAGAATTCAGCCCCGCTCCCAGAGAAGAGACTGCAAACCAGTTCTCGCTGCTCTGCTCATCGCAACTACACCAGACCAACCCTCCCGCTTGGGCAAGTCATCGGAAGAATCATTAAAATCAGAAAAATTCAAATCAGCGACGCGGCTTCATTTCCGCCGCGCTGCCGTCGCTGGGGAGGAGACACCGGAGCCCGGAGTTGAGGACCCGCCGCCCTCGGAGCGAAAGGCCCAAGGGTCCCCGGCACCCCCATCCCTCCCACCCCCCGAGGTCCCGGGGGCCGCCCGGGGCTCTGCCCGACGGCAGCGGCGCGGCTGGGAGGGACGGCGGGGCTGCCTCCAGCCCGTCCCATCGCCGCTACTACCCCGAGTTCCAACCTCAGCAGTCAAAGCTGAAATGTCTACATTGGGCTGATCCAGGGATTTAGCAGCTTCTGGCTTCACGGTCATTAAAATAACAGGGCTAGTTAATAAGAGGTGAATGGGGTCCCAATGGAGCGTGAAGCGGGGACTGCAGCTAATCTGTAGGAGCCGAGCAGGCGGAGCGGGGCCGGGGGGGCACAGGGGGACACGGCCGCTTTCGGAGAGATCAAAACCCGGGAGCACCTCGCGGCGGGCGGGAGCCGCTCCCGAGGAGAAGAAACGTGGGAAGGAAGGGTTCACCCAGCCCGGCTGCTACCTGCCGGCCCCTCCGCATCGTCCGGCCCTCGCCCGCCTGGGCGGGACCCGCAGCTCCGGGAACACCCGCTCCCGCACGGCGCTGCTCCACGGGCGCCTGGGGGATGCGGGATGCGAGCTCGGTTCTCCCAGCCGGGGCTTTCACCCCGTTTTATTCGAGAGTTCAAAAGACTGGTTAAAAAAAAAAAATACAACTCGCACCTCCGAAGAGGGGGGGAAAAAAAAAAAGGCAAAAAGCAAACCGGGGGTCTTCGGGCAGGGATAGATCGCGGCCGGCGGGGAGGCGGAAGAGACGGGCGCCGGCTGGGAGGGAGCGGGGCGGGCAGCGCGGCGCGGGGGCTGCGGAGCTCCGCGCTGCCCCACGCCCGACCCCCCTTCCCAAAGCTGCCCCCTCCCCGCGCTTCTCACCTCGCAGTCCTCTTCGTACTTGACATTATCTGCTAGTTTCCACAACATGGCGTCCAGCGTCCAAACCAGGTGTGCGGAGCCGAAAACAGACGAGAGCTCAGCCCCCCCCCCACGGGCGGTAAATCCACGTCGGCGCTGGGGAAGAGGAGCGGCCCCCCGGACGGAGCTCAGTTGGCAGGCATGAAGGCAGATGACGGACTAACCCTCCGCGCTTATGGTCACTCGGGTTTTTTTCCCTGCCCAGACGCCCTTAATGGCAATAGGATTATCCTAACTCCTCCCCAGGGATGGCTCGGGCGCCGCGGCCGCCAGCCACTCAGGAGGGAGCGCGCAGCCCCAAGCCAATCCTTCCGCGGCCGCGGAGGGGTGGGCGGGCAGCGCGGAGCCGGAGCCCCTCCCAACGCCCCCGCAGCGCTCAGGGCACGGGGGGTCAGTCCCACCCCGTGGGGAAGGGGTCATGCCTGGACATCCCTCTGCACCCACTGCAACGGGGCTTCCCCGAATTCCCACACGTGTTGCATTTTTTTGGGAGGGGGGTGTGGAAGTAATGCTGGGTGTTCCCCCGCTCCCCCACGCGTGGAAGGGCTTTGCTAAAATCCACGCTCGGCGGGTGCGGCGGCTTTAGGGCGGAATAAACTCGGAAAAAAGTCCTCGTAGCAAAAGCGAGAAAGTCCGAGCGTAGACGGGGCTTCGTTTGCATAATTGTCAAGAGTTTGAATTACTGATTACAACTTGTAAGCTACCAATGTTTAAGGTATAATTTACTTAATGATCCGACAAGATTATTGCAGTGGTGTTGAACCCCCGGTGGGTAAAGCAGCCCTGATTCAGCGTTCCCGATCCAGGCTCTGCGAATCGTGCGACTGGTTCCTCGCATCACCACTTTTTATTTTTTTTATTTATTTATTTTATTTTTTGTAACGAAAATCCCACCTGTCTAATCTTTTCGGGCAAACTCGGGGCTGGGGAAGCAGGTGGGAGGTGAGACAGGCAATTTCGGACGCCGTGAGCACACTTTCATCTAAGCTTAGAAAATACTTCCCTGCCAAATTGCTACCTTTCTGCAGGCATTTGATCTATGCAGTTATGTGTGTCAGACAAAATGAACATCATTTTCAAAAGCAACGACTTCTCCCAGTGTTTTAAGGTGCATCCGGATCACTGCTCATTTACATGAGAGGAGCAAGTGTTTATTTATTGTGGCAGGGAAAAAAGCTGACCCTGGACGGTGCTGGCTGCGGAGATCTCGGCTATCAGTGCCCAGGGACGAGCCGCCTGAGAGCTGCTATTAAAGGCCCGAGGCAGACCCACGACTCCGGATTGAACCAGATCACACTTCCCTCGGTCTTTTTTTCCCCCCTAAGACTCAGAGAAGACAAAAATACAAGAACAATAATTAAAAAAAAAAAAATCCAAACACTAAACATCATCCGACTAAATGAACGATCTAAAAATAAATCTGAGGAGGACGGGGGTGCTGGAAGTAACTGTTGGAGGTGTTATCTACCTTATCTAGCACGCAGGTGCTGATTTGCAACTGTTGCATTAAGCCCATCATCATCAGCTACTCCGAATTATCATTTTTGGTGGAGTCTCTATTTATTTTTTTTTTAACGACAGTGTTTTTCTTCCAGGGATGTTTCTTTGAAATGCAGTTCGCGACGATTATTAGCGAGTGTGCTTGCGCTGCTCCTGGCGTCATTAAGACTAAGAATCTAAATAATAAAATACAGGGGGAGCTTAAAGTTCATTTGTATTAAAGGGACAAGACGGATTTAGAAAGAAATGAGGAAGGGAACCGTCGAGCTTCCCGCGTTTGAGATCAGTTCTTCTTCCTTCCATAGAAGCATTGGAGGAACATTGGTTATTTTCATTATAACCTCAGAAGCCAGATTTTCTGTCTGCTCAGAAATGTCACGCTGAGAAGTGCACACGATTTCATCATTTTTTGGAACTGTCAGTGCCTGAACTGACACATTTTGGTGGCCAAAATCGCGAAGATGAATTCTGGTTCTTATTATTTGTTATGTATATATGAATAATATTTATAAATAAAGAAGTGGAAGAGGATGAGGGATTTATAAGGAATTACCTAAACAAGGCGACCAAAATAAGCACTTGGCTTGCTAGAAAACAAACCAAGAAAGCAGAGAAGAGGCTAAATAGGCGAAGTTTGAGACAAACTTTCCCGTTCGTCCGCTTGCGCCTCGGTCTCTGCACGCTGCAGCGGCCGCTGCCAGGGACCGGCGCAGGTCCGGGCTCCGCGGGGAGCACACGGGCAGAGCGAGGCGAGGGAAGGGAAGGAAAGGCAGGGAGGGAAGGGAAGGCAGGGCAGGGGCGGGCACTGCCCGCCGCCTCCGCTGGTGTCCGGCCCGAGAGCTCGGCCCCGCACCCGGCAGGTGATGCCGCCCCGGGGCGAGCGCGGCCCCTGCCCCGGGTGCTTGTGTCGAGGGATGCTTTGATGAAATGAACGGCCGGGCACCCCGGCAGATCGGCTCGGGTCCCCCTGAGGGGTTAGCGAGGGGGATAACGCTTTCTGAGCCTCTCCCTCTCCGGAGCGTGTCTTTCCGCGACCCTCCGCGGTTCCGCGCAAGCCGAGGGAAGCGGGGCGGGCGGGCGGGGGGTCCCCGCAGAGCCCCCCCGGCAGCTGCGCCCGGCCGTGTCCTCCCGTGCCCGGCGGAATTCTCCGTTTCCAGGGAACTGCCGGGTACAGGGAAGGCGCGGGCAGCCAGGGCTCCTGCAGGCACACGGAACCTCCCTGGTGAGACACGGGGCAGAGCTGTGCAGGGACCGAGCAGCAGCCAAGGACGTGGCTCCTGACAGGTGGCGGCTTTTATTTACTTATAAAAAAAAATATACATATATATATAAACATGTGCCTTTACTTTGGGAATATCCCTGGTTTCCAAGAAAAAGGGATGCCTTCCTTCCTGGGGTCTTAGTTCCCCCGCACACCTCTTTTGACGGCGGTGCAGTTTCCCAGGGAGGACCACGAAGCACCCCCAGGCGTGAACGCGCTTCGAGAGGGGAGCCAGAGCCCACTGCTGAACCTCTGTCACAGTCGGTAGTTTTCCTATTTGGCAGCAATTAAAAGAGAGCGTGGGGATGCTAATTAGTTACATCCCTCTTCCTCTAAAAATTATTTAAACACACGCATATCTGTATTGTTAATGAGGCTGCAGCAACCTGTCCGGATTGTCGCCTCGGCTCCTGCAGAGCTCTACAAAGGGAGCTGCTGCCCCGCGGGCTCGGGAGACTCCTCGGAACTTCCACAGCGACTCGGCGGGGAGGGGCTGAAAGCGGGGTGTCCCCCCCGCCCCGTCCCGCGCTGCGGAGCCCGCCCGGAGGGGCCGGACCCCCGCACACAGCCCGGAGTGGGGGGACAGAGGGGCTCCTGCGGGGGCGAGGGGGCGCGGGGGGGGTCCCCGGGACAAGTGCCGCGGTACGTACTTGCCAGTCGATCCTCGCCAGCGGAGCCGAGGCCCGAGCGGCTCCCGCAGCCGCCTCCGCGCCGGGGCCGCGCACACCTGGGCGCGGAGCAGCGCCTGCGCTCCGCATCCTCCCGCCTGCCCTCCCCCTGCCCAAACCTGCCCACCCCGCGCCCCGGGAGGGCACCGGGAGGCGGCCCCGCCGCCGGGGGGGCGCGGGGGTCCCGCTGCCGCGCACGGCCGTGCCCCGCTGCTGGGCCGATCCCGCCGGCCGCGGCACAGCCGGGACATTTTAAAGAGGTTTTTTTCCCGCTGATCCGTCGTTTCTCCTCCCTTTAAGGAGCCCCGGGGGATGGGGGGGGGGGGTGTCTGTGCGTGTGTTTCCCCGTGGCTGTTGGCACCGGGAGCATCCCTGAAATCCCTGACTGGCGGCAGCCCCCAGTTGTGCCCCTCCGGGAGGGCAGCGGCCGCTTGGGAGCCGCTGGTTCAACTGCACAGCCCCGGGCTGCCCCCACCTCCCCCGGGGCTCCCGCAGCCCGGGGCTGGCAGTGCCCAGCAGGGCTCGGGGCACCCGCACCGCTGTTACGGATGTTCAGGGCCACGCTGGGGCTTGGAGCGACCTGGTCTAGTGGGAGGTGTCCCTAACCATGGCAGGGGCGTTGGAACGAGACGATCCTTAAGGTCCGTTCCAACACAAACCGTTCCATGGTTCTACAGCGGTATCAGGGGCTGGCCTCCGTCGGGGCTGTGACACTGACTGCCTTCCCAGCTCCCTGCCTCAGCTTCCAGCCCCTGCTTCTGCAGGAAGCGAGAATAAAGCATGTCCACGCTGAGGCTAGTTTTTCCCCAACCTATTAATTTGCTTAATAAACAAGATTCCAGCTATGTTTTCTGCTGCTCCTTCCCGCTGGAGCTGGAGGAGCCGAGTCCCCTGGCCATAGCGTGCCGTGAGCCCGCAGCAGAGAGGATGTTTAGCAATTCCCGGGCAGAAGTGACAGGCTTTGGCACCAGGAGCTCACAGGCCCTGGGTCAGATGCTCCATGGCATGTGGCAGAGGTTCAGCAGGGATGTGCAGCTGCCTCGGGCTCCAGCAAAGGAGTTTCTCTGGCTTTCATACACAAGAAGTTTTGCCGAGCTGGATGGTTTGCGGCAGGAGACAGATACCTGGGAGAGAGAGTTCACACGAGCCTGCCTGCAGCCACAGCATGGGACAGGGGAGAGGCAGATCCAGATTCCCAGCCTGTCCCTGTCCTTGAGGTAGGGGATGACCACAAATATGACAGCAGTTGCATTTACCTCAGTCTCCTCATTCATAAAACAAGAATTATAGATCCAGTGCTGTTGAGGGCTGGATTCTAATCTACTGGGACCAAGAGAGAAGTGGGAGCCATGATCCCCAAGCTCCTTCCATCCTTGCCCAATGATCCTGAAGTACCTTCTCAGGGCTCTGACATTTTGCCTGCAGTGGTGTGATCATTCCATTCTAGAGAGATGCCCTGATTTTTTTTGTTCCCTCCTTTTTAAATTCATCAGGAACAGCAGTGTCATAACCTTCATTGCTGTTAGTCAGAGTGTTGCTCCAAAGGCTGCCATTGCTGGACTGTGTGTAACCAAGCTCAGTTCTCTCTTGCAGGAAACAGGCTTCACTTAAAAAAAAACCCAAACCAAACAAAAACAAGATCAAAAAAACCCAAAACCAGTCAAAACGCCACAATGCTAAATGTAAAATCAGTGTTCATAGATTTACTTAGGCTTTTTCTGAAAGCAAAAAGATAAACAGGTTCTTGGTACAACAGGCATAATTCGTACTTTAAAAAATAAAGGTTGGTGGATCATACATTCCTACAGCTAATTGTTTATACTACAATAAGAAAAAAAACCAACAGTACCAAAAAAAAAAAAAAAAGAATCCCATAGCTTTAACCAGCAAAAAAGCATTTCAAACACACAGAAACGAGCTGAAAAAACATTGCTCAGCACAATTCAGGCTGTAGTTAATATAGGTCCTTCAATATGAGCTTCCCATTCCTTCTCCCCTTTTAGAAAAAGGAGTGAATGTTGTCACCGAGCTACACTTGCACTGTAAAAACATCTGCCATGAGAAGCTTCTTCATCCTTCCCTCTGCTCCCAGGGTTCATGAAGTCTACACAATACCTTAAATGATGCACCATCTTTTAGGAAAAAAAGTGCTGAGGCACAAGGGTGATGGTTTGGGGAAGGTTCCTCCACGGACAGAGATGAGCATCAGGTACAAAGGGTCTTTTCCACCCCCAGCTTTGAGGGATCCTGCAGCCTTTGCACCTTCAGGGAATCAATCAAGTGTGTTAAGCGTGTTTTTTAAAATATCCACTTCTCCACGTACATACACAGACATACACAGACGTGCCAAGTTTGAAATCCTAATAGATAAATAATCTAAATGCTTTCCAAGAGTATTTTGAGTACAATATAAAGCAGAGATGCAGACAGTACCTGTGCAGTAGGGAAAGAATTTACAGAGAATTCAGTTGCCTTATTTCTAGTTACCTTTCACTCTTCAGTCATCTTAAAGGAGTGATGAAATCAGTAAGCTGACCTCGATGTCAGGGAAATGGGTCATGTCAGTTGAAGCTCAGGATTTTCCCTGTAGGCAATTTAAATAAGTAAAGAAAACAAATTCAGTTACTCTTATACTTCCACAGTCCAGTTCCTTGAAAACTCCTAATCCCTCTAAATAGCCAGTCTCTCCAGCAAGCTGAGCTGGACAAAATCTGAACTGTATCAAAAATGAGGGAAATGTGGCAACGTGGCACCACGTTCCCTCCTTTGTGGTGTTCTCCATTGCTGGTACACTGGTGAGCTGCAACTCCATTGCATGACAAGATGAAGCAGAGTTATGTGGGGAAAACAAAATGAACTGCTGGTAAAAATTACATCAGTCAGAACTCTGCACCTAATGCACTCTGCCCATGACAGTCACATTAATAAGGTACCATGGCAGGGCTGTCAGCATTATAAAATGCTGTCAGGTGCCAGCAAACACCTCCAAATTCTTCCAAACCTGCTCCAAGCAGCATTCTCAAGGACTTGATTTTGGTTTCTATAGCAAACATATGCAGGTGCTGGGTGTTTTCTTAATAGATCTGGTTTTTTTCCAGGCAAAATTACTTGCAAAACTTCATGCAGCACTACTGCTGCAAAGGCACAAAGTAGATATTCTGTGGTGAAAGAATTCACACTACTTAGAAACCTCTTATTCATGTTTGCCTAATTGTGTGGAGGTATGAGTGCAAAAGGACACAGACTTGGGATGTCCAGCTGATTTTTCTGTGTTAAAACCCTTCAGATCAAACCTGAATTCAGGCAGCATTTCAGCCATCTTCATTCCTGGGCTTCCAGCCTTTTCTCTGTCATCCCTTTCCCCCTCTGCCTGCACACAGGCACCCATGCTCCAAGATCTCCCATCACTGCTGCTGTTAACAGAGTTTTGTGCATGAGCACCACTGTGACTGGGCAGCTCTGGCTCTCCACACCTGCTCCCCAGGTCTTTCTTTCCCCATGCTACATTTCTAGTAGACTAGTGAGAAGTGCCCAGTCCAGTCCAGAGAAATTTAAGTGCTGTAACAAAAGTATTTGCTGGACTTCCAACCTCTGACATAGTTGTTTCACAAAAGAGTCAAGAGTTCCCATGGAATGGGATTTAGGAGCCACAGTCCAGACACTGCCAGATAACACAGTGCAAGCTACTTTAAATCTCCTCCTCCTCCTCTAAAAATCCACCACTGGAAAGCATTAAGTCAATATAAATTCACTCTATCAATGCAAATGTATTAAAAATAAAGCTGACTTCAACTTGCAGCAGTTTTACGCTGCATAAGGTGATTTTTGCCCACACCATTGCAGCCTGACCTGGTCCATCATCCTGTCACCAAAACCATTTCACAAAAACTCCAAAGCTGACTCTAACCATGTGTTTTGATTGACTCAGCAGAAAGGCAGCCCCAGGTTCACAGCTGATCCAGAGTGAATTTGTACTGTTAGATGACTTGGGTGTCCACAGAGCTGGGATTGATGATGAGCCAGCAGCTGAGGAAAGCCTTGGAGGGGATGTGAGAGGAGCTGCTCTATCCCTCTGGGCACAGGGAAGCTTTGCTTTGGGGACCCATGGGGCAAGGGTCTGTCAAGGAACAAGAGGGAACTTGAAAGGCAGGCAGGGCAGATTTTACAAGTGAGAGTTGAATCAGTGCAAGACGGATGGTGCCTTTGAAAGCCAGCCCTAATGCTGAGAGGAGAGGAACGAGGTCACCACTTCCTTGTGCTGGGCTGCATTAGAATTGAAAACAATCACAAGAGCGAAACAAAACCAGCTCAGCTGAACAGATGCAAATCCAGCGGCAGACACGGGCTCAAACCAGGTCAAGCTGCACCCATGCAAATGATGGGTTAGCCCAGAGCACGGCGAGGTGTCCACGCCGAGGGGGTGTGTGCTGGTGAGCTGCCAGAGTGACCTGAACCCAGCCCGGGTCCCGGCTGTCGGGCACTGCTTGCCCGGGGACAGCCTGGCAAAGTGCCCGGTGCAGGCTCCAAGTCCCCTTGCCGGATGCATCTCTCCTCTCCTCTCCTCGGATTCTCTGCCCATACAGATCCACAGCAAGGCTGCAGAGACTCAGTAGCCCGAGGGGAGATTTGCCAGCAGAGCCAGCCCGATAAAGCACTCCCCTTGTGTAAACACAGAATACACCAGCTAAAGTGCTCTTCTGTCAGCATAGCTTATCCCAGCAGAGTTTTGCCAAAGGAATCCTTGCTCGCGTTTCAGCGAGGCTGTAAATCTGCTGTAGCTGTGGTTGGGAGCTGCTCAGAGCAACATCACTGCAAACAGCACAAAGCCCTTCACCAGTTCAAGTCTATTCCCAGTTTCCAAGTCATGGTGTTGTTCCCTGGTGGGGCAGGGTCACCTGCTCTTTCCCAGCCAGCACAAAAAGCCACCACGGTGGCCAGCAAACTAAGGCCTTTAAGTCAGGGTGCTCCAGAATCCCCAGTGCCCCAGGAATGCCCGGGCTCCTTGTCCATGCCCAAGGCACCAGTTGCCACTTGTGCCTGTGGCTTGTTCCAGCAAAGCAAGCCAAACCTCATGAAGCCCACAGTGCCTTCTGGAACCCAAACCTGGCCCTGCTTAATAACAGAGGTGTGTGGATAGTCAGAGAGAGGCTTCCCAATGAATGGGAGGGAGGGATGAGTTCACACTTCTGCTGCCACAGGTTTGCCCAGTGGTGGTTTCCTGGGACACTGGGTGGAAGAGTCCCACTTTGTCCACATAAAACTCTGCACTAACTGCAAAGGGGAAGGCTCTGAGCACTCACTTTTTTAAATCCTGAGCTCTCCCTCCCTAAAAGTCATTCCTCAGCTTCTCAGGAGAGCGTGCTGTGCCCATGAGTGTGGTCAGTAGTGAGGATTGTGTCTGCACACAAGCACAGGGGAATTTACATCTCCAGCAGTCCCAGACTGAACATCTGCCACACTCTGCTTGCCTTCACAGCCCTGCACTACCTACACACGTAGGCAACACGCCATCTTCCTGTCCCAAAAGTTTGGGGATGCGGCATTTCCTTGTTTATAGTGGGGAAGCAGGAAACACGGAAATGTAAAGCATATCTACAAGCTACAAACACCTCCAGCTCGCCCTGCCCCTGCCCCGAGCTGGCCAGATGTGATCTGGGAGCTGCAGGAGCCCTTGCAGTACTCGAGACACCGATTCCCTCCCGGAGCAGGGAGAGCCATGGCCGGCGGCCTCCCAGCCCTGCTGACACATGGAGCCAGTTCAGAGCAGGCACAGGGAAAGCTCTGGAATCTGCAGACATGCCCAAAGGGTCCTGCTCAGTGCAGGAAGGCTGCGATGACAAAGAGGTGATGCTGACTCCGCCAAGATCTGGGCTGCAACCACGGGCTCATCTTGTTCCCTATGGAAAATCCCTGGGTGGAGGCTGAGGGCTGTGTCGCCCTGTTGGAGCTCTGCAAGTGGGTTATGGCACAAGGCTCCCCACGCACACACCTCGCTGGCTCCAGTCTCAGGACAGTCTCCCCGAACTATGCAATTGATGCTCCTTGTAATTTTACCCAAGCTGGTGCCATTGCAAATGCCATTCTTATCTCCCTAAGTACAGATCCTCTCTTGAGTTGTTAACAATGTCATACAGCAATTTGTTACATAAGCTCATTAAGTTTTTTAATGTATCTATGTTAATAGGCACATAAATATGGAAATCTTAATTTCAAACCTGTTTCTGAAAGCATTAGCTGGGAAGCTAGTCTGATAAAAAGCAAACATGACCCAGAATTATCCAGGTTTTAGGTATCACTGCTGAATAGAGCATGTGTGGGGCTGTCAGGAGTTATGCTCCTCATTGATCATCATCTTCGACCCTTTAAAAGCACAGTCTCAACAGAGAACCTTCAGTTAATTTGCTCTGCTCTTCCTACCCTCAGCTAGGCTACAATGATAGGCTACTTATTATTTCTATTATTTTTTTCTCTAAGTGTGGGTGGATGGTTACCACAAATAAAAGGATTGGTTCTCCAAAGGAACTATCAGCACTGACTGCATCCCAGACATCTCCAGTGAACACCTGTAAATGGCAAAGTGCATTTTAAAAGGATTCAGCTGTGTTTCATCTTATTCATTTGCAGCATCATTTGTAATAGTAAACACTTTATCGATTGCATTTTCTATATATTTTTTTAATATATATTTTTCTACACTTTTTCAGATGTTTGGCTTGACCCCTTCAATTTGCTGGTGTAACACGGGAGAACATTTACACACTTCGTCATCATTCCCTGAAGTGATCCTGAAAAGAAAGGAGCTCTCAATCCAGATTCCTCTGTTCTGGTCCCTCCACTGTGGCTTCACCAGGAGCATCTGTACATGCTGCATTCATTCTACAGGCACGTGAGGTACATTTGTACTGCTGTCGATAAATCACCACGACACCCGGTGCCTGCAGATAGAAGGTCACATGAAATTACAGTGCTGTGAAGTTTGTGGCTCCATATTAATCCTCTCTGCAAGGCTGGGCTGCCAGAAGATGCCAGATCCAGTCTGAAGGCATCTGGGTGCCAGATGAGCAATTGCATGCCTACATTGAAGCAAATTGGTTCAGTTTTATGATATTTTTCGAGGGGTGAATTGGCTGGGGTAGTGGTGAAGTGCGGGCTGGAGGACAGAGCATGGTGCTGGTGGACATGTCTCACCGTGAGCCCCATCTCAGCAGGATATGGATGTGTCCTTGTGCTCCTGATGCTCACCAGCTGCTGGATGCTGCAGCAGTGTCCAGATCCACTCACAGAGCATGTGGCCTCAGGCTGCTCTTTTGTGGGTGTCTGCACCAACACAGCTCACCCGAGCCAAAAAGTGTGTGTCGGGGGGCAGGTGGGGGTGGTTTTTCTCTTCCTTCTGTTTTTGAGCTCCCAGCAGCAGGATCCAGCTCCTGGCACTTACTGGATACCTCCGTACATTGCTTCTGTTGTGTGAATTTTCTGCTGCATTAGTGGGTTAAAGTGGCCCCCAGAGGACTCCCATGGAGAGCAGATGCCAGCAGGGATCTCCAACCTTTGAGCCTCCTTACTCCACAGCAGTTTCTGAGTTGCTTTTCCATGTAAGCCAGCCAGGACATTGAAATGTACTTCCTTCTCCCATCACCTTCCTTGTCAGGTAGAGGGAGAGACCACTCCTAGGAAATGTACTTGTGAAAAACCTTCCTCTTGGCATAACTGGAACTGGAGGCAACGTTCCTGAGCCTGGGGCCGAGCAGCCTGGGCACGTCCTCAGCCCCTGCATCCCACTGCCTGGCCTTCCCAGGAAAAATGCTAAGTGCTCTGCAGCCCCCACCCCTGCAAATGGCATCTTGTGTCATTAACACTGATTGTGAAATATTGCAAGTCGTTAATTAGACAATAATGACCGATGGGAAGGGCATTTCCTGGCTGTTAACTGGAGACTCCTGACCTTGAGGTCACTGTCAGTCACCCAGGAATTACTACAGCGTGGAAGAGGAGGAGAGAAGCAGACCAAGAAGAGCAAAACCCTCACCTTTTTAAGGTGATGGGTGCTCCTCCATTGCCCTGCCCAGCAGGGATGGCAGATATCTGTGCCTCAGCCCTGGCTAAGGGCTGCCCAGTGGTGCTCTGGTCTCTTCTCTGCCCCTCTCTTCCAGTTATTCCTATTTCCCAATTAACCTCTGTGGTCATGATGAAATAGGACATTAAATATTCAAGGATTATCTTTTTTTTATATATAGCTAAAAGGTGAAGCTGCAATTAGCAATGAGCTGGGCTCCTGGTGGGCCTGTGAGTACTGATCCCTCCCCACTTCTAAAGAGAAGGTTTACACCTACTCCTCTGCTTTAAAATTGGGACCTTTCTCCCATTTAGCCCCGGTGCTGGCTCTGCTCTCCCTTACAGGTGGCTGCATTTCAGTACAGTGGCTTCTCAGGGTTAATTAAACTGCTGTGAATTACTGCATTTCCTAAGGGGGTGGCCATGTGAAACACTGTGTTTGTGTTTCCACAGAGAAGCACCTCTGGTTAGAGAGGACCAGCAGCACAGGAACCTCTGCAGCCTGGCCCTGGGCCAGGACTCGTGGGCCATGTCTGAAGGACAAGTAGCAACAAAAATTATCATCCCCATGCCCTAATTCTCCACACAGAATCTGGCAAAATGAACACTGCTCTGAGTATAAGCGAAGAGGAACCCGAAGGGAGCAAAGAACCAGTCAAACAGACATGGGGTGGGACCCCCCTCCTTTCCTTGTGGTGCTGCCTGGGTGGTGGCCCAGGCACTTGGATTTATACCTGAGTCACCAGCTCATACAACAGCAGAGGGCCAGAAGCCTGACACTGCAGCTGACTCTCCCTCCCTCCTCCAAAGCAAGGAATTATAGGATGGTTTGGGTTGGAAGGGACCTTAAAATACATCTTGTTCCACCCCTTGCTATGTGAAGGGACACCTTACACTGGATCAGGTTGCTCAGTGCCCCATCCAACCCGGCCTTGAACACTTCCAGGGGTATATATGTATATAAATCCTGCATATATTTCTTTTCTAGGCAAAACTCTTTATATCTGTACCTTGGTAAATGCCAAGAGTAAAAATGAAAGAAATAAGGAAAGTTGCTAAGAAGGTGTGTAATTGTTAAAGGCAGAGCTGCTGCAGCTTTTGCTCACCTATTTGTCCAGAAACATTCACCAGTTCCTGAGGACCTGCAAGGGTGATGGCTCTGAGATGTCTTCAGACTAGTAGGAGTAAGTGGTCACACACAGGCTATTAAGTACTAGATAGGATGCTTTAAATTCACATTCTTAACCCAAAATAGCTTTCATGGTCAAGATTAGCTTTTGGCTAAAGAAACAGTAGTAAAATTATAATACAGAGGAAATTGTCAGGTGCAGAGCTTTGAACATTCAGACTTTTTGGGAAAAAAAATTTAGCTAAAAGCTCAGTCCAAAGTTTGTAGCCTGTTTTTGTTGCCTCATCCTTGGCAGATAGGCAAGGATTGCTCCTCTACCTTGCTAGAAGCTACAGGTAGAGCTGGGCAGCACAGAAACTCCATCCTCAGCAGCTTTGGTGAGAGGATGACAGTAGCCAAAAATAATATTGAAAAATTAACCCATTCAAGCAAACAGATTTTTTTTTTTACATGGTATTTCCTATTCCTTTCAGCCTGAGGGATGCTCTGAACATCCCTGTTTAATACTCTTCATATCCAAATGATCTGTCAGCTCATCTCACCTGGATGCAGGTGTGAGTCAGGGTGTTCCTTTCCTTTCCTGTCCAGCTTTGTCTCCCATTCCCAGAAAAAGCAGGTAAGTCCTGTTATCCTGTCTGCTGAACCCTGATTATTTCCTGTGAATGTTCAAGCTAATCATGATATGTTGGCCCCAGAAGTACTAGAATATGAGTGGCTTTTCTGGAACACTTCTTGGGGATCAAAATTCACTCACTTATTTTTTTTCCCCAGGTGATATCATTCCCTTGGGTAGGTGTGCTAAACCAGCAGCACCAGTGGGAGAATGAAAGGACCTGTTATACTCCAGTGCAAGGAGGTTTTCCCACTCTTCATGAGGAGCATAATGCCCTAGAAACTTATTAGGAATCATACAAAACAGGATTTATATGCAGCCTAGATTGATGAGCTGTGTTATGCTACCTTTTAAAAATATCACAAAGCGATCCACACCCAGCACAAATCAGGGGAATAAAGGCTTTTAACAGACAGTTGCTGCCCATGAATTCTTTAAAAAATATTCCATCCTGTCTCTACAAAAGGTCGGTGAGGAATTTACAAACGTCCTAATCCCCTTCTAATCCTTTAAAATGCCGAGCTGTGATCGCACATGCTGTTTGCTGATTTTGTGTCTTCAAGGGCTTGTTTAGATACTTATTTAAGAGATACTAACTCACTTTTGTCATAGAAAGCCCAAACGGCTTGATATGTTTTCATTGCACATTCTTCTGAAAAGAAACACCAGTCCTGCTGGGAAAGGCAAGCCATCCCCATCCTGTGCCACTGCCAGAGCTTTTGGAGACAACCAGGAGCTCTTCCCCGTGGAGGAGGTCATGTAGTTCAAGTTTGTAGAATGCTCCTCTCCTTCCTCTCTGCCTCAGCTTCTTCTCCTTTGCGTGTGGGGAGAGCAAGGGCTCATTTCATTCTTTAAAACATTTTAGGACCTACACAGAAAAAGCTCTAGAAAAGGCTTGTTATTACATTGGTGGTGCCTTTAGCAAGCACTTAATGGAGACTATGGCAGTTTTAAGTTGTGTGTGATATTTCTGTGTGCACAGATAACCAGGGCAGAGCCAACTTTGCTCATATGTGTTTAATTAGAGCTGCATTTTTAATCCTTTTAATTTGTATCTCTTTCTTAATAACCTCAGCTTGGCAAAGGTTGAAAAGGAGTAAGATTCATTTGAATATTGGGTAAAACTTGGTAACAGCTGAGCAGATTGTTTAGCAAAAAGGTTACAGCATGTTCTTTACAGACCATGGGTAACAGCTGTCTAACAGCTAAGCCTAGGTTTGCATCCTTTGAAAATTATTTCAGAGAAGCTTAATAAAAATACTCTGGAGCTCAGTAGGTCACCCAAGGTATGGGAAGTTTAACTATATCAAATGGGGTGTTACTTGCTTGTAATCTCAAGGCAAGGAAGACCACAGCAAAATCGATTAGTTTTTGCAGCACAGTTCTGAAATCTTAATGCAATCATGTTATAAATTCATACTTAACTTCTGCCCAAAAGGAGAAAAAGTCATTGCAGACTATTGCAATACCTGCTGATGAAAGGAAACATGCTCAGAGGTTAAAGATCCTACAGGAATGCTCCAAGCTGAATTAGTGAAAACAGTTTCAATAATCTCTAAATCTTGAACCCAGATCTAGTAGAGAGGAATGAACCCATTTCACAAGTACTGGCTGCTTTGTTTCAGATAAATCTGAAATTTCATTTCAGAGAAAAAGAGCTGTCATTAAATACAGGACAACTTGAAAAGAAGAACAGATAAAATCAGCAACTTTCAGTTGTAAATACTATCATGGATTTTACCCAACACACTGATGGATGGCCCTCAGCCCCTGCCAATGACATCTGAACACAGAGCAGATTCCTCAGCCAGGTGACTTCTGGTTTAGAAGAAACAAAGCAAAGAAATCATGTAAAAACACAGGGACTTTCAGAGTGACATTTCAGATGTATTGTGTGACAATCTCCTTCTTGACAGCTTTTCTGTGCCATCAAAATCCAACATTTTGGCATGAAAATGACCACGCTGGGAAAATGCCTGTGCCCTTCAGACAAATACACACATAGGGATCTGCTGGGTTTGGTGTATCTGACTAATTACTAATAGGGGCCAGCTCTCAGCATGTTCAATTTTGGTGATCCCCAGACACTTTCAAGTGGAGGTTAGAGACCACCACATAGTGAATGAAAGTTTGTTTTTCTTTGTTATCATGCACAGGTCGTTTGGAAATGGCCCGTGAACCCCTGGGCTGCTGTAGCTGGCTGGGGAGCAGCAGAGTAGATTAAAAAAAGGCCAAGTGTAAAAGCAAGGGCTTAATTTGTGCCCTGGCAAAACACAGCATCCTTATCCTCAGGACAAGGCAGCAGCAACACAAGCTCACAAATAACCTAACTTTTCATTTCTGAGGAGGTAAGGAAATAGCCCAGGTCACAAACAATCCTCAGCCCAAGTGGCGGCACCAAAACTGCTCACCTCTCCTTCACTTTTGATCTGACTCAACAGGAATTCTCCTTGCAGATGCAGAGGGCTCACTGCTCCTTTCAGACAGCATTCCTTCCCCTCCGAGAGCCCATGCCTACACTTTAATTCAATATAAAGACATGTCTCCGCACGAAACTTGTTGCAGCTGTTGCATATCTGCATGAAGTGATCTTCAACAGTCGTGTGAGCAGCGTGTCTGCACTGCTTTGATTCTCTCTGACTACTCCAATTTTGCCTCGGATGGTTGTGGCCACACAGCACTAGGATGTTTTGAAATCAATAATCGTTGCTCTGGTCAAACTTCTTGCTCAACATTGCTCCACGTCTGTGCTGTCCGTGTTTGATGGGATGTTTCATGCTGGGTATTATACGATACTTCCCAGAAGGCATCAGAGTTCTCAGACAAAATTATATAGTTTTCATAATTCCTTTTGTTCATCCCATCACTCAGTTGTTTTCATATGGACCATTTTCTGACATTGCTGGAAAACAACAACAATCCCTGTGATCTTGACACGCCACCATCTCAGCAAAGCACGCAGAGCTCCCCACAGCAGTGAGGGCTGCAAGGTCTGAGGGCAGAGGGATTTAGGGTCGTTGGTACTTGCAAATATTCTGCTTCCACTCTGCCAGGAAAAAACTCATTAATGTGATCCTGGGAGTTCAGCTGTCGAGGAGAACCTTCTGTCAAAGAGGTGGATTTTCACTTAAGACATTTTGCTACAACACAGGTAGGGACTGGGCTAAGGAATATACTTCCTTAGGAGGCAGCAGGTAGTATGATTCCATCTGATGTCCTGTGTTGGGATACAAAATAATGTCTGACAGACACAACACCTTCAAAATGACACTATTGCCACGTGCAGGGGGCTCAGAGGTGTGTCCTTCCTTTCTAAGTACAGGTGGTAAGAGTGTGTTTGATCCTTCCGGAGTGAAACAGCAAAGGATTTCCTTGCTCTGGTTGTTTGGCAGAGGAGCAGTTGTCCTCTCCAGCACAGCTGTGCTGAAAAGTGTATTCCAAGGAGAAGTATCCAGAGCAGAGGAGAACTGACAGCAGCACAGGCTGCCCCCCATCACCCCAGCATTTGCTACTCAGGACCTGCCTATGTCCCTTCTGCTCTTCGCCTTTGCCACTGCACTTCCAAAATGCCACAATTATCCACCCTTGTAAGGGACACAAATTCTTTGAACACCTCGCTGCCTTGGATTACTTTTCTAGCAATATTATTTAGACTGGCAGTCAAGCCAACATCATCAGCTACACCTCAGTCAGGGTGTGATGGCAGCTGTGGGGAAAGAAGCAGGAGAGGATGACATCTATTAACTCATCCAGCCTGTAGTGCTAAAACACTGTCTTTTCTTGTTGTTTTTTTTTTTTCATTAATTTTTTAAAAGTAAGTAAATGCTGAGTGCTGGAATCTCTCACAAACACAGCACAACTTTTCCAGGTAACAGCAAATTCTGCAAATTTCCCGAAGTTTGACCTGTGCAGCACCTCTGCCAGAGCGGAGCCACTGGCACTGCAGAGCAGGGGCCGGCACTCGGCTCCAGTGAGCAAAGCAGGGAAGGGATCTGTGAGTGCTCCTCATCTCCAAAAGTTGCACACACTCCTGCTGTACTAATAAATCCTCAAAAGAAGACTGAGAACACTGAAATACTCAGGGTCACATCAAGCATAGCTTCCAGATGCAACATCTTTAGTCTGAGTGAGCACTAAACAACCCACGAGGATGGGAATGGAAGCAAATCACCACTGACTGGGAGAGCTACGGGCAGTCCCAGCAAAAACACAGCCTGCTCACAGAGGGACATGACTTCCCCCTGGACGGTGCCACCTCTCAGCAAAGGGCTGTTTGCTCACACCTCAAACACCAAGAGAAGATTGAAGCAAAATTTACCAGCCTGTTGTACCACACGTGGGCAACACGGAGCAACAGGACAGAAGAAGAGCAAGTGCCTCCCTCATTCCCCACTGCCTGAAATGGTCTGAAACCCTGCTCTGATGCCAAGAGCTTTAGTAGGATGCCAACCCAACAAGCATTGTGCCATCTCCTCCAAAAATCCTCCTCTGCCTTTGATATGTTAATCCTGTGTAAGGCAAATTCTCCCATTAGAATATAGTCCATTCTGGTCTCCATGCAATCTGCATTATCCAGTTCAAAGTTAAATTAAAAATCCCAACCTGTGTGAATGTTGCAATCGCATTATGAAATCTGTAAATCTATTTTTAATGTCTTAATGCTGCTCTAGTTGAACAAGGCAAAGAGGCTGTATGGCATTTGCTTTACACTTTTTGAGATTCTCATGCACTAGTTAAATATTCACTCTGCAGCGTTTGCATTTCCAGTACTGCAGGACCCTAAAATAGAAGACAAGTTTTTCTTTCCCTTTTTTGTTTTTAAAATTCCAACTACAGGTAACTTGACTCAGGGATCTCTCCAAATCCACTGGGGAGCACTAAACATTTCAAGGAGAAAATGTTTCAGTGTAATACAGATGCCAGAAAACAGGATTTAAGTGCCAAACATGCAGTTATTTGCAGTGTTTTTATGGGCCGAAAGAGCCAAATATTTGATTTCATTTCAAATTTAAGATATATTAAATGTTAATTCTCTGAGTAGCTTGTTTTTATTAAGAAAATATTTGAACATTGCTGGAACAACTCAAGCAACGGATCCAACTCAACTATCCCAAATCAACCTCTTACAGACCATTACTTGGGGGAGTAGTTTGTGCTTTTCATTCTGATCTGGGATGGAAACAAGCTCCAAAGGACTGGAATTTTCTGCATAACGAAACCTCTATTTTCTGACCAACTCGCTTTGAAAAATCAGTGTATTAAGCAGTCAAATAAATCCTGCTGTTTTCACTTAAGAGTCATCCTGTGAGGAGTCGGGCACTGGCTCTCTCTGCAGTCCAGCTCTTTATCACTATTAGTATTTCCCCACTCGTAAATTGCGATGCATTCCCGGGATTAAGTGCATACAAACAACGTACCTATGCAAACAACTGAGAAAAAGGAAAGGACAACAGGGACAATAGAAATATGCTGAGATCCCAGATTTTTCGGGGCAGACACCCCAGCAAACCTCTGTCACAGACCCGCAGCAGCTCCCGCTGCTCCCCGGACCCCGCATGGTGCTGCAGCACCATCTCCTTGTCACTTGGACTCGCAGGGAATCAGGGCACATCCCTGTAGGTGACAGGAGGGAAAGCTTTAGCAGAGCTGTTAATGCCCGAGACATCGATCACGCCTGAAAAACGGAGATGGCTCACAGCACGGTTGGGGAGTGCCGGGAAACTTTGGGCACCAAAGCGAACAAGGGCGTTTAGGAGGGCAGAATTTGGGTCGGCAGGGGGTCTTGACGGACCCTGCTCGTCCTGTCCAACCCCTGTTTCCCCTCTTTCCTCCTCCTGTCCCCTGCTATCGCTCCCAGTTCCTCCCAGTCCCTCTCTGTCCCCCCTTGTCCCCCCGTCCCGGCGGTGCTCCGTGCCCGTGCCGCTGCCGCCACCTCCCGGCCACCGCCTGCAAGTGCAGCCCGGCCTCGGGACGCGGGGGCAGTTTGGCCCAAAATTCCTAAAATAAAAATAAAATAAAAGAAAAAGCCTCAAAAGACTAAACCCAGCCAAGCGCCCCGCCCTGCGGCGACTCCAGCTCAGCCATTCGCTTCGGGATCCACACATTTCACAGCCCCCAGGATGCTCGGGATGCCTCTGTTCACTCCCTGCTGGGGATGTCGCATTCCCCAGGATGAATTCCCAGGTGAATCCTCATTCATTTACAGGTGCTTGTTCTCAGGGTAGTTGAGGTAGTTGGGGGAAGTTGAATCTTCCCCCATTCAGTCAAATTCCAGCTCTTTTTACGGAGAACACAAGAATGCCAAGCTGGCTGTGCCCAGCCTCCCTGCTGCAGGAGTCGGGAGGGATAGGGAGTGTTCAATGATTCCTAAAAGAATGGGGACATGCAAACCAAATGAGGTTGAAGTAGCTTAAATCTCAATGGGAAAGTAAATGGCTCCAGCTTAAGAGATCCAACCAGCCCAGCATGCCCGCTGCTGACCACAATTCAAATGCAAGCAGATTCTGTTTCACTGAATTAACTTGTTCAAATATTAGGAAAGACAAGAAAAAACAGTCTTGGAGAAACAAATCCCGCTGTGCTGGATGAGCTCCATGGACTAACTAATCCGGGATTCTGTCCTAGGGGTCACCAACACCAAATATCTGAGAAAGGTGCAAGGTACAGACACCTCGTCTCACCTGGGACCTCAGGGATGTGAACAATTAAGGTAAACACAATAAATATATAAGAACTGGGTAGCCTTAAGTGAAAGATTAGAGCTCAACTTCATCAGCTTGAACAGACAACGCAGTTATAATGACTGAGTTTTCAATTTTGTTAATATAATTTATTGGTCCCAGTCAGATCCCAGCAGGGATGAGGAGACCAACTTCAAAGGACAGTTCTGGGCTCACTAAAAATACATGTTAATCACATTAGGAATACCGTGTTCTCACAAGTAACATGTACTGCAAAGCCTGACTGGCAGCTGGAGCAGACAGGGTGGGAGCAGGGACGGGGCACTGGCTGTGAAAGGGAATCGATGGGGGTGAGAAGAGCACACGCAGGTATTGTGGTTGGCCTGGCCAGTGCTAATAATCAGTTCCATTCATAAGCATAAAAGAGTCAAGTATTTCCACCCCCCCCCCCCCCCATTTAAAAAGTATCTGACCTAATTATTACTATCCCTGTTGTGTAAATTCAGCACTTTGTCAGTCTGAATAAATGTACATTAGCCTTAACATGAGTGAAACAAGTTTAAACAATGAAGGCAGCTTTGTAAAGCTCCCTCGCTTTTTAACTTATTTGACACCACACTAAAGAGCCCATTTAGACTAAAGAGTTCAGCACATTTTGGGACCCATTAAATACCCAGGTTGAGACTAGATATTCCCTTTTTCTTTTTTTAATTTGTCCTACCTAGTTGCTAAAGTCAGCATAATTGAGCAATAAGCTGCTTTGCATTTATTTAGCTTTGTAGGCAAGTTGCAGAAAGCTACACCCATCCTGTCCAGCACAGCCCTTCCAAGGCAGGGCAAACCCCACTTATCACTGGGACTAAGTCATTCTTTGGAATTACTTTTAATTAAAAAATTTACTTTTAATTAAAAAAGAGAGGTAACTCATGGCATAAAAATGTGACATTCATGACTGCTAGGGAAACACTCAAATTGTTTCTATTTTAGGCTAACACCATAGTTATTTCCAGAGCCAAGTCAGCCTTTCACGGAATCATTAAGGGTGGAAAATACATCCCAGAGCTCTGAGTGCCACATCCAGTTGTTCCTTGGACACCTCCAGGCATGGGGACTCCACCACCTCCCTCGGCAATGCCTGACCACCCTTTCTGTGAAGAAATTCTTCCTGATCAAGAAATTACAAGCTCCAGGCCTATCCTGACTCAAACTGCCCTCAAACTCAGTGGCCTGGAAGATGGAGGAAGTTCAGCTGGGTGAGGTGGCCTGTCCTTGGCTGCACGAGAAAGGCAAATCAGTCCCAAAAGAGCAAAGAGGGCTGAAAAACCAGACCATCATTACCCTGATCATTCCCTATTCCCTGCTCTCCTCCATCATCGAGCAAAGCATAGTCTGATTTCTGTAGGCAGCAGAAAGGAGGAGGCAAACAAGAGGGAAGAAGGGGAAAGCTGGGTGGAAAAAGTAGTGCAGTCAGAGATGAACACTACTGCAAAGGGAAGGGGTTGTTCTTCACCAATGCATCCTTAATTCTTAAGAAAACCTCTCAGAGCTTTCCCAAAGGTTGAGTTCTGCTAAATGTGTAGCAAAGACTTGGTAGGGAAACATTTTAAAAAGAGCATTCCATTTTACTCCATGCCATAATGAAACCGGTTCTTCCCCAAATGAGATCTGTGGTCAATCTGTAAATTGAATTCTGTCACTGACCTGTAAGAGATACTTTAAGCCACATGAAGTTAAGTGCTTGACAAAACCACAGCTCTGACATTGTCAGCAGTACCTCCACAGGAACTGGGCACTTGGATGGATATTTAGTTTTAAATCCTGGTTTATAGGCAGAACTGAAGATGGATTAGGATTCCATCCCTCTTACTCATTTTGAAGGTTGGTAAAGTTTGAAACACAGAAAAAAACCCCCCAACTCAATTATAATTTCTAGCTGTCAGGAAGGAATTCTATCAGCTCCATCCTCCAGAAGGAAATCCACACTGTCTAGCAGTAATCAGTTCCATTTGTGGTCCTCCCAACAAAACACTTTTTGTCTGTGATTTGTATTCATCTTAGGACACACTGACTTCAGACCTTCTGTGGATTGTAATGTCTAAACAGCCTTTTTATTTTTAAATGCAACTAAGAAACTATTTGGCAGGGTCACCACAGCTCTGAATCTGGAGCAAAATATACCAACTGCAACTGGTGTCTGGGCTGCAAAGCAAGGCAGGGCACTCAGAGACAACTGTGTTCCTTCAGTTGTCAAGAATAGGACATTAATAAGAAATATTTTAATCTAACAAGCATCATGTTTTAAAGGGAACTTTCAGCTTTTTTTTTTTGTCAATTTGACTGGCATGTGATGATCTCATAGTGTGGAAGCTGGAGACCAAAGCAGACTGCCTTAGCAAACCACGTGCATTTTCCCACTGTACAACTCCCAAACTTCAGTCCCCGTATGGAGGAGGTAGTTCTACATTTACTCCTAAAAAATAAATCATGGAAAATAAACATTAACATATTACAGAATGAAGTCTGACCCTTGAAGCTTACTATTCACTAACTACAGAGTTTTATCAGGAGAATGTCACTAATTCCAGTCTTTCCAGAACAGATACTACATATTCCTCCTCAGCTCTGCCTCCCCAATGGCTGCTGGGGGCACTGCTTTTTCTCTGAAGGGTTTTAGTCTTATTTTCTAGAGATTCAGGGCTGTTACACCCTCCCCTGTGCCAGCAACATTATAAACATGGTTTAATTTCAACTAAGATTCACAGATATGAAACTCTTTGAAGACAAGCCGTTTTCAGAAGTCTCCTGGAAAAAGATGGCTGGAGAGGCAGCAATCCACCCCAAAACCCACCTCTGTCAGCTCCAGGATAGGAGCAAGGATCAAGGTGTGCAAGGTTCACTGTTCTCCATGGAGACAAAATGCCAAGTTCTCAGCACCTCTGGTTCCCTTCACGGATCCGCATGTGGCACAGGTGAGCACAGGGAGGTGTCACCTGCAGCAGGACACCACAGCTGCTCCACAGAGTCTGAGGCTGTGGATGCTGTTATGGATTATCTGGGACAAGGGGAAAAGGTAGTTTTTGGATATCCCACGAAACAGTAGGAAATATCCCACCTGATTTGGTGTGAGCAGGGAATGGAGCTGCAGTTCTGAACATCCATCGCGGGGTCTGAATGTGGGAGCACCCTCAGATTTTTTGCTTCAGAGGCACCAATACTGGAAGGAGTGAACCTCTGCAAGTGTGCAGCCAGCCAGCCACAACCCAGGATTGTGGCTCAGGATACACAGCTTTCCAGCCCCTTTCCACTCATGCACATCTGGGCCAGGTTTCACGACCAGCGTTTGATCTTTGGGCTGAATTCCAGTCCCGTTCCCAGTGGGCAGGTTCCACATCACAAAAACATCCCCCTATTATGCAACTGACACTAACTGGATCCTTTTTTTAAGCTCTTCAGAAGAGAGGCCAAGGCTTGAACATCACGGAAACAAAAGTAACTGTTCTGTGAATTCCCCGGAACGCACACATGGATGCAATGCTGCCGGACACTTATGTGGCATCTCCAAAAATATAGGTTTCAGATTCTAAGACTTCTGCAGTTTTCAACTTTCACCAACATTCAAATTCACCTACATTAAAAGAAAATTAAATTGCCCTCCCCAACAAAAAGCAAACCACAACAAAGCAAACATCCTCCAGCAAACTATTCACTTGAATCCATTAAAACTTGCCAAGTCAACGTTCCAGTCCACGCCGCCGATCCCGGCCAAGAGCACAAGTGTCAGTTTGGGCTCCTCTGTTTTACACTAACAACAGTCAATTGTGGCCAGGAATTGCATCACATGCCAGCAATATATCACATTCCTTCACTGCTGGTTTTCTGAAAAGGGAAGGAAAAGCCCTCAGCACTCACTGCCAACACTTCTACAAACCATAAACATTTTAAGAACTTCCATTCACCATGTCAGGATGGTGGAATATTGAACACAACCCTCCCAGAGTGACACAGCACAAACTAATAAACCCAAAGGGATAGGAAGAACCTGTACACTAACTAAACCTGTACACTAACTAAATCATGAAATTATTTTAATACCTGAGCAGATCAAACTGAAAAAAGAAGTCACTATTATGGCCCAATGGGCAGGAAAGTCTGTTACCAGAAGCTGGACTCTGCCTGAATATTAGTAAGAAATAATTTTAAATATTTTGCTACTTCTTTAGTAAAGTAATAGCTAAATGAAAAGCATTAATTTAATTCTCCTTAGGAATTATAACTAGAAGAAAAGTGCACTCATGTATTGTCAAACAATTACACGGTAAATAAAGGACCTGATGTGGAACACCTGTTAGTGCAGCAATTTCATTATCTGTAAGCAACAAGTAATAAAGGATAATAATTAAAAGAATATAGAACAGGGAGAACAAAGCTGATTCCTAGACATGCATACAAAATGTGGCTTCCTGGGAGCTCCAGTAAACCTCAAAGTGTTTGATGTGATGTATATGTGCATTCACAGCTTTGGAAAACAAAAATTCTTACCACCATATAAATTCTACAACAAGCCAATTTTTAATTATACCTGTCAAAATAATAATAAAATCCCAGCAGTTTCATTCACTTTGCTTGAATTACAGAGACCACCTATGCAAATATCAACACAGCATTTGAATCTTCAGTTAACTATTGCCCAATTATAAATGGGGACACTTTTAAAAATGAATTATGAGGATAATTAATAATTTTCACACACAAAGGTAACATGATGCAGGGGTTTTAAAAGCCTCCCAATTTCTGCATTTCTATTCCGGTTGGTTGGTGCCAAGATTATAAAAGCATATTTCAATTTTAGAAGAGGGAGAAAGGAACTTCTATCCCTCCCTCTGGTCACTTCATGTAGATATTATTGGATTCAAATATTCAGCCACTAAATTACTGCAATGGAACATGAACATTTTAAAAGGATTCCTGCATTTGGGGAAACAGCTAAGACTAAAATGGCTAAAGGAAAGCCATAAAAAGTTGTTCTGTTCTAAGTGACAAAGAAAGCACTTACATATCTGTTCAACTGAACATGAATGTTATGGTCACATGACAAGAGCAAGTTTTATTTAAATCAATGTCAAAGGGATAAATATGAAAGCAGAACTGGGTGACACACTATGCTGAGCATCTTTCTGTAACAATTAACAGTCAAACAGTTGTTTGCTGTTCAGAATTTTAGGTCAGAAAATAAAACAATGTGCAAATTCAGAATGGCAAATTGCCCCTCTGAGATGGCCACAGAACCTCACTGTTCCAGCAGAAAAGTAAAGAATCCCATACTTCTGTTCCACTGTACCCTGATCCTCTGACAAAAGGAAGCAAACTCCCACCTGACACTTCCAATTTCAAACCACACACCCAAAGAAGAAACCCCAAAACCTTGCTGGGAAAACAACAGCCTTTTTACAGGCTCCTCTTTAAAGATAAGATTTATAAGTGAATACTCTGCTACTAAAAACAGGCTACAACAATATGTATAAGAAAAGTGCTGCACAAACATTTTCATGATTGTGCTCTCATATATTCTGTCAAAAGGTAAATGATTTGAAAACACCTACAAAACCTTTTAGGATCATACACTAGTTCCACCAAGGGCCCAGTTAGCTTCACGGAAAAACAGCATTATTGCTCTTTTTGCTGTCAGAGAGTTGCAGGAAGTTTGAATTCTGTACTAATACTTTGAAAACTATAATTACAGGTGTGGCACAAATCAACAGAGGAGAAGAGCAGGCAGAAACTTCTCCCCTTCCTCCTCCTGAGGACACAGCCAGCGTGAATAAGGATGACAACACCCAACTGGAACGAGAAAAGAAAAATTTCCATGCAAAAAATTCAACATTTTAGAATGAGGTCTGCTGCTACAACGTGGATTCTGGTGATCTATTTCTTCTTTAACAGAAGTTGCAACTAACACAAGTTCTTTAGTTATTAGCAAGTTTATAAACAACTTACAAACTGAGCAATTCCAGATAATATCAGATTACGACAAAAGTATCAGAGTTGTACAGAAAAAGCCTTGGGGAAGGAAAGCAGCAGTGGATGTTCCAATCAGGCTGCTCATTGTTTCAGAAATAGTAAGCTGTGTGAGTAACCCAATTGGAACACTCCTCCTTTGAACGTTTTGCTGAGCTGTGTGTTGTAAAAATAGATTTGTACGCCTCAGACTTCTCCTCGCTGTCTGCAATGGGTCTCTTCGTAGTAGCAGAAGGAGCCTTATTGATTTTTGCTGAGACAGATGAATTTCCATTTTCTGAGAGAGAAAAAGGAACAGAGTGAAGCATGAATAACAGTTCAAAATTGATAAAAGTACCTCAATAAAGATGAAAAAGAGTATTTTAAAAATAACGTACAGAGATGAAACACATACACTTCTGAGTTCTATCATAAAGATCTCAAATTGTACTCAACAGCTTTCAGAATTCACACTCAAATTCACTTAGAAATCTTGAAAGAAGAATTCCTTCCTATTTGTGTAAATCCCTTGCACTGCAATTCAGTATTGACAATATTTATTCCTCTAAGTGAAAAATGGCTCTGAGCTCCAGTCTTCAGAAACATGAAAGCATCCCACCACCCTGCAGTATTGTTTAGAAATTAGCTATCAAATGCCAAAAGCTAAACTTGTCACATACCTTCCCCAGGGAATCTCCCTCCTCCCTTTATTCTTTGCAAAGTCATTTATGAACAGTAACAATGGCCTGCACCATTTTATATTTGTAGTAGGAAAATGCCCATCCCTCTGTTTCTGATACCATTTCTCTCACTGGATTATATTACTGCTACAAAAAACCCCCTCTATTTCTTAACAACTATTGAATCTTCTCCCAAGTTGCAGGGTGGTATTTGAAAAAGCACATGCCAAGTCTCTGGTGCACAGAAATGAACAGAGAAGTTTGCAGAAACTCAACATCCTTAGTTTAATTTAGGCACAACAACTTGTAAATAGCTGTGGGGAGCCTGTCTGAAAATGCACTGAGCTGCCTTCTGCTCACAGGAATTGTATGTGCAATCCTAAATCCTCACAGATGAAACCCTTTTATATCTGGAGAATGTTACTTGTAATGCCACCAATAGTTGTCTGGAAAGCATTACCAAGCACTGGATTTGAAAGAATGACTGTGCTGCAAGTCCAGAACCCTCAGGGTGCTGTGTTCACAAATTCACTTCTGTGCCACTGGCATTCCTCATGGATCTTCCTTTATTTTCCCTCTCTCCTCTTTACCTCTTGCTGGTTAATATAACTGCTGCCAGAAACCAGTGACCTGACATTTCAGAAAGTGTATTTTTTTCTTTTACACTCTCAGAAAATAGAAGTTCATTAAACATTATTAGAATTCCGAGGCTGCTAAACATCCAAGAGCAATTATAATTATGTAGAATGAAATATTTTTAAAAGCCTATCCTGTATAAAAACAGACACTAGAGGGCAGGTCAGGCATTGCAGATGGAATTTCTCCCACAGTTTATCATTTAAACACTTTCAGATTCTTCCAATTATTCTGACTTTTTCCGTGGCTGTAACGGACATGATTTAATACTTTACACACAAAACTCAGACTGACCTTAAAAATGTACCCATTCTTATAGTTTGGTATGAAAACATCAGTATGAACTGCAGACATTGAATAACAGGATATATATTAAATAAAGAAAGGGCACCATCCTTTGGACTAAAGGGCTGCCAAGTTTACTCATGGCTGCAAGGCTGCTGTAGGTACATCAGTGCATCCTGAATTATACTCCACTACTCCAGGGACACAGAGCAAACTAGCAGCTAAAAAGGAGGACTACAAGTCAGGTAACCAGGAATTTTTCACACACTTCACCAAAATGAACTGCCAGAATGTATTTCTTGACCACTTGTACCTCAAGAAACTACTAATTTTCCTCCACTACCTCCTAGACAGTAAGACAGATACACCAAACCCTCGACTGCATCACTGTGTGAATAAGAATCTCTGATTTCAATCATTCAAGGTGGTTCCCACCAACTTAAAGCAATATTAGAATGACATAAAACAAGCAAACCTGTTCAAATTTTTCACATTAAGATTAGAGAATTAACGCCAACCTGAGCTTTTGGTGAAGATAATCTGTCTCTTTTCCCCAGAGCTGGAATTGATAAAATCCTTTCCATTCGTAGCTTTTGAGGGACCTGGAGAATCTAAAAAAAACAAAAAAAAAGGAAAGAACAAAAAAAATGAAATCATGAATCTGCTTCATGACTCAGAAGGTGACACAGAATTTGGAGCTGGGACATTACCTTCAGTGGTCTCTTGCTGAGAAGCTGATCCTGCTGACTTGCATTTCTTTGATTTCTGAAACAACACAAGCAGAGTCCTGGTGACATCCTGAAAGGATGTACAATTCCCAACTTGTATTTGAGAGACACACAGCTTCATTTAGTACATTTTTATGTCTTACACAGTGGAACTCTTCCTTTCATGTTTTTTGTATTATTTCTACATGGAAAAAAGAATAATCTTGGCAACCTAGAGTTACATTAAAGAAAACTGTGTAGGCCCAAACTAGATTTGCCTGGATTCAGTATTTTGGTTTTCATACTTTGCAGGGGTGTGTGTTATTATCATTAAGGTTATCTGATACTCTGAACCCACACAGCAGGACAGTAAATTGCAAAACATTAAACAGGACAGTTAACTGTAATCAATATATTTTCTATAAAAATTCCAGAAGAATCCTGCATCTCATATCCACTTAATTTTATTTAGCTGATAAAAAATCCCTCCTGGCTAATCTTCAATAACAGGGTCCTTTCTTGCATGATTGCTTGGGAAGAAGAGATGCAAATAGTTGATCTAAATCTTTTAAAAGCATCTGTGCAGCAGATTTTCCAAATTAATTTATGTTTTTCCAGATTAAAAACCACAGAAAAACCCAAACTACAGCAATAAGAATCCCACTACTGGCTTTGATTACAAAAATGCTAAGCTGAAAAAGAAAGATGTATTAAAACAGTCCTTAGCATTGTTTTCACAAAAGATGGCTGGATACATTCAGAATGGTGTACATGTTTCAAGACATCTGCACAAACTCCAAGGAAATAAATCTATTTAATTCTGTTATAAAAACTAGGAGAACCCACGCTGTGAAGCAAAGGATTAATGTTCGGGGGAAAAAATGCCACTGCAAATGTTGCTGCAAAGCTGAGCCAGGAGGTGGTGGCAGAGGGTTATGGCTCTGAAAGCAAACTTGGCTCTCCTGGTGTCACAGAATCATGGAATGGTTTGGGCTGGAAAACGACCTTAAAGCTCATCTCATTCCAACCCCTGCCATGGGCAGGGACACCTTCCACTAGACCAGGTTGCTCCAAGCCCCATCCAACCTGGCCTTCAGGGTATCTGGAAAACCTCTGTGCAGGTGTTTCCACCTTTTTGTTATGGGTGGATTTACAAAGAAAAGTTACCTCCCAGTATCTGGCATCTGAACCACGAGATGTTTGTAAATGTATGGATGCACACATTCTTTATGCATAATATAGAGTACAGATGCATTTCATTATGGGCACATATGACACAGTCGAGCTTGAATAATTTTTTTATGCTAGTGCTGGTGCATCTTCCTGATGTTTTGTCTGATGGAGATAAAGAAAAGGACTTTGTGCTTCCTGCTCCAAATACAGGGGGTCCACTTAGCTTGCTCTGCAGTAACTGAGGAAGAAATCTGTGCCAACAAACTGGAAGTTGTCCTCTGATACTGGGACTGGAGCTCCCAGGTCTCAGATCAGAGCAAATGGTGCCAGTGACAGAGAGACTGGTTTGAGCTGCACAGACCAGCTGGGACAGCAACATCAGAACTTGAGGATTAAATGCTGAGAGATTGGCAAATCCTGTTCCCTGCCTGTAATAAAAGTCTCCACAGAACAAACAAATTGCATTTGCATATTCACCCAAGGTACAGAGAGCCCAAGGGCCAAGGCATGGTGTCCTTTTGGCTGCCACCACAGTGACTGTGCTGGCACTGTAAGAGCCAGGACTGCTTGACACGCTCAGGTACCTCTTTGCTGTGCAGAAGCTGGGGACAGCACCAGCTTTCAGACTATTCCAAATTACTGACCCAAAGCTAAAAGTGCTTTGTTAGGACCATATTCTTAAAGAAAATCAAGTGCAAGCAATCACTGTTTTGGGGCTGAGCACTCATCTGCTGAAATCTGCAATAGTCTATCATCAAATTATCTGTACTTTTTTAAAAAACATTTAAGTACTACGTACTGAGGAAAAAAAAAAAGAAAAAAACATCATGAGGTTTTTGCTCTTATGCCAGGAGCTGTAGGACATGACATGTAGAGGCTATGAAAGAGTGGAAACAACACAGCAGGATAACCATCCTTTTGATGTATTGCCCAGGCCCACTGATGCTGTCCTGGCACAGATGAATAAAGATCTTATGATGAGAAGGAATCATATGCTCACTGGTAAGTAAACAAGTATTTGTTTTAAAACAAACCAGGAAAATATTTGCATGCCACGTAATCTACAGCAGACAAAATCTAGGGCAGTAACAGGGGTGAGATGATCAACCTCCATCTAAAGTCTCAGTTGCTGGAAGTGTCAGACAATGATTCATGTTCTTGAGATTCAGCAAAGTCTGTCTGCATCTGGCCTGAGTCAGCACCAAAGGTTTTGTTTGCTTTGTCATCCTCCAGAACAGCAATGGCAGGCCAGGAAAAAACAGCAAGGTTGAAAAAATTCCCATATGCAGAACTATCATTTGACTGCTCAGTGCCACAGAACTACTAATACTGCACAGAGGAGTAGTTACACAGCAGAGAGTACACAGAGCTGCAATGACTTTATTTCCATTGTATTTTGCCTGGTCAGATAAAAAATGTAAAGATCTCGACAGTATAGAGAGAATGAGCACTGCAGTAATTGCTGAGGATTGTGAGAACCACAAAACATGACAAAATTTCCATACTGTGGTCTTACAGCATCACACCAGGAATGTACAGATCCCAATATTGTGTTTCTGTGGCCAATAGAAAAGACTTGGAGATCAAAACACTAATAACCTGTCACCAGGAACTACCACATGAAATACTGGGACGATGTAGATCATTATTAGAATGAATTAATGTCAAGAAAACCCTGAAGTATGGCTGGCACATTGTCCATGTTACCCACTGCATGGAATTTAGTGATTTCCAGAGCACTGGGCACTGCCTGCTGGTCAGAAGAAACTTTCAGTACATACAACTTCAATATGTCATTGGCAAAACACACACACAACCCTACTACTTTTAAAAGTAGTGCTTAAATACAACACAGCTCACTGACTGAAGTCTTTCATCTGCATAAAGATTAGCAAGTTTAAGAGCAGACTGCACTGCAGACAAGAATTCTTTCAATTTTGTATTAAATAACATATGAAACGATTACCTTTTCTAATTTACTTTTAAGTCTTCTGTCCTCCATCCTTTTCTTCAATACTTCCACATCTTCCTTGTTACCATTAAGGATAATCACATCTTCCTCTTGGAAGGGAACACCACACTTTGTGGAAAAAAAAAAAACCAAAACAAAACCAGAACAAAATTAGTATTATTTTCCAGATTTTTATGCTGGCAAACCTTTGTTAAAATTAATACTGTGTTCTTTCTCTTTTAATACAGTCTAATACATCTTCTCACTTCAAATGGCAATGGAAATTGTGTATTTATTTCTCTGTCTCTTATAAACAACACTCTGAACTAATTCTTTTTTTTTTTTCATTAAAAAGAGTCCCATAGGGTATTTTCTGTTCATGGGTTGTTTTACTGGCATAAATGTACTTAAACAAAGTAGGTCTAAGTAGAATCTACTCAAGTTTCTGAATCCTACAGCTAAAACTCAGAAGCACTTTCTGATTTTTAGTTATGAAAGCATTTGATTAGGATCTAACCAATATGCCATTCTGCTCTAGAATTTGTCTTTCAACTCAGTGATATGAGAAAAAACAACTGACAGGAGCAGTTCCTTTACACTGAGTAAGGACAACACCAAAAGTGTTATTCCTCTACATGTAGAACTGACAGCACCAGGGAACTTGGAGGCTTTGATTTCTTTTAAATAAATAAATAAATAAACAATAACAACAACAGCAACAACAAAACAACAACAATACCATTAGTATTAGTATATTACTATAGGGATAAAAAGAGGTCATAAAAGCAGAATAATTCATTCACCTTGTCTTGCTGTCTCACTGTCCTTCATCTGAATCATCAAACACTCCCAAGTTTCAAAGTATTTTCAGAAATTAATCTGGATAATGGATGCAATGTGCTTCGTGTAATTCCATATTTGTTTCATGGATGAAAACACAGATGTTTCACTGTGCACATTTTCAATCATTTGGTGCACCAGCACATTTGACTACGATGTTTTCTTTTCTAAGATCTCAATTTCCTTTTATTTATTTTTTTTTTGCTGGCTTTTTTGTTTGGTAGGTTGTTTTGGGGTGGGTTTTTTTGTTATTTTGTTAAATCCAGAAGCTTTCTGTTAATCTGCAAGATTAGTTTATAATCCTGCCTCTGTCATTACTCTTCTGTTTTCTGAACAAAGGTTTAGAAAGGTTACTCATGTTATTTGCGGTAGGAATTAAACAAATGAAAGGACACATGGGCAGTACTTTGTCCACACTCTGCTCACGTGCTGAGCACAGTCTAAAAACTGAACCTGTACACAAGTGGTCAGAGATTATGAAGGAGAAACAAGGGTTAGAGAGAGGTAAAGTAAGTAAATCAGGCAGAATAATAAGTCAAACACAAGAAATGGGTGAGTAGCCCAAATTTTTCCATTCCTACTCAATGAGCCGGTGTTAGAAACACCAGCCTTGAATGATCTCAGACACTTGTCAGGGAGATGTCTACAAAATCAAGACAGTCTTCATATTGAGGCAGGAGCAACTGGCAGCTGATCTGATTCTAAAGAAGCCCCACACATTCATTTTTCGTGGGGTGTTTCCTCATACAGCATTTAAAAAGCACATTCTGTCACTGGGACTCTAATTTCAATAAATGTAGCATTTTGAAAGAGCAAGCAAATCCAGGTTCCCATCTGGAAAACACAGGTGGAATTGTTCAAAAATGAAAAGTATTTACAAGAAACAGGGAAATACAGACAGTGTGTTCTTTCCATTCCCTGAAACAGGTATTTTTTGCCATGACAACAGTCGGATTATATCACAGAGACCATCCCCTTCCAAACATACTTGAAGTACAGCAAGTTATAGGCACAGAACCATCTTCACCTCTCTGCATTTCACTAACTGTAGGGACTATTTGCTGTTGCATCATACAGGGCATCAAATGTCAGTTCTGTTGGGTGCAAAGTTTTAGTTCTGATTTTGTAAAAAGCTCACTATCTCGTCATGCAAAAAAAAGGAAAGATTTTTTTATCTTGACATTTTGATAATGAGACAAAAAGCAGAAAGAAATTTCAGTTTTGCAAATCCAGAAGGACTGTTCCTTCACATTAATTAAGGTCTTTTGGGGCAGAGCTTTGTTTTATAACATCACAGGTTCTCCCTTGCTGTTTGGGACTTTAAACACATACCAAGGTACTTGCTGGAGTTCTTAGCACCTTGAATAGAAGACATTCCTAAATGAGACTGAACTTATAAACTGTTCTGCAATGGACAAAGCATTAGAGGAGCAGTTTGCAGATCCAAATCCAAGATTTAATCTGTAATTGAAGAGTGGGATGTTAAGGAGGAAGGAGATGCTGCACAAGCAGCGTGATTTTGGTCCAAAAGTCTTTGCGGGGTTCAATTACAGAAGCCATGTTCCAAACTTTTTATATCTAAATGGCTTAACACCATTGCATCGAGGAATTATTTAAAGAGGTGAAGATATGATCAGTCTTCAAAGTCTGATACTCATAAATTTATGCTCCCTATATGTGCATGTGTACATAGCCCACGTGTACACACAAACATATATACACACAAATCAACTCCTCAAAAAACCAAACCAAATCCATCCCCAAATATTTGAAATAATAAGAACAATAAAGGTATTATGAACTGTAACAGGTATATTAGCTTTGGTATAAATATAATCTGTTTAACTAGAAAAAGAAATAGTGAAATTACTCATTAAACAGGGCAGGTATTGAGGACTGAACAAACACAGAGACTGAACATCCACAGACCATATCAATGTTCATCTCCCAGCCACACAAACTGATGTACTAAAGATTACTGTCTCTTATCACAGTTAACTAAACATGTTCTGAGAGATAGTTTTCCAGAGGTTTATCCATGTAAAAGATCAGTAGTGTAAGATTTGTTGAACATAACTTTCGACACTGCTGTCCCACCCAGACAAACAACAGGTCAGAGGGTAAAGGACAACTTGGGACGAGTGGAAAGTCTCCTACAAACTAATTCACAGAATGGGAACTTTCACTCAGGAGTTGCAGCATCTACCACAAAACCAGTCCAAGCCAAAGCCTCTATTTAAAAAGCTTCTGTGAAAGTCAATGATTATTTTGTACCTGCCATACCTGCAGCTGTGACTTAATTTACTTTGAGGTTTCCTATTTATTTCTGACCAACGCACTATTTTTATCAAAACGTGTCCAAAACACATCATCCCTCTCACTTGTTTCTAGAACCCCAAAGCTTCCTAATTCCAGTAAATCCAAGCCACTAACTCGTCACTTATTTAAACCTTTAAGAAGGTTTATTAAAACCTGTAAGAACCTTTATACGGGCAGTAATGGCAAACATTCAGCTTGTGACAGAGACCTTTCATTTAAGCTTCCAGTTTAAATACCCAGAGGCAGCTCCCAGCTGTAGTTATTTGCTACAAACTGGAAAGTTTCAGCAGGCAAAGAGTTAAGGACTTGGGGGAGGAGGAGGAGGAGGAGGCTGGTTCCCAGTTCTCCATCCACATGCTCGGTGAGGTGCGGGGGTTAAAGGCTCTGGGGCAAAGCAATTCTTGGGAATCGTCAGCGATGTCCTCCCCAGCCCTGCACGGCTGATTTCAGCAGGGATGAGAAGTTTTCTCTCCAAAGGACGTCTCTGAAGGCAGGGAGAGCTTTGCTGCAGGATAAATATGCTAAACATTGCGGGGAGTCGGAGGGAAGTGGAAATGAAAACAATCCCCGTTAATGTTTAACCCCCTCGCCGAGGGATCTCCACGAGCCGCAGGATGAGGGACACCGACTCCTGCTGAAGGACAAGGAGACCCGGGATTTATTTTTATTATGCTGCCGTCTCCTGGCTAATTTTGGACAAGGTAAGACTGCATCAGTTAGACTGCGGGATTCAATCTTTTGCTTTTCCTTTGCTAAAAACATGTTTTAATTTATGTAAAGTGACAGATATTTTCCGCTTCAAGACCATTTCACTCAAATCTGCAATAGGGTTCATCTATTTTTTTTTTCTTCTTTACCTTGTCACAGATGCAAAGTACGGTGGAGGTCATTTCTACTAGCTGTTTGTATTATAAAAATCACAGTAATTATGGTCACTCAAGCAACTTAATCTTTTTACAGCCCTGTAACTTAAGGGTTTAAATAGCTTTCATAGTATTTGTTTTACATTATTACGAGGTCAAATGCACCAGGACAACTAAACAGGAAAAATAGCAAAGATGAACACTAAAACTCTGTAAATCTGAATATGCATCAGTAAACTCTAATGCAGCATTTTTAAAATAATGATTTAATATTTTTAAGGCAATATTAACAGGGTTTGATGAAGAAATGCTTTTACTCGATGCATGTCAGAACCTAAAGCAGACTCACATCCCGATCCAGGCTTAAACAAAAACCAACAATGGAAAAAGCAGTTAAAACTGCTGATTTTAACATTAAGTTTTTAAAGTATCCCCTGTTTATAAAATATCTACACTAATGCCTACATAAACAACTTTCAAACAAACAAACACAGATATAAAATGATTTGAAAATAAAGAGTTAATGCTTTTTTACCATTTTGTTAGAAGATGAAGTATTCCCCTAGTCATTTGTTTCACTAAATTACAAAGTCATATGAAGAAAATACAAAGAGTACAGAGAAAACAAAATATTTAGAGGTGCAGTGATGCAGTCCAAAATCCAATGGCAGGAAGAAACTCCAAATGCAAAACGAGTTTTTCCTATGAAATGCAGTCAAATATCTGCTAATGGGGTCTTAATGAGCTGAGATGACGTTTCACAGGCTTTTTCCAGGCATAATCATAATTCCTGTTTTCTCTAGCGTTTACCTTGTTAATTGTGATGGAGGAGCTTAGGCTTACAAAATTTTTCTGTCAAGCAATATCCATAAAAGCAGCCACAGGAGTGCTTGAAAACCTACAAAAATGGGGGTTTTCTTTTCTTTCTTTTCTAAAAATTAATACAACTTCATCTTCAGTATTTAGAAAACCTAAGTGTAACATTAAAAAGGCTGTTCAGAGAGACATTCTGCTAACAAAAAATACCTGTAATGGCACTCTTGCATAATAAGACTAAAGGGCAAGATAATCACAAACTGGGTTATGCCTGGACAGAGGACATTCCCAACAGGATCTCTTGCTCCTCAAGGGCAGGAGGAAACCTGGGAACATAGTCCTTGCCTAGAGGATTCTACTAAAGGACAAATTCCGTTCGCAGGGGGACTAACAGCTGCAGTCCCAGCTCTCAATCTGGTAAAACACTAACAGAAAGCCATGGCTTTCATGCTGTAATATCCCCTGAGGCTGAAAGATGTCAAATTCTGTTCTTGAAGGCCAGGCTTCATCATTCAGTCATTCCCCATAAACATGTTAACGCTGGAGAGGAGTTGTTGCTTCTTACCTGATAATGGGGTGTTTGTGTACTTTGCTGCTGCCATATAAAATAACAGTTTCTAGATGCCATGTAGTTCAATAGGAAAAAATCCATAGTAAACACTTAACAGCCCGAAACATCCCTGGAAGCTATTACTTGAAGGGTAATAAAAATTTAAGTGTATGAAAGCAGCAGGTTCCCAAGGGAACTACCCTTTGCAACCTGTCCAAAGAGGTATTTAAGGAAAAAAACCTGGCAAACACGGTCATTCTGTACAATGTTCTGTATTTAAGCAGGTATAGAGTCCCAAATATTTCTACAGCTGCCCAGTGTCTTCAGTGTAATAGTTATGTCCAGAATGAACCTTCCCTGTGACAGACCAGAGATCTCATGACATTCGCTAATTCTGAGGAATCTCAAAGCTCCTCCTGCAGTTATTTCCTCAGAATAGGCCAGTTTGTCTGAGTCCAGTGCTTCCCTAACAGACACTCCCCAATTTCAGCCCCTGGGTACCTCATGGCCCTCATGCAAATCTCCTCTGGCACAGGATACAGCCTGGGTGTAATTCACTTTTACTGCAAAAATCCTGGTTTTCACCTTCCAGTGGGATTCCTTTCCTCCTGCTTTCTGCACAGTATCAAAAGGTTGATTTGATTTGCTCGAGTCTTTTGTTGAAACGGATTAAAATACTTCTGTCGAGCTTGTTTACCCAGTAAATGTATCCCTGAGGAGCTCTGAGGCAAAAAGATTCTTCTGGGACCTGATTTTGTCATGTTTTTCTTGCATCCAACGCAGACGGAAGAGCTGCTGCCAGAACACCCAGGGAAAATGGATGAACCCTCCACCTAACACACAACTCCACTTTCTGGAATGCTCAGTGGAAAAGAGGCATTCTTCCAGCATGAAATCCAGTGCATACCAGTAAGGACCAAAAGATAAATACATTCTTTCCCAACAGCCTAATACAATCTTAAAAATGTGGTAATAGGCACTCTCTTGGGTCAATTTCTGTGTTCTTACTGCTTTTTAAATGGTATGTCTCATTGCTGCTTTAACTACAATGCCCTCTTTATTTTCAGATTTTTAAGAGAGAGATATATATATACAGAGTTTTTATTAAAAAAAGTACTGTCCACTTCTTTCTAATGAAAACCTGGAGCCTTCTAACTGTAACAGCATTCCTGGAATGAAAGTACCTTTATAAAAATATGTTTGGTCTCTGCTCCTATAGAAAGCCAAATGTTTTGTGATGTTGACAGCTGCAAAGTGTAAAATATTTCAAGGTGAAAGGCAAATTTTGTTTTAAAAAAATATTCTCATCGAATAAAATGAGAAGAGAAAATTAATTACCTTTAAAATAAAAATAAAAGCTTTTAAAATTAAAGTTTTAAGCAGGTGGTGGACCCTTCTCCCTGGTATTTTCTCTAGGAATTTCAATACTAAATGCTTCAAGGATAAAGACTTCACGTAATTGCTGTGGGATTCAGGACTTCTGCATTCTCATTCTTTTGACTCTTCAACAAGGTGGATGCAAGGTAAAAAACACAATGGAAAAACTCCTGTGCCAGTACTGCAGTAAATTCCAGTTATCTCTGAATGCTAATACTGGCAGTGGTGTCCTTATCTCAGGGTGTGCACATATGCTAAAAATAAGAAAAGAGCGTTGTCTGTATGTTCTGTTTTCCAGAGCACTCTAATACAAAGATGTCCGAGGAAGAAAAAAAATACCTCTCTCAAATAGTCAGAAACATTTGCTGACTTTATAAGGATAAAACCCAGTGTATTTTGTGGATTACGTTTTAGTCTCTTCCTTCTGTTTATTTAATAAATTTTCTGTTGATTTAATTTACTGAATTCTGATCCTCTGGCAGATCTCAAGGTTTCCCAGGCCTTGAGGAAATCTCAGCAGCAGCTGTTCCTCAGCACACAGTGCTTCCATGTCTTTCCTGGGGCACTGTACTCACCTTCTGCCACACAAACTCCTACCTGATGGGCTAAGCTCCCCATGGGTCAAGCAATGAAAATAGAAAGCCATTTTGGGCTCTTTTATATCATTTTAGGATAATTTTGTCCTGGAAGGGCTGCTTCGTGGCTCTGCAACTCCCATTCCCAGTACACTGCAGCACAGGCACAGGGTTCCTCCTAGCAGGTATCCCAGCATTTATAAATGCATCACTAACATGCCATTTATTTTAAAAGAAATAAACAAAAAGGTTCTCTTCTCCTATCTCAATTTTCCTTTCAGATAATCTGAATGTTTAATTAAACTATGATGAGAAGACAGTATCTGGAAAACAAAAGATGAACCCACTTCATGCAAAGAAATCAAGATTTTTAGTGTGCGTTGCTGTCTGTACGTTCATCTACACTTTCATCTACCTAAAGGTTCCTCTTTCTGAAGAGCCAAATGAACAAAAATTAAATGTCAGAAGAGCAGAGTGTGGTTTTTACCCAGATGAACTTTGTTCAGCTCTTTTTGTGGGGAAACCTGCCGCCTTTAAAATTGGAAACTTCTGTCAGAACTCCTACCAACCCAAACCACTGAGCTGCATTCAGACTTCGTGCAGCTGCTCCACAGTTCTGAAGACTCTGCATTTTATCACAAGCCCACTGTCAGATGAAGAAGGAAATTTCTCATTGGCTTACATTATTACAATTCACAAGGAGCTGGAAATGTTTGTAAAGCTGCTAAGAGCTATTTATATGCCTCAGAATATTTACTGCATACATATTGATGAAAAGTCACCAAGAGATTATAAAACTGCTGTACAGAACATCGTTAATTGCTTTGAAAATATTTTCATTTCCTCAAAAAGAGAACATGTTGTTTATGCAGGATTTTCAAGATTACAAGCTGATATTAATTGCATGAGAGACCTAGTTAATTCCAGAGTTCAGTGGAATTATGTTATTAATCTATGTGGTCAAGATTTTCCCCTTAAAACAAATAAAGAAATTATACAATATATGAAAAGTAAGTGGAATGGTAAAAATATTACTCCTGGGATAGTCCAACCACTTCATATGAAACACAGAACACAGCTTAGTTACAGAGAATATGTTCATTCTGGAGTGCCATACTTGTATCCAGGAAAGACTATGAAAGCTAAACCTCCACATAATATGACAATATATTTTGGCAGTGCCTATTATGTGCTCACTAAAGAATTTGTAGAGTTTACATTGACTGATGCACGTGCAAAAGATCTGCTTGAGTGGTCGAGAGACACGTACAGCCCGGATGAGCATTACTGGGTCACCCTGAACCGTTTACCTGGTAAGGATTCTGTGATTTCTGCTGTGAATAACCCCTGGGCCCAGAGCAGTGGGAGGCTTCTGGCAGGGAGAGGTGTTGAGCTCCAGCTCAGAGCTTAACATCCCTTAATTGCATAAATATGGGCATTTCTTCGGCCTTGATGCTGCCCTTTCAAAAAACTCACATCAAACAAAGCTTGATTCCAGAAAAGTACTACTTACAGTGCAGGCCATGAGCTACAGGGCTAGAAAAATGTTCTTTAAAAAAGGATTTTTATGCTACATGAAGGCTCATGCTCTTAAGGAATAAAAAAAAAGCAGTAAAACCGAGAATGATGTCTGTTCTTGCTACGTAAATATGTACAAATAAATACTTAATGTGACTACAGTTAAAAAGGTTTCAGCAGTGAAAATTTCCCCTTTATTAAGTAGGAAAGAATCTCATCAGAGCCTTATGTTTTTAAAGATGCTCCAGGAGCTACACCCAATGCAGGCTGGAAAGGAAACCTAAGAGCCATTAAATGGAAAGATCAAGAAGGATCCTCACACAAAGGCTGCAAAGGTAAGTGAATGTTGATCATGAACTCACATTTGATTCACTGATGAGCATTAACTGGAGATTACATGTTATTTAAACCAGCTATTAAATGTGCCTCAGTGCTCATATATATTTTGTTTTGGAAGTATCAAAACAAGGCACCCTAGTAAATTACTGCACTGTATCCAATATCAAGACCTATTGATACATATTTTTATATATTAATATATTTTATATAATACAATATTATTGATATTTTATATATTTTGAGAACATCACAGTATCTATACACTGACAACCCTTCTTTCAGCCCCCAGTTACCAGAGCACTCACTCCTCTGACCACTTTTTAGTGGAGGGGCTTTACCTGACAGTAACATTTGTCAGATACTTCCATCAACACTGGGTTAAATCTCTTCAATTTGAACAATATCTAAAAGAATTGTGCTGACCACATAGAAAGCATGCAAAGAATAATTAAAATATGTAACTGTGTAAGCTGAGCACAGTGAAGCACTGAATGATTGAACAGGTAATCCAGATAGATCAGAACAGATGCCCGGCTACGAGACACAACATTAAGCAGAGCAACATGTCAGTGAGGCAGCTGGAGGTAACAAGCATCCATTTGTGTAAAACAAACCCAAACCCTTGCCTTTATAATACTCTTTATTATCCTCCAGCTAAATTTCCATGATGCTCAGTAAGAAATCAAAAGGTATTTTTTGTTGATGACAGTACAGAGTGAAACTACTTTTTAAAATGCTTCAGTTCCTCTTTCTGCTGCTTCCAGATACCTTCAATTTTGTCTTTGCAGGTCACTACATCAGAGACATTTGTATCTACGGACTAGGGGATGTGCAGTGGATTATTGAGTCACCTCATTTGTTTGCCAACAAATTTGAGCCTGCAAAGTACCCCCTGGTCATGGACTGCCTGGAGAGACGCCTGAGGCTCCGGATGCTGCGCCAGGCAGAGGTGCCCATCCAGGACCACTGGCGTTTCCAGGAGCACAGCTACTTCAACATGAGGCTGGATGTCTGAGCTTAGCTAACATCTAAACAAGTGCTCACAATACTGACAGAAACCATGGACATTTTTAGCCATAGACTTCACTGTGTGCATTACAGCATGAGGGTAAAGCACAGTCCTGTACTACCAATAAACAGGTTTTATTTATTACAGTAACAGCTGCTGATGGGTTAATTCTCAAAGGAAATGACATGTCTAAATCTGTAACTTACTGAGGACAAGGGGGAAGTTTATAATCTATTAAGTGACATATTTAGCTGGAAAAATCAATATTCCTTGTGTCCACAGCCAAAGAATGACTAACTGGTATGAAAATAATAAAACAGAAGCAATGACTGGACAAAGATAAAATATGGAGAACACAAATAAAGCCATGGTTACTGAGTGTCTTCTGAAATGGATTGTTTTGAATAATGAAGTTCATGATAAATTTGCAGCGCTTGTACCTAAACAAGCGACAGCCAGTTTCAGACACAGACCATGTCACCGTGGGTTTGGGGTTTGTTTGTTTTCCCCATGGCCAGCTGCCTCTCTAATTTCATTGTGTAGCATGGCAACATCGCTGCTGCCCTTCCCAGGCTTTGCTCCTAATGAGCCAGGGGGGCTGTGTGTGTACCAGGAACAGTCACAGGGTGTGCGTGTTTATCTCTTAAGTCCCTGTTTCTGAGTCTCTGCAGGAGTTTAGGGCAAGGAGACGTGGAAAATTTGAGGCCAGGGAACACAGGAAAATTGAATGAAAGGCTGTCCTTCAATCCTGGTGTACCTGACTTCCCTGAACCTTGGAACAGCCTGTGGCAAGTGCAGGTAACACCTGGCAGCAGCCAGGACAAGCAACTCATTTCTCAAAACCTCTGCAGACCAAACTCAGCACTCACTGGTCCTGCAGCAAGAAAGAGGCTTTCAACACAAAAGGGGCAAACCCAGGGAACAGCTGTTGATCAGGGATCCAGCCCTTTTCCAGACAAGAGTTGCTCTTTCCTCCTCAGAACTCTTAAATTAATCCTTTCACTCGTGCAACAAACAGGGGAATATAAAGAAACAGAGAGGATAGAGGTGGCCTTTCATACAACATAACGACTCTTCCATGGGATTAAAGATCTCACAAGGCTGTGTCTACACTGTGACCTCCAAAGGTCTGGAGGACTGGGAGAGACTATGAGAAACCTGAATTGTAAGAAGTCACTTAAAACCGTTCATCCTCCTTTACAAGTATTTTGGCAAGGATGCAGATCAAAGTTTCATTCCAGTAAATCCAAATTCTCGGTTAATTTGTATGAACTCTGATGCAAACTAATAAAATATATCTTGTTATTTATGAGCACACTTGATTAAAAACTACAAATTACATTTAAATGTTTCGGAGCAATCTGGATGAAAGCTTCAATATGCAGCCAAAACATCCCTCAGTTTTTACAAGACAACTGATAACAGATTTTTTTTTCCCCCAAAATATTCAAATGAATGAAATGAGTCAACAACAGAACATGAAAGTTTCTTATTACAAACTTAGTCACAGGTTCCTGGAATTGTCCTGCTCATTTTCCCACACGAGTTTCTTGGAAACATAATTTCTTTCAAATGAACTTTAACCTGAAGAAAGACCATCTGGTCCCTATTTATTTACAAACTCAACCCAAAGGCGTGTACTCAGCTTCATGTATAATCCAGGACTTATCTTGTGGCTAAATATTGCTGGAGATGCTTTTTTATGGAGGGAAATAATGAAGAAAAAAAAAAGGAAAATAAAAGCTCAGCTCGTTGAGAGTCCCTCTCAGAACCATTACTGAAGCTAATGGGTCTCTGGCACATATAAATCAGAGCAATATTCATAATTAATTTCTCTCCAGTCCACTGAAGGGCACTGCCAGTATTTATCCACTCCAGCATTTATCCACTCCATGTTGTCTTTTAAAATGTGAATGGAACGTTCCTCATTCCCATCATTACAGCAAATCCAGTATCTCGCTTTTACCTTTGGCACCATCACACAGAACAATTGTTGTATATCACTTTGAATTGAATTAGAAGGAGAAATGCAATATCAAGGCACTATATAACAGGGGCTCCTTTTGCAGAAACTGAACCAGCCAAACTCTGGTCTGCACAAAAAGCCCTCTTAAAGCACAATTTAGGTGTGACTTTACCCATGTCAATTTAAGAAAATCACTGCAGCATGACCCTCCTTCCTTAAAGGATTTTGTATTTTAAACAAAATTTTAGGAAAATCATAATTAAACCATTCTCAGCCAGTAAGAAATAGTATTCAAGTCATTATTCTGATTACAACAACCACATTCTATTCTTGAAACACACACAAAAAGCCTTCATGAATTCTGTGTTACCATGTTATGAGTAGATGGATCACAACTTTTAGGCTTCAACAACCAAGATTTGCTAATTCTGGTGACTTGATCTAAGAGCAGATAATGCCAAAGTGACCCTGTTCCAGGAGCCACCGTGCTCTGTACCCTGCTGCACACGTGAGCTCTGTATGTCAAAGATAAATTCTGTTTCAAGAAGCTCTGTATCTAAGTTAAACATGTGATTAAGTGTTTTATATGGCACAGAGTTTAATAGTTAGGGTACTATTTCAAGTGTGTAGTTGACTCTGAAAACAATTCCAAAATAAACTTCAAAGTGATACAAGAAAGTACATTTTAAAATGTAATCTGGTCCTTAACTTTCCAAGTGACTCCCAGAAGGGCTTCCACCACTGATTCAATAACCACTCTCCCATCTCCAAACCACTTCTAGGATACTGTTACACCAATAGGAACTTCTGAGACAAGAGAGTCAACATCCAAATTGATAATGCATAAAGCATAATTTTTGTCAAGTAGCAGACTTTCAATTTAGCAGCACCAAAACCTGCCCATGCAAGAACCTGGAAGCCAGTTAGAACAGGAGCTCCAAAACATTTGGAGAATCTACAGACCAACATAAATCACCACAAACTTACAATCTTCAACGTCTCATCAAATAAAAAGCAGAGTGAGTAGAGACTTGTTTGTTCTTTTACTTTTAGTAGTCTGTTGGAGAATTAAACACCTTACTCAAAAGTGCAAGTTTTAAACTGACAGATTCCATGTCACATGTAATTCCTGAAGAACAGGAAGCAGGAGGCAGCAGAAACCCCCTGATCTCCAGAGCTGCTGCTACAGAACATACATCACCAAACTGTGGAAGCAAAGTTGTTTTTCTCTTCCTGATGACTGAAATGTGATTAAGTCACATTTTAGCATGTGACTTAGTGTTGATAGTTTAAATTTTCCCTTCTTACTGTACAGAAGCTCAAAAAGATGGCTCAAACAAAAGACACTTCTGTGTGAAAAGGTATTACAAGTTTTATCTGCATTCATAAGTTGCTCTGTTTTAGACAAAGCTCTTTTCCAACTCTTTTCAGTCTAAATAGAAGCTTCAAAATTTGTCTCAAGCACTTCATCTGCCCATCTGAGTCTCCAACACAAGCCACCACTAAAAAATTCTCAATGCTCTTTCAAAAAACCTTTGTCCAGGAAGTTTTATATTTTGGCAAGACAGTTCAAAGCATTCATTCTTCAGGCAACAAGAGACAACCTCTGTCTCTCTCTCCGCTCTGCTACAGTGGCTGTTTGTTTGCCTTAGACCTTTCCCATTTTTATGTTATTTTTTAACTTGAATTCTTCACTGTAGTGGTACTTAGGATGAGAAGCAAGAAAGAAAAAGCCTCACACATTAATTACAGTTGCTTTACTAAGAGCCCCCCACCCACGACAGTTCCCTCTCCTATTCCCGTGCCTTTCCCTAGTACCAATAGTCTTTTTAACAATTCCAGTAAAAGCAGATAAATACATGTATTTTACATTGTCAGCTCTTCATGTCAAGTTTCTACTGAGGCAAAATGGGTTTTTTTGGAAGAGAACTCTGATAGAAAGACTGCTTCATCCTCCCTGTACCCAGACCCCATAAACCCTTCCAAATCCAGCACTACACAAATGCTGTCAAGATAAACCAAGGAATGCTGAATCCTTCCTCTTGGTATTTTCCATTGCCTTGAATTAGACAAAATCTGCATATGCATTCTGCTTTTTCCTAAACACTTATTTGCATGTGACTGGGCAAATGGATCCCTCTGTTTCTTGTATGAGCTGCCCCAGCAAAAGGAGGAGCAAACTGAGCAGTGAGATATCTGCTGGATCTCTGTATTCCCTGGGGAATGTTTTCACTGCATCAGAACAGCATTTGCTTGCCAGAGTCCTTTGGGAAACTTGCTGTTTACAGTGGAGCAGACTGGCAAGGCTGCTTTGAGGGCTTACAGGCAGAGTAAACACCCAGGAAGAGCTTGTTTTGAAGGAGCTTTCCTGAATTCCACGTGAGTGGGGATGGGCACGGCCACGCAGTTCCAAAACTGACACTCCTCCAGTCCCCACCCACTACAAACCTTGGGGATGAAGTGAAGACACAGATCCTGCTGGCTGAGAGAGACTGAATACAGCACAACAGCAAATACAGGGGCATCCTTTTGCACTACCCTCATCTGGGCACAGAATTAAGACAGAAGGTGGCCAGGAAACAAGAAAGTTCTGTGGCTCATCTGGATCTCACAGGCTCGATTTTGGTTCAAAAAACATACTGTAATTCCTAAAATACTGCATAAACATATATATGATAATCCACAACATTCAAATATTCTGTACATTAATTTTTTTTTTTTTTTGCATTACAGACTATGTATCAGAAGAGAATTCATTAATAAAAAGTTTCTAATCTGAGCCCATACAGTACTTAATTTTTTCTTCTTTCTTAGTTCATTTCACTGCATGTCCCATTGCTGCCTAAAGATAGAATGTGCTGGGGGAATGCTGCTAATTAGTGCTTTGGATATAAACAAACTGTTGGCTACTAGAAAGCACAGCAAGCAGTTCCCTGTGATCCTATTCAGAAGAGGTCTCTAGTCCCCTTCTTGATTCTGGATGAGAACATTATCAGTTTACACCCAAAGATCTACCAAATCACTCTTTGACTTTAATTAAAGGGCTAAAATATGTTCTCTCAGCTGGTTACCACTGTCTTTGTGCATCAGAACCCAATAGTGATAAAGATGATAGACTAGATATTATATCCACTTCATTATTTCTAGAAGCATCCTTCTGAATATTGTGAGGAATTCACATGTTTGTGAAACCAGCTGCGTGCAAATATGAGCCTATGCTAAATACTAATTATTAAAAATATCCAGAACACACGTGAGATTAATTTCATTTTTATAAGATTATCAGCCTGACCAAACCATGGACAAAACATCTCAATCCTGCATCTACTGATCTATCTATCATCCATCTATCAACCAAAATTTAGACGCAGACAAAAACCCTCATTAAAAATAAATTAGGATCTGCCAAGAGGAAACAAAGCCATTAGGACTAAAGCAATGCTCTAGAAAACAAAATGAGCACTGAGAGCAGCAAAATTCCACAGCACCTGCAGCAGGTCTTGTTTAATACCAATACACTGTATGTTTTACCCAATATCAGGGTGCTCACTGAAAAATAGCTTTCTAAATGTGGCAACTATCACCACAAGTCTTAATGTTAATAAACACAGTGATGGGAGAAAAAGAGTATTTGCAACTTTTAGCCACAAAGAAACCAATTTAATGAGATCAAAAGTGCAGTCGATACTTTCTACAACAATTCATGTAACTGCTGAAAATTTTACAAAGAGTTGCCCCCAGTCCAAAAAACCCAAACAAAACAGCACCAGATGCTCTTTAAAAATACAGGGATCAAAACATAACCTGAAAATACAACCAGTTTAAGCACACAGAGCAGACACTGATAAAACACAAGCCATGTGCATTCAGGAAGAAAATACAACCAAACAAAAGCCCCAAAATCCCAAAGCAAAAACAAACACCCTTTTAAAAAGTGAAATCATAACCAAATATTTGAAAAAATGAAAATTCTAAAGTAGTTCTTGCAAAATCAAACTGCCTCTGAGAATAAAAATATTCATTTTTACATCTACTTAGAAACACTTTTTTATTAAAAAAGGCCATGTAGAATTACTGCAGGCCATCACAGAACAGACCTTTTACAAGTCCCATTTCAATATGGATATTCAGATTAAAAACCCCACTTTACAGTATTGGATGTGAATGCAATTGTATATATGGACCTGTATCTATAGATCTACCTGTGGAGGGCACATGTGACCCCCCTGCTTGTAAAGCTGAAGAAACTCACCTTGTGACAAACTTCTGATTTAATTTCTTTGAGGGCACGTTCAGAGAACACACAGCCACAGTTTCTCAGGAAGCAAAACCTTCAAAGAAAAGACAAGACATAACATGATTTTAAGAAACCCTGTGCCCAAGAGAGATCTGTGCAGTGCTGGTTGAACACAGGAATAATACTGCAATGGATTAGCAGGACACAACTAACTTTATTTACTAGTTCTTGCATCTAATATAACTATCAGCACCTTTAAAGGGGCAATTAGTTTATTATTAGCTTGCACAATGTAAGACTAGAACAAAAAATATTGTGTACATTAAACCACAACACTTATTTTGTTATTTCAGCCTCACAATCTCCTGGCTAATCACTGTCTGGAGGAAGAAATACTTAGCAACTATCAAACTGTGAACCACCATCATCTCACTCATCAGGGTGAACATGCACAGACAAAGAAACTGCCCAAACCAGGATGTGAGGAAATGCTCTGCCCCAGCCCAATAAAACCCAGATTATTGCAGGATTAGGACACACAAGCCATCTCCACTCTCATCCTAACACAGGCAGAGGGAGAATGGAGCAGCTCTGCTGTGAGGAAAGGCTGAGAGAATTGGGATTGTTCAGCCTGACTCTGGGGTGACCTAATTGTGGCCTTCAAGTGCCTGAAGAAACTACAGGAAAGATGGAGAGAGACAGGACAGGGGCCTGGAGTGACAGGACAAGGGGGAATGGCTTCACACTGGCAGAGGGCAGAGACAGATGGGATATTGGGAAGAAATTGTTCCCTGTGAGGGTGGGGAGGCCCTGGCACAGGTTGCCCAGAGAAGCTGTGTCTGCCCCATCCCTGGAAGTGTCCAAGGCCAGGCTGGACAGGGCTTGGAGCAACCTGGGCCAGTGGAAGGTGTCCCTGCCCATGGCAGGGGGTGGGATGAGATGATCTTAAGGTTTCTTCCAACCCAAACCATTTTGGGATTCTAAGAGCTTGATGTGACACAAAGGGAGGTCTCATCCAATCTCCTGTGGTTTGGCCTCCAAACATTGCCCTCTACTCCTTTATTATACATCTAAATTCAGTCAGAAAAGGGTTAGCTTTTATCTTTCCTCTTGAACATGCAATGAAAGGACACTCAGTGGTCTCTTAAACTCCCCCCTGAAAGAGAGACAAACATTCCCCACAAAGGCCTGGGCAGGTACAAGATTTGCAGCATTATCCATTCAGATATCTGCTCTGTGTTCAGTTCAGCACAGTGCTCACTTCTAAACCCAAAATGCAGACCCTGAAACACTGACCTGTGTCTCCCATTCATCTCCAGCCCCACCACGGGGCAGATAAATCGTGCAGACTGCAGGTCATCATACTTGTCACCTTTTATACTCTCCTTATCCCCACTCCAGGCTGGATTATCCACAAGGTTCAGTTCTGTCACGTTCTGAAAAATAAAAATGCAGGCCTTGAGCTTTTTACCAATGATTTGGAGCCATGATAACATTCCTTAAGATTTTTTTCTGTTGCATTTTGGTACTTGTAACACTTTAATACAGGGTGAGAACACAAGGAAATGGAGGTCTTGCAGCATGACTGAACTTTCCCTCATGATTTTAACTTTTACCTTGATGCTCTTGATGTGGGATGCAGATTCCATGGGGGTCTTATCAGGTGACTTGTCCAGCAAAAATTCAATGACGGCATCTTTGTTGTACAACCTGTTAACATCGAAATTGCAGTGATCACGTTTGATTGCCATGGCATTTGTATTTATACATTTATCTATAAATTATTTTTATAATATTTATATTATCTATAACAGTGATCACATTTAATGACCATTATTTTTTCCCCCTGTGGAACCACCCCTACCTGCCCAGCTCACAGGCCACGATGGGCCGACGCAGCTTCTCCTGGCTCAGGGCACAGTAGAACCACCTGGCCACCAACTCAGCAACTTTGTCCACCTGAAGGAACGAAAAAAAAAACAAACCCTCATTATTTTAAAACAGCTTTTATATTTGCAAATTATTTAAGCATAAAATCAGGTAATACTCAAAGCATTAGTGAGATCCTCAGGTTTCTTACCAAACCTACCTTCTGCACTGTAAATTAATTCATAAAATAACTTTAGCAAGGCTGTTTAGCAACGTTCATGGTCAGGTTTGAGGCTCTGCCTACTGACTCCATTTCTTTGTCATGGAACATGAGACCTCTCTGCCTAAATCTAACTCAGGTTTTATATTTTTGTCACTTTCACCAGTCCCCTCTTGATGCTTTTTTTACTCTTCACATGTTCTCCACCACCCTCTTCTCTCTGGTTCTACATCTCATCCCTGCTTGGGTCAACCACCGCTTCCACTCCCTGGAAGGAATGAGGTGAGGAAGAAATCCTTCCCTGTGAGGGTGGGGAGGCCCTGGCACAGGTGCCCAGAGAAGCTGTGGCTGCCCCATCCCTTCAGGAGACCCTTGAACCCCTTGTATTCTGCAGATGGCAAATCCTAGAATTACTGAGGTTGGAAAAGCCCTCCCAGCCCATGGAGTCCCAGCTGTGCCTGATGCCCACCTTGGGACCCAGCCCAGAGCACTGAGTGCCACATCCAGTCATTCCTTGGACCCTCCAGGGATGGGGACTCCAAACCTCCCTGGGCAGCCCCTGCCAAGGCCTGAACACCCTTTCTGTGAAGAAATTCCTCCTGATGTCCAACTTGAACCTCCCCTGGCCCAACTTGAGGCCATTCCCTCTCCTCCTGTCCCTTGTTCCTGGGAGCAGAGCCTGACCCCCGCTGGCTCCCTGCTCCTGTCAGGGAGTTGGGGAGAGTGAGAAGGTCCTCCCTGAGCCTCCTTTTCTCCAGGCTAGGCCCCCTCAGCTGCTCCTCGTGCTCCAGACCCTTCCCCAGCTCCGTTCTCTTCCCTGGACACTCTCCAGCCCCTAAATGTCCTTCTTATTTTGAGGGGTTCAGACCTGGACACAGCACTGGAGGTGTGACCCCACCAGTGCCCAGCACGGAGGGACAATCCCTGCCCCCGTGGCCACGCCGTTGATACAGTCCAGGTACTGTTGGCCTTCTTGCCCACCTGGGCTCACGTTCAGTTGTTGTCACCAGCACCCCCAGGGCCTTCTCCAGCTTTCCAGGCGCTCCTCTCCCATCCCGGAGCGCTGCTGGGGGTCGTTGTGACCCCAGTGCAGGGCCCGGCACTTGAATCTCGTGTCTCAACCCCCCCAGGAGACAAAGGGCCTCCCCTGCAGCCACATACACAGACACACAGACAGACACACAGTCACAGACAGAGACAGGTACCCTCGAGCCGGCCCACGGCGCTCCCCAACCCCTGCCAGCGCCGGGAGCGCCATGCCAGGCTCTCCCTCCCCCTTCCGCCCCCTCGGAGCCCCCTCAGACCTTCTCGACTTTTCGGGGCCCCTTGACCAGCTCGTGCCGCTTGGGGATGGTGCCGCCATCGCACCCCATCGCACTTCCGGGTTCTCCTCCCTCGCGCACTTCCGGCTCGCACAGATGACGTTGCCGCTATTGCTTAGCAACCAGCCGGCTGGGGGCGTGGCCATGGAGGGGGCCCTCGGGTGGGCGAGTCCATCGCGGCAGAGCCGGGGGGGTGCGGGACGTACCAACTGAGCGCACGGGGAGGGGGGGGGTCACAGCGCCCCCGCGCGGCCGCGGGAGGAGCTGCGGGCGCCGCTCCCGCCCCTTCCCCATCCCGGTCCTTCCCATCCTGGTCCTTCCCCATCCCGGTCCTTCCCTATCCCAGCCCCGCGGGTTTATCCCTTGTTTTTGTGAGGGACTCCCCCCCCCCCCCGGCCACCCGTTTTAGGGGGATTTAGGGCCAAACGAGGCTCTCCCGGGCCGGGCCGGGCTGGCTGGGGGATGAGGGGCCGCCGTCCCGCCCTCGGCCCCGGGGCGATGTCAGGGCACGGACACGGGTGGTGTGAGGGGCGAGTTTAATCCAACACGCACAAAACCAGCGGGGGAGGGAAACACTGCGTTTCACTTTGCAAACAGTGTCGGCGTTAAATATTTACACGTGTCGGCGTTAAATACCGGTGTAAAACGCGGCGGGTGCCGAGGGAAGCTCGAGGATGCTGAGGCGGGAGCTGGTTCCCAAAAGACGCTGTGCGGGTCAGCCCTGACTGCCCCCAAAATTCATTGTCCCACCAGTGAAAGACACCGATAAAACATCACCAAGAAAGGCCAGAAATTACAGATACAAACATTAAAATAAATTAATCAGGGAAGCTACAAGTCACACGGGTGTACCCACGCTCTGCCTGCGCGATCTCGGCGTCTTTGTCGTTGGATTTCACACCCAGAAAATTTGGGGATAAAGTTAAAAAGCTGGACGGACCAGGGCAGCTGAACCCCTGGGCAGCTGTGCCAGCGCTGGGTGTATCTTGCTGGTATTCCAGTAAGGAATAACGTCACCTTTGCAGTCTGTAGGAAGAGCTTTGGAACCCTCTGCGCGTTCAGTGACTAAAATAAATTCTGTCGCAGTTGGAGAAACGCTCTGAACAGCTTCAGGCTGCGACAGAGGACGACTGAGGTGCTCTCCTGTACATTTATCACTCCTCCAAGTCAGTTTTCCTCTGTGCTCAGGTACCAGCCTGGAGCATTCCCCATTAATATGTTTAGTACCAGATTTTGTACCATAATAGGTTTGTTGCATTTGTATGTTAAACCCAAAAATTAGCTTTGCAGCTGCTTGGGAAAAAATACTGTAGCTACAAATTCTGAGTAAAGTCCTCAGGAAACAATTGATCATAAGCTACAGAATGTTCTGCAGGTAAATTTGGAGATGGACTTTACATGCCTGAATAGAAAAAAATAAAAAAGGAAAATACAGTTATCTGACCTACAGAGAGAATAAAAAATAAGAAATAAGTTAAGTAATAAAACCGTTTTGCTCTAATACACAGCAAACATTCCTGCTCAGCCACTCTGATGATGACATTTCCAGGCAGGATCTGAACAGCGGAGAAGAAAGAATAGATTTAATTCTACAAATCTTCTCCTCCATCTGCTGTTGTCTGGATTTTCACCTGCTAAAATTGCATCAGCACCCCGGGAACTCCCGGCAGCGACTGAAAATTGGTGTCACCGAGCTGGTTTTGCTCCCCTTTGGCTGCCAAAGGGGCAACAACAGTGGAGAATGTGTGAAAACAGTGACATTCCGTGTCTCATTCCATCATTGCTCTGAACTGCTGCGTGTACTTGGACAGCTCCTCGGTCCGATCCCGAAGTTCCCTCGTGGCGTCGGCGTTGGGATATTTTATGGCAGCGGTTTTGGTGGCCAGAGCCAGGTTCTTCAAGAGGCTGCAGAACCGGCTGCTGCTGTGGAGGACGTCGCTCCGGGCCTCCCTTCCCTGAGTCTCCTGGCACAGAGAATCCACCAGCTTTTGTCCCACCATGATGATCAGTTTGCTGTGGGCTATGAACACTTCGGGGGGCTGGTTGCTGTTCAGGCTGTTGGTGAACACCCCGATGGCCTTGTGCAGGGCAGCGAAACACAGCCTGCAGTGCTCGGGGAGGGGGATTTTCTTGGCACAGTCCTGCTTGCTTTGAATTCCAGCCTTTTTTGCAGTTGGCAAAGCCTGGAGAAAGGTTTAAAAAAAACATTCATCTCGGTGTCACACACTGATTGTTTCTTTAGTTTCTCCAGCATAAATTCTTAATTCATGTTCTCCAAATTGCCCCAGCCCAGGAGCTTTTACAATAATTTCTCTTCCCATAAAGTATTGGAAATTCTCCCAATTGCCTTTTTGCCCCTAAATACGATTTTAATAATGGATAGCACACAAAGTGCTGCAGCCAAACACCAACCCTTTACACATTCTGGACTTGGAGCTTTCAGATAGTACAAAAAATTGATTTTTAATGGGCTTAATCGGGGTTATGAATGATTAAAATGGACAAAGCAAGAGTCAATTTTGTACCAGTGCATGACTAGATATTGTGAAATACTAGTCCTCACAGCCTTATCCCAAATGATGCACAAAGACAAGAAAATAAATAGTATGACGTTGAACTGGAGGGGTTCATTATGTATGAAGAAAATAAATGTTTTTCACAATTTTCAGCAGTAATTCTAAGATTGAGTTCTGGGAAATGAACAATGAAAAGCAAATAGATTATGGATAGAGATGTGTGTCTGAATGCTTTGAATTTTGGCAAGCACAGAAATCAGGGACTAGAAGCCCTCATAAACAATAGTTTTCAAAATCAGAAATACCTTCAGTTTTGAATCTGTGCTCTTCTTTGCTACTTCTTTACCTGAAATGATTTTCTGTGCCTGTTATAAATTAAAATGAAAGCAAAGTTGAAATGACTTACATAAAATATTTAAATATAAATATGTTTTTATCTTATTTCACGGGGAAACAACTACTTGCTCTGCAGCCTTCATGTTATGGAAAACAATTTATTAGAAAAAACTGTAGGTTTTATCCTACTAAAAATATAGTGTCTCCTCCTGCAAGATCTAAGACTGAAAGCAACATGAACAAAATAACCTTTGCTAAATCCTAAGGACATGCCAACATTTCTTTGTGAAACAAAGAGAGATGTTCTTGGTAGATATTTCAGTAGTTCTAAGGAGAATGGTTCTAACAAACATCCAGAATGATTCTAACAAATAAATTTGATAATTCACAGTAAGAGTTTGATTTGTTACAGCAAAATTTTCTATGAAAACATGCACCTCAAGTTAGAAAGTAACATTTCTTGTCCAGTCATGCCAGAGCCAAACACAATGAACTGGCAAGAAGAGAACTAAAAGGCAAAATAGAAGAAAGGATTTGCAAACCCCCAGCTAAAACCTGTCTCCCAAATGAATTTAAACAGATGAAAAAGAAGTTTTGTGTGTGCTGGCTGGATAAATTCTCAAATTCCAGTTCTCTTTACTGATTAAAATGATTCTCATTCCACATGTGCCACCCAGCACTGGAACAAAATCCTGAATTGAGTCTGGAAAATGGGAAGTAGTGCAAACTGAATCTGGCACTGATGCAAAGGTAAAATAGTGGCAATAGCTTAATATCTGCAAACAGTGAAGAACATGGATAGTAAAGCCCAGTTTTACTGACCTGTAACTGCACATAATCACAATCCTCAGTGGCATTTTCCTCCTGTTTCTCCAAAGGCACCTGACTCTGGCTGGGTTTGTCAGGAGCGTTTCTCTGGAGCGACTCTATTTCTATTCTTCTCGGCACTGGGATTTGTTTTGCCATTTTGCACTCTGGGCTCCCTTTTGGCTGCTTTATTTCTTGCTCCTTGTCATTCTTTCTGAAGAGCAGCTTCCCGTTGGCGATGATGATGGACACGAACCTCTTGATGTCGTCGGGAATCGTGCGGGCCACCATGACGAAGCGGTCGAGGTCATCCGGGTTGTTCTGGGGGCTCCTGAGGACCAAGGCCTCGAGTGACCAGTTGCAATTGTTTAGAGCTTCCCTCGTCTCTGTCAAAATTTGGAAGGAGTTCACAAGGATCTCTAACTGCTTTTTAATCCTGGTCTGAAGGTTGCTGTCAGTGAGGTGAGAAGCGTTTCCCTTTATGGCTTGGGCAAAGGCCAGGAATTCTCCCAGGGACACCTTGATGTGATCCGCAGCTCTGTGGATTTCCTCAATGCTCTTTTCCAGGTGTTCCTGCAATCGCCACTTACTGCTCACAAAGATCATTAAACTTGCAACTGAGCTGGACACGCTGTGCTGCAGCCTGGTCAGGGTCTCTATGGCTACTTCAAGGCCCATTTTGATTTCTTTGCCAGGCTCTTCCGACGGTGAGGACGTAGAAAACAACTCAGCAGATGAGCTGGAGGATGTGGAGAGTGTGCTGCTCCTGCTGTCCACACTAGAAACAGATGAGATGTCTCGTCCTAATTTGGCACCTCTGGGGAGCTTTGGAGAAGCACCGTGTGCTTGTTCTGCAGAGCTGTCACTGTTGTTTTCCATCTCTTTCTTGGACTGCCCAGGGGTGGGCAAACCTTTTGGAATATCATAAACATTCCCTTCAGAGATCTGACTCTCAGCCTTTGGAGCCAGGAGACTCGGGGGTACATCAGAGCTACAGCTCTGTGGCAAAAGGAGCACATCCCGTGAGGATGGAACATCATAAAGAGGGATATCTGGAAGTGTTAATTTCTGTTGTGTCGGTGGGATATTGTATAATTGTGGATTTACCACCTTGGCTTCAGCATTTGTTGTTGGCACCTTGTACCTGGCTGGTGGGATATCATACAGCACCTGGTTCTCCAAGGAGTAGCCAGATGGGTGGTGTTTTAATCCTGATTTTTCAGGTGATACTGGAACATCATAAATCCATTCTGACTTCCGAGGATTTGGCAAAGTATTGTACTGGCCCCAGCACTTTTTTTGAGATTTGTTTTCTGAAGCATCAGTTTCTCTTTTGGGAGGGACATCATACAACTGCAACAGAGCACAGAGGGTTTATAAACCACGTTTTTAAACAAGAAGTAAGAAACAAAACTGAATTCTCAGGGCACGTAAATGTGTGCAAATCCACTGATGTCAGTGGAACTGCACCATGACAGGACTGGCCTGTGTTTTTTATTTTCTAAAATGCACAAGCTGCACATGTAGAAGGTAAAATATTTTGAGCACAGGTGATTAGATCATACAGCAGTGTCCCCAGCCAGGGACATCTGTAGACACTTCATTTTTTCCCTATTCATGTGCATACCCTGTCAAAAAATAAATAACCAGCAGACACCACTGACTCTTCTCAAATACCTTCAATTAATTTAAATTTTTCTTGATACAGGTTTGCTAAGATGGAAACAGAGTTTACCCAGTGCCTTAAAAATATGTGTGTGTACAGTTGAAGTCCAATTTGGAAAAGGCAAATGCAGGACCACTTCTTGTGTAATAAAATCCAGACTAACACTAACATTTAAGGAAAGATCCTACCTGCATGAAGCACAACCATGGGGGGAATGCAAGGAAATACAGGAATGTGCAGCAACAAGAAACAACTGAAAGTTGTTATATAATACAGATTTTAGGAAAAAAATAACCAGGTCAGGCTTCCCCATTTGTGGAAAATGTGCATGAGAAGGGGAGGCAAGGAATGACAAGGGTATTTCAGGCCAACTCTAGAATTTTCCAAATTGCCCGTGAACAAAGAATTCTAAGAAAATTTGATTTTGGAAGCAATGATAAACCATGATCTCTGAAAGGAAATCTGGTCCCAGGCTGGTGCAGCTGGTTGGTACAATTCCTAACAGCCATGGAAATGTTGGGAATGCCAACTTAGATGAGCAGTTGCTCATATGCCAATTCCCCAATTCTGGGTGGCACCACTCTGGCTGTCACTGCTGAACAGGCTCTGTGCAAGACTGGCTTCTGCAGCCCTGAACCTACAGCACTGCTCTTTAAACCCAAAAAACCAGGGAGCCTCAGATTCCCTGTGCTGGAATGGTCCTGCTCCTCAGCCATAGGCACTAAGGAGCCTGTCAAAATCTTCCTGGATCCTAAAGCCATTCAGGAAACCTGAAATACTTGGCACTCAACTAGTAAAAAGCTTCCATTGAGGCGTTTTCTTAGTTGTGAATTTTCAGATCAGCCCTTTCTTCAAGGATGGTGCTGGGCAAACACGGGGGGAGAGGTGGGAAACCTGCCCCTCTGCCCAAGGCGGGTGTCACAGCACTGACAGATTGTTCTCTTGGGGCTGACAACTCTTACTTACGTTGCCTGCTGGTGAGTCTTTCTGGATCCCAGCTCCTGCCTTTTCTGGGCTGGATGGGATGTTGTAAAGCTGCTCCTGCTCTGCCTGGAAGTTCTCGGTGGGTCTGACTGGCACGGAGCCCTTCCGTGCAGTGGGTGGAGTGGCACCACTCTGGGAAAAGGGGGAAAAAAACCTGGTCGACTTTGATTCATTTTAGATCTCACTGAATACTCTGGTTGAATCAAAGGCCTGTGGGAGTAGCTCCTGGTTTGGACAGCGTGGGTCACCCTCAGCCTGCAGGGGAGCTGCTGGAGCCTTCCCGCAGTGCTGGGTGGGAGGGTGAGGCAGCCACCACTGGCACACCTGGCTTTGGGTCTGAGCAGGGATCACCCACTTACACAAGGAGCTGACTCCAGGAAATCTGTGGATAACTTGATAATAACGGAGTGGGCTCAATCCTGCCCTGCCAGCTGCTGCCAAGATAAAGTGCGTGGGGAGGGCCAAGGACGTGCTCCAGTCCCACCCACACCTTGCATGGGAGGTGACAGGGCCTGGTGCCTGGTGCCTGTCCCATCCTGGTGACCTGAGGGATCGAGGGAATGTGACATTTACTCTCCTCAGGGAAGCACAGTGGGACCAAGAGCAGGATGATGCAACAGGACACTTCAGTGGTGGATGTGATCCTCCTGATCACAAATCCATGGGATGTTCTTCCCCAGGAGGTGGGTGGGGTGGGTGACATTTAGTTTCCTTTTGAACATGCACTTATGACTCTTCTGTAAGCACCCTGAACTCATCAAATGACACAGACACAAAGCACATTTCCTCATGAATTCCAAGCAGAGAGGGTGACCCTCTGATACTGAGAATTCTGTAGGACATCAGTAGTGTCAATCTCTCTGCCTTGGAATCCAGCAAGAAATGCCTTAATAATGGTAAAACTGAAAGCATTCATTAGAAGAATACCAAATTTAGGACCAGTTTGTCTGAATTTCTTAGAAACTCAAGAGAACTGCTTTAGGTTTTGAGCTAAAAATAGATTATTTTCTTCCCAATTTTACAAAAAGCAAACAGGGAGATGCTGGAATTTGCCCCAACATCTATTCTGAGGTTCTACAGAGTCCCAGCTGCAGGGAGAGCACCACGGCAGGACCCACCTGTGTGAGCAGGGACTCCCGGCGCTGTGTGGAGGGAACGTCGTACACCTCACTCCTGATGTTTGGGGCTGAAGCCCGGCAGGCTCTCGGGAGGGTAAACAGGTGCTTGGAAGAGGAAAAAAACAATAATGAGAAAGCTGCAGTGAGCAGGAAGCTCAGGACATCTCTGGAAACTCATTTAACTGGATAGGCCACTGTTGCAGTAATCACTCTTAAGTGATTAAAAACCTTCAGCCCTTCACTGAAGCCGAGGTAGGAACTGAGCTTAGAAGCAGGTGGCATTCTTCCCTCATAATTCTCCTTTGCCAGCATTTCTGCTGTATTTCAGGTGAGATAAGAACTGGCACAAACAAATCAAAGACAAATCTGCCTGAGTAACCATGGGAGGGAAAAGATTTGGAGGAAATCCAGCTTCACTTATCACTTAAATCTTTAGACTAACCAAAAGCAGAACCACTGAAAAAGGAAGTGGGGAAATTTCTGCTTCTGCAGGCACACAGAGCCATGGGGTCAAGCCATATTTAGTGTAAGAGCAGCAAAAAGGTGCGGGCTGAGCATTATTCTGTAGTTATGAAAGACTGACTCATTTGGAAGGAGTAAACCTTGATGTCCTGTTCAGCTCCATAAACAGGGAAGTCTGATATGAGAATTACGTTATTGGTCTGTAGTTGAATTCTCCTGTTTGCTTAAAACATAATTTGAGAAGGCATGACCACATCTGTGGGACAATTAGTTAAGGTCCCAAAATATGAATGTTGAGTAGGATTTTTTTTTAATCAATCAATTTTGTTCCTTCAGCCTGTCTTTAGCTTGGCTGTCCTCAGCTAGATTATAAATGGACCTTTCCAAACCCCTGACTCACAAAAACAGATGAGATGTTACAATATTTAAAATTGGAGGTAGCGATCTCCATCATGTAAGTTTTGTAGCAAAGTAATTTAGGGGAAATATGGTAGAGGAACTAGACTTCACCCTTACAACTGCCTGTTTCAGCTTTGTGAAAGCTCTTAACTCTCATCTGAAGAAAGGGGAGGAGGAGTGAGGATAAATCCCCTTAGTGCTCTATGACACAGAATCATAGAATCACTGAACGGTTTGGGTTGGAAGGGACCTTAAAGGCTGTCCAGTTATACCCCCTGCCATGGGCAGGGACACCTTCCACTATCCCAGGTTGCTCCAAGCCCCATCCAGCCTGGTCTTGGACACTTTCTGGGGTGGGGCAGCCACAGCTTCTCTGGGCAACCTGTGCCAGGACCTGGTGATCACCTTTACCTGCAAACAGAGGCGTAAAAGAGACTTCCCTGAGCAGAAAGGGTAAAAGACAAGAGGTATCAAGAAAGCCATCCTTAGCTCAGCTCTGTTTTCAGGTGGACAAATCTCACTATACAGCATAAAGGAAACTCACTGGATATCACATCTTACTACTTTTTAAAGTCCTTTCAGTGACAATAAAACAGGAAGGTGCCCTGTGTGTCAGGCAGCAGCAATGAGGCTTCTCTCTGGGCTCTGAGGGATTTTGTTTTGTTTTATTGCTTTCAATCACAGTGGCTTCACCCAGCTGCTCAGAGCACAGCTGACTATGCCAGGAGCTTTGCCAGTTGTCCCACAGGATCTCCGTGGGGCGATTCGAGTGCTGCAGCTCGTCCTGGCCTTTCACAGGCTGCTCTCCCTGAGCCTTCCCTGCATCTGGGCATGGCTTGTGACCACCACAGTGCAGCTGGTGTGGGAACAGCTGGGACACTGTGCAAGAGACAGCTCAGCTCTGAACTTCTAGATCATAAATGCAGGCTGGGACATTCCCTTTTCATTCTCAGTTAGAGTAGACAAAGCTTAGGTGTATAAACTCAGGAGATGAGACAGGAAGAGCCAAGGAGCTCTTCTGTTGGGCCATTCGTTCAGAAAATGAGTAGATGAACGTTTTCCACCTGATTTGCTGGCACAACATGGAAAATTTGTCCAAATTTCACATTCAGTTTGCAAATGGCTCCTTTAGGATCAGGAATGTGGAGAAATCGGATCACGGTAAGTGCAAAAAGGTCCTTTGCAGCTCTTAGCTTGAGCTTGCAGTTGTGGGAACTGCACACAAGGTCTGCACTGCAGCTGCAGTGCTGAAAATTAGGTTTCAGTCACCAGGGTTGCCCCGAGTTTGTCTGTTTTCCAGCACCCATCTGCCACACAGCAGGAAGCAGCATCTTGGTTTCCATGACTTGCCTCCCAGCACAGTGGGAGGGAAGGTGGCCCCATAAATCAAATGATCATTAAATCAACCTGAAAGACTGTATATGTCAGGGCTGAATTTCCTTCCTTTTCCTTTTTCAATTAGCATTTCTAACGTGATTTTCTTACACAGAATAAAGAACCACACGGGGTTGAAGAGCTCATGGAACTGAACAAAAACTTGCACTTGAATTCTGTACTCACTTGCTCTATTTACCTTTCATTATAAAACAGTCCCCATTCATTTTTTCCTGAAGAAAGCACAAGTTTTTGATCTTAAGACACCTGATACAACATATACATGTTCCATGTGCAGATGGATGTAAAGACCCCACATGTGCCCAGGGGACTCTGAATGGCCACATTTTGTGAACAATCAGAGGAGAAAGTTCTGTGTCTTGTTATTTTAACTTTGGGGAAGGTTTGTAAATAATTTCTAGATTTTCCCAAACAAATGGTATATTCTTTGCTTCCTGCCCTATTTTACAGCTGCTTTAAACTGTCAAAAAGTGAGGGACTACAGAATATAGAGACTCTCATATGTTGCCCAGAACAGTGTTTCTCACATAATGCTATAAACTGTAGTAGAATTGGTGGGAGTTTCCTAAACACCATCATTCTTTTGCTGCAAATTCCACTGAAAAGCTCAGGCTGACAGCCTTTGTTGTTTTCCCACTCCCAATGGTTGTTTCAATAATAACATCTGTTACTCTCAGGGATGTTTGCCTTACCTGGTGTGTGGAGCTTTTGGTCCTCTCACTGAGCAGCTGTGCAGCCAAGGCTGGCACCTGATATATGGCTTGGGCAGGCGTGGCAGAGAGCCTGGCTGGGGGTTTGACCCACCCCTCCATCTTCTCGTAGGTGGACGACACCACGCTGGGTTTGGGGCCGGAGGGAACCTGGTAGATGTTTTGTTGGCCCGCTGGCAGCTCCGTGGGGTCGCTCCGGGTGGAAGGAAGCAGCAGGATGGTGGGAGAGAGCAGCTGGAGGCGGTTGGCGGGGGCCAGGCCCTGCCTGCCATGCAGGGAGCACTTCCACCAGCCCTCGCTGCCGAGGACGTGCTGGTCCAGCACGGTCAGGATGTCTCCCTTGCGGAAGGCCAGCTCGTCCGAGCACTCGGCCTTGTTGTCGTAGAGCGCCTTGGCCAGGGTGTTCTGGGGACACAGAGAACACCAGCATTGCACTGTTACACCCCCAGCAGTGTTCATTGGGTTCTGCTTTGGTGTTTATCCCCACCTCGATTTCAGTTTAGCTCAAGCACAGCCGTTTTCACATCAAACCGCCTTTCTCAGAGCACTGGTCTCAGGAGTTAAACTTCTGCCTGTGCAAACTTCAGTGCAAACTTTAGCCTGTGCCTGCCACATTCAGTGCATAAGGAAATAGATAATAATAACTAAACAACAAGGTCGTGGGTTCAATCCCCTGTATGGGCCATTCACTTAAGAGTTGGACTCAATGATCCTTGTTGAGAATGTTCTGTGATTCTGTGATAACACTACAATATATTTCTTCAGCACCTTTTCTTGAAGAGCACTGCTAATGTTCATTATTTAGACTTATTATATTAGACATACATATATGAGACTTATAAGCTAAAACACAAGAAGTTCCACCTCAACAGGAAGAAGAACTTCTTTCCATGGAGGGTTTGGCAGAGCACTGGAACAGCTGCCTTGAGAGGGTGGAGAGTCTCCCTTTCTGGAGATATTCCAAACCCACCCGGATATATTCCTGTGTTACCTGCTCCAGGTGACTGGGCAGGGGGGTTGGACTGGATGATCTCCAGAGATCCCTTCCAACCCTAATGATTCTGTGATTACTGATGAACACTCCTATATGAAAAATAGATGTTTTTCCCATTGTCATTCTGTGAATTCTTCATTCCACCCCCTGCCATGGGCAGTGACATGTGCCACCATCCCAGGTTGCTCCAAGCCTTGTCCAACCTGGCCTTGAACACTTGCAGGGATGGGGCAGCCACAGCTTCTCTGGGCAACCTGTGCCAGGGCTTCACCAGCCTCACAGGGAAGAATTCCTTCCTGACATCTAATCAAAACCTCCTCTCTGTCAGTTTGAAGATGGTACTTAAAAAAAATGAAAAGTACTAACAGCAGGTGGCTTTGGTCACCTGAGGCATTTGTGCAAAGGTTAGAGAAAGCTGTGGATGTAGTTGTTTTCAGTACAAGATAGAATTTGCTTTCAGCTCCAAAATGGAAGCTCTGCTTCCCAGGCAGAGGGACACTGGCTGTGTCTCAGCGTGAGTTTATCAGAAAGTGCAAGTAATGCCCAAAGAGATAGCACCCAAATAGGAAATGTGATGCCTTGTATTTTCGTCCAGAGCATTTGCTGTAAAGCAACAGCTGGCTTGAAGCTGCAGCAGAAGAACCCCAATTTGTCAGCTCAGCTGGTGAGAGGGGCCTGTTGTTGGCTGCACACGATCCGTGGTCGGGGTGGCCATGAATAATGGCCTCTTTGTGAGCCCTGGGCTTGTCCCTTGGCAGCTGCCAGGGGTGGACAACAGCCCCTTTTACCTTGTGTCCCAGCCTGGTTTTAGCCTCGAACATGGGAGTCCCCCTTCTGTTTGGACAATGCCAAATGTTGCAGTCAGGCCCCCAGGAATCCCACCACGAGCACAGCCTGGGCTTCACAAGTTGTTGCAATTGTGGGGGGAAAAAAAAAAAAAGGGAAACATCCAACTTTTCCTATTATTCATCAACACTTTGAGGTCCTTGTTGTTGGATGCTGTACAGACACAATGAAAAGCAGACCCTGTTCTTAATCCCTGAGGAGGATGGGCAGAGGAACTCTCTCCCCCTTTTCCAACGTGAAGAGCCTTATCCAGGCACGTGCAGGAAATGGGTGGGAGGGCAGGAAGCCTTAACTCGGGAGTGGAGCCTGGCACAAACAAGGCTGTCCTTCCTAATTGCACCAAAACAAACAAGAGGAAGATTTGGTTCACTGTGTGGATTTAAAAGGCATCTAAATGTTGACATTTCCCCAGCTAAGTCTTTCCTGTGGTGGTAGCACACTCAAAACGTTGCTGTGCCTAATTCTTTAATCAAACAATGCATGAAACAACACATCTATTTTCAAATCTCCTTTCTTTTAGAGTGAATATGCATCCAGACCAGAAATATCAATTCACATCTAGTCTGCTAGTGGTAAGAAATAGAGTTACTAAGAAGCCACAGGATGCCATCCCTGTTCAAAGATACCTCATTTTTCAAGACAACTCGTCCCAGCCAATTGGTTTTGTGATCACAACAACAGGAGGAGAAATTCTATAGACAACATTTCCAGGAGGTGGGTGCTTGATATGACTGCACAGATTGCTAAGGTCCACCAGGTCTGTCTTCAGTGATGTGGAGTGAGGTTATCTGCACTCCAGGCTCTGGATCATCTAATGTGGGGCTGTTTGCCAGAAATCCAGCCCTATCTACACTCAGCTCTCTGGGACATGTGTGAGGGATCACTGTGGCAGCCCCTTCCTATCGTAAGCAGAAGCATCTCTGACCTGCCAGTGACTGTAAACAAGAACTGAATTCCCAGGATCGCAGAGACCTTTGGGGATGCTCAGCTCAGAGGAGGCCGTGCTTTGGGGGCAGTGAGATCTGCATTTTTTCCCTGTTAGCCAGAGGAAACTGTCTGTCCAACGTGTCACCCACAATGTACCAGCCACAATGTGCCAGCCAGGGCCAGCTGGGTGGAGCTCTTTGGTATTTTATGTGACCTTGTTAATGTGTCCTTACAATAACCAACATGTAATAAGCACTAAAGCAACACAGATGAGATCAAAGTGGTTTTCCTCCTTTGACATTTGTTGTTTCATCCTCTTCAGCAGCGCTGAAAAAACTCTCCTAAGACAAAGAACATCCTAAAAGGCAGTTCTTGCCCCACGAGAGCACCTTGGCTGTGACTTTTCTCTCACTGAGCAGATTTTAACGAGATGATGACAGAGCACAGATCTAGAAAACAGAGGCTGTGTCCCCTGCAGCCCCTTCCCGAGGCTTTGTGCCCCCTCCAGAGACCATGGCTGCCCGAGGGCAATGCAAATGTGTCACACACTGAAGTGATTTACAGTGCTAGGTCCCTGGAAACAGCTTCAGTTTAAAAGTTCATGTGTAGCTGGAAGTGTGTCTCCTTTATTGGAGTGTGGATCAGATGCTGAGAGACTAATTCCTCCTACAGACTGGACTGTTCACACCTTTACTGTTTGCATACCCTTTTCCAGCCGTGCTCCCCCTATAAAACCCAACAGCCCTTGAGAGTCATCGAAGTGAAAGCTGTTAACTCATGTTTGTTAATGAAGAGAGGGGAAATTTAATTAAGAGGCGGTGAAGATGACCAGTGTACAATTCTATAGTATGAAATTCCTCACCATCCAAATGGGAATACTCATAGACTGACTCTTTGTACACAACAGGAAAAAACACCTCAGTATTACCAAGATCTCCTGATGCCTCTCCTATCCCAAGCCCAATCCTCAGCCTATAGTACTATGCAACAGAAAAAAAAAAAATCCTTATAAAATACTTGTAAATGTTGCTAGAAAAATCCAAGTGATACCCAGTGTGTACCAAGTGATAATTTCAGCATCCTGCCTGCAAGCCTGACACAATAACTTCTCTATTCCCCCTTCCCACTCAGTTTGTGTTTGGAAATGTCAATTTATCACCACAGATTATTTCACATGATACACAGGTAAGGCACTGCATCACAGCATTTCAAATAAAACAATGTTCTTCATTTATTGTCTTAAATTTGTTTCTTGAAAAACCTATTGAAATAATGTAAATAAAGAGACAACTTTAATCATGGGAGGTTTTGTGTGGATCAAGGTAATTATTTCTCAGCTGCATTTTGCACATAAATACATGTGTAAGCACTTTTACTGCAGGAAAACGGGACTTAAAATATTTGAGGGGGAAGAGATACAGCTAAAGGCGTCGGGTTGTGTTTGCTGAACAGTTCTGTTCGTGCATCAGTGACACCTCTGACATGTTTACAGAGTGGCTTCCAGTTAATCTCTTCATCTCCCAACAAAGCTGGAGGAATAAACATTCTCCATCGTCCATTAGCTGGGAACGGGCTTCCCAGAGAATTCCCTTTTAAACAGCACGCGACTTCGAGTCAGTTCAGTTTTGCCCAGTTAATTGTAAAGAGTTCCCATCATCAACCTCCCCAGGAAAAAGGAGAATTTACCTTAAATGATCAGCTCTTTCTCTACATGCAGGTGCCTCCCTGTGGCCACGGGGCTGCACGTCCCTCTGATGTGCAGCGTTTCCTCTGACTTGCAGAAAGTCCTTCTACTGCATTTTTTTTGATTTGTTTATGTATTTTGGAAAATAAACGTTCAGGTCACACAGAAGTTTTGTGTGAGCTGCAATGAGGAGCCGTTGTCAGGACTTGCTTTTATTGGCTATCCAACAGTTAACTGATTTTGGGAGGGTGGAACCAGGTGCTAACCAGCAGGTTTTAAATTCTCAAATGGTCAAATCAGTTCTTGATAAAATAAAGAGCCACTTTAAAAATTCAAGCAGGACCACTGAGAGATCCTGCAGCTTCCCCCAAGTCAGTGCTGCACATACAGTGGCAAATACAAGCTGGTTCCATTAATTTTCCCCAAACTCTTTTTTCTCCACAAATCTAGTTAATCAAATTCTAGCTGTGTTAAAATCAACAGAGCTGGCAAGTGCACACAGGACTTCACACCATTCACAGCATTTTTGCATCTGTGATCATATGGCCAAGTTCAAGAGAAAATAAAGTGTCATTTCCTGTAATTTCAAACCCTGACTCTGTGTGTAGTTCTGGAATTTGGGTCCTCCTACTGTCCAAAGGTTTTTGCCCATATACACCCAATTACTTTGCTTTTTAAACCTTTTAGTATCTTAATTACATTTTACCACAACCTTTACTTCCAAACATGGATTTACAGACACAGAAAGTTCTGATGAGTACAAGTTTTCTCCTGTTCCTCAGAAACAGATGCTTCACAGCCACTCCTTAGAGCAAGGTCCTTGCCCTCCTTCTTCCCCTTGCTCAGGGAACACACAAAAAATCCTTGGGGCACGTTGTCAGGAGCAAACTGCACATTTTTCATTGGCAGGGACTGCTGTGTGTTCCTCTCCTGGGTGCACAGGTGTGACAGGATGGTGTCCTTGCATCCCATCTGACCCGTGGGGGAGTTTCTGCCCATTTCCTGGATGAGGCAGAAGGGACAGCAAGAGGAGAGGTCGGGGGTGGGTGTTTTCTGATTCATAATGAATCAGCAGCAGCACCACAACTCCCAAATGCTGTGGCTTCCTGCGTCTCTCTCGCTGCAATTATCTGCCCCCAAAATCAGTTCTTTTTTTAACGCTTTGGACAATGCTGCAATGGTAATATCACTGAATGAATTAATTAACTAAATCAGATTAATAAACAAGTTATTTCTGAATAAATAGTACTGACATGACAGTATTTCTCTGGGAGAAGGAGCGGCTGCTTTTCCACCTGCCCTAATCACTGGTGTCCGTCGCCGCTCCCGGGTGGCAGCTGGACGTTCCCCTTTCCCTGTCATTAGCACGGGACACATGGTGACAGTGCAGACCCTTCCCGAGCCACAGCTGCCAGGGATCAGCTGCGACAGGGGGAGTCATTTAGTTGTGTGACAGCCAAAGCACAAAGCCAAGGCTGGGGGTCCCTGTGCTGGGAGGGGAGTCTGGGCAAAACCACTGACATACGACTGCAAAATGGATTTGATCCACCCACCTATTCCCCCCTCCTCCCAGGGGACAACAGTATGTCCTAAAAATGAGCACTGCCACCACTCCTTTCCTCCTTTGAGCTTCACTTCTCGTTGCAAACAGCACTGCAGGACGTGGCCAGTCGTTATCCTAGAGAGCACAGGCTTTCCCAGGCTCACGTAGCTCCTATTGCAATTACTTGACGTTTTTCTTATCACAGCATGACTCAAGTTGTTGAAACATTTCCATTACCTCTTTTCTAGGAATCAATGATAAAAACATAATCTTTTTCTAGATAAAGTCCAGCTCAAGTGTTAGTCATTTAACCTCCTTGTTTCCAGGAAAATAGGGAAGTTGCCAGTCAGGGTCATTCAGGATAACTTTGTAATAAGACATATGACATGGTAGAAACCTTTACCCTCCTTAGCCATATTGTTCTTGATAAAGCATTTTTTTCTCAGTTTTACTTGGATAATATTTTAAAAATTAAGCCCACGTGCTCTGTTAGTGATGTGCAAATCAGATGAACACACTCACAAAGGGACCCTGCCAGATGCAGATTTTACACTACAAATGAAATCAGTAAAATCATTAAATTAACAGAAAGAAAAGAATCCAGTACTTACACTGACCTTCATTTTGTTGCCTCTTATTTCCCTGCTAGTCCATCACCTGAGGAGGAGGATGATCTCCCCAGCCCAGCCAGTGGATCAGGCAGCACTGGAGGGTCTGGCTGGAAGCCTGGAGAGGGAAGGCTCAGCCTCTGGCACCTCCTGCTCACTGGGAGCCCCAGGAAAGGGGCTCTGGGGGATGGAGGGAGCTCATTACGTAGCAGCTTTATCTGCAGGGAGCCACTGGGCTGCAGCTGGTGACGGTGCAGGACACACAGACATCTTTCCTGCAGACACCCCTGGGAAGTGCCTTCCCTGCTCTGAAGAGAAAACCCAGGGAAGCAAGGCTGGACCAGAAAAAAGGATTGGATTTGGAAGCATTTTTGCTGCAGCATTTTTTACCCCTGGGTTTTTTGGTTGGGTTTGTTGTTTTTGTTTTGTTTTAACTTAAAAGTGGTTTGAGGTTTGATACACTTTGCAATTTTCCTGTTCAGGTCTCTAGAAAACTTAGCAGGTCCGTTTTGTGGTTATGGAAAACCCTGCAAAGCAACCTCACCCTACAGAGGCAGAAACCCCCGGGAGGAAGGCTAAACATGACCTGCAGCTGAAGGGTTTTGTTTCTTTGATTATTTAAAAAAATTCCTTTAATATTATTAAACTATAATATTGTTTAAAATTATTCGTGGTTGCTGTTTGCTCAGCAGCAGTTCAACCCAGGTCACACTTATGCAAATGCCCAGGTTTTACCACTTTGGACTTGTGAATGTCTTGGGGTTTGCAGACTTTTACTGGTTTTGCTTTTGTACATGCTGCCTTTTCTTTTGACAAAAGCCTTTTCCTTCCTCTTTCCATGGTAGCTTCAAGATGAAATTGGACACTTACTCCCAAAGCCACAATCACTTCACTAGAAAAGACTTTTGCGTCTTGAATAGAAAATGCTGAATTGAAAATGCTTTCTCAACAAAATCTACACCTCTGGGCTGGGAGCAGGGCAGCAGCTGATGCAGCTGCCCAAAGGAGAAAAAATTCCTGGCACGAACCATCCCATTTGAATGTCTTTGGGGTTTTTCTTTTCTTTCCTTTTTTTTTTTTTTTTAGTATTAGAACCAACAGTTTTTCTCCTTCAAACAGTCCATGCAGACGATAAAGAACCATTCAGCTGCTACCCTGGAATTTTAAAGGTGCTCCAGCCTTTGAAATGATGGAGAGTATAAACAACAAAGCCACAATTTGTGGCCACAAAACTACTTTCAAATGCAATTAAATGTTCTCTTGAATGAATCCCAGAAACCTCTGTGAAGGACCTGGGGTGGACTGAGTGTACCCCCCTAAAAAATAAGGCAAGTTGAGACCAGGAAGGGGGAGGAAAGGTGTTTACTCAAGTGTTTCCTTAATTGTTCATGGTTTATTCTTTCTCAATCACCCAAATCAGAAGTTTGTGTTAACTGGCATTAAATTACATGAGGTGAAAATTCCCTGGGTCAAGACTGTTCTGTCCATGACAACTAAAGTTTCACCTTTAAGATTTCCCCAGGGAAGTTGGGCATTGAGTCTACTTCCATCCCTGAGAATAGCCCCAATTTTATTGTCTGAGGCCCAGGAAAACAGAGACTTCACCATTTTCTCCAGTATTTCCTCTTGGCTATTGAAGTAACTCCCTGCTCAGTGTATCAATTCTGGCAAATCCTATTTTGAAACACATTGTTTGCTCCTGGATGTTTGAGATGGAGACTGGGGGGTGACAAGAGCCCTGGGGCCGCAGGTGAACACATCCCCAGGGGCAGAGGGACCCATAAAACAAATCAGAGAGTCACAGAATGGGTTGGGTTAGAAGGAACTTTAAAGATCATCTCATTCCACCCCCTGCCATGGGCAGGGACATCTTCCACTAGCCCAGATTGCTCCAAGCCCTGTCCAACCTGGCCTTGGACACTTCCAGGGATGGGGCAGCCACAGCTTCTCTGGGCAACCTGTGCCAGGACCTCACCACCCTCACAGGGAACAATTTCTTCCTAATATCCCAACTAACCCTACTCTCTGGCAGTTTGAAGCCATTCCCCCTTGTCCTGTCACTCCAGGCCCTTGGAAATAGTCTCTCCATCTTTCCTGAAGCTCTTTCAGGTCCTGGAAGGCCACACTCAGGTCACCCCAAAGCTTCTCCTCTCCAGGCTGAACAATCCCAACTCTCTCAGTCTTTCACCCCAGCAGAGCTGCTCCATCCCTCTGGTCATCTTGGTGCCTCCTCTGGACTCTCTCCAACAGCTCCATGTCCTTATTTTGGGGACCCCAGAGCTGGAGGCAGCTCTGCAGGTGGGGTCTCACCAGAGAAGAGCAGAGAGGCAGAGAATCCATGTCATTCCTCACACACGTGTTTGTGGATGAGATGGGAAGATGCGAAGTGGACATTTTAAGGGAGACAAACCTCAGATCCACTTCATGTGTGTTTCAAACACTGTGTTTGTCCTCTGGCAGCAGCCCAGCCAGTGTTGTCAAACAGCAGGAGCACTATTTCATGAGCAGCCCGTCGTGCTCACAGTGCTTGAAACTGCACCAAGGGGTGCAACGCTTCCTGTGCAGCCTTTGCCTCATGTGGATGCATAACAACAAAACAAAACCAACGTTTTCTGCCTGCACTCACAGACTGAATTAATTTTTAGAAGGTGGAATAGCTGGGGCACAGGGATAATTGCAAAATGTTGCCATCGCTGTAACACTGCTGAGGGTTGGTGCTTCAAGGAGTCCAGATAATAGAAAAAAAACCCTTAATGTTTTTGTATTAAGCATAATATTCAAATATTATAATAAACAGTACTGCCAGGGTAGTAGGAACCTTATAAACAGTCCATAAATGATGTAGCAGAAATAAGTTTGACTTTTTCAGTTATTACTCAGCTGAAGTTGTCTGGGTGTGCTATGGTCGTGTCTAAAGAGCTCACAACAGAACAGGGAATCATTGATTTACCATTGACAATCCTTTTAAGAAAATTGGAAATATCAAACCTAGAAATAGAAAGTTTCTCTGTATAGAGATGAAAAATGTCCTGCCTCACTTACTGTGACTCGATGTGACAAATAGCCCCCTAATGTTTACATACCTCAATGGAAAATTGACTCGTGGAGCTCATACTAAGCTTTTCCCCCCCACTACATTTTGTATCAAATTTCCAGGAGGCAGCTTATTTACAGCAAACACTGAGATCATAATCCAGGATGAAAATCAAACAATTTCATTACAGTGCTTATTAGACTTGCAGACAATAGGACAATGAAGGCACTGACTTGGAATCAAGACCTCAGCATTCTCTAACCCTTACAGCTGCAGCAGGGCATTTTAGCTATGTATATATATAAAATTAAACTAGATGTAATATGAATACACAAATGTAAAAACCCTATATAAACTAGTTCCAGTCTTTCAAAATAAAAACAAAATAGTGCTTAAAAATGTTTTCTGTTGTGCTCATAATGTAGAGATGCAACTGGTCACCTGGACTGTCACTGAAAGCCTCTGACAATGTAACCATGTCACTGCAATGTCACTACAGGATAGCAGTATGACAGGTGGAACCTTGAAGTTATATATTTGTAATTTCACAAATGTGGTTATCTAGAGATTATGTGTTATTTAGGAATCCTGCTTTATTCAGAATCCTCCCCAAGAAGACCTTTCTTGCAGTCAATAATTCTGTCACAATGAAAAGCACAGGGTGACATCAGGTACATGGGCATTCTAAGAGCCTTCTGTCCCCTCGAGATGAGAAATCCAAACACTTCACAGAGTCACAGAATCATTAAGGTTGGAAAAGCCCTCCCAGACCAACGAGTCCAACCTGTGCCCCATCCCCACCTTGTCCCCCAGCCCAGAGCACTGAGTGCCACGTCCAGTCATTCCTTGGACACCTCCAGGGATGGGCACTCCACCACCTCCCTGGGCAGCCCCTTCCAATGCCTGACCACCCTTTCCATGACTAATTCCTCCTGATGTCCAACCTGAACCTGCCCTGTCGCAGCTTGAGGCCATTTCTAGGGCCCAGAACTGGACACAGCTCTTGAGGTATGGCCTCACCAGTGCTACCTCCAACATCATCAAGCATCACACTGAATTCAAACATCAAACCCTTCCCTTGGGCCCCCGTTTCTTACTTGTTCATATGCAGAACTCAAAAAACCAGACGTACCTTTGCCATTCTGTTGACCTCTATATTTTTATCCATTGTTGTCATTCCCCAGCAGCACCACTTGAGCAATACAGAGAATTACAGCAGGATGAAGAGACTTCAGCCTTGCACAGGCACCGTGTTCTGGAACTGCGCCTCAGGAAAGCCCATCTGAAAGCTCTGCCCCTAACAGCACTTAGGAGCTTGGTGAAAAGATTCTTATGAAAGATAATTTCTGTGACAACAGAGAAGATAAAAAAAAAAAAGGACAGAACGCAAACCAGAAAAACCCAACTGGTGACCAGAAGTGAGAAAAAAAGTCTGCCTGCAAGTGGAATTTTCCTTGGTCTATCTGTCACTAACTTGTCGCAATTAACCGCAGTGGGAAGTCTCACCCCTCTTTTGCTACGTGTTCCTGTGTTTCCTCTTTTAGCAATGCAATGAATACCAGGCAGTGGTACCACAGGGAGCTGCACAGGGCTTGATAAGAACACGGCTGCCACAGTGGTGGAAATCCAGGATTTTGAGGCCAGCAGTTTTCATGGCTTTTGAAGTAGTTTCTGCTTTCATGGCACCGACGGTTTTTTGCCACGAAGGGGCTTTGGGGAATCTGGGTGTGTTCCCAGCCCCACCTGGGTGGATGCTGATCCTCCTGCCTGCACCACAGCTCTAACAGGCCTGGGAAATGCACAGCTCCTGCCCCAGTGTCCTGCTCAGGGAGCAGAGCAGTTGTGCTGCAGCACATCTGAAGGGTCCCCTACGGCCACACCGAGCATTTCCCAGCCTGAACCACAGTTACCTTCACTACTTTTACTTCTTCGGTTTTTCCTGGGATTCACTCTCACAGGGCAGCTCTGGTGGAAAAACAGCCTCTGTGTCCAGGAAGTGAGAAATGTTTATCCCAGAGCAGTATTTCCTCTTAAACAGAAAGTTTGATGCCTGACTCCAGAAGTGGTCTCTTAGAAAAGATCATCCCTAGAGCCACATGCCACTGCCAAATCAGCATCCCAAGGAATGCTAGTGGCTGAAAGCTACAAAAAGAAACTATTTGTCTCCAGAGGTTTTTTTGGCTTTCACATTGGTACAGCTCATGTGTTATCTGTGGCATCACCTTGCCACATTTCCACAGGAGCTTACTCCAAGGAGAGGCAAGAGTAGGTTACACATCAGATGGATACAATGGACCTTTAGACAATGATGGAGACCTTCCTGACATGGTAAATTCCAAGTATAACAGTGCTTCTCTGAGCAGAGCAGCTGGGATGTCTTTACCGAGAGGTGCAGACTGTGAAACTCATGAAGGGCAACTGGAACTGTAGTTATCAAATACAGCTTTGAGGGGTGAAGCTCCTCTGACCACAGGAGGGAGCAGGAGCCCATGAGGAATGGTCACTCAAGATACTTCCAGACTTCCACACTGGCAAGATCTTTTCAGAGAATCAGAGTGGCTTACGTTGGAAAGGACCTTAAAGCTCATCTCATTCCACCCCCCGGCCATGGGTGGCATCTCATTCCACCCCACTAGACCTGGTTGCTCCAAGCCCCATCCAACCTGAGTTAAGTTTCCTCCAGCCTTTATTCCTCAAACCAAAATCCACCAAACCTCTGGCCTCAGGAAGAGGACCAGGATATGAAAAGCCAGCAGGGCGCCCACGGCAGGATGGTTTTGTGTTAACGGAGTAATTTCTACACTGCAAGTTCAAGACCGCAGAATTAAGGAAGCTTGAGGTGAGAGCTCCTGTTAACACTGTTAACACCCACAGTGGTGCTTTAACACATGAACCACCACAGGAGTGTTCTGAAAGGTTGCAAACCCCAGTACCAAACGCATTAGTTATGGACAGCTGCTTTAACAGAATTGAAAAAAGGTGACACTCCAAATGAAAATGCCACTGCTGTCTGTGGCAGAGCTGCTGTCACCCAGCACACACCACACATCAATGGCTGTGTCAGGACTTCCCTTTTCCCTCCCCCAAGCTCTGCTTCTCCTTGTTTCTCCACCAAAAAAGCCACCAGAACCACTATCTCCGGCCACCCATGTTTCTGAAGTTTAAGAAACTCGAAGGGAGGCAGAGGAGGAGCAAAGAGGATTCTTAAGCCCACGAAATGTTTTGCATAGGAGGAGCTTTTAAAGAGAACATTGAATTTCATTCTCTCTTTTAAAACCACCATCCCACTCTGTTAAATCTGTGGCTGTACCTGGTTCAGGTGTAACACAATGAATTTATCAAGCTTTAACAAGTCCCTAAAGACCCAGCTTTCCATATTTCATCCATTTCTCCCTTGTTATATAGAAAACAAATACAATCCCTTCTTTATGTATCAAAGAACTTTTTAAAAGGCAATTTTTATTTAAATACAGACAAAACCTGTACCCTCATCAGCCCTTGACAATTCATCAGTGTAATGGGAAGTTAATCCAGCAGCAAGAACAATCTTACATTTAAAAATCCTCATGAAGGCAAGTGCTGAGCTTGGACCAAAGGAACCTCCCAGATGTGACACTCAAGAGCCCTGCACAAGGAGGCCTGAGAAAACATGTTTACAACTCTGCTCAGGCTGTCCTCTGTGAAAATAAGTAGTGAATTTTCAAACTTACAGGAAGTTTTAAGCACAGTCTCTTAATGATCTGCACTGGGTTTTTAAGTAATTAAAAAAGAATGTCATTCAATGCTGTGTAACAGAGCATGAAAAATTCTCGGTAAAATGAAACAGTGACGTTTCTGAGGTACATATACAAAAATTCATATGCACAGGTTTCTTGCTTTGAGAGGGTACTAAAGGTCTCTAAGGCAAAATAATTCCCATTTTCATCTGCAGCAGTGCTGTCACATTTTAGTTGCAATGTGGATATTCCTTGAAAATATTATGAATTTATTATGAAGTCCCACTTGTTCAGATAAATTCAAAAGAAGATGAGATGGAGTCTGAGGTTTAAACACCAGAACTAGAAGACCATTTCTTGAATTCATCTAAACAATTTAAAATCCTGTTTGAATTCTTTTGGCACAAGACAGCTCAGAACTGAAGGTCCACTTGGCCAATTCAAAAAAATAAAAAAAAAAGATCCACCAAACCCCCAGACTAAACGATACAAACCAGAGCTTTACAAAGGATGAATTGGGGCTGAAGGCAGCTTAAGGCTTCATTAAAGTATCTGCCAAGTTCTGCTGCTCCTTGTGTAATCCATTAACAGACTTCAGTGGGATTGCACAGACAAAACACGGAGCAGAAATGGCTCATTCTGCCCAGTTTGAGCAAGACACAGTCACATTATCTTTTTTGTGATTCAGAAAGGCAGGAGAAAAAGTTTAGCCCTTCCTGCCAGGATCATTTTATTCTCCACCCCTTCCCTTGAGTACTATTAGAGATGACTTACAAAAATTAAACCACACACACTAATAAAAAAATTAGTGTGGGGCAAAGAGTCTCAGTATTTTGTTGTTTTCCTGCCACATTTGACAGAATTAAAACCCAGACACAGCAAGGTTTTCATGCAGGCAGCTGCTGGCGGTACAATCAACACAAGGTGGTGTGTGAGTTGGATCACCCCTGTCTGTAAAGCTGTCCTTAGTCTGTTGTTGACCTCCTGTACCAAAACCTGGCCCTGTAGTCGTCGCTGCAGGTCATGAAGCCGGGGTTGGTGGGGGAGTGGACGATGCAGCGGACGATGCTGTTGTGCCCGAGGGAGAGGAGGTTCCTCCGCTCAGCAGTTCTGGAATCCCAGCAGCAGAGACTTATGGTCCTTTCATCTGGGAGCAGCACATAATCTTCTGTGTGGTTGAAGACAGCTTGTGTCCTGTGTACTTGTCGGCCACTCAAACCGGCTCCTGAATATACGCAACAAAATATTGTTAAGTTTTAGGAAGTTTCCAAAGAGAAACTTTTCATAAGTATCAATTCCTGCAGTCTATGAAGGAGCTGTATTTTCTCTGCTTTCCTACCTGCAACAGGAGACCAATAATGAATATTCTTTTGTAGAATCATAAAGGTGGGAAAATATCATCAAGTCCAACCTGTGCCAATCCCCACCTTGTCCCAGAGCACTGAGTGCCACGTCCAGTCGTTCCTGGGACACCCCCAGGGATGGGGATCCTACCACCTCCTTGGCAGCCTGACCACCCTTTCCATGAAGAAATTCTTCCTGATGTGCATGTATATATACATAATATACTGCAGAATTCCTTAGAGGATGGAAGGAATACCTACTCCAGCTGTGCCCAACCCCTCGGTACGAGCACAATCATTTACCTTCAAAGAGCACTTTTGCTTTATATTTTTACATGAGGCTTTCAGCTGTAACCAAGGGGAAAGAGCACAGACAGCATAACACACAGATTCTCATGATCACTGAGGACTTTTTAATGTATATATCATACAGCCTGTTGTATGAGCTTCCCTGGCAACACCTTCAATAAAATGTGTGTTTCCCATACAGACATTTACTGGGCACTGCTCACACTTGATCCTACCTTGGATCCTGCACGTGTTTCCTGGGAAGGTGCTGCTCCCTGCTGGCTGGGAGCAGGAGAGAGCTGGAGTGCAAAAAGGGACCTACACAGCCCAAAAACTGAGCCACACAACTTTCAGCATTCTCTTCTCTTTTATGCTATGGCTCCTACTGCTGAAGCACTTAGTGCTTGACACCAAAGCCTCTCCCAGCACACAGCTGCTGCCACATGAAAAGCTCTACATCCTTCATCATTCCCTAAATCCTGCTGAGATCAAAGCATGGCACTGTTACCATGCTCCAAGGACTGCACACAACTGCATCCTTAGAAAAAAAATAAGCAAAAAAAGAAACAAACCAACTGCAGCCACATTTCAGACTATAGCCATGGCTACAGAGCTATTTTTTGCACCTGAGTTAATGGTTAAAACAACTGCCCTGAAGTAGGTTCAGTGTTTCTTTTTATTTTTTCCCAATTAAACATCCTTCCAAAGCAATGGAGTAGCAATTTCAGTAAAGTCTCCAGAATCTATTCAGAGTAAATATGTTTACACTGACACAGAAAGATCACAGCTTCTCTTATGGAACTAGTTTATCTGTTTTCAAAAATCTGGGGCAATTTATCCTCAAAGCAGCAGTCTCTCATTGCCTTTAATTGTTCTTCTGACAGTATTTCCACCCCTGCCACGGGTTAGTACCTGAAAAAGGAGGTGTTTGGGAGGTCACCTGCCACATACCTGTGTATTTGACCAGCGTCCTACCGGTGGATATCTCCCAGAGCTTAGCTACAGAGTCTTTTCCACTCGACAAGATATACTTGGAATTTTTGGAAAAAATAGCAGAGCAGACTTCGGCCCCATCGTGTGCCTTCTCAAAGGTGGTGATGCAGCGGTTGGAGACCCCATCCCAGAGTTTGATGCAGCCATCCTTGCTGCCCGTCACGTACATGTTGGCGCTGGTGTTGTAGTTGACGGAGCAGATGGCGTCCGTGTGCTGGTCCTGGGGGTTGCAGGACACGAAGCACTGGAAGGTGTTGATGTCGTACAGTCGTAACGTCGGGTGCTGGGTCCCAACCAGGATGAAATCTCCAGAGGGGTGGAAAGAAATGGAGCGCAACATCTCCGCTTCCTGTTTGCAAAGATACACAAATGGGTAAGGAAGGGCAAAATCTGCAATGGAAGGGTCAGTTCTGGTGGCACTGAAGCGCTCAAAAACTGCTTAAATGATCAGTTAGCACAATGTGTTCTGGTTTTGCAAACTAGAAAATGCTTCCTAAACAGGATTTAATGCCAAATAGGATTAAAATGACAGGCTACCTGTAATTGTATCGCAGTTCTTGTCCTAGAGCAGCCTGCAGTGTCTCCTCATTTTTGGGATATCACACAGAAGTGACAGGAGGCTCTGTCAGCCAGTCACACAGCTCCCAGCCCACCACCACCTAATCCCAAGCTCCCCTCCAAAACTGATGATATAACTGACTTCAAACTTAGCCATATTAGATTTAGTCTAGATGAACAAAAAGCTGATAGGCACTACATTTAAATACTGTGTCCATTATGCACCAACTCTTCACCATAATGTCTGCAAACATTATACCTGCATCCTCCTACATCCCTAATCCCTGATCAACTCAGGCACAACTCAACTCACTGATACCCCAGCACTTAAACATTCCAGCTTTGGTTGCTCTGAACTGGTACTGTATCTAACCTGTATATATTTGAAGGCTCTTTTGGCAGAAGGTTTTGAATAATCAAACAACTTAAGTGTGTAGTCCCTTGAACCAGATGCCAGGATCTGTTCTGTTGGATGGAAAGCTAAACATGTCACTTCATCCACGTGATCATACAGAGTCCGGATAACAGGGTGGTTTTCCATGTTTTGCTGTGCTGTCTCATTCATCATGACCTACAGGGAACATTCAGCAAAGTTATTGTTAGAAACCAGAATGTTTTTGACAAGAAAAGTAGGTTCTAGGCTTGCCAAATAGCAGCTCCTTTCCAACATAAGCAGGCACACAATCTTTTTTCTTCATTGTTTTGATGCCTTAGAATTTTTAAGACTTTTAGCAAATACGGATTTTTAGTGTGGCTGTAAAGTTTCTCACACTTTAGAACAGCAGCTGACAGTTACCAAACCTGTTCTCGTGCTTCATATTGAATTTTCTACAGTCTTTAGGCTTGTTTAATGCTCTTCTCAAAGAAAAAGACTTTTAGGAAGGACATTCCATTGGGACATGCACCTGGACTGGAATAACAAGATACATGGTAGACAAAACAAGATATAAGGCCCAGGACCCTTGGAGGGGCTCCAGTGGGGCAGTTCTGAGGGTGGCACCAGGGCAAAAGGACTGCATGTACCCACTAGACATGATAATTAGTTAAAGATATAAAAGTGTAAGAATTCTGTATGTATTGTGTGCACCTGAAGGCCTTCATTAAAGAGCTGCTCTCTATCTCATTTATACTGATATTGTTTGGAGTATTTTTTCTTCCATTTTAGGCATCAGTTTGAAGGCCTTTTATATACTGTCAACAAACTAAATCCCTGTATCTTTACAAAGGTCAAACAACTTGCTCAAGGACAAACTAGTTTCAGTAGCAGAAAACTGGTGAAAGAAAACATCACCTTCATAAACAGCCCAAAGCAAAACACTGCACTGCTGTAAGAACTGAGGGAAGTTGCACCAGAATTGCAGCTTTTTGCTTAGAATTTAGTGTGCACTCTGTGCAGAAAAGCCCACTTTTAAATGCCACCTGATAACTACCTTGGAAAAAGATAAAGCAAATCAGTATGTATTGTATGAAACAGTTTTGAAACACCCAGTGAAACACGTCGCCATGGGGGGCTGCAGAGGCCAAAAGTGCAAGTGGGTTCAAGGTAAACTGTGTTCAGACAATACAGCAAAGACCAGCAACCAGGGGAAGCAATTCCTAACTCAATTCTCTCTCTGCTGCCAGGAGTGACACAGGTGTCCTTGCCCTAGTTCTTCCTTTTCTTCCAAGGTCTATGAGCCACTGTTGGTGCAGGAAATACATTGAGACAGGTATTTAGTCCCACCCACGGAGGCAGACACACAATACAGAGATGGCAAAGACACAACTCCCAAAGGGTTACAATTCCTCTGTCACCTCAATGGGCATGGCATGGACACAACTCCCAAGGGGTTACAATTCCCATGTTACCTCAATGGGCATGGCACTCTTGGCCAACATCCTCTCCGTATCCAGGATTTTGATGGAGGCATCAGCAGAGCCCGTGGCTATTAACTGTCCATCTCTGCTGTAGGTGGCCACACGACAGGGCCCTTTGTGAGATGTGACATAGCAGGTCTCATACTCTGAGGCCTCAGGAGACATGGTCTGCACGTCTGCATCGAACTCCAGGTCAATTCCTGTGCCCGGAGCCACCGTATCCGACCGGCCAATTGCGTATTGGACAGCGCTGTCATCGTTCTCCATGCCTGCAATGAGAGAAGGGGGGGCACTTAACCAGGGGAACCTTCTCCTCACACAGAGGACAGACCCTGCCATGGCTACAGGGCGGGTTTTGGGAAAGGGAGCCCCGAGGGGCAAGGCTGAGCTGACAGAGCAGGTTTGGTCACACAGCAGCACTTGTGGTGAGCAATGAATGAGGTGCTTGGGCTGCACCAGAGCAGGCACAGCTCAAACTAACTGTGGAAATACAACCAGTGAATATTTTAGTGTTCAGTGCTGGTAAATGCACTGAGAATCAGCTACTGGCCATGGACGGGCCTCTGCTCAGCTTTTCACAGGGGGTGAAACAAACCCCAACACTATTACATGAGTTTTAAAGTAAAAAAATGAAGCATTCACTGATTCTTTTCTTATTTTATTGCACTCAAGAACAAAGCCTACTCCACAAACAACTATGCCTGTACTGCAAGGCAAAAATTTTACTGTTCTGCACACCCAATTTATAGATTTTTATTTCTGGGATGCACCTGCAGAACAGAGAGTTCAGCACTGACAATCACAACAGGGCAGACACAAGAGTTTTCAGCCCTGTGCCCAGCGGTGATCATCAAATGATCAAATGCAGTAGAACCGATTTTTTTCTGCTTTCATCTGCAAATTTCAAGTCTCTCACTCATATTTCAAACAGACATGAGGTCTCATGTATTTATACCCTTGGAACTCAACCAGTTCAGGCAGCAAAACCAGCTGAGTTACAGACATGATGTCATGGCCAGAGCTCTTCCAGGACTTGTCAGCTCGCTCCAAGAGCAGCTCAGGTGTTTTCCCTACACACTGAGGCCCTTCCAGAGAGAAGGTACAGGGAGAGGACACACAACACCTCTGCTGAGACCTCAGACTGGGAAGATTTCCTGAAGACTGATACATAAAAGCCAGCAAAGATTGCCAATGGAATGACTTGCTCCCCTTCCAGCACTGCTAGGAAGAACCACATAAAAACTATTTCTAAAGTTGGCAGAACTGTGAGGGTGGAGTTTTCTCTCACATCTGTGGACTCAGTGATCCTCTTCACTGAGGTGTTTTTAGAAAGCTGCCACTCACCCAGGACTCAGGGCAAGTGTTCTTATACGGTACAGGAGTTCAGACAAACAGATCTGGACAACACTCAGAGATCTGTGTTGCTTTTAATGCTCACTAAAGGATAACACAGGAATGCCCTCCAAAAAACACCACAGAGACAAAGGCTGTACCCAAATATGAAGTGTGGTGCTATTACCAGACACAACCTTTGCATCAAAGATGTGTTTCCAGTGACACCAACCTCTTCATTCACTGGGGATTTAGAAACTAGACTTTTATGTCAGCTTTTGGTTGTGGCTTACCTAACTTAATTAGGTGCAGCAGTTGTTCAGATGGAGCACAGACAGACTGAGGTTTGATCTCATTTATCAAGCCATTGGCAATGTTGATGTATCCATCATAGAGCAGCTGACTAATGATCAGTTTGTAAAGTTGCTGACGGTCTTTCAAACTGACTTTTGTCCTATACATTGTGAGCAAGGACTGCCTTGGAGGGGCCTGAAACGGAGAAGAAAAATCACATACAAGAGAGTTGCACGAAACCACCACAACCTTCCAAGAAATTTCAGTGTAGGCACCAAATATTGCCGTGTTTTAGATGAGAATCAGAGACAGAAACGGGAGAGAAAGGGGAGGAAAAACCTGTTTCACTTGTCTGCAGCGGAAATGAGAATCTGGCCCATACCCGGGCCCGGCACTGCACGAAGCAGCCCCGGAGCCCGCAGCGTTACCGAGGGACCGTGCCGGTGCTCCCGGCGGGCCCGCGCTCCGATGGATGGATGCACGGGGCACCCAGGGCAGCACCGCGCCGGCCCCGTCGTCCTCCCCCCGCGGTCCCCGCGCCCTGCCCGCCCCTCCCGCGGCCCCGGGCGGTGCCGGGTTGCCGTGCCGGCGGCCCCGAGCCCCGCGGTCCGGTACGTACCGACCCTTCCTTCTGCCGCCCGCGCTCTGCCCCTAAGATGGCGGCGGGAGCGCGGAGCGCATCGAGCGGCGGCGGCGGCGGCAGCGGCGGGGGCGGCCGGGCCCGCAGGACGCTCCTCCGCGAAGGCGGCTGCATCGAGCGCCCGCACATCGATGGGAGGCGGCTCTTGAGGGGGGGGCGACAGAACGGGGCGGCGTCACGTGACCGGGCACCGCGCGGGTCACGTGACGTGGGAGGCGGAGGCCCCAGGGGGGAGCCCGGGGGTCCCTCTGCCCGTTCCAGGGATCCTGGGGGACCCTCTCCCCACTCCCTCTTCCGGGGGTCCCCAAGGTCCAATTCCCCATACCAGGAATCCCGGATGTCCCTCTCCCCATTCCCCCCAGCCGGGATCCCCCGGGGTCCCTCTCCCCGTTCCCCCTTCCGGGGATCCAGAAGTCCCTTTCCCCATACGCCCAACCAGGGGTCCCGAGGGTCCCTTTTCCCGTTCCCTCTTCCAGGGGTCCTTCTTCCCATTTCCCCTTCCGGAGGTCCAGAGGTTCCTCTCCCCATTCCCATTCCCCTTTCCGGGATTCCCGGAGGTCCTTCTTCCTATTCCCCTTTCCGGGGATCCCGATGGTCCCTCTCCCCATTCCCACTCCCACTCCCCTTCCAAGGGGTCCCGAGGGTCCCTCTCCCCATTCCCCCTTCCAGGGATCCCGATGGTCCCCATTCCCCGTTCCAGGGCCAGCGGGCCCTCGCTCCGTGCGGGCTGCGGGGCGGGCTCAGCGCGGGCCGTCCCCGCACAGGACGCAGGTTGGGGGGGGAGGCCCGGGGGGTTCTTTTCTGTCGCAGCCGCGAAGCTCCGAAGCGGCGCTTCCACCAGAGCGGGATCCCCCCCCGGGGCCGTGCCGGGGCTGGGCGATAAGTTGCCGGGCGCTGCAGGCCGGGCCGGCCCCGCCGGCGGCGCCTCGCCCCGCCCGTGCCCAGCACAGCCCGACCCCTCCCCGGTCCTACTCACGTCAGCCTCGAGGAAGGGCAGGCGGAGCGGGCGCGGGTCGAGCAGCGGCGCCGCCATGGGCGCTGCCATGGCCCCCATGCCCCGGGGCAGCTGTCGTCTGTCACACGCTGCGGCCACTCGGCGGCCCGACATCTTCTTCTTCCCTATCCTGACCCGCTTTGCAAACACCCACACACAACAACCAGGGGCTCTCTCCCTTCGCTCTTGTTTTCAGCACCGCGGGCGCAGCGGAAAGTTGCCTTCGGTCGCGGTTCTTCGCTGGATGGAGTTTTTCCTCCTTGGGCAGCCGCGGAGCCTCACGGGGGCCCCGGGGCAGCACCGGCACCGCCTCACAACTCCCGGGCCGCACTCGCTGTCCCGGCTCTGGCCGGGTCCGGGAGTGCCACACGCGGGGTCCGCGCGTCCCTCGGGCCGCTGCCTTCGCACTGTAACGCCCGCGGCACGTGGCGCTGCCCGCGCTGCCGGGACGGGTCGGGAACGCTCCGGGGACGCTCCGGGAGAGGCTCCGGCCCTGCTCGGCCCGTCCGCGGGATCACCCACACAATGGCCCCGGCGGCGCTGGGCCCCGCGCGCGGCGGTGCGCGGAGGGTGCGAGGTGGGCGCGGGGGGCGCGCGCGTGTGCCGGAGGGGGCGGCGGGACTGACCTGGCGGCGCGGGGCGGGCGCGGCGGCGGCCACAGGTGCGAGCGCGGCGGGCGGGGCGCGGGCGCGTTACGCACTTTGCGCAGCGGCAGCGGCGGAAGCGGCCGGCGGGAAGTGCGCGGGCGGCGCGCGCCGCGGGGCGCGGGCGCTACGCAAAGTGCGTAACGCGCGAGCGGCGCGGCCACCGACACGGCGCGGGCAGGGCAGGGCACCGCGCGTGCGCCCCGCGGCGGGGGCGGGCACGGCGGGACAGCCAATGGGAGGGCGGGGCCGCCTCGCGGGGGGAGCCAATCCGGGAGCGCGGGCGGCGGCAGGGCGGCCAATGGCGGACGGCCGGGGTTTAAAGGGGTATTTAAGGCGCGGCCGTTTGAATTCAAACAGATGCGCAGCGGCCTTTGAGGCGGCCGGGCTGGGGTGAGAATAGGGATATCGGGAAGGATAGAGAGGGCCCCGAGGCTTTGTGCGAGTGTATCTGTTCGCTGGGGGCGTCCCTGCGGCTTTGGGGGGCGTCCCTACTTGCCGGAGGGTCCCTGTGGTGCTGGGGGGTGGTCCCTGCCCGCAGAGGGGTCTCTGTCCTTCTGTAGGGGGATCCTGTGATTCTGGGGGGTGGGTTCCCCGCCCGCCGAGGAATCCCTGTGGTTGTGGGGATGGCCTTTGCCCGCCGGGAGGGTCCCTGTGGTTCTAGAGGGTGTCCCTGCCCGCCGAGGGGTCCCTATGGCTTTGTGGGGTGTCCCTGCCCCCGGGGGGGCTGCCCCGGTCGGCGTTCGGTGGCGGTGGAACGAGGTTGTTGATAAGAGCCCCGAGAGCTCGCGTGTTCTTTGAGCTGACCCCTATTCTCCACCGTCTCCTCCCAGGCCGAGCCGGGTGTCCCTCTCCTCGGGCGCTATGGACAGGAGCAAGAAGGAGAACTACGCCGCCTACCCCGGCCGCGCTGCCAAGGTAAATGTCCGAATTACAAGGGTTTTATATTAGTTCTCCTGAGCCGTTTCTTATGCTGGATCGCTGGTCTTGCTACGTGAATTCTTGTGAGATTGCCATGAAGATTCTGTGGGTCTGTCTGGTTGGGTCTGGGGTTGGCAGTTTTTGCTTTATTTTTTAGTGGGGGCGTTGGTGGGGTGTATTTCTCCCCGGAACTAGAGATTTCAAACTCCGTGGTAATGTTATTCTTCTGTAGCTTTCTCTTGGAGAGAACAGTGCCCAGAGCTTACTTTTTTTTTTATTGTTGTTAATATTAGCGTAACTTACTTGATTTGGGAAATCCTCCGTACGTTGTAAGTACTTTAAGATCTCTTAGAGAGAGAGTAAGTGTGTATAATCAACTTATTCCAGATAGTTTCCAAAAGCAAGCACTGTGTCAATGTTGCTGTTAACCCACACATGCAGCAGTGCTCAAGATCACCCTGATTACATATATTTTCTATTTAGAAACACAAGTATTTTCTCACTTTTTTAACTTAATACCAGATAGTCCTGGTAAGGTTTGGATTAGCATAAACAAAGCTTCCTTTTAATGAATCTGTCAATGTGTTATTTTTAGTGAACTGAACCAGAAATAATATCTAGGGGGAGAAAAAAGTACAGACTGTTGCATAAGCACAATTAGAGGGTCAAAAACGTAGGAATGCTGATCATTAGCATTTGAACTTAACTGTAGCCAAAGGACTCTAAAATGACTAAGATTTTCTTAAATATAAATTAACTTTTCTCACTGGAAACAAAAGATTGAAAGTATAAAAGCAGGTGAACCTTCTGAATTTGCTTTGTTCTGCTGAACTCCTCTTGCAGTGCAGGATAGATTAGGATGGACAGTACTAAGGGCAGCAGTGACTCAAAGCTGGGCATGTGTTTGTAGCGAGCATCTGCTGTCTTAATACCTTTGGCTGATGTTCTTCAGATGTGGAAAAGTTCTGCTATGAATTTTTCTACAATGAACATAAATCTTTTCCTTTTTGCAGGTTGCTAATCCCCTTGGGGACGGCCCCAGACGTGTCCCTGTGTCTCAGCACACTGCCCAGAGCCGGTTACTGACCAGTGGAGCTCAAGCACAACGTGTCCTGTGTCCTGCAAACCTTCCCCAGCGAGTTCCTGTGCAATCCCAAAAACCTGTGCTGTCAACCCAAAAACTGTGCCAAAACCCAGCAGCGCAGCAGCTCCGACCCAAACAGCCCGTCCAGGCCGCTGTGAAGCCTCGGTTTCCAAGCAAGAACAGTGAGAAACCCCAACAGGCTCCAGGACCTGGTAATTCTGAGGATGAGGTGCCTGTGGTCACACAGCTGTGACACTGGGGATACTCGTGTGGACCAGAGGGGAGTGCAGGAAACCTAAAGCTGCTGCTAATCTGGGAACAGCCCTGTAGAGAAGTTCTTTGCTGTGCCCCAAAACAGAAGAGCAGCACGTGCTTCACCTTAGATGTTAACGCACTATCCTTGTAAACGTATCTTCAAACGGATCATTTAGAGCCAAAATGTGTGTTAAAAACTTCCAGGTGCTCACTGGCCAGCTCTGAGTTAATGTAATTGGCACTCAGATATCACAGGATTTTGAGGATTGATGTTAATCTTTTATATACAAGAATATACTTTAGGGGTAGGGGGAACCTCATGCAGTTCATTTTTTAAGAAAGCTGTTAAAATTACATTTTGCTAGCCCTGTTTCTTTCCCAGTGGTCAGCTATGCCAGGTTGCTTAAAGTGTCATAGAATGTATTCTAAGAATGTCTTCAGATAGTGCACAAAGGTTAGATTTGTTCCTGTGTGAGTGTTTGTAGGTCTGGTTCATAAATTGATTTACTTCTCTGTTTATAGCAAAAAATCCTGAAGCAGAAAGCACCTCTAAACAGAAAACTGAAGAGACTGCCAAAAAGAAAAGTGAAGAGACTAAAAAGTAAGTTTTATACCTAAATTCTAGATAACTGAGGCCTGTTGGATTAGGCTTGTTTTTAACTTCTAGAACTTCATGCTACAGTTAAACTGAAGGCTACTTGAGCCCCTTAGTTGTGGAGACTGATGATCCCTACACTTTGCAGTGATAACATGTGAAACACTAGGAAATCTTCCTTTGAACTGATAATTCTCAGGAACAAGGACTTGCTGTAAACTAAACAAAACTTTATGCTAAATGCATAGTAGCTCTTCCCATGATAGCTGCTGCTCCAATCATGAGATGCACTCTTGAAAATAGAGCCTCCTTCATCTGGGCAAGAGGCTGGAGTCTAATTCAGGATGAAGTTGGATTTGTTTGTGGCTGCTTTAAATAGTTCTGACATGCACTACTGATGTTTGTATTAAATGTATCCAAAGGAGCCAGTTCTGATTTTGTAGTAGTGTGGTTGGTGTTAGTCTCCATTTATTATCAAGGTTAGTCTGCATAAATTTTAGGAAGGAATAAAATAGCTTTCAGAACTTCCTTTTGGAAAGTCTCATTGCACACTTTTAGTCTTCTGGTGTTCTCTTCAAGACTAAAATCACTAAGAATCTATTGAACAGGAGCATTAAAAGTGACTGTAAATTTAGGAGGCAAAGCCCAAAAAAGAATCTAGCTTTTAACTTTCCTCTTGCAGAAGGCAATGGTCCCTTGAAGATTTTGAAATTGGTCGTCCTCTGGGGAAAGGAAAATTTGGGAACGTTTACCTGGCACGTGAAAAACAGAGTAAATTTATTCTTGCACTGAAAGTGCTCTTTAAAACACAACTTGAAGAAGCTGGTGTAGAACATCAACTAAGAAGAGAAGTTGAAATACAGTCCCACCTTAGGTAAAGTTTAGTGACTAATTACTCTGCTTTGTTTGCATTCAAATAAATAAAGTAACCTGGATTGTGATAAGGTTTCTTTATGATAAGATTTCTTCTTTCTTGAAAGAAAAGAGATGTTTCTTTTTGACAATATGACACTAGATATTCCTAGTCAGGATTTTTGCCTTTCTGCACCACAATTTACCTTTGTCTGCCTTGCAATGAAGTGACTTCTGGTAATAAATCTTCCTATTATAAAAATGCTGCTTGGATTTATATGGCTGTAAATTCTCAAGTCTGAGCTTGTTTCTGGTGTTCTGCTTCTTGGTAAATAGGAAGAAATTGAGTTTTCACAGAAAATACTTAAGCTTCAATTCCTAAACCTATAGGAATTGGCACCTTCAGTAGTAATTAGTCTTCCAGCTGCTGTAGAAAATTATGTTCAGAAGACAAGAATTAGCCAATCTCTTGGCTGGCTGCTTCCAGTAGGGACTCTAAGCTGCTGCTTTGGTGAACACCATCTCTCTGTTATGAAGCTCTTTTTGATTTGTTGTGAGCTGAAGGAACACTTATGAAGTTCACATGCTGGTCTTGAAATGGGGGAGACAGGAAAGGGAAATTAAAGGTTTTGGACGAATACCTTGTTCAGAATAACACTTAAATCTCTTTGCAGGCACCCCAACATTCTCAGATTATATGGCTACTTCCATGATGCCAGCAGAGTCTACCTGATTCTAGAGTATGCACCTCGTGGAGAAGTCTACAAAGAACTTCAGAAGCTCACCAAGTTTGATGAGCAAAGAACTGCTACTGTAGGTTGTTCCAGCTTCCTATACATCACTTTTAGTAGCTGGAATATCTGCAGGATAAAGCCAGCCCTTCACATAAAGTTCTGTGTTCTGCTATGACACTGAGATTCCTTGGATGCTGGTTTGCATATGGGCTTGTAACAGGGAATAAGTTGGGAACACAGTTACATTAGTGCTGTGTAATAATGTATGTTCACAACAGCTTGATTTTGCAAGTGCTTGGTCACTTCAGGCACAGCCTGTATTGCCAGATTTCAAGGGTTTAAGGAATAATTGCTTTAACTTAACACTACTAATTCTGCCTAGAAAAAGCTGTACTGCAGCCAGATAAACTCTAGTGACAATGTCTTTATTAAAGGTTGTTCTCTCTCAACACAGTACATCACTGAACTAGCAGATGCCCTCTCGTACTGTCATTCCAAGAGTGTCATTCACCGAGACATCAAGCCAGAAAATTTGCTGCTTGGCTCAAATGGAGAGTTAAAAATTGCTGACTTTGGATGGTCAGTGCATGCTCCATCTTCTAGGTGAGAATTCAATGTAGTGAATATAGTAGAATGGAGATGTGGAATGGAGATGAACTTCTTAAAATACTGGGGAAAAAATGCTACCACAACAAAGGTCTTAATAGTGAACTGGTGTAGCAGAGGAGTTGTTATCCTGTTTTTTCAACAGTTCAAACCTTGCTGACCCTGAAAGAGGGTTGGGTGGAGGGTTACAGTGGTCTCTGAGATGACACACCAACACTGGCAATATGGTTATTTCCTTACTGAGTGTGAAATTGCACCTAAAAAAGGAGGACTGTATTTGTTCTCGCAAGTGAGGTGAAAAAAGGAAAGTGATTGCAGGGACTGAGATAGAAGGAGAAAATGTACTGCTGGCAGTTCTTTGCCAGGTATTCTGGTAGTGCTGAGCCAATTCATGTGGACTATACTGAGGTACTGATGATGGTCAGCATTAGTTTTTATCTGGCTCTGGAAATAGATCCTATAGTTGCCATAATCAGTGATTAACTTGGACTTTCCTGCAGGAGAACAACTCTCTGTGGGACACTTGACTACCTGCCTCCTGAAATGATTGAGGGAAGAACACATGATGAAAAGGTGGATATTTGGAGCCTGGGAGTTCTGTGCTATGAATTCCTTGTAGGGAAACCACCATTTGAAGCAACAACATATCAGGAAACCTACAGAGCTATTTCCAGGGTAAGTGCCAGTGCTTATTTGGACAAGTTGCCTCTCAGCTCTAGAAATTTTGAATGACAGATGTATTTTCACTAGAACTGTAGCATGACATAATGATCTGTGTAAAACTGTATCCCCAAGACTGTCTTCAGTCATTCAGTGCAATGACTATAAAGAGACTTCCAAGATACCTTGTCTTGCTTCCTTGGTTCTACCCTGTTTCTGCCTACATCTGAATTTCTATGTTTCATAAAGCAACTCATCTTCTAACAGCTTTTCTAATTGATAAAATGAATATTTAACATTCAGGGTGTTATTAAAAATACATAACTTTTCCTGTTGCATACCCCAGAAAGATTTCAGCAAACTAGTTTTGTTTGAAGCAGGCTGAAAATATACACAACTATACAAATACTTCTACAAGCAGTGAGAGCCTTGTTCAGGATTATGACGAAATTATTTGGTCTCATCTTTGGTTCTGTAGTTTGGTTATTGCCAAAGAACTTTTCCCTCATCTTTAGTGTCCTTTTTTTCTTAGGTGGAGTTCAAGTATCCTCCATTTGTAACAGAAGGTGCGAGGGATTTAATTTCCAAGCTTCTGAAGCACAACCCATTCCATCGACTGCCCCTGAAGGATGTTCTTCTCCATCCCTGGATCACAGCAAACTCTACAAAGATGCCCAACAGCAGAAAGAGTGATGTTGCTGCCCCATCCAAAACGTAGTTTTAGGAGGACCTTATGGGATCAACAGGAGGAGTCTTGTACTGTGACTACTGCAATGCTTACAAATAGAAAAAACAGGTCTTGGAATCTAACGGCGATTGGAATCCTTGTTGTTGTCTTACACTCTAATTGCAACATAAAGTTCTTTGACTTCCAGCTGGAGGTTGTGGAATATTTAATATACTTGATATCCAGGTACTTGTGGGCCAGGTTTGATGTAAGTGTTAAGCTGTTCAAGGCTCTTGTGGTCAGTCGTGGTAATGGTTTGTTGTTCCAACCAGAGGAAGTTGTTGCTTTGGCTCATTGAACAGTGCAATATCCTGGAGGAACCTGCTCCTCGCTTCCTGGGCTGCTAAGGGTGTCTTAACTGTGGTGTAACCTGAGACTGAGAGAGTTGAATGCATTTCTCAAGTGTTTTAAAAATGATGTGTCAGTTATTTTTTGTCTCTAGTTTGTTTTCAATGTGAGCACTCAACTTTGAAATAAAGATTTGTTACACTGCAGCCAGCATGGTGGGGTTCCTTGTGGCACTGGTTGTCTCTAACTGTTCAGCACAGCTGAACTCCTCCTCTGTGGTCACTGAGTAAGTTTAATTCCCACCTCTGTCAAAAAGGAAGCTGGTATAAAGTTCTTTTCAGAGTGCTGGTACCACCAAGCAGGTACACTTAATTAACGGAAACTGCATTAATGGAAAAAAGGCAATTAAGTACTATCCTAAATTAGCATGAATTACTATCCCACAATCCCAAATCAGGATTACAAGGTAAGTACCAAAGGTGTTGCTCCTTACCTTGTTAATTTATTTAGACTTTAGCCTGCTTTGTCTTTTCTTAAATGAATTCATTCGAACACAACATGATCTGCAAGCACTTCTGGAAAGTATTGTTATCAAATAGGATATGTCATATTAACATCTGGCATTGGAAGACATTCTCTAAAATGTACCAAGGGTCAGGACCTTTGCCACCAAAATCTGCAGGCCAACTATTTTCCAGTAACACACTTCATGCAAACCTAAGAGAAAGCAATTTATTGTATTTCATTATCAAGACTTCAATGTATCTTTGCTATTTTACAAACGCTTTTAAAAAATGATCCTTTTACAAGCAAGGATTCTAGAATTCAAAATATATTCTCAAATTAATTTAAAATATACTTTGCCAAAAACCACTTCATCTAAACAAATTGCCAGTAGTTTATACAACATCTTTATAAGTAATCTGAATTCTGGTCATAATTCATATGAAGCTGTTTCTTTTTACAGCAAGAAAACTCTAGTGCTGGTGCCTTGTAATGACCTTTGCTTTAAATTATTCCAGCTTTACATGTGATTTGAGAAAGAGAAGGAAGAGTAAAAGCTTGTTCTGTCAAGTTCAGGACAAAATAGACTTAGCAGAACTGATTCTAAATAACAAAACAAGGCTGCCTCATACTTATTCTGGAATTCTTTTATTATTATGTGGCTGTTGTCTTACACTCTAATTGCAACATAAAGTTCTTGACTTCCAGCTGAAGCTTGTGGAATATTTAATATACTTGAAATCCAGGTAACTGTGGGTTTGATGTAAGGTGCACTTCAAAATATATTCTCAAGTTAATTTAAAATATACTTTGCAAAAACCCACTTCATGTAAACAAACTGCTAGTAGTTTATAAAACCATCTATTTTAAGTAATCTGAATTCTGGTCATAACTTATATGAAGCTGTTTCTTTTTACAGCAAGAAAATTAGTTTAGTGCTGGTGCCTTCTAATGACTTTCGGGTACACTTGCTTTAACTGATTCCAGCTTTACATGTGATTTTTGAGAAAGAACAAGCTTTGACTATTCCTTCAAGTTTAGGACATAACAGACTATCAGAACTGATTGATTCTAAATGAAGAAAACAAGGCTGCTTCATACTTAATCTGGAATTCTGTTATTATCTTGGTACAGATGGAGCTGGGAAGCTCCAGTGCATCCAACCTGCCTCTGGATTGGACTTTCTATGTGAGGAAGGAGTTAAGGTGCAACTTAATTTTATGGCAATAGGCTGCTCCTAACAAGAAGTTATTTGCTCTTTTTCTCTCTCAGCCAACTCTCATCCTCATCTCATGATTCCTTCCTATTAATTCACTAAATTTCAGAAAAAAACATTGATCACCAGGGCAACTTCCTCTCTTTTACTTTAATCAAATTCCTCTATGGGCACATCTGTCAGAGCCACCTTGGGGCCAGTGTAAGGACAAAGAGAAGGTGAAAAGACCTGGAAGGAGGAACAGGTCCAAAACACCACACATCTGGCTCAGCCTGTCTCACACCAGCACAGTTCTGAGTCTCAAAGCCAGGCTTACCCCAGAATGTTACCCTGACTACTCAGTTTTGGGATTCAATCTTCAGTTGGAAGGTAGAAGGTGAAAATGCACATGTGTATCTACATTCTAATAGAAGCGGAAGGAAAAGCAGAAAAATAGAATAAGGAAAGGAAAAGCAGCTCTAATTGATACATTCACCAGTCTCAGTCAAAACCACAGGAACTGTTCCTCTGAAGCTATGAATTGGAATGTCTGGACTTCAGGGGCAGGTTCAGGGCTCCTTCACAGGAGCAGAAACTGCTCAGGTTACTTTTAAGATAAAAATGTGTTTCCAGTACTAAGCCAGGTCTCAGGACATTAAAACACCACAGCTTGTCTCTGACTTGATTCTCTTTGGAGTATGTTCACATAGGAGGTAACTCTGGTTACACTGATTTCAGTAGACTCAAGATCCCTTCTGAGTCTATAGGCATAAAAAAAAAATAAAGCAGTTCAGTAAGACCAGCTCCCAGCCTATAAATAAAACAGATTTTCAAACAATAAAATCTTGGAAGATGGAAGCAGTACAATGGAGCTGTAGTTTCAGACCAGTGTACCACTTGTTCTGGCTAAAACAATTATCACTGCAATAATTATAGGGGTACTCCCACTAAAGTTAATTCAGTGTATGTGTTGTACTACAAGACACGCCATAACAAAACCCTTTTCCTAACAAAAGAAACACCCACTTGCCACTTTAGATTACAATATAAACCCTTACCTGTGTAGTAGGATATTATTCTATTGGAAAGAGAATCTTACTGTTCCTCAGCTACACAGTAATGAACTAATGCTGAGACTCAGTTCTGACAAGGAAAAAAATTAAGGCCCAAAAAGCAAGATTATAAAGCCCCAGAATGTGTTAAGAGACTGCTTGTTGTAAAGCATTTATACTACCAGTTGCAGTGGAAACCAGACACCATTTTAACAGGTTTTTCCAAAGGAGAGGTGGCAAAAGGGAAAGAAGGTAAGGATAGCATTTTTCACAGTGACATTTACCTGAAAGGACAAGTCAGAAATGCAAGATGAGGTCAGCACAAACATAGAATCCAAGGAAGTCTTTTAAAGAAACTTTGTGGACATGGAGCATTTAAAAACCCAAATCCAGTGACAAATCATCACGGGTTGGAGGCAGGAGGTTTGAAGAACCCGATTTTGCGGCAGTACCGGACAACAAAGGGCACAGAAACCACCGTGATGCTGATCCGGACCGGAGCAAACAACTTGTGCACAGCATAGGCCAGGACAAAGGTGCTGGTGCCTGCAGCCATCCTGGACTGCAGGGAGGATTCACTGAAACCAAGCTTCAGGAGAACTGCAGTCATATCCACACCACTGGGGGGACAGAGAACAAGGCTCCTTTAGTTAATTCTAAGGTTTGTATTTTTAAATATAAAGCGCAGTTTAACGTGGCACACTTCCAGCTCTGGAATTGATGTGCAAATTAGATGCTGTTAAATACTGAAAAGAATGGGTTATTTCAGCAGTAACAGCTTAAATTACTTCTGTATCAACAACACACGCAGTATTTCCCGATTTCAATTTTTTTCTTAAATTGGCAAGTTCCTTGTGAAGTCAAATATCTCCTCAGTTTTCCAAATGTACAGTTGCAGCACGTGCATGGAAAATACTGATAGAATCACAATAAAGTCTATCCTGTCTCTGGAGGAAATTTATCACTTAAGCACAGAATAATAGAAACCTGTTGTTGGGCTTAGAGTGTTCTAACACAGGGGTTACAAAGCTGTTACAATGAGAAGTATCTTATCTAAAATCTAGCAAGTGAAGGAAGCAGTATGGATCTCAAATGAGCATTATCCACCACATCCATGAATATTTTAGTTCTCTATACACATAGCAGCTTTCATCAAGGTTCCTGTGTTTGGAGCAATTCTTCAGAAGAAGTTGTTAGTGTGACTTTTCTCCCTTCAGTTGCCAGTACATTACCTTTTAACTGGGAGTTCATTGTCACCCTGTGCCACAAAGTAGTAAATGGGAGAAATTCCTGCATTCCCACTGGAGTCAAGAGGAAGCAGCAGGGAATATTTGTCCCCTCAGCTGAAATACCTCATTTCAGCAGACATTTGTACCTGATGCACTCCCACCAAAGCCACGCACACAGTTTCCATATACATTGCATGTTCTTTTTACTCTAATCCTGTTTCAGTGGCCGTTGTTTCCCGCAGTTCAACTGCAGAAACTGTGTTCAACACCCACAAAAATAAGTTTATCTCTAAGCCCCAATGCTTTTGCATGGCTCTATCTCTACAGACCATGGCACTGTGTGAGAACAAGAGATATCTCTGCCAAACAAAGACATTCTCTCCTCTGTTCAGTTACTCTGGTGCAGTCTCTGCTGTTTTCACTGACGGTGAACCTGTGCAAAAATATCATGCACAACTTCTCTCATGGCTGATGGGAGATCAGACCCACTTATGGACCCATCCACCCTCAAAATTCAGGTTACTGTGTATAGATCCTACAGGCATAAGGTACATGTCTCCTGCCAGAAATAAGCACAATGCTTAATATATTTTTCTTGGCTAAACCACTACTTTGAGGCAACAGACAACTGTACAAACCTCACCTTGACACGGCCAGGTAGAAGATTCCTAGAGATACTAATGAAATTCCAACATGGAATGAAACCCCTACAGCACCATATTCTTTAAAAACTTGTTTCAGCTGCTGGGATTTGTTGAGTTTCTTGTTCTCACCACTGGGATCAGTGGCTGTGTATTTGGGGGGTTCACGTGCATCCTAAAGAGAAAACAATTAAAAGTATTTATTAGTATTGAGCACAAGATCATATTCCAGTCAGTTGAACCAATGCGAAATAATGAAAGAAGTGTCTTGCAAAACAGTGATTTGGAAAGACAGTAACACACTTCTGCTCTTTCACATCAGCAGAGCAGATGCCTGTGGCAGAGCCCAGGCAAGGTCCCTTTTCCCAAGTATTCCTATCAAAGGGACACACTGAGCTTGGTGTAAGTTCTTGCATAATTCAATTTTCATAATTAAATCAGATTATTTACCCAAATGTGTTCTGAGGCACACTCACACAAACTGCTTGAGAGATGAGTCTGAGGTGGCAGAGCCCTTGCTTACACCCCTGCTCAGCTTTCCGCAGTGAATTCTTGGAAACGCAGCTTTTTATTCCAGGGCTAAGCAGCTGGTGGCACTGGAAGCCAACTTGATACCAGGCTGCTGCTGGCTTAGTAATAACTCATTGGTGGAAGAGATCCAGTGTTTAAGTTCCTATAAATCACCCTGCGTAGATCAGCTGTTCAAAGGAAGAACTGCGGAACTGCAAGTGTTGACAGCAACGAGCAATTTTGTTGCCACGGTGTAGACAACAACTACAGGGACGTGCCAGGGCTGGTGTGAAGAGCCCAACTGCACTGAAAATGTTTGTCAGAGTAGAAGAGATTGACAGCTCTTTATCTGGGCACATTTAAAGTGCAAAACTTCACACTAAACAGACCCCAAAGCAAACTTAAATCAGACACTGTTGATAGCAATAAGACAGCCTCTGGATACCTCTCTGTGCTTGCCAGAGAAGAAATACTGACAGGAAGAAAGCATTGCCACAAAAGCGTCAGGATCTGGCAAATGAGGAAAAAAACCACTCAAAACTATTTTTTAAGCAAGCTCACTAAGGAAAAGAATGGATTCATAGTTAGACACTCTAATTACTTTCAGCCCCTGGAAGGAATTACATTCCATGGTTGTACTCCATGGCTGCTGCTTCACTGTGTTTTGGAACTCATCCTCTTATTTTTCAGTGTTATTATAGGAAGGAATTATTTACTGGGGAGGAGGGAAAAATGCTGTTTTGACTCCCAGCTTGTAAAATTTAAATACTGAGTTACTGAATGCAACTATCTGAATAACAAAATAGTTTCATAATACCTTCTGCCAAAAGCTGTCCCAACAATTCAATCACATGCTTAGTCAAGAACACTCATTTATTCTACAGCATCATTTTCTTAAAAGCCAAGCATGGTTTGAATGGTGTTTTAAAATTTAATAGCTTACAGTGAATTTTTCATACAAACAAAGATGGTCATTATCTATTTAAGGAGGCAAATGTGGATTTCGTCAGAAAGCTGCTGAGAAAACAGGATCTGAAACTACAGAGGTACATGAGCCTCAGGGGAACTGTGGTACAGATGGATCATATGTACTAAAAAAATGCTTGTTCTCATCATTCAAGTCCATTCCAATTCACTCGTGTCCCAGTCTCACACATCAGGCAATTTTGGAATGATATTGAGCAAGACGTTAAAATAGAATCACTTCAGCAGATGTGATTTGGACCACCCAGGGTGGTCATGCCCTGAATAATGCACAGCTTAGCAAAGAAAGCTGCTGCTGCTACAGAATTTCTGCTAGAAACACAATTTTATTCACATAATTTCGGTGATTTAAGGCATGAAAACGCGTCTGAAACATCCTGTTATGCTTTGTAACGAGGCTACAGAAATCACCCTGCAAATTAAAATGCAGAAATTAAAACTATAAACGAGGCGTATTGGAAAGCTCACATTCACAGTCTTGGCAACAGCAGGCGTAAAACAGCTCCCCGTCTCCGACAGAACCCGGGGATAAACACGACCTAATGATCCCACGGCCTCGGGTTGGGGGGGTGGATGGGGGGGGACACCGAACTTCTAAAGCACCCCAAAAAACCCTGAAAAATGCTTGGAGGTCAGGGCATTTGTGCTTTAAGCCAAGCTCGCCCGCTCCCCACCGAGAGGCGCCCCCTCGCCCCCCTCACGTACCTTGGCGGAGCTGCCGGCGGCGCATCCCCGGGGGATCGCGGCGGCACCGGCGGCCGGAGCGCGGCCCAGGCGGGCCGTGGGGACGCGGGGGCCCGGCGGGGCCCGGCGGGCTGTGGGGACACAGGCGGGGACACAGCCGGGCCAGGCGGTACATGGCTGTTCATGGCACCGGGGCGGCCCCGGCCCTGCGCGCATGACGAGCCCCACACACGCCGCAAACCCGCCTCCTTAAAGCCGCAGCGGCCCCGTTCGCGGGGCTGCGTGAGGCGGGGGCACATTCCAGGGCACCCTCTTTTAGTCTGAAGCCGTTTCCGTGTCACTCGAGGGGCTTGTAAATAGTCGCAGAGCCACAGGATATCCTGGGTTGGAAGGGACCCACAAGGGTCGTCGAGTCCTGTCCCTGTCTCTGAGAACGTTGTCCAAACGCTCCTTGAGCTCTGTCAGCCTTGGGGCTGTACCCATTGCCCTGGGAAGCCTGGTCAGTGCCCAACCATCCTCTGGGGGAAGAACCTTTTCCCGATATCCAACCTAAACCTGCCCTGACACAGCTCCAGCCGTTCCCTCGGGTCCTGTCCCTGGTCCCCACAGAGCAGAGCTGAGTGCCTGCCCCTCCTCTGCCCCTCCCGAGGAAGTTGGAACTGCAATGAAGTCTCCCCTCAGCCTCCTCTTCTCCAGCTGTACAGGCCAAGTGCCCTCAGACCCTCCTCTCTCTATCTTTCTTGTCAGCTCCCTTCAGGCACTAGAAGGCCACAATTAGGTCATCCCGAAGCTTCTCCAGGCTGAACAGGTCTTTGGTAACCAGTGGCAGCACCTGAGGGAATGAGCCTGGCAGAGCTCAAGGAGCATTTGGACAAATGCTCTCAGGCACATGGTGGGATTGTTGGGGTGTCAGGTTCCCTTCTCTCAGCCTGAAGCCATTCCCCCTTGTCCTGTCACTCCTGTTCCTGACAAAGAGTCCCTCTCTGGCTTCCATGTCGCCCATTCAGAAACTGGAAGGTCCTTTGAGGTTTCCACACAGCGTTCTCTTCTCCAGTTGGGGCTGGAGAAGAGCCAACTTTCTCAGTCTCATTTCATAGAGGGTTGCTCTAGTAGCCTTGCCGACTTCATGGCCTCCTTTGGACTTGCTCCAGCAGTTCCATGTCCTTATGCTGGAGACCCAGAGCTGGAGGTCCCACTGCAGATGGGGTCTCACCTGAGTGGGGCAGAGGGGCAGAATCCTCCCTTCCCCTGCTGCCCACGCTGTGGGATCAGCCCAGGACACAGGGAGTGTCTGGGCTGTGAATGCAGATGGCCGGGGCATGTTGAGCTTCTCAACCACCGATGCCCCAAGCCCTTCTCCTCAGGGTTGCTCTCAATCCATCCTTCACCCAACCTGCCAATCTCAGGTGTGCCTGGGATTGCCCTGACCCAGGCACAGGACCTTGAACTTGGCTTTGTTGAACTTCGCACAGTCCCACCTCTCAAGCCTGTCCAGTCCTGCTGGATGCCATCCTGTTCCTCCAGTGTGTGACAGCCCCACAGATCAGTGTCACCAGTGAACTTGCAGAGGGTACCCTCATACCTGTGATCACGACTTTGTCTCAGCTGCCATGGCTGCAGTTTTCCGAAATGGCTCTGTGCCATCACAGACACTCCCTGCGGGGGAAGGGTGAATATCACATTAACTGCATTAATGTCCTCAAACTGCACCTCAGTGCTGAGCCCCAGCAATAAAATCCTGCTCTTTGCCCAGCTGCAAAGCCTTCCCTTCTCCTCAGCCACGCTGTAGTTTTCTGCAGCGATGGAAGCACAGAGGGCTGAGTACAATGGGACAACTGTGTCCCATAACATGAGGGCTTCCCTCCGGAAGAACTTGTGCTTTAGGAGTACAACTGAGCTGCACAGGACAACACTGAGTGTTACAATGCTGGAACAGCATGGTGGGAGGCTCTTGCTAAGTGCAGTGCACCACAGAACAGATGGGTTTCAAGAAGGATCTCGGAGGAAGAGAGGGAGAGGGTTTTGCTTGTATTGAAATAGTCTGTTCTGGGTATAATCAACAGGAATGCCAGTTCTAGCGTGTTTTCCTTGAGTTCTTGCTTCACAGATCTGGTCTCTCTCTGAATGCTTTGTAGAAAAATACTTTCTTAGAACACAATTTCATCTATTTATTATGTTTATTACTGTTCCAAAGCAATTTGCTAATGTGTTTTCTATGACCGTTAACACACCATAACTACCTGAGCAGACAGATGATATTACTATGGCAGTGCTTTAAGCAAGACCACACTACAATATTGTCCCTTTTTCTTTCTGATAATAAAAAAATCTCAGGAATTAATTCTGGTGTCAGTGAAGGAGTGTCTGTGAAGTTCCACTGGCACAGGCCACCTCTGGGCTCTACGCACGGACACGGACACTTCCCTGAGTTTGTCTGGTGTATCTAATCTATTGTGGTGTATGTAATCCATTGTGGACAGAGACCACGGAGCTGCTCTCCCATGAGAGATGTGTTACACTGCTGCTGGACATCTAGAAATCCTGGGCAGTGCAAGAAAGGAGCAGGAGGTCAGCTAATGAGGCATAAAAGCATTAAGGCTGGCAGTTTTATGTGTACAGTCTGTCTGGCTGCTGTCTCCAAAATCTCAGTGGGTGGTTTTGCTCAGAAGCCGGAAGGAACAATATAGTAAACATCCAGTGATATACACTCAGTGAAAAAGGAGCAAACACTGCCAAGATACCTTAATGGGAAGATGGTTTATAAGTGCAGGGGAAAAAGACATTAACTCTGCCGTGCTCACTGTAACTAAGACAAAGGGGAGAAGGTACAACTCATGTAGTTTACTATTATTTTCCTTTTTTAATTTTCCAATAGCCAGATAGTGCTGTTCTGGTTCTGTGTTATTTGTGCCATTGCAGCTACTGTTTATCATCAGTAAGTGGAAAGCTGGGAAATGAGCTGAGAGACACCAAAGAGGCAGTAAGTATAATGTCACCAGAAGATGCATCTGGATTCCTGTGAGGCAAAGACTTTTCCATAATGACCATTCTGTATAATTTGTCAGAAATGTTTGTCATGCTTTTATCAGAATGTGTATGATGCAGTTACATAGCAAGGTATCTATTATAAACCTCTTAGATAACAATTTCCCTTCCATAATTTGACTTTTTGAAGTCAAAATCTCTCTGGGTTTGTCAGTGCGGCAGGAACAGTGATAGAACAGAAATGTGCAATTTCTGTAACTAGAAATCAATGTTGCAGAGTTGTTCAATCTGTTGGTTTGCCAAGAGACCAAGCTAAATACTGCCTCTGATGCTTGTGGGACTCTGCAATGAGCACTAGAGGTCAGGAGTTAAATCCATTTGTAGGGATAAATGTGATTAGTAAATTCAGTAGCAACCTGCATGTAAAATGTCTTAGTCAAACTACAAGGATGTTTTGATGATGAAGTAGTCTGGAAAGTCTGCTAAGTTTTATAAATTGCTGAGAGCAAATTCATTACACGTTTTTCAAATCATTTAATCGACAAGTAATTCAGGGATTGTGAATGTGCTAGTTCCAAAATATGTCTTCTAATGGACACATAGGAATTGGTTCCTGTGTGAGAGAGGGAGGCAATTGCTTCTGCGTGCTGGAAGCTGTCTCATTTAACTTTATTACAAATGTAGTAATGTCATGTATATAAATATAATGAGAGAAGCTGGGAGCTGACCATGAACCTCATTCAGAGAAGGACCTAAGCAAATGTTTTCATACTATAATAAATTAAGGGCATGGCATATGAACTAGTTCTAAGTGACCTAGTTCTTTAGTGCATTGGCTTTTCACATCGTGTTCCAGGAGTGTTTAAATTATGAAGGTGAGATAATGTGGCTAGTTGATGAGATGAATAAGAATTAAAATGATATCAGGAAAGGAATATCCATATGCAGTTGATAAACATTTTTATTAGGAAAATTCTTGTGTCATGAATGTTCAAGTACATACAGTCAGTTTTCAGAGGCATCTTTCTTCTCAAGCAAAACCAGAGAAAACTTGGTATCTTCTATTCAAATGGGAGAAGTCTGCAGTGCCAGGACAGCTAAATCCAAAGGAAACCAGCCCAGGTATTTTTGTCTGTGAGAGGAATTTAGGGTGAGAGAAATTCTGAAACAGGACTGCAAAGAAGGAATTATTTACTTTATTTATCTCCAAATCCTTGAAGAATGGGGCTGTGTGGGCCTCTTCCTTCCCTGGACCTGGAGAGGTGTGGGAACTTCCATGGTTGTCCAAGCAAGGGGAGCTGTGGCTTCAACTGAAATCCTTATAAAGAAAATCAGGGAATTTATGTAATGACTTGTGGGATCCTCTGCCCAAACATGAATTTCACCTACTAAGCAGCTCTTGCTCTTTGACTTCTTAGTCTTGTTGAGCAAAAAGGGGTGTACAGTAAAACCAGAAGAAAACAAAGGTGAAAAGATCCATATTGCTTGTATTTATGGCACCTGTTGCTGATTCCATGTGCACACGTGTGTGAGCAGACTCACTGCTGAGCACTGAAGGTCCCTCTTTCTTATGGAGTTCTCATAGTTGTTTTCTGGTCCTTGTCTTGTAGCTGACACAAGTCAGCAGCATTAATTCTCCTCTCCACAAGATCCTCCCCAGTAATCTTCTGATGAGGTGATTTTTCATTTGGCTTGTGTGATGTGCAGCCATTTGGATGTGTGTGAGTGTAAATCACATCCAACATCTCCTGCTGGGTATGGGATTGACAGCCCCAGCAAGGCAGGAAGGTTGTTTTTTGGCAGACCAGCTAAACTGCAGGGAGTGACAGCAGAAGCAGCTTCCTCGGCACCCACTAATGTGTTTCACCCTGATGTGGAGGGTAACTTGGCTCCATGTCCAAACAGCTCTTGGCCTCTTCACCTGTCCCTGTGTGCACTGAGGACACCCAGCTTCCTTCACAGAAGCCACCAGCTGTTCTCACCTTGCAGTGACTGGGTTACATATGAGGAGGAATAATTGCTGTGCTCCTTGAGACGTGCTTATCACCGACCCATTCCAAGTTTGGAAGACAGACTTTAACATTTAGATCCAGTCACCTTTTTTGGTATCCAGAAAAGTTTGCATAAGTCAGGTCTGGGAAGAATTTACCATCCTTTACCCTTAGATTGATATTTATGTTGCAGTGAAGTGTAAACAATTCACTCAGGTACCTGGGGTTTGGCATTTGGATTAAGATTTCTGATGGCTATTTATTTGTCATTCAGTGCAACCCACTGTATTTATCATTCAGTGCTGCCCACTCTAAGCAGAGGTGTCTGCTTTAGACTTGCACCTCTGGGAAAGAGCTTTCAAACTTCTAAACCACATGAAGTCAAGTAGCCCAGGAAATGTGCAGTGTCTTGTGTTGATTACTAAACACAGAGAGGGATGTAAAATGATGCTGTTTAGTGAGTTCTGTTTAATATCTGCTGCCATTAAAATGGGTAAAGGGGTATTTCGTAAAGTGAAAAATTATGGGCCAAACTTGGAAGCTGAGCATTTATACTGCTTTGCTTCCTCGAGGTGTTTTACATCTCATCTGATTCCCATGGATTTTCAAAGTTGCACAGAGACTCTTCTTTAGATTTAAAACCTTCTTCTTTAGATTTAATTTTGATTCCTCTCTCTACTGTACTGATGATAATTTAGCTTCATGACACTTAATAAAAACTAGGTAAGGGCTGTTCAAGACAATTAGGGAAAAGATTGTGCAAGACCAGGTTGGATGGGGCTTGAAGCACCTGGTCTAATGGAAGGTATCCCTGACCATGGCAGGGGACGGAATGAGATGATCTTTAAGGTCCCCTCCAACCCAAACATTTGTCGTGGGGAGAAAACCATGACACCATTCTATGATTCTGTGTGATTTGTATTGTTTTTCTAAATGTTCAGCAATTTTAAATTGTTTTCACACTATAAAAGTCAATGTCCTCTTTTCCTTGAGGCTTAAAAGCTGTAAATAATTGATAACATCCTCTTATAGCTGCCATAATTCACATTCTCAAGGGCAGATTTTCCTGCCCTTTGCTCCTTCCCAGTATTGCTGTAAAGCAAATTGTCAGTCCATTTAGTTGAAACAAGTAACAGCCAAGGGCAGATTCCCTCTTTTCCACCACTCACTGTGTAATGCCATAATGAGATTCTGCTCAAACAGCTCAGGGCAATGCAATATTCAATCTGCAGTGCACTCAGAAAAGGCTGATGTGAATTACTGAACGCAGTCATCAGCCACTGTTTGTCTGAGGTTACTGGAAATTGTTCCCACACCTTGCTGGTGGTTCGCTGCTCTGCTGGACACGGCCTTGGAAGGGACTGACGCACACGCTCTGTGATCTTACTGCGTGTGAGAGCATCTGGCAGCTCTGGAATATACACCTTTAGTTTGCCAGGGAGGTTCTGATGTGATGTGCCATAAGGGAAAAAACCTTCTGTGAACTTCCTTAAAGCTTGGATAAAGGGACCAAGGGGGTCCTCAGCTCCTGCCTGCTCTACATTCGTGAGCAGAGCAGCAAGAGCCTTTGGTAGAAGGGGAGGTCCTCCTGCTTGTACCTTATGTCTGCTCTTGGATCTGAAGAATGGCTTCCCACTCACCAAGAGTAGGCTTAGATTAGATAGTAGTAAAGAATTCTGCCCTGGGAGGCCTGGCACAGGTTGCCCAGAGAAGCTGTGGCTGCCCCATTCCTAGAAGTGTCCAAGGCTGGGTTGGACAGGGCTTGAAGCAACCTGAGCTAGTGGAAGGTGTCCCTGCCCACGGCAGGACGTTGGAACAAGATAGTCTTTAATGTCTCTTTCATTCAAACCATTCTAGGATTCTAAGTATTCTGAGACCAGCAGAGCAGCAGGTGCAGGAGGAGAGGTGCCTTCCTTTGGTGTCTTCTGCTCTTTTCTTCATCCAGAATTGAGATACACTGAATATTGTAACTAATGTGAATGGCTAAACCTTAAGTATAAGTATCACTTGCATTGATACAGGCATTTAATAGATGTGAGTAGCTTATAATATGAGCCCCTAGCCAGAGGCACTGTACATTACACCCAGAGTTAGAAGCAGCCTTTTGGTCTGCTGGCCTTTCTAACAATCCCTAAACAATGGTGAATAGTCTTTTAAAACATCTGTCCATTTAGCAAAGATTTATGTCACATTTTCAAGTGTGATTTGGTGAAGTAGGACCACTATAACTAGAGGACATTCTGTCTAGAGTTGTCAGCTTTGATATCTTACAAAATAAGGAGCCTCTTCTTGGGCTCTGGCATGTGCTGCCCTGTCCCAGCTGTATTACTGGTGCCATTAGTACCTGGTTCTGATGTTGCTTCATGGTGGTGTTTATTAGATGATCTCAAGAGGAGAAAAGAGCCCATTCTTTGGCTCTGGGCATGTGATAACTCTGTGACTTGCCATGTTCTCTTTGTGACACAGATTAGCTGCCACAAGCACCTACCCATCACGAGTCAGCAAGTCGTGAACACAGATATTCCCTCTGTATGTGTGAAGTCTTTCACATGTGTGGCAGCTGCTGCTTGAGAGTAGGCATTGCAGGAGCTTGTTTGGGGCCTGACTCTGATGTAGGGAGACTTTAGCAAATTATCTGCAATAGCAGGAAGGCAGGATGGAGGGGTGTTGCCTGTCTGCAGATGGATATTTCTCCCCCGACAAACACATGCCTTACAGAGTTCAGTCAATGGATGGCACTGCTGGCTTTGCACAGCTGGGCTAGTTTTGGGAGCTGGCTTCTCTAGTGCATTTATGACTCAGTGTTCAGCTTAAACCATGTCTGAAAATGTGCTGTTGTAAAGTGGTTACTTCAATAGTAGTCATGCAGTTCCCCTGGAACAGGGAGAAAAGAGAGTGGGATGCTGATTATTGAGAAGGCCTAAAGCACATTTTATTAATATAAGCTCAACCTGCTTGGGCTCGACCTGGATCCACTGCCAAGTCTGAGCACATCTGCTTCGAATGTCAGAGAATCATATCATACAATCGTGGAATGGTTTGGGCTGGAAGGGACCTTTAAAGCCCATCCAGTTCCACCCCCTGCCACGGGCAGGGACACCTTCCACTATCCCAGCTTTCTTCAAGCCCTGTCCAACCTGGCCTTGGACACTTCCAGGGATGGGGCAGCCACAGCTTCTCTGGGCAACCTGTGCCAGGGCCTCACCACCCTCACAGGAAAAAATATGGACAGATATCCACTAAATTGCTGAATATTTTTTTACTGATGCCAAAGGTTTTTTACTTTGTTCTTCAGGTATGCATCCAGTTGCCAAAATATGCTTTCAAGAACTACTTTATAAACTCTACTACAAGTAGCAAGTCTGGAGAAAGTAGGCTCAGAGGTATCTTCAGCACTAGGGAAAGAGGGAGAAAAGCTATTATTAATTATTTCTTATAAATAAGGAGTAAGAAATTTTTCATTATTTGTTATCCTATGGGATAGTACATGAGAATTCACTTATTATTCAAAGATTTAGCAAGCTTATGGGTTTATTATAGACTATTTCTCATTTGAGCTTTCTGAAGCAAATTCTTAATTACTCTTGTAAATCCAGAGTTTGCAAACTGAGAGATAAGAGCAAGCAGATAAAGCAATGTGAATTTAAAGGGGGAGCCAGAAAGAAGAGCTGAAAAATTGATAGCAATGAGGATCTTGAATGCTGTACAAAGGTTACCAAGCATTCAAAGGGAAGAAGAAACAGAAAAAATGAAAGGGCAAAGTTAGGAGCAAAGTTATCTGTGAACAGATCTTCTTTTTCCAGAAGCCTGGTAAGGTTTTAAAAAATAACCTGATTCCAGATGCTCCTAAAGAACCTCAACCTGATAACACTCTGGTTTAGCTGGATGCAGTTCAGTGACGTGAATAGTGTTGCAGTGGTATAAAACCGACATAAATCACATTTATCTGTGCTTTAATTAGCAGTCCTGTGGAAACCCAAGTGGTTCTGTGTGCATAGCCCCCACATACTAATTGGTCACTTGCCTTCTAGAAATACTTTCCAGATAATTAAGAAAAATAATAAATTGGGAGATTGTTTTTGCTTCTAATTGGGTGTCAGACATATTGAGCCCTTGAAAAACTGAAGGTTTTGCTAATCATCAAACCCATCGGCTTTTCTCTGGTGCTAACCTGCTTTGTTCTGAGTTGTTTGTGAAGTGTCAGGTTTTTAATGGATGTTACATGCACAGATAACCGAGGGCACTTTGGTTTTGGAGAAGCTGTTCTGCTGCCAAAGTGAGACTGGAATTTTGCTGGCCTGAAATAAGGCATTTCTCATCTTCGGGGTTACAAAACCTGATTTTGCCTGCTATTAGAAAAGCCTTCAGCTGCCTCTGACAGTACTGCAGGCAAAGTAATTATACTGGAGAAAAAGATCTAAAATATGCTTTGTCTGCTTTAAACTTCACTAGGTTAAGCAATTCTGCTTTGTGCTGTTTCATGAAGTAAATAAACATCAGAGTGTATCAATTGCTGAGAATGGGCCTTATGAATTCAGCTTTTTGACGTAGTCTTTGGGATTTGAAGTTCCTGGATGATGCTTGAACCCACAAACATTAGGCATGTGCTTGTAAGTGGTTTCCATGGGAATAGCATCAAAAGGTATTTAAAGAGTGGAAGAAAAAATGTACACATCTTTTACAGATTTTTATGCCAAAATAATTGATCCTAAAAAGCTGGTGTGAAGCAGTTCACACGCTGATGCAACAGGGCACAGAGATGTTTAGTTCTGATTTGTTGGGGGTGAAGTATTTCTAAATGCTTGTGACAGATAAACACTGCAGAGAGAAGTTATATAAACATTTATAATTCTGCTTTATCTTCACTTTATGTGCAGAAGAACTGTACTGATAAACACTTCAGCCTTTTGTAAGGCAGTATTTAATATCACTGTTTATTTCCCAGAAAGAGCTCAGGCTTAGTTCAGATTCTCTCTTTCTCTTTTGTTATCAGAATAAAGTCAGAAATTTGGGAGGAAAAAATGAACTCTCTGGTCTTTTTTGAAGTTGAGCACTGGAGTAACAAAGCAGGGCATTCAGCACTCACAGACACCCCAGAATAATAAACCAGCATGTAAACAGACAGTGAAAAAAAGGGGGAAACTAGCCTGTAAAAAAACCCCCAAACCCCTTTCTGAGTAACTCTGCCTTTTCCATGGGTAACTGCAGGGTGCAGGGAAGGGAAAGAAAAGGGTGGGAATGGGGGCAGAATCGATTGGAGAAGCAGAATCTCGTTACAGGCTGCCAGGGGACAGTGGCTGCCAGAAAATGTACATTATTAATTCAACAAACCTGAAACACGCCCTGTCAGGGTCATTTTGAATTGGGCCACTGTTGCTCCAGTGCAGTATCATCATCAGGGTTGGATTTGATGAAATTTAAGAAACTGGGAATGTTAATTGTGAAGCAGCTCGGCTGCCTTTGGCTATTAGTGACAGTGTCATCCAACTCTGCCACCTGAATAGATTTTCTCCCACACCATTGGCAGACACTAATTTTTAGCAGCTGGTAGACCCCAGATCAATAACTTACATAATACATTTCCTGAGCCACCTGCAAGCAAGTTTACACATGTGAAATTGGAAAGAAACGGTCTTGAGCTCGTGATACCCCACAATGGGCAAGGCTGGGAGAGGCCACAGTGGGTCAGCTGCTCCAGTTCTCTTTCCCATCCCCTCTTAACAGCAGTTTTCCTTGGAATAGGGTGTTTTCCCCAGGCACCAGGGTGTGCCCAGCTCCCCTGTGCCACACAGGCAGCATCTTCTGCCTGCTCCTTTGAGCTGTTCTGTGCTGAGCAGCACCAGCAGGCTGGGATTGAACCAAGGGAAGCTCACTCCTTCCAGAAAGTTTCCCTTTTAGGGTGGAGTGGATGTGAAATGTGACCCTCGAAGCACATGGTAACATTTCCCTCGGTTCAGGTTGCCAAACACAGCAATTAGGGCCTGACCTTGCAGCAAATCGTCATGTGCTACAAGAGATGCTTAAAAAACCTTGGGACTTTTCAGGTCTTTATTTAGAGGAATGAGGAGATAATAAGTTCACAGGATGCACTTCAGTGGACAATACCAATCCAAATGAAATTTTAAGCTGTATATTCAAGCTCGGCAATAGATTTTATTTTTTTTTTTATTTTAATGATGTCAAATGCCAGATAGAAAAGAGTTTTCCATCTAGGTTAACAATGGGAGTTCTTGCATAAGCCACTGGAGCTTTAAAAAAATGCTTAAAAATAATTTCCTGAAGCCTTCTAAATGGAATGGACTGAAGATAAGATTTGCAATAATTTCCTCTGGGACCTACGTTATTTTTAACTTCTTGTTATCAACGTCTGAATTGAATTTCTAAGGCAGCAGCCATATGTGCTCACAAATTAAAACTTATGCTGCATGCTTTGATTTTAGTAGTTAGAAATGCTCCAAATGAACAGAGGAACCTTTGTGTTTAAGAAAGAAAAAAATCTTTATGATAACTAAAAACCCTCATCTTGCCCATGATGCCTAAAATGGAAGAAAAAATTCTCCAAACGATATTAAAGGTTGCTTTGGCTACAATGATACCTTGTTTTTCTGATTCAGGTGCACGTGTCCTAACCACAACAAGCTTGTTAGAGCCTTTTGCTCTGAGAAGAACACTAAACCAACCAAAAGAATTTCGAAAATTCAATATGAAGCATGAGAACATGGTTTGGTAACTGTCAACTGCTATTCTAAAGTGTGAGAAACTTTGCAGCCATACTAAAAATCTGCATTTGCTATAAATCTTAAAAATGCTAAGGCTATTCCTTCTGTAGAATACAGAGGTCAACTTTATATTTAATTCTGCAACTGGGGATTTGTGTATTATGAGGGTACAAGAATGTCCAGCAGGGAAGAGATTCAATTTTCTGGAAATGTGTTGAAGGCCATGGAACACTACCATCTATTTTCTGTTCTAAATATACAGTTCTCTTCTAAATATATCATTGAACATTTAATAAATATTACAGAATTTGTGACATTACCATTCCCATTTCTGTCTTAATATGAAAGGACCTGAAGGTTGCACATTTCCATGCTCAAAAGTTCAGATCCTTGGCAACTGGAAAACAAAACTAGATGAATAAGCTCTAATGACTACTGAAGGGGTTTTGTGTTTATTTATTTATTTTTTTTGGTGTATGACTATGGGGAAAAGTCTGATTAACAGATTTGTCTTCTGAATTCAAAAGCATTCAGACTTCTTCTTCACTTTCTTTCTTAAACCACAGTGAAAGACTGCTGTGTGCTCTCAGGCTCAGGTTAATTTGTACCTCAGAATAATTTGGTGACTTTTCCAACATTTCTTGAAGCACACAAGACAAAAAGAATTTTATTGGTGAGCAAATTAAAGCCGTATTTGGGGCTCTGTAAAAAAAACCAAACAATACTTGTCCTCTTATATGAAATATTTTGAACATATATGCTTCCTGATTAATATAAAATTTTATTCTTATTTTTAAAAAAACCCCCTCTTATAATGGGCTTTGTAATGTGCACTCTGGGCTGTTTGTAGTGCTGAGTTCTTTCACCCTGCTGATTTCACATGGAGATGTGAGGCAGTTCCTTGCTGGACAGCTACTTCCCAGAAATAATCCAATATGCAGATACTGAGTTTTAATGAAAGACTAATTATCTGGTCGTGGCTGAGCCTGGCTGTATCTCCAGGCTGTATCTCCAGGCTTTGGCTCCAGTTTCTGTGGAAGTAGCTGCCCCTTTCACGCTGGGTTTTGTCTGTTTTGGTCCCAGCTTGTCACACCCTTTGGTCACACCCTTGTCACCACCAGGCTCGGAAGGTGAAAGAGAAAAAACATCAATTTCCTTCAAAATTCACGTGGAGTTCAGAGCAAATTTCAGAAGATACAGTTGCGAATGACCCCGGGGGTGATTCATCCATTATCAGACAATCTGCCTTTAGCTGAAGTTATTTAAATCCAGGGAGTTGCAGACAAAACCCCCCAATGTTCTAGAACAGAGAGAACTGCCCATAGAAATGAATATTTTAAGTGAAATGTGATGAGTATTTCAAGTTAACTGAACACTTTCAAAATTGAAAAAAGTCTGGCTGCTTTGGACTCCTCAGCGGAAGTAAAGTAGAAAGAAATCTGATTGTCCATGCATCTAGATGGAATATCTGGCTGTTGGTTTTAACCTTTTTTTCCCTCTTTTTTTCAAAAATAATAATTATGGAATGAACAGTTCTTGGACTTGTTTAAAGTGAGCAGGTGCTCACTCAGCATGGCTTGACATCTATGTTTTTCAAATCTGGTTCAAATTCTGGATTTCAAATTCTGTTTCATCAGTTGAATCCTGATTAAAAGGGCCTGGACCATCTTCTGGTGTTTGATGTTAGAACTTTGGTTTTGGAAAATCTCCTGGGTTTTAATATTCAATAAACCAAGAAGCAGAGAGAGCTGAGGTAGCTGGAGTGCTGAGGGCTGTTAGCACAATCTGTGGACCAGAGCAATACCTTTAATTGGCAATAACTAGACTTTATGTGGCTTTGGACCCTGATATTTATTTTTCAAGGGCTTCTCACTAATAAGGTCCTTTCCTTTTTTTCTTTTCCTTCCTTCCTCCTTTCCTTTCCTTTCCTTTCCTTTCCTTTCCTTTCCTTTCCTTTCCTTTCCTTTCCTTTCCTTTCCTTTCCTTTCCTTTCCTTTCTTTCCTTTCCTTTCCTTTCCTTTCCTTTTCCTTTCCTTTCCTTTCCTTTCCTTTCCTTTCCTTTCCTTTCCTTTTTCCTTTCCTTTCCTTTCCTTTCCTTTCCTTTCCTTTCCTTTCCTTTCCTTTCCTTTCCTTTCCTTTCCTTTCCTTTCCTTTCCTTTCCTTTCCTTTCCTTTCCTTTCCTTTCCTTTCCTTTCCTTTCCTTTCCTTCCTTTCCCTTTTGGCTTTAGATAGAAATGGCTTATTTAATGGATTTGTCAGCTTTCCCATCCTGTCAGAAATCAGACAAATAGCCACTCAACTACAGTGGAATCAGTCTAGTGGAAGTTGTCCCTGCCCACACAGGGGGATTGGACCAAGATGATCTTCAAGGTCCTTTCCAACCCAAACAATTCTATGAGTCTGTGATCCTGAGTAAGGCAAAGAAGGGGTTTATAGACTGATATTCTGTGAGGGAGGAAACAAACTGAGTGTCTGATCCTGCAAATCTATTCACAGCAAAGCTCGTATTAAATCCTGGTTTTTCCACGAAGAAGTCATAGTCTGGCAGAGTATTAATAAATAAATAAATAAATAATCTCTTAGTTTTACAAAGCTGACATTGATGGATGAGCAGTTTCGTGTCTCATTTGATGAACCTGGATGAGAATGTAGCCTGAAAAGTAGCTTTACCTACTGCTGAGGGAATACTTACCATCTTAGTTTTTTTTGTATTTATAGAGGAAAATATATGAGATAAGCTTTTGGAAGAACCAGTGACTATTTTAATGTAATGCTTCTTTGTTTTTCCAGGAACTGGACATTTCTGTTATATACTCTGGATCTGAATCATCCTCGCTCTGAAGTTAAATATTGCTGATGAATTCTCCCCTGTATCACTTGTAGGTCATTTGTTTCTTTGTTTACTGAGTTTGATTTTCATCTGGCATTGATGAACTCTTGCACAAGCTTTCTCAGGGTGGGTACCCAAGGTACCAAACTAACACAGAGGATTCTTCTCATGTCATGTATTTGTCATTTTTAAATTTAAGCCACCATAGAAGAGCACACAAGAGAGATAGAGCTGTCCAGTGATAACTCCCTGCTTCCTCCACATCTATTTTTTTTGTACCCTTCTTCGATTTTCTGTGCTGCCCGTAGTTTTGCACCCTGTGATGAGAAAACTGACCTCTGCAGGTTGCCAGTTCTGGAAGAGTCCTTAAAAAATCACTTGTGTAACTAAAGATGCCACTGACCCCTTGATTGCTTCCTGACTGCACAGAACAACAGCCTCTTAATGCTGGGGCACACGGAGGTTCAGTGCCCCGAACATGACAGGAAAGAATCAGGAGAAATTTTCAAGAGGGATCCTTTCCATGAAGAGAGGCTGTCCATGGTCATGGAGACACAAGGCAGGAATGAATTTCACTGAATCTGAAATGATGACTTTTTCTTTGAATCAAAAGGTGAAGTCACCCTGACAGACGAGGAGGAAAGAAGAAAGAAATAATCTCTGGGTTTCTTTCACCACCCTGACACCGGGAACATGGCTTTTTTTGTACTTTTAGAGAGCATCTGTGATTTAAAAAAAAAAACCAATCCACAACAAAACAGCATACAAAACTTGTCCACTAAACCCCTCTACTAAAACACCAACTTTCTCACTGTTATGCCATTCTGTCTGCAAGACACACCAGTCTTTTATGTTGCCTTTTCGAAGGCGGCCAGCTAAACAACTTGTGATGCTAATGGTGCAATTGTTCTCCATCTGATCTTCAATGCTGGAAAGACAAAGCCCAGTTTTCCTGTTCTGAGCCAGCCACTGCCGTCACTCTTCTCTGTTCCAGCAGGTGGAGAAGTTCACCAGTGCGACGGAGAGGGACGGGACATAGAAGTCAGCAAACTGCAAAGCAAGACCGTTCCTGATCCAGAAACCCTTTGTTTTATTTGTTTTATTTAGAGCCCAAACCTGGCTTCCCCCCCCCCTTTTTTTTTCATTAAAGAAAAATGAACTGATCAACGAATGTTTCCAATGTAACATATTCCTCTCTCCTGGAGGAAGACGACTTTCATATCCAGCTCCCTAGAGTAGTCCAGGTGCAGAATTTAAGGATGGAGTGAAAGACTGAGTGATACATGAAGCAACAGACAAATTCCTTCTCTTGAAGTACAATCCTGCCTTTTGATGTAGGTTGGCTCAAACTTTGAAAGCCTGGCTCTGGGAAACTGGACCTTAACCTTTCTCCTGGACTTTCTGGAAGTGTCCTGTTTACTGAAGGTCTGAATCCCTTCGGCATCCACCAACATTTCTCTTGCCTCAGTCCTCCTGCCCAAATCTCAGCACCCGAGGACACGATAGTTAGAACATGATAGTTTGAGGTTGTATCAAGATGAACTCTGTACTTTCAATCTAATATAATGTTTGATCTTTCCGACCCCAAATCAAAGCTATTTTCTGAAGCATTGCCATGGTGATGCACAACACAGTGTGTTGTCATTGCCAGGGCTTTTAGAGCTTTATTGAAATGCTTTTGAGCTGGGGAAAAAGATATATGTGAAATAATAGTACATTATGTTGGAGATTGACTTACAATGGGCTGCTATATGAAGTATTTAATAGAATCTCTACAATTATATCAAGGCAAGTTACCAGAAAATTAAAAATACCAAAGTATATAGAGCTACAAACATAAACATTAATGTGTTAGTACAACCAGGCCTCTCCTTCCAAAGCTCTGAAGGAAAATATGTTTGCTGGCAAATTGAGTAATTGTTTCTGAAAATTGGCAGCTCTATGGTTTCTGGGTAAGCCTTCAGTATTACCTATTCCTAAGAAACTTCTTTGGATTCACAGAGTGCTTACTATTGTGAAGCTAATAGATATGTTTTTGATGAATACATTTTCCCATTTGAATTATGAGAGCAGTAACCTTTAGTCATCCACAGACGAGATCATTTAAATTCTAGGCTTAGTCCAGCAAAATTGCTTGATTCAGAGTCTGATATGCTCATTGGCTTGATTATTTTTTGGTGGGTTTTTTTGTTGTTTGTTGTTTTGGTTTTTTTTTCACATTGTGACTAATCTTATGCAACGATCAGATAGTGAGGTTTATTTTATGTGTAGGGTACATTCACCTCTGATCTGATGAACTTATTTCTTCTCTGCTTTCCCCTGCTCTTAAAAAAATATACAAGATTGCTCTTATTGCTTTTTTAGAACCTTTGTAAACATTGTATTCTGTAATTCTATCTTCCCTGGAAACCCTGATGTGAAATCCTGACCCTATTCAGGATTTAGCAGGAATCTTTAACCATTTAGCAGGAATCTTAACTAACTAACAGGTAGTTCAGACTCCACTCAGTGCAAACGAGGGTCAAAACCCATTCATTCCCCAGGTCAGGCAAGAATCCTACAGTTCTGCTGCTGAAATGTGGCACTGACTGATGAATCTGTGTGTCTGCTGTGATTTAGGCAGGTAAAAGTGCAGTCAGTGATATGTGGTTTACCTTGTATAGCATTAATTTTAACATATTTTGTCATTTTCTCCCAAAATTCATTAATGAGAATAGAAACATTAAATTTACATATGTCAATGACTAAGCAGTTATGCTAACCAGATTGTTAGAAACATTGATACTGCTTGAAAGCAGGTCTAATTATATGCTGCTTCCCATTTTGGGTGTTACTTCTGTCTGAATTGTAATGTGACTAAATTATTATTTTTATTAAGCTGATGAGTTCATTCTCATTTGTCTCCTGATTTATTTCATTCAGAAACCTTTTAAATCTACACAGCTGCCCCACTCTGAGAAGCCTCCCACTAAAATTCAAGCAGTACAGGGCTATCTTTCCCAGGACAGAATTATTGGAAACTGGGAGGAGGAAAAGAACAGGACATTCTCAATCCATAGGGATATTTTAAGTCATAGTACTGAACTTTCTGAGTGACTTTGGACATTACAGGGGAAGTTTGTGTTATTGCAAATCAATGCAAATCAGTTCAGCTTTGCATCCAAGAAGCCCAATAAATGGATTGAACTAACAGACCTGAACTTGCCTGTGCTAACAGTCACCCTGATTAGCTGCCTTTTCCCAGCAGGTCCTTACCAAGTCTGGAAAAATTCTTTTCCAAGGATCTTTGTTTTCCATTCCCTGTGTCATTTCCTGAGACTGATGCCCTGCTAGTTGGTAATCACTGTTTCTCCTGAAGGAGGCACCTGTCAGATTCACGAGGCCATTTCCTAAATAATGGGAGAGATTGTACAAGTCCTTTCAGCTTTAATGAGAGCTCTCAGTGGTGAGGCTGACAAGACACTCCTGCTTGTTCTTATTGTCTCCCCATCATGTGAATAGGGCTCCATGGAGTCGGTAGGGAGCACAGAATAAAGCTGAGTGCCAGAAGACTCTCCAATCCAACACAGAATCACAGAATTTTCTGAGTTGGAAGGGACTCTACGAGGATCATCGAGTCCAACTCTAAAGAAGGGACACAGCTCTTCATTTCCAGATCCACTTACAAGGTTCATTAGCACTTGGTTTACTAAGAAAAAATAAAAATAAAAAACAAAACAAAACAAAACAAAACAAGGAAACACAGCAATCAAAAGAACAAGTTGGGAATTACAGGAATTGTGGCTGAGCATTAGAGCTCAATTGGTCACTTGTTTGAATTGTACCTAATCAGCTCCCCGTGTTGCACAACTTCTAGTTAGAATGTGAGTACTGTGATTGTCTGTGTCCAGCTAAAGCTTTGCAGACATGGTTAAGGGTGAAGGGCAGCTCTTGTATGTGACATTTTTGGGCCATGTGGAGCTTTGTGTGCTGTGAGCTGGAGGTAGGTACCAGAGACAACGCTGGGCGTTGTCTCACAGTACCTGTGATGGTACTGTAGATTTATAGGACTGGCTTTACATTTTACCTTGTACTGGGTTGGTGCTACTCTGCTTTTCCCAGGGAGGTGGTGGAGTCCCTATCCCTGGAGGTATCCAAGGAATGACTGGATGTGGCACTCGGTGCTCTGGGCTGGATGACAAGGTGGGGATCGGGCACAGGTTGGATTCAGTCTTGAAGGTCTTTTCCAACCTCAATGCTTTTGTGATTCTGTAACACCAACAAAATTCTTCAAACATTGCTGGTTGCATCTGAGCTCTGCCAGACCTCTCTTCTTTCTGGCTGTGATGCTCAGAGTACCCACTAGCAACATGCTACAGAAGAGTGACACAGCTACACTGGCTTTCCTTCCAAACTCTGTGTCTGACCTTTGCACATGTGTGCTTAGCAATTAACTTCCCCATTCTCAGTGAACCACTACCTAAAGGGTAAACTACCAGCCACAATCACATGTTAATTAAACCAGTAAACGGATTAAATACTGCATTGTTTTATGTTAAAAAAATGCTTCAAATTACCAAAGAGTTTTTTGGGTTTGGCTGGATATCTTGAGCCTAGTCCTGCTCCCAGGGGAGTTACAGCCAGGTAGTCTGTGTTGTGGGCTGTCTTCTCACATAGGAAGATCTATTCCTATTGTAGGGGAGTGGCACCATTCTCCAGGCAAACCAGTCTTTGTTTCTGGCTCTCTCTCTCTCTCAAATACAAGCTGTGCACCAGCTCTATCTCCCTTGGCAGTCTGGATTCAAGACAGAGTAACTTAATTAAGGATGCTCTGTGGGGAAAAGCAAAGGCTGCAGCAGGCAGAGCAGAGCATCCACTGCAGCTAAATGAACAATTGTATTGCAAAAAGAATCGTGGATCCAGTGACAAGTTGGAAAAAAGGCAGTTTGTATGAATCAAGGATCCCATGTTATGTTCAGGATAAGGACACAGTGCATACTTGCATGAGCAGCTCATAAAAAAGGCAGTACGAGTGTTCTGTCTTAGTGCATTGTTTCGTCTTTCTAATTGGGCCAAGACATTAAGTGAAACTGTGATTTTCTCCTCATTAATAATGCAAAATATTTGAACAGTATGTAGCATTGCTTTCAGAGGCTTTGTTACCCTAAGAAGGACTGATTAGCCTCAGTAAGAGAAGAAGGATGGTCTGGTCATTTCTGTGAGTTTAGGAACTACAGGGCTCCAGTAGAAGAATCTACAATCCTGTTTAAGGAGCTAATTTTCCCAGAAGTGGTACAAGGAGCTTTTCTATCTTACCAGCAGTTTCCAGCATCCTGGACTCTCCAGCTCCTGCAGAGCCATCTTCAAAGGAGGCTCAAGTTGGAGTACCTAGAGATGTACCCATATGTTCCACTGGGCACATATGAACCTCCTTTTTAAGACTTTTATCTCTGTGTGTGGCACAGGATAGTGGGTCAGAGAGTTAACAAGTCTCCATTTTGTTACTTTACTTCTTTTGTCAAACTTCCTGATTCCCTGAGGCTTTTAGAGGGAGAAAGGGCCTTCTAAATTGATCTTAGATTCAAATAGACAAAAAAATCAAAGACCCACATTCTTCTCCCCACAATTGTTGTGGCATTGTCAGAGCAATTCTAATTGCACTGATGGTACTGAAAAGAAAACTACTTCAAAGTTTCCCCATTGCAGCAGGAATGTTGAGATTATTGTGATGCAGAAACTATTTTAAAAGTTAAGTGCTGTAGCTGAATCAGAAACTGGCTTAAAAATCTATATATCCAATCTCATCCTAATGTTAATTACACTGGACTACATACTGGACTAATTGCAAAGCTTTTAGCTATTTTGGTTGTTCATGTACTCCTCCCTTCCTTGTCCAGAAGTCCCAAATTACATATAATGAAAAAAATGAAAGCATTAAATGGTTACTGCAAGTGGTTAGATTGCAGTCTGCCATCACATCCACGGCATCAGCACAGGAAACAAAAAATGTTATTGTCTGGAAAATTTCCATTCAGAGAATCACAGAATTGTTTGGTTTGGATGGGAGCTTAAAGAACACTTTATTCCACCCCCTGCCATGGGCAAGGACACCTTCCACTAGCCCAGGTTGCTCCAAGCCCTGTCCAACCTGGCCTTGGATACTTCCAGGGATGGGAAGTGCCCAGCTTCTCTGGGCAACCTGTGCCAGTGATTCATCAGCCTCTGAGTATGTAAAGAATTTCTGCCTAGTGATTAATCTAAATCTGCCCTCTGTCAGCTTGAAGCCATTCCCCCTTGTCCTTGTAAAAAGTCCCTCTCCAGCTCTCCTGGAGTTCCTTTATGTACTGGAAGGTACTAGAAGGTTTCCCAGAGCCTTCAAAAAGATACTTCATCTAAGAGACATGGGGAAGGCCAAACACTTGACTTTTAAATGAAAAATTATTACATCTTTATATACCACAAAACAATAAAAGTGCTTTTCTTAGAATGTGATTGTGGAAGACTTCTGAAAGCTGTAGCTTTACAACTAAGGACTGTGGATTAGATAGTAAAAAGCCTGAGCAAAATAACAGAATTCCTTGGTTTTGGTGGTTAATGTTTTAAGTATAATGTCTTGGTAAAAGAAAAAATGATAGTGAGAGGGCTTGTCACTGGAAACAAGGACAAATACTCCTTGTTCCCTCTTGAAGTCCTTGAAGAAGGAAAATCATAAATGGAAAGTCCACAAAGCTATTTTTTTGTTGAGGCCTCTTCTGATGCAGGAGAAGCTGGAAGCTTTGCAGAGCAACAGGAAACATATAACCACCTGTTCTTTCTCTGGTAAGGAATGACATTCTGCCATGGTGGAGTGTGCAAAATTGCAAAGCTCCACCAAAACTGAGCTCTGGCATGGTGTGAATGAGGTCATCCAGGGCTGGGCAGGCTGGATGCTGCAGCACATTTTACCTGCACTGAGCACTGCAAGTACTCACCTGGTTTTCTTGTTGTGAAGGTCAATTGCTTGTGTTGTGCAGCAGAACTGAATGGCTACAAATATTTCCCAATGTTTAATTTTTCCATGATTATTGAAGTAGTGCTTGGCTTCCATCACGTTTTCACCATAATGAAAAGCAATCCACATGAATTATTTGGTTTTGCTTGTTACTATTTCCCACATGCTGGTGATGGACTGTGTAATTCAGCACCAGGTGGGCACTGCCAAGTTTTTCTGTGGCTGCAGCAAACCAGAAATGTTTGCCAGTGACTTATGTTCAAAGATGATAAAAGCATCCCAGCACCAGTCAGTGAGCAGAAAAGTCCCTGCTGGAGGTCTGTGCTTGACTGGCTGTTCAGCATAACCAGAATGAATGTATTTGTGCTGCTTGGCAGGTACCTGAAAACAAATTTTCCTTGAAAACACTGTGCTATATTACACTGTCCTTCAATAACCTCCTACTCCTGAAACTGCTGTGAGGAAGACCTTTGCCACTGATAACAGAGGTGTTAAAATGAAAAAAACCCACTCATTATTTTTCTTCAGGAGGTCCTGAAAAGGAGAAGAAACAAGTCTTTGTGGTTCTTTGATTTTTTTTTTTGACTATTCTACTCTGTAGTTACATCCTTACCCCTGTAGCATAGAAATATCTTCATAAAATATGAATTCATCCCCTGGGTGAGAAGGAAATAGACTGAGAAGAAAGGGAAGCCTTAAGAATTCTACTACAAAAGGGTGTATGTGCTTTTCATGCTCACTTGTGATCTGCAGCAGTCCCTTATCTGTATTGTAACTATTTCCAGTCCTGATATGAAGCTGCTGGTCTTTGACATGAGTTACATCATGGAATGACATGAGCTTTGTCATGAGCTGCACCCTCAATGAGAGATTGGAAACAGTTGTGCTTTCCAAATAGGATATAACCCATTGGAACCACAGCTGTTGGGGGGAGTTCATAGAATCATTGAATTATTGAGGTTGGAAAAGACCTTTAAGACCATTGAGTCCGACTGTAAACCTAACACTGCCAAGTCCAGCTCTACCCATCAAAGACAATCAAAAGCCTTGGGAAAGGGCAGTAAAATGGTTAATTCTACAGCTTCTGAAGTTATTAGAGAGACCTGTTGCTTTGGGCCTCTCCACCATCTCCAGCAACAGGAATTCTGCAGCTCTTCTTGAAATGAGCTGCCTTGAACCCTTGTGGAAAACTGATAATAAATTGGGCTGATCCTAACGGATCAGTCTACCAAGCAGTGTCATTAGGAGTGTTGCAACATACCCACGCAATGAAACCCACAAAAAATGACCTCCTCCCTCCAAACCCCTGAATGCAACTCCTACTTTTGTTCTGGCAGCTTGGAACAAGAAATTGAGGAAAACGAGTAGCAAGTTCAGCATGAAGTATTTACCATGTGTGGCACAGGCCTTCATCTTTTAACTTATCAAGGTCCTGGAGGTCAGATCATGTGCGTCCACTGACAGTCCTGCTGTCAGTCCCCATTTTACCCAGCTCTCAGACATTAGGGGTTGTAGCAGTAACCACAAAGTCCTGGGGCATTGTTCATTTTAAACAGTGTCATGTAATTTGGAAAAAAGTGTATGAAGTCTGTTTTTGTCTACAGAAATAGCAGCATCACTCCAGTCTTTCTTCCTTGTATTATCTGGAGGAAGATAATACATGAGGCCTTTCCAGTGCCTTATGGCAAACTTTTAAGAGACAGCATCTCTAAGGTGAGAATGTTATCAGGTTCGTACAGTCAGAATAAATTGGAGTGAGCTTGACTGACCTCTCGCTGTTGTTCAGAAACACCACTGAGAGCCTCCCAGCTGTTTTTCTGCTTTGCAAGAGCACCCCAGAGGGAACATGATCATCTATTGTCAAAAAGTGACACATTTTCTAACAAGAACGGTAGAATTAAAGGCACGAATGTGGAATTATGGCAGCATGTTATAAACGAGAGCATCCAGGAGACAACTAATGCACAAATCTGCTTCCTGAACAAAGTATAGAACAGGTACAATTGGTATGAACCAAGATAATAAAAGCAGCATGAAAAGAAATCATTGATGAGTATAAGAAATCCTGATGCATTGAAAATGTCTGTCCTCTCTTTCATTCTCCATGGACACGTACTTCAACTTACATGGCAATCAGCTGCTGGCAGTTGAATTTAATTTGGAGAAAGAAGGTGTAAATATTTACATATTGTCAGCCAAACTCAGTACAGATTATAAGGAAGTGGGTCACTTGGGCTGTTGTGTCTTCTTTTTGATCCCATTCCTGCTGCTCACTGTTCCTGGGAGGGCTCTTCTGCCATTGAGGCTTCCAGGAGCAGCCTGAGCCCTCTGGGAAGGACACTGGCAGATTTTGGGAGCGGTGATGTTCTCAGAGGTGAACTTGCTCTTTTAGATGAAGTTGATCTCTTTTGAAAAATCTGTGTCAGCAAAGCCTAAATGTCAAGTCTCCTGATATTGTAGTGTCATCAAGTTTGAATCATGGCACTTTAGATTTATGTGTCTCTCCCTGAACTCTTGCTCCTGTCTTTTGCTCTCTTGCAGTTTGAGACTTGCAAGGAGTTAAACTGTGCAAGTCCTGGTCACCACCGGAGTTTCCTTTTCCTCATGGATCTTGCTGTGCTGCTCCAAGCAGGCACTGAATTACCTTGCCCTGGAGCAGCACAGGTCAATCCCAAATTCAGGCCAAAGAGGAGGCACAGACTGAGTTTTCAGAAAAACCCTGTTGAACCAGATCCTTTGGCAGTGGGATGGAATTGTCCCAACAGTGAGGGACAAGAGCACTGACCATTTTTGCAGAATGGGTGTGTGTGATAGCTATGATTTCCCCCTTGATTAATAATTCACCCTGTGGAGTTTAAGTGACATTTTCAAGCATTTTTGTTGCTGCTGTTGAAGATTGCTGGAGTCTGAAGCTGGCCAGTGTAACGAGTCAGGGCTGGAAGCATTTGCTTATACAGCCTAGAAAAGCCCCTGCCAGTATCTCACAGTGTGGTGTCAAGAAAGCCTTAATTTTCATGTGCTTGACAGTAAGAGCTAGTTGATTTGTAATTTACCTTGGGTTTGTTTTGATCTGTTTTTTTAATAAGAAATTTCTCTAATTGTCATTTAATGTGCACTGTTCTATCTAATGCTTAACTTTTTCCACTTGAGTGACTCTTCCCATAGTGGTTCCTGCTCAAAATTGAGATTTTTGTCAAAGCAAGATACTTGATGGCTCCATAATCTTGCTCCCTTGAAAGAAAGCAATTATTCAACCAAAATATATACACTTTGGTTATTATGTCAACATATCCACTTCCTGCTGGGTATTGAACTGTATTATTCTTGGAGTCTGAACTGGGAATATGATTAATAACAGGTTCTGATATGTAAGATAGCAAATGAAGGCAGAGTAATAGTAATTTTTCATTTGAATCACAGACAAATTGGCTGTTTTGCAGTACTTGTCTATGGCAATTACATGTTGTTTTGCTTCCTAATGCTGATTTCCTTCCACAGTTTATTAGCATGAATGTCAGGGAAACACTGGCATACTGGTTTTGTCTATAAACACTTGTGGCCAGGTGGAGAAGGCAGCCCTGCCTGAACTGCTGATTAGATCTGTTTGAATCCAGGCACTCCTGCAAGACAGAGCTGTTGCCAAGTGCCTCCTGCTCCTGCCTCTGGTGTGGCAGAACGAGCTGCTCTCAGCCCCGACCTGCCCGAGGTGGTCACCTGTGAACGGCCGGGTTTGGGAATCTGGGTTTGGGAATCTGGGGACAAGCTGTGCAAACCTTCTGCAGATGGAGTGTGTTCCCAAAGCCAGATCATCCCCTGGCTGGCACAGTTCCCCTTGTTTAACCTGAACTGCAGGTTTTGGCTCTGCTTTGGAGCGGTGCCAAGCTGCTCCAAAAGCTTTCACTTATTTGTTATTCCAAAACAGGATCTTGTTCAGAAATGTTCAGAAATCTGAGCTGCTGAGTTAGATTTGCAATCAAACTTTGGATAGATCTGCACAAGAATTTCTTCCCAATATCCCATCTAAACCTACTGTCTTTCAGTTTGAAACCAGTTCCCCCTTGTCCTGTCACTACATGTCATTGTAATATACATATATACATATGAAAATATATAAACATATATAAAAAGAAGTATAACTCATGATGACAGTAAAGTTCTTAACAGGCTGCTATTTTGTCCTGTGAGCTACTAATTGCAGGATGTGAAAATACACATTTTAGCTACTTAGACCTCATAAATGTACAGCCAAAGTGGCTCTGATTACACAGGTGCCAACACACTGTGCTGTTGAATTCACAATGGAAACAAAAAGAATTTTGAAGTCTATTGCAGCATTAATGTAATCATGTTAGAAATTTTTTTTAACAATTGCATATTTTGTAATAGCAACTTCTCAATAAGAGATGGCTTGTTTCTAGACTTTTCTGCCCTACAGAAATTACTTTTTGCTTTTAACACATGCTCACTGATTATGCAGATGACTTAATGATCTTGTACTCATTGCTGTTTCAATGTGGGGACTGTATTCTTTGTTAATTCCATCTTTTCCTTTATTCAGAATATCTGATTGCTCCATGTCCTTTGATGTGGTGGTTTTGATCATGCAGAGCTCTCACTCACCATTCACAGAGCTGTCTTAATGTACTTTTCTCTACAGGAAAAGTAATGGTAAAACCTTGTGTTACATGTTCTGCTCTCACCAGCTTCCAATAAAGCAAGAAAGTGGGTAGTATATCAGTGATTTAATTTTCTAAATAGCAATATTTGTGCATATGCCAAGGAAGTTATTTGCCTTTTCTGATTAGCAGTTATACAACAAATTGGAAGTAATTATCACATTAGAAGGAAAGTATTACTTCAGTATGTCTGAATAATTTTTCATTAAGGAGAACCACCAAAGGGACAGCATTTAAGAAAACAAAACACCAAACTGTCACATAGCTCTAGCTATCCCAGAAAATTCTGTTCTCTGAGCTGTCTCTTGGCTGTTACAGTCTGGAAAATACTGTTCCCTGAACTAAATCTCCTCCCTGACAACTTGGCTGCCTTCAGTATTTGACTTTAATAAAGACATGGTCCCCTGCATCTTTTCTGATATCTTCCCTTCAAAGGTAAAACTCAGAAGGAGAAAGTTTTGTTGGCTAAACAAGAAATCCTGTTCCTTTAGGAGAAGGCAGGGAAGGACACAAAAGATGCTTCTGCCCTTGGTACCACTTAAGTACCATTTTGGTCTGTAAACCAGCACCAAAGGGAGAACTAAGCCTTGAATTCCAGTTTCTATTAAGTAAAGCAACCAAGGGTGCCCAGTAGGATATTCAATACCTCTTCACATGTTGCTTTTCAGACAATAATTGAGCTGGGTTGGAATATTTCTCATACATTCGGACTGTCAGTAATTTAACAGCTCTTAGATTCTGGTAAGGAGCTGCACTTAGGTCAAAAAATGATATTTAAAATCCACCATATCTAAAGAGTAATTAGCTCCATTTTGAGAGGGGAACATTGATTTTTCACTGTACTTGTGTTACCACATGGAATTTAGAAAGAAATCAAACCTAAACCAGGTTAAATTGATATTATATGAGAGAAGAAAACAATGAATTCGAACTCTGAGAACATCATGTTTTTCTACCTGGTGGATTAATTTTTAAGAACACTTTTTAGTCACTTATGTGTGGCTCATTGATCCCCTGTATCCATGTATGCCTGGTTTAATTTCAGTAGATTTTGTAACAACTTAGTACCCACTTGCAGAATTTCTGATTAAAAAACAAAAAGTACCATCTTTTTCTCTTAATAAAAGTCACTATCCTATGATAATTTGCTTTTGTTTCCAATATAACTCCCATTTTTCTAGCTTTTTATTTAAATTTCAGGGCTTTGTAGTTATTAACTTTGTTACAGAATTGGTGGCACATCTGGTTTACAATTTTAAGAGACTTTAACAACAAAAGAATTTTGGGCAACAACAATATGATAGACATATAAAATTGTATGTCAGATGGTCCATAATGGGGCTAAATTCTAAGAATCAGTGATGGAAACAATGTTTGCACTGTTATTACACCCACAAATCCACTTGTACCTGTTCTCAGTGGTAACAGATTTCAGTTTCAACTTCTCTCGCTCGGTTAAAAGCAAAAAGCCCACGTTTGTGGATCTAAATGCAGGTGGCAGAAGGGAACAATTGCTCATTAGTAAAAACTTTTTATCATTGAAATGTGCAACTGTCCCTTTGTCTACAAATACACACACTTCCTAATCTCTCTGTGCATTTTTCTGATTCTTCCCATTTTAACCGAAGGGAACTTCTTTGATTTTGTGAATGATCCACTGTGGGGTCTCAATGACTGATTGCATTTGCCTGAGTTGGTTTTAAATGTTCACTTCTGTGCTCTCCAAAGTATATTTGCCTACAGGAAGTTGTTCAGAGTTACCCCTGTGCACACACCTGCTTTTTTTTTGTATGAATAGTAATGACCCACCAGCATATGAACTGCAGCTACACAGCTGTAGGGTTACTTATAGAAATCCAGGTTTGTCCACTTGTATACATGGATTATTGAGTTTGTTTGTTTAGGCTTCATCCTGTGAAGTTCCCAGTTGTTGCACCTGGCATTAAAGGGAAGTAGTGTCAAGTAGTACTTAGGGAATGAGGGGAATTATTTGTCTGCTGAGTGTCATTTGAGTAACTGCAGCCATCGGTGTAGAGGAGAGGGGTAAGAGCTGAGACACTGCATAGGGTTGGAAGCACCATGGCATGGCTGGCAAGGGGACACAAAATAGCAATGAAATGACTAAAACAGCACCTTCTAGTCAGATTTTGTTTGTGACTGCCTGCTGTGACAGATGTCACAGAGAGCAGCATGGTGTCCCTGTAAGATTAAACAAACCTGAGAGAGAAACATTGATTTTAGAGAATTTTCTTGACTCTGTTAAAAAGCAAAATCTATTTTAAGACTGAACCTGAGCTCAGCTCAGTTGGTTAGAGCATGGTGCTGATAGCACCAAGGTTGTGGGTTTGATCCCTGTGTGGGCCATTCACTTAAGAGCTGGACTTGATGATCCTTGTGGGTCCCCTCAAGTTCAGAATATTCTGTGATTCTGCTTTGGTGCCCACTGATGGACACTGTCCTTCTTTGCTGTTCCCTTCCCCTGGAATTGAATGTTCAGCTCACTCCATAATGCAGGAGTTGACATTCTCCCTTGTTTAACATTTTTAAGTAGCCCCTGCTGTCACGTTTTTGATGCTGAGACAGACACTTGTGTCCTTCAGAAGAAATAGATGTTCTGTTATGTAAACATAAAAGATAATGCAGAACACTTGATTATGACACTAGTGAAGTGTTTGGTTTAGTTTTTGTACATCAAGTTGTATATGCAAACCATTAGTTGCTTTCTTAGAGACAAGTTTACTGCCTGCCTCGTGTTTGGTCCTGATTCCTGATTTGTTTTAACAGAAGTTTTGAATTACCAAGTCTACCTCAATTGCTTGCATGCAGAGAAATTTGAAAATGAAAGATTATCTTTATTTATTGTCCATGTACCATTTCAGAACTTGCAATTACAAGTCCTTGATTTAGAGCACATTTCCAAGTACGTGCTGTACACTTTTAAGATTACTGAAGGCAAAGCTGTTCACAAGTATCTCATAATTGACTGCTACCAAGAGCAAGGCAACAAAACGCTACAAGTACAAGGTCTGGTGTTTTGCCAGAATGAAGAGTAAGCTCAGGCTCACTTTGAGAGACAAGTGGTTTGTGAAGAGGTTCTTTGCTCTTAAAGGCTGAAGGAGTAACATGTAGGCTTTGTGAAATCAGATAGGATTAATCATGATATCTGTCCTAATTAGCTGTGGGCTCTTGGCTTCATAGTTAATAGGTCTTGTCTGCTAAACAGCATCAAAGATACTCATCCTTGGATCTTTCCCTCTCCTGTGTCCCAAATGTCACCACATGCATCCAGTAGTTGTTTTGCACAGCTGTTCAGACTTTGTTTCCCATCCAGCTTTCTCTTGCCTCTCTTTTTTTGCCTTATGATTTCTTTGAGGTGTTGGTCCTGTGGGGATGAAAATCTGAATTGCACTCATACATGGCATGTTGGGAGTCCTGCCTGTGGGCAGTGCTGTAGAACCATAGAATAGTTTGGGTTGGGAGGGACCTTAAAGCTCATCTCATCCCACCCCCTGCCATGGGCAGGGACACCTTCCCCTAGCCCAGGTTGCTCCAAGCCCCATCCAACCTGGCCTTGGACACTTCCAGGGATGGGGCAGCCACAGCTTCTCTGGGCAACCTGTGCCAGGGCTTCACCAGCCTCACAGGGAACAATTTCTCCCCAATATCTCATCTAACCCTGCCCTCTGTCAGTGTGAAGCCGTTCCCCCTTGTCCTGTCACTCCAGATCTCCAGTGTTTGGACAATCTTGAAATCAGATTTTCTCTAGTATCTCAGAGATGATGGCATAACTTTAAGGGATCGAGATGCCTCTGCCTGATCCTTTCCAGAATTTCATAAAAATTAAACTTTGTAAATTTTTCACTGTTTCCTTTGAGGTTTGGGAAGGTCAAGGTCTACAAGGTTGGACAGAAATTCAGTATTTCACTGAGGTAAAGATAAAAAGACTCCTTTTTCCCCAAACGAGTTGTTTTGAAAAAGTTATGGTCCTTCTCTTCTTTTTCCTCAATATGAAATTTTGTGTGACTGCTTTACCTTGACAAAACAATTAGGCACAAAACATTTAACATGCTAAGTTTTATCAATCCCTGTCAGCTCCCTTTACCTGAGGAAGAAAGTGGTTTCTGGCATGGATCTGATGCAGCAGTGGCCTAATTTGACTTTGCTGGACAGTGAGTAGAAGAGCCTCATCTTCTCCAGTGACTACTGAAAGGAACTTCCTTGCCTGCAGCATTACCCTTTGGGAACATTCCTCACTGTGCAACAAGGTATTCTAAAACCAGAAAATGAGTTAAATACACTTAGAACTGAAGAAGTCCTGAGATGACCCTCAGCTGTATGAGAGTGGCAGAGGAAATACTCCTTAATGCACTTATTCTGAATCACACTTGGAGGCTTTTCTCAGCTTTCACTCGAGCCTTGCAAACACTGCTGCCAAGCTCTGTTAAGATGCAATAGGAACCCCTAATGAAATGAGTGCTAATAGGCTCTGGCTGCCTTTTCTCATCACAGGAAATAACTGGTTAGAGTGATTCTCCCAGCTGCACCTTTTCACTGCTCAGATTATCAGCTCGGTGTAATGGCCCCTCTGGGGGAGGTTGTTTCTGTGGCTCAGCTTCTTTGGAGAGGGGCTGCAATTGCTACTCAACTACTTGGATAATGTGGGACTGCATCAAGTGAGCAAACTGGAAGAGGAACACGTGTAGCAGGTCTGTAGCTGTTCTAACCTCACCTCCAGTTTCTTGTACCTCTGTGAATGTGTAGGTCTAAAGAAACATTCATTTCTCGGAGTGTCTGTTGGTCTGTCTGTGCTTAAATGTCAATTCAAGCTAAATTAGTGAGTTTAAGTAGCTGGAAGTGTTTCTGATTCAGTGTGTGGGTGTTTATTTCAAAAAAACCCAAAGTTTTCATCCTATTAATTTAAAGTGTGTTCACTGTTACATTGATAAATACCTGGTTATAATATTTATATGTTAATACAGAGTAGTCTCAAGTCCATAATGTTTGGCCTCTGGCTTTGTAATTCAGTTGCAGCATATGCCAAAAATAGTAGTGAACTTTGAAAATATCCTTGAAACAGTAGTGATTATATCAATCATGTCTTGAAAGTATTGTGCTGTCTGTTCTCCCCTTTGCAGTGAATCAGGACTGCTCTCTATATTTTATTTTTTCTCTAGAATGTTCATTTTTGGCCTTGAATCAGTAATAGGTACAGAACAAACCCAAACTGCATCAGTTGGGCTTGAAGGTGAATTCTGACCATGTTTGTTACTCATGGAGACAGTTTGAGCAATAACATTATGGCTTTATGGATTTCCTAAGTAAATCTCACTTGAGCAATGCCTTTGTTTATAATCACAAGAGAAAAATAGCCTCAAATCAAAACTGTGTTTTTCATAAAAAAACAAATGAAAAATATAAAACAGGACAAAGGAACCTTGGAAATTCGTAACAGCTTAGGGCAGGTACTTAACTGTGGAACTATGAAAGTTTCAGATTATTTATTTTACCAGATAATAAATATATTTCCATCACCATCCCAGAACAAGCAGGTATGTCCTTTTCTTGTGCACAGTCAGCTGAGTGAGTAAAAATAGCAAGTAGATCTACTTTTCACTAGCATTTTCAGAATGATGTGAATATTATATAAATTTATCTTAACTCTTTGAGGTCCTGGTCTTCCTGATAAAGTATCCACCCCTGGACTCCTGCCCCACTAACCAACACGTTGTCCAAACACTAAATTTACATGTCACAGTTTTTATGGTTTCTGTTTCAGAAGCATTTCTGACTCGCCTGTGACATCCAATCCTCTCCATATCAGGCAGATTTAGGGCTACCTTGTATAGCACTGAATTAGTGAGTGGGATGGAAATGTGCTTTTATTGAAATCAGCCCTAGTGCTGTGCTGGGACCTCACCCAGTGATTTTAGGTTGACTCTAACAGGTGTAAATTGTGAGAGTGATGAATGAGCAGAGCCCTGTGCTACCATTTCAAATGCTTTTGAAATATATAATGACTGGGATGAAGAACAAAAAGATGTTTATTTTCCAAACAGATTTGAAACATCAAAAGCGATGTTTTTCTCTTTGGAATGAATCTGATAGAGTTTATTTCCATTCATCAGTGTAACATCTGACTTGAGCAGTGACCCCATTACCTGCCAGCCCAGGAAAGAACACAATGAAATGTGCAGCTGGGATGCTGCACCACTGCCAGCACAGTGGGTTCACCTGTGGCTCTGGCCTTAAGAATCTACTTTAAATTTCCTCTCAGTGCCTCTACCCACTTAATGTACATTTTGAACTGAACCACTTAGGAACAAGGCTGCATTTTAATCTTTTAAGCTTTAACCTTCAAAACTGAGCAGAACTGCACCATTTGAATATTCTACACAGAGATATACATGGACAGGAATTTTGATGAGTCTTTGCAGCGTTCTTTGAAAGGTGTTTCTTTCCTCTGCCTTCCACCTGAAAGTGGATTGATCAAGGGCATTGTGTTACAGTTGTCATTAAAAAAATAGATCTGTGCCTGTACCCAGAGCTGTTCTGAAGAGGGAACAGCAGAGAGCCCTATTGTGGCTTGGTAGCACCATTTGTAGTGAGATGTGGAGGCTATGTGAGTGTCTCTGCTCTGCACCCTCTAACCCACTGAATGCTGTCCAGATTTCTGTGCCTTATTTAGAAGGGATAAAATAGAATAGAATGGTTTGGATTGAAAGGAACTTTAAAGCTCATCCCATTTCACCCCCCTGCTATGTGCAGGGGCACCTTCCACTAAACCTGGTTGCTCCAAGCCCCTTCCAACCTGGCCTTGGACATTTCCAGGGATGGGGCAGCCACAGCTTCTCTGGACAACCTGTGCCAGCGCCTCCCCACCCTCACAGGGAACAGTTTCTTCCTAGTATACAATCTAACTCTGCTCTCTGTCAGTTTGAAGACATGAATCATCTCACACCAGCAGATCTGAGTGCCTGTGCTCTTGGATGGTGGGGCAGGAAGGAAGAAGCTGTTGTGGAACAGTTGCATTTGCTGTGCCCGTGCTGGGTGTCTCAGTGCCCAGGTCACCTGGTTTCTCTTGTACCGTCTCAGAGGTTTGGAGCTGAGATTGGGCTGCATTGCCCAGCAAAGGGGCTCTCAGTGTATGTTGTGAAGCTGTATTCCTTAGTGGATTCCTTCAAAATCTCCTTGATGGTTTAAGTACAGCCAAAAAACCCTGCTCCCAAACTAAGCTTCAACAAATAGAGCCATCTTATTTCAGTGAAGAGATAAGGAAGCTATTTGTACTAATGGTCCTAATAATGACCTTGTTTGAAGGCAGCACTCTGTGCCTGGACTTTGTTATTTGCCCATTAAGACAAATGTTGTCAATTATAAAATATTTAGACACTTATTGATGGGAAAATTGCCTGTGTAGTGCTGAATTTAATATGAAAGAAACAGAATGTGCTGTGTTGAGTTGACTTAGGAGGATTACTCATGCTCCTGTGAACTCAAATATTTGTCTTAAATATATGAGGATTTTCTAACAAGTCTTTGAGCAAATGCTAATCCTACAGTGCTTGTGAACTGCCTAATTTTGTTGCAGAAAAACTGAATCAATAAATCCATATTAATGACACCTTTAGATGAAAAAGATATTTTCTCAGCCTGCCATTTCTTAGATCATCTAGGGGGAAACTGCATATAACCTGTTCAGCCCAACACTGTTATCAAGGAAGAAACATTTCTTATTAGGAACAGATTATGTGTTGGTTTAATAGTAACAACTCTGGTAGTGGTCACATTTCACTGCAGTTCTGATCAGGGGCAGATTCTCAGATAGAAATGTTGCTCTGGTTACCAGCCCGAGTCAGGGGCTGCTCTCCTGTCCCTGCATGTGTTGTGATGTCTTTGTTCTGCTGTATGGACACATCTATAGGGTCACTGCTGGGAAATGATACTGGTTTGGGCTCTGCCAGTGCTTCTGTGTCTCTGGGATGAGTCCTGACTGCTGTCCCCGAGGACTGAGGGGATTTCCAGTTTCAGGATTCCTTTCTCATCCAAGTGTTAAGGTCTGTCCCTCTGACTGCAGAGATATTTCCTTAGGGTGCAGTCTTGTTCTTCCCTCCACTTCCACATTGCACCTGGAGCTGTAGCTGTCAGTGTTCATTCAGTAACTCCTCTTGGGGGTTCAGCCCCATGGAACTGCCTCTTTCCCTTCCCAGGCTTGTGATGGATATCATCCTGGCTCTGTGCAGAACTCTGCACCGTGGATTTCCAAAGTATGAGTTAGAGCTGAGAATCTGGAACTGGACAAACCCATCATCCATCTCTGTGGATAATCTGTGGGGAGGGTGGTGACAGAAAGGGTGAGAGATCTTTGGGGGATTTTATGGATTCTCTTCCCAACTTGTTTCATGTGAGACTCAGAAATCTGGATTGTTTGCTCACTTTTGTGTAGCTCTGTGGACAGAGTTTAGAATTCAAGGCCATACTGGATGGGACTTTGAGGAACCTGGTCTAGTGGAAGGTGTCCCTCTCCTTGGCAGGGAGGTGGAACTTCATGAGCTTTTAAGTCCCTTCCAACCCAAACTATTCCATGATTCTGTGAATTAAGAGGCTTTTGCCCAGTGTTAAACTCTATTTCTAGTTTTGTGAGCCAGCCCACAGACTGGTTTGACATGATGTGGTGCTCTGATAGAAGCAAACATGGCTCTAAGTGATCTCTTCAGATTGTTTTATTCAGCACATGGATGTTTTGTTTAAAGGCAAAGCACAGTATGAATCGGTCTTGTTTAAATCGCTTTTAAAAGAGAAATAAGTAGGACATCAGGTGCAATAAAAGCTAAATACACAATAACCTGAGCAGAATATCATGGCAAACCATGCTCCAGAGTATAAAGATACAGAACAATGACAACAGGTAGAGATTTTTTACAACAAGTGCAGTCTTTCCACACTACAGAAGGCCAGTTGTATGGTTTCCTGTGCTGATTTCATCTTAATGTGCCACATCAGGTGTTGCAAAGTGTACAGGCTGAGCTATCAGAACAGATCTTGGTACTGCTGAACTCTGTGAGACACAGGTAAGGCTGAAAGCATTCTTTGCCAGTTGTTGGGATGTTCTCTAATTTTTACCTGAAATTGGGGAGAATTTTCATTTGTGCCTGTTCTGCTCCACAGTGATGTTGGTGTTTATTTTGTTTGGATTTGGTGGTTTTGCTGGTTTTTTTTGTTTGTTTGTTTGTTTTTAGTGGTTTTTTGTTTGTTTGTTTGTTTGTTTTTTTAGTTTAGCTTTTTTAAAATTTAAGGTGATGAGATTAGGTAATTGTTGGCACAGAGGAATGCCTGGAGGATGTGATTGTGGGAGGAAATGAGAACTCAGGGAATTTAGGGTGTGATCAGAGGGAAGGGAAATAGGGGACATGAGGTGGGTTAGTGCTGATGGGCAGTGTGGGAAGAGCACAGGGAGAGATGGCTCTTGGCCCCTTGACTGTAGGATTGGGATGTTGGGTTGCTCCCTATATAGGTTGGAGGATGCTGAGAATCAAACACAGGTCAGTATTTGCAAAGTGTGAAATGTGACTCCCCACAGCAGCCAGAGTTGGATCTGGAGCCAGTGGCAGGGAAACACCATCAGCCTGGGGGGTACCAGGACTAGTGTGTGAGTGCAGAACTGGAGGCAGAATAGGTGGGGAAGCTCTGGGCTGGATTAACTGTTCCTGACCTGACAGAGAGAGCCTCAGAAATAACTCTAATAATAATAACTGAGCAGCTCCATTCAAATGAAATAGGAGGGGGAAATAAAAAAGATGGTCTTAAGTCAAATGAGAACTTTTAGGTGTTTGAAAGCAATAGACAACCCTGAGGGATTTGGGATACTGCCTCTCCTAAAAGCAGAAGGTACCAGAAAGGTGCTGAATAGACTTTAGGATGGCTCAGGGTTTTCTTAGCCTGGCACTGCCTGCACTAGTGCCTGTACCTGTTGCACACAAACTGCATCAGCCTCTGCTCAGTTACAAAGTGCTGTTTGAAGGCCACTGACATGGTTTATTCCTATGAAAAGCAGAGGCACAGACTAAATTACTGCAGCTGAAGTTGAGTGCTTTACATACCACTGACTTGCACACAGAGTTTGGAAATGATTGCAAAGAGCATGTTGCTTCCTTGTTCCCAGTGTCCATCCCCTGAGTTCAGGGAAAAGCTTAAGTAAGAAGAGACTGACCCATGGCATTAATTTCTCAATGTATAGAAGTCCTATCTGTTATAAACATCTTATTTCTTCAGGTACTGAACTTAACCAGGTGGATATTTCTGATGACTCCATGCAGCTTTCACACAAAGCTAGATTCAAATTATTTTGCATTTTAGCTATTCCTGATGGTCAGATCTGTGGGTCTCATTAGTGCTAGTTTATCAAAAGGAGATTTCTGTGACTTTTTATGAACAGACCAAACACTACATTGATCAGTGTGTTCCAGCTTAAAAAAATAATTAAATATTCAAGGATATAATACTCCTATGTCACAATAAATAATGTAAAAGCCTTTGTATCAGTCAATCCTATCAGGCAGCTGTTTAAATCACACTGTCACTGATACTGTGATTCCTTTTCATTTGACTGATCTCAGTGCAAGAGAAATGTTTACTTTCACCCTTCCAAAATTGTACTCGAGTTGCTTTATGGCAAACAGAATAAATATCAGTCTGTTCTATCATTAAAAGGTGGAGGCATGGGAGTAGGTGTGGAACAATGTTGTTACCTGTTGGGCTTTTGAATACCTTTCCACAGAGATGACTAATCGAATCGTTTAGAAAACACTGACTTGGTGATGGTGACACAAAGATAAAGCAACAGGCACAAATGAATGGTAGAGAGAATATTATTTCAGTCTCTAGAAGGTAATATTCCCTTTCAGGATTTGTTTTTCCCAGTAAGTTTCTTAAGCTATTTTTAAGCCACTCTGGATTTCCTTCTGTTATAACTATTTAAAAAACTTCATATAATTCAGTTGAAACTGTTTCTCATTCTGAAAAGTATGAAACAAGGCATCATGTAGAAGGCATTTTTCTTTCCTGCACCCTTCCTTCAGGCACTGCATTAAAAGTGAGCTGCTGTATATCTTGATAATACATACATATATATATGCATACACCTATTGTGGGCATTTTCCATCCAAAGCCAGAGGTTTATAGCATGCACTGTCCCACACTCATGCCATAACAGCAACACACTATTTCTTTGAAAGTCTTTCTCATCTCCAGACTCCGGAAAGCATAAATGAGTGGGTCAATCACCGAGTTGCACATTATCAGCACCAGGTAGGTGTTGAAGTGTGAGGTGTAGCAGATGCAGTATGGATTCATCGGGCAAGAAATGATGAGGATGAGGTGGAGGAAGAAAGGTGCCCAGCAGACAATGAAGACACCCAGCAATATGGTGATGGTGACAGCTCCCTTCATGCAGGTCCTCTGGTAGGGCACCCCTTCCACGGGCAGGGCTGCGATTCGCTTCACGTGCAGGCGGGCGAACAGGAACATGTGGACATAGAGGGAGGCCATGAGGAAGAGCATGGTAAAGAACATGGTGATGAGACACACAATGACAGTTTTGCTCTCTGAGTAGGCAATGAATATGATGCCACAGATGATACAAGCAATCCAAATGACCACAATCAAGGTTAAAGCTTTCTTCACAGTCATGATGCTGTGGTAACGGAGAGCATAGAAAATAGTTATGTACCTGTCAATGGCTATAACCAAGAGGTTGCAAATTGAGGCTACCAAAGAAATACAAATCATTGAGTCAAAAACATTGTCCATGTGCTGGATGAAGTGGTCATCAATGATCAAGTAGCCGTTGCTCAGGATTGCAATCATGACAGTCTCCAGGGCGTTTGACATGCTCACCAACATATCTGCCACAGCCAAGCTACAAAGGAAGAAATACATGGGAGAATGTAGGTTTCCATTCTTCAGCACTGCAAGAATGACAAGGATGTTTTCCAGGAGGCTGATGATCCCTAAAGTCAAGAAGACCTCTGCTTTTATGAAGACCTGCTCGCAAAATCCATCGCCACTTCTGCTGTTCAGAGTGGAGTCGTTGAAGTCTTCGGTGACATTAAGCTGCACAGGCTGAAATGAAAATGCAGAGTGTGTGGTATTCATTGTCAGCAAAGGAGTTGAATTCACAACTGATTATGGACCTGATAGAGCACAGGTTAAAAAGAGAAAAAAAAGGGAGAAAAAAAAAAGAAAAAGGAAAACAAGTCCTTCCAAGCTGCTGCTGCGCATGTGGGGTGGAATCAAGCTGGACTTTTCTTTGGTCACTTTTACAAGTGGAAACATAAAAAAAATTATGCATTTACAGTGAGTTTTATGTCAGTCACACACTGCTTTTTCCTGTGTAAGACAGTGAGCTTCAAGCCTCGCAGGCATCAAACAGTTTTCTCCGCAGGGAAAAATCGGCAGCAGCACATTGCTGGTTTTAGCTCTCCCAGTGATTAAAAGTAGGGAGTTTTCCAGTCTGCTGGGGCAGGTTTGTTGCCAGCATGTTGCAGCTCAGCGAAGTATCTGTTGCTATTTCAGTGGCAAGAATGGAAAAGAGAACTAAGGGATTTATACGTGCACGAAAGAAAAAAACAACTCCTACTTCATCCTCCGTGCAGAGCATTGGCCATTCCAGAGCGAGCACCTTTGTGACTGACAGCCGCAAGCACCTGGTGCAGCATCCCCAGCGCATCTGAAACCGTCTGGCGCCCTCTGCAGACACCGAACAGGAGGGATTGGCTAGAAAATTCCTCTGAAAAGCGGGATTTTCATCCAGCAAAACTTTATGCCTGTTCTGGGCATCCGGATCCTGCCCAGGGGAGGGATGGACCGTCCCTGCACCTCTGGGCACCTGCACTGGAAGACAAATCTCTGGTGGAGAAGTGAAACATGTTCTTTTCCTTTCTTTACTCTTTCAAAAAGACATTTTCTCCCCAGCCACTGCTTTTGCTCACAGGATCCCACTGTGACTGGTCTTAACTGGAGTTGTACTGATTTAAACCTATGAAGGACCAGGGAGATTTTCATTTATCGTTAAGTATAAAGTAGATTTTCCTTGCACTTTATTCATTCTATATCTCTCTGGTGAATTTTCTTAGTTTGTTTTTTTGATGGCACCTGCTGATGTCTGAATACTCCACAACTCCTGCTTTTGAGAAGTATTTTAAAGTCAAAACCATACAATATCACTTATACAAATGTTTGAGGCTTCTCTTACAGCTCAAAAAGTCACAAATCTTTTCCAGTTTCCTTCTGAGCCCACAGAAATATTATCAGGTACACATAATTCAACAGCAAGACGCAACAAATCTCAAATTCAACCTCCATGTGATGGTTTTACAAGGACAATATTCAGTGCAGTAATTTTAAGCTGAATAAATGGCTGGGGACTTGTTCACCAAGTTATACAGTTAATGTTTTAAGGATCTTAATTGATCTCTCCCTAAATTCACAGTGGTGTATTTTAAAGCAGATATCTTAAAAATATCTTAAAAAAAGTATAGCAGCAAGCTATCTCCCCCATGTCCCTAATCTCATGGTAGGGGAAAAGATATTCCATCTGTCCAAGTGTCTGGATTTAAGTCTTGAGCAGCTCTCTCTGTTTTGAGCTTCAGTTCCTGGTTTCCAGCTTTTTTGAGCTGATAGAGTACACTCAAGATAGTGATTTTTAGACATAATAACTATCACTGCCCTTGGAAATGTTGTTTTGCAGCTGAGCAGGAGCCCAGCAGGAGCAGGGCTGGGCAGGTGTCCCTCCCTGCCAGCTCTGTCTTCGTGTGCTCTCTTTGGAAGTGGCAGGTGGAGGCTGTGTCCTCCCAGGGCAAGCACAGGATCCAAAGGTTCCCATCCATGCAGGAGAGCTCTCCCTGCAGGGGTAACATCCTTCTGGGCTTGGCTCTGGACTACCTGCTGGTGGAGGGGCACTTAGGTTTGAGGCACCCACATACACACCAATTTACAGGAGTGCTTTGCCATTTACGTTCCAGTCCTGTGCTGCCCATCTGGACAGTCTCAGCAACATACTGTGATAGTCCTGTAAATCTCCCCTCCAGAATGCTCCATCCCTTGATGCCACACTGTCTCAAAAGACTAGTACAGATTTTCCCAGCTTCAGCTGAGAGTAAGAAGTCATTAAATGCGTTGCATCATAAATTTCTGAATATATCTGACAGCAGGAATCAAGCTACCATTTGCTCTGAGATGCAATTTGAAGTGGAAATTGAATGTTATATACCAAGGTGGATTAATGGCACTATCAGCTTTGCCATTAAATGCTAAAAATAGTGGGCTAGAGCCTCATGTATCTGATAGCAAGCTCAAACTGACTCTGAGATCTTTGCAAAAATGGGAAAAAGTTGCTTTTGCGCAAAAGACAGCAACGTGTGAGCCCTTATTTTCAAAAGGTGTAAGGGGATTTCTCTGCTCAGCATCGGAAAACCTACATGATCTGAGATGTCACAATATATTTTGCAACCTATATAACAATTTGCTGCCCCTCAGCTGTCAGTTCCTGCCTCATTGCCAGAGATAGGGGTAGTGACTGTGACTATTGCAGTGCCAAACAGGGTGGCAGTGGATTTGTGTCCTGGACATTGCTACACTGCATCTGAGGGGTGGCAAATCACTAAAATGATGTTACACATTCATGTCCTCAATCTCCCAGATAGTGAAAACCACTTGTCTTGAGTAGGGGAGCAGAGCTGTAGAAATTCCTGCAATCCAGGGCATATTAAATGAAATGGTAACTTGGTTTAGGTCCTCCCTTCACCATGACCTGGTGAAGAGAAGACTGGAGAGTTAGGGGTGTGAGATGTCTGTGTGTACTCCTCCAGTTTTGCCTTGTGTGTAGCCCCTTCCACCTCTTTTCCTGAGGCCTCAAGGGGAAAACCTGCAGCCTGGGATGTGCTCAGGGCTGTTGTCAGTGCAGATCCAGGATGGAACTCCTGCAGGTTGGGTGGGACCAGTCAAAGTTTTGAACCTCTGTGCTTTGCTGGATCGTGGTGAGTCAGTAAGCTTGTGGTACTTGAGAATGTTTCCTTGCAACTCTGTTAATGTAGGTGAAATGCCATCTTCTATTTTAAATCAGTGACTAAAAGACCCTTCTCACCTCTTGTCTTGGGCTCAGCAGTCCATCACTGATGTTCCTGTGCTCAGCCTTCTCTCCAAGTATTGTGAGAGTACATTTATTTGACACCAAGAGCAGGGTCCTATTTCAGCTGTGCTCTTGTTTGTTCCCTGCACTCACAATATAAACCTGCTGTTGAAAATACCAATATAACCTTTTAATCCCATGGTGTGCTGAATGAGAAGAGTCCTTGGTCACTGTCCCTGTAGTTGCTACCAATTCTTTAACTTGGATGGTTCAACTGAAGAAAACACTCTTCTGTGCTTTTATAAACAATACTTTAAAACCCCATAAAAATAAAAATTTTTAGCAGCTTGAAGGCCAGATTGAGAAAATGAACAATGAATTTATTATGAAAATATCTCACTAATTGTGGAGCCATTTCGACTCAATCAGCACCAGCATTTTCTTAGAACCATATGGTGGTTTGGGTTGGAAGGGACCTTAATGCACATCTCATTCCACACCCTGCCACGTGCAGGGACACCTTCCACTTGCCCAGGTTGCTCCAAGCCCCATCCAACCTGACCTTGGACACTTCCAGGGATGGGGCAGCTTCTCTGGGCAGCCTGTGCCAGGGCCTCCCCACCCTCACAGGGAACAATTTCTTCCCAATATCCTGTCTAACTTTACTCTCTATCAGTGTGAAGCCATTCCCCCTTGTCCTGTCACTCCAGAACCCTGTAAATAGTCTCTCTCCATCCTTCTTGTAGCTCTTTCATGTCCTGAAAGGCCACAGTTAGATCACCTCAAAGCTTCTCTGTTCCAGGTTGATCAATCCCAATTCTCTCAGCCTTTCCTCACAGCAGAGCTGCTCCAGCCCTCTGATCATTTTGGTGCCTCCTCTGGACTCACTCCAGCAGGATTTTTGCATCTCAGCCTGTTCATGTCTCAGCTTTGACTGTGCCAGAGCCTGCCTGGGGTCTGCAAGGCAGCTGGACAGACACCCACAGGTGTCTCTCCTCACTACACTGTACCTGTGCCCAGATTTGACAATATTTAGTGGCCTTTTCCTTTTAGAGTGAGTTTAGAGCAAAATGGATCTTTGCTGTTCTGTGTTCTGGGCTACTGATTGGAGCTCTTGCCAGGAAAGTGCAAGATCTAATTTCCATTCCTTTTTTTTACCTGAAAAGATGAGACAGCTTATCTTCTCATATATCATCAGCACAAGCCTGGATTTGTCAGGGGTTTGCCCTGTACTTTCACTGCTCTGTGAACTAGCAAACCATTTCTTTACAGCATCCTCTGATACACCCTTGCCATCATATTTGCTTATCTGCCAAGGCCAGGGCTCTTCTTCCCTATCTGAGGCTTCCAAACTTAAAATTATTATCTAGTCTGAGAATCTGGTACTGAAAGTTATGTGTGCTTCATATTGAGCAGATGGATCTTTAGAAAATTTATGACAGTCCTTAAAAAAATGTCAGGACAACCCACCCCAAGCCCATATAGATGAAATGGGCTAAATGTGGAAATTATTGGGATATCTCTTCCTGAGGATGCTTTTGTTCACATTCTTCCCTAAGGAAAAAAAAAGCTGTAAATAAGACGATGTCAGCAGAGTTTATGTAATATTGGCTGTGATGAAGGCAAAGATCTAGCTGTTTAAGCTACCAGCAGAAATGACCAATTTTCCTTGGTGAAACCCTCTGTTGTGTTTTACAAAGCAGTTAATATTGTAAAGCTTCTTTTTTTTTTTTTTTAGTGTTGTTTTTACTTAGTTGTTTTGTCACTAGTGCAACTATTTAATCTTCAGGGAAAGGTAAAGTGAAAGTAACATTTACTGCTAAATGTGGATAATGGAGTTTTCTCAGAAAATTCCCTTGTGAGGTTGTTGAATGAAAAGTCTTGTGTAATGCTTGACGTGAGATTAAGCTGACAATGGCAGATAAATGCATATCACTTTCCTTTATTTTCACTCTTTTCCCACAATAGTTTGTGGCAGATAAAATTGGAAATTTGGAAGGAAATTAGAGCATGGTTGCTCCCATGTGTTTACTCCCATGCAGCAGGTATTTAATACTCTCCTGTAGTTCCAAGTAGATAAAGTAGTGAGTGAAAAACTCTTGAAGACCTCTGCTGTTTTATTCTTTATAAAAAAGGGCTTAACAGATTGAATATTTAATCTTAGCAAAGCAAAGTGTGCTGGGTTTGAATTCTGTGCACATTTCAGGAGTGTTTTGGTTTGGAATATCTGTAAACATGTGCTTGAATTCATCATCTGGGCACTCCAGGATGGTTGCTTAACTCTCTGCTGACCTGCAGAGTTATTCAGTGCTGAAGAGCTGCCTTAGTAGAGTTTAAGTTTTTGATAATAGAACACTTGACAAATGCAGTAAATGATATTTCAGCTCTTCTTCACCTTTTAACTCATGAATTGCTTGAGTATTGACTTAGTTCAAGAAAAAAACCTGTTTGCTATTTTTCACTGAAAACATGGAGGTATCACAAGTTATACTAAATAGCAGAAATGCAGTTTGGGATGTTTTAGAGATTCTAAAACTCCAGAAAACATGGAAGTAGGAGCCTCGCAAGAACCTGGCTTGTGATGAAACTGATGTAAACACTCAGGTGATTAAGTGCTGTCTACTAAAATGCTGCCTTTTCCTTACGGTAACAGAGTCACAGACTGCAGAATTACTTGCAATGTCAGGTGTCAGGTGCAATATTGAAAAGATTTCAATGTTGTTCCTCCAAGAAATTGTGGTTCATACTTCTCACATAGCTAATGACATTATTTTATGACCTGAGACGAGATCTGACATCAGCTGAGGCCAATGGAAGTTACATATGCGTGTACCAGGTTTCTGGAAGAGATTTTCAAATTGCAAGAGTAGATCCTCACCAGACACAACCAGCTGAATCCCTGCTGAAGCCAAGCACTAGGAGTTTGCATCATTTAAGATGTTACCTGCCAAATTTTCCTTCAACCCTGGCTGTAGGAAAAAGCAGCAGTGAGGAGGCAGCCTGGCAAACCTGGTGATGAGTGAGGAGAAGGGACACGTGATGATGATTGAAATGAGGGAGCTTTCAGATGAGTATTTCTATAATTTCAGCCAGTTAACAGGTTATTTTAAACAGACTCAACTTCTGGACATCATCTATGATTTTCCTTCTCATCCCTGGGTAAAAGGAGACAAAGCAGACCTGATTGCAAAACACTCACCAGCACCTGCAGGTGCTTTGTCATATTCAAGGGATTTTAAGTGCTTTAAACTAATAATAGTCAGTATCAGTTTTGTTCTCTCCTTTACAGAGTGAAAGACAAGCAGACGTGATTGAGCCAGCTGCCTTCTGCTATTCAGCTTCATCAATGCCAAAAAATCCCTAGCAGAATATCTTCCTCATCTCCCTGGAAGCTCTTGTCTTTATAAGTCTCATTGCCCTGTGGGCTAGGGCTGAGCAGCGGGTGCATTTGGCCTTTTAAAGCCTGATGCTGCTGACTGACCTCACTCCTGGCACTACAGAGAACTGTAAGACTTTGGAGACTGGCAAGCTTTCAAGATGATTTTCCTGAGCTGTCAGATGCTGTGGGTGGATGGATATTGGGACAAATTGTTCTGCTGATGCTTAGAGTGTCTCAATTTGTTCCTGTACTTGCAGTCCAGTGTTGCTTTCTCCCAGACAAAATAGTCGCACAAGAGGGACAAAAAAAAATCCCACAAACAGAAAATTGATGAAGGTTTTTTCTCCCTGATGCTGCCACTTCTCACATGACAGAGATGGATTGTTTGCAGTGCCAGTCATCAGTCACTCCCAGACCAGAGAAGGGCAATGGGTCCAGAGAGTAAATCATATGAGGAGAGGCTGAGGGAGCTGGAGGGGCTCAGCCTGGAGAAAAGGAGGCTTGGGGGGACCTTCTCTGTCCCCCCAACTCCCTGACAGGACGGGGGAGCTGGGGGGGTCATGCTCTGCTCCCAGGGAACAAGGTACAGGACAAGAGGAAACAGCCTCAAGCTGTGCCAGAGGAGGTTCAGGTTCAGGAGGAATTTCTTCATGGAAAGGGTGGTCAGGCATTGGAAGGGGCTGCCCAGGGAGGTGGTGGAATTCCCATTCCTGGAGGTGTCCAGGGAATGACTGGATGTGTCACTCAGTGCTCTGGGCTGGGTGACAAGGTGGGGATCAGTCAAAATTTGGACTCAATGACCTTGGGGTCGTTTTCCAACCTTAATGATTCTGTGAGATTGTGAAGTACTTGGTTGTCAGCCACGTTTCAGTGTATGGGATTTTCCTGAAATAGGTGGGAAAGGCTGTGGGATGGGTGATTTTCTCTTTCTGGCTACAGAAGAGCTCTCCCAGCTGCTTTTTCCGAAACAGTGACAGAAGTTGTGAGAACTTATCCTTTAATTTTAATTACCAGTTAGGTCTAACTTCTGCCTTTCTTTTTTTTGTTCAAGGATTTTCTGTTCTACTCCTTTTGTGTTTGGAAGATACTGTTCTACAGTTAAAAAAAAAATTCAACTCCACTGCTTTTATCTGCATTTCTTTTGCAAATAACTTCCAGAAACAGAGCAAGGCAGTATTATTTGTTATGGTTTGGAGATAACTGGGAATAGCAAACAACTCTCTTAGACAAACACACTGCTGGCCTTCAACAGTAAAATGGGACTTTAATGCTCTTCAGGGTTAGAGAGGTTTCAGAGGTTTTCTGGACTCTGAAATTTGAAATATGAGCCCGTTGTTTTGAGTAATGTCAAACTATGGAGTGTTAATAGGGAATATTTTCTGTCAGAAACAGAATCTTTTTGATTTAGAAAGCAAAATAGATTTGGGAAGCAAATATGATTCATGTAACCTTGTGTCCATTTATTATGGAAAACAGAAGAGACGACCAGTTATTCATGCAATTTCTTCTTCCTTATTTTTTCTTTTTTTCAGTTCAAGTACACAAGGCTATTCCCATGTCTTTGTATTTAACAGTAATCTGAATAGCATATTTTCCTATTTAACACAAGACCAAGGGGATATTTAAGGTTTTGTTTGTACTGAACACTGTCTTGACCAGAAAAGGTGTTGTGATGAAAAGGCTCCCCTGTCACTCATCTTGAACAACTTTTGATGGCAGAAATAAGAAAATTGCAGCTGAATTCACCAAGGCCACTTTTGTAACTGCTTAGAAACTTCCTAAAATGTTTTGTCTCCTTGCTCTTCTAGGCCAGATGCCAGAACCTTAAACCAACCAAGCCTGACCTCAGGACCTCTCTCATTCATAGAAGCATTTTGTGTCACTGCTTCACTAACTTTTGCAGAGTGAACCTTCAAACCCCTTCTGGTTTCCCCTGAATCTGTTTTTTCTGAATCTGAGCTTTATTATTCCCTTTGTTTTCTGGACTGGTTGTGACAAATTAATTTAGATATATATGTATACATAATAAGTGTGTCTAAATGCAATATATAGTAATAATATTATGAAGGGTTTTCTTTATGTGAGCCAATGCTGCCTTTCCTCTTCCAAGCCATGCCAGCTGGTATGGAAGATCTGGAGAGACTCTCTGCTGACAGGGTGTCTGGAGATCTGTCACTGCTATAAATTTACTCCCTGCCTAGTGGGTTATTGTTCCTTCACTGGCTAATTAAATGTCAGGGCATAAAATACTGCTTTTACCATTTCACAGTGGAGATCTGAGATTTGATGCCTTATTCCTATATGTCAATTACAAGATACTTTTTTCCCCCCAAATATAGTTCTCCTTTCCCTCTCACTCCATGGAAAGCAGAGCAGGAAGCTCGTTGTCTGGGAGTCTGAGCATCCTGTGTTCTCCTCTGTAGCTGGGCAGGTATTTTTCTTGTAATCTCTTCCTTCAATATCCCCATGAAGTGGGAGGTGATAACTGAACACAACCAAGCCCTGCAGATGTCCCTCTGCTCTCTCCATTGCTTAGCAAATAGCCTGATGATGACTAACTCACTGACACCGAGCCTGGAATTTTAAAAAAGCTCTTAGTAACAACCTGCCACTGGCTAACACTGGGGGCTTAGGTTTCCTAATAGCAGCTATGGCTGATAATACAGAAGAGAGTGCAGCTGAGTGCTTCCTACATTGTAAAACAGGGGATAATGATGAATAACTCCTGAAGGGAAAATCACCAGGGCTTGATTTAGCCCATTTCAGTGTTTTGTTGCTGCTGCTGCCCAGGGCTGTGCCCTCAGGCCTCTTCTCTTGGGGATGCTCTTCCAGAGACTGTGCCAAAAGGGGCTGCTCAAAGGCAAGTTTTATTTCCACGAATTTCCTCGTTTGAACACCAATTTTGTCAATCATTTTTAAAGCCAGCATCTAGGGAGCTGGGCTGTGTTGTGATGTGTCATAGACCCCAGTTCAGAAAGGATGGCCTTGCAAACGTGTTTGTTCAAGTTTTGGCGACTCACTGCCTTGGCTGAGCTTTAAATTACACCACTGAGTGCATAAAGGGTGAGGATTTTGGTGAGTGCTTGGTCACTGTTTGCAACATTCCTGACTAAAGCCTGGGCACAGATGGAGATCTGCAAGTGTAGCTTCAGCCAGCAACATCCCTGACCTGAGACACAGAGATAATGCCTCTTGCATTATTCTGACCCTGGCACAAGATGGAAAACAGAGGAGGGGACTGTACTAGAGCTGTCCCAGTCTGGGATGCCATGACCAGAATGAAATGGGGGAAGGTGAGGAGGCAGCTCTAATCTATCATCCTTTTCAATATTAGCTTCTGTCAAAACCAAAATATCTGTTTTGATTGATGAAAGGTTCAAAGTTTCAAAAGGAGGTTGTGGGATAAGAGGCATCCTTTGGTCACAGAGCTCTTTCCAGGATGCAAAGGCCATCCTGGAGTGTAGAGGAACCTGATTCCTCTGACTCCCCTGTGCCTCATTAAAGGATGCTGCAGCTGTGTTTCACAGCTTTAGAAGAGTCATCTGACTTACCCTCAGAGCCCTCACGGTTGCTTTGGCTCTCTCTTTGATTCCACAGCCAATTTCTTGCTATTTAGAAGCTTTCAGCACTCGCTGCTTGCCCCTGCTGAGCCCCAGCCATTCCCAGGAGCTGGTGGACACCCTGGGCACAGTCACTGAAGCGTTTGTCATATTCTCTCTCATCTCATTTAAACCCTCATACATGGCTCTTCAATTTTATACTGCTTTGATGGTGCACTTTTTAACAGCCTGAAGTTCAGGTAGTGTCTGGTGCCATCTTGTGTCACAAAGGAGTAGATATAGAGCTGTCACTTTTTACCTTGGAATAGTGTGGTTTTAACTTAACTTTCATGTGTGTCACTGAATGCAACACCAGTATTGACAGGGGGACACCACCAGATATATTCAGAGGACGAGATTTTGCATGAAATATGTTTTAAGCAGTTGAAAAAATGAGTTAAAATATGAATTGGGGTAGTGTCACCAGCTTGAGCAAAGCTTTCTTGACTCTAAGGCACAGGCTGTGGGGGAAGCAGGAGTGATTTGTGCTGCCTAAAGGCCACTGAGCTTCAGTTAAACTTGAGAGGAGCTTTCCACTGCTTGGGTTTGTTACTTCATCATAATTTTACAAAGTTTTCCTTGTCAGGGTTGGCTCACCCCTTTCAGGTAAGTGATTTTACCTCTGTGCTGCCAGGCTGGATGGGGGTTGGAGCAACCTGATCTGCTGGAAGGTGTCCCTGCCCACAGCAGGGGGTTGGAAAGAAGTGGTCTTTAAGATCTCTCCCAACCCAGGCCATTCTATGATTCTATGATTTCCTTTATTACTGTTTATTGCACACAGTGGGAAGTTAAAGGAAATTGCTCAGATAGTTGAAGAATTGTTACTTTTAGAAACATGTGGGTCGTTGTTTTTCTCTCCTTGATGGTGACAATGAACCACTGTCAAAGGCAGAAAACTGCTGGAAACATTTTGTTGTTCAAAATTCAGCAGCTAAGTAGTTTTGTGCATCACCAATTCACAGAGGAACAACTAATAGCTCACTGCTAATTACAGATTTCCTTTATTTATGTATCAAGCTGCCACTGTGCTTTGCAGCTGTTTTGAAAAGTGAAGAGTGAGAAAAGAATATTTGCTTTTATAAAAGAAGCCAAAAAAATTACACGTCCAGCAACTAGGCATCGTGTACCAATTTCTTCATTTTAATGAGTAGATATATTATTTCTATCTCCTAGTTCCTACTCTATTTTTAACTTTTCTGAATTCTCCCACTATTTACCAAAATGGGCACATTGAATGGATTTAAAAATTAACTCATATTGCCTGAAAAAATTTGAATATTTTATGAGAAAATATTTCTTTTATGGTATTTCTGGTGAAACATACGGAAAATTTAAGTTTGACACATGTCCAGCCAGCCTGGCTCACATGGGTTTCCACTGCACAGCTCCAGTGCCTCCTTTCCCTGGTTTCTGAGTGTCCTGCTGGGTTGGACATTCTGCCACTGTCCTGTCCAAGCCACCTCATCCCTCCCAGTTCCCTCCTCTCTCCCTTGGGCTTTATTTCATAATCATAGCTATAAACTAAATAATAAAAACAAAGTGAACTTGAGAACTGAGGTGAAATTCTCCCTCTTAACCCTGCCAGGAAAGACTGGACCAGGTTTTGGACAGGAGCCTGATTTCAATAGGAATAACTGAACATAAACTGTTCATTTTTTGTATTGAAATGTATTATTTCTGCTTCCAGTTTAAGAAAAAATTTGTAGAGACATAGAACAAGCCAAATTTGGTGGAGCTGGGTACCTTGGGAAAGATTAATGGGTGAGAATACTGCAAAAATGGGCAGAATTTGTGAGAGGATTGTGTGCTGAGCATCACTAGATGTCACCCTCGACCTGAATTTAGTTTCACAGACTCACTTGCTTGTCAGAAATTTTAAATTTAAATTACTCATCTTCTGTTCACTACCCCCACCCTTTTTTTCCCCTTGCACTTAATGCACAGGGGATCTCCCAGTTCAGTGGAGCATAAACTGTTGTGCATTGATATTTTTCTTGCTTAAAACCAGAATTAAAATTAGGTGAGATAGAAATACTGGAATTTGCAGTGCTATCAATTTCTGTGCTAGATAATCCCTGAGGAAACAGCAAAACCAAAACACCCTGGCAGGGCTTCCTTCCAACATGTTTGGTTGGTTTTCCAGTTCTGTTCAGATCTGGTTGCCACAGTTACCCATCATGAGAAATGAAGAGGAGGGTGTCCATTTCAGCCCAAAAGTTCTTCTTTGTTTCAAAATACTGGACTTTTGCTTATGTTACCAAGCAGAGGTGATTTTTAGGTAATTTATCTGATTTAATTATCTTTAATAATCTTTTTTGAGTTGCCAGGGGTTTCTATTTTTTTAACTTCTTGGCTTCTGCACTGAGCCAAACTTCAGTGAATTCAAAGAACACTGCAAGGGCTCTATTCATCCTGAAAATCTAAATAATCCCTGTCATGTAGCCCCAAATATCTCTGTCTCTTTAAAAATAAAGACAATTATCATATAGAGGTGTGAGAAGGACCAGGCTCACCACTCCTCCCTCATCCCTTGTCCTATCAGTGATTCCCAGCTCTGTTTTTTGGCATCACTGACTTCAGAGGGGGCACAGAGGAGCTGAGGGTGTCTCAGCTGTGATCTGGAGCTCTCTGGCAGGGCAGCTCATGTGGTAAATGGAGGGTGTCAGGCCCCCAGGATTGCCAAACTGGTTGCTTTAAAATAGCAACTAAAATAAAATTATTGAGAGCTCCTAAACCATGAAACTTCCATGGCAGGAGGAATGAGCTCATGGGAGGAAGGAAGGATGGATGGAGTACCAGACAGACAGATGGAAGAAGGCCAGGGCTTAGCCAGCTAATAACCATAAAGATTTAATGTAAAGAGCAAACCCAACATCCTACAGGTGAGTTACCTCTCTGCTGGTCTCCTGTGCACCAGAAGTTTCTCAGCCTGATGTCTCTTGTCCCTGTGAGATCCAGGCTGAGCTGAAGAGATTGTTGCAGTTCAAGGCACAGCCTCTCATTTGGTCACTGAGCAGCACATGTAAGTCCTTTCTCACACCAACCCTTAATGTGAGGATGTTTCTTATCCAGTATCTCAGTCAGTTCCTTGATTAACCTGTTATAAGAAGTAATACAACTGCAGTGTGCTTCCTTTGGAGTGGATGCTCTACCCCTTCTGGTCCTTTCAACCTTTTCTTCCTCTTTGTTAGAAAAAAACCCTGCTTTCTGTTTATTGCTCATGTATTCTCCCCCAGTTTTTTTTTTTCCTGATTTGCCCCCAGCATGTCTCCCCTCATTCCTTTCTGCTGATCAACACCCGTGGTATTCTGGTGGTACAAAGTCAACCCCCCCCTTCATGTGATGGAGTCACGAGGAGCTCTGCCTTCCTCTGTTTTTCAGCACCATTCCACAGAAAAAAGAAAGAACCCTTTTATAAAGCAGGTTTTAGGCAGTAATTTTCAGGTGAAACAAGTTTTCAGTGAAAGGCTTTGTTTTATCAGCTCTAAAATACTTTCTGAGAGTGTTCCAGCCCTGCTGGAACATTCATGCTTGAATGAGAGGCAAAAATGTTTCTATGAAGTTAATGCTTTATTTATTTATTTAAACAATAATTTCATTCAACTCTCATTTTTTAACTTATCTCATGATGTCCTTTTCTTAGGTATGAAAATATTTAGGAAAATTCTTTTAATACATTGAAAGAGACATAAACATGTTTTTAATTTTGCCTATTAAAAGCATATTCAGGTTGATTAAAAGCATACTGGCCATAGGAAGTTTCTTTTTTTAGTTTAACTTCCACAAAAAGCACCAGACAATGAGTTTGCACAGGGTTGGCCACAATATGCTATTGGAAAACTGCTTGGGGATTTAGCATTTCAGAAAACAGGTAGGGAAGTCCCTAATTTCTGGCATGTGAAGTCACTCCCAGGGCTGAGATAAAAGGAAGCAGAAGGCTGGCACAGAGGTTCACACCTCGTGGCTGGAAGGAAGTTTGGAAAAAGGTGTTTCAGAATTTCTATTAGTAAATCTGAGACAAGTCAGTCCTTTTAGCCTGAAACCCAGGAGGCTGAGATAATAGGGGTCGTTCAGCCTGGAGAAGAGAAGCTTTGGGATGACCTAATTGTGGCTTTCCAGTGCCTGAAGGAGCTACAAGAAAGATGGAGAGAGATTATTTACAAGGGCCTGGAGAGACAAGGGGAATGGCTTCAAACTGCCAGAGAGTAGGATTAGACGGGATAGTGGGAGGAAATTGTTCCCTGTGAGGGTGGAGAGGCCCTGGCACAGGTTGCCCAGAGAAGCTGTGGTTGCCCCAGCCCTGGAAGTGTCCAAGGCCAGGTTGGACAGGGCTTGGAGCAACCTGGGCTAGTGGAAGATGTCCCTGCCCATGGCAGGTTGTTGGAATGAGATAATTGGAATGAGAGGTCCCTTCCAACCCAGATCATTCTGTGATTCCATGAAAGCAGGTCAGGAGGACCCACGTGGGAGTGGGACCAGCCTGGGGGGTCATGTCCGGTCAGTGATGGGCAGCAGCAGTTTCAGGCGGGTCGTGACAAGGCAAGAAAGAATTTCTTTCCAGAGAGGGTGGTCAGACATTGGAATGGGCTGCCCAGGGAAGTAGTGGATTCTCTGTCCTTGGAGATTTTTAAAGAGAGACTGGATGTGGCATCAGTGCCATGGTCTAGTAACCACGGCAGTAGTGGATCAAGGGTTGGACTTGATGATCTCGAAGGTCCCTTCCAACCCAGCTGATTCTATGATTCTAAGGCACGGGCAAAAGGACCTTGGCAGCAAACACACCTTGTGCAAGTACTAAAGAAGTCCTACAAAGTCATGTCTGATACCAGCTTCATTCCCTATGGTCAGAGTTCATGTTTTTCTGAAGCAAAACATGCACTGCTGGTACAACACATTTACCTCATACATTGGTCAGACAGTGCACAAAGTGCTCTTGTTCTTCCACAATTATTCCAAAACTCTTTCCCCCACAATTTGCATCTTCATGATGTGGTTTATTGAGGAGAGTATTTTACTTCAATTTATTCCAGCAGTGAATTTTCCCACGTGTTTGTTGCAGCACATGAGTCTGGCATATGTTTGGATCGATAAACTGGGAGGAAAAAAAGAAAATTACACCCGAGCCTTTATTAAAGGGAGGTGTAATTAACGACTTCAGATTAATTGAAAATGTTTTCTCTAAGAGTAGCAATTGAGCTCTATCCTGATTAACTACTTTCTCTCAGGCTTTGTAACCTTGCAGAACATGCTGTTCAGCAGGCAGTGGAGGGGAAAAGGCCATCTGATATCTCTGCAGAACCTTTATAAAAGAAACCTGTCATTTTCCCATTCTGAAATGTTCTGTGCTGCTATAATCACATTATAAAAAGGAGTTCCTTGGGATTGTTCAATTTAAAAAGAAAATCATAGTTCCTCAAGGGTTGAGGACTCTAAGGGGGAATAGGTTGGTACTAGAAATTTGATTCTGAGTGAATTAGTTGCTATTTTATTTTAACCAAATGACTTGAGATAGCTATCAAAGAAACATATTTCCCGTGATTTCTTTTTCCATCTTCTCACACTGGACATAGAACAGTCAGAATTGAGAGCATGGAAAGACAATCTTTTATTGAATATTCCTACAGAAGATCTGGGCTCAGTCAGGCCCTGTTACATTATTGGCCTGTGTTAAGTTAACATTCTTTCAAAGAATAGAACTGACTTCTAACCAGTTAAAAGGATTAAAACCTGTTTATATTAGCATATATTGACCTTCCATTTAATTTCTACTGCCTTAAGTAATCTGAGAGAGTTAATTCCTAATCCTTTCTCTCCCACTTGTTTGATACTGGGGTCTCTCTTGGATCCATTTGGTTCAGTGAGTGTGGGTTTAAAGGCTCTTGACTGTGGGGCTGCCAGAACCTGCCCTGAGGCACAGCTTTGAGGTCTGTGTCTGGGATGTTGACAACCTGCTACAAGGTGAATGTGTTGGCCAGCTCTGCACTGTGATGTTTTCCTCAGCTTGTCTCTGCCTTCCAGCCTGAATTTGCCTCTTTTGGCAGGTAAATCAGTCCAGCTCCTCAGTGGGGGTCCATAACTACATCAGCTGAAAGAGCAGGTGGGATTTATAGCTGTGGGTGTACTGGGCTGAGCCAGGGACCCCCTTCAGCCCAGAGTGGTCCATTGGCACCTCTTCTGCACTGAACTTCTCAACTTCCTGTGTTTCTATTAAAAAGCTGCCTCTAGACCAGCAGAGGAAGGAGACCCATCATCAAAACGTTTCAATTCCTGTCACTTCTTAAAAACTGTGCCTTGCAGGAGATACTTCATAGCTTTTGATCTTCCCTTTTGCCTCCATTTGGAGAAGGAATGTCAAAATATGAAGAGTCCACTTTCCAGCCATGTCTGTTAAGAACCTTTAAGCTCCAAATTGATTTCAATATGGTTTTGTAATGTAGTAGAAGCTACCTTATATCAGTGGGAAAACTGAGGTATATTTTCCCTGTAGCTGCTGAATAATTTTTGTCACAGCCAGGGTTAGATTTCAGGAATGTCCTACTGGTAATTCCCTCTTCTAATCACTAGACTCTCTCCTCCAGTACAGACAGCAAAGGCAAAGTTTGAAATGCTCTTTGTCTTTACAGGAATCTTGTACATTAAGCTGTAGGTACCTTTGTGCTTTCATCCAACATGAACATATTCATGCTGGAGTTTGAAGACATGTTAAAGATTGTTGCTGTGCATAAAAACACTGCTGGGAAAACTGAGCACTGTATTTGCAGTTCCTCAGGCAAACTTCATTATATTTAGCACAAAATTTGTTTGGGCAATTAACATGTTGGGTGTTCCGATAGATTGAATGTACAGTAATAAATCAAATTTTCAATATTCATGGCTTGGTGATTTCAGGAAGTCTCTAGAACACAAATATCAGTTCAGGAAAAGCAAACAAACAACTTCTACATTTTTTTTGTCTTTTCACAGAGTTGCCATAAGGAAGCAAAGCATCATTATTGTTTCTTTCAGTTCTCAGCATAAAAGGAAGTAACACTTAATAAAAGCCATTGGCTGCAAGATTTCATAAGAGAGGGAAGCAGAGAGAGAGAACGAGCAGCGTGGTGTGGAAAAGCAGGTGTGATTCATGAATAAACTGTACTTTGCAACCCTGTAAGATACTGATGAAACAAATAGAATTTTCACAGACATGGATAATACAAGAACACAAGACACTTTTTCACAGGTAAAGGTAGAAATTGTTATGGCTTGTGTGAAAGTGCTATTTGTTGTGTGTAACTGGAGAAGGCATTTCAGAACCTGAAAATGACTTTGTACTTTACTGGCAAGGAATTTGCAGTAGATTGTTTGATGTAATTGATTATTATGTGATGTGAGCTCAGACTGGTGGAATATTTCAGGAAGTGTTTGCAGAAGATGTGTATGAGACAATATTTTTCTGTGCTTTATTCTTAAGAAAGTTGAAACTTGTGAGGTTTTCCTGATACAAGAAGAGGGACAAAGAGATAAAATCAGTCTTTCTATTGCCATGCTAGAGAGGATTTATTAATATTATGTATTATCTGTGCTAAAAATTTCCATAAAGTAATTGGAGGGGAGAAAAAAGTGGTTTATATTATAGGCAAAAGCAGTCTTTTGATAATCACAGTGGAATCTGAAGTGATTGATATGCCAGAATTGAATATACATCAGCTTGCAGCACTATTGGATTTGTCTGAGTGCCTGCCAGATACAGTCTTGTAGCATTCTACCTGTTTCAATACTTGGGTGTTTGGAAGTCTGTTATCTGGAGAATTGAGCAGTGGAAAACTCCTCTCTAAGTCTGACTAGGACAGCTGATGGGATGTATTGGCAGAGGCTCCCTGGTGTGTGTCCTGGAGCAAAGAGCAGTTAGGAAAAAGGATGATTGTGATGCACAGGGGCTGAGAAGGTGATGGAAGGGTCTGAGTTATCCTGGGCAGCCATCAAGGGGGACTGGGGAGGATCCAGCCCTGTTTGCATGATTCCTCTTCTTCCCTGAGTATGGGATGTCCATTGAACAGATTTTCTAGGCAAGACTTTGGACAAACCCAAAGAAGTTGAAGGGAGAAAATAAGTTTCTCCTGTTTATTGCTCTTTGGTTTGTCAAGGAGGAGGAAGGGGCAGGTGTCTGCCTTTGGTTACCTCCACACATCAACCTCCTTGGCCTTGGAAGGTTTGTGCAGGGCAGTGTAACAGGTGATCCAAACACTGAGTCCTTGAGCCTGACAGAAGTGAATTGCTGCACCTCAAGTAACAATACCTGAAGTGTTATAAAATTGCAGGTCCCACCTGGCTCTGTTCAGTGTCCTGAGGTGCTGGCATCTATTTGGAGAAACTGTTGATGACAGTGGGGTTGGAAAGGCACAAATCCAGCCTGGGAGTGTTTTCCCTTTCTTTGTTATCTGAAACCTGTGTGTTCATTGCTTGGCACCAACACACAGGCACGAGTGGCAGTGATGAATCATTGCTCTTATTTCTTACCTCAGGTACTGCAGGGGAGGTTGGGGACAGCACAGATGTGGAAATAACCAAATGTTTGCTACCAGAAAGGGCTTTACATGAATGAGAATCTGAAAACAGGAAACCACAACCAGATGGTGCCACTTCTCACTCTCTTTCACTCCCCAAAGCCTGCAATAAAGCACATGTACAAAGCTCAGGTTGTACAATCACTAAAACATTTGCAAAACTAAACCATGTCTGAGAAAAATGTGTGTTTTAAACTTTTTGTAGACTCCTTTCAGAACCTGACTGTATATCTTCCTGACGTTTTTCATGTAAGTCTTCTGAGAGCTGGGAAGATCAAGGTGCAAGGCGGAGTGGCTGTCAGATCTTTTGCTTTCCACCTTGCCTTACTTTAATCAGCTACTTTAAAGTACTTTATCCCCATGGCTTTCCCCTACAATTTTCGTTAGACTTTTTGTTAAAGGTCACCTCTCTTCAGTGATTGATTTTTTTTTTTTGTCTCCCCAATTTTTATTTCCCTGAGCTCTTCCAAGGTACCTTAAAGCAGATTTTCACTGTATCCTTACCAAGGGATCAATTCCATTTAAATAAGGCCAAATGATCCCATATCTTCAGGTATATATATTCATGAACATGTGCCCAACCTTGGGAGCAGCTTTTGCAGCCTTTGAGATGGGCTATTTTTGAAGGACTCCAAACCAGAAATGTGATGTTTTGCTGATCTCTTGGGGCTTCTGATGTTTTGACCGTCCAGAATCTGCTCCTTGCAGTTAATGTCAAATGTAAACCAGTGTCTAGGACTTGAGACAGTTCAGCTCCCTTGGTCCTCCTGGCTGTCTGTGGGTTCTGCAGTGAGAAAAGGATGAGAAATGCTCTGTCAGTGTATGTCCCTTTGAGGCTGCACCTGTCCTTAAAGCCAGGATCACTTGGAGTCAGGCTAAAACATCAGTATGAGCATTCTGGGGGGGAATCAGAGCTCACCTTTGCTTGATCCATCCAAAAACACCTCAAAACTTGGGAATGTGTTTCTTTTACATTGCCAGACCCAGGAAGGCTGCTCTGAATTTTCATGTTTGCCGCTTAGCAAGAAGTAGCCCAGTAAACAAAGAGGGTAAGAAATGCCTGTGGGACAGGGATAAAGCACATCCTGAGGCATGTCCTCCTCAGGCAAAGGTGAAGCCCCTCAGTTAAATTTCCTGCCACTGAGCCATTTGGAGCTCCATCTGTCCTGTTTCATCCTCAGCATTGTCCAAGTTCCTGAAACTGGGAGCACAATGGATATTGCCAACTTTTATTTTTTTAATAGAAATTATTCCCTGAGTTTAAGAAAGGACTTTAAAACTCATCTTAAATAGATGTCCAGAGAACTGTTCCTGAGGAATCTGACCCTATTTGGAAAATGTAGTGTCCTTTTGTAGGCAAGTATTCAGAACATAACATTTATACAGACAAGGATCATACTCTGCTTAATCTGCTGGAGATTGAGAAAGAGAAATAGCCCATTTTTACATAAATATTTTACTTGGATGATTTATTAACAAATCAGAATCCTGGGAAAAGACAAAGCTGGGTCAGAAATTATACACGAGCAGGTGGATGCTCGTTGGGGATTTTCCATGAGCTCTCAGACTGTGTTTTGATCAGAGCATAATGAAAGGTTTGTTCATCAAATGTTCCACCTCATTAATGTAAAATTCATGGAGACCCTGGATCCTCAGTTAAACGTGCATGAAATCACTGTTACATTCTCTGTGTTGCACTTGATACTCTTTGCTTAGCAGGTGTTAACTAAAATGATCTAATAAACCTCGAGTATAATGAAATGAGTCTTGTTCAGCATTTAATAATTTTAGCAATCCTGTTCTTACTTGATATGAATCTTTCTTTTACGAGACATTAGGGCACAAGATGAGTCTGTAAACCCGTGAGCAGAAAGATGCATGTTTTCCTCCAAAATGATTAGATGTTGCTGTTAAATAGTCCAAGATTAATTTGACTACCATGCTAATAAGCAAATATGATAATCCTCAATAGTTCTTATCACTGTGGATTATTTTAATTACTGTAGCTAAAGGCATAGAACATTATTATTTTAGTAACTAATTGAAATATTTCTATGTGAGCCACCTTCTTTATCCTATTTCAGTGTATTTTGTATTACAGCATTTAAATTATACCTCAATACACCGAGAAATTGCTAGGTAAGTTCACACTTAAGTATTGTTTTGAAATTAAGTATAATTTAAAATATTCAGGACATACTGTGTGTTTCTATGGGGGAAGGATACTGAAATCAATGGGAGTTTTACTCTTGCACTGAATGTACTCAGTGTAAAACTGTCCCTGAAGGCTTTTGAAAATCTTTCTTTAAAATTGTACGTGCCTAACATGAAGGAGGGTTTTCCAGGGACCATCTTTGCATTGGAAATAAACATTCATAGCCTGGGTGAAGTTTTCTAAAAGCTTTTAAATCTCTGACTGCCACTTTCCCCTAAAAGGGACACTGAAAAGGAGTGAAACCACCTGTTCTTCTCACTCAGGCTTGGACTGAATAAGGTGCAAAACAACTGTGGAAACGGTGGTTCAAAGGAGGAGGAGGTTGGGTTTGGCACAAAGCTGGTAAGGCATCTATCAAAGCACCATCCAAGGCTTTTGCACCCCACAGTGTCCATAAATCTTTTTGTTTATTTCTTCTTAAAAATGCTTAGCAGTGGGAGATTGCACAGTTTTCCCTGGACAACTCAGTGTTATCCTTACAGTTTTCCAAACCTTTTTTGCTGTAATTTAAATCGTATTTCCTCTCATCCCACCACGCAGGGAGCAACCTGCTCCTTTCCTTTTTGCAGCAGCTGTTTGTGTAGCTGCAGGCTGTGCCTGCCCCAGACTTCTCTAGGCTCTGAAATCCAATCCTTCCTCTTTTCAGTTGCAAATCACGTTTTTCCATTATTCTCATTGATTATTCTCATTGTCCCGAGCTGGACTCCTCCAACTCTTTTCTGGGGGCATGGAAGACTTCACACCCCATTCCAGCAGAACCCTTTCTCAGTGCTGAGTGCTGCAGGATGACTGGTGTTTTGGCTGTGCCACTGCCTGGAACCTCGCTGAGGAATATTCCCTTTTATTCCAACAGCAGGACGTTTGTAACTCTGGTTGGTGTCACTCTGCAAGATGTTCTAACTTCTGGGTCTTTTTCTGCAGCAAACATGTGCTTCAGCCAGGGCTTGTGAAGCTGGTAATTCCTGCTGAACATCAGGATTTTTTTCCCCCTGCTTGCTGAATTATACATTATTGCTTCTCTCATTTGTCAAGGCTGTTTTGGATTTGAATCCCCCTCTCAACCCGTCTGCAGTTCTTTTCCACCTTCGTGTCAAAGCCTGCAAATTTAACAACCAAAATCTCTAGCCAACCACTGGATCACTAATGAAAAACTGAGTAGTACAAAGCGGAGTCAGTCTCCCGTGCAACACCACTCAATTTATCCTTTGAGTTTCCACAGTGAAACTCCAGTAATTACTTTCTGAGTGTCATTTCCTGACAAGTTCTCAGCGCTGCTGGAGCAGGAGGGTCCATGCTGGTCTGTTAAGTGGTGATCGAGGGAGAATCTGAAGTGTTTGCTTCATGTGAGACCTATAAAATGTCAGTTTTTCAGGGGGAAATGTTAAGGTTTTGAGACTCTTCAGTATGGTGATATTTTCAATACTAAAAGTAGATGAAGTAGTTGGTACTGCACACTGTGCTATGCACGTGTCACCGGGCACCAGTTTACATTTTAAGTTCCTAAATATTTTTGGGAGTAACTCTCTGAGATTTCTTTGTTGTTATAATCGATCACTCTATACCTTTATACCAGTAAGAAATGAATTACAACAAAATACTTTCAGGCTCCTCCAGCTCCTACTGAAAGGGACAGAATTTCCAGTGTTTTCAAGGAAATCAAGCTATGTTTGATGAATACCTTCTTCTTTGGATAAATGTTGACAGATATTATTCAGCCAGATATAGACCTGAACAAATAATGCAAAATATTATTACAGATGGATAATTTATGTGACAAATAGCAGCTCTGTTTGACAAATAATATTAGTCTGTCTCTAGGGCTGGCTACAAAAGATGGTATTGCCACATCAAAATATCACATCAGTCACCTGTATTGATATTTCACGTAAATGGCCAGTGAAGACCTTTCAGATACCCAGTCATAGGAAACAGCCACTCCCCTGTAAATAAATGGGAGCAGTTAGTGCACTCTGAGCCAAGTTCAAACCTGACAAAAGTGAATACATTAGGAGATGAAAGTTGATAACACCAAACTGGAACTTTAAGACAATCCAAGTTGTGTCCACTGCCGTTAAAATCTCTTAAATGACATGTTCAACATGCAGGTAGAGTGAGTTCAGCATAATTCATTGTAAAGCAAGCCAGTGCCTTTGATTTAACAAAAAATAAAAAGTGTTTTCTTTGAAAACGCAGCTTGGAAAAGGAAGTAGCTACTCTAAATTTCATCACAGGTCAATCACTGCATTACATCCCAACTCTTACCTTTAAGCTTCTCTACTCTACTTGCTTTGCAGAAAGTGTTTGTGCACTGTAGCTGGGAGGCACTGAGTCAACAGAAAATCCTCAGAAGGCTTTGCCTCAAAGACATTTTATCATGCTGTTCTGGATAGAAACCAAAATCTTCTATTATTGAAAGCTGTATTAAAAAAACAGACTCCAAAATGAGTGAAAACATGACCTGGTGCTGGCTAAAAGATGTGTGTATGTTAATCCAGGATATTTCTGGCTGTGTGGACAACACTAGCATTCAGATTGATACTCAGAAGTTATGAGATCTCTGTAAAGCAACATGTAGCCACTACTTGACCTTCTTCTCTTGTATTGAGCTCCCTTGGAGCACTGACCCGAGAAGGGCTAAAAGGGAGATGCTGTGGAGCACAGAGTGTGAGGAACAGGCTCCCTCAGCCCAGCCCTCCCTTCTGGGCCCTGCACAGCTGGGAGCTGCTGTGTCTCTTGCTCCTTGCAGCGAGCAGATGAGGATGTTCAACACTGTTAATGTTTAACAAGGACAAGTGTAAGGAATCCTTAACAGCGAAAAGCTTCACTAGACTTGAATAAAAATCACTCCTCATTTGCACAGGGAGCAGGATTTCTGCATGGCTTGGTTTTGTTGTCACAGGAAATGATAGAGCTGGGTGCACATTAGCTATGATCTTCTCCTAAGTGAAGCTGAAACAATGTCTCAGTGAGTTGTGCCGGTGTTTGCAACGATTGTGATCCTGTGCAGGGCTCACTGACAGCCACGGTTCTGGGTGTGCACGTGCACACATTCCAGGAGTATTTTTGCATTAGACTGCTGTCGTGTTATGATGATTCGGGCAGGATGGTCCACAGAATAAGGATAAGCTGAGTAAAAGCCATGTAGCTCAAATTCCTCTGCAGGTAGCGAAGGGAAAGAGTTGCCAGATATCAAGGCAGGTTGAATTGCCTCCCCTGGAGGAGCCCAGGTGTCTCAGGTGAGTGCACAGGAGTCACAGCCATCCTGTGGCTGCCTGGGGGGTGTGAACCAGTGTGTATTAAAGGCTGAGAGTCAGAAAGAAAAGGCAGAGGAACACGTTTGCTGTGCTATCCTTGAGCAGTTACCCATATCCTGTGTGCCTTCCACTGCCTTGCTCAATCAACTGCGGATGGCTCAGATGATGTGGCTTTAACCCTTCTTTCTTGATTTAGTCCCAGGAAGGTCAGGGGACCTTTGTGGAGTCATTACAGTGATGTTTCCATGGTGTGGAGACTACAGGCAAAACCTTCTAGGAGGTCCTCTGAGGGCTCCAGTGAGACTGTGCTGGGTAAACGGAGAGGGGCAGGAAGCCCTGGAAGGGCTCATGTGCAGTGCTGTGTTGGCAGCTGCCCAAGAATAAGCCAGAAATCTCCTGTCTCACCATTAAACACATTTTATACCATGTCTAGGCCAAAAATATAAAAACCTCACCTCTCATTCCAGAGAATGTCTGGAGCCCCAGACTCTTCCTTCAATTGTGAATGTTGATTTTTCTTTCGAATCACTTGCGTGACTGTGCTGAATTTTGGGTGGGTGATGAAAATTTAATCTGTGTTAAACAAGCTGCTTTAACCTGGCAGGTAAATGAATGCATTATTAACACAATCTCATGTATTTCCTTAATGTGCCTGCTTTATAATAGAAGTTTTGTGATCCAGCCTTGTATAAAAACATTCTGCTTGGGTGCCCCAGTCACACTCTATCAGGCAACATAGCACAGACTGACTTAGTGGCATTTTGGTGGATAATATGACAAAATTTTTTTCCTTTTAAGAAAAAAATATAACCAAAACAAACACGAGAATGAACACTACAAAAATCGTGTCATGCTGAGAGAAAATCCCTACAAATACACAGTGATAAAGGTCAGGATCTGTTGCTCAAGTCTTGTTTGCAAGTGAAAATACCATGTTAACCTGTGGCTGTCAAAAACCTAAGTGAGCCAAACAGACTTCTGACAAATAATTTTGACAGTTCTCACAAGTTGAAAAGTGCCTTTTTTGCCTCTCTTGTCTTTTGAAATGTTTCCCTCCTGCTTACAGATGTGTAGAGAGAAAGAGAGTTAACAGAGGTAGTAAAACAACAGAGGGCTGTTAAAAATAACCTCCCCCAAGCACTGCCTTGTGTGCTCTCTGGGGAAGGGACTCTGTCAGTGGTCTAAGTTCCTAACTAAACTCTCTGAATTTGAAAGACATAGAATTATTTGTTTCTCTCCTGTAAACATTGTTTTCTTCACACATTATCAAGCAAATTAAGAGATGTTCCCTGTTGCTTTCGTGTCTTGGGCAGAATTTTATTCTAGTCTAAAGGAGACCTCAGTGAAGGTAAGAAGAATGAATAGTTGAGTACTACACAGAGCCAAAGGTGCCCTCTTTTCTGCAATTATTTTAAACGAAAAAAATATATTAAAAATTAAATTTGAAAAAAATGGTCATACTGCTGCAAAAATCTTTGAACCCTTCTCCACGTAAAAAGGCCTAACAGGCAAAAATACTCTACAACTTCCTCTCAAGAGCTGCTATCCTGAATAAATAGGATCTTGCATTTTAAAGCTGGCAGAGCTTAGCCTTAAGGAAACTATATTTTTCAATTCAAATATATCCATACTCTTGTTTACTCACCCAGAGCCTGTTCAGTGGGGAATTATCTTGTTAAGATCTAATCCTACACAGTGCATGTGAGGTTGTAAATATATGACCGTTTAAAATTCAAATACTGAGCGTGGAGGTCATTGTAGGAAACTCCTGTGCCTCTGCAAGTGTGAATGAATTATCAGGCTGTTTTCCTGCTTCCCTCACTGTTCACATTACTGTTGGCAGCTAGGAGCTATGGCATAAGTTACCTTTATATTAGCATTGAAAATTCCGAGGCTTTAAAACCAAAATATTGCTTTTACCCCACAGTTTTATTTGTGGGCTGTAAAAACAGCGTGTCTGTCGGTCAGACACTGATTTAGAAATCTGGCAGGTTGAAGTGTGGTTGGTGTGGTGTGGTTTAAATAAAGGGAGAGAACACGTGGATTTACCACCTCTGTGGTGGGACTGGTTGTTTTTATGTGCCCCATCAGACCTGTGTCAGGTGGCTGTGGTGCTTGGATGGGTGGAGGTGTTCAATAAACACATCCCTGGAGGTGTCCAAGGAACAACTGGACGTGGCACTCGGTGCTCTGGCCTGGGCGACAAGATGGGGCTGGGTCACAGGTTGGGTGATGACCTTGGAGGTGTTTTCCAGCCTCGATGATTCTGTGATTCTGAGAGGACCTTGTGCTGCAGGGCTGTTTAGCAGAGGGTGCTCTATCTGTGGAGAGATGCAGGCACAGGCAAAGCAGGGGCAGGTGCCTTGTGAGCTCCAGCTCCTTCCCAAGCCTCCTGCTCCTTCCTCTTGCTCCTGTTTGCCTGGATGTCCACCTGGAAGAGTCTGAAAAGGACGATTGGAAAGAAAGACTTTAGGGCAGTAACTCCTCTCCTGGTGGTGAAGCCATTCTCCCAGGGGAGGGGAACATTGGATGTTGTAGCTAATTGAGTAGTGGAGCTACTGGATAAAATATCACAAGTTTCTGGGCTCTGGTGGTAAAACCTACACATTCCTTTCCAATTCCCAGCTCTGCTGCTGTTGAGGAATGGATATCACACATGGGAGCTCTTTGGTCTGTCTCAAAGGAAGGTTTATTCCTGCTACAAAGTCTGTGAAAGAGCTTTGCCGGTGGTGTAACAGCTGTAGCTCTGGGTCTCCGGTGACTCCACTTGCCTTTTTTCTTTGCTTGATTCCTGTTTGCCATTGCAATCCCCACCTGGTTCTCTCAAGAGTGACAGAAATTTGTGTGTGAGCTGGTTGGCAGCACACGAAGCTGTTTTGGTAAAAGAAAGGGGAAGTGTAACACCGGCTTGTTAACGTGGTTCACTAAGTTCATGTGGCAGCTGCACCCCCTGCTACCAACAACAACTTACCCCCTCTTCACCCTGAAAATTTCAAAATGCTCCTGATTTTTCTTTCAAGTTATCTAGTATGCAGGACTTCACACTCAGGGTAAGACACAGGAGAGCATGCAAAATTGATGTTTTCGCTTCTTACCAGACTTTCTAACTAAAAAAGTTTCCCCCTGGCAGTTTTATCTCCAGATATTACCACCCCATCCCCTAAAATTGTAAAAGCCCCTGTGTATTTGCTATCTTGTGGACTTTTGCCAGGTTTCAAAGGGAGTTTCTATTTGCTGGGCAGGTTGTCGATAGAACATAAAATATGAATGAAATTGTAATTTTATGGCAGGCACTGGAGCTGTAACTGTCATGAGCCCTCTGTGTCCTCCACATCCACGTGAAAAAGCAGTCTCTAAAAACATTTGATTGACTTTTTTATTTTCCAGTTAAGCCAGGAAAAGATCCTCAAAATTATGAACATGGTGAAAAATAAAGAAGTGAGCATTGAGGGGGCTTTGCATTTGGCACAGAAGGAGGTGTATGCTGAGAAGGTAAGGTCGCTCCTCTGATCTATTTTGCGAGATATTCAAATGTATGAGCACTAGGAGCACATCTGTGCTGTTTTCAAAGGTACAATCCCAGCTTGTGCAAACACATGCACTCAAGTTTCTAACAAAATAGGACATGTACTAATGGCTGATGGTACCTGTGTCCTATGTAATGGATATTTCATGTAGATGCTGCAAGAGGGGCAGGAACACCTTTCACTATCCCAGGTTGCTCCAAACTCCTTCCAACCTGGCCTTGAACACTTCCAGGGATGGGGCAGCCACAATTTCTCTGTTCCAGGGCCTCACCATGGTCACAGTGAAGAATTTCTTCCCAATATCCCATCTAACCCCACTCTCTGTCTGTATGAAGCCATTCCCCCTTGTCACTCCATGCCCTTGCAAATAGTCTCTCTCTATCTTTGTTAAGGTGATTAAAAAGGCCAGGATGCTGCTGCTGTGCATCTCCATGTGGAATTCTTCTCCAGAGCCTCCAGAGCTGTTTAAACACTGTCTGCTGAGGGACATTTTACCTGAGAATGTGTTTGGATTTGGGTGGGCAAACGTCAGCCCAGTGCTGGATGTATTGCTGATTTCTATTCTGTTTTTCAGGATTCCCAGGATTTGTTAACTGGATCACAATTTAACTTCATTATCTACAAATACAAACACTATCGGTGGCAGAAGCGAATTTTGCAGGTAACTTGAAAGATTGTCCCTTTTGGAGCAATATTTAAAAATATATTATGCTTAAGTTGCTGGGTTAATGTTAGTGGGCAGCTTAAAAAAATCTTGTGGGTCAGCAGCCCATCAGAGAGGTGTAAGATAGAGAAAAAAATCTCTACTTTTTACACCAGAAGTATTCTGGGGGTAATATCTGACATTCCCTGTACTGAGGCCCCTGGGAGGGCTGTGCAGGGGACCTGATGATCTAAGAGGTTATTTCACCCCTGCAAAACATGAGTTGTCCCAGGGTGATGGATGATAATGGGCTCTGCCTGGGAGTTCTTATTAACTACCAAGAGTAAATGCATACAAGTGATGTAAACACACCTAAATATCTGTGCCTTTTGACAGGACATCACTTCCACTGCACTCACTAAAACCTTGGGAAGGAACATTCCTGGGATACTCAATGTGCATTTGGTAGACTGTGCAGTTTGTCTCTGGTTACTCTACCCTGTGAATCGTTTTTTGGATATCAGGAACCCTTAAGACTTTATTGACTTGCATGATATTAAAGCGAACTTGTGTTGGCAACACTTGATGATGATTTGATTCCATGAAGTCAGGGACAAAGGATTCATCTTGTTTCCAGGGACCTGGATTTCACTGAGTTTTCCTGTAATTTTGACAAAATTTAAAAATGAGCAAGTCCAAATCCCATATGCTAGAGGGTATTTTTTATTTACTACATCTAAACTGTGGAAAGTATAATCTCCTTATTTCCCTCAACATCCACCATGTTTTGGAATTAAAAGGTTATTTCTTTAGACATAAAACTGATGGAAAAAATTGAGAGACCTGTAGTTGATGTGGAAGTTATCAGTCTGGGAATCTGGAGTCATTTAATTTCAGTTCTCTAGTTTAACAGCAGCCTTCAAAAGTCAGAGATAATAATGAGAATGGTTCTGCTTTGAAGGTTTCCAGCTATAAACAGAAGGCAGGGAAAGGCCACAGTGTGGGCATTTGGTTGGCATGGTCTGCACATGCAAATTTTTAACCCTGCAAATGTAGGCTGGGCAGTGGAAGAAGAAGGATCTCATCTTGAAGCAAACAATTTTTAATTGTTATAGCCATGAAACTGCACTAAAGTAATTTTATTGGCTATTATTACTCCATCTATTTGTACACATATATATGTGTAAAAATAGGGAGGAAGGGATTTTTTTAACTGGGCAGGTAGTTAAACACAGGGGAAATGGTTTTAAACTAAATGAGGAAATTTTTTACTCAGAAGGTGATGAGGCCCTGGCACAGGTTGCCCAGAGAAGCTGTGGCTGCCCCATCCCTGGAAGTGTCCAAGGCCAGGTTGGACAGGGCTTGGAGCAACCTGGGCTAGTGGAAGTTGTCCCTGCCCATGGCAGGGGGGTGGAATGGAATATTCTTTAAGGTCCTTCCAACCCAAACCATTCTGTGATTCTGTGACAAAAAACTCTGTGTTAGGTAAGATCTAAATCAAAACACAGTAATATTTATATCAGAAAGTAATCCCTCAACAGTCCCCTCTTTTCCTGACATGGAAGCTGCTGCTATAACCACCCTCACTGCATTTCAGTGCTGGGGCACAGGCTGAAGGAGTAACTGAACCTCTGCTCAGATGGTCCTGCCATTAGTTCTTGCTACCACTGCTGCTGAATGGGAAGATTCTGCACTGGGTTGTATGAGACAAGGGGAATTTAAAAACAAGTAATATCTCAGAGTGATAAATTGATACATATTCATCAAAAGAGACAGGGAGACACAGCTGCATGGAATATCTGTTTTGTAACTAAAACAAATATTGTATGGTATCTTGATGATGGAATGTCATTTTTTTATCCTTTCTATTCTGAGCTGTTCCTTTCCCTAAATGCCTTTGCATGGTGATATTGGGATGTTGTCTTTGCCTTCCTGTGACAAGAAGCGATGGAGTCAAGTAATGAAGAATCTTCTCTTCCAGATTGATTTCAACACAAGGACCATTTTTAACATTGAAAAAGGAATTATTAAGAAACAGTTCCCTTTCTCTCAAGTCAAAGCCTGTGAAGACACTGAAAGGAGGCGCTTCAGCATTGTGTTTCATGGGAGACAAGATTATGAGCTGGAAGCTGTGTCTCTTGATGATAAAAGGAAGGTAAGTTTTTACAATGCCATGGACAGATTGCTATAAATAACAGTTGATGTGCTGGTGGCACCCAGCAGGTCCCAATCATTGTTATGCTGTGCTTTGTGTGAGCAAAAAAGGAGGAATGTCTTTATTCCATGTGTGTTTGTGCTCAGAACAAAGGGAACGGGAGTTCAAGATAAAGCTTGGCCTTAGGATTTGGGCACAGTTCTCTGGGACTGGAGATGTAAAGCCAGCTCAAGACATGATATGAAAGTGGATGCAGTTCTGCAACTACACCTGGAATGTAACCCCTCTGAGAGAGGATGAAAACAAGCAAAAAAACCCTGATGATGTGCACAGTTGAATCTTAATTGAAACTTTCTAAGCACTTTTTATTCTCTGTATAAGGTACTTTTTAAAATGTCTGCTTTTAATAATGAACAAGGTCATCCTGATGCTGTGAAAAGAAGACCTAGTGATTAATCTTTCGCCATCAAAAGAAACCGAAATGACACAATTAGCAGAGGAATGAAGTCTAGGTACAACTAATTGTTTAATTAAATGATGCAGTGCTGCAAGATTTTGTATGAGCTGCTTCACTTCAAGATTTCAGCTCCTTTTGAGTTCTACTGAAACACGAGAAAGTCAAGTCACGAGCTTTTCACCTGAATGCAGGTGTCCAGGGGTGGGCAGCTCTTGGAGTTTGTGTCGTTGAATCCACCCTGCACAATTTAGACTGAGGTACAAACTTTAAACCTCATGGAAGAATTTGCATCCAGACTTCTACTGTGACTCGTTTTTAGGGGGCTTTTTTTCCTCAGAAGGATTAATTCCCTGCAAACCCCAGCAATTCACCCCCCCATGCAGAAACCTTTCTTCCAGATGAGCAGAACCTCGTGGTTGATCAGCCTAATTTTGTTCAAAACAGATTATTAAGCAGAAGAGCTCAAAAAGGAACATGTATTTAGTAACAAGAACATCACATATGGCCCTGTACAGCACAAAGAGCTCTTTAAATTCACACCCACCTTAATCCATAATATTTTCCACTGTAGCCAAACCTGAGGTTTCTGGCTTAATCAATCAGGTGCTACTTGGGCTTGAACTGATCTGAACAGACACTTTGTCCTAGATTATTTTGTGTATGAGTTAAAAAAGTAAAGTTAAGTTTTACAGTAATCCTTCCAAAATAAAATTGTATTCTCCTTACACTGATGGGTTTAGAATTGTGGGCATAAAGCCAAATTGCAGTTAAGTAGTTTAGCATAAATTACTTATTTTATGTTCGTTTGTTTTACCTATTTGGCTGCAGTTTAGAGTGTTGTCTGTCATCTTTGGACTTGAAAAATCCAACTATTGATGTCTTATTCAAGGGAATTAACATGGAAAATATTCTCTCTCTGCTGCCACTTTTTGTCTAGATAATATACCTCCTGAGCAGAGTTTTACAGAGCAATTCATACAAGAGACCAGTGGAGTCCTGCTCTGGGAGACCTGCAGAATGGGATGTGATACATGAAGGGCTGCTGGATTTGCAGCAAAACACTTTTGCATCCACTGAATGGGTGAAGTATGAACTCTGGGCTGTGGATTTCGTTAAAATTTCTGATAAATGCATTAAGACTTTAATTTGCTGATAATGAGTTAATTATTTAATTGCTTTTGAAAGTTAAAAAGTGGATGGCAAATCTGCATGAGATGGAAACATTAAAGTAAACTTTCAGTGCAATAGTGGCCTCAACAAACCAAAGTTCTGGTGTGTGCTGGAGCCTGCTGGGTCCATTAGCAACACTGATCTGTAATGGTGATGGTGCTCAGAGGGATTTAATGGTGGGATTTTATGTTTATATCTTTATTTTCCCCTTCATTCTAAGTAATAAGGACAAGGAGACACTGGAGAAGTATAGGAGTCCTTCTAGAGAACATTGACTCCCATTTACCAAATGACTGCCCCAAAATTCATAATTGCTTCTCATAATGTTCTGAGCTCCCTTCCCGGGGGGTGACCAGCCACGGAGGCCTGATGGGGTGGTGGGATTGGAGACAGGAATCATTATTCAGTAGGAAATGGGCTGTCATCACCATTTCAGCCCCTAAACCATCCCAGATCAGCACAGCTTTTGCTTCTGCTTGTTCTGTTGCTGGATTAGTGAAGCAGCCCCAGTGGTTTTACATAGTTTGCTCCCCATTCCACAGACAAACCACCCTTCCCTGAGCCAGCTCCTAAAATACCTGGAAGTTGCTTATGCTACCAAAGGAGAGAAAGAGAGGAGGGGGAAAAAATCTGTCTAGCAAAACTAAGGAAAAAAATTTAACATTGTAATTTTCTGCATGGGGCAATTATCTCAACACCCTCCACAGAAAATGATTTTAATTGTTTTTAAAAGGCTACGCCTGTATGTCTTGTAAACACTATCCTCAAGTGTGTCCAGGATTTGTTACCTTGCAACAGTTAACAAGTTTGTTAACAAACAAAAATTGATTTTTATTTATCTTGTGAAGCAAAGCCCTTGTTGCTTTCTTCTTTATATTAATCCTCTCTCTTTTTTCCTCTTTTTTTTTGCTTTTTTTGGCAAAGTAAATAATGGTGGAAGTATCTGGAGATCCGATTAAACTATAAGTCTCTGCCTTAAAGAAAGGAGAGATCAATATAACTGCCAGCTCCATTAAACAATTCTTATCACTTTGACTGTTTATGTGGGAATAGATGCAATTTATATTTTATGTTTAATTCTTCTGGAGCAGCTAAACTTATTTAAATTCCTCATAGAACACCTTAATCAACCGGCCACACCTTAAAGAGAGAGTGGAGGAAAAGGAAGGTTTGATAGAACTGTCAGAATGATAAAGAAAGGCAGAAATCCTCAAGAAAAATAAGAGCACAAATGCTTAAATAAGAATAAACCCCACATACTGTAAAGCCCCATCTGTTGTTGAATGGGGGAACCTTTGTTTTGAGCAGCAGAACAGAATCTCGGAGGGGAGACTAAAGCAGAAGGTTCTGCTGAATTACAAGCTGTGTATGGTCAAGGCAGCGTTTTTCCAGGATTAATTTATTCTTTAAGTAGGTTTTACCCAAATTTTGGCACTGTCATTTCTGATGGAAGCCCTTGAGCCTTGTCCCTTTCCTGCCAAGTGACTCATGGGACCAGCATGAGTTCCCACGAAGTAATAGGATTTTTGGGAGGGAGGGATATTGGCCTATATGACTGGGAACTAAATTTGGTGACTTGTTTATAGCTTGGGGGCAGTGAAACTGGGAAGACACAGAAGCTCTGAAGCCTTGTCTTATTATGCACTGCTCAGTCACACAGGGGATTCCTTTAAAAGCTCATAGTCCAAGTGATCCACCCTTCCAAAGAAACAAGAGGAATAAGTGGAGTGGGAGGGACAGAGAGTGGCTACAAAATTAACAGGAGTTGGGTGATTTTTGGTTGATGGTCAGATCTCTGTTTCAGCTCTCGTTGGGCATGGCAGGCTGTTCAGAGTTGGTGTCAGTTTGCTTAGATAAGAATAAGTAGCCCTCAAATAAGAATATCTCAAAGGTTTTATGCTTTAGCATTGATACTTTTTGCCTGTCCCATGGAAGATGTTGTAAAAATGTGGAGATTTATTGATTTTAGGAAGTGCCATAACAAAAGTAAGGCTTGTGTAACTAAGTAGTCAATGAAGAATGAGCTGTATGTCCATTCCTTGTTCTTCAGGTACTTGGTGCAACTACGTGAAGGAGAATTGACTTTATATTGCATAGGTGTGGGAGGAAAGAACAGGACTGCAGACCCTGGAGCAAACACAATTAATTTGTCAGGTGGGGATGTGAGTGTCAGCAAGGAGAATGGATGCAGCACCTTTTCAGTTCAGACCAAAGATCACAATTACTTGTAAGTATAGTTGGTAATTAATAATTTATTAACGCAGAAGTACTGAAAACAAGGTCAAGCAGCAGAGGGCCTCAATGTTTCAGAATAAAATAACAATACTGGAGAAATGAGACCATCAGAATTATATAGATTCCTGCTCCCATTGCTCTGCAGTGATTTGATGAGGATTTTCAGGAGGAATCAAAAGTACCACATCATGGAACTGAAATACTGCCCACAGCAACTTGTCTAGTTGTCATGTCAGGAGCCAGGGAAGAGGAGATGCACATTCAGCTTGGTAGGACAGATGTGTGAGCAGGTCCTGCTTGTGCAACAAGCACAGCAAGGTGTAACAAGCTGTTCACCTTCCCCCAAGGTGGAGAGGAGGAATTATGAGGTAACTGCACCACGAAGTCAATATATGGCAAAACTTCAGCTCTCTAACCTTAGACACATAAGCAATTAACTTTACCTGAAAAGGTCAGAGTCAGCAGCATTGGGCTGCTTTGACAAGTAAAGCTGCTGAACATCATTCTGCTTAAATCAGAACTATCTGTGGCTGTGTTAGTCAGCATGTTATTTACACTGCCTCGTGTTTATATATGACATTCTTAAATTTCAGGTTTCGAATACCCTTTACTGTCCAAAACAGCAGGCCAGAGGATGCTGGCAAGCTCCAGAATGAATGGGTGTCTCTCCTAGAAAGGTACTGTCAGCTGGGCCAGGGGACCTCCCCACCTCAGGAGGGATCTCAAGGATGCACCTCCCCTGAATCTGATTATGAGGAATTTATTGTACCTCTGAATGAACAGAAAGAGGAGACTCTGCACTTTGGTGTGAGTTCTACAAGGACCAGTCTGAACAAGTCTCCAAGCCCCCTGACAAAGTCTGCAGAGGGGGAAGCAGCCCCAGCATCACCATCTCTTCCACTTCCCATAAGTAGGGCTGAGGTCCCACCAGCCCCTCCTGCCCTTCCACAGCCCTGCAGCCTCTCTCCAGCAGCAAAGAGAACCAAAGCCTTTCACTGGGATGTTGTTCCTTCTGATAAGGTGAGGATGAAACTGATGGTGGCTGTTAAAGAAAAAAAAATATTTATGTATTGTGTTACATCTATAGTTATAAAAGTACAGCTGTGCCACAAAACAACCTTCTCTGTGTTTGGATGGAACAAAGTGCCTCTGTTCTGGCTTTCTGTTTACCCTGTGTCACTCCTGTATTTTTAGATTCACAAATCTCTCTGGGGATCACGTGACCCATGTAAGAAGAAAATTGATGTATCCAGACTCTGTGACCAGTTCCAGATCCAGGACACAGCAGTGTTTTCGGGCAATGAGCCTTCAGTGAATCAGCACATCATGTTAGACCGAAAAGTTGCACACAACTTCAGTAAGTGTGTTGATAAGAGCTGTGTCCTCCTCTCTGAGCTGGGCTGAACACTGCATACATTTTCTGTTTGTACTTCCTGCCATTCAACAGGCAATGAGGCAAACTTCTGGATCATGTTTTAATTCAATGCCCCTCTACTAATTTATAAAAGAAGACCTCATGGCTGAGTTGCTCCAAATGTGGTCCTTAATGATGTAGAGGTGAAGCCCAAAGCTTCTTCTCTTCTTGTACAAAACATGTGGATGTGCCATTGAACTGTGGTGGTGTTGTCTTAGAGCAGACATGTGAAATCATGTATGTCACCTGTGAAATCAATGTAAGACTGAATTCAGAGGCTTTTCAAATTCTGTGGGTTGCTCAGGTGAAGAAAAGTCAACAGGAGCAGGTTGGGAGCCAGAAGTTTGAGTGTTGTGCTCAGTCTCTCTCCTGCATTGAGGTCAAGAAATTCATGTAGGTGTAGGTGGGTTGGCATAAGAGACCTTTGAGGCAGCTACAAGCCAAGTTTCAGGAATTCTTGGCCTTCCTCTGGCTGAGGGCTCAGGCTGTGAATGACTGTCTTGAACAGGATCCTTCCCTCTCGTATCACAGGATTCTACCAAAGACCTGACCTAGAACAGTCTTTCACAGCTAATGAAGGAATTCAACACGTAGTTCTGCTCTTCCTAATAAAATGATGTAAAGGTCTTTCAATCCTTTTAATGAGAAGTGGTAGATATTAAAGGAGCAAGAGTAATTGTTCTTCAAAGACCACTCTGATTTCTGTTACAGAGATGGCTTTCCAAAAAAGCTCTATAACCTAGAGATGTTTTAAGAAGTGTTACATGTGTAAAGAATTTGGGGCAGTTAATTTTGAAGTTTTAATGATTTTTTCTCTATGAATATTAATAGGAAAGAATGTATTTTGGAGATCATGTAAAGTTTTAATTGGGAACTTTAAATGGGGATAACTTGGAATTATTGCATCCCTTGACTAACAATTTGAAGGGTTAAAAGGAAGAGAGTGATACAGAAGTGCTGTTGCAGATAAAAGGATCTTGTAATAGCACTTTTATCTACTAAATGATTGCAGTTTCTTTGAGGAAATTTCTTTCTTTTGGTTTGCAAATAGCACCATTCCTCCCTTTGATCCTGTTCCTCTTACAACTATTTTTTCAATGGGACATTCTTAATCTTATCCTTAAAGTTCCATCAGTGAGATTTTTGGCCTACACTTATTATAATGGATGTTACTTAGATCAAAAGTTAATTTGATCCTTAGAATTCTGATTAATCTTCCTGCAAGTGCTGCAAACTGCAGTTGTTAAATTAACGAATAAAAGGATGAAGCTCCAAAATTGCCAGTGGGTTAATATTTCTGGAGAATTTGAGTGGGTTTCTGAACACAAGAGAGAAATGAGAGTTCTGAGAGTAGATATATACACTAAATTCGAGTCTAGTGTGTAAGAAAATACAAATAAAAGCTAAGTTATCTTGTGGGTTCTTGTAGACAAAATAAATTTCTGCCGTACAGAGAACATGTATCAGGAAGAAACAAGAAAAACATCCTCAAATTTCCAATGCAAAGTTTTGGGAGACATTATAATGTATATGTTAATCCAAGAATCTGAGATCTAATGGGTGAAAAGCTGATTTAGGAGTCAAAATATCAGCTTCTGTGTCTTGATTGGTGCCTGTTTCTCTGTATGAGACCCACTTTCCCACATAGTATCCTTATTTTGCCTGGGAAAATATTTTGACAAAGTCTGATGACTAGAATTTCTTCAGTGTCTTGATATCAGTTACTGAAAACATTCAAGACAATTTTAAATGCTTTGTAGACAGGTTGTGAAGATTTTAAAATCCACATTTTACTGTGAGTTATTCACTGTTATGGTGATTCCCCACAACTGAAGAGACACACGGTTTAAAAAGCATAGGGAAGCAATAGATATGAGGCATAAAAAGCACAAGAAGGAAAAAAGGAAAGTTCTACCAGGCTTAGCACTAAAGCACAGATCTTATAACAAAATTCAAAGGGTGTAGAGTGTGTCAGAGGAAGAATAAATGGTCTGTACTCCACTGGCCAACACTCTCCAGAACCATTAACAGCTGCCTCGGGCCACAGCAAGTTCCCCTAACCTGAAAAACTCTGTTCCTTTATAGAATTGAATTAAAAAGAAAGTAAATCATACAAATCCTTCCCAGATTCTCCTTCACAATCCCTTTATGCTGCTCAGAGGAGTGTTGGTGTAGCAGAGACTCCAGGGCAAGTCTCGTGCCAGCAAGGGGAAGCATTTAAACGTTTTCCCTTTCTCTGCTGCTGCCCTTTGTTCACTTCCTTGTGATTCCTTTTTTTTGTACCTCCATCCTTCAGTATCAGTGAGGGAGATAGACAGTAATTAAAGAATAACTGGCAAGACAAAGTGGTCTTTTTGGGAGCAACATCCTTACAAATTTTTACTTGCCTAAATGATGACCTTCACCTCTTTGGGGAAGAGACATCTTATTTGCATTTTCCTGTCATAATGAATGTTAGGAGCCAGCCCTGTATCAGCACAGAAATCTTAAACATTACAAAAACTCTTTATCAGATTTTAGGATCTTAGGGAGAAGTGAGCACTTCTCTTTCCTAGTTTACCTTCATTTTGGGAATAAGTTTTCCTACTGGAAATTAAACAAAGTGAGTAAACAAAATCAAAACAAATGGAAAATGTAATTCCTTTAACTTTCAAAATAGTGTGCCAACTTATTGAACTGTTATGTGGAAAAAAATTATTTGAACTGTTGAGGTGAGTACAAGAGAAATACATATGAGCAAGTACTGAGTACTTTCCCAAAACGGTATCTTGATAGTTCTGTCCAAAGCACTGACTATCTTATGAAAGAAATTTGTTTTTCCTTCACTACTGTTCTGTAAATTTAAGGAAAATACAAAAATTGAGTTATTGCTTTGATGATAGCAGCTGCTAAATATTTTGGTTTTTTACTTTCTTTCCTGTGTGTTTGTTATGGGTTTTTTCTTTCTTTCTTTTTTTTTTTTTAAAATCTGATAAGTACAGATGAGATATTTTGGTGATTTTCCTTCCAAGTAATCTAAGAATCCTTTTCCTCCAGATATTTTTCTTAAAAGTTTCCGTATCAAACCAAGTGAGCTGAAAGAAAAACTGTACATCATACATGAAGAGAGTGGGGGACTCACAGATGAGCAGATTACAGCACTAAGGAGGTAATTTTGGGGGTTCAGTTGTTTGTTTATGTTATAAGGTACCCTTTGGAGAAGGCAGAACCTTCTGCAAATAATGTGAAGCTCATGGATGGACTGAGACATTGGATTTATCCTGACTGTGGATATCAGGTTGCACGCAGAAATCAACCCTTGCAACTGAGATTTTTGAATACACAGGACAGGAGTCCAAACAGGATAATCCAGGGCTGGAAAATCCCTCTCTGTGCAAATTGTTCCTGTCAGACTGTCTGAGCCTGAGCAGGAAGTCAAAATTCTACTATTGTAGAATGAAAAAATATTTAAAGTCAAACCCAAGATTACATTTTCAAGACTGTGACCTGTGAGCAGAGTGTTCTGCTCATGTGTCCAGTGGTGGGATATTATTAGAAACTTCAGGACTTAATGTGACACGGAAACCTTTCCATAATTCTCTGAATGATTCTTTATCCTGATGTCTTAAAATCAATAGGAACGCACTCCTTGTCTCTCTAAACTTAATTTTTTTCAGAGCAACGGGATTTTTTTCATTGTGCAAATTCCATTAGAGTTGCATTCATGTACAAAGATATTTATGGAATGCGTTCACATATTCTTGTGCTTCCTTTTTCATGGCTTCCATTGTTCAGTGCTTTAGGCTTTAAACCTCCTAGATAATCTGCTGGGTTTTTTTATGTACATAAGACATCTAAACAATTTTATGGAATATCAGACATTTGATTAAATGAAGATATTTGCTGTCAGTTTTTAAAAATACGTTGTTTGAATTTGCTTAAAAAGTCAGACTTTTTTCAGTGATAAATAGCCTTCCATTTCACAACAGTTAACTTATTTTTAAATGAGAATTCAATTACTTCTTTGTGATAAAGGATGAAAAAAGTACTATTTTGTAATCTGCTTTAGTATAGATTTAATAATTCAAACCCTAGCCATTATTGAATTGAAATGTCAAATTACTGACAACAGTAAAAAAAAATAAACCTTACTTCTTGTCCTGTATTTAACATGCTAAAATATTTGCTTTATTTTTTCTATTTCTGAATATATTACTTTTAATGAAAATGTAGAGCTATCCCCATGAATGTTTAATCACACTTGCTACAAGTTTAGTAGGTTTTTTTGAAGAGAAAGAGAAGATAGACCTGAGTACTTATTTAAGATTCTTTACACTCCTTCTCATATGTTTGCTATAACATCGATTTCATTTTGCTGAAGATATGCTGTGAATTCCCATAGTGAGCACTCAGACAGGCAGGAAGATCTCCAAAGGAGAACTGTGGTGATGTGTTTGTTTTTCCAAGTGGAGTCAATATTTGAAGACATCAATTTTCTAAAAATCTGTGGCCCTGGAGTTCCGACCCTGGAGAATATATTCCGTGGCCTCTTGCAGAAGGAAGGAAGTTGTGGGTCTGTGTTATGTGCTGTCATTGTTTGAGCAAGTGAAAAAACCTGCAAAAACAATGGTAAAGAAGATGACTGTTCTCAGGCACAGGGAAGGATTGCTGAGGTGTCTGTGCAGGGCCAGGAGTTCCACTGATTAAAGAATTAACATGCAACACATAGACCACACTAAATGTAAGAAATTCCAGTGCATGGAATGGAATGATTGTTTTATGTTACAACAATACAGAATGAAGAGGAAGAGGACATTCAACTTTAATTTCTATTTTACAGATACATGCCAACAGCAAAAGATGCAGAAAGGTACCAGTCATTCAGGGGGTCGTGTTCAGAGCTGCACGTGGTTGACCAGTTTATGTTAGAGGTAAGAGGCATTAAAAGGCACCACATGCCATTTCTAGGGCATTCTCTGAGGTAAAACCACTGTTGTTTGGAACTTAAATTTACAATCTCACCCAGAATCAGCATAAGAGGATTATTCTGATAATATTATTCTGATATATATTCAGATTATTCTGATAATATTCTAATAATCAGATTATGGATTCCTTTGCTTCTCCAAGTCACACTCCCTCCCCTTGCTCCAAAGTAGGAGCTGATTTATTCTGAGCTGGGTTTCCAAAATATACAAGCAGAAAATTGTATGTAATTAAACATTCTTGTTCACAAGAAAGGAGTGTCGTTGATTTTAATAATGTCTGGCCCTACCAGCATATTTGAATTTGCATATGCAAATGTGCACATTCAGGTGTGCACCATAGTAAATCCACAGACCTCAAATAAAATTAAGAAACGAGCACAGAAATTAGGAAAACTATGGTGTAGCTGGGTTGCTCAATAAATTACAATGTGTATGTGCATGTTTTGGTATAAACATGAGTTTTGATTCCTTTTCTGTTCAATTCTGTGCAGATGTGTAAAATCCCTCACTTGGGCCAGAGGTTGGATCTCCTGCTCACTGTTCGTGAGCTCCCTGAGAGCATGAGAGATTTGGAGCCTGTGAGTAACAAGAGTCCTTCACAGTGTGTTTGTCATCAGAATCTACCCCTTTGATACTAGAGGGCCAAATTACCTCAGTGCAGATCCTTTTTTTTCTAATATGTGCATTTAACATCATCTTTATTCCACCAAGATGCAAGAAGCAGTAGCTGATGGGCCTGGCAATGGAATAGACTTCCACAAAAGAGGGAGAAAAGAACAGGAAAGGATTTTCAAATTTTTTATTTGATGTTGTTAAACTTTCCTCTTTCTTTGACCAGTGAGAAGTGAATTTCACCACTAAAAATCAACTTCCTTTGTGGGGAGGTTCTTGCACAAGCTGAAAGACATAGAGCAAGTTTATTTGACCAGCATCTCATAGAGAATTTCCTCTTTGCAGAAGACTGAAGGAGAATGTTCCTCCTAAGGGTTACAGGACTGAACTGAACTATCAGGAACCAGAGCTCAAGTCCCTCTCTACCTTTTTTCAGGATGACCTAAGGGTGGGGGGATGCAAATAAACAGTCTCATGACCGGACCTTCCTGTTCCAAGCCGCTGCCTTCCCTGCCAGGTTTTGTCTATGCTTTGGTTCAAAACAAGTATTTTGTCACGATTCTGCTTCTATGAAAATGTTTCAGAGGTTTTGCTCTCCTTCTGCATGGGAATGAAAACAAAATGTGAAAGTTCTGCAAGACCAAGTTGTTATCCTTTGTCTGGCTGTGACTAAAACCACGGTGACAGTGGCCAAAGCTCAGAAGAGGAGCAGATGGAAAGCATAGGGGAGATGCCCAGATTTCTGACCCTGCCTAGTGCACTGCCACACCTTTGCTGTCCCCCAATGAAGCCAAATACTTTAATATTTAGAAGTTATTATATGCACTGTTTGATTTGGCTGATATTTGATGTTCATTGAATGTTCACTGATCAGTTGTCTAAGTATTTTCTTACTTATGCTCACTAATATCTGTTTTAAAATCATAGAATATACACTTAAAATTCTATGGGGCAAGCTGAATACTGGCTTTCAGCCCTCTCTGGCCCTGAGATGTGCTATAAATGTTTTAACAACAGCTTTCAGCTCTCCCATGTGCTTCCACCTTTCCCTGTTTTTAAGTTTGTGTGTTGGTGACTGACGAAGAGGTGTGGTGCTAAAAAAATACAAATTTCCTAGTGGAAAACAAAACCACCTCTTGTGTCCATAGCCTTAGAAGGGAGGTGGCTTCCCTGGGAAAACAGAATTATATTGAGTTTGATTACAGGAAATCATTATTCTTCCTTGTGGGGAAACTGTGCTAAGAATTCTGATAACAGTTTTCAGCTGGTATAAACAGAAGGGAGGGAGGTGGAAGCTGGAGAGCCCCACACTGAGCTCCAGGCTCTGCTTCCCCTGGTACCTGACATTTGGTGCAATCTGGTGCATTCAAACAGCAAAACACTTCTTCTGCAGAGGCATTTTAAGAGATGAGTTGAAGTGGTTTTGGCAGCCAGAGAGGATGTGACCTCCTTTTGGGCAGAGTCACTGTGCCAACACAGCTTTATCTGGGTGGGAGAGTTTTAACTGGTCCTTCCTGAAAACCCTGAGCCTGTTTCCTTGAGGGACTTGAGTAGGAAGATGTCCTTGGTGAGGTGTGACTCGCTTCAGGTGGGGACAGTGAGGCTTTGGCACAGGGGCCCCACGGATTTACCCACATTTCCAGTCTGAACTGAAGGAAGATCTGTGTGTGTTTTTCAGCTGATAAACCAGAAGATCCAAGCCAGTAAGCAGCTGCAATCCAGCCAGAAGTTTGTTGCTGTCTTGGAGTACATTTTAGCCATTGGGAACCATCTAAATGAGAAGGCTGGAAAAGAGGTGGCGAAAGGATTTCGATTGTCATCTTTGACCAAAGTGAGTAAATATTTTCTTACCGTTAAAAATCCTGTTTGACATTATATTCTTGAATTTCTGTGATAAAAAGACACATTTCCCCATTTCAGACAGCAGCACTGGCTGGCTGGGGGGGCTTGGTGGCCTTCAAGTACCTGAAAGGGAGCTACGAGAAAGATGGAGAGAGACTTTTTCCAAGGGCCTGGAGTTGCAGAACAAGGGGGAATGGCTTCAGATGGACAGAGAGGAGGGTTAGATGGGATATTAGGAAGAAATTCTTCCCTGTGAGGGTGGTGAGGCCCTGGGGGGGAGGTTGGTCCCTTCCAACCCAAACCATTCTATGATTCCATGAATTAAAGTGTCTTTTGCAACAAGTGATACATGGCCATTTTAAAGTAAAATTTCAAAAGCAGAATTTAAACAAATTAACATATTGAAAGAGAGTGAAATTTCCTGCAATGTTTTTAAGCCCCCATCATTGCTCTGCTGGATGATTTAAAAAGGGATGAAGGTGGGAGTTGTGATCTTCACTCTTTCCTGACAGAGATTTGCTGTACAAAAAGCATCATCTAGTTCTTAATTCTCTAATTGCCTCTTCACTGACCTACCACTTGTGTGACATTAGCCTGAGTTTTCCATCAGTTTTAAGCAACCTGCTTCCCCCTCTTCTTCAGAATTTGCCATCAGAAAATGCTGCTGCCGAAAATAGGGGGTTTTTTCCCCCTTCCTCCATCCAGCAGTTGTAGAACATAATTTTCTTATCCTAAAAAGTAAGAAACAGATACAAATTTCCTAAGCTGCTTGTGCCTTTAATAGTATTGTAAAATCATGCCTCATCTGTAAACAGAAGAGAGAAGGATTTTTACTTTGTTTTCATAAGATATCTCTCCCATCTGGAGACTTTAATATATGAGTGAATGATTTATAAGTCTAGTGACAATTCTGAAACAAAACTTGCATTCTTTTTTTTTATTATCTTTATATATATAATGCCTGTAATACCACATCTATCATAATGAAAAATGCCTACAAAACCTTTTTCTGCCACAGAGCATCTTCCCAGATTCAATTAAGGAACTTTGCTCTCTTCATGAGCACAGCACACTTCTTCTAAGTGGAAAGGAATAATGACTGTGGTTGCTTGGAGGTCCGAAATCAGTTGCAGTCAATTAGGATACCTTCAGTTTAAAAAGATCTGTGTGAATAAGACACAGAAGAACAAGGAAGGTCAAGGGATATGAAAGTGGAAAGCTGATCTTAATCAAGAATGTGTGTGAAACGGCAGATTGAAAAGGAGAAGTTTAATTTTGTTGTGTTCTATTCTTGTCAAACTCACTTGGGAACTATCAACAGCCCTGCTGTTCTTTTATTTATTTATTTATTTATTTATTTATTTATTTTTTAAGGTGTAACAGCTCAGTCTGTCAACCATTGCTCTGCTTTATTTGCAGTTACCTCTGCTGAGGGGTAAAGAGAGGACGTTCACTTTGCTTCACGCCCTTGTGGAACAGATCCTCTTACATGAGCCTGATCTGGCCACATTTTCTCAGGAGTTGACAGAATTTGAAGCTGTTCCTGATGGTAAGAGGAGGGAGGGGGGAAAAATAATCAACAAATAAAAAATGTAGTCCTTCAACTTCTGTGGAAACTCCCCATCCTCAAGATATGAATGATATTTATTAACATGTCTTTCCCCCTCTCTTCCTTTCCAGCTTCCATGAAGGGCCTCAGTGCTGAAGTTGATGGTATGTAAATGTGGTCTCTACATCCAGAGAAAGGTTTTCAAACATTGTGCAGTCACTTGGAACAGGCTTTCATTGCACTTCTGTAGTTCATAAAGAGAGGTAAAGGTTCAAAACGTTGAGGTGAAGTGTTGCTATGGTGATGCTTAAGCTGTCATGTTACCTAGACAGAATTTAAAAAAAAAAGAAATATTAAAGTGTGTCCAGGTGGTTTAGAAATAAAAAAAAAAAATATACTGCCCATGGTAAATGGTGTTTATCATAAAGTACAAATGTTAAGTGCTACAGATGCTCCATCAAAGTCACAGCTGTAGCAGATTCTCTGGGAGCTGGGAATGTCCCAGGAGAAAACTTCCTGCAGCTCAGTCCTGGACTTCAAGAACTTCTTTGAACCAGACTGGTTTCCTTCTTTAGAAAGGAGTCCAACACCAGTGAAGTCGAGAGGAGGGAAGAGAATAAGGTAGTTCAAATGTCAGATTGGTTTGGGGAGATATTTACAACTCACCATTGAACAGTGCCAGGAGATGCCAGTGAGCTCTTTCCCCCCATTTCCCAGTGTGGGAGCTCCCAGGATAGCAGACCAGTGTTGTGCTCGGTGCCAACTGACAACGTTTCTCACTGCTGCATAAAAGAGAATTTTTGTTCTTTTATCTTTAAAGGAACCCTGAACTTTCTACACAAAAACATAGGTTTGAAGTGTGTTATTTTCATGGCTAATCCCAATGCCCAGAGCTAGGAAAGGCCAGATTTATGACCACTGCATTACCATGCTATCGACCTCTTCATTACTCTGCAGCGATGTGATGTGATCACATACTACTTTTTCCATAATAAAATGCCCCTTTCAGGGTTTCTACTTCAAAATAGAAAGTTAATATTCCTGGATGAACATATTATAGGCCTATATTCTCCTAAATATTTCTTGTGTCCTAAATTAGACCTTTGCAGTCCTTTGGTCACATCTGCATGCTGGTGAAATTCCTCCTTTTCTTTCTCTTTTGTTAGTTTTAAGAAAAGAATTGGAAAACATTATTCAGTGCAGGAGGCTTATTAAACCCAAGACAATCAAGGCAACACCCCAGGAATTACAGTTCTGCAAGGAACTAAAGGTAAAGTTGCTACAACTTTCTTGTGGGCTGGAGGTAAATGATGAGTAACCTGCTAGTTTGTCCGAGACCTGCCCTGACAAGGGAATCAGGAGCATTTGAGGAAAAGTGTTTTTTTATTCCCCTCTGAGAGTATCTCACAGTGTAAGTTGCAGCATGGGAAGGGTTTTCAGGGTTTCTGCAACTCCTGCTTTTGCTTCACCAGATAAATGGGATGAAGTGGATGAGGAACAGGCAGCCCCATAGCACCCCATGACAAGCACTTTGCAATAATAGGAATTTTTGAGCACATATAAATTTGTAATGATTTCTTCTGCCTTCAGATAGAAGGGGAGATAGCCCAGACAATCATAGAATCGTTTAGATTGAAAAAGACCTTTGAGAGCATTGAGCCCACCCATAAACCTATCACTACCAAGGACACCACTAAACCATGTCCCCACCTACACGTCTTTTGAATCCCTGTGATGACTCTACCACTTCCTGGGCAGCCTGTTCCAATGCTTGATAACCCCTTCAATGAAGACATTTTTCCTAGTATCCAATCTAAGTCTACCCTGATACAACTTGAGGCTGTTTTCTCTTGTCCTATCAATGTTACTTGGTTAAAGAGACCATCCAAGAAACACCATCCAAGGCCATACCTAAATTGTGATTATAGGCTGATCTAAGATGACTCTGCTCATGCATCATCCAAGACCATGCCTAATTTTTGATTACAGGTTGATCTGAGTTTATTCTGCCCTTGCTAGTTACAGAACAGGATGGGTTGGAGGACACAAGGGGGAGGAAGCTGAGCAGGCTGTAGGAAGCCCAGCTTTGGCCAGGAGTCAGCAGAGGGGTCGATAGCTCAGGCACAGAGAATTAATAACTCAAGAGCACTGTTGTGCTGGTTGTGAACTGGGCTAATGCCAGTTCAGGGGTTCCCCAGTCTGGTGTGGACACGTCCATCTCTGCTGTCCCAGCTATCTCTGTGCTGAGCTGCACTGGGCAGGGTCAGCATCTGCTCAATCCATGTGTTTCCTTCTCCTTTGGAACACCTTGCCAGGTGCTTCTTCCATGCATGTTCAGCTGTCAAAAATACATAGATTACAAAGGAACCATAATTAAGGAATTTAACTCCAAAACCTAAGTTTCTATTTCTGCTTCCTTAAGAACCAGCAACTGGGAGTGTTTGTTTCACATGCAAAAAGGCCAAATGTGGTGGAAATTAGGACTTTCTGATGCTCATTTAGTTCTACCAGTTTTAATAGATTTAGGTAATGTCATCAAATAATGGAGTTAAAATTCTCTAACCTTGATGTTTCTTTTTTTTTCCATCTTTGATGTCTTAATACTTGCAAGGAAATATGTGTGCTTGGTGTAGGCTTCTCTTTTGTGAAATGTGAAATTTTTGTGACATGAAAATTTTGACTTGAATTATCTTGTTTTCGCTGCTGTTTAATTCCTGCTTTAATATTATGCTCCTACAGCAAATTAAGAAGTTTTATTTTATTACAGGACTTAATTCAGAAATATGAAGGGGATCTATCCCAGCTGTCAAAAAGATGTGATGAAATGAAGAAGCTTTATAGCAACGTACTGGTACATATCATATTAAAATGCAATGAAAATAAATCTACATTTCTTTAAGAAAAAAAAAAAGAGGGGGAAGAAAGAAGTGGAAAGAAGCACAAGAAATTCCCATGTGCTTGATAGTTACACAGTCTATAGAAAGAGAAACAAAACCCTTCATCTAAGAGTGGTCAGAGGCTTTAAGGAAGGGGGTTGCTGAAATCCAGTGCTGAACTCTGAAACCAGAATAATGTCCTGGTTTGGGGACTGGGACATGATTTTAAGTGTGGTGGTGGTTTTTGTGGTGGTTTTTCATCTCCTGTTTTTTTTTTTTTTTGGTCAGAGGGAGGGATTAAAAGCAGAGAAGTTCAATGATAAGCAAATGTTACACAGAAGATGCAGCCAGGAAGGCCTTTGGGGACCTACCTGAACAGACACTGCAGATTAGAGAGATGTTTGACCAAGGAAATTTAATTAGTGATGTTTTACGAAAAGTAATATTGTAAGAATGCACAGGGGTTTCCTTGTGGCTCTTGCAAACTGGAATAACACCTCAGTTTAGGGCAGCAAGCCAGATTAGTCTGCAGCACATAGAGAACTCTGTCCCAAGCCTTCAAAAAAGTTGAAACCCAAGAAGAACATCTGAGACTCTTATTTGCATTTGAAGAGGATTTCATTTTCCATGTAGCTGGAAGTTTCCTCAACCTTTAAGCCAGCTCCTTTTTGCCTTCCTTTCCTTGTTATTCTCTAAATAACTTTTTTGATGCATTTCTCTCCTTTAGAATGAATTTTTTTCCTTCTGAACAAGCAAAGCAGATCCTTTTGCATGTTTATAAAGCATCAACAAATGTAAAGCAAATATAAAATAGGATGGGTGACCAAAGGCCACCTTATCATCCCAACAGCACTAGAAAGGTATAGTCCAGCTCACCTGGGATAACTGATCTGGAATTGTGTTGGAGTAGCCACGGAAATCATGTTGTACATAACCCAAAACTCCACAGGCCTACCTTGATGCTTTTGTATCCTGCTTATGAAATCAATATTGACCTTGGCATGTGACACATCTGTGGGATGAGCAATAAGTTGGGGACAACTGCCTGTGGCATAACTGTGGGCTCTCAGCTCCTCACAGATGGTCATGAGCTCCAGGAAATGCCTCTCTCATTACTGTTGAACTGATGGCACACCATGGGCCAGATGTGCCAGAGATGAAGGACTTGGAGAACCCAGGAGGTGCAGTTAGGAACATACAGGCAAAATTATTAATCAGGTGTCAGTGCTTAATGTGAAAGTTTTTGTGACTGGATTGTATTTGAGTGGTTTCTGGTGCTGTGTTTCTGATTTCCAGGCAGAGGGTTTGCTCCTAAGAGCTGTTAGATGGTGTCCAGGTGGATGCTTTAAGGGAATGCCAGATCTGCCCAAACCTCCCCCTGTATTTCAGCTGCAACTTGAAGTTGTGAAATACAACTTCATTGCTGTTCTGCCTTGGGAGAGCTGATCCCACAATTAGAGGGGAGCTCTCAATTACAGCCAGGATCAGAACTTGGAGTCTCTTTTTGATGAAGCCTTTGGAGTATGTTCTTTGGATTTCATAGAATCACAGATGGTTTGGGTTGGAAGGACCTTAAAAATCATCCAGTTCGAGCCCATGCCATGGACAGGGACACCTTCCACTAGCCCAGGTTGCTCCAAGCCCCTTCCAACCTGGCCTTGGACACTTCCAGGGATGGGGCAGCCACAGCTTCTCTGGGCAACCTGTGCCAGGCCTCCCCACCCTCACAGAGAGGAATTTATTAATTTTTTTGCCAATATCATTCACATCTTTTTAAAAACTTCCTGTCTGTTCACCTTTTTCAGACTAAAGAAGGAACAGGGAAAGGCTCTTTGATAAATTACTTTCTTGCCCAAAAATGTTTGCTTCCTTATGAATAATTTTTTTTTGTTTGCAAAGCAAAATGATAGAAAAGGGAAACTTTTTGGCCTGCCATGAAATATAAATCATATTTAGGATTTCAATTCCCTGGAGATTTCAGAGAGCTCAAAGTTTTCCTCTTCCTCCTCTTCCCCTTCTTCGTCCACCTCTTCTTCCTTTTTATATTAATATTAACAGTAATGAAGCTATTTAACTTTTATCTTGCTTTTTAAAATTTCATTAAGATCCTGGACATGGTTTAGATTCCTTGAATACACTAATATTAAATATTTTTGTCTTTCAAATTTACAGGTAAAGTTCGGGGAGCCACAAGACCTGGACTCCCAAGAACTCTTTGGATGGATATCTTCCTTCATCAGTGAGTTTAGGAAGGCCTGTGCTGAAGTCACACCACAAGGAGAACACAGACCTTAGAGAGAGGTGAGGGAAAGAGGAGTCCAGGAAACAAGATTTATTTGGTTAGTTACTTAGTGATAAAAACCACATAACCAGTATCTGTAAAGCAGACCACCTGATTTTGAGAGATATTCAGTTTATAATGTGTAATTTGTAAGTGGTATTTGTAGAATCCCAGATGACTTAAGAGCCTCTCTCTTAATTTTTCTGATGTACATGTTACAGTACCTTGAGATTCCTGTATATTTAGAAAGGAAACACTTCTGACATTTTGTAACTTCTCTTTTCAGTCTTCTCCTTTGATACTCAGTCTTCTGACTCAGTTTTAACTGTTATTTTCAATGAGTAAGTTTCTGTATGGTCTTCTGATTTCTAAATAATACTTTCCCAAGTTTAATAATGAAATGGGGAGCTGTTACCCACAGAGGAGACTATTTAACTAAAATCATTTTTTTTTTTCTGCTATTAAAGCACTGAAGCCTTAGTATGGAATGGAGAAAGTATCTGGCTGGGTGTTTTGTTTTGTAGTACAATAAAATGGTGCTTTTTATGGCTAATGTCATGTATTGGGATAAAATGCTAGAGAAATCAATCAATATGTGAGATTTGCATTTGCAGGAAGACAAAAATGTCAGAGAAGCAAAATAAAAAGGTGTCACGAAGCATCTAAGTAATGGATATGGGAGGTAATTATCCATGGTTTTCAAAAGAGAAAATACTTCTGTTGCATTTGTTGGCTTTTACATGTTTTTAATTAGAATAATTATCTAGAGCTCAAATAAATGAGAGGAAAAGGAGGCCTCTAAATGCAAAGACAAAATGGATGTTTTTAACACTAAAAGCAGAAAATAGCTTAAAAGGTCATTGAAAAAATTTGGCATTTTCTTCACCAGTTCTGCAAAGAGTGTTTTAGAAAAAGTGTTTTACCTGATTTATTTCAGGTCTGACTGCCCAGGTCTTGCAGTGTTTGGGCTTTGATGGAAATGCTGAACACTCTCCCTGACTTCAGTGCTAAAAGGAGTTGGGGCTAATCCCTCTGAAAGGGTTAGATGCACTTACATCTAAAAATTACATTATCACAGCTCTCTCTCAGCTGGCAGATAACACTGCTCCATATCCAGCATGTCCTTGGCTGCTCCAGGTGGGACCACTGAACGTCCTGGAGTTTAGGAAAAGGGTCAGGAAGGAGCTGGGCACCCACCAGTTGGGTGCTGTGCTGTAGATTTTTTAGTGCTGGTGTCAGACAGGTAAAGGACAATCACCACAAGTGCAGAGGCTCTTGGACACTGGAAAGGGGAGATGGAAGAACCCCAGGATTTTCTTTCTTGTCTTGGCCTCAGTGCTCCAAAGGGCAGCACAGGCAGCAGCTCCCGGGGGGTTACAGCTGTGACTGCCAGCCCAGCCCGCTGGGGAAAGGCAGAAAAGTGTTCTTGCAGCTAATTAGGAAGAAATCCTTCCCTGGGAGGGTGGGGAGGCCCTGGCACAGATTGCCCAGAGAAACTGTGGCTGCCCCATCCCTGGAAGTGTCCAAGGCCAGGTTGGATGGGGCTTGGAGCAACTTGGGCTAGTGGAAGGTGTCCCTGCCCATGGCAGGGGGTGGGACTGGATGAGCTTTAATGTCCTCCCAATCCCATTCCATGATTGCAGCAGCAGCCAAGTAGCCAGTGGGATCCCTCAGCTTTGCACCACCAGTGTTGCTCCTCTCTGTCAGCTCTTCCATGTCTGCACTTGCAAAGGGCACAATTTTGGCTTCTCAGTAGCCTTATCAGGGCTTTTCTCCCAGTTAACCACATGCAGTCATCTTTCTCAGAAGTAAAACAAAAGCAAAATTAGTACCTCTGATACTTACTTTATATAAAAATACTTACAGAAGCAAATAAAGGAATTTAATTTTACAGAAATATTGGCTACATTTGCCTCAGGTCAGCATCAGATCAGTGAGATCTGGTTGACCCTGAAGTCAGTGGCATGTATCTGTGCATCAGGAGCTGCAGCTTACACCCCTCATTTCTGGCTGAAAGGGGAAAATGAAATTCCCTTTTAATTTCTTGCCTCTCTATCCCACCGTGCCCTATGCAGGACATGGACATGCACTGTAAACACTTGCAGGTTTTGATGTGTGTCATTACTGCTCCAAAATCTGAACTATCTTCATTTATATGTGAATCATGTAAGATAATCCTGAATACAAGAGCCATTTCCATGGTATCGAGATCCCTGCATCCCTGAGCAGTGTTCGTGATGGTCATGATAAGCTCCAGGTTTTTTCTACCTTGGCTCCAGAGTCCTGGGAAGTCTCTTTTAACTGAATAGATTTTTTTCTTTTCTTTTTCACGACTCACTTTTTTCCCCCAGTCTTTTTTCTCTATTATTATATCTAACAGCCTGTGCTTGTTTTATAGCTCAGCTGGCATGGCCTCTTCCAATTAAAAATATATCCTACATAGCAGTCGATATCTGTGTCTTTGTGTGAATATCCTGGAGCATTAATTAAAAAAAAATTAATGTCCAAATATCTTCTTCTCAAGAAGTCCTCTCCCCTTCAGAGAGAGAACTTTCCTCTGGAGTGGGATCTTCCTGAGGAGAAATGTTTCAATTTTCCCAAATAAGCTGTTTCTTCAGTGCCTGTGAGTTTCAGAGACCTCCTGATTTATATGTAAAATAAATAGACCCTGTTCTCTACCTTGTTCTTTATTTCTTAAGTGTTATTTAGCATAAGGCTGGTTTTTTCAAGTCTTATCACTTATCACTGTATCACTAAGTTTCAGTAGCATAAAGAATAATAGTTTTTATGCCTCAACATTTATTTTAAATTATTTAGACAAGCTCAAAGTCTCCATATGGATGACATCCTTGGAATCCTTCATAGCAGATGATGATTTTATCCTGCAAACCTGTAGTCATAAAAATCCAAGCATTGGATGAACCTCTTTGTGGAAACTGGCACTATCAGGAGCAACCTGCAAGAACTACAGGTTTATTTGTATATAGTAACATATATTTGTAAATAATATATATTTGTATATAATAATCTGGATCATTTGTTTCCCTACAGAACCCACAGAGCTGACTTTTGGTATATTTTTTAATATGAAAGCTGAATGGTAGTGTTATAAGAAGTTCTGCTCAGTGAAATTCTCTCAATATTGAACTGTGGGAAGTAAGGCTGTGGGTCAAATGCTGCACAGATTTTCCTTTCCTGGCAGCTCAGCTGGGTAAGACCTACTCCCTGGAAAAGAAAGAAACTGAAAAGGAAGTAGAAATCTCTTTTCATGCTTTGTTTCCCTAAAATGCACACTCTTGGTAGGATGAGCAGTATTTCAGCAGGAACAGGAAAGAAAATTTCTGTAGCTCACATTAGACATTGGTGTTGTTCAGCAAAAACATGACTCAGGGAAGAAACCCCCAGAAGAAATCCCTGACTTTATCCACCTGTCCAGAGTCTCAGTGTTTTCTAATCTGCCCCAGGAAATGCTGTGAGAAATGGAGCTCCTACAGGGACAGGTCACTGAAGTGATCTGAGCTCCCAGAGGGGCCTGTGTTACACCTGCACCACCACTCACAAGGGGTTTCCAAAAGATAGGTTGAAATACAAATATCTTTCCATAAAGGCAGAAGCTTCCCAGAGTTTCTTTGAACCAAAAATATAAAGAGCAGAGATTATCCAACACTAGACTCAGTGGAAAAAATTGAACTCCCAGAAAGGGACAATCATATCCTAGGGCAGTGGCTCAACTTTGCCTTCCAGTTTTCCTCTTTTTTTTCCCCTTTCCTATTTGAATTACCAGGCAACAGGCAGAGTGCTCCTGCTAATTTGTATAAATGAACAGTCAAAATAAAAGCTGTGGTCACTTGGAAGGTGTTCTGTGCATAAAAGCCTTGATGTCACTTATGTGTGCTGGTCTTCTAGTTTGAATTCATGCTTTTCAATTCCAAACAGCAATTTTAGGAGAAGGGAAAAAAATGGTGTTAAGACAAAGTGAATAAAAACTTGAGGTCTCTAAAAGGGAGCCTGTTGGACACTCACTGTACAACAACTAAAGCCTCAAAGTGTTCTTAGAAAATGCTCCTGTGCTTAAGAAGTTGCTGCTAATGATGATGCTCAGAAGAACCACAAACAGGTTTCAAGCTGCTCATCTTAGAGAAGAACATATTAAAAGCTTCAAGCCAAGAGGCTGCTTAAAGAGCCCTTGGAGAGATCCTTCCCTGCCTCACACACAGACTTTTGGATTTGGATATTCACAGAGCCAAGATTTGATTCCCTGATTTTAAAGATGTTTTCAAGCTGCCTAAATGCTCAAGTAGTAAGTTTTCTCACCAAACTAAATGTAAATATTCATTTTTTCACTCTCTCTGCTCACTGCCCAAGGAGAATATCCCAAAAGATGAACCGCCTACTTTCTTCCCAGAGTAACAAAGAAAACTCTAACTCTCTTTGAAAACTCTAACCCAGACTTATGCAGGTATGAATATTTTGTGCAAATAATAATTTTATTTAGCACTAACTTGAATATTTCACGTCACAGCATGTTATTGCACCTGACATGAGATGTCTAAGCAGAACAGTGGGTTTGTTTGGGTGCACATTGAAATAATTGCAGGGAATGCTAATGGCTTAAGCCTTTACATTTGCTGCCTATTTACCAAGGGATGAATTTTGCCCATTGAAATACTTTAGTCAAGGGCAGTCAGCAGTAATTTAACAACAAAACCCCATGAAGTAGCTAAATATTGCTTTAAGCTCATTTCACAAGTAAGACACTTGAAACAAAAGGTTTCAGATGTAAATTTGAGGTCTCTGGATGCAATATAAAAATACTGCAGTGTGTTTTGAAGCATCAATAACTGACACTCTTTTACTTGCACAAGGATAAATAACTGGTGATCTGTGCTCTGGTGATGTCACTTGCTCATAAGCATTGACCCAAAAAAACCCCAAAACCCAAAGGTTATTGTTCATAAAGATCAAGTGCTGATGAGCATATTTATACCAAAATTCTTCTTGTAGCTCCTAGAAATTTTCCTGAAAGAGCTCTACAGGATGTGCCCTGAAATGAAGTAATTATAAATAGAAATTTGCTCAACTCTTTTTCAAACCAGGAACTTTTCTCAGTCAGTAAATAATTCCCAGATAATATCCCAAGTTGCTGTCATTAATACTTACATTGAAGTTTGTTGCTTGGAATCCTGCCATTTAAAACAATCTGATCTCTCGCTTTGTTGTCAGGAATTAAGCTGATTAGGAAAATTAAACCCCATCCAAATCCCTTAGATTATGGATTTACTGAACTTGCCCTGTGAAAGGACAACGTGGCTGTGATGACTCTGCTCTCCAAGCCTTGGCTGCAGCTGATGAAGCAGCTCCCCAGTTCTCAGACCAAAAGCCCCAAAAGTCATGCAGAGCCTGGTTTTAGGTGCATAAATCCTCTCTATCCATTTGTCTCTCCCTTTTTGGAAGCAGGAAGGCTGCTCTGACACCCTCCCCAAAGGGCTGGAATACATGCAAAAGTTAACTTTTGCCTTAAAGCTTTTTTATCTGAATCCTTTGAGACTCAGGTGAGTGCTCATTAGCTTTTATCTTGATGAACCATCCTGAGGAAGAACTTGGAGCAGCCATAGAGGAAACTCCGTGCAAAGCAGTCAGTGAAATTTTGTTATCTGCTGAAAGCCAGCCAGTGTTTCCAGCTGAAAATTCCATGGGCTGGGATTGGTTTAATGCTGGGAAGCATGTTAGGAAATGACACGTGGAATGGAAGTCTTGGGGAAGGACACCCTTGTCAAGGGCTTCGAGCTCACAGTGATTATTGAACACAAGCAGCTCTTCAGAAGTTTTGACTGTTTGGATGGCTTTTAAATTTTTCTTTCTCTTTTGCTTAGTATTTCTTCTACACATTTTGATATATTTTTTGGAGTTTAAAGGAGTTTTGGCAGAATCACAGGAAGCAGGAGGCTGGAAGGCACCTCTGGAGATCATTTATTCCAGAGGAGGGTGTCCAAGACCATGTCCAGAGTGGGTTTGAATCTTTTTGCTGATGGAGAAGATGGATATTTCACAATTTCTTGGTGAATTTAACACTTCTGGAAGTTATTACCAAAACAAAGGCTGAATTTGGCCTCAGGAGCCTCATTTCCTTAAAAAATGGGTTAAAAAAAATGACGAGATTGTCACTTGGGAAAGACACAAAGCAGCCAAAGGAGAGAAACAGGGGGGTCTGATGGACTTGGTTCCTTAGCTGTGAAATATATGTATTGTTTTCTTCCCTGCATCTTTTTAAAGTGCTCACTATGACAAAGACATATAACAGATATTTCTTGTCCTTGACATCTTTGCTTGGGCAGAATCAGAAAGGTCTGGTTAAGGATTCCTCAGTGACATGTCCAGGAAATTATTCAAACTTAATGGAAAATTACTTTTAAAAGACTTGATCTTTTTCAATCCCAGAGGTGGCTGCAGTTTATCTATAAGGAGTTCTAGGTTACATATATTTAATTACATAATGTTGGGGTCCTTTGGGGTGAATTTGCTTCCCTTGGGGAATTTTGGGGGGGTTTTGGAGGTCTTCTAACCCAGCTGTGCTCTCCATGCACATGGTCATCTTCATTGGAATTGTCTCTGTCCTTATCCATATATGATATTTCAACAGGAATATTCGGAGGAGCCTGCTATTAACATCTGGGGAATCACTGCTTATATATGGCTGTGCCTTACAAAAAACCCAAACAATAAAAGAAAGAAAAATTAGCATTGTAATCCCCACTGCTTTCCCTGACACATAATTTCTGTGACAAGAGCAGTTTTAAACATTTATAGGGACACACAAACAGAAAGTTGAAATGTGAAATTAGTTAAACTATGTATTAAACACCCAACCAAGGAGAAAAATGGGTTTCTGTCAGGATTCCATTTTAGAGAGATGCAGGAGAAGCTCTACTTGGGCTTGCTGGAGGCAAGTAAACCTTGGAAGAAAGTCTTGCATTACTTTGCTTTGATTAAAAATCATCACAATATTTACCCAGATTCATCAATTCCCATCTGCTACAAAGGTTATGTTGCTCATACTTTTTGTTTATCTCTAAATATGTTGCTAAATTATAGTTGAAAGTTATTACACCAACTAACGAAGTAGGAGATAAATTAAAAAAAAGCGCCAAGAATGTTTTCTTTTAAAATTGTCTATTAAACTTTACTTCCAAACATTTTAGGTAATGGTACAAACAGAAGAGAAAGAGAAATTTGGTCTTGAATTCTCAAACAGGAGGAGACACAGAGACAGTAAAAGACTTGCTATTCCAGCTGCCTGTATAGTTGGTAAATGACACTGAATTATTTAATTTCTCTGACTGAAAGACTCATTTACTCACTTTCTAACCCACATCCAGTAGTGAACTGCAAATATTGAAACTCAATAATTGACACTTGATGTTAAACATTTTACAGGTCTAAGCTGCATAAATTACATGCCTTCCCTAAGTTGGTTCCACGATTTGAAAATGTATGTTGAGATTATAATATTTGCCATCCAAATGACCTATTACCAGAATATTAAGTTGAGAAAATGGCACATTGGTGCAGTTGACACTACTTCACAATCTAATTGTTTCCTTGACACCACATTAGAATGCTGCACCCACAAAATATATTCAACAGTTCAAGCCAAATTGACGACCAACAGATTGTGGGAGCCTTTGCAAACTCTGTCCTGAGCTCACTGTTACCACCTGGTGAAATGGGCTCTGGAGCCCAGAGCACGTAACAAACCACAATCCTTCCCTCCTGCCCCAAGGGAAAGCTTTCCCTGCTAGGCTATTTTTCTGGTTTTCTGACCATATCATCGGATTTCATTCCATTTGGGCAAAAATCACACTTCTCGCCTCATTAAAATGCAATTGAAAAATCAGTTGCATGGATCAGTGCAGTGCTTTGCAAAATTATTTATTTCATAGAATTGCACAAATGTATTGGATTAACTAGAAGGAAAACACAGAAGAAAAGAGGAGTTCTTTCCTAGACACAAACTGAAATACATTAGCAAAACAAGAATTAAATTTTACTTTATAACAAGCTATACAGCTGCAAGTACCTGCTTTAAAGGCACGTGAGTTGATTTTATGGTCTTAACTCACCAAAGCCCTCTCTTTATAGGAGGGTCAAACATGCAAAGTAGAAATATTTCCTGGAAATATTTTGAATAAACATAAACACAAGACATGCTACCCTGTTTGTGGATAACTTAGTGAAAATTAAAGATGAAATTTACTGGCCTGTAGGTGTTTTGCAAACAACTGAATCATATTGAAGATCTTTGAAGGAGCAAAAAGAACCTAGAGGGTTGCATTTTCTCTCATTTTCACAGTGATGTAAATCCAGACTGAGTCGATTTGACTCAGTGTAACAATGTAACTGTGGAATATTTCCAGACATCCATCAAGGAATAACTGCAGGGCAAGCTGCTGGGAGGACTCACAGCATCTATCCAGGAGTGTTTCAGACCCTGACTTGCACTTGGGCCTTAAGTGTGCTCAGCTTTGCAGTGTTGGTCAAATAAAAGGTCTGGCTGCATAAGAAATGCTGAATAAAGACCTCAAATGCCAATGCTGTCAGCATTTCTGAACGGTTTTACCTTTACACATCCAGGCATCCTGCTGACTCATTTTCTTAATCACCTCTAAAATTCGCAGGGAATTTTAACATTCCGTTTCCTCAGAAGGCCATCAAAACACAAATTTATCATAGCAGAGTGTCAGGGAAACTAAAGCAGCCCAAGAAATATAAGTAGACAATTGTTTTTCATTGTTTTCTCTCTTCTGTTGCTGCAGAATGTTTAAAAAATACTTGAAGATGGGATGGATTGAGGAGAGATACATTAAAATAGGCAAACATACAGAAAAAGCTTACTTGAAAATCCAGGGAAGGTTGACTTTAAGATGAAAATAAAGCAAGGAAAAATCTAGGCTTGATTCTGCATGTCTGAATTAAAGACCAAAACCTTCTGTTCATTGCAGTCATTCCACATGCCCATGAAGATTTTATTATATTCCTATAGGATCTCTTTACATTTTATGCTTATATAAATGAAGTGAAATTTACTTTATAAAATATTTAGGGAATCTTCTTAAGAGCCTCTAAGCTCATTAGGCAGGTGAATTTGTCTTGGATTTGGCCAACAAACTGTTTAACCAGGGGAGAGCCACAGGCCCAGCTGCCTGGAAGAGGAGCTGGTCTGTACGGGAGCCAAGAGCCAGATGGAGACGACAGCCAGCTCAGGAGTTGCAATATCCACCCTGAAAGGATGTCAGAAGATGGGAAAAGCTCTGACCACTGAGCTGATAAACACAGGTTTGAACTGCCATCAGTATTCTGGCTTTGAATCCACCCCCTGTGCCCCCTCGTCCCTCATTAGGGTGAGCTCAGCACAACACGGAGCTGGGGGTTAAATCCTGGGAGGAGCTGGGGGGTGCTCAGCCTGCTCCCTGCAAAAGCCTCTCCACACTCAGCCAACGGAGAGCTCGGCCTGACAGAAGGGAAATATAATTAGGATAAAGAATAAAGAGAAGCAGAGGAAGGAGGGCTCCTGTTACCGAGGGGTTATAGAATTCATGAGGCCTCCAGACACCAGCGAGGAGCTCAAAAGCAGCAGAGGAAGTGTGAGGCAGATTATTTCTCCCTTTTGTAAGGCAAATGACTAATTATACAAAGCAAGATTTTTTTTTTTCAAAAGAGATTTGAAAGGTATCATGCAATATTGATACAGAAATTGTAGTTGATGCAGGTTTACAAGGCAAGTGGTAAAAGAAAATGTAAATGCAAACATCGTGTTTTTTCCTTATTCTCCCTGTGGCTCTTCCTTTTGTCAGAAACCTGCCTCGGTGCAGAAAGTTCTCTGTGAAACAGCAAAATTCTTCTAACTGGAGACAGCTTTAGACTTCCCCTTCTGTGTCCATTATGGAGAAGAAGCTGTGACCTTAATCCATCTGAATTTCCATTGTTGAGTATTGTTGCTATTAATTTGTTTTTCTTTCAAAGGAAGAAGAAAAAATAATCCCTGTTAGAGGGAGCTGAATCAATACTAAGAAATTCTTTGTCAGATAAAATAAGACCAATCATTAACCTTGTTGCTTATGAATGTAATGCAAACTCCTCTTTTCAGCTCACCTTGCCCACAGCATCCCCAGCAAACTTCCCTCATTTTGCTCAGCAGTTAAATCCCAGCTCAACCACCCAAACAAACACTGTTATTAATAACCTTGGAGCTCTCTTCCTGCTGGGAGGGTGGGAAAAAAGGAGGAGATGTTTCATGGTATGGTTCGGGTATTTTGGGGATAGGAACTCTTCAGTTTGTTTACTTAGGCCTGGATTTGAGGCTGGATTATGGATATTATTTATAGATCCAGCAGCACATGAAGATAGTTCATGGCCATTCCAGCAGAATATCTATAGAGACACGTGATGTTATTGTCCACAACAAAAAGAAATTAGAACCAAGTTGTCTGGAATTACTGTAAAGTTTTAATCTCTGACAAATGGTTGATCTCTCAAAATTATCAGCATTTTCCAATTCCAATTGAAAGTTATGTGCATGTTATAAATAAATTTGCTTTTACTTGTGCAGAGTTAAGAGGTTACTCAGTAGCTTGAGGTGCAGAGGAGTTTTTAAGTACAGGATGTTGAAATAGTGTGGAAGTATTTGTACATTTGTATTTATTCACAAAATATTGTGGCACAAGAGGTTTCACTGTTTTCACACAGCTTTGTTTTGTAGGAGTCCTTCAAACAGGTGTTCAATCTTTTAATCTGGAGATCCAATTTCTACAAAAGGCACAAAGTTGTACTGCAAGTATTTGCTTAATTTCTTGTTTCCTTTCCTTGCAGTAAGTACAATTTCTCAACTGGACTCTTCTATTCATCTTTATTGGTGTCACTGAGTAAGAGGATATTGATGCATTCCTAGAAAACAGTAACATTTCTTTTTGCCTCTTGCCTGATGAATGGGATTCCTGAGTCTAACCTTCTGAATTTTGGAGACTAACGCATTTGATGCTTGTTAAGAGGAATTTTGCCTGCTTTATGGCTTCTTAAAGGCTTTGCTGAGTTCTGCAGACTTAATGCTTCACTCTCAGTTTTCCACATCAACTGAAAAACAGTTCCAGCTCATTTACCTGCAGAAAGACTTGGTGTTCAGTAGAGAGGGGATTTTGGTGCTTTTTATTGCTACTGTTAGTCTCCTGTTGCTTCTTTAATTTGTTTTGTCTGTTAGTGCCCAGATTTATGGCCAGTTAGTGCACAGAGCTGAGGTGCTGAGTCTATATCCTGAGCCTCTTCCTCGACAGAATGGGAGGCAGCAAGATGCTGGATTTCTAAAAAGTCACTTGCTTGGTTTCTTACAAACTATTGGCCCTTTGTTGATGTTTTGGATGGAACCTGTTTGACCAGTTCGGCTTCTGGGAGCACTTGGTCACTTCTGCCAGTCCCTGAAGTGGGTTGAGGTTTCACCATGAGACTGTTTCAAGTGGGACCAGGTGATGTGCAGGAAAGATCCTCTCTGGAAGACATCAAGCAGCACCAAACCAGTCATGGTTTTAATAATCTTGAAATATATGGGAGTACTAAGCTAAGGTTCCCACTCCAATCCTTCCAGCACATATCAAAAAAATAAATTAATAGTAGACAGAGGTTTAATCAAATCACTACCAGAAGCTGCCATGTGGCAGCACCATGAGGTGGTACCTGGCCATGTTAATACTCAAAAAGCAGACAGTAAAGTCCTGTTGGTGATGTCAATGTGTGTGAAGGGTTTTAGGAAAGCTGCTTCCCTCCTGGCTGTGACGGGGAACCAGCAGCAGCGTGCATGGGGTGGGGGTGTCACACCAAAATTCAACCTGTAAATCCTTGTACAAGAAGTCTGTGTCCTGTCCAGCCCCAGGTTTAGGGGCTGCCTTTCAAGCAGGTTGCAGTGCTTTCCCCCTCCTCCTTCTGAAAATAGGGGACGTTGCAATGCTCTGGTGCTTTTCCTTCCGCTTTGTAGCTGCTTAAAAAGTTACCTGGGAGGACTGGAGTGTGTGTATGAGTAGGGGGCAATTCCAAGGGGAGGGTCGCTAGTAAGGAAGCGTCCTATGTGCCCGGCTAGGTGAAAGCTGGGCAGGTTTGTTATGACACAACTACTGGAGGGGGGGGTGGGGGGTGGAATTTGTGGCAGAGAGAGCGGGGGAAGAGAGAGAGAGAGAAGTGGAGTCTGCAGCACCCTGTCAGTGCTATCAGAGACAGGATCTGGCAGCTTTGAGTTGAGCTACCACCTCTCCGCTCCACCACTCCGAGCATCCTGGATCTCCAGCTAGAAGGGGAGAGGGAGCCTAGCAGCGGCGATCATGGCAACGTCAAATGGCTTTATTTCTTCGCGACCTCTCGTTTCTCTCTCTCATCCATAATTCACCTGAGGGCTTTTGTTTTCCCCACTCCCCCTTCTCACTCTCTTTTTTTGATGCGGGAAGGGGGCCCCGGCCAGCGTGTATTTTGTCCGGCAGCTTTTCGAGGCGCGTTCTAAAGAGCTCGCGAAAGGACCCGGGAAGAGAAAAAAAGAAGGAAAAAAAAAAAAATAAAAAAAAGAACGGCACAAAGTGGTGGCGGGGGGAGGAGGAGGAGAAGAGCGGGAGAGGAGAGAAGAGACGGAGAGGAGAAGGCGGCGGAGAGAAGACTTTGAGCGCGGCGGGCGCGGAGCGGGCGCGGGTGCGGTGCCGGGCGCGGTGGCCGGAGCGGGGCGCGGAGCGGCGGCGCGGGCGGCCGCGGGTGCGGACCATGGGCTGGCGGCTGCTGCCCGCCGTCCTGCTCGCCCTGGCGCTGGGCGGCCCCGCCGCGTGGGCGCAGAACGACACGGAGCCCATCGTGCTGGAGGGCAAGTGCCTGGTGGTCTGCGACTCCAACCCGGCCCCCGACGCCAAGGGCTCGTCCTCGTCCCCGCTGGGCATCTCCGTGCGCGCCGCCAACTCCAAGGTCGCCTTCTCGGCCGTGCGGAGCACCAACCACGAGCCCTCCGAGATGAGCAACAAGACGCGCATCATCTACTTCGACCAGGTGAGCGGCGGCGCCCCGGGGCATCCCCGCGGGGCCGGTGCCTCCCCCGCGAACCTCAACAGGTGCCGCCGCTTCCCTAAATTCCCGCACAAAGTTGGGGTGCGGGGGCGGCTGCTGCGGGCACCCCCGGAGCGAAGGGGCCGGGCAGGGGGGAGCTGGAGGGGCTGCAGCAGTGCCGCGGTTGCCCCCCGGGGATGGGGAGGATGCAGGGGAGGGCGGTACCGGCCCCTCCGCAGCCCCCCAACCCTGGCGGATGGAGCCCAGCAAGTTCCCGGGGTGACGCGGGGACCGAGCACCGGGAGATGCCGCGGCCGCAGCGCTCGGGGGGCACCGGTGGGGGGACACGGCCCCGGGGGGCTTGGGGACAGGGGGTCCTCAGGTGTGAGCAGCCTGTGTAGGTTTTAGACGGTTTGTTTACCCTTCGAGCGGGGAAAGAAGAAGGAATTTCAAGGGAAAATCCTTAAACTTTCCCACAACACTCCCAGGTTCACGGCGCAGCCCCGTGCAGCTCAGCACTAGTATTAACGTGCAGGTGCCAGCACACGTTTCAACACCGGCTCCTGTCCTGGGGCAGGTCCAAAGTAATCGAGACTGATGGTTATTCTTCTTCCTACACCCTGTTGTAATGAACAGTAAATTGTCGTGACAACTGGGGCCGGATATGTCACACAGCCCAATGCTGGGAGTGTGAAATGATCATAACTCCATGGACATTCCTAGTGGCTTTCTAGGGCTGTGCCTGGCATAAAGGAGCCCGAAAATAGCAATTAAAAATAAAGCATAACTAAGCAGAAAGGAAGCACAATCTAGTCATTAGAGAAGATGGGCAGCATATGGATGATGCACTCATTTAATATGTTCCCCTCTGTTACTTGTCTCTGATCAAACTCAAATTATTGTTAGTGCTTACAGAAACAACTGAAGCAGCAAAGGCTCACAGCCAGTTTTTCTGGGATGTGCCAGGTTTTTCAGCAACTCTGGCTGTAAACTGGGGAATGAACTATATCATTCATGTGTGTCCTTCCTCACAGCTTGGCACTTTGAGGAAGACAGTGTTGGCTTGACCATTGCTTTTTAAAACCATTTGCCACTCCCAGAATTAGTGGTTTTGATGTTATTTTTGGGGAATGATGAACAAAATGCTTTTACTTAATCCCCTCTAAACATGTAAAGAAGAAAGGACTTGACAGTATGACACAGTAGCAAAGTAGGAAACGGATTTCCACCCCAGTTTGTTTGTAGTAAAGTTGTACTATTAATACAACTAAATATCCATAGTATGAGCTATTCCAACTTAATTGAGAGAACATGAATAAACCAGCTTAGATGTAGATTAAAAATTTTCCATGGGTGAATGGTTTCTAAAGTTATAATCTGTGTTTTTATTTAGTACTCAATACCGGTACTAATTCCCATGCTCTATTTTTCTGTTTGTAGATCCTAGTAAATGTGGGCAATTTTTTCACGTTGGAGTCTGTCTTTGTAGCACCAAGAAAAGGAATTTACAGTTTCAATTTCCACGTAATTAAAGTCTATCAGAGTCAAACAATTCAGGTACGTCGATCAAGTGTGATTGTAAAATCTTTTCCCTAAATTGTTTGTTTGGAATGGGATCTTGACTGAACACAGGAGTATTCAACACTCTTTCAAGGAAAAAATGCTTAGTTTACAGCAACCTGTGGTATTGACTTCCCAGCAGCTGAGTGAATTAATTCAAACTGAATAGCTGAGACAATGCAGGATCCTCACCTCAGGTAAATTGCCACAGCTTCACTTCTATCTCATAAAACTGGGGTGATACAAAGAATTCAATGAATGAATGATCCAATAGTAAGAGCGCTCTGAATTTCACTTAATTGCCTAAATACTATTAAAGAGTCATATTTTCCAACAGGTTAAACTGTCTGGAACACAGAAATTCTGGGGATCCACACCAGATTTGACTATTTTTGTAACATTTTGACGTGGCTGACAGCTCCTGATGCCAGGTAGCTGGTTATCCCCTTAGTCTGCTGTGGGCCAAGGTTAGTCAACGTGGTCTACTTGTTCTGTAACCACACCAAAATGCTGTATCTCTACAGGGATGTCTTCTAAGGAACCTTTATAGCACTTCAAACTTTTTTTTTTCATCATATAATGTATAAAAGATGTGTCATATATTAGAGAAAAAGGAGTAATTTTACACTTTCTTCTGTAGCTTAATAGCAGCTGAACTGCCTAATTAAATATAAATATGTACTAGCTTAGAGGAAAAGCCTATAAGTTCCTGAACATCCCTTTGCTGAGCCAAAAGTAAATTCCTTGCAGTGCATTCCTTAATCTTCGTGCCAGGTCCCTCATTTTCTGTGACATACATCCTGGCTTTCTAGATCTGGAATGACATCTGTGGCTTCCTTTGTTTCTACCCATGAGACCACCAGATTCAGAGAAGTATCCGATGCTTTTCCCTGCTCTGTCTTGCTCCTGGATGTGGTTTTCAGTGTGCAAGGCTGAGGTGAAACGGATTTCTGCAGGAGGACTGCAGATTTCTGCAGGTCAGACTCTGCTTTGTGGCAGCTCTGGCTCCTGGGAAAAGTGTAAATGGTGGAGATGGCAGAGAGCTGGCGCAGGACAGAGTCACATCCCCGGTGAAATTTGCCTTCAGTTTACAGTGGGAAATACTAATTCTGTTCAGGGCAATGGCAAAAGCCTTAAATGAAATATTGACCTCATGAAAATCTCTATAATGGGCTTATAAGCTGTTTAATGTCCTCGAACTTAGTTCTTTTCACTCAAATGCTGAAGATTGAAATGGCCTTGAATAACTGTATGCCAGCCACTTCATTGGAGTTAAAATGCATATTGCCAAGGAAGATGCCAAGGCTTGGTTTCTGGAAGTCCAGCACAGGCTGGTGTTTCACACATCAGGGACTCAAACCTGTGAGTTTGGGGCTGGTGACAGGGAATGTTACAACCTGTGACATGGCCTGAAATATTTAATACATTGAGAGTTTCTAAAGTAATGGAAGTTGTGGCACAGTGAACGTGGGACCATAGGGTGCAAACTTGTGATGTGTCTTCTGCTGTGATTAAAATTGTTGTAAGACACTCTGCAGGGGAACCCAACCTAGAGAGATGGTACAGAAGGAGTGGGATAAATCAAACCCAGGCAATGAGAACCAAACACTTGATGCCCTTTTTCTGCATGTTTGATACCTAGGAAGGAGAGCCAGAAACCACTGCAGTGGAACAAACTGGCTTGAGTCTCATGCAGACTTTAAACACCACTAAATCACCTCAAGGCTTCCTACACAAGTGATATCACTGTGCTCCTGGAACATCTGTTAGTGCCATTAAATATCATTAAACTGCAGTTTGTTCCCCGGGGACATCTGATTAAGTGGATTTCCCAGATAGGTGAATCCCAAATAAGGGCCAGATTCTGCTGCCCTGACTTCTGCTGAGCAGTGATTTATTCTGTGGTGACTCCCATTAAAATTAATGGGAGCATATGCAAGGCCAGCACACTCCACATGAAAGAGCATTTCACAATTCACCCCTGTGTGACTGCATTAGAGCTGTTTAAAAAGAAAAAGGAGAGCTAACAGTTTGCCATGGGGGAAATGAAAAATGCCTGGATCTGTCCATTCCCTCAGCCCTGCCCATCTCTGTGTACAGAGTGTCTGTGATGCTGCTTTCAGAGCAGAGGCTGTGCTGACTTTCAGGGGGGTTTTACAGAAAATTGGAGCCAGTACCATGGTTTATAAAGCTAAAGATTGGTTCCAGACTTTAAAACTAAGCTGACATCAGTGATGGGAGGGACAGAGATTTTGCTGCCAGTGAAGCGTGAGCTCCCAGCCCACTGTGGTGCCTCTGACACCTCATTAGGTGACTGTATCACCTCTCTGGGGGCCCAAGTTTCTTGAAAATGTCCTTTTTTTCTGCTCCTGAGTATAAATAACCCTAAATAATGCCTAACATAAGTAAAGTGATGAAAACTGAGATGATACCTCCCTCAGCTGCAAGTCCAGCCCACGGAACACCAATGCGCTCGTACACACTGATTAAATGTAATTATTAGTTTAAAACAACCCCAAAATCAGTGAAGATTTGGACCTTAGCAGGGCTCTTATTCTGTAGTTAATATTCAAGGGTCGTTCTTCTTGTTTTGTTGTTAATTGGAGCTTTTCAGTGGTTTTTCTCTTGCAGGTTAATTTGATGCTGAATGGAAAGCCAGTCATTTCTGCTTTTGCTGGGGACAAGGATGTCACACGTGAAGCTGCCACTAATGGAGTCCTGCTCTATCTGGACAAGGAGGATAAGGTTTACCTGAAACTGGAGAAAGGTAATCTGGTCGGTGGATGGCAGTATTCTACGTTTTCTGGCTTTCTGGTCTTTCCCCTGTAAAGTCAATTTTCCTGTGACATTCATCCAGGTGTGGACTCATCATTGCCTCTGTTACACGAAGATCATTTTATCATCATGGGATTGATGTTTCTTTGTTGGTTTTTCATGGGTGAATATGGATTCTCCCTATGGATTTTGGCCCCATCTGAACTACTCAGAAGCTTCACAGAATTTTGTTTAAATACAATATATATGTTTAAATGCAATATATTTGGACTGAGACTAAAGCAGACAATAAATATTTATGCTTAACATTACAGTCTAAAGCTGCCTGCAAGATTTATTCCAATCACATTTTCTGGACTTACTGGCTTCATGAGAGAAGTGGATTTTCTTTAATTATGAAAAAACTGGCAACCAGGTCTTTAATTTAGGAGAGTTTGAGTTCAGACTTCAATCAAGAGTTAGTGTGTTGCTGCCAAAGAACTGTATATTGATATATTGGTCATACATGTTTTTGTCACTGGGACTTTACTGCCATGATCTATTCCATTGTCTTGAGAGAGGTAATTATTATTGATAAGTGGTTGACTTTAATTCTCCTCTGAGTGTTGTGTGTTGGATGGTTCACCCAGATATTTAAGCTCTGTCACTGCTCACATCAAGTGTAGCCCACATAAACTAAAGGGTCGTGGATGTATTTTAGTCGGATATGAAAGATATTCCTCTTTTCCACCTGCTGATTTCTAAAAAGAATAGCAGATTATAACCATTAAGACAAAACTTACCACGGTTAAAGGTGATCATTCAGGCACAGCTTTGCAAAACAGCTTTGCCCTGCAGGAAGTCTCACACTTGTTCTTCCATTTTAATTAACATGAATGATAAAAACTGCTTTATTAAAATCCTAAGGGATTCCTTCCTTAGCCACAACCACTTTGTTAGCTGGAGATGAGATCCCCCTTGTTTGTATTTATGTGTATTTTTCAAACTTTCTGTTGTGTTAAAGGTATTATCTGATTTTGCCTTAACTCCACAACTGTACATATAATTTTAGATCATATATTTAACAAATGTTAATTAAATCCAAATAGCTGGTACCTAACTTGGTACAAAAGCTTTTCAGCTTTTTGTACAGGTCACGTGAATTCATAAAGTTATTTATTATATCATTGTTACATAATAAAGATTAATGTATGTTAGCTTAATTTTTGACCTTTGGATTTTGGAAGTTGCTTCATGATATTTTTTTATTGGATATAATTATTATATGCAAAATGTAAGCTTTTGGGATTCACAGAAACTACCCCAGGAGGCAGGAAAACTGCCATAAGTTAGTCTGGCAGAATCCTAGAGGTAAACAGAAGGATCTAAAAATAACCTATGCATTTTATTTAAAAAACAAAAAGATTTAGGCAGAAATCCTGGCCTCACTGAAGTTACTGTTAAGAATCACATTGATTCCAAAGGGTTTTGGATGAAACCTGTTGCTTTTAGGTTTTTACCATCAGCGTGAAACTCCAGTGCCATCAAAATGAATATTAAATAAAATGATTTTCACTGGAGCTGCTAATGAAACCTTCATCCCTCATGCCCAAAACTGATGGATCTTTGTGCCTTGCATATCATGAAGGATATGTTTCTAAATTAAAAAAATACTGTGTACTTGAAAATGTTTCTGGATGGAAGGACCTGCAGCAACTGGGACCTTCCTTAAGAGCCAGTTTAGGCTGGAATTTGCTACTTTAGATGATCTGGTTCCAATTTGTTCACTTGTTAGTCAAGTGCAGTGCCATGTTGCTCTAACTGCTGTAAATGGATATTTCATTGATTTAAAGTCAGTTGGTTGGTTGATGCTCCTGATTAAAACACCAGGGAATCAGTGCCCAACACTGTGCCCAAATTCCTTATTGTTCAACACCCAACATACAGGATTTTTTGGGCCATTTCAGGAGGGTAGGTGAGACAAGTCAGAGGAGGAGGTGATTTTTCAGACACAATATTGAGCACTGCAGTTTGGGAGGAAGTGGAAGGACACACGGCAATGAATGATGATGAATTATTTAAATGGCTGAAAAATATAAAAATTATTATGACCAATCAAAAAGTGTTACTGCTGTACCCCCAAAATGTGTGTGTGTATATATATATATACATATATATGTATATCTGAACCCCCCTGGGATTGCAGCACATAGTATGCATGATGTTATAAAGAGGTTATTTGTCACAAGGGTTTATTTCAGAAGGGAACATCAATATTTTGTATAAGGTTGGTAAAATCCGAAATCTCACCCATTGAAATATATGTAATGTAAAAGACATGTTGCTACACAGACAGAAGAAAAGTGACATTAAAGGTGTCAGTATACTTTCAGAATGATCAAATGTATCTAACTTCTTTAATTTCTAAACATATCATCTTTAAAAGCTGCCTTCAGCATTCAGCAATAATCCTGAACTACTTTAATATAGTGGTGATTTCCCCTTGGCAAAACATTTGTGGTTGCTTCAGTCCTCAACAGTTACTTAAACTTCAGCTAGAGAGGTTGGGAAGTTATTCAATTAGGGAGTTACATTTTGATGGAAATACCCTAAATTTTTGCCATCAGCTTCTAGAATCATTATTTTGCCAGTTAAAGGAGAAATTTCACTGGAGTCCCTGGAAAGCAGCTCCTGTCATTGTCACACAGTGCTGAGCACTCAGAGGTGGCCCTGGGGACGGGCAGGGCTCTCAGCTCACATTGAAGTGTTTAAATAGGAACAAACTATGGGGTTTAGACCACAACCTGAGCTACTTTGCAGATCTTGCACTCCTTTTTATTGTGTTGCCCCAGAGTTATGTCAGTAGGAGTCACCCCCAGAAGAGAGGGATGAGCTGGGTCTGGAAAATCCCATTTCTCTTCTCTCTCCTCATTCCTTTTTTTTCCTTCTGCCTTCCCACGTTACTTTTCCAGCAGTTTTCCTGTTCAGCAGCAACAGCTCCGGAGACACTTCACATTTCAAAAGGTATTTAAGATTAGAGGTTTGATTTGTTTTTAAAGAACTTAAACCTGCATTGAGCTGCACTGTAAAGGTTAGAGCTGGTTTTCTGATCCTGTTCTATTCCATGATCCAGTCCTCTTGGTTCTGGAGAGGGCAGAAATATTCCTCCCTCTGTATGTATCCCTGCTGCAGAATGTGCTGAGGATCTACACCCACAGCCTTGATCATAAATCCACCTTGCAGTGAACTTTGTTGCTTCTGAAGGTTGATTGTGCAAGAAAACCTTTTAGCCACATGGGGTAAGGGCAAAAGAAAGAACTTACTTTCTGAAAAGAACAGATATATTGTTATTATCTGTGATCTCTCTATTTTTTGATCTGTTTTATTCATATTTTATCCCTATTTTATTGTAAAATTAAGGGAAAAAACCCTCTCTATTTTCCTTTCTTTCACTCCTGAGTGATGTAAATGTTGTTGGTAGAGCCAGGTCTGCCTGTTCCCCTGGGTTCACCCAGTGTAGAAACCTGCTCTGTTCTGTGGATTCCTGTGTGCTATGAAGAGTTTAGGCTGCACATGCCAAATGCCTGCAGAGCCAAAAAAGATACTGTTCAAAAGAGCCTGGGAGCAGCAGTGTTTTTGGAAAAGGTACTGAGGTAGCTTTGAAATTTTCACAAGCTCTTTTGTCTCTACATAAAAAGGAAAAAACTAACTTTGAAGCATAGAGAAAGGAAAAAACTCCTTTTTTATTTTTTTTTAAATGCAATATTTTGTATTTATTTTGTGTTACACCATTTTCTAGTAGTACCTGAACATTTTCTCAGTGTTAATTAAATTATTTTGGCCAGGTCATGGCAGAGTAAGTATTGAAACCTCAGTGTTACTACTGAGAAAATGGAGACAGTGTTTGGGTGTCAACACATCCAGTACCAGTGACTGGCTCTGTTCAGTTTGCTGGATCAAACCTTTTTCTGATATGAGGCATTTTTAAAAAACAAATTATAGTTTTGGAGTAAATGGCATTCTGGTGTATTTCCCCTTTGATATTATATCTAAATAATATTCCTAGAAAGTTGAATGCAGTGAAACAGTATCTTTACAAACAGGTTTTAGAGAGGGAAATGCAAGAAGCTGTGTGTCATAACCACAACAAGGAAGCCAAACCATTAACATGAAATATGGGCTGAAGAAGAGAAACACATAAATGTTCTGCTCCTTTTAGGAGAGGTTCTGAGTTTTACCTTAACAATTCATTGCCCTTCATATTGTAAGAGCTCTTTATAGTATTCAAACTCTTTGTCTTCTAAAGACAACATTAACCAGCTGACTCAGTGTAAATAAGTGAAGGTTCCCAGTGAATTTACTGGCTGACACATGCCACAACAACATATTTTTTGTGCTCTTGCTGTCCAGACAGAAAAGGCTCCTTTGAGAAAAGAAATTGTCTTAGACACTGAGCTAAACTTATTTATCTGTTGCTGCTTAGGAATGGGGAGGGGAAAAAAAAAAAACCCCTTTCCTACCCTAAAGCACTAAGGAGAATGCATACAAAGAATAATGATAAAATCAGTCACTGTTATATAACTGATGATGAGAATAATGGGGAAGTGGCTCGAATAGTGTGTTTAGTGAGAGCTGTGATCTGAGGCATTTGATGGAAGTGATCACTATTTTAATCTTCACAGGTTGGGGGAAGGGAAGAGCCAGTTGCATCATTTTTAACAGGCTCTTTTCCTTTTTTCATTCTCCTCCTCCCCCCCCACCATTTCCCTTCTGGCTCGTGGTTCTGCTTGGCTGCAAAGGAAAAAAGCAACCGGCAACGACCTAAGAAAAGTTCATTTCTGAAGAGGGATGAGAGGTTGTTTGGGGTTTTTTTGCTGGTATCTGATGTGGGGGGAAAACCCAAAGAGGAGAGGGGGGTAAAACAACAAAATAAACCTAAATACGTTCCTGACCCAGCATCCAGTTCAGTGAAATACTTAAATATGTTCTGCTTATACAGGTAAGACTCTTCTACAGTGCATGACCCCGACCCATCCCATTACAGCCACCACTTGTCATCTGATGGCTTTTGGTCCTGCTGGAGGAAACTGGACGTAGAAGGGTAGTACAGAGCACTGGAAATGATCAAATAAAACAGATTTATCCGTGTGTGTGTGCCTGGGTTTACTCCTGCACAGCAGGTCCCTCCCCCCGGGGGCATTTCAGTGTCAAGGGCGAATGTGCGGCTGAACTGTGACACACCTGGAAACCAGCTGGGAGTGTGGATATATTGGAATCACTGATGACAAAAGGAAAATGCTGCATCCTAATCCCTGAGTGAGGAGTTTTAGTGGTGCTGTATAATCCTAAAGCTGGAAGGAGGGAGATCTCCATGGCACTGGGCACAGTGACCAGAGACAAGCCCTGCCCAGGTGGAGGGTCTGTATTGACCCCAGTGGAGCTGTAGGAGCCTGAGCAGTGCTGTGGCAGCCAGACAGGCTGCTGGCTGTCCTGGACTTCCACTCAATTTAAAAATCAGTGTTTTGAGGTTTATGTTATCCCTTTCTTTGTAAAGCAAGGTCTATTTGCAGTGAGCATGTGGGATTCTCAAACAAAGGCCGTCTTTAACACTGACTGAAAATAAATTTAAAAAGAAGTCTGCAGCAAGGCTACATTTCTCTGAAGTTGAAACCATGCAATTAAGTAGCAAAATGAATTAAAATAGTCTGTGCTCTACTACACAACTAAATCTAAAGGAGCAAAATTGATCCTGGTCTCTCTCCCATGTACCTACAAACCAGCTTGGAAGCTCAATACAACAGAGAAAGAGCTCATTATTCCACCTTTTCCCGCTGCCCAGGAGTAGAAACAGCTGCAGGGCAGCATTTTCATGAGAGGCAAGTTAGTGCCAATGTTGGAGCATCTTCCTAGGACAACAGGGCTCAGTGCAATTCCTCCAGAGCCTCCCGACCATCTGAGCAGCTTTCACAAGGCCCCCACCTACTGCAGGTTGGAAAATTTTACTCAAAGCCATTCTCAACCAGGCCCTGTTTTGGGTGATGGTCAATAGAAACCTCCTCACCTCACACATTTTGAGTGACACTTTAAACAGTAAATAAACCAGTAACTGTTTGAGCACTGCAGTTGTGCAACTTCAGGGGCAAGCCATGGATGACTATAAGCTTAGTTTTTTCTCTATAGTAAATCTGAGTTTAAGGTGTTCAAAAGGCATTGTCAGATTATTTTTTCCCCCTATTTTTATCTGGAAAGCTCAGCTAAGGAATTTGGTTTTCATGATGCCCCTTAGGGTCCCCACAAAGTAATAAGTCAGCATCATTTTCTAGCTACAGTTGATAACATTTATTGCTAATTCTTTAAACCCTTCTATAAGAGAAAACAAGTCTGCAACCTGCATTGCACCCACAGGAATAATCTTTCTTTTCCTCAGTTTGGTAATTCAATTGTGACTTGTAAACTTGTGCAGTTGTAGCAAAAAAACTATACAGTCAACTCTAATCTATCTTGAGGAAAGTAAAAAGTGCTTACCAGCACCAGTGTAGTAAATCCTGGCTGCTTTATTAAATAAATGTAGAATTTCTCTCAGAAGCCTTAAGGAAGAAGAGTTTTAAAATATCTCAACAATTTAGCACGTTTTGAAGCTGAATTGATTGAATTTTGGAGTGAGATTTAGACTGATGACATACCAAATCCAACTTAAATTAGCTGGAAAAGTATAGGCATTACTGACGCCTTGAATGGTGAAAGACAAACCATCTACTGGAGAAATTCTGAAGGATCATAATCTTTCTGGTACTGGCAAAATAAAGACTCTAAAAAAGATCCCAAAGCTATTTATATTTGTAAGTCAGACTCTGAAGAGTCTTTACATAATCACTACACACGTAAGCAGGACAAGATCCAGCAGACAGTTAAGCACATGTATAATGCTCAAATCTGATGTGATTTCATGGATTTTGGTACACTTGCTTCCATGTCTGGAGCTATGCATCTGCTTTATTCTTTGTTGCACCAACAGAAGAGATTTTAAATGCTTTCAAAAGGAATTTGACACACAGGTGGCCAAGAAAACTCCTCTTGCTGTGCTAAACTCAGGGCATCGCTCACAGATGAAACCTCCTCCCCTCTTCCAGGAGGCTCCAACTGAACTGGAACAGTGTGGGTGGATTTGGGCACCTTCAGAGAAGGCCACAATCAGGATGAGTCACATTAGTATTCATAAAAAAAAAAACAACTGCAGTTTTCTGGCAAAGGAAGGGGTATAACAAGATAATAAATATTAGAATCATCCCTCCCTTTAGCCCAGGTTGGGCTGTGGGAGCAGATGTTGCTGTAACTGCTGTGCCACAGTCCCCCCCCTCCCACCCTCATTTTGAGGTACTCCTCATTGCCCACCCAATGGAATGGAAAACTGTGCTTTGTACATAGGGGGATGGTAGAAAATGGGGAAACAGGAGCACCAGGTCTGCCTGGTCAGTTGAATCTGACCTGGTGCAAATTACCCAAGAGAGGTTTTTAATACCTTTTGTTGGTGGAACATGATGCAGGTGATGAAGCAGAGCGTTGTCACACACCTACTGGGATTGACTGGACTCTGCAAGAGTGGGAGGCTGCAATTCAATCCCTCCCTCAGTCTAGTCCTGTATTTTACAGAGAGAGACACAATAGATTTCATACATCTGAGTCATTATATAGGTTTTAGAAATCTAAACTTGTTTATCATCTCTAACATTTCATGTATTTTTAGTTCCCCAAATAACCAAGAGCAGAAGTGCCAGCATGCAGTGGGTTACAAAATATATTACCCTTTAATGTATTAAAGATGCTTTCTCAAAATTCATACTGGCATTAGAAACACTCACATTCCCTTTGGCATTTCCTCTGATGTTGTCTACACAGAGTGAGGAGAGTGGTTGGTATTCCTCTTTGAAATGGTTAGGAACTGGATTATTTATGTATTTATGCATTTCTAGATGCCCATTCTTTACCAAGTGATAAGAAGATCCCCTTTAGACTTAGAAATATTAGTTTGAGTGAAGTTGTAATACTGCAGAATATGACTACACTGCTAGGAACTGGTTACAGCAAGATTAATTTCTGTGGCAATGAGCTCCCAGGTGACTGGCCTTGAACACAGCACTGTCATTAAAATGTAGTTAAAACAGTAGTTTAGAGACAATTATGAAAAGCTTTCAGTATTGGCCATATGACTGCTTTTAATTCACCTGCAACATGAATTTTCAATGGGAGGAGGCTGGAGATCCTGGTTAGTTAGAGAATTGAAGACCTTAAATGTAACAGCATTAAATCACCTTAACCTGAGGCCAGACTCTAAATTCAAATCTCACACCTGTAGGAGATGGAGTGAAACAACTCCCACCCTTTAAAAACTGAGTAAGGTGCTCAAAGGCAATGCAAAATTTAGCACACCAACAGTGTATTTTTTTTCCCTTTGAAGCTGGAGATTTTTGGAGTTGGTCACAGAGGAAGGGAGCACCAGACAGCACAGGGATGTTTCTTTGCTCCCAGCTCTCTTCCAGCTGCTATTTAACAAAAATATTACAGAATCCAACAGCACACTTTAGCACAGTTTTCCTGAGCTCTGTGCTCATTACCGTGTTTCTGTAGGCTGCAGAAATACCTGTGAGCCACATAAATATGTTAATGCACTAAGTGAGGGTCAGGGCTCAAAGTGCTTAAAACCTGGGTCTCGTTCAGCCCATCAGTTTGGGGACTGATGGCTACAAAGGGGGAACTGGAAAAGGTTCGAGCTGAGCCCAGAGGGACACACTCATGCTCACCTTGAGGACTTAATTTGCAAGCCTTGAGGGATTTTTGGCTTTAAAGGAGCACAACTGACTGCAGAGTCTGGGATTCAAAATACAGAGAGTTAAAATGCGTGTATGAGGTGACAAGACCCTCTGCTACTCTTTCTTTTTTTTTTTTTTTTTTAATACAGCCTCAAGCATACAAAAAAAAGAAAACTTATGCTTTATTGTAGTGGTGTGGCCAGAGCTGAGCTACTCACCAGATGATATGTGTGTCCAACAGATCCTTAAAATACAAAGTTCTTTCCTGATATAGGAAACTCCCTTCAGAAAGTGGAATGAATTGCAGAGCGATGTGAGAAGAGAGTTCTAAGTTGCAGTCTTGAATTTCAGATTTCTAAGGATGGGGGAACTGAACTCAACACAAAGAGTCCTAATTCATCCCTGAGATTTTACCACAAGTCACATCCAAATGTAAACCGGAATTATTTCTAGAGAAATTGTGGGAGAAAATCCTACATATTTCATACTGAGACCTGAGCTTGAGTCAGTGTGAATTTTCAGTTTAGAGGTAAAACAACCTTGGAGGAGTGCAGATGAATGTAGCTGATCAACCCTTTCAAATGCAGGATGTATTTGCAAATACAAAGGAGGGGTCACAAGAATTGAACTTGCTGACCTGTTAACTGGGCCAGCTCTGCCTGTTTCCACTTCCCACTGGAGATGGTTAAAATTGTCTCACTCCCTTTTGTGAGGCTCTGACTAAACCCTTTCATTCACTGTGTCTGCAATTGCTCAGGAAGAGTGTGAGAGACTTTCTATTGAATTTGGGTCTGAAACCTGTACAGACTCAGCTCATCCCTAACCTGGAGCTGAACTGTATATTCTTTCTCCAAGCCTAGATCTGATGACATTTCAGCGTCATAGATACGAACTTTTCTTAATGAGAAGGACTGCAGAGCCTACACAATGGAAGTCAGGGGTAAAAACATGGAAACAGAGAATTATCTCCTAATGGGACATTCCTGTCCAGGGGCACTGGCACTTCCTTTCCTTGCATGGTGATAACAAAGCTGTTTGCTTTGTCCTTCTTGGATCCTTTAGGCATTTACTAAGTGGCCACAACTCAAAGAGGCCTCTTTTCAAGGACCTCAGTTGATAATTCTTCATTCTCCAACACAAAGAAAGCACAGGAACAAAATTAGTCCTGACTACTAATAAAGATATATGGAGTCAGTGATGAGCTCAGCATTGCCCTCACAGCCTGCTGACTGTTCTCATGAAGTCCTACTCACTTCCTTCTGCCAAGATTTTCTGAATGTGTTGTGTAGACACAGGTAATACAATCTTAAATAAATAGCCCATTAATGGGATAATTTTCAACCTCTATACTAAGGCCACTCTCCTTCAGATCTACACAATGAGGAAGGAGTGGGGATAAAGGGTAGGAGAAGGCAAAGAATGTGATGTACAGGGCAGGAAAGCAGTTACAGAAACTGGGATGCATCTGGGAATCTGGCTTGTTTCCCTATTTCCATCAGCTCAGGGATGGCCAAAGTCAAACCATAGGTTTGAGTTCTTGTTTTAGTTCTGTCAAACTTGAGTTCAGCCAGCAGAGCCACAACTACCACGTGCCAGACAGAAAGGAATTGAGGCTGAGGCAGCTTATGAATGATCCCACTGACTTATGGAATAGACATTCTGTTATTTGAGAGGGATTGTAAGGGCTATAAGGACTGTGAACAGAGAGGGATCACACATGATAAGGAAAGTCAGTGCTGATATAGGAGAAATATCCTACTGCTAACAGAAATCTTAGTGTTGGATCATACTCTGCCTGCAGCCTGGATCTAAACAGACAGATTAAAGGTCAAAATAGGAGACTAAAAGTGGAAAAATAACATTTCTGGGTAAGCTGCTAAAAACCTTTATCAAGAGTGGCTCAAGGTTGTTCCCATAAAAAACCTCTGGTGGAATCCAGATTGCTGGAAATCTTCAGGCTGGTGTTTGAAAAATACCAGCCAGTGAGAATCCGGAAATCCGAGTCCTTTGGAAGGAATTTGTTAAATGCTGAAGCTCTCACCCCTTTCCTCCCCATCCTCACCCACACCATGGATTTACTGCATCAGGTCTTTAGGATTCATCTCCCTGTTCGAAGCCACAGCCTGTCTCCATTTGGGTAAAAATAAACCAGTTTATTGTCTTTTATGAAGCAGCAACATCTGGCAGAACAGACACTGCCGTGTGTTGTGCTGCAGCTTTCTCACGTGGTGCTGTCTCACCCTTCCCTGAGCTGCAGAGAAGTTTGGTAGCACATAAAATCCCCCCCTGAAACTCTGATGAGACCCTTCTGAGCTGGGCCCAGTCCGTCCCTGCAGCTGCCTAATGACACTGAATGGCTTTAGAACTCAGAAGAAAATTGTGTTAACTGTGTTATAAAAGAAGACTTTGCAAAGTGTAGAAGCCTGACTTGCTTTCTGCAGCATTTACTGTCTTTTTTAAATTTCAAGTGAATAGCTCTTCTGACAAACGTGAAAGAAATGTGTCTATGACATGATGATCTCAGTTCTCAGATACCTCAATCCTGGAATGCGTCATCACTTTTTACTCAAGTGTAGCTCTTGTTATAAGTTTCCCTCATTCTAGTTTTAATGAAAATTTAAGAATGGAAGGAAAATATAATCCAGATGCTTAATTATGGCATAAGCCTAATCGAGTTTATGCGTAACAAAAATGTCAAGGCTTGTATATTCTGCTAGAAACCCTCACTTTTAAGCAATGCAATTAATTATACTTGAATATCCTGGAGGTTTATTGCTTCAGATAAAAACATTCCCAGCACCTTCTTTACTACTATTTCTAGAAGAAAAAACAATGTAAAATAAAGATAATTGAAGTATCTCTGACAGACAGGTTGTATTTTTTTAAGGAGCTGTGTGGCTTTAACAAAGAAGCTCCTTAAAGAAAGTTATGAGTAACTACTTTGCACACAAAATTTTGGTTTATGTCAGCCTAAGTAATAATTTACTTTATTCTGTGCCTTTAAATATAACATTGTGCATTTACGTTGGTGATCTGGATGCCAGTTTAATTATCCAATGTCAGCTTCTGTAAGACTGATAAAACTATTAAAACAGAAATTCAGTACTAGGTCAGAATAATGCTACTAAAATTGAGAAACAGCCCTTTAGTTCTGTCAGCAAAACTGGCACAGCTGAATTTCCTTCCTCTGTGGAAGGTGTTTGGTGCAAGGATTGCTGGATGGAGTCATGAACACACACAGAGCTGAATCTGAGGGCTGTGCCTTCAAGGGCTGTAGGAAGCTGACTATTTTATTGTGTTTAGGATTTGACACTAATTTGATTGACTGCTGTATGCATCTTGTGGAAGAGAAAAAAAAACACATTAAAATGTTTCACTTAAATAAAAGCCCCCAGCAAATTGCTTTGCTCACAGAGCTGTTTGCATGAGAAAGGAGCAAGGACATAAGAAGTTTTTCAGACTCCTGGCATATGTTTTCTTGATAAAATGTGTAATTCCCTGTTACTCATCGTGCATTTTTGTCATCGTGTCTGGCTGTAAGAAACTCACCTTGATTTTTATCAGCTTGATTTTAAAACAATGTGTTTTTCCAACAGTCAGATTTAGCAGTAGTTTCTCATGAAGCAGCTTTTATTTTGTTTAATCAATGATATTGATTTCCTTTTAAATATAAAGATTTCACAGCTCAATACTGGATGCAGTAAAAGTGTTTTAAAGATGAAGCAACTGCCAGGTTTGTTAAGGTCTTCTCTCAATAAATCCCCCTTTGTTTAGCAATTTTGTTTAGAATGAATCTTTAAGAATTATGTGGTTTTGATCCTTAATAGTGAAAGTTTCTTATACGTTACAAAAAAGGTTTTATCATTGTTCAAGACCCCCTATATACATTGTGGATTGTTTTTTCTAATTGCTGCTTATTTAATTAAAATACCATTATATAGATTTATTTTTATGTGCTCATCAGCAGGTCCTAATCTTCACCTCTTTACCCTGAGCTGCAATTTGTTGTATTCGTGGGCCCGTGGGGTGTACAAGCACTTCTTAGAGTGATTTAGGTTATGGAATCTGGCTCATTTCTCTGTGTATAAATAAAGATAGTAGGATGAGGAGTGTGGCTCCTGCCAGGTTAGGCTGGACCAAGTGTATGTGTTGCTTTCTGTTGTGGGTTCTTCAATTTTTTGTTGGCTTTATTTTCTAAAATCTCTGTGCTTCTTTGGATTTGCTTCTCCTATTCTTCTAAAATATTCCCTCTTTCCTTATTTCCATTCTTGAGGGAATGACAAACAATTAAGAGACTATGAACAAAGAACAATTCAGAGCTTCTCCTTGCTCACTTTTCTGAGTTTTTTCCTTGAAAATGTTGGAGGAAAAGTCTAAAGCAAACTCCAAACCTGTCCTCTATCTATGTGTTAAATGTTTTCACTCAGAGTATTTAAAATTATTAATAAGTAAGAATGCATTCTGATCCACCCCATTTCTCATCCCTTTCTAGCTTTCCATGAAGTTTTTCCTGCAGTAAAAGAAGCCAAAAAATATCTGTACAGAAAAATATCTGTACACTCTGCCTGTTTCACTTTGTTACAACTTTCTTCAAAGAATTTAAGAAATGTTGGACAGTGGGAGTGATGAGGGGAATCTGTTCCCCAAATAAGTCCTATTTTCCTATGGAGGAAATTGAAAAGACCCAAGTTTTTATTTCAAATTATCAGGCTGGAATCCAGCTGAAAGAAGAATGGCCGTTTCAGTCTGGAGCGAAACTTTTGAGAAACCTTTAATGGGAAATTTCTGAATGGATTTTGAACACCAAAAAAAAGAAAGATAAGAAAGAGAAGGCGAAGTATTTGACCATCTGCAGCATGAAATATTGAAGCCTGATCTTTTTGTCCTCTCTGTAAAGGCTGATGTCTCCTGGGGTGAAAGGTTTCTCAGCTTCTCCTCGCTGCTCCCCTGTGCTGCTTTCGGCTGGAAAGCTGCTGAGGCTCCTTCTTAAAAACATTAGTATTTATTCAATGCAATTAATGCTTTCACACACTGTTCACACCTAATAGAAAAGATGTGCAAGCTTGCCACAATAGGTGAGATGCATCTATTTGTAGCAGCCAAAAATATCCCAATTTCTTTCTCAGCTACTCAACAGAGCACCAAAAAAAAAAAAAAAAAAAAAGCATCCTTAAGAAACCAAAAAGCCCCTTTCCAAACACTTGAATGAATCCCTCCTGCACAGAAGGGTGGGTTAGCTGGGGAATCAGAGACATGCTCTGGTGCCATGCAAAGGGGTAGAGTTCAGGATGAGAGAATTAAGGAAAACGACTTGAACTGATAGATAGGAAATTATGCTGCTACGTAACAGGAAACATTTAAACTCCAAATGATACTTTCAGCATAAAAAAAAAAAATCTGTTTCTGGCAGAGTAAGATACTGAGGAATTATCCTGACAACATGAATTACTGCCTATTTTTGCTGGAGATAAGGCAGGACAGGTCCAGGCCCACAGGTTATCACCCTTTCCCTCGGAGATATTTGTCTTTGCTCAACAGGCTTTCTCCCAGTCCCTCTGCTCCGTGCTGTCCTATTTAGAGCTGATTATACTCATTTGAGAATCCCTAAAAAAAGCTGTCAGCAAGACATGAAGTGGGAGTTGGAAATGTTGTCTCTGCACACTCCATGAGCTGGGAATATCTTGGAGTGTGCCCGTGAGCGAGGGCTGAGCGTTCGGTCCCGGCGATCCCGACACCCCCGGAGCTCACAGCAAAGCCCAGGGAGAGTGGCACATCCTGATGGGAGTAGTTAAACCTCTCTCTTCTCACACTGAATGTTCTACCTGTTTTTCATGAGTTCAGTGAAGCTACAGGGATTTCCCCCACCTGGGAATACACACTGTTGTACAGTCTCAGGAGAGAGCAAGATCCCAGAGCTCAGGATTTTAACTCTCCGTTCGTGCTCGTGGCTTCACGTCCTTCCACTTTGTCCTGAGACCCTCAAAGTTGCCTTTCCAACACATCAAACCCTATTAATGTTGTCTCTGTAGCATAACACCTTTGATATCCTATAATGCAATAAAAGTCAGCAGCTCTGCATTTGACATCTGAATTGTATTAAGAAAGGAAAATCATTATAAAATGAATATTGTGAGACTCCGGTGCTCTGGATGACTCCCCATTGAAGGCTGCCCATGTGCCACTGAGGCCAAGGAGAAAGAAAAGGCATCATAAATGCCATAAAGGGATTATTTTTTTCCCATGGTCACAGTGTTGAAATACAAGCAAATTCTTATTTACTATGTTCAGAGCCACAATTAGTGAAAATCAAAGTGTCTGCAAGTGTATTTTATACTGGAAATTATTGGGTAATTAACCTTAATGCACCCTGCTCAGAATCTCCAGCTTTCCAGCATAGTTGAGAACATCCTTCAAATGCAACAATACATAGGACTGCATCACTGCTTAATTATAAATAAAATGAACCTCTAATGAACTCAGAGGATTTGGATTATACTGATGGAAAGTGTGTAAGAGGAAGAGAGAAAAAGAGAGAATGAAATCATCTTTCTTCAGAGTAGAAAGACAAAGATTTATATCACAAGGATGTAAATAAAAGAGTATCCAACTAAAGGATGATTTACTTGCAAACTTTTATTTTATAACATTTATTGTCCTCCACGAGGGATTGTGTTTGTTCTCTTTCACAACCAAAACTGTTTTATGTTTATAAAAAATGGAATGATAAATGAACAAACTAGATTACCTATAAATAAAATTGATACTGTTGGAATTACATCAGGACTGCTCATTTCTGGTTTTATGGCAGAAGTGGATCCCAGCAATGTGAGAGACCATAAGACCAAAACTGGTGCTTTCTCTTGTATTTCCAAAGTGAAGTGGGATTATCTTGAAGGCTCCACAGAGGCTTCTGCTTCCCAACAGATGGAGTTTGCAGGAAGCAACTGAGACTGCTTAGACTTCCCACAGAGTGGTGATGTTCCCGTGGGAGCTCTAAATATTTTCCACCTAAGAATACCAATTGTGTTCAACAGGAGAAAGACAATATTGATTCTAACTCCTGGATCCGGTAGATACATGTGTTAAATAAAATGCTATTTAATGTTTTATATTAAATATCATCATTATTTTTATGGAGGACATGAAGGGGAAAGACACCTTAAATTGCTCCTACCTGTAGAAACCTGATGTAGGTTTGATGCTCTGTGGTTGCAGAACACAATTCCCCATCAGAACACATAGGCAGGACAGCTCAAAGCAGCTTCACTGGAAGCAAATTTCCCCCTCCTGCAGCAAGATGGGGCTTTTCCTGCAGAATATTTCCCTTTGCATTCTCCAGCTGTGATATTTGGAGCACTAGACAGGCTGGTGATGCAGAATATCCCAGAAGGGATGACATCCATAGGACGAAAGTGCTACAGAGGAGATGGGACAAGCTCTAAATTAGGCAGCAAGTCCCCGTCACAGGCAGAGTCCAGGAGAGCAGACCCCAATTCTCTCATCTTAAGCACCTGCTCCACCCTGTCTATGAAAAATCTCCTCCAACCTCGTCAAAATGAATGTGTTCCCTTTTGGCTTCAGCCTTGCAGCTGTTAGCAGAAAGTAGCTAAATTATAACTTACTCCCTAAATAATATTAACATGAGAACAGCATTGTTTTCACAGCGAGGGAAATTGCTGTGACATTGTATTTGTGTGCAGAAAAGAAAGGAAAAAGGAAAAGGACACATCTAGGAGCATATTGCTGGTTATGTGAGTGTTTCAAAAAGCAGCTCTTGGTTGTTTTTGTCTTGTCTGAAAGGGAGGAAGGAGGAACAGGTCTGATGACACAAATGAGATCTGTCATTAAATTGATGCATTAAAATAATACTTCAAGATTTCTGTGTGCATGAAAAGAACTGAAAGGGCTATTTGTCTCTCCATGGGTGTGAATAACTACTATTGACATTAATGTGATGGGTCTGATTTATGTTGAGAACAGCTCAAGGGAGGAGGTTCGTTTACGCTGAGTAAAAGTGGTGAAGCTCATTGGAGGAGTATGAACGATCCGAGAGAGGCTTTTAAATTCAGCACAAACCCCCAGCTCCTGAGTGGTGTTAACACTGATGTGCTGTATTAGCTCTCCAAAGGCAGGAGAGGACTCAGACTTCTTAAAACAAGGGACTTGTGGCTTCAGTTCCCCCCTGTGAGAGCGTGTTCATATGCAAGGAGTGCAGTGTACAAGAAAAGAGAGGGAAACAAGCCGTTATAGGGTAGATTATTCATCTCCTGTATTGCAGCTTTCTACCCTTTGCTGGCATAAAACATGACTGCAAATATTGCACAGCCCAGGCTTGAAAAATAGACTAAATAACTTTTATAGAAGTCAGCACTGATAAACAGAAAGGATTAGGGATAAGACTCAGGGCTGTTGGGGGTGGACCTGCTCTGGACACGGATGATGTTGCCCTACATGGCAAGAAGAGGAGTGTGGGCTGGGTGCCCCAGTACCAAATGGTAGAAGGGAAGAAGGCTCCTATTTTCAGTGGAAATTTTGTTTGAAGGTTCAGGAATCTTCCAGTTTCCAGGAGGAGGAAAGGCAGGGTGAAGGAGGTTTGCCCCTCTATCCTGGCTGAGCAGAGTGGAATCCTGGATTAAGGACAGAGGTAGATTGGGATAAATTTCTATTTCTCACACTTCCAAACTGGTGCAAACAAGTAAAAATCCTCCAACCATGCAGGAAATCTCTTAGGGCTCAATACAAAGTGATCATTTTCCTCTGTCTTTTCACTTCTCACTAAAACCCAAACACAACAAGCAGAAGCACCTTGTGAGTCACAGCTTTAAAAATGGCTTGTTACAAAATAGCAACTACTTTAAAAGCTGAGCAGTGTGGGTCTGATCCACACGCTGGCCTGGGATTTGCATCAGAGGGCAAGAAAGAAGGAAAGAGACTTTTTCCTTGTGATCTTGATCCAGAGTCAGCTGGATTTTTGCTCTGCACATCATCTTTCCCCTCTTTTAGATCTTGGCATCTCAGGTGCTTAAGCATCACCCCCAGTATCAGACACAGCCTCCTCCCTCCTCTGAGGGGAGCAGCTTTGTCCACCTGAGGATCCCCCACAAACAGTTTCACTTCTAGAACTGCAGCACCAAAACCAGGAGCTAATATTTAATTTAAGGGTAAACAGGTAGAGGTTTACAACTGCCAGGGTGTGCAGCTCCAACACTCATGTCATTTTACATCTATGGAACATCTAAATTTGGTTTGCTTTATTTATTATTTTGATATTCAGAAGTCAATGACTTTTAGCACATGTAAATCCTTTTTTTTTTTTTTTAACTTGCAAATGAGGTGTGGCTAAAAATGTCCATATTTATGGATGACAGTTCAGCAGGAATGTATTCTATTTTATATAAACACTAGATTGCGAATCAAACCAAGGAGCACAGTAACCATCACCGAGATGCCTCACACAGAAAAAAAGAGCTACAGAACCCTGAAAATAAACCATGCAAATTGCTGAGAATAATCACCATTTCTCGTTTGCTTATAATTATAATTTAATTATGAACCCAATCTTGCTACAATTTTTTAAAGTAGGTAGTTAGCATTAAAATACCTTTTGTCCAATTATCTGCTATTGAGCTTCCTCATTATACAGCAATTGCTACACAAATGTTCCTGTTGTTTAAACATAATTTTTGCCACTTGCAGATTTCACTTGAAATCTAATGAAACAAACCATTTGATCAAAGATCAATGGTCCTGTTTTACATGCCAGTTTCCAAGAAACCATTGCTAAATATTTGATATAATTGTTAAATATTTGATATAATACATACTGACAGAGAAGCCTTTTATTCTTTCCTCTTGCAGGCAAATTGATAAATAGTAACACTTTGATATTTAATGGGCTTGCCCACCCTCACAACAATCCTTCTTAAAATAAAATCTATTTAATAAATCAGAGGTTCACCACATCTGAGGTCTCTTACTCCTGAGTTAAATTTCTCTCCTGGCTGAGCAGAGGGGAATACTGGATTAAGGACAGAGGCAGATTGGAATAAATGATCACAATTTCATGCTCTTTCCCAGCTGGTGCAAAGTGTTGACTTCAGCAGAACCAGGGCAATTTGTGCCATTTGAGGATCTGCCACCACATCCTAAAAAAGGCACAAATTCCTGCCCCTCACCGTGGTCAGAACCAGCCCATGGCACAGGTTAAACCACAGGGACTCCAAAGCCAGCAGCAGACACCCCTCTGTGGGAAACTTTGTGGAGCAGAAAATGTCCTGGTAGGTAACTCAGTGGAATCAATATGTAAAAAAATGACTTTACATTTCTTGTGGGTGCTGTGAGGATAATATTGTGTAAGGACTTTCCCATGATTACATATTGACTCTGTCACAATATGTCAGAGAAAACTCTTCCATTTGAGTTCACTGAGAGAAAGGGGAGGAGGTGAACGTGGGTTTTTCTCATCAGGCTTTGCTGAGCAGTCCCTGATTTGTCATTGTGTGTATGGAAATGGCTCTGGACAATTTCAGAAAGTGGCAGGAGGTGCATCTTCTGGGCAAAAAGGAGGAAGACGTGCTTTCACAAAGAAAATCAGAACATACCAGGGGATTTTTGGGGGGATAGTTGTGAGCACTTTTTAAAATGAGGTGCCATTTGCTGTGAGTGCAGCTCTGGCAGCTGCAGTGGCCCCGGGGGGACTGACTGGCTCTACCCCTGTGCTGGGCTGTCAGAGGAGCCTGAGCTGCACCAGAAACTCCTCCTGCCTTCCCATTCCCTCAGCTGTGCTGGGAGAGGAGCCTGGCTGGGCTCCCAGACATGCAGCAGGTCTGTGGGAAGAGCCAGGTCACCTGCGACAGCAAACTGCCAAATCCATCCTGTTTGCAAGCAGAGGGAGGAGGGAAGGACCAGTTTTCCATGTGGCTCCTCAGGCTTCCTTCTCTCCACACACCGACGTGCAGAGGGATCTGCCAGCACTGCAAAGATTAAAGCAAATTGATTTAGCCACTAAAAAAATAAGAAAAGCTCTCGGTGCTGCATCAGCTGTAGCTTGGAGGAGAGTTCAGGCTGGCACTAGAAAATTTATTAAATTGTTGGAGTCCATAGAGATGAACTTACAAAAACTCAGTGGTTGATCTATTTTAGTGTTTTTGAGGAGCTGGAGAGTGTTAATCTCCTGAAGTACCAGCAAAGAATTTGGAGAGGTTTTTATACAACCACAGTTCTGCTTGGCAAGATGGTTAATACTGATGATATAGTTCTATAATTTTCTTTAATCCAACCTATGAAAAACATGATTATCCTGGACCCAGACTGAGCCACTTCCTTTGACTTCCTAGAGGGGAGCTGGAATTGCTCCTAAATTCCACTGAGATAAATCAGAGAACAAATCTTTTAAATTTTGAATGAAAATGCTCTACATTGAATATGTTTACATTGAACAGAAATAAAATAAACCCATGAACATACTAAATTGGGGCAAATAAACCTCAGTGAATAATAGGTAAATCTTTGAAGTGAGTGTCCCAGTCAGGTTTTATATCTGTTTACACTGGTAAATTAATACTAAGTTATTTATAATTGCAGTGATTTGATGACAGAGCTTTTAAGCATTCTGAAAAATGACAAAATACTAAAAAAAAAAAAACCCTAAGATTTTTCATTATTCTGAACTATTTTCTATTAATAATTTCACACTGTACAAAGGTAGCTGGCCAAGGAATCCACAGCTGGTAAACAGACATACTTTCCTTTTCCATTAGGAGAAAATATGTAGCTGTTACATAGAATCTATATTCTGAAAGCCATAGTAACACTCACAGAAACTTCACTGCCATGTCAGTAAACACAGGACTGTTATTCCAACAGCATTATAAAATTTGAACAGGTGGGATGCAAGTAGGTGTGAGCCCGTGGGTCCCTAATTCCTTGCATACTTGATTCACACTTGAAAAATGGAATACAAGCAGAGATTTCTTTACCACCTGCATCTTTAGGCACTTGTAATGCATTGCACTCTAAAAAGCCCCAAAGAGAAAAGCTCTTTGTTTTGTAGTTCCCATTGTGAGCACAAATGGTTTTCCCCTGGATTGATACCTCTGGGATACAATTACCTTGGTACCTCGGGTTTGTTTAAACAATGTGTTCACTGAACCCCTCTGGTCTCCAGGAGAAAGCAGGGTTGGAAGAAATTAGAAGGCAGGAAAAGCATCAAAATTAGAGAGAGCAGCTCATCTATGGATGATGAATGTCCACTCCTGGATCCACCTTGAGCACTGCAAAGCATGGCCTTGACTCTGATTGTCTGAATAAATGACCACCACGAGGTTTTTGCTTCAGGAATAGCTCCAGCCATTTTATAATTTGTATTACAAATAAACAAAGCAGAATAATATGGTTCTTCCCACAACTTTGAAAAATGCACAGCTGGAAACTTTTTGGGGATGAAATATATAAGACCTATAAAAGGAATCTTACAGATATGAGGCGATGTTGCACATTTTACAGAGCAGTAACAGGCCCCAGATTAGATAATTCAAGACTGATTTCTGTGAAGTTTAGTTATGCAGTTCAGAAAATACATGTGCAATTTGTTTCCTAAACCGATTAAGCAATTCCCATGTCTGTGCATCCCAATCAGCTAATTGCAGACCTAAACATCCATTTGCATATTTTCTGTCCCCCAGTTGCATATACAATTACCACACATGGGAACTGGGAACAGCATTTTGCATCCTAAGAGTCTGAGAATCAAACCTCTGCAGCTCTTTCTCATCTAACTTTTGTAACACATTTCTCATTGTTATATTTTAAGTGGATATTGGCCATTCCTCATTCAGAATAAACAGTGAAAACTTTTCACTGTAAACTGATATAATGAAGCAGACAGTTTCTGGAGCAGTTTTAGATAAATATCTCATGTAGTTAATAAAGCTAAAAGAACATTGATACAGTTACTTCTTGTCCACTGCTGATAACTGTAAAATATAAAGTTTGTGAGAAAAACTGAATATTTATGTAGGAAATTATTAGGGAAAAAAATTAATACATCTTTCCTTTTTTCCCTCATTCTTTTCATCTCTATCACCTTCTCCTCCTCTACTGGACCAATTTATTTGCTTAGTCAGATTCCCTTTCTTTTTCTTAATCAATTATGAGTCATCTGTTTGCTTTATCACCTAAAGCTTCAACTGCACCTGACACAAACTGCTGGCAGACAAAAACAAAGAGGTGGTTCCAGGCCATGATGTGGAAGCAGAACTGCTCTCCTTCCTCAGGGCAAGATTTTACCCAGTGCCATCTCAGCATTAAATCTTTCTGTCATTTTGAAACATAAATACCTTCAATAGGGAGAGTGAGATGAGCACTGGGAATGGGGGCAATTCCTGGGGTGCCTGTCGTGGCTCCCCAGGCAGAGGGTGGGACTGAGCTGGTGAGTGGGTTCACCCAAAAATGAACTGTGATCCTTCTTGCCCTTGGTTATTATAGAAAAAAAACCAAACCCTCATTTCCTGCTAAGGAAAAAAAAACAAACCAGGAGCTTTATGAGAGAATTCCTCAGGTGATGGTGGAGTAACAAGTAAGATGTGCAAGTGCTGGTCCTTCCCTTCTCAGCCAGCACTGGGCACCTCCTCCCCTGTGTCCTGCACCTGGTGGGATCATTCTGAGCTGTTCTGCACCTCCCCTGCATGGCACAGGAACCCCACACAATTCCACAGGGACCCAGTGCTGGGATGTTTTGTAGTGGCAATGCCCACTGTGGATGTAGGTATTGTCTGCCTTTCCAACAGCAGTGAGGAGAATTGCTCTTCTCTGATATTATAGAGACAAAAATGAAAAAAAAAAGAAGATAGAGGTAAAAATAACAACAAAAAAAGATACAGATAGAAATGAAACAGTGGTTTTGGGTCCCTAGGGAAATATCCAAATTTAAGATCTTGATCCAAGAGTGTTGTTAAGGTGCTGGAGGTGTTACTGAGTTTTAGCATCCCCGTCACAAACACAGGCAGGAGTCAGTCCCACAATTTCCATCATCAGCCTAATGCACAAGACTCTGAATTGACATCAATCAAAGCTGCAGGAGATTTTTCTACATTTCTAATTTTATCAATTCAGATTTTATGGATAGAAAAAACAAATGGCATCCTCTTTAAAGGGGTTTATATCTCCAAGACAGAGGATGCAGAAGCCACATTAGTGCTAAGGGAAATGGTGTGTGTGCAGGCATAGCAGAATAAACACATTAAATGCTGTTAATCATCACTTAAACACAGAAATCTCTTTGAATAAGAACAGTGCTGGCAGCTCCCCTGACTACAATGGCTTGGGATGCAGAGCCAGAAATGTCTTTGCTCTTTTTAATGATTTCTGAAATTATGCTACATTTTTATGGATGAAACTCTTAGCAGGTATGAACTAACAGAAACTGCATTAACTTCTGTGGAGTGGTGCCAACTCATTCCTTAATGCAATCTGTCTCTATAGAGGAACAAGAGGTAAGATTAAATATAGTTAATATGTGAATATAAGTTTTTTCCACAGATTTGTTAAAAATAATCCTATTTTCTCACCATTTTAATGAGAAAGTAGCCTTTTGTGGTAAAAGAACTTTGATTTTTTTTCCAAAAAGTTTTAAAAAAAGCTTTCATATCTTTGAAAGTAGCTGTCATTTTGAGCGCCCTTCTTTGGCCAGAAAAGTTCCTATGAACAAGTTTTACAGTTTTCCAAAGGTCCATTTCATTGAAATTCCAAAATTAACTTCATGAACCTCATGAAGGAGGAAACCTCTCAAGCCAGTGCAAGAGGAGCAGGGACTTCATAACTGCTGGCAGCCTTGAATTCTGCCCAAACCTATATTCCAACAGATCACAGAATCACAGAACCAGGGGATGGTTTGGGTTGGAAAGGACCTTAAAGATCATCCATTTCCCATGGGCAGGGACACCTTCCACTAGCCCAGCTTGCTCCAAGCCTTGTCCAACCTGGCCCTGAACACTTCCAGACACAAATATGGATTTATGTTTCTTATCAACCCTTTTGAAACAGAGAATCTTTATGTGGACAAGTGACAGGAGTGACCCTGAGCTTCAGGTCCAGCTGACATCCCAGATGAGTGTCCTTTGAAAAGCTGGAGGCTTCGATATTCCTGTGGTGATGTGTAGCAGGGATCCAGAGTGTAGAGTCCAGTCCCAGGTTCTGCATGGATTCATGGATCAAATCTGATTTCCCACCCATGCCCAAATCTGGAGGCAGAGGTACCTTGAGTGCTGTGGGTGCTGTGCTGTGGTTCACACAGCCTGCTGGAAAAGGACAATCTTCAAAAACCCACAGAACCACTTCGAAAAATGCTTTTTTTCCCAGTAGTTTACTTATCTCCTGGAGTTGCACTTTCTCCTGGTTTCTCAGCAGTTGCTGGTCAGAATCCTTTGGAAAAGTGCCACAAAGGCACAAGACACAACCACAGAGAAATTCATCCAGCTCAACCTGCACCTTGTTTGCTCTTGAACTGTTTCTGGGTGGCTTTTTTATACATATAACAACAAAATAACTTTGGTGCCCAATCTATGTTTTCAAATGAAAGAAATGATACTGTTTCACTATACTAATTACACTCCTCTGGGTGAAAAGTTGATACAGTAAATAATTTATCCATTCCAGAATGCGAAAGTGCAAATTACACAGACCTTTCAGAGGTTCAGAGTTCTCCAAACTTAAAATCATTAACATGGTCAATATGAATTGATTCAGATACTGCCAGAAGAGAATAAAAATTTTGGTCTTGTGAACCACTCCTGCCATCTGGAATCATCAGCTGCCACTGAAGGAAACACATTCCCAGACAAAACGTTTGATTCAGCCTTACCAGAGCCTGCCAGGCTGAGAGAGCTCCTTCCAGATGAAATATTTCTGTATTCTGTGACATGTTATCAACCTCCAGCTCTCTGAATGAAGTTCAGATCAGACTGAGACTTTGTCAAACGTGGAAAAATAGACAGAGTTTCAAACTCAGCCTTTCTAAAGCAGCCCAGGACTTGTCAGTGCCAGTGCTGATGCTGCCACGTTGGCTCATCTCGAGTCTCAGAGGCTGCTCTTCTTCAAGGTCAACCCATAGCTGGGCACCTTATAGGGCTTTCATAATCATCTATGGGTTTTGAGGGCTTTAATAATCATCCATGGTTTTTTGAGGAAAATATACAGCCTCAATGAGCTCTAGGGGTTTTTTTTCACTCAAAAGATAAGCTTAGCTACAAGATTCTTTTAATGCAGTTATGTCTGCCTAATAATCATGTATCCATAATACTATTACCACTAATAATTATTCTAATAATTAAATTATGGATTAATTAGATAACAACAATTATTATTATTATGCAGCTATCTCTGCATAATAATAATTTTATGCTTCTTTTTTTCTGACGCTTTTGGTGATCCTGCTGAGCAGAGCCCTGCCAGGGCCACTGCTGTGATTCCATGTCTCCAGCACTATGGGATGAAGACTCCTTTGATACCCTCACTGTTTGGAAGTTCTACCACAACTGGGAGCACCAGATTAACCTTTTTATGAGAGACCAGAATTCAGATACGGTTCCTTTCCACTGGGCTGCTGAAGAGAGAAAGGGAACAGAGAGACTCCTGAGGTGGAGAACCACAATCCATTTATTTCTGTATCATCTGTAGGAGGTATTTTAAAAGGACAAATATTTTTAAAGCTACAGTATTTTATTGCATCCTCATAACTTATTTAGTGCCTCAAATCAAAGGCTTTACCCTCCTACTTTACAAAAAACATGCAGAACACGGTGATATATCATCTGTCATCTCTATAAAGATGTCACCTACTATTAGTTTCTTCTATTAAAATGGATCTTTATTACCTACTGTAATTATGAGAAATTTAGGCTGGTTCATATATTTTCCAAGGTAAGGAAATCAAGAGCATCTTGTTTTTCCAGCAGACAGCAATGCAATGGGCCTTTCTCGTGGCTAAGTCTACCATTATATACTAAGACTAACCAGTGATGTCAAATACAGAATATAATTTTAATGAGATTCTTCTGATTTCATTATTAATGGCTTGAATGATCACAGCAAATTCCAGATGATGTGTGCTAGTAACTGCTTTCCTGATTCAGATATAAACCCTCACTTGAGGAGTCCTTGCAGCTCAGCTGTGACTGTAGATACAGAAGCAGAGAAAATAGTACTTCTATTAGAATTAGTGACAAGCTGGCATAATTCACAGGGACACAGGAGCAAAGAGCACTCATATGAGTAAAATCTCTTCAGATTGAGTCCTAAATCTTTAAGAAGAAATTCTGGCCTCACTCAGGTCAAGAGCTGATCCAAACTGTACCTGCATAGTGCAAAGCAGCTTCTGAGAAATAAGATGTAAACCCTCTTTTGTTTAAAGTCCATGTGCATATTGGCAACTCCAAAGTTGACAAAGCCAACTGTAAGACCAGTAGAGGCTTAAATGATCAAGGGATCAGACTGTGCATCCAAACAGACTCACCTGGTTGGCAACCAGAGAGGAATCTGACTCCAGCTCTGACAACTTACTAGATCCTTAATGGCCTAAATGATTACTCAGTGATTAATTCAATTAATTCAGTCCCTCTGAAATCAAGGTGCTACATTTTAATATTTTCACCCCCTGGAATCAAGCTGAGCTGAAATAGATTATTGCACTTTGCATTTTTAACTTGTAGAGTTCAATTTAACAGAGAGAGAGAGGAGGAAGTTCCGTGTAAGTGAATCAGCTATAACCCTGATATCCTTTTTCACTTTTCCAGCTACAGAGAAGAAAAAAATGTTGCTAATCAACAGGAAATACAATTTTGACTGTGTGAAAACTACCTTTTGCCACTCCAGGCAATTATAACAAGTCTATTGAAACATTTGCACTCCCGTGGCGCTGTTGAAATGCTGATATTTCTCAAATTACACACTAGATACAAATACTGTATTGAGCAGCCTTTTCCCAGTACCTTGGGATGGACTCTTATACCCTTATCCTTGCTGAATAGGTATTTTCTCCCAGAGCTATGCTATTGACTTCAGAGGAGCTATTTGCAGTATCAAGTTTGAAGAAACTCAAAAATTCACCCTGAAACTGTTTCCTCCCCTTGGTTTCACTGGTTATTAGGCAGCACTGAGCAGGGCCCAGGTTCATAACACCCAGAACAGTCTCCAGAGCCCTTCAGCTTTAGGCTGGGCTAATTCAGAAAGTCTTTCCATCAGCAAAACCTACATTTTTTCACTTTTCTAAAGTCAGTAGGAAAGTTTTCACACTGGCCTAGCAATTAGACACCCTTGGCTGTGATTCAGTGGGTACCACAAACTGGTTCCTGGCTGGTTTTCAGTGCTGGGGTTATTGGCACAGGCACCTGTGGGCAGGGAAGAGCAGGAGGAAGCCTGTGGTCACTGTGCTGACACCCCAAAACTCCTCCTGCTTTGCCCTCAAAACAGTCTCTCTGTGTCCAAAACAGCACAGCAAAAGCTGCCCTGCCCTTCTCCCTATGAATAAATTCCCTGATATTAATAAAGCTCATTTCCAATGTGATTAATTTTAAGTACAGGCTCAACTCCCATTGCTAAATGTATAGTCATGGCTTTTGGGATAAAGATGGACTTTACCTGTGATTCACAGCTCTGCTAAATTAGAGGATTTCCCACAATCTCACTACCAATCTCACTCCAAGGAGCACCAAATTCAGCAATGGTTTTGAGCACATCAGCTCCTGCTTCATCTCCAGCTCTGAGCCAGGTGTGTTAACTTGCAGGTTTGGTTCATCCTTCTGGTTGGGCTGGCAGGTTACTGGTGGTGGAATAGGACTGTATTATAGATGATTAAAATGATGGGATGAGACCTGGAATGAGAACCAGAAACAGGTTCTCCTGTACTCAGAGATTACAGGACTAAGTTTAACGGGATTTCTGACAAGGGGGAATGGTTTCACACTGAAAGAGAATAGGGTTAGATTAGGTAGTAGGAAAAAATTGGTGTGTTATCACTCAAGTTTTTTATTCACAGAAAAGTGTGTGCAAGCAACATTGGTTTCCAGGTTAGAGACTCAGAAGTGTCACACAGGCCTGGTTTGGGCAGCAAACCAGTATGGTTTCTTCCCAATATGTAAAAAGTGGTATTTGATTTCAGAACACCCTTTCAGTCAAGACAATATTTGGATATAATCCAGAATCTAATAATACAGGACTCCTTAATCAACCCTAAGTTCTTTTTTCTGTCTTTTTCCAAAAATTGTTTTAGTATCCTTTCCTCTATTTTTCCCCCTTAATTTTCGGTCTTATTCATTTTTAATCTGATTAAGCTCTGAAAAGCCTTTCTTCATATTGTTTTCAGATTGATAATTAGTTTGAAGGCATTCACCAGCCTGCAATGGCTTTTGTTATTGTGCAGTTTTTATAAAAAAAAAGTCATTAAAATATTGCTACCTCCTCACTTCTGAGAAGCCTGTAATCCCACTTCCACAGATAACAGGGAATAGGGTATGAGTTCTGCTTTTATGTCTTCTGTGCCTTGGACTCCAGAAGAAGAAGAGATATAGATTTCTATATAAATCTCTGTTTAGTCACACCCTGAGACAGATTCAGCAGAGAATTCTAATTGCATTCACTTAATCTATGATGGTTAATATTAATTTGCTTTCTTACCTCTGCTTCCATGGTCATAAATAGGGAATCCGAGAAGGATTCAAACAGTATCCAGAGCACTGGTTCACTAGGGTTGGATGGAGCCCTGTGTAGATCAATCAATGCCTTCCACCTTCTAAATCCCTTTATACTCTGCTGTGCACACAGTTCCCATCGAGTCTCATAAGTGAAACCCCTCACAGGCACAGGGATTTGGTGTTGTCTTGACAGAAAGTACTAATTCTAAAGCAGATGGTAGAGGAGGGGGAAAGTATCAAGAGAGATTATTGAGTTTTTATCTTGCAATCTGCCAGTAATCATGGATTGGTGCCCTGGGATGAAGACACTGAAAGAAAGCAGGAAAAGAAACCAGAATAGTTGCTGAAGGGATAATAGGAAATAAAAATAAGCTTCCCCCTCCCTTACCTGACACTTCAGAATTGTTACTCTATTTCATTAAGAAAAGGACACAGCAAAAGCCAATTTGCAATTAATTTTCTTCCTAATAAACTTGAAAAAAGCTCCTGATGGCCATTATTTTGTCTGCTTTATGAATAAACAGTCAAGTGTTGCTTTACCCTTGTTCCATAAAGCTCCTGTGGTTGATGTTGAGGACCAGCTCACTCCAGGTGCTCCAGGCTCCTGCCCTACCAACACAGACAGGTGCTGATGGGCACTGAAGCTCCTTCCCTGCATTTTGATTTTATCCCCAATGGAAAAAGGGCTGCACAAAGCTCGGTTCCCTCTCCTCATCCCAGGAGAGGGGAGGCCACAAGGCAGGAGTGCCACGCATGTTGTGGCTGAGACACCAAGAGCATCCACCTGAGGGCATTAATAAAAGAATCTGACTCCTAGAAAGCTACAGAAAGCTAAAGAAGCTAAAGAAAAGATCCTATGGATTTCACTCTTCCCAGTGCTGACACAGAAACTGGAACCTGCTACAATCATGTAGGAAGGGAATTTGTTGGAAAGTAATTACTGCCTGGCCTCTGGAAAGATCAGGGAATAAGATGGAGAAATATGATGCAGCTCTGAACATGCATTTTATAACAGCCAAACAAAATTCTGACTTCAAAAGATTTGAGATATGCTCTAAATCTAGAATAGGGGTCAGTGGTTTGGTTTTTTTTTCCTGTCATGAGAAGCAGCTTCTTAAATCCAGCCTGAATGGGAGAAAAGGAGAAAAATAGGCAGATTGCTGAGCACGAGAACTAATGAATTCTGATTCCTATGGATTTGTGTTGCCTGATTAAATGATTCTACCTGAATCCTACTAAGGTTTCCTGTCATCTGCATCTACCAGCTTGTGCATGTAGTTACCAGTTCCTGAGTTAGTTATATTGATGAATATTGATTCCCTGAAATATTTTCTGGGACAGACAAACCCCCTGAACCTGGTGTTGCTACACTTACCAAGGAGTCCTGAGCAGCCAGGCTTTACCCAGCTTTTCTCTACAGCAATTTCTGAATGTTAAGGACTAAAACCCACCATCTCTTCCTTTCCCCCAGTCCTGCTGGCCTAGCTGCTTTCTCCCAGGTCACAAATCCCCCCACGTGGATTTTTTGGGAGCTTGAGAAGTTGCATGCCCCCGGTAAAGCTTTTTCAGCATTTTGAATCTCAAAGTGTTTACAGTGCTGCTGGCTGGTGTAGATTCTCTGGTGTCTAATAAGCTGCAAACTCCCACTGCAGCTTTTCTCACTTGCTTGTTTGCCTGGGAAAACTGAAATCAAACAATGGGAATTTTTAGAAGGGAGCACAGAAGGACAGATGTATGTGCATAAACCTTCCACCCACCTGCAAAACATGAGGGTTTCCTTAGGGAACCAGGCTAAAAATGAGAGAAAATATCCCTAGGAAAGCTCCCAGTGTTTGTGCATCTTTGCAAGAGCTTGTTCTGCCTTGAATACAAAATGGATGTCTACCTCAAAAACCAGAGGATTCCTTGGAGATTTAAAGGTATAACATACAGGGGAGGAATTTGTAGTAGTTATCCAGTTCAATACAATATTCAGGCATTTCTGACAGAATGAGCTTTTCTATTCCTCCTATAAAAGCCATCAGAGCGCAGAACAATCCTTTAGCAAATATCAGCAGCAAAAATACATAACCCAGTTTTTATTAAGCTACCCTGTGCTAATCTGGTTTAGACACTGGTTTCCATTGTGTGGTCAGAGGGGTTTTTCCATGTTGAGAAGGGGCTCATTTGTTGTTCCAGGGCAGAAATGCCTTTTGCACACTGAGGCACAGCCTGAATCCCTGCCAGTAACATGACAAGGTCCTGCTGAGACCACACTATAGAAAACTGCTGCTGAAGTTGGAGAGTTTCTCTTCCACAGCCCACATGGATGGTTAGGGCTCATCTCCTTGGCTTGTCAGCACCAGGAATTGCTGGCTGTGTGCTCACCTGGAGCTTCCCAAGGATCAGTAAAGGCTCATGGGTGATCTGGCTCATGACTGAGTGCAAAAGGAAAATTTTTGATCATATTACCCCACTACCATTTCATTCCTTTTTTTGACGCACCTGCATTTTTTTAGGGAAAGGGTTTTTGATGCCAACAGTTGGCACACTTGGCAGCAGGTAAGAAGCCTCTCCAGTGCTGGATCACAGCCTCCACAGACTCCAGGACTGCATTCCCTGGGAAGCTGGAATAGGGAACAACGGCAAAGGGCCCTTACTTCTGTATATTTAATAATTAAATCTGGGAGATATTGTTGAAAATGCTTGTGATGCTTCCTTTTCCCGTCAGGGAGGAAGATGATGAGGGAGCTCAGACATGACTGGGGGTGCCTGGCACTGCTCCCTGACTGGAAAATTTGCTCTCTGGGCAAATCATGCAGGACAAAACCTTTGTGGAGCTCTCAGGCTTAAAATCTCTGGCCCTTCTCTAGATCAGATAGTTTGGTACGTTGCTGCCAGTCCAATAGATCTCACCTGCTGTGAATACACTGGACTTCACTAAAAGATTCACAGGAATAACTTATGTTTTCACAACTTAATGCATCAAACAGTCATTCCAAGCAGTCAACACTCAGAATGTTTTTTAAAACAGTATCAGCCCAAAGCAATGATTTTGGAAATAAATGTAAAAATCTTTAGCTTCTCTCAGGCTAAAGGGGTTTACACTGACATTTCTCACATGTACCAAAAAATGCCAACTATGGCACAACCTGACTTAGGATATTTTGCAAAATTTTCTGGGTAAATCAGAAGCAATGCCATGGGGATCAGCGGAATAGCCCAATATTCCACTAACATCTGTCAGGTTGCTTTGTCCTTTGTTTTTGTGGTTGGTTGTTTTTAATTCCATATTAAAAATGAGATAAAATTAATGGATTTTGGCCATCAACACTGGTTGACTTATGTATATATTTATTTTTCTGAGTCTACCCTCTTTCTTTTATTGCCAATATAGACCCTTCCATTACTGTTGAACACAAACTAAACGAAAATCTGCAGGCCACTGTAGATTCCCTTTTCATTGCCTAGGAAACCATGAAAGATGAGCAAAGCAAACTGGTGAAGACACAGAATATCCATCATCTGTAACTGTATGAAAATGTACCTCAGGTGCTAATCCTGCTGTGGCAGAAGGCAGTAGATCCAATGCATAAAGGTGTCAGCAAATCCCTTCTACAACTGCACAAGTGAATAGTTCAGGGGAGAGGGCCTGGGATCTGGTCCTTATTCCAAGCCTTGCTCCAAATATGATGGCCATGGGAAGCTGCTGAATCATGTTATAGATGATCACAGAACCAATTATGGTGGAAAAGCCCTCCCAGACCAACGAGTCCAACCTGTGCCCCATCCCCACCTTGTCCCCCAGCCCAGAGCACTGAGTGCCATGCCCCGTTGTTCCTTGGACACCTCCAGGACTCCACCACCTCCCTGGGCAGCCCCTCCCAATGCCTGAAAACCCTTTCCAGGAAGAAATTCCTCCTGAAATTACCGTCCTCCACTAGATTTATTTTTATCAGAATTTTTAAGTCTCAGGGCTGTCTGTTGTCCCGTGCCTGTTAATCCTTAGCGCAGGTAGACCCTGGTTATGATTATCCTGTGATCTGGGATAGGAGAGGGTAATATTGTTTCATACAAACATTTTTTTTCCCCTGCTGATTTCCTTAAAACCTGATGCCCCAGGAATCATTTCACATAAATCACAGATCCTCTGTCTCACCACAGCACCACTGAACTCTCGTTGTGCTGACTGGACAAACCAGGTGTCTGTCCCAGAGCACCATTTCCTCTGCCTCATCCCAGACTTTCCTACATTGAATCATACCATGGGAGCTGTTAAAATCTCCTAAATTGTAGTGACTCCTCCTTTAAGTACAGGAATGTGCTGCAATCACCACAAACGCCCAAGGCAGTGAATCCTGAGCTTTCAGCAGCACCCTTTGTATTCCCTTCTCAGAGCCCTTCTTTGCAAGCCAAATATTTGATGGAATTACAGTTCTGGCATCATGAAAGGAAATGGTTTTTGTTATCTGTTACTTTTTCAGTGTTTCCCAGCCTGGGGCTGCAGATGACAACAACAACACAAAGAACTCTTATCCCAGAAACCTGAAGTGCTCTGGATCTCAGACATTACAGAGTTACATTTACACTTTGTGGGGACCCTGGATGAAAAGAACTGCAAACTCATCATTATAAAGAGATATGCAAATCCCTCTTTTGTTTTCAAAGAAACCATTTAATTGTCTATTTTTCATCCTCAGATTTTTCCCAGCAGTTTCATTAGCTGACATGACAGAATTCCAGCTCATTTCATATTTAAATATAGGACCAATTTGAAATAGTATATCTTTACTATGGGAGAAAATTCATCTGTTATTACTCTATGAATTATGTCTAAAGGAAAGAACTTAAGCCCTTTTCTCTTATTTGCAAGGTTGGCAGAAAACTTGTATTTTCTGTAATAAAATAGGGGGCTTTTGGTTGGTTTATTTATTTATTTATTTTCCACTTTAATGTTTTTTTTCTCTTTACCAGATCCCACTAATAAAGGGGTGTAAATCCCTGTGCTTTGCCCTGCTGAATCAACTTCCCTTCCTATTTGAAGATTTTTCCGCCCTTTAATTTAAGTCTCCCCCTTTCAGACATGCAAAACAAAGGAGAAAAGAAATGTAATTACATGCATTGCTACTGATATTTCCATTGAAGTGATGGATTTTTTAGCTAATACTAGACAATAAATTAACACTGTAACAATGGATCCCACCTGAATTTGCACTTACACTGAACTGATAAAAGCAAATTTCAATTCCTTTACTGTTTTTATCGGATACTGTCAATGTAGGTGGCTCATATGCTAGATAATGGTTTAGTATCCTCACCAGAAGATTAATGACTTAACAAAGTCCCTGGATTTATAGAGAACACATTTGTGATGTTTGAAGCCTGGTTTTATTCTTTAGAGGGGACACAGAGGGATATTTCTCCTAGTCTAATTCACAGTCCTAGTATTGCACAGGTACTTAATGATTTTAGAAGAGTTAAAAAAGAACCTACCAAGCAAACAGGAAACCTATGTCCTACTGTGAAACTCATCTTGAGACAGAAGATCTGCAAAATGGTGCCAGGACTTGTTAAACTGCGCTTTAAGTGCTTAGAATAAAAAGAGTGAGGGTCTCTGTGTGGATTCCTTTCAAAACCCAGCATTTCCAGTCCAGGATTACACCCTATGCTTGTCTATGAAGCCCCACTCAGTGACTTCCACAAGGAGACTTGATCCTCTCACATTCCTTTTTAAGCTAAGCAGGTTTTTTTCCAAGGAAACAGAGGTCAAACAAACATATAACAAGTATAACACGTATGGAAAGATGTTGCCTTGTTTAGAAAAATCACCCTCTGGATACTGCCAGGCTCATTCATCCAGGAGCTAAGGATGAGGATTTTCTGTGGAAAGTGAAACAATCTCCTTTTCTCCCCATCAGAACATGCTGATTCATTGAAATAAGAACATTTTTCCAAGGTCAAAGTAAAATTTCTAATCAGAACCATGAGAGAGAAGGAACTTATATAATACATGGAAAACCTGAGGTTTTGTCCCACCCTGTCTGATGATGTCCAGATAAGTGTCCTGATTGCACAGTTCTGGATATCCAGGGCAGTTCTCACACTCTTTCAGAAGATCTGAGTTTGATTCTCCCATGAAACAAAAAACTCTACTTCAGAACTCTAGTATTTTACAAAACATGGATTCCCAGACAAGTGCAATGTCTGAAATCAGGGAGCTTCAATTTATCCCTCTTCAAAGAGAACTTTCAAATCCCAACCACTCCAAACCTCTTCAGCTGCAAAGACAAACAGCACCCACAGCTCCAGCCCAACCCTCCATGAACAACTTCCCGTTGCTGTGTACATGACTTTGTTTGTTTAATTGCCAAATCCTGATAGAAAAGCAAGATTTCATGCTGGAATCCCCTATATTTAGGAAAAACAGACCTGATCTCCAAAGATTTGGTGGCAAATAGAATCACACACTTCTTTGAATGAAAGCCTTCTCTGACCTAATAGTTCTGTCCCTGAATCCAGGGCTCTTTTTTTTTTCCCCCCAGAAATGATGTTTATTTGTGGTTCAGCCTCAAACATTTTCATTGTTCTCTTTGCTTTTTGTTCTGCCTTTGATCCCAAAGCTGCATTTCCCACTGTCATTACCTCAGGTGCCTTTCATGATGCCCTTAACCTTGGACACATATCATTGTCAAAAAAAAAAGGTATTTCTGTAAAACTGCTTTGTCAGTAAAAAAACAGAACACAGCTGTTTTCATAAATACCTGCACCATGTAACTCCTGACAAGGACTGACAAGAATTCCTCTCACTGTATCTAGAGCAGAGAAACATCATTTTATATGAATTATGAGCAGTACCATTATCCCACAGTTTGACTCAAATTATTTGTTATTTGACCAAAAACCTTTCTAAAATGTGCCCTTTATTTTTGGGGGAAGGGAGCTCTTTTGGGGACTGCATACATTGAAATTCAGAGCTCATCACTGGTAATTTAATCAGAGAGTTGCATTAATTGATCTTAGTTGAGATGACTGGTGCATGTCACGCAGGCTCTCCCAGAGCTGGAGCAGACACTTGGCTGCTCCTTGATTTATTATTTAGGGCAGGAGAATTCACTTCTGACAATACAAGTTTTTATTCTACCCAAGTTTCAGAAGCTCTTGTTTGAGAGATATTCAATGATATGGCAAAGCTTTGATCTCTTTTCTCATGAATGATGGAAGAATGCTCGGATTTATTGCCTAAAATTTCCACTTTATTAAGCTGTCAAGTTCTGCTTGGTGGCCTCCTCCAGAGTGAAATGCTAAATTTGATTTAAAGGTCAGAGGAGATGTGTGGCACCTACAATCTGCCTTTGAATTGTTTTTGTAACATTAAATAGAGTTTACAAGGAGAGAAAATTGGAACTGGTCAGCATAAGTCATTCCAATCACAGGGCCTTTGAAAAGACAGTTCTTCTTTTAACTACACTAAAATATAAAGGAAATGGAGACATTAGTGTGTTTCTCTGGGATTTATGAAACTCCAAGCAGAGTTCTGGGTCTGTAATTGTAACAACTAAACAAGGGAAAAGCATCAGGAAAATGCTTCTTTCTAATATTAATGCAGCAGTCACAATTATAAGAAACCTTAATTTGGGGAGACATTTTAATCTGAATTTACTCGAGGTCTAAATAAAGTCTCAATAATAGGCTCTGACCACTCTCCCAACAGACCTTGTTATTATTTCTGCATCTCTACATCTTTTAATTCACAACCCAAATAAGGTCCCAGAAGAGATTACTTTCCTTTAAAATAATTTTACAACTGCAGCCAAATATATTATCATTTTAATTAAATATATGAAGTATAATGAGGGCCAAGATATAAATTTCCAAGAGACTGAAGCTTAATTTAATTTCCACCTTTAATATATGAAACTTGCAACATATAAAAACTCCTAATATCCTCATTTGCCTCTTAGTACAGTCCTTTATCATGTGCATTCCATTAGTCACATAGATAAAAGAAAACAATTACAAACTAACTGTTAAGTCTATATGAGACATTGCTTGGTGAGAAAATTTGGTATTATACTAAGTGGAAACTTCTGTCTCAGAAAACAAAAAAGGGAGTTAAGCAATTTCCCTCTTGCCTCATTAAAGAAAATAGAAGTTCACTCATAATCACTATCTAATTCTCTGAAGGTGTCAGACTGGTTTCTGATTTTCTTGCTTGGAAATTTAAAGAATTAGTTCTTCCCTTAAAAATCTTGAGAAAGATTAAACCTTCAAGGGATCTTTCTGTGACCTTGTTCCTCTCTATACGGAAAAAGAGCTCAAATAACCCTGGAAAAGATGGAAATCAGTGGAAATATTGACATTCAGCTGAAAGTAGCTGGGAAGTAAACTTGCCCCAGATTTGCAGAGAGAGAGGTAGGAAAACATCTGGGCTGGATGCCTGAGAACACATTCCTTGGATTCAGCATGATCCAAGAGTAGAGAGAGAAGGAACACACTATTTTCTGAGCTGGCAGTTCCCATGTGGGCTGTGTACATCCCACTCCACTCTGGACAGCTCACACATCCCCTCTCCCCAACTGCTTCCCACAGCTTTCCATAAAAACATCCATCTCTCCTCTTTTTTTTGGTCTTTCCTCTTATATTTAGGGTTGCTGTGAATTAAAAATAGAGTTTGAAGGGAGAAAAGTGTTCATGGTTTCCAGACTCGAGCTTTTGACTTTTTTCTTTGAGGTTTCACCTAAAACCCTCAGACTGAGAGCAAACCTGAGCCTTTGATCCAAAAAAGATCCGAGTATCGTTCTGGTTCAGGTCTGTTCAAGAAATATGACATTTCAGACATAAAGTCAGGTAAAATTCATGAATTCCTTAAACCAAATATAAATATATCCTTATGGTGGGTCACTTGGGATTCTCCTCTGAAGCAGCAAATTCTGCATATATTATGTAGAGGGTCTATAAGCATTTAAAAGATACTGAGTGCCCTCAATTTTTATTGATCAGAGCTCTGCAGCTTTGTGGAATATAAATGATGAATTACCTGATTCAGCAGCTTTAAACAAAAGAAGAGTTAGATGGACATGTTTAGAAGGACCCATTTAATAAGACAGCACAGAAAAGATGGCAAGGCTTTCTCCCTAGAAATACTTTCAGCTGCAATCACAGAAACATATCCATGGGTTTGCTAACGCTCATTATTTTGATATATTGCTGCATTTCTGCCTAAAATAAAAAGAAACGTGTTAAGTTCGGCCTGAGATGAAATACTGAGTTTTCAGGACTAAAATGTTTCAATCATTCATACTGAAAGATCAGGAAAACAGCAAGGAGATAAACATAGCTGTTCATACATTGACATAATATGCCAACTGTTAGAAGCACATGCTTCTATTTCAGAATAATCTAATTTACATTAGCATGAGTGCAGAGTCATTAACACATTCTTCTGAACAAAGGTATCAGGCTCTGATTTCAGCTTCACTTTCACACAATTAAATGTATCGCCACTTTTCCCATCATTCAAGTAATACTTTCTTTAAAAGAAAAAAAGAATATAGAAGAAAGATATAGTGATAATCACCCAGAAATGAACTGACAGGGCTCTCTCTGTGATTAACCCGTTTGGATAGGCAGGAAAACATGCAGTGTGTAGATTACAAGACAAAGCAGATGGACAACATTTTACTGGACAAAAGTTAGATGCAATAAACTGAAGAGTGTTTATTACATCTTGGTTTATAAAAATAACAACAACAGGATGGGGAGAGACTTCCTGAAGGCAATTTTTTCAGGTTTAAAGCATAGATCTGGGACTTAGATCCTGTTCTTAAAGAGAAGGAAAATCATACACCTGTAACTGAACATTTCAAATGTCTGTTCAAATGTTTGCAGACCATTCTCAGGAGTTTTTGCCTGAAGTTTTGGGTTGTGACTGAGTGAGAATGTGGGAAAAGTGATGCCAGATAACCTTGGGAACCTACCCCAGGCACACACTTCAGAAACATCTCCCTAGGAAAGGGCTGAATAGCCCAGATTAAACATTTTGAGTTCTTGTTTGAGGTAAGTTTGGAGTCTGCCTGGTTTTGAAGTTCTCATTAAACTCAGTGAAAAGGGACCTGTCACTTTGGGCAGAGCCACAGGGATTTCAGAAGCTGTTTGTGGCCATTACTGCTAAATTCAAACCGAGGAGAAAGAAGAACTAACTAGATGACAAATAAGCACCATTTACACTAGAAGACAATATTTTCAAAACTTCTGAAGGCTGATATTCCTACAACATGAAGGTATAAAATAAACTTGTGAGTCAGCTGCAGTTCATGATTAGTAAGCGAAGTTCCACGATCAACAATCCAAACTCGTTGGAAAACCATTTACTTGTCTATGTCTATTTATTTGTTATTGATTAGCATTAATTGTGAAGACTCTGACTCCTGCAATATCTGACTGATGATCTTTCATTTTTCATGGAAGTCATTACCTTGTTCATCCAGATATTGCAAACACTTTCAGGTACCATAACTCAGCTGCCATACAGATTATCTAATTATACAGCACTCACCTAGAAAGAAAAATACCTCAGATGTGAGAACTGTACCAATAAAAGCAATGATTCACAGTTTGGTAGGAACCTCATTTGTAATTTGCAGAGATGGAACTTAAACCACAAACTCATGTGGTTGGAAATTTAGGAGCAAAGCCCACTGCAAGCAGCTCCTGCAGTTCAATGTAGCAACACCCAACGTGCCACCCATGTTTTGGGAGGTGTAATGAGCTGACTGTGAGTTTTCCTGAAGCCCAAATTCATGCTTCTTTAACTTTTATGGCAGTATCTCAATTAAAAAAACTCAGCAAGAAAATGGGAGTTTTTTCACTGATCTCCTAAATGCCATTGATCAGTTTGAGTCACGACTGGGGAGTGACTGGAGCTGGAAGTCAGAGTTGGGGGTCAGTGTGACACATGAAGACTCAAAAACTGCACTCAAGGGCCTTTGAAGCTTCTCAGTGAAATGATGATTTGTACAGCACCCACAGCACTGGTGTGTTTTTCCTTGCCATCACCTCTGACACTGAGAGGACTTCAATGCCACCTGTAACAGCCCTCTCTGCACACCCCAAAGCATCACTTACCTGCTGCAGCCCCTACCCCATGTCCAGCCTGGACAGCAGCTCTTCCCTTGGTCCCCATGCTTGCTGAGATGCTCAGGTGAATTTTTTATCACTTGTGTTGCTCAGCTTTCTAACGAGACCTCTCAAAAACCATGCACTGGCTTCGGATCCAAATTAAAATTCTCCTGCCCCCAGTGTGTGCTCCAAACTCAGTCAGGGTTACCTGGCAAGCACCCGAAACACAGGAGGGTTTGTTCAACCAGAGGAGCTCAGTCCCTGCACCCTCACTAGTTTCAGTTAAAAATATCCATCTTGTTTTCAAAAACATTCTATGTCTGTACTTGCAGTTTAATAAGTGACTGCTATGAAGCTCAGCCAGCAACTGTAAAGCAGCAAGATCCCTATCAAACTGCCCAAGAAATGAAATAGTATATATCAGATTCCCCAATGACCTCCATAAATCCTTGTTCTCCAACAGTGATATTTGTTAACAACAAAATTAACTTTTATTACTTCCCTTCTGTGACTGGGTTTGCCAACATTCATTTTTGAAGCTCCTCAGAGCAACCAGAACAGATAAATTAGATTAAATTAGGTTTACTGGCCAAGATGTGAAGACACAAACCTAACTGAGGGTTATATTAAGTCGTGATTTGAGGAACTTCATATAATTCACTGTGCACTAAGTAATAGAGAGAAGAAAAGGGAAAAAGCTGCTATCTCTGAAGCTGAGCTGCTATCTCTGATGCTAACACAAAATCCTCTGGATATTGCATCCCTGAAGGGTCACCTCCCAGCCTGACACCCTCAGTGTGGAGGAAATATAAGCCCAAATAAAACCTGGTCTGTCACTCCAGGGGTGTCAATAAGACTGTGCAAATTCCATGGACTGGTTCCTGAAATGGAGACACAGGTGGGCCTCCGAGGTGCCAAAACAGCAGCAGGAGCAGTGTTCTCTTGGCTCAGATGAGCACAAAAACTGCCTTAGGTGTACAAAAGTGCTCACTGCTTCAAACAGGAGGGTAAATAAGGGTAAAAGAGTGATCAGAATATGGGAATGGGAACATTAATCTTTCCTTAATCCCAGTGAAACACCCTTTTCTGTCAAGGTCGTGCAGGTGCCAATAGTCACAAATAATTCCTTTGGAAGGTTTTCTTTTACTGGGTACCCACAGTTGCCCCCAGCCATGAACCCTGGGAGTCCCTGGGATGGTATCACAGCCCTGGAACTGCATCCTGACAAGGGGCTCATCGAGTGAAAGTCATGGCAACTTCTGGGGCCGCAGAGGTGACCGTGGGGAGGAGACTCCTGGATTTTACTGAGCTTCTTTTCTGCTTTTCACAGCCTCTCTCCCTGTCTCAGTGCCAAGGAGACAGACTTTAATGCAGCACTGGTGAACACTAACCTTGGCTCTCACTGGAAAATTCTGCTAGGTAAGGTATAACAGGGAGAGATGATTCATTTTTATCCCATCAACATTGTCTACATGTTGGCAATATGTTTTTTAACACACTGCCTTGATTCTGGAGTTTTCCTTGACATGTTTGTGGTGTTTATGAAGAAGGCAGGTTGGGATCCTTGGCAGAAATGTAAATTACTTTAATATTTTTCTTCACAATTCTTTGGCTCGAATTTATGTAAGAAACCAGATGTGAGGATTTATGGAGGACACTCATGACAGGTCTGTTCTGCAAAAACTGGATAGAGGAAAATAAGTAAATAGCATTAAAATAAAGTAATAGAAAATAAGAATCTGAAAGGATCTCAAAATTCCTCTGATCCATCTCTAAGCAAGTTCCAAGTAATGCACCAATATCTTCCAGAGCTCTGCCTGTGCATTAATCAAATGATCTGGGATAAGACAAGAGACCAATTTAAAGTGCAAAAGTAACCGAAGAGATAAAATTTATCTCACTCCGACTTGGCTTCCTACAATTTTGCAGCTGCTCCAGTAAAGTTCCTGAGGTTTGTCTGGTGAGAGTAACTGTGAAATACCTGTGGGTAAGTGCCATTCCTGTGGCAAAGAGCAGCATGAGGCCTCATCCTGCTCCCTCTCTGGAGATCTAAGTGCTGTGAGGGGGCTTGTTTTGGTCCAAAGACAGAGTGAATCCTGGAGATACATTTGCCATCTTAGCTGAGGGTGTCAGTGTGCAAAGCTTTTTAAAGAACCTGATTCCTGAAACATAACTCCTCAATGTGCAAAAGTAAATTACCATTCAGTCCTTAAGTTTACTGACTTTTGTCCTGATACACATGACCTTTGAGAGGAGAAGATGATTCTTTCAAGAGTCAATGACCAGTTGTCACACGTTTTTGTGAACATCTCATTCTGCATATAAGGGAAATAAAAAAAATTTTGCCTTGTGGGGAAAATCTGGAAGGCAGAGTGAGGAGAAACCAAGCTTTGTTTACAGCAGGAACTTTTGTCTAAAATGAGAAATGCTTGCAAATACTTTTACTCTAGCAGAGCAGGATGCCCACAGAGCTAGGTCAGGATTCTTGGTGGGTTTTCCCAGGGCCAAAGTGTTAGCTACTTCTGGAGTTTCCACTTCTAAGTAATTCCTAATTCTTACTTCAAGACTTATTTGGGAGACAGTCCCCATATGCCTCTATAATCCTAGACCCACCTTCACAAATCTGTTGAAAACACTTTTACTTCTCCAGTGAAATGCTACAACCTGCTCATTCCGGAGGGATTTAGCTCAAATAAATCCATTCAAAACCAGTCAGTTTAGGAGAACCACTCCGTTTTTGTTAGATATTGATTTAGTGAGTTTATAGTGCTGTATGGGTTTGTATTAGCTTAATATTCAGGACTTTTATGTCCCAAGAGGAAAAAAACCTCAAAAACCCACTCCAGCTCCAGGATCAAAATTCCCAGTGTTGGAACTGCTGTGGTTCCAGATGTTGGCTCAGTATTGTCCTGGGTGTGGCAGAGCACCAGGACCTGCAGTGTAGGTGAGGATCACAGAGTATTTTAGGTTGGAAAGGACCTTTAAGATCATCCAATTCCTCCCCCTGCCATGGGCAGGGACACCTTCCCCTAGCCCAGATTGCTCCAAGCCCCATCCAACCTGACCTTGGACACTTCCAGGGATGGGGTAGCCACAGCTTCTCTGGGCAACCTGTGCCAGGGCCTCCCCACCTTCACAGAGAAGAATTTCTCTCTAATATCCCACCTAACCCCACTCTCTGTCAGTTTGAAGCCATTCCCCCTCGTCCTGTCACTCCAGGTATCCTGCAGGATGCTCAACCTTCACTCTGAACTGAGGCTCGAGGAGCTGCAGTCCCTGCCCTGGATCCCTGGCACAGAGCTTTGATCAGGTTCCTATTTCATTGTGAACTTCTGTGGCAACGTCAGACCCAGAGGGTTTCTCAAATGTGGAGCTTTAGAGCCAAAAAGCTGTTTGGAAGAGAGAAACGTGTGCTCAATGCTGAGACTGCAAAGCAGCAGCTGCACTTTTAATTAAAACTTATGTCCTATATATCTTTGTGTGTTTGAGTGTTTCTTTGTTTTTAATGAAATTTTTAGATAAAGGGAGCTCTTCTAATTATACTTCTGCCTCCTGGTGCTCCCCTTCCCTATTCATTTTTGCTATCATGACTTTTTTCAATTTACCTTAGCAGATTAGGCCATATCAGAGCTTCTGAGTATATTAAAGGTGATGGCAGCAAAACACAGCTCTGTTTCTTGATCTGTTCAGTAACAGTCTCTTTACTCACCCTTCTCTATCCCCCACCACTCCACACACACTCTAATTACGGTGACACATATGGATCTTAAGCATATTTGACAGAGAGTAATGAATGAAGTCTCAACACTCATCAAGCAAATGCCTCAACATTTGCATAAGTTAACATTAGTATCATTCCATGGATCTGCAAGTTAAAATTAGGGATTTTTCACTGGGGAAATTTGACTGGAAGAGTTACTGTTCCAGTGGGTTTGCTCACATAGAGCAGTTTGAATTTTGGCAGTGCTGAGCTCGTACTCAAGTCCAGCAGAAGTCAGGGGAGGATTTTTTTTTGGCTGCTAGGAATGAAAGCTTTAGATCCTTGTGAATGTGCAAATATGAGGAACAGGGAAGCTAAAAGAGAACTGTAATGGGATCTGGACTCAAAGAAAAAGGTAAATATGTAAGGTGAACATGAAAATCATATGAGGAGGGCTGAGGGAGCTGGGAGGGCTCAGCCTGGAGAAAAGATGTTCAGATAGAGGGGTCTGTGTTCATTATTTGGATTACACATAAAAGAATTCCTTGCCACGAGCTTGCTAACACAAGGAGCGATAGGAATTTGCCTGCTTGACAACAAATGGATACAGTGAAAAAAATGAGCTATGCTAAGGTCCTGGCAGTTAATTTTCCTACCAGGACCTTGCTTATGTAGAGACTCCTTTAGTTTTTCTTTTACAGACTAAGAAGGAAAAATTTTCCTTTATATGTAGAAAGCAGAACAATTTTAATAATGCTGGCCCTTGAAAATTTGGGTTAAATTTGGTTCCAAGGAACTGGGTAGGAAAAAGCATAATTTGGATGAAGGAGATTTACTTCTGAGATCCTAGTCATGGGAATTTCGTCTTCTGAGCTCCTTTTCTGTCAAGACTCACTATCTTACCAACTGCTTGCTCCAGCTTTCATCTTTATGCAAAATAACTGCTGAGCAGAAAAGTGTGTTTACATCAATCATTCTACAAATGTAAACAAAACAGAAGCAGTGGAATTATGAATGAAGAGTTGATTAGGAAGTGACAGTAAAGATTTGTGATAATGAAGGGATGAGTAGTGCTTGTTTGAGAATGTGCCACTTACTTGCAATTAATTTTGCAAGCTGGGCAGCAGGACACCTGCAGGATACAGGAGTGGGAATTTTCTGCCAGGTTGGTGTGCAAATACAAACCCCTCTGAACTAAGGTATTTTATGGCTATGGACTGGAATAACAAAAGCAGACCTAGAAGCCCTGCCAGCATTTGATGTTACATTTAGATGCTCTAACCAGACTGTTCTTTCTAATCCTTAAATCCCTGGGTTTCACCAGAACTGCTCCTGCCTGGTGATGGGCATGGCCAGAGTGACCTCTTGGCAAGGCCTCAATGCACAGACTGGCTGGGGAGTGTTCTCCCAGACAAACAGGTCAGAGGGCATCCTAGACTGATCTAACATCAAAATCATCCTCTTGTGGTGGCTGTGAAAGGAATTTTAAGAGTAATAGTGAACTATTTGTCTATGGGAAAGTCCCTCTGACTGACAGGAACATGGTGCAAGGTGTTCATTTGCTGCTGGGGCCCTGGGTGAGACCGTGCCTGGGGTAAATGCCCATTTCCCATCACAGAGAGTAAGATTATTAGACCAAAAGCTAGTGCTACAAGGATGCTACAGCACAAGATATTGGCTTGAGAAAGGGAAGATCTGGGTTTCAGATCCTGCCCCACGAAATGACAACCCAGGAGCACAAAGGTACTTCTGTTCCCAGCAGCAGTTTCCTGTGGTGCATCACCAGTTCTGCTTCAGAGAGATGGATTAACTGGGAGGGATGAGCTGAGACAATGTCAGGTGCAGAGTGTTCCTGGAATCACACAGCAGACAGAGCTGGACAGCCTGGCCTTGGTGTAATGACACTCCAGTCTCCTGTGCTGATCACATGCCCACCTTGCAGTCTTTTAAAAAAAACCAAACAACCCCAGATCAAACCCCTCGGAAAAGCACAGGGTCAATGAAACAATTCCCTTATGCTCCTTAAACTCTCCAAAATGCACATTTTTATCTACTAGCTCAAGTGTTTAACTCTTCCCAAATGCAGGTTGATGACTAATCAATCCCCAGCCAATCAATCTATTGAATTCAGGAATAACCAGCACATCACACACTTTGTAGGAGCCACGGTACGAGAAGAATTTCAAAATAACCTGCGTGTCTGAACAAGTCCAATGTTTCTCTCTATTACAGGCAAATTACATCAACACATTACAAAGGATGTCTGAAGGTAAGATTATTAAAATGTAAAGTTTTTGCTGGTTATATGATTAGGAGGACGGAGAAAAAGCAGGAGGTGAGAGTGTGAAGGTAAAGTAATAAAAGGAAACCAAATGATTCATTCAATTAAAGGGTTGATTAAACTTGAAGACTTGTTATATCTCACATTTTTCATTAGCAAACATTTCTTTTTAGGGGATTTTTTTCATTTTCCTTATTGAAGCTCTTCCAGATACAGTGTGCAATTTACAGTGGGTGATTTATGGGCTCAACCCTCCTTCTTTTGAAATCCACATGAATCTTCCCATTGATTAAAAAAATCAGTCATTACACAGGCAAAAAATGTTGGGGTTTTTTTATGAATTCTCCCTTCAGCTACAGTTTTGTCAACCCCCACTGATTTTATGATAGGAGACTTTGGTGTCACAAAATTTTAGGGATGCAATTAGAATTTTTTTTTCTCTGTGGTATTACTCAGATGTAAATGATTCCAGGATCTACAAGCTGAGATTATAAATTACTTTTCCCATTATTTTTCCAGGTTCTATGGCATTGTAGACATTGGGTAGACTCATGTTACTAAGATGTCTCTTAGAGGGCCAGTTAATATCACTGTGTCTGCTGTCTTATTAGAACAATACTAGAAACTAATGAGGTTGTACTTAGTTAGAACCAAGTAATTAAATACAATTTAATGAAGTGCTAAATATATCCAAAACTTTGAGATTTGGTCTTTTAATATGGGACTTGTATTGTGACAGAGAGCAAGAGGGAGAAAGAAAGAGTCAATCTCGTGTCACCTCATGTCACCTTTTATGCTTCTGTTATTTAATTTTCAGCCCTTCATCCACTGAAACAGGGTAATTTCAGATTTCACTGTGAGCTGAAAGCTAGAGGAAAATGGAATCTTTTTCAAAATGTGCTGAAACTGCCCCAGAACCCTGGAGATCTCGCTCACCCAAAGTTTTAGTCAATTAAAACTGTTAAAAACATGGTTAAATGTGTGCATAGTCATGCACCCACCCATGCAAATGAACTGCTGAGTGAAAAATGAACCTTTCCTCAGAGGCACCTCTGCATACAAAATTTGAAACATCAAGGTCCAGTTACCACGTGAATCTTCCCCCAGATCTCTGGTCTGTAAAATTTTGCAGAAAATCTGCATAATAGTGAAGCCATTTATCTTTTGCAATTTTCTGACAGACACAGCCCAAAGGCAAACTCCTTCCTCGAAACTCATTCAAAATGGAGTGAGAGAAAATCTGCTTCCTGGGATGCTGTGATTCCAGGTCTGTGCCTGGGCTTTGCTGGGCAAAAACTGGAAATTCAAAGTACTTAATGCATTCTGGTCCTTGAACTGTTATACATTCTCTACCTGTCCTTGGTTTAATATCAAACAAATATAATTTATCCCTCCCAGTCAAACACTGCTATTTAATGTATATGAGCCTTGCAACAGTCCAGTAAATATGTGAAATGTCAAATATTTAAATTTCAAGGAGACATTTAAATCCCAGCAGTTCTGTACTGATTTCAATGAGGATTAATCCTGCTCAGAATCCTGCTTCAAAACCTTGGCTCCAGTATTTGGGAATAAAATGACTCTCATACACTGCTTGTTAAAGTGAATGAATCCGTAAAGATTCATCAGTAAGTAAAAATTCACGTGTTACACAAGCAAAAATACAAATATACCAGAAGATATATACCATATTTTAAAAGTGTTAAAAAGCAAACCATTTTATTGATAAAAACACTTAAACTGTCTCTCTGTCTCTCTCTGTGCTTCTCTTGGGAGCTTTAAACTCAAATGATTCTGATAAAATATGAAAGTTTCCATTGATTTATCGATAATAGCAAATAAATAAATTTAGGGGAGAAAACGTACTTTGAGACATTATTGTCACTGAGGGACATTCCATATCTTCAGTTTCCATAGATCTGTACAGAAATCTGCTGAAAATCTCTTTTGCATATTCATAGTCAGAGTCATTCTAGTGGGAAATATCCGTAAGCAAAATTTTTCATTCCCTTTACTGGCCTGGTTAGTTTACAGGGAATTTTTCATCATCAGTATTTAGCTAAAAGGTTAATATTAAAAGTATTTTTCCTGGAATGAGACAAAAAGGGTGCTTATATAAATGACTGAATAGGTGTAGAAAATAAAACAAACTAAAACTAGTAATAGACTCAAGGTAATTGGTAATTCTCTGCAATATTCACTTTTTCATGCTTTCTTTTGTTCCTTAATACACAGATTTCTCTTGTGTCTTTTTTTTATGGTTACTTTGTTACCTTACCTCTTAATATTCCTATTCCATTTGTCTTCCAGTGCCCCCATGGGCGCTGTGGATCAACCCAAGTGGGCAGATTTGAGATGGGCTGGGGGAAGGCAGAGTCCTCCCACACACCTGAGGAGTTCCCTCGGGCCTGATTTTCAGAAAGGAATGCCCAAAGCAATCCAAACACTACAATTGTGCAGTAAGAGCACACGGAGAGTGGCCAACTCCAACCCTGAGTGAGCTCTGCCAGTCTCCAGGAACAGCACTGTTCCAGCAGTCACTCCTTAAAACCCCCAAGATCACAAAGAAACAAGGAAGAGCCAGGGGAACCTCACTGGGGGAGGCATTTTCAGGGACATTGCCCAGTTTTCCTGGAGAATTGTTTTTCCCCACCAACTGATCGACCGTGCTGTACAAATGGTAACTTGTACAACTTTAAGTGAACCTTTGGGTGGCAGACACTCAACAAAACATTTTGGCAAAGACTGGAGATGGCCCAGTGCTGATGATTCATCGGTTCTTAACTTCTGCCTGAGGCTGAAACAAAGTTTTCCTTTGCCCAGATCTGCCGAGGAGCAAAATTAAAGAAAGGTGTAATCAGAGCACATCTACCACACATTGTTAAGGTTAAGCCCCTACAAAATCAACTGTGTTACTTCCTTACTTTTTTAGTTAGGATCCCTAACATCTTGGAATAGCACCAGAGAAGAGCCACAACCCAAGTCAAATTGGTTTCAAGCTGTCTTTGGTCTTCGCTGACTTTGGCACCTTTAAAATGACTTTTGGCATTGATGTGAATTTGAAAGGATCAAAATATCTTTGAACCTTTGGCCTTTGATGACTTTGTGTCCCCATTCACTTATCTGGAGATTGATAATGACCATCTTTACCTCTGAGGGCTACAGATCAAAGAGGCATTTGGAGATGATCCCTATGAAAAGTCACCCCTACAAACGCTAAAAGTTAAAGCTTACTCAGCCCAAATCCACATTAAATGTGATATTATTATGATTTATGCAATGTTGGTTTCTTTAGGGAATTTTCTGGGAAGAACCTACATGCACCATGTGTATACTGTCTACCTCCATAATTCCCAGTCCAATCCAAAGATGTCCTCATTCCACACAGTAGATGTGCTCTGTCATGTTATCCCATGGAAGGTGTGTCAGACTATTTTAATTTGAGTTATTCACAGACATATTCTGCACATGGGATAAACCAAGGCAGTGACAACCTCACAGCAGGAGACACTTATTCAGGAGCTGGAAAAAAAAAATATCCCAAAAGCCTCCAGCAATCACTATTTCTTGTTAAAAATAAGTCGAAAAAAAGATCTGTTGTGCTTTTTTATGTGTGTCTTTGTACTTCCTGAAAAGCTGCACCATCAGATGCTGTAGCTTGAGCTCTACAAGGCTTTCTTTGGCTTATTCTAACATTAATACAGAAGGAACCAGGAATAGTTTGAAATGCTTGATTTGTTGACAGTGTTTGTGGCAGTGTGTTTGCCTTGATGGCAAAAAACCAATACACTACCTTGGACTTTTATTTTCCTTTTTCCTCTGTTACTTTGTTTATTGCTGGAGTATTTTAAAATATTTTTATTACAGATTCTGTGCTCAATTTAGGGCTTAAAGTAAATATTATGCTCTACACTGCTCCTAAAATAAAGCTTGTATTGTAGAGCCTACTGGCAGCAGACTGTGACTTATCTTTCATATTTCACAAGTGTTATGAAGCCTTACTTAGCAGAAAATCATGGTTTCACAGCCTAAAGCTTGTTTTTTAAAATCAAATTTTTTTTGGTAAATTAAGCCCAGTACTACACAGTAATAAAAGTTTATCCTCCATTCGCTGTGTTCTCCAAGTGCTGAATAACAACATGCTATTGAAATGCCACCCAGCTTTGCCAAACAGGAGGAAAATGCCTCAAAAAGCCCTCCTCCTTTCTACTTTCACAGCCTATAAATACAAAACACTGCAGAGATTTATGAGTGAGAAGGCAAGAGAAAAAAGCCCTTTCTATAACACTGCTGCAACTGAAGGCTTGTTTACAAAAATGTGATTTACGTCTTAGACAACAAGTCACACCACATAGGATTATTTCCCAGCTCTGTCATGCAGAGTCACTGCTGCACATTTTGCCATCACCCATTTAAACAAGACTGTCATTCTCCTGGTTTGGACACTTGGGTTGGGATTGAATTTCCTGGAATTTCAGAAGCACAAACCTCTTGGCAGCGGTTCCTCAGCCTTTGTGCAGGTCTGATGCTGGGGGAGAGCCCTGATTCCCTACTGCCTTGGGAAGGAGCCTGTGGGATGAGCTGAGCTCCACACCTGCCCCCAGAGCAGCCCAAATCCACTCATCTGTTCCCTGCATGGACACCCTGGAGAGCAGAGCACCTCTGCCTTCCTTGGCCACCTGAAGGGACCTCGTGTAGTTGTGGGTATAAGAAATGATGGCAAAGAGCAACAGCAACTCACTTCGCTGAGTGATCAAGAACCAGAATTGAGGATCTGTGGTTACCACGATCCCTTGCACTGATAAACTGAACCAAAGAACTTACAACATAAAATCCTTGAGACCCATTTGAAGTGCACTTGCTGTACTGGGGGGATTGATGACCTTGGGTGATGTGGCTGGATACCAGTTCAGAGACATATTAAGTGGACCAACAAACTTAATAGCACTTTTGAAAAATGCAGGGTGGCCCAGGCTCTAATCTGGTTCAAAAGTGAAAAACATTTTCCCTTGTAAGCTTTGTATTTTTTCCCCTACATGGATGTAGTTCAACTGGAGACTTCTCACACCGTGCTGCTGAAATAAAATGACAATGTGTACCTTTAAACCAGGTCATTAATCTTCCATCATTCACCTCCTGTAGTATGCCTTAGCTTACAGTTAATGGAATATTTAACTGCCTTAAGAGGAACAATAAATTGAAGTCACTGCTTCCCTTCAAGTTTTCATCCATAATTTCACCCAAATAAAAGAAAATCTGTTGACTGGAAACCACTGCATTGTTTTCTTAATAGCATTTCATTTGTGAGCATACAGTGAAATTCCATTTCAAAACGAGCCAGTGAGGAAGGATGGCTTATCAATCCCTCAGCTTCAAATCCTGCTCAGAGTATAATGCACAGAGGGGCATTGCTTTGGTTATCCTGAGGTATCCCTTGGCTTACAGATCTGTCCACAGGGTTTTAAAAACAAAACCCTTTCTTGATTCTTGGATGACAAATTGTTTAAAGGAAAGCACACCTTTGAGGACAGCTCTCCTTGGAACAGGTGCTAACAATGATGAACTATGAACTTCCCTTTCCACTGCTCACACACAGATTTCTTTCCCTGAAGACAATTTGGACAATAACAAACCTTCCTCGACCAAAACCTCAGCCTAATTTCTGAAATCTGCAGCAGACTCTGAAGATAACAACCCAACAGGTAGGAAAAAGGCTGTAATAAGTTTCTACAGAAACTTGAGGTTTATGTTTCCACCCCAGCCATCCTCACACAGGATATCCATGGAGTTTGCTCCGGTGTGGAAGGGTGAGACTCTCAGATGCACCAGAACTCTCACACAAACAGCAGCACCAAAATACAGTTTGGTGGAGATGTGGGGTGAGATCATTACATGAAGAAGCAAAGTGTGGAATAAATCAACCTGATAATTTTTGGGCAGTTGCCTGGGAGCCTTGAATTGGAAACATCTAAGTGTTCCCCTGATCCAAGGGCAGAGCTGAGCAGCAGCAGTACAGTGCTGCCATGGGGCTGAGGGCCAGGGCTTGTTCTCCAGCACCAGCCCAGCATCCTCCCCACCTCCAGCTGGCTCAGGGTGTGTGCTGGGCAGCTCCCCGTGGTCACAGGGCCAGCAGAGCTTGGTCCTGCCTGTCTGCAGGAGCTTGTCATGGGGGAATGTATAATGTGACTGTTTCTGTAGGGGAGAAAGCTGTGTGCACCCTAATGACCAGTCAGGGATCGCGCCCAGCTGGTTTGTAACCCAGCTCTGAGGGCAGACCCAGTGTGGCTCTCAGGTCTCACAAGGGCAGAATTCCTACAGAGAGCCAGGACAGTCACACTGCTAGTCAGGCTTCACATATAAATCACAATTACTGATATTTAACATCCAAGGAGGGATCTGGCAAAGTTCAGAGTGGGCCCAATCCCTCTGGACCAGATGGCCTTTGGAGAAGCTGTCCAGGAAACCATATATTTGTATCAAGTATGTTTGAGAGGATAAATGCAAGCCAGGAATCTCAAGTGCCTCTCCCTCCTTTGCTTGCTCATCCACCCCATGGGATAGCTCCCCTTTCAATCTTACTCAAGAATGAATTAACATTCCAAATTACATTACCATCAATTTGATGTAAACCACAGGCTCTTTGTTGGCTTCCAGCAATAGGAAGCAGCCTTGCAAGGGGGTTTTGGTTGGGTTTAATTTTTACTTTTTTTAAAAAATGGGAGATTGTGAAAGAGAGTACTCCGACAGATTTTTTTTCTGCGTAGGACACACATAATTATTCCTCAGTACAGAAATGCTGCAAATGAGGATGCAAACAGCAGCAACACCTCAGTTTGTGCCAGGGACTGGACTGTTTGCCAGTGAAGTTCCTGCTCATGGCAAGCTGGTGGCTGGCCCGTATCCAGGGGATCAGTGGCCACCACATTGCAGTCGATATCTGCCCACTGCTGTGCCCGAGTCCTCAGCCAGCCCTGGTGATGCCAGAGCAATTTGTGCAGACACATGCAAAGAGCACAGACACTCTCATCACTTCTGCTGGCAACCTCTGCAATCACACATGTTCAGGAAAGGATAGAGCAGAGAGGGAGACTATCAGAAAAAAAGTCAAGACAGACCACTAGAAATTGCTTTCCTCTGTCTCTAGTTCTTGTACATGAAAAGACTTCATCTTTTAACACTAAACTCTGTTATTGTGGAGCCTCTGGCCTCTTTAAGGATTTACCAGGGAAAGATTTCCAGGCTAGGGATGGCTATTATACCCTTTTAGATATGGAAAACCATAAACATGTACCAGAGGGATGCAACCTGACCTTTCCAAGGTACACTACCAGTGATACACTTAATAAACCAGCAAACTCCTATATCCCTTAGATTAAGGTGGTTTTACTTAGACCATATGCTGTTCTAGCATTAGACAGAAGTGATGTCATGGCACCGGTGTAGGAACTGGTTTAACTTTTGAAAACATAAATATCTTCACTGAAACCAGCTAAGTGTGCACTAAAATAAAGCAGGTAATTAGGTGGTTTGCTCAGACAGGGTTCTAGCTGTGACAGATGGACCATGAGCTAAGAGTTCAGTTGTTTCCAGCACAGCTGTGAGAGATCCAGCCCGGACATGTGTAAAGACACAAGTGAGAGAAGAAGGGGATGTTCAGGGCTGCCCCAAAGGCAGAGAGAGAGAACAGAGAGCAATGTTGGAGGCTGACCTGAAAGCAGCACTTAACTGACCAGTACCAGACACACAACTCAGTTTAGACTCCCTGACCTCCCACCTGCAGGTTCTGCTGGACCCTCCTCCCTTATCCTGCCCTCAGGCATCAAATCAACAGGCACTTTCAAAATAACCTGGCAGAGCAGTCTGGGGGCAAAACAGCCATCTGGAGAGCAGAGAGCAAGAGAAAATGCTGCTCTGACAGCAACCAGGCAGTTCTGAGGACCCTGTTACTGCCCTGGAGCTGCTACAGCCTCATCCTGCCTGCAGCCACACAAAGGGACAGTGGATATGGTCAGGGAACGGTCACTTCTGCCAACTGTGCTCCACTAAAACCACTTCATTGTGACATCCCAGGAGCTGCAGCCTGACCAATTCCTGCACTGCTGTTAACAGACTCACAGTCTGAGGCACAAGCCTGAGAGAGGAGAAGGGAAAAGTCTAGAGGCTTTTGTTTTAAGGGTTGTAACAGTTTTGTTTCTCCTGCAGAGATTATAGAGCAACTTCACCATCTCAGGTTTACGTGGTGAATAGAAAATTCAGTTTCGAGTGATTGGGTTTAGATTTCCAAGGAGCTGTTAAAATAGAGTCCAAATATAATGGAACATTGCTGTCATCTAAGGGCTCTTTGGTGTTCTTCATGAAAGGAGCTCAGTTCAAAGAGGAATGAGTACCTACAACCTAAAATATCTCAGCACATTTGACAATCTCATTGAAAACCTCAGCAGAGAGGCCTGTTCTCAATTTTACAGGTGACAATTGAGGCAGAAAATGTAGGGTTGGGAGGATGCTTCTCCCACTGATGTTCACAACTCTGTTTGAAGAAGTCTTCGCCCAACAGTTTTGCTCATATCCCAGATCTGCAAAGCATTTGGGAACATGCAGAACCTTAACACTGGGAGTTTTCTGATTAATTCTTTGCCAGCTCCTCACAGGATTCTCTGTCCTAAAAGGTATTGATAATCTGGGGCTTGGATTCACATAGAATGTGAAAGAAAGGAGTGAGTGAGAAAGAAAATGGGTATGGTGGTCTCTTATTTATTTCTCTTTTGGTGGCATTTTCTGTGGCTTTATTGAAGTGCTCATTAGCACAACCTCCTCTGCCCTGTCACCTACTGAGATAAATAAAACAAACATTTGCATATACCATGAAAAAGGTAAATGAAGCACCACCCTAAATATTCTTCACAGAAAAACCAAAGTATGGCTGATACTGTTGCTCCTCTTTGTTTAATGCAAATATTCAGCCATAAGTATGAGAAATAGTGTGTGGGATACAGGGAATTAATCAAGAGACCACAATACACAAAGTACTTAAAGGGTACCAAGTTCCCAAGTCTCGCACCATAAATGGAGATGTCTCACTAAAAAGACTCTACATGGAATCCTTTGCATCCATCACCTTCTCTTCTACTTTTCTCTTTCCTCCCCCTCAGTGTTTTGCTTTGTGATCTACTTCCAAATCCCTCGAATTCTCCATGTGGGAAAGCACAAAATCGAATTTCAAAGTTAATACCTGAGTCTCACCTTTGTGTATATTTTATTTTGCCTTTTTCATTTTTAGCTGCAGTGTAATTTTTTTCCCCCCTTCTCCCTTGAGAAATTTTGCTTGGAAACAGACCTGAAACTTCACAGCCTTTATTCCCTTTCCCCCGACTGGACTAATCCTTATAATACATAATTTTGAATTCTTTGTGGTTATTGAACTTCTCTCTTCATCTTTAAACAGTCTCGCCGGCTGAGAAATAGACTGCAATACTGATATTGAATAACAGTAAGGAAGGCAGTAAAATGATTATCACCCAAAAAATCACCAAAACAAATCCCTGTATGGTCAAAAAACAGCAAAATTTTTTGTGTGGTGGAAGGGAAAGCTAAACAGAACAAGCACAAGGAGAATGGTTTAATTTTTAAGACAAAGATAATGGCAACACCAAAATATCTAAACTCAATGTCTAAAAGAATGAAAAAGGACTTTGACACTAAAGCCTTGAACTGGGACACTTTGCTGAATCAATGCTGAGGAATCTTCCTTCCTGTGCCTTTTACCTTCCAGCACTTTTACCATCAGAATTTCCCGTTGTCCCTCACATTTCTCTGATGTTTCCTGATGGTGAAGGTTTTCCATATCATTCCCTAGACAGATGAATCCTGACTGCTGGCATTTGCAAGTCAGATTTAACAGCACTGGGTAACAATCATTCCAAAATGTGTTCACATTTTTCCCTTCCTAATCAATAGCTAAAGCAATTGGCAGTAAAAGTCAAATAGGAAATTATGAAAGTATAAAAGGTAAAATTCCCCTAGAATACCACTCTCAAAGTCTATAAGAGCCTGATTTCATTACAAGTTATTTCCCTGGGTTTGAGTTTTTCTCAGTTGCTGATGATTGATGCGGCAAATTTGATTTTCACATTTAACAGATTTTAATCTGTGAAACATTTCTGTATCAAAATGAATCTGGAGATGCTCCTTACAAGGTTTATCTCCCAATAAACTTGCGTAGACTTCTCCCAAGCTGGCAATGAGCCTGTCATTTCAAGTTTACCAGCAGATTCTTAGGAACAGTTAGAAATGCTGTACCCTTGCGACAGCTTAAAGTGCAGTAATTTCACTTTGTCCATAACCTTGAAGAAGCTGAAATCCAGGATACTACTCTCACTTTGGAACACACGGGTTTTCTTCCCTATATTAAGTCTATAGAGCTACAAGGGAGAATAATTAAAGATATAGTTAAGGTTTGGGAGCCCAATGCAGCACCCACAATAAGCCAATCCAGCTCCTCTGACACACACAGCTCTGTGCTACTCCTCACCTGCCAAAGGTGTTGTTCTTAACCCATAAAACTCTGTACAATAAAGTGTGGCAATTATTGAACCAATCTATACACAGCACAATATCACTTACACCCCAAAACAGCATCACCTCCCCCCCCTATTTTCAACTCCCAACAGAAGATCTTGACTGTGCTGAAACCACCATTCAGCAAAACCTTCCAACACTGCAAATGAAAATAAAGAAATGTTTGGACCAATTCTAAGACTTTTTTTTTTTTTAATCACTTCAGTATGGAGACTTCCACGGTAAAAGTTAGGGGTTTACCCTGAAAGCTGATATTTTCTCTTATTTAAAAAAAAAAAAAAAAAAAAGCCAACAATAAAATTTACCTAGAGACTGAACTGCTCTTTGAATTTGGATATCAGCAAAAACAGAAATCCTGACCACAGCCATTTTTTCTGTCTGCACATCACTTTCCAGAGAGTGATGCAGTTGGACAGCAAGAATGTTAGAGACCAGAGAAGGTTTCATTTAAGTGGTTGTGAGCTCTTCTGGAACTATCTGTGTGCAGAGCCACCTGGAAAGGGACAGGATAATTTCAAGAATGCAATTTTTTCAGTCTGGTGTTTTGTGGAACCAGCTACAACCTTGGCTCATTGCTGACAAAGGAGCAGTCTGCCTGCACCCTCTTTGCAATCCCCTTTGTGCCCAGCTCAGGGCTCCTCAGAAAGGCAGCAAAGCTGTTGCATCAAAAATTTAAAGCACTCCACATGCAATATATGTGACCATTTCTATGTAGAAATAAATCTTCTGCAAATAACACCTGGTGAGCACAACATGTGCCACTTGCTTGGACAGGGCACAAGTGAAAACTGCATTTAAAGACAGAGAGCTGTGAGAGTAGAGAGAACTTTACATGCAGCCACGGCATCCAGAGCTTTGAAAATGAAGGCCATGTTTCAACAGGAGCTGTTGTTGCTCTATTACACAGCTGATAAATATAACTAACTTAGATCTGTCATTGTAAAATGATAATTTGAAACCTCAGAATTTATAACTCTCACTATCTGACCTATCCTTAGCAGCCCATACACCAGAGGGAATATTCATATTCACCTTTGAGAGGTGTATTGCTCATTCCTGAAGATAAAGGCAAAAATCTGTCTTCATAAAGTTGGTAACAAAACCCAACATGGGGGAAATGGTGTTTTAAATCAGGACTGCTACAATTTTCATGCTTAATGCAAGCCTTAAAACTTGATTTAGGTAACACATGCCTGTGTTACTGCAGCAGGCTTTGCTCTAAGGCACAAAGGGCATTGTTTGACTGAGGGCTTGTAGCTTTAAATAACAACAATTAAAATGTATTTGATGTTTGAAAACACACACACTCATTCTCTGTATTGACTTTTAAAATCTGCCAAGCTGAGACTATTGAACCTGTCAATGGGCTCCTGCAATGATTATGGACAGGAACACAGTGACTTTGTTTTGAAAATACACAGGAAATGCTCTTGTTCTGGTAACTCAAGATCAATCCTGTTCAATTATGTAGTGTTTTATCCTCACTGACAGTACAGTCAGTACCATTGTGTGGGAGAGGTGAGGGAGGCTCCAGATGTGTTTGTCAGGTACCACACACTGAAGTTCACACTCCTTAAGGCAGCGCTGAACACATTTTAGAGAGACCACCCTGCCTCAGAACTGCCTCAGACCTTTCACTGCTGGCAGAACCAGTTTGCAGCTGTTCCCACCAGGCTTCTCTGAGCTGAAGGTAGGTGGTGGAATGGGGGAATTTCAACCTCATCACCACAAGGTGACAGATGGCATTATCTCAGGCATGGAGCAATCCTGGGCTGCTGGTGCCCACAGCTCTTGGTTAGTGCCCCATACCTGCATCCCAGCCCACTAACACACCATTCTGGTTGTCCTGGGCACCAGGGACCTCTCTGAAGGAGCAGTGGGTGCCTGACCAGCCCACCCCCAGTTGATGGTCACCTGGCCCACAGAGGGGCTCCCTGGGAGCAGGGGACACAGGTGGTTTCACCTCATGCTGAAAATCCTCCCACCAGTCACAGCAGCTCGTGTCCAAAATCCCGTCATTTTATTTGAGTCAACATCTGTTCGGGTCAATGTCAAAAACTCCTCAAAAAGAGGGTCCAGGAGTTCACCCTCTGTGGTCCTCCTGCTACTGACAGTCTCCTTGTGCCCTGCCACTTAGGTTGTGTAGGCACAATATGGGATCCCCCCTGAGATCACTGCAAACAGATCTCAAATACAACATAAATTCACAACAAAGGCCTTGCAGCATTTTCTACATGGAATCAGACTCTGAATTAGTCTAATTCACCCTGGGAATTCATTCCACTGTAAACCCTTCATCACTGAAAACAGCCTAAAGATTATTACTGTTACTCCATTGATTTTATGGATGATGGAATCCTTGAAATGTTGTGGCTGAGGTCGGGAAAAGACTTTTTCTCTCCCTTGGTTATCAGCAGCTACAAATTGTATAATTCATGTCTGTGCAGTGAATAAATATGATTGTGTTGAACAGTAAATTGCAGTTAGGAATCAATACATTATATCCAAGAGTGTTTATGGAGAACGCTTCCACCCCCTCTGTAATGATGGAATGTGGCTGCACTTCTCCTCTGTGCTCAGATTTACTGTGTTTGCTGCCAGTTCATTATGAGCAACAGTTCTGCTGGAATCTGCTAAAGAAAATGATCTTTCTCTGCTGCAGTTGTTCTGAGCTGCTCTCAGAGAAATCCCAGGGCTGACAGATCGAATATGGTTATAGATGACAGCAATCTCTGCCTAGAGACTCCCAAGATCCCTCCTATTAAACCACAACACCCACACAATTAATTGATCAGTTAAGTAGGAAAGAAATCAGTCTTGCAGTTCACCCAATCTAACTTTTCTGCTAAGTACTTCACAAAGACTTAAAATAGAGGGAAATAATTTTCTAGTTAAAAATCTTCCCATGCCAATGCATTATTCTGGCAGCTATTATAAGGTTATCTGTGACTTTATATTTTTTAAAAGCAACACATTAAAAACGCAGTGTAAATTGTTGTCATGGGATAAATACAGGTTGGACAGAGCTACAGAATGAAAATAAATCAAAAAGTGCTTTGTCACATCACTTGATCTTAGAAAATAAGAAGATATTTTCTCTTTGTAATACATCTTTTGAATACTGTTTCACATTAAATGATAATATAAAATGTTGTATAGCTGAACGGGACAACAAAAGATGGAATATGTCAAAAAAGATGATAGAGTCATGAAACCCTCCCTCACTGAAATAATTGTGAGTTCTACAGTTTGTTTCAGTAAAACCAGGACCAGCAGAGCTAATCCTATCTGTCATGTAGAAAAAAAAAATCCTACTAACTTCAGTTAAGCTGAATCACTTGCTTTTCTAAAGGAAAAGTAATCCAGTTTTGACAGGGTCCCAAAAAAATTGAGAAAAGATTTTGACAAATAATGATAGTAAGTTAGGCAAGAGATGATGAATGCAGTGCTTTATGTCTAATTGTATGCCTGGAGTACAAAACCTTTTCTTCAGGAATAAAATGCTATGATAGCTGCCAAGGATAAAATCTATCAGTGCAGAGCATCCCCCAGAAACTTCCATTTTAAGTCATCTAAACCTTCTGAAATAACTGTCAGGCTAAATGAATTATTAGCCCTAAGACAAGAAAGTTCTTTGCCTTTATTACTCAAAAGAACTATTTCATCTAGTTTAAAGTTCTGTTTGTAGGCTTTGTGGGTACCTGCTTTACTCTGTCTCTGTCACAATGAATTATTAATTTAAAATCTAAACACTTCCTTTTGGTTATTGTGGGTTTTTTCCCCTCACAGAACTTTCACTGAAAGTGATTTTCAGTTGCATCCTGAGTTCAAACAGTTCAGGTGAAACAAGAGCAAGATTAAATATTAGTTCTGGTTTAATTCTAGGGTTTATATCTGTAATGCTAAGACACTAATAGAGTTGGCTGCTTCTTGTCACAGCAATCTCTGCTTCAGGTCAGTAATTAATTAGCAGAACTTGATTGACTTGCAGGACAAAAGATGACTCAAAAATCACTACAGTATGAGCAGTGCCATGGCTTGTGTTGGAAGGATTTTGTAGGAATTTGATTGTAGTAATTTGTAGGAAGAACTGATTCCACCTGAGCAGTGTTAGAGTCAAAGGGGCAGAATTAGTGAAGGAATTCAGGGCCTGTTACGGGGTCACTGCAGGACCTGACACTGAGCTCGCTCCAACCTAAGCAAGACAGGGAAGGGAAACGCTTCCAAAGGGCACTTCCAAACCCCTGCAACTTGGCAATAGGAAACACTAAACTAAATCCAGGTCCACAGACAGATCAATTAGTTGGATAGATTTATATCCCAATTCTGTCCAGAGTAAAAGTCAAAAATACAGTGATGGATTTCTGCTAAATCTGTCCTAGAAAAAATCCCACCATGTCTCAGCCAAATCCTGCAGCAGGCAGGAGTTTTCCTCATCCATAACCACCCAAATAGCATCGACCTGCATTTTACAAACCCAGAGATAACAGGTATTAAGTATGAAACAGTTGATTATTTGCTGTGCCCCTTGCACATGTGCTCAGTCTTGATTTTCCCTACAAAGATGGGCTGTGCACAAGTGACCCTGCACATCAAAAATAGATTGAAGCAGCATGGAATACTCCTCTGGACAACTCCCTGGCAGTTTCTTCCTTTGGTTTTGTTTTCAAGTGCAAACTTTGTTTCCCACTGTTTCTTCTAGGCTTGCAAGCCTTTCAAACAATACCATCTTCAATAATTCACTAAATAATAACTAATGCCTTAAAACTTTTATAGCACTTCAGGTTTGCAAGCTGGAAGAGTTTTTACAGCCTCTGAGGCTGCCACATATCAGAGAATTCATTATACAGCAAAATACACTCTCAAATTGAGACTGTTCTTAAAAGTAAGGCCATCTTTTTCTGCAATGATAGTTGCAAAATAACTGGAGGTTTAAAGCCAAATGGACTCCCTCCTTCACCTATGAAATAAGAAATGTCTGTATTAAATCATTTTCCAGACAGACAGAACAGTGCAGAAGGAGTCTCCACTGCCCCCTTTTATCAAAGTAACCAGGCTAAAATTCATTTTGAATCAGTTAGGGAGTGGCTGGAAAGGCTTAGGTTACTGCAGATCAGGTTTGGACATGAGTGGGTGACTCTTGCTATTCCCCTAGTAAAGTATTCAGTAGAGAAAGAGTTTTTAGTGGTTTGCTTTTTTTTTTTTTCCCTCCAAATCTTTAGTTTAAGGGGGGGGGGGGGGAGATGCACTCATGCTGTGAATTATCAAAAGCAGAGTTCAATCACAAAAAAGCTGAAGAAATATAAATGGAAATGAAAAATAACCCTGGACTTAATGCTGTTGGCTGCTCCCTCTTATCTTGTGCAGGATCAGGAAGAGTGTGATTGCATTTCTGTGCTCCAGCCGAGCTGATTCCAGTAAACAACAGCAGCCAGAGGAAGGCACTGGGAATGCCAGTTATTCTGGGCAGAGGCAGAATGATGAGCAGATGTCGTGTGGCAAAGCAAACTGATAACATTTCATTATTTTACTTTAGAACAGAAACTGAAATAAGTTTTGCTTGCCTATAAAGCAAACCCACAAAATATCAGAGAATCCCAGAATGGTTTGGGTTGGAGGGGACCTTAAAGCCCATTTGTTCCACCCCCTACCATGGGCAGGGACAGCTTCCACTAGCCCAGGTTGCTCCAAGCCCTGTCCAACCTGGCCTTGGACACTTTCAGGGATGGGGCAGCCACAGCTTCTCTGGGCAACCTGTGCCAGGGCCTCCCCACCTCATCACATTTTGTTAATGTGCATGTTCTTTTGTCTTTCCTTCAAACAGAAATTGGCATCAATCACTTATGGGTTCATTTTTAAGGGTTAATTTTCTTTCCTCTTGATTTTTGCAGCTGCTCTAAGGAAAATAATATGGTATCTTCTCCTTTACTATATATTGAACATACACTGATTGCTTTTGGCAAAGTCACATTAGCACAATCTCACTATTACTTTGCTTAATGTCTTTGCATTACAGGAGATCTACTGGCCTTAAGAGAGAGGGGAAAAAAAGCCAGTAATTTGGTTTAAATTAGGGTAGGAGGCAAAAACACTTCATGTTGCTCCTACAAACCTAATCTTGTTCCCTGGGAAACTTTCCTTTCACTTGTGCTGAAGACAAATTGAGCTTTCTTACTCTTTTACTAAGTCCTCCACAATCAAAATCTAAATAACAGAATTGTGAAGTAATTCATGATGAACTAAATAATTTACTTACATCCTAAGCAGAGCTTTTCCTGTCTGAAGATTAAGAGCTGTCACTGTACTTCAAAATCTGTTGCTTTTCAAGCTCTCCCTTGCCAGGAATACATCTGGTTCATCTAAGTGACTGTAAATGTTGAGCTTTAATTGCTTGCTGGAAAGTCTGCATGGTAAATCTATAACCCAAATTCTTATTTAAAGAACTTCCTGAATATCTTTATTAAGAAAAAAAAAAACAAAACAAAACCCAAACAACCTGAAAACCTCACTTGATATCACAGCTTTACTTTTTTATATACTGCATTAAAAAAAAAAAAATCAGTTATCTCTGTTGTCTTCTGTTCTTCTTTATTATTTTAAACTTCAATTCTTATAAAAATTAGATGTATGTGTATAATTTTAAACACAAATATATATTGCCGAGAAAGTTAATTTGAATTTATGACACACCTATTTGGTACCACTCCCAGAAAAGGAAGAAGGAATTGAAATTTAAAACCATTCCATGGGGTAGGAAGTTCAAAATATTTTCTAATAGATGTGCTTACAAATTAAATGTTCATAATAGGAGGACTGGAAAGTCTCTAGTAGAGACAATAGGACCCAAATCTAAGAAAGTGGAAGGAAAAAGTTATTCAGGAAACTAAGGGCCTGTCAGTCCAATTTCAGCTGTAGGCAAGGTTTTAAAATAAAATTTGAAAGGGAAAAGAACTGACTGTGTTTAATATCTGCAAATTAAAATATTGGCAAGTACACAAGGGGAAGAGTGAGGTAAACTCAGGGCACTGCCCATGGAATGACCCAAATCACACAAAATAACACAAAAACCAGCTCACGGTCCAGGTATGGAGGGACAGAGGTGGTGAGAGGGAAGGGAAAAGGCCAGGTCAGGCACTCAAGGGCACGATGTCAGTCTGCCATGTAGTGTCACCACAAAAAAGCCACAAAAACGAAGACCCACAGGGGTTGGGTGGCCCTGGGAGTGACTGAGTGGCCGTGATCCAACCCTCGGGGTGTGAGCTGAACACAGAACTGTCTCTCTGCTCTATTTCCAGTGCTATGCTCTCTTCTCCCCTCTGAAAGCAGAATGGGAAAAGCACCTGAGGCTGCATTTATACTCAGTTTTTATCTAATCAATGGCCTGTTGCTCTCCTGAGCAGAAAATAGTTCAGGTAAACACTTGACCTCCTGCAGCCCTGTTCTGAGCTCATTCACTTTTCGATGCTGCAGCCCTCCCTTCTCAAACACACACACAGTTTAGTACTCGGAAACTTACAGAAGAATTCCTTGAATTTGCCCTCATCTCACCCAGATAGCTTCAGAGATTCAGTTCCTGCACTCGAACACAAGATGGATTACAGCAATATGAGCCTGGCTCATCTCTCAGAGGTTGTTGGTGAGCTACAAGTAAAATGTTGCTGTCAAACACTTGACGTGTACAAAGTACCAAGAGCCCCACTTTGTCAGCTTGATGTTGGCTGTCTGATAAAGAATGAAAAGAGAATAACTGATGTCACAAAAAACCACCCAGATCTAGGAATTAGAGGGCACCAGGAGCACACAGGTCATATTGCCCTTCCCTGTAACCCATCTGCCCTGTTGGAGAACTGCCCTGCAACCACCCCTGCAGACCATGCCCTGCACACCATCCTGGGTTTCTGTCTTAGTTACACGGGTAAGTCCCTCATTGTAATACAGAAGTACATGAAAATTATTATCTTTCCTATAACTGTCTCATTACAACCCGCAAAAGTTAAATTTTCACTTATATACTCTTGTTTCCTGCCACCTTTCCCTTAAAAAGCCTTTCTATCTGATAATGCTAATTTTTAAGTGACTTCTTGTATAAAAGCTATTCATTTACAGACTAGAGAGCTTGTTATTTGCCAGATTAGAATAACAGTCTGGCTTGGGTTGGAAGACACCTTAAAGTTCATCTAGTTCCAACCCCCACAACATTTCAACTGCTTCTCAGCCTTGGGAAGAGAGGGATAAAGCAATGCTGCAGTGGAATTCTGTAAAATGACATTAGCAAAATATACATTATTTTATGTAGTCTGGGGGGGAAAAAAAGATGGGTGCAATATGTGTGAACTATTCCAAATAACTGTTTGATTGTGATGCTAATATGAAAGAAGAGAGTTCACATTTCTCTCTTTCTCCTTCTTTTGTGTGCATGTGTGTGAATTTCAAGACCTTTTCTGAAAGCATTTCCAGGTTCTAGTCATCTCTAATTTACCAGTATTCAGAAACATGGAGAGAAAGGAAAGTGACTAAAAAAAAAAGGTCTGTTTAAGCCTCAAAAAGCTCACCAGAAGAAGATGAATGCTCTATTTAACTCCAAAATGCAATACCATTTGATGTCAGATAAAAGGCTGGCTTTTCATTTACTTGGTTAATCAGAAATACAATGAGGAGAGGAGAATATCTTTTTAATTAATTCATTTCATCACAAGTGTGATTTCAGTGATGCAGATAATAAAAACACGTTCACTGAGGTGAGTTAAAGCCTTTTACTTACGGACTCCAACAGAATCACCAGAGCAAATTGTTTTATGGAGCTCTTGAGCCCCATCAGTCTGGCTTTTCCCCTCTTCCTGACTCCAGACCTGATCCAGTCCAGGTTTCCCCCATTCCAGATTCAGGCCCCGAGCCAGTCTGGGTTTTCCCTCATTTCATGAGAATAAACAAGAGATAGTTACAGGAGGAAAATCTCTCTCTCACTGCATTCTTAATTCTGGCTCTGAGTTTAATCCTCCTAAATCCTCACTTACATGAGTAAATCTTTAGTTATGCTGTCAAGTAACACCATGTAATCAAATTAGTGTTTTGATGACAGAGATCTGAGAGATCCACCAAAAGCAAGTGCTGGCAAACCAAGGAGCTCCTGTCTGTGTTTCCTGATGTCATTCCTGTGGCTGACCTCTCCAAAGAGCAAAATGTTGCTTTGATAAAAATATCAACTGGTTGCAACGTCTGCACTGATTTTGGAAACTGGAATGAGCTGAGGACCAAAACACCTGACCACTGCCTTCAGCTGCTGCTCCTCAAAATGCTCGCAGGGTCGGAACCTCTGGGCTTGTGCCTCTCCCTGTGCTTCAGCTTTTAGGGTTTACCTGTCCATGGGACATCACAGCTCCTCTTTTGCATCCAAGTCCCTTGGAAAAACTTTATTTCAGAAGAATTAGGCTTAAAAGTCTTTATGGACAAACTAATTTCACAGAAAGGCCTTAACCAGCCTCTACCACCTGCAGGAGCCAGCAGTTTATATGTCACCTCTGCAGGGTGAGGAGCTGTTGGTGTCCCCTTGGACATTTATTCTGAAAGGATAAATGGTTTACTTCAACTATATCAGTTCTTTTGCCTTTTGGCTCTGTCAGGGATGCCCAAAACCAGAACACATTTCATCAACGTCGCTCCCACCCTTCAAATTAGAGCATTTTACTTCAATCACAAGTCAGATGAGCCCACATAAGGTTTCCTCTCACCGACACGCAGCTTGGTAGAGATTTGAAAAATCAGGATGAAAAGAATTCCTGAACACAGTGGTTGTTTCTGTGAACCTGGGCTGGATCTGAGCAGGGTAGGCAGGTATGAAAGGCTTCCCAGGGCCCGCAGAGCTGCCTGTCAGCGGGTTTGCAGGGTCGGTGCTCCAGAGTGGCCGTGCTGGCACAACAAAACCTGCTCACACAGCCACAGCAGCTCAGCACTACCATTTTTTTTTTTCCCTGTGCAGGCAGCAGGGATGTGTTTCATGGATCAATCACTACGGGCTGATGCTCTTCCATAAAGCAGATTATCTCTGTGTTGTCAGAGGAAAAACGCAAGTGGGCTTTTTTTTAATTTACTTTTGAAAGCACAGATCCAGACACAGAGCAAAGGTTTTGTTCCAGTGTGTTGCACTGGAATACAGTATCACAGGTCTCATGCAAAGTCAGGACAATGCACAAGGGATTGTGTTAAGGGGCTGATTCAGCTCCCTGAACATCAGGTTCCAGTTGCTGCTGTATTACAAGCTTGGGTAGTGCTGGAGAGGCACATCCTGAAATTATCACTGAGCAAATACAAAGGGGGAGACGCCTGTGCTGCTCTCTGAAGACTCAAAATAAGGCACATTTCAAATGCCTAATTTAGCAGAAAATATTGCAAATAAGAAAGGCAGGAAAAATCAATGAAATGTAACTTTCTGCTGGTGGGGTTGGGGGTGAGACAGGTCAGGGCTGGTGCTGCAAAGGGAGCAGGAGATGATGACTGGGGAGAGAAAGCAGTTTGAGGGGCATATGATGGAATAACAAGAAACAATATAAAGATGTTTCTTGCATATAGACTTGATGCAAGTTTATTTCAGGCAAACAAATTTTTAATGAAACATGATTTCAAATGATTCTCTCAAACATCAGATTTCATAATTGCAGAAAGAGACAAAGATTAATAGCAAAGTAAACAGGAGGATTTTTGACTTTCTTTTGAGACTTATTCTTTGGGCAGTTTAACTGTGCCCTTCCAGGTCCCTGAGAAGCACTGCAGATTTCCCAGCCAAGAAATCCAAATTTGACCTCTGTGGCCCCTGGATTTTGTGACTTCAGAAACCCTTCCTTTTGCACGAATTTCAACAGACACATCCTGAAAAAAATATTTCTACACCTCTTCCTTTAGCTGTAAACTGAAGTCCAAATGCTTGGCCACAGCTTTGCCTGAGCTGAGCAATACTGAGTATTTCCAGCATCAAAATACTCTAGCTACAGCAAAAAGGGCCAGAAAGGACATAACATACCTAAGAGATGTAAACTGAGCACAGTTTAGATGTATATATTAAAAAAACCCCAACCTCATTAGTCTGCAACAATATCTGTGCAGTACTAAAAAATATCTGGAAATTCACTGGGGAATTAAGTTCTTTTAACTTGTTTCCTAATGTATTATCAGCTTTTTCCTCACTAGCTGATAATAGTTAATAATTGACTGGGCAAAACCCACTCCAGGAAGCATTTACCAAGAGTTCTTATCTGAGGACAGCACTATGTAGTGATACATTTCATTGTTTTCAGCACAAGCCTGTATCATATACAATTATTAAAACCCTTTCTACACGTTGAATTGAGGCACATTTTGGTTTTTGGATAGGGAAAAATATTGTTCAGAGCAATGTCAGCTCTACCGATGTTGTGCTTAAATATTAAAAACTATAAATTATTTATATGGGAGCAGACACAGCAAAGTGATGCTTCTTCAGAACATTACATATATAAATTATATACAGTTCTTGATCCAAGAAGCTGAATTTGTTAGAAAACATCCACCTGAAATCACTACATTTAATTTTTTCTGTTTAAAAATCAATGTTAGCCAACATCGAGAACAATAATATTGGAAATTTCGCTCAATGCTCTGAAAATGGGGGAAAAGAAGTCCCATCAACTATAAACATTGTCTCCCACTCACTATAACAAAACCAATTACATTTATTGAAGATGAAGATGTGCTCTGAACAAAAAGGAACACCAGACTGTTATTGTAGCAATAAAGACCTTCATCAAATAATTTCTAAGCTATTATTTCAACATTTGAGTTCTGAGCATACTGTGTGGGACAGCTGCAAGGCAAAGTGTCCCCACAGTAAACTTCCAGCTCTTCAGGACTCTTAATGAAGTTTTGACTTAATTATGTTGTAGTAAACCAGGCACTGTTTTAACAGCAAAATTGCTTAATATTAAAAAAGAAAAATAAATTTTCAAAAGTTTTCCTACCAGCATAGTTTGTTCTATTAAAGTGTAGTTTCTCCTGTATTGTTCAGGTTTGTATTTATTCAGGTTTTTCTGCTGAGGCTTCTTGGAGATGTGGGTTAAAGCTACAGTTTAATTTCCCTTCGCGTTGGGCAGTGTGACTTATCACACATAAACTTGCAGCAGGGAAATAAATATCCCCTCACCTTAAGTGCTCATTTATTGTTCTCGACCTGTCACACTTGATTAAAATCCAGAGCTTCCCTCCCAGGCTGAAATTAGCTTTTCATTTTAAGTGACTCGCATTCAGGTCTGAAAAAGAACAGCCCGTTTATTTCAATATTTACCACGTCCCTTCAGAGGGGGTTTACATTATGGCCAATTAACAGTTAATTGTCATCCATAATCCAGACATTTGCTGGCTGTTTGGAAATGCAGGAATTGGACAGCACAATCCTCTCCTGGCACAGCTCCAGGCCTTTCCCTGAGAGACAAGTTGTGACAGTCACGGGATGGTGCTGCAAGAACTGGCAAAACCTGGGGTGTGGGAATCTTGGGAAGAGAGGGACAGGAAGACATGCTCCAAGAAGGAAACCCACTTACAGGGGACGGGACACGACAAGAGGGAATGACTTCAAACTGACAGAGAGTAGGTTTAAATTGGACATCAGGAAGAAATCCTTCCCTGTGAGGGTGGGGAGGCCCTGGTACAGGTTGCCCAGAGAAGCTGTGGCTGCCCCATCCCTGGAAGTGTCCAAGGCCAGGCTGGATGGGGTTTGGAGCAACCTGGGTGTCCCCGCCCATGGCAGGGGGTGGAATGAGACCTTCAAGGTCCCTCCCAACCCAAACCATTCCATCTTTCTGTGACACACATGGTGCTTTGGGGGAAAAGAAAATTTTAAGTAATTTAATTTAGTTGATTTTCAGAGGTGTGTTGCTCTTAGGATAAAGTAGATGCATTGCATGAAGGGTATATATATCCAGCAAATCAGAAAAGATACTTCAGAATGTTTTAGAATGACTGGAGGGAAATAAATTAAAACACACCCCCCACTGAGGCAATGGCCTCACATACACTCTGTCCTGAATACAGAACAGGAGAGTCCTACTGCCTGATGCTGTGCCCTAAAACATTTTATCTTCTCTAAAGGTTAGTTATCAGTTAAAATATGTTAAGCCATTATATTTTATAACTTAATAAAATACAATTTATGAAAGACAATGAACCGCCTCTGTTCTGAAACAAAAGAGTGTGTTTGTCCAGAATATCATATCCCAAGGTCTGAAAAACACTTCTCTGTCTGGGAGGGATCATCCTGCCCACATGATTTTTGATTCCAACAGCTCATTTCCCACATGAGGGTTGGGAGATGTACATGTAATTAATTCCTTAAACTGTATAACCCCAAATTTCATCCTTCTTCCCAAGAACGCTCTCCCAATAGAAGCACAGGTGGCTCATGTTATCCTGAACTATCTTTATTTTGCAGAACTTTCCTTCTGCCCTACTCAGTAGGGACACTCCTGATCTCACCACCTTCTTCCACACAGAGATTTTCTTTCAATGCAAAGCCAGAAATACAGGGAATCACCACCCAGGTATTACCCATTTAATTAGGGAGCACAGGGTAAATCACAGGGTGCTGCCCCAAAATACTGAGGAAAAAAGCTGCCAGACAGGCAGTTCTACAAAAACATGGGAAATCCACCAGCCAAAAAACCACTACACTGCCAACAAACTGGGATAACACAGCAGGTCCCTTCAGACCAAGGCAAGCAACACAATAAAGCATTTTTCCCAAGAAAAACCAATGTTTCCTTTCTTTCTTTCTCAAAAGATATGAACAATCTGAGCATGCCTGTGAGCAAGAGGAGCAGCCACCTACCAGAATCACGGGATCCTGCTGGGCATGAGGTGCTCTGGGACAGAGATGTCTTGGCTGAGCTCCAGGCACTGCCTGGTGAGGGCAAACTCACCCCTCTCCAGCTGCTCTGCTCCACACAATAGAGCTTTTCCAACTGCACATGCTACTTAAACTGATACATGCCACTAAGATTCTTATTTTTAAAGTATTTTTCAATGAAATAAGAAAGCTCCTTGAGCAGAGGAGCAACTAAGGGCCAGTGTGCCATGGACTTGTGCCTGGCAGCAACTTGGCTTCAGCATCTCTGCAGAATCAGACTGAAGATTCCCAAGAGAGCATTTAGAAGGAATTTCTCCTAGGTGGTTTCTCTGATGTTTGAGAAGGTGTTAATTGATCCTGCAGCTGGATTGACATATTCATCAAGCTCTAGTAAGGAAAAAGACCCAGCTGAGGGATCAATTAATTAACCGATCAATTGAATGATGGATGTGATCACATTGAGTCCATATTTCCCTCTGCAAAAACATTTTTGTCAAAGGTTTTCTAAACTATTTCTTAAAACAAGGGCATGAATTTGAGGCAGTCTCCGCAGAAAGAATAATATTTAAAAATAATTAGATTCCAACTGCCCTCACTCAATTCTTTTATGTCATTTCTTTAGAGTTATTTAGTGCATAATAACAGGACAGTAGAGATAAAGATTGGGAATCATCTTTCCCCTGGATGCTCTGACCCTAAAATATTTAAGAAGTAAGTGGAAATTAGTCAATCTTAAAACAAAAATTAGTGAACAAACTGAAACACCAGAAACACTTTAAATAAAATCCATTCATGTGAGAGCATGACAATAAAGTTCATTCCTCTACTTCTCTTATTTTTCTCTTCTTTTTCTTTCTTGTGGCTTTCCTTTCAGTTTTAGCAAATTAGGAGGGAAGAAAGGACAATGAAACTGTTGCTAATGGCCAAATGTTTGATTTAATGTCATCTCCTTTGCAGAACAGGAGTAATTTGTTCTGCCCGTGCACAGAAATAATTTAATTTAACAATATAATAAAGATTTAGAAAAACATTAATATTTGATTAGTAAGTGGTATTATTATACTAGGGCCACTTCTTTTTTAAAAATATTGGCTTTAAAAAAGTATAGATTAAACATCTAGAGGATAAAGTGTAAGCACTAGTTGAGACTCCTGAAAATGGATTACAGAGAGGGATGGCTTATTGGCCCTTAAATTAGCCCATATCCTGGATTTTAACAGCTCACAAGAAAAGCTTTAAAATTAATCAGAGAGTTGGCCGGTAGTAGTTCAGTTTTGGTGTGTGAAGAGGAATGATTTGGATCCGAAGAAAGAAAACAGAATGGCAAATTAAAAACACAAAGTGGAGCAGCTCCAGCAAGAGCAGAGAGACAGTGTTTGCTGGGAGAGTCAGCAACCTGATGGTCAGGACTTGGTATCATTTTTATTTTTGATATTTAAAAAGGCAGAGTAGGGAGTTGACTGTGCAGGAGCTTTAATCTTAAACCCTGGATCAGTAACTATTCTAGGTTAGGTTTTAATCTCGTATCTGGGAAGACAAACCAACCATTCAGGTGCCACTTCCTGCTCCTCGTCTTCCTCAGAAAATTCGTTGATAGGGACAAATTAAAAGAATCAGGAAGGACATAATTCTCAAAAAGCTTTGGCCCAGGCAAACTGATTTGCCAAGCTTCTTTCTCTAAAGATCTTTAAGGAACCACAAGGATCAGCCTCCCTGGCATGCAGCAGATGGAGCTGCTCCCATTAAACTCCTGCCCTGGAGGCATCATCTGTGGCTCCCAGCACAGCACAAGGTTTCCATCCCTCTCACACCTCTGTGGTCATTTTACAGCTCTCCTGAGCCTCTTGCTTCTCTACCAAAGTGGTAATTTACAGGTTTTCCCTGATTCTTTTTACTACTGGCCTTGGTTTTGCTCACCCAGGCTTTCATTCCAGCTATGAAAATGCATCTATTTAGGGTCAGCACAGACTCAACACAAATAACAGAGAGTTTTCCTGTTAAACTCTGTTTAGTTTCACACCTGGTGTCCCAGGAAGAGGTAACACAGAGAGCACAAAATGTCAGGTAGAACTGTCCTCACTAATGTAGTGGCAAGCCACAGTCAAGGAAGTTCCTAACATTAAACCCACCAATCCATTGCCTGGTTGAATATGGATTTTTATTATCCCTTAAAAAATATTCTTCCTATGCAGCAAAAATATTACACATATCTCAGACCTTAAGAACACTAGGAAAAAAAACCAAACAGCACAACAAACCCTCTGCCCTTCTCTGGGGATCCATCAGGAATGATTACCTCCCCAACACCCTGGGGCTCCTCCCAACACAGACACACATGTTTTCCTGCAGAAAACAAACATTTCTGCTGGCTCAGATCCTGCTGCCTTGCAGGTTCAGGTGGGAGGGGTGGGAGCACAGGGAAGTGAACGTTGCTAAAGCTGCAGATTTCTGCTCTGCAACTCATCCCTTGGGCAAGGCACTGCCAGCCTTTGGAGCACTGAGACAAACAAACTTTCAAAGAGTGTCTTGGTCACAAAAGTTCTGTCAGTGGTGGATCTGAAATTAATAAAATTATTTATTTTCTCACGTTCTCATTCTCTCTCTTTTCTCTTTCCATTAGCTCTGGGTTTTCAAATAGACAGTCAAGGAAGAAATATTTTCAGTAGCTTTATTGTGAAGCACTTGGTGTTCTTTGTTCCTCTCTCTTTAAGGGTAATGTGCCTTTTCATAACAGAGGGGGTCTTATGAGTCTCCAGAAATGATAAAATCAGATCATTTACATGTGGGAATTGCCAGCTGGAGAGGAGAAAACACACACTTGTGTTCAAGAAAAGTTTCACATGACGTTAAAAGAAACCATCTGCTTTTTCTTTTTTGTTCTTGTTTAAGAACAGCTTGTGTTTGCAGCTCACAATTTAACACATGGCACTAACCTACAGGACTTTGTGAAGCGTGGATCTTGTTTTCCTGCACTCAGAAAAAAGCATAAAAGATTGTGAAGAAGACATTTACTTCTGATCACTGTCTTTGTGCGCTTGGTTATGTTTTCACAACGCTGCAGTAAAACCCAGCTGATGGGGATAAAATGTAATGCAAGGCAGAGAACCTAATTTACACTGTACACTCAAGTAGAGCTGAGATTTCCTTTGTGTGCATATCAGCCTGTTCCTGATTACAACAGGCAAACAAATGATTCGTCTGCTCAGGGTGGAGAATGAAGTTTCAGTAGTGGGAGGAACTTCAACTGATCCGATGATAAAAAGATCCCTGTGAGGCACAGAGCTGCTTCGAGGAAGTCCCTGCAGCCCTTTCTAAAGAGCATTTCATTAGCTGCCTCTCTCAGTGAGTGATCCTCTCATGAGTGGCAGTGACTGGAGATGAGGGGAGTGTGACATTGCAGAGTGATGGCTGGTCCCTGTGGGGAAGGCTCAGCACAACCCTCACCCCACCACTCCATTCCTTTGTTTGCTCATCTGCTCCACGGCATTTCCCTCCAAGCCAGGGCAGGCAGATGATCCTGAGCAAAATGCCAGCTTTCCAGGTGGATTTTCATTTGCTTGGCTGTAAAGAATTCACTTTTGTTTCATGTTTTAGCAGGGCTTTCTTATTTTTCCTTAAGCCCCTTCATGATTCCCTAAGTCGGTGAAGGGTTCCAAGTGCACAGCCCAAGGTAGGAATTTGTTGTGACATTTATCCAGGATTTGCAGTAGAATACCCTGCAGTAACATATGAATATCTGATTTAAGGGTTGTGTCTTTGGCTCCCTGTGTAGCCTAGTTTGGAGTCTACCTTTTATTGGGTTTTACATTTAAATACCTTCTCAGACTTTTTAGTTTCGTGACTGCCTGCCAAAAAAACTGGCAGAATAAAGGACTAACAGAAGTTACTGAACTTGAACCATGTATTTTTCTCAGGATTGCAAGTCTGTCTGAATCTCTGGTTGAAATAATGCACTTCAGTGAGCCTTAACCAAGGTAGAAAATTGTTGAGGGTATTTCCCCTCCCTGTGCTTTTCCTTGTTTCTTTTCTATATTCCTGAGAACATCTGATGATTTGGCCTGGCACATGAATGATCCCATATGTACCATTATGATATCAGACATCTGCTACCCATCAAGATGTCAGCTTAATTTGAAAAGAAAGCATCTACAAACACACGCACAAGCAGCAGCCAGAATGCTTCCTGACCTTTGGATATTTACTTTAAGGAATTAAATGCACATCAGATAAAATCAGAATTATGATAAGTATGAAAAGACATGGTGTGAGTTTATTCCCTTCAGTGGAACTGCGAATTCAGGGACATTTTATTTTTATTCTTCTGCCACAAAAGGGAAAGTGGCCTTCTGCTGACAGCCAAAGTGACCACAGAATTGCACAGCCTCAAGTTTACCCCACGTTGCTCTGGTGGAAGGGACAAACTCCAGTAGATCCATTGTGTGTAGTCTGTCATCCAGTGTCATGGAATCCTGGAATCAGTGAGGTTGGAAAAGCCCTCCCAGATCATCGAGTCCAAGCTGTGCCCCATCTCCACCTTGTCCCCCAGCCCAGAGCACTGAGTGCCACATCCAGGCATTCCTTGGACACCTCCAGGGATGGGGACTCCACCACCTTCCTGGGCAGCCCCTTCCAGTGCCTGACCACCCTTTCCATGAAGAAATTCTTCCTGAGATTTCTACTGGATTTCTATTAGTTGTGAACGTAGAGAATTGTGGAATAGATGATGACACTTCCATCTCCTTCACTGCCCCAGAAACCAGAAGAAACCAGAAGGATTCCCCATGTTCACTCCAGTGAGAGAGACAACTAGTGATGGATCATCAATTGTGCATAAATTCTGATAAAAGAGTATCACAAAAATGTAATTTCAGGCAGATAGTAGAAACCATGGGAAAAAATCAGTGTGGGGTAGGACGGTGTGGAAGATCCTGTTTTGGCAGGATTGGGAATACTGAGAAATCTCCTAAATTAAAGCTGGATATGCTTAGTGATTTAGATAATTATTTTGTCAGAAAAAAACATGGCCAGGAATTGCACTGGCATTTAGAGTCATCAGCAACTGTCAGGTGTAATAGGAGGAGGAAAGGATGCTTTACAGTGGGTTTTGATTGCTGGTGAAGAGATGGGAATGGGAAATCAGACTGCTCAGTACACCAGTGTCAGTTAAACAGGAAAACAGGTGAAGAGTAAGACTTTTTAATCTACAGAGCTCAATCTGAGAAGAGAGGGAACCTGTTGGTTTAATCAGCTTTGAGTGACAGGCTCAGCAATGTAAATGCAGTCCAGGTCTCACTGCTTTCAACCAAAGGTATGAAAACAAGCTGGAACCTGTAGCCCAGCCTAGGGGAATGAAAGGGAAGAGCTCTAAACTAATGGGTTGAAAAAAGAGTACTGTGAGTAGAAAACTGCTCAAAAGTCAAGCTGAGTTAGGCTTTGCCAAAGGATATTAAGGAGTAAAAGGCTTTTCAACAAGATAAATAAAAGGAGAACAAGAATAAAAGTGGCCTGTGCTGCAGTAAGAATGGGGTCAGGAGCAAAGATAATTTAGATATTAACCCCAAAGTAGCACTGACTTCGATTTTCAGTGCAGGGACAAGAGCAGAATGGAGGAAAGTTCTGCAATTTATCACCACAGCCCAGGCAGCAGCAAAACCCTGAGTGTTTCCCACACTTCAGGTGAGAAAGGCCATTAATCTCCATCCCAGGCATCTGAAAGGAGCAATACTGGAAGCAGCAAGTCTGATGGAAACAGTGCTGAAACCTCATCTGGACAGGCACAGGTCTGGGGACTGGAAAGGTGGATCCACGTGTGAGCAGAGTCCAGACTGGGCTGGAACAATGCTCATGTGGAGGGGGAGTCTCACAGGAGGAGAGAGCTCAGCACCTTCAGCCCAGCAACCAGAAAGCTGAGAGGTCATAAAACTTCTCTCTATTGTTTTCTCATGGAACAGAGATAAGGGAGGGAGAATTGCCACTAAACTGAAGAAAAATGGGACCAAAGAAAGCAAAAGACAGATACACACATTGACTGGACATAAACTTTGATGGACTCTTGGGAACCTTCAGCACTGCCTGGTTGAATAGTGGGAACGTGGCAGCTACAAAGATGGGCAGCAAGAAGAGCCCTGCATGGAGAAGTGATTAATCCTCCTTTTCCATGGCTCATTATTTCAATATTTGTGTGATGGTATCTCCTGCCTTACATTTATGAGAAAGACGACGAATACATCAAAGTCTAGAATCTGACAAACCTTTTCATCAATAGCAGAAAATTTCCTTTTCTTGAATTCCTTTCCCTTCACATGCATTCAAAACCAATTATTGGTATAAATATACTAATGATCAGAACAAAAATTCTGAACCTTAATTAGAGTCTGAGTTATCATTTTATAAGTGCTTCAGGCTTTTGAATCCTGTTTAAATCCCACCATTACAAAACCAGCCCGTTTTAAGAAGTTTGCAAGTGTCAAATCCATGAGGTGAACCTTGATCAGATCAACCAACATAAAAGTGTTCACAAGTAGGGAACCACCTGCTGCAGCCAGAGGAATCTAATCCTTTACAACTCAGATTTAATCCTTTACAACCCAGATTTACCTGGAGATGTTTGATGTGCCTCCCTCCCCACTGAGCCACGAACAGAGATAAGCTCTCAGTTAAAGAAACTTCCTTTAAAAAAGCTCAGGTTTTAATGGATCAAATGTAAGGAAATTTCACAGGGCTACAGAGACCCTGAGGGTTTGTCACAATAAATAACATATTCCCTGGCCAGCTTCCATCCAGGCTCCTGTTCCTCTGAGCAGCAATGACAACATTGACCTCCCTGTAGTGACTTCCTTGCCAAATCCTGGGGTTTGGAGTGGTTTGTTGTCGCTGAGTTTGAGAGCTCTGCTAATTTCTTCCTCATACGTTGTGATGCGCTGGAAATAACGTGAACTAACTTAACTTGGTGACCTTTTACAATTGTCAGACCACAGTATTTTCAGCTTTCCTGATCGTCTCTGGACCCGCTGAAAGGCAGGAGGGAAGGAGGCTCTCACATGGTATCATGGATACGCTGGAACCTGAGAGGTTCCCTGATGAACTGCAGTGCCAAGGGAAAGGACAATCCACAGTAAAATGACATATTTTCATTCTGAGGTGTCTCTTAGGCCCTTTTGAAGTGAACAGTCATGACTCTGAAATGCCTTGCACATAGAAACCTACTGGATTGTAGTTATTACAAAAATACACATAGGAATTAGAATATGAAAGCAGATAAAAGACACTATTTCAACAGCTTCATACATTTTGCTACATAGATTATGCTATTAAAATCTGACAGGTTGGCAATCAAAATAAAATCAAAATAAAACACTGGCTTTGTTCAAAAGTAATATAGATTTAGCCTCTGCAACTGTGTTAAGCAGCTCCAGGTGAAAAAGGAATAGTCTGAGCATTTTGCTCTTGCTATTATAGTTCCTATGGTCTCTCTAGGCACAAATGAGAGTAAGAATTGAGAGTAAGAATGCTCTGACTTTTTTTTTTTTTTAACAGATACAGTGAATCCAACCCAATGTGTAAATTAACCCACTTCATTTTGTTATCCATGGTAAAATACATCTGTCCAGACAGAACTGCTTGAGTTCATAAAAGCAGAATTTTCAGTGTTTGCTGGCAAATGGCTTCAGAGCTGATCTGCTGAAGAGAAAGAGCCTCATAAAAGTGAGGAAAAACTCTTCAAAATGAACTTAGAGAAAATAGGAGAAGCTCTTTTAGAAACTTGAGGCAGCAGGAACACATATGAGCTGATTGGCAATTCAGTGCCTCCTTCTGACCTTTAATTCCCACTATGCATGTTCAACACAGCTCACTGTATTTGCAATAAGTCCTGCAGGTTATTTATACTCATTTCTGCTCAGCTTCTCTGCTGTCATGGTTACTTTGCACTCGTCTGTCCATGCAGTTGATATCTGTAAATACTGGGTACATAAACACTTTAAAATTGGAGAAGGTATTCCATTTTGTCTTCTCTTTCATGTCATGTCAACTTAACTGCCTGCAAATCAGCTCTTCTGGGGACCTGGGCTGCACTTGCCATTCCCTCTGTCATATGAAAAGGTGTTGAGCATAAGCCATCCTGGTGCAGATGTGTCACAGAATCATGGAATGGTTTGGGTTGGGAGGACTTCAAAGCTCATCCAGTCCACCCCTCTGCCCCGGGCAGGGACACCTTCCACTATCCCAGGTTGCTCTGAGTCCTGTCCAACCAGCATGTGCCTGATTTTCTTTATCTGTTTTTTTTTCATAAGCACTTCTGAATCAGCAAATATGAGCTACCCCAAGCTATGGGTTGCTTACTTACAATCTCATGATTGCTCCACTTAATGAGATTACTTATAATCAAGAGGAGTCCATTAGGAAAATACTACCAAAAATGTCCTTGCTTTTGCACCTTCCTTTTGACACCAAAAAATTACTACCCATAACTCCTTTTACACAATTGGCCAGCCTCGCTTAAAAATGCCATAATTGATTATCCAAATTAATAATTCCCACAACCCGGAAATAATAAAAACCCAGGAAAAGTCCCCAAAGATGGGAAACCAGCATTATAAATTACACCACAGAATCTCTTTCCTGTAAATAGTATTAGAAGGATGGTCTGAAGAGATGTTCACACACCTAAATCACCCAGAAAATGATGCTCTAAAAGGATCCTGAACTCTACACAGCTCACCACAGTCATAAACATTCTCATACTGGGGGAATACATGAAGTGCTCTCCACTCCTAAAAGATACAGGCACAAAAATAAGCTGGACTTGCTCTTACTGAGTAGAAGTTAAAAGGAAATTAAGGATCATCCTTCATTACAGCTGAGGGAAAAGAGTATTTTCCCTGTGCTGCTCTGTGCTTGGCTGGAGGGGTCACTCTTTTAAGTGCTCATCACTCAGTGGGGTGAGTTGTGAAGGAATTGTGCACAGAGCTGACAAAAACGTGTGTGAAAAGCCTCACCGCTGAAATATGGCAATTTGTGGATCTATGAAACAAAAAATATCTTTTGAAATTGCATGAGAAAGTTTTGCAGACAGGTTTCTGGCAAGAAAGCTAAAAATGTGCTACCTGCTTCTTGACTTAAAACCTCTGGGCTTGTTTTCAATGGGACCAAGAAGCTCCATTCCCCCAGGACTGAACAGTTTCCATGGATGGTGTTTGATCAGGACGTGGGGATGTTCATTCCTCTCAGATGCTGGTTGTGATGGGGGAGTCCTGGACTGCTCTTCTCATAGAATCACAGGGTGGTTTGGGTTGGAAAAGGCTTTAAAGCTCACCCAGTTCCACCCCCTGCCATGGGCAGGGACACCTTCCACTAGCACGGGTTGCTCCCAAGCCCCGTCCAACCTGGCCTTGGGATGGGGCAGCCACAGCTTCTCTGGGTAACCTGTTCCAGGGCCTCCCCACCCTCACAGGGAACTATTTCTTCCAATCTAAACTTATTCTCTGTCAGTTTGCAGCCATTCCCCCATGTCCTGTCACTCCAGTTCCTGATGAATAGTCTCTCTCCATCTTTCAGATACTGGAAGGTTCTGTGAGGTCTCCACACAACTTTCTCTTCTCCAGGTTGAACAGCCCTGACTGTCCCATCCTGTTTCCATAGGGAAGGTGTTCCAATCCCCTCAGCAGCTTCATGGTCTCCTCTGGACTTGCTGATTCCTTCTGCCCTCACAAAGTTCATGCCATGAAGAGCAAACAGAATTTTCCTCCCCAAGATATGTTCATTTTCGCTCTCATGGTTCGTTACCCTCACTATCAGTTTGGCAATTCCCCTTTTCAGTGTAAAAACCTTTTTTTGGTGTGGGAAGATACCAGCACAGAATTCCTAATCCTCTCTGTCAGCTGTCAGTGACTGATGCACTGAACTTTCTGAAAACTCACAACAGAGCTGTCTGTCACTGCTGCTTTGCCACTACAGGTGTTCTAGACCCAGGCAGTTTGTTTCTTCATAAACAGGTGCTTTATTCTACTTTAATTTCCTCATGTAGAATAAAGACATTGGAAATGTATTGATTTAAGAACATTTTAGGTAACACTCCTGCCAGGGCAGAACACCAAAAATTTATTGCAATCAGAGTGGGTTCATTTGCTTACACTAAATGAATTTTAAAAAGTAAATGTATATGAATTAAAGGTTTGAATTTTAGCTCCTATGAACAAGGTAAACCTTTTAGGACCCATTTTTTATAGCTGCTATCATGCTCAGGAGGCACCAGAGGAACAGTACTTCAACTTAAGAGAGTGAGATTCCCCAACAGGGTTGGCAGCCTCTGGAATAAATTCCTGACAATCTTCTAGTGAGGAGCCAAAGAAGCCAGGCACAAAAATACCTTTGCAAGACCTTTGAATAAAGTTACTGACAAGAGTTACAAGATTTTAAAGACTAAATGAATTTTTTTGTGGTTAGAAGAAATATCTCCCTCACCCACAAACCAGTATCATTTTTAGTTATAGACTGATTTTTTTAGCAAGTTTCCCCCACCTTATTCATTATTAGTAGACTGGGAAAGCAGTTGCAATGGGAAAAAATGGAGGAGGATGAATCCTTTGCCTTTCAGTAACTGTAATGCCAAAAGATCTGCAGTAGATCATCGCTGTAAAATACTGAGTTCACATCCAACAATGCAGGAGTAATAGAAACTGGAAGGGTCTGTTGGATGGAAAGGTGCTGTAGAATACCAACCAGGCAAGAGATTTTTAAGTGATTACAGAAAAATCCCTAAAGCTGTCTGCTCATTGTAGGGGCTCAGTGGAGGAAAGCAAGCAAGATTCTCAGATACAGTGAACTGCTTGGAGAATATCAATGAGGGTGGGCAGTACTGCTCCTCCCTGCTCTCAGCAGCCCTTTCCCAGAAAGCTGCTTCCAGCAACCAGCAAACGGTCACCACGCTTCCAGGAGAGCATGGATAATGCAGCCTGATACAGGCTAACCTGGGAAAAGTAATGGGGAAAAATATATCTGTTTCTACCTGGAGAGAAGCTGAGTTGAGAGCAATGAGAGCAGATGAAATTACACAGACAATGGGAGGTAAGACAACGGTGCAGACACTTCTTGACTGATAGACCTAGAGATTGATTGATAGACCTAGAGGTTCAACTCCACACTGATCATCAGAATGAAGGGACTCATTCAAGGGAACAGCAAAACTGGCTACAGGTCCAAACCTGGCAATACAGGCAGAATATTACCTGGTTTCTATGTGAGATACTGGACTCACCAAGATTGCTCCTTCTTTAGCCTACAAAGCATATTTGATTTTCAAAGTACCCAAAAAAGTTAAAAAGTTCTTCTCAGGACTAGGACAGCAAAAGCTTAAAGAAAAAAAACTATATTTAATTTATAAATTGATAAAAGTGATGCTTAAAAGGTCCTCACAAGGTAACACAATATAGAGAGGAATTGGTTCAGGAGGGAGGTCAGCTCCCACTTCAGCTGGTCATCATTTATAAATTTGAAGGAATGCAGTTATAAATAAGCCAAGCCCAGACTAGGCTTATATTACATTTTTTATGATGAGATTTACATTAGTTTTAACGTGTAGTTGGGGCTCTTGAGCCCTCAGGCTGTTTCCTCACTCAGTGTGAGAGCAGCTGTTATTCACTCCTGATTGAGCCCAAGGAAGGATCCACCAGTGTGTTCAGAAGCCAAATTAGTGCTGGGAGCCAGTGCCTGTGCTGTCAGGGACAGACCTGGAGGTTGGCTGTCCCAGGGCTGGAAGGCCAAACTCTTAAAATCAGCAGGACAAGCACAGCTGAACCTAGAAATGAGTGACCTCAACCTACACATTTCGCTCGTGACCTCATTATGATTATTAGGCTTGAAATGTGCAGAAAGTGAATTTTTGTCCATGGCTGTTTGCAAGGAGCCTTGTGTATTTTCCTCTCTTTCTCTTGTCTCTATTTATCTCTCTGTACAAGCTCTCACTCAAGCCTGTCTCGCCCTTTCCAACACAGACAGCCCCCCAAAACCAGCACAGAGAGCAACAGGCTCTTCATATTGCTTTTTGGGTGTTGAAACAATAATAGCACACATTTGACAACTTGTACATTTTCCAGTAAGATAAATCCCTTCAAAGAAAGTGATTCTGCAGCTGTAATATCCACTGACTTCCCCAAGAACTGCAGGAACTCCCTGGGATGTTTCTCAGCATCAGCAGCACATGGAGATTCCTGAGTCTCTCTGCAAAGTGTCCAGACAAAACAATGAAATCCCAATGAGTCTCTTAAAGAAAGAAACAGGGTTGAATCCACAAATTGTGGAAGATCCCAAAGGGAGCAGGTTATACAAAACAGTAAAAAGATGCATTGCCACAAACTTAGTGTCAAGTTGAGCAGGTTTTAAAGTACTATGAGGCCAATTTCTGTTCTCTGTCACTGGTGGACTGAACTGTCCCCACAGCCACTCTCAGACTCCTGTGTCCTCTCTGTAAAGGAGGGAAAGTTGCCAAATTAGGGAGCTCCATATCTCTGGTCATTGTGTGCTTTCAATTGAAGCATGAAGAGACACCACAAACAAAAAAATTGATCTGGTATAAGACCAGAAATGTTTCCTTCAATACTGAGGGAACATAACCCTATTGAGATGTTGTTGGGATATAGGGTATGACTGTGTGTTCCTACTAGGTGACTCACAAATTCCCACATGTCTCCTCTCCTCCAATCCCAATTTGCCCAAAAAATGGTTTTATCTTTTCATAGCATCACTTTCTGTTACATGAAACCAAGGCAATTTCATCTGCTCTGTGTCGGAACAGAATTGGGCATGTGAAATATATTGTCACTTAAGCATTCCAGATGTACCAGCAGAAGCTGAAATATAAATCAGAAAAGGCTTCTTCCTATAGGGAGTCTTGATTTCAGATTTATTACACTACTTCTTGGAGTTTGGAAGGTCAGCACATTACACCAATTGATTTCAGGGAGAGCAGAAACAGCCCCTTGTTATACAGAAGTGTTTTTTTTTTTCCTGTAGAGTGTAAGGGAGAATCTTCCACAGGAGCCAGATGTAATAAAAATTAATTGATACAAGTAAATTAAAAAATACAGGTGCGAAAAAGTATGCTACTGCTGAATCCTTTAACCAGTGAAATGCAGAGTTAAATCAACTCCATATTCTCATATCTGGGCACTCAGTAGCCCACATTCTAGAAAGGGATTGAGAGATAAATTAAAACCTGCTGAAATTAAAATTAAGAAAACCCAACCAACAACAAAAAAAAGAAAACAACAAAGAACACATCTCGTCATACATCTTGACTATGGATCAGGCAAAGATAAACTCTTGCTCATTCAAAGAACTGATCCAAGGAGTTTGGTTAATCTCCTCTAATTAAAAAGACCAAGCTAGTACCTTAGAAAGAACATCCTATAAATGAAAACTACTTAAGAAGACCACCAGGCTTGATTTTTTTGCACAACTGCCTGGCAAACAAAAGGATAAACCCACTGTTCACTGCTCACCTCCCCTTATTTCAGATGATTCATGCCAAGAGGAGGCCAAGCTCAGAAACCCTTTGGAGCTGTTGGCTGCTCAGCCAGACATTTTTCACCAAAGACATGAAAACTGATCTTGTGGCCCATACAGAGAACTGACATTAATCCCCAAACTAGCTCTGGCTCTGAATTCTCTGCAGAGATTTCAGATGTCTTTGTTAAAATAATTTCTCCTCTTTCCACAGCCCATCTCACAGCTGTAAAGTCTGGCTTTCTCATCTGTTTTGTGCTTGTTTTACAGTGGCAGAATTCTCTTCAGATTATTGGGTTCTAAATAAACGGGGTCAATACCAAACAATCTCTATTATAATGCACAGCAGCAACATTTTATAGTAAATCAGTCCAAATGTCATGAAAGTACCCTATAATTAGAAGGCAGAAGAGGGAAAAAACCATCTTGGTTAAGACTGTATAGCTAATAAAAAAGAACCAAACAAAACCCCTCTTGTACAGTTTCTTTGTGTGGTAATTGGTAGTTTTAAATTCTTAAAATATAGATTATGAATAGAAACACTGCAGGCTTGTTCTTAACCATAGCATTACATGGCTGCTGGATGCCAGATGTTCTATGGTGTCTTGGAGATTTTAATAACACTGAGTTTCTGAGGTTCTTTAGGAATTAGCACAGAATCAGCCACAGGAATTTCACTCATGTTGAGTGACATGTTTGAAAGAAATTGTTTCCCAACAATCTCTGAGGTCACTGCAAACTGTTAGATGGCACCCTAAAGAAATATTTCCCTCTTTCATCTACATGTTTGTGACAACAAGAACAATGAAAACATGAAGGATTTTGCTTTAAGCAATACCCTTTATCTTCCACAGTTTCACAGCTTGTCTAAAATATGTACTGTAAAAATTGGTTGGGGAAGAAATAGGGCCTAGGATAAGAAATACCAAAAATAATAACAAAATAATAACAAAATAACAGTTAGCTTTGAGGAAAATTAAAGAAATAAGCAACAGTTGAGCCCATGAGAAGCAAAATGACTGTGTGTTATATATTTTGACATATGGCATTAGGAGTAAGAATAAAATTACACCCTCTTAGTAATTAATAAGTAGACAGAGGGTCAGAAGGAAAACTCTGGATACACTGAAGATCTGATGTCCAACCACAGAACAAAGCAAACCAAAGAAAACATGGAAAGAAAGGATCTTATACGTAAAGAGTTTTGGTGTTTGCCTGAGCCATAACTTACCCAGGTAAGAATCCTGATTGTGTCTTCTAGTATGTTACTTTAAATAATATTCAGAAGACGGCAAATAATTTTTAGCTTCCTTTTCATTATTAGATGAATATTGGAGCACTAGATTTTTTTTAAGAGCAATAAAAAGCCCAAATTGGTTCCTTTACAGTGCTCAGGTGCTTGAGAAATTTGAAGTCTTTTTGCATCTACAACCAGTAATCAACTTTCTGCTCTAAACTAATTCAAGTAAAGAAGGATGTATTTTTATTTTTTTAAAAAACCAGAGGCTATGGAAACACTAAGATACAGTTCTACAGTCTACTATGTTTCAAGCACAGTTGTATAATAAATTCAAGAGTGATAACAGCTCCTAAAATCTATTCTGAACCTGCTTTTTGCAGAGCTCAGCCCACCTCCTTTTCCCTCGTGCTCTGTCTGGATTCTGTATCAGCAACACCACACCTTCCCTTCACAAGGCTGAACAAACCCAGCAGGAAGGCAGGAGCAAAGAGATTGTAGGATCACACCCAAAATCTCCAGCCGGGATCTGGAACATCTGCATTTCACAGAGAAATTACTGTTCTAAACTGGTTTGGAATAAATCACCCAGCCCAGGGTCACCTCAGTGAACACTGAAATGGGAAATCTTTCAGAAATACTGGACAGAGAGTGAGCAGTGAAGGGTAAAGTAGTATATTTTGTGGTGCCTCATGAAAAAAATAGATCTAATCTGGGTATCAGTTCAGCCACAGTGAATAATCTATTAATACTTGTAAATAATACTGTAATAAAAGGCAATCAGAGCTGTCAGACCTTCAACTGCCCAGGTAAAATTAGATCTGCTTTACCAATGTTAAAAAAAAAAAATATGTACATAAAGAGTTAGTTAATCCATTAAAACCAAAAAAACAAAGAAGATGGATTTTGGAAGGAAGGCCTTGGAGCTCTCCCTGCCAAGAATAGGGATAAGAATTATAGATCCCAAATTAGCAGCATATAAGGGACTAAATTCCAGTCTTCAGCCAGGCCATTTTGTACTGCTACAGCAGGATAAAACAACTGTAAAATCCCCACTGCAATTGACCTCCAAGCCTCATTTCCAATATTGGTGTAGTACACAGAATGCCTGTTTTTGAGATACTGGAATAATGGAATGGTTGGAACACATCAGTATCCCTGCTGTCACTGCTGAGTAACAGGGTCCTGCTAAAGCCCTGCTGTCTGTGCAGGCACACAGGAATATCCCAGCAATGGTTATCTCTGGGAGCTGCCCAAGTGTAGCTGCTTTATTTAAATATACAGAATTTATTGTGGAAGCTGCAAAATTTACTGATACCAAAGCAAGGCAGCTATGTCCTCTATCCTCCTGGTCCAATCCCTCAAAAACTTTTCCTTAACCTCACAACAGTCAAGAACTCTCAAAATCAAGAACAAATGGAGAACTCTCTCTTTTCCTTTACTGCGCCTTGAGTTACTGGTTAAAAAGAATATAACCAAATGATGGACAAGTTCTAACAGAAACCCCCAAACCCAATGACACTGTTGGATATTGGTCTTTCCATGGATTTCCCCTGGTGTTAATGCATGTTGGAGCTGGGTGGAAGGAACCACCTCTCTGCTCTCTTGTAACAGTCCTGGAAATTGTGATTTATATCTTAATTGCATGTTATTTGTAATACCTGAAAAAGACTGAATGTGATTAACCAAATGAAGGGCATTATGAAATTGGATGATAAAATGGAATTAGTAGAGGGAAGCTTCATACACATGTAACAAAGTACATTAGACTATATTTATTACCATCAAGGCCAACTTTTTTCGTGCAAATTCAAGGATAGTCCAAGATTCCTATAACAGACAACAAAAACTGGCACAAGAAAAGGCTGCCATAACTCTCTCACATGAGTGTGATATAAAAGCTCTTGACTAGATAATTAATTTCCCTCTATATAATGCCACTCTCTGTAAAGATGAGTTCCAGCAGAAATAGGCCGTGGAAAATAAAATCAAGGATTATTTCAACAAAAGCAAAAGATATACTGAGGATGTACAGCTCCAGATCACAGCTCCATAGTCCAAACAAATAAGGGCACAATGCCTTCTTCAGGGCTTTTATGACTGAATTGGAAGAGGATGTAACAGTGGTGCACAAACAGTTAAGAAAAAATTACATCATCACAAAAATCCCAGTTAAAAATTAGGCAGCATTTAGGTTAAACATCATCTTGTTCTGTGGCCTGAGGTGAAACTAAAGTGCTGCCTTTAGGTTGGCTTTACATAATTCATTTATTTATCTGTATTAATTTCATGGCAAGGAAAGGCATTTACCCAAAGGTGTTAAGCCTGATAGGAATTTCAAAAACGAAAATAAAATTAAACTCAGTTACCTCTGTGACATCCAGCCAATAAAATCTACTCCCTCAATATGTAGAGATACTTAAACATTTTGCACCATCAAAGCTTTCAATATTAAATTGAGAAAGACAGAATGTGACACCACTGTTCCTTTTATTCGTTAGTGGGTTTGCAATTATTCCCAGGTCCCCAAGGACACAGTCTGACAGATGATGTTTTAGGGAAACAAAATAAAAATGTGGTTATTCTCAGCACCTTTTTGCATAACAATGAGCCTGGGCAGAGGGAAGGTGATGCTCATGGAGAAGTGCACAAGGTTTGCCTCTGGGCTGCTCTGCAGGAAACCTGAGCCCACAACAGTTACAGTGTTTGTTACTGGAAAAGTGAGGGAGAGTAATTAGAAAAATGCTCTTAAAACCAGCGGCTCTTTGTAATATATGCTTTCTAATTTGGTTTGGCAAAAGTGGCTTGTGAGAACATATTAACAGTGTGAGAACATATTAAAGCAGCAGCAATTAGGCACCTAAACAACCATGATGACAGCCTTTTAGTAAAAGCTTTAGCTTTTAATTTTGAACAGTCAGGTCCCGCTGAGAACAACCTCCTAGAACTGTAATTTTGGGCGATGTGATGATGTGTTCTTGGCAATTCGTTAAAAACTTCTCTTTTTCTTCTTTTTTAATTTCCTGAGGAGACAGTAGGTAGTGGTCTCCTGTTTGCAGAGTTGGCTGTGTGATTAACACCACTTCTCCCAAACAGTTTGCAACATGTCAGGTACAAACTGAAAGTGCTGTTTGCCTTCTGTTTGTAGTCCCTTTATCCTCCAGCTACCCATGGGAAGAGCCCCTGAGCTGGGCTTAACTCACTGTACAGCTGCAGTCCCTGGCAAGCTCCCCCTGATTGTGTCACCTCCTGATCTTCAAAACTGTGACACTTCTTGCTTATTTTCCCTAAGTAACCTGAAGGCCCCAGAAAAAATCCAACCAAACAACACCATTTTTTGGGGGGAAAATCCTAACTAAAGTTGGGTCTGGTGAGCCTGGAAAGGCATCAGAAGGAAGGAACCATGGAATCTGATCTTGGCTACAACCCACTCATGGTTTGTGTCCCTGAGCACACTCCTTACTATTTAATTCTGTTTATCCTGTTACTCACTTTTCCCACATAATGTGCAAAATGCATTGTTCCAGCAGCTGGGGGTGTGAGTCTGTTAGAGGATCGTTGGTAATTGGGGGATTTGAACTCACTCTGGGTTTCTGTGAATGGCCTGTAGAGGAAATGGGAATTTCAGTTTTGCCTCCAGGGACTTTATTGTCTTTTAACTTCAAAAATCAACCAGTATTTGCATTAAAAGCTTTCAACTCTTTCTCCTCCTCCTTCCAAACTATCACTGAGGACTTTAACCATCGGTATAACAGAAATCCATTAACACAATTCCATCATTTCTGAGCAGACCTGCCAGAGGCACTAATACACCCTGGGTCATGGTGAATAAACATCCCTGTCCTTGTCCCACAGTCCTTGCAGCTCTGAAGAGGTACATTCAGTGCTTTGCCTGGTCATTGGGTTGATCCAAGAGCAGCTGAGGGACCTGGAGAAGCAGCAAGAGACGTGAGATGACCCTCCTTAAACTACAAGGCCTCCACTTCACAAAACAGCAGATTGTCCAGACAAACAGCACTAAGGTTTTATTTTTTTCCCTCTGTTTGCTAACACTTCAGTAGCTTTTCCTGGCATGGAGCCAGCACAGTACTTATGGAGATAAATTCCAGCCTCTGAGTGGTTCCATTAGACTCATATCCCAAGCTACACATGAGCAGGCAGAGCCCAAAGTGGATCACGATCATGGAAAGGAAGAACAGGCCACTGTGACATTTTACTGGATGTATTTAATAAGTGCCCAGAGTGTGGGAAGAAACATCCTAACATTTAGAAACCTCTGCAAAAGAGAGTCAGAGACCATTAAGTTAAAGAAGAAATGTAACAGGGGAAACTCAGCTGGATGGAGGAATAAATCCCAGTGTTTTCAGCCTTGCTGTTCTGAAACATGGACCAGGATGGAGAAAACTAAATCCAGCTAAGGAACTACCAGGAAGTTTATTAGCTAAAAATATGTCTCCATCAAACATGGCTTTTATCCCTCAGCTCTGCCATCACACACAGCTGATGGTAAATATATTTACCTCTGATGTTTTTGCACCTAACTGAGTTTAAGTGCTGCTGCTGCTGCTCTCACTTGGTTCCTTGATAAATGTAATGGAGCAAATCTCGTAACTGCTTTCTAATCTAACCTGCTCAGAGGTTATTTCCCATCCTGCCTTTCAAATTCAAAAGTTCAGATGATCTGAATTGCTGCAAATTAGGAAAAATGTCAGTTCTCCACCATCATTTTCAACACTTGCCCATGATTCCAATAAATACTGTGTAGCCTTTAGTGATATTAAGACGTAGAAGAGCAGCCAGTCTATTTCCTACACATACCATGATGTTTGGAAATAATTTATTACAATGCTATAAATGAAAATTCTGCTTAAATATAAAACCAGTGCAACACTTACAGCAACAACACAGTAAATTTCATATATGAAGAATACCAGTTCAAGGTGTAGCTCTTCTCCTTTCCTTTCCCATTTTATGAATTAGACTGATATGAATTCATGTAGCAAAGTACCTGGAGTGTCTGACACGAGCTACTTCACCAGTGCAAATTATCCCAAACAAGTATTAATCAGCATTTTGTAACATATATTGCACATATTGTAACAGAAGGAGAAATAAAACCTTTAAAACCTGGGCAAATGAAACCTGGTGAAATGAATAATAATAATAAAACATGAATAGTAAGTGAATACCAGTAAACGAACCCCAATTTTGTGCAACCCTAGTAGTAGTTATTATGCATCTGCTGATTCTCCTGTTACAGATTTAAGCATTAACTTGGAAGAAATGATCTCTGGGTATAGTTAAGATTAAGCAGACTTATTCCTATATATGAAAAAAAAGTAAGCAATACAAACAGCAAAATATAATGGATTCCTGCAGAACCCTCCACTGTATTACAACTACAGACCAATAAAACCCTCACGTGTGAAAACTTCATCTGCTTTAGAAATAAATTGGAATGGAGTTTGATTTTCTGTTTTTAATATCTCCTCCAGGCAATGCTGGAGAAGCATTCCCATAACATACTGCTAAATTTAAATTTTTCCAACTTATAAACACTTAGACACACAACTCAAAGGTAACATTTAAATATGGAAATGGTAACTGGCTCTGCTTACAGAAAGGGAAGGGAAAGGAAGAGAAGGGAAAGGAAGGGGGGATATGGTATCATAGAAATTTTCTTTCCAAACTTCAATTTGTCAGCTGCATCATGTAAAATAAATCGATTGCACCCCATGATTTACAGTGAGAACCACCTCGCAGGTGCTGTGCTCATTTTCAGTCAAACTCCACGAAATAGAATCCAATACTTGATTTACTCTTTATTTAACCAGCAGATACTTATGCAATGCCATCTATTGATCAGCATATGTGTGGATCTCTGCACTTCTTTAACATTTTCATTTAAAGTATTTAAATTTTGCAGTTTGTGTTCTGTCCCTCAGTGTCTCCCACCACCTAAGGAAGGAGGAATGCAGGACTGAAGGGCTGCAACCAGATCCCTTCACCAAGGTTTTCAGCTGTGTTATGTGGCTTTTACTGCTGACAGGAAAGGAACTGGAGACTCACTGAGTGCTTAGGCATGAGCTCCTTAGAATAAATTGTTCTTGCAGCCTTTGTTCTCCCTTTCTGCTGAATAGGTTTGTGATCAGAGCTTTGTCTCACTGATACAAGCATTTATTCTAAACCCTCTCTTCAAAGGAAAACAAATCAAGTAGAAATCAGAACAGCCTGAGCCATCAGAATGCTCATGTTTTCTGTGATAAAACAATTGTTCAGGGTGGCAGAGCATTTCCAAGAGCAACCCAAAGAAACTGGGGAACTCTCTTCTCATTAAGGGCAGAGGGTTATTTGTGGCTATGCAAGAGGTCCACCTTCAGGAAAGGGCTGATAGGAAAAATGCACTTTCAATTTGGGGGACCTGAGATAGCACATGAAGGTTTGGAATTAAAGGTTAGATTTTTTAATTCAGGACAGATAGCAGAAAAATCCCCCTCTGCTCCCTGATTTTTCCCAGGTACAAATTTATGGAGATCAAGAACCCCTTACGGCTCAGGGAGCAGCTGCTTGGCCCCTCATCCAGCCTCAGGGAGCAGGTTTGTGTGAGCCAGGCTGGCAGCTCTTCTGCCTGGGTTCAAACTTCCAGTTGAAAAAGTAAGTAAGAGGTTAAGCCAGACATTTGCAGCAGGGAGTTTGAGCAAATCCATATTCCTTTCTGCTGCAACAATTCAGGGATGCTTGCCCACCTGGTGCTGCTTTTCATCAGGGAAGGTTGGAGCCAACAGCTGATGAATTCCCAACATCCTACAGCTCTTCTACAAGTGAAAATGTAGCTCTGTCCAAAGGAGCTTATATGGGAAAACAGAAGCTGCAAACCACCTCTGTGTATCTTTTTTTAAAACAAAGCAAAAAACGCTTTTTTTCCCCCCGAGAGAAGCTTGGAAAGAAAAATAATAATAGTTTTAGTCCTTGTGTATCAGCTTTCAGAGTATGTAATACACACACAAGCCCTGTTGGTAGAACTGCATCCACACAGCAAAACCTGCTGGGGTAAAGTTATACAAATAAGTCTGGCCCGTACACATGAGGCCTGGTTGTTATCCTTATTTCAATGATCGCTTTGATTGCCATAACAGGAGTGAAATAGCAGCACTTTCACCCAGAAAATTGGGTTAAGAATTAAGAAACTTGAGAACACAAGTGGTCATGAACTGCCTGCACTCAGAGAATTTGTTACAGGAGCATGGACACCTCCAGACACACCAGTGCAGCTGGACTGGGCAAACATCAAATCCCTTTTCTTTCTACCACCCCCTTGTTGCACTTGAGAAGAACTTCAGTGCCAAGTCTGACAACAGTTCCAATGGAAAACAGTTTTCTTTGCTGCAAAGTCTTAAGACTCAAACATCATTCCAACCCAGATGCTGAAAAAGGCAAAGCCCCTGTGAAAAAGGGAGCACACAGTCTGCAATTAGTTGTGGCATTTTTCTGGGAGAGGGGGAAAGACCAAAGTGAAATTGCACTGGCATTTTTATGCTGCCATTTCCTAACTTTTGCAAAATTATTTTTGGCACTCTTCATAACAGTATTCCAACATAAGATGCAATTTTGTAGTAATACCACAGGTTTAGAAAATAAATAATTTAGGGGAAAAAAAACCACCTCAGCACATAGGAATGTCACCCATATAATTTATCATTACCTTTGTATCTGCTTTGAAAACCTCAGAAACCTTTTATTTTTGCTGTCTTTTATTGCAGTTTAGCATCACCATCTCAGCAGTGAGCTCTCATGGGCCCAAAGCTTTTTCAGGCTTTCATGAAATGCTGAAAGGTTCATGCAACCTCTTATTAACCTGTTTCCCTGGCCTCTCTGCCTCCTCACAGAAGTCTCTTGGGACAAAGCAGTTGCAAGAAGTATTTAAAATAAGGTAGTTAGGCAACTACAGGCCACTGCTCACAGTAATTAGAAAAGAACTGGTACAACGTTGTCTTGAAAATTAGGCAATTAATAAAAGTATGTCTGGGAAGTTTTTATCAAGTTAGAAGTTCACACTTGGAGTGGCAAACTTAACTTTTCTTTTAGTCTTTCATGTTAATTATGGATAACAAGTGAGGAAAAGGGTCCTCTGGCCACTGACACCTTGCCCAAAGTTTGAGTAATTTACTGCTGGAGTCAGTGGAGGCTTCTCACACTGAATTCTGTGTTCACTGCTCCAGGATTAACTTATGTCTGATTACTGGTATAATTTATCTTCCCTTTCCCTCCATTGTGTTATTTGGAGGATGTTTTAGCTGCACTCCAAAACTACACTTTTACAAGGAACTGATGCTCCAATGAAGCTGCACACCTTGGACACTCCTAAATGTCACTGGTTTGGCTTTATACAAGAAGATGAGGTTTTCAAGAAAGTTTGTTCCTCTGAAGTATTTCCCAGGCCTCCAAGTTACACCTCAGAGACCCATTAATGCAGAGGGACAACAGAGTCCTCAGAGAGTGGTTTATGCCAGAGGAAACACCTGTGAGACCCAAACTGTTAATTCAGAATATTTGAAAAGGTCACAACTTCTTTATCAGAAAATTAAGCTAACCCTGAAGCAAGGAGTTTCTGGTGGCTTTTAAAACTGGTATCTCCATCAATTAGTCCCTCAAGGCTCCAGTGATGTCCCTCTCATCCACACTTTCTTGTCTCACTCTGGCCACTACCCAGGGGAGAGAAGTTGGCAGAGCAGAGCACCACACAGCTCCAAGCTGCCAGTGTCCTGTTGGAAGGATTTTCCTGATGGCTTTGTTTGGCCCAACACATCCCAAACTTTAAAAAACCCTGCAATTTTGTGTTTTAAGATAATGTGAATGGAGGAGATGAATTTTATTCTGGACCTCCATTGTCACTTTGCCAGAAAATCGTTGCCTACAGAAAGAAAACGTGAAAAACGAGGTTTCACATTTATTTCTGTTGACATAGGTGGAAGAAGCAACATTGTTTGTTTTTTTCCCTAAGGATAAGAAATGCTTAGGAAACTTAGAAGGCACTTGAAGAGCTATACAAAAAAATTAGAAATTCAGCTCAGTCTATTTGCCCCTTTACATACTATCAGACAAGTTCAGTGATAGGAAAAGGTTTAAAAAGTGAAATGGAATTTGTGCTCCCCAATCCATATTGCTCAGCTGTGATAGCACAACATGCAGGCACAGAGATTCCCACTATTCCAAAAAACACTAGAAGCACAAATGGATAAGCTGAACTGTGAAAAGATTACAAAAGATGCAAATCACTGACAATGAGAACATTGGTCAGTAGTTGGTTACCAGGAGCAGGAAAACAGTCTCTAAAGGAACAGATAATTCTCCTTAGTGCAGCTATTGCACCTCAAAACCTTGAAATAAAGGAGTGCCTGACAGGATACAGAATTTCTTATCGTTGTACCTGTGCATTTGTTTGACCAAGGGATGCTGGAAGCTGAAAATCAACCACTTACCAGGGATCCCCTGCTGTGTGCATTCTGAATCCAGTTTAATTAATTCCAACTGATTAAACTTTCCCTATTTTGGCTCTAAGCATCACTATGGCCTATGAATGAAGTCCAGATTATCTACTGGAAAAGCTGATCCAAGTACGGATGCTTGCTTGTAAATAAATCCACACTCCAACCTAATATTGCCACAACTCAGAGCTTGTTACAATATTTGTTATTTAGGAAACCATTTGACTAAAAACAAAAAAATCACAAGATTTGTTGTGTTTGATGTAAAAAAACCCACAAACAAATCCTGCTGAGCCTGTTTTGCAAACATGCTGAATTTATGAGGATGAAAGGCAAGTGAGAAAAAGGTCATGCCTATTAATTTCAATACTTGTGCAAACCCAGCATGTTCTGTAGGTGCCTTGTAAGATTTGTGGCATTTGGGTAAATACATTTGTATTCCTTTAATGCTATTAATAGTATCCATGCTCTGCATTGCTAAATATATTGCAAGTGGTATCTTTTTGCAATTCTAATACACTTCAGTTAAGTGCAAGCATGATACTTTAGGTCTATAATTTACAATTTGCATCACATTAGCTCCCTCTAACTTGGTGAAATCCTTTATACTTTGACAGGTCTGTTGGCAGGATTGGACATTTCTGTGCTTTCTTATATGAATTTTTACCTTGACGTGGTAATAATCTGTCAAAGTCCTGTGATATTTGAACAATTAGAACTGAATGGGCAAGATTTGAGTAGAGCTGGACATCTCCATCCCATTAGCACAACTCTTTATGACTCATATCCTCAGCCACACGGTGGAGAGACGTTCTTCCCATCCCACTGACGTCCCCCTTCACATCATGTCTATATTCAGCCCCACAGTGGAAAACATTTCCTCTTTGTACAGCAAGAAAAAAGTCTTCTTTCATCTTAGGATAAAACCAAGTCCCTTGTAAGCTTCTCTATGAAAGAAAAAAAGGAGAGAAAGCCTGGTACAGGACAGTCTGCTATCAGCATGTTCATCTGAAGAACATGGAAACCAGGGTTCAACTTTCATGTCACTCACAGAGAGAGGAGAGTGTCTGGCCACCACATGCTGAGTATTTGCCCTCTGCATTTCCTCACTGGTTTTGGCAAGAAATCAATCCTGGATCTCAGATTGTTACACAGAGATAGAGGAGTTTCATGTTTGTGGCAGCAGGGAAGTTGTGGAAGAAGGAAGGAAGAGGAGATTCCCATGGGATGAGTGTGGGGACTCCTGAGCTATAAGGTAACAGAGTTCAGCAAATATCTTCAGGGCTTCTAACCACGTTGTGAGTAGTGAAGGCACCACAACAAGGTCATGCTGGCAATGGCATGAAGAATGTGGGGCTGTAAGGAGCATAAATAATTTATAAGGGCTGTGTAGCAGCTCTGTGCCACAAGGAGCTCTTTGACTCCTATTGCACACAGCAAGGCACAGATTTGTCATCTCACTTTCCCTGACAAGTTCATTGCTGATGAGATAAGTGTCTGATTGCTCAGCAGAAAAGCAAGTGTTTGTATTACAGGATGGGAGACACTGGATACAGTCAGGCTGGGGAGGAATTCGATGCTAAGATTAAAAGGTAATTAAGAATGGTTGTACAACACAATCTTTTAAGTGGGCACGGATGAGTCAGTTCTCATCAGCTTTGTTTACATGATGTGCAAAACGTTGATGGAGGAATGTTTTGTGCTTTGCCTGCATCAGGATTCAATAGTGAGGATTATATTAGTAAATGAAGGTGAAATAAGAGCTCGTCCAGGAGCTGATGGGGCTGTATATCAAGGCTGCAGACAACATGCTCAGTATAATGAATGTTTTGTGACTGGGGAATGTGATCGTTGGCACAGGAAGAAGGAGCTGAATGAAGCACTAAAATGAAATTTCAACAGTAATTGCAAAACTACCTGACATAATAGTATCAACAGCAACTTTCTGTTGTATCTTAATTTACTAAACATCAAGACCACGTTCATTAATTAGGGGTCTGATCCTACCAGCAGCACAAACAGAGAGCAATTTGACTTGTGTGAGGATATCCATTGATTTCAATGTCACACGGTCCTGTGCTTGCAGAATTGGATACCAGAGGCAGGACACAACCTGGGGATAATACCCAGTCCTATAAAAACCATTCCCTACCTGAAGACAGCCTCCCAAGATCAAAACTACCTTAGTTCTGCTGAAGGAAAATCTATATGCATATGGATCCAGATCTGTTCGTGTATTATCTCATTTCATATTGAATTTTTCAGAATGAGCTTGCAACCATTTGCAGGTTCTCAGTTCAGGCCTGGAGGCAGGGATTGGAGTTGGTAAGCTTGTGACTGGTTTGGGTCTCCATTATAAATCTAAAGGGACTATGAATTAAGCATTCATGTTTTTATAGTTTTACTGACTGTCCCATGAGTGACCCTGCATCCAAATCCATCAGTTTTCAGAGATTACTTCACTTCCACAATCCCACAACCTCATACAACACCCCTGCCATGAGCTGCAACCATATTAATTCGTGCCACGTAGCCCTACTCAATGGTGCACAGTTTACACATTTAAATTCTTCTGAAGCAAATGCATAAAAGGCAGGAATTTATAATCTAATAACTCATTTGCAGATGAACAAATCACTTGCTGGTGTCTCATCAAGAACAGCAGACATGCCCTAAACAGAGTTCTTGAGATTGGTGCTGATTAGGAACTAGAGCTGGGGTCAAATCTGCAGGAGAAGTTCTCTCATTGAAGATCCTACACATGTACAGGTGATTTTGTTATTCTGGTTCATTTTCTGACCACACATTTTGTGACTGCTTTGACTTCTTAGTTGTAGTTATTGTATAATATATTAGTCTGTCCAACTTTGCGACCAAAATAAAGACAACTTTTTTTTTTACCTTATTTTTGTAAAAACATGAGAATTTTTTTACCGTTGTAATGTAAATGTATGCACATGCCCTCCTTGCAACTTCCAAAAACTTCTTACTCTAAATGTTTACCTCATCAAATTTGACAGAATTATCCTAAATTAGTAAGTTCATAGGAATTTTGTCAAAGTAGTGCCTGGCACACGTGCCCTGGGCACACCCTGCAGGGTTCCAGCAGAAACCATAAATAGACCAAATTAAAGAAAGATTGAATGAAAATTATCAAATGATTTATCAACCTGATTCCATTTGCAAAACAGAATTAGGATCTTAATTGTCATAGACTTCCAGTGAGATTTGTATCTCCATGCACCTATTTTTAGTTTTCAGGAGCATCTGAACCCATTAGTTTTCAATGTAATTTAGGCTTCTAAATCACTATGAAATTTTAAAAAAATATAATTTAAATTCTCTCTGCTCACCACCTCCCAATTTCAGCCCAAAATACAGGTATGGAAATGACTGATAAGTTTCCAAGTCACTGGGAATGGCCAAATTAACAGCTATCCACTCAGCACCTCTAATTTACTATTTCATTAGAAATGATGGTAATTTGACACATAATAATCCTGAGAATAACTTGCTCAAAATCCCTTGAGAAAACCTGGGAGAGACAGTTCTGTCAGGTAAATTAAATCCCAGGAAGTAAAGGGATGTTATTTTACCTACTGCAAATCAATCAGAGGTGCTGTTTAAAAGGTCATTTGTATGTAAGTGGAAAATTTTTAATGTCCCTGTTTAAAGGCACTAAGTGTTATATGGACAGGCATTAATCCATGAAACTCTGGAATACTAGAAAAAAATGCTCAGAGGCTTGTCTGTAAGAACCAATTACCTGCTGATTCATTAAACTTAATGAATTATTAAAGAAAATCAAAGATTGATGCGTTCTACTTTCACCCATTTGAACAGGTAATAAAAACACACAGTTTCCCTTTCCAGGAATATTTCAGAATTTGAATATTTAAAGTGATTTTGCTCTGAAATCAGATATGCCTAGAAGAGCTGGGTTCACTCACTGTAATATGGTTTAACTGCAATAAGACATAGATCAAATGTAATTATGGTGAAGAAAAATAATGCAATTTTCATGAAGAAAAGAACAACTGTATATTATCGGTGCCCATATGTTTAATGAAAAGCAGTAGAGATGGCTCCTCCACTTTTCATTTGAATTGTGCAATAAAATATTAATAAGTATGAAGCACAAACTTTGACCACAGCAGTGATGTGAGGAGGCCACCTGCAAATCAATAGCCTGGAGACTGAATGTGCACCAGGACAAATTTCTCCAAATGCACTCTTGTTTTTCTCATGGAATGAGCTGAACTTCTGCCCTGATCTTGTTAACCTGGTGAGGGAGGGAATTCCTGCAAGGCCAGAGGGGATAAGTCACACAAACCTATGAATTTCCAGCTGTATCTGAGTACCTGTTGTCCATATTCACATTATTTGTGGCAACTGAAAGCTGTCCAAGGAGCACAGAACTGCTGCTTCTGAGTTCAGAACAACACACAGAATCATTTGGGTTGGAAAAGCCCTCCAAGGTCATCAAGTCCAAGCTGTGCCCAGTCCCCACCTTGTCACCCAGCCCAGAGCACTGAGTGCCATGTCCAGCTGTTCCTTGGACACCTCCAGGGACAGGGACTCCCAAACACCCTGGGCAGCCCCTTCTAATGTTTAAAAACCCTTTAATGGAAGAAATTCTTCAAAGAATATACCAAAGAATGGATTTTGTACAGTATATGGCATAAAGGAATCCAGAAATACAACGAATGTGTTGCAGAAGTTCCTCATGTTAGAAACAATAAGAAATATGTTTGCAGAAATCAAAGAAGAAATTGAGATATGGTAAGGACAGTGAGGCATGTGAATTCAGAAATGAATTTCTAATCTCATTAAAATTATTATAATTTAATTTTGTTCCATTTTCTCATCCCTAATGACTTTGCACAGACTCTTTATATACCTGTGTGGGAGGTCTCCTCTTTCCTAGGAATTCTGCTGTACCTTTTTTCTCTCTTTCCTAAGCAATGACACTGTTTTGGGAGGAAGAAACCAAGCTTTGCCTGGCTTTGCAGCATTGTGAACATGTCACATTCAAATTTCCTTGAATGAAACCTTTCTCTTTTTATCTCCTGCTTTTATATGTAAGGTGCTTCCTTCCTAAGAACTACACGGAGGGGAAAAGATGAAATTAGATCTCAGTCCTTCTTATGTTTAATTTTAATATAGAGGTGGAAAATCAGCACAAAACGTAACATTTCAGTAACAGCATCAAAAGGCTGATGATTTATATTTTAATTTTCTACTTCTTTTTGTCTTTTCTATGTTGAAATATCTCCACATAGGTCATTTTCTTCTGTCTTGCACACAAGAATCACCAGTCAACCATTTGATATCAGTAAGTTACTCACATCCTAAACTAATCATCTTCTGTTTATACCAAAAGGAAAAATGCCTTCGCTTAGTTCAACAGAAGGATTCATGTCACTTTTCCCAATGGGAATTGGTGGTCATGCTTAGTGGGAAATGTTAACAGAGTCTGAATTACTGACAGGGGGCAGAAAAGCTGACATTGTAAATGGACAAATTAATGGACACAGCAAAGACAAATAAGAAAGTCTGATGTTTATGTCTAATGTCTGCTAGAACTTTCTGTATGTGGATGCAGCTAGAATGAAGGATTCTCTCCACAGACTCAATCCTGCAAATGCTACGTTTGTTTATACTTTATAATTTTATTAGGCTGCCCAGAGAAGCTGTGGCTGCCCCATCCCTGGAAGTGTCCCAGGCCAGGTTGGACGGGGCTTGGAGCAACCTGGGATAGTGGAAAGTGTCCCTGCCCATGGCAGGGGGTGGAATGAGATGATTTTTAAGGTCCCTCCCAACCCAAACCATTCTATGACTCTTCATACATGAGCTCTGTAACATTTTACACAGAACCAAAGGCACGTGTGTTTAAGATTCCTGGAGAAGCCAACATTTATATATTGACAAAACACCAGCACCTGCAATAAAGAGACAATGAGACTGCTGAGCCCCATTCTGCTCTTCCCATAGAACATTCCTGCCACAGGAGCCAGCAGCTCAGTCCTCCTGTGAAACAACCAAGCCAGGAGATGTGTGATGTTTGGAAAGCAACAGTAAATTAATTAAGGCAGACACCTCTGGTGTGCAAGCAGAGGATTTTGGAGTGTTTGTTCACAGCAGGAAAGCAAAGGGCTGCTGCTTTGATGCAGAAATTACTAAGGGACACTTCACATCTTTTCCTTTGCTGGAGATCAAACTACAGTTTAAAGATTATTTTAATGGTCATTTGTTTGCATTTCCCTGGGCTCTCTATATGCATTTTAGGACCTGGTTGTACCCTCACGTTCATTAATGCAAAAAAGGTGGCTCTGCTAAACATCAAACCTACAACAGGAACAAAAGGAATGCTGTGAAGTGAAGGGCAAGGATTCATTCTTTTCTGGAGCAGTGGAAGGTCTTAGACAAAAATGAATCACACTGTAAATTTGGGATGAAGCTGTAGAGGTGCTTCTGAAGGAGCACAGCTCTGAGTGCACATTTCCCAGAGAATTGGAGGCACTGGGACAGAGACTGAGGAAGGGCTGAGAACAGAATGAGTTTCTCTCTTTCTTGGAAAGAATGGGCGCAGCAGAAAAGATCACAGAAAGTTTCTAATCATGTTCTGCCATCTGGGAAAAAGAAATCCTTCCACCACATCTCAAGCCAGTGCCTGTGCCATAAACTGACAGCAAAGACTGAGGCCTTAATGCAAACTGCAAGCATTAAGCATTTCTGTTCAAAGGCAATATCACTCCTGCTGAGCACATCCTGCCTCCTCCACTTTTCCCTGTTTTTCAGCTGGACAGGCTGAGCTGAAGTCTGAGTCCTTCAGAGTCTAAAAGAAGTTTCATCCACCTTCAAGCTGAGGAATTACCGGGAGCAGAAGATCACAACGAATTATAGTTTGATCAATGATGCTGCAACTGTGATGGGAAATTTTGCCCAAATATAAAGTCAGAGTGTAAAAGGCTTCTGAAACCATTCAATTCTGTGCAAAATAGAGGTGCAAGTTTATAGAGGCATTGGAAAGCTGGGGAAGATGATAGGAAAAGGAGCTGGCTAGGGAGTTTCTTTTGGGTTCTGCAGTATATTATTTGCATTATTTTATTCTTGTGCAAACCCAGCAAAATATAGGATTGACCCTGAATGAAATAGGTCTCTGCTGGAAATTCAGTGTAAAGTTTATTTTTGAAAGATGCAGCTTTTACCTGAGGAGAATTTTAGCCCTGTTTAATATGAGCTCCTTTATAACTGAATCTCTCCCAGAGATTGAACAGTCTTTTCAAAAGGAGGGAACAGGCAATTTTGTTGATGTTTGGACCAAATTCAACTTCACTTGGTGTGGATGCTCAAGTATCCCAGAGGAGGGAAAAAGTTGGTTTTCATCTCTTTAGTAACCAAAGCCCTCTAATGGCAAAATCAGTTTTGCCATACTTGTCTGGTTTATCTCTTCTGAGTCCAACCAGTGCAGAGTGTTTGTATCTGAAGTGATTTTTATTCTCAACAGCCATAGACTGATCCAAGATTTGGTGCTACATTGCCTGTGACATTTCCCACCGACATTCCAAAACTAAAAGTTGTGACACACAAGTTGAGAGTCCTGCTGATGCCTTTAGGAACTGCCTCAGACTCCCTGTTCCCCTCTTCTAGAAATCCCTTTTTAATATTTTACAGAGCTAAGGAAACAAAGAAAGGCTGATTTACCCCTCTGTTATTCATCTGGTTTAAAAAGGGACAGTGATGCACTTTGGTTTGGGCTCTCACCACTCAAAGGAAACAGCTGATCTATTTTACCCTCAGTTAGGCAGGATCTTAGAGGAACTTCAATTACTTCTTACAAGGCCAAAACCTGAAGATTCTTTATGTTTAAAGGGCCTCTCTATCATTAAACTTACAAAAATAAGCAAACATTGAGAAAATACTGATTTTTTTTCCTCAAGAGCAATTAAATAGCAAATTATACCACCTATACCATCCTAGAAGAAAAACCCAGCAATTAAACATTAAAAACACCTTTCAGGAACCAAATTCAGACAAGGCTATAAGAAGGTATTAAATGTTAGACACGAGAGTATTGATCTTAATTACAAGAGTGTGATACAGGAAGAGATCCTGGGCTCCCCATTACTGGGAGATAAATTAGAATTCTTACTAAAGATAAAGTGCATAATCCATCTTCTGGAGGAAACCCTGCAGCTTATTTACAAAGGACCACAGGAATCCTTTGGAAGGATGTGGTTATGCTGATCAGTGAGAGCTGAAATACAAACCAAGGATGTGGCAGACTCTGAGTGATTCCCAAGGCACATTCCAGATCCCCAGAGAAATATGAGAATACTCCAGGAAAAAAAAAGAAAAGGAGAAAATTCTCCAGAAATGTGGAAGATAGGTCCAGAAGGTTTAAATAATGTAGCTTTTTGAATCAGCAAGGAGTGGTGCCAGCAAAAAATAGTCAGAAGATTTTCTTTTTTCATTCTTTTCCCTGACAAAAAGCTTATTCTCAAATACTTGGTGTTTTAAAACAGTTGTCTTTGAAGCTGAGCATAGGAGACTAACCATGAACTGTATTATAAAAGTTTGAGGGATAGCTCTTGAAAATGAAATATAAAGTATAAAAAGAAAGTAAAACTCAGAAAAACTTGTATAAGACAAAGCATTTTTGATATTCCTAAAAATTATCTACTATAAACACTTCTACCACCAACCTTCCCACCCTTCCTTCCCCTCTCTCCCCAGTATAAAGGTTATTTTTTCAGTTACGAATGAAAGGGTTGAAATTTAGGCCAGTTTAGGTCTTGAATGCAAACATCTGAGAAATCTGGCCAAATATTCCCAAATCACTTGGTAAAACTCAAGAGCACTCATAAAACAAATAAAAATAAACAACAAAACCTGCCTTATCCCAGAGTGTGGTTGCATGAACCAGTGCCAAGGGTGAGACTCAAGGAAGTGGGGCTGGTCATGCATTACAGAGACCAAAAAGTGCATTTATTTCCAATAACTAGCTGTAACTCCAATTAGAAATGTTTGCAAAACCCCACAAGAGAATTCAACAGTTGGTAGAAACCAGTGTGTAAGTAATAAAATGTTATTTCGGAGTCTGGGTTGTCTTTTTATGGCAGGAAATTAAACCCAGAGATCCCTCTAAAGCAGGTGCAGGTGCTCTAATGGGGCAAAGGGAAGTTGGTCACGAGGCTGCGGCTCCTGTGCCTTCAGTTGCATCAATTTTCCTTGCAATAATTTCCCCCCAACAGTGAATTCAAGGAATGAATTACGGAAAAACACCTTATTAAAGTGGTCCTAATCTACCAGCTTGCCCCTTTGGTGAAGCTCTGGAGTGGCTGACCAGTATGACAGGGTTTTTTTAGTTTGAGAAAAACAAAACCACATTTTTTTTTAGTGCTTTGGAAGAAGCACTAAAATTCCATCTGAACCTCCATGGACTGAAGTGATGGAGAAGTCTTAGAGGACTTCAGTGGATATTAAGCTGGAGGAGAAAGCACCTAAAAATACTGCAGCTTGACAAAAGAATACTATTTCTTTAGTTAGAAAAGTGACCTTAAACCAGAACATATCTCAGCACGTAGCAAGGGGAGCAGCTTGGCCATACATTCAGGGGACAAAAGAGTGACAGAGCTGCATTACCTTATGTAACAGCAGTCAAGGCATGGATTCAGCATGTCTGACAATAAACTCTGAGGAACCTGAAGAAATGATGGCTGAAAAATTCATCAGAACTATAAAGCAAAATTTCTCTTTCACAAAGAGAAATAAAAGGAAATGTTCAACTTCAGAGCGACGCGGATCCGACTCACAACGAAGAACATCTGTTAAGTACAGAAGAAACTTCTCTTTTTATCTTCTCATAAAGAAATTATTTGTCAGCCTTGCATTACGTCTGTCTATAAAAAATGAGGGTGGGAAAAATATAAGCAATATTTTTCATGCAGTAGAATAACTCGAAAAAGAGCTCTAATCGATTCAGACCAACTGCAATACTGGGCCATATGTAGCACAATTCTTCTTAATGGAATAAAAGGGGAAAAAACCAAACAAACAAACTAGAATTTGATTCACAAAATGAGTTTGGGTAATCTAAACTAAGTTATATGGCAATGGAGGCAGGCACAGATAAAGGACACAAAAGGATGAAGGATGAAATGACAGGAAACTTTCCAGCGTGTCTGAGCAGCCACAATGGGGGTGTGATAAGCTAAACACTTTGTTATGCTTTAGAAATGCAGCATCTCAACAGTTTTGCTCCAAATGTTGTGTTGAATTTTGGAGAAAACCACAGTGTCTACTGAACTTTCGGGAAATGGCATAAAATCAAATTTTGAGTTCTGCTGAAATTTGCTGTTTCCATATGCGAATTGCTCTTTTACTTTCTGATAATTAGGTTTATCATTTTAGCCCCGAATCCATATGACTCTGGGATTTTTTCACACACAAGCAGATGGGATTTTAGTTGGAAATAAATGTGGCTTCTCTTCAGGCCATTTAATTTGTAAATATAAAAGGAAGCAGAAGAAAATTCTTCTCCAGAGTTTAGGCCATCTTTAACTTGTGTTTGGACGGGGTGAAAGTGGACAGAAGAAAAGTTTCAATGCCTGTCGGTGTCTGGTTTTACACACTCACAGAGGATCACATGTGCCGGACAATTCCCTGATTGCAATCCCTGAAAAGCTGCTGGGAGCCACTGCATCCTCCCAGGTCCTGCCAAGGCACCTTCACTGAGTCACAAAGGTTGGAAAAGTCCTCTGAGATCACCAAGTCCAATCTTCAACCAAGTACCGTCATTCCCACTGAGCCGTATTGCAAATGCCACATCAGCTGAATTTTTGAGCATTTCCAGGGATGGTGACTCCATCACTTCCCTGGGGAGACTGTTCCAATACTTAAACACATTTTCAGCAAAGAAAAATTTCCTAATATCCAACCTGAACCTCCCCTGGTGCAGCTGGAAGTGTTTGCCCTTTGTCCTATCAACGCCTGACGTCTCTGGCTGATCAGAACCTGCACAAAGCCTGAGGTTTCACCATTTTTTCTTTTGCAACCTGGACCAAGAGGGCTCATTATCCTCCCAAGAAGAGCAGCTGGAGGAAGGAAATTGAATTTCCACATCTCCTTTTCAGCCTTTTGATTTCTTTCTCCTCCCCTTTTACTCTTTATAGTTTAGATGTGCTTTGTTCGAAATCCATTACAAGTATTCCACCCCTAAATCCAAGCTCTGTTCAGGCTTTAGGTGAAATTAAGCTGGACTAATCAGAGCCATCACCAATAAAGCTTTCCACTTATTTTGTATCAACATATTATGAATAGATATAAATAATTTCATAGAAATATGGATACACTCCATTAACTATGAATACACCCCATCAGCTAAGACATAGATGAACTTGTCAGATACCACTTCTAAAATCCTTCCTGTTTTTTGGAAAAAGTTTGAGAAAACACCACAACCAGGTTTCATTTTACTTTTGGATGTTTTTATCCTGTCAGAGCTCTTTTCTGCCATGTATTCATATTATTTTTTCAGATGATAGGATAGGTAGCATTTATCTTCCCCACCCCTGCTGAAATGCAAGCGACACAAACCCATCTATCTGCTTAGTGAAAGCAGAACTGTTGCTGGTTTATTTATTCCTGTAAAACTCATTCCATCTCTCAATTTTAGCTTGTCTCCGAAAGAAAGCTACCAAGGAAAAAATGCTGCATTCAGATAGATGAGGACAATTTTGCACTGCACATTTTACACAGACGTCATTTTTCATCAGCTAATTGGAGACAGTTTTGTCCCAGCGTTCAGATGGCTCTGTATTGATGGTAAAAAATAATGACAGCAGAACAAAACTGGGTGACAAACTGCATCATGTACCAATTAGCCAGTCTTACCCTGCTACTGTTACGAGGGAAATGAAAGATCCAGATAGAAACGATCCACTTTGTTTTGGGGAAGTTGTTGTAGAGATGCTTTTTCCACCCTGTGAAGCAGTAACTCAGCCCTAGAAATGCCTGTAATGAGGCCTCGCAGGGACCACTTTCTTCTTAAGCCTTATTATCATGTAGGGCCTGGGCATCCTGTGCTCCTTTTGCCATTGGAGTCCTATTTACGCTGCACAGGAGATGGAGAGTAGAGCCAGACACTTCATCACTAATGAAATCAGGATTTATAAGAGCAGCAATCCCTGTCCGTCTTAAATCCTGGGCTAAACAAATTGGGAAGGCAAAGTAGAGCCACCGATGGGCTGGGAAAGCACTGCTGAAGATGAGAGTGATAAACAGTCTGGTTCAGTGTGGGCAGTAATTTATAAAATCAACCCAGGAGAAAGTAAGACATTTCTGTATAAAGAGAGCCATCAGTCTCTCCCTCCAAAAATACCTCCTGAGTGTGTGTGGGGGTTTCTGTTTCAGCTTAAAGAGCCAATAAACACAGAATTGGAGGCAACAGAACAGATCTCAGCAAGGAGCTGAGTGGGTGTGCAGGGTTATAAATGAAGCTGAAAAGCACATGTACAGTATTTATAGCACGTCACTGAAGTGAATCACAAAATCACTGTCCGGACTTGCTGGCTTTAGTAATCAACAATGTACTTCTCAAAATACCCAGACACACACAAATCTGTTCTGAAAAATAACCATGATCAGAATTGCATGGACTGATTTCAGCTGAAGGAGATCTGATCCATGAATTCCTTGATGTTGTTCAATGTCTTTAAGGAGGCAGCAATTCGAAGCAGGATTGAAAGCAGAACTAAATGGGGACAGGCCATTCAGCAACAGACTTTTCCTCAAGTAACTTACAATAAGCAGCAGTTAACAGGAAGGTAGTGAACCAGGTTCTCATTGCTGCTCCCAATTAAATCAATGATTTCTACTCTTTTATCAGGGATGAAGAGTCGTAACCACTCTGGCTGTTGAATGATAAATGGGATGAGGGGCCCTGAATGATGAATCTGCCCCTGGCTTGAGGATAACTGGAAACAGGCTGTTTAAACCAAGCAGAGAAGCATTTTATCATTTGGCTTCACAGCTCATTTCCATTTCCTCTGCTTTCCTGTGGTTAGGGCAGAGTATTGACAGGGCAAACTCCTGGTTTTATGCTCACTGGCTCTGCTTCCACTGCAGCCACTTGATTCTCCCCTCCTCCCACAGGTCAAGGGCTCCTCTGTTTTTTTCACAGCTTTGTGATCTGGAGAGTAAAGTGTGCAATTGCTTAGAGACATTGTAATATGGATCAAAAAAAGTTTTCCAAGAAAAATTCAGGAAAAATAAGTCAAAATGATTTATATATCTATGCAGGGATTCTCTGGTTTTTCACTGCAAAGTGGAAAGGGCTTAAAAGCCAGTGAAGCAAGACAGGAAAAAAACAAAGTAATATAATGCAAACTAACTTACAGAACTTCCAGGCTGTGAACTGATGTGCAGCTCTGCAAACAGGAAGAGAAGAGGGGTGTGGCTTTACATGAGAAGAGAACCATATTTTAGGATATTGCTTGTTTGCTCAGTAATATTGGGCACCTGACCAGGACGTGCAGATAACAACAGAATTATTGTGGGATCCACCCACAATACAGGAATTGTATTGTATCCACAATTGAATTGTATCCACAATTACAGGAATGTACCTCTCTGTAAGTACAAAAAGGTCATTTTTCTCCACTGAAACAATTTTAAACTAAAAATGTTTCCATATTCTGATGAACTGTCCTGCTGTCACTGCCATCAAATGATGCACAGCCCCTCCCACTCTGCACCAGGTCCAGCTAAACCTTCCCAGTTGGGCTCTCTTCCACCTTCCAAAGGGGAAGAGCCACAGAAAATCAATTATTTTAAAAATTCTCTCTCTCTTTTTATAAACATCATGCTCTGCAGTTAACTCCATTGCAGATAATTTTTACCTGGACTTGGGGTAGATCCCACAATAATTCTGTTGCTATCTGCACATCCTAGTCAGGTGCCCAATATTACTGTGCAAACAAGCAATATCCTAAAATATGGTTCTCTTCTCATGTAAAGCCACATCCCTCTTCTCCTCCTGTTTGCAGAGCTGCACATCAATTCACAGCCTAGAAGTTCTCTAAGTTAGTTTGCATTATAACTTTAGAGGTTTGCCTATTTTCTTTCTTGACCTCCTGAAAAAAAGAAAAAAAAAAAGAATTTCCTATCAAAAAGCTTTTCCTGTCTAAAGCTAATTTGAGTGAAATGGCCTTTATATGGGTTCTGGGCTTGTGCAATCTTTGCTAAATGTCTTTACAGGTTGGTGAGCTAAAACTCATGGCCCAGATCCCGAGTTTCTTAATTATTTCTTCATTCCAGCAAACACCATTGGTATCAAAGAGAGTTTGCCTGAGTACAGGAGCTTGGGGTTTATCCCAGGAGAGTAAATAGTGCTTAAATTCAGAGTAATTGCTCAACTCTTTAACATTTTGTTTGCTGATGTTGATTTCTTTGTACCCAAAGAAATTTTTCAGCTCTGCATTAGGGAGTGAATCATTGCTAAATAATAATCAGTGGAAACACACAGTCTGAGTTTCTTCCAAGTCTACAGCTCTCCCTGCAAGAGTGAGAAAAAGGATTTGCATCCTCCTTTGTGTTAACCTGGAGTAGCAATACAGTATCTGTTGGAGGTTTAGCCCTACAATGTATTGTATTCCAGCTACTTGCGAGTAACTGCAGTCAGCTCCCATTGATTTTGTTTCCTTCCTCAAGGTCCATCTATCCCTAATTTGCAAAACACCATCTTCCTAATAGTAAATAAAATCATGGGACCCCCATCTCCTCTTTAACAGGCCACTTTCATATTGATTTTAATTGAGTTGCTGATTTTGCAGCAGTGGAAGGAGAAAAAGCAGATCTGCAAGAAGCCAAACACTTTATGAACAGTAGGTACATAAAAATAATACAGAATAGTCCAATCACCCCATCTCAAAACATTCTCACCTCAGGGGAAAAAAAAAAAAAAGAAAAAAAAGGAAATTGAGTATTTTTTCATAATATACTGGTTGTACTCTGTAAATATCACTGAATTCCATCTCTCTCCCCAGAGCTGTTTCATGGATATAAAGATATTTTTCTCTGCCTGGCTTTGATAATTTTTAACCCAAAATTTGTTCTGTCACTCAAAATGGACTGGGTATTTCCCTACCTGTGGGAAGAAGAGATTTTCACACCAATTTGTTGTCAACAGAAGGGACCACAGTCTGGATTACCAAATTAAACCCAGCCTTGCAGATGTTGAAGCATCTGAGGTGTTGGGCAGCAATTCATTCCACTGTCTCCTCCTTTTCCTCTCTGTTGTCAATGAAAGGCTCCAATTTTCCACCCTCCAAAATTAGAGATAAATACAAATAACAGCTGCTGCTTCTGGTGCTCTGAATAATTAATGGCAGCTCAGTTTCAGGTTTGTAATGTTATTTAAATCCTACAACACATGGAGAAGGACAGCTCCACTGGAAGATTCCTTGATTTTCAAGATATGGAATGGAAAGATATTTTTGAAAAATATATCTTTTAATTTTATTTTATTTTGTTTTTTTCTTATGGGGAGCCTTTGAACTCATGATGAGATATATAGTCAGGAAACATTCCCTGAAAAGACTTCAGCTAACAGAGGATTCAGGATGCATATTTTAAACAATAAAACCCCAGCAAACTGATTTCTGGCTTATTTGAAAGTGCCTGGAGATGGTAACCTTGCATTTCCCTGGGGGCTGGGACAGCAGGGCTGGGCTCTGATTTCTCTCCCTGCTTTTGGAGCTGATGAAAAAAGTATCAAAATTGCAGGGAGCTGAAAATTTTTCAATTAACTATATTTAGTGTATGAAAATCGAAACTGCTCATAAAACTGTTTGACAATTTTGACAAACCCTCCACGTTTCAACATTGTCAAACTGAAACTAATGTGCTGTTAGGCAAAAACAACTTTACAACTTTTTTTTTAAATTAAGAGGGAAAAACTAAACCATAGAGCACTAAACCACAGAGCACTAAAACATAGTGCACTAAAACATAGTGCACTAAAACATAGTGCACTGACATTTCTCTTAAATTCTCAATGATACTGAGTCTTGAAGTTTCATATTAATTATGAATCTTTCCTTTTTCCCTCTTAGAGCTTAATTTTTGTGTGTGCAATGGCTAAACAATTCTCTGCAGTGATAGAAATGCTGAAATACTGATGCAACGAGACACTCGCAGAAATACACGGGAGCTGAGAAAATCGAAATAAGTGACATTAGTTACACAGAAACTGCTCATTCCTGCAAACTGCTGTCCCTGGAGAAGCCCTACAGAAAGGAGGGTGGGGTTACTTTAGAATCACAGAGTCATTTAGGTTGGAAAAGACCTCCAAGATCATCAAGTCCAACCTTTGACTGATCACCACCCGAGCACTGAGTGCCACGTCCAGTCGTTCTCTGAACACATCCAGGGATAGGGACTCCCCCACCTCCCTGGGCAGCCCCTTTAATAAATTATTTAAATTATGAGCACCTTCTCAATAAATTATTCGAATTACAGCTGAAAGGAAGAATGTTTTTTAAAATGGAAATGATGTCAATTCTAAATACCAGGTACAGCAAAATCAATCTAACGAGCTTCAAGTCACTCTTAATTTTACCATTGGACATGATGTTTAAACGGAGAAATATTTTAGGGCAAACACCAGTCTCTGATAAGGGTGTGTGACAGAGATGGAAGTTATTCAGAGAATGGGTTTGGAGGTCTTTTACCCAAGGCATCCCTCCCAGCCAGAAGTACCCCAGGGTATGGAGGAACCATCAGAACAGATGATCCAAAAGTGAGAGAAGAGGGGGAAAATAAAGTGATTTTGTGACATCCAACCCCACCATACGTTAGCTTGAAACCACATTGCTCCTGCACCATCAGGAGCACTGGGGAGAAATCACTTGACTGGCACTTCTCATCTTTGATGTGAGTATCAAAACATACACTTGCTCCAGTCCTGCTTGTCTGCAAAACTCTCCCCTGACTTCAGAGCCAATGTTTTATTCCTTCTTTTTTTTTTTCTTTTTCCCACCTGGCAGCTGGTGCATCAGACAGCAACCGACTCCAGCGTAAACAACATTTCAAATTAAAAATAATGAGCTGCATGTGTGTAACTCATTTTGGGTTTTAGTTAATTGTCCCTAATTTATTCGGCTGAAGCGCCTTCAAGCTTCCCCTGATTAAAGGCTACCGTGTTTAACTTGTCAGGGATTTCATTTGATCCTGGTATAAAAGAGCTATAAAATATGCCTATCATTGCTTTCTGGATAATATTAATGCTTTTCTCCTGAAATTGTTCCATAAAGAATGAAGTACACCTGATCTGATGACAGTTTGAGAGCTTTACACGAAAGAGAAATTAATCATATTAGAATATATTTTTCTTAAAATATATTTACACCTCTCAAATATATTTATACATCTAAAACTGATGCAACTGAAGCAACTAAAACTAGTGTACTAATGGAGTGTGTGCAGAGAACTTCCAAATGGAAGTCTGGGTCTTCAAAATTAGCAGAAAAACCAATAAAAAAAATCTCAAAACAAAGTTATTGTGAAATATGGCAGAGAAAAAAGATCAAAAAAGCAGCTCACGCATAATTTTTCAGTGACTCCTCTTCATCAACATCACTCCTTGATTCACTTTAGGCAGACACAACTTTCAGCAGTGCTTAGGCACCTTTCTTGCCTTATGTTTTTTGCTGTATTCATGGACTTAATGAACCACACTCTGTGATGTGCAAAGTGAAGGAATCAGGGAAAGATCCAAATCAACACATTCTATTTTTAGCTCAGGTCCCTAAAAACAACAAGAAAGAACCAATCACATGCCTGTGTCCTCTTTCTGTCCCCTTCCCTTTATCCTCTCTTGGCTAATTACAACCCAATTTGACCACATTAATTTGTTCAATTTATTAATTACATGCAAATATCTCTGAGCATCCTCAGAGTCATTGAGGCCATGCTGGTTCCAATGGGCAGGATGGGAAATGAGGGGTTCCTGACACAGGAATTTCCATCACAGCTCAACTCTAATCACACCCAAAGAGTTGGAAACCCATGGGAAATCAAAATTCCTTAACTCCAAGAATCATGTGTTTCATTTGGAGCTTGGGGTGGACTGAGGAGAGGTGATTCCTCTCTTTCTACTCTGTTGGTAAAAATCGAGTACTTGGAATCAGAACATAAAAAGAAACACTTGTACAGGAACCAAGGAAAGCTGCTTTTGGATAATCAATGCTCTGCTCAGAGCCTGAGGGCAAAATGTTCTTCAAACTACACAGATGATCCTGACCCAGACAGGCAGCTTCCCTGGAGTGTGGGGGAGGCTGTGGGGTCCTGGAGATGTGCAGGGAAGGATTTGGATTAAGGGTACGGGGATGATAATTAAATTACCACCGATCAAATAACAACAAACCATCTCACCTGGTAGTTTAGTTTGTTTGTTTAAAATAAAACCATCAATAAATAATAAACTGTGCTCTTGTGTTGGGATAAAATACCCAAAGATGTCTCTTATTTAAGTCTATTTTCTCTTAAATCTCTCTGCAGGTTGGGATGATTTCAGATTCTACGTTTCAGCCAAAAAAAAAAAACCTCTAAAACAAACCTCATAAAAAAAGAAAACAAATTAATTGATTTTCCATTCAATTTCTACCCATTTGCAATCTCTCTCTCTTTTTTTTCCCCCTCCTTATTTTCTAGTAGATTTTCTACCCCAAGAGCTTTACTTTTCTGCAAACCCAGGAAACATCAGGTGTCCACATTGCAAACTGGCTCCTTCATCACTGTGGTTCAGTTTTAGAATTAAAAATGAAGACCAGAACCTGAACTCAAAAGAAGTTGAATGTGTGTTCATGAAGAAGAAATATAATTGTGGGAAATTAATTAAAATCAATTCTTCAAGAGGAAGATGAAATCAAGATATTTTATTAACATGATTATATGTACATTTAAGAGACACACATAATGTGATGCATTAGAGTACTTTACAGTAGCAAGTTCTTATCTAATTTTGATTTTTGCTTTTGTTCTTCTAACATTTGTTAAAGAGGAAAAAAAATAACCCAAAAGCACAACATTTGGTCTTATGTTTTATTACTATAGAACAAACTGTAGATTGAATTGGGCCAACCTGAAGTGAAGGGCAGCATTAGTGGAAGTGTCTTATTACTTCAGCTTTAAGCCTATCATAAAATTAAAATTTTATTACACATTCTTTTGTTGTTTCTGCTGTTAAATGATGTTTTCCATTAATCAGCTTGGGTATGTATTCTGTCAGAATAGGGCAAGAGGAACAACTTCCTCATCTCCCCTTACTTTCAGAAAAAAACCCTTTTGGCTTGCATTAATACAATACAAAACTCATTTTAAGGCAAGTGAGGAATGATGAATTGAAATTATTTATAGCTTTTAACAAGAACTATTAGTAAAGCTTTTCTATCTTGAAATACATTTAGTTTGAGAGAGAGAGATAAATTACACATAATGCTGTATTTCCAATTCACCACTAAAAATAAAGTTGTTTTCTCCCCCCTCAGAATCATCTTGGTGCATAATTTAACAAGGAATCATTATATAAAAGAGTAAAAGCCTTTGCTAGCTAAATATGCAAAACAGTCATGAGTGGTTTGTAGAAGATGATGTGACACATTTTGGCTACTACAGAATAATTCAGGTTAAAAAAGACCTCCAAGATCATCAAGTCCCACCTTTGACTGATCACCACCTTGTCACCCAGCCCAGAGCACTGAATACCACCAAGTGCCATTCTTGATGAACTTTAGAACAAAACTGCACAGATTTAGAACCAAGAATCTGACCCATAGATCTGTCTTGGTTTTCTAATCTCAAGAACTGGAGGTGGCATCGCAGCTGGAGGTTCTCAGGCACATCAGTCCAAGGGGAGACCCCCAGGCCAGGGAGCAGAGGGAGCTGCAGGTCACTCCCCCAGTCAGCAGCTCCCAGGCTCAGGAGTTTTGCAAAATACATTCAGTCTTTTCTTTTACCTTCATGTTAAGTTACCTCCGTGTAAAATGTTATTTGGGACAATCCAGGGCGTTTCATGGGACGAGGTGCAGAGTAAAAAGCTCACAGGGGTCACAGCCCCCAGCTGAGCTGGGAGAAAATGCCAAGGAGAAGTACAAGGGGGATACAATACAGGAGGAATTTCTACCTGGAAAGGGTGGTCAGGCATTGGAAAGGGCTGCCCAGAGAGGTTTGGAGTCCCCATCCCTGGAGGTGTCCGAGGAACATCCTGGATGTGGCACTCAGTGCTCTGAGCTGGGTGACAAGGTGGGGATCGGGCACAGGGTGGTCTTGGAGGGCTTTTCTGTGATTCTGTGGGGCCCTGCTGGTCACAAACTTTCACAAGGAAAAGCTCCCTAATGCTTCCCCTACAAAGTCTTAATTTGTTTAGGATTTTTTTAATCTCTCCTGCAGAGGAGAGAAGTGCCAGCGGATTTACAGGGGCTTGTCACATCCCCATTTGCCTGTGATAAGATCTTGTATCTGCCACCAGCCACCCCTGGCAACCCCAGGGAATGTTGGTTGGGCCTGTTCTTACAGCTCATTGCCTTTGGTTTCTGAGGTCAGGGAAGAGGAGCATGATCTCTGTCCTGTCTCTGAGCACATAAAATGACCCAAACTCCCCTCAAGTGCAGAAATCGGGTGAACGACTGAAATCATCACGTCACACAAACCATCTGAACGTGACATTTGGTTGTGTGTTTGTGAGTCACCAATTAGCCACCAGAGAAGGGAAGCTGAACAATGTTTCCCTTATCTGCTCATGGCCCAAATCAGTGAGGGCTGGCATTTTCTGTGGGGGTTCTGCAATTCATACATTAACTTCCATCCCCAGTTTGCCCTCACCCCAAATTGCTCTGGTCAGCTATAAATAATGTATATTTCAATGTATAAAACCTCATCTTAAAATGTTCTTTTTCCTGCTAAAATACACCTTTTCTCTGTTTTCTTAGTCTGTTAAATGCACCAATCCAAAGACATATAAAATGAAATAATTAGCAGCTTGCTTTCACCAAAAATAGTGCCGGAAGAAGAAAGAGAAGAAAATGGAATATGTTTCCTTGTCTTGATTTTAAATTAGGAAAACTTTTGTTATGCCTAAGTTTGAAATGCACAGCCTTCTTATGAATTTAAAACAATAAAGTCAAGTCATCTGTAGAACTGTTGTACATCTGATAGCTGTTTCACTGGGAAAATTACTGTAAAAATAATTTTTTTTTCCTTGTAAGAGAACCAGTGAATTAGCTCAAGTTTATACAAATGAAGAAAACAAGTTATTACATGAATCCTTTTCAAAATCTTGGTTGTGGAAAAGAGTGTTTTCATGCATGATCACAGCAAATATTAATGTCTTGTTTGCTGTTTAACCTGTTTCTTAGGGACACATTTATAATTGAAAAAAATGAATTGAAATTGTATTTAAAAATGCCACCTGTTAAGGAAACAGGAGCAGCTATAAAGAGAAAAACCCTGCTGATTATAATTAAAGATTTATTGAGGGAAGTTCAGCTGTTAATTCACATGGAAGAAAACAACTGGAATAATTCAGAACAAGTTCTGTGTGTGACCAGTGTAACGTGTTCAGTTATAATGAGCCTGAAAGGTGAAGTTCATAAGGCTGAAAAGAGAAATTAGGGAAGAGACTTTACAACTCCCACTCTTGTTGAGAAATACATTATTCTGTGCACAGACCCACCAAACCCCCCAGGGTGCTTCTGCCTTGTTCTCATCAATATGAAAAAGCCTCTCAGAATATTGCCAAAGGCTGTTCATCCCTCATGGTGCTGGTTGGGAATGCCTGCTTCTTGATTTTTCTTTAGTTGGAGGGGAGGGAAGTACTTTGTGCCCTTGGCAACAGCAGGGCCCACACCTGAAACTCTCACCTTCCTTCTCACGTTGATGGAATCTGGGGGGACCCTGCACCCCCTGCTTTGGCTCATGGTTCATCCCTCTGAAGAGATAAAGCACCTGCAGCTCACTGGTTCCGTCCCAGAATCATTTAGGTTGGAAAAGACCTCCAAGATCATCAAGTCCAACCTTTGACCATCCCCACCTTGTCCCCCAGACAAGGTGACAGTTCTGCTAATTACTGGACACAGCACTGGACATCCCTTGGACTGCAGCACTGAAGAATGAAAAGCCTAAACATAATCCACACCAAGACACATAATTTCTTGGGACTCAGATCTTGTTAAAAGGAGGATTTTTTTTTTTTGGTAAAATTACAACCAACTGTAAATTATAGATAAAATAGTGCCTTTTAACATCTTACTTCTTATAGACAAAAGGAATGTCAAGTAGAAAGAGAATTTCTGGTTGTAAGTCTTGGTATTTTCAAGAGCTGGAACACTGTGCCCTGTTCTGAAGTCCACAACTGAAGGCCACAGAACTGATCAAGAAATTGAATAAATCAATAACACCATTAATAGTTTTAGAAGCTACATTTAGGAGAAAGACAAGACGTGACCTGAGCACTGATATGCACTAATTCGTGGAACTAAATTGGAATGGAGAACTTGCAGCTCTGCTGATAAAGATTTAAATAGCTCTATGAAGAGCAAAGGCAAATTTAATGCACAGATCAGGTGTATTTTTAAAAGTATCCTCAAAGACCGTTCTGAATTCTACAGCATTTTGTTGGAGGAAATGATGGGCTGACTAATCATTGAAAATTACATGAATAGCAATGGTAAATATTTAGAGAACACAAGCTTAGAGTAATCAAAATCACTCACTTCTTTGAACATGGAAAATCATTTTGACAGGGAAATGAATTTTCAGGGGATGTTTCATTTTGATTTCTTCTAAATGAAGTGTTTTGACTTTTCATTTAAAATTACAGGTGTTCCTCTCTGAATTAATCAATTTTTCAAAGAGAAGTAACACAATAACAAATATTTCATGTTGAATAAACTTTTTCAAAACCAACTTCACGTTATTTTGCCAGGAGTAAAAAAAAAAATAGATTATAAAAACCAAGCCAGCATGAAATCAGTTCACCCCTTCCTCGCTTTGCCACATTCCCTGACACACTTATATACCCAAGGACAGGAAATGTGTAATGAGAATATTTTTAAAAAATATCATTATATTCCTATTTTAAAAATGGTGGTAGAAATAAGGTAAAGATGGATGATTTGCCAGTTTTTCATGGCCTTTGAATTTGTGGGTCAACCTGTCTTTGCAGGCCTTGGGGGGGATGAGAAAGTCTTCATGATCCCTTGTGTAGTTAAACCTATAGCTCTGCAGAAAGACACATTATACAAAAATCTCCTGATTCAGTATTAATGCAAGTTATCCAAGTAAAATCTCATTTAGCAGCTTGAGAGGTTGGGCATTCCAGGAGGTTAAGTGAGGTGTTTTTCATGCTTCTACCTTTCATGCTTAAAATGAGGAGATAACCCTGCTCTCCTTTAATCTTCTCAAGTGCCAGACACATCAAACTACTAATGAAGTAATTACCTTCTGAGGTCCTCGGGACTCCACAACTCTTATTAACAATTTCCGAGACCAATCCCTGATGTAACTGATACATTTAACACCAAAGTGTTATTTAAGTGAGAAATCCACCCAGTGGTTTGGTTTTTTTCCCTTTGCTTGGGCTGAAAGAGTGTGAAAGGGGCAAGTTCAGAGTTCAGGGGCAGAAGATTCCAGGTCACCCTGTTGTACAACAGAGATGATAAAGGTGAAAATCATAGTCATATTTACCCGTAGAGTTTGGTGTGGGGGTTTTGTTGTTATTTATTTTTGTGAAAGCCTTTTCCAAAAGGAACTAATCCCTATACACTAAACTACAACTCTTTAGGTGGAAAATACCCTTGTAGGTTTTGACTCAGCTGCTGAGGCAGAGGAGCAACTCTGCCCCCCTTCTCCTTGTAACCTTGCAGAGATCACTATTCCAAACCCAAATCACCTCCATGGAAGTCAGAAGTAAGAGTTTAGCTCCAGGCTCTACTAGTCTATGAAATCTTTATTGTTTCTTCTCCAATTTCTTTCAAACTGTTCTGCACATCTGCAGCACATAATCAAATTGACTTTTCATTATGCAGTTCTACCTCAGCACATCCCCTGTGCTCTGCAGAAATATCCAGACTAAAGAAGCAAAAAGAAAAGCCAAACAAAGCAGAGGGTTCTCAGAGATAACACAGAGTAAGGATTTTGTTTATTAGCTTTAAGCTCCTTGTAAATTATATAGAGGGATTATATCCAAGAGTCTTAAAATCCTGAATTCTAATGAAGGCCAACCATATTTCATGGGAAAATTAAGACATCAAAAACTGCCATTTCAGAAGCAGATTTGTAAACATTTTTGATGGTTCCATTAAAAATTGCATAAAATATCGCGTAGAACGAGCAAGGAAATATTTACTGAAATATCCAATAAAAATGTTTCCATGAGCATTAATCCATGTCAAACAGAGCCCTTTATTACATAAAAGCATATTCAGGCATATTCAACAGATTCAGGCAACTTCTCTGTCATAAATATTGCAAATATTACCTCAGTCTGCTAATACCATTACACTTAAAGGATGGCCATGAAAGCACAAGCCACATTATTACAGAGAATGTTCAAATAACATAATTTCTGTGTGTTTTTAATACTTCTGAGGAAGCCTCTGGTGTTTACAATAATTCAGCTATATTGCCCTAGCTCTGATTCTCTGCTTGACATCCTTCCCCATTTTGGCTTAGATGTTAATAGGGGAGAATTTATATTGAAACCATGTGTGTGGGATCAAGTGGGAGAAGAAAACTGGAAAGGGAAACTCCAGAAATGCCATCCCTCAATCCCTCCACGCCACAAGGTGCTGTTTCCTCTCTAGGAAAAGGCAGCAGCTTCCCATTAAAACACTCCAGCTCATTTCCCTACAGTTCCCTGTGCCTTGTGCCAGAACCACTGAGCTGTGCCTGGCACAGAACCAGGGGCTGGAAGGAGCCTCTGCTCCCAACTGCCTCAAACAGCACCTCCGTGAGAGGGGAATTTTAGCAGCCAGGAATTGCCAGAATTCCTATAAAATCATCCTGGAGCTCCTCCTGCCAGTTTTCTGGCTGCTCTGCCAGACGAAGCTTTAGGATGGATCCAGAAGCTCTTGCATGAACCAGTTTATTTTCTTTCATCTTCATTAAAGATGCTTGTACAGAGGGTAAGAGCAGGAATAATTAGGATGAATAAAGCTTTGCTATCCCTCCAAGAGACATGAATACACTGTCTTGTCAGGAAAAACCTGGGAAAGCTCCACAAGGTGATTTTTGTTTTCCTTTTTTGTTGAATGCTGAGCTGCTCCCCAAAAGAGAACTTTTAGCAGAATACAGGAGCTATTTTAAGCAGTTTTGTCAGGTGTGAGCTGGAGCACAGCTCCCCAAACATCATTTTCAGTGTGTGCCTGGGCTCAGGTTTCTCCCCAGATCATTACCAGGTGAAAACTTTGTTTCTATATACACAAGCCCAGGGCAATTCCACTGAGAAAGCCTGTATAGTCCTGATTTCAGAGAATTCAGGAAGTGCTTTGGCATTGATTTCACCGAGGTCAGGATTTCAAACATAAAGGGGCACATCTCAGATTCCTCTGGTTTTCTCAGCAATACTCATTTATCCATGTACAGTCTGACTTTAGTCTGAATAAAAGTGATTTCAGATGACCTATTCATCAGAAAAATGTACAAAAGCTTCCAGAATCAGGCTTAAAGCCTGAGAATATGATAAAGCAAAATATAAAGTACTTTTGAATCAACCTGCAGTAATACGAATACTACTCCTTGGGAATTAATAGAAATCCAAAATGAAATATTGCTCTTCTGGGGAGGAAAAAGAAAAGAAAAAAAAAAAATCTGAGCTTTCATTGATAGTTTCAAGCTGCCCATATCTGTTCATGCTTTGAAAAGAAGAACACTTGGAATTGTTAACAACTCCCTGACAGGAGGGTGGAGCCAGGTGGGAGTCGGGCTCTGCTCCCAGGGAACAAGAGACAGGATGAAAGGAAGCAGCCTCAAGCTGTGCCAAGGGAGGTTCAGGTGGGACATCAGGGGGAATTTCTTCATGGAAAGGGTGGTCAGGAATTGGAAGGGACCATCCAGAAAGGAGGTGGAGCCTCCATCCCTGGAGGTGTCCAAGGAATGACTGAACGTGGCACTCAGTGCTCTGGGCTGGGGGATAAGGTGGGGTTTGGGCAAAGGGATGATCCTGGGGGGCTTTTCCAACCTCAGTGATCCTGTGATTCTGTGATTCTATAACCTTGAAGTTTCAATTAAGCAACAAATGCCTCACATAAGTAGAGTTTCTTCATCTCTGGAAACACTTGCTCTGCCTTTCCTACGTGTCTGTTCCTCAGTCCTTGCAAAAGCCTCAATGCCCCAGACTAATCCTGCCCTGTGCCAGTGATGAGGGAGGAGCTTGTGCTGGGTACAGAGGGGTAACTTTGGCCCTGAACACGATGTTATCACCTCCAGAGAGCTTCAGCTTTACTTGTTTGTCTTTAATCCATATCATTTAATCCTCAGAAGTGATTTGTAATTCAACCATGCCATTAGAGCTCAGAGCCCAGATTTTACTGCTCTGCATGACCTTTCATTAGAGAAATAACTAAATCAGGATCATTTGATAAGGCACAGGCACCCATCACTTTGGCTTCTCAAGGTACAGCCTGGCTGAGCAGCCCAGGGGACTGTGCTGCTCTGTGGGAGGCTCCCAATGGCAATCCCAGGAGTGTTGGTGTCTGCTGGCAGTGGGAACCTCCAGACAGGTAAATCCAATGGATGAGCTGTATTCCTAGCAGTTGCCAGTCCTTGGAAGTGCTACTAGACTAATCTGTGTAACGCCTGAGCATGCAAGGGGAAAAAAATTGAAGAGTATAACAGGGTTGTCCTGTGTTATTTTCTCTTGCTGCTCCTTTTAAGTGATTGCAATCAGTCATGGCTGGGGATGGGAGCTCCTCCAGCCCACCTCCTCCTGCAGTTTTTCTCTTACTGGGGAGTAGCATTTCAAGGGGACTTTACTGTCCTTCTTTTCTTTATTCTGTATCATTTCCCACCCCCTGCCAATTTGGGCACCAAAATTCCCACAGCCTCCCCTCCACTGTTCCTCCAGCAGATTTCTGAGTTAGATGCCAAAGGAATGTTGTGCCCAGAAACTCTGAGGGCTGCAAACAAACCCACAGCTTTCCTGGCAGTTCCCTCCCTGCTCCCCATCCCTGGCAGGCAGTGGTGCCACAGCAGATCAGATCCTCCTGCAGCTGAGAGCCAGCTCTGCAGTTACACTGGAGGTGGCTCTGAGGATGCAGGAATGCTCAGCACACCAGGTGAAAGGTGGATACAATGCTCAGGAAAGCTGTTATGCTGTTACTGAAGCAAAACTTTGTGAGATTAATAGAAAAAGAATAAAGACTCATTTTGTCAGAGTTCAAACTGATGTTGTCCAATCTTAAGATCGTCATGGCATTAAAATCTGCTTCCCAAACGGAGCAGATTTCAGAGGTCAGGACCCCATCCATGTACAAAGTTTATTCTAAACACAGAATATTTTACTGCCCCTGCTGTGATTTTCACTCTCCTTATTTTTTCCTGGTTGTAATCTTTTCCTTTCAGCCCACAAACAAGGGGATTTTGATCTTTGCCAAAAGACAATAAATTTACATTTCTATGTGCTTGCTCGAGCTGTCTGTGCACTGAATTTCTCCTTTGACACTTGTCTGAACATCCCCAAAACCAGGAAGAACAACTGTCTGTTTTTCTCATGGCTGGCAAGGGTATAAATGAGAGTCTTGAAAAAAACCAAAGCTACCCAGCAAACCTGGAAAATAACATTGTTTTAGTGCTGACATCAAACAGCAACTTGGAAAAGCACAGGAGTGAAGAATGGCAGGCTCTTTATTGCCTGAGTGAAGTTATTACTTGGTTAATATTTTGCTCTTTGTTATTTAACCTCTCTTAAATAGCAGCTTAGCTTTACACATTGCTCTCTTGTGCTGGCAGAAGGAAACATATGAGGCAATGAAATACTGCTTTATGTTGGCAATAAAGAAAAAGTATATTTGTTTACATGGTCATAACCCATATACACCTTAAAACTCTGTCCTGCAAATACTTACACAGGTGTCTAAATTTAAGTGCCTGAGTAATTCCACTGATTTTAATTTTACAGTTGAAAACCAGAAGCTCAATGCCATTAATGTTGGGAGAATTGGATACAAGTATGCAAAATCTGGTCTTAAATAAGCCCTATATTTTGCCTAAATCCAAAACGTGTCTTAACAATGAAAAAAGAGAGGCAGAAAACCTCTTTCAAAGCAGTACATTTTTTCCTCTCTTCCCCAGATTAATTTAGCACCAGTGGAGGGTTTTCATCCACTGAGTGCAAACTCCTCCACGCACTTGAGGAAATGGTGTTATTTCCTCAGATCACTCAGGTCTGCGAGTCCTACCACAAAGGTTTCAGCTTTAACTGAGTAGTAAATGTCACATACAACTTATAGGAATCTCTGGACAAAAAAATAAAGAAGTTTATTTGGGCTTCCCCACCCCCCCCTTGTCATACTCACTTATGACTCACATTAAAATCTGTGGGGTTTTCAGTGCCTGAGCCTTGCCTTGAGCCCCTGCAGGCATTGGAGCAGCAGGCTGGGCTCAGTCAGTTATTGATTAGGTTCTGCTTCCTATAAAATGTCACATTGGAGGCACAGGACAGTCTGTGCTTCCCTCCCCAGGAGCTGCACCAGGAGAGAAATGGGCTCTTCTGCTTCCCCATCACATCCCCACCTTGTAACACCTCTGTGCCACCACCCCCTGAAGATAAGAAGCCCTGCACTGAGCCTTGAGCCAAGCTCTGTCTTTCTCACAATTCGTTGTATGGATTTAGATTCTGCAAATAATTCAGTATTAAATATGAAATAAAGCCTTGGACTGTTATCTCAGCACTGCTCATATGAGCTGCATGGGTTCATCAAAGGATACATGTTTTGTCCACGTTGCACAGAGAGTAAACAGAAATATGAAGTTTTTCCTTAACTATTTAATAAGATTTTTCACCAGAGGCAGACTCATAGTTAAAAAAAAAAAAAAAGGAAAAAGAAAAAACACTCAATAATCTCCTAAGAATTTTGGTGACATTATTACTCTGCAAATGTTTCCTGTTGCATATTTCACTAGCAAAAGAAAATAATGCCCTCCATTATATCAAACACATTGTGAAATCTGAGAGTGAGTTTTTCTGCTGTTCCTTTTAACAATGAATTGTCATTTTGGCAAGGGAGTCATAGTCTCCCGAAATTTCTCCTTTTTGAAATGATAAACACTGCCAAGACTTGTGGAACAATGAAAGAGCAAAGGCTTGTTTGAATGTCACTATATCACACTTCACCCACACAGAACAGAGAAGAGAAGCCATAAAGTTATTTTCATTTTGGCAGAGTTCCCTCCTTTTCTGCACCAAAACCTTGAGGAAAGGGGGAGGGATCTGAGCATGAACTGCAGAACAGGGTAAGAAAAGCAGACTTTACTGGGGTGAAAAACCACACAGGTGATTTCTGATGGTGCTGGTGCCTTAAACAGCCCTTTGCAACGTAGTTATAAAGAGCAACACCCCTGGGGTGTGTGTTGAGAGGTAAAAGAGAGGAAATAAGTATTTAACAAGTTCCAGTTCTTTGAAAGACACTGCTGAAATATTCAAACACAAAACAATGCAACATCCTTAGGAGATAAAGCAAATCATGATAATTTTTTATGCTGATTAATTGCACATGTGTGAGACTGCGAAAGAGAAAAGAGAAATTAAGTTTTAATTAAAGATATTAGGCAGCTGATGGTATTCAAAGATAAAAATTGATAATTAAATAATGTTGTAATTATTATTGATTGCTTCCCTGGCTGTTCTTCTGTATCTGATCATTTCATTGAACTCATCTGTTTTTTTTTCTCTTTACTCTGTCTGTTCATCATGGTATTTGAAGCCTTTCTGATGTTCTCTGTTTCTTCAGTAAAACTCAGGAGCAAAAGTCATCCTTAATAAAAATCCAATGAAGCAAAATTTAATTAAATCTCACTGGTGCCAACAGCATGAAAATGGAGATGAAATTTCACTTTCAAATCATCAGCTGAACAAAGCTCACGTACAAGTTGGAACTCACACGCCAAAGGTCCTTCACACTTTTCCTGTAGAAGCAGTAAGGAAATGGTGAAAGAAATCAAGGCAGGGATAAGAGCAGGATGAAAACAGAAGTTTGAGGTGTTTTCCCTTTGGGAAAGATAAGGGCTTCTTGTAATTTTATCAATAATTCTGATTGCTGATAATATAATTTCCGAATCTTATGAACCTGAACTTTAGGGCAATAACATCCTTCATTGCGTGGTATCATGCTGATAAAACAACCCATAAATTGATAAATGTAGAATCATTCCAGTTAAACACATTCACTGCCTCATTTACCACACCAGTGTGTGTGAGTCAAAGACACCCAGGAAGAAGAAAAGGGGAAGCCAAGAGAAAACTAAGAATTTTTGCAGGAAAATTTTTCTTGGATCCAAATCAAGCACCCAGAATCAGCACCAAACACACATGTGAGAATCTGGAGAACTCAGGTGGGTAGTTCAGGCTAAACTTTGCAATTATGTACAGAGCAAAACAATTCTTTACACCCCTGTGTTCCTTTGCTTGTGTCTCTCTGTTGTACAGGAACAATCCCATGTCCTGCTGATCAGTCCATGTGTGCTACAAATCTAGTTTGCCCATAAAACCCAAGTATTGGCTGTAGTTTGCACTGTTTCTCCTCCCCAAGACAAAACCAAACTCCAGTGAACAGTCAGTGTTTTTAACCACAAGCTCCCAATATATTTTTCACTTCATAAAACTATTTTCCTGAGGTTACAAGGCAGAAACAGCTTGAGGAAAACCACACTATGTTTTATTGGGAGCACTTTTCTTCTTAACAAAATTAGTAACAGATTTCATGTCCTTTTGTATCAGGGGAAAACGAAATCCATTTGGCACCGTTCAACCATTGCCTGTTGTAAACCAGAGAACAGTCTGGCAATCTGTATTTAATCAGTTTTATGGAATTTGCTTTACATTGAAATCAGTTTGTTATTGTCATTATCCAAGAGGGTGGCTCTGCTCATGAAAGGTATTTAACCATCCATAACCTCCTGGCACAGTTTATTGCCAGAAATCCTGTCAAGTGATGCCAAGAGTCATATTGGCTCTGCAGAGCATGGGAAGCAGGTTATTACATTTGATTGTATCTCAGGAGGTGCCATCAGTATCCATAATAACATCACTGCTTTCCATAATGAATATAAAATAACTTGTCCCATCATTTTTGCTGGAATACTCCTCTGCTCTGAGTTAGCCACTGCCAGCTAAAGGTTTCCCAGACAGGGAGGGCTCAGCAGATAAAAAACATCTGAAACTAAAGCAGCAGGAAGCAGGTTCAGATTGGCTTTACCAGTGGCAAGAAAATGTGGGGAAATGTGTCCATTTGATGATTAGTTTGTTTGAGAGTGCCCAGGGCAGAGAGGGGCTGCCCAAGCTGGCAGCTTCCAGGTTCTGCTGAAAGGGCAGTGCTGGCACCAGGACAGGCCTGATGGCTGGGGTGGCTCCTCACAGGGAGCTCCTCATCTATTTCTACAGTGTCATTTTATTAAACTCTTGAGAGAAAAGTCCCCTGGCTTAAAGAGATAACCAGGAGAGGATTCTTATGACAGTCTATGCCAAGTTAGGCTGGGTCTCCAGCAAGATTATTTAAGTGATCTGGCCTAGCAAGTCCCTTTTCTGCATTACCATGTTCTCAACCAACCATTGACACAGCTCACTAAGACAAAAACATGCAAAGCAACCCTTTTCAGTTACCCTTCCTTAGCAAAAATACACTGAGGCATCACACTCAGAGCTTCCATGGGTCAACCCTAAGAACAATCACAGGATCATAGAATGGTTTGGGTTGGAAAGGACCTTAAAGATCATCCCATTCCACCCCCTGCCATGGGCAGGGACACCTTCCACTAGCCCAGGTTGCTCCAAGCCCCGTCCAACCTGGCCTTGGACACTTCCAGGGATGGGGCAGCCACAGCTTCTCTGGGCAACCTGTGCCAGGGCCTCCCAACCCTCACAGGAAACAATTTCTTCCCAACATCCCATCTAACACTGCCCTCTGTCAGTGTGAAGCCATTCCCCTTGTCCTCTCCCTCCAGGCTCTTGTAAATAGTCTCTCTCCATCTTTCTTGTAGTTCCCTTCAGCTCCAGGGAGGCCACAATCAGGTCACCCTCATATTACCATCTCATGCTATTTTTTAACAGTTATCATTTTGGAGTGTTTTTTCCCAAATTCTCCCCCTGTATCTTCAGAGCACTCAGAATTATTAACCCAAAGAACATTTATGTTTTACCACTATTTTATAGCACAGGCACACACAAATATTGTCCCTGGAGTAACAGATTTTCTGCTTGTAGCACGAACACTCCAGACTGCAGCAGCTTGATACCATCACAGGTCACCCACCAAGGAGATATGAAACCTGATAATGGGTTTCTCACCAGCTATTGTACTTGACCAGATTTTATAAACTGTTTCTCACACAGTCAGATTGACCTGACCCCTCCCTAGTTAAAATCTACTCTAAATACTTGGAATTGTATTATTATAGCAAATGATTCACTGCTCCCTCCAACCTGGCCTTGGACACTTCCAGGGATGGGGCAGCCACAGCTTCTCTGGGCAACCTGTGCCAGGGCTCCCCACCCTCACAGGGAAAGATTTCTTCCCAGTATCTCATCTAAACTTCTGTCAGTTTGAAGCCATTTCCCCTTATCTGTTGTGATTACCAAAGATGAGCAGAAATGCCACCACGCTCTTTTAGCACATTTGAAATACTCACAGGAGAAACCTAAACATTTATTTTGACCATGACTCTTCTGAACACTTCTCATACCTTGCATTGAACAGGCAGCAAGTCTATTTTTAGAACCAGGTGAGCTTTTTTAATTTAGTTTACTGCTACAAGTTTAGATTTTTAGTGCCATTTAGATGTGGAGCCACTTCCATTTCCATGAAAACAAGGAGCCTGTGTCACATGCAGAATTGATGCCCAAGAACTACAGGGGGTTTCCCATCTGTCAGTTAATGGAGTGCTGCTTTCAGCCTGTTACCATCATCTCATCCATGATTTAGGCATATGAAGAGCAACTAAAAAGATTTTATAGGCAGCAAAATATTGCAAAAGCAAGATACTGCTTTTGTCTTCATTCCTGATTGCACCCACAAAGCTCTTTGAGGAAAGCAAAGTGCATTTCTACCACAAGTGGCAATCAATATTTCTTTAATAATAAAACTTTAAAATGTTTTTTTAATATATTTTCCTAAAGTTAACAACATGAGTATTGCTGAGATGCAACTTGAAATTTCAAAAGTGCAAATAACAAAGGGAAATCATTCCTTTGCAATCCTTTTTCCAACCATGCCAGGTGTTCTCACTTCAGCAAGTTGTTAAGAAAACTATATAGAACATATGTTTTCCATTGCTTGCTGCAGTCTGATCATATAGACATTCAGCATGACTATGTTGAGGGTGAAAGTTAGGCAGCATGAAATATTCATAAGTAAACCACTTGAGTTTATTAAATAAATCTGAATTGTGTGGACTGTTTGGTCTGATCTCTCCTGGGTGGGAGAATAGTTTGACTTGTGGTGAGAGCCAGTCACATGAAGATTATGAATATACAAGCAGAGTAAGAGATTTCTTTCTAAAACTACTTAAAACCATATGAAATGTCTAATGTTAGAAAAATATCCAATATAATGGGCAGAGTAAAATAGATGAAGACTCCAAATAAGGTTGAATGGGAGCAACACTAATCAAGTGTTAATCACAACCACACATTTAATAATAATAAGAGCAATAATAATAAGAGCTATACTACAGATTATGTATAGCTTTAAAATGCTTAATCAGGCCTTGAAATCTCTCTTAGAAGTAAATATTACTGTAGGTACTATTATTTAGGGACAGCAATCTGTACTAACAAGCACATAGTGAATTATCCAAAGTGAAACAAAACATTACCAGAGATGGGAAGAGCAGAGGTGTCCCGGCTTCCAGATTTTGCTGTGTCTGTAAGACTGTACCAAGGAATTTATTGTTGCTTTGTGTCATACAGTGGCACTGTGGCTTTTTGCTGTTCTTGTGGAATGACTCTCTGCTAGACCATTGCGTTTTAGAGGGTTTTTTTTTTATTGGTTATTATTTTCAAAGAAAAACTCTGTAGCTTTGGGCTGTGTGTGCCTGCACTGCACCAACTGCTCTGACTGCAGATTAGAGATGGACCTGAGGTTGTTATAAAAGAGCACCAGCTCCAGCTCTGCTGAGGGGGTGACCACAGCATCCAGCTGCTCCAGAGCCACCCAACAGCCCAAGCTGTGCCCTGCAGCAGCCACACTGCTAATTAATTACAACTACTCCTTGCATTCAGGAATCACAGCCTGCAGTTGCACTGGCACCTCTCGTGCAGCGCAGTGACATCCAGCACTCACCATCCCTGTGCTCCAAGGTCTCCTCTGGTGGATAAGGCCAGGGAACCACAGAACACCCAGGGAATTAAGGCACTTGATCATCCTTGAGACTGAGCAGTTAAACAGGAAAGCAAATCACAAAGAACCTATACCAAGCCTGCTTTGAAAAATAGCTCCAAAATACTGTGTGCAGCTCTCTACTGCTCTAGACGTGGACCTAACAGAAGTGTGCCAAACACGGGAATCCTGCTGGATAATCCTATTGGCACAAGTATTTGCAGGGCAGTCATGTTAACCCTCAGGAATCCTACTCTGCTATTTAAAGAACCTTAATTTAAACAGTGAAGGGCTCTCTTTGGTACCTGATCCTCTTCTGGGTTAAATAACAACCTCTTTCAGTGTATATTTTCCTGTTACTAAAACACAGGCACAAAATTTCAATTCCCATTTTAATGTCAGTGCCCAGGGTAGAATAAGTGGAATTTAAATTTGACAAGATCAATGTATCTGGAACTTCTGTTTCATCAGTGTAAATCCCACTCTTTTTAGTTTGGCATAAATGCAAATACCTCTTTTGTATCCCATCTGTGCTGAGAGGCCCATATTCATATGTGTGAATAACTGTAAGGGTGGGAATCACTTCAGCTCTACACAATACAGGATCTCCCACAAGCACTTGGCTTAATGGTGATAATTACTAAGGCTCAGTTCAATTAAATTAGTTAATTTTGAGTATGGAATTTTGCCCATTCTTTTGATTCCAACTGTAGAAATACTTCACCCTTCTGGGTAATATCTCCAAATTTCTGTGGTGCCCATTCACAGCACCTTGCTCAGACTTCAGGAAGACTTTGAAATCCAAGATGTAAAAATATGGAAACGGTGAGTTATTCACAGAGGAGCTGAGGAGGTTCTGAAACAGAAGCCCCAATACTTGAAAGACTTGATTGCATATAGTAATCTTATCAGCAGAGCAGACAAAATGCCTAAAATCACCCATATATTCTATAATTTTTTGTTCTTCTCAGCACTAAATCAATCTCCTCCAGAGGTATTTTTGCTGTTAAGAGCAGTGTGAGAACAATTTTAACTTTCCCAGACATGAAATCTCCTCACATGAATGTAGAGGGGACTTGCATCCGACTAGAAGGTCAGATCAAATCTGTATGGGCTCCAAATGCCATATAATAATAAGGTCTCTATAAATGGAGACCAAAAATCTCACACCAATCCTTCTTCTGGAGAAGTTTTAGACTCCCTTTCCAAACAGATCTGGCTTAATTACTTTTCCAAACCATTCTGTTCTATTAGGGTACCTCAAATGAGCAGTACCTACAAACTAATTCTTCATTTTTCTGCTCTGTGGTAAATCATTTTCACTGGAGGAAATGAAGTTCAACAAAGCACTTACATACAAGGAAAAATGGGCATGTACTGCTCTGAGCTGGCAACATTTTCAAATCAGACCTACAGTGTGCATGGGAGTAAAGAAATCCTGCAACAACCTTAGGGGTTTAACTCATTTTAACTTAGAAAGGATTTATAAATTTTAAAATTTACCCACTGCTAATTCCTGGAGCAGAATTAAGATTGGTTTGGGTTATGTATCATGCAGGGATTGCACCCTCTTTTCCAATAAGGGACTTGAACTCTCTTGCATCCAGCTCAGAAGGGAACAGGAATTTTTCACCTATGCTGCCAATGTTCTTCATGGGTTTGTTTTAATTTCTAATTAAAATATGGGGTTTCACCTCTCTCACGTGTATTCACAACCATATATGTATGTATATTCACAGCCATTTTGGGGAAAAGTTGTATTTGGTGACTGCACCATTTTGATTTGTAGTACTGCTTAAGAAATAAATAAAAGTTACTTAAGACTTTAAAAAATCCTGGTTGAAGCAGAAAATTTCCTCCTGATGCCATCAGTATATTTCTCCCTCCTCTTTTAAATGTAGATCTTCTACCTGGCAGGTGCAGTGGCTACACAATGTATTCAACAATAATCACCTCAGAAAGGTTCCTGCCTCTAGATACCAATTTTTGTTTCCAGACAAGAAACAACATCCCATTTTACTTTTCTAAGCAACATGCATATTGGCAATGTTCCCTTCTTCATTTAGGGATGAAAGAGAATTTTTTAGTCTTTTATTTTATTATTTTAAAACTGCCCTTTTATCATTTTTAATAGCTTGATAAAAGCACTTCATTTTTCCTCAGGAAACTCAGGATCGGTTTCAGTTTTCTCACAGGTACAGTTTTTGTTGTTTGCTTTTGGTTTTAACATGTACCTGGATGACCCAAAGGCAAGCAGAATTCAACAGCAGGGAGAACAAAGTGCTTACCCTTGTCTTGTGGAACAGTTTGGCTTTCACTGCTAAAACTAAAATGCAGGCAAAAAGCAACTTTAAAGAAGTTCTCCTAAGCACCAGCAGCAACAGGAAGGTGGAGTGTGGGCCCACATTCTGCCTTGGCTCATGACCTGTTCTGTGCTCACATCTCTGCCCAGTGCTTGCAGTGGTCAGAGCTTCCAGAGCCCTCAACACTGACCAGACTTCTCAAGGCAGAGGATTTGCCACTGGTGCCAAGAGGAAGGAGCTGTCCCAAATCCAGCCCAAGTATTTGGATCTCCAAGCAACAGCTGAGCTCTTTTTGAAGCATCTTGCCAGCTCTGAGCAGCTCTTTTACTTCTCCACAACACTCAGACTGTCAACAGGTCTCTGCCACAACTTGTCCTGAAGAACTACTCCTGTCAGCAGCAAAATTAGTTTCTTAATATTTAAATCAAAGAGGAGCATGGGGTATTTCTTTGGGCAGCAATCACATGCTAAAATCCAAGCTGCTGAGCTTCTTGGCATTCAAGGCTGACTGAAATATTACCCCCATGTGCTGCTATGGCTTGTTCTAACCAGTCAGAACAGAGGAAAATGTGGAATTAGTGCTAAAACCTGTTAAAGTCTCTCTGTCTTGGCTGTGCAGGAACTGCTGCTTTCATTGAACACACAGCTACAAAGTGAGCAGGAAATGTTTCTGTGACACGACCACGGAGCAAAACAGCAGCAATGGCTCTGCCTCAACTGCTGGCTGGGATATGGAGAAGCTGCTGCTGCCAATGGCTTCATTTTTCTCTCTGTGCTCCAGCTCTGGGTAATTCCAATGGAAATGGTGAGGAAATCCAGTGTCAGACTCCTGACTGTGCCAAACAGCACCACTAACACACGCTCCTCACTTTGTTTCAGGTTAATTTGAGGAGAAGGGGGATTCATTAGGGAAGAGGCTGCAGCACAGTGACAGTCATTATGTTCTGCCTCTGACTTGTGTGCTTGGCAAAACGAGAAATCAGTCTGCCCAAAAGGCTGCTCTAGGGTTCTTTTTAGATTTGCAGAAGCACTCAGATACTTTCCCTTGGCTTTGTATTTTGAGGTGACTGTGACATGTTAAATGTTGGGACAGTGATTTAGTTCATTGGTTTGGTGTTTCAGCTGGTTGGGCTGGTTTGGTTCTAACTTCTTACCCTCTGATAGTAACCAAGTAAAGCAGAATAGTTTAAAGTTTCCCAAGGTCAAGGAAAAATTATATTCATAGAACAGAATCCCAGAATCATTTAGGTTGGAAAAAACCTCCAAGATTCAAGTCCATCCTGGGGAGGAGGTGGGACAAGGGTGCTGGGGGAGAAGGGGTAGAGGGGTGACACCCCAGGCAGGGGGGAGGGAGGGCTCTTCCCTATAAAGCCCCTGAAGTGGAGAAACAAGAACATAGAATTTTCTACTGGCCATTTCTGCCCATCTCTTTTCTTCCCAAAGGTCAAACACCATTAGATTTCTTCTGCTTTTTGTGCTTGGGAAGGGATTCCCTCTCCTGTCCCCTCTCCTGGACTGCCAAGGCTTGGCTCCATCAGCAAACAGGCCTTTTTCTCAAAGCCCTCAACAACACAAATGTATTATCTATATCACACTTCTTGGCACTCTGTTGACCTTTTCCCATCAAGGCAAGGCAAGAATTATTCTGTCTTGCCGAATATCAAAAGAAAAAAACCAATAAAAGTCAGCAGACAAATATAAGCAACAAGGTGAGAAATCAGAAGAGCGTGTAATGCAAATAATTTCTTTCAAAGAAATATGTGCCTGTCTTAGAACAAGATATTTCTGTGCCATAAATTAGCTGAGGATTGGCAGCTGAAGCCTTGTTTAGTGGCAGGTTTACATGACAACCATAGTTAATGGCTTGAAAGGAATGATTGAGCTAAGCAGAATTTTCTGAGAAAATCAATCAAATTGAACATTTGCTACCGTGCATTTCAAGACAGGTGAAATTAAAAAATAAAAATAAAAAACCCCACCAACCCCGAGACACTTCAAGGTTTCCCATGGCTCCAACACAGAGAAATGAATCCATGGCAATCCATAGATGTGCTGAGGTCTCACTGCAGCCAAGTTATAGCACAAGTTTAGTCTCCCAGAGAGGAGGAAAGGGACAGTAACTAAATTGGTCCTTACTTAGGTAAAGTGGCTGCAAAGCAGTGATTCTGATAAGGAATAAAATGTGTTGATATGCATCTGTCTTTGCCTCTATACCCCTCCTTTTCCTGCTTTCTATCTGTCTCTGGCTAATTCTTTCTCTCAACCAGTCTGGCAAAGCTGATCAGTTTTTGATAGGTGGTCAATTTACCATCAAACTGGTTTCCTTTCCCCAGTAGGTAATTGCTTTTTCAGCAGAATGAATTTTTTCCCCATGAAAATGATGACAGTTTCCTCTGAAAATATTTTAATTTTTTGCATAACAAACTTTATATATTTATGAAAAAAACTGCCTCAGATCTTCAAGGTTTCAAAGATAAAAATAAACATCTCCTTATATTAATATTAATTTCTTCAGTGGAAAGATCAGGCTTATTTTCTGCTCCAGCTGCCTTGCAATATATATACACCTTTTTTTTCAGAGAAAACCTGCAATCTGTTTCTGGACACTGCCATAGAAGTTTGTCTGAGAGACGACACCAGGAAAAAAAAAATCCAGTGTTTATTTGTTATTATAATGTGCATGGAAGTAGCTCTGAGAACCCCACTGTTGCTGAGGAGGCATTAAAACAGTGACAGTGCTCATGTTTCATGATCTTCCTTATCCTGGAGGGTTTTTAATTAAAGAAATTATACCTGATGGCTCAACAAACAAAAGAAAATGACTTGTTTAAAAACTTGTGGAATAACCTGACCTGGAGGTGTCCAAGGAAGGACTGGACATGGCATTGAGTGCTCTGGGCTGGGTGACAAGGTGGGGATCAGGCACAGGTTGGACTCAATGCTCTGGGAGGGCTTTTCCAACCTCAGTGATTCTGTGATTCTATTTTATGAATCTATTAATTTTTCCTTGCCCTTTGGAAGTTTAAAACTATCATGCTTTACTTGCTTACTCTCTGATAGTTTGGTCAGAACCAAACCACCCCAACCAGCTGAAGCACCAAACCAATGAACTAAATCACTGCCCCAACACTTAATATGTCATATTCACCTCAAAATACAAAGCCAAAGGAAAAGTTTAAGAATGGACTCTTGCTACTCTGAAAAAAATAGACTTTTTTTGCTCAGTAGCAAGTCTATAGGTATCACTAACCCACAAGGAATGGTGTGAGAACACAGGAGGAAAAATAACGTGGTACCTGGGAGGAGTGTGGGCAAAATGTCACGTGTGTCATGTTGAATCTCAGGTCTCTTCACAACAAATCTGTGTTTTTCTAAAGGAGCAGAGACACATAACAGCCATGTGTGTTATGCCTGTGGCTGTGCAGCTCAGCAGGGAGAGCTCTGAACTCACCAATCCCTCCTTAGCATTTATTTGGCTGTCAGGCTGAAAAAACAAGACTATTCCAGCTGGGGTTTAGCAAGTCATCTCCCAATTTTTGGTGGTGAGTAAAAATCCACACAAGGTTCTAACCCGTACAGACTTCCCTGGTGCTGCTCTCATGGATGTGGTCATCTCTTCTAGGCCAGGCTTTACAAAACTGAAACCATTGCTACACACTCCTTATGATTCAGAATCCATGCCTAATTCACCTGGGAAGTTGACTGATAGGAGTAAAAGTAATCTTGGACTTCAGGTCCTGAAGTTTGCACATTTGAGACTAATATTCACCATTCCTAACATCCCAATAGGTAAGTGCTTGATGCTGCCAAAATAACTGCATAAAAAGTGTGAAATTTTGGAAGAATGCTGGGATTTATGTGCTGAGTTTTGACAGCATAAAGCTTAAAATTAAACTGGCATATCAACACTTTTCAAATTTCAGGAGGCAGCTTTTTCTTTCTCTATAGGACATGTGCCAAAACTTAATATCCTAAAGTCAAGTTGTTTAAAAGAGGAAATAAAATCCATGAAGAGTTGACAAAATACGACTTTTAGACGAACATTAAAAGTTTCTAACTGCACTAATTTTCGAGATTTCAAAGCACTAATCTGACACAAATTTACCAGCTGATTTCTAAATGTGGTTGAAAATCTGCCCAGTTCTTTCAGCCTGCAAAGCTCTAAAAGCCTAAATTAGGTCTATGCTTTAAAGTCTATCCTTTTCCCTGTGCTTTAGTATTGAACTGAGAGGACAAGGGAAGAGTATGGGTGATATAAATGAGGGAAGTTCCTAAGTAAAAGACTACATTTATGAGTGACATAAATCCACATCTGGAACACAAACTCTGGACTTATAAAAGGTGACATGTGCTACCTACTAAGGGAATCAAACATTTTTCATAATCAATTAACTCCTGTTTCTTTTTCTCTCTCAGTGTTTTCTCAGAAACAATCTCCAGTCCCACAGGGCAGCATCCTCTGTGATGTTATAGTACCCCAAACCCTCCCAGTTTGGAAGCAATATTGTTGCCAATTGAGTCACTCTGACAATCACAGATATAATAACTCCTTCTCCTTTATATCCTCTGCTGCAGGCAACTACCAGTTTATTCTTATTTTCAGTCTGGGTTTCTGCAACAGAAGAGAACCTCTCGAGATAGAGAAAAAGTGGAAGGATATTGTACAGAGAAAGGGCTGGATAAATAGCCTGTTTTCCAAGTGGGTGGGATCCACCTCTATTTATGCACAGGGGTCATTAAACTTGATACATGACAATCCTTTGACCATCCCAACAACAGTGGTCAGAGTAGGTCTCCAGGACAGACAGACACCTGATTGTCTGCCCCATTTGTCACATCCCCAGTTGTGAAGGGAAGGTTTATTCCTGAACTGAGATTTTTAGCATTCCTTCTCAAGTGTTTCTTCATCAGTCATAACTCCTGACAGGCCTGTTATTCATTTATTTGCCCCAATTTTGGTCTTCAATGAATTTCTGTGCCAGTTAGTTCCACAGCTTAATTACTCTCTGTGTGATGGAGTGTTCCTCCAAGGCTCTTCTGAATGCTTTTTCCACAGCTATTGCTGGCAGGTGACTTTATACACTCCCAGATAATCAATCATACCCAAGGGACAGTGTTTGAGTAGGCAAAACTCCACAGAGAAAATCAAAGGTTGTCCTATAAATACCTGGACTGTGCTGTTTTCTGTTATCCATCTGTTTTATACTGCAGGATTTTACTTAACCCTCAATTCCACCATTTTCTCTATGTATTTATGGTATTCCTTGGAATGTTATTTCACACCCCTTCCCCACGAAACACCTGCTATTTAATTGACTAGGTAGTGCTCTTCTCACTGCAGAAAGCTTCCTTCCTAGGCAAGGGATTAATTGAGGAGATCTGCACACAACATTTTCCTCAGTCTGTTCTACATTACAGTAATTAACCCTGGGTTCAGGACAGCAGATATGAGCAATTTGTTTTCACATGATCCTTCAACTAGAAGTCTTATTCCTGAGTGTCTAACAAGCTTTAAGAATTGTTACTTAAATCCTAGAAGGGAGAATACTTGCTTCTTAGAAATCATATTTGTACACATACTTCTTCTTTGCTTTTTTAAAGATAAATTCTGCTCAAACATTTAAAAACCAATAAATAAATGCCTAGAGAATGAATGGGAAAAATCTGATTAACAAAGTATGTGGCAGGATTAAGTTTAAAAGGCTCTGTCAAATTTCCATCTACATTCCAAACCAGTTACAAGGGACCAGAGTGATATAATGGGATTTAAAAAGCCCCATGACCAGCTAGATGACTGTACTGATGCAAACACAAGTAGTTTTCTTCCTAAAGGTCTTTGGCAATTCCTGACACTGGGAAGAGAAACAGGAGTGAGAAGGGAGCATATGAAGTGTTGTGGTAAAATGGGGTTTGGAACCAGACTAGGATGGGGACCCAGACTGGGGTCACCCCTAAGGAGCTCCATGTAATTTAGCCAGACTGTGCACACAAGAGCTATTTAAATCATGTGGGTGTGCAGAGAGGCCAAAAAAAGGGAAGGAAAAAAACCCAAAAAAACCCAAAAGAAAGAGAGAAAGAAAAAAAAGGAAAAAGCAAAAAGGGCCCAACTCTCTCCTCGTTTTTGAGAAATCAGCCTAACTTAGCCAAGAAACCTCAGAATTGCACAAAGAGTGTTTGACCTGAACATGAGTTTAATGGAGAAGTTGTAGTGGAGAAGGGGGGCTCTCCACACAACATTCCTGATTGCTTGCTAAATCAACACTTGAAAACTCCAAGAAGTGTCCAAATGCCTGTAAAAGTCCTATTTTTCAGACATTCTCTGAAAATGGACTGATTATCATCTGCTGAGAGCTGACCAGTAGGAAAGAGAAATGAAAACAGGCCAACCTCCTCCTGAGGGAGCTGCTCCCTTCACCTTTCTGATGCTGAAAGCTGAGCTCTGCCCTGACCTTTCAAATCTCACCAACTTAAGTGAGCCTTGTCCTCCAGCAATGGCACAAGAGTTTAAAAAAGGAAGCTCATGGTATGGAGGAAGAGTTTGGATCTAAAACAGCCACTTGGTTCATCAAGGATAATCCTCTGCACACACTGAGAAAACACAACACAAGACAGGTTTAGTCTCTGCACACCAGGGACGAGTCCAGAGACCTGAAGTGAACAAAGAAAATTGAGGATGTTGCTCTGGGCCCTTCAGGAGGGGTGGATTTGGACAGGTGAATATGTCCAAAGGCATCAGGATGGGGAACAAAACCAACTGAAGGTCCAGTCTGATGTGAGATCAACTCCACACCTACAACCAGTGCAGCTCTGAAGAGCAGCAAACTCTGCACGACCTTCAGAGGAAAACTGAGGTACCAAGTCACACATGACTCATCCCACTATCTATGTCATAAATTAATTACTGTATGTAAGTGTGTGAAACATTGCACACAGGGAGGGGAAAAAAAGAAAATAGAAAAGAAGCCTCTATAATCAGAAGCTTCCAGTTAGATGGTTTTTAAAAGGTGGTAAATTAAACTCAGAATATCCTCAGTAACCCACTTACAAATTACAAGGTACATTTGCTGCAATTAGGAGTACACACAGTCACATCAAACAGCTTAAGTAGCCTAGAAGTCAAAAAAAAATGTAGAAGGAAACAGTATCCAACCCCCAGGCAAGGCTGGAAGGAGGAGGGGAACTGGGTGTCACTGCCAGAACATGGTCCAGCCCCAGGACACATCTCTAGGAGAGACGTCCTGTTACAAGATGCCAGTAGAGCAAACAGAGGGAATTCTAGTCCTCCTTGTCCACAGAGATGGAATACAATCTGGGAGAAGACTGCCTCACTTTTACAGTATCAAATTGAGATACTTCAGTAACAAGAGCAGACAGGCCTTGGCAGATGCCATTCCAAGACTGTCATGGGTGGTTATTCCTTACACAAACTCTGTGAGCAGCTATTTTACTAAAATGTTTACCATCCTGTCCTACATAGGTTGGTGGCAGAGCTGCTTGAGTTTTTTGGATGAATCAGTGCAGTACTAAAATAAAAAACAAACCAAAAAACCCAACCAAAAAATCCCATGGCTGTAACAAATGCATTATTCAGAAGCATATTTGTTAAATTATCAATTCATCTCTGTAACAAAATGAGTAACTTTGAAATCCTTGTTCAGCTACTTATTTAAAAATACCACAAAAGTCCAGCTAATCCATTATTTGATGATAATTACTCTACTAGCTGGAGATGAAAGCAACAAAAGAAAGACACAGTTCCTTTGACAGTTTAATTCTTGTGTCTCGGTATCATCCTCAATCCAAAGCTCAAAGATACTAGAGGAAGGTAAAGCACAGTGTGAATTCTTATCATATTCAACACATCTTTTAAAAGACAATTCTTATCATCAGCCAACTCTCCAGGAAAACTACTCCATGGTTTACTTCACCTTGCAGGGCTAAAATCCATGGGTAGATTTTAAAAGGGATTTGTGTTTAGGATCAGAAAAAGAATTAATTCATTTTTTGCTTAGGGTAATTGTTTCATTCATCTTAGATTTCTTGTCAGATGAGACTAATTCCAAAAGGTGTGCATTTATTAATCTGCCTGTGCTTCAGCCTCTGGTTGCTTTTATTTTATTTAGATGAAACCAAAATAAGACAAAAGAAAAAAAGTATTAAGGGCAGTTTATGCTATGAACAAACTAAGCAAATTTCAAAGAACCACATTGCACCTGAGTTTATAACTGGATGTTTTAAAATGAGTCTTCATACCATTAAAAATTATTCTTCATATTATTTTCCCTCATATTAATTTGAAATGTATGCTTGAAACATTAAATCAAGGCCCCACTCCAAGAAGCCTTTTACAGCCTTGCTTCTGAAGGTCACTTAAGCATTTACGTAAATAAATAAAACAATAAAATTCATAGTCTGTGACCTGAATTACAACGATCTGTGTGCTGAGGGATAATGAAGCTGAGCCAAAAGCTTTAGGATGACAGGATGAGGAAACACAAACAACTCACTTTTTGTTCCATCTTCATGTGCCCATAGCCAACTTTAAGGATTGCCTTTGGACAAGGAGCCCATAATACATTTCCTCCAGTTTCACATCTTGAGATGCCAAGATTTGCCTTTTTGAAGAAATTTGGTAATATTTCCTATTAATTTTTTTATTTTAGTCTTCCTGATTTTTAGAAGAAAATTTAAGCACTAAGATTTTGCCCAAGATCCTGAGTGATGCCAGTGGTGAAGAGCCAGAAGAATCAAGAGGTCTGATTTCCAGACTCATCGTTCTCTACCACTCCAGAACCTCCAGTCCTGCTGCCTTTGCCACTGAACTGAAACTGGAACAGTTCCAAGGAGGTATCCAAGGCACCTGTAATCATCTAAAACTATTAGAAACCAAAGGAAGGTGCTCTAACTCTTCTTTGAAGCTCTACAGTATATTTAACCCTGGGGTGTTGGTTGTGGCACTGAGCAAGTGATTCACAATGAATAATTTATCCAATGGATTTAATTTGCTTTCTTACTTTTGCAATAACTATAATCAGATTGTGATTTTTTCTCACATCTATTTGTTACTTAAAACTGTTTCACAAATTAATTTAGCATTTGCTGCCGGTTTACCACAGTCTCAATTATCTGATTGCCACAGGAGAGCCTGAATTGCTTTGAGAAGTAGGAGTTTTATAAAATGGGTGGAATTTGCAATGGTAAGGAACAGGCACTTGGAGCCACCTCAGCAAAACAAAGTGTAGAACACCACCCCCAATACACAGAGCATCAAGGCTTTCCTCTTTAAACTACAATTACGTTTTTCTTTTATAAAAAGTAACTCAATTCTAAGAAAAAAACCCTTTCTGAATCTTCTGCAAAAAATTTTACTCTAATTATCAAAACATTCACATATATATGTGTGTGTATATATATATATATATGTAAAATGAACCTTTGAATGCCTAAATTTGAGGATTCAAGTTACTATTCACTTTATTAGCTTGCTACTGTTTCCTTTTTGTCTCATCATCAATTCTTTGCCCTTTTATACCTGGGTCATATGAAATAGCAGGAATTTGCCACATAAAATAGAAATTCAAATGTGTAAAATAGCATCAAGGATTTGCACTTCAGGTGTTTCCCCAGAACAATTATTCCTGATCTAGCAGGTTTAAACAGCAGTTCTCTTAACATAATACTTGAAGGCTGGACACACTGGTCTAGAGACAGTTCTAGAAACTCTTCTATATTTTACAAGAAGAAAACAGTGACTCTTGACATAACTCTTGAACTGGGCCTAGCAATTGAGAAATTATATGAGAAGCTGTTCCAGAGGCAGCCCTGAGGTGGCTCTGGAAACTGCCCCAGAAGGAAATCCATCTGTGTCTCCTGAAGCTGCTCCAGAGGCCAAACCAGAAGCCACCTCCAAAAACTATTCCAGACTTCCAGCACCATCTTCTAAAAGTGGCTCTGAGAGGGGCTTTCCTGGGTGAACCCCAGAGCTGCTGTCTGGGTAGAACTCTTCTAACATCAGTCCTAAAGGAACCAGAGCAAGAGGAGACTCCAGGAGAGGCCACAGAGCAAACACCACCAGCAGGACAGTTCACCCCTATTCCCATTCAGAGCACTCAACTGCTTGAACCCTTTTAAATTGCCCTTTCTCCGTGAACTTTGCTTTTCAACGATTTTTATCCAAAAAGCACATTGTGCTGAAATTGTTTTCAAAATCAATAACTCAGTGGAGCCGTTTTCGGTGGAGATTGTTTCCCACCTCCCTTTTTCCACTCTGAGTAGCTTGGACAAATAGGAAAGGTAGGATTAGGACAACTGACCAGGCAATAGCATTTTGTACAGTGGATGGAAAAGTGGCAGCAGTGTCCATTTGTTTAGTTTTACCTCCAGGAGCAGAGCAGACACCTCAGACTTACTGTGCCTCTGCTAACACACACTGTTTGCCTTTTATATCCCTTCTTTATGAGCTCTGAGAAATCATTCTCTTTGTATTTCAGCAACACTCATAAAAGTCATTCATCACATGCTGGTGCTTCACTGGATGTTTCTTGAGTAATTTGGTTTTAAACTAGGATATGATTTGAAGAATTAATTTTATTATATTTACCACCCTCCACTCAGTTAAGGCAACTCAAAACTCCTGGGTCTCAGGATTCCAGTTTCCTTCCTATTCCCCTGATTTCTGCTTAACTGATAAAACCAGTGAGTTTATTTATCAAAGATTTATTATTTCTGGAAAAAAAAAAAGGCAAGATAAACCATAAGTCATTATCAGCAAAACAGAGCAGAGCATTCCTTTTTCCTGCAGTCTAACAATGACCAAAGATAGCAAAGCAAGCAGTGCAACCAGCTCTGCCTAGAAATCCTTCCCAGAACTAAAGTTTAACGGTGTTTGGTTCAAGAGCACTGAAATTCCTCTGTTTGTGCTTTTTCTCTGCTTTATTCCCAGTTATTCCATTTCTTACCCCATTGAATTACTAGTTACACACTGTAATAGCTGATGTGGAAAACACATTCCTACAAAACGTGGATTTGTTATAAACATGGAAATACTGTTTGTGTTCTCAGAGGACCAACAAGCTGTTCCCTGGATATAGAAGAGTTCTCTGCTCTTTAGATTTATCAAAATGATTTTTTATTATTTAAGGCTGGAGATAAGCTTTATTCCAGGTCTCATTACTGAGCAACTGAGCAAGGTAAAACCAGATTCTTCTCCTTTAAGGTGACAGTTCTGAAGAAAAGTCAGACTGAAGGGAGAAAGCTCTCAACCTAAAAATCTTTCCATTCAAAAACTTCAGACCACCAGTCAGAATATTCCACTGAAAAAGCTGTATGTTGTTTTAAGCATCTGTACTTCCTTTATCTCACATTTTTAGCTAAAAAAATTAACAGCTTGATACCTAGAAAATTAACTCAGTTATTGATGCTGTACCTTTTATGCTTTGATATTTCAACTCAATATCTGAAAGGAAGCCAGAAGATCTCTGATGGCACCTTGTAACAGAACACAGGGAAGTGTTTGTACTGCTATTGCCAATTATTGCAGGGCACATTCAAAAAAGACTGAGAAGTAATTTCAAATTTAGTGTAGCAGAAATGTAATTAAATTATTATTATTATTGTACCCCATGGGCAGCCATAGAATTTTCTATGAATTGTTAAGGGCAATTTCAAAGCAGTGTTGTTGGTTCCCATGATCTATCCCAGGCCATCAAGGCAGTTTCAGTAATTCATAGCTCTTAAGATAAACTTTTGTGCTAATTCCAGTCTACAGACACCCCTGTTAATCAGGTCCAGAATGCTTCAGAGGTTTTGTAATTCTGCTCTGATTACAAAATCAATGGCAATACTGCCTGTCTGTCAAAGCCAGGACATATTTAGTCAATATTAAAGTCAATGACATTTTATAGGAATAATAAATATTTTATCAACAAATCACTACCTACAGCAGATATGCAGTTCCATGTGTATCTCTTTTAGGGTTCAAAATTCTCCCAAAAAATGAAAGTGTACATATCCTTTGAGCAGAACTGCACAGACCACAAGGAACAGAAGTGGAACCAAATGGCAGCATTTAATACCACACACAAATAGGGGCTGGGCCATCAGCTAAAACCAAAACCAACACCAAATAAAGTGCTAATATTCCATTCTGATCAAGGGTTAATTCTAACCCCAGGCTAAAACCAGATTATGCTGCTATTTATGGACTGGATGGCATCAGATCTGACCATCACATGCTCTTTTTCCAAAACATAGGGAAACAGAAAATTCCATTGTGATGAAAACCAAGTTTAGTCTGAGGACATATCATATCATTTGCAGAAACTCAAACCAGTCTATTTTGGAAGGCACCTCTGAAGGTCACCTCATCCAACCCACTGCTCAAAGTGGAGCAAACTTCAGGTCAAGTTGGGAGCACCTCCAATGAAGGGAAACTCCACAGCATCCCTGGAAAACTTGTTCCACAGTTAAATGACTCCTACAGTGAAAAAATCCTCCTGTTTTATATTTCCATCCTTCTACCGGTATCTTCCAGCACAGAAGCTGCTCATGGACAGTCTATCCAAGTTTTTTCTCCACACTGTCAATTACTGGATGCATTTGGGCTCCCTGTTTCTTCTCTGGCACTTTCCACAGCTTTTATCCCTCCCAGACCCAAATGCAGTCAGTGTTTGGTTGGTGGAGAGGTGACAGCTGTTAGCAGGGAATGGGTTTGGACCTGGATATTACTGACAGAATAGTCTCAATGTTAAATGCTTGGAATGGTCAGTGATTTCTTTCCCTACATTGCATTCCTGCCTTTGCTCTGACCTGAAAACCACCATATACATGCTGATTTTTCACCAATTAAATTTATTACAAAGGCTTCCACGGGCAAAGAAACCAAACCAAACAAACAAATAATCAGAAAACAGAACAAAACCCCACTTTTATTTTTATTTTTTTTTATTCTGGCTTAGCTACAGGAAGAGGCTGATTGGATTTAAATGAAGCTTTGCAGGTACCTGTCTCTCCTCACCCATAACCAGTCTCCAGCAGGTTCTACAACACGGGTAAAGGACTGAATAATCTAAGCCTGTTGTACAGGTCAGGGTTACAATTCCACCACTTATCCTCCTTGATGACTGTGCCTGCTCCACACCACACCAATTTCCTCACTGCAGGACATTCTGCCCTTAACACCTGAGCAAAGCCAAAGTCTTTGTCAGAGCTCCTGAGGTGCCTGGAAGCAGGATGTGAGCCAGAGCCTGAGACAGATCCAGAACAGACCCTACATAATGCCTTGAGGAGTTTTTGAGAGGTTGTGTGGTTCTTGGGCTTCTCCTCCTCTCCCTTTATTCCTTTTCACCTTCTGGTACAACAGAAACATTTGTCTGTATAATTGCAACATTGAAAGGCTGAACATTCTAAAAGGGAAAGTAAATAGAAGCATTTCGGAGATAATTGTTTTAAGTGTTCCCCTTTGTATGATAAAGCAGTGGAGTAATTTCATTGGAAGGTCAGAGAGCAAAAAAAAAAAAAAAAAAAAAGGAAGACTAGCACAAATAGAAAATCATCTCCAGGGGTTTTTGAAACTGCTACTAATTGAATATGGGGAGAGAGAAAGAGAAATTTTACATGTTGCTTCTGATAGAAACTGGAGAACAAAAAGAACAAAAGTGTCTCCATCTCAAGTGATTACCACTACATTTTCATCCAAATGCATGCAAAGGAGATAGTCCAAGTTTGCAGATTTCCAGCAGGTTTTGCACGTACAAACCACCAGCCCCGCATGCAAAATATGAACATGACAGATGTACCACTGCTTTTCTCCTTTGATACTTTGCACACAAATTCTGGTCTATTCTGTTAATGGGCAGCAATGCACAGAACTCCAACTTTGAAGCCTTTAATTGAGAGTGTTGGTCAGTGCTTTGTTGGTTGGGAATTGAGTTTCCTGCAGCCCGTGGAGCAGCTGGAGCTGTGGGGATGCAGGAGCTCCCAGTACAACACAAATTCAGAGCCAGGATCTCTCAGCACTGCCCAGAAAAGCTTTGACAAAGGTGGTGCAGGCCCATCTCCTTGGGTTTGGACAGATATGAACATGGTGATATGATCAAAACCAAGTGAAACTGTTTTGGGGAAGGGAACAGTCGCTCTCAGTCTCTATTTTTAGAAAGCAACTAAGACTTCCAAGTCACCTGCACGTGTCACACAACAAAACAGCTTCCTGTGATTGAACAACCCCCTGGGTGCTTTTCTAGAGATTGGCAGGGCTTTTAAGTCAAGAAAAACACCTTTTGAAATCCATACAACCACATCACCTGGCATCTTTCATCGTGTAAATCAAATCTTTACACTCTTAAGTCAACTGCTCTCAAAACAGATGTTTATTGCAATTGTTGACATGGCTTTGCACATCACTGGTTTTAGCTTTTGCTGCCATAAATGCCAAAATAAACACTGTCTGCAACTGCTTTTGAAAAGAAGATTTCACAAACAATTAATTTATGCTTCTTTAGCTGTCACAAACAGAAAGAATTCAAACAAGTTCTCCAACAAGAAGAAAAACACAGACTCTAAAAGCAGCTTGTAATTCCAATCACTGAGAAGATCTAATAATGCAGCTTGGAGTAAAAAAAAATTATAACCTCAAACTCCTGTCTAATCAAAGGAAACTTCTGCATTTTATGCCTTGCACTTGTATTGATAAGCCTACATATTGTATATGCTGCAGAAAACGAGGCTTTCCAAGGAAAATTATAGCTTTTTAAGAAAGGAATTTATGTCTTTCTGAGCAAATGTGCAAGATTTTATGGGGCAAGACATGGGCAGGAGTAAAAGTGCACCTTGAACAGTGTGATGTGCCCATGAGCCCAAAGCTCTCAAAGATTTAGAGGGTGGAAATTCTCAGACGAAGCCAAGAAGTTCAGTTATGGGTAAAATAGCCCATAAGAGGATGGAAAACAACCAAATTATTTCTTTTTTAAATATTAGCCTAAAAGTTCAATTTTGGTAGTTGATAGAGTAGGATAAATAGAATTTTTTTCTCAGTAACCATTAAGAGAACCAGAAAATTTCTGGAAAGAAAATCTGTTGTTTCATTTTTCATTAATTCAGGCGTGCTCTGTGTATTTACCATCTCTGCATAAAATGCAGAAACCTCTTCAGCCTTCAGCACATGGGCTATATATTTTTTTTAAAAAAAGAAGAGAAATCTCATGCCAACAATCTTCAGATAAACACCTAACTGACTGACAGTTAGTAGGTGTCACCTTCTAATTTAAAACCTAATTTAAATTTAACCGTCATATTGTTGAAGAAAAGTATTACCTTTCATTCAATAATTACACTTAATTGGCTTGAAGATTTAAATGCTACATTGGCTACAAACATTTCAAGCTGTGCATAATGCCTGAGCCTCCTCAAAAGACTCCAGTAACTGTAGAGTTTGAGCCTCCTCCTAAACTTAGGATAGAAATAAGAAACAGCTTTTTCCTTCCTTTTGCCTTGTTAGCTGATGCAAACAAATGGCTCCACAGTCTGGACTGGGGGAGGAAGGAATAATTCAGCTTATTTAATGACCATCTCACTTACATCTTCCAGAACTGTGAGAAGCTTGAAATTTTCACCTAAATTTTAGTTGTGTGCAGGGTGGGGAGGACAAACCTGCCTGTACCACAGTAAAGAGGTTGCTCTGCAGAACAGAACTGTGACACCAGACACAGGGAAGTGCCTCAGGGCAACATCTCCTGGCACACACTGTCTGGGAGGTGAAACAAAACCAGCTGACTAATTCAATGTCTTCCAGAATTCAGGGCTTTGATGAAAATGATGTCACACACACGCAAATCAAGAGTCCCCTTCTCCTTCCACACCAAAATTTCATTTCCACTGACAATGCCATCTTTCAGTGTTCAATATACTCCTCTTCCCTGAGCTCCAGGTTGGGAACCAGCCAGCCCACCTTTATTTTAGGACATCCAATCTTCTGCTCTGCCTATTCAAAGCTTTCCAGGCCTGAGTTCTCCCAGGAACCCAAATGTTCCTATCAACCCACTGCTGCAAGACAGCACAGAAAGGGGAAGTCACTGAGGTGAGCTGGGCAGCAAAGCACCTTCAGGCCCTGGATCACAGGGAATCCTCTGCCAGAGGGCTCAGATTTGCCTTTTAAAGCAGCATCCACTCCCTTGGGCTCTGGAGAGGACAGAGTTTGAGGCCTGAAGGAGTGTTATTCCTGCCTGGGTTTAGAGGAGCATAGTCATTCCAAGCCTTTGAAGTTGGGGACCATTTGTATTCCAACTAATCCCTTGGCTTTGTTCTTTCCTGTTCCAAGCCCTGCTTTAAACCCTTTCACTTGTACAGTTTGGGTTCACCACTTATTCCTTCAAAAGCTCTTTTATGTTGTCATTTTCTTTGTTACAGGTTTGGAAAAGATCTGCAGAATTCGTCCTCCACCATATAAACAGGTTTATTGCTCATAGAATTCTCTACAGCCCAGTGATTTTATAGCAATTTTACAAACTTCTGGCCTTTTATGGGGGTTTGCCCATGGCAAGGACCACCTTCCAGCCAGCAGGAATTACTCATCAAATTCTGCAATAGAAGCTTTGTACTTCTGGGATGTAATGCCACAGTTTGTCTTCAGTATGCTGCAGTGTGAGGTTGGAGAATATTCAGAGAACAGGCTAAAACTACAGGTATCAGGAACCCCCAAACTGTCCTGTCTTCTCCAGGCTGGACAGTACTGCCAGATAAATTTAAAGAACATATAAATCCACCATCCACAGCTACTTATGACCTTCGTGACACCCAAGAATATAAAAATTTACTTTCCTTCTTCATATAACAGCAAGAAATGAAGATGGAATCCTTTCCCAGGTCTGCAGAGAGTCAGCAGGAGTGACCCACCAACACAAACCTGCTTCTAAAAGTTTGTTTTAAGAGTGAGAGAGGTTGGACTGATGCTGGTTCTAAGGTTCCTTCCACAATGCATCTCCCAGTGAGAATTAGACAATGCACCAAGACCATCCCTCTTCCTCATTCTTGCTACTCAGATGCTTCCATGCCATGGGAGGAATCACTTAGCCCAGAGAAATCTACAGGTGGCTATTCCAGCAGCTTCCTTTCTGCCTTGCTTTGTTTAGAGAGACTCAAACCTGGCATATTTTTCTTACAAAAACTAGTCCTCCCTGAGCTAGGTGGGATTGGGCTCCATAATCTCATATGAGAAGAATTGCAGTCTACATCTGCTTACAAATCAAATCAAAGTTTCACAGAGTTGAAAAAAAATTTACTTTGGCAATGCACAGTGGTGCAGCACTTACCATCATTCTTACATTGGGATGTAAATTGAGAAACTAAAGAAAGCCCAGTATCCAAAGGTAGGAAGGGACAAGGAAAGCCCAGTGAAATATGAACACACCAGGAGTGTGTGAAGTCCCTCAACCTGTGCTCTCTCCCCCAGCAATCACCCAGCTCACCACAATTCTTCCTTAACCAGGCATTAATCACACCCTGGGGGATGTGGGGGAGCCTTTCACGCTGCTGTTATAAATCTACATTTTACTTTCAGGGATTTTGGCTCGTTTGTGGTCTCACTACAGCAGGAAACCCCTCTGCCATTAATAGGTTTTTTCTGGTTTGGGCCTTTGCTGTTTTGCAGCTTAGTCAAGCTGAAATAGCCAAGTACAATGAGCATTTTGATGTGTGTTCACCTGCTGGAGTAGGTCTATGTATTTATATTATTGTAGGATATGAATAAGCCACACTTTTAGTATAGTTTTCACACAAAGGAAGAAAACACCATGGTCCCTATTTTAAAGTTGGAAGACAAGGCACTAGCACAAAACCACAAAGAATGGTGGCTGTGGGATTTACAGACATCTCAGGAGGGAAATACCTTATGGAAAAGACTGAGAACTACATGGCATCCTGGAGGGAAAAAAACCAAACCAACAACAAAAAAACCCCATTCAACATTTGACATTTTATTTTTTTTGGTTGCAGCAACTCAGTGAGTTGTGTTGATCAGAGCAGCCCAGAAGTGAGGACCTTCTACCTGCTTTTAGTGTGAGATTATTAGATTTGGAGTTAATGATCAAAATCAATGTGAAAAATTTAGATTATCAGCTTTCCAGCTCCATTGGCCTCTGTTTTCTATGAAGATGAGGAATTATCTTGGTGAGGATTGCCTTTGGATTTGCTCAGGACAGAGATGTGTTCACAGGACAACTGAGGCTGGAAAAGCCTCAACCAGCCCATCGAGTCCACCCTGTGCCCAATCCCCCCCTTGTCCCCCAGCCCAGAGCACTGAGTGCCACGTCCAGTCATTCCTTGGACACCTCCAGGGATGGGGACTCCAAACCTCCCTGGGCAGCCCCTTCTAACGTTTAACAACCCTTTCTATGAAGAAATTCCTCCTCATGTCCAACCTGAACCTCCCCTGGCACAGCTTGAGGCTGTTTCCCTTTGTCCTGTGCCTTGTTCCCTGGGAGCAGAGCCCCAGCAGTTCCCTCCTGTCAGGGAGTTGGACAGAGCAATAAGGTCCCCCCTGAGACTTTATCACACAAGAACAGAAAATAATCACATGTTTTGTTCTCTATAGCAGCAAACATTACAGCTACTCAGCAATTTTACTCTCTGTGTGCACTGAGCTCCCTCATTGCCCAGTGAAGACAATGAAAGGGTCCAGGATCCCCACCAAGGGTCATACAAGCAATAACAACTTAATACACACCCACTGCCTGCTGCTTTAGGGCTGGTTTATAAAGTTCTTATGGCTGGCAACTAATAGCTCTCCTGGTAACTCTGCTTGACTTGGAGGGGGATCTGACCACTAAGAACTGCTCCTGCACAGTGTGCATCCCCCACAAAAGAATGGAGAAAACCTCAGGAAATAAGTGGCTGCAAAAATCAATAGAGACAACTGTTCCACCAGAATGAATGTTTTTCAGTAAAATAAGGGCAAGCACATCAGGCCAGAGAGGGAAGACTTTAGCTGAATTGAACAGAACCAATATGAGCCTGGGTCTGCCTGACAGTTGCTGTCAGGGTGCCAGAGAAGACAAAGGCAGCAGGGATACAAAAGAGAAGGGTAGAAGACCGTAGATAAGATATAGAGACTACTACAGAGAGAGTAAAATCTGTGCAACTCAAAGTTATTGAGACTGGCTGGAAACCTTCTTCAGGGAGAAAAAAAAAAAAAAAAAGATGAAAATCTAATTATTTACCTATATTTATATAACACAGCTAAGTGGAGAGGATGTTCCCAACCCCAAAATTTTCTAATCAGGGCTAACAACTCCCATCAGAAGGTCAGCAAAGGGGGGGTTAATAGACAAAAGAAATTACTCTGAAAAGACCATGGGGCCCTTATCAAGACCAAATGCCCTTTTCTTGCAGCAGGTTGCACCAGAAATAGGAGACAAAACTGAATGTACAGCAGCTGCTTGAAGGATGTGGTTTCACAGGTAATGAAACCACCCAGGAGGTTCCCCAGTGCCAGAAGAAAGAGGTCTTGCTCTCTTTTACTTCTTTCCCCCCATCTCTGTACACACAAAAAACATCTCCCCTCCCAGCTGAGGGCTCCTGCCCCTCCCACCTGCTCCTTGCTCCTCTTCCATGGGGTGACTCAACTCAGCAATACTGCAAATAAAGCACACAAAGATTTCTTGGAGGAGCAGCTGAATGAGTTGGGATGGTGGATTTCAGAGGGAATGTGGGGCAGAGGGAGGAGGAGGATGGAAGGACGTGTTGCCTCCGTCTCTGGTGACTGAGCTGGGCTCACACAAGCCCAGCTCATGCAGCTGAAGCTGGAAAAGTGTGTCAGTGCCTGCCCTCACTGCAGAGGGGAAATGTGAAATGGAGTTTGGATCAAGACAGGTTTTTTGCAGCCTGGAAACATTCAGAGGAACACTGAGATCAGGAAAAGTTAAAAACACTCCTAAGTTTCCATAAAATATTGGGAAATTCTTTTTTCTCTGATCCAGCCAAAAAAATCAAACTGGTGCTTGTTAATTAGGAAAGTACTAACAGATGATGGTGTTAAAGATGAACAAAGATTTTATTCATAAATCTTTCACTGTCAAGCATCATCATCTTGCTCCCTTTTGTCATGAGAGAGAGAAAGTCTTTTATAGCAGTGGAGAAGCACTTTGTGAAAGCTGCATTGAATGCATTTGAAGTTCTGCTCCTGATTTCATTACAGTTAGATTTCATCCAGAGGCTAAATATCAAACAGAACTCAAATCTTCTGAAAACATTCTGAGGTAAAAGGAGCACAGCTTTTGCCTAGAAAGGAGATTTTTCATAAAACTACAGAATATTCATATCGAGGTTTTTTTAATTTTACTGTGGCAGGAGAACAGAGATCACATTCATTTGCTCTTGGAGAGGTAAGAGAGACAACAGGCAAAAATTGGTAATGCCAGCAGTTCACTAAACCTCAAAGTTACCCTATTTTGTGTCAATCATTTTTTATCAGCCCGTGTAGAGTGACACTGCTTTGAGCAGGGTGATGAAATAATCAGCAAATCCACTCGATCACCTGCCCCTGGTGTTCTTAAAATGGTAACTGAGGAACACAGAAATGCCAAGCAAAAGTGGTTAAATCTTTGGAGAGAAACCTAATTTTGCAGGAAAATCTGTTTGCAGTTAATAAGATGAAACACATCTCCCCCCTCCACCCCAAAACCACTCATCTGTATGAAAAAGGAGACAATATTGCCAAGGGCAGTGAGTCCTTGCACAGTCCATACAGGCACCACCCATTCCAGGCTGGGACATGGAAAACCAGACTTTCTCTAGGCAGAGACCAACTGCGAAGTGGATTTTGTGGGTATAAAAGATTGTTGGTTGGAACTGGATGATCTTTAACATCCCATCCAACCCAACCCCTTCTATGATCCTATTCTATGATTATGAAAATGGAAGATCCTTATTGTTTGCATGCTGTGAATTCTGTGTTTGTACTGACCTGAAACAAAGCAGAATGCACAGACATCACTAACCAGGACATGCAATCTTCAAATTTGCAATTTTAGCACTTTTCTTATTCACTCTTCTTGAAATGGAATTATAAGAAAGTGGGTTTAAACATTGATAAGTACCTGGAATATTCCTTACCATGGTCTTAAAATAGGTAAAATTTGCTTTTGCTTTGTGCTAACTCATATGGGAATTTTCTAGGAGTCTGAAATTTTGTTTAGAACCTTTAAGAAACACAATTTCATGCTTAAGTCAGTCAGATGGACATGTTTCATTTAGGTTTCCTGCAAAACCATCAAGCTGCTGCAGTTTCACTTAAAAGGTTTAAGACCTGAGCCAGTAAAAAAATATGAAACCAGTTAAATTACCCGACTGCCTTTTTTTCCTTCAGCTCAGAGGAACTGACATTTCAAACCTGGTTCAAACTCTGGTTATATGAAAAAGGTAAAAGTTTCCATTACAACTTTTCCAGGAGGTCGTTTGCTCCTGGATGTCTTTAGCACAGACTCAGCTGTTTGAAAAATCCCATCATTTCCCCAAAATAATTTTGCTTAAGGTGTTCTATTTTCCATTGAAGTGGATGTTTCAGGGAGCACCTCAGTCTCCAAAATAATTTGCACCTACAACAACAATCACAACTCCAAACATTTGTCCACCAGGACAGGTGGGTATCAAAACTGTGCTGGCCAAATTCCATGTTTTAAAACAGTTGTCCCCTCTCTGCTCTCTGAAGATCCACCAAACAGACATAACCTACATTAATTCTACTGTAGGTTTCCAATTAGATGCTCTCCTTCAAAATTAATAGCTCATATCTCTTTATCTTCCTCTATTTGTCCTCTGCCAGATGTAAAATACACACCAGTAACTCCTACAAGCAGCTTCTGCTGAAGTCATTGGCCTGCTTTCCTTGTCCCTTGAGCAGAAAACCAAAATATATTATTGTATTCATACAATTCTTCCCAAGGCCTTTTTATGGGTTGAGGATTTGATTTGTGTAAAGAAGAATTTGTCCTTTTATTAGTCACCATGGCTTGGTTTGACAAATTTGTCTAATGTGGCCATATTATATATTTTAACTTGCTGACATCTAAGGACTGAGCAGAGGTCAGATTGGAAGCTCAAGGATTAACCAGCACTTGTTTCATATTTCATCTTTCAAAACCAATAAAACATGGCACACTCTCCCTACCTGTCTATCAGTGAAAGGAGAGATACCTCATAAATAATAAGCAGCATTTTCTTTTAAATTAAACTTCCCAGAGAGGAAAATCCAAAGAGGAAAACATGGATTAAATGGTGCTAACTTAAAACAAATTCAATGAAAAGAGGAGAAATAGCTATTCCTTCACTTCTCTGTGATTATGGTAATTATGTTTTAAATTAAATTGCTTGAAAACAGGGAAGAGGAAAACACATGGAAGACAAAAAAAATACCACAGAGTGACTACAAATTTATACATAATACAACCAAACTGATGAATTAAACTAAGTAATATTTTCTTCCCAATGCCTGCTCACCCACAAAATCTTGGCACAGAGGCCAGTCACTTATTAAATAAGATTTTGAAGACCACATTCTTATTTTGATATCTGAGGCTTTCTCATTTCTCTTTCCTTTTGCACCAAAATTAGTTTTTGTTCTTAGTAGGGCAAATCTCCAAATTTGGCAGCAGCTCAGAGTTTCTTTAAACCCTACACCAAGACACCACCATGGTGTGTCTGCTCACGAAATTCTATTTCTAGATCAGCCCAGAATTACAAGAAGCTCTGGGACAGTTCACAAAGGTTTCTAATCTTACCATTGACTATTTAATCTCAGAGTGGGGGTGATTTGCTTTCCCCTGACTCATCCCCTAGTTCGAGTCACATCTCAAATGAAATTCATAGATTACACCAGAGAAAATTTTTTCTAAGTAGATCATCATTTTATATAAAGCTGAAGAGGAATTCATATTGTTTATCCAAGTGAAACACCTTCCTCCTTTTTTTTTTTTTTTAATGTATGGCTCAGTAACCGGGATAGAGCAAATCTTTTGGCTCTTAAATGCTGACATGGTTGGCAACCTTCCTGTCTCTACCTGTCTCTCTGATTCCATCCAAAATTAAGGATTTATTCTCCCCCTGATCCCACTGGTGTGAAAACAGCACCTTGTCTAGAAACTACAATTTTACAGCACATCCTGTAGACTTTTTTCTTTAAATGTCTTCTATTTTTATAGATGAGCAAATGATGAGTCCTTCATTGCATCCATCTGGCAGCTCATCAAAGTGCTTTCTTTACAGGTTTTTTGATGACATAAACGTTCCTTGCCTAAAATGCTTTGTTGCTCTATGAGGACCACGTTTCTTCCAGATTAAACTGATTTCAAGCAGTTTCCACCCTTTGTGTGAAAATGAACTGTGCAATTGCTGCAAATACCTCAGCCAGCACAGGAAGGGTAAATAATGTCACATTGACCTCTCTGACCAACTGTCTGATACGATTTATTCAGGAATATTTATCTGCAAAGTGGTTTTTTGATGTCTGTTCTCTGTTTTTTTGTTTTAAATAACCATTTCAACATTTATAATTTTTCCTAATTATGTTCAGGCTGCAATTAGCTAAATTACAAACAGTGTAGCCCTTTCAGAATAATTAATTTTACAGTTATTCTCTTCTTTGTTGGCTGGTTTTAGAATGTTTTCGTGATGTGTTCTCTGCTAATACAGTGATGCCCCACTTCACATGCAAGAAGCCATGGTGGAAATATTATGAAATTAATTTGTTTGCTCAATGATCAGTGTGAGTTCACAGAAATTAAGGTAACACAAGCTTGAGAAGGCAAAAGTTTGGGCTAGAATTGGAGACAGCCTGCAGGAGCAGAGCTCACAGTAGGGCTCTGGAGACTACAGGATAAGCTGAACTGCAGGAGAGAAGGGAAAGGGAGGAAAGGGGGTTTAACAGCAACTATGCTTAGATAATATCTTGTATTTCTACAGTGCTTTACTCCCACAATCCACTAAATGGTTTGCAAACTTTAACTGAATGGAGGCACAGAGCTTCCCGTGAATAGAGAAATAGTTACCTTTGCACATATGATAAAACCAGGGAGCGGGGAGGCCACTAATGGGATTCCAGCTCCAGGGCACCACTGTCATCCTGAGGCACACCATGATCCAGATTCCACAAATTTCAGAGCATCAACAGCTTCCGTTTTCACGTAATAACCCCCTTATCTACCCAAGCACCTTCCACCCTGCAGGGAGCAGTCAGAGCCCACAGTTCATCTCTGCTACTCCCCCAGTGGCACCGGCTGACAGCGGCACCAGTGGCAGGAATCCCGTGTCACCCTCCAGGCTCTTATCTAAGGAGGACAAAGGCAGACACAAACCCACCAAGCAGAATCCGAAAGGCAAGACCTCAGCAGAAAGTGCAGCAGGAAAATCACACCAATTTGTCAGCAGGCTGGAGCTCTCCATATTTCTAACAAGTGCTTAGATGTGCTGTTCCAGTTCTGGAGCTGCTGAGCTCCAGGAGCAGCTCGGAGCCCAGCACTGCAACATCCACATGTCCCTCTGCATTAGTTTTCATGATTTAACACTTGCATGGCATTCTACTGAATAAAGAAGGAAAAGATGAAATAAGAACCAAAATAAATCCTTTTTCATTTTCTCCTGATTCTGCTATTGCATTAAAAAAACCATAACCACTCTGCTTTCAATTGCCAATAAACAATATCATCACAAAAATGAGAGGGTTTGATCATAGTCATTGATTGGGTAAAATATCCCATGTGTTCTACTGGTAAAAAATGTCAATAACTACTCCAATAATAATGTAAACCACATTTATTGATTTCAATCAATAAATCCCTGTGATTCTACAGAGATTTAAACATGAGCACGACCCACAGTCATTGTTCCAGCATGTCCATTTGCACACTGGTCTTATGAGCTAAGTATAGTGGGAAATATTGTTTCCAGAAGTTATTTGAAATATAGCCTGGATTTTTTTTCCATACTCCATCCTCATTCTAAATTCTTATATTAACTGGCTATATATTACAATAGACATTAAAAATCTGTTCTGAGTATTTACAGTATCTTGTCATTACACCAACAGAGCATCTCACAGCTTTCAATGTATTTGTTCTTACAGGTTCTAATGGGGAAAAACTCTTATGCCCAACTTCACAGATGAAGGAAAACATGGTCCCAACAGCACCATGCGACACTACTCACTTAAGGTTCCAGAAATACCCTAAAATAGTTATTTGAGAACTTTGCTTTGATTCAGATCGGATGAGATGTTTTTAATCTGGACTTAATGCAGTCCTGAAGTGACTGCATTGCTCCAAAATCTGAACTGATTTGTTTAGAGCCAGCCTGGACTTACACCCCAAGAATTCAGATAGCTTAAGGCTAGAAAAGAATTAAATAGTAAAAAAAAAATCCCATCCATGTCCTAGACTGACTCCCTCCTTCTCTGTTTGTATAAACAGAACAGATTTAATTTAGAAAATAATAAAAACAAGATGCTTGTTCTTAAGGGCCAAATGATGTGACTAAGGGAATTCTCCCAAATAAAAGCAACCTTGTCTTTTTCCAAAGCATCACAGGGCATTCAAGTGGACTGTCATGTTCTCATTCTCACATTTGATTGCTTTCCCTCCTGTTTCCTTTCCTCTCTGATCTGAGATTGTGAACTTAAACAGAGCTTTGATGTGTATTTTAGAAAAGAGAGTAGAGATTCGGTAAGACTCAAGAAAAAAAAAAAAACAACATGAAAAAAAAACCAAAATAACAAAGTCTACCTCTTTGAGCCAGAGTTCACAGCACAGCACTGACAGCAGCAACCACATTTTTTTGGTGCCCAGATAACTGTGATGCAAAATAAACACTGAAACTCCTCACACAAAGTGGAGAAACATGGATTCTAACACCAACTTATAAAACTTGTCGATGTTTTTTATGGAAATAATTTGGTTCTCCTTTTCCATATTCTATCCCAGCAGCTTCCAAACTGATATCAGCAGCAAAACAGGAAAAAAAAAATGAATTAATGAGTTTCAACAAGTGCTACCATGAAAGAGTGAAATACTCTTTCTCTCACTAATAACAAATGCTGCAGGCAACAATAGTAATGATTAATAGAAAATACTGTTATGTAAATGTAACTAATTGTCTCTGCACTACTTATGTTCTGTATTTGTATCAATTAGTAGTAATTTTCATGCAGTAATTGCTGCTCTGGCTCATTGCACCAGACAGACAAACAAACAGACAAAACCTGTTTTGATTGAAGACATGAATTTCATCATCCAACTGCTCAATGTGACTGTCAGAATCAGTTCCCTTCTTAAATAACCTGCTAAATAAGTTTTGCTGTCACAAGATGGGAAAAATAATATAAAATTTGTTCTGTGAAACTCTTATTTCAGCCTTTAGGATGGACACCTATAGCATTTTAGTCTTCCAGAGTCATAAATTTACACCAATTTCTTAAATGTCATTGAAAAATCTACAAGATCACAAAGAGGAAAATACCCAGGCATACTGTTGGTACATAGAGATCTGTGTGAAGCCTTTCTCCACCCATTCCTGGCTAAGTTCTGTAATTTTTAGGGCTGGACTCATTCACCTTACAGAAACCACATTATGAAATTGCCTATCCTAAGGAAATTGAGGCAGGGAAGTTAAAAGGATAAGTAAAAGAGAGCAGGGAGGGGGAATGAGCCCCCTTGGCTTGGTTGGGAGCTGCTGCTGGAGCCTCAAGAGCTGCCAGAGCAGATTTTGACCAGTTGAAAAAGTCCCACAGCCAATGAAGACAAACAAACCTCCAAGCTGGGAGATTCATGAAGCAGAAAAATGCAATATTGTCATCAGATCTGCCCAGCTGAGGCTAAAGACAAAGAAAAGGGCAAAAGGGAGAGTCCCATTTCCAGGTGCACCATGTGCCTGTAGCTCTACTGCAGTCAGCAGCTGAGAAAGCATCAGCACATTAAATTTGCATTATTATATTCCTGTAGCTGAAAGACCCTAAACTGAGAGCAGTTTGGACACAAAGTTTAAAACTTTTTACTGTATTGTGGTTTCCCTCAGGGACCCGAGCCCAGAAATCACAGCTTAGTAAGTACATGGAATAACCACACCTGCTTGATTATGGATTCAATTTTGTTGTTCAGACACAGTTAAACACATCCTAAAGCTGAAACCTGGTGCATTCCCAGCATTAGGGATTTCTTTGATATATCAAAGCAGAAACTGCACATTGGATAAACAAAATAAAGACTGCAGTCTCAGGTGCTGAAGACTTTGCAGCCAGACCTGAGGCTTGTTCAGGACAGAGCCAGGACTAAAGAAACTAAAAATTTAATATCCATACCAATAGAGCACTGTAATAAATCCAGTGTCAAACTCACGTATATGACTTCAGATCTTACACAAACTGCTTTTAAATTAATAAACAAAAGGGCATAAAAGGCAAAATCCTCCATTAAAGACTTTTAGTGCTTCATTAGTTTTGTTGCTATAATCCACTTCTGATTAGCTGGGTTGTTAAACAGCCATTGCCAAGTGCTGCTCAAGTGCATGAATTTCTTTTCCAAGTGCAGCAGTGTCATTTGAATGTAGTTAGTGGCACCTCCTCAGGTGTTATGGTCATGCCTGCAGTGTAGAAATTAACTGTGATTTCCTTAGCAATCCCTTTTTTTTAACCATATTTTTCATCTGAATTCTCATTTTAGACATAACACATTAAAAAAGAATAAAACCTGGTAGAATTTTAGGTTGCTTAGCATAACTCCCTTGCCAGGTGAGGATGCTAATGCAGGCCCAGGTGGATCACATGGGAGTTAGAAAGGATGTGGAGGGGAGGAAAGACAGAATTCTGACCCAGCACTGTGTGCTGATGACCCAACAGGGGAGGTGGTAATGAAGCATTTACATACAGCACTCCAGATCCCAAAATTTAAATTCCTTTGGTCTTAATTTCTCCCTGTAGGACAGAAGCCTTCAGCAACCACAACAGAGGCTGCTAATACAAGAAGCCAACTCCACTAACCTTGGAGGGGCATTAGATTGCAATTTGCCTTCTCATTTATTCTTGATTGTCCCGACTCCCCCACAGTTCTTGCCCTCACACTCAGAGTTGCAACTTCTCTAAGTCAAACCCCTCACATTTTAGGGAAGCTCTGTTTGTCAAATAAGTCAGATTTTTCTAAAATACTGAAAATTTTCGACTTAATCCCAAAACCATCGAAACCAACAAAATCTCTTTAGGATTTAAGGGAGTCGCCTGTGTCAGGTGTTCCTGAGGCTGGAACTGGGAAGGGAAGTGTGGAATATTTTCTGACCTTGCAAAATGAAGCACCCAAAACTGCCCAGGGGAGGTTTGGTGGACAAAGCTCATCACTGCACTGCAGTTTGGTGGGTTGCCAGGTCAAAGCTTCGCTGGTGAGAGATCACAGGGGTTATGGTGTTAAAGGGAGCTTGGCAGGGAACACCTCTATTGGAAACACACTTTCTTCCAAGCCCATAACTAAACTGTGCATTAATCCTTAGGACATGGATTAAAGCTGATCTGTTCTGCTCTCTCAGGAAGAGCTGGCTCTGCAGAGTCAGCAGCAGCTGAACTGAACTCCAGCATTAAGCAAAGGGTCTGGCTTTGTTCAGTCACTTCACTCTACCATGGAAGAGATTTGAAAGCTTTGGAAGAGAGACCATCCTTTCATTTTCTGTGTGTCCAGCTATGGAAATTCAAAGGGACTGTTCCAACTTGCTGCCTCAGGTGCTGCTGGAATATAAATAATTGGGGGCATTCAGTTTATTTTTAAAAAAAAACTGTCAGTGTGCTTCAAAGGTAGGTACCAAACTGGGCAATACTGACAAACAGGCCATTCCCAAGAGTCAAGTGTTTCAATATCAGAGGTTATAAGTGGAACTTCTTTTCTTGACAAGAAAAAAAGAAAAATTAGACCAATTCCATATATATGATTCCAGTCAATGAAGAAATGCTCCCCCATCTCAAATGAACTGGATCAGCTCCACAGTAACCCTGAAGGGCAATTTGGGGCAGTAATCCCATAATCTACCTGCTACACAAACTGTTCCTTCAATTTTTTCACTTAGTCTTGGTACCACATTAACAACTCAACACCTAAATTCTTCAGGAAACTCTGTCAAGAATCTTTCTGTACGAAAAGTAACACAGAGTTCCCAAAATAAGGTTTTCTCTGGCAAACTAGAAGCTTTGATCTATTTTTAACCCACAGGAAGATCCTCCTCATCCTCCTCCATTTTCCAGTTCAGACCCAGGGCTTTATGTGAGAATCTTACAAAAAAAAAAAATTGCAGAAAATTCCATAGGAAAAATAAAAAAAATAATCTTCTCTAAAAGCCAGGCCACCATTTCCTCAGCTGTAGATCTGTAGAGCTGTGATCACAAACATCCACCCATGTAATGACCAAGTGTCTGCTCAATGAGTCTCTGGGGTATGAAATCCCTGTGAGTACACCCTGATTATAATGATGTATAAAACCAGACATGACTGAAATGTATTTTAGATGGGCTGTAACTTGTATTTTAAAATCAAAGCACAAGCATTTTTTGTACTCAAGTGATTTTAAATAATGAAAAGCAACTACTACAGTGGGTGGGTGGGGGAAAAGAATAAATCCGCCTTCCCAGATTTTGTTTATTTGCATCAAGACTGACACTCTGAATAGACTAATAACAAGTAAGGAATCTATATTATAGACTGTAAAGAAGCTAATGAAAGTCCACAATGCCCTTTAATAATTTAATTTACATTCATATAATCTTCCTTTAAATAGATTTTAATGGCAGGACTCCTGATCTGTTCATCTGGCTGCAGTGTTTTCCACTTCTCCATTTCAAGATCTGTCTCTGTAAAGGCTTTAAAATGATTTCCCAAAGCAAAGGAAATGAGGATGATTTATCAGAAATCACATCCACACATACAGGACCACAGGCACTGCAGAATTTTGTGAGGAGCTTTCTGCCCTGTCCCTTAATCAGAAGAAGCTGTTTTATGACGATTCTTTAAGAGCTGATTTTACAAAGATGCAATCAGCAGTGTTAATTTATTCACTTACAAAAGACAAGTGATGGGATCAGCAAGGCTTTGGGTGAAACAATTACCTGGGGAGTAGCAGCCTGGAATCTATTACCCATCAAATCTCACAACTGGAGTTGCAGGCATGTAACGTGAGCTTTGACATAAAAGGAAAGATTTGAGCTAAAAAAATTATACATTATCTCAACTGTTTTTTAGTTTGTTCAGTGAAGGCTTCCTTTGGGACCCAGCATAATTTAACTGATGAGCAAAAGTAGTATAAACCATTTCATGAATGATTGAGAGGTGTACTATAAACAGTGCAGGCTTTTATTCTTCTGATATTAATTCTTCAATTGACTTTATGTTTTAATCACTTGACTGGTGAGAAAAAAGGTAGACACAAGCTTCCTATATACAGCAGCCTGAGGAAAGCACAGCAAGTGGTTGATTCAGGTTTTAATCCCAAATTTAGAATAAAGGAATGAACTGGATTGAAAAACAAACCAAACCAAACAACCATGGGGAGTGTTTACATTTTCTTTTACAGTGTCTTGGTCAATGTAATTATTATTTTTTCCTCAGATCTGTCCATCCTAGAGCAAAGATCAGGAACATAGAGTTTTGTCTCAAAAGGAAGGACTGGGTAAAACAACCATGTGGTTTCATGTCACATAAGAGATCATCTGGAACAGTCTGTACCATTCACCACACACAGTGACACACCTGACCACAGAGCACAACCTGCACATCTCCAGCTTGATTCAACACAGCCTTGAAAGAAAGGAAAAAAGTAAGTTCTTTGGTTTCCTACTGAGCATTTCTCTGGAATTTCCATATATATGTTCAAGGTCATGTCAATTAGACACTTCATACTATAAGCAGCCAGTTTTTCTGTCTTGGCAAAGAACATTATTTATGGAAGAGTTTGATTTCATAACATTCAAATTGCATGGGACATGCTTTCAGAATCATTTGTGCATAATCTAAAGCTTTGGGAATAAAAATATTGCTGTACTGTATTTTACTTAATACTGAAAATCCCATGATCCCATTTTCTCTGCCACCATAGCAGGATAAAAGAATTCTTATTGTGAAACATTCTTTCCAGAGGAGACCATTAAAGTGCAAGTCTCTGTATTTCATCAAATAGTTCTGTGTCCCCAGAGTGGATCACAACTTCTTTGTGTCACTTTGAGTTTTAGGAAACAGAATTTGCAGGGAAAATGTTCTTAAAGGTTCTTTTTAGCATTCCCTGACTAATGGCAGCATTAAGGCTGAGGGAAGATCAATGCTATTGGAGCACAATTTACTAATTGGGGAAGAGTAACAAGAATGAACAAAGGGAGATAGAGCACTATCACAGGAGATTTAGAGTAGATTTAGACCTTTGCTAAAATACTGGACAGTTTTGAGCGAGTGTGGAAAATTAGTCAGAGGAACCAAAGCAAACCTTTAGCTGAAAAAAAACCCTGCAGCCCTTTACAGTGTTGTATGTGATGTCATTTTGTGAACAGATACACTCAGATTCAAAATCAGGCACTTCAGTAAAATTAGGTGGTAACTGATTCTCCACATTACATTAAGAGGGACTACAAATTCCTGTAAATTTAGTTCAAATTTATGGAGCTGGGGAACAGGGTGAGAAGAGGATCAACATGCAAAATCTTTCAGCTTAAACATCTCTGTGGTTGGTGGACAGGGAATGTTACACACATTGTTACCTCCCATCAGTTTTACCACGCCCACTGAGCACAAATTTCATGTCCATCCTGCATTCAAAGTATTGCTCTTAAACTGATTAATTTTATTTTGCAGTAGGGGCACATCTGTTAGAGCTGTATCAGGGCATCCAAGAGCACGAGTGTGTTGCTCTGAAAACACAGTTTCAGCTGCAGAGTCTGCTGAAAATTCATTAAATCCTTGGCAATTCTGGAGAAGGGATAAAAATCACGTGAGGATTTACTGTTTCCCTTGGAAGGCATAAAAACAAAATTCCACTGAACTGATATGATTAACATGAAGATCTAAAGTGAGAAAGGCAACTTTGCTTCAAGAAAGTTGATGTAGACACTGATGTAGAAATCTCAGTGGTCTGCACTGCAGGGACCCAGCAAACTCCAGCAAACACCTCTAACCAGATTTGCAGTGATGGGTCATCATTTATTCCAGTCTGTGCCACCCACTCCAGGTGTACAGAGGTTAATTCACTTAGAGAGAGGCATAAAGGAAAGGGAAGATGCTCTACAGTCACTGGAGAGAGGGAAAGAATTTTTAGAGGGAGATTTGTCCATGTTCTTCTAGAATGGAAGTAGCTGCCTTCTGGAGTTGTCTCTCCTATTACCTCTCACCTTTTGGCAATGCAACTTGTTTCAAAAGAGCATGCAAATTTCACATCTCAGTTTTGTGCCTGATGAGTTTGAAACGTGCTGCAAAAGCACTGCAATGACAATTATGTCTGTAATTCCACTGTACCCTGCCCTAAATCACAGTAATAAACACGGCTCTTTCTTTTCTCACTAAGTAGTGTTAACATGGTTGAATTTAGGCAGATTAAAGGATATAATAAGTTGGGCCACACTACTGAATCATGAAATTCTATAGAAAAATATGCTCATAAACAGACTCTAAACCAGAGGGAAGTTCAGTCACCTCCCACAGAGAAGACTTTTTTCCTGAGGACATTAGTAGTAGGCAGCACAAACACACTGTATTCAAAGCATCCATGCTCAGACTGTATAAACAGCAGAAATCAAAATACTTCAATTGTAAATGATTTTTCCTTATAGGGTGGTAAAGATGAGGTGAATAGTCAGTAATCTAGGAGTTTGAATCCAATAATACAGAAACTTTCATACAATATGCTTTATTGCAAATCAAATGTTATTGCTTTTAGCAGAGTACCTATAGTGTGTCTTTTTTTTTTTTCCATCCCAAACTACATAACATCTAAAATTTAACCTCTTTCAGAATATAACCAGCATGAAAGAATACCAACAAATTTTTGGTTTGGTTCTGAGCACATACCACAACCTGAATGAAAGGAGTCCTAGGGAATACTAAGTGATAATCAACTTTTAAAATTAGATTTTAAATCCTCCAGTTCTGTAATCCAGTATCTCTAGGATAATTCACAAGGCTTAAAAATGATTCTATCAGACCCCATTTAAATGTTACAAGAGCTTATTGGGTTCATTTCCACTACACACTGTGGCTCTGCCCACCAAAGGGTCACCAGAGCAAAAGGTGCCAACAAAGGATATGTCCTGGCACTTGGGAAACACCACTTGACTTCTCCAACAGACCTAAACCCAAAATGCTGCACCAGCAGCATCATCCTGTCAGCATATGTGCGTTCCTAATGCTTGCTAAAACATATTTACTGCAAATTCAAAGTTTATTCCTGGGGACTGTAAGTCAGCCTTGTCATTTCATGTGGCCAAAGGCTCCCTTTCTAATGGCCAAAATCTCATATCCTAATGCAGCCAGATAACCAGGATCCTGACTTCTATGGAAAAAGAAAAAAATAGCTCAAAAGTGGTGTTTGCTGGAGGTTGGGAGGGGAAGTTTACGTTTTTCTGCTTTTTGTTTATTCCTGAACTAAAATCCCGTTTGAAATGTAACAGTTCATAAACAGTTATTTGATTCCCCATGAACCAAAGGTTTATGTCCTCTTGTGGTAGAATTACTTCTCCTAGTGCTCTGTTCTTTCCTGTAGTATCTTTACAAATTAAATACACAGAAGTTATCCCATTTTTTAAAAAAAATTGTTCTAAAGAGAATAATCTTAATTGCACCATAAACTCCACCAGCTGGTCTGTAACCCCTTGAAGTGACTAGTTACATCTTTGCCATCTCATAATGCTTCCATTTCACAATTGAATCTTTAACTCAGTGAGTAATTGCTGAAAAGGCATTTTAGGCATTTATTGTCTCACGGCCCATGACAAAATCCCTCTCAGAGGGGTGGCTGGGTGCTGCTCCACAGTCTCTTGGGCAGGTTGGGTTTAGAATTGCTGGGAGGAGAGGGCCCTCCTGCAATGTCCAGAATCACAAATCACAGGGGTCCTGTGCACTTTTGGAAGACACTGTTCCAGTGTTTCAGTGCTTATTAACCACCCACAGGGGGTGGGGCACTGAACAGGCTCCCCAGGGCAGTGGTGATGGCTCCAAGGTCACAGAGCTCAAGGAGTGTTTGGACAACATCCTGTGACTGTACAGGGCCAGGAGTTGGACCAGAGGATCCTCATGGGTCACTTCCAACTCAGGATATTCTGTGATTTTAAAATCTTAATGCTCCAGCTTTGTAAGAAACCCCATTTATCTGAGATATCTATGGCCTGAGCTGTTCTTGCTGCTGCCTGGATGAGCTTTTACTGCAGAGAGATTTCACTAAGCCAGTTGCAGGCTGTAATGCATTCCCAAACCAGACTGTACATCACACAGAACAACAGTTACAGACATAATTTGGAATGAATAGTTACCCAGTCCCACAGCCTGGCAAGAGTCACCACAAAATGCTCACTGAGCAATCCAACAGTGGTAATAATCTGACCTGTCCTGATGGCATTCCCCAGACCCCTCGGCTTTCTGGGACCATGGAGCAGGACCACCTCATGCTCTCAACCTCTGCAGGGGGCCCTGAGCTCCAGCACTGGGTCACACTGGTGACCACAGGCACTGATGTTACAGAACTAACATGGACAGAGGTGAAACTCTCCACCTGGAGAACATCTCATGCTGAACAGAAGGGAATCAGCAGCCCAGCACCCATGGCCCATTAGCCTTAGCAATATTTGCCCAGGGAGTGCCCATGGCTCATTCTTTGCAGTTTCCTCCCACCTCTCCCAGTGTAATAAGGGATACCAATCCAGAATTCCTACTTAACTGGATGAAGTCAAAGCTCCTCAAGCTGAAAGATAGAAACCTGTAAACCTCTGTCTCCAGTTTTTTAGTGACCCTTTGGAAAACGCAGCCACTTTCTGACAGGACAGTTTAACGTGACAGGTACAAACTTCACCTCAGTGCCTGAGGCTAATATTGCATCAGCCATTCAGTGCTCTTTGTCCAGGAGAACAGGATCATTTCCATCCAGCAATAAAGTTTTATCTGCATTGTGCAGGACTCTAAACACTGTCTCTCCATAACTGACCACTTACCTTGAAATTACTTCTTTTAACAACTTCTGAGTGCCTGTCAAGGGACTTGCAAACCACAATAGCTTTTGTCTGTGCGAGTTGGGCAAATACAAAATTCACCACTGCACATTTGAGTCTGTTACTTCTACCCAGCTGCATTGCTTCTCCTAAACATTAATTACACCTCACTGGAACCTCCTGCCTCTCTTCCAGCCCAATAATTTTAACACCTTTCTATTTCTTAGAGTTCTTTTCATGCATTTTCACTACATCCTTTTGTCACACTCTCTATTGTCGATCAGTTTTTCTCCTTTCATTCTTTTGCCTTCAGGAATCTCCTTGCCCTCTCTCTGGCATCCCTATGGCCCAGTCCCACATTCCCTCTCCTCGTGCTGTTGGTTGCCCCTTCACATTTCATTCTAGTAAAGTACCATGGGAAGTTGGTTCACTCAGCTCCCACTGATAGCCAGAAAAACCTCAGAGCCAAGTTAACACCTCATCCACTGGTGATATGTTAAGGAGTGTAAATTCTGTGCCTGGCAGGGAGCACCATCCTTCCTCTTCATGCCATGCTCAGCCTTTAGAAGAGGAATAAAGCCCCTTTAGATGAAGTTCAGTAGTGTGGCCTGTAGCCATTTATACAAACATCCAATATTAACACAGACTGAAATAGCTGGTACTGTCTATTAATATAATACAGACATATGGGAGCTGATGTTTTCTTCTTGTTTGTCTTTATTAGCTGTAGGATTAACCCTCAGCATCACAATCTGCCACCATAAACCCTCCAAAGAGTTCAGGTGGGTGAAATGTAACTTGTATGACCTTGGTGAGTAAAACACCAGTGGGTTTCTCCAGTTGCCATTGCTTTGACTGAGCCCAGAGCCTGATTTTTTTTTTTTTCCAGCAGCATTTCTTTTTACTCTTTGCTTGGGATAAATGCAAATGAACACAAGAACATGGAGAGCTGTCCTAATTAAACCAAAGGAAAAACTTCAGACAAGGTCACCCTGAATAGATGAGCTGAAAAAGAGATCAATCTGTGCACTAATTTCATGATGCATCTGAAGCAGGTTTGTTTGCTGGCCTGATTGCATTTCATGGAGTTGCCCAAATGCTGCTGTTTTCAGACTAAAGCAATGCTATTCAGCTTGCTCTGTTCCTTATATCTTTGCAGATGTTACCAGATCCCTGATTTTGTTTGGATTTAATTCTGATTTTTATGACTTAAGAATGCTGTCAAATCCTGATCCTTGATAATCTGAATGCAACAGAAGCATCCCACAAATAATTCCCAGAGAGCCTTTATCTATAACTCAAAATCAATGCCATAACAGGAGAGTTCCAGCTCTGAGATAACCTGATTTCAATAAAAATTCAGGAAGTGTTTTAGTGACTCCAAGTTGAATCCTCAAATGGCTCTAGCCCTGATTTCTCTTTTCTAGTCAGCCAAGCTCCTCTGCAAAACCACAGGAAGGAGCTCCAGGGAATGCTTTCTAAGAACCACAAGTATTTCAAGTCACTTGACCTCCAACATTCCAGCTGCATTTGGGATCAGTGAGAGCATTCCCAGGCCATGTGCTGCTCCCTTAGGCACGTACTTGTGCCAAGTCAAATATTTATTTCCTTAATAGCCAACACTCTCAGTGGCAATAATGAAGCTGCCAAGATTACATTCTGCTGGTAAATTGTGTATTGACTTAATTAAGAAGATATATTTTGAGTTCTGCTTCAAGTTGCACTTCAAGTAAAAAGCAGAATAAAATAACCCCCCTTGCCAAGGGAGCAGCAGTTTCATGAGGAAGGGGCTATTCTGCTGAGCTGGGGGGGGACAGAGTTTTACTCTCTGGTCTCACTGAGAACACACACAGATGGTTGGGTGCCACTCAGTGCAGGACAGCAGAATGACAAAATATCTGCTATTAAATGTTCAGAAATCATATTAACAGAAAACATAAATCACAGAAAAATAAGGCTAAAGGAACAAGCAGCAAGACAAATATGTACACAGAGAATCTCTGCTTTTTCCTGTTGTGACTGGTCATAATTTCCTCAGTAAAGTTCCTTTCAAAGTGATTTATTGTGGAGCAACCATTGCAAGTGTTACTGATGCTTCTTCCTGAAGAGTAGGGGGCAAATATTCAGATATTTTTTCTTTTGGATTCATCATATTCTGCCTTGCTGACCCTCCACCTGAACAAATATTGAATTGGAAATGTTTTTAAGGTAAAGTTCTTTATACTTTAGACAATAAAAAGAATATTATCTTTCAAACTGTATTGGTGAAGTGTATACTCTGAAAACAGTCAAATTCAATTTGATGTATAGGGAAGTTTTTAATTAACTGTAAAAAGACTCTCCCCTCAATTATTATTGAAAAAATTATTATGGTCCAATAAAAACCTAGCAAATATGAAGAGACCCTAGTTAAAAGTCTACCAATATCTCTCAAAACACATTAAAACATGTTAGTGAAGAATCAATAACTGCTGTTTCTCTTGTTTTCAATTTATGGATGTTTAAAGCTTCTTTCACAATGATGATGCCCTAAAGCAGCAACTTGTAACAAAGCACACACATTTCCCTGGCAGGCTTGGGACTACCTCTCTTGGTACCTAAAAGTATTAGAAAACTGTTTATTTCTCATTTCCAAGAATTCTTTGGATATTCAGTAATTGTCATTTTATGATTTTACCCCTCAAACACCAGGAAAATCTGGTGGAGAGGGGCAGGGCTGCTGGTGGAGGTGTTGGTAATTGTTCTTTCTTACACCTTTAGTGGCCAGTGGCTGGAAAATCCAATGACTCAAAGTGGATGCAAATCATCCTCCTCAGCCCTGGGTGGATGAGCAGGAAGGCACAGATTTGCTTCATCAGCCCTGGAAGTGTTCCAGGCCAGGTTGGACAGGGCTTGGAGCAACCTGGGCTAGTGGAAGGTGTCCCTGCCCAGGGCAGGGGGTGGAACAAGATGGGCTTTAAGGTCCCTCCCAACCCAAACTTGTGATCATGTGAAGGTGGGTGTTCCTTCATTCAACCAAGTGCCTTCACTTGGTGCAAGTCCCCTGGCACTTGAGGAGACTAAGAAATAGAGCTGATGTTCGTGTGACAATGTGTCCGTTTGGGTTGCACTATGGAGAAAAACTGGCCAGAGCTCAGCGAGCACAGACTGGTGTCCCATAACCAAGTGACATCCTTGCTTATATAAAGAATAGGAACAGGAGGAAAATGTAAACACTATGGTGAGAGGGGGGAGGAAAAAAAACCACATTATAGCTTTTATTCTAAACCTACTGAGTCCTGATCAAGGGACCATAAGCACTTACCAGCATTTGCTCTCCCATTTAGCATGGGAGACATCTGCTCTAAGTATGTGGCAGTGGCAGGCAAAGCATCCCTGTCTGACAACCTCAGCTCTCCCCATCCATCATCTCATTCATCTGTCACACTGAGTTATTCATCAGCACTGTGCCCAGCTCACACACTGGAGCTCCACTTACGCCAAGGGTTTATCCTTTACCGAGTTTCAGCCCAAAAAAACACTAGTGGAGATGAAGAAAATAACATTTCCATACAGAAACAATGAGCTGTACCTGTAACAGCCATGGAAGAGAATTCACTTTGACAAGCTACTGCCTGAACTTCTTGGGCATCCTGTAATAAAGCCTGTAGAGCACTGTCTGGCTATTAACATGCTGCTGAAGGATAGTTTGTTGTTATTTTATTTCAAAGTCTTATTTCAGGACCAATTTGTCTTATCATGCTGATGATAACAAAGAATATCAGGACATGCCCATTATAGCTCTTCAAAATTCACTCATGAGCAGCTTCAGAAACGTGCTCAGTGTTTCACAGCAGCATTTCTTTTAATTTCAGGTTTGCTGCTTCTTTCCCCTCCCTGCACACATTCCTACATCGGGGTGATGTTAGTTATGAACCCCAAACTGCACTGTCATTCAGGAAATCATCGTGCCAAGTCACCTCATGCAGCAAAGACTGACATTAAATAGCACAGTTAAATAATAAATGTGTATAGCTTTTGAATTATTTACCCTCATTTCTACAGGTGCCACCCTGCACTTGCTTAAATCCCCTCTATTTATGCCAGCACTAAAAAGGGGAAAATCTGCTGCCTCTTATTCCCCCAAAATACAGGTAATTTCCTCAAGGCAAAAGACTCCCAAGCAACTGTGAGAGACTCATCTGAGCTTGCACCGACCATGGAAAAATGGGCTCAGGAGCCCAGAACAAGAGAGCTGACTGACTTTTTGAGCCCTTGCATTGCAACAAGGATTTTCTCTTGCTACATCTTTAGGAAACAGATGCTCTTTGCACATCCAAGGAGAGACCCTGCCTGTACAGCTCTGCACACCAAGGAACCACAGACGAGCTTTCATTTTGCTTCCTGATGCCTCAGTCTGACATACCTGAAAGGCAGAGCTGCACTACATTCCTGTTCTTTGGTTCACACTCAGTTTGATTTCCACCAGAATGCCAATAAAGTGCTATTTCTCAAGCTTTTCATTAGAAGAGCCAACATCCAAAGTTTATACTTCCCACCCATGTAAAACACACTGGGGGGCCATTTATCTGAAAGACAACCTCTAGAAAGAGAGAAGTGCTTCTTAGTTCATGTTTTCCAGGAGGGCAATATCATTCCAGAGGCAGGATTGCTTTGGAGGCTAATTATGCATTCTTGCTGCAGCTTTAATAACAGCAGCAGGGACAAGCACAGCTTGGATGAAAGGTCTGCCAGGGGCTTATGATAAAACATTATGTGCACTGGGTTACAGCATGGCCTGGGATGGGAAACATCCAGTCAGAGGTGGGAGAAAAATCATTTGGCAGATATTAAAAAACTAACCTATTTATCTGAATATCTTTCAGTAGGATGCCAAAAACAGTGCTTTACTTGAGAAACAGATCCTCTAATTCTGCATGAACCTGTGCACCTAAACAATCTAGTTCTTGCTATATAATTAAATTGGATGTTCAGCTGGAATCAAAATTTGCAGAAAACACTCATTTGAGCACCTCAAAAAAAAAAAGTCTAGGAGAAAGGACTCATTTTGTAATTAAGGCACAGGGTGTGGACATCTGAGCAAGGCTGAGCTGAAAGTCTGAATACAAAGAGGATGAAAATATCTTCTAACTCCATGGGAAGCCATAAATCCTTAAGTGGAGAAGGGATGGAACTGTACCTGGACCCGAATAGTTCTGCCATAAGAGATAGAAATCCTCTTCTCTGTGTTTCCCTCCACCACAAAAAGGCCATTTCTGGAGATAAAGTTCTGTCTTGGCTCCACAGGAGATTAATTAGGTTAAACTTATAACTATGCAGCTACTTTAATTATTTATTTCAAACACAGACATTCAGAAATATAATAAACTGAGACTTCTGAATATTTCAGCTGTTAAAGAATAACTTCTGCCTGGAAGCTGAAAGCTTCTTCACACATTTCAGGAGTGAGAACCAGCAATTTGATGTTTCAGCAAGTCGACTGCAAAAGCTTTTGATTTTGTTATATGCTCCCCACTCCCAAAGAAATCCCTGAGCTTAAAATGTCTTCTAGAGGTTCAAAAAGAAACTCACCTGTTTCCTCTCAAAAGCAAAACATCCACTTTATTCCACTATGCAGAGAGAAGAAAAGTTCAGAAAGCTCCTGTGGGTCAAATGTCAGCTCTCTTTGGCTTTTCTCCTCCTGCTTTAAGTTCTCCGAGCAGGGATCAATATTTGCTGCAAAACCCAGTCCAGACTAGGTGAGTTACTGATGGAGTTTCATTAATTGAATCCCTCTGTGTCCCTTCCTGCTTATTTGTTGAGATCAAATCTTAGGGGTTGGCTGAGCCGGGAGTTTCGGGTGTGCTGGTTTCCAAGACCACAGAACCTTGTGCAGAAATAGGAATGACACTCTTAATTAGCACAGCAACTAATCCCCTTAGCTTAGAAGATGCCTCCTGACCATCTATTTGCAGCTGATATTTGATGACCCAGCTTGAACAGTGTCAGGGACCAGCAGCAAACCCCTCGAGGTTGAGAGGGAAAAGCCTTGGACAGTGCACTGGACCAGTGTCCCTGAGTGTCAAGAGATGGTCATTGCTGCCTTGGAGATTTATTGCTCGGGTCAAAGCAAATTACCTTCTCTTTTCTCAAGCTTTTTCCTGGCTATGTTTTTAATGTCTGCCCTTCTCTCACATTCCACTGCCCTCTCTGCTATTTTGCAGAGTGATGATAGGCTCACACAGGGGACTGGGGAGTCCCCCTGGTCAGTGGAAAGCCTGAAATTGTGGCAAAACATCTCCTAGAAATCAGGCTAAAGGGATCTTCCATTCTATGAAATTATTCTGCATTCTCCACGGGCACACAAACTCAGACCTAAAAATAAAAACAAAAGCCATCTATTCTGCTTGTGCTGGTTCTGTGGCACAGATGTGATTATTTTCAGGTGATAAAAAGCCTTTCTCTGACACAGCAGCTTTTATTTTTATTATTTATATAAGCACAGCACTGCATTGCCCAGAGAAAACAACAAGGAAAATGCAAGACAAGAAGATTTTTATAAGGCATTTAAACCAAAATCTAACTAAAACTTACACTTCCAAGGCACAACTTCAAGTACTTCACAGGAAAATATTGCACACAACTAACACATTAAATACCAGTTATCTCTTTGCAAAAGCCTGGTGCTGCTGCACTGAAAATCCAGGCTGAAGGGAACAGGCTTTCTTGTTGTCAGGTTCAAAACCAGCCCTGCCACCATCCCTCTTCATTTTTATAAATATGCAGGGAGATAGTCATGGAATGATGGATTCTGGGGATTATTATCATAGGAAAAGAGAGCGAGCCTTTCAAAACAAGGATTTTTATTTTTTTTTAAACCCGTGGGAACAGAATGCATAAAACACATATTTGGGTGCAGTTTTCTTCTTATTCCTTTTGTGAATTTCCTACAGTTATTCAAATTAGGAAATCCTATTACTTGTCACAAGGTAGGTTCATTCCCCATCAACATCTGGGAACGCTCATACATCAGATAGTCCACCCTATAAACCTCCAACTTGCAGCACCACTGCTGCCAGCTTCCAGCTTCCCTTTTAGGGATGAAACTGTACAAAATCTTGATTTAATTTGGTGGGAGGGACAAAGAAAAAAATGGTGATATATCAAAACTAAGTGGCAGTTTGAGAAACAGGTTAAAGGATGGCAGGGAAGAGCTTGAAGGCCTCCAATGTGCACTTTGAAACACAAACAGTCACGTCACCACTCCAACTCTCAGAAATCATGGGGACTGGAAAAGGGGACCTGTATTTCTGATTTTGCCAGTGATGCATTTTAAATATTCCATCAGGAATCTTTCACCTTGTAAGACAGCCCTAAAGTCAGGTAGGCAATGCACAATGTAAAGAAACCTCATGAGAATATCAAATCCTGGAACTTCCACCGTGAGATCAGCACGATTTAAACACATTTCAAAGAGTTCTTCTCTCAGCTTATGAGGAATGTCAAAATCCAGTTATTTTTCTTTTTACAAAAGAAAGGTCTTTTTTTTTTCTCTCCCAGGTTTACAGCTTGCTTCCATTATCACTTTATGGAGATACTGAAAACACAGAAGAACTCTAAAGAACAACCTTTACAAGGTATTTTCTCCAAAGAGCCACTTTACATAAAAAAGTGAAATTTCTCTGTATTCGTTCAAGTTGAGCAGTAACAGAAAACCAAGCACAGAGGATGATAGACAATAAACTCAAATTACACAGGCAAGACAGAAGCTCTATTAACTCACAATTCTCTCTGTAGGCTTATAACACAGAAGCACCTTTTATAAATACAATATTCACACTGAAAGGAGAAGGGATTTCAACTTCATTACAAAGGCAAAGTGTTCATGTCACCCACCTGTCTGTTTCTGAGGGTTCTCCCTTCTCTAATCAGCATATTTAGATATATTTCTAGATATGTTTCAGCTTCTCAGAAGTTGTGGTGCACCACAGTTATAAATCACTGATGACTCACATTGACTCTTTACTTTCTGGGGGGATTTTGGCAGAGGTTTATGCCTTACTACAGTAAAATTTAAGATAAAAGCATAAGAAGATTTATTTAAAAGGTGAATGAAGCAGATCTAAGCCTAGAAACTTCAACAGTGCCTTGCTGATGTTGAGGAATAAACATGTAATGTATAATATTCTGCATTTATTTTACAAGCAGGTTTACTAAATGCAAAATGCTAATTTTCAAGCACTTGTATGTTGACAATCATAGTAGTACAAAAAAAAAAAAAAAGAAGCACGGTAGGAATTCTGTTATTCTAATATATGGTAAAATATGATGGAGTTATTTGAATTGCACAGGAGGCTGGGGAGCAATAAAGTGGGCTTGCAACCAAGACTGTGTAATGAAATCCATGGAGGTTGGGGAGAAGCTCAGAAAACTACATTAACATAAAAAGAATAATTAAGAAGGCAAGGCCCTAATTCCAGCAATAACTTTCAGATTTTAGAATATATGTTATTTTGCATAATAAGACTCAGTTTTTTAAAAAAAATTCAATTGAAAGTAGAAATTCTTTGATAAGAAGTTTACTTCTTTTTAGCCACTTAGGAAAACAGTTGCACAGCATCAGGAAAACACACTTTAGGTCACTGTAACATTTCTGTGTTATTACATAAAACCAAGCAACAAATTGATTTCTAATCATCAGAGTAGAAAGGTTCTGGAGTAACTTCCTGGCAGAATTAGTGGGGACAGAAAACCCAACTGAGTTTTAAAACTGATCACAGCATTTTCATGAACAGAAATCCTTTGTACAACAGGGAAATTAGTGATTGTGCAGAAGGTTGCTTTAGGAGCAGTGGGCCCTGGTTATTTTTCTCCCTCTCCGAGTCCAGTTTTCTGAAAACTTATTGTGCCTTTCTTATTAATTGATCTGAGCAGATAACACAATGGAACACCGAAAAAAAGAACAAAGGCAAATTTTGGTACACACACCCAAACCATCTGCAATTCTGAAACAGCAGCTCCACTGCCAGAAATACCAAACTGAAACTCTAACAAACAACACAACTTGAGCAGCTCAAACAACAACATTCCCACCAGGAACTGGAAAGTCTTGGAGCTCAACATGCACAGCTGGGATTTTGTTTTGGGGCATTATCAAGAAAAAAGCAAAGTTTATAGAGTTAGACAAGAAGAACCACAGGGCTTGCTGCATATTTTTGTTCTAGACAGCTCAGATATGCAATCATTTCTCCAACTAAGCATTTCCTAGGCTCATTCTGTTGCAATCACATTACCCACTCTGCAAAGCAAACATATTTAAAAAAAAAAAAGGAGGAGAACATCATGAGTGTTCTTTCCCTCCCTCAAACTCACAGTTTTGTCCCAGCCAGCAGAGCTCTGCACTTCTCCAAGACATGTGGTTGTGGAGACAGCAAAGGAGATGCCACAGCCCCCATGAGGAATATCAAGACACCATCCAAGTGCCCCTGATGCAGCACAGACCCCCCTCACATCCCAGTAATCACCAGCTAGCCCTGACTATTATGGTACTCAATCCATTCAGAATACTTCCAGGTGACTTCATTAAGCAGATGTCATTAACTAGCACTTTAATTACCAGGCTGATTAAGACAAGAGCATGCCCAGCTTTCAAGTCCAAGAGCTGTAGATAAAAGCAAAGGCTCACTTAGCCCTGACAATTCTTACAGCCCTTTTGGTCCTCAGCTCTTTAATCACCAGCTCAGGTTGGGGAGTTTAAGAACAAATTGGCAATCCTAAAACTTCAATAAAGCTTAAGAAAAAATAGGTGTTTCTTCTTTAAAATGTATAGATATGCCTTCAGCCATCCTTCAGCAATGGCTTAGAATTCAATTCTGAGCCAGAAACTGTAACAATACATCTTATTATTAAATGTGAAACACTGAGATTCTGCTGCCAAATAAATCTCCAGTAATACAGAGTCCTCCAGGACTGTCTCCTCTTCCACCTCTTAAGTTTTTTTCATCACATGCTGCCTGAGGCCCAATTCCTCAGTAACTTTGCCCACCTCTCTCCTCCACCTCCTCCCTTCCAATCCCGTTGTTCAGTTATTTGCTAAATCATTTTTGTCAAGATAATTGGACTTCCCAGAGTCTGATGCACTGATTTGAGGTGAAAGGGACATATTTACTTTCTCACACAGAGCCAGTGAGCCAATTTTCCTCCTGGCAGCCTCCCTCTAATAAAAATATTTTTCTCTCTTTTTACTTAGAAGTTCATAAATACTTCTTTGGCAGAGAAAGTCTTTGACCTTTGGGCCTTGCTGTCGCATCTTTGTGAATGACAAAATGAACTCACCAAAGCAAGAGCCTTTGGAAAGATGAAATTTCTTTCTTTTCGTGCCACAGTCTCCCAGAAAATTGAATTTTTCTCTGCCAAAATATTATAGCTTTCAGTGATTCCCAAAGATGTCTCTCAAGTTATCCTTTGCTGAAATTATTATTGGTTCCTACTTTTTATTTGGGGAAAACAATCCTTTGTTCTTTTTCTATTTAAAGATCAGTAGCTTGATGATGGGTAACCCAAAAATGATACTTGCTGGAACAGTAGCACAAGTAACTGAGGATTGTTACTGACATAAAAGCTCAAAAAATAACTTGTGTAAACAAACTAAACCAATTTGCACAATTAGCAAAGAGAAGAGAGACCTTAATGAGTGTTTCACGGGGGTTTCCCCAAAAAAATCCAAAGTCAAGAACAAAAAGCATACTTAGTGACAGGGAGGTATCATTAATATGAAGCTGAAGAAAGAGTTGAGGATCAGGCCTAAATTTAAGTTATTTAAGGTATATCTGCTGTACATTTCTCATGCTGCCAACACCAAAAAAGGGGAGTGTGGGGGAACAGCACTAGGAAATAATTCTAAGAAGGTTATGCACCAAAAAACTGTAGAAGCTCCAAATTAACTGTTATTAATCCATTAACCTCACAAAGAGTCAGTTTTTATTTAGACTACACAGAGGTCGAGGGTGTAACAACCATTTTATTAGGCTGGATTTGCAGTCCTTTTGTAGGTCTGTGTCACAGCCTCCCCACTCAGGAGACGTCCAAGTTCAGGGTGTTAATTATTCATGAAGCAGAAGCAGAAATAAAACCTAATTTGGAATGAGGAGCATCACTGCTGCCAGAGACCTTTTCTGGTTTAATTACAGGTCCCTGTCTTGGCTTCTGCATGGAGTTCCTGCTATATTTTTCATATATTTTCATATAGTTCATATATTTTTCATGTATTTTTCATATATTTAACTCCGTGCTATAAGCTCTTCGAGATGGTTGCTGTCATGGATGGTTTATGCTACAAACATAACAAGCTTTGCAAGAAAAGATTTTAACTCCTAAAGCTTTCTCATTTTTAATAACATGAACACACAGGAATTTTGTGGCATTTTTCCCTCTGTAATTCAGCCCCTGCTGGACTTCCTGTTCCACAAGTGGAATTTTTCCAGCTTAAGAAGGATAATTTAGAGCAGGAAAAGATCAAGAAATTCATCTGCTACAATTATTTCCTAAGTTCTGGCCTTTATTTTCCACTCTGTATCACAGGGGGTATGCTATCAAATCTCTTGATTTTGCAGGAAAACATCTTTTACCCTGTTCTTTATACCTGTTGAAACACATCAGAACACACACTGAACTGAAAGCACTGAAACACATTAGAAATTTTCCTGTTATGCTTTTTAAGACAAAACCTTATTGAAACAGTCAAAGTCTCATATTTCATTAAGTTGCTTTAAAGGAAATGAAAGAATTGAAAGCATTATAAATGCTCTCAAATGGGCTTCAATATATTTTGTTTGCAAAAAATGTGTGAACTTCTCATTTTTTTCAGGAAAAAAAATAAAGTTTCACTTATTCAGTGGAAAAAACCCCAGAGATTTTCAGCACTAACCAGTTCTTAAAAAGCAAATAAAGTAAATGAGACATGTTAAAAACCCAGACAGCAAGGGATAGCACAGCATGCCTGGCAAAATCTGTGCTATTATGATTCTTTAAGTGAATTCTCAAAATTAGCTGTGCCCTAAAAAATGAGGTTTTGATTCACAGAGTAGAATCAATGCAGTGCAGAGCTCAGTCTTGAAAAGAAGTTGGTCCACAGACCCCTGCAGAAAGTTTGGAGCTTTACAGGAAATGTTTGCCAAAAGAAGTCCTTGGATAATATAAACCATCCATTTTAATTTCTCTCCCTTCACAATAAACTGACTGTGAAACTGCAGCACATCGCTGGGAACCCGAAGTGATGATCAACATATATATTATGATTAAGTATAAGAGCAAATTATATAAATAACATCTAGATTTAAGGCCAGCAGTCTCACTCTAACAGCTTTAAGTATGATTCCAGGTCTGCACATTTGAAAATTAGTATAGGAATGATATGCTGGTGGGAATATGAAAAATATTATTTATGGGTGCTTGGTATTAAGTAAACAATTATTTCAGTAACTAAAGGCCTCAGGCTGAGCATTCATTGGAATGAGGAATGATCCATCTCACTGCTCAGGCAAATTATGATACAAACTGAAGCTGGTTTTTGTCTTTAAAATAAAATGATTATAAAAGCAAAACAGGGTGGGACTGTTGGGGTGTCCTGTCCAGGGCCAGGAGTTGGATTGGATGGTCCTTGTGGGTCCCTTGCAGCTCAGGATATTAATGATGTGATTCTATAAAAAGTGGATGTATTTTTAGCCTTGTTCATGCAGCTGCTGGAAGAAAAATCAAAATGGCTTCAAAAAAATAGCTGCTTTCAAAGCCAGAGGGATGGAGAGGCATGAGAGGCAAAAATCCCAGGCTTTCACAAATATTTGTTGATAATACCAGTGGCTTTGGGCTCCCTTGGTGAGCTTAAAAAACACAAGTAAACTCAGAAAATCATCAGCTGGAGTAAGACTAAATCAATCCAGGTAAATATCCTCAGAAGGTTACTTTCCTATTCCCGCTACCAGAAAAAAAACCCCACATTTGAGAAAAAGGCAAGAAATACCAAGCTAAATGGAATTTTGTACCCAACTACATTCACACTTAAAACACTGAGGATTTCAAACTGAAAGGGGCAATTTAGGTCGGATATAGAGAAAAAAATTCCTCCCTGTGAGGGTGGTGAGGCCCTGGCACAGGTTGCCCAGAGAAGCTGTGGCTGCCCCTGGATCCCTGGAAGTGTCCAAGGCCAGGCTGGACAGGGCTTGGAGCAACCTGGGCTAGTGGGAGGTGTTCCTGCCCATGGCAGGGGGGCTTGGAATTAGATTATCCTCCCATCCAAACCAGTCTGGGATCCTGTGATCCCAAAGCTCAGTGTTTCAGGCACAGGAGGTGGAAGCACAGCAGGTTCCAGCCGTTTCTCGCCTGGAGCTCCGAGCGTGGAAACTGAGGCACCGTGTGGAGGGGCTGCTGTGCTTTCCAGCCCCTTTCTCTGTGGATTCAGCTGGTATAACACACACAGAAATGGGAAGCCAAGGTGTCTGGAGGGAGTTTTTCCTTCCATGCCTGCCAAGGGGACAGTGGACCCAAGCAGGTGGATTTGTGTGGCAGTTGCCTGGCAACTCGCAGCAGGAAGGAATTGAAATCCAGCATTAGCAGCTCATTTCAGAGGAGATGAAACTATTGCAGTTTTTATCAGTGGGAATAATGGAAAAGAGCTTCTTTGTAAGAACGGGATGTGAAGAATACATCCAAAGAGTGTGTCCAAAGGGACTAACAGGACTTGGATATGCAACAGAATATGAAACTCAAACACCGATATGAACTCCCTGACATTTGAGTCCAGGTTCAGAATTCTCCAAGTCAAGCAAATAAAGGACTGTTCAAATACCACATATGTTTTTTTTAATTAAAAAGACCAGTATAACTAAAGCAGGAAAAGGGCTTTGATAAGATAAGGTGGGTTGTGGCAAGGGGCATGTCTGAGAGGACTCTCTTGCAGGCAGCAAATATGTGCAAACCCCTCTTCTTTACACCCCAAAAGGCCATTTAGAATGATTAGCTGGAGGTGGACTGAGCTGGACATGCTAATAATTTGCAGCAACAATATTTTAAATAAAGTTCAATTTCTAAAGAGAAAACTGCAACACTAAAGCCAAAACATTGTGGGTTTTTTTATTTGGTTTGGTGTACTTTTCTGCCTCGTTCATATTTTCTACTAGAGAAAAAAATGACACACAAAAAGGAATAGAATAAATGAAAGGTTTCATTTCAGGGCTATTTTAACCCGAGTCAGTATATTTCTTTTCACTGAATTGATCTGGACAGCTTTGCTTTCAATCCTCTTTAATTGAAAATATGAAAATGAAATATTATACTTTTTCTCATAAATAATTCCAATTTGCTGGTCTGCAAAAGACTGGAAGGTTTCGGCTTTTCTTGTTCCTGCTGTGTACAAACCAAATATTTCTATGCTGTAAATGTCAAGTTTGATTTAAAACAAAATACATCCCAAAGAGCTGCAAAACCATTACAACAAATAGCAAAGCAGCAGACTCATGATTTAGCTTTTTTTTTTCAACTCAAGGCTGATTTTGGTTATTACCAAGGGGCTGAATTTTAAAATGCAAATTTAAGGTGTCACTGGGGATTTCAAAGACCAGTACCTTTTCTATATTAGTGGGAATATGAAAAAATGTTATTTATGGGTGTTTGGTATTAAGTAAAAAGTTATTTCAGCTACTAAAGTAACAAATTTCAAGATTTATATTGTAGCCAGAATAACTGGTCAGTGGCTGAGTCTCCACCTGGAATCACAAGGTTTCACAAACACTTCATGTCTTTGAAAGGTGACAAACTCCAACATCCTCAGAGGTGCTTTTGCTGCTGTGCTTTACTTTACCCATTGGGATTATCAGTGAGTAAAAGATGTTGTATAAATGCAAAATAATTGATAAAAGTCACTCCCACTGACCTGTCCTTGAAGGAAGACTTGTCCTCCATGAAAAGCACCCTCCAGGAATAGGAGGTTATGGGAAGGCTTGTGGTAGGATGGTGTTGGCAGTAATTTGTCTGGCACTGGGATGAAACATCCTCCCTTAAAAAGTCTCACAAGGCCTATAAAATATACAGTTGTTTTCTGAAGGAGGGAATCAAGTTCATTTCTGTCTTGAATAAAATGCAAATGGCATTCCTGCTTCTGGTCCTGCAGCACTCAGGGAAATACCACAAGGAAAAAAATCCCCAATATTTACAGAACTCTAGGAAAAAATATTTAAAAATGAAAAGAGGTCAACAGTGTCACACATTGAATTCACTATTAATGAACACACCACTGTGTGAATATTCAAATCCTAACCTGTCCCTAAGTATTGTTTCTTTACCTAAGAACTTCAGTGTTTGGGATTTGAGATGTCCAAGACAGCTCTTTCATTTCAACAGCTTTAGTTCTGCATCCTTCACTTTAAATAAATAAATAAATCATGAACTAAGTACCTCTGAGATGTTTATATTTCTTTCCTCTGTAGCACACCAGGGCTGGTGCAGGACTGGGATGAGCTGGGATGTGCAAACAGGACAGGACAGATCTGCTCTGGCTCCAGCAAGGAACTGTCCTGCAGCAAAGGCACCCAGGACATGATAAAAAGCCTCTCACTGATCTCCCCCAGGTGTCTTGTCTTTGTTAACACAATATGAAAACTGTGGATGTTCCAGACTCCAGAGGAGCCCACAGGCAGCCTCCAGGAAGCTGCTGTAAATTTGAGCAGGGCTTTAAATCCTAAACTTGCTGGGGGTGCTCCTATCTGTGACAAAAGGTTTTTTTACCCTCTGGAACAGCACAGAATCTCCTCCAGGTCCTGAACCCCACCTGCTTTGAGAATGATGCCACAAGATTTGGGTTACTATGGAAAAAGACTCCAGCAATACTATCATGGCAGAAAGGCAATTTTTGGTTTGTCTGTCAAACCCATTCTGGAGTTTTGCATTTTCAGGAGGCTGATCTCTGGAAAAATGCCAAAATCATTTAGACCACAGCATTTGAAGAGGCTGCGGATTTTAGATCCACAGCCATTATTCCTCATTTCTACTGGGCTGATTCATTTTGGTGGCAACTCTTGGCAAGGAGCTGTTTCCAAGAGAGCAAAAGAACAACATTTTACAACATCCTCATTTAAGATCACTCTGCAAACGCCACGTAAAATACACCTGTCTCCGTGGTCTTTGAAAATGTACCAAAGGAGAACCAAGGCAGAATAAAAATGTAGGTTAATGCAGAGTGAAGGATGACCAGCCACGACAACAGAGCAGGGACTTGGTATTTTCTCAAACAAAAATAACCGAATAAACAAACTACCAAAGTTCTTATTACAGACTTGTAAATGTACCAACAGCTCAGAAAATTAAGCTACTGATAAGTCACAGATCGATTCCTTGGAAGATAATTAAGAGAACTGGTCACCTTAATCTTGTGCTTTCACTGCTGGTTACCAGAATGTTTGTTTGTAAATAGATGCTTTGCTCTCTAATTAATTTGGCTGCTCAGGCCTCCTGCATAATTTTATTAGAGGAGCCCATTGGCATTTATTTAGTAAATCCCCATTTTATGAGTTTTACACCTACACCTACGTATTTAGCCCAGTTAAAAGTTTTGGCCAAAGAGCAAACTTCTTGAGGACAAAAAATCCATTTAAAAATGCAAAAAGGAAGGAATGGGTTCCATTTAGTCACACTAAAGAAGCTATACATTTTTAGGATTGGCATTATCTATAAAGATACCTGCACAAAGGAAACAGTCCAAAGAAAGTCAACAACTTCCTCAGAACAGATCCCATTATCTGTCAGGTGTGTATCAGCTATATTCCTAATCCTAAAATGCCTGTCTGCAGGTTAGAACCATTCTTCATTTACCTCATTAGCATATTTTTTAAAAAAATATTTAAAATTTGAAAAAAAATCTCTATACAGGTGTAAAATTCAGGATCCCCTGTTATTTTTTAAAGGCATCTCTGTGTCATCTTTATGAGGACTCCAGAGAAAATTTACTATACTGGACAGTGACTGAAGTCTGCAAAAAAAACCTCTAAAAAAGGGAAGATTTATCCCTCTATCAGATTGAGAGATCTTTTTAAAAAGAGGCTCTCACTGCACAAAGATTTACAGTATAATCCACTGCCATTGGAAAGTAAAATCTCTAAGGTCAATAGCAAAGTCTGACAATCTACCTCGAAATGTCTTCACCTAAGATGGAAAACAGCTGCACTGGGGTGAGATTAGCAGCTCATAAACACCTAAGTAGGTACTTAGAGAGGCTCATGTATTATACAGTGTCTTTCTGCTGCAGTTTCATGCACATTTGACTTTTACTTTTTCACTTTTTCTCTCCACTGAGGGCACAACACTGTTATGGAGTGAAGGAGACAGTCCCTACCTTGGAGAATTTTACTTCTGCAGCATTTTGCTCACATTATTTGTATTATGGGACACAGAGAAAGTAAGGACTCTCTTGTTCCAAGCAAGCTTAAAACCTTGGAGTATGGAAACATAATTTTATACTTTTGTTGTGTCAGAAGTGTAAGTTATTCCTGTATTGCAGAAGGAATTATCTGGGGGACACATCCAAGAGAGTGAGAAGGCAGGCTGGGGATTAGAGACACTGCAGTGAGGATGTGCCAGGAGACCTGCTCTGCCCTTGGAGCCCCAAACCTTCAACCAGGTTTCCTTGCAGAAACCTCAGTTGGAGTAAATAAAGCCCATATTCAAACTAAGGGACTAAATCAACCATGTGAGGGGCCCCTGGACTGAAATCTCTGTCCAGTGGAGCTGTCAGGGGTTAGACTGGACATCTGGGACAGCATTGCTGGTGTTCATTTTCCTCATAATGACATTTAAAATTTCCTGTAGCCTTACGACCCAAATATTAATGTCTTGAAATGTCACTGGACTGTGCTCCAGCCTGGCATGGACTTGGATGGTAGAGGTCCCCATGGGAGGTTCATAACTCAGATACTACAAAACCACTAAATCCCACACTAGAAACCAGCAGAGAGATCAGAATTGCCTAAATGCTGCTTTCAGCTTTCCAGTAAGGAGAAGAACAGAAACTATTTCCTTACCCTGAATTTTCAAGTGAAACAGAAGCACTTGACACTCAAGGGCAGTATGTCAAGTCCACAGACAAATCATCCTGAACTTCCCAAGTATTTTGCTGTTGTACAATAACCATCATGTTCTTCCACACTCTCCGCATTCCTTATGAAATTAATGCCACGGCTCAGACAGGCAGCTTTAGGCCAAAATGGGGTTGTGAGACAATGTATTCACCACACACCACAGCCTTTCAATGTGCAAAACGTGTATTTGCAGATTAATAACCTCCAGCCCTTTCACCCTGCAGATCCAGGAGGCCACAGTTTAGCTCAGCCTTCTAATTAGAAGAGTTGCAATATCATCCTCCAACAGTTGCCTTGTTATGTTCTAGATGTAATTCATAACAGGAACATGACTGTTTGGGGGAGTAGAAGAACAGCCTGACAATCCAAACAAATGAGATTAAAACCCTGACCTCGCATGATGACTGGAGACAGGGGCTTAAACTCTTATAACCTGGTAGATTTGGGAAGATCTTTAATGAGAATGGGAGAGAAAAAACAGACAGGAAGAAGAGTAAATCACAGATGACAACGCTTGGTGTCCATCACAAACACCCCTACTAAGAACCCCAGTCTACAGAGCAGAGCAGCACAGCACCACAAACAAAACCTTGTTTTAATTTCTCCATGTAATTTACTTTAAAACCTGAGGGAGTTCAAGCCAGTTTTCCAACAGAGACAATACACAGAGTATCTGTTAATGAATCTGAATACAGAAAGTGCATGTTCCAGCTGTCCCAGCAAGGCTTTTACTGGCCATGGAGCACCCCAGAGTCCTTGAAAAGGCTCTTAACAACACATCCCTGCTTTCTTTAAAAAGATTTTGTGGAGTTCCTGAAGCATATTAGCAATGCACTGAAGCTTGTACTAAATGGGTCAGCATTTCATTAATCTCTTTCGAGGCTGACAAATGTCCCCTGCAGGGACTCAAACCACCAGCGTGGCCAAAGTTGCAGCTCATGAGTGAGTTCCAACCTCTGCCTATGGTGGAAGAGCTTTTTTGAGTTCAGAAATCAAGTTTTTTATACCATATGAACACCAGAACTTGGAAAAAGGTAACTTTGCAGGCTTGTGTTCACCAGAAGTCACACTATTTAACAAGAAATCAAGGTGGTGTTTGCAGAATCTGCAAGTAATTCTGGACTTGACTGCAACATCCACCAGCATGATAGGAATGAAATTAATGTGAACTCAGAGTTACAAATGCTCTACTTGTTCTCCATCTTTATTGTTCTCCTCTAGAACAGCCTTTCTTGTACTCTGCAGCTTCCCACCTGCTTCATAATAACTTCAAATCAGCAAGAGTTCCTTTGTGTGTAAAATCATCTGGCTCAAGGGAGAATCCTCACTGAGCAGCCCTTCAAAATTCATCCACTGTTCTCTAAAATATTCCTACTATTACTATATTAAATCTGTAAAAAAATTGTTTCATTTTTTTTGAGTTACCCTTTTTTCAAAATAAGCATCCACTGAAAATAATGAGAATTGGTTGGTGTTCTATTCACAGGAGTCAGAACACCCATCACACTCTAAAACAGAAGCTTAAAATGGGACTTTAAATGCTCAAATCCCCAAACCTCTGCTTTGCAGACTGTACTGACAGTAGATACATTTTCCTTTCATTTACTTCCTAAACCCCAGTAAAAATAAAAAAAGAAATCTAATGACATTAAGCAAAATGAAGAAACAAAAAATTTACCCATGTTAGGGACACGTCCTTCTGGTCACAGAGCATCCAAATAATATGCAACAATTCAGTAAAAACTGTATATACCACTATAAAAACACATTGCCTCATCAAAATGATCTGTGAGACAAATAAAGTGGAAAAAAAAAACCCATAAAAATATCTATTCAACTATTCTTTGTATCTACACACATAATATCTCCAAACAATGGTCCATCCAGGTCAATAAAACACACAAGACCTTCCTTTGAAGGGTTTTTTGGTACTTGCTGGAAATTATGCCACTGTTTCCTGCCTTCTTTTGGAAAAATTTCTCCCACACAGAGAAAAAAAGTGAATAAACCACTGAAGTGCCACTTTGTCCTTTACAAAACGTGTTGCAGAAGCAGCACTAAAAGAGGTTGTGAGCATTTAATAAAGCTTGGATGATGCAACAGATTTACATTTGGCTTTTCTGGGATTCCCTATTGCAACAGAAGTTCAGTGTTTTGCAGGAAAAGAACTACTCAAAGAATAAAAGCTGTTGGCCTCCAATGTTTGAGTAGGATTACAAAGTTTCATCCATCATATACATATACACCAAATTTGCTGCTCCTATTGGTAAAGCAAGTAACTCTTCCAAGATTTGCACCATTTTTATAATTTAAAGGATTGGGGATTGCTGCCATTCCAGCTGGAGACGAAGATCAGCAAAGTCAAAAATGAGATGGGGACAAGAGCATCGCTGCAACAGCCTGAGGACAAAAGTTCTGTCACAAAGTTTTGGATGCTTGTTCCTTTGGTTTTCATAAAAGTGATGGCAAAAGCAACAAGACACACTCAATTCCTAAACTGAGAGCAAAATCTTACCCTCGAGAGCTCAGTCAGGATCAAAAATGACTGTGTGATTACATGAAACAGTTCTGATTATTTACTGTGTCATGGGAACACTAATGAGAGTAACTCAGATGGTGGTTAAATATATAGCACCTTGGCATCCATCCAACTGGTAAAAAATCCAGGTCAGCACCTGGAAAATTAGCAGTAAAAACTAAACCATTTTTTTCAGGGTCTGTAAAATTAGAAATCCTCTGATGAGGCCTCTCTTGCAGTTGACATCACCTCTGCTCATGTTTAAACAACAACATCTGTAAGTAGATCTTCCTTGGAACGCTCCATGGAGAAATTATTGAACATTAATATGTTTGGCTATAGCATTTTCCTCAATTATGGTAGAAATACCAATGAGGTGATGGTGTAAAAGGAAGATTTTTGGGTTATTATCCCCACTGTACAAATGTTGAGGTGAAAAGATGATTGCCTTAAGGGTCAGGAAGAGATCTCTGTTCACCTGTGCCTTAAAATTAGATTCATCCTAATTTTGTCTCATTACAGTGGGCAACATCAAATCTGCTTAGCCAGGCACTACATGTTACTGCTGCCAGCAGTGAATTATGCAGTTGTCTCCATGACTTGTCTTTTGACTCCCTTATTGATTTATTAGATTTGCTCTGATCCTGCCATAGCCCAGCTTGGAAAGTGCAGGGGTTTGAACTGGCACCAATTCAAAGAAATGCTTTGAGAAAATGAATAGGTACCAGAGATAATAAAATTAGATGTCAGTACACTAAACATTTTTTTCCCTGTGACTGGTCATCACAAAATATCATAAAATCTGTCATAATAAAGGCCATACTGTTATAAATTGGCTGATGAACTCTGAAAGATCAGATGGGATTTATTTTATCATTATTAAAGGGAATGAATAGTTGATTCAAAGACACAGAACTTTTTGTTGTCATAGACTTGTTTTCCAGAACTGAAAAAAGTCAGGGTGAGATTTTTATATCCAAAGCAGAACATTTGGATGCTTATTGACTAAAAACTCATATTTGACTAATTACAGGAATTTTGAAGGATAACCTAATAAATATCATGACCTAATAAACCTTTTCCATCTAATGAAACAAGCTGGGAAGAGACTTTGGTGTTAAATGTGTTCAGAACTTCTTGTGATCCCTGGGAACACAGGATGGAGATTGACTAGATGGGAAAATACAGAGGGATAATACAAAGTAAAAAGGAAAAAAATCCACACTGACTTTGTAATTCATATATAAATTCACATATATCTCATATATAAATTAATATATAATTGACATCTAGGGGATCTCTCACCCTTCACTTGGGCAAAGGATGTGGAAAAATTATTGGAAAATATTTTGTGCAAGATTTAGACATTTTGAGACAGAAGCAAACTATTTATACACCTAAAATTGAGTAAAGTTGTTTTCTACTCCACTGATTTACTGTGCAGTTTGGTGCTAGAGAGAAATAACAACCTGCAGATGTTGGATCAGTGTCGAGGGCATTTGGGCAGTTTAAAGATGCATTAAATCTTCTAAACACCTGTAACTAAAGGAGTGATGTAAATTAGACTCTGTTTCATTTGCTGCTATGGTGAATTTAGGTATATTTGGAATTTTTTTTTTTTAATTAAGATACTAAACAGATTGTCAAAGATTTACTTAGTGGTGCACTGCTTTATGTTCTTTCTCTTAAAATTAATTCACCACCTGTTTCATGGCTTTGCTCTGACTGTGCCAACGTCTGAAGGGATCCTTAGCTGAAAAATAGCTCTGCCCATAAGTAATACTCAGTATTTCACAAATATTCATAATGACATAAAACTCCATTTTAAAAGCAGATTTTTGTCAGGAATGTTAAATATTGTCTTCCAAAAGCAGCAAAGAATTCAGCCTTGATAATATTAAATATCAACCCAAAATCTCTCTAATAAAGAATTTATCTTTTATTTCTGGTTGCAATTTAAACCAAGGCAAACACTGCAAACTGTTTTTGTTCTTGGTTAACAGAGGATTCTGTGCCACAGGGGGAAAACACAACCACAGCTGCTCCAGGAGGATTATTCAGCGGAACAAGTCACCACAATGTATAAAAGCCACTTTCACATCATTCTTTGCACAACTGGAAAGGCAGAAGTGTGAAAAACAAGTTTCCCTGGGCCCTTTTGGAAGCTTGAAAAGCCTTGTTAGTGCACTCAGGGCTCAGATGAACTTATTCTACATATTTAGTCTATTAATTTATTCTACCTATTTAATCCACACTGTAAAGTTGGGAGGGGGAAGGTGGTTTCTGGATGTTTTGTGAAATGCTGGATTAATAATCTATTTTAAAGTCAGGGTTATAGTAATAAAAATACTTCTGTTATTGAGGTAATTTCTGCAAGAACAATAAAATGAATGCAAGGCTTAGTGGCAAGTTTTTCACATAATATAATGTATTCAACTGCCATAAGATCTCAAAACCCCACAGATTTAAACTGAACAATTGATGTGGGTTATTTTATGAAAGAGGCTGAAACAAAATGTTAATTTATCCAAGTATATTTTTCATATTAAAAAAATAAATCCCCAACGTTTCTAACTCTCTCATTTTCTTGGGTTTAACATCTTGCAGCTCATGAGAGATAATCTGAAAAGTGATAAAGTGTCTCCATGTTTCTCTCCCACTGAGTTTCAGATTGGACTTAAATTAAAATATTTTTGTGGAAAAAATAAAAACGTTATTTTCAGGTAGATGAAAACATGTTGAGTTTTTACAATGTTTGAGTCCCTTCAGACGTTTCTTTTTCAGTTAAATGTAATTCCAGTAAATGCAGTGGAAGCTTGAAGTGGAAGGAAAAGGGGTAGGATCTTAAGATGGGGGTAAAACCCCGTTCCCAGCCCTCTGTACTGAGTGATGAGCCTGAGTCAGGTTGGAGTGAAGGGGTTTATGAAACACTGACTGGTTTTGATAAAACCACATTGAAAATATGACAAAAATACCCTGATAAAACCCTGATTCATCTGAAAATAGGCACATCTCTATTTTTCTAAGAGAACATTTAAAGCTGTGTTAATACACATTTTTGCTATGTATTAAAAGTAAAGGAAGCCTCATAATGAGGGGTTTATGTTTGGTAGGAGCAAGAGTTAAAGCTTGGAGCTTTAACTCCTTTTCAGACTTACATTCACAGAATCAAACTGTGACATATATGGATAAAATTACTGATTCTTTCTCTCCTTCAAAGATAAACACAGAAATAGTTTAAGCATTCAGTAACTCCCTCATGGATTGCAGCATTTGCCACGGGAATGAATAAAAAACATGCAGAAGGAGCTTTCAGATACAACCTGAAACTGCAGAAGGAAAGAATAATGCATTGTTCTCATCTCCACTGTGGTGGGAACAAGAGGGTTTCTGTTACTGCAGTGGAATTTTTGGTGAGAACACAGGAAAATATTTTAAAAGGTAACGAGACAGTGTAGTTGGTGTAGGCTGGGCTGGGATCCTGCATTGGAGGAGGGATGGCTTGTTGGGAAATAGTTGTTTCCTTTTGTAAAGGTTGGTAGAATAATTATCTGTGTTTCAGAGCTTCTTTTCTTTCAATTTTTCTGTAATTCTCATTTAACCATTGACTGAACAGTCCCAAACAGGAAAAGAAATTGTTATCCCTTTACTAAGGATTATTATCAGTGGGGTCAGGCATTAAAAGATGCAGCTGACTCCACTGTATAAAATCACCAATTTCCCTAAACCCCTCAAATCCAAAGCCAAAATCCTGTAGAGCTGAGAGATACCAGGATCCCTCAACTCCTGCCATCACACATCACATCCACGTCTTAAGTCTTGTTGCTATAAAAAATGATAATAAATTTTCTTTTTTGATCCATGAAAAGTCTTCAGGAAACTTTCACCTGGAATTCCAACAGGTCCTTGCTGCTTCTGGAAATGATGGCAACTGCTTATAATTTCCAGTGGTTCTGATTTTGTTTGAGAACATTACTCTAATGCATTTTTTTTGCAAAAGCATAAATTACATTGTGGTTTGTTTTTCAGCTGTTAACTAATAGCAGTACATCAATTAGAGATTCCAGCAATTGTGCTCTGAGATGTGATTTGCAATCCTGATTGAAACACCATTTCCACACTTCTTATTTTAAATATCCATTTCTTTGCCATAGGAAAAACCTTTCATTAAAGGCTAATAGAAAGCTAAATGAATTAAAAGAAAAAAAAAAAAGAGAAAGTTAATTCTTTGAGGGAGCCATGGAATAGTGCAACCTTGGTGCAGCCAAGTGTGGAGGACAGAAAACCAATTAAGCCACAGCCACGAGCTCAGGAGCAAGGCTGGAGACTGGAAAAACGAATGGATTGCTCAGCTGGTTCCAGCCACTCTTGCAAAGTTGAAAATTAAGGCTGAATATGCATCTTTTCCCTCTGAGTAAATTGGAAGGTGGTTTGATTCCCCACTTGGTTTTGAGATGATGAATAAATAGTCTTTTGGAGGCCTCATTAAGGCAGGGAAGTAATAGGTTACTCTCCAGATAGTTTAAGGAATACTCTTTTCTAAGCTCCAGTGAGGAAAATGTGACCAGGTTTCTACAAACACCTCTATGACATCCAGTAGGATTTTTCCTTTGTAAACCTGACAGTGGTCTTCAGATAATGAATGCCACTAAAATAAATGTGATATACAAAATTTTATCCAGTACTTTGCAAGACATTTTAACTCAAATCTTACTTAATTTACTTAAAGTCTATGTTTCCTTGCCTAAAAATGTATAGCTCTGGAAATGCATTAATGTATGACATCCCAACCCAAGTGCAAACTGAAACACACAAAATATGTTTAAAAAAACAAACAAACAAACAAAATCAATTCACCTCTCACCATTTGAATTTACAAGCATGTAAAGATTTTAGAAAAACAAACAACAAAGTATCACAGCACGAAATCAAAGTCCAACTACAAGAAACAGCCAATTAAGGGTATTAATAAACATCCTACCCACTTTATGGTCTACATTTTTTACCTTTAATTCTCTCCATGTTTCACTTTACAATATATTGGATCCTTTGGGATGCAACCTCGCTTTTCCACTGCTGCATCTCATTTTTGAGGTGGGTTTGTAGTGGGTGTTTTATGTGATCCCTGCAGAGACAGTTCCTGCATTTTGATACTGAATATTTTTGTCTAGAAAAGAGCCTCAAAGTTTTGTAGGAGATGTGGTGTATATGTTAGACTAAAAAACCATCTTTAATTTCCTCGTGGTTGATCAGTGGGGTAATCCCAAGGATTACACACAGTACAAGGAAAGTGCCTTCTCTGAGGTCTCTCCATAACCCTGGAGTTTATTCCTGATGTGCAGGATTATTCCTGAGGTTTGTTCACCTCAGTCCTCCCCCCTCTCCCTTGGTTCCCACTACATTCTGTTCATCAAAAAACTTATGAAGAAGCTTCCTTTTAAAACCTGGAAGCATAAACCCAAGCTGTTCTCTTTTTTTCCCCTCCCTCTGCCCATCCCATCCCTGTGTTTTACTCTCACAGGTGGAGTAAGGGAATCTCAGCAATTCCAACCCTTCCACGGGCAGATCTGAGCTGACACTGAAATATGAGCAGGGAAGTGATGCAGGTGCAGGCACTGGCAAATGTCCAGCAGCGAGTTAAAAACCAGTTCAGGATTTTAAAGGGAGTTGTTCTTACATGCCATTAAACACCTGAAATTAGAGATAAATTGAATAAAACATTGAAATAAGGAATGCTGAAACAAACATTGAAAGGCTGAGAGAACTGGAATTGTTCAGCCTGGAGAAGAGAAGGCTCCAGGGTGACCTAATTTTGTTCTTCCAGCACCTGAAGGATCTACAAGAAAGACGGAGAGAGACAATTTCCAAGGACTGGAGGGACAGGACAAGGGGAATGGCTTCAAACTGACAGAGAGTGGGGTTAGATTTGATATTAGGAAGAAATCCTTCCCTGTGAGGGTGGGGAGGCCCTGGCACAGGTTGCCCAGAGAAGCTGTGGCTGCCCCATCCCTGGAAGTGTCCAAGGCCAGGATGGATGGAGCTTGGAGCAATCTGGGCTAATGGAAGGTGTCCCTGCCCATGGCAGGGAGTTGGAATTTGGGTGATCTTTGAGGTCACTTCCAACCCAAACCATTCTGTGGCTCTATGGAAATCCCATTTTTATCCAGGAATTGCACTGCAGCTCACTCGAGTGAGGCTCAGCTCATGTTGGGACTTACAGAACATTTTTAACATCTTGTTGCAGCAAGAGAGTTAAAGCTGTAAAACATGAGCTATAGTTCTTTTCATGGAAATGCTTGGATAGAGGAGAAGAATTATAGTCTCTATTGATTCTGAAGACACAAGGGATACTGATGTAAGAAAAAAGGCTCCTTCCAATAAAGAACTCCCTCACATACTCAGTTCCTTCTGGCTACAGTGTTCCTGCAAGTTAAAGAAGAGTAATTACCATGGCAAGGAAACATGTAGATTTAATATATTCCTCCCTCTCTTTTCTCTTCCATTCAGTGCCTGCAGTGTGTAGTGTATTGCAGCAAAGATCAGCTGCTGCCCACAAACTGGAGCTGGAAAAAATTCATTTTATAAACACTGTTTAATTCATCATTTAAGTCACTGCTGCAAATGACACCCCAGTGCCCTACAAGCAGGAGGGGTTCAAGTGGTCCCTCTGTTCCATGTCCATCCCACAGTAAAACTGTATCTATTTGCTGAAGGAATTTCATACAAATTTGTCCTACAGACACCACAGGGGATCAAGTTTTTCCTGGACACACCTGCAGCAGCACCATCCCAGTGTGGGTGTCACAGGCTCACTGGGAGTGGTGGGACACTTCAGTGTTGAGCTTAGATCTTGTAATTCATAAATATACCTAATGAGGACATTCCCCCTCCATCCTTCTTTTTGTCTGCTGAAGAAATAAAAAGAAAACCACCAAACCATGTTGAGGTAGTTTAGGATGTTCTCCCTCAAAAATTAAAAAGCCATCATAAGCCTCAAAGTGTCCAAACAAATGCAAAGGGTAACTTTTCGTCTCTAAGGGTTTCTGAGTGTTTAGGAACATAACCTTTAAGGTTTCCTGAACCCATTATATTTTTCCTTGAAAAACCCCAAAACAGCAACAAAAAAACCGACACACAAAAGCCACAACCACATTAAAGGTTCTGCCTTCTCATTGTTTCATCTCTGGTTTTAAACCTAAAGCACTCCTGAGCTGAATTCCACCCAGCTTTGCAGGTTTATGGCAATAATTCCTGATGAAAAACAGGCTAAACTTTGTATTAATAACATGGTAGATTCTGAGGCAAAGCATCAAAAACATCAGCCTGGTGTACTGTGTCCTAGAGCAGCATGACACAAAGTTCTAATAATTTATCAAACTCCCCCGAGCTTATCAGCCCTGGCAGGACAGAAGTAACAAGTGCTCCAAAGCACAAACTAATATCTTTAAGAGATATATTCAAAATGTAGAAATATGATGTTTGAGAATCCTCAGTAAACAATTTCAGTGGGGTGGATGGCACACAAGACTTTGCTTTCAGAGGCTTTGCTTTGTTGTTATCCAGCAAAGATTATTAAAAGTCTTTCAGGCTTTATTAAAAAAAAAAAAAAAAGATGGAAAAGAGAAAGATAAAGCATGGATTTCTCTCTGAGTTAAATCAACTGAAACACTGGATCAAATCGCTGTGACTTTTTATTAATACAGATCTGCAACAGAGCATCAAACTCCTCAACAAAACAATACCACTTTCAGGGGGTATGTTTTCCTTTTTAACTTCTACTTTTCAGAAGAATGATGCCTCCCCATCAACTCTAAATACAAAGGAGCGGGGGACCAGTTCTCAGCTGGATTGAAAGATTGAGGAGTTACAAGGCAGGAGTAATTTATTCACTACTGAAATAATCCTGTGCTCACAACTGATTTAAGTTGTATGTTGTGTTTGGTTGTATCTGACAAGTCATACTGTGGAAGTTCTTTTTGGTGCTGTTGTTAATTCCACAAAATAATTCACCTTCTCCTATCCTGAACTGAAGTTAATTTTGAGTGTGAAGGAAATAAATAATAAGAGAATAATTTATTTTTTTTTTTCAAAAATAGAGAAATAGGATTTTAGGCAGGGATCCCCACACACAGTATGCAAAAATAGTGATTTAAAAACCAGAATCCTTCCTAATTCTTTGTACCACATTGTTTTAGGAGTTCAAAGAGTTGGACAATATTTTCAGTAGCTAATACTATATTGGATATCTGATTTTTTCTGAGCATTGCTAATCACTAATTAAAGTTATGTGATATGATGTAATGTAACTGTGGGTTACATCAGGGGAGTCATCACAAAAAAACACCCACCTCTGTTTATTCAAATAACTTGTTTTGCTTCACCAAGTAAAATGAGCTTTAGTTTCTCATATTTCAAGCTTTAAGCCCGTCCACCGTGACTAAAAAAAATATGATACTGCAGTTATTGAGCACTTCACCTGCCCAGAACACAGACCTGCTGATCTACAAAGGGGCAACAGGGAAGCTCCTCAAAATGCCAAAGACTGAGCAGGAGCCAGTCCTGCACCTCAGCCCAAAAGGGAAAGAAGATGGAGTTGTTTACCAGGAAATCTTCAGCCAGAGTTATTTTTCTGGAGCTGTTGATGATATTCATCCTGGTTTGCAATATGGCTCTGAAAGATAAAAGACAAAGCTAATGAGTCTCCCTTTTGTCCTAATCTATTCTCTGTAGGAATTTCACTCACACAGTTTGCACTTTAATTCTACAGCTTGTTTCCTGCATGGTCAGTCCTGTGTCATGAGCACGGCAAAGAAACTTCCCCATGGTTGAATAAGGCAATGATTTCACCTAAAACCAAGCTGTTCCAAAATTTCCATTGAGGGATTTAAGCGTTTAATGGAGGGGAATAAAAAAAAAAAAACCTATTTCAAAAGGAAAGATGCTGGCTTTTAAATTAGAATCTTGCAAAATGAAAAATGAAATCTTTAATTCTAAAGTATCAAAACAGAAAGTGAAGGTGTGATCAGAACCTCTTCCCATATCGATTTTCCATTTAAGAAAAAAAACCAAAACCAAAGCAAAACAACCAAACAAAAAACCCCAAACAAACAAAAATCACATTTCTCTGAAGTTTCCCTCTCCAGCTTAACATCCCACCCCAGAAAATCTCCAGACTGGACACTTCCACTCCCTCAAGCAGCAAGTGTGACCTCTGGGAGACTGAATGAGTCTTTTCATCTCCCTTTGGGGTTTTTCTGATCTCCAAGGACACCACAATTGCAGTTCTTATCAGAAAGATAAATACTTCCCCCCACACATTTTTTCCCAAAGGTTTATTCCCTTCACTGCTATTCTCTGTCCAAAGAATGAGGCTCAGCTGACTTCAGCTCAGGCCTGCTGTGATGTCTCATTTGGACCTTGCAAGAAGAAAAAAAGACAGTGTTTACCTGTGATTACCAAGTAGTGGTATTTGGAAAAATAATGTCCTTATTCCCCTACATTTAGAATAGAAAATAGCTGTGCAGTTGTGTGGAGAGGTGGTAACTATCAGCAAATAATATCTTTCCATGTGGCGGAATATTATTCTGTACCATTTACTCTTAAAACTGGCTGAGAGATGCAAGCAAAAAAAATTATTTTGCTCACAGAAAATGAAAGTTTCAGAGTTCAGCAAGACCCCTCCATGAGTTAGCAACTGTACATTTCAGCAAAAAAATGCTTTTTGAGTTTTTCCATCCAAACTTCCAAGTGATTTACACATTTGTAACCCTCCATCTGTTGAGTGTTTGAGGATGTGGGGCCCAAGCAGTCGAGAACTGCAGGACATGCTGCTAACAGATGGGGACATCGTCTCTGTGAACCAGACAGCATCTGTCCTGGCCACCCCACCTGCCTTCCATGTCACCCACTGTATCCCCAGGAGGGTCTCAGGAGTCAGCAGCAGTGACAGCCTTCACTGAGCTGCTCTGCTGCAGGGAGAAGCCTTTGGAATAAGCATAATATGGGAATTGGCTGTAATGGAGGAAATCACTTCAATAGGTAACATGTACTGTTTGAAATTCCATCTCTGGGTCCAGGGGTATATTGGAAACCTGCTCAAAACCAGCCCAGTGCCATCCAACCCTCTATTCCTATAAATTTTTTGAAAAGTAGAGTTCTTTGATTGCTTCCCCACGAACCTGCTGCTCATTTCAGCTCATTCTCTTCATCTATTCCCTCAGAAAAATATAAAACAGTCAACATGATTCCCTTTGTGTATTTTTTAACCGTTAGAAGCACACAGAACAGAGGAGATGCTGCCAGGTGTGCCAGGCCCAGTTCACCCCAGTGCTGGGGGTAGAAACACAAATTCATTAAATCCTTTTTATGATACCCCAAATTACCACAAGTTACTGATGTATCACACATACAACAACAGTATATTAACTGCTGCTGGCACTCCAGAAATCCTGTCAGCAAAATCAGAATTCTCCCAGATTTAGTGCAGATTGGTCATGATAACAAAACTGAGATACTGCCCTGAGAGAGCCCAACAACTCAGCCCACACGTTATGGCTGCATAGTTTTCAAAAGAATACAAAATTCGGAATTTTTTCACAGAAAGAGTAGTTAAGCAACAGAAGGGAGAGGTTTGGAGTCCCCCATCCCTTGAGGTGCCAAAGGAATGACTGGATGAGGCACTCAGTGTTCTGGGCTGGGTGACAAGGTGGGGATCAGGCACAGCTTGGACTTGATGACCTTGCAGGTCTTTTCCGACCTGAATTATTCTGTGAAAATATGGAAAATGGTGCAAATGACCCAGACTGGGAGTGACCAAACTTTTACACTCCTTCAGCTCACCAGAGCTGATTCTTATTCCTTTGTTCTTACTTTTCTAGGTTTTTTTTTAAAACAGATTTTCGAACTCAACCTGTAAAACACAAAGGGGTAGCTGACAAACTGGTGGGTTTATCTTTGCCACATTTTATGGAGCTCTTGCTGACCTTTGTATGTCACTGAGGAGAGGAACACCCAAGGAGGGGTACTTGACACTGTCCCTTGCCCTGTAACAACGAGGGTTCAGCACAAAGAACAGGGAGAACAGGGACTGTTCTCAGAGCCCTGTCTGCACACACAGTGGTGACCAGCACAAATGAACACCTTCTGTGTTCTCTGACGACTCAGACCTCAAGGCTACAGTAACATTTTCCAATAACTTGGGCCTTCCAAGCTGCAGCAATGGTCATTCTGGAGGGGGTCTGAGAAATAAACCCCAGGATGTCACAGCTACTCTGTCCCTCTAAGAGGGACTGAAAAACCAGAGATCAGAATCAAGCTCAACACTGAAAGCACTCACCTACTGAAAATGTCTGTTAGTTATTCTAAAGCAGGACACACTGATTTCTGATTGAATTTTCAAATGAGACAACACCTTAATATCTCGGATTCATGCAGAAACCCCAACTGGAAAGAAAAAGCTGAGATCCAGACATTCAAACCAAGGCACAACAAGGAGGAGACAAATTCTGCTTTTGGCCAACACTTCTCACTAACACAAGGTTTTTATCTGTTGGGCAAAAAACAAATCTGGGAAGAAGTGAGGGCAGAAAGGGGTTATGCAACTGTCAGAAAAACGTCACATTTGCTGCCATTTGTCTTTGGTGCAAACTGACCAAAGCTGAGTTCTGCATCCAGCTCTGGGGACCCAGTACAGGAAGGACATGGACCTGTTGGAGCAGGTTCAGAGGAGGCAGCAAGGTGACCAGAGGGATGGAGCAGCTCTGCTGGGAGGAAAGGCTGAGAGAATTGGGATTGTTGCACCCAACTGGGTGGGTCTGTTTCTTAAGTGTTTAATTAAATATTGTCAGGCTGAAGATTAGTTTATTCCCTCAGAAGGTTCTCTGGATGACTGTTTTACAAAAAGCAAACAGTAGTTAAGAGAAAATCAAACTGTAGCTGTTACTATGACTCCCTGCTGGTTTTGTATATAGATGAACCCTAAAAACACAGGCAATAGCTGAGTTGCTGGGGGCATGTGCTTGAAAAGAAAGGAGGGTTGTGTGCATGTTCAGAATTGCAGAGCAGTTAATTGGGTGCTTCTGGCTCCAGGCAGAGAATAGATGTGAATTTAAATAGAATAATAGTGCAGTTTGTGAGCAGGAAAGTATAAAGGTGGAGAAGCAAATCACTGAGAAGCACACAGCTCTTCCTCGTATCTCTGCATGCAGGAAGAACAGATATAACCCAAGGCTGAGCAACGGCCTGGAGTTGATTTTTAGAAGTTTAATGACAAAAATGGGTTCTTTCTCTCTCTTCTTCCTGCTCTTGTAATGAATCTCAGAATCAGAGGCTGGTTTGGGTTAGAAGGGACCTTAAAGATCATCTCATTCCACCCCCTGCCATGGGTAGGGACACCTTCCACTAGCCCAGGTTGCTCCAAGCCCCATCCAACCTGGCCTTGAACACTTCTAGGGATGGGGCAGCCACAGCTTCTCTGGGCAACCTGTGCCAGGGCCTCCCCACCCTCACAGGGAACAGTTTCTTCTCAATATCCCATCTAACCCTACTCTCTGTTAGTTTGAAGCCATTCCCCCTTTTCCTGTCCTTCCAGGTCCTTGGAAATTGTCTCTCTCCATCTTTCTTGTTGGTTCCTTCAGGTTCTACTTAAGCAACACCAAAGCTTGGGAGATGTATTTTATTCCTTAACACCAGTGTGTTTATGACATTCCAGACTGTGAATGGCTCTACCACATTTCACAGCTCGTGTCCTCCCCTCACCCACAGCACTTCCAGAGCTACAGAAAGAACTTGAGCTGAACTTTCCTGAAAGGTGCACTGAGGAGGAATCACACTGTTGCATCAGTCCACTGAACACAGGGATCCTGAGAAAACCTGACTTTTTTTTAAACACTGTACATAATTAGATCTTCTAAGTCATTATTTCCCCTTGCAACAACAATTGTCCTGCCAGAAACAAATGTCTAAAGTCATGTCCCATGTATTAGCACAGTACATAAAGGAAAGCCAGCAAACAGTGAAGTTCAGGTATTCATTTCCAGAACTCTGAAATGGCTTTTGGTTTGATTCTGTTGGGGCCTGACAACTTAATGGAAGAGAAGAAAATTGTCAAGGAGCATGAGGCTGTTTCTACAAATTGAGTCTTTAAGGGAAGCATCACCTTACAGAAAGCCTTTTAGACTGTAGGAGCTCAAAGGGGCCTTTAATTTAGGAAGAGCACAGAGTTTTCTACAAACTACACATGTAAACCCAGAAAATGATACCACAACTACATGGCAGCAGTAAAAATCAATTATAGCCAGAAGATATGGCAGCAGGATGGGTGGAGAGATCTAAGCTACTCAAGAATAACATCACAGCTGAGTACAGATGTTAAACCTTCCCACCACCCTCCCCCAGAAGCTGCTAATCTTTCTGAACTCCCAAGTAAAAAGCTTGAAAATTAATTTAAAAGTAGTTATCTATATTTACTTGGGCTGGTTTTACATAATTAGATCTTAATATGTTCTTTAAGCACAAGGACACATTACGAAACTGTGGAAACAACCAAAAGGGATGATCCTCAGGAAAAGAAAGTATTCAAATAATGGCAAACAGTGGGTTCTTAGGTTTTGTACAGAAATGAATGCACACAGGAGTGAAAAAAAAAAAAAAAGAAGGATGAAAAGTCCTGGGTGTAAAACAGGGTGTATGTTAATCTCCATCTATTTTCTCCTTGACTTATTTCCCAGCTCTGTTAAAGCTCTTGGGGTGTTACAGATCTCAGCGTGGCACTTCAGGGATGTGTCAACTCTGTTCACTTCATCCCCACCACAGGCTCTAAAACACATTTCCCCAAGCAGAGCCAGTCAAAATAATTCCCCCTTTTTAAAAAAAGCATTTTTATTTTACATGAGATTAGACATAAAAGTCAGGCAAAGGAAAGTTACCCACATGTGATATCAGAGGTTGGTTGCCACTTCTGTGCTCAGGGACAAAAGGGTTCACTGTGATTTTGTATTTTATTCCATAAAAGGCACATAGTAGTGATTCTATCCCAAACAGGCACTACTTTATTCCTCCCAAAACAGGAGAGAATTGAAGGCTGTCCTAACGGAGCACTCAACATTTCTTAACCAGAGTATATGACTGAGAAATGTGTTTTCTGCCCCAATGTTGTTAATCTGGAAAACAGGGTGGGTGAGAATAAACTCCCTGTTTTTTCCCCTCACCCACAAATTAAACCTTTTCCTGCAAAGGACAGATTGAGAGAACCCACTGTCTGCAATCCTGATCTTTTTAAGGAAAAAAAGTAAAACTTCTGAGTTCAGCAGAACCAGAATATCACAATATTTGATATGAAAAATGAACTGCCTTGTGCTGTAATTACTCCACACCCTAAACTGCTGAAAGGTTCTCAGTGGCACATTTTTGAATCTCCTTTTAGCTCTTTCCACAAGAGCAACAGACAAAATAAAACCTTGTTCTGATTTTTCAACAGCTTGTTCCCTGTAAGTAAAGACAAACCTACTGTAAAACAGATCATGGGCCAGGTAACCTCCTCACAGGACAAGGGTTTGCTGCTTCTACCCAACTCCAAAGAGAAACAATTTATTCATTTTAACCTGGGACTGTACCACAAAATCCATGAACACCCGAGGGAGCAGGACTAAAAATTTAGGGTTTCTCCATCACCACTAAATGCCCCTAAATAAAGATTACACAGTCAAGCTCCCAGTGGTTTTTCAAGGCTTTTGTGAGTGTTTTGCTGTGGTGAGGCAGCACCTCAGAGGGCAGGACAGGGTGTCCCAAGGTGCTGGGTCCCCTCTCTGTTGGCCTTAAATAAATTGGAATTACACATCCCTAAGAGTCCCTGGTTATATATATGTTCAGGTCACAGAACACTCTGCCTTAGCCAGAGTTCATTCAGGCACAGGACGGACTGACTGGGCTTCCCAGGTAAATATCCCTCTGTGCAAGAGCTGTAAGAGCCACTGGATCGCTTGGAGAGCCACTCCAAAACTTTTTAATTAACACTGCAATCCTCTGTGCAGCACAAGGCCAGTCCTAAGATTTATAACCTCTTGTCACGTTGCTCAAAGTCACCATCTCATTTTTATCTCTATTGCTGTTCTCTACCTTTGCCTACAAATGGAAGGTCGAAGTTTGAGGCATATTTCTGGGCACTTGGCAAATTTCATTTTATGGAAAAACGAAGCACTTGCAGGATTTATTCTCTGGTAACACCAGTGCACTAAACAGAACTGAGTAAATTACGTGCTGATTTCCTATTCACGCTCCCAGGAGCCAACACCACAGACACAAAAAAATCAAATTCCACCCAACATTCCACCTCCACATCCCAAAACGTGTGAGATCTCTAAGTCCCAGAGCGATGGGGGAAAGGAATCGTTCTTCAAAATGTTTCAGTTGTGAAAACTTCATTAAGCAACATCTGAGTAACAAACCACGTGTGCAGATGCAAACACAGAGTCCACACCTGGATGCTCAGGAAATTCCAAATTAAACCTTGTATTTATCTGGGAAGTAACTAAGATATAAGGGCTGAAATAGAGGAGGCCCCAAGCCTGCACCCAGCTGTTACATGGATGTGCAGCACAATTAGTACAATTCTGTGCCTCAAATGCACACAGGGAACTCATGTGCAAAGTGAAATACCTGCAAAGAAGAAAGTGCCTTAAATATTCTCTATTGTCAAGTGAATTTTAATTTTAGCACCGCAGCCTTTATTCTGGGCAAGGTTTCTGTGAAGCTGAACACTGATAAAAGCTCTCAGGCTTTTCCTGGTGAGGGTGGATTTTTTTAGCAAATTTATCCCATGGCCAATGGCCTTTCCAACTGTTCAAAGGTTTTAATATTGTCAACTACCTTTGAATTTCTTTTTTCTGCAAAGTTTTTACCAAAAATTTTGGGGGGTGGGGTTGTTTTGTTACTTTTTAAAACTGTTCAATAATTCTTCCTAGTAAAACATTGGAGTTTTAGATAATATATTTCATATCAAACCAATAAAGTCGATGCCTAAAACTCAGTTAAGGAGCTGCTTATTCCAAAACCCTAAATCCTGAAAGTCCACAGAAGGATTTAATTCTATACATGACCATCACAAACAACTTAGATGTTGAATCAGACTCTGACTGTTTCTGGGAGAACAGTAACATCAGGAAAAACAGATTTTTGAGTGACAGCCCCATTTTGAAAGTCCATATATGTTAAACTAGGATTCATACTCAATTAATAAACTTTCTTTTTCACCACTTCTGATCTCTTCCAAAACCCCAGTGCCTTGGCTGAAGGAGCAATACTGGGTTTTGCATTCCAGCCTGTCAGTAACTCATCTGATTTTGTCCCTCCTGGTACATCTTTAGTGCATTACTGATCTTCTATGAAAATCACTTCTTCCTCCAAAAATAAAAAAGAATTAATCTGCTCACAGAATACTCACCCAAGTTGAAAGCTCAGAGAAATTTTTTAATCACCTCCAGCCTTATAGTTCAATTAAATCTCTCTCTGAACAACGTAATTGGCTACATATTCCATCTTGCTTCCCCTTCTAGGGATTCCCACTGGTCTTTACTGGATGGTTTGAACAGCTGAATTTTCCAGAGTTTTACTATTTAGCTTTTCCAGATGAACCAGACCCAGGGCTTAGCCCAGGGCAGTTGCCAGAGCTGAGGGTCTCAGGAGAAGCTACAACAGGGTGGGGGAACTTGGACTATTTCAGAAGGAGAGTTCCAAAACTCTGGGAGAAGCCTTCAAGCTGCTGGAGCAGCAGGACCAGGCTGATACTCTGATTTAACCCAAGCTGATTGATTTAAACCAGACTGATTTAAAGCACATTGAGGGTGGTAGAACTCACAGGCTCCACCTCACTCCTACCTCCCTTGATGGGCAGGAGAGATGATGTCTCAGGAGATCCCCCCACAAGGGGAGCTCCCAGTTCAACCACCCTGCAATCAAAGTGCTTCTGTTACAGTAGGAAAAGCAGCATTTCCCTCAGATAATACAGTGAACAACAAGAAAGAAAAAAAAAATCAATAGAGTGGTACTTGGTGAAATCCAGGCAAGCCCGATGGAAACCAGGAATGCTCAGCACACTGTAGGATAAACCCCTTCATCTTTTATCATATAAAATAAGTCCAAGAAACATTACAATTGGATTTGAAAGGTCAGTGGGACACTCAGACCAGACAGCTGATAGCTAAAAATCATTTCAGATGCTCTTCCACAATCATATTTCATCTTCCCTTGGAGGCAAAGGCTTCACATCAAGTTAAACAGTGCCCATCCTGCTTTTTCTCCAAGGAAACACTCTCACCACAGCCCTCCTTGCCTGTGGCTATCAACCCTCTTCCTTATCCTGACCTCAGTAAAACATCCTCTCAGACACATTCACCCCTGATTGAGCTCAAGGATGTTTCCCAGGCATTCCTCCAGTCAGTGTCAAAGTGTTTGAAGGCTGGAGGGAAAGGGCAAAGGAGATGGTTTAGGAGACAAAGGTGAGACTTTTTTATATTGCCAAAGAGCTCAGTCCTCTGGGAGGGTCAGGATTGCAGTGAAGTGACCGTGGGAAGAATTAAACTCACTCAGCACATGATAAAATGGATAACTCAGTAAATATCATTCTATCATACATCTGTCATATTTCAGTAAAAAGCTTTGTCTACTTGAAATTAGTGAAGATTTCCACAAAAAGAAAATAAGTACTTTGAAAAGCTCAGTATTATACCTGAATAATTTGAAAGGTAGCTATAAAAATGTATTCAAACACAGCTAATTCTGAAAAAGAACTGTCTGCTTTTTGTGCAGAGATGGTATGAGCAATGTCCCTGAATGCCACAATATATTCCCCAGGACTGTCTGTGCTCTGAAACGATCCTGTAGCAACACAGGGAGGAACAGATGCTGCATTTTCACCCTCAAGGGGGGTGGATTTGAGTGCACAGGAGGAAAAACATCCCCACGTGAGTGTTTATCCGTGTGTTCCATCTGGTAAATGCAGCAGAAACGAGATACCAGAAAATCAAAAAAATCTTTCCTCTGTTCCCTGCCCCAGGATGAGCAAGAAAGTGAGCTGTGATTCCAACCTGTTCTCTCCTTCCCAATTTTGTCTTGCCTTGGTTTCTAATATATTGTAACATTGCCAGCTTTTCATGACAAGAACTCCAAACCCACCTGAATTGTTCCCCAGAAGGAACAGCTCATGCCCATCTTTAATATCTTTTAAAGACACTGTAAAATCAGCAATTTCATCGTTTAAAAAGCATCAGCAACTAAGTGGAAAAGGAGGAGGTGTTAAATTAAAAGCTTTATTTTATATATTTTCCATCCAACTCCAACTTTCTCCCTTTTATTTTTTTTTTTTTAATAACTCTTAAGTTGATTATTGACAAGGGTTTAGTCCAAGGATTTAGTAACAGAAATCCTGAACTTGAACACTGCATCACTTCTTGTATTCCACAAAATTCTACCAAAGTACCACTGAAAATGAACCAAAAATGATCCTTAATTTTAGGGACTATCATGACATCAAGCAAGAAATAAATCATGCAACAATTCTCAAGGTGTTAATTTTTGATTGTCACAACATCAGAGTAAATAAAGCCCTACCTCCAGCTGACATCACTGTCCACATTTCTGCTCATTGTAAATTGTCGTGTTTCTGTCACATTTATTTCCTCTTATTCCATAGTTGTTATCTTTTATACAGAAGACACAAACCCTTGATTAATTTTTTTAAAGCCTCCAAAATTCCTACTGGATGTGACTTATGTGGAAATATTTTCTTATCAATTTCCAAGCCCTACTGTTCACTCCCTAGAACTGATAATTTTAGCATTTAGAAAGTACTTATCCATTTTATACCTCTTATCATTTTTACCACATACAGAAGTAATGAAATTGACTGTCACACATATTTAGGTTCATTTTATACTTGTTACAGAAGCAATTTTAACATTTTTCTCTATTAAGAACTATAATTCTCTCCTACCCAATTCAGGAACATCCAGGGAGAAAAGTCCTATGAAAAAAAGTTCAGCTAAAAGAAAAATACTAAATACTAATACTTTTCTATCACCAGCATGTTTCAAAATGCCAAACAGGATTATTGTTAAGGAACATTTATACCTTGATCTAAGAATCTACAGATAGAAAAAAAAATAAACCATCTTACTCCCCTTTAAAAAAAAAAAAGTTGGCTTTTGTTATGCAAATCAGTGATGAGAACTGAAAACCAACATTAAAAGCTGTATTCTTAGAGATCCTCTACAGGTGGGATCCAGGAGTAAAAGAAATCAATTTTGAAAGTCTGTCTGTGGAAAACAGAACTATTTTCAAGCACAATCTCTTTCTCAACACGATGAAATGTATCCATCCTGCATTGCAATGGACATTAAAGTAGTTTTTTACTTTGCAGAATTTCACTTGTTGACAGTGAATATGAACAAACTCTGCTCCCTGTGCTGCTGGAGGAAAAAATCAGTCCTGAATGGGTATTAATTTATAGCTCAATTATCTCATGCAGTTAAAATTCTTAGTTTTTAAGTGGGCAGGTTCTTTGGTTCCCTTAAAAACCCTCCAAGCAGAGGTGCCAAGTCCCTCATCACACATTTTAAAAGGAAGATTTACTTAACTCTTCCCAACGGAACTGCAGGTGGGGGCAAGTGTCAGTCACTGACCTCAGATACCCCATTGTAGCCAAATAACCACGTCTCTGACAGGCACCCCATGGAATATCCACTGCTTTACTCCTTCCCTCCAAATTCCCACTCAGATGTGCAGTTTTACAGGTGACACTTGCCAAGCAACACCAACTCAGACCAAACACTGACATATTGAGGTATTTATCAATCCTTCTTTACTTTTTCTTTTGTCTGTACACGCTGTAGAAAATTCTTATTTTAAATACATTAATTTTACAGTAAATTGCTTGAACAGCCATTTGCTGAGTCGTGTTTTTACAGCATCTGTGTACAGATGTCTATTAAAACAGGCACTGAAAATCTCTGCTCCTTCCCCCACTTCTCAGAATTCAAGTTATGCAAGAATACACCTGCTAAAGCTGCTATTATCAAATAATGGCAACATCAAAATAGTGTAACAGGGTAGTAAAACAACAGCACAAATCTGTATTTAAGCTGCAGGAATCTGAAACTAAGATTTAATACTTGACCTACGCTGCTGAGTATTTATTAGCTGTGAAAGCTGAAGGGAATAGATTGATGCTTCATCATCATAAGAACTCACTAAGTCTATTGCATTTTTATCCCAGCTTGAAAAGAAAACTAACCAAGTATATATTCATATAAATTCTAGTGATGAGTATTTAAAGCACATTAAAACACAAATCACTAAAGACAGTACGTGTCTTTTAAAAGGCAGTGTCATATCAAGGCTGCTGGAACAGTCCATCCTTGAAATCCAAACCTGAATAAATAATTTACCCTGGAACCAAAGCAGTATATAATTTTAGCTTTATGGTAAAGCAAATAGTATCACAATTTGTTTAAATTGTGTTTATAATTATAAATTATAAAGACACACAGGGAAGTGCAGCCTTTACATCTTTCTATCATGTCATGGAATTTAGGAAAGGAGATATGAGAGGCCTCTTCTCACCCACCTCAGTTCTATTCTCTCCCAAATATTGTTCCAGCAACCCCTGAGTTAGGGTGGTACCTTCTACACCTGCAGCAGCTCAGCAGAGTTTAGAGCTTTCAGCACATGGGTTTACACTTGGTTATTTTTCTAGAATTCCCTTTGTCATGTTTCTACGTCCCACAAGAAATGGGAATTTGGGAATCTTTCCCTCCCACCAAGGAGCAATTCCATATCTTGCAGCTGCTGTTTATTCTTGTATTCAGTCAATCCCTACACACAACAACAATGTCCACAATTTTCCCACCCGAGGGTTGTACTGCTTGAAATGACCAAGGAAATATTCAACTTGGAAACTCGGTGCAGAGTAAGACAAAATAATGCTGTAGTATAAAGATATGAAGACCACCTGATAGTCTTCTGTATTATTATTCATCGAAAAATAGTTCAAATCAAATTTATAGAAAACTGGGGGTCCAGTTTGAAGGGATATCCTTCTTTTATGGAGGAGACAGATTGTGTAAGTAAAAGTCAACCTGGATTTAGCTTGAAGAGTCATTCTAACTAATGAAATGATTACAGTTTCCATTTCAGTCCCCACTTCAGGGTGGGTTTTTCAGTGTCAATTATAGTTACAACCACAGGAAAGAAACCAGTAGAGGACTCTTGAAGGGCTGTTGGAAAGAAGAACATTTCCATCAGAAACTGCCTTTGCTACTCAGAAAAGCGTGTGGAAATTTGGGAAAAAAGGGTGTTCTTCAAATCATCAAATTCGTACCAAGTAAAGTTCTCACTACATTGAGTGAAACTTTGAAAATCTAGACTTAACATGCTCCTGTAAATGTACTTCATAATGTAGGAACACATGGACAATTATTAAATACTTGTCATTCTTGGACTTTCTGTATTCTTTCCCTTGTACCTCCATAGTGATAAAACACATTTAAACTATTGAAAAAAACCACCCTATATCCAAATTTTGTATACATGACTCTCAAAAATAGTGCTTTTGAGACTTTATAGAAATGCTAAAGAGAGTTGCTGACTTCATGTCTTGACATGAATCTCACTGGAAACAATTTCTACTCTCGCAATGATGGGAAAAACAAAGTCTTGTCCAATTTTTTATTTTTCAACAATACTACTGAATAATAAAAACAAAGAAAGTAACAAATAACAACTGAGTAAGTAACAATGAGCACTAATCAATCCCAATTTGCTCTTAACTACAATTAATTAAATTGCTGTGTGCCCTACAAATGGATTTTTTTAAATTAGATGTTTCATTTATTGATTGTTTGGACAAATCAATAGACACTGCAAGGGATCTTTTCCCTAATAATGGAGTTAAGCAGGTAAAACATTAAGCAAGTTGCCAATCAGCTGATCCAGAGCCTGATTCTTTTTCTTTAAAGACAAATTCTTGTATCAGTGACTGAGAATCACAGTCCAGCTGTACTTATACAATTCTCCGGTGCCCTGTGTGTTCTGCTGGGAATGAGTGACAGCAAATTCCATCTTTGGAAAAGCCAGTTGATAAAGTTTTTACTCCATTTTTCCACTATGAATAAGGAATGAGGGAGACAAGTGTCCTTCCTTTGTCTGCTTCCCAGCATCTACTTCTACTCTAATGGTTCCCAGTCCACAAGAACATTCATTTCCCAGTTTCTGTGAGGCAACAGGGGTTTATGGATATTGAAATGACAGGTAAAAACACATGTAGAAAAATCAAGAAATGCTTTAAGGTCCTTGAGAATTATTTTTTTTTGAAAAACAGTTCCATCAATTCCCTCAGACCAAGTTTCTAATTCACAGCAACACACTGAACAAGAATGAACAAACAAACAGTCTTTGGGCCAGTGGACTAAATTCTGAAACAAATTCTGACTTAATAACCTCTTAAGGGTTAGGAAGAGGGCAGGAGAAAGGTAATGCAAACCCTAAAGGCTGGTGCCACCAACGTTGTAACAGACTATGCTGGGAATTTTGGCTCTTAAGTAATTGTCCATTTTGCCATGATTTGAAGAAAAGCAGAAGCCAAAGGCTCACAGTTCTCTCCAGCACGTGGCCAGTCCCTCTGGCACCAAGATACCACCAGTGTTTGTGCCCTATAAAATCACAGATTAATGTCTGACGATAAGGAGGTGGGAGGAGTAAAATAAAGAACATGAGAAAATTCTCCTGGTTGTGTTTCTGTGATATTCCAGGCTGAACCTCTGACCTGTTCATGTGTATTTTAAAGTAGCAATTCAGTTTTGGGGCCAAGATTTCATTTTCAACCCATCTTGGGCAGTTGGATTATCAGGTTAGAGTACATCAAAGAAAACACACTGCCTGCCACTGCTCAGAAAGGTCAGTTTATGGGGAAGCATTTCAAGATCCTTTCTGAAATATGTGCTAAAGACAAAGCAATTAAAACAAAAAGGGGGATAAATATTTGACAGTATAACCTAATTTTTTTTCCCAAGAAAGGAAAAGTCAGAAACATCAAGGCTACAACATTTTAGAAAAGTGACACTAGAGGAAAAAAGGGACAAATTTCCCTGGAAACAGCTGACAAACACGACATTGATGGATTACAAACAGCTTCTTGATCATGTAGTTTATGCTTTCACTGTATACAAAGACATGATGAATCTCACTATTTTCATGTCACTTTTTGTATTTATGCAGTGCTTGATGATTAGACCTTTGGTATTAACTGTGAAAAAGAGAATTGGAACCATCATAATAAAGCAAATATGAAAAAAAATAATTAGGAATTACTGCATAAATATGATACAATTTTAGAACATGGAAAAGTAAAAGTTTGCCCTAGAAAACTAATGTAAGCACTGGGAGAAAACAAGATGGATCATTCAGCTGGCTTCAATCCTCAGCCACTTCCTATCTTTGGAGATTCATCAGTCACCAGGTTCCTACCATCTGAGTCCACATATTTGCAAGACATGGAGTCAGTTCCTTCCCATCAAGTTCAATTGAGGTTGCTGAATATTCCTGAGGCTGGTCATGGATGTGGATCTGCCTGCCGAGGATTTACCCCCACATTCCTTTAAGTAACCCCAAAATAGCTCTGGGTCTGCATCACCAAGAGGCAAATCAGGCCTGTTCAGGGCTTGAACATACTCCCTTTGTTCTCCTGCAAGTGGGATCTAAAAGGCAGGAGAGAGTGAGAGGAGAGATAAAAGCTGGGAGAAGTTGTCTGAAAATTATCATCAATAAAATCTTTGTATCTAGAACAGGTCTCCAAAGCTCCAAAGTGAGCAAAAGGGACCCCTCTGGAGATTCTAATGGTGACATTTGAAGGGAACCAGGATGTTAAAATTTTCATCCCTTTCTGTAAGATGAGAGGTGTTCAAAGGAAAGGCTGAAGTTCAGAGTAGTTTTACTCTTCCCTGGAACTCCCCTGGTTCATATCTCAGGTATCCAGTGCCTCAAGTAAAGCTGCCTTCTGCTGCCTCATACGAGTCAGGGATGACAGAGTTTCAAACACACTTGTGGCTGCAAATGCACATTTTAACTACCTACCCTCAGTAGCCTCCTCTTTCAAGTGTTGCTCATGAAAGATCCAAAGTGGGGACATGAAATCCAGCAACAGCCCTCCTTTTATTCTTTAAAGCACTTGTAAGATGTCTCTCTTCCACATTTAATAGGACAGAGCTGGGAACAAGTGTTTCCTAAATCAGGAGAGAGTAATCATGACAATTAAGATGCATTTGAGCCTCTGTTCTGGCTGCTCTTGCTGCTGGCAAATCTGAACAACAAACACTCGCTTCTGAAGGCAACTTACCTTGGGGAGCCAGTGTCTGGATCAAAGGACACATAATTCTCTGCAATTTGGACTTCTAATATCTCCTTAATCATGCTTACAAAGAGCTCAGCAACATCTGAGACTGTCATTACAATACACACGTGCAAAGCATCACACATCTGAAAATGAGTCTCACTTAGAAGGGTACAAAAGTTGGGTCCTTAAAAAGCTGGGGTGGGGGGGAATCTGATCTTCAATTTGGTTTTCATTACTTTTTTCAGTAGATTATAAAATGTTAATCCATATTATAAAGAAGAAAGAAGGCCTAAAAACCCAGTAAAAAAGAAAAAATCCAGTTTCCCTAAATTGAAATAAAAGTAAGTGTATCTGGATATTTCTGTAACCACCCAGTTAAACACAACTGCCCAAGGCAGGGGATGGGATGAGATGAGCTTAAGGTCCCTTCCAACACAAGCTTTTCTGTGATTCTGGGAAAACCAGACCAGATTTTTTTACAGTGAAATTTAGAGCTCCCACCGAATTTGTGTATTATTTTTGTTTCTACCCACTTTAGGTAGATGCTGATTTATCTGTCATATTAGAATAGCAAAACAACAAAGCAGGAGATACTTAAGTCCAAAAACATCTGCTAGTGGGAAACATTTGGCAACACAGCTTGAGTCCTACCACTCTGGGCAGGCTACACACAGTCCAGAACTGAGTGTCACACAACAAGGAATCACAGACATCACTGGGATAACAGCAAATCCCTCTGAACTCCCACCAAAGCTGAAAATCAATTTACAGCAGCACAGTGAACCCAACCAACTCTGGCAAATGGTTATTTCAGAGCTAAGCCACCGTTCAGTCTGGACTAACAACTTTGGGATATTCACTCTCGGAAAATATTAAGTATTTTTCTTAACTTGGAGTCACCAGACAAGTCACATCCACCGTGTGTGAGACAACGTATTTCATGCAACCCTGGCACGTCTGTGAGTTTTGCTTGTTACATCTGACAGATGGTTATTAATGGTTATTATATTACATTTCTTAAAGGTATCAATGGAGAAGAAAAATCCAGAAAAACAGCTTCCATATTTTGGGATACAACTGTCACAGGGAATTCTAAACAACAGGGCAGAGAGAGATTGCACTGAATGATGGGCAAGTGACAAACCAGGGGGAGGGACAAAAGTAGCTGCAGCTTTGCTGGTGCCACATCAAACCCAAACACTGGATTCTTCTACTAATTCCTTTGTCATTTTGCTCCAAGGCCAAGCTCATGGTTTAGAGCAGGAGGCATTTGACATTTTTTCCTTGTAATAAGTGATTTGTGTAATAAAGCTGTGAGAAAATTGAACTTGTCAGCATGTTAAATGCATTTGTCTCCAGGAATATAATAAACTACATATGTGGAATTGATAGGATTGGAAGCTGAAATTCCCTGTGATTTGAAATCTAATTTGTCATTATTTCTTTTAATCCATTCGAACGCTCAAGTTTTGCCAGTTAACTGTGCATAATAATTGCATTTTAAATGTAAATGAAACAGAGGGCACAGCTAAGCACTGAAAACAAACATTACCCAAGGCAGGCAGTCTATAGAAAAATTATTTAAATGAGTGCATTACAGCTTTCCAGTACCAACACAAAGTGATATATTAAACAGGATACTGTTCAAAACTGTCAGGAATTTGGCACAAAAAGTACCTGACATTTAGATACTGGTGGCCAGATTTCTGCAGGATACACTCAGCACTTAAAACATACACTGTAGGACATGTATTAATCTCAAATAGCTCCACAGAGCAACACCAGCTTGTTGGTTTGAGGTTTTTCTTCTCTACCAGCTGCAGCTTACCTTGAAAACACAACTCCATTGGGGGGGAAAAGAGATTTATGAGCTGTTAAACAAAGGAGATTTTTGTTCTGACCTTGACTGATGACAAGTAAATGACTCTGTGCTTTACAGGCACAGATGAGGATGTTTCTCTGACTGCAATGAAGGGCAAAGAGGAAAAAGTTGCAAGATATTATCAATCTGACTTTTTTCCACAGTCATTTAAGGGTTTATAAAGAATCCTGTAATCCATTTTGGAACCATTATTTTAGATAAAACTTTCAATTCACTAAAACGACCTGCTTTTTTAATCCACTGTCTTTACATACAACTTTGCAGTCTGTTTACCTCAGTGTTGTAGAAAATATGGAAGACTGTGGATTCTTTTCCTCAGACAACACAATCTTAAAGGTACTGCAGTTGTACATTCAATGCTGAGAGTAAACAAGACATTTATGTCATATCTGAAGCTGAAAAAAAATGATACCTAAAGTCATATTTTTCCCAGTCTTCCTAAAGAATTCCCTAGATCCTACCTCTTTTTCTGCTCAAGTGATAAAACGATATACCAGACATTGTGCAAGACACTCAAAAACTGCCTAAACCTCTTTCTTCTTGTTACATAATCTATCCTGAAATATATAAATTGGAAGAGTTTCCTGATATTTGAAAAAACAAACAATCTCTTCTGGTGGACACTTAATGGTTACTGAACTAATATCAAGTTTGAGCTGAGAAGTTTTAAAGCAGTTTATTCTTTATTTTCCCTCTAACTATGCCTTTAATTTTGTTGCATAATAAACACCTCCATCACAGTATCCACATTCCATTTGAGCTTTATTGGTGTGATTTTATTTTAAGCTCATAAATGAATAACATGCTATTAAAAGTGACAGACTGACAGCACTATAAATTCTTGTTCATGTAGTTTAAAAAAAAAAAATCATTTACAAACAAGGGATCTTGCCCACAAAATCCCATCAGTGTGCCTTAATCTCATTCTGAATACTGGCAATAGGAACAAGAATATAATTGAAATTAATCTACTTTTTCATCCTATTAAGTGTCTTGCATTTGGGAAGATGCTTCTGTAATATTTTCTTTGATTCCTGCCAAATTGGCTCCACTCGCTTTAGTGGCACAGACCAGCTTTGAACATCTGAGCTGGAGGTGAATATCTCACAGTTTCTTACCAGATGAAAAGACTTCCCCCCTGTAAAACCACATCTCCTACTTTTTTTTAAGATGGAAGGTCGGAAATTTCACCTCTGCTCACCACTGGGGAAAAATTTTCTGTATTCTAAATGAGAGCAATAGAGGGAAAATGCAAAGGTTTACAACAGTCCCTTTATGAATTAAGATTAAAGATTAGATTTTAGGTAAAAAGGTCACAAGGAGAACTTCAAAATAAAATCCTTGTGATCAAACTAATTTATCCAACACTAGTTAACAAATCCATGGAAGCCTCTTGCAAGCACAGGAGGTTGATTACAGAAAAAACTACCAAGAATTAATATTTAAGTAAAGCTTCCTAGAAAATGCTGACTTTCCTAGTTACTAGGTATATTATGGCAGTAATAGAAATGTTTATCTTGAGAGCCAGTCCTCAGTGGGAACAGGAGGAAGCCAGCAGAGCCAACACCAAGCGTGTCTTGCAGAAAAATGGGATATGACAGCCAGCACATCTGAAATCCCACACTTGTCATTTACAGTCACTCCAAGTTCATTTCATTTTTTTCAGCAGTTCTTTTCCCTGCCACACTCCTATCCCTCTTGGCCATCTACTCCTCTCTCCTTTGCACCATTCCTTACTATTCTCTAACTACTTAAGTGGATACTTATTTTAGACATTCCCTCCAGCTGTCAGGTGCCAGAGGCAGCTTTGGCAGCTGCTTTAGGATCAGTGCACAAACTCCCCCACTGCTGAAAGCTTGGGAGAACTGGCACCACTTGGATTTTTCCCCTTGCCACTGATACTGCTTTGATAATCTTGATTTAATGGCAGCCCTGTGTGGGGACTTCGAGTTGCCTTCTTTTGTCCTGGCACCAACACATCCAGTCCTGAACCACCATAAAGACATTTTCTGATGGCATTCTTTGATGCAGGTTGACAAGACCTCCTTTGTTATACACGGATTCACTGCCTCAAAATCATCCTTAAATACACCCAATTTTTAGCATGAGGTGTCAATATTGTCATAGCTGAAAAATTATTGATTGCCAAGACATGGTGTAATTCCAGTAGTCTGCTCCTGGCTCAATCTGCAGTGGGGATCTGTCAAGCACAGCCCAGGGGAAGGTTCTCCCAAATTAATGGTTTTTTTTGATAAATCTGTGATAAGCAAACTTATTAAAGCTGTTGGAAAATTACATTATCATCAATAAGGTATGTTAACCCTCTCTATGGGCTTTCATGCTGATTCTTCTCAAGAAGGCCACTGGCAGGAGCTTCAACACTGACATGTTCCAACAGCAAAAACTCATCTACAAGGAAAAATGATTCATGCTCTTATTTCAATTCCTTTCTTTTTTTTTTTTTTGCAATATCCAACAAATATATCAGATAAACAAGGATGGCCCAGTTCTTACAAAGGATGAAACAAAGACGAGATTCTCTTATGTAACTAAATCTTAAATAACACTAATTAACTAATATTTAAACTATAAACCAGCTGTGATTACAGGAAGAAGCAACTGGCCTTGGGACTCAATACCTCAGCAGAAGAAACTTTTCTGTAAGTTCATGAGAAAAGTTTTATAATTCCCAAAAGCACACAATAACCTTCACCAAGATACCATATGAATTTAAATTAAATAAAATAAAAATCATGGGAATGTTCAGGTTCATCCTGGCATGGGCAGATGCAGATTAAAAGACCCCCCAGCCCTTAATCCTGGAATTTCACGTGGTGCCTCTTCAATTCAGCACAGGGGTGGATTTTCTCTTGCTGTACATCCATGTCCTCCCAAAGGAATGTGACAGCAAGACTCTCTCAGTGCTCATTATTCCCCTTAGAAAAATGAAACTTTTGTGGCTGTGATTGAAGACAGACACTAACAAAGAATATCTTTTAATGTCACCTAATAAATATTCTAGAAACATTCACACCTCTCACTCACGCATTAAATATTTTATAATCCCTACTGTCTATAAACACAAATTTGAGGGCAGTAAAATAAAGCAAATGGAAAAAAAAAAAAAGAAGAAACCTCTAGATGGTTTATCAACAAGATGAATTTCATATTAGAAAAAGTCATCAGTTTATTTTAACAAAAAAGCAGGCAGTTGTAATTAAATCCAGCCATTTGAACTGACAGAGCAATGATTCTTTCAGCATTAAAGGTCTGTTCCGTGCCTGCTGTTCCCACTTTTAATGCACAACTGGTTCTCTAGACTGGAGAATCCAGGAGGGGTGGGACTATATTCCCTGCTATTTTTTTTTTGCAGGATTTTTCCAAGAGAAACGAGATGAACAGAAAGACCTTCAATTTAACCAAAATTTAAGAAGAAAATATGAAACTGAGTAGCAGTAATTGATACTGCTGGTTATGTGTTTTATGGAAGATACATAATAATCTAAACCCATAGCAGAATCAAAGGAAACTAACTCAGCCTGACCCAATTCTATCATTTAAAACTGGTACAGTTGCTCTGCCATGGTCCAGCAGGTCACTGAAATTATGTTTGACATTCACCTCTGAATTCCAGGCTACAGATGACAGAAGATAAAACATAAAGGAAAAGAGAAGAACGGGAAAAATTGATATTATTTTTTGTATATTTACATTAGTGAATGGAAATGGTGATTTTAAAGCTGGAAATTCTTCTCTCTGTGATCTTTAAAAACAGCCACACCAAAGTGCCTCCGTTGAGGTGCTCAGCACAAATTATATGCACAATTTACATTTATTTTTAGAAACAAGATATGGAGAGAACAGGAACTTTCCCACAATCTCCCACATCTCACTTTTCTTTTTTTTTTGGGGGTGGGGTGTTTTTTTTCCCACAGTTTTATGTTTCTAGTAACCCAATTTCCTTCAGAGGAATCAAGGCTACAATACTGGCAGGGCTCAGGAAGGCTGGACCACAAGGTCTGGCTTGATGTTGTATCTCTCCAGAGCAACAGAAGGTCAACATGAAGGGATCTCAAACCCTTGTTCTTGATTTTGGGGCAGCAGGTCACTGTTCTTACAGCTGTGCTGCAGGTAGGAGGCAATTTGCAGCCAGCACTTGGAATAATTAGGGCAGCACAGTCGGAATCACCACTGCCAACCTCAAAGTGTGGGCAGGTAATTTGGGGGTGGGCAGGGGTCAGCCAAAATACCTTAGTCCTGCTGTCCTGGCAGCAATAGCTTCCTTATTTTTGCTCCCCATAAAGTGAAAACTTCTTACTCCTGGAGTTTATGGCACTGCTCAAATTTATCCTTTACAAATAAAACCAGTTTTCACTTCCATAGATAGCAACTCAAGCCCATATGTTTGTTTCCAAAGAAAATCAATTTTCCCATAAATAGGTCCTATTCACAAAATCCAGGTGATCCATGATCTGTGCTTTTGGAAGCTTCCAAACCAGCACAAGTATTGCTACAGGTGAGGAGAGTTTCCTCACCTGCACTTCTGAAGGGGATGCTGGAGTAAAAGAAGAGTTGCACCACTAGCAGATAAATAATCCATGGGTTCAGATTTTGCCTGACATGAAGAAAAACTGTAACTAGCCCTATTTTAAATTATTTATTTCTGCTGCTGACTTTTGACACAGCATTAGGGTTACACAGGTTTGCAAGGTTTTGGAGAATAAATGGCTTTATTGATTATTTAATGCTATTTATTTTTTCCTAGGGCCTGGGGGTTGTGGCATTTAGCAATGTCCACAACTGTGCTTCCAAATGTTGTAGGCAGAGGCAGCCAAGAGTGGAGTGTGCTGCAGGTGGTGTGGAACAAAGTCATCCCAGGGCTGGGAAGGGCTCAGCCCTTGGATCCACAGGAAAGGGATAATGCAAATCATCAAAAGAAACACCTCAGTGTCTGGGAGATCAAGTTCAACAATTGTTTCACACTGAATCAGGTCCAGACCTCTCAGATGGGGTTGTTTTGTCAGGATAACAGATTTAGCCAATTCTCAGTGTTTAGTAGCACATAAAATCACAGCTATTGGAGCAAGAGACACTTCTAGAACAGTTCAATAAAATACAGGTTAACTCAAAGCCTATTTAGGCCAGTGCTTTTTAAATTTGAAGCCATTTAACCATGGAGTAATGGTTATTTCGTGCCATTTAACTAAGTATACACATTTTTAAAGTGATATCTCAAGAGGTTGTACAAGATTAGCTTTATACACTCATACTGAATTTCTTGCCTTCTCTTGACAGCTTATTTTAAGCCCTCAGTGTCATTCAAATACAGCAATTTCCACTAATAGTTAATAAGTTATTGTAGAAAGCTTGAGAAGAGAAACTGTTTTAAAGTGCAAGAACACGCAAGAAGTTATTTTTACACTGTTTGATTTTTCCCTCACTTAATTCATTGCACTACAGCAAAAGCTATCAAGTCTCTGAGTCGCCTTTTCTGTTATTTCAGTGTCATAGGAAGGCACAAAGCTTTGCAGGGAAGGAGAGAATACAGGTCCCTTTTCCCTGGAACTCTGTAGTCTAAACATAATACAACCTACCAAGCTATGACAGTAAATACATGTGAGTGGGGGGAATGGAAATAAAAAGGTTACCTAAATAAACAGCCACTCATTATCTCTGCAGTACAAGAGTTTTGTCTAAAAGCAAGTGCTTACATAAGGGTTGTGGGGGAAAAGTAGTTTATTGTACTTGTTTTTGCTACTAGACTGAAGTGCCTCCAAATAACACTGCAAGTTCCAAAGTATTACACTTCTAAAAGACATTTTCTCTCACCCCTGTGGTCCTGATCAGATTAACTTCATCAGCAATGATCCATAAAAAAACTCCAGTCCACCTTCTTCTATCTCCACAGGCAACATATAGTCCAGACAGTATCCTGCCTATTTTAGCTAACTAAAATAATGTAGGCAGTAAACTCAAGGTCCTGAAGAACCCCACAGAACTTTATGGGAATTTTGATTCTATCAGAACAACAGAGAAACAAAGTTAAGACCATGACTGCAGGTACTGCCCACTGCACCATGGATTGCTGTTCTTATTCTGTTAGATATTATTTACACAATATTAATAATATTTCTTCCCAGTAGCAGTGAATTTACCAGACCTCTGATCAAAGCCCTGCACAGACAGGATTATTTTTCCCTATGACTGATTACACAGCACCTTTGCCAAGATGGAAAGCTCTTAGCAAGTGGAAATAAATGTCATGAATTTGCCACAAAATCCACACACTCTGCAGTCCCTTATTGGTAATTTGCCCTAAATAATTTCTGTGCAAATCCTTGAAGAATTCAACTGACTGTCAATGAAAAGCTGGCTGTTTAAGTTTTAATATTTTCACTGTTTCATTAAAACTTGAAGGTTGCAGAACCTGAACATCCTTTCCTTGAAAAGTCTGCTCTGGACTCTTGAAGGAGAAATGTCACCTGCACCATGAGGTGCCAGGTGCTGACAGTGACCCACCTGATGTGGCAGAGCAACTTCACCATGACTTAGGTAGGTGAGACTCTGGTAGATTTGAGCCATTAACTCCAGAGTCAAGAAAAGCCAGTCTTAATGGACAAGAGCAACTGGATTCCTTCATCCCTGGGGTCTCCACATCACCCATCCCTGGTACCAACACAGAGCCCAGCTGTCCCGTGGGTTTAGAACAGAAATCCCCTGTACAAGGCTGTGTGAAGCAGCAGATAAGAACCACACGGGCTGTGATTCAATCCAGCTTTCCTCAGTGATGGGTATTTCCTAAGAATTGCACTTCAGGCAAAATTAAACTCAGTTTTCCAGCTCGAGGTTAGGACAGGTATAAATCAGCAGAGCTGTGCGGGGTTTACTGTGACTCCACCAGTTTCTATCAGATGAGAATATGATCTGTCAAGACTTTATTTAAATCACTACTTCGAAGTGGGTTTATTTAGTGATCAGAGCATATGTTCCTTTTGTGTCTTTAACAGTAATAAATCACCAGTGAACTGACATGGAAACAGCAGAAGGGACAGACTACAACATATTAAGTTTTCCATATTCTGTGGATGTTTGATGCAGCTGCTGCACTTGGAAGGGTCGTTTTCTAAGGGAAAATATTTGAAGCTCTGCAAAGATAAATTAAATAACTACCTGCAAATAGTCTGATCCAATCACCTGGGTTACATTATCATCATTTTGACAGCTTTTTATATGGTAGATTAATAAAAAAATATGAAATGGAGGGGATGAGAATTAACATTACTTGAAAACAAGGCTGAAGAACTTTGAACCCCAGATGGATTGTAGACACTGCAAGTCACTCCAAGTAACACCAATTCAGTCAATAGACAGAGCTACATATCAAAAAGAGAATGTTTATAAATATGAAATATGTATATGTTTTGGGGTTGTTTGGTTTTCCTCCCACAGAAGTCCTTGAAGGTATTTAAAATGTTCACATATTTGCATAATGAAAGCCACAGGAAAACTATTATTTAACTGATTTCTATTCACGGCCTTTAGGGTCTGATTCAATGCTTATTGAAGTCAGTAGGAGTCTTCCTATTTAATTCATGAGTTCAGATAAGACCTTTATCTGCAGCTGTAATGCGAGGGAGATAAAAAGGGTAATTTTGGGGCACATGTTCTCTTCAAGTCAGAATTCCCACAACCAGTTCCTTCAGGTAATTTGTGCACCCCTACAGGGAGGACAGAAGAAGAGAATTGCATCCACATGATAAGCAGATGAAAATAAAGCCAACCAGTGTTCAACTGTGTATTAGTGACCCAGCCACTGGAACAGCTCAGTGGTTCCTCCCACACAATTGGGTTATTCTCAGATAAATGCACTGTTTTGTACAGACCTGCCTCAGATCTCACCCTGGAACTTCACTGTTTCCAGGCTGGAATACAGCAAGTCTGACTTTGCAATTTTAGGCACAAAAATACAAATCTCAAACCATCAACTTGTGTTCGATCACCAGAGCAACCACAGCTTCCGTTCAGTTTTCGGAAGTCTGAAAATAACCAAAATCTACTTTCTAAGGCTCACATTTTAAAATGTATCTAGAGTAAATGTCTCTTTAATTTGATTATGAAGCATCTTCAGATGCACAGTCCAGTGAAGCATCGAGGGAGAGGCAACAAAACTAACAAACAACCCAAAATTACTCTTTCAGCTCTGACACCTGCTGTCTCTTCAGACAGCGTGGAGCTGAGGAGAATTAATGTAGCAGATGGAGCAAACTAAGTGGTGAGTGCTTGGTTTCTGAATCAAATTGTAAAAGAAATCCTCCAACAGGCTTTTTTTTTTTTTTTTGGAGGTTGCTTAGCAGGAAGAAAAATTAAAAGGATTTTCCTGCATGGCCCCTAGAGGTGTAAAGAGGTAAAACTGCACAGAAGTGGCCTTTCCATCCTGCTTACACCAGCCTGGATATTTCCATTAATGCTTTAAGGAACAGACAGTTCCCAACAGCTACAGCTCCAGTATCCTGGTGAAACACTTCTGTGCTGTAGTTCCAAGTCTGCTTTGCCAGAGGATTCTCCTCTCAGTCCAGGGAATCCTGTCCATGCTACACAGCAGGAGTTTGGCAATTCCACATGGTACCATTTTCTGACCCAGAAACATTTTATTACTGTGATCTTTTCTGTTTTAAGAGGATATAGCATCTCCCTAATGCATCACCCAACACAAAGAAAACAATTAATTGCTCTAGAAAAAAAAAAAAACTGTGGAATGCATTCATATTCAATGTTGCAACACAGGAAAGGAATGTATAAAATGAATGTATAAAATGCCAAGAACCATTATGGATGAGAATGTTAGTCCCAATATTTTGGAGAATCTAGAAGAGAAGTTGTAGCATGACTGAAAGAGAACCTGCGTTTCAAGCCTGCCCTCCTTAGGTTCTTAGTACTTGTCCTCAACATTTCTGCTTTCAGAAATCTGATTTCTAAAATACATGGAAAAGAAATATATTCCATCAGCAGGGAGCCTTGGATACATCTATGAGTGAAATCAGGCTGTGACTGATCTTCCAAAGCAGGTTTAGTTGGCGGGAGGGGGCTGTAGGTTTTTTCATTACCTTCCTTTCTCTTCCATATTAGACATTGATAACTTGAAGCAAACAGACATTTTGAGTTAAGCAAGTCATTTTTTAACCTTTTGAGTAGAATTCACACTGTAACTCTTCTAGTTAATAACACCCCTATAGCTATGGCACACCAGAGAGGCCATTTGGGTTCCAGAAAGATCTTCATGTCCCTGCCTCTGCAGTCCCTCACATACAGCCACTCAGCCTCAGCAAGTGAATTCTCTCAGGCAAGTCTTGGTCTGTGGATTTCTCATAAGACCCCAGAGGAGCTTAATTTTAAAATATCTAATCATTTGGGTAAGCACAAGCCTTAAGCAACTGGTGGCATTTGTCACTGTCTTCCCAAAATCCCTGTTACCTTGAGAGCAGCTGCAGATGGAGAGTTCACCCTACAAAGGGGGAGGTTCTTTGGGACCATTTCTTTTTACAAGCAGATCTTGTCTCACTTTTACAATATTGAGCTGCTCTTCCATTACTATGGAATTATCTACAAGTCTATCTGGAGTTGTGGTGATTTATTACCTTCTGGCATGTGTATCTTTGTACTCTGTGTATCTTTAGCTCAGCATCTCTATCTTTACCCAGCTGCCAGAGCCTGCCCGTGTCAATATTTGCATTGGTTTTTGAACACAATCTGAGGGGTTTCACTGTCTTCCAGCTTGGAAATTCTTCACTGCAGACTCTGTCAGAAATGGTCACCTGCACTTGGAGGATTTGTAAGAGATTAGCAAATCAAGTCACAGAGGGGATGCTCCTGTGTGAAATCCCAGCCTTTGTACAACCTAAACCCATCTGGCAGGCAAAAGTATCTACACAGCCCTCTTACAGCAGCTGGAACAAAACCTAATGAAATGCAATTAGGAATTTATCTTTCTCAGACAATTACAAGTGCAGTCTTCAGAGGAGCCACTGTACCCACGTGGATGTGCTTTATCTCAGATTTTCACTTAAACTAATGGCTTCTAAATTACTTGAGTGGAAAATTAAGGATGCAATGCTACACTTAAGAAAGCATTTGCATTTCAGTGCATATGCTGTTAAATTTCCATTAAACTCCACATTTATATACAGATTTTTAATTCATAAAATATGGTAATAGAAGGAAACTGTGATTGGGCAGATGATGCCTTCTGAAGGCAGCAGATATTTCTGAATATCTATTCAGTATCTATGCAGTGCCATGTGCCCTTTGTTCTGGGAAAACAACCTTAAACAAAAAAGTTATAAGCTATTTGAAAGTTAAACTCTTCAGCTTCTATTTTTCCCAAATCAGTCCAAAATCCATCCTCCAAGGTCTACAGCAAGGATTAAGAATTCCAGGATATTCAACAAATATACTGATGCACTAGTGGGCTGATCCCAAAGCTGTATAACGATGATAAATTGCTTTCAAATGGCAAAATAATCTACTTAAAGAGCAAAGTATTCAACAATCTTCTATGCAAGAAATAGGAACATGATGGTTAACTGAGGAAATAAGCTGCAGATTCCAGTGAGACATTAGGAACTGTCTGGGAAGGTGGTGGACTCATTTTGCCAAAGTCTTTCAAAAATCACCCTGGGACGATCCTGCCTTCTGGAGATTTCTTAGTCTGTTTAGCCCTGCTGCAGATAGATCTGTTATTCCACAACAAGCCAAACTCAACCACTAATTAATACTACAGCTGGCAACAATCAATCTCATTAAAGCTCTACCCAGACCTCATTAAGGAAAAGAAGAAAAAAACCCAATCAGCAAGTGCAGAACACCCCCAAGTTTCATCTCCAAGTTTCAGGGTACACTCCAGGTGCATTCGAGATCATTTTCTTCCTATGAGTGTAAGGTCAAACAACAAATTTATATTTTATCAATAATTGATATTTCGATGACACCCTGGCAAATATGCCACCAGATTTAGCCATATTCAGCTTTATTCCCAACTGCTGAATTGACATTTGGAAGACTTTCCCTCGGGTAGGATTTGCAGAAAAAGAAAGAATTGCCTGGGCCATATTGATCACTGAGGGCACATAAAGCAGTCAGTCCTTGAAGGGTCAGTGTGGAATCATTGCTGATGGTGGAGCTGTTCAGAGAAGAGCTCAGTGATGGGAATGAGGAGTCAGGCAGCTCAGGGGCTCACATCTGCTCTGTTTTGCGTAAGAAATCCACAGTCCATGCACAAATCCACTGGCAGGAGCAGAGAAGTGTACAAATACATTTCAACCAGACAGATGGAACGAGAAAGACCACCAGCACCTGAGTTTGCACCCTCTGCAGCACCTAAAATGAGGCTCTGATGTCCCCAACTTCAAGGCACTGTTTGCTGTAGGAAGTTTTTGGTCCCCCATCCTTCTGTTGAGCAAATTTCAATGTATTTGACCACATTTCATCCTGATCACCACTGTGCCATGTGTGGGACTAACCCAGTGGCACAGACTGACTCTCTCTCTGATGGGCTTCAGGAAATTTGTTTCATAAATAACTTTAGAAAATAAGGACATTAAAATCATTGGTGTTTACATGAAAAGTAATTGAATATCAATCAAAACACACTGGCAACCTCTTGACAGCTCCAGTTCTGCTATAATTCATTGGATTAATCAAGTCTTGACACTGTGATATGTTATTGCACAGGCTGAAGAAGGAGCAGGAAATTACAAAGTTAAGAAAAAAACCTCCACAATGTTTTGTTTTGGGTTTTTTTTTTTTTTTTTACTTCATTATATGTGAAACTTTCCAGTGGAGGAGGATAAGGCCACAAAAAGAGCTGCCACAGCTCACACTCAGCTAATCTGTTGTTTCAGCTGGGAGTGGCCAAAAGCAACCAGTAAAATGATGGTGACAGAATTACATCAGGCACATCAACTTAATCAAGGCAGCAGTAACATTATAGCACATCCTCATACCTGTGTTACCTTAACTGCTTCTCAGATCTGTCTCTTTTTTGAGGAGAAAGACCAAATCAACTATATTACATCAATTTTCCTTTATTTCTCAAAGGAAAAAAAAAAATCAGCGAGGCAGCACAGTGACCCAGTGCATTTTGCTGCAGGTTCTGGCCATCTCCTTTCACTGGCTACCAGGAAAACTTTGAAAGACACAACCAGGACAATGTTTGCAAAAAATCCTAGGAAATGGCACTCCCTTTTGCTCAGATTGGGCAGCCACCACGACCCCTTGAATGCCTTTCAGCCACACCTCATCTCCATTTGAAAAAATCCACTCCAAGCCATGAAATGTGAAAGGTGACCACTGAGCTTCTGCTTTATCCCCAAGCCACTGTGGTACAGAACACAAAGCAAAGGGAAATATTCATCCATGGGCAAGTATTCAGAGGATTGCTTCTGCACAGGAAAGCAAAAATAGATAGAACTTGGGTTTGAATATCACTAAGCTGCCTAACTCCTGTCACTCCTACTCCCCAAGTGATTTCCTGGTGTCATCTGGTGAAGCACTGGTGGAACTGGCACAAGAATTATTACTGCAAACTCCCAGCCTCCTGCTCCAGCCTCTAGATCATGTGCTCATGAATAACTGCAGCCACAAGCAGGCATTTGGAAGCACAATAACACATTCAATCATGCAAATGTGTGTTTAGTGCTCACTAGAACCCGTCCTTAAAATGAATGGGTAACTTAGGAGTGCAAATAGGAACCGGTATAAGCAAAATAATATTCATTCCACTCTTCCAGCAGTTTACAGACACACAGCAAACACCACAGATGGTGGTTTCCCAAGCTGTTCAAGCTCAGAAAGTGCTGAGAAAAAGATCTGCTGGAGTGAATATTTGCAAAAAAGCACAGGTACCTCACTGGGTATTCTGCCCCCACCTCATCTCCCCTTGGCTTTTGGAACATAAGCCAAGGCAGATAAACACACAACCATATGCTAAAGTGTGCCAAGAGCTCCTAAAGCAGGAGGGGAATTCTGCCATGGGATCTTTCTTCTCTAAATGACCTTCCTGAGAAATGCTGCATAGGAGGAATGAAATGCTTACACTCCCCAGCAACCCCAGCCTGGTGCTATCCTTGCTGTTTTCTGACACTTTGCATCGAGACAAGGGGGAAAAAGGCCAAGTAGGTTTCAATTTCTCCAGAAAGGAGAAGATTTTAAGACCATTTCAGCAGGCAAAGTGCTTTAGTTACTCAGGAAGAGAAGAAAGCAGGATATTTTAAACCTCACACTTATATCCCCCTGCTACAGTAAGGAATATAAATATCTTCTTCTCAAAGGTTTTGGCAGACGATATTGTTTTACTCCACTTAAATTTGTTTTTAAAAAATGAGCTCGATGTAAAGATGTTGAGTTTACCCTGGTGGAAAATGAAGTCTACTTTTTATCCACATAAAAAGTCCAGCCACTCTGAAAAAAGAGCTGACAAATCTCCCTTCGAGTCCTGTGCTCTGCTGTTCACTGCCTTTTGCTGCACCCACCATTACTATCCAAGCTGGATTTTTTCCATTCCTCCCATTTTCTCAGCCAGGTGCCTGATTTTTTAAATATGCTTATTCCCCCCCCCTTATTATAAAAAGCAAATTTTATACTTGAAAGAAAAACAAAAACCTGCAGAAGGCCTTCAACTGTGTAGAAATAATTTATTCTGCAATCCTGAACTGGTTTCCCAAGAAAAGGTGTTCTGCTTTTACCTTATGGAATGTTCATATTGTGGACAAATCAAAAAGCAAATATTTAGTGCAAATAAGCCCCCAGCCACATTTATTGAGCTGTGACCTGTGTAACTTGTGGAAGGACTTTATGGAAAACTGCAGCACAAACATTGGTCTGATCAGGAGGGAGACAGGCCAGGGATTCACACCAGGATCTCTGGACACTCATTTCTTCAGTGTCATGGGATTCCTTATCCACAAAGTGTCCTGGTTTGTCCTGGATATCTGGGATACTTGTGGGCTCCTGGATATCAATGCCTCTGCTGCCGTTTTCTTGAGGCATACCAGAGTTTTCCTGTATTAAAAATTAGTGCTCAGCAATTCCAAGGCAGTGCTTTGTAGGGTAAGGGTTTGTGGAGCCAGAAAAGTCAGGAGCTGTTCTGATCTGGAGGGATGTTCTGGACTAAATACTTCTGAAGTGCTTGCCTCCAACTGCAAGGAATTGGCTTCAGTGACCCAGATGGCTTTTTCCACTTGATATTTTCATGTTACATACCCAGAGCTTGAGCCCTCTGTTAATATCCTAAATTAAAATCCATATTAGCAAATCTTCCCATCGCTGGAGGATAAAATGGTCCCAAGTCTGGCAGTGGCTCCTCCACTACACTGTGGTTGAACTCAGGCTCCTCATTCCTGGGAGCTCAACTTCATACAGGACACGTGGCAAATCATATTTGAAATTGTTAATGGGGTTTTATGTTTGAGCTAAAAAACTTGGAGCTTCTCCATCTATAAGTCATTTAGAGATCTTTCCTGCATCCACTATAAAACAAACAGCAGCAGAGAATGGCTGAGATGCAGCAGGACTTGGGGAAAACCTTTAAATGGTAAAAGGCAGAGAAGAGGGCATGGAAGGCATTTTCTGGAACAAGTTCTCATCTCCAGCTCACACACAAGCACAGACAGGGCAATGATATTTAATACCACAGCTCAGACCTCAGTAATATGTCCAACAGCAATTCCTAAAAGAAGAAATGGCTTTTTTTGCATCAACAATAAAGCCAGCTCTCCGGGGCAATGGGAAATCAAATGTTTTCGTTTGTCTAAAATATGAGCTGTGAAAATAAACAGCAGTGCTACACAGAAGATGTCATTCCAATAAAAACCTGCACTTTCCTTCTGATGGGATATTAAACTTAGCACTGTCACTGTCTGATATCCCTTCCCTGCTCACATCACCCTACAGACACCACTTAGTTATATATATTTTGTTCTATTATTCCTCACATGCAATATTAATCCATTCTTGGCTAGTAATTAATTACTGTTACATATTTCCACTGCTCCACAGTCTCCTCAGGGGAAAGACTCTACTACATATTTAAGGAGCAGATTAATGTGTACTTATGTAGATGGACCCTCTGGAATAATTTATACTTTGTGAGGATAATTTCTCAGTCAAACACATCTGAGTGGCTTTTTTTTCAGTGCAAAAATAACAATGTACACAGAGTTGGACATCCTGATACTGAGAAATAAAACAGAAAAAACATGGTATCCTTTGGGAGCTCCAGGAACAATCCTGCTTTCAGTAGTGAAGGTATTCAGTAATAAAATAGGGATGAATAAGATCCATTATTTCAATCTACTTTCCAAAAGGTAGAGCAGCTTGTTTGCCTGCTTTAAGTAATGTCATTCCCAAGTGTTTTCAGAGTGAGAGAGCTTGGAGATAAGGGACCTTCCTTTGCTCTTTCATTGCTGTAATCCTGAAGATATAATTACTTCAGACTTCTGGCCTGATTCAAAGCACTCTGAAATTAGTGCAAGCCTTTCCTCTGGCTTCAGATTAGGCTGCAAAAACAGCCTGAATCTCTGCAGTGTCTGCCTAAGGAGTGGAACTAATACAGTTTAAGGGTGCATAATTCCTATTCATGTCAGAAAGTAGAGAATTTCTATGAAGATCAACATCTCCTGATTGTCTGGCTAATCATTCCCACTTCAGAGGAAAGCAAAATAAATATTAATTTTTTTTCTAGGAATGAATAAATTCAAATGTGACAGTTGAAGTGATAGAAGTTAATGGAGAAAGCAGCATTTCAGCTGTGAGGAATGATAAATAACCACTGAGGTCACACAGAGGCAGCAGGAGAAGCAAACAGAGCTGCTATGCAGTATGTTCAACCTCTAGGGAAGGCAGCTGAGTATTCCTCCTTTTCCTTAATTCCACAGCCTGTTTATTAATGTGCCATGTAGATTCTTCTCATAGTTTCTCTTCAAACACTGAACCCAGAAAGGCAAAGCACCCATTTCATTTTCCTATTAATAGTTACCAAATCTTTGGCACTCCAAGAACTAGATAGTTTACCAAATATTTAGAATTAGTAAGTGCTTGCCCATAAAATTACCATCATTAAAAGGACAAGAGCATCTTTAATGTATATGATGGACACCAAAGATTGATCTTTCCACTTCTGTAAGTGCCAGATTTACACGAAATTTTAAACACCTTGCATAATTATTGGAATCAAATACATAAATAGGTCCTGATGAGCAGATGGAGCTTTGGAATTTGCCAAAGCATTGATTTCATGTTCTATTCTCAAACTCTCAAAGTATTTATTAATGCAGGATAAACCCATTTGAAAACACCTTCAGATCGAGTGGCACCAGCAGTGTCAGCTTGTTCCTAAGGCTTCATGAGTTGGGATCCAAAGGTTAAGCCACAGGTTTTCTTCCATATTTTAATTACCAGTTGAAAAACACCCTGCTCAAGTTCTGGCCTCTATTTCCTAAGATAGTGTTGATCATAATTTTCTTAAGAATCATCCTTCACTGATTTCTAATAAAAAAAATACTCTTTTTTCATCCTTCCAGATTAAAGAACATAAACCCCCAAGTCCTTTGGAGGACTGGTTGGTTTGGAGCTTTAATTTTTGCCTTCCTTATTTAGTAACTGAAACATTAACTAGTTGCTCAGTGCAACAAAAAAAGGCTTTCTTTCAAACATTTCACAAATAGTATTTTTCTGAAGACAACAGTTATTACTCTGTATTCACACAGGGAAGCAGTTTGCTGAAAAAGCTACTTCCATTTTTGCCTATACATTTGATGATTTAAAAAATCATTTACAGGCTAAACTCATGAGCAATTTACAGCTATTTATTTTCATAATCACCTTTAGTGCAAACAGCTCTTCTTCTTTCACTGTTTTAACCATCTGTATATTTAGAAAGCAGTTATGCCCTTCTCAACCCTCCTTTTGCCAAGGACCTTTAACACCTGGTAACTCCAGAATTCCACCCCCATTTTCCTAGAAATTATGGGAAAATATTGTAACCCCTTTCTGCTTTTAGAATAAAAATACAAATCATTGCAGACTGGATAAAATATTTCAATATAACTTTGGTTGTGCAATCCAGAGTAGAACCTCACCTCAAAGAAAGAATAGTTTTTCTGTAGTTTTTCCAAAGGGAATTATGTATTTTGCTCAGCAATACCCCAGTTCTGGAACCTGGACTGCTAGGACAGATTAACTCTCCATATTTAGTGAAAAAAAGTTTCAAAAAGCAAGTCTCTGCCTTCACTTCTTATATTGTGAAATATTCCAGCTCCAACATTGCCTTTCATTAAAGCACTTCTATCCACTTTTAATATTTATTTCTAAGGCATGTACAAAGATACATTATTTTCATTCTGCCTATTAAGGAGTTTAAACATGATTGAAATAAAGCCACTGCACTTTGAAGATTTAAGGCTCCTAGAACCAAGTGTTTTGAAGTCTATTCAGCTCTTCTATTCAGGCTCTTAAATAGAATATAGAGGAAAAGGTCTCTATAGAAACAGGCAGCTCCCTTGAACTTACTGTTGGTCACTTTGCTTCACCCTTGACCCTTGAGATGAAAATATGTATGAAAAGTTATTTCTTCATTACTTTTGCATCTCACAGCCATGTATTAGTAAAAATATAGGAGAGGAAGGTTTGCTTTTTACCCTCACATTGTTAAATGGAAGTCAGTCAGTAATTCAAAATAGGGCAGGTTGTCTGTGCCCTTGACCCTCTGCTGTGCCTGTAGGAGCAAGGCATGGTGGCACCCAGCAACACAGAAGGCTAATCTAAATGTTAACAAGTCCCCATTAAAGAATGATGATCATTTTCAAAGTACAAACCATCCCTGACATGCTACCAGACATGACAGGAGACAAGATATTTTATTCGTTTCAGGGCTTCATTATCAATCCCTCTTCAAAGCAGCACCTGGTGGAGCTCTCGGCACAGAACAACTGACTGGTGTGGGAATTAACTCAGCAAGTTAAAACTGGAGGTGTGTACAGCACATAAAACAACATGTGTGTGCTTCTGATTGTTAAACATGAGGAAAATTCTGTGTTCAGAAAGCCATTATACTGGAGCTCACTCTGTTTTGTGGCTGCCAACCTCGTACTCAGAAGGCTGAAGTGATTAAAAGGAAAGATGACATTTGCATATCGAACCCTGCACAATTGGACACCTCATTAAGCAACTGCCAGCCTTGGAGTGGCCAGGAAAGCCACAGGTGTGGGAAGTACAAGACTTGAGCTTCATTAGGAGAGCAGCTTCTGGCAAAGGAACATTTTGGCCACCTCTGCAACATTAACATCTTCTCCATAAATCCTAAATCAAGAGTTACGCTGATGCACATTTGCAGCCACCCAAGATTTCTTGGTTGTTGTTCAGCCTCCTCCTTCTTCATGCCAAAAGAGGAGCTTCCATTTTTCTCATGTCACTATAAACAGCCTACACCTATTTTTTTTTTACCCCAGCTGTCCTTTATAGGAGTACTGTAAACAAAACTTTTCATCTGGAATCAATCCTAACATTCACAAATAATATTAGGAAAATTGTTCTGTAAGTGTTGAAACTTGAACTTTTGAAGAAAAAAAAAAAAGGAAGAAAACAGCTATACTTTTGGTCCACTGTTTCAAATGTATTAATAAGCCCATTGCTTTAAACTTATCTGGTGATTTGGGGTCAAATCCCTATTGAGCTGCCCACGTATGATTTGATTTCTAGTAAAGAAGCTGCTATGGAGGGAAAAAGGATGTTGTACTTTCATGAGTAGTTGCACAATTATAGGGCTTTTCTCCTTTTAAAGACCAGATTTGTCAACCAACTATTAATATGCTCCTTAATAACACAGAGACACTTCACAGAAAACTGGGAAGGCAGGAGCAATGAATATGACAATTCCCTGAAGGCAAACACCAGTTTCCTCAGAAACTGAAAGCTGCAGGAAATGGACCTAAACTGCAACAGGAAAATAAATGACAGGAGCCATCCCCTGAATATTCCCAGGAGGCCCTTTGGTCAGATGAATGGTTGCTACAGCACCAACTTCCCTGATATGTGTTCACTCCCAAAGACCCAAAATAGCTTCTTTTCCAAGTTAAAAAAATACAGGCAGATAAATTTTATATCAGCAGCACCACTGGAGACAGACCATTTCCAATCACACAATTGCCACCAATCTCTCTGTGAGAACTTTGCTTTTCCGTAGGAATTGACCCCAGCAGCAGGTTCTGGCTCACCTCCCAAAAATCACTGCTGGCTTATTCTTTAACTACAATAGTTAAAAATTTCTGATCCCTCAGAAAGGATTCCCTGCTGTGGTACTGGTGTGGTTAAAGCTGTCAGTGCAATCGCAGCAAGAAACAGGGTAAGTTCAACAAAGGGCCACAAGGATGATGAAGGGACTGGAGTATTCCACATGTGAGGAAAGGCTGATGGAGCTGGGACTGCTTAACCTAGAGAAGAGAAGGCTCAGGGGGATCCTATTAATGGGCAGAAATACCTGAAGGGAAGATGCAAAGAGGAGAAACAGGCTGCTTTCAGTGGTGACCAGGGACAGGACCAGAGGCAATGAACACAAACTCAAATTGAGGGGGTTCCACCTGAACAAATATAATTTATTATGAAGGTGTCTGAGCACTGGGATAGGGGGTCCAGGATCTCCTTCCTTAGAAATAGTCAAAAACCACCGGGATACCATCCTGGGACACTGGAATTAGGTGGCTCTGCTTGAACAGAGGTTGGGACATGACAACTGAGCTCCAGAGGTGCCTTCCAACCTCAGCCATTTTGTGAGGCAGACACCAGTTGGAACAAAGCTCTACCAGTCAAAACTTAACTCTACCAGTTGTCTGAGCTCCCCTGGGACAACTACTCCCTTCTATATTGCATCTGTAAGGAGCAATCATTACTACAGAGTCATTAAGCTTGGAGAAGACTCATGTTCTCAGGGACAGGAAATTCCCAGTCAGCAAGAAGTGGAGTGTGAGAGAACATCTACAGACCTTCAGATTCAAGGTGGTTGAAATGGAGACAAAAAGTTATACATGGATTAAAAGCCAGTAACATCCCAGTACTTCAAATTCATTTCTTGGGCTAAGTCTCCTGTGTAATACTGACATCTCCACTTGCCTTTGCTCCAAAGCCTCCTTCCTTTCCTAGAATAAACAACTTCTCATCAGAATAGGAGAACAGTGATGGGATACTGGGCTGGTAAACTGAATTTTGATAGTCTGAGGATGACAAAAATGGCTTTGAGTGAGGTATCCCAGGCAGTGCAAAACCAGCCCTGGTGCAGTGCTAAATTGTGTCTTCCTGGCTATTTTCCAGGGCTGGCAGAAGATAAGACACTGGGCTCCTTCTCTGATCAGGTGTCTCATGTATGAGGAATTAGCTTGCTATATTAACATTTAATTACATTAAAACCCAAAAACTTAATGAAATGACTACATCTCATCACTATCTTTACAGATAAATCTAATTGATCTAATTGAATCACAAAGTGAGTCATTTTCTCTTGGTTGCAGCAAGAAAGTTTAATAAAAAAGGGCAAACATTTTCAGCTTTATGGTGAAACATTGTAATCACCTGCCCTTTCCATGGTGCACATTTAGAGGAGAGCAGAAGTTGCACTGAAGTGGCAGCAACGGCTTCAGTGTGGAACTGGTTAAGAAGGACCAGATTACCCCAGGTTTAACAACTCAGGTACACAGTTGTCCAAAACCCTTTTAACTGTGCTATTTGTAAAATTATGGAATTATTTACAGTGGGCTGGTTCACACAACATTTTGTCCAGGTGAGTAGAGGGATAATATCTGAAATTACTGTAACTTGAATGAGTTCAAGTGACTCTGTGTACTGAACACCTTCTGTCACCTCAAAAAACAGATTAAGTCCATCAGAATCCATCAACACTTTGTCTTAATAATGGCCCAATAAACATCTGGAAAGTCCCCCTCAGCCTGCACTTCTCACTGCCTCCATGGAGCCCTGAATCAATACCTGTCACAGGAACCTTAACTGATGCCAATTCCTGCACCTTGAGTAGCACTTAGAGAGCAGATGTGATCAAAGGAAACTATTAGAGCAACCACTGCTATTCCATGGTAGGTATTACAGCTCACACGTTGCTTCAGTTTAACATTTTTGTGGCAAAGACATCAATAAATGAAATTAAACCCTTTAATTTCTATCACTGCCTTTCAAGCCCATTCCTGATCACATTTTCCCAGTGTCACATCCTGCCATCTTCAGCAGCTTTGTCTCTCTCTCTCTGCTCATTTCCACAGCTTCAACCTGACATTCAGTTCATTTTCTTAATTTAGCCAAATTAAAATCCAACAGGACCATGCTGTCTCCTTCCAGCCATGTTGAAGGTGACCAGACATCAGGTCCTGGCACTATCTTATTTGATAATGGGTTCTTTAGGAGGCCTGAAATCAAATGGAATACCCCAAGGAACATTTAGGAAATTCTACCAAGCAGCCTGAGGATCACATTCTCAATCACAAACATCTCACACAGGTAGCTTTGCTTGTGCACCCCAACAGTTCTGTCAAACACAAGCAGGTGGGATTTGTATTTATGGCAACAAAACTCAATTGTGGAAAAATCAACACCCAGATCTGCATGTGCCACCTGTCTGTTGTGCAGACCATAACCAACCTGGGCTACATTCTCACTTAATGCATGGTCAGGGCAAGCTGGTGCCACCCTGCAGAGTGAGAACACAGCTTGGGCTGTGCTCATTAGTCTCACTTTCACAAATGTCAGAGTCAAGTTGGCTTTATTTAAATGAGAAATATGTGTCCACTCCACAGGCTCCATTTCTGCTTCAAAGAACTCTTCATGAATGAGGCAGTGCCTTCATTTTTATCCACATACATTCCTTTTCCAGGGAACTGCTGGGGTTATCAAACTTGCCAGCCAGACTGCATCGTGGAGTTGTCATGGTAAATATTTTGCCTTTTAATAAACACTCAGCTGTATTCTCTCTAATACCTCAAAGCACTCAGGCAATGTGAAAGTGTGATTTTCCAGTCTCTTGCCAAATTTCATGCTAAGATTCCCAAGAACTAATTTTTTAAGCAGGGCTAACCCATTATACCTCCCATAACAAACTGACTGCACTAATAAATAACATGTAGGCTGAGTAAGAAACGTGTTGGGTTTGCTATACAAACATTTTCATGAACTTGAAGACAGCTTTGCCAGAGTAACTTCTTTATGCACAGACACTTTTGCCCATGTAATGTCATTTACCATCAAAATCTAAAGGCATATATGACAAATGGAGTGTGTGTTTGTCCCCTCAGTGGATGGGGGCCCAATCAATCACTCAGATTTCACTGCAGATGAATTTTCCCTCCTATGACACAAGTTCCTTAAAACTCTGGGGGGTTTTATTTCCCATACAATCGCCACATACATAATCTAAAATTCATAGCTTCTCCTTTTAACTTGGTTTTGACAATGATTTTCTTTAGTGCTACCCAACCACCCTAAACAAGAAGAATTTAAGAGGGTTCTCAGCATCTCTGTGTTCTGCTGCTGTCCCTAAAATAAGTCACTGCCAGGATGTGTGGGAATGTTGTGTGCTTTCCTCACATTTATAGTAACATTAGTAGTACTCATAAGAATCTATTGTGCTTCCTCTTTGGTGCTTGATTTTTTAAACTTTTTTGCTATTTCTAATGCCTCTTTGCTGTTATGTAGCCACAAAGGACTTTTGAAACAGAGCAGTACACATTTTGCTCAGGGCTCATCAGCTCTCCATCTCAGCTTAACTTGGATACATCCATCTCCCAGCCTCTGCCTCCATAAAATTTCCCTGAAAAGCCTTAAAGTGCTATTTTTCTCACATTATTGTCCCACTCCCAAACCTGATGGGGACCTTGAAGCATAGAAAGAGCTGAAAATTAGAAAAAAAAGAGTCTTCACACACTTAAGAAATAAAAACCTCTCAGGTTTACTTCATTTGAAGGCTGCAGGGTGGTTCTTTTTGTATTTCAGGCAACATACACTATGAGGGGATTCAAGTTATGTTACTCTGGATTATTCAATTTATAACAATGAAGCATTTCAAGTACTCTAAGATTATTCTGTTACTGGGTGTATTTATACAGGCTGAGGTAACAGAAATGTCTGAGAAATGGGTAGAACTTGGAGGAGAGGCTCAAATTTGTTTGACATTCCCTTCTAATGAAAAGCAAGAAGGAGGAACAATGTTTACTAAAAGCCTTCCTGAGCCACCAAAGGGAGTAGAGAGCACATATAAGCTTTTTAAACTGCAATGCACATACCTGAAGTTGGTACATCTCTGTAATGAACACTGAGAATCCAGTGCTAGGAAGACCCTAATTTCCAAGGAACTGTTCAAAATAACCCTCCCCAGCTCTTTTGAAGGCACCATCGCTCACATCACCATTTAGTCATTCACAAAAAGCATTTCTATCAACAATATCCCTTGGAAGACTAAAACACCAAGGACATTTCAGGCTGTCAGTGCCCTTGATCTGGGGAAGCATTGCCCTCACTGAAATTTTAGTCTGACTCACCTAAAGTGGTTCAAATTGCACCCAAGTGATTTCTTGGAGAGCAGCACATATTTGGCAATTAGGAAACTCAGGTGCAGTGCAGGAAGGTGTCACAGCAAAAGTGGTCTGGGACCAAAAATTTACTCTCTTCTGCACTGGTGAGGGAAGAGCTACTTATTTGAAGTTAGTATTTCTCATTTAAAACTAACTGGCACCAGGACTAGAAGAACTGGATGTGAGCTGGATCCAAACGAGGAGCAACAAATACGCAGTTTGCCTCTTGCTTTTCTCCTTCCTCGGGGAGGCCACAGGAAACTTGCACTTCTTCATTCAAACCACTGACTGACACAGCTCTTGCTTTTCCTTTCCCTGCTACCACAGCAGTTCACAGCCCCAGGTGAGCCTCCCCCAGCTGTGGTTTCTCCCTGTCTCCTGCTCATCCCAGCTCCACAGGACATGCCCAGCAGCTCCCTGAGGCCACACAAGGCTGCTGAGGATCTCTCCAAGCTCCTCAAACCCTTCACATTGTGGTGCTCCCCAAACCCTTCACATCTGCACAGAGCCTGTGTTTCGTCCTAAATCAGTGCCAGGGCAGAGCCTGCCCAGCTGTGCTGGTGACCAGGTTACCATCCCAAATCTCTGCACAGTAAGACTGCTCTGCATCCCCAGTGGAAAGAAGAACTATAATTTATACCTCCATAAACCAGCCCTGGGTTCCAGGCTTGCCCATAAACCCAGGTAGTGATGGTAGGTAAGTTTTTGGGCAAAATGCAGGGAAGAAATGATTTAAAAACCTACAGCAAAGATAAATCCTAATGCCAAACCCTGATAGCTATAGGATGTGTGCCCAACCACTATTTCTATCTGTCAGCTGCAAATAAGTCCTTTCCTATTATTCAATATTCAGGAGCAGACCAAGATGGCTTTTGTAAAGCCATAATAATTTTTACCTATCGAGATATTTGTTTATACTTGGGGTTTGGTCAGTTTGTTGTAGGGTTGGAGAGGAGCTGAAGGAAGGTGAATGGTGTGAAAGGTGACCTGCCTCTGGGAAAACACAATTTCAGTTTTTAGGGGAAACTATTGAAAAGGAAATACAGAAGATTCCTTTGAACTGCAGCAGACAGCAATGAAATCAAAACCTCAGAACAAGCAAATTAATAAATAAGTCAGATTTCAGAATCCTGCACAGCCACAACAAACTGCAGTTTATTGTTTTGTTTCCAGACCAACATCTACAGGAAATAAGTATATGGGGCCCGGGGCATTTACAGATAATGAACATCCACACTGAGGAAGGTACCCCCCAGGTGTTTTGGGAATCATCTCACTGACAGAACAGAAATAAGATATAAAAAAGCAAGGAAGAAATATGATCTGTGGAGACACAGATCAAGACTCAAACCGACTGTAAGTGGTGGCATCTTCCCACCCAGAGCACAGATAAAAACATTTGGAGTTTACTGAGGAACAGATTTCAGCTGATTTAGGCCTGACCTGGCCCTGAAGTTTTGTTCATAGAGAGTAACTGGTGAACTCACAATCTTGCAGACCTGCCTGCCTATAAAAGTGGCACTGGTTCCTCCACCACAGGTCAGGCACCTGCCTTTCCATGTGCAAGGAAACATCCTGATCCCTCAACCAGCTATTTGATCCTCCCAGGCACAGTTATCAGGTTCATAGAAGGGATTTCTTACTCTTCTGCAAATGGCATTTTTCTTTACTGCAGAGAACCCATCTCTGCTGCCTGAAGGTAGTTCCTGGGTGCAGGAATGAGCCCCGGTCCCTGAGAGCAGCACAGAGTCCCTGCCACACACCCCACATCCCTCTAGTGGTGTTATTTCTCAGTGCAACTCATATTCCTGAGTCTAATACCCAGTTGCAAAAGCAAAACTGAAAGAAAAGCTTTGCCTGACCCCAACAAAATATCTTCCCATGATACACAATTAATCTTTCTTCGCTTTGGCACTGAGCATCCCATTAATTTTGAATTGAGCAAGAAAAAAAAAAATATACCCTATATGTTTGTAATATGCATCTTCCAAGGAATAGAAAATGCACCACAATTCACCACAAACCACCCCAACCAATCTCGAATAAAAAGAACTATGCTTTAACATTATCTGTATTAAATCCAAGAATGAAAAGCAACATCTTCCACTGCAATGAGCTTAAAGTCATTTCCCAAGAACAAACACCGGGTTCTTCATTATGAATTATTTTTCAGTCCTTTGTATAGGACTCCCAAGCTGATTATAGCACTGCATCACATATGTTGCCTTTGCATTGGAACAGGAGTTTTAGGTCCTCAAGTTCAGTAAATTGAGATCTCTGTTGACTCCAGCACACGGAGTCTTTTTGCTGAAGCTTTACACTGCATCAATCTTGGGTGTTTTGATACAAACCTCAGCTCCTCTTTATCAACTTACAATTATTTAATCAAGAAAGGCTCTTGAAATGCATCATCACGCTTGGAAAAATAATAGCAAGGCTGAAAGCGAGCGGAAAAGCAACAGATGGGTAACAGTTCCAGCAGGACAATTAAATTTCCGAACAACGAGCCATCACAAGCACATCAGACTCCCCGCAGCTTTCTTTTCAAGCTTAGCAATGATGTGTTAAGCGTGCCTCCAATTTGTGAGGAATTCCACAGCGAACACGTTCCAGTGAGCCCTCGGTCACTGCGGCAAAGGTCAGGAAGAGGAACAGCCCTGCTGTGCCAGAGATGCCCATGGATGCTCTGGGGGTGCAGGGACCTTCGTCCCCCCAGGGATTTTTTGGGTGAGCAGCACCCAAACAGCAGGACTGTATCTCTGTGTTAGAGGCACCAGCCTGTACAAATGGAATAGAGGGGAGAGGAAACTGGTTTCCTGTGCTGAACTATCACAGCCCATTGGAATTGTCAAGGGATAATCCTTTTTTTGGGCTGCAATTTCTCCATTCATCTTTGGGGGAGGATACTGCTCTTCCTTTAATAGTATGATCTCTCTGTATTGTAATCCAGCTGAGAAATAGTTAAGAAAGATCTGAACAACCAATACAATCTATTAATTTTTCATTTTTGTCCCCCTTCAGGATATGTTTGTGGAACTCTTGAATTCTTTCTATGCATGAAGCAGAGTATTCCCAGGATTTAATGTGCTGGCATGAAATACAGCATATCTGCTGCTCCAAGTTTATTTTCCCCTTAAATACCTCACAGGCTCCTTTCTCCTCACGGACTCAGACACCTGGTATCAACCAGCACCACTGTTCCTGCCCTCCCAAACCATGAGGGGCTTCAAATCCACCTGCAGATCCCCCCACACGCCTGAGTGCTGGCCCCGGGTTCTCTGCAGGAGCTGAGAACACCCTGGGGCTGGAAATGGAGCTGGTTTTCTTTCCTAAGACTGTTCTCACATCCCATACTACCGTTTGTGTGTGTGTGTGTGTGACTACATGAGTGATTTCTAGAAGGGAAATATTATAAGAAGCAAACCCAGCAAAAAACAAGTTGAGCTTTACATCGGAGCCAAACCATCAAACCTGAGTTGTAGCCAAGTTGTTGGGGGAACCTTTTTTAATAAACAGCAATATTGGAATGTTTAACTCATTATTGTTTCTATTAAATTGGCTATGTTATTCATTATTAGCACATTCCATTCCTTGAACTAAAGGGTTTTAATTCTTACTATATCCTGGGAGCCTGCTTAGTCTCAAGCTCATACAGAAGACTGGCAAGCCCTTGATTTGACACAGAGAAATAGAGAGTTTTTCCTTAAATATCATCTCCTTAAGGCAAGGTGCAGCTTGCAGCACCGTTAACAGCTGTTGAAGATTCTCTGTCCCGTTTCCCCACAAGCTTCCATCTTTTCTATGCTAACACTCTTTTTCTAGTGGCTCAGAGGATAAATGAATTTAGCACGGTAGCACCTTCCTCTTCCTAGTGCACGTGATAATCTCCAGGATCTCTTACAGGGCAGAGCACAGCAATGAGCTCAGAATGAAAAATCTTCTGTTCAAACCTTGGCCTTCCTGCAGACTTCTGGTGCAAAGTCAGATAAATTCAGAAATATTTCCATATCTGAGCTAAAGTTTAATTAATTCAACTCTACTTTTTTTAAAAAAAATAGAGTTTACCTCCATCCAGGAGCAGCACAAGTGGAACAGCTCTGCAGAGGATGATGGGGTGGGAGCCCAAAGGGACAACACAGGAGCATCTTCACCAGCACAGTGGGACCCACAGGTCCAGCAGAGACACAAAGTGAGGAGCAGATCCAGGAGCAACCTGGTAGGGCTTCAGCAAATGGGATCCAGGACAGACAAGGCTGAGCAAAGAGCTGCCCACAACAGGCAAAACAACCTTGTGCATAGACCAGGGTGTGCCCTAAATATGGCTCTGGGGCCAGTGGGGGGGGTGTGGGTGGGGAACCTGGTGATCCTGGTCAGGGCAATAAAGGCTTCAGCTGCAGAGGATTAGTGTTGGGCTGTCTGTGGAAGTTTTGACCTTTAATTTGAGAAAAAAAGAAAACAAATTTTGAAAGAAAGCTCCTTTTTTTTTTTTTTTTTATATGATGAAGTGGAGCATTTCAATATCCTCAAGTATTTACTCTCTTTATTGTCTTTCAAATAATTTCTTTTTCATACTGGATAGTTCTCTTAAAAATATATCCATTTCCACAAAATGTCCTGACAACACTCATTTTACAAGGCTGTAGAAAGCTTTCCTTTTAGAAAAAGAAAACAGCCACTCCATTAATCGAAATAACTCATATCTTAGTCCCATCTGTCTGCCACTGCTAAGAGATGCCATAAATACCCAGCACATTTCTTAGGACAGCCAGGACAGTTTTGTTAACTGGCAAGTCTCCAGAAGTCATCCTCCCCAACCCACCTCACTGAGGCCACCAGGTTTTTTTCATCAGGGTTGAACAGGAGCAGGAGGCACTTCCTAGGAGCAACAGTTTCAAAATGTCATGGGAAAACTTAGGCTGGACTTGTTAGAAACAAATCATGGGTTCTCAAGAACTTCACCAAACCAGGTGTGTGCCAGGAGGACAAGTGACCATCCTCCCCAGACCTTTCCCACACAGAAAGGAACGGGATACCCTGAAACCAAGGCTGCAAATTCAGAGGAAGAAAGGGCAAAATCCTCCTCATGGGAATGACAAAGACCCCTGTAATGAACAGGCTCTGCCTGGGCTCCATCCCTGCCGCAGCCCTCGGGGTCACACGTGGTTCTCCTGCAAGGATGGAAGAGTCAGCACCTCCTCTGAGATGATACAGTAAATTTAACCATCTGCTACCTTTTGTAGCAAGGCCAAGGTTTCACTCAGAGATCTCCAGGTGCCAGGAAAGAGGGAAGCAGGATGTTGCTGCCTGAGCATGGCACTTGCACCATAATGGGGATTTAAATTTGGAAGGACTCGTTCTGCAACCAATATACATCAATATTGGGGGAAACATCATTTGAGAAGTGTTGGTATCACATCCTGACTTATTTACTCCCTGTGGGAAGGCTTCTAATGATGTATATAATGCATATGTACAACACACATCTATATTTGTTGTGCTCCAGCCATTTACCTGTAATCAGGCTCCAGCCCCAGCACTGCCACCAGCAAGGCCAGTTCTTTGCATCATCCTTCCATTTTACATTTAAACCCTCAGTTTAAATGTTGTCTCACATTAGTTACAAATCATCTGCTTTTATTTTTCTGTTCCAGCATGTTGGGGATTTTTAATTTTCATTTCCCGTTTACAGCCAAAACCTTAACATCAATTTTAAACACAGCTCCATCCTGCTACCAGAAATAATTGAAGTAGCTGATGATTTCAGGTACTCAGCAATTTACTGACTTGAGAGCACAGTATCTCAGCATACCTTCTGCTTGGATCTCATGGTTTCACTCCAGAGCACAGAGAGTTGGGAGTGTTTGATCCAGCCAGCATATGTGTTATTAAATTATTGGCATTCTGCAGATTTCCATGGGGTAGCCATTGCTTACATCGCTTATCATTCCTTTGGCTAAATTGCTTCATTCCATGTTTGCCCATGTACAAAAACAAAGTGCATCCTATGTTTGCAGCAGAGCCCAGTGGCATTTAATTCAAATACATTCCATTTCCTGTGTGGTATTTACAAACTCTTATTCCATTTCTTTTCTCTGAGTCCCCCTCAGCTCCCTCAGTCACTCCTCCCTGGACTTACAAATCTCTTTATTTAAAATAATGAACAAAAATGGAAACCCCAGATAGCTGCAGTTCATTCGGGAAAGAAAATACAGTGAATTTCTATCTGCCCTGAATCATGTGGGGATGATTAAAGACTCCCATCAGGAATGGCACAAATACTTATAGAGCCAGAGCTGGTTTATATGGTTTATATACAGCCCTGCCTGGGCTGACAGCTCAGAATTTCCTTAGGGTGCCTCCCTGATGGAATGAATCCTATCTGCAATCTATACTGTGAGAGGAGGAAATGGATATTTAAATTATCAGTGTTTTGCTGTGGACTTTTACACTTCCTACCAGTAAAATAATAGAAGGAGCTCGATGTTCTTGTTTCAGCAGCTTTCAGTGCCTGTGCCAGGGCAATAAAGCCAATTCTCTGTAATTTAGACCCTGCCACCACCACCTGCATTACAGTGTTGGTCTGTCTGTGGAAGTTTTGATCTTTGAGACAAAAATAAATTAAAAAAATGGGAAAAAAGCACCTTTTTATGATGAAGTGGAGTATTTCAATATCACCAAACATTCAATGTCTTTATAATCTTTAAAATAATTTGGGTTTTTTTCTATACATTTTCACACTTGATAGTTTCAGAGTTCTCACAGGACCAGGGAATTAGGTGTGGGCCTGGGCAAGTCTGGGTGTTTATCTGTGACAGACTTGTACAAGGTCACCACTGAGCAGGAAGCCTCTGGCAGAAAATCCCATCGCCAGGAGGCTGCACTGAGTTTTTAAATGATTAATCTCTGCAAAATGTAGGAGTGCTGGGGAAGGGGGATAAAATACACCCATTAAATCGCAGCCTTTCAAAATATGATGTCACAAGAAGTCACATCCTATTACAGGAATCGGAAGATAAATGATTGCTGGGGGCTGCTGGAAGAAGCCAGGACGATATAAAGCTTTCCACCCTGGGTGTAAATTGTAAAAGATGACTTCTTGTGTTGCCTTGCTTCTGCCAGAGAAAAAAAATTCTTTGCTAACAAGGAGAAATAACAAGCAGAAGACAAATATCACAAAGACAGAGATAGCAACTAAGGCTTTCCACCAGAGAACATCAGTAATTTCCAAGAGCAAGAGTGTTTGAAGTTGGTTCCGTGCCACACAGTCTGTGGGGCTTTGCTTTAATCCAAGTGAATCATCCAAAGCTGGGGTAAAAGGTTTATATCTCAGGGTCTGATTTCAAACACAACAGAGATAAGAAACTGTTGTTTAAGAAAGGGAGAATTTGGGCTCTGAGATAAAATTAATGAAGGCTCCTGTTCACAGTGTTCTGTGTTGCTCAAGCAGTTCCAGGAAGGGGAGGACAAGGCCAAGGTTTCACTCAAGGTTCTCCAGGTGCCAGGAAGGAGGGAAGCAGGATATTGCTGCCTGAGCATGGCACCTGCACCAGCAGCTTGGGAAATGGATGTTTTTTGACCTTGTGAACTTCTGCACACCTCAGTATAAAAGATGTGTCGGGTAGAACTGATGTATTGTGACAGAGCTCTTTTCCTTCTTCCACATCCCACTAAAAGATGCACTGCAGAAATTCCACATTTCTGTCATGTCTGTCCTGCTCCTGCTTTCCATGATTTATCCTGCTCAGAGAAGAGTGGCAGCTGTAATTCTGCCCTCCTGGCAGCCACTGACAAGGACAATGGAAGTACTCTGGGCTCTAAAGAAAATGGTTATTTAATTAAGGCAACAGAAAAACATCCTTACTTGCAGCAGCCAGATGGGTTCCAGCATCGTATTTCTCTTCATTCCTTAAATCATCCTCTGGAGAGGTTGTGAGGAAGGTTGAACACAGTTTTATACACCACATAAATAGCAGGGAGCAGCTTCCCAGGGGTCTGTGTCCTGCAGGTGAATTATTGACGGGAGCTTCCCAGAACCTACCTTTGCCTACATGGGTCTCTTGGGTGTCCAGCAAAATGTAATTCGTGTCTCAGTCTTTCCCTCTGCAGAAAACCTCTGCTCCTCTTGAGGAAGCTGATCTCTGAATCCATGGCCATGGTGTGAACTCAAGTGCAGATCACAGTCAGTATGTTTGAACAGAGCTGTCCTGGAAAATCTTTTATTTTGATATAAAAAGAGTGCTGAGATCTGTTTAAACTCTGTCTTCCAAGCTGGGAGTCAATCACATGAGGCCTTAGAAGCTGGTTCCCAGAGCCTTTGCTGCATAATCCAATGTGAGGCTTTGCTGGAGGCATTTATTAATGGCTTTCAAATGAACCTTCAGCAAACAGCACCTTGGGAGCACCCCTTTAGCCTGGACTTCAGAAACATTTTGAAATTAAATATAAGGAAACAGACAGCCAGAAAAATAGACCATATTAATACTAATAAAACGCCTAATAGACAACAGACTGCAAGGCCATCAAAATTCCAGTCACAGCCGGGAGAGCAGAATGCAAACTTTGAAGACAACAAGGGAGAAAAAAGCAACTAAGAGCAATTTTGAAGAGAATCTGATGTGATTGTAGGAGCATCAGCTGGTTCTGCCTTGGTTGTTTTTAACTCTACTCTGTTGTGACCCCCTGAACAGCAGAAATAGAATATCATGAAAGACAAGGCATATAAATCAGCAATCAACTCTGCCTTCTTCATCACTACCAGATGAATGAAATTAAGATCTGGGGTGCTCCCCTGAGCTACTTCTACATCACTTAAACTGCGTTTTAATCTGCTGAATTTATAATGTAAGAACTTCAATAGGTTCTTGGAAATTCAGTGTAATTTGTAAAACAAAGTCATTATGAAAACAGCACTCTCCAAAGAGTTAAGGTCCCAGCTTACTACAGTGACAAAAGTGTCTGATGCCATGGAATTCTGAATCTCTGAGTCAGTACCAACACATCAAATACTTTTTCCTTCACTCGGTGGGCACCAACACATTGCTTTGTGATCTAAAATTTCTTTTAATATATGCATCTATCACTGTGTTCTGTAGAAAATATATAGAAAAACTGGAAAGACTGATGAAAATTACGGTATTTCAGGTGGGAATACCTGTCCTGATGCCTTTGTGTATTTTTTATCTCATTATTCACTTCAGATAACTCTGTGGCTGTTCATTACTGATTGATCACCAACAGACAGCTATAAACAGCATTTCAGCAGGACCCTGCCAGGTACCAATAAGGCCCAGTTTAGTTGGTGCCAGTAGACCAAGTGGTGGGGAAGTGGTGGATTTCAGTGTCAAAAATCATAATTCTTTAGTAAACCCGATTTCAACCCTTGAAAACATCGACTGAATGAGGACATAACACCTGGATCTATGTAAACTCATCCACGTAAACTAATTTTTTAAGTACCAGTTCTAAGGAACAGGCCCATGTTGACAGGTGTATTGTACTTACTAACAGGTCAGTGGGATAGATAAACATGAGACTGAAGAGAAAATCTGTTCTCACAGGCTGGTTCAACCTGTGCACCTGGTTCTGCTGCAAATGAGGACACACTTCAAAAGAGACCACTGAGCAAACAAAGAAATAAAATGAAAGCAATCAGAGTGTATCAAACCTTCCCAGATAATTAAACTCTAATTAAGCATTCTGTTCTTACTTTGAACCATAGATCACACAATTTAAACAATTTTCCTCCAGGATTTAACAGTCATGTGTGGCAAAGGAAAAGCAACTTCCAATTGATTTTGTTTCACTCTGTAAGTAAGTAAATTGAATAATACATGTGATAAATGCTAGAAATAACAGATCCTTCCCAAACAAAGATAAATGGAATTCTTATTTTATATGTGCTGCTCCAGGTGGACCCTGGCCTTGGATTGATCCTTTCTGGCTCGCTGCAAAAGGTCAGCAAAGGTCTGCCACACGAACATTTTTCTTGCAAATATTTGCTACCTTTCTGGAGTAGAGAAAAGGACAGACTGTGCTGGAGACCCACCACGGATTCCAGGAGGGAAAATTACTCAAGGCCTCTCAAGGTTTGGTTTGACGCTGGAGATGCCTTTGGTGAAACTCCAAATGCCTCAAGAAGAAAGAGAAGAAAACAGTAAGAATGTGCAGTTAGCCTGGGTCAAGACAGGTCACCTGATATATTTCTCATAGAGCATCTGTGCCTGGGTCCTGCACCAAACCACCCTTCCTTCCCAAACCCGGGAATGTCTTGGAGGGACCACCCGTGAGTGTGAACCACCCTCTGGTGGGTGACTTCGGATGAAACAGAGGTTCTGTCTCGAGAATTTCCATGGACAGTCTGTATCCAAAGAGGAATCAGGTACCCCAGTGGCTTTCCAACTCCACATCAGTGACCTGGTTCTCTCTTGGGAAGGATCAGGCTCTGCTGGGATCCTTTCCACTTGTGGTGGGAGCTGCAGGGTCTGGACAGGAGAGCGGACAAGCGATAAGGGAGCCTGGACAGTCACTGCAGCTCCTCTCACAGGGCAGGGCTGGGTCACCTCCTCCTTTTTGGGGCCTGCCATGGCTCCAAGGTGTGGTGGCACCTGGACAGACCACAGATTTGTTTTTCCAATCCATTTCTTCATTTGGCTTAAGGAAGGACATGGTTTTGCTGGGGCTTTCCATGGACATCCCTCCATCAGAGCCACTCTTGCCCCTCCTTGCTGCCTGTATCCAGGGGCATTCCAGTGTCCCAATACATGGAGCTGCTTTAAGTCTACACCCACTACAATTAGAAGGCCCATGAAAGTCTGGCCTGGCCTTCATTTTGAGACAAACACATGAAGAAAAGGGCAGGTTACTCATGAGTAACCCTGGGGACTTCAGAGCAGAGCTCCTGAGCAGCTTCAGCTGTGACAGGTCCCTCCAACACCTTATCTTTCACAGCTGGTAGAGGAGCTATAGATCTAATTTTGCCACCTTTTTCCTTCCTACACTGCAGAACAGCATTTATGTGTTTCATTTATGAATGTAGGTACACTTTCATTTTACTGAATGTGCCAAAAACAGAGATCACACTTCATTAATGCTGTCTGGCTTTCAGCTGAGTCATTCCACCTTGTGGAGAAATAAGTATTTATGCAACTATTTACTTCAGTTTTATGGACAATATATTCCAAAAGGGTGCACTGCCTTCAGCACTACAGGTTTTCTATATAATTTGTCCTCTCATTATGTAAAATAATCTTGATTCAGTCAAAAAGATACAATAAATTATATTAGCAAGTGAATTTCTCTTAGTCATTTTTTAACAGCTTTTACCCAGTGGTCTCAAAGTACAGACAATATCTGATTAGAAGCTATAATTTGATAAAGGCATGATTTCATATACTACACAAAGAGTGTGTCCACCTCTGTGGTGGAGACGCCACACTTGGGAAGGTCACAGCAGAATATAAAAGTATAGGACAGAAGGTTAGGGAAAGTCAGCCTGGAAATCTGAGAGACAAAATTCAGGCAGTTGTCAGGGTTTAACTGTGGCTGGGGTGCAATTCCACACATTAAAAAAACCCAAACCAAGAGCATCTTAACGAGCACAGGTAATTAGAGTCTCATTTTTATGTGTCCTTTAAAAGATAATTTGTCCAGTAGGACCAGACGTCTTCTCCACACTGTTTTATGTGGTCTTTATCCCATTGTTTCTGAAAATGGTAGCACTGTTACTACACGACTATCCTGGGAACTCCTGCCTGCAGATGTACCATTCTCATTGTTAGGATGTGGAAAATCAAGTGTCACAGGATCCCAGAATGGTTTGGGTTGGAAAGGACCTTAAAGATCATCTTATTCCAACCCCTGCCATGGGCAGGGACACCTTCCACTATCCCAGGCTGCCCCACCCAACCTGGCCTTGGACACTTGCAGGGATGGGGCAGCCACAGCTTCTCTGGGCAAACAGTGCTGTAGGAAACCCAGCTTGGACTGGAAACAGAGCCTGGACCAAACAATGGGTCCATGTAGACATTGCCAGTTCCCTCACCTGAGCATATAAAACCCTTCTTTTTGCCGGAGATCCCTTTTGGAATAACCCACACGTTTTCCTTGTTCCCAGTGATACAAAAGCGAGGGAAGGCACCACAACGCAGATAAAAATCAGTGTGAGATATTTTGAGGTTATCAGCTCTAACCCCAGTTTCAGAGGGTTGAGAGCACCGAGCAGATACAGGTAAAGGAGCAGCTGCTGTTCCCATCCCCAGGCCAAGGCTGGCATTCCCATTCCCAGGCCAAGGCTGGCATCCCGTGGCAGGGACTGGCATCGCGCCGCTCCAGCGGCTCCGGGAGCCAAACACACTCCCAGCTACTTGTGTTAATCCTTTCTATATTTTCCCACCTTCTGTGGCTAGAAAGCCAGGAATTCATTTCATCATAGAGACTATAACTTTTTTTTTTTTTTTGGATGGCTTGGAGCAAATCAACACCTCACTGCTTTTCTCTCAGATTTCCAGAGCGTTTAAAAAAGGGATGGCTGGGAAAACACTCCTAAACAAACCCAACCAGGCTCATTGTCTCAACACCTAATTCCATGGTTTGGCTTATCAGGAGGTAGAACAATCCATAGGCTAAATACTACAGAGAAAGCCCCTAAATAAACTTTTTCCTGGCAAGTTTATTTGCTGGCATTTGTAAATCCATGGAGGAAGTGTCAAGCAACGAATACAGCCCAGGCCTGGGTTCTAATTAGAGCCTTCTATTTGAAAACAGCCTTTCTTTAAACACTACGGGACCACTGGTAGTGATGGAATATTCCCTAAAAATAAGAAAATGGTTCATTAGCCTTCATGGAAAGAGAAGATCAATCTGCCCTTGTGAAAGTTAATGAATACACAGAAATATCACATCCTGACCCCTGATCCCAATGCCTGAGGCAGCAGGATTATTATGCACTCACTGGAATTGCTCAGCAACAGGACTCAGATACAACTCTGATTGAATTAATTCTATCTGTGTGATTACTTAAATTAATGGCATTCTGGCTGCAAGTCACAAATTTCAAGAGATGTTCATCTGCTTAAATATTAATGATGCTTTTCTGCTGTAAGGTGTGAGAAGGGAAAGGAAAACTAAACACTAACAATTTTAGGAATAAGCATGAACAGCACTACAAGCATGAAAAATAAAAACTATTTCACTCAGACAAATGCTGAAACAACCCACCTAAATCACTGCCCTCCCTCAAGGAGGCAAAAACTGTGTTGTTAGATCTTGGTCCAGCAAAAAATGGAAGATCTCCTTTATTAAAGAAAAAAAGATTAAAAAAGGTTTTGAACTGTGATGAAAATACCTTGAGGTCTTGAGTGACTTTTGGCAAGTCCTTGTACGATTCCATGGGAATATAAAATGGAAACAGAGAGGATGTGCCCCGTGCTATTCCTCTCAGCAGCACCATAATTTACAGCAGTTCCATCCCCCTCAGTGCTATTTTAGATAACGACATTTACATTCTGTTACCTGTAATAAAAACAACTACGAAAAAGGAACGGAACTTGAAGTCTTGATATTAGATTATTTTTTTTCCCATTAAGCACTTGATTGCAAGATTATCCTTTAAGGATTGTTATCCAGAGTTCTGCTGGACCCTCTCCCCACTGTGCTGTTACCAGTATGCTGGTTCATTCCTCCTCAAAAGAGAGAATAACTTTTCTTAGCCTGGATTTGAGAGTGGGTTAAGCAGCCCCATGCTTTCTATCTGACCCTTTCTTCTCTTTACCCCTAAAACATATCCTTCCATCTCCACTATTATGAGCTGCAGGTTGGCCACTGGTCTTTTGTGGGATGAAAGGGAGCAGGGGTCTGGCATTTCTGTTGGATCTCGTGCCTGAGGAGCAGCAGAGTGCTACCAAGAGCTGTGTGAATGGGAGAGGTTACCCAAAGCTCGTTGGGATGACTCTGCACAACACTTCCGTGCCTTTGAAAAAGTTATCTGGGAAGCTCTGTGGATGTTCAAGGAAGAACAAGGTTGAAGGATATAAAAGGCCGTGCTGGAATGAGGTGGAGCAAATGAAACCGGGCTGCAAAATTGTTATTGTCCTTTCCACACACAGCACAAGCTCAAAAAACCCTTTGTGAAGGTCTGTTAACGTGGAGGGGCTGCCTGCAGGGCAGACACCGAGGAAAATTAGCCCTCAAGGATTTGTCACACACTGATCCTTGAATCCCTGGTAACCCTGAACCCCCCAGCCCTACAAATGGGTTTGCAGCACACTTTCTGAAGTGCATCTCTTCAGACAGAGCACAGCTCTGAGGGATTTCCACTCAGTCCAGCATCTCTCTTCACCAGTGTATCAGGTACCACAGTAAATCAACTGGCACAAACAGCATCATCATCACTTATCCACAGTCTGCTGTGCAGTCTGAACACTCTGGCTCCAAACCAGGGAAGCCCTTTCCTTTGCCCTAAATCCATTTACTACAGGAGTAGCAAACTCTCCAAACTCTCTCACTTCCTTCAGCCACTGACCTTCCTCACTGAGCCAGCAGTGACACAAAGAGAAATTAAATCTATTAGTATCAAAAATTAAAACAAAGCAGCTTCTTGATATCGTGTCATACACAACCTAATTCAAAGCAAAGTTACTTTTAGACTGTTTTTCCATCTTTCACTGACAGTTTCACTCTCAAGAATAATATCAGAGTTAGTTGATTTAATGACCCTTCATTTAAAGGACAAGGTTGGAGTGGTTTTTTCTGTCCTCTTTGTAATTGAACTGTTCAAGCACAGATAGTCCTGCTATATCAATCACTGCATGAGTGAAAGGTGAATAAAAGCATTTACTGAACTGTCATATCCATGATAAAACAGCAGATGCTGCCAGCTCCAAAGGGAACACATTAGCAGAAGTAATCCTGAAAGATAAAGACCTATTAGTCATAACATGTCTTTCAATCACTTATTTATGTTAGCAGTTCAGCTTGGAAATAAAGTGAACATAGTGCTTATTTATAATAAATTAAGCTTAACTCTGCACTATGGTGTTCCTTAAACAATAATGGCACATTAATTTTTTTCCTTCAGAAACACATTTACCTTCACCACACTCAGGGTTTGCTTCCCTGAGAGCCTCCCTCACCTCTAGTTTTGTTACTACAACCCTCCTGGATGTAGAAATCCAACATCTTACCTTTTTTCCAGTGTTTTAGTCCACAATTGATAATATGTTTATTAAACTGGTAGATCCTAAGCCTAAAACCAGATCTTGCTGGAGTGACTGGTTACTTCAGGACGCTGTAACAAACAGAAAGGCTGAATTGGCTTGGAAACATCTGCTTCTTCCCTATTCCTGGAGAGGAATTCTGTTTAGTAGAGGAAGGTAAAGACATGAGAGAGCACACAGGGCACTTCAGGAGCTGGAGTATCCCACGGTGTCAGCTGTGACCAGGCACAGCTCTGAGCACACCCTGACTCCAGCCAAGACCTCGCCAGCCTAAAGCAGAGCAGAATTATATCAGCTGCCTTGAAAGCCAAACCCTTTCACCTTCCCTTATGACACTTAGTTGTTTAGCAGCAACACAGCCTTGCTGCCTCATGTTCCACTTGCAAACTGCTACAGCCCCTATATCCCTTCCAAAGAGCTGCTCTCTTGTTCCCCTTCCCATCAGGTATTTGGGTAGTCAGTTAAGCCTTGCTTAGAACCACTTGTCCCTATTGAATTTCTTTGAATTTACCCAATTAATTCTGTATTCTAATCTTGTGGTCCTGTGTCTTTCCTTCCCATGTTATAGATCTGCATTTTTAATAAGCACACTGCCCACTGCTCCATCCCACATTAACCCCAGCTGGGAGCAGACACTGGTTACCCTAATCCAGCAGGAACACTGACATCACCTCTGAGCACAGCTCACTGTGGAAGCAGAGTTTGGAAATCTACTTTTAGTCATCGTGTGGGTCACGATCAACGCCACGTCCTCCCAGTCTGCTCTAAAACTTCATATTCATATTAAAAGCCAAGATATTTGTTATTTTCACTCCAAGACCATTACCTCTGTCCTCTGAGAAAATTAGCCTGTGCCAACTCATTCTCCATAAACGTGAACAAATGAGGTTCATTCTCTACAAACCTACTCTGGCCACTGCGTTCTTTTACTTCTCTTCTGGGATATCTGCTGAAAAATGAGCTGCTGACACACATGCTTGGATAAATGCAATTACCATTAGGTTTTTTGGTATCCAATATTTTAACAATTAAAAATATGCAGAGCCCATACTCCCCCTTAGTCCTTAAGCTTGTTAGGTGAGCAGGAATGAGGGGTTAGAGATGATCAGTCTGATCTAACCTGATCAGGCCTTCTTACCCAGAGCTTGTTAACGAGCTGATTTACCTACACCTCGCTCATTCACTAGCATTTAGGATAATCACAATTTTCTGTCCACAGCTGTTCTCCAATTCTGACCATTTGGCACAGCAACAGCAGTCAAATGTGCTATTTCTGAAAGTCTGTTTGCTGTTGAGATGAAGCTATGAAAGCAGTGTCTAACATGGATGCTGTCACAAAACTGAAAAAATCATCTTTCTGCCACAAAACGTTTTTGGCATTGTGAGATTCCTGATGAATCTCCTCTGCTTCCCCAGAAATCCCAACAAGTGGTTGTGTGGCTTTGGATATCAAGGAAACCACTGTCCTTCCTCCTAGTGCCCTAATGCCTCCACAAGAGCTGTTTGTGATACTGCCAGTGATGACAAAAAGCACTGTACCACAAATTCAGTGGGACTTTTTTATTTTAAACGTTTACAGAGATGGAAATAAATACAGGAAAGAGAAGACAGAGAGGGTGCTTTTAAAAGAAATCAATCAAGTCTTCATCAGGCTTCAAACAGGAAAAATTGTATCCTAGAGCTGCTTAAAACTGGCCACCATTCCAAAGGGCAAGGATTAGGTTAACAATAATGTAAATAACTAAAGATAAGCATTGCCACAAACAAGGGGGACACAGCAGTGAACACACAGCTGTAAGAGACAAAAATGGAACCACACTACCACAGGAGAGTCTCATATATTTACAACATACCTATCATACAAAATCATTTGGAAGTATTTAGGGAGTGATTTCTTCTCTGTCCAACTGTAAGATATAAAAGAGACACCGCAGGGTTTGTTGGGTTTGTTCCTCTCCCCAGTAATAGTTTCTGCTTTTGTCGAAGTTTAGAAAATCCTTGGTATTGCAAGATCCTTTCATCCATCCTGGACTTCTCCACGTTTCCATCCTTATCATCATCATCATCACTGTCATCCACTGGGGCAGTTGGTCAGGAGACAAGAGTTTATGAAGTTCTTTACAGTCTTTTATCGATGGTCTGACCTGTAGGTTGGAAAAGTGTCCGTGCGATGAAGCTTCACTGGGCTGGAAACATCTTCACCAAGTCAGATGTGAAAAAAACAGAAGAAACCTCAGTAAGACACAGGCACCTCAGTCAGTGTTCTACACAGGACTATGTGAACTTCACAGAATTTTAATTAAACCTATCCCTGCTTCATCTGCTGCTCCATCTCAGAAACATCTGCACTCAGATTTTCTTTACCATTTCCTTCAGAACAGAAATTTGTACAAAGCAAATTAAGTTTTTTAAAGCTCCGAATTTGCATTTTAAATGAAAAATGCACTTTTGCTCCCAATATTAGCAGTAGATCTTTCCTGTACATTAGAAAAGAGGACAAAAACCAATTCAGAAATCACTATCCCAGGTTGCTCCAAGCCCCGTCCAACCTGGCCTTGGACGCTTCCAGGGATGGGGCAGCCACAGCTTCTCTGAGCAACCTGTGCCAGGGCCTCTCCCCCCTCACAGGGAAGAATTGCTTCCCAATATCCCATCTAACCCTGCCCTCTGTCAGTGTGAAGCCATTCCCCCTTGTCCTGTCACTCCAGGTCTCCATCTTTCTTGTAGCTCCTTCAGGCACTCGAAGGCCACAATCAGGTCACCCCAGAGCCTTCTCTTCTGTAGGCTGAACAATCCCAATTCCCTCAGCCTTTCCCCATAGCAGAGGTGCCCCATCCCTCTGATCAACTTGGTGGCCCAGAATTTGGGAACCTGATCTAATTAGATACCACTGAAGTAGGAGCCCTGACTGCTGAGCAACACGAGGCCTTTAATGTCTCTCCTAATTCCAACATTAGCTGCCTGACTGACTTATTCCACAAAGACTTTGACCCCCTTCTCATGACAACAGACTCTCCTAAGGATCCTTTTTTCCCAGTTTAGCAAGCAAAGCTATTTTTCTAAATATAAACCCAGTGGTTTGTGCCCATACAGTCTATTTGTCTTGTGTCAACTCTGAATTACTGTTTTAATAAAGGGCTTCACAGTAAGGCACAGCAAGCCCAGTACACTGCCTGTGTGACAGGGCTGGAGCAGCCCTGTCCCCCTGTGCCACAGGCTGCCACCAGCAGCTCATCTTCCCATGCCCTAATTTATTGAACAAATCTGAACAGCCACGTAAATGCTGCTTTTTTATTCATCCCTCCTCTGGTTAACTGAGGCTTTCCACGTGCTGCCTGCCCCCTCTAGTGTTGGAAAAAAGGAACAAGGAAAAATATCACCTTTTAGGGGTTTTTTGTTTGTTTGTTGTTTTGGTTTTGGGGGGTTTTTTTAGTTTTTTTTCCTGAAAGCCAGAGGACCAGACTAGAATATGGCTACATGTGTCAGGGCTGTAATTTTCAATCACAGATGGTGACATTCCATGTCATGGAGGTGTTAAACTCCACTGGATTTATTTAAAAAAATAAAGTTAAGTACCTATCACCCATTATTCCTTGAGAAATTCCTGGAATATGAGAGGAGGGGAAAAAAGAAACGGAAAAAAGGACATGACTCTAAATGTTTTCCAAATCAGGAGGTTCAAAACTGTGATTTCGGAATGCTTGATGCTGGTAAATGTTGTCTCCATGTTCGTGCCAGAAAGCCCTGCCAGCTCCTGAGGTTTTCTGCTAAGCACAGGTCTACCTGTGGGGATTTTTGCAACAGGAATGGTCCTGGGTGCAGCACACACCAGCCCTGAAGGTCAGGGATGACAGAGAAATAACACATATCTGATGGCCAAGCTGGGCTTCACCTTCTAATGGCCCAGTGGTGAAGGGAAACTGCTTCAGTTCATCAATCCACCACGAGAAGCTGTGGTTGCCCCATCCCTGGAAGTGTCCAAGGCCAGGTTGGACGGGGCTCTGAGCAACCTGGGCTAGTGGAAGGTGTCCCTGCCCATGGCAGGGGGTGGAAAGAGATTATCTTTAAGGTCCCTTCCAATCCAGGCCATTTCATGATTATAAAACTGTTATCATCCAAATGTTTAATCCAGCTCAGCCTCTATTCCATCCATTATGGAAACAAGTTCTGGCAGGTTCTGGCTCCCTCCACTCAATACTCCAGGCTGCTACGTTCTATTAAGGGTTTAGCCTGTTTTCTGGCTTTTCCAAGACCCTGATCCTGACCCACAACTCACTGATACCAACTGCTGCACCAACACAAACTCAGCCAAATCCATGGAGCTGACAGTGGAAGAGTGTGCTTGAAATACAAATGGGGTTTTGGTTGGAGTTTTTAATTCTGAAAACACACAGAACCACACAATGCTGACTTTAGTCTGAGCACCAGCAGCTCCTACTCCAGGTGCCTCTGGGGAAATCAGCACAAAGCATCAGTTAAACACTTGAGGTGCTGTGGTTTCCACTCTCAGGAGACTGAAGTTCAGATTTTAAACACTCTCTGAAACACTTGGAGGGCAGAGATGCTTCCCTGACAGCCTTCCTGCCTGCAGGAGCAGTGGGGTCCCTCCCACCCCATCCAGGCACTCAGGAACCACTAGATGTCCCTTGGTGACAGCAGGGGAACCACTGGGAGCAACCCTCCCTCTCTGCAGACCCAGGAGGTGCTCAGGCATGAGGGGACTGAACTGTGCTGCCCCTTGGACTGGCAGCAAGGAGGGGATTTGGAGAAGACACGTGCCCACCCCTGGGTCACACTGCAGTGCACAGTGGCAGCACTGCAGCTGCTCAAAAACCAGTTTTCTAGAATTACTTGTCATGGCCATTTCCTTTTACTTTCCCTATTCCAGCTATTTTTGAGGATATGTCCTCAAAGAGGACATATCCTCAAAAAGGATATGGCTGCATCGCTCTTAGCACAATGCAGCCACCCAAAGGGGAGGGGAGCCAAATGGGTTTAAGTCTGGCAAAAAATCAGGTGCAGCTAAGGGTTTGGTAGAAGAAAGGACTGGGCACATTTGGTAACTGGCCATCCTGTAGAAATGGTCAGAAAACCTGTCAAATGAAGGATCCCACTCCAACGGGAAGTAAGAAGAGGAGAACCTACTGATGACAACCCCTGTGCCAAACTGTCCATCCCAACAAGGTTCTCTGAGTTCTCTGTATATGTAAAACTCTCACATCAGCCTGGCTGTTGGTATTTCTCTGTTTGAGGGGAAAATGGGAGCACTTGCAGGGGAACAGGGTGGGGGGCACAATGTGACTTCCCACAGCACTGAGCCTTGTGCCCCAGCTCAGAGCAGCATCACAGAGCCCCTGAGCACAATCCCTTGGGTTTACACCCCCTGTCTGCCCTGTCCTGTCCTGCCCAGGCTTCAGCAGAGCCTTCCTGACCTCGAGCTGAGGGAACGTGCCTTCTCTCCCGCAGCCCGACGGCAGCGGCTCAGCCTGGACGTCACCCTGCAGTGGGATGGACAGACAGGGCAGTGCCCCAGCAGTGCCAGGAGCTGTGCCCTGACCCCCCCTTACCTTGCAGGCCGTAGAGCTGCCCCGTGCTGTGCTGCCGGGTGATGTGGTGCCAGTAGGCGCTGCGGGGCAGGGGCACCATGGCACTGAGGGACACGGCACGCTCGCTCAGCTTCAGCTGCAGCTGCAAAGGGACACCAAGGACACGGTCTGAAACAGCACCACCTCTGCCTGCAAGAAGTTCTAACAAAACAACCAGCACAGCCTCTCACTCCCTCCCTCCCTCTGCCCCCTGCACGGCAGCAATGACCAACTGGTTAGTCTCCACAGCAGCAAGGACTAACCGGTTAGTCTCTAACACAGCATGGGTTAGGAGGCCACGCTGCTGTTTCACACCACAGCTCACCTTGGTGCTCCCCTGGTCCTGGGCAAGCCCTGCTTCCCCCGAGGGGAGTCCTAACCCAAGCAGCTGAAAGAGAAACTGGGGATCAGCAGAAGGCAGGGCAGTGCTGGTGTGTTCCCCCTTTGGCAGCACAGCCAGCAGAGGGTCTTCCCAGCTACACAAGCACCTTCCCAAAGCTAAATACAGCCCCAGAACACTGAGAACCTGACTGGATACGTCCCATGTGTGAGGACAAGTTGTTCTCGTTCGTTTTGAGGCATTTTCTATTCATCTCCCCTCTCCTACAGCCAAGGACCTTGCCAGCTGGATGGCACAGAAGTCCAACAGGAGATGGATAACTGCATCCTTCCCCAAGATTCCTCGAATGAACAGCACATCCAAGGGTGCTCAGGAGAGCACGTGGGCTGCAGTGCATTGCTGGGAGCCCCATCCCACACTTCCCCCTGCATACAGGGCCTTCAGCTACATTTTCTTACCTAATCACAGCCCCTTGTTATTTATACTGGATTTAACACAAAAATACATGAGAACTGACTACCTCCAGGCATTCTTACATGAATTCAATAAGATATATGTGCAAGCTGATAAAAATATTTGGATTTTATCATAAGCTTCAGAATAACCCTGGGATAAGCTCAGTTAAAGCCTGGTGCAAATAAAGCCAAGGTTGTGGGTTCGATCCCTGTGTGAGCCATTCACTTAAGAGTTGGACTTGATGATCCTTGTGGGGCCCTTCCAACTCAGAAAATCTGTGGACTCTCTGAGAATACAGGTAAAATTCTCCTCCCAAAGCTCAGGGAAACACCATTCAAACATACCAAGGCTCAACTAGACTTTTCTAATTTATGAAGACAGTTTTTTACAAAAGAGTAAGTTTTACATTTTAGTTTCACAAAACCAGAGGTGACAGAACCTTTTACAAGAAAATATTTTGAAGCAAAAGCAAACAGGCAAAGCAAGCACAGAAAAGGGGTGAGGGCTGGGTATATCCAAAGAGACCAATTTCCAAGTTATTCAGAGGTGCCTTCTACTTTCAACCTCCTCTCTGTGCAGTGGACATCTGTGATGTGAAGGTAAAACTAAACCAGATCAAGCCCAGCTCAAGTCCTGCTCTGAAAACACCCACCTCCACATCAGCTGGATGTGAGTCACTGCACCAGGACCCACCTACACCATGTTCATCACAGTTCCTTTGCAGTGTCACCACACACACACCTTGGCACCATGGAAACAACCAACCAGGGATCTTGTACAGGGAATACCAATCAGGGATGATGGCATTTCTCAGCTGCAGGTATCTCTTGTGGAGGTTTCATTTACTGGTGAGTTGGACAGCGAGCTAAGGAAGTTCAAGCAATAGTTCAGCTGTCAGCAGGAGTACAAAAACCAACAGGCTGGCTTGGGAGACAAAAAACCACAGACACAGCCAGAGAAAGACTAAATAATGACCCAGAAAAGGGCCTGAACTCAATCAGCAGGGGAAGAAGTTAAAAAGTCCAGAGCTGAAGATAAGAATTAGTGTGTTCCATGCTGAATACACAGCGTCTCATCAAACCGCCTCGGCCTGCGAGCACCGGCGGCTTTAATGGTGATTGATTCCATTCCCACAATTAACCTACTGCGTCTCTGTGGCAACACAACGAGGAGGGATAAGTTGCTAACGCCCTGGCTCTGTGCCACAGGAGCACCCAGAGCTGGGAGCAGGTCCCACAGCCAGCATTGACATGCTGGAGCACGTCTGGGCACAGGCTGGAGCCAGGCGGGACGTGCGGCTCTACACATCATTAACACAGCTAATAAACTGATAACCAGAGGGCACCAAATCTCCACCCTCACCCATTTCTGCTCAGAGGAGGAGGAGAACGAAGCTGAGCAAGGGATCAGGATCCCCAGAGAGACTCAAACACAGCACCCTGCACATAAAACAGGCAGCAAGTGATGCTCGGTCACACTTAAACACACACAGCAAAGATGGGAGGAGCTGTGAGGGACAACCAAAAGCCACCCCACAGCTCTGGATGCTACAAGAAACCCATGGAGGAAGGGGATGGAGCAGCTCCCAGCCACTGTCTGGAGCAGCTGGGGAGCTGCTGCCCCACCTCTTGACTTCTTGTCATCTGGACGGTGACACCAGCTCTGGACCAAACACAGGGTGTTGGGTCTCAGAAGTCCTGGGGCTCACAGAGGAAAGATTAAGTATTCTCTTTCTTGGATCCCACCTGAACAAATTGGCAAACTTGCATTAAAAATTACAAAAATTAAGAAAAAGTACTGGAAAAAAAAAAAAAACAACAAACAAAAAACAAAAAACCACACAAAATCAGAACCCCCCCCCAAACAAACAAAAAACCCCAAAAGCAAACAAAGAAAAAATAATAAGAAGAAGCCCCTGCACACCAGTGTTCTCTCAGGTTAGCCATAAACACAGCTCCAAAAGGAAAGAAAACAAAGAAGATTTAAGATTTGTTAGGTTTGGTTGGTTTCCTCAGGCTGAACAACCTAATTTTCAAAGGTTTTGCAGGACAACTAGCACTTGAGGCAAATCCTCCTCTTGAAACCTCCCCCTCGGAGAAGATTGCACTCGCTGCGGTTTTGGGGGGGATTTTCTTCCCAGCAAATCGATCAAAATCAATTTGAACAATAATTGTTTAAGAAACATTTGCAACTTCATTATAGGAAAACTACAGACTGGTCAAGTAATAGAAACAACTTCAGGCATTAAGGGGCATCGACAGATTGCTGCTGTTTTGGCTGCTCTCTGTCTTGCACTAATGGTAAATATTCTAGAAGTTAACTCTGAGTTAACTCTGAGTTAATTCTGAATCTCTGTGGAAGTGGCCAGAGCTAACAGAGGCTCCAGCCTGGACAGAGACACATCAGATGGAACAAGTGCAAAGTGCCCACTTCAAGAGGGAAGAAGAGTCAGGGAAGGCTGCAGGAAACTGGCTGATAATCCGTTTCCATGAAGCACTGAGCTTGAGCTGCCAAGACTGGGAGCTTCACAGTTATTATTTCTTAGTGAGGTGTCAGGTTGTAATGTCTTTTTTAAAGCAACCTGAAGAGAGAGCAGTGAAGTCACAGCACTTGCTCCCATCAGTTTTCATGGCAACCAAATCCTCACGAAAATATAACCCGAAGAGGTATTTTCTTTCCATTGCCTGGCAAGGTAAAAGTGAAAGGAAAGAAATATTTGGATGGGATGGGTTACCAAATGACCAGAACGGCTTCATGCATCACTAAGCAAAGCCAGCTCGTTCTTGCCTTTAAAAGAGAAAAGGGAGAGAGCTGTGGATACACCCAGAAGGAAAACAAGCGACCCCCAGCTGTGGAAGTGTCCCAGGCTGGTGAGCACGTGCTCAGACCTGGGCACGAAGCAGCAGCAGCACGTGTGAGGGTGAGGTTCTATCCCAGGAACTGCTTTGCACCCACCTCCCATCTCAGGAGCCAGAGCCAGCTCCAGTCACGCTCTGAAGCACGTACTGGATGTGCAGGAGTGACTGCCAGGGAGGTGACAGACACATCAGAGCCCACGTTCTCAGCAGAACTTGGCAGCTTTATTTCACTCTGTCAGCATGGGATATTCAACTCTCTTTTTAACTTTTTCTTGCACAGGCTGCAGGAACCCTCAGGTAGCTTAGTAAAACCTTCCCCTCAGCCTTGGATAATCACTCCAGTGATATGGCAGTGGTCAGGATTCCAGGAGCAAACAGAAGACATTCAGTATAGACTTCATTTCTCACCACTACATCTCCTACTTTCTTCTTTTACTTACCCTTTCTGTAAATAACAACTCAAGCTTCACTAATACAAAGAATCCACACAGAATAAGTAAGTCTTGGAGACAGAAACAATACAGAAAGCTGAAGATTAAGTGCAAGCCTCTGAAATAAACTCCTTGTTGAAGTGTTCAAAAGCAGAAGAAAAATACAGGGGAAATCAATCAATTTGAACAAAGAGGTACTTTACAAATATTTTGTAATCAGCAAAATAAGCCACAGGAGTTCTACACTGATATAACAGCCCTCTGTCTAAACTCTTAAATCTGAATCCCAGATTTAGAATCTTGAACCCGAGAGAAGCCACCAAGTCTTAGTGAGTATTTTGGAACCAGGCAACATTCCTACGGCAGACTTGGGGAACTCATATTCAGGGGCACATGGACTCCTCTGAAACAACTGTATTCTGCTACTAAATTACAAGACTTTCAGTTCATCAGGAATATGTTGTTATTCCCTACTTAGCATTCTAGGATCTATAAAATTAGATTTAGGGATTGTGGTCATTCACTGAAAAAGCTTTGAGAGGTTGTGCAGCTGCTACCTATTGAAATCTACAGCAGCTCTGCATCTGTGCAGTCTGTGGGCATTTGTAAGATGGGAACTTTACAGTGCAGCATCAGACATCATCTATTAAAGATGCTATTTCATAAATGCAAAGCCAACAAATATGAAATTGCCTTCACTGTTGCTTCAGAACTGATCTCTTCTGCTTGAAAATGAAGTTGTGCTCTCAACAGGTTACTTGATCACTTCTGATCCTGGTGGATACAAATGTTAGTTAGTTACACTGACCTAGCCTAGGTTAATTTTAATCTGCTTAATTTAGTCACTGTTGAGTACTTATATCATCTAACAACCTGTCTCACAGTTTTGGATATTTTTGAATTAGAACTCCTTTTGTTAATTAGAACTAAAAGGTTCTTGGTTTTAAACAAAAGCCAAACCCAGCAAAGACTGTGGAAGAACAAAAGGACACCAAGTACTTAAGACAGTTTGTTCCCTTCTCCATCCCCTCAACATCCACTCTCATCTTTACTAAAATCTTCACAGTAATAATGGCATTTTCTATTTCATCCCAGCTGGTTCATCCAGTTAATACTGGGATAATTCATTACTACAACTTATCCCTGAAACTGAGACAGCAGAATTACTGAAAGGATTAGACATGGATAACAGCAGTGCTTATGTTTACAGCAAAGGAAAGAAGAAAGACTTGTTGCAGATTACTACTGCTTGGAATAGAGATGTTGTTTATAGCCAAGTTCTTCCACAGTTGTTCATTCTGTGCATTCTATATATTCCAGAAAACCTCTTATCTTCAGGATACTAATTTTGTTGCCAGAGTCACCCTGTGAGTCCTGGAGTGCAGAGACCAATTGAGAAATGAGATAAACAAAACTCTCCTTCTCACTCTACAGGCTTCATAAGCAAACAAAAAATTAAATTAGAAGTTAATAAGACCCTGAAACACATTAGGTGCAAGTGCCACAAAACTGCCTTCCTTAGACATAAAGCTTTTGGAGATCCCTCACTATCTTTTCTGTTAGTTTTGCATCTTCCACTTCTGTATTTCCTACCAGCCACGTGTGTCATAAACCAAGTTTTAGATACAAAAAGCACTTGTGGAAAATAGATATTCACTGAGAGACCAGGCAAACACCTAGTCCTCCCCCAGGGTTTAATGTGAACCATGTGACTCCTCCCAAATCTTCAGAGTGTAGACACCAATTCGCAAATGGAAAACTGAGCACGAGCCACAACACTTTGCAAATAGACTGATGAGAAATGCTTCCAACCAAACTCATGATGCTGATTCATCAAAGGAAACTAATGAGAATGTGCATTTATCTCTGTATCAATTCACACTTATTGACAGCTTTGCAAACACGAACATCGAGGACTGAAAGTTTCCCTCTTGTTTTGATTCTTGAAAATGAATTGCAGTTATACATATTACCCTGAATTTATAATCAAGCAGAATTTAATAAGAGCAATAATCAGAATCTTTAAATCAAAACTTAAAATCCCACTGAAGACATATATTGGTGGTTGGATATTCCAGCCTGGAATACCAGGCCTAACAAGCAGCCGTACCATGGAATTTTTCACACTCTGCAGCAAACGCTCGTGTTGTTCTGCTATGGCCAAAGCAGCTGAGTGAACCTTCTGATAGATTGCTTCCCCATCCCTGGTCTGAAAGATGAACAGTCCTTCTCCTGTGTCACACATCCTGCCAAAGCAAGAGCAGAAGGGATCCAGGTGTGAGATGGAAGTTTACAGGTCACCACGAACAAGCAAAACTTTCCTGTGCTGCTCTAGAAGTGTTGCTGCACAGGCAGTGAGAAACAACGGTGGCTGAAATAGGGAACAAAGTTATTTGAAAGTCTTTGCCCCTGGTTCTTAGCAACCCTGGTCCAATCTCACTGTTTCAGGCCATATTTGTGTTGCCTCAGCCAGGGGACTCAGCTCAGCACTGCTGATCTATCACAAGCTCTGGAGACTTCACACACCAGACCCAGATTTTTTATATTTAGACACCATCTAGAATTTGTGCCAGGTAAGATTAATTTGTCTTTCCCCTTCAGACTTTTAACACTGCCAGTAATGAGTTTTGCACAGCTTTATCTTCCACTTGAAACAATAAATACAAATCCTCTGTGTCCCAATTGGATTGTCCTGATGCATTATCAGCTAAATGAAAATGTATTCCTTCCCCTCCCCAAGAGGGCTAAATCCTGCATAATATGGAGGATGGAAATCCAAATGCCTTTTCTCTGCCCAGATAAGTTAATTGTACGATCTGTTTCTCTTTTACTATTGTAATTCTTTAATGTGCTGATCTAAAATAAAGCATCCATATCCCCTGAGAATTATTTGATGGTTGAGTTCAATAACCCCAGTGCTCCAGCTCCAGCCAAAGTCTTCAGCTCATTACAACAGAGCTGCAGGAGCAATACAGAACATCTCTAAAACACGGAATTGCATTCACATTTCCTATAAATCCATTTGTTGAAAAACAAACAAACAAACAAACAAAAATCAGTGAAAAACAGGAGTCCCTTCTCCTTTAGTTTGCTTTTGGGAAACAACTTGGCACTCACTGCCCTCAAGACCAAACTCCACTTCTCCTGGTACAGACCCCATAACTCTCTGCCCAAAGGTCCACGTTGTACAAATTCTGGAATGATGTTCACCTCTTCTTCCCGGATCTGTCCATCCAGTTCTCTGGCTCATATACTGCTTTATTTAAGTATAACTCTATACAGTAACATCCAACACTGTTCCCCTCCACCCTGCCATCCCCTGGGATACCTCAGCTCTCCCACACCCACCCTCAGGCACATTTATTCGGCAGCTGCTTCCATCCAACTGGGATTAAGATGGTTTTTGTTTGGTTTTATATTTGTTTCAATTTTTTTTTTTACTTTTTTAGGAGCGGGTCCAGACTGGCCTCTGGCTGAAGGTCAACACCTTTCAGAAGTGGTCCAGAGCACCACCCAGCAGCATCAGGAAATAAAAGCAATATATAATAATAAAATAAACCCAGACCTACCTCCCTGCTTCAAAGGTGAACCACGAGGGGTCCCGCCCGTAGCGTCGGAGGGCACTTAATGGCCAAGAGACGAGTTTAACTCTGGGATTCTGGATGTCCCAAAGACAGATATTCTCAAATGTTATCTGCAAGGTACATTCCCCATGCACATCTAAATTAGGGGATGGCATCAAATACACATTGAATCTCTCTGGGAGAAAAACAAAAGGTTAGTCTAAAATCCCTGCCCGTTACATGTGCAAGTCATTCAAGGAATTTCCTATTTTCCAGCTCTAATACATGATCTTATTTCCACTTAGAACAACTAATTCAGAAACAAAGACTCAGTTCCTTCCAGTACTCAATGAACTCCAGGCTTGGGGCAGTCAGAATGCTGCCCTCAAACATTTGTGCTTTCAGAGCCTGAAGAGAACTGCACCAGCACAATCCTGATATTTGCAAACAACTACTAAAATTGTGTGCAATAATAAATACATTGCTTGTGCAGGTAATTAGTTTATTTGCATAGGAAAGTGAAGTAGCCATGGGCTCAGGTTTTGCATGCAATTACTATTATTTATTATTTGCTTTACAATGCTGCCAAAGTGCCTCCATCACTGACATCATACAAGAAAACACACAACAAAAGACAGTTCCCATCTCCAAGAGCAACTAACTTGTCTGAGAAAGAAAAGTGCTGCTCCAAAATAATTCTAGTTACCTTAATTATTATCTCTGGCAGCAATTAAAAACAGTAGTCAAAAATAACCCCTCAAACAAACAAAACCAACCCCCACAAAACCGGAAGGAGGGCTTGGAAAAGCAATTTGTTCCTATTTATTTCTAATATCCACATGTACAGTTCAAAACGTTAAAATAATGCCATTAAAAGGTGAAAAGGTCAACATTTATGTACCTACCACTCTGCTCCCTCTCTACTCCAGATGCCAACAAGTCAGGCTCTCCAAGGCTAATGTCATTAATCCGTGTTCCAAGACACTCCATCTGCAGCACCTTGCACCACTCATCTGCCTCAAGTTCTGTATAAATGCCCAAAAATCTGTGTGTAGGTATATAATAATTTATAATTCCACAATTAATGTTCTTATGTTTTCTGATGTGTGTTACCATTTCACCCACCTGACTCACAAGCAAAGGTTTTGGAGGTGTCATCACTGAAATAAATCCCCACAGCGTGTTTCTTTGTGCTTTTTGGCATCCTTAATATATTCTTCACATTGTTGAGCTCCGTGACCTGAAAAAGCACAATTTGGAATTTTAATGAGGAGCTTGAAAAGAGATATATCCATTATTGACTGGGCAAGGAGAGGAGAGAATTATATCATGATGGAAAGGAGAGAGAAATGGGGAGACAGCACGTGTAACAGGCCTGTGATTGCTCTTAAAGAAAGGCAGCCTTGGCAGGAATCACCTCAGACATTCCCCCTGAAGACCCTGGAATATGAAGCAGCCACGTCCTGCAGCCTCTCCTGTCTGCACATGAGCTTCAGTGTGACACCATCCCAGCAGAATTTTAGCCAAGAGGTGGAATCAAAGCTCCCTCCAGTCTGAGAAATATTGACATGAAGGGCATGAGAAAGACCACACTGATGCAGCAGAAGCAAAGAGAGGTGAAGATGAAAATCTAAAGGATTCACCCATTTGGAGGAGCAAGTTCTGTTACAGCTTTCATCGTGGAGGACAAAGCTGTAGAATGGTGAAAGCTGCTCTCTAAATTATTGTTTGATGGAAAGTTGAGGATTTGTTAGAATGGCCCATTTAAAACAAACAAAAAAAATCAGTTTTAGTTATTAGAAAGTGGTTTAGATTTAAAGATTTGGACTTGTAAACAAAGATTTCTGTTGCCAAATACTGTTTGGAAAAACAGCTTTCATACCTCAAATAAATAAACACGGATTTGTTACCTTGTATACAGCTTTGGTAAATACACACCAGGTGGCTTTATATTTGTAACACGCACTTTCCACCCTCCCAACCCACAAACAATGCTCTTAAATTTGACTGAGGAGGAATTCCTCACTATTTAAAATAATTTTAATGTAAAGGTTAACACCCAACAAGGGAATCAGGAAGTTTCATTTCAACAGTCATTATCAGAAAATATTTCACTGATTCTTTTACACAGTAAGGGTTGAGGAGAGAGAGAAAGGGGGATAATTCAGCAGAGCTGTGCAACCCAACAACTTCACTCCTTTGGTTTGTTGGTTCTGTGGACTAGTTTCATATCCAGCTGTAACTCTAAACAAAGAAACCACAGCAATTGTCTTATAAATAAGACACAGGAATTATTAAGAGTTATCAGTGCTGAAGGTTTCAGCAACAAAAAACCCTCCTTTAGAGTATCCTGGGGTCAACCAGTATTTCATCCTAAGGCACTTTCTTCTTGGAGTCAATTTATATGCCCAGCCCCTTCGAGCAGCAGAGAACTGACAGCCAAAAATCACACTTCCAAGCAAGACCCCTGAAAAAGGTGTTCTTACTGGGAATGGAAGGAACAAAGAGCAGCTCATGGGCAACACTTCTCCAAAATAAAAATAAATGACAGATCCAATGGCAGAAAACTCATTTTATGGGCAGAAGCAGAAGGACATAATGGAAGGAACAGCCCATGGGGAACACTCCAAACCTTCTGCAGAGCTGCCAAATTTAGAACTCAGGTGTTTATAGCCTCCAGGTTGAAGATTTTGAGAAGTGTCAAAACGGAGACTTCCTAATTGCGCTTAATTTTGCAAGAGGATTTTTTGCTCTTCCAGGAAATCCTGTGATGGGAGCACATCCCCCAGTGCTAACCAGACACCGACAAACTCCTTGCTAAATATGATAAATCTGTCATAACCTATTCCCACCGTGCTCAGTACATGACAGGTCAAGCACAAATTGCCAGCTGCCAAGCTCCAATATATTTTTCTCAGGTGCCAAGAAAGGATTCAAATGCAAGAGGAAATAAAGAACCAGACTTTTTCATTCAGGACAGCAACTACCTTGACATTTAGACTGAGCACATTTACATTTCCTGCAAGGGAATGTGCTAATGAAGCTCTGTACCCTCACTACCAAAGTCAGCAGAATGTAGTCTTACATTTTAGAAATGAATCATTTTTCTACCTTGGATTTTTGCTAATGGAAAGCTCCATTCTGAAAATTAGGCAAATCACACTCCTACTGCTGGATATCCCACTGTCTCCAGCATGATGAATCCTGAGGATGCTGACAGGGCTCGGTGTGATCAGGAAAGGTTTGCACTGGTCAGAAAACAGGGAATTGCCTCTCTCTGCTGGCTCAGGAGCCAAAAGCACTTTCAGCAGTGTCAGAGGCACCAAGTGAACCCCATCAGCCCTGGGCTGGGGGACATCCCACATCCCCAGTGAGGGAGGTGGGATAATGAAGGGACTTAGGACAGAGCTTTAAAAACACATTAAATAAAATAATTCACAAAGAGGTTCCTGCAGGGGGTGGGAAAGGAAAATAACCCACCCAAACAGCATCACTGCTGCCCCTTGTGTGCAGCCTGAGTCAGGCTCCTCCAGGCCACATGGGAGTATGTTCATCCCTCTGGGAGTGAGAGAAGGACAAGATTAAAGCATTTGCTTTGTCTGCCCTGCACTACAGACACTCCTGATCACTGTTTCTCTTACTGTGACTTCAGCCTCATACCTTTTCCCTTCACCACTCCCAGCATCCCGAAGATCACAACCCCCAAGCTGACATGTTTTATTCTCCCTAGGGCTGTGAGCTGCAATTCCTGCCCTATCTCCCTCCATGAGCCCTGGCACAGAGCATCCACCACCCATTTTCTCTCATTTCTGTACCACTGGAGACATTCTGGACTTTCCAGTCTCTGTACTCCAACCTCCAGCTCACCCCTGCCCACCCAGAGGCTCCCAGCCTTGCACACTGTACGTGTCACATCCACCTTGCAGCTCTCCCAGGACTGTGTCAGCTCTAAATCCAGCCATGGGGAATGAGATTTGCTCTTGCCATACCTCAGACACCAGGATCTCCCTCCAGGAGAGCAAAAGCCCTGGCTTACAGCCTGGTCAAAGGAAAGGGCACATGATTTCACCCCCTGGGTGACGTCTGAAATCAACAGTATTATGTCATTAATGTCACCAATCATCAAATCCTTTGCAATTCATGTTTTAGCTGTGAACTGGGGGAGAAAAAGAAAGAGTACTTATATTTGGAGAAATCTAGCTACACCATTTGGCAGGTCCTGAGTTATTTTGTGCTGCACTGACTGCCTGAGAGCTCTTGTATAATGGCATTTCACAGGGCACAGCCTCAAAGCCTTCACATGCATCTCAAGGCTTCCCGGTGGCTTCTGCTGAGCTGCACAAGAGGCCATCAAAGCATCTCCCTTTGGAGGGTGACAGCCAGGCAGCCCCTGTTCTGACCCCTGACCCAGGTCCAAATGTCTGCAGCAAAATGCATATGCTCTGGGCTCTTCCCAGAGAGTTCCAGACTAAGGCTTCCTTCAGCACCAGGCACAGATGGACAAAATGTGGCACTCTGGGGCTCTCTCTGAGACCAGTGGCACAAGTGGTACCCTGCACAAGAGTCCCTTGAACCCAGCTTTCATACCTTCTGTCCTGGGCACAACCTTGTGGCAGCTGATTTTTATGTCTGGCAAAACAACACTCAATAAGCACCTGCCCTCTCTTCCTTTGGGGGCTGAAGTTGCCTTCACCTCTCAGAAGCCCAGAGATGCTCTCCACTTTGCTAATGGTTCTTCTGGCAAGATCCAGCTTTAGCCAAGAAGCAATTCCTGCAGGAAGGCTCCACAGTCACACCTGCACCCCTGAGGGAGATGTCACCTAAAGATCACGGTATTTGACCTGCTGTGTCACCCAAAAGGGGCTCCAAAACACCCTTGTTATCCCAGATGACTAAACAGCCTCCCTGTTGCTCACCCTTGAGCAACAGATGGTTCCAATTGTCTGGCACATTCGCACCCAATTCACACCGAGGAAGTGACAGGCTGCAAACACCCCCTCACCAGCTCTTGGAAAGGAGTCAGGAGCAGGCATCAAATACCTGCAAGTATCTCAGGCTCCAGTCTTCTTCTTCTTTTTTTTTTTTTTTTTCATTTTTAAATAACTCTCCTTCTGCCAGGCTCTTGCAAAAGAAGTGTTTTCATGATTAGTTCAATTAATGTAGGTTTTACTTATATGAGATTAGCAAATAATGTATATTTATCAACATAATTCTAAAATTCTAAACCACAACTATCAGATCTAAGACAGTGTTAACAGAGAAATCACAAGAAGAATGTTTTGTAAGGGGTTAAAGACCTCCCTTTGCATACTTGCCCCCTCCTCTTTACTCTCAAGCCTCCTTTACATTAGGATGACAATCCATATAATTGAAATACATTTCATTAGATTAAAAACTGAAATGCTTGCAGAGATGTGTGGTAAGAGAGTTCTGAACCAGGAACTGGGATTCATCATTCTCTTCCCAGCTGACAGAACAAGCAGACAGAGCTTCACCCTGACAGATGCACTCAGACAAAATTCTTCCATCTCTCCCATTCCCTTCAAAAACATGCCAAACACACAGTTTACTAAAAACGATCTTTAGCATTCAAGCTATTGTTTGAATTAGTGCATAATTCTCAAATATGGGGAGCCTTTCAGAACACAACACAAGGGAGTATATTTATTGCCTACGCACCTGTCATACTACTGGTTCTCATGTACCCTGGGTTTTAATCTTAATTAAGGACTCTGGTTCTGTCTTGGCTTACTGAAAATTGCCCCCATGATGAGTATACATCTAACATTTCCCAGGATACCCCAGGGGAACATTTAATGCAAAATGCTACTGCTCAGTTCTCCTTATAAGATTTGCCTGCACATATCTAACTTACTAATATGAATACCATACTAAAATTTTATATTGAATCACAGAATTGTTTGTGGAAGTGATCTTAAAGATCATCTCGTTCCACCCCTGCCATGGGCAGGGACACTTTCCACTAGCCCAGGTTGCTCCAAGCCCCATCCAACCTGGCCTTGGACACTCCCAGAGATGGGGCAGTCACAGCTTCTCTGGGCAACCTGTGCCAGGGCCTCACCACCCTCCCAGCCAAGAATTCCTTCCCAATATCCCATCTAACCCTACTCTCTGTTAGTTTGAAGCCATTCCCCCTTGTCCTGTCACTCCAGGCCCTTGGAAATAGTCCCTCTCCATCTTTCCTGTGGCTCCCTCAGGCACTGGAAGGCCACCATTAGGTCACCCCAGAGACTTCTCCTCTCCAGGCTGATCAATCCCAACTCTCTCAGCCTTTCCTCCCAGCAGAGCTGCTCCATCCCTCTGATCATCTTGGTGTCTCCTCTGCACTCACTCCAACAGCTCCACATCCTTTCCCAGAGCTGGAGGCAGCTCTGCAGGAAGGGTCTCACCTGAGCAAGGCAGAGGGGCTCAATCACCTCCCTTGACCTGTTGGCTTTAATATATTTATTAAAACATATATATGTGTGTATATATATATATATAAATAAAATGTACAGCCATACCTATATCTCCATTTCTTCAGTGGGAAAAACCATCAGCTGCGAGTTCCCCCTTGCTCACACACAGAACTGCACACACTGCCCAGAACCCCAACACTGGCTTGGAAATGAAAGAAAACTCCAAGAAATCAAAGCCAGGAACAACCACCAGATTTAGAGATTCAGTTTTTCCACCACCCTCAGAGGCTGCTCCTTCCCTCACAGGCACAAGGTTTGTCCTTCCATATGGAAGGACACGAACCTGCCCCACAGCCTTGCCATGAACCCCATGGCATTAGAGTGAAGACACCAAAATATCCTGACAAGTTACTTTAATTCTTTTAAAGCCTTGAACTTGACACTTCATTCATAGCTAAGCTGTGATATTCATTAAAAGAAATGTTTAATAGCCAGTTATTAGCAGAGTGGTCATACTTTAAACACTTCATTTGCTACTGATACAGTTTTGCCTGGAAAACAGTTACAAATTACAGAATTCAATTTTCCAAATGGATTATTCCATAACTAGACAGAAAGACTGGTTAAATTACTTCTGCTGTTTCAAGGCAAGATTAATACAATCGGATTAAAACTAAGATCCCCTCAAGGAACTGGTGTATTCCTGTCAGCACTATGCAATTAGCTGGGTTTGTATTGGAATATTAAGGATTCTTCTGGCACATTGCAAAGTCGAAAAAGTAACCTGGAGACATTAGAATTTCTTCCTTTCTCCAGTATTGTTAAAGCATGTGGCAATTTGTGGTTGCTTGTTTACATTTAACAAGTGAAAACTAGACAGTTACCTGAAAGGCAACTCTCTGCATAGATTTTGTAGCTTGGGTTCTAATTATTTTCTCTCCCTTGTGGGACCCAATGAATTAAGTGGGCTTTGTGTATGCAAATTCCCAGTTCTCCTCATAAGCTACAGATGACTGTTCTCAGACAACCTGTATTTTAGGACATGGCAATCTTTCCACTTAAAAAAAAAAAAAAAACAGAACAAAATTAGAAAGTATTTAAAGGTCAATATTACATAAAAAAAAAAAAAGGTACTTTTTTTCTGTTTCATCTGTTTCATCCTCACCAGTGGTGAGGATGTCCAAGTTCAGGCCCTGGTGCAGGGCTGCAGACAAGGATACATCCATCATGCATTCAAATGCAAACCAATTGGACTCTCCAAAATACCACTGAGACGCCTCAGAAACACTTCTGGGGATCCAGAATTCAGATGGATAAAGGACAGACCTTGATGGATTGAGGTGCCAAGGAGCTGCTGGATGATCTCAGCCCAGTGACTGGTACCACCACAGTGCCACCAGCCCCAGTGCTCCAGTCAACCTCTTTCTACTGATAAATCAAAGGAACATTTGCACTTTAATCCATCATAGAAAAAAAAATAGTAACAGAATGAAACACTTCAGTGAAGGAGGCAGGTGCTACTGAAAAATTAGCTCCATTCATCATTTTCCTTTTTCTACCCTTTACAGTTTTATGATGGATTAAACCTCTCCCGAGATCGATGGGGTGAGCAGGGGCTCCTCAGTTTTCCAAATTTGATGCTGCTTTCAACAGCATTTGAGAACCACTTCAGAACCCAGGTAGGAAGTTAATGACCATTATTTCTGAAACACTGGTAATCTGTAGGTGAGGTTTTCCTCCTACAGCATCATCTTTTAGAACTGAACCACGTTCGCCCTCAGATTCATTAGCACAGGTTTATGGCACAGCGACACTTGACACGTTAACAGGACTGGCTGGGCTTCTCATTGGCAGGATTAACTTCATTGTCACAGACAGTGACAGCAGCCTCTGTCCAGGAGTGACAGAATGAGAGTTGTCACAGCAAAGCCTCTCCACACCATGGAGCTGTTACCACAACAGCTGCTCTTGCTGACAAAACATGTATCAAAAGAGCAGTGACTACCCCAGACCTGTGGATGATGCCTTGATACCATCAAAAGCAGGTGACAAGCAGTGATAGTTGAAGGCTCTGCCATATTCAGTTATTTGCTGGAGGTTTTATTAATAATTAACTATGGTTTTTATTAGGATCAGTTCATCCCCAGAGGGGTACAGAGCAGCACTGACATTCTCTTTTTTCAGCAGCTCATATTTAACACTGTTAGAAGCTGCATCATTCACCACCTTAGAATTTCACACGTTTACAAGGCTTATTTAAAAAAGAAACTCATTTTTATCCACCTGTGCTCTTTGTAAGTGAACACATTTTGCCCAGAAAATGCTGTTTAATATTCATTAGCTCCCTTTCAGTGAGGTTTGTTAAAAATAAACGGGGACCTGCCTGCTTGGAGAGCTGATGATTTTACAACTAGAAAGCAGCCTTTCCATCACAGGGAACAAACAGGGACACTGCAGAGCCTCAGAGTCACTGCAGAAGGGACACCCCACTGCCCCAGGCAATCTCATCTCAACCTCCCCACAGCACTGAGGTATCATTCCAGTGTGGCCAAGAGGGGCAATAAACGTGGAGAACAAATGCCAGTGGCAACATTCCCAGGGCAGAGATCGCTGTCCAGCCTCTCAGCAAGCACATCCACAGCATCCAGGCCACCTGGATGCTGGGAAGAGAGATCCCTCTGGATTACACAGCAGGATTACAGGCTCCCCTGGCAGAAACCTCAGCAATTACCCTGTAATTTGGGTCTATCTACCTGGGCCCTGAAGCAGAGAGAGGTTCAGGGGAAGGGGTGATTGGAGTTGGCAGCTCAGCCAGACACCAAAAAAACATCAAAGCTCAGACTGATCATCTGGGGTATATCCAGACTCAGACCCCAGTTGCCTCACATGAGCCCCCAAAGGAGATTTAGGATATAATCTACCAGTTCCCCCTGCTGGAACCAGTGCTGTCAGGAACACTCGCTCCATGCTGTGCTTTACTCCTCCAAAAGGTAAACATTTCTCTGCCCACTTCCCCTCGAGACATTTGGGTTCAGATCTTCTTCCTGCCTGAAATATCCCCTAGATTTTGGTGAGTCACTGCCACAGGTTGCCCAGAGAAGCTGTGGCTGCCCCATCCCTGGAAGTGTCCAAGGTCAGGTTGGATGGGGCTTGGAGCAACCGGGGCTAGTGGAAGGTGTTTCTGCCCATGGCAGAACTGGATATCTGTGTATTTGGGCTTAATTACATAGTGCTATTTTTTGGTCTGTTGTTGGCACAGCCACTTGTGAGAATCTGTTCTTTTCCTGCCAAGTTATGAGGAAACAAGCACTGATAAACGAGAACTGAGTCCTTGAAGGAAGCATTTTGTATGAACTATAATTAATTAGTACCTCACTATTGGCTGATGGCCTTTCAAGGGCATTTGAAGGAGAAAGTGAAGAGGAGGATGATGAAATAAGTCCCCAGACTCATTCAGGAAAGACTCCCTGAGGTGCAGCACGTGGGCACGGGGACATTCCAGGGTACCCACGTGTGTGCAGAAGAGATGTCACCTGCATAACAGGGGGAGGGACCGAAGGCCTCTGGCTGGGCAGTGCTGGCCACACCTGCCCAGGTAGATGTCACCAATTAATTGTATAAAAAGCAGATGGCTGGTGCTGGGAGTGGGACTCGAGCTTCACAGGAAGGACAGTGCTGCCTTTTGCAGGGACGGCCGCTATCACGTGAGCCTGACGACACCCCCAGGGGAATTCTAGGCACTGGGAGCTGGTAAGACAACCTTGTAAGTACAACACCTGAGCTTATTTCCCTCCTTTTCTCTCTCTCGGGTTCCTGTTTACTTGGCCACTTCTTTGTAATAAATTTTTTGTGCTAAGCTTTCATCAGTGCACTGGTTTCAGTTTCGCCACCATTCCCCGCTACAATCTGTAAGGTGCCTTCCAACCCAAACCATTCTATGATTCTATGGCTGACACAATTCCTACAAAAACCAGACACAATATGTGCATAAGATGTCTTACTGCTCTCACAGTGTTTCTCAAGACTTTAGCCAACACTAGGGTTTGATTTAATGTCTATAACTATTAATATCCCAGCTGTGATTACACACTGTTACAGCTTTCAGAGGAAGAAACCATGATCTGTGCAGCCACTAAGGCACAGAGTCGATTCCCAGTGACTGACTGTGGAGTTTGACCATTGTTTACTCCTGTCAAATAAGCTACTTGAGAAACCCAGAAACTAAATTCATAGAAGAAGCAATAGTCTCAAATTAAATAACTGTTAAATACAGACTAAGCTTGACTTATAACTGAAAATCCCTCTAAGCCAATGAGACTTTCCATGGTGCTTTAGTCTGCAGATCCAGGCTGCTGATGGGTTATATACGTGCAAATATGTGCTAACCTATAGAATTCTTTGAAAGAAGAGAAGAAAGTTCAGCCTCTTTTAGATTCCTCTTGGATTTCATATCCATTACCCAGTGTGAGCTCCAAGTCAGTGTGTGCTGCTAAAATATTGCATTAATACAATGGAAGAAACAGAGATTTGCAGCAATAATTGACAGAGTCATACTAATATAAATGCTGGAAATTCTCTCACACACTGTGCAGCCCTCACACATATCAAGTGGAAAATCACCACTCATTACTTCTGAAAGTTGCTAAATGTAAATGTGAATGAACTATTTCTGGGCCTGACTTATTAGAAATAGCCACAGGTTTTATGACCAATCAATTACACATTCCATGTAGACAGACAAGTCTGAATTCAGATTCACTATTCTCTCAAGATTTCCTCTTAAATGTATGTCAAAGTGAAGTACAGATCACCCTCAAGCTGAGCTTGCACATAATTCCTAATCTTCCAATATATTAAACTTTTGCCAGCAATGATTATAAATTAGAGGCTTTTTTTATTTTCATCTCCATGCCCAGGAGAGTTACACATGTAAATTCTCAGGTGAATATGAAACATGAAAGGTGCACAAAATTCTAGAGAAGTGACTGGAGGGAAAAACTTCATTCTTTTAACACCAATCAATTTAAGAAAGGCTTTCACACCATTATTACAAGAAAAATGTGCATGTTGTCTTTCATGTCTGTAGCTGGTACTGTCTTCCAACAGATGCAAAATCCCAGTAAAATGGGAACCTTAAAGTGCCCAGCTTTTTGAATTCATATGTTCCTTTGGATGACTGTTACAGTTAAATATGAAGAGCAGCAGCCATTGCAAAGTATTTCAGATCTGGGTTTAAAGGCCTGAGGAAAGGACAGCTGCTTTAAAAATACAGGTATTTTCCACTTAGCAAGATGTTTGTACAAAGCAGAAAATAGAACAGTTACTCTGCCTCTAGTTCACTGAGTGAAGGAACATACAAATGGGTTTAGGACCTTGAGAGTAAAAACAGTTCCAATTTTCAGCCCAATTAATGCATGTAAACTTGAGGTTTTATTCTTGATATTACATCAAATAAACTGAGAAACAACCTTGTGTCTTACCTTGTGGTAGCATCTGAAGTAAGCAGCTCGTTCATCTGAGAACTTCTCCAGCCTCTTTGGCCCTTTGCTTGAAGCTTTTTTGAATACTAACCAGCATCTCTGGTAAATCTGGAAACACAAGAGAGTACAGTTGGCATCTGCAATGGCTTGAATATCACCAGTATTCATACAGGAATTAAACTCATAAATCAGCTGTTGCTCTGGAGCTACAATTAATAACTCAGTAGCTTAGAGCAAACATAAAACTAAGCTAATGGGGAGTTACATCCTATTTCTTTGGAATTATAATACAATCAGAAATTCTTAGGAAGGTGCTTGGAAGGAAGAGCTGTAATTGTGCTTGCAAATGAATGCAAGGCTTTCTAGGAAACAGTGGCACACTTTTCCATGTGGATTTGCTCCTGCATCCTGTCTTGCATGCCTAAGGGAGATGTGAGGAAAGCTTGAGCAGACAGGTAGAAATGGACCTTCCATCACACAGGCATGAGAGGTGACACTGTGTGTCTTCTGTGTATAAGGGGAACTGAGGATACAAAAGGGGGAAGGAACTGAATTACTGGTAATGAAGAAGCAGATCGTTTATCTGCAGAACCAAGGACCATTCTGACACCTGGAATTTTGCTTCCAGGGTCTGGCTGAATTTATATTCAAGTTATTTGGGGCAGACTCTGTGCAGAGTGGTTGAAAAAACACCTTTCCATCTACAGCATTAAGTCACTTCATCTCTCCAACTTCTGTCACCATTTCTTGCAATCTTCCCACCCATTCTTTAACTGTGGTGCACTTTCTACCATCCTCTTACATTCAAACCATGGCTCTCAGCTCTGCTAACATGCTGCCTGTATAGAAGGAAAGAATTATAAGCCTTGCCAACTGTTCACAGCCCACACTTAATCAGTAATTCCAAAGTAACACCTGGTAAGTTAGAAATAAATCAAAACTGCCACCAAAAATCAGTGTGATTTCAAAGAAAAAAATCAGACCAGCCATTATCAAGTAGTTCACAGCACAAATCCACTGCAGTGATAAGTGATGAAGACCCATCAACACATCTCACTGCCCCAGCTAAGCCAGCACCTGACAGGTAACTTACAGACAAGGCAGCTCATCCTCTGAACCCCTGATAGGTTCTAATCAACATATTCAGCACAATTATGTTCACAAAAAGTAGCTATAACTTCATTTCTGCACCCAAAAAGCTGACTAGCTGCGCTTCTCCCACCAGTTTTTAGCTGTTTTTCCCAGCTGTATCATTCTCCCCCAGCTTTTCCATCCTGCCTCACACGTGGGCACTCACACTCCTGGCCCACTTGGCTGCACCAACATTTAACATATGGACAGGCTGCTCCCATGCCAGGCACCAGCTGAACCTATCAAGCTTTTCTTCCAGTTTTCCAGCTTATTGGCCACTCAACCTGTTCTGTTTCATGCAAGGGTCTGAATTGAATTGTTCAAAAATGACTAGACACTGACCACAATGACAGCTTACAGCAAAAGCACAATTTAGAAATGCATCTACGTCTCCTGAAAGAGTCTTTCTGCAATTGCCTTCAGAGGATTTTGTTCCCCACAGCTGAGGGAAAAAAAAAAAAGCAAAACAAAGCACCCCCCAAAAAAACCCTGGCACATGTAAGTACTTCCAAGGATGCAAAAGCCAAATCAGTCCACAACAGAAACAGCAGTCTTCAAGTTTTGGTTCCAATCCCACACTGCAGCAATTCTCTAAGAAAAGAGTCCCAGAGTTGAAATATTATGTCAGAGCCTGAGGAAAACATCATCACAACCCAAGTAACTAAACCTATAAAGGACAAATGGCATTTGTGATGCCAATGAGCAAACTGGAGGAAAGGCAGGTCAGGGAGGTCCCTCCCCTGAGCTTCCTCCTCCTCTGTAGGAGCTGGTCAGCTTTCTCCTCTTAGGGAATCTCTGGGCAGAGAGATCCCACCACAACAGCAGTTTAAAGTAGAACAAAGTGTTTTGATTTGAGATAATTAACGATTTTTTGTCTGAACACACAGTTAGGAATCCCATTGATGTTTGTGATGTGATGTTAACTCCTCTCTGCTGAGCTTCTATAAACAAACTTAAAAGAATATAAACCCCCTCACTGGAAACCCACTTAGCACCCTCAAAAATGAAGCAGTGGAGCCCTCAAGAATGGGTGCTATTAGCACAGTCCCATTTCTGTGCTCCCTCAGGTGAACACCCAGCACCATCTCAACAGAGCATAAACTACATGATGCTTTAAACCTCCAGAAATAAAACAGCGAAAAAGGGGATTGGACTAAGTGGCCTTTAATGGTCCCTTCCAATCCAAACCAATCCATGAGTCTGTGAATAACCAATTTGGCAGCATCTACCCAGAAGCCCTGAAAGCCCTCCAGTCAATGCACAGGAGAGATGATGCTGTGCCCAAGACAGGGAGCTCATCATGACCCTGTTATGAGCTACAAAACAGAGCCAATAATTAGGTCCTTGATGCCACCACGGTCTAGCACGTGCTGAGACTTGTCAGTGTTTCCTCAAGTTGAAGACAGCAGTGAACTGTTTATGTTGCTAATGCTGTTTTGACAGCAGCAACAAGAACCCGCCCCAAAAGCATCATGCCTTTTCCATCATGAATACAGAGCTCACTTATCCCTCAAATCAACACTTTCACTACTACTCCATGAATAGGAATTAGTTGAAAGTACTGCTGTAATTGCCTCCACTGCAACCACTCGGGCTGACAGTGATTAGATAATTCAAACAGCAACTCAGGATCTGATGTGCTGAGAGGGAACAGTAATAGCTGTCATTTACATAACACCTAAAACTTACCAAGTGTTCCCCTTGAGATCTTCTGAAAAAGTCTAACTCGGGATTTGGGTATCAAAAATTAGCATCTACTCCCTGTGGTCTCTCCTGAAAATTCCAGATTCTTACAGAGCAGGTGACAAACCAAAACTTGAGGGAAATAATGTGACTGTTTATGAAGTGCAATACCCCAAATCCAGGGAGGTGATCCAATATCCATGTCCGAGGTCAGGCCAAGACAGTTCTATTTTTGGCTCTAAAGATCATCTGCTATAAATCATTACCACAACTGAAGTCAAAGGAGTGACTTCAAAGGAATGATGCAATCTGAGTATCTGGATTCCTGCCCTTCACTCCCAGGTTCCTTCTGGTGCTGGAAAGGAGCAGCAAAGGAGCTCCTGACCTCAGCTGGAACTGGTCAGCATGGAATCATGGAATGGTTTGGGTTGGAAAGGGCCTTAAAGACCATCCAGTTCCACCCCCACCATGGGCAGGGACACCTCCCACTAGACCAGGTTGATCAGAGCTCTGTCCAGCCTGGCCTTGGACACTTCCAGGGGTGGTATCTGGCTGAGTAAAGTGGAAAAATTTCTTCTGGCTTTCTGGGCTTCGTGGTTCAGCTGGGGTTTGAGAATATTCTCATGTAAAGAGGGAAACTGAAACCAGAGTCTTGCTGTCCTACGTGATGACCCAAACCCTGGAGCGTCCTGGAAACTGGGGTGGGGAGGGAGACCTGTCAGTCCTCACCACCTCTCATCTGAGCAAGATCACCAAGAGCTGGATTTCTGAGTGCCTAAAATGTCTTTCTTTATACATGAAGCACAAATTATTCCAGCCAAGAAACAAAACATTTGAACTTAGAGACTAAAATCTGCATTTCAGCCCAAAGCAAGTTTACCCCACCCCTCAGTACTTTTGTTCAGGAATCAATCTAAAAAAGTATCTGGAAATAGCCAAATATTTAGAAATTGGATGGGGGGAGGCTATTTTTCAGATTTTGAGGCAGGGGGTTTAAAACTGGCTGTTTTTAAAAACTAAGATATGTGGCTTCCACCACATTAGGGCAAAGCAAACCTATTTTAATTCAGAACCAAACAATCCCTTTTATTTGTTTTTTAAAAGGGATCTAGAGGTCAGAAACAGCAGCACAAAGTCTCATCTGGCAAATTTCTCCTCTGTGAACAAGTGAACCTTCAGGGAAAGCTGCCCTGCTTTATTCCTGTGTTGTGTTTTTCTGCACTTTGCCCTAAAACAAAGAATTCCAATGAGCTGCATTTACAGGGACACTGAACTTGCTGTCAAATAAAAACAAACTTTGCTTTTTTAAAAGCAGTCGCTGCAAGTTCTCTCATGCAGCTTAGGATGCCTTCCAGAAACACTGGGCTATTGCCAGGAACCTTTCTGTGACTCTGATGAGTTCTAGAAACAGATAATCCAGTAAAGGCACAACACAACAGCTTAAGAAATTTCTCAGTCTCTTCTAACTTGGGGGGTTTTTGTAGTAAAAGAATACTCCACTTTACCCAAGGCTGGTAGGAAGCTCACACACTGAAGGACCTTGGTTGCACATGCAAAATTATTTGAGTGTTTTGTTGGACTTCCAGGGAGTCTCCAGTGGGCTGGAGCTCCAGGTACAAGGTCCTTCCAACAGGGAGTTGTTCACACAGGCAACCAGCCAACATATGCCAAAGGTTTGGGTCTTAATTCTTCTATTTTAAAAATGCCTTAATATCTCACTTCTGAGTCAAAAGTTAAAAGAGCCCTGAAATAGAACTTTCAATTCAAAGGAAATCTGTGAGGAGACTGGATCTGGAATTTTGCTTTGCTTCTAGAAAAATGAAAGAGTGCCAACAAAGGCAGATTGCAGCTCATATATTTAATTATATCCCCCCCTCTCAGACACGTCTGAAGCAGCAGATCTCCATCAGGGAGCTGTTTCCTCACAAAAAGCTGGAGTACTGCTTTCTAGTAAAGAGGTCTAGGCATCAACAGGTACGATGCTGAATGGGACTGTGTGGTCCTAGGGAAGACCCCACAATCTTTCCACGAGTTCACAAACTAGAGCTACTTAATCTGAATCTATTTCTTCCATAAGATTGTGACTTGCCTCTGTTTTTCCAGCTTAGTTTTACTCCATACCCACTTCATCCCCATACTGACAGCAGAGTTCAGCTGTATTTCATTCTGAAAAAACCACAATGTAAGTCTAAAACTGAAACTATTACAAGTAGACAGATCACTAGAAAGAATCACATCCCTACCTTGTACTGAGCTGTGTTCAGCAGGACTTACACAATACACATAGACTGGATCACTGGCTTTGTAAAATCAGCAGCAAAGTTGTCCAAGTGTTGTCTGTAAAGATATCGCTGCACTCGGCAACAAGACAATTTCCCTTTCCCTGAATACCCATTTAATGTGTGTTATGAGTAAGCAATATTGCATTATTCATTGTGATCAGCTTATAATGACTACATAAATCAAGGTTGGTTTACATCAAGCTGTTCTCTTCTCCAGGACACTAAAGAAAATCATCTAGATTTCTCCTTCCCCCAAGAAACACATTTGTGGAGAGATAAAGCTCACTCCTTCCCCTCATTCAGTCTTCACAAACAATATTTTCCACTAGGAAGTCATCCACAGCTGCTAATAGGGAATGAGGCTGTAATCTTGTCTCTCTGATTACATTCAGAATGTTCACAATGCACAATATTGCTCAGTATTGCAAAGTTTTCTCATCAAGTTATAAAATACAGCTTTGGGACTGGCCAGAACTTGCTATAAGCCCAGAGCACAAAAAAAAAATGCCTGGCAGATCTTTATGAATCTATACACCTTTCACTCTTGTTAATGCAGGTCAAAACAGATGCCTGCTGCTCTCAAATATGAGGCATTTTAATCAGCCCTTCTTCTTCAAAAACTCTTCCCTCCCACCTGGAATTGCATCAACCAGAAGTGGGATTTTTGTTAAAGCTTAAGGCTTAGAACTCAAAGCCATTCCATCAACCTTGGTTTAAAACACCAAACAGCTGGATGGGAGCCTACAGATGCATTCCCACTTGGCACACTGCTAAGAAGGCAACTTTGTTCTAAATCCTCACTTATTTATTTTTTTTTTAGTCCTTCCTGATTACATGAGATTCACTCCACACACAAGATTTACTGCCAAAATATCCTCAAGAGAGGGAAGTCTGTGTGCTGTGATCTGAGGCACATTGTCCAAGCCATGCAGGGTGCTGAGGAGCAGCATCTCAGCACAGTGAGCAGAACAGCTCACCCAGGGTTATCTCACAGCTCAGTAATGGAGCCTGGGCTTTATTTCGTGTCCATGCTGTGCCCTGTGACAAGGGACAGTGACAGGGAAACACAAGCAGCATTGTACAGGTTTTGCCTGTAACTGGTACACATTAGCCACTGGTTCAGACAAAAGGGGGGAAAACGCTCAACAAAACTGCTGCTGGCATCTTGGGCAGATCTGAGAATGGAAAAGAAAGACAAGAAGGAATTTGCTGATATATTCCAGCCTGCTGGAGGATTATTCATTAAAAAAAAAAAAATTAATGGAGCTAATGAGAGCCCTTTAGAGTGAATCAGTGCAACTGTCAATACTGCAGTTTAGAAGCAATGCACCCCTTCAAACTGCTGATGCACTCAGCAGTTGGAGGGCTGGAGTTCAGAGATATCTTAATTACAGATCCTGGCCAGGTGATGAATCACTTTACCAGTGAAATCTCTCTGATATACAATCTTTTTTCGAGTGCTTTGGAAGGACTCTATGGTTCAGTCCAGACAGGGCAGGGGAGACAACTGCAAACAGCCCTGCAGGGACTTCCAGAGGCAGGGAATGGGCTCCAGGAACATGGGACACCCAGGAGGTTGGTACCTGGAACTGGGCACTGAGAGCTGATAAAGAAATATGTCTTTCGGACAACAGGGCTTGGATTTAGACCTGGCTTATCCCCCAACTTATCCCCAAGTTCTGCACAGGAGTATTTCTTTCCCTCCTCTGCTCAGTGCCTTGAATCTGCACTGGCAGGTGCTCCTCACGTGCAACTCACTTGTTGATAAACTAATGTGTAAATAAATGACACTGTGTAATAAACTAGACAGGAGACGAAAAGGATAAGCAGTTGTGCTGTTTGATGTGGGCAATACAGAACCTGACTATTTCTCAGTTTCTCTAGTGCCTGTCTAGAATTTCAGGACCTAAAAGACATTGAAAGTGAGACTTCAACCTCCATCTGCTCTCCCTGCAAAAATGATGAGTTGGATGCAGTATCATTAGAGAAAGCATTAGCTGAAGTATCCTTCCACTTCCAGGCCCTTTTTTATGGACCTATAGCCTTTAAAGTATAGGACTGCCAGTTTGTTGGGTTTTTTTTAAATCCTACACAGAAAAGGTTATAATTCTGAGCTCTGTAAGGCCATTAGAGAAGAGCCATTCCAAAAAAAGAGCCAAGAAGCATTTACAGCAGAAACCTTCTCTTGCCAGTGACAGCTTAAAAAAAACAGCCAGGCTGGAGCTAAGTATCTGATTTGGTTCCTTGAACATCTGCTAAGCTTTATATGGGCACAGTTAATTCTAGGCATGAAACTGGATAGGAGAAAATCAGCCTAGGACTGTAACTAGGAAGAAAAAAATAGTAAAGGCTCCACTGCAGGCTAAAGGCTGACTCTGTGCAGCCAGCTCATGCTGGCAGCAGCTGGATGTGCAGCTGGATGTGTCCTGCTGGGTCAGGCCATCAGCACAAATCCTGGGAATCAACAGCATTAATATCCTGTCCGAATTAGGGAACTGCAGAATAATTTACAATGACCACGATGAATTATGATTTGGGATTCTTCTTTTTTTTTTGTCACTAACATCTGACTTGGTTACTTTAATTACACGGGCTATAGGGGGAAAATGGCATTGATGCAGCTCATTAACACTTCCAGAGCTCACTAATTAGCCCATCAGATGGAAGAGGCTGCAGAGCACACACGGTAACCCTGGGTAACAGCAGCTCACAGCTCTGCCAAGGACACAGCTCACCTGCTAAAGCCATGGCAGTGGGATGTCTCCTCAGAAGGCACAGATGGGACTTGGAGACGAACTGTACTTGCTCACAAACTCCCAGCAACAGGCTTTCACTGCACTCCAGAGCATACACTCATTTGTGGGAGCTGCATTCCAGACTTGGACTTGTATTTCAGAGTGGGACTTGTAACTTTACACATAAGCAGACCAAAAAAAGGCAGAAAATGCACATGAATTAAGCCTCTATCTCGGCAGAGTAATTCCTTCAGCAGTAAGCTGCCAACATCCAAAGCCAGACGTAGGAAAAGGGCTTTAGTTTCCCCATCCTTGAACAGTTCAGCTGTACCTGTTGCCATTTGCCCACCTGCAAAATTGGGTTAATGATGCCTGTTATGTGCTGCTTGGAGAGCCAAGGGTGACAAATGCCCTGCGAGCCCCCTGACCGACAGATGGGGAGAACTGCCCAGTTCCGGCCTGCTGTCATTCTTTGCTCACCAATTAATTCACCTGTAAGCTTCAGAAAGCAGCACAGGTTTTTCTGTAACAAACAGAGTATCTGCCATCCCTCCAGACACCTCAAGTCTCGAGGTATTGTCTCAGCACAAGGTAAACTTATCTCATTCCTTCCACACTTCCCTTTCAATCCTGACATCAAAGCCATCCAGTCACAGGTCATTCCCCCAGCTGCTCGGGAGCTTGGATCAGCTTTAAAATCAAAGTCAATCTGCATGAAAGAGCAAATAATGCTCCCGTGTGAGTCACTTCGAGCTGGACTTCACCAAAACACAGGGCTTTGTTAAGAGTGACAGATTTACAGCCCATTAAATCATGGTAACAAGCACTTCAGCGCTGCCTTACAGGATTGCAGCGAATGATTGATTTGCCTAAACTGCTCACCGGGCTGATCCTGCGGCCAGAGCTGCTCCGGGGACAAGCTCCCGGCAGTCAAAATGTATTTCCTTTTACAAGCACTTCAGTGCTCCGGCTGCCAGCAGGTCAGGGAGGGCATCCTGACCCTCCGCTCAGCCCTGTGAGCCACATCTGGAGTGCTGTGTCCGGTCCTGGGCTCCTCAGGGTGAGAGACGTGGAGCTCCTGGATTCATCACCAAAGATGATGAAGGGACTGGAGCATCTCTGTGACAAAAGAAGGCTGAGGAGCTGGGGCTGTGCAGCCTCGAGGGGAAACACTGAGAGGGGACCCCATCCATGTGTGTCAGGGCCTGCAGGGAGGGGGCAGAGCACGGACCAGGCTCAGCAATGGGACACGAGGAACGGGCAGGAACTGATGCCCAGAGAGTTCCACCTGGACATGAGGAAGAATTTCTTCCCTGTGCACTGACCGAGCACTGAACAGAGACCAGAGAGGGTGTGGAGTCTCCTTGCCAGAGATGTTCCAGAACCATCTGGACACAATCCTGTGCCATGTGCTCTGGGATGGCCCTGCTGGAGCAGGAGGTCGGACCAGGTGACCCTCTGTGGGCCCTTCCAGCCTGACCCATCCTGGGATTCTGTATCCTGAATTCCTGCTGGCAGGTGCACAGAGGGATCTAAGAGCAGATCCCACAGGGCCTGGCATCAGCAGCTGGAGTCCATCCTGGGCATGAACTGATGATCCTGCAGGATCTGCCACAAGTTTTATAGCTAACAACCAGATGAACATGTCACCAGTTTGCCCAATATTTTAAAACCAAAATTCAGTCAGTTCTCTAGGAAAGCTGCAGCTGAGGCTGGGGAGGAGGGGGTTGTTTGTTTATTATTGGTTTTTTTTCGTTTTGAGTTTAGGAGGGACAGAATAATATTTACTTTAAAAACCAACAGATTAAAACGAGGATTCCAGAGCCAATATTTCCCTGTAGACTTCAGCTTTCCACTGGCTCTTGCAGTCCTCTTGCATTTGCTCAGGCCAATCTCCACATTAGTTCAAATGGACAAACCCAACTCGAATTAATTTCTCATGTCCCAGCTGTGCAGCACGAATTAAAGAAAGAGTTCAAGAGTTCACTCACATTTAGGCAGACATCATCCTCAAAAAAGCTACATTAAAAGTGCCTATAAAAGCACAGTCTTAATTTGCACTACTTCATTTAACAGAGAATAGCCACTTATATTTGACCATAAGCACCGTGCCAAGAGTCTGCCACTCAATGGGATGCATTAATTCAGAACAATCAGTTAACATCCATCCTCACCGTGTGGAGACATTAGTGAGAGCATTAAGAGGACATTTTCCTTTGCCAACCACAGGGCATTGATAGTTCCCCAGACAAACATTACTTGGCAAGTAAAGGGGCAATTTAACCTCCTACATTATCGTTACTGGGGAAAAATACCACTGATTTTGCCCTATTGATCCTCTGAATTGAAACAAGTTACATTACTTTCAGTAAAGGAAAGAAAAGCACTACTCATTCCAATAGCTCGAACTTCCACTGGTATTTCTGACAGCACTTGATGAAGTCAGACAAAAAGATAATAGAAACAGTCCATCATTTTCCATGGTATACCTAAAACTACACAAACATCAAATTAAGATGTCAGTCTCAAATTAAGATGTCAGTCTCAGGAGCAGACGTTGCATCTGTTGCTTTCTTTCAAGTGTTTCCACAAACACTGCAAAATGTTAATTTATCACTGATGCAACTTCAGGGCAATGGCCACATGCACCAGCAGGAGAATTACCTTCACACTGTGAAATCAATTGATGATGAAAAGGCATCCAAATCACCAAAGACTAAATTTCACCTGTTTATAATTGGGTTTTCTTCTTCTTTCACTGCCTTTACAATCATTCCTGACATACCCTTCTCTGTGTGGAGCTGGTGGAGTTACCCCCAGGAACCACAGAGACTTTCACCTACCAAAGGAACAGCAAAGAGGGAAGAGGAGAACTGGGACCCGCAACTGGCAGATCAGGGAAGTGTCTGAGATAAAAGCAGAAGAAAAAAGGGTGTTCTGATCAGGTTTGCATTCAACTTCTTAAAATAAAACACCTTTAGAACAAGATAGCAAGTGGATAAGAACCACTTGTTTACTAGTCATTGTTTTGCTTCACAAACTAAGCCCATCTTCCAAAGAAGAATGTGGAAGGTAATTTATCAGAAAACACATGCTGGAAAGAACCAGAAAAGCTGCTCCTGCTCCTTAAATGGGCCACCATCAAACCAGGAATTTCATACTCCAAATCATGATCTGCATAATCTCTTGCAGAAAAAGAGGAATAGTTCTTAGGTTTTTAGATTTTGGTGGGTTCTTTTGGAACCAAATTAGGACCCTCGCTTCTCCATCCTATTTCCACAAGGCAAAAATCAGGATACCTTAGGAGAAAACCAAAATGTAATTGCACCATGTGAGTTGCCAAACCTCCCTGTAACTCATCCAGAACAGTGCTGAGCACCCTGGTCCTGCAACGTGCCCAAATGACAAGCACTGCTCACCTTTCTCCAACCCAACCTCTTTGCTTCAATTCCTGAGGTAACCCCATAAATATCCCTGTTGCCTTGGACTCAAATCCCACTAACAGAGGGGATCCAAAGGGGACTTGCCCACAGACCCTGTGGCAGTAACCAGATGGAGCTGCATTAGGCTTGAATAACATTTACTGCTTATTCTTCCCCTTGTCAGCTCAAGGATAAAGCTCAAACTTTCTAAGCAATGTTCTGGATCCTTTCCCTGCTGCCTCTGACAAGTTCCAAGCAGTAAGAAATCTTAATATCTGTGAATATGTTCTAACACCTTATTTAACAGTTTGCTAAAACTATGAATTTCCAGTGGGTTTAATATCTTGCAGGTTCAAGTTGGTGCACGAGAAATCTGTTCAGTTTTTCCCTGTCTCGAGGCTTCCAGATTGAAAGGAGCTGCATAGGTGTTAATAAAACACCAGAGTTTTATTAATAAAGCTGCTTCAAATTGAGATACAGGCAGACAAGTTTTCCTTCTCCTCACCCCCTCCCCCAGCCTTACATCATTCTTCTTTCCAGTTTTCACAGCTCATGCTCCAAAATCCTCATATTAACTTCCTGGCACGCTTATTCAAGCACCAATCTCTCCAACCATATGGTTCTAGTCCTGCAGATTGTCTCTCCCCCACTTTACCTCTCCTCCCACAGGGTTTCACAGCAACAGTGCTATGCAGAACTTGTAAAAAGTATATGTCATTTGGAACGTTCCACACCAATCTTCTCAATGAAGTTTCCACAGAAGTCAGTTTAATTAAAACCAGGAATAGAAAACCATGAAAGCTTCATCTCTTTTCAGCTATTGACAATCGAAAGTTTCTGCTGAAGTGGACAAGTCCTAAACTTTACACAGAGGTTTTTCCAAACTCCTAAGCATGAAGCAGAGGTTTTTCCCATCTAGTCCTAAAACAAATATATGCAATAAGATTAAATTATATGCTTCCTGAGGAACAGTCCATAGCACAAAACTCTTGGATTTTCCCACTTCAATCTTTCATATGGCCACTGTCCATACTGAAATACATAAAGATTAACATCCTCCTCATTTCAGGTGGAAGTTTAATATTGCCAGTAAAGCATTAATCAAAGTAAGAAGCAGGCAGTCTAGAAACCTAAGAAACTTTTATTCCTTGAGTTTTTTAATTAATCCAGAAGTATTTGAGCACTGCTCACGTTACTCCACTGAAATATTTCCTAGGAACATGCAATGGGCTACAAAACTGTGGCAGTATCAGCTCCCTCCTGTCACAAGCTGAAGACTAAAGCCTTACAAAGTCCTACCAGGGATTGGCCAGAGTGCCCTATTTCTGTGTTGGAGGACACCTCTAACACCACATTCCTTCCCTCTGATGTGATTAAGACATTTTGGGCCAGTCAGACCCATCGAGCAAAGAAACTGGACACGCACAGATCCAGTTTCTGTCCTCACGAAGGTTCATCCTAAAGAGGGAACAATTCCACTGCTGCAGTTCCAGCAGCCACATCTTTCACCAGAGACCCAATCACTATTAATTTTGACTTCCCAAACTTCACTAGGCTCAGGACTTACCTGAATTTGGTTCAGGTGGTTCAGATCAGTGTTAAACTGTGTCCAGAACACAGGCACCCACACAAACTGTATCTACTGTATATTAAAGTGATCCTTGTACTTCTGAGGTCAACGCCACCAATGCAGTTGCTTCCAGAAGCACAACTGCTGATTTCTCTCCTTCCATCCCCCTGGAGATTGATTGGAGAGCTGCAAAAAACCAACTGACGCTGCCCCATCAGTGAGGGCACTGAGGACAGGCTGGATCCCTGTCCCACAGGGCCCCAGCACAGCAGGAAAGGGCCCTGCAGGAGCAGCAGGAAGGAGGAGGGTCTGGGCTGAGCTCAGCTTATCTTCAGCTCTCCAGACTGCCCTGTTGCCAGATGTCTGGGCAGAAGTTTGTCCACCTTTAGCAAAGGTGGTGAAAGCCATCATTTAAAACTTTATTCTACATATTTGATCCCAGGAAATCCATCAGAGGATTATGACAGAATCCCCCCTAGGCAGGACTGCAGGGACACACCAGAGGCTGGACAACCTGGTGTGTGCCATGACTGACACCCTGGAGGACAATGGCTGATCTCCATGTCCTCAGGAAACACCCATGGACAAACACCAGCCGTGGCAGAACTGCACTCTTGGGCTTCAGCTGCTCAAACCCCACTAACCCTCACGTGGGGTGCTCAGATCCCTTTTCCTGGATCCAGCCCAAATTCCCGAGGAGGACCCTCTCTAACAGACAGATGAGGCTGATCATTCCTTGCATAACAAGGAGGTGCCTCCAGCAGATGGGGTTCCAGCCAACCCCAGCACAGGCTGTGGATTTAATTAGAAGTGCTGTTAAACAGATAGGGCTGCGAGAACAGCTCTGTGCCTCATCCCCCAAGTGCAAAGTGGAAGGTGCCCCATGGGACAGGATTCTGCAAAAATCTATTACAGCACTTCCTTCTCCAGACAGAGGTACAAGAAGCAGATTGCTAGGTATAAAAAAAAAAAAAATCTCACTTTACCCCTCTGTCCTTCCTTATTCTCTGACAAACAGATCAAGGAGTCTCTGCAGACCCGCGTTTTTAGGAACAGACATTTAGCTCTTTGCACAGCTCCATAAAAGTCAATGGATCCTCCCAAAAGAGTCGTTTTAATAGCCTGCAATAACTTGATAGTAATGCAAACTTGTGGAGCACATTCCCAGAACTCCATGTGCAGGAAATACCTTCATAAAATCATGGCAGTAATGTAATAAATCAGGCTGCCTGTTAATAATGTCCAATTTTGAGAGTTCTGCACATTAGTCTTAGTGTTCAGATTGTTTCTCTGGGTTGTAAACATCCAGTGTGTCTAGTTAGTGACAGTATATGTTTTAGAGAGATAAATGTTTTGTAAGGCTTTTCTAACCAACAACAAATTGCCAGGACTGTTTGTTTTAAGCACTTCAGGCAGGCAGCAACACTAATCTATGTATATTGATGCAGCAGCACATGTTGTCCTGGACTTTTCTAATTTTAATAACTCTGCTTTCTGTAAAGGGAGAAACTTTTGTCCTCTTCCAGAATACAGGTCACCTTAATTTTCAAATTATTTCAGCATTTCCTATTCTGCTTTTATAGACCTGTGAGGCTTGGGAAGGCTCCTGCTACATCTGTGAGAGCCAAAGTTGTTTTACAGCCCCAGTTCTTGCAATTCCACCATGAAATGAAGAGAAAGACAAGCTGAAGAAACGTGTTAAAAATAGCCAGGGAGCAGAAATAGTTTCAGTGTTAAAGAGAAGGGCAGAAAGCATCACAACTGTTGCACTTGTTTTGTTTTATAATGAAATAAATATACAAACAACTGCATATTCAAATTTTTAACCGTAATTCATTCCTTATTTCAACCTGGGTTTATATGGGATCATGGCACAGACCTCTTATATGAAAAGTCTTCCAGAATATATCAAAAGCCTTCCAGAATAAAGATATTTTAAGAGTCATTAGCAAGACAGATAAACATTGCTTCAGCACTGAGAAGTTTGTGACAAGAGGGAAGAGCACAAGAGCACAAACTACTGTAGATGGCTCCACAACTATTTTTAAACCTCAAAAATTTAAAAGATGCTGCCCATCCTTGCAATGGGATTTCTTCTGGCAGATTGTTCAGTAACTCAGTGCACACACAGAGCTTTGAGCCACCTTGTACCACGTCAGCTCAAACACCACAGCACACAGAACAGAGATCACATTCTGATAAACTGGTTACACTGATGAGTTTAATGGGGATGCTCTCTGAGAAATGGGGATACAATGGAAATACTTTCACACAAGACTGGGAGAAAAAATACTGTCCCATTGGTCTCCTCTTAAGGAATGCTCAGAAAGGTGCTCTCTCCCACCTGGAAAGCAGCAACACATAAGTCACCACAGCCAAACTCTATAAAGACACCTATTTTCCAAGCAAGTCAGAGAGAATGTTTCTGGAAGCCAATATTTTCTGGTCAGTTGAGAATTGTGCAGAGCCAAACCAGACTCTACAAGGCTTGGTATAGCTGTGAACATGAACAAGTCCTTAGCAGAGACATCTCTGCTGGCCACCAGCCCATCTCAGCTGGTTCTGAGGCCCTTCTGTTTGATCAGCACTATTTTGCTCTCAGCTGCAGAGACAGCTCAGGGCAGTTGCTGCTCCTCCAGGAGATTGTTTCCCTCTGACACCAACAGAACCTCACACTTAATGCAACGAGACACTCGGGGTGTGCTGCTGGCATTCCAGAAACTCGGAGCTGACAGCCAAGCCCACGGCATCTTGCTCCAGCAGTGCCCCATACATCAAGAGGCAGGGACAGGACAAATGCCTGCAAACTCCACAGGGTCTTCCAAGGGGAATGGCACCATCTTCAAATGCCCTGCACACAGAACAGCCAGCACCCTCCTGGTGCCACAGCACCATCCCAGCAGTGCTGCCTGCATCCCGAGGAACAGGCTTTGGGAATGTCACCTGCTGTCCCTTGGAGCCTCCAGCACTTCCTCCTGCCCACACCTCAACAGCAGCAGCAGAGGGTCCCCTCAGAGCAGTTTCTGTGCTCCACAGTCTTGCTCCAGTTGACAGGTGGCTTCCAGCAAAGCTGGGTTTAGGTGTGGACACGGGAAATAAAACTAAACCTTAACAACAGGGAGTTCAGTAAAAGTGTGGGACTGGAACCAGCACAGACCAGTGGGACCCTCCCAGCCCATGAGGGAGGTGGGCTGCTGGCATCTCAATGAAGAATATCAAGTGCATTTTTCCTTGTAAAGCTCTTCAGGCTCACCAGTGTTTTAAAGAGCATCTATTTCACAGATTTGTTCCTCTTTTGATTTTTAATTGTTATTTGTACACTTTGTTGAGCCAGTCCAACCTAAAATGAAAGCTCAAGCATGTTAACAAGCAGTGCACATCCACCCAACCTAAAAATGGAAAGACAAGAACTACTTTTTTCATTGAGGAAACATCTCCATAACTTACTCCCTCTCAGAAAGGTCACATCTGTACCACAGAGAGAGACATGATTTGAAAATCATAACCTAAAAAAAAAAGCCTTTTTAGATCCAGAAGCCACAAAACAAAGCCCCTGCTTCATATATAGATATAAAGCACTTAATCAGCTGAGATGTGACTGCAAAAGCACAAGTGTCTTCTTTCCCAAAACACAGGTCCAGTGGCTGCTGGTCACTGACAGAAGCACTTCTCACAAAGCAAAGCTGATTTTTTCTGTTTTAAAGAACTCTGGAAGGTTGTGCTTTTCCACTGTCAGCAGTTTTCCAGCACACAACCTCCTCTGTGTCACTGCTAATGACATAACACACAGAGACCATTGGCTGAGGGAATTATTTTTCTCCCTATAAGGATGGAAAGAATCAGAAAGAGTGAGCTTTCTCCTGAATATATTTGGCTCTGCAGAAGACACATGTGATACAAATGTTGCTATGGAAACTATTCTATTAAATAATATTAAATTAAATTTACATATTTAAAGTGCGCAGAAAAGAGTTCAGGTACAAAACTAATTAGCCTAATTTCAATCTTGAAATTACAAAGTAGGGTCTGCCAGAATTGTCATGTTTCTTTTAAAAGAGCTTTGGATTTGAACAAGCTGCTTCTCGGCACCCCTTCCTTTCCAAATGAAGCACCTGCACCCCAGTTATTCAGAAAAGTCGTTTTCTTGAGATAATTTCCAGACACAAGCTCTGCTCCCAGTTCCCTTGGTGATGGAATTACATAGTATTACAGAGACTAACCCAGAGCTGGATTCAGTCTGAACAGACAATGCACTGATTACAGCTCTGCCACCACAAAATGGGAAATGTATTTTAACAACTCCCACTTACACCTCACCACACATGGTGTACTGAAATCCTTCTCAATTAAACACGAGTCCTGCATGAGGCTGGAGGAGATTGTTCTTCCTAATGTTTTCACAGCGTGGGGAAGTTTTTTGAAAGTTAGTATTTTAATGTCTGAACTATTTTTCTTGGGTTAATCACAACTCCCCATTTCTAACTGGGCATTGTAAATCAGGGCACTGGGCTTTTAAGCAGCTCACAGAAAATGCTACAGGAAGAAATCTGCACCCACATTTCAACCCTCTGTTTTTGAGTCATGGGCCAACACCCCAGGCTGGAAACTACCAGGAGAGAAAAGCATTATCCAACGATTTATTTCCAAAGAAATGCAGCAGGATTTGAACAGGTCACCTCTCCCTCATAGCACAGGCAGCCGGTACCAGATCTAAAGCAGTGACAGCACCAACCACCTGCCCTCCTAAGGTCCTCCACAGCACAGGAAAGCTGTCAGGGCACAATACCCAGAGCCAAGGGCTCTTCATTTTAACACATCCACAGTCAAAGCAACTCTCTGGGATTTCTCTTGGATTCCTTCACAAAACCACTTTTCATCATGCCTTTTGCACTTTCCAGCCACTGACAATGACACAGACCTTTGGAATTAGAAGCAATGAGACGAAATAAAGAAATTGTCTTTTCAAAGAAAACATTTAACATTTGTTCCATTTCCATGCACTCTCTGTCATTATCCATTTCTCCCCTGTTTTTGTGTTCAGCTGGTACATGCACATATACTGAGAGGGCATTGAACCACCTCCACCCTCAGAGTGGTCTGAAAAGCCTTAGAAAAGGAAAGGCACAAACATTAACAGAATTTACAACTATCTCTGAGTTTGATGCACCTTATTCACATGTCCACTGAGTTTCTCTATTACAATATGGAAAGATGTATCACAGTTTAATCTTACTCATCGTTTATGCTGGAGCAAACTGAACACTGATATATATCCAATAATGAAAAGGTAATCATGATACACTAATTCTGCCAAATTTACTACAAGTCCTCTCCTAATGACTTGTCCTCCATCTGCCACAGAATCACACAGTTCCTACAGAACGAACTGTGCCTGCAAGTCCACGTATGAGAAAAATCAGCCTGATGGGATACTTTTAAATGCTTTCCTGTTTCAAAAAAAGCCAGGGAGACACAAGTTCGCAAAACTGTAGAGAAGTCACTGACCGTGGATACAGCAAGAGAATGGAACTGTAATTGCAATGAGCCAGCAAAAGCTTTCAGAGGACGACACACTTCTCCATAACAAACCCTGATGCAAAACTCACACTATGGACAATTCCGAATTGCCAACCCATCAGTTCTCAGCAAACAGAAGAAATTAATTCCTTTCCAGTTCTCAGAGGCAGATATACTAATTAAAAGATTTTTGGATACACAAAACCTCCCTCCAGGTGCATCCTCTTAAGCCCCTCTGGCTCCCGAAGGGAGACAGGAGGTGTGGAGCCAGTCCCATCACCTGAGCGGCTCCGGTAGCTCGCTCAGGGAGCAGCAGCTCATGGACCGGAGGAACAGAGCAGCATTTCAGAGCACATCCCATCCCAGACACAGTGGGGGACTGTCCTGCCACTACCGACATACCCAGTGCCTACAACCCAAACTAGGGAAACGCCGTGAAAAATCAAAGAACGATCTTAAAATAAGTTTAAAATTAAATACGGAGCTAAAGCGGGCTTTGTGGGTTTCCATTTTGCGCAACTCGAACGAACTTAAAAGCCTTGAAGACATCGCAAGGTCTTCACCTGCCTCGCGCAAGATAAAGCCCTAATTTGCAGCAGGAGCAGCAGCACCTGAGCCGCTCTGAGCCCTCACCCCTGCCCAGAGCTGCCCTGCACCCTCAATCCCGGCGGCACAGCCACCGCAGCCCCGTGTGCCCCCCGGGCACCCCCAGCCCCGCACGGCCCCCGCAGCCCGGGGCGCTCGGAGCGAAGGGAGCGCCGGGAGGCGGAGGCAGCGCAGCCCAGCCTTGCGAGAAGGCAGCATCCCCGACTCCTGACGGGAGAGACGGGGAAAAAAAATATATACCTACATATAAATAATCTACATTATATATTATGATACATTTAGGTGCCTTTATTCTCCCCCCCCCCCCACCCCCCCAATCTTTCTGTTTCCTCTCTCCGCGCTGAGCTCAGTTTGCAAAAGGAGGACAAAGGAGTGGCACGGGATAAAAAAAAATAATAAATAAAATAAAAGAACCACAGGCAAAGCCCCGAGGCAGGTGGCGGCACTCACCCCGAGCCGCCGGCTCCGGATGCGGACGTAGCCCTGCTTCACGATGTCGTTGAAATTGGAGGCCATCCTTCCCCGGGACAGCGGCGGCCGCGCCGCTCAGCCCCTCAGCCCGCCCGCATGGCGAGAGCAGCCGCCGGAGCCGCGCCCCGCACCGCCCCCCGAGCACCGCACCGCCTCCCGGGGAGCTTCGCACCGCCCCGCACCGCCCCCCGGACAGACCCGCACCGCCCCCGGAGTGACCCGCACCGGCCCGCACCCCTTCCTAGAGAGCCCCGCACCGGCCCTGGAGCGCCCCGCCCCGCCCGCCCCTCCGAGCGCTCCGCACCGCTCCACCCCGCACCACCCCCGGAGCGACCGCACCGCTTCACACCGCTCAGCGGAGTGCCCGCACGCCCCTGGAGCGCCCCGCACCGCCTCCCGCACCGCCCCTGGAGCGCCCCGCACTGCTCCACCCCGGAGCGCTCCGCTCCGCCCCGCCCGTCCCCTCGGAGCGCACCGCGCCGCACCAGCGCTGAGCACACCCCGCATCCACCCCGCACCGCCCGGGAGCGCCCCGGGCTGCGGGAAGCGCTGTGGCAGCGCCCGCCCGCCCTCCTGCGCCCACACCCCACCGCCCAGGGATGTCCCCTCCAGCTGCAGGTGGCTCAGCACAGAATAACCCGACTTGCCCCACCGTGGCTCAGACCCCTGGTTTTCCCCAGGAAAGCTGGTTTCACAGAAAGTCTTTCAGATGCTTGAAATTCTGCCAAGACTCTCCAGAATCCGCTCCTGAAGACGGGCAACCTGAGCTGCTGCCCCGTGGCCGTGCCTCGTGCCATGGGAATGTCACACCAGCCTGTTTTCCAGGCAATGTGCAGTTGCAGTGAGGGCTGACTTTGCCTGGCACTGGGCCCTGGGGTTGCCTTCGGCAGCTCCCAAGTTCTCCTTTTCCAGGAACGTGCAAATATTGCCAAGTACACCAGCAATCCATCAGAGAGGGGCTCTGGTGACTCTACATGGGTTACCTGTTAGTGGCATGCTATAAATACTATGTCCTGGAAAGAGGGACTGCTCGTCTCTTCATAACATCTTTTAATAGCATCACAAATATAGGCCCTCCGAGGAGGTCAGCTAGATGGATGACTTTGACTTTGGGAATTATCCTGCCATGGAAATTAGAAACAGGGCAGTGAGGAGGAAAGCAGAGCAGAAAAGCACCACGGAGCACACGAGGAGCACAGGGCCACGAGGAAGTGATGCCCATGTTTATTTAGTTGTTCAGTGACCACAAGAGTCACCTCTGATAAAACTGGCCCCTTCCTGGTTTAAATATGTAGCTCCTCCGATTTAGGAGCAGCCAGAAATAATGGAGGTTGCTGGGCTGCAGTAACAGTGTGGTGCTCTCAGTTCTTGCTTGAAGAGGTGATTATTTTGCAAGGCTTTGCGAAATATTAATTGATGGAGTGGATTACGGAGTGTAGGACTCTCCAGCTGAAGGGCTAATTCACTCAGGATAAAGGAGACAAGCCTGCAGTCCTTACTTTGGTATTTTATACTTCCTGTTCCTTTTCACTGAGCTGTTGTACAGAATGCATAAAATGGAACAGCTTCAGCCATGTGGAACCTTCCACACCCATGAACGAAAATACACCAGAAATGAGAATATTCTGAGGCAAATCTCTCTGTTGCATAATATGATCTTAAGGCCACCAAGGTGATGAGAGGGATGGAGCAGCTCTGCTGGGAGGAAAGGCTGAGAGAATTGGGATTGATCAACCTGGAGAAAGAAGTTTCAGGGTGACCTAACTGTGGCCTTCCAGAACCTGAAGGAGCTACAAGAAAGATGGAGAGAGACTATTTCCAAGGGCCTGGAGTGACAGGACAAGGGGGAATGGCTTCACACTAACAGAGAATTGGGTTAGATAGGATATTAGGAAGAAATTGTTCCCTATGAGGGTGGAGAGGTACTGGCACAGGTTGCCCAGAGAAGCTGTGGCTGTCTCATCCTTGGACGTGTCCCAGGCCAGGTTGGACAGGGCTTGGAGCAACCTGGAATAGTGGAAAGTGTCCCTGCCCATGGCAGGGGGTGGAATTAGATGATCTTTAAGGTCTCTTCCAACCCAAGCATTCCATGATTCTGTGAAATCAACACACAAGTTGCATAGGACAAAACCCCCAATAACAAAAATGTACTTTTGTTGAATATATTGTAGAGCCCCAAGAACAGTGGCAGTGCCAGTTCCACAGTGCCACGTGTTAGTTTTCATTGCTGGTCCAAAGCTAGAAAAGTTCAGCCCCCCAACCTGCTTCATCTCTTATGGAAGCATGTGTTCAGTGCAGAGACATGTTTTACTGTCTCAAGCACTATAAAAATACTAATGCTGGAAGCATCAAGTGTGTTCTAAACTCAGGATTATTAAATAAAAAAAAAAAGAAAAACAAAAAAAATCAGAGAGGCTTATTTTGGTTTCAAAGACATTTGTAGCAGGAAAGAAATTACAGAGCCACTTTAGATGTCTTTTCAACAAGTTTAGACGGTTCTTCTAATCCCTTCCAGTACCTAAACACATGCTGCTGGTTTCATTAGTCACTGGCATATTCCTGCAGGTAAACACATTCCTAAGAGCTTTGCTAAGTAAAGGTGGATTTAAGCCTGTGCTTATTCTTTGATGAATTAGGATATTAGTGTCCACTTACATTTTCACTTTGAACAACATAAATCCCTTACAAATGCCGTGGTTCAAAGACAAAATGCATTTTAATTCCCACGTGTGCAATATGTTCCAAGAATGTGCCAGAAAATCTCATTGTTCGGGTTTTCAACTCAATGCTATCGCTAGAAAAAAACTTGTTTACCACTTTTTTAATATGCTAATGTGTGCTTTGGTTGTTTTGACAGAGTCTTCTTTCAGCTCATTTCTATTGACCATTAGCCCTCACTACCAGGATATGCTTTATTATATCCATGTTTATCTATATTCAAAATTGTCTGCAACCTTTTTAATAAGCTTTCATTGAAATTCTTTTCCTTTTTAATGACAATGGTATTGTAATTATTTCTTAGGAAGATAAGAGTCAAAGGTCACTTTGAAGTACCAGCCTGCTGTTAATAATTTAAGTGGATTATTGTTATATTCTAATCTCATAATAACTATCATTGTGCTGCCCTACAACGAGCTTGTTTGCTTTTAGCCCTGTGCAGGCAGAAATCACTGTTGCAGATTTTAACTGGAAATGAAGAGAGAGCTCAGATTTTCCCAAAATGCCATCCTGACATTTTAAAAACAAGTTACATTCACCTTATTATATCTGCAGCACATCATCCCCTGTGTCCGTGGTATTATTTCATCACAGTCCACTGGTGGAATTTGACAAACATCCCTGAGACTTCCCAAGTTAAAGGATAAGAAACTGCCGAGGCCATTTTGAGGAAGCAATATTTTCTGTGGAAGTTATTTCCTTGAACAGATGGAGCTGGGACTAGTCAAGCATTTCCTGACAAAAAAAAAAAAATAGTTTCTTATTTGATCACCCTGAAATGATTTGCTGGAAATCTATAACACACGTCAATACTTTTTTTATGAAAAGCTCCCATAATGTTTTTGTCTCCATAAGGTCAAGATGCCAACATTTCTCCACTATAGTTTGGATTTTTCAAAGTAGTTTAGAGCTGATAACATCACCAGGAATTGTCCTGACCTTTTCAAGTGCTTTGAGGTTACTGGAATGCAATATTTCAAACACAGTATCTCCATGAAAAGCTTTTGGGCATTCCTATGTCTAATTTTGTTTTGGTGTGAGATACATTTTCGACATTTCCTTCTGATTTTTGCAATGGGAATTCTGAATTTGGATTAGTTCTAGCTGCAAGGGAATGCAACAGATAAGGAGCAACAGTAAGTGACTGGAATTCTTTTCGAAAATTGATGATTTGTCCTGTGTTGCTGTGACTTGAAAAGTCCTTATTCTCCTTTTTGCAAAGGTAGACCCGCAGTGCTGCTTTGGATCATTTAATTCTGGAAAAAGAAAAAAAAAACCCTCACAGTTTATTCTGAATTTGTTTCTTTCACAATGCAGAGATTTGATCAGTTTTACCTTATAACTGTGCCTTGTTCTGCCACTGGTGCAAACACAACACTGGACACACAGTACAAAAGTGCTCAGACATTCACCATTTATGTGTCATTGTGCTACTTAATTTTGAGTGAATGAATTCTGCTGAAATGAAGATTTTCTCTGCTGTTACATCTTCTTTTGTACATCTCTGTTTGTACATCATCTAAATCTTGGTTCCTAAGATGCCAGTCAGGCAGCTCATGCAATGTCCAGCTCTCAGGCTGAGGAACAGTGTGTTGGGTCACAGAATTTAGGAAACCTCCATAAAATTTGTGCTTTTCAAGGCCACCTCCTTGGTGAAGTGAGGGCAGGGCCCTGGGTTAAAACATCCTCCTTCGCTCCAGGGATTTTTGAATATATTAGTTCTAAAACTGCATTAGTGAAATGCACACATAACTCACTGGCAGAATTACTATGCAGATGTCAGTCAGTGCCAAAACATGAAAATTCATGAGACTGAACAGTTAACTTAAAAAAACCCCTCTCCCATAGCAGAATGGAGGCATTGAGCTGCTTGTGCAGTAAACAGGAAAGTGCCTGCCAGCATAAGCCACAGATAATCAATATTTAATGAAAATAAATAATCTATTAACCAGGCTAACATGCCATTTTGCACAGTGCTATCCCAGTATCAGGCACTGAAATTACCTTCCCTCTGCATGATTCATTCAAATCATTCTGCTTCATGTAGAACAAGGTGGTTGGTGGAAGGCAAAGATAGTGGAGGGGGGTTGGGCAGCAAATGAAATACATCCTTTTACTGGAAACTCTGGTTCTGATTGTAATATTTTGTCCCTAACAAAATTACTGTCAACACAGTGAATGTTAAGATAGGAATAAATATCTGCTGACTGAGTCTGCAAGCCAAGTGAATCCAGGGGAACATGAGCTATTGAAAACCCAACATTCATTTCGCTTGCTTTGTATTTCTGTGACAGTTACAAGCATTTAAGCACTTTTTCAGCCTCACTCTCCCGAAGACACACATCAAGGGACCTTCCTGTGTCTGCACAGCATGGCTGGGGGGATTAAGCAGGACTGAGTGGTGGGTCACAAGATCACCATCCATCCTCCCTGTTCCTATGGGTGAGTTATCAGAGCCTGCAGTGTCTCTGGGACCAGCAGCTCGCTCTGATCTGTGGCTGTGGTAGACCTGGAGTGACACAGCCTTGCTGGTACAACCTGTACTGATACAACCCTGTACTGATACAACCCTGTACTGATAACAGCCTGTGCTGATACAACCCTGTACTGATACACCCTGTGCTGATACCATTGTACTGATACAGCCTGTACTGATACAGGCTGTGCAATTGCATTTTCCCTGCCTGTCTCTTTGATATTTCCTGTCTGAGCCAGCACAGGAACATCAATCCCAGAGCAGGTCCCCAGATATGTGCCTGTGGTCTTCACGAAGCCGTGAGCAGGCAAAGCAGTGGGCTTTGCTCAACTCAGACTTAAGCAAGGGCTGAATTTGGATTGCACATGAAAAGACTCAGCTACGTTTGGCTGGGGGGGTTGGGTTTAGCTGTGCTGCTTGTGGAGGTGGATCTCACTCCACAGCACACATGGTTGGCGCTGGGGCTGCTCCAGCTGCACCCCACAGCACACGGAATAATTCCTCCAAGAGATCCTCCCAAACGCGACCTACCACCACTGATGGCAACATCAATGTCTCTGGAATGAGGCAGCATTTTCCAAGATGTGAAGATTTCTGCTAAAGGGTATCACAGGACTCGAGTTGCCAACGCCAGCCTGTGAGATTTAGCAGCCAAAGGTGTAGAAATCATACTGCACATTAGTGTTTTACCAATTGTATGTTCACAAGGCAACTTGACTGGGAAACTATTAATGGTACCCAGGGAAATATTTAAGCCAGGACCTGTATTTAATGATATCTGACATTTTTAAGGACATTCTGTAGGAACCTAAACCTCCTAGAGAGAGGGTTTGGGGTTACTACCAGCACAGGCTGTGGTGTGCCTTGGCAGTGCTGGAACAGGATGCTGGTTGTTATTACACTAGATTTAAATAAAGAATTTACTATTATCACACTACAAGAAAAGCATCAGTTAAGTTTCAGTTGAAACCCAAATGTTAAGGATTTTGCTTGAAAATTCAAATAGAAACTTCTTTGCATTACATCACAATGTTAAATGTGAGAAACTGCTTCTAAATCAGACTTCAATGTATACATTTATAGATACTCCAGTACCCACTGATTCCACTGAAATTTATTTTCTATTGCTTTGTCCTAAATACTCATTCCTGAGCCAATGTCAGGCTAATTTGAAGTCTGTGTTAACAATAATGGCTACAAGGCAAATCCTTATCTCAACTCAGCGCAGCTTTTGGCATTTATTGCTGAGTGTCTCCTGAAAATTTATGCCTAGAAGTTTTTTTGTTGCTGTTAAATGAGTTAGGAAAAAAGTTTACATTCTGATTATAGTCTTTGCAGATGACATTTGGAAAAGATATCAAATAGTGTCAGTTTACAATGTCAGTTTGTTATTATGTGCTGCCTTATAAGCAGTGGATTTGGGGGCTGGATTTTACCATTTCCTTGTGCAGTTTCAAGGCTAAATTTCCATGAGAATTTACCAGAACTGGGCACCTGAATAAAATGAATGAATATGAAAACAAACAGCACTTCCCACTGCAGCAGGACCTGCAGGTAGGAAAAGCCAAAGCTCTGCCAGTGCCCTGGAGCTGTTGGACAGGGAAGGTGTGAAGGGTGGATTTTGTGCTTCATATCATTCTCCTGATGTACCCTTTGCATGGAGGTGGTTCAGGAAGAGCTGTGCTTTGTAGTGCACTAAAAGGCTACAGCAAGTTATTTCCCTTTAGAAAAAAGAGAAATTACCGGGAAAGAATGATGACTGATCTCAGTCCCTTCCCATCAAAGCATTAGGAAAGATGCCTGGCTAAGGTGTAATTTCTGACTCTCCTTAACTAAAGCTGAGACAAACAACTGCATCAATCACCCTCCTGAACACTGGAAATGTGTGGTTCATACATGGAAACCTGCAGGTCCCTTTTTTTTTTTTTTGAAAGGGCACCCCAAATTCACAGATGCTCTTTGCTAACTTTGAAGGTGGAAATTCAAAATAACCATTATAAAACAAAAACTAACTCAAAAAAGGCAGTCACCAGCAAGTCATTCTCTTTATGGCATGCAAGCAAACATGGGATTTTTTTTTCAGTATGGAATATTAAGAATTTCAGAGTGGTAAAGGCAAATGACAGGCTCTCTGCTCAAGAATCATCAGAGCTATTGGAAGGACACTGTAACACCACGTAGTAAAAGCTCTGTGTAAAATAGAGGTTGTGTAAACTCCTGTTAAGTGCCCAGCAATGTCAGGTTCTTTAAACTGAGCCACCTGTGACCTTTCTTTGTGAGATGCTATTTATTAATTGCATTTGCACTGATGAGGAACTTAAAGTCTTCCTGAAGATGTTGGGGGACTTGTCAGGGTTCAGTCACGGTGCTCCCTCCCTCATCTCTTGCTAAACTGAACCAGGAAGTCTGGCATAAAATGGGAAAGGATTCTCAAAGGCTAAAGGATGTCTCAGAGAAATAGCATGAGAATTCACCTCCTCAGGGCTGGGAATACTGTTGCTGTTCAATATTTTGAGAAGCAGATTCCAACATAGGTATAGGTTGTCTAAAACAGGCAAAGTTTGCCAAAGGTTGATTTCAACTTAACGTCAGGTCACTCAGAAGCAATGCAAAAAAGCCAAGGATGTTGACTGTGGAATACATCAGTAAAAGTATTTGTTTACTGTTACCCACAGTTTAACAAGTTTTCTAACAAAGCTGCCACAAATTGAACATCTGGCTCTTACTGGATGGAACTTACAGACCTTCCTCATGCAGCTCCTTCCCCCAGGAACTGAGGAGAATGACTTAACTCCCAATTATCCTGCAATTTACACAGAAAATATTGTAAATTGCATCTCTCATGTAAATTATTTCAAATGAGGATTCATTAACACAGGTGACTTTGCTTGCCAAGGCTCAGCTGGCTCTGGGGACTCATCAGTTGTCCTAAATGGGGGATACACACACTGATCAGCAGAAACAGAGAGGGGGAGAAAAGCACAGGCATAAATATACAAACAGCACTCATCCATAAACTAAAACAACAAAGACAACCTGAGAAACTTGCACTGACCAACATTAACAAGCCTTGTCAGCAGTGCCTCTGCTTCCTCACTGATATTTAAATGTTAGATTAATTCAAATTTCACTTTGCCACTGTTCGTGGTCAGACACATCTATCTCGCTTTATGTTCACATCCTTTCAATAAGTAATTTGCAACATATTAAAAATGTTAAATGAATATTAATAATGTGAATTTGGGTGGCAAAAAGCACTGAGCTGAAAGGCAAGAATTTATTTTAAAGTGCAGTGCTGCAGAATTCCTAACACATTGCACAACGTGTGTGCTCTGTAACCCATAAAGCATTTGCTGAAACTTCCAGCACTGTGTTAAAACGTCAGAATATCTTTATTATGGGACTCTGCAGGGTTATTTCAGCTAAGTCAGCTCATTCTGAGCCACACTTCCAGCTCCCACCTGTCAGGACAGGAACCTTTGGTGGAGGGAAGGTGAGGAGCAGCAGCCTGGACTGAATCCAACCCAGTTCTTTGCAAAACAAGTATCTGAAGGCTGAGGAAGAGCATTTCCTCTGTGTACCCTGCACTGTTTTATAGTTTGGCTCACTCTTTGACACAGGTACAAACCAAAACCACAGCTCATTTTCCTTTAAACAGATTGTTCTGATTTTCCCTTTGAATGATTAACTGATGTGAATTGATGACAAGCACAGGTCAGTGGGATGTGGGCAGTTCTCTGCTGTTTGCTACCTCAGCCCATCCTGATGATTATCTGCTCAGCTTTGCATTGATCTTTTTCCATACATTCGAGTAAACAACAGGAAATTGGATAGGAGAATTCCATGTACAGTTTATAAACAAGTTAAACCTGCCATTTGTCTTAAAGTATTGAAATTCAATTTGTGGTCATAGAGGTCCTAGTGAAATTATACACTCAAGGAGCCTTTGCTCTCAAAACAAAACACAGCTAAAAAAAAAGGCTGAAGTAATTTTTTAATTGTAACTAATTTTGCTGTAACAATATTCCTGTTCCTTTAGATTGCCAGAGCTTGAAGCAGGAGTGAAAAACTGGCAGCATTTCTGCTCTTGGCACTGTTGCAGGACTTCTGGGCATCGCTTCCCTGCTTCAGAAATCACCTGTGTGCATTGGGCTTTTCAGAAGAGCTTAAGGAAGCCCAACTCTTAATGAATTTTCAGTGGGGTTTGGATGCCTACCTCTGTCAGAGTCCTTGGAGAGATGCTTTATTGCATCCTTTGAAGGAGGCTTTGCAACGGGCAGGAGGAGCATCACAGCATTTTGCTGTGAACTGTGAAGGTTTCAGGCAGGGGCAGAAGGTGCAATGAAGAGGGCAAAGAGCAAAGCTGCTGCAGAGCTCTGGGGCTCCTGGCAGCAGGGAAAGCAGATGCTTGCCCAGGGGGTTTCAGTGTCCTTAAAGCAGGTGCCACACTCCCCTCACCCTTCCCCTGCCTCAACTCAGGTCAGATTAGGGGAAGGATTTGTTCCTTTCCTTCAATTCTTGGTAATTTTTGACCACAAGCACTAAAAAGCTACAGCCCTGACTCATCAGAGCCTTAACTGTTAACCTAAATTAAAGCACTTCTCTAGTGATGTTATAAATTAATGGTCTTGCTCATGTAATAATGTTTGTGAAGTGCTCAGGCAATGGCTGTTCCAGGGCCTCATTCCTTGAATGATGGATGAGTAATTCTGAGGCCCCAGTTTCACTCTTTTTCAATAACAGTGGTTATGAGGGGTTTTTTCTGGAGAAACTGGTGTCTGCTCATTGTAACTTTATTATGAGCCTTTGGTTGGAGTCTCAGTAAATCTAAACTGGCAGGATTTCATTGTCTTCAGCTGAACAATGCTAATTTGCACAGTGGACACATCAGTCTATCCTTTGCCTTGGGAATTTTCCTCATGGTCTCCAAACCCCACACATCCTGCAAACTTCAGATGTCACAGAATCATAGAGGCTGGGGTTGGAAGGGACCTTAAAGATCATCTCATTCCAATCCCCTGCCATGGGCAGGGACACCTTCCACTATATCAGGTTGCTCCAAGCCCTGTCCAACCTGGCCTTGGACACTTCTAGGGATGGGGCAGCCACAGCTTCTCTGGGCAACCTGTGCCAGAGCCTCTCCTCCTCATAGGGAACAATTTCTTCCTAATATCCAATCTAAACCTCCTCTCTCTCAGTTTGAAGCCATTCCCCTTGTCCTGTCACTCCAGGCCTTTATAAATAGTCTCTCCATCTTTCCTGTGGCACCCTGAGGTCCCAGAAGGCCACAGTTAGGTCACCCCAAATCTTCTCTCCAGGCTGAACAATCCCAATTCTCTCAGCCTTTCCTCCCAGCAGAGCTGCTGCATCCCTCTGGTCATCCTGGAACCTCCTCTGCACTCACTCCAACAGCTCCATGTGCTTCCTGTGCTGGGACCCCAGAGCTGGAGGCAGCTCTGCAGGAGGGGTCTCACCATGCCAAGTACTTGTCCACAATTAATCTTTTACTGCAGGAGTTCACATAGGAGCTAAAACATCCACAAAGAAGGTGGGGGCAGCAATAATGACATCCAGGCTGTCAGGGCAACTCATTTGGCCACCAGGAGGTTTTCTGACAGTTTCCTTGTCAAGCAATCCCTTAATCTGGAGAGATGCCACCAACTAATACATTTTTTCTGGCAGCTTGTTCCCTCTTTTCTGAACATCCTGCACCTACACATGAGGCCAGTAAGTACATTTGTCACTTGATAAAAATACAGACAGTTTATCTCATATAGAACACATGGACCTGTTTGTGGCTCCTGGGGGCAGTTGGTGTCCCCGGGGCACAGCCAGGCTGAACAGATCAAACAGAGCTCCTTAGTTAATTGGAAAACCTACCTGTGAGATTAATGGATCACTGAGATTGATTATTGAAAGAAAAGTCTAATTCCCAGCTGCGGTTCAGTTCGGGATAGCAAAAGGAATGCTTATATTTAGTCCTGGAAATAAATAATGGATGAGTGTTACCATGGCAGTTCAGCAGCGTTTGGGTCTGAAACCAGCATTTCTGTCACCCCTTCTCAGTCTGCTCAGCCCTTACACTTTGTGACAGTTCATTTCCTCAACATTCAACTTGAACCAAATGTGATTTCCTCTTATGAAAATCAGCACTTTCTATTGCACTGACTCCGGGGAGATTTGCTAAAAAGCATTCCTCTGTAATATTTAGTGTCACCTGAAAGCAACTCATCATATTTTCTTCTTTGTTTCCAACTGGAGGAGGAATGTTTGCCAATAAACAAAGTGTATGGTCACAAATCTAATTGTGTTTATAAATATGCTTCACAATTGGATAGTTTCATGAGCAAAACACACAACTGCTACTTTTAAAGGTCCAGTTGTGAGATCTCTGCCTTTAAAAATGTAAGCAACTGGTGATTTTGATTAAAAAAGTTCTTCAGGAAGCTTTTTTCCCCTGTATATTTCCAACTTAAATTAAGGAACTTGACTACACTGCATTGTTAACAGATCCTTGAATACAGTGACAGGATAAAATAAAATATATATCTAGTGGAATCTTTAAGTCCACTTTAGATATGCTCAGGTGATGGTGCCACTCTCAAAACTAGATTACAAATGTGAAAATTTTAAGCTTTTTAAAGCCCCAGCCCCTTGTTTAATATCACTACTAATTTTTTTTTTAATTTTGTAAATTTTCATATCATGGCAATAACATGATCCTGAATAATGGTTTGATTTGAACCATCTTTTAGTTCCCAGAGTCGGAATCTGTATGACTGGAGTTCTGATTTAGTTCTGCACATTTCTTAATGGACATCTCAGCCCAGACAACCTCAAGAATCCCAGAAAACATTTTGTAACTGAGTCACTGTCATCCTTGGGCAATTTTTTGCTTGTACCTTCATTTCTGGAAGAAAGGCAGAAAACTTATTTATTATATTTATTTATTGACTTCACTTACTGACTTTAAAGCCTTGGAATTAATGCTGCCAGCTAAGCAGGATAAAAAACTGATCCAGGCTGTACTTAGTAACCTCAGTGAACTTCAGCAGAAACACCACAAGCGACAATAAAATGTGGACTTTCTGGTCTAAAATTCCTAAACTAATCCAAAAGGAAGATTATCCTTTCATTCAACAAGTTGCAGGGGGGAAGATAAGCAATCATGCAAGAAGATTAGAAAGACTCCAAAATATCCTTGTAAAATAAACTATTAAGGCTTTGATGTTCCCTTATCTTCCAGTGGAAGATTCCCCAAACATTACAGAACATAAACAACTGCACTTCAGAACTGAAAGGCACTTTTTAAAATGCCTGTGTGCACTTTTTTAGCCTTTAATAACTGAGCCAGTGTAAAGCACAGTCCAGTTTTGAAGGAAGCACAAACCATAGAGTTGCATTCAAACTGCATTTACGTTAAAAAAAATAAATCAATATTAAACAAAAAATTTGTCTCTCAGAAAGTTTATCAGAAACAAGAGGGATTTTTTACATTTAACAAATACAAAAACCATATACATTAAATCAGCTCATGTGAACTTTGCAATATTTCTGAGGATATTTGGCCAAAAAGGTTGCTCAAAACTAATGAACTAGTGCCCAAAATCCAGTGTGATGAAGCTCAAAGGCAGGTCTTGAAACAATGAATAAGATCAAAAGAGGGTTTCAGGTTCATTGAAAAGATCTGCTTAAATGAAATGGAAGAACTGCAAATGGCCACACTGGCAATGCACTTCTTTTAGAGAAGATTTCAGATGGTTAATGGTAATTACAAATATGTGACAAATTAACTCAAAGCAAGTGAAAATATATATGACAGATAAGAGCAAATATTACACTACTGCTTCCAACTCCTAAGTCTTCCAATGACAAGAATTTTAGAATCAGTCAGAAATTATTTTTTAAAAAAGAAGTGAGATAAAAGCAGTATTTTGGAAGATTGAAGCCACCGGAGCTTCAAAGAAACCATCCGGTTTGATGTCCCCTGGCATTATGGATCTGTTCAATCTTCGTGGCTTTTGGTAAAATTAAGAATTACAAAAGAGCCAAACAGTCAAGTCAAAAAAAAAAATCCTATTTGTGCTTCACATTCCTTCCCTGTAACTCTTGTCATCATCACACCTGTCAGGTGTTGGGAGGAGCTGGGAGAAGGCCCATCACCATCTCCAGGGTTCCAGAGACAACAGGAGCTGAGCTGTCTGTGGCTCCATGTCCTTTCCTGATAGATAAAACCCACTACCTTTCCTTTAAACAGTCACCTTATGGCATTTTTAATCATTAAAGCTGTGGAATCTTGGCTTTTGTCCTGACCTCGACGTGTTAAAACCAGCACAAACTCCAACAAAAGCGGTGGTGCTGCCCCTTTTGTGGGCTGCAAAAGGCAGTTCTGGTCTCAGCACAGCACATCATCTGAAGGCAAGAGCCAGAAAAGGGCAACATTTGGGATCTACCACCACAAACCCACAGAGCAAACAGGCTTCTCGGTGCCCCAGAGCTTGCACAGGGGGAACAGAACGTGCACTCCCTTCCTCCAGCACCCTGAGAGGGCCTGGTGGCAACATCTCACCAGGGAGACGTGCCTCTTTCGTGCTTCAGAGCATGTTTGATTACAAGAAACATGTTGCCTGAATCATTGCCAAAATAAGGAGCACGAGACAGTTAAAAAACACCATTTGCTTAAGCCCCATAATTGCATTAATCCCCATAATTCCTCTGCCATGTAGGTAAATAGCTGGGGGGGGGGTGTTGGGGGTTTGATTTTTTTATAGTTTGGGGCTTTTTTTTTTTCTTCTTTTCAATTTACACGTTCTGAAAGGCAGGCAAAATGTTAAATCACTTTCTTTTTTAAGCACAGTTTTACTCTTTTGGCGTTATTTCAACTCTGCAAATGACATTGGTGAGCAGATAAGGAGCATTGGGATCATGACACCCAATCCAGACAACAGCTGGTGGAGGCTCTCACCTCTCCCTAACAGCCAGCAGAAGGAAAAGCAGAGCAGCTGCAATAGGAAAATGATCCAGTACACCCTGGGAGTTTAATGGGATTTGCATCAAACCTGTAATTCGTTGAATAAAAGAGAAAACTATAAGACAAAGAGCTCCATTTGCCTCCTGGCTGATAACACTGGAAGTCAGGAAAAGCCCCATTCCCCAGGGGGAATTATCAAGATTCCAGTGATCAACATCCCTTGTACTGAAGAGCAGGTTATGAATGAGGGATCAAGAGGAAAAGATGTGGAGCAATCACAAAGAGGGCCATATTTTATTTAGCTAAAAGGATATTTGCATTTCCCCTATGGGGAAGGAAAAGCTGAGCGTGGCAGACAATTTTTCCTGCGTAAATGGAAGTAAACACACATATGCATCAACTGGATAAATCTGGCCTCTCACACCAGCCCTCTCTTACAATCACTCTTTCAAGTGAGGCCATTACTGAATAAAAATGTTTCTTTAGGTTTGCTCCAGTTTTTCACCTGTGCCTGCAAAGACCTTCCCAACACCAGAGTCAGAGGTGATGCAGAACCAGGAAGGTGCCTCATGGAGCATCTGCTCTTCTGCACCACTGTCAGTCCACACTTTATACTGAAAACATGGACATCAGTGAGGGTGGGTGATGTGCAATGGGATGATTTAGCCCCAAAAGCTGGATTTTCCACAGGTATTTTAATATGGCACAATTATGGGCTGTCACAAAGTGATTAATGCCACAAGGTACCCACCATTTCTTTGAGTCACACCAGAGCAGCCCTTTAATTTGAAATCTGCATGGTCACAAGTGTCACTTGTTCCCACGTGGGGACCACGAAGATGGGTGACATGTAGGGGAGGGGGATTTCATTAAAATTAACAAATTATTGGTGTGGCACAATGGCAGGATGTTAAACAGATGTTACAGTGCAGACAGCTCATGTTTTAAAAAACACTCATTACATTTTACCCTGGAGTAATGACTTATGCAATTAGGATGTTTTCTTCATCTAACCTCTCTCCCCATTTTCAGGTTTTCCAACCATCTTCATTATACCAGAGCACTTTCAATGCAAAATTTATAGCAATAGCCAAATCCCCAGGAATTTTTTGTTCAGTACTTAAAAAAAAAAAAGTACTTCAAATCAAGGAATAAAGACAATAGAATTATTTCCCTGCTCAACCTTAAAAATGTTGGAAGGACTAATTTTAAGTCTCTCCATGCCAGCCCTCTGATGCATCCCACTGACAACACTGTAGTAAAGCTCAGTTTCTGTAATGCTGTGTCTGAGCTATGTTCTTTAAGGACCACTAATGTATATTTTTTAGGGCACTTAAAGAAATTTTTCTTAAGTGAAATCTATTCCTTCTCATCCCACTGATTCTCAGTCCAGGGCAGGTTACAAGGATGGTGCTGCAGGGAACTGGAACTGAATCACAATGGTGTGAAACCACAATCCACTGCCACCTTCCTTTGATGGATATGTTCATGAATATGGACCAGAAACCCAGCACTTGCCTGATGGGCCAAAGATGATCATCATGTGGTTGTCACACCAGCATCCTATACCAGTTCCTAAGGAGAACTGGTACAGCAGCATCTGCCATCACATCCTGAGGAGTTTCAGAGAATAGAGAGACTGTATAATTAACAAGTCAGCACCCTGCAACTACCCTGAGGCAATGTGAGAGCTAAAAATGACTGCAGAAATGCAAGGAGTGGCAGAAGGACTTGTTATGTTCATTCAAATAATGAATTTGCTTCAAAGAATCGAGTGGAGCTGTTGTCTTAGTAACCCAGTTCAAGAAAGAAAATATTTCAGGAAGTTGGCATGAAGTCACATTAACATCTGCACACCAAGGCAGGCTGGCAGATCCAGGTTCTCTGGAAATACCTGGCATGAATTGTGTTAGAATTTAGCTAGTGCTGAACTAAACAGAACAAAAGAAGTTGCTTTTCCTCCCCATATTCCCCATTTCCCAAGGAGAGAGAGAAAAAGTAAAAGTAGCAGCTCAGAACACACCTCACTGGGCTGTGTTCTGGGTTTTAAAAATATGCAAACACACAGCCCAGATAAGAACAAGACCCTCTCATGCCAAAACTCCCCATTCAGTCAATAGAACTCACTAGTGACCAGGTCAGGCATCACATGTGAGGGAACATTTGCTGCTACCCTGTTTGGAAGGATTTTCAGTGTTATCACTTAGGGCTGCAAAAGATACTTATCAAAATATTAAATAAGAAAGTGTGTTGAGGCAATGAACTGTGCAAGAGCTCTCTGTCATGGAAATGTGTGTTGCAATTACAATTTGTTAAAAATACATAGTTTCCCTCAGGCTGAACCATCTGCAGTAGATTAACTTAACTTCCTGGACAAGCCAGGATGCCATGAGCCTAAAAAGGATTTGTATCAAGAATAGTGTGTCCAGCAGGACCATGGCAGGGATTGTCCCTCTGTGCTGGGCACTGATGGGGTCACACCTCCAGTGCTGTGTCAAGTTTTGGGCCCCTCAAGGCAGGAAAGGCATTTAGGGGCTGGAGTGTGTCCAAAGAAGGGAATGGAGCTGGGAAGAGTCTGGAGCACCAGGAGCAGTTGAGGGAGCTGGGGGGTCTCAGCATGGAGAAAAAGAGGTTCAGGGGGGACCTTCTGGCTCTGCAACTCCCTGACAGGAGAAGGGAGCCAGGTGGAGGGAACAAGGGACAGGACAAGAGGCAATGGCCTCAAGTTGTCCCAGGGGAGGGTCAGGTTGGACATCAGGAAGAATTTCTCCATGGAGAGGCTGGTCAGGCATTGGAAGGGGCTGCCCAGGGAGGTTTGGAGTCCCCATCCCTGGAGGTGTCCAAGGAAGGACTGGACGTGGCACTCAGTGCTCTGGGCTGGGGAACAAGGTGGGGATCAGGCACAGGTTGGACTCCATGGGCTGGGAGGGCTTTTCCAACATAAGTGATTGTGTGATTTTGGGATTTACAGAGGCAAAAAAAAAGAAAAGAAAAACCCTCCAATTTGAAAATCAATCTTCAATGACAAAAGTATTCTTTTACAACCCCCACTGCTATTGTAAAAGAACGATTACTGTAGCAAACAGAAACATTTAACTGGAGTGCTCGAAATGATCTCTGATGAACAACATTTCATAAACATGTCCGTATTTCATCAGTTTGCTCTGCAAACAGCAGAGAGCTCTCGAAGTGACTGCACAACAAATAATCTTTGCAGCACCACTTCGCTCTTGTAGTGATCTGAGGTGATGGTGTAACAGCCAATAATGCATCTCAGATCACCTGGGATCCCTTGCTGGAATTTTAAATGTGGTCCCTCAATGCTCATGAGCCTGATATTCAATTGGCTTCTGTGTTTAAATGCAAAAGGAAGTTAACTAGTCATAAAAAAAAAAAAAAAGATACATGATGAACGTGGCACCCCAATTTGTATTCAAATATGACTTCTCCTGGCCTAAAATAGAAAGCAAAGCAATTAGCCAGCAAAGGCATTAACTGCTTGGGTTATTCAGTATATAATGAGCAAATGCATCCACCCTCTACTTTACTTCGCAGTGCTGTTTTTCATTTAATGCATTCACAACATTAGGGTTTGTTTACCATTATGGTGATTAACAACAGGGAAATCAGATCAAACTCTGCTCTCAGTTGCTTTACAAGACCAGAAAATTTATTGTAGGAACAGCACTTGGCCCACTGCAATTTCTGAATTTAAACCACAAACAATTTAGCAAAGAAGCAACTTGAAACATTGAAAACCCTCTTTAAAGTGCGTAGACAGTGCTGCGTTTGACTTTGTGTCTTCTGAAATGTAAATAAGAGACTACCAAATATCTTCAGCTCATAGAATGTGTGGAAATAAACAATATTTCCATGGAGGGAAACACAGAAATTATGAATTCAGCAGTCAATGACACCCACCAGGAAACAAGGAGCCTCATGGCCTAAAGCAGAGCCATTGAGTGGCAAGGCAGGGGCACGAACAAGGACACTGAAAATAAACCCCCTGAACTGGCCCCTTCTTTCTAGAGGCACAAAGTCAAGGCCTCTAGTCAAACAGGCACCATTTCACTGCAGCTGGATAGCACACATGCAGAATAAAACCTTAAAGAGCCAACTAAGATATTCAGAGGGAGAACTTCCAAATCCTAACTCAACTGCTTTAGCCTAATTTGAATTGCATTACTTTTCTTCTCCCTCTCTGAATATTAATTGGGATTTTTGACAAATAAGTTTACTGTCAGTGAGATGAAAGATATGCCTGTCAGCTAATGTTTACAAGGCAGTCTTCAAGCTGGGAGATAAAATTAAAACCATTACCATACCACCAGTTTCAAGCCAAACTTAATATCACACCAAATACTTTGCAAATAAGCTGAATTTGAAGAAATTAAGCAAAGAATCTTTCACCTTAGCTAGAATAAGAATTTTTAAGCCTCAGCACATTGTCCAGCCACACTTCCACCAGAGATTTGGTGAAAGGGAAAGTGAGTTCACCAGAATATTAACATGTTTTAAGTTCACATGTTGAGAGCCAGGTTCTTGCTCCAAACATATCAGGATGTTCTGCTTGGATCAGATGGTGCAGAGCGTGACTTCATCATCCTCTGGATGTTTTGGATTGCCCCAGGCATGTGCTGCCAATGGGAATTGTTCTCTCTGCTGGTTTTGCCCAAATTTTCACCCAGCTTTATTCTGGCAGAAGTAGCCAGACAATTTGATTGTCCCTTCTTAAAAAGGGTCCCTGTTCTCCAGTGAGGGACAACAGCAACCACAGACAGTGAGCACATCCTTCAGCTTCCTCACCCTCTGCCTCTTCCACTCCTGGGAAGGTTGAGTGGGAACTCCTGAGCTACAGGGACAACATGGATGGAACCTGTGCCCACTTCACCACCCACCAGGGAGGGTTTTCCTGCTGTCTCTCAGCAGATTCCCAAGTGCCCCGTTAGCACTTCAGCCCCTGTTCCTGGGAGAAGGCAGAGCTCGTGGCCACGGGATCTCAGTTCACCTCAAGAGCAAGGAATGCTCAGTAAATTATTTTGAGACAACGTGCCTGGTGCTGGTGAATGAATTGGATGAGACAGGAGGAGCCTGAGGCACTTCCCCGGGCCCATCCGAAGTACTCAGACAAAAATAAAGCAGGGTGATTTGCAACACTGATTTATCTTGCAAGTGGTGCACATCAGCCTCAAACATTTGTCAGCAGTGACTCACTTCGTGGTGACAGGTAGAAAGGTCAATGTTTTCCTCTTCTTGAGCAGAGTAAACTGAGGCTGCTGACACCAAATCAGATTTCCAATTACTGGCTTTGCAAATAATCCTCAATTTTATCCCACTTTTAGCATGAAAGACCTGAGGCTGTTGGGAATAGTGAATTGGGTTGTCAAACAGTGTGGGAAAGTTAACTATTTAGGATTTATTTAAAAGCATCCACAATTAAGTGGGAAAGGCAGATAGGTGGGGGCAGTGGAGAATATTGAGGGTGAAGGGAGTAGGAGGAGACATCTGGAATAGAGATGAGACATCTGGAGTAGAGATTTTAGCTTAGAAAAATCATAAAATGGTTTGGATTAGAACAGACTTTAAAGATCATCTCATTTCAACCTCCTGCCTTGGGTAGGGACACCTTCCACTGGAATATTTTCTATTTGATTATTGGTTGTAATTACATCCCAATTCAACAAGCTCCAGTTACTTTTGCTCCTCTAGAGAACAACCTTACTGAGATTTAATAGATTCTGTGGCTGTATATTTTAGTAGATTTGTGTTTTAATTTCCACAAGACTCCTAAAACTAAAAAAAGATCAGATAAAATCCCTCTTATAAGAACTCAAGGCATTTAAAGTCAAAGCTGCAGCACTAAATACAGATAGAAAAAAAAAAATTCATCAAAACAGTTTGGGAATATGGGAGCAGAAGCAGTGTCAGTATTTTTAGCCTAATTTTGGTAATTTTATGAGAAGAGCAGGGGTGCATTTTGTGGTTTTTCTAAGAGGCAGAACATGTGAACCCCCCCATCCCAGACTCTGCTATGGAACATTATTTTCCTAGCACCTTTTTTGCAGCCCTCTGGATGGATTAAGAGTTCAGACAACAGGCTAGAGAATGCCACAGGCCAACACCAGAACAGGTGTTAATTTTATTCTAAAACCTGTTTGGTTTGAAATATTTCAGTGTGGAGGTTTTCTGTGGACAGACAAGCAGAAGAAGGTGGAATCCAAGTTGCTTCTGCCAGTACAATGCCTGGCTCATGCATTTTCAGCAGCCAGCATAGGAATGAGTTCATTTGGAATTGAAATTAGCTTATTTTTTTTTATTACTGGCTTCTGATCAAGAGTGGAAGTGCTTTCTAATATTCAGAACACACTGTACAATTTACTACTTTACAAACAATTGTAGAAAAAAAATATTTTGATCAGAAAATTATACTCTGGGTTTGGCTCATTTCGACCAGTAACAGAAGTTGGGAAAAATACAGAAACTCACAAATTTTGGTGAACCTATTCCACAAGACTTGTGTTCACCATGCTACCTGCAATATTTCAGTAGTAATTAATACAGTAATGCTTTATGTACCTGTTTGCTTTCTTCTAGTTAAGCTATGTTTTCTTAAAAAGCTATAAAAGCATTTATGAGCGTTTGAAAAAACTCCAGCATAAAATTTCGCTTTGCACTGTAACATAGCCCCTAGGTGAGATTCTGACTAAAGAAATCAAAATTTAAGTTTTTGAGGGAACTTCCAATAATAAAATGGCAAAACCAGCAATAAAAGTGTTGGCATTGGAGGGAGGGGATGGTGAATAGATGGGGAAGGCTCTTGTAAGTCCTGGGAAGCTCAGTAGTGTCCCTTGGAATGATTTAGGAGCTGAAGATCTGGCACTGAGGGGCATCAGGGAATGCTCTAGACCAGCATCATTTCAGAACCAACAGTTCTGTGTGGCTTTGGACATTACAGAGAATGAACATGAGCCAGAGAGGTCCTTTAGTTCCCTGCACCAAAAAGGGGGAGTGTGATTCCAAGCAGATTTCCCACAAACCTGACAAACTCATGGATGAAATCCAACTGTGCAGCAGCCAACTGCCAGAGAAGGTGAAAGTTCCTGCTGTTCCCAGACTGAACATAAGCGTGAACAGGAGGAATTCTGCTCCAGTCTCATTTCCACGCTGCTGCTCAGCCTGAAAATCAGCCTCATTTTTAAAGGAGGTGGGGTTTGATCTGCTCTTGGTCTTTGCTCAGTACAAAGTCCTTCAGAGGCAATTCCTGAGACTGTAAATAACATTGTGTTTGGTTCTTTTGGATAAGCTTCCCAAAAGGAACTGTCTCCCTTGCTTGGGTTACTGGCAGCCCATGGGATGAAGTGGACCTTCACTTTTTAGTGAAGGAGCAACTCTGCCAAAAGAGTAACTACAGAGAAGTGCAGAGCTGGTTATTCACAGGCTGGCTCCTCGTGGTGGCAAAGGGGGAGCTGAATTTTTAAGCAACTCCACAATTTCTTAGAACTGAAGGTGGAGAGGCGAGACCTCATATTTGCTGGGTGGTGAGAACGTGCCAAGGCTGTTTACTTCACACCTTCTGGCACTGCCTTTTCATTTCCTACTATTTTGTATTCAAATACGTTGCTTCCTCAGCTTTCTGGCCACGTGAATATAGAAACAGGCCAACAAGTGTCCTGCATTTCCCATGTGCATTCCCTGCCTCCCAAGAAGCCAAGATCCAAACTGGAGATGTAGATGTGCTCAAACCAAAAATGTCTTTACATTTCTTCTGCAGGTCAAGAAATTCCCTGATGTTTCATAAACCCTGGCACAGCTTATGCCAAAAATGGAGCCCTCCACAGCTGTTTTGTTGCATCAAAGTCAGAGGTTAGAGGAGTGCAAAAATTCCTTATGGCTGGATCATCAGAGCCATGAGATAATGAGGTAAATTCTTTCAAGGGACAGCTGAAAGAATATTTAATTAGCTAAAAACAAATTGTAGTTGTATTGAATGATTTTAATGAAAGTCATCTGAAACAGTCATTTCAGAAGCAAATAGGCTACATTAAGCTATCAGAAATGCTAATGGCTAAAAGCATGATGGGACATTTAGGAAAAAGCATATTATCTTAGTATCATGTATCTTCTTGCAAAGTGCAACCAGATTTAAGAGGAAAATAAATCCCTCCACCAAATCTACATTGAAATTGTCAGAATTAGAGGAAGATCTATGAAAGACACTGCTCTGTATCACTCTATTTGCCTTGTCAGGATTTGACAGAAATCTTTTCTTTCCGTATTTGTGATACTTGAATAAAAGAGGCAAATTTATACTCTTAGAAAGCCAGGTTTTCTGAGTCCCAGAGTAGCTCATGTGGCTCTTGTCATGCACTGATATTTATACAATACATACATTGATATAATATTAACAACTGGATGTGACACTCAGTGCTCTGGTTTAGTTGATGTGGTGCTGTTTGGTCACAGGTTGGACTTGATGATCTTAGAGGTCTTTTCCAGCCTTAATGATTCTCTATTTATGGAATAATTATGGAATAATAAGTAGGAAAGCTCCCATGTGCACGATGCACTTGAGAAGTGCACAAACTCTCCTCAGCCCAAAGCAAAAGCAAACTTCTGCCTTACTCTTCAGCTCTGTAACAGTGCCTGATTCCCTCCCAGCTCCCAGTTGCCACATTCCTCAGTGACACCCCAGGTTTGTGACAGATAAGGCCAATATCCAGCCTGTATCTGACACAGATGTGATTCCAGGGCCCCTTATCACATTCAGTGCAGAGAAGGTGATAGAAGTCTCACCCCTAATATTGGCACTGTTATAACCAATCCAAAAACATTTTCTCAGAGAACATCGACACCATCTTTTCCCTGTCCTGTTGTTTTCCAGTCCAGATGAGGCCTGTGAACACCAGGAGCGAGGAATTTGATCAACTGATGATAAACAACCAACCTTCCCCTGCCTTTCTAAGGGATATTACCTTGTGCAATATTGCAGACAGGTTTGATATTGTTAGAAAACTGGACCATGACGGAAACCACAGCACCTTACACAGTAAATCTGTTTCCTCTCTATCTTTGATTCATATATTTGGGCTTCACTAAGGAAATGCATTTTTCCTTTAGGACTTGCAGAGGTGGGATTTTTTTTTAAGGAGCAATGGATGACAGGAGCCACATGAGCTGTTCTGGGGCTCAGGGCAACCCGGCCTTCTGAAGTTAAAAAATTGCCTCTTTCATCCAGGTATCACAAACAGTTCTAAAGAGCCTGAAAGAAGAATTTAGCTGACAATGTAACTAGAGGAGCCTTTTTTCTCCCCCCCAACAGCCTGACTTTTCGATCCCAGCTGTGTTTACTGCTATGGCAGAAAGCATTCTTTAACTTGTAAGCTGATTAAATTTGACCTAAAAGTTAGAGAAAAATGAATGTGGCATTCTGTTAATCCAATTTTTTTTGCTAAACACACAGCATTTTATAAACAGCCTAACACGCAGGGCAAGTTGGAGAAGTTGGAATAGCTTAATAAAATATTACAGCTTGCATTTGCTCCGTGCTAAATCTAGGGAAATGCTATCAAAACTGCTACTCCAAACTCACAATGGGATCAAACCACAGCACATTTCAGAGCTGCCTCCCAGGATTTGCAGATATCACCAAAGGAAAAAAAAACACCGAAGTGAAAAATTAGCCAGTTGGAGACAGAGGTGCCTCCTCTGCAGTGATCCTCACTCAGCTTCACAAACAGGCCTTTCTCTCCCCTCACCTCCTTTATTAGGATCTGTTAGTCCTTGAGCTATGGGTGACTGGCAAATGCTGCCCTGTCCTGCCCTGTGGGGACAGGGCCAAAGTATTTAACTCTGCCTTTTCAAGCGTTGGTAGTGAGGGCCAGCCTGAATTCCAAACACCAGTGACACAACTCAACAGGATCTCTGGGATTGTGAATGATTTTTTCAAACTAAGGGTGTCACCCAGGCTGGAAATTGCACCTTCTCACAGCAACACAGTGGGTCACCTTTAGGTGTCCCCTCTGGATAATTTCCATACAGTGTTGTAGGATTTTGCCTGAGCCACAAAGTCAAGAGGTCTCTAAAGGGATTCACCAACAGGCTGAGATAGAATAACAGAATCATAGAATATCCTGAGCTGGAAGGGACCCACAAAGACCATCCAGGCCAACTCCTGGTCCTGCACAGACACCCCAACAATCCCACCCTGTCCTGAAGTGTGTGGTCCAAACACTTAGTTATAATTCCCCTCTCTTTCCCAGTGTGGAACCAAATGGTGAAAAAACATTAACACACACAGGTATGGAAAAGAATTTGCAAAACAAATACCCAAGAAAATAGCTTTAAAATAGGCCAAGACATTCTGTAGTGACATTCAAGAGGAAAAAGCCTGTGTTTCATTGGAATAATAATCAAACACTTGCTGCCAAGCAAATACTCAGCCAAAAGAAAATAAACTTTTTTATGTTAGTCCTTCTGTCAATCCATCTGTCCCCTTCTTATACTCAGCTTCCCAGCTTCATTCCTGATACACCCTTGAGCAACAGCAGTTTACTCTACTTGCAAAAAGGAAAACGTTTCAAAATATTCAATTTCTTAATTTCTAGGGTTATTCTTGTGTGTTTCAGAACCCACAGGATGTTTATAAGTAGAACTTAAGTGGATAAATATCCAAATATCAGCATAACTGGGGAACAGTTTCTATCCTGGTGGCCATAGGAACTGAAATGTGTCTACATGAATTTGCAAATCCAGACTGGCTAAAATGCACCTTTTCCTGCCCCTTTCACACACACTGCTTCAGCCCTATAATCAAATTTAAACTCTAGATTACTTCAGAATCTTTCCTGCAGTCTTATTTTCCTCATTATGCAAGGTTTACTTATCATCATCTGAAGTTCCTTGTCTAGATTTGTTTTAGCTTCTGAAAATCCTAAACCACAGGAAAATAAACCTAAAACCCCAAAAGCCTGCATATGAATAAGAAAAATCCATGACTGATTGTTTTGAATGCTTTGAAGGCAAACTGAAGCTGTTTTTCAAAGTTAAGTCACTTTGAAATATTATCTATTACATCTGTTGAGAAAAATCAACCATACATTCCATGGAGCACTGTGTTTTTTGACATTTACTTTCATTCTGTTTCAGAACAAAGTGAACATTGGATGTTCTTCACAGACTACAAATTCCGTATTGTGTCACAAAGGGAATGTTTAGAATATTAAAGGTCAAAATTAATTATGACACATCCCATTCATTGTGCTATTATTAATTATTGTAATATTACAATAACTATTGTAATTCTTGCATAATTACATTTAAAATCTGAAACTAAACAAAATAAGAAGTTAAAGATTATCAGAACTAAATAAAGAAGCCTAAATGGTGTGTTTTCATAAATTCCTATCAAAAACATTGATGCCAGAATTAACAGACCCCGTGAAATACTTCAATTCTGACAACACAAGTTTTCTGTTGAAAAATTTATGATGGATAAAAACCAGAGCTTCAGTTATGGCTTGTGTATTCTTCAATTTATGGGATAAAACCTCCACTGATCTATTTTCCAGGGAGGTAAGAGGCCAAAATACTCCAGTGAGGTGACACCCAACGGCTCAGGGCTTGTCCGTGTTCCAGCTGTGCCATCCTTGTTCCCACCCAAACCCTCCCAACCCCTCTGCACATGGAAAAGGTCAAAGGCAGTTCTGTAAGAGGTAAATCGCCCCCAGCCCAGGTCTGTGTGTAAATCTGCCAAAACTGAGAGGAGAAACAAAGCCCTGCTCATAATAACAGCGAGAAAACGAGTCAGGGAAGGAACGAACACTTGCAGTTGGACCCAGCAGGAACTTCCCTCCTAATGAAGTGTCTGTGCCTTTCCCACAGAACTCACTCCTACCTGCACACTCCTCAGGTGAGGGAAAATTACTGCCAGGGCTTCTGTTCCTCTGCCTCATGGCAATTAGGCTTTACTCAATTTAAAGACCATTTTTCTTTCTAGTTCTGGGGAAGAAGGGAAGGAAATGCTGCCAACCCCTCCACAGAGCTTTGAAACTGCATTTGAGGAAAGCCAAGCAGAGAAAGTCCCAATTTAATCGACTGCAGGACTCATTTTGAGCCAATCTTGCCCTTCCCAATTTCCTTCTCTTTTTATAACTGGCATCCAGCTATGAGAGCTCTAAATTGAGAATAATGAATCAAATAGCCTTTGTTGTGTAATTCAGCTGAAATCTTCTCTCAGCACAGCTCCCCTGATCCCATTAAACCTTGGGTGTGTCCCTGCCCTACTCCACAAGTAATGAGCTGTGCCATCCAAGGTGGTGGGATACAGGGGGATTCAATTGATGACACTGGAGAAAGCACAGCATTATTAACTCTTCCTTTGAAGGAGTTTGTCTCCCTTAACAGAACTATTGACAGCTAAATAATCCCAGTCTCATTATCATAGATTCATGGAATGGTTTGGGTTGGAAGGGACCTTAAAGATCATCTTGTTCCACTCCCTGCCATTTGCAGGGACACCTTCCACTATTCCAGGTTGCTCCAAGCCCCTTCCAGCATGGCCTTGGACACTTCCAGGGATGGGGCAGCCACAGCTTCTCTGGGCAACCTGTGCCAGGGCCTCCCCACCCTCACAGGAAACAATTCTTCCTAATATCCAACCTAACCCTGCCCTCTGTCCTGTCACTCCATACCCTTGTAAATAGTCTCTCTATCTTTCTTGTAGCTCCCTTCCCATCCTCAAGCCTTGTTCAAATAAGCCTCTGGTAGCATCTACTGTTCTCTACGAGCAGGATATCAATTGCACACCTCCATGAGCTTTGTGTGGCCTTCCTGGGGAGCTTTCAGTGAACACAACTGGTGAGCAGATGCAGCTGGAATTCCCTGCAGGATGTTTTTATTTGCCTGATCAAAGAAAATAAGACTCTGTTTAGAAATTGCCAAACTGTGTCACTTCACAGCTAAGCCTTGGGTCCTGTGCAGTCACAGCAGAGCAGGTTGGGGAGGTTGTTGGAGTCACTGAAGCTGGATTCATCAACTCAAAGTCTCGAGGTTCATGGTTTGTTCAGTGTTCAGCTGCCATGCCATTGCCCTGTCCATCCCAGATTGCTTAAAAAGGTTCCACCTAACAGTATGATCACAACGGATATTGCAGCTAAAGTTGCAACTGAATCTCTTCAATGATAGACACTTTTGTCCAAAACCTGGCTGCTGGTTGGCTACAACCTTCCCATTTTTACAAAGCTACAAACAATTTAATAGATTATTTAATACGCCTTCTAAGCCTCAAATTTTTGCTGCAAACCCGAGTTCCCAAGTGTTTAAACTGAGTATTTTCATTGCTTTCTTCACCTAGTTTTGAAGAAGTGATCATTTTACAGACTTCATAATATGACATCACTTGAAGCTGTGGGAGTACTCCAGCCTGAAGAAGCTAAAACTCCATGCCTTGGGGCTGGAATGCCTGCATCCCTTTAAAACCTGAAGGGTGTGTAACAGTTATTTCAATCCTCACCTCTGATTTTCCATTTATTTATCAGCACCTGGTTCAGAGAATTAAACCATCTGTTCCTTAAAAAATGAATATTGCTGAAAAGTAGTTTAGCCTTGGCAGTAAATTCATCCAAACTGCAACTTGTCCTACCACTGCTGCTTCTACTAATCAGATAACAGCTAGAATATTACATATGTCAAGAGCCTTCATAATTGCCTTTAAAAGTGAAGGATAGTTCAGTTCAAAATTGTTAGCCAGTTGAGTAATCTCTGTGTTTAGTTTTTCAAGTGTCTGAAAGTGATTTCCTTGTAAGACAAGCAATAGGCAGAGCTGTTCATCAGTTTAATTATGTTATTTGAAGATAAATACTAATGGAACTGATGATAAACAAGAGACTTTGTTTTCTGCTTGTCCTCAGAAAGAAAATTCTGCAATTTAGGGAATACAAATTCTAAAGTTTTTAAATTGACCGTGGAAACCAAATGTCACGTTTAACCCCAGGCAGGGACTCAGCCCCACCAGCCACTCACTCACTCTGCCCTGGTGGGATGGGGGAATCAGAGGAGTAAGAGGGAGAAAACTCAAGGATTCAGATTTAACAGGTAAAACAAAAGTCACAAGCAAAGCAAACAAGGAATTCATTCCTCACTTTCCATAGGCAGGCAGGGGTTCAGCATCCCCAGGACAGACACACATAATGGGGACCTGGGAAAAGCAAACACCATCACTCTACACACCCCCCTTCCTCCTTTTCCCCCCAGCTTTGCATGCTGAGCACGATGCTGTATGGTTTGGGATATCCCCTGGCTCAGCTGTCCCAGATGTGCCCCCTCCAAACTCCTTGTGCTCCCCCAGCCTCTCGTTGGCAGGGTGGGCAAGGAGCAGAAAAGGTCTCAATTGTGCAAACCCTGCTCAGCAAGAACAAAACCATCCCTGGGTTATCCCAGGGGTTCCAGTAAATATCCAAAACACAGCCCCACATCAGCTACTATGAAGAAAATCAACTCCATCCCAGCCAAAAGCAGCACATCAAGCAACAGAAAGAAGAAATGTTTGACTTAAATGGCATGGAATAAAATCCTACCTACATAAAGAGCTCTGACTGGAAAACTGAGGATAATCTGTTGTTCACTTCATTGTTTTTTCCAGTTAAAACCCTTGAAGCAAGTCACTTGCCATTAGCTTCTAGGTTTGGAAAAAGGGAATAGCTATACCTTTGAAATCAGAGTTACAGAGAAGTTTTGTCAGTATTGCAGCTATAACACTTATGAAGTTTATGAAAGAACTTGCAGGTGTTTGTGCACATAACACTGTCTTACTCCCCTGCATTCTAAGATCCCAAACTTCTGGTTTATGGTGCCACTGGCTCCCTAGAATGGGGTTTGACCCTGTGAGCAGAGACACTGAAGGCTGCATTGGAACACTGCTGCTGTTCTTACACCTCCATCCCAAAACCTCTCAGGGATTTCAAAAGGCATTAGGAGCACAGTAATCTTCACAAATTCCTTCTGAGGTAAAGTCTCTGGTGAGGTAAAAGGCTAGGATTTTCAAATGTGGGTGCCTGGCGTTATCTTCTTAAATGTCTCAGGATGTAATGAAGATGTCAGTGGGATCTTCGTCACTTTTGAAGAAATAGGCCAATTATTTCAGTGCCAACTCATTGCACAGCTCAGAAACCTGCCCTGGAAAATGTCAGCCCAGTGCTGGGCTCACTGACTCACTGATAAACACCTTTAAAGCCCTGGGAGCTGCACAGACATTTCCAGGGCCTGCAGACAAGAGCAGAGACAGACTTTTCTCTCAAGCCCCGGGAAGTGATAAAGCTCCATCTCCTCTTGCTTTTCAAAACTACAAGGTCCAGAGCAAGGTCCCCCTTTGACCCAAGCCAGGCAGTTTCAGCTGAGAATCCCATTTCCCTGCCTCCTGCTCCAGTGCCTGAAAGCTTCTCACATCATTAACCTCTTTCTTACACAAAAGGCAGCATAAAAGCAGCCCTTCCCATTATTTTCACAAGATGGCACATCTCAGGCACAATGGTTAGAGCTCAATTGTACCCTGGCCAGTTTTGATGGACTCTCAGCAAGAAAAACTGGAACAAAACCATCATATTGCCTGCACACACCAGGTATAGGACTTTCCAGAAACCATAACGTTATGTAATATATAAAACATCTTTTTTCTGCTCTGCTTCCTGTCTCCAAGGAAGAAAAGCTGACAGCACTATTAGTTTTGGGGCAAAACAGCAGAGGACAGGAACAAGTATTTCATGGACTGGACACCATTTTGCCTCAAGGGAGGAATAAATATCCCACATTTCTTTCAGGCAGCAAGCAAAGACAAATTACTTTAAAAAAGGTAAAGTAAGAATCAATCTGCTGAATTAAAAACATGTTAATATTTTAATTGACATATTGCACATCAGCAGGAGTATAATGCAGTAATTTATCTCTGTGAGCACATGATCATTTGCGTTGCTGGAAAACTGTTTTTGAAGAGAGGACCTCTATCCTCCTCTGTATATGGAATATGCCATCCCCTAATGATATAACTATACATAACTACACCAGAGAGAATGGGATTTATATTCATGAGGTACAGATGGTTCCATAAGTCACCAGCAATGGAGGCCTGAGTGAGGAATTAGGTCTCCCCTCTGGAGCAGGAAGCCATTCCAAAGCTCAGTGTACTCAGTAAATAACTTACCTAAGGAGATGTAGGTCCTTCCAAGGGCTCTGCTGTGACCTGCTCTGGGACATTGGCACCTCACTCTCCACCTGTTCTTCAGCCTCTTTATTATCCTTATTTAGATTGGTAGGTTTGGGTTTAATAGAAAACTGTCCCTACACTTAGTAGTGAACAGATCTTTACACTTGAAGCACAGCTCAGAAAATAAAACCTCTTCAATTGAGCAAAAGCTACTGAAAAGGCTTCTCTATCTCTCAAAAACAATAAAATTTGAATTACTTTATTTTCCCCTTCATAGCAAGTTAACCCTCCACACTGCAAATTCCCACCTAAGCCCTAACAAATTGGCCCTACACTGATCTCACCATTTATAGGGACAAAAATGAGGGGAATGGGGTCAGGTGATGAATACACTCAGCTGGGACTATTTAATGAACTCAGCTAGGATTATTTAACAAACTCAGGTGGGATTCCTTAATTTAGGATTAATTAAAAATGCAGCCTGTTTAAAAATCTTCCTTCCGTGGTTTTCTGTTTTGATCTTTTTTTTTTATATAAGAAAAAATCAAAATGGATGTTCCAGTTCGGAAGGTTCGGAAAGCAACTATTTCACTTTCTAGCTGTGTATTCATATTTTCTTGGAGTAACCACATATACCTTCAGAAAATCCAAACACACCAAACTTCCTCGTCTAAAGGAGTTTTTTTCCAAATATGTGTTCTGAGTATATTATATGGAATATAACATACTCAGCTGGGCTGAGTCAAAAAGAGCAGCAACAGAGTTCAGAGGAGAGTTATTCCTGAAAATCCTTTGGGGTGGCTGGGGAATTCCCCTAAAAAAATATCAATAAAAGTTATTGCTGCTGCAGGTTGTGGCTGGAAAGCAGCAGCTTGGGCAGAGCAGGCTGTGGGAGAGGGAGGGAAAATGCACTTTCCTTCTCATTTGCTCTGCTCTGGTCTGTAGGAAAGTCTACATCTGTGGCTGCAGCTGCACCTCTTCAACATTCAGACAGTTTCATCTTGATTTTCATCATCTCCATTTCATCTTGAACCAGAAGAGTGGGAATCAGAGAATAGACTTCTGCTCGCTTGCTTTTCAAGCAGCCTTTTCATTCCCCCTTTCCCACTGGGTTGTGTTTTCCAGGCAGGATCAGCTTGTTCCCTTTCTCCTTGGTTGGCACAGATCTATAAAATGCAGGCAAACAGAGAAATACAAGGGCAGCTCATGGACTGTACAAATCCACAAATATAGCCTAAAAATACAGCATCACCTGTGTTTTATGTTCAATGCATACTAAACATTAACTTCAATTCCTCTGAATAATCAGGTGAATGATTATTCAGTGCTTTGAATCCGTGTCATTCTCTCACTATAAGTTAGATGGAATTTAGAGACAGTCACTTTATCTTTCATGTTGGGACCTGGAGAATTTCACCTGGCTCTGATTTTTAAACACCTCACTTACATTACACAAATGATCTCCAATACCCCAACAGAGATTTGAAGGTGGAAGACTAATTACAGGACCTGGGTCACTGCCTGTTTATTTTATTTGGTTGAAATATTTGAAAAACTGTAAGGATAATTTTAAAATATCCTATTGCTCTCCATATAAAAATACCTAAGATGATGATTAACTCTAAAAATGAGATTGATACCCTTTGATTTCAGTGTAACTTGACATATTTAGAAATTACTCACATTTGTGCATGCAAATACTTAGCCCTGTAGCTCTATTAGAAGCAAACAGGATTTGTATATGTGAGCTGTCAGCTTATTTGATCTGTGCATTCACTCAAATGCTATTTGCAGGCAAGTGCAATTACACATGTAAAGTGCAGAGAAAAATGGATTAAACAGGTTTGGAACCTCTCAAAAAATTTGCCCTGTGTATATTTTAAACTAGAACAGCTTCTTCAGAACAGCTAAAATAAATTCTACTCAAATATGTTACACTTGCCAAGCGTCCTCTCCAAAATTATCCAGGGGTAGAGAAGATGGGATATTGTACATACAGTTTGGGGAACTGCCACACTTGAGTTCTTCTCCATTGCTTTGAGTGACCCTGAGCAAAGTAAATGAACTTTTTTGTTCCTTGACTGTAAACAAAAGAAAATTAATTTGCTTTCAGTTGATGCACCAACAGTGCAAATGGAATTAGGATCCAACAGTGTCAGCTCAGTGCAGCCAGGGCTGAGTTGTGACACTTCCTACACACACAGCATTCTGCTAAATCAAAACACTAATCTACAAAGCAGAGCTGCATTCTAGATCAGATAATCCTTTAATTTACTTTTCCCTAAATGGGCTTCTGACATGGGATCTATAAAACTCCCAACGTGCTGCTGAAGCTGATAATGTTATAATTTACCTCTGAGCAGGAACCAGATGTTCTTCCTGTCACAGGGACATTGAAGAGTCCATGATGATTATCCCCAAAGTCTCTCCAAAGTCTTGACAAGGGGTGTGTGTGTTCCTAGTCCTTGGTTGGACTGTTCTATAAAAAACATGAGAATATTAAGGTGAACATGTTTAATATCTTCCCTAAGGCTGCTTACACTTACTATTTATATTTGGTGTTTATCTGTCACTTTGCCTCTTTTAAATCACTTATTATAACTCATGAAAGTGAACTTTTACCAAATCTCTTGAGACCAAAGCTGCTGTGAAAGAAAACATGAGGGAATTCTGCTGTGCTTGCAAAACAGCCCCACGGGAGAACATTTGTACTTGCACAGAGAACAACTGCTCCCTAAAAATGATTCAAACACTGGAACTGCAAACAGGTTCAAGTTATCACAAAGCAAATAGAAACCATTGTAGGCCTCTGAAAAAGGAAACTACATTTTTAGGGTGTTAGGAAGAAGAAGGAAAGTACGAGAAGAGTTGCTTTTCAGATCTAGGAAAAACCAAGCTCTGATTTCAGCAGTGTTGTAATTTTTCAGACAAAATGGAGGAATTCTGACTCCTGTTTGCCTGGAAGAGTGTTTTCTTTTCCCAGAAGGGAAAAGATGTTGAAGTAACTGAGAATGCTGTGCTCCATTCCTGTAAGAAGTGGACTGGAGTGCTGTGATATTAATTTGAATATCAAAGGTGACAGGACCTGATTCCAGTCTGGCATCTGCTGGATAAGTCAGTGGTGTAAAACTTTGTACTCTCTTGGCCAAAAAGGAGTTAAAAACATATAGACTTAAACTGTCAAATCTAACAACTAGTGCTGACCAAAACATGAATGTTTTATTTGACTTCTAGTAGAGATTTTACAGAAATACTGATCTGCTCTATTAAATTATGCAACTGAATCTACTGGAGATTTACTGTGTGGATTAATTCCAGTGCACAACTTCAGACAACCTATGTGATATTCTTCTTTCTATTTTTTTAAGAAGTGGACCAAGATGACCAACTCTGAAAAACTGTAAGGATAATTTTAAAATATCCCATTGCTCTTCATATAAAAATACCTAAGATGACGATTAACTCTAAAAATGAGATTGATACCCTTTGATTTCAGTGTAACTTCACATATTTAGAAATTACCCACACTTGTGCATGCAAATACTTAGCCCTGTAGCTCTATTAGAAGCAAGACCAAGATGACCAAGATGACCAACTCTGCATTTAAGTGTGACCACATTTGTGGTGACATGGCTTGTTGTTTTCCTGGGTCATGCTTTTCCCAAATATTGCTGTCATTCCAATTCTTATCCCTGAGCCAAGAATGCATTTTACAGCTGCTGAAGCAGCCACTTGTCCAGATAAATTTTATGCTTGCTCCCTGATAAATCTAGATATTGCCTTTTGTTTGTAATAAAATTAAATCAGCTTCCCCAAACTGATGATCCTACTGCACAGTCCAATTTTTTACTTTAATCTTACATTACCTCAAGGCTGTTTTATTATACAATGAACTCTTTAATATTTTTTATGCTTCGTGTTCTGAACCACTGAACCGAAAACCTGTGATAAATTACTATTCTATGACACTTTGACTTCAATTTCTTGTAAGTAAACACTTCTGATTTGTTTCATAGAATGCATTACACAGTTCTTGCTGTACTAAGAAGCTTAAGTAAATCAGGAAAGCTTTGGTTGCATTGGACAAATGAGGAATTGTGATGGAAAACAAAGCCCCAACAGCTGGAGGGGCACTTGTAGAAGTACCCAACACATCATTTGGCTGGGCAAATGAACCTGTATCTGGACTGGTGTTTGAAATCCTGAGGGATACCTATTTACCATTTTTGTCTTCCTTTACAGTGCAGGAACGTTCTCCAGCATTAATGAAAACCATCACTGGCATTTCAAAATGCCCTGAAACAATTACAGCTCTATTGGCCTCTAGAAATGGATCTGAGCATTGAACTCCTGATCATTACTTAGAATACTGTGAGTCACATCATGGTCCTCTGGATGGACCTGCTTATTAGTGTTTTAGAGGCTTAACTAGATGAGAAATAGCTCAGTTGCAAACATCTGTCACTTGAATTCCCAGATGAACCACTTGCCCATATAACCCATTTAAAAAATCACTGGGACATGTCAGGGGTACAATAGAGACCTCAAGCTATGGTACATATTCAGTATAAAATCCCACAGAATAACAGGAAAGTGCAACTTCATTTTTTTACTAATAGTCTGTTACTACTCAAGTAACAATCCTGAGTGAGTCTACTTCATGGGCAACATATAATTTCTTTTTCATGAAAACAAATGTTTCCAAGTTATGCTCATTATGCAGCATGGACACTGTGTTTTGCAGGAGATCACCCTGGCCAGGGATCAGTTTTTTATTTAGCTGTAATGTGAAGACCCTTGTGTTTTGGAGATGGAACTGTGCCATTCTGTATCTTTTCTGATTGAGATTTGAGAGTCCTCCTCATCCCAAGACCTGTGTACTCATAGTGTATGACTGAGCAGAGCCCAAGCAGGAGGGATCCTAAAATTAACTCCTCCTTTAATTAAAACCTAAGATGCACACTGTTCCCTGCTTTTTTTTGTTAATAAACCCTATTGCAATAAAATATTTTTATTTGTTAATAAACCCAGCTGCAATAAAAGGCTGCATCTGAGCTTGCACAGCATGTGGTAACAACCACAGGGGTAACTACTTGTTTTTACAAGTGTAGTATTCTCATCTCAGTGGGTGATTTTCTGTACTTTTTTAAGCTTCTCTGGATTGAAGGCTTTTCATTTCCAAGTGACCCACAAGATTTTGAATCAGGAAGGGTTAAACTTGCCTAGACAGTGGTAGGCAGATTCAGAAAACAGCTGCACATCCCACTGCTGCAGTTATTGCTTTATTTTGTAGGCTGTACATATCTGTACAATCAACTGGCTTTACCCCGAGAGCAATCAAACACACCAATGACACAGACATAAAGTCTTTTAATTTTTCACATATTTGTTTTTTAATAAATTCAAAAATTGTTCTCTGGAACTTGTTTCTGCTCTGTCCTCTGGCATGTGGCAATGTTAGCTGAGAGTTACTCACTGGTATCACAAAGATGCAGAGAATTTGTTTCCAGGTAATCCTTGAACCAATGTTCCAAAAAAAAAAAAAAAAAAGGAGCATTAAGGGGGACAAAAAAAGGGACATGAAATAGTCCCAAATTTTTAAAGGGGAAAACGGGTATCCCTGAGTTCAAGGATAATGTAACCAGTTTTGGTCTCTATAAATTCTGTCAGAACACTCAGTAACTACTATGAAAAATGAAATACTTGTAGCTTGTCTTTTTGCAGGGGCCTACAAAGATTTCCTGTCCAAATTGCAGCGAAATAATTGGAAGTCAGCTGGAAAAGTTTTAATTAAACCCAACATGCAGCAGCGTGAGGGGTGAGGGACAACACGCAGAGAATGGTGTTGACTGCAGTTTTTGATCCACCTCCTGGCACTGTTTGATTGTTCATAGCAAGGAGATCAACATTTTTACCAATCCAAACACAAAATTCATTAGTGCCACGAGAGAATAATTATCAGCTCGTCCACAGGTAGTTATGCAGCTAATGACCTGAAGATGGGAGTGTAATTAAAGCCTTCACTCACCAGCTTCATGAACTCTAGTGCACTTCCCTGTCTCTTCATTTATGTTCTGTTCATTAAAACTGTACAGATCATTAACTCATTAACAGCTGCAGAATGCAAATGTAGTGAACTAGAGGGAATTTAATATCTCCTTGGTTGTGAAGTATGTTCCAAAGCTGGGCTGATAATTTTTTACAGCTATTAGAGTGCTTCTGTCAATGAAGGAAGCTTCTAAAAAAAAAAAATAAAAAATTAAAGCTAACAAGAATTAATATTTCACAGTTAAATAGCCAACCCAGCCACCAGACAAGGAAGGGAATGAACTGCTGTTCTAAAAGGTACAACTCAAACTGTTGTTCTCTCTACTTTCTTTACCCAAAGGGCTGTTCCTAAAGGTACTGACCTTGCCCTGTGTCTCTTCACTGAGATTATCCCATTGACAGCATTCCAACAAACATGGACAGGGGTTGGGAAGACAAACTTGTGGAATAACTGGAATGATTTATGCATGATAATCAGCTGCATAAAGTGATGTGTGTCAGAGGGTTTTTCTCCTCAGCTCTGCAATCTGCTTGGGCCAGATGAGGCACAGCCAAAGAGGAGCATCTGGGCACCTCACCCTGCAAACCCCAAGTTCACCCAGCTTCCACTTGACTGACTGGAAACCTCTGCAGTCAAGAGCTAATGGTGAAAGATCTCATAAAGAAAACACTATTCCAGGGCTATTTGATTTCCTCTTGTTATTAGAAGTCCCTTCGAGGCCAGGAGACAGACGTAGGTGATTGTTCTGGTGCCCCCAATATCAGAAGGACACAGAACTGTTGGAGCAAGTCCAGAGGATGTCACAAAGTTGCTCAGGGGATTGGAGCAACTCCCCTATGGAGACAGGATGGGAGAGTTGGGGCTGTTCAGCCTGGAGAAGAGCAGGTTCAGAGCACTTTCCAGTATCTGAAAGGGTTACAGAGAAGCCGGAGAGGGAATGTTTGTCAGGAACTGCAGTGACAGGACAAGGGGCAATGGGGTCAGACTGAAAGGGGGGAAATTTAGATTAGAGATTAGGAAGAAATTCTTCCCTGTGAGGGTGGTGGGGCCCTGGCACAGGTTGACCAGAAAACCTGTGGCTGCCCCATCCCTGGAAGTGTCCAAGGCCAGGTTGGATGGGGCTTGGAACAACCTGGGCTAGTGGAAGGTGTCCCTGCCCATGGCAAGGGGGTGGAACTGGATGAGCTTTAAGGTCTCTTCCAACCCAAACCCCTTCTATGATTCCATAACTTCTAGTGAGAAGGACTGGCCCTACTCAAATGTTTTGGGGTCAGTCCTTGCCATGCCAGGGTGGTTCTGAACATCCCCACCCACCCAAGCTCTTGAGGGCCAGAATTTCAGAACAGCTCCACTCCCTCTCTCCTGATTTCAGGAAAAACATCACTGCTGAATGGGAGTTTTTTGTACAGTTTTTGGTGATCTTTAATTTTTCTATACCACAAATTCCCTTCTTTAAAAGGAAAATAGAGGATTTTCTCCATCCCTCTTCCTCCATGGCAGAAAAATAGTAACGGGAGGATACTCACGGAGGTAACACTGCAGTGATAAAATATTCAGCATTTTACTTTATAATGTGACATATCCAGGGTGCATTATATGGGGCTGTTACTCATCATTAAGTCATGGATGGGACAATAGTTCCCCCAGATCAGATCAGTGGCCTTTTTCTAGGCAGTTCAGCTAACTTTAAAAAATGACTATACTTTTACAAGTATCATAGCAAAGAAGTTAATTAACAGGGCACTTAATCACATTTCTGGGCACCAATACATCAGGTACAGATGTCATTTTCATTAATATCCTCCAATATTTATATTTTTCAGGACTCTGTAAAAGTGCTGTTAATGGACTTGAGAAGAAGAGATAATTTTCTTGCTGAACCGAGCCTGTGTGATTAAGTGCTCAGTCTCTGGTAACAAACGAATGCAACAACCTTTAAATCCTTTCCTTACAGACAAATGAATGTATTCCTCATCATAATATTGCTGGAAATCCAGACAGGCCGGGGCATCTTTGTGACTTCCTCTGCATGAGTCAGATTTACATCGCTGCACTGGAAAGGGAAAAAAAAAAAAAGGGGGGGGCCGTGACGACAAGTTGATAAACAAGTTAAAATAATATAATTTGCACTGTGCCATTTGTATGCTGTCAGTGCACACATAATTCCAAAAATCACCGTGGGGAAATGCATTAAAGGGCTAAATGGTGCTGCTGGGGACATTGAGTCCTGATGCCTCCTCCTGCCTCACAGCCCTGAGCAATTTGCGCGGCAGAGCTGCGGTGGGAGAGGGAAGTCACACTCCTCTGCCAGTAGTGCTGACATTTAAATTTGATGTCAATGTTACATCTCATCCTGATTTCAAAATCCCTCGTGCTAATAGTGCTTAAGCCTTAATTGCACATTTAATCATTAGAATTACAGGATGGCTCTGGGAAAAAAAAAAAAAATGGAACGGGCGAAGATACCCAGAGCAAATCAAACAGGAGGGACACAGAAAAGGAGTCATTTTCTATTTTACAGAAAATATTAAATGTGTTTTTCAACATGCGTGGAAATATCATCTTCATTCTGCTGAATGTTCCGTGCTTACTGTAACTAATTATCTAAAATTTGTCTGTTTATCTACAATCTTAGTGTCTGAAGGATGCACTGCCATGAATTAAACTCAAGCAATGCACTCAGTTTTCTCTAGCTGGCAGGGTTTTTTAAAGCTCTGCACACCAAAAATCCACCCCACATCAGAAATATTCTGTGTTTGAAGAGAAAGACAGATTTTTAACTTGATAATTAAAATACTTGACTTCAAACAGAAAATCAATCTTATCTACAGGCTCTCTGAACTCAACATTTGAGACTGTCGATGAAGTTGTCACCAAGGAAAGAAATGTTAAAAATGTTACAAAGCCTGTGAAATAATGACCAGAAACTGGAAGCTAAGATAGTCAGGAATGAGACGTCTGAGATGTCAGAACTGCAGTTTCTGTATCAGTGCCTGCATCTCATGCAGCAGAACTACTTTGAGAAAAGACTTTAAACCAAACTCCACAGACAACAGAGTAATTCTTACTCCATGTGTTACTCCAAGACATTTCTTACTGGCATTTCTTTGAACAGTGCAAGCCTTTTGGTTGGGTGAGCAATGTCTGACAAATGAAACTCTGATTTCATAACTCAGCTGCCAGCTACTATCCCTTTGTTAGATCTGGCCAAAAATAGAGCTCACTTTTTCAGAAAAAGTTGTCCTTTTCTCACTGAAAAGCCATTTGTCCATAAAAAAAAAAAACTTTAAAAGCTTTTTATAAAGAATCCAAAAGTATGAAACTGATCTGGAGGCTGACCAAAAGCAGGATGAAAACCAGAAACTAATCCCATTTCTGACAGTGGGAATAGGTTTGCTTTTGTATCCAGCTCAATTCTACAGCCTGCGCTCGGAAAATCAATTCCACTGCTTCTGGTTTAACTGCCACCAAACCCAAATTGATACTGCAGGGGAAAACTGAAATGATGAATTAAGATGGTTTTGACCTTTTCGCAGTAATCGGTGGCATTATAGAGATGAGCACTTCTGAATTACAGGCAGTACGTTGTTGTGCTGCATCCTGGTTCATGAAATCCTCCAAAGTCCAGCGTGGGAATGGCATCCATTCCTTTCCAGGAGCAGGTGTAAAGCCAGGGAATCTTGGAACCTCTCTCTTGTGCCCCTGTGAGTTTTCAGTGCCATTTGCTCTGGTGTTGCTGGTCAGACCAAACCATGACAGCTCTTTGCTGTCAGTAATTCCCAGCTCTGCTGACATCAGTGTCATCTTGCTTGAGGTTCTGCTTCTCTCTTTCCCTGCCCTGCTGACATCCTCCCTCTTCTAGTTCATGAAATAACATCAGGCTTGGAAATCTCCTCAACTCCTGCCTTCCACTCCAGATATAACACCAGCTGTATGATCCTCACAGTTTCAGCTCCCTGGAAGACTGTTCTGCTTTAAAATGGTTTAAAAGCAAACATCTTCCTCCCCTGAGTGCACCATGTGGGGAGCAGATGAAATCTCTCCTGAGCTCTCTGCACTACCAGTAGCAAATCTGTACTTTCTTGCATAGAAAATTAGATAAAGCATCTACTTTGCAGACCTTTAATTTAATCTAGAGGCAGATACCATATTGCCTCCAAGCTTTAGTTCTTGAAAAAAAAGAACCATGAAAGATGGACAGGCTGTGCTAATGGTATTTGACAGTTCTTTGTCCAAGAGAACACCCTCCAATAATGTATTTCCAAAAGAGCAGGAATTTTCGTGGCTAACATATGTTGGAATTACCACGACTAATGGCAGGCTGTGATGCAAAATGACATGCATGATGTCCTCCTTCCCCAGGTTTATTATGAGCACACACCTCTCAAATCAAGCTCATAATCAGCTTCATTTTTGGGGGGGGGAGGTATGTTCTTGCTTCTGTGGGACCATTACCAGCAAATCAATGTGACTTAGAGTGACAGAGAGTAGGATTAGATTGGATATTAGGAAGAAATTGTTCCCTGTGAGAGTGGGGAGGCCCTGGCACAGGTTGCCCAGAGAAGCTGTGGCTGCCCCATCCCTGGAAGTGTCCAAGGCGAGGTTGGATGTGGCTCTGAGCAACCTGGGCTAGTGATTTCTGAACTGGTTCTTGTCCTCTTTTCTAATTTACAGGAAAGATCTGCTGCTAATATTGGGAGCTAAAGTGTATTTTTCATATAAAATGCAAATTTAGAACTTTTAAAAAAATTGTTTTTCTGACAAATCCCTCACTGGCTGCATCTCTTCTGCAATTTAAGCTGAATCAGGAGTCAAGTGGCCAGTCCTGACTATATTTTTCTCAAGAAAGCATTCCAGTGGTGCTCCCCAAGACAGGATAATTTTTGCTGTTTTTTTCTTTTTTTTTAATTTGTCAATGGTAATGAAAATGGCACTTTGGAAATCCTGCCTTTCCTGTGTTTTCCAGTTTGAGGGGACAAAACAAGCCCTGAGAGACCATTTCAACACACATCCATGTCTCTTCAGCAAGGCCCTAGTACACTGCATTTTCTAATAATTTCTGTATCTATTCACCAGTTCATCCACTTGATTCTTTCCTAGTATTTGTCTTAGTATTCTTAGTATTTTTTTATTGACTCTGAACAAAGCTATCTGTTTTCTAGGCCTTCTGTGCCCTGTAATAGCCCAGCAGAACCTCAAAATTAAAAGCTTTTGTATTATTTATAGAGTTATGCATAGATTCCCATGAGTTACCTGAATCTCCACAGAGCCTGTGGTGGGCTTTCTTCATTTATAACAATTTTATAACCCTGTTTGCTTGGCTTAGATTAGGAATGGAGCAGGTTTTTGAGTACCTGGGTAGCCCAGAGTTGCACACAGAGCCCTGATTTTAGACCAGCCCTATTCTGTCACCCTTTATTGATGACCTTTCATAAATCAATGTGGGCTCAGTTTTGTCTGACACTCATGAGCTGTGAAGTCACGAGGAGCTGGAGACATAAATCAGGCAGCCAAGGGCTCATTGTGCATTCAGTGTTCATGCAACAGTGGTTTGAGATAAAAACCCAGATAAAACACCATCCAAGCTGCACAAACAGCGAGGATCCCACACTCTTAGCAACAAAACACCTTGTATGCCACCTTTGTGGTTTTTAAAGGTCAGTGAGTGGGATCACACACAGCATTCAGAGGTATCAATGTGCCTGTTTGCTCACGATTTTGGTACCTGTCTGCTGTAAACAGAAACCACAATATTTACAGTAAACAGATGCTACTTGCCTGATCTGTTCCCTGCTGCTCCTTAATACTTGCAGCTCTCACCAATTTCAGGCAGCTCAAGATGTTCAGCATTTTTAAATATCAAACTCTCTCCTCTGTTTATACAGAACTGAGTTCCTGCTCTGGGAGTGGATCCTCAGCACCACCACAAATCGTGTGTGCAGCTCTCCCATGATCTAAGGGTGCCACTAGGCATGAAAAAACTTGCACTTTTTATTTTAAACAAGTTAATGCCTAAGCTGGGTGCAGTTCCTTAAGATAAAGGCAAAGCTCTGCATTGGTGTTCTGGTGCAGTCTTGGAGAAAAAGAGGAAGAGCAGCATCATCAATTCTGTTGTCCCAGAAGTCAAAGCAGACTGGAGAATGGACAGGTCCAGCATTGTCCTTGTCCAATTATTTAATCATTGAGCATTTTAATGAATGTCATAAGAAAAAACAATATCACCTTGAACATGAAGGGTTTAATTATGCACTATAAGCAAATAGAATTACATCCCTTTTTCAGAATTATCCAGTGAGCTCTGAAAACATCTTTTTACTTTGTACCCACCACTCTGTGCATCAAACAATCAAATAACTCTTAAATCTCATCAGATGAAATCCCAAAGTCATTGAAGAGATAATAAACTGGGTTACAATACTCACCTGGTATACAGTTAAATGTCTTTCATATACCTTTAAATGGTTATTAATCTCTGAATTAGTTTAGAATACATTAACCTTCAAGGTAAATTAGATCAATCAAGAAAATGACTCACAAGACTAGGTCTAGCTTTTTTGCTCAAATTCAGAGCGTGTGCCAAGAATTTAACAGCATTCCAATGCAGCTTTTCCCTGAAAGTATAACAATTATCATGGACAGGGGCTGCACATTCATATTCTTCTTGATGCTGATGGATAAAGTTGTTCCTTAGGATAAGAGGAATCAATGAGAACAAAATGTTTACAGTTGTGCATGAGGGGAGTTATGCTGTGAATTCAGAATGACACAAAGCCAGTGAAAATTAGGTGCAATCAAATCATCAGTTCAATTTATTTCCCACTCTGGATTTATTTTAGCCTTGTTTTGTAGAAGGGGCTGAAAAGCTCAGTCTGCTCCATTTTGCACATGGCACACAGTCCAGACATTGGTCACATTCTGCTTCAAATTTACTCCAATCTTCAGCTTTTTAACCACAGATCTTAGAGAAAAGAGGTGCTTAAACACTCAGGTGAGAAGGTACCACACTGCAGGTACTAAAGTCATCCTGTGCATTGTCTAAGAACTGAGAATTCAGTGTTTAGCCACCAATTTCTAAAGGAATGTGAGAATATTAACACCAAGCAGCAAGAAGACTAACCTGAAGTCAAGGGGGGGTTTAATATGATGATGGTGAGTTTTGGGGGGGTGTTCAGCAAATAATGGATTGTGCTGTTGCAAAAACTCCACGTGTAACTGTGCATGGCACAGCTGACACCAGGTAAGTCACTGAGACAAACTCAGGCTCGTGTCTGTGAGAAGATAAACTATTGTTACAGGAGCCTTCAGATGCCACCAGTGCTCAGTGTCACTACTCACAATGGTGTCTCCCAAATCTACACTTCCAACCCTCAGCTAGGAGAGGTAGCACCAGAGGTGCCCTTGCTTGAGCTGTAGTTAGTGAAGCACAGTTTTTGTAGTCATAACACAATGAAAATTGATGCCTTGAAACCTTTCCTTTGGCTGGGAAGGGGATTATTGTATTAAAACTTCAAAGCCTGCAGTTTGCCCTGGATCACAACACTTGGAAGCAGGAGATTTGCAGTGCTGATAGGTGACATATTGACTCAATGTGCTTTACAAATGGACAAAAAAACCCCAAACCATAAATCAGAGCAGCTTTTAATACCAACAGAGCATGTGCCAAGGGAAAAGGAAATGCACATATGACTTGCAAAGTGACATCTGAGAGCATGATGGAAAAGAATTAATACCGAATATGGGCTCTGGTGTGCAGATACTGCAAGTTAAACACCTGATTTAGGAAAGTGTTTTGCTGCTATCAAACTTCTGAAATATTTGTATACCGCTGTTCTTTTTTAGTGGGATCACATGGACTCTTCAGCTCTTTGCTGGATCAGAACCTGAGGGCAGAGTGAAGGGCAGTGAAGGATCTGCACCCTGACTGTGTGTGCCAGAGGGCTGCTTCCCTGAGGCACTGGGCATGGAAACATGGGATCACAGAATCCTTTGGGCTGGAAGGGACCTTAAAGACCATCTACTCCAACCCCCAGCCTTGGGCAGGGACACCTTCCACTAGACCAGGCTGAACACTTCCAGGAATGGGGCAGCCACAGCTTCTCTGGGCAACCTGTGCCAGGGCCTCCCCACCCTCACAGGAACAATTTCTTCCCAATATCCCATCTAACCCTACTCTCTGGCAGTTTGAAGCCATTCCCCCTTGTTCTGTCACTCCAGGCCCTTGGAAATAGTCTCTCTCCATCTTTCCTGTAGCTCTTTCAGGCACAATTAGATCACCCTCAAACTTCTTTCCCCAGGCTGAACAATCCCAACTCTCCCAGCCTTTCCTCCCAGCAGAGCTGCTCCATCCCTCGGATCATCTTGGTGCCTCCTCTGGGCTCTCTCCAACAGCTCCATGTGCTTCCTGTGCTGGTCCCCAGTTATGTGGGCCATGAATAATTTCAGCCCAGGATGGTGAACTCTGCAGTAGAAGAAGGAGATTTCCTTACAACTAATCCCAGCTTCTCCTGAGCCCGTGCTTGTGATTTAGCACAACAAATGCAGGCACCCAGATCCCATTTTGGGGCAAATCTCTATAAAATCACAGCAATTCAGCAGCAAGGCCACAAAAACCTGCTCCTCAGCCCTTCCCTTTTGAGCTCTTTTGCACCTGCTGGGATAATGTTCCTACTTCATCCTAATTACAGAGAATTAAGTAAAAGCTTTGTCCTTGTGCATCTAGGGATGAAGACAGCACTTCAGCAATCTTGCTGCAATTAAATACTAGGCTGGATGTGCATGCTGTAATTAAAACTATGTCTGTTTCCTTAAAACAAATCAGTGCTAATTGGCATTCTAATTGAAAGCCTATTAAATACAGTGATAAATGCTATCTGAGAGATTATTTAAAATCTTGACACCTACATGATGCTTTACAAAGCTCTCAAAACATTGACTAATTCACCCTTGCAATAGCTGAGGCAGATAAGTAAATAGAGCCAGCTAATCTGAGGAGGAGAAAAAGAACTGAACAGGAATTTCATTAATAAAAGAAATTTCAGAAGCATGCTGATTTTGGTTAAATGTTCAAAAACCGAGACATTAAAGTGTTTTTATATTCTCACAGCATCCAATCAAAACAAACAGTTCTTGTAGTGGGTCAGAATGCAGTCCAGGAATGCCCTGTGCTCACGATTGGGTCAGAGAGGCCACAAAAGCTTATTTTAATATCCTTCCAGCCCATGCCATTCCTTTAGGAACAATCCATAGTGGGCAAAAGAGAGGTAAGAATAAAACTAGTCTATAGCAATGTTCTCTCTGTGCAGCCCCTCAGCCTGGAGAACTGTTGCCCTGATTTCCTCAATCAGAGGGATTATTTGTGTGCCTTTTATGTAGGATACAGGAAAATATTCAATGACTGAAGATTAATGGTTGGCTTAAGCCTTAAAACATTAAATTAATGATAAGAGTTGGACTGACCTACATTCTGGTCCTATATTCACCAGACTACAAGAGATTGGTGAAGTTTATGTTGAATTCACTTCCTTCCTCTGGCCTAAAGTGTCTGGTGCCCTCAGGGGTGGTTTAGCAGAGCCAAGAGTCAAGTCTAAGAGTCTGGAATCTTTCTCCCTCCTGTCTTGTTCAGTATAAGGAAAGCTCTGCAAGTTATTCCTCTTTGACATCCAACTCAGGGAATTCTTGAGCTAATTCCTAAGCTAACCACCAAGTTACTGCATGTTGCCACAGCAACAGGAATCAGCTGAAACTTCATGACAATATTAAATAAATCTTTGCTTTCATATAAAATGAAACACAATTTTACTTTATTAGATGTTTGTCATATCAAATCTAATGGCAATAAAATTATGTGTCAAGAAGTTCCAGGCAGTGACAATAAATAAAAGCCGAGCTGATGTGACATTCCTGTACTGATGTCACCAAGCAGCACCATAAATACACACATTCCTTGGCTGAGAAATGCTTCCAAAGTCCAAACTAGATGCACAAAATGCAAAGCACCAGCTCAGTGCCACTGGTTGGGGAGCAATAAAAATATTATCTTAGTTCCAAGTCTCATCTGAGATAAATTTGGCTACCACAGTTCAGTATCATATAGGTAAAATAGTGATTTTTTTTTTTTTTGAGCTTTGTGTGCAATGCAAAGCTGACTATAAATTTGTACTTTTTGCCCTCTAGTTATTTCTTCTTCAAGAGCTTAAAAACCAAAAAGAAAACAAAAAACTCACAATCAACCAACCCACAATACAGAGCATCATATAACCAATTCTTCATCCCACAATACTTTGTACCTGCAATAATGAGCTGTGAGAAGTGACTGCAGAGGTAAAAATGAGTGTTATAAAACACTCCTTGACTATTCATAAAGACCATGATCTCCTCCAGGGCTACATCCCACAGGAATGAACTGTGAGGAGGATAATCTGGGAGAGGGTAACTGCAAAACTTCTGCAACCTCACAGTAACACCCACAAGTTGTTGTACAGCTCCTCTGTACCACTGGAGGGTGAAGACAACAGAAAGAAAAACATCTTCAACTGCAGCTCTGTCAAATTAACACATAAATTAACGAATAAAACAAATTCTACAGTTGATTTTTCTACCACTTTCCTAAAGTCAAAGATCACAACTCCAATAAAATGTGTAATTATGACTAAAATTCTGATACAGTGAAGACCATTTTTTTCAAAAATGGTGATTTTTAATATTTGTATTTGTCTGCATAGCTGCTGTAGCAGCATTTTCTGCATAGTGTAAAAATCAACCACTATAAATGTTATGCTGAACATCTCCAACACCTCCATCGCTCCTCTTTTCAAGAGCTTCAATGATAACAATTCTTTCTCTCAGGTACCACATACATGAAAAACACATGAACATTTCTTCAATCCCTACAAGGAGAGTCAAGACTTGTTTAAAATCTTGCCCAGAGGCTGTTTGAGATCACTGACAGGTTTAACACCGTTGCTGGGAGACACTTTCAGAAGCAAACTAAAGCTTTTCTGGGTGGACTTTTAACAGCAATATTAAACAACTGGGGGACAAGGAGCTTTCACAACAGAAATGGAAGTTTTATTATTTTCCCCCCAAGTGTTAATAAAAACCAGTCTTGTGTGTAGAGCTGCCATCAGTCCTTGGCCATGTGTGTTGAGATTAATAATTTTTATCTGAGTTGATTCACCACTGTTGTTACCCAAAGGCACTCAGGTCTTATATATAAGTACATAAAGTGTTGTTCAAAGGCCAGCCCTGACCCATGAGTCTGGTTTAATTCACACTGGTGTCCACAAACTCTAAATATAATAAAAAAAACCAACCCAAACCTGTAACTTTACCAGAGCATTGTAAGTCTGGTCTGCACAGTCCTTTTGCTACAGATAACAAGGCAAGAAAATCATCCAAACTTGATATGATGGACTGATGTTGTATGCTGGAAGGGGTAACACTTGACAGAATGTAAAAACCCACTGAACAATGTTTTCCCTCACTTGTGCTGGGCTGTGTTGACAAAGCAAATGGGGAATTTTCCTCTTGCTGAGGAAATCCTCCCTGGCCACTGTGTTTGGTGCTCTGTGTTCTGTGCAGCCCCATCAGCAGCTAATGTTTAATTACAAAATAATTTGTTTTTCGGCATGACTCATACAATCTAAATAAAGATAAACTTGGTTGTAAATAATTCCTGTCAGCCCTCATTATGCCTCTATACATCCCTATTTTTTTCTCTTTCATGAATCAGACTATTAGAATAACATTAGATAAATTATCTGAACCACTGACTCACACAAACCAAACTGCTCAGCTCTGTTGCTCCTAGAGAAAATATGGCTTTGGTATTCAGAACTCAGGATCTTTTTGCTCCATGAAGTCCCAGTTATTACCACAAAACTATCTGTACTTCAGCTACACACCACTTCCTAAAATCACTGAATAATTATCCACATTTATATTATGGAGTGTAAAGGGATCCAAGGATTTGCTCTACAAAAGTGAAGGTTCCACTGGAGAAGGTTATGCTGGAGACCATCAAGTGGAAAACATTTTTATATCAGATGACGAGGTACAGAATCACAAACAAGCCTCTGAAAATACAATAAGTACAGTAACTTCATCCTACCATGTTGGACAGAGGTTTCACCAACCTGCTTGGAAAAAGTCAGCATGAGGCCCTGAAATGAGCTGGATTTCAGCAGCTTTACCTGCTCTAACTGCTGCAGCCAAGTGCCAGCCCAGCCATGGGGGGCTCTGGGACTTGCAAAACCAAACCACTACTGAAATTGTGTTTTAATCCAGAGATGGAGCTGAATAGTTCATTCAAACACTAAGAGATCCTTGGCCAACACTCTATATGCCCTCAGATTAAAGTAACAGCACTTTTATGGCACATTTCAGCTTTCAGGTGCTTTACAAATGTCACTCCCTTGACAATACAGAGAATGACAATAAACTATTTGCATTCTGACAAAGATATTTAAAAATTTGTATTGTCAAGTGCAGCTAAATGATTCATGACATACAGAGTGCACAGAGCATCAGGTTTTCATGGACTGCTATTACCTGACCCAGAGACAAGCAAACACAAGCAGAATAAAGCAAACATTACAAGGGAAAACAGAAATTTCCAGTCTACCAAAAAGCACTTAGAAAATGGGGTGCCAAACAGATTAAATGCCAACTGAAAAACAACTGAAAATATTCACAAGGGAGGAGAAAGGTTACTGCTGTCAAATACTTTCAAGCAACTGATGTACAATCTGCAAATAAACTTCTACAGTGACAACTTAGGAGTAAAAAAGTGTTTCCTGCATGTTCTCTTTCACACATATAAAAATATCAAATGATAGCCTGGCACAGTATTTCTGTAAATTACAAAAATTCAGAGGCTAATCTGAAAAATTCTGTTGCACAATTACTCGCCTGACTTGCAAACACAGTTGTCCAAACCATGCAAGGAAACTGGACACCCCAGGTGCAAAAAGGCACCCACATTTATGAAGTAAGGACTAAGCAAATGGGCCAGAGGCATCACACACATAAAACCCTAAAGAGAGAGACAATAAGGGGATAGTGGCACAAAACAAGACCTTTGGCACTCCCAACAACACTTTAACAGCCTTCCCTAAACACCAGCACTGGATATATGGAAAACTGCACTTTCAGGAGCAAAGAACAGCAGGGATAATGCCAGCTCTCCACACCTTGCCATGGCTGGGGGGTTGGAACCAGATCATCTTTAAGGTCCCTTCCAACCCAAACCATTCTATGACTTTTCCATAATGAAGCCATATCCATACTGTGGCCTACCTGGAAATCCCAATCCTTTGAAATACCTGCAGAGCTGTGCCATGCTCAGAACAGCAGTGCTGGCACAGCAGTCACCCAGCAGGGAATTTTAAACTGGTACCCACCAATTCATGATCTGTGACCCCTGCAGCCAAAGCTTCACTTCACTAACACCAGCAGTGGCATTCCCAGCCTGCCATGGCCTTGCCAAAAAAATGGCATTCCCAGTTCTTTGATGCCATCTGCTGGGGGCTGCTCGTTATGGATCAAACTCCGGCAGTTTTCACCTGGGAAAAAAACTCTTTCACATTTTCTTGGGTTTATAAAGTGCATTGGATGCTGGATAACACACCAAATTTGCCCCTGAGAGAGCAGCAGAGTTGCCATGGCTGCAAAAACCACACTATCTAAGAGGAGCTGAACCATTCGCTCAGGAAATAAGGAAAAACTTGGGAGTGTTTCCTGAGGCACAGGCTTGAATTAAAACCACAACATTCACACTGCTTGAAGAGGAGATGCTGCACAATTGACACAGGATTGCTTGGTATTAGTAATTTTATAAAAATGTACTCATCTCATAATCTGATTATTTCTGTTAAGAACAGCAGCTGAAGATTAATATTTGGCCAGCTGAGTTCTCTGTCCACTGTTTTGGGAAATAGCTCAGAAAGATGATTTAAATGCGCTAAGATTTTAATTTTTAAAAGTCAAGTCATAATGAGCAGGTGGAGAAACACATTAATCAAAGCAGCCAAAAGTCCAAAAGTGAGACAGCACCTTTTTTTTAAGGCTGTGAGGAGTCAGCCAATTGAGACATTTAAAATGACATTCAACTCCACCTAGAGATGGAGGTGTAGTTTCAGGGATTGATGCTGACATAACAACATCACCCAGGAACAATTCTGACATCAATTTGGTCTATAAATGTGGATTTAAAAAACTGACTGTCGAGGAAAATTAGAAGGTAAGACTCACTACTGTGACTTACAGCATCTTTCATGATTCCAAACACAAAGTAGTAAATGGTTGAATATGGTGACTCCAAAAGCTTTTCTTCAATATCAGTGTGAGCTTTGAAAAGCTTTTCTTTCTCCTCTGTCAATTTGCTGCCACATTGTGCACCAAGTTATCAGTGTAAACACTGATCCCTGAGCTGCCTGAGCTAAGACTGAAACACAAAAGATGCATTTAGCAGTTCCAGGAAGGCTGGTAAAACCAGCTAAAGAGCATCACAGCTGAATCCTGCCATGTTTATCCCAGAGAAGCTTTTATCAAACAGCCATCACAGTGCAAATCAAAACTTCCCCATTCCTGTTGGTTTTATACTTAAGCATTTTCAGGAGCGGAAAACAAGACCAAGGAAACTACAACACATGCCTGACTTTATTACTTTAATAAACAATGCAAATATTCCAATCTTGATGCTTTACCAACAGGATGAAGCAAAGGCTTTCCTGAACAAATAAATAACTGCAGTAACCAAAATAAGAAAGTTCTCATTAAATATATGGAACCCAAGGCAGGAAAGTAAAAAAAAAAAAAAAAACAAACAAAAAGTAAGTGGTGGATTTTTTTTTCAAATGTAATTGAAAACGATGTTATCAAAACATTTAATAAACTAAGGAAAAAATGTATGTTGTATTTAGAAAAGCTTTAACTGTCCTCAGCCTCAAGATTTATGTTGTTTCCAAACTTTGCATAGAGCTGAACTTTGAGGTCAGATAAGACCCTCTGAATTGACTCCACTCGGGACTCCAACGCTTCGATTTCTTCTTGTAAACTTCTCTGAAAGAGAAAAAAAAACCCAACCAATTATATAAAAGAAAGTCATGTTTGTCACAACATATAACCAACCAAGAGGTGCCCCTGTGCCAACTGAGTGCCCAGTCAGGCTGCAGGATTTCCTACTGGGCCAAAGGCTGGGGTGACTTTGTATCCGACAGCCCAGCTGGGATTTACCAGGCACACACAACTCAAATCCTAAATCCACACCCCCTCCTCAAATCCCAAATCAAACCTGAGAAAGTCAAAGGTTCACAGGACGGACAGATCACCCCACTGCAGTGCTCAGCACACAGACAGGACAGCCAAGGAGCTCCCCTTTGCCCAGACACACCTTTGCCTCCTCCAGCATCTCCTGTGTCTCCTCCTGGGAATGACTGATGAAGACATCCCCAATCTGGTAGGGTATCAGAAGGGAATCTGCATCATCCAGCATCATGATGTCATCACAAGCATCTTCCAAGTTCTGAAGTTGTTTCTAATTATCAAGATATAAGAGAGATGCTCCCTTTGTACCAGGTCAAGTGTTTCAATGCACACAGTTGGATAAGGAACACTTATGTCATGCCACTAGTTGGCCAAAGAAGTCAGTGAGTCTGCATTTGAGGCATAAATCCCACCTACCACCAGAATATCTAATGGAACAGTTCCAGAGCTGTAATTTAGCATCAGTATTAAATTCAATCCAGTAGAAATTCCTAGTCAATACTCATTATCTGTCACTAATACCATAATTCTGTCTAGACAAGGGAAGTATAGCAAATTTAAATTTCACTAATATCTGATATGCTTTTACACAAGATTTCTTTAATTTAGCTAAAGAACAAAAAGAAAAGTACCTAAATTGGCAAATGTTAATTACTTAATTGCAAAAGTAAGATTGCTCAGTCCCAGCACCTTAAGCCATCAATGGAACATCAAAATAAAAAGGAACATTTTTACACGAACATATCAGGCAAAATAATTACAAAAAACATTTTGTGCCAGTAGTAGCAGCTTGTAAATACTCAGTATAGCTTCTTTAGAAATTCTATGAGTGATGTTTTTGGAAATTCTATGAGTGATGTTGAAGGAAAGTGACTTAATAATGAGAATGATGTATCCTCTCCAGCCCAGCAAAATAAAACCTCTGTGCTCTTAATGACAGTCTGCCAACACATCAAAAGAATGTAACCAACAACTGCTTTTTTGGCTCAAGACAAAATAAATATGAATAATCCCAGGCAGGAAATACTAAGAGCCCTACAAACAGCTACTATAGAGAGATAATGCTTCAAATATGACAGCTCAAGACTTGCAAGAACTGCATGCAGAATGGTTCTAGAGATCTTTATTTCTCGTTAATTCTTTTCCACTTCACCATTCTCTATTTTCAAAGTATCAGAAATCCCATATTAGAATCAAAGCATTACTTCAACTCACAGCAATCCACAGCCCCTATTTTCTTTTACAGCTGAAAACTGATTCAGGGCAATGAAGAACATGTGATATCTGAAGCAAAGATACCTTTTTCACTTCTATTTCTTCTTTCAGCTCTGTGATCCTGCTGGTATTTCTTGCAAACTTGTTAATTTTCTGCTGATCTTCAAAGGTGACATTAACATCTTCTGCAGCCTGGAAGGAGGAGAGGGCAAAATGAGCACTTCATTTCTTACATTAACTTGGGTCTCACTACCAGATTACTCCTACAAAGCTTCTGAAAAACAGTCTTGCAGCCACTACGTTGTGCTTATACACCTGATTCCTTAAAATGCCTCCTGAAGGACATCAGAAATACCCACATTGATCTGAGAAACACCCAATTAAAACACCAGCCATCCATGGCATTCTAAAGCCAAAGGTTGTTTCCTGGACAGGGCTGGCAGCTGAACAGGACACTCAGCTCCAAAATCCCTGCAGGAACAGTATAACACATCCACGGGATCTGGTAGCAACACATTTTATGTGGTTATCTGTGATGTGCCACAGAGGATTTTAACCCCCTGACCTGTGACCACACAGACTTTCCCTGACAGTTCATTTTTTAAACACTTCCAGGGATGGTGACTCCACCACTTACCTGGAGAGCCCATTCCAGTGCTCTCTGGAGACCATTTACAAGGGTCTGGAGTGACAGGGCAAGGGCTAATGGCTTCGAACTGACAGAGTAGGGTTACATTAGATTTTAAAAAGAAATTGTTCCCTGTGAGGGTGGTGAGGCCCTGGCACAGGCTGCCCAGAGAAGCTGTGGCTGCCCCATCCCTGGAAGTGTTCAGGGCCAGGTTGGAAGGTGTCCCTGCCCATGGCAGGGGGTGGGACTGGATGAGTTTAACGTCCCTTCCAACCCAAACCATTCCGCGATTAACCATCACTTCACTGAATAATTTTTTCCCAATATATCCCCTGACTCTCCCCTTGTTCACAACGACCCGCACCAGCACAGCCCCCGCAACGCCCTCAAACCCGCGGGGCCAGGGCAGGGACCATCCGAGCCCGGGGCTGCAGGGGCAGGGACAGGCAGCGAAGGGCCTCGGGAAACCCCCGGGCGGAGGCAGCGGTCGGGGAAGAATTAAATTCCTCCGGAAAGGGAACAAATCCCAGCGGGAAAGAGCCAAACCCCGCCGGGCCCTGTCCCGCACTCACCGCCTTCTTCATGGTGGCCGCCATGTTGGTCGGGCTGAACCACTCACCCTCCGCGCAGAGGGGGAGCTGCGGATTTGGGGAAAAAGAAGGAAAGCAAGGAAAAAAGCCTGACAGCGGATACTCTGCGAGGATCGCATCTTCTCCTCCTTCTCACCGCTCTCAGCACGGCAGGATGGCCGGAGGAGCGACGGGGCATGGAATGAAGGTGAGCCCATCCCCGCGGCGTTTGGTACGGCCCGGGCACAGGGGCGGGGCCTCTGCGGGGGAAGAGGGAGAGCTATGGCCGCCAGGGGGCGCCATGAGACGGGAATGGGATGGGATGGGATGGGACGGGATGGGGTAGAATGGTATAGGATGGGATGGGACGGGATGGGATGGGATGGGATGGGATGGGGTGGGGTGGGGTGGGGTGGGGTGGGAAGGGATGGGAGGGGATGGGATGGGGTGGGATGGGACGGGACGGGATGGGATGGGGTGGGACGGGACGGGATGGGATGGGGTAGAATGGTATAGGATGGATGGGATGGGATGGGATGGGATGGGATGGGATGGGATGGGATGGGATGGGATGGGGTAGGGTGGGGTGGGGTGGAGTGGGAAGGGATGGGAGGGGATGGGATGGGGTGGGATGGGACGGGATGGGACAGGGTGGGACGGGATGGGATGGGACGGGATGGGATGGGATGGGATGGGATGGGATGGGATGGGATGGGACAGGATGGGATGGGATGGGGTTGGGATGGGATGGGATGGGACAGGATGGGATGGGATGGGGTGGGACGGGGTGTGATGGGACGAGATGGGATGGCATGGCATGGAATAGGGTGGGATGGGATGGGATGGGGTAGAATGGTATAGGGTGGGATGAGATGGGATAGGATGGGATACCCTCCTGTGAACTGCAGTTGAAAGCTCTTAGACTAAGACTCAAAGAAGGTACCTGGGTATGGACAGTCCAGGGCCCTGAACGATGTAATTTAAAAATGTCTGGCTTTGGAAGAGAGTTTGGAAAGCTGGGGTGGAGCCTGAAGCAACCTGAGCAGTGTCTGCAGAGAGTTTGGATCTTGCTGTGAGCCAGGACCTGACTGGGATCAGAGGGTTTGATCCCAGGCAGTTTGACTGCTGACCCCAGAGCTGCTGAGAATGTCCTCCAGCAGTCTGGAGCCCCAAGACCAAACCATTCCCTGAACACACAGTTTATTACCTTTCTCTCTCCAGCTGTGATTCAAAACCCCAATACCCTGATTTCATGCAATGGTCTGGTTCCTGTTCCTGATTCGGGGGCTGATGCACTTCTCTGCTGTCTGATGACACCCAAAATCACATCTCTCCCCCCTTTCCTAACACCTGAACCATAAATACCTCAGGATGTTATCCAGTGACCATTGCAATGGAAAATGCAGGAACAGAGTGTGTTTGCTCCTGATAGAACCCCTTGCTGCTGAGGGAGACCCCAGTCCTGCCCCTGCAGGGGAATCCTCGCTCCATAAAACCTCATAAAAGTCCATTCCATCCAAAGGGGATCCGTGGAGAGCAATAAAAGACAACACCCAACAGAGGAGTGGGTGTATATTTTAAAAGTTTATTATTCCTGTGAGAATGGAGAGTTTGGGTTCCTGCTTTGTTCCTTATGGAGATGGATCTCACACCAGTGGTGTTCAGCTTCATTTCACAGTAGAGCTGCTTTGGGAGCTCCTTCAGTGACTGCTTTTGGCTGAATAAATTTAAGAAAGTCACACCTACTCATGGGAAAGATTGCAGCAGGTTTTACCTTAAAAATTTCACAAGTAGAAAAATACTCTATAATATAGAAAAATGCTCTATAATATTATATTCTATGATATTTACTGAATGAAAAACCTTTGGGGTTTTTGTTTTTTTTTTCAGTTCAGAATGACTGCTCATTCCAAAACTCCTGTTACAAACCAGGAGAAAAAACAGAACAGGAAAAATTATTTTGATTTTTATTGTCCCTCAGGCTGATCGTTGCATTTTATTTTGGTGCCCCATTTTGCCTTGTTTCCCCACTAAGGGGAAAAAAATTAATCACGAAAATTCTCCTTAGAGAATTATGTTATTATTAATTTATATAAAATATAAGCCTATTTTTGAGCCTGTTTTCTCATCTCTTTGGTCATTCTCCTACTCTTCCTGAAATCATCTGTCTTCTCCCTTCTCAAAGGTCCTCCTAGGAAAGGATAAACCATGGTTATTTCCTCGGGTAGATTAACTGAATTATCCATGCCAGGTCTGAGCCAATGCAATTTTCTTCAAGAGAAAAGGAGTGGATTTCGTAAGAATTCGATGACTCGAAGGCTTTGAAAATAAATCTTTTTCTCCCACATGCTCAGGCAGGATTTGTGGGGGGAGCACGTTGCCAAGAGTAACTCACTGGAGCCCTTTCTTATGTAAATAAAAGTGAAAACAGTGCACGAGTGCAAACATCCAGCGGTGGAGTAACATAAACCCACTGAACTCGGTGACCTCATTTCTCTTTCAGTTGCATAAAAGGACTTGCTCTTTCTTGTGCTGGTCCTTGTTGTTGTTGCTGGTGTGGTTGCCTTCACCTCGTGCTCTGGTGGGATCCCTTCCACGCTGTCTGTACCCTCCACACCCCTCATCTCACGTCTCCTTTGTGGTTCTTTGCCACACTTTCGCATTCCATGCTTCAGCCTTTTGCAATCCAGCTCAGTGGGAAAGAGTCTCCTCGTACTCTTTTCTGCCTGGGTCGTTCTGAATGACCAAACTCTTGCCCCCTTTCCCTGAGCCTTCTCATCTCTGAGCACCTTGGAACACCCACATGTCAACGGTGCTTGTTAACACCAGATGCATTAGAAATGGAGAAAACTTAGTGGAGATGAAGTGGCTGGTTTATCCAGGTTTGGTCTCTATGGAGTGGTTCACTTTTAGCAAAAGCCACACAAAATTGTAGCATTTTAATTGTGCCAGTACATGAAAGGAGTGCAGCTTCCACGTCGTGTAGGCACAGGGGTGGCAATAGCCTGACATTCCCAATATTAGAGAACCTGACTCACTGTGGAATGAAGGTCCTTGTGTCACAATGTCTGTCTGCCCTTCTTGCACCAACATACCAGGGGGAACAGAGGTTCAAGGAACAAAATCCCCTTCTGAGGGTGTTCTTCTTTTCCAAAAGGGCATGTTGGTTCTTAGTGATACAACTCCCAAATGTTTATAGGTCAAGTTCCCCCTGATCTGAAAGTTTGTCACTGTTTTGTGATCTGAGGGAAGGAAGGCAGATTTTCTCACATTTCTAACCTTGTTCTTTCAAAGAAAGAAGATCCCTCTTGTTTGTCAAAAGCAACATCACCCTTTCACCCTTGAAGACCTCCCCTATATTCATATATATCTGGCATTAGTTATTGAATTTCATTAGGTTCTTTCTGCAAGGAATCCCAAAAAACTTCACCTTCTGTAAGGAAACTTGTCCTTGCCCTGCCCAGAGTGCTTGGCAGATGGTTCTGCAGAGTCAGCTGGACCCACAGAGCCAAGGGGAGTTTCTGTTTGTGCCTGAGATGGAAGCTGGAGATTCCCTTTTGCTGGGAAATCCCTTCATGGTTAAGCACATTAAAAGACCTTTGCTCCACCTTTGTGAACAGCATATTCTGTAAACACAGTGCTTTATAATCCCATAATTCTATCCCAGCACAACAGTTGTTGTTGCTTCATGTTGGGTTTATTTAAAATAAAAGGTAAGAGCTCTCTCTGCAACCCTGCCCTTCCCCATCACTGCTGGGAATATTCCAGAGTCTAAAATATTAGCCCTATATCTCTCTTACTCCACAATCCATCTTGTTCCATAAATGTTTCTAGTGATGGAACATGTCTCAGTTTTCCAAAACCTTTTTTGTGGCCTGTACTGGAATTCTCTCTACAGGGCTTTCAGCTGCAACAGCAGTCTCGCCCTTTTTTTTAATTTGGTTCTTCATCTTCAGTGAAAACTGCTCACAAACCACCTGGAATTAGGTCTTCAGTTACATCCATAAAGGCAGAAATAATTTCCTTTTTAGGAGAAGCACTGTCAGTGCCAATTTCACAGGTCACTAGGTATTATTAAAAAGACACCTAAGGAGGAGGAGAGTCCTATTCCCTCCACAACCATCACCCCACTGGATTCCCTCACCTTAAAACACAACAAATTTATTTGCCACTGAATCCAAAGCTGTTTCTAAACTCTCAGGGATCTGTCAGTAATATGTTCTGTCTGTAGTGTTACTCATCATTTTTAATGTGTACAAGTCTTTTTTTTCTCTTTTTTTTCCTCCTTTTTTTCCCCTCTGGGTTGGGAAAATGTTGTCAGAACCACAACAGATCTTGGGAGAAGAGTTTTCCTCAGAGGTACATCAGATGTGCTCATTTGCTGCTTTACCAAATAAAGCAATAAATACCTAAACTGTTTTCCCAAGGGCAATGTTGCAGTCAGTGAATCTGAACTGAAACTCTTCCCCAGCGAGGTCTGTGCCCAGGCATTGGAGCTGAAATAACCAGCTGGATTTCAGGCTAAGGCTTTATCTGATGACCCACTGCTGCAGTCTGCTCTAATCCCTCCAAAAGCAATGAATAGGAGGAACCAGGATGTGGCCCAGAGGGTATTGAGTTCAGCCAAGCACAGCCCAAGTGCCTTTTGGCTGACTAATGGCAAAGGCAGAGAGAGTTTTCATGTTTTCTTAGGGCTCTAATGAAGACAACAGAAACAAAATGCCCTCAGCTCACAGCAATTCACCAGTTAAAGTTCCAACTCATCTCTTTGGGGTTTTACAGAAGGAATTCTGGATTAATAGTATCTTGTACATGTCTGTTAGACCTTTCATCAGACAAGGATTGTTTCACCCTCCCCCTGCCCTGGGATGAAACAGCAGTGCTCCATAATAGTAAAAAACATTAAAAACCTTCCTATTTATTTGCCATTTCTGAGAAATTTAGAGACCAGGTGTTAACACCAAATAGTAATCTTGGGCAAGATGATGATAATGCTAATAACTAGCTCTCCTCCCCTCTGAACACTTGCAAAGGACTCAGCTGGGATGGTGTCACTCAGAAGGAATTACCTACAAATGGCACAGAAGGTGGTACCAGCAGTTGGGGCTCTGGGTTCTGTTCTAACTCAGGGGACAGGTGCTGTTTGCTTAGTCACTAAATCCACCTCCTCAACCATCTTTCTCAGTTATTGGCAAGAGTTCCAGGTGCTAAATTCATAAGAGCATCACCTATTATCTTGGTATTTCAGGGCAATTTAGAGACCAGAGATTAATACCTGTGAAACTAATTCTAGGAATATAACACAAAATAACATGAAAGACTATATTCACCCAATTATCCTTTATGAAACTTTGTAACATGTCAGCAGAAGAACAAGAATTATTTATTTTTGTGAGATAAATGTAAGCAAAATGCACAAGAACAACATGGTTGTCTTTTCTTTGACAAACTGGCTGGTAGCATTTCACTGACATGGAGGTGAGCAAGAAAGAAGAATCTGCTTTCCAGATGCTTGGTATGAGATCAGTTTTACCTCAGCAGAAACATCCATCAGATCGAAAGCAAAATGATCCGTGCAAACATTACGGACTTAATCAACAAATCCAGTAAATTGCATGAGTTTGAGTCTGATTCAAGGGCTTGTATAACCAACTAAACAAATTCTTTCAGGACTCAGACAACAGCTTGTTTTTACAGACAGTCCCACAAGGACTAAAAGCTTCAGATTTTAAGCATAGAACTTTATTATAAATTTCAAGTGTTGTTTGAATTAAAGGGATGTTCAGTGTTCCTGCAGTTGAAAGCTTTCCTTGATTTTGACAAACAGATTTCAGTCGCTTACTTCCATTGTACTCTTATCAATTCCCCTCAAACTGAAAATGTTCATAATTTTTCGGTATCATAACACAGTGTTTCTGTAAGCAGAGTTAAAATCAAGATTTAATTTCCCAGTGGGGAAAAATCACCAAGAATTCCTGTACTCATGGAATCACAGAATGGTTTGGGTTGAAAGGGACTCCAAAGATCATCTCACTCCATCCCCTTCCGCAGGCAGGGACACCTTCCAGGTTGCTCCAAGCCCTGTTCAACCTGGCCTTGGACACTTCCAGGGATGGAGCAGATTTTGGCAGTTCACTCCGAATTCCCTCAGTTTCCCCCTGGAAGTGTTGAACACCGGTAAAGAGAACCCAAAACTTCCAGTATCACCCAGGTGGCACAACGTCCTCGAGTGAAATTCCTGCCTCCTGAACACGAACCATATGAGTTGAAAGATGAAATGTTCTGACAGATTCCTAAACACTACTGGTTTTTAAACTAAATGTGCCTTGGGGAAGGTGATGAAAGGTTCCAGACTTCTGCCAGTTCTGTCCAAAGAGAAATATTCAGCCTGGGACAGTAATTTGTTCTCATAGCATCTTAATGCACAAATCCCTCACCACCACAACTCACTGCCCTGCTCAAGCAGGACAATATTGTTAAAAGACACAGGAAACTGGTAAAGCCCAGAGAGTGACTCTAATTTTCAGAATCAAATGGAAGAACCTGACAAGTCCTGAGTATTTCCAAGCTGGCTGTCACAGCATCTTGTCCTGGATCTCAATTTCCTTGTCCACTTTCTCCCTGAGTTATTATCCCCCTATCAGCTCAACCTCTCCAGTGAATGGAGTGTGTTGGGGGGCATTGCTTGTTCATGTAAAGCAGATGATAAATATTTATTCACAGAAAATATGGTTTAACTTTTTTTCTTTTTTAAGCAAACATTAACTGTGCTTGATTTAAGTCAAGAGGTCTCTTCATTTTCTTGCACCAGGCACTTCTTTAGAGGCTCCCTGAGTGGTTGGATGTTGCAATGTTTATTGCAGAGGTAGATATCTCCAAACAGGTCATGGCCAGCTGGAAGATTCCTTGGGTGCTGGAGTTTGAGCTGTTCATCTGCCTCTGTTTTTCTAGATCCCTCTCTCAGGATTACCTTGGTCTTGGTTTGCTCAGCAGACCTTTATTTCCACATTGCTACTGTCACCTTGAAGAAGTGTAGTCACCTAGCAGGCAGTGATATCAGAAGATTTAGTGTTGAAAAGTACCATTAAAGTAAAAATATAATAAAGATTTCTTTTGCTTTCATTTCACAGTGAATGTGAGTAACTTGGAGATCTCAATTTTCAAACACATTTCAGTTTCTCTTCTGTAGAAATGGGAATTACTGTACTTTCCCATTTCCTAAGCTGAGGTTAAATTCATCAATATTTACAAAACTTAAGATTCTCAGCTGGAAAGAGACACAGAATTAAAAGTGTATAAACAAACATGAAAAAAAAAAAAGCCTTTCAATAACAAGTAAGAGTTTGCAAGTTGCTTTCAATTTGTCTTCCCAGCACTGTGAAATACCTTGTGTGTGACAGAGACTCTCCCTGTATTGTCTACTCATTCTCCTAGGGCACTTCTACATTTTGTAGTATTTCAGAAAACACAAGAGACTTCACAAACATTTTAGGGCCAAATCAGCAAAAAGGTTTTTCCAACAAGGAGAAAGAGTAGAGGTCAGGAGACAGGAATGGTGTAATATGTCACAAAGCAAACCTCCTGGAATGACAGGTATTAAGAATGAAAATCCACCACCAATCTAAAGCTCTTTCCCACTGAGGAGTTATTTAGGTGCTATTTGGTGTATTTGAAGTGTGCTACAGGAAAAGCTGTTCGTTCCCTTTGCACTTTTGATCTGCTCACTGGAAACTCAGATGTTGTGTTTCAATGAGCTTCCCAAGCACATCTCAGTCTCTTAAACCCTGGTGAGGAGATCTTGCCTTGATGGGATTTCCAAGCTTTATTCAAAGACTATGTTACTATTTCCCCCCCCCCCAAAAAGTAAGACCTGCAATTACTTCTGCTTACGAAGCAGCTCTAAAACTTGGATTTTAGGTACTGATTAAAGAGTTTAGTGGTGCCTTTCTATACCTGCACAACAGGGCCCAACACATCTCCTGAAGCATCACGCTGGCTGATGGTTTGTCAAGGAATATTCTCTCCTGACATCTGAGAGTGCAGAAATCAAAACACGTTTTTATCTGTAGCAAAAGAGAAGTGTAGAAGAATATGTATCATAGGTTATTTACTTTTGATCTTCAAATATTTCCTGGTCTTTGACCTAAAAATACTTCTCATCAAAGTGTAGAAGTGAAAGGGGTTTTCACTCACAGTTGCCATTAGCTGTTATATTAGATAATATTGGGAATTCTTGTGGATAGGCATCTGAGGGACAATGGAGCCATCTTCACTGTTAAGTGAAGATATGCCCCCAAAAATTCAGCTCAAGAGTGCTGCAAACTCTTGCTTTACTCTTAAAACAACTCTTGATATGTTCTAAAGGTCACAAATTAAAATTAAAGTCCTTTTTTTTTGAGATCCTTTTGAGAAGGGGGAGGAAGAATTGAAGGCTCAAAATGCCCTTGGAACTGCACTTTAGCAGAATTTGAGGCAATCATTAGCTCTCCCAGCTCCAGCAGAGCTACAAACACACCAGCTTCCCTGCCAGGGAGTTACATCACGACCACAGGAGTTAAATAAAACCTTTTCCATTCTGTAATTTAATAAAAGCTTAATAGAGAAGATTTCGTATTAACAGGGTGGTTTCCTCCCCGTAGCTGTGAAGAACATGGAAAAAATGACCTGTGCCCAGTTTAGTCTTGACTTGCCTGTTCCAGACTCTTCTGAAGAGATTGTTTCACAGGCACTAATCTGTGACCCTTCAAATGAGTTCATTTTGACTCCTTGTATAGACAGAGAGCACAAATTGTCCCTTCTTGTTTCTCAGAACTTATCACTGAATGGAGCCTGAACTGTGTTCAGTCTCTGAAGACAACAGGATGTGTTTCAGTAGGACTGGTTCAAAGAAAACAAATCACAAAAACATCAACCTGTGGTGTTTCCCTAAGAAAAAAAATTACAAACCTTTGAACCAGCTTTAATTTTAAAGCCTGCCTGGAAAGTGCTCTGATCTTGTGGCCCACGTAGTATCTCATGGACAAAAATCACTGAAATAGAAGGGCAAGATTGGGAAGGATCTACAAAACTCCCAGGAAAAGTCTGCAGTGAGATGTGATGCTTTTGTACATTTTCTCTGCATTGATCACTGCTACCTTGGGGGTTTTATTGTTATTAACTGGACTTTGAGGCCTGTGCCTTTATGGGTCTCAGGTTCTGTGTCAAACCCACCTTCTGATGATCCTCTGCCTGTGCCTTGTCCAAGACACCCAAGTATCTGCACACTCTGTGTCTTACTACTGTCATGCACTTGAATAAAGGGAATTAAGAGCTGACTCACAAAATGCACCTTGGGAAAGAACACAAAAAGTAGCGTGGAGTGGGGGAAAATCAAATCCTCATTGTAGCAAACCTGTCTTTCCTGGAAATCCTCTGGTTTACGGGTAGCTTTTTGTCTTGCAGCAAGTTCCACAGCCTGTCTGAGTTCTCTTGCACAGAGAGGACACAGATGAGTTCCCAGGTGACCTGGGCAGCTTTACCTGTGCTTGCACCTCTCCTGCCTTTGCTTAGCCTGAAATGCTTTGTCTCTGAGCATTATTGCACAGTTTCTGATTAAAAGACTATGGCAATAACTGATTTTTGTCAGAATTTAATGTCTAGCAACCCCCACAGCGAAGGGAATTTTGCCTTCTCTGATGATGCACTTTCCATAAATCACATGCCCTTTTCATAAACCCATGGTTAGTCAGCCCAGGAGGGTAAGAGCCACACCACAACTTGGTATTCCTCAGCTCCCAGACACTTTTTATTCCGTCCTATTAACGTGCAAATAGTGAGGGAAGACGGAACTACTTTGGCACCTGTGCACTGCAGGATGAACATCACAGCCCTCCCCCCCCCCGCGCTCGTACGGGTGAACTCTGGCCGTAGGAAGCTGAATTAAACACAAATAAATAAGTAAATAAATAAATAAATAAATAGAGAGGCGAGGAGGAGCAGCAGCTTCCCGAGACCGTTCGCACGGACGCCGGGCAGTTTGGGAAGGGAGCGGTGTCGCTGCCTGCGGGGACCGCGGGGCTGGAGCCGCGCATCCCCCGGCAGCTCAAAATCAAACCTCGCTTTTATCAGCGGCAAAAGAGAAGCGTAGCAGAAGAACACGTATCATAAGTTATTTACTTTAGGTCTCCAAATATTTCCTGGTCTTTGACCTAAAATACACTTCGGGGGGCCGGAGCATCCCCCGGGAGCTCGGGGGACCGCAGAAGCGCGTCCCCGGGAATTCAGCAGGGACTGGGACCGCGCATCCCCCGCGGGCCGGAGGGTCGGGAGCCGCGCATCCCTCGGGAGTTCGGAGGACTGGGGCCGCGCATCTCCCGGGAGTTCAGCGGGGACCGGGATCGCGCATCCCCGCAGCCCGGCGGGTCGGGAGCGGGCGGAGGCGCGGCGGGCGCTGGCTCGGTGCCCTCCTGCCTCGCCTGAACCCTTTGATGACCCGCCTGCCCCGCGGGCTCCGCGGGCCGGGCCGGGGCAGCCGCCCCACCCCACCCCACCCAGGGCTTCCATTGGCCCCGATGAAAGTCCAGCACCTCCGGCTGCTATAAATGTCCCTATAGCGGGCGGCGCTGGCACCGCACTGTCACCATGGGCGGCTGCGGCATCACCCTCCTCCTCCGCCGCCGCCTCCCCGCCCGCACCTGCGGCCGCGCAGCCCCCGCGTCCTCCCTGAGCGCCCTGCGGCCCGCGGAGACCCTGCCCGGGCCCCCCAGCTGGCCCCTCATGGGCAGCCTGCCCGACGTGCTCTGGAAAGGGGGGCTCAAGAGGCAGCACGAGACGCTGGTGAGGCGACAGAACCCTGGGGAGGGGATGGGGATGGGGATGGGGATGGGGATGGGGATGGGGATGGGGATGGGGATGGGGATGGGGATGGGGATGGGGATGGGGATGGGGATGGGGATGGGGATGGGGATGGGGATGGGGATGGGAACGGGGTCGGGGATGGGGATGGGCATAAGGATGGGAACAGGGATAACGATGGGGACGGGAATGGGAACAGGAATGGGGACGGGGATGGGGATGTTAGGGATGATGGGGATGATGAGGATGATGGGGATGAAGGTGCTGCGGCGAGGGGAGCACTCACGGCGGGGGTCTCCCCTGCGCCCCCAGGCCGAGTACCACCGGAGGTTCGGGAAGATTTTCCGCATGAAGCTGGGGGCTTTCGACTCGGTGCACATCGCCGCGCCCTGCCTCCTGGAAGCCCTGTACCGCCGGGAGAGCGCCTGTCCCCAGCGCCTCGAGATCAAGCCCTGGAAAGCCTATCGCGACTATCGCGACGAGGGCTACGGGCTGCTCATCCTGTAAGTGCCACCCGCAGCATCCCGGGGAGGTGCGGGGAGGGCCGGTTGGTCCCTGCGGTGCGGGGGAGCCCATGGGGGATAGGGCGGGTCCCAGGTGCCCGGGGGATGCTCCAGCCCACCCTCCACTCCCCGGGCTGCCCTCCCGGGGCTCATCCCCCTCCCCAGGGAGCGCAGGGCGGTGTCGGTGCGATGAAGCATCAGCGGTGTCGTGGTGCACATGCGGCGGGTTTGGGGTTTTCTTCTTCTTTCCTTCTTCTTTAAGTCTCTCGCTTCCCAACCTCGCTGTCTTCGTTTCAATCTAGGGAAGGAAAGGACTGGCAGAGGGTAAGAAGTGCCTTTCAAAAGAAATTAATGAAGCCCAGGGAAGTTGTGAAGCTGGATACGACCATCAATGAGGTACTGGGCTTTGAGAAATCCTTCCTTTATCCACTGCAAACCTGGGGAATAAATCCAGTTTATCTGGATAGCTGCTGATTTGCTCTACAGTGATAAAACCACGAGTTCATGCTCAGATCGTTCAGGGGATAACAAGTACAAACTCATTGCCAGGGTCTGACCAAAAGTGAGACCACAGAGAAACCTGTAGTTGAGATTATCTGTCTCCACAGAACAGTGAGATCATTCCACAGTGACACAGACTCCTGCAAGCAGTTTTTACCTACTTCTCTTGCATTCAGTAGTTTTTGCCTTTACTCCTTCATTCTTATGCCTCCACCCCGATCAGTGAACACCTTCCTCCTTAACCTCTGTGTGTTCCTCACCTAGTTTGAGGAGCATCTGTGATAAACAGCTTAATTCTCTTCATTGTGAAACTCCAGTGTTGCCCCAGAGTGAAGTGTTTCATCCCTGTGGAGGAAAGCTCAGCTTATGGAGGTACAAGCAATGATAGCACAAGAGTCTGTAAAATCCAAACATGCATTCACACAGGGGGAAGTTGAATCTTGTTCAAAGAACAGGAAACAGAAGGATTCCTCTCTTAGGCAAGATTGCTATCTATTTAAAAGACAGTTGAAATGCTGAATTGCACAGGATTTCTATTAGCTGATGTCATTTTATCCCTTATTTTCTCTCTCTTCTTTCCACTGTTCAGGTCCTGGAGGATTTCATGCGTAGAATAGATGAAATATGTAACCACAATGGGCAGATGGAAGATGTATATTCAGAATTCAACAAATGGTCCTTTGAAAGTAAGTCATTTTTTGTCTGAGTATGGTGCACCTGCCATGGCATTTCAGTTCCAGCGTGATCAGGGATGAATGTATTGGCTGATTATTTCCAAACTGTTGGCTACAATATCCTGGAAACTGAGTTGCAGAACATCCAGGGAACTATCACAGACAAAATTCAGCAGCAGCTACACAGATTCCTCTGTTTAGTTACCTGTATGACTTACTAAAAATATTCAAACATTGTAATGGCTTATAAATCCAAAACCTGAGGGAATCATGGTGCATTTATCTAGACTGGGATCAGATAGCACATGACCTTTTTCTGTCCATCTGATATTTGTTAATTACCAGCAGCACAAGATCAATGAAACGATCCCATAACAGTGAAGAAGTGCTCATTGAAGACAAAGCTTGGAAAATCCCATTTGAGATGTTTACGTTGGGATTCAGAAGCACTGGAATAAGTTACCAAGTCAGGAGCCTCCATCTTTAGAAAGCTTTATATGGAATCTGCCAGGAATGACCTAGGGCAGAAGAAACAGCCTCAGTGGTTCCCAAAAGGAGGGATGTTGGCTGTGGTGTGTTACTGAACAAGCTCTGCCAGACCCATCTGCTCTTGGCTGGCTCAGCTCAGCAGCCTGTGGACTGAGGCCCTGAAAGTGTTTGTTTTTTCCCCTGTCAGTGGTGAGGGCTGATTTTGGAAAAGGACAAATAGGAAGTGAGAGCTTTAAAAAAAGAAGAAAAGGCAAGTGGAAAGGGGTGGAAACTGGTAGAGTGTGGGACACTGTCAGTGTTTGCAAGTGGTTTCTGGCTGTGGGAAGGGCTAGGAAATGCTGGAGGAGATGACCTAGGAATGCTGGAGGAGATGGGCTAGGAAATGCTGGAGGAGATGACCTCTTCAGGCCGAGTTTTCCTACCACTCAGTTCTCTTCAGTAGCACTGCCAAATATCTTATTTACCAAATAATGCCAGCCCTGCATGGCAGAAGGCTCTGCTGCTCATGAGGGGATCAGTGGTGCTGCTGTAAGGGCCCCTTAGCTGGATACTCTACTTGAGTCTGAGAGAAAGAGGCAGAAGGTATTTAGAAAGTGCTGCTCTCAGAGGTTGTATCATGGAACATTTTCCAGAAGGATAATCCAAGCCATTCCTTGACAAATGATGACCAACACACACACTTTTGCTTACATCATTTAATTATAACACTGCTTAACAACAGGTATCTGTCTGGTGCTGTATGGAAAGAGGTTTGGCCTCCTGCAGCAGGATGTGGAAGAAGAAAGTTTGAACTTCATCAAGGCAGTAAAAACGGTATGGAAGGGTCTTTCCTGGGGCTGTAGTGATTTTCTACCCCTCCTGCTAATGAGAGGCAGCAGCTTAAATGAGTCACCTGAAAAACAGCACCTCGAGCTTCTGTGCTACCTGTGCATTGGCAGCTTTGCACATCCAAAGTGACACTTACAGTGCAAAGCTAACCCTGAACACCTGAACTGTCTCATTTATGTGATGCCTAAACCTGACAGGGAAAACTGCTCTATGGACATCAGGGTAATCCTGGAAATGGAGTTGGCAGGTTGGTTGGTTAACTCTGCTCTGAGACACCTGTTGTGCAACGCTGCTCTTTGCTGGGTGGGACTGCTGGGGTTGTGTGGGACTATGCAAAAATACTGGATTTGGAGGTTACTCATTCCTGCAGGCAATCCTGCTGTGCATTTTGCTGTAACTTGGACTCTGGTGATACAAACCTGCCTAATTTTAGTCATCCAAAAGACAGGCATCTAGCCCAGCCTAATTTTTTAGCTCCATCTGTTGTCAAGGGAGAGAGAGGCACTGCCAAAAATTAGCTTGTCCCATTCTAAACAGGTGCCTAAAGTAGAGGAGATGTACTGCCCACTGGAGAAGCCTCATATCCTCCTCCTGGCTGTCCCTAATTTTTAGCTGGATATGGTCTAAGTAGGTCGAGACCCATCCTTTCTCTCCAGGATGGAAAATCCACCAGAATCTTGCCTTCCTGAAAACTGCCTCCTACTTTACAGTCTCATTTTGTTCAGAGATTGCAAATAAGTATAGATTAAAGACAGATTTCCCAAACTCTTTCTCCACCACAGATGATGGCCACTTTTGGGATGATGATGGTGACCCCTGTGGAACTTCACAAGGGGCTGAACACAAAAGTCTGGCAAGCTCATACTAAAGCATGGGATGATATATTTAAAACAGGTTATTGTTTTAAACATAGTTTCTCTTCTTTTCCTTTATCTCTGTTTCCTGCTTGGTGGAATTAACTCTTTTCATCCTTGCTATTGTTCTATGCTGCTGTTAATCACTTCAGCACGGATTGGAACAGCTTTGCTGCACTAAACACAGACTAATTCCAACATGGGAGCAGGTTTTTTATGACTAACACTCAGGTCTGGTTGTGGGACAATACCTAATTCCCAGGGAAGCCCCAGGATTTTGGGAGCCAGCAGTTAATTCCACTTTAATCTGTCATAAAATAGCCAGAAAGTGCATAATCTCTTTAAAGGTAAGTATATGAGCGAGAAAAGGGACTTGCCTCAAAGGGACCTCAAAGGGAGTTGTTTTCCCAAGAAACAAGAATTTTACACACAACAAAACCTGTTTGCTAAAAAAAAAAATAAAGAAATTACAGGTTTTCTGAACAACTTGGAATATGGTTGTAAATCTTAGAAGCAATTTAAATTGTAAGGTACAGTTTGGCTTTTTGACAATTTTTTTTTGACTATTTAAGATTAATTGGCCTTCAAGGTTTAAAAAGTTACTCCAACTCCAGATATGAAATTAAGTTTGTATTTTTAATATTTTGCTAAACACTGACAAGTGTCACTAAAAATTGAGAAAGATTTTGGCACTTGGATGGTTGTGAGTACTTGATACTTCAAGACTTTTGGTCAAGCCATCCACATGTGCACTTATTTTATTGCTTCTTAATTTATGGAGTTTAGGAAAGACACTTTTTAGAACAGTTTTGTTCAGAAAAAACAGTTTAACACCTTCACTTGACAGGAATAACTCCTTACTAGGAACTGTAAGATGTTGGGCAAAATCTACTTCTCTGTATTTAAAAAAAAAAAAAATCCCCAGTATGTGGAAATTTGGCATCTCTTTGTGTCTTCCCCTTGTAAATCAAAGGCTTACATTTCCCCCCAGGGAGTCTGAGTACTAAGTCTCTTTGATTTTTTTAGCACCTTGATCCCCTTTGAAAACCCCGGGGCAATAAATTTCACACACTTGTATTTCTGTTTGCTAAATATTTCGCTCAATGTCTCACTGATTTCCTTTCCTAATTTAAGAAAGCAGAATTCCTAAGAGTTTGCAGGAATTTCTTCTGTTCAAAAGTGATTTTTGGGACTGGGTTTTTTGTCTAAAAAGTGAAAATACCATACTTTATTTAGTATAAATATACTCACTATTTATTCACTGCTTGCAAAAAGAGCCCAGCTTGGCACCTCCTTTCAAGATCCTGCATGTCAGAAGTGGCTTTGTTTTTATTTTTACAGTATTTTTACTGATTTTCCATTAATTACCTCCCTCCCCTCCCTCCTCAGCCAAACACTCCATTGACTGTCGACTGGAAAAACACTCTGCAAACCCTCAGGAGGATTTTCTGTGTGACATCTACTCTGGAGGACAACTTTCCAAGAAGGAGCTGTACGCTGCCATCGCAGAGCTCCAGATTGCTGGGGTGGAGACGGTAAACCTGGCTTTGCAAGAGCTTCAAATCCTTCCACTCCCTGCCTGCCTCCATAACCCAACCATCCTGACACCTGGAAGGGAACTAATCCTGCTTTGCTGGCCCAAGTGCAAACGAATATTTACCTGAAATCATAGATTTGTTCTTCTGCTCATCATTTCTAGAGAACAATTGAGATGGCTCATAATCACTTAAGCTTTCAAAATACCATAAATCAGTGACCAGCCATAAATATTGCTTTGAACTTTTGGCAGCTTCTTCCTTCTGTCACCACAAATGGAGGTCTTACATTTCTTCTTGGTTTCTTTCAGACAGCCAATAGTTTACTGTGGGCTCTGTATAACATTTCACGCAATCCACGCGTCCAGCAGAAGCTTTTCCAGGAAATAAAGAGTGTTTTGGCTGCTAATGAGACTCCAAGTGCTGAGAACTTGAAGAATATGCCTTACCTGAAAGCATGTCTGAAAGAGTCCATGAGGTAAAATTCCTAAATAAGAGCAAAACGATCACAAAGTTTTTTACCAGCTTGTGTGTACTAGAGGGGTAAGAATTTTCTTGTACATATAATTTTGTTCATCTGGTTGTTTAAGGTGAACTATATAGGAAGAAAAAATGCTGGAAATGTAACCCATTGTGTTTTTCTCACTGTAGATTAACCCCATCAGTGCCATTTACCACTCGCACCATCGACACGGAAATGGTTCTGGGAAATTATGTGCTGCCCAAAGGGGTAAGGCAATGAATTTTACTTACTAGGGTGTTTTGCCATTTATTAACTGTCTTATAAACCACAGAAGTTGGTCACAATTCAGTTTTAAATTGACTTTGCCAAAGGATGAGGCCCAGCATAAGGAATGAGGAATTCACACCAAAGATTCCCATAAACTCAACCCCAAACCTGCCTGCACTGCTGATGGATTCAGGCAGAAATACTGGTCAGAAAACATTTTGCTGTGCTGCTCCAAATATTTTTTTTTCCGATTTTCTCATGATTTTTTCTGAGGAAACCATGACTTTTTCTGTGTTCAGATTAATCCTCAGGGAACTGCATGGCATCTTCTGAGGAAACCGCCTCGCCTTTGCTGTTGCATTGGTTTTTTCCATCAGCGAGCTGATTCACTTGGCAGCTCTGGGATGATTTGTAACGAGACTCTCTTTGTTTCTAGACTGTTCTGATGCTAAACAGCCATGCCCTGGGTTGCAATGAGGAGTACTTCAGGGACTGGACTCAGTTCAGACCAGAGCGCTGGTTCCAGAAGAACCTGATCCGTCCGTTCTCCCACGTTCCCTTTGGGATGGGGAAGAGGATGTGCATCGGGCGCCGCGTGGCAGAGCTGCAGCTCCACTTGGCCCTTTGCTGGGTAAACACTCCAAAAAAAAAGGCCATTTTGTGCACAGTGGGCCTTCAACCTCTAACAAAGCACACTGATGGAAACGTTTGTGTTTCAGCTCGTCCGCAAATACCAAGTCGTGGCCACTGACCAGAGGCCCGTGGAGACTCTGCACTCGGGAATCCTCATTCCCAGCCGGGAGCTGCCCATCGCATTCCACAGGAGATGAGGTGAGTGAAGGGGGCTCTTGGAGCACAGCACACCTGGCTTTGAGCATCATCCAGAATTTCCGTAGAGCTGGGAGTGCAAGACAGAAGGTGTTTGTCTAATCTTCACCCTCCCAGTGAAATACCATTAATTTTCATTACTTTTAACAGAAAATATTCTGGGTACTAAGAAAACGAATTTCATACAACTCGCAGCTCTGAAGTCAGTTTTATAATCCAAGAACAAGTCTTCTTCTCATAATGCAGATCAGAAATGTGTACACTGTTGGAAAAAACAATAGCCATGATTTTGTTATAATGTAACTTCTCCACTGCATTTCTACAAGAAATTTCCTGAAAAACAGCCTTTGATTTTTGAGCATCAATTTACAGATTAAATAGCCTTAGTGAAGGAACAGTACCTCAGAGCTCTGCAGAGTTTAGAAAACAAAACTTGATTTTAGGCATAAGGACAAAGAAAAATCTATTTGTAAGTAGTTACGCAATGTTGCAACTTATTATACATCTTTGTTCAATAAAATCGAATGTAAGACTTTCTCTGCTCACATGAGCTTACACAAATGAGCTGATAAAATAGCTTATTTGTCTAACAATCTAAATGGAAAAAACAAGTCTTTGACCTAGAATTAAATCCTCAAATTAGAAATCAAGTGACATTTAAGTACTATGGAAGATATTTTTGTGCTGGCCAACACTACAGGAAGAAAATCACTCAGTATAATCTGAGCATTAGCTCCTTTAACTGAAGTTTTCTCAGTGCTGTTTACTTTGAAATAATTCATCACAATATAGATTTTTTTTCTCTTCAATAGAGCTTGCAGAAAAATGAATGACAACCCTGCTGCTGCCTCCTCTTAAAAAACAGGCATCAACTGGAGAAGTCAAAGCTGTGGAGGCTCCACCAACCAGTGAAGAATTGCAACACCCGTCCCTTGAACAACTGCAGAGTCAGAAATAGCACCAAGAAAAGCTCCCAGACTGTTTTATTGGGAAAATGTGGTTAGTTAGTTCATCCAGTGTCAAAAGGAAAGAAAAACATCATGTGCATTCACATACCTGTGGAAATACAGTGATTTAGTGCAGCTGAGGGACTGCCCAGGACAACGAGCTGTGCAGCGTTCTGGACAGTTCTTGTCAGTGCACAGGGAAATTATTGCAGCCTCAGGCTCTTCCACAGAGCAGCCTGGAAAGAGCTGCCTCCCAGTTTGGGTTCAGTCCTGACTGCACTGGCACTATCAGCTCAGAGTGGAAGAGCTTGGGAAGGCAGTTTAAGGGAGAAGAAACTGGCTTAGTCCTTACCCATCACCAACGCCACGGATTAAGCTGAAATGTGAGATGGCAGTCAGGAATTAAGCTAAAAAGAGGGTTTGAAAATCAGGATAATTAAAAAAGGATATTTCCCTGGTGTTATATAAGAATATAAGGACAAATGTACATAACAAGATTTATTCCTCATGCCTGCACAGTAGCTTGATTTATACACAGTGCTGTGCCTGGTACAATCTCTGCTCTTGCCCAGGGAGTTTCATGCCTCTGATTCCTGCACAAACCATTTTATCCCACCTTTATTGTCAAACCTTAATGGCCTTTTATTGCATGAAAAGGCCTCATTCAAAAATGGAACCACTGGAATCCTATGGGTTCTGCCACTGTTAAATGCTGATTATCCTAACAGGATAGTGACTTCATTAGATGAGTACTATAAAATGTATCTTTCAAAGAACAATTTCCCAGGAAATGAGGATCCTAAATATTTCAAATAGGTTTTTTTCTTGTGGAGACTGCAGTATTTGTATCTAAAGGTTAAAATTGTCACTGTCTTGCATGTAATATTATATGTTAGTTGTTATGGTCACTAGTTTTTCCAATGATGCAGTTTGAAGTCCAGCTTTGTATATACATAACCATGAATGGTTGTTTTTATTTTTTTACTTTCTGAAATGATCCAAGTTCTTAGTATTTGTCTGTCTGTCCCCTGTGTTTTGCTTGTTTTCCTCTGTTGTTAGACATGGAAATGTAGCCCTATTAAAAGGTATAAGGCAATTTGTGTATTATCTGAATATTTCTAGTCAATTTGGTAACAGTCAATTTTGTAATAAAATAAAGGTTTCTATTGTTTTTCTATAATTAGCCTTCCATAGTTTATTATAAAGTTGTTGTGGCTTTACAAAAACCTTGCCTTCCACGGCAACTTCTTGCAAAAAAGCTGCTGTGGTACTTTCAGCCCTCTGCTTGACATCCTCAATGGGCTTGAGCTGGAAATTCTACCAAGTTCTACTTTAATTCCGCAGTGAAAATCTCCTGCTTTATGATACCCAGAGCTGCTGGGTTGTGTGGATTGTGACAGTCAGCTGGGACACAGTCTGGAAAGCCCAGCTCCTGGTGGGAGGGTCTGGTGGGCACTGCCTGGCACCACCCAGCCCCAGCGAGGTGGGTCCTGGGTTAAGTACAAGGAGTTAAGCCCTGCAGGGCAGAGCCTTGGTGCCAAACCCCTTTTGTGCCTTTAATTCTGCTATTCCTTCAGTCCAGGCCAACCCCAGTATTCAGGAATGAGTTAAACCCAAGCTTTCAGCCCCTTTCCCTCTGTATAATCCTGTGAGACCCCAATGAATGCTCTATCAGGAGTTTCTGTATCTGAGCACGTTTCTCCCTGGTGTGCACAGAACTGAGGTCTCCAGGGATGGCATTGTTACATTTCTCTGCCATTATGACAAGATAAAATCCATAAAAAGTTTCGAGGGAGGATGAAAATAGTTTGAACCTCTACAGAATCAAAAGAAATATATATATATATTAAGAAATGCCATCCAGCAGCACTGTGACTGACAGGCTGATGGTCACATGAAGGCAAATCTGACAGTCAAAACCTGCTCTGTCTTTGCCAAGGGAAAGCAGCCTCAGGTTGAGTGACTGGTGGTGTAAGACAAGTCCTATAGCACTGTGAGGATGGTGCTTTTCCAAAAATTATGTTGCCATGTGCCCCTTAGAGTGACTGGAGTTTGTGGTGCTGACACTGATCTGGGAGCTGGGAGCACTGGGTCCCTGAGCCTGGGAAAGGTGGCCTGGGAGAACAATCCCCTGGGAGCTTTGGCAGCTCATGTGAGGCTGTGTGGGGGGATCTACCCAAGCTGCTGTGACAGTAACACACACCAGGTCTCCTCTTATAACAGTATAAACTAATATTACTCCATTAGAGCCAGCAGAGTTGTGCCAATGTGAAACAAGTGTAAACAGAAACAGTTTGTTCAATTCCAGGCACTTCACATTGCTCACAAATGTCCTGATGATTTAACTCCTAAAGACAAGCAGAGGGAAGAGGTGTTATCTCGTTGAACTGACCTTGACAGCCCAGTTATCAGCTGTTTCGAAATCCTTTATTGCTCCCGTGTAGTAAATCCCAGGTTCATACTTACTGGACTGCTCATTATTCCTGCTACTTAAATTTAGGGGACTCAAAGATCTGTACAGGTGTTGCTGTGAGGAAGGTTTTGACTAATTCTGTACAAGCTGAGGTACCAAGGAGTGCTGCCTGCTGGATTTCTGAAAGTACAATAACCACTGACCTGGAAAATTGTGTTTCCGGAAGCTTTGTAGATTTTCAAGTTCCCGAAGTTTGCAAAGAACTTCATTAATCTGCTACCTCAAAGTAAATGTCCAAAGCAATTTACCTAGGAAATAGGTAATTATCAAACTACACAGATAATGAATGACCAAGCCAGACTCCCACATCAAGAAACCCACATGGCTTCCTTTCCCCTCGTTTTTCAGTTGTAGAAACCCAGTGTGATGCCTCTGAGATTAATAAATGTCTATGAAACCCTTCACCTGTGGTCAGATGGATAAATTCAGTGCAGTTCTTTGCTGCTTTGAAATGAGTTAGTCATTCAGAATTTTCATTTCAGCACTGCTTCCCTGTTATCATTTCCTACGGTTACTCCTCAGAGGAAGGGAGTTGGATCATAAAATAATTGGAATTAATTGGCCTCCACATTAACTTTCTCAGCAAGGAAGTGAAGGAGGTTTACCCATCCAAAAGGAAGTTAATTTGGGCATGTTGGTGGGAATGGTATAGACAAAGCTGAAGCCAACTAATCCATGTTTTTTATGGATAAAGAATGCCAGTTTTCAGGACTGACAACCTGGCATTTTTGATCTGTGTTTTGTTCATTATAATCTGGCTGTTCCATGGCTGTGAGTCAGTCTCTGTGTACACCTTTCACTGCTCTGATTACCTGACAGATAATGTGTCCTGGTTTGTCTCCTTCCATGCTGAGAAGGACCTTTGTGCTCAACAACTAGAGGTAGAATTCTCATCTGTGTCAGTGCTGACTTTGATTAATGGGGCAAAATTACCCAAAACCTGAAAAATTAATTCTACCAACTGTTCACAGCTAAAGTTCATTTCAGGACAAATTTTTGGAGAACAACTCAGCACATTCTTCATTTTAAATACGTGAACCATCATTCTGATGTTAGTGGGACTGCAGGAGTATGCGTGGGATTTTTTAATGCATTCTTACTTTTTGTAAAAGGAGAAAGTTTAACAATTTCCAGCAGCTTGTGGCACACATATTCAAAACTCGTGGAAGAGTTGTACTTTTAGAAGAAAAGCTGCCTTTTTACTTCAGATAATTCAGACAAAGAGCCTATTGAGATTGAAGCTACAAGCAGCTCATTAATCTCTTACCCTGGCTTCGTGTATTCTTCTGATAACTTGTGGATTGATATACTGAGGTGTGGGTTGCTGCATTCAAATTTTTTAAATGTAGCCTTCCAGGCAAGGCTTGGGGAAAAGTATGAATATTATATTACGAAACTGAGCATTATTCTTATTGCTCAGTTTTATTCTTGGGTATTTTTGAGTGTCAGCTTTCAAGTGAGTGAAAAACAGAGTTGCTGAATTGTTTTGGCCTGGAAGGAGGACATGTCCTGACTGTCCAGGCTGCCATCCCTCCTCTCTCTCTACTGTAGCTCAGGGCTGCCACCCCACTGCCTTCAATCCCTTTCATATTCTGCAGTACAAGCCAGTAATCCATCTGCTGGCACTGAGAAATGTAAAGTCACATGAAACTGGTGTCAGCCACAATGCAACCAGTGCAATTCTTTGGGCAGGGATGTGTAGGTGGTGAGGATGGAGAGCACACTTGGGAGCTGGTTCAATGTTACAGAGCACTTTTCCCAAAACAGCCCTGCTCTTTATGTGAATATTTCTGCATTACTGTTCACTTCCTTCTTGTCTGTTCACCCAAAACCATGTTAGTGCCTCATACAATTCCTATCTGGACTTTATCTTCTATATTCCTATCCTCTTCTTTACCAGCAGAGGAAGAACTACATTTATGTTCAGCTCTTGCCCATGGTTTTTGTCTCAGCTGCATGATCACTAACCTGTGGCTTTGGAACAACTTAACAAGTTAAACTTCAGCTGCAGGATTTGGATCCAGAAGGAGTTTTAGACAACTTTATATTGTAGGGTTTAGATGGAACAATCCTCCTCCTGACAGGGAAAGCAACAACGAGACCTCTTTCTAAACCAAAATATTTTTCTCCAAGGGACAATGTCAAAACAAGTGGGGAATGGAATGTATTTATAATCGGGGTAAATTTTGCTGTGCTTTCTTGGGCACGTCCCTCTCAACAAGTTTGAACTCTTTGCCTCTAATTGTTCCATGTGTTGAGTGAACTGCAGCCTCCACACGTCAGGGGAGAAGGGAAGGAAGCAGAGTCAGCTGCTGGCAGGGAGAACAGGGCAATAAAGGGGAACCAGGAGTACCCGAGTTACCCCTTGGTCTCCCCAAATTGGTCCCCAGCAGCATGTTTGTGATACTTTGCCCTCCACTATCAAATTAGGTGCCCTGAAACCTGATAGTGAATCAAGCAAGTCACATCTGATTCATCCTGCTGCTGAACTGTGTTCCACAGGAAAACAGGAGATAGGGGAGAAGCAGGGGAATGGTGCAGGTCTGGTTTGCCTCCGACTAAAGGGTTCTCTCACTGTGGGATGGACTTCTAGAAGCACAGAGTGGCTCAAGGTGAAGAAAGGAAAAATGTTCCCTAAATTTAATGGAAATAATGGGAGGAAGTCTTTGAGAAACCTCAGGCAGTGTGAGTTGCACTTATCTTGGCTTCCAAGTTCCCACAAAAAAAGCCCTCACTGTTATCTCAGCTCTACCGACGGGAATCACAGATAGTTTTGCAGATGAGGTCAATGCCTGAATCAGGCTCTGTCCCACTTTTTTCCAGGGCAAAGGTCCCCACATATCTGATCAGGAGTCAGCCAAGAGTCAACTCAACCCGTGGGCAAAGGCCACCCTAGAACTGGGATCTGCTTTGGTGGCTTTGCAGGACATTCAACCACAGGCTGCAGACACCAAACACACTCCTCATGATGAGGTTGATGGGATTAAACTGTCTGTCCTGCCATAAAGCACAGGAGAAGACCTCAGCTGGGATCCAAACTTTAGCCATTTTAAATGGGAGCAGGAGTAGAATAAGGGAGATTTTGGGAGCAAGATTCTGGGCAGGATGACAAGATAGTTGGACTCACACACACCTTCTGCTCTGTTCAGGCGGTGCCAAGTTTTGGTACTCTGGAACAATCCTGTCTTCCCTCTGGCTGTGTTTGAAAGTCAGAGCAATAGGAAAGAAAAGCTTTCAATTCACATTTCTCCTTGTGATACCAACACTCAGTATCTCATTTCAACGCAAGCGAAAACTTCAAAGCACTTCACTCCACTGAAATAAAATTAACAACAGCAAAGAGAAGAAAACAGGAGATATCAGGAGATGTTTTATATGAAATCACTGAACATGATGACATAAATTTCTCAAGTAATTGGACTCCCTGAACATTCTTATTGGGAGCTTCCACTGGAGTTTCAAGGAAAGACTGGACATGGCACTCAGTGCTCTGGGCTGGGTGACAAGTTGGGGATTGGTCACAGGTTGGACTCAATGGTCTTGGGGGTCTTTTCCAACCTTCTGTGGTTCAAGACATATGATGGGAAGTTGGCTCCATAAGATATCAGGCTTTTAGTTTTCCTAATGAAGTCTAACATTTCAAAGTTCACATCTAAGTGCTTGCTCTCTAAAAGGCTGATAAGAAGTGCAGACTTCACATTTACAGTGAAGTGAAATATCACTTTATCAGCTTTATGAAATCCAGAAGTGCTGCAGCTCTGTGGAGGTGTCTGCTCATCCTACCTGTCTATTAAATACCTGTTTATGTGCAGATTGAAAAGGATTTTTCAGGGAGAGAAAGTGCCATAGAGTTACAAAAATAAAGTAGGCCCATAATTGTAAGGATATTTCATTTATTGAGCCCTCTTTATATATGATGCTTTGATTTAGACACTGAGGGCAGAAGCTGCTTTAACTAGGGGTCAGTGGGAGTTGAGTCCTTCTGAAATGGAAAGGACTTGTCCCTCAGAGTTGTTCACACCAATTCCAAAGAATAGGGGAGTCGTGGACTTTTTTAGGTGTGGTTTGCTCACCTGCAATAAAAGCCCTGTGAGATTGCACCCCAAAGAACTTTGTGGGTTCACAGACTAATTATGGGCTGTTGTCCTTCACAGGTATCCTGCTTTCTGTCCTGAGACTTTGAACCAGACAAAAACCTTTCTTGCAGGGTTGGTTTTGGTAGGATCAGAGCTGCTCTGACTCACCTCTTGGCTACAAAATCACTGGAGTCAACAGCAGGAAGGTGGCATGAACATGTATTTGGGGGATGACACCTTGGAGCTGGAAAGGGCAAGACCACCTTTCTGACTGCATCAGCACCAAATTACTCAAAGGAACAGGTAACTGCATCCAGAGTTGCACACATTGACCTGGAGAGTGGTTCTCAAGGTCTGTCTTAGGAGAAACACAGGTGTTGAACCACATTATTTGAGGTGCAGACCCTGAGGTTCTTAAATATTTAGGTGACATTAAACCATCTAAAGTCAGCAGGATTTATTTTTTTTTTCCTGAATGCCAAAATTTTGCTTTGGATGTGTAAGAACCTCTCAGGAACTTTCCTTCTGTTTTGAACAGCTCAGAAAAGAACTCCTTGCACGAGTTTTCTTTGTTGTTGAACAGTGGCAAACCAAGGCACACTCAGAGGGAAGTCTGGCAACTAAGATTTGGGAAGGTGCTGGAGGACATTTTCCAGAAAGGAAGGTACCTTCAAATACACTTGATTCATAACTCTTGCAAAGTTTTTCTTGCCCAAAGGCAAAATTGAAAGGAAAACTAGATCAGCTCGTTGCTTGAGGAATCAAAGAGTTAGTTGTGAGCCAACAGATATTCACTGCAGGGAGAGGGAAGTTTTACTTATGTGTGGATACAAATGACTGGAATAAATATTTAAAAATAGCATATTCTATTGCCTGCAGGTGGAGTTGTTCAGGGAGGGATATGGCTGATGCCAAATATTTTATCTGTGCTTTGATCCAACAGCAGGGCTCTGGCAGGTGCCCTTAGAAACACAGAGAACACATTATTTTGTATATTCAACAGCCCCTCGGGAAGCTGCTGCTTCCTCTGAACCCCTCTTGGGCTGTGATTGGCACCCGATGTGCTTCACTGGAAAACAGATTTTTGAGGACATGGAGAGTACTGTGCTATATATAGAAGTCAATGACATCCAGGGAAAAACAATTGAAGGAGCAACTGGAATTTCTGGGGGAAATCAGAGCTCCTGGGCAAATAGAGAGGTGTGAATTCTGTGTAATGGAAATAACGTGTTCGCAGGGGAAGTCAAAGCAGAGGGTGTTCAGACAGGTCACACAGCAACCACTGACAGCCTGTCTCAACAGAGAGATCAGGCACAAAGTGATGGGGATTAAGGAAGGAAAGGGATGTTGTGTTTGGCTGCCCCAGCTGGTGCCTGAGCGCTCGTGCTGGGGCACAGCCGGCTCTGCATTCCCTGGCTCCCATCACCTGGCACAGCACGACCAGGGCAGGTTGCCCTGGGAAGGGAGAGGGGTGGTGGAGCTGCACAGGATGGTTAAATTTCCAAGAAACATGCTCTTACATTCATAACAAAATGCACTATTCAAAGCACGAGCATCTGCTGTCACCTCAACAGACTGATGGGATGCTCAGAGTTTTACAACAAAGTGTCAGTGCCATCCTGGGAAGCCACATGCCCAATGCTGGCCATGCTCAAACCCCTTCACTTGCTCTCCTTCTCTCTGGAGGGATGTTGTGCTGTGTGATGGGTGTTAGAGCTGACAGCTCCCTGTCTTCACACCCTGCCCAGGGCTGAGGCCTGTTACTGCAGCTGAAGGAGAATGAGAACTGTGTTTCCTACTTTTTTTTTACTTGAAATTAAATCTTGAAATCTAAAATTCTTCTGTGTACGAAAACTTGACAGAAGTGAAGATTTTTTTTTTTAGTGAAATCAAGTTAGGGAGAGAGGAAACACCTGAGGTGAATGCAAACCTTACAGAAAGGAATCTTTTAGAAAACTTGGAATTGTTTTTAAGAATTACGGTGTCTGTTAAAGAACTTGCTCCAGGACAAAGATTTTTCTTTCAGTCAAGCCCTGAACCGGTAGATTTCAACATTATTATGTCAACAACTCTTCATTTTCAATTTGAAAGGGCATTTCATGAAAACTGCCTTAATCTCATGGCATGTTTCAATTTTCAAAAGGTAGCTCCATCCAAACACCTTCAGGCTCAGCATCATCAGGCCCAAGTGATCAACATCAAACTGTGCAAAAACCTTGGGCAATGTTGGCCTGAGCAGAAAATACCCAGGAATCTCTTGAGCCTGCCTTTAAAACACACCCTTTCTCCCCAGACTTAAATCTCTGTGAGCCTTATAGTACCTTGACTCCTTGATTCCTGACTGCAGCACCAGTGACAGCCCTCTGAAGGTTTGATGCTGATTAAATTATTGATATGTGTGTGTAAAGACCAGGCACATCTACACCTCCACAGATGTGTTCTTGGGATCCCTCTACACCAGAATTGACTGGAGAGACAACCTGCCCCATGAAACCTTCCTCTATTCATACAGTCAAGGAGACCCTGGGGAAACACAGTCCGTGATCAGATGCAGAAGAGTTTATTAACCATGCTTGGCAGATGTGCAAGTCACCACACAAACACTGTTTGAGTCAAAGGGAAAAACAATTCCTTGACCTGAGCAAGGATATTCATATCAGAAACTTTACACTGGACTTCTGTCAAAGGTTGCATCTATTTTTGGTGTGTACATAACACTCCACACTCCACATTTTTGAATCATGATATGGCTTTTCTAACCAACAGAATAATGCAGATGTTGCTCCTTTTCCTACATCTCTTGTCTTGGTATGTGCACACAGAGTCAACTGATTTCTCCTCAGTTGCTAATCCAGAGTTAGAGTCTTGTTTATCTACCATGAGGACCACACTGTAATCAGACAGTGGCATTCCTGGGGGAAACCTGCCCTCTGAACTATTTCCAACAGCCTGTGTAAGACTTTATAATATTCTTAGCTTGTGTAGAAATCATAAATACAATATTAGTAGTGACTTAAAGCAGGCAGATGTTTTAAAAGCCCAGGTAACAAGTGTTTGACTCAAAGTTAATTCTGCAACTATCTAAAGCAGGCAGACTCCAAGTCCTTTACTTCTCCTTAGAGTACTGTCCCCTCATTTCGTGCTGCACCTTTCTAGCTTGATCCTATGCCATTGGTTAGGAATGGAGAACACATCAATTCTCACCCTCAGTGCTTTTCTCAGCCCTTCCCTCCTGGACATCCCCACATGTATCACCTCCTCACCTTCTACTGTTCCCCAGGCTGTTTTGTCAGCCTGTCCCAAATCTTCCTTGAGACAAGCTGAGCAAACCAGGCAGGGTGATGAAGAAAACACGTTCTGCCATGACTACACCACCAAACTGAGGCCAGAAGGTTTGTTTTAGCAGTTATTGCCCCAGCAAGCCCAGTGGAGAGTGACTGCAAGACAGAAGGAACCTGTTGCCACCGATGAGTGACATCCAGTAGCTGAGAGAAAACACAAAGATGTGCCATGTGCCAGCTTCTTTCATCTCCTTCAAGGACAGGAAAAATGTACAGAATGTGTCTAGACAAGGTGATGATTCATATTCTTTGCAATATGTTCGAAGTGTTGAGGGGAGGCAGGGTTCAGCCACCATGGCTCCTTTCTTCATGAGCTTCTCTGCTTCTTGTTGTTGTCATTTCTTCTTGCTTTGGAAGGGCATGGAGAAAATTAGTGCTTTATATTAATTTTTACTATAGTTAATAAAATACATTAAAGCATCCTTGAACTTCATTTCAGCTCATAAGTCTGAAAAGCAGAAAAAAACTTAGACACCTGTTAATTTGGAAATGCCACCAAAGGAGAAGTTGTGAATAAAGTAGATCATGCTCAACTGCTTTCTTTAACACAACATTTACTCTACAGCTTCCGAGGAACTTGCAAGTTCAGGGATCGGTGCCTCCAGGGCTCCCAGAATTAGTGTAGTATGTGTTTTTTTTACTAAAAATAGTTAAAGTTTCATCAGGATTGGACTTTTGTGTGTCTATTTTTGGCATCCTTCAGTAGACAAATGCACTGGCTGAACTTGCTCTCCCAACCTCTTGATAGTGTTTTGCTATTAATAGAAAAAAAGGGTTTAATGAGTAACCGGTCTCACGGTGTGGGATAATACATTCCCACTTTGCAATCTGCTCCTGTGACCTTTACAACCAGAGACACACTTAAAAAACAATACAGGGATCTGCCAGGATGCCCGAGCAGGAGGGAGCAGGTGCCTGTGGGAGTACAGCCTGGCATGGATCCTGGGGGGAAAACACCCCTGGCCGGTGACCCAGAAGCGACATCCTGAGCACTCAGAACTGATATTGATACCAGCAGCCCCCAGGCTCTGCTGGGAGGAAAGGCTGAGGGAATTGGGATTGTTCAGCCTGGAGAAGAGAAGGCTTTGGGGTGACCTGATTGGACCTGAAGAGAGTGACAAGAAAGATGGAGAGAGACTATTTCCAATGGGCCTGGAGTGACAGGACAAAGGGGAAATGGCTTCACACTGACAGAGAGGAGGGTTAGATGGGATATTAGGAAGAAATTGTTCCCTGTGAGGGTGGGGAGGCCCTGGCACAGGTTGCCCAGAGAAGCTGTGGCTGCCCCATCCCTGGAAGTGTCCAAGGCCAGGCTGGACGGGGCTTGGAGCAATCTGGGCTAGTGGAAGGTGTCCCTGCCCATGGCAGGGGTGGAATGGGACTGGATGATGTTTAAGGTCCCTTCCAACCCAAACCATTACTCTGTGATGAACTGCGGCCAAACTGGCCTCAGGTTCCTGCCTCAACCCTCTGGTGGATGTATGAGATGGGCAGCACGGGGCTGTCAGGGGACATTCCCAGGAATGCAGGGACAAGTGGGATCCAGGCTCACAAATCTCCGCTGCACATTTTCTCCAGATTCCCAAATACCGGCGTGTGAGGAGCTGCTTTGAGTCTGAAAAGCAGGGAAGATGCATAGTTCAAGAAGAAATAAAAGATCCAGATCATTTTAAGGTGTCTTGTTACACAAAGATGACGTGGGTCACGTGGGTAAACCAAAGATGCCACCGTGGGTTATGGTGCAGCAGGTGGGACTCAGTGTCAGGGTGTGGGTAACTGGCACTTTGCAGCCAGCTGACCTCGACAGAAAGCAGGAAAAACTTTAGGAAAACCAGGCCAGGAGAGCTGATTTATTTCTGAGCAATATATGACACTCTCATGAGTAATGGTATTTTTACTTGAAAGGTTAAGTGGGAAACAGAAACCGAGTGTTTGTGGTTCTGTTCCAAGAATAATATTTGAACTAATCCAGCAACTTTGATCATCCAACTACACATCATGTTTATTTGTGAAATATGTCAACATTTTCCTAGGCCCATGCGGATTTCCCCTCCTTTTGATCTCTCAGCACCCTCAGTTTTCCTGTAAGGTTAGAGGGATTAATCCATATTTATGATCACATAAAAAACAAAGTATTCTGTGCTTTTACATTTTCCAAACTGGACAAGATTGAGACAAATAATAAAAGCATACAGAATAACTGGTGGCTCTTCCCTGCTCTTATGAATTAATCATTCCTTCTCATGGGCATCCTCAGAGCAGGATTTCCACTAGCTCTTAGCAGTTCAGAGTACACAGATACCATTCCTTGGGTGAAGGGGAAAAGGTTCTTACAGCCAGAAGAGTGGGAGCACAAGGTTTGGGGTGGTTGTGCCCCAGGACTAGGCTGGAGCCAGGATGAGTTGGTTGACATCGTAACACATACAGGTAGATTATGACTTTCCTTTTCCTTGCCTGAGCAGCAAAGGTTCTTTAAATTTAATTAGATTTAAAGTTCCATTAGTTCTATACTTCTTATGTCAACACACAATGTCCCAGAAGCACAACAATATTCCCTGGTTTGGCACTAGAAGGAATATGTCTGGCTGTGCTGGAAATGACCATTTCCATTTCCTAGATAGACATCACTAAAGCTCCATTAGCCTTTACTTCTAGGGTCTGGCTCTAGAAAAGAAGCTATCATTAATTTTGGGTGTTAACTGCCTGGTTTTTAGCCAGAACTACCAACAGGGATACTTGTGAACATCTTGTCCAGTGAGACTTGAGTCAAGACCACCTTCTTTGCACAGAGTATACTGAAAATATCATCTTAACTGACAGCAAAGACATGAAAGTCTTTATAGCCACTGTCTTACCTTTGCCATGACAATGTTTTGAGAACTGTTATAAAAATTATCTCCCAAACCCATTTCTTCCTGAATTCTCTACAATTGCACTCAGAATTTTCTGCTAGAATTGGTTGAATTTATCTTTTACCATCCCTCTCTCTCTCACCCAAGGCTGAAGCACCCTAAATCCCACACTCTAAACCTTCATTTTCAGTTATTTTTCCCCCACCCATCCCATCTACATGTTGCACAAAGTCTTTCAAGTCCAGGTTTGTTGGAGCCAACAAAAGCATCGGGTAAGTCACTGGTGTCAAAAAGTCTAGTTGAAGGGTTTTTTTTAATATTCTTGGGCAACCTGTTAGGAAAAAGCCAGTAGCAAATGATGAGCTTGTAGGAACATATTGCAAAAGCTTGTCCCTCCTTCTTACCAGCAGTGAACTGCATGATCTGAACTGGAATATATTTGTGTCAGAGAATGGATGAGTGAGTTTACTGGGATTATCAGCCTTTCTTATGAGTAAGAGCACTGCCCTTCTTTTCAGCAATCCTTGATCTAAAGGAAAACAGTTTGCTTCTCATCCTTTATCTTTTATTAGACGCTATTGAGGGTGGGGAAAACCCATTGGATCTGAGGTAGCTCCTTGGCAGTGTTAGAGCCCATTGTACCAGCTGGGTGGCCTAGAAGAGCTGCTGCAGACATTTCACAAATAATTATATTTATTTTAAATCATGATGTGGCTTTTCTAACCAAACCATGTTCTCAGCAGAATTCCCTTTAGAACCAGTCTCAGCCCTGAGGTATGCAGCTCAGCCTACAAAGTGCAGGCAATATCTACACCATCAAGACAAGCTAAAAGAATTCTCAGCCCAGTCTTGGGAAAGCCTTTTCCAGTGGGCAGCTGGGGAAGGCACAGGGAGCAAGTTGAAGGCAGGCTGGATCCTACAGGCAGCAGGAACAGCCTGGTCCTGGCTGCTGCCTCCCTGAGCCTTTTCCCAACGTGTCCTTAAGAATTTGCTGAGTGAATGAACTGCACACACATGGCAAATCCAGCCCTTCCAGGAAAGCTTTGGGTTGGGGGAAAACATGAAATATAGTCATGTTGTGTGTGCCCAGCAAAGCCAGCTCACACTGGGTCTACTGTGTACATGCAGAACAAATATCCAGCAGGAATCCCTTCTGTGATAAGGGAAAGGCCAAAGAGTGCAGCCAATCCCAACACCGACATGAGTACGTGACCCTCTCTGCCCTGCAGGAAAACCTGGGCACTGCTGCTCCAGGTTAAAAACACCCCTGCAGTTCCCCTGGGGGCTGTAACACCAGCCATCAGCCAAATTAAAACCTCGATGTTTTTCATTTTTTTTCCTTTTAATTGGAAATTTGAAGAATATATTTAATACTGTGGGGTTTTTTCCCCCCATAGGTGGCCTCGAACTGTGTAAACTCTCAGGTTAAGTGCTCAATTAAAAGGTCAGATTATCCAAAGAGAAAACTGAAGTGTCAGGCAATAATTGTCCACTGGACTCCGTTACCTGAGGAGTTCATTGCACACTGACCTCCTTTAAACATTACGCAGACTGGTGGGACGTGTGGTACTTCCTACTGGTTGTTTATAACTCCGAAAAATCCGGACTTGGGCAAATACCGAGATCGCTCTCCGGAAGAGTTTTAATATGAAATTGCAGGACCACAAATACAGTAAAGATGCTCTCACAATTCCCAACCAAGTTTTTTCTAGGGGAAAAAAAAGTAGCCCCTGTCTCTCGCCAGCATAACAAAAAGTTATATGAATGTAGCAGAATATTTAAGCCATTACTAATGCTTGCTGATGAAGTCTCATTTTATGAGCCTCCCCCATATCTCAGCTCTGTGCCCATAATTTTCCTGTGGGATGTCTATTCTGACTCAACACTTCAAGCTCATTCTTCACTTTTGACCAAAAACTCAGCTTCTGTTTTATGCCATCTGTGCCTCTAACGAGCCAACAGGGACAGTGACACAGGGCAGTCATTCCTACAATAATCCCTGCTCAGCACCATTGGGAAGGAATTCTCCCCTGTGAGGGTGGGGAGGCCCTGGTACAGGTTGTCCGGAGAAGTTGTGGCTGCCCCATCCCTGGAAGTGTTCCCAGGTTGGATGGAGATCTGGGCTAGTGGAAGGTGTCCCTGCCCATGGCAGGGGGGTGGAATGAGATGATCTTTAAGGTCTCTCCAACCCAACCCATTCCATGGTTCTGTGATTCTATATAATGTCATTATTATTAATCTTTGTGCAGGTTAAATGTGGTTTCCAAAGCTGACTAAAATGGGTTCCTTTCTCTGGGGTTGGGACGTGCTCAGATGAGGCCTGAAGTGATTCTGCCTTGTGCACTCACCAACCCTGGCGGTGCCACATGATCTGCAGATCCCCTTTCCCTCCTGCCTGGTGTGTATCCCCTTTGGCAATCACATGCCAACTGCAAAAACATTAACCACTGTGTCCTCTGTAAACCCAGCCCTCTATCAGCAGCAGGGAGGCCTTCACCTGCTGTTTTCTGGGAGATGTGGTCTAATCCTGATAAGAGCTATCTAATCACTTCACAAAGTTGAGAAGAGATAGCAGGGGCGACAAAAAAAAAAGCTGCTAAATAGATGTTACTTCTCTTTCTTTTCGAATTCTTGGGCACTGTGAGCACACATCACCTCCATACAACGATAAAAAGGCTTCCTGAGTCACCAGTTGGATTTGTTGTGAGACCTGAGTGAGTTAGCACTGACATATGAGTCACATTAAATCATTAACCACACCTGAAAATATCAGCATGGACTCCATGACCCCGGGGAACAAATTTAACAACACAAAAACTTGATCTGAAAAAAAAAAAAAAAAAAAAAGAAGAAGAAGAAAGCTAACTTTAGAATGAGACTAGTTCAGACCAAACACTTCAGTCAGTGTGGCTCGGAGAGCCAGCCTGAGTCATGTGTTGGCATTTACCTCCCCCTCTGCCTGTGAGGGGGTAGATGCATCTTCACAAGGGTTCTTATGCCTAAATTGGGCTTTTTTGTCCAAAATGAGAACAAAAGGATGAACAGAGCATAGCTTGGCTGCCCAAAGAGTCATCACAGCAGCTGGTGCCTTCATACCCTGTGCTAAAGAGAGAAATTTGATATTCAGTTAAATAAATTCTTCAATTACTGCTAATTATTCAAATATCAATGATAAAATCAGCTTCTCCAAGGTTTTGGTTGCATTTCCTTATTTTAAAGACAATTAAAATGGTAACCCAATTTCTTTAAGGATATATGAGTATGTCCTTGTTTATACCTATGTATTATTTTCACAGTTGTTACTTATGATTTTACTACAGATGCTAAAAACAAACCTGCCCATGAGTATGACAAGAACAACCCTTTTGCAGCCAAACTCTCCATCCAGCCACCACAGTCACCACAGTTTGTCTATTTTAGTAGCACAAGGGAAACAGGGTGTGTTGTAGCAGCATGAAGGAAACCCAGAGGGCTTAAAAAGTCCTTTTCAGCACTGGCAATTAAATAGTAGAAATGTCACTTCCAGTTTGAGCTGCAGAAACATGCATATACATGTGCAGGTGATCAGGCAAGTTTGTCCTTGGTTGAAGGCAAAAGAGAACAGACAGAAAATTCCCTTGCACAGGGAAGTACCTGGGAAGAGTTGCAAGGCACAGGGACACTGGAGAGCACCCCATTTTGAGTCAAAAACATTCAGAAACTTGAAAAGGAGGTTTATTTCTCCTGGCACCTTCTACCACTGAGGAAAAGGTAAGGCAAGGCTTGTTTTCCAGCAATGGAAGTCGCAGGACACAGATGCCAGGAAGAGTTGTGTAAAGTATGTCCAGAACTTCATCCCTTTGCTGAGCCTTGGATTTGAGGACAGATTAGGCAAACTCAGCTTCAAACTCCCCTACACCAGTTGCCAAGAGGGCTGAGATCCCATGGCAAGGTATCCTCTGCTAAATTCCCAGACTGCCCAAATCTGTATTTCCCATAATCCTAGACCTGACATTGCACTTGGCCTTTAGCAGAAGGTCAGGGACAGCACATGGCTGAAAGGTGGTTTTTACTGGGGAAATGATGCAAATCATGCAGTTCATAGGAATTTGGAGGATTTAACCAGGCTTCACTTGAGTCGTCGAGTTCTTTCTAATCTGGAATTCATAAACTAACTGCAGAACAAACACACAAAGATAAACACAGGGACACGTGTGAGGCAGGCCAGACAGATTTGGAAAGACAAACTTCCAAAGTCATACCAGAAGGATGAGCTGAGAAAGGAGGCCGGAATGCCACATACTCAGATTGTAATCCCTGTGATGTCTCCCGGGAAACTGAACATGGATTAGAAGAAAAGACCAAATAATGGACAGAATCAAAGCTTGCTGCAATAATGGAAATTTTGGTGGATACAACAGTCTAATTTGGTGGAAACAATGTGCCTGAAAATGGTTTGTTGCCAGCAATGTTCTTCTTTACTACAGTTACCTGATGCCATCTGAACTATTGAACAATCAGGCCAATGAAACAGTGGAATTACTATTCCAGCTGAGACTTTTGGTCAGTCAATAATCCTGCTGTCTCCAGGAATGATCCAAGACCTTTGAAGGCAGGAGAAAGATTGTTTCAGCTAGATACCAAACACATTGCTCCTTATCAAAGGTCTCTTAATCTCTGGTAAGAGATTGTCTTAAATCCTAAAATGTTTGATTTAATGCTATTTCAACAGCACATCAGCAGTAACCATTGTCATCCTGGATTTATTTTGTCGTGTTGCAGCCCAGGTGTCTGAAATCCTCATTTCAGGTGTACTGAGGTCCAACCTTTGCCATTGGGATTGGTCATTGTGTTCACCAACACAGCAGCATTGGAAAAAAGGAAATACCAAGGTTAAAAGTGAGACATGGAAAGTGGTGAAGGAGACAGGTGTGGCAGGAGGAACAGCATTTACCAAACTGATAAACTCCACAGTTTATCAGAGATGTAAAGGAGTGAAATGATGACACAGCTACGTCTGAAGCAGTACTCTAGCTATTGAACCCAAAAACCCCCAAGTCCATAAGAAATTCTAGTTGTAATTCCTGGCCCCATTTACGTGCAGGTGACTTTACTAATCAGACTGGTGGGGAAAGTGAAATGCAAAGCAGGCCCAGTGTTCCAGGCACTCCCCAGTGAGTCACTGCTGCAGCCACGACATCAATGGGAAATGCTGATTGCCAGTTTTCCATTCTTTCCCAGATGCTCCTTCCTCAACATTGCCCTTCACAGCTCTTTAGCTGTTTGACTCACTCCACTGAGCAGCTCCTTCCCCCCAGTCATCTGCCTGCAGCTCCCAGCAATCTGAAGTGCCTGAGGAATGCCAGGACACTCCAGTGAGTTTGGCCCCCAGGAATCCTCATTTGTAATTCTGAGAGCCCGAGCTCCTTCCAGCTGCCCACACCATTCACTTGGAACTAGCCAGGCACATATTTTCCCAAATCCATTTGCAGAATTGCCAGACAACAGGCTCCCATTGACTCAGGGCATTCTTTGTGTCAGGACAAGAGCAGGAGTTACTGTACTGTCATCACAGCAGGGCAGCAGAGAAAGGCCCTTTGTCTGGCTCAAACATTTCAGTTTTGTGCTGCAACACGTTGGGCTCGGCCAATCTGTAAAGAGATGAATGCAAGGTGATTCAGGTGAGGTTACACAGGATAAATGTAGGGAGTGTGAGCACCAAAATCACCCCACGGGTCGTGGTTTAACCCCAGATGGCAACTAAGTACCACAGAGCTGCTCCTTCACTGCCCTCACACTTGGGTGGGATGGGAGGAGAATGGGGGAAATGGCAAAACTTATGGGTTGAGATAAGAACAGTTTGATAATTGAAACAAAGTATAATATAACATATAATGATGGTGATAATGATGATGATGATAATGATAATATAACAGAAGAAAGAAGGAAGGGGGGAAGGAAGGGAGGAAGGAGGGAGGTAAGGAAGGAAGGAGGGAAGAAGCGAGAGGAATAAAACTCGTTGCCTGTTTTGGGCTAAAACGCTGAGCTCAGCTGAGCGAGTTGAGCATCTCCCCGCTGAGCGCGGCTTAACGCCGCCACCTGCCGACGGGCATCCCTGAGCTTCCCTGGGCTTCCCCAAGCTTCCCTGAGCATCTCTGGACTTCTCCGAGCATCCCGCAGCCTCCCTGGGCATCTCCCTGGGGTGATACTGAGAATGTGGTAGGAGGCAAAGTTGTAATTGTGTTTTACAAGTGGGTAAAAGGAGGTTGGGTCATGAAGGACGGGTCAGCTCACGCACTGGTCAGGAGTGTCAGATATTAACCTGTCACTCCTGGAGAGCTCCACTTAAATGAGGTGAATCTTCTTCATTTAAAGCTCAAAAACTGATATGTGGTTTGGAATCCAGAAGCACCAGCTCCAAACTGCATCAGGCCTAGAAATCTTCTGATTTTTTTTTTTACTAATTTTGAATTCAGATGTGACGAAATCAAAACATTTTCCCTTCTGCTCTGGAAGTATTGCTCCTCACTACAAAATTAGCAGCAGAGATCTTCCACCAGCACTGAGCACTTGTGGGAGGAATCACACCAAGAGCTGAACTGTGATGTCAGGAATGTGGATCAGAGATGTGTTTACCTCCTCACTTGCTTATGCACAGCTCTCACTTCTGCTTTTGAGGATTTACACTTTTAAATATTATATAAATAAAATATATAAATATTTAATATTTAGTAAGTTACTATCTGGCAATATTATCCCATTCAAAAATGTGTAGTATCACCAGATTCGATTGTCACTGATTTTGCTGCTCGTGGTTAGACTGCAGATCCTTGAATTGCAGTCTGAACTCTGAATATTTGATAACTCCTCTTTGCCTCTTTTCGACATAGTGAGAAATTTTTCACACTGATATTTAATTTCTTTAAAACCCAAACATACCAAAACATTTCTAAATGCATTCAAACACAAACATCACTGATTCAATAAAACTATACAATCCCAAGATGCACATTATATGGTTTTTTACATGAAACAAATGGTTTCATGAACCAAGAGGATTTACAAGCCCTGAAATTCCTGCTTTGTTTCTCCCAGCTGAGCTCCTGTGCTGCTGTAATGTCACTGGCTGCCATGGAGCTGTGCTGAAGGACAGGCCTGGCTGGGAGCTGGAGTTATCCTGGAATAAAGCCTCAGCTCATAACAATCCATAATTGCTGAGTAACACGGCGGGGTCACGAGAGTTGAACAGGAGTGCTGAGATGACGAGTTCAGAAAGGGAAAGGGGCAGTGCAGGAGCTGGCACAGGTCCTATCTGATATCTCAGTGGCAGCTCATCTCCAGTAGCAGCAATAAAGTTATATAAAACTCTTATATTTCACAGCTTTTCACTGAGATTAATGTTTCCTTGCATAGTTTGAAGCTTTTATGCCTTCAGTGTCTGAAGTTGGGGCTGTCCACCCTTATGTTTTCACTCGACAGAAGTTTAGCAAATCATGTTTTTCCAGGAAGAAAAATTGGCTCCAGCTGTCCTGATCCTGCACTGACCTAAGGGGCCTCTCCTGCACTGAAGAGCAGCTGTAACTCTGGGCAGCTGTAGGAATTCCCAGTTGGAGTTCTCCCAGATGATGTCCCGTGAATATGAAGCACCAAACAAAGTGCCCAAGGGGCCAGTCAGTGCTGTTTTCTTGGGACAAAAGAAAAGACCAAAGTAAATTAAAGAAAATTTAGACCTTGCCCTCAGCCCAAAGCCACAAGGGTGGTGAAACAGAGGTTTGAACTCAGCACCAGGACAGTAAGGCAGGACTGTGAACACCACTTCACTTGTGTCCCCCTGGCACCAGGCACTTGCCAAGCCAAAACGTGGCTGTGGGGACTTTTCTCCTGAAAGCCAGGTCTTATCCCCAGCTCAGCCCATCCCATTGTCTGCTGGAGAATTCTTAGCTCCTCCTCAAGACAGAAGAGCATCACAGACACGATCCACATGGATTCAGCACCCTCCTAAAGATAAATCCTCCTCTTACTGCTGGTGCTGCTGCAGGTGCTGATGTGTCCAAGCCAGTTTCTCACTCAAGTGAAAAATTAAATACATGGTCTACAATAAGTGGTTTTTTGTCCTGCTTTTTCTTTTTTAGTGACCCAAACTCCTCAATTTTTTTTTTTATATTTCAGGCTTGGGAAGGGGAAGAATGATAGAGCAACAGGGGGAAAGTACAGACAGTGGGCATCAAAGCTGTGACAGCTGGTGAAAGCCATGACCCAGCCTGTGCAGAAGCTGCATAAAGGAAGTGAAATATTTAACATAGTATTGTTATCATCACTGCATACTTGATAGGAACTTAAAATGCTCATACAGGGGAATAATTGTGGTTCAAATGCCTGTTCCACCCACTAAGGCACTATGTGTACAATAACTCTCTGTTTCGATCCTGACACAGTAACCCTTTATCTGTTCTAGGAGCTCCCACATGAAGAAACAGCTGGTATAGATTCTGTAATTCTCCCTCTTTAAAAACAGATAGCAAGAGCAGGAACCTGGAGGTTTTTTGCAATGGGGAAAGGAGAGACAATCCCAGATTAGCAGCTCCTTTGCTACATCAGCACTGTGAGCCACAGCCAGTGTCTGCAGAAAACAGAGGTTGCAATATAGTCTGAAAAATGATGTTTGAGGCTCTCTCTGGTGAGCAACTGTTTCTCATTCAGCATGGTGCTCCAGCTGCAGTGTGTGAGCCAAATTCTGCTCCCACATCAGTGTGGATCTGGAGGGATTCCACTGGGTTTGGAGACCACAGTAACTCAGGCTGCAGCCACGCTCATGGTCCCTGCTGAGAGCTATGGGAAGCATGGTAATAATTAGGGAGGATTCTGCTTCCCTGGAGCTCCCTGCACTGAAGCAATTATTCTCTCCTTTTCATTACCCATTCAAGACCACATTGGCTAAATATAAGACAGATTCAACAATTAATATGAGCTCCATAAGAGACAGCGGGGAAAACCTACTTGCTGAAAACATAATTCTTCAGTAATCACCAGGAATCACTAACTGTAAAGGAGCCAGATCCAATAAAGCTTCAAACTTAAGCAGAACTTAAGCAGAAACAGTTTTCCCTGTAGCTCTGAGTCAGGCATTTTAGTTTTGGAGGACCACAGGTTCAGATGTGCTTTCCTTTGTCCCATTAAAAACAGCACCTGCTCCCTGAGAGACGGGGATGTTTGTGGTGATGGTGTGATGTGTCTGACTTTACCTCTGCACCATCTTTCCAGCTCTTGTCTGTCTCAAGGACTATGGATTTCACACCAGGGATCAGGAATTTAGGAGTGCCAGCACCTTATTTTGGGGCCTGTCAGTTGTTGAAGCCGCAGGGATGTAACAACATCAGTCACAGCACTGCCTCTAATTTTTTGGAAACCTACTCCAAGTAGGTAACTTATATTGAACTGGCAAATCTGAACTTCAGAGGTCTCACTCAGAGTTTTTTAGAAATGCAGGTTCCATCTGAAGACCAAACACTGCTGTGTTGCTCCCTCCTCTCCCTTTCTTCTGCATTGACTGTGCCAATGTGCCAAAGCTCTCACTGCCAGGACAACCTTCCCTGAGACTGGGAAATGATGCATTTGGCCAACATTTCCATGGGGGAAAATTCTCACTGGGATATTCAGATCATATTAAATGTGGTTTAGATGTTCAGGATAAGCTGAAACCACAGGAAGGTGGAAAGGGAGATGATTCTATAGCTCCTGGTGGATTTTTTGAGTTTTTGTAAGAAACAACTCCATGTCACCAACTCCAGTTACTTTGGTATCTCCTTCCTTTCGGTGTTGACTGGAACCAAATCACCTCCTTCAGCCTTGCAACCCTGCTACAGTCCTTGTATGTCAACCAAAGAAGGTAGGAACACATCCAATTTATCCTTCCCATGGCTTTCTTGAACAGGAATGGACCTAAACTCAATGAACTTGGAATTTTTCACTGCAAACGAAGCATCTCTTATCTGCCAGCTCATCCCTGTTTCCAGCTGTTTCCCAGCCATCAGTGCAGGGATCCCTGTGGATCTCAGGGGCCGTTGTGCCACCCCTTGGGCATCAGCCCAATCCTGTCCAGGTGCTGAGGCAGGAGGGGTTGTTCTGGCTCTGGGATTCAGGTGACTCCGAGCTCTCCCTGCTTGGGATCCAGGGCAAATTAAGCAATGCAAATGCTGAGTTGGTCCTTTCTCATCTGAAAGAAGTCCATGACTCACTTCATCCATCCTCTGGGGACTAAAGTGGGAAAGGCTGAGTCAAAGCTTCATTTGTATTTCGTCTGAAACCATCAGAATTTGACTGGAGTTGTACCTAATTTTTTTATTGCTCAGCTGTTCTCCTGCAGGTTCCTTCTCTCATCTCTCTCTCGTGTTGCCAAGGGTCTATTGCTGCACATCCCTCCTGCTCTGCTAAATAAACCTTGACAGGAGCAGCCAGATGGAAGCTCTCACCTTAAATTAACACATCAGCCCCTTTCAAGACCACGTGTAGCAAAAGCAGATGCAAATACAGACCAAGAGTAATCTGCTCCTCGCTTGTCAATATTTGAATGGTCTTGGCTCTCATTCTGGACAGTAATAAAAGAAGCTGGTTAATCATTTATAATTGTTGGGAGCTCTGTGCCATTAATGAACAGGAAGTTTTATGCAGCTGTCAGATGCACAAGATGAGCATTTCCTGCAGAGGAGAAAGATTTATTTGGTGACAGTTTCATTATAGATTTTTAGAAAGAAAAAATAGCATTTTGATCATTGAAAAATCAAGAAAGAAGCACACGGTTTCCTGTGCTTTGGAGAGGATGACACCCAGCTAAATAATTCCCAAGCATGAGGCAAACCAAAACTCACCACATGCCCCTCTGGAATGTCCTGGGTGGATACATGGGATGTCTTTGAAATGGTTGTAAAACAATAATAAAACAAGAGCTGAAATACACCTCAAAGAATGGATGGTTAATTGTCAATCAGGACCACATAACTGGAGAAAATGAATCAGCACAAAGCTCTCTGTGATGTCTCTAATTTAAGAAGGTCACAGCAGTGTAATCAGGAGGAGCATCTCGGTGACTGCACAGTAAATTAGCTCTGGGTGTAATTGCACCAATGCTGGAGGAGTCACAGAGACATTTCCTCTGATATTTGCTGCAGTTATTTCTGCTCTTGGAAGTGCTGCCAAAGCAGGTCAGAGAAGGATGAGCTACGAGGAGGAGGAGGGAGAAGCTTTGATCTGCACACAGATAGCCCTGATACCGTGGAAAGACCCCCTGGGACACTGTGGGTATTCCCACTACCTGGCTGCAGGCTCAGGGATTGGATCTGGGAGAGGACAGCACCTGAGGCAGGTGTCATCACCACCCCCTGGTTTGCTCAGCACAGCCTGTGTAGGACCCAAAGGACATTTGTCCCTTCACTTCAGCACTTGGGTTAAGCCCCCAAAGCAAGGTAGTGACCTTTTCTTTTAAAAGTGTCTAAATTATTCCTGCACAATTCAAGTCATGAAGGGGGGAAAAATGCCTGGATGAATAATGGGAAACACAATTCTGTGGGAAATAAAGGCAGGAGTACAAACATCCTGCAGCATCACTGCCATCTGTTTGGGCTCAATTCAAGGAATAGCCTTTTTTGAGGAAAATGAGTATTTTTATTCTTATATTCACAGCACATGCCATAAAGTGAAGTATATAATAATACAAATTATTTTTTATAATGCACATTAAGTTTTTAAGGCTGAATTTGGAGATATTTTACTACCAAATACATCCACAGAAAGCAAAACGTGGTGCAAACATATCCTGAAATTAATGACCTTTTCTTAAAGAAATGAAAAATTTCTAGAATTAAATATTTACATCACGGTAATATTTCCTGCATGATAATATTTAAACCCAAGGAAAAATAAAAAGAAAAAAGGCAGTGAAAACTAGTCCAGTGTCACTGCATGGGTGAGGTTGGTAATTTGTGTCTCAGTCCACAGGTAAGTTCTGCTGCCACTGATCCAGAGACTGTTCCCAAACCAGATTCCTTCTCTGACAGGATTATGAGACTGAACTCACAGGATATCACCTGAGCTCCTAGGAGGCAGGAATTTACACCATCTAAGGTGATAAAATAAGAGGAAAATAATCAAGATGTTTTACCCAGTGCTTGAAGAGATGAGGGAATAGGAATATTCACTCCTCCTCGCATGCAGGGCTGAGGGGTTGGATGCAATCAGATGTTGTTTCCACCCTTAGAGTTTCTTCATCAGCCTCTGAAGCATCTGACACCATTCACAGCCAGCACATCACCTTGTTACAGATCTGGTTTTGTTTCTTTATCGTGGCTAATAACAGAATTATACTCAAAACCATAAAGCAACACCGAAATAAAAGTGCCATCCAGGTGACGGAAGCAAGTTAATAGAGAAAAAGATCTGGGATTGCAGTGGTGTTCCTTTCAAATTATAAAATAAGGATTTTTTTCTTGGTATTACGACAGGTTGTGGGAACCCCACTTTTCAAAACCAAATTTTATTGACTGAGGTGCTGTGAAAACTCAGAACAAAAAGCCTTTCCCTGTTCCAGACACCCTCAGTCTGAGTGTGGGCTTAGTGACTCACCTGAGGGAGCAGCAAATCGTGACAGTGGGTTTAAAATATCAACACTTAGTCAGTCTGCACGTTATGGGGGGATATGAAGAACCACTTTGACTACAGCAAACAGTCATGTCATCAAAAGCACTTGGTTTTGTCTGCCATGGTAGGAAAAGTCCGGGTTTGGAAGGGGTTTGTAGGTGTCCACACAATGTCAGAATTCCCAAAACCAGAGTGTCCATGAGAGGCTGCCCCAGAGCCACGAATCCAGGTGTGCCTTGGAACAGGTTTGGGTGGCCAGAGTGCTAAGAACAGAAAATACTTGGGGAAGGCTGGGAAGGTGGACGGAGCTGCTCCACCCTCGCTGTGTTTGCACCCGGTGTTTGTGAGCACTCCCTGGGCTGATTGTGGAGGCACAGCAGGGCAGGGGCAGGGCTGGGGGAGCAGCACCTCAGCTGGAGCAGCTCTGGGGGAGCAGCATCTCACCCGGACCAGCTCTGGGGGAGCAGCACCTCGCCAGGGGCAGAGCTGGGTGGGCAGCACCTCACCTGGACCGGCTCCAGCTCCCAGAGGGTGTCCCAGCCACCCTCCCCAGGTAACTCCTGCTGCTGGTTTGGCTTTTCTTGGTTTTTACTTTTGCTCTTCCTCCTCTTCTCGAGCAGCTCTGCCTGTGATCTGCTGAATGATCCTGGGATTTCCTGCTTGGCTTCTCTTGTTTGGGCTTTAAAGCACCTGCTGTAACTCTTCCCTTGCAATGTACTGACTTTTTCTGCACCAGGACACAAGAATACAAAGACCAGCCAGGCTGGGATTGTTCACCTTGTGGTATTGTTGAACTGTTCTCTCCCTGAAAGCCCAGGTGTGAATGCTTGAACTGTTTTGCTTTTCCCATTTGGCTCCAGTGCAGAGTGGCTGAAGGAACTGTATTAAAAACTGCCCCTAGATCCTTAAGGAGTATGATTCTGCATGCCCTGGATGCACAGGCAGCTGCCAGGCTGCTATTCAAGTTGTTCTTGGGTGTTTCTTGTTTGCTGTAGGTGAGTCAGCTCAACCCTTCCTTCTCCTGTCCCTTCACTGCTGTCTATTGTGTGTCCATTCCTCCTCCCCAGCCACTGACAGGGCTCAGATGCACTTGGCCCCTGGTTTCATCACACCCAGCACGTGTCTGAGGTGTCTGTTCCTGCAGGACAGCGACTGAGAGCGGCACTGAGGGAAGGTAAGCAGTCTCTAAAACTCTATCCTATTATTAGTCCTTTTTTGGCTCCACACAAATCAGAGCAGGAGCTTCTGCCTTCCTACCTGGACAGGGACCTGTCTCCACGCTCACCTGGGTTCCAAGAGGCAGGAAAGTTGATTATTCTTTCTGACATTTAAGTACAACATATGGCAAGTTCTAGTGAGGGATTAATTGTGTACTTTTGACGTTAATAGACACTGTGACACAGGTGATTGTGATATTGCAGCTCGGCCAATACATTAGAAAGGTCAGGCTCAGTTGGCTTTAGCCAGAGTACACAGAAGATCACAGGTTTTGTTGTAGTTTTTTCTAAGAGTTTTCAAATCTTTTACCACTCTTCCAGCACAAAAACAATGATTTTTGAGAAAGAGAAAAAAAGAAGAGAATTTTCCAAGGCCTTGAACTTCTGCTCAGGCACATGATGCTTCATATAACACACAAAAAATTTAAAATACATTTTTCTTTTGTATTGTTTTCTGCATTACAATAGAAGCAGTGAAGCATAAGTGGGGAAAGGAACTGTTTCAGAGCTGTGTCTGATGTAGAGGCTGGTAGTTCATGTTCCCTTTTAAACCAGTTGGGCTGCATTCCACCTGGCCTGAAGGAGCCCCCCAGGAGGATAATATCCTTGAAACTCTGTGAAAAAACCTGTTTCTAGAAAGGAAACCTAAGGATGAGAATGAGCTTACTCCAGCTCCTCTTGACTTCTAAGGGCTTTCTTCTCATTTTGAAGAATGTTCTTACATCAGCACCATCTCTTTTCCCTCTCAATCATCAAAAATTGTCCTGTCCCTGTAAATGCTGTCAAATCTTCTCTCACAGACTCCCAGGTCTGGTGGAGGTTTTCTCTGTACTCACAGCTTGCTACAGAGACCAGTTTTGTGCTTCTCAAACATAGAACAAAGGGCACAAATAGGTCTTTCCCGATGGTTGTACTGCTAAGAAATATGATTAATAACTGAGACGCCCAAAGGAGAGGCCAAGTGAGCACCCTGAGAGTGGTGTTGGGCTCACATCTGGACAGATGTGCTCAGTGCTTGACAGTGTCTGAGTCTGCTCACTGGGAACAAGCTCATGGCCAAATCCAGAGAGCTCCTGAAGGCTCCCAGTCCTCAGACAGGTTCCTGCACACTGGGAGTCCTCAGCACAACAAATTCCACCTCAACCTGAGGAAGAACTTCCCATGGAGGTGGCAGAGCCCTGGAACAACTGCCCAGGGAGGGTGTGGAGTCTCTCTGGAGACATTCCAAACCCACCAGGACATGTTCCTGTGTCACCTGCTCTGGGTGACCCTGCCCAGGCAGGGGGGTTGGACTGGGTGATCTCAAGAGGGCCCTTCCAGCCCCAATATTCTGTGATTCTTTGGTTCATAAACACATTGTGAGTGCCCTTTCTTTTTCAGAAAACCTCTTTGGCTTCACATTTAAGAATTTCTTCCCATTTACTCAGCTCTAGAGCCCCACATGTGCAACGAGCTGCAACAGTCTCTGCAGCAGCAATTTTGAGACGTGGTGGCAGAAGGGAAGAGCTGTGGCATTACTTGCTTGGCAACTTGAAACTCTGCCTGTTTGATATCATTTTGTGTGTTTATGTTATAATTTCTGCTGATGCTCAGATTTGTCTGTAGGTGGCAGTGACCTGTCATTTTCTCCTTAAATTAGGCAGAAGCATTATGTACATATATATATCATAGAATCACAGAATGAGTTGGGTTGGAAGGGACCTTAAAGATCATCTCATTCTACCCCCCTGCCATGGGCAGGGACACCTTCCACTAGCCCAGGTTGCTTCAACCTGGCCTTGGACACTTCCAGGGATGGGGCAGCCACAGCTTCTCTATTCCATGATTCTGTATCTGTGTGGAAAACTGTGTTTGGTGTTTTGGGATCATATTCTGAAAGGGTAATCCAGCAAGTTTATCCAGTTTTTGGAAAAATAAAGCCTCCAATACCTATCCAGCTTTCTATGAGAGAGTGTTATGGTGAGTGAAAATATTCTAAAATTCCACATGACCACTGTGTGTTTTATTTCAGTGAGAATTATAAACTTGATTTTAGAAAATGGGTAATTTTTCCTAGAGCTCTGCCAGAGCTCAGAGCCTGTGATCTCTGCTCTGTATCATTTAAAGATAACTTACTTGATGTGAGTAGACCTGCAGCAACAGGAAATTGGAGTGGCTGAGAATCAAGATACGAATCATTGTTGAAATAAAAAAAGAAAGAAGAATTTGCTTCTCTCTCTCCCCACAGATACAAACTGATTTGACTGTTCATGTTAAAAAGGAAGCAAACCTGCAAATATTCCATCTTTTGCTTAAGTTTTCTCCTGGCATAAACCAGGCCTTGTGAATGGAAAACAAAAGTAAATCCTCCAGATTCAACCAGATACTAAATTTATCATCGAGACTAAGCAGTAGGATTTGAATCTTGTTTTCTTCTCTTCCAACAGAATAATGTTTAAAGTTGCTAGGAAACAGAATTACAGAGCAGGGACAAGAGGCCATTGTACATCCACAGGGAAGCTCTGGCTGTTTTCCACCACAAATCAGAACTTCTGATTTATACTGGAAATATCAGCTGAGGAGATAAAACTCCTGTAAAACACCTCTACACCCTGAGCTTGAGCTCAGCAAACAGTTACTGGAAGCAGCACATTCCAATTCTAGTGAACATCATTTAGGAAAGCTACTGTTTTCCTTCTTTTATCCAACAGCTGCAGGTTGTTTGATTAAAATTTAATTTAATTAAAGGAGTTGTTCTCATCCATGCCTCTGCAGCTTCACTGACTCATGCAGGCAGAAACCAGAGCAATAACAAAGCAGAAGGCACTTGGTACCCATGGGGGCTGTGCAGGACATCCAAAAGGATGAGCACAGCTGCAGCCCTCTGCCTTCCTCTCTCTGGACACCTTCCTGTCCCAAGGTGTGGCTCAGAATACTTTCTCTTCATTGTTTATTTATTTATCAGTATGCACACATCTATATCCTGAGCCAAAGTCTAATAGGAACTTCCCTCTTGACTTCAGATTCCTTTGCCCCTCCATCACATTACAGGGAGTGTTTGGTCCCAAAGAATCTACAGTCCTAAAGCACAGCCAGCTCAGAGGGCACATAAACGTATTCTGAATTATGGGGAAAGGAAAATAAAACAAAAACCCCAGAAGGTTATGTACAATTGTACACAGGAAGGAGACTGCAATTCAGAGTTTACATGTGTGATGCCTTTACATACTGCCTCCTTCCTTTTTGCATTTTTAAAATGAAAACCAAACAAAAGCATACAAGCTGTTGTAATTTATTCACAGATTTAAGTGGTTTTTTGCTGCTAACTCCATGTTGCTCTCTCCTGAGCCCTAATGAGTGACGCAGGTGTGATTGCAGCCAGTTTTCCTCAACAAACAAGAAAAGTTTGTTGGTTTGTACCATTTTCTGTGAGCACTCGTGAGCCCTGAGGGTAATGGGCTTGGGGTAAGACTGGTTGGTGCAACCTGATGATGGGGCAGGTGGGGCTTTTTAGGGACCTCAACAGCCTGTCTGTCCCCATTGGCTGTCTCTTAATTGGAACCAGGCAGCAAATTCATATTAATGAGGAAGAAAAAGTTATTTGGGTTTTTCCCTCCACCTAACAGGAACTATGGGGAATACACTGAGTGTCCCAGAGGAAGCTGAGGAGGACAATACCTGCACAGTGAAGAGCTACCAGGTAAGGGAGAGCTGCCCACTCTCATCTTCCCTGGTTACTTCCTATTGCAGTCTTTAAACCCTGTGATGTACAAGTCCTAAGAATTGTATTATTTGCTCTTTCAGGCTCTCTCTGAATCTCCTGACACTATTAAAAATGGATCTGTTGTATTTGCTCAGAATGGTGAAGGTATGTACAGGGAAAAGTCTGTTTGCCCTTCTTTTCCTATGAGACAGAGGTTTATCCCTGGGCAACAACAAATATTGGGGCATAGTTTCATAAAAGATGAGCTCTTGTGAATCAGTATTTTACAGAAGCTTGAAAGTTTCAAGATAACAAAGAGTAAAATAAGAAAACACTTCTGAAGTCCTTTGGAAGCTGTTTAATAATTCTAGGAATTTGCTGGCCCACAAAAAGTGGGTTTATTGAGTGAAGAGTTTGGTTAATGTGAAGTGTCATAATGCAGGAATGGTTTGGTGCTGGACCTTTCTGTGCTGCTGCACAAACCTCAGGGTTTGTGATAAGCTACCTGTGCTTGGGCTCTGGAGGAACCTGTGTCTCCAAGGAGCCCTGGAGGAATTGTTGGTGCAAGGAGCCCAGACCTGGGCTCCTGAGAGGGGGTAATGCAGCAGTGGCACCAGTACAAGGGGATCAATGGCCTGTTAGTGAGGATTTGTGTTTGGGGGGCACACAAGGGAATGGTTTGCAGCCTGCAAAGAGAGTGACTGAAATGATAGAAATGTGACTCCCTCTTGTTCATTTATACCTCTTGTTCTCTCTTTTTTAGTACTGTGTTCTTGAGTAGCTGCATTGCTTTGCCCTCAAAGACGCCAAGCAGTTCTTTGTCAACAATTAAATTTGTATGGGAATGTTTTTTCTGTCTTGTTTGTCATTTTAAAATTGTGATTTGCTGGGAAAAGTACTGTAAGGTGGCAGGCATTATACCTGTAGTGATATTGTATCAGAATTGCCTCTGGTACTGAGCCTTGGCAGTGCCCCTTTCTGAGTCTGAGAATGGGTCTTAGTGAATATTTCATGTACAGAAACCTGCCTTACTCTCCTTGTAGAGCTAGCAGACCTTCCTGAAGAGAGCAGGGAACTGCTAAAATCAGCAGTGAGAATTCATAAAAAACACTTAACTGTGTCAGCTGCCCGTGTTTGAATTCTAGATAAGGTAGGGTGTAGCACAGTAGTTTATTCTTTCCCTCACAGTAATGAAATAAATCTGTGTCCCTGTTGCATACAAACTGTGAGTGTAGCAGCTGAGTAGTTGGTGAGGGCTCAGTGAGTTCATCCCATTTCAGCCCTGTTTGGGTGGGGGTCGTATGGGATGGAAACAGGTTTTCAAGGGATCACACCAGGGCAGGCTGGACCCTGAGCTGTCCCTGCAAAGGGAAGCCCCACTCTCAGGGCTGACATCTCAAAAATCTGGGGTGAACTACATGGCCTGAGCATTCAAAATTTGTTTCCAAGTAGTTTTGAAAAGTTATCTCCACATATTCATGGGCAATTGCTCTCATCCAAAGACATGTGTGTCTTCTTGCTTGTCAGCACCTCATTAATTCTCTTTTCCACCCCTTGTTGGCTTTGGAGCCTTTGTGAGCAGCACTCAGGGAGCAGCAATGCTCCTGTTCACAGCTCTGCAGGTTCAGCCACGTTCATCTTACCAGCATTTCCGTTGCACTGGATTTCTTTCTGTTTTCAGAACATGATAAACCCCAACAATTCTCTTAAATCTCTGTAAGGAAAGAAAATACTTTATAATTCATTGCTAAGAAAAATACTTTATTATTCATTATTGAGAGAACCCTCTCAGCCTGCTACATGCACTTGAAAAATCTAAGTTTAGACAAAAATAATCAGCCTGTTCTGGTGATATGCAGATGGCACTGATTGCAGCTCAGAATCTCTGTTCCATGGCTAATTTCCTAATCCCATCTCACTATAAGGCAGTTTAAACAGTTTCCTACTAGAAAAGCAAAGCCTTTATCTGTGTGTTTCTGCTGGTGTAAACTAGCAAAGTTCTGGGGAGTAAATAAAAGCCAGATGATTTACACTGTCTGAAGACCTAAAAAATGCATGTACATTTTACCCTTAATACATAAAATGAAGCATATGGGGTTGTTTTACTTAAATGGATTACCTAATTAATGTAATTACTAAATCAGTTTAAGCAGCAAGTTGAAAAATTAGACTGTCCTATGTTGATACTACTTGTATTTTAACTTTATTTATGTTTAAAAAGCAGTTAAATTCATTAACTGTTTACATACCACTGGAATCTCACTGGTTTGTGCAATATAATCAACGTCTTGGTGGAATAAAAGTGCAAGTGCTGTTTGGAGATAGAAATTATTACTATGGAAAACATAATTGATAGTATTTGTAAAATGAAATTATATAGTAAGTAGTAGTATAGTGTATTTTATGGCATAAAGTGAGCATTTTTGGGGAAGACAAAGGCTTAAAAAAGGCAATTGAAGCACAAGGATTTAATAAGAAGTGTTAGCTAGGGGCTTGTGCTCTTTGTCCTGCTAGTTTGCATTCCTGTGATTGCCAGAGATCTGCCCATGTGCTGTGCATTAGGGGGTACAGCTGATAAATGAGTGTATGAAATCTGTATCTGTTAATATAACGGAAAAGGAATCCAGGGAGTTTAACTCCACATGACCAGAGGAAGGAACGTTACTTGGAAGAGCCCCCTCAGCATCTGCTTCACATCTGGGGCAGCAGATTGGGGCTGGGTCCCTACGTTTGCTGCTTCTGCTCAAGCAGCCTGACAGCTGTGTGGGCTCAGGGATTCTTTCCATGACTTGCCTTTCCTGCTCCCACTGATTGTCAGGGCTGCAGACACTGCACAGAGGAGGAAGATGCACCTTCTCCCCCTGCAATGCCATTCCAACAGCAGCAGTGCCCTCACTGCCCCTTCAGGACTTGCTGCTCTGCAGGCTCGAGGAGAGCTGAGTTAATCCTGACTCTTCCTAATGTTCTGTGCTGGCCTTTAAGTACTTTAAGTAATACAAGTACTTGGTGGGCAACACGTAAAGGGAAGATGTCCAGAAAGATGTCCAGAATTAGAAGCTGTATCTCTGATTTCCACAACATGGAGCAGGAGAGCACAATGGGAACAACTTCACCTGTGTTTAGGTGGTAATTACATGCAGATCAAAACAATGACCTGCTCATAAAAAGCACAAAGGAATTACAAACATGACAAGGTAAGGAAGGTTTAGTGAAGATGCAACTCCTTTGTCCCAGAGGATAAATCTCATTCAGCAAATCCTGCTCCTACTCAGCATCTAACAGAAATTATGTATTGCAAGAGCTCTGTGTGCCTGTAAGGCCTGAAACATGTTACCTTTTAGGTATTTTTACAAAGAATGATCATCATTATTCTTGCTGCTGGCTTCTCTGCCCCAATTTCCATTAATTTCAGTAAATCTGTTAGGTAAATAACAATGGCAGTTAACTTAGTAAAACAAAATTATTTTTGGAGTATAAATGTGCTGTCAACTTTTTTGCATGGAATAGTGGAGCAAGACTGCAAAAGAATATCAGTATGTTCTTTCTTTAAGAAAGGGGGGAAACGTCTTATTTTACAATTCTATAAGTGTAAAAAAAAAAATCAGTCCAAGAATACCTGTGAGCCCATTATCCTCAGGGCTCACAAGTGCTCACAGAAAATGGTACAAACCAACACCTGAAAAAAAAAAACTGCACTTGAAAAATCAGTAATTTTAACCTTGTCACGATGGTTTTTGAGGTCTTTTGTCTCAACACGAAGTATACTTGGAGATATGGAAATTCTACATCTGCTGTAGCATTATGATGCTGTTAAATGCTAAATAACAGAAGGAAAAATGAGTCTACTAAATATCTATAAAAATCTATGAGAAATGTAAATGCAAAAATTCGCTCATTGTTGCTGGGTATTTCGATTTTTAAGCCCAGCATTTGTGCAGTAATTCATTCAGGGCTATTATAGCCCATTGTGCTGGCCTACACTGATGGAATTGTTGGTGCCAAATGTTGCCTTGCAGCCCTTGCTGGTTCCTTCAGGGCCATTAAAATCTATTTTCCCCGTGATTAGCTGAACTCCAGGGAATAAAAAAAATGCCCTGTTACTGTAATTCCATTGCTGAGCAAAATATCTGTTTGTAACTGGATTTTATTCAAAATAGTCCAAGATACTAAAAACTTATTTGTAGCTTATGGTTGGCTCTATTTGACTTCCAAAGAGACCTGACTCTTTCTATTGACAAAAGCAACAGCATTAGCAAGTGTTTCTCCTAGGATTTATTATATGGTATGTTCATGTGCTGGTGGTTGGAAAGATGGAAAGAGACTATTTACAGGGGCCTGGAGTGACAGGACAAGGGGAATGGCTTCAAACTGACAGAGGGCAGGGTTGGATGGGATATTGGGAAGAAATTCCTGGCTCTGAGGGTGGGGAGGCCCTGGTACAGGTTGCCCAGAGAAGCTGTGGCTGCCCCATCCCTGGAAGTGTCCAAGGCCAGGTTGGATGGGGCTTGGAGCAACCTGGGCTAGTGGAATTGTCCCTGCCCATGGCAGGGGGTGGAACAAGATGCCCTTTAAGATCCCCTCCAAACCATTCCATTATTCTAGAACATTGCACAAACAATTACTCTGTGCACTTTTTCTTAAATCAAGGGGAAAATGTTGGTCTAATCTACCAAATTTCAGAAAAAATATCCTTGTGAACTTCCAGAAGAGGGGATTTGAGCAGTTGTAGTGTTTCCTTTTTAGCATATCCTGATGAAGTGAAGGGAAAAGCAAGACAAATCTTCTGCCATGTGACTGTCTTTTGTTAAATACTTGAAAGGAAAATGCCTGTGCAGTAGTAGCAGGAAATGCAGACTCACAGCAGTGCTGTAAATTGTGCATTGATTTTCATTTCAGAGCAGCTTTTAATCTCATTCAGAAAGAACTGCTTTGATCTACTTGCAGACCTGGTCTAAAATCTGGGAGGTTTTTCTTCTCTTCCTAATTCTACCTCTGGAGTGGGAAATAATTTTTTGAAAGAATGGCACTTCTGTCTCTTTAAAAGCAAGAATATCATGCACTTTTCATCCAAATACTGCTGTTTCAAAGCTTTTCTCCTGCAGTTTGCTGTGAGTGGGGCATGAGTGAGGCTCCTCTGTGCAGCCCAGCACAGCACTGTCTCCCCACTGGTGGTGGGATCTGCTTTGCCTGTGCCTGAGCAGACTTTCCCTGAAACAGTTTGAACTGTCCTGACACAAGAGACACAGCAGAGCTCAAGCCAGTGATATTTTCCAGGTCTTTCATTCCTCCCATGATAATTAGAGATAAAAGGAGTTTGATAGGTTCATGAGCTACTTCTTGTTTAGTTGGTTTGCTTAATGATGAGCTTATACTCCTATTTTTATACTGAAGGCAGTTTTCCTGTGTTTCATTTGTTATCTGTTACATAAAGCAGAAGTTCAGGATCTATTACAATTATTTTCCAGTGGATATTGTTTCTCCTTTCTTTGGCTGGGAAAGGATTTGCTTTTTGCTTCCTTCCCAAGTTTCCAACTCTAATTAGAGATTAGTGCTTCAGTTCTTTTTTGTACATTACTACAGGGGGCTTAGGAAAATATAACTGATCCTTAGTGGCCCCAGCTGAGTAGCTGAATAGGTGGTTGAGTAGCTGCTAATTTGTACCTTTGCTTTGCATGTCAGTACATTGAAATAGGTGCTCATGAAATATTGCAGAACAATATTGCTGGCCAAGGATTCTTGCCAATGGAAGTTATTTTCTCACATGAATAATAGCAGAGAGAATCCAGGGAAAGAAACTTTCTCAGTGTGCACAGAAGGCAAAAATCTCTGTCCCTGGCCAGAACAGGTTGTGCTGAGGCACTGTGGCCACTCTGCCTCGGCCTCAAACACAATGAGAAGGCAAATGGCACGTTAAAAAATGTTGGAAGTAGAGGAGTCAGAGCCAGGTCCCAGCAGCTGTCAGGTGTTGGTGGCAGCTGTGACTCCTGACACCATAGCCCTGACTCTGTCAGCTGTTGCCTCCACTGCTGGCAAGGATTTTGGTCAAGTTCCTTGAGGTTTATGCTGTCACACTCTGGTCACACCTTTCCTGCAGAGCTACCTTGAGCTCTGGGGTCCCAGCACAGAAAGGACATGGAGCTGTTGGAGTGAGGTCAGAGGAGGCACCAGGATGACCAGAGGGATGGAGCAGCTCTACTGGGAGGAAAGGCTGAGAGAATTGGGATTGATCAGCCTGGGGAGGAGAAGCTTTGGGGTGACCTAATTGTGACCTTCCAGTGCCTGAAGAAGCTCCAGGAAAGATGAAGAGAGACTATTTACAAGGGCCTGGAGGGACAGGACAAGGGGAATGGCTTCAAAGTGAGAGAGTAGGGTTGGATTGGATATTAGGAAGAAATTGTTCCCTGTGAGGGTGGGGAGGCCTTGGCACAGGTTGTCCAGAGAAGCTGTGGCTGCCCCATCCCTGCAGGTGTCCAAGGCCAGGTTGGAAGGGGCTTGGAGCAACCTGGGCTAGTGGAAGGTGTCCCTGCCCATGGCAGGGGGTAGAATGATATTATCTCTAAGGTCCCTTCCAAACCAAACCATTCCATGGTTCTTGGGTTTATGGAAGCTCTTACCCCCTGCTAGTCAGGACCAACAAGTGTAAAGGAGGACTGTCCAGCAGGTCACCAAGTTAAGGCCATGGGGAAGGGCTGGGTGTTGGAGCTTTATTCTCCTGGATTTGCCCAGAGATGACCAGGAGTGTACCCAGGGTTTCTGGCACTGCCACAGGGGGACAGTATCACATACACACCCACTGTACAGTACCTGCTGATGCTTGGGTGGTGTTATACAAAATCCTTGAGGGAGGTGGGAAGTTGGGGTACTTTTGGTGTGAAAAGCTAAGAGGTGGCTTTGAAAGCTGTGATCTAAAAACACTCTGCTTGCCTGATCTTAAAAAAGACTTCAACAAATGCAGCTGAACACCGAAGGTCTGTGCTGTGTGTGGAAGACAGGTGTTTCAGTCAGGTTTTGTTGGTATCTGGGATTTTATTTCTCTTAAAGTAAAATGTGAAAGGCATAATATTGACTAGACTATTACAATTATAATTTGAAATAATTTCAATTTTTCATTGAAACTGACAATTTTCACGTTCTAATTTAGCAAGTCACTTTGAGGCTGTCAGTTTTTCACAGTTATAATTAAGCAGATCTAAATTCATCCCTGAAATCTGTGCTGATGATTGACAGGGAAGTCAGATCTATATTCTAGTCAAAGGAGGGAAGAGGAGCTGGAGCTGAGGGGGAGCTGTGCAAGGTTTACCTCTTGACAAGCCTCCTCTTGTGTACTGGGGTTTCACACCACATCATCTGTGATTCAGTCTCCCAGCCACAAAACAGATACAAGAAAGATTATTTTTCTTTTGCTTCTTTTGTCTTCTATAAAGCAGGAGCCATCTCCTCCTGTGCAAATCTGGTCCTAGGGATTTTCACCTCAGCTGTATTATGAAAGTGCCCTTGTATTATAATATATACTTTTAAGGTGAAAGTTATTTCATATCTGAAGTCTGATGTCCCTGTGTGTACACAAGGGGGAACGATTTGTGAGAATTTGGGGGGGGGAAATGTGATTCATCCATACTGTTGGTGGGTAAAAAGAGTCAGAAACATAAGGATAAGAAGCATGGCTTGGATGTGATTTATAAGTATTTAAATCAGGCTTAAAATAACCTACAGGCTATAGAGAAGTGCAAGTAGAAACTGCACTGTGAAGAGTGGGCAGCAAGGCAAGGAACAGTGCTGGAAAAATGAATGAAATAAGTCATGACTGCAAAGCCCCCTGGGGAATTTGACCAGCCAGGAAACAGGGCCAGTCCTTATGGTTTCCATTCTTTTTTTCCTCTTTAGCTTTGGCAGAGGAAAGTGTAATATATTAATATATGACCGTCTCAAGTTTTATTGAGTGGGGGTTTTTTTGCATATTGCTAATTTTAATGTAATTTTACTGTGAGGTCCACTGGGCTAAGTAGTAGAAATGTGGGTCGTTATCTGACTTTGGCAGCTGAGAGGGGGCTGTGGAGGTGGTATAATTTGCACTGACTTGAATGAGGAGCAGCAGGAAAGAAAATCAGCCAGGCAGGTGTGATGGATGAGCAGAAGCTCGTATTCAGCACGGGAAGGCACAGGGTCCCAGGTGAGCTGCCCCCTGTGCGCTCCTCCCCGAGGCCCCACGTTTCAGACCCCATTTATTGAAGCGCCGTGATTAATTGTGCACCCCGCACAACTCCTTTGCTGTGCCGCATAATTCCTGTTCTATCCTTCTGTTTGTAGTGGATGCAAAGGCGAGTGTTGCCCGGGATAATGTGGCCGTTTCTTCCCCGAAGACAATGGAGCTGGGCCCCGCTGCCGAGGCGGGCGGGCAGAGCCTCGGGAGCGCTGCCAGGAGAGCTGGGCCAGCTGCTAAACCCCGCTCTGTGCTCGCCTTCTCGTGGGCTGTACCAGGGCGTACTGAAGATCCAGCGACGGATTCATCACTTGGACTGGCGAAACTTGATGTCAGCCCCGTGTCTCCCAGCGGGAACAAAGCCCTGAGTGAGGGAGCAGAGGTTCCTGGGGCAGCTGTGCCGGAGGAAGGCTCCGATAAAAACCTGAGCCGGGCACCGCTGCAGGACGTCGAGCTCACAGCGTCACCTGAGGGAGAGGATGTGGCCACCTCAAAGCCAAAACCAGTGACCTTCTTTGACAGGATCTTCAAACTGGAGAAGGGAAAGGAAAGGAGTAAAGCACGAGGTGATCCCCAGGAGGAGCGGCAGGCGTCGGACCTTCCCGACGGGAGCATCACGGCTGTGGGATTACAGAGCACGTCCAATGGTGTCCCACAGGGGAAGGCAAGTGCTGCTGTACAATATCCATTCACTAATGAATATTGGGAATATTAATGGAGTAGGACAGCTCCGTGCTGTGATGGCTGTGAGTGAATGTGTTACCACAGGTGATGCCCTGTGGGGGTGGCTGGAGAGAGGTGTGGGAGAGGAACCTGTGGTGAAGTGCTGAAGCTCTGGCATCTATCTCATGGCTAAATGCTGGCACTGACCTGGAATTTAAATTAATTTTTAATTCTCTGAAAGGTTTGGCCAAGATTGTTGTGTCCTTAAGAACAGGACTCGATGATCCTTGTGGGTCCCTTCTGACTCCTGGTACTCTGTGAACTACTGTGTTCATGCTCCAAAGCCAGGATGAACAGCAGCCAGCTACCAGTGAAAGCAAGAATACCTGAAAGCAAAAAACTAAATGCTTTAGGAGCTTGGAGTTTGGCCTTGGATGGTTTTAAAGAAGTTCTTTGTTGTGTTTTGTGCCATTCTTAAAATAGTCCCATTTCTTGAGCAATAGCTGCTTGTTGCATATCCTGTATATTACAATAAGAAATATTATGCAGCAGCAATTTTTTTACTCCTGGCTATTGTGATTTTTTTTTTTTTTTTTTAGTCAAGGAAATCTGGTCCATTAGAATTGATTTTACAGGATGAGAATGTGATATAAGGAACTAACTGTGAGAGCACATTAGTCAAAGGAGTTGAAAACAAGCATCAGTTTAGATTTTACAATTCCTGTAAAGTCTGATATCAGCGAAGATACTGTGGAATTAATTTTCAGGTAATTAACTTTTGAATAAGTCCATCCCTTGGATGGGGATAAATGGCATAACTCTTACTAGTTCTGCTGGAGAGGTGGAATACACTAATTATTGATCTAATTCAAATCCTGTCCAATGTGAGGGACTGGAGTTTCCTAACAACTGCTTTTATTGGCCTAGTTCAGGCTCACAAAAAAGACTGCTGTGTGATCACTAATGCTCTCAGTAGCGCTGAACATAGTTCACCAGTGCACTGCTTACACTGACAAGTTGTCCCCAAAAGTCTCTTTGATCCTCTACCCCTTGTCTTCTCTACCTTAGACCTTCTCAAATTTGAAATCACATTTCTCGTATGAACTTACAGTTTTTAATATTTTTCTGAAGCTTCATTTGTAAGACAAAACATTTGCATTTATGACCACTGGCCTTCCAAAGTGGCCCCATCACTAGTGCTTCAGACAGCTACAGGTGCATTTTTTAAAGAATCCATAGTCTCCACCAAGCAGAATATAAAGTCATTCATTACCTAAACAGAACAGGGGGGATAATTCAGAATGAATAATCTGTTCGGTGCACACTGGCACTTCTGTGTGTAGCCCATGAGAAGGAAGCCTTTCAACACTGTAAATTCCTGAAGATTTTTTTGACTAACACACACAATAAGTTTTCCTTGTGGCTTGCAGGAACTGTTACTTTTACAACCAAAATTCCTATTTCCTGTTTTGCTGTCATTGCAGTGACACTACTTTCACGCTGCGGGGTGTGAAAGGTCACAATTGGTGCTGCTGAAGTAACACAGTGTGAAACTCTAATGGAATAACAATCTGGAGGAGTTTTAACCAGAAGTCAGAGTTAAGCACTTGGTGGGAGCAAATAGTCATGCTGAAAGCCCAAGTAAACCGATGCTGTATGAGCAGCCATCAGGGGACAGGACAAGATAATGTAAATCTTATTCTACCAGTTCTAACAGCTCCTGGAAGCACTTTTCATTCAGATCAAGCTTTGTTATATCAGCACTGCCTGTATTTCTTACTAATTCTTACTGATTTGGAGTTGTCTTCAAGTTGTCTTTTACCTCCCCACATCCTGGATCTCACTAATGGGAATAATCTGGACACCCCAGGCACTCCTGAGATGTAGGTGATGTTTGGTGTCTGAGTGTTTCAGGATCACACAACAGCTTTTTGGGGACCTGCTTGAGGATGGGTCTACTGGGTAACAAAAGTGCCTGGGCATCTTGTGTGTGTGCCTAAATCTGTACCATGGAAATCCTTGAGCACTCACAAAATCAGGGTTCAAGTCACTCAGTGTAAGTAAGTGGCAGAACTGTATCACAGGTGAGCGAAATTTTAGCCTTACCCTTGAATTTCTGGACTGTAATTTTGTATTTAATTCTTCCAACATGAAAAGGAAAATATGTTGGGGGCAGAGAGGAATTAAGGACCTTTTCTGGGAAAAATATATCCACTAAACACTCCAATATGTTGCCAAATTTAAATCCATTTCTAAAACAAAGGCCATGGCTCTGCCTTGCAGCACAGTTGCCTTCTGTTCCCCCTAAAGTTTCTAGTTCTTGTGTAGGATGGGAGAATGACCAAGTCTAATTTAATTACTGTTACTGTAGTAACTACAAACTGTTACCAAATAATCATATTAAAAATCCAGATATTGCTGCCAACAGTTCCTTTTTTCCTTTTTTTTTTTTTTCCTTTTTTTTTCTGAGGATTATGACTTGTAGTATCTTTAAAAGCTAAAAGCAAAGCAAAGTTTCCCTGGATTGAGTGCCAACACAAAACAAACAGCATTGCTGGTAAGTAAGAGAGAGGCTCCACAGTTGTAGCTTAAGAGCTGCACAAACATTCTGTGTTTGGTGAACCACTCTTTATTTTTGTGGTCTACAAAACTACATTCAGAACACAGCATAATTAAAACAAGGACAGAATTCATGAATTCATGAAGCATTTACTATGTAAGCCAAAGAAAAGATAAATTATATGCCTGAAATGTTTCACTGAGCCATGATTCATGCAAACAAAAGTGCTGGCAGGAATACATTCTTTTGATATGTTTTTTTTTCTGATGACTGAACTGAAACTACAGTATAAGTATTTAAGGTGTTTATTACCCCTAAATTTGGCTCCTCAGAGAAATGAATTGAACATTTACATAGGATCTGTTAACTCCTAATACTGACCTTCTGTTATTTCTAGACTTTCTCTCATTATTTGCCCCCAGGGCATTGCACAGGGAGCTGCTGCAGAGGCTTTTGTGGTGATTTTGTGGCTCTGAAAACGTGATAGTGTAGGACTGTGCATTATCTCTCCCTGATTTATATGCTGATGGCCCCAGTCTGTGCTCCTTCCTGCAGCAGTATTCCCATGGGAGCACAAGATGGATCACAGCATCTGTCAAAGCCTGGATTTCAGCTGTATCTTGGTAATTAAGGGCAGCCTCAGACTGGGAATCCTGGAGTGAGGATACTCGTGCAGTGGTGGGTTATGGGGCACATTTGTGCTCTGAAGTTGGAGTTCAGGGATTTTTGGATAGTGCTGTGCTTCAAGCTCTGCAGTGCCTGCAATGGCTTTCCAGGGAGATTTCCTGGGACAGCCAGTGCTGCCAGAGGTGGTACCTGGCACCTCTGGAGCTGCCCCAGCTGGTATCTGCTGCTGGAAAAAGCTGAGTGCAGCAAAGTTCCCTTCTTCCTAAAGTGTAGCCCAACATCAGGGCTTGGGCTTGTGCTGTAATAAAAAAAAAATATCTATTTTGTTTATTATTCTCGATAGCATCAAGTAGTAAAGAGCTTGATGGCATCAAGTCCCTCAGCTGTGAAGCTGGTTTTGTTTAGCAACATATCTTGTGCCTCCAGCTCCTCTGATCTCCTGCCTCACGGCTCTGTTGGCCCTTTAACATCTGAAAGGGAGCCAGTATTTGTCATAGGAGCTCTTTAGATGCCATCCCTGGCTGTGGGGCTGCCCTGGCCACGCATGTTCTGCACGGCACAGATTGTTCCTGGAGCCACTGTGGCCTGGAACTGGCAGCTGGACAAAGTGGTGTGTAAGGCCCTTGTCAGAAACCTCTGAATATTTGAGGCACTCAACCACTGTGCTGTGATTCTTCCTGGGTAAACTTGGAAAATGGTGGGTGGAGAATTAAACAGAAATCTGTTCTTGCATTTGAAGCCTTGTGTATTTAACTCCCTCAATGCTGTGTGGAGACTGACCACTCCATGCTCAACCTATCCCTGTCAGTTTATCCCTCTGAAGTTTTAAACCATTTATGCTTCTTTAGTCAACTCCTTCCACTAGTGACCTGGAGAAAGCTGTGTCCTCTGCAAATGTCATGCAAATACTGTGGGGTTTTTAATTGCCTAGCAGAGGGAAAAGTTCCAGAGAACAATTTTTTTTTTTTCAACTTTTCACACCAAAAAAAGCATTGAATTGTAATGGGTAGGTTAGGGATAAAAACCTTGCTGTCCCTTAGACCTCCAGGAAGATGCTGTTTACTGGAGCCACCTAGACAGGCTCATCAGTATTTCTTGTCCTGATTTTTCCTGTGGAGTAATCAGGTTTCCTACAACTGCTTCTCTAGTCGTTCTTTCCTAGTGACCAGATCCTTTCTTAGTGACCCAATGGATACTTGGGTACTGCCAACTAAATAGTTGGGGATGGTAACTTCTGCTGAAGAGTTATGGAACTGCTAGGGTGGTCTGCTCGGTTTTAAATCCTCACCAAAGTCAAGGCCACCATTGTGTCAGGCACTTTTATAAAGTGGGCAGATCAACCCTGCACTTACAGTTGTAGATACATGGATGGAAGGAAGGAGGATTATTGGTAACATTCAGACATCACTAGCCAGGTGTAGTACTAGTAAATATTTTAAAAAGGAGGTGCTGAATGGGCCATGAGGACTTGTCTCAAGCTGCTCTCTTGTGACAGCATTTGTGTTGAATTTACCTCTCCAGGCTCAAGGCAAAGGTGGCCAGAATAGCAGGGAAATTGAAAGTGAAAGGGTGCCAAAAAATAGCCATGACCCTTGTTTAGGTGTTTAAACAGAAACTGAGTGACTTAATATTACATACTTATGAGTGCTTGAGCACTGGAAAAGTCTTTTTGGGCTCTGGGAACTCTAATTCCATGAAGAGAGGAGGCAGTTCCATCTGGCTCAGTAGAATCGCTTTGGGTTGTTGCCTTTTTCCTTCTTTTAATCTGTGTCATGTTTGTGTTTGCTAGATAATAATTATTCCTGGAATGGCAGAATAGAGTATCAGAAGCAATCTTTGTATGGTACAATTAGACACTGAGCTGTCAAAGGCCAAAATCTCAGCTTTTATTCCCATTCTTCACAAGTTCAGCCTTGAAAAGAGAAGAGTGGTGTTTAGGATGCTGTGTGTGACTTGATTTGTGTTTGTTGTACTTGGTAGCTGAGAACAATGTTCCCCCAACCAAGAGCCAATGCTGAACATATTAGAAAAGAGGGGAAAGAGATGTATAAATGCTCAATTGTTCTGAATATGTAGGCTGGGGAAGTATGGTTGGAATTAGGGTTGTGACTCTCTGAGCAACAGAATGCAAGTCACAAAAGTTACTTTTGCATTCCACTGGGAAATCAGGCAAGCCAGGACTGAGGAATCTCTGCCCCCCCTTTTTTTTAGGAGGTAGATGACTGCAACCAAAAGGACCTACGGGAGGACTCTGCAGGTGTCACCAGCCCCAGTGCTGCTCAAGCTGAGAAGGCAGAGGTAAAGCAGGACAGCCCCCAGGCAGCTGCTGCAGGAGACAACTCCGTCATGAGCTTCCTCAAAACACTGGTGAGACTTCACCTTTCCTTTCCATCTCTTTAAGCTTTAAATTGCTCCTAAAAATGCCATGTGAACATGAGCTGAGTGTACGTGTTTGCTGTCACAAGCACGGGGGAGGGATGAAGTGAGAGGTGTGTGAGGACAGTGCAGTTGTGATCAAATGATGGGCACCTGCTCTGGAAACCTCTACTTCTGCAGAGATGCTTGTAGACCTGGAAGTATTTACCTGTCTTAAACATCTTCTGCACGAAGAAATTTATTTTGTAACATCTCTAAGTTCGTTTTTATTGATTGATGAGTAAGTGTGAATAGTAAATATTCGGTCCAGGCATTTTTCATTTTAGCTGTTGACTTTAAGTTGTTGTCAAGAAATGTTTACAGGTATTGCTTCCCCCTCATGTAGGAAAATTTATACTTTCACCTTTGTGCTAGAGAAACCTGCTGATTTCAAACATATGATCTTTTAGATCTTTTGAAAGACTGAGTGGAGTGACTGTTTTTTCTCAAATACTTTTAAGGTCTCCCCAAGCAAAGCTGAAGCCAAAAGTGATTCTGAAGACAAGGTAGGCAGATTCCTTGTTCAGTCACTAGAGTTTCTGACACAGCTATTTCCTCTTCATTGTGTTGTTTTTTCAGCAATTAATGTAATTTGAAGCAATTAAAAATATTTTTCCCCTGAATAAATTTAAAAGGAAGATGAGAATAAATAGTGCAGTTAATCATATCATCAGTTACAATCAAAATCTGAACTGTTGCATCTTCTGCAAGCTTGATGATGACTTGATAATGCTCTTGTTGTTGCTCTGACTTGTCCTTGATCTAAAACTTCAGGTCCCTGCAGTGAAAACCTCTGGATTCCACAGAAAAATTCCGTTTGCCCATAGAGCAGAAGTTTTCCTTGCACTGTGATAAGACACAAAGAATAGAACCCTAAAAAAAGGAACATTTTACATACAGATATTAAGTAGCCAAAATCACTGAGCATCAACATTTTTGTTTTCTCTCCTATTTTTTTATCCTTTTGTCCCATTCAATTTTTGATAAAACCTGGTACTGAAACGCTCAGTTTTTGCAGAAAGCTTCGTGAGGACATGGGGGATATGCATCACTCCCCAACTGTAGCTCAATAACTCTGAAATAACTCCAAAAATCGTCAGCTGGGGCTAAGGTCTTCCCAGACATCCAGAAAATGCAGTTCTCAAACTGCACTGGCTCAGTGGGACCTGCAGCTCTTTCAACAGCCGTGAAAAATCCGGTTGCTCAGTCCCGTTGACATACCTGGCTTTGTCATGTGCTGCTGCAACAGGTGACTCTTGGTGCTGGGGTGCTGTAATTTGGAAACAAATATGCTGTTTGGGTTTGGTTTGTTATCACACTGGGAGGGTAAACAAGCCCAGATGACTGGCAGGATATGCAAACTCATTATGCAGAGGTTAAGTGGGAGTCCTCTTTTATTAGGAATTCCTTTATCTTCACCATCTTCCTGATAGGACATTTTCACTTTATTAAAGGGGAAATAAGTTTAAAAGGTTAATTTATCAGTTTTTATGTAGAAAAGCTGTAGATTTTTCAGCTGATATGAAATAATGGTGGGGTTTTTTTCCTCTGAGAAATAACTTGTGTCTTAGTGGTAAAGATGTGTTTTCCCCTGGGAGCAGTCTGAGCCTCTCCCAAGTGCCGTGGGGCTCTCAGGTGGCTGCTGTGCTTTTGAGTCATAGAATCACAGAATATCCTGAGTTGGGTCTCACAAGGATCATCCAGTCCAACTCCTGGCCCTGCACAGACACCCCAACAATCCCACCCTGTCCCTGAGAGCGTTGTCCAAACGTTCCTTGAGCTCTGGCAGCCTTGGGGCTGTGCCCACTGCCCTGGGGAGCCTGTTCAGTGCCCCACCACCCTCTGGGGGAAGAACTTTTTGCTTTTTGCAGCAGTGTGCTGCCATCAGGGATATCTGTGGCTCTAATCAGCTGGGTGAAGCCATGTGTGCTTCCAGCAGCCTGGGCACACCCTTGATGACTGTCCCTTCATCTGTGTAAGCACGGGAGTTAGAGCAGAGTCACTTCCTCGGAAGAGCTGATCCTTTGCAAGTTCAAACAAACCAAGAGTGTGTTCTGAGATCTGCCCCAGACCACCGACCTGAGCCTTCTGTGGCAGACCCTGAGTTGTTCCCATCTCACTCTGCATTTGGGAATTATGAGAATTTTGCAGGATACTGCAGGGAAAAAAGGCCAGTTTCCACGTGACTGGCCACAGCTCCTTGACTTCTTCACAGCACAGAGCGTTGGCAGGACTGGTGACTGCACTGCAGGACACAACCTTGGGACCAGGATCTCGACTTCACGTGCTCATATGTGTCACATTCTGTACTCTGGACCTTTCCTCCCACCCTGTTAGTTAAACATCCCCAATATTTGTCCCTGCACAGGACAGCCCCAAGAGGCACATAGCTGGGATTGTTTGGGTGTCCTGTGCAGGGCCAGGAGTTGGACTCTGATAATCCTTGTGGGTCCCTTTCAGCTCAGGATATTCTATGATTCACACTGCAAACACCATAGGCTGATTGTTTCTTTGGAGTTTGGGTCTCTTTGTGCTTCCACAGTTCCTGGAAAGTTTTGTCAATTCATTTTCAAGTTTTTTGCTGGTTGGAAGCTTTTTTTTCCTTTGTTAAAGTGTAAAATAAAAAAGAATGAAGTTTGCAAAGGGACAAGCTAGTTACCTTGGGTCAACAACTGAAGTCTCAGTCTTTGTGGGATTTAGGTTTCAATTTAATGGAGATTTTAGAGGGAAAATTGTGGCTTAATTTAGAATCAAGTGGATTGTCTTAGCTTTTATTTCACTGCTCATATGAAAGAAAGTCCAAGGAGAGCTGAGTAATCACTCAGAAGAAAAAAAAAACCAAACCCATGATTTGTTGTCCAGGGCAAAAAAAGAGATGTTTACCTTTAATGCTGTGTGTGTGAGTGTTTGAATGTCTTTCATGAACCAAGTAACTTTGCAATAAGTGCTCAACTGCCACTGGTGTTGTACAAAGGGCTCGAGAGCAGAGAAGGGTCATGGTGGGCAGCCCTCTCCGAAGGCAGAATCCCCAACCAAAGGAGCCAAGAAAAAGAAGGCAGAGAGTCCCAAGCTGGGACACAGCACATTTAGTAAACTCTTTAGGCACAAGGTCGGTATGAACCTCGAGCAGGAGCAGAGCCCTGAGCAGTAACAGATGGCTCCTGTCAGAGAGAGAAGTTGTTTAACTGGTGACTCCAACCAGCATCTGGCCAGATGTGCAGTGCTCTGGGAATGCTGTGTGAGCATTCCTGGGCCAGGTGTGATGAAAACCATCCTCACGTGCAGCGTTTCTCTCGTTGGGCCATCTGTGAGCTCAGGGTTCTGAAAGAACTCCTCTCACCTTCCCTGCTCCGTGATTCCCAGTTACTAACCCTGACTAAACCTCCCTGGCCACTACAAACAAAATCAAAGGTGCTGACAAACAATGAATTGTGTAAATGTGAGCAGAGCCTGCAACTGCAGAGCAGGCAGAGCTGCAGAGCTCAGTGCAGCTACACTTCAGGCTTTATGGTCATTAACAGGCACCATCACGTGGCTAAAATTGGTGAATTGGGCCATCTGATAGGGCACAGAGAAGGTTGGGACATGGAGTTTCCTTCAGAAATAGGTATTTCTCACTGAAAACAAGGAAAGTAATTGTTGATTGAAGTCCATGTTTAGTTTGAAGGGAAAAAAAAAATCTGGTTTTGAAGAGTACATTTAAGTGTTTTAAATGCACATTCAATCAAAGGGTTGTTTCAGAGGACCGAAAATCACTGAAAGCTTTTGGTCTCAAGCTCTGTATTTAGGGGTTTCTGCAGTCTCTGAAGATACTCTGCCATGGTACTCCATTGCAGAGAAGCAGAGAATTGTAGCTTTTTAGCCCAAAGAATGCAGGAGCAGAGACCCTTTCACTGGGGGAGGCAAGTAATTAATATTTAATGCTCACTCAAGACACCCACATGGAATTTCTGGTGAGTAGGGGGCTTTATAGTCAAGGGCACAAGTCAAAGGGAGTTCTTTAACACATTTTCAACACAGAAACGTTCTTTCCATGTCACATTTTTGAGATAAGTCGTCTGCATGTTGCTGAAGGAATAATAATATTCCCAATGGTTTTAAGTCTGCAATTCTTGCCAATAGCCTAAAGTTAAGATCTCATCTCATATATACTGTGTTGATAGCTAATAGTTTTGGTATTTAATACAATGAAAATATTAATTACTTGTTCATAATGAGTTAAGGCTTCCTGGTAAAAACCACACCTGCCTAGCATTTTTTAAGACCTTTCTACAACAATGAAAAAATCTTACAGTGAATTGCAGGGAGAGATGCTTGGCTTTCATTGGAATATTTAATGGAACTTTAAAAAGTTATGGTCTGGAATGAGAGCAGTTGTCTTTAAGGAAAGCAACAGCACTAAATTTTTACACCAATAAAATCTATCTTATAAAATGTCATTGCTTTTAAAACAGCTTTTTCTTGTTTCCAAATTTATTTTCACAGTTTCCTTTCCACATACAAACTAAAGAAGCAATAGCTGAGAGAGCATTTATGGTGTATTAAGAGTAAAGGGGATGGATTAAAATGGTGCCAACAGTTTGCTTGTGAGGCTGATTGAAAATGGCAATTCAGATTGGAGCAGTGATGTGACAGGCAGGCCTTCAAGTTACCAATTCTAGTAAAAAACCCCACAGTTTGTATCTTTTCCTCTGAAATGCCTTACCATGATGTGTGAACTAGATCACCAGGTAACAAATTCCTTTATCTGAAATGACAATTTTAATCTATTTATTCATATTTAGTTTTGAGCACTTCACTGTCTCCTCTGAAAGTTTTCTGTGCAAGTCTTCCAAAATAAACAGCTCTGTACATTAATTAAGATTAAGTTGACTATTAGCTTAACAGCAACATTGTTTTTCAGTCTCCTGTTATGTGAATACTAACTTTAAAGCAACTCCTGAATGTTGTTTTCAAACAGCAATGCCCATCCTGATATAAACCCCTAACACAGACCTCAGACTGAGTTTGGGTGGCATTCCAAACTGGGTCCCTGTCTGCCCTTTCATTCCCATCCCCGTGTATTTGCCTTGCATTTCGTGCCAGTTTTGCAGTGTAACTGTGCTGATTTATGGGATTTTTCCTTGGAAGAGAAGGGTTGGTAACTTACTTTGAGCACTAGTGCTCAAGCCAGTCCATGGTATTGTGCTTGTTCTTCCTACTTGCTCTGGATCCTGTTCATTAGAGCTGACCACAAAAAAGATCCTGGCTCCTGCAAAATAACTCTCACCTGCTGTCTCAAGAAGTCCCCACAGCCCAGGGGTGCTGGGCTCAGTTTATGGCTGGCTGATGTTTTATGTACAGCTCAGGTAATTCTTCAGTGTGAGCTCTGCTGGGTGTGAGAGCTGAGAGAGGAGTGTATCACTGCCCAAGGAGGAATTTCCTCCTGGATTTCTGTGTTTTGAGGAAACCAGGAGACACAGATTTGAGGAGGAGGTTATTACAGAAGGCAGACTACAAGGAAGAGACTTTTTACAAGAGCACACAGTGACAGGACAAGGGGGAATGGCTTCATAGTGACAGAGAGTAGGTTTAGATTGGGCATTGGGAAGAAATTGTTCCCTGTGAGGGTGGGGAGGCCCTGGCACAGGTTGCCCAGAGAAGCTGTGGCTGCCCCATCCCTGGAAGTGTCCAAGGCCAGGTTGGAAGGGGCTTGGAGCAACCTGGGCTAGTGGAAGGTGTCCCTGCCTATGGCAGGGGGTGGAATGAGATGATTTTTAATGTCCCTTCCAACCTCAGCCAGTCTATGATTATATGAAAAGACTAAATCCCACCCAATGCCCAAAAGTGTGAGGGGATGGGTTAAACCAACCTCCAGCACCTGCAGAGCTTCTCTTTGTGGAACTGCAACTCCTGCTCCTACAAAGCCCTGGCTGTTCTGTGCCCTTGCTTTCCAGGCTGTCATTTGCCTGTTTTATATCCCAGAAAGTGAAGTTCCCCACTTTGAAGGCAGCATGAGCACATCCCAGACTGGTGTGTGGCTTCCCTATAGAAAACACCCAGCTCTGGTGTGTAAATGTGCCCTGGAAATTGCAAACACAGACCCAGTGCAGAAAAACCTCTGCTAGTACCTTCAAACCCTGTGTGATGTGTTAGCTGGACAGAATGGGAATACATGGAATATGGGTATGCAGATATAAATAGAGCCATTTTTAAAGAACAGGTTGAGGACTGCAAGCACAGCAACATGAGCACAAAGCAGTGCAGGTAGAAGGATGGGACCTGGCAGTGCTCTGGAAGCCTCTCCTCAGCCTGGGCTCAGTTTCCATGGCTGCAGGAGCCAGGACTTTCAGAAACGTTCACTAAAAATAAAATAACTTGTCCCACAGACAATTTGAGCACTGTGACATTGCCTCAGACAGACTTGTCTTTGTGTTTTGTTTCCCTTCAGGCTGCAAAAGAGACCCAACAGACAACCAACACCAAAGTGAGTAGGATGGCTGGAGTTATCTGTGTGAATAATGTGGGCAAAGGGGAATTATTCTCACTGTCATCTTTAGTCTCCAAGACAGTGTTTTAATTCCTTTATCAGTTTCTCATCTCTGTGAGGGGTGGGTTGCTGTGCCATTTGCTTCCTCTCCTCAAGATGTTGCTTCATTTGAAAGGGCAGAGATGGACCTTGCTGCCCGTGTCACCTGTGCAGTGGTGCTCACCTGTACCAGGTGATGCCTGAAAATGCTCCGGGTGTTCTGTTTGTTTTGTTCTCCACAATAACCTGTGTGTCCATGTTCCTTGCAGAGCCCTGAGCAGCAACCTGTCACCTCTGTAAAACCAGACAAAACTGTCCCTCCCTCCCAAGAGCCACCGCCGGCCAAGCAGAACCCGAAGGCCCCCGAGGCTGCAGCCGCCCCTCAGGGAGCAGCCAGTGAAGCCCCCAGGGAGGGGATGAAGGAGAAACCATCAGCCATCCCCATGCCCCTGAGCAAGCTCTTCTGGAAAAAGGTATGGCTGGATTGTGGAGCTGCTCCATCTCCGGGCAGGGAGAGGAGTTATTGCCGAGCACTGTGACAGCAGAGCAGTCAAACCTGCCCGAGAGAGCAGCTCCCATGTGCTAAACTTTGTATGCACATACAAATACATCCCCATGTCTTTGTCTCCTGGTTTCGTCAAAACACACAAATCCAGTTTGTTAAATCTTGTAATTTTTTTATTTATGTGGAATAAGGAATGTTTTTCTCTGTCAACTCAACGCTTCTGTTAAAAAACCCCACAGAGATCACAGCATTCTTTACCAAATCATATCATTAATAGAGATACATCTATAAAACCCTATCTCTCTTTTATACCACATCTTTTGGAACTGTTTGCTTTAGTTCCAGATGTTTAAAAACCTGGAATCTGGTGGGTCTATTCTTACTCAGTAGAAAATATTCCATGGCAGAGCAGATCAGATCAGTCTTTAGTCTGGGCGTTTAGTTGCTTGGGAAGACACATTATTCCTCAGGTTAAATAATGATTTTAACTAAAATTAGGACTAACTCTGAAAACACAGTTCCTGTTTCCATGATCCTCATGGAATCTCCAGTTGAAAGAAGGGCTGTATTAAACTTTACTGAATCACTGTATGTCGAATAACTGCTTTTCTGGGCTTCTGTTCAAGTCCAAATCCCAGAAATTAACTGCTTCCAAACAGCCAGATGCTGCTGAGTGGCCCTGCAGCTTCTTTAGCTTGAGCTGGAGATACATTTTGGAAACGTTATTTGTATAAAAAAAAAATGAAGGTGTTTAGTAAATAGTAAATATGCATGAAAACAATCCAAGCTTGAAACATTTGCTACTTGGGACTTAATTTCCTGGGGAATTGGGTGAATCAGGTACTTGGAATGAGAAGGAAGTTGGGAAGAAGAGGGAGAGGGAGGGGTTTTTATGTAGTTATTGCTACAAAAACCTCCTACTCTGACTAGTCTGGCTTATTCGAAAACAGAGCTGGGAAGCAGGATGTATGTTGAACATCAGGATGAAATAAGGGAAAAAAAGAGGCTTTCTGGCAGACTGTTTTGTGTAGTTTCAGTGTACAACAGAGTAATAAATTTGGTCTGAATTCAGCAATTTCATAATGAAGTAAGAGAGTGTTTAAAAAAAAAAAAAGAAAAAATATGTAAGAAAGGAAGATTTTCTTGCAGAAAACTAGTGAAAATCACTCCTTTGTGGGAGAAATTGGTGGTGAAGGTTTAAAAAAAAATCTGATAAGGTTTTGGTAAGGTTTCTAAACCTTATTTTGAAATATTAAGACAAACTAAAGAAGTTATTGATGTTTTACTGCCCACAGTGAACACTAACTCTTCATATCCCATATTAGAGCTAAATTAGCTCTTGGTCCCTGCTCTGTGCTGCTTTAACCTTGTAACAATCCTCACGTGAAGTCCAGGGATCTCAAACATCTCAGGGGTACAAACCTTGTCCCAAAATTCTTTCACTCCTGTTAGTTGATAACGCTGCTTTATTTTATCCTACATCATCATCAGCTGCTTATGGAACAGAAAGTTTTGCAGAGAATTCTCTACAAGCAGATTTCTGTTGCTGCCAAAAATACTAAGGGCTGGTTAAAGCACTTACACAAATGCACTGAATTACAATAGTGTGTGAAACCTGAACTCTGAAAAATGAGCCTGGTTTTGCTTAGTTAGAACTTCTTGGGTCTGGAATCATGCTGAGGCTAAAGTTTTTGCAAGTTTTCTGGAGCGAATTTTTGCGATAGAGAACCAGATTTGGTCCTAAGAATTTAAAAAAAAAAATCTGCCTCTTTGAGCACTGAATCCTCACCTGTAAAAGGCTCATGTTTCCTTACTGAGATTTCTTGACAGAGAATAATATTTTCTTTGATGAAAGCCCTTGGTGACCCAGTCAGTTTGAAGCTAAAAATAACGAGAGTAGAGGTACCAAAAAAATAAAGTCCTTAGATTACAGCTTAGGCTCAAACTCAGCTTGGTTTGAAGAATCTGTGGGATGTTTTCCTGCAGCGATTTTATCTTTCTGGCACACTCAGTACACTGTCCTCTTGCTGGGACAGAGAAATGAAGCTGGCAACTGTTCCAATAGGTGTATAATTCAGAGCCAGGAGTAATTTTCCTTTTGAACTAACAAATAGCAACCACAACACTCAAAAGATCCAGGACTGAGATCCAGCTTCTCCCTTTCCAGGCAGTCTCTTAAATATCCATCTTCTGATGAGCTTTCACTTCAAAGTGAAGCTAATGAAGTGCCTGTCAACACGTTGCAGTTGATGCTGCTGCTCTGACTGCAGATGAATAAATATGGAAAGGGAAAAGGAAAAACTCCTTTTTCAGCTTCTCAGCTGGGAACCACTTTGTATTTGCCCCATTTCCTGATGGGTCTGCACAGGAGTTTTTGTAACTGTTACTCAAATGTTTGTCATGGCAGCATTTCTTTTCTAATAAGGAATACTGATAGAAAGCTACAGTTAATGATTTCCAATATTTGTGTTGGAAAGCTGGCTTCAAGGCCTTGTAGGTCTTTCACCAGGGCAGAGGAACAGGATGCTTTGTATTTATCTGATCAAGGCAGGCCAGTAAATTGTGGAAGGTGATCAAGGCAGCATTACTTGGATTGCTCTGTGAACTATCTTTAAAAGCACATGGATTTTCTTTAAAAACTAGACTTCTAAGCTGTTGCAACTCTGCTGTCAAACAACTGCAGAAAAATTATGCTCTTTTTACTGAGGGGTATTTCTGTGCTGATACACAAACAGCAAACTGGTTGGCTGTTGGGTGCAGGAGAATATAGAGTCACAGAAGGGTTTGGGCTGGAAGGGACCTTAAAGGCAACCCAGTTCCACCCCCTGCCATGGGCAGGGACACCTGCCACTAGACCAGGTTGCTCCAAGCCCTGTCCAACCTCGCTTTGAACACTTCCAGTCCCCTCAACAACTTCATGGCCTCCTCTGGACTTGCTCCAACAGTTCCATGTCCAATCTCACCTTTATTGCTGAGCCTGTAATTGTGTTCCATCCTAAGCAAAAAGAGCAGGGAAGGACCTTGACCTCCCCAACCTGGGGATTTGGGGGTCAGACCCCACTCCTGGGCTGTCCAGACCTGTGTGGTGTCAGTGGTTCATAGTCTGAGCTGTCACAGCCCAAAACCTGCTCTGTGGCACCTTCAGGCAGTGGCTGCAGGGCACAGGGGCTTTGGGGGGAGGTCCAAGCCCAGGGTGAGGGCTAAAGCTGAGCTGCCTTGACTGCAGCAACCTCTGTTGGCTTTGCCTTGGCCAGGGAGGGCAGGAAGGTGGGGGAAAGTCTCTCCAACCCTTCCTACTCCCTGCCTGTGTGTCTGGAGTAGATCTCAAGCCTGACTACCCTTTTAAGTGGAAATTTCTTGAACAAAAGGTCATCTTGTATATATTGTTGAGATAAAAGAAAAGCTGCTTCATAGGGAAGGTCTGACCCAGGGAAAGCAGAAGTGCTCCTCGTGTCTAATGAAATGCAGTGGGGAGTGCCAGCTCAGGCTGCAGCACGAGATCAAAGCAGGGTGCAGTGTTTATCTCAATTTGGAGGAAAGATGCAGCCAGCCAAAGGAAAACTCCAATCCAAGTTATCCAGGTCACAAAATGAGTTACACTCTCATAAGGCAACAATTTGTGTGCTCAGGAACCCAGATAAGAAAACGGTGTAACAATAGTTCCCCAAAACAACAGGAGGGTTTGTAAGAACCAAAAGATGTCTCAGAGTAGGCACAAACTTTCCACCACAATTGGTTTAAAAACCTTATTACTGAAAGAAAATTAGGGACATTTAAGGGAATAAAAAATGCTTTCAAAACAGTGAAATAAAGAGCACAGTAAAACACTCCTATAAAACACAGCTAGCAAAGATAAGTTAAAATATTATTTTGAAAAAGAAAGCAAAAGCTGCTCTGTAACAGGAAGAAGAAAGGATGGAGCTCATCTTACTTCAAACAAATGTATCTTGAAATGTTTTCTAAATTTGGCAGAGTGCCTTTAACAAAAGAAAAATAAAATAACCCAACAGCCCTTCTGTCCCCATGGTGCATAACTGCAATAGCTGCTGACTTAGGCTGAATTTATTAAAATTTGTGTTTAAGGAAACTGGAAGCAGAATCTGGACCCATGAATGCAGCAACCTCAGCTGCTGCAGTTTATAGGTGTAAGGAGAGAACTTTTATGAGAACACTTATGCATCAAAGCTGATATGAGCCAGGCTGTTTGCAAATTATTATTCTATATAAATTGGAGTTTCTTCCTAAAACTGGTCACAAAACTTGATATAACTTTTGCTTTTCCCTTAAGTGAAGTGAAGAAGCTGAGCCTGTTGCTCTAGTTAATGTTACATCATTCAAAGTTTATTGACTTCAGCTTTGTCAGGCTCTTCCTATTTCGCTCTCAGTTCCTGCCAGAAACACCTTGGTGATTTTCTTCAATGCACAAATGGAAATTTTTCTTCAAGTTTCTTAGGGGGAACAGTAACAACAATTAAAAATTCTTTTTAATTGTCAGAGAACCTTTGCTGGAAGGGGTTTTGTCATGTCTCCATTTGCCACCTCAGCTTTATTTGAGAAGAGGACTTTGTGATGTGTCTGGAGTTTCCTCTTGGTCCAGCATGTCTGAAATACCCTGATGTGTTTGCATAGAAGTTGTGGAACCTCCAGCCTTGGAGGTACCACAAGCTCAACACAAGCAGTTCCTCAGCAGCTTTCAGCAGGGAGGTTGGACCAGGCTTCCACAGATAACTTTGAGATCACAAAATTGTGAAAGAAAACCTTCAGAGTCAGTTAATTCAGCCTCACAGAGGGAGATGAGTTTACAGGAATGGTTTCTGGAGATAATTATAGGAAATTCATACCATTTTTAATAGCAAGCCTAAGGATCTCAAACAAGATAAACCATAACTTCCACAACAACTTTGATATAGTAATTCCAAATTAAAGTAAGTGCATAGGTGTTTAAGAAAGAAAAAGGTGTTCTAAATCAGGATTTAAACGTTCCTAAAGCCCAGGAGCTTTTCTTGAATTCAAATGAGGGTCAGCACTATCAAAGAGGGTGATTGTGACCCGTGGAATTAGGTGAAGGAATAGATGAGCAACTTAACTACCTCGTACCTCAAAAAATCATTTATATCTGTGCAATTGGGAAGAGGAGCTGGGGATGCAGATGTGACCAGCCTGACAATGCTGGGGCTGGGATGTTGCACTCCTGTATTTCACTAGGAACGATGATATACAGTTTTAACAATTAATAATGTCCACAATGTGTTTTATTTAATCCTATTTCTGCTTTTGTGTGCAAACTCCTGGGTATGATCTTTCTCGTATTTACTGGTTTTACCTGAGTGTCATCTTCTCAGGATACATATTGCTGTATGTCATTTCATTTAAATTTTCTTTTTAAAACTGCAATCAAATCTAGATTCTTGTGTTTGAGAACTGGTACTGCAGCACAAGAAAGGCCATTTCTTCAATTTATACAAGCTGGTGGGATTTTAACACTTACTTACTTTTTTTATTTGGGATGAATCAAATTCCTGAAGCAACACCTAGAGATCAGTTAAGCAAAGGATGCTTTCATGCCACACTTGTTCCTGCAGTGCTGCAGCACTTTGTAACCTCTTTAAAAACCCCAAGCAAACCCTCACTGATTAAGTGGGAATGGTTTTTTCCCCTTTTTTCACGTTTCCCAACCCCAGAACGCATCGGAGGAAGCGGAGGCCGTGAGCAATGAGAAAACAGAGGCGTCTTTCGAAGCGGTGGCTCCGGACAGGGACGAGAGCAAGAGCCCGGAGGGCTCAGAAGTGAAACCCAGAGGGGCGGAAAGCAAAACGCCCAAGGCGAACCTGAGGAAGTTTTTCAAGCTGGTAAGCGAAGCGCTGCCGGGATGGGGAGGATTCTTGGGAAATCCCGCGTCCGGGCGGGCGGAGCGTGACCCCCCTGGCCGCAATTCCCCGTCCTGCATCTCCCTCTCGCGGCTCCTCCCGGAACGTTCCGCGCTCCCTTCCCCGCCTGCCCGGGGGCTCCGGTGGCCCTTTCCCTCCCCCAGGTGGCCCAGGGAGCTCCAGGGGTTGAGGTGCTGAATGAGCCTCAGCTCCACAAGCCGCTTCCCCCGGGCTGATGCTCCGGGCTGATCCCATCTCCAAACCCGTCTCCCGTTCGTCCAATGCCCCTGCGTTGTGTCGAGTCCTGCACTTGCTTCAGGGAGTTGTATTTTCAGTAGCTCAATTTTTTTTTTTTTTTTTTTTTTTTTTTTTTGGCAGCTTATGTAGGTTAGCTAAACTGGCATGTGAAAGGATGCAGTTGCTGCTGCAAAGGTCTGTTAGATGGAAAAATGGAAGGTATAAAGTAGAATCTAATCCTTTTTCCCAGAAGACCAGAGGGAAGAAGGAAACCACTGAGGTGATCAATTGGCTGGTATTGTGTTGTGGCTGTAGGTGTGAAATTATCCCGATGGATTTGTGTACAAACAGCCAGACAATATTTCTTAAAAGAGTCTAGAAAAGTGGCCAAGAGAGAAAATAATCCAAGTCTAGAAATAACACGTCTCTGATAAAATCGTAGCAGACCTTGAGGATTTATATAGCAAATTGATCTATTTTGGCAAGGTTTACAAATGCATATGGAAGGCTTCCATTTTCAGTCAATGCTGGTTTATTTTCAGGCAGCTACACGGTGTGGATATCAGAGTAGCTTAACATTAAAATGTGGAAAAATGTAGTTTCTTTGAAGCTGATGTGATGGCCAGCCCAGGTGTCTGCCCACAGGTACATACCTGGTACATACCTGTGAACAGTCACGGTGTCACAGGTTAAAATTTGTGACTCAGACTGTAGGAGTGCACACCACAGCCCAACTCTTGATTTATTTTTTATTTCCAAAAGATTAGCATTTCTTTTATTCTCAGCTGTTTGCTGGCCTCAGCCCAACCTGTGATGGGTTCGTTCAGTTTTTGTTCTCGGGGAGTGCTTTACTACAGGGCCACTCTTATGTATTTGAGGATCCAAGCAAAAAATTCTTAATATCAGCCAGCAACTGTGCACCCAACCTGCTTTTAATTCCACATAATGTTTCAGTCAGTTTAGAAAAATCTCCACCTTATTCCTAAATCCAAGGGGCCTTGTGGTTGTCCTGCATGGAGGCCTGGCAGTGGCACAAGCTGGGCTTGCAGAAGGGGAGTTGGGAGCAATGCATTTCAAACACTAACAACTGTGGGCATCATGACTTCAGATCGTGTCACTCTACCAAAAAACAGCACCCATTAAAAAAATAAAGCTGTTCCACACCCATCTTAGTCACCATGGAAGAAAACAATGCTGTGTTAAAAGCAGTAGATGTATCACTGCTCTAATCAGAGCAGGGATTTAATCCAGATTTCGGCCTAGAAAACAGAACCAGTGCTAGACAAACATCTACCCACAGGGGAAGCAGAATTGTGTTAATGGTGTAAGTGGTTTTGCAGCTTTTTGGAACCTTCAGTAGTCATCTGCTCTACTTTTGGCTATCGATTTCAAAACGGATCGAGGACTATTTTAATATCTGTATTGGCCCTGAAGTTTCCTGGGCCATTTCCTCTGAATAACTTTGGGATTACTGGATCACTTCCATGCTTTTGTGCAGAATCAGCTGCCCAACAGCTTTGTGCCAGCTGCTCAATCAGTATTTCTGATTCTGAAGGCAGACACAAGGATTTTAAGCCACTGCTGAACAGGTACTTTCTGTAAAGCTTTTGAACTAGTGGTGAGTGCTGCAAATGGGTGAAATGTCTGAAATTCCAACACAGGCTTGATTTTTCTCACAAGGAAGAGGTAGGGAAGCTCCAGGGCTGTGGAGAGCTGAGATGAACTCTGTAGAGGTGTCTAATAGGGCTTTTTGCTCAGTAGAGCTGCACTGGCAGAGCATTCACTGGAAGGTGTAATTTCCATTCAGAAAAGGTTTCTACTGTAGTTTTGTCTGGAGGTTTGGCTGCCCTACAGGAGCAGCCATAAAGTGGAGGGAGAAATTCTTCTCTGCGAGGGTGGGGAGGCCCTGGCACAGGTTGCCCAGAGAAGCTGTGGCTGCCCCATCCCTGGAAGTGTCCAAGGCCAGGCTGAACAAGGCTTGGAGCAACCTGGGATAGTGGGAGGTTATTAGAGCAACAATCTCTCTTGGAAGAGGTTGACTTTTAATTTTATATATTAATATGATTCCTTACTGGGTTTGTCTTCTGCCTGCAGAGGAAGATCCCAAGTTATTCCCACAACATCCACAGTTTTATGTCACACAGGTCACCACCAGGTGCCCAAGGAAAGGTAATTTAGCATTTTAGGATTGAAGACTGGGACCTAGAAATTAATTCTATTGCAGTCTATTGTGAACCTCCAACAGGCAAGTCAGTTATTCTCCAGATGCCCCAGTTTTGACATTATTCTCCTCAGAAAGCACAAGCACAGGCTGATAGCAAGGAGACATTTAGATCCACAGCACTGTAATTGCTGCTGTTGACACAAGGAGAAGCCATTGGGAGAACCAGGAGGAATTTCCCTTGGAAAAGGCTGTGTGTATCCCAAAGACTGCCTGCTGACTTGCTCAGTGCAGATGTCCTTTCTTATTTGTGCTGAGTTATTTGTGCTTGCAAAGGTCACAAAAGCCACTGCTGTGACTAAAATAGGAGAGGGCTAACTAATACTATAAAAGATATTGGGAAATTATAGCAAGATAAAGTATTAGTCTAAATCCCTGGAATTCAATAAGAGATGAAGAAATAGCACTGCTCTTTTATCGAAGTAATCCACCTATGTGGATTTGAAATCCAGCTGAAAGTCTTTCCAGCCTCATTAATCAAAAATCAAACAGTTATTGTGTTATTTCCAGGGTGGGATATATCAGAGCCAGTGCAGGTGTCCTGATAGAGATGTTACACCTGAATTAATCACCCCAGGTCCCCTTGTGGAGGTTGAGCAGGTCTGAGAGCCCCTTAGAACACGTCAGATGATGAAAGCCCTGAAAGTTCCTGCACAGGATATAAACAGGTGCAAAGCTAAATAAGAGAAATCCTTTCAAAAAGGCTGGTTTGAGATATTTTGTGGAGATAAGAAGGGTGCAAACTGGCATTTTTAATAAGAATGAGATAATTGCCAACTGTAAACTGAGGCTGTAGCTTTGTCCTCAGCCAGGAAGTTTATTGGCAGCACAGATGGTCTAAGACAGTGTTGAGTATGGATGTTCCCAAGGAGAGTTTATCTTTCTGGGATAAGTAAATATTGTTCCCACATTGTCTGTTGCGTCTGTGCTGGCCTACTTCCCCATGTAAATAAACCTTTAGGCAATAAATAGCATTTGGAATCAAGAATAGCTATTTTACGCTGTCACAACTTAACTTTTCTTCATTATTCATGAAAACGTAACAAGTGTGTTGGCTGTCCCCACCTTCCTCCATTTAAAGACGTGCTGATCCACCCCTTATTGCCCAAGAAAGCAGGGGGGGATTTTTGGGAAGCTCTGGGCAGCAGCAATCCTAAGTGACCAAAGGCAAGGATAAGAGGTCAGCAGTGCTGGAGAGAAATCCTTGGGATCGTGTCTCACTGACGGCAAGAGGGAACTTTGTCTAGACCTCAAGGTCTTTACTCTGTTATTTTTGGTAAAAAAACTAAAAATAAATAATGAAAAAAAAAAAGAGAGAGATGGATTGCTAGATGTTGGCTAAAGCAGGGCTATTTTTTTCTGGGTTTGGGGTGTTTAGGGGGGGAAAAGGGAACACTGATGGCTGTTACAGCACAAACTTTTTTTTTCTGGAGGCATCTGAGCCTTGCTGAGATAGAAATGCGAACTAGATCTTATCACAGCACATCTTCATACACTCTGGACTGAGTTTGTCTCCTGCAGTGTAAAGACAGACCAAGTTGTGCTTCCTCCCCTCCATTTCTGCAACCCCTTGCACAGATAAAGCGTCACGAGCACAAACACAGGAGGCTGAGCAACAACGTGTTCCAGAGCGAGAATTTTTCCCACAAAAGTAATGAATTGTCATGGATTGGTTTGGTTTCCTATCCTGCTGCTGGCATATATTGATTTTCTGTGGTTTTATAGGAAAATCAGGGGCTGAAATAGGTCCTTGCAATACCACCATTTGTAGGATGGAGCTGACACTGTTGTGCTTCAAGTTACAAATCTACAAGCTGCAGAAAACCACAATTCCGCCTGATCTATCTTTAGAACAGAAGTCACATCCTTTCATTGTTTTCATTGAACTTAGGCAATGAAAAATGACATTTAAATTTGGGCTCTCTGAAATTCTGGAGTTTATTTTACGCTTTGCTGCTGAGCTCTGTGGCTTGTACAGCACTCAGGGGAATACCACAGAACACGGCTCCTAATTACAAATGTACACAGCACTCCTGTTCTTTCTGTGGCACTAATTGTGCCTAAAGCTTAATTTAACTGTCACAAAGCTTGTGGTGTTTACTCCTTGAGCTAGTTTTGTCAAACAGGGCTTTCTCATTTTTAAAGCTAAATAGAAACAGGGGATTGTACCTTAAAAAAGGTATTTCAGAGTCCAGGTTTGCTCTGAGTGACCTCTCAGCGCTGCAGCCTCAGGGTCTGCTTGGGTTGGGAAGAGTGGGCACCAAGGAGGGCTATCACTTAGATGTGTATAGACTGCAGGCATAAACTGGGAAGCAAAAACTGGGAATAAATGGATGCTGATGATAAATTATAAAAATACACCTTTAGAGCTGAGTGGGTTTTAATCATTCACAGGACATGCACTTAGTGGGATGGTTGGATAGAGAGGAAGTCCCACTAGATCTTGTAAGACAGATTTGGCTCTGCAAAGCAGAAAAAGCTCTTTCCTAGAAAACTACAGTGGCAGGGCTGATAGCACTGTCTTGTTTAGGACTGACATGATCTCAGGTCCACTGAGACCTCACTCATGTTTATCCTATTTTTCTTAATGGGAAAACTGACTTGCAAGAAACAGACTGACAGAAAAAAACACAGCAAAATCTACCTTGGGGTTGTGGGTATTTCAGAAACGTTGGTGGAGTTTCTGAAGTGTCTGGGTTTGTTTTAGTGTTGCAAAGAGTGGCCTTAAATTAAACCTTTATTCATGTGTGTCTTCTTAGTGAATGAACCCTGTTAGAAGTCCTGTAACCCTTTGTTATTTTAGTCAGTCAAGGGTGATGGAGGGACAACCAGTTCCGAAGTGGTAAATGGCCCCAGTCACCACGTAAGTGCCTGGATTTTTTCATCTCTTGGTGATGGGTTCCTGCCACTTCCTTCCATACAACTCTACCTTTTGAAATGTAAAAATCACTGAGAGAAAAGTTGCTCCATGCTCACTGATTTCTTTCCTTATCTATTTATTTTACCTATTCATGCTATTAAACAAGATTTTAAAGGGTCACTATCAGATTTAAAAAAAACCCACCAAACTTTTTTCCAGGTCTGTTTTTTTCTTAAATCAATTAGTGAGTTTGCAATCAGGTTTACTCCTCTCTCTTGCTGCTATTTTACCTTCTGCATGTAGCTTGGCTTAGGCAGTGAAACTAAATACACACAGCTAGAATTATTTTTATTTTGTTGATTTACTTGTCTTCTGAGGAAAAGATCATTTACGTGCAAACTCTGTAAAGGAGAAATGAAACTGAGAATGAAAACTGTTCACTGCAATTTAACAAAAGCCGTGGTAGTATTTTTTCTTGTTCTGTTTTTTTTTCTTTCATTCTGTGTTCATAAAAGCTAACCCAAAACTTTGGATGTGACATTTACATTATATTCTGCATGCCTTTAAAATGCTTCAGAAAAATTATATTTTCATTAGAAATACAAATACTGTTACCTTGTGTGAGAACAAAAACCTCATCTGTTGCAAGGCAAGATACCCAGAAGAATTACTTTTGAGTAATCTTTCAGTAATCAAAGGTAAAACAAGGTTCTGTGTATGGACAGTGTTTCCTTTAATAGAAAAACTGAAGTTGTATTAAAAACTGACATTTCAGAATTTCCTTTTTTAATTAACGGTAAAACTATTTTTCACTCTTTCTATTTTCATTATGTCTTATGACACCAAGGTTAATCTTTATGAATTAGTCACTAAAAGCATCCCAAATACAGAAGTCTTGTCTTGTGACATTTACTCCTTATTTCATACAAGAGTTTTGTGAAGTGATCTGGGTAAAACACTGAAAGTTACAGTCCTGGATCTACTTTTTATTATTTTAATTAGCAGCCAGTTGCCTTCCATTTTTGTAAATCACCTTATTATTCTTCCTCCTTCTCTCCCTTACCCTGATGTAAATTTAGAACAGTTTTATTACACTGAAAAGCCCAGTGAAAACTGGATCTGCTGTTGACTTTTTGGGGGGACTTCTGTGTAAAGATCTCCTTAAATTATGTCATTGTGTCCCTGGAATGTTGTGATTCTTCTCCACTTTCCATCACTGCCATTCTGAATGCCACAGAAATTTATTACAGCACTGACACAAAATCTGCAGAAATTTCAGTCTGCCTTTTTCACTCAAAAATCAGCCTTGGATTAAGGTCTCCTGTAACACGATGGGGAAAATACCCTGCTGTTCATCTTTTCTTTTTCTATTTCTGTTGCACTGCCAGCGTTGAGAGAGGAAAAGCAATCTGTCAGGTGCAGCTCACCCTTTAGAATAAGAAACATTAACATGTTTCATTATTCATGGGCTTCACTTCGTATTTCCTGAGCTGCTCCCATCAATATCAAATATGCCAATTTCCTGCCTCTCAAGGTTAATATGAAACACCTCAAAGAGATTATCTGATAGGAGTGGGGGTTTTTTTCCCCCTCTTATTTTGCCTGGAAAATGTATTATGAATATTTTTAAAAAGTGTTTTGTTTGACTAACATCAAAGGCCCAGCCTGCCCATAGAAATAATCCTTTTGCATCCCACTCGTGGCTCAGTCCTGAACAACCAAGCACGTGTGGTGAGGAAGACCCTAATTTTACACCCACAGAGCAAACCCACAGATTTCACAGAGTGTTCATAAGGGTCAGAGGTTGTTCTGGCACCTCTGAACTCAGATGTATCCAGCCTCAGAGCTATATTCAGTCTCAGAGCTGTATTTTGGGTGCTGTGGTTGTTTTTGAACTGAACGTGCACGTTTGCAACTGCACCAAAGAGACATTTCAAAAGCTGAAACAAATAAGAGTAAGAAGGAGCAGCAGCTGAGAGCTCGTGGACTGAGAGTTAAACTGAGTCAAACAGAGGCAGACACAATTAAATCTGACTTTCTGTTCATCCTCGTGCTGGGAAAGCTCCTGCATCACTTGAGCCACTCATGAGTGCATCTGAACAGGTCTCTTTTCTCAGGTGAGGTGAAGAAGACACACGTAGAGTGTGGTGTCTGTGCAGCCTCACGAGACAGTTCTCCTTTATTCTGAATTATTGAATCTACTTGAATAAAGTGTTGACACCCAGGTGGTGTGTGAGGCCACTGAACATCTCCATCTCCATGGCTTCATGTGCATCCTGCAGACCCAGAGCAAAGACAAGCTCCTGACTGGATTTTTAACTCTAAGAGCAGACAAATCCAGATGTAAGGAAATATGTACCCACATATGTCTGGCCTTTGGAAAAAGAGATAGTTCAACACAAGCAATTATTTTGTGAAGGACTTGAGCCTCCTGGTCAAGACCGAATGTATTAAATGGTTGCAGGCTCTATAACTTAAATTTGGGTTTTTTTAAGATTGGGAGTGGAAGAAAGGTGAATCAAGTGCAAAAGGCAAGCCTTGCTACCCCCTCTCATTCTTGTTTCCCCAAAATTAGAGTGGCTTGAGGGTATTTTTAAAAATAGATACAAGAGGTGTATTTGCATTGTGTTTCTCTAGAGTCTCTACCTTCAGGTTTTTCTCTGAAATCACAGTATCTAAAAATGTGTTTGTTTTTAGTGAAACCTGAGCCTGTCATGTAAGCACAAAACCCCAGGCCTTTAGAAGAACACCAAATATTTCGACACTAACAGTAAAATCCCCAAAGCTGTAAAAATTAAACAGCACTAAGCTCTGGGCCATGCCCTGAGGGGAGATGTAAGATTTCCAGCTTTTCAACCTGGCAAATTTGTGCTGTTGTAATGATGTTAATAAATAGAGCAATATGATTCTTTTTTTGCAAAAGAAAAAAAGAAAATCCCATTTGCAAACAGATTTCCAGGCAAAACATCATCATTTGCTGCCCTCCAAACAGTGACAGTTTCATTGTCTGATCCTTTGTTTGTCACATATGATTTTTCTCCTGTGAACTTCAAACATATCCTACACTACTCCAAGTTTTCTATACTATGATTGTGTTTCTTTGGAAGATTTGCTGTCTCTTCTTTTGCACTTGTACATGAAATTTTTTAAGATACTGTGGCCTTCCATAGCCAAACCCTGTCCTGTTAATTTTTGGATGGAGTGTTGCAGTTTTGCAGCAGATTTGTTTTTATCATTCGCTTTATGATGCCTTTTGCTTCTTTTCTCTCCCAAATCTTTCCCTTGCACTTTTTGGGTACTTTCACTGTTTGGGATGCAAAATCTGGAGGAGTCTTAGTGGGCAGAGTCTCCTTGTGACTCTGTATCTCTCTGTGCATGTTCTCTGCCTCCTAAACCAGCTTCAGCAGAGAGACAGACAGATATAAGGCAGGTTTAGGCAAGGTGGTTTGATCTTGCAGTCTTTGCTCATATGAGTAACTCCATCAGCTCCCTGGGAGCCCTTCCCTTGAGCCAAGGCTGCAGGAGTTCATCTCAACCTCTGTAAATGAAAACCTGTTGGGCAGCAGGCTTTCTCCCTGCCAGGTGGCAGGGTGGGGTTTTTTTTAACATATTTATGGATTGCCTTCCAAAATATCTATATTTCCCACTGAAAATAACCCTTGTCTGACACCGCTGCAGACGTTAAATGCCACAGAGAGGCCGCTTACCCCGGCTGAAGGTGACCCTGTGGGCCAGAGGAGCAAGGAGAGCTCCAAAGACAAGAAGTCCACGGTGGAGCTGAGCAAGCAGAAGGGCAGCAAGCAGGAGAGCAGGGAGCAGCCAGACCCCCGGGAGCCGCCGGCAGCCGACACCGACTCCATCCAGAACGGAGGAGACGCTTCCAAGGAACCCTCCTACAAGAAGACAGAGAAGAGGCAGTCCCTGGGAGGGTTTTTCAAGGGCCTTGTATGTTAATTCACCTTCTCTTTTTAGTATTTCCCAGCTGTTTAACTGCCCAGCCTGTAGGTTGTTGTCCATGGGGGATTTGTGCTCTGAGGGAGTGCAGCTTCACCGGCAGCTTTGCAGGGCTTGGGTGAAAGAACAGCAAGGTTTTGGGCAAAGGAGGGAATTTTGGGCCTCAGGGTACTGATTCACAGGTAGGGTTTGCTATGGGAGAGCTATAATTGTTCCCACACCACTGTTTTTGGGGTTCATGCCTTGGCTATGGGGATGATTAAACTGCTCCTGTAGCAGGCACTGAACCACCTACAAATTAGGGTGTGTTTATAAGGGAAAAGTGGAGGTGGTGCTGGTTCACCAGAGTAAGCTGCTTGCTCTAAACCACCCTGATGGTGGTTCAGTGTCTGCTTCAGAGCAGCTAGGATATGCCTGCAAAATGGGAAATCCCTGCAAGGAAAAAATCAAAGGAGACCACTGGGGTGGGTAGGAACCAGCACAGTGGTCACAAGATAAGCACCTTGTGTCAGCAAGCAGTGATAGACTCGTTAAAACACACAAAAAGTACACATGGTATTTTTTTCTTATTGCTTTTTGTTAAATCTTAGCCTAAATTCACTGTGCCCCCTTCACTGAAACCTGAAATGCAGAAATGAAAGAATTCAGCACACTGAAACTCTGAGTTTCCAGAAGACTTGGTGTTACTGGTGCAACTGGTCAGAGCATTTAATAGATGGAGATTTATTTTTCTGCCTGTCTGTATTCAGGGGCACATGTAGAAACAGAAGCACAGGTTAGGCCTGGGACTGCCTCTTAAGCCTTTGCAAAAGGCTTTTGATAAATCAGTTGGAAGGATGCAGCTTAAACCTCTTTCCTCACATTGCTACAGCAACAATGGATCTGCAGGGTTATGGGGTCATTTTTAGCATCTTTTGGAAACTTAGTGTGCAAACCAAACTTCACCACAACTTTCAAGTGATGTAAAGAAACTCAACAGATGTGTCTGTTGCCTGCAATGATTCCTAGTGAGTCTGGCTGCCCTAAGAGGTGTGCACCTTGCTTTGTCCTTCCTCACTTCTAAGGCTGTCAGGGTAGAAGTAGAGCCGGGCAATCCTTCAAGAAGAAAAGTCAGGCAATATAGATTGAAATACTGACTCAGAGCTGGAAACCAGCCCAGTTAGGACACTGGGTTATAAAGCCACTGCCATGCACACCAGTGTGACTCATTCCAAGGCAGATGTTTTTCCACATCAGAAGAAGTGCTTTATTTGCACCATTTCACAGAATTACTGTGTGTCCTGCAGAGGGCGATTCGCATCACCAAAGCAAGGTCATATTACAAGGGGAATTAAGAACAAAAGAGGAATAACTTCCTGCAGTAGAGATTAGCAACAGGTCAGCCTCATTGGTCTGGGATAAAATCCTGGTCCACCATAGATCCGGTGGGGTTTTCCTGTAGTTTCAATGGAGCAAAGATGTGAAGCTCACCTGGAGTGAAAACCAACTTGCATTGGCTTCTGCTCATCTTGTCTCCCACTGAAGCCACGACAAGAAATCCTTTTGCTTAATATGCCATGAAAAAGCCAGAGTTATATGATGATACTGGTTATACAGCTCTGTGAAGCTGTGAGCTGACTGAAGCTACCAAAGACATACTCATGTGTTTTTCTTTCTTTGCCCCCCTTTGCCTCCAAATTCTGTGTGGATTTTCTTTGTGCCCAACATTGGTGCAAGTGTGTAACGTGATCCACACTCACAAATGTGGTGTGTGGGTGTCATATCCTGCTCTGGGTACTGCCAGCTTCCAGGAGGAGCAGGGCTGCTGTTACTTAAGCTGCTTGGATGGTGGTGGCATATCTCATGTCAGCTGGAGGGGATGAAGGCAGCCACATTTTTCTAGCACAGGTTGTCTAGAAATTAGGCAAATGTTACCTGTCACTATTATTTCTGGAGAAAAGCGAGATTTGTTTTTCCGGTCTGAAGTTTTCTTGAAGTTAAGCCCTCCCTTGCTGTAGTTCTCACTGTGTGAGAAAGGGTTTATCTGTTGATAGTCTGTTGATATACTTTATTTTGTATAGTGCCACTCATTCAAGCTGTATCCAAAAATCCTTCCTAGAGTTTAGCAACAGTTACAAATTTAAAATTATTCCGGAAAGGGAGATATGAGGAAGTGCAAGTTAACAAGGAAGCAGTCTTTCAAGGGCAAGATCATGAGAGACACAGAGAGAGGCAGGAAAGGTGTCCCAGACTCAAAAGGCAAGAAAAAGCTTTTAGATCAAGAGAGGAGATTGTGAAGAGGTAAAAATACCATTTGGGGAATAAAACACGGAATAAATGTAGAGGAAGTAGAGATGTTCTGTGAGATCTTTTTGCTTGCCTCAGTTTGGCTGTACAGCCCCTTATCTTGTGTTGCAATTATAGAGGCCAACAGTACTCCTGCAGCTTCCTTCTCCCATTAGCAGAAGATGGCTCTTAAAAAAGAGTATTTGATAACAGTTAAGCTGCTTTGGTCAGTTTATTGTGCTTTTAAAGTGGCAGGGGAAAAAAAAACAAACCCATTACAATGAGGTCTGTGTATGGAATATCTCTCATGAAAAATTACCACCTCTCTTTGAATATCCTCAGGAAGATTATCCATACCTAAGAAACCTAGTTCTGCAATGCTCCTAAAAATAATCTACATCTCCCAGGTGATCAGACTCAGCCCCAGGAAGGTGTAATCATTAATCTCAAAGTATTAGATCACACGCACAAACCAATGCCAGAATCTCCATTTCAAGATAAGAGCTTGAGTATTTGGTGGCAACTCAGCAGAAAAATTCGTCTTTATGCTGATAAAAGGGAAGGAGGAAATATTTAACAGGGGCTGCAGCAGCTCCCGTGCCCTGTGCCCACTGAGCTCCTCCCGTTCTGCTATTTCAGTAGCAGATATTTTAACACCACCCTCTCCTGGATCTCGATTCCTCTGGGAAAGGGCACAGAGCAAGAGGATGTCAGACTGCAGGAATGCAGCTGAGGAGAACACTGCAGTTCCAGCATCTGCTCCCAGTTGGGCCAACGAAGGCTGAAATTTTGGCTACAAATGACACCACTTATGCAAGCAAAGAGAGTTCCAGCCCTGCATGGTTTGAGCACAGCTGATAAGGTCCAGTGGTTGTTCCTATGGCAAAAGAGATTAATTCATAAGCTATATAAAATGTATTTAGTGAGTCTTAAAGAGATTAGATTAGAAAGAAGCAGAAAGGGGAGGGGGGGGAAAGGTTAATGACATTGTTTTCTGAGCTGGAATAACTCATGCTCAAGTTGTCAGAAGCTGGGAGAGCTTAGCATGTGGAAACTACTGGGACCTGTTCTGCCCAGAGTATCTGCCCCACTGACACAGGCTTCTCCTGGGCAAAATCTGGGAGAAAAATATACTCCCATACCATGACATTCCTGCATGTGCACTTTAAAGTGCTCTGCCCAAAATAATATATTCCAGCTTAGCTGCCAGCTTCCACTGCACTGCCAGACAGGAGCCAGTGGTACCTGTGCTGCTGAATCCGAGGGCAGAGCTGGAATTTGTCCGTTAAAAAGGCAGGAACAAAGTTCTTTATTTCACACCTGGCTTGGAAATTCCAGTTTAACGAGAATCAACAGCCAGTCTCCCTCAGAGCTTCCTGCTTTAATCAGCAACCACCTTGAAAATGGGTGCAGCAGGGAGACTGCAGTATGAGCAAATAACATGACACCACTGCAAATGTGCTAAATGAGTCAAAAATGGGGATTATCTAAAACGAGCTCCCCCTCCTGTCTCCTCCCTCCACCTATTTATAGGAAGAATGGCAAATAGCATCATCCTGTTTCCTAGATTAGTCTAGAAGTGGCTTAATATCTTCGTGCCCAGACAGGAACAGCTATAGCTGACAGACTCCATTACTCTTTTAATGTGGGAAATCTTTTACCTGATGTGTAGGTTTTTAGGATTGCTGGATACATTTGGAATGACTAGGTCCTCGGTATTGTTTGATGGATAAGTGATGGATTTGTTGCTGCATGTAAATGGCCAAAAAATTTTATTCTGCTCTAGAGAACCTTCCAAACTCAACATCAGTGGAAGCAGAAGCACACCCACTGCAGCCAGTTGAGCTGCACAAGGTTACAGTTAAGACAGGGGATTCTTTCAGTCCATTGTGATATTTGGCTGCTCTTTTTCATACTTAGATTCTCAAAGGTGAAAATTTAAAGGAAGATCAGTGAGGTGGAGTGTAATCAGCATAAAACCCCCACTGTTTTTACTTCCCTGAAAGGGGTGAGGAAGTTGAAATCTTTCACTCTCCATGTCTGACACAGAATTGTCCTGAAGTGATGAGTCAGGTTTCCAGCAGAAACATACTGTTTGAAAGGACAATTCACATATGAATCTGCACAGTTCCCATTGTAGGGAAAGCACACAGCAGTCACCTTTAGCTTTGTCATGCTGGTTTTTCTGTTTAGCATGTAATGATTTGGGCATCTGGCTACAAACAGCATGGGCATCCCATGCACTGCTAACAGTGACCTCTGAAACACTGCTTGTGGGTCCATTTTGCTGTCATGTTCTGAGGTTTTGATGACTTCAAGGCTGGTAAAATTAGGTCAAGCACCTTAAACTAAAGCCAAGTCTTTATCAGTTACCAGTGAAAAATGTAGTTGGTATAGCTGGAGATATACATTTCCTTCATCTAAACTGGATTAGTGTCTTGAACTGGTGCCAAACCCAGAATTATATTTGCAGTGTAAGAGAAGCTTTATCACTCTAACATTGTAGAATACCTGTCATGCATAAAAGTATTTAATGTTCCCTTAACCTAGAGCAGACCAAGGCTGGCTATAATACACTATTAATCATGCTTGAAGGACTCTTAGCATGGTTTCAGTGAAGCATTTAGGCCAGGGAAATTTTAGAGAAAGTTATGCCAAAAACCCAGTACTACAAGCACAGCAGCTTGGCTCTGGTGTGTTAGTCCAGTGTCTGAAAACAATTGTTTTCCATGCCAATTGAGAAAATTGTATTAAAATAACCGACACATTTAGGCAAAATCACAAGCAGTAGATTTCTGGGATTCTCGTGATGCAGGTAGTGCTCATATACTTATGCATATTAAATAAAGGGTAAATGAAAAAAAGCAGGGAGGTGAAAGGAGTGGGAAATGTCTGGTAGCAAAACTCTAAGACAAAATTCCAGACTTAACCATTCTGAAGTATTTGAAAGTGTTTCTAAAGATCTCTCTCTTGTTCCACAGGGTTCCAAAAGGATGTCTGATGCAGAGGTGCAAACAGATCCAGTGTCCATCCTACCTGCTGGGAAATCCAAGTAATGACTCCACGTGGCTGCTGGAGGCTCAGTAGCTCTCTGTGAGCTCCCTTGCAGTAGACATGACTCATTCCTTTCCTTTACATGGCTGTCATCAAATGCCTGAGGCTAAAGCAAACACTGGTGTATCATTTAAGGTATATCATTTACAGGGTTTGTTCCTTAGATGTTAGAAAGCGACTCTAAAGATCACCAAGTAACGTGCTGTATGTTTAAAGAAAGGTCGTGTGGACGATTTTAAATCTGTAGAGGGTGGGGTATGCAAGGTGGGAAGGTGGCAGTCAACTAAAAAAAAAGGCAGGAAAAAAAATGCATGTGGCAAAAGAATGTAGATTGGGCAGCAAGGCGTGAGCAACAAACCCTCCGCTTTAGAGAGCTTTAAAGCAGCCAGGAAAAACAAAAATCTCCTTTGATAAATGTTATACTCAAATGTAAAAACAACCGAGTCACTTTGTGTGGTTTCTCAATAGAGTTGAAATTAGCTAAAAAAAAAAGCCTGCAGAATAATAGAATCAGTGGTTATAAAGTTATGCTTCCTATTGGTTATTAATGGAAATTAAAACGCTAAAATGTAAAGGCTTTACGTGATTGAGACAGCGTCTCTCTTGTCTGGGTGAGGTGGGATAACAAATTAAAAGCTATTTAAGGTTCTAATAGGAACACAAGAGGGCACCCACGTCCCCGTGCACTCCTAACACCAGGCTGTACCTACAATCCTGGGATTAATGTTTCTCAGATCATAGGAAACTTAGTTGTTTGTTCAGATATTTGTTTATATCCGTACTTGTAATTAATCCTAATAAAAACCAAAATCAAAGCTGTCCAGGCACCTCCCTGCTTCACAAGACTCCTATAATAACTGTAGTTAATAAATTTTACAGAAAATTAAGATTTCTGTTTGTTCAGTCCTGGGCAAACCTGTACAGGGAGCCACAGGCCTGATATTTTAATCCACACTAGCATCTGAATGATACAGTAGTGTATATTTCGACCTCCTTATCTTTAAATAAACTAATGCTTATCCTTTGGAAAAAAAGATCCTTTGCTGCTTTAATTCTAAAACAAAGTTTGTTATTTATGTCCCTGTGGTCTGATGATTGACGTGACATTAAGGCAGAAATGAGCACATACAACCCCTGCCTGTGGAGGTAATTCATTCTTTATTGGAGTGAAGATTATAACTGCAAATCAGGGAAGAATTCTGTAAAATCCACAGAATTCCAGTTCTAACTAGTCAGAGAGGACAGAGGTAAAGAGCTTTGTTTGTCCATGAGCCAGTGTGGGTAGGTTGTGCTTTTGCAAACCTGCAGACTTGGGGTGAACAACCAAAACTTGCTGCTGGTTCTGTGCACAGGGAGCACAGACAAAAGGTTCTTCAGCTCTAATGGTACTTTCTGTTCCCCTCCCTGGCACAATGGGCCTCTCATGCCATATAAAGTGATATCAATCAAGAGGGACCGTTTACAGATCTCCAACCTGATTTGTAATGTCCTGCTTGTGCATCTGTGTGGGACCAATGACTCCTGTGCATCCCGCGTTATGGCAGCATGAGAGAAGAACTGGGCTTGTTATGTCCAGCCTTGCTACACACACACAGAAAAAAAAAAAAAAAAAGAAGTTTTAGGCTTTGTCTACATTACACAAGCTTTAATTAAATCAATGCATGTAAGGCTACATACAGGGAGACAACCACCATGGTTACACAGTGGTATGAAAGTGCCAGATGTCAGCACAGTGTGTGTTACCAGAGTAGAGAATAAGCTGCTGACTTCACACTGCTGTAATTGCCTCTGTGTTAGAATAGTATTTGGGCATTTTTCAAATAAAAATATGCTCTGGCTACTCAATTACATCATAGAATCTCAGAATGGGTTGGGTTGGAAGGGATATTAAAGCTCATCCAGCCCCCCCCCCCGCCATGGGCAGGGACACCTTCCACTAGCCCAGGTTGTTCCAAGCCCCGTCCAACCTGGCCTTGGACACTTCCAGGGATGGGGCACCCACAGCTTCTCTGGGCAACCTGTGCCAGGGCTTCCCCACCCCCACAGGGAGGAATTTTTCCCTAATATCCAATCTGACCCTACTCTCTGTCAGTTTGAAGCCATTCTCCCCTGTCCTGTCACTCCAGGCTCTTGTAAAAATCTCTCTCCATCTTTCTTGTAGCTCCTTCAGGTACTGGAAGGCCACGATTAGGTTACCCCAAAGCCTTCTCTTTTCCAGGATGAAAATTTAAACTGTATTTATATTACTATATTATAAACAGTGTAGATATCAATGTTAAATTATGGATAGATCAGACCTGTGGAAGAGAGCAACCCTTCCTCAGTCCACTCTTTAGGAGCAGGTCCGTGCTGGTTGCACTCTGCATTCCCGAGGCCATTAGGACTGCTGACCACGTGACTGGACCGTATCACTTGGCAGTGGGGCTAATTTCAGGAATCAGGAAATCCTCTTGGCAGAAAAACAAGAAAAACAGTGAGTTTGGCTGTAGATGCCCCTCATGCCACGGAGCTATTACTGCAGATGAAATAACGGTTAGTGTTGGCACTGCCTCCCACAGAGAAACTGCCCCAATTGTTTGATTCCTCTCTGATAACAGGAACAACACAAGCTTTGAAGAAGCCAGTCAGCCTTCTCATAAAGCAGCAACACATGGAGCCCCCAGAGGAAGAAAGGTCTTAGGAGATGCATCCCCAGTTAAGTTGAGCTTCCGCATTCCACATGCCATATAAGAAACATAAAAGTACAGCTTTTATGTTCAGGCCCGGTAAAGCTTAACAAGTCATTTGGAAATCAAAGCTTTGGAAGAGGCTGCAGTCCAAGACAAAGGAAAAGAGCAGCCAAAGCAATACATTGCATTTAGAGACTGTTGTCAACAAATAAGCTCTGGCTTTACGCATAAGATCTTTTGAAGCAGCTCAGACTGTTTCAAGGATCTTAAGATGTGTTTCATGTAGGCATTTTATAAGAATTTTAAGCAGATAATGCTTAATACAGATATATCTCATAAATGTAAAAGGGAATGGATTAAAATTGCTACTTTTTGTGTAAGGAGTGCTTCCCTCCAATGGACAGATGTTTCTCTCCCCCTCAATAAGAGAGCAGGTTCCCAGCTGGAGTTCCTGGCTCTGCCTCAGGTGTCCATCCTGCTGTTCCCAGGACAAGCCCCCAGTGAGCCGAGCTCATTGCTGCACACAGGGGTTGGGTGCTGGGGGTTCTCCTGACCTGAAAGCAAATTATCTCCATGGAAGTGTATCCGAGCTTGATTGTTCTTCTCTGGAAGGTGTCCAGATGTGTAACTGCACTGCCTTTCAGGAAGGTTTTATAGATAACTCCTGGCAGAGCTGTCCTGTGCTGACCCCACCACGCTCAGCCCCAGCAGGACAGCGTGGTCTCCAGTCCCAAACTGTCCATCCATTAACCAGCCGCTAATTACACACACCAGGTGATTGCACTTTAGCAGCTATTACTTATTTGGTGTAAGCATTGTCTACAGATCAAAAAGAAAACCCCAAAGCCTGGTGGTTTTCCAGCCTGCCCTGTCCAGTGGCTGTCTCTTGAGGGGTGTCTATGAGGGGGCCCTGTTGGAGGTCATGCAGAGGCTGCAGTGAGGGCCCATCTCCATGTCTCACACCCATCTCCATATTCCACACCCATCTCCATGTCCCACACCCATCTCCATATCCCAGGCCCATCTCCATGTCCAACCAACCATCTGCCCAAAGTCTCCTGTCCCCAGAGTGGTGGTGGGGGGACTGGTAGACTTGTTACACTTCCCCTGACATTTTAGGGGACAGAGGGACACTGAGGCAGTGCTGAGGGCTGGGTTTCTGTGCCTCTGCTCAGGGACAGTAGGTGTGTGATGGCTGCTGTGGCCCTGCTGGGCCATGCTGGGGCATACTGGGGACTGCAAAGTGTCCATGAAGGATGAGGAACCATGCAGGGGGTCACAGAAAGGGAGAGGCCTGGCTGCACGTGACCTGTTGGGCGGAGGTGTTGCTGGCACCAAACCATTGCTGGTTTTTTTGGGGACACCACAAGTGGTGCCCCAAACCTGTCCATGGGCTATTGGGCCCCCTCCACCTCCACTCTGGCCTGGACAAACCTGGGGGGCTGCCCAGGAGCTTTTGAGCATCCCAGCTCCTGCGAATACGTGCCTGAAAAGACCATAATTGCACACTTGATCCTGCATAATTGGATCTTGGGAGGTTCCTGTTGGCCACCTGGCTGCTGAAAGCATTTGTTCTGGTGAGTTAAGTGCATCCATCCATCACGTTGAATCTGCACTCTCGGGGAGGTCTGCAGAGCAATAAACTCCTCTGAGAGTATCTAGACTTTCTCCCTGTTGACCATGTACCTACCCTCAGCCTGGTGTTACTCTGGAGCAGCTTTCCAGCTGGGAATCTGATCAGGATCTTGCCCCTTGTAAGTATGAGATTCTTCACTTTGCTCACCCCGAGACCTGGCTCTGACATCTAAGGGAGTAGCAAAGCTGCTTCCAGGGTTTGTGTGTTTCAGAGCTCTGCACCCAGGGCTCAGAATACATTTTAAGAATACCTTAATACCTTTTTATATGTAAATATTTACAGATGGCTTTGAAGCAACTCAGGCAACAAAATCCACGGCTTCATCCATGGAAAAGGCAGCGTGACAGGAGATAAACCCAAAGGGTTGGTGTGCAGACGGGCTGGGCTGTGGGAACTGACTCCATCTGGGAGGTTAGAGGAGGAATAGCTCTAACTTCTGTATAGTCATACACTCATTTGAGAATATCAGTGAAGAATCTGGATTTGCTATAGACTCCACCTCTTCTGGATAACACACCCTGGTCTTTACTGGCAATTTCAGCAGTTTAGCAGTTCTGAGAACACAAAAACAGGAAATTCTGCAGCAGCCTTGACGGAGGCTGAAGATGCGTAGAAATTCCTTAAAGAAGTGTTATTTTCTGAAAACAAACTGTCAAAAGCCTCAAAGAAAAATAAACCTCTTATCAACACTCTTTGCTTTTACTTAATCATTTCCTATTAAATTTGTCACCTACTGGAGTGCAGAGGAAAACAACCTCCTGCACAGGAAGCAGGAGTGATTCGACTTGGAACCGGAAAGGGACAAAGTCCAAATTCCTTCTTTATCACATCCCACTGTGAGCAGGTGATGCAGCATTTGGCATTACCCCTTCACCTACCTTTACACAGCATAGGAATGAGGTCCTTTATTATCATCACAGTGCACAGGGAATGGCAAAGACAGACCCTGAACATGATGACGTCTAAAACGTAATTAGAATTTTGCGGACTCATCTTTGTTGCAGTGCTCCACAAATTTTGGGGATGGTTGTGATTACTTCACTAGGGTTGTTTGGAAAACAGAAGGGAAGTGGGGATTAAGTTGCAGAGTTTTCACTTTTTTTTTTCTGTCAGCAGTTTCTAGTCAATTGGAGAAATAGTTGATATAGTCTGCAGTTTTATTACTTCAGTAAATGAAACTGAAGTAGCCCAGAATGTTGAGGCACTGTCACCACAGGAAGCTTTCCCTTTGCAGCTTTTGAGCCCTGGCAGTGACTGTCATAAGAGAAGGAAAAGGATTGCTTGTGAAAAATTTGCTTGTAAAATTGAGCTGAAGCTTATTTTTTTTTTTTTTTAACCACTGATTCACAGCACTGGAAAGGCATATAATTATCAAATGCCCTGTTCCTATACAAACAGATTATATAGCCTCTGATAAACAAAGGACTGAGAGAAATAAGAGCATGTGTCTGTCTGGTACAGCTGAGAATCATCCTCTCAGTCATTCACTTTAGAAGGCCCAAACCAAAACTGTCACGACTCCTCTGTGGGCAGGTTGTCACTGAGCGCTGCATTCAGGCAGTGATTCCTTTCCAGGGCACAAACAGGCTTTGGAAGAAGGTGTGGGATTTTGCCTCCCCCTGTGTGGGGTAGCAGGGCTGTGGGAAATCACTGCAGTCACTGTGAGGAACAGCCAGAGTGGAGCTTGCAGATGTCCTGCTGCCCGCTCCTGATCCCAGATCTGTTCCTTCTCAAAGCCTTCACACCCAGCCTCTCTGTAGGACACCATAAATCCCCATCTCTGCATAGTTTACACTATTTCTAGAAAATCTATGGACGTAAGTGCTTGTTGACACCACTCTGGAGGTGATACCATGTCCTGTGTGAATGCACATCGTGGCTGAGGAGATCAGGTTCATGTAAACATCTAGATAAATAGACACTTGGTGAGCTCCTAAAGCCAGGTGGTTCTCACTGGACTACTACTGGAGATTTGCAGGAGTAAACCTGTGTTAGCTCTTCAGCTATTTTATAGCTTTAGGTATTTATTTCTATAAACTAAAAGCCCTGGTGTGAGCTAAGGTAGCTGAAAGGTGTTCTCTCAGCTGTCAGAACAGGAGAGCAAGGAGAAGCAGACAATACCCTCTCAAATTCCAGTAGCATAAATTAGCAGGCATCCTTCATCACATTCAGTAATCAAGGCTACATAACTGTATTAACACCTATTTACTGACACAAAATGCTGTATCTCCGTTCACATCCCCAGTCATGGAGCAGAACCTGCTCTCAGGTGTTATAGAAACAATTCCCTGTACCCAGAGAACCCACAAATGGGTCACACCAGAAGCATTGTGGTGATTGCAGTTAAGTGCTTGCAACTGTGTGAGCAGAGCAGCCCTGCCAGAGACACAGCCACACAAATTTAATTCCAGTGTGACTGAATCCCTGCAAAGGCTTTTATCGATGTTGTGACTATACTTGGGAATCAGCCCTGGCTCTCTTCTCCCACCTTCTTGCCTCCACACATTCCTGCCACTAAAACTGCCGAGTAAAAACTAGGTTTGGTCTCTGTCAACCTGCTGTTAAGGTGGGATCTGCAGGTGTCACGGGGACCTACCAAGGTTTAATGACTGCAGTGGGGTGAGTCAGCCCAGGTGGGGGTCATTTCTGAGGTGATGAGAAGGTTTCAGCTCATTTGGAAGGGATTGGGAAGGAAGACAGAGCTAACACATGAGCTGGATTTTGATGGGAGCAGGTAAGAGCTGTGTTCCTCAACCACTTTTTGGGTAGACAGGATGGTGTGGGATGGTTTTGTTACCTTTCAGTCTGGGATGTGTGGGATGGTTTTGTTGCCTTTCAGTCTGGGATGTGTGGGATGGTTTTGTTGCCTTTCAGTCTGGGATGTGTGGGATGGTTTTGTTGCCTTTCAATCTGGGATGTGTGCTCAGCCTTTTACAGGGAGTCCTCTTCTGTTTTCCCATGGACACACCAGTCCTTGATAAGCTTTTTTGGGGTTCAGCTTTCCCTGGTGCTTGTGGGGTGATTTGCCTGGAAGTGTTGTGTGATGCCTTAGCTCAACCCCTCACTAAAACCTGACCTTTGGGAAGCTTTGCACACCTGCAACCCAGTGCAGCCATTCACTCTCCCACCTTTTTATTAGAAGCCAAAATGTGGACTTACCCACTGAACTTGAACCCTGAAATCATAAACAACTCTATCAATATTTAATTAAAGGTAAATGGCAATGCTAAAATGTAAATTCACTGAAGCCCAGAACTATGTGGGAACATTCATCACAAAATAACAAGCGTGGCTTTTAAAGTTGCTTTTTTATGTGGAATGTGCTGGGAAGTAGGGGATATGTCACTAAAGCCTCACTGAGACCCAAGAAGGGCTTGTACTGAGTATGAGAGACAAATGATGGTGGATTTTGGCATGTCAGCATCAGAAAACCTGCCTGTGCCAGTGGACATAAAACCTAGTTTCTTGGGTTAATTTTGTGGGGGGTTGTTTGTGTTTTTATTCTTTCTCAACAAACAAAATTCTCTTTCGCTGATGTTTGTAATCTATCTTAATTGTTGCAAAGAGGTTTAGGAATGGTGCAAAAGGAACCTGAAGTTTGGTGTGTTCAGAGCCAGGGGATGTGGCAAGGGGAGGGTTAAGGCAAATCTGCTTCCTTTCCTTGTCCCCTGTCAGCGTGTCAGTCAGGAGAGCTGACCTGCAGTGATGTAACATAATATGGACACCCAGGCTTTTAACAAATGTCACTTTGAAACAAAGCATGTGCTTTTAGAGAAAGTTGTTTGTTTTAACTGAACCCAAAATCAAGCATTCATCATCTTGTCTCCTGTAAAGCATATTGTTCTAGCTTGGAAAAAACTGAAACTAAACCATATGCTGAAAGTGGAAGAATTTAGAAAAACTTGCTCTCTTTCCCTCCAGTCTGTGCCTCATTTTTTTAACTTCAAGGGGGGGGGGGGAAGGAATTGCTGTAGACAGAGTAAAGATGGTAGTTGCTATTCCCAGTCCTTTACACAAGAGTAGGTGCTTTCAAGTACTTGGAAACAAACATTGTACTAAAATTACCACTGGTTACTGGCGGAATTGCTTGTAAATGTCTATATTCTAGAATGGAAATAGTATTTATGGCTTTGCAGAAAGTGTTCCTGAAGCGTTTTGTTCACAGATGTATCTTTGTTCTTATGTACACGGTTTGCCAAGAATTCCCTAAGCAACTACTGATTATGCATACTTCAAATTTGGGTATTGGGCTTGTAATTTCTCACAGAACTGAACCTTTTATGAATGCTGATTTTTTGGCAGGGAGATTTTGTAAAGGTCACCCCAAATTACCATTGTTACCATGCTTCCAACCTTCTACTTTGTCTTGAATTTACTCCTCCAAGGTGACTCTTCAGAAGACTGTAGTGTTACTCCTATAAAAGTTGAAAAATATTACGTTAATTTAGAACTGGATTTCAAAGTTTGAGGGCAAATCACTGTCTGGTTTTGTAGAATATTTTCTATGTTTTCAGGAACAAAAATTTATTGTTGAGCTGCACGCATCAATCACCTTTATCTAAGTGCTTTTTTTATATCTGACTTCCTCTTAACACATTTAGTTGATCTCTGCCCTACCACCAAGACAACATGAAGTACTCCTGAAAGCTTTGCAGCCTCAGATGATCAAAACTCATGTGAGCAATCCAGTTGCTATCACCAATAACCATCTTGGAGATAAAAGTGAGATTTCTATTCCAGTGTTAGTCTGAATTTTGGTTTTGTTGCTATCTGTCTATAGAAAAAAAAATTATTATTTGGCAGTTTTTGCAAGTTGATTTTCAAAACAGACACCTCAAATGAGATAATGCTTTATTCTTATTTATACTTATTTATACTTCCTAGTTGTAATGGGGTTTGCTTACAGTAAAGCCAGGGATACAGAGGAGGTGTAAAAAGGTACCTACATTTATTCTTTGATTTCACTTTTTCAGGTGTAGTGTACACCTAAGACATCTCTCTATAAGGCAGGTTTATTAATTGTCTCCAAGGGACAATGTTTCCACTTCACCACAGCCCTGATTCACATGTGGGTGTTGTTCCAGTGAGATGTGCCCATGCTTAGGCAAGACAAGCATTTTCTTTCTCTTTTGGTATTTTTTTTTTGGTTGGTTGGTTTTTTTGTGGGTTTGTTTGTTTGTTTTCTTTCGTTTTCTTGTTGCATTTGGTGGGATATTTAACTTGCATTATCAGAATTAGTCCTGAGCTGTTCATGATTTAATATCCGGCCCTTGAGGAGGTTTAGGCTTGGGCCAGATGATGAATATTCTATAAAAGCTGATGTTGCTGCGCTGCATAAAGGAGCAGCTCAGGTGGAAAAGGGAAGGTGCCAAAAGGGAGGTGTTCACACTCAAATGGACTGCAGACAAGCTGCTGCAGAACCATCTGCAGGACCTGTTCTCAGCAGTAAAATATTAAAGATTAAGCAGATAAAACAATCCTTGCTATTGAAAATCAGATTGCTGCTTTCATGCATGTGTATTGGCAGTGCAGCCCTGCCACAGATGGACACTATTAAAGGGAGTAATCAAATACCAACATGTGTTTCATGCAGAAAGAGACCCTGACCAAACTGCCTAGCAGGAGAACTCTTGTATTTATTTTTATATCAGAGAGGTAACCAAGATTTTAAGCTTTTTTTTTTTATGCTGATCCTGTGTTGGTTACTGGGAGCTCTCTATGTGATTCTTGCCATTTCCAATCTAAAAATGCATAACACATTTTTAATTATTTTGAAGAAAAACTATAATGGGTTCACACGAGGCCTTGTCACTCTTACGGACAGGTTCCAAAGTTTGCTGGGATAACTTAGATGTCAAAAATTGACTTGTTTTTCCTGTAATTAAATGGGTGTACATCAGGATTCCCTAAACTGAATTCAGTGGAATCCCAGAGTGCAGAACAGATGCAAAGCTGCAGATCTCTCCCAGCACAGTAAAAATTGCAGCCACTTATGGAATTACTTGGCTTCTGATGCTTCTGAAGCTGACTGTGGCCGGAGCAGGGACAAGGGCATTGTGCACAGATTTGCAATTGTCCCACCAGCTCTGTTCAGGCCGTGCAGGGCAGGCTCCTCCCCTGCCTTCCTGGCAGAAAAACACACAATATTGTCACTTCCCCGAGTTGCTTCCTCGTGCAGCAGCTGAATCCCATCCCCGTCCAGCTCCACTCCCCCAGCCTTTGTGTCCTGGGAATGCTGAGTGACTCCATTTCTGCCACGGCCTCTTCAGCAACTCTGAAAAAAAAAAAACCAAGTTGCTGCTGTTATTACAGCATTTGAAAATTATTTTCCCAGAATTACATATATTTTTAACAACCAGTTTATCAAAGTTTGCTGCTTTTCTTTTTTTTTATTATTATTATTATTTTCTTCCACATAGCCCTGCTGTTCCACTGCAGTTAATCTGTTTGTCTATAATAATGTTAGGTTTGTTTTAACTTTTATGGAGGCGGTTGATCAGATCTTGTGGATTACTGAACTCAATAAAATCTCTGTGCCCTGCAATTCTATATTACACAGTATTTCTTACAAAATTCACTGAATGTCAGCACAGTGGTACCAATAAAATCACACAGGCTGCTTTCCTAACAGGGCAAGAATGAGTTGTTCTATCCAAAAATGACTGTCTGAAACAGATTTTCCATGAACTGTTTTGTCAGTGTGTGCGTGCATGCACACACATCCAATCCCAGAGTTCCTGGGACCTCATGGATTAAGTTCCCCTAAGCATCCATGATATAATTTCTTCCAGGACCAGATTCATATGGTAATGTCATTGTTACACAACTGCTGTTCTCCGCTTTAAAATAATGATATTAAGTACTAAATAATCAAAAGTTTTCTTCCTTCCCTCCCTCACTAATTTTTTCCAATGTGAAATTTAAAAGCCAAAAATAATTGGGAGGGGAAAAAAAAGGTAAAAAACCCAAAAACAAACAAACAAACAAAACCCCCACCAACAAAACAAAATGGTCTTCTGTACCAGAAGTACAGACATTATGTTGCATCAAAAAGAATTTGGTTATCTCCCCTTCCCCACCCCCGAAACAGAAGTTGTTTCAACATCCTGGCTTGTCCCTGCTTTCATACCAGCAATATGTTCTTTGGCATGTCCTGTGCATTACAGCAACAGCCCAGCCTGCCAGAGTTTAATAGCTCTGCTATGTGATTATAGTTTTCAGGCCATACCCACTTTATTGACACAGTTTCCTTTTACTATTGCTTAATATCACTTCCCTCCTCTTTCTGCCACCCCCTTCCCCCCCCGTTATCCAACCCCAGCTCTCGCTCCAATGCCAGTAGAGGGCACTTGGATTTAGTTTCTTGGACGTTTCAGTCGCTAAAACTGTTCAAGCAGTTGCACTTAGAGGTTGTTTGGTTTTTTTTTCCTGTCGTCCCATTCATAGAAACCTGGAGACTACAAACAAAACCCAAACAAAGCGATAATCCCACCCTCCACGATCCCATTTTCCGTGGAGCTCAGGGAGGGCAGAGTGGTGCCCGGAGGAGCTGATGGGTGTCACTGCAGGCAAGGCACCATTTTGGTGAACTCCAAGATGTGTTTTCTTTAGGAGAATCTTCCTGATCGTGGAGGGAGGATAATGAAAGAGTCCTCCAAGATGTTTTCGGAGCAATTTCTTCACAGTGGTGCCCTGGGTAAATAACACTTCTGCAGCCTCAGCAAAATGGGGGTTTATCCCAGCTCCAGCTGAGCACAGGGCTCCAGTGCACACCTCCAAACCTCCCTCCTCTCTTTACTCTGGGGTTATTTTTATATTTTTCCAGGATTCACAGCTCAAGCTGGATGTTGTGTCCAGTAATCTCTGTTCAGGTTTCCTGTTAATCCTCCCTTCCTTCACAAAGAATAAAGCAATGCCACTGTATGGTTTAATTCCAAACACTTGGCTCAGAGAGCTCCTGTTTGAGGTCTCACTAGGGATGGGGTTTCATTTGGTGCCTTTTTTGGGATCCCACTGATTAAAAGCTGATGTGTGACTGGGAGTGGGGCAGAGAAAGCAAAGGAGTGTCACTGAATGGGAGAGGGGTGATGAAAAAGGGGAAATGAGAGACCTCTGCCTTGTAAAAACTGAGGTACATTGGACAGAAAAAAAGTGCCTAAAAATGTATCTATGCACACTGTGACCTGAATGTTAAGCAAGTGCCATAGAAGTGCTTTTAAATTAAAAAAGAGAGAGGATAAATGAGACTGAGTGCCTAATGTTTATGAAAAGATATATTCCCCACTCCATTCTCTCTTTGTCTTTCAAATGCAGAAGAAACAAAAAGGTCAGGAGAGATTTGGTCGATACCATAACACGGAAGTCACTTTTTGTGCTATTGTGAATGTGTTATTGTTCTTCTCTTGCTGCCTTGTTCATGTTAAGAACGAAATAAAAACAATGCTAATGACAAGAAAGGGACAAAGCCTGTGCTGGGCCAGATGGCTGTTGGGGAGGAAACTCTTACCTGTGTTCTTTACCACATTGCTTTGAAGAAAAACTGCGCTGTTTATTCTCACTGCAACCTTCTCAGAAAGCAACTTTCAGTTTTCGGCTTGAGCCCTATGAAATGTCTCACTGAAACCTTTCTCTCCTCACACTGCCATCCAACTGGGAAAGCTGTTACCTCACGGAAGTTACTGAAGTGTGTCTGGTACAAAAAAACAAGTCACGTTGATGGCTGACAATAGAACACAGTTAAAGACAACTGATTTGAGATTTACGTATCTGAAGTGTATATGCAGTTGTACAGTCAGTTATGTCCTTTCAGTTCCTGTGGAAGTCAGATAACTGCATAGCTGCTTTGTGAGATACATAATTGCCTGGTTAGGTACATAATTAATTAAATACTGTGTGCAATCATAACTGCATGAGTAGAACAGGAGGGCAGTCATACCTGTCACGATAAGCTGAGCTTGGACAGACACCTGAGTCATTAATGCTGCACATACTGGGACAACTGGGATCCTTTACTTGTCATGTAACTTCAGCAGAAGAGCTGCCATGGAATCAGTTGCTTTTAAAAGGAAGTATTCTTCCCCTGCAGGCTGCACTGGCCCAAAGTATTCACAGTCCTGCCCTAAGCTGAAGCTGAGAAATAATTTGCCAGCGTTTCTGGCATTATTTCCAGTACAAAACTCATCTGGGTTTAAAAAGCACATTCCTTGTGCACTATCAGTTGCGTCCTTTCAGGATAAAGAGAAGCTTTTAATCTCCTCCATTCTCCATGTGAATTGGAAAAGGCATTGTCTTTATAAAGTCTTTTTGTCCAACAGTTCACACAACAGGGTTTTGGTTTGAGGCTGCAGCTTTTAGGAACTATGATATTTCCTGAGACTGGAAATGGTGAAACCCTTCTAAAACTGACATATCTTAGTTTAATAATGGAAAATGTGTATTCAGAACTCTCTCTTTAAAGGTAAGGGATGTTCCTACTCCTCTGCTGTCTGAAGTTCCCAGTATTCAGTGTCAGCACTCTGGTTCAGGCAGATGTGAGTCATGAATCCAGAGCAAATCTTTGTGTGAATGAGGCGAATGTTCAGGTTCTTCAGTCGGTTCTGACTGGCACATCAGAGCTCTGAGATTTCTTTGGTGACAAGAATAAGTATTTAAATCTGTTGGCTGAAGCAATTAGCAGTTCACCCTTTAATCACAACTCACAGACTAGAAGAGGAGGAATGTACTTAGATAACAGGAAAAAAACTCTAAATTTAATTTCAGGTCCTTGTGCTTTACAACTGCTGTGCTGTGTATATCCCTGGGATATATTTCTGACTCTCCATGAGTTTGAATCCTGTGATGGACGAAGGCTGAGTTACCAGAGCCAGAAAGATTTTTATTTACATTTTTAACACAGTCTGAAAGGAGAAAAATAATTTGCTAGCTGGCCTAGTAAAAAGTATTATGTTTCCCTGTAGCTTTGCCTGCCATAAGAAAGGGTGGGATAACCTGCTCAGGTTTTCCTGTTTCATTTCTGCCAAGCAAACATTATCAGTGATGCCATTCCTGTAAGTCAGTCATCCTCTTGGAAGGGAAGAGGTGACACAGCTCTGTGTTTTTTTGGGTGCATAAGGAGTGTGGAACAGTGCCCAGGATGGATGCAGGGTCCCACTTCCACTGCTGGAATGATGTGCAAAGACCATGGATGCACATCACCTGGCTGGGGCTGAAAAGTCTCTGCCCCTTGCCCAGTGTGGAGCCCATGGGATGGTCCTAAGCCCACTGTGGGCACGAGGAGGCAGGCTGACAGAAACCTTTTTGCTTTTGTGTTCAGGTTCATTTATTTAAGGCCAAACAAGTTGGGGCAGCCATAAAAAGGGGTTTGACAGCAAATTCTGAGTTGGCAGCAATGAGTGGGGATGGAGACCTGCCTGTGGTTTAAGATTTGGTGATAAGCTACTTCCAGCTTTTCCTCCATGGGGAGATATTAATTTATTATATAAAACAGGGAGTGTCGCCAGGATCAGTCTGGGCAACCAGCATAAATCTAGTTTATGTGCTTCCCCTCAGTGTTCATGTACCTGTACAGTACGAGCAGACACAGTAAAAGCTGTGGACAGTAAGAACAGCAGGACAGTAAGAAGCAGAGCAAAAAAGGGCACATTTTCAGGTAGTTCTTTTCTGCCCACAACCCCACTAGAGTGAGTGAAAGCTTGAAATAAAAAGCACAACCAAATGCATGCTGGATGCAGATACACAGAACTTGTTAGGAGTAAAAAACAAAACAAAACCCCTCATGCACTATTCCACATCTGCCTGACAAACTCCATAGTGTTTCCTTGCTTCTAATAAAGATCACACAGGGCTAATACTCTATCAGAGCTTAAAGACCAAATAAATGCAGCGTTCACCTCCTCCCAGGGCCTGTGCCCTGGTTTTGCTGGCATGCATGGCACAGGCAGTGTCCTGAGAGGCTCCTGAAATGCAACTTCTCACATGCAGCAAGGCTTTCTGATCATCCTGCTGCAGATTGTCTTAAAAGATACCAGTGTTCTTAGAAAGAGCATGTCTGTGCTCTGAGAAATCACTTCTTTTAGGCTTGTCAGTAAAATTCTGGAGGGGCTGAAAGAGAGGGCTGAAAGAAGAACAATCTAAAAAGTGTAGCCAAGATTATAGTTTGCAGGGCACAGAGTGGTTTATTGGAGCTGAGCAATCAATATTTTGCAGGGTGGTTTACTCTGTGAAGCAGGAACGGCAGCAGTTCCTCCTTCAAAGCCTACCAAGTGACAACAGAATCGAGGCAGAAACTCTAATTCTGCAATGTGATATGTCCAGAAGATTTGGGGGGCTCTCCCCAGCCTGTGTGTGGTGACTGATAACCTATCTGAAAGCTCCTGCCTCTTTGGGCCAGGAGCCGTTGGTGTTATCTGTGTCAGAGGTGGCTATAGAAAGAGAAATTGCTGATTTTGTTTCCACACAGAAGGTGGTTTTGAATATTGGTGTGCTCAGAAAGAAAAAAATACAGTATCTGGGGTAGGGCAAGTGACATTTATAACGTCAGTGAGAGTCAGGTTTGGGTTTGGAAAGAGCAGACCAGGCTGAGTAAAATAAGTGACCCAAATCTGAAGTGTGCAACATGCTCAAAACTTTTTCTTCACTGAAAATATCACTCTGAATGTCTCACTTTTAGTATTAAATGCCTTAAATGTAGGCATTGGGTAGTTTGTTTAGATGAAAAGTAATATTTTGTCAAATTAGATAAAAGAAGCCACTTACAGATTTGATCACAATAATCATGGATAATCTAATTTAACCCTTTTTTCATTTTAAATCACCTGATTCAAGTTGATTTGTTCACAGGGATTTGTCAAACAGCTTGTGCAAACAAACTGTGTCCTGTGATTTTTCCGTAGATGGTCCAGCAGGAGGTTGACATTGTTCAGTTTTTTTGTCACATGATTGGCCACAAGTCACATTCTGTTATTTCTGTTTCCTGTTTGACGATTGAAATAAGAGATTTTCAGGTCTTGAAAATTATCTGATCTATTATGCAAATAAAAACCCCCGGCTGCTGAGAATTGACCCAGGAACACTTTCACTTCTGACTGTTCGATCCAAAACACGTTTGGCTTCGGGACTCACAGTGGAGCTGCCTTTCCTCAGTATTCTGGAGAACAAGGATGGGCAAATCTTTTCTTCTCTTGATTTTAGTTCTTTGGTAATGCTTTATGCACCTTTTGGTTTAAAAGCTACATCTGGGCAGCTGCTCATTTGTTGTATCACGGGGCACTTTGTTCGTCTCCTCCTGGAAAGGCACTTTGAGGGTTTCACATAAAGGCTGTGCAGCTCCAAGGGGGAGTGGGTGGGTATTGCCACAGTACCCCGAATTGCACACACCAAAATAGAATCACAGGTGGTTTGGGATGGAAGGGACCTTAAAGATCATCCAGTCCCATTCACCCCCTGCCATGGGCAGGGACACCTTCTACCACTAGCCCAGATTGCTCAGAGCTCTGTCCAACCTGGCCTTGGACACTTCCAGGGATGGGGCAGCCACAGCTTCTCTGGGCAACCTGTGCCAGGGTTCACCACCCTCACAGCCAAGAATTTCTTCCCTAATACCCAATCTAACCCTCCTCTCTGTCAGTTTGAAGCCATTCCCCCTTGTCCTGTCACTCCAGGCCCTTGTAAATAGTCTCTCTCCTTCTTTCCTGTAGCTCCTTCAGGTCCCGGAAGGCCACAATTAAGTGACCCCAAAGGCTTCTCTTCTCCAGGCTGAACAATCCCAATTCCCTCAGTCTTTCCTCCCAGCAGAGCTGCTCCATCCCTCTGATCATCTTGGTGCCTCCTCTGGACTTTCTCCAACAGCTCCAAGTCCTCCTTGTGGTGGGACCTCAGAGATGGAGGCAGCTCTGCAGGAAGGGTAAATTTAAATTAAACATCAAACTACTTGTGCAAAGGCCACAGGAACGTTGCAGGTCCCTCTGGCCATAGTAAAATAGCCTTTCACTTGTGGTGGGCAGGCTGTTGTGCCCCCAATGTTATTGTCTATTAGTAATTGAATTAAAATAGAGAAAAGTAGTACAAATGAATGGTGGCTGAGGAAGAGATTTGTTTCCTGCAGCCTGCATAACACTGCTTTTAATAATCTCAGCCACAGTTTTAATATCAGTTTAAATTAAAATGAAAGACCACAAGGTAAGATCACACTGAAACTGAATGTTGCAAAACTAATTCTATGTGTGCTCATAAAAGGCATTTTTATAAAGGTGTGGTTAGCGGAAAGCAAATGTTCAAGCAGTGTCTGTCAGCAAACTCACAGCCAGTTGACAAAACTGGACTTGCTGATTGTAGCTCCCTTTGGAAATTAAGAGGGTAGGGGGGAGACATAAAGAAAAACCCATCACAGAGAATAGATGTCAGCTTATAAGAATAATACAACGATACACATTAAATTCCTGTTTTCAAACCCTCTAAATCATCAAGCAGTCCATAATGTGCTCTGTGCACTCCCTCAGCAGCAAAGGGTGTTCCTGGAGGTGGCAGAGTCTGGTGTAATCTGCAAATTGGGTAATTCACCCAGAGGAAATCAGGAGCTGATTATCTGCAGGACTCTTGGACTTAAAGTGCTTTGTGAAATCACCCCACTGTAACCAGAATTCTGTTCAGGTCAAAAGCAGAATGATTTGACAAGGTTACTTTTAAATGAATGTTAGCAAAAAAAAAAAAAAAAAACCCTTGGAATTTGTTTTTGTCTATTTATTTTATAGTTTAGACTACAGTGCTATCTATTCTAAGAAGAAAACCACAGAGTTTTCAAGTCTAAATATGTGGGACTTTTTTTAACATTTGGAATAAATCCAGTAATTCAAGATCTCTCAATCCAAGGTCAAGTCAAATTTTCTGCAGAACTGTAGTTTTATTTTCTGGGTTTAGTTCTTTCTGAGAAAGGGGGAAGGACTAAATGAATTTTGGTATAATTCGGCTAGAATAGAATTCTACCACTTGAAACTGCAGTGCCTAAAATAAACATATCTGATTTTTAGGTGGATTTGCTAGTACACCATTATTTGCACAAATTCATGCCTTTGAAATGGCCACATTCATCACTGTTAGAGCAGGGTGGGCTTTCCTGGAAGTGCACCCAGGAGTAACCCTGCCTCAATAAGACAATAAGAATGACCAAATTCCCATTTGCTTTCAGATGAAAGTGAAGTTCGTATGAAACATATGATACTGGTCATGGGTCACCTCCAGCTGCAGTTATTTTGGAGGAAGAAAGGGGATTTCTGTTGTCACGGCCTTTAGTTTTGTGGAGCCTGTTTGGAACACTTTCACTTGGGTCATTTAAACAGAGAGAGAGTTACCTGAAGTGTATAAACATGACAAATCATGACAGCAAACTTTACTGATTACACCAGGCTTTGATGACTAGGTTGGACTTATGCAACATAAATATAACAAAACAATACTTGGAAACTTCAATTTTGTGGCATATACACAGACTCTGAGTGTAAATCAGTAAATGCCTCTGTTCATGTTCATTCAATACCCTGATTTTAAACAGCATTTTCTACTGGGTAGGCTATAGGTGCAAATTTTTAACGTTCCTATTTTTAAAAGGAAAGTGAGATAAGTTTGAGCAAATTCCACTTACTTCCCCGTCGTTTCAGGATTCTTCCGTGCTCTGGACATGTGAGGTTATTTATACGTGAAAATCAACTCTTAGAAAATACTTATTTAACAATCCTGCTGGAATAACTCCTCTGTGGGAGTAAGGAGTTTTATTCAGAGGTCAGGATGTGGCTGCACTGCCAGAAGGAGAGTCTGTACTGGACTCAGTGTTGGATCATTTCTGTGGTTCAGGATCAAAGCTCTTCTGGGATAAGATCTTTGTTTATGGAGAAGTTGGGGTGGTGGTGTGTTTGGGTTTTGTTCTCTTTTCTCTTTGCCTCGTTGTAGGCAGTTGGTTGCACTTTCAGAATGGAGGGGACTGGGAGCATCGTGTGGTCTCCTGCTGGAGACACTTTGGAGGGAGACGGTTTGTGTGTCCTAGAGATGCTCCCACTCTGGATCTGGCTGATCCCTCCCCTGAAGACTCTCTGTGTCCAGCTCTCCTCGACAGAGCAAGCTTTGTCTCTGGCTCTCATGTGCTCCATCCTGAGCTTTGTGATCTGCATTTTCCCAGCGGGGCACAGCTGTCACGGTGACTCACAGGCTGAAAATCACCCTTTGATGTAGCTGTGGCTCCAACCATGGAGTGTGTTCTCCTCTTCCTTGTCCCGTCTAGTTTGAAGTGATTCAAACACTGCTCCTGTTAGCAAAATATTCCACAGTCTAGGAGACTGTTGTTATTCAGCCTAATTTCATTTCAGCCCACACTATTTCATGCCAGCCTTTAAAGTTTACACACGTCACATATTTTAAGTTCTTATCATATCCTCCCTTAGTCATAATCTTACCAAACTAAATGCATTCAACCTTTCTGCTGTTTTTCTCTTAATAAATTAATTTACCTAGAAGCCTTTTTATTCTTCTATTCCCTGAGTTAGCAATAGAGCTCTTCAAACAGATGGGAATTAAGGAGGGGGAAGGGGGAATTTTTTAAAATCAAAGTGACTCATGCAGAAATATTAAAACATACTCAGAAATGGAGCGACTTTTTCTAAAAAAAATTGAAAGTGTTGAGACTTTTTAAGAGATAGAAAGCTCTCTAAAGATCACAACAGTTGTGCAAATCAATCCTGTGTTCTTGCTGTTGTTGTGGTGTTGGTTTTTTTAATTCAACAATCCCCTCCCTCTCAGTTCAGAGCTCCTGAATGGCTCTAAATTTAGTTAGTGATTTATGCTGATTTTTTTTTTCCCGGGGTCTTCAATAGTGATTTAATTTAAGCACACTTATGATTTATGTGAAATTATTCATTATGCAGTTGGCCTTATTTAAGACAATAAATTGCCCCTTTCAAACAATAGACTGGCTTTTGGAGAGGAGTTAGGGCTGAGAGAGGAGTAAGTAGATAATACCAGAGAGACTGCCTGGAATTTTAAACTGATATTAGGATGGTCTGTGAGTAGGCAGGGAGGCTGCCCTGCATTTCCTCCTGTCTGGAACATTAAGTGTTCAAGTGCAGTAATGGTGCTTCCTGTCAGTGGGAATTGTTTAGCAGCTGATCACTTTATAAAGTGGAAGGGCAGGGGAAGCGACTGAAATAGCTGGGAATAGGAAATTCCTGCAGAATAGAGAAGTAAAACCCTAAAAGGCCTCGAAGTGAGTAATTGAGGAAGATGGAGCTGCAGTGGCTTCTCTCACTTTTCAATTAGTTCGGTTTTCTCGGCTCCCCCCGGTGGGAGTGATCCGATCACTGGAGGCTCCTGATGCCGAGTCCTGCCCTGCACTGTTACACATCACGTGGCCAACAACCAAAAAAAAAAAAAGGATTCATTCCTTCTCGCACAAAGCCTGCTTTTCTCCCCCCCCCCCCTTCTCTTTTTCAAACATCCAATTGTCAATTAAAAATTGCAGTATTTTTGTCAAATGGTTGGGGAAATGCTATTTTCCAGTGGGATATGAGAAGAAAACTTTACAAGCTGGGGGAGGGGAGTAACAACAAAGCACTTATTCTTCCCTTTCCCCTCCCCCAGGAGAGGGAGGAAACAGAGGAGTGGTAGTAGAAGTAGGAAGAAGAAAGGAATTAAAAAGTAAAGAAAACTTGAAAGTGGAGTATGGAAAGGAATTTAAAGGGGAACTGTGCACTTTTAGCAAAACTTTGTCAAGAGGGCTAAATTCTGGGAGATAAGAGATTTAAGAGATACTTTAATTTTCAGCACGTGTATTGCCCTGCTGGTATCAGTTTAGTTACTCTGATTGATTCCAACTGAAGGTGTGGCCTAAAGGTTTAGGCTAAAACCCAGCTGAGATGATTTGTGTAACATCCTCGCTGCTCATGTATTGGGGGAGAGGTAACTCACTTGGATAGTTTCACCGGGGAGGTTTCATAACCTTTAAGCTGGGTGTGTGCTCATTCAGTGTGGTAAAAGCAGCATTCAAAAGGAGTTGGGCTTTGTGTGGTGAGGGCTGTTTTCTGAGGATTAGTCCAACCACCTGTTACTAAAACATGAAACCCAGTCAGAGGAACAATGACATACCTTTCCAGATGCACACAGAAAGGCACACCTTGGGTGGAAGAACTGCAAGAACATTTTGGTGGGGGACACACCAGCTTTTGTCTTTCAACGTGAAACTTTTCCACCGCTTTCCCTGCGTGCCAGCTTTGCATTTCTGTGATTTTTGTGCTCTGACTTCATGCACACACACATGTGCACACACACACACTCAGACACAATCACTGAATCCTCTGTTTGAGCACAGTTGCACTGTCCAGGCTGTTGATAAGCAAAGAGGAGCAAAGTATATGTTCCACGCTTGAAAGCACGTGCTTTTCCACTTGTAGATGTACACACAACATGGACAAAACATGTATAACAGACATATAATCAGTATTGACCCAGGGGAGAATCTTTCCTGACTGATTTTCCTCTTAATTCTTGGTTTTAAATACAGAGATATTGTTTGGTTTTGTTGTACTTACTCTTCAGCACAGCTACCTTGAAAAGCAGCGTTTCCAGTTCTCAAGGATTTCTTTCCCGTTTTTGTTTGCTTACTGGTTTTCAACTTGCTCTGGGTTCTGGGAGGATGAAGTTTTCTAAAAAGCAGTGCCTTGGGCTCCACATCCCACCAGGAAAATTGACAAGGACAGCAGGGAAAGCGGGAAGGAACCAGAGTGGCTCAGCAGCTGCCCCAGCCCTGGGCTGGACCCTCCCCAGCCTTGGTGCCTGTTTGTCAAACCCCGGGATGTTTTAAATAACATGTTCCAGGCTTAGCAAATTGTGATTATCCAACAAAACCTCGCTTTGTCAGGAAGTTTCTGACCGGCTTTACTTTGGAATAACTTGCTGCATCTGACCCGAGAGAGTAAAAGCCTCGGCTTTCTTGGGGCAGGGAATGAATAAATAACTGATAATACATGCCCAAAGTTCTCCCACTGGGATTAATAATAGTACATAAATATTTATAGCAAAAGTGAGTTGTCCTTGAATTAGATCTGGAGCCACCATTCAGTTTTGAATGGAATTGAACCTGCTTCTACCAGATTTGTATTTGGGCCTGAATTTCTGCTCTGGGAACTATTAAAAAGCTGTTTGGCCTCTTCTGAACGCAGTAACAACACTGCTGAAAACTAAAACCAGGAAAGTTCCTCATTCCTTCTTCCTCACGCTAGGGCAGAACACTTAGTTTTTGACAATGACCTGTCCAAGCATAACTGCCTGTTTACTACCTGTTGGAAACCGGTTGTAGAGGCTTTGTGCATTTACTTAGCAGCTGTAAGAAGAGATAGGTGTGTGTGAAAGCACAGCCTGGCTCTTCCTCATTCCCTCCCGGCGCTGCACAAGGTGACAGTTTGCAGCACCAAGTTGCTACTGGCTGTGCAGCCTCAGTTTTGCTTTTTTTTTTCTGCTTCCTTAACAGAGAGGGTTTGGGTTAAAAGAGGAAACAAAAATGTGCAGCTATTCCTATCTGAAAACCAGACCTTAGCTCCCGGTGGTTCTTTTCTTTTCCTTTCAAAACACGAGCAAGATTAAAAATAAAGAAGTGTCAGTGTGCTAATGTTTCAGTTTCTAATCAGTTCACAAATGGCAGGAAATTAACTGGCTTTTCATGAACATCTGTTCCACTTCTGGCTTGAAAGGTTGGAGGCAAATGTTATCTGTCAAATCTAATAGCAAACAGCAGTAATAAATATACTTTTCATTTTTCACCCCCATTTCTCTATGGGCCATTCAAAATAATACATAGTAGCCAAATGCATTGTGTTCTTTTCCTCTTGTATTTTATTTGGGGAGGGGGGGGAACTGGTAATTAATAGGATGATGAATTGGCTCAGAATAAAGCTGAGGAAGAAGGCTGTGATTCCAGCACTGCAGTGCTTACACCTGCTAGATGTGTCACGAGCAGACGACACTCACCCCGAGTTCTTCTTGGGTGAAATGTTCTTTTCTGAAAACTTCATCGTGATTTACAAAGCAAAGTCTCTTTCTTCCTAGTATTATTTATCTTTAAGTGACTCGAGGAACTAAAGGTCTTGTTGCTGCAGCAACAGTGTCTATGGGGATGTCACATCAAAGTGACTTTATTTAATCACCTTTTCGTGCCTTGTGTTCCCAGGTTCTTCAGTCTACAGTAACAGTACTCCCCAGGACAGGTGTAACTCATTTGCTACTGAGCTTATTTTCTTGAGGTTGTTAGGAATTAATGAATATCTAACCACTCTGGTAGTTACTTTGTCCCCAGGAGAGACTTCGCTACCACTGTGTTGCCTCACGCTGGGCCTGGAATGTCTGCACATTATGCTCTTTTCATTGCTGCTGGTACTGTGCACTAGATGTTGTCTCTTCCTCTTAAAAATGGACAAGCATCCAGGATTTCTTCTTCCCTAATGTGAGGTGATAGGGAATTCACAAGCCCGGAATCATCTGGAGGTTGTAAAAGCTGTGCTTTTCTTGGCTCCCAGCACACACGGGACTTGAAATCCTTGACTGAAGAGATGTTGGGAAATCTACAGTATGCTCTTGTAACAGTTGATTATTCCTAAAATTGGTTTCAGAACCCATTCAAAGAAAAGTTGCTCTGGAGAACAGAGGAGCTGAGTGAAACCTTAAGCAATGCGTAGTGCAGATTGCTGGGGTTTGAGCAATCCACAGCTGAAATGGAGAATGACAGCCCAGATAATGCAACAAATGGCCTAAAAAGCACCAAAAGCTTCCCAGATTCCCTCATGGGGTCCAAAGAGAAGGACATTAATCAGGACAGACAGAAGAATCTGTAACCAAACAGGTCTGGCCATTACACAAGAATACCATACAAACCTGAAACTAGAGGAAAAGATCTTTATCTGCACCTCGCATGCAAAAAAAACGTACAGAGGGGAAACTCAAACAGCATTTTGTGCTGCCCTGCAATGATCCAACTGCAGATGGATGTGTGAGCCTGTTTGCTCTCATTACTGGCAATAATTGCTGGTGCCACATTGAACAGTCAGTAAAAGGACTTCCTCAGTCTGCTTGCTGGACATCAGGACTGCTTTTCCCACTCTTCTGGATGCTAAACTTCACTTGAAATAGGACTGGGGCTTCATGGGGCAGACAGGCCACATAGAATCAAACAGCTTCAGAATTAATAAATTTTTGTGAAGAAGAGTTATAAGGTTTTAGAAAAATCAGTCCACACTGTCTTTAATCATCCAGTGGAGTTAATGCTGATCTGCAGTGCCACGAGGAGAGCTCGGATGAGGGGAGAAGGCTGCTTTGAGATCCCAAGGTGCAGCAGATCCCTTAAATTCCCTCTGTAGGTGATGACTCTTTCTGTCCTGCCCCAGTGAGAGGCACTGTGTTGATATTACCCATGAGGGCACTATGTTGATTTTCCTGTTGTCTGTTTGGACACAGCTTTCCTTAGCCCTTGTTTCTCTCTCACATCACCCGCTGTGGGTGTGCTTGGCAGTGGGGTCGGTGTGACAAGGGTGAAACCTTTCACTGTTGCTTCCATCCACTTAAATCCAGTGCAGCAGCATGGCTGTGTTTGAAATGGGCTTTTCCAGTTGAAATGGCTTCCTAAAGAAGTCTTGTGGTGGAAAGGGATAAAAGGCACTCCAAAATTATGGTCACTGCTGCACCTCTTCTCCTCCTGGTACCAAAAGGCTGAAGAGCCTCCAGGCTCATATCATCACTCTGGCCATATTATCATGTCTTGTCCTTGCTTGCTGTCCTCAGTACTGCCTGATGAGTTTATAAAGAGTGTAAGTTATTTACTATTTAGCTCTAAATTCTCAAAGCTTCCTGGAAAGCTGGGGAAGAATTGTCCCTGTGTGACATGTGGGAAGTGGAGCAGATGTGCTGGGAGATAGAGACTTGCTCAGGCTACCAGGAGTCAGGTTTCCTCAATCCACTGAGTAGTGCCAGGTTCATATTGTTCCTTCCTTGTTTTAAAACAAACAAACAAACAAACAAAAAAACCAAAAAAGCTTTGTACTGCGTGGCTGATGATTTACACATCCTTGTTCAAACAGATGCACAAATCTGGTTTAATGAAAGGAGAAGCAATATTGTCTATCAATGAACTCTGAATAATTGTATTGTGCTCTAAGCACTGAGTACAACAGTTCTCACTAGGGGAGGAAAAATCATTGGGCAAGAAAAACAATTGTCTCACTAGCAATTACCATTAAAGTATTAAAGAAACCGATGTGCTTATCATTAAATAATCTCTCTGGAAGCTTTTGTTCCCTAATAAAGTGCTCATCTTATGGAGTACCATCAGGAGTACAGTAATTTGATTGTGATTATGAGCCTTTACCAGCTTACTGGAGAACTGCTTGTAAATATTAATAACGGATTCCTACCATGGGAAAAGAAGGCACAGCTGACATCCTCAAATTATGAAAAAGGGATCATTAAGGCCTAGGTGGCCTCCTCATCCTCTGTTATCAACATCTTCATGGCATCCTAAAGGTTTCAGCACACTGTTTTTCTTGAGGTTGCACAGTTTAACCCTCTGACATTGTGCTTTTTGGTTGACTTTTTCATATCAAGATGGACTGTCTTCCTCTGTAGTTTAGTGTTTACATTGATGAGTCTTTTCACCCACTCATTGCCTTTAGTTTTTTACTTGCAGGTGGAGAGTCTTCCTTATAACATCATCATAATCTCCCAGAAAAATTAGGTGGATGGGGAAAACACCCACCAATAAATAATTTGGGGTTTAGTTTTGCTTTGGCCAAAAATACAACATAAATCTGCCATTTCCACCATTCCACTACCATTTCAGAAGCCTTAAACAGAGAAAAAGTACATTTATGCACATCAAAATGCCAGGAGGTTCCTACAGCCCGTCTTCAAAATGCCAAGGCACTTATGCCACTTTCTAAAGGTGTCACAGTCTCCTATGAACATCACTTCAGAAACTCAGCTCTACAGATTTGCTCTTGAGTTTCTGCTGTGTCCCAGAACAAAGTGTTAGGTTTTTTTTAAAAACTGCCTCAAAAATAACATTAATCTTGTAGTTTCATTTTTAAATACAGCAGGTTGTAAATCTGCAGGACGAGGGGTGAATACCCCAACAGGAAGCTTCAGAAGGAGAATTAAAGGGGTTTTTTTTTTGATATCAAGTGTTCCTAATGTACTGAAAGTTTTGTGTAAAAGGCAGATGACACATTCCCTGCACTTCTCTGCTGCCCTGTGACTTGTGGCTGTCATTTTTGGACACTGCCAAACACTTGAGGCATCGATATGATCAGCACTTCCCAACAGGAGCCTTTCATCCCTACCATTCATCTTTATTTTATTGCAGTTGGTGGCAATAAATGTGGAATAAGATGCTCCATTTGTCCCTAAATGCTCTCAATTTATGATTTCATATTGTAGGGTCAAAGTCTAATGGGTTTGCTTCCTACTGTACTGAGTGTGGCCTTGTGGGGCTCTGAATGCCTGTATTGTGCTTTATTTGGAAACCCTCACCTGAGAACTCATGGCACAGCAATCAAAGAGACACACTTTGATGCTGATGGTTATTATTCTGTCAGCCATTTAAAAAGCTCTTTACAGGAGAGAGAAAAGAAAAAGCTATAGAAAAATAGGCAAACCATGAATATTTGTCTGGTTTTGTGGGGGTGAGAATTTCTAGTGAGGGTTCCAGACAATTTTTTAATACCTCTTTTCTGAAGGTTTTATTTCCCTGTCTCTTACAGGTGTTTTTTGAGTAATATTAAATCTAAGCTTTGAGTCACCAACATCCTGGTATGCATCACCACACTTTTTGTATGAAACAGAAGAGAATCTTCCTGTATTATCAGGAACACACAGAGCATTAATTTGTATTTTTTTCTTTTTTCCTTCTGAAAAGGGGGAGTTGAGATACCCAGCCTGGAAAACACTTGCACAAAAACTTCTCTGCAGAAGTACTGTCTGTGGAACATGGAATGCTTTTCAGTCCATTTAGTGTGTGTGTGCTGTTCAGATGATATTCATCTTCAAAAAAATGCTGTCTTTCTCCAATTTCTTCATGTTCTGTAAGTGGCAGAGAACCCAAAGCACTGTTGTGCTGGAGCCTCCCCACCCTGCACCCCACATTGCAAACAACTGTTATCTTTCAAGCTGTCATAGTGTCATGACTTTTGTACTATTTTATGAAACTCTTTGTATTTAATTCAAAGCAAGCCTACCAGGGCTGAGACATCTCTCTTGTTCCCTGGTTTGGTTTTTGTGTCTGGGTGTTGTTCGGGTGTGTTTTGGTATTGCAGAGCTAAAAGGAAAAATCAAAACCATGAAGACAGGATATAGAGCTCAGAGTGTGAGAACTTTTTCCCACACTGTGGAACTTGGTCAGCTCTGCTTTTTCTAAGCATCTCAGCAGGTGGGATGTCCCCTCACCTCAGCTGGAAGATCAGTTTACCTGGGAATACTGGGAATTTTAGAATCCCAGAATGGTTTGGGTTGGAAGGGACCTTAAAGACCATCCCATTCCACCCCCTGCCATGGGCAGGGACATCTTCCATTGTCCCAGGTTGTTCCAAGCCCTGTCCAATCTGGCCTGGGACACTTGCAGGGATGGGGCAGTCACAGCTTCTCTGGGCAACCTGTGCCAGGGCCTCTCCACCCTCACAGCCAAGAATTTCTTCCCAATATCCCATCTAACCCTACTCTCTGTCAGTTTGAAGCCATTCCCCCAGTCCTATCACCACATACTCTTCTAAATAGGAATAGTTAATTTATTTAGACTTCTTCATTTTTCTATTTTGACCTATGAGCTTTGTCCAGTTTGGATTACTTTGGGCTAAGGTAATAAAGTCTTTTAAGCACAAGAGCAGTAGAAACTTAATCTACATTTATACCACAATGAAATAAGAACAGTATTATGATATAGACTGGCTGTTGCTGGGTTAGTTCAGGTAACACAGGTAACCAACAGTAATGAGAAGAATCAGAAGGAAGAAAAAATCCTCTAATTGTGTTCAGGATACTCTAAGGCATTACTCCTTCTCCTTTACACACTGAAATCTCTTCTTCCATCTGTGTCCATGGAGCTCTGACTCCAGCTGGAACCCCCAGCTCCAGGTAAGGGCAGGAGGATGGGATCTGCCTGGATGAGCTCAGGGTAGGCAACCTGACCCTAACCACTCCCAGCACACAGCCTGGGATGTAGATGGAAAGATAAATGCCCAGGTAGCTTCCAGGGATCCGTGTTGAAGGTTTCCATCTGTAAAATGCAGAAGTAGCACTTCACTGGCATTAACACTTCTGCAGAAGAGGTGTAAAAATACTTTATGGAAGTTTGCACTTGTGTAATTACGGCTATTCTAAACATCTCTTTAGAAAGCTTGTAAAAAAAAAAAAGGTTCTTAAAGCTTAAAAAAATGAAGTTACTAAACATGAGGATTCTACAAAATGTTGCAACCCACCATGGAATGTCAGAGATTTCATTTTATCCAGAAAACAAACAAACGAGGGAGTGGAGAAAAGAGAACACAGGTTTTATCTCCACGGTCCTCATTTATGTGAAGGGGGAGGTGTACAGCAAAAACAAACCCAGTCCCTTTACACTCACAAATTAAGACCTTGAACTCTCGTTTGTAAACCTTTTAATGTGTTGGAAAAGGGTGTCCCGGTAGTGTTTTCACACTAAATTCTGTGTCTGACCACAAAACAGGTCCACGTTCAGGCCCAGCCCCTAAAAGGCAAACACAAAAGGAGCACCCAAGATAGTTAAATGAAATCACTCTGTCTGGAGCTGGAGCAATCCCTTGGGTGCTGCAGTTCTTCTAAGAACCCCAAAGCTTTCTGTCAGTAATTCAGCACATACCTGACCAAAAAAAAAAAAAAAGTTGTCTGACTGGTTTTGTTGTTTCAGCTGTGCTGGAGCAGGGGAAGCAAACAAAGCCTTAGCATTTCAATGAAGTTTCAAGTCTGACTATATTTTCAAGTAAATATTTATCAGTGTCGATGCCCTCTGAGTAACTCAGCTTCAGCATTTTATATTTAACAAATCGTTTGTTGCTATCACAGGAAAATAACTCGGGTATTTCTCTCAAGGAGGTAACGTGTCACCGCAGGGTTCCCTCCCTTAGTACTTAATGCACACAAGGAGCGAGGAAAATAGTTGTTTCCTTGTCTCCTATGCTGGAATTTGTAACTAAAAATCAAGGGATGCCTCACATCTATTTTTTAACACTTGACCAGCTCGATGCCCTGTGATATCAGAGCCTCACGATCTCGGTGCAAGTTGCAGTAAATGTAGGTTATTTTTTGTGCCGTCAGGAAGTGGCTGCCAGGCCCTGAGATTCTTTCTGCTCCAGTGACATAAACAAGCACCAAAGGATGTCAGGTCAAACTCTCATCTCTCCCTTTTTACCGTCATTAAGAAGAATAAAGTTTTGATTCGCTTTGCTGCGGGTTTCAAGCTGATTTTAGCAGGAAAAAAAATGCCGATGCATCTTAGTGTTTTCCCTTTCAATATTTTCAAAAGATCTTCCAATTAACTGGTAATAATCCCAAATGCAGCACTGCGAGGAGCTGTGGGGTTTATTGTGACTTGGCAACTTCAAAGCAACAGCAGCCGGGAGATTATCCAATTGCAATTCTTGGCAGCAGCTGTTAAATCTTAAATTGCTGAAACATTATCTCCCATTCTGCAAGATAGAGCCCAGCAAAACTGTATGTAAACTCACACGGACAAATTGGAAACTTGCATCCTTTCATACTTTAGTAAAACTAAAACTTAGCTAAACAGGGAAAAGGCCTTAGGAAAGTAGTGATCACCAGACAGCGTGGAGACAGCTTATCTCTTTGATCACAAGGTACTGGTTTTAAATCACAGGTAAACAGGCTTTTGAAGTATAGCAGGCTATTTAATCTGTAACCACCAACATAATTTTTTTTTTTTTTAACCCATTTTCATCAGGAAAAGTGAATATTTTCAGCTTGGGGAGAAAGTGTCTGTAGCGAGGTGACCCGGTTGTGCTGCAGGTTTGCCACACCCACACCAGCGAGGCACTGAACACTGTTAAATAGCTCCAAAAGTCCTGCCTGTATAGGAGACCTTTTATAGGTGTGCCTGCAAGAGAGAGGAGTGCCTTTGATTGGTATTTATGCAGCCCAGTTATTCAGTTGCTGTGATTAACACACTTTTCTGGATTTCCTTAAGTCGTTTAAAATCTGCTATTTCTGCACAAGCAGCTGATCCCTTGGTTCAGTTCTGCCCTGCAGAATTAGGAGTCGGTGTGTAATTGTTCCTATCTAGTTGAGTAAATATGTCTCTTGATATCCCTCCCCGTGCATTCTTTTTGGAAGTGTGATTGTTAAAATCAGTGAGCAATCGCTGGAAGAAAGAAAAGCTAAATGTGATTAAAGTTGGAACAGGCCTTTTATTTGCATGCAGATAACGCCATTGAAACCCCTTTTTCTTAAAGGTTTTTTTTGTTTCCTCCTCTAATTCTACGTCTGTGGAGGTTCTAACAGCTTAGGGGAGGTGAATTTGATTTATTGGAGGCTTGAGGAGGGTTGTTGTAAATGTCTGTCTCCTCACCCAGTAACTCAAGCTTAAGGGGATGCAGTTATAATTTGTCTGTGGTGACGAACTTTCATTATCTTAATATCCCAAGCAAGGTACCTGCTAGCAACCAAACCACTTCCTCTGTATCACTGGGTAAAAAAACCCACCCTGGGTCTGTGTATTATTATCTGCCAGACTTTAAAAGTCTGCACTTCCTGAAGTAGCAAAAGCCCCGAGCTCGGTGCTCAGCTGGTGCTCAGCTAATAATATTTATTAGCTTCATCTCACATTTTATTTGGTAAATCTCTCAAAAATTAAATAACTTCACTTCTTTTATCTGGGTTTAGTGGGCAAAACTTCGGCAAAAAGGTGGAGGAAAAGAGAAGAAAGTAAATAAAATAAATTGTCAGGCCAGCAGCTGGGAGACTGCTCGGATGGTAAGGAAATGCTTTGGAGGAAGAGGTTTGGGTCTGACACGTGTGTAATCATTGCAAAACTTCTTTTTCTCAGTGAATTGAATCATATTTATCTGATCCCTCTAAATTCAAGAGAAGGCAAAAGTTATTTTTACCTCAGAACATTTTTACATCCCTTAAAATGATTTTTGATTAGTTTAAGGATGTTTTACAACTTAGGTGATGAGGTGAGAGGAGGAACAACAACCATTCTTGTGACTCTGTGTTAAGATCTTTGTGGTTCTGTTTTGACTACAGCAATTAAATACAGCGGTGCTCAGACTGAAAATGTTATTAAGGATAAGAACTGGAGAGAAAGTGAGAGATTTTTGAAGGTTAACCATAAAAGCTCTATCTAAAGGCATAACACAGCAATATTCTTCCATCCAGGCAGCCTGGAATATCTGGTTTCCTTCGCAGTTCCCACCTCCTTCTGCAAGGACTGAGCAGTAGAAGGTGAATTTGGAAGTAAATAGCAAGACATGAGAACTTTGACCTGTAGATTCAAATGTATTCTAGAACGAAAATAGACACAGAGGTGTCATTACAGGAGGTTTTTTTCTGCTCACTGATGTGGTATGCACAGTCAAGTCATCTGTAAAGCAATTAAAAGCTTTTTGTTCTAACTCAGAGTAAGAGAAGTTTCTCTTATATTTTTACATGAAATTTCTCATGTATTTTTAATGTTGGACTAGATCCATTAGATCCCTGATGTGGACAGACACATCCAGCAGCATCTTGATATTGATTAAATACCAAACCAGCTATTATTTGTGACTGATCCTCACTGGAGGAGCACAAAACCTTTCAGTGAGACAGCTCCCACGGGTGACATTTTAATGGCTCAAAAGGCTCCTCCACTCTTCAGTACAACATGTCCGCGAGGAGATGTTGTAACGCACACATCTCCCAAGTATTTAAATCGAAATCACCAGCATAACCCCGTTAAAGCTGCACTGTTCCTTTTTCTGAGCCGTACAAATGGAGAAGTAAAATAACAGCTCGGTAAACACCGCCTGCACTTCTGCAAACAGCCGTAGTTCAGTGTCTGTGAATATGTGCATATGAGCCTTTGCTGCGCTTTTATTCACAAAGCAAGTGGTGATTTCATGTAGCAGTGGAAAACCTGAGGTACAGCCAGAAGATCTGGGTCTTTAAATGTGCTTAATTGGGGAAAAAGTGTGGAAATCTTGAGACTCGTGAGTGGTGTCTGAAAGAAGAGCAAACGTCTTGCAAGGTTTCATTGTGCAGCCAGTCCTCTCTTTCACTGGATGCTTTCGATTATCTTGACCAGATTAGCTCCCACAATGTACTGAAAAGCACCTAGCCAAGTGTTCCGATAAGGGATGTACTTCTCGTCCTTTTGTTTTCCTCCTTTTCCCATCCCTCCCCCAACCCCCTGTGTCCTGGCACCGGGAAGAAGGGAAGGTGGCACCGCAGATCTTCGTTAGGCTGCTGCAATTAAACCCTTCTAACATTTTTAGAGCAAAAAAAGTGGGATTAAGACAGCATCCTTATTACTGGGCCCATTCTGCACTGCAGATTTCACCTTATTCTTCCAGGAGATGCTCAGTATCTCCTTCTTGTAATACTTAAGCATGGAAAAGCAGGAAATTACTGGATTTCCCACTCTGCGCCTGTCTGCATCTTGCTACTACAGGTTGTAAAGATTCCATTTAACTTTCTACAGGGAGCTACTTCAATCCCGAGGTCAGAGTACTCACATAAATGAATTATAGAATGAATCCCAGAATGGTTTGGGTTGCAGGAGACCTTTGAGATCACCCAGTTCCACCTCCTTGCCATGGAACACTTTCCACTAGACCAGGCTCAAGGCCCCAGAGGAGAGAAGTGCCAAACATCTCTTGCAGACAGTGACAGTCCAGATGTTGGTTTGGGTGTTGTTTTTTTTTTTTTTAATTGCACAATGCCAATTATAAACTCTCTTTGCTAATAACAAGAAGATTTCATGCAGTTTTCCCTGAAGCCATTCAGAACAGAAGTCTTAGTTTAGTCATTTCAAATCAAATAATTGTTTTTCTCACGAAACGAGGCTTTCACTCGAGTTTGAGTCTCAAACTGTACCACAACTGGGGAGAGGAGGGGCAAAAGTTTCTCTTTCTTGCAAAATATCAAAGTCCCAGATTTTTAGGAGTGAAAAGGAGTATAAAGCACTTAGACGAACTAACCTGTACCTTGAAGGAGGAATTGCCTTCAGGTTCTTGGCTCTTACATTTGTATAAAAACAAAATAAATAGAAACAAAGCTCGAGTTGTTAAGTCTTCCATAGGAAGGTATGTAAATCATTTGCCTGGAATTGCTCAGCTCTAATAACTGCCGTTGTGTAATATAAAATATAAATGTTATCTGCCGTTGTGTAATATAAAATATAAATGTTATCCTGTCTAATTAAGATGCAGAAGATTTTTTTTTAAGCAATCAACTGTAAGTAAAACAAAGGGGAAAAAAAACCAAAAAGAGCATAACAAACAAAGTCCCAAACCCCAAATGCTGGGAGGTTTTTATTGAAGTTGTAGTTAGTTGTTGTTGTTGATGGAATAGAATCCATTTTATTGAAGCAAATTAAATTCTTTTTAATGAAGAAAAGCACAGAGGACTCAAAAAGGAACAACTGTGGCTCTGATCTCTAATCATCTTCTTTGCTGCTTTGTCTTCTATTACAAAAAAATAGAAATTAAAAAATTAAAAGCCAAAGTAAATAAGTTTTGCAGGTTATCTGAGTGTTTGATTAGCTACAGGTTGTGCAATCTCTGCACAGTTCCCCTGTGTTGGGTCACTGTGGGCTCGGTGTCACCTCCCATCTCATTCCCTGCAGGATCCCACAGTTTTTATCTGTGATGGTGTCTCTGAGTTTCAAAGCACAAGCTCAACGATAATTTTACAACTCTGGCACTTTCAGACTTGCTCAGGCAAAGAACACAATCTTTCAATCCAGCTGAATTCAACACTTGTATTTATTAACAAAGTGGCACCCGGCCAGAATTGTGAACACGGAACCTGTTTGCCCATAATGCTGCCTTTGTGAGAATATCTGAATTTCTGGAATTCAGACCCACCAATTTGCTCAATGAACCAGAAAGCAGTTCTATTCCATGGCAGGAGGAATTAGGAAAAATTACCAGGCTTGCATTTTTTTTTTTCTCGAAGTCTGTAATAAAATTATCTTTGAACTTATTCTTCTGAGTATTGGGTTGTTCCTGTACATTCCAGTCATCTCAGGATGACCACATGAGAAGAAGAAGAAAACAAAAAAAAACACCCAGTACTGAGACAACAGCAAATATTGTAATTTCCTAGTTTCTTTTTCCTAGAAATAACCTCAGCAAGGCTTCCTAAGTAAAGATGTTGAGTCATGTAAGAGATTTGTTCAGGAAATTTATACAGTATAACTGAAAATACTCTGAAAAGTTCAGCAAATTATGTTTTATGGCTTTTAAAATTATTTTTTGTAATTATAAAGGCTTACAGAGTGGCAAAAGTCGAACTTCAGTTTGTGTTTCTTTTCAGAAAGAGGCACTTCTGAAAAGTGTTCTGCCTTCAATTTCTTCTCTTTTGTGTATTTGTGTTTGTTTTGGTTTTCTTTTTAACAGCAACAGAGATTTTGGCCTCTCTGAAGAAGTGTGAAAACATTTACTGTAATTCCTTGCATCACTTGAAGTGACAGGAGAGCTTGGGCAGTGCCAGAATGTCCCATCATTAACATATAAGTCTATGATTTTATTTTTAAAGTGTTTAACAAAATTAGCCCCATTTCTTTAAGTAAAAATCCCTTCCCTTTTTGATTGTTAACATTCAGTTATTGTGACACTGTTATTTCACTAAGTCTGCATCTATCAGTGTTTAGGTTTAAGAGTTGCATTTGCAAATAAAATTAGAAGACCACCCCTTAGCATATATTTTTTAATAAAAAAGATTGTTTATCTTGCATGTATCCATGAAAAATAAGGAAATACAACTTCTATTTTACAACTGTCATATTCTTCATCATTCTGTTCTTGTTGGTAGATTTAGAGGTGCTTAGAAGAGATCAGTGGGCTTCTGGTAACTCCAGTAGCTCAGGCTGAGTATGGGTTGAGGAGATGTTTTGATGATGAATTGAGAAGAATTCCACACTTTGCAGAGTTCAACTCCCAAAGAAATTAAGTCACTCTGATACCTGACAATCTGCTCACACGGCACAAAAGGCTGGTTGAAGGTATTAATCATAGAAACACAGAATGGGTTGGGTTGAAAGGGACCTTAAAGATCATCCCATTCCACCCCCTGCCATGGACAGGGACACCTTCCCCTAGCCCAGGTTGCTCCAAGCCCTGTCCAACCTGGCCTTGGACACTTCCAGGAATGGAGCAGCCACAGCTTCTCTGGGCAACCTGTGCCAGGGCCTGATGACAACTGGCAGATGCTCCCATATGAAGAGCGTTGGTGGTGTTCAGCCCATGCCAGCTGGATGCACAGGGATATGATCTAGTGAACATGGGATGCCTGGGATTTGGGAAAGACTAGTTCCTGTTCCTGGTTATCTGAATTTCACCTTCTATTTGATATCTCCATTTGGTATCTGGCTTTTCTCTGCAAGTCATTTACCTGGATTGTGAAAGATTTGGGATATCTTATGACTGGGTTCAATCAGGGCTTCTGGGGGCTGTCATAGCATGAGTTCTAAACTAAACTGTGAATTTCTGAACACAAGGCCAGATGTCCTAGTGATGTACAAGCCATTTTCACCAAAGAAATCGTGCATCCTGCTGTCTTCTCTGGGTGGGGATAGGAGTGGCCACACAGTGCTCATGGCTCAGTGGCTGCCACTGAAGTTGCACCATTTCCATATGACATTTCAAGTTGAAGGTATCAGCAAATACTGCCAGAGACAAATGCTGTGCCTCGTTCTCATTTTTATTTTTTAAGCCTTTCACTTCCTCTTTTAGTTTTCTCCTTGTTCTAATGCTGGTTTGTTACTGTGTAGTTCACATCCTTCTAAGTGTAAATGAGAAACCAAAGGCTGCAGTTGGTTCTGAAGCAGTGACAGGGACACTGCAGGATTTGCTCTTTCAATAGATGTGTCTTCTTTTTTAAAATGATGGTCACAAACCAGGAACACACTGTGGTTGCCCCAAACCAGTCCCTGTCCTGCTGTCTTTTGCATCCTCTCACCTCCTGGCTGTAAATTTGAGCACTCCAGGCAGTGCATGTGACAGCAGGAGGGCAAAGGAAGGCAGAGACCACACAGAACAAGAGCTACTCCTTCACTTCAGGCTTGAGTAACAGAAAAACAACCTTTGGGATTTTTTTTTGTTTTATTTTTGTTTTCCTCTATTTCCTTGTCTCTGTTTCTGTATCGCTTTACCGCTCCCTGTCTTGTTTGTGCCCTCTTTGGGTATCACTTTTCAGTGCTGATCCCTGTGTTTCTCATGCCCCACATCCCTCCTGCACAGCCTTTGTCACCCTGGTTTGACACATCTGCTGTTGCTTCTCTGAGTAACCCAGGCAGTGTTGGAAATGTCCACTTTCTTTAGACACCACGTGAGCTAAGAAGGGATTTTTGCATTAGGGATTGTTGTCCCACACCATGTCATTGCACCACCTGTATTTACATTTCTGCTCTCCTGTGCCCAGGTGAATATTTCATTTCAGAGTGGCAGCTAGTGGCTTTTGTCCTGGGGGGTTTGAACTGTTGCTTTCTGACTCTTTAATACAGGTGGCATAAAACTGGTTTAACACTGGTATCTCTGTTTACCCTCATTATTTTCATTTTAATAACAAAATAAGGAGGGGGCTGCCCCAAAGATCTGGTACCTGGATGTGGAGCACATTTCTGAGCAGAAATGTGATATGGAAGGTAGAATGAGGGGTGGCATATGAAGAGTGAGGAACAGGAGCACAATGTCCCATTTAGGTGGGGAAAGCTGAAGAAAATCATTGCTTTTTCCTTCTCCCCAGGCTCCCCACTGTTTGCCTCACTGACTTGTATAAAGAGGGTGGAAGAGCTGTTCTTTCAGAATCCCAGTTGAATAGTTTCTGTCCAAAGTATCTGTCATGAACAAAGGCAGGGGGGAAAAATCACTCTGATGGGATCCTAGAGCTGCAGGATAATTCAAATTAGAAGAGACCTGAGGAGGCCACCTACTCTAACCTCCTGCAACACATGAGTTCCCCTGTGTTTCCATCACAGTTTTAATTAATGAATAAGCAGGACCCAGTTTACAGATGCACACTTGATTTATTTGCCAGAGAACTCTTGGTGTGGCTTGTTCAGACTTCCAAGGACCATGAGGAGCGCTGTGTTTAGCTGCTCTTTGGCTGTTTAAGCATTAGTGTGATTTCCAGCACTCCTTTAGAGGTCAGGCAGCCCAGGAAGCCAGAGGTAAATGACCCCCTGGAGAACTGTTCTGGAAGCCCAGATGTGAGGTTTTACTTCTACCGTTAGTTATTCAGATTTCCCACTGTAATTCCATTACAAATTCAAAGTGTGAATTCGTTGTGCTGTTGCACACATGCCATGGCCTGTTCCTGGTTCAGGTTCCTGGAAGGAACACAGGCAGGATTGCTTCAGTTCTTTACCAGGAACACCAAAGTGTACCCAAACTAATGATCAGCTTTTCCTCATCTGTGCACAGACATGTAACCTTCCACTTCCCTGTGTTGGCTCTGACAATTTGTCATTTCACGGAGCCTGAGTGTCAGAAAAATATGTTTGTATTTGGCTGGTTCAGCTCCCTGAACCAGATCTCAGTGGTTGGAGGTGCTGGCACAGGGAAGGGGATGGGAGCAGTGGATGAGGAGCCATTGGACTGGTTTAGCTGTAACTGCAGTGTTTGTTGATTTTTCAGTTTAATACGAGGCCCTCCCTGGAAAACTAAATTTGTATTGTTTGGTTGTTTGGCCCTCTTCCAGTTGTGCTGATTGCCTTTTATTGGGCATTACAGATTTTAGCTGTACTTGATTAGAGCATTAGCTTGATTTCTTTGCCTAATGCTCACAGTTCTTACATGGTTCTCTCTGCCAGCTCAGGCAGCAGCAGCACGACAGTGAGTGTCTGCATTTGTCCTTCCTCAGCGGTGATATTCAAAGTAAAACAATCTTTGAAGCAACCTTGTCTTGCCTAACCTCATTTCTTGACTTCATCCTTCTGAAGGATAAAGTCTGAAGGACCAAAATCTGTACCTCAGACCTTCTCAGTGTCTCATCTCAGTGTGGGAGGAGGAGGTAAAGTAAATGAAGGGACTGGACCTCACAGCCTTGAGTTTCAAGACCAGCCAGGCCTGAGTTCTAAAGGAGAGCCATGTCCTGCTTTGCCATGGCCATACTCTGAACAGGCATCCCTGGGCTGCCTTCTGTGATGCCACAGGGATCTGCTCTTAGGAACCCCATGGCCAGGATTATAATTTAAAGCAACACATAACCTGTCTGAAAACCTTTTGGTGGAATTCAACGAAGGAGCAGTTCTTGGCTCCCACCATGTAAATGCCCTTGCATAGACCAGAGATCAGAAGAAGAAGAGAGTCAAGCTTATGGTTTTGATTTCATAATAAAATGTTTTGTTATGGCTTCATTTCATGTCCAGGGGTGCACAGTTGAATCACACATCATTCAGCCTCTTAATTTCCTGTAATAAAAATATAAGTGTTCAGATAAAGAAGTTCAAAAGACCTTCACTTGAAAACCGTGGGGTTGAGGGAGAGAAAATCTTCTCTACACTTCTTCCAGGTCTTAAACAGGTCAACAGTGTTAAATTATGTGTTTGCATGGTGTCCTTCAGTGTCCCCATCTTCCAATCAGGAACTTCTGAAGTCTGTGCTTCAGTACATTCAGTAACAAACCCCATTTGCTGAGCTGGCTGAAGGAGACACAGGCTGGGCGTGAGGGAGCTGCAATCCCACGGTGGGATGCTGGGAATTGCCTGATCCAATCGTGCTGGAAAGCACCTGGTCAAGTCCTCAGTCAGGGATCTGGATAGTGGGCATCACCCACTGAGAAAACGGGAGCTCTGTCCCAAACCAGAGCTGCTGCAGAGCCGTGGCAGGGAGTGCTCTGGGCAGCCTCCTGATACACGTGTCTGCTTACCTTCCATTCCTGCTTGTGTAACTGCCTGATCCTCCCGAAGGAGCGAGACTTCTGCTGGCTGCAGAGATGCTCGTGGCTTTGGGAAGGACGGGCAGTGCTCTCCCCCTCCCAGGGATGCAGTCGCACTCCACCATTAGCCACAAAGGCGCTGTGATTAGAGAGCACCAGGAAGCCACTGACGCCTTTCACTCTTCTTGAGGACAGTCGGTCACAGGGGCACTTTGACAGGAATGATAAACAAATTACTAAAGGCTATTTCTACAGCGTTTTCTGCCCCTGGTGAATCCCACAGAGGCCCCACGAAACCCCAACCCAGCGACAAGGGAGCACAAAGCACAAATACAGAGAATGCACAAGCTGGGCCGCACAACCCTGCTTGATGTGAGGTCTCCTCTGATATCACAAACTTTTTCTATTAGGAAAAAGAAGCCAGAAGCCTTTGCCTACCAAAAAAGAATCTTTGATCTAAGGCTTTTATGTTCCTCTCCCCCCGCCACCCTCTCCCCCCTCGCTGGAAGGAGCCATGCCAGCATTAGAGGAACAGCATCTGCAAAACAATTTGCAAAGCTGCCCTTGGATACATCTTGATTTTCAAAAAGCAAAGCTTTCACATAATGTCATGTGGTGATTTTTGTGATGTTGCATTTTTTAGTGGCCTGTGTGTAGAAGATGGATGTCAAAGACATCAACCCAACAAACAACTGTAAATATTTGCCTTGAGAAAGCATGTGGTATATCCTGTAATTCTTGGCTCAGCCTCTTAATCTGGAGGCAGCTTAATTAGTTGTTAGTGGACTAAAGCACAGAAAATCTTTTAAAAATAAATTAAATAAACAAGATGGGGCCTGATTTTTATGAAGTGCTACAGTCCACTGTGGCTTTTGTAGAACCTAAGTGTGCTCATCACTCTGAAAACTGGGCCCTGAACTCAGAGTTTGAAAGGTAAAATTTCAGCTAAGTTCTTGGGACTACATAAAATCACCCAATTAAGGGTTTTTAGAAACGATTGACAATGCACAGGCCCCTAATTCTATATTTATTTTCCTGAACTTGTGAAAATAGTTTGAGAAATACCAAATTTCCTTCAGCTTCTGCTGCTTTTTGGTCCTGAGGAGGGGATAATGTTTTGGAAGAGAGAGGAAAGCCAACAGGATATTCCAGAAAACGGTTCCCTTTCACGACAAAGGGACGATGTCTTGATATTTGCTTTCATTCTAACAACATCTTTAAATATAAGATGGCAAATATGTTCACAATTCCATTGACATGTGGTTCCACAGAACAGGTCTCTTTTTTTCCAGTGAGCTCTAAAAGTGTGAAAAAACATAAGCTTTACTGAGGACAGTTTAATGGGATCTGTATTCAGCAGTTGAGGTTTCATTTTCTTTTTTAAAAATATTAGACTGTATAAGGTGTTTGATATAAAATAAAATATAAAACGTTAATGCTGTGATGTCATCTGGAATAGTGTTCAGTCTTATTCCAGCAAGAAATTCTTCATAAATAAAGGTGGCTAAGAGATGAGTGACATGTTTAAAATGGCTAAAGGAATTAATTTTTGCAGTGCAACACAACTATTCCATGGAACTCATTATCACAAGATGTTCTGGAAGCCAAGAAAAAATAAAGTTAGATGTGTATCAGAAATAGCCATGGGGCAAGAAAAGAAATTATAGCTTCTCGAGCTCCAAGGCATAAGACACTATTAACAGATGTGGGTTAGAAAACAACTCTTGCTGTAGATTGGATCTTTTACAAGATCTTCGAATATCCTAAACATTGAACTGGCCAACTTTAGGGAGAAGATTCTTATCTCCTGATGTCTTATTCCAGCTGGTGATTTCTGTACCTGTATGAAGGAGCCATTTCCTCAGATAAACAATATAATGAATTTACTGCATCTTGAGCAATTCCACTTTCGATTAGCTGTGTAATTCCCCCCGTTGGGAGCCCAGGAAGGGCAGCAAGACAGCTCTGGGTACCTTTGGTACTGCAGGAGTTTGTTCTCTGCCCAAGGAAAAGGGGTTCAGGTCCCCACTGCTGATTTACGGTGATATTTACACAGAACAAGCCAGTCCTGAGCACATGGGGTTTGTGGTGGCGTTTTTGTTTCTCTTTTGAGAACACAGACCATCACATTAGACCCTAATTTAAGAATTTTCACTAGCAGTTTTGCCTGTGCTGTTAACAAACTGGAGATGCAAATATTGTTCCCACTCCCTGGCTCCTGAGGAGAGCGTTCCATTGATATGTTAATACCTTCTTTTCTCTCCCTTCCGTGACCTAAGATCTAAACAGCCACAGTATTAGATACAGTACTTGCAGGAAACAAAAGTAATGTATCATTCTTAGCTAGAAAACGAACTTTTTCTATGGATGTTTTCTGCAGGACACTTGGGTTAAGAAATATTTTCATGTGTGGGAGTTTTCGGGCAATAATAAATAACACATTTTTATGCAATGCAATGTGCTGTTTACAGCTGTGATGCTCGTGTGGCTATTTGTCTCTTGCCATTCTTACTAATATTACGATAAAATAGATATCATATTAATCAGGGCATAAATGTTAGTTTTTACTATAAGCCTCCTTAGTTTTAAGTGTTATTATGTGGGGGAAAAATAATCAGTAAATAGGATGCTTACAACTGAAAAGAATTTGGGTGTTATATTACACCAAGAAATAGGGTGGATAATTAGAAAGCAGTTATGTGCCCTGAGTGGGACGAAATATTTAGCTGGAGTTTGGGAGACTTGCATTGTTCAGAATACAGAAACTGCGCTTGGAACACGCCAACTAAAAATGAATTAGAAATACACCACTCCCTAGGGTCTGTAATTGGAGTTAAGGAATCTCTGTTCCACTCTGTGATACTGAGTTGACTTGAGATCTCGATAAAATCGTGTAATCTGTAATTCTGCCTCAGTCATGTGCACCTTCCTCGACACAGCTGCTTAAGCAACAAACAGCACAGCACCTTTTAGGGACTGCTGTGGTCAAAGCAGCTGACTTAGAATAAAAATGCTGAAATTCAGCAGAACTTTGGCTAAATAAAACTCCCACCTTTCATGCTGACAGCTGAACGAATTATAACATCAGTGGGAATGAGAAAACTTCCCTTCTCCAGACAGATGCAGGACATGATAACATGCTTCAGATTTTCCCTGTGAAAATATCCCAAAATATTTTAGATGGTAGGAAGTGTTTCTTAGTCAGAAATCTTGCCCAGACTCTTTTAACAGATTCCAATGCTGCCCATTCTGCAGTCATTGACACACACCCCAAACATTTTTACTGTAAGTCGTGGCTCGAGGGGGTTTTGTGTCTTTGTGTGCAAGCACTGCAAATGAGTCATTAAGATGCCGACTGAAAAGTAAAAAAAACTTCTGAATGTCTAAATGGCTTCACACAACGGGTGTCCGAAATCTGCATGAATTCAACCCAGGAGCACTCACCTGTTTCAAACCTCCACTGGAGCCCAAGGAGGAGAGACATTGGTATGAAAGAATTCTGAACTATGCTGAGAGTGTGATTCTCTCATCACATGCTCCTTCTTGAAATCAGAATGAGACACTTCTGCTTTAGATGTGGTTCTGCTTGGCCAACAGATTTAATAATAAGGTTTATCAAGTCGGAGTTTTCACTGTCAGAGCCTCACGTGGTGGTTGCATGAGCACTTCTGTACTTATATAAGCATATAAATTAATTTATATGTAACTGTCAGTTTGAGGAATCAATAAAAAATATATTTTAACTGAGATATCCTGAAGAAGCAAGAATATTGAGGGATTTCATCCCTGGATTATGGCAAGTTTTCTTTTATGAGCTCTCTGAGCTGCCTGGCTGGGGAAGCAGCAGGCTCTGATTTTCAAAGTACCGACTGTCTTCCAGCTTCATACCCCTGCACATCCCTTCCCAGCAGGTTCTGATAGACAGGTGATTTTTTTAATAGTAAAAGATAGCCCTGGACAAATTTGAGGATGTCTCATGCAATAATGGGATGGTGTGTTGTGTATCCAAGTAGAACTTCCCAGCGTTTCTGCACCAGCTGAAGGGTTTACCCTGGTCCTCCCAGTGGGCCAGGTTTATTCATGGTGCAATTTCTTTGATTTTCATCAACTGTGCAACGTGTTGTCATGACTGGAGACACACTCATGTACATCTTTAGTCTCTAATACATGACTTAATTATTGACAGTTTCGGTTTCTGATGTCCCAGCACTGAAATGTTTCCCTCCTTATCCCAAAACACAGTTATCCTTCTTATAATAAAGAATATAATTCTCAAGATCATTTCACTTATGGAGTGCTTTTTTTTTTTTTTAGGGGAAATATTCCCGAAAATGCACAATCCAAAAATTTTTCATTTTTCAAACAAGTGACAAAAAAATATCATTTCACTGAACTCCAGGATTCACAGAACAGCTCTGAATTGAGGGCCTTCACTTTCTAATCCTGCACAGACCCACACTGTATGTGCACAGCAAATATTTAACTTAGGTACTTTAAGAATGCAAAAAACTATGAGAAGAAAGAGAAAATAAAGGCCACCAGATCAGCAAAACCAACCAAACATCTTTTAATGCCTGTGCTGGGGTTTTGTCTCACTGCATCTACATGCAGTTATGTTCAGAAAGAAAGCAGCAGAGGTTATGGTCCTTAGTTTATTTATTTATATATCGATTTATTTATCCCTTTATTTATTTATTTATTGTGGTGTGCATGTCAGCAACTTCAATTTCATGGCTCCCACATACATCATTTTTTTCTAAGGTGAACAGAGAATTACACTTTATGTTCTCGTACAAAAGTCTGAGGTTTCCACAGAAAGTTTAAACCACTAAGGCATATTTTAGTCTGCTGGTAAAATGTAAGTTGACTCGGGTTTTTTTAATAAATATATCATAATATTTTAGAAGGACAGAATAATAGAGCATAATGTCCTTTCAAGCAGAATTATGGTCCTGTACCAAGCCACCCAAATTGTTTATAGAACTAAATCCTCCAGGTATTGCCCCAACTCTGCTGCACACTTCTGAAGAGCAGCAGGGACACTGATGTGCAGATCCATTTGGGAAAGATCCCATCTGTGCTGTCACAGCTCCCTGGTGTCCATACACCTGGAAAGGGAGAGGACATTCACAGCCCTGGGCATCTGCTGCACCAAACAAGGGTTGTACTCTAAAAAACACTGGGATGCTCCTCTCGTGTCACCTGTGGTTTTTTGTGGAACAAGGTGTGACCCCTGGACTCCGTGGGTCCCAAATCCTCCATCCAGCTGTGGGAATCTGGGCTGGGGGCTCCCAACGTTCCTGTGAGTGTGCTCAGGGTGGCTGTGCTGAGCCCCCCAAAACCCATCTGCTCTGGCAAACCCTGTAAGGATTCTCTTACTTTGGAGAGACTGGGACTTGCTCTGCAGTTCTGGACTTACTTGGAGTGGGTTATTGCAACTCTGAGCATGTGAAGCCCCCGCAGCAGGGAACCAGGACCCAGACAAGTTGGGAATATTAATGCCTTCCTGCTCACCTCCTTTTGTTTGGACTTGTGCGTTTTATATCTCGTTTTTCTCAAAGCTTATAAAGAAAAGCCGAGCCCAAGTCGTATTGCTGCTCTTTAAAACTCACAATCCCTTAAATTAAAAAAAAAAGTTGCTGTAAAATAATTGGATCGGTGATTAAATCGCCAGAGGTTTGAGGTTTGGTTTACATTTATCTTCCTGAGGAACGGCGTTTATCAACTCCCTGCGAGCTATCATCACCTCATAGGATCTGCTAAATACACAATGCTCAGGCTGCTGTTTCAGCAGAGTGTGAAAGCCTTGTCCATCGGCATTAACATATTCGTTGAAAACATTTAAACAACAGCATTTGAGAAACCTTTAATACACTGAACTGTCCTGCTGCCCAGGAGGGGCTGTCTGAGATGAGGCCCATAGGAAAATAATAATATTAATAAAAATAATAATAACAACAATTAAATTGATAATTATATTTATAATATTTATAAATAATTATAATAAAAATACTAATGAAAGCTCTGCTTTCTTCAAGGAAATAAGAGGCAGTTTCTCAGTTATTTGCTTGTTTATGTCTTTATTTCATCCCGTTATTTCCTCGAGGGGAAGAAGCTGTTCGGAATGAATTCTTATTCAAACCTCCCAATCAAACCTGTGCACTTTATCATCCGCCCTCGGTTGGGTCCGAAGTGATAGGAAGAACCCTCAGGACAAACGAGTAGAACAAAAAAAGGCATTTGAAGAATCATTAAACCACAATCGAGCCTAATTGCTTCGTTTTGGTTGACAAAATATCCAACCTATTTAACTTTACCAGACATCTGGTATGTGGAACCTGTAACCTGTCTTTAAGAGGGTTAAGGTAGTGGGAGTTTTCGTTTATTTTATTTTATTTTATTTTATTATTTTATTTTATTTTTATTTTTATTTTACTACACCTGATAATTAATATCTTAAAGCTTCTGGAGTAAATTTCTCTCTCAGAAACAGCAAAATAAATCTGTAATGAGTGCATCACGAACTCCTCTAGTCTGGGATTGTGGCTTTCCAGTTCTGTTTGGGGACTTCGTGTTCAACTAATAAATAGTATTGGGATGACATTTGGCCTTAAATATGTGTTTAAATGAGTCACCTTGAATGAACCGGACTACTCCTGCTTAGAAGGAATATTTAAGGAGATGTTTTTCAGCGTGGCTTAGGCAAGGCTTTCTTGTCTGAACTGTAATTTATGGGTGCAAATTTCGGTAGTGTGAACCTTACTTTATCTGATCTCTGTGTACATTGCTCTGGGAGGGGGGAAGGGACCATTCAGATTTTTGCATTACAGCAAAGTGGTCTGAAAGAGCAGAATTAAAACAGGCACGGGGAGGGGGGGGGGAAGGAGGAAGTGCCTCTATTTTATGTTTAAAATCCTCCTCCTTTTCTGGATAAAAAGACACTTATGAAAGAGGAGATTTTCATAAAAGGGATATTTCCTGATGCAAAGCATCCCTGCCCACGTGCAGCTCTCCCTGTCTCTACCAGGGCCTTCCATGTAATTCTTAGTAACACTAAACTTGTCTCCATGAGTTTGGCTGGCTGGGTCCAAGGTACCACTCCAGAGTCTCTTCAATGCTATTATTTAATAACTCAGGGCTGTTAGAGGGAATCCAGGGTTGGGTGTTGCAACAAAACTCACTTTTTAATCGTTCATCCTTAGTCCTTTAGCAATGTTGGCACAGCACAGGTGGACAAAGCCACACGTGTGTAAAGAGAGAAGTATTTTTTTTTTCATTCTTTATCCGTAATTGTAAAAAACTACTGCCAAAAAGATATTTTAGGGATTTATTCCTTTCTCCTTTTTACATCACCTTGTTTAAGGGATCCCAGCTGGGGTGTTGTCGTGCTGCCACTGCTGCCACAGCCACCATTTCACAGCAGCCCCCGTGTTAAAACCAAATGGTGGCACAAAGGGCTCTGCTCATCATTCATCCCCCAGCTGTCTTTTTGCCTCTGCCACCCTCCTTGTTCTCCTCCTCCAATAAAACCTTTCACTTACTGAAATTCAAAAAAAAAAAAAAGGACTTAATCCCCCTGTCCCTGCAACATCAGCCCCACAGGTTAATGCACACTCCAATAGTTAAAATCAAAGAAACGGGGCCTTCTTACAATGGGGCCTTTTAAAAAAAAAATCCTATACATCTATTTATAAACCTTCTAATCTCAAAAATCCTTATTACCTATCGTGTTACTTTAAATCATGGACATGAAGGAAAGGGAGTCTTGGCATTCAATTATCCTTCTTGCTTTAACAAGGTGTGTATAATAAATGAGCAGTTCTTAATTGACTTCCATGCAATTTGACACTGCTGGAGCAGGAGGAAGAGGGAGCCAGAAAGAAAGGAGACCTGCAGCTTCAAGATGTTAGACAACACAGTTATTTATAGCATGAAACATTATTAAATTAGTTATCCAGTATTTAAATAAACAATATTTAGCACAATAATTATTACAAGCAATGCTTTGCCAGTAATTATGCTTTGCATGGTTTTGTGTTGTCACAGATAGTATTGTACCGTTGGTTAAAAGGTAAAATTCTCAATATTTTAACAGTCATTGCTAAAGAAGTATGCTTAAAAATGTAATTTCCTATTTTATGGGTTTCTTTCTTTAAATTAGGCTTTATAAAAACAGATAATGCAATAATAAAATCCCTGCTGATAAATAGTTTGTCTGAACAGTGAATGATGCAGAAACATATTCAACCTGTATCTCTGAATTTAGATGAATTTAGTTAATTATTATTTGGTACCCACAAGATACTGGGCAGGTCTTCAGAAGGGACATTTGTCACTGTAGTCACCCTGAATCACGTTGTTATGGTTTTGGGTGGCATTTTAATGCAAACATGAGCCTCCAGGCTGTGGTTAAGCCTGGCACAAACCTTCCCTGTGCCCTTGTTCATCCTCCACTCCCTGTCTGGCATCTGTGCCAGCACAGGCAAGGAAGGACAGGCAGTGGGTACCACCATTCCCAGTGGCAGGTCAGCCCTGGGATGGCTTTCCTAGGAGCAGCAGCAGCAGCAGCAGTATGTCACACACCTCCACAGCTCCCTGCTCTGTTTTGGTGCTGCCACAACAGTTCTTCCTCTCCTATGGAAGAGTTTGGTGGAGCTGAGCTCGGGCAGCTCCTCTGGGGAAGGACAAACACCACAGCCACAGCTGGGGAACTGCCTGGGAAACACCTTTGACCCTCAGCAGCCAAGTGTTGCTCCGTACAAAAAACCTGCCAGCTCTGCAAACAGACAGGAGAAATCCAGGCATCCACAGTATGCCCAGACAGTGCTGCCCCATCCCCTCTCCCTGAGTGGGACACAACTGGAGTTACCAGCACTGATCCAGCCCCAGCTTCCCGACCCTGCTCCAGGGATTTATTTATCTGTTAAACTGCACCACTTCCTCCCTGCTGTGCCAGCAGAGTGCAGGGGGTGTGCACTGGGCTTTGGTTAGAGCTATTCCCTCTTTTGGCATAGCAAACACTCAGCCAAAAATCTCCTGAGGAAGGTCCTCCTCCTGCACTGATCTGCTTTGAAAAACCATTTTGCCAGCTGGTGTTACCGTAGATATTCTGGAAACTGGTGTTGTTTTCAGTTAGAACAGGCAGCTTCACCTTTCTCCTCCACCCGCTACTCATTTTCTACCACTGCAGCCTCAAATCTACCTTTCAGCCTCAGCCCTCAGCAAAGCTGGGCCAGGAGCCAGAGCACAGTAATTCTTATCAAGAGATCACTTTAAAACTTTAACCACAGGAATAAGGTGCTACAGATTCTTAGATCTAATGAAGAATGTACTTCCATTCCCGAAGCTGAGCAAAGCCAGGCTCGTGTCTGCTCAGGAAAGATAAAATGCCACGAGAGCAGAGGATTCATAACAGCCTCTGTCAGCTCTTTCAATCATTTAGGTATGATTTGCATCAACATTTACAGCTGCTGACTATTTACAGTTGCACAGTTATTATGTCTTCCATCAGCTGCTAAATGAACAGGTGTTTACCATTGTGCTGCAGAAGAGGATGATGGATGGAAACCAACAGCCCTCCCATAGGAAAACTGTTCCCTTAAGGAAGCAGCAGAGTGCTGAGTACGGATATAAATTTAGCTAAGTTGCCTAACAACCTCTAATTTTAATACTGACTCCTTTATTTTGGCATTGGTAGGGGAGAGAGAGGGGCTGGCAGGAGAGGAAAGACTGGGGTTGTGGACAAATGTGCTGCTCTGGCTGTGGCTGAGCCAGTGGATGAGGCTCCTCACCTCTTGCCTGGGGCTGTAACTCTCTCTCTTCTGGCCACATAAGGGCACCTGTGCTCACTCCCAACCTGCCTTGGTCTTGCTCTTTGCTTAGGTGGGGTCACTTTGGGATATTGGGGCTGGGGAATACCTGGGCTCCTGCCTTCTGTTTTTTGAAGACCCCCCCCAAAATGCCCTGCTGAGCGTGGACATCGCAGCAGGCAACCCCAGCACGTTCTCACTTCACCATTGCTTTGGAAGGACAATTAAGGGAGACAGGTTTGCCCTGAGTCACTGGGTTCTTCTTATATTGCTCTTTTAGGGTAACCTCTAGTTAAAAGTTGGACTCGATGATCCTGGAGGTCTTTTCCAACCTTAATGATTCAGTGATAATTCCCTTTTTTTGTGTGTCCCTCCCCACTCACACGTGTGGTGCCATCCCTTGGGAACATTCCAGCATGGAGCTCTGCAGGTAAATCTGCAGTGGAGAGAGGCTATTAATGATGTTATTAATGATGAAATTATTAATATTAATTAATCCATGCATCATGGATCAGCAGCTTTTGAGTTAGATGCTGTTAAATGCTAAAAGAGAAAGACAAGTCCTTTCCCCCAGAGGCTTTGTTTGCCAACACTGTAGGATCATATGCCAGGACTGAAAGTCGTTTGAATTTGTCTACATGGGCAATTTTTCTGGTTTACTGAATTACTATTACACAACTGTACTGAGCTGCCTGCCTGCTTTCCAAAATGTAGATTCATCAATGAAGTCATATTAATGTAACTGGAGTGGTTTAAAGTCATCACTTGGTCTGTACCAGAGATGTCACAACCATACAAATTAGATTTTAAGATTTGTTTTCAGAAGAGCAAATAAAAATGGTATGAGGGCACAGTTAAGATTTTTTGGCAAATTTATGTAATAAAAATCTACTTTGCTTGTTACAAAGCCAGAAGCTTTTGGTGCAGACAAAGATTGTATTGTGGTTGGGTTTAGTTCAAAAACTTTTTTGAATTTTTCAATCCATTTTTGTGTCAGTTCAATGGTAAGACTGCAATCTATTTTATCAACTCTGTCTCTCTGCAGACGTGTGTTAAGCCATTCCTATTTCTTTGAGCATTTTAAACATGTGCTTAACTTTAAGCACATGGTTCACTGGGTTTTATTAAATAAAATAGTAAAAAAAAAATAAAAATTGGCACACTCTTCCCATTTCAGTTCCCAGTGCAAGCCCTGATGACAGTCTAATGACAATATAGAGCGTGCTCTCAGTGTTAGACTGAGCTCTCTGTGGGGAGCACATACAGCCTTTCTATAAGTGGAAATTTATATTCTTGAGAGTTGTTTCTTGTGCCAAATTTTCAGGGGCCCGAGCAACTACAGACCAGAAATCAGGACCAATTTCAGCAGTGAATTTAATGAAAAGCTGTGATCTTTTTCAGGTTTCATGCCTTTCAAGGCAGGTCTAAGTTAAAATGGTTACACTTGCAAAGTAAAATAACCTCCACTTCCTTGTGCTGTTAAATGAACTTTTTTATTCTGTTGACAGCCAGGGGTGACCTCTCACATGAAGAACAGTTTCCTTAATTATTTTGCAAAAGCTCAACAGTGTCATTGCCTCTCCCATGAATCCCATGTTCTGGATTTCACCTTAATTGGATCCCACTTCTCCAGGACCTCCTGCTGTGACCTGGGAACGAGGAAGATTCTTCATGTCCCAGCAGAACGTAGAGACATCGAGGAGAGAGGAAAGGGCTTGTTTTTTACAGCTAAAAACGAAACCAAAACCTGCCAATGTTTGACACAGGGCACAGCACTTGGCAGGTTCCAGGGTGCTCCAGCCCTGACCTTTTGCAGGTTACGGTTTTTAACTTGGAGGTTTTGGTGCTGTCTGTGCCTTTCTCTGACCTGTCTGGTGTTTTATCAGTGACATCTTCTAATTGGAGAGTTTGGCTCTTGGCAGTGCTCTGGTTATTCAGCCAGGCTGAGGGGCCAGGACAATCAGGGATGAGACCCTTGGAAAAGGGCTTGTTCACAGCTCTTAGAGTGCCCTCCACACTCACTTTTGTTGTAATTTTATCCCAGATTGATTTCAGAGGAGTCACACCCAAGATACACGGGCATACCTGGCAGTTGAGTCAGGTGCACCAGCCTATTGACTGAGTTTCAGTTGTGCAAATTAAAAAAAAAAAATCAAACCAAACCAACCAACCAACCAAACAAAAAGAACAAAACAAAAAACAGAGCTGCTGTATAGAAGTCAAGATTCCAAATTATCACCCATGGGGTGAGGAGTCAGCTAGAGAAAATTCAGCAGAAGAATAATATTTCTTATTGTTTTTAATAAAAAAAAATGGACTAACTATGAGGCAACAAAATAATTAGAAAGAAAAGTCCCTTGGTGTAATGATTTGGCTTCAGATATAAAATGATCAATGCCATATCTGAAGTAACTGAATTTCTTCATACAAAGGTACATTACAATATTTATTTTCATACATATGATGAAAGCCAGCCCACATTAGCACCACCTCTTTCTCTTTTTGTGCTTGTGGCACCACTAGAATCATGTAATCTTGCTGCAGTAACAAAACATCTTTGAAATAAGATTTTCCACGTTTCTGAACAGAGGGCCAAAGCCTGAGAGGAAATAAGGAGCTTTTTCAGTGTTGGGGTTTTGTTGCTGTGTAGTATCCTGACTTTCTTTAGGCTATTACCCCAGTTTAAAGAATTGGTGGACATCACTTATAACTATTCATTATGGTTTTGGGTGAACATGTTCTTATGCAAACAATTCAACTTACTAATTAGCAATATAATACACTTACATTTTTTGGCTGAAAGTAAACCAGTGAGTATGTCAGAGCATCCTGTCAAGGTATGATGTTGAAGCCTTGCTTGTGTATATTCAGGACAATTAATAGCAACCAGCACTAAGTATAGCCACAAAACTGAGTTATTTTATTTCCCTCTGATAACATCCTGTTAGAAAACTTGATTTCCTGCATTCTCTGGGATTTGGCTGTTCCACCAAGCAGTCCTGCTCAGGTCAATATGTAGCACACATAAGCTCAGGTTTTATGGCCATTTTGTTTACATATTCTTCCAAACCCAGACCAACTCTCAGGCCTGTTGTTTGCCCACGCTCTGCATCCGTGGTGTGTCTGTTCCCTTTGCCTCTACTTGGTGTTATGGGTTGAATTGTTTCTAAAGCTGAAGATTGCACAAACAACGCATCGGGGTGTGAGTAAGGGATGTGTCAGCCCTGATTATTCATCTCAGGGTATATTTACGTTACTCAGCTGAGGACTCCTCAGCATCTCAGCTTACTCAGTGCAAAGCCCAGGCTGTAGGAGCTGTGTAGGGTACCCTGGCACTGGAAAGAACACACACCATATGATTTGTCTTGTAGGAAGTCTTTTCTTATCTGTCACCTAAAGGAAACACACCTCAATAAGCAGTTTAATATTTAGAGCCTTGTAATCTCTAAACTGTGGTGTCTCTGGGCCAGGACTTCTTCAGGCTGTGTCAGGATTCTCACAAGGTCCTGATTCTCAAACTGAAAAAGGGGAAGTTTACATGAGAGATATGGAAGAAATTCCTCCCTGTGAGGGTGGGGAGGCCCTGGCACAGGTTGCCCAGAGAAGCTGTGGCTGCCCCTGGATCCCTGGAATTGTCCAAGGCCAGGTTGGATGGGGTTTGGAGCAACCTGGGCTAGTGGAAGGTGTCCCTGCCCATGGCAGGGGGTGGAACTGGATGGTCTTTCAGGTCCCTCCCAACCCAAACCATTCCATGATTCATCACTGAGATTCCTGTGTACTACCCAGCACAAGTTATATAAGATATTACTACTGATATTTTCTTTTATGTAGGAATTTTCCAGGTTGATTCTGTGTGATGGTTCACGGGAGCTACATATTGTTCACCATAATTTTCTTTGATCCTTTTTTGGTGAAGGCAATTTAAAAAAATGTTTCCGGATATCTGAAGCAGAGTGCAGATCTGAACTCTCGATTACAGCCTGTACAATATGAATACTTGATTAATAGTTACTGTAAGCACTCATAAGGAATTTTAGGCATCTGGTTTGAATAAATCACACAGGGATAAAGATATCTAAATTCAGCCTAATTTTCATCATCTTGGAAATACAGCCTTGAGGATGGAACCTGGCAACTGTGGGGATTGGTCTTTGGTATAAATATTCTCGCTGTCCTCTTTAAATTAATGGCTTTTGCTACTGATGCCAAAGGACTCAGGATTTCCCCAGAACTTCCCATGTAATGGAACAGTAAAAAAATCAGGAAATTTGCATATAAGAATTAATTCTTATGAATCACTGGTGCTGTGTGGTTTGGGGCCTCTGCAGTTCAGCCCCCCCCAGTTCACACCAGTCTGAACACGTGCACCCCACACTCTCATTACTGTTCTGCTGCACTGGGATAAAATAAAAATGCAAATATTATTTCAAAGTGATCGATGTGTTGTGCTGGCTGCTGCCTTCATTGTTGCTCTTTTCTTTTGGGGTCTGGATACCCTGAGCTCCACTGGGAGCCTCCCCTTCCTGGGCAGTTGTTACTTTAGAACAGGACATCGTGGATGGTTTAAGATACTGCACCTGGCAAAACCCCAACTTGCTCTCTCTAATGGCAGGGCCTTTTTCCTTCCATCAAATGCAATTTTTTCTGTTGAACGTTAAAAATTACACCAGTTCAACTTAGAGCAAACTAGTAATTTTTTTTTTTTCACCTATTCTGGGGCAGTAAATCCTCAGTACCTACAGAAATGAGTCCAGCAGCAAGGCTGAGATTTTAATCTTAGTGAAAGAAATCGTCATATTCCTATTTCCTGAAGTGGAAACAGAGTTTCTCTTACAATTTCCACCTCAGACCTGATGAGAGATTTTCTGAGAGGGAAAGGGCTTCTTACTACTAATTATTCTTGCTTGATTTCCCTCCACCCTCTTTTGCAAGCATAATATCCCTAACGAGGGTTCAGTTTGCTGCTCGGATCAATTAGTCCACTGATTTGCTTTGCCTTTTCTTAGGTCTGCCCACAAATTGAGGATCTAGCTCTTCAAAAGTTCTACTTTTGGGCTGAGAGAGTTACTTACTTTTTTTTCCAGATAATGTTTTGTTTGCTGCTTTCCCTTGTTCTATCTGTCTATTAACACCACAGACAGTTCTAGCTCACTTTTAATGTGACATGCAACTTCCTCTTTATGCTTGCCTGCTCCTTTTGCTTTGCCATAGCAAGTTAAAGAGTTTCTGCTGTCTGCAAAACTACAGTGTGTTTGAAATACTTCACAGAAGAAGTAAAAGGAAATAAAATCCACCACTGTATTATCCGTTGACCTTAACATAAAATAACATTGAATATATTTACACAAGTATTTCTCTGAGTTTTCATTCACATCCCTCGCGTTGCAGACGCTGAGACGAGACACAGGATCTGCTCACCACGCTGAGACTAAAGGTCATGATCTAATTTCTTTGCATCAAGGCACAGGAGGAATATGTGACCAAGAATTACTCAGTACCGAGCCTTGGGTTTGAATAAGCTGGTGGAGGATGTTTCACAGAGAGCCCTCAGCGTTTATGGGAAGAAGTCTGGTTTTGCACAGGATAGTTTCTTCCAAAGAGGGAGGAAAGATGATTAAAAAACAACAACAACAAAAAAACCAAACCAAAACAAAACAAAAAAATAAACCCAAGAACCCTTGGGGAGAGCGATGAGCGGGGATAATGTTCCTTTAGTGGGTTAACTACAGTATTCGAAAACAGAGCTCTCGCCTTTAAAACTGTTAATTCAGCTGAGTCTTATTCAATAGATAAAAGCGGTTTAAGGACAGGTGGTAGCCCATCAGTCCCCTTTCAGCAGATGAGGTATCAAATGGTAAGTCATTTGCAAATGTTGCTTTCAATAGGTGAGAAATCCCTAACTATAGTAGGTGCTGCCCACGGCACAATGGGCGCTTAATGTCGGGTTACAATTGCGGGAAGATATTGCGCTAATTTTGTTTGTTTAGTATCTATCTCTGACTTTACAATTTACAACCCCCCGGTTATTTACTGGGCCGGGTAGGAGCAGGTCTGAGCTCACATTTCTTTGTTCCAATCGTTCAGAGAAATGAAATCTCCCGTGTGGGGCTGGAAATGTAATTTTCGGAGAAGCCGTATAACTGGCCAGGCTTGTTTAGAGCTACGAGAGTATAACTCTATTGACTTTCCTGCTTTGCTTTGCTGTTTAGTTGTACTTGAGTGACTTCATTAAAAAGGAGGGCAGTTACTTAATCGTACAATCCAACCCACTGGTGCCATTCGCAGTTTCCTGTTCTATTCTTACTCAGAGAGGTGAACGCAAATTCTTTTTTAAACTTCTGGAGATTTCATCTGAACCAAAATCTTCTCGAGATTTCTTTCCTATCCTTTCCCCTGAAGCGATCACGTCGGAAAATGATGCTGTAAATGTAAATGCATTTCTGGTTAATGCCAGACGGGCCAGATTGTGCTCGGCACAGCCTTGGCAGGAGCTGGTTACCTTTGTTCGGTGGCTGTAATACAGTAACACCCAGAGGCCCGCTATGAATCCCTGGTAAAGGCAGGCATTGTGTTCCCAGCCTTCCCAAGGAGCTGGCCCCCGAATTAGCGAGTAAAACAAGGGGAAGAGCAACAGGGAGAGTTTTAGGATGCTGTTCCTACCGTGGAACAGATGCTCGTGCCTCCCAGCTGAGATGGTATTTAGGAAAGAACTCCAAGCAGAGCGGTGCAGCATCTTGGCTGGTTCTTTTTCATCTGGGAAGTTCATTAATACATCAATATTTATTAAGTGATTAAGTGCTAGTACTGCCATTACACAGCCAGATATCAGGGTGTTGGTATCTGACATTTAACTTACACGTGGACTTGAAAAGCTGGGAAGCTGCTTTTCAGGCACGAGCTTTGAAAAAGAGGAAACCTGCTTTTAAGGTATTTATTTTCTGAGGAGAATTAATGGACTTCAGTTTTGCATGCAAAGCTCTTTTATCCCCCTATCCTGCCAATATAACACCAGACAGGATTTTGATTCCCACTCTGTGTAATAAACCCCAGTTTTCTCCCCATCCAATTGCAGTACATCTCTTTTGGGATCTGTCCTTCTACCACCTGGCTGAGGCTGTGGGCAGGTATGTGCTGATTAGTTCTACCTGATGGTTAAATAACAATGGAATTTCACTTGCTTTTCCCTTGGTTGGGTGCTCTCTCCCCTCTGCCAAGTCATAAATTTTGCATAAAACCCCCAAGGGATTAATCATCACCGTGATGAATGAATCTAGAAATTATTAAGGAATTTCAGCAGCTCTGCCAAAAATGGTCTGCAGGTTCTGAACTTGCCAATAAGGGGAAGGAGGGCGTTAAACACTTTGGTTTCATGAGCTCCCTTCCTCAGGTGCCCCTCAAGTGTCATTTGCAAAGTTTAACAACACTGAGGCATTTTGGGAGAGGAAAATGCAATTCCTGATCATGTATAAGGAAAGACTTTTTAAGAGAAGAAAATGTAGTTTCCTAAGTAATTATTTGTAAAAGGATATAATTGTATAAATATAGGTAGAGTTATATAACAATATGCTTAAATACACATTTTTTTTTTTTGGAACAGTGAGGCAAAAACACGATTCTAACCTGTCTGATTATGTAGCTAAATATCCCCTATGCTCTGGTGTGGTGCTCCCTCTGAACACCTGAGAGGAGCAGCATCATTAAAAACATCATTTCCATCCTCTGTCCTGTGTTGTACAACTGTTTAGTTTTAGAAGACACTTAGTGCTCTGCGTGATCACACTTTGAATCTTCCCCAGCATCGTTCTGTGCTGCTTTTCTGTTAGCTCTGCTCTGGCAATTAAAAAGTTGCATGCAATTATCACAGATAATCACATATTTTAAGGGTGGCCTGACGACAAATTATCCTCAAGTCCTTTGAGGACAACTTTATCTTCATATAAATATTGGAAATATCGTGTAAAAAAGTTTAGGGTACACATGGGGTGTGAGAGTCCAGGACGGCCTCGTGTTTATTTAATTAATTTTTCTGTGGGCTTGAAAGAAATCTCAGCAAACGCTTTTCTCTAATCATTCGAAATATTATTGCTTGTTTTGTAGGTGTTTAAATGTTATCGAGAATGGCCGTAAATAGAAGGAGGAGGAGGGAGGGGGGTATCTATTTGTAAGATGAGAAAAGGAACCACTGCCTATTGTTTGACCTGAACAGCTCCCTGATTGACTGGGAGAAGGAATATCTCCATGGGAACAGATGAATGTCTGGTTTTCATGTGGTGAAATCCCCAATCGAGCTCACAGTGGCTTCACTAACGTGCCACTCTAAATTGGTTGTTTGCATGCTGCTTCTTACCTTTCGCTAAACTAAACAAGAATATCCTTCCAAAGTTACCGTCTGCAGAATGCTAATAATGGAATAAAAATGCAGAACAAATAACGATTGAAATTAACGGGTTTGTTGTTTTGGGCTGTTGTTGGTTTTGGGATTGTTTTATATAATTTATTTTGGTTTTTAAGTAGAGCAGGCAAAATAATGAAATGAGACTAAGCATGTAACACGGAACAGTCTTTTCCCCGTGCTCCCTTTTGCAGATTTGGGAGGTAGGGGAGGTCTTGTGATGCCTCCTCACGACACAAGAATGCTGTTAGTTTGGGGGAATTTGGAGAACTCCCGAATCCATTGTGTCTACGGGTTTGCTCCAGCCATTTACAATGGTCTGTTTTCCCTGTTTTCAATGTCAGTTGACTTCAACACTGCTGTATCTAAAAATAATTTAAATGTATCAGAGGTAACAAAAGAACCACAGTTAACGAAAAAAAATAAAAAAAATTCACAATCCAGGTTGGATGAAGGAGTGATTCCTAAATATTAAAGCCCCAGTGGTCTTATCTGGACCAGCTGCTTATAATGTCTGTGAGGAATGTGGCACATCAAGTGTGTGAACACTGCAGCTATTGTATCCTAACAGGCTGATTGAACCCTGGATAATTGGCATGTAACCTTCTCTATTAATAGTGCAGACAGATATGTGAATTAGCTGAATGCCTCAGACATATGCCATGCATTAACCAAAAGGGCTTACAATTCTCATAACAACTTGGCTAACTATTACACCAGTAATTATTCTTTAGAACTTGATAATATTAGAGACAAATCAATAAATAATTTGTAGTTTCAGGCCAGATTATGAATAATCAGTTGCACTGTAACACAATCGCCAAAGGTTGGGTTGTAAGGAAGATTCAGGACTGATAGTGGGGCACTTTGATGTTTTTAAAGGGGTCAGAGTGTGATTCTCTGTCTTTGTTTAGCTCTTGTAACTTGAAGGAATCGATAGGCATGTGAAACATTTAGAATAATTTCAGGATTGCTGTTCTTTCTGTTGTACAGGAGATGTACAGTCGGGGCCGTTGTCTTTGGAAAGACAATGGATCATTTTTCTTTGTGAAATACGATATAATGGGATAAATTTGACTTCTTAAATATTTTTTTAATTACATTGTCTTACTGCTCTGAACTTCTTATCCTTCCATTTCAGTTGTTTGTCTAGAATGAAACAGCAAAACCACCTTTTACTTTTTAATTAGGTTGTTCTTTTCCTTAAGTGATAGAGTGTATGATTCAGCTCTGAGTGATCTTGAAAGAATGCAGCATTACAACACTGTAAGGGCAGAGAAATATCAACTACAGGCAGAGAGTATTTAAATCTGAGAGCCCCTAGAGCTGCACAACCTGTCTGAGTAAGTTTGGAGTAACAAGCTGGCCCGACAGAGTTATGGGGCTTTTTGTTATTTGAGAATCTTTTGCAAAGAACTTTTCTTTAGAAAACCTTTTTACAATTTAGTGGAAAATAATCGGATATTTTAAGACAGAGATTCAAGTTTGGATGTTCCAACATTTGCAGCAATTGTGCTGTTGTTTTGCAAATGCTTTAGTCATTTAAATGCTTCTCTTAGTAATTCACCTCAAGTCAAGTCGGAATCAAACAAACACAGACAGTGTTTTAAACAGCTACAAATATTACACAAATAGACACTCTTTCATTTCTGGGTTAGTTTTATTTATATTTGCTGTATCCCACAGAGGATGAGTTCAAAATGAGTTCAAAAAAAGATTCAAAATGAGTTCAAGAAAGGTGTTTAGAAGATGTTATGGTTTTAAGGCCAGAACTCAAAGAGCTTCCCAATAGAACTCCAGCCCCTAATCTCATATTATTCTTTAGCATTAATCTCCCTTCATGCAGAAGCTAAAATATCTCCATTGCCCTTGTCTGATTATCTCCTGCACTGAGCTTCCCATCATCAGCCTACAAAGGTAACACTTTCTTCCACCTGCTGCACCTCTTCTCTAATTACCTGCCTTCTCCCTTAGGATCCTGCTGGAATCTCCTCTCTATGGGCTTTTCAGCCACAAGATAAATTAGACCACGACTCATCTTTCAGGTTTAAGATGAACTTCCTTCCCTCGGCCCCCAACCCCTGCACAATCTCAGCTACTACCAGTGTCAGAGAAAGCCCCTGGATCAGGAATGTGCCCAGGAATGTGATTTGCACCGGGCAATGGTCAATGGTTATGATACACATCGAGTCTAGACAAACCTAAAATCAGACCCTTGGGCTGAACCCGGATGGTTTGGTCTTGCTCACGCCAGTCCAACAGTGTCTGTGAGGAAACAGGCAGCACAAACACTGTAAAACCACCTTGGCAGTAGAGTTATAAAAACAAGGAGCCAGCCTGGGAAAGGTTGAAATAAGCCCTTTTGTGTGTGTGAATTTTGCTGCTTGGCATTGTCCTTTCCTGTCCTCCCCGTGGAAAGATTAAAAGAAAGAAAAGTCCAACTTCCCCCAGCCTCTAGAACGAGATCTGAACCAGAACCCCAGAGCTCAGCTCCCAGTTTTGAGAAGAATCAGGTTTGGATTGGTCTCTGCACTGAGTCCTGTCCCTGCTGGTGATGTGGAGGTCCAACTGGGGCTGCTTTACAACCACTTAATGTCCTGTGGCCAGCGGGACCCCCCAAATCCACGTGGTGGCAGAAGCCCTGCTGCCTTTGCTGCTTCCTTTGGGAGCTCTGGGGGCTCAGGAGAACAAAGCACAAGGAGCAACCCTAATTCCTGCACCCTTCACCCTCACAAACGGAGGTCATGCCGTTTCTGGAGGTGACTTCATGGGGTTTGAATCTCTGCCAAACATGGCATTTGCAGCCCCAATGTATAATTCCAATTCAGTGGGTTGCCATCTGGTTCAAAAGGCATTTTATTCTGATTTGTTGGGAAGTCAGAACAATTTGGTACGGTCCTTCACTAGCTCTTGTGACCATAATAATAATTTATATAAAGATTTTTTTTCTCTATATATCCTGGCAGATTTTGAGGGAGTGCATGCCTAAGAAGACTTTAAATTCTGCTTGCTTGAACTCAAATAGGTGGGGGTTTTTTTGTTTGATACTTATTTATACTTTCACATGTCTAAACTTTATACTTCCATGTGTCTAAACTCTGCCATCCATAAAATGTATATAAACTTGTTTTTTTGAGAAACATATATTAAGATGTACATTCATTTCCATCCTGCCTATATTAGGTACATTTTAACTGTCTCTATCCACACAAAATATGTAACTATAAAAACCTGAATTTATGTCTTTCTCTGGGAAGATGCAGAAAACAGATCCACTGCCTCAGAAGTTCTCTGGTTGTATCCATTTGTCAGGGTTCATATTTTCCTCAGTGGCAGAGGTGCCACATTCAGCAACCGGGAAAAGACCAGGAGAGACTGGCAGATAGATGCCCTTAACTGGGATCAATACAAAAAGCTTCAGGAGCTTATGGAATAAACCACTTTGAAATAAAATGCAGAATTGGATTTCACAAGCCATCATCACTGTTTGTCACTTTTGGGGAGGGGAAGACCCGTGTCCTCCCTGTGCTGTATTTAAAGTGTTCACAGAGGAACAGGACTTGAATGAGCTGAGTTCAGAGCAGGTTTTAAAGATCGCACTGCCCCTGAGCAAATTACTTCAAAGCCCTCTTGCTTAAGCAAAAAAAAAAAAAAAAAAAAAAAAAAAAAAAGCCCAAGAAATAAGCTGGTTGATTTTGTGTGTCAAAAAGATACAGTGAACTGAGAATTTGGGTATTTTGGAGCTCCAGCAGGGCTGGAACTCACATCTGTGGATGGGTCTGAGCAGGACACCTGAGGCTCTGACGCCTGCCCTTGGGATGCTCCTGGCCCCACAGCAGGGACAGATAGGTGAGTGTGGATCTGCTCTGCCTGCTGGGCATGGGTGGAAAATCAACCCCGTGGGTCAGGTTTCTCTAGATGAGAACCTGTGTTGGGGGTCAGTGTCACAAAAGGTGTTTGTCTCAAGGTGTATCAAGTCTGTACTGCCTTTCAGCCCCACCAACATCACTGATTGCCAAACTGCATCTCAGTTTTGGCTGCCCTGTTGTCGCTATTCTGAGATGATGAGATTTATTTTCACATTTGATTATTAAATCAAAGTGGGTATTGTCATTTGAGGGTGTGAATGACTGGTTAAGTGTTGACTGGTGGAAGGTGTCCCTGCCCATGGCAGGGGGTTGGAACAAGGTCTTTTCCATCCCAAACCATTCTGGGACACCATGAGTTCTGAGAGAAGAAGTCTTTACTTCTCAGACAAGGGCATGTTTGCTTTTTGTTTCATTTGTAAGGGCTGGGTCTGCCAGGCTGGGATAGCCTGATGAGATTCCTCAGTTTGGAATTGATGGAACTTTCTTATTTGGTGGATGAGGAAGCATTTGACTGAGGGTCTCGCAAAGCAAGGAGCTGCTCAACCAAAAGGTTTGGGCATTTATTCATCAAAGTAGGAAAATATGTTTCTGTTTTGGTCCTTAATGCCCACCCACCATCACATTTTTCTCCCCTGCCCCTGAGAAGGATGAGGTGAGGAGAACAGGAATCTGTCTTTGATTTAGAGTCCTTAGGCATGGTTTTCCCTCTCTTTTAAAGTACTGAGCAATGATTTTCAGCTTTTCTTAATCCTGAGAACACCTAACCTCGAGGGAAAGAAGTCCAAATTGGGTAAAAGTTAAAATAAACTTTGGATATACCTCCTATTTATTTTTTAAAATATTCTATCTTTTTTTTCACACTCATAGGGAAGATTTGCTTTGTTTCATTCGGCAGCAGCTTTGTGACCTGCCTTCCTGATGCTTAAAGGAGCAGAAGTGTGTGGGTCTGTGGCTTGAGAAAAAATGGAACTGATGCTACTGAAAGTGCCTGCTTGGGTAATGCAGATGGGTTATCCAGGTGGAAAGGGTTATTAATGCAGATTTGGCTTCTGCATTTAATCCAGATGGCCACTGCAATTAACCACAATGCAGAGTAAATGTTTCAATTCAATGCTGCCATAGAAAAAAGCACAAGCTTGCACAAGCTGTGGATCTGTCCCAGTCCAGCTAAAAAGATGGTGAGCTACTGGTGATAAAATGCTTACAGTGAACAAGGAAACTTTGTGAACTAACTGAAGAGTGGGAGAGAACTTGTGTCCCAGGTGAGGGTTGGGGAACATTGACTGTTCAGTGAGAAGGGACCAGAATAACCCAGAGCTTTGTGGCTTAGGCTCCTGCTCAGGATGGGAGGGCAACACATTTTGAGGTTCCAACCTGGATTCCTCTGGGATGGAACAGTGCTCAGAAGCAGCCAGGGGGCTGGACCCACATGACAAGTCAGCATTAGGACATATGTGTAGAGTGGCAGGATCCAGTTAGTTTGGTAGACAGGAGCTACTTCATATCCAATTTCCTCCTAAAAATGAGGAACCATAACAATGAGGGATAATTGTCTTTGTAATTCAGCATCAAAATCAGGAGGGAGACCAGGAATTCTTACTATTAGCTTCTTAGAGTAGAAATCCCGATGTTAATGGAGATTAAGAAATGTATTGATTTGTCACAGGCCATAAGGTTTCCTGTGTGCCTGACTTTCCTTAATTCCCCTGGGTTTGATAACATTGACTTAATCTATTTAAGGACCTATGATGAAGGATAAAACATCACCATCTGCTAATGCAAACATTTATAAGTTACAAAAAACCCATCCACTTAAGATAGAGAATAAAATCTTCATGGACCTGTCTAACATGGTGAAAGAAACAAAATAATTCAGAGTTCTTTTCAAGCTTATACAAGAATAGCTGGGGAAGAAGATGAATGGGGAGAGAGCATCTCCTTGGTTACAGATTTAGGTTTATGATGAAATGATACAACTTGGTAGACAACAGGATGCAGTGTATTTAAAATATGTTTGAGATGCCTTTGTCAGCGGGTATTGTTGAAGTCTGAGTTCCCCACTCAGTCCCAGACAGACAGACAGACACGAGCTGTACCCACCTTTCCTCACAGACACTGTGAGTCACAGAGCTTGTCTTCCTCCACAGAGCAGCAATTTGTAGACTGACAAAAAAGTGAATCACTAGACAGCTTGGTTTCATCAGAGATAAGATTCTGGACCCTCAGACTTATGATCTGGTCTGGTGCATTTCAAAAATGCACATTTTTGATGTATTTTTGGTAACATCTGCAGATCCCAATAAACAAGTGAATCCTCAGTCCCTGTTGGTATGAACGTGATAACTGGGGAACATCTAACAACTACTGCTGCAAGCATTTGGGAATACACTCCTGCAGCCAAAATGAGTAGGGATGCAGCTTTTCCCAAGCCCACCTTAACTGCTGGTTTGAGCTGAGGCTCTGTCCTGTCTCAGACTGGGCACTCTAAGCACAGACTGATGTCCTTCCATCACAGCCACCCCACTCTGAGCTGGTGTTCCTGGGCTACCTGTGCCTTGATCAGGTACCTGAGCTACCTGTGCCTTTCTCTCCCCTGCCTTGCTGGGAAGGGAGATCTGGGGGACAGTAACAAACTGGAGGCAGGAACTCCTTAAACTGTCTGCCTTGATCATCACTCACAGCCCGTGTCTACCCTGCACTGAGGGCAGGACTGCAGGCTGTGTTGGATCCAACCCTCTCTTAAATGAGGTAACTGAGGTACTGGTAACTGTAAGGAGCTGAAAGTTCAGAAATCTGAACTCGAGGCACTTGTGCATCTGAGCTGGAGCTTCTGTTATGGCCCATCTCCGTGTGCCATTGTGTTGCACAGATTAAAATATGCAGTAAGCAAACTGCAATTTAGCACTGCACTTAGGCCAGCCTGATGGCTGACTGGCATGAGAAAGAACACACTGTGAGACTGGTTTGACTGTTACATCAGGCTGCAGCTTAACTCTTTGGTTCAAATGTCCCCACTTTCGTGAACCCACACCGTCATTTGCATTTTTTGACTCCCACTTTCATAAACAAATCTGCAAACACAGCAATATTGCTCACCTGTAACAGAGCCATGGAGCCCCAGAATGGTTTGGGTTGGAAGGGAACTTAAAGATCATCTCATTCCAATGCCCTGACATGGGCAGGGACACCTTCCACTAGGCCAGGTTCTGATAATACTAATAATAGTTCTAAATAATACTAATAATAGTTCTAAATAATACTAATAATAATTCTGAGACTCCTATGTGTGGCTTTCTGGATCCAGCCACTTTAGATCCTGTTCAAGAAACTGTTTTATATGTAGCCCATGAGTTGCAGGTAGGAATTGTCTGCATTGATAACCATGATTAACATTACACTTCACTATAAATTAGTGTGTGTGAAGGCACACTGAGGTTATTTGGCATGTTAGTGAAAGAGCACAGACTCTGATAAATCCCTGATTTTTGAGGCTCCTGTTTTTGATAAAATAAATGTTTCTATCAAAAGAAGACACATTGCAGTGTATTCCCTTAGGCTTGTGGTGATACCAGTATTCCATCTTTTCCCTCATCTCTCAGTCCACACAGGGCAGAGTCTCCAAATCACTGAGGCCAAGGAGAGTTTTTCTTTTGATTCCAGTGAGGGTGGATCAGGCACAGGGAAAGCTGCACCCGGGATCCTGGGAAAGGGCAGTGTACCCAAATGAGAGGTTTGTTACTGTAATGTAGACATAAAGCCTGGGGTGTAACTGCAGGAATTCTTGATACCTTTGCTTCCTGTGCCTCTTAAACACACAGTGAGCAGGAGGGAAATGGGTCGTGATAATTAACTGGTAAAAATAAGAGTGAAGAAATCCAATCTCACCAGGGTTCAGCAGGTACTGGATGGTGCACAGAGCTCGTGCTGGTTCTGTGGGAAGAAATGAAATTCAGCTGCAGAAAATAACCATCCCCTAATTCAGCATGGACTGGCTCCTCCTCTTATAGGTGTTGACAGAACTGGGGGGATTCAGGGCACAGTCTGATGATATCTTTGCTTCAGGGAAGAAATTTCCCTTAAAGGGTAATTTGGGTGATCTGGGTTACAACATGATCTTATAGATCTTATAGACATTTTAATCTATATAAATGAGGATGGTGAAGTCTGGCCACTGCAGGAAAGAGGGGAGAGGGAGGAAAAGGAGTAGGAATGTCTTGCCAATGCCTCTGCTGAAGAAGGCATACAGATAACCCTCTACATCAAATATACTGATATGCAAATTTAATATATATGTCATTTAACATGGGCAAGTTGTGGGGATTTTCTTCATTTGGGGTAAATAAATTATTTTATTTTGACAGAAGGAGAATTTTAATGTGATATTATGTTATCTTATTCAAGATGAATATTAACATATTGTAGTCTAAGAACATGGGCAACCCTTCCCTTGCATTTGGAGGAAAAATAACTTCATTGCTGTTTCCATATCTACAAAGCTGAAGATTTGGTAAAAGACAAGTCCACGACAGGGAAAAACAAAGGGAGTGAGCACACATGGGAACGCTTCCTTTGAGTAAATATTAAGGAAGTCCCAGAAAAAGAGGAAAAAATATCGAAATGGCATTCAGAAGGTCAAACCATAAAGATAATTTCGGGTTGGGAAGGGGTTGTCAGCTGGAGGGATGCAGGTCTGTGCGGGAGCAGCGGCTCCAGGGCAGTGTTTCTCACACAGTGTATAAAGGGTGCTTTCCCCAAATGTTTTTTTAATCAGTCCGTTTTTAAACAATGTGAGCTGACAGCAGCCCTTTAATATGCATCGCCAAGGCTTTCTGAATTGTAAGTAGAAAGGACGAGCAGATTTCCCTGAATTTAGGAGCGTGGTCTGGAATTTCATAGGTGGAGAGAAAAGGCTGCCTGGCTTTGAAGTTTTCTGCTTTATATGCTAAACAGTGCTGTTGACTGATTTACTGCGATTTCACATTCAGGGGGTGGGGAAAAAGGAAAGCCCTGACTTTTTGTTGAGTGCGATGAGGAATTATTGACAGATAGGGATACAAGTTCCACTTGCTTGCAAATTTGCTTTCAAACACAACAAGTTAACACAAGCGAGGGCTTGTAACAGTGCAATGCAACTTTTAGTAAAGACCTGCCACATCTGGCAAGCTGAAAACACTACCTGGTTTTCCATAGGGCTTAAGAAAGCCTGTGCCACTGAGGCAAATGCAGAGTTTGCAGGCAGCATAAACATATTTTTTCTTTTGCTGCAAATGCTTAGTGTACCACAATCTTTCCCTGGTATTAGAAAAGCCCTTTTACCCTGTCTTTCTCCCGAATGTTTCAGATTCCTGGAATATTTTGTCTCCACTAGAACATTTAACCAGCCTGATTATGCGTCAGTGGCAGGGACCCATCCTCAGCAATAAATTCATATTCATGGGGTGAAATGAACTGGAGCATATGTGGAGCTCCAAGACCAGAAAACCTTTGTAACAAAGAAATTCCTGCTAGGAAGTGACCTACTGAGTTGTGTTCTGAACACTTTGGTTAGAAATTATATCTTCCCATGATTCAGGAACAAATGCCAGTGAATGTGGCAATACCAAGGCACGTTGTACAGTCTCATGTCAGCATGTGCAGTTTGAAGAGTGGATTAAAAAAAAAAAAAGAAAAGAAAAAAGCAGTGATATGGAGCCATGAGCAAAAAAAAAATTCAATAGAGGTTTTGTTTTAGTGCCTCTGAAAGGAAACTGTCTCCTCTAGGAGAACACTTCTTCCTCGATAGCATATCATTAGTTACTTCTTTACATGCTCTGGAAAGATGTTTCTTTGAATCTTTATGTGTGGAAAGAGGCAGAAAAGGGTGGAGGATAAAAGAAGCTGCTAAATATAGCAGGAGCATCTGAATGCACAAACGCAGCACGTACTTGTCTGCAAAATGGGCAACAAAGGGAAACATGCCTTAGCACATCAAAATATTACTTTTCGTTAGAGTGTATTTATGTTCTGCAATGACATTTCTATTGGGAAGGAAATTCTTCTCCTCTGGCAACAACCAATAGGACAAATTTCATTCACTTAATTCCCCAAAGTGGAATTTGCTCCCGTTCAGTCCCGTTTAACCCAACCCTTCTGTGCCTTCGTTTCCTGTCTGTCAATTATCCTCCTTGAATTCTCAGGCATGTTATTAAGTCATTTATATGTTTTTTAAAGCACTTGGATGTCTCATAAAAATGATTGCATAAAAGTGCATTTATATTAGTACACCTTCATAAACCCAAATCATGCCAGGCACAATTAAACTCTTTTTTATGTCCCACCATGCAAATCTTCCTGTAGAGCTTGAAGTTTAACTTTCAAAGCTCAGCTGAGTTTATTCAACTGATTACTATCTAATCCACCCACCCATCATCCCACACTCCCTCAAAAAAATGTTAAAATCCTGCCCAGAGTGATATTTTTATTTTTAAACTTGAATGTCTAAGCATTCCTCACAGATGTGAGAAAACTTGAGGCTTAATCATTACAGCAAACCCATGCTGACATTAGACAGGACACTGTCCTTCACAAAAAAATCTAGATTTTCCTGAATAATTGGCTGGTGTCTCCCAGTACAAAGGCACATTTGAATACCTGGCAGTCCTACAGCAAATAGTGCACATTTTACTTGTTTATTACACCGGGAAACAGGAGTCACCATCCTCTCTTCCTGCTCCAGCTCCAGCTGCTGCAGCACGTTGGGTCATTTCCCGACTTCCCAAAATTGTTGCACCCAAAGGAGAGTTCGTTTGCCCATCAGCCTTTGCTTGGACAATTGTTTGTGGATTAAAATAAATGGCAAATCGGGGCTCTGTGGTCTGGCCTGTGCTGAAGGAGGGGGCAGAGGCACAGGGGAGAGGTTGAGGGGCTACAAGGTGTTTGTGCCGTGTCTTGTTGGTTCTCTCTGACCCTCCTGGCACCTGCTCTTCCCTTCGCTGCCTTCAGCAGCTCCTTCCTCTCAGGGCAGCAACATTTGGCTCTCGTTTGACTCGTAATTCTCCAAACCCATGTCCAGTGCCTTTTGCTCGCTCGGTGCTTAAAAGAGGATTCCTGACAGAGAGTAAATTTCTGGTTGGAACACCAGTCTTACCAAAAACCAGACTTTCTTGGCAGTGAGGGAAGGGCTGGCATATTCCTGCTGGAGGTCACACTAGAATCTGTTGGAGGCTTTGCTGTACAGTAGCAAAGCTGTTCTGTAGGAAATATTTTATTGCATTGAACTGTTTAATTCCCTGGGCTGGTGTAAACAAGTATAACTTGTTGGTACTCAGTGAGGCCATGCATATTTATGTCTGCAGAGTATCTCCTCCACTATTTTTTTAATCTAACTACATTAATAATTTTAATTAACCATCAGTACTTGACGCTCTATAGGAAATCTGACTGATTTTGCAAAGATACAGACCCAGTGTCTGTCAGACTGAGGTGCTGCACTGATATAAAGGCTGGTACTGATGTGGGAGGTTTTAGTTATCCCTGTGACATTTTGGGGAACAACCAGAACCGTGTTTGTTGTGCTCAGCACAGACCTGCATTATCATGACAAGCCGTGGGAGCTGATCAGGTCTGGCCAGAAGGAATCAGCAATTTGGTCTGTCCAGAAGATTTTAGAGCCTGCAAGGTGAACACAGAGGACTCTGGAGGCAGCTCAGGGCTCCTGAGCACCCCAACATCTCTGGAGCTTTGTGGTGTGTGAGATCCAAAGAATCCTGTGGGGATTTGAGCATGAGGAAAAAATGATTCCCAAGCAAACCAGCCCAGGAGGAATTCTTCAGGGCAGTTCAGTGGAGAATCCTCCTGACAAAACCCCTCCTGAGACAAAACACCCATTTTTATGCATTGAGGCAGCTGTTGGGTCACACTGTCCATCTCTGGGTCCATAAAAGTCTGATCTATTTATATGAAAAGGGCTAATTTCCACAGGCTGGGGTGAGGAAAACATCTTCCCAATGATCAATACTCTGTTATTTGTACCAGCATTGACTGGGTTATCATTAGGCTTCAGATACTGCACACATGGGTGTATCAGAAGGAGATTAATCACATCTGATTATGGACAATTTTAGGATCAGTTCCAATAAACCCAATTACAGTGTTCCCTGACTAATAAGACCTCCTTGAACCCAACATACCCCTCTCAGGATGCAGACTCACATGGTGCTGAGCACCTCTGCAGAGAGAGGGAAGAGCCCCTGTTAAATCCTGAAATCTGGGAAAATCAGCCCTGCCAGGAGTTAATTATGGGGGATTAATGGCCCTATATGAAAAATAACAGATGTGACTGAACAGTAAGTTTGCAGCAGCACTATGACCAATCAATATAAAGCTGGTTTTGAGAGAGATATTATGCACCAAACATGGCAGGAAGATTAAAAAAAGCAAAACTCTTCCTACTTGAAAACATGTTTGAAATGCTGGCAGTATGCAAAACATGCAATTATGAACACAGCATGCTGCAACTGCTGGGGGAACTTCTCACTCTACAAGGTGATTTTGTAAAAGGTTGGCTTATTTTCATAGTTTATTTTCACTCCAGCTAGACCAAAGTGAAGCACAGGTAATAGAACTGCCTTAAATAGTTACTTAGTTGGCACAGCATATTTTAAAGTCCATTTAAAATCTATATACTGGAGTGATTAATCTAAGCTGGAAAGGATGGGAAAAAATAAACATTATGATAAGTAGATATGATATCAGGAGCTGGCTGTGCTTGAAGTTTCTCTTGATTATTGCAGCTAATGCTCAAGACAGACAGGAACTGCAAATAAATAAATAGGTTCTGTTAATATTTGCTGAAATTTTTGAACACATTCCCTTTGGCTCTGCTTGTATCCCTTCTCCCTTTTGCTTTCTGGGAACATATGTGTGACTGAGTTAGAGAACAAATGTTTGGAGAAGAAGTTCAAAGTTTCTAAAACTGGCACACATTAGTATTTGTGCCAGAGATTTGTGCACTTTAACCCCAGCTCCGAATTCCTGCTCAGGACAGCACTGGCACACCAGGTAAAACCCTGCCTGCACCACAGCCAAGGGGGAATTGGATGGGGACAAAACTTCTCCCATTGTCCTGATTTTTTGTGCACATTTGGTTTTAATCCTTTCCCAAAATCTAGAAAAAAATCAGTGAAATCAGTCCCTTTGGATTTTAAAGGACTTTGGATAAAGCTCCCAGACAGGTTTTATGTGACTTTGCCCCAGTGCTGCAAACTCAAGGATTCAAAGTTTTTGAGTCAGGCCCTGCAGAATTGTATTTAAAATTACATTTAATTTATTATTAATTTATTAAAAATTGTATTTAAAATTATATTAATTGTGTTTAAAATTATATTTAAAATTACAAATTTTGAATCTTTCAAGTTGCCTTTTTGTGTCTTGAACCTACATTGTTCATATTTTCCAGCTGCCCTGGTGATTTAGTGGCATAACTGCCAACTGTATTTCAAATATCAGATGCTGCAGATTATGATCATTTGGCAAAAATCTTAATTTTCTGATGAGAGTTTTCCAAAACAGTTTAGTAAATCCTGACGAACCAGCAAATGAAAACATTGCAGGAAAACTTGACTCCAGATGGACATTTTGCCAACTAAACGGGGAGTTTCGTATGAATTTATGTTTATACTTGAGGATATTCTCTGTGCTGGAGCTGGGAGGTGTGATGTGAAACCTCCTAAAGAAGTGTCAATATATACATGTAGCCTGGTAAATGCTCTGGATTTTATGCCACCTTAGCTTTGTTATTTACTTGAGGTACCTAATATATATATATATTTAGATTTATATATATATATATGCTACAGTCTCTGAGTTCTTATGGTGCCAGATCATAACACACTCTATTGTTGCAGGTTTGTTTCTAGAGTAGAATCATGGAATGGTTTGGGTTGGAAAGGACCTTAAAGACCATCCAGTCCCACCCCCTGCCATGGGCAGGGACACCTTCCACCAGCCCAGGGTGCTCCAAGCCCTGTCCAACCTGGCCTTGGACACTTCCAGGGATGGGGCAGCCACAGCTTCAAGTTCAGGCTGCCTGGAGTTTTCATCTGCTTCTGTGTTAGGGAATGACCATGGAAAGGCTGGAAAGCCTTGTGGTAGGGACTGGATTGGTGCAGCCCATCCGCAGGGAAAACCAGAGCAGATCCATGGGGATAGTTGGAACTTTGCATTGCCTTGAGCAGATCTTTGCTGATTCAGGAGAATCAGTTACAAAACCCTTCCAGCAGAGTAGATGCCTCTTGCAGTCATTCAGAAGGTCAGAAAGCTCCTGATTAAGCTGATTCCTGCTTATGATAAACCAGACACAGTTTTTAGGTGTGTTCCAAAAGGCCAAATTCTGGCTTGTGAGAATAAACACTGTTGCTACAAGGAGCTCCAATTCTGTGACTGAAAAACAACGGATCAGCCATTAAGTTGTTCAGCTATTTGTTAAAAACATTAATGAAATGTTTTCCTCAGGAGTAGGAAAAAACAAAACAAGCAAACAAAAACCACACCACAATTTCCCTGAGTTTCAGAGCTATTATGGCCTTTGATTCATGAGTTTTAGCAGGTTCTGGAACAATGTCAGAAGAAAAAACTTGCTGTTACAGCGTTAAGAATACTAAAGTATCCTGAAGTTCTGTTTCAGAGGATTTAATATTTTATTTTGTGGCTTTACAACACCAATGGGCTGCATTATTTGCAATTTGCAAACTCACAAAACTGTAAAATACAGTGTGCTTACATTTTGGAATTAAAAACCACTTTCACAAATAAATCTAAGCAGATTGGAAATAATACAAAAATCTGTTCGTCTGACTGGAAGAATCTGAACAGAAACTGGGCAGGGTTTCAAAGCCAAAACAATGCAGAATATATTGGGGGCTGCAGTGCTGCAAAGATGGAACCAGTTGTCATTTGCTCACTGGTCATTAAATCAGGGCAGGGGTTGGTATTACTGAGGTGGCAGGATGGAATCAGCAGTCCTCCTTTTTCTGTTTATTGTTCTTATCTTCTCTACAGGTGGATAAGGGAAAAATTAGAGCCAGAACGTAAGTAATTACAAGGTCCAAGTGATCTCATTTGCCAGTGTTAAGCCAGGTCTGTTCTGCAAGGAAAGGGACACTGAATGAGAGAAAACTGAAATTTCTTCGTCTGAATCATTCTGTCTAATTCCAACGAAATTCCCATGGAAACTTCAGGACAATCCAGCACATCCCACAGTATTTACTAAAGGGAAATGTTGTGGTTTCAGATGTACCTTGGGTTCCTGTCATGCATCCATGCTCTTTAGCAGGACAGTGACATTAACACAGCAAATCCTGTGGTCCACTACCTCAGGCGTGGAAAACAATCCAAAATATAGCATTTCTCCATGGAATGGCAGCTGGTTCCCTCCTGAGGGACAGCAGGGACAGTAGATAAAGAAGTTAAAGAGCTGTTAATAAAAGTATTGTGTGCAAAAATCCTGCTATGGTCAAACACTTCTTCCTGGGTTCCCAGAACCCTGAAGAAACTGTCATTATTTTTTAAATTAGCAGATATATATTGATTTGCATTTTTTCCCATTAAGTTTTAGCGAGATAAACAGGACATTTCACTGGCAGCCCTTTGCCAAGTAGGGCTGGCTTTCCTGCCACAGAGTTTGTTGGTTGGGTCAAGCATTTTGACTAATTTTTATATAGTAGGGGCAAAAAAAATACGAAAGGGAAAAATAAAGAGAAAAAGAATGAAAAGAAAAAAAAATAAAAGAGAAAATTAAAAAAAAAAAAGAAGAAGAAGAAAATAAATAGGAAAAAAAGGCCTCCCAGACATTTTCTGACTAATTTTGTTTCTGTATCAGGGCGGTAATAAAAATGCTATTGAACTCTGAGCTACATGGAGATTAATACCAGTCACCAAGCAACTAACTTAGGAAAAAAGGATGAGTGTTAGCAGGAAAACAAGGATATTAGGAAAGCACAAGCTGAGTTCTGGTTGTTCCAGGAAAAAAAAGTCACTTCAAAACAAATTCCAAAACAAACAACACTTTTCACTTAAAAAATCCAAAACAACACATGAGCATTCTAGTAATTCCTGCCATTGACTGTTTGCCTCTTAAACAGCACATATTTTAGGAGGAAATATCTGAGCTGTACAAAGAAAAGCCATCCAAGAATCTTTGTTTTCCTCTGAAATGCAAGGCCAATAACTTATCTCTTATTAACAAGTTCATCTTTTGTTTCCCCAAGGTGCTTGTGGTTTTTTTTTTTTTTTCTTATTATTTTATTTTTTTCTTTTTTTTTTTTTTTTTTTTTTGTTTTCCCCTGTGTGTGCTCTTGGCAAAATTGTTTGGAACACAAAGAAAGCAGCTTCCCCCTCCCGTTGTTTTGCTGTCTTTGCAAGCATTTATTTTCGCGGAGACAAAGCTGGGTTTCCTCTGTGGCGGGTGCTGTGCTGCGTGAAACGGCCCAACATTCCTATGAATGGAGGCTCTAAAGACGGGGCTGGGCTGTTTTGAACTTGTTATGACCAAAATAGCCAAAAAAAAAAAAAAAAAAAAAAAGGAGCCAGCTTGTCAAATTAGGAATTACATGAGGTCAGCAAATTTAAGAACAACCGCAACGGGAGGAGAGAGAAAGAGAGAGACCTAATTACGACTTGGGGGAGGGAGAAAGGGTGGACCTTGCTGGAAACCCGGAGCTGCTTTTGATCTCCGAGCTCAGTGGGGCACTTGGGACGAGGCTCCACTAATTTTGGTGGCAAACGATCACCCTTAATATGCCTAAAAATAGCATTCCTGCTGGCCAGCATTCCAGCCCTGCACACCACAGGTTATTTCTGCCAGATGGCAGAAACTATTTGAACTGGGTTTAGCCCTAAAAATCCTGTGCCCTCTCCTGACTTGCTTGGGTTTTTTTGTCTAGTACCTGTCACTGTGACATCAAAAGTCAACTTCTGCAAAAGGACAGCTCTGAGACATCTCTGGAAAGGGAACTCAGCCCTTTTTGGAGAAGTTTGGCATCCCAGCACAATAATTTTACCACTCAGACCATTGTCTGGCCTCAGATGTCCTGGGGCACAGGAGCTTCCTTGGGCTCGGTGCAGGAATAACTGCAACACTCCCATCCAGACCCGAGCAGTAAGTCCAGCAGAGGTTTTGATTTGTGCCAGAGTCTGATATTGGTAGATGTAATTATAGAAAGCAGCAGTCTGGGACACTGCAGAGGGAGCAGGAAGCCCAAACTCCTGCATTCTGATCTTCACTCAGTGACTCACTTTGCTTATCTTGTACAGCCCAGATAACAATCGTGCTGACCAGCAGCAGCACTGGCAGAGTCAGCAGCACCAGCTCCATCCTGGCAGGGCTGGGGAAGCTCAGGAGATGCTCTCCCTCCACCTGTCCACTTGGTAATGCTTGACAAATTCCTGCATTATCATTTTTTTTTTTCAAGCCCTGTCCATCACAGTCCCCTGATTTACTGTAAAATTTTATGTTCCTAAAAAAACCCCAAAATTAAATTCTGCATTTGTTTTTTCATAGGCAAGTTGAATTCAAAATTAACATTTTTATGCAGCCAGAGAGCTTAAAAACAAAAGAATAATTGTATTTTCCAACAACATCATGATTCCTAGGCCAGCTGGGGTTGTGAGGGTGAAGGGTGTCCTGACTCCTGAACACTTGGGAATGGCATTCCCAGTTGTTTAGACTAATACAGCTCGAGCACAATAAACCATAAGGCAGGGGGTTGTTGAGCCCTCTGCCAGGGCTGCAGCACAGAGCAGTGCTGTTCTTGCTGCTTGCCTTTGCTCATATGCAGACGCAGAGTCTAAATCATCAGCTAGAAGTTAACTATTTATTCAAATCAGATTCAACCAACTAATTGTTCCCGAGCTCTTCCCTTCACTATCCATTATTTGGGATGTACAATTGGTCCCACAGGACCCAGGTCAGATGACATGGCTTTTTTTTTGGGGGGGGGGGGGGCTGGATAATTAGAGTGTGAAAGTATAATAAACAGTAAATAGCAAATGCACTTGGAAACAGCCACTTATAGACACAAGCCCCCTCTCCCACCCTGATATCTCTGCTAATAAAACCTCATTCATGCCAGTGCTCACAAAGAGCAGATGAAATGGGGCACAACGCTGAGTGCAAAAAGCAAATGTGCTTTGCAAATGTTTGCAAATCCAACCCTGCATTATTCTGTGAGCAATAGCCAGGGACAGGGAGGTGATAGATCTCTCACCCTGTTTGCAGCAGGACGTAAGTCAGCTCTAATAAATGTGGCATCTTTGAAGTATTACGCCTGGAAGTGGTATATTTTCACCTACATTTTCAACCCTGTGGTTAAAATCTATTCCAGCCTTTACACTGTCTGACTGAGGAGTTAAAAGTCCAACATTCTGATTTGTTAATTTTTAACCTGGGTATGTAAAAATGTTCTGATTTTTTTTTTTAAATGAAGATGTAAAATCAGCAAATCCACCCCTTCCTCATTTCTACACTTGAATGTAAAAACACACAGTTAAGCACCACTTGAACAATCCAGTAATAACTAAACTAGATAACCTATTTGGGTTTAATCCAACCTGAACAAAGGCAGCAGTTCAAGTTGAAACTGAAAGCCAATATTTAATATACGAGCTGGTAAAAACAGCATTCGGTGTAACTTTAACAGAATCACCAAAGTTTAATAATTGTTGCGGGGAGGGTTGTGAATTTTAGCCTTCTGTTTATTGCAACCAGAAAGGAAACATTTTCAAACAGCAGCTGAGGAAGCTTACAAATTAAATTACATGAATGTGCCTCATCTGGGAAGAAGGAAGTCCTGCCTCACATACATATGTTTTATGCAACAGAGCTGTTTACTTTATTTGTAAACCCTTCAAAACACTGTCCAAAGTTCAGTCTTTGTTCAAGGTAAGAATGTAATTGCACTGCTCTAAGATGCAATATAAGTAATAAAGTTAGGATTCACTAGAGGAAGACAATCTGGAATTAAGAAAAAGCAACTTAAACAGTCTTAGTGCCTCTCCTCCCTCCCCTCCTTCTTAATGACTCTCGTCCCCTTAAGAAATCTTTGAAGAAGCCAAAAAGCACGAGCGAGTCTGTTTAAAGGTCATGTGTTTCACTGCTCTGCTTCCCTCAATGTGCCTTTGATAATCCCAGGAGAACACACTGTTGTTTTACATTTTCATCCAAGTTTCATTTTTAGGAAGACACAGCAATGTCCAAGCTTTATACGCAGCCTCTGAGATGTGTTTAATATTGTTAATTAGACTCTCGTTGGGACTTTCAAAAGCAAAGCCTCTCAGTGGAAGTTCAATGGAGATTTATTTGCAAGCACAGAGTGTACTTACAGAGAAATAAAATTAGGGAAATAGGAAGGCATATTGAATATAGGCACTTCTTCTGCAAAGATAAATGATTTAGTAATGAATAGATTCTTCAGGCCATAAAAAAATCCATTTATTTTCTTTTGAAATTTCAGCTAGAGGTCTTGCACTTTCCCACTCAGTTATAATCAGCTAAAATTAGAATACAGAGCATGAAACCAGTGTACAGGCAGAGCAGGCAACAACCACAATGTATAATAATAAATAGAAGTTAAATTAGCAAACATTTTCAAAGAGGCAGCATTTCCACAGAAAGGTGCAGGTTTATTCAAGGTGGAAGGAAGATGTGATCTAAAACACACCTGCTTCTACAAATCATCTGCCTCGTGGCAACAGGCTGCCAGATTTTAGTCAACTCATTAAAACCAAGGATCCACTTGACCTCTTCTGTAATTGTGGAAATGAACCAGAAATATGATTAGTCCAAGAACTCCAAGGGTTGCTCCATGTTAAGTTTGCCTTATCAAGGAATCTGCTCCTGCAGGACCTGAACAAGCGCCGGTTCTGCTTCGCTCGTGTGTCCCTGTGCTCTGCCTGGATGAGAAGGGCAAAGCTGGCACAGTCCTGGCTGGGGAGCACCACAGCCTCCCCTCATCCCTCTTTTCCAGAGGGGATGGACACATCAGAGGGGCGGGCACGGCAGCCTGGCCAGGCTGGAGCTGCAGGATGGGGATGTCTTGCCCCAGGAGCAGTGTTGGCCATGTGGCCGCTCGAAGCACAGTGCAGCTCCTTTGGGACAGTTCTGTGGCTCAAAAGCCAAACTCAGCCTGGGCAAGCCAAATAGCCTTGTTAGGGCTGAAACAGTCCTGATCTGGTGGCTGGACTGAAAATCTGCTAAGCAGTGATCAGCTGCTGCTGTGGCACCATTTCCCCTTTCATTTCTGTGGTTCTCAGGGTCTGGCTGAACAAGGCAACTGTATTTTCTTCTATTTAAATATGAACTGGAAGTAGGCTCAGTATTGCTACTCTGGGGTCCATGGGGACTTGTACTATTGAAAAGGTCCCACTGAGGTCAATAGAGCCATTTGCATGATTAGGGGTTTAGTGAAACAAGAGAGATTGGAGTAATGTTTAATTTTCGTGTTACCCGTAGCCTTTGTATTATTTGGTGTGTATTAATGTGTCAGGAGCTGGGTACACGTGTTGAAATTAGCTGGAGGATTGTATGGGATGGGAGCCAGTTCTGCAACAGCTCCATTCCCAACACTGCTGCTGTTTCCCCTCGATATGAACAGGTAAAAACACAGTTGCCCCCAGGTCCAGTCAGAGCCCAACACCCCCTGTCTGCTCCAATTGCTGGATTTGCACTGTTTTCATGAAAAAATAAGATTTTTCCTTAAAACCTTTTTCCAAACACCAGGTCTTTAAGGTCCCTTCCAACCCAAACCAGTCTGCAATTTCACTAATTCAGGCAAAAAGAGCTGGCATTTGATCACCAAAGTATTTTCTAGCTTAATGCCTATAAAAGTTATGAACTGTACTGTGACGTTTTGAAATCATGCAGGTTTTAGCATTTTTGTCTGTGCAGGTTTATAACTGGGAAAGTCTGTGTCATCTTCCCCGAGACACTGAAATATCTGGATCCCATTTTTGTAATGATAATCTATATAATTTAGAAATTAGAAAAGAAACAGAAGGGAATAGAAATTACGTTGAATACGCATGAAGTAAAAACTTTAGTCCTGATTTTATCCCACTGTTGTTCTCTCTTTCCCTGTGCTGCTCCTCAGAGCTGGATCCCCACACAGACACGTTGGGCACATCTGGGAGCTGAGGCAGGAGCCATCCTGCCTGTTTATTCCATCTGTGCTTGGAAAACACGTCCGAGCCAAAAACATCTCAGGGTTTGATCCTTCCCTATTATCTATAATTTGAGCCGTGGAATTTCTGTATATCCTGAAGTCCAGGAATTTTAATCTAACAGTTTACATGTTTAAAGACAGGAGCTTTTGGTTCCACACTGTAGCTGCTCAGTCCACCACTATAAATCTGAGTAAATTGCTAAGGGCTGAAACTCCAGAAGGCAGGAGGAATGATGCAAACAGAAGGTCCTGTTCTGACTCAGTCACTTACCAACTTGTGTTACATTTTTATTGCAGGTCAAAAGTCGACAGAGTATGCAAATTATTAAAAAAAAAAAGGATTCTTGTTTTGGAAAAATACACCATTTTAGTATTTATAATTACACACTAAGGGGCTTTTATGCTCAGCCTCATTTATCTTGGATTTTTGCATAATTTGAACTGTAAGTGGCAATATATGTAGAGCTCATTTATTCAAATTATACAGGGTTAGTGTTTTCCCTCTCTTGAACATGGTGTGCATTTTGGGATTAGTGCCAGATTCAAGGAGGGAGGAGGAGTATAAAAAGAAGAGACTGGAAAAAGACTGCAGAGATACTTGTTCCACTCTTAAAATGGCTTCCAAACCTCTCATGAAAAATTAGATGTGCAAGTCAAATCCTCTTCCCTTTGTAAGACAAATATATTCTCTGCAGATCCCCATAAATGCACCTGACATTTGCAGTATTACTCATGCCATTGAAGGTGTACAGAAAATTGCTGTTCTCACCTGTGTAATTTAATAGGAGGAGGATTTTCTGCGTCCTCAGACACCAAATCTTCCCTTTTCACTTGCCATTCTACAAAATGACATATGTCAAATCTATTAACTTCAGAATTGACTTACCCTGGCTGTGTGCATGGTGTTACAGGTTTTGCTGTGAGGATTACTCACTGGGCATCCTGTTGTAAATAATGCTGTGAATAGATATTATCAACCAGCCCAATCCAGGCAAAACATGTTTACAGTGTGGTTATCCAGTAAATGAAGTGTTTTGTATTCAGTTTTGCACTACACTAATGAACACTCAACATGTTGCAAATTAAAGGTAAGAAATTCCTGCTGAACTGAAAATCCCCAGTGCAGAGCAGGATAGTGTCAGTCCCTAAAGGGAAATGGTTTTAAGAGAATTAATTATTCCCCAATGTAACAATTGGAGCTGGTGTTGAAGTTGTTCTGTCCCCTCATGTTCAAAATGGGATGTTCCCAACCTTCCTCCAGGTACCTGAGGGGGGCTTTTGCACAGATGTGTCTGTGGAGCAAACTGAGAACCCGTGATTTCCAGGAGTGCTCTGGGAGCTCCCAGCTCAGCCTGGAGCAGGTTCCTCACTCCCAGATGCAAACTGGATGCAGAACAACTTAATATTTACTTGGAGACCTTAATGATCTATCCTTAAAAGATTAATTTGCTGTATTCTCCACTGGTGTAAGTCAACATTCACCCATTGGGTGAGGAACAATTTTATGCCAGCATGGTGATCTCCTTTGAAAAAGGAGATCTCCACACACAAAAACTCATCCCACCAGCTGAGGAAAGGGCTTGGGCTTGTGGGACTTAACACAGATTTTATAAATGGAGTTGTTTTTGTGGGCCTAAACTTCCAAAATGTGCTTCTGTGAGCAGGGGTGGATGCAGCCCAGGTGTGAGCTGGACATTTGAGCATCATCCCTCCCTTCCTTGCCCCAAGTCACTGTGACTCCTGGTTGTTCTGGCCTGGCCCAGCAGTGCCTGTGGGGGCAAAGGGTCTGCACTGGACCCTCTCCCAGCTGTCCCACCACCTTCCAGGCTTCTCTGGGAGCTCCTGACTCCCACTCCTTCCCAGAGACCTGGAGTCCTATTCCCAGTCCCGCTCCCATTCCCTACTCTGAGCAGGCGACTGAATTCTCCTTGAAATACAAAGTGTAATTGTCACTACCGTGTTTTTTTCACGCAAAGCAGTAGTTTCCAAGCTTTCAGCTTGTGATTCCTGTTCCTGGCTCTCCTGTGGCCATTTCCATCTGCACTTCCAGGTCGTGAACCCAGCGGGGTCACAAGCTCATCTTTGGGAACTGCTGATTTAACGTGTTCATGTAACTCCATTGCCAAGCTCCAGTGAAGTGCTGTGATTAGCAGGATTTATTTTGCTTTCCTAATAATACACTTGTTATGGGAAAAACTGAAGTTGAGCTTCCATTCCTCAGGAAACAAAGATCCAGTGTTCTTTTTGTAGGGAGATGGCCTCAAGGAGTAAGTAATAGTGGGGGGAAAGAAAATCAAAAAAAAAAAAAAGAAAAAGAAAAAAAAAGCCATCCACTTTTTAAGACATCAAACACTAAATTGTGCTGTATAGAAAATCTTTTAACAGCCCCTGCTATGCTTATTTCCCCCTCCAAGATGGGCCATGGTGTTGTTGCCCCAAGGAAATCTGCGGAAAACTCCCATTGGAAAGTTGCTTTAGTGCTGCTGAAGGGCAAGTGCTGGATCCATACGTGTTCTGTTTTGAACCATCCTCTCTCCATGGCTTGAAAAGGAGTGCCACTGCTTCCACATGTACAATATGAACTCCCAGTGATACTCTTCCCAAATGCTAATGCACAGCTGTGGAGTTTGGATATTCCAGAGCTGACTCATTCTGCAACACAGCAGATTCACAGAGACGAGGTGGAGGAGGGGCAGTGCAAAATAGCTCTTTCAGGAATTAAAAGAACTCCTAAACCCCAAAGTATTACTATTCCATTACAGTATTTCTTTCATTGAAAAGTTTGGGTTTTAATGACCCCTAATTGATTTTTTTTTTTGGCTTTGCTTTGTTTCAACATAAAATCTATGTCACTCTGGCACAGCCTGCCAGTCTTTTGTCTGATGTTACAAACAAATCCAGGCAAACATTAAGATTCATAAGGGGGATGGGGGGGAAGCACAGCTTCTTAAAGCCACATCAAGTATGTTAGAGACAAAACATTTAATTTAAATGGTAGAAACTAACACAAAACAGCTTCAAACTTAGTAAGCAGAGTTAGCTAAGTAGAAACACATGTTCTTTTGACATTTGTTTTCATGACAATTAGGAGCAGCTAGTTTTCAGCTAACATTCTTGTTCATCCCTTTGAGGCTTTGGCTCGTACATGGCTTCAGAATTACTGCAGAACAGGTGCCGATTGGAACATGCAACCTCGGAGGATGGAAGGCAAAGGAGCCAAGTCTGGCTCAGGCACGTCCATGACCATGGATTCAATGAGTCAGGCAAATGAGGAACACAAAACGCTTTCATTTTTATGTCGCTTTGACCTCAGTGTGTGTTTTGTTCTAATGTGTTCTGCATGCTCTGATCACCCTGATCACATGCATGTGGCTCATTCACTTGCAGAGCATACAGTTTCTTCCCCCCCGTTTGAAGACAAAGCCCTGTGACAGCTTGCTGAGACAAGAACAGGTTTTTAAGTGTCATTAGCTCCTTGGGTTTGGTTGCAACAGTTTTCATGTCAGCCCAGAGCCACTGAGAGGATTAAATTGTCAATAGGCTCTTCCTACCTTTTTTTTTTCCTTAACCAAGAAGTGAATCCTCAGTCTGTTGAAGTCAATGAAAGGTTTCAGGCTGATTTCAACAGGTACAAGGTTACATGTGCAGCCAGAGGGACAGCTGAGGTTTCAGGAGGGCAGATGGGTCTGAGGTGCCCTGCTGACAGCAGGGAGGTGATGGGGGGTGAGGAGGTTCATAACTGTCAGGCTTCTGTTCTGGGATGACTGTACGACTGAAAAAAGCCCACAAAATTGCCTCAGAGTTTTTCAGCAACATGGGCTACCCTGAAATTTCTTGTTCCAGGCATAAAGGACACAGCAGGTTGGCCAAGGCTTCTTTCACAAATAAGGGTGGAACTGGGCTGAGGAGACAAGTGGGGAGTGCTGAATAATTTGGCTTTTGATCTCTGGGGGCCTAAAACAGGTAGGAATGATTTTGCCTGCAGAAACATCAACAGACACACAGACACACACCCCAGTCCTTTTGGGCTGACCTACAACTGTTTTCCCTGTTGACCATCCCATTCCTTTCCACTGCCTTTAACAACTCCCTGCCTTATCCATGCTGGTGTCACTCCTGAGAGGAATGACTTGGCAAGGGTCTGACGGAGAAAGGAATGAGCAGGTTGAGTCCCAGAGCACATGGAACAGGGAGATGTCACTGGGAACATTAATAGGAACTGTGTTAGCACCTCTGAATCATATTTTCAGAAGAGTTATGAGAAGTAGAAGCTTCCACTGCTGCTGCTATCAAGGGATTTGTCCTTGCAGGTGAGATTTTTAAGAAATCCAAGAGACCTATTATTGTTAGCCAATAAATAATTATTTTCTTTTTGTTTGTTTGAACTGGTTTACCAGGCTACTGAAAGACAGGAGTAATCTTAAAAGACTTGCTAATGAGTTAGGAAATGCAGAAACACCACACCCTGTGCCTGATTTCAGTCATACAATGGATCTGTATATGATGAAGAAGGCAGATGGTGTCACATGACAAACCCTTTATGGATCTACCCTGCATTAAGTAGATATAGATGTGACCTTGGCTTTCAGGAAAGATCAACAAAAGCTTAGCTTATTATGCCAAAATCTTAAACATATCATTTCACCATCCATATAGGGCCTTGGCATATAACATCTGTAACTGCAGAGCTGGGTTTTCTCCCATATAGCAGAAAAATGTTCTAGGGGATGTCAGACTTCCCAGGCTTGCTGTATACAGGGCAGGGCTCCTGCCAGTGCAGCAGGAGGGTGAGGATCACACCCCTCCTCAGCTCCCACTGATGCCATTGCAAACCCACGTGCTGGGGTTGGACACTGCTGTGTCCCCATGTCAGAGAGGAGGATTTGCAGTGCTGTGCTTGAATTTTGACACTAGCACAGATTTCATACATCTGTGGTAATGGATTTCACTTCATGTAATAAAATAGGTAAAACTTTACCAGAAGGATAGGACTGAACCACAGTGTCACAAATTCATGACACTGATGTGTAATAAGATGGGAGAAGAACTTCTTACAAGAGCATGTAGTGACTGGACAATGGATTCAAACTGACAGAGAGTAGGGTTAGGTGGGATATTAGGAAAATATTCTTCCCTGTGAGGGTGGTGAGGCCCTGGTACAGGTTGCCCAGAGAAGCTGTGGCTGCCCCATCCCTGCAAGTGTCCAAGGCCAGGTTGGACGGGGCTTGGAGCATCCTGGGCTAGTGGGAGGTGTCCCTGCCTATGGCAGGGGGTGGGATTGGATGAGCTTTAAGGTCCTTTCCAACCCAAACCATTCTATCTGTAGTACAAGCCTGGTTTCAGGGGCAGTGAAGGTTCTTCTCCTCAGTCTCTATCAGGATTGCAGCAATCACTCACCCTCTTACCTGAGCCACCCTTGTTCTTAAAATGCTTCTGATTTTATTTTTCTTTCTTTATTCTCACTTCTCCACAATAATGCATAAACATTATATATATATTATATATTTAATATTTAAATACGGGGGTACTTTTTCACTTCTAAGAGAAGAAAAGAGCCTGGTAATACCCCAGGCTGTATCTGATAATACCCTAGACAAGTTGTATCTCTCTGGGGAGGGGTTTGCCACTCTTACTGTCACAGTACAGTTCAAGGCAGGATATTTTGTCTGTACTACAGACTTGTCTGAGGTGTGGCAGGAAGTACAAGTAGTTCAGTGGGTGCCTCCCTACCAACTGCATGGAGCCAGCCCATGGTTCCTGGGGCCAAAATGCTGTATTTGCCATGGAACATAGATCCTACCAAGTTTTGCCATAGCAGGGTGTTCACAGCAAAATCCTACTATTTTACTTTGATGACCTTTAATTCCAATCAGATCTGGCCTGGTTTAGTCTCACTTGGAGGAGCATTGATCAGACCAGCAGAGAAATGTCCCTTAATCCCATTTTACTAAACCTGTAAAATGCTTCAAATCAGCTGAGTGAATGTATATATAAATACTGTTATTATCATGCTGTTATCTAGTTTATCAACACTGAATGACACCCTCACAGCATCACTGTGCATCCTGTAAATAACTGAGATAATACAAAGGAAGCTTTTTAACAACTCTGTGCTTTTGAAGTTGTAATAAATCGTGTATCACAGGGTGCAAAAACACTACAGAAATGACTCTTCTCTGCCAATGCTTCCTCTTTGTGCGTATGATTTTCATTTAACATCACTTATTTCTGAAGTCTATTAAACCAATTGTCTTAATCTCACTTATTATCAGTGTATTTGCTCCGTGCAGCAGCAGCATCAATAAAAATCCCTCTCTAAACACAGACCAGCTGGAGCAAGCACCACAGGAACTGGGAAGGGTGACCCAGATGTGCAGCATTACCCGTATTCTTTTTATGAGAGATAAACATTTTGTCTGGTCCCTCTCAGGAATGCCTTCTCCCGGTGTCCCACTCTCCCTGCCCAGCCAGCAGCTGCACTAAATCAGGCTCTTTGCATCGTTCTCCTCAGCCCACGAGGAAGGGGAAATTTCTCTTCCCCTCCCCTTTTTCCCTCTGTTCAGCCGGAGGTGATAATCCCCACGGAATGCAGCATTTAGCACTTGTCAGGTATATGGTAATTGCTACATTCCCAGGGGATTAAATCCGTGGAATCTAATTACAGTGGAGGGAAACCTCCCTATAAGAGAAGAGCTTTGCTGTATAAGAGAAGTGAAAGTCCATGGCAGGGTAACAGAGAACTGAGGGAAGGTAGGGCTTTTGCCCCTTTCCTACTCAACATCAGCAATATGTAGGTCCATCTGTCTGTCCATCCTTTTTGGAGAGCAGCCTATGGGGAAGGCACTGGGAAGCTCTGAGCCCTGGCTGCAGTTCCTGCAGGTCTAGATGTCCCTGGGCAGGGTAGATTCATGGAATGGTTTGGGTTGGAAAGGACCTTAAAGACCATCCAGTCCCACCCCCTGCCATGGGCAGGGACACCTTTCACTATCCCAGGTTGCTCCAAGCCCCATCCAACCTGGCCTTGGACACTTCCAGGGATGGGGCAGCCACAGCTGCTCTGGGCAACCTGTGCCAGGGCCTCACCACCCTCACAGGGAACAATTTCTTCCCAATATCCCATCTAACCCTACTCTCAGTTTGAAGCCATTCCCCCTTGTCCTGTCACTCCAAGTCCTTGTAAATAGTCTCTCTCCATCTTTCTTGTAGCTCCTTCAGGCACTGGAAGGCCACAGTTAAGGCATCCCAAAGCCTTCCTTTCTGTAGGTGTATCAGGGATACCCCTGGAGTTCTCATAAGAGGGTACGAAAGACCCCGTAAATCAGGGCTTCACCTAATGGTTACAGAAATGCTTGGAATACAAAGGATAAGGTTCTTTTTGCCCTAGACAGGAATACAGGCCCAGGCTGGTACCAGGCAGGATTAGGATGAGGCAGCAGCAGGAGGGGCTTCAGACAAGTCACCTTCAGCAGAGCCTCCCCCAGAGCCATGTGCCCACCTCCCACATCCTCAGGCACCAGCTGCTGTGAGATCACCTCACAGCTTCCCCCTGAAGGCTGTTCCAGGTGCTCCTAAAGGCTACAAACATCTGTATTTCTCCTTAACTGTCCCTATCATGATCCTTCTTATCCCCACTGCTCCTCATAAGGACTCTGCTTTGTGCTTAACTAAACCCCTCTTTAGTGCCATGTCCTCCTGGATGCCTGACCCTTCTTGCATTTAGGGTGGGCAGCAGCTCTGAGGTTTGGGCTCCTACTGAGGTGTTTCATGACTTGACTATTATGGATGCAATCCCAACCCCAACTGGGGTTGTACAATTGACTTATAGGCCTTGATCAAACATGATTTTGTTAACTCAAACTGCAGTCTGCACCCACCAATACACCCCTATCCCTCACCTCCACAGGTCCATAAAAACTGCTATTATGGATAATCCCAACCAGCCTCAGTTGCTGCTGCTGTGTCACCTAAAAGCAATTTGAGTTCATTTTCGTTTGACGTCAGCAGAGCATATTGCAGAGGGGAAAAGAAAATACACTGCACAGGGGGGGAAAGAATACTCAAAAGCACGTAATACGAATATGCTGATCTATAGATGATACCAGAAGAAAATGAAGGAGACAGGAAGAGGTTTGTTTATGAGAGGAAAGATCTCTCACACACGAAGTGAAGTGTGTTATGTCAAGATACCGAGTGAGGTTCTTGCTCTGTTTTATTTAGATCACAAAAGAACAGACGCACTGCACACCCGCCTGTATGAGCTATTTTGTTGCATTCAGTTTTCCAGTGAATAATAATATTTGGAGAGTGAAAATATATATCTATATATATATAAAACACCTTGATATCTCAAATCAAAGCCCTCTGCAGTTGTGTGGCTGCCTGTTCTCAGGAAAGGGCTCTGTCTGATTACACAACCTAATCTTCTGAAAACATGAGTTTCGAGGAGATGAGTTTCTCCTCTGTTCAAACCTACACCTGCAGACTCTGTAACTGCCAAAACACACGTGGAAAGACTTTAAAATGTTGCTGCCTATCTGCATTATTTGTATCACACCACCAAGGCTCTGTTGCCAGACAACCGTGTTAGAAATAATCACAGCACTGACTCTCCAAAGGATTGGGTTTTAAAAATACTGTCTCCAGTTTATTTGTTTGTTTTTGAGGCTTTATGTATTATCAGTTCTTATTTTCAGGCTTTTGTTTTCATTCAGAAAGAGTAAGAGAAATAAAGAACTAACTTCGAGAAAGTACTTGCAGTTCTCATGGAAACACATGAGAACATTTCTGCCTCCCAGAACTGAATCCTAAAAAAACCCCAATATCAGAAGGCTTAGTGACATTCCTGGAGTTGACACACTATGCAAAACATCACTTCTGTTGTCTTTGAATTATTATTTATAAAACAAAGAGAGGTACAAACAGTTCTGCAATGAAAATTTATTTAAAATATCTGCACTAAATGTTTAAAATTTTATACAGGAAAACATGGGCTGAGAATTAGGAGCCCTGGCTCCACTCCCTGCTCAGCCACTGGATTTCCAATGGGGCTCTATGTCACCAGTCCTTTGCACCTTCAGTTCCTGCAACTAGGAAGTCGACTTGTATCATTTAAGGACTGAATCCTTAAAAATATGCTCTGAAATTACTGTGTAGAGTATTAATCTGTATTATTAGTGCTATGACTAAGAAGCATGAATAATTAGAATTTGGAAACATAACTGTATATGGTCTATTATAGACATTTTTCCAGCAGGGAAATTATTTCTAACTATGCCACTAGTTTATTATCTCATTTGGGTAAATTAGATCTGATGTTTGATAGTTTGCCCAAAAATAAATAAGGAATACTAATTCCTCCTATCCTTTCTGGAAATGTTTTTCTTTTGATTTGGGCAATGCTGAGTGTTTAAGTCTCAGTAATCACGGATAAACATTAGTACCAAGAAAATATTCATATGAGATATGGGCAGATAAAATAACTCTTTACTCACTTATTCATAAAGTACTGACCCTGGCACACCTATCAGCTAAACAGCACAAAAAGTTTTACATTGCCATTAAATTTTGCAAATTTTTTTGTGATTTTTCTTTATTTTGCCTGTGCATATTTAGAACAACATTTTGAGATGCAGTAGTGTCCTTTGGTGATTTCTTTTTTAATGTTTTATCTTTTCTATTTTCCTGTGGTCACCCCCTATTACAGAGAACAATAATTTTAGACAAGAGGATGCGTGGAAAACAAAGATGCTCATTCAAACCCAGGCAGAAAAGCAAGAGCATTTTACAGCCCCATCTCCATTAGTCCACAACTGACAAATTACATTGCAGTCACCCAGAATTTCCTCTGCTCTTGCACTAAATTTTTGCACGTTATTTATGAGCTGTTGCATTCGACTCCAGGAGTGGCTGCACTTCCCACAATGAAAAATTCACTGTAAGAGTTTTGAAAAACTCATTAGGTTGGCTCACGTTTAATTTACTCTTTGCTCGGGGTTTGACTGGGTGTAAAAAACCAGCGAGGAGCTGAAGGGCTGGCCCAGCGTCTGCAAAGTGTGAAGTGTGGTTTGTCAGGAGAGATGCCCCTGGAAACAGAGAACAGGCTCTTTGTGATGTCAGTTAATATAAAATCTCTTGTCCTAAGAGCTGGCTGGGGGGGTGTTAAACGTGGTTGGCACAGGGGGGACGGACTGCAGGTGAGAAGGGTGATCTGATGGGCTGAACAAAGAGCCTGGGGGTGCTTCTGGGTGGTGGTGTGCTGGCAGGAGACAGGGCAGCTCCTGCTCTGAGCCTGCAAAGGGGCTGGGAAGGCAGGAGGTGGACAGTGCTGCCAGGAGGGAGCTGGGTGGAGGCATCACCAGAGGTTTTTTGGGAAGGTGGTGGTATGAAAAGGCCAAAGAGAAAGTGGTGCCACCTTCTCTCCACCAGCCTGAGTCTGTTCTGCAGGTCGAATCTCCCCTTGGTGCAGCATCAGCATCCCCCTGGCTGGTTTGTAGGACACGTGCAGCTGTGTCTTGGTGCTCTGCCCCTTGCCCAGGGTGGTGCTGGTCAGTCCCCTGTCCCTGCCCAGGAGGGTCCTGGTGCTTCCTGCAGCTCTTCTGGTTTGTGGATCTGTTCCTTTGATAGTTACTGACATTTCTGCTTCCCAGGTCAGACGTTCCCTGTTCTCAACTCACACATAAAGCCCCTTATTTTATACTCCTCTTCCATCAGAAGCCATAGATTTTATACACTCGTTTTGAGACCTTCAAAATACAGTAAATCCATTAAAAACTCCCAGTGTTCAGGCACTGAAAGCCCCTCTTAATACTGACATGGAGTTTAACCTGTGTCCTTCCCCCTGTGAGCCCTGCAAGGTCAAAGCAGAGCAGTGATAAGTTTTTTATATGTCTCTATGAAGCTGCACACTTTTTTCACTATTTCAAATGTTTTGTAAGGAAGATTATATCTTCACTCTTTATTTTTTTCAGTAGCTGCACAGCTATTAAAAGTAGTGGACATAAAAAAAAAAAAAGGAAAAACACATTCTGAGAAATGATCACATGATCTTTTCAGAAAACTTTTGTCCAAGCATCCTCTTTTCTTAGTTTTATTCACTACTAAGCTACTTGCTTTGTGTTTTATTTGTATTTAATCTGAGTCATTATATTGATACAACAATAGCAGCAGAGCCTGCTAGGGAAAAATACTTGAGTGAGTCCAACCAAGATCAATTTTGAGTATAAATTGTTAACTCTTGATGAAATTGGTCTATTAATTTAGTGGTTGCAGGTGCAGGAGTCTCTACACCTGGAAGGCATCAGTGTGGCTGACAGTGTTGGCACCTGGTGAGTGAATCTCCAGGAGGTGACCCAGGAATACACAGGGATTCAACCTTTGTGTTGTTTGCAGGTCAAAGCTGAGAGTGTTCAGGGCATCTTAGGAGATATTTCCTACTTACTCTATTTTTAGAGGAAGAAGAACTTTACTTCTTAGGGTTGTGATGTATTAATAAGTACTAGATTTTTTTTTTTTTTCCCCACTTTCTTCCCAGACCATGAGCGTTAACTTAAGCAGAAATCTAATATCTGATTACAGGTAACTGTAAAGTGTGACCCAGAATTGTGAGCTTGACTGCCAGAGAGCTCTGGAGAAGTCCTACCTCACATGCACATTTTCTTCTTTCTCCATGAAGCGCTGAGAACAGGGTGTGAATTTCTGATTAATATTGGAAACACATAGAGATGAAATTACTGACTGCCTACACATAACATAGTGAATTCACCACTCTGAAATGAGCAGTTTGCTATTGAGCTCGGGCTTGCTGTGAATTCAGAAGGTAAAATACAAACCTTGGTGTATTCCAACCCTCATTTACATTAAAAACATGCAGACAGGTCCTGTGGGGAACCATCTTCAGAACTGGGCAGTTCAGGGCAAATTTGCAGTGCAAGATGTAATTTATCTTAGCGGGGCTGGGAGATGAGTGGTCATCACATATGTAAACCTTGGAGCTGTGCACTGACACATTCCCATGTTCCTTCTCCAGCATTTCCTTGGGAGTTTTTCATGTTCAGAAAAACACCTGGAGAAGCCCAGGGAAGGTCCCGTGGCTCTGCCTGTCCGTGGGCAAACCCTGCACTGCCAGTGGTGCTGTGGGGTTGTACCATCAAGGCTTCACTGGGCAGCTTAAAAAAATACCCAGAGACACAAATGCAGGTGATGGGAGCTCTCTGGAGGCACAGGATTGTCTGGCTTTTAAAGGGAAAAGAACATTTGATGAGCAAGAAATTATTCCAGGTGCTTGATGACCTTTGCTGGTGGTGGGACCTGTGCCTGTAATGGAGATTGGTGCTGTTATTTTTAGAAGCACCAAATTGATGTCTCCCTGACACTGCATTTATGGGTTTTATGCTGCCTTCCTGAAGAGCTCACCAGTTTCTTCATGTCATCTCACAATCATCTAGAAAATGAGAACAAAGGACACATCCTTCTCAGCTATTGCCAAATCATTCCACACTCTTGCCAAATCGTGGGACTTCTATTTTTTTTTATTGCTTGAAACTGTGCTCAAAAATAGTTTTCAATTTAAATTGAGTGGAGGAAACAGGAGGCAAGAGGGAAGGATTATTTTCTTTGTCAAAACAACTGACAGTGTCCACGTAGTGAAAAAGAACAACACGTTGCTGGACACTGGTTATAAACCCCATATTTCAGTGGGTTAATTTACAGCCATGTAACTGTTGTCAGGTTAAAAAAAAATTATTTAAAACATTTTTTTCCCCTAATAAAACCCTCAGCCAGCTATTTTTCTGTTCTTTCTAGTCACTCTGTGTAAGTGCTTTGCTAGGAATACATTATCTCTGTTTGCAGACTGCAAACTTGTATTTCTGATGTTAATCTGCTGAGACATTGGCTCAGTTCTGAGCACAAATCATGGGGAGCTGGACGATATTTCATGTACTGCTTTATAACTAAATTCAGACAATATGACCCTTATGTTCCTAATACTGAAAACATTTCACAAATGTTCAGATTGTACCTGAAATGAAGTTCATAGAAGCGGTAGGAAAACCCTGAAGCTGCAAATAGAGGCTAAAAAACACGTGTACACTTCGTTTTGGGTACATATTGAGGCTACACTTTTTTTTTTAAACACTATCTTAATGACGTTAGAATTTAATGTCATCAGTAAATATATATATATATATATATATATTTAACTCTTTCTTTCACTTCTGAATGCAGTAATATTCTCCCAACAATAATCAGGCAGAGCAGTGAGTATTCACAGCTGGAATTCTCCTCGATGAGGTGTCCCGAGCATCCCCGAGCAGGTACAGCAGTTAATTAGTCCCCCAGTGTGAAGTTTGCAATCAGGTGTCGAAGCAGTTTCAGTTACAGTGTTGTGGTGAATCATTTCCTTCTGATGCTTGTGGTGATCAATCATGTGGGGCCCTCTTCTAGATTTTCACACCAGCTTTAAGACAAAAGACATTCACAAAGAAAAAAACAAAATATTATCCATCTGGGTACCCAGCGTGTATCTCGCCTCGCTTTGATTATTTTCAAACTACGAGGTCACGCAAACATTCTACTTTTTAAAACTCACATATTAGTCCCAAACAGGCTTCACAAGGAAATATATCAGAGTCTAAAATATAAAAACTGTATATATTTCTGAAACACCGGTTTGTTTTGTTGTTGGGTTTTTTTGATTTTTTTTTTTAATCGCTTTTATATCTAATCAATATAACACTCAGGAAAACATCCTGCTTTTCCAGAGGCAGCTTTTAAACTGCATAACACATAAAAAAACCCGAAATACTTTCTTTTTTTTTTCTGAAATAAACGGCAATACAGGCCTGTGCTTGTATGACCAGGCACATTTCACTGAAAGCACGTATGAAGAATTTTCACCTGCAGCTATTTGGATGGATTGATTTGGATTCAGGAATGCACCCCTGCTTGAGCCCACACTTAAGCATGTGGGTAAAACGCACACAAGGTAATTCTTCAAGCTGGTCACACACTTCAGTGTGGTCTTGAGGAGGGTGGGATCAGAGCACAAGGGAAAGTGATTTCTTGACTTGTGGCCTTTGTCATTGGAACATAAAAACATGTACAAAGAACGTGGCCACACATGGCAATTACATGCAGAGCTCCTGTCCTCAGCCGTGGTTTAATATAGAAAATAATTGTGTGATGATGAAGACCTTGGGTTCTCACAGGTTTCGGTGGGAATTAAGGATCGGTGGAGGTGGCGAAACTAACAGTATTTGCATAAAAATGCTCATGGGAAAACAAGAACATCAGCTAGATAATAATATTCCAAACCTATTTTCAGTGTGTTCTCTACCCTTACAGCTCGCTGCAGGATGGGTTTGGCTGGAAATGTAAATGAACACGCTTTTCCAAAGATACACTTTTTTCCCTTACCCGATGGTAATGGATTATGGGAAACAATTTTGAACCTTTCCCCATTGTTTCCTCCATTTTCCCAATCTGTACCCTGGGGTCTGGGAAGATTATTAACTGTGAGGATATGAGGATTGCTTGCTTTCCATCGCTACTTATAATTATCAAACGGTTAAATGAATAAAGAATAAGGAACGTGACCTTGTCACCCTGACTCATGAGTGATTGTCAAGTGAGGGATCCCAGTAGGTCAAACGCTGAAGTCTTCATTTATTTTTTTCATTTCACCATGAACTAAAAATGGAAATGCTGTTCTCCCAAAGATCTTCTGCACATTTCATGCTTTTAGGCATCAGGTAGCAAAGTTTACGCCTTAAATACACGTGTTACAGAAGGAAGACCTCAGGAAATCTGGAGTCACCCCCGTTGACTTCAATAGGGGTTTTCCCATGAAGGATTGCAGGATTCCTGGGTGATACAAAGGAAGTTTACAGCAAGTGCTGGGGGTGGGGGAGCTGTTAGTGGAGATATAATTAAAGTTGCAGCCGTAGTTACAGACGATCACTTCTGATGACAAACTCTACCCCAAGTAAACGTGAAGGTCTCTGCTCTCCTCCTTTTTTTTTTTTTTTTTAATTTCCAGCAATAAGGATCCTTCCCAAAAGCCAGAAGAGGGCAGGGCTGGGGGATGGGTGCATTTGCATTTTCGTGAGAGAGGGGGGATATCACTCAGAACAGTGATTATGTGGAGACACTCGGGATGTTATTGCCCCTGCTACAGTATTTGGGAGAGCTGGATCAATATAACATTGGCTGTCCTTGCAAAACACAACAGGTCAATAAATAAATTTGTCAGCATTTTTCTGGCTGGGAAATAATACAGGTTACTAAAGAATTGTCACCTTTGATTTATAAAGCTAATTAAATATAGGCGGGTTGATTTCTTGCGAATCACTTAACAAATGAAAAGATACAGGGGAAGAAAATTCTAAAAGTGAGCCAGAGATATACACAGAACATCTGAATTCTTCTCAGCTTCTGGAGACATCTGCCCTCAATTCCTGCAACCACTTTTAACTCCAGGCTTTAGTGTTGCTCACCCCTTGTTTATTGACAAAATATGATATGCAAAATAAATCTGCGATGAAGCAGTTTTAACTTAGCATTTAAGATTCTAGAAAATCATTACAACTTAAGTCTTGGGGCAACAGATATTTTCCCTACTGATTCCTTGGTTTTTTTCTGCACTTTTTTCTATTGTTTTGCATGATGTTACATTCATAATACTTGAGTTTATTCATTTCAGAGGCATTCATTTCATGTACAAACAGCCTTAGCTCTTGTATTAACAAACATTTCAGTTCAAGCCACCATCCTCAGAGCAGGTTTTGGAAATATTACACACTATTATGTCCTGTTGTGTTGTAAATGAGCAGCTCCTGCAAACTTAAGGAGCAGTTTCAGGGATTTTTTTTTATTTTTTTTTTTAAATCATGGACTTTTCCTGGTCAACTTTGCCTTGCAAACAATGAGAGTCACAGATGAGGGTCTAATACTCCATTTAATTAGGTTTCCTTTGTTACATTTTTATAAATAACTCGGGTTAGGGATTGTCTGCATCTGACTGCCATGGCCCAAACTGTGCTCTCAGCCTCTCCCAAGGAAAACAGCCTGGCTGGTACTTCCTGAATATTGTGGGATGAAGATTCAGCCTGAAGAAACCTAGACAATGAACGGGGGGAAATGAAGCCGAGTGGTTAATGGAAATCTCTCATATTTCCCCTTGAGATTTTGCATTGGGATGACAGGTATTGTGTCCAAAGCCATGAGTCAATATATTCCTCCCAGCTCCATAATCCACTCAGCCCTTCCTTGGCTGTGAACAGCTAATCTGGGGCCCATACATTTCTGTCTGGGATTTCCTGGACAGAAACAGGGGCACATGTGCTGTGCAATGGCACGTGGAATAAACGGGAGAATAAAGCTGATGTATCCAGGATGCATCAAACTTACTCTAAGTGTGTGAATCAACCATGCACCATGTGCTCAATGAATCCAAGATTTCCGAGAAAGTGCTACAACATCTACAAATCCATTGCACAGACCTGGGAATTTGGGATGTAAATTTTAATTGTGCTGCCCTTATAGACAGAAATCCCAGATAAAGGGCCAATCCAGCCCTTAGATCTTTCTTGAACAAGGAAGTAAAGGACAAAAAAAATTATTTTCTCTGTGAAAAAATTATTTTCTCTGGTGAAAAAAAAAGGGGTATTTGCCTGCAAATGCCTAAGCCCAGAGCAGCCCTTGCTAATCCCAGGGTATTGCATCTTCCCATTCTGTTTCTTGCTTGGCTAATTAGTGCCAGGTCCATGGATTTGGCTCATTAGATGTCACATGGCTGTTGTATGGTATCTTTAAAGGCTTGATACACTTGGTTCAGTGGCTGTGTCCCATACTCAGATCTTGGGGAAAATACTGTGCCTTTGCAAGCCTCAGTCTCTCCCTCTATAAAATGGGTTTGGTGATGACTTCTACTGCTTGTAAAGTGCTTGTACCACTACACATCAGTGGTTCTCTTGTTCCTGTGGCCATCTATGACTTTTAATTAAATTGTGGGTGACTTCAATACTGGTGCTACCTCTGCAGCCTGTGCCTCTGTAAGACACTCAACTCCTACACAAGGCATGTTCTAAAAGCCCCACAAAAACTCACATTACCTTTGACCTATTCCTGTGACAGACATGAAAGTCCAGGACATTAACATAGTGCACGACCTTCTCTGAGCCAGCTTCAAAAATGTGATACAGTCAGAGCTATCTTCAAAAAGTCTTTTTTCTCCCCTGAAACATGAGCAAGTAGAAACAAAGGCTGTTCAGATGATAAATATTTCTTACTGAGAATAATTTAAATCTATGAAAATATTTATAAGCCTAAGTAGTAGGTGAGTTTAGTGAGTCTGCTGACTCATTATATAACTGGTTATTATATTAAATACAAGGCATCCTGTTACTACGAATCCATTATCATTCACCGTGAGGCTTCTCGTTCCAAGCAGTTAACTCAGTTATGAACCTGTAAAAAGGATTAGTGACTTTACTGCCCTAGAATAGAATTCTTTCCCCTTTATTTTCCAAACTGTGATTTTATTTCCAAAGCTGAAACAAAGGGAAGGCCGTGCTCCGGCAAGGAGATGCACTGCTCCAGGCTGACAGCTGGAGTAGTGGATATAGGATGGCAGTTCTTGATTTGTCAGCATGTTGCCAGGGGTAGGGAAACTGAGAGCAGAGGAAAACGCTATTGAGATGTTCTGGTGTCTCCTGATGCACTCGCTCTCCCCCTCTCTGTCTATATTCCAAAAAGGAAAACAAATCCTCCTGGCGAACCCAGAAAGACACATCCTGCCTTGCCTTTCTTCTCTTTGCCTTTGTGCACGGGGCTAAAAAGTCCCAGAGTGAGGGGCAGTGCCAAAACTGAGTGTACAAAGCATTGCAGTGGAGCTGCAAAGCTCCTGGGGGGCAGCAGGATGAGGAAGGGGGGTCAGCAAACTGGCATGGGCTGGGGCACTGAAAACTGTAGGATCTCATTCCTTCCAAAGCAGTTCTGTATGGGATCCATAGCAGGACATAAGAACCTTAGATGTGCCTGGGGTTGCTGCAGGTAGAAAATGCAGAGGGCATTTAATTCACAGTGAGCTCTTGCCATCCCTCCCGAGTGTCTGTGCAGGTAAAAGCAAATTAAAATGTGCTCAATTAGCTGCTTCCACATACAATTACCTGGTTTCCATACCAGAATTAAAATAATTACATGCCTAAAGCAGCCATCCAGCTTCACACACATTTGCAACACTCATAGAGTTCCTAATTTCTCTTGAAAATCCACCTCTTACAACCATTTTGGTCCGTACCCCAACAGAACAGATTATGGAGCTTTTCTGTATAAAGCAACGACATTCACCGTAACCTTTCAAAGTCTGCTGAAGGTATTTATCTAAATCCACACGCACAACACCAGAGGACACAGCATTGCCAGCTTACACCCTTTTCTAGACCCGTGTGTTAAAGGCTTTAATTCACCTCTCAGCCTGACAAAAACACCACCACGGAGTGAAGTCCCCTGTGCTGCTCCCGTGGCAGCAGCAGGAAGCGGCAGCAGCAGGAAGCGTTTTTTTCACGCTCCGGGTTTGTAGTGTCACCAGGAGTCCTTGAGGAAGCTCTGGTTTCATCTGCTGGGCACGGATTTTGTCGGCACCAAAACCAGTTTTAGGAGACCTGGGAGACAAGTCGACCGTCTCACAGCCACCTACTGCACGTGGCATAGTCTATACCAAATATCCTGCTTTCTTCCTCACAGGAATGAGCTGTCTTCTCCCCAGCTATTAATAGAAAATTCACTATAGTGAAGTTATAAAACTATAACATCCCATTACTCTGGAAGAACACTCCCACGTTAAAAAAGCCCCATATAACAATCTTCTCCTATTCAACCTGTGGTGACACCACCTCAGATGAATAAACTGTAAAGGGTTTACATTTCAATTCCACTTGTTATTTCATGTCTGATGGTTTAATTTCTGCATTTGCTTCCACAGAACAGGTCACCTTCCTCTTTGCCTCATATGTAGTTTAAGCTTAAAGTGTCCTCAGTTGTGTGTGTCACTGTCTCGTTTGAAAACAGGCTTTATAACTGTACAAAAAATTCCAGTTATTTTTTTTTTTAATCCTCTCAAAAACTTCAATATGAAATAAGAGAGAATTTATTTTGAGGGGAAAAAAATGTTATACAGGAAATAATGTAACAATGGCAAAAAAGAAGCAAAATCCGATGATTTACTTTGAATAATATCCTGGCACGAACAGCCTGCAGGAAGATATTACTGTGTCCAATAGACAATACTTCCATTGTAGCGAAACACCAATGTCACATTTTGAATTTCCACACGTGAGTGGAACTCTGGTTTGTTGAAGGACAGGTTTTGAGGGGGCTGCCATGTCCCTGCAGCCCCCTGCCCATCACCCCAGCACTGGGCCCCGCAGAAATAGTGGGTTTAGAATCAAAACTCCCCTTAAGCACTTTAAAATGCTGTGGTGAAGTCACAGCTGCTGGAAATTATTGTGGCTCCATTAAAGGCAGGACTGTGATATTGATATGCACCAGCTGAAGCCTTGCTCTGGTCCCAGCCTTCACCTTCCATCCTCATCCTCCTGCAGCCCAGCAGTGAGTGAAGAGTGGGGAAAAGGCACTGGGTAAGCAGGAGCTCAGCATTTTGTTACATTTATGGTAAGCTGGCAGGTTTTGCTGATAGTGGCTGCCTGTGAGAGTTGCCTGGGTGTGAGTATTGGCAAAACTTCCCTGGTGGGATTGTTTGGGAAACTTTTGGCCCAAGTCAGCAGGGCAGGAGTGGTGCAGAGACTGCGCTTTGGGCTCGGTTTCCAAAGGTACTTGAAAGCTTCTTAGCTCTGGGAAGTTTGGGTTTGCTGTTCCCCCTCCCCTTTCCCCCAGAACAGAGGTGGCAAATGTTCATCACCTGTCTGCCCCCGCACCCACCGTGTCCCCCCACACTTGTAAGAACCTGACTTTGAAAGGAGAGGGAAGCAGAAAAATATAAATCAAATAAACATAAGAAATGCAAAGACGGGGGTCAGGTTACTTGCCAGTGGTGAAAGAGGAAAAGGGAGAATGTGTTTGGAAGTAAAGGATATCTTCTTCTGGTGTTGGAATAGTAATTCTCAATCCTCTGTGTGTGACTGTGCCAGTGTCACTGTCCCCCAGGTCAAGGGATACTCGTTCCCATTAAATGGCACTAGAAACCAGGGATCTCTGGCACCATGCCTTTGCCAAGTGTCATGCTAATTCCTGGTTTTAAACAATTCCTTGGCTCTTTTAACACTTTTCAAATGCACATTTGTGACATACCAGCTCTACTGCATTCAGAACTCAGAAGCCTCGGGTTTTTCTTCCTGCATGTCTCATACAAGGAGGAAGTGCTGCTGAAAGTACAATAGGAAGAAACAAATAATGATAACAAAGAGCCAAGCTCGGGGAATTCTTTGTTATAAGATTAGGAGGAAGTAAAAAAAAACCAAAAACCAACCCGTTGTAACCCTCCAAGAATGGTAATTCCACGTCAGGATTGATCAATATTAGGTTTCTATTTATAGAACACTTTTCATTCTGAAGCTGTGTGGTGTTTATAAATTAGTAAACACATGTGCAAGAATCCTATCATCCATTATTAAAGCATCAGCACTTTCAGTTTATGAGAGATAATTATTATTTTTTAATGTCCCGTGAAAGTTGGGAAAGGAAACAAAAAGTCATTTTATGAATCCTCTTCTCTCTGCTCTGCACTTTGGGGGATTAAATGTTGTAGTAGCACTACAGCCCAATGTGAGGACACACTCTAAGGTAAATACTCGTGCAAAAGTATGGCTCAAAAAATTAACTGAACTGGTCGTGTTGTTCTAGGTATTACACCTAGGTAACTTTACATAATGAATGTATTCAATTTTACCAAATGAATACTTCCTTAACTCTGAATTAATGTGCACAGATGCATCCAGTCTCTCTGCTATCTTAAGGTAGATAATTTTGTTTCCTTGCTCATGGGACAGTTCTTAAGGATCTGCCTCCACATCACAATTACAAGGAGCAGTAACTGCCATCCTTAAAGGCAGTTTTGGAATATGCCATAGGAAGTAAAGAAATTAACCTTCTTCAGTCTGGAAATATTTTGTGAGACTCTGAGAACCTACTTCCATTATTTTGATGACAGACCCTGTTGCAAATGTTATTGGTGTACCTGCAGTTTCGATTTCATTTAACATCAAGACAAAGAGGAGTCAAACTTCTATAACTGAAGGTAAAATAAAAAATTACCCCAAAAGGAGAAGTGGGAAAAAGGTGACATTTGAATTACACCTACAGCACAAGTGTCAGAACTGAAATGTGGCTGTAAAACTCTGGCTTATCTACTCCAAAAATCCAAGATCTTACAGAGCTCATGAATCTGTAAAGTCAGAGGTTTTTCAACTTATTTTGTGACAAGCATGCACTGAGCTCAGTAATAGAGTGAGGAAAGTTGTATTAACAAATACAGAATTTAAACATGCCATCCTATCAAAACAATAGGCTTCAATTTTAGAACCAGTTCAGTGCACACCTACCTTTGTATGTGAATAGTCAGCACAGGGTTGGGCTTTTAATATTAGACTTGCTTTTAATTGAAGAATGGTGTCAAGTGCTAATTAGCATGAGTGAATGTACTTTTATTTTGCCCTATCCAAGCAATAGAAAGAAGCAGTTTACAAACCCAGGGCGAGAAGACTGGAAGTTCAAACTAATCAAGGAAGGGAGAGGATTAACAGGCAGTCTCTAGATCCAACTCTTGATATTCAGAGTAAAAGCCATGTGACGCTGGGCAGGACAATTTGGAAAGTTACAACAAGAGTTTAAGGCCTGTGGTGCTGATAACTGAGCCATTCTGGGCACAGGGTATGACTTCATCATCCTCACTCTGTTTATCTGCCCAAGAAGCCCTTTTTGTATAATTTGTATCTCCCCAATGCATTTCTCTGCACTCCCTGCACAGATGCATGTGAGGCTTGTTTCAGCCCTGAGGAAGGGCTTGTGTGCCTGAGAGCTCTTCTCTCTCCTCCGACCACATCCAATAAAAGATTTTACTTCTCCATGCAAATCTTCAATCTCTTTCTATCACTGCAGCAGCAACGATGCTGCTGTTACTGCTGTTGTGATAGACTCTATCAGACAGCTACCATGTGCTGGAATAAATAACAGTGGGATCCCAGGGATCTCTCACCCCACAGAAAGAGAACATTCACATTGTGCTGTGCCATCGTCTCAAAAAGGATCCATTTGCAGGACAAAGTACAGGAACAAAACTACAGGTTGAGCAAAAAATTTGATGTGTTTTCTTTGAGAAATCTATGTGCTATTGAAGAGGTTTCTGTTTACATGTATTTTCCTATGCCGTGTGCGCTGCAATGAGTAAAAAGAAAAGGCACGTCATGCTTCAAGTCTGTTAAAGTTCATACACGGCGAAAACAAAAAATCAAGGTCAAACAGAAAAATCTTTAAATAGCTGCACTGTCAACGTGCCTCGCAGGACTTGAAATCTATGAGTTTACACAGACAGGATGTACAAAACAACGAAAGAAACCCCCTGCGACTTCTTTATCGCTATAAAAATAAACTGTTGTGCGTTAAATGCGCTGCTCAGAAAGTAGCTGAGCATCGAAATACCTCCGAATAGCATCAAAGTACCTACAGTGCATGTATAAAGAATGCAGCTCTTTGGTGTAGAATGCAAAGGGGGGTGTTGATGAGGGAGCTGTAAGTGAATATGGGTGAGGAGATAGTCACTAATGCAGGAGCCAGGCGCATTCTTGGCGGGGGGGAGGGCAGCGCCTGCTGGTTTCTGCGCAGCCCTCCGTGGATTATCTGATGTCGCAAGAACCCGGTTGCTCGCAGCTTTCTCATCGCCCGTCTCATCCGTGTCTTCATTCAGTCAATGTGATCATGTGAGTTAGTCAAATCTGAGCCCGGGTCTAACGAGCGCAGGCGTTTCCTGTAAACACGCACCAGCAGCCCCGATCCCCGGCACGGCGGGATCGGCTCGATTCGCTCAAATAATGCTGAAAGAAGTAATTTGTGCAAAGGGGGAAACGCAGAAAAAAGAAAAAAAAAAAAAAGAAAAAAAAAGAAGCCACAAAACACTGATAAAGCTTCTCATAAATGATACCGTTTTCTAGTCTCGGTCTCATCTGAATGTTGCACAAACAGTTTGTGAACTGTTTTGTAAGCAGAGAAGCAGCGTGATCCTGATTTTGCAAATAGATATTGTTACGCAGAAATCAAGAGTGTAGAATTTTTATATTCCAGCTCATGGGGCAGGCACTCAAAACAGCTTTCAAAAGGACTTCTAAAATGTGTTCTCCAACTTTGAGCCATTAGGCTACACTCTGATCGTGGTTTCAAGCTTATCTCCTTAAAAGCCTAAACACGGTGTATTTACTTTATTTATCTGTTCATGCCAGCGAACGGAGAATTTCATGTAATGCCTTGAACTGCCAGAGCAGAAGCTTGAAAAAAAAACCCCAAAACTGCCCCATTTTGTGAGCCCTGGGAGAAGACTTGCCCAAGATCACGCAGGAAGTCTGTGGCAGAGCTGGGACTGAGCCCAGCTCCCCTAAATCCCGTTTGTGCCTTAACCACACGACGGGCCAGATTTAATAGCTGCCTAAATATGAATCTAAAATGAGAGAGTCCCTGTGCAAAAGAACGAAACTTGGCTGATCTCCTGCTGCCAGGGATAGACCAGGGGTGTTTTGCTACTCAGGTCGGTTGTTTGAGACAAACACCCACAGAAACCCTTGAAAGATTTTAAATTTAGGTGAAGGCTTCCTGCTGTCTGCTCAGCTCTGTTTTCATTCTCCCTGACAGCGAGGGCTTTCCCATGTGTGCTGTGAGAAGAGCAGGACTTGAGCCAGATCACCAAACTTCCAGCATGGATTTTTATATAATGTAATTGTACATAATGTAATTTAAAAGTACTTATACATTTAAGTGCATTAGGAGTTTGGGGACTGAAACAAAACTTTTCAGCTTTCAGCAATGTTATTTTATTTCTTTCTGTTGTTATGGAGGAGATTATCACAATTTTGGGCATGCTGCCTGGTTCCAAAGTCTAGTTTGGGGCTAGGTTTAATATTGCAAGACTGTGTAGTAACATATAGTGCAGAACAGTAAACACAGGTCTGTCAGTGCATTTGTTGTGGAAGTTTTTGCTTCATACATAAAACATCGACTGGGGAAGCTCTCCAGAAAGGCAGCAAATGTCCTCAACATAAGGAAAAATGGTAGGAGGAGAAAATCTAGGATTTATTTTTCCAGGTTGGCCCTTGCCTCATATCAAACATTTCCAGTGCCATGAGCATAAATCACAGAGGTCACCGTGGCTAATCTGTAAAAATAAATGGGATGCTTTCATTTCAGTCATGTAATGTGATATTATACGATGCTCTTTGAGGAAAAAGAAGAAAAGTTTTATGATATTCTGAGTTTCTCATTTTTTCCTGAAACAGTCTTTTTATTTCCTTAGATTTTCCACAGAGGTACCACATCTCAGTGGATAAAAACCACACGGCTTCTGTGTTCTCTGCTAAATCATGTTTACAGTCATCCAGAGCCCTGGCTCAAGTGAAGTGCCCCTTGTGATCCAGAAGGTCAGTAGATTTCACCTGAAAAAGTAAAATCATTAAAAAGTGGTAAAAAATGAAAGGGGGAGGGGGAAACTAATGGGTTTTGCTGTGTCATGAGAACAAGAAATATTGCAACACCTGACTCAGGGAGTCTTTTAGGAAACACGTTTAAGAGCAAAAGTACAGGTTTAATATTTTTAAAAATCTGTGGGCCCTGAAGTTGTTTTTAACTCTTCAGTGTAAGGTCTTTCAAAATGCTAAAATCAGAAAATAAAGACTAAATTTGTTAGAAGAGTCATTTGGTGTGATAAAACTGGTCACTCCCACACCCATTTCCAGCAAAATTCCACTTTGTTCTCCTTGCCAAGCTACCATTTATAGATAATCAATATTTAACTGGCCTAGTCCTGTGCTTAAACTTGGGAGTGTTTGTGGGATCAGGTTTGGCCACATAGTACAAAGTGCTGTGCAGCAATTTCCAAAGAAATGCAAAGCTCTTGCAAGACAATGGAATATTTTGCATGCACGGATAAACACCTGGCTTGGACACATCCTACTGCAAAAGAATCACACTCAAACCAACTGGAACTGCTCAAGGTGCAATAAGCCCTTCAAAACTCCATTCAGAGCAGTGGCAAGACCAAGATCTGATGCTTAAATACCTATATTTTAAACTTTTGGCCTTATCAGGTTTGACCTTCTCTTCATGAAAACAAATGTGCTTCGAATTAGTTTGAGGCAACATTCAAATTTGCCAATAAAGATATTTCACCTCCCAGAATTACCTGGTTAGTAAGTGTATTACTATATTACCTTGTGTGTATTACACATCCTGTAATGGTTTTGATTAATCTTTATTTGCCATATAAGTGACCTAAATTTCAGCCTGGGTAGCTTTGCTCATTTTACACCGGGAGAACATTTTGGGAAAATTTAAAAAAAATTAAAAAAAACACCCCCACATAAATTTAGCTGCAATTATTTTAGAAATGTCCTCCATTCAGGCAGGATGATTTTTATATCGAGGGAAACAAGCCCCTGGGTGTGATCTGAACCTACTGATGTAAACTAAACTGACTTTAGCAGGTCTCTGTGTGTCTTTGGGGGAAAAACGAGAGCCCACATGGAGACTCACCTCCTTCTTATCCCATTTCCTTGCAGAAGGTGCTAACCTCAGAGTCTAGCAGAGATTAAGCACTTTGCTAACAGCATTACAGATTGCATTTAACTCCTAAAAACCTCCTCAGTGCCAAGGGGCATACTTGAAAATATATTTTGTCTTTGCTGCATTGAATTCCTCTGTAGTGTCCACACCTCTAGAGCAGAGGTACCCGGAGAGCAGCTGGTGCTTTGGTGTCAAAGGGAATGAAAAACAGATGAATCCTTGGCCTGTTTCGGGTGATGTCCACAGCAAATCTCTGTGTTCTGGGGGTTCCCCTCCTCAGGCAGCACTGACAGGTGCCAGGCCCCTCGCTGACCACTGCCAGCGATCGGGGGTCAGTGGGTTCCAGGGACACCACAGGAGGGACTGGTGGCACTCAAGGGTCATTGGGGCTCTTATGGCACCACAGGAGGGGCTGGCTGGGGCTGTCATGGCAGAAAGGGCTGGTTCGGGTCATCTCCACAGAAAGGGCTGGTGCCGTCACTGCAGGAGGGGCAGGTTGGGGCCATGTCACCCTCAGTGACCCACCCGAGGACATCGATGGCCAACAGTTACAGAGTCCATTGACATGGGCTCTATGGCCCTGCCCTCGGTTTGTTACCCAGGCGACGCCCATCGCCCAAATCCTGCATCACAAAGTGCCCAGCGTGGCTGGCACCTCACACCCCAACGGGACAGAGGAACAGCCATCAAGAAATCCCAGAATACTGGTGTTGGAAGGGCCCTCTGGAGATCACCCAGTCCAACCCCCTGCCCAGGCAGGGTCACCTGGGGTAGGTGACACAGAGACACACCCAGGTGGGTTTGGGATGTCTCCACAGAGGGAGACTCCACGCCCGCCCTGTGCGGCCGTTCCAGTGCTCTGCCACCTCCATGGGAAGAAGTTCTTCCTCGTGTGGGAACCTGAGGTCCGCACATGAGGTAGAACTTGTTGTGTTTCATTTACGGCCATTGCCCCTCGTCCTAAAAGGGGCTGAGGCGGCAGGGGCGTGGTCAGAGGGGCGTGTCCAGAAGGGCACGACCGAGATGAGGGGCGTGGCTAACAGAGGCGAGGCCAATCAGAGAGCGAATCGGGCAAGGGGTGTGGCCAAAATGGGGCGTGGCCAACAACGGGGCTGTCCAGGTTCGGGGGCGTGTCCCTGAGTGGGGGCGTGTCCCAAGCCCGGTGGGCGTGTCCCCAGCACCGGGGGCATGTCCTCGCGCTCCCCGAGCAACAGCCGCGGCGGGGCCGTTTACAAACATTGCCCGCGCTCCGGCCCCGCTCGGCCCCCCCGCTCCGCCGGGCGGGCACCGCCGCAGGTGAGGCCGCGCCGGGGGCACCTGCGGGGGCCCCTCATCAACCCCCCCACACCCCCTCAGGGGCACCCGGGCGAGCCGCAGCCCCGTCCCGCGGGCGGCCCCTGCCGTGAGGGGCGGGCGGTGCGAGGCAGCGCGGCGGGGGGGCCGCTGCCGGCCGGGTGCGTGAGGGGGTTTGGGGCGCGCAGCCTGTGAGGAGCTGGGGGCTCCGGGGGTCGGAGCAGGAGGAGGCGCGGGGCAGGTGCGGGGGCTCGGGGCACGGCGGCTCCGTGTCCAGGTGTGCCCGGCGCTGGCCCCGCCCGGCCGCAGGTACCGGCCCCTCCCGCCGCCCCCTCCCCGGCCGTGCGGGCGGGGCGGCCCCGGCCCGGCCCCTTCTCCCTCCCGCCCCAGCCCCGCTGTCCCTCGGCCGGTGCCGCCGGTGGCCCCCGCCCCGCACCCCCGAGCAGCTCCCGCCCCACACCTGGGGGGTCGCCCGGGCCCCCCCGAGCCCCGCCGGGTCTGGGGGGGATTTTCCGCCGGGGTCGGGGGTGTGCGGAGCGAGGAGAGACTTTATTTCTTTGTGAGTCAAAGATGTTCCTGGAAGAAGGATTTGTAGTAAGTGGCTCATGGGGCGGAGGAGGAGGAGGGGGGGTTGTTAATGAAAAGTTTATTGATCCGTTTTGCCAGTTTTTGTTTCATTTACCTTTGTCTTCTGAAGACCGAACCCTTCCTGATCATTTCTTCTTCTGATCGTTTCTTTAGCATCGTGTTTCTCTCTTTCTTCTTCTTCTTTTTTTTTTTTTTTTTTTTAAAGGGGAATAGGAAGTTTAGAAAATAAATAAATAAGCCTCAGCTGACTTCTTGAACAACAAAAGAGGTTGCCAGGCGAGGACAATAAAATTCTAGAATATCCAGAGATTGGATTTCATTCCTGTTCCGTGATACCCCCTGGACTTTGTGTTTTGGGTTGTGAGGATTTTTTTTGTTTGCTTGTTTGTTTGTTCCTCACAGAGAAAACCTGCAGCCAAAGTAAGGTCTGTATGTTCTCTAATGAACCATCCCATAAAATGTGCTGTGTGACTCCCTGTAAGTATTTGAATTGAAGTGTAATAGTTTTGAAGTGGAGGGGAACAAAAATCTTTATGTTGGGTTATTGATCTGCTGATGAAAGGCGTTTGAATGTGAAAAGGGTTTAGTTTGGGGGGTTGTGTGTTTAAAGGTTTTTTTTTTTAAGGCAACATTTTTTTTTTTCATTTTTGAAATGACCTTGAGAGCTTTAAAACTACATCAGTTTCTACCAGTGGGTTTGAGGGGGAGGCAGGAGCAGAAGAATCTAGTGAAAATCGAAAATAGAAATGGGAACTGAAGTGTAGCTGCAGTGAAATATTTTCTTATAGAAGTATGTGAAAAGGGAAGTTTTTGTAAGAATATGTGAGAAAGAAGAGAGGGAAATAACGCAGTTTCAGATGCAGAGGGGGGAGAGAGGGAGCATATCATTCTTCACATTTTATTAGGCCGTGAAATGCAGGAGTGATATGATCTGGAAGACACAGAAATAAAACGCCTAACTACAAGTTGAATAGCAGGCATTGACTTGCTGACCAGTGCTCACAGGCTTGGTTGGGGGCTGGTTCTGTGTCTGCAAAGGTATAAGAGCACAGGGCTATGACAATGGCTTGCAAATGCTTTAACGCCATGTTTTATTGCTCTTAGGAGCTCTTATTAACTGTAGGTTTGGGAATACGACTAAGACTTTAATTTGTGATGTCCACACTGAGGTTTCAGCGTTTCCTTGGATAATAGAAAAGGACAGTTGCAAATAAGTAGGATAAACTGCATTCTTTGGCAGAGGGGGAGGGAAGAGGGAGAGGGTGGAGGAGGGTTTTTTTTTCTTCCCCTTTACTAGTTCTGTAACTGAGTCAATATTTTAAGATCTGTAGCAGGAATGTGGCTTTGTGATCACTGATCTTTCTGCAACATGTTTTTTTAATGAGCAGTACTGTAATGCTGTGCAAAATACTTGGGTTATAGATCTCGCAGCTCGTTCTTGAAATCAGTGTCTGAGTTTTCAAGTTTTTGCCTTTTAAGTTTGCTGGGATGATGAATATGAAAAACAAATAACTTTAGAACCGCGGCTATTACAGTGATTATTGATTGGCTTGGCCTCCAGCCAAGCAACTCTTCTGCATGCACCAGAGTTGCTGATGTAAATTCTATGGATTCTTTTTCATATGTTTGCTTTTTTTTTCTTCTTTCTTTCTTTCTTTTAAATCTCCAAACGGCATATATGGCTATTTAGGAACAGTAGATCAGTTTTTAGTTAAGGTTGTTCAATTATGTCTTCATCGCTTTGGAGTTGGTTGAATGACTTGACATGAGATTAAGCACAACAAAAGAAAAGGCAGGGGAACAACAGCTGCCTTCCAGTACCAGAGCTCCAGATTCTGAGCAGTTCAGCATTTTACCTTTTTAGCATTACGTGGTGTCAGGTTTAAATGCGAATATTTCCAGTCGCCTTCACAAGAACCTCGGGCTGATCACACATCAGCCACCCAGCGCTGGATGTTGAGCGTTGGGGGCTTGTTTGTCTCGTGCATTTTGAAGAAAATGATCTGACGGTCTGATACTGAGCGGTGAATTGATCTCATTAACTTTTAAGACAAAAGTAGCAAACAGTCACCACTAGTTTGTACTTGTTTAGTTACTGTGTGGTAAGAACTTTAAGGTGTGTCCTTAATGGCAACTGACGATTCTTGCTGCGAACCTTGTTTATTTTAGGTAGATGTTTTATACAGAATTTCCAGTGGGACAAATTACTCCGCTGACTGCACTTATTCTTTCTGAAGGCTGACTGTGAGCATGAGAGAATGATTTTGCCATGCTGCAATCAGTATATATTTAAAAAATTGAAGCCATTAAGTTTTGCTGTGTATTTTAAGGCTTTTCCTACTTCCTTTGTTTAAACATTCTCAAACAGTGCATATCATAGATGAGTTTAAAACATTCATATGGCACTGTTGGGGCCGAATTTAAAATTAAAATGAATACCTACGTCCTTGTTGATCTAAATAGAAAAAGCATTTCTTTAAATAAGTGGATGTTTTCTGGTTTTGAGTGTGGTAAGGAGGCTATATTTGTATCTTGTAAACAAAGTTTCACATTAAGTAGTCTTTGGAGAATGGCTTCCAGGCTTTGCATTAGAGGATTTTTTTTTTTTTCCTCTTTAAGTGAATAATGTTTTTTTGGATTTGCTTTCCTTTGGTGTAGGGGTGGGGAGAGCAAGATTTAGGGTAGGGAGTAGAAAGAGGAAAATAATAAACTTTAGCACCTTTTTATCAGACTGTCTTACACAAAAGGTTACTTGATTCTAGTTTCCCCTTTCATTAGATCACACTCAAAAACATTCCTTTTTTGAGCACTCTTTTCTAATCTTCAGAAATATCTTCTCTTATGTTTTCATTTAGAACTATGTTGATAGATTGATAGCATATTTTATACAAAGTGCTAAGTAATTACTGCGATCAGGGGAAAATAATTTTAAAAGGGAACTGTGGGTTTCACTTAGACTTTCAAAAGAGTGATTACAGTAAACTTTTAGTTACAAAAAATCCGAGAGTTTGCAATTAAGAAGCTCTGGGGGAAACGTTAAGTACATTTTAACTTCCCTTTGTTCTTTGGGACTTTTTGTTGTCCCGGCTCTTTCCAACCTGAACCTTGATTTGGAATCCATTGTCCTGGTAAAGGATTCCATACAGTGGGTATGTAAATGCCCTCCCTCTTTCCTGTGTTATGAAATGCTGGCATATGGAAGGAGCAGCCCCCCCCCCCCCTTCCCCAAGGTAAAATGGGCTGAGCTTTCTTTTCTTTGCAAGAAGCTGAAAGAAGAGTTTGACCTTTGAACTCCCCCTCACACTTCCACGCTGCTTTCAGGATGATTAAATAACCGAGGATATTTGCCTGTGTCTTATGCTTATTTATCTCACTTAAAACGTTGTAATACTTAACCGTTGAGGTATTGTCTTTAAATATAGCAGGCCGGTGCCTTTGGGTTGCAGCGGGGCTGCCATGTGCCAGCTCAGCCTCTTGTTTGTGGGGCTCTGCCTTTGGAGGCTCAGCGTTCCAGGGCAGATCCTCTTTCCGCATCTCATAACTGCGCTCATTTCCAACTGCTCTTTGGGGCGTTTCTGCTGACCCGTGGCACCTTCCCCCTCCCTTCTTAAGGTGACTTGAGGAACAAAAAAGTTTTTCTTCCTGGTGCCTGAGCGTGCTCAGGGGATTCTGCTGACTACTGTATGTGTGCTGTTGAGGGAGATGTGACTCATACCACGAGAGATTTGCAGCTGAACACAAAAGTAAGGAAAAGGATATGACCAGCTACGTAAGAGTCTCAATACTATGTTGCATTAGAGGATTAAAAAACCCCAAGCACACTTTCTCAGCCTAGGTTTTTATGCACCTCCAGACAGAAAGCTGCTCTCTCAAAATAATTTGCTTTTAGCAATCAACTTTTGGGGTTTTTTTTCAGTGAAATTGCCAAATAATCGCCTTTTGTTGCTGATGAAACTTGTTTATGCCAAACGTGGGCGTACGTCAGTGGGGAAAATATATTCAAACTTCTACTGTTATAACCACATGACTTTGGTCAGAGCATAGTTTATAGCTTATCATAAATCTAGCTTTTGATTCTTCCTCATTTTTTTTTTCTTTTTTATAAGGGGGGGGGCAGCAAGTTAAGTGGTGTGATAAGAGCAGACTTTCAATTTCAAAGTAAAAGAACTTATGTGCTGGGGAAAAAAAATGAGTTTGAAATTAAAAATATAGGTGCCATACTTGTTTGGAAACACAATGCCTTCAGTTTATTGCAGGGGATGGAACTGGTTATCAGGCTGCCTTGAGGATTTCAAAAGAAAGTACAAGAGGAAATGTGGTCAGAATATGCTGGGAAATCTATGTAGATCAGTGTGACTTCAAGATTTGAGCAGAACACCATCCAAGTAGAAGTGAATAATTGACTGGGTAGTGATTTTCTATGTGCTGAAGATTTTATGTAACTAAAAGTATCAAAGTCTGAGTTTGTTTATGTGCAATAGGTACGGGGGCATTTCTCAGTGGAGTAAAGGCAGTACAGTTTGCCTCTGACATGAGCTACAGGAAGGCTCTTGTCTTGTTGTTATACTTTATTGTGATAGTTGAGAACTGGTGGGGTGAAACCTTGGGGGTTCTGTCAGCCTCTTCTCTCTTTTGCTACTCGGGAGGAAGAAAATTCAATGTACACCAAAGGCTGACATTGAGTACATTGTAAGGAAAAATGGGTGTAAAGTGGTCCAGAGAAGCCCAAATCACAGTTTAGCTTTGCTGTTCCTTTCTAACCTTTTCTTATGCTTAAAGAATTGGTACATGACTGTGCCTATTGAGGTCAGTTTGTTGTGGGTGCTGCCTCTCCTTTCTTTGGCACTGTGAAGCCCAGGATGCTGGATACATGATCACATGCAGCCCTGCAGCCCTCTAGGGTGAGATACTGCAGGGCTGGGTGATTAGAAAGGTTTCTTTGTGGGTCTCTGGGAGATCTCCCACCTGCATGGGAGAAAGGAGGCAGCTGTTGGAAGTGTCTACTTCCATCACTTTTATATTTTAGTATCTTCAGAAGCTAATCCAGGATGACTGGAGTACAAGTGAATGTCTTTTCCCTGGGTCGTGTACCTTTTTCCATCTTCCAGGAGTGACTTTTGGAAATACCCAATTGTGGATGTGTTTGAAAGTGGCCACTTCCAAGTGCTCTGCAGAGAAGAGGGATCAGACATTGCTGCTTCTCCTTCCACTGTGCAGTGCTTTGAGTGTGTTGGGTAAGAGTTGGATTCAGAGCTGAAACCAGGTGAGAGCACTGGGGCAGATTGATGACCTTAACAAAGGGAACTCTTTGGAAGTGACCACTTGTCTCAAATACAGGAATAGTAAAACAATCTCTTTTCCTGTTATTTCACCTGTGCTGCCCAAAGGGATGCAACTTGTCCATAATTGCTCTGGAGGAACTCCTGGCTCTTGAGCAATAAGGAATTAAGTCTAATTTGGTAAACTGAATTTACCACTTCTTTGGAGTTGTGGCTACTGGAGAGACCTTACATCCTTCTACCAAGAGGTAAAAAAGTTCAATTTCCTTTTAAGGTCTCTGAAAATATCTCCTTTTAAATGAAAACCAAGACTAAACACATGAGGCTGTCTATGTAAGGTGAGACTGACTCAACAATAAAAATGCATCACTCATTGCACAGAGAGCCTTTACCTGCTGTGGAGAGAACAGTAAACTGTTTTGTAAGGTAAGGGGTCACTGCCAGTTTAAGTGCATGTAACTTCTTGATTTAATGAAGTTGCATCATCCTGTAGCGGTGGTGAAATGTGGCCCAGACTTATTTCAAATAGGATCACTCCTGTGTCTTTCAGCCTTTCTGCAACAGGTACTGGCCACTTCATCTTCTCTAAAGTACACTTTGGTTCTGTGGCTCCTGAGAAATTCTCTCCTAATCCCAGGGAAAAAAAAAAAGGAAAAAAATCTGGCAGTTAGAGCAGTCCTTCTGAACTTTAAAAGTCAATACTTATTTGTAGCACTTCCTCCTTTAATGCCAAGAATTAGTCTCTTTTATATTTGCTCTTGCTCAGTGGAGGAAAAACATGTGCAAAATGATGCAAGCTTATATGTTCCCTGCTTTAAAAGGACTAATTACATCTTTTGATAGAAGAGGCTTTCAGTTCACTGAGGAGACACATTGAGCTCATCCATCCTCTGCCAAAACACTGGTAGACATATAGCCTTAAAGAAAAAGGGACTCCACAGGAAAAGGTTTCTCAGAGAAAGGATATCCTTTGTTTTTATTAGTATAGATGTCTGAGACGGGGGGAGGGAGTTTTCCTAATATTGTTCATTATTAACTACTAGTTATTTTCCACTGGTGATTAAAATCCTGTTTGCTGGACTCGCATGTGTGTCTCTTTTATCTGACTGTAAAAGAGCTTTCCACCCAAAATCTTTCTGCAGTGCGTGTGTAGAAATGCCTGGATAATAACACTCTTGGATTCTGGATGTGTGTCTGGTTTTGTGAATTGTCTTGCTGTCATTGTGTTGGGAATCTCTGTAGTGTTGTTAGAAGGGACTGGAACTGAGCTGCTCTCTTAGAGAAGATAAAAAGGATAAGCCATGAAAACCCCCCTAAGAGTTTAAGTTTAGGATAACTTTGAAATCTTCAAGCCTGAAGGATGAAGACTAACGAGAGGGACTTAAATTTGCAGATTTAGGGAGTGGAAATTCCAATTTAGGCTCATCTTTTATGTTCTCTTTTCAACCTGAACATCTTCATTTTGATCTTTCCTGCAACTGAAACAAACAACTCTCTTCCTCCCCTTCCTCCCCCTAGATCTCCATTTCCTTTACAAGTGTTGGTTCTTTATCAGACTGAACTGGTAAAGTATTTAAAAACAGTTCTGTACTTGAGCAGTTGGTGTAAAAGCCTCGGTGAGGATGACAAGCAGCTAAAGGTGTTTTACTCACGTGCTCCTCCACTAGCAAAGAGCACCCTGGGAAGCTGTGTGAAATGATCCCCTGTTAAAAGGTGGAAGGGGATAGCTCTTCCCCTCCCTGGAAAGCAGTGGAACACCCAGTAATGAGGAGTTATTGGTTCTGTGCTGCTCTGCAAAATCGGGTTTTATTTGGGCAGGCTTTTACAACTTCCCAGTGTTGTCATTTCAGTCGTGTACTTTGTCAGAAATAAGGTCACATCCTATGCAGCAAATACTGCATCATCTTCCCTGACTTTAGGGACTGTCCTTCCCTTAAAATGGGGGAGAAAAGGCATTTCTGTCTCACAAGGGAAAACACCTGATGGCCCGAGGTGTGACCTCCACACCGTTCTTCTAAAACGCAGAGAGGAAGTTCAGTGGTTGCCATAAACCCCTGGTGCCTGGAGAGACAAACCTGGAATTCCTCACTGTGGATTTTGGAAATCTGACTCATGTGTTGGAGCAAGTGGTAAATCAGAAACTCACAATAACACTTGGCTTCACTTTGTAAGTGTGGGAGCTTGTGGACAGGGCTGGTGTCACTGATGGGATGGGTTCTGCAAACACAGCCCAGGGCACTGGAGGTGCCATCCCGAAAGTTTTTGGAGCTCTTGGATGTTCTTATCAACTGTTTAGGGATGGTATTTTCTGCTGAACGTCTTTGTGTGTGCCAGGTGTGGTGCAACTTAGCTTAATGCAGTGATATAAATGTATATTAAAAAGAAATGCTCTCAATAAATTCAGTCTCAGCTCAGGTTTTATTTGAGGATTTATTTATGTATTTAGTTATGCAGGAGCTCCTCTGCCTGTGATCAGTGTTATACCTCAATACAGCTGTGCCCAGACAATATAGATAATATTCAGAAGGTAGCTTTTATTTGTGATCTCAATGACAAAAAGGTCATGTTAAATAAAACAAATTTGTTGTGTTCCTTAGGTAGAACTGGAACAACTATTCTGAAAAGGCAAAACTTGTAGATTGAAATGAAAAAAAAAAAAAAAAGGTGTTTAACTTGTAATTTCCATTAAGCAATCAGCAGTGTAAAATCCATTTACCAGCAACATGTTCTGGGCTATAAACATACCAAGAGAAAAGAACATTTTGTGTAAAATGACTCCTAATATCCTGAAACTTCTTGAAACGTGAGGAAAGCTGAAGGGGTTTTTTGTTGTTGTTTTGGTTTTGGTTTGTTTGTTTTTTTTTTAAAGTGGAGTTGAGAGTTAGATGAAAATTTCTCAAATCTGATAGACACAGTGGAAATTAAGGTGGTTGATCTGCAGCAGCTGAAAGAAACTGGTCATCTGTTGAGCAATGACATCTTTGCTGCTGGCCCTGAACTGGAGAATCTCAGAGTTTGTGAGGTGGTCGTGTCTGAGGCTGTGTCTGCCAGTGCAGAGCAGTAACCAAGTGTCCTGAATTTGGCTGTAACTCGAGTAGTTTTCTCACTTCTGTTTCTCAGAAAGTGTTGCAGCAACTACCAACTACTTTAACTTCTGTAATTGTTCCCCATTGCTTTTTACAGTTTAACAATAGCTTTACCAGCACAGGAGTAGCAAGGAATAGATATTTTTCCTGAGACTTGGAATGCAGCTTTTGTTCCCAGTGCTCTGTAATGTTTAAAATGGGAAATTCAATGGTTAGACTTTGCTATTCTCTGAAAGGTGTGTCGAGAGTTTTTATTACATGTTCATGGAAATTTTGAAATGCAGGAAGTAGAAATGCAATAAAATTACTCCTGATAGGTCATTTCCCAAAGAAATCTTTGAGATTGTAATATGTTGTCTTTGGTTGTGTAACTTAATAAATTAAATTTCTCTACAGGCACTTAATTAAAATTTTCTCTGTTTTAATAATCCATTTATATGCAGCAGGTTTTTGGTGTGGTTCTTGGGTTGTGTGGCAAGTGCAATGAAAACAAGATGTTCTCATCTGTCCAGTGGAATCTTTATTTATATATGCTTTGTGGTGTTTATAAATGTAATGGGCATCGCCGTGAACCTGCTGAAATACTTGGCTAAAGGCCCTATAGCCAAATATGACTCAGGTTGAACTGAAGTTTGCTGAATGCTCAGGCTCTGCACTGTTGGAATGGTGAAGTACAATAAGTGGCATCCTGGAACTAAGAGGAATTTGTCACTTCTGGACAGACCATGCCAGGAAAAGTCCTGGCAGGTTCTTCCTGCTCAAAGTGTTGGAGCAACCCCTGGAGCCTGTGGGCCTTGGATTGGACTGTAAGGTCCATTTATAGGGCAGGGAAGGCAGAACTTGAGTTTTCTAGTGAGGAGGGATAAGTCATTCTTTATTTTTAACCCTGAGTTCATCTGGAGCAAAGTTACAGCTTTTCAGCTGTTGGAAGGAAGGATTTCCTGTTTTGTTCTGCTCCTTTCCTCAATATCTCTGATTCTGGTGGGTGTCTGTTCTTCTGAAAGTGAAAGATGACAGCAGAAACCCAGGTACTGTGTGTTTTTTTGTTGAGTTCATGCACAGACCTCCAGCCACAGTCAGTGTTGGTCAAACCCACACCTTGTCCACTTTCCCAAGGAAGCAACAATTGAGGCAACTCTGGACAGTTTTCCTGCTGCCTACAGGGTTTTGAATAACAGGAATGTGATTAATCAGCATTTTTGGTCCTCAAATCCGAGGCACATTATCTTCAGCAGGAAGAAAGGTTTGTTACTAATGGATAAAATCCTGGTGTAGATATTTGGGTTGCAGTTCCAGCATGTGTTGGCTTGTCTAAACAACAAGAGCCTAAAATCCTGCCTGCTTGTAAAAGCCATGTACCTAATCAGAGTGAGATGTGTAATCACTATATACAAGAATAAGACTAGAGCTTTCTAACTCACCTCCTGACTCCAGTAGTTTTGTTCTCTTTTCCTCTCAGTTTAAATATAATTCTGTCTAGTTGCATCTGCAGTTTCCTTCAGAAATGCTACCTGCAGTCTTTTTCCCTCTCTATAGGTACTGTCTCCTGTGTATCCAAGAGCAATGGTTGCCTGAACTGCAAATAGGCATTTGAGATTCCAAAAACAGGAATATCTTGCTCTGCTTTGCAGTGCTGCCTAGAGGATGAGCTGTGGCTGGTTCTTCAGAAGTGTTCAGAGCCTCTATTAAAAGCTTGGAAAGCACTGAGCAGCCAACACAGCTTGGTGGAGGGGTTGCAAAGTGCTGTGACCGTGGAGGAAGGCTCCAAAAGGGCTTGTTCAAGGCTATTGATACCCAATGAAATGGGACCCAGACTCCTGTGGAACTCCTCTCATGGCCCATGTTAGTTGTACACTCTGAGGACAGGTTTAATTTTTTACAGCTGAGATTGAAACAGACCCATTTTTAAAGGACTTACCAGAGAAAACATTATTGATTGAGGTGCATTTTTCACACACCAGTGACCAACCTGGAGCCTTCCCTAGATGTGATCTGTGCCTGTCCCTTAAGTTTTAATAAATCTTGAGGGACGTGGCTCTCAGTGTTTGTATCATCCCAGGCTGGGTTTGAGTAGAGCTGGGTGTGGTGGCCCCTGTTAGAGGGAGCTCTGTTCTCCCTCACCTCATCCCAGAATCCTGTGGAGAACAAGGCACTAAGTGTGGATTTTGCTGCTTTTCCTCTGTTTCCTCTCTGCAGCGACTTAATTCTTGTTTCTCTGTTGTGTGGATATTGTAGTGCTGCAAAGTGGGAGTGTAATCAACCCTAATTGGCTTTTTCTGTGTTTGTAGACAGTTGTAAGGAAGTAGTGGATGACAAATCCCAGCAGTTCTATTTGGGACATTAGGCACTGGCCTCTGGATCTGCCCTCATGCCCCAGAAATGCCTCCTGTAGGCATTTTTGTAGCGTGATTCTTTTTGTGGGGATGATTCTTACAGCTGTTCCTGCAGAGCGCTTCCCTGTGGCTTGGAAAGAAAATGCAGTCAACTCTAAGCTTGTTCCATTTTTTTTATCTTGCCTGGATTTTTTTTTTTTTTTTTGTTTGAATCAAAATTATTTTCAGGCAGATAGTCACTGAGCTTTGCTGCAGCATGTTATCCTCTTGGGTAAAAAAAATACCTCTTGAAACTACAGTAGAAATAGAACAAAAAGGCAAGTTGAAACTTGAAGTAAAACATGCTAACCAGCACCCTTTGATATGTTTTTTCCTTCTGTTTTACAAAAGGGAAAGCTTTTTGAATACTTCAGCTTCAAGCTTTGGTTATAGTTTCTCCAGCTGCCTATAGGGAGAGAATGAAAGTCAGAAGTGAGTAGGGAAGGGACAAAGGCAAAGGCTGCAGTAGAAGTGTCACCCTACAGCCTGAACCTGCCTGTTACAGGAGATTTTTGAGTCATGATGCAGGGAGGAGGTGTTAATCATGGCAGTGATAAACCTGAAAATGGGGAGAAAGGGTGTAGTTAGAAAAGAAAATCCAGGTTCTGTTGGCACCAGCCTGTCAGGGGCTTGTTCCCTCTCACACTCTCCACCTCACCCCCAAGATCCCTCCAGTTGGGTTAGGCAGGAGATGAGTCTTTGGCCCAGGCCTGGGACAAGTAGAATTAAAAAACCCAGAAGCTTCTTGGTATTAAATGTGCTCATTGTTTAAACCTGGGTTAGAGGACTGGGCAGGGAAGACACTTGTAAGCTCTGGAGATACAGAAAAATGGAAGATAAGCAACTGGCAACAATAATTTCCTCCTGTTTTGGGGCATATTAATTCAAGTCATGTGATCACTGGCTCTTAGGAGATACTTTTGAAAGTTTGAGTCAGATTTTTGAATTAATTCTTTTCATTAGATATTCATATATCTGGAAATGTGTCTCGTCTCTGAGTGATTCTTCTTCGATTTATATTAGTCTTGTATGAGTTTGCTAGACTTTTCCTTCATCCAGAGATTTGATCAAGTGGAGTCCTGAACTCCAAACAACTATAATTTGTCAGCCCAGAGTGATGAGTTGCTGGTAGCAGACATTATACCTTTAGTAGACTTGGAGATTTAAATTGGAGTTGTGATTAACTACATTATAACCCTTTTTAGTCTTGTGGAATCTTTCCCTTGTGAGTAAAATCAATTAAGCACCTTTTTTATTGTGTGCAATTTGAAAGTAGAAGAGTTTTCTTTTAAAAACGTAGTAGTTGGCTTCTTGTGTGATTTAAATATTAATATACTGTTCAAGAAATAGTATCAGTTTATATCAGACTTAGAGATGTTCCAGTTGTACCAGCCCCAAACTGTCACAGACACTGTAAATTTGTGGGTGATAGGAAAAGCTCTGAGTGTGGTACTAGTGAATAGTCCTTAATACAAAGATTTGTGCTGACACTTCCTGTGTTCCAGAACTGTAAAAGCTGATTCCAAGCTGTCTGGTCTTAAAAAAAAAAAAAAAAAAAGTCCTTTGCTCAACAGCCTTTAAAGAACAAACAAGTGAAGTTTAGCGGTGGTTTCACCGGTTCAAGGAAAGGTTACTTGATCTTGCTATGTTTGCTTGTTGTGAATTCAGGAGTGTATTGAAATATGGTTTCAGCAGCTTTATATAACTGGGTCGGAACAGGTTTAGAAGAGACAAAGTATTACTGTTCTGTAGCAGTTGTGACACAAAATCCCAGCTCGTGGAACAGAGGGATGGTCAAGTGTGGAGGGTAGAAAAGTGACCATAGTGCCTTTTAGCTGTCCCTCTTTGACTCTTAAAAATATGCCTCCTGTGTTCAAAAGCACTTGGTAGTTCTCAACCCTCTTGTTTTCATTATTTGGGACACAATCCTTCTCTTTGGAAAAGTCTGACTGAGTCTTTTCTCTCTTTTCCAGGTGCTGGAGTTCTTTGTGGCACTGAACTTGGCCTTGAGTGTCTTTTGCCCAATGCAACTATTTGAAATGTTTGTACAACAAAACTAAGTGCAACTGACTGTATCTGTAAACTTGAAAAATCTGAAGAAGCAACTCAATAAAAAAAACCCTCATTCCATCACTGAATGACCCCACGGATGCACTTGCAGTGATGTGTGAAAGCACATAAAGCTGAAAGAGGATAATTTTTTACTCGTGGAAAAAACACACCTTTTCCTGGCAGAGGTTTTCCAGCTCGGCAGACTTGTAAGCACATGTTGGAGAACTCTACAAGTGTCCTTATAGTGATCAGTGAGCACTCCCAAAGAACTGCAGCCTTCCAGTGAGACATGTAAGAGGGAAGAGGAGGGAGGAATAATCATGCCCACCCAGCCCCTCCTGGCATACATGGAAGGGCCGGATGGAATAGCCAGTACTGTGGGGGCACAGATGGACAACAGCGACGCCTCGATGACAATAAAAGGGACAAACACCATTTCCTACAAAAGCTTGCAGGAGAAGTTCCTCATGCAGGCTGAGGGCTGCATGCCCCTGGACTGCATGTTCTGTGACGAGACCTTCAAACACCCTGAGGAGCTCGGGAAGCACGTTTTAACCCAGCACAGGCCCACGCTGTGCGAGCCGGCTGTCCTGAGGATTGAGGCAGAGTATCTCAGCCCTCTGGATAAGTGTCAGGTAAGAACCAACCTGCCTTCACCAAACAATGAGCAGGACAGCGAAGAACTCAGCTGTAAAGTTTGTGGGCAGACGTTTGACAAAGCTTTTGACATCGAGGCACACATGAAAAAGCATAAAGACTCTTTCACGTACTGGTGTAACGTTTGTGGACGAAGATTCAAAGAGCCCTGGTTCCTCAAAAATCACATGAGGACACACACTGGAAAGCCTGGCTCAAGGAACAAACACCAACAAGGTTCCGAAGGCCCCGTAACAATAAATGAGGTGGTGCAGGAGCATGTAACTGAAAATGTAACGTCACCTTACAAAATTTGTATGGTTTGTGGTTTCCTATTTCACAATAAAGAGACTCTAATTGAGCACAGCAAAGTGCACACCAAAGAATCAGTAGCCAACGGTGAAAGCCCCCAAGTGACTGCTGAAGTGAATGCAGAAGAAACATCTCAACACCAGGAATTTTTCCAGTTCTTGAACTTGAGACCAAATTCGGTTCCAGATAAAGACAAACTGCAGAAACCTGCCAAATGGATTGCTGAGCTGGATCCTTTCACCACGTACCAAGCGTGGCAGCTGGCTACCAAAGGGAAAATTGCAGTTGGCCACGGCCAAGTGAAAGAACCGGGGCAAGAAGGAAGTACAGACAATGATGAGTCATCTTCTGATAAAGAAGAACTCTGTGAAATTTGGAATGCAAATAAAGGTAGCCAGGCTGAAACTACAGGGAAGTCAAAAGTAAATAAAAACAGCAGTTACGCAGGGAATGGTAACTTAACCCAAGACAAACTGAAACATCCAGGTGGTGAAGTGCCTTCTATGGAGATGGATTCTAAATCATCCCAGAACAAAGAGAAACCAACACACTGCTCCGAGTGTGGGAAAGCCTTCAGAACATACCACCAGCTAGTCCTTCATTCCAGGGTGCACAAGAGAGACAGGAGGGCTGATGGAGAGACTTCAGCTGCTTCCAGGACGTTCTGTGCTGATATAATTGCAAACCTGGAGGAAAACGGAGCAGGAGAGCGAATGGAAGGAGGCTCCGAAGATGGATCTGAAGACGGGCTCTCGGAAACAATTCATTTAGGTGAGGAGAGTTTGGAGCACTTGAGTCTGAAGTAGCTGATGTTGAATTGTTTAGGAACTCCTCAGAGCCAAAGAATGCACTGTGTCTTTGTTATCTGGTCAGAACTTGGTAGGAAATGTTAAAAAAACCAGATAGGAAATGTTATGGTGGGGGGAAAGGGAAAAGAGAAAAATGACAGGGAAAGGAAAGGTTTGGATGCTGCCATGTTTGAGGTCTTCGAAGTTTTGTTGGGCTTTCCTGCAGTTATGAGTTACTGGAATCACTGAAATAGCCTTGATAACAATCAGTGTAGGAAAAGTCTAATCTGTTCACTCACCCCTTCTCTCTCTCTTCACTGGATGCTTTGGAGTGTTGCATATCCCTTCTTTGCCCAGAGTATTTCTGAAGAAATTATTGCAATTCCACTTTTTTTCCCCCTGCATCTTGTAAGGGCAGAAAATGTTCAGTGCTCGATTCCAGCAGTTTTTAAGACCCCGAGAAGCAAAGAATAATTTAAAACTTTTTCTGTCAAACTGCAAGTTCTGTGTTTGTTTTGAACAGAAGTAACTTGAAAGCCTAAATGTCAGAGCCAGCAAGTTTAAATCCATTGTGCAAGGACATACAGGCTGTTAATATGTGGACATGTGTGTAAGGTATATATTTAAGTCCTCCTCCTTGAAGGGTTGCTGACAGAGTGGATAGGCTCCATCTGTACATTACCCAGGATTAATTCTGCATGTCACAGTGTCTTGGAAAAGCAAGTGATACTGAATGATTCCTTAATTGAAAAAGATTGCCTGTCTGGGGACAGAAAGGGGTAGCAAAGAGTCTTGCAGCTAATCTCACATTCCTGTGTGTGACATGCTCGGAGTCGGCATTTAAAGAACAGACACTTGCATAATCTCAAGGAAAGACACGACGTACAGAATGTCCTGGCACACACACAGGGCTGACTTTTCCATTTCTGGTAATGTGCAGCCCTTTATTTTGCCTCCAGTAACAAAGGAATGGAATTATTACCTAATGTTAACGTGCTTGTTTTGTTTCTCAGCGTCTTATCCTAAAGCACAGCAGATTTCGGTGTGAGGGTGCTGAGTCACAGCTATTGAGACATGATGTGTTTGTTTAACTCAGCTACAGCTTGGCTTAGCCAGAGCTGAGCCAAACAAAGGAGCATTTCCACTAGAGAACCTTTCCAACACTTAGGAACCTCAAAGAACTGTTTTAACCTCGATCTGTTAAGTGTCCGCAGTCTTAGTCAAGCCAAAGGTCTCCTTCCTTCTCCTGGTTTCCAGTTGGACTTGGGTGTTTAGCTGAAGTTGTCTTGTTTTTATTGAACCTGCCAGCACAGTCTCGTTGCTCAGTGGTGTTGGGAGAGCTCTTCTCTCCCATTTCCCTGTCCCTGCCGCCCTCCAGTGGCACCTTGCTGCAGCTGCACTCGAGTGGAACCCCCTGGCCATCCCTAGATTTGTTCCTGGAATACACGTGTCCACCCGTGCCACTTCCCTGTCTATATTTCTCCAAGCTTTAGCATTAATGTTTCTAGAGAAGGATTGCTCATCAAATCTGAAGATGCTATTATATAGATACACCGCTGATTAGCACAGAAATAATATTACTATTAGATTTAATACAAAATTACATCTATTTCTTTGCCCCCCTTCCCCAAAACACCTCCTTGTGTTTGGCCATTGTGCACAGAGCACATTTTTATTCAGAATCGTGATTCTCACACTAATTCAAGCACTCCTTTTAGTCAACTGGTGCAGTTTATAACCTGTGTGAGTTTTTGAGATGGGCCATTCTCCATCAAGTTCTTGTAGGTCAGTAAAGAGAATTTTTTTTTCTTCTCTGAGCCATAGTTTTGCATCTTGTTCTCTGGGCTCCTTCATTTGAGTCACAAGCCACAGCTCCTGGACACAAACAGAACTTTTAAACTTTTAACATTTTAACTCTTGTACTTTGAGGTGAGAACAAAAGATTCTTGTAGACCATAGGATTTGACAGCAGTTCATAATTCTGTGGGTTTTTTTCTTAAAAAAACCCAGTTAAAATAGTTATTGTTTTAAACAAGACTACATTTGCTCTTAATAATATACCTATGTTTTTTCCCAAAGATAAAAATGAAGATAGCTTGGAAAGAACAAAAGTTAAAACCCTTGGAACCTCCAGAGAATGCAGCTACTGTGGAAAGTATTTTCGCTCTAATTATTACCTCAACATTCATCTCAGAACTCATACAGGTAATGGGGGCTTCTCCTTCATGGGAGGGGAAGGAAGTCTGCTGAATCCACTTTGTTTAAAATGAAAAACAGAAGTTAGCTTTAAAATTATTGATATTAAAAACAAGGTCTTTTCCAATGCTAAAAAAATATTATAATTGCAATAAAATGTCTTAGAATTAATTATTTACCTAAGTATAAATTTTTCTGAATAGAACTCGTTGCATCAAGTATTGTTAAAAACGCAATATGTTTTAAAACTTGAATTTTTTTTCTGCTTTTAGCAGTGTAGCAACAAGTTTTGGGTTTGGTTTTAATTTTTTAAAAGAGCCTATTTCCCAGGTATTCAGTTATTTGTCTGCCAGCTGCTGCGACCTGTGAAAAAGCTGAACTTGCTTTTCAATTCCTTATTTTCTCTGACCAGGCAAACTCTTTTACTTCTGCATGTCCCTGTTTCTGGGGAAGCAGCTCTATTTATAGGTGAGCTGTGCCATTTGTGTTGTTGAATAGCACACTTGTGGTATGATCAAGGGCTACAAGTTGTTGGAGTTGACCCACAGTTACACTTCTTGCTTATCTCTGCCAAACATGTCAGCTCCCATCTCCATCCGTGGCCAACTGTGTGGGAAACATCTCTCCACTGCAGCCAGAAGATGTCACTGTAGTTAGTCAAAGCAATAAGATGTTTAAATTATTTGAATGGGTTTGGGGCTGCAGAAGGGGAGAGAAAAATCTGGTTTCCTGTTTTAGGGTCTCCGTTATTCCCGTGTGTTTTATCGTGTTCAAATCGCGTCAAACTTATTTACTGATAAAACTGTGTTTCAGGTGAAAAACCGTACAAATGTGAATTCTGTGAGTATGCAGCAGCACAGAAAACTTCACTGAGGTATCACTTAGAGAGACATCACAAGGACAGGCACGGTGACAGTGCAGCAGACGTGAAAAGTGACAGCAAAGTTTCATTACGGAATCAGGAGACGGTGCTTTCGCTGGCTGCTGATGGTGCTCAAGAAACCAAAAACCCGAAGAGGCTTTTTGATGGTGCCAAAGATGCTGAGAGCTGCCCACCTGCCAAGCAGCAAAAGGAAGTTCTGTCCTTGAGCAATGCAATAGGCAGCACAGTCTTTTTAAAAATCAAAAACAATTCCAGGGAATCGAACAAAGGTTCTCTTTGTAACAATTCCAGTCAAATACCCGAGAACGTGCCCACTGCTTATGTGGAAAAACTAAAGGCTGAGAAGGAAACAAAGGAAGCTCAGCTTAATGTTCCTCATAAAAGAGAGAGAAAGGTTTCTGTGGCATCAGAGGAAGATGATGTCCAGTATATCTGTGCTTTTATTGGTGGAAAAAATGTGAATGATGTGCAGGAGTGCACTGAGAACTACAAACACAAACCTGTCGTGAGCTGTCACGAGCAGCCCTTGGACTTATCCAGCAAGACTTCACAGGAATGTTCAGTGGTTGCAACTAAAGGCCTGATAGCACCCAGTACCTGCCCCTTTTGTACTTACAGAACTTTTTACCCCGAAGTCCTAATGATGCACCAGAGGCTGATGCACAAGTACAACCCCGACACCGTTAACAAGAACGGCTACAGAACCAAGGCCGTGGCCAAGGCCCGGCGCACGGGGTGTCCCCCAGCTCTGCTGGGCAAAGATGTGCTTCCTCTGTCTCCTCCTTCCAATAAAAATAAGGCTTCCCCATCTACACAGCAGAAACCATTGCAGACAGGGAAAGCTAAACAATGTCCCCCTGCACAGAACAAAGCCCCTCTCTTCTCAGCGACCGAGTCGAGCAGCACAGCCCCCAATAACCTCAAGTTTCATAAACAGCCAAGTAATATTGGAGCTCAGGCAAATAACTACAGACAACCTCAGCAAGAAGTGCACTCCAGTCCCAGCATCTCTCCAGTGCTGGACAGAGTAAAAAGGTCTGAATCTAAGATAAAAGCTCTGAGTGCCCCAGTGACTCAGTCTGGTCTGATAAGCAGCAGCATGAATGGGGTTCTTGACTCTCACCTGAATGAACCCGCCTGGGCTTGTCATCGAGGAAGGGACTATCTTTGTAGTAAATCTGGGAGCAATGTAAACCTAGACTATGGTGAACCCTCTTCCAAACGAGTGAAACCCACCCTGGTGGCTGTTGACCACGTGGACTCTCCCATGGCCAATTACATGAGATACGAAATGAGCAGATTTCGTGTTGCAAACAGATATGCAAATCTGCTACCTCAGGAATACCCTCGCACCAAACCTGCCCCCTCTGCTTTGCCAACCAAACAAGGGCTTCTGAATTCAGATGATGCTGATCCTCCCAATGCATTGACTGCTCTCAAACCCTACGAGCCATATGGCTCTGGATCACTGTACGGTTCCTGTGGATCCAGCAATGGCCAAGTGACCAGCTCTACAGGAGAAGGTACCGTGTCCCCTTCCTCCTTAAATGTCCTACACTGGTACAGAGGGAGGGGAGTGGAATGTAAATGTGTTGTACCAGCTTGAAGCACAGAAAGTAAAGCTGTACTCACTATTTCACTAAGTCCAGTCAGTGCTCAGACTTTAAATTTAAAATCCAGGTTCAGCAAACTCCTGGCTTGGGGAATTAGGCAAGGAAGGGCTGAATTTTAAAGAGGGATTTGAAGTTCCTCAGGTTCCCTCCTCCCCCCTGCCACGGGGCTCTGATAGCAAACATGTATTGTTTGCTCATCAGAGTGCTCCAGACATGTTGACTAACCCAGGATATGGAATGTGCCTTTCTGGTTAATATACCAGAAGTCTTGGACCATCTGGAATATTAATAAAACTTCTTACAAAAAAAGAAAAAAAAAAAAAAGAAAAGAAAAAGCTGTCGTGGACAATTGTTCCCTTCAATAGCAGAAAAGGATGTATTGCAGATCATAAAACTATGATTTAAATCTTATACTTGTGTTCTTCAGTGATGTTTTTTAATGTTTAGTTTTTAGCAGGAACAGAATACTTTGTTAAATCAGGACAACAGGTTTCTGCTGTTGTAATTATGGTGTAGTAATGCTCTCTGGAAAATCCTGGGCCTAGCAGAGATAAATGATTTGTGATGTATTGGGAAAACTTTGGTACTTCTATGAAATACATGCTTTTTGTGTTTTGTTCTCCGTCAGCATTTTCAAAACTTAGCAGGAGGCCAAGATTAAAAGGTGCTGGGTGATATTTAAGCAGTTGTCTGACTATTTCTAGAAGGTGGTATTTATGACTTGGAGCTGAGGTCAGCATGGAGTTAGCTACAAATACAGGACTTTGAATTTTGAAATGAAGATCCTACTATGAAAATGAATAGTGTGTGTGTGTGTGCTGTGTAGTCTTAAAGTCTGTTCCTGAACTCTGAATACTCCCATTCTCTGGAAGCAGTAAAGTTACTCTTCTGAAGTAGTCTGGGCTCGTAACAAGCCAGGGGTGTGTTACTTGAGGTCGGAGCAAACTGCAAAATACTAAATCTACATTTAGTTATGGGGCAAAAAAATATATGTGCTAACTGTTCTGGTTTTTGTTTGCTTGTTTTAAGGTTGAGGGCTTCAAAAATATATCAGATTTTATGTATAAATATCCAGGCTTGCCCAGTGGGTTCTGGAAGGATGAGGGAAAGTGTCCCAGTTGTGTTTCCAGGCTGGGTGGGGAGTGGATGAAGGAAAGCCAACATCCCAGCTGGCTCACTGAGGAGGCTGTGGAGTTAATGGCTGATTTTGTGAAAAGCATTGTCTGTGTGCCCTGAGCTGGACCAGCAGCTGCTGTGGGGGTGTGAACTGGGCTCTGGGTTGTGCCCAGGGATGGCCAGGAGGACAAATGGTGCTGCTGTGCTTTGGTTGCTGGTGATGAGAGAGGATGAAACAGAGGGTCCCAGCAGCGTGTGTGGGGATGGGAGATGCTCCTGTTGTGTCAGCAGGCACAGCCAGGCCAGGCTGCTGAAGCAGCAGTTCATGCAACACTATTTTTAAACAATGACTTCACTGGAATCCACCTTGTTCTCCTTTTGGAAGCTCCACCTGTCTGCCAGAGAAACCTCCATGGCTTTTCTGCCTCCTCTTCAGTGCAAGCCTGGAGACCTACCCTGGAGTCAAGAACTCTCCACTATTCCTTGTTACTTACAGCTCTCAAAACTGTGCCTGCAACTAATTTGACAAGGGCTGTTGTCATGGAAAGAAAGATTTCATTGTTGGTTACAGGGAGCAAGGAAAGCAACTTTTTATGGCTGTTACCTACACTGGAAAGACTTGTAAAGCAAGCCCCTTTCTATGGGGTTTCTTAGCAACTTCAATAAAAAGCCCTATCCAATAAGATGTAAATAAATGTAAATAAAATATAATCAGTAAAAATATAAATAATAAAAACACAGAAAAAAGGAGGTTTGTGAGGTTAATTTCTTAGTTTTCCAACCATTCTGCCTAGAATAACCCCTCCAAAACCTTGATAGTTGTTGAGAGGGTACAGGGGAGCAGCCAGCACTGAGCCACACTCTCAGTGTTAGAGTTTTATTGTGGGTGAAGACTGAAGATAAAAGTTCCTGCAAATTCTCTTTATTTTTGGTTCAAAAGCCGAAGTACAACTGTTTGTCAAGAGTTTCAGCTCCTCAGAGCTGTGTTTTGTAAGACACCACATGCAAAGCACTGCAGGTGCAGACCTGCAGCTTTCTGCACTCTTTTTTTTTATTGAACTCTGGTGATATTATAGAACATGATGTCAAACCCCTCTTCTAAGGGCCCCTGTGCCTCGTGGCAACATTCTTTAGGTCCCGTGAGCACGTTATGTCGCATGTTAAATGCTGGATCAAGTTGTCATGAGAATATGTTCCACTTGGCAAACTTGATTAAGGCACGATGCCTTCCCTTATTGCTTGTAAGCTCTGCCATCCCGTGTTGCCCTGAAGAGACAGAAACATTCTGAAACCACTCACTTTGTGTTATTTTCAAATTAGTTGCCTTTGCAGTGGCAACATGTTATCAAGGATAACCTGTTGGCTGATTGATTTGGCAGAGGCTGCAAATTAAATGACAATTGCTCGTGACACACTCCAATGGCTTCCTAGATTCTGTTGAAATATTAATTTAGCTTTGCCATTTTAATTTAATTAAAGCTTGCTGGCTTTTTTTTTTTTCCAATGCTGCATTTAAAGCTTCCATGGAATATGGATGGCGGTTGGGCTTTTTGTATCCTGTGGGAGTAATGATTCTGGACTTTTTTCCTTAATTTTATGAAGTGTTTTTTGACTGCTTGCTGGAGGTAGTAAGACTTAATATGGAACAGGCATTGATTTCACATATATAATCTGAATTAATGGTCTCAAATAAACATGAAACTACCTGTATACTGGACTGAAAATTGCTTAACAAAGGGCTTCAAGAAAATGTATATTAACACTCTTTAAAGTGTCACAAGTGCCATATAATCTGTGATGGCAACAATGAAGTATCCCCAATTTTCCTCTCAAATACTCATTCAAAAATTGAGTTTTCAAACAAATACAGGCACTGGATCTGTAGCCATCAAGGTACAAGAACATCCTGCAGCACTTACACCTCCTTAGGTGAGGCCTCTGCTGTGATGGGTTAAGCAAAGAAATGTCTTTCTTGCAAATAAAATGAATGAAATCTGGAGATGGACATTATGTTTATAAAGCTTAGCACAAAGTTGCTAAATTAATACTTTTCATTCTCCTTGTATTTGTTCTGGACAGTGAATTTCATATAATCATTAATCAGGACTGGGAATATCTATGTCTTGAGGCCTGGTGGTGAGATGATTTGTTGAGGCATCTGTGGTATTTTGGGAGCCTGGATGCCAATGTAGACCTGACATTAGCAGGAAATAATTCTAATTCCTCTAAATTATTCTTTTCCAGGGAAGAGATCAGTGTCTTACCAACACTTACCCAGCAGCCTCCTGCAGAGGAGGAGTTACGAGCCCTTTGTGGGGAACTCACACTTCAGGCCCAGTGACAAGAAGAATTAAATCCTTCAAGAAACGGTAAACAAACCTTCTGAACTAATTGTTGCTCAAATCTTGCTTTATGTTCTCGTGGCATCAAAGGTGCTGCACAGCTTGATGAGAGGTTGTGAAAGTCTGAACCACAACAGCTGAAAAGACACAAATTCCCTCATTCTTATAAATTCAACCAAGTGCTGGTGTAGCAGCAGGAGTTGTTTTGAATAGTAGTAATGATGTGTGTAATAAGGAGGTAGGTGCTCTTTTTTGGAAAGAAATGGGAGGGCTAAAACAAGACAAACATATTAATTAGGTACAATACCAGTGGGAAGTGTTCAAGGTTAAGTCAAAGTTTAGTCAGAAAGTCAAAATTAAGTCTGTCCTGGGGGGTGGGAGAACATGTTGTAGAGAAGTAGAAATGAGAGGAAGTGCCTGTGATCACAGTTGCTGAGTCCTGTGGGAGGTTATGGGTTGGTCCTTCCTGAAAATGCAGGTGACTCCTTCCTGAGAATGCAGACACTGCTCGTTTTACCCCTGCTGGGGCCTGAGCCTTGCCCCAAACACAACCTCATGAGGGATTGCTTCATGGAGAGGTGAGGGTGTCCTGGCAGCTCCTGCACAGTTTCTCTTTGTACTGGAGAGGTTATTCCAAGTAGTTTTCCCTCTGTTTGACAGAGGGGTGGGTGTAGCCTCTCGGGGGAAGAGGTCAATGAGAAGCTTTATCCTGGTGCTGCCAATTCCTGTGCTCCAGCTCCTCAGTGCTGTGACTGTCTGAGAACTCACCAACCCCCTCCACTGCTCAGGAGACAAGTGCTCTGTAAGAGTATAAATAAATAAATGTATCTGTGGGCCTTTTTCAAACCCAGAGCTACAGATAATTTTCCTCATTCAAATTTAAGGAGCTGTGTCTGGAATGCTGTAGCACCTGGACCAGCACACACTCTTTTAGGGAAAGATTTTACATGTCTGCACAGAGCTATCTGACATCTAGTTGACAGCTTTTAAAGTACTTTGCTTTATTTCTTGATATTCTTCTAATCTTACTGCATTTATTGTCCCTACTAAGCACATTTGTGTCCAGTTGTGGTGTTTTAAGTTAACTCAATTTCATGCCTGTAGCTCTACTTGAGGCTGAGTATCTTCCAAAGTAGACTTGATTGCCAGCTTTTATTTGGAAAATTAAATATGCAGACCTTATATGGCAATACCAGTTCCTAAATACACTGAGCAAGAATGTGGAAGAAATTCTTTTTATGTTTTAAAACTACTCCTTGAGAAAATGTGCTGTACTATTTTATAATTATGTGCCACAAACTTATTTTTTTTGCCCTTTTTTCCCCCCAGCTCTAAGGATACAAATGCATGTTTTATGGAGTTATACCTGCAGTTCATCCCCTGAGGAAGAGAAAATGGTGAAAGCTACTGAACTAAGCTGTGATTGTACTGTATATAGAAACACTACAGTTTTATAATATCGGTTCTTTTAACATTTTGTACCAAATAGCCATAAAAAGTAGTCTAAACAATTGGGTTATGAAGGTGTGTGGAGAATGTATATCTTGACATTGACTTCTTGAGTATTTTTCATTAGAATGAATCGACCAAATATTAGGTAGGAACTATATTTTTACATACTTGAGCGCTGCTGAAGAGTTTCTCTTTGAAAGAATATATACTGTTGCACCTCAGGTAACCTGTAAATAGTGAAGATGAAATCCTGTTGGCTTAATGCTCCTTTTTGATAAAAGTGAAAGTTTCTCATCTGTTTGTTTTTTTTTTTTCCCTGTTGAACTATGTTAGTTTGTTTTTTTTTTTTTCTTTTTTTTTTTTCTTTTTTGACAACAACTTCCAAATAAACTGTCTGAAACTGTCCAGTTTATAAATGTTGTGAACACGAAAGCGACGGTGCTGACATTGTGCTGATCTGCCTTATGTGTGAGAGGACCACGACGTGCTGGAGGGCTCTGGTCCTCTGGGCTTGTTTCCAGCACGTTCTTAAATGCAAGGATGAGGCAATACTTGACATTTGGATTTCCTGAAGCGTGGTTGGATTGTTCTCTTGGCATTGGTTGCTGTTCTTCAGAGAAGCCTCTCAAACCTCTCTCCCAAAACTTTGCAGCAGAAAATCCCTAGGACTGGCTTGAGAGACATACTGCTCTGAGTGTTGCAGAGGTTTAGTTCTGTACTAAGCTCCACACACAGTTACATTTAGAGAAAAAAAACTACTTTGCACCTTTGTCCAAGCTGTAAAGTCACAAATGAGACTTGCAATGTGAATATGGGATCTCCAGACTTCAAAAGGGATGTGGCTCTGGTGGAGCCTTATTAACTGTGCTTGGAAGCTTCTTGATGTCAAGTTTTAGCATCTGCTGGGTGTTTAAAATGAGTGAGAAATAACCTGTAAATGGGAGAATATCTCCTTTTATTTTTTTGTGAAGACAACAAGAGTTTTTTCTAATGCACATGCAGTTTAAATTTTGTAAAGGGAAGATGGCCAGTTACCAGCCAGTAAAGCAGAACTGTTGCATATTTTGACTTGCTTTCCTAGTTTCTCCTCATGAAACCTGTAGTTAAGAGTTAACTCCTTCTGGACCTGGCTTTGACTTCCATATATTTTAGTAAAACAAAACAAAAAAAAAAGAAATATTTTGCACTGTTCGTTTTGCTCTCTTCCCTCATACAGCAAATGTAAAATAGCAAAAATGTAGAAGCCTTATGCAACTTGAGATGTTCCAGTTGTCTGTCTTAGTTCCTGGATATGGGACCTATTTTTACTGTCTCTGTGAACTGGCAATGGAATGAAGTGCTGTGTATCAGGAAATTGTACACTATTGACCTGTTTTCCTGTTCATAAGCTGAGCCATATGTACATAATCTAGATTTTTGTTTTCCTAGTTTTGCACTTTTATAGCCTATTTTTTGAAGATGAATTCACTTGGAAAATGGTTGATCTATTTTTTTCTTTTTTGCCTGATCTCTCCATGAGTTTATAGAATCCGTGGCTGTCCCTGTCCTGCCTGTGCCAGGGGGTCTGAGGTTGTTCCTCTGTGCAGGGCTGGGTTTTAACGTGTTTCAGCAAACAGACCTAAGGCTTGTTTGTTTTTAATCTCCCTTCATGCTGGTACAGTTTTTCAAGGCTTTTTTTTTTTAATCTTGGTATCTCTGGGGTTGGAATGGAAGAACAGACCTGAAGACTCTATTCCACAGCAGCACCACCCTGTGCTTCAGAACACACTTTGCCCATCAGTATTAACTATTGGGATACTACTGGTTTTGTATGTCTTTGGAAATAACAGTGCATATATAGAGGTACAAATTGTTGATTTTTTTTTTTTTTTTTAAATGTATTTATTTCATTCCATTTTGTTCTATTTTAATTGTTGGAACCGGAAGTTGTCAAGCAGTAGGCGCGCAATACTCATTTAATTTATGATGTATTTCACTTTAGTTGAGTATATTATTACATGTGGATGTAAATATAGACTTGGTGTTTTGCAAAACTGGTTTCTGTGTCTTGCTTTTAAAGCTCGAAAGGAGTTGCCTGGAATTGCATGTTCACTTGACCTTTTGTCATATGGGGGAGAGGGTGAAGCTGCCAATAACCCAAACCAAATTCATGCCATGTTCAGTTGTTGCATGAAAATACCGAGTCAGTCCACAGAAAAACCCATCTGTGAGGAAAACTGTACATAATGAAGAGACCTTTGGTTTCTTCTCTTTCAGTTATTTTCCTTCAGAAAGGAAATTGAGTTATTGGATGCATTTTTGGTGGTAATAACATTATCAAGGGACTCTGTGTGTGTGTGTGTGTGTGTGTGTATATTTTTTTTTTTTTTTTTTTGGGTGACACTTCAGAATTGTATTAAATTATCAATTGCTTTTGAAACCAAATTAAGTTTCAAAAAAAATTTCTAGGTCTGTTGTGTCCCTGGAACTCTCCTGAGGTGTCAGACCTTCCCAACACCTCTGGCCACATCTCAAAACCCACTGATGAGCTCTGAAGGCGGCTGGGAAAGACTTGTCAAAGGCAGCTCCTCCAGGGGAGAAAGGGAACTCCCCAGCTGAAGCCCCAGTGGGAACCAGCCCCATTTCAGTGGGAACCAGCCCCATTTCAGTGGGTGAGCACAGCCTTGTTAAGCCACGGGCTCAGCTGGGCTGGCTCTGGTGAGGTTTGTTGGAGTAGGGTGGGCCAGGTTCTTGGCTTAAGTGCTTCTGTAAAAGCAGTGCTGCTGGGGAGCATGAAACCTTCCAACTGTTGAGACTCTCCCTGGGGAAAGGCCAAAACTAGAAATAAATTGTGGCAGTGAATAAAACGAGGGTGTCTCATCACTGCTGGTGTTGGTGGAGCTGCTGTAGGGGAGGATGTGAGACGGCTCTGGGGCTGCTCTGGTTTCTGGCCCCTCCTCCAGGCTGAGGAGCTGGGGCTGTGCAGCCTCGAGGGGAGACACTGAGAGGGGACCCCATCCATGTGTGTCAGGGCCTGCAGGGAGGGGGCAGAGCACGGACCAGGCTCAGCAATGGGACACGAGGAACGGGCAGGAACTGATGCCCAGAGAGTTCCACCTGGACATGAGGAAGAATTTCTTCCCTGTGCAGTGACTGAGCACTGAACAGAGACCAGAGAGGGTGTGGAGTCTCCTCACTGGGGATGTTCCAGAACCATCTGGACACAATCCTGTGCCATGTGCTCTGGGATGGCCCTGCTGGAGCAGGAGGTGGGATCAGGTGACCCCTGTGGGCCCTTCCAGCCTGACCCAGTGGTTCTGTTTCCTTGAAAACCTGCAGTGCAGGTTCTGTTTGGTGCCTCCATACACAGAATCAGAGGGCTTGGAGCACTGTCTGGGATGAGGGAGGGTATAACAAACAGTGTTTCTCTGTGGATGTTCAGACCAGCATCACAAACACTTGTTTGAGGGCTCTTCCTCCTCTTCTTTTAGCTAATTACCAGTTCAGATCCATCCACAGACTGCTGGATGTCCTGAAATGGCAAAGAAGCAACACTCATTTTCACTTACGAGGGAGATCTAATATTAAATCACAAAACTGTTTCTTCTTCCCCTTTGTGGAAGTGGAAAATCTGCAAGTGCTTTCCCGAGCAGATTTCTCCCTTCATTTGCACACACTTGAGAAAAGTGCATTTAATTAGGATTAGCAAGTCTCTAAATTGCAGATGGTTCTCAGGGGAAAAAAATAGTTATGAGTGCATTCATGACATTAAAATCAGTACATTTAATTCAATTTCATCCTTACGAATTAATATTAATTTGTAACATCTAAAGTAGTAGTTCCTACAGAAGATATTTATATGATTTAGGATTACTGGGGAAAATGAGATGTAGCAGTTCCAAACATGCTACAGCATGATTCCCATGTGTAATTATGCAGATTGAGCAATCACATGCTAATTGCAAGAATGCCCATTTTGACGTGTGTTGTTATCTGTAACAAGGGTCCGTTGTATGCTGAGTGGTTTTATTTAGTTTGGAGTTAGTTATTGAGAGGCACAGAGTCCAGTATTGGGTCAGATGTGAAATATTGCAAAAATCAGGAGCTGTGGTTGCTGTTGGAGCAGAATTCCAGAGAGGAGGCTGCTGGGCTGAGCATGGCACTGCAAAGCACAAGATGCTCTGGTTTAACACTTCCCAGCCCGCCACAGACTCGGTGAGGTGAAGACAAACGTGAAGGTGTGGTGTCTGTCCAGGTCACCCCTTCACTGTGGTACTGGATCTGAGCTGTTTGGGCAGACACAGCAGCTTTTTATCTTCCTCCTGTCTATCTGTGTGCAATGAAATCACTTTGCTCCCGACCTTTCTGCAGGACTGGGGAGGCTCAGACTGGGGAGCTCTGGGTTTTGATAATAATATTCCCTGTAACAAGAACATTCCCTCTCCAAAGTTGCTCTCCCTTTGCTTCCCCTGAGGCTCTCCCTACTCCCAGCACGCAGAATTCTGCCCTGCAGCCTCCAGGAGCTCATCTCTGCTGTTCAGCGCTTCCCAAATGTCTCTGTGAGCCGGGGAGAGAGGTTCTTCCCCCCTCTTCGTGTGTGCTGCACCCCCAAAGAGCCACATCGCGGCGGGAAGGGCGCTGGGAGCATCATTCCAAGGTATTTGGAGCTCCGGAGGAGCGGGATGTGCCGGCATTAGGTGGCGGTGTTGGCCAAGCCGAGGAGCGGGACCCGCCCGCGGGGCTGGAGCTGCCGCGTGTTCCCGGGACAAGTTTACTTCAGACACCAGAATTAATTAGCAATAGCATAAAAATACCTAACAAACACAGAGCTGCCCCCGAACAGCCCAAACGGGCTGAAAGGCGGTGACCTGGTTAATAATGCGAGCAACAGTCACGGCATCACCGGGAAACTTCCCCGACAAGGGAGATGGACCAGAGAAAATCTGGAGATACAGAAACGTTATCCCCGATTTTCTCTTCTCACCCGATCAATATTTCCTGAAATGTGTGGCTACCGAGCAGATGTAGCTGCTGGCAAACATTACTTTTGAGTGCTTGGGTTTTTACTATTAATTAAATGATGTGTTTTATAACGTGGGACAATTGCTGTGGACATTCCTCTGTGTGGATCTTGGGGACAAAACTATTTGCATGAGCAAGTTCGGTCTGATAAATAGTTATGGAACACTTTGGCATTTAAAACTCATTTTACACATATAAAATGTTTTATTAATCCTCTCTGAAAGTCGTGACCTAATTACTGATTTTTATTTTTTTTTTTTTTTGGTCTTGTGGAATAATTACTTGCAAAGAACCTTCCTGTGATTGCAGCCCTCAGTCTTTGGTGCAGTTTAGTGGAACAAGAGGTGGATAAAAAACAGGCAGAATCTTTGTTACCCACATGAGCCGAGGAAACCACAGGCTTCACAGTTTTCTGATAATTCTGGAAAATCAGGAAGTAGCTCTCACTTAAAGCAAAAAAAAAAATAAATTCACATTTTGTAATGAAGTGTTATTTCATTTTAGGGCAGTTCTGAATTTTTAATATGTGTGTATATATATATATATATATGTTCTCGAAAATCTAATTAAACATTGCTAAATAAAGTAGTTCTGAGCAAACCGAATGAAATTTTAATGTCAAAGTTGAGCATAAATAGTTGGGGAAGAAAGATCAGAACTGAGTGAAATGATAATTAATGCCGAAATACATTTTGCACCAAACTTGAATTTTTTGCCTTCTGTGTTCTTCCAAATCCCTCTCACCAAAACCTCCCAAAACTTCCCAGCAGCAGGCCCAGGTATTTCCGACCTCTGGGGCAGGTTCCTGTTCTCAGCTGGAGGAGGAGCAGTGGCTCTGCACTTCAGTTCTCTTGATTATCCAGGGAATGTATTTTCCAGGCTCAGTTTTTGGGTAAAAAAAACCCTTAAATGAAGCACCTGCCCCTGCCCTTCTCAGTGTTGGTGTTGTCTGTTCACAAAGGGGGATGAGGATGAGCCACTCTTAATTTCTCTTTCCTTTTGGTTCCCCTTCACTGTTAAGTTTGGGGTCATATTTCTGGTCTCCCTCCAGCTGTTACTTGAGGTTAAGAGGTAATTGAACTCAGCATTTCTGTTCAAATTGTGTCTTGTTAAAGTCTCTTTTTAGCAGAACCTAAATCTGGGCCTCTGACATTTTGACAGAATCTGTTTTCAGGTTGAAAAATTTCTTTCCCGATAAGAATTTTGGTTGTTTTCCTGTTTGACTCCAAAAGCCTGAGCTGATCATCTTTAAAGCATTAGCACAATTGCTTACAGATGGACTTTTCATATAAAATATGTGATTTCCCCCTTCTCCAACCAGCACTATTGCTGTTTGCCTGAGCTCAGGGGCTCCTCACTTTGTTAATTTAACCTAAATATTTTCTGGGATGAGTTTATCCAGAGCCGTCAATATTTTATTATTTCGGAAAAACAAGCAAACAAAATTCTTAAACACTTGTAACATTGTTCTTGTCAATTAAAAGGTAGCATCGAACATGCCGGTTCAAAAAATGCTTTGGATTTGGTTTTGGTTTCAGATTTTGGGGGTTTTTTTAAACTTGTTAGTGATTTTTTGGCACTGGATTTATAGAGCCCGGTCTTGGGACACTTTAATCCCACCTGAGTTGCACCACAGCACTGAGCTGCACACTCAGGCAGCCAGATGCAGTGAATTTGGTCGAGAATGCTTTAAAAATAAAAATCAGTGATAGTTTGACAGCAAAAAGGACTTTTTGGTGGAGAGCCAGGGCTGGTAACTGAGAAACCAGAGCTGTACTTGCATGGTTATAGATTATATTAATGTAAAGCTGGTATCCATTTCTGAAAAAAAAAAAAAAAAAAAAAAAAAAAGAAGAAACCTGTTCAAGGTATATTTCCCTGGGAAATCTGTCTTTTAAGTAATTTAATGTTTCCTGAAATGTCCAACGTTTGCAGCCCTGCTCTGTCTGGTCACTGCAGGAACATCCAGTGGGCCCAAGGCTGGTTCATCACCACGTCTACAGAGTCCCTAAAGACATCACAGCCATAAAAGCACCACTTCACCAGCAAAACTATGTCTTTCCTGTGTTAAAAATGTTGTAAATGCCTTTCAAGTGTCAGTACCCCTGCAATAACTATTTTCAGTGTGCAGACAGTCTTTGTTTCCCAAATGCTCTTGTTAGTGTTGAGGTTTATCTGATCTCTTTAGGAATTCTCTTCCTCCCTCACTATGGCTTTCAGACAAGCAACACACTTAATATTTTAGGGGCTCAGGTGTATTTTGTAGGACAGCCTGAGGAGGTATCAAAGGGCTTAGCCTGGATTACCATTTGGGCTGCAGAAAACTCTGCCAAAGTAGTAAATTTTACACAGTTGAGCAGTCTGGACCTTGCTCCACAAGACTGACGTGGCCTGATGTGCTGAGAAAAAATAAAGGCAGGATTTGAAGTGTGTTTCCCCAAAGCACAGCTTGGTTCAGAACTGCTTTGGGGCAGCTGAGAACTGCTGAGGTGGGTGGTGTTTCAGGTACTGGGGCCATGGGGAGCTGGGGACCCACTGGGAGCTCTGTGTCCTCCTGTTGATGGGATCCCATAGGAACACATCCCTTTTCATTACTCATTTGTGGGGCCAGTCACTGCTGGTCACCAACAGCAGGGGACATGGGCAGACATGGTCTGAGCAGGGCCCTGCTCAGTCCTCGTGTGCATGTAGCCAAAATCTTGGATGTCTCTATGTGTCTGTTTGTCCTGCTGTGACAGACACCTGCCCTGACCCTCCTGCTCCCCTGGGGTGGGGTGGTGGAGGAGGACAAGGCCCCAGCCCTGTGCCCTGGCTGGCAGCTGGGGTGTCTGTGTGTGCTGAGTCCCGGGAGGATCCCAATCATCATCATCCTCAGGACTCGACTCCTTCCCCTGAGCAAAGATCTTCCCAGTAGTGGGCAGCAACTTGACGCAGCCTGATGTTTTCTGCTGCATTTTGGATTGTTTTTCCTGTGATATTTGCTCCTGCCTTTTCCCTGCAGGCAGCCTGGAGCCCAGTTAACAGCTTGGTTTGCTCTGGAGCTGCCTCTGAGCCGCGGCTGAGGCGTCAGCGTGAGCTGGGAACAGATGCTGAGGGGATGTGGGGTTGCCTTTTGTTCCTCTAAACATTTGTCTTCCCGACCATAAACCTTCCCAATGAACTGCCCTGAGTGACACAACCCCCTGCAGCTGCTGTGTTGGGTGTGGTGCTCCAGCCCTGTCCAACCTGGCTCAGGAGTGCGGGGCAGCAGCTCCTGGGGAAGCTCAGCCCATCCAGGCACCAGTGCCAGTCCCACCTGAAGATGTCCCTGGGTTGGGACCCCCCTGGCTGTAGAGGGATCAGGGGGGATGTGAACGGGGCTGTCTGTGCAGGGGGACCAGCCCAGGGGCACTGCTGCATCTCAAAACTTCAGAGCAAACCGGGGGTCACAGAACGTTGGGGTTGGAAGGGCCCTCTGGAGATCCTCCAGTCCGACCCCCCCACCAAGGAAGGTCACCCAGAGCAGGTGACAAAGGAACATGTCCTGGTGGGTTTGGAATGTCTCCAGAGAGGGAGACTCCATACCTGCCCTGGGGAGCTGTTCCAGTGCTCTGCCACCCTCATGGAAAGGATTTCTTCCTCAGGTTGAGGTGGAACCTGTTTTAGTTTATGGCCATTGCTCCTCATCCCATTACTGGGCACCACTGAGGAGAGTCTGGCACCATCCTCTGACACCCCTTGGAGATATTTGTATGGATTGATGGGATCCCCTCTCAGTGTTCTCTTCTCCTCCTGTTCTATGGTGCCTCATATGGGTCACATAATCCTCCTGGTGGCAAACCCAGCCTCTGGTCCCAGGCTCTCCTTTCCTGCCTCCCACAGACCTGGACAGGTCCCACTTTACCCTTTGTACCACGACTTTGGTGCCCTCCTGAAGTGCCTGGACCCCTCTGTGAGACCAGCTATTTAAATTGTAAAACACTCAGCAAAGGTAGACAGAATTAAATTTATTCCTGAATTGCTGAATAATGTAATATTCGTGTTGTACATAAAAGAATCACAAACCGCCCAGCCTGATTTTCCTATGAAAACATTTAACTTTTATTAAATCAAGACAGTTTTAAGGAGCAGCAAAAAAAATGAAAGCAAAAACAACAACTGAACCAGCTTTCAAAGTTGCCCTGTAGCCAAAACATCCGTCTGAGAAGCTGAAGGGTTGATTTTATTTGTTTGTTTGTTTGTTCTTCTGTTGGAGTGTATCACCAATAATTAAAAAACAAAAAAAAAAAAGAGAGAGATGCAAGTTCAAACCCTTGGAATAAATTAGAACAGGCTCTTCAGCCTGCTGGGAGCTGCCTACAGCTGGTCTGGCATCTCCATCCATTCGGGAATGCTGTGGTGGTGGGTGAGTGGTCCTGCCCCACTGGCTCACCCAGGGCTCCAGCACAGAGAGGACATGGATCCTTATGGACCACAATCCCAGCCCCACAGCCAGTGGGGTGCTGTGGGCAGGGGCATGGGGTGAAAACCCACTCCCATGGCACATTTATTGCTGCTTCGTGGGGCACTAAAATGCGAGGGGTCAGCGCCCGAGCACCTTGCAGGTGAGACTCCCCCCAGGCCAGGATTTGGCCCTGCACCTATAAAACATTCCTGACCCATTAATGATCCTTCCCAGGGAAGTGGCAGAGGACCCTGTGTGCTGGAGTTAAGTCAGAGAGGCGAGACAAAGCCCAGGGGAGGGTCTGTGGGGAGCAAACCTGTATTGGCAGACAGTAAGATAAACTGGATGATCTAATAGTCCTTTTCCATCTCTAAGTTTTATGATTCATTTGTTATTTTAGCCATCTATATATATTTTTTATTTTACCCTAGAGGGGTTTCTTGAAATGTGTGCAGTATATTCCTTAAAAAAAAAAAAAATCACTTAAAAAAAAAAAAAAATAGGTCGGTGTTGCAGGATCCGAGGCACCGCCTGAGAGGGGGTTTGGTAACGAGTGTGGGAGGGATGGGTGGCCCTGGGGGTCACCCGTGGGTGTGGGATGGTCACAGCAAGGGGTGAGGAGTGGGCAGAGCCTGTCACTGGATTTGGCTCTGCAGGAGATGGACAGCTGGAAAAGGGACGGGTGATGTGCTCTGGAAAAACCCTGGGGTGGCTTGGGAAAGGAGACTTGGAGGAAGTCCGAGGGGGACACATCCAGCTCTTCCCTCCCCTCTGCTCTCCCTTCCACAGGTGTGGGGACACCTGCCCTGTCCTTCTGTGACCTTCAGGGACAGCCAGGATGCCGGGAGGACGCGCTGCCCTCGGGACGGGCTGGCAAGGGATGTGTGTTTTGTCACAGCCAGGAGGAGCAGCAGAGTTAAACCTGGCTCGGGCGATCCTGTGCCCACCAACATTTAAGGAGGACGAGCCTCAGGAATCTCTGCCCCGGAGAGAGCTCTGACTCCTGGGCAGTAAATCACCCACGGGGTGGGCGGTGGGGACACAACTCCCGGCGCAGGGGGACAGGGAATGCCCGGGGACAGGGAATATTAACCAGGGGACAGGGAATGCCCGGGGACAGGGAGTGTGAACCCGGGGCAGGGAATGTCAGCCCGAGCGATCCGTCGGGGTGGAACCCCCCGAGGGGGGTTTGGTGTCTCAGTCTCTCCTGGTTTGTGGCCGGCGAGCCCCAAATTTGTGTGACAGCAGCGCGGAGCCTCCTGCAGATCCCTCCATAAATAACCTGGAGTGGCCAGAGCAGCCACAGGAGGGAGGGAAAAGCTCTGCACCACCAATGCAGGGCGGTGTCGTTGGGGATTTTTCCCTCTTTTTCTCACTTTAAGTGATTATCATTTAAGGGAAAGGAGACTGCTGGAAATTGTTCGTGAGTTTTACTGAAACAGGCACATTCCTGTGGGTTTTTTTCACTCCCACAGCCCCTCCAGGTCAGTCCTTTTCTTTCTCTGCAGAGAAAGAAAGGCAAAAAAAAAAAAAAAAAAAAAAAAAAAAAAAAAAAAAAAAAGAAAAGAAAAACCCACACAAAAATCAATCCATCAAATGTCATTACAGATTTATTAAGCCTGATGTAGAAAGACTTTTAACAGTAACATCTTCAGAAAGCATAAAAAGAGCACTTCTGTTCAGTCTTGTGCTTTGAAAATCTAAATATATTTTTATCATATAAATAATTCTTTTCATGTTTTAAGTGCATCTGTTTTTTTTCTTTTTTTTTCTTTTTTTTTTTTTTTCCCCTTTCCCTTTTCAAATTTCCATTTTACAATTGGCCAAAACTGAAGCCTGCATTGACTGAAATGAAGCCATTTGCAAAGCTAATGATGTTGTGAAGCATGTCTATGGTGAGCCATATCAGCTAGATTTCAGAAAGGTAGTTCAATGAGTGCAGCATTAAAATGAGGGACAGCCTCCAGCAAAATCATAATTGAACACACCCAAGTCCTTAATGTCTGCAGTTGGGTTTCCTGATGCAAATTACGATAACATTTCAGATGTGAGCAGTCGCTTTCCAGTAGCTGCAGTGGAAAAGAGACATTTTATGCCACAAAGGAAAGAATTACCATGTTTAAAAATGTAAATAATATATGTATAGAAACCTTTTTTATGGAAATGAGGCATTCAGGATTATGTGAACAGTTTGGGCTATTTTTTTTTTTTTTTTCCTTTTAAACACAACAGATAAAGATGTGTGATCTATTATTCAGGGCTTTAATTACAGTTCTAAAACTGCAGTGATTTTATTAAAAAAAAAAAAATCCCTGGGCATAAAAAGTAATGTTTTCTGTGGGAAAGTTGAGGGATTTTTTTTTTAACAACGTATTTACCGTGGTGAAAATACAGAACAAAAAAAATCACCATTAAAAGATTTCAATGCTGCAAAATCATACACAGAAATACATCTTAAATGCTCTGGAATACAGTCATCTTCCTGTAAATCAGAAAAGGCCTTAGATAAATAGGTTTGACCTGATTTAAATTTAATGAGATACATAGTCCTGATTGTTAATAATTGGTTTGGGGGAACCCAAAACAATAAAAGCAATAATCTCCTCTAGTATAAATTATACGAATTTATTTAGCAATCAACCATGGGGGGGTGGGGAGGGGAGGGAAAGCCATTAACATTATCAATTTGTTTAGTTTAAGTTAGTTATAATAAGCAAATAATTGGAAGCAAAATTGCCAGCCAGGCTTTTGGAAAGACAGTAAATGTTGGGAAGATGTGTGTCTGTGATGAAGCTCCGGGGCCACTAGATGGTATGGTCCTCCCAGCAGAAAGGGCTTTTTCCTTGAGAAGGACCATTCATAATCACCCAAACCAAGTGAAACATGGTTTTGATTAAAACAGCCTGTTGGCTCAATAATCTTAGTAATTTTAAAAACATCCTTAATGTGGAAGAAGAACACTGCAATGTCAGAAATGGCCTTGGGGCCCATTATAAACAGCAACAAAATAAATAAGGAGAAGAAATGAGGGGTCATGAAAACAAAATTAAGCTAATGTTTCAAATTTTGACAATTATGAATTGTTCCTCCAAGAAGACATTAAAAAAAATAATTCAGGCACTATTAGATAAAATACAAAGAGAATAATTGTACATGTATGGGTTTCCCATGGGACTAAGCATGCTTTAAAAGCAAAACTTGACTTAGATTTCCCCTCTTCCCCCCGCCCCCCTTTCTAGCCAGCAACTGGGCAGGTCTCATGCAAACACAGACTTGCTTCTCAGAGTTCCTCCAAAAACTCGTCTCTAATTCCTTTATGAGCCATTAAAAGATGACGACCAAGAAAACAAACAAACAGAAATTACAAGCATATTTTCTATTGGGAAAAAAAATAAAATAAAATAATATCCCCCATTATGGACCCATTTTTTTCCCCTTTTCTTTTGTTAGGAAACCGAAACAAGCAAATATAACAAAATCTGTGTTCATAACATGGCAATATAGTTAATATATACAAATATATACAGTATAAAAATGCATCAAAGGCGCAACTTTTCATCCCAACAAGCTGCAGTGCCCAAGGAAGAGCAGCTTGGCCCCCCCTCCACTCTAAGTTACAGGCAATATGTTCTATACAGCATGCACTGGTTACAAAATCAGTGCAGAGCACTGAGACATTCTACAGAGAAAGTCACTGCGAGTCCTCTCCAAGGGAGTCCCGTTGGTTTGTTCGTATAAAAAATGTGGTTCATCTTTCCTTTTTGCCATTTGGAGTATATACAATTTTTTTTTTTTTTTTTTTTGAAAAGAGAAATGAGCTTTTGATTCTTTATTTTTATGACCATTTTTGAAACGGAATTCCAGCCCTAACACCACGGGTCACAGATGGGACCTGAAGATGCTGCCAATAACAAACGTGGGCAGGGGCAGAGCAAAACCATCCAATTTACTGTTATGGCCAACTGTGCTCCTTCCTTTAAATGGGGGTGGATCTCTCGTGATTCCTGCTGACAGGTTCCAGATAATAAAACCCAAAATAAACATGCAGAATAAAAAAAAACCCAACAAAACAACAGAGGATTAAGAAGTGGTGCCTGAGCACGAGACAGGAGGGGGTATTGTACCAGAGACAGGACGGAGAAGTACCCTGAGCCAGATAAGAACTGTTGAGCTTGTCAGCTTTTGCAACCTGTATTGCACATCCCAGCGTTTGCTGCCTTATAAAGCCAAAATCCTGCCCTGCTCATCCTGCAGGCCCTGCTGCCAGCAGTGCCCAGCTGGTCCCTCAGCCAGGGGTGGGTGCCTGGGCAGGGAGAGATGCACAAACACACCCGGGTGTGCCCGTGTCTGCACACACGTGATGCATGGAGGGGGGAATATCTGTAGCTACCTGCATATCTACACATAGATATGCATTTATTTAATGCTCCATGGACCAGTTCCTAAGTGAAAACCTTGCCCACATAAATCCTCCGCAGTGGAGACAGTCGTGTGGACGTTTCCACACCGTGAATCCCTGGGGATGGGGACAGCATTCCCTGCCTTTGACGTAGCTGCGTTTTTCCAAGGTGTTATTTTCATTTTCTTCTTGAAATACTGATCTTTTTTTTTTTTTTTCCCCTGCTATCTCATCTAACAAGTATAATGAGAGAATTTGTTGCCTTTACTTAGATCAAAAAAGGGAAGAAAAAAGAAGTTTGCTCAGCGAGATGGTGTGAACTGAAGTGGGGATGTACGATCCGCCAGGATTAGTATTTAATCTGTTGTCTCAAACAGGGCTTTTTACAAAGGCCTGGAGACATTTCATGAGCTGAGAGGGATGATGAACTGGAAGTTTATTACTCTGCAGTTAAGTCCAGTGGTACAGCAAGTTCGCTTTTAAAAATACTCTCCAAGAAATTATTGTGCAGACACTTTGGTACAAGAAACAACAGTGTCATCCTAAACTTCATCTGCTCTTCACTTTTTTGCCAGTATAGTCAAAATAAAAAACCACCACTAGTGTAGACTGGAGGATACTGGAATAAAAGTGCTTGCACTGGGATAAAAGTGGTCCAGCAAAACGAAAGGAGCTGTACCAGTATAAAGTGCTTTATAGTGATACAACTGGTTTTACATCAGGACTTTTACCAGCATGGTCACATCAATACCAAAGTATTGCAGTCTCCTCCCTGACATAACTCTGAACCTTCTGAAGTGCAGAAGGTTTAATTTGTCTGGAGATAGAGACTGTTTGCTGAAGTTGGTTTCAAAACTGCCCAGACACATTGGGAATGTGAGGTTAGGACCATGAGGACAGTGTTTGGGTCTGTGCAGACAGAGTGTAAATCTACTGAATTTGAAGGAGTGGCTCTGGATTTACACTGGAATAATTCCATCCAGAATCTGGTTTCTGTTTTTTAGACATTGGACTGAAACCAAATCAGAGGGAGGCGGTTGCAGGGAAGATCAGGGAGGTGCTGGCAGGATGTGGCACAGCACATGTGGGCTGCAAAGGTAAGTCAGCTTCTGTTAACAGTGCAAACCCATTATTTTATTCTTTCACTTTCCCTCAGAAGGAAACTGGAGAATAAAAGTTCTGAATTCTGTGTGTTTGTGTGAAGCCAACCACTGCAGGAAATAATGGAGAAAAGAAGAAAATCCAGGAGAGCATTTCTTTCTGGAATAACAACCCAGTGGCTCACCCAGGGCCATCAACCGACAGATCTTGACTTCAGGTGCAGACAAATTAGGACCTCAGTTTGATGAAATGTGAATTGAAGTCTGCCTTTAGATGCATGTCATTTATTCACTTATTACAAGTCTAAAAATATTACACTTGCTGTGGTGCAATCTGTCACATAACACAGTGGTCAGAGGTTGGGCTCCATGACTGTGGGGGTCTTTTCAAACCTAAATGATTCTATGGTATAAAAAAAGGCTCAGTTTGCACCCACCAACGTCCAACTACAACACTTCAGCACCGTTATGGAAAAGTTCTTAGTTTTAGTGAAATTCAAGACCCTCTTGCTGAGCATTCCTAACTGAGGACAGAGCCTTGGCAACAAGGAAAGTTGGGATAAATTGTGAGGGGGAGCAGGAAACCCAGGTGAGCAAAACCAGAATGTCACTGACCTGCTGTGAAACCCAGCGAGAAGCTGGTCTGAGGGCCCCTCTTGGGAGGTCAGTACCCAGGAATTACAGCTCTATAGCTCCTCACACAACTTCCTAGGAACACAAATAATATGTCAGGCTGTGAGAAGATGGGCACAAACCAGTAGCACTTGTTCCCAATCCATCGAGGTGGCTGGATCGGTGCTCTTGCTTGGGGACAGATGGCCTTTAAAGCCTGCTGTAATTGCAACATATTGATCCGGAATCTGTGATCAATACTGTCTTTATAGAGAGAATTTTAAATATAAATTGCATCGTATATCTGTTGGCGAAGACAAAAGGCCTGTGTGATGGAGATCCACCTCTGCTCCAGCCTGGAGTTACGATGGCACAGGGAGAGGGGACGTGGCCTCAGCACAGCCCGGCCTCGGGGGCTGAGCAGAGTCAGTTCTTCAATCTCTGCCAAAAATTAGGCTGCCATCTTGATTCCCTTGGTTTTTTTAACAGGTTTGAGCCCTAAAAAACATCCACAGCACAGCCAAACCATGGGCTGCCCTGAGCTGCTGTGCTGGCCCGTGGCTGGATCAGGCCCTCAGGAACCAGCACAGAGCCAATGTCCCCTCAGAACTCCCACCAGGGCTGCCCCAGGCCAAAACTCCCTTACTTCTGTATTTCCTGCTCACTCAGGGCAGCTTGTTTTCCATGGGTGTTCCCAGTGGGAACATAAGTTTCTGGTTTAGGAACTGAACTGTGGGTATCAATTGATCAGTAAATACGGCACTTTATCAAAACATGATTAAGGAAAGAAAAAAAAAGGCCAAAAATTAGGGAAGCAATCCTTGCCATGGTAATGAGTAAGAGTTGACTTGACAGCCTGTAAAACTGGCTTGGAAGGCTTCAGCCCCTATCCTGCTAATATATAATTATTGATTTTTAAAATGACTTTTTGTATCCTCCCTGATCTCTAAAAAAAAGCTGGGAAGGTCAGTCTTGTAAATACTTTTACAACTAGGTAATAAACCCCCTGATAACTTGCATTGACAAGTAATTACTGGGTAGGTTTTTTAGCAGATTCTCAAAGATTTTTTTTTTAACCCAACAATTATTATTGTACTAATGACAGCCATTTTTAAAGTTAAGTGTCCTTCTCCCTCTCAGCTTAAATAATAAGAGCCTGGAAAAAACACCTGAGACTGATCCACTGAAATTCTTATATATTAGGCTCCAAAGGGATGCTAATTGCATCTCTTTCTTTTAAAATAGAACAATTTTTTAAAGGTGATATGGCTTATTTTGACATGGGTGGTGGTGGGAAGGGAGCTGTGGTTTCTGAATAAATCTTTCTCACTGCTTTATTGCAGTGCAGGAGCACAAACAGCTTGGATATGTGGTGTATCAATATGCCACTTGTTAATAAGCAAGGACGTGAATCATAAATATTCGGCTGTTTGATCACCAGGCTTTTAATTAATGTTTTGATGATCTCCAATAAGAATAAAAGTCAGAACGATAGATATTGAGTAGCTGCGACAGAGAAAAGATGCAATGATTTTCTGTGTTACCTGATTTATATGACAGATAAACTATCAACCCATCCAGTTCCGCACAGAGAAAGAGAGAGGAGAGATGTACATTTTCTTTTTTTATATCATATTGTAAAAAAAAAAATAAACCCCAGTTAATTCAAATGTGTACCTAAAACGTTCCCAGAGGACAGCGGTGCCGGTAGAACGAGCGAGGCTTAGCTCTGTGTAATAAAGGTTTGTGGCCACGTTTTTAAAGGAAGTAGCTGTTCCCACATTTGCCTGTGCCAGAGCCAAACCTCCTGAGCAGAACCTGCTGCTGGGATGGCCAGACCTCCCTCAGGGGGACTGGCCCTCCCAAAATCTCCCCGGAGGTTTGCAGCTCTGGGGTTCCAGGTGCTGACGAGACAGGGATGTGGGGTTTTGCTGCTCACTGGCTACAGGACACCAGCAAAGCCTCTGTTCTGCCAAAATTGAGCAGCTGGTGACCCCAAGAGCCCCAGCCCTGGTTGCTGTGGGCACTCAGGGCCTCCCTTTTGTAGGAAGAGGCTCCTGGCAGCTTCTCTGGCCACAGAGGACAAACCCAACTGTGCGGAGGGTTCTACCAGAGCAGACAGCAAAACACCAGCAACAGGGAACAGCATCAAGAGCTTCACATTTGGCTGCTGCAACAAGCCAAATATTTTTTTCTATGCACCCAAAAGCTCAGGGAAAGGAGCAGGCCTGGAGATACACACGTGGTTTCTCCCAGGTGGTGATTTACTGTGGCTCTCGTGGCCTTTGGGTCCACGCCACAGGCCCCACCTTGGGCAACTTCACCAAATAACTCTGATGTGGGCTGTGCAATTTAACAGCTTCTGAGGAGCTCGATGCTAATGCATTGATTTTGCTTTAATAGAATTTTGTTGTCAATGGCCGGTGCTCAGCATGGCACAGGCTTCAATCTTAACCCATCTGAAGGCTCTGCTCGTTTCCAGTTGAGCTCCGTTCATTTCCAGTTGAATAGGTTAAGCAAAGACAGACCTCACTGTTCTCAATTCACTTTATGATCCTCCCATCATAAAAAATAATATCAGCACCTTGCTTTTCATGTCAGAACTACATTTGAGCTGCTATTCCCTATGCCCATGAGTAAATCCCATAAAAGCCGCCCCGTTGTACTGTCGCTATTTTTCCTTGTGGATGATTGATTGATGGATGAGTGCTGACACTTCAATGAAGCTATTTCGACTGCCATCTCAATCCGATGATGTGAGGGGTATATTTTCTGTCCATGCCTCATTACTTCAGAATGACATTCCTGGAACTTCATTTACTTTTTCCCTCCTTCCCTCAAGCGCCATATTTTTTCCCATCTAGGTTATGCATGCCATAAAAAAAGCAATTTGCTATTATATGTGGCATAAGGGCAACACTTTCCCTAGGAGGTAAATAAGAAGGGCCTTTTTTTCTCCTCCATGTTGAGTTTAGGGATCATGTCAAAATTTCCCGAGCAGTGCCAAAACAGGCCCTTCTGCACAAGCCAGGGGGAATTGCAGTGAACATGTTCAGCCTGATTTTGTGAATGCTGCCCTTCAATTAAATCCTTGAACATCGAAAACAAAACAACAGTAAAAGACACCCCAAAGCCCCCCACCCCTTATTTGAGAAAGAGCCTCTTCCTTCTCCACTTGTGCCTCGCATACTTTGAATATTTCATTTGCCACGGAATAACGATTTACAACTTGATCCAGACTTATTTTTCCTCGGAGAATAGGGGAAGTTCATCGTTAAATGCAGAGATGGATTTGTCTGCTGGAGGTTGCTTGTGCTGAGCGAGAGTAAACAGGGCTGTGCCTGGTTTTCCAAGCAGTGCACTAGGAAACAGGAGGCTCGTGACATTGGCATATCCTGGAAGAGTCCGGGAGTTGACTCGGGACCCGATTTTAATCTGTGTAATACAGTATTCCCGTTAATAATAATGTATAATTAAGACATCCGTTAAAAATCCATAACGTTAATTTAATGGAGAAAATCTAATACAGTTCTATTGGAATTTTTACGTTAAATTAACTTTAACGGGCTTTTAATGGATGTCTTAATTAGATCTCATTATTAACGTGAATATTCCACAAATTAAAGTTGGGATCTCGAAGTTTTAATGAAAAAAGTTCCAAGCACAAATTCGGAATTGCCATCTCTGTAGCCCCCTTCTCCCCAGGTCGTGGTGGACTTGAAGGCACAGCACAGAACACGGACACCAGATTCTGATCCCATTTTTGGTGGCATAAACCCAAAATAACTCCATTGACTACAACAGAGAGTTTCGGATTTACACTCACCTAACTAAGAAAGGAATTCTACTTTTCTTCTTTTATATCTATATATAGATATTTATATAGTGATATTTATATATAGATATAGCTATATTTATATAATGTTCAATAATCTAACAATAGTACTTTTGTTTAAAAATCCCTCCATCCCATATGTCTCATCATAAACCGTAATGGAGATTTAAATATATATATATATCTGAGGAATAAAACAAACTGAAAATAATCCATTTCAAACAAATCTTTGGCAGCAACATGGTTAAGCATAACTATTTGAACAACTTGCACAGAAGATTAACATTGTTCAGAGGTTTTTTGGCTCAGAATCTGTTTTAACTTAATAATTCTTGTACTTACTGTGATGTATTGATCCCTAGTGCAATGACTGGATTGGGCAACCCAGGTGCAACAGTAATAGCTGCACAGAATAGAAACATTTCCTTTAGACAAACTATCCCAAAGGGGTTATAAATAGGAAATGGACATTACCATGAAAAGTAAAGCTTCCAAAGTGACTGCATCTTGTGTAGCACATTTGGACATTAAACTATGAAGAATTTTTTTTTCCTGTCAAGTGTTACAAATTGACGAAATAAGTACATCAATGTTCTCAGTCATTATCTTACTTCAGTGGCACTTTGTTTCAGTGACAGCAAAAAGGGACAGTGGAGACCAGACAGCCCCAGTGCAGTTTATCAATGAAAATCTAATATCGTCCATAAGCAGGGGAGTGGAAATCAATACTTCATTACCAAATTGTTAGTGAGGATGAAGAAGAATAGCAGGAGTTTTTTTGGCAGTCTTCTGGGTCCGGGTTGCTGTGAGTTCAGTGTCAGGGCCGGAGTGACGTGCAGGGCTGGGCGGGAGGCTGGGCTGGAGAGCTGGGACTAAGGCATTCGTCCTGCAAGCACAACAACAACAGCCACTGTCACCAGGTTGTACCCACCATGTACCTGCAGCCACAGAAATTCCTGGAAATGAGGCAGCTTTGGTTTACTTTGTCCACCCACAGGCTCACAGAAGGCAAGGACACACAGGTGGGAACAAAATCCCGGTTCCTTGTGCCTGTAACTGGGCAGGGATTAGTTGGCAAACTCCAGCTGGTGCTGTGGCTCTGCCTGGTACACCAAGCACTCTGCTCTGCATCTCTGCTTTTCCTTCATGTTACTTAAACCAGAACAATGAGCTCCTTTTTACAGCCAGCCAAGAACATACTCTAAAATCCTCATGGTGCTTTGGACATCTCAGTACCCACATGGTGTTTAATTACTGTGTTATTTCTGTTGTTGTAGCACTTCCCCAGCATTAAAAGCCACTGTTCTTCCAATGGACCTTTTCCATTCTGCAGCTGCTAAAAGTGCTAAGTGACTCAAGTTGTGAAGTTACTGCTACACAGAGACAGAGGGGGCTTGTTTTATTTAATTTCAAGATGTGGGTTTAAAAGTTCAGCCCAAAGTTGAGTTCTGTTTTGCTTATAACCTGGGAGAAAGATACTGAGAAAAGCAGGAGAAAAAAACAACTGGAAAAATAGGGTGAGAAATGGGGCAGGCAATAAGTAGAGTGAAAGTCAATCTGGAGAGAGCACAGAGGAAAAAAAAAAGACCAGCAGTGGGCAAAGAGAAATATGTTACTGAAAAATATATTATCTGTTCAAGGCCATGGACAGTTCAGCAAACACAACTCAAACCCTGCGGTGTGTTCCCTGTGTTCTGGCTAAATCAACTGGAAATTCAGTAGTAGCTTTATTTAAAGTAAAATAAACTCAGCTTCTCAAAAAATTCCATATGAAAACAAAAAAGTCCATTGACTTCATGCTATTTAGTTTATAATTTGCTCTGTTTTACAATATCTTCACCTTTTCAGTTTTCACAGCGATGCTGAGTTTTGCACTGGCAACCCAAACCTGCTGTGGAGAAACTGTTGGAAGAAGAGGTTTTGGCAGCTGAATGTAGAGACTTTTGGCAAGTGGGGATGCATGGAAGCCAGTCTGAAATTGTGGTGAATGCCTTAAATCATTATTCCCACTTAAAATACATTAAAAGCAACCTATGTTGACACTTTAAAATATTGTCCTTAGGTTTCAGGGGTAACACTCCAGAGCCATTCACACCTTGCAAAGCCATTATTTTTCAGTGCAGAAGGGCAAAACTGAGCCTGTTTACACCTTGTTCAGATTATAAAGAAATCCAGAGGCCTTGCTATGGTAAGGCTGGAGCTGAAATAGAGCAACACCAAACAGTCCAAGTGCAGCCCCCCGGGATGGCACAGGAATTTGGCTTCACCTCTCCAAGCAGATGTTTGCAGCCCTCACCAGGGTGGAAAACTGCCTGTGAGATGCCACCTTAGTCCTGCCTTGGGTCATAGCAAGCCCTGAAACATCTGCTTCTCTCATGGATATGGGATACCAACACTGTGGGCTGGTTTCATTGTGAAGAAGGCCCTGAGGTTTTGGATTAGACCAGCTGTAAATTCAGCGCAGCAATATTCCTGGTCACTCCCATGCCACAAGGGGAGCGTGCACTGAGCAACACTAGGGACAGTGTTAGCCCAGGGCAGAGCTCTTCAGAGGCACATCAGTCAGGGAGGAGATCCACGAGAAACTCTTCTGGCAAGAAATAAACTTTTAAGGCTCAGTGTCCATGTACTTGACTAATGTTAACGTCTACACACAAGTAAAATCAATTGGGACTTGGCATTGATTTCCATGGGATAAGTACTTCACCCCTAAGGTCTTTTGGCCAACTGAAGTCTGCATCCTTGTGGTTTTCTTTTTCTTTTTTTTAATTTTATTGATACCTCTGCAGGCTGGGACAGGACTTTGGGAAATTAATTAGTGTGAGCCCTGATCAATAAGGGTCATAGTTTATGTATTTCATTATCAAGTCTGTAAGAGATTCAGGGAGTATGTGGAGAGCTTGTCACCCACAGTCAGAGCACAGCCACTTGGATGTTCAAACAGCACCTGATGGGCAAAGTCTGCTTCTTCCTGGGCATTTGCTGAAATGCAGCTCAACCTGTACCATAAAGAAATCTCCATCATTTAAATTGTTATGAAAATGGAGTTGAAATTGTACTGATGTGTTGTACAGCATATGTGAAACAGCAGTTGCAGATACTGAAGCTTTGCTTTTATTTAACACTAATTATCAAGCCATCAACAGCTGTAGAGTCAAATCTGTTTGAATGCGGATGTGTCAGGACTCAGGATTCCTTCTAACAACAGCCTTCCCACTCCCTGTCCGTGGCACAGCTTCCCTCTCCTCATTCAAACCTTGCCATAAAAACACAGCTGTGAAACCCCTGCAATAGGAGCTCTCAGACACGTCTGCAGCCCAACACCACTGTCCAGGGCACACCAGCAGCTCGTGGGATGTGTCTGGCCTGGGCTGGTTCCGGCTGCTCAGCCGGGTCCTGCACAGCTCCTGCTTCACAGAGCCACATTCAGCTTACCCTTACACATCCCAAACCACTCCTTACACAGCCCAAACCCCTTCTCACACATCCCAAACCCCTTCTCACACATTCCAAACCCTGTGCTTTCTCTGGTGTCTCCTTTTCCCTTTTCTCCACGGCCACACCAAGGAATGACGTGGCTTCCTGGGGGTAGGACAGAGTATTCCACAGGATATGCTGAGTTGGAAGGGACCCACAAGGATCATCGAGTCCAACTTTTGTTTCTTTAAGTGGATGGCCCATAGAGGGATCAAACCCAATGTTATTAGCACCATGCTCTGACCAGCTGAGCTCATCTCAGGACACGGGCTGCCTGCTCAGGGCTTGGTTTCCAAGTCATAGAATCACAGAATGACAGAATGGCTTGAGCTGGGAGGCACCTTAAACATCATCTCATTCCAACCCCCTGCCATGGATTGGAACTATCCCAGGTTGCTCCAAGCCCCATCCAACCTGGCCTGAAGCACTTGCAGGAATGGGGCACCCACAAGTTCTCTGGGCAATCTGTGCCTGTCACCACCCTCACAGTAAAGGGTTTCTTCCATACACCTAATCTAAATTTCCACTCTTTCAGTTTGAAGCCATTCCCCCCTGTCCTGTCACTCCTGACCAAGAGTCCGTCTCCAGCTTCCTTGTAGCCCCCTCAGATAGTGGAGGGCTGCTGTGAGGTCCTGCTGGTATCTGAAGTCCTTTGCTTGGGGACTGCTGTCGCTGTTTGCTTTTTGGGATTTCCAGAAACACCAGCCTCTTCAGTGGCTGGTCCAAGGTGTGGTGGAACTCTAGAGCCAGGCCGACGACAGCAGGCTCATGTGTTTATAATGTGTTCTTTGTATTTCCAGCTCTTTGCTAATATCATGTCACCATCTCCTATTTATGTAATGGGATAATAAAAATGACAATTTTCATCTGTGATCCACCCACCTCAGCCTATGGGAGTCTGTGGATCAAAACTTTGTCATGCTGCAGCTGTACCTGTAGTAATAAATTGCAGGACTCTTTAAAGGCCACGAAGGAAGACACAGACAGTCCCTTTGTGGTTACCAAACATGTTATCTCTAGATGTCATTTTCGACCTACTTTTGCTAGATTTTTGCAGCAGTGGAAAATCTGTTCCTTAAAGAACCATCCTTACCTAGATACGGAGAAACCAGCAAATTTGGATATATTTTATTTCATTTAGGACTCCTCTCACCATGAATTACAATATTACAGGCTGTAAATGCCTTCTCGTTACCCATAATTATAACTAAAATTATATCAATCTAAACAGTAACTACTCAAATGATTCATCCTGATTGGGAGGAGCAGGCTCCCTTGAGTTATCCCTGCCCATCTATTTCAAAGCCTTGTGCAGGAATAGCTTTCCAGAAGGTCATTTAGCAGCACATTAAATAAATAAACAGAACATATTTGTTTCGGAAAACACACTCTAGGAGGGTGGGAAATCATTCTGGGAGAGGTAAGAATAACCCTCATGAAAACTAATACTTTCAGCTCTTCTTCATCCTTGCTGAGGCTGCAGCATCCACCCAGGGACAGGCAGAGGCTCCATGTGGTGCCAGCAGGGAAAGGTCCCTCGTGTTCTGCACACTGAAAGGTGCCACAAGTCACCAGAAGGCCCCTGAGCCTCTCGTGGCCCTACAAGAGCCACCAGTTTTTGCATATTCCACCTCAGCCATCAGCCACATGGAGAGAGAAGTGGGGAAAAGGCTCCCCTTTGCTGTCAAACATATTTCTGTGCTGTGATCCAAGCTCATAAGAGTGTGGGACAAGGCAGCGGAAAAGAAATGTGGGCTCTAGCTCAGATGTTCCTGGGGTGTGTCTGCCTAAACACAAAACTCACTGTGGTAACACCCAAGTGGAGGAATTTAGAGACCTTGTTGCCTGGGCTGATGGAAACTATATTTAATAAAAACTCAAAGTCATTAAGTTGCATTTATCTCAGAAAACTCCTTGTAGAAGACACTTTGTTAAGAGGCCAAAAGCAGGTGAAAAGCCTCTGGATTTCAGCAGAAGGACCATCAGAGCCCACATCTGATCTGGTGCAGGCACTTTTCTCTGTGGGAGGTCAGAGAAGTTCTGCTGCTTTACCTCGGAAGGGTTTTGTGATATAAAAGAAGAATCTGCCTGAAATCTGCCAAAATAACCCCCAAACCTTGCTTTCAGAAACTTCTGCTATCCGTGCCTGTAGTCTGTATGACAGTTCTGTTACCTGTGGCCCTGGCTGAGCAAAACTCTTAAGGAAATGTCTCTTGTGTCATGCATGGTGCAGGAAGCACAGTGATCCACCTCTGCCAGGAACTGGGGACTAATGGCACCAAACACCATGGCTGGGCTGCACAGGGACAGCAATGCTGACATTTTAGGGCCATGCCTGTGCAGGTCTTTATGTGCATCAGTCCTGCCACCTGAGACCTGAGAGAGAGATGAAAAAATTCTCCTGCTTATATATTATCTTTTATGTACAAAAATAACCATATTTTTATATGTAAAAGTACCTATGTATTTCTGGACACCAAGCAGCCCAGTCAGAGCTATGGATATGTGCAGCAGTGCCCAGCTCACGAGGGTTTTCAGGTATCCCTGAACAAACACCTCCAAATCCACCTGGATGACGTGGCTTGTGGGAGCCCTGACACCTCAGCCTGAGCCCTTCCCAGAGGGATGGCAGGTTCTGCTGCTGCTGACTAGAGAAGGAACTGGGAGTGTTTTAAAAGCAAGAATGATGAGACACACCCCCAAAAAACCAGAGGCAAATGAAAGGTGCAAAAGGGTGGAGGTGAGCACTGCTGGCTGAAGATCCCCATCCTTCCTTCTGTGTCCACTCACCAGAGCCAGCTGTGTGGAGCTGTGGGGCAGGGGGCTGTTTAGGCAGGGAAAAATCAGCAGTAGTATCTGTTTTTCCTGATAGTTTGGGCAACTCAGAGCTGTGCATGGGCCCAGGCAGCTGAGGCAGCAATGGTGCCAGAGGGACAAGCAGCTCAGCCCCTCCTCAGAACTTGAAGGGAGTTGGTAAGAAAGGTGGAGAGAGATGGTTTCCAAGGGCCTGGAGTGACAGGACAAGGGGAAATTGGCTTCAAACAGAAAGCAAGTATGTTTACATTAGATATTGGAAAAAAATTCCTTTACCCCGGATCTGAGTGTGGGCCTCAAGGTGACACAGGATACACACGTTCAGTGACAAAGAGCACACATGATGTCTCACAGGTATAAAGGTGTATCCTGGTCCCCATGGTTACACCAGTTACCTGGTGCAACTGGTCCCCCTAAATGCTTCTGCACATGGACAAAGTCCAGTACAGGGGTGTCTGGATGCATCACAGGCTTGGAAAGAGAAAAAAAATGTAAAAGAACAGTTAATTTTTATTTTCTCCTTATAAATAAAGTATAGCCATCAAATCACAATGTATTTGGGAGCACATGTTATTGACAGCCTATTCTTGGGGAAAAGAAAAAAAAAAAAAGTTGATTTTTTGGCAAAGTTTCCTAAAGATTAAATTGTTCATTGTACAGGGCACCATCTGCCCTTGGAGAGAGATTTAGTTGATGGCAGCTGCAACCAAAGTGTGGAAGATAAAGCTGAATTTCTGGTTTCTTTTCAACTAGCAACTGTCATTACAGGTCACATGCAAACTGTGTCACTCTCTGTGACAAGCAGGTTCTGTAGACTTGGGTGCTCGCTACATTTTAAACTGCCACCTGTATAGATCCCAGACAGAAACAGCTTTTGTAACACACCTTGAAATACGTGAATTTAGAGCAGGTAAGACAAAACAATTATGGATCAACCATCTGGACACTGGCTGTGGGTCCCAGTCCCAGGTTTACACGGATGGAGGTCAGGATGAACTTGTGGGTCACCCTCTATTAATTTGGGTGCTTAAAAAGGCCAAATTGTCATTTACAAGTGTTCACTCAACTGTTGCACAATTCCTCAATGCCCTCCTTGTTTCCCTTGTGGTGTTCCCAGTTAGATTAAACCCCACATTTCTTAAGCCCTGAAGAGAATTTCTGAATCACCAAACCAGAAGCTGTTGCTGGTGGGTTTTTTCCCAGCCCCACCTACGAGCTGAGACATTAAAATGCCTCGATTCACTGCCAGGCAGCAAAGGCCATTTGAGAATGGGGAGATGCTGATCTATCTCTGCATCTGAGCTACTTAAATATTACACAGAACTTGTACTGGTTAAAGCAAACCCCTCCAGGAAGGGATTTGTATGTCTTCCCTCTCTCCCAAACACTTTCACAGAATGATGTTCCCTTTCTCCTTTGAACAAAACAGGAGGGGAGAAGTTAAGAGCACACTGGTAGATTTTATTAGGACTAAGAAACAAAGCAAAACAAAAAAGCAAACCCAAAGCTCTTCCCTTTCATCCCTGCCTTTCTATGAAAATGCCTTCATATTTCCAGGCTTGCTGACAATATTTCAGGATGGCACATCACACACTGTCTCGTCTGGAACAGCAGACATTGTCAGAGCTGGGAGACAACCACTCTCTGGTTTATACTTCACAAAGATTCTGTATAAAGCATTTCTATAGAAAAAAAGAGTTTTGAAATTTGTGAGTCTCTTAGCCTTTCAGACAAGGATGAGTTCTGGTTAATTTTCTTCTGATGATTTCCACATTTTCTGCAAGAAAAACAACAGCTACTATTGCCTTAAGACAGACTGAACTAGCTGTAACATGCCTAGATATAAGATATATTTTTTTTTTCATGTGGAAGAATTTGCAGGACATGGATTTGTTCTTGAGTTTATTCAGTTCAGTTTAACTTATTGGTCTTCTATCCCATTTTATCACAGTAGAATGGGATCATATTCTGAAACAGAAACTGCTAGTGCTGGTAGGTTTTTAACCAATCTGGTGTGATTAAATCCATGCTTTTGGATAATAAGATTAATTTTAAAATGGGTGGAAACTTTGTCTTTCCAACAGGATATTGTTCATCATTTCAGGTGTCAGTGCAGCTGTCTGATGGCCCTGTGAAGTGCCCAGACCATCCAAGCCAAATCTCCTTGGGAAGGCTCCCACTCCCACATCTCTTTGCTGCTGCAGGGCAAAACCACACTCACCCCTTGCCTTTCCTTAGGGAGATGCACCTTTTCCCATCCATGACCTGACTCAGTTCAAGCGCTTTCAGGATTAGGCCCTTTGAAGAGACATCCAGAAAAATGCTTAAAATCTAAGACTATGCCTGTTTGGGTTCCTTTTTGCAGAGCACTAATGGGTGGGAGGGGAGGCTGCCTGGGAAGGAACGCTTAAAACCCAAATTCCCACCTTAAAAACCAACCCCGCGCGCTCAGCGCGAGCTGCGAGTAAATCACTGCGGTGCCAGGGCTGCACAGGCTCCTCTGCTGCTGATTTATCTACAAAATATATATCACATGCCAGTTGCTTGAATTAGGATCATGGGGAGAAGGGAATCATTAGAGAGTAGCAGAAACTCTAACGCATAAAGAAAACTTATCCGTTTGTCTCCCGCGCGCCGCCTGTTTTATTTCCTCTTCAGGCACTGACAGCGCTGATGAGCCAACGGGTGCTGTAATCCTGAGCAATCGCTTTTGGGGGGAGCATCGTTAGGGTTTTGGACATGTTTGACACAGCCAAGCTTTGGATTTCCAGACAGGCCCTTTCCCCGGTCACTGCCAAGGGTTGGAAGTGCTGGGAGGTGAAGGCACGGCCCGGGTCGGGTCTCTCGCTCCCGGTGCTGTTTGCTTTGCTCTCAGAGTGCCTTGCAAAGCCAGGTAAATTAGACTTGGAGAAAGGGACACTGCATCTTTGAGTAATGAGGCTGGGAAACAGGGAACACATTTTCCACTAGCTCATGTCTCACTGTATGGCATTCTGATTTCCTGACACTTCATAATAAATCATTGCTTATCACTCACATGGGAACATAACATGGTTCAAGTTAAGATTCGTTAGTGATTGTAAAGAAGAAACATGAATTGCTCTATATCAGGGCTTTTTGATCATCTTTCTGTCCACTGCAGGCGTTTTTTTAATCGGAATATTTACAGGAACCATTGTTTGAGGCATAAATAAAAAGGAGAAGAAAGAGCAGAAAATATGAATAATGAAAATGAATTTATTTGTCTTATTTATGTGTTTATGTAAACATTTGGCAATTGCTTTTCACAGCAGCTTGTATTCAGTGTCACAGGCTGCTGCACCAACATAAGTTTCTAAAGCTGGGATTTTAAATATATATGTGTATGTGCGTATATAAAAAACCCTAAATGCCAATACATTCATTTTCTGGAGAAGAAGGTTCTAGCAAACATATCTAGAGACAATTTGATTTAGCATGTCTGCCACAGGGAGGAGAGAGTCTGATCCTGCCCTGCAGGGCTGGACCAGGAGGACAATGGGAGTGGAAACGTGGTGGCATTGGCCTGGAGGTGAGGGAGAGGCTGGATGGCTCTGGGGTGTCTGGGCTGCTCCTGCAGCCCGTTATCTGTGGCCAGGGATCCATCAGATGCTGAGGAAACAAGGATTCAGTTCAGTATGAGGGGTATGAGAGAGCTCGGCCAGCCTTGCTTCAGTCCCTGCAATGAGCCCGGGGATGGCAAATCCTGAGCTTGGACGGGACATGCGCTGGGGAAGGAACAAGTGACAGGCCAAGGGGGAATGGCCTCAAGCTGTGCCAGGGGAGCTTTAGACTGGATATCCACAAAAATTTCTTCCCTGAAAGGGCTGTCCAGCCCTGGCACAGGGTTGGAGTCCCCATTCCTGGAGGGATTTAAAAGCCCTGTGGATGTGGCACTTGGGGACATGGGTCAGTGGTGGCCTTGGCAGGGCTGAGGAATGGTTGGACTTGATGGTCTTTGAGGGCTTTTCCAGCCTCAAGAATTCCATGATTCCATGTAGCCAGCTCTATATTCAGGCAGTTCACTGCCTTCTCTGACCTTCAAGGGATGGATTTTTCTCCGTGTGCTGCAGTTCACAACTTTTTCATCAGCAGTTTAGGGAGAGGGTGAAAAGCTTATGGGTTTACAGATGGTGTCAGCAGAGCTTTAGGGGAACAGTGAATTTCGCATAAAAAGACCTAAAAACTGAAAAAATGGGAGCTCGCTTAAAGAATTGTAACAAATGTGAAGAAATTTTCACAAGAAAAATAAAATTAAAATTCTATTCCTTCCCTTGTGTTACAAATAGTTTTACTTTAATTTGTTTCTTTATCTTTTGGGTCTGATTGTGGGAAGTACCTAAAACTTTGGGATAACCCGAGAGAAATCAGATAAGGTAACTATTTGCTGCAACTACGGCTTTGATTATTCCCCCTTCAGTAATTTGCTATTTACTACATTAATCAACTATATAATGTGTCATTTCCACTGCTCCCTGGCTGAATAATTTCCAAAACTACAAACAGCTTTCAACATAGTTGCCAGACAGGCGCAAATTAATACTTTCAGAAATTCTTCCTAGAAATATTCCCAGGAACAGAAGCTTTCACACCCTCTATTTGTGTAAAGAAAATAGAGTTGGGTTAAGAAAAATTGCCAAATGATTATTTTGGGCAGATTCTTGCATATATTTTTTTCTGGTTTTTTATAGATTTATGTATATATTATGTATTACAAAAATATAAAGTTTAGAATAAGTAGCTTTGGGAGACAAGGTGGCAATGGAAGCACATATGGAATTAACCCTTTGCAGGATTAGGGGTTTAATTTAGTAGTTACAAAAGGAGAGACCTGATCTGCTTTTCCTGAGGCAAATAATCCCCTTGATTTGTGGGACAACCTGTCTGAGCAAAATGGCAAATGACCAAGGGACTGTAAATTCAGCCACCTGATCCATCTGATCCCTCTCCCTGACACTCCAAATTCCAAGTATTTGTGGCTACACTGGCCTCTGGCTTTGATCCCCATCCTGCTCTCTTTAATTCAGTTTTCCTTCTTGTGTTCATGCTCAGGTCCCTGTAAGACTTTCCCTTTTGCTCAGAAAGTCCCCAAATCCTTTACAGGAAATGCATTATGCACAAAAATGTGAAATCCCCCAAATATCAGATTTTTAAAAGAAAGAAATTCTGTTCTGGTAAACCACAATATAAGATGGTTTTATTTTATCTTACTTTTCACCCACCACCAACAGATGATTATAGACAAGAATTAAAGCCTCCAACTCTTGACCAAGAAAAAATACACAGTTTTTCTAATATATGTGACAGAGGCTCTTAATCTGCTCTCACTTGAAGTGGTGCAGTGAATGGGAATATTCTCCATTTATTTTGGCTTACACTAAACTGGAAATTTTGCCCCATAAGCTTCCTGTAATTTTTGTTAGCGGAACTGCCTTTGTCAGCATTTCTAATATTTCCCCATGGAAATGGTATTAAAAATCAGCACATTTGCCCTACAATCTCACGTTTTATCCTTGAGAAATGAGGACTTATGGTAGGTTTTTTTGTTGTTCTCTCCTTCTGTAGGAAAATGGCTCAATAAAAAATCTCAAACAGAGCCTGGAACGAGACGGTCTATCTTCAAAATGTTAATTCTCTCGCAAACCATGCCTGGGTTAAAAACAGATATTGAAACAGGGGAATAAATATTTGACAATGCTGTTAAGGCAACTTTGCTAACGATTTTTGAACAACCTCCAACTGAGGTCTAAATGTCTGCAATATCCATAAACAACTCTATACTGTCCAATTAGGGAGACAAAGACATAGAGTCCTGTCAGGAAGATTTGCATGGCTAAGTGTCTGAGATCACAGAGACGATGAGGGATCGTTGGGAGTGATGGGGGATGCACACAACGGATGACTATCATTAGGATATTACAGAGGCTTACACCTTCCCAATTACTGGCAGGATTCATTAGTTACTGCTGCATTTTCCTAATAGAATCCTCTCTCTTGGCTTATCACTACCTTCCCTCTGTCTACATAAACCCACAACTCAGCAGTCGATCACCTATGAAAAATTAGACGGTGGAGCTTCCAGTGGCCTATTTAAAATGAAAAGGCAACTGAGTAAGAAATAAAGAACAAAAAAAATCAGGGCTGTAATGCAGATATGTGGGAGCTACAGGAGAGGCATCAGACGGATTCGGAATTCTCTTTCTATTGAACAGTTTGAGGAAAAAAAATCCGTGGCAGCTGCAGAGAGCAGCATCATGGTGGGTTTAAAAGCACAATGAAAGTGTTTTACAGGGCTGTACGTACACACACGAAGTGGAGGCAGATTGCAAAGTGACAATTACTTAGGGCCTGCTAGGCTGAAGTTTCCCAACTAAGATTGGTGAGTATTGCAGGGGCTCGATGCTGCTGCAATCGGCTCAGCCCCATTAAAGATAATGGTGTGAGCATTTCCACGCTGTCATCATGTTACTATCAACAGCATTATCAGTATCAACTGCTTCTACAATTATGCACAATGCACAATTATGCTCTTCCTGCACAAAGACTTAGCAACCACCAAACTCGCTTTCTTTTTAAACACACTGAAAAGAGTGTAGATTTCAATCCTTCATCTGCTCACAGATGAAACAACATTTCCAAATCATCACTGATAGCATTTTTTTCCTCCCATTCTAAGGATGGCCAACTGTTCTCAGCGATTTCTATTACATTTCCTACCTATTATTTCATGTAATGGCATTCCTTAAATTTTAAATTAGCTTTGAAGAATAAAAATAATTGAATTCCTGCTGTTTTGTGTACATAGAGGGTGACAGGAGCTAATGTGATAATTTAAACTGTAAATGAGTCTTCACTTTGTGTTCATTAATTACAGCTAATTACTGAATTACAAACCTTCTTGGTTAGGCACTGTTATGTATTCATGTAGCATGTTGGATTTCCAGCTGGTAGAAAACTGTTTTATAGACTTACAAGCTGACACACCAAGCTACCGCCGGAACAATTCCGCTTGAAAAATAAAGGCAGGGTGGGGGGCACAGAACCCCTCCTGCTCTTTGAATTAAGGGACTGATGAGAAACAGGGCTGCAAACCTGAACCTCAGGTGAGGCAGGATCTGGTGGGTATAATTAGAAAACACTCGCTGTGTCTGGTGGGCAGAGACGCGGTGGGTTTGAGCTGCCACTCTGGGTGAGGGGCGTGAGCAGGCTCTGCTCACACCTGTTTTACACCAGCGAATTCCTGGATTTAAGCAGAGTTATTCTCTTTCCAGAGGCACAGCAGAGAGGCAGAAATGCCCCTGCAAATGGGGCCAGTGCTCCCAGCACTGATTCTTCAGCTCCGCTCCCGAACAGCGGGACGGTAATAGAAAACTGAACATCCCAGCAAATGTGCATTGTATTCCATATGTAAGTGCTCATTGTTCCTCGCTGAAGGATCGTCTCCAGCGCTGTAGGGCTGTCTTGAGCATTTACTCAACATGCTCTGCACTGAATGGTTCTGTCCAAACCTCTCCTTCGGATCCCTTTTGTCTGCTGATGCTCCGTGTTGAAGCTGAATGCAGGAGTTGAAGTCTCTGTCTCTGCAGAGTGAGCAGGAGGAGCCCCACAATGACAAAACCAGCCATGTTAAGGTTTTACGAGCTACACAGCTCAGTGCCCAGAGAGAGAACTGTGACAAGTGGCAAGACAAAGAAACAAAAAAACCTCACCCACATTTCTGATAAATACATAGACACAGAGATACAGAGATTTCCCTTTCACTAGCAATTTCATTTTCCACTGGTTTCTTGTCTTTAGTTCTTTTTTAATAAAATAGGCCGACCAGACAGCACGTTGTTGTCACCATCCGACCCACACCAGCCCAGGTAACCCCAGCACTGCTTTGTGCTGGAAGCAGCAGAGATTGCAAGAAACTACTGAATCAAATAATTACATTAAAACTGTTTAATTAAATTGCTCCATGACCCACTTGGCCTTCCTGGGAAGACACAGATCAAGGGTCCAGTGTTGGGTGTGGAGAGCAGATCCTTCTCGGAAGAGCCCAGTATTTTGTATGGTCTGTACTGGAAGGGTTTAGCTGAATAATACATAAACAGCCAGAAAGGAAGAGCTGGATCCTCAGCTGATGTAAAACTGTGTAGCATCATTAATTTCAGGAGAGTTCTGTTGATTCACAGCAGCTGAGGATATGGCTCAATAGGTTTGTAATAATAAAGACTTTGATGAGAGGCCCCTGAAAGCGGTAACACTAATGTGTGACTGCTCACATAAACACCAGTTCAATAACAAGGCTTTTCTGCCTAAGAACCACTCTGTGTCTTCAGGTTTAATGATAAGTACTAGTCTTTTGTCCTTAAATAATCATTTTCATCTGGAGAATGGCAAAGTGACTCGTTCTAACACCAACAGAAATTCAGCTGTAGGCTTCACAATGGGATTCATGTCATGTCCTATTCCCTCATCACCTTCTCGTGCTGCCTCTTCTCTTTCAAGGTACAAAAAGAGATGGGGAAACCAGGGCAGAAAAGATGTGCAGGTAGAAATCCCTTTCACTCTGTGGGTAGTAACTCCCTGCTATCATAGAAAGATAATGACTTTCATTAATCTTCTGTGGGTCTTTAATCGAAGGGTTTTTTCACTCCACGCACAGACACTACTTAAATGCTACTATATGTGAAGTAAAAATGAGAATCCTTGATATCAGACACACAAAAATGGAGTGAGAAGTAGCAGCCTGCAGCACGGTACCTACAGAAACTCAACATGACCAAAGAGCTGAGACTGCTGTTCAGGAAGGTATCAGCACCATTTCCAGCAGTCTTCCACCCAACTTGTTTTCACATCCTTTTTACTCTCACAGCCTCCAACATTTACACTGAAACTAAGCATTCCAAATGTGCCACAGGGAAGCAAGGGCCTCACATCTATTGGCAGATCAGTGTACTAATGCCCTTTGGCTTTTTTTCCCCCTCTTTTTTAACATAAAGGCTGATTATCAGTTGAACAACTTGGAAGGAATGACAAGGAACTAACAAGAGTAACACTGTATTTGCTGTTTGTTTTCTTCCCTTGCAGTGGTGCTAATTAGGAGTTCTTGATATGGAGCTTTGGGGAATGCTGATGAGAAGCACACAAAAGGCTGAAGAGCCTCTTCTGCAGAGCACTGGATGCAGCCAAACACAGCATCCTCTTGATTGTCACTGCCCTGATCTCCCACACTGTCTCAGTATTTGGGATATTATGGCACTTACCTTTTAGGGGCAGTACAGACCAGCCCAAACCCTCACTTAGGAGTGAGTAATACCATAGTCACTCACAGCTTATCATAACAAAATAGGTTTTCAAGCAGAAATATCAAACCTGCTTGGTATTAGTGGGAAGGGAGACAGGAATGAGATGGGAATGTATCTTTAGAGGGGCTCTGTGCTGCTTGTGCACCCCTTCACCCACAGGGCATGGGCTGCCCTGGGTGGGAGTCGTTACTTAGCATCCTTCATCCTTCCAAATCCTGCCTCCCTGGAACGTGCCTGGTCCCAGCCCTTTGGGCAGGCCAGGCTCAGACACTGGGGAAAAGCGAGACACTGCCCTAACTTCCCAAAAGCCACCAACAACAGCCTCTCCTTCAAAGGCTTTTCCCCCCTCTTGGACTTGGGAAGGGGTCATGGGGATGGAGGCTGGGAGGGAAGGATGGCACCTCTTTCCCATTCACCAAGGTTTGATTCTCTTTATGAGCATGATCCGCCAATCCGTAATCAAGGGTTAATTTCACAGCTCACTGCTTCATCTAGCATAATATCCATTCAGACTAATTAAATCTGTCTAATAATGTGAGTGTCTTTGTCTTTGTTCTTTCCATTCTTTGTTTTACACCCTTCACATCTCATCTCCAGAACTACACGCCATCACACTCTGCTTGACAAGCAGAATCCATCCCTAAAATTAAAACATTCCTGACCTATCTGCGATGACAAGGCAAGCAAGCTTCACAGCGCTGCGGCCCATGAAGGGAGCTGACACATTTGTTTTTAATTTCAAAAGAGTAGAAAGTGAAGATCTGACCCTGTCAATCAGGCCCTGTGACAAGTTTAATCATTGCTGCCCCACAAAAATCACGGCTAAATAGGAATGCAAATAATGTATCACAGGGCTCTTATAAATGCTAATCAAGGAGAAGTAATCAACTGACAATTTCACTGATCTCCTTTCTGAAGAAGTCAGTCAACGCACTGTCTCTGGACCACAAAGAGAAGAAAAGACAAAAGGCATAGATGCCGTTTCCCAAAAAAACCTATCCTTTTTCAGGGCTTTCTTTTTCTTTTTCATAGAGGAAAACAGAGAATTCACTCTTTTTGATCCTCTACCGAACTTTAAAGCAAAGCTGTTTCTCAGGAACTTGAACAGTTATATGTCAAGTGTACTTTATTAACAGTACCCTCCCAACCCAGAGACAGCACTTGGAAACTTCTGCTAAAATAAAAATCTTCATTTGTCTTTGTCATTCATCCATCTTCAAAATTCTTTTCCGTCGTAACAGCTTCTGTCCTCTACGGGCAATATATTTAGTGATATATGAAGTTTTACAAGTGGAAAGCTAATAGTTGAGCTCCCATTTTTTTTCTAGCAGCTCCCCTCCCCCTAAACTGAAAAAAGAAATATCTTGCTTGGGATTTATTTCAGTGTAAAGTGTTCCTTCAGCACCAGGGGTTTTAAAACTGGTTATCCTTTTATGACCTTTTTAATGTGGTAAAGAACAGACAGCACAGGTGGAATGTCAGTCTTTCACTCCCAAATGCTGCATGGCAAGAAGTTGTGTCTTCACCTACGTACAGAATAGAGAAGGACCCAGGACAGACAGATGCACAAGCCCTGTAATGCTATTTGCTGTTATCCTTTCAGTGTGGTTTGCCATGATAAGCTGTGGTTCACTGTGGTGGGTCCTGACAGGGCCCATCAATCCTCAGAGTCACTGCATTGGCACAAAACAAAAGGATATGGTTTGGCCAAAGAAACTCAAGGCAGGGAGATATAAGTAGTATAAAGATTGCTGCAAGAGGTAAAGTTCAAAGAATCTGGTTGTTTGAAGTTTGGTTGGGTTTTTTTATTATTATTATTAAACTACTTTCCTACATGGAGTCAATAGATGAAATAACTTGAGGGGGGCTTCAGCAACAGAGACTTGGGCTGGTAAATAGAAATATTCCATCACTGCAAAACCTGGTGCTTCACGGACACAACATGGATAAAGATGTCAAATCTTTGTCCTGGGTTGTGTTTGGAGGGCTGAGTTTCAGAGCTCAGGACCCGCTGATGCCGTGCCCACTGGGGCTGAGAGCTTTGCTTTGCTGTGCTCAGGAACAGTTGTGTGACTGGGGAAGGTGCCACCAAACCCATTCCAGATCAGACACTGAATCACTCAGATTGATCAAAGAAGAATTGGAATGATTTTTGGCCAGTCCCAAGTTTTCAACTGAAAGAAGCACTGTGGCAGCAACAGAAGCTTCAGTGTCACTTCAGTGAGAAATGCGACCTGGAGCTTTGTCACGCAGAGTTCGCTGCTAGACGGGGATGTTCCAGCAGCAAACTCTCATCCAGGATGAACGTGGAGGGTGGGAGTAGAAAACAGAATGAGAAATTGAAAAGCACTTTGCAGTTGTCATGTCACTTAGCAACAACCTTTTCTATTTCACATCAGCACGGGTGTAGTAGAGAACCTGCACAAAGCACACGCACCGAATGCCGGGGTAAGCAGCGCGTGTGGGAGGGCAAGAAGGAGCTCAAACACCAGCTAATCACAGACAGCTTTCATTTATCATTTGAGACGTGTTTCACATTGCTGTCCTTGGGCTAGGATTTCTCCTGAATAAACTCCTGGATCCAGCCATCACTGGTCTTCTGAGCACTAATGCAGAGTAAATTACACAAACGCTCCTGGAGGTGGAAACCAAAGTTCAGCTATTTGTCTCTCAAATGAACTCCACCAAAGTGGTCACCCTTCTGTCACTCTTCGGTCTGTAGTTTCACTCTCAGATTAACACATTTTTCTTTTTTACTTACCTGCTTCAATTCCCCAGCTTCTTCCCTGTAGGATTCTCACTCTCCTCTCTCTTTACATGCTGGGGTTTCATAGTAAGGTCCAGACTTGCAAGTCCTCTAAGACTTCTTTCAGAAGTTAATACTGTGGCTCCTTCCAGATATTTCTATCAAGTGGGGAATGTGTCTGGCCCTTGATAAACAGAGGAGCAGATCCCTTCCTGCAAGTCTAAGTGGCTAAAATGAAAAGCTCTTACACAAAAAGAGAGACCTATGCAGGTCACTTTGCAACTTCTAAGGAGGATGGTAAGTCAGGCACCTCTCTACTTTAATTATATCACTTGTCCTCATTTGTTTAGCTCCAAAGAGTTAGGGTTTAATTATTAGCTTTTCCCACACTGTTAGGGACCAGCTGACTGGCTGAAGGGATGTCTGTGGAGACAACAGGAGGAAACCTGTGATTCAGGGATTCACTGAGCTCAGGAAATTCTTTCTATTGCTCAGGAAAAAATGAAACGGCAGGAGCAGGCCTGAAGGTCTGTTATTTCTAAGGTTGCTCTCTGAATATAAAACCCTGCAAAGTGTATGAAATATTACACAAATAGAGCATTAGTATGTGCCAAATTAACAACATGCATTATCTAGCAGCCATGCAGTGATGTTTATTGTACGATTCTAAATCATCCTAATGGGAAGGAAAAAAATCAGAATCCATCACTTAGTGGCTGAGTTCCTCTCCTTGTAATTACAAAAAGTGACTTTTGCACACAGAATTGTTGGAGATGCATCACAGAAAGCTGGGCACTGCCAAGGGACCAGAGCACACCACTACCAACCACTGGCTCCTGAGCTCTGCTCCTGCTCTGCTCTCGGGGGGTGTTGCTGAGCTGAAAGCAACTGCAGTGCGATGCCAGAGTGGGGAGTGACAACCTGATTTTCAGCACCCTGTTAAACACAGCCACAGACACAGCCACGTTACACCTTCACTTTAGCCAGGCATTCAGCACTTGTGAATATCTAAGAACACAATTGGTGGCAAACACATGTTCAGACCAAACCACTCACCAAGTTTGCTTTGGCCCTGCCCAGACACACACACACTCACTCCAGCACTCCAGAGAAGCCTTGCCAAATAGAGAAGAGACTTATTTTTTACAGCTGGGTTTCGTTTTTGCAGCTGCCAAGCAGCACAGAAAAGTAACCCTGGTGATGAGGCCAGAGGACGTGTCCGATGCTTCCAAACAGGCTTCCCGGGAGCAGAGACGATCCAACGGCTGCCGCCGCACGGAGCCGCTGGAACCGGCGCCACGGGGAGCCAGCACGGGGGGGTTATAAAGGGTTGGCTGCTCCTTGTGCTCAGCCAAAAACCCAAGGAAACGTTGCAAAGGTGAACGAGGCTTTGGCATGGGAAGGATCTCGAGGGATTGTTTCCATCAGGGCTCAGCTGAGCTGCGGCTCCGGCGGGTGCAGGGTGAGCTCTGGGGGGGTCACTCTGCAAACCCACCCGAGCAGGTGACCCTGCACACACTGCATGGCCCTGCCCTCCGTCACTTCATGCACCACCAAAATCAACAACTGCCCCTGAGATGGGCTCAACTGGCTAGAGCATGGTGCTGGTAACACCAGCTTGTGGGTTTGATCCCTGCAAGGGCCATTCACTTAAGGGCTGGACTTGACAATCCTTGTGGGTCCCTTCCAACTCAGAACATTCTGTGATTCTGTGAAATGCAAACAAACAGCATTTAGCTTTTAAAGGATCTCTCGTTAGAGGTGATGCTACTGGGAGAAAGGGTCAGTTCTACCCTTGCTGTGAGCAGGGCTCCCATGGGGGCCACAATGAACTGCTGGGATTTGGGGGTCTGAGACCCAAAGAGATGATCACAAAGTGAAGGGTCTTGCTCTTTTGTTGTCCTGCTCAGGCAGCCTGTGCCAGGGACCCTGCAGAGCTTATTTATGCTGTAACAGCTTCTGGACACAAAAGTGATGATGAGCACAGGAACCTCTGTGGTTGTGTTCAGCCATAACCAAAAATTCATTTGAGGGGGCTACTGAGGACTGGCACAACTCACTGCAGTGCAGGGACTGTGGCCTGTTAAATCAAAAACCTTTGATCTGAGCTGGAACAGGAAATTCTGCAGTAAAAATCCAAGCACAGAGAGCAGCACAAGCTACAACCTCAAGTAAAGGAATCCTATTATCTCACCCCAAGAATACATTAATATAGATGACCGTTACATAACACACATTAACATAGCGTAATAATATATTTACTCAATATAGGCATGTTTTGACACAGTGCAAGCTGTGTGCAGTTGCTTAGAGAATTGGGGATTGTATATTTTTACCAATACACCGAAAAACTTAATTTGGAAAAAAAAAAAAAGAAAAAGAAAAAGATGGTCTTGGGGCTACTTTTGTGCAGTTCTGACAACTGGAAGTAAAATTCAGAGCAGCTTTTGCTGCCTCGTCTGGAATAATTGAGCTATCAAATCTGTTTCTGTCACATGTCAGTCATTTAATGGGCTGTGTGTGAGGAATTGCACAACGAGCCAAAGGCTATCATCTCAAATCTGGCTGTGTTTGGTCTGGGTAATCTATGTCAGAGCAGGGATGGATCCTGCAAAGGGCCCGTGTGGCCCCTAGTGCTGCAAGGGTCAGGCCCTGCTTATGGCCACTAAAGCACAACTGTTCTTCTGTGTCATTTAAGGGCCTGAGCTCCTTATTTGTGACCTTCTTAATCCAAATCAAACAGAAGAACAAAATAATCACAGAAAAATTAAGATTCTCCTGTATTGCCCTGTGGGAAACTCATTTCTCGTAAAAATATGCTGCTAGAACAAAAGTTTGATTGTACCAATGGGAGATTTAAAGTGAAAGTATAAGAGATGTTACCTAATTTAAAAAAAAATAAAAAAAATAATAGAAACAAAAGCAAATATGGTAGAAAAATAACTTTTGCATTTCATAAATCCAGCCATGTTCATCACTGCTTCCCTATCACATCAAACTTTACATTGCAAATTTATCTTCAAAGCCTGGAGTCCCTCTCCACAAGGAGCTGACTGGTGCCAGTCACTGCACACTGATGCTGGTGAGGACTTCAAGGATCCTGCTTTTCAATAAGTACCAGGTTTCCTTCCCTGAAATCCCAGGTTAAGTGACCAGACTGGTCTCCAGAGTTTTAAATCACAAATAGCCCAGAATATTGGTGTGCCTTGAACGAATGATTCTTTATCAAAACAAGACACCAAAAGCAACCTGATTCTTTTTTTTTTTCTTTTACTTTAAGCTGATTAGAAAGTTAGTTCTGTAGTTGATTAAGTTCTGCAGAAATTGGGCTTGTGATGAATCATTAAACAAAGACATTTTTTGTACAGCAATAAAGCCTCAAATGATTAATTAAGGGCACAATGCCAAAACAAGTGTCTTTGTTTAAAACGCAGTGGACAAGACAGGCTTGGGAAAGTTGATGTCTTAAGTAGACGCCACAACATGTTTTTAATTATGTTCAGGAAGAAGAACAAGAATGGGAATTGCCAACTGTTTGGAAAGATAATTTTTTTTTTTTTTTAGAAGAAAGATTAGAATAAAAAATAACAAACAGAGCATTATTGATTTAACACAAATGCCATTTGTTGGGCCTTTTGTAATTTCCTTATTAGTGTCATCATTCTGGAGTTCATATGCTCCCTTCTGTTATAGCATTTGGCACACATTCAGCTCCCAGCAATATGATACAGTAAACATTCAGTGACTGCTCATATTAAAATGTTTTATTTGTTGTAACTGTACCAATGATCAGGCGGTGCAAGTCCTAAATTACCCCAACTGTTGTGCAGGCTGGGCTGTGGCAGCGAGCTGGGGATGGTCCCTGCACACACAGAGGGCCCTGCAGAGCAGCTGAAAACACAGCACACAGGTCGTGCACCACCAGCTCTCCAGGCTCCTTGTCCAGAGTGATCCCAGTGCTCAGCCAACATGGATACAAGCTCCAATCAGTGCCGTTTGGGTTTCACAGGGTCACAGGATATTCTGAGCTGGAAGGGACCCACAAGGATCATAGAGTCCAACCCTTACAAATGGCCCATCCAGGGATCAAACCCACAGCCTTGGTGCTATCAGCACCATGCTCTGACCCACTGAGCCAACCTCAGGTTTGGCTACATCTCCCTTTTTGGGGTGTTACTCTGTGGGTACAGTGCAGGGGACACCCCAGATATTTTTTCAGACTCAATTCTATAAGATTTTTCTGTGCAAGTTCTATTCAAGGTTATTTCAAACCTATTCTAGCAGTCACTGCATACACTAGTCCTGTGTTTCCAGATATGGAATACTTCAGAAGAGAGGAATCCCAGAAACACTGAGGTTGGAAAAGACCTCCCAGACCACAAGTCCAAGCTGTGCCGGATCCCCGCCTGGTCACCCAGCCCGAGCACTGAGTGCCACATCCAGGCATTCCTTGGACACCTCCAGGGATGGGCACTCCAAACCTCCCTGGGCAGCCCCTTCCAATGCCTGACCACCCTTTCCAGGAAGAAATTCCTCCTGATGTCCAACCTGAACCTCCCCTGGCACAGCTTTAGGTCATGTCCTCTCATCCTGTCACACGAGAGAAGAGGCCAAACCCCACCTTGCTACAACATCCAGGAGAAAGGTTAAGGAGCTTGGAAGGAATTTTGGAGGATGAAAAACATCACTGTCCAAAAATCATGTTTCCCCCAGCAAAAAAATAAAGCAAATAGTAACCACAATGACAAGAGCATCATCCCTGAGGATTTGCATGTAACAAATCCAACACATGGAGCTCTGAAGACTTCCCAGAAAACCTTGTGCTTGCAGTCACTCTCTTTGCTTGTGTCCAACTGCTGCCAGAACATGCAAACAAGGTAAGACTCACTGCAGTCAAACACAGGCCCCAGAGAACGTCTTTTTTCCCCACCAAGCCATGGTAAATGCACTGGGAGCCTTTATTAATGGGCAACTCCTTTATTCCTGAAGAGTCTCACTCTACCCTTGGTCTTTATGCAAACCTCTGAGGGTCCTCAGCAGGAGACCACTGGGGACCCATGGGGGCTCATGACCTTCCTGCTGTAGCACAAGTCCCTGGATCATAATTAAAAACATAATTTGGCCCTTTCCACAAAATGGGCTCTGGCACCTCTGGAGTGGGCGTGTGACTTCAGAGGCCTCCTCAGCTCTCATTTGTCCTGCTGGGAATGGCACACATGTAGGCATGTAATTACATGGCCAACATGTGGAAAGCCAGGCTGCTCCTCAGCCTTGCTAGGGCCAGATTTACATATTAACACCTCCCATTAACACCTACCAGCCTTAATGAGACAGACTCACCAGCGTCTTCAACCTGAGAAAATGGGAGAGCAGACATCTCAATTTTCTTTTCAGCCCTCCTGCTTACATGGTGATCCAGAAGAAAAATTAATGGATAATTATTTCTAGTGAACACACCATTAATTTACCTGTGGGTCTGTGACAGAGGGAAAGTTTTTTGCCATGGATTTCTTTGGAAAACAGAGCCAGGGGCGTTGCTGGTGAAGAAGCACAGGAGAGGCTGGGCTGTGCAGCCCTCATTCCTTACCAGGAGTCGCTGGGGAATGCAGGACTGTGGAGTGATTTAGCTCAGGACAGCAGCCAAAAGTCAAATCTGCCACCAAATCTCTCTCTCAAAGGCCCAGGCCCACCCTGAGTATCCATTCAACGCTCAGGGCATTGAGCAAACACAATAACTAATCAGATGCAGCAAGTTGCCAAATCTATATGGGTGCTATAAAACTTTTAAGGATCCCCTTAGGCTACAATAAGAGGTGTGTGTGTAAATTCTGTACAGAGCAAAGCAGAACGGAGCCCAACGGGCCTCAGTAAAAGCAAAGCAAACATAGGTGACATTTGCAGCAAAAAATGTGTGGGCACGAAACCCCTAAAGCTTCATCTCAGTCCTCTGATACTTCTGCCCACCTGGAAGCTTCTTAAACTGCTGGGAGGTTCCACCAAAGGGCTGAAAGCCCTGAACATCCCAGCTGGGGTGCTCAGCACCAGGCACTTAGCATGACCTTCTGAAGTGCTAAGTGTTATCTTCTAAAGAAGATAAACCCACAAGAACCCACAAGATTTAACAACTTCTGCTGCTTTGACTGACTTTGTGAAATTAATATAATTAATATAATTAAACACCTAAAATAGATACAAGAAAAATAAAAATTCTGCATGATTTTTTTAATTTGTTCTTACAAAAAAATGATAACACTAATTTTTTTTTAACCCCTCATTTGAAGCCAAAAAAAGAGTTAAATACAATGAAAAAGGGGTTTATTCCATGACTTTGGAAAATGGGACTCAGTTAATCTCTGGGACTGCATCCTTCCCACTACACAACCACGTGAAGCAAACACGTGACACCAAACTTTGCTCCTATTGCTTGTAGGAGAGATGAAAGAGTTTCAGCAACTAATCCTCGTCAGGTTTGACAAGGCAGCTCATCCTGCTGATGGGAAAGCACCAGAGACAACGAACCTGGGTGAAGAAATCAGGAATGAATCCCACAGGAGGCAAGGGCCCAGGGGACATGGAGAAGGACCCTGCTGGGTGCTGTGTCCCCACTGCTCCTGCTGAGCCCAGCACAAACCCAAGGTACTCCAGTTCTTACAATGTGCCCTCCTTTGAAAGCCAAATATTCTTTCTAATAGCTTTTCTCAGTGAGTTCTATGTTTAGCCATCAAACACCTCTTTTAAGTTGATTGATATTAGTCATATTCACCCACACCAGTCCTCAGCCACGTGCAGAAGAGAAAGCTGAGAAATGTGTGGCCGGAGACCTTTCAGGGTGACCTTGCTGAAGAATACACCCACCAGCAGGAAATCCTCCAGGAGCTATTCCTGTCCACCTGAGCAGGAGCTATCCACTGTTCCACTCACTCTTAAAAGCAAGATTTCCACAGGGCTCTTCATAGAGTCACTCACTAACACGTTAGTTTGCCGTGGCCTCATGCGAACCCCAACAAAAGAACCACAATAATCTCTGTTCCTTCCCTCTGTTCATTACAAAGACCCATTTGCCTTTTAAAATGGAAGCCTGGAAATAAGTGAGTGGGTAGGTTGGGAGCCTCAACGTTATCTGCAGGTATTTACAGTGACTGCTTTCTTTGAAGGCAGAAATGTCCCATCAGAGACCAAAATAGCTGAGGGGACCTGTAGCTCACAGAAAGGTGGTTTTCCCCTCATGGGAACAGAATCATTAACTTTAAATAAGTCATCCTTAATCTCCTGAGCTGTGCAAACAAACAAACAGACAGAAAAAACCAACTGACTGTTTTCCCTCTGCCTTTCAAAAGCACAAACAAAGGCTCGTTTGCCAGATGGACGCTTTCAGAGCTGGAGCTGAGGGTTGGGAAAGGCTGATCACTCAGCAAGATTTTCTGACGGTGGATGGGGGAGTTTGCTCAGAAGCTTCATGGTAGTTTAAGATATTAGAAGATGCACAAGCAGAGCCTCTGCCTTCCAGCCCCTTCAGAGTGGAGTTTCATGGCTTTGAGGATAAACTGCAGAATTGTATCCAGGACGCTGCAGTGGGTGGGACTGCAGAAATCCATCAAAATTGAAAAGATAAACCACAAAATTCCTAGTACTGGTTCTGCTGTAGGACATACATGTGAGATCACAGAATCAGTTAGGTTGGGAAAAACCTCCAAGATCACTGAGTCCAAGCTGTGCCCTATCACCCAGCCCAGAGCACTGACTGTCACCTCCATTCATTCCCTGGACACCTCCAGGGATGGGGACTCCACCACCTCCCTGGGCAGCCCCTTCCAATGCCTGACCACCCTTTCCAGGAAGAAATTTCTCCTGATGTCCAACCTGAACACAGCTTGAGGCCATTTCCTCTCATCCTGTCACTTGTTACCTGGGGGAAGAGGCCAACTCCCACCTTGCTACAACCTCCAGATGGTAAAACCTTTCCTGTATTTTAAATCCAAAGTAAAATTTTATTACAATCTCTTTGGATTCACTTGCATTAAGCTCTGGGTGTGGAGAAGACTCCACCACAGTGACCAGGAACACTGGGTAACTTACAGGGTAAGGGTGGAACTCCAAACCTACAGAACTTTCAATAACAATCTTGCAAGTGTACAAGAAGCCACTGGCAGCACTTTGCTCTCACCTCATACCATGTAGATGCAAATTGATATTCATAATTTAAAGGAGTCCTTTTTCTGCACCCCAGCAACACGAGCCGGATGCAAAAGGAAAACGGAAGACTTTCTCCGGATACAGAGAGGATCAAGCAGAATCTCATTAAGGACCACTTCAAAGATCAGTTCTTCATTTCCATACAAACAAGTTTAAATTATCTCGTGTGAATCTGCTGTTAGCTGTTGCACTGTTCCATTATGCATGATTCTTGACTGCTTGTATCATGAAAATCTGCACAGTGCTCCATTAGTGATTTTCAGTGTTATGCTAAAGCTTGCAAGTGGTCATGTTATTAGGTTAAAGTACTATATTTTGCATATTTATTCTGCCTTACCACATTTATTACTTCTGATACTGGCCCAGCAGAATTTTGCATGCATTTGACCACCTACTTTGCATGACTTATGTGCAGCTGCCACTACAACCATGGGCAGCAGACTCAGAGAGCTGGAGACACAACTGGCTCTTTGCTCCCCCCTTCACTGTGGTTTTGATCCACTTCTGGAAAAAACTTCCCCAGTTCCTGCAGAGAGGCACTCTGGATCTATCAGACTGCATCTACAAAATTAATCCTTTTGAATAACTCAAAATAAACTATGTGACAAATTTCATTATAGCTTAAATTATTGCCTTTATTACAAAGGATTTGTTTTTACACTTTGGTAATTTAAAGAAGCTTTTCCCAGGATTTCCATCTATAAAAATAAAAGTGCTATCATCTGGTTTCTGGGTCTTTATATTTGTCTTACTTCTGGGATGCACCATATTATTAACTTTCATGGAATACATTCCGTTCTCAAATTACTGAAATCATCTTGCTCGCTTCGGGGATATTTGTATTAGGAAGGAGACTTGTTACAAACATCAGGAACATAGCTGGTGTGTTACAAAGACAAATATATCATTCATTATACTTAGAGGAGAAAATAATTCACCTTTTATATATTGGTTATTTTGCAAATCTTTGAGCCATGGATGAATGCTCAGGGGATGCAGAGGTAGAATATGGATGGCATAAATTAGAGGGGCATGGAACCAGCCCTTCCCAGGAAGATGTGAACAGGTGTTCTGTTTGTTGGTTTTTTTTTTTAGTTGAAGGAGAATGTATAAAAGACAACATCAATATTTCCTTCTGCTTCCCAAAGTCTGGACATTCCTTTAAAAAATAACAGTGAACTGTCCATTCCACTGCACCGCAGTGACAGCAGCTGGTGAGACCATGACCGAAAGAAAGTGCTCCTGACAGCCCTTCCCAGCAAAATCCTCTGGTCTGCAGCTGTGGTGAAACTTCCATGGGAATTCCGGCTGGCTGGTCCCACAGTTCTGGGTGATGAACAAGACAGAGGGTTGGCTGGAGTGCTGTGTCCAGTCCTGGGCTCCTCAGAACAAGGGAGACATGGAGCTCCTGGATTCATCACCGAAGATGATGAAGGGACTGGAGCATCTCTGTGACCAGGAAAGGCTGAGGAGCTGGGGCTGTTCAGCCTCCAGAGGAGACACTGAGAGGGGACCCCATCCATGTGTGTCAGGGCCTGCAGGGAGGGGGCAGAGCACGGACCAGGCTCTGCTGGGGGGGGGGCCCAGCAATGGGACACGAGGAACGGGCAGGAACTGATGCCCAGAGAGTTCCACCTGGACATGAGGAAGAATTTCTTCCCTGTACAGTGACCGAGCACTGAAAAGAGACCAGAGAGGGTGTGGAGTCTCCTCACTGAAGATATTCCAGAACCATCTGGACACAATCCTGTGCCATGTGCTCTGGGATGGCCCTGCTGGAGCAGGAGGTGGGACCAGGTGACCCCTGTGGGCCCTTCCAGCCTGACCCATCCTGGAATTCTGTGAAACACTTTGCTTTTCACACAGCAGCAGATTAGCCTTGTTGCCACCACGAATTCCAAAAGCATAAATGCATCCAAGAAGTGCTGAGATGTGGTTGTGGGAGGCAGGGGACATGGAGGGCCATGGATACAGATGATGCAGGACAGCACAGAAATAACAGGAATAATATTCAGTGTCTGAACAGACACTTCTGAAAAGCTTATTATGCTGAGATGCAGCTGAACCAAAACACTTTTTCCAAACAGTTCTGAAGATGCCAAGTGATTGACATCTGAAACTAAATCAAGAGCCACGGTTTGAATGAAATCCATATTTTTTTTCAAGAGGGGCCAAATGAAATCCCTGAATATCAGCCTACCAATCCATCTGCTGCCTCTGTTTGGGGTTATTCAAATCTATATCCAAAATTTTAGGCTTCATCTGATCTCTGATAATAGATTGTCAGCTCTGATGTTTTATCCTCATAAATTGCAGGCTGACACACATTCTTTCTCAGGTAGTTCATTCATCTTACAGCATTTTGTGCTTCTAATTTGTCATTTTTCTTCCTGCATCCCTGCTGACCACAAATTACAGATGGTATCTCATCATGGGGCACCATAACAACAATAAAAGCCTCAACAAAATAGTCAGGATCTGATCCTGAGTGATACTGATTGCCTTCAATATTCACTGGTGCATATGGGAGCAGAGATGACCCAACATCTCACAGGCAGCACCTCAGGAGGTGCCAGGGGATCCCTGTTGTGGGTCCAGTGTCTGTTTTATCCCTGAGGATTAATCCATGTGTGTGTCCTGCTATTCAATGTTATCATCATTGGTGTTGCTGTAATACCCTGAAACTCCAGGCCACGAGGAAGGTGCCACCAGCTATTTTCACATTTTCCCTTTCACTCTCTACTCAGCTGCAACTTTAAGAAATGAATTAATTTCCTTCATCACTGTGCTTTTTTCCCTCTGCCAGGTTTTCAGATAACCCTGCTGAAGTTAAAGATGGGGTTAATAAAAGTGCTCCAAGTTTGAAGATACTGCCAATTTGCATGGCAGGCTGGGTGTGGATAACAAAGTTTATCTCATCTGTGAACTGACACGGATAGAAAGGAGGTTCAAACTCTCCACACACCTTTGTGCACTGTTCTCCAAAGCATCAGAGCATTTTGTTCTTAAAAAGATAAAAAATTCCTGGCAGGTTTTTGTACCTGCAGCTACTGCAGAGCCACCACCATCCCCTGTGCAGCCGTAATTAATTAGCTGCATTTACAACCACTGCAGCTGTGTGTGTACAGTCACAACAGGAGAGCACCAGCTTCTTCTTACGTGTTGTCTCCCCATTTTCAAGTGTCTGCAGACACCTGTCCCTCTACTCTCACCTTCTGTGACACACTAATGTGCAGCAGCTGAAATGTTCAAGTAAAAACTGTCTGCATTACGTTTTTAAGGCATCGGGAGTCTTTTCTTTCGTCTCTCAACAGATTTTTAACACTAATCAAGAGCATAAATGCTACTGAAAAATTTTTTCCTGGCACGAAGCCTGTGATAGGTGATGAGGGGCCAGAGAGGCCACCCATTAACCCCCATCCTCCTCCCTCCATCCAAAACCCCAACGCTCCCAAGGAGTTAAATCCGCAACCTCCCTCCACTACGCTGAAGAAAATAGATGTGATTTTCTTTACAAAAGAGCATTTCATTTAGGGAGAGAAAGAAAAAGGAAAGGCAGAGTTAACACAGCCATTATTCTCCATCTCAGGGAAAGCAAATCCTATTTTGCCTGTCATTACAGTAGGTAGAAAAATCCTTTCATCCAGTCATTAGTTGTAAACATTCCCGCACCGCCTGGGACCAGGCCTCTGTTTCCCATCCCATGCCGGAGCCATTTTCTAATACTAATGTTTTATACACACATCTCAGATACATTGCGAGCTCCCCCAACCCCAAAGGCAACGGGGCATTCGTTTATACTAAATCAGAAGTGTCACCCTTGGCAACCTGCAGCACTGAAACATTTATTCGGCTTCACATTGCTGGCACTTGGAATTATTTCTTTCATGCCTGATAGCCGAATTACAATATGGCAGGTTTCCCCGGAGCCACTGGATCATTAGTGCCAGCTCACAACATACTTTCAACTGATATGGCATTTCATGTACAGCTGCCAATCAAGAGATGGGGGATGCAAATGAGGGTGGGCCATTGGTGTTCAATTACTGTACAGCGAGCGCGGCGCGGCTCCGGTAATGACTGGCAGTTGTTTTGCTGAGTGGAGGAAGAGCAGAGAACAGAGGCAGGAATTCCCTCCGGGAAGCCGGTTGTGAGCGCGAGAACTTTTTACATTTGATTTCCATATTTATTCTTTTTTTTCTTTTTTTTTTTTTTGTTCTTTTCCCTTTTCCCCCCCTCTGTGTGTTTCCAAACACGAGGCCGAAAAAATACTTAGCGCAGCTTGTTTTACAAACACGCAGCCTTGTCAGTTCAGTCGATTGCCAAGGCCACATCAGCAGAAGATTAGGCTTTATTTTTTTTTTTTTTTTTATTATTTCCTTGCCCCCTTTCTCTTCGAAATATATGCCTCTCTTCAGAAAGGCCCAAGATGTTTCAGCCTTGAGGGAGTTTCGAGCTCTACGGAATCAGTTATTACAGTCCATTTCGGTGATTTTTGCTGTCCTTTTCGCACACAAGAAATATGACGCCAACCTTTCCACGCCACACATCTTACACCATTTGTGAGCTCCTTCTGTCATGAAATACCTCTTGGAGGCCCAGATCTGCAGGGGTCAGTGGCAGAGAAGGATGAAAAACAACAGCAATCCTACAAAATCAGGAATTCTGCTTAATGTGTGTCTGTGTTACCGCGGGCACCGCGGCGCCTGCAGCTCCCGGCGTGGGCTCTGCAGACATGGATCACACCACACAAACCCAGTCAAACAAGGTATGACAGAAGGCGAGGATTTTCTTTGCCCTCCTCCCCAGTATCCAAGTTCAAGGAGCAGAATGATACTCAGCAATTTCAAGTGGGGTTTACTTTGCATTTTAGCATCAGTCACACCGAAATCTTGAAGAGAAGCTTATGGTACCTGGGGTCAAAAAACCCCACACAAGCCATTCCTGTGTGACACCTGCAAAATAAACCTGGTTTGCTCTCAGCAGCAGCTGAGGCACATTTGTCTGTGGGCACACTCAGGTGCAGCACCCCTGGCACGTGCTCCATAGGGGGATTTTCTACAGAAACAGCGTCTGGATGGCCGATCGCTTGCTCTGTGTCAAATGGTCACTGCTGAGGTCACACAGAGTGACACAGAGGGACAGAAAGCAGCAAGAGACATGTCTGGAGTCCACTGACAGGTAGCTCAGATCTGTACACCTCAAGGGTTTGTTGCTCACTCTCCTGTGGAACCTCCCGGTCTCTGCCCACAGGTCCCTCCTGGTCCCCAGGGGTGGTTCCAAGCACCCCCCTGGGGCTGGGCACAGCCTTCCTGCCTGCTGGGCACAGCCCTCCTGCCTGGGCACAGCCTTCCTGCCTGCTGGGCACAGCCCTCCTGCCTGGGCACAGCCTCCCTGCCTGCAACAGCCCCATGTTTTCAAAATACAGTCACCAGGAGACAGGACCAAACCCAGGGCATCATCATCCTTTCTTTCCCCCTCATGTGTGGGAAAGGAGAAAAGTTTTAATTTGATTCTATTTCAGTGACTCCCACTCCATAGTCTAGGATGGTGTAATATTATAGGCAACATGGATCTATGCCTGGCGTGCCAGAGCAGCTCTGGGAATGCACACAAAGGTGATCAGGCATGGCACTGGATATTTCATCACATTACTTTGCTGGAAATGAAGGACCTCTTATAAATGTCAAGAACGTTGACTCTATACCTGTTAAAATATAATTAAAAAATTAAGTAGTTCTTATGTCTGCACAGTAGCTACTTTTTAATGTTAATCACTGAGTTGCATTTAAAATCCTTTAAAAACAGGAAATTATGTGAATGACTAAATGCCTTTGTTGTTCTTTAGTTATTAAAGCACAGCAGAAGCCAATTAGACTTGTTTTTCTCAATGCTAAGTAATAAAGTGAGCTCCTTTTTTTTTCTGTAACCAGACTGCAATCCTCCACAGAATGGCATGAAACAAAACCATCTCAGAAATCCCTGGGATGGGAAGCCTGGTTCTGCATCCATGAAAATTGTTTGTGTTATTGCTCCCAACGTACGATCTGGACAATCCAAGAACTGAATCATGGGAAGAAAAAGCCATTTATACTTGGCCCTGAAATGATATTCTTAGTTATATCCTTAGCTGCAGCCTCCAGAGGTCACTTTGGGAAGCACAGTGGGATGCAGGGTTGGAACAGAGAGGTCACTGTGATCCCAGGTGTGTGTTTCACAGCCTGGCACTGCAGCTCGTGTTGGGAGATTTACACTGCCATGGAACACACCAAAGGTTCCTGCAGCACATTCCCTCCAAATTTCCTGCTCTTGCATGGACTGGGAGCAACAGATCTCAGTATTCTGTCTTAGCACAATGAATTGCATAATGATACCACAGGGGGAAGAAAAGCATAAACCAGTGTGGTAAATTTAGTCAGACACACCTTTAACAATCCTTGGATGAATTCTTGCAAAGAAAATGCCCAGGTTAGCCCCAAATAAAACCATAGTTGGCACATTATTATATTCTTCCTGCTTCCCTTTTTCCTGGTATGTTAAAGGAGAGTTTTAAGATTAAATTATCAGTTGTTTTAGTACTTGTTTAATACCACAGGCCTAATTAATTTTGCTGCTTTAGGGGTTATCTTGGAAATTCTATTCCATGATGCTGTCCAGTCCTAATTGACACATCTTACCTGAACTGACTTGTCTGCCTATGGAGAAGTAAGTGCTTTTCCCTTAAGGAAGGAGGTGAGAGGATTTTTCTGTTGCTTCTGGTCTGTGTAAGATGGCAATCGATGCCTCAGCCCTTACAGAATAATTCCTGAAGACAAACTTGGTCATACCTTACTGATAAGAAGAGAGGTGCTTCACTGAATAGACTTGTGTGTGATATAACAGCCTGACACAGCAAAAGAATAGAAACAAACTCTGATGGTTTAATTATGGATGGCAACAGAGCTGCCTGGACACAGCTGAATGCCTGGCAGCTCCTGTCTGAACCACACGCTCAGCACCTCCAAACACACCCGACTGGGTAGGAGATGGAGGTTGGTTTACAGTCCAACAACCACTCTGAGGTCAGGATCCAACGTTAATGATGCAATGAAACCATGATGCAGTTCTTGCACACCACACAGGCTCACACAGACACCACCCTGGGGTTTAAAACTGGAATTTCCCCGTGTGCCAGCAGCAGAAACAGATCCCAAGCTTCTCTTTGCTGTGGAGCCCTCCTAAGAGACAAAGACTTCAAATTTACTTGTATGAGCTTAAATTTTACAACAGGTCCCTGAACTAGCCTGATCTATCCAATGCATCATTTTATGAGGCACATCTAGTAATATTTTTTATATTTACACTCAAGTAGCAGTTCTTTTTCAGTGGGCTCAAGATATCTCATAGACTGTTATTGACAACACTTCCCTCAGGTATTTGTTACCAACATAACAAGCCTTTCTCTGAATTGCAATGTCTTCATTTCTGACACACAACACTGGCCTCTACAATTGTCTTTCTCAGAAAGAAAAACCCACCGTAGGAAATGTGCCTATTGGACCTCGATGGCATTTTGCTTGCAATTAGCAACTTTCAGGTCAAACAAAAGTCCAGTGCAGAGACCACAAGTGAGCTGACTGGGTAGAGAGAATATTAAACCCACAACAGAGAAAGGTTCAGGTCTCTGCTGAAATCAGAGGACAGGGTTGAGTGTGACCCTCCCAAATTTAACTACTGGGCCATTCTAGATTTCCTTGTACTTGTGTCCTCACTGTGCTTTATTTTTATGGTTTCTCACACTGATGAGAAACAAATTGTGAGTGTGGAAAACCCTGAAGTTTCTCACAAAGTGGAACTATGTTTTCTGGCCAGTCCAGCCTTTTCCTTCAGCACAGGCAGAGCAAAAACAGGGATTCAAGATTCGAGGTCAAATAGGAGCTGAGACACTCATTCAAGTGGACAAGGCTGGGCATCTAGAATTGGAATTTAAAATGTAATAAGAAGAACTTCTGAATTAAGCTCATCAGCTTTATCTCCTGCCATCACACTCCCATTTGAACTGCTTGAATATGAAGATAAAGCCCCTAATGCCTGTGAGGCCTCTGGGATTGTCACCCTCTTGTGTCACCCACCTCACTGCTGCTCCTTTTTGGCCATCCTCCTGCTTTTCATAACTGTGAGATCACTATGACCAGTCAGGACAATCCATGGACCAACTTTGCCCACTAAAACAGAAACAAGATCCCCCATTTTTCTCCAGTCACACGAGTTGCTCTTGGCTGGTGTTGTGAGAGAGAAGGAAATTCCTGCAGTGGCAGTAGGAAAACTAAAAGCAGCAGGATTCATGCCTCTGTTTTAAACACCACTCTGGTTTGCAACTCTGGTTGCAAATTATTTTTATCAGACTAGAAATGCAAGACTGGGGCTGCAGAATGTTTATAATTCAGGAGATACAGTGAATGATACCTCTTAAGTAAGTAGGAGGAGGTTAAAACCTGGGAAATGCATCTTTAAATATTTTGTAGTTGAGAAAGAGGGGAATGAGGAATTGTAAGTTTTCTGAGCAATGAAACCAGTGAAGAATTACTAAAATATTTACTCCTAAAAATATTCTGAAATATTAAAGATTCCTGCCTGTCTAGGATAATACATGTATTAACTTGGATTGGGATATCCTCAAGAGTATGAAGTTTTCAGATGGAGTTGTAGGAGAGGAAGACGGGAAAGAGAGGATTCCATAGGCTAAATTTACTGTTAAATAGTAATAATAACAGAACTGTTTGCTCTAAGAAGGGAAAAAAGATGACCAAGGTAAAAACAATAATAAAAAAATTCCAAGATTGAAAAGGAAGCCTAAAAATATGATAACAAAATCTGAAAAGAGTCTACATATGCTGAAATACCATTTTACATCTGTAGGTCAGAAGTTCACGTCTGCAGAATTGTGGGATGAATGTGTTGGGAGAAATATATCACCCTCATGTCTCAGGGCTATTGGGAATGTATTCAATACATTGATTAGTTTTATCCAGATTATATTACTAGTTAGGTATTCAAAATCCTCAAAACTTAAGAAAATACTTTGTTCAATTTTTCTCCCTCCCCCCAGTGTTTCCCTTGTTGTTACCAGGGCTGATAAGATCAAATTTTCAGCAACACACACATGCAGAAAAACTACAAGTGCTGCAGAAGAGAGCTGGGAACCCTCCCCATTAGTGGGTATGAAAATTGTGCTAAAGGAATGCCTGAATCAAGGGCCATTCTGTTGGTCACTTGACTGCTTTTTTTACTGCCTTTGTGCCTGTTGTATCCTGGAATCTGTGCAAACAGCTCAGGTGTGCAAATGAGATTGTAGTCAGGAAGATTTGGGTTTTTCTCTGTTACTTTAATTTTTTTATGAGTCTCCTGTGTCTAGTTTTGTTTATAATGCCTTGTGGCAGATCCTATTTGTGACTTATCATTTTAAAGCAGTTTTTGTATTTCATCTCTGTAGAATTCCCTCTGGAGGATGCTACTAAGGAGGCTAATCATGCCAACAAAGCTACTGTAGTAGAGGAACTCATGAAAAGAAGCAGATTATGTTATTGCACATCTGCAGGAATGTTGAATTCACCTGGGCTGCCACAATACATGTCCCTATTTTTTTTTTTTTGCTATTTTTTTTCCCTCTTCAGAATGTTGGAAATGATTCACAGTCACTCATGCTGTCCCTCACTACTTTCCCTGACATGCAGGATGAGAGAATCACTGAGCAGACTCGGAGCAGGAAACTGAAACTGTGGTTTCTGCACTTTTTGTCACAGAATCCTTTTCGAAATCTGCTGAAGTGTCCAGAGGTTTGACAGCACCGATCATGAGGCATCGCACCCCAAAACTGTCAGCTGATCAAATAACTGCCTGAGCACAGCAGAACACCCACCAGCATCCTACCATTCTTGTATTAGAGCATATGAAAGATTTTCTTGTAATATAACAAAAATTCTCTATTTATTGTATGCAAGCACCGACCCAGAGCCAGAGCACAAACCCTGACTTGGCATTTGGATCTAATTTGCCAATAGTTACAGGGCAAAAATTAAACAGGGCTCTTGCTCTTGATCACTGAAATCAAGTTGTAGCTGCAGTTACACAGCAACCCTCAAAACCAGGAGCACCAGCTGCCAAGGAAACCCTGGGGTCTGGGAGCAAGTGCCCACCTACAACATGAGATTTGGGGTCTGTTCCTCATCCCACGACTGATTTCCAGTGTTCCCCTGGAAAATCACTGTCTCTCTGTCTGCCTCCACGTACGGACTCAGGGCTCATCAGGGCAAGGGCTGCTTTGTTTGAGAGGCTTTCTAGAAGGTGACTGTAACACAAACATACTGGCTTGGTTCAACAACACTTGCAAAGTGCTTGGGCTGCGGGAATCAGAAATACAAAAGCGTGACAAAGAATTAACGATGGGGAGGAGGTGATGCTACAAAGAAACTTTGGGATGCTTAATGAGTGCATAGCTGTTCTCTGTTCAGAACATCAAACAGCTCCCTTTTCACACCAGTGCTGAGAAAAAAACCCGCAGATAACATCATTTCCCCTCAAGGACAGCCTACTGGAACAGTGTCATCCCTCCCTGACCCAGCCTCTAAACCCGGGCTTACTGGCAAAATGGTAGCAGAGTTAGCATATCATCTTGGGGTGTGCAGCAGTGCAGAAGGATTTGACAGCCTCCTGGATGAGTTCTCTATTTACCAACTCCTCGATACTGACAGTGTTATGAAAGGGCCAGTAAACACAGCAGTGCTCTAGTTCTGGGGCACTGTTCTTGGCAAGAAGCAGCACTGGGGCTGAGTTTTTTTGTTTAGTTAGACTCATGTCGATTCCGTCGTGCCTGCCTAACTTGGGGAGGCAGAGCCTGAAAGACTTCTTGCAAAAATGTGAAAGACCAACTTATAATAGTGTCTAAAGAGTCAGCCCTGCCAAAAATATGTGTATTCAAGGAGATTCTTAGCTGGTTAAAATGGAAAAGCTTTATGCTGGCTTAGAGCAGCGAGTATCTGGTCTATCAACTTTTCTTCACTAAAGAAGTATGATATTGTGTTATCAATTAGCTTATGCCTTAAAGCAAACACAGAGAGTGCAAAAAAACCAACATTCATATCTTGGCTTGGCTTGATTCAGTCAGGAATTTGATTTAAAAGACAAAAACAAACAGCTCAATCTAAGTCTGTGCATGCATCTGTTTCACAGGACAAAACCCTAAACTTGAACAGTTATTGAACTCCTGTAACTCTTATCAGAGAAAACAAGGTGCAAAAGAAAAAATGATTCACAGATAAAATATTTTGTATTCTCAATATTGATGTCATTATTCTCCAAAATAACTATCCAAGTTCTCAGATCTTAATGATAACTTTTCTACAGGCTGAACTTAAGTGCCAGTATCGCTCCAAGTGTACTTAGTTTAACAGTTCAGGTTTCCTCTAGAGCTAAAGGAGGAAAGCTGGTATTTAACCAAAGTGCTCTGAATATCCCACTGAAGGTTTATCCTTTGCTCTCCTGGTTGCAGAGGGAGCTGGACTCTCACTCAGGGACCCAGATGAAGTCCCCAGAGGTTAAAGGCACCCACGACTCTCATCTGGCCTCAAACCATCCCACTTTGGTGCTTTTCAGCCCAGAGCTGGTCATGTTCCAGCAGCACATCTCGTGACATCAGTAGGTGCAGACCCACCTGCCAGGCTGTGGGATGAATGTTTGTGTGCTTCAGGTTGATCAGGAATGTTTGCCAGACTGAGCTCTGGCTTTGGACAGGACTTTTTTCTATCAGGAGGAGGGGGAACCTGGGAGTGTTATTATTACTTTACTTACTACTGTAAACTATCCAATCTAATAACTCATGGCATAATAATTCAGGATCTAGTTAGTCCGGGATGAGATAAAAAAACATCAAAGGCATATGGAGCATAGCTTTTAATTGCTCCAAGACTCTCCCCCATCTTTTAGCACTGTGAAATGTCTATTAATAAGTGGCCAGAAAGCAGACAGAGGGATTGTATTTAAAGACATTTCTAGCAATGTTTAGACCTCAGCATGGTGACTATCTTAAATTTGCCAAATGAAGCCTCTAAATAAACTATTTCTCTGGCAGAATCTTCACAAATATGCAGATGTTTGCGAACAGAGGCCGAGTTTCTCCGCTCCTGACATACTATCAATTTGTCAGCCTCTCCTTTTGCACTTTGCAGCAGCAAATATGGCTTTGTGTAGCAACAGAAGGACCATCTTTCATTTCAGCTGAAGGCCACACTCTGCAGCTCAGTCAAATGTTTGAGACAAATGCTCTTCATAAAATAAGGCAAATGTGTCTTTTTTTGGTTTATAGGAGGTCAGCCGCTATTCTCTGTCAATGGATTATTATCAAAGATAAAACCTTAACAAGCATTTTCTTTTTCTACTCATTTTTAGGGTCATATTACAATCCATTGAAGTTTTGTGAATCTGAAGAAAAAAATCAGCGACAGGACTCACCATCTGTTGCATAATGAAAGAGACATGTGAATAATAGAACGTCAGTTGAAAGGGTTGCAAGTGATCAAATGTTGTTCAGCACCTCAATAATATTTCCTCAGAAAAAAGGCTTGCTACAGATATTTCAGCTTTGCAAGTTTCCGTTTGTTTGTTTTGTTGTTGACTCCATAGCTGGGAGTGGAATTGAGTGTATATTCCATTTTATATATATATATATACACACACAAATATATGTGGTCACGGCTCAAAAGTGGCAGTTCTTGGGGTTGGTGACAATCACCATGGACATCACAGACAGCTGCTCCCTTTGCTTTTGAAGTCCAGGGGCTGTGGAGAATGTACATATACAGTTCATTTTTATAGATGTGGGGTCGAATTCTTAATTTAAGTCTGAGCTTACACAATCCTCTCTCACCAGTGTTCATTCTTTGACATGAATAAAGAGCTGAGGGTTAATCCTTCATCATATTCCAAAATAAAGGGCAGACCTGAGCAGATTCAAGGCCAAAATGGTTTTCCCAGATGCCTTTTCGGTTTTGGAAGAAAGAAGAATGTAAAGTGCTTTAATATTTGATGAACCCGTCACCTGATGGGAAGCCACAAACTCTGCTTCTCCATAGATCCCTTAAGGCTACTGAACAAATATTTCCTATGATGTTCTCTTAGAACAAGAATTGAGGTTATATGAGTCATAACTATCATTCCTAAGATGTCAGAGTTGATCAAAAAATAGACAATACTAAATACTCATGCAAACAGCACCATAGCAAACAGTCCACTGAAAATGATGCCATGTTTCTATTTTAGCCACTATTTTATCTAATACCAGGATGTCTTTCCACACTTGTTCTCTCACAAACCATATTGTGCAAGGCCTACATACTAAATAACCTTTCCAGAGACATTAATCATGGCTTTTATAGTTCCATCAGAAACAAATCTGAACAATGGAGACAAAACACAGATGCAGTTACGACAAGGATGACTCACTGCATCTATCTATATCTATACCTTCATTTTTTCCTTTCCATGTTCCAAACATTTCTGCCCTCAGCCATTTTGCAAGAAGTTGCCCCCATCTGCAAAGCATTCAAGTGCTAAAAACTTCCCTTCACACAGCAGCCAGGTTCTATTTATATTAAACACATTTTACTAATTTTCACTTTCCTTCTGTAGAAACCTTGATAAGGAGAAACCTTCTCCTTGAATATTCAATCATTCAAATTAACGGGCATTTTCTTGGAATGTTGTTGTTTTTTTCCCCCCTGTGAGTGCTGGCAGATCAAAAGTTCACAGAGGGATTCTGGTGCAATTTGTAGCTGCACTGCAGAGAACAGGGTGCCTCGCTGCAGCCCTAATGGCTCACAATTGAAATGCTACATTTTCATTTTCGACTGACAATGAAAAACACCAAGTAATATTCTAAGGCCAAAAATTATTGCTGGAACTTATGAGCAAGTCATTTCCTAACAGCTTTGTTCCTTGAATACTGTCTTATCAAACGTGCCCAGGATTTTATTGAAGTGAACCGTTCTAATGAAAAAGAGCATTTGATGAACAGGCCTGGCTGCAAACTCAATTCCACTCCCTTCTCCCCAGTTGGGTTCATCAGTAAAATAACCAGAAGCACCCAGGTGACCACAGATGAAAATATCTGGGTAAGATGTCTTTAGGATTTTTTTTTAAATCGTTCTTAAATTAGTTTCCTAAATATGGATGAAGGCATCTGATTTCTGTTCAGAAATACTGAGCCTAGAGCAGAATGCACACAAGTCTTGTATGTCCTCAAACTATCTGTTCCAATTTTTTAAAGTTCTTAAGAAAGAACATTTTAATACCAAATTCTGATGTTCCATATGTTGGAAGTGAGCTTACCAATTATTACTGTTTTATTAGATTTAGTTCCCTCTTTGATCTCCTGCAACACTATGCACTCAATATCTCTGTCTCCAATCCAGATGCTCAGAGTTTCACCCCACCGATACAGTTGTAGTCCTATTACTTGGAATTTCTGTACTTTTGATCTCACTGGTAGAGACAGAGACATAATTACAGCACCAGATCAGGCTGCCTGCCAGTATCAATGGTAAATAACACTGAATGACTCAGAGTTTCACAGTTCTAACGTGGTTTACACATTTTGAGATGCAGCTGCCCAACAGACTCAGCCAGAATGGATACACAAGTGCTTTTTTTCCTCTTTTTAGAGCAAGGGATCTGTGAATTAATCAGCATTGACCCTTCCTCTGGCAAAGAGCTGAAATCAGACAGGAAAGACACCGTTGGAAAATGAGTTTCCTTTTCAAAAAATAAAAAAGAAAAAACTACCCACAGAAAAATCCAACAAGCAAAACCAAACGAAACATCCACTTGAGAATCAAACTCAGGCTCACTGTAGATGGGTGTGACTCCCCAGCATCAATAAATCCAGTTCTTGTTTGAGCAGGTTGTGGAACTGAAGCTCTACTTGCACCAGTTTTCTGATCCTGGACTTGTTGGTGTTCAAGTGCACAAACAGTTCAGAGCCCCAGCTATGAGAATCCTCTCTCTGCTTTCTGGACTGGCTCTGCCTTTCTCCTTAAGCATCTACTCTTTGCTCAGTGGAGCTTAAACACTGATAAGAAAATCTGGGACTTTCATCAAGAAGTCATTTTTAAAACTAAACTGCTCTATCAACTCCTAAAGAAAGTGAACACGTGTGTCTTAACTTCTTAAATCTGCAGCAAGATGAAACATTCAAACAAAAAAAAAAACCCTAAGGATTTATGTGAGTAGTGTTTACAAAATTCATTTCAACAGTATTGTCAATTAAATATTATTATGATCTCTAAAGTGAGATGTTATCTCTGCTGTTTCCAAATCAGCAAAAACACATAAGCTAATGAAGCAAGGAACTCAGAGTTTATGACCAGCAGCAGCTGCAGTGGAACATGCAAAGATAACTCAAACCTCTTGTTGGGGGTACAGAAGAGACCACTGGGAGGGTCAGGAAGGACCTTTTTTCTGGTACAGGACCCTCTATAATAAGGCAGGTGCACTATCAAGGGTAGGAAGAAGCTGTCATGTTACAAAACACTAAGTACAGACCACCTGACACAGAGGAAAAGCTTTCACAGAATCCCAAAATGGTTTGGGGTAGAAGAGATTTTTAAAGGTCATCCAGTCCCACCTCCTACCATGGGCAGGGACACCTTCCACTAGCCCAGGTTGCTCCAAGCCCTGTCCAACCTGGCCTTGGACACTTCCAGGGATGGAGCAGCCACAGCTTCTCTGGGCAACCTGTGCCAGGGCCTCCCCACCCTCACAGGGAAGGATTTCTTCCTAAAACTCCTCTTTTGTGGAGCAATTAAAATTTTTTATATTTCCCCATGAGATTTACTCACACCCATGTGTTCCCACAGGCACAGACTCACCTTCTGTGCTGTGAGATACAGCCAATATATTTCACAACATTAGGAAGATTATTAAACCTTCCCTGCAAAGTTTGAACGAGAGTATAATCATATATACATAAGCCATAAATTATGTATATATATATATATATCTGTACAGATAATGTGTGTGCATATATCTGTATGTTATAAATGCACACACTGGATATTAAACACACACAGCTCTCAGGGAGCACCAAAGTTTGACGAAGCCACCTCACCAGCGGGTTACGTTTTGTGACGCGTCTCCCAGCCCCGTTTCACTGCACTTTTCATTTTGCTGATGGCCATTAATGACCAGGTTAATTAAAGCCAGCCCCAAACCCGGGGGCAGGAGCTGCTGCCCTCGCTGGCACTGCCCTGCTCCTCGCCCCGCTTCCCGCACACCGGCAGCAGCCACGGGAGAAGTTTTCCTTCCGAGAGATCCGGCGGCACAATGAGATATTTACTGTATTTATCGCGGAGATCAAACCCACACACAGATGTCACATTTCTTGAATTCCATCAGTAGATCAGACAAGCAGTCTCTGGAAAGGGGACACTGCAGCCGGAGAGTTCAGCGTGTGCAGGCGTTGGAGGGCCATTCCCACTCCGGGGCTGTCGTGCTCCCGGAGCCTTTGTTGTCTCCGCAATGCTGATAAATCAATCCATCAAAAAATTTCCTCAGTGAAACTCAATCAAGAAAGGTCATGTCAGCGGGAGAGGAACAGATTAAATTAGCATCAAATTAGACATGGAAAGTGAGTTCTGTCAAAATCATCACAGCGCTCAGCACAATTAGAATATGTTAATTATGCATTTCATTAAGGTAGTGCTCTTTGAATGCGAGATGAAATGTCAGTGGTGTAGGCATCCGAAAAAAGGAAGATTGCCAGGCACAACTTTCTCTAGACAATGTGTGACACCTTCATTAACATCAAGAATCACAAGTCTGTCTTGACTTTTTTGTAAAGTATTAAACCGTTAACTGTTTGCTGGCACTGGGAGGAGGGAGAGCCGCCGGCAGCCCCCTCTCCCTCGGCTCCAACACCAGCTTCCTGCTCTCCAGGAGCCCTGGGGACCAGCAGAGTGTCCAGTGGGCTCTGCAAAGGGAGCTGGGATTCAATGATTTGATGAGGGTAACGTGGCTGCCCTGGGGGTGCAGCTCAGGTGGGGCTGGGAGGAGAGGGTGAGATAAGGAAAGGCACAGGGAGGGATGGAAGGAGGGGAAAGGGTGGAAGAATCTTATTTTGCCTCTGGTTCCAAGATATGATCAACATAAAGGGGAGAGCAAGAGAGAGAAGGGAAAAAAAAAAAAAAAAAGCAGAGAGATTTGCAAACCTACATTTGACAAACCCTAATTTGGGAAATTATTTTGTATATCAAACATCTTTTATTCCTAATGATGAGCTGTTTTTCAAAGGGAAAAATGATCCCTGGTGAGCTTGGGAGGGAAGTGTAGCTTCATAAAATACTACTTATGGGCTTTATCAGATGCACTATCAGAAGTTGGGTTCATGGAGGATTAAGAGCAATCACACACTTTCTAGAAACATGAGAAATCCTGCCAACTTCTGGCAACTTGGTTGGAGCCTCCTGTGTTCTCCTGGGGCCCACGGGGGGGACAGTTACAGACAGTCAAGCTTTCCAATGGTCACCTCACTTGGATTTCCTGCCTAAATGAGGATATCTAAGCCAGCAGATTTGAAATTGTGCCCATTTGCTCTGGAAGGAAGAGGCAGTGGCTGGCAGAGCTCTCCAGCAGCTGTTTAGGATCAGTGACATGGTACTGAGAAGTTCTTGCCCTCGAGTTCCCCTCATCTCCACAGCCCAGCGAGCTTGTGCTGTCCCACTGCCACAGCAACAGGGACAAAAAAGGGGCTGCCCAGCACAAAAGAATCCTACAAACTGTGTATCATTCCCAAGACTTTAGTTTTAAGCCTCTTTGGAAATTATAAAAAAAAACAACCCTCACTTTAAAAGTTTAAATTTCCTTTCTGGCATCTCTCACCTTTCTCCTTGTTTCTTACAAGAAAATCAGTGTGCCGTGGTATTTCTAGTTACAGAGCAATGCCCTGAGTCCAGGGTGATGTGCAGCCCAAAATACTGATCAAAAGCATGTTGTGAGAAGCAAATTTTACCTGTACAAAGCTGCTGTGCCCACGGTGTGTGGCACACGTGGCAAAGGGACGTGCAAACCCCCATTTATTGGTACAGATGCAGAACAGGCAGTGGTGTGCCCACTTTAGTACTTGTACATCAGCATCCCCATGTCTAACCTGTCCCTTGGTTGTTTGTTTCTCTCCCTGGCTCCAAACTTCCCTTTACTGCTGGTATTTAAAACACCAGAGGACTGAGAGAAGGGTTACTGTGAGCACGAAAAGATTCAGCGTGTTTCTAATGAGCTTTTCTTTGGTTTGCTGTAGCTTTTGTAAATCCTGCCTGAGAATTCCAAGTTGCCAAATCTCCTCCCCAAAGATACATATTGTAGCTTCCAATGCCCCCCGGACTCATTTTAATATAACAGGTTCCCATACAGTCAAAAAATGCCAGCGAGTGAGCAGGAGCCAGAGTCTACTTCAGCACACTTGGCTGGCCTTACAGCTCTCTGAAATCTCTGTTTTCGCTGGAGCTACAAAAAAGAGATTTTTATCATTTGAAAGAACAACTCGAGTCTCAGAGCAAACAAGCTTTAAGATCATGTTAGTTCTGCTCACTAGCTCAAAGACAAGGGGACTAAAGATGACCTGGAAGGGCTCAGTGTTCTGGGAGAGCCCGGTCTCGGCTCGGGAATGGGAGCACCAGTGCCTGGTTTGAGATTCCAGAGGGAAATGCCTCCAAAGTGCTGGATCTGTTACCCCACAGGTGACCTAAGACACACTGTGGTGTGTGCAGGTGCTGCCTCTGAGCTCACCAACCACGAGGCATTTTGGCTGCTCCCCCTGGGCCCCCCCACCCCGCCCTGTCCACAAAGGCACTTCCAGATTTATCAAGATCCCAGAGAAAATTCACGGCATGAGGCAGAAAATTGACTCAGCCCTAATGACAGCTACCTGGTAATAGCATCTCTCATTTTCCTTTATGTGACTGGCTTAACATTTTAATAATTACAGGCCAAGTCTAGTCATGGAACAGTTTCACTGGAGACAGTGATAGGAGTTCTGGGATAAATGTGATCTAAGTAGAGCTATGCACATGTTTCATTCAGTGTCCAAATTATTATCATTATCATCCATTTTGGGCTGACTCAAAAAGAAAAAAGTTAAGCTTGTGAAAATGAAAAAAACCCCACCCAGTATCCACTTGGATTTCTAAGATTTGTCCTGTTTGTCCTGAAATCAAATGCTTTAGTTTACAGTGGGCTTTTTTATTTATTTATTTAATACTTAAACACTTTTCTTCAAAATGAGAATTCAGTGCTAATTCCAGAAAATATCCACCTTAAGTACCTTGACAGAATACTTTCTGGGGTTCTGTGGGCAAACTGCCTTTTCCATCTGGACACTACTGGTCCGAAAATTTTTGCTCACCCTTGGCTTAACACTTCTTTTGTAGTAATAGGGATGTGATCATATGCTCTGCTTCATCATTTCTATGTCAGCACGACTGCTGGGGTTACAGGGCTATAAATTAACATAATTGAATGGTTAATCAAGCTCATTTGTTTCTACTTTCCTTCACAATAGGACAAAAAATATAAAGCTAAAATAAGTTTCAACTACGATCCCTCAAAAATTAGCATTGAACCTGTAATGCACACTGGCAGCAGAATTCCTTTCTGTTGAAAATATAGAATTAAACCCAAACCTGCCACCTATCCTGGTGAGGGATGGTATGTTAATGTTTTTCCAACCAAGAGTTGGGCCATTTTGTCCATCTAATGATTTCCATGAAAGACAAAATATTAAATATATATATATATACATCTCCACAAATGTTTCACTTGGAGGCTTTAACTAGGTAGCAGTAAAGTGTGTCTGAGCATTTGCTTTGTACACCTTAATTTACTTCATTCCCAATCTGGGAAAATAAGTTTGAAAGCCAGAAAACATGGAAAATACTGAAAAGAGAGAAGGGAAAAGTATGGACATGAGCCCTTCTTAGGAGCTGTTTTGTTGCAAGAACAATTTACCATCTCACAGTTATAAATGTTCATGTCTCTTCCAGGTTACTCAGAAATTAACTTAATTGTTGCTACTAAACATTTTTTTCCTTTGCTTTTTCAATATCTGGGGGAAAAAAAAAAAATCAATGAAAGCTTGTATTTGTCATTTAAAAGTGTAAAGGAAATGGCACATGAATGTAATGTTTTGTTTTATATTACAAGTTTTCATTTCATTGTGATTTTAACAACTGGATGGTTTTTGAACCCATAATGCCAAACAGCAACTGAGCAGCAGAAATTCCCAGGAATGTTATTACATGGTAATATTTGTTTGGCCTGAAACTGGACTTTTAAACAGAAAAAAACCCCCTCAAACTGTTTTCTAAACCCAATTTCAGATAAATACTAACTCGGCCGCTTCAAAATAAATACAGTGTCTCAAATTTAATTTCATTTAGAGAGAAGACTCTTTAATTTGTCCCTGGTAGAAAAATATTCTCTCTTCTTCACCCTTCCAGCCACTACATGGCATTGTACAAAAGGAAGAGAGACATGCCCTCTGCTCCTTGGATTTTACAATCTGGTTCTATGTGACGTGCATGACAGAGAGAGATGCCACTGCATGAGTTAAGGGGAGAGATGAGAAGTGTTTCGAAGATCCAGAGAGAGATTTACATGTATAAATAGTTATTTTAAGAAAACATCTCATTCATTTACACAACTGTGGCAGTCCTCTTTAAATTCAGTAAACTGCTCTGCCCTATGGTGAAATAGAAGGCAGAAGAATTTAAATCAGGACAAACATAATTGGTTAATCAGAGTTTAAGGAAAATCCTCTGCTGCTTAATAAGAGCTGGGTTTGCTGATTGCCAGAGCCCCCGCGGAGGGTAGGCTGGGGATGCACCTGCAGAGCAGCACCAAAACCACAACTGCTGCTGTGCTTGGCACCAAAACACGCTGGGAATTCCAACTGGTGCTCAGGCAGTGACCTGAAGACAATTCCTGTCCCAAAGAGCTCATAACTCAGTGCACTGACAAACCCACGGTGGTCAAACAGCGAGGGGACAGTGGGTAACAGTTCAAGAGGGGACATTGGCATGTATACGTTTTTGGGCCAAGGATCAGAGCAGCCACAGGTGACTGGTAAATGCTGTGGCCCCACCATCACTATCAAATCAGGGAAATTCGGGGAATTCCCACCAGAGGCAGCTGACACAAAAGCACCCGGAGCAGCTTCCAGGTCTCTGGAATGGCACAGGCACCATGAGCAAAGGTGTCCCAAAACACAGCATGACCCCCAAGAAACACAAGGTGGTGCTGAATGCAGTGGACAACCAGAGCCATGGAGGACACTTCCCAGTTGCACTCAACTAGATTCACCAAAATCATTGCCCCAAAACGTGTAAGCCAGGTCCTGGTCCAAAGCAGCCTCCGCTCTGCTCCTGTCCCTTTGTCAACTCAACACTCCCAAGGCCTCGGTGCAATCGGGGCATCCTGGGGGCAGGCAAAGGCTCTGTTTCAGAGAAGGGAGGCTGGGAATTGCTTTAAATGCAAGACTTGGAACAGATCTCCTGCTTTCAGACCGCTGTGAGCCAGAGCTGAGCCCAGGAGGACAATCCCTTCCCCACCCTTTGACGCTGCACTCACCACCCTCTGCTCTCAAAAGCACCTTCTTCCCACAGCAGGGCTGCAGCAAATCGCTCTGCCTTTGTTGCCAGGCAAACTCTCCACACTATTTTCCCCCTTGCCAGTCCCCAGTCTGGGGGTGTTTGAGGATGAACTCTTAAATCAAGAGCAAGTCCCCTCAAAGCCCATCCACAGACAGGAGTTCACAGTGCCCCAGTCACCACAGACACTTGTTTCTTTGAGCTGTGTTTCTGTTTAGATACACAAAGGAGGCTTTAAAGTTTCTCATGCAGCAATTCAATCCCCTCAGTCAGGAGAACATTCCTCTTAATGAATTATTTTGTCAATCCCTTCTCTTACAGAAGTGCTGGCAAGGTTCAGACACTGATGCAGGACATTGGAGCTGTCTGATTTTTTTTTCCTCCCCTTTGAAAACTTTTTTTTCCCACCTTTTGCAGTGGAAATTAGATTTTTAACCAAGGCAATTTTCAGTAGAAAGGTATCTGCTTGCTAGAGAAGTTTTTTTATCTTTCACCAAATATCAGAAATCTGGTGTTGAGAAAAATAATTCTCTGAGAAATAAAATGTTTTCATTGGAAATTCTAGTGAAAGCAATTTTTTTTTTGGGGGGGGGCAAAAATGACCACATAAAATTAAAACCATTTTCAAATTAATGGAACAAGTACTTCACACACAGAGTAGGAATCAGGAAGATTTGGACAACAGGATCTTGGAGGTGAGGAAGAATTTCTTCATGAGAAGGGTTGTGAAGCACACACAATGTACCAGTTCTAAGCCATCTTTGCAATAAAGTTTCCCTGTAATCCAGCTTGATTTTATATATATATATGCTTCAAAAGGGCAGCTAATCCTGTTCTGAAGAACAGAAAGCACTCAGGAGTGCACTTGAGGAGCTGTTGTGAGCTTCCATCACCTTCACAACCAGGAACCGTGTCTCATTTTAATAGAATGTTATTATTTTACTGCTAAATTTGCTCAACATCAATATCCTGCTAAATCTGCTTTCTCAGCCGGACTCAGGGCTGGCTCTCACGGAGGGATGCCCACACACAGCAACCAAAGCATCCCTCAGTAGTTCTGATAAGCTGAATATGTCAAGCTCTTTAAACTTCACAGCAGAAGGTTCATTTCCAGCCTCCAGGCCACTGCTTTGGCCTCTAACTTTTCATCAGAATATTTTCACATGCTCCTGGAACATGGATATTCACATTGGGACTCCATTAGGGCTGCATATAAGAATAAAATCCATTCTTTATTTGCTTGGTTTCATTTAATTTGCTTTGTTTTGTTTGATTAGTTAATTTATTATTACTTTTCTTTATGCAGGACAGTTTTTTCCCCACAGCACTGCGCCATGAATTTAGCTGAGGTGACTGCCCACCTATTTATCTCCCAGATAGAACCACAGCCACAATCTACATGCTTTTGTTCCCACGGGGTTTTCTTTATTTCTGCTGTGTTCAAATGAGTTCTGTTGGACTGAAGCCCCTTAACCTGCAGATTCGTTTTGCTCCCACGTAGCAAGTTTTTGTCCTGGTTTTTCACTGCTCCATCAAGCCCCAGGTCACCTTGCAGCCCTCACCAAATGTGCTTTCCATCTTTGCTTGGATCACTGGTATAAATTCTATATATATACATTAACAACACACCGGGAGATCCACTGACGAGTCAGTGCTTAAAACATCCAACACATGTTTAAATCCCTAACGAGGCAAAACATCAGGTGGACTAAGTCAAATGCCCTGGAGAAATCCAGGTATATTGTCTTGCCCCAGTTCCCTTTCTCAAGCAGATATGTAATCCTGTCAAGAAGACACTCTGTTTATTTGACAAGATTTATATTCCTCCCTGCTGGCTGTCATTAATTGTATTTTACCCTCTAATTCTTTGTTAATAGAGTTCTGGGTTAATCATTATGTTTTACTTGGAATTAAGATCAGACTAAGTGGTCTGTTGTTCCCTGAGTCATCCCTGTAACCTTTTTAAAATACAGGTTACAGGGTGATAAGCTCTAAGGGACATTTAAAATCCTTACAAGAATGATTTCATGTAGTAAAACATCAAAAGTAAAATCTTGGTCCTACTGAAGTGGATGGGAAAACTCTAATTTGCTGCAGCAGTGAAGGAAAAATTTCACTGAAAAGTGAAAACAGGAAAGCTAAAAAATAACTGAAACTATGAACACTAAATTTAGCTTAACACTAAAAAAGAACAATAAATGGCAAGTGTTATTTGCCTCAAGATCCTTCCAGCTGTGAAATAAAATGTCAAAATTTTTGTGGAAACCAGAAGAAAAAATAGTTGAAAATCCAATTTCTCATCGAAAAATGCTTTACGTGGGAAATTTTCAATCGGCAAAATTTATGCTTCTGCCTCTAATCACTGCAGTGAAACCCTCGTGTGAACAGTCCTGCACCCAGAGATGGTTTGTACCACATGGGGGTAAAAGTCACCAAATTAATGGATAATTAATTTAACTTTTCAGAGCATTTTGAGTCACCTACAGGTAATTTTGTAGGTAAGCAAATGATGGTAGATAGAGGAATGTTACCTGATCAGGCATCGAGGGAGAGGCAGTTTATCTGACTAAGAGGTGACTGGCTAATAATCCTAATTTTGTAGAAATCCATAGTAGAGTCTTGTTTTGTATTAATGTTCACCTCTCTAATGCCCAAGAGCTATTTGATACCCCTCTTACAAATCCCACATTGCAGCTTTGCTTCCCAAGAGTTTTTGATCCATGGGCAGTGTTTGTCACCAGATAAAACTCAACCATAACAGACTCACTGAATCAGAAGTTAAGGTAACTTGGAGCAAAACACAAAACGACAGTGCTTATTTTTAACACTAGTCTGCATTAAAAAAAAAAAAATAATAAAAATATAGGAGACTGAAGTGGTTATTTATGAGAAATTAAAATAGTTTGAATGATACACATTACACATGTGTGGCTTTCTTAAATCCGTGCTGTATGATCTCCAGCTGGAGGAAGAGACAAGCCACCAATAGAAATCTGCTTAAATATATTCATATAAACATCTACCTACGCACAGGTATATATCTATATACACATATGGCTTTGGTTGAGGATTTTTGTCAGATATCACCGGGATCACCTTCCAAAAAAAAGAAAAAAACCTCTACAGAAAAACATCTGTACTTGCTATTCCAGCTACAGACACCTGAGAGAGCATAAATTCCCCTGAAAAGATGTATTGTTTTAACATCTATTTCTTCACCTTCTCAAAATGCCTGCTCATCTGAATTTACAATATCTGAGTGTGTGGTGTGTGCACGGTTCCCCTTCACTACACCGGAGCAGATTAGTGCTCGTTCGCCTCTTTCCTTGCTTCTCTTCAGATCGTTACACATGACAAAACAACTGTCCTAATTACAGCAAGTGTTCCCAGCTCTGTCACCGTGACAATTACTGCAATGAGGGCTCAATATCTGCAGCAGACAGTAAAGTATTACTGCAGTTGTGTTTGATAGTGCTCAATTGTCCCCTGGAGGATTCTCCAGAGAAGGGTTTTTTTCCGTGGGGGTAAAGCCTCCCCCCCCTTCCCCGTGCTCTGCCCACGGTGCATTTTGCTAACAGGGTTCAAAAGTTGAAGGCAGGGGGATGACCGAGGGTGTGCTGTGGAAAACACACGGGTTTGTGGTTTTCAAGGGGAGGACCATTTGTAGATAGGGGTGGGTTTTTCCTGCACGGGCTGGGCAGAACAGTTACTCTCACAGCCAGAGTGGCTGCAAACTGACCCCCTTCCTGAGGGTGTGAATCTCCACAACACCAGGAGGTACTTGGAGATAGTGCCCTCCTTCCTCCACTTTGGATTTCATACCATCATAGACTGGTTTGTTTGGAAGGGACCTTAAAGACCATCCAGTCCCACTCCCTGACAGGGACAGGGACACCTTCCACTAGCCCAGGTTGCTCCAAGCCCCGTCCAACCTGGCCTTGGACACTTCCAGGGATGGGGCAGCCACAGCTTCTCTGGGCAACCTGTGCCAGGGCCTCACCCCCTTCACAGGGAAGAATTTCTTCCTAATATCCACTCTTAAACATCTCTGTCAGTTTGAAGGCTGATAACCTGATATTGCTGCAGATGGGGCAAAAGACCAGATCCAAAAATAGAACATCCCCCTCCAAAATCACATCCCTGCCACCCACATGTCCACGTCTCTCCCAGGGAGCCTCTCAGCCGCTGTTGTGTCGGCAGCAGGAGCTCCCTGTCCCTGTAGGATTTCTGTTTGTTTGTTACACGAACTGATACATCCAGACACTCCAACCCATCTTAAGGGACAGCCCTGCTCGTGACAGTTCCCTCTCTGCTGACGTTTGACACCTTTAACCTCACTTGCCTCCCCTGTCAGCCTCTGCAATCCCAGCTCATCAGACAGGGGATTTTAGCTGTTTCCAAAGGCAATATCGTGACCTGCACTACACTCACTTTATCCTGAGTGATGAAGGTGATGTTCTCTGCATTTATAGTCCATTATGTTCCTGAAGTTGATTCATTCAGATGTTCTCCTTGTAAAGCCCCTAAACAATGCAAAATCAGGACCTGTGGAGCCCTCTTATTTGACCAGAAACAGGAATGCAAGGTCCTTATATTGAATATTGATCATGGAAGGCTAATGCTGCCACAGTTAACTTGGCACGAACAGACCAGTGTACTCAAAGGCTGGATTTCTAATTTTCTTTGGTCAGGAATAAAGCAATATCTTATTTATCAGATAACATCTTTATTATAAGCATCTTGCACAGCCTTTCCACTTCAGCCCACATGGGCTTCTTCTGCTCTTGGCATGGATCAATGAAGTCAATATTTTTGACTGCAAAGCTTTGTATGACTTACACATATTTAAAAGGATAAACCCCAATCAACAACTCCTCTGCTTGAACATAACCATTACAATCCTTATCTTTGATCCTTTGGGCTACAGCAAGCAGGGTAAGGAAGGAGTACATCTTTCCAGCTCTCAGGAAATAGTTGTGATGACTGCAGGAGATAAACAACATCATCTGGGTTTGCTGGCTGGAATTTCTCCAGCAAAAGCAGTAAGTGGAGCCACAGTTTCACAAGTACAAACTGGCCAGCGAGCCCTCCAACTGGTGTGACAACAACTGTACCCCTCAGGTACCAAAATGTCTCAAAGCCTTGGAGCCAAGCTCCTGAACCACTGACAGGCAGCAGGAGGTTTGTTCCACACACGGGGAAATTGTGGCATATCAGAGTAATACCTTCATGATGATATTCCCATCAAAGGAGGGGGAAGAGTCAGAGCCCCAGTCAGGGCTTTTTCCATTTATCAGAACTAGACTTTTTTACCAGATGAGATTAAGTTACTTCAATCAATCTGGGGAGTTGCCTAAGTTATGCTTAGGGAGTTGGGTTTAATCACTGTAAGGCTTGTTTTAGCCTTGTGAATTTAGCATGCTACAACCACCCTTTCTCCAGCATATGGAGGCCAAAGAAGTTCAAAGCAAGCACATTTCAACACGAGGGTTTTGCTTTTGAGAGTTAAGTTGTTGGCCAACCCTACATTTTGCAGCTACACCACCAAATCCCACTAATACAGATGCAGCCTGTCCAGCCAAAAGAGTGTTTTCAGCAGTTGTTTTTACTAGTTCCCTCAATGAATAAGCTGTGTCAGCAAAATCACTTTATTTTAGTACAGCTGAACCTGTGCTGAAGGTTTTGCCAATATAGAAGTGCTATTAAAAAAAAATAAATAAAAGAATGACACCTCTAACCCAAATGACTGTGCTGGCAAAAGGTTTTACTGTACACCTGACTTTAAGGGTTCCTTTGGAAAAAGATTTAACAGAAAAGTCAAATAAGGGAAAGAGGAAGGGGAAGAGGGTGGAAGGGCAGGGAAAAGAGTGAAAAAAGCATTCCTTTTCACCCAGTAGTCAAAGTGTTCTCTGAAGTTCTTGTTTTGCTCTAGAAACAGCCAAACAACTTCAAAAGATATGTTTGTTTTATTGAGAAATATAACAGATCTTTTGATATGGAGCCATATGTCCCAATTCTCCTCTCACTTACAGTCAGGGTGAACCATCTGAGGTCAGAGAAGCTCCTTTGTGGGGAAGTGGTACGAGAAAAGGACCAGGCCCTTGTCCTCAGTAGATCTTTAATTGGAGCTTAAAACTAAGCTTAGAGTTTGCCCAAAGGGGCAGCAGCAGAGCCCAGGGAATTCTCACCTGGTTTTGGTCTGCAGAGAGCACAGTCAGACAAGCACCTCACTGGGTTCCTTTGTTCAGCCAAGGGAAGCCCAGAGAAAAGCTTGGGAGGAACAGAAGTGCAGGAACTGCAACTGTAATTAGTTTTGTCCTTTTTTCCTTGTAAGTGTCTCAATTTTTCATGGAGTTTACACATTCATGCCCAGGGAAACTTTCTCTTCTGCAGAGAGATTACAAAATGGCCTGTGATAAAGTTATTTCACACATATTACACTGGCACTTTCTATACTATGTGAGTATCAGCATCTTAACATTGGGGCATCTCCTCACTATTTGCATTTATAGCACACTTTGGAAGATTGAGTTATAAAAATAGAGGCTGTCTTTGACTCAGGCTTAGCCTAAACTGCTCAACGAGGTAACAGTTTTCAAAACTGCAACCATAAACCAGATACTCCTTTAAAAAAAGAAAAAGAAACAGCAGAGAGAAATAAAATTGTGTGGACATCTTGTGCAGAGATGATTTTTTAATGTGTGCATGTAAAGTACCCAGCAGAGCGGATGCTCCTGTTGCCTTTGGCCACCACTGAAATACAAACTATTATAATAATATATCACTCTCTAGGTACAGGGAGAAAACTGAGAGCAGTGAGGGAATATGGTCTTGTCAGTGAAAAGCTCTTCTGACCTAATATTTGTTCTTATCCCCAGGAACGAATTTTGCTGCAGAGAGCAGCCTTATCCAAGCAGTAAGAGGAGAAATTCTGGTTGATTCTCAACTCCTTGCGCCTTTCTCTTCATTAGGAATTGCCAGATCCCAGAGCCAATCACACAGACTTCGTACCTGATCCTATTCTGCCTTAATAGTCTGTCATGGTCCCAGAAACATTCCTTATGACACAGAAAAACGTTTAACATCCAAATGACTGTTGATCATGACAACACAGCCCCACAATGCTCATGTGCTGCACAAAGTTTCTTGGTAGCACAGTTTGGGCAGATTTTTCTCAGAAATTAATTTATGACACAGGTTGCCTGAATTAAGTGGGAACTTTTACATCTGTTTCAGGGTCTAAAGACAAAGAAGGAGAAAGAAGGATAAAGGCAGCAACACTGCCTTAGCAAACCACTGCTCAGGCAGGAAGGAGGGCACCAGGTTCAGCTCCCTGCAGAGGCTCCTCTTCCATGTAGGGGAAAAAAAAAAGTGATTTTTGAGCTATAAATTGCAGAAGGAAAGTAAGGATTTAACAAAGCAAACCAGAGTGTGCTTAACTGTAAGGAAATGAACATTTTCAATAAACCTGATAGACCCTGGGTACATGTTGAACATCATGCAGGGCCCTGCTTTTCTAGGGCTACTCAATAAAATAAATGCTTTATGGAGACCTGTTGCAGACAATCCTTCTTTCTGGCAAGGCAAGCACCAATTTCTCTCCCTCCCACGTGTGCCTTTGTGTGTGTTTGCAGATGCACCTCTCTCTGATTTATATTTATTTGCTTTAATAGCGTGGGCAGAGACTGAATCCAGATATTTGGGCTCCTTTAGCTCTGCTTTGCAGCTCTTTTATCTCATTTCTGAACGTTCCTCACGAGGAGCTGTGATGGTGCAGCCACATGAACGAACTGCTACAGATGGTCTGAGTGGAATTTGGGCAAAGGAGAAACTCTGAACCTCAGGAAAGGACTTGACTCTGCCTGTTACTCGAATTGCACCTCAAAAAATCACGTATTTGTGTCATTTCTGAGGGGCTCCAACACTGATCCAAGCAATGTTATTTGTAACAAACTATTAACAGAGAACAATGGTCTGACCCAAAACTTATTAAAATAGACATCATGAATAATAGATGGGAATGAAAAGTATAAGTGAACTAGTGGATGTAGACACAATAAAAAAGCCTTTGAAAATACCCTAAAGCAAAATACACATTTTCAAAACTGCAAGTTTTATCCATTTTTTTTCTTGGGAAAAAAAAAAAAAGATCCCTCTCTGACCTTAGGGTACAACAAATATATTGGACATAGATCATTTCTAAGTGTTTTTGGCCTTTGTGAGGGAAACATCAATTTTTGCTGTTTGCAAGTTCTTTTTCTGGCCACACACAGACCTCCTGCCCCACCCCAAAACGTTCTCTCTCTTCTTTCCCTGTTTTAAAACGACACAAATTTAAAAAAAAAAAAAAAAACAAAAACAAAACAACCAAACCCTCAAGTTGTAACATTTCAAACTACTCAGTCCACGGGAATTCTGCAGATCAGCAGGAGCAGGACTGCACACTCCTGTTACCTCAGGCACGTAGAACAGGGGTAAGTCTGACCCAGTGGGATGCCAGCCAGACCTTTCCCAAACCCCTGGAAACTCAGGGAGTGCAGTGCCAAGCTCGTAAACCCTCTTTCCATCAGATGGTTACGCAGGGCTCAGCACATGCCAATGCAGCCACCTGGCTTTCTGTTGGCTTGGAGCTTGAGCTGAGAAAACCTGCCCAAAATACCACGCAGAACTACCCAAAAAGAAGCCAAATCACCTTTTGCAATTAACTCTTGCCATGCTGGGAATTTTTTATTAGCAAAAAGAGGAATAGCTTGGGAAGAATGGCTGAGCCCTTGAAATGCACTGATGTTGAAATGAGCGTAAGCAAAGTTCTTAAACACTTTCAAAGTTCTGAAAATGAGTTGTGCTCTCTGCTGCCAGAGAAGGACACTGGTTATTGCACCCCCAGCACTGCCTATTTCACCAAAGAGCTACCCAGGCACCCTTTTACTCATCAGGTTTTACTATCCAAGTGACCACCAACTTTTCTTCCCTTGTTCATCCCCCTGGGTGGGGATAACGGCACCTCCCAGCTCCGTGGGTTGATGGGTTTAGTGGAGAGGAGCCAACACCCCTCACTGATCACCTGGCCTGTGATAGAAGCCAAGGGGACACAGCCCCAACCCAGGGGGACAGAGCCCTAACCCAAGTCTCAAAGCCTCATGTTACAAAAGCAGGACAAAAGGGGGAAGAGGAGACAATCTGCCTTTGAAATTCCTTTCAGAATCCAAACCCGAGAACAAGCCCAAGGCCCCCTCTGAGCAGAACCCAACCTTCCTCACTCTACAGTGTAAGAGGCCCAAGTCATTTATTTGCCAATTTTGCCCTAAGTCACTTCTGGTCCATTTTTCCCTGTCTTAGTAACTCATTGCTCACTTTTTACTTTTTAGGGTGATATTCTCGGTTCCCAGCAAGGTACTATTTCAGAAAGAACACAGCAAGGGGACACTTGTTTCTGGGGAAAAGTCTATGGCTGCTCCTCAGGGCTGGGGTATGCCAAGCATTCCTTGCTCCTGGTGGCTCCTGGCAGCACCTGTAGGGCTGTTCCTGCTGCCCTGGCTGTGGCAGAGGCTTTGGCAGGAATGTGGCCTCTCCAGCCCCAAGTCTTACTTCAGAAATACTGGCTTAATGTGACTTATCTCTGATCAGCACTAATCACCCCTGGAGCCTCCTGCTTTCAGCAAACAACATCAGTGCAACAATGCTATCCCAAAACAATCCAACCAAAGGCCAAACCCTTACAGATTTTCAGAACAAATAATTCCATCGACTTCTTTGAAACTATCAACAATGAGTCAGGAGCAACCCCACAGTAACAGATTGATTGGCTCCATCTTAAAAACACCACAACAAAATTAGGCTGAAACTGCCCCAAAGTAAGACAGGAAACAAAACTCCTCCTGCTCCAAAAGGGCAGCTGGAGGAGAACAAGGCAGGCAGAGCTCAGAGCAAGGCTTACCAGAGCTCCCAGCAAAGGCACCATCTCTGTTCTCCCATGGGAAGCAGGTGGAGGATATCTGGCCCAGCACTAAGAACTTGCCCAGGATAAATAAATTCCCAATCACACTCAGAACCTTTAACAGCTGTTCAGCAAAACCCACCATTTTTTGTAAAGTGTGGTAGTGAAAGGCAGAGAAATTCCTAGTGGGAGAGATTCCTTCTGTAAATACCTCTCAGGAAGAGAGTGGAAAACAAAGCCTTCAAATGGCTAATAAATAAATAAACTAACGCTATAACCACTTGAAATTGTCTTTTTAAAGTTTTTTGAACACAGCTGATGAGCTTAAAAGGAAAGAAAACATCAGCCTTGCAGGAGAAAATACAGTTTCAAAAAAACCTGTTTGTCTAATAGAGAAGCTACTTCTCTAATTAAGCAATTAAGGCTCAGTAAGGCAGACGTTATCATCCCATAAAGGTCATTTTAAATGAAGAGGGGATGAAAAACACCGTTGTTGGAGAGTTTTATGAATGATCCTCTTATGATTGGTGGCTGCTGGTTTGAAATGAGCTGAGAATTACTCGACAGCGTGTTTGGATTGTCTTCAGCTTTAAGTCAGAGCCGGGAATGGCAGGTTCTGCTCCCTGTGCTGGCACAGCTCCCACTGGAGTCTGAAACACCGACTCCTGCCTTCTCCTTGCTCTGTAAATCATAATGAACTCACACTGGGCTAAATCCAGGGAAGCTGTTCTGGATTTACACCCGTGGAAATGGGAGCAGTTACCCTGCTCTAGATCCCCCAGTTGCTTTCCCGGTGCTGCCCTGCCCTGGAGGTGCCTGAACTCTGGGATACAGCAAACCCCTCGTTATTCCACAGCATCAAATGGCAAAGGAAGCACAGGGATCTGAACAGATTTAAATAGATCTGATGTGATAATTAGCGTCCATTGAGGGATCTGGGGGAAAGAAGAGGGAAAAAATATAAAACCAATTTCCACCTTTATTTTAAGTTCTTCTGACAGATGGGAATATTTTCTGTTATGCTACTTGTGGTTTGGGTAATGAGATTAGGCCTTGCATAGCAGGAAGCAGAATTAACTTTGTTTACTTAAAGTGACACCGTCAGCTTGGAAAATCACATTTCCATCTGAATTGCAGTGCCTACTATCATTACAAATAACCCTTGAGATCATGATAACTAAAGGAGATTAGAGATGAAAAAAACCATGTTTCTCTCTGTCTTTTATTTTTTTTAAGTACACTTTGCTCACACTGTGCAGCTCAGAGCATTCCCTCTATCCAGAGTCCCACTCAGCATCTCCCTCTGGCTCTGCTCCATCGTGCCCCTGCACTGCAGAGGATGCAGGAGGGAGCAACAGGCTGGGAATGAGAGGGGGCAAAAAGGGATGAAAGCCCAGCTGGCTCTGGTCGATCTCAGGCATCCTGAAAAAATACCTCCCCTAAAGGCAATTGGTGTGGCAGGAAAAAAACCAACCCAGCAGCACTTTAAACCGTGTTTAGCATTGGGTACATACCAAAATTAAAGTTAAAAAATATATTAAGGTGGGAATTTTCAGAAGCTGACTGATTAAAAAAGTCCCTTATTGTGGGTCCCCGAGTTCACTTCCACTGCAGGGGCTATAAAAAGGTGGGGTGTTATCAGCTGCTGCATCACACAACAGGAAGGGAAGACAGGGAGGAGAGGGAAGGGCTTTGCAATGGGATATCTCCTGAATGCCCAGCTGAGGCACTGGAGGGTTCCTGAGTTAAATGACCAGGCTTGTGTTACTCAAGGGAAAACTGCGAGGGGAGAGAGCGCTCTGATCCTCTCTGCTGCTCCTGCAAAAAATCCTCCCAGCTTAGATGGGAATAGTGCATGGGGAGTGCTCGGGATGAGGAGCCCAAGTGTGCCCTTTGCCAGCCCAAGCCGAGCTCAGTGACTTGTCCCCGTGGTATTTGCTGTACTCGTGACCCTGCTAATGTTTACAAACCGGGGAAATGCCTCATATCTGGCACAGTCACAACTGCTTCATGTCAGCGAGAGTGACAGGTAAAGAGAAAAATCTGAGCCCAGCACAGAGATGGATCCAAAATACATAAATAACCAATTAAGAGAAAATATTAATAAAAATATTGTAACAGATCCCAATCTGCTGTCGAGTACCAATTGCCAGTAATAATCTCTATGGTAACTGAACTCTCTTTGGCCTCTCTCTGTATGCAACTAGTGTTTTATGGGTTTATTTTTTTCTCTTCCCCTCTTTTCATGGAAAATTTTCAAAACTAGTTTAAATATTATGATATTTTCCTCTTCAAGTGCTAACTGGGAAAAGTATTCACTTGGTGTCAGTCTCTTAAGCAGATTTTCCCTTCCTTAGATGAGTCCCTCAGAGGTGACTTTTGTCAGGGCACTTCCCGGAAGTTCTGTTCAGACACCAAATAGGTGAGGGAGGTTTTCCAAATCAAAGAGGTTCAAATACTGCCCAGCAAGTAGATAAAGTGACTAAGAAGGAAAAAATATACTATGTAAAGATGTTGCTTTCAGCACCTGGGGAAACTTAAGCTTTTTTTTTTTTTCTTTGTTCTTGTTACCTGGCTGCACTTGTCTCTTCTTGCCAGCTGCTCCCCTTAATCTGAGCAACTCATTCTGGGCTCTGGGTGTTCCCCTTTCCCAGCCTGCTCACGGTCATGCTTTGGCTGCTGGATCCAAAGGAAAGCATTACCTTCAGAAACAGCATCATGCAGTAAATATTTGTTGTGTTACCTCAGCAGAAAAGAAGGAAAATTTTAAGGGAGAACACGCAGGAGCACGTGAAAGCTGCTTCCCATGTGCACATGGAACAAACACTCCGGGGCTTTATTCCAACTCTCCTCACTGTAACACAAATAATTAGATAGCACAGCTTTGCCAGTGTAAGGATCAGACCTTTACACTTTGCATTCTGGCTTTTTTCCCAGTAACTCTGTCACGGGAAAAGATCCCAAACGGGAGGGTTTGGCATTGGTTACAACCTATGAGTGAAGGGATGCTCCTCTCCTCCAACAGCCTTGCTCCAGGGTCGGTGTGAGGGTCTGCTGAGTGCCCCCAGCTGAGGGATTTACTCATCCAACTTGAGTCCAGAGGAGCCCTGTGTGCCAAACATTCCTTGGTGTGTAATCAGTGCCATCCCAGGGAATTTGAGCTGATAAGAAGGGCAGAATCATCTCACTCAGCTGTAAGGAAGGACTTGGGGCTGGAAAAACAAGTTTTGGGAAACTGCAGCTTTGAGCAGAGTTAACTTCCAGGCTCAGGAGAAGTTGGATGTCTGAGATGGGAACAGATAAAATTCATTAAGCTCTGCAGGGTTTGCTTATGGCCAGACCTGGGAAATAGGTGCTGATCTCTTATTGTATGGTATATCTCTGGGGCTTTGGGAATCTATTCAGTTATAGCTGAAATTGAGTTACTTGGTTATTTCTACTCCATTAAGCCTTTGAGGATTCATAGTCTGGGAGATTTCTAGGAAGGTGTATCCATAGACTTTCTTTAAAAATCTTACTAGAATTTGCTCTCTTAAAACACTTTTGCTTTGACTCATGGATTTATTTGAGCTCAGAGCACTCTGACTGTAGGGGACTCAAACCTACATTTTTCAAACTCTGTTTGTTCTTTCAAAGCTTCACAAAAGTGAGTCTCAAACTGAGAGAGAAGAAATGGGCCTGGGCACCACTCTGCTGCCCACTGAGGGTTCCTCACCTTGGGGGGGGTGAACCCTGAAGTTTGAGTCCTGAAGGCTCTTGATGCATTTTGCCTCATGGTTTTAGTTCAAATAAAGCCCTTGGAGCAGGGACTGGCATTTCCCCTCTCCAGCCAAGTGTTGTAGCCACTTACAAAGCTGTGCTTATGTTTCTGTTCCTTCTCCCCAGCCCAAGAAATCTTGAATTCTGAAAAACTTCAGAAAGGGCCATGTGAGAAGTGCTCCCTCTTTGTCTTTAAAGCTCAGGTGTCTTTCGAGAGAGAGAACATTTAGGTGTTGAAGGGATGTAAAATCCCTATGGACAGGCTGGTTTGGGAGATGCTGTATAAATTAGACTCACATTCTGCAATTCTTGCTCCTTTATACAACAGCCCAAACCAAGACCTTCTATCTGAAATATGGAGCTGGATTCAGATCCAGAGCTGAATTTCCGAGTGGTTGCCTGTCTTCCATCTGTCTGTATTTGGATGTCTCATAGGATATCAGCAGCAGTTCTGGAGTGTCACACATGAATAAAGTGGATAATTATAAAATTAAAAGATATAACATGCTTCTAGGGGAGATAAGACTACAATTAAAGAGTATAAACAAAACTGAGTTTGATGTTCAGACTGATATATTTATTCATTAAATATAATAACATAAACAAGACTATTAACTGTCATATTTTAATGATACTGTACCCTGCAAAACATACTCAGGAAAAAGTCCTATTGACTTCAACAGCAATGCCAATAAATTTAATTCATGACTGCAGTAAAACAGTATCTCACCAATCTTATTGAAGATTATTTGTTGTAAATATCCCAAAATGTTAGAAAAAAAAATACCTGTAACTTACTGAACTGAGTCTGAGCTCAAATGTATTATCTGCAAATCTGAAGAAACCCAGTGAAGAATGCAGAAACCTGTTCCCCAGATAGCTGAAACACAGTATTCCCAAGAGGAAAAAACAGTCAGGCAAGTCTGCTGTCTATTCCATCTCCCTCTGGAAAACACTGGACATATTTTTGCTCAGGAGATGGCAAAATTTGGGCAAATGCCACTTCATATCAGCCGTGTTAAGATCAGATTCTGACCTTTTTAAAGATTGTTAACAGTCAGCAACAGTGGAGGCCTTAGAGCAAAAATTTCTATCTGGAAAATATGCATTAACTTGCTTGGGGTAAGTAAAAAGGCAGCCTGGAAGGGGAAAAAGGGTTTCAGGAATTCTCCCTTGCTGCACACAGCATCTGTGCCAAGAAGATGTAAAACGGGACCACTCTGAGTCACAACAAATTTCTCCACCCTTCGCACAGTCCCTCTGCTCACACGGGGCACCAGGCAGGGCAGAGGCAGCTCCTGCAAGAACTCTGGTGTGAACAGCACAAACAAAGGGGGCCTCACCCCAAATTTGTGGACTGTGAATCGTCCTGTCCAACGTTTCATTGTACAATCCCTCATTAAATCCTCTGGCGTTCGCCACCCGCTCGGCGTCACTTGAAGTGCTGAGAAAACGAGCGCTCGCTGTGCCATGACAAAGGCCATTGGTTGCCTCTTTACTGAGCTTGATACATATGGTGAAAACATATTGACTAATTACTTGCCATTTTCAAAAACTGAAAACACTCCAGAGCCAGGCCCAAGATAATAGAACGAGATACAGTGGGAAGGATGAAGAGTGGGAGAGCAGAGAGGGGGAACAGCACGACTGCTCATCCCTTGCTCGGCAGCTGCTTGGGTGGATGCAGAGGAACAACACCCCGCTGTTCCAAACTGCTTAAAGAGCACTGGGAAATTCATGCACCTCACTAATACACCTGTTCAACGTGGAGACTGGCTGAAGTAACACAGACAGATTCCAGACCCAGCCTTCTCCCACAGCGTGATGGGGCCAACCATTCCGGCTGGGATTCAGCTCTGTGCTGCTCAGTTTCCCACAGTTTTGCTCCTTGCTCTGGTGTTTGCCAGAGAGATTTGGGCCATAGCAATGAAGCACTTGGAGGGAGATATATTAAAGGGGTCAAAGTCAACATGGAAAGTGAGGCACGAAGTTCTGGCTCTAATTTTCCAAATACACCCAGTCCCTCCCAGGCACCGAGCCCGAGCTGCCTGACAGGAGCCCCTGATACACAGGGGCTTTTCAGTGATACACCCTTTTCAGTGCCATCAGATTCCCAACCCCTCCAAGTCCTGACAAATCAGTCCACTCAGCTCCTTGGGAATCCTCCCTAAGTAGTGGGACGAACGCTTGACAAGTTAATTTCAAGGTAGCTCATGGAGTTGAAGCAATGTAGAGCTACACAACTGTAAAAAAAAAAGGGATGTTGCTGGATAAATTCTGCCAGTAATGGATGTGTAACAGAAAATACACTTAAAATTCAAGCTCTTTGTATTAGAAGACAAGCTCTTTGGTTTAGAAGTAGGAAACGTGAGGACTCGCTGAAGCTGGGGTTAACAGGAATACAATTACTGCTATTAGAGTTTTATGAATATGAAACTTGTGCTCATGTATCCACAGTGTAGATATAATAGGAAATGCAATGGATGACTTCTAAAAAATCAAGACAATTTAAAAAAAAAATCAATAATTATTCTCTTTTATTTTTCCTTTAAATCATCCAGATAATAGAAATCAGAGACCTGAATAGGATGTCTAAAGTTAATGGCATTATTAGACTGAGAAAAAAGAAAGAGTGATCAAAAGTTTGACCCATTTACCAAAAAGTTTATAGTCTGTAGAAGCTTGCTATTCTACTAGTTGTGATTTTTTTAAAATTCAAAATAACTCTCAAACCATGTTTGAAGGTTAGACATAGTCATAAGCAGAGAGTAAGAGCAATTTTTAAACACTTCTATTATATGAGAAAGAGTTGTTATTTTAGAAACACATTTTATAAATAATACGATCTCTTTCATAAAAGTTTTAGAAGATTTTCCAGCTTATAAACTAAAAATAAAACAGTTGAAGTGATTGAATTTCCTTTAAGGCAACTCTGGAGCCTGATTTGATAACAGTGCTGGTAAAGTCCTAGTAAAACTCCTGGAAGAATTCCTGGTGTTTTGAACAGCACCAGACATTATCCATATTACCTTTCATTCCTATTACTGTTCTAAGGTAAAATCCTGGGGGGATCATCACAGCTTTGCCCCTGTTGCATAAATATGAAAGGGTTTAAAGGACAGGTTGTTCTCTGAGGGTTAGGAAGAACTTTGCTTCACTGACTTTTTAGAAGTGTGAAAGATGCTTTTCCTGCTCTGGTGAAGTTCCACCTCAACTTTTTCCAAAAGCCTGGGTAAACATCTCAGTTCTAAACAGAAGCAATGAACAAAAATCCTATTATTTATTTTCATTCAAATCCTTCCCAGGACAGTGGAGCCTCCCCTGGGCAGGCCTGACTCACTCCTGAGCCTACCATGGTCTACTGCTGGGTGATAACCCACCTTTTTTAGGGCTTTATGCTTTCAATCATTTTTTTATTCTTTCCAATCAGGGCTTCTTTTATTTCCATGGAAATGTGTATGCCCAGACAGTAATGTGAGCAGAGTGCTCACCAGCCCACCAGTAACGTGTATGTGGTGGGAGCCTGACTGGAGGAGGAGGGGATAACAGAGTCAGGATAATGCAAGGAAAGTTCCCTCCGAAATTCCCTCCTAGAGCATCCACACTCTTCTTCAGCCTGTTGTTTAACCTCTAGTTACAGCCTTTGCTGGCTTGTCTGCCAAGCTGTTCAAAGAGCCCAGCTCAAGGACTGCGCCATATCTGAGTGTGGCACACAATGGGCTGGGAATGCCTGAGCCTCTTCCCTCTCCTGCCTTTCCTATCACTGAACACAAACATCACTCGTGTCAGAAGCAAGGGCTGAGAGGAAAGGCCAGTGCATTAAGACAGCACATAATTGTCATCTCTGAGTTTCTGACATTAATCGTTTTACTTGAAGAAGGCAGCGGAACGGGCTTTTTTTTGTGTGTGTGTGTCCCCCACCTCAAGTGACAACACACAGGAGATAGTCTGGATAAAAACTATAAAAATAATAATAATAAAAAAAAAAAAAGACTCCAAATTTTTTGCTAATTAAAAGTAATGTGTTTTCCCATTTTTTGGCAATTTGATAACACAAAACACTTACTTGGGGGCCACAGGGGGAAACAAACTGAGACGGATAAAAAATGTTTTGTGTTCATCCAAGCAAGACTATGTTAATGCACATTATCCCATTAATGCACATCAACATCGGGAATAAGCGCGCCAATGCAAGCAAGAAGCATACACTTATCATCATTTGATAACATGTTTAATGACAGATTGACGGTTGATTTGCAAATGTGAACTGGCATCAATGTTGCTAACTTCAGCTTCTGCCGCCTCCTCTGCTATGCCAGCATATTTATGTGCATAATTTGATTTCGCAGCCACACTGTTAGTACATTTTTAATATTAACTATGCAAGAACAGACAGCCGAACTTAAGTTGCACTGATGGTTTGAGTTCATTAGATTGAAAAAGATGGGCAATGATGACAAAGATGGAGATGGCAGCGCAACATCAAAGAGGCAACACTTAACAAACACACTCCATTTTGAACAAACCGAACTAACACATTTCATGTTGTCGGCTGCAGCAGAGCCCTTATGTACAACAGCGAGAAAAAAATCCGCTCCTGCCCTGGGCATGCTGACAGCAGCTCTGAGAGAGCTCACAGGCCCCTGGACACACAGGTGTGCGAGATTTCACTCATGTGTTGCAGGTAAAGGGGCTGTTTCTGGTCTGATGTCCGAGTGACAACGACATAACTCAGCAGCCCCGCGCTGGAGCTGCTCCTGGTTTCCATCGGTCCGAGCAGAGCCTGTTCCCGCTCCCTCCCCTCGCTCCCTTTTCCCAGCTGTGATTCTTTATGACGAATAATAAAAAGATTCTGCTGAGAGCTCAGCTCTTGCCTGCACGATGTGCAGAGCAGAACTGCAAGTTCAGAAGCCCCGGGGCCTTGTGCTGCAAGGGGTGGGGTGTCCTTCCCGCGTCCCCAGAGCCAGGGAGCCCAGCACCACACGCTCCTGGTGACTTCCTCTCCTTTGGTGATCCTGGGCAATTCAATTCTGCTCTGATGGGAACATGTAGCAATGAGCTGGGAGGAGAATATTTCATCCTCTGCTCACATTACTGTCTGGGCATATACTGCATCTAGTGTGAATTTGCTTGTTGTGCTGCAATATATAATAAATTTGAGGCAGTAGCTTTATGGTGCAAGTTGTAATTTTAGATTTTATGACACAAACTGACCATCTGCAGGATTCTGACCATATAACCTGAGCCACTCTGTGTAGACTATAACGTTTGCACCTCTGAATCACAGTGAAACTATGATTTAGACACACAATTAGATGGACCAGGTCCTCAACAATTCTCAGCCATCTGAGTTACTGCAGAGCAGCCTGATAAACATACAGCACACAGGCCTCTGTTCTGCAAAGCTTTTAGGAATGTTCTTAAGTTCATCCCTAATCAGCAAAGCTGATTACAATTGCTGTTACTCCCAGACTACTCCTGGACCAGAAACCCCTGGTGCTTGGCACTGCACACACAGAACCCAACCCTGCTGCTGGGACACCTCCACCACAGAGGGCTGGAGGGCTGGAGAGGGCCAGGGGTCATTAGGGAGTGTGAGGGACATAAAGTACTGATTATTGAATTTAATCCTGGAAACACTTGCCAGACTGGGACACTGAGCAAGGGAGCAGAAAAGGACCTTGCATCAATCCTGGCAGGACAGCAGCAGGAGGGTTGCTGGCACCCTTGTCCTGTGGCAGCTCCCGAGCAAATGCCTCCTGCCAGGATGCTGACCTGCCCTAGCTGTAAAACTGCTTCCTTTAGTGTCTGCTATAAAAGAAACATGAAGCTTTCATCTCAGCAGAATCTCTTGTGGAGGTCTGTGCTCTTTTTACAGAGACCTGCATTGCAGGGAGAACTAATCCTAATTCCTGCTACATTCGGTTCAAGGAGCTGTTAAGTGAGGTGTGTGACTCCCAAAATGAGGAATATCAGACAAGACAAGCAGCAACAAACATCCTGGACACCCCTGGCATGGCTGTAGATGGTTATTTTTTTAATCAAAACTATTGATGCATTAGGATCCAAACCCAAGAGCAGACGCTGCCCTGTGCAAGGGGCTGTACTGAGAGTAAGATGATCTCTTTTAGAAAGGCACCAAATAATTTCCAGTGATGGGGGCAGCAGGTAGATCCTGCTTATCCTAGTGAGGACACGAGATCTGAGAAGTTTTCTCAAAAGTGAAAGAACTTTAAAAAAAAAAAAAAAAGGGAGAAAAAGGGCCAGCAGAGACAAGTGCAAGAATGAGGCCACGCTCAGCTTATTTTGTTGTCTTTTGAGATAACACCAGATCATCAGTGGGCGGTTCAGAGAGGCAGAGGAGCAGCAGGGTTTCCTGCCCTGTGAGCTGAGCAGCAGAGGAGCCGGTCAGCCCGTCCCCAGCAGCCTCGATAATTGCCCTGTTAACAGCCTTGAGCTGCCTCCTCCGTACCTGGGCTTTGGCAACAATTAGAAATAAAAACATATCCCAGGGACAGGGAGCTGTGGGCACAGCTCACTGCTGGACACAAGTGCATTTCCAGGCTGGGAAAAGGCTCCCCCTGCCAGCCTTGGCCCGGCACGACCCTGGTGCGCTGGGGGGGCATCGAGGGAGGGTGTGAAACACCCTCCAGCTCCACTTTTGCCCTCCTGGCTGACTGAGCTCCTGCTGTGTCTGTGCACTCACAGCACTGGCTGTGGAGAGCTCCGAGAACAAAGTCAGAGCCTGACACAGTTGGAAGAACCATTAGTTTTCTCAAGTCACAATTATCTCTGCTCCCACATTTGTGTCCTCTCTCCTGTCTCGTTTTAAGTAAGTTACAATTCTCCCACTCCTGTTACTGAGTAGATGCAGATGCCACTTAGTTCAGTGTGATTTATAGCCAGTAGCTAATGTTCAGTTATAATTCCCCATTTTAGACATGAAAAATAGCCGGTAATGCTCAACACAAGGGCCTCTCAACAATGATATATAATTTAAAAATTAACACGAGGACAGAGGAGACGCGGGATTTTGAACTGGGGACTCTCTCATTCAAAGGTTAAATCTCTACAAGGTGAGCTAAAGGAATTAGTTGAGTTATTAAGTGGATGCCTGTGTTCTATTTTCCCAGTACATTAGCTGTTGCAGCCTTTTCCAGTTCAGCTGTCTTCCACCCCAGCATGTTCAAAGTGCAAATGCTCGTGGCACTGTGTTCACACATTTGCTTTTTTTTTCAATGTCAAACAAACTGGAGCTTTGCAGAGCCAAAGGTCAAAGTGGAGGGTCCTTAAGAAAATCCTCTGGGAAATGATGTGATTGTTCTTATGTCTTTATTGTATATAAAATCAGGCTTCATACATGGCTCGTCCTTTTCAAGCATCTTAAAACTAGAAGTGAGTCATGACTCATTCCTGCAACACCTAAGTTATACACGTGGTCTCGTTAATTTACTGGAGTATCTTGCATAACTAATCATTTCCAGGATCAAACTCTGAAGCCTCTGGAACCTCTGAACTGTAAAGAGCTCCTTTAGAAAGAGAGAAGTTAAGTCCCAGCCTCACACGATGAGTCAGGAGCAGAACAAGGGACAGAACCTGCATCACCCGACTCGCTCTGCCAAATGCAAACCATAAACCCCACTTCTGGCAAAGCTCAGCGATTCAGAAAACATACAGGGAGAACAGGGAGCATGGAAAAGGAAAACAGCTTGGCTATGGAGAGGTTTTGGATGTGGCATTCCTTTCCTGTCTCTTTGTGTTCACAATAAGATGCAGCTCATATCCTCGGTGTCTCCTGCTGCACTTTGGTTAATGGTCTCACTCCAGCATCAAATATTACATTTATGGATTACAAATTTATTGACATTTGACATTTGCATCAGCTTTCACCTGATCAACAGGAGCTCTGACTGCCAAAGGGAATTATTATGGAAGATTTCAGCAGCCACGGGAATGCCAAAAAGGTCATTAAATCATATCGGAAAAACAATGTGTTCGTAGCATTCCTACATTTAGTCTTGCCAGTAAATCTTCTGGTTGATGCTCGGACCACCTACTGATGATACTCAAAGAAAAGGAGAAACAGGGAGAATCGAAGAGATGAATTAAATTAAAACCAAATGACATGACGCCTGGCACAGTGGGATCTTTAATTTTCTACTCTATGACTCCAGAATAAGCAAAAAAAGCAAAACAAAGCACAGTGGCTTGACTTTGTCTGAGTGAATTCCCTCCATATAGGCAGGGCTTAACTAAATAATCCTGAGTAATGTGTGCACCCCACATTATTGCATGAGATTTGTATGTGGGAGGTGCAGGATTCAGAAAACATATGGCACATGGAAAACAAATGACAGGGTGTGCTTTTACACTCATTTTGACTATACTTATCACTCGTGTTGATATTTTTTTCCAGACGTGAAATATGAATGTAGGAACTTTCACCCTAATCTCTTTGGAAAAATACTGAGAGTTATTTTTTTTGTGCATTTGTGATTTACAGAAGAAGGCCACCACATAATTCCTGGGAGCACAGACAATGTTTTAAAAACACCCATCAAATAAACAGAATTACCTCCCTCATAGTTTTTTTGTCTGGATGACAAACTTGGGTCTTGCTCCATAAAAAACCCAAGGCCAGCGTATTAGGGCTCCATGGGATTATGGAGGGAAGTGAGTTACTGAACTGGAAGCCCACCCACAGCCTGCGTGTGCATGTCTAGTCCAGGGTGAGCTTCCCTGAGGGCTGAGAGGGCAGGAAGGAAGGGTTGACTTTGCCCTTCTCTGGTGGAAGAGCAGCGTGTTCACTTCACATGAACACGGGCAGAAACAGCCCCCAGCATTGTCACATCCCAGAGGGACTGGGCTATTGTCATATCCCAGAGGGACTCTTCCTCTTAATATCCCTTGGGATGTAGATCAAGGGGTGGGTAAAAGGCAATGCCAGTCTTTTTAGTGGCCCTGTAAAGGAGCCCTGAGGATGCAGTTCCAAGGGTTATCAGTGCCAGCAGCTTGTCTTGCCCCTCAGAAACACAGTTGGTGTGTAGACCCTGCTGTGCTTGGAGCACTGACTGATGCCCACATGGCTACAGGGAGTACAGAGAGCACATGGGGAGTGGCAGAGGCAGTCAGGGAACTGGGCAGAAAGGTTTTTCCAAACCTTGGTTTGACATAAGAGAGAAGTGGAGAGGTGGAGCTGTGTGATGGAGATCTCAACCAGCAGCTGAGCACCACACCAGGGTTACCTGGACTAAGACACTGTCAGTAATCTCTGGGGTTTGTGTTTCAAACTTGGAGGTTTTCAGAAATAAGGAGTGTTTGTGAGTTTTCATTAAATGACTGTGCAAACAGCAGGTTCACATTGGAGTTTCAACAGTTCTCCAGGAGGAGAGGGCAAAACCACTTCTGTCTGCACACAGAGTGCTTTGGAGGTTGAGAAAAGCTGAAAGCAAACTCCAAAGGGATCGAACTGGTATTTCATGTGCAACAGAACAAGCTGCTTTGCCTCCTCTGAATTACTGGTCCGCGCTTGGCTGAGCTCTGCAGTGAGACTGCGAGTCCTGCTCTGCACACAGTGCAGACAGAAATCCTTTGAGTGGCATTTTCATTGTGCCATGGGAAACTTCCAGGGAAAACCAAACAGACAATGGAATAAAGTGGGCTGCCCTTAGGACTGGGGGTTTGAGATCACCTCTGGGTGTGATTCCTTCCTTAGCCATGTGCAAAGAGCAAGTGTGAAGGCTCAGCAATGCTCTGACTGCCAGGGCTGGTTTGTACATCCCTGCCTTGGGACAGGCACCTGCAGAGCTCACCCCAACAGGCCCTGTGGTGGTGCTCAATTTTCTGCAGCTGTCAGGAAGGCCCCTTGCATGTTCTCTGCAGCTCTGGGTGCAGGGATAAAATCATGTTCTCCAGCTGAAGGAGTGCCTGGACTGTAAACTGGAGGCTGGGAGGGTGTTCTGGGAATGGCACCACGTGTCTGTCCTGTTATTCCCTCACACTACTCATGGTCAGAGACAGGATGGACACATGGACTGTTGGCCTAACCCTGTATGGCTTTTCTGCTGTTCTTATCTCACTACTATTCAGCTTTCTCAGAAAAGCAAAAAAATGTCATAACAAAGGTCTTTGCAGTGTTCAGCTGTCTGGCACATCTCCTGGTACAAAGCCTTGTGCAGACTCAGGACTAGGGAATAGAACATGAACAGAAAACATGGCACTCGTTCACTTATAGCTGCAGGCTACAGGCACAGAGAAAGCTCAGCCTGGCAGTGATGCAGGGAGGGAATGTCCCAGGGGGGGCAGGAAAGCTCCCTCAAGCACGGGGGCTTTCGGAGCTTGAGGCAGTGGAATATGGGCTCGACCTTCAGCAGACGGTGCAGAGCTCCTGGGAGAGCAGGAGGAAAGGGGAACAAAAGAGCACGTGGAGTGGTGGCCTTTCTGATCTCTCTATTTTGGGTGAGCTTGGAGGCTCTTTTGGTTCTCCAGTGCAGCCCAAACCCACCATTTCCATGCCCTGCTGGAGCTGTTGTGCAGTTGTGTTAATCATGGGTGAGTGTGGCTGTAGAAAAGGAAGCTGGAGATGCTGAGAACGCCCTGGTAAACCATGTCCCTGTGTCCTCTCCTTTCTCCTCCTGGCCTGTTTGCCTTGCCTTGCTGTGTGCACAGTTTCCATGCTGGTCACTTGATAACAAATCAAAAAGATTGCTGGAGTGCAGGGGCATGGGAACGCTGAGCATCCGTTCACTCTGAGGCCTGGAATCCTCTGCAGGACAGGCTTCCCAAAGGATGAATTCCTTCTCCTTCTTCCACACCCCCTCTGCTGTAGAACAGCACTGAGCAAATGGTCTTGGCTGGCCTGAGGAAAGGCTGGTGAAGAGAGGCAGAACTTGCCCTGCACAGACCACTCTGCTGAGGCAGCTGGAGGAGGTGGAGTGCAGGAAACAACCACATCAAAGACACTCCAGCCACCTCTCCTTTCCTTTCAAAAATGTCACTGCGGCACCCTCCACTTTCTCTAACAATGTTTATCATTGTTCTTCAATTGTCTGGGACAATAAATGGTTAGAAATGAGCATATATCACCAGGAAATCTCTGCCTGCCCCTTCCCCCAAGCAGTGTCATAAAAACGTACAAATTCACATTAATAATGAAGTGCATTTCCCTGAGAAGCCACTGTGTATCTCAGGGAGAGCAGGCAAGGTGGCAGTTGCTGCAGAGTTTCCTATTAAAGAGCAGAGCAAATACTCATAAATCTGATGAGGGGCCAAAGCACATGTTAGGGCTGTCTCCCTCTTAATGGAACCTTTTCTGAAATGAAAAAAATATATATCTCGATACATTCAGGGTATTCATTAGACATGACAACCTCCTCCACTCCCACCCCTCCCTCCCCCAGTCCTGCATGAGCTGACCCCCGGCAGCAGAGCTGGCTCTGAGTGCTGCCAGGGAGGGATTTTGGAGGGGAGGAGGAACTGGTTTGTTTTAATAAAGGGATTGTGTAAATTTACTACAATGGACAAGTCCCTGGCTGGCCCCATCTCCCTCCTTCCCTGCACTGCCGCAGCTGATTCCCGGTCCGTGCTCCTCCGGGCTGCCCGGGCTCTGCCATGTCCCACAGCCACATCATCCCATGAGTCCATCTGCCGGGAAGGAGAGCCCACGGAGCCAGCACTGCACCCAGAGCAGGATCCCTCTGGCAGGAGACCTTTCCTGCCACCTCTGAGAGCTTGGCCAACTCCTGCTCTTGGGGAAACGGAATTCTCCAGACACTGGGAGAGGCAGGAGGAGCATCAGTCCTTGGCTCGCCCAGGGCTGTGATTTTGCTGCCTTGTGTGGTGTCTTAATGTTCTCACAGGCTGGAGATTCAGGGACTGCTGCCCCTTCCTGGAGGTGAGATGCTCTTGGGAAAGAAACCCCGTGTGAGACCCGAGCTCTGTGTGTTCTGCCTCATCCCTGCTCTGGCAGACCCTGAGTCGGAGCTGCCCTGGTACAGATCCTGCCTGACCCTGCTGAGGTGTGAAAGCCAATGCAAAGGCTGATCCTCCCTCCCGTGGACCTGCCTGGATGCACAAACACACCCAGCTCTGAATGGAGATGGGAAGAGATGGCAGAATGAGGCCTGAAGACTACAGCTTAATAATCATGAATTATCTGTTCATTATCCCAATAAATAGTGAAAAATCTCTTCCTCCTTTCCTCCTCCCATAAAGCCATATCTATAATTTTCCTCATTTTCCATCTGTGCTCCATCATATTTGCACTGACTGATCATCCTGCTAAATTACATTATTTTTATTGAAAGGTGCTTTGCAGGGCTGGATACTGCTCATGTCTTTTCCTTTTGCTATTGATCTTTGTGATTTGATTGCTGAAGTGTAAAATGTATAAATAGGACTCAGGTACCCTTCCTTTGAAATCTCACTGGGTAAAAATGTTCTGCTATAGATTATGAAGGCTGTAGCATTTAATAATATCAGGCACAGTAAGGAGAAGGTAAGATTTTGATATCCTTATGAATACTGAATGCTAGAGGAGGTAGGTGCTATTCAAGGTCAGTTAAAATCTGGTTGAAATACTTAAAAGTTGCTGTTTCCTTGTGAGCAGCAGAGTTCCTGCCTTGGAGCTGTCATATACAGTGTGCTTGTGCAGAGCCCAGGAACAAAAAGGGGTTGACCCAGTGGGCTGGAAGCTCTAATGCAATGTTAAATAATATTAATCTTAATAGCAACCTGTAGTATTCATAAAAAGCCAGTAAATCTGCCCAGATATATCGGTGCTGGCACAGTCTGATGTATCATGTGGCCTGACCCTGCTCTCAAGGAAGCCAGGAACACACTATTACTGGTTTTACAAGGACAATGGCTGGATTGAAAAGTTGCTATCTAGGAAAATTCCGAAGATTTAAAAATGTTCAATTAAAAAAAAAAAATATCCTGATCTACCACTTTGGGGAAAGAGTGAAAAATTTCAAAGGATTGGGGAAAGTGAGGCTTCACCAGAACAGGACTGTGTTGAGGGAGGAGTGTTGGGTTGGAGGTAGATCCTTGCTGACAATGGCAGAAAGGCCAATCTGTTCCTTTTCCTGCCTCTGCCTCCTCTCCTTTGTGGTGCTCAGCAATTTTACCCAGCTGATCCCAGCAAAAGTCTATTTGAAAATGAGACTTCCCCACAGAATGTTTTTCCCATTGAGAAGCCACCATTTTCCAAAGGGTTGGTGTCAGAAAAGTCCCACCTGAACTGAATAATCAAGAATTCCACGCGATGAAGCTTCTTTTTCTGGCTGATAACATGGTGAGCACAAGCCTTGGCTTGGCTGGTAAATCCTGCTCACAGAACTGTGGTGGAACCACTGCAGGCAGCCACATCCCAGCATGGCTCATTCTCCTGAAAGGCTCTCTCAGCTTTTAATATTTGTTGCTAAGAAGAAACGAAATTTGCAGAGTGAACTAAATTCTCTAAACTATAATTCTGGGCTACTAATTCAGCAATTGTCCTTGACCATGTAACACCCACATTGGCTAATAGTGGAATCTGATGTTCAGAGCAGCTCCTACTGCTTCAGAGGGATGAGAAAATAAAATCCACAGAAGGAAAAAAAAAAAAAAATCTTCTATTTTGGTATACTTAACACATACAGTTATCTACGTGTCCTATATATCATTTAACAAATTGCTTTGCAATTCTTACAGGGCGTGGTATAATGACTGATTTAAAATCACTGCATTGCTTAAACTGCATTGTTCTTCATCAAGTTGAGTCATTTTTATGTGAAGTGTCAAGCTCTCTAACAAATAACTGCTGCCAGACAAATCAAGTTCCTCATCTTAAAGCTACGGCTAAATAGTTTATAGCTTTAATCTGCTCACTGAGGTGTGCAGTCTATGACAGTAATTATAAATGCAAGGAGAAATTATAGCTGAATGCTTTAACTGCATTAGGAGCCATTTGATGAACAATCATGATTGCCTGCTCATTTTCAACAATAGAGGGCAAGTTAGTGTCAGTGCATTAGAGGATTTTCAGTTCTGCTCTGCTCTTTCTTCCATTTACCACAGAATGTCAGTTGTCTCCTATAAAGTAGGGGGAAAAAAAAAAAAAGTGCCGGAGAAGCTTTAAACTTGATGGTTAAAAAAAGACAAAGGAGGAAACGGAGAGAAAAACTGTTTATCATTATGACTCATTTTTTTTTTTTTTTAGTTTTGCAGCGGCCTCACTTTCAAATTAGTTCATCTCAGGTAGCTGCCTGTGTGCCTGTCGGGGTCTTTTGAAACAGAAATCTCCCCCATCAAGTTGGTAAATTTGACTTTATGGAGACTTATTTCTGCAAAAAGTGGTAGCTAAGGCCACAGAAAGCCTCAGTTAGAGCCCAGTTTCGAGCCAATCTCACCTGACTCTAAAGTGAAAAATACAAATCCGCCTTGCCTTTTTCCTCAGAAAAACATAAAAATTCTAATTTAGTTGAAAAAAAAGAATAAATGCTCTTCAAAGGTAGAAGTCAACATACAAATTACTTCTAATTAAAGCCATGTTCCCTAATGTTTATGGGTTTTCTTTGAAGAATAGCAATAAAAACAAATTTGAAGTGGGTTAAATGAAAGAGAATGGAGATGTCTGATTGTTGCATATTACACATAATCTTACTTTATATTACTAAACCCATATCAGTTAGAGGAATTCAAGAAAACACCAAAGATGAATATAAAATAGATATATATGTCTTTACATTTAAGAAGAATTTATAGCAAATTTCTTACAAACAGCCTCACAGAGGTCTTAAAAATAAATCCATATACATAACACATTTTTCTACAGTACTAACCCAGATTATGCATTTATATTTTTAATGATAGCTAACATTTGAAAACATAACCTCTAATAGTAAATGCTGTTGAAATATAAAGTACTTTATGTATTTTTATACTTCGGGTACTCTTTCCACTGTTTTATTTCCATTCATTTCAATATATATTCTCTATTTTTATTTTTATTTCACCACAGTATTGCCTAGAAGAAGGAAACACAAACTCTTATGTGTGTTTTAAGGATCTCAGCTTCATATTCCTTGTTTCTAAATACTGTGCTCTCCTCCAGGTTATTATTCAAACGTCTACTGGATCTCAAAAAATAACATGGTAAGGATAAGTAAACTCTGAAAATCCCTGTGATTTGATTTAGTCTCCTTGCAGATCTCAGGAAGAATCCATCTGAATAAACTCTGGCCTCCCCACTCCCAACCCAGTGAGAACTTCGGGAGGCTCACGGCTCCAAAACTGTAATAAAATCTTTACAATGCCATCCCAAATACCCCATCATTTCAGACAATTTGTGCTATCATGCATACCAACTGAAATTATAGCTCCAGATAACAGTGCTATCACTCTGCCATTGCAATTTAAATATATTTTTCCGAAGGTAAGATACAACCTGCATCTCGATATAAATTAGAAATGGATGAGAATATTAAGAGGACAGCAATTTCTCGGTATCCAGAGGCAGGAAGGACAGTACCTTATTTATGTAGTTACACATCAGCTGAATAATATGTCTGTGTGCAGGTTATTACAATGCAGAAACCACACTTTTTTTTTTTTTTTTTTCCCCCCTTGGAGATTTCTCCCCCCCTGTGTATTTGTTCCTCACGTGCTCAGCAATGTGTTTGTAGAGGTGGGTGTTTGGTTTGCCTCTTAGTAATAACACAGTGCTTTTAAGACCAAATCTGAACCTTTTGTCATGTATTAAGCCATGAATGTGCCCAAATAACTGTTGTATTAATATATTTGGCAGACAGCTTTTGTTTGATAGTCCCCAAATTATTGGTTTGCTCTAATATCTCCTGTGTGAAGACTATGAATGGCAGAGTCTTAATAATCACTAACTGGTGGGGAAGGAAATAAAGTATGGTCTGTGTTTTTCTGCCCAATCTCTCTGGTATTTTGTCAGGTATGTTGATTTTGAATGGCCAGCTAAACAAGGAACATTTATTTGTTGGGTCCTAATGTTGGGTTAAATGCCAGAATAGAAACTGGAAGGTATTAGGCCTGTTTGGAAAGCAAACTCCTTTTGAGTTAGACAGCTAAAATATGCAGAAATAAATCTATTCCAGTGCAGACAGCACGTACAAGATGTATGCAAAACTTAAATCTTATTACACTTGAACACTGACGTTGTACTCCACAGTAATAGCTTCTATTACCCATCCCAAAGTAACCCTTTGATTAGTGGTTTAAATTATTCAAAAGTAGCCCTTTTTAATGGAGCTTAAGTGACGCAGAGTCCTCGTGCTGGCTCTGTCCACAGAAAGTGTTTCCTAAAGCTTCAGGAATATTTGCAGCCAACACATGGGAGATCTCCACACAAACGGGTATTCAGCCCCTGCACCCTCAGTTAGCCAGAGAATGGCCACAATAACTGGGGGATCAGTGAAAACTCACAACATATCTTTAATTTTGACCATCTGACGAATTCATTTTCCCGATGTTAATCAAGTAATGAACACGTTGGAGAAACCCTGAATCTGCACATGATTGTTCTGTGAACAGCAGAGCCTGAGTCTGCTGGAGGAATTGCTGGGGATGACTAAACAGAGCCTTCCTGGAAAAAAACCCCGTTAGAACAAAAAACTTCTATTTGGACTTTAGGTTGATGTTCTGCATATTTATTTAAATCAAGAATATTCAAGTTTGTGAATCAAGTAAAATTAAAAATGCAAAAAATGGTGTGTCATCTGAATATTACATTACATGTTATAAACATTGGTTGTGGCAACTGGTGTATCTTTCAGCAAAAAATAGCAACACTAATGTAGAAGTATCCTACTAACAGGGCTTGGAAATATTAAGCTTGTAAAAAATCTCGCTGCTTTTTCAATTAAGCTTTAACCCCCCCCAGGTTATACCCAAACTTGCACTGAAGTCAGCGATGTTTATGGATTGACTCCCACCAACATGAAGCAAAATAGAATCAAACATCTTCAAGATTAAAAAAGGAATGATGGAGAGAGAGGTTAAAATGATGTGACAAAAGAGGCCACTCACAGTAGCAAGTGTTTAAGGAAGTGTAAAATATTAAAATATTTTACAAAACTGAACATCCAAATATCAACAGAAGAATAACTGAACTTTAGATAGGAACTTTTCAGAGTTACTGGTAGATTTTCGAGGCTGTGTTTGGGATTATGAGAAACTTGGAATAACTGAGATTTTGCTAATTTGACTTTTGAATTGTCTTCTTTTTCCCCACCAAAATCAGATTTACTGGTGTGTCAGCACTGAAGGAGGTAATAACCTTTTGGGTTTCAGTGCTCTTTACCTGCTTTTTTCCCACTCTCACAGCAAAGAGTAGCACTAAGTCCTTGCATTCCGCATGGAAGTGCATCGGATGTGAAATGATTTATTCTTAGAAACAAAAGAGAACTGGGAAAACAGCTATTTTGAGCATATTAATAAGCAGCAACTTTTCTCTATGGGGCAGTGTGGTTCTGCATTTAGCAAGCTCTCTTCTTGAAAACACTATAAAATGGATAAGTACATGTGCTTAGATTAACGGCGCAGGAGCACGTTATGCATTTTATACTGTTTTCCTACATTAAGAAAGTACGAAGTTCTTATGGAGCCTCCTTAAAACGATGAAATTAAAACTCACTATAGAGCATGCATACCTTAAGAGTTATTCTTCATCCACTTCTGCTACAAATTGTGAATGGTGTTCTGGTGACTTGCTGTGTGTTTTGCTTAGATGAAGTTTTACTGCATGTTTGCTCGCAAATGTCCGACAGCACAACTTACATTTGAACTTAGAGTCTGTGTCCTCTTCCCCAGCTATTGTTTCAGGAGATCTTTGAACTGAAACTCTGGAGATTTCTTGCTCTACCTTGGTTTGCTGCTCCACAGCCAGCCTGTTCATGTCTTTCATTTGGAAACCTAGGTGGGATTCTAAGTGGCTAATGTAGGTAGATGGGGTTCGGAACTGAGATGCACAGTCGCTGCAATAAAAGACTGGATGTCCTTTGTCCATGTTTTTCAAAAACTTTGTTCCTCCGGTTTTCCTAAGCTGATACTTGACATTTGCCAACCAGTGGCTGATGGTGGTCATCGACAGTCCAGTGAATTTGGAAATCTGCATGCGCTCCTGTGGGCCTAGATCTGATAATAAATATTTACCTTCAGATGTCTGGAAGAGGCTGGAAGCAAACTGAGCTTGCAAAATGAGAAGATGCTGAGGGTTCCAGTTTGACTGTCTGCCCTTCCTTTTATGCAGAGTGGAGACTTCTGCTGAGACATCCTCGAAGCGTCGGACATCTATTTCCAGCTTCATGGACGGGATCCTTGAAGATGCAGCAGGTTTTGGTGTAGTAGCTTTGGGAAGAACTTTGACCATGTCGGCGATGTCAGACAGAGCATGTTTTTGAGGTGGAGAAGTACAAGATTGTGCTTGGGCTGACTCAGCTTTCTTGCCTTTGGATTTGGTCAGGTCAATAGGCTGATCATTGTTTTCAAACAAATAGTGCCTGGATACACTGGCAGGCTTTGGTGGGGTTGGAGCAGGAGATAAAACCGGCTTCTCCATCATATTTAGATTACTTTTGTGGAACATAGAAATTGTGCTAGAGCTGGGGCTGCAGTTGGCCTGAGGCTGTAAAGGCTCAGTGGCTTTGCCCAAGTGATTGTTCAGCACTGACTGCAGCGCACTGAGGGGGTTGACACAAGGCAGCTCCGAGGAGTGGTTGGCGGCAGCACAACCATTGCTGAGAGAAGCTGCTGGTGGCTCCTTGAGGACTGGTTTTTCTTTTCCACTGTCCTCTTTAATTTTGTCTTCTTCTTTCAAGGGACATGGTTCTGTCTTTTTTGGCTCCACAGAGGTTTCAGGTTTGAGGAGAGGTTCTCTCTCGCTCTGGCTGAGTGGGGCCGGCTCAGCTTGGACGCCCTCTTTAGCAAAGTCCTTCTGCACCTCCTCCTTGTCATCAGCCTCCTTCTTCACTTGAGTGCACTGGGCCATGTTTGCTGAGATAGGGACCAGAGGCATCACCTTCCACTTGGGTGCTATGGGCCTCAATTTATTGGTCATTGTGGGCCTGATTTGCAGCACTTGGGATCCCACAGGCAAAGACGGCTTAGCTCCCTCTGAGAGCTGGTAGGCTGCGTGGATGCTGGGGTATGCACTCCAGCTAGGAGCTCCATTTTGAGCTTTATTGATGGCTGTTGTGACAGTGTTCTCCAGGGACTTTAAAATGTCCCCACCACCCTTTGAACCATCTTCTAAATCCTCTTCTCGGAGGTACTGGTATTTCATTGTGGGATCCAGTGGCTTCTGAAGAGTGTCTTCATACTCCTCAGTTTTTACTGCTTTCTCATCTCTATTTGCATCATCAGCTTTATCTTTTTTACTTTCCTTTTTCAGTTCAGAGGTGGGAGCTGTGCACTCTGCAGATGATTTAATGGTCGATTTTGAAACCGGGCTGTCATTGGCTGGTGCCTCAGACAGCGATTGCATTTTTTCCACAGCTAAAGGATCCAGAACGAGCTGCTTTCCTTTCTTTGAAGCCGAACTTGTGACTTTCAAGAAATGGCCCGTGACCATCATGTGGGTCGTGAGCTGCTGCAAGGTGTCATGGGAACTCCCACATTCCATGCACTTCAGAATCTGGGATTTGCAGGCCTCGAACTGCCACGTGTAGCTGGCACCGTTCTGGTACCCGTAGCGGTTGTTGGATGACAACTGCAGGTTCGTGTTCTTCTGAGGAGAAAAGGTATCCGAGAAAGACCCCGTCGTGGAGTCGGGGGAGCAAGGCCTGTTTACATCAAACACGCGTTTCTTTGCTGGAGTGACCATTTTGGAAGAAATGGTTGGTACCGGCTCCTTCAAAGGCACTTTTTGGTAATGTTTTGTTTTGATCATATGAACGCTCAGATCTTGAAGGGAATCAAAAGAGTCACCACAGAACATACACTTCAGAACTTTTTGTGCATCTTCCTTGTCCATGTCCTGGAAGGCCCTTTTCCGGGGCTTTGAGTAGCTGGTAGGTCTGTGCTTGTCCTTTTTGTGGTTGTCATCTTGGTAGTGGCCTGTCTCGTTCATGTGGACCGTGAGCTCCACCAGGGTGTCGTAGGCGGCGCTGCACTGCCGGCAGCGGAACCGGCTGGCGCCCGTGAACACCGTCCCACACATCTTGCTGCTCTGCCTGTACAGCTGCACCGAGCTGAACAGGTTGGGCTTGGACACGGGCCTGGAAGGTAAGTTCTGCTGCAAGCTTTTGGACAGCGCGTCTTGGTGCCAATCAAAGTCAGCTTTGTTCCCTCCGTTTCTGTTGTCGCAACTCCGCTTCTCGGAGTTGGACAACTTGAAACCCAGCCCCAAGCCTGTCCAGTAAGAGTCCGACAGGATGTTGGCATAGACCGCTGTCATTTTGTCCATGCAGTCGTGTGCTTCGCTCTGGGATTTGGGATGGGCACTGGATTTTGGGTCCTGGGGCTCTCTAGAGCAAATGCTTTTAATATCTGCCACATGGTCACTACCATCACTCAGCAGTGATTCATTCTCTGCATCCTGGTTGGATATGTGACTGACAGGGGAGTTCTGGAAGCTAAAGTTCCCTTTCTGCTCAGGACCCACGTCATGTTCCTCATCCGTGCCAGTGTCATTGCTGCCCTGGAGCTGAGCAGTTGAGTTGTCATCATCATCTTCTTCCTCCTCCTTTATATCTTCCTCTTCCTTTAAATCTTCCTCTTGGACATAACCTGAAATGTAATGTCAATATATGAAATAACGTGGTAAAGGAGAATGCTCCAGTTTCTAGTTTCACTATGTGTTTTCTTTACTGGATTTTGTTTTAATCTACAACTATGTTCCCTCTTAGTTCTGGAAGTGAAAAAAGCCAATGATGTCTCTTTTTGTGAAGGTTGCTGCAGTCAGTTGGCAGATGATCATAATTCTTTATAACTGCCAGAGATCCCGAGTTAATAATTTTCCTGTCAGGGGAGTATAATTCTAACTGTTCTGTAATGGGACAGTTGGAAAATTCATATGTAAGTATTTAAAGTTTATACTAAAAGCTTCAATTCTATGAAATTGTTTTTAGCCTCAGTGAGAGAAAGGGTGGAACTGGCAAGGAAAAGAAGAAAAATAGGTGCCATAATCTTCCTGGTTCAGAGCATCATGTAGGTACAGTCACCTTATGCCATTTGATCACCCAGAAATGCACTGCAGAATATACACAAATAATTTATATGTCAAAATACAAGATATGAAAGCATTAATAGGCGTAAGTGCAACTCTTTTGTTTATAAAAGTAATGTACTGTGTAGCATAAAAGCAAATTGCGCTTCAGTGAAAACAAATCCACAAATTTGAGAGCAAGAACCCTTGGAAGTTACAGCAGAGTATTAAGATATGAGAGAGGAAAACCAAAGTTAACGGTAAAACTGGAAAAATAAAACAAATCTGGAAGGATTTTCTTTGACAAATTAACTATTTAATTACTAAGATGAACTTGACACTGGAAGAACAGTAAATTTGAAGTTAATTAAGGAATTCAGGTGTTGGGTTTTGGGGGATGTTTCTCATCAAAATTTCAGCAGCTCAGGTCTTCCCAGGAGATTGGTTGATGAACTTTTCTCCAGGCTGCTTTGGTGTGTTTCTTCAAGATCTAGATTTTCCTATCATGTAATTATGTAAAATAGATAAAATAATTTAAAACAAACAAACAAACAAACAAACAAAAAAACGAAAACAAAAAACCCCCCCAAAAACCACAAAACCAAGCCCCCAAATCAAAGGTACCCTTAAAAAAATAAAATAAATTAATAAAATAAAATTTTAGTAGTTGTAGTTGGAAGGGAACCCTGAAAGCTCGGAGAGCACAAGGAGTTGGACTTCGATGATCCTTGTGGGTCCCTTCCAACTCAGGATATTCTAAATTAGACTAAAAGTGCTACTTATTTAAAATCCAATCCCTTCCCATTTTCTGAGGCAAGCCATTTTATGGCTCTTTAAGAACCTGGCTCATTTTGCTTCCTTGAATTTGGTGCTCCTGAACAAACGATACCCTTTTAGCAAATCAAAAGGGATGGGCAGGAACGGTAGAAATGTTTTGATTACCATCTGGGCAAAGCCTTCCAGAGCTTTTCCAGAAGTGTGTTTCAGTTTTCCAATCTATTTCCATGTGTATCTCACCCCTTCCAACACATTTGCCACCAAGCCAAAGAGACCAGAACTAGAGGAACCATTCCCTGGATGAAGCTGCAGCATAAGAAGAGGGAAATGATGGCTCTCTGTGGATGGGCAAAGAAACCCATGTGAGACATCTTTCCTACATCCTTCCCACGGGCTTTGGAGCTGCACTGATCACTCTGGCTCAGAGCCAGGCTTGGCTTATTGCAGGGATGGTACCACACAGCTTCACAACCAAAGACAACAGCAAATGGCCTGGGCAGCACTTTAGCACATTAAAATAATAACCCCAGAGTAGTGGCAACACTGTGCTCTCCAGCAAATCTTTCAGCAAAGAAGCTGAATATTAAATATGAAGTGCTAAATACTCAAAAATACTCCTTTCAGGAGTGTGCTGGGTCACCTCAAGAATCAGCAGCCCCATCCTCAGGTGGCCAGACTGAAGCAGCAGCAAAGACAACGCTTGAGAGCTCAGTATTTTTCCTGCTCCTTAAACTTTTTCCCTGATAACCAGGTCCTGCTTCCTCCTTCTCCGATGTTTTTTCAGAGGGACAAGGAGAAGGGAAGGACAGGGAGGTGGCAGAAGCTCCTTCCTAAGAGGAGGAGTGACCAGTCCCACCTCAGCCTGAGGTGCTGCACTGGGGAGGGCTCACAGTGCCAGGCACAGCACAACAAAGCCAGGGAGGGAATCCAAGGAAGGAATCAGACAAAACAGGCAACAAAGAGCTCTCACACCCTTTGGGTCGGTGCAAATCTGATTCTCCATTTCAGCACGAATTTTTTGAATGCTATTAAGCCATGTTTCACCAGAAGGGAAGTTTTTCCTTCGGAAGATACACACAGTAATTTCTTCCTCACAGTATCCTTTGTCCTTCTAAAAAGATTTACTAGGAAAAGCAGAAGTACCAGACAGCTGCACATCCCCCACAATACAGATAAAATTTGCTGCTTAATTAGGCATTGACATGTTTACTATAACCTTTACAGAAGAGTAACTTGTGCTGAGAAATCTTTTTTTTTTCTCTCCGTGTGAGATACTGACACAATCTCATGTAAGTAGTAAAAGTAACCAGTTGCAGTATTTGAAAGGGGTCTACAAGGAAGCTGGAGAGGGACTTTTCATCAGGAACTGGAGTGACAGGACAAGGGGGAATGGACTCAGACTGAAAGAGGGGAAATTTAGATGATATATTAGAAAGAAATTCTTCCCTGTGAGGGTGGGGAGGCCCCGGCACAGATTGCTCAGAGAAGCTGTGGCTGCCCCATCCCTGGAAGTGTCCAAGGCCAGGTTGGACAGGGCTTGGAGCAACCTGGGCTAGGGGAAGGTGTCCCTGCCATGGCAAGGGGTGGAACTGGATGGTCTTTAAGGTCCCTTCCAACCCAAACCATTCTGTGACTTTGTGATTTTTAACTTACCAAAAACCACCATCATAATTTCACAAAACCAGCAGTCACATCTGTTTTAATGGTTTAGGGGTTTGGGCAGCTTTGAAAATGCATTTCAGTATCCTGCTTGTAAAACCATTTCTGTTTATGTAAATGATTTAAATTGCTGTGGGCATTTTAAGGACAGTGGAGACCAGTTCTACAAGACAACCAAGGGTACCAGACATGAATGTGTCCTTCCAACAGGGTTTTTTAGTAAGATTTCATTGGACATGAAGTTTGATCTGAAGTGATGTAGCTAGTTAACAGAAACAACATTAATTTAAGTGGACTTTGCATTATTTATTTTAAAAGTAAAGGGTGTCTTAAGCCTGTACACCCAGATGCTTTAAATGCAGAGTCTGTAATAAGTAGCATAAATTTTGCACGTCGTACTGATGGCCATGTAATAAATTGTTGAGTGACCTGTTCTCTTCCCACCAGTTCTCCCCCAGGCTTATTCTGACATTCCAAACCTCTGAGATGCTCGTACGTAGCTGTTTTGCAGAGAAAAAAAAAATAAATTAAAATTAAAGGAATCCAGACTCAATAAACAGATGAATAGCTTCCCCTTTTTCCCAGATGAGAATTTTCCCCACCAAAGTAAACAGGCCCAGGCAGATGGAAGATGGGCAACGTGCACTCCTGAAGAAGTGAAATTTTAATATCATTAAGACTGGACAAAACCCAGGAGCTTCAAAGCATCAAATAGAAGCAATTTCTGGCTTCTTAAATGGAAACACAGCGTTTGGTTTAGTGGTGATTGATCCCAAGACAAAGTAGTCAAAATCATGACATCAGTAAGGAGAATATTTTCATATGGATAATAATCACAAATACAACTCTAAATTATTTGGTTTTTTTAATTTTGATCTGTGCTTTTGTGATGGAATTCATGGTAACTTCAGAAAGCTCCTTCTCGAGGAAAAGGGGCTGCAAGAAACAGCTGATTCTTTATTCTTTAAAAGAAAACACTTTCTTAGCTATTTCTAGACTATTTCCACTATTAGAGGAGCTAAAAGGAAACAAGTCCAGTTAACACACCTGCAAAAACTCTGAATGGAAGGGTCTAAAGCCACCCACATCCACCTGGAGCCTTGGCCTTTCCCTGCAGGCAGCACCAATCCAGCTCCCAGTGGTGCTGGATCCAGGATTGATGTTCAGGCCTCTCATCTGTAACTGGCCCCACGTTATACATCATTCCTGACCTGGAACTGTAGAGTGTCAGTACATCTTTTTTTTAAAACATATTCATCCTGACTGTTAACTTTTCCACCAGTGGATACTATTTTCCCTCAAATTTGCTCTTTTTCCATGTAGAGAAACATTTCTTAAAATATATATATATATATATATATACATACATGTTCCTTTCCAAGACTGGAAAACTTATTTTCTGCCAAGGGAAGGGACAGTGAATCATTGTCCAGAACAACACTGCTAATCCATGTAAAACCCATCCACCATCTGCACTTCTTCAGACATATATATTCCAGTTTTACTTGAAACAACACCATCAGTGGAGCAATCTCACAGTGCTAGGAGGTGATCTTGTTTCCTTCTTGTCTGGCTCCAGCTCAAACATCTTTTTGTGTTTGGCAGAAACTGTTTCTTTCTCTGAAATATTTCAAGAAGATAATGGAGAATGACCACTTCTCATTCCTTTTTCTCAAAGATGTCGAACTGCATTAACTGCCCAGAGACAAATCTTAGCCTGGCACTTTGTAGAAGTTCAGAGCTACAGTTTCATCCCAGTTTGAAATCCAACCGAAGAGATAAATTGGCAGCTGGGGGAAAAAAAATTCCCTGCTCCATTGCATAACTCCCTATCAAAGGCATTTTGGAATTTAACAGGAGTAAAAGCAGTGGAACACTCTGGAAAAGCAATGGAGTTTCATGGAAAGACCTCTCAAAATATGAAATTTGTAATACAAGAGTGAATTGTACAATTTCAGAGCTTTTAAGGCTACATTAAAAATTCCTGTACCTGGGAAATAACTTCCTGTTAAGATCTCCAAGGTGGAAAGAAAACACAGGGAAAGGTTCCTGCTCCCACCACGGGGGGAGCAGAGAGCTCTGAATGACAGGTGTCAGGGACAAAGGGACACCTCTGTCACCCGGTCTGAACATCCTGGGAGTGCCAGGTTTAGTTCTAAAGCCTTGTGCATCCCAAGGAGGGTTTTACACATCCTCAGAAAAGCCTGAATATACTCAGTTGCCTCTTTTTTGGGAAGCCAGTTAATTCTTTTGGATAATGGGAAATTCTTTACATCTTCTCCTGCTATTCCTATTTACCATCACATCCCATTCCATCTGCAGGGGCTCAGGAGGGAAGTTTCAAGCACCACCTTTGTCTTTTTTTTTTTTTTTTTTTTTTTTTAAAGAACTTTTATTTTCAAGCAGTTACAGCAGCTGATACCAAGGCATGAATTTCTGCCTCTTGCAGAGCAGGAGAAGGAACATCCACTGCTATCCACTGAGGACAGAGGCAGCCTCTGTGGGAGCAGGGGAACGAGTGGCTTCTGTGCTAGTGGAATTTTGCCACACAAAGGCAATTCCATGAAGCCATAACTATTATTTATATACGATGCTGAAATGAAGCAATTTGGGGCTTTCATTTTGTTGTACTCTAATTAGAGTTGTATTATAAAGTTTTCTATTAAATGTCCAATTTCCTACTGGTTAAGAAGGCAAAATGCCCTGGAGTTTCAGTGGGACCCTTGGCAGCACAAAGGAGAGCAGATTATGCCTTTTGTACATTGGATCCTGCACAGTTATGAGCCAAGTGAAAATGATCAGTGGCTGGAAGCACATGTGCAGGGAACTGCCTTGTGAGTGACCCATAAACTCAAAGAAAAGCCAATAATAAGCCGGGAAAAAAACACCCAACACTCCAAGGAAGAGTGAGAAAAGAGAGGTGAGCTGATGTGAGCAGCTGAGCTGAGAGTCCAGAGCAGGGACAGAATGACGGGGGAGTTTTTTTCTTGGATAATTTTCCTTAAGGATAATGCTGTTTACATAGTCATTTATTAAATAAAAAGCAGCTTCAGTCGTCCTTGCCATGCTCTGGATTCAGTTTGAGTGGCCAAGCAGCTGCAGGAATGGATTCAACCACGTTCAGAGCCAACAGTTCCAGTTCCTCACACGAGGGTTCACAGTGGAAGTGAAGAATTTGCCTCTGGATAAAAACATTTCTGCTTGTTATTTTCTACAACCCCCTGGAACTGACAATTCCGTTGTTTCAACCAGCTGAAGGTGTTTGATGATCTCCAGATTGTATTTTCAACTAAAATGCTTTAAAGAACACTCTGAATCCTCCATCACTCAGTGCCTGAGCTCGACCTTCCCAGCCCTGGGCTCCCCTTGTCCCACCCTCCCCTCCCTGCCCATCCCTCACTCCAGACTCCTTGTCCTGCTGAGATTTTGGGCAGGTATCAGTCAGACATCACCACACCATCATTTAGTTGCCAGTGCAGGCACAAAGGCTGCTTTCCAACATGCAGCTTGTCCTGAAAAACGGCAATACAACAGCAGCAAATATGTTTTCCTTGTTAGTCACTTTAATTGCACCACTGTAAATCACTTTACTGAGGAAAACAGAAGTCTGAAACTTTTGCCTCTCTTTGCCTTTCTTCTGTTGTCTCTTGTTCTATTTATTGCTGTGGAAAACAGCAGAGTGGCTTTGTAAATTTATAGATTATCTCGTTTAAAATCCAAGTTTCAAATTATGTTTTCCCTCTTCCATTATCCCAGGTTCCCCTAAGTACCAATCTAAACTTCTTTCAGTGGCATGAGCTACCAATCAGAATCACAAAAAACCATATATCTATAGAAATTGAAATTGTAATGAGTCTTACCAGTGTATTGCTAACACTTTGGTTCATTTGATATGAACTTTGTTTTTTTAAAGTACCACATGGTAAGGCTTTGAAACTTCAGTTTGTAAAAAAAAAAACTGTAACAGCCTTACAGCCTTTGAAGTCACTACTGATATAACTCTGAACAGATCCATTCAAGTTCAACTAACATCAGACAAATGTTTAGTGTATCAGAGGAAGCCACAAAAGCAAGGATTTCATCAATATTTCACAACAGCCTCAGGGAAACTGTAGATTGCAATGCTGTAGGGCAGCTAATGGAATTACACACAAGGGTTTTGTACATTTAAAATAAGCAGCTACTAAAAAAATTACCCTTCAGTTTGATAGAAACTGTATAAAACTGCAGATGGGAAACAATTAAATAGCTACCAACATTTATCCGTGTCAGCCTGATAGGTCATTTAATAACAGGTATTTCTTTCCTTCCTTCTTTTTTTTTTTCCTGGTAGGGCAATAATAAAGATTAACATTTATGAAAAGTAGCATAAAATATAGTACAGCCAAATGAATAATTAAAGATGCTTCTGAAGAATTTGTTTGCTATTGTATGGCCGTGAAGGCTGCTCTCCAGTAATGAAGTACATTTATATTAACTACAATTATAAATAGAAAGAAAATGAGGATTATGTTTATGGACACTTGCTTGTTATCCTCTGAAAAAATAAATCTTTGACTCATTTCTATGGAATCCATGTCTTATCTCAGGGATAGCAGTTCTCCACAACACATTCTCCTGGAAGGGAGTTGGGCCCTGGCTCTGAATGAATGTGGGGAGCACATGGAGGTGGACACAGGACAAGAACTAAACCAGGGAGAGACCAACAATCAACACTTTCCTTTGGTCAGAGGGAGGAATTCAGCATGTGAAACAAAATGTTTATCCTAAAAATAAACCCATATAATCATATCCTTTTTCATGACTGTCCAAAGTGTAAAGATCTCACAGAACTGGCCCTTCACGCTGCTGGTTTGGGGTGTTTGGGTTTGATCTGCTACTGTGGGGAATTGCTGTTTCTGGTAATAACTGACTCTTGCTCAGTGCACAGAATGGCACCATGGGAGAGACAAATTATTTGATTACTACTTTTAAAAGGCTGCTTGCTTCTTGGCCTCTCCAAGTCAAAACAGACCAGCCTGGCTAAATACAACAGAGTACCCAGCCTTATGCAGAAGTTAAGCCACAGTTCAAGAAAGCTCGTGAACATTTGTCCCTTTTGGGGTAAGAGTAGATAGGATGCTGTGCCACAAAGAGAGACTGTGCCTGATGATGCTTCACTGCCATAATGACTTCATAATCAATTATGAATATGTAAACAATAACAGCCTGATCTTGGCAATGTGACTTAATTAAATGAATCAGCCTGGATAGAAGATGTGGTGGAGGAAGAAGGAAGAATCAGCTGTCCTCACTGAGTGCTGAGGTGGCCTCTTGCAATCACACCAGGTCAGTTCAAAGCTCAGATGTTTCTATGGATAACCTCCAGGAACAACCTTTTTCCCACAAACTCCCACTGGGAACAGACAGTCCAGAGCCACCTGAAGACTCAACCTGAAGATCCAGTGAAGGGTAGAGATGACCCAGCAGCACCTCTCACATGCTTTTATTAAAGCTCATAATTCATGCACAGCTGAAAATGCTGCACAAAATTCAAGTTCCTTGTGACAGTGTGTTGTCCAGGACCTGTATTAGAGCCTATTTAAAAAAATATTAATATGGCTTTAAAAGTGCACTATTGTAACATTTGTCTAAAGAGCAGTGGGCCTTTGGATTTTCCCTTTGGATACACAGATTGCAGCTCCAAATAGGTCTGTTTTAGGCCGTAGTTGCCAGTAATGTTCATAAATCTGTGCTGGTTACTCAGGGCTGGTTAAAAGGCTGCAACATCAGTTCTCTCTCAACATCTCTTTAGATAAGGTACATAAGTAGAAAGTGGGAGTATAATGAAATATATCTTCCTCATCTTCTTGCTTTGTTTTGATCTTGCATTCCAGGCAATAAAAAGCTGCAAATAATTCTGAAGTGTGAATTCTCCCTTGCCGGGATCTCGGCAGGGAGATCATCAGGTGGGTTATTTCCCTCTTCACCTGCCTTTCAGGAACACCCTGTTGCAAATGGTGGTGTCCAAACGAACAGCCTGCTTCTTTAGTGACAAATATTATGGCCAGCAAACATTGACTTTTGGCCATTAGACTTGCCTGCACTTATGGCCACATAACCATCAGAGCCCTGAGGCAGCATGAAGGTCATTACCCCAGACAGCATCTTCCTCTGACCAGCTCCTCGGGTATGTAAGCAATAAGCAGTTGCAAGAGATTGATATGATACTTTGTGAGTAATTTGGATGAACTATAACACTAACCCAGTAAAGTATTATAATTTTAAATGTGTCCAGAAAATAATTGAAATTCTGGTTTAGCTTCATCATAATGCACAGTGCCGGGTATATTTAACAGCTGACTAGTTTAGCATGAATATTGCTTTACAAATGAGGTCATATTGTTTTTAAGAAACAATATTGCTATCAAACATGTTTAGGAGGAAAAGCAAGAGATTATGAGTACACTTTTAACCTTTCTGTCTCTTTCTATATCTGTTTACTATGGTGATTTAGGCGCTCAGTGTTGTTTGAAGGCCAACATAGAAGGTTCTGGCATTTAAAAGAGATCCAGTAATGAGCAACTGGCAGTCAGATTCTTTCTTATTATTACTCTGTCACAAAATCTCTGTTCTACATCACTCCATCTTTGCAACACCAGGCAGAGATGAGAAAGGTCAGAACATCTTCAAACACACAGTCTGTACATGCGCAACACCCAAGAGCCAGAATTCAGTCCAAGCTGTGGGAAAGAGCAGAGTCCACGAGTAGAAGTTTCCCTAGGGAGAAGAGTTTCCTCCTGCTGGCACTGGCACAGGCCAGGTCAGGGTGGGATCACTGCTCATTCCAGTGCACAGGGTTAGTTTTCATCCCTTGGTCAGAATGGGAATACCCACACAAAGAGGAGCATTTAACCCGTGCAGTGTGTTATCATCCACCTGCAGAATGTTGGACGTTCCTCTGCCCAGGAAGGGGCTCACAGGAGCCCTGATCCTACTTTTCCCATCTCATTGCAGCCAACAAGGCAGCAGCAACTGTGAGAAGAACCAGCTGTGAGCCCTTGAAATCCTTTTCAAAGATGGAAATAACTCCTTTACCTTCAGTCCTGCCTGGAATTCTCCCTCTATGAGAGGCACAATCTCAGTGTGCTCTGGTAGCACCAACTTGAAACCAGTTTTACCTGAAGTCTGGGGGACTCCTATCTTACCACTCTCTCAATAAATGTAAATATGTTGCATGTTTATTATTCCTATTGTTGTCTTATTACTTATATATTTTATTCATTTATTTGCTCTTTTGTGATTTTATGCCCCCAAGACCAGCACTATCACGTCAAGATCTTTCACCAACATGGAATAAAATTCTTTCTGCCCCCCAAAATCTCCCAGTTTTGATACACTCCAGCACTTTCCTGACTCTTTCCACACAATCTGGGATGCAACCCTACTGTTTCCTTGCCCTATTAATAGTAAGAATACTAATAATCATCAGTGGTAAAATTAGTACTCTTGGCTCCATTCTGCAAAGAAACTTGTGCAAAACAAATCAATCCATGTCAAAAGGAAAAGCTTCCAACTGATATGGAAAATAAATATAGTTTCCAACTATCTATCAAGATTCATAAAATAACGGAAATTTCAAGGGTAAAAAAAAAAAGAAAAATGATTGAAACACAAATATTAAGCTGTGTTCTCTTAAATTGTGTCTCAAATGATCCCAGGAAGGGTTGAGAGCCGGGGTCAGTGCACAGATCATTTACAGACCATAATCACCACGGTCTCCGTGTTGCATTCCTGCCCTGTCCTAAGTGATATCTGACATTTATCATGTGGGGCAAAGCAGGGAAACAGAGGCAGCAACAACAGGAGGCTGCAGCTGCACAGGCTCAGCTTTTCCTGAATCTCAGCAAGAAATAACAACTCTGAGTTATGGTAGAAAACTGCACTATTCAGAAAGGTCATTTGGTGACAGAAACCCCTCCTTCAGCACAGGTACCATGATGTGACCACTGCTGAATGAGGGACCTCTCTGGTACAAAAAAGCTGTTTATTATACCCACCATAACTGCATTTAAAGCCTGCAGGAGTTCACAAAGCAACCTAGCCATCAAAAATCCAGGCTCTGCAGTCCTGAAAGAGCTGAAAGGGTGGATTAACCATCTCTGCCACCCAACTCTGTAACACACTGAAAAACTTCATAAAAGCTTTATAAACTTCCCTGTATTTTTTTCCAGGGCCTCACTCAGACTTGAAAGGAAAAGCAACAGAAAGCATCTGACCTCCATCAAATTACTCAGAATACTGTTTTAGAAAAACGAATTGCTGCAGCAGGCAAGTCCAAATATATTTTTTTTAAAAAAGCTATTTAAAACATTGACAGAATTAAAATACATTTATTGTTGTTCTAGTAGTCACAAGGATAAGTGCAGAATTTCCATGGAATTTTCAAGTGTGATTAAATACATTTGAAGAGCAAAATGATCCATTTCTGTTTGAATTCCTGCCTCTTCCATTTCCCTGCCTCCCAAGCATCAGGATGCAAGTGGGACACCATCCTTGGAGCTCTGCACTTCGGCAGAGGAGCAAATGGACCCGGGGTGTTTATTAAGGCATCATTATATGTCTGTGTGGCCTCATTTATTTCCTGTGGCAGAGCCCATGCCAGGTCAAGATCAACAGTTTGAGCAGCCCATTCATCAGGTGGGAGCAGGTGTAAGGAATGGCTGGAAAAGGAGGACAAAACTGAAATGGATGGAGGTGTGAAAGTAATAAGAAAGTGATCAGTGAAAGTACAACCAACAGCAAATAAATCAATCCAAACAAGTGCAGAGCTCAGATCAGTCCACGAGGGTTTCCTTAAACGTGAGCAGGGCTTTAACCTCTGTGACAGCAAGTGAATCCATGGATAATGATTTTCCTCAAAATTCTGCTGGGGATCAGGATGAGCAGAGCAGGATTATTACCAGGGCACTGGGAGAGACTTGGTAAGAAAACCCAGCCTGGTTTCCCACAGCTGAGGTGGGAGTGGGTGCAGGGAGTGTTTTGGACAAGGAAGCATTAGGGGGGATTTTGGATGTGCATGTGCAAACTGTGTTTGTGCTGGGAGAACGTGGCACGGGATCTGCACTTCCACTGGAATTCAGACCCCTGAAGCAATGACTGAAATCATACAGGAATAAACAGCATTTCTGTATATAAATAACAACTGAAATCATACAGAAATAAACAGCATTTCTGTATATAAATAACTGAAATAATACAGAAATAAACAGTATTTCTGTATATAAATAAAGATTAAGGGCACAGTGTTATAATTAAAGGAACAACTCACGCACTAACTTGTCTTCTTGAACAGAAAGCCACCAAATAATTATATTGAGGATTGGATTCAAACCAGTAAAATCTGTTTGCTATCAAGAATCCAATTATTCATGACAAAAAAAATCTTGTGCACCTTCCCTAACACAGGTTTTGGATTAACTACTGATATGTGAAAGGAAAGCTTCTGAATTTTTATTTTTTTGTCAGTGAGAGTCGTATGAGTGCAGTTCTGCCCAGCTTTTTTGACAACACAGGAGGATACACTGGCTGTGGGCACCAAGTCCTCGTTGATTTGCTAAGTAGAGAAAGTCCTTTGGGATTTTATGGGTAAAGTTGATTTGGAGCTATAAAATTGAAGCATTTATTACAGACCAGAGGCCAACATCACTTCATTATAGACTGTCTAAACACTTTCAGTTTATCCACTCGATACAAATCCAAACAATCCTTCCCTTTTAAAGCATTTCTGGCTGACTCTCTTTCTACCAGCAATAACACCTTAAAAAAAATGAATTTTTAACGTGTTTATCAATCTATGCTAAAATTTAAATGAAGGCAAAGCATGGCACAGATTCAGCTAATCCCTGCACAAGGTTTGTCTTGAACAACTACCAATTTGCCTTGTCTACATGGGCTAATTCCTGTACATATCCACCAGTGCACAGCTGGAATTTGACTAGTCTGTATTTGAATTTTTAAATTTTTCAGCATGTTTGGTACTGCCAGTTCGTTGCTCCTTCTGTGCAGTCAGTTCCCTTATACAGACTGGAATCGTGTTGCACAAATAAAGAGAGAAAAACATGTTTAAAATAAGAGAGATTCAGAAAGACTGAAACTGCTTTTAATTTATTATTGAAGAATTTGCTGTGTTTCTGTATCTGCCCCTCTCAAACAAATTTTTAAACACTCACTGGGAGAAAAACCAGCAGAAGTATCAGGGTCAGCTAATTTCAAACGGTTCTTGGAGTCTATGAATCTTCATGCATTGATGAGATAAGCCTGACTCTAAACTGGAGTGTGCTTTGCCCAGCCCTGAGGTTAATTTCTAACAATTTTTAAAATGTTAATGGTATATCAAATTTCCCAGGTACAATAAGCTGAATTTCTTACTGGTGTAATTCCCTTGAAGCAAATGGATTTAGGGAGAGGAAGAATTGGCTCAGTGTTTTATTTTTCTTGCCTCTCCCTGTTTTTGTTGTTAGTGTTGTTTCTTTCTGTCTGATGGGTGTTCACAGATCACAGAACCACAGAATCATTCAGGTTGGAAAAGACCTTGAAGATCATCAAGTCCAACTGTTAATTCCAGCAAAAATTCGGGGGGGGAGGGGGATTAATTCCATTTTATTGAAAGCAAAGTGTTGCCCATTACTTTGGAGACTAAACAGTGTATTCCCACTTCACCTCCTCTGTTATCATTAATCCGAAAAGAAGGATGAGTTGATTTCCCATATTATTTCTCAGTTGTTTGTCTTCATGTGACTGAGAGCTAACCTCTCATATGACATTTATTTTCTTCCCTAGTCCTTTACCAACATAATTTAGTCTCCCCAACCAGTTCCAACTGCCACAAAGTGGTGTCATCACTACCTGCTCTTCCTTTCTCTATGAGCAGCCGCATTTTTGGGTTTTTTTCTCCCTGACACTGGTAAAAATGCTGGTGTTAGAGGAAGCAGACAATTAAAGGTCACAAATTCAAGTGTTTTTCTGTTCCACCCTGTATAAACCCATTGCTGTCAGAGAAGCAATCATGTCTGCAAATGCACTTTACAGGGCTGAGAGCTGTTTCTCAACTTAAACTATGTAACATTTAAATATCAAAAACTTTGTTTTCTAATGAGGGAAGTATTGAGGGGGGAGAAATGAATTATATGCTTGATGTATACTGAAGGCTGGGAAAATTAAGGCCATTTCCCATGGTGAAAACGCAGTGATTTCAGTTTGTGAGAATAAATTAAACCTTTGGGAGAATTTGTCTTCCATTAAATTGAACAGCTAAACAGGCACAGAAGATTTTAATGTCACCACCAACAAACCCCAAAGGTTACAAAAAGGAAAAGAAAAAGAAACACTGCTTTCTTGTTTGGAAGTTCTCTGTCTCTCTACCTAAGAAAAATGCAAACTGTAAATGTATGTTGAGACACAAAGACTCTTAAAGATCATAATTCCATTCCTATACCATATGCTATTAATGTCTGTCAACACTGTTTAGCCAGCAACTGCTGACAGAACCATATTTGCTATCTAAATACATCATAAATAAATCAGTAATGAACTGCTTTAGTAAACCTTCTGCACTGATTGGAAATACAGATCGAGTAAACAAACTCCAGGGATAACATTTTGCAGCTCGAAGAACGTACAACTGTTTAATGTCAGTGACAAAGTCACTCACACCTCTCTCTCTCTCTCTCTCTTCCTCTCTCTGGAAGGCACGAGGCTGGAAAGGAAATCCTGAGGATGGCAAAAGTGTTTAATCAATTGCAGCAAATGTACCTGTCAGCATTCATCATATTACCTCTGCTTGGCTTTTTTTTTTTTTTTTTTTTTTTCACCTTATGCAAATCTCAGGAAAGGGACTTTCAGCTGCACAACGTGCTGGGAACAACAGCAAACCCCTGGGCTGGGTCCTGGGCCCTTGACCAGGGGGATGGTCCCCACCCAGCTGAGCTTCCCAGCTCTCCAAGCCAGGCCTGCCCAGCACAGGCTCTGCTGACTCCTTGACAAAGAAAAGAGCAGGTTTTGTCTAAAATACCTGTCTTTTTGAGGCACATGCTCAGCAGGAAAAAGCCAGGAGATAGGATTGAGTCTCCAAGTGGATTCCTGGCAGAGAGTTTTGCACTGCAGAGCCTCTGCTGCTTTTGAGGGTAAAAGTGGACATTTGTGCCAGAATTTGGCTTTGAGATGTGGAATACACTGAAATCGAAAACTTCAAGTACTTTGTGAATGTACAAGATAAAAAAAGGTAGGAAACACTCCCTTGTTTGCTCACACAAACCTATCAAATGTCACCTGGACAAAGAGCAACTGTTTGGTGAGGAGGAGCTGGGACTAGAATTTATCCTGTGAGGTGGAATATTGAGACAGGAATCAGTTGTAATGTTCTCTGCTAGACATAAAAAAAAAAAAATCTACCAGCACTATAAATTTGTAATTCAATAAATATTTCCAGTCTTCCCAACTCTTTTTTGACATAGGTTTTTTGAAAGTTACTTTCTGACAGCTTTCTGGTAATTAGACACCACAGCTTTATATCAGAAGAACAGTCTTAATTAAGACTGCAGAGAGATGCTAAAATTATAATTTCCTCTATGCTATATTTTAGCAGCAGAAATTCTTGGATATCCCTGTGGGATGAGACTTTAGCCCAGAATAAAACAAGTGCTAATTTATCATGATGCTTGCAATGGAGGATATTTTCAAAAATAGAATTTCTCTCTTCAATGGAGGATTAGAAGTTTCTCTTAGTCCCATCAAACAATTGAATTATCCTTTGTTCCCCCCAAAGTTACTTTCAGTCACAACCCAACACTCTGTAAGATGCAGAGAAGGAGCTGTTTACAAATTCAGATGGCTGACAAGGCTCACGAAGCTGGCAGGTGTTATTCCTTATAGCAGGAATTAGCTCTGTACATGGAGGGCTGAGGCAGGGAATGGGAAAGGCTGCAGCTCTCTGTGCCAGCAGGATGGAAAAGGATCCATCCCCCTGAACACCTTCCCCTGCTCTGCCTTTCCTGCTCACCTGCAGACAGGTGAGGAGATGCTAAACAGTGCCATGCAAAGGGAAAGCAGCCTGGGTTAAAAGGAGCACAAAAGGGAAGAAGGGTTGAATCTAATCTTCCAATACATCAAGATATAAATTTAAATTATGGGCACCTTAAGAAGACGGAGGTTCATGCAAAAGAATACAGTGTAAGACAAGGTTCCCTCTGGTGTCATTTGTTTCTGTGACAAGCTGCAGAGATTGCTGGAATAGAAGAAGTCCCAAGCTCCTAAATACCATCTCAAGTAGAGTTCATGTAAAAAAGAAGAGAAGCGGCACCGTCTGAATGATAAACATTCATATTTTACAACCTTTCAGTTTATTTACTGGTATATCTTTTTCTAACTATATTTGTTGTTTGTATCAGCTTGCCTAGGCAAAACAGAGCCATACATAATTCAGGGATAAAATTGCCATCAAGTCACTGCAGAATCTAAACAAATAGACCCCAAACGTATATTTTTCATTAATAACCCTCCATTACCAAGTTCCAACACTTTGAACTAAAAAAAAAAAAAAAAATTAAAAAAAAATAAATAAAGCAGGGAGATAAAAAAAAAAAGAAAGACACCTCATTATTTAATGCCAGTCTCCCTGGCTCTGCTCTCAGAGCAGGTGGAGGCTTTGTCTGGGAGTTGGAGCTTAATGTGACCTGGGAGCAGGGCCGGGCTGGCAGGGGAGGCTCGGGGAAGCAATCAGCCACTTGGCCAAAGCTGTCACCAGCCCTCGAGCCTGAGAGACAAGGCTAAGTGTGGAAGCTCCCATGCCACTTACACATTTCATTTCTTGCTGTCTTCCTGTCCAAGAAAAGGAAGAAAGGGGGGAAGAAAAAAAAAAAAAAAAAAGCTAAAAAAGGGAGGGGTGGAGTGGGGAAAAGGAGAGAGAAGAAAGGGAATGTTAATTTACAGAGCTGAAAATAGCAGCTGCTAATGGGCTTTTGCACTCCTTCTTTAGTTGCTGCAAGGTCATGGTCAGAAGTAGCCTGTGATTGATTCTAAAGGGAAACTCAGCTCTTCACTCTGTAATGGACATTAAAAAATCTGAAAGGAGCTCAAAAGACAAAACAAAAAAGTAGCATGTTTTATGGAGCCCTGAAGTCCTGCAGGTTCTCAGGGTGAACTTGGAGGGTGGAGTCATGCTCTGGTTTTTAATTGTCCCTCCTAATAATTATTGCATTACAAGGAACAATTAATTGTATAGATTAGTCTGAGTTCATCAATTTTATGGCCGTTTTATCGCTGTTCCTTCCAGCTCCGAGAGGAGCTGCCCGCCTCTCCCATCCCGTGTTTAAAGGGTTAAATGAGATGAGTGACAGCCTTTCTGCATGATTTACAACTTGGAGCCCTGTAGTGAAACCAGCGCTTGATGGATGATCCTGAAAGACGGAGACTAACCATAAATCATGTCTTTGAATCATTGACAAAGATAAAGGAGGGAAAGAAAAAGCACTGGCATTGACATTCATTCTCCCAATAATGTACATTGACTAGTTACAATACAGAGCCTTAATTAAAAAAGCGAACTCCAAGTAGTCACCTCAGTGGAGGCAGCGCCCAGCTCTGGGAGTCTCATGGAAATCACCAATAAAAGTTCAAGCCACGTCCGTGAGATGTTCCCTCGCTGGGAAAAGCACCGGGACGTGCTCTTGGCACAGCCCCGCGCTGGAGATAAACCCAATAAACACCGGTCACAACCTCGGCTTGAGCACTGAGCTTTCTTCTTTGTGCCTGTTCTTAATTTCAGGGTGTTATTGTTCGAGCCAAACAGCCAGGCAAGGTGAGAGCCTGTTGTTTTAGGCACTGGCTGTGTTATGCAGAGGTGCCAATCTTCAGAGGCAAAACAAAGGAAGGGCTATTATTATCTCTGCCTTAGGGAGAACCAGGCACGGAGAAATGTAGGGATGGTTTGTGGCAATCTGGGATGGGGAGTTTATGAAAGGGGCACATGTTTGTATGTCGTGATATGCCCGTGACTGGGATGTTCATCCACCCAAGGTTTCCAAATTTATAGTGGAGATGAGAAGGAAGCTCAAATTCCCTGAGGAAGAGGAGATCATTGTTTAACCTCAAGTGCCACTTGAGGGATGCACGACCTGCCATCTGCAAACATCAGAGGCACTTTAATTATTTACTCCCCAAAAGCAGAGATATCACCTTTACCTTTCAGAGCTGGCACAGGGCACTGTTGTGATACTTTTAATATTACACAAGAAATGGGAAAACCCCCAAACATCAGTTTCCAAGAGACTGAACAGAAGTAGTAAAGGAAGGATTATATGAACAGAAGAGAAAGGGTCTGGATACGTGTGTTCCCACTGTGCTTGACTCTTGAAAAAGGAAGTCACAGATCTGACAAGTTCATGTGCTCACGTTACTTGAAATGAACTCCCAACTTTTCCAAGTCTTGTTCCTTTCCCAAATCTTTCCGATTTGTCGGGCATTCAATCCTCACGGTTTAAATAAAATATTGGGATTTCACACATGGTAAAACTCAATTATAAAAGCAAAACAAAAGGGGACAAGCAGCACTAAGCAGGTTTTTGTTGGTTAAGGAAAGGAGCTCCTGTCAGAGGGAATGACTCCATGAACAGCCGAGAAGGCACAACTGGGCATATTTCAGAAGGCACAACAATCGTAATAAGCTCCCTTTGTTTATCTTCATGTATTATTCCCCTTTGTTTGGCTTTAGCTGTCCTTTCTCTCTGCTCTTTCCCCCTTCCTTCAGGTGATGATCAGTATTTTTATGTGCATATGCAGCCTAACCTGTGCAGAAAATCTAAGGACTTCACAAACACGAGCATTCCCGTGCAGGCAGCGAAGCCAAAGAGGTACATTGTAAAAGTTATTTGATGATTTTCAGCTCCTTATTCACAATTTACAAGTTTCCTTCAGCATGTTATTTGTAACTCACAGTGTTTTCTGCAAAACATTCTTAATGTCAAGAACACTTTGTTGCAGTATTGCTTGGACCAGGTACACAGGAGTTTCTTTGCATGAATATAGAGCTTAGTCTCAAATTTCTAAAGCCAATGTGTTGTCATATTGGATTGATTGGATCTGCCATTTGTTTTGTGTATTGGCTGAAGTTTATTTTTCCAATAAACATTTCTATTACAAACAATTTCCTCAGATATTTACCAGCAGTTAAAGGGGAGAGAACACAGGCACTTATTTTAACTTGTTTATGAATTCAAGGGGATAAGCATTGACTCCTTCCCTTCCATTTCTGTCGCTATCCCTCAGTTTTAGGTTTAAATTCTTCCTCTGTGTTACAGCAGTGAAGTACAGGGAGAAGACGTGATAGGAGCTGATTTCAGGAGTATCCAGCTCCAGGTTTCCTGGACACATTCCCATGGCACAGCACCAACAACCCCCATTTCAATGCCACAGGGAATCAGCATGCAACCGAGTTCTCCAGAGTAAATGGTTCCCACCAAGGGCTAAACACAATGGCAATATTTCCAGTTCCTAAAGCAGTCAAATTTGGGCCAGGGCAGAAAGCCTGATTTCAGTTTGCTCCTTGCAACTGAGCTAAAGTGGCCTGATTTCCAATGCAGCTGGCTGGGTTAAGGAGCACAGCTCCACTAATTATATAATTTCTCTAAATCTTGAGGTGCTGAAGAAGACAGACATAGAGCTGTCCCAGGAAATGACCCTGAAACCAAGGGAAAGGTTCCACCAAGACACAAATACACCTTCGCTACAAACTGCTACAGATGCACAACAGCAAATGCTCCTCATGGCTCTTACCAAGCTGTGTGTGTGTGTGTGTTGCACTCCTGGAGACAGTGGGAATTAAGCAGCCCAGAAATCATTTTCAGGAGGATTTGGGACGCTGTGTAAGTCAATCCTGATTCTCAGGAATGCGGCGTGATGGGCGAAGTCGGAATGGAAGGGAAAATAATTCTCTTGGTGCCAGACTAAAGGTGAAATGCTGCTGCCAATGGGCAAAGATGGCTGGGAAATGCCTGGAGAAGGTACAGAGCTGGTCCCAGCAGGACTGAGGCTGTGCTGGCTCTGGGCCGGGTGGCAGCTCCAGCCTTGGCTTCCTGGGATGTTCCCAAGGAGAGAAGTTTGGGGTTTGCTGTGCCCCACTTGGGGCAGGTCTGTCCCGGGGGCAGGAGCTGCCCTGCACCCACCTGGGGGATCCAGCAAGTCCTCTCCCAGGGCAGACTCAGGGATTTTGTGCCTTCCCCAGCCCCTGATGCACAGAGGGGTGAGGGAGAGGGTCCCTGGGCTCTGAGAAGGAGTTGGTAGGTTTAGGAGGCTCCACAGGAGGGGTGGGGAGAGGAAAGAGTTAATACAATAGGTTTCGGCATTTGACAGAGAATACTTATGTTTAACCATTCATAACTAAATCACATCAATTTAAGTGGATTCCATGTATTTCTGACTCTCACATTAATCTCTATGCAGAGAGAGTGTCTAAATATTTGTCTCTTTCAGTTCCAATATTGTAATTCTCTACCAAAACTAAGGGGAATCCCTTGGTTGGATTTTTTTTCACCTACCTCCTCTCCTTTCTCCTACCTTCTTTCCTTTATTTTCTGAGAGAAGAAAGTGGTGAAAGGCTTTGGATGATCATTTAAGGAAACAGGGATTTAATAAACCCGGTGTTTGGGTACATCACAGCTTTTATGTTGGCGCTGAACTCCACATACATTAAATCCACATCATCTATCAATCTTACAGTTGCGTGTCACTTATGAAAATCTACTGAGTATTGTTTTCATCTCGCCTTACAACAAGCAGCAAAGCCTCATGAATACTGAAGAGCGCTGTAAATACTGCACATCTTTTATTTTTAAAGGTCTAGACAGTTTGGAATGGCAAGATTTCTTTGTTGAAAATTGCAGCTTAAAGCAATAATTCCCAGATTCCTCCTCCCCTGTTTTTTCCACCCTGTGTGCAAACAAGCAGAAGCCTTCCCTGTGTCATTAGTAACACCTCCAGTGATGCTGCTGCTGCTGCAGCCCCACCACACCGGGGCTCAGCCCCTGCCAGCCATTAATCCAGCCTGAGGTTGGTTCAAGTGTGATATTATTATTCAAATTCCATCCCACTAGGAAGCAACCAGCTCTGAGATGTATCTATTCATTTCCACTGCTTTATTGAAATCTGACAACCTGCTTTTTCTACATTTTTGAATATTGCAACTTTATGACCACACACTGCCATCACCCTGCTCTTATTTGCCTCAATAGCCCTCAGTAGTGGATCTGCCATGGGCTGAATTTAATAGAACAATATTTTACTGTTAGACAGCACCTTTCATTTTGGAGAATAAAGCCTCATTGAAATTCAGTCATCTTTGGGGCCCAGAGAGGCACAGTTTTTTGAGCAGGGATGTTTTGGCCAGGGACACAACCAGTCTGTTTTTACAAAGAGGGCAAAATGACCTTTAAAGCACATGGAACCCAACAGGAAGTGTGAGGTGTTATACAAAACACCTCAAACCAAAATGCCTATTACCTGGTCCTCAATCTGGGCTAGAAAATGGGAGCCAGGTCTCCTGAGGTGATGTTATGCTGACAATTATGAGCATGGAACATTTGTTGGGCTGCACTGTACACTCAGAAATCTTCCTCTTGTGATGCTTTTCCAGGCACTACCAGAGAGAAGCTCAAGAGTTGACTAAACCTCCTCAAAGAGCCTTCAGAACCAGGAGTTGGCTTCAATCACCAGAGGGGAATTTCAGTGTGGTTCCTACTTTACAGAGACCCGATATCTTCTGCATAGGTTTGACATCTTATTGCATTCTTTTCTATTTGCTTGTTGTCCTTGTTATCTTGTCAGTCCTAAAAATGCACATTTGTGTGCCATCAACTCTGCCTGCAGAATATATGGCTTATCATGAGCTGAGAGCTAACAGAAATCCCACCAGAAACAAGGACTTGGTGAACCTCTGTGTTACTTGCAGGACTAAGAATTGCACACCTGACTTCTAACCTCTCTGTTGGTTTCTGTTTCCGTGCCAGAAAAGGTAATTTCTTTTCTCCTATGGACACAAAAGCTCTTTTGCCATCGTGCTGTGAGCTGCACACCAGCCAGAGCTATTTGGGGGTTGAACAACCTTTTGTGATTTTTGTGAAAAAACTGGTGGAATTGATCTGCTGCTACCTGTCCGAGCAATTCAACTTCAGTGGTAGGGTTAAGAGCTGATCAGTCTAGAACAGTGAGCAGTGTCTCACAGATTATCACATTATTCAAGGGTAGGTACCTGAAGGCTCAAGACCCAACCAGCAGAGACACCTTGCTGCTGTTCAGAAGCAATGGAGTAGAGCTCCAAAACTGCACTGGAGATTCCCCCATACAAATGTACTGGGAATGAGGCTGGAGTTATTACAGCTGAGTTGTCAAACCAGTGAGATATGATGTCAGGGCATTACTGATTCCCCTGCCTACATTTGCTGATAAACACTGGGACAGTCTTTAACAATTGGAGGCAGTCCTTAGTATTGCACTGGGCCAAACTCAAATTATAAATTGAACTTCCCTGACTCAAAGGAATCAGGACACGAAACATCCACAGGTGTCATCTTAGCTTTGTGAACCCAGAACTCAGTAGAACAGGTTCTGCAAAGCCAGGACATTACCCGTGTCTGTTACTGGGAAAGGGACCACTTGCCATTCCAAAATCACCATTTCCAGACTCCTGGGGATTCAAAAAAAGTGGAACTCAGATAAAAAGCAACCTTGCACTTTGAGTTTGACAAACAAATGCGGTTTCATGAAAGCAATACCAAAACCTTGAGAAATGTGAGTGATGCAGAAGGCAAGAGTGCAGAGAGAGTGTTGCTACCTCCATCTCTCCACAATGCTGAGCACTCCCAGGCACATTGTACTGCCTGGTTTTCAGGGGCCGGGGTGGGGCCGTTCACTGCATCTGAAAAGCAGAACTTTTATTTAGATCTGCAAAACATTTGCAAGTTTGTTAGTTCATCAAAGAAATCTAATCCACCTATTGCCTTCTGATCTTTCTGGTAAGATCCTTCCATATGAATAGAACCGTTTTTTAAGAGCGGCCGCTCCTCCCCCCCCGCCCCCCAGCATTTCCTGTCCTCTCACCTTAAAAAACAACTCCGAGAGCTTTTCGACCAAAGCAGCCATGTGGAGCCAGAATTGTTTCAGATTTATCCAGGGCCTTTGCTCACATCCTGTCGGGTGTTAAAAATCCCTCAGCTGCTTTGCTGGGACCACCCGGCTCGTTCTGAACCACATCTGACAAAATGATACTGTTCACTTCCAGAACCCATCACACAGTTATTCTTGGATAAAAGGTAAAGCAAATAGCAGCCAACTGCTCAGTGCTGCAGAAACGAAGCCCATCTAGCCATTTATCAAAGCCTCAGACAACCAGCTTGCTTTAAGCTCAGCCACCTCTCCCATTACAGCTTTAAACGATAACACGCCATAATATCAGAAATGACAAATGGAACGGGGGGCCCAACCTATACACAATCAATACCTGCTCTGAAATAAGAACCATCTTTAAAGTATTGACAAAGGCAGCAGGAATACGTATAAAACTGCAATTTTTTCTTGAATTGTTTGCTATGGCCACTGTCAACATTCATTTGTCCATGACATTCTTTTTTTTTTTTCCTGTTCCCTTCATGAGAACAGCAAAATCCCAGGGTGTGCAAGTGTTGTCAAGCCATTCTAGTGGCTACAGCGTCTACTGTTTACTGGAGGGTAAGAGGAAAGGGCCTATTGCAAGTGACTTCAGCAGAGCCTTTGCTGCAGAGTGGGAACCTCTGTGGTGTGCAAAGGAATTGGGCTCTCTGCTCTACACTGAGATGATGAAAATGTCATCAGCTTCATTCATTTTGATGGGGCTTCTCCAACTTGGGCCACAAGAGCTTTATTTAAAACACCCCCATTAACCCTCTACAAGAGCAGAATGAAAATTCTGTGCTTGGGTCAGAAAGATAAGGACCTTCCCCTGGAGGACTGGTGGAGGAAGCACCTTGTGGGGCAGCAGCTTCCGCCTCCTGAGTCTAATAATACTACTTTGTACTTTTATAGAATCTTAAAGTGTTCACCACATTTCAGATGCTCGATGAAGAATTAATAACAACCCAAAATGCTCTGCAAATGTTCATCTCCCCTTACAGATGGGGAAACTGAGCCAGAGCCAAGTCAAATGGCTTGGTGAAGGTCACGCAGGGCCCTGGAACAGCTGGCAACAGAAACTTTGTCTCCTGAGCCATTGTTTGGAGCACTGATCACTCTTCCTCTTCCACACCACTTGGCCAGGAAAAAGCAAGGGTGACGAGATGAAGGTGACTTGTGAAGGAAGTTGGTCATGCAGAAGTTATCTCCAGACTAAGTGTACAACCAAAAAAGTATCAAAAAAGGGACTGGAACTGGTATCAAGGAAGGACAGAATGACTTGTCCCCAGAGTTCTCCACAGCACTAGAAGGATAATGACTTGAGCTCTTTCTACACATAAGCAGCCAGCCCTGGGCTTCCTTTACAGCCTCTGTGAAAGGAAAACTTACAAGGAAATATATATATAAGAGAGAGGTTTTGCAGTTACTAACTGGCTTGGGATCATCATAGGAATATGAAAGCTTTCAAACCTTTGTAATGCAGAGAAAGTGGGTGACACCCTTGTGCACACCTGCAAGGGAAGGTGCATTTTCTGTTGCCCTGGATAAACAGGCCCATGACATTCATTTCAAAAGCATCAGAAGGCATAGTCACTTCCCTGGAGAATGGTCATAGAGAGGGAAAGGTTGATAGAGAAAATTATTAAAAACAGGGGAAACTGAGGCACAAAAGCAACTTTTCCATGGCAAGTCAGCACATGAAAGAAACGTGCAGCACATTTCCCAACCAGATCCCAGGCCAGGCCCAGCACTGACTGTGCAACCCCAGGCAGCTGAGGGCAGTCAGAGCCTGGTGCTGGGCTGGGGGTCACGGAAAGGCTCCACGGCTCAATTCCGCTCATCCCACAGCTGATCCACAGCTCCCTGGGGCCTTCTGTGCCCAATTGCCACTACAGCTTACAGAGGGAAAGAGCTGGCAAAGTGGCTCTATTCTGCTCATCAGTGCTTTGGAAACTTCAAAGAAAAAATGACTCAGAGAAGAGAAAGTGAGAACAAGGCAACAAAGGTAACGAGCAGCTGGAGATGGGCCAACTGTTCCTGAAGGATACCCTAAAATGTGCCACTCATTGCTGAGTGAGTGGGACACAACCCAGGGAGTACCCTTTTTATAGTAAGATGCCAAAAAGAGTGAAAGAGGAGGGGCTCTGGGTGTCGGCAGTTCTGGAATTGGGGCACAGGAGCAAATCCATAGACCTGCTCTGGGGCCACTCACTTCACCTCTGCCAGCCTGAAAAGTGGAGTCAGTTTTTAAATAGCCAGCCCGCTTTGGCAAAGCCTTTGAAGTTTTTGGGTGGGAAATGGTATTTATTATTGGTTGTCATTAGTGTGTAAATAAGTAAACACACCCACTCCTGCTCTGGAGGCGGCACAAAACAGGAGAGAACCTGCTGCATGATTTAAGGAAAAGGAATGTGTCTGTCTCCAGTGCTTTACTCTTGCCTGCAGTGCTGGTGGCTGGTTTATTCTGCAGGGATCCTTCCCGAAATATTTCAGTCTGTGCTGGGATTAGGCAGCTTTCTGCTTCGATGAGTGAGTTGCCTTGGCTGAAGAACATGACAAGGAGGGTAGGAGGCACAGGATGCTCTGCACATGTCCCCTCAGCTCCGGGTGTTTCCTCATGGAAAGGCACCAGCTGCCAGTGCCAGATCTGAGGTGGGAGCTGCACTACGGAATCCGAGCACTCTCGGAGTGCTGCTGTGGTCTGGAGAGTGTGCTCACAGCAGGAGGAAGGGGTAGTGACAGGCCAAGTTTAATATTGATTTTAGCACTGCTGGACAGATCAGGCCAGAGCAGAATAATCTGTTAACCCCAAAACGTGGAGGAGTCAGCGGATTTTCAGGAGTTTGCAATTCCTGTCACCAGCTCCTCCTTGTCATTGATAATTGTCTGTGAGGGGACTCGGTGTCAGCCCAGAGCTCCCTGCTCGTGGCAATTCTGGAGTGAGCTCCTCTTCCCAAAACTCCACAGCTCCATCAATCCTGAGGGGAGCTGATGGAGAGGGGAGCATGGAGACGTGCTGGGTCACCACGGGGCCAGGCTGGAAGGGAGGGTTTCCCAGAACTAAGGGACACTTGTCTTGGCTGAAAAATGGTTGGGAAACTCCAGTTCTGTAAGTCTTTTGTTGTAGAAATCAGGCTGCCTTAGACTCAGGCCCTGAGGATTCAAGGGGAGGAGAATATCTCTGTGTTAAAAAGCTGTATAAAGCGATTATTATCGTTATGATTCACTAATTATTGTGATATTTCAGGATGGATACTACAACAGACCCATTTTCTAGGAACTGGGCTTACAACAGCTTGTTAGGATTGTGCTACAAAGAACTTGCAAGTTAAATTAGATTTGTATACAGCAGTAATATAATGAGTAAAAATGTTAAAAGATGAAAATAATGCTAAGTTACATTATTTAAAAACTCTAAAGGTCACAGCAAGAGTGGAGGTGGATATCATATCAGGATTTTGGAAAAAGGAATGAAGTGGAACTAAGCAATGGAGACAGGTAGTTGGGGGAATGTAGATTCAAAAAAGGGCTAAGTTTTCAAAGGTATGCAGGAAGGCTGAAATGCAGGTAGAGTCTTAACAGCAATTTTTACAAGTGTTTAAGCAGGTTAAAAAAGAATCACAGCTTTAATCTGCTGAGGTTCTTTTGCAAATCCTACTAGGATTTCATCCCAACATGTGTAACCAGCCTATAAAATCCGGCCCTGATCATTCAAGGAAATTGAATTATTTTCTAGAATAAGAGTTTCCTTGCAGTCAGACTGAAGTCTCTATGCAGTTACCAAATTAAAATAAAATGAACAAGGAAAGCAAATAAAATGAGGCTATTTGATGAAGCATCTCTCTCATAAACATGTTAAAACAAAGACACAAACACAACCTGAGTGGTGACGGAGTTTGCTGAACTTTTGGGAGTTTGCCCAGGCAGCAGTTGAGGATAAAATCTTCTGTGGAAAGAAAAGCAAGGAAGGACAAAGTATGACTGGCATCTAATCTGCCCCTGCTGTCCTGCACGTGCTGCTGAGCAGAGCAGCTGATGACGTACAAAACTCCAGAAACAGAGCAGGGGGCAGAAGCAGCAAACTCTTATAATTTCCATGCAGAGCCTAATGACTCCTTACCCCAGTGTGTATCCACATCCCACCATCCCAGGGTTCATATATTTTGTTTAACCTTTTTCTGCCATGGCAGGATCTCAAGGGGGAGGTGGGTTGACTGCTGGAGCAAGAGGCCTTGGTGGTGACATCTAATAAATAAAATGGGCCAACACCCACCCTGGGGTGCAGCAGAGATGACCTTTCTTACCTTCCCAACCAGCACAGACACACCCCTGTCACCTCCTGCTCCCCCACCTCTGCCTTGGCATTGTCCTGGCACAGTTCCCCCAAAGAGGCACAGACACATCTCACTGTTCCTCTAGGATGCCAAATTTAGCCCATCAAACAAAACCACCACAAATTAATGCACAGGCCAGCCCCAGACTCACTGGCAAAGGCAGATGTGCCAATGACACAGGTCTGAGAGCTCCTTGCAGAGGATCCTCCACATCACAGGAACCTCAGCACCCTGCGAGGAGACAGTTGCTAAGGTAACTACTTTTTTCCTTTTAGAGAACAGCCAAGTAAACAAGCATGTAAATAGACTTAAGAGCCACATAAATTGTTGGTGAACCTATTCCGGTTACCTTGACGATAAAGTATCACTCTTCCAGGATTTAAACTTTCTTTGGCATCTAAAGACTATAATATGCTGTGATCTCAGGCAGCTACGACTGGATTTTCAAAGTTTTAGGTCTATCTTCTCTCTTTTCCCAGTACCCTTCCCTGTGGGGTGTGAAGCCATCCCATGTAGCTGCAGCACAAAATCCAGCATCCCAGTCAGCAGGCACTGATGCTCAGGGAGGCTGTGCCTGTGCACACCCCCAGGAAAAAGCAGTTTGCTGCAGACTGGCCAGGCTGTAGTTCTGTTTTGGGGCTCTGCCCTGTGCCAACACCTCCCACTCCTGCGCAGGGAAGACAACCAGACTTGCTCTTTTTGCTTGTCAAGCACAGCAGAGGAATTCCCCAGACAAGCTAATCCCTGGAAACACCGCCTCGGGGTGGTGCTGCCGTGGGTGTGGGAGCAGTCCTGACTCCACTTGTGGCACGAGCACCGACTCGCTGCCCGGACGAGGCCGATGATGCGACACCAACCCGGCTTCCCCAACGCACTGAGGGTTCCAACGCTCTTCCAGCTGCTCCCAGAGTGCAGCACACACCACTCAACCCTTTCCAGTGGCAGTCCATGCCCCCCTGCACACAGCCCCTCTCCCTGGTCCCACCAGCACAGAGCACTGAGGATGCAATGTGGCTTTTCATCCCGAGCCTTTGGTTTTGCCTGATTTTCCACTGCAGTGGGAACACAGCCCTCGGTGCCTAAGCAGGAGTGGGATCTGTAGCTGCCACAAATGACATCAGGCAGCATAACTATTTCAGCCCTGCCAGTCCTCAGCAGGGGTCACAGCTGACAGCAGACTTAATAAAATTGGCTGGGGTTGGGTGACTAAAATGAAACATCTCAGCTGAAAAAAAAAAAAAGGCAAGATTGAGGCTCATTCAAGAGCTTTCTCCTCACATAGTTAAGGGAGAGCTTCACTACAATTGACAGCTAATTCAGTACACATCTCATAATATATTATCTCCCCAGCTATATGACAAGTCTAGTGAGCAAGATGCAAATGAACACTTAGGCAGGTAAGTTCTTAATGTCACTTTAAGACTCAGAGCAGCATCACTGTCTTCTCCATCCACTGGATGAGCTACGTAGTGATGGAGCAGTTGTGGGAAGGGAACAGCAGGATGGCAGAGGAAATGGAAGGTAAGAGAGGTTAATTTATGGAAATTATCTAGGTCACTCAGTAAGTAGGACATGTCATGCACAGCTTTAAAAGTACAATAGTAATTTATTTAGAATCTGATTTTTTCAATAGATAGTCAATGAGGGTTATCAGGAGTCAGGTAATTGTTTTGATCTCCTCATCACCAAATGAACTGCAGCATCCCAAATGGATGCAGGAACTTCCAGTGTTGTGCCTCTATAACAAGGCCCCCCAGAGCAGAGGGGCAGATTTGGCTGAAGTGGGGCAATGCCACATGTGAGGGATGTGTGGGGTTCTGCAGCACTTCGTGTCACTGGGACTGATGGGTGGGCAGAGGTTTTGGAGCACTCAAGGATCAATGAAAAGAAAAAAACTCAGAGGATTTTGTCACTTCAGAACTATATGTGATTGGAGGGGGGGCAAAACGGGAAAAAAATCTATACAAATTCACCCAGATTTAGATTTTCCCTACTAGTTATGAATTAATTAATCTTTTCCTTCTCATTAATCGTACAAAACTAAAAACAGTTTGTCGTTTTGTGGTTTTTTGGCTACAAAGCTCCTGCTCTTTTCTTCCCTTTATTTTGCTGGTTTAATGCCACAGCTGAGAACACAAAACCTGGACTGCAGAGCTGCCTCCCCTCCCTTCACAGCATTTTCCACTGAGAGGAGCAATAAAGGAAAGGAAATGTGAGGGGCACAGACGGCAGGAACAGGGAAGCCCAGATGGAAGTGCCGAGGGGACACTCCGGGCACTGCAGGGATCGAGAGCAGTTCCAGATCTGGGTGAAATTCCTGTGAGCACCTGGCTGGAAACTGCCTCATCAAACCTCCCAGGTCCATACCCTGCTGTGCCTGTGGATGTACCTGCTCTCCATGAATTCCTCTGTAAGAAATCCTGCAGCCCTCAGCGCTGAGTCAACCTCAACCACTTCTCCTTTGTAATTTTTAAGCCAGCAGTTAACTCAATCCAAAAGGCCGTGTGGACAGCCTGGCCTCACTCAAACCCAGAAAATTTTCAGTTTTGTTTAACTTGACTCTTTTTTAAAGGCTTAAACCCTTCCACAGGAGTATCTGTACAGCTGCAACTGGCAGCAGTAGTTTAAAATAAAAATCCTTCAGCTGTATCCTTTAGCCTCATCTCACTCTTCAGAGGAGCTGCAGGTCTATCACAACATCATAATTCCAAATTTTCCTGACTCAATTGGTTTGTTCTGTGACAGTCTCTGAGAAAATAAATTACAGTTTCTACTTTTTTTTTTTTTTAAATGAACTGACCACAAATTTGTAATGAGAATATATTTTGTCAAGATAAAAGGATGGATCGGGATATCTTTAATCAGTTTTTAATTACAGAACCCAGTGACTCAAAACCATTAGTACCTGACTTGGTTCCTGCTTGGACCTGACTCCTGCCTTGTTCTCCAGCCCCCTCCTCCAGGCTCACGCCGATGAGACCAAAGTCAGGCAGTGCAGGGAAGATTTCAAGGAGTTTTCTTATCCCAAATACTGGCACACCAGTGGTTCTGGACAGACTTCCACACTGCTACACGTGGCTCTGACAGAGCAACACTGGCTGCTTTACATTCAGAAGATATTAGATAATTTTTCCTCAATCCTTGGCTCTTAAGGCCATGAGATTCTCTACAAATCTCAGCTTTCACACGTGAAAGATAATTTTTCTGGCCACCACGATGGCAGGTTAATATAAAAAAAAAATAAATTATCATTTCTAAGAAACCAGATTCATGATCCTCCACCTTCTCTTTTTCCCTGCCTGCTGCCTCTTACACTTGTTGCAAAAGCTGATCCCAGACTCCAGCCCTGCTCGTGCCCACGGGAACACTCAGCCCCTGTAGCTGGTTGGGTCTTAGTGTATCACCAGAAATAAAATCAGCAAAGGCACTGAGCATCCCCCCAGTAAATCATCTTCTGCCCAACAAAAGGTGTCAAACAACACATATATTAACAGCCTGTACTGCTGAGCAACTTTTTTGGTTCTCATGTAAATGTAATTTCAGCAGAAGATAAAACCCAACTCTATTCTGGCTTGCATGACACATATAAATTGTGCATAGAGCTTGGAAACAATTAATTTAAAGTAATAATTTGTATAAACATCCTAACAAAATTTTAAAGGGTATTAAACACCCTGTTTTATAAACATAACACTTAATTTGAAAAAAAACCCCAAAACATTTAGAAGGTAACGCATTTAGGATAAGTGCACAACACATGAAAATAATAAATGAAATTTTCCCAGTTTAGAAAATGAATGTAATTAATTAACATTTAAATTACATTTTTAATTGCAATCATACCCTCCCAGGGGACTCATAAGGGACCATAATTGCAATTAAAAGCATGTGGATTAGATAATAAAACAATGCACACTGTCTGAAATGTGCGATTTAAAATGGAAAGCAGACATTGTTATCGGCACATCGAACTTAATTGTGGCCATAAAGCAAATGTGCTGTACAAAATAAAATTCACATACGGGAACATTTAATTCTTGAATCTCTTAAAGGGGACACGCTTGAGAGCACATTTTATGACAGGTTCTGTTTGAAACGGCCCTTTAAGGCTTTAGTATTCAGGGATAGTGCTTTAATGTTTTTGCATTAATAAAAGCATAGCTGAATGTTCCTATTAAAATACACAGATACATTTAAGTAAGGAGATGAAACTGAGTGTCTGGAATCTAAGTTGCAGGAGGCACAATTATATCAGGAACACATTTTTCTTTGTTCTGCTTTGTTTTAAAATTGTATTTGCCAGGGGAGAGTTGGAAAGGCACTGCATTTCCAGGGGGTGGAATGGACAGGAAAAGGTGGCTGATAAATAGGTATTTACTGAGCAGACACAGATTTGCTCTCCCTTAAGTGTGGTCACCTCCCAGGGCAGAATATCGACGTTCTGGTTTTCCTGGTGCTGCACTGCTGCTTTTTGATAAATACTGGAGATTTTAGCCTTTAGTGGCACTAATTCTTAATTTTTCACAAACTTCCACTTTATCTCTTTTTTCCCCTGTGCTGGGCACTGGTGGGGTCACACCTCCAGGGCTGTGTCCAGTTCTGGGCCCCTCACAATAAGAAGGACATTGAGGGGTTGGAGCATGTCCAAGGAAGGGAACGGAGCTGGGGAAGGGTCTGGAGCAGCAGGAGCAGCTGAGGGAGCTGGGGGGGCTCAGCCTGGAGAAAAGGAGGCTCAGGGGGGACCTTCTGGCTCTGCAACTCCCTGACAGGAGCGGGGAGCCAGGGGAGGGTTGGGCTCTGCCCCAAGGGAACAAGGGACAGGAGGAGAGGGAACAGGAGAGGTTCAGGTTGGACATCAGGAGAAATTTTTGCTGGAAAGGGTGGTCAGGCATTGGAAGGGGCTGCCCAGGGAGGTGGTGGAGTGACCATCCCTGGAGATGTCCAAGGAACGACTGGACGTGGCATTTAGTTCAGACACAGCACATCAGTGACTCCAAATGCTCTCAATGAATTTGTTTTCAAAAGAAAGAAATTGTGAATCTTTCGGTTAAATGGTGCTGGTCTAATTGCAGTTTGACAAAAAGGGTGCTGGGAAAATGATGATGTAATTGTTGATAATATTCACTGTGAGATACTCCAGGTGATCTGCTCTACTTTCACCCTGGGTAAAACCTGGAGCTAGGAAGGAACAGGGTTTGACTGGGAACACACAACATGGAACTCCAGCTGCCCAGGGGAAAAATTCACCCAGGAAGGAGGTGATTTGGCATAAAAACATACTTTAGAACTTCTGCTATCTATGAAAACGCAGTGAGAGAAGACAAGGCATGTGCAGGACCCCTAAGTTAACCTTTTAAAAATTAGAGTGAAACCATGAAGTCATTCCATGTAATTTTCCTCACTAGCTCTGCTCCAGTGCTTGGACACCCCTATATATACAGTACAGAAACTGTGACTGGTTTTGGAGGCAATAGTGGGACAACATTTCCTGAGGGTTAGAAAGGTTACCCTGAGTGGAAAATAATGCTGAAAGCATTAAGTGGAGGAAACTTTTGAACTTGAGGGTAATATTTTTCTCCGTGACTGCTCAAAGAAACAGATATAATTTGCTTTATAATGCTTCACACACCCCCTCCCTCCCAAACAGGTGTGTTAATGCTATATGGAAAGTTGTCTGCAATGCTCTGCATATGGTGCTGCTGTAATTTGGTTTTCTGGCCAATAAAGAATTCCTTGTCAGGATTTTAACTGTTGACTGAGGCTTCAGACAATAAAGCAGTGGGGTGAGCTGGCACAAGACAATCCTTCAGAATTCAGGAAATACAGAAAGTAAACACTTCCTTTTTTTATCCACACAGCCCCACACACCAGTTATCCATAAAATGTAACACTTATTTTCCTTACAGTGGTCTCTGCCACGTGGAGCTCACCTGTACACGACGTGCTGGTGCATTTGTGATAAGGCAGAGTGTGATAAGCCACCAGAGATGATCCCTGTTCACATCTCCTCAGCTTAAGGACAGCACCACGACATCTCATGTTCATTCTCTGCACGGTGGAGCCTTCCCTGGCCAGAATACAGGTTTGGGATGCTGATCCCTTCTTAGGCAGGGAGCTTTAAACTTTACTGAGCTCATCAGTTGTCCAGTCGGACAAAGCCCAGCCTTAAGTGCCTGAGGCAAACAGTTAATCATGTTAGCAGTCCACTAACGTTCCAGCTGGGAAGTGACAAAAAGTAAAGCAACATTCAGATTTGCTGTGTGGAAACACATCCAGATTAAATTTAATTTGGATAGTCAGGAAATAGGGGCACCTGTCAGTTCCTAGGTAACACGGGGATTTTTTTTCCAGCATCGCTTACTACCTTTGGGAAAAAAGCTCCTTTCTGAAGCCAAAAAACCTGACAAGGTGTAACTCATACAATGCCTTGTGCTGCATTACGATGGCTTACATTGGTTCATGTCTTGTCATATGACAATATAACATGACACAAACCTGCATGTACATTGCATTGGAGATTTATAAAACAAAGCTTCCCCGCTCCGCAGCAGCAGGGCTGGATTGGGAACCTGCCGAGGAGGAGCCCATAAAATATGCACAGCCAGCCCTCAACATGAGCACAAACTAATAGGATTGGAGAAGCAGAACTTTTCATTCCAGCAGGATTTCAGAACTGGAACTTCCTAACCCTGCGCTTTGATTTTGTTTTTTAATTAATTGCAGGAACATGGAAAATGCAAAACAGAAGCACGGGTTAGAGAATTAGAGAGAGAGAAAAAAAAGAGGTAAAGATAAAAGACAGAAGAAAATTAATTGTTAATTATTTATTAGATGGTTCATTTGCTCACACCTACACTCCTGTGTTGCTGTTTTAACCCACTGTGCTCGTTCCTCAAGCTTGACCTCAGCCACGTTAGTAGTTGGTTTCTTTTTCTTTTGTCACTTCTCATTAATTTCATCACGTTTTTTTTTTAAAGAAAAAAAGATGTAAGATAGGAGCTCTATGTAACAATGTGAATAATTCTTAAGGGCTGCTCCTTTCCTAAGTTATGGCCAACAAACTCCCCAGCACAGCACGGTGGTGTGCAGGTTTTTGAAGGGAGCTGAGATGCACTTTGAGGCTCTGAGGGACAGAAGGTCCTTCCCAAATGCTTCACAGGGCAGTGAGGACAGTGCAGCCTCATTCCTCCACTGCAAAACACACTTGCTCCTTTAATAACAGTTCTTCCCAAGAAATTAATCTCCTCCAGGCTCACACTTAGCAGGAGAATGAGTCTCTAAGTACAACACGCATGGGCAGAGGAAGACACCAGCATTTCTTTAATATATGACAACTGTAGCATTAAAGACAACTACAGTATATCCTGACACCTTCTAAAGCGTGGCTTGAAAAATAGAATCCCTGCAGCCTATATAACGTCAGGATTTGTCTCTGCAACTGTTTCAGTAAGTGGTTATTTCACTTAAAACTTGTTTTACTTTTTTCTTTTTTTTTTTTTTTTATCTTGGCACGGTGCTTGCAGAAAAGAAGAGAATATGAAAAGGAATTTTTCTGGTTCCTCTACTTTGAAAATTAATTTCCTTACTTTCCTCTAGCTTTCTGAGGGGAAAAAAAAAAATCTCTTTTCAGCTTAAAACCAACCCCTTGCAGATTTACTGTGACACATTCAACATGCAATAAGTTGTCCACCATGAGACCCTTGGCTCCCAAGGTAGCATTTATTTTAGCTACAAAAGGTGCAAAGTAGCCCGGATTTATATAAATGTAAAATAATTTCAGCAGTCTGACACAGGAAAGGTAGGTCAAATCATGCTTAGGACTTATGCAATTTTTTTTTTTTTAACTACTGAAATGTAATCACATCCTGGAGTGGGTGATCTCATCTCAGAGCAGGGGAACTATAGTTATAGGAACAATAAAAAGGGAGAAAACCTATTCCATTCCTCACCATACAGAAGAAAAATAACAAAAAGCTCTTCTTTGATCTCTTTGCCAAATAAAGTACTATTCTAGCATTTGACATATGACTGCAGTGACCCTGAGATATGCCTCCTGTACATTACCTTTACTTTGTTTCAGCAAAGCCCAAACTGGTAACAGAAGTCCATCATTTACACTCAGCTCCTTTTAAGCCATTTTTCACATTTAGTCCCTGATAGAAAAGGAACGTGTCTCTTTCCTACACTTGATTTATGACGTAGTTTCTAAGCAAAACACTTTTATCTGAAAGTATAGGTCAGACAAAGGAATAATGCAATCAAAGAGACACTTGCAGAAACATTATAAATACTGTATTTTATCCAGCAGAAGCCCTGTGCTGTCAGAAATGACTGGCTGCTCACAGGCACCGAAGTTCATTGTCTGTTGGGGGAGCAAAAATTGTAGTTAAGCTGGAAGAGGAATATCTGTCAGGTTTGGGGGTTTTTTATATTTTGTGTTGGTTTTTTTTTTTTTTGGTTTTTTGGGGTTTCTTTGAGAAGTAATTCCATTCTTTGAAAAAACTGGTGTTCCATGAACACTTGAGTGCCAAGAGGCTGTATTGGAGAAGGTGTTTTTATTGCTATAAGAATTTTATTTTATTATGCCAAGTGGTTCTGTAGAATCACTCTGTGGTAACAGGAAGGGTGGAAGTCACTGCACCTTTCATTTCAAAAGGTAGAACAGATCCACCACCTCTGTCACTGTCCTACCAGGTACCCCCAGTTCCAAGGCATTGCTCCTCCTAACAAGCCTGGGAAGGTATGGAAATCCTTATTCCTGTTTCACAGAGAGGATAAGGAAAGGCTGAGAGAATTGAGATTGTTCAGCCTGGAGAAGAGAAGTTTTGGGGTGACCTAATTGTGGCCTCCCAATACCTGAAGGAGCTAAAGGAAAAAGGGAGAGAGACTATTTTCAAGGGCCTAGAGGGAGAGGACAGGGGTAATGGCTTCACACTGACAGGGAGTAGGGTTAGATGGGATATTGAGAAGGAATTCCTCCCTGTGAGGGTGGGGAGGCCCTGGCACAGGTTGCCCAGAGAAGCTGTGGCTGCCCCATCCCTGGAAGTGTCCAGGGCCAGGTTGGATGGGGCTTGGAAAGAAAGTCAAAGCTCTGCTGCCACTGTAACCCATGATGGTGCCTTTGTAAGAGATCCACTTTTAGTGCAGACACAGCATATCAGTGACTCCAAATGTGCTCACTGATTGTTGAGTGTTCACTTCTTTTTTCTCTACTTTCATTATGAGTAACTATATATATACATATATATATGTGTCTGTATGCTACAGAAAGAGACAGCAAATGGGTTTGTGTGTGTGCAAAAGAACAGTTTGATTGTCCCCAGGGAAAAGCAGACCACTAGTTTTTTTCACTAGTAAATTTATATATCTATATATTCATGAAATAAACTAGTATATATATAAATAAGCTATATTGTATTTATATATATTCTGTTCTATTTTAACTAAGAGAGCACCAGGCTGCCTCAGTGCACTCACTGAGGGTAGAAGGCAGCACTGAGGGTGAGTGAAGGGGAGATGGGGCAGTGGAGCAGAGGAAGGCTGAGTTTGCTGCTTGCCCGGGTCACAGGGAGAGAACTTGAGGTAGGAACAGGGAAAGGACAACTGAAAACTGCTTGGAGCAGCCTCCAGAGTTCCCACCTTCTCCAAGCTGGGCAGGATTGACAGTCATCTGCTTTTCATCAAAATATCTCGCTGTTATTATTGCTTTTGGTTGTAAATCAATAGAGTGGAGCACAATGACAGTTGAACCACTTTTCTCCTGGTAAGACGACCAGGGCTGATCTGCATATCCTGAGAAAGCTCTTTAAAACGGGAGGAACACGAGTCCCTGTTTTACAGGGAAACATAAGCACAAGCTTTCATCTTGCGTCTGGTGTTTGGATCCTGTAGTGACAGCTGCCAGCGAGCTGATGGATCCAACTTCGGAGAGGAGCCCTTCCCTTCCCGGGCAGGATGGCGAGCAGATGCTGAGCAGAACAATGGGAAACACGCCCCAGACGAGCGTCTGGACAGAAGGGGGCGAGGGTTATCCTTCCAACTGCCGGCTGGGAAGGGAACAGGGAAGATGCTGAAGGTTTCAGTGCTCCAGCAAAGGCATAAACCAACAGCGACTGAAATTCAGAAGTGCTGAGGAAATGGCAAGGCAATGCTCAATACATTATGACCTTTCCTGCTATTTTCAAAATTGCAATCTTAGGGGGGGGAAATAAAAAAAAAAAGGAAGCCCACCCTCAGCACATGGCTGAAAACGTTATTAAAAGCAATGAATTATTTTTTATTGTTATGTTTAATTTTTGTTTAAAGTACCATTCGGAGCAGAGGCAGCACAGAGGATGCCTCCCTTAAACCGAAGATAAGTTTGATGTTTGAAAAGAACCAATTTATCTCATTCATTCTTTTACGTGCTCACTTATATTTATTTATATGCACACTCCTTCGAATTGCATTTTTATTTTTTACTGGGTGCAGTAGCTGTTAATGATCATATACAGTCATGAGAATTAAAATAGAATCCTGCATTTCACTTGGACACTGGAGCAGCACACGCAGGATGCGGGATATATAAATAACAAAGACCTTGAATAATCACATACTCTATATCCTCTCTTACTGGAATATAAAAGCAAGCCCTAACCTATGACAAAACTTAATACAAATGAGATATGAAATAAATAAAATGCACAATGCTGGAGCTCAATTTGAACTGTTCAGACTTCATCACAACATATTGGAAAACGTGTGATAGGACAGGGAAAATCTTTGCATATAAATTAGAGCTATGAAAGGATTTGCTGCTGCAAACAAGTGTAAAGATGAAACTTCCCCAAAACTTATATCAAGCATAAGATATTGTAAATAATAATTTACATTTAAATAGCACCTTCAGCTCTGGAGGATCTTGGAGCATTTTGCTAACCACAAGTGAAATGCCGTGGTGGGAAGGTGCTGCAAACAATGTTTGCAGCACTATTTTGCTTATACATTGCAGTATAAGGAAAGTAGCTTGTGTGGGGACAAAAAACTACTGACCTCTGTGTGTACTACATTTACATTAACCAGGCAATTTTGGCTGAGGACACCAGGAGAAACCCTCTCTTCCCTGATTCCGAGTGTGGGAAGGTGTGTGCTTGGGTGTTTGCAAGGAAAGGAAAGGGGAACTCAAAGAACTCTTGGCTTCAAATCTGAACGAGCAGCAGAAAACCGCTAAAAATATAAATGTAAATAATATTGTTACACTTACAAACTACCTTTTATTTGACAAGTCTGGCCCTCCTCCCCGAGGAGGAGGCAGAGTTTTCTAATTTTAACAGCAGGGAAGTATCACAAAGGGAGGAGCTGGCTATGAATTATCTATCCCAGGACTAGGAACTGGCCCCTCTGTGGAGTCCCAGACACACATAGGAGCATTCCCATGGATTCCCCCCGGCACAGCCCCAGTTTGTCCCAGTCCTGACCAGCAGAGAGAGTGTTACACCAGTGAAATGGTTACAGGCAGTGTGGCAGCAGCACTGCAGAGCTGATCCATGTCAGCCCAGTGACTTTGATTAAAAGCAGGCTTCAGGATTAAATAGGACACATGGAAACAGGGAAAACAGCAACAGCTTTTGCAGACCGAGACACACAAGGTTTGTCAGCGTCAGATGATGCCACTGAGCAGCCCCACAGAAGAGTGTGGATTGTTTTTAGTGTGGATTTTAGGAAGAAATTCCTCCCTGTGAGGGTGGGGAGGCCCTGGTACAGGTTGCCCAGAGAAGCTGTGGCTGCCCCATCCCTGAAAGTGTCCAAGGCCAGGTTGGACAGGGCTTGGAGCAACCTGGGCTAGTGGAAGGTGTCCCTGCCCATGGCAGCCCAGTCAATAAAGGAGGATGTTACACATTATTTTCCAGGTATCAAAACAAGTCATTCAGGTGTATTTGGCAATATAGAAAGACTAAGAATAAAGGAACAATGTGCTACAACAAAACAGAAAAGGAGCACCAGTGTTCTTCTTGAGAAGCAAACTGTTCTCATCCATTTGACAATGTGATCTGTCTTCTGCCAAACAAGTCCCAATTCTATGCTGTGCCTCAGGAAGAACAGAGGAACTCATGGATATAGCTTGGATGACCTCAATATATTTATTCACAGAAAAACTCAGTGTTATAATTAAAGAGTAAAAGAAATGTACAGCAAAAATGGACACTGAAAATACTTATAGAAAGAAATCAGCTTTTTTGCAACGGACAAGCCCTTTGCTGGTAAGAACAGATTATAAACTAGGAAATGATAGCAGTAATCCATCCTTTGTGTTTATACTTTAGGAATATCCAACCTTGAGGGTTTAGCATGCAGGTTGAAACAAATTACTCTGATCACCAATATCAAGGTGTCAAGCTGAGATATTACATGTCAATCATTCCGTGACAAAGATAAAAGTGAACAAGATGCATTTCATATTTACACAGAGAGGGAACATGGATTATGTATTTAGTGTCTTTTTTCCCAATATACCTACCAGCATTTCTAAGTTGTTTTAGCAAGAAACTTGAAATATAATCGTTTCAAGACAAATTACAGTGATGCTCTAAATAATGATGGAAGTCTCCCTAACTGTGGATTCTCCTCAAAAACAGTCAAGCCAATACCAGCAGACTTTATGAGAGTATGAATTGCATCTCCACTGAGAGTGCCCTGCTACCCACACAGATCAATTCACTCGACCTTTACATCTGCCCTACAGAGTTTAAGCAAAAAGAGAGAACGAGAGAGGGAGTGAGAGAGAAATATCATTTCAGATGCTCCCTTGCAGGGATGGGGAGTGCTTGGACAGAGAGTTTCCCAGACACCCAGGACACAAACGCTGAGCTCTGAATTCCCTGTGCATCAGCGCAGGGAACCCACGAGGCCCATCCATGAACCTGTGTGGGGTCATCTTGGACACCCTGGAGAAAGCCTCAGCTGCTGGTGGCTCTGGACATGCAGGGCAGCACAAGCTCCCCTCTCCTCCCTCGAGCTCCAGCTCCTGAAATCCATGGCAGCTGCACATTCAGCATCTAAGAGCTTTCTTGGATCTCGCCCACTGGACCAGATCCTCAGCTGGTTTCCCTGCTCCTTGAACTCTTGCCAAAGGTTTAACCTAAATGTGAGGCCAAGGGAGCCTCTAGCCTAGAAAGAAAGACTCAAGATATATGATCACTGCTCCCAGAAATATAAAAAAATATTTACAGAATTGTACAAACATCCTCCTCTCATTAACTCCTCTGCAGCTTTGCTGAAGACCCATTCCAAATATAACTGTGCAGTATATACTACGGAAGAAAAAATGTAAATACATGCACAAACTTTTATTTAATCTCTGGAGAAAAACAATGTACATATTGATGGAGTCCCCTCTTTCCCCTTTACAGTTTAAATAATTTTCTTTAGTTGACAGAAATTAAATAAAGACCAAAAGCCAGAAGACTGTCACACATTATAGTATAATTCCTCCTAATTTTAAAGAATCAGCATGTATGAGAGATCCTGTAGCATATTTGTATGTGACAATTTATATTACAGATCTTATATTTTACTGGTTTTTTTTCTTAATTGGCAATTTTATCTATACAAGGAGTCCAGAATCTTACCAACAAAACAAGATTTCTATGGCCTTAGTCTGTGCAATTCTTGGCTGTTCAGCTATTGCTGAGAAATCTGCTATGAACCAAACCTCCTCTGCAACACCAACATATTACCAGCAAACAGGGAATTATGCAGTTCCAAACATGGGATATTCACCTGCAGGATTGTGTTCCAACTGGCTTTAAGTTTGCATAAATATTAGGTCCAGGTTTGTTCAAACAACACTGGGCACACATTCTGTATAAGAAGTCTGTAGCTGGGGGATAACTGCTGACAGTCCAAATAAGCCTCCAGGTAGCACCAGTAGGATGACTGCAGGGACAGCCTTTTCTACATGGAAAATTCAGTAAAAGCAATGGATTTTAAAAGCCAGCCAGGTTATGATGAGACATGAAAAACATCTCTGATCAAGCTGCTACAGGGGCCACAGGGGGTCAGAAACACACCTTTGACTGGCAAGCCATACAAATAGAATCATAGAATCCCAGAATGGTTTGGGTTGGAAGGGACCTTATAACTTATCCAGTCCCACCCCTGCCATGGGCAAGGACACCTTCCAACCTGGCCCTGAACACTTCCAGGGATGGGGCAGCCACAGCTTCTCTACATAACCACATTTCCTCTCTGTGCCTTTCCAAAGGCATTTGCACACCAGGATGGATTTCCCAGGGGTTTATGAAAGAGGCTGGAACTGAGCCAGGCTTTGGCTGTGACGTGGTCTGATGCCAATGCCCAGTGAGCTGCTGATGGTGACTGAATTGGAGTGGTTCCAGCCCCACAAAGGTCTTCAATCTGGAGCTAAATTCCCTTTTCATTTCACTCTTTATCTCCCACTTGTCCTGGGAATAAATTATACTTTGGTGCTGTTTATCCATACTAGTCTAAAGAAGCCTTTGCTGTGCACATTGGGCTGCATTTTGTTATCCTGAGCTGTTCCTTCCACATCCAAAGAAAAACCAGAGGTAGGACTAGCTGAGTAAAGATTACATTGTTTAGTCTCAAAAACCAGCTGTGCAGAACCGAGGCATTTAACTTCAGTTAAGATCTCACTTTTATAACCACTTGGCCAGAAGGCAAAACCTTATCTCTGTGAGGAGCAACTCCTTTTTCAGAGCAAACCCACACCAGCAATAATTTAACTTTTTTCTTTTCAAACTGGAAGTCTCGGATAAAACTTCACTGCAAACGTCCTAAAAAGTGAAGCTGCTATCTGTGGCCACCTGTAGTTTCCCCTGGGATATTTGTGTCTATGGCATGTCATCCCTTTTTCTTATCTGCCAATGGACCCACAGGAAGTGTTTCCAGGTGACTTTCAAGCACAGAGAAACCTGAGTGGTACAGGAGTAGTACAGGTGTAGTCTGCTGAGAATGACAGGGACAGCCCCTGTCACCCCACAGAAAGAAATGTCAACAGAACCATATACATGACTTTGAGGTCTGATTTTATATTCTGCTTCCTTCATGTAGCTGCTGAAAATAGGGATCTCTGTTTTGCACCAGGGATATGACATTTCAAGCAGTTTTGACCCAATCTCCTTCACATAGGAAAGCACACAGACCTCGAGTCCAGCATTGCAAAAATCAAATGTCAGGCAAAAATTGTTTGTCTCGACCTAGGAAAAATGTTTTAGAATCTGCTGCTTAAATATGTTTATGTGTGTGCGTGTGTGTGTGTATACACAGATATATGTATATCCATGTGCACACATGCTATGCAATTCCAATGCCAGGAAAGAATGATACTGAGTTTGGTGATGATAAGAATGATGTAATGGCACTTAACACATTGGTAAGAGTGTACAAACAAACTTACATGGCAACACATGCAACAACTTTATCATCCAATTGCACAGTGTTACCACTTCCACTTACATATGTTAAGTCATTAGCTCTGTGTGTGATTGTTCTGATCTCTCTGATTCCAGGGAATGTTCTCCATAAAGGCAAACACTGGTGTGAATCAATACTATGTAAATACACACAACTGCTATAAATAAGTAAACTATTAAGCACGAGGCAGAAAGATCATTTTTCATAACCATAATAATTATAGTCTTTGTACTGCAGCTGCAGGAAGAAACATAAGCTCAGAGCAGGACATCCTGTGCAAGACATGATGGGTTCAAGGTGTTAGGAGTTGGTTCCTACCTCAAAGACCCCAAAATCTCTGTAGGAGACACTGAAGAGTAGAAACTGCAAACCTGGAGGAGTCGGATAACGTTCAGTCACAGATCCCATGGCACAGCTGGGAACTGGACAGACCTCCCCAGGAGGACCTCACCTGGAAGATGGATACTGCTTTTATCCAGCACTGCTGGATTCTCCTTGTCTTTACACAGACGTGCTCGGTGGTAAAAGATGCAGAGATGATTTCCCCCTTTCCTTACAAACTCTGTGCAAAAGACTGAAAATTCCTCTTTTTTACTTCTTTTTTTTTCCCCCCCTGTATTGTCTTTCCCAAAGGCCAGCAGGAAAAGCCATCACTCTAAAGAGAGCCCAGAGGAGAAAGTTCATGCCCTGGGTCATCTCTCTAACCCAGACTCAGAGTGCTCTCACACGTTTGACGTTGAATCCCTCGATTATTAATAAGTCAGATTTGTCTGCTGAGTTGGTCCTTGATTTTGTAACTCACTGAGCCTCACGCTGGGATTTCACACAGCCACAGATTCTCACAGAAGTAAGGACTGAAATGACTTATTCCAGACTAGCCAGCATTGCCCTTTAACACGTGTGACCAACCTGTGAGCAATCCCCCTGCAATCCCCCTGCACTCCCCAGCCTCTGGATTATATCAGTTATAATTTGGCTGGATGAAACAGCTCCTGCAGGAAAAACTGTGCTAAGGAGTGTGGCACAAGCCTATCCAGCTCTCCTAAGGAGAACACAAAAAGCAACAGAGAAAAACCACTATTTTTTCTCCTGGATTCTTTTTGTTGTTAAAATATTTGTTTTATATCTCTTGCAATTTTTTCTCCCAATAAACACTTATTTTTGGGTTTGTGTGCATCGAGTAGGAGGACAATTTGCTGTAATTGTGAGAAGCATTCTTTACCATGAGAAGAAACAAAGATTCAGCTCAAATCCCCAACCAGAGCCTGCCTAGGTGGTGCTGAAATAGAGATATTATGCTGCTTTTCCTGCATGTCCTTATGCAAACAGGACGTTGTAAATGTCTGTTTTTGAAAAAGGGCCTTGTATCTGGTCTTAGTTCTGCCCTTTGATTTATTAGGAGCTTCAGCTGCAGACCAAATAGGTTTTCCTGTCTCTGCTACCTCCTATTCCAGTCTTAAGTCATTGTGCTTTGAGACACGCTCCTTAAAGTACAAACTCTGTTACAGTGCCCTAAATAATATGTGATGCGAATAAGTGCTGTTAAAGGAGTTTCCTGTTTTGGTTTCCTTATTGGCACTCCAAGCTGAGCTAAAATCTCCAAAGGCCTCACTTAGTATGCAGATATTGAAACCAAACCAAAAAAAGATCCCTGCATTTGTTGTGCTGTAGCTTTAAATGCCCCTGGCAGAAACTTCATTTCTCTCCCTTTCTCCCTTTCGATCCTTCCCCCCTCTCTCTCTCTCTTTTTTTGATGTTTCTTCTTTCTCTCAGCCTGTCATTGACAGTAAGTGCAATCACATTACACACAGCTTTCTTTGGAAAGCCCCCTTTTTAATGATCTGGCAGTCTGTAGACACTGACTGCTTCCAGAAAAAATTTCAATCCCTCTTCCCACAGCTTCCTCAAGCTCCAATGATAAATGACACCTGTCATTCTGTCACAGACAAACGGCACAGATGGGAGCGTCAGTGATGTATGGCTCACCAGAACAGGAAATCAACTTTGTTGGTTTTTTGGTTGGTTTTTTTTTGTTGTTTTTTTTTTTTAAACAGAAAAGAGCTGACCAGGACATTGTCACGAGGCTGTTCCAGGGGCCCTTGCCTGGAGGAGGAAGGGAGGCAGGCACAGAGGAACCAGTAGTTTTTAAGTAGCAGCTGCAGTTTAAGAACAAGGACTGCAGCTGTTTAAACGGCTTTGCAGTTCAGGACTCGAGTACATCTAAACAGGGACCTGAAGGAGCAATTGCTGCTCTTCCAGCCATACCTGCACTAATGTCACACCAGTGATCCACCTTCAGCACCACTCTGGCCGCTGCCTGGGAATCAACTTGGACAACTTTGCATGGGCTGCAATTGGAGCCTGGATTAGACACATCCACAATTACATTTGATTTAATTTCTCTCACTGATGGAACTGAACTGAAATCCTGGCTTTAAGAACACTTGAGAAACGGGGAAATTTAATTCCGAACCCATTTTCTGTCAGACAGGTCTTTCTTAAGCTTCTTTTAAAATCACTCATGTTTTCACAAGGAATTTTTTTTTTTTTTTTGCAGGCAAATCACTTAGGCTGCCTGAGACACGCAGCCACTTTTTCACTGCCAAGCAGGCAGACAATGAGCTCAGAGCTCTGACAAAAACTGTGCAGAAGTTTTTACCCCGTGATGCCCTTCTTGATAAGAGAATTAAGTCCTGCCACTCTCCTCTTACAGAGCAGCTGGAGAGGAAACGGGAGCCCAAGTGGCCGCTGAGTAATTAAAGAATCTTCAGGAGGCCTGAGAAAGGCAAATCTCCCCGGGACTGCACAGGGAGGGAGGACGGCAGGACTCTGCACTCAGACAGAATGAGAGTCTTCTCTAATCCCTGAGTGGAGAGATTTTTACAGATAACTTACAGGGAGTGTAAAATCCGTCCCTGCTCTCCACAGCCAACTGTTGGACGCTCCCCTCCCGTGTGACGGTGTCACAAAGCCCTTTCCGGATTTTGTTCCCGAGCAAACACAATGCCGCCGTCTCCCGAGACAGAGATAAAGCAAACGAGCCATTCTTCCTGCCTTGTTCGCAGAACTTATTTACAAAAGCATCTCTCGGGGGTAAACACGGCTCCGTGCGAGAAAGGGAGCAAAACTAGACCCCGAGAAAAATGTTGGCTTGCCTTGCTGCCCGCGCTGGAAGCGCAGGGATGCGCCTGCGGAGCTCTCGCCGCGATTCAGCTGTAGGGTTCTGAAAAGATTAACGTCTGTCATGTGACAAAATCTCCACATGCTGCACTGGAAATATATCCCTGGAGGCTGCATTCTCAAAAGGAGCTGGGTGATAATGCTGCCTTTCCTGCACGTTTATTGAATTTGATGTGTACAGTTGCGGGTACAAAAAAACTAATCAGGAGTCCAAAAGTGACGTGAAAAACAACTAAGTATGCAGGCAAAGTTAACAAAAGGAATTTCATCACATTTTAGATGCTGATTATCAGCAGCAATAGCCTAGGGAGAACTTTGGAGCAAATTCCTCGGATTTTCCAACACTATCCAGGCTGCTCCAAGTGCTCCAATAGGGTTTCATACTCTTAAGTCAATGTGATGAAATGTATAAAATGAACTGAGTGATTGCTGACCCTAGAATGTGGATGGCTCAGGATTATACATATTCAAGGCATTAATATCAAGCCTTTCATCATCCATCAATGGTAGCCCACATAGATCACAGGAAATTTTCATTGCATGGACAGATTTTTGTCTTTCTATAAATTAAGAATAGGATTCCTATGGAAAGTAGAAAGGTAGGAATCATCAGGCAGCTCAGCCTATCAAGTTCACCTATGATGTCAGTGGGTTTGAGATGAAAAACCAACTCTTCCAAGGGCAGAAGAGAAGAAATGATCACACCAATGAGCAGTGGTTGAAGGTGGGATGTAGGGAAATTACTTTGCCAACAGATCCATGCTATTCCTACCAGAGGAAATAGGGAAGAGGATAGTGGGAGTCCAAAGAGCCACTGGCAGATTTAAATAAGATCAAGCTCTCTTAGTTTGAAGCATGTTTTTATACCCTACCATGACAAACGGAGCAGCCACACAAGCCCATGTAAAAGGTGAGAGGGAGGAGAGAAGACCAGCTCCAAACACTTGCAGCAGTAACGACACAACCCTGACAGAGGCCTGTATGTCCCTCAGCCTCAAACTGCAACCATGTGACTGCAGATCCATTTTGTACCGTGGTGACAAATGAACCCCGGATAGGAACGACAGAGAACTGCAGGAAGGGCCGAGTGTCCAACCCGGCCCCTCCACGGGTCCCTCTCCTGAGCTGCTCAGCCCACGCTCCGCTCGCTCCAGAGCAAAGGCTTCACAGGGAAACTTGGACTGAGCGGGAGCACCTGGGGCAAAGTTTCTTTTCTTGTTCTGTTTCCTGAGGATACAGCTGAGTGCGATTTTTCTGGCTTCCACAGTCACTTCTCAGCCCGAAACAGATGCAGTTTTTCACTAAGAAAGATAACTCACAAGGAGAATTTCCGCTGCTATCCTTCTCCATTAGGAGAGAAAATTAAAATATCCTTCAGGAGGGAATACATAACAGCTCTGTGAATTTAACAAGGGGTTTCTGCAAGCACTGAAGAATATCCTGCAAACATACTACAGAACAGAACAGTGTACATTAGAAAAAAAGAATAACTACGATAATGCCAAGAGAAAAACATTCTGTAATGTCAATATTGTTGCATCAGGATAGTTCTAGCCAAGGATATTTTAAGCTTTGATCAAAACTGTGAATCTGTTGAGGCGGAATTATAACCCCATGTAGAAAAATTCTGAAATTTTTAATGACAATTAAAAAAGTATCATGTTCCGGAGAGACCAAAAATGAAACAGAGATCCTGAGCCAGTAGATAAAATTTACCAAACCAAGCAAGTGAGAGAGAATCTGCTGGAGCCTTAAAACAGAATATGAAAAAGACCCAAAAGGCAATCCTGGGGAAGATTTTTGAAAGCACTTGGGAAATTGAAATGTCCACTTGCCACGGCCTTTTCGTGAGAATTTGGTGCCAGATTGTTCTTTTTACCGTTGAGAGTCTCAAGTGATGGAGTCACTTGAGGAAAACAGGACAACAGCAAACTGAATACGCTGCAGGGTTAATTTTCAGCAATGTGCAAGAGATGCTGACAGACAAGCCAATGGGCCAACTGGGAAAGAACTGGGACCTGCACCAAAAATGTACTTGTCAAGTAGTTGCAGATTTTTTTTTAGCTGTTCTGGGATAAAATTGACGTGTTTTGACTGATGAATCATGAGCAAAGATTGCCCAGTGTGCTCAGTTTGAAATACCAGCTTCTACCTGTGTGTGCTGGAACACTCTGTTCCCTCCTCTGAGCATTTCTTTGGCAAATCTGTTCTTGAACTAACAGCTAAGCACAAATCCTTCAGGGTGCAATCCTGTTCCTCTCCAACCAACAGGGATGAGACCACTGAATCCAGCTGGGAGCAGTACCAAGCTATTAATAAGGAGACTTCACATGTATCAAAATTTTGCAAAATAGTCATTTCTTCACATGTCCCTTGCAGCATGTTGGGACAGAGACATTTAGTGAGAGGTGTTTGCTGCCATCCATTACACCTGCCAGGATGTGACATTAGCTATCAAAACAGATGACAAACGGCACGAACATGGGGGGGCCTGGTTGCTCCTTCTGTTGCCCCCAGACCTCTTTATCCCAAGTAGTTGTGCTTCTCTCCTCTTTGTCTCCCTTCAATCTCAATACCTTCAGCTGCTGTGGAATATGATGGTGGCAACTCCAAGTTTCATCAGGCTGGAGAGGACGGATGGTGGCATCTGCATGGGATTTTCAAGGTCCTTATCCCAGTCAGTGTCATCCTGTTTTCCATCACTTCCAGAACCCATAAATGCCCATACAGAACTGCTGGCATTAGGGCCTTGCACTTCTGTTCATCCTAGAAGTTCCAGGAGGACAGAGCACTCCACAAATGGTGCTGTTTGAAATTTGAAGCAGCATCTAATCAGAGTCTAGTCAGTGCCTGCTGGGCCTTTTAGAATTCACTGATGTAGATGTATCAGAAAAATTGCTAAGAAACAACTTTAAGTGCTTTTTCTTTCTCTTTAATGCCTTATCTCAGTGCCTCCTGCCTTTGGTATCCTTTCCTTGAGGCCTTCCTACTTAATATGGATGTAAATTCATCTGAATTGCAAGATGGCAATGCAGGAACACACTGTGGGGTCTGACTTGTGTTGGAGAGGCTTTTCTGGCTCCTGCTCAGGGAAAAGCACAGAGATGTGTTCCCTTCATCTAAGCAGGGATCCTAATGGGAATGTTCATGCCTCACTTGAGATCCTCAGGTGAACATGACCAGGATCTTAGTAGAACTTTAAAGCTTGGTAAAGCCCAGTCTCCTTATGTTCATAAATATACAAGGAATTCTCTAGTTCCACTTGCAGATAGATAACTACTTCTTCATGTGAATTACTGCTTATATTTATGAATTTTGCTAAACTTAATGGCTAAACAAAAGTAGCTGAACAGCGAGAATCCAATCAAAAACATTTTGTGAGTATAAAAAGCGTTATGTCATGTCAGCAGAGGATCCCACAAAAGTAACACGATGTGATGCGACACTACTCAAGCAATGTAATACAACATGGCACCACCAAGTAAGCAAAAAAAAGCCCAAACATTTTATTTTTAGCTGAGATGCTCATTACCGTCCAGTGTCTGATCTGAATGGTTTTTGACGGACTTAAGTGGAGTGAATTTGGCTGATGTCATGGGTTTAATAGCTATTTGAATTATCCCAGTCTTCCAGCAGCTCACTAAATTTTTAATCTTTTCTGTTCACTATGAGGACAAAAAAAAAAAAAGTCTCTTCTAAAATAATGGCCTAAAACGCTGTCATTGCACGCTGTAAATGCTGCAGCATTTGGACCAGACCTCTCTAATATGTGTCACTCAAAGGGACATTTTTAAAAGCTTTGTGAGATTTTGAGCAACCACAAGAGAAGTGGAAAACTGTTGCCTGGTCCTTGCTTAACCTGTGGTGAAGAGAGCCATACACATGCAACAGCAGCTCCTTCTAAAAGCAGGTCTGAGGGATTAGAGACACTGGTCTGGTACCTACAGATGGGATCACAGCACTCAGAACAAATGGAATCATTTCATGACGCATTTTAAGGGATTTCTTCCCAAATCCCAGTCGCCCCGACCTGCTGGGAAAAGCCCTCCACCAGGTTTTACAAGCCACGGCCCCAGACCTAGAGGAGAAATAAAATGGGAGGGTGGAAGAAGGAGGCAGGGAACTTGTGGCTCCCTGTGAAATGTCCAGTGGGCTCGAGCTGAAGTGTAAGCTCAGCCCTCAGTTCCTATCAGCATTACAGCCAGGAGGTTCTGGCATGTAGCGCTTGCTCAGCCCTCAGCTCATATCAGCATAAACACTTCATCACAGCTGACACGCTGATATGCTAAATGAGTAAGTGCAGTGCACAAAGAGGTCACAGAGAAGTTAACTAAAGGGATTATAAGGGACAGTCAACACACTTCAAAAAGAAAAAACCTGATAGGTGCAGAAAACATGGTAAATGAGCCCGAAGAATGCAAACCCTCCGCCGTGCACTCCATTACAGCCCTGACAGTCCAGTTCCAAACAGTTAAATATGAAACTGTCAACAAGGGCCTGTCTTAATAACCAAACTTGAGGCCTTTTATCCTGGAAGATTTATGAAGTAATTTTAAAGAGGCCCAAGCAAACATCTGTCAATAAATTGAATGCCGGCTACAGGATTTACAAGCAAGACAAGAATTTCTCATTAAGTGCACATTAGCACTGTGGGGATCATAAATAGTAAGAGGGCAGGATGCTGAGCCTCTCAAGCTGTCATTAAAACACTATCTAAGAACTAATGAGGAAGTGATGGAAGGATACTAATGATCCCTCAGGCTCCTTTCATTCTGGGTGGAAGAGGAGAGTGCGATACAGTTGCAGTTTGCCACAGCCCAAGGGCTGTGGTACAGGAGGGGGGTTTTCAGGGAACCTCCCAAGCTCTGTCCCTGCAAACCCCCAGCTGCACATGGACCCTCGGTGCTCACTGGTGGGCCAGCAATGGCTGGTTGTGGCTCTGTCTCCAAATCACACACAGCTCGGGGTGACAAATGAAGGGGCAGGTCCCGGACACCGCTGAGGGCCAGCGAAGGTGTGTGGGTCACCCCGGGGAGATCTGCAGTGCCCTGCAGGTGAGACAGTCATTTTCAGAGGGGAAATAACTTGCTAGTGATTGTGAGCTTCTATACTGAAAGATGTGAGCTTCTATACTGAAAGATGAGGTTGAAGGAGTAGATTTCTGTGGCTGCCACTGTCCGAGCAACGACGTGGGTTTGGGGCAGGACCTCAGCTCTCAGCCTCCCCAAGGAAGGACACGAAGGTCTAATGGAACACGGGAACCCCTTGCGCAGAGGAAAGTCTGGTTAGATTGCTCTGTTTTCTACCAAGAACAGGAATCTTCCCTTTGCTTGTGTCTCCCAGCACAAGGACCAAAATGACTACTAGAACATAAAAAACCTATTTCTACCAATAAAAATTATTTCTTTGGGTCTACAGTCCCTTGGCACTTAAACTATAACGTAGTTACATTCTTTTCTGTAATAGATGCTTGAACACACTATTGATGTTGTGGATATATGTCTCTTCCTGAGACTTTTGTCTGCAGAAGAAATCAAATGAACATAACCAAAGTGCACATTATGAGAAAGACATTATATTAATGAGCAGCAGCATGTAGCAACAAGTTACTACTCAGTTAAAAAACTCATTCAAAAGGAATATTGTAGTTAAAACCTTTAAACATGCAGCTTTCCAAATGAGTTTGGCCATAAACAGCAATTGTTAATAACTCGTATTTAATAGACAGTTGTCTACAACAAAATTGACTCATAAAAAGACAAACTTTAACTTTTCCAGTAAAGGATAGTAAAGACAAATTCAGCAATTACATGAACATCACACTCCAGACCAATTTCCTCCCAATACTGGAGATGTAACACAATCAAGGGAAGTCCAGAAACTGTGCACAAATGGTTCAGAACTGAGACTTTCACTAAACCAACAACAAATACCTGAAATAAATATTGGCCAGATGGTATAACCTGTATCCAGTGAGTCACTTTTTCATCTCCCCTGTTCTCTGCAGCCCAGGTTCTGTTCAGATGGGCTGGTTTCCAATATTTCATTAGCACTGAATCAACCAATAGGATCAATGGATTTAACTACTAGTCAGTGCAAGTCAGGATAGAAATTTCACCCAATCTAATTAGTCCTTGTGATGTTATGGCTAGTATGGAAATGTATAATTACAGCGTAATTACACAGACACCGTAAACTCAGCAAGTTGCAAATTCAAGGCTAAATTTCAAAATTAGGTCATTTGAGTGGGTTCAAAATTGGGCAAAACCTGTTTACTCATCGCTGACAATTATGTTGTCAGCTTCTCCAAAGCCAGGCACCTCAAAGGAGCATCCAGCTGTTTAACCAGATCAACTGCCTGCCCTGTGTGGGGATGGAAGTGAACTCCCCAATTGACAGACTGATGGTGAAAACAGTAATTTTTGGCTATATGAGAGAGCACAGTGTGAGCACAGCAGTTGTGTGGATGCTGCTCTGCCAGTGTGGGGACACTGCATTTTGGCAGAACAGTCTGAACCTCTATGGTTGTGCCTTTTTAGGTGATTCCATGTGCTGCACTAGATGGGACTGTGTGTGGGGACAGACGTGCTTTGGCTTTTCTGTGGCCAAATGTCACACAAAGGCTGAGTGTCCCAGTTTACCCCAGGTACAGAGGTTTGCCCCTCCTGACTCGAGGTGAGCTCAGCTGGTCAGAGCATGGTGCTAATAAAGCCAAGGGTGTAGGTTCAATCCCTGCATGGGCCATTCTCTTGATGATCCCTGTGGGTCCCTTCCAACTCAGGATATTCTGTGAACTTGGTGGACATATCAGCGAGATTCAAAACCAATAACTATCCTTTTGCAGCAGGAAAAGTTTACACTTTAAGTAGCAACTCTAAATCCTGATGCAAACCCCCTCCTATTGCAGAGAGAGAACCATTTGTGTCAGTGATGTGCCCAGAGGATTCCCAGGACACCTGTAAAATGGCCAGGATTCAGGCTGGCACGAGGCAGCAGAGCTCTCCCTGCCTGTGGAACTGCTGGCTGAGGGCAGGACACACAGGTAAAGCTATATTTTAAAAAGCAATAAGGAAGAGTGTCTATTTTCATCTGTTCCAGTAAAGCCCACCCTACTTCAAACATTATTTTTTTGTTGTTGTTCAACGAATGTTTTATGGGGAAAAACGCCTACAAGGACCATCCATCTGCTGACCCAGCTGTGGGTGCTAATACACGTAATGGAAGAGAGATTTCCTGTTACAGAGTCCTCTGTAAACTGCAGATCTTAATCCTTTGTTTTGGATACCGATTCCACAGTTTTAATATAAGTAATTAAAAAATAAATTCATTTAGTTCATCAAGATCTCAGGCAACGAGTTCTGAATGGAAAATACAAGGAATTTTATTTTTTTTCTTGACCTTTTCAATGAAATAAAATTGATGCTGGTTTTAGGTAAGGTTATTTGCATAAATATGGAAGGATTTTAAGCTCTAATATTATCTTAAGTATAGAGAAAAAAAGATGTTTATACTGATTTGCATTTATACTTTGTACTGTACTGCTGTTATAAAGGGGGTTTAAATATAGGTTTTACCATTTGAGCCCACTTGGCAAGATAAAGGTGCCCTTAATCCCTAAAAGGATCAGACCTTCTCATTTAAAAACACACACCTGGTTCATGGTAGCTGAACCAAAATTTCTAATTATGAAAAGCAGGTTTCATATCCAAATTTAGCTGAGTTGTATAAACCCCCCAGGTGTTACCTTACGGTTTTTTTAGCATATATTAATGTTATCAGATTTGCTGACTCATGAAACTGAGGTTATAGCAATTTTAGCTATGCTGAAAAATTAATCCTCCATTTGAAGAGTTCTGTGCTATTCTTTGTCCTGTATTTCTTGCTTTGAGTCTTTCTCTTATGTTATCTCCATTTTTTGGCCTTGGAAGGCTTTAGTGGTGGGGTGATGAATATCAGACCATCCACTTTTGATTCCCCTGAGTTTCTGAGGTGCATTTTGTTGTTTGTAGTAGGTGAAGCTTCAAAAATTCTAAGGCTGGAATTCCCATTTATTCATCTAAACTATCTCCCTGATCCTGCAAGTTGGGCTAAAATTAGTAGTTGGGGATTTCAAGCCCTCCCACTTCTGATTAGGCTGAGAACATGATCTTCTGTAGCCCTTTAAGTGCTTCTGCTTCTGTCATTAGCTGAAAACCAGAAGTGAAAACAATTCTATATTATCTTTCCTGACTAAAATGTCAGAAGCAGGGCCAGTCCCCGGGTCATTTCACTGGGAATGGACACAGTTGTGTCCCAGACACGGGAATGGATGTTCTCCCTGCCCTGCCCCCAAGGCCACGGTCAGAATTTCATCTTAAAAATTGCTTCTGTACCGACTTCTCTGTCCCTGATGCACTTGTAGCTCCTGTAGCACAACAGGATTAACTCTTCTCGGGCTTTCACCCTTGAGGAAAAACACCCTCACTCTTGGCTGTCCCTCCACTCCCCACAGCTACACGGAGGAAAGGTGATCTTAAAGATCTGGGGGCACAGCAGGTGCACGGGGGTCTGTCCAAACCCGTGTCCCACCCAGCCCTCCCAGCACGCTGGGCTCTCAACATTTCCCTCATTGTATCTATCAAGTACAGTAGGAAGTACAGCAAGTTTTCTGATGAAAACTTATTTATTGAGAAAAAAAGATGCGAATTCTACACGGGCAATAAAAGGACCTTGGGGGGAGGGTAACTGTAATTTCACCCTTTCAGTGCCTCTTTGCATTGCTCCATTGATAAAGGGCTTTACTGGTGCTCTTTTACCTCTGTAACACACACTTTCCCTCTATCCCAAGTCCAAGTGTATCTTCTTGATCTATTTGCACCACAATGAACATTTTTTTTATTTGTTTTGCTAATGCCTTGCTGAGCTGATGAATAAAATCCCATAGACTCTAATAAACCACTGAAGGATAATTCAGAATTATGTCCCATGGAAAGCTTCAGTAAATAATAAAAGCATAAATATACCAGCAAGCTCATGTTATCCACTGCGGGAGACATTCAGAAATGAGAAGTTACATCTGTGCACAGTGACACGTGTTCAGTGCTGGATCTCTCTGTGCATTCACATATGTGATGGAAGGTTCAAATTTAGAACCTGCTCTATGGAACATCATCGTTCCTTTCCAGGTTCCTCACTAGGAAGGTTTACTCTATTTGTTAAACCTGGGTGGGTAAAGTTTCTTTCCTGTGTTAGTCAAGCGCAAATGAATGAACAGAAAGAGATTAAATGGCAACTCTAATTAAGCAGCTTATATGTCACAGCACACTAACACCAACATATTGGTTTAGGTACTGCAAATTATCAGTACTAAACTTCTTTAACTGAGTCTAAATTTCCTCATTATTCTGCTGAGGGACAGAAAATTAGACAAAGAAAGCAGAAGGGCAAAGGGGCCTGATTCCAAACCACGCTTTAATGAATAATAATAGCTGGCATTCTGTGCTGTCTCACAGACTTTCCCTTTTCAGGTGATGCAAATCCTTAGGCTTTGGCTGGTGCTGGCAGAGCCCGTTCCCACCTGAGGGGGAGCAGAGCTTTTCCTGGGGATAAACCGAGCTGCAGGAGGGGCTGTTTGGCCCTTTGGGTCTGTGTGTGGATGCACAGGCTGAGCTCATTGCCAGAGGAGCAGGGAGCTCTTTCTACAGGTCAGGAGAGAAAGGTGTAGAGAGGAACAGGCCATGTCTCGGGTCAGAAGGGCAGTAAGTGGAAGGAAGAGCTTTCCAGAAGCCTTGCTCGAGTCTCCTCTCACACATTTTCTTCCCCTTCTCCTTCCCCCTCTCTCTGGGTTCCTATTGTCTGTCTCCAGACTTCCACAGCAACAAGGGCATAAAATTCACTCTCTGGCCTTTAAGAGCTTAATGGGGAGACCTTCAGTGTGCACAGTTGTTCTGCTTTTAACTTATTTTTGCAAAGCAGGTATATTTCCAACCAAGAATTAGAGAGAGTGGCCTCAGGCTAAATTGCAGGGAGTCCCAAATGAGTGAACCCTTTGAGGGGAGAATCACTGAAGAAGAAAATGAAGATGACAAGGCTGTTGCTTCTTAATAAACATTATCACATTTTCACCATGCATTATTTATTACTTTTCTTCCACTGATTTATGTTCTAAAACATTTAATCTCATATGTATAACTATATATGTACACATATATTTAATTATCTTTTTTTTTCCCAAACAAATCTCAAGTTAAGAGTTCCTTCTTTGTTTTTGAATTCTTAAATTAACATGTTAATCTTGGCAAATTCTTTTTTTTTTCCAATCAGAGTCTAAATAGGGTTAAATTTAAAGGCATTTGACTGAATGTTGTAACATTATATGTTCTATATGTTTTCCAAAGTTAAAGATGAAACACTGTGATCAGTCCTAATGTTTCTGTCTGTGCCTATGGTTTCTCTAACCATATTCCCTACTAATGGTTTCACTGCTTTTGTGCGAGGCCATGGGAAAAATGATTAACTTGTTTTGCAAGATACAAAAGATGCAGTTTGTGAACTCTGGTCCCAGAATGAGCGAGGGAAGGGCAAGGCTTGGATGGCTCCAGGCTGAGTCAGAAGCAGCACAAGGAATCTGTGCAGCCCTGCCTGGGATCCAGAAATCCACAGAAACTCCAGCAGAGAGAGGCCTTGGTGGGACTGGCATCGTGGCCATGAGATGCTGTGATGGGGGGGTGCAGAGCCAGCAGCCAGGCTCTGAGTCCCTCTCTGCCCACAGACTGTTTCCCTGGGACTCCTCAGGGCCAAGGTCCTGCTTTTGTGGGGTTGTGCATCTTGGAGAAAACTGGTTTAGGAGTGCTGGGGAGCAGTGAGAGAGGTCAAACTTTCCAGCACAGGACCCTCCTCTCTTATTTTACTTTATGGTCAGACAGACTATTTTTATTCCGAGATCTGCGGCTGTCCAGTAAATATATAACTTTGTTAGGAACCAAGCCTGCTCCAGAATGATACCTTTGTGGACACTAAAAACAATTTAATGGCATGTCACAATAGCAATTCACTCTGCTAATAGCCCGGCTCAATAATACTATATTGCATAAACCTCCTTCAGTCTTCTGACAAATAATTCACCTTTATGCACTCTGCAGCAAGCTCCATTTCACTAACAAATATATTTCTCCCTTACACCTACAAATAAATATCCAGCATCTTCTTCCTGTACCATCAGCTGTTCCCGTGCACGAGGTCAGCGGGGCCGTATTTCTACCCCAAATCACCACCTCCATCTCAGCCACAGAGACCATCATATTTTAACTGGCACATCAAATCACGGGGAAGGGTGCAGGGAATGAAATCTTGGAGAAAAAAATACGTACATTTTGATATGTCTCACAAGCAGCAGCAGTGAAAAGTTTAAATACTCTGTATGTCAGGGCAGCCTCAAACAAATGTTTATGGGCTTTGCTTTTGCAAGCATAAGGGGTTGGGGAAGCACAAACCTCAAGATGTCTCTTGCTTAAAATGCAGCGAAAACTCCGAGAGCAGGCAGGCACCTCCTGCCATCCTGCTTCTCTTGCTTCTTTTTTAGGGAGCCTGCCTGCTCCAGGAGGGATGTGTTGGGTCTACTGCACAATATGATCCAATATTCACGGCTGCTTCCCGAGCTATTTGGGGCGAGTCGTTACCTCGCTGTGGGGTGGAGCTGTGCGCGCTCCTTTGAAAGCGCAGCTGGCTCCGAATTTGGGGAGTGGCCCTTTTAAGGTGGTCTGTGGACAACACACCCAGGTATCCCCTTTGTGATGGACACAACCAGCATTCCTGGTGACTCCCTATGAAAGGAGTTTAATGTTCTCAGTTTACTTCCTCCTCCAGGTTGGGAGAAATTCTTGGTGCTGGATTATCAGTGGGGATTCAATGGGCTTTAACCACTGCCAATCCACCATTTCACAAGGATTGTGCCCCAAAATCTTGGAGCACACTGGGGGTAGTGTGGGTGATGTGGGTGTTGTAGCTTCCTGCACTGCTGCAGTTGTATAAGTTGAAAATTACCTTTTACAATGTCTGAGTTCATGTTAAGAGAGAGAAGAGAGAAAAAAATAAAAATGCAAATGTTGCAGGTACAAATAGAATTTCCTCTATATTTTTATTTTGCTATGCTATCGGCTTACAACTCAGTATAAATTCCTCCTTTCCTAGAAATGAGACTCAAAAGATATATTTAGAAATAGGATCATCTATCAAAAGCTTGGGTTTGTTTTTTTTTTTATTTTTTTCTCCAAATATCTACGTAGAATCTGCTAAAACCCAACTGCGTCCTGTTCCTTTAAAACTACTCTAAAATGCTACGGTTAAAAAAGGCCATTTTTGTAGAAGAAACTATTTGTATCAAATATCATGAGAAAATAAGTGCATCATGACAATTTTGAACATCTTTTATGATTTGATTGTCAGTAACGAGGCCCACAGGAGAGTGATAAATGTGAGGCACGAAAAATATCTATTTCACTTAGATAGCAAATTATGCAACTCAGTGCTTGATAGCACTTGGCAAAATACAAATGTAGTTGAATGGAATTGAAATTGTTGCTCTCTGCCTAAGACACAGGTAATATCACCAGGGGTCCTGTCTTTAGATATTTATAAGAGCTAAGAGTTTAAGTAATAGTAGCAGTAATACAAAATTACCCTTAAACATTGAAAACATTTTTACTTTGTTACAGGGTGTAATTTACACTTTTTCTCTAATGGCTTACAGACTGAAAATGATATACTAATGCAATTTTTCAAATTTAGTTACCTTTTTGTGTTCTAAAATTATGTGCTCTCTCTTTTCCCTGTTTGTCACTCTTCAGATTCCATTTAATTCCATGTTCATAGAGTTTCATAATTTATCTACTTGTCATAAAAGTTTTCTAGACTTTTAAAAATACGAAATACTCCCAACAAACTCTGACAAAAGTGCTTCCAGTTCAACTTGTAGAAATTTTTCAATTTTGTTTTGAACTATTACCATACATTTTGTTGGTGGGCTGAGATTTTTCATACAGTGACATCAAGCAAGGGAAGGAAAAAATGATCAGAGAAGAGATTCACTCAAACCATTTGTATTAACCTGTCTCTACACTTATAGATTTATATTCCTGCGTATCCTGCATGGAAGGATAGGAAGACAAATATAGGAATGTGCTGTATAGCTGTGCCTTAGCACAGGATAGGAAATGAAATTGTGAAACTTTCAAGATTTAAAAATTTTCCTTCTCCCAAATCACAAAGAAAAGTTTATGTCATTGGATAATTAAAAAAAAAAGTCATATTAACTGAAGTGTTTAGTTTTGATCATTTCAAATCACGTTTCCCCAGTGCTGATATTTTTACATGTTCGTTTATTTGTTTTATAGGAGCTTTTCTTCCAATTAACTTGAATTTTGAAACCAAGAGCTGTTTCTACTTAAGCAATGTGAAAACAGACTATTTTGACAGGATGCCTCTTAAAAACTTACAAAATGATATTTCTCTAACCCACCCTTTTCACTCAAATGAATCATGTTTCACTGTCACCAAATGCAAGGTTTAATCCACGATGTTGAGATCACATTTGCTGTGCCTTTCTCTTTCTCCCTCACCATTTCCAGCACCATTTGAGTCCTTCATGACCACGACACCAAAAATGTAACAGCCCAAATACAGACTCCCTACTAGGACATCTTTTGGGTGAAGGATCTGGGGGGACTGTGAGAGGGGATGAGGGGGTTTCCCTCTTGGTGCCCTTTGTCCACTTCTCTGCAGGGGCTCTGCTCTTTCTGGAGGGCTTGGGCCCACTTGATATTGAGGTGATCCTTGGGATACCCCTGTGTCCTCCTCCTTCCTCTGCCTCAATGTGGCAAGAAACTCGTCTTGTACCCCCTGTGGTACCCACTCACTTCCCAGCACCCCCAAACCCCAGTGATCCCCCTCCCACTGCAGAGAACAGGGTCAACATAGATCATGCAACTGGTAAAGAGGGGATGCAGTGGAGAAAACTACAGAAAAAATAACATAAAAAAGATTAATTGCAAGAGAGAGAGAACTGCGGGCTCAGAGAAGAGAAAAACAGGCTCTGACCATCTGCAGCTATTAAAAGGCTCAATTCATATTGCACACGAGAAGAGGTGTCACCCTCATAGCTCACAGCCCAGTTTTAATGTGGGTAATTCCCTATATTCCCCTAAAAAATTCAATTTGACACAGCATTTTATTCCTTTTGGCATTGCCTTTCGTGTAAGGTTGCTCTGCTCTGTTGAGCAGTTGCCTTTTTCACCCTGCCCATGACTTTTCAGCAAAAATGGACAATGTAATTGTCAAGTCCTAAAAATCCTTCACCTGCACCTTTTATTGCTTTGCAGAACTTTGCCTGGAGTCCAGGGGAGCTTTTAGTTTTCCATGTCTGCTGTTCTTATCTTTCTGGGATCAAATGACAACTTCCTGGGACCTTTGTGGGGCTGGCACTGTGCCAAATAAGGCAGAAAGAGATGAATCCTCCTTTTCATATTCCATTTCCTTTTCACGTCACTGTAAACTTGCAGCAAAAGATGCCAGAAAAAGATGCAGAAAAAGCTGATCAGCAATTACTGGGGTTAACAAAAGGGATCAAAATTCCTAAAAATGGCAATCCTGAGGAACAATTGTGAATGAAAAGAGGCAGAAGTATTTTTATGGGATGTATGTACAAGTGCCTAATGTAGTTGTAAATAAGGCATTTAAATGACTCGGGGATCTGCAACCTCTCTGGAACTCTCCCGGGGAAGCTGTTGACAAATTAAAGCTGCTATTGCTACTCTTCCATTAGCTTTTGTGTCCTAAACACATCATTAGGTGGTATTTCATGGTATAAAACTCTTACCTGCTTAAAGATTGATTTGAAATGGAAGACTCTTACAAGAATATACAGTCCCTTTGGGTTCCAGCTGGGAGGATCAGTCGGAATAAATTTATGACTTGAAGATGGTTTTGTTTATTCACTCTGAAAATGCTTCATTTTTTTAAATATTCTCCTATTTATAAATAAATAATCTGCTGAAAGTGTTCACCAGATTATTACTATGGATACTTTAGTTTTGAGCAGTTTGCTGCATATCTTAAATATTTCAAATGCAGATATTTATGATTGGATTTTTTTTCTCTCAAACTTTTCAAACCTCATTCCAAGTATCAGGACCTCTGATTGTGCATTTGCATTTTTTTGAGCAAAACGCTGCAATATTAATTTCAAAAGAGGACGTTATTGACAATCCAACAGAAATCTCCTGAAGATCAGAATAACTGACGATCTTTTCGGTCAAAACTGTCTTCAACATGAATATTGCCAAGGGATTCCAAACAGATATTTCGTCCTGTTAATAGTGTTCTGTTCACAGGAATTCTGTTCATGTCAGGAAAGGAGAGAATTTAGAAGTCTGCCACTGTCACCAAGACAAACAAATATCTTGAGTTTCCTAAAAAGCATGACATCTCACACTTTCACTTGTATGCCTCTTTTCTAAAATAATTGCAGCTGAAAAGTCCAGTAGACAGCGACACTTGAAGCTTTTAGGAAAAAACCAAGAAACAAGACCCAAACCCACCTCTTTGAAATAACATTTAAGATCCACTTTAAAATTCTCCCCAAACACAAAGGAAATTTAAAGTTAAAGCTGAAAATCTGGCTGGAAACCATGTCCTTAAATCAACCTACCTCTCCTTAGCTTTGCAGGGAATCTCACACACTGTACTAATGCCATATGTGCCACAACACACAGGAATAATGGGGTGAGCTGAGGACAGTGTCACACCATACTGAGTTCCTCTTAATTCAGAATTTCTTCCTTGCTTTTAGGAGGGTAGTTTACAACCCTGCCAAAATGGCACTTTTTTTTTTTTTTCTTAAATATACAGAGTGAAAAAAAACGCAGCATGAGAGCACACAACTTCTGGAGAGAAAACTGGGAGAGCTGCTCCAAGTGGGATGTGTACAAATATGTGTAAACTGGCAGAAAGGAAAGGGAGCAATGAGAACCTGACAAGGGACAACAGACCTGCACATCCGAAAAAGGCCCAGTTTGAACTGCCCAGACAAGCCCAAAATCAAATCGGGATGTGAATTTGAAGCCTGTCTGCAGTCAGCATTCAGGGTTGGTTTGACTAGAGACCAGCAGCAGAGTGGAAAGTACAGCCAGGCTTTGAAACACACAGTACAGAGCATTTGAATTACTCCTTGCAGACTTCAGCAGTTTCAGTTTGTGGGGCTTCGTGGGAAAAAAAACAAATAAATGCTGTTTGATTGTTTCCATTCTCTGGGGTTTTGCACCCTCCTGCATTTCCCCTGAGGTGGGAGGTGAGTGGATGGAGAGCTCTGAGGTCAGAGTCACTCTTCAAACAGCCCGAGAGTTCAGGGGAGGGCAGAGCTGTGAGGTGGCCCTGGCAGGGTTGGGAACAACCTGCTCCCATCAGTCCCATTTCCAAGTGCAGAGCAGATTCTGGGTCTCAACGTCACTTCAACCCAGATTCACTTTCCACACGAAGCCGTAATTCTGCTCCAATTTACTTTTTGTACGGACAAGCTTCAGTCAAAACTTTGCCTAGATTTGAAGAAATGTTTGATACAATAGTTTCATTCAGCTCTACTTTCAACTGCTGATCTGAAAACCTCTTGTCTCACATTTTTTTTAACTCGTGTCATTTGATATTCAAGTTTCCTTCAAATTTCGTCTCGTCTGAAGGCAGAATCAAGCTCTCTCATTTCCTGGGAATGCATAGGTTATGTGACAAGACATACAAACAGTTTTGATCATCAGGAAAATTTACTGCTGCACAATATTGCAGTTTTAATTAGCAGTAAAGTGAAATGAAATCTCTGCTGCGATGTGATTAGAACATGGCTGTACAAACCCGGGAAGGGACTCTTGACTGGAACTTCATATAATGGATGGGATTGCTACATTTATTTATGGCAGCACAAAGGTGCAGGGAATTTGTTGGACAACTTCAAAGAATTGACAAGATTATATTCAGTTTCTTCATCTGTCACATGAAGGGTAACTTAACTTCTGTGCTGCACACCTTTTATGGTAAAATGTGGGGTTTTTCTTACTGCTTAACTGAGCAACACTTCCTGCTGCAATGAGTTTCTTCCTGAAGTTGCTCCTATAAGGGCACTCCTGTACAATTTCATATGATCCCTTATTAAGCTGTAGTCAAAACAGGCTGGGGAAGCAGAGTGGATGTGGGGCAGATGAGGAGTGGCTCCATGAGACTCTGTCTCATGAGTGCAGTGGTCAGCAAAGATGCTGCCCCCGGGAGGAAGGGTGTAAAGCTGTGACACAGGGCTGCTCATTCCACCCAGACCCGTTTGACAAGGGAGAAAAGGGGACCTCTGAGGAGCCCTGGTCGTTTGCTGTCCATGAAATACTCTGCAGGCTCACCCTTCCCACACCAGCCCCTGCTCTCAGCTCTCCAAAACACCTCTGTGTAACCTGTAGCACAAAACCCTACACAGTGGTGCTGCCTGGGACAGACTCGAGTGCACTGATGGGGGTGGTGTGACCTGGTAGAAATTTGGGAGCCTCTCCACTTGTTCCCAGGGGAGGAATGTCCCATGCCAAAAAATGTGCTCTGCTCAGACAGGTTGAGCTGCTGAGTCCCACTGAGCTGTGCTGCTCTGTGCAGAAGACCCCAAAACTTGAGCTGAATCGAATTGATTTGGGGCAGCATTCTGAGGGAAATGATATTAGGTTGTTATTTGGAGGAGAAACTGTTGAGAGGTGGGAGGAGCAGGTCATATGCAGAGAGGAAAGGGAGAAAACCTCATGGTCCCTTTGTGCTGCAGCACCTGAGCTGGGTGAAGCACAAGTCCCCTGGCTGTGATGAAAGAAGAGAGGACACTCAAGGGACTCTGTACCACAAACAAATGGTCTCACTCCCAGCTCAATTTCTTCTTGTAGTGAACAAAAATCAGCAGAATGAAAGGCAAAGTCTGACTTGCAATCAATCTTCATTAAAAGTCAGATTCTTTCGCTGTAGCTCTATAAACAGTATTTTTGTGAATTAAAAATAACATTGCGTTAATTACAGTTCTGCATTACCTTTTTTGTTATGGCATGTTAGGCATACTCCTACTTTGCAGAATGCCAATAACTCTTCACAATTCCAAAGGATTACAGTTCCCTCCTCAGACAAAGGAACAATCCTTTGAGATGATGGCCCATCAAATATGCCTTCATATCTGCATCTCCTGTTTCCCAGCCTGTGCCATATTGTGCACAAGCTGAAATAGCACAATACAGCACATCTGCCATTCAGACGCCACCTTTGAAACTGTCTCAAATTTTCTTCTTCAGTGACCTATTGCTATGTCAGATTCAAAAAAACAGAAACTCTGTAGCCCTATATTATAGTTCTTTTTATCCAAGTCTAGTTAAAGCCTCCACACCGGAAAATCAACTTTTTGGTCGCTCTTATGTGCTGAGCTGGGGAGACTCGAATACGCTGCATCCTGTACCAACACAGAGCTGTGTCTATGTCCCGTGAGAGCAAATTCATCTTCTGGGCCCTCCCATCCCCTTGGTGTGTTGCCCGTGAATCCCAACAAGGCCCAGTGTTGAACTCCAGCCAGGACACGCAGGGATAGCCCAGTGTAGGCTGAGGTCTCTCACAGCCAGCTCAGGGTCAGCCCTCACGGAGCCCTGAGGGGCAGAGCGGAAAACCAGACTAAGAAGCCCAAACACAGAAAGAACCCTGGGGCTCATCTGTGCCTGCAGGCCAAATATGGAATTCAGTTGGCATTTGACGTGCCCCGAGCGAGGGGCAGTGTAGAAGCAGTGCCCAGTGTGGGTGCTGACACCCTGCTCTGAGTGCAGCAGCACCCACGAGCAGCTTTGCCCGGGGCCGGGGTGTCTCCTGCCGTCCTTTCAAATGTAAAGCTGACAAGAAGCCACATTCCACCACCTGCATAATATCATTTCTGGAGCCAGGCCCTGAAAGCAACGTTCCTGAGTGGGAGTTAAGGGCACCCAGGTGATGTCCTCAATGCCCAGGTCAGTGTGTGCTGTGCAGAGCCACATCCCGATGTTGGGATGCAATTTCCCAACGGAAGTTACGCAATCCACATGTCTGTAAGCACTGGTTGGGGCATCTAACCACAGAAATTGTTCCTAACAACAAGAATGAGATAGGATCAAGACATTACATGTCAGTAGAAATATCCTCTCCTTCTCCCCAGTCCACTGCATATTCAGATTTCACAAAACTTTGGTAGGAATTTCCATGACTCATTCCCCAGTAATCCATCTTTCATTGCTTTATTAGAGATGCTGCTACAAAAGACTGAAAATCAAGGGTTTTTTTCTTTTGCTTAAGAGGTGAATTCATCATTTCATGCCAAATGCATTTGCACAGGATCTCAGACTGCTCACACATGCTGGTACATCCCCAGCACGGGCAACATGGACATAAGCACAAATCCATTCACTCCATAATTGCATTTGCTGCAAACCTTTGTACACATGAATTCTGGAGTGCAGAGGGACCACAGTACATTGGTGCACAGAAATACAGACAGTCTAGTTCAATGAATTCCTAACCAGGCAGAATAAGCTTGAATTAGAGTTACACAGGCTTTTTACAAATAAATATTCTTTAAACATCAGAGAGAGGTATTGAGGGAGAACAGCAAGGGGTGCCAAGCAAGGACTTGTATAGATGGGTATGCTGAAAACACCTGGATTGACAAAACTATTTTAGATAGAGAAACTGGAACTTGATGCAGAAAGAGCAAGGCACACAGGAACAAATAAGCAAATTTCACAGCAAAAAGCAAGAGGAGAAGAAAGAATGAAAGAAAAAAAGAAAATTCCCCTACAGGTTTAGCCGATAATGTCAACAAGCATCATTCTTACTGCTCTCTCACTATATGTCAAGTCCTCTATTGCTTCTAATCTGTTGTAAGCTATATTCTCTATAGACAGATATAACACCAGAGGAGAACATTAAGACCACCTATTCATATTTTTTTGACATTTGAAGTACAGTCAGACCTCGGTAGGACTTCAGCTTTGGCACAGAGTGAATCTGTGATCTTATCAAATATGCAATCCCACATAAAGCAACTGCTGAGCTGCACAAGAGTCACATAAATATTAAAGCATTCAGAACGGTTAACTCATCAAACACGCTGCCTGCCTGGACAGATGGACGGAAGGACTGAGGAATACATCATGCAAAATCCTGAATTTGCACTGTGTGAAGGAAGTACTCGCAGAAATGAGACAAGCACATACAAAAAACCCCCACATTTGCTACATATGTGGTCATTGCTGGCTTTTAATCAGGAAAGGTTTAAACCAAATTTCCCCAGAGTGTGATTCCAAAGGAGAAGATGATAGAGTGGATGTGTTAGGGTGCTGATCAGGGAGCCAATATATTTCAGAGCCAGTATAAGCCTGCATTTATCCTACAGGGAAAAACACAGGCAGAGAGAAGATGTGTTATTTTGTAAACAACATATGAAGGCTATCTGGTGATCAGAGATTGCAGTATTTTCATGTGGAGCAGGTGGAGCCATCTTTTACCAAAATTAAAAGGCATTCAAAGGAGGCCCATTGTTACCCAGCCCAGAGAGCTCGAGGAGGAAGCTCCTAATGCAAGTTAAACATATTGGGTTGCTGGGACTTTATAGCTGCATCTTACTGGAGGCATCTGACACACACATCTATTCCTTTAACCTCAAAAGGGAAAGATAATAAGCATTTTCCAGGGAGGAGATGAGAGGCACCCAGGTGTCTGAATCCCCTGCGTTCCCAGTGACGGGAGAGAAGCAGACTGGGCTCCCAGCAGCCCAGCGGGGGCAGGCTGAAGGCCCCTCTCCCCCAGTCTGGGCTCAGGTGTCTCTCCACAAGTGTCACTGTGGTGTTGAGCTCCACATGGAGATCTGGCCTTTGCTTTAAGCCTTGAGAGAGAGCAAACGATGAGCACTTTGTCCCTCGGACTCTTCCATGTCAGAGCGGAGGGAAGAAGATCCCTGGCACATCTGCCCGGCTGTTGTGTCCCTGCCATCCCTCCCTCGGGAAGGATGGGAATGGGTGCCCCTGGGCCCTGGCAGTGCCTGCCGGGCTGGGGAGGCTGAGGAGCAGTGACAGCTCGGAGCAGCCTGGCAGTACCATCTAGTGGGTGCTGCCTTGCACAGGCAGCCGCTTCCAAGGAGGAAGGGAGAAAAGAGGACAGAGAGCAGAGAAATAAAACATTCTTTATCACTGCTCTTGACAGGTATTATATTGTACTATAGTGCCATTTGTTTAGTTACTGCTACAGCAAGTGCTGTGCAGAAATCTTATAAGCAGCCATATGGCACCTCTGAATGAAAGCCATTATGCTTTTATGAGTAACCCACACTGTCTCTGCAAGGGGAAAGAACCTCCGTTTGCACCAAATGTCATTTTCCTATTCTGAAAGGAAGAAAATATTTCTGACTTTCACTGAACTCCACAACCCTGAGCTGATTCTCCTCTCCTGACAGTGTTTACACAGAGTCTAAACCCACTGGAGGTCTCAAATACCCACCAGGTATTTCACTACTGACATTTTGCTGTTTTCCAGGCTCATGCTTTTCGACTGTGCCATATTAAACAACACTGTCTGCATCTAATATTAGATTCTATACTTACTAATTCATTAACATTTTGTAATTTACCATCCATTACACTTGACAACAACTGTCCAGCCATCCAACACTGTTTTTAAAAAGGGTTTTAAAAAGACCCTTAGGAACAGAAAGTTTATTCTCTGAACAGGGTAAAAATAACAAGTCATTAAAAATTAGTACTACCTGGATGCGATATCTGGGCTGCACCTCTTAAATTAACTCCTTGCTTTTGCTGCAGAGAGCAAAGTTTTTGTGGTGATTGGAAACAAAAATATTTTCTTCTACATCGGTTTCTGTTTCCAACATTCCCATGTTGCACTAAAAGTGGTTTGTTGTGTTCTGGGGGTTTGGTTGGTAAACACTGAATAAAGGTCTGGAACCTGCGAGCTGGGAAGTCACAACCAGAGGAATATGTGCTAAAGGAAGAGCAATATTGCTGCACTACACGTAGCAAACTCAACTTCTTTAAAGCTGTGTGTGTTCACAGGTTTAATTTGCATGTCAAATGATTGGGATCGCAGGCAGAGTTGCAGAAAGTGCATATGCAAATTAGGCACATAGAGATGAACACATTTGTATGTGATGGTCAACAACTAGATCAACCCCTTGTCCACTTTTGGTATTATATTGTACAGTATGTGATATAGTATATAGATTATATGTATTTGCCTTCTCTTAAAATATATCAACTTAATTATCAAAAAAAAATACAAAATAAAAGAAGGCTTCAATAAAGTAGATACATGTTGTTAAAAGTGATCTAAATAATCTCATTTTGCTGCTCCAGATAATTAACACTCTTCAGCAAGAACTTTTCTCTAAATATCAGTCTTCTTTTAGAGAGATTTGCCATTTTCCTGCATTCATTATATCACCACAGTAAAGTGAAGCCATGCACCAGAAATACTGCAGGGATCATGCAGAATGTAATTGCTCTAATGCTTTGCATATTTATGTTTCAGACCTTTTTATGAAGTGTTACTTTAAAAAAAGAAGGATCAGTTCATCTTTAAAAGGGAGTGATTGATTGCTGCCAGTCAGGCATTCCTTCATTCTTGGCTTCTCTCTTAGTCTCTGTAATAAGTTTTTCACGAACCCCAGCCCGCTATTAAAGAACAGCATTCATCATAAGCCAAGCAGAGAGGAGGCAGACTTTGATGGGCACAATACCATATTTCAATCTACAGTGTCCTTTTTGTTCAACTTGATCTGCTGCCTCATTAGCGTTCGAGCAAAAATACACAAAGCCTTTTGTAAATATTAATCAGAAATGTACAAAACCCCTCTCCAGACTAAATTGCTTATTACTGGGCTCTCTCCAGGTGATAATATCTAACTAAAAATCCTGTTTGCCTAAATTGTGGGAGAAAAATACCTTTTTATGTACATTTTATGGGGCGCTCTTACAAGGATAAGTGTTTTAAGTAAATGCATTTCTATAGTATTTTCCCTTTTTTTTTTTTTACCATCCATCCTTCACAGAGCAGGAATATGCAGCCCTGCTGTATATTGTAGGCTGCAGCATTCATCCAAGCAGTATGAGGTTCAAATTCTTCATATCCAGGTTTATTTCTGGCACTGCTGATTAATATAAGAGTGCTTTTTCATGTTTTCCTGCCGAGCTTAAACTTTATAGATGTGAGGCTGCGACTTAAGACACACTGAATTAACAACACATGCTCTAGGCTGGTAAATACAGCACCACAGAGGAGTCCCCCAGGCATGGTCCAGATGGGGTCCAAAGCAGAACTTGGTCTTTTGCACTTCAGAAAGTTCCTGTCAGGACAATAAAGTTCAGGATTTTGTTGCTGTTGTTGATTCTTGTGGACTTTTGAATTAACTCCCAGCCTTTCTGAGCAAGGTGAGCTTCACCACCATTGGTGAGACCCAACGAAATGGGACTTCCTTGCCCAGAGTTTCCACTAACACAAAAAGCTTAAGCTTATGAAACCAATTTGAGTTCTATAATTACTGGTACAAGGCCAAAGCCGAAACTTTGGGAAGCTTAGGCTCAGATCCTGTCTTAGTCAAGCATTCTCTTGAAGTTTGTGATGAAGATAAAAAAAGTCAGCTGTAAAAAAGGGATTAGTCTCACAACTTCTAAAATCAAAGCTCAAAGGTCACTATCTCCAGAGTCTCTTTGTTGGAGTAAACACTATAAATGCTCTCAAAATCACTTTGCAGAAACAATTTTTATTGCTTTCACTGGGCCTAATTCTGCAAACATTTCATGGATAAAATGAAGCTGTTCCTACCAGCCAAGCAGTTGGTGGACAAGACTCTTCAGAACCAGGCCCCCATTCGAGCAAATATATCGGAGCTTAAAGACTTTTGTGCTCTTCCTGGCAAAATCATTTCAGGTAGAACTCCTTAAAAGCAAGGACTGAGCAAGCACTTGTGTGACATTAACAGCTGGACCATCTGGAAGTGAAATTCAATTCACAGGTTCAGTAACTCCTGCCTGTTTGGCCATAAACTTGAGGGGTCACGGGCACTGTTTTCACTCGTGTTTATTCAACACCCAGCCCAGCACATCCCTCACCAGAGCTGGGGACCACAGCGACAGAGATCTTAAAAACAACACTAGGGACATCTGCCCCAAATTCTGCAATAATGACTCCTCATCTAACCCCAGCTTTCCTTGTGCACCTGAGAGACTTTGCAAGGATTTGTCTGAAAGGTTTGTGAAGTCAACTTTCTCACTTGAACTCTTGTATTGTCTGTTTGTATTGGCTGACTTGTTTGTAGTGGTTATTTTTTACCCCCCTGAGATTGCATTTGATTTACCCTAAGTGCTAGGCCAGCAATGAGAGGCAGCAGTGAACCCTCTGATAACAAACCATTCCCTTCCCCATCAATCCAGCCCAGGACTAAATGCCCAGGACCGGCAAGTTAGCAAAACACAGCAGATTTATTTATTTTTCTTTTCCTCTACTGATACTGTTTTCACAACCTGACATAACCTGGTAAAGTAATTCTAATTGTATTTTGGATTGATAACAGCATTTTTCTCTGAATACACAATGCCTGTAAGAACAGTTTTGGTTCTTTGTTACAGTACAAATGTTTTGCCTCCACGGCCCAAAATAACAAGATCTATAATGCAGAGAAGTCAATGGTAAAACTATCTGAAAGTTTATGTCCTAAAAGCAAATTGATGACCAACATTTGGGATCCATTTTTGTATCATGTAACAGTGGATTAACCAAGATGATTCAGTAGAAAGCAATTAAGAAGGGCACTGAGGAAGACAGTAGTTGTACTTGCACATGACACTTGGGAAGAGGAGCCTGGTTTAACAGGTCCCCAGAGAAACAACCCCACGAAGGACAAGGAAAGAGCTGGCCTGACCCCCAACCCACAGTGGAGCTGGAATAAATGGCTCATCAGGTTCAGAACAAGCCAGCTTTCTTCCTTTTAATCACATTTCTGTATTGCTTGACTTTATCACGGGTTGGAGTAGAAGCAGAGAGCTGGTATGGGCAGACTGGTGCTCCCCAGAGCAAGATCCCATCACAGTTCCTGACCCTGGGAGTCAGCCAGAGATAACAGTGCTTGAGCTGCTCAGCCAGGGCTTGGATCAGTGCTCAACTGAACCAGAGAGGCTTCCAAACTTGTTTCTACTCAAAACCTTCAGTTTTCTGCCTGACAGATAAAACAGACTCCTGCTTTAAGTCCATTCCTCTCTTCTAAGCAGAGAGGTCCTCAATTAGAAAGGACCGAACATTTGTTTTCAGGAAGACTTGCTCTCCTCTGTAAATAATACCCTGCATTAGGTCTTTCTGTACAGCCAAATGCTGTGAAATAAATTAAAAGAGCATGCAATCAGTTCAAAATGACTGTAATTAGGCAATCAAATAGCCATAGGAAGCAGAAATTATCAATGTCTTTAGCTAGTTCATTTTGTCCGGGGATTTATTTGTAGGTTGGATTTTTAAAGAAAGAAAACCCTAAGATTACAGACTAAAATTTAAAAAGGAATAATATCAATTTGCCAGGATTCAATTCAGCATCTTAGACCAGTGTCTGTTAACCCCAGGAATTATCTGAAGTTTCCATGCCTGTGTCTAGGTCAACTCTGCTGGCCCAAGAGACACAGACCTGTGTGCAGGGTCTGCAAAGCACTGCTGCAAAACACAGAGCAAGGCTCTCCCCACAACTACGTAACAGGAGGGGTAAAAATATTTGCCAAGTTCTAACTTAAAGCCTAGGAAAATCCCAGTGTACAATGAAATAAAACTCATCAAAAAACACAACCAAACCATATCCTTCCTGTAATAAAAAGAAGGCAAACAATATGCCCTTCTCCACGTTTCTGCATACCTTTGTAACTGCAGGCTTCCTGCTCGGGAGCTGCCCTGCCAAGAATCATGTATCCTGTGATGACATTTCTCAATAAATAAAGTGACTTCATTATTGAAAAGCTTAACTGTAGTCGTGTGTGCAGTTTTTAATGCAGTACCAGCCCTAAAGTGCTGATGAGAGAAAATCCAGATGCAGGAGGCATTCAAGTTGGAGCCAGGACATTTTAAGGGCTGCAAAGTTTCATTAGCTGAGCTGTGGATCGATTGGTAGATTAAAACACTATATTTGTTCCTGGTGGAATGGGCTCCTCCAATGGTGTAAATCAGCACAGGAGAATGTAAATCCTTGTTTTAGCTGAGGATCAGGCTCCTGATTTATTGTGTCTTGTTATTCTCAGCACATGTAACAAAATGAGGGGGGATTCGGGATATTCACAGGTAGATCACCATCATTTCACCTCTGGGACTGGAGCTGTTTGAGGGGACTCTGGGATAAGGGTTGGACGGGTTCCAGGTTCATTACTGTAGCCTGATTTGTGGTTAAAACACGTTAAGCCTAAATATTAAGCAAATACATCAGAGGAGGATTTACAGCTGTCCAAGGACACAGTAAACTGTAACACAAGCTCCTAGACTGTATTAAATTTGTATCCCCACAGTTTCTTCTGCAAGGGAATAGAACAAGCAAATCAAGTCATTCCTGGGACACATTAAAGATAGTCTTGCAATAAATTCCCTCAAACTCAATTGTCTGTGCCCAGACTGGAGCCATCAGCTTCTATTTGAAGATTTGGTATTCTGAAACCTTCTCTTTTTTTTTTTTTCTTTTTTTTTTTTTTTTTTACCCCCTTCTCCTGGAAAATCTCAAACAAAGCATATTCTTTTGACTTCCCAGCAACCGAGAGGACAAAGAGATATTTTAAAGCGAGTCCAAAGGGCGTTGGAGTCCCTCCCACCCGTGCTGGGCGTTATTACAGTAACTCGCGGCGTGTTGGTGTTGGTGTGCCGGACCTGCTGGAGCGGGTGAATCACGGCTCAGCCCGGCCCCGGAGTGTGTGGGATTTCAGCTGTCGGGCTGATGCAACAAGGCAGAGTTTACCAATCTGTTCTCGCAAAACCGCAACTGGCAAACACTTCGCATTACGTCAAAGGGCTGAGAAACAAGGCAGGAAGAGAGACAAACCTCTGCTTCCACCCCTGAAACTACGACTCCGCGACACGGCCGGTGCCCGGGGGGATGCGCCGCCCCAGCCCACTCCTGACAGGGATCCGCACGCGTGGAGCCGAGGGCCACGTGCACCGTGAGAGGAGAGTCAATTAAAACAGAATCCAAGGCAATTCAGGCTGTCCCGAGGCGGGCTGGAGCCGCAGGCACTGCACACAGATGCCCAGGACACCCTTGGGAAGGCTCCAGAGCAGGGCTGGATCTTTAGCCTTGTCTTGCAGGCACCTCACTTCGGGCTGCAGTGGGGTCTCCCCACAGCTGGCACCCAGGAAGCTGCTCCTGGAAGGAGTTTTGTCTCTGTCAGCACTCACAAAATTGCAGCTGGAGGACAGAAACATTAAGTTTCTGGCAGCAGCCTTGCAGCACATCCCCCAGGACTGGGGACACTCGGGGCTGTTCGCTCCGACAGGGGACTCTCATGTTTGAGCATTAGAGAAAGGAAAAGAAGTGTAATGAAAAGGATGAGGTAGAGATGAGAAAAGAAAGAGAAGAACAGGGGAAAGGAGATCAGAAAAGGGATGACAGACAAGTTGGGTTGATGGCCCTGACAGCTGGAAGGGGAGGAGGTAATGCAAGGGGAAGAGAGAGACCCTCTTCCCCACCAAGGGAATCAGACTTTGACTGGCAAATTCCCATCACTAGGAAAAGATCAATGTGCTTGATTTGTGGAAAAACTTCCAGCTTGCACCCTGCACAGAATAAGCAATGCCTCCTTCCTAAGCCTGGCTCTCTGTCTGTGTTTAGAGAGTTCCAAAAATTCAGCTATCACTTCTCTCTGTGCCTTGGGGAGTTCAATTCTCATCTCCTGTGGATGCCCCAAACAACTCTGCCGGGTGCTTTGGGTTTGGAGTGGGGGGCTTTTCTGTACAAGCCCTTTTGCTGCCCACAGAATACTGCAAAATTAATTGGACCTGAGGGAAACAGGAGGGAAAAAAATCCTACTTCTGGTGTGTGTTCTCAGAACTTAACAGGCTCCTTTTTTGAAGTCACAAGGTAAAATTTAGGAACAGTCCTGGGAGCTAGGTCATCAATCTCTAATTCATCCTCATCAGTAAATTGTCATGACTAGGTGACAAAGACATCTCATTTTAGTGTTCTTTCCCATTCTGCTGCTGCATCAATGAAACTGAATAATTTCTCCCTACCTGCAAGGCCTCAGCAGGTAGTGAATTCCTCCTCCCAGGCCTCCGTGGGCCTGAAGAAATGTGGGTTAGAATGCCCCTCCAAAAGTAGAAGACATGGCTTTGTAACAGCACAGCTCTGATACCCTGGGCCTGGGAGGGGATGAAATGATTTGATAACCATTCCTCATGGCTGCCAAGTTTTAAAGGAAAGTGGCCACTTTGCTGGATTTTATGAGCCCAGTCATGCCAAGGTATATCCCATGGCCTGGGAACGCCAGCAGATGGAGACCCTCAGGTCAGATTGTGAACCCCACTCGTGCTCATGGAGGTGGCTGGGGCAGAAATACTCAAGCTTGCCAAGGAAAACATTCACTAAATGTTTTGAAATAAAAATTTCAGCTTTCTAAGACATTTTCAGATCATAAACTGAGTAACCAAGCCAATGCAGGCACTTCTCAGGATAATGCAGTATCTTGGCAGCATCTCACTGGTCTCAACTTTGCATTTAAGTATCAAAATACTGCTTAAATCCTTTAAGTACCTAAATCCTGTGCTGGATTTAATCTTGAAGGCTTCATTTTTTATTTCAGACGTGATCCTGAGTTGTGAGAAAAGACATCTATACCATGCTGGAATCCCAGGCACACGGATAGGACTGTGGTGCTGGAAAAAGAGGGAGGTTTTGGGTAAGGCACCATGCTGGGGGAAATGCACAGTGGAGCTGTAATACTCGGGGCAGAAACACTTTAATTCTTATCTCTGTCCTGGTACAGCGTATTTATTCTCTGTGAAACTTCAAACAAGCTGCTCGATCTCCACTTCAATCCCCCAGTTCTAAAATAGGTGCCATCCTTAGTTTTATTTTAGTGTTTCTAGACCATACAGTCCTTTCCAACTGGGAGTGCCTGGTTATTACCTGTGCAGTCAGTGCCCACTTCAACAGATCTCTGGTTTAACACAGGTCAATGCCACTACAGCAAAAGGAAAGGTAAGAAAACAATCAAACACCCTTTCCACACTCCCCCCAGAGGAAACACCCCCGTGGAGAGTCTCCCATGGAAAGCAAAGGAAGTCACCACTCTTGTGCTCTTACAATGGTTAATATCCAGGTGATTTCCAGCAGGGAGCCACTCTTGAGTTATGGAGAGCACACTGTAGGTCTGCTTTGCTGCAGGAAATCTGGAGAAGCCACAGGAGACTGGATTTTTGGTTTCTTGAGAGAATTTTGACACCTGTTTTCCAGCCATTCTTGATATAGATGTTCCAACCGGGCAATCAGCACGGATGCTGGCAAAGCTGAGTGGGAATGGCATGGAGATGGATGGGTTCAGCCAGGTGGATATGGCAAGGATTGTTACAGTGGCTCCAGGTACGGGATGGAAGACTCAGAAAACATCTGCTTGTTTCAGTTGTTGGAGTTTCCTTTACAAAAACCAACTGGAACTGACACCACCCATGGGAGGTGCACGGGAGAGGCTGAGAACAGCTTTTACCTCGTCAGCTGAGGGGACACAAGGAATGTGGCTCAATGCAGAGGGGCTACACTTCCAACTAACCTTAAATGAGGCCCAGAATGAAAACCAAATTTCCCCTTTACTTTCAAGTGCTCTGAGTCAGACCCTTGGCTCTCTGGTACATAAAGAAGGGAATAATGAAGGGAAGATTTGTGCTGATTTCAGTGGAGATGGAAGACTGCTCCATGTGTCAAATCAAGAGTCTGTGTAACCCAGTGAAAATTCATTTTCCCCAGCATTATATACTTTACCCTGTACTGGCTTTAGTGAATCAACTCTGCTCACTAAACAGAGTATTAGCAATATCCTAATGGAAATCATCTCAAATAAAAACCAGCATTAACAGTAGCCTCCACATCCAAATCCCACCAGCCACCACAAGGATTTGTTTCCGTTCTCCACCCTCCCCACAGACACATTCACACAATCCCTCCCAATCTCCCTGAACCCATCTGATGATCATTGCCAGGAGGAATTGCCACCCAAAAGGAGCCAACAGGGCCTTGTCGAGCTCTCGTGCTACACTGGGTTCATTTAAACATCCTGATCCCAACCATCTGCACGTGGGATTGCTCAGTTTGGGCTTGTCCTGCGCTGCAATCACCAGGTATTTTATTTTCAGCACTGGCTGGAATGGCTCCTACAACCACGACACATCTGCCCATTGCTGCCTCTTGCCTTCAGTCACAGTTCCTCTCTCTTTCTGCTTCTTGCTCTCCTGCATTATTTAAAATGAAGACAGGCTGCTGTGCCCACACAGAGTGCCTTTGACTCCAGTGAGGAATCTGCTCCTGTTCAGGGCTGGTGACAATCTGTAAACTCGTCGTGACAGAGACTGTATCTTGTTATGTATTTATACTGTGCCTGGCACAGGGAGGTCTTAATCCCGACTGAAGGCTGTTATATCACAGGGATAACCACGACAGGGAGGGAATTGCAGCACAGGGATGGTTCAGGGGAACCGCTCGTGACACTTTCAGCAAGGGTGTAGTGTGGAAATAATAACACAGTAATGGAAAAGCAGCTGAAGAGAAGACCTGCCTCCTACCAGGGAATGTTATTCACTTTTCCTGCAATCCTGATACAAGCCTCTTGGGCTGTGTTTTGTTTTTGCATCTGTACCTGGGGGACAAGCAGGCTGGTGACATAAACAGGTTCAGGCTCTAATAACCTGGGAGATCATCAGCAATTAGTAAAAAACCTCACAGTGCCCTGTGCTTATAATGAGTGGCTTTCTGGGACAAATCAGCACCACAGAAAAGCTGCAATATTTCCTTATTAATTTTGGCATGTGAGTTTGCAGCTGTATTTTGATCTATTTTGTGCCTCTACTCTCTTTCCTGCATGAGCATGGGCTCTAATTCCCTGAACAACCACCACAAAACCTACACACCCATGAGATGGATCAGTGTCTGGTAACCAAGCTCTGCAGTACCTGATGCAATATCACTATTTAGACAGAGTATTTCTCCTTCAAATTGCAAGCCAAATTCTACAAAGAAGAATAAATTTTGCCCTTGATTATTTTTTTTCCTGTTCCACAGAGGTCAACTGAGGACACAGTTTCTCAACGTACTTAATTTTACTCTCCTACTTGGGGTCTCCTAAAGTCACTTTGTAATATAAACCTAAAATTTTATTAGCTTGATATAGTCAACCTCAAGCAAGCTTTGAATCCAGAGAGTTGACTAACACTGCTTTTGAAACCTGAATTTTAATTTCAATTGGTACTCAAGGCTTTTTGTATTTCTGATTTTGGATGAGTGAATGGTAAATTGAAGAGGAGTCACGCTGTAGCTCTCCCGTAGCAGAGGTCTGAAAACACACAGGGGATATGGAAGGGAAAAACTGACATTTGAAAAAAATAGATGTCACTTCAATTGAAGTTTTATTTGAGCCCATCAGCAAGTCTTACTGAATAGCAACTTTATTTGTTATAACAGCACAAATGGAGTCCAAGACAGCCTGAAAACCAGATTCCAGTCTATTCTGAAAGCAAAAAACCAAAATAACAACAAAACCACATCGGACCAGATTTTCTCCCATGGTCATTGTTACAAGCAATAAGACTAGCACTCAGATGTCTAACCACATGGCTGTTCTCCTAATTAGCTGGGATCACAAAATTGTGTCTGAAAAAGCAGAAACCATATTTTAAAAATAGGCCTCCGAGGCCAGATTTTCAGAGCTTCAGCTTCCAATCCAACACCTACGTGAAAAAGGCAGATTTTCAGCAGAAACTCCCAAACTCCTCCTGTTCCCAGGAGATGGAACCCCAGTAAAGCACATCTGAAAAACTTCCCACTTCTTTTAGTTCCCTAAATGCTGGCTCACCCTGCCTGAAACCCACTCACTCCTGAGCCTCCCATGTGGAAAATGTTGGATAGGCTGTTGCTTTTAAAAAAATCTGCCCCCCTGTTTAAGACACAAACATGTCATTTCATGGGGCTGGGACAGAGCCAGGACAATTTGTGTTTCTCCATTAGAATTTGTGTTTTTTGTGCTTTATCTTTGCAATCCACGAAACTGGAACAATGCACTGTGAGAAAACACACTTTCTTCAAAAATACAGTCCAGATGAAAGCTGAAATTTGTGTACATTTATGCACACACAGAGACAATGTGTGTGTGTGTGTGTGTCTACACATCTCCAGGCAGACAAAGTTAACTTGCCAAAATCTCAACCCAGGAACACACATGTACAGTCACAGCTGAAGCCGAGGGAGTCAGAATTCAGACTTTGGACCACGAATTTCAGCTGCAAAATTCATTTCATGCAGGAAAACAAAAACAAACAAACAAACAAAACCCCTTCTCATCGTGGAACTTTTAAAAAATATCTCCCTCGAGCAAAATGGCTGTTTCCCCTCCCACATAAACTGGCAGCCAAGTCAGGAACAGTGCTGAAGACTTCCCATGCTTGCAGAATCAGATATAAAATTTGCAGGAAGGCTGGCACTTATTTTCTCACAACAGTTTGTTCTTCACATATTTCACAACTTTTAAGTTCCTTAATGTAAATTGGAGTCATACATTTTGCCTCCATGTGTTTTGTTGACTCTGATCTCCATATTAACGCCGGGGAAGGGCTGGGGTGCTAAATCCAGCAAGCTGGCCACAGTCCTGCCCAGGGAGTTCCCCCCTGTCCCCCCCAAACACCCCCATGTCTTCATGGGTGACTGGGTACCAGGGGCAGCTCCCATGGAAACCCAGAGGAGGCTCAGCAGGCAGGGGAGGGCTTGGACTAAAGGACACCTTATTTGCTGCATGTTTCTCCCATGGCTTTGGGCAGCTGCAGGTCCTGCCCCTGTGTGAGTGCTGGATTCTCCCTGCAGGCAGTGCCCAAACACCTCTGAGAGGCTGCAGGTCAGGCCCTGCCCCAGAGGTGCCTCTTGCCAGGCAGGACTCTCCTCTGTCCCATTTCCTTCCTGGAGGAATGTCAGGAACTGGTTAAGGAGACAGAAATGGACTGTTTTCAGACAAAGCTCAGTCGACCTTCTCTCCCTCCTTCTCTCCACTCCACATCCCCAAATGCTCTTCAAACACATTTTCATGGCATTTATCCCCAGCAGGTTCAAGGAAGACACCAGAGGAGAACAGGGTGGACATGCCCTTGGTTCACTGCATGGAAATGGTGTTCAGCTGATCCAGGGGTCACTACCCACAGGGAAAAGTGCATTGGCTGCAATCAGATTCTGCTGGATTACTCAAGAGATGCCTTTCAGTGGGAACAAAAGCCTGGCCCTGGATGAGGTGCTGAAAGCCATGGAAAAGCCAGGAGACCATTTGTGTTTTGGTCCCTTGACCACAGTGTCTCCTTGTAGATGGAGCACTTTGTGGGTGATTGGATCTTGGGACTTTGGGGAGGGCTTTTTGGATTTAGAAAGAATTAAAAGAATATCTGAAATGATTTCCCTAATCAAGTTTCTGTTCCCTTCGTGTTCAAACAGTGTTTAAAGTAATTTCATTTCCCATCATGCTAACAATATCTGTCAATATTTTCCCCACTAACTAACATCAGGTGGATGTGTCTTTTTTCCATCATGTACTAGGAATTTTCCTTTGCAAATTTCATTACTTGGTCCAGGGATCAGGGGCTGCTTCTTTTTTAGAAAGGTTGTCTGTGGTTCAGTTTTATCAAGAACAATATTGATTGTGACAGACTCACATATTCCAAAAAGGACTGTAAACCCACATAACACTTTAACTGCCAAAAATGCTTTTTCAATTTTTCTTTCTTAAACAAACTCACTTGGACCAAAACATCACTTTTCATTTTTCTCCCTCTCCTGTGTAAGTTTTTGCTTGGAGTTACATTTCTCTGTGTCTTAGCGATGGATGTGAATCAAGATTCAGATTTTGGATTCTGTTCCTAAAACAAGAACTGCCACGTTTTTGTTGGGGTGAACTGGGCACTGGTGTGTCTGCAGTGCTCCAGAACCTTCCTCAGGTTTTAGATTCCTTTGCCCCAAACAATTCTTGAACAAAATGGCCAACTGCTCGTGTGCATGATCCTTACAGGGATAAAATCTGCACAGCCCATCAACGTCTACCTGTAGATTTGGGGACTTGTAGGACACATTATTTCACTGCAGTTGAATTTCACAATCAGGTGATTTAAAAGAAAATTTAAATCTGGGATCTGCGAGGGTATTTGTGAAAATGTTGACTTATTTTTCTGAATTAATTGTGGAACAATGAACAAATTATGGAGTGCTTTTCAGAAAGGCCAAAATTTTATTGTGTTTCATGCACACTTGTAATTTACTGGGTTAATCAAAAAGACTGACCAGCAACTGCCTTTTTCAATGACATCCCAACACAATAAAGAATTTTAGCACTAATAATTATTTATCTACTACCTGATGACAAGGTAAAGGTGTTCTCATTTACACTTGGCAGCTGGACACACGGATATTGTGGAATCTTACTTTAAGGAGTAAATTTGGTATTTTAATATTATCGTGCTCCCTGAGTGACACTGAAAGGTCACATGCAGAAGAGGAGCACTCCTGTATTTTAGTGGGATTCAGGAGAAGAAAGCTAAACTCTGTACATTTTATCTATTTGTGTTCTTAGTGTGAATAAATCTCTGCTCATTGTTTTCATGCCACAGTAAGGGATGGAAATTGTCTGTTGGGTGTCCTTGAAGGCAGTTGGTCCCTGAACAACAGATATTCACAATAATTTTTTTTTTTTAGTCATTAAATTGCTGTTTGCAATTAGAGCAATATAATCTCCATGCAAAATGTGCCTGATTTGGGGCTCAGTTAATTCCAGGCTGCTTTGCTGAAACATTTTCCAGATATTTTGCTTAACTCAACATGAGTAGGAATAAAATCAACTCAGGCCAATTCGAAGCCAACCTCTTGTTTGCAAAATTGATCCCCACAAAATGTGCAGTTGCACAGCTCTGAACAAACCTGTGTCAATCTTACTCATTCAGAGTTATATTCTTTTCGATTTTTAATTTATTTTTAACCAAACCAAACCAAGCCCATGGAAACTAATACCAGAGGAAAATGTTGTATTCACTTCTGCAAAGGAAAAAATGAGAAATTTCACATTTGGGCTTACTTCAGTCATAAAACCACTAATTATTTTTTTGTTTGATTATTTAAAATGTAATTACACTGTTGTGGCTCCAGCAATTTAGTATTTCCACACTCCTAAACTTACTCCTCAAACTTTCAGACATGGTCATGGGTAGTTTATCCTATTGACATGTAACATAAGTAAAATGTATCAGAGACTAATAAGAAACCACAAGAAAAAATACTTGAGAAAAAAAGCAGGTCTATGTAACTCAGAGACAGTTCTCTCAGGAGACTTAAGAAAAAATAAACTAGAAACATAATTTAGAAGCTGTATTTGAAGCAGAAAAACTGGCAAAAAATAAAGTTCTGGAAAAAATCTGAAGTTAAGGCTAAAAGTTGACAAAACCCACACCATTCCTTAAAGAGCTGTTGGCATTTGATAGGTGGAAGAGATCGTACATGACAGAGAAATAAGCAATCAATGCAATGACAGTGTGTCACCTTCACTAAAGTTTCTGCCTGTCTCCAATCCCTGTGACCTCATATCCTTCCAAAATAACTAAAGGAAATGCCTATATAAAGTAATTCAGAGAACAGAGGAAACTTCCCAAGGCTTTTTCTGTGCTGTCAGTTATCTTTTTTACCTGTACCTGTGTCCAGTGATGCCCCAGGCAGCCCCTGACCCCTGTACCATCACACATGTGCTCAGGTGCTTTTGGGGAGCCTTGTATTTATGTCAGACATGATGTTCAAACCCCAAATATTCATCTTCAGAATCACTGAGAGTCTCTTTGTCATGATTCCAACAGGCTTTGAATCAAACAAACCATAAATACTCTTAGTTTTCTTTTGTATCCTAAAAGTCATGGGCTGCTTTGAATCCCAGGACTTTTTATGAGCTTTTCAAAGTAGCCAGAAGGGTTTAAAAGTGTAGAGATGAGCAGAAAGGTTTAATTTCACATCTACACGAGACACAAAAACTACCAGAGGTACTATCTACAAAATAAACCCCTTTTTCTATGATAGAAAGTACTGCTTATTTCCATCACATCTTAATATTTTATTCCTCGAGTTACTGGAAGCTGTCAGGCAGATGGATGAGTGCTTATGAAATCAGACCTCAGGACAGAGTGTATTATGGTACAGATTGGCTTCTGTGAGAATAACCCTGCGAGCAGCTGATGCCATCAGTGGCAACAGCCGCCCACACATCCCCTGCTCGAGGTTTCTGTGAGCTGAGACCTTTCCTCAGCGCTCAGCGTCGATGTCCCGTTTGTGAATCAGTGTCTGCAGCACTTTAGAGAGTAAAACCACCCTGGGGAGCTGAGGGCACCACGCTCCTGTTGCACAGGACACCCCCGAGCCCAGATGCCACGCTGGGAACCAGCCCTGCCTCTACAGCTCCACTTTTTTTCAAGTGATAGTTCCCCTCATTTTCGTTTTGTAGCTACCAATGGCAAGGACAGAATTTTGATGAGGAGAAAAAGCTCTTGCAAAGTTTATTTGTAATTTTGACACCCCCCTCCCCCCAAAAAAAACCAAACCTGAAAGGAATTATTAGCTATTGCTTAAAATGTGAAATTAGCAGCAAATGGAGATCTCTTAAAGTCCCTAAAGTTGAGAAGACATTCTTTGTGTCATGGAGCAGATACTCAGCGCAATCAGCACGTTCTACACAGGTAATTACTTTTACTACTAATGGTGCCTCCCACTCAGAGACGAAGATAAGATGTTCCAACACTACTTAATCACAAAGCTTCATTATTGCTCCACCACCTACTGGGTAAAACAATTCACAGGCTCTATTCAGAGACTCTCACAAATGAGAAAAATTTATGAATATGCGAGCAAAACAGCACACAGTCAGTCTGCAGCAGAGGCACCGCCCCGAGTCACTGTAAAAGACCTTGCAAAGTTTGGTTCTTTTTTCTCCTTTCCCCAAATACTCAAAAAGAATAAAATTTGCAAGAGAAAACCACCCCTATGGTGAATTTTGACCCTGAAAGTTTTTTGGGTTCTTCTGCTGAAGCTTCTGATATTTCCTTGAGACAGAACACAATGTGTGTAAAAATAGCTGCACTCACTGCAGTTTCATGTTTTATTTTGGGGATTATTTTTCGTTCTTTTGTGCTAACAGCATGTTACGAATTGTTTTACTACTCAGTGCATCAAGAGCTGACACAGAGAACAAGAACTAGGGAATAAAAACTCCCTCTTTGTAGGGTTTATAGATTCTTCACACAGGTTCAAATGAAGAGCAGTAGTGTAGCTGACTGACATTGTGCAGAGTGTCCTGCACAGGGGATGGATCTTTAGGAGCTCTTGCCATAATGAAGCCAATGCAAATCACTTTGGAAATTACATCAAAAAGACACAGAGTGCCTTTATTTTCCATGGATGTAAAAGGCAAGTAGGTGCTGCTGTGCGTTAAAGAAAATTTGTGGCCACTGAAGTCTGGATGCTGCCCCTTTCCTGGAGACAGCAGGTAAGACTGGGAGCCCTTGACTTCTGCCTCAGGAAACACCTTCAGACAATTAATCCATGTCCCAGGTGCTCCACCTTGGTTACACCTGTGTTACAGCAAGCAGTGGACAAGCTGGAATTTCTAAAGGCTGAAGCTGTGCCTGCTATCTGTGTTCACATTTATCCAGTACCTTGGCAAACACAAAAAACTCCAGTAGTTCCCAGTTCCCACATCACCTCCTAAATTGTTGTCCAAGAGGAAGCTGTGGCAAGGAAGAGATTTTCTCACAGTGCTCAAGAACAATCTGTTTAAGGGATGGGAATTCTCAGTGGTCAATGAGAAGTCTGGTCTCTTTGCAATAAATTAAGGTGCTGTGATAATACTGAGATTGCTGAAATCTGGAAGTGTGCACTTCCAGGAAGGATAGCAAAGCACACGACTGTGTCCTAATTCCTGAAGAATATTAAATAACTGTATGGAAAAGGCTTGTGAAATCATAAACTGCCCATGGGAAAACCCGTCACATTTACATTGTTTACATTACTGTGAGTCCCAATAAAACAGTGGGAGGACATCCAATGGGGACAATGGGAGTTCTTAAGCATTTTGCCTTTTTGTTCCCTTAAAGCAGAGTCTTATCCTTGTGCATGGGGAAGTAACTGAAAAACAGGGCAGAATTTAAGTTTCTTTTGGTGAAAGATTAACATGCCTAAATCAGTGTCACAGTCCTGGGCCACCTGAGTTGGAGAATCCGAGTGCTTGGAGGGACAGCAGTGCAGGCAACACCCTCAGCCTCACATCCCACTGACCACCATTGGGAACATTCCTTGCAGCTCCCTGTGTGGCCACCCTGCACTAGGACATGGATAAACATTTTTATTGACTCAGCCAGGAAGAACAATCTGGCTCCTCGTGGCTAGAGCAGCAGTGAGGCAGGATTCCCAGCCTTCCCCAAAATCCTGGCTTATGTTCACCATCAAAATCTTTTATTTTGGTTATTAGGAGATGGGTGCAGTTTTAATATCTTTATTCACTTTTGTTACAGGACGTCAGAATTACACAAGTTGCAGAGACAGCATCTGTGCAACAGCTCATGGTTAATGAGGGAAGATGGATGAAAGTGTGTACACACGTGTAGGATGATTCCTAAAAGCCTTTAATAGTCCAGGACAATATTGCATTCCTCTTGCTGCTAGAAAGTTGGGGGGCTGGGTTGAAGAGCATTGCCCAGACCCAGATTCTGTAAGGAGGAGTGGAAAGAGTCACTGCACTGAATACTCAGTGCAAAAGCTGAGAATAAATACAACTTTTGCCTTGAAGAGTTACAAATAAATGAATAAATGTGATGTAGATTAATTAATTAACCCGAGTTTATTTGCCATAAATGTTGGCAGTACTTAACAGTCAACGAATAAAGCAGTAAATTTTATGGCTTTTCACCTTTCTTCTTTCAAATTGAAAAATAAAAAGTAGACATTATTTCAGACAACTAAACAATGAGATCCTTTTCTAATGGAGACACCGCTGGTGGATTCACCCTTTGGGAGGCTGCAAGCTCATGTTCAGAGCTGACTGTGAGCTCAGCTCACTGATGCTCATACAAATATATGGTAACTTACTGTTTAGGAAATCAAGGGAGTTCTTAAGCATGTTCATGTGGAGAGAAAAATTATTTAAGAAGCCAAATATCCACGTGCCTTTTCTCAAAAATAAACGTATGCATTCGCTTTTTACTAATCAAATGGAAAATTGTTTTGTTTTAATGGTTTTGAAACTTCCCCATCCCTTGAGCAAGCAGTACCCATTACTTTAAACACCTCAGTGTCTAGTAATTGTTCACAAATGTGTCAGGCTACCAGTAATTTAAGTCCTGTCAGGAATAAATCTCAGACACTCACTTCTTCCAGTCAGTGACTTGAAAAAAAACCCGCCCACATGTCAATTAGAGGAAGCTCCGCGCGGTGGCTTTGTTCGAGGCTGTGTAAACAGAGCGAGCTTCCTCCTCGCTAACAACTGTTTTCTGAGCCCTATATAAATGTTTATGTGAACTATCCTACAACGGCATCTAAAGCAATAAAAAGCAGGCACGTAAAAAACAATCTGTGTTGGACTTGTTGGCAATAAATGTACAGCCAGAGCAGGCTGTACATCCAGTTGTGAATTATTTTCTCGCAGAGGTCTGACCTCAAAACATTTAAATGTTAGACTGTAAATCAAAATGATATACTTGTGCTATGTACAGATTATTCCCCCGTTTCTGTGCTCTGCTAAATACGTGGGTCTGCAAATACTTGCACATTAATATGTAAATAAGCACACAGGTAGAGTATATTGCAGAGAGATATAGGGGAAAGTCAAACAATCAAAATATATGAGTGGGCATATTTTCTCACCTACGTTATTGTTCTCTGCAAGCCACTGGGGAGTAGCCACAACCTGATGTATGACTGATGCAGCATAAGGAACGGGAAAAATCACTGGAGAACAGCTACAGGAAGGATTTAAAAAGACCAAACAAGGTAAAATCTGGAAAGCTTAAGGTCATGAAGTGACATGCTCACCTAACTGACACATTCAGAGTCACTGACTCTGAAATGAGGCACTCAAAAACCTCATTCAGCTGTTCTGGAAGAGCCTACATTCCTCAGATGTCTAAGTTTTCACTAATAAAATGTGCTAAGCACCAGAATTTTTGCTGGCCTGCCCTTCTATTACAATTTTGGTTCATATTGCAACAAGATGCACAAAGTAAATGTTAAATGTCCTTCTGTCTGAACTTGTTCACCTGGCCTGATTCAACAGTGGTGTTTTGAGACAACCTTATGGATCAGAACTGCCACCACCTTCCCCTCTGACAGGAGCTCACCATTTAGGGGATTGGATTTGCCTTCGGTGTAGGAGACTCAAGTTCAGATCCCTCCATGATTCAGAGTGGGAATTTGGAGAAGTTTACCTCTCCTCTCAATAACAAAGCCCCCAGATGCTGCCCTCCCTCCCTGCCAATGTGAGCATCCTCCAGCCTTTCCCACTGGAACTGTTCCACTTTGTCTGCACATTTGAATGTTCGTTAGAGGAGAATCTGGAAGGTGACGCTCCCACATTCTGCACCAGCCCAGGAGCCTTAATCTGTCTTTCTATCTCCTCTCATCCCTTCTTTAATATCTTTCTATGCAAAGCAGGAACAGTTTGGTGGTTGCTGTGCTCTGCTGGGAGGTGGCAGAACAGGCTGCAAATCCAGTCAGGCAGAGGATGGCTCCACACTGCAGAGCAGAGCTCTGACTGTGGCAGGACAGGGTGGGCAGGCTCCAGGGGATGGATGGGAACCCCAGCCAGAGGTGCCTGAGCTGGCCAGAGCTCAGGGTCTCTCTCTGCTGGCTGGTTTGGATGGCCTGTAGGGACTCCTGGTGTTTTCAGCTTGATTGGAGACCTTTGCACCCAAGAGGGCATCCAAATATTAACCAGTTTGGGCTACAAGCTCTGATTCAACCAAACCCTTGACTGAGACCACCAGAACCCCACTGAGTTCACTGAGCCAGACTTTGGAAGGCACAGGCTGAGATCCCTCTGAAATTTCCTTGTGACCGTTCTACAGAAAAGGGATGGTTAAACAATGAGGGTCTTTCTACTGGGAGCAAATCTGGCACTCCAAGAGCAAAGAATCAGGAAGAACTTTAAGAATCAGCACAATGAAAAGGGAAGTGGCAATGGCTTCCCAAACTGAAGTCTCCTGTACCTAAAAAGCTTGTCCATCATACAGGATTGAGACTTGAGGTTCCCAGCTTGGGAAATGCTCTTATTCAAATGCACAGGAGTTTTTTTGCAGGAGGGAATGCAGGATCTGGCCCTCACCTTTCAGCCAGAATGACTCACCCTCCATTGTGCTCCATTTCTCATATTATGTTGCCGGATGAAAGGAATATGATGTTCGGCAGAGGGAAAAATACAGACAAACAGGGAGAGCAGATGAGGTGCTGCAGTTTAAATCGTGCTTTTCAGCTTTTTTATGCATCATAACTGTATGCAAGGATGCCCTGGAGCTATGATACGAGAAGAGCACTTTAAGAGGAACCAACATAAAGAAACAAATAGCAATAAATGACATAAGTATAGCACCTACTTATCTTGCAGAGATGCAGAAGATTGGAAACAGTACAAACACTACTGTGCTGCACAAAGAGTATTTTCATACCTGAGCATGCACACACTTAGGAGATATATTTATGAGACATATTTATGAGACAGATGCAAGACTAGAGCAGAAATATATGCATACCCATTATGTAGGAACAAGAGAGAATGGGAGGGACACGGGAAAGAAATAGTAGGGGAAAGGTTTCATTGAGAATTTTTGCTTTAAGTTTTCACAAGTATCCAAGGAATTTGGAAGCTGCCTCCTACTTTTTTTCTTCTGTATGTTAGGTCTCTAGGAAATCTCCCAACCATCCTTCTGCTCATACTTCTACCAGTGGCTCCCAACTGCAATGATTTTCTGTTGTTAGGAGCATTGGTGGGACCTATGAGCAAGTGACAAAGTTGGGGGAAGGGGAATTGCTTGAGATCATAGAGTACAAAAATCCCCTCCATTTTCAGTTTGAGGCTTGATTGCATCAATATATTCAGGACAATTTGGGACTGCTTTCCTCTCTTGGGTTTTGAAGGCTGAGTTACTGGAGAAGCCTAATGGAGAAGGAAAATAGTGAGATTGAACTGTAGCCTCCCAACACTTCCCAAAGAAAGAGAAGGTTGTGAAACCACCCCTTCTATGAGCTGTGCAGAAAGCTGTGAGTGTGTCCTGCTGCTACACTGTGCAACAATGGGGCTGTTCTAGATGACACCCCTGAGGTGCATCAGGGAGCTGTGGGCAGTGTCTCCACTGTGGATAACTGGAAGCAGAGTCTCCCTGGTTGTCCTGCTGTGCTTGGCCAGGAGCAGCATCTCAGGGACCTGCTCAGCCCAGGAGAAAAAGAGACTCTCCTCACCTCTCTTCCCACCAGGACAAGTTTTCCACGCAACCTCAGATCCCATCTCCTGCCTCACCAGCCTGGCAGGGCACTGGCTCTGGTTGGTGAAGGATGCTGAACCCCTGCCATAAGGGATATTCTCTTTGTAGGATCAGGCCCCTGGGCATTCCCAAGGGAGCAAGGCTAGAGGAGAGCTGGGTGCTGCATATGGAGTCAAATGGAATTAGACAATAAATCTTCCAGTGATGAGGCACAATATACCAAGTTAAACCAGATAGTTCCTCATGAAATATAACTCAAGAAAGGTTTGGGTTTTTTTTTTTTTTTTCAGTGAAATTACTTATTTTTTCTCAAGGAAAAACACTTTGTCGCTGAGTAAAAATATTCTGGGTGGATGGGCCTCTAAACCCCTTTAATTCCCACCTCTCTGATAAGTCTCTCAGGGTTCAAAAGAAACCCATCCCATGGGATTTGCCCCATCCAGGAGCTGACAAACCCCCCAAGGCCAGTGCAGCCCTTTGTGTCTTATTCCAGGCTAGGTGAGATTAGATAAGGCATTTCTCCTTCTCTGAGGGATCTGCTCGTGTTTTCCATGGTGTGGAAAGAACGTCCTGCGCTGAATGACGACTGATGATGATTAATGTATTATTCTACAGAGCATTATGGTTTCTTTTCATTTGTACTGCATTGTTAGGAGTAAAATGTGATAAAATGGCTGTAACTGTTTTCCACCCTACTTTCCGCCTCCCCCTAGAATTGTTAAAAATAGCATTGGAAAAATTATTGAAAAGGAGAGAGAAAAAAGGACCCTATTTTCTGCTAATGGAAGTGGGTCTAGCTCCCCTGAATTTAATGAAGCTTCATTCATTTATAGCGGCAAACAAATGTTGGCCCTTTTTAATAAACATTTATTTTACTTTTTTTGTTGTTGTTGTTGTTTGCTTTTCCTTCCTTCCCTGCTTTTAGGAGTTGAAAATATGGCAAATATGAAGAATTCAAATTTGATGTAATCCAAAGCTGGAATCTTGGCCTGGATATTTTAAAACGCTGAAGCAATCTTAGTAAATAACTTCCAAAAATGCAGTCCTTGGGAAAACATGTTCTGGTCTGAGAATCTGATAATCAGTTTTATGTGGGAGGGAAAAACAGAACTAAAATTTTTAAAATTCTGTTTCTGAAAACAGGAGCATTCATCTTACCTCAGGCAGAAAAAAACCAAGTTTGAGACTTTTCTTACTTTCTGTGCATAATGGAGGTAAATAAATTTCCTTCTTCCTTTAAAACACCTATGTATTTTTCCACACATGGACAAGAAGGCTCCATATTCACTAATAAAATTTCCAGAAATTCCAAGTTTATTCTAACTTTGCTTATGTGCATCTGTCTTTCTTCTTCTAAAGCTGTTATTACATTTTTTATCATAAAACTCTGTCCATGCTGCCAGCTCCTCTCCTTAAGTGCTCTAAAGTTTAGAGAACAAAGAACATCACAGTTAATCCCATCCAAAATTTTATCTGAAATCATTCAGATAAGCCATAATTTGTTTGAGCTTTGCTTGGAGCAAGTGGCAGAGTTTCAAATACAGTAATTTGCTGTTTCCATTGAAAACAACCGATACTCTCACTTTTAATACTCAAGGACATAAAATCCATGTCAACTGTTTGTATTTGGGGATTAGGAAATTCTGGGATTATTGGAGTTTGATTTTTAGGCCAGTTTGGCAGGTCTTTGAATGCACAGCCACCACAATTTCCATCCAGGTGAAGCTGCTGGATGTGCTGATGGGTAAGTCCAGTTCTTTGCAAGAGAAATGATGTTCTGTTTGCACCTGCGGTCCTGGACATAATTTGGGACCAAAGCTCCGTGTGACTTTGGTGGATGGAACCTGTTACAACATCCAAGCTCTGTCTACATAAGAAGTTACAACTGTTTTCTCCATCTGCTTTTTTGCCTGTTTCCTACAGGAGCGACACATTGGGAATACATCTTCACAGAGGCCAGAACTGCTCCAACAGGAATTCAAGTCCTGTTGGGTTTCAGGTGCATTGTTCCATGTCACAGGCAATGCTGGAGAAGTGGAGTGTCCCTCCTCAGGCCTCCAGCAGGGAATGCAGGAGCCAGGAAGAGCAGTCAGGATTTCCTGCCTTTCAGCCCAGCACATTGGGCTGTGCTGCCCCTCTTGCTGTTCCCAAATTTGCCTCCGCTGCCGTGCAGCTGCTTTTGTAAGCAAACAGATGGAATTGTGCAGCTTTGGGGGATGGTGCCTCACCACAAATGGCCTCTGCACTTCCCTGGAGCAGAGGGAATTGCCCAGGGACCTGACAAGGGGCTGGAAGAGGATTTCCCAGTCGTTAGTCCAGGACTGTGAACTTCTCTGCTCCTCACACCTACACAGCACAGCTTCCAATAACACAGATGGGTTTTGTACCAAAGCTGTGAAACTACTTAATTGTCCCCTTCAAACCCATTTGGAGAAAAATGTTACAAAACACAAGGAGCCAACAAGTGCAATAGAGGCCTTTCCTCCAGGTCACTTAAGAACACAAATTCCAGCATTTTGGCATTCAAATCTCTCTCATTTATAATTCTCATCCACCCTATTTTCTATAATTCAAAAAAAAATAATAAATCAGATAAGTAGAGAGCAACTGCAATTAGTGCTCTCTAAGCTAAAACTGAACTACAGCAGAGAGAACTATTCACTCCGGGTTGGTTTAAACTTCAGCTCAGCCATACTTGGCTCTTGTCAATTCATGTCAGATGCTGTAGGTTGTTTGATTTAGGGCAGCCTTGCTGCTGTCCACAGGCTTTGCCAGAGAAAAGAATACAAAATGAGTTCCAGGAAGGGATTTGAGGGGAGTTGTGAGACCTGATTACTCAAAGGTTCACTTTTTGACAATGAACAGGCTTTGGGATAAAATAACATTGGAGGACCAGAAATGTCACTATGGGCCTGAACCTGCAAATACTTATGGAGGTGTTTTAACTTTACTACTGTGGGTTGTCCTGCTGAAATTAATGAGCTGCTCCAAGGGCTAAGGAAAAGCATATGCACAGGAATTTCGAGGATTGGAGGCTATGTGCTTAAGTTGTGAAGAGTTCCAGGGCCTCAGTTTGGGAGTGCTCATATGCTTGTAGTTAAACATGCAGGAACATTTGTAGCATTAGGGCCCAAAATTCTTGCCCTGTAAATAATAGGAGATGAGAACCTGAAGCCAACTGTATCTGGAATAAAACAGGCAGGAAAAAGGGAAAGAATCCCATGATCTCACACCAACATGTGTAACAGCTTTGGTCAGGCTGAGTTAGTACAAACTGGAGCTGCTCCTACCACTATGGTGAATAAAGGTAAAATTAAATCTATATTTAATTGCTTTCCAGAAGTGAAATATGCAACACTTTTTTTTTTTTTTTTTTTTTTTTGAGTGCAGTTATTACATTTTGAGGTGTCAGCTTAGTCTGACAAGGTACAAGAGTCTGGAAAGACGAAAAGTCTTGGGTCCAGGGAATGGGAGCAACGTGGTCATTGCTGTTTGTTCAGACACCGAGCTGGTTTCACAGGGATCACTTCCAAATGTCAAGGAGACTGGAAAACTCTGAGACATTAGAATATGAAAATGTAAGCTGGGAGATAAGGAGTATTTGATTCTTTCCATATTTTTGTTTTTCATTTAATACAGGCTTCAACATAATCTCAAAATAATGTTTTGTAATTTTTGCATGGTCAGTTTTTTACTTTTAATACCATTGCAAACATCACAGAGAAGAAAGAATTCTGGTATCATAAGAGCAAGCTACACTGCAGCTACAGAGAGCAAATGGGCTAAATAACACTAAAATATTAGTTAGCATGAGCTGTGTTGTGTAGCACAACCCAATAAACAGCAGAGAGATGTCCCTTGCCAAAGCAATTTAGTGGCTAAGTAACCCCTCAAAAAATAATGTTGATTTTTGAGAAGCTTTGATAGGGTACAGGATGCTCAGCTGTTTCAGAGAGGAGAAACACAAAGACAGATATCTGGACAGATAATTTAACTGGAGTACCCAAAGTTACCCTACTCTGTTACAGCAGAAGCCAAGTTTTGTGGAAATAAGTCCTTCATCTCCAAGAGCCACCCGGATCCAAGAGCCTTTTCCCAGTGTGTTTACACTGCTGAAGTTCTTCATTTCCTCTGCCCAGAGCAGTGAATTGCACTGGAATTGAATGCACACTAAAACTCCCATGTAGGAAAGGTTTATGCATTATGGGGAAAAGCTCTGTCTTGATAAATGGTGCCATTAGCATCTGGAATTCACTGTATCCGTCGGGACAGGCCATTCCAAAACAGGCCTTAAAAGTGTAACAAATTTGCTCAAATGCTAATGAGCTGAACCACCACACTGATCTGCTGAATGGAGCCAAAGAGATTGAAAAGTTTAAAGCATTTGTGTGTTATTAGTAGCCAGATTTAGTGTTCTAAGTATATATCAGTTTTCCTGGGAAAAAAATTGCATATTCTCTCAGTTTAGAACTTCCCTCCTGAAAATACGAACCAACAGGTCATTAGGAAAGATTACTTTTTCCTACTCTAAATTTCATGCACTGAGGATTGAATGAAGAAGTTCTCAAAAGTTCAGCTGTTTTAATCAGGTTTTTTTTCACCTGTTTTGTCATCCTACATTCTCATTCCTAATAATCAACTGGTAAATGTCCCCTGCACTGAAAAGGACCCTTTTGCCTGTGTGTAATAACAGGATTTTCACCTTTTTGACACACAGGAAGCAGGACTGTAAAGGCAAACAGCAAAATTGAGCCCTGTCTGTTCATGTGTGGAAATGACCTCTCTGGGCCATATTTCCTTTCTTGGAAGTTCTACTTTCCTAGCAACCTTCCAGACAAACCAGCAGCAGCCAGCAGTGGATAACTCGGTAGCAAACCACTTTTAAGGCAGCAAGAAAACCTCACCTGAAATGTGTGTAGTTTTTTAGAAAGCCAACAGAAAATGTTCTTTGTTGGAACACGGGAGAAGCCAAAATTGCAACCAGAAAGTCTAAACTGAGCCCATGGCCTGGCTCTACTCTTGAGTCAAACCCAAGAGAGTGGAGCCAAGTTATATATGGTGAGACAAAGATGTTTAAAGGAATGATCTACAGGGTGACAGCAGACCACCAGGAACTAGTGGCAGATTATTTTCGTTGGCTTCCACTCTTCCTTGGCTCATCCTTATTCCCAGACATGGAGCTGAGCTGGAGTTAGGAATTCAGCATCTCCTTACGTTGGCTTTCCATGGGCAGTGGGCAGCCACAGACTCTCCCCCAGGAGTTCCATGTGGAATGGGGCACTGGGAGTGAGCTGACATCTCCCTTCCTTAGGTTGTTCTGACACACTCACAGCAATCCAGAATTCCCTGGAGAAATAAATCCCCCTCCTGTGCTGGGGAGACTCCGTTAACACCGAGGAGACCTTTAATCACCTTCTACAGATGTTGGCCTACAAGAAATGTTTCACGCACAGGGTTTGCTGACCAAAAAATGACATTTCAGGTCATAATTATTCACAGATGAGGAGTGAGATTTGTAAATGTTTTGATGGGAGAAAACCAACTAAAAGACCCTCAAGCTGTATCAAGCCAAAACTGGGGGGTTTTTATATATTTTTCAAATGAAACTCCTTTAAATTCTTCATCTGCAAGCAACATTTTACTTTGAAATCCAGTAAATTAAAAAAAAAACAACCACTTTTAAAAGTGTAATAAAGCCTGGAAACTAAGTAATTATTTTAATTTCTGTTTTGCACATGAAATTTTAAAAAAAAAAATTAAAAATCAGTTAATCCCTCAGACAACACTTTATGCTACAAGGAAAGCCTGTTACTCTTTTTCAGGAATAAATTTACTTCACAGAGCAGCACAATGATATAGTGCAGAGCTCCAAACATAAATGGAATACTCTGGGCAGAGCTTCCACCACTAGGAGTAAATTCAAGAAAAATATTGACCGGCCCTGTGTGTTTTCTTTGCTCTGCAGTGTGTAATATTTCTCGCAGGATGCACAACAAAGCACTCGCCTTCTCCTGCACTGTTGTCACAAGAATTTGCTGGATGCATCTGAGAGCTGACACGGCGTGTGAATCTCTCCTGCCTCGTTTGCAGAGATGCAAACTTTGAGCAGCTGAACGTCTCGTGTCCTCTGCTTATTCTCTGCAGTGTCCCTGTCACCCGTGGCATTTTGCATTTGCTGTTTTCTGAGGGATATTTACAACAACGTGCCAAATGAGACAAACGCGCTGCTCGATGGGCGCCCTGCAGTTCCCTGCGTTTAACAGCTCTAACCCCACTAACCAGTTTAATGTTTAATTATGTAAAGCTCTGTGGTCCCCAACTGGTTTGAACCTTCAACACTAGTCAAGGCAGGTTAAAGCCAGCAAGGCAGAAAGCACAGTTGTGAGCAGGCAATATGCTGGCTCAATTGGTTAAGATGTCTGGCAATTTGTTAACCTTGAACGGTTTTATTCGGAGCAACATTTTCATCCTGGCCTTATCTGGGCCTTCCCAGCTTTTGCAGCCCTGCAGGTTCAGTTCTCTAACTGAACTGGGAGCACATATTAAATACTCAAACGTCTGTTTTCCTTCCCCAAAATTAAATTCTTAAGACAAATAAATAGCTTAAATTCCACCCACAATTAATTCCACTCACATTCTCCTGTAAATTGCAGGCACAAAGAAGCTGGCCAGGTTTTGAAATCTGGCCCTTCATTTGCCAGCCAAAGCAGCTGCAAATATGAATATTTGAGAGATAACTTCTTTAATGTTTCTGTTCTTGTCATGTCCCGTCCTGACTCTCCAAGCAAGCCTACAAGTTCCATTAGGAAAAAGATATAGTGATATTTAAATAACAGCCTCTACTGTCCAGCTCTATTTTCAGACCATGCCTTTCAACTGCTCAGCCTCAAGCTTCTGCCTTCTGATGGAGGACAACAAAAGAGTTTGCTTCATCTGCACATTAGAGAAAGAACTGCTGGCCTTTGGACCACATAAGAAGATGGACACTAAAAGAAAATGGCCCAAGAATAAATGATTTGCCTTGTCTTCTTTCAGAACTCAGATATAAAAAGGCACTGAGGCAGAGAAATGCTGGCAAAAATTAATATTTTCCCAGACTTAACCATTTCCCTTTTCAAAAAGATTTATAACACACATGAATCTCAGATGTCACATCTTATTGTGCATAATTATACTGATGTCTAGACTAAACATTATATATATACCCACACATACATATAATTATATATCCTTATGACTATGTATTCCTGTTTTTCTATAATACCTATTCCATGGCAGGGGTTGTAACAGTGCTTTATATCTTAATGATTCATAAAACCTATATTCCATGGGAAATGATTTTATCCAACATGCAAGTCAGCACTAGACCTGACACCAAAGTCTTAATGAGGTCTTAACTCACCTATGGAATAATCAGGTATGGGATAAACATCATATCCTGCAAACTCTAATCACTTAATACATCTTTCTTATCTATTTGAAGATACAAATGAAAGGTAAGTACACAAGTATCTGTGCCTGGTCATCCCACCCATTAAGATGAAGGAATACATCAGAGAAGTTAATTACAGAAGTTAATACTTCTACCTATTCCAGAAAGTTTTGTAGGCAGGGTAAAGCATTTTCAGAGTGCATTGTTGGGGAAAGATAAAACAAAACTCCAACTCTGCTGCTGCTGTTCATGGGGTTGTAATGAGGAGGTTTGCTCACCTTGGCAACCTCACACATGGGGTTCTTCTCTCAAGATCTCATTAGCGTGAGGAGCACATTACCAGACAAGCCAGATGGATTCTTGACCTACTTAATTTCAATTGTGAAAACTTGTTCAGATTTTTGTCTGATTTTTCCAGGCATAGCTGCAAGTGACCTTACAATGTACTATATATTTCAGGCAAATATTTGTATGCAGAAGCAGTGAAGTTGAGGTGTAGTCTTGGGGTCTACAGGGAATAGAGACAACATCACACAAAAGATGAAATAGCAGGGCCTGCAACATTTAGACATCTGTACTTGAAGTTTTTGTTTGAGAAAAAATTTCCATAGTAATGTGCAAATGGATTCCTCACATGTTTTGACAGCACATCCACATTTATCCATCCCTGCTTCCCCAGACAGATTAGCCAGGCCAATGGCTGCACAGTATCCACTGCCTTCTCCAAGGTGGAAGGTTCCTTTCTGGCTTTTTCTTTCGGGATTCTTACTCTTTATACTTAGCAGAATCCTGGGAAGGCAGCTGAATTCCTACCAGAATACCCTTGGGTTGATTTATGAGAGGATTTCATGGGTCCTTCAGCTCGGGAAAGCCAGCTGTGGTTTGGGAACCTCCTGGGCAACTCTAGGGTTGGCAACTGTGGGACACAGCAAACCCCAGGAAGAGGGGAAGGAAGGAGGAAAGGTCTTTGATAGAGCGTGGAGGATCTCCTCAAGGAGACACAGAGCCAATGCAGTGGGTCACAAAGGACCGTAATGCAGCCTGACAGCAGGATATTTAACAGGGAAAATGTATGAGTGGATTTGGTGTGAGGAGCAGTGACAGACCAAGAGGCTCTGCTGCAGCCGGGCACTCAGGGGGAGCAGCTCTGCCCCTGGGCACCACAGGGACCCACAGCCCCTCTCCTGCAGGGCTTCCCTTCAGCTGCACTGTGGAGAGCTGAGGGCTAATCCATGGCAGCATTGCAGCAGCCACCCTGACAGCCTGCTCCACTTGTTAAATAATAATCAGCTCTCAAAATCAGCTCAGAAATTATAAAATAAATTTACAAAAATAGCATACAGACCATATGTTAGTTTTCATTTCAAAGTTTATCCTTGCTCTAAAGAAGGTTAAATCATATTCATTTCTCTGAAAACAGTCAAGATATAGGAATTTAAAATACCATGAAAGTGTTATCTATAGAGTGCACTCTGGAGTACCAAGAAAGAAATCACATATGCATGGGATTACAGAATACATTTCAAGTCAACAGAGAAGCACATCATACAGTAACTAAGAAACAAACATGTTTTTCTGACTCAGAAAATTGAGTTTAATTTAGTCTTCAGAAATCTGGATCTGTCTGGCCTGTTAGTAGGCATGAAAAGATCCAGTGAAAGGAGATCAATAGTGCCCTGCACTGCCCCATATGGAAATTATGCTCTGCAAAGGAATAAAAGAGCCAAGGTCTGACAGGAGGAAGGCAGTTCGAGTCCTGCTCTAACACAACCTCAGTCAGTGTGGACACAACCCCTGCCCGTGTGTGCCTGGTCCCTGTGATCCAAACCCGGGCTGGGAGCTGCAGGGATGTGTGATGAAAGGCTGCAGTGCTCACACACCGAGAGTAAGAGAGACAGGGGGAAAAGGACAAAGTGCTGCACCTCTGAAAACTCTCCAAAAGTTGGAAAGCCTGTGAATTCCTGCTCCGTGTGAAGCAGCTCAGAGGCTGTGAGAGCAGACAATGCCTCTCCTCCCGCACAGCAAGGTGGACACAGCAGGTAGATCCAGAGAGGAACAATGGGATGTGGATAAGAACTTTTTTATGATTTGAAAAGTTAAAGCTAACAAAGTACAAAAGACTTCTATTAAGACTTCAAACACTCCCTCAACACGTAATCGACTGTCATATTTGCCACAGGGACATTTGTGATCACAGTTGGGGTGGGGCCACAGGACAAATTCTTAATTAAACTGGCGACCAAGTCATATTGTGTGGTCAAAATCCTGAAACTGCACATCTCTGGGAAGATTCAGAAAGATTCAAGGGCTCAAACAGTGATACCATTTCCCTTCTTACCACCATAACCTCACTGAAAAGAATTAAAAATATCACCTTCATTTTTCCCTTAATCTGTGAATATTTTGTCTCCAGAAGATATCAGTGCCACCACACCATAACACAGATGGCTGAAAGGCACCCCAAGGAGACACTGACCTGCTCTGTGGCCTCAGGGCTATTTTATTATCGCTGTAGCTGTACCAGATACTTAGAGCTGATCACCCAAATAAGAACCAGCTCAGATAAAATGTGGAAATAAACTCGATGGGAGAAGATTTACTGGTGTCATCTGATTTTCCTGGGGCAAGAGACGCAGTTTCCTGAATGCATCAACCCTTCCCTTGTTCAGTGTCAGACTCCTTTGAAGGGTTCAAGCCCAGAGCTCCTTGCTCCTGCAGTTCCCATGCTTGCCACATATTTTACCATCATGTTTCTTGCACGTGCAGCCAGTCTTGACAGATATAATCTCCAGACCCACAATGGCTGAATATATTGTGCGTATTTTGGAAGGTATGGGAGGAATCTGAAGACACTGCAGCATCTGTTAGTTACATATGCAAAAAGGACACTTAAAAATTACCATGTGGGGTTTTGAAGGACTTAAGCTCAAGTTTTGTCCTTCAATGCCTGAGTGCAGCTCTGCACAACTCCTTAAGTTTACCTAAATCAGAAAGATTTTTAAATTGTTTTCCTTTTTGGTTTAAAAGAGAAAAACATCCTCGTATGATGTTGCAAACAGAAAAATGATGTTTGTTTTACCACAGGTTTGAGTCCCCAGCATTATAACTATATGGGATGTTTCAGGTTAGTGAGGCAGGAAAACTCTGATGTAAAACCAAATCTTTAGTTTGAATTCAGATTTAGGTCACCAGAGATACCTCCCTACACTTCTGAGCACCACAGCACTAGTGGCTTTAAAACAGTAGCAATTCTTGAATCCTTTATTTCTGAGCACTCAACAGGAGATAGCTGAACAGGATCTGCTTATCAGAAATTCCTGGGTAACCACTGACTTCTCCTTTTGAACACCTGTAACTGGGAACTGAAAAATAGGATGTGCCAACTTGTTTTTTTTATAATGTGTTTGCATTATGGTTCCCTTCAAATGACAAGTGTGTGGAATGTCAGTGCCAGAGCAGCAGAGCGAGGTGTGTGACAATACAGCAACAGGAGCTGCTAAGAACAAGTATTTGGCCAAACTACTATGGGACAAATGTGCAAATATGTGGAATTTGCAATTGCCAATGCAAAACACAGGCACATCCCAAGTGTGCACAGGGAAGATTGATAACAGTCCACAGGTATTCCTGCTCGGCCATTTGCCCATGGAATTCCCCTGGTTTTGGTGTGCACAACTGAGGGAGCTGCACTAAATCAGGGGTGGAACTGGGCAGGGGCTGTGTGTGAAATCAGGACCATTTGTCAGTGTAGCCAATTCTACTTATTTTATCACCAGTCTCAGGATAGTCAGTACTTGTCTTTAAAGCTTGTTTCCTCCAGTCCTGTAGCTTTGTGAGCCTCTCATATTTCATTTCAAACAAAAACAACCAAAAGAAAGCATGCAGCTTTTATGGTCACAAGGAAAAGCCTGAAATCAAGAACATACCAGCTCTAAAAGTAGAAAGCAAACTGTAAGAATCCAATATGTGTTATTAAAAAAAAAATATTAACTCCCTAAGCCACTCATGATTTTTAAGACTGTACTTAAGATTTCTTAGCATATGGCACTTGGAAAGCTGCTATTTTCAAATGCATAATGTTTTATGAACACGCAAGGAGACAAAGCACTGTAGATACATCAAAACACAGGAGAGGAAGGGACCTTCTGCTTCAGTAAATGTATTTCTCCAGCCACGTAGTACACTTTGGTCCAGGGGGATACACAGTTGTATCTCCTTCTCTTCTCGGTTGTATGTCCTTCTCCTCTCTACTTTCCCTTCCTCCCTGGACATACAGTCCACAATCCACAGACACTTCCCAGTGCTCCAGAGCAAACTTCAGCCCCTCAACCAACCAGCCTGAAGGCCCTAGAACCACAGGGTCCAGGGGAAACCTCAGAGCATTCTCAACACCTCGGGCCCCTGGAAGCACTGAGACTCCAGGTAAAACACACCAAGGTGATCCACGTACACATGCAGCTCTTTCTCTTATGCATGCAAAACAAATAGCTATTTTCTGGAAGGACATTTCACAACTAATATAAATATATTAACATTGAAAGTTCTTACCCACCTACCTGTCTCATTTTGGGGTTTTTTTTTCAGTGTAGGGTGAGTCACAGTGTTGATCAGATTACCTGGTAAACAGGTCTCAAACTTCCCACGAACTAATTCACAGAAAAGTTTAAATTGAAATGGAGGTAAAAACACAAAAGCCCCTTGAGTCTGGGCCGATTAAAGTTCAGGGGATTTTTGTGCTAGAATGTCATTTCCTTCTCTTATCACAAATAAGGTGCTAAAGCACTGCTAATCATATCACTCAATGTGTGCAGGCACAAACCACTGGGACCAATCCCCTTGTTTTTCTTTATTTTTTAATGCTTCTGTGCCAGTGCTGGTGAAGGCTTCAGGACCAGCCACAACAGCGACTGAAGTTCCCCAGCTGATAATACAGACAGCTGCTGATTCAGTGAGAACAACGAGAAGAACTCTGGGCCCAATCTGCTCAGAGCTGGCACCAGGCCCATCAGTGTAGTGTCAAATCCAAGAGGCAAAGAAAGGATGCTGAGCTGGCCCCACAAAGACCTGCTGACGCAATTCATCTCCAGCTCTGCAGTCAGCCCAGGACGAGACTGCTCCTTCACAGAAATCTAGTTCAGGCTATTTCAGCTGTTTCTTCTTATTAAATGCCCCAATCTAAAAAAGCAAGTGGAAAGAGCACACTGGCAAACTTGATGAAAACAGACTGGCCACAGAAACATCACTTATGAATACAAAGGGAACAATTTGTTACTAACAGACAAAGGTGAGCCTAGGCCAATGTTACATATTTATGTACACCAAGAAGAAGGTAGTTAAAAAAGGGAATTAAATGTTCTGAAATGTTGATAGGAAAAAGTCCAATCTCCAGGTTTCATTAGAATTGTTTGGTATTCATATAAATACTCAGACTCTATGTCATTCTTTATCAAATGACTCTCTCCTTGTAAATCATTTAAATTGTTACAAATTCAAGTTAAGAATCAAAAGTGTTTCTTAAAAATCCACTCCTTTGATGTAATGTGAATTACTACTCAGAGCAAAAAAAAAAACAAAAGAGAAACAGACCTAGATCTGTTTGCTGCCTAATTTGTGCCAGTAATAGTTCAGCTCTAATCACTGGAAATAGGATACAAAAGTACATACACACACACATATGCAGTGTATATATATATGTATTTGATACTTTTCTTGCTTCCAATCTGGTGATTCAGTACATCCTGCTAATAAACACAGCTCCATGACCATGACTCATCTGAGCTCTGTCTTGTGTGTGTAAGGCAGAAGGAGGGAGGTGAAGGGTGGCTGAGTGATGGGAATGTGCTGCCTTGGACAGAACACACAGCAAAAGCCTATATGTTTGTGTGTGTGTATATGCATCCGATTTACAAGGCCAGTATTCCCTGAACAAGAAAGTCCTCTCACAAAATCTCATGTGTTCAGCCTCCCAGGTGTAGGATCAGAACAGAAAAGGGTGTCCAAACTCTGTTCTTTCTCATCATAAACACATGCAACCAAAAGTAAAAGCACAGAGTGGGTGTCTGTCAGAGGCAGACTCCTTGTATTGGGACAGCTCTGCAGGCCTCCTTCCTTGACCCTGTAATCTGCACCAGCCACTGCCAAGGGCCATTTCAAGTGACACCAAAATCTGTACAAGGCTGAAGGTCATCAGGCACATATCAGGTAATTCAAATTGAGAGAATGACTTCTAGGAGGCTCTAAGGCAGAAAAGGGCAATAAATTGTCATTGCCTGTAAGAACATCTTTGTATTTAACAGAACTATGACCCAAACACAAGAATAATCTGAGTTCTGCTGAGGATGACTTAGAAATGTTGGCCTCAGTACTTCATCCTGCTGAGGAGGAGATTGAGGAGATTTTTCCAGCAGCACCTGCCCCAACACACCAGCACTCCCTGTGTTCTGGGAGTCAAATCACAAACCAGGTGTAGCTCATAGGTCTTGTCCCCTTTGGTACTCAGAACATCCCAGTGGAAGATCCTCCTGCTCCCCAAAATCCAGTGCACGCAGCAGAGTTAAAGTCAAACCTCTCAAAGTATTTGCATTGCATACGTGACAGATTTACCAACATACAGTTAAAACACATTTAACAGAAGATGAAGCCAGAAAGGACCATGGTACTGGAACCTTCACTGACCACAACTGCTTAACCAAGGCATGACAGAACATGGCAGCATTTATTTCTGTGCCTTTTCAATGCCAAGCCATCATGAAAGCTGAAGCTTTTAGTTTCTACTCTGGAGCAATGTTAAAACCCAAAAGTGCAAGCATCGAGTTAGACTGAAATTTCAAAGCCTAAAACCCATTAAATATGAATAAGGACCAAATACGTTGGTTGGAGAAATATGTTAAAACTTGTGTTAGAGGTTTCAATGCATTTACTGCTGCTTGGTTATCTGAGATGCTTCGGTCTCATGAGTGGTAATGATTTTACCATAAAAATTGCAGTTCTAAACCCAGCACAAAACAGCAGAGCATTTCTAACATACACCCCTGCCACGGCAGGGCCCATCTTTTCAGAAAGACATAATTTGAAAATCTTGGCATTCTCTGTCTCCCCACCACCATTCAGTCAGCATTTGTTCTGAATGTACATTAACAATAAGGCCCATTTTCCTCCAGGACAAGACCCAGGCTTGAGGAATGTTCCTCCTCCTCCCTGACCACTAAAGCATTTGAAAGCTCACCAGTAAATTGCTGGACATGAGACCCCTGATTGCTGTGCCTACACGGCTCATGATTGATGGGTCTAATGAAATTACTAAGTTTTCCTTTCTAGTTCTGGCATTAGTCAAGACTTCATGTCCAAAGATTTTTTCCACCAGACATGTTCTGCGGATGTGATGGGATTAGCCAAATTTCAAAGCTTATTTTTGACCTCCAGCAGAAAATTGAGCACATACGCTATTGAAGCCAACTGGGACTATAGAACATCAAGTTGATTCATCAAATTAGCTCAAACTGCATGACTGGCTATGGAAGTTGTCAGCTATAAACCTGTCAAAAAGCCATCAGCTTTAATGTTAAATAGAGACACAAAGTAATGTTGTTCAGAATTTGACATTTGTTGGACTTATGCCTGCTAAAGGATGCTATCTGCTTTGTTTGCTCTTGGAAAAATGGGTAGTCTGAAATGCAGTCTTGAAAGACTGCTGGAGACAAAAGGTACAAATCCTGGTTGGTAGAAATCCCAGTTTCACCCAAGTAGATATATTTGTGCTGCCTCTATCCAGCAGCATCAACTAACACCAAAATATCTGCAGTACACAAAGACTCAGAAATCTTTCCAGCAGTTACAATGTGCAAATTTAGCATATTTTACTATTTACTGTAAATGGCTTTTATTAAGAAAAAGAAATACAAACCAAAGAGCACAAAACAAATGCACAGTTTTGTTTTTATTTCCAAAACAAAAGATCAATGAGTTTGGTATAGAATATGTTGGCAGAGTTCTGACTGAGTTATCAATGCATTGATAGCACAGCCACCATGAGAGACTGGAGCCTTTTTTTTTAAATGATGCCTATTTCCCCAATAACATACAGCCAGGGAAAGTCTCAGGAGGGATACTCAGAAAGACATACCCACGATGGAACATCTACAGGATTTAACCTACAAACTGTAAAATCTTTCACACAAAGATATTTTTTTTTCTTTGCTCTCTCCAAAAAACTTTGGGCTAGAACAGGGAATGAAAAAAGGCTGTTGAGGGACTGATCAGAGGTGAATTACAGAGAAAGTGTCAGGCCAAAACCTCAGTGTAAAGGAAGCAACAAGAGGAAATGCAGCTTCTGATGACCAGACACCAAGTGCCAGTGCTGTTATCCTGTGAGTCTTCGTGCATGAGGGACAAGCCACAGCTCCCAGAAGACATCAGAAAACAGCTCCTGCTTTGTAAAATCATGTCCTGTGTTACCTGCATTGCAGCTGTTATTACACATTATATTTGTCTGGGTATTCTTTAATGTCAGAACCCAGAGAAATGTGTCATATATCAGAGGAGTATTAGTTCTGGTCCCTTGTCAGGTCAAAGGCCTGGTGTATCTGGGATTTCCAACCCAGAGTGAACCATTGTGCAACAACAACAGTGCTCCCTATGCACCTGCAGGGTGATGTCTGACCCTTGAACCTTCTGGAAGGAGACCACGGAGCCAGAGCCTGGAGCTGAAAACCAGCATCTCCTGCAGGCAGGTGGGATCCCAGGAGAGTGTGATCCTGAGCCCTTCCCCCAGGAATTGCAGTGAGACTCAAATCCCCTGGCTCTCACCCAGACACACTGTTGAAAACAGAACTGTGAAGCCAGAGAGTGACTTTACCCACTTGTGCAGCTTCAGTATATCTTTAAACCAAACCTGCTTTCTTGCATGCCAATTTTTAGCCTGGAGCCAGGTATTAGAGCTGAGTGATAAATCTCTGAAAGGGTGATCACAACAGAAACTCTGACAGACACTTAACACCAGTGGTACCAACTCAGGGAGCTTGGGATGCATTTTTTGCCTGATTAGGTGTTGGCTGTACAGTTGTACAGACTCCACAGGCACAAGATGTATGTAGGACACACTGCAAAAGCTGCAAACCTGTGGCTTATTTGAGACCTTTGGGGAAGTGACTTTTCTGGTGCCTTTTTTCTAAAGTCTTCATAACCACTAGATACGGCTTCCACAACTGCATATTGTTTTTAAATTGAGCAAAAAATGACATTTGAACAGTGGCAACTTGATAACTAGAATAGAGCCCCTCCCAAACCTTAGACTAAGCTATAATACAGCAAGTGGGACTTGAACTATGATGGGTTTCAGTATTAACGTTCATAAGATTTGTCACTGTCACATCTTGCTAACACTCAGAGCATCTCATTTTCTAAATATAATGTATCACTGTTTAGTGGCTAAAAATGCAAATTACAAAAAATCTAATCATGTTCAAGAAACTGAAGAAAACTCTATGATCCTTGAACCTCTCAGCACACACATGACTTGATGTGGGGCTTAGCAACTGAGCAGAACAGCACTGCACAGCAAATGGATGGGACAGCAGCAGCCATCACCAGAACACACATTCCCTGTTCTGCACAAATCCCAGAGATTTCCAAAAGCATCTTTGACTTGGATTCAAGTGATAAAACATGTGAACTTATCCAAAGGAGTAAGAAAAATATCTTCTTAGATCTGACTTCTGATGCTCAAGGTTTGGTTTCTATTTTTCTTTTCTCTTTTTTCCCCCCACTAATAAGACGTCTGGAATCAAAGGAACAAAAGGAAATATTCCGAATTTAAAACTGTCTTGTTAAACTTCAAGCTGTAATATCCAGTAAAAGCACCATGTAGGAACCCTTACATCTATAAAAGGCAGTTTCTTTGCTAAGGGCATTCTTGGAGTGCCTCCCCTCTTTAAATCTAAGCTGTAGAGGGTTCATTTGTTTAGTACCCAGCCGAGCAAATCTAATGGTTAATTGATACCAAAAGAAGTTTTCCATGTCCTCTGATCTGTTCCACACATGTTCCTGTCCCTTCCTGAGGGTGCTGGTGTTCACCTGGCCAAATGATAAACCAGATCAGAGAGTTACACTGAATTTACTCTCTTTGTAGGGCTCCTCGTCAGCCACTCCAACTCCAAACTGGCTGTTGCTGGGAACAGTGAGTGGAGGTGTTGTGGCCCAGGAGGAAGAGGAGAGGGCACATGCCCGGGGTGGAGGTGTTGGAGTGCTCTCCCTGGCAGCAAATTTGCTGCAACCAGCTGTATTGTCAAAGCACTGCCCTAAACACCTCCCTCCAGGTACAGGGAGAAAATAACCCCGGTGCTCCTCTTCCAGGAACACCTTGCACAGGAGGTGAGAGAGGCTGAGTTGGGTGTAACTGGGTTATAACACCCTGAGTGTGGGGCAGCCCAGCAGGAGCTGCTCTCAGACTCAGTTGCTGTGTGAACAACTGGAAGGGGCTCCTCTGACAAGAGTTTGGGAAATGCCTGGGAAAAAAATCTGTGGCAGAAACGCCGAATATTTATTAACGAGGCAAGAGGAAAAGAGCCTAATTATGTTAAGATCCCTTTTCTGCTGTTCTATTAAGGGTTGTAAGTGCATTGTCAGAGCAATGTAAGTTTACCTTAATGTACAGAAGAAACAAGCCTGCCAATCTATATACAGGATCTTGATTACCATGGAACAACTGAGTCTATTAATTACTATATAACTGAATTAACTTCTGGCCAACCAAGAAACCACTTTAAAATGGTGGATTCATTGGCAGATAATTGGTTTGCTATTAAAACATCTCAAGTCCACACGCAAATCTTACCTGTTGTAACTAAACTGCTTAGTAGGTGTGTTAATGGAAGTTACTGCTATTATAAATTATCTCCAGACATTGACAAAAGAAGTAATACAAGGTGTATTTTTTAAAAGCTTTGGCCAATGCATGGCTGAATGATTGAGTTGGAAAATGGACCATTCTTTGGGGTTAGCAAATGATTTTTCATCAGCTAGCAGGCTATTAAGCACACCTAGATAATAAACGGATGATTTTAGCAGTAATTCTACCAGCTTCTCATATTTTCCATTTTAAATTCCATGTTACTTTTAAAGGATTCACACATTACCTTGATTTACACCACGGAGAAGAGAGCCAATGATGTCCTTTAATGTCGGAGACAGTGCGTGATAATTTATCATTAAATCTGCCTTTTTTTTTTGCCTCCAAACCTTGTGAAACATTTGACAAATGCCTGGCTGGCTCCAAAGCCAGGACCTGTGATTCCCCACGCAGGACACACCCTGGGAATGAGGTGCAATCTCCTGAGGATGTGGGGTTTGCTGCTTTCTGACTGTTTGGTGCTGGGTCTTGTGCTGGTCGTCCTTGCAAATCCCCCTGCCTTGCACAGCAGCTCAGAGCTCAACCACGGGAACTTAAGTTACTGGTCAGAACTAGGGAACAAAATCTTTACACTAATGAGATTATTTGCATGAAATGTTATTTCAATAAGACAGCCTAGGGAAGGAGCTCGTTCACACTTGATTTTCCACATTTGTTATTAGATTTCTTGCCCAAAAGAACAATTTGAGGAAGCGACTGCAAAGATACAGGATTGGAACTGATGGTCAGTTCCAATGGAATATAAACTCATTTTTAACATGAAGGAATCTGGGGTGACAGAGATAGATTAAGCAGTGGTTGACTGGCAGCTGTTTCATCACCATGTTCCAGTGGAGCTACTTGCTTGTACCATTCAAACTGCTGCCAAACAGGCATTTTTCAGGGTGGAAAAGATGGATTTAGAGTCTTCCTGAAAATGCCAACTACAATAGCAAATATGTCTGTGCCAGCCTGTTATGTGCTTTCTTCTCTTTTAGGGCATTCATAGCCCACCACTCACCACACAATTTCTTTTGTAGCAGCACTCAGAGAATACTGAAAAAGTTATTTAAAGCAAATTTGTTAAATTGGGTTCATGCAAGTTCAGCCTTAGGGGCAAAAGCAGTACTTTCATACAGGAAGGCAAACTTTGACAATAAAACAAAAAGCACAAATATTCACTGAGTCTGGAGTTTCATTACAAAGTGTGAAGTCAATTTATGGTTGAGAGTTTTGTATCAAAAGCAGATGAAACTTGGAAATTTCAAAAGAGTTTGGCCTTGCAGTTTTGGATTGATTCAAACTTCAAATTCAAAATGAAACTGGGAGATGTGAACTTAAGGGGCTGATGCTGCAGAAAATGTGATCTATGTATGTATCTATTGCAATTTATTTTCACAAGATTGCATACTTTCCTGGTAATTACAGACCCCTCTTGCATAAGCAATAATTTTCCATTTGAACTTCTGCAGTACAGCCTGTTCCTCTCCTCCTCCAGAGCAGCACTGAACACAAATGCACAGATTTATCACACCTTTTTCCACATTAGCCCTTTAGAAATTCAGTTGATGGACCACTACAGAACAAATAACTCACATACTCTTTCATGTTTTCCAACATTTTGAAGTTTAAAATCTAAAATTCGTTTCCAACAAAAGGCTTTTCTTGCCTTTCCTGGTGAGATACTTTGTATGGTTTCGATATGAAGCTCCATTTTTCAAAGGAGTAGCAGAATTCATAGTTCCAGGAAAAAAGTAAAGAGTACAGGAGGTGTCAGGATGCTTTTTGCATAAGCAAACCTTCATACCAGTCTGCCCCAGTGCA